>NC_053040.3:149359147-154359147 GCF_002575655.3 Aegilops tauschii subsp. strangulata
GCTACATTACAATACCTCGCTCCTTATACGGGAGCAGCCCTGGCTGAGTATTTTATGTACCGCGAACGGCATACTTTAATAATTTATGATGATCTCTCCAAACAGGCACAAGCTTATCGCCAAATGTCCCTTCTATTAAGAAGACCTCCCGGCCGTGAGGCTTATCCAGGGGATGTTTTTTATTTGCATTCACGCCTTTTAGAAAGAGCCGCTAAATTAAATTCTCTTTTAGGCGAAGGAAGTATGACCGCTTTACCAATAGTTGAGACTTAATCTGGAGACGTTTCCGCCTATATTCCTACTAATGTAATCTCCATTACAGATGGACAAATATTCTTATCTGCGGATCTATTCAATGCCGGAATTCGACCCGCTATTAATGTGGGTATTTCTGTTTCCAGAGTAGGATCCGCGGCTCAAATTAAAGCCATGAAACAAGTAGCTGGCAAATCCAAATTGGAACTAGCTCAATTCACAGAGTGACAAGCCTTTGCACAATTCGCCTCTGCTCTCGATAAAACAAGTCAGAATCAATTGGCAAGGGGTCGACGATTAAGGGAATTGCTTAAACAATCCCAGGCAAATCCTCTCCTAGTGGAAGAGCAGATAGCTACTATTTATACCGGAACAAGAGGATATCTTGATTCGTTAGAAATTGAACAGGTAAAGAAATAGTTCAATCACCCCAGAATCGTCGAAATCCCCTCGAAATGGAGAGCGGCGCAAGTCTCACACTCTATCTCACTCTCTATCCTCTGTCTTTCAGATTTTCCCCTCGTAGCTGATACAGTTAAATATTATTATGTAAGGGAGCTGATCCACAGGATTCAATGGTGAATTCTGATTTCCCCACAGACTGAACCAAAGGAGAAGAATAGAATAATTCACTGGTGCAGGCGGAGCAGCAAACCTTCGTAGAAAAGGGAGAAAACCTGAAAAAAAACCGGAAGTCTTGGCTGTATGACAAATGCTAAAATAAATGAGCTGCGTATTCAGATCCAAACGATCAAGAAAGGATCCCAGACTGCTCAAGATTATCTGCCCAGGATCAAATTCCAGTCTGATCAACTTGCAGCAGCAGGAGAACCTGTGACAGACAAAGATCTTGTCTTGTACACACTTGGTGGATTAGGCAGAGACAGCCACTGATCAGATTCAGCTGACCTCAGAGGGGACTGAGATGGTGGAGAATAGCCACCAAGGAGAGTGGCAGAAGACATCATATCCAAGGACCAAGAGAGCAGCAAATAAGATGAAATGTAAGTCACCAGTCAAAGCCATGAGGAAGAGCTCAAGGATTCAGGACACTGGGCTGACCATCCAGGAGAAGGCGACACAGAGGGTATCACAAAAGAATCTGGAAGGTAATCCCTCTTGCTCCAAAAATGCTTTTGCTATCCTAAATGCTGTCCCTAATACATATTATTATGAGATTGCTTCCAAAAAGTAATATTAAACTAAAAGGATCCAATGAAGAACCGGGGAATAGCTTATATCCAGTCCTTCTCTATGACTTGCCGAATAGACTTATTCGCAGCCATACACTGTCTTATTTAAAAGAGTCCCCTGTCTCGTGAACGATTGAACTTGGTAAACTTTGAAATAATCGTTTAGATAGCATTAGCCGCTTTTCTTCCTTTTCTCTGCCAGTCTTTCAAGTTCTCACCCTCCCAGAAAAGAAGGGAAAGTCTTCTTACTAGCTAGCTTTTATATCTCGCGAATAGGGAGTTAAGGAGTGTAACTAGAACCTATTTGTCACAAAGTTCAATACTCTCTAGAGGAGGTAAATCAATGGATACGGGTACGCCTGGTTGAAGCAGCCCCTACACTTCTATGGGTTGTTCCAGCCTCTGCTAGTGGGTGGTTTTTCATTTCTACAACAGGTGCTTGGTTCAAAAAAAGCTTATGAGTTGAGTTCGTCCTCAGCTACGGATTGGGGGCAGCATTCTCAGATTACTTGACTTGCTGCTAGCTTAGAGGAGAGAAAAAAAATCCCGCTTTCATTTACCTTTAAGTCTGAGAGAAGGCTTTTTCTTTCTATTAAAAGATCACAAATCAGAGGGGTGATCAGTCCTCTTTCAATCCTTCATCTTCTTATGAGTAGCCGCCATAGGGGGTCCTCAGTCTGAATCCTCCACTAGCATTGGACCAACAGTCAGTCTAGCTCTCGCTCTTATCCAATTTCCTTATCCTTTCAGGGCAAGGTCGGAGTAGTAGGAAAATACAATTTCTTTTGTTGCATGCGGACCCGCTTGTGAGACTGAAGAAATTGAAGCTAAATGACAATCTTAACCTACTTGCTTACAGGATCCTTAAGAAACTGTGGACTTTTGCACCTTTCTGTCTAGCTTGAGTTATCTTTTAGTTCTCTCCCCTCGGCAAAGTGGATAGGAAAGAGTCTTGCTTCCATTCCACTAGCCAAGAATAAGGAGAGTGACTTTCTCTTTTGAACCTCTTAAGCTGACTTGAAAAAAAAAGTGGTACACCCCTCAGAGATATAGGGACCGCCATGCTCGTCCACTTTCTTGATAAACGACTCGATGCATTTTCTCTTCCTTGCCGCTGAGACTGAGACATATCAAAAAGATCTATTACTAAAAGGAGATTGGGATCATCCTGTGGTTACCGGATGATGGGAATAACTAAGCATAAATTTGGAAATGAGCACGAAATGTCTATAAATGAATTTTCTCATTATTCGTTATTTCCGGGTCTTTTCGTTGCATTCACTTACAACAAGAAACAACCACCAGCGTTTGGTGCAGCACTTGCATTTTGGTGCATTCTTCTTCCTTTCCTTGGTCTTTCGTTCCGTCATATTCCAAATAACTTATCTAATTACAACGTATTAACCGCTAATGCACCTTTTTTTATCAAATCTCAGGGACATGGTCTAATCATGAGGGTAGTATTTTATCATGGTGTTGGATCCCAAGTTTTTATGGATTCCTTTTTTGTTACCGGGGTCGACCCCAAAGCCATAATGTCTCAAAACGAAGAGGCTATAGAGAAACTTTGATTTTTTCCTTTGTCTCGAACTTCGTGAAGAACTCCATTCTATCTCTCCAACAAAAAAGTTGGGCTGCGCCCCAGTTGTACACTCCCTTCGTTCGGAGAACCCTTGTTGATTCTGAACTTCGTTCGCAAAGTAAGCGTCCTTTTAACGGGCCAGCCCTTTTTAATGCGCCGCTTGACCCTGTTTTGAAAATGAGCTTTGCTCTTCTGGGCGCTGGGCGCTCCCGTGGTTCGCGAGAAGGAAAAAGGACTAATCTTTTGTTACATCTGGCACGAGATGAAAAAGAGAGAGCTTCGTCTATCGATGAACAGCAGATTGACGGAGCTCTTGGCATTGCTTTGTTTTTCTCTCCTTTCCTATCAGCGAGTTCCGATCCTTTTGTTCGAAATTTCTTCGTTCGTACCGAACCGCTTGCAGAATCAAATCCAGTTCCACAAGATCCTATATCAGCTATACATCCTCCTTGCATTTATGCCGGAGATGTCGCCAGTGCTATGGGCTTTGGGTTATGTAGATCAAAAATGATGAATGGGATTGTGGCACTCCACTCGCCGCCAATGCGGAAGGATGCCGCCGAAAAGAATGGAACGCTGCTTCGCTCTGCTGGATGCATCGGATCCCATATAAGAAGCTCGCTCTTTACCCGATCATTCAAACATTTTGTGGGTGGCGCGCCTGCTCTATTGTTGCGTAGCAATAGAAGCCTGCTCATGCTGCTTCGGCGGCGCTTTTTCGCCTTCTCTTCGCTCTGGACAGGAGCGCTAATGGAGACGGGGAGGGAGCAGGCGAAGCGTGTCGTTCGTAATGGAAAGAAAGACACCACTACTTCGCCTCTTTGTTGGACCGCCGGCGCGAACACGGTGGTCTCTGACCAGGACCAGGAACCAATTCGAATTTGGATCTTGACATGTCGGTTGTTTTTAACCGTAGGCATCTCGCCAGGAAGTTGGTGGGCTCATCATGAATTAGGTCGGGGTGGCTGGTGGTTTCGGGATCCCGTAGAAAATGCGTCTTTTATGCCTCGGGTATTAGCCACAGCTCGTATTCATTCAGTAATTCTACCCCTTCTTCATTCTTGGACCTCGCTTCTGAATATTTTGACTCTTCCATGCTGTGTCTTAGGAACCTTTTCAATACGGTCCGGATTGCTAGCTCCCGTTCATAGTTCCGCTACAGACGATACACGAGGAAGATTTTTATGGCGGTTCTTCCTTCTAATTACAGGCATATCTATGACTCTTTTTTACCAGATGAAGCAGGAGGCATCGGTCCGTAGAACCTATAAAAAAGAGATGGTTGTGGCGCGAAGTACTCTTGTGCACCTACGTCACTCGGCTCGCGCGCAACCCCGCCCCGTTATGTTATGTTATGGAAGAATTTAGCTTCTTGCTGGGCTGGTTATTCAGAGCCAGCAACTGGCTGCCGGATTTCGTCCCGTCCATAGCGCTTCGGAAGTCACTCTGGCGTGGCGCTGCTGGATACTTCTGATCAATAGGAATAGGAGGAAAAAAAGCTTATGATGAGCATCTATTGGAGTCGATCATTTCCAAGATCTAATTCTAGTTTCTTATTATGTAGTGGAAACGCCTCACAATCTTCAGTTTTACGCTTACGCTTAAGGGAAGAAATGTTCTTGGTGGATGCAGGCCCTGGTACCCCCAAAATTTGTATGCAAGATGAGCTTACAGGACTGCCAATCAAGCGAGCCACCAGGTTTGAGAATAAGGTGGGATCCAAGAATGTAGTGGCTGGTGAATCACTGATCAAAAAGCGGATTTTTGAGAGATTCTTCATCGATCTAGTGGCCGGTGAATCACTGATCAAAGAGCGAGCAGCCGCCAGGTTTAATGATTTTGTGGGATCCCTGGATGTAGCGGCTGGCGAACCGCTTCTTCTTCCACAAAGATTCAGACAAAACCGAGCTTGGATAGAACTGAAGAAGATTTGGCGAACGAAGAAAAAGGTCAAAGGGTTTATTATAAAAAAATCAAAGGAGGTTATTCAGTAGCCATCGCGGGTTTCATTACTTTTCTTCCATTCAAAAAAGCTCTTCTAAAAAAAGGATAGCGAATGATCGATTCACCATTGATAGCATTAACCCTAAAAGGAGGGATATTGTGATAATAGCGGCAGATCAAACAAGAACTTGATGAAAAGATAGAAAAAAATTATGAAAAATCCGAAGCCCACCTTAATCCATTTTGTTGAGGATCTTGCACTTATTCCGGCCCTATATTTACATAGCCAAGAAAGGCTCTGGTGATCATGCGTGACTGGCGGAGCGCCTATCGCCCTGGCACGGCACTCTAAAATGCATGTTGGGTTGGGCCAGCAAGAAGACTTCGACTAGGGAGACGAAGAATGGAATTGAAGAAGGCAGCATAGTCTAAGATAACAGAATGGAACACCAACCAACAAGTAAGTGGTGGATTTGGATGGAGTCTCGCAGAAGAAGAGTACGCGCGCTAGCGCGCCCCAAGACGTCAGTCCTTTTTCTGCTTGCTGGCCAAGGTCAGTTTACTGAATCCCCCTTCCAAACACCAACCCAATCTCCATTCCTTGATGAGAAATGAGCAAGACCATATGTTTATCAAAAATAGAGCCCCTATATAAACCTAGCCCTTACTACCTGAACTTCTTGCCTTCAAATAGGACTAACTGCCCGAACCCGCTTGCTTATCTTCTACGATCTAATTAAGTTAAGCAGTAGTTATTTTTTTTAAGTGACTAGAACTTCTATCAACTACTATTCTAGCACCCAGCTGTGCCATGTGTTTATTCTATTCTATTCTATTCTTCAGGTATTCCTTTGAATAACTCATCTTTTCAGGTAAGACAATTTGAAGATCTTCTTAGTCAGCCTATCTGTATTCTTATCCTCTAGTGCGGATCCAATCAGATTTTATAAAGCCAAGGCCTGACATCCATTGTGGGGATCATCTTTTATCGGGAGACATGGCCTGGTGGTTTCTGATCGAGATTCCTAATCAATAGGGCGAAGAGCTCTTCGCATGATCTGGTCCTACCTTTTGTCTACGCTATTTTTTTGTCCCTTCTCAGCTGTTGTCCTTACTCCGGATAAATTGGAACACATTGATTCCGTTCGTTCCTGCCCTTCGCTTCAGGCCATAGTGCTTCTGAATTATTTCTATACCCCTTTGATGATGCAGCCTCTGACTCTCGTGGGTAAACTCCTACTTGATTAGTTAGAACTTCTCTGTCTCAACTCGTGGACCTATCTATCTTCTTCTTTTTAAGAGATAGGGGTTTGCTATTCTCACGGATTGCTCATATTTATTTACCCCATTGAATAGTTTTTGCCTTGTTTCAGCCCATCCTTCATCTGAACCTTCCAAGTACTAATCTATCTTTATGGGGAAGACCCTTCATCTGACCTCCGGGCTACCCTGTCAATTGTAAAAAGTAGTTGAGTCGTGTCTCGCAGGAGCAAAAAGAGTGAAATGAGGACGTAAGCCCCCTAGGTCTTCCTCTTCCTTCTAAACTAATTGCTTTCGCTTGACTCTTCCAGTAAAAAAGTATACTGAGTGGTTGAAGGAAAGCGAAAAGGAATGGCTTTTTCATGTACCAGATCCGGTGAGCCAGACATCAAGCAAAAATGGACATACAATCAAAGAGTAAGGAGCAGTTATTTGCAATGACGGGTGGATTGGTCAGAGCTGCAAGGAGAGACTCGGTTATGGCGCGATAAAGAGCTTGCTTCAATGCTCGAATTCCGGTAGAAAGTAAGAGCAGTAGCATATTCATAGGAGAGCTTTGTACTTGAAATTAGTAGTCCCGGTAGTTGGAAAAAAGCTCTGAATACAGATTCAAAGCATCAAGATAGGTAGTCCTATCATTAGTTGGCCAGTCATAGCAATTTAAGTAGAAAGCTTGCTTCGGGATCAGATCATTCAACTAAAGCTTTCAGGCCGGGTAGGCTTTGAGGAACATTGGGGGTTCCTTATGTTGTGACTGAGCAGATATGTCTATTGTGCCCGGCAAAAACAGATTTGCAAGGAGTTTGCCAAAGGCTTTCTCATTCGGAAAAAAACAATTTCAAGTATATTTCCCTTCTCCATTCTCTGCTCGGATGATTGCCGCTTGTGTGAATTTCATTGCCGTGGGTCCCGTGTGTGCTCGAATAAGATTGTTTTAGGATTCTATTTAGTTGAATTTCTTGACTCCGCGGTGCTGGTTATCGAGTTTATGGCGCCGCCGACCATCCAAAAAGTCAAAGATGGCCTCGGCATTTACTTATTATGCTCTCTTCTAATAGTGGTCCCTTGGTATTCAGGTTGTAAAATCCTGATAGGAAAGTCGACTGTTATACCTTGTTTTTGTAATGGCCTATCTTCTTTAAAAAGCCGAAAGATAAGGATTTCGCAAAACTTTTGCGTTCCTTTTTCTTTGAAAAGAAAACCTTACCATTTTTGGGCCGCTGTTACCATTTCCATTTCCTGAACCATTAGGTAGAGTTTCCGCTGAAAGAAAACCAGGTCAATCTTCCGATCGCGAGTCTTTACAAGCTTGAAACAACTTAAGCACAGGTGGGAGTCGCCCCTTTTAAAGTCAGTATTTATGCGGCGCTGAACTAACGAGCGGATACCTAACCTTCGAAGGAGAAGAAAAGACGGATGTATCTTTCATTCATATCGATCAGATGTGCTTTGCTCAGGACTCCCATTTTACCATTGCTTAAGCCATATTACATAAAGCATAGTGAGTGATACGCAATGCTGGTACCACCATGTTTTTTTCCTCACTCTGTGTAGCCACACTCGTTTGTCCATTTCTACTTATTATTTATGTTAAATAGTATCCGTTGGTTGTAGAAGCACTGGCGTTCAGGGATTGCAAAATCCATAATATCAAGAAGCGGTAGGAACCTGGCTAACTTCGATGCGGATAACGCGCTGTAGAAGAAAGTGGATCAACCAAAGTAGACCTTGATCGAAAGGCACCACAAGGCGAACCAATAGAGTGTGGTGTAAGCGGTGAAGCAGAATAGGAATTGGAACTGCTTGAACTAGAAAGGGCTTCCGCTACCGCGCTACCTCGGGAGCTCCGGAAACGGTATACTCGCTTCACTCATCTGTAATGGTATCCTTGAAAGCTAGCTAAAGTGGGTTCTAGACAAAGTTCTCCTAAGCAGGGCGGAAGGAAAAACAAGAGCAGTATAGCTCTACATTACGCTTCGGGGGCCTCGTCTTACTCACTCACCTTCTACTAATCGGACCGTGACAAAACAACCAGCCCAGCAATAGGCAAGGACTGGCTGAAATCCCTTTCCGGATCCAGTCTATCCGTATCTGCTGTCCCTTCCGCTTTCTGTGTTGATGGAGCTCGGTCAGATAGTTCCGGTATTGCGAAGGAGGGTAACGCATTGGGATCGTCCAATCCCTTCTGATCGGTTGTCATATTGAATTGCAAATTCTCGTATAGTAAGAGTTCCTTCGGTTTCCTACCTAGCACATTCTCTGTTGTCTACGCCAATATTTTACCTGCGAGTAGAGTGTGGCTGGCTACATACGGGGGAACTCAACCTACCTTTCGAAGGGTAGACCTTTACAGATGAGTGAAACGAGGATTTAGGTATATAAGGAGACGACCCGCCAAGCGAGCCAGCCTGATACCGACTTTCATTGATAGGCCATGAAACATAGAGAATGGGAACTTGTTCGCACGTACCTCGACCGCAGGTCTGAGAATGACGAGTGTGCTTTCGCCCACAGCTTCTGTTGCTTAACCGGCTCGTGGTGTTTATGGTCCTGACCCGGTACAGCCGCTAAGCTCATTTTTCATTTCCAAGTGTTGTTACTAGCCTCGAGAGAGATGTTTCACAGGATTCACCTGCAACTGATAAACCTGGGGGATAATACCGAAACAGTCCTTTTTTTTCTGATCATAGAGGAGCCGTATGAAGCTAAGGTTTCATGTAAGGTTTTTCAATAGCGGTGGGAGCTGTGATGTTATTATCGACTATGATTATCTAACAGTTCAAGTACAGTTGATATAGTTGAAGCACAGCCAAAATATGGTTTTTTTTTATGGAATCTTTGGCGTCAGCCTATAGGCTTTCTAGTTTTTCGAATTTCTTCTTTGGCCGAATGTGAAAGATTACCCAGAGGGGGAATTAGTTGCGGGTTATCAAACCGAATATTCCGGTATCAAATATGGTTTCTTTTCTCTTGTTTCTTACTTATCCTTATTAGTTTCCTCTTTATTTGTAACAGTTCTTTACTTAGGCGGGTGGCATTTCTCTATTCCCTACATATCCACGATTCTCCCAGTGTAGGAATCACACTAGTTATCTTGACCTTGATTCGGTCAAGCAGTTTTTCCTTACTATACTCCAGTACGAACAGGAAAAGAATCGGTGTACTCAACGGTGCATTAGTAATTATCTGGGATTTTTTTTTGCTCTTTAAAGCAAAACGGTGTCTTGACTCTCAAGAATAGTGCGTGTTAATATCCATGTAGATAAAGATAGAGATAGCAACGAACTGGATGCATAGTCAAACAAAAAACTTGTGACTTGTTCTCGTAGGCTAACTAACCAAATCATAGGATCTAACACGAGACCGGCTAAAGAGAAAGATCTGATCTGTCTTGTCCCTTGGGATCTTAAGTGTGGAAAGAGTCTAGTCTCTTCCATTGCCAACAGTGAGTGTAGGCTGTCTTTCTACTCGGATAGGAGTGCGCGCTAGAAATCTCTTCTCTTCTCTTCAGCAACAGTGGATTTCTGAAGCAAAGGTCGAGTACTACTGATTCCCCATTGGCCAGGCCCCAGCGTAAAATGGATCTCTGATCTTGCCATTCCTTCAGATCTGGAAGTTTGCACTTTCTTCGGAATGTTAAATAACGTATCAAATATGCCTCCGGCGAAAAGAAGGTAGGTAGAATGAAAGGAAAACAAACCACGGAATTGGAGAATCAGTTGTTCCTTTGTAGTGAGTGGAGTCAAGCTCGTTCTCAGTCGTATCCACTATAGGAGGTTTGCTACACGAAGAACGGGAACAGGCAGGCTATTGCTTGAAGGAAACTAGGAACTGGGATTGATTGTCCGCTCTGAGATCGGTATTCGTTCTGTTCTCCTCGGTTCTGGGTCTTCATCTGTTCTGTAGACTAGACCCGCACATAAGGAGAAGCTAGCCTAGGAATCAGTCAACTAGACTCGCACTGAAAGCCAAGCCATTCAACAGGGATTCTCTGAACTGATACGATACGACTATTCAACTTCCAACTATCTCCCCTGCCCTGTTGAGGTAAGAACCAGGACAATAAGGAAAACCTCTAGAGCACTTAGCCAAGCCTTAGCCTGATATTGAGATAAGATAGTAGTTGCACACACGGAACTAGCCTTAGATCAAATCTGGGATGATGCCATACCCATATCCCTTCTTCCCAAGCTCAAAACCATTACTAACAGAAATATACGCAGCACTCATAAATGAAACTAGACCCGCACGCACCGCACCTAAAAAGCAAGTTCAACCAACCAACCAAGCAAGGAAGTGAGCTCCCTATAAAGGAACTTCGCCCAAAGCAAAGAAATGGTTTCGGTAATGGCGCATCTTCACTTCACAGTCTTTCTCGAGCCTCATCAGCCCAACAAGCAAGCTTTTTTATTGCTACGCGCCTCCGCCTCTCTATATAATGATAATGGGAAGAATCTTTTGAACGAGAATCATCTAGTTATATAAATTACTTATATAGTTAGTTAGAAGACAATCTCCCCTTTATTGCTTTTGCATAGCATTGAGCATTATATATGGTTAGCCGCGGATCCAGTGGATAATGCGAGACTACAACGTATAGTGTTACCGACGATGTTTCGCTTTCGTCTTCGGTGCCTGGCGTGGTGCTATCATCACATTGATCTACCCGCCCTTCTATTCCCTTCCCTAGCTTTCGTGTTTGAGTAGTAGCGCCAGATTTCGATTCGGATGCAAACTTAGCACAATGCCCGGTAAGCTAAACACTCGATTCTACATCTCCGGGAATGCAACGAACTTCTACTTCTAGATAGGTCTAATAGATAGACGGCTAATAGATAGACGGGGGGCCCACTAGTCATCTTTTAGATCTACGGGCCGGCCGTTCACATGAGCATAGGGAATCTATACTCGAGCCTTTGACTTGGCCCCTGGCAGGATAGGTGAGGAATCACTCTTGAGATCTGATCTATTGGGGCCTACAACTTCGCCAAAGCCGACTAGCATCCCTTTCCGTGGTGAACTGGCCGTCCCATACCTTCATTTTGTCTCATGTGTGTTGAACATTGTCTTCCTCGGTTCCAGCTTCACTGATGTAGGTAGGGCTGGGCGAGAAAGGGTCCCCTCTTGCCTATTAGTAAGCGGGCCTTCGATTCCACCGGGGTCTTACGGTCTCATAGAGGGGGGAGAACTACCTAACTAAAGAAGAATAGTGCTCTTTATAAATAAGAGTAGGCGTGGAGAGCTTTTTGCGGGGAAACCTGCAAGTCAAGTTTGGGGGGAGGCGGGCGTCGACCCAACCTTATGAGTATTCGGACTATAACAGTTCCGATGAACAGTCACTCACTTTTGACAGTTATACGATTCCAGAAGACGTGCGAGAGGAAGACGAAAGGCCACGTACACATATGGTTGATAAAAAAATGTTTGCGATTTAATTACCTACTATACCCCTGTCCTAGTTTATAAGTATGATTTAACTAATAAAATACGAATGCATGTCGCCAAAGATTATATAGTTGGATTCGTATTTGAAAGTAGTTTCCAATTATATAATTTCTATAACATGCATTAACATTTTGTTGGTTAAATTTTAGGGCAAAGTATGGCACAGAATATAAAGGGGACTATAGACTAGACGAAGGTAGTAGCACACGGCCGCTCTCTACGCAGCGACGCAACTGTCGGCCGGCTTGTAGATAACCATTTCCTGCGTGTTCAACTGATCTATGCGTGTGGTTGCTTGCGGTTCAGGCGGCCGCGGCGCGCTCTGCCTGCATGTTCAACTGCTCTATGTGTGTGGTTGCTTGTGGTTCAGGCGGCCACGGCGCACTCTGCTCTCGCGTCCCTCCGGGTGCTCTGCCCTCGTCCCTCCACGCGCGCTGCTAGTGTTTGGGGCCGGCGCATGATCATGCACGTTCGTAAGCATGCGGTTGCGCCGGGCGCGGCGCGACAATGCAGTTATCCGCTGCAAAAGCTGCCATGCGGACGCGCAGAGAATCCAGGCCGCCCGGCCCCCATTTATTCCTGCGGCCATTTACCTTCATCTCTCGCGTCACAAGACACAATAAGCACACCCACGACGACACATACATAGAGGACATCTAGTGGTTCCAATGGCGCTCCACGTGGCTCCAATTGTGCTCCCAGCGGCTGACAACGACAACGGCAGGCAGTTCACCACACATCATGTAGTGGACACCCACGTGAGGGGGAAGGCCCTCTCGGTGGTGTACACGAACGATCCAGTCTCGGTGGAGAGCTCCATCCAAACTATGGAGCAGTTCCTTGCCGAGGACAAGTACCGAGTGGTCGGCTTCGACCTCGAGTACACCATCGGTCGTGCCGGGCACGATCAAAATGTTGTCGTCGCCCAGTTGTGCGTGCGACATGACGTCCTCGTCTACCACTACCACCTTGCCACCAGGCCTTGCGAGCGTTTCTCCAGGTTTATCAACAGCTCGGACTATAGTTTCGCTACGGTGGACACCACCAACGATCTAAAAGCGCTCAAGGTTTCAGACTTGAAATGCCCGAATCTTATCAACATCCAGCACCACTACATGGTCTGGGGCAGCGACAAAAACAAACTGAACTCCCTGGTTGACCTCGCCTCAGCCATCATCGACCCCTACTACATGAAGATGAAGAATGAGAGCAAGAAGGACAAGAACGCCTGGCATAGTGTGTGGCATGAGAGACTAGATGAACAACATGTCAAGTACGCGGCCATGGACGCGTACACAAGCTACGAGATGTATAGGCGGATCGTTGACATGAGGAAGTTTCTTCTTCCTGCCCCAGATGAGGGATCGAGCCACAGAGCAGTGGCGGGAGCGTCACAAGGAGTAGAGGACTAGACGGTCGTTTCTCCTACTTTAGAATGCATGCAATTGTTTATTGAGGTGTGTGGGAATGATCTGTATAGTCACTTATGTTGGGGAACGCAGTAATTTCAAAACTTTCCTACGATCACGCAAGATCTATCTAGGTGATGCATAGCAACGAGCGGCGTGTACCCTCGTAGACCGAAAGCGGAAGCGTTTAGTAACGCGGTTGATGTAGTCGAATGTCTTTGCGATCCAACCGATCAAGTACCGAACGCACGACACCTCCGCGATCTGCACACATTCAGCTCGGTGACATCCCTCAAACTCTTGATCCAGGACTCTTCATGGCCCAACTCTTTGACTCCGTGGCCTTCTTCATGGTCCAAAAATAAGCTCCGTCCAGTTTCAGGTCAATTGGACTCCGTTTGGTTTTCCTTTTCTGCAATACTCTAAAACAAGGAGAAAACGGAAACTGGCACTGGGCTCTAGGTTAATAGGTTAGTCCCAAAAATCATATAAAATAGCATATAAATGCATATAAAACATCCAAGGTTGATAATATAATAGCATGAAGACTTCATAAATTATAGATACGTTGGAGACGTATCAGCATCCCCAAGCTTAATTCCTGCTCGTCCTCGAGTAGGTAAATGATAAAAGAAATAATTTATGAAGTGTGAATGCTAGCAAGTGCACAAGTTTGATCAATGATAATTTTAATCACTTTTCCTAGCATCAATACATGTCATAACAGTAGCTCATCTCGTAAAACTTTTCATGATCAAGTAACAAGCTATTCACAAGTTAAAGTATAGATCATAAACTTTCTTGAAAACTAACAAATAGTGCTCGTAGTCATCAAACAATTGCAATTCATCTTATCTTTAGGAAGGGTCTATGTCAGAGCTTTGATTCAGCAAACTCCACATACTCAACTATCATTTAATCTTTCACAATTGCTAACACTCATGTGATATTTATGGTTCAAAGTTTTAATCGGACACAGAGAAAGATAGGGGCTTATAGTTTCGCCTCCCAACCTTTTACCTCAAGGGTAATGTCAACAATAATAACTCATGAAAACCTACATCCAAGTAGATATATATATCCGGATCGCTCCAACACAAAGTGCTTGCCAAAGGAAAAAGTGTAAAAAGGAAAGGTGATGATCACCATGACTCTTGCATAAGGTAGAAGATAAAAGTAAAAGATAGGCCCTTCGCAGAGGGAGGCAGAGGTTGTCACGCGCTTTTATGGTTGGATGCACAAAATCTTAATGCAAAAGAACGTCACTTTATATTGCCTCTTGTGATAAAGACCTTTATTATGCAGTCCGTCGCTTTTATTTCTTCCCTATCACAAGTTCGTACAGAGCTTATTTTCTTCGCACTAATAGATCATACATATTTAGAGAGCAATTTCTATTGCATGCACCGATGACAACTTACTTGAAGGATCTTACTCAATCCATAGGTAGGTCTGGTGGACTCTCATGGCAAAACTAGTTTAAGGGATATTTGGAAGCACAAGTGGTATCTCTACTTGGTGCAAAGAGTTTGGCTAGCATAAGGGGGAAAGGCAAGCTCGGCATGTTGGATGATCCATGACAATATACTTTATTTCGGATATAAGAAAACATAACCCATTACGTTGTCTTCCTTATCCAACATCAACCTTTTAGCATGTCATATTTTAATGAGTGCTCACAATTACAAAAGATGTCCAAGATAGTATATTTATATGTGAAATCTCTCTTCCTTCAATATTCTTTCATGAATTGTTCAAGTGACCAATTCCACATTTGCTAGCTTTCAATGAGTTTACTACCTATACTTATTATGTGTGAAGTCATTACTCCCCATGTTATAAGCATATGAAACATATATAAATTCAGATTTATGACATTCAATTCATTCAACCATTTACTCATAGGATATTCGTGAAGCACATGAGTAAATGACAAACTACTCCAAAAGGTATAAGTGAAGAACACTGAGTAGTCAAATAATTAACTAGCCATGGGAGGATTCTTTTTCACTCAAGATTTCGGATACAATGATTTATTCACAGCAAGTAAAATTGAAAATAAGCTCCAAGCAAAACACATATCATGTGACGAATAAAAATATAGCTCCGAGTAAGGTATACCGATAGTTTTGAAGACGAAAGAGGGGATGCCTTCCGGGGCATCCCCAAGCTTAGGCGCTTGAGTCTACCTTGAATATTACCTTGGGGTGCCTTGGGGATCCCCAAGCTTAGGGTCTTTACACTTCTTATTCTCCTCATATCGATATCTCACCCAAAGCTTGAAAACTTCAATCACACAAAACTTAACGGAACTTCGTGAGATAGGTTAGTATGATAAAAGGCAAACCATTCACTTTGGTACTGTCAAAGACAAGGTTCATAGTTGTTCTCACACAATTCCTACTGTACCATATCATTTCTACAATTTATATTGAGAAATATAATCCATAGAAACTAGAAATCAAGCAAACTATGCGGTGAAAACAGAATCTGTCAGAAACAGAACAGTCTGTAATGATCTGAACAGAAACCATACTTCTGCTACTCCAAAAATTATGAAATAAATTTGTGGACGTGAGGAATTTGTATATTAATCTTCTGCAAAAATAATCAACTCAAAAGCACTCTTCTGTAAAAAAATGACAACTAATCTCGTGAACGCAAAGTTTCTGTTTTTTACAGCAAGATCACATTAACTTTCACCCAAGTCTTCCCAAAGGTCTTACTTGGCACTTTATTGAAACAAAAACTATAAAACGTGATTACTACAGTAGCTTAATCATGTAAACACACACAAAAAGTAAGGGTAAATATTGGGTTGTCTCCCCACAAGCGCTTTTCTTTAGTGCCTTTTAGCTAGGCATAATGATTTCAATGATGCTCACATAAAAGATAAGAATTGAAACATAAAGAGAGCATCATGAAGAGTATGACTAGAACATTTGAATATAACCCACTTCCTATGCCTAGTGATTTTGTGAGAACACAATTTATAGGAACAAGAATCAACTAGCATAGGAAGGCAAAATAAGTATAACTTCAAAATTTTGAGCACATAGAGAGGAAACTTGGTATTATTGCTACTCCTACAAGCATATATTCCTCCCTCATAATAATTTTCAGTAGCATCATGAATGAATTCAACAATATAACCATCACATAAAACATTCTTTTCATGATCTACAAGCATAAAAAATTTACTACTCTCCACATAAGCAAAATTCTTCTCATTCGGAATAGTGGCATTACTAATTCCTAAAGTTGACACTCTTCCAAACCCACTTTAGATGATAGTATTATTCATACTCCAAAATATATAAGTGAAGTTCATGGAGCACTCTACAATTAATATAGACTAACCAATATCCAAGCTCAAAATATATAAGTGAAGCACACGAAGCATTCTATAAAACCATACTCAAAAGATTTAAGTGAAGCAAAAAGAGCATTCTATAAGGTCATACTTAAAAGATATAAGTGAAGCACATGAAGTATTATATAAATCAATGAAGGGATATCTCATGCTAGCATAGTTCTTAAAGGAAAAACAAAAACACAAAGGACACAAATCATGTGAACAAAAAAAACCGAGGTATACCGATATTTGTTGAAGAAGAAAGATGGGATGCCAACCGGGGCATCCCCAAGCTTAGATGCTTGAGTATCCTTTGAAATATTTACTTGGGGTGCCTTGGTAATCCCCAATCTTGAACTCTTTCCTCCCTTTATTCTTCTCATATTGATAGCTCCTCGATCTTCGAACACTTCATCCACACAAAACTTTAACAAAAACTTTGTGAGATCCGTTAGTGTAATAAAGCAAACTACCACTTTAAGGTACTGTAATGAACTCATTCTTTATTTATATTGGTTTTAAACCTAATTTATTCCAACTTCTCTATAGTTCATAAACTCCATTACTAGCCATAGATTCATCAAAATAAGCAAACAACACACGAAAAACAGAATCTGTCAAAAACAGGACAGTCTGTAGTAATCTGGAAGTTTAGTAAACTTCTGTAACTACAAAAATTATGAAATAAATTTGAAACTTTGAAACATTTGTACAGAAGTAATGTGCAAAAAGTTTCAGACCCATTTGACTTTCCAGTAAAAAATGTAAATTCACGCACTACAGCCAAAGTTTCTGTTTTTCTTCTGCACATAGTAAACAAGCAATCTAATCATCCTACAACCAAAGCTTGGCACAATATTTTTATAATACAAAGGATATAAACAAGGGGATAATTATTTACAGAGAAACTTCCATGAAAAATTCTACATTGTTTCCGTGAGCATGAACACAAGTGCTCAAGGTCGACCCTCACTTCTTCAATGCATAACTTTCCAATCACTTCTCTTTTTGAAAAACTTTTTAGGCATGAGAGGCAAGTAATTTTTTTTTGTATTTTCATTCCTTTAAAAAAATTGTATGTTTCACCCACAACTAAACAGAAACAAAAAGTAAAAACAAAATCTACTTAGTGAAGAAAGCAAACAAGCACACACGAGAATATCAACCCCACGCTATTGCTCCCCGGCAACGGCGCCAGAAAAGAGCTTGATAATCCCCAAGTGAAGGGAATCATCGTAGCAATTTCCAAAGGTGAAAGTGATAAGTATGGAGTGTCCAACCCCAAGGAGCTAAAGGTAAGATCAATATTCTCTCAAGCCCTATCTGCCACTGATAAGACTCTACGTACACCGAACGTTTGCTTCCAACTAGAAACGAGAAATAAAACTACGTTGTGGGTATGAAGAGGATAACTTTGCATGGTATCGGAGAGCTAAAATATAAAAGTGGGTGCTATTATCATAAAGTTAGAATATATTACTAAATATTATAAATAGCGAGTGCGGAATAATGGTGGATCGGTGTGCGGAATTGTCCTAGGAAATTGTTAACAAGACCGGTAGTCGTCATTGCAATTTCATATGAGGGAGAGGCATAAGCTAACATAGTTTCTCTACTTGGATCATATGCACTTATGATTGGAACTCTAGCAAGCATCCGCAACTACTAAAGATCATTAAGGTAAACCCCAACCATAGCATTAAAGCATCAAGTCCTCTTTATTCCCATACGCAACAACCCCCTTACTCGGGTTTGTGTTTCAGTCACTCACCAACCCACAATAAGCGAATCATGAACGTATTGCAACACCCTACAGTGGGAATCCCTCACGCTTGCGCGACACGGAGGGCACCATAGGACAGCACCAAAATGAAACGTACAACTCGTACCAATCTAGATCATCAATCAACCCAAAGATAAAGGATATCTACTCAAAACATCATAGGATGGCAACACATCATTGGATCATAATATGTGGCATAAAGCGCCATGTTCAAGTAGGGATTACAACGGGGTGCGGGAGAGTGGACCCCGTAAAAGAGATGAGGATGGTGATGGTGATGGTGATGTTGATGAAGACGATCACCGCGGCGATGATTCCCCTCTCGATGGCACTCCGGTGCCACCAAGAGAGAGGAGGAGAGGTTCTCCCCCTTGTCCTTGGCCTTCATGGCAATGATGGCCTCTCCGGGATCCTCCTCCATGGCCTCCCCCTGGATGGGGAGAGGGTCTCCCTCTGGTCCTTGGCCTTCATGGCAATGATGGCCTCTCCGAGATCCTCCTCCATGGCCACCGGTGATGATGGCCCCCTCCGGCAGGGTGCCAGAGAGGGCCTAGATTGATTTCTCGTGGCTACAGAGGCTTGCGGCGGCGGAACTTCCGATCTAGGTTTCTTTCTGGAAGTTTGGGTATATATGAGAGGTGTTGGCGTCGAGAACAAGTCAGGGGGGTCTCCGGGCTGTCCACGAGACAGGGAGGCGCGCCCCCCACCCTCGTGGGCAGCCCGGGACTCTTCTGGCCCAACTCTTTGACTCTGTGGCCTACTTCTGGTCCAAAAATAAGCTTCGTCCAGTTTCAGGTCAATTGGACTCCGTTTGGTTTTCCTTTTCTGCAATACTCTAAAACAAGGAGAAAACAGAAATTGGCACTGGGCTCTAGGTTATAGGTTAGTCCCAAAAATCATATAAAATAGCATATAAATGCATATAAAACATCCAAGGTTGATAATATAATAGCATGAAGACTTCATAAATTATAGATACGTTGGAGACGTATCACGCCCCAATTTCTCCTTCTTCCTCCTCTGCTTCTCCACCGCTACCGCTTCCGCCCTCGACGTGGCCTCCCGCTCGTGCGCCTCTTGCTGCGATGGCGAAGGACAAGACGGTGGCGCTGGAGCGCGCAAAGAAGGGGTCGGCGAAGGGGAAGGGGAAGAAGACCGGCAGGAGCGGGTCGTCGTCGAGATCCGCCTTGCCACGCGGCTGGGTTCGGGGCGACTGGATCTAGTCCACAATCGAGCTGGATGACTTGCAAGATCTGGCTACGAGCGGGCTGATTGAGCATGGTTCCTAGAGGCTCCCGGGGAAGGAAACTGAGCCGCAGCCTCAGGAGGGTGAGTGTGTCTTACTCGCCACTCACGTCGACCGTGGTTTTTCTTTGCCCCCACATCCATTTTCCCGTGCTTTTCTGAACTTCTTCGGGGCTCAACTCCACCATTTCTCTCCCAACACAATCACGTACCTCGCCGCCTTTTGTCTCCCTGTGTGAGAATTTCTTGGGCTATCGACCGCACTGGGGTCTTTTTGACCACATCTTCACATGCCGCTTGCAAACTGTGAAAAAAGCCAGCCCGAGTGACGAGAGAACCCAGGTGATTCAGATGTGTGGGGGCTTAGGTGATGAGGGGGAAGAGTGCTTTTCCCGCGATGACTCTCCCTGACTCGGTTAGAGGGAGGCAGTCGACTTGGTTTTACTGCAAAGACAAGTCGACCCCTGGCCATCTGACTGGTCTCCCTCCCTTTTCCTTGGAACGAGTCCAGAAACCCACTTCTTTGAGAGTGACTCCAACAGAGAAGGTGGAGGTGACCATGTTGATGGAGCGAGTAGTTCAGCGGATCCGTGAGGGTGTGACTGGTATGGATCTGCTCGAAGTATTCCTTAGTCGGCGTATCCAGCCTCTCCAGGCCCGTGATCACTCAATGTGGATGTACTCGGGAATTGAAGATTCCACTCGGATCCATCCGGAGGATGTTGATGTCAGGACCGGTTTTTCGGGATATTAATTTCCCAGAAAACGGCCTTTGTGCTCACCAGCCCCAGGATTACTGTTAGCTGATGAGGCACCAACTTGATACAAGAAATTCCAAGCAAAGTACAAAATATGTAGTACAAGACCATTGTGGCCTAGGAGTACAACACTTGGTTTCTAGTGGTTGATGGCAGAAGCGGTTTGTGGTTCATCTGCGTCTATGGGACTCCATTTCCCACAAGAACAGCTGACCAGGATAACTCCTATCTTCGCGAGGCTGCTATCACCTTTACATGGGTTCCGGGGCTGTCGTCGCAATGCTCTCTCCACGCAAGAAATCTGGCCAAGACAATAGCCAGGGACAAGCCAGTGAGTACGTTTGAATGTACTCGCAAACATCAAGAACACGGGTATAATATAACAAGGGGTAATCATGCTCCGAAATATTTTATGATGATAACGTCTGTCACGAAATCAACGGAATCCGTGATGCACGCATGCAGGTAAAATATGAACATGTGGTACGGGAGTAGAAATAGAATGCACTGATCGAGTGTCTGAAATGACTCCGCGAAAGGGTGCAAATGAATTAACAATGCCGCAGTCGGGCGTCTGAGCGACACCACATAAAGGGCTTATAAAGAATAATTAAATAACAAGCATGCCGCAGTCGGGCGTCTGAGCGACACCACAGAGAGGGCTTATATAAGAATAATCACAGTGAATATCCAGGAGGTAGAACCGTCCCAGGGATACTCAATAATTCAAATAATGTAAATGGTTAGTCCATAATAATAATAAACATAATCCTCATACATGACAGGTCAAAAACAATATCTAGTTTAGCCGTTTCTCCAGCCGAAGACCGTCACTAACATAATCATAATCCAAAGATCTAGTCTAGCCGTTTCTCCATCCGAAGACCGTCACCATGTTCTAGTTAGCCGTTTCTCCATCCGAAGACCGTCACTAGACCCATCTCAGACTGAAGTCCTTACCCATGAACATGGCTATCCGAATAGATATAACCTCTGCAGAGGGTGTACTCTTTACCCACGAGTAACGGATTTATTTAGTCCATCGGGACTAATTCCGCCTACGGCCTTTTAATTGAAAACACGCCTGACCTGCACACACCAGCTTAACTTACCGGTGTCTGGAATCACCCACGACACCTGTCAAGCAAAACTCTAAGTGGGGAGGCTACAACCTCGACGTAGCATGGGATCAAATTTATATCGCGCGCTCTAAGGGGTGCCCCCCTCTCGGTCCCAACCGGAAACACCCATGCCCCCGGACCAGGTGGCATGCCTACCGGATGCATCTGGTATCTTCCACCATGGCCTCTCTGTACGGTGTGTGCCTTGGTAAGGGGTTGACAACTTACTGAACCGTACCCTACCTGCGGCAGGGACAAGTGGTAGTACAAAACAAGTAGGGGAAGTTACTGAACAAGACTCGACCTACGGCCGACTCAGGAGGTCCAAGTATTCTCTGAATGATTAGCACAACCAATATATTTCCATTAACAGACAGAATCACCGCTCATCAAACCTCATCATGCCATACCGGACACACTCGTCTCGACGAGGAATTAGGGACAAGCTCGTGTCTACCCAAGACCACGACTTTCCCGGCTTCCTGCCGGTATGCATGAAAAGCTCGCGAGGATGATCACTATCACCAGCATATCCATATCTAACAGTAAAGCATCTCCAATATGCACTCATGCGTGTGACTGTATCGTTACATAGAAATAACGCATGCTCCAAGTCAAGGTGGTGTTGTAACTGTATCAAAACACCTCACAAAAATATTATGCCAGAGTTCAGAATGCTTGCCTTCAAGAGTATGCAAGGGGTGCACTTTTTGAAAGTTTTCTTCTCTCTCCATTTCCTATTTTAAAAGAAAATATTCAAATAACAAATATTTCAAAAACAGTACAAAAAGTTGTCCCAAATATTTTTGAAATAAATCTTAAAATAAACTAGATGAAATTTGAGAGAGGTAGGAAAAAGAAGTAAACTCATTTGGGGTTTTATTTTAAAAGATATAGCCAGTCAAAGTTCTGTTTTTAATAAAACCAGAAAAAGAAAACGTTTCGGTGGAAAATACGCTTTCGAAGCAGAGGAAACGTACTCGGGCGTTTACGTGACCACTTAAACACGTGGTGGCGGGGCTGGGTCACTGACAGTGGGTCCAGCGGGCCCACTGGTCAGGTTTGACTAGTCTCTCCTCCCTCCTCTTCCTCTGCCCGAACGGAGGCGGAACTCCGGCGATCGCCGCCGGCGATTGGCGGCTTCTCGCGGGCTCTGGAGGGCAGGGATGGATCCGTGGCTCCAGGGCGGTCCTCCCGGTGGTCGAGGGGGCCGTGGGGGTGAAGGGAGTCGCCGGCGGCGAGCTCCGCGGCGGAGGAGGTTTCGGGCAAGATTGGGGTTTTGGGCTGTGGTGGCTCTCGATCGAAGCTAAGAGGATGGGCGACTCCGTGAGGTCGAGGGGAAACGGGTGGTGGCGTTGGATGGGTGGGGGAGGCCTTGGTTGCGATGAATGGCACCGGAAGGTGGCGGCGGCCGAACCGGTCGGAGTCGAGGAAGACGGCTACCATCCGTCGAATGCTGGCCGTGGGGGTGCTATGGGGGTGGCCTGGGGTCGCATGGGTGCTTGGAGGAGCTCGGGGGCCTCCTTAAATAGGCGTTCGAGGCTGGTCCCGTGGCGGCCGTGGATAAGAACGCCGGCGACCACCGTGCTGTAGCTGCAGGGCAACGTGGCGGCGACGAGCGCGTGCCGACGGGTTCCAGGATAAGCTCGAGCTGCTCCAGGGGGCAGCTGGCGCGCTGGTGTGGCTTGGGCGGCGCCGTCCGTGGCAGGAGCTCAAGGCCGACGCCGGCGTGCCGCCAAAGGCTCTGACGGCGGCGCTGTAGGGCGCCAGGGGTGGCTTGGAGGGTTCTGGCGAGTGGGCGAGGGTAGTGCGTGGCTCTGCAGGCGAGCAAGGGCCAGGGGCGGGACGCGGCGAGGGCGGCAGTGCGACGCGGCGACTCGGTGCGCGCGCGTGCAAAACGTGTGCTCTGGGCGCGCCCAGAGCACGCACGGGATGTGTTTGACGAAATGCCAGGGCCGCCTAGAGTGCTAGAGGGAGGCTGGAAATTAACAGGACTAGGTTAGGAGTAGCTAGGATCTTAGTGGACAAGGTTGCTGGGTCAGAGGATCAAGTACACAGTGCAAACTAAAACTCATGTCAAAACTGACTGTGCACACCAAGTGTTCGACAGAATGCTAAGTGCATCTAGGCAACTCTTGGAGTGGCCAAAAACTCCAGGTCAGGGTCTCCCTGGATGTAGGTGATGATGGCAAGATCATTTGGGCAAAACTAGAAACTTGCTACTGCAAGTTTTGCAAAATTTCAGTTTTGGACAGAAAGAAAAAGGTCTCATTGCATGCACTTAAAATCCTCCAATGGGTCCACTCTCCTGGACTTAAGGGTTTTGTAGGGAGGGCTACAAGCAGGAAAAAGTTCATGGGCACTAGAGCAAAATAAAATAGGGTTGCAGTACAAATCACCACGCTGGACCAGAATGAAAAAGAGGTTGATTCACTCAAATCTTTCAAAGAACATCACTGGGTTTTAGCATAAAGTTGAATTATATGCATCTACTGACATCTCCAAATACTTGGAAGAATCTTTAAAGGAATATTTAAATAGGTTGTAGTGCAAAAATACCTACTGGACCAGATTTGAAAAGTTGATGTAGAGTTCAAAATCTCCAATAACCAAAAGATATTTTTGCATAAAAGTGATGTGGAAACATCACATGACATCCCCAAATTTTGGTGAAATTTTTAAATGCATTAATCAAATGTTTGCAGTGCAACAGGGACTCCAAATTCATGAAAAATCATTTTAAAAGAATAAAGCTCAGGGAAAAGCAATCTTGCAATTAAATCCACTGATAAAGGATTGTTTCATAGAGAGTATATACAAGTCCAATAATACTTTTGGAAAGTTTCCACTTGAGGTAAAAACCCATAATATCAAAAGGTAAATCTAGACAAATGGAAAAGTTTAATTTCCTGGCAAAATTTTAATTTATAAAACAAGGTTAAAATTTTGGGGTGTCACAACACTACCCCCCTAAAAAAATCTCGTCCTCGAGATTTGTTAAAAGCCGTTTTGAACAAACATTGCTTTTACCAAAAAAAAAGAAATCAACATTCTACTATGCCATAAAAAAATGTGGCTACAGTGAGAGGGCAATAAGTGGTGTAAAACCACAGTGTGGTATACTGGCGTTGCGCGGAAAAATCCATGGTTGGGAGAAAAACGAGATATTTCTACGTGGATACAGTAATTTAGAATAAATTTTTAATTACTAAAACACGCTGGTCGTACCCGAGAGCACAGTGCTCTCTCTGGCTGACAGGTGGACCCGGGGCCCACTGTCGGCCTCTTCTTCTACCTCTGGTTCTCTCTTCTCTCTCTCGCGTGCTCTCCCGCGCTTCCTCTACCGGCGCCTAGCGCGTAGGGCATCTAGGCCGTACTGCGGTAGTGCGTGGCGTGCTAGCTGCCGGTGCAGTGTGCACTCACCTCACGGGCCAGTGCACTGTCGGCACTGCTCGCGGACTCGCCTCCGAACACCGGCGATCGAGCGACGAGTGGCGCTGGTGGACCTCGCCCACCGTACACCGATCTCGAGCTATAAAAAGATCGCGGTGCTCCTCTCTTCTTCCTCGCACCTGGCCTCGCTTCTTCTTCTCCTTCCTTCTCCTCCATTGCTGTTAGCAGGGGCTCGAGACGAGGCTCTAATGGCGGAGGCGATGCCGGACTGGTACGTGGTCCTGGTGTGTGGAGGTTTGGCGACGTTGCTGGGGTTCTCCGTGCTCTTGTGCGCGATGATCCTGGATGATCGTCGTGATGCTGCCGCTCGAGTGTTAGCTCTTCGCGGTGGCGGCGATCACGAGGATTAGGTGCGGCATCGAGTGCTAACTGCTGTCGGTGTGCTGGGGCAACTCGCGCCCGAATGATTACTCACAAATCTCTCTTCCTGAGACTGTGGTGTCCTCGGGTGTGATCAGTTAGGCGCAGAATGTGTACGAGGATTTGTAATTAGCGCACGAGGTCGAGTGGTTGTAGTTGTGAGTCTGCTGTTATGGTGCTGCGTGAATAAAAATCTATGTCGTGAAGATATATACGCTGCAGCAACTCGGGGAAAGAAATCTCATTACAAAATTTATCATGAGTGAAAAAAAAATTAGTTAAATCAAGATTTACAGCAGCAAAACTGCTCACATAATTGAAACCAAAAATTTGGTACGCCGCACAAATTTTGGATACCACGCACAAGTTACAACACATAAATAAATACTGGGATAATAAACATAGCGGTGACGTCTACAATGAAAACGGCAAAAGGACCAGGTCCTGAGAAAACGCCTCTGGTACTGGGGCACACTCCTCTTCTATCGGGGGAAGCGGGTTGACCATTCGATGAACGCGCCTCTCCTGGTTAGGCCTCAGTGGTCTGCCAATAGCGATCTGAGGATTTAAATCAGCGAGGCTCTGGAGATAACCCATTACCCCCTAAGTCAAACGCTCCTGAGCGATAACGTACTAGGCAAGGTTGGCCAGTACTGGATCTCTCTCAATTCGTCCACCGGGAAAAGATGCTACTTCTCCGGGTGCTGCACGACTCGGAAAATAATAATATCCTCGTTCGCTGGCATAGGGTACCGCGAATCGAAGACGAGCGAGCGCTTCGTACGCAGCAGCTTCTATGGCCATATGCGGAGTCGGCATGGATTTCCCCACGAAGGACACTTCCATTGGGTCTTGGTTTGGGTTTGTGGGAGGGATGTGCACCACTGCCCAATACTTCAAGGTGGATGGGGTGATCCTCGATTTGAGCAACTCGTACTAGGGTGGATGGATGGCCCTCATGGTACTGCAGGTAAAGTCCCACAATAATTTAACAAAACTACCCGGGGTTGCGTCTGGGGTTCTCAGATAAATACTGGGGGTCGGCATGGCAAAGAAATGGCTGTGAGAGTTGCGCACAAGGTGAGGGGTACTTGGCAAGGTCAACAGGTGGCCTTTTATATAGCATTGGGGCTGGGTTATCTACCATGGTGAAGGGTAACTGGTTGTCGATCCTGTTCTTGGGTCAATGCCACAGATATACATATCTCCTAAATGTGACGCATTACTGTGGGTGCCGTCGGGGTTGGTCTTGGTAGCTGCGCACGGAATTTAAAAGATGCATATGTACGCTGACGTACTTATGCATGGCTACTACTCCAAAAATAGGGGCGCACAAGCAGACAGCATTTAATAATGGAGATACAAGATCACACAATTACAAAGCGTAGGAAAACTGAGGCTCGATACTACTCGAGCGACTTCGTCTACTTCGTTAATGTCTAAGTGGGCTGGCCTTGTGGGCGCCGAGGCTTCTCCACGGGTTTCACCGTCGGGATTTGCTGGATGAGGTTGAGGGGCTGCAGGGTCGGGGTAGTGGTGATGACCATCGCGGGGGTTGTTGGCCACAATCCCGTTGGAACGTGTTCCCAAAAGGCGACGAAGCGCTTCTGGGGACACCAAGGCATTCTGGTTGATGGCCGGGGCAGACCTCAAGGGCTCGATCGGGTGTCCGAACAGCACGACTGGGTTGTCGGCGTCGAGCTCCATTTCTCCTCTTGCCGGGGCTCGGCGAACCAGTTCTCCATGAGCTGCGATCAGATCAAGGGTGATTTGATCGAACAGTTGCTCTAGTGCGCTTACATAGCGCACCAGATGTAATAGTGCAGGATCTGTCTCGTGATCTCCGTTGGCAACCTGGGGCGGCCTACCATACCCGTCACGACTGGGGTAGTAGTAGAACGAGCGACAGTTAACTCTGGGTGACAAGTGCCGGAGTTGAACTATAGCTTCTCGAGCTGCCAGTTGGATGGCTTGTGGCTCAAAGGAAGTTGTCCTTCCAGTGAACCTGTAGGGGCGTTTTGGCAATAGACCCCTACCATAGATGTGTACAGTGGCCCAGAATTGACGGCTCTCACCGTTCATGAGTCCTTGGTACACAACATATTCTGGGGGCTCTTCTAATGCATAGGCACGGCGGGTGAGGTTTGCGAGCACGGTCACAAAACCTCCAAGGTTGGTTGCTGTGGTCTCATTGTGAACAATGCGGCCAGGCATCGTGGCTTGGTTTGGGAAAGAGGCTGTGCTGTGCTGGGTTGAGGCTAGCGTGCCCTTTTTATAGGAAAAAGGGGACGGAGTCTTCCTTCGCACGCTTGCGAATGAGACGTGTTAGGTGTTGGTCACTGGCGCATGATCGACGGGCTAGGCTGATAGGTTGGGCACCGTCTGCCGAAAGGCGTCGGGTCACTGTGGGGCTATCTTACGCGAGAAGCTTGGTCGGGATTAGGTTAAGGTCTGGTGGTTTGGTTAACCTGGGTTTATTGACCTGGCTAAGATAGGATTAGCCAATGGTCAGCCTGGCTCTGATACCAAGTCTGTCAGGACCGGTTTTTCGGGATATTAATTTCCCAGAAAACGGCCTTTGTGCTCACCAGCCCCAGGATACTGTTAGCTGATGAGGCACCAACTTGATACAAGAAATTCCAAGCAAAGTACAAAATATGTAGTACAAGACCATTGTGGCCTAGGAGTACAACACTTGGTTTCTAGTGGTTGATGGCGGAAGCGGTTTGTGGTTCATCTGCGTCTATGGGACTCCATTTCCCACATGAACAGCTGACCAGGATAACTCCTATCTTTGTGAGGCTGCTATCACCTTTACATGGGTTCCGGGGCTGTCGTCGCAATGCTCTCTCCACGCAAGAAATCTGGCCAAGACAATAGCCAGGGACAAGCCAGTGAGTACGTTTGAATGTACTCGCAAACATCAAGAACACGGGTATAATATAACAAGGGGTAATCATGCTCCGAAATATTTTATGATGATAACGTCTGTCACGAAATCAACGGAATCCGTGATGCACGCATGCAGGTAAAATATGAACATGCGGTACGGGAGTAGAAATAGAATGCACTGATCGAGTGTCTGAAATGACTCCTCGAAAGGGTGCAAATGAATTAACAATGCCGCAGTCGGGCGTCTGAGCGACACCACATAAAGGGCTTATAAAGAATAATTAAATAGCAAGCATGCCGCAGTCGGGCGTCTGAGCGACACCACAGAGAGGGCTTATATAAAATAATCACAGTGAATATCCAGGAGGTAGAACCTTCCCAGGGATACTCAATAATTCAAATAATGTAAATGGTTAGTCCATAATAATAATAAACATAATCCTCATACGTCACAGGTCAAAAACAATATCTAGTTTAGCCGTTTCTCCATCCGAAGACCGTCACTAACATAATCATAATCCAAAGATCTAGTCTAGCCGTTTCTCCATCCGAAGACCGTCACCATGTTCTAGTTTAGACATTTCTCCATCCGAAGACCGTCACTAGACCCATCTCAGACTGAAGTCCTTACCCATGAACATGGCTATCCGAATAGATATAACCTCTGCAGAGGGTGTACTCTTTACCCACGAGTAACGGATTTATTTAGTCCATCGGGACTAATTCCGCCTACGGCCTTTTAATTGAAAACACGCCTGACCTGCACACACCAGCTTAACTTACCGGTGTCTGGAATCACCCACGACACCTGTCAAGCAAAACTCTAAGTGGGGAGGCTACAACCTCGACGTAGCATGGGATCAAATTTATATCGCGCGCTCTAAGGGATGCCGCCGTCTCGGTCCCAACCGGAAACACCCATGCCCCCGGACCAGGTGGCATGCCTACCGGATGCATCTGGTATCTTCCACCATGGCCTCTCTGTACGGTGTGTGCCTTGGTAAGGGGTTGACAACTTACTGAACCGTACCCTACCTCCTGCAGGGACAAGTGGTAGTACAAAACAAGTAGGGGAAGTTACTGAACAAGACTCGACCTACGGCCGACTCAGGAGGTCCAAGTATTCTCCGAATGATTAGCACAACCAATATATTTCCATTAACAGACAGAATCACCACTCATCAAACCTCATCATGCCATACCGGACACACTCGTCTCGACGAGGAATTAGGGACAAGCTCGTGTCTACCCAAGACCACGACTTTCCCGGCTTCCTGCCGGTATGCATGAAAAGCTCGCGAGGATGATCACTATCACCAGCATATCCATATCTAACAGTAAAGCATCTCCAATATGCACTCATGCGTGTGACTGTATCGTTACATAGAAATAACGCATGCTCCAAGTCAAGGTGGTGTTGTAACTGTATCAAAACACCTCACGAAAATATTACGCCAGAGTTTAGAATGCTTGCCTTCAAGAGTATGCAAGGGGGTGCACTTTTTGAAAGTTTTCTTCTCTCTCCATTTCCTATTTTAAAAGAAAATATTCAAATAACAAATATTTCAAAAACAGTACAAAAAGTTGTCCCAAATATTTTTGAAATAAATCTTAAAATAAACTAGATGAAATTTGAGAGAGGTAGGAAAAAGAAGTAAACTCATTTGGGGTTTTATTTTAAAAGATATAGCCAGTCAAAGTTTGGTCAAAGTTCTGTTTTTTATAAAACCAGAAAAAGAAAACGTTTCGGTGGAAAATACGCTTTCGAACCAGAGGAAATGTACTCAGGCGTTTACGTGACCACTTAAACACGTGGTGGCGGGGCTGGGTCACTGACAGTGGGTCCAGCGGGCCCACTGGTCAGGTTTGACTAGTCTCTCCTCCCTCCTCTTCCTCTGCCCGAACGGAGGCGGAACTCCGACGATCGCCGCTGGCGATTGGCGGCTTCTCGCGGGCTCCGGAGGGCAGGGATGGATCCGTGGCTCCAGGGCGGTCCTCCCGGTGGTCGAGGGGGCCGTGGGGGTGAAGGGAGTCGCCGGCGGCGAGCTCCGCGGCGGAGGAGGTTTCGGGCAAGATTGGGGTTTTGGGCTGTGGTGGCTCTCGATCGAAGCTAAGAGGATGGGCGACTCCGTGAGGTCGAGGGGAAACGGGTGGTGGCGTTGGATGGGTGGGGGAGGCCCTGGTTGCGATGAATGGCACCGGAAGGTGGCGGCGGCCGAACCGGTCGGAGTCGAGGAAGACGGCTACCATCCGTCGAATGCTGGCCGTGGGGGTGCTATGGGGGTGGCCTGGGGTCGCATGGGTGCTTGGAGGAGCTCGGGGGCCTCCTTAAATAGGCGTTCGAGGCTGGTCCCGTGGCGGCCGTGGATAAGAACGCCGGCGACCACCGTGCTGTAGCTGCAGGGCAACGTGGCGGCGACGAGCGCGTGCCGACGGGTTCCAGGATAAGCTCGAGCTCCTCCAGGGGGCAGCTGGCGCGCTGGTGTGGCTTGGGCGGCGCCGTCCGTGGCAGGAGCTCATTGCCGACGCCGGCGTGCCGCCAAAGGCTCTGACGGCGGCGCTGTAGGGCGCCAGGGGTGGCTTGGAGGGTTCTGGCGAGTGGGCGAGGGTAGTGCGTGGCTCTGCAGGCGAGCAAGGGCCAGGGGCGGGACGCGGCGAGGGCGGCAGTGCGACGCGGCGACTCGGTGCGCGCGCGTGCAAAACGTGTGCTCTGGGCGCGCCCAGAGCACGCACGGGATGTGTTCGACGAAATGCCAGGGCCGCCTAGAGTGCTAGAGGGAGGCTGGAAATTAACAGGACTAGGTTAGGAGTAGCTAGGATCTTAGTGGACAAGGTTGCTGGGTCAGAGGATCAAGTACACAGTGCAAACTAAAACTCATGTCAAAACTGACTGTGCACACCAAGTGTTCGACAGAATGCTAAGTGCATCTAGGAAACTCTTGGAGTGGCCAAAAACTCCAGGTCAGGGTCTCCCTGGATGTAGGTGATGATGGCAAGATCATTTGGGCAAAACTAGAAACTTGCTACTGCAAGTTTTGCAAAATTTCAGTTTTGGACAGAAAGAAAAAGGTCTCATTGCATGCACTTAAAATCCTCCAATGGGTCCACTCTCCTGGACTTAAGGGTTTTGTAGGGAGGGCTACAAGCAGGAAAAAGTTCATGGGCACTAGAGCAAAATAAAATAGGGTTGCAGTACAAATCACCACGCTGGACCAGAATGAAAAGGAGGTTGATTCACTCAAATCTTTCAAAGAACATCACTGGGTTTTAGCATAAAGTTGAATTATATGCATCTACTGACATCTCCAAATACTTGGAAGAATCTTTAAAGGAATATTTAAATAGGTTGTACTGCAAAAATACCTACTGGACCAGATTTGAAAAGTTGATGTAGAGTTCAAAATCTCCAATAACCAAAAGATATTTTTGCATAAAAGTGATGTGGAAACATCACATGACATCCCCAAATTTTGGTGAAATTTTTAAATGCATTAATCAAATGTTTGCAGTGCAACAGGGACTCCAAATTCATGAAAAATCATTTTAAAAGAATAAAGCTCAGGGAAAAGCAATCTTGCAATTAAATCCACTGATAAAGGATTGTTTCATAGAGAGAGTATACAAGTCCAATAATACTTTTGGAAAGTTTCCACTTGAGGTAAAAACCCATAATATCAAAAGGTAAATCTAGACAAATGGAAAAGTTTAATTTCCTGGCAAAATTTTAATTTATAAAACAAGGTTAAAATTTTGGGGTGTCACATGAGAAGACGGTGGCGCAATGGGTGCAAGGCATCACAGGAAACAAGGATAACCCCAGGGGGTCCCGAAGAGTTTTACCATTCGACGCCAACAACCAACCATACCAGGTCTATTCTTTATTTCCGAGTGTTTTTCATTCTAACTTGTAGTTGTTTATGGAGTCGACCATCCTTTGTTCACCTCTTTTGCTTCGCAGATCTATACGGAGACATACTCAATGCCGAACGGGGAGCAAGAGCAGTACCAGGAAGGAGAATAAAGCGGAGGCGGGAGCATGGATTGGCAGTCTGATGGAGGAGAAGAGGAGGAGGAAAGCAAGGACTCGAGCAGTGGCGAAGAAGTCGAGTCACCACCTCGCAACGAAAGGCGTTCCAAGAATAAGCACGACCTAGCAAGTATCCGTGGCAAAGTGGCTAAGCCGACCAGACAGACTTCCAAGCGCACTCGGACCTCTTCCCCTGCGCCGACTGAGAAGGCTTCAAAACATCCCAAAGTTGCAGCATCGAAGTCTCGGAAGACCCTGCCCAAGATCAAGATCGACGTCCCCGTCGCTTCTGTGTAAGTGCCTTGTCCTCATTTTTTGCTCAAGATCGACTTCCTGATTTAACCGAGTGAATCTTGAAACCTGCAGAGCTGCTACTTCTGGGACTTCTTCTTACAGAGATGGTGACGAGGATGTGGAAGACGCGGTCACTTCTAACCCGGGTATGACTTTTGCAATCTTGTCTTTGCTTTCTCAGCCATTTTGCTGGACGACTGAGTTCCGGCGACTGATTCTTTTGCAGATCCTCCCAATGTCATTGATCTTCTAGACAACGACGAGGATGTGCCGCTGAGGCCCATGGGAAGTAGAAGCAGGAAGACATCAACTGGAAAGGTGCCTCAGTCGACGCCAGTGACAGAAACGGTGCTGCAGGAGACCAGCGATGCCAACCGAGCTTCTGTGACTTTTTGCATACCATTGTCGAGTGCCCCCAGTGGGTGTAGTCCCTGAGACCATAGTTGACTGTGGGCAGTCGGCTATGGTCTGAGAATCAGAAGTTTCTTACTCGGTCTGAACGGATCACGTCGAGTGGAACCTGAACCAGTGGGGGCACGTTGAGTGCACCCACTGGGTGTAGTCCCCGAGACCGTAGTCGACTGCGGGCAGTCGACTGTGGTCTGAGAACAACTTTCCTCTTCTTATTTTTACACTCGGCCTGGACGGACCATGTCGAGTGAAAACTGGACCAGTGGGGGCACGCTAAGTGCACCCACTGGGTGTAGTCCCCGAGACTACTGTTGGATGTTTGATTCGGCGGTAGTCTTAGAACTTGTTGAATTTGTCACCCTATTATTCCGAAGTAACCAATCATCACATCTGTCGACTAACCATCCTCTGATCACAGAAGTCTTGTGAACTTGGAGCTCGTTTTGCTGACCTGGAGCAGAAGCAGATTCAGCTCAATCTCGATTTGGAGTTGGCCAAGACAAACTTGTAGAAGGCCAAGGATGAAGCCGCTGGTATGAAAATTTTGTCGACTGATTTGTTTCTGAATCGAGTGTTATTTCCTTTCTCTGAACCAAGTGTTATTTCTTTCAGAAACAATGAACCAGGCTCTGGCGAAGAAGGATCTGGACCTTGCAGCTGCACAAAAGGAAGCAGAAGAGAAAACCGCACTCGCCCACCAGAAGCTTGCTTCAGTCGGTAAACTTGAGGAAGAGAACGCCAAGCTGAAGACTGCCCTTGAGGAAGCCAACAAGGAGGCGAATCATCTGAAGAAGGACAAGAGGGCCTTGACTGACAAAGTAGAAGACATTGCCCGCAAAAGAGATGAGCTGGAGAATTATCTGGGAGGACTTGCCAAGAAGTTATTCGTTATGCTTGAGGGTGCTTTCCTTTGTCCGACTGTCTTGTTGCTGTCGACTCGATATATAGCTATTGACTCATCGTTGAATTGCGTGTGCAGAATTTTGCCAGAACTTCGAGGAAGAGACTGGGCGAATTGAGACAGGCTTGGACCCCATCCTCTCTCCTGTTAAGGACGAAGCTGCCATGAACGTGCTCCGACTGGAATCTCGTGTCGCTAGTGTTGTCGACTGCCTTGCTCGGCTGAAGGTTGCTGTGTCGCGAATCGACACAGCGCTCTGGCCAGGGGCGACACTCCAAAATGACCTCGAGTCTCTGATGGCTCGACTCAATGAGGTCCCTGGTCGAGTGCAGGAATGGAAGAAGTCTTCTGCTCGGTGCGGTGCTGACGTGGCTCTGTCTCTGGTCTGTATTCACTACAAGGAAGCCCGAGAAGAGAAGCTAGTGGCGATTGAGGTTGCCAATACCAAAAGGCATGACTTCCAATCTTTCATGGAAACCTTCATTGCCGCTGCCACTCTGATTGCTGATGGAATCGACCTGGACGAGTTCGTCGAACCTGCTAGCCCTCCTCCTGTGGAGTGAACAAACTTTATGTCTCGCCTTAAATTTGCCTCGGAATGCCGAGTTATTTTGTAACCGTTAAACTCCTTCGGGCCTAACGCCCGAGTACTTTAATCCGTGGTCTGGAACTTCACGATATTTATCTAACCTTGGTCTTTCTCTGAATATGCTTGTGTTTGCCTTCGAGTGGAACTTGTTTCTTCACTCGGAATAGACTTTGTATTTGTGATGCAGCTCCAAGGAGAAGGTAGCAGTCGACCTGCCTCGTCGTCCTTGCGGATCGGGATGGAGCGCACATTGTACTTATGGCGCAGTTCTGAGGAGAAGGTCGCAGTCGACTTGCACCTCGTCGTCCTTGCAGGTCAGGATGGAGCGCACATTGTATTTATGGCGCAGCTCTGAGGAGAAGGTCGCACACGACCTGCACCTCATCGTCCTTGCGGATCAGGATAGAGCGTGTGGCCAAGTCCCCGAGCGAGAAGATCGGTCCTCACTCGGAACGTGTTTTATACTTAGGCGAGTACTGGACTGCAGCTAAGCCCCCGAGTGAGAGGGTTGCTCTCCACTCGGTAGGATTTTTCAAACTTAGGCAAGTACTGGACTGTAGCTAAGCCCCGAGTGAGAGGGTTGCTCTTCACTCGGTGGGATTTTTCAAACTTAGGTGAGTAATGGACTGCAGCTAATCCCCCGAGTGAGAGGGTTGCTCCTCACTCGGTAGGATTTTTCAAACTTAAGCGAGTACTGGACTGTAGCTAAGCCCCCGAGTGAGAGGGTTGCTCTTCACTCGGTGGGATTTCTCAAACTTAGGCGAGTACTGGACCGCAGCTAAGCCCCCAAGTGAGAGGGTTGATCCTCACTCAGTAGGATTTTTCAAACTTAGGCGAGTACTGGACTGCAGCTAAGCCCCCGAGTGAGAGGGTTGCTCTTCACTCGGTGGGATTTTTCAAACTTAGGCGAAACGGATTCGTAGCTAAGCCCTCCGAGTGAGAGGCTTGCTCTTCACTCGGCAGGATTTTCTTTTTTGGAACTTAGGCGAAGCGGATTCATAGCTAAGGCACCCACTGGGGGATTTAGAACACATAAAAAAAAAGAACAACAATCATTTAGGAGACTGTAAAACTGTGTCTTTGATAATCAAACTAGTAGGTATTTCTTATTACATCTCAACGGTCTGAATGCTTAACTATAAAAGGGGCGGAGCAGGTCCGTATTCCAAGTGCGTGGCTCGTCTTTATTGTGCTCCACATTGTAGAGGCGATATGCTCCGTTGTGGAGCACTTTGGTGATAATGAAGGGTCCTTCCCAAGCGCGAGCGAGCTTGTGTGGTCGCTGCTGATCCACTCGGAGAACCAAGTCCCCTTCTTGAAATGCTCGACCTCTCATGCTTCTGGCGTGGAATCGACGCGGGTCTTGCTGATAAATAGTCGACCGGATCAGGGCCATATCTCTTTCCTCTTCCAGGAGATCAACCGCATCTTGCCGAGCCTGTTCTGCTTCATCTTCTGAGAAAAGTTCGACTCGGGGTGCATTGTGAAGTAAGTCACTCGGAAGCACAGCTTCAGCCCCATAGACCAAGAAGAATGGAGTTTGACCAGTCGACTGATCAGGAGTTGTCCTCAATCCCCAATGCACTGATGGAAGTTCATCGACCCAAGCGCCTGCTGCATGCTTGAGGTCACGCATCAATCGGGGTTTCAGCCCTTTGAGAATCAATCTGTTTGCTCTTTCAGCTTGCCCATTCGACTGGGGATGGGTGACTGAAGCATAGTCGACCCAAGTACCTTGGGAAGCGCAGAAAGCTCTGAACTCATCGGAATCGAAGTTCAACCCATTATCTGTGATGATGCTATGTGGAACTCCATATCTGAATGTTAACTCTCTGGTGAAGCTGACAGCGGTACTTGCTTCGAGGTTTTTGATTGATTTAGCCTCAATCCATTTGGTGAACTTGTCGACTGCTACAAGCACATGAGTGAAGCCACTTCTGCCGGTCCTCAGAGGTCCAACCATATCTAATCCCCAAACAGCAAAAGGCCAGACGAGTGGAATGGTCTTCAGGACTGATGCAGGCTTGTGGGACATGTTGGAATAGAACTGACAACCTTCACATTTGTCGACTATGTCTTTTGCCATTTCATTCGCTCGTGGCCAATAAAATCCCGCTCGGTATGCTTTGGCCACAATGGTCCGAGAGGACGCGTGGTGACCACAGGTCCCCGAGTGGATGTCATTGAGGATCACTCGACCTTCTTCCGGTGTAATGCACTTCTGAGCGACTCAAGTAACACTTTCTCTGTAAAGTTGTCCACCCATTGTTGTGAAAGCTTTAGATCGACGGACAATTTGACGGGCCTCTTCTTCATCCTCTGGGAGCTCTTTCCTGAGAATATATGCAATGTAAGGCACTATCCAATCGGGTATGACAACCAAAACTTCCATGATCAAGTCGACCACGGCTGGGATTTCAACTTCAGTCGGATCAGTAGGGCTCTTAGGTTGTGGGGGCTCTTCCGTGAAGGGATCCTCTTGAACTGACGGCGTGTGAAGATTCTCCAAGAACACATTACTGGGAATAGGCTCACGCTTGGAACCTATCTTTGCCAAATCATCAGCTGCTTGATTTTTCAGTCGGGGTATATGATGAAGCTCCAATCCCTCAAACTTCTTTTCTAACTTTCTCACTGCATTACAATAGCCAGTCATAGCCGGGCTCCTGATGTCCCGCTCCTTCATTACTTGATTAACCACCAAATCTGAGTCGCCGTAGACCATTAGGCGACGTACGCCGAGTGAAATGGCCATACGCACCCCGTACATAAGTGCTTCGTATTCAGCTTCATTGTTGGAAGAATCAAAATGAATCTGGAGGACATAGTTGAGCCTGTCACCTCGGGGGGATACCAATACCACCCCAGCACCAGAACCATTCAACATCTTGGATCCATCAAAGAACATGGTCCAATGCTCTGAGTGAATCTGAGTCGGTGGTTGCTGCTCAACCCACTCAGTGAGGAAATCTGCTATTGCTTGGGACTTGATAGCTTTCTTTGCCTCAAACTTCATATCCAATGGAAGGAGTTCAATCGTCCACTTTGCCACTGGACCAGTTGCATCTCTGTTGTTCAGAATTTCTGACAATGGTGCGTCGCTGACGACTGTAATGGAATGATCTAAGAAATAATGTGCAGCCTTCTTCGTGGTCATGTAAATTCCATAAACAAGCTTCTGATAATGCGGATATCTCTGCTTGGACGGAGTCAAGACTTCCGAAATATAGTACACTGGGCACTAAACTTTATAGGCTTTTCCTTCTTCTTCCCGCTCGACCATGAGTACTGTACTGACAACTTGTCCAGTGGCTGCAATATAAAGCAGTAAAGGCTCTTTGCTGATTGGGGCAGCGAGCACCGGCTGGGTGGAAAGCAGGGCTTTGAGCTATGCAAACGTTGTGTCTTCTTCAGGAGTCCACTCGAACTTACCAGATTTCTTCATCAGTCGGTAAAGAGGCAATGCCTTTTCACCGAGGTGAGAGATGAATCGACTCAAGGCGGCCAAACAACTCAGTAAGCTTCTAAACGTCATGCACATGCACAGGGCGTTTCATCCAGAGTATGGCACCAACTTTCTCTAGGTTCGCGTCGATCCCTCGTTCAAAAATGAGGAAACCGAGTAACTTTCCACCTGGAACTCCGAATGTGCACTTCGACGGATTAAGCTTGATAGCATACCTTCTCAGGTTTGCAAAGGTTTCAGCGAGGTCAGTCAGCAGGTCAGAACCTTTACGCGACTTGACCACAATGTCATCCATATATGCTTCCACATTCTGACTGATTTGAGTGAGCAGGCACTTCTGAATCATCCTCATAAATGTGGCACCAGCGTTCTTGTTACCGAAAGGCATGGTGACATAGCAAAAGCACCTGAATGGGGTGATGAAAGCTATTTTTTATTTCATCGGGTCCATACAGTCGAATCTAATGATACCCGAAATATGCGTCCAGAAAAGACAAATGCTCACATCCCGCAGTTGAGTCGACAATTTGGTCGATGCGGGGGAGAGGGAAATGATCTTTCGGGCAGGCCCGATTGATATGCTTGAAGTGAATACACATACGAAGTGAATCGTCCTTATTAGGGACCAAGACAACATTGGCGAGCCACTCGGAGTGGTAAATCTCTTGGATGAACTCAGCTGCCAGAAGCCGAGCCACTTCCTCGCCGATTGCCTTTCTCTTCTGTACGGCGGACCGTCGAAGATGCTCTTTGACTGGTTTTACTTTTGGGTTGACTCGCAAACGGTGCTCAGCCAGTCCCCTGGGTACACCCAGCATGTCAGAAGGTTTCCATGCAAAGATGTCCCAGTTCTCACGGAGGAACTGGATGAGCGCTTCTTCCTATTTGCTGTCGAGTGATGTTGAGATATTAGTAGCAGCAGCATTAGGATCGGTCGGATGAATATGAACCGACTTTGTTTCACCGGACGACTGAAATGCAGAATCTGTGGCAGGCTTCTTGGCTCGCAACAAATCACTCGGATCTGCATTCTTCTGGTATTCTTGCATTTCAACTGCTGCCATTTGTGCATTGGCAATTTTCGAACCCTTCTGGAGGCATTCTTCTGCCTTCTGCCGATTGCCAGTGACCGTGATCACTCCTCTAGGACCAGGCGTCTTCAATTTGAGGTACACGTGTAACGCCCACGATGCGGCTATATCTCCCATGTGTCGAGGCACGACTTAGAGGCATAACCGCATAGTGGTTTTGTCGCAAGAAGGGTCATCTTCACACAATCCCATGTAATGAACAAGAATGGGATAAAGAGTTGGCTTACAATCGCCACTTCACACAATACATGAATATAAATCATACATCATCCGAAATACAAACATATAGACCGACTACGGTCAAAATCCAGATGAAAATAAGACAACCCCAAATGCTAGTTCCCCGATCGTCCCAACTGGGCTCCACTACTGATCATCGGGAAAAGACACATAGTAACGACCACGTTCCTCGTCGAACTCCCACTTGAGATCAACCCCGTCATCTGCACTGGCATCGTCGGCACCTGCAACTGTTTTGGTAGAATCTGTGAGTCACGAGGACTCAGCAATCTCACACCCGCGAGATCAAGACTATTTAAGCTTATAGGAAAGGAAGGTGTAGTAAGGTGGAGCTGCAGTGGAAAAAGCATGTATGGTGGCTAACTTGCGCAAAAGAGAGCGAGAAGAGAAGCAACGGAACGGTCGTCATCTAGCAATGACCAAGAAGTGATCCTGAACACCTACTTACGTCATACATAACTCAGACCGTGTTCACTTCCCGGACTCCGCCGAGAAGAGACCATCACGGCTACACACGCAGTTGATGTATTTTAATTGGGTCAAGTGCCAAGTTCTCTATAACCGGACATTAACAAATTCCCATCTGCCTCATAACCGCGGGCACGGCTTTCGAAAGATAATACCCTGCAGGGGTGTCCCAACTTAGCCCATCATAAGCTCTCACGGTCAACGAAGGATAAACCTTCTCCCGGAAAGACCCGATCAGTCTCGGAATCCCGGTTTACAAGACATTTCGACAATGGTAAAACAAGACCAGCAAAGCCGCCCGAATGTGCCGACAAATCCCGATAGGAGCTGCACATATCTCGTTCTCAGGGCACACCGGATAAGTCAAGCTACGAGTAAAACCAGACCTCGAGTTTCCCCGAGGTGGCCCCGCAAGCTGCTCGGTTCGGACCAACACTCGAAGGAGCACTGGCCCGGGGGGGTTAAAATAAGATGACCCTCGGGCTCGCGAAAACCCGGGGGAAAAGGCTTAGGCGGAAAATAGTAAAACCAAAGTTGGGCCTTGCTGGAGGAGTTTTATTCAAGGCGAACTGTCAAGGGGGTCCCATAAATCACCCGACCGCGTAAGGAACGCAAACTCAAGGAACATAATCCTGGTATATCAGTAACTAGGGCGGCAAGAGTGGAACAAAACACCAGGCATAAGGCCGAGCCTTCCACCCTTTACCAAATATATATAGATGCATTAATTAAATAAGAGATATTTTGATATCCCAACATATCCAAGTTCCAACATGGAACAAAACTTCAACTTCACCTGCAACTAGCAACGCTATAAGAGGGGTTGAGCAAAAGCGGTAACTTAGCCAAACAATGGTTTGCTAGAAAAGGATGGTTAGGGGCTGACATGGCAATATGGGAGGCATGATATAGCAAGTGATAGGTAGCGAGCATGGCAATAGAGCGAACAACTAGCATAGCAAAGATAGAAGTGATTTCGAGGGGTGGTCATCTTGCCTGCAAGGTTCTTAGAGTTGTCGAAAGCTTGATCCTCGTAAGCGTACTCAACAGGTTCCTCGTTCACGAACTCGTCTCCCGGCTCTACCCAAGACAAGAACACAAACAAACGAAACCACAATCAACAACGAGAAATGCACAAGCAACATGATGCAAAACATGTATGATATGCAAGATATGATATGCGATGCGTATGCGTGCTCCGGAGGGGAAATGATGAACATGGAAGTAATTTGGCAAACCAAGCATGCCACTGGAAAGATGAGATGATTTCGGTCGAAATCTATATAAAGATCACCGGAATCGGATGCACGGTTTGCAAATGGCAAGCAAAACAAGAATGACACGAATCTGCGATTAACAGCATGATAGCACTTAAAATGCAACAAGTAACAATGCTACAGCACTCCAACATAGCAACAAAGCACATGACATTAATCTACAGGAGATTATTGACAAAAGATGAACACTGAGCTACGGCTAGTTCACAACATATCAAGCTCAAACAAGCATGGCAAAAGTGCAAAAGATAACAGGTTCACAGACTTGGTGAAAAACTGGACATGGCAGAAAATAGCATCAGGTAGCAATGTTCAGGGCACCAAATCAACATGCTACAGGAACTTAACATAGCAAAACAAGGCATGGAAGTGTTCTACTAAATGCACATGACAAAAGTCTCTTACTGACCATAAGACAAAAAGGACCATAAGGTATGATGGCAGGCATGTGAACATAGCAAGTTTCGTTATCAGGTTTCAGACTTAGCAGAAAACAGAGCATGGCATAAATAATAATATGTAGGCCTCTTTGTGAGCTTGATGCACTCACTACAGAGAAATGCACTACAAACCAAGCACACCTAAAGCAAGATGGCATGTTTATGAAGCTATCCATGGCAAGAAAAATTGCATAGCATATATGGATCAACTACAATAAGCTTGGAAAAATTGCATATCATGTTAAGAATCTGCCAGAAATATTTTATAGCAAAAGTAGAGCAAGATTGAGTCATGCTATGGCACTCCATAATTGCAAACAATTGCAGGAATGGATCAACTACAACAATAGCTACACAACATCCTTACTGAACATCTTCAAAATATGCATGGATCTCTCTGTAGCATCAAGTTTACATGGCAACAAAATAACAGCAGACAAGGACTTCGAGAAGTCACTAAGTACCTGAAATCAGAAACATTACGGGGCCTAGTTTGCATGCTTGTGCTAGTCACCACAGAGATCACAAAAATACATGGCATATACCTTTGGAAAGATGGCATGGCATACATCAAAACACATGTAGAACTCATGCCCATAAGATGCACGGAAATAAAGATACAAAAATGACAAATCTCCAAGTTCTGATAAGAACCAGAGAATAACAGCAACTAGCCCTCTTCCAACAGAGATTTGGGCATCAAGATGACCTCTAATGAACATGGTACAATTGAACAAAATGAAGAGCATCACGAGGCGAACAATTTGACATATTACACGCGCGAATCGGAGCTACATGCAAGAAGTTACGCACTATTGAACAGAGGCATATGCTGTTACAGGAAAAAGACTCGGAGAAATAGAAGGGGCTCGGGGAAAAAGTCAACGCCGGTTATACCGATCGGATCTGGCGATGCTCGTGCTCGGGCTCGGGGCTCCAGCCGCCGGAGTGAGGAGGCAGAGGCCGGAGGGCGCCGGTCGACGGGGCGGCGCTGAGGGCGGCCGGAGGGCGCGGGCGCGCGGGCCCGGGCGGCGCCGGCGTCGGGCAAGGCGGCGGGGACGGCGGCGAGTGGCGGCGGAGCACGGCGTCGAGGCGACGACGTCGGCCGGCGAGTAGAAGGCGGCGGCGCGGCGAGGAGAAGGCGGCGGCGCGGGCAGGCGCTGGTGCGGGAGGCGGCGGGCGGCTCGGGCCTGGGAGGGCCCCGAACGGGCCGGCGGGCCGCGGCGTACGGGCGCGGGGACGGCGACACGTGGCGGCGCGGGAGTGGCTGCAGTGGGCGGCGCGGTTGTCCGGCGGGCGCTGGACGCGTCCGCCCGCGGAGAGGAAATTTTCTAGGGTTTGATCTGTGATTCGTTTTTCGGGGGAGATGCATATTTATAGGTAGAGGGAGCTAGGAGAGTCCAAATGAGGTGCGGTTTCGCCCACACGATCGTGATCGAACGACCTAGAGCATGGAACAGAGTTTGGTGGGTTTTGGGCTGGTTTTTGAGGGGGGTTTTGCTGGACACTCAAATGGACTTTGCGGATGCCCGGTTAACCGTTGGAGTACGAAACGACCTCCAAATAGAACGAAACTTGACCGGTGGTCTCCGGGTGGTGTAATAAGGCCACTTAACAAGCCTCGGTCCATTCCCAGAAAGTTTGACACCCGCGCACGAAAGAAAACAAGAGGGATGCACCGGAGGAGATAGGAGCGCCGGATTGCAAAACGGACAACGGGGAAAATGCTCGGATGCATGAGACAAACACGTATGCAAATGCAATGCACATGATGACATGATATGAAAATGCATGACATGAAAAAATGCAAAACGAAAGACAAAACCCGACCACGGAGGGAATATCATAACACATAGCCGAAAATGGCAAGAGTCGGAGTTACAAATATGGCAAGTTACATCCGGGGTGTTACAACACTCCACCACTACGAGAGGATCTCGTCCCGAGATCTAGGACTGAAAGAACTCCGGATATTCGGAACGGAGATGGTCCTCGCGTTCCCAGGTGGCTTCCCGGTCGGAATGGTGCGACCACTTCACTTTCAGGAATTTGATTGACTTGTTGCGAGTCTTGCGCTCAGTTTCTTCAAGAATAGCAACGGGGTGCTCATGATAAGACAAATCTTCTTGGAGGTCAATCTCTTCGAAGTTGATGGTGCGCTCAGGCGTCTTGAAGCACTTGCGGAGTTGTGACACGTGGAACACATCGTGCACGTTCGCGAAGTTGGGAGGGAGCTCAAGTTGATAGGCGAGGTCGCCTCTTTTGCCAATGATCTTGAAAGGACCCACGTATCTAGGGGCAAGCTTCCCTTTGATACCGAAGCGATGAGTGCCTTTCATTGGAGAGACGTGGAGGTAGACATGGTCTCCGATCTCGAAAGCCACATCACGATGCTTGCTATCATAGTAACTCTTCTGGCGCGATTGTGCGGCTTTGAGATTTTCACGGATGACTTTACACATTTCTTCAGCCTCTGTGACTAAGTCATTGCCAAGAAGTTGGCGTTCACCAGTCTCTGACCAATTGAGAGGAGTACGGCACTTTCTGCCATATAGAATCTCGAATGGGGCCTTGCCCGAACTCGCTTGGAAGCTGTTGTTGTAGGAGAATTCGGCATATGGAAGACAATCTTCCCATTTCATGCCAAAGGAAATGACACAAGCCCTGAGCATATCTTCAAGGATTTGATTGACTCGCTCTACTTGGCCACTAGTTTGAGGATGAAAAGCTGTGCTGAAGCGAATATTGGTGCCCATGGCCTTCTGGAAGGAGTCCTAGAACTTAGAAGTGAAGATGCTTCCACGATCTGAAGAAATCAATTGTGGAATGCCGTGCAAGGAGACAATCCTGGAGGTGTATAGCTCTGCCAACTGAGCTGCTGTGATAGATTCTTTGATTGGAAGGAAATGAGCCACTTTTGTAAGCTTGTCAATGACAACGAAGATAGCATCATTTCCACGCTTGGACTTAGGAAATCCAGTCACGAAGTCCATTTCGATATGATCAAACTTCCACTCTGGAATAGCAAGAGGTTGGAGGAGACCAGCTAGTCATTGGTGTTCTGCTTTCACCCTTCGACAGACATCACATTCATTCACGAATTGAGCGATTTCTCGCTTCATTCGAGTCCACCAATACGACTGCTTGAGGTCATGGTACATCTTCGTCCCTTCCAGGATGAATGGAAAGAAGAGAATTGTGCGCCTCGTTCATAATGACTTTCCTTAGATCACCTTTAGGAACCACAATCCGGTCCTCGAAGAATAAAGTGTCTCTGTCATCAATGCGATAGCACTTGTATTTGGAAAGGCCCTTATCGATACCACGTTTCACCTTCTTCACCATGGCATCAAGGAGTTGTGCCTCACGAATCTGATCTTCCAAAGTAGGAGATACTATGAGGTTGGCAAGAAAACCTTGAGGAACAACTTGGAGATTCAGCTTGCGGAAAGCTTCACAAAGATCGGGTTGGAAAGGCTTGAGAATTAAGCTGTTGCAATACGCCTTCCTGCTTAAAGCATCTGCAATGACATTGGCCTTGCCTGGAGTATATTCAATACTCGGATTGTACTCTTGAATCATTTCGACCCATCGAGTCTGCCTGAGGTTGAGGTTGGGCTGAGTGAAGATATACTTGAGACTCTTGTGATCAGTGAAAATGTCCACTTGTCTTCCCAACAAGAGATGTCTCCATGTTATTAATGCATGGACAACTGCCGCCAACTCAAGATCGTGAGTGGGGTAGTTCTTCTCGTTGGGCTTCAACTGACGAGAGGTATAGGCCACAACTTTCTTCTCTTGCATTAACACAGCACCGAGACCTTGGAGAGAAGCATCACAGAAAACTTCATACGGCTTGGATTCATCAGGAGGAGTCAAGACAGGAGTTGTGACTAGTTTCTCTTTCAGAGTGTTGAAAGCAAAGTCACACTCAGGAGAACAGACATACTTCACATGCTTCTGAAGGAGGTTGGAAAGAGGCTTTGCAATCTTGGAGAAATTCTCAACGAATCTTCGGCAATAGCTTGCAAGACCAAGAAAACTGCGGAGCTGCTTGACATTTTGAGGAGGTTCCCAATTCACAATTGCGGACACCTTCTCGGGGTTAACAGCGATGCCCTTGGCAGAGATGATGTGACCAAGGAAAAGAACTTCATCGAGCCAAAACTCACATTTGGAGAACTTCGCATAGAATTGATACTCTCTGAGCTTGTCGAGCACCAATCGCAAATGTTTGGCATGGTCCTTCTTATTCTTGGAGAAGACCAAGATATCATCGAGATACACCAGGACGAATTCATTGGTATAGGGGTTGAAGATGAAATTCATCATCCGAGAGAACACTGGAGGAGCATTGACAAGGCCGAAAGACACGACAGTATATTCATAAGAACCAAAGCTCGTTCTGAATGCTGTCTTGGGAATATCTTCTTCACGAATGCGAATCTGATGATAACCCATACGAAGGTCAAGCTTCGAGAATACTTTAGCACCTTTGAGTTGCTCAAATAGCTCATTTATGTTGGGAAGTGGATACTTGTTCTTGATTGTCTTCTTGTTCAATGGACGATAGTCGACACAAAGTCGGTCCGTGCCATCCTTCTTCTTGACAAAAAGAACACCACAACCCCATGGAGAAGAACTCGGTCTGATCAAACCCAGACGCTCTTGTTCATCGAGCTGTTTCTTCAATTCCTTCAGCTCGTTGGGTCCAAGCTTGTATGGACGCTTGCAAACGGGTTCAGTGCCAGGCTCTAGTTCGATAACGAACTCAACTGGCCGATGAGGAGGCATACCCGGAAGCTCTTCTGGAAAGACATCTTGATACTCACAAACGACTGGAATTTGAGAGATGGCATTCAATTCGCCCTTCTCGTTGAGAGAGAAAAACCGAATGGTTTCATCACGAGCGGCATAAATAATCACATCCTCAGAAGAGTGTGTCAATAGAATTTCCCTGGCTGCACAATCAAGTTGAGCCTTGTGCTTAGAAAGCCAGTCCATCCCGAGAATAAGATCAATATCCGAGTCACCAAGAACAACTGGAGAAGACTGAAATTCATAGTCGCCCATCTTGATGGAAACATTCGGAACCATAGAGCTTGCATTCATGAATTTACCCGGAGAGACAACTGATAACGGTCTAGGCAAATCTTGATAAACCAACTCATGCTTAAATGCAAATGGTCATGATATGAAAGAAAGCGATGCACCAGTATCAAAAAGAACTTTTGCAGGAATATCATTAACAGGAAGATTACCCATTATCACATCAGTAGATTCCTCCGCTTGAGCTGCATTCATCATGTTCACCTTAGCAGACTTAGGATTATGCTTGACCACTGCATTGCTGGAAGATCTGACAGGAGGAGGAGGAGGCAAATGCCTTTGGTTGAAGCACTTGTTAGCATAGTGACCTTTCTGCTGACATTTGTTGCAAGTCACCTCTGAGAGTGGACGGTGATAAGGAGCATTGGACTTTGGAGCTTGATTCTGAGACTTGTTCTGATACCAGAGTTGGAAGAGTTGGAAGAACCATGGCCACCTTTGTTCTTCTGCTGATAAGGGTGACGAAACGGAGGAGGAGGAGGCAACCAGAACTTCTGTTGCTTAGCTGTCACAAGTGAGGAAGAAGAAGACTGAACTGCGTCTCTGACTCTCTTCTTAGAAGCCTCACACTTGAGCTGAGCAGCCTCTTGCTTCAGTGCCATGTTATAGAATTGATCAAACTGAGTAGGCTCAACAAGAACGAGAGCTAACTGCAGATCCTCTTTAAGGCCACCTCTGAAGTGATAGATCATGCTCTTTTCATCAGGAACGTCTTGTTTAGCGAAGCGAGCAAGTTTCTGAAACTGGATGTTGTATTGATACACAGACATGTTGCCTTGCTTGAGATTGCGGAACTCCTCACGCTTGCTCTCAACAACACTTTGTGGAATGTGGTGCGCTTTGAAGTCCCGACAGAAGTCAGTCCAAGTGATCACACGACCTCCTCTGGAATCTTTGTATTGCTGAAACCAATCAGCAGCTTGGTCCTTGAGCTGGAATGAAGCGAACTTGACATAGTCCTCAGGCCTGACATTGCTACAATCAAAATGCTTGTTGATGTCCACGAGCCAATCATCGGCATCCGTGGCCTCGACACAGTAGCTGAAAGACTTGGGCTGATTTGCGAGAAACTAGTTGAGTGTAGCGAAGTTAGGCTGATTGTTGCCTTGACCTTGATTGCCTTGATTGCCTTGCCCTTGAGTACGTTCTTGCAAGAGTTGCAGAATCATCTGAGCATTGGCGTTGGTGGCTGCCATGATAGCTTGGCATGCCTCCGGAGGCGGAGGTGGTGGCGGAGGGTTCGCTTGACTCCCTTCATTGCGATCCGGATTCTGACGCGTTGGCGGAGCCATCCTGAAGAGGGTGACATCCGTTAGCATCTTGATAGACAAATAGATAAGTAGAATCAACGGATAGAAATTGCAACATATAGTCTTCACAATAAACATTCGAACGAGGATGAACGAATGAATTCCATAGTAAATCATCACACTTCCATAAGAGAAGCCACTTGAAAAAGATATGGAATCAACATATGAATTCGAAGCAACTCGAATAACACAATTCAAAATAAAACAAAGTATTGGCTTGCAGAATAAGCCGGAACAAACATATGATAAAGATTTCGTCCGAAGTTTTCGTGGTGGGGCCCACACGAGCTCAATCGTACAGCACCATCATGTACAAGGCTGTGCACATGACATACGAAGCGTCCCCGAGTCGGCATAGCCATGGACTCTTTAAGACACTACGAGACCACTGTAAAATCAACCGTATACAGGCGGACCACTAGACGTCGAACCCCAATCTCATATCATGCGTCTGTCGGAAAGATATCCTAAGGCTACTTGAATTCCCACTTATAAACTCCCGAAACTTTCTGGTTATGCAATCTGGTGTAGGGGATACAGGGGACACAAAATATATCACCCAAACTAGCAATCCCTAGATCCAGCTGTATCCATCCGTCAACACATAACCAAGAAATCTTCAGAAATCGTTTACCTCAACCTTCGAAAAACATCCGTTATACAAGTTATGGAAATACTCCCGAACTCCCGCCCCAGTACTGGGTGGCGTCGAGGTGATCTCACCAACAACTGCATAAAAGAGATTTCGATGTCGGCGAAACTCAGGTATTCCAGAACTGCAACGATAAAATTGTGACGACAACACCTCGGAGCTCAACTCCCTAGGACACTGCCACAACCCCTAAATGTCAGGAGGCACCAAGAACAATGTTCTCGTCACAAAACCATCGGAACGATTCCAAGATACCCGCGTGATCCTAAAAAAAATTTAGTGAAACTTGAGGAGAGAATAGTCAAAACTTCTACGTCAGGAGACCTCACCAGAGCGACGAAGGGACTGAGGAGTAAAAAGAATCCTACTCTCCGATATATATAATCCTAAGACTCAAAACATTTTTGTTCTAGACTCAACAACGCCAACGATTCGATCAAGCAGGGGGCTCCTAAGTCGGGGATGGCTCTGATTACCAACTTGTAACGCCCACGATGCGGCTATATCTCCCACGTGTCGAGGCACGACTTAGAGGCATAACCGCATAGTGGTTTTGTCACAAGAAGGGTCATCTTCACACAATCCCATGTAATGAACAAGAATGGGATAAAGAGTTGGCTTACAATCGCCACTTCACACAATACATGAATATAAATCATACATCATCCGAAATACAAACATATAGACCGACTATGGTCAAAATCCAGATGAAAATAAGACAACCCCAAATGCTAGTTCCCCGATCGTCCCAACTGGGCTCCACTACTGATCATCAGGAAAAGACACATAGTAACGACCATGTTCCTCGTCGAACTCCCACTTGAGATCGACCCCGTCATCTGCACTGGCATTGTCGGCACCTGCAACTGTTTTGGTAGAATCTGTGAGTCACGAGGACTCAGCAATCTCACACCCGCGAGATCAAGACTATTTAAGCTTATAGGAAAGGAAGGTGTAGTAAGGTGGAGCTGCAGTGGCAAAAGCATGTATGGTGGCTAACTTGCGCAAAAGAGAGCGAGAAGAGAAGCAACAGAACGGTCGTCATCTACCAATGACCAAGAAGTGATCCTGAACACCTACTTACGTCATACATAACTCAGACCGTGTTCACTTCCCGGACTCCGCCGAGAAGAGACCATCACGGCTACACACGCAGTTGATGTATTTTAATTGGGTCAAGTGCCGATGATGGGGTCGATCTCAAGTGGGAGTTCGACGAGGAACGTGGTCGTTACTATGTGTCTTTTCCTGATGATCAGTAGTGGAGCCCAGTTGGGACGATCGGGGATCTAGCATTTGGGGTTGTCTTATTTTCATCTGGATTTTGACCGTAGTCGGTCTATATGTTTGTATTTTGGATGATGTATGAGATATACTTATGTATTGTGTGAAGTGGCGATTGTAAGCCAACTCTTTACCCCATTCTTGTTCATTACATGGGATTGAGTGAAGATGACCCTTCTTGCGACAAAACCACTATGCGGTTATGCCTCTAAGTCGTGCCTCGACACGTGGGAGATATAGCCGCATCGTGGGCGTTACAACACGTAACATGGTCGAGCCATAAAATGTGCATATGCAGGCCTACCCAAAATAGCATGATAAGCACTCTGGAAATCCACTACTTCAAATGTCAACTTTTCCTTACGGTAATTCTTTGAATCACCGAAAACCACGTCAAGAATAATCTGGTCGAGTGATTCGGCTTTCTTTCCAGGGATAATGCCATGGAAACTCATGTTGCTCTCGCTAAGCTTGGAAATCGGAATGCCCATCCTCTTCAAGGTTTCAGGGTAAAGAATATTCAGGCCGCTACCACCATCCATCAACACTTTGGTCAGTCGAGTGCCTCCAACAACTCGGTCGACTACCAATGCTTGCCTCCCTGGAGTGGCAACACGTGCAGGATGATCAGATTGGTCGAATGTGCTAGCTGTTTGTGACCACTTTAGGTATGTTGTCATTGCCGGAGCAACCATATTCACTTCTTTGTTTATCACTTTCAGTCGACTTTTGCTCTCAACATCAGCAAAAATCACCAAGGTGGAATTGACATTGGGAAAACCGTCATCTTCCTCTTTGTCCTCATCTTTGTCTGACTCCTTTTCCTTTTCACTAGGCTGCTTCTCTCGGAATTGCTGGATCAGGAGCCGACACTGTCGAGTGGTGTGTTTAGGATAAATCAGGTTACCCTCAGGGCAAATCCAACACATCATTTCCTGCTTGATCTTTCACTTTCTTGGGGGTCCAGAGCCCCTTGGGTTTCCCTTTAAACTTTCCTTGGATCACTGCCGCAGTTTCACCAGGTCCTGCAGGCTTAGCTTTACGCTTCTGTTTCCGATTGGAATTGCCTCCACCGGTGTCCTGACCGACTGGTTTGCTCTTTCCACTGCGGAGTCGATCTTCTTCTTCTCCGTTAGCATACCGAGTGGCTATTTCCATCATCCGAGTCAGAGACATATCTCTTGTCCGACCGAATTTCAGGTTAAGCTCTCGATACCTAACGCCTTCCTTAAAGGCACAAACTGCTTGATGCTGAGATAAATTTTCCACTGTGTGATGCAAAGTGGTCCACGTCTGAATGTAATCTCAGAGTCTCATTCGGTTTTTGCACGCAATGCTGCAATTCTGTCAAACCTGCTGGCCGTTTGCAAGTACCCTCAAAAGTTCTGACAAACACTCGGGCAAGTTCTTCCCAACTGAATATACTGCCTAGGGTCAATTGATTCAGCCATGCTCTGGCCGAACCTTCCAGCATTAGAGGAAGATGCTTCATGGCCACCTCATCATTGCCACCACCAATCTGCACAGCCACTCGGTAATCTTCAAGCCAAGTATCAGGCTTGGACTCACCAGTGAACTTGCTGACTCCAGTCGCCAACCTGAAGTTGGGAGGAATCTCTGCAGCCCGGATGGCTCTGCCGAAACAGTCTGGGCCTGAGACATGAACTCTGCTGCCAGTCGGGCAATCTTTGTTAAGTCCCTCTCTGTGCGCTCTATTCCTGTCGACCAGTCCTTGAACAAGAATCGATCTCGCATCAAAGCCTGACTCCCTTGGGTCGACTGGCAATCTCCGCTCACCACCATGCGAGCGCCTATCATCATGATGACGGGGCACATAGGACCCGCCCCTCGAAGGGGTGTAGGCACTCGACGGCGGTTATCGCGGTCGAATCGATTATCAAACTGCTCATGATTCCGATCCCAATATTGTTCTTGACGATGCCCACGTCCCTCTCGCCCCTGAGGCGATCTTGGGCTGTGGGCCGACTGGACTGTATCAGCCACCACAGATCTACTATGAATTCTATCCCGCGACTGGGACACTGATGTGTTCTGCTCTCCTGCTGCCCGAAGTAAAGCTCGGATCTGCATCAAACCTCTTCCAGCCTCTGACTGGGAAGGCTGAATGGACTCTGCTATATGGGCTGCGGCTGTAAGATTCTGAATCAAAGTGCGGTATACCTGATGCTGAGGCGGGAAAAGTTGTCGTTGTCGTCGACTGGACTCAGGGATCTGCTGTCGAGCACGCTCGTCGAGTGCATGCTGAAGGTTCTCCAGACGAGTGCGCTCAGCCAAAGTGGCCAGGCGCGCTGCCTCCAAGGCCCGAGCCTCGGAGGTCTCCCCGACGATAGGCGTGTGAAGCGCTTCTTCGTTGCGGCGGCGAAGTTCCTCCCTCTGTTGTGAGGAAAGGGCTTCAGGATGATACTCCTCGTGAACATGCAACTCAGGAGGGCTGTGCGGCGCATTGACCACCAAAACCTTCGCCGCCGGGTCGCTGCTGTCGCATTCAAAGAGGGTCTCGACGGAGCCAGTCGAACAGGCTCTTGAGAGATTCGTCGGGCTCGATTGCCGTGACTTGTGGGGTGGCCGACTGACATGCCACCGCGTGTTTCACCCACCGCTGAAGCCGCGACTGACCGGATCGCTTACGTCGGCGAACAGCGGGGAGCGAGGACACCACAGGAGCTGACCGATACTGGGTCGACGGCTGCCGCAGAAGGACGCCGCGAACGCACGCTTGAAAGTGCGTCACCCCGCGGACGGGGAGCGTCTCGACATCGAGGGGAGCTTCCTGGAGCCAGGCGGAGTCGTCGGCGACAAAGACGAGCGCGCCGAGACGGATCTCGCGGCCCTCCGCCAATCCACCGCCGGAAACCATGATGATGGGAATCAGAAAAATTGCAACCTCACCAAGAAGTCGCTAACACACCTGCCCCAAGGTGGGCACCAACTGTCGTGGTTCTAAGACTGACAGTAAAATAGGGGGTAGGTATGAGGAGGCAAGATCCTAGTTATGGCAAAGTTGTACACACAAGGTTTACGAGTTCAGGCCCTTCATAGTGGAAGTAACGTCTCGGTGCTCGGGAGCTCGGTCGATTGGATTATGAGTGTGTGGTTACAGGGGGTGCGAACCCTTGTCACTGAGGAGGGGGGTGGCTTATATAGAGTTCGCCAGGCCCCTCCGGCCCTCAGTTATGCATGGTTTAAGGTACATAAAGATAGAGCGTTACTGATAACGCCAGTAATAAATATACATGAATGACCATTAAGCCTACAGAGTAACACCTGACCGTTGCCATACAGAGTGACTTTAGATCTTCTATCCGTCGAGTGATTCTTGTTACGGTCGAGTGAGTACTTCCTGGTCGAATGAACTTGAGTCTTCCGAGTGGAATGTTTCTGTTCGAGTGGATGATGGTATCCATCTAATGCTTCTGACTTTAGGTAAATGTCCTTGGGGAGGGTGTCTAGGTCAGGCCTATGACCCAACCCTAGGTACATGTCGTCATCAGTCGCCTCGCCAACTATTGCTTCTACGACTATCGCTACCGCTTAGTGATAAAGTAAAAAAAGTACATGGCGATTGCATTGCATATAATAAAGCGACAACCATATGGATCCTGCCAGTTGCTGACAAAACATGATCATCTTATACAATAAAATATAGCATCATGTCTTTACCATATCACATCACAACATACCCTGCAAAAACAAGTTAGACGTCCTCTACTTGTTGTTGCAAATTTTACGTGGCTGCTACGGGCTTAGCAAGAACCGTTCTTACCTACGCATCAAAACCACAACGATTTTTCGTCAAGTTTGTTGTTTTAACCTTCAACAAGGACCGGGCGTAGTCACACTCGATTCAACTAAAGTTGGAGAAACTGACACCCGCCAGCCACCTATGTGCAAAGCACGTCGGTAGAACCAGTCTCGTGTAAGCGTACGCGTAATGTCGGTCCGGGCCACTTCATCCAACAATACCGCTGAATCAAAGTATGACATGCTGGTAAGCAGTATGACTATTATCGTCCACAACTCTATGTTCTACTTGTGCATATAACATCTACGCATAGACCTGGCTCTGATACCACTGTTGGGGAACGCAGTAATTTCAAAATTTTCCTACGATCACGCAAGATCTATCTAGGTGATGCATAGCAACGAGTGGGGAGAGTGTGTCCATGTACCCTCGTAGACCAAAAGAGGAAGCATTTAGTAACGCGGTTGATGTAGTCGAACGTCTTCGCGATCCAACCAATCAAGTGCCGAACGCACGGCACCTCCGCGATCTGCACACGTGCAGCTCGGTGACGTCCCTCAAACACTTGATCCAGCTAAGGCCGAGGGAGAGTTCCGTCAGCACGACGGCGTGGTGATGGTGATGATGAAGTTATCGGCGCAGGGCTTCGCCTAAGCACTACGACGATATGACCGAGGTGTAAAACTATGGAGGGGGCACCACACACGGCTAAGAGATTGTCTGTTGTGCCTTTGGGGTGCCCCCTACCCCTGTATATAAAGGAGGGGAGGAGGAGGCCGGCCAACAAGGGGTGCGCCAGGGAGAGGGGAGTCCTACTAGGACTCCAATCCTAGTAGGATTCAGCCCCACCCTTTTTTCCTTCTACCGGAGGGGGGGAAGGGAAGGAGAGGGAGTAGGAGAAGGAAAGGGGGTGGCGCCCCCTTCCCAAGTCCAATTCGGCCTCCTCCCTTGTGGGGGCTGCACCAACCCCTTGTGGGCTGGTTGGCCTCCCTCCTATGGCACATAAGGCCCATATCTTTCCCCTGGGGTTCCGGTAACCTCCCGGTACTCTGGAAAAATGCCCGAATCACTCGGAACCATTCCGATGTCCGAATGCAACCTTCCAATATATGAATCTTTACCTCTCGACCATTTTGAGACTCCTCGTCATGTCCGTGATCTCATCTGGGACTCCGAACAAACTTCGGTCATCAAATCACATAACTCATAATACAAATCGTCATCGAACGTTAAGCGTGCGGACCCTACGGGTTCGAGAACTATGTAGACATGACCGAGACACATCTCCAGTCAATAACCAATAGCGGAACCTAGATGCTCATATTGGCTCCTACATATTCTACGAAGATCTTTATCGGTCAAACCGCATAACAACATATGTTGTTCCCTTTGTCATCGGTATGTTACTTGCCCGAGATTCGATCATCGGTATCATCATACCTAGTTCAATATCGTTACCGGCAAGTCTCTTTACTCGTTCCGTAATGCATCATCATGCAACTAACTCATTAGTCACATTTCTCGCAAGGCTTATAGTGATGTGCATTACCGAGAGGGCCCAGAGATACCTCTCCGACAATCAGAGTGACAAATCCTAATCTCGATCCATGCCAACTCAACAAACACCATCGGAGACACCTGTAGAGCATATTTATAATCACCCAGTTACGTTGTGATGTTTGATAGCACACTAAGTGTTCCTCTGGTATTCGGGAGTTGCATAATCTCATAGTGAGAGGAACATGTATAAGTCATGAAGAAAGCCATAGATATAAACTAAACGATCATAGTGCTAAGCTAACAGATGGTTCTTGTCCATCACATCATTCTCTAATGATGTGATCCCATTCATCAAATGACAACACATGTCTATGGTTAGGAAACTTAACCATCTTTGATTAACGAGCTAGTCAAGTACAGGCATACTAGGGACACTCTCTTTTCTCTATGTATTCACACATGTATCAAATTTTCGGTTAATACAATTCTAGCATGAATAATAAACATTTACCATGATATAAGGAAACATAAATAACAACTTTATTATTTCCTCTAGGGCATATTTCCTTCTCTCTCTCTCTATACATATATATATACATGTTATTCTTCTGTAGACAGAGCAAATCACACGGCTTATTAGCAGCAATCGTGTGTGTTATTATTGGTCGTCGCACACATTTCTGATTACGGACCTATTTGCCGTGTATCACACAAATCTTGTTCAGTTGAACCGTTTCCATTGTGTTGCCTAATCACACATAGTTCATCCTAGTGAACCATATGTTGTATATCGCACACACCTTCATATGGCTGCCCGCTTCTTTTGTTCCTCCTAATCCCAAACAGTTAATTGAACCGAACCATATGCCCTGCAGCACACACGCAACTAAAATCTGAACTGTGTTTGATGCATCCGTCATCGCAAACGTTTTGCACCTTTTTTGACGGTTTTTTTACACCACCGTTTGCGATTATGGCATTGCACACAGTTTCGTCAAAGGGTCTCTGATCATAGTGTCGTGTTCAGACCATCCCGCGGTAGTGGTATCTGATGGGGTTCGGAATATAAATTAACTGCACCTCAGGAGGATTGTTCCTATTTAAGAAGTAGAAATTTTGCACAAAGGAATTTGTGAGGAGGTTATGTTGGTCACACTCATCTGCGAGGAAGTCGGCCAGCTCAACATTTGCAACGAATTGGGCAAACTCTTGATGGAACCCGGCCTCATCCATGAAGGAATTATGTGGCCATTCGCACGGCCATGCTACTTCTTGAGCTTACGTTGATTTTTCCCTTGAAGAGGAAAGGGTGATGCAGAAAAGTAGATATAAGTATTTCCCTCAGTTAAGAACCAAGGTATCAATCCAATAGAAGGTACAAGCAAGTCCCCAATAGATGCACCTACACAAACTAACAAACACTTGCACACAACACGAAAAAGGGGTTGTCAATCCCTTCAAGGTCACTTGCAAGAGTGAGATCTAATAGAGATAGGTATAAAAGATAAGTAAAAGGCAAAATAAAGTAAATATAAATAAATTGCAGCAAGGTATTTTTGGGTTTTTGGTTTTATAGATCTAAAAATATATGATGAGAAATAGACCCGGGTGGCATAGGTTTCACTAGAGGCTTCTCTCTTGAAGAAAGCATACGGTGGGTAAACAAATTACTTTTGAGAAATTGATAGAAAAGCGCATACTTATGACGATATCTAAGGCAATGATCATGAATATAGGCATCACGTCTGTGACAAGTAGACCGCCTCCTTCCTGCATCTACTACTATTACTCCATACATCGACCGCTATCCAGCATGCATCTAGTGTATTAAGTTAACAAGAACGGAGTAACGCCTTAAGCAAGATGACATGATGTAGAGGGATAGATCCAATCAATATGGTAAAAAATCCATCTTTTTATCCTTAATGGTAACAATACAAATACATGCCTTGCTACTCCTACTGTCACTGGGTGAGGACACTGCAAGATTGAACCCATCACAAAGCACCTCTCCCATTGCAAGAAAAACCAATCTAGTTGGCCAAACCAAATCGATAGATCGGAGAGAAATACAAAGATATCTTAATCATGCATAAAATATTTCAGAGAAGACTCAAATAATATTAATAGATAATCTGATCATAAATCCAATTCATCGGATCTCAACAAATGCAACGCAAAAGAAGATTACATCGTATAGATCTCCAAGAACATCGAGGAGAACATTGTATTGAATATCAAAGAGAGAGAAGAAGCCATCTAGCTACTAGCTATGGACCCGTAGGTCTATGGTAAACTACTCACACATCATCGAAAGGGCAGCAAGGTTGGTGTAGATGCTCGCCATGCTCAAACTCCCCTCCGACGGAGTGCCGGAAAAGGCCCCAAGATGGGATCTCACGAGAAGAAAAGCTTGTGGCGGCGGAAAAGTATTTTTGGTGTGACCTCTGATGTAAGGGGAATATTTGGGTATTTATAGAGCAGAGATTAGGGTTAGAAGAGCCACGGGGGGGCCACAAGCCTAGGGGCGCGCCCCTAGGGCTTATGGCCCCCTCGTGGGTCTTCTGGCCTCTTCCCGAAGCTTCATGGTTGTCTTTTGGTCCAAGAAAAATCCTCAAAAAGTTTTGTTCCATTTGATATTGATTTTTTATAAGATAAAAACAAGGGAAAACAACAACTGGCACTAGGCACTAGGTTAATAGGTTAGTCCCAAAAATGATATAAAATAGCATATTAATGCATATAAAACATCCAAGATAGATAATATAATAGCATGGAACAATCAAAAATTATAGATACATTGGAGACGTATCAGGCCGCACCTCCGCCATTCTCGGAGTGTTGAGGTCATTGTCCGATGATTCCCCAATGACTCCCTTAGCATTCTTTTTGGAGGAAAACTTCCTAAAGATACTCATCTTATTCCTATGAATAAAATTCTGAAAATTTTGGTCCACAAAATTTTTGTCAACAAAATTTCACAAGATTGATAGCAACTACTCATACAGGTGCCTAGAGGCCATATTAAACATTCAAACTACTTAGAACTTAAGAATTCAACATGCAAGCCCATTTACAGCAGCACCAAGAGTAGCTAATTATTCAAAATATAAACCACTAGAGCAAAACCTGATTGGAGCAATGAAGGAGTCACATACCAATTAGCAATCCTCCAAAATAGTTTAGGTAATGGAGCTTCGAGCAAAGAGATCGAAATCCACGGGTTTGAGAGCAAGAACACGAGAGAGAGAGAGAGCTATGGTGATTTTTTTTCTCGGGGTAGGAGAAGACATGTGCTAAAGAGATAAGTGAGGGGACCCACATGGGACCCACCACCCACTAGGGCGTGCCTGGGGTGGCTGGCACGCCCTGGTGTCTTGTGGGCACTAGGGGACCCCCCCTCTAATGTTATTTGTACCAGAAATTCAGAAATATTCAGAAAAAATCATGTTAAAATTTCAGGTCATTTTGAGCACTTTTATTTTTGGGTCATTTTTTTGCATAGAAAAATCAGAAAATAGGGTAAACATGGCATTTTATTTTATTTAACTAAGAAAAACAGAAAAAAAAAAAGTGGGGACAGAAGGTTGTGCTTAGTAAATTCATCAACCACATGCCTCTCGAAAACAGTCCATTAATAAGGTTGATCAAGTCTTATTAACAACCATTTTTGATTAACATGAACCCAAAGAACTTCCGTAAAAACGGTAAGTTACCTCAACGGGGATATGCATATCCCCAACAACAAGTATGTCATATTTATTTTTGGTAGTAGGTAAAGGGAGTTGAAAACTTCCAATAGTAATTGTCGGAGAATTTTCAATAACATTATTGCCATTAACTTGAAATTGTTTCTTCGGAAAGTACACCGTATGCTCATTACCATTGATATGAAAAGTAACTTTTCTTTTATTGCAATCAATAACATCCCCTGCAGTATTCAAAAATGGTCTACCAAGGATCATTGACATATTGTCGTCCTCGGGCATCTCAAGTATAACAAAGTCTGTTAAGATAGTAACATTTGCAACAACAACGGGCACATCCTCACAAGTACCGATAGGTATGGTAGTTGATTTGTCAGCCATTTGCAATGATATCTCAGTAGGTGTCAGTTTATTCAAATCAAGTCTTTTATATAAAGAAAAAGGCATAACACTAACACCAGCTCCTAAATCACACAAAGCAGTTTTGACATAATTTCTTCTAATAGAGCATGGTATAGTTGGCATTCCCGGATCTCCAAGTTTCTTAGGTACTCCATCCTTAAAATAATAATTAGCAAGCATGGTGGAGATTTCAACTTCATGTATCTTTCTTTTATTAGTGACAATTTCTTTCATGTATTTAGCATAAGGGGCCATCTTTAAAATATCAGTCAAGCGAGTGTGCAAAAAGACTGGCCTAAGCATTTCAGCAAAACGTTCAATTCTTCATCCTCTTTTTTCTTAGATGGTTTAGGTGGAAAGGGCATGGGTTTCTGAACCAATGGTTCTATTTCTTTACCATGTTTTCTAGCAACAATGTCTCTCTTATCATATCGTTTATTTTTGGGTTGTGGGTTATCAAGATCAACAACAGGTTCTATCTCAACATCATTATCTTGTCCTTTATTATTGTGTGGTTGAGTATCTTCATGAACATCATCATTATCATTTTCATTTTCACTAGGTGAATGTTCATTACCAGATTGAGTTTCAGCATCTGAGGTAGAGGCATCATTGTTATGTTCAGAAGGTTTTTCAATTTTAGGTTCACTAGAGGTATGCAAAGTCCTATCATTTTTATTTTTTCTTCTTCTTTTTAGAAGGACTAGGTGCATCAATATTAGTTCTATGAGAGTCTTGTTTAATTCTTTTAGGGTGTCCCTAGGGATAAAGTGGTTCCTGAGTCATTTTACCTCCTCTAGTTGCTACTCTAACAGCATAATCATTTATATTATTGTTCATTTCATTAAGCAATTCTCTTTGGGATTTAGCAACTTGTTCTAGCTAAGTATGAACAATAGAAGCATGTTTACCTACACCTCTAGCATCATTAGTGATTCTAAATAACAAGTCACTCAAGCGAGCAATCATATCAGAATTTTGTTCATTGAAGTGATCTTGTTTCCTAATGTAGTTATCAAATTCATATAGGCATTGGCTAGGATGTTTATTGTAAGGGATGTCACCTTCATCAAACTTTAATAGTAGTTGTGACAGTACCAATAGCAATAGTAACTTAACAAGAACAATATGTGGGCATTGGATCGGTGAATTGGTTGGATGTTATTCATCATATATCAGTCGTAACCTAGGGCGACACAGAACTATCTCCAGTTCATAAATATAATGTAGGCATGTATTCCGTAAACAGCCATAAGTGCTTATGAAAAAGAACTTGCATGACATGTTTTGTCCTATCCTCCCGTGGCAGTGGGGTCCATAAGGACACTAAGGGATATTAGGCCTCCTTTTAATAGAGAACCGGAACAAAGCATTAACACATAGTGAATACATGAACTCCTCAAACTACGGTCATCACTGGAAAGTATCCCAATTACTATCACCCTGGGGTTACGGATCATAACATGTAACAGGCGCATATAACTTGCAAGATCGAATCTAGTACATAGAAATAATGGTGAAAACATAAACGGCTCAGATCTGGAATCATGGCACTTGGGCCCTTGTGACAAGCATTAAGCATAGCAAAGTCATAGCAATATCAATCTTAGCACATAGTGGATACTAGGGATCAAGCCCTAACAAAACTAACTCGATTACATGATGAATCTCATACAACTCCTCACCGACCAGTCAGCCTACGAAGGAATTACTCACTCCCGGTGGGGAGCATCATGGAATTGGTGATGAAGGAGGGTTGGTGATGGCGAAGACCGAAGATTCCCCTCTCTAGAGCCCCGAACGGGCTCCAGATCGGGCCTCCCGGTGAAGAACAAGAGGTGGCGGTGGCTCCATATCGTAAAATGCGATGAAACTTCCTCTCCTATTTTTCTGGAAAAAATAGGATTTTATAGTGTCGGGATTAGGGTCAGCGGAGCCCCGAGGGCCCCACCGCCCACCAGGGCGCGCCAGAGGGGGGTGGCGCGCCCTGGTGTCTTGTGGGCAGCCAGGGCACCCCTCCGGTGGGTCTTGGTTCCAGTATTTTTTATTTATTCTGAAATAATACTCCAAAAGTTTCATCCAATTCCGAGAACTTTTATTTCTGCACAAAAACAACACCATGGTAGTTCTGCTGAAAACAGCGTCAATCCGGGTTAGTTTCATCCAAATCATGAGAATTAGAGTCCAAAACAAGGGCAAAAGTGTTAGGAAAAGTAGATACGATGGAGACGTATCAACAGCCCGGATGCCTCGCCGAAGACACGAAGCAGCTCCCGGATGACCCGGAGATCGCGGGTCGAGGGGTAGCAGAAGATAACAATCTCGTCAGCGTAGAGGGAAATGCTCGACGAGGCATGTCGAGTGGTGAGGCGCTGGAGCAAGCCGCGCCTGTGGGCATGAAGAAGAAGCGAGTTCAGGGCATCAATGACAATAGTAAAGAGCATCGGGGAGATGGGCTCTCCCTGCCGCAACCCACAGGCGTGGTCAATCAGAGGTCTAGGAGAGCCATTTATGAGAATGCGCGTACTGGACGTGGAGAGTAGGATGACTATCCACTCGATGCAACGTCCTCCGAAGCCCAGGTGGCGAAGGACGTCGATGAGGAAGGGCCAAGAGACCGTGTCAAACACGCGCGCGATGTCGAGCTTGAGAAGGACATGAGGCATGCGGAAGTTGTGCAACTAGCGGGCGGTCTACTGGACTAGCATCAAGTTGTCGTGCACGCACCGGCCCGCGATGAATGTGCTTTGATTGGTGGAGACAAGCTGGCCGAGGTCCGGGGCAGCGAAGCGAAAGAACCTTGGCGATGAGCTTTGCCACAAGATGTATCAGTCTGATGGGGCGGTAGTCTGAGAGGGAGGAGGCGTCCGGCTTCTTCGGGATGGGAGTGATGAGGGCCTCATTAAGGCGCTGCAGACTATGCCCATTCATGGAGTAGAACTTTTCGAACACGGCGCACATGTCAACTTTGATCGTGTCCCAGCAAGCCACAAGGAATTCCGCCATGAACCCATCGGGGCCCGGGGCCTTGCCGCGGGGGAGCGCCTTGACCGCACGCCAAATCTCATCCTCCGAGAATGGGAGCTCAAGGCCGACAAGATCGAAGGTGCGGTCGTTGATCTAGCTCAGGTCGATGGAGAAATCGTGAGTTTTGGGGGTGCCGAGGAGCGAGGAGAAGTGGTGGAACACAACTTCAGCCATGCCCTGCTCGTCGAACACCGTGGAGTTCTCATGCTGGAGGGACAATATACGGTTCTTCTGCAATCTGTGGGCAGCGTGGATTTTGAAAAAGGCGGTGTTGGTCTCGCCCTCCTTAAGCTAGCCGAAACTCGCACGGTCGTGAGCGATGGATCTCTCCAACGAGGCCAATCCAAGGTAAGCGCGCTTGAGATTGCCTCGGAGCCAAACTTCGGAGGGGGAGAGAGCCTGGAAGTCTTGGGTAGCGTCAAGGCGGGCAGTCAGTTCCCGCGCAATCATCAGCTGCAGAGATACGTAGCCATGGATACGCACCCCCCAGCTCTGGAAGCGGCGGGCCGTGTGTTTGAGGCGGAGGCAAACACACCGGAACAAGTCCGGGTCGTGAACGGAGCCCCAAGCGTCCGCCACCGTTTCCTGAAAGCCTTCGAGCTTGATCCAGTATCGCTCAAAGTGGAAGCGTTGAGGGCCAGCGTGGCGCGGAGTGCAATCCAGAAACAGAGGGCAATGATCGCACGCCGTCGAGGCAAGGCACTGGAGGATGGAGTGAGGCTGTGAGAGCTCCCAATCAGAGGTGCAAAGGAATCCGTCATTGCGCACGAGCGTGGGCGATTCCCTCTCATTGGACCAGGTGTATCAACGGCCATACATGTACACGTCGCGCAGCTCCATGTCGGCGATGAAGCGGCGGAATCGGCTGGAAGTGCGCCGGTTAATACGCCCGTTACTCTTATCTCCGGAAGAGGAGACAAGGTTGAAGTCGCCCCAAGGAGCCAGGGGCCAGCGCAAGATGCGCGAGTGTCCTGCAGGTCCTCGAGGAACAGGATCTTATCATGGTCCTCCTGCGGGCTGTACACACCAGTGATCCACTATGGGTGCACGCCTAAAACAAGTATCTCTGATTTATTCTAAAGTTAGTACAGAGGGAGTAGTATTCCTTTTCACTTAAATGATTTTTGAATTTTAAACACACGGAATACTCCTATATATATTGCAACATTATGTGCAACCAAAATTCGTTTTGGTCAAACAGATGCCAAATTTACGGAATATACGTTCAAAATGGACCTTCCACGAGATATATACCCTGGAGGCGTTGATACATTCGAACCTCGCTGGCCGATAACTAACCCAGATGAGATCCAAGGATTTAAACTGTCCCGCGGCGTTTACGCTGTCGCATGCAGCAGCACAGCCACAGATCGAGTCCTCCCCCTCGTGGACTAAACCCGCCGCCCGCAACCACCTAGCTCGGGTATATAAATACACCCCCTCCCTCTACCAGAACCCCCGAAGAGATCGATCGATCGCGAGAGACGGGAGGGCGCGAGGGCCAACAGCATGAGACCCATGGCTTCCTTCGGCGCTGCCGCCTGCTTCCTCCTCTGCGCGCTGCTCCTCGTCCAGCCCGCCCCCGCCGCTGCCGCCGGCGAGAAGCGGTCCTACGTCGTGTACCTCGGCGAGCATGCGCACGCGTCGCGGCTGCACGACCTCCCAGCCGTCGACCTGGCGGCGGTCGAGGGGAAGGCCGCCGACTCGCACTACGACCTCCTCGCCACCGTCCTCGGAGAGTAAGCAGGCCACGGCCGCCGTTGTTTCTTGAACCGATGATCAGGTGTAGATGCGTGTGCATGGAGGTTGGCTGACGTGGATTTTCTCTCTGTTGCGCTCATCGCAATGCAGCAAGGCGAAGGCGCGGGAGGCCATCTTCTACTCGTACACCAAGCACATCAACGGCTTCGCCGCCAACCTCGACGCCGACGAAGCCGCCCAGATCGCCCGTGAGTAGTCTCTCTCTACCGCCTGCATGACCGCCGTGGTGGATCGACGGCGTTTGCTCCTGAAATATGGTGTCGTCGATCGATTAACTGACTGACTGCTTTCCGGTCGTGATCTAATCTGCAGGGCTGCCGGAGGTGGTGTCGGTGTTCCGGAACAGGGGGTACCAGCTGCACACGACGCGGTCGTGGCAGTTTCTTGGCATCGCCGGGCCCGGAGGCGTCCCGCGCGGAGCGTCCTGGCGCAAGGCTAAGTTCGGCGAGGGCGTCGTCATTGGCAACATCGACACCGGTACTTGCATGATCCGATTTATATACAATCAATCGGGTTGACTTAATCTGACTACAAATATTTTGGACAGTATATATAGCAGGAAGCCAGAAGATCCGTAAAGTGCCAAAAATATATATTTTGAGTAGATATACCAGTACTAAAATTGTCTTAGATTAGATTACCCCGCATGTTACCCCAGAATTAGATATATAATTTCTAAATATTGTGCAAAATACTAATACAGTCCTGGCGATTTGAATTATGTACAAAATTTGAGCATATGCTAAAAAGAAATTTCATCATGAAAAGTTTGTGTGCATGCCACAATTAAATGTAAAGAGATTTAAAACTCACTTAGAATGCACTAATGCATGTTGTTGCATGATAAGGGTTCACATGCATAGACCTGACGTACGATAGTTTTGATGATTTGAAAGCATGCACGTTGAGACAATTAGAAGTACTAGTTGGAATTACTCTTTTGTTAGGGTTGCACGCGTGTATTATGATGGTGACCAAGGCGCATAATTATAGACGCGTTAGGACAAAATTACCTTTGGCAAATGTATTGGTTAGTGGCAAGTAGATCGGTGAGTTGAGGAAACTAATAGATACATGCAATCGAGAGAGAAATATTTTCCTTTTTTTAATATAAGGAGAGATACAGAAAATCAGGAAGAGATACTTTCCTCTTTCTGGAGGGATAAAAAGGGAATTACGTGGATTTATAAAAAATGCATCTTACATTGTAGAATTTTATCAAAAAACAAATACACCTTATCTAAAGAAATGGAGGGAGTATATAGTAAGGTCAGCAGAGTAGCCAGAGTGTTGTTGACTTTTTCCCATTCACTAATGGATGCATCTTTATAGCTGGTCTTTGACAGATCGAGTATATAGGACCATCCAATGATTCCATAGTGGCTTCCCATCTGTAGTACATGCAACCATGCTAGATGCTATCCTACCCTACATTCCTCTAGAGTACTTACTTTCTCGACATGCTTACAATTCTGATGCAGCCAAAGGATGGGCCATAATCCAACATACATACCCCAAACCAATCAGTGTCCATCTGGAAAAATTTCCTGGTCCACGTTAAAAGGAGCCAGCAGATTTTTCATGGAATTTCTGCGGTCCAAACAGGCCTCCAATTGAGGACCTTTTATTTAACCGTTGTACTGAAATAGTTGTCTCTACTTTGGATTGGAATCTGCCGTTCAAATTGATTTGTATTTCAATGGTGTTGCTGATATATACGTGCTCTTGTGCTCTATGGATGTGAAGGTGTGTGGCCAGAATCGGAGAGCTTTCGGGATCATGGGCTGGGACCAGTCCCCAAGCACTGGAAAGGAACATGCGAGAAAGGCCAAGACGACAACTTCCACTGCAATGCGTAAGCTAACGTGCTCTTGTGATCTAAACGCCGTTATATTTCATTACTTGTCAAATTTCAATTGACTGAGACTTCGTTATGTCTCTATCAATGATATCTTCGTGAGATCCTACGTTGAGATTTGTGCATATTTTTTGTTTTAGTTTTTTTTCTCTTTTCCTTTTTTATATGTTATGTTATTTGATTGAGACTTGGTTAATTCTAAGTCAACTGAGAGCTATCACACATTTAATTAATGCGTGCATGCATTCTTGTGCTAATTAGTCACATAACTATGTTCGTTTAGAGCAATGTTTGTTTCCTTTTCAGATCCACACTTGAAGTCTATACTGTGCACGTACGTTTGATCCAAAAAGTTGATATACTTTTATCTAGTGTAGCACTATAGTTGAGACCACCACCATGCACATATGAGCTGTGGGAGAGTACGACCACCACCAGCCGATGCCTCTAAGGTATCTACTAGTGGTAAGTGGCAATGATGGATAGATGTGCATGCTTTGACTGCATGCATCATGTCTATCCTTGAGAATTCCTTTAATCCCGGACGACAGTGACACTGCACTGAGTCTGAGTGGTATATAGTGTCTCCCGGCCCCACCTGTAAAGAGATAGTCAGCGAGAGAAGAAAGGACAGGAAAAGTTGCATGCCTTTAACAGAAAAGAAAAAACATCAGATTTCACTGTATACTCTTGTCTTTTCTCCCTGCACAAACGAAGAATTTTAGAAGAAAAAAAATTGAGTGTGCTCAATGATGCATTGATCGTAAGGATAATGGACATTGTCCATGAGAGTTTCAGTTTATTCATCGAGCTGTATAGAGCGATTTTTTATAGTTCTCTCTGAATTTTTGGAGCGCATGCATGCAGGAAGCTGATCGGGGCGCGCTACTTCAACAAGGGGTACGGGTCGGAAGGGCTCGACACCAAGGCTCCCGAGTTCAACACCCCGCGGGACAACGAGGGGCACGGCACGCACACGCTGTCCACGGCCGGTGGCTCGGCGGTGCCCGGCGCCAGCGTGTTCGGCTTCGGCAACGGCACGGCCTCCGGCGGCTCTCCACGGGCGCACGTGGCCGCGTACCGCGTGTGCTACAAGCCCGTGAACGGCAGCTCGTGCTTCGAGGCGGACATCCTGGCCGCCTTCGACGCCGCCATCCACGACGGCGTGCACGTCCTGTCTGTCTCCCTCGGCAACGATGGTGAGCCCTACGACTACTTCGACGACGCCATCTCCATCGGGTCCTTCCACGCCGTCCGCCGCGGCATCAGCGTTGTCTGCTCGGCCGGAAACTCGGGCCCCAAGCCCAGCTCCATCTCCAACCTTGCGCCGTGGGTCTTCACTGTCGGTGCCAGCACCATGGACCGCGAGTTCCCGTCTTACGTCGTGTTCAACGGCACAAAGATCAAGGCCCGCTTCTTCCCTAGCTATCTCACAGTTATTGTTACTATCATTTCTGGAAGATAATTAATCAAACTGTTTTGATGCATGCAGGGGCAGAGCATGTCGGAGACATCGCTCAAGGGCAAGGAGTCTTACCCCATGATCGATTCCGCTGAAGCCGCAGCGCCCGGCAGAGCGGTAGATGACGCGTACGTGTATCAATGTCTCTTATATTGTTAATCTTCTATACGACCAAGTACTAGTAATGTGCGGCCTTTACATGATGATGACGATGAATGTGTGTGCGAGTGCAGCAAGATTTGCCTGCAGGGGTCGCTGGACCCGGAGAAGGTGAAAGGGAAGATCGTGGTGTGCCTGCGTGGGACGAGCGCGCGTGTGGCCAAGGGCCTGACGGTGCTCCAAGCCGGCGGCGCCGCCATGGTGCTCGCCAATGACGCCGCCTCGGGCAACGAGATTATCGCGGACGCGCACCTGCTCCCGGCCACGCACATCAGGCACAGCGACGGCCTCACCCTATACAACTACCTCAAATCCGCCAAGTAAGTAAACCAAACCATGAATAAAGCCTACGGCGTAATCTATATTAATTACTGCTTCTAAATAATTGGCACATTTAGATGGATGCATGACGTTGTTTCTCCGTTTTTTGGAAAGGTCACCAGAGGGGTACCTTGAGAAGCCGGAGACGATCCTGGAGACGAAGCCAGCGCCGTACATGGCCGCTTTCTCCTCGCAGGGACCCAACCCCGTCAACCCGGAGATTCTCAAGCCCGACATCACGGCGCCCGGGGTGAGCGTGATCGCCGCGTTTACCCGCGCCATGGCCCCCACGGAGCTCGCCTTCGACGAACGCCGCGTCGCCTTCACGTCCATGTCTGGGACGTCCATGTCGTGCCCGCACGTCTCTGGCCTCGTGGGGCTCCTCAAGGCCCTCCACCCAGACTGGAGCCCCTCCGCGATCAAGTCGGCAATGATGACGACGGCGATCGACGTGGACAACAAGGGCGAGTCCATCCTCAACGCATCCTTGGCGCCGGCTGGGCCCTTCGCCTACGGCGCCGGCCACGTGTGGCCGAGCCGCTCCATGAACCCCGGCCTCGTCTACGACCTCGGCCCCGACCACTACCTCGACTTCCTCTGCGCGCTCAAGTACAACGCCACGGTCCTGTCCATGTTCAACGGCGAGCCGTACAAGTGCCCCGAGAAGGCCCCCAAGATCGAGGACCTCAACTACCCGTCCATCACCGTCGTCAACCTCACGGCCTCCGGCGCAATGGTGAAGCGCACGGTGAAGAACGTTGGCTCCCCGTGCAAGTACAAGGCGATGGTGCGCCAGCCGGCTGGCGTGCATGTGACGGTGAGCCCCGACGTGATGGAGTTTGGGAAGAAGGGGGAGGAGAAGACGTTCGAGGTCAAGTTCGAGACCAAGAACGCCAAGCTGGCCAAGAACTACGCGTTTGGCGCGCTCATATGGAGCAACGGTGTCCAGTTCGTGAAGAGCCCCATCGTTGTCAAGACGGCGGCATGAAAGGGCAACCGGGTAAAATTATATCGATCGGGTGTTGGCGTTTGATTAGCTTAGGAATCAATCATATCGAGCGTTAGGGTTTCCATTAGCTTAGGAATTAAGCCACTGTAGAGAGAAACAGACACGCATATGTTATTTAGGTCTTTATTAGGCCTGTGGAACAATAATCAAGTGAAGGGGAATAATAAAGTGGTTAGTAGTTCTTCGCAGGGGTTTGCATGGTGTTTTTTATTTTGAAAGCACGACGCCGGCTGCCGCGCAGTGAAGAGAGCTCGTCTGGTCGTCTTCTCCCTCCAAGGCAAGATCAGGCCCAACCTCCACGCCACCAGCTCCACCCCCATATCTCTTTCCTTCCAGGTTAGTTTCAGGTCCGCTTAAAAGTTTCAGGTTAGCTCATCTAAAAACAGTTTAAGGTTAGTCCGCATAATTTAATTAGAAGTGTTATTTGGTTGACTGTCATTGTTACTTATCCGATCTGAATCTAATGAAATATGTAATGTGCCGAAGAGATAATTACACGATAGTACCACATTTGGGGCGGTGGTGGCGAATTGGTATCACTTTTGGAAATTTTTACGTGTCAGTACCACGTTTGGGTCTAACCGTTGCAAATCGAGCTAATCTTCGTATTTCTATGTATTGACGCTGGAACTGACCGCCCGGGCCGCGCGTCAGCTGCCACGCTGGCAAATCAGCACCCGCCCGCTCGCCCGATACGTGCGGTCCGGCTCGAACCGGACCGGCTCGTGCTCTGTCTCTCCCTCCTCGCTCGTGCCTTCCTCCTCGCTCCTCTCTCGCCGCCCTCGTCGCCGCCCGCAGCGTTGCCGGACCGGACCGCCGCCGCCCGCCATGGTTTTCGAAGACGAAAGGAGTGAGGAGACGTCCAGCCTGACGTACATGCACTCGACCTCATCCACGGACAGGCTTAACCAGGTGATTTCCCTTGAGCTAGGTTTAGGGTTAGGGTTTCAGATTTGGGGCTTTTTGATTTGGTTGATTTTGCTGGGTTTTGATTTGGGCATTTTGTTTGTATGAGGTTCGGCAGGTCCCTTTCAGCGTTGAAGATCCAGATTACCAGGGGCTTGAGTTGGAAACGATGTCGCCATGTGAGAAGCACGGGAAGGCATATGAGAGGCTTGTCGCATTTGAAGGAACAGACACAGGGAGAAGGTTCTTAGCATGTGCAGAGCCGGTATGAATTGTAGGGTGATAGTTGGATATTATATTTTGGTTGATAGTGTCATTTTATTGTTGGTTTGACAGTGGCATATTGAACATGACTACAAGGCCTGATTATTAGGGCATATTCACTTTTGCAACAGCAGTGGCAGTAGTTTCATGACAGTGGTACTGTTATTTAGCAGTGGCATTGTTCTTGGTATCATGTGAAATATTCAGTTTGGGACTTCTACAAGTTTTATATTGCTGTTGTGGCATTTTTATGTACTTAATGACAGTGCACTGTTAATTATGTTGTTCTTACACTTTTACTCCTGTTTGGAACTAAATATTGAGTGCAAATCTGTTCAAATCTGTAGCTGAGTGGTGTTGTAATTTGTCATGCTGTTATTTAGTGGGTAGGTACATCTCAATTACCAGTGTAGCTTAGTGCTGCTATTATTACCAATTTAGAAAGGAAAAACAGTGGTAGGAACTAATGTAGCTTAGTGCAGTAGTTATTTACCTGTGGTATGAACTAACTTGTTTATTATTTATCTTTCTGCTCTTTTTGCAGGAAGGGCAGAATTGTGGGTTTGTTGAATGGGTTGATCACCAGTGGCCCCCAACAATGCAAAATGCATTGTTGAAGCTGTGGGCAATGGTTGAAGATAGCAGGAGTGCTAGGGTGAATGATAATCTTGAAAGTTCTTTCACTATCCACCATCTGACAGAAGAGAAGAACAAGTTGGAGGCCAACTATGATAAGCTAGTCCAAGATGTGCATGAGCTTATGAGCTTCCAGAAGGAGAGGGTGGTGGATTTCGGACATCTGCAGTCTGCCATTACATATCAGCATGAATGCAGAAGTGAACTGGTGGCTGATATGAAGGCACAGATGGCAAAGAGAGATGCAGAGTCTAAGAAGCTTAAGCAGAATTATGAAGTGCTACTGAACCTGACAAGATCTCAAGCTACAGTCATCCAGAACCTGAAGTTGAAGCATATTACAGACAAGCAGTTGCTTAGTGAAGCTAAGATGAACTTGGAGTTGAAGAATGCAGAGCTCACAAAGTCTGAGGAGAAGCTCACCCAAGATAAGCTAGAGTTGAAGTTTCAGGTTTTAGATTTGCTTAAGGGAAAGGAAAAGCATGGTGAAGAGATGGTGCAGCTAGAGCTTCAGTTTGCTGAGCTGATGAAGGCAGAGGAGAAGCTGAAGGAGAAGATCAAGGGGATCCAGGCCATCTTAGAGAAGTGAAGAAAATGAATATGAGACTAGTGGGCAATGCTGACCTTTTGGGCATGATGGTTGTGTAGTGTATGGCTCTACTAAATGTGAACTTCTCTAAGATGAACTATGGCTGTGTATGTATGTAGTAAATATGCTTTTCATCCTTTTGTGAGAAAAGGATGAACTATGCATCTAAACTCCACTATGTATTATGAACAATGGTTGTGTACCCTATAATATGTTGAACTCCAGTAACTATTGTGTGTTATGTTTGCTAGACTTGAAATGATGTTATATCATGCATTGGAAGATGGATCAGATATTCTGTGTTATGTTTGCTAGACTTCAGATTATGATTTCTCATGCACTAGGTTTTATATTAGATGATTATGTTAGCATTGGAAGACTATTTGATGGTTATGTTAGCACCGTAAATCCTAATGGTTAGGTTTAGGTGGCTCCGTCGACTCCGAGGCACCGTAAACCCTAAAGGTTAGGTTTAGGTGGCTCCATCGACCCCTAGGCACCGTAAACCCTAATGGTTAGGTTTAGGTGGCTCCGTCGACCCCTAGGCACCGTAAACCCTAAAGGTTAGGTTTGGGTGGCTCCGTCTACCCCGACACACTGTAAACCCTAAAGGTTAGGTTTAGGTGGCTCCGTCGACCCCTAGGCACCGTAAACCCTAATGGTTAGGTTTAGGTGGCTCCGTCGACCCCCAGGCACCGTAAACCCTAAAGGTTAGGTTTGGGTGGCTCCGTCGACCCCTAGGCACCGTAAACCCTAATGGTTAGGTTTAGGTGGCTCCGTCGACTCCGAGGCACCGTAAACCCTAAAGGTTAGGTTTAGGTGGCTCCGTCGACCCCTAGGCACCGTAAACCCTAGAGGTTAGGTTTAGGTGGCTCCGTCAACCCCGAGACACCGTAAACCCTAAAGGTTAGGTTTAGGTGGCTCCGTCGACCCCTAGGCACCATAAACCCTAATGGTTAGGTTTAGGTGGCTCCGTCGACCCCTAGGCATCGTAAACCCTAAAGGTTAGGTTTGGGTGGCTCCGTCGACCCCGAGACACTGTAAACCCTAATGGTTAGGTTTAGGTTGGTTCATCCATATGACCAAATAGCAAAACAATGCCATTAAAGTATGAACATAGACCATCAAGTTATCCACCCAAGTGGCATCAATCCATGAACCATCAAGTTATCCCCAACAGAACCATCAAGATATCCATTGGCATCGGCACAAGTTGCTTTAGTGGCATCAAACATAAAAGAAAACACATTGTAGTGGCATCAAACTCTAAATAATACACATTGTACCATGAATACAAGTTGCTGATGTATCATCAAAGCAAAATAAAGCACAATGTATCATCAGCACAAGTTGCTGTAGTGGCATCAAACCAAAATAAAGCATCAGCAGTAGTTACTGGAGTGACATCAAACCAAAAGATAACATTCCACATTGTAGTAGGTGCACATTGTAGCATCAGCAGAAGTCTGCATCACCTTCTGCCACCTCTACTAGCATTGAACTAGGTCATCCATCCAGTGTGTGTGCCATCAGTTGGTGGAGGAGGAGCACTAGAAGTTGAGGCACCATACTGCCTTGGGGCAGAGAAAGGCCTTGAAGAATGAGCACCTCTCGCAGCAGTAGATTGAGCACTAGAAACCTTTTTGCCTTGTTAATTGCTGAGATGGCATGGTTACATGGGACTCCACTGAGGTCCCACTTTCTGCAACCACAGGTTTCAAGTAGACAGCATGTGTTTGCTCCCCACTAGTTACTTGCCACAAGTTAACACCTGCTTGAATGGGTTTGCAGTACCTGGCCCTTTCCTTCTCAATCTCCAACTTCTCACTGTAATGTGGTGTGATCTCCCATCTAGCTTCCTTTCCACTCTCTCTATTCCTGTGCCACCTAACCATCTGCTTATCCTTTATGCCATCACACATAGTTCTTACTGTTTTTTTTCTATGATCTAGGATGTACTTGTTAAACACCTCAGACAAATTGTTGACAACCAAGTCAGTCTTGCAATTTGTGTCAAATGCATGCCTAGCCCAGGTTTTCTTGGGTATTGCACTAAGCCACTGCCAAGCTTCCTCACTCTCAGCTTTGAGATCATCCATTGCTATATTAAATTTGTGTTCATTATATGCATAACTGGCATTATCCATGCACTTCTTAAGGTCTTACCCCCTAAAGCCAGCATTTTGGAAGTTTGCATATATGTGTCTTAAGCAGAATCTTTGATTACTGTTAGGAAAAACTCTATCAACTGCAAACAGTAGCCCCTGGTGCACATAATTTAAACAGCTAAGCTACTGTCTAATGCACATGTAAACACATATTTAGCAGGCAATGCAAGGTGGATAGACATACCTTCTGTGTGTCAGACATTATAGTATATGGACCATACTGTCCAACTTCTCCTCCAAGACAAATTTTCAGTTGGTGTAGAAACCAGCACCAGTTTTCTTTGTCCTCTTGTCCAACAATGCCAAATGCCAGTGGGTATATGTTGTTATTGCCATCTCTACCAGTGGCAGCAAGGATTTGTGCACCAGTGGTTAGCTTGATAAAACATCCATCAATACCTAAAACAGGAAGTAAACATAACATGTTAAATGCATTTATATGTGCAAGCTATTGAAATTAACAACATCAAAGTAGTGTACAAGCTAAAATAAACTAACCAATGAATGGTCTACACCCCTGTAGAAATCCCTCCCTTGCTCCATTGATGCAATAAAACATGGCATGGAATCTGGGTCCTGGATGTGGGATTTTTTCAGTGGCTCTTGGAGTTACAGTGCTGACTACAACTCTACTCCCAGGGTTTGTATCCATGACAGTCTGAGCATAGTCTCTCAGCCTTGGGTATTGCTTCTTATGATCTTCCAACACAGCCTCAACAGCTAGGTTTTTTGCCCTATATGCCATAGCCTTGGGCACATCCACACCATACTTTTCCATGCATGCATCAATAAGTGTATGTATGCTAGTAGTGACATCAAATCTGAATAGTGGCTCATATTGCTTTGCAAGCCACTTGGCACTTCCCTGGTTGTTTTAGTAGAACTAGGGCAAGTGTGTTGTAATCTCATCTTCTTAATTGCAAAAGTCCTTTTATAATAGCTGCCACAATGCAGAACTTGCATTGTGAATTCTTGCAATGCACAATGATCCTCTTATCTGAGTTCCTGTGATACTTGAAGTCTCTGCACTGAGTGATGTGCAAGCTCAACAAAGCATCTCTGAATTGATGTTGATCTATGAAACACATTTGCAGTTGTTGGTGTGGTTGCTCCAAATCCTCATTGTACCATACTCTAGGTGGCCTCTTCTTTGCCCTGCTCTTCCTTCCTTTAGGTAGCACAAATGCTAGTGGCTGAAACCCATCATCTTCACTGTCCTTCAGTAAACTATTATCTTCTTCATCTGATGATGGTTTCCAATCAGGTTGCACTTCTTCTAAAACACTGGAATGTGACCTTGTTGTTGGTCCCCTCCTTACTTGCAGCTTCTGCTTCTTCTTTGCTGGCACAGATATTTTTTCTTCCTCTTCTGGAACAATAGGGTCATCATCCTCCAAATAAAATAATTCCTCTACCTCTGTGTCACCCTCATAATGCACTTGTTCTTCCTCCTCTGTTTCTTCTTCTGATTCTTCATCCTCTGTTTCTTCTTCATGTTGTTCTTCTACTTCTTCCTCTATCTGTCTGTTTCCCTCTTGCATCTCCATGTCTTCAGCATCATTCATTTCCTCATTATAGTTAGGCCTTAAATCCCCAATATAATAAGGGTTAGTGTCACTGTCATATTGCCCTTCAGATGAAGATGCATAACTGCCATCATAGCCATCTTGTTCTTCTTCCACAACTTCTTTTAACTTTGGATTTAGAACACTCCTGCTCTCTTGTGTTAAAACAGCAGGGCCTACAGCTGCAATAGAGCAGCTACTCTGACCTTCATAAGCTACACCTTGCTGATCAACAGCATACACAGGAGGATTAGCCAGATCATAAACCACAGGCTCAGAATAGACAATTGCATCTAATTTTTGCTTCTCTACAAAACCCTTTTGTGCTAAACTGACAGCTGGTGGACAAGCCCTAAATAGCAAATTAAGCACCAAACTCTCCCAATTCTGCCTCTTGATCAACTGTAGTTTAACACTACTATCAACCAATTCCAAACCCTGCTCTCCTGGGGTCTCCATGTAAAACAGCAGTGAATTATCAATACTAAAGCCTTGTGTTTCCATCAATGCAACCATATTCAGATATGTCACATCTGAACAACTTAACTTCCTCTCTAACAGATCATTATTGTCAAAATGGATCCTAACATTCCATATGTCTTCATATAAACTACAATTCACATGCAATTTGCCTAATTAGTACACTATAACCCTAATTAGCAAATAAATGAGAAGAAAAAAAGACAGAAACAAAAACTTACATGACGCCGCCGAGCCCGTGGGTCAGCTCGTGGCTATTGCTAGGGTTCGCCACCCACTGTTGTGCCAGCCGTACCCGCTGCTCCATGGACAGTGCGGGCTCCATGAACTCGTCGTCGTCGCTAGAATACTCAGAGCTCGAGTAGCCGTCGCCGCCCTCGATTGGAGATCTCCCCTCGATTCCTCCTGCCGCGCCGCTGCCGAAGAGGGGAATGTTTGCGTCGCCGCCATCGCCGTTGCCGGCACCGCTGCTGCCGCCACCACCGCCCGGGGTCGCCGCCGCCATCGCCGTAGAGACGCGTGAGGGAGCTAGGGTTCGTCGACGAACAGAGGAAGAGAAGAAAGGAGAGGGAGAGACAGAGCACGGGCCGGTCCGGTTCGAGCCGGACCGCACGTATCGAGCGAGCGGGCGGGTGCCGATTCGCCAGCGTGGCAGCTGACGCGCGGGCCCGGGCGGTCAGTTCCAGCGTCAATACATAGAAATACGAAGATTAGCTTGATTTGCAACGGTTAGACCCAAACATGGTACTAACACGTAAAAATTTCCAAAAGTGGTACCAATTCGCCACCACCGCCCCAAATGTGGTACTATCGTGTAATTATCTCTGTGCCGAAGGATGGTTGAGCACCTATTTCTGTGTGATTGTCAAGCCAAAGAGGGGCCACTCATCAGGCCTAACTTCCACCGATGAAATTTTGCATCCACATCTCTGTCCGTGAAAGCCCTTGCTGAATTTGTATGGTAAAGAGTGCTCCCTCCTGTTACATACATTCCATTGGGTACTAAATAAATTATTTTCCAGCTAATTGCAATAGAATTTAATTAGGAGGGCAAGTAATTATGTGTGATAGCTACTTAGTTTTTTTTTTACTCTTAGAGTCCTGTAGGATTTTGTAATTGGGCTGACATTTGTTGTCTGAATCTAGATTTTTACTCTTAGATTCTCTGTCCGCGAACACCATCCGACGTCTGCCCATGCTCCACACTTTGCTGGAACTCTGTCTGCCCGTTCTCCACTTGAGGTATGTATGAAGCTAACCTGGAATTTCCTGATAGTCATCTATATGCCCATGTTTTGTTTGCACAAGGTCAGGTCATACTCCTTTAGTACGGGTGTTTTTTTTACTTTTTTGCTGGTACGCTTGACGATGTTCTTTGGTCAGCACTACTACAGCATGCTCCTCCCTTCACTTGTATCTATAGGGTGCCCGGTAGTTTGTTCTCTACTATTGAAAGTATTTTCATTAGTTGTGGGAAGTGTAAGATTGGGTACCAGTTTTATACCAAATTTGTGTCGACCTGTCGATAGTAAATGTCTAAACTTGAGTGCTAGACCTACTTATGGTTAATAAATCTAGTTGTTCTCAAGACTCAACTATGGATGTCATACTGTCGATACTGAATGTCTAAACTTGAGTGCTAGACCTACTTATGGTTAATAAATCTTGTTGTTCTCAAGACTCAACTATGGATGAACAATGTTGCAAACTTTGTCTCTTGGCATAGGCTCAAGCAAGAACCTCTTTGAGCTGTACTTGCCAAAATTAGGAGTTAGTTAATCCTCTTTTTTCTTATTGATGCACACGAATTTGGATAGATTATTGATTCATGTTTGATCTATGATATACACGTGAATAGGTCGAGGAGGTGGAGCTATAATTAAGCAACTGTTGTACTGGGTCGGTATATGACATATTCTTTTAAACTGACATGCAACTGGATTGTGGATTGGTCTGTTTTGCAGGAAAAAAAACAGAACAAAGCCTACTCACGCTGGGGGCAAGTTAATCGAACGAGTAGCAAGTGAGGTCTACAAAGCATCGCAGGGATGGAGGACTGGGGTGCTACGACTGACAGGCTGAAGCGGATCGACCTCCTTCCCTGAAGCTTGTTTTTGATCTTTCTGCTTTTCTCCGATGAGGCTGCGCCCTCTTGATCTATTGCCGCTTGTGGCCCTGATGCTGTTGAAGATTCTATATTCTACTTTTAACCACTTAGACTGGTAGCTTGGTTCTAGATCTAGGGTAGTCTTGTTATGAATCTGAATTCGTGCGATGGTTTCGTTAATGAAATCGGAGGGGGCTCTTTTGCTATAAAAAAATGACATATTCTCTATTACCTGAGTCAACACCCACTGTAGAGCATATGGCTTGAACACGGATATCAGGCTGGGTGCACGCCCTGACGCCCATGCACACACCTATAGCAAACTCGACGACACCTAGAGCAAGTGCACATGAGCTTTTTGGTGCCCTCCTGATACGACAAATATCACGCCATGGACCGTCACCTACACCGACCACGCTCGCCGCAAGACCGTCACCGCCATGGACGTCGTCTACGCGCTGAAGCGCCAGGGCCGCACCCTCTACGGCTTCGGCGGCTAGGCCGCGCCGGTCCAGTCGAATCCACCTCGCGCCGCAAGATTCGTACCATAGCTAGCTATGGTTGTTCAGTGTTCAATCTCGCTGTTGTTGTTCAGTGTTCAGTGTTTGGAGTACTATGATACAAGGAAATCACAGCATTACCCTCGAATTCTTGTGCAATATCTTGCTCTGTTTTTTGTTTGTGAGAAACCTTGCTCGGTTGCTTTGTTAAAACTTATCAGTGCGTTCCCCCATTCCCATGCTGTCGCTGTAGTTTCCTGCCCCCAATCGATCGCGTTGGCTTCAGTGTGCAGTAGATTCCAACCATCACTGCATTTTTATCCGTGCGGTCTGCGGTGTGATGATTACGGCGATGATTTATCAAGCGTGATGGTTTATACAACCAATTATTACAGATCGCCCATCAAACTATTTCAATTAAACGGTTTCAGTGTATACTATTTGCAGATGTTCAATACAGTATGCCAGTATATACACGTATAATAATACATTCCAGATGGCAGATAATTTCATCAAACAATATAACTTTATTGCCCACTCAGAGTTCAGTTTCTATGATAGAACAATGGCTCCAGAGAAACAATAAACACCCACTTTGTACAAACAGAAACCGTGGAGGGTGACATGAGTGCTTACCTGTTTGTATGTTCCTACACTAATTCGTATGTATGTATCGATCGTCTCTGCAATGTGACATGAAACTGGTCTGATATTGGCACCAATTGTATTGAACGAATATTGCAGCAGTTGCAAAATTCAGAGAACAAGTGTGCTTTTTTGGTGCCCTCCTTATGACAAACAAATTCTGCATTGTTGAGATGTAAACTTTTCTTCTGGAAAACAACAGTCTGTTGGAACAGTTTGAGCGCGAAAGCAATCTTCTAGGTGTAATCGTGTGCCTGATATTACTCATGAAAAAATGTTATGGAGCATACGTCAGATGAAAACATAGAAAGAGATCTAGTGGCAGATGTTTGCATTAATCAGATCCAACGCTTTTACATTTACTAAAATCCGTTGCATTAATCGACCAATTGTGAGGACATTCTCCTAATAGTTCGTAGGGTAGGAACTATTGTCAGTAGCGTCACACCGACCGCGATGGCTAGTATTCTGAATGTCTTTTTGGAAGTTTTGAAGTACTTTGAAGTATTGATAAAAACCATGGGTAAGCCCTTTCTCTTTTGTTTCAAGCATTGATTGTTCTCCTCTTTGCTACTTTGAAGTATTGATTATTCTCCTCCTTGGTCATGTCATTTCCCAGCATGTCAAAATGTACACTCCTAATTTCTCTTCAGGAGGAAACCAAGAAGCTGCGGATGACGATGAGGGTACAGAGGAGGAGGAGGAAGAAGAACTACAATACCTGTGGATTTCTCATTGTAATTGACTTGATGTTGCCAATGAATATGTTAATTAAATGTAGTATAAACACCATTACCATCAAGTATTGATTTTCTCTGCAGTGTGACATGAAACTGGTCTGGCATATACACCAATTGTACTGAATGAAATTTGCAGCAGTTGCAAAATTCAGACAACATATCTGTTCTTCTCCAGGAAAATAGCATATACACCAATTGTACTGAATGAAATATGCTTTTTGGTGCCTTCCTGACGCGACAAATAAATTCTGCATTGTTGAGGTGTAAACTTTTCTAGACGGAGCACAAATATCTGTTCTTCTCCGGGAAAATAGCAGTAATCTGGAATAGTAGTTCAAGCACAGAAGTGATCTTCTTGGTGGGATCATCACATCTAATGCTTTTACATAAAACATACCACAACAGATTGAAAACATAGAAAGAGATCTGGTGCTATACTTGCATATATCAGATCCAATGCTTTTACATAGAACAATCCCTTGCATTAATTGATCAATTGTGATCATATGCGCACTAATTAATGGCCAAATTAAGAATCTCACTCGCACTACTGAAAAGCATGCCAGTGAAATACTCCTGCACACTTGCAACCAAGACTACCACTGAGCACTCTGCTTCCTCTGCTTTGCTCAGCTAAGCAAGACTACCACCAACAAGGCTGCGTTGCTTATGATTTCTTCCTCTGCTTCAATCGCTTGACCACACGTCCGTGGATTTACATCGCTTGAGCAAAGTCCCGTTGATGAGCCATCGCAATGAGTTGAGCTTGAGCACGCCATGCTTCTTGTCTTGCTTGGAGCAGCTCCTCAGGGGACTTGATCACGTCGGAAGGATCGATCCAGGGGTCGTTGAACTGCGAGGTTGGCGTCAGATCCAGCCTTGCCCGCTCGGGTGAATCAAGGGCTGGCCTGCTCCCTCCTTCAAAGGTGCTCGATCCGTCCAGTCGGTGTCTCCGATGCCTCTCGGCGGCTACCAGCGAACGGCTGCTCTAGGTTGGGGGTCGCACTGCATGGTGAAGGTGGCGGGGTGGGCCGGTGCGACGTGACAGCTGATGTCGGTTCTGTCAGATCTGGCGCCTGGAGCCGTGGGCTGTGGGCAGCGCTGGCTGGTGTCCTCCGCCATGGCGGCGACGGCGTCGGCTTGGTGGAGGCAGCGGTGTAGTGGCGGTCCTTGTGCTCTTATGGCATCACAGCAACGTTTTGCTTGATCGGTCCTCCTCGATTTAGCCGTCGACGTGTTCCGGAACTATCGCCGAAGATCTTGCCCAAGGAAATCTTGATCGAATAGAATCAGGTCGTGCGCGCCCATATCAGCCTATGTGGCCCCAGAAGGGCGTGGCGCGAAGCTCTGTTATTTCTTGACACCATGGGACATGTCGGCATTCGATTTCCATGGCATAGACAACGGCAGAGAAAGTCTTGATGGCTGAGATCGGAGGATCAGTAAGGCGGAGGGGGCCTTGAAGGCGATGGAGTCAGCCAGGTGTTTGATAACTTTCAGTAGCAACAGTGTCGAGTGGGGGCAACAACATTGGAGGATTTCATTTTTGGTGGTGCTCCTCGGGTACCGAGTCGTGACTTTCAGGGTGAAAACCTAAGGTCTGGCCTTTATTGGTTGTGTGTGTCAATGGCCTTGTTGAAGGTATTGTTTTGAGAGCTTGGTCTTTCTCCAAAGTGAAAATCCATGATCTTGTATCGGGCAATGACAACGCTTGTTCACTGTTTCCTTCGCAAAGGCGTCGCTTTTGGAGACCTTTTATATTTTTCCAGCGTTGTCTTGGGTGGTGGTCTGTGTGCTGCTTCTGAGAGAAGTTGATCACTGTAGCAAGACCTATGTTTTTTTATTTCTTTTTGGTTTTCTTTTCAGGCTGTGTGCATCCTAAATGTCTTTGTGACTTCTTGATGGTACAGAGACAGGGTGTAATTGGTATCTTCGTGATATTAATATATTCTCCTTTTTCAAATAATAAAAATAATAATTACATTCGAAAGCCATCAGCCCGTGCAGACTTTCAGGAATAGTAGCAACAAACACTTGGTTTCCTTGGCCCCCCTAAGATCAGGAATTTAGTGCTAATTTGCTATGCACAGTGGTACAATTAGTAATTATTCATTGCTAAAAAGCTTGGGATGCTTGATACGTCTCCAACGTATCTATAATTTTTTATTATTTCATGCTATTATATTATCCATTTTGGATGTTTTATATGCATTGTTATGCTATTTTATATTATTTTTTGGGACTAACCTATTAACCTAGTGCCCAGTGCCAGTAGTTATTTTTTCCTTGTTTGTGTCTTTTACAGAAAATCAATACCAAACAGAGTCCAAACGGAACGAAACTTTTTGACGATTTTTCTTGGACCAGAAGACACCTAGGAAGCTTTGGGAGGAGGCTAGAAGGGCCACGAGGGAGCCACAAGCTCGCGAGGTGCACCCTAGGGGGGTGCCCCCCCCCCAAGCTTGTGGGCCCCTTGAGGCTCTCCTAACGCTAATCCTTGCTCCACAAATACCCAAATATTCCCCGTATACCAGAGAGAACACCAAAAATACTTTTCCGCCACCGCAAATTTCTGCCCTCGTGAGATCCCATCTGGAGACCTGTTTCGGTACTCTACCGGAGGGGGATTCAATCACGGAGGGCCTCTACATCAACCTTGCTGCCCTTCTGATGATGTGTGAGTAGTTTACCACAGACCTACGGGTCCATAGCTAGTAGCTAGATGACTTCTTCTCTCTCTTTGATCTTCAATACAATGTTCTCCTCGATGTTCCTGGAGTTCTATTCGATGTAATCTTCTTTTGCAGTGTGTTTGTTGAGATCCGATGAATTATGGATTTATGATCAGATTATCTATGAATATTATTTGAGTCTTCTCTGAACTCTTTTATGCATGATTAAGATAGATTTGTATTTCTCTCTGATCTATTGATTTGGTTTGGCCAACTAGATTGATCTATCTTGCAATGAGAGAGGTGCTTTGTTTTGGTTTTAATCTTGCGGTGTCCTCACCCAGTGACAGAAGGGGTAGCGAGACACGTATTTGTATTATTGCTATTCTCTATTCCTATAAAAATCTGAGTTGGTGATGATGGTGTGCCTGCCATCTTTCACCAATAGCCATCGGATCTAGATCTGACGCATACAAAGCAAATTGTTGCAGTTTTGCAATAAGATGCCCGCATTTGTTCATATTTACAAACAACTCCTTGTCTATCACAATCAGCCTTATCTCTTTCCCACCACACCCAGAAGGCCATGAAACAATCTGGTGTGATGGCCGCTGCCGGCGCCGTCCACCCCCAATCTTGGTGTTCCGTGCAATGCACGGGCATCTTACTAGTAATGATAAAAAAGATTAGCTTTTTACCATATTGATTGGATCTATCCCTCTACATCATGTCATTTTGCTTAAGGCGTTACTCCGTCTTATTAACTTAATACACTAGATGCATGCTGGATAGCGGTCGGTGTGTGGAGTAATAGTAGTAGATTGATACGTCTCCAATGTATCTATAATTTTTGATTGTTTCATGCTATTATATTATCAATCGTGGATGTTTTATATGCATTTATATGCTATTTTATATGATTTTTGGGACTAACCTATTAACCCAGAGCCTAGTGCCAGTTTCTGTTTTTCCTTGTTTTTGAGTTTTGCAGAAAAGGAATACCAAACGGAGTCCAATTGACGTGCCAATTTTTGATGATTTTTTATGGACCAAAATAAGCCCCCGTAGTAAAAGAGTTGGGCCAGAAGAGTCCCGGGCTGTCCACGAGGGTGGGGGCGCGCCCTACCCCCCTGGGCGCGTCCCCCTATCTCGTGGATGACTCGGAGACCCCCCCCCCCCCGACGTGAAACCTACGCCAAAAATTCCTATAAATACAGAAACCTCCAGAAAATAACCGAGATCAGGAGTTCCGCCGCCGCAAGCCTCTGTAGCCACCAAAAACCAATCGGGACCCTGTTCCGGCACCCTGCCGGAGGGGGGATCCCTCACCGGTGGCCATCTTCATCATCCCGGCGCTCTTCATGACGAGGAGGGAGTAGTTCACCCTCGGGGCTGAGGGTATGTACTAGTAGCTATGTGTTTGATCCCTCTCTCTCTCTCGTGTTCTTAACTCAGCAGGATCTTGATGTATCGCGAGCTTTGCTATTATAGTTGGATCTTATGATGTTTCTCCCCCTCTACTCTCTTGTAATGGATTGAGTTTTCCCTTCGAAGTTATCTTATCGGATTGATCTTTAAGGATTTGAGAACACTTGATGTATGTCTTGCATGGTATACCCGTGGTGACAATGGGGTATGTGTAACACCCCGGATGCAACTTTCCATATCTGTAACTCCAACTCTTGCCATTTTCGGCTATGTGTTATGATATTCCCTCCGTGGTTGGATTTTGTCTTTCGTTTTGCATTTTGTCCATGTCATGCATTTCATATCATGTCATCATGTGCATTGCATTTGCATACGTGTTCGTCTCATGCATCCGAGCATTTTCCCCGTTGTCCGTTTTGCAATCCGGCGCTCCCATCTCCTCCGGCGCACCCCTCTTGTTTTCTTTCATGAGCGGGTGTCAAACGTTCTCGGAATGGACCGAGGCTTGTCAAGTGGCCTTGATATACCACTGGTAGACCACCAGTCAAGTTTCGTTCCATTTGGAGGTCGTTTGGTACTCCAACGGTTAATCGGGTAACCGCAAAGTCCGTTTTGTGTGTGCAGCAAAACCCCCCCTCAAAAACAGCCCAAAACCCACCAAACTCTCTTCCATGCTGTAGGTCGTTCGATCACGATCGTGTGGGCGAAAACCGCACCTCATTTGGACTCTCCTAGCTCCCTCTAGCTATATATTTGCATCCATCCCGAGATACAATCGCAGATGAAACCCTAACCCGCTCCTCCCGTCGCCGCCGGAAGAAGCCGCGGCCACCCCGCGTCCGCCACGTGGCGCCCGCCGCCGCCCATACCGCGCCGGCCTGCGAAGCCCATCGCGAGCCCGCCGGGCCCGTGCCTCCCCGCGCCCCCGCCCGCGCCTCCGCGCCGCCCCGCGCCGCCGCCGTCGCCTCGCCGCCCCTCGCCTCCGGCCGCCGCCCGCCATCGCCACCGGTCGCCGCCGCCGCGCTCGCTCTCCCCGCCGCCGCGCTCGCGCTCCCCGCCGCCTCCTCGGCGTCCGTGCCCGCACCGCTCCGCCTCCTCGCCGTCCCCAGCGCCTCCTCCGCCTCTCCTCCGGCCGGCCGCCGCCTCCTCCTCCTCCCTCGCTCTGGCGAGCTCGAACTCCTCCGGCAAGATCCAATCGATCCAGTGCGTTGACTTTCTTCTCTCCCCTCTCCCGTTTTCTTCTAAGTCCTTATAATTTTACAGTATGTGCCCTTGTTCATAGCATCATAACTCTCTGCATATAGCTCCGTTTCGCGCGTGTAATATATCGGAATGTTCGTCTCGTGATGCTCTACATTTTGTTCAATTGCACCATGTTGATTTGAGTCTATCTTGATTCCCAAATCTCTGGTGCAAGAGTGCTACTTGCTGTTATCTGCTGTTACTTAGCAGAACTTGTGGATTTGTTATTTTTGTATCATTTAATCTGTGCATCTCATGGGCATGAGGTCTACATGTGTTTTGTTGTATGCCATGCCATCTTTCCAGTGGTATATGCCATGTATTTTTGTGATCTCTGTGGTGACTAGAACAAGCATGCAAACTAGGCCCCGTAATGTTTCTGATTTCAGGGACTTGGTGATTTCTCCAAGTTTGTCTGCTGTTATTTTGTTGCCATGTAAACTTGATGATACAGAGAGATCCATGCATATTTTGGAGATGTTCAGTAAGGATGTTTTGTAGATATTGTTGTAAGTGATCCATTCCTGCACTTGTTTGCAATTATGGAGTGCCATAGAATGACTCAATATTGCTCTACTTTTGCTATAAAATATTTCTGGCAGATTCTTAACATGATATTCAATTTTGCCAAGCTTGTTGTAGTTGATCCATACATGGTATGCTTTTGTTCTTGCCATGGAGAGCTTCATAAACATTCCATCTTGCTGTAGGTATGCTTTTTTTGTCATGCATTGCTTTGTGGTGAGTGCATCAAGCTCACCAAGATGCCCTCATATTATTGTTTCTGCCATGCTCTGTTTTCTGCCAAGTCTGAAACCTATTAACGAAACTTGCTATGTTTGCATGGTTGCCATCATATCTTCTTGTCCTTTTTGGCTTATGGTCAGTAAAGGCCTTTTGTCATATGCATTTAGTAGAAGACTTCCATGCATTTTTTTGCTATGTTAAGTTCCTGTAGCATGTTGATTTCGAGCTCTGAACATTGCTACCTGATGCTGTTTCAGGCATGTCCAGTAATTTCACCTAAGTCTGTGAACCTGATTTCTTTTGCACTTTTGCCATGCTTGTTTGAGCTTGTTATGTTGTGAACTAGCCGTAGCTCAGTGTTCATCTTTTGTCAAGCATCTCCTGTAGATTACTGCTATATGCTTTGTTGCTATGTTGGAGTGTTGTAGCATTGTTAATTATTGCATTCTATGTGCTATCATGCTGTTAATCGCAGATTCGTGTCATTCTTGTTTTGCTTGCCATTTGCAAACCGTGCATCCGTTTCCGGTGATCTTTATATCGATTTCGACCGAAATCATCTCATCTTTCCAGTGACATGCTTGGTTTGCCAAGTTACTGCCTTGTTCATCATTTTCCTTCCGGAGCACGCATATGCATCGCATATCATATCTCGCATATCATACATGTTTTGCATCATGTTGCTTGTGCATTTCCCGTGATTGATTGTGGTTCCATTGCTTGTGTTCTTGTCTTGGGTAGATCCGGAAGACGAGTTCGTGAACGAGGAACCTGTTGAGTACGCTTACGAGGATCAAGCTTTCGACAACTCTGAGAACCTTGCAGGCAAGATGACCATACCCTCGAAATCACTTCTATCTTTGCTTTGCTAGTTGTTTGCTCTATTGCCATGCTGCGCTACCTACCACTTGCAATATCATGCCTCCCATATTGCCATATCATCCCCTAACCATCCTTTCCTAGCAAACCGTTGTTTGGCTAAGTTACCACTTTTGCTCAGCCCTTCTTATAGCGTTGCTAGTTGCAGGTGAAGTTGAAGTTTGTTCCATGTCGGAACATGGATATGTTGGGATATCACAATATCTCTTATTATATTAATGCATCTATATATTTGGTAAAGGGTGGAAGGCTCGGCCTTGTGCCTGGTGTTTTGTTCCACTCTTGCCGCCCTAGTTTCCGTCATACCGGTATTATGTTCCTTGAGTTTGCGTTCCTTACGTGGTTGGGTGATTTATGGGACCCCCTTGACAGTTCGCCTTGAATAAAACTCCTCTAGCAAGGCCCAACTTTGGTTTTACCATTTGCCACCTAAGCCTTTTCCCCCGGGTTTTCGCGATCCCGAGGGTCATCTTTATTTAAACCCCCGGGCCAGTGCTCCTCTGAGTATTGGTCCAAACCTGTCAGTCGCCGGTGGCCACCAGGGGCAACTCTGGGCTCGCCTATCGGAAGGTTGGACAATTCGGTGTGCCCTGAGAACGAGATATGTGCAGCTCCTATCGGGATTTGTCGGCACATTCGGGCGGCTTTGCTGGTCTTGTTTTACCATTGTCGAAATGTCTTGTAGACCGGGATTCCGAGACTGATCGGGTCTTCCCGGGAGAAGGTTTATCCTTCGTTCACCGTGAGAGCTTATGATGGGCTAAGTTGGGACACCCCTGCAGGGTATTATCTTTCGAAAGCCGTGCCCGCGGTTATGAGGCAGATGGGAATTTGTTAATGTCCGGTTGTAGAGAACTTGTCACTTGACCCAATTAAAATACATCAACTGCGTGTGTAGCCGTGATGGTCTCTTCTCGGCGGAGTCCGGGAAGTGAACACGGTTTGAGTTATGCATGATGTAAGTAGAAGTTCAGGATCACTTCTTGGTCATTACTAGATGGCGACCGTTCCGTTGCTTCTCTTCTCGCTCTCATTTGCGTATGTTAGCCACCATATATGCTTAGTGCCTGCTGCAGCTCCACCTCATTACACCATCCTTTCCTATAAGCTTAAATAGTCTTGATCTCGCGGGTGTGAGATTGCTGAGTCCTCGTGACTCACAGATTCTACCAAAACAGTTGCAGGTGCCGACGAGGCCAGTGCAGATGATGGGATCGACCTCAAGTGGGAGTTCGATGAGGAACGTGGTCGTTACTATGTGTCTTTTCTTGATGATCAGTAGTGGATCCCAGTTGGGACGATCGGGGATCTAGCATTTGGGGTTATCTTATTTTCATTTGGATCTTGACCGTAGTCGGTCTATGTGTGTATTTTGGATGATGTATGAATTATATTTATGTATTGTGTGAAGTGGCGATTGTAAGCCAACTCTTTATCCATTCTTGTTCATTACATGGGATTGTGTGAAGATGACCCTTCTTGCGACAAAACCACAATGTGGTTATGCCTCTAAGTCGTGCCTCGACACGTGGGAGATATAGCGCATCGTGGGCGTTACAGTATGCTAGTGATTCTCTTGATGTATGTTTTGGTGATCAACTTGCGGGTTCCGTGACCTTGGGAATCTATGCATAGGGGTTGGCACACGTTTTCGTCTTGACTCTCTGGTAGAAACTTTGGGGCACTCTTTGAAGTTCTTTGTGTTGGTTGAATAGATGAATCTGAGATTGTGTGATGCATATCGTATAATCATACCCACGGATACTTGAGGTGACATTGGAGTATCTAGGTGACATTAGGGTTTTGGTTGATTTGTGTCTTAAGGTGTTATTCTAGTACGAACTCTATGATAGATCGAACGGAAAGAATAGCTTCATGTTATTTTACTACGGACTCTTGAATAGATCGATCAGAAAGGATAACTTTGAGGTGGTTTCGTACCCTACAATAATATCTTCGTTTGTTCTCCACTATTAGTGACTTTGGAGTGACTCTTTGTTGCATGTTGAGGGATAGTTATATGATCCAATTATGTTATTATTGTTGAATGAACTTGCACTAGTGAAAGTATGAACCCTAGGCCTTGTTTCAACGCATTGCAATACCGTTCGTGCTCACTTTTATCACTTGCTTCCTTGCTGTTTTTATATTTTCAGTTTACAAAAACCTATATCTACCATCCATGTTGCACTTGTATCACCATCTCTTCGCCGAACTAGTGCCCCTATACAATTTACCATTGTATTGGGTGTGTTGGGGACACAAGAGACTCTTTGTTATTTGGTTACAGGGTTGTTTGAGAGAGACCATCTTCATCCTATGCCTCCCACGGATTGATAAACCTTAGGTCATCCACTTGAGGAAAATTTGCTACTGTCCTACAAACCTTTGCACTTGGAGGCCCAACAACGTCTACAAGAAGAAGGTTGTGTAGTAGACATCATAGATGCAGGCAGGAGTCGGTCTACTTGTCACGGACGTGTTGCCTATATTCATGATCATTGCCTTAGATATCGTCATAACTATGCACTTTTCTATCAATTGCTCAACAGTAATTTGTTTACCCACCATATGTGTTCTTTCAAGAGAGAAGCCTCTAGTGAAAACTATGGGCCCCGGGTCTATTTTTATCATATTATTTTCAGATCTATAAAACCAAAAACCCAAAAATACCTTACTGTAATTTATTTATTTTTATTTAGTTTTGCACTTTTATTTATCTTTTATACCTATCTCTATCAAATCTCATCCTTTGCAAGTAACCGTGAAGGCATTGACAACCCCTTTATCGCATTGGGTGCAAGTATTTGTTTGTTTGTGTAGGTGATATCATTGGAGACTTGTGTGTTCCTCGTACTAGATTGATACCTTGGTTCTCAAACTGAGGGAAATATTTATCTCTACTTTGCTGCATCACCCTTTCCTCTTCAAGGGAAAACCAACGCAAGCTCAAGAAGTACCAGGAAGAATTTATGGCGCCGTTGCCGGGGGGTTCTACATCAAGCCTACCAAGTACCCATCATAAACTCTCATCTCTTCCATTACATTATTCACCATTTGCCTCTCGTTTTCCTCTCCCCCAATTCTAAAATGTTTTCAAAAAAACACAAAAATATTTGCCTTTTTATTCACCTTCTTTTCGTTTGCTTTTTCGTTGCTTGTGTGCTAGATTGCTTGCTTTGTCACGATGTTTCAAGAAAATACCAAGTTGTGTGATTTTTCCAACACTAATATTAATGATTTTATTAGTATTCAAATTGCTCCCGCCACTAGTGCGGAATCTTATAAAATTAATGCCGCTTTGTTGAATCTTGTTATGAAAGAACAATTTCCCAGTAGTCCTAATGAAGATGTTGCATCCCATCTAAACACATTCGTTGAATTGTGTGACATGCAAAAGAAAAAAGATGTGGATAATGATATTGTTAAATTGAAGTTATTTTCGTTCTCCCTACGAGATCGTGCTAAAAGTTGGTTTTCAACTTTGCCTAAAAATAGTATTAATTCATGGAATAAGTGTAAAGATGCTTTTATTTTCATGTATTTTCCTCCCACTAAGATCATCTCCCTTAGGAACGATATAATGAATTTTAAGCAACTAGATCATGAACATGTTGCACAATCTTGGGAGAAGATGAAATTGATGATAAGAAATTGTCCTACTCATGATTTAAGTTTATGGATGATCATACAAAAAAATATGTTGGATTAAATTTTGCATCTAGAAATCTTTTAGATTCCGCTGCAGGTGGTACTTTTATTAAAATCACATTACGAGAAGCTACTAAACTCCTAGATAATATTATGGCAAATTACTCTCAATAGCATACCGAAAGATCTTCTACTAATAAAAAAGAGCATGCGATTGAAGAAATTAATACTTTGAGTGGAAAGATGGATGAACTTATGAGATTAATTGCTAGCAAGAGTGATCCTATTGATCCTAATGATATGCCTTTGTCTACTTTGATTGAGAATAATAATGAATCTATGGGTGTGAATTTGTTGGTAGGAACAATTTTGGTAATAACACGTATAGAGGCAATTTTAATCCTAGGCCGTTTCCTGGTAATTCCTCTAACAATTATGGTAATTCCTACAACAATTCTTATGGAAATTATAATAAGATACCCTCTGATTTTGAGAATAATATTAAAGATTTTATTAAGTCCCAAAGATCTTCAATGATATGGTAGAAGAAAAAATGCTTAAGATTGATGATTTGGCTAGAAACGTCGATAGAATTTCTCATGAGATTGATTCTTTTAAGATTAGATCTATATCACCCAAGCTTGATATTAATGATTCTCTGAAAGCTATTCAAATTTTTATTAATGAAAGTAGGGAGAGAACTGCTAGGATGCGTGCTAAGAGAGAATGGCTAGAAAAAGTGTGTTCTTCTAGTTTTTGTGATGATCATGATGAAGATTTTAAAGTGATTGGTGTGACTCCTATTGAACCTTTGTTTGCTAATATGAAACTTGATAAAGAAGGGACTGGAGATGAGTTAACTTTATCTAGAAGGCGTCCCAATAATTTGGAGAGTGAAGATCTTAATGAAAAAATTGATAAAAGTGGGATTGGTGAGGTCAAAACTTTAACTAGTGATGAGCCCACTCTTTTGGATTTCAAGGACTTTAATTATGATAATTGTACTTTGATTGATTGTATTTCTTTGTTGCAATCTATGCTTAATTCACCTCATGCTTATAATCAAAATAAAGCTTTTACTAAACATATCGTTGATGCTATGATGAAATCTTTTGAAGAAAAACTTGAGTTGGAAGTTTCAATCCCTAGAAAGCTTTATGATGAATGGGAACCTACTATTAAAATTAAGATCAAAGATTATGAGTGCAATGCTTTGTGTGATTTGGGTGCTAGCGTTTTCACTATTCCAAAAACTTTATGTGATGTGCTAGGTTTCCATAAACTTGATGGTTGTTCTTTAAATTCGCACTTAGTGGATTCCACTATGACGAAACCTATGGGAACAATTAATGATGTTCTTATTCTTGCAAATAGGAATTATGTGCTCATAGATTTTATTGTGCTTGATATAAATTGCAATCCTCATGCCCTATTATTCTTGGTAGACCTTTCCTTAGAATGATTGGTGCAATTATTGATATGAAAGAAGGAAACATTAGATTTCAATTCCCATTGAGGAAGGGTATGTGAAAGGATTGATATAGTTGATTGGAGGGGGTGTGAATAGGCAACTAACAATTTTTAGCTTTTCTTTACCAAATTAAACTTTGCATCAAAGTAGGTTGTCTAGATATGTAACTAGGTGAGCAACCTATGTGATGCAACAACAACAAGCACACAAGCAAGCAAGGAATACAACACAATATGAGCTTGCACAAGTAAAGGTGAGAGATAACCAATAGCGGAGCCGGTGGAGACGAGGATGTGTTACCGAAGTTCCTTCCCTTTGAGGGGAAGTACGTCTCCGTTGGAGCGGTGTGGAGGCACAATGCTCCCCAAGAAGGCACTAGGGCCACCGTATTCTCCTCACGCCCTCACACAATGCGAGATGTCGTGATTCCACTATTGGTGTCCTTGAAGGCGGCGACTGAACCTTTACAAACAAGGTTGGGGCTATCTCCACAACTCAATTGGAGGCTCCCAACGATACCACGGAGCTTCACCACAATGGAATATGGCTCCGAGATGACCTCAACCATCTAGGGTGCTCAAACACCCAAGAGTAACAAGATCCGCAAGGGATTAGTGGGGGGAATCAAATTTCTCTTGGTGGAAGTGTAGATCCGGGCCTTCTCAACCAATCCCTAAAGAATCAACAAGTTTGATTGGCTAGGGAGAGAGATCGGGTGAAAATGAGCTTTGGAGCAACAATGGAGCTTGGGGGAAAAGAGGTGAGTCAACTTGGAGAAGAAGACCTCCTTTTATAAGGGGGAAACAATCCAACCGTTACCCCCCCATACAGGCCGCACAGAGCGGTACTACTGCTGGGGGTAGCGGTACTACCGCTCCCCCATGCGGTACTACCGTGAAGACAGAGGGAGACCTGAGGCAGAGCAAGATCTAGTCCCAGGGCGGTACTAGCAGCGGTGGTAGGGCGGTACTACCGCTTACGAGCGGTACAACCGCCTCTACTGCCGCTGCCAGTGCCGCAAAACCCGACACGAGAGGCGAACCTATCAAGTCGAGGCGGTAGTAGCGCAGCACCTCAGCGGCACTATGGCTGAGAGCCCACAGGCGGTACTACCGCTGGGCAACGGTACTGCCGCCTGTGGCTCTTGAGCGGTACTTCCGCTTGGGTATGTGGTACTGCCGCTGGGACCAGAACTGGCTCACAAAAGAAGCAACGAAAGATCCTCCATTGAAGCGGGAAGGCTCAGTGGGTGCAAAGGAGATGTGTACGTGTTGTTTCCACCCTAGCCTTTCCAATGCGGACCCCCTCTTGATAGTATGGTGACTCCTACGAAACAAGTCCACCACAACTGAAACGAAAGAGCTACACCGTCTTCACTTAAAACTCCAAGGGGAAGGAATCGTCTCGTGCCAAAGAATGAATCTCGGAAATACTCAACGCACACGATTAGTCCGCAAAAGCATTGTCATCAATCACCAAAACTACTTAGAGAGAGACATGCCTTAACAATCTCCCCCTTTTTGGTGGATTGATGACAACACGGGATTTGCACAAAGGTATGACATGAAAGTAAACGAATCCCAAAACTACAAAATATAGACGGGCTCCCCCTGAATGTGTGCACCTAATTAGAGGTGCCTTTGGAATGCAAGGCACACACATTAGGATCAACACTCCCCCTATATTTTATAGTCTGACAATATTTGCAACAAATAATGGTACATATATAGCTCGGATGCAATAGAGTAGGAGTGAGCAAAGTATATAACAGGATAAGCATGCAACTCACATACTACCAAAGTACTCGACAAACATAGATAATAAAAGGATAAGGTAGCATATGTCTCACACCATATGATAGGGTACCAGGTCTCACAAGCACAAACCAAACCAAAGCAAATGACAAGAAAGGAGTTTGAGAGAAAGAAAGGCAAGGCAAACAAGCCACACAAACACACGCTTGCAACACGACAATGACAAATCCCTAAACTCTCTCCCTCTTTGGCATCGAGACACCAAAAAGGCAAAGAGCACTGCTACGGCCCCAGGTGATAGCAAACTAAGGATCTCCATCATCACATCCCAGCGGGATCGTCTGCACCGCCGTCATCGGTAGGAAATTGCTCGGTGACTTTATCTGTCCACAGGCAATGCCGCTGAACCCACTCCTCCTCATCGGTGAACTTGTCCTCAGATCCGCTGGCAATAGTCGCACCCAACCGACGCATGAGCTCCTTGTGACGGCTCCTGGCCTTCTTCTCAGACACATGAGCCATGTACTGTCCATGAGACTCCATGCAAAAGAGTTTCTTCATTTTGCGCTTGAGCTTCTTTGCCCATGAGGGCTCCGCTCCAGAGGGCTCATAGTCATCGTCATCATCAATATTAGCCTCTATCTCCATGTCAGCAACTCGAGATGGAATTCCAGACCTCGAAGCCGAGGTGCCCCAGTTCTCCTTCTTCCTCAGACGCTTGATCTCATGAGTGCTTAACTCGCCAGTCTCCAGCACCACATTATGATAAACACGCGCCCAGGCCTTCTCAATAAGCAACATAATAAACAGACCATAGATAGGGCACTTGCGCTCAGAGAGAGCGGAGACCAATTCAGACCACATGACATGAGAGATATCCAAGGATTCTCCAGTGTTTTCTTCCTTCTCATGCCGGCAGAAAAGAAGCATGCCCATGAGAAAAGAGTGAACCATATCCAAGTCCCCAATGCGAGGAAAGAGGGTCTCTCTAAAGATGTGATGAAGTATGTCCAGATAGGCAGGCAACTCATAGGTCTCCTTCTGAGTCTCAGGGTGAATCTTCAAAGTACAGTAGGGCCAGAGAGATTGCTTGTGAGTGGAAGTTGTATTGCGGTGAGGGCGAAAGCCAACTGGGTTCTCAAGTCTGTGATCTTCAACTCCAAGTAACTCCATGAAAGCCTTCCACTTGACAGAAAGCAGCTTGCCATTTTTCATCCAAGTCAGAGTTCTTTCCTCATCTGTTCCAAGATGGACCGTGGCATAAAACTGAGCCACCAAATCAGCATCAAAGTCCTTGTCGAACTGCATGATCCTGAGAATGTTCAGCTGAGAACACATCTCTAGGGCTTCGCCAAAGTAGGCAGGATCCTTCTCCATATAGTCAGTGTCGATGGTGCGAACATCAACATAGAGATTCTTCTTCGCGTTGATCACATCAAAGTAGATGGCCCACTGAAAGCGGTTCCAGAAAGGACGGTTGACCAAAGTGGGCTCTTGATCTTCTGTATATGAGTTCCGATGGCGCTTTTCCCAGAACTCCTTTGCAGACATCTCTGTCACAGACTTGGCCCTAGGCTTGGGCTTGGTCACAATCGTCTTCTTCGGCTGAGGAGGAGGAGAACACTCGAGGAGGCAGTCGCTGTCTCAGAGGTGCGATAGTTTGAAGTTGAACGCCCAGGGTTGACACGGCGGACATGTTGCTCAGAAGGGCCATCACCTGGAACCAAACACACGGACACAAGAAACAACACGAAAGAACAAGCATAAGCCACCAAATAAAACAACATGGATCGAAATTTGGTACGAGTATGACGGAAGTGGGCATCCAGTGGTAGTACCATGATCAGGAAGCGGCAGTACCGCCCTAGCGGCAGTACCGCCCTAGCGGTAGTACCGCTCCAGGGGAGCGGTAGTACCGCTCCAAGCGGGGGAACGGCGGTTCCCTACTGCCTTGGCCAAATTTGGCACTACTGGGATGCCAAATTCAAAAATAATCCTACCAAATATCAATCCAAATAGTCTAGACGCCTTCTCCAACCTACTCAAGCCTTGATTTAGCCAAAAATCGAGAAATGCAACAACTATTGCCCCTAAAGACTAGATCTGAAACCTAGGAACAAAGAGAAGGGGAACGGGGGCAATACCGACATCCATGGCAAGAGGACGGGGTGGGGATCGATTCCACCGAAGGAAATGGAGAGGGACGGCCCGGAGACGGCGACCCGCCGGAACCTCCCGCGGCGAGTCGGCGCTGGCAAAACAAGGAGGACGAGTGGGTTGTGCGAATGGGTGTGGGGGGCGGGAAGAAAACTCCCCCTGCCCCGACATAACCCCCTAGTCCCGCCCTGCAGCGGTAGTACCGCTCGGGCGGGCGGTTGTACTGCTTGTTACTCACAAGCGATAGTACTGCGCACCTCCAGCGGTAGTACCGCCCAGCCAAGACTCGAAGACTAGACAGAGAAGGCTAAGCTTGAGCAAAAAGAAAACAAAACGACACGGAGAAGGAGCAACCACAAAAGCAGAACAACACCCACGAGAGGACAAGAAACACACAACTCTCAAAGAGAGGGCGATGGCCGAGGCCACCTATGTTTGAGTCAAGTGGTATGGCACCGCGAAGATTTTAACCTTGGGCCCATGACCAAAACTCATCTTTGAAGCACAAGTACCATCAAGAATGGCTAATGTGAAAGACGTGATCAATATATGCATAATGGGGGGAGGGAGAGTTCATTGAGAGAACAACACTCCCCCTATGTCCATGCCTACACCTAAACAAGACATCACGATGAGTAAGGTAGGGTGTGCAAAGGTTCAAGCCACATTGCTCGAATCAATGATATTTAGCTCATGCCTTAACTCGCAAAATCTTGCTTCATCCAAGGGCTTCGTGAAGATATCTGCAAGGTTATCATGAGTGTTAACATAGTTGAGCTCGATCTCCCCTCGCCTAATGTGATCTTGGATGAAATGATACCGAATCTCAATATGCTTCGTCTTGAAGTGTTGCACCGGGTTGAGAGAAATTTTGATGGCACTTTCACTGTCACACCAAAGAGGCACTTTGTCACAAATGACACCGTAATCCTTTAAAGTTTGCCTCATCCATAGGAGTTGTGCACAACAACTACCGGCGGCCACATACTCTGCTTCGGTGGACGAGAGAGACACACAACTTTGCTTCTTAAGACCAACTCACCAAAGAGCAACCAAGAAATTGGCACCCTCCGGAAGTTGACTTCCTGTCCACTTTGTCTCGCGCCCAATCCGAGTCCGAAAAGCCCACAAGGTTGAAGTTTGCTCCTCTTGGGTACCATAAGCCAAAGTTTGGGGTATGAGCCAAATATCAAAAGATTCACTTGACCGCCACAAAGTGGCTTTCCTTAGGTGCAGCTTGAAACCGTGCCCAAATTCTCACACTCAACATAATATCCGGTCTAGATGCACAAAGGTAAAAGCAAGGAGCCAATCATGGAGCGATATACCTTTAGATCCACCGCTTTACCATTGGGATCTATGTCAAGTTGGAATTTGACGGGCATGGGAGTGGAAGCCGGCTTGACATCACTTAGCTTGAATCTCTTGAGCATGTCTTGAGTATATTTGGCTTGGTTGATGAAGGTTCCTTCTCTTCTTTGCTTGATTTCGAACCCGAGAAAGAACTTCAACTCTCCCATCATGGACATCTTGAACTTTGAGGTCATGAGAGCGGCAATTCCTCATTGAAAGCTTTGTTAGGGGAACCAAAGATAATATCATCAACATATAGTTGGCATACAAACAACTCCCCTTTGACCTTCTTAGTAAAAAGAGTGGGGTCGATTTTCCCAATTTCAAACCCATGATCTTGCAACAACTCGGTAAGGTGCTCATACCATGCACGTGGGGCTTGTTTAAGGCCATATAGTGCCCTATCGAGTTGGTACATGATCAGGGAAATAGGGATCCTCGAACCCCGGGGGTTGTTTGACATACACCATTTCATTAATAGGACCATTAAGAAAAGCACTCTTCACATCCATTTGTTGCAACTTGAAGTTATGATGAGAGGCATATGCAATCAACAAACGAATAGATTCAAGGCGAGCAACGGGAGCAAAGGTTTCACCGTAGTCGATACCCTCGACTTGGGAGTAGCCTTGTGCTACCAACCGAGCCTTGTTGCGAACAATAATTCCATGAGCATCTTGCTTGTTCTTGAATATCCACTTGGTTCCAATGACATTATGGTTCCCCGTTGGCCTTGGCACCAATCTCCACACCTTGTTGTGCTTGAAGTTGTTGAGTTCTTCATGCATGGCATTAAGCCAATCCGGATCCTCGAGCGCCTCATAGACCTTTTGGGGTTCAACACAAGAAACAAACGCGTGATGTTCACAATAGTTTGCTAATTGTCTACGAGTGCTTACCCCCTTTCTTAAGCTTCCAAGCACATTCGTCATGAGATGACCCTTGATAGTGAGCTTGGATGCAATCTTGGCGGCACGACGCTCCAATTCCTCCTCGGGAGTGAGTTGAGGAGCGGTAACTTGATCATCTTGAGCGTCGTCTTGAGCTTGTTCTTGATCTTGAGCTTGCTCTTGATCTTGAACTTGATCGGAGGTGAGAACTTGACCTTGGGCATCACTCGGCTGTTCACCACCATCTTGAGGTTGATCTTGCCCTTGATCTTGTTCATTTGGTTGAGGGCCTTCACTTTGTTCATCGGAAGCGTGTGGGTCTTGGGTTGGTGATTGTTCCACTTGAGTGGAACATTGTCCTTCTCCTTCGGCCACAAGGGGTTCCTCAATGGGTAGGATATGACCAACACCCATTCTTCTTATGGCTTGGGGAGGAATTTCATCACGTACATCACAAGTACCACTTTGCTCCACTTGGGAGCCATTATTCTCATCAAACTCCATGTTACACGTCTCCTCAATAAGTCCCGTGGACTTATTGAGGACACGGTAAGCATGAGAGTTTGTAGCATAACCAACAAATATGCCTTCATGAGCTCTAGCCTCAAATTTAGACAAACGAACACCTTTCTTGAGAATGAAACACTTACACCCGAACAGCCGGAGTACTTGAGGTTGGGCTTGTTACCGGTGAGTATTTCATATGGAGTCTTGTTCAAGCCTTTGCGGAGATAGAGCCGATTGGATGCATGACAAGCGGTGTTGATGGCTTCGTCCCAAAAGTTGTATGGAGACTTGAACTCCGCCATCACGGTCCTTGCCGCATCCATCAACGTCCGGTTCTTCCTCTCTGATACACCATTTTGTTGAGGGGTGTATGGTGCGGAATATTGATGCTTGATCCCCTCATCACTAAGAAACTCATCCAAGGTGTAGTTCTTGAACACGGTGCCATTGTCACTTCTTATCGTCAAGATCTTTGCATTGTGTTGGCGTTGAGCTTCATTTGCAAAGTCGATGACGGTTTGTTGGGTCTCACTCTTCCTCTTGAAGAAATATACCCAAGTGTATCTTGAATAATCATCCCCAATCACCAAGCAATACTTTCTACCCCCAAGACTATCAAAGGATGGAGGTCCAAAGAGATCCAAGTGAAGGAGCTCCAAGGGCCTCTTCGAGTAGATGATAGTCGTGGGAGAGTGTGCCTTCTCATGTAGTTTTCCTTTGATACAAGCACTGCCAGCACGATCTTTGGCAAAACTGACATTTGTTAGTCCACGGACATGGTCCCCCTTGAGAATACTTTGCAAAGATCTCATATTGACATGGGCTAAACGGCGATGCCAAAGCCATCCCACGTCAACTTTAGCCATTAGGCATGTCGCGGTCTTAGTGGGTCGCTCCGAAAAGTTAATCACGTACACACCGTTCTCGACATGCCCAACAAAGGCTACTTTAAGAGTCTTGCTCCACAAGAGGGCCACGGTATAAATATCAAAGAAAGTGGCAAAGCCCATGAGTGCAAGTTGACGAACGGAAAGTAAATTGTATGCAAGGGACTCAACAAGCATGACTTTCTCGATCGTGAGATCATGAGAAATGATAACCTTGCCAAGACCCAATACCTTAGAAGACGAGGCATCACCCCACTCGACATTGGTGGGCATAGACGAAATCTTGTGCACGTCCACCACCAAGTCCTTGCTTTCGGTCATATGATTAGTGGCTCCACTATCGAGCAACCATGATCCCCCACCGGAAGAAAATACCTACAATATATCAATGCTTGGTTTTAGGTACCCATTTTGTAATGGGTCCTTTGATGTTAGTAACAAGGGTCTGAGGAACCTAAATAGACCATTCAATGTACTCATAAGGAGAACCAACAAATTTAGCATAAACATGCCCATCAGTAGCACGGCATAACACATAAGAAGGGTTAAAGTTGTTGGCTTTGTTGGAAGGGGTGGCATTGCCCTTCTTGACACCACCACCCTTCTCATTGTTCTTCTTCTCCTTAGAAGCACCCTCTCCCTCCTTCACAAAAGTTCGCTTGAGAGGAGGAGGTCGTTTGGCCTTGTCATTCTTCTTGTTCTTAGACTTGGGTGCAAACCCAATTCCCTCCTTGCCCACAACTTCCTTTTGATTTCTCAAAAGGTCCTTGAGGTTCTTCTCACCTTGTATGCAAGACCCAAGTCCTTTCTCAAGTTGCTCCTTCAACTTTGCATTTTCCTCCACAAGATGCACATGCTCAGAACACGGTTAGTAGCATTTGCATTATCAATTAAAGCCATATGAGGAAAAGTGGCTTTTTCGTTGGTTAGCTTCACTTGGAGTTGGTCATGAGACTCTTTGAGGTTAGCATGAGTACCCTTCAAGGCCTTTTGAGCCTTGTCAAGTATATCAAACTCCTCCTTGAGTCTAGCAAGATCAACGCCAAGTTTGGCCTTCGCGGAATTTAGCACACGAGATACAACAAGAGCATGATCAAGATCTTTCTTAATTTTAGCATGATCATCGTTGTGTGACTCCTCAAGAGCCAAACGACGACCAAGCTCCTCCTCAAGCGCATTAGATAGATCCGATATCTCATCGGCATAGTCACGACTATGCCCCTCCATCTTAGAGCTGGTTTCTTTGTGAGTCTCGATCATGTCATTGGCTTCACCAAGTTGTTCCAAGAGAGCAACAAAGTGCTTCTTGGATTTACCCTTGAGCTTACTCATAAAATACTCAAATTCATTATCTTCCTAATTAGACCCCTCACTTTCATCAACGCAATCCGTCAAAGAGGGATTAGTAGTGATGGTAGTTTTGACGTTGGGGGTTACCTTGTTGGTGGCTTTAGCCATGAGGCACTTGGCGGTGATGTTCTCGTTGGGTGAGTCGAAGAGGGACACCCGTGGAGTTGTTGCAATGGCAACGGAGGCCATGGCAACCGTCTCACCGTCTTCATCATCGTCATCATCCTCATTGTACTCTTCTTGTGCCACCAACCCCTTGGGAGGAGTCTTCTTGGTGAAGTTGTTCTTGTTGGGGAAAGACTTGGCCTTGTCTTTTCGGATGAGCTTGCAACCATTGTCTTCCCTTTTCTCATAAGGCCACTCCGCAACAAAGTGGCTCACATTTCCACAATTATAGCATGTCCTCACACGTTTCTTGCCCTTGGCGCCACTTGAGTTGTTCTTGTTGAAGTTGGGCCTTGAGTTCTTCTTGCTCCAAAATTGCCTTGACGCGAGAGCCATGTGCTCATGATAAGCATATTTTGTATCTTCGGGGTTACTCTCCTCTTCTTCCTCTTCATCCTCTTTTTCCACACTAGCCTTGGCCTTCAAGGCAAGGTTGGGCTTCTTTGCTCTTTGAGAATGCAACACCGCATTGTCGGCGGTCTTGTCCAAGATCCTCATCACCACAAACTCATCCAACACTTCACTTGAGGACAAGGTGTGGAAGTCCGGCCTTTGACGGATGACGGAAGACATGGCCTTATGGTAAGGCATCATGGCCTTGAGAAACTTGCTCTTGATCCAATTGTCCTTCGTATCCTTGCTCCCATGATCTCGGAGTGAGACCGCGAGAGTGGTTAATCTTCGGTAAAGCTCACGAGGTTCTTCATCTTCATTCATTGCAAACTCATCGGCTTCATCTTGCACCACTTCATAGTTGGAGCGTTGAATGCTTGCACTTCCCTTGTAAATGGACACAACGTGTTGCCATGCTTCCTTGGCCATGGTGAAAGGTCGGAGATGCGCAATATCTTCGGATGGAATTGCATCTTGGATGATGAAGAGAGCATTCTCGTTGAATTGATGATCCGCGACTTCTCTAGGGGTGAAGTTGCTTGGGTCATGCGGATAGAAACCTTGCTCAATGATTCTCCAAAGATTAGTATTAACATGATTTAAATGACGTTTAAAGCGATAAACCCAAGAGTCAAAATCCTCATTTTTCACAATCTTAGGAGGAGGACCAACAAGATTCAAATGAGTGGAGGGAACCGGTCCTCCATAAGTAAGTGGAGGTTCAACATGGGCAAAGATGCCACTTCCATTTCTACCACTAGATAAGGGAACTTTGTCACTAGTAGCTCCCCCCTTGTCGGAGTTAGCATCCGCCACCTTGTTAGTGGGATCACCCACTTTCATAGGTGCGGTGGATAATTTAAGGCCTTCTAAGAACTTGTTGAACATGCCTTCAACCTCGGTCGTCATGGAGGTTTTCAATGTGTCCAAAGCCGCATTGAATTCCTCGCGAGAGACCGAGGTACCCCCATCGGTCGTAGACGAGAACGGATTCACACCGGAGTGCTCCTCCCCACCGTCTACGGTGTCAACCATACTCTTCGGACGGCAAAGTCCTTAATAAAGAGACGAGGCTCTGATACCAATTGAAAGGATCGATATAGCTGACTAGAGGGGGGTGAATAGGCAACTAACAATTTGTAGCTTTTCTTTACCAAAATAAACTTTGCATCAAAGTAGGTTGTCTAGATATGTAACTAGGTGAGCAACCTATATGATGCAACAACAACAAGCACACAAGCAAGCAAGGAATACAACACAATATGAGCTTGCACAAGTAAAGGTGAGAGATAACCAATAGCGGAGCCGGTGGAGACGAGGATGTGTTACCGAAGTTCCTTCCCTTTGAGGGGAAGTATGTCTTCGTTGGAGCGGTGTGGAGGCACAATGCTCCCCAAGAAGGCACTAGGGCCACCGTATTCTCCTCACGCCCTCACACAATGCGAGATGCCGTGTTTCCACTATTGGTGCCCTTAAAGGCGGCGACCGAACCTTTACAAACAAGGTTGGGGCTATCTCCACAACTCAATTGGAGGCTCCCAACGATACCACGGAGCTTCACCACAATGGAATATGGCTCCGAGGTGACCTCAACCGTCTAGGGTGCTCAAACACCCAAGAGTAACAAGATCCGCAAGGGATTAGTGGGGGGAATCAAATTTCTCTTGGTAGAAGTGTAGATCTGGGCCTTCTCAACCAATCCCTAAAGAATCAACAAGTTTGATTGGCTAGGGAGAGAGATCGGGCGAAAATGAGATTTGGAGCAACAATGGAGCTTGGGGGAAAAGAGGTGAGTCAACTTGGAGAAGAAGACCTCCTTTATAAGGGGGAAACAATCCAGCCGTTACCCCCCCCCCCCATACAGCTCGCACGGAGCGGTACTACCGCTAGGGGTAGCGGTACTATCGCTCCCCCACGCAGTACTACCGTGAAGACAGAGGGAGACCTGAGGCGGAGCAAGATCTAGTCCCAGGGCGGTACTAGTAGCGGTGGTAGGGGCGGTACTACCGCTTACAAGCGGTACTACTGCCTCTGCCAGTGCCACAAAACCCGACACGAGAGGCGAACCTATCAAGTCGAGGCGGTAGTAGCGCGGCACCTCAGCAGCACTACGACTGAGAGCCCCCAGGCGGTACTACCGCTAGGCAGCGGTACTGCCGCATGTCTCTCTTGGGCAGTACTTCCGCTTGGGTATGCGGTACTACCGCTGGGACCAGAACAGGCTCACAAAAGAAGCGACGAAAGATCCTCTATTGAAGCGGGAAGGCTCAGTGGGTGCAAAGGAGATGTGTACATGTTGATTCCACCCTAGGCTTTCCAATGTGGACCCCCTCTTGATAGTACGGTGACTCCTACGAAACATGTCCACCACAACTGAAACGAAAGAGCTACACCGTCTTCACTTAAAACTCCGAGGGGAAGGAATTGTCTTGTGCCAAAGAATGAATCTCTGAAATACTCAACACACACGATTGGTCCGCAAAAGCATTGTCATCAATCACCAAAACTACTTAGAGAGAGACATGCCTTAACAGTATGGAACAATTTCCAAGAACGAAAATAAGTTGCCATATGAATGTATTATGAGGGCCACTTATGGATTGAATACCAAAGATGACAATACCTAGATCTATGCAATATGTCTAGCTAGGGGCGTAAAACAATACCGCTTGTTGGGAGGCAACCCAATTTTATTTTTATGTTTTTATGTTTTTGCTTCTGTTTTTTAACAAATATGCACCTATACTTCTGTTATGATTGTGTTTAAGTGTTTTAGTTAGTGTTTGTGCCAAGTAAGACCTTTGGGATGATTTGGGTGATAGTTGATTTGATTTTGCTGAAAACAGAAACTTTTGCATCCAGTAGCAGAATTGTTAAAATTCACTGGAGCGTGATAACATTCTGAAATTTTTACACAAGATTGATATACAAATTTACTACGTCGTCCTAATTGTTCAGAAGTTACAGAAGTTTGGCTAAAGTGCAGATTACTGCAGACTGTTTTGTTTTTGACAGATTATGTTTTCCTTGTGTTGTTTGCTAGTATCAAGGGGTATGAACCATGGATAAGTTAGAATACAGTAGATATGATACAAATATAAAATTGGAATGAGTTTACAACAGTACCTAAAAGTGGTTATTTGCTTTTTTCACTAACGGATCTCACGAGTTTTCTGTTGAGTTTTGTGTTGTGAAGTTTTCAAGTTTTGGGTGAAGTTTCGATGGACTATGGAATAAGGAGTGGAAAGAGCCTAAGTTTGGGGATGCCCAAGTCACCCCAAGGCAATATTCAAGGACAACCAAGCATCTAAGCTTGGGGATGCCCCGGATGGCATCCCCTCTTTTGTCTTCAATTCATCGGTAAATTACTTGAGGCTATATTTTTATTCACCACATGATATGTGTTTTGCTTGGAGCGTCCTGTATTATATGAGTCTTTGCTTTTTAGTTTGCCGCAATCATCTTTGTTGTACACACCTTTTGAGGGGGACATACATTAACTATGAATTTATTAGAATACTCTATGTGCTTCACTTATATCTTTTTATAGCACGGCGCTAGTTTTATTTTGAAGAAATTGATGAACTCTCATGCTTCACTTATATTACTTTGAGAGCCTTAAAAATAGTATGGCAATTTGCTTAGGTTATGAATTCAGTCCTAATATGATAGGTATTCAAGAGGGATATAATAAAAACTTTCATGAAGATCATTGAATATATGAGAAGTTTGATTCCTTGCATTTGTTTTGAGATATAAAGATGGTGATATTAGAGTCATGCTAGTGAGTAACTGTGGATTAGTAAGAATATTTGTGTTAAGGTTTGTGATTCCCGAAGCATGCATGAATGGTCTCTCGTTATGCGATAACGTTGGAGCATGATTTATTTTTTATTGTCTTCCTTATGAGTGGCGGTCGGGGACGAGCGATGGTCTTTTCCTACAAATCTATCCCCCTAGGAGCATGTGTATTAGTACTTTCCTTTGATGGCTAATAAACTTTTGCAATAAGTATGTGAGTTCTTTATGACTAATGTTGAGTCCATGGATTATACACACTCTCACCTTTCCACAATTGCTAGCCTCTTCGGTACCGTGCATTGCCCTTTCTCCCCTTGAGAGTTGGTGCAAACTTCGCCGGTACATCCAAACCCCATGATATGATACGCTCTTTCACACATAAGCCACCTTATATCTTCCTAAAAAAGCCACCATACCTACCTATTATGGCATTTCCATAGCCATTCTGAGATATATTGCCATGCAACTTCCACCGTTCCATTTTATTATGACATACACCATCATTGTCATATTGCTTTGCATGATCGTATAGTTGGCATAGTATTGTCGCTTGGCCGTTCATATTTTTTTATACATGTCACGCTAGATCATTGCACATCCCGGTACACCGTCAGAGGCATTCATATGGAGTTATATCTTTGTTCTAGTATCGAGTTGTAGTTCTTGAGTTGTAAGTAAATAAAAGTGTGATGATCATCATTATTAGAGCATTGTCCCATGTGAGGAAAGGATGATGGAGACTATGATTCCCCCACAAGTCGGGATGAGACTCCGGACTTAAAATAAAAAGAGGCCAAAGAGCCCAAAATATTAAAAAAAAAGAGGCCAAAGAGCCCAAAAGAAAAAAGGAAAAGGAAAAAAATGAGAGAAAAAGAGAGAACGGACAATGTTACTATCCTTTTCCACACTTGTGCTTCAAATTAGCACCATGTTCTTCATGATATAGTCTCCTACTTTGTACTTTCGTAGATTACTAGTGGAAAACTTTCATTATAGAACTTGGCTTCTATATTCCAATGATGGGCTTCTTCAAATTGCCCTAGGTCGTCATGAGCAAGCGAGTTGGATGAACACCCACTTAGTTTTCTTTTGAGCTTTCATACACTTATAGCTCTAGTGCATCCGTTGCATGGAATCCCTACTCCTTGCATTGACATCAATTGATGGGCATCTCCATAGCCTATTGATTAGCCTCGTCAATGTGAGACTTGCTCCTCTTTGTCTTCTCCATACAACCTCCACCATCATATTCTATTCCACTTATAGTGCTATATCCATGGCTCACGCTCATGTATTGTGTGAGAGTTGAAAAATCTTGAGAACATTAAAAGTATGAACCAATTGCTTGGCTTGTCATCGGAGTTGTGCATGATAAATACTTTGTGTTATGAAGATAGAGCATGACAAGATTATATGATTTTGTAGGGATAACTTTCTTTAGCCATGATATTTTAAGAAGACATGGTTGCTTTATTTAGTATGCTTGAAGTATTATTATTTTTATGTCAGTATTAAACTTTTGTTTTGAATCTTATGGATCTGAATATTCAAGCCACATAAAAGAAAGATTACATTATAAACGTGTTAGGTAGCATTCCACATCAAAAATTATGTTTTTGTCATTTACCTACTCGAGGACGAGCATGAATTAAGCTTGGGGATGCTTGATACGTCTCCAACATACCTACAAATTTTTATTGTTCCATGCTATTATATTATCCATCTTGGATGTTTTACATGCATTATTATGCTATTTTATATCATTTTTGGGGACTAACCTATTAACCTAGTGCCCAGTGTCGGTTGCTGTTTTTTCCTTGTTTTTGTCTTTTACAGAAATCAATACCAAACAGAACGAAACTTTTTGACGATTTTTCTTGGACCAGAAGACACCTAGGAAGCTTCGGGAGGAGGCCAGAAGGGCCACGAGGGAGCCACAAGCTCGGGAGGCACGGTCTAGGGGGGCACCCCCAAGCTTGTGGGCCCCTCGAGGCTCTCCTAACCCTAATCCTTGCTCCATAAATACCCAAATATTCCCTGTATATTAGAGGGCACCCCAAAAATACTTTTCCGCTGCCACAAGTTTCTGTCCTCATGAGATCCCATCTGGAGACCTGTTCCGGTACTCTGTCAGAGGGGGATTAGATCACGGAGGGCCTCTAAATCAAGCTTGCTGCCCTTCCGATGATGTGTGAGTAGTTTACCATAGACCTATGGGTCCATAACTAGTAGCTAGATGGCTTCTTATCTCTCTTTGATCTTCAATACAATGTTCCCCTCGATGTTCTTGGAGTTCTATTCGATGTAATCTTCTTTTGCGGTGCATATGTTGAGATCCGATGAATTGTGGATTTATGATCAGATTATGTATGAATACAGTTTGAGTCTTCTGTGAACTCTTTTTATGCATGATTAAGATAGCTTTGTATTTCTCTCCGATATATTGATTTGGTTTGGCCAACAAGATTGATCTATCTTGCAATGGGAGAGGTGCCTTGTTTTGGGTTCAATCTTGCGGTGTCCTCACCCACTGACAGAAGGGGTAGCGAGGCACGTATTTGTATTGTTGCCATTAAGGATAAAAAGATTGGGGTTTTACCATATTGATTGGATCTATCCCTCTACATCATGTCATATTGCTTAAGGCGTTACTCCGTTCTTGCTAACTTAATACACTAGATGCATGCTGGATAGCGGTCGATGTGTGGAGTAATAGTAGTAGATGCAGGCAGGAGTCGGTCTACTTGTCACTGACGTGATTCCTATATTCATGATCATTGCCTTAGATATCGTCATAACTATGCATTTTTTTATCAATTGCTCAATAGTAATTTGTTTACCCACCGTATGCGTTCTTTCAAGAGAGAAGACTCTAGTGAAAACTATGCCCCCAGGTCTATTTTTATCATATTATTTTCAGATCTATAAAACCAAAAACCCAAAATACCTTGCTACAATTTATTTACTTGTATTTAGTTTTGCACTTTTATTTACCTTTTATACCTATCTCTATCAGTTCTCATCCTTGCAAGCAACCGTGAAGGGATTGACAACCCCTTTATCGCGTTGGGTGCAAGTATTTGTTTGTTTTATATAGGTGCTATCATTGGAGACTTATGTGTTCCTCTTACGATTGATACCTTGGTTCTCAAACTGAGGGAAATACTTATCTCTACTTTGCTGCATCACCCTTTCCTCTTCAAGGAAAAACAACGCAAACTCAAGAAGTAGCACCCCGCTACCGCTTCGTCTCTCTCCAACTTCTCGCCACCCGCACGCCCCCTTCTCGGAACCCTCCACCCCACGCCGCCAACTGCTCGCCCCCACCGCCCATGTTCCTCGCAGTGGCGACCAACGTTTGTTTTCACCGACTCACCGTGCTACAGTGTTGTTGCCGCCCAGAGCCCGAGACCACTCTGGCTCTTCTCGACTGCCCCGACCGTCATGTTGCTGGATTCTCCAAGCCTGCCGCCGACATTGTCGATTTGCTGCTCGACCCTCAAGGTACAAGATTTCTTCTCCCCTGCACCATCTGCGTACACGGTCAAGTGATTTGGCTAGTGAAAGTTTTCTAGGTTGACCAATTCTTGTGGAAACTGGATTATTTTGGGTCGATATGCTAAACAGACCCCCTTGCAGGATCAAATCAGTTCTCCAACGCTGTGGTTTTGGTTTGATTTCCTCGATTCGGTCAAGTCAGACTTTCCACATTGATTTTTTTTCTCACGCCATATGAGAGATTATACATCCATGGTGTCAGCTTGTTGTAGCTTCATGAAAACAAGAGATTACTTTCTCAATAGTCACTACATACAGTTATCAATTTCAGTACAATTTGCAGCGCCATAAGACTTGCTCTACTCGAGGTTCATGTAAAGCCAGAATATTGTTACCACTAAACTGAAAATTGTGAACTAACCCAAGAACACATGATCCAAATGTCAAATTGATAATGTTAGTTCAATGTATAGAAAGAGGCATACCACCCATTGCTACCTTCCTACCTGCTGTTGTGAGAAAAAAGCTCAATAGCGTCATACATGTGTCTTAGTGTCGTACCAGTCCGGGCATGGTTCTAGTATAATCTATTCCTAATAATAATAATAAAGCGGCCATTGCTTCTGGTTGTCCGTCATTGCGGCTGTTTTGGAAAAAAAAACTCTTGTTTTCTGGAAATTGTACCCGTAGTCCCTTTTTAAGTGATATCTACAAAACGATTTGGTTTTACAAATTAACACCTGAATTTATTAGAATTCAACCCGAGCTCCTTTCCTCTATCTTAGTCAAACGCTCCCTCTCCAGCCGCGGCGGCGCAGGACTCACTCATGCCCTCCTCGCCATTCCTCCCGCCGCCTGGCCCTCGCCGGCCGTCCGCCCCACAGTGGTGCGCCCGAGCTTGGGCGTGCCGCCGCTACGTCCGCGTTGGTCCTAGATCCTAGACGGCAGGCCTCCTCGACCTTTGATCCCCTCGCTTCAATGGCGGCGGCACCCCGTCCTTCCATTGACCGCCTGATTCCGGCCAACTCCAGCGCCTTCCCCGGACTTTGTACAATCTGACTCGTTTTCAGTTTACCTTGCACAAAGCAGTCTCCCAGATACCACGCGCCCAGCCTGCACCGGGGATCGGAAGCAGCAGTAGAACAGCAGGACCTCGCCGGTGAGCAAGCTCCTCTGCAGTTCTCCCTCTCCTTCTACCCTCGCTCTCCTCTCTCTCATCACCCTCTCTTTTCTCTCTCGAACAGGACGCAACAGCTCCACCACAACAATGGCGCCGTCCTCATGGAACATGGAAGCAGCGGCTCACCCTTGCGGCGGCAGCGTCGTGTCCTTCCAGTGCTCCCCCTTGCGGCCTCCCCAGACTTGGTCTTCGCTTGGTGTTGGTGGACAGTCGAGCAAGAGCATCTCCCGTACTGGCCTCCCCCGGACGCGCGCAGCCGCCGGCTCCCTCGGGTCCAGCAGCGGTCGCGAGGCGACGCGAGTAGCAGCTCGAACGCACGCAGTGCCTCCCTGTCAACCCGGGATGCCGCCCGAGCGGGAGGCACCGGCGGACCGGAGAGGCGAGCAGCAGCACGCCCTAGCGGCAGCACCGGGCGGCAGTAGTATCACACCCAGGATAGGGGCACACAGCAGGTGCAGCACAGCGCGGCTGCAGTTCAGGGGCGGCAACAGTTCTCGGCCGCATCCATGCACGGCCGCCGTGGCGTGCTCCTACTCACGTAGCTGGTCCACGATCGTCGGCGCATGGCAGGGCAGGGGCGGCAGCAGTTCTAGGCCGCATCCATGGCCGACGGCGCGTGGCAGGGCGGCATGCTCCTACTGGCGCGGCCGATGTGGGCGAGGGAAGAGAGGAATCAAGAGAGGTGCTCGCAGGTGGCGCAACTCGTCTCCTCAGTGGCCAAAGGGCTCGCCGGGGTGGCAGGGAAGGCCGGCTGCAGGGCGAATCGGTAGGGGGCGCTGAGGGGATCCGTTCCCGTGAGCGGCAGCCCGGGGAAGGTGCTGGGGTTGGCCGGAATCGGGCAGTCAATGGAAGGACGGGTGCCGCCGCCATTGAAGCGAGGGGATCAAAGGTCGAGGAGGCCCTCCGTCTAGGATCTAGGACCAACGTGGACGCAGCGGCGGCGCGCCCAAGCTCGGGCGCACCACTGCAGGGCGGACGACCGACGAGGGCCAGGCGGCGGGAGAAACGGCGGTGAGGGCATGAGTGAGTCCTGTGCCGCCGCGGCTGGAGAGGGAGCGTCTGACTACGATAGAGGAAAGGAGCTCGGGTTGAATTCTAATAAATTTAGGGGTTAATTTGTAAAACCAAATCATTTTATAGATATCACTTAAAGAGGGACTGCGGGTACAATTTTTAGAAAATAGGAGTTTTTTTTCCTGCAAAACAGCCGCAATGACGGACGATCAAAAGCAATAGCTGCTTTATTATTAGGAATAAATATGTTGGCAAAAGGAACCTTTTTGGTGTTTGTGATTTATTTTTATCAAGAGTTTTTTACTTGTAATATAATGTTTAATGCCGTCCTATTAATCTTAGGAATTGTTTTGTGTATTTGCCAAGTAAATGTAGAGGAAGGGTACTTGTGATCTATTTTTTTGAGCAAGTTAGATTAGTAGTTTTTGCAATTTAGGTGGAATTATCCAACTTCTCAACTTCCAATACATTGCTGGTAGTACCTTTGTGTGATGATGTGTATCTACTAATGCCACTCTTGCAACCCCTTTTGAAAATATGCTCTAGAGTCAATAATAAAATGGTTATTATTGTATTTTCTTGTTTATGATAATTGTCTATTGTTCATGCTATAATTGTATTAATTGGAAACCGTAATACATGTGTGAATACATAGACCACAACATGTCCCTAAGCCTCTAGTTGACTAGCTCGTTGATCAATAGATGGTTATGGTTTCCTGACCATGGACATTGGATGTCATTGATAACGGGATCACATCATTAGGAGAATGATGTGATGGACTAGACCCAATCCTAAGCATAGCACAAGATCGTGTAGTTCGTTTGCTAAGAGCTTTTCTAATGTCAAGTATCGTTTCCTTAGACCATGAGATTGTGCAACTCCCGGATACCGTAGGAATGCTTTGGGTGTACCAAACGTCACAACGTAACTGGGTGGCTATAAAGGTGCACTACAGGTATCTCCGAAAGTGTCTGTTGGGTTGGCACGAATCGAGACTGTGATTTGTCACTCCGTATGACGGAGAGGTATCTCTGGGCCCTCTTGGTAATGCATCATCATAATGAGCTCAATGTGACTAATGAGTTAGCCACGGGATCATGCGTTACGGAACGAGTAAAGAGACTTGCCGGTAACGAGATTGAACGAGGTATTGGGATACCGACGATCGAATCTCGGGCAAGTAACATACCGATAGACAAAGGGAATTGTATACGGGATTGATTGTATCCCCGACATCGTGGTTCATCCGATGAGATCATCGTGGAACATGTGGGAGCCAATATGGGTATCTAGATCCCGCTATTGGTTATTGGCCGGAGAGGTGTCTCGGTCATGTCTGCATGGTTCCCGAACCCGTAGGGTCTACACACTTAAGGTTCGGTGACGTTATAGTTGTTATGGAAAATAGTATGTGGTTACCGAAGGTTGTTCGGAGTCCCGGATGAGATCCCGGACGTGACGAGGAACTCCGGAGTGGTCCGGAGGTGAAGATCGATATATTGGACAAAGGGTATTGGAGTCCGGAATTGTTCCGGGGGTACCAGGCTATGGCCAGCATGTCTGAAAGGGGTTTCGGAGGCTCCGGCAAGCGTTGGGGGGCCTTATGGGCCAAGGGGAAGGGGCAAACCAGCCCACTAAGGGGCTGTGCGCCCCTCCCAACCCCTCTCATGTAACGTGGAGAGGTGGGGGCGCCTCCCCTAGGGCAGCCACCCCTCCCGGCTTGGGGGGCAAGTTTCCCAGGGGTGGGGGCGCCCAAACCCATCTAGGGTTTCCCCTGTGGCCGCCGCCCCTCCCCTAGTGAACCCTAGGGCGGCTCCTCCACCCCCCTTCCCCCTATATATAGTGAGGGAGAGAGAGGGCAGTTGCACCCCTTGCCTGGCGCAGCCCTCTCCTCCTCCAACTCCTCCTCCTCCTCCGTAGTGCTTAGCGAAGCTCTGCCGGAGAACCACGAGCTCCATTGCCACCACGCCGTCGTGCTGCTGGAGTTCTCCCTCAACTTCTCCTCTCCCCTTGCTGGATCAAGAAGGAGACGTCCCCGGGCTGTACGTGTGTTGAACGCGGAGGCGCCGTCCGTTCGGCGCTAGATCGGATCTTCCGCGATTTGAATCGCCGCGAGTACGACTCCATCAACCGCGTTCTTGTAACGCTTCCGCTTAGCGATCTTCAAGGGTATGAAGATGCACTCCCTCTCTCTCGTTGCTAGCATCTCCTAGATTGATCTTGGTGACACGTAGGAAAATTTTGAATTATTGCTACGTTACCCAACAGTGGCATCATGAGCTAGGTCTATGCGTAGATTCTATGCACGAGTAGAACACAAAGTAGTTGTGGGCGATGATTTGTTCAATTTGCTTGACGTTACTAGTCTTATCTTGATTCGGCGGCATTGTGGGATGAAGCGGCCCGGACCGATCTTACACGTACTCTTACGTGAGACAGGTTCCACCGACTGACATGCACTTGATGCATAAGGTGGCTAGCGGGTGTCTGTCTCTCCCACTTTACTCGGATCAGATTCGATGAAGAGGGTCCTTATGAAGGGTAAATAGCAATTGGCATATCACCGTTGTGGCTTTTGCATAGGTAAGAAACGTTCTTGCTAGAAACTCATAGCAGCCACGTAAAACATGCAACAACAATTAGAGGACGTCTAACTTGTTTTTGCAGGGTATGCTATGTGATGTGATATGGCCAAAAGGATGTGATGAATGATATATTTGATGCATGAGATTGATCATGTTCTTGTAATAGGAATCACGACTTGCATGTCGATGAGTATGACAACCGGCAGGAGCCATAGGAGTTGTCTTAATTTATTGTATGACCTGCGTGTCAATGAAAACGCCATGTAATTACTTTACTTTATTGCTAACCGTTAGCCATAGTAGTAGAAGTAATAGTTGGCGAGACAACTTCATGAAGACACGATGATGGAGATCATGGTGTCATGCCGGTGACGAAGGTGATCATGCCGCGCCTCGAAGATGGAGATCAAAAGGCGCAAGATGATATTGGCCATATCATGTCACTTTATGATTTGCATGTGATGTCTGTCATGTTTACATCTTATTTGCTTAGAACGACGGTAGCATAAATAAGATGATCCCTCGCTAAAATTTCAAGAGATGTGTTCCCCCTAACTGTGCACCGTTGCGAAGGTTCGTTGTTTCGAAGCACCACGTGATGATCGGGTGTGATAGATTCTAACGTTCGCATACAACGGGTGTAAGCCAGATTTACACATGCGAAACACTTAGGTTGACTTGACGAGCCTAGCATGTACAGACATGGCCTCGGAACACAAGAGACCGAAAGGTCGAACATGAGTCGTATAGTAGATACGATCAACATGGAGATGTTCATCGTTGATGACTAGTCCGTCTCACGTGATGATCGGACACGACCTAGTCGATTCGGATCATGTATCACTTAGATGACTAGAGGGATGTCTATCTAAGTGGTAGTTCATTAAATAATCAGATGAACTTAATTGTCATGAACATAGTCAAAAGGTCTTTGCAAATTATGGCATAGCTTACGCTTTAGTTCTACTGTTTAAGATATGTTCCTAGAGAAAATTTAGTTGAAAGTTGACAGTAGCAATTATGCGGACTGGGTCCGTATACTGAGGATTGTCCTCATTGCTGCACAGAAGGCTTATGTCCTTAATGCACCGCTCGGTGTGCTGAACCTCGAGCGTCGTCTGTGGATGTTGGGAACATCTGACATACACGTTTTGATGACTACGTGATAGTTCAGTGCGTAATGTTAAACGGTTTAGAATTGAGGCACCGAAGACATTTTGAAACGTCGCGGAACATATGAGATGTTCCAAGAGCTGAAATTGGGATTTCAAGCCCGTGCCCACGTCAAGAGGTGTGAAACCTCCGACAAGTTTCTTAAGCCTGCAAACTAAGGGAGAAAAGCTCAATCGTTGAGCATGTGCTCAGATTGTCTGAGTACTACAATTGCTTGAATCGAGTGGGAGTTAATCTTCCAGATGAGATAGTGATGGTTCTCCATAGTCACTGTCACCAAGCTATTAGAGCTTCGTGATGAACTATAACATATCAGGGACAGACATGATGATCCTTGAGAAACTCGCGATGTTTGACACCGCAAAAGTAGAAATCAAGTAGGAGCATCAATTGTTGATGGTCAGTAAAACCACTAGTTTCAAGAAGGGCAAGGGAAAGAAGGGATACTTCATGAAACGGCAAATCAGTTGCTGCTCTAGTGAAGAAACCCAAGGTTGAACCCAAACCCGAGACTAAGTGCTTCTGTAATGAGGGGAACGGTCACTGAAGCAGAACTACCCTAGATACTTGGTAGATGAGAAGGCAGGCAAGGTCGACAAAAGTATATTGGATATACGTTATATTAATCTGTACTTTACTAGTACTCCTAGTAGCACCAGGGTATTAGATACCGGTTCGGTTGCTAAGTGTTGGTAACTCGAAATAAAAGGCTACGGAATAAACGGAGACTAGCTAAAGGTGAGATGACAATATGTGTTGGAAGTGTTTCCAAGGTTGATGTGATCAAACATCGCACGCTCCCTCTACCATCGAGATTGGTGTTAAACCTAAATAATCGTTATTTGGTGTTTGCGTTGAGCATAGACATGATTGGATTATGTTTATCGCAATACGGTAATTCATTTAAGGAGAATAATGGTTACTCTATTTATTTGAGTAATACCTTCAATGGTCTTGCACCTAAAATGAATGGTTCATTGAATCTCGATCGTAGTGATACACATGTTCATGCCAAAAGATATAAAATAGTAATGATAGTACCATATACTTGTGGCACTGCCATTTGAGTCATATTGGTATAAAACGCATGAAGAAGCTCCATGTTGATGGATCTTTGGACTCACTCGTTTTTGAAAAGATTGAGACATGCGAACCATGTCTATTGGTAGATATGCATGAAGAAACTCCATACAGATGGATCGTTTGGACTCACTCGATTTTGAATCACTTGAGACATGCAAATCATAACACATGGGCAAGATGACTGAAAGGCCTCGTTTTCAGTAAGATGGAACAAGAGAGCAACTTGTTGGAAGTAATACATTTGATGTGTGTAGTCCAATGAGTGCTGAGGCACGCAGTGGATATCGTTATGTTCTTACTTCACAGATGATTTGAGTAGATGCTAAGAATATTTACTTGATGAAACACAAGTCTGAATTATTGAAAGGTTCAAGTAATTTCAGAGTGAAGTTGAAGATCGTCGTGACAAGAGGATAAAATGTCTATGATATGATCATAGAGATATCTGAGTTACGAGTTTGGCACACAATTAAGACATTGTGGAAATTGTGTCACAACTAATACCGCCTGGAACACCATAGTGTGATGGTGTGTCCGAACATCATAACTGCACCCTATTGGATATGGTGCATACCATGATGTCTCTTATCGAATTACCACTATCGTTTATGGGTTAGGCATTAGAGACAACCGCATTCACTTTAAATAGGGCACCACGCAATTCCGTTGAGACGACACCGTATGAACTATGGTTTAGAGAAACCTAAGCTGTCGTTTCTTAAAAGTTTGGGGCCGCGACGCTTATGTGGAAAAGTTTCAGGCTGATAAGCTTGAACCCAAAGCGGATAAATGCATCTTCATAGAATACCCAAAACAGTTGGGTATACCTCCTATTTCAGATCTGGAAGCAAAAGTGATTGTTTCTAGAAACGGGTCCTTTCTCGAGGAAAAGTTTCTCTTGAAAGAATTGAGTGGGAGGATGGTGGAGACTTGATGAGGTTATTGAACCGTCACTTCAACTAGTGTGTAGCAGGGCACAAGAAGTTGTTCCTGTGGCACCTACACCAATTGAAGTGGAAGCTTATGATAGTGATCATGAAACTTCGGATCAAGTCACTACCAAACCTCGTAGGACGACAAGGATGCGTACTACTTCAGAGTGGTACGTAATCCTGTCTTGGAAGTCATGTTGCTAGACAACAATGAACCTACGAGCTATGGAGAAACGATGGTGGGCCCAGATTCCGACGAATGGCTCGAGGCCATAAAATCCGAGAGAGGATCCATGTATAAAAACAAAGTATAGACTTTGGAAGAGCTACTTGATGGTCGTAAGGCTGTTGGGTGCAGATGGATTTTAAAAGGAAGACGGACAATGATGGTAAGTGTCACCATTAAGAAAGCTCGACCTGTCTTTAAGATGTTTTCCGACAAGTTCAAGGAGTTGACTACGATGAGATTTTCTCACTCGTAGCGATGCTAAGAGTCTGTTGGAATTATATTAGCAGTTACTGCATTATTTATGAAATCTTGCAGATAGGATGTCAAAAAACATTGTTTCCTCAACGATTTTCTTGAGGAAAGGTTGTATGTGATACAACCAGAAGGTTTTGTCAATCCTGAAAGATGCTAACAAGTATGCAAAGCTCCAGCAATCCTTCTAAGGACTGGAGTAAGCATCTCGGAGTTGGAATGTACGCTTTGATGAGATGATCAAAGATTTTGGGTTTATACAAAGTTTATGAGAAACTTGTATTTTCCAAAGAAGTGAGTGGGAACACTATAGAATTTTTGATGAGTATATGTTGTTAACATATTGTTGATTAGAAATGACGTAGAATTTCTGGAAAGCATACAGGGTTATTTGAAAAGTGTTTTTCAATGGAAAACTTGGATTAAGCTACTTGAACATTGAGCATCAAGATCTATAAGGATAGATCAAAAACGCTTAATAGTACTTTCAAATGAATACATACCATGACAAGATTTTGAAGGAGTTCAAAATAGATCAGCAAAGAAGGAGTTCTTGGCTGTGTTACAAGGTGTGAGTATTGAGTAAGACTCAAGACCTGACCACGGCAGAAGAGAGAGAAAGGACGAAGGTCGTCCCCTATGCTTTAGACGTAGGCTCTACAGTATGCTATGCTGTGTACCGCACCTGAAGTGTGCCTTGCCATGAGTTAGTCAAGGGGTACAATAGTGATCCAGGAATGGATCACATGACAGCGGTCGAACTTATCCTTAGTAACTAATGGACTAAGGAATTTTCTCGATTATGGAGGTGGTAAAAGAGTTCGTCGTAAGGGGTTACGTCGATGCAAACTTTGACACTAATCCGGATGACTCTGCATAGTGAACTGGATTCGTATAGTAGAGCAGTTATTTCGAATAGCTCCAAGTAGCGCGTGGTAGCTGCATCTACAAGATGACATAGAGATTTGTAAAGCACACACGGATCTGAATGTTGCAGACCCGTTGACTAAAACCTCTCTCGTAAGCATAACATGATCAAACCCTAGAACTCACTGAGTGTTAATCACATGGTGATGTGAACTAGATTATTGACTCTAGTAAACTCTTGGGTATTAGTCACATGGTGATGTGAACTTTGAGTGTTAATCACATGGTGATGTGAACTAGATTATTGACTCTAGTGCAAGTGGGAGACTGTTGGAAATATGCCCTAGAGGCAATAATAAAATGGTTATTATTGTATTTCCTTGTTCATGATAATTGTCTATTGTTCATGCTATAATTGTATTAACTGGAAACCGTAATACATGTGTGAATACATAGACCACAACATGTCCCTAGTAAGCCTCTAGTTGACTAGCTCGTTGATCAATAGATGGTTATGGTTTCCTGACCATGGACATTGGATGTCATTGATAACGGGATCACATCATTAGGAGAATGATGTGATGGACAAGACCCAATCCTAAGCATAGCACAAGATCGTGTAGTTCGTTTGCTAAGAGCTTCTCTAATGTCAAGTATCGTTTCCTTAGACCATGAGATTGTGCAACTCCCGGATACCGTAGGAATGCTTTGGGTGTACCAAACGTCACAACGTAACTGGGTGGCTATAAAGGTGCACTACAGGTATCTCCGAAAGTGTCTGTTGGGTTGGCACGAATCGAGACTGGGATTTGTCACTCCGTATGATGGAGAGGTATCTCTGGGCCCTCTCGGTAATGCATCATCATAATGAGCTCAATGTGACTAATGAGTTAGCCACGGGATCATGCGTTATGGAACGAGTAAAGAGACTTGCCGGTAACGAGATTGAACGAGGTATTGGGATACCGACGATCGAATCTCGGGCAAGTAACATACCGATAGACAAAGGGAATTGTATATGGGATTGATTGAATCCCCGACATCGTGGTTCATCCGATGAGATCATCGTGGAACATGTGGGAGCCAATATGGGTATCCAGATCCCGCTATTGGTTATTGGCCGGAGAGGTGTCTCGGTCATGTCTGCATGGTTCCCGAACCCGTAGGGTCTACACACTTCAGGTTCGGTGACGCTAGAGTTGTTATGGGAAATAGTATGTGGTTACCGAAGGTTGTTCGGAGTCCCGGATGAGATCCCGGACGTGACGAGGAACTCCGGAGTGGTCCGGAGGTGAAGATCGATATATTGGACGAAGGGTATTGGAGTCCGGAATTGTTCCGGGGGTACCAGGCTATGGCCAGCATGTCCGAAAGGGGTTTCGGAGGCTCCAGCAAGCGTTGGGGGGCCTTATGGGCCAAGGGGAAGGGGCAAACCAGCCCACTAAGGGGCTGTGCGCCCCTCCCAACCCCTCTCACGTAACGTGGAGAGGTGGGGGCGCCTCCCCTAGGGCAGCCACCCCTCCCGGCTTGGGGGGCAAGTTTCCCAGGGGTGGGGGCGCCCAAACCCATCTAGGGTTTCCCCTGTGGCCGCCGCCCCTCCCCTAGGGAGAGAGAGGGCAGCCGCACCCCTTGCCTGGTGCAGCCCTCTCCTCCTCCAACTCCTCCTCCTCCTCTGTAGTGCTTAGCGAAGCTCTGCCGGAGAACCACGAGCACCATTGCCACCACGCCGTCGTGCTGCTGGAGTTCTCCCTCAACTTCTCCTCTTCCCTTGCTGGATCAAGAAGGAGGAGACGTCCCCGGGCTGTACGTGTGTTGAACGCGGAGGCGCTGTCCGTTCGGCGCTAGATCGGATCTTCCGCGATTTGAATCGCCGCGAGTACGACTCCATCAACCGCGTTCTTGTAACGCTTCCGCTTAGCAATCTTCAAGGGTATGAAGATGCACTCCCTCTCTCTCGTTGCTAGCATCTCCTAGATTGATATTGGTGACACGTAGGAAAATTTTGAATTATTGCTACGTTAACCAACAACCCCTACATCATCGGCCACCACATGAGGAAAATGCATCAGGCGTCGAGAGATGCGCTTTTCCCTTTCGCTCCCTCCTGATTGCTGATGGCCGCCCCTCTCCCTTTCGTTGCCTATTGGTTTTCGCTCTCCTCTCTTCTCTTCCTGATGCCCTAAATTCTTAGAGCATCTCCAGCCGTTTGCCTCCCAGGAGGCATTTTTTCGCCTCCTGGAGGGCTGCCGGCGATAACTTTGGCCTGGGGGGCCAAAATTTTCCACTCGTTGCCTCCCCACGAGCAGTGTTGGACTCCCACAAACAGAGTGACATTTCGTCGAGCATCTTGCCCGCGGCTGCGTTGACGACCTCCTCGGCGCGCGCCCAGCGGAGGAGTGCAAGCGTCGACGGGGAAGGAGGCGATGAGAAGCTCGAGGAGACATCCTGCAGCCGAAGGCCGACGTCGAGCCGCCCCATGCCCCGCTCCCTCGCCCCGTGCCCGATCCCTCGAGCCAACGGGGAAGGAGGAATGCCTGGTCGGCGGAGTTGAGGTAGCCCTCCTGCTCCGAGAGCGAGCGGTGCAGCAAGAGCAGCTTGGACATGGCTGCCCTCGCCTACGTGCAAGCGGCGCGTGCGGGAGGCAACGGCGTAGAGCCGGCCGTCGATGCAAGCGCTGGGGCTTCTCCATCCGGTGACCTCCACGGACTTGAGGCCGCCCCCGTCGCTCTCTCCGCCAGCGACGTACACACCGAAGCAGTGGCGCCGGCGCAGCATGTCTGGCACGCCGAAGCTGTAGAACACCACCCGCTGCATGTTGGTGCCTCCGAGCAGGTGCAGGTGGCAGCCACCGAGCATGGCGTAGCTGAACCCGGCGGCGGCCGCGTATTCAGCGGGCACGGGCGGCATCGCGCGCCATGCTGCGGCCGGTGGAGCCGGTTAGTGAGCCGGTCAGCGGACGGGACAGCGACGAGCGGCGTGGCCCGCCGCTGCTGGAGTCGAGGCCATGCTCATGCACCGGCGAGCGCTCGCGCCGCGTAGGGAGCCAGGCCCGCACCGGCTACCTCGCGCCTCTGCGCACCGGCTACCGCGCGTCGTCACGTCGCGCCGTGCACCGGCTCCCGCCGCCGTCGCGTCGCCCCTCGCGGCTGGGTGCTCCTCCCCTTCGAGCTCCCATGCTGCTCCTCTCCTTGCGGCGACCCGCCTCCACGCGTCTGCGACGCCTGCGCCGGCTGCTCCGCCGCCCGCCCCTTCCCTGGTACGATGTGGAGGACGACGACGAGGTAGACGGGGGCGCCGGAGCCGACGCACTGGGCGTAGCGGCGAGGCAGCGTGCGATGCGGCCGACGGGCTTGTGAGAGAGAGAGGATGGGCATGTGTGGACGGGAGCGCGTGGTGGGCCAGGGAAGGAAAGGGAAGAGAGAGGAGAGAGACACTGGCAGATGGGCCAGCACCTGCAAAAAGGCGAAAATAGCCCCCAGGCCCCCCCCCCAGCTTCCTGGGTTTGCGTTGGGGTCGCCGGCTCTATTTTCGGCCAAATCCGGCGCTAATCGGGCTTGTGGGGGCGTGAGTGGGACTTTTTTTGTGCGCCGGCGGTGAAAAAGTGCTTCTGGGGGCCTTCCTGGGAGACGGGTGGAGATGCTCTTAGACTTCGTTCACCATCGCGACTAATCTGGATCGTAACTGACTCGAGCGTGCTTAGAGACCCGCCCAAGAGTGCCCCGTGGCATGCTGATGGAAAGAGCTGACGATCCATTTGGGAAATGTGATTGGGAATGCTAACAATTGAAATTGCTAAACATATTGTAACGTGACATACATTGTAACGTAGCACATGTAGCGCCGACTAGGTTGTTATGATCGATCTCTATTCTCCTGTAACCGTAGCCTTATCTCTCCCTCTCTTTCCTTGGTTCATAAGTTGTAATCTCAACCAATTGTATGTGCTATCCAGGGAGGTGCGCCCATGTTATATAAACACGCAGCGCGTCCCTCCAACGAGGCAAGACGCTTAAGCCAATCTTCACATGGTATCAGAGCCTCCCTCTTCCTATACATCTAGCATCCATCGTTTTTCATCCACGAGCTCGCCATGTCCTCCTCCTCCACCAGCGCTCCTCTGGCCGGCCTCAATGGTTAGGTTACAGAGAAGCTCACCCGGACGAACTACGTCCTCTGGTGTGCACAGGTCACGCCACAGCTGATCGGGGCTGGTGTCTTCGGCTATGCCAAAGGAACAATCAAAGAACCAGAGAAGTTCGTCGTCACCAAGGACAAAGACGGCAAGGAATCAGCCTCGCCGAACCCTCTTCATCAAGTCTAGGTGCGGGAAGATCAGCAGGTATTGGCATATTTGCTGGTTAATCTTTCCACAGAAGTTCTTGTCCAGGTGACCAACATCCACAAGGCGCACGAGCTCTGGGCTGCGGTGGCGAACATGTTTTCGTCCCAGTCCAGATCGCGCGTGAACAACATCCGTGTCGCCCTCTCCAACGCAGAGAAGGGCACGCTGACGGTGGGCGCCTACTTCTCCTATATGCGTGGCCTCGCCGACGAGCTAGCAGCTGCTAGCAAGCCTCTAGATGAGGACAAGCAGATCTCCTACATCATCGCCGGGCTGGGTATGGATTACCAGCCACTGGTGTCGGCCCTCGACGCCCGCACCGAACCTGTCACGCTCGATGATATGTTTGCTCAGATGAGCAACTTTGATCAGCGTGTGGCGATGTTCCAAGGCAGCAATGGCAGCGGTTTCAAGTCCTCTGCCAACGCCGCTGTTCGTGGTGGCTCCCGCCACCGTGGTCCGCCGCGCGGCAAGAGCAAAGGCAATGGCAGCGGCAACTACAGCAATAGCAATGGTGGCGGTGCTCCTTGCACCGGTGCCGGCGGACGGCCCTCCTCCAACAACAACAGGGGCCGCCGTTCCTCCTCCAATAATCGCCCTGATGTTGTCCGCTGTCAGATATGCGGGAAGCTGGGCCACTCCGCCAAAGATTGCTGGTACAGGTTCGAGGAAGATGAAGGTGACTCCTCCCAGGACGAAAAAGTTGCTGGTGCTGCCGAAGCCTCATACGGTGTAGATACAAATTGGTACGTGGATAGTGGTGCTACAAACCACATAACTGGTGAGTTGGAGAAAGTAACTATGCGGGAGAAGTACCGTGGTCAAGACCAGATCCACACCGCCAGTGGAGCAGGTATGAGGATCAAACATGTTGGTCATTCAGTTGTTAAAACCCCTTATCGTCCAATTCACCTCAGAAAAATACTACATGTCCCTAGTGCATCTAAGAATCTTCTTTCCGTCCATCGTATTGCTATTGACAATCATGTGTTTCTCGAGTTTCACCACTTTTTCTTTTTTGATCAAGGATCAGGCAACGAAGAAGGTTCTCTACCGAGGTAGATGCGTTCGAGGGCTTTACCCGTTGATTCCGGAGTTTAGAAGATTCAATAAGCAAGCATATGGTGTCACCAAACTCTCAACGACGAGGTGGCACGATAGACTAGGGCATGCATCTTTTTCCTTAGTTGAACGATTGCTTAGGAAGAATAAGCTCCCATATGTTGGAGAGTGTGATATTGAAACCATTTGTGATTCTTGTCAAAGAGCTAAAAGTCATCAGGTACCCTATCCAATCTCTACTAGTATTTCTACCAAACCTTTACAACTCATTTTTTCTGATGTGTGGGGGCCTGCCCCCAGTTCAGTTGGTAGACACACATACTATGTTAGTTTCATCGATGACTATAGCAAGTACTCCTGGATCTATCTTCTTAAGAAACGATCTGATGTCTTTCAAGTGTTTCAAAACTTCCAAGCTCTCGTTGAACGAAAGTTTGACAGCAAAATTATTGTTGTCCAATCTGATTGGGGAGGGGAGTACGAAAAATTAAACTCCTTTTTCCAAACTCTCGGTGTCTCTCACCAAGTGTCATGCCCTCATGCCCATCAATAGAATGGGTCTGCTGAACGCAAACACAGACACATTGTTGAGGTTGGCCTTGCCCTTTTAGCTGGCGCATCCATGCCCCTTAAATTTTGGGACGAAGCTTTTCTAGCCGCCGTTCACATCATTAACATGTTGCCTAGTAAAGTCATCAACAATGAAACTCCAGTTGAAAGACTCCTCCATACCATACCAAACCAGACTATACATCGCTTCGTGTCTTTAGTTGTGCATGCTGGCCAAATCTTAGGCCATACAATCAGCGCAAACTTATGTTTCGATCAACACAATGTGTTTTCCTAGGCTATAGTCCCCAACACAAGGGCGTAAAATGCCTAGATGTTCCCACTGGACGCGTCTACATATCTCGTGACGTTGTTTTTGATGAAACCAAATTTCCTTTCGCTGATCTACACCCCAATGCCAGTGCACTCCTTCGCAAAGAAATTCTTCTTCTACCTCCAAGTCTAGTCGGCAATCATGGGGAACACAGCTGTAATGATCACATGACTAATCCTCCTAATACCTTGGCTGAATTGTGTGATGATGCAGACCAGAACAACGAAGGCGATGCAGCAAACAGATTTGAAAATGATGAAGAAACAGCCCAAACAGGACGATATTTTATGTGCAGGGACTTGGGGGACAGATCTACATCGGGATCGGCTCCCCGTCAGGACGACAGGCTATCTCCTTCGGGATCCACCCCGTCTGCACGCGTGCGGGCCGCGGGTGACAGCGACCGCCCCAGCCGCTCTAGCACGGCCACGCGGCGCGCCTCCACCAACCCGGAGCCCTCCTCCGACCCGCACCAATCACCGGCCGCCACGTGGCGGTCTCCAAGTCGCTTCCCCGACTCCATCCGCTGCTATGCGCGGCGTCTGCACCAACCGACCGGCGCGGGCCCCCGTGAGCCGACCGTCGCAGGCGCTGCGGCTCTGACGCACCCACCTGGTCCGGAATCTGGCGCCGCCCCATCTGCTCCTCGGGATGCCACGACGCCCGGATCTTCTGTGCTGCACCGCGTTGCTTCGTCACGCTCTTCAGCCGCAGACAATCCTGATCCAGAGGCGCCTGCTCCATCACCTGCCTCGGGATCACCAGGGGGATCTCCTGCTGATTCTCTAGGATCTTCTGCGACTACTGCTGCTACAGCGCCTGCTACACCACCTCGGACACGTCTCCAAAGAGGGGTAACACAACCTGTTAATTATAAGAAAATTCTCAAGTATGGTCTGGCATGTTCCACAGGTGAACCACAGTCTTTGCATGAGGCACTTGGTGGCACACGTTGGAAACAAGCTATGAATGAAGAATACAAGGCACTTCTGAAAAACAACACCTGGCACTTAGTTCCCCCACAGCAAGGTAAAAATCTCATTGATTGTAAGTGGGTCTTCAGGATAAAAAAAAGGTCTGATGGAACTATTGATCGCTACAAAGCTCGACTTGTTGCAAAAGGCTTCAAGCAACGGTATGGTTTAGATTACAAGGACACCTTTAGTCCTGTTCTCAAAGTTGCAACTATATGCTTGGTTCTGTCTATTGTTGTATCCAGGGGATGGACTCTCAGGCAGCTAGATGTTCAGAACGCGTTTCTCCATGGTGTTCTGGAAGAGGAAGTATATATGAAGCAACCTCCTAGGTTTGAAAACAAGAACACTCCCTTTCATGTCTGCAAACTTGACAAAGCACTATATGGGCTCAAGCAAGCCCCCAGGGCCTGGTATTCACGACTTAGTCAGAAAATGTTGTCACTTGGTTTTATTCCATCCAAGTCTGATACATCTTTGTTCATCTACAATAAGTCAAACACAGCTATATTTGTGCTTATCTATGTCGATGACATTATTGTTACCAGCTCATCTAATGATGCAGTGACAGGATTGTTAAAGGACTTGGGTGCAGAATTTGCACTCAAAGACCTAGGAGATCTGCACTTCTTCCTAGGTATTGAAGTCAAGAAACTTGGAGATGGACTGCATCTCTCTCTCAGGAGAAATATGCCAATGATATTTTAAAAAAGAGTTGGACTGCAAGGATGTAAGCCATCACCAACCCCTTTGTCTAGTACAGAAAAATTGTCTATTACAGAAGGAGAACTCCTGAATCAGGAAGATAGCACTAAATACAGAAGTCTAGTAGGTGCACTTCAGTACTCGACAATTACTAGGCCAGATATTTCCTTTACTGTTAACAAAGTCTGCCAGTTTCTTCATGCACCCACTACAAGTCATTGGACTGCTGCAAAGTGTATAGTCAGATATGTGAAAGCCACTGTGAATGTTGGTCTTAGCTTTAACAAGTCTTCATCTACCCTTGTTAGTGCCTTCTCAGATTCTGATTGGGCAGGAGATATTGATGATAGACGCTCAAGTGGTGGCTTTGCAATATTTTTGGGCCTAATCTCATATCTTGGTGTGCAAAGAAACAGCCACTGTCTCAAGATCAAGCACAGAAGCAGAATATAAAGCATTAGCAAATGCTACAGCTGAGATAATCTGGGTACAGTCCATACTCAAGGAACTTGGTATAAGACAGAGTCAAACTCCTTGTCTTTGGTGTGACAATCTTGGTGCCACGTATTTGGCTGCTAATCCTGTTTTTCATGCAAGAACAAAACATATTGAGATAGATTTCCACTTTGTTCGAGAAAGAGTTGCTAACAAAAGATTGGAGATCCGTTTTGTTCATTCCAGAGATCAAGTTGCAGATGGATTCACCAAGGCATTACCAACAAGGAATTTTGAAGAATTCAAGCGTAATCTCAACTTGACCAAGTTGTGATTAAGGGAGGGTGTTAAACATATTGTAACGTGACATACATTGTAACGTAGCACATGTAGGGTCGGCTAGGTTGTTAGGATCGATCTCTATTCTCATGTAACCGTAGCCTTATCTCTTCCTCTCTTTTCTTGGTTCACAAGTTGTAATCCCAACCAATTGTATGCGCTATCCAGGGAGGTGCGCCCCTGTTATATAAACACGCAACGCGTCCCTCCAACGAAGCAAGACGCTTAAGCCAATCTTCACAGAAATTAGTGAGTTTCTTGTCATGATTTAGAGGATTAGGTGTTAAGGATTCAGAAAACAAATTTTACTTAACAAAATCCAAAGATTAACGCACGTGCAAGCTTACTAGTAGAGAAATAGCAGGGATGAGCAAACGTGGTTCATTTTGTCCATTCATGTTTTTTTTGTTGCTTTATCTATTCTTATACATTGTTGTTCTGCAGTCTTGGACCAGCATTTTTGTAGAAGAGAAAGGGGCCTGTTAGGCGTCGGTCCTGGCCGGTCGCCTCCCATGCGATATCTCCTTATAGCATCTCCAACAAGCATGCGGAATTCGTGCTGGATAAATCGTCAATTTGGCGTGCAAGAGGCCATTTCGCGCGCGAAAAAAATCGGCGCGTGCATGGGAAAAAGCGGTATCGCGCGTGTCGTCCAACGCGCTGGTTAAAACCCACGCGCGGGTGCCCGCCAACTGCCACCCTTTTCCTTCCGCCGCGCCTTCTTCCTCGCCTCTTCCGTTGCCCCGCCGTCGCCGCGCCTTCTCCACCGTCTCTTCCAGCGCCCCATCGCCGCTGCGCCTCCCCCCCCCCCCCGCCTCTTCCAGCGCCCCGCCATGCCGCTGCGCCCCCGGAGCAACTCGGGCTTCCACGGCATGCACATCCGCCCCTCCGGCGTGTATTATGCTAAGATCCGCTCCACCGATACACGCCTTGGGCTCGGAACGTTCGAGACCGCCCACGAGGCCGCCCGCGCGTATGACGCGACAGCGTGGTGCCTCGGGAGGCCTCGTGCGCAAATGAACTTCTTCGACGTGCGGACACAGGAGCAGGCGCAGGAACTCGCACCTCCCCCGTGACTAATCACCGAGGAGGATCGCCGCGTCCAACGGAGGCGAGAGCGCCGCCTCCTCATTGCCGAGGCGGATGAGCACGCCATGACGGTGTGGCGCGAGCGCTTCCCGCAGGATGTCGTCGCTGAGAATGAGTTCTGGGTGCAAAGGAGGGCGGAGCGAGCCGCGCGGCAGACAAGCGTGCGCGGAAAGCACTGGCGGAAGCCCAGTGCGAGCTGGGACCTGCATCGACCTGGGACGAGAAAGATTCTCGGTGGGTCGACGCGTTTACGTCGTCAGACTACACCACCAAGGAGGACGAGGAGTAGTTTTATCTAGTTTTATTTGCATCGTATATCTAGTTCAGCATTCTTTTATCTAGTTTTGCATCGTATGAACTAGCTTGTGGTATGGGGTTTGAATTATGCTATGAATTTGAATTATGTGTTGTTTCATTTTTTTTGGTATGTGTTGTTTCAAAAAAAATCCAAGCACCGGCTGGTCGCGCACGCTGGATTTTGCAGCGCCTGCTGAAGCACTATAGCGGCGCGCTAAGCGCCGGGTAAAGCAAACACTCTGCGCTAAAACGCTATTTTGGCGCTAAAAAAATTAGCATGCCGCGCAACCACGCGCTTGTTGGAGATGCTCTTAATCAACCGTCTAATCTATCTTCTCCCGCGTCGTCTTATTCCTCGCATCTCTTTCCCCACTTATCTCGCATCCGCGCTCCCTCGGCCGATGTGGCTCGTCTCGTTGCAGCTCCTCGCCAACCCCCATGGGGCGCACCACCGTCGACCACGACGGCTCGCCGCAGCACTGGCTAAGATCACCTCGTCGTCAACCGACATCGCAGCATCCCCATATGTGGTTGCAGCTTCTGGTGGAGGCGGTACCAGTATCTCCGCCAGTTGCAGCACTGGTGGGCGTCGATTTCCAGCATCGTCGGGTGTCGGTTCTAGCTTCTTCGGGCACCGGTTCCAGCATCTCGGAGCAACGGTTCCAACATTCGCCCGCACTAGTTTCAACACGTCGGACACCCGTTGCAGCATCCCGTGCGGGTGGTTGCAGCTTCGCCACTCCCTGGATGCAACCACCGCGGTACCGGTTCCAGCTCCCTCCATGGTCGTCACCGCAAATTGTCCCAACACCCCGACCGTCAGTCGCAGTGTTGCCGGAGCACGGTCGCTGCATCGTGGAGTGTGGCTCCAGCACCATGTCTTGTTGGTTCCAGCATCGCGCCTTGCTGGTTTAAGCATGTGGTCGCGATTGCAGCATCACGCTTGGCCGGTCCTAGCACCTCGCCTTGATGGTTCCAGCATGTGGTTGTCGAGGTCGCAGCACCGCACATGACGGATCTACAACCATTGTCCACCACGACATGAGTTAGCACCATTGGCGAAGGAAGGAGGAGATGGTGGATGATGCCAATGGTGATCCCGAAGCGATGAAGATGGCGGTTAGGACGCCTAAGTCAAGTGACCATACACTGCGCTTGGAGGTCGACGATTACAAAGCCACCGCCGCTCCAAGCGCCTCCAGGCTCACTGTGGCTAAGATGTAGTGCTTGTTGGGATGGATGTCACTGGATTTAAGCTCGATTTACCCCCCCCCCCCCCCCCCCCCCCGCCACACACACAGAGTAAAACTTGTACTCAATCCCATTCGAACCACTTAAATCCGAGAGGTAGGTTAGATGCCTAGTGTGTGATGTGTAAATCGAATGCGGGCATGATAAATCGATCCCATTGGGGACAGAGGGTTTACCGCTGAGGTTGGTGATCGACTCCGGTGCTCGCCATCCAAATCTTCGCTCCGATGCTCGCCGCTTCCGGTGTGATAGTGGAGACTTCTGCATTTGGCTTGGTTTCTTCATTTTCATTTTCCTTGAATGGGTAGAAGGACATGGTAAATGTTCCTAATTACCGGGTGTGTCAAATGTTGAGAGAGGGGAGAGTGAGCGTGAGAGTGGCGGTGCTTCAGGAAGCAACCTGACGTCTCGAACATGGCTCGTTGTGTACAGCCTCAGTTACCCACATGACTCAAGTTGCATCGCTCGGTCTCAAGCATGGCTCCTTGTGTACAGCCTCAGACACCCAAGTGACTCAAGTTGCATCGCCCGGGCTTGGCTATGGAAAAAGGCCAATTCGAGTGTTCCTACTCGACCAGACCTAGGGTGTAACCAAACGGGCCAAAACTGCATACCACGGGCTTGGTTGGACCTAATGCAGACTATCGGACACAGGCCGAAGTACTAGGCATACACGCTAAAAGGCAAGTAGGGTTATTCATGCTTTGCAATAGATTGATCTTGTTCGAGCTCTGTAGAAAGAAAACGTTTTTTTTCTAACTGAAGACAGAATACGAATCATCCCTACCAAGCCTGTATTTTGCCACACACAAAGTTTTAGTTCCTCAAATGGAGGATGCCACATCTCCTTGATCAGTGTGTGTATAAATGTTCAAATCGAGAAAATCTTAAGCAGAAGGTCTGCTCTAAAGACTCTAACCACCAAACAAGTACCCAGCTGCCTGATCCTCGTTGCCGTTGCACAACTGGAGTGCTTGTATTACAGATGCCCGGTCAAATCCAAGTTCCACGAGCTTTATGACTTTCGCTTCAAAATCTCCTCCCTGACAAGGGTTCTTAAAATGGTCAAGATCCAATCTAATTCATGCACTCTCAAAAGAAAACAAATGTATAGAAGATCACAATTGTGAAGAAAATATTGACACCTGTGGAGGAATTACAGCTTGAGCTCCTACAAAGGAAATCAAAGTTGGTCGCAATTAATCAGCAATTAGATAGGCTAAAAGTTATCAGAAGATCACAGTTCTCTAAGTCAAGGGACTACACAAGAGCACCAGTAAACTAACCTGCAGGAGAGGATGGCGGTGGCACATCAGGAGTCTTCTCACGTGCCTTTGACGATTCCTGGATGATATAGAGTAAATAAGGACATACGGATGATTACTCCCATGCCTCTAATATGATTACAGGAAAACCAAGGCTGATTTATGCAAAGCAGAAAAATTTGCTTACTCCAGCTGCTCCTTGGCTAGAAGATGCTAGGTTCGACGATTTCTCTCCGTCGCGTATATGTGAAGGGATGTCTTTCTCTGAACATACCATATTAGAGGGAATGAAAAACCAAGACTTGCAAAATTGTAGAAGTAGATGATATAGAATACAAATATAGGGATGTTCAGTATTGCGACAAAACCAATAATAATATCTCAACTTACTCAATAGTCTATTTCATTATGCAATCATCAAGAACTAAAACTAGAGAACAAAAACATGAAATAGGCAAAGCTACTAACCATGTAAGAAGGGCACTGACACTTCACCACCTCCTACTCTAAGGACATTGTCCTTTAGGTCAATTATGCACTGCGTTGGATAACAAAACTGTCATTATGGGATGTGAGTTAGATGTGATGACTTATTCCAAAACTTAGTCATGCAATTACCTGATGTTTCCGCAGCATATCAAGCCCGAAAAGGAATTCCATGTTGGGAGCATCCAATACTGTGAAGGAACAGGGATAGAAAGCATGGCCGATCTGTCCAAAGTCCAAACATAGCAATGTATTGTGAATTACTGTCACTACTTGATGAATTCTCATAATGATGAAAGTTATGGCATTAGGTTTGAAGAAAATACTAAAGGCTGTGATTCAACTTAAGGAGTATCCTTTTTGTGAAACATAGACAACATATATTGTAGAACAATCAAATTCATAATTTTGTACCCGAGTAATGAGTTTGGTATTATATTATTACTATGTCTCTCTAGGCTAAATAGTGCTTGTTCAGACTGTAAATTTTTCAATGACTCAAATAGCGTTACAGCGTGTCCGAAGTCATGCTGCACAAAATGGATCATTCTCAAAAGGACTGGGAATTTTGACGTTTGTACAGCAATTAACAATATCAAACCTTTATTGCCGCTACATGTATTCTTCCAAGTATCTCCGATTGACCAACTCCAATAGCAACCCCTCTGTAACGCTGATCAAGGAGCCTGAGTAACCTGCAAACGATACTCGATTATGTGATCAGTTGTATATGGCATGGAATGCATTTCGGCGAATGTCTCCAGAGAATTATTTACATTCGCCTGTACAGTAAAATTCCATTGTATGATAAGATAAACTCTTAAATATGTATGATTTCTACATGCAGAATGATCATATGAGATATGAAAGACTAAACGGCTGCAATAACAACATTTTAATTTATAATCGTACCCACAACGTTCAGCGCAGTCTTTTGATATGATGGTTGACTGAGCTCCACTGTCAACAAAGGCCTGTAGATGAAAGAAAAGCTAAGAGATCGCATATACAAAACGAGTAGCAGGAAGCAATCAAGCATCTGAATAAATCCGTATCCAGTTATTGCATATCTTTTAGTTGGTAGACTGCTAGTACACAAACGCAAGTAATAGAAAGGAAGATTTAACTTTCAAGAATAAACTATTGGGCTAGATAATACAATTGGCAAATGTAAAAATAAGATTGTGTTCTTCTCAAAAGAAAAATATTGTGATGCAGTTATTTAGCTAAGATTGATGCAATCAACAATGATATATGAAAGGAGTTATAGCAAAGTCCATACAAGCTCTCTGATATTCAAAATATCATTTAAAAAATATTGTTTGGGCTTTTGAGTATAGGCAATGCTCGGCTGTTCACCATGCTTGTTATCTACATATAGATATATATGAAATAACATAATACCTTCAAAGGTACTCCGTTGACTTCCATATCCACATACAACATAACCTGAAATAGAATGCTGGTCAGTTAATAAATAAGAATAGCATGTAAAATAGAAGCATACCGACTTACTAAAGAGTCAACATACCACTCGACCAAATGCTTCAGGATTATGCTCTATAGCAGCCTCCCAATTTTCATCAATGCCTTTCTGAATGACAAATTACAAGTACTCAGAACGTCAGGTATCTAATTAAGATTGCTGAGGTGAACAGGAGTATATAAAACACAGTAAGACAGAGCAAAGCTTTTGTGTGCACATCATTTTATATAAAAAGCATATGACATGCTCCTTCCTTTTCTAAATATAAAACTTTTTATAGAGATTTCAATACAGACTACATACAGATGTATATAGACGTATTTTAGAGTGTAGATTCACTTATTTTGCTCCGTATGTAGTCCATATTGGAATCTCTAAAGAGACTTATATTTATGAACGGAGGGAGTAATAATATTTTAATATTATCCGACCATGAAAGCTAGCAGAAGGCTGTGTTTGTTTGGGCTTCAGTTTCCACAGATTCAGCTGTGGACTTGCTGTGCTGTCAAAACTGCTGTGCTGAGGAAAGAGCTGTGGCGAAGGTTAGCTGTTTGGCAATGCAGCTGTGGAAACGACTGTGGGCTGGTGAAAAGCCTGAAATGCCCTTAGAGTACTGAGATTAGTGTAACTTGTTGATTCTGTGTTAATATATTGTTTAAATGGTATTTTGACTGACAGGGAATGATTTGTTCTATGGTAATGCATAAAGTATTTCATAATAATAATTCTCTCACTTTCTTGCTCATATATACATAGAATAATATTGAGCAAAAGAATTATGTTGTCACGCAAGTCCATGCAAGTCACAATTGTTCGCACATGGAATTACAGGTCCGTACAAATACTATCCCTGCTGCGTTGCTTGTGATGAACTGGTGAGAGACGAGAGAGAGATGAGTCAGCTCGGATGGATCGGGAGAGGGATGGCATTCTCGTTGTAAATTGAACGAAACGGCTAGGTTAGCGGTGGGATTATCACGAAGCGCAAGCCGTTTTGTAGCCAAAGTACGCCCCCGGTCGCTTCGGCCTATAACACGTAAAACATCACGAAGCTGCTTTGAGCTGTCGCCACGAAGCTGTCCATTTTTAGGTGTTTGTTCCCGTTTCAGTTTTTTCCCACGAGAAACTGGCTCCGGAAGCTGTAACAAACACAGCCTTTACATACTTACATTCATGAAAAAAGAAATTCCCCTTTTGCACTATGCATCACTCTGACTCTTCATTATATTCAGTCACATGTCTATTCCTATGTTTATGATAAGCATTCTTAAGGCTTGTTTGGCATTGTTGTGGATTTTGAGGCTTGTTTGGCATTGTTTTGGATTTTGATAACCCCATTGGGTTGAGCTGCTTTTAGATAAGTACATGTTTGGCTAAAATTTTCTCTTGATGAAGTTGCAAACAGATACATTTTTTTGTGGGTCCACAAGACAGCAAGAGACAAACATATCCATATAGGCATTGTGTAGGTTATGTTAGAGATAGGAAGGTTAAGAAAAGGAATAACTCAAGTTACAAGTATTTCTGTTGGATACGGTTGGGTCTATTAGAAAGAGTAGTTAAATTAAGGAAGAGCCCAACTGAAATAGGAATGTAAGTTATGGTTCGGACTTGAGTTTGAACTGAGATCCAACTTGTGGATCAAGTCAGATGCTCCTGAGTATAATAAAGGTCCGATGTGTATGTAAACCTTTGGTCAAGCAATGAAATAAATAAAAATGTTCTCTCAGCCTCAGAGCCTCTCTTTCCACATCAGAAAAGAGCCCTGTCGGCAGATTGTTGAGGGCGAGTGGACCTTTACCCTAACCAAATTGCCTTGCTGTGGACCAAGGTTCATCTTCTCTATCGCAGAAGCATATTGAATGAAAGATGAGGACAACAATTGGATAACCAAATTAATTTACATTTAGTTTGATTAACCTTCTTATGACTGCTTCTCCACAGCGGCTTAAGAAATAAGCACTGCACTCTAACCTAAATAAGCCATCCCTTGGGTTGGTCATGTAATGATGATTGTGATATTTAACATTTGCCTCGTAACATATGAAAAGCCTAAACAGTCAACAGGTGTTATCCTCACAAAAAAGTTTCTACCTGCCGAATTGCAGCTTCAATTTTCTTCTGAGCCTCGACATCAAATGGATCAGCATACAATAAGGCCTGAAAAAAATCATAATTATCAATGACTTAACCTATTATTATTCAGCAAGTTTGCAAAAATAGAACACAGCAAGAAAAAGAATATGGAACTACCATCTCCTGAAGTGGTCAAATATATCTATCTAAGAGAACTTACAAGATGTGAAATTTTACAGCATATAGATGTAACAGCATGGAAATGTATTTATACAAATGCTATGGAATTAATGCAAGAAGAAGCATATGTTCTCAACTTTTTGTCACTAAGAACATAAAATAACTATCAGGGGAAAAATAGTTTTGCTAAGTCTCAATCAACTGAGATTTTCTTATCGATTCAGAACAGTGCAATTTCAGTTTACTGAAAAGTGCAACTTGCACTTCTTGTTTCAGAAAAGTGCAAAAAGGTGAAACTGGGTAGAAAAGTGCAAGTTGCATTTTTCAGTTTTCTGAATCGATTGAGACTTATGAAAATCTGAGTGGATTGCTTAATTTAGACTTAAATGCACCCAAATAAAAATTAGCGATTAGTCGATGAGATACTCACAAGCTCTTCTTCCTGTTTGCGTTTCAGTTGTAGTCTTTGTTGGTGGTGTGACCGCAAGATGTTTTGCAACTCAGTGATGTCATCTCCAAGGATGGCTTGAGCTAATGAAGGGTCATTCTGCAAATTAAAAAGATATCGGTTCAAACAAAATAATGGACATATTTTCTGCAACTAACATCTGGGAATTGTAACCTGGCCAATATTGATAAATCAATGAAGCTACTAGCAAAGCATTACCTGAAGGAGTTGCGCCATAAGTTGTGAATCGCCACGAATATGTTGTTGGAAAGCTTGAGGATTTACTGCCGATCCATCAGGATTTAACCTCATAATATCCTGAGATGTCCTGAAATTTTTGACCCAAGAAATTAACTAGTAGAAAGCATTGTCACTGCAGTGGCACTACATTGGTTAAGCTAAAAAATGTAGTGCATCTCTTTCAACATCATGGCAGTTCTGATTTGTGATTATGATATACCAAAATTATAACTGACAGCTACAAAGAAGAAAACCAGCTCGACATACCAATAAAAGAAAACAAGACGTCACATGTAAGACCAGAAGCATCATATCAGGCATAACGAACAGCAGGAATGTAAGTATGTAAACCCTCAAGAAATTCCCTAGAGAACAACCAGAGGTGTCGAAAAACAACAACCGAACCTATTATTGGAGGCAACCATCATCACAAGATCACCATCATGGACTCCGATGGCGCTGAGCTTCTCGGCATTGTTCATCTCCTTGCCATTGAAATGAAGCAGCTGCTGCTGCAACGGCACTTGAGTCTAGCCACGCACAGACACCCAAAACCAACAATGTGAGGTCAAACCAGCCAAGGCAAAACCTGGAAGAGAAACCTGAAGAAAGATTTCGCTGGCGCCGGCTCACCTCCACCTCAAGAAGCGCCTTCAAATTCTCCACCTGCAAAACACGCGTGGCGCACAATTCAGCCAAAAGCCGCACAGATTTCGCGTCCATGGATCGCAACTACAGCTCAGTTTTAGCTCCACGAGCAGAAGACTCGCACGATTCTAGCCAAACCAAGATACCGCAGCTGTCGCAGCTAAAGATCCGATCGAACTCTACGCCTAAGCACGAGGCACCAATACGCCGCGGGGAGTGAATTGCAGGTCGCTGCGGTTCCCGCTTTCTCGCCGGAATTCCTTGGCCTTCTCGCGAGCTCGCCACCCGAATTTTGGCCCAAAGAAGCAGCCTTTATTGCCCGTCAAGATCGAGATGGGGGGCAAGTAGAGGAGGGACCGAGGGGGGCGGGACGGAGGCTTACGGATTCGTCGGGGTCGACGTCGAGGTTGAGAAACTGCTCGTCGGCGGTCATCACGGTGAGCTTCATCTCGCCGCCGCCGGTTGGAATCGCCTAGTCCTATGCCTCGGCTGTGGACAGAGGGAAGGAAGGAGGCGAGTCTACGGGCGTCAAATCGGGCTGCCTTCTTGCTTGCAGAGGTGGTAAAGAATCCTGACCCTGAGTCCCTGACGGTGTACCGCTCGGGAGTCTTACTGACAATACGTTCCAGGCCGTTCGATCCACGTACCTGGACCTGGAGGCCCAACTCCAGCAGGAAAGGATATCTGCCTTGAAAAAACTAGCTGTGCCTTACTCAAAAAACAAAAAACAAAAAATACTAGCTGTGCCAGGGTGGACGTCCCTAAACAGATGAGCTTAGAGCAACTCTAGCAGATGCCGAAAAACGCGTCTCCCCTAAAATACCCGCCCGTTTTACGGCACCGGGACAAAAAATCATCCCTGACCAGGTCGCATAAAACGGCCCGTCCCGTATATTATTTTACGGGGAGTTGTAAAAATCGGCTCGCTCTCTCCATATGCCCGGTTTCCTCCAACCCCCCCCCCCCTCCCCCTATCGTTTCCTCTATCACTCACGTGACTTGGCAGGAGGGAAATTTCAGTCTGCGCCCGTCATTCCGCCGCCGCCCCATCGCCAATCTCCGGCGATTTTTGCATCCCGCGGACACCCCCCCACCGTGGAGTGCTTCGGTCGCCCTTGTCCACGTCTTCTCCACCAAGTTGGAGCTCAAGGCTGGTCAATCTTTACTGCGGGCGAGAGGCAGCCACCGGAACCATGGATCCGTCCCGGCTTCGTGGGGGGCTTGTTACGGGTGGATCCGCCCAGTCATCCGTGTGTGCCGAAGCCACGGGTAGGAGGCCGAGGGGAAGTAGGGGGTGGCGGTGGGGGAGGATTTGCATTCGATTGGTGGTGGGGAAGTTGAGGCGGCGGCTTTGCTTCTGGCGGATTTGCTACTGGTCAAAGGTAATATATAGAGCTTCCCTTGCGATATCATTTTCGGCCGACAGGCGATTTGTGACAAAGTCGTGGATTTATTTTTGTAGATGGGTTATTGGAGTTCGTCGACGGAGTCAGAGTCAGATGATTCTAACATAGAGGAGATGTTTTTTTGACGACGATGCCAACCAACTCATCTTGTTGCATCTCTTCTAAGAATTTGAAGTCAGCAAGAAGAAAAAGCATTGAGGATCGACGGTTGGTCGTCTATGCATTCCATGCAACCGAGCTCTCGATCACAATATGCTCATGAGGACTACTTTGTCGAGGTACCAACCTATCTGGCTCACCTCTTCTGTAGGCATTATCGAATGAGTAGATCTTTTTTGTTCGCATTGTTGAAGCTTGCGAGCAAAATTGTTGTTTCTTCACTCGCCGGAGGAATGTTGCCGTTTTTTTGGATTTAGTGCATACCAAAAAATATCGGCGGCAATGAGAAGGAGAGCATATGGCATTTCGGCCGACTACTCCAATGAGTATCTTCATATTGAAGAAGCTATCGCGCTCAAACGCGTGTGGGTGTTTGCCAAGACATTGACCCGAGTTTTTGGTCATGAGTACCTCTGAGCTCCCAATGAGAAGGACACAAAAAAGTTGATGGCAATGAACAAAGCAAGAGGATGGTCGGGCATGCCTGGGAGTGTGGATTGCAAGCATTTGAGATGGAAGAACTACCCTACGGCTTGGGTCGGGCAATACACCAGCCATAAATGTAAACCTACTATTGTGCTCGAAGTAGTGGTTTCGCATGACTTGTGGATTTGGTGTTGCTTCTTTGGATTGCTGGGGTCTCTCAATGATATCAATGTATTGCATAGATCACATCTTTTTGCGCAGCTAGCTATTGGAAAAGCTCCGGCTTGCAACTACAACGTCAATGGACATGATTATACCATGGGGTATTATCTTGTTGACAGTATCTATCCTTCATGGGTAACATTTGCGAAGACCATCAGTAAGCCCGAAACCGGGAAACAAACTATTTTTGACCAAGCGCAAGAAGCATGCCAAAAGGATATTGAGAGGGCATTTGGTGTGTTGCAAGCTCGGTTTGCCATTGTTCGAGGTCTTGCTCGCAAAATTCTCTCAAATATTATGACTACATGTGTAATTCCACACAACATGATCATGAAGGTTGGGAGAGATTTAAATTTAGAGGTTTACTATGACAATATTAGTAGTCGTGTCAAGCCTGCCAGGAACACATATGAGATTGTTGCATTTCATGAGACCTACCAGAAGATTGAGGACAATGTCACACACACTCAGCACACTCAGCTCCGCGATGATCTCAGTGAGCCAAGTGGAAACTACATGGGAGATATACTCCCATTTTATTCATTTGATCTTATTTGCATTCATGTGTGATTTGAACAATTCTTTTAATTTTGGACCATTTGTTATTGTTTTAATTATTTGGATTTGAACATTTGTTATAATTGTGAGAATTATTGTATTGTATGATGCTAAAACATTAATAAGCTTGGTTTATATTGTTGTACTATTAAGATTATATTGTTCTTGTCCAGAAGCTCAATGAGCAAGGGGATAGATGTAACTCTCTGGCCTCCTGGAATATGGTCTGCCGACCCAAAGAATGTGGAGGGCTAGGTGTGATCGATCTCAAAATTCAAGGGGATGCACTCTTGCTCAAACACTTGCACAAATTTCATAATGGCTGGAACGTGCCTTGGGTGCAACTCATTTGGGAAACGTATTACACAAACCAAATACCCCATGCATCGGTGTAACATCCCAAATTTTCAATTTGGAATGTTTTACAATTATTAGCTAAGCATCTATGCATTTTGATTGAAATTGAGTGGCATTTGAAAATTTCAGAGGCAGTTGAGTTTGTGTTGTGAATTGAACTTGTTTTGGCATTGAAATTTATTTCAAATATCCCTGACAAATACTTGATCAAAAGTATGAGAGGAGCTAACATGACACTCCAAAAATGTCAGAATAAATGTATTGCCAAAAAGTTTGAATTCAAATTTGAATTTTATTTGGGATTTCCAGAATTTTTGTTGTTTGAGTTTTACCTCTGGAAAAATGTGCACGTTGTAGGATTAATTCCCCTGAGAATTTTGATATATATATATGTCCTATATAAAAATAATATATATGTTTTTTCCTTCCCTCTATTTCAAAAAAAAAAGAGAAAGCCCCGAGCTGGCCAGGCCAACCGGCCCAGCACCCAGGAGCCAGCCGGCCCAGCCCACCGACGCCGAGCCGGCCTGCCCCAGCGCGCCCGCACGCCCGAACCCTCTCCCGATCGGTCGCCCGATCCTCTCTCCCTCTCTCTCTCTCACTGACGCGCTGGCCCCACCTCTTTCTTTCCCCTCGCGCACGGCACGCCGCACCGGAGCACGCGCAGAGCGCGCCCGACACCGCGATCTTCTCGGGATCGCGATCCCGCGTCGCCCCCTCGTCCAAGTCCATGTCCTATAAGTTCCCCTCGCTCTCCTCTCTCGAACCCCCTAAAACCCTACGCTCCAAACCCACCACAGCGCACGCCATCGCCATTCGCATCTCGCCGCCGCCGCCTCGGTTCGCCGCCACGTTCGCCGCCGGTGAGCACCACCTCGAACCCTCTTTCCATCCAAGCACTCCCCTCGCCGTTTCCCACCTTTTTGACAAGGTTTGGTCGCCCAGGAACGACCGAAGCCTCCGCCCCGAGCATCACCGCCCGCCGCCGGAGTTGCAGAGCACCAGGAGCCCCGCCGAGCTCGTCCCACTCGCCTCCGTCATCTTCGACCATCACCGAGACCACCCTCGACCTCGCCATGCTTCGCCGCACCTCTCCGACACCTTCTTCGACCTCCCTGACTACCGGAGCTGCCGCACTGCCAATGCCCGAGCCGCCGCCGTCGTCTCCGTTCGTCGCCGCCGACGCTGTAAGCCCGAGCTCCCCTCCACCGTTGGATCTCGCATGTATGGCCTAGATTAGAAGCAACGAAGGGGTACGGTTTTATTTAATAGATCGGTTTTACTTACGGTTTTTTTTGTTAGATCGAACCGGTCGACGTTTCTGTTTAGCCGCGGGCGCTTTTTATTTAGATTTTGCATGAGCGGCATATAGGCCCAATAGCGCGGTTTTCTTTTTAGTTTTATTTCTCAGTTTCTGTTTTTAGCAGAATAGTTCTGTTTTTGTTTTTACTATTTCTTTTAGTTGGTTCATTATTTTTAGTTGATTCTTTTTTTGTGAGTTTGAAAATTTGTTGTAGTTTCTGTAGAAAATATGTTCAGCCATGTTTAAATTATTAGAAATAGTTTTATATTAGATTTAGACAGATTAGTTTTTCTGCCACAAATTGAGCTAGGATTATTTTTTTTAGTGATTCTTTTTGCTACTGCTTAGTTTTGACCATGCCTAGCAGTAGGAACTTGTTTGGGTATTTTAGATTTAATAAATAATTAGTTTTATGTCGAAATCAAGTTTTTCTTGTTTATTTAGCTAGCTGCTGTTTTCCTACTGTTCTAGTTAGCAAATTATTTTATTTTTATTATTTTATATTTTATTTTAGATTAGTTTCTGTAGCTACAGAGGATGAACTTTTATTTACAGTAGAATAAAAGTTTTATTTTATTTTCTTTGCTAGGATTGTTTTAGGCATAATAGGAGTTCTATAATAGCTTTTGATGTGATTCTTTTTGCTCCTAGTTTGTATGATGTTTTCCCTTCTGTTAGTTAGCAAAACCAATGCTTAGGTTCTGTTAAGAAAAGTTTTAGTTGTGTAAAACTATTTCTTAGTTGTTGCTTGATATGATGAAAACCTTGATTTGCTTTCTCCGAGTTTTTCTTTGGTTTTGGTTTGAGTGCTTGGGTGTTTTACTTCAACTTGCTGTTATGTTATATTGTGTTATACTTATTTGTGCTATTGTTTGACTCGGTAGAATTTCCGGAGTGCGAAGCCTGCTATTACGAGTCGCTAGCTTTCGAAGACCGTCAGCCAGGCAAGTCATTTGATCATGTTTTTACAATACCTATGATTTTATTGCATTAGAGTTATACCTCCCCACCATGCATGCAGTAGGAGAATTTTGTTAAGTTATGTTCTTGAGTAGTATCATGAGGTAGGATGAACCCTTCTCCCTTGTTACCGATGCCCGGGACGATGTAGTTTATTTTGCTATGCTTTAGTAGACGGGGTTGGTTGAGTGATTCATAAGGGAGATGCGAGAGTCAAGATGATGACAACCCCATGACGTCAAGCTCAAGATGGACTTCAAAATTCACTACTGGGTGGAGGACGGTTGACGGGCACCCTGGAGAAACCAGCGGATGGCCGGGATGCATGGAGAAGCGCCATGACATCTTGCGGAAAGCTTCACCCAGCCACGAAGAGACGGATGGATACCCCATTGACCGGAAGCTTACCTGTGCAGCCGCAAGCCATTATGGGCTCTGGCTGGGTTGACCCTAGGCGTGACTCTGGCCGGACGGTGCTACGAGATGTAGAAGAACGGTAGGATTGGATGGGCACCGGCAGTGGCCCAGAGGAACTCTTCGGAAGACCCTGTTTCGTTCGTCCCGTCTTCAAACACCAGGCAGTGCAAAGACTTAAAGGAGGGAACGATTCTTGCGGGTAAAGTGCACAAACCTCTGCAGAGTAACAACCTAATCGATTAGCCGTGTCCCCGGTTACGGACAAATGAGCCTCTGGAATTGGAGTATTTTGGATATCTCAACACTGAACTTAATAAATTAATTGAGGGGGTTATTTAATAATTGGGAATGAGACATTGGTTGGCGGAACCATCTCAATAACTACCAACAATTTTGTAGTAATTGCAAACAAGTCCTTGTTGTAGGGAAAAACCGGCTTTTTCGCAAAACAATGAAACTTAGAGCCCCACAGCCAAATTGCATATAGTATTAGTAATTTTATTGTTGTTCTCTCTTCATGACTTGCTGGCATATTCAAAATGCTGACCTACACGGCTGCAACGTCTTATGTTGCAGAGGAGTTTTCCGATCAGGAGTGAGGCTACGATCCACGCTTGGCGATTGCCCTATGGAGTCGGATGGACTCGCTATTCGTCTACGCTTCCGCAGCTTTATTTAGTTTATTTCTCATGAGTTGGCCTTCAGCCGAATTTATTATGATGTAATAAAGACTCGATGTGAGAATCGTGTAATAAATTCAGGTGTGATTGAACTTTGAATCTTTGCATCAATGTACTGTGTGTGCCAGCATGATCTTGGGATGGTACAGCTACACAGAGACTTGACCGATTTCGGGTCGGGTCGTTACAGAGATGGTATTCAGAGCACACGCCGACCGTAGGACGTAACCCCTAGGATTGGAAAGCCATAGGAAGAGATTATTTTATTTTATGTCCTTATCATTCCGTAATTCTCCCCTGTTCATTTCTGACTTCTCTCCGATTTTCAACATTCTCGATGGCCGCCGAGTTCACCCCAGTTCTGCTACCGGAGTTTTGCCAGCCAGATGAGGCGATGCTTCTCGGCAAGAAGCTGGTTCAGATCATGAAGAAGCTGAAGATTGCCCTGCCCTCAATCACCGGGAAGCCTATCAATGCACTTCCGACGGATACCCGCTACAGGATTATGGTGCACATTCCAGGGAGGACCTTCGGAGGACATTCAGAGCCCATTGACTTTGAGTTTACCGATTTCACTTGGATCCTCGGAAGAGACATGGCGATTTATCGTGCACTTGGACATCTCCGAGAAGAGTACAGGGCCGAGCTCGACCCATCAGACCTCGCCATGATTTCTCGCAGAGCTAGGAATGGAGATATCATCCGTACCGTAGAGGACGACTCCATTCTTTCATATGTCCAAGACTTGGAGAGTCTCATCAGGAACCAGGAAATCCAGACGCGCCGAAACTCGAAGGTACACAGGAGGTTGTTGTTCCGTGAACTGGAACTGGAGGAGAAAGCACGCGCGGACTTCCTTGAACATGAAGAAGAAGTCAAGGATTTTATGGAGAGAATTGAGGTCCGGGATAAATATATTGCCACACTGGAGGAGAAGATAGACCCGGGAGAAGACCTTTTTCCGAGTGGAGATGATGGACCTCTCGTGAGCAATGACCAGGATTATGAAGAGAGCTCCACCGAAGGAAGCCGCAAGAGGAGACGCCGCACCAGAGGACGCCGCACCGGAGGACGCAAGAATAATTGATGAAGACATTTAGTCGACCGCCATGTTATTTTTTTTATTTTTTTTCGTCGATCAGTTAGGCCGTTATTTTCGATTAGTCGTGAGATTTTTGTAATTCCAGATTGAACCTTGTTTGAGATGAATGAATAAATGATTGGTGTGATTATGATTGTGCATTCATATGGGTAGTGCTATTTTCTCATTAGACCCTTGTTCTATTCTAATTTCTCATCCACTCCAAAACACCAGATGCCTCCGAGACGTGACCCCGGTTTCAACTTTCCGCCGGAGCTCACCCAGCTGATCCAGCAGCAGAATGCCCTGATGCAGATGCTCATCCAGAACCAGAACAACAACAACAACAATCCACCGCCACCACCCCCTGTTGACAACTTGACCCGCTTCCTAAGGCTGAATCCGCCAGTGTTCTCTAGCAGCACTGAGCCGATTGTGGCCGATGATTGGCTCCGCAAGGTTGGAAGGGAGTTAGCCACTGCTGGATGCACAGATGCAGAGAAGGTGCGCTTTGCCGCACATCAGCTTGATGGACCCGCAGCTTCTTGGTGGGAGAACTACACCGCCACTTATCCGGCCGCCACCGTGACATGGGCTGAGTTCTAGCAGGCCTTCCGCACCGCTCATGTCTCAGCTGGAGCCATGAGTCTGAAGAAGCGTGAGTTCCGCAACTTACGCCAGGGGAACCATACTGTGGGGCAGTACGTGGATGAGTTCAGCAAATTATCTCGCTATGCCCCAGATGATGTGGCCACAGATGCCGCAAAGCAAGAGAAGTTTCTCGAGGGACTCAATGATGAGCTAGGAATGCAGCTAATGGTGGCTACCTTCAACAACTACCAGGAGCTGGTAGACAAGGCCACCATACTTGAAGGCAAGCAGCAGCAGATTGATAGCCGCAAGCGGAAATATGGCCAGGGAAAGTACAACTCCGGAGCTCAGCAGAAGCCCCGCCATACCCCATACTCAGGAGGACATACCCATCACACCCATGGAGGACATAATCATGGAGGACATAACCATGGAGGGAATGGGAACAATCGCAACCACGACAACAACTCCAAGTCAGGCAATGGAGGCAATGGCAACCAGCACCGTCCTGCTCCGGCTCAGAAGGATCTGAGTCATATCACCTGTTTCAAGTGCCAGAAAACAGGACACTATGCCACCGATTGTCCGGAGGCCAAGCAGAGGAATGGAAACGGCAACGGCAATGGAAGCTTAGCAAAGAAGCCCAACCCTTTTTCTCATGCTCAGGTGAATCACCTTGACGTGGAGGACGTCTATAATCAGCCAGACACTGTGGTTGGTAAGTTTTTATTAAGTTCACATCCAGTATTGGTACTCTTTGATTCCGGTGCAACGCATTCATTCATATCAAGGGTAGTTGTGGAAAAGTATGGGTTGCCCACTAGAACCCTTAGAACCCCGCTTCAGGTCACTTCCCCAGGAGGAGAGATGACGGCAGGCTTAGGCTGTCATTCGACCCTCAGCATCGGAAACCATGATTTTCCCGCAGACCTCATAGTATTGGAATCCCAGAGTTTGGATGTAATTCTCAGCATGGATTGGTTGACCAAGTTTGAAGGAAACATCGACTGTGCTCGCAAGACGATTTTGCTCACCACCCCGGAGCAGAAAAGGATCAAGTATGTATCCAGACGCACACCGATGAAGAATCGGGTGAATTCCCTCACGGGTGTTGTTCAGGAGGAAGTGCCCGTAGTGCAAGATTTTCCCGATGTGTTTCCAGAGGAATTACCAGGAATGCCACCGGACAGAGACATTGAATTTTTGATTGAGTTATTGCCCGGCACAGCCCCAATATCCAAGAGACCCTATCAGATGCCCCCGAATGATTTGGAAGAGATCAAGAAGCAAATTAAGGAGCTATTGGAGAAGGGATATATTCGCCCAAGCTCGTCACCTTGGGGAGCCCCAGTTCTTTTGGTAGAGAAGAAGGATGGAACCCTGAGAATGGTTGTGGATTATCGTTCATTGAACGATGTGACCATCAAGAACAAGTACCCTCTGCCGATGATTAATGATTTATTTGATCAACTAGTTGGAGCCAAGGTATTCTCCAAGATCGATCTTCGATCAGGGTATCATCAGTTGAAGATTCGTGAACTGGATATACCCAAAACAGCTTTCACCACCAGGTATGGTTTATATGAGTATACCGTCATGTCATTCGGATTAACTAATGCCCCTGCGTATTTCATGAGCATGATGAACAAGGTATTTATGGAATATCTGGACAAGTTTGTCGTGGTGTTCATCGATGACATATTGGTTTTCTCCAAGAGCGAGGAAGAGCATAAGGAACATCTGCGTCTAGTTCTGGAGAAACTCCGGGAACATCAGTTATATGCCAAGTTCAGCAAATGTGAATTTTGGCTGAAGGAAGTCGGATTCCTCGGACATGTTATTTCAGGAGAAGGAATAGCAGTCGACCCCACCAAGGTCGAATCGGTCACCAACTGGCAGTCCCCCACCTCAGTCAAGGAGATCCGCAGTTTTCTCGGACTCGCAGGATATTATCGGAGGTTTATTGAGAATTTCTCCAAGATTGCCAAGCCCATGACTGAGCTGTTGAAGAAGGAAGCCAAGTACATTTGGACCGAGGATTGTGAAGCCAGTTTTCAGGAGCTGAAGAAACGTTTGGTTACCGCCCCGGTGCTAATTTTGCCGGACATACACAAGGATTACCAGGTATATTGTGACGCTTCTCGTCAAGGACTCGGAGGAGTGCTCATGCAGGAAGGAAAAGTTGTAGCTTATACCTCCAGACAGCTACGACCTCACGAGATGAATTATGCCACACACGATTTGGAGTTAGCAGCCGTAGTGCACGCACTCAAGACCTGGAGACATTTCCTTGTCGGAAATAGTTGTGATGTTTACACGGATCATAAGAGCCTGAAGTATATTTTCACGCAGAAGGAATTGATTCTCAGGCAGAGGAGATGGCTTGAATTGATCAAGGACTATGACATGAGATTGCATTATCACCCAGGGAAGGTAAATGTTGTAGCAGATGCCTTGAGCCGTAAAAGTTATGTGAACACCCTCATAGCTGGAGGATTACCTCAGGAATTAGCCGACGATATCAGACAGCTCCGACTGGAGATAGTACCGAGAGGATTTGTCGCCACCTTGGATATACAGTCCACTCTGACCGAAAGAATCCGTGAAGCCCAGAAGACAGACAAGGGAATTACAGAGATAAAGGAAAAGATGTGTAACGGAAAGGCGAAAGGTTTTCGTGAAGATGAGCACGGAACTTTATGGTTTGAGGATCGCATCTATGTGCCTAATGACCCAGAGGTCAGGAAGTTAATTCTTCAGGAGGCCCATGATTCACCGTACTCGATTCACCCAGGCAACACCAAGATGTATCTGGATTTGAAGGAAAGTTTCTGGTGGATAGGTATGAAGAAGGATATTGCCGAGTACGTAGCAGTGTGCGATGTTTGTCAGCGAGTAAAGGCGGAACATCAGAAGCCAGCAGGGTTACTTCAACCTTTGCCGATACCCGAGTGGAAATGGGAAAAACTTGGAATGGATTTTATCACAGGATTACTGAGGACCCGTTCAGGTTATGATTCTATCTGGGTAGTGGTTGATCGCTTGACCAAGGTAGCTCATTTCATTCCCGTGAGGACCACATATACCAGCGCTAAGTTAGCCAAGATATACATGACCAGGATCGTATGTCTGCATGGAGTTCCAAGGAGTATCGTGTCAGATAGAGGAACACAATTTACCTCAAAGTTTTGGAATCAGTTGCATGAAACTTTGGGTACGAGGCTGGAGTTCAGTACAGCTTTTCATCCGCAGACAGATGGACAGACCGAGAGAGTCAACTAGATTTTGGAGGACATGTTGAGAGCCTGTGCGCTAGACTATGGGTCTAGCTGGGATGACAACTTGCCATATGTAGAGTTCTCGTACAACAACAGCTATCAGACCAGTCTGAAGATGGCTCCTTTCGAAGCTCTATACGGAAGGAGGTGTAGAACACCATTGCTATGGGATGGTGTTGGAGACCGAAAACTTTTTGGTCCCGATCTTATCAGAGACTCCGAAGAGAAGGTCAAGCTGATTCGAGATAGACTCAAGATAGCACAGTCGAGATAGAAGAGTTATGCCGACAGTAAACGCAAGGAGATAACGTATGAAGTTGGAGACCGAGCATATCTCCGTGTGTCCCCACTTCGTGGAATCAAGAGGTTTGGTGTTAAAGGAAAGTTGGCACCCAGGTTCATTGGCCCCTACAAAATCCTCGAACGCAGAGGAGAAGTCGCTTACAAGCTGGAATTGCCGGAAGGATTGTCCGGAGTTCACGATGTCTTCCATGTTTCTCAGCTGAAGAAATGCCATGCTGAGATGGCCGAAATTCCGTTGAGAGACACAGTGCCCCTAGAGGCCATACAACTCGACAGTGATCTGACTTATCAGGAGAAACCCGTCCGAATTCTCGAGGCTGCAAACAGAGTCACCCGCAGCAAGATCATCAAGTTTTGCAAGGTTCTGTGGAGTCATCATTCCGAGGAGGAAGCCACCTGGGAGCGAGAAGAAGACCTCCGCCGAGACCACGCGCACCTATTTGCTAGCCAACCCGAATCTCGAGGGCGAGATTCATCTTAAGGTGGGTAGGTGTGTAACATCCCAAATTTTAAATTTGGAATGTTTTACAATTATTAGCTAAGCATCTATGCATTTTGATTGAAATTGAGTGGCATTTGAAAATTTCAGAGGCAGTTGAGTTTGTGTTGTGAATTGAACTTGTTTTGGCATTGAAATTTATTTCAAATATCCCTGACAAATACTTGATCAAAAGTATGAGAGGAGCTAACATGGCACTCCAAAAATGTCAGAATAAATGTATTGCCAAAAAGTTTGAATTCAAATTTGAACTTTATTTGGGATTTCCAGAATTTTTTTGTTTGAGTTTTACCTCTGGAAAAATGTGCACGTTGTAGGATTAATTCCCCTGAGAATTTTGATATATATATGTCCTATATAAAAATAATATATATGTTTTCTTCCTTCCCTCTATTTCAAAAAAAAAGAGAAAGCCCCGAGCTGGCCAGGCCAACCGGCCCAGCACCCAGGAACCAGCCGGCCCAGCCCACCGACGCCGAGCCGGCCTGCCCCAGCGCGCCCGCACGCCCGAACCCTCTCCCGATCGGTCGCCCGATCCTCTCTCCCTCTCTCTCTCTCACTAACGCGCTGGCCCCACCTCTTTCTTTCCCCCTCGTGCACGGCATGCCGCACCGGAGCACGCGCAGAGCGCGCCCGACACCGCGATCTTCTCGGGATCGCGATCCCGCGTCGCCCCCTCGTCCAAGTCCATGTCCTATAAGTTCCCCTCGCTCTCCTCTCTCGAACCACCTAAAACCCTACGCTCCAAACCCACCACAGCGCACGCCATCGCCATTCGCATCTCGCCGCCGCCGCCTCGGTTCGCCGCCACGTTCGCCGCCGGTGAGCACCACCTCGAACCCTCTTTCCATCCAAGCACCCCCCTCGCCGTTTCCCACCTTTTTGACAAGGTTTGGTCGCCCAGGAACGACCGAAGCCTCCGCCCCGAGCATCACCGCCCGCCGCCGGAGTTGCAGAGCACCAGGAGCCCCGCCGAGCTCGTCCCACTCGCCTCCGTCATCTTCGACCATCACCGAGACCACCCTCGACCTCGCCACGCTTCGCCGCACCTCTCCGACACCTTCTCCGACCTCCCTGACTACCAGAGCCGCCGCACCGCCAACGCCCGAGCCGCCGCCGTCGTCTCCGTTCGTCGCCGCCGACGCTGTAAGCCCGAGATCCCCTCCACCGTTGGATCTCGCATGTATGGCCTAGATTAGAAGCAACGAAGGGGTACGGTTTTATTTAATAGATCGGTTTTACTTACGGTTTTTTTGTTAGATCGAACCGGTCGACGTTTCTGTTTAGCCGCGGGCGCTTTTTATTTAGATTTTGCCTGAGCGGCATATAGGCCCAATAGCGCGGTTTTCTTTTTAGTTTTATTTCTCAGTTTCTGGTTTTAGCAGAATAGTTCTGTTTTTGTTTTTACTATTTCTTTTAGTTGGTTCATTATTTTTAGTTGATTCTTTTTTTGTGAGTTTGAAAATTTGTTGTAGTTTCTGTAGAAAATATGTTCAGCCATGTTTAAATTATTAGAAATAGTTTTACATTAGATTTAGACAGATTAGTTTTTCTGCCACAAATTGAGCTAGGATTTTTTTAGTGATTCTTTTTGCTACTGCTTAGTTTTGACCATGCCTAGCAGTAGGAACTTGTTTGGGTATTTTAGATTTAATAAATAATTAGTTTTATGTCGAAATCAAGTTTTTCTTGTTTATTTAGCTAGCTGATGTTTTCCTACTGTTCTAGTTAGCAAATTATTTTATTTTTATTATTTTATATTTTATTTTAGATTAGTTTCTGTAGCTACAGAGGATGAACTTTTATTTACAGTAGAATAAAAGTTTTATTTTATTTTCTTTGCTAGGATTGTTTTAGGCATAATAGGAGTTCTATAATAGCTTTTGATGTGATTCTTTTTGCTCCTAGTTTGTATGATGTTTTCCCTTCTGTTAGTTAGCAAAACCAATGCTTAGGTTCTGTTAAGAAAAGTTTTAGTTGTGTAAAACTATTTCTTAGTTGTTGCTTGATATGATGAAAACCTTGATTTGCTTTCTCCGAGTTTTTCTTTGGTTTTGGTTTGAGTGCTTGGGTGTTTTACTTCAACTTGCTGTTATGTTATATTGTGCTATACTTATTTGTGCTATTGTTTGACTTGGTAGAATTTCCGGAGTGCGAAGCCTGCTATTACGAGTCGCTAGCTTTCGAAGACCGTCAGCCAGGCAAGTCATTTGATCATGTTTTTACAATACCTATGATTTTATTGCATTAGAGTTATACCTCCCCACCATTCATGCAGTAGGAGAATTTTGTTAAGTTATGTTCTTGAGTAGTATCATGAGGTAGGATGAACCCTTCTCCCTTGTTACCGATGCCCGGGACGATGTAGTTTATTTTGCTATGCTTTAGTAGACGGGGTTGGTTGAGTGATTCATAAGGGAGATGCGAGAGTCAAGATGATGACAACCCCATGACGTCAAGCTCAAGATGGACTTCAAAATTCACTACTGGGTGGAGGACGGTTGACGGGCACCCTGGAGAAACCAGCGGATGGCCGGGATGCATGGAGAAGCGCCATGACATCTTGCGGAAAGCTTCACCCAGCCACGAAGAGACGGATGGATACCCCATTGACCGGAAGCTTACCTGTGCAGCCGCAAGCCATTATGGGCTCTGGCTGGGTTGACCCTAGGCGTGACTCTGGCCGGACGGTGCTATGAGATGTAGAAGAACGGTAGGATTGGATGGGCACCGGCAGTGGCCCAGAGGATTTCTTCGGAAGACCCTGTTTCGTTCGTCCCGTCTTCAAACACCAGGCAGTGCGAAGACTTAAAGGAGGGAACGATTCTTGCGGGTAAAGTGCACAAACCTCTGCAGAGTAACAACCTAATCGATTAGCCGTGTCCCCGGTTACGGACAAATGAGCCTCTGGAATTGGAGTATTTCGGATATCTCAACACTGAACTTAATAAATTAATTGAGGGGGTTATTTAATAATTGGGAACGAGACATTGGTTGGCGGAACCATCTCAATAACTACCAACAATTTTGTAGTAATTGCAAACAAGTCCTTGTTGTAGGGAAAACCCGGCTTTTTCGCAAAACAATGAAACTTAGAGCCCCATAGCCAAATTGCATATAGTATTAGTAATTTTATTGTTGTTCTCTCTTCATGACTTGCCGGCATATTCAAAATGCTGACCTACACGGCTGCAACGTCTTATGTTGCAGAGGAGTTTTCCGATCAGGAGTGAGGCTACGATTCACGCTTGGCGATTGCCCTATGGAGTCAGATGGACTCGCTATTCGTCTACGCTTCCGCAGCTTTATTTAGTTTATTTCTCATGAGTTGGCCTTCGGCCGAATTTATTATGATGTAATAAAGACTCGGTATGAGAATCGTGTAATAAATTCAGGTGTGATTGAACTTTGAATCTTTGCATCAATGTACTGTGTGTGCCAGCATGATCTTGGGATGGTACAGCTACACAGAGACTTGACCGATTTCGGGTCGGGTCGTTACAATCGGATCCATGTGGCTCGTTTTGGTGGCGAGATGTCACAAAATTGATGCCCATATACGGAGGAATCTCAAAAGTACAAGTGGCAAACGGTAGGAAAGTACTTTTCTGGAAAGACTTATGGGCCGACAACATTATTGCCGACAAGTATCCAAGAGCGCTCTCTTACACCATCAATGAAGACGTATCAGTCCGGGATTTCTTGTCCATCACGTCACTCCGGGAGGCGTTTCACCTCCCACTCTTGGAACAGGCATACGCTGAAGTTCGCCAACTTCAAACTAACACGGTGACGACTGTCTTATCCAATGAGCAAGACATTTGGTCATATGTTTGGGGCGCAGTACAATTCACTGCACACAAATACTATACGTTCTACTTCCGAGAAATATGTGCACATGAGGCTTTTCGATGGATATGGAAATCAAGATCCACCATGAAAATAAAAGTATTCGGTTGGTTATTACTCTCAGACCGCCTAAACACAAGGAATATGCTTAAATGACGACATTACAATATTGGAGAGGACCACAACTGCATTCTCTGTGGACTACAAATTGAGGAAACCTTGGAGCACTTGTTCTTTGAATGCCACTTCAGTACTGATTGCTGGACCAGCCTTGGTCTTTTCTGGCCACAAGGAGCATCAAGACTACAAAATATTACTATGGCCAAAAACAATTGGGATCGACCTCTTTTCATGGAGATGTTCTTGCTCCGGCATGGAGCATATGGAAGGAACGCAATAACAAACACTTCACGGGGATTGCACCAACAAAGGCATCTTGGTTAGGTAGACTTAAGAATGATTTCTCTCTCCTTGCCTATAGGGTTAAGGAAAAACACAAACATCTCACCCCCCTCATTCTCTCCTCAATAGTTTAGTCCTTCCTTCACCCCCCAAAGGGGGGTTGCCACAAGCTCTCAGATGTAAAGCTTCCATGTAAATTGTAATTTGTACCCTGTTACTTTAATACAAAAATAACAGTAGGAGGTTCTCCTACTGTTCAAGGTTCAAAAAAAAGATTATATTGTTCAGACTCATGATTTTGCCTATTCCCCTAAAATGAATTTGTAGTACCGCATGGAGTCGGGCGAAATTGATCCCTGATACGCCTCCAACATATCTATAATTTTTTTTAATGTTCCATGCTATTATAGTATCAATTTTGGATGTTTTATATGTCATTAGATGCAATTATATATCTTTTTTTGGGACTAACATATTAACTCAGTGTCCAGTGCCAGTTGCTATTTTTTTTGCATGTTTTTGGCTTTTCAAAAAATCAATATCAAACAAAGTCCAAACGGAGAAAAAACTTTGGATTATTTTTTTCTGGACGAGAAGACACCCTAGAAGGTTCGGGAGGAGGCTAGAGGAGCCACAAGGGAGCAACAATCCCTGGGGGCAACCCTAGGCTTGTGGGGCCCTCGTGGCACATCAAACCCTAATTCCACCTCTATAAATACTCGAATATTCCCCTGACATCAGAGAGACACCCGAAATACTTTTTCTGTCGTCGCAAGTTCTAGAACCACGAGATCCTATCTGAAGACCTTCTCCGGTACTCTGTCGGAGGGGGATTTGATCACGGAGGGGGCTCTTGTCGGCGGGAAACAACACCTATGGGATCACAAGAATCCCTACTACAGTTGCCGAGGCGCGGGGTTGTGAGAAGAGCAGGATTAACAGTTAGCACAAGGATCATTTACCCAGGTTCGGGCCGTGAGGATGCGTAATACCCTAGTCCTGCTTTGGTGGATGTATTGAGTGTTCTTGTGTTCTTGAGCTAGCTACGGGGTGCAACTTGCCCAAAAGAGCCGAATCCCTCTCCAGTATGCCATGGGCCTCCTTTTATAGTCGAAAGGGGCTGCCACAGTGGCACACAGGAGGTGGAAAGGTATACAGTGTCGCGAGCTTATCGCCCGGGTTACAGGACAAGACGCATTTAATGCGTAGCTTAGGTGTCCCTTAGCTTTATCGGGCACGGGAACAAGGCCCGTCCCGTCCGTCGCCGCCTCGCCTTGCTTCGACACGCGCCCAGGCCAGCGATGCATGCGGCGCCATGTAGGCAGGCAGGCAGCTGAGGTGGCGCGGTGGTAGGGTCTTCACGAAGATCTTCATGCCACCACGCAGGTGCTTGCTGAGTTGGCTCGGAAGCCGCCCGTCGCCACGCAAGTGCCTGCCCAGCTGGTTGAGCTAGCAGCTGCATGCGAACGGCGGTGGAGTCTTGGCAGGCGCGGGCCTGGCTGTGGCCCTGCTGGCGCCCTCGGCAAGGGTCTTGCCAGGAGGCCCGGCAAGGGTCTTGCCGTGGTGCTGTGGTCGTCCCCGGCAAGGCGCTTGCCGGGGGTCTTGTGGATTTCCTCGGCAAGGATCTCGCCAAGGGTCGCCATCTTCTGTTCCTCATTTGACCTCATGTATTCATGATCTTGACGAAGATCTGCATGCCACCACAGAGGTGCCTCCCGAGCCTTGGTTCCAATACAGCCGTTGGCGACGCTCGGAACCCTCGGGCTCAAGGGTGGCTCGCTCTGTGGGTGTTGGGCAAGTTGCCCTGGCAAGGCTCTTGCCGGGGCCGCGGAGGCCGGCCTGGCAAGGATCTTGCCGGGGGAGTCCACCTCGCCCCTTTGCTCCCTGTGTCTCTGACCTTGGCATTGCCTCGGTTGTCTTGTGCTTCGGCTTCTCTCTGGCTCCCCTCCTTTGCCCTGCTACGTGCGGCCGCGACGCGCGGCTCTGACTGCCCGTGCACAAGTAAAGGGGTCAAAAGGAGAGCCCCTACTTTTGTACACCGACAGGAGCCCCCGGGCCCAGGCCACACATAAGCGCGACGCGTTGTTGGGCCAGGCCCAGAACGGTGTGCGGGCAGGCGGGGCGGATTTCCACCGCAGTAACTGTTTCGTCCGCTGCGCTTCACCGCGACCTGCGTTGAACGCGCGATGTGGAGGGGCGTGCGTGACGTGGGGGTCATGCGTGGGGCGGTTCCCGCACGCATGCGTCACATCATAGTTAATGGGAAAGGAGGCGGCCCACGCCTTCCCCGTAAAAAGGAATAATCGCAGGCGCGCTGCTCACTTTACCCCCCTTCCTGCGTCTTCTCCAATCTTAGAGCCGCCGCCCCCTTCTCCTTCCTTCCTAAGCTTTCGCCTTTACTCACTGCCACTGCGTCTCCGCTGTCTTCTGTCTCTTGCCCCCCCAGCCGCCATGGCGCCCAAATCCACCAAGGGCAAGGGAGTGGCCAAGAATGCCGGAGCGACGGAGCCGCCGGAGAGTGCGTTGGCGGCGCAGCGGACGCAGCTCGCCTACTTCCCCTCGACGGTCGACGTGTTCGAGCTCCGGGAGGCCTTCAAACCCCTGTGGGGGTGAAGACGGGGGGAGAGACGACGGGGCATCCAGCCACGCGCGTCATCCCCGCCAATTGCGCCGAGGCCGCCTCAAATCGGTACCCTTTCTTTGTCGACTACTTCTCCTGCGGGATCTGTCCCCCTTCTCCGATTTCTTCAATGACGTCATGCACACCTACGACTTCCACCTTTTGGATTTTACTCCAAATGCCATGGCGTGCATGGCTCTTTTCGCGCACCTCTGCGAGGGCTTCGCCGGGGTGCATCCCAACACGGCGCTCTTCCGCCACTACTTCTTCCCTCGGATCCAACCGGGGGGCGCCATTTCCGGTTGCGTCACCTGGATCCCGCGGTCCAAGGGGGCATACCCGGAGGGCGCCATGAAGGATAGGTGGGAAGAATGGCGGGACCGGCAGTGCTGGATTGAAGAGAAAGACCCGCCGAACTTTTGCCGGGTCCGCGACGCGCCGCCGGTTCACCGGGGCGACTGGAGCGATGTCGACGCCGACGATGCGAAGCTCACGGTCGCGACCATCAGGATCCTTCGCCTTACCGAGGCCGGGCTCACCCTTGAGATGATTGGGGCGGATTTCATCCGCCGCCGAATCGCTCCGCTGCATAACAAGGGGAGGCCGGCCTGGCTCTTCACGAACGCCGCCGACATCATGAGGCTTCGCCCCGGCCTCGACCACAACTTCACGATGATGGGGCACGCCCACTTCTGCCAGCGGCTCTTCCAGCTCAACGTGAACCGCGACGGCGAGGTCGAGCGGACCAGCAAGGCCGCAAGGGCTGCCGCGAAGGCTGGCAAGGTCGCCAAGGGGCCCTTGTTCAAGTTGCCGGCAGGAGTGGTCCCGCTGAGCAACAACTCGCGCTGGACCGACATCATCGCCATGATGCCGGACTTCAACGCGCATGGCCTTGACCCGAGCTGGGTCGAGCCGGAGGAAATTCTAGTGCAGGAGTTCTTCGACACCTTGCATGAGGGGTACGTCACCGCCGAGCCGCGGCTCGTCCAGGACACCACCCAGGCAGAGCTGGACTACGTCGCCGCCAGGGCGATGGAGGCGAAGCTTGCCGAGGAGGCCGGCAGCACCGGTGGCGTGGAGGACAAGGCTACGGCGGAGGCGGAGGAGAAGGAGCTCGTCCAGTGAGCGGAGGCCGCTGGGAGGTCAGCAGCGCCGGCACCGGGGCTCCTCTCGTCGAGGGTGTGGTCGACGAGTCGTCTTCGGAGGAGGCCGAAGCTGTCGACCCTCCGGCCACGGGGAGAGGGCGAGTCCTGCGGCGGGCCACTTCCAGCTAGCCGGTCCGGCCCGTCAAGGCCGCATGGCGGCCAAAGTCTCCGGAGGAGTCCGCGCGTCAGACGAGGGCCGCGGCGGCGAAGAAGGTGGTGAAGGCTGCGGTGGCGAAGAAGAAAGCATCTGCCTCCTCTTCATCCAAGCGCGCGCAGACTTCGCCCTCCTCCCATCCTTCGGCAGACATCGACGTGGAGGTCACCTTTGACTTCGGGTCCCTCAGCCCAAGGAGGAAGAGGAAGGCAACAAAGGAGGAGGTGGATGACGAGTAAGTATCTTGCTCCTTTCTGTCATCTCTGTCTCCTCAATCTGTGCCGCTTGTCTTGACTTGTTTTCACGTTTGTAGGGATGCGGAGACGCTGGCCCAGAGGGTGAAGAGGGCCAAGGCCTTGGCGGGCGGCCAGCCCCCGGCGGGTACTTCGAGGGCACCACTGGTGGTGTTGAGCAGCCCGGACAGCAGCCCCCGGCACAGCCCCCAGCGTAAGTTCATCACTCACCCCTCGTCAACATGTGTTGGGGGCACGATCTCTTGGTGCTGACCTTGCCGTGGTCGCAGGAGGAGGACAACAGCAGGAGGAGCCACAGAGGGCTACCCCCAACACGCCGCCCCCATCGACCATGCCGCCCCGAGGGGCGTCCCCGGCAAGGGCGCCAAGCACCGATCCCACGCACATGGAGGAGGAGGAGGAGAGCTTGGGCGCCGGCGGCTTCGCCTCGGAGCCAAATGTTGGTGGGGAGGGGACCTCTGCTCCCCGGCCCGGCGCTGGTAAGCCGTTCGCCTTTCGTCCCTGTTCTTTTTTTTTCTTTGCTGGCTCTTGGTCTTGGCTTTGTCTTATCCCCTTCTTGGTATCCAGATCGTCCGTCGGCGGACCAGGAGGACATAGACGCCGTCATCGAGGATGTCACCAAGGATGCCGCGGCAGAGGCCGAGAAGATCGCTGCCAAGGAGACCGCCAAGGGTGCTGCCGAAGACGCCGCCAAGGGGCCCGCCGGGGAGCCCAGCAAGGGGCCTACCGGGGAGGCCGGCAAGGCCGCCACCGAGGAGGAGGTGGTCGATGACCAGCCTTCCCCCTCCGCTGCCTCCGGCTCCGGTAGGTATCTGAGGGTGACCGATGACCTCTTCGTCCACATCCCAGGGGCGTCCAGCTCCAGGGCGCCCATCGAGGGAGAGGTGTTCGACGAAGAGGTGCTTGCCGCCGCCGGGCTCGAGGTCGTCAACGAGCCGAGCACCGGTGGCGACGGCTCTCAGGAGGAGCGGCTTCTCCAGGCCATGGCGCCAATTTCTGGAAGCTCCAGGCGCTCCACCGCGCTCGCCTAGACAAGGCCAAGTCCAGGATGACAACGGTGGACAAGGCGGAGGCGGACCTCAAGGTGCGCGTCGCCGAGGCGCAGACTTGGTTCCGCCAAGCTAGCGAAGAGCTGAAGGCCGCCCAGGGCGAGCTGGCCGACATCGAGAAGGCCCAGGAGACGGCGGAGAGCTTGGCCGCCGCAGCCGAGGCCGCTCGGACCCAACACCAGGCCGCGCTGAACTCCCAGCCCCCAGGAGGAGGATCTTGCCAAACGCGAGGCGGATATCGATGCCAAACTCCGCGCCAAGGACGAGGAGGTGGAGAAACTTGTCGTGCAGTGGACCCAAGAGCTGGAGCAGAGGCACAGGGAGGCGCTCGACGCCCAAGCTCTGGTTCACGCCGGGAAGGTGAAGGAGCTGGAGGTGGAGTGGGACGAGCTAAAGGGCCAGGCCCTGAAGCTGTCCCAGGAGAAGGACACGCTCAACGGCGCCCTGACGGAGGGGCAGGGTGCGGCCGTCAGCAGGGCCGGGGAGCTCTTCGAAGCCAACAACTCCATCAAAGATCTCAAGCTGAAGCTGGAGGGTCTCGAGGGGATGCTGTCGGAGAGCAAGGCCCGGGAGGAGATCCTGGCCAAGGATCTGGAGGCCGAGAAGCTGTAGCAGAAGAACAAAGCCGCCAGCCACAAGGATTTTGTGGAGGGCGAGAATCGCTGGCTCAGCCGCCTCAAGGACGTCGCCGGTAGGATCACCATGCAGCTGGCTACCATGGGGATCCCAAATGTGAGGTACGCCCCAGAGCGCAGCGGGACTACCAACGCCAAGTTGACCCTGTTCTTCGAGGGTGTTCTCGGGGCCTTGGAGCAGTTCCACTCCAACAGGGTGGCTTTACTGGCCGACGAGAACCGAAGGCTCTGCCGGGGTGCCATGACCAAGGTCCTCACCAAGGTGGCGTACTGGAACCCCACCCTTGACTTCGACGCCGCGCTGGAGAGCTTGCCGAAGGGTACTGACCTCGCGCCGCTCAAGTAGCGTATTGAGCCCATCATCAGCCTCATCGATGAAATTCAAAGGGTGGGGGCCAGCGCCGGGATTAGGCACCCCATTTCTTATCGCCGCTGCAGGTTCATGACCAAGACAATTTCTATCTTTAGTTAGAACCGCAGCAACAATTTGATGTAATATAACTCTGCAATACTTTTGATACAATGCATGTTATTTTCCTGTTCGATTTTCCTTTGTATGTCCACCCTACGTTAACAGGGTAGGCTTGCCGGCGCGTAAACCCAGGGCGGCGTCTTGAGGACAGATCCCCATTGGCCTGCCGGGTGTGTTTGCTGCCGGGCAAACCACCTTACCGCCCTTAACGCAGCCGCTCGACCTGTCGAGCTTGACTCGAGTCAAAATCGAGAGCGTTGCCAAGTGCGGAAGGCTACCCTTGTTGGAAATATGCCCTAGAGGCAATAATAAATGGTTATTATTATATTTCTTTGTTCATGGTAATTGTCTATTGTTCATGCTATAATTGTATTGTCCGAAAATCGTAATACATGTGTGAATACATAGACCACAACGTGTCCCTAGTAAGCCTCTAGTTGACTAGCTCGTTGATCAACAGATAGTCATGGTTTCCTGACTATGGACATTGGATGTCATTGATAACGGGATCACATCATTAGGAGAATGATGTGATGGACAAGACCCAATCCTAAGCATAGCATAAAAGATCGTGTAGTTTCGTTTGCTAGAGCTTTTCCAATGTCAAGTATCTTTTCCTTAGACCATGAGATCGTGCAACTCCCGGATACCGTAGGAGTGCTTTGGGTGTGCCAAACGTCACAACGTAACTGGGTGACTATAAAGGTGCACTACGGGTATCTCCGAAAGTGTCTGTTGGGTTGGCACGGATCGAGACTGGGATTTGTCACTCCGTGTGACGGAGAGGTATCTCTGGGCCCACTCGGTAATGCATCATCATAATGAGCTCAATGTGACTAAGGCGTTAGTCACGGGATCATGCATTGCGGTACGAGTAAAGAGACTTGCCGGTAACGAGATTGAACAAGGTATTGGGATACCGACGATCGAATCTCGGGCAAGTAACATACCGATTGACAAAGGGAATTGAATACGGGATTGATTGAATCCTCGACATCGTGGTTCATCCGATGAGATCATTGTGGAACATGTGGGAGCCAACATGGGTATCCAGATCCCGCTGTTGGTTATTGATCGGAGAGGCGTCTCGGTCATGTCTGCATGTCTCCCGAACCCGTAGGGTCTACACACTTAAGGTTCAGTGACGTTAGGGTTGTACAGATATGTGTATGCGGAAACCCGAAAGTTTTTCGGAGTCCCGGATGAGATCCCGGACGTCACGAGGAGTTCCGGAATGGTCCGGAGGTAAAGAATTATATATAGGAAGTCAAGTTTCGGCCACCGGGAAAGTTTCGGGGGTTACCGGTATTGTACTGGGACCATCGGAAGGGTCCCGGGGGTCCACCGGGTGGGGCCACCTATCCCGGAGGGCCCCATGGGCTGAAGTGGGAGGGTAACCAGCCCCTAGTGGGCTGGGGCGCCCCCCCTGCGCCTAGGGTTGGAAACCCTAGGGTGGGGGGGCGCCCCACTTGCCTTGGGGGGCAAGTCACCCCCCTTGGCCGCCGCCCCTTGCCCTAGATGGGTTCTGGCCGGCGCCCCCCTCCCAGGGGTCCTATATAAAGGGGGGGAGGGAGGGCAGCAGCAACACAGCCTTGGGCGCCTCCCTCTCCCCCTGCAACACCTCTCTCTCTAGTATATGCTCGGCGAAGCCCTGCCGGCATCCCGCTACATCCACCACCACGCCGTCGTGCTGCTGGATCTCCATCAACCTCTCCTTCCCCCTTGCTGGATCAAGAAGGAGGAGACGTCGCTGCACCGTACGTGTGTTGAACGCGGAGGTGCCGTCTGTTCGGCACTCGGTCATCGGTGATTTGAATCACGGCTAGTACGACTCCGTCATCCACGTTCATTGGAACGCTTTCGCTCGCGATCTACAAGGGTATGTAGATGCACTCCTTTCCCCTTGTTGCTAGTATACTCCATAGATGCATCTTGGTGAGCGTAGGAAAATTTTAAAATTATGCTACGATTCCCAACAACCCTGCCACTCTCGATGCGGCCGCTTGAGCTGTTGAGCAGACTCGAAACAGAACAAGGGCGTTGCCAATTGCGGGAGGGCCCCTTTGCGTGTAGGTTTTCCATACATAGGCATGATCTCCGAGGACAATAACCTTATGTATAAAAGGAAATTGCTCAGGGCTCTGGATGACACATATCCCTCCTCCCGCAGCGCTTGGCGAAGCCCTGTTGGAATCCCGCTACTTCCACCACCACGCCGTCGTGCTGCTGGATCTCCATCAATCTCTCCTCCCCCCTTGCTGGATCAAGAAGGAGGAGACGTCGCTACTCCATACGTGTGTTGAACGCGGAGGTGCCGTCTGTTCGGCACTCGGTCATCGGTGATTTGAATCACGGCGAGTATGACTCCGTCATCCACGTTCATTGGAACGCTTTCGCTCGCGATCTACAAGGGTATGTAGATGCACTCCTTTCCCCTCGTTGCTAGTATACTCCATAGATGCATCTTGGTGAGCGTAGGAAAATTTTAAAATTATGCTACGATTCCCAACAGTGGCATCATGAGCCAGGCCTATGCGTAGTTACTATGCACGAGTAGAACACAAAGCAGTTGTGGGCGTTGAGTTTGCCAATTCTTCTTGCCGCTACTAGTCGTTTCTTGTTTCGGCGGCATTGTAGGATGAAGCGGCCCGGACCGACCTTACACGTACGCTTACGTGAGACAGGTTCCACCGACTGACATGCACTAGTTGCATAAGGTGGCTAGCAGGTGTCTGTCTCTCCTACTTTAGTCGGAACGGATTCGATGAAAAGGGTCCTTATGAAGGGTAAATAGAAATTGGCAAATCACGTTGTGGTCATACGTAGGTAAGAAAACGTTCTTGCTAGAAACCTACAAACCACGTAAAAACTTGCAACAACAATTAGAGGACGTCTAACTTGTTTTTGCAGCAAGTGCTATGTGATGTGATATGGCCAGAAGATGTGATGAATGATATATGTGATGTATGAGATTGATCATATTCTTGTAATAGGAATCACGACTTGCATGTCGATGAGTATGACAACCGGCAGGAGCCATAGGAGTTGTCTTTATTATTTTGTATGACCTGCGTGTCATTGAATAACGCCATGTAATTTACTTTACTTTGTTGCTAAACGCGTTAGCCATAGAAGTAGAAGTAATCGTTGGCGTGACGACTTCATGAAGACACGATGATGGAGATCATGATGATGGAGATCATGGTGTCATGCCGGTGACGAAGATGATCATGGTGCCCCGAAGATGGAGATCAAAGGAGCATGATGATATTGGCCATATCATGTCACTATTTGATTGCATGTGATGTTTATCATGTTTTTGCATCTTATTTGCTTAGAACGACGATAGTAAGTAAGATGTTCCCTTATGATAATTTCAAGAAAAGTGTTCCCCCTAACTGTGCACCGTTGCGAAGGTTCGTTGTTTCGAAGCACCACGTGATGATCGGGTGTGATAGATTCTAACGTTCGAATACAACGGGTGTTGACGAGCCTAGCATGTATAGACATGGCCTCGGAACACACGCAATACACTTAGGTTGACTTGACGAGCCTAGCATGTACAGACATGGCCTCGGAACACGGAGGACCGAAAGGTCGAGCATGAGTCGTATAGAAGATACGATCAACATGGAGATGTTCACCGATCTTGACTAGTCCGTCTCACGTGATGATCGGACACGGCCTAGTTGACTCGGATCATGTTTCACTTAGATGACTAGAGGGATGTCTATCTAAGTGGGAGTTCATTAAATAATTTGATTAGATGAACTTAATTATCATGAACTTAGTCTAAAATCTTTACACTATGTCTTGTAGATCAAATGGCCAACGTTGTCCTCAATTTCAACGCGTTCCTAGAGAAAACCAAACTGAAAGATGATGGCAGCAACTATACGGACTGGGTCCAGAACCTGAGGATCATCCTCATAGTAGCCAAGAAAGATTATGTCTTAGAAGCACCGCTAGGTGATGCACCAATTCCAGAAAACCAAGACGTTATGAACGCTTGGCAGTAGCGTGCTGATGATTACTCCCTCGTTCAGTGCGGCATGCTTTACAGCTTAGAACCGGGTCTCCAAAAGCGTTTTGAGAAACATGGAGCATATGAGATGTTCGAGGAGCTGAAATTGGTTTTCCAAGCTCATGCCCGGGTCGAGAGATATGATGTCTCCGACAAGTTCTTCAGCTGTAAAATGGAGGAGAATAGTTCTGTTAGTGAGCACATACTCAGAATGTCTGGGTTGCATAACCGCTTGTCTCAGCTGGGAGTTAATCTCCCGGATGACGCGGTCATTGACAGAATCCTCCAGTCGCTTCCACCAAGCTACAAGAGCTTTGTGATGAACTACAATATGCAGGGGATGGAAAAGACCATTCCTGAGGTATATTCAATGCTGAAATCAGCGGAAGGGGAGATCAGAAAAGAACATCAAGTGTTGATGGTGAATAAAACCACTAAGTTCAAGAAGGGCAAGGGTAAGAAGAACTTCAAGAAGGACGGCAAGGGAGTTGCCGCGCCCGGTAAGCCAGTTACTGGGAAGAAGTCAAAGAATGGACCCAAGCCTGAAACTGAGTGCTTTTATTGCAAGGGAAGTGGTCACTGGAAGCGGAACTGCCCCAAATACTTAGCGGACAAGAAGGCCGGCAACACCAAAGGTATATGTGATATACATGTAATTGATGTGTACCTTACCAGTACTCGTAGTAGCTCCTGGGTATTTGATACCGGTGCGGTTGCTCATATTTGTAACTCAAAACAGGAACTACGGAATAAACGGAGACTGGCGAAGGACGAGGTGACGATGCGCGTCGGGAATGGTTCCAAGGTCGATGTGATCGCCGTCGGCACGCTACCTCTGCATCTACCCACAGGATTAGTTTTAAACCTCAATAATTGTTATTTACTGCCAGCTTTGAGCATGAACATTGTACCTGGATCTCGTTTAATTCGAGATGGCTACTCATTTAAATCCGAGAATAATGGTTGTTCTATTTATTTGAGAGATATGTTTTATGGTCATGCCCCGCTGGTCAATGGTTTATTTTTGATGAATCTCGAACGTGATGTTACACATATTCATAGTGTGAATACCAAAAGATGTAAAGTTGATAACGATAGTCCCACATACTTGTGGCACTGCCGCCTTGGTCACATTGGTGTCAAGCGCATGAAGAAGCTCCATGCAGATGGACTTTTGGAGTCTCTTGATTACGAATCATTTGACACGTGCGAACCATGCCTCATGGGTAAGATGACCAAGACTCCGTTCTCCGGAACAATGGAGCGAGCAACCAACTTATTGGTAATCATACATACCAATGTGTGCGGTCCAATGAGTGTTGAGGCTCGCGGAGGATATCGTTATGTTCTCACTCTCACTGATGACTTAAGTAGATATGGGTATGTCTACCTAATGAAACACAAGTCCGAAACCTTTGAAAAGTTCAAGGAATTTCAGAGTGAAGTTGAGAATCAACGTGACAGGAAAATAAAATTCTTACGATCAGATCGTGGTGGAGAATATTTAAGTCACGAATTTGGTACACACTTAAGGAAATGTGGAATAGTTTCACAACTCACGCCGCCTGGAACACCTCAGAGAAATGGTGTGTCCGAACGTCGTAATCGCACTCTATTGGATATGGTGCGATCTATGATGTCTCTTACCGATTTACCGCTCTCATTTTGGGGCTATGCTTTAGAGACTGCCGCATTCACTTTAAATAGGGCTCCGTCGAAATCCGTTGAGACGACACCGTATGAATTATGGTTTGGGAAGAAACCTAAGCTGTCGTTTCTAAAAGTTTGGGGATGCGATGCTTATGTCAAGAAACTTCAACCTGAAAAGCTCGAACCCAAGTCGGAGAAATGCGTCTTCATAGGATACCCTAAGGAAACTATTGGGTACACCTTCTACCTCAGATCCGAAGGCAAGATCTTCATTGCCAAGAACGGGTCCTTTCTAGAGAAGGAGTTTCTCTCGAAAGAATTGAGTGGGAGGAAAGTGGAACTTGATGAGGTGATAGTCACCCCTTCCGAACCGGAAAGTAGCGCAGCACGGGAAGATGTTCCTGTGGTGCCTGCACCGACTCGGGAGGAAGTTAATGATGATGATGATGATCATGAAGCTTCGGATCAAGTTACTACTGAACTTCGTAGGTCCACAAGGACACGTTCCGCACCAGAGTGGTACGACAACCCTGTCCTGGAAATCATGTTGTTAGACAACGGTGAACCTTCGAACTATGAAGAAGCGATGGCGGGCCCGGATTCCGACAAATGGCTGGAAGCCATGAAATCCGAGATAGAATCCATGTATGAAAACAAAGTGTGGACTTTGACTGACTTTCCCGATGAGCGGCGAGCCATAGAAAACAAATGGATCTTTAAGAAGAAGACGGACGCGGATGGTAATGTGACCATCTACAAAGCTCGACTTGTCGCTAAGGGTTATCGACAAGTTCAAGGGGTTGACTACGATGAGACTTTCTCACCCGTAGCGAAGCTGAAGTCCGTCCGAATCATGTTAGCAATTGCCGCATACTATGATTATGAGATATGGCAGATGGACGTCAACACGGCATTCCTTAACGGCTTCCTTAAGGAAGAGTTGTATATGATGCAGCCGGAAGGTTTTGTCGATCCTAAGAATGCTAACAAAGTATGCAAGCTCCAGCGCTCAATCTATGGGCTGGTGCAAGCATCTCGGAGTTGGAACATTCGCTTTGATGAGATGATCAAAGCATTTGGATTTACACAGACTTATGGAGAAGCCTGTGTTTACAAGAAAGTGAGTGGGAGCTCTGTAGCATTTCTCTTATTATATGTGGATGACATATTATTGATGGGAAATGATATAGAATTCTTGGAAAGTATAAAGTCCTATTTGAATAAGTGTTTTTCAATGAAGGACCTTGGAGAAGCTGCTTATATATTAGGCATCAAGATCTATAGAGATAGATCGAGACGCCTCATTGGTCTTTCACAGAGTACATACCTTGACAAGATATTGAAGAAGTTCAATATGGATCAGTCCAAGAAGGGGTTCTTGCCTGTATTGCAAGGTGTGCAATTGAGCACGGCTCAATGCCCGACCACGGCAAAAGATAGAGAAAAGATGAGTGTCATCCCCTATGCCTCGGCCATAGGGTCTATTATGTATGCCATGCTATGTACCAGACCTGATGTAAACCTTGCCGTAAGTTTGGTAGGAAGATACCAAAGTAATCCCGGCATGGAACACTGGACAGCGGTCAAGAATATCCTGAAGTACCTGAAGAGGACTAAGGATATGTTTCTCGTTTATGGAGGTGACGAAGAGCTCGTCGTAAAGGGTTACGTCGACGCTAGCTTCGACACAGATCTGGATGACTCGAAGTCACAAACCGGATACGTGTATATTTTGAATGGAGGAGCAGTAAGCTGGTGCAGTTGCAAGCAAAGGGTCGTGGCGGGATCTACATGTGAAGCGGAGTACATGGCAGCCTCGGAGGCAGCACAGGAAGCAGTCTGGATGAAGGAGTTCATTACCGACCTAGGGGTGATTCCCAATGCGTCGGGCCCGATGACTCTCTTCTGTGACAACACTGAAGCTATTGCCCTTATGAAGGAGCCCAGGTTTCACAAGAAGACCAGGCATATCAAGCGTCGCTTCAACTCCATTCGTGAAAGTGTTCAAAATGGAGACATAGATATTTGTAAAGTACATACAGACCTGAATGTAGCAGAACCGTTGACTAAACCTCTCCCTAGAGCAAAACATGATCAACACCAGGACGCAATGGGTGTTCGATTCATCACAATGTAACTAGATTATTGACTCTAGTGCAAGTGGGAGACTGTTGGAAATATGCCCTAGAGGCAATAATAAATGGTTATTATTATATTTCTTTGTTCATGGTAATTGTCTATTGTTCATGCTATAATTGTATTGTCCGAAAATCGTAATACATGTGTGAATACATAGACCACAACGTGTCCCTAGTAAGCCTCTAGTTGACTAGCTCGTTGATCAACAGATAGTCATGGTTTCCTGACTATGGACATTGGATGTCATTGATAACGGGATCACATCATTAGGAGAATGATGTGATGGACAAGACCAACTCCTAAGCATAGCATAAAAGATCGTGTAGTTTCGTTTGCTAGAGCTTTTCCAATGTCAAGTATCTTTTCCTTAGACCATGAGATCGTGCAACTCCCGGATACCGTAGGAGTGCTTTGGGTGTGCCAAACGTCACAACGTAACTGGGTGACTATAAAGGTGCACTACGGGTATCTCCGAAAGTGTCTGTTGGGTTGGCACGGATCGAGACTGGGATTTGTCACTCCGTGTGACGGAGAGGTATCTCTGGGCCCACTCGGTAATGCATCATCATAATGAGCTCAATGTGACTAAGGCGTTAGTCACGGGATCATGCATTGCGGTACGAGTAAAGAGACTTGCCGGTAACGAGATTGAACAAGGTATTGGGATACCGACGATCGAATCTCGGGCAAGTAACATACCGATTGACAAAGGGAATTGAATACGGGATTGATTGAATCCTCGACATCGTGGTTCATCATGAGATCATCGTGGAACATGTGGGAGCCAACATGGGTATCCAGATCCCGCTGTTGGTTATTGACCGGAGAGGCATCTCGGTCATGTCTGCATGTCTCCCGAACCCGTAGGGTCTACACACTTAAGGTTCGGTGACGCTAGGGTTGTAGAGATATGTGTATGCGGAAACCCGAAAGTTGTTCGGAGTCCCGGATGAGATCCCGGACGTCACGAGGAGTTCCGTAATGGTCCGGAGGTAAAGAATTATATATAGGAAGTCAAGTTTCGGCCACCGGGAAAGTTTTGGGGGTTACCGGTATTGTACCGGGACCACCGGAAGGGTCCCGGGGGTCCACCGGGTGGGGACACCTATCCCGGAGGGCCCCATGGGCTGAAGTGGGAGGGTAACCAGCCCCTAGTGGGCTGGGGCGCCCCCCATGGGCCTCCCCCCTGCGCCTAGGGTTGGAAACCCTAGGGTGGGGGGGCGCCCCACTTGCCTTGGGGGGCAAGTCACCCCCCTTGGCCGTCGCCCCTTGCCCTAGATGGGTTCTGGCCGGCGCCCCCCCTCCCAGGGGGCCTATATAAAGGGGGGGAGGGAGGGCAGCAGCAACACAGCCTTGGGCGCCTCCCTCTCCCCCTGCAACACCTCTCTCTCTCGTATATGCTCGGCGAAGCCCTGCCGGCATCCCACTACATCCACCACCACGCCGTCGTGCTGCTGGATCTCCATCAACCTCTCCTTCCCCCTTGCTGGATCAAGAAGGAGGAGACTTCGCTGCACCGTACGTGTGTTGAACGCGGAGGTGCCGTCCGTTCGGCACTCGGTCATCGGTGATTTGAATCACGGCGAGTACGACTCCGTCATCCACGTTCATTGGAACGCTTTCGCTCGCGATCTACAAGGGTATGTAGATGCAGTCCTTTCCCCTCGTTGCTAGTATACTCCATAGATGCATTTTGGTGAGCGTAGGAAAATTTTTAAATTATGCTACGATTCCCAACAACCCTGCCACTCTCGATGCGGCCGCTTGAGCTGTTGAGCAGACTCGAAACAGAACAAGGGCGTTGCCAATTGCCAGAGGGCCCCTTTGCGTGTAGGTTTTCCATACATAGGCATGATCTCCGAGGACAATAACCTTATGTATAAAAGGAAATTGCTCAAGGCTCTGGATGACATAGCTTTTCCGTTGCCGCGCTGGTGTCCTTCGCGCTTGCAGGCGACGCTGTTTTCTCCTGGTCGTCTTCTTCTTTAGAAGCCATGGCGATGAAGAGCAGCTAGGTTAACTACTAGACCAGATTCTCACAATTGCGCCCCCTACCTGGCGCGCCAAAGATGTCGGTGGGAAACGACACCTATGGGATCACAAGAATCCCTACTACTGTTGCCGGGGCGCGGGGTTGTGAGAAGAGCAGGATTAACAGTCAGCACAAGGATCGTTTACCCAGGTTCAGGCCGCGAGGATGCGTAATACCCTAGTCCTGCTTTGGTGGATGTATTGAGTGTTCTTGTGTTCTTGAGCTAGCTACGGGGTGCAACTTGCCCAAAAGAGCTGAATCCCTCTCCAGTATGCCATGGGCCTCCTTTTATAGTCGAAAGGGGCTGCCACAGTGGCACACAAGAGGTGGAAAGGTATACAGTGCCGCGAGCTTATCGCCCGGGTTACAGGACAAGACGCATTTAATGCGTAGCTTAGGTGTCCCTTAGCTTTATCGGGGACGGGAACGAGGCCCGTCCCGTCCGTCGCTGCCTCGCCTTACTTCGACACGCGCCCCAGGCCAGCGATGCATGCGGCGCCATGTAGGTAGGCAGGCAGCTGAGGTGGCGCGGTGGTGGGTCTTCACAAAGATCTGCATGCCACCACGCAGGTGCTTGCTGAGTTGGCTCGGAAGCCGCCCGTCGCCACGCAAGTGCCTGCCCAGCTGGTTGAGCTAGCAGCTGCATGCGAACGGCGGTGGAGTCTTGGCAGGCGCGGGCCTGGCGGTGGCCCTGCTGGCGCCCTCGGCAAGGGTCTTGCCGTGGCGCTGTGGTCGTCCCCGGCAAGGCGCTTGCCGGGGGTCTTGTGGATTTCCTCGGCAAGGATCTCGCCAAGGGTTGCCGTCTTCTGGTCCTCATCTGACTTCATGTATTCATGATCTTGACGAAGATCTACATGCCACCACAAAGGTGCCTCCCGAGCCTTGGTTCCAATACAGCCATTGGCGACGCTCGGAACCCTCGGGCTCAAGGGTGGCTCGCTCTGTGGGTGTTGGGCAAGTTGCCCCGGCAAGGCTCTTGCCGGGGCCGCGGAGGCCGCCCCGGCAAGGATCTTGCCGGGGGAGTCCACCTCGCCCCTTCGCCCCCTGTGTCTCTGACCTTGGCATTGCCTCGGTTGTCTTGTGCTTCAGCTTCTCTCTGGCTCCCCTCCTCTGCCCTGCTACGTGCGGCCGCGGCGCGCGGCTCTGACTGCCCGTGCACAAGTAAAGGGGTCAAAAGAAGAGCCCCTACTTTTGTACACCGACAGCTCTACATCATCCTTGCTGCCCTCCGATGATGCGTGAGTAGTTTACCACATACCTACGGGTCCATAGTTAGTAGCTAGATGGCTTCTTCTCTCTTTTTGATCTTCAATACAATATTCTACTCGGTGTTCTTGGAGATATATTCGATGTAATGACTTTCTGCGGTGTGTTTGTTGGGATTCGATGAATTGTGAGTTTATGATCAGATCTATCAATGAATATCATTTGAGTTTTCTCTGAACTCTTTTATGCGTGATTTTATAGCCTCGTATTTCTTCTCCGTTTTTTTGGTTTGGTTTGGCCAACTAGATTGATTTATCTTGCCATGAGAAGAGGTGCTTTGTAATGGGTTCGATCTTGCGGTGCTCAATCCCACTGACAGAAAGGGACATGACATGTATGTATCATTGCTATTAAGGGTAAAGAGATGGGGTTTATTCATACGTGAGTTTATCTTGTCTACATCATGTCATATTGCTTAAGGCGTTACTCCGTTTTCCCATGAACTTAATACACTAGATGCATGCTGGATAGCGGTCGATGTGTGTAGTAATAGTAGTAGATGCAGAATTGTTTCGGTCTACTTGTCTCGGGCGTGATGCCTATATACATGATCATTGCCTTGGATATCGTCATAATTATTTGCTTTTATATCAATTGCCCAATAGTAATTTGTTTACCCACCATAAGCAAAAAACAGCAACTGGCACTGGGCACTATGTCAATAGGTTAGTCCCAAAAAAGATATAAAGTTGCTAGTAAATGAGTATAAAACATCCAAGAATGATACTTTAATAGCATGGAACAATAAAAAATTATACATACGAAAGCACCAACGAACTAGTTGCATAGATCTGACCACGAAGAAATGGAGTTCTCCGGCAAGTTTAGCAACCAAGATCTAACATTGGGTTTGAGCACCAACGGGAAATCATCGGCAAGGATCTTTTCATCCCTTCCCCCGGCATCTTGCAAAGCAATCGTGTAGAGGCCTAGGAATTCTACCGAGTTTAGCTTGCCACTGTACTTCTCTGGCATTTCTGGCTTGAAAGCCCAGATGGACGGCCAGCGGACTTGCCGCAGCTCACGTGTGAAAGCAGGGCACCCAACCTCGTAAGGTAGGTACCCGCCAACAACGGGCACTGGCTCGTCGACGGCTGGACCATTGTGCTTGTCAGATTGACGGTGTTCCTTGATAACTCACATGTATAGGGGATCCCAACAGTTTTCGAGCGTAGAGTATTCAACCTAAATTTATAGATTCGGCACAAGGGGAGCCAAAGAATATTTGCAAGTATTAGCAGTTGAGTTGCCAATTCAACCACACCTGGAGATTAAATATCTGCATCAAGGTGATCGGTAGCACAGTAATTTGATGGTTTTGATAGTAGTGGTAACAGTAGTAGCGACGGTAACAGTGATAGCCACGGTAGTAGTGGTAACAGTAACAATAGCAATAGTAGCTTAGCAAGAGCAATATGGGGAAAACTCGTAGGCATTGGATCGGTGCATTCGTTGGATGATATTCATCATATAATAGTCATAACCTAGGGCGATACAAAACTAGCTCCAGTTCATAAATATAATGTAGGCATGTATTTCGTAAATAGTCATACGTGCTTATGAAAAGAACTTGCATGACATCTTTTGTCCTACCCTCCCGTGGCAGCGGGGTCCACAAGGAAACCAAGGGATATTAAGGCCTCCTTTTAATAGAGAACCGGAACAAAGCATTACCACATAGTGAATACATGAACTTCTCAAACTACGGTCATCACCGGAAAGTATCCCAATTACTGTCACACTGGGGTTTACGGACCATAACACGTAATAGGTGAATATGACTTGCAAGATCGGATCTAGAACATACATATAATGGTGAAAACATAAACGGTTCAGATCTGAATTCTTGGCACTCGGGCCCTAGTGACAAGCATTAAGCATAGCAAAGACATAACAACATCAATCTCAGAACATAGTGGATAGTAGGGATCAAGCCCTAACAAAACTAACTCGACTACATGATGAATCTCATCCAACTCCTCATTGACCAGCGAGCCTACGAAGGAATTACTCACTCCCGATGGGGAGCATCATGGAATTGGTGATGAAGGAGGGTTGGTGATGACGAAGACCGAAGATTCCCCTCTCCGGAGCCATGAACGGGCTCTAGATCTGGCCTCCCGACGAAGAACAGGAGGTGGCGGTGGCTCTGTATCGTAAACCATGATGAAACTTCCTCTCCTATTTCTCTCTCTGAAAATAGGTATTTATGGAGTTGGAATTAGGGTCAGGGGGGCACGAGGTGGGCACAACCCACCGGTGCGCGCCAGAGGGGGGTCGCCCTAGTGTATCGTGCGCAACCAGGGCACCCCCTCCGGTGGTTCTTGGTTCTAGTATTTTTTATATATTCTGAAATAATTCTTTGGAAAGTTTTGTCCAAATCCGAGAACTTCTATTTTTGCACAAAAAACAACACCATGGTAGTTCTGCTGAAAACAACGTCAGTCCGGGTTAGTTTCATTCAAATCATGCAAATTAGAGCAAAAGCGTCAGGAAAAGTAGATACGACAGAGACGTATCAACTCCCCTAATCTTAAACCTTTGCTTGTCCTCAAGCAATTCAGTTGACAAACTGAAAGTGATAAAGAAAAACTTTTATGAATATTGGGAGGTACACTCTTCCTGTCAACATTACGACCAAGAGTTATCAATATCTCCCATGCTAAACACATTAGTGGCGGTTCCCAAGCGATAAAAATAAAGTTTACTGCCCCTCCACCAACAAACAGACTCCACGGCTAGCCGCATCCACGGGTACCGTCCATACCAATAACAGTCCTAGGGGAGTTTTGTTTAATTGTTTGCAATTTTGATTTTGAGACTAGGCATCCATATTGCCGCCCCTCTCGTGCAAGGACGAGTGAATAAACACTCATCATGAGAATAACCCGCTTAGCATGGAAGATACTGACCACCCTGTCGCTCCATGAGCTGTCCAGGCACACAAAACAGATGTTCATTTGAAATTTTAGAGGTGGCACATGCAAATTTACTTGGAACGGCAGGGTAATACTGTATATAGGTAGATATGGTGGACTCATCTAAATAACTTGGGTTTAAGGATTTTTTATGCACAAGTAGTATTCCCACTTAGTACAGGCGTAGGCTGGCAATTAGGTTGAGAAGCGGCCAACTATAGAGCGAAAACGGTCACCAACATGCATTATGAGTAATCAACATTGAATACTAGCATGAGTAGGATATGAACACCATGAACATAAATATCGTAGAGGCTATGTGGGTTTCGATTCAACTACATGCATGAACATGTGCCAAGTCAAGCCACTTGAAACATTCAGAGGAGGATATCATATCATCATACCACATCACAATCATTTTAATGCATGTTGACACCTAAGATAAATCATTATCCACTCCTAGCTACTTAAGCATGGCATGAGCAACTATAATCTTTAATTGTCATTGCAAACATTTGATCATAATATGCTGAATGATGGATACTAGGTTAAACATATTTACAAAAACAAAACAAGTTGAGTTCATACCCGGTTCTCTTTGCCACATTCAATTCATCTTGCCTTTCACTTGCACGACCGAATGATATGAAAATGATAATAGTGAAAGGGTGTCATGGACTGAGCTGGAATCCTTGGACATTTTATTCAAAAGAAGAAGACAAGGTAATTTGGGCTCTTCGTTAGATCAACAACAATATATATGAGAGCCACTCAATATTTTCATCGTGGTCTTCTCCTTGGTACAACTCAATGAAAAGAAAAGAATTTTAGAGAAACACACTGAAATATTTTTGGAGTTTTTAGTTTTTCTTGAAGAAAGAAAATTAAAGGAGGGAAAACAAAAACGAGAAAAACTATTTACACGGGAAAGCTCCCAACAAGCAAAAGAAGAATAAGGAAATCTTTTTGGGTTTTTGAGGGAGTCCTGGATTAGGGGGTCCCCGGGCATCCGGGCTATGTGACCTGGGCTGGACTGATGGGCTGTGAAGATACAAGATAGAAGGCATTTACCCGTGTCCGGATGGGACTCTCCTTTGCGTGGATGGCAAGCTTGGCGCTCGGATGTGAAGATTCCTTTCTCTGTAAACCGACTATGTACAACCCTAGGCCCCTCCGATGTCTATATAAACTGGAGGGTTTAGTCCGTAGAGGCAATCACAATCATACAGGCTAGACATCTAGGGTTTAGCCATTATGATCTCGAGGTAGATCAACTCTTGTAACCCTCATATTCACCAAAGTCAATCAAGCAGGAAGTAGGGTATTACCTCCATTAAGAGGGCCCGAACCTGGGTAATCATCGTGTCCCCTGCCTCCTGTTACCTTCGATCGTCAGATGCACAGTTCGGGACCCCTTACCCGAGATCGGCCGGTTTTGACACCGACATTGGTGCTTTCATTGAGAGTTCCACTGTGCTATCGACAGAAGGTTCGATGGCTCGATCGATCATCTACAATGATGCTGTTTCGGGGGAGACTTTCCTCCCCGGCCAAATTTTTGTATTCGGCGGCTTCGCACTGTGCGCCAACTCGATTGGCCACCTTGAGCAGATCGACAGCTACGCCCCTGGTCATCAGATCAGTTTCGGGAACCTAAATTATGTCGCTGATATCCGAGGAGATTTGATCTTCGAAGGGTTCGCGGCCCCGACCACGGCTCCAGCCTTAGATTTGGAGCAAACTACCAGGTCTGAAGATGGGAGTTTGGAGCCCACCGGACTCTCCGCTACAAACCGCATTATTGAGGATCCGGAGGCGATCTTGTCCACGGCAAACTCGGAATCAGTCCAGGTTCCCTATCATTGAAAGGCCGGACTCGCCCCTCGACTCTAGATCCGAACTCTCGAGGTCCGCGCCAAGCAGGCATAGCCAGGAAGCTCTCACTCCGGCCAGCCCCGCGGACTCTCGCTTCCATACCCAAACCTCGCTCTTAAACGAGGCTCTGGACTTAATGCGACCCCTCGCTATTTTAGAGGAATCACTTCAGAACTACGGCCAACCCGGACTAGGGGCTGAGAGCGGGGAATTTTACGTCCCGCCCACCACCCACTTCATAGCCACTGTCGAAGATTTAACCGACATGCTGGACTACGCCATCGAAGACATCGACGGCATGGACGACGATGCTGGAGACGAACACCGCCAAGACTCGCCGTTTACCGGACGATGGACGGCCACCTCCACATATGACGTGTATATGGTGGACACACCCAAAGAGGAGGATGACGACGGCAAGAAGGATCCGGTTGAGGACAAGCCTGCTGAAGCACCTCCAAAGCGTCGACGTCAGCGGCGCCACTCAAAATCGCATCGCGAAAAAGATAGCAATACCGACACCAAAGACAATAACACTCCGGAGAACACCGAAGACACCGAAGCCCCTGTCGAGCCAACATCCGAACAGGATGATTGGGAGGATGGGCAACTTAACCCTGACGATTCGGTCAGGAACGAGGACTCGGAGGATAGTAACTACCTACCGATCTCCGAAGAGGATGTGAGCCTCGGCAGCGAAGACTTCATCGTGCCGGAGGAACCCCTCGAATAAGGGCGCTTTAAGCGCCGGCTAATCGCCACTGCGAGAAGCCTAAAAAAGAAGCAGCAGCGACCCCAAGCCGAACAGGATACGCTCAATGACAGATGGGCTAAAGTTCTGGCAGCCGAGGGATATGGCCTCGAACGCCCAACCAAGAGCTACCCGAAGTGCAAGCTGCTACCACAATTTGACGACGAGGCCCTTGAGCCAATACCGCCAAAGTATAAACCCGCTGACGAACCTGACTGACCACCACGTGGACGGGACAGACCGGCTACTTACGCCGAACACCAGCCCGTGCCACCCTGCCGTCGAGGCAAGGAGGCAGCGGCCCTGGGCTATACCTATGACCTACGCAAGGACCTGGACAATAGAGCCGGTCAGACAAGATCAATCTATGGGTCAAGGGGGCATGCTCCAACGCGAGAGGACGGCCATCAGGCCTGGCGCGACAGGCACAACCTCACCCGGGCCGAAAACTGCATTCGGACTTCATCCAAATTGTGCCGCGACATCACCCGATACAAAGGCGCCGCACACCCCTTATGCTTCACCAATGAGGTGATGGAACACCAGTTCCCTGAAGGGTTTAAACCCGTGAACATTGAATCATACAATGGCACGACGGACCCCGCAGTATGGATTGAAGATTTTCTTCTCCACATTCACATGGCTCGCGGCGACGACCTCCATGCCATCAAGTACCTTCCCCTAAAACTCAAGGGACCAACACGACACTGGTTAAACAGCCTCCCAGAAAACTCTATTGGCAACTGGGAAGACTTGGAGGACGCCTTTAGAGACAACTTCCAAGGTACCTACATTCGGCCTCCAGACGCCGATGACCTTAGTCACATAGTCCAGCAACCCGAAGAATCATCCCAGAAGCTATGGACCAGGTTCTTAATTAAAAAGAACCAAATTGTGGACTGTCCGGACGCCGAAGCCCTCGCGGCCATTAAACACAGCATCCGAGACGAATGGCTCGCCCGACACCTCAGCCAAGAAAAACCGAAGTCCATGGCAGCCCTTACCGCACTTATGACCCGCTTTTGCGCGGGAGAAGATAGCTGGCTAGCTCGTAGAAGCAATAGCACCAGCGACCCTGGCACCTCCGAAGCCAGGGATGGCAATGGCAAGCCACGACGCAATAAACACAAGCGTCGAAGCAATACCGAAGACACCGAGGACACGGCGGTCAATGCCGGATTCAGTGGATCTAAAGCCGGTCAGCGGAAGAAGCCACTCAAAGGAAACAAGGATGGTCCATCTAGTCTGGACAGAATACTCGATCGGCCTTGCCAGATTCATGGCACCCCCGACAAGCCTGCCAATCATACCAACATAAATTGTTGTGTCTTTAAACAGGCCGGCAAGCTAAACACCGAACATAAGGGGAAGGGGCCGCCCAGTGAGGACGATGATGAAGAGCCTCGCCCACCGAACACAGGGGGACAGAAGAAATTTCCCCCCGAGGTAAAAGTGGTGAATATGATATATGCTACACATATCCCCAAAAGGGAGCGCAAGCGCGCACTAAGGGACGTCTATGCCATAGAGCCAGTCGCCCCAAAATTCAACCCATGGTCGGCTTGTCCGATCACTTTCGACCGCAGAGACCATCCGACCAATATCCGTCATGGAGGTTCGGCAGCATTGGTCCTCGACCCAATTATCAACAGGTTCCATCTCACGCGTGTCCTCATGGACGGCGGTAGCAGCCCTAATCTGCTTTATCGGGACACCGTCCGCAAAATGGGTATCGACTCATCAAGGATCAAGCCCACCAAAACTACCTTTAAAGGAGTAATACCCAGCGTAGAGGCCTGTTGTATAGGATCCATAATGCTAGAAGTAGTCTTCGGTTCACCGGATAATTTCCATAGCGAAGACTTGATCTTCGACATTGTCCCCTTCCGCAGCGGCTATCATGCACTGCTCGGACGGACCACTTACGCCCATTTCAATGCAGTCCCGCACTACGCTTATCTAAAGCTCAAGATGCCTGGACCACGTGGCGTTATAACAGTCAATGAAACATGGAGCACTCCCTCCGTACTGAGGAGCATACCGCGGCCCTCGCAGCCGAGGTGCAGGGTGGCTTCGTTAAGCCGAATACTACACCGGCAGTCAAGCCCCCGGACACTGTTAAACAAGACCAGTCTACCCTGCAGAATGTAAGTCCAGCTTGTCCAGAGCTAGACTAGCAATTCAGCCTTCGTCAAATCCCCAACCTGACAGCGGCATATGTACCGCGCATACATAACTACGCACTAAAGATACCATGGGCTAGGACGGAGGCCTACCAAAAATAAAGTCCACAATACGGCTCGACCCTATCCGGACCATCATATTCTTCATTTTCTTCTTCTTATTTTTCTTTTTCAGGTTCTTTACAACCCACATCACCTTCTGTGATAACAAGGGCCCCTGTCTAGGCCCCTTATGAACACTCGATGGTTGATCCTCTCAAAGGATCATACACCAAGGTGCAAAGCGGCGTAGACGTGTGACAGAGTGTCCAAAGGATCTTCAAGATCATCTTTCCTTTTAGGACCTATATACATCTTTCCCTTGTTCTCGGCAAGTAAAATATCCCGGATGCTTATCGCATCCTCTGTAAAAACTACGTTTTGACGTATCAATCAGACTATAATGGAAACAGTTTCACCCAACCTTGTTTGGTATTGGCTTATTTCTTAACCTATTTTCCCCCTTTTATGTCAGATTGGCGTGTATACCTCGGTACAACTTAAATCGCGAGGGGCTTTATTCAGCCATATACATTTTCAAGAATAAAAAGTCCGAATACTTTTATAAGTACACTTCGGCGTCCCGAATATGGCATTATATGCATCGGCTCCGAATCATGTCTTTGGTCAATCGTTGGGTTGCCCGGCTCCTGTGATTACCACCTTACGTTCCGCATGTTCGGCTAAGGTAGTAAAGGGAGAACTACTGCGATTGTGTTTCTGGTTCGTCCGGTCAAGCACCTCAGTAGAGAAAGCCGAAAACTGACTGTCATGATGCGGTGAGAGCTGGTCAAGAATTCGGCGACTTACTAAATCTCTAGCGATTTCTTTCGTATTACACGAAGGAGTGGCTATCTTCCAATCACACGCATAAGGCACCCAAGCTCGGACAGCCGCATACGCACCAGGGGCTACCTTACAACCCCATTGTAAAACTCCTATGGCTAAGTGAGAGTGGTAAAGCCGCATAGTCCGATTGCCTGGTTCACTGCACTGACACCTCCTTTACGGACCAAGACGTTGGGTTAACGTGCAGTCATGTGCTATTCCGAACACCCCTGTATCTACGTGGGGGTTGAAGCCGATGACTGGCAAACTCTCAGTGATACAAACGGCTGCACAGGAGGAAAAACACTTTAAGATCAACACCTTAAAAATAAATGCATAAAAATATATTACACAACCTTGATTTATAGTACATTGTCTGGGTATCCCGGATACATCTACTCGAACATAATATCCTTTGAGCATTGACCCTCTACCAAACGGGCACCCTCAAGGACATCTTCGAAGTAGCGCTCTGGCTTGCGGTGGTCCTTGCCTCCAGGCGAACCCTCAACCGCCACGATGGCGGCCTTCATCTTCGCCCAGTGCATCTTGACACGGGCAAAGGCCATCCGCGCACCTTCTATGCACGCCGAGCGCTTCACTGCCTCTACTCGGGGCAAGGCGTCGCCTAGCCGCTTGACCAGGCCGAAGTAGCTGCTCAGAATGGGTCCGGCTGGCCATAGACGGACTATGATGTCCTTCATGACCAAACCGAACATCCTATGCAGGTCCGCCAGCTGCATCATCTGGTTGTTCAGCAGCGCTGGTCGCTCCGGCGCCAAGTACTATGACCAGAAGGGATTCTCCGTCGTGTTCCCTTCTTGGGCCCGGAAATATTGGGCGGCGTCGGCAGCACTCCTCGGGAGGTCTGCAAAGGCGTCTGGAGCACTCCATAGTCGATTTAGCAAAGCATATCTCCGACCGCCGAATATACTCTGTAAAAGAATAGGCTTACCAGCCGCCATCTGTTCGGCTTGCTTGATCTCCTCGCGAGCAGCCCGGGACTCGGAGCGCGCCTCCTTCGCCTCTTGAAGAGCCTTGGTGAGTTCGGCCGCTTGGGCCTTGTTACTCTCCTCCAAGGACTCACATCTGTTGGCGGCATCCTGGAGCGCTTGCTCCACTTCGGTCACCCTCACCTCATACTTGCGGCGGACAACCTTTTCGGCCTCTACATCTGCAGCAGCTTTGTCTGTGGCTGCCTTGCTCGCCCTCGCCTCCTCCTTGGCTTCAGCAAGGGCACTCTTGAGGGCCTCGACCTCGGTCGTGTTGCCTATAACGGTATACATAGCAGCACAGGAGCTTAAACTATGAGACTGCGTTACAATTCAGGCTTATAAGGGGTCTTCTAAAAGCATACCTTGAGCCTCATCGAATCGCTTGTTAATATGATCGATCTCATCATCAGCCAGCTTCAGTTCCCGCTGGAGTTCGGAAACTTCAGTGTCCTTAGCTGAAGCCGCTAACAGTGAAGCCTGTTTATCAAAAGCAGATAAGCGTGTTATCTCCGGCGGACATTTGATCCTCTATCCGGCTCCTTTTTCCAAAAGAACCACACAGAGTCTCAGGGGCTACTATCTATATACATGCATATTCTTCCAATGTGAAAAGCGGCTAAGCATGTTATATCACATACCTCAAAGCCTATTAACAGGCTAGTGAAAGCTTCTTTCAGTCCGCTTTTCACGGACTGAACCTTCTCAACCACCGTACCCATCAAGGTACGGTGCTCTTCCATGACAGAAGCACGTTGAAGTGCTTCCCTCAACATATCCGGCGCCTCCGGATTGGTAGAGGTCGCCGGCGGAGTCGGCACTCCTCCTTCCCTTAAAGGGGGTTGCTCGCCCAACTCCGGAGCCATGTGGGTCTCCGGAGGGGTATTCGGCTGGGGACCGGACTGATCCAGGCCCCTGTCGTCAGTTTCCATGGGGGTTGTACCCCCCATGTTTCTGGCAGCCGAGGCATTACCCTCTGGCGTCGTTTCAGCTGCCTTCCGCACCTCTCCCTGGCCTGGAGAGGTCCTTTGATACAACACCTTGGTGTCATCCACGGTAGGTGGCGGAGAAGCTCGCGGAGGCGTTTCGCTCTCCATCATCTCCGGCGCCAACGAGTTCCCCAAAGACGACGATTGTTGGGGGAGATCACGGGCCGGACTGAAATACATGAATGATATGATTCCTACAAATTCGTAAAAAGGCCAAATGTATGTAGTATCTTGGAATACTTACGATTCGGCCGGGGGCTTCGGCCTGGAGCGCCACTCGGGGATGGCTACGACGTCCGATTCCGAATTGTCTGAAAGGGAGATTTTCCCCTTCTTGGCCGCCTCCGCCTCTAGGTCCGTGGAAGCCCCCCTTTTCTTCTTTCCCCCCTTAAGGGGAGAATTGCTCTCCTCTTCCTCTTCATATTCATATCCGTCGGGGGAGGAGAGAGCTTCAGTATCTTCAGACGCAATGTCTGAAGTACCTTTACGGCGAAGGCCACTTCTGGCCTCCTTGCCCTTCTTCTTGGCCTTCTTCTCTGAGTGTTCGGGCAGTGGAGCCGGACATTGGATCCACTCCGCCTTCTTCGTCCAGCCCTGAAGAATGAGGGGAAGGCTTAGCATACTCCTTGGATCTACAAGTTGAGGGTATGTTTGGAAATCTGAGAAACTTACTGGAGTAGCCAGATGAGCGCAGTCGAGGCCGAGGTCTTCGGTCGTTTCCGTCCACAACTTCTGGGCCTTGAAAAGCAGCTTCCATATTTCTTCGTGCGTCGTGCCGAAGAACCACTGTAAGGTCCGAGGACTGGCTGGATCGAACTCCCACATATGGAGAGTCCGGCGTTGGCATGGGAGAATCCGGCGAAAATCACCTGGATCACGTCGGCAAGATTGGTGTTCTTCTCTATCATGCTCTTGACGCGCTTCTGCAGCGCCAGCACCTCGTCGGGTGACGCCTAATCCAGGCCCTTGTTAATCCATGATGCAAGCCGCATCGGAGGCCCGGATTTGAACTCAGGAGTGGCGGCCCATGTGGCATCGCGGGGTTCCGTGATGTAGAACCACTCCTGTTGCCATCCCTTCACGGTCTCCACAAAGGTCCCCTTGGGCCAGGTGACGTTGGGGAGCTTGCTCACCATGGTGCCGCTGCACTCTGCTTGTTGACCATCGACCACTTTCGGCTTCACGTTGAAGACCTTGAGCCATAGGACGAAGTGGGGGGGGGATGCGGAGGAATGCCTCACATACGACGATGAACGCCGAAATGTTGAGGAAGGAATTCGGGGCTAGATCATGGAAATCTAGCCCTTAATAGAACATGAGCCCGCAGACGAAAGGGTGGAGAGGAAACCCTAGTCCGCCAAGGAAGTGGGGGATGAACACTACCCTCTCATTAGGCTCCGGGGTGGGGATGATCTGCTTTTTGGCAGGGAGCCAGTGGGAGATGTCCGCTGCCAGGCCCCGCTTCCCGAAGTTCCTTGACGTTCCCCTCCGTGACGGAGGAGGCCATCCACTTGCCCTGCCGCCAGATCCGGACATGGCTAGAGTGCTTTGAGGGGGCGGAAAGGATTGAAACTTGGGCACTGGAGCTTGAGGGCGGATGGGCTGAGGAAGAAGAAGGCGTGGGGTAAAAGGATGGATCTTTATCCTCTTATAAAGGCAGTGAATATCAAACGCCCCCCACAGGCCTTAAAACTCGCCTATTCCCAAGTGGTCGTGCAAACGGCACGGTTGGATTACCCAAACCCGTATTGATGAGAATCCCGCAATAAGGGGACACGGTCTCTGCTTTGACAAGACGTGTCAATGAGGACCGCGCCTCGAAATACGAAGCGGGAGGCTAAAAAACGGTTTGAAATAATAATAAGGCCAGAACATAACGTGTCGCCGAAAAAGCTGTCAGTGGACATAGCCTATTTTGTTTATGTATTTTGCCCTTGTGGTTCAGGGTTGTAACTATTATACAGAGCCAGATACAGTTCTTTTGTTCAACTGCTTTGGAGTATTCGGAGGAGGAACCCGCCTTGCAATGCCGAAGACAATCTGCGCGCCGGACACATCGTCATTGAAGCCTGGTTCAGGGGCTACTGAGGGAGTCCTGGATTAGGGGGTCCCTGGGCGTCCGGGCTATGTGACCTGGGCCGGACTGATGGGCTGTGAAGAGACAAGATAGAAGGCCTTTACCCGTGTCCGGATGGGACTCTCCTTTGCGTGGATGGCAAGCTTGGCGTTCAGATGTGAAGATTCCTTTCTCTGTAAACCAACTTTGTACAACCCTAGGCCCCTCCGGTGTCTATATAAACCGGAGGGTTTAGTCCGTAGAGGCAATCACAATCATACATGCTAGACATCTAGGGTTTAGCCATTATGATCTCGAGGTAGATCAACTCTTGTAACCCTCATATTCATCAAAGTCAATCAAGCGGGAAGTAGGGTATTACCTCCATTAAGAGGGCCCGAACCTGGGTAAACATCGTGTCCCCTGCCTCCTGTTACCTTCGATCCTCAGACGCACAGTTCGGGACCCCCTACCCGAGATCGGCCGGTTTTGACACCGACAATTTTCTTTTATCATTACAACTAATTTAAGCTAGAAAGAAAAACCAAAAAGAAGCAAGATATATTTTTGGGTTTTCTCAAAGTTTTTCGAACACACAAGAAGAAAGCGAGAAAATAAATCTAGCATGGATAATACAATGAAAAAGTGTGGACACCGACAATTGGAATGAAATGTGTGAACATGAATGTAATGTCGGTGGAAATACCTACTCCCCCATGCTTAGGCTTTTGGCCTAGCTTGGTAATCACCATCCGCGGCTTGGATGATAATCTGAGTGATAGCCCATGGAGGCTCTTGGTGTGGCCTCCTCAGCCCGGCGAGCAGCCTCGACCTCTGCATTGTACGCGCGGGCTCGCTCTCAAGAACGTAATATCTTCTCTTGATATGATAATCAAAGAGAGCAGGTGTAGGAAAAACAACAGGTACAATGAGTTCTTTATTGAACCTCAAATTATAAGTATGATTATCTACCGTTCCTATAAGGAACTTATGACGTTTCATGGCCCCAAAGTCTAAGTACTGAGTGGGTAGGATGGGGTCATCAGGCAGAGGTGTCACACCAACCTCTCTAGCTAAACGAGAAGCATAAATCCCACCATAAAAGTGACCACTCTCAGCATTACGTTGCAACCTCCGTGCAATGATTGCTCCAAGGTTATAGCGTTTAATTCCAGTCAAGGCTATGTGTATGAGCCTAAAGTCAAGAGCACATAGGGCGCTACAATCTTGCTTGCCCACGATACATTTACCATTAAAGAGAGCAATTGATCAAAAATGAATACTTTTTATTCTACCTTGTGTCACTCCTCTATCCTCTCCATAGCAAAGATTAATCAGAAATGACTCATATTCGGATTTTGGTGGTTCGTCTAGCGAACCCCAATATGGAATTTCACAGGCATCACAAAACATATCTACAGGCATGGTAAATGGATGATTATAAAGACTAAATGTAACTCTAGACTCACAAGGATGAAATTTAAATTTCTTAGTGAACATTTCTATGAGGTTGAGATGCTGAATGCACTTATCTTCGATGTAGGGGCCAAGCTCGGCGTTGTGAACATAATGCTCAAATTCTTCTTTAATGCATGCGCTCACCATGAAATCGTTACACGACCATAGGCATGATTTGATAGCGACATCCCATATTGAGCTTGTGCTTGGTTCAACATAAGACCGACGTATCGATCCACTACTAGATGATGCCTCCGTAGACCTCCTCCTCGAAGAACTCCTAAATAATTGCATTTTTATTTGCGAACAATTACTGAAATTTTTTTGGACACAATTTTTTGTCAATAAAACTTCACAAGATTGATAGCAACTACTCATAAGGATGCATAGAGGCTATATTAAGCATTCAAACTACTTAGCACTCTAAGAATTCAACATGCAAGCCCATTTACAGCAGCACCAAGAGTAGCTAATTATTCAAAATATAAACCAGTAAAGCAAAAACTAATTGGAGCAATGGAGGAGTCACATACCAATTAGCAATCCCCCAAAATAGTTTCGGAAACGGAGCTTTGAGCAAAGAGATCGAAATCCGCGGGTTTGAGAGCAAGAACACGAGAGAGAGAGAGAGCTATGGTGATTTTTTATGGAGGTAGGAGATGACATGGGCTAAAGAAGTAAGTGAGGGGACCCACGTGGGGACCACAACCCACCAGGGCGCACCTGGGGTTGCTGGCGCACCCTGGTGTCTTGTGGACACCAGGTGCACCTCCCCTCTGATGTTATTTGCACCAAAAATTCAGAAATATTCAAAAAAATCATATTAAATTTTTAGGGCATTCTGAGAACTTTTATGTTTGGGTCATTTTTTATTGCACGGAAAATTCAAAAAACAGACTAAACATGGCATTTTATTTTATTTATCTAAGAAAAACAGAAAACAAAAGGTGGGAGCAGAAGGTTGTGCTTACTAAATTCATCAACCCCATACCTCTCAAGCATGATCCATTAATCAGGTTGATCAAGTCTTATTAACAACCACTTTCGATTAGCATGAAACCGAAGAACTTTTGTAAAACACTAAGTTACCTCAACGGGGATATGCATATCCCCAAGAATAAGTATATATATCATATTTCTTTTTGGCAGTAGGTAGAGGTATTTGAAAACTTCCAATAGTGAGTGTCGGTGCAACAAACATTTGCATTTTTTGCCCGGACTTACACACAGGCACACTAGCATCATTTGTTCAACATCAACACATGAGCCAGATAAGCAGCTCTTACTGAGATCAAAGAGCGGATCAAGAAGACCAAGAATAAGCACAACAGAAGAATATCACCTTGGGAAAGCCTCCCCTGCCGGGCAAGAGGGCCTGGCTAGGTCGAGTCCGCCCCAGGGGCAAGTCCAAGACTCCCCCGGCAAGCTTGTCGGGTCCGCCGAGGGTGGAATCCCCGCCAAGGTACCACCGCTCCACCGCATGGCGACGCAAATCAGTGCGGTGTCGAGCCCCCACGTGATTAAGTGGCCTCTGCTAAGCATGTGGCGGCCCATTGGAAGACAAGATTTATCCAAGTGACACCCGTCCAGAAGCGTGTCAAGATGATAAGCAAGAGATGGTTAAGCAGCTCAGCAGGCCTGCCGGGCTTCGTCCTCTGCTTGACACCTAGCAGTGCATTTAATGCACTTTGTCCTAACTACCAGAATTAGGTATGATAGCACTGTTGGCTATCTAATCAGTAGATAAAACTGTTTTGCCATTGTGGTTACCCCTTAAGCTATAAAAGGAGGTGCAAGGCGACCTAACAAAGGATTCAGACCCTCGCACACTTGTATGCGCGTAATTGCACTCCCCGAGGCTTCCTTGCTGGGCTCGAGCGTTGCATGCTCGTTGTGTTCTTGCACTCAATCCACCAAAAAGCAGGAGTAGGGTTTTACGCTATCCAGCGGCCCAAACCTGGGTAAGAATCACCCGTGTCACCGTCGCCGTGTTGTTCTATGGCTTCTGCTCTTTGTGCAACGTGATCCCTCCTTGCCGAACCACAAAGGGGCTCATGGGTCATGGCCCCATAGGTGTTCGTGATCCACCACGACACCTTTGGCGTGCTAGGTAGGGGGCGTCGCTTGTGCGAACCTGAATTTGTAAGCAACGCGTCGAGCTCCATCGTCGATCATCATCATCATCACCCTTGTGCATGTCGCCCAAGAAGAAGTCTGGCGCGACCGCACACCCTTCCACTTTGAAAGCCCCCTCTCACACGGTCGTGGACGCTGCTGGCCCTGCGGCGGCGTTAGAAGATGCGAGTACCACGGGAGACACGACCGGTGCTGGCGGCGCTGTCGTTGTGTCCCCCATGGATGAAGCTGGAGCGGGAGGCGCCGGAGGAGGGCGGCATCAGCAAAGTTCAAACGGACATGACCAACAAGCCGCGGATGGGGGAAGCGTCCAGTCTCCACCACCCCGCCGCACCAACGGGCACAACCACGGCGACGACGCCCGCTCTGGAGCGAGTCGTGACCCTCTGACCGCGCCTGTTACAGGCGCAACCACTGGGCGCTCACCTCGCCCTGAACAAGGCGAGCAAGCCGAAGCGCCGAACGGGGTCGCTGATCCCCGAGCGCAGCCCACTCATCAGCAAAACGCCCTAGCAACCGATCCACGGCGGCGTGATCACGGCGATGCCCCTGCTGGTACCCCCAGGAGTCGAGCAATGTTACAATCTGCCTCGTCGGCTATGCCGAGCACAACTACGGAAGGCATGGCACAGGCCCAACTTCTACTAAGATTTCCGCCAGCTGCTGATCAGATGGATGAGTGGAGGGCCACCATCCAGAGCTGGAGCCATCACGACGCCCGCAGACGATGATAGCAGCTCGAGCTGCTGGCCGCGTTGAGGGTGCCGCACTAACGGTTCAATCCCCTCCGTGACAGCAAACCCAGAGGCAGCAACCAGGGCAGGACGACCCTGAGCCCGATGAAGCTTCGATGGCCTCGTCTGATCCACGAGCCCGTCGAGTTCAGCGGCTGGTGCTGGAAGATCAGCGGAGGGAAGATGCGCGTGTCACTATAGAGCGGCGCTGGGTGACCCGCCGCCAATCCGACAGGCGCAATGGCCCAGACGTCGACGAACCCGTGCCTAGTGAGGGCGGGTACTTGCCTTTCAAGGTTGGGTGCCCTGCCTTCGCGAGTTGCGGCAAGTCCGTTGGGCATCTTCTCGCATTTTCAAACCAGAACTACCAGAGAAGTATGATGGAAAGCTGAACCTGATAGAGTTCTTGAGCATCTACACAATTGTCATTCAAGCCGCCGGGGGCAGGGATGAGAAAGTGTTTGCTAACTACTTCCCTTTGGTGCTCAAGTCAAATGTGAGGTCATGGCCGATGCACCTGTCGGAGAACTCCATCTCATCATGGGCTGACCTATGCAACGAGTTTGTTGGCGCCTTCACGGGCGGCCATCAAGAGCCAGGACGCCCCAGTGATCTACAAGTCCTTCCACAGAAGGAAGGGGAGAGCTTGCGAAAGTATATGCAGAGATTCGGTCGAGTGCACCGCAACATTCCAGAGATACACCCAACATCGGCGATTGTTGCGTTCCATTCAAACATGCGCAATAGGAGGACACGTTCTAAGATGAACGTCCGGCTGCCCAAAACCGTCAATGAGATGTATACCTTGGCGGACAAGTGCGCTCGTGCTGAAGAGGGAGGCAACTTCCTGGAGAGGAGGAAGGAGCCGAGATTGATTCGGACGACGAAGACGAGGCCACTGGCTCAAAGAAGAAGGGGCATAAGCGCAACAAGAAGCGCAAGGAAAAGACAGTACTGGCCATTGAGGGTTCTGGCAATACTAGTACCTGCAATAAAGCCAAAACCGAAGCCCCCGGCAAGGAAGCTGCAGTGTGCACTGATTGCCGAGAGGCTGCGGCAGCGGAGAAAGCTGGAAATTTGATGGGCCTTACTGCAAAATCCACCACACCAAAGGTCATGATCTCCAAGTGTGTCATCAAGTTGAGTAGCTTGTCAAAAGCAGAAAGCCAAATATGAGAAGCGTGACAAGGAGAGAGACCAAGAAGGTGCTGGCGGGAAGGGCCGTGGCGGCAGAGGAGGCCGCCGCGGCAAGACCCCTTAGCAAAAAGAGAAACCTGCTAGAGGCCCAGAAAATAAGGAAGGTGATGATGAAAGTGATGAAGGGGACAAAGAGGAAACCAGTGAGCAAGAATTCCAGAAAGCAACTGAGGCCCTATGCATTGATGGAGGTGCGTCCTTGCACTCCTCCCACCGCCAACTCAAGCAGTGGGCTTGAAAAGTCAATGTCGTGGAGCGAGCTGCGGATTCCCAGAAGCCACTCAAATGGTCCCGCATGCCTATCATCTTTGATGAAGAGGACCGCCCCGACCGTACCACTACGGTAGGGTGCTTGCTGTTGTTGGTCTCACCAACAATACGCAACCTCAAAGTCACAAAGATGTTAGTTGACGGTGGGGCTGGGCTGAATCTAATCTCTCCTAAGGTGGCCAGCAAGTTGCAAATATTAGATGAAGAGCTCAAGGTCACTGGCACGTTCCAAGGAATCAACCCCGACAGGAGTCGTCCTAAGGGGAAGATTACACTACCAGTGACTTTTTTCGGAGAACTGAATTACCGGACTGAGAAGGTTGTGTTTGACATTGTTGATCTTCCTCTCCCCTACAATGGGATCCTTGGGCGCCCAACTTTGCAAAATTCATGGCAGCATCCCACTATGCTTACAATACCTTGAAGATGCCTGGGCCGATGGGCGTCATCTCTATCCCGCCAAACAAGAAAGACGCAATCATATGCGTGGATAAGATGTACCGAGACGCGATAGTTGATGAAGTCACCGAGGCTGCAACTCCCGCCAAGGAAGCAAAGAAGGAAAAGAAAGCTATCAGAGACGCCGGCAAGGAATCTGGGAAGCACACCTCTCCGAAGTGTGCTGCACCTGTTGATGACTTGCCGGAAAGTTCCACTAGTAAGAGACCCAAGATTGCTACACCTGATGTGAAGAAGGTCCCGGCAAGGCAGGATGGCACTACAGTACGTTTACCATCAGCGCTGCCCTTAATGACAAATAGGAAAGCGCGCTCATTGCCTTCCTGCGGGCGAATGTTGATGTGTTTGCTTGGAAACCATCTGACATTCCCGGCGTTCCCAGGAAGGTAATCGAGCACCACCTAGTTGTCTGCCCTCATGCTCGGGCCGTCAAGCAGAAGGTCAGAAAGCAAGCTTTGGAGCGGCAACAGTTTATTGCCGAGGAGATCAAGAAGCTCAAGGCAGCTAGTTTAGTCAGGGGTGTTTTGCATCCAACATGGTTAGCCAACCCAGTGGTAGTGTGCAAGACGAATGGGAAATGGAGGCTTTGCATAGACTTCACAGATCTAAACAAGGCATGCCCAAAGGACCCATTCCCCTTGTCGCGCATCAATCAGATTGTGGACTCCACTTCTGGGTGTGATTTGCTTTCCTTTTTGGACGCCTACTCCGGATACCATCAGATATTTATGTCCAATGAAGACGAGGAGAAGACCGCATTCATAACCCCCTGTGGCACGTACTGCTTCGTACGGATGCCCTTCGGGTTAAAGAGCACTGGATCCACTTTTGCAAGGGTAGTGCAAATTGGGTTTGAACCTCAGCTGCACAGGAATATAGAAGCCTACATGCATGATATAGTGGTCAAGACCAAGGATAGATCAACGCTCATTCAGGACTTGGAAGAAACCTTTGCAAACCTGCGCAAGATCAACCTGAAGTTGAACCCTGAGAAATGTGTGTTTGGCGTTCCCTCCGGCAAGCTACTTGGCTTCGAGGTCAACCCCGACAAGATCCAAGCAATCGAGCAGATACAAGCACCCAAGACCGTCAAGGATGTGAGGCGCTTAACTGGATGTGTTGCCACACTGAGAAGGTTCATTTCCAAGTCTGCCGAGCGTGCCCTACCGTTCTTCAAGATTTTGAAGAAGGCAAGGCCAATGAAGTGGACCCCGAAGGCCGAAGCAGCGTTGCGGGACTTGAAAGCCTATCTTTCCTCTGCCCCCACTCTGGTTGCGCCTAAACCACAAGAGTCATTGCTGCTATACCTAGCGGCGACTAATCATGTGGTTAGTGCAGCACTAGTGGCGCAGCGGGAAGTAAACGAAGAATCAGCCACAACTACGGTCCTCCCGGGAAAAGAAGCTAAACCGGCCGCGACAAGGTTGGACACAAACCAAGTTGAGGAAGAACAGGTTGGCAAGATCAGTTCTGGAGTCGCGGCAAAGAAGAAAGTGGTGCAGCGGACAGTCTACTTTGTCAGCTCTCTGTTGCAGGGGGCTAGGTCGAGGTACTCTGGAGTGCAAAAGCTAATCTTCGGCCTCATCATGGCCTCAAGGAAGCTGCGTGATATGTCTCCAACGTATCTATACTTTTTGATTGTTCCATGCCATTATATTATCTATCTTGGATGTTTTATATGCTTTTTATATGATTTTTGGGACTAACCTATTAACCTAGAGCCCAGTGTCAGTTTTCTGTTTTTTCCTTGTTTTTGAGTTTTGCAGAAAAGGAATATCAAACAGAGTCCAATTGAGCTGAAAATTTACGGTGATTTTTTATGAACCAGAAGGAGCCCCCAAAGAAAAAGAGTTGGGCCAGAAGAGCCACGAGGCCTCCACAAGGGTGGAGGGCGTGCCCTACCCCAAAGAAAAAGAGTTGGGCCAGAAGAGCCACGAGGCCTCCACAAGGGTGGAGGGCGCGCCCTACCCCCCCGGGCGCGCCCTCCGACCTTGTGGTTGACTCGTGGACCCCCCTGACTTGTTCCCGACGCCAAAAGTTCCTATAAATATAGAAACCCCTAGAAATAAACCTAGATCGGGAGTTTTGCCACTGCATGCCTCTATAGCCACCAAAAACCAATCGCGGCCCTGTTCCGGCACCTTGCCGGAGGGGGAAATCATCACCGGTGGCCATCTTCATCATCCCGACGCTCTTCATGATGAGGAAGGAGTAGTTCACCACTGGTACACATCGGTGCTAAACAAACGGTTTTTAACCCCTTTCTGCGACGACATTTGGAACCGTCGCCAAGTGAGTGTGGGCGATAGGGGGGTCCTTCCCACACGACCCATAAACCATTGGGGATATGCCCTCCTGGCACACACGCTCGGCAAAATGAGGTCGTGTGCGACCGGCGAGCACTCAAATACAGAGATACGTACAGTACTGCTCAAAAAAATTATACAGGCGAAATCATTTCCGGCCGTAAGTACATCCCACACAGTCAGTCATCACTAAACGTTTCCGTTCGTATATACATCCCACACAGTCACTACAAGGAAAATGTTTGTGCAAGGTGGCATAACGCAAACAGTTTTGAAGAGAATGTCGTGTGTGATTGTTCATTGATCCAACACGGTTTATTCCTAGAAACTGTGTGCGTTGCCTGAGGTCATCGCCCATGGTGTTTTCTCATTAACCGTTTGCAATAGGAAAACCCAATTAGCAAGCTAATTGACCAATTAGTGGGCTAATTGCCCTATTATTAATAATCCATTTACTAATCTAATTGACATTCATATTAAGCACATAATATATTCCATTTCCATATTAAGGAAGCATGATTTCATAATTGAAATACATCGGAGTACAACATGATATAGCTTCAGCACTCAGCTACCCCATTACACAACTACACCAGCAGCAAGTTTCACATACATCTAGAACCTTTCGAAATTAGCATCATAGACGGTACATAGAGAGATGCATCTCATCTGGAAAACTGCTGAAGCGGAAGGCGAATATTGAGCCTTCATTCATGTTGAAGGTCTTTGCAACTTTAGGCCAGTGCCTGTGGATGATTGACCGTCCATCCTTCGACCTCTTCAGGAACACTTCAATATTGAACTGTGGGTGTTGTATGAAAAATTTCCTTGCCTCCTGACCACAGAGGTGGTTTGAGAGGTAATCATCAGTGAACCATGAAAACAAGGATGTGCATAAATATCTTCTCTATATTGGAAACGGGGCAAAGGAATAAAAAAGGGCAAGGTATAATAGTTAGTACCATCTTGTAAACCTCAGTGCTTCCCATTGTTTCCCTGCAACACATATAAGGTAGTTAGTCATCAGGTTAAGTAAGGGTTCACATGCTATCAGTAAAATATGTTGATGAAAAATAAGCACATTGCAGATTCATCAGATTAATTCAAGCCACATGGAAAACCCATTTATCCAAACCAGGCATGATTAAGAACTAGGAAATATATCACTTGTATATGTTTCTCATGTATTAAGTGCAGCCAAATTCGATTTATTCCTCACATGGTATACAATAACAGAATGCAGCCACAACAATTGAACATCACATTGCAGAATTGAACCAAACAGTTAACTAAACACCACAACAAATGAACCAAATGTTAACTGAGCACCACATTGCACAATATAACATACTCCTAATAGAAGATCAGATAGTTAACCAAACCAAGCATGCTTAACAACTTGGAAATATAGCAATTGTATTTGTTTATCATGTATTTAGTATAGCCAAATTTGATTTATTCCTCACATGGTATACAATAACAGAATGCAGCCACAACAATTGAACATCGCATTGCAGAATTGAACCAAGCAGTTAACTAAACACCACAACAAATGAACAAAATGTTAACTGAGCATCACATTGCACAATATAACATACTCCTAATAGAAGATCAGACAGTTAACCAAACCAAGCATGCTTAACAACTTGGAAATATAGCAATTGTATTTGTTTCTCATGTATTTAGTACAGCCAAATTCGATTTATTCCTCACATGGTATACAATAACAGAATGCGGCCACAACAATTGAACATCGCATTGCAGAATTGAACCAAGTAGTTAACTAAACACCACAACAAGTGAACCAAGCCACAACAAATGAACCAAGTAGTTAACTAAACACCAATTGAACAATATAACATACTCCTAGTAGAAGATCAGACAGTTAACCAAACCAAGCATGCTTAACAACTTGGAAATATTGCACCCCTGAAGAATTGAACATCACATTTGCAGAATTGAACCAAGTAGTTAATTGAACACCACATTGCACGACATATAGAACATATACACTATAGCAGAAGATTGCATGGTAAAAGTAGATAGCACAATTCACTAGAACTAGATGATACCCCGTGCGTTGCTGCAGGCCAGAAATGCGAAGATCCATATTCATACAACTATAGAGACAAAACAATTAAAGATATTGAGCAACATGGGAATATAAAGAAAAATATTTTCTGGGTGCCTTGTGGATTGCTGCAGACTCAAAAAGAATACCATACATATGTCTTAGATACATAGGAAACAATTCTATGATTCCAGATAAACAAAGTGGTTCAAATACTGAATAAATGTGGCTCGGTGTTAATTTCTCTTGATTCATCGCACCCTCCATATCAAAAATCGTTCTTGTCAATTGAAAGTTTTCTGTTATCTACAAAGAAAATAAAGTTTTGGTTAGAAACTTGGAATTGATACAAATAACAACAATAATTAATTTGGAACTGCATGATTGATGCAAGCGCAAATAAATCACCCGCATAAGAAACTATGAGATAAAATTAGTCCTGATCCCTAGTACTCCAGGTGAAATATCATCCTCATCAATAATGTGAACAATTTTTATTATGTATAAAAAGGGAAGTTCATTTAGATACTTGGAATCATCATAGCCAACTGCATACTTTAAACAATGTGGAATTGACTTAATAACAACAATCATGCATATATTATATGTTAGTATTATTAAAAAACTAAGTAAAACTAACTAAAGCACGACATACCCTAAAGCATTGAGAAATTACATTGAACACCAAAATTGCACATAGAACCTCCAACAAATTAGTGAGAAAAAAGTATTAATTCAGTTAAAGGGTTTTACAAAAAAATAATGAATGGGTGGCCATGTTGGCTGCAAGGAACTGCAGGCAAAATAATCCCTCTGCTGCACAGAGACATATATATTATCAAATAGCAATCAAACACATGTGTAAGACAAATGAATTTTTAAACTCACACTGTATAATCTATAATGATATATATTGACTTAGACCCAGATGAAAGAGCATCTTCATTGCTGAAAAGGCATGAGAAATTAAAAGACATGTATTTGCAATCAAACACTTGCATGAGACAAATGAAAAAAAAATCATAATCACATGTATAGTCTAAACTGATATCTGCTACTTCATAACAGGGAGTATCTTATGTCCTAGTGAAAGAGCATCTCCATGAAATCCATGTGGGAGCACATGGAGCTCATAACCTGGACCTGACTGTCTGATGCATGTGATGCAGATTGCAGAATAGGGACTGGGAAGTGACCGGAAAGGAAGAATCAGAACGACCGACCAAACAGAAGCAGTTTAACGATGTTATTCGAATGTCAGCGCGGAGGTGCTAACCTGATAAGCTGATGTGCTAGCACCAAAGGTGGAGTCCGTTGAAATCCGATTTGATTGTGTCAGATTCCCCACTTCTCCTTGTCGTTGATGGCGGCCGCTGGAGCGCGGATGCATCTCAACGGTTGTGCGTTCATCGAAGATCTTGGATTCTGGGCGTCTGGTAATGGAACGGCGACCCATCCTGTGTTCCCACAATCAGAGAGACATCGGATGTGAATCTAGGAAAACCAACTAGCGTGAGGGAGGCGGTTCGGAGCAGAGCAACGGCTTGCACAACGATGTGTCTTCCCCGGCGATGTGGGTGGTCGGCAACGGAACCGCGAGCACTGACCGGAGGGGCATCGGAAAGAGGCAAACCAGTGATGGTGCGGGGGGAATCCTCTAGGAGAATCGTATCACACACGGGTTTGTAGACGCGGGGGCAATGGCCGCACAATTTAATATAGCTTTTTCTTCCCGTAACGGAGGGCGACGTAATGAGGGGCGATTAATGGTGCGATTTCATGTGCAATTGCGTTGCGTCTGGGATAGGTTCGCTCGCGGCAGCGGAAGAGATAGCGGCAGGGATGACAGTCATAGCGGAGAAGATGAACGTGAGCGAAATACTGCGGCGGCTGACACCCATGGGGTATACAACCCACATACCACATATTGACTTGATAGCGTAGAAAAAACCAACGGGCTACACAGCCCACGCTACTCATCTTGGGCAGCCCATTTCCACTAATAGGCGGTTTCGTACAGCCCAAGCGCTGGAAACGGGAACGCAGCGAGAGTCAGTGCATAGACATCTGATTGCGTCCATACTTGATCCAATGGCCAACAATAACTGCGGTGACGTGGCTGCGCGAGAAGGTAAGAAAATCAGCTAGTGGGTGGCTCCTATTTAGATATAGAAGATTTGTTATGGAAAGGCATTAGCTAGCAAACTGAACATGGGTCCTTATAGTGAGCTAATAAGACAAGCTACTCCTCATTGTCGGAGATATCGATGACGATTGGCTCCTTGGACATGGAAGAGGGCGAGGCCTCCTCATTGTGGGTGCCCTCGTTGTAGTGGTGAGTTGCCTGAGCCACTCCGGGCACCAACCTGCTGGCTCTCGAGATGAGGTAAGCACGCGCACGCTGAGTAAACACCTCGTAGTCTTCGTCGAAGGCACCGACGGTGGCCTTGAGAAAACACCATGAACTGTCGTTTAAAGCAGCCAACCGCGTCACGGCGTCGACGCGCGAGGCGTCAATGGTGGCCTCGACGGCGAGGTGCTCCTCCAAGATCTGGGGGTCGACACGAATGGCAGCCATCACGACCTCATCCGCGCGTGCGACTGTGATTTGCTTCTCCGCTGCCAAATGCTCCTTGAGGTCCTGGCTATACTGCATGCACCATGGCTTAGGCCGGCGCTTATTTGGTGGAGGGGTCGGTGATTTGGGTGGAAGGTGTCGCGCTCGCGCCGAAGGTCGGGGCATGTGGGATGTGGAAGGAGGAGGAGGATGGGGGTCGGGAGTGGATTACCTGCCTGGATAGGCGAGGCCGAGCAGCGTGAAGGAGGGTCGCCGGCGAGGAGGCGGCGGTGCTACAAGCAAGGAGTGAAGGTTTCAACTTGGAAAGGAAGGCGGAAACGGGGGAAATGTGGCTTTTGGTAAGGGGGAGGGGCGGGGAGGTAGATATTTCCGCGCAAGCCGAAAATTTGGAATCGCTTCAGCGAAAAAACTAGCGCGCAAAGTGTCATCAGACACGGTCCCTTATTCAGAGCGGGCTGTGGACTGTAGCCGTCGCACCTTCTCGCGTAAGCCGTATGCGTACTATACTCCAACGGTGCTCCAAGATATTTTGTGGTGCATCTCACATGGTTGGTTATAATAAACTGTGTGGGATCTACTTGATTTTTCGTCTTGATTTGAATTACATAATGGGGTCACAGTGGCCATGGATGGTGTTTGAATTGCTAGACCTTTTATCTGCAGTGATCCTAAAAGAATTGGAATTATTCAGGGTTCGTTTGGACATTTTTATGCATTAAGTGAGTTTTCAATGCATTTATGTGCATAATTCAAATTTGAACTACATGCACATGCTCCAGTGCATATAAATTGGTTGAAAAATCAAATCTTTGTCCTTGGGTGCATGCTTAGGTCCCATGCAAGAAATGGGAATGAATGTCAAACACCCTGCCACCGTCACTCGGTCGCAAACATTGAGATACCTGGTTTTTAAATTCTAGTAAATCCAAAACTCATCTGAAATTCATGAAACTTGGCATGCTATCATGGAGCGGCATAAACATGCCGTGGTAATTTTTTTGTCCCATTTGGGGTAGGTTTGGGTATATACTTCTCACAACCAGCTTGATGGTTTCGGTAGGGAACGCCCCACCTTTGGGGATGAAACGATATCCATTGCCTCTTATTGCTTTTAAAAATGTTCTCGTGTCATCATAGAACAACAGGAGTGTTGTGTTATTTTTTGTGATTTTCAGGGTTCGTTTGGACATTTTTATGCATTAAGTGAGTTTTCAATGCATTTATGTGCATAATTCAAATTTGTACATGCACATGCTCCAGTGCATATAAATTGGTTGAAAAATCAAATCTGTGTCCTTGGGTGCATGCCTAGGTCCCATGCAAGAAATGGGAATGAATTTCAAACACCGGGGTACCGTTGATTGCCGGCAAAACATTGAGATGCCTGGTTTTTAAATTCTAGTAAATCCAAAACTCGTCTGAAATTCATGAAACTTGGCATGCTATCATGGAGCAGCATCAACATGTCATGATAAATTTTTTGTCCCATTTGGGGCAGGTTTGGGTATATGCTTCTCACAAACCGGAGCTTCTGACAACAAACATGATGGTTTCGGTAGGGAACGCCCCACCTTTGGGGACGAAACGATATCCATAGCCTCTTATGGCTTTCAAAAATTTTCTCGTGTCAACATAGAACAACAGGAGTGTTGTGTTATTTTTTGTGATTTTTTGGGGTTCGTTTGGACATTTTTATGCATTAAGTGAGTTTTCAATGCATTTATGTGCATAATTCAAATTTGAACTACATGCACATGCTCAAGTGCATATAAATTGGTTGAAAAATCAAATCTGTGTCCTTGGGTGCATGCTTAGGTCCCATGCAAGAAATGGGAATGAATTTCAAACAATAGGGCGCCGTTGATTGCCGGCAAAACATTGAGATGCCTGGTTTTTAAATTCTAGTAATCCAAAACTCGTCGGAAATTCATGAAACTTGGCATGCTATCATGGAGCGGCATCAACATGCCGTGGTAAATTTCTTGTCCCATTTGGGGCAGGTTTGGGTATATGCTTCTCACAAACCAGAGCTTCTCACAATAAGCATGATGGTTTCGGTAGGGAACGCCCCACCTTTGAGGACGAAACGATATCCATTGCCTCTTATTGCTTTCAAAAAAATTCTCGTGTCAATATAGAACAACAGGAGTGTTGTGTTATTTTTTGTGATTTTTCAGGGTTCGTTTGGACATTTTTATGCATTAACTGAGTTTTCAATGCATTTATGTGCATAATTAAAATTTGAACTACATGCACATGCTCCAGTACATATAAATTGGTTGAAAAATCAAATCTGTGTCCTTGGGTGCATGCTTAGGTCCCATGCAAGAAATGGGAATGAATTTCAAACAATAGGGCGCCGTTGATTGCCGGCAAAACATTGAGATGCCTGGTTTTTAAATTCTAGTAAATCCAAAACTCGTCTAAAATTCATGAAACTTGGCATGCTATCATGGAGCGGCATCAACATGCCGTGGTAAATTTTTTGTCCCATTTGGAGCAGGTTTGGGTATATGCTTCTCACAAACCAGAGCTTCTCACAACAAGCATGATGGTTTCGATAGGGAACATCCCACCTTTGGGGACGAAACGATTTCCATTGCCTCTTATTGCTTTCAAATTTTTTCTCGTGTCAACATAGAACAACAGGAGTGTTGTGTCAATTTTTGTGATTTTTAGGGGTTCGTTTGGACATTTTTATGCATTAAGTGAGTTTTCAATGCATTTATGTGCATAATTCAAATTTGAACTACATGCACATGCTCCAGTGCATATAAATTGGTTGAAAAAACAAATCTGTGTCCTTGGGTGCATGCAAGAAATGGGAATGAATTTCAAACACCAGGGCACCGTTGATTGCCGGCAAAACGTTGAGATACTTTGTTTTTAAATTCTAGTAAATCTAAAACTCGTCTGAAATTCATGAAACTTGGCATGCTATCATGGAAGGGCACCCGACATGCTGTGGTATTTTTCGTGTCAATTTTGGGAGAAGGCGCACTCGAATAATGACAGCCAACAAAGGCATTTTCAAAAAAATAGGTGCCACTTTAATATCTCAAACGTTTGGATAATTCAAACCGTGTGCGTTCGGTTAACCATTCATGTGACGCCACGTGTCTTGGTTTTAATGGCTATAGGAGGTGCCGTGTGGACAACTTCTTGACTGAACGGGAGGCGTGCGAGTGCAGTCCGGTGCGCAGGCTCACCGGGAAGCGTACAAGCTGTTCAACGCGGGATCTGTGCATCTCTTCAACGCAAACGGTTTAGATTACAGTATGCAAATTAAAGCCAGACTTCGGTGCTAAGCCAAGAGACACTGCGATTTGTCAAAATATGCAGCTAAAAATCAATAGCACTATCTATTTTTTGCAACTAAAATTCAGTAATTAAGCTTAGATTTCATTCCTACTAGAGATCAAGCTGTCGTTCTCATCGGGAAGCGAGATAGCCTTGGACCGCCGCCCGCCTTGCTCCCACTGGTCTATATTAATGGCGCCGCCGAGCGGCTGCACCCCCCCATCCTCGCCACACACACAATTCCTCTCTCTCCGCCCGCATCCTCGACGCCGCTCTGAGTCCTCAAAGCCGTTAGTGTACGAGGATGCCGCCGAAGCGCCCCATCGGAGGGAGTGGCGACGCCGGGGCTGCTGAAGCACCGGAGCATGGCATGAATATGGAGATAGAGGTTTCTGTCCCCGCTGACGAGGTGGAGAACGAGGCTGCCAACAAGCAGAGGCGGGTCGAGAAAGAACCGCAAGCGACTCCAGCAGGCCTAGACTTCATCAACAACCTCCCCGATGATATGTTGATAGTCATCATATCCTTCCTCCCAATCAAATATCGGGCGAGGACAGTCGCCCTTTCCCGGCGGTGGCGCACCCTATGGCTCCACACCCCTGTCGACCTCCTCGACGCCCACAAGCTCTGCCATGGCTATCACCAAAGCTTGGATGCGTTCTCCCAGATCCTCGGCAGTCACGATGGCCCAATCAAAGGCCTTATCACGGGCAAGTTCTGTTCCAATGGAAAGGACCGAGCCAAGCTTGACGAGTGGTTCCGATCCCGCGCCATAGATCAGCTCGAGAAGCTAAGTTATAATGATGGGCATATGCGCTTGCTGCTAACATCCGCGCTCCGCTTCGCGCCCACGCTGCGCCTCGCCAAGTTCATGAACTACCATCCCCCCTTAATGACGCGCCCGCTCTTTTTCTACCACGACTAAAGCACCTCGAGCTCGTCGCCGTCCGCATCCCAAAGGATGACATGGAGCACCTGCTCCGCGGCTGTACTGCACTCGAGTTCCTTCGTCTTCAGGCGATGAATTGCTTGAGTACCTTGCACATCACCTCCAGGACTCTCCGGACTATTTATGTGTGTTGCTGGTGCTGCAACGAGAGATCACAAAAGGTGGACCACAATATGGTCATCCAGGACACATCTTCACTTGAGAGATTACTTGTAGTTGATCAACAAGGTCCAACAAGAATCAATGTCATTTCTGCGCCAAAATTGGAAGTGGTGGGCTACTCGTCTGTCAAATACTACAACTTTCAGGTACAACAGTCGCCTTATATACCTCTCCTTCTTAATATCAACCTTATTTCTAGTTTTGAAGATGTATCTTCGTCTCATCAAGCGAAGCTTCACCCAGACTCTGGGCACATTGAAGGTCTTGCCACTAGAATCTGTCGGCCCCAACCTAGACCAAGTTGTCAGTTGCCTGAGATGCTTTCCATGCCTGAAGAAGCTGTATATCAAGGTGATGTTCCTTTCCTGTTAAATGTTAACCATAAGGGAGTTCAATTTTTTGCACCTTTTCCCAAGTTTACAATGACAATGTACTACGATTTCTGAAGGAATTTTGGAGGATTTTAGGACATACACCCCCACCCCATATTGGTTGCTTCATTCATATGGTTACAGTCGTCCATAAGCATTTCTCCTTTGGATTCATCTGTACTAGTTTTCTTAGGGAATTTTTCATCCAATCCAACCTCTTGTGAAGAAGGCTACATGTTTCTAGATTGTAAATGCTCATGTTAATCATGCCAAATCGAAGATGGCACATTGGTGCATTTTACAAATCCTGCAAACCAAATGGGCGTGTAGCAGTGTTCAAAGCTGCATGTAGGCACTAACACGTTCTCTTCTTTTGCAGATAATAATAGGCCCGGAGGTGGATAACGTTTATAACGACAATCACATCGAATGCCTGGATCTACATCTCTCAAATATTACTTTGAACTCCTACCGAGGGACCTTACCGGAGATTACACTCGCCAGGTTCTTTCTTGCCACAGCAAAGGTGCTGAGGGTACTGAGGTTGAACACGGATTTAATTAGGAAAGATCAATGGTATGATTATCAGAGCCGGCAGGTACTGTGGAATGGAAGTGCCTCCAAACATGCCAAACTTCGTATTGGAAGAGCATATGGCAAAGCAATTGGAAGTTATTGTGTCAAACCCATACATGACTTGTCAGCAGCTGATCCCTTTTCAGAAATGACGCAGCTTGCAATGTTTGAATTTGGGCGTTGTAATCTTTCAATTTGAACCTTGCAATATTTATGGTATTTGTTATATTGAACCGTTTTTGTTCTCTTGTCTCAACGCAAACAGTTCATCTGGGTGAACGGCATGTCGTACATCGCACACACCTTGATCTGGCTGACCATTTCTTTTGTGTTGCCTAATCACAAACAGTTCATCTGAGTGAACTGTATGCTGTACATCGCACACACCTTGATCTGGCTGACCATTCCTTTTGTGTTGCCTAATCACATACAGTTCATCCGAGTGAACCGTATGCTGTACATCGCACACGCCTTCATCTGGCTGCCCGTTTCTTTTGTTCCCCCTCATCGAAAACGGTTAATTGAACTGAATCGTATGCCCTGAATCGCAGACGCAACTAAAATCTGAACCGTGTTTGATGCATCCGTCATCGCAAACATTTTGTGCATTTTTTGACAGTTTTTTTACACCATCGTTTGCGATTATTGCATCGCACACAGTTTCATCGAAGGGTCTCTGATCATACTATCACGTTAGCAGCATCCTGCAGTAGTGCACCCTCGGGGCCGAGGGTATGTACCAGTAGCTATGTGTTTGATCTCTCTCTCTCTCTCTCTCTCTCTCTCTCGTGTTCTTGATCTGGCACGATCTTGATGTACTGCGAGCTTTGCTATTATAGTTGGATCTTATGATGTTTCTGCCCTTCTACCTTCTTGTAATGGGTTGAGTTTTCCCTTTGAAGTTATCTTATCGGATTGAGTCTTTAGGGATTTGAGAACACTTGATGTATGTCTTGCATGTGCTTATCTGTGGTGACAATAGGATATTCACCTGATCTACTTGATGTATGTTTTGGTGATCAACTTGGGGGTTCAGTGACCTTGTGAACTTATGCATAGGGGTTTGCACACGTTTTCATCTTGACTCTCCGGTAGAAACTTTGGGGAACTCTTTGAAGTTCTTTGTGTTGGTTTGAATAGATGAATCTGAGATTGTGTGATGCATATCGTATAATCAAAACCGCGAATACTTGTGGTGACATTGGAGAATCTAGGTGACATTAGGGTTTTGGTTGATGTGTATCTTAAGGTGTTATTTTAGTATGAACTCTAGGGCTGTTTGCCACACTTATAGGAATAGCCCAATAGATCGATCAGAAAGAATAACTTTGAGGTGGTTTCGTACCCTACAATAATCTCTTCGTTTGTTCTCCGCTATTAGTGACTTTGGACTGACTCTTTGTTGCATGTTGAGGGATTGTTATATGATCTAATTATGTTATCATTGTTGTGAGAATTGCACTCGTGAAAGTATGAACCCTAGTCCCTGCTACGAAGCATTGCAATACTGTTTTTGTTCACTTTTGTTACTAGTTACCTTGCTGTTTTTATAATTTCATATTACAAAAACCTATATCTACCATCCATATTACACTTGTATCACCATCTCTTCGCCGAACTAGTGCACCTATACATTTTACCATTGTATTGGGTGTGTTGGGGACACAAGAGACTCTTTGTTATTTGGTTGCAGGGTTGTTTGAGAGAGACCATCTTCATCCTACGCCTCCCACGGATTGATAAATCTTAGGTCATCTTCTACCTCTTGAGCATGCGTTGGTTTTCCCTTGAAGAGGAAAGGGTGATGCAGCAAAGTACCGTAAGTATTTCCCTCAGTTTTTGAGAACCAAGGTATCAATCCAGTAGGAGACTACACGCAAATCCCTAGTACCTGCACAAACAAATAAGAACCTTGCAACCAACGCGATAAAGGGGTTGTCAATCCCTTCACGGCCACTTGCAAAAGTGAGATCTGATAAAGATAATAAGATAAATATTTTTGGTATTTTTGTTGTATAGATTGAAAAGTAAAGATTGCAAAATAAACGGCGACAGAAATAGCACATTGGCGGGAGATTAATATGATGGAAGATAGACCCGGGGGCCATAGGTTTCACTAGTGGCTTCTCTCAAGATAGCAAATTCTACGGTGGGTGAACAAATTACTGTCGAGCAATTGATAGAAAAGCGCATAGTTATGAGAATATCTAGGCTTGATCATGAACATAGGCATCACGTCCGTGACAAGTAGACCGAAATGATTCTGCATCAACTACTATTACTCCACACATCGACCGCTATCCAGCATGCATCTAGAGTATTAAGTTCGTAAGAACAGAGTAACGCATTAGGCAAGATGACATGATGTACAGGGATAAACTCAAGCAATATGATATAAACCCCATCTTTCTATCCTTGATGGCAACAATACAATACGTGCCTTGCTGCCCCTGCTGTCGCTGGGAAAGGACACCGCGAGATTGAACCCAAAGCTAAGCACTTCTCCCATTGCAAGAAAGATCAATCTAGTAGGCCAAACCAAACTGATAATTCGAAGAGACTTGCAAAGATATCAAATCATGCATATAAGAATTCAAAGAAGAATCAAATATTGTTCATAGATAATCTTGATCATAAACCCACAATAATCGGATCTCGACAAACACACCGCAAAAAGTATTACATCGAATAGATCTCCAAGAGAATCGAGGAGAACTTTGTATTGAGATCCAAAGAGAGAGAAGAAGCCATCTAGCTAATAACTATGGACCAGAAGGTCTGTGGTAAACTACTCACACATCATTGGAGAGGCTATGGTGTTGATGTAGAAGCCCTCCGTGATCGATTCCCCCTCCGGTAGAGCATCGAAAAAGGCCCCAAGAAGGGATCTCATGGGTACAGAAGGTTGCGGCGATGGAAATAGGGTTTCATGGTGCTCCTGGATGTTTTCAGGGTATATGAGTATATATAGGCGAAAGAAGCAGATCGGGGGAGCCACGAGGGGGCCACGAGGGTGGGGGCGCGCCTACCCCCTCGGCGCGCCTCCCTGCCTCGTGGCCGCCTCGTTGCTTCCTTGACGTCCACTCCAAGTCTCCTGGATTGCGTTTGTTCCAAGAACGATCATCGCCAAGGTTTCATTCTGTTTGGATTCCGTTTGATATTCCTTTTCTGCGAAACACTGAAATAGGCAAAAACAACAATTTGTTGGAAATATACCCTAGATGCAATAATAAATAGGTTATTATTATATTTCCTTGTTCATGATAATCGTTTATTATCCATGCTAGAATTGTATTGATAGGAAACTCAGATACATGTGTGGATACATAGACAACACCATGTCCCTAGTAAGCCTCTAGTTGACTAGCTCGTTGATCAATAGATGGTTACGGTTTCCTGACCATGGACATTGGATGTCGTTGATAATGGGATCACATCATTAGGAGAATGATGTGATGGACAAGACCCAATCCTAAGCCTAGCACAAGATCGTATAGTACGTTTCCTCAGAGTTTTTCTAATGTCAAGTATCATTTCCTTAGACCATGAGATTGTGCAACTCCCGGATACCGTAGGAATGCTTTGGGTGTACCAAACGTCACAACGTAACTGGGTGGCTATAAAGGTGCACTACAGGTATCTCCGAAAATGTCTGTTGGGTTGGCACGAATCGAGACTGGGATTTGTCACTCCGTGTAAACGGAGAGGTATCTCTGGGCCCACTTGGTAGGACATCATCATAATGTGCACAATGTGACCAAGGAGTTTATCACGGGATGATGTGAGTTACGGAACGAGTAAAGAGACTTGCCGGTAACGAGATTGAACAAGGTATCGGGACACCGACGATCGAATCTCGGGCAAGTAACATACCGATTGATAAAGGGAATTGTATACGGGATTGATTGAATCCCCGACATCGTGGTTCATCCGATGAGATCATCGTGGAACATGTGGGAGCCAACATGGGTATCCAGATCCCGCTGTTGGTTATTGGCCGGAGAACGTCTCGGTCATGTCTGCATGGTTCCCGAACCCGTAGGGTCTACACACTTAAGGTTCGATGACGCTAGGGTTATAGGGAAAGTATGTACGTGGTTACCGAATGTTGTTCGGAGTCCTGGATGAGATCCCGGACGTCACGAGGAGTTCCGGAATGGTCCGGAGGTAAAGATTTATATATGGGAAGTCCTGTTTTGGTCACCGGAAAAGTTTCGGGTGCTATCGGTAATGTACCGGGACCACCGGGAGGGTCCCGGGGGTCCACCAGGTGGGGCCACCAGCCCCAGAAGGCTGCGTGGGCTAAGTGTGGGAGGGGACCAGCCCCAGGTGGGCTGGTGCGCCCCCCACCAAAGCCCAAGGCGCAGGGAGAGTGGGAGGGGGCAAACCCTAGGTCCAGATGGGCCTTAAGGCCCACCCTAGTGGCGCCCCCCTCTCTTCCCCCCTTGGCCGCCCCCTAGATGGGATCTAGGGCTGGCCGCCACCCCTTGGGGTGGGAACCCTAGAGGGGGCACAGCCCCCTCCCCCCTATATATAGTTGAGGTTTGGGGCTACCCAAGACACGAGAACGTCTCTCTTTAGGTGCAGCCCTACCCCTCTCCCTCCTCCTCCTCTCCCGCGGTGCTTGGCGAAGCCCTGCGGGATTGCCACGCTCCTCCACCACCACCACGCCGTCGTGCTGCTGCTGGACGGAGTCTTCCCCAACCTCTCCCTCTCTCCTTGCTGGATCAAGGCGTGGGAGACGTCACAGGGCTGCACGTATGTTGAACGCGGAGGCACCGTTCTTCGGTGCTTAGATCGGAATCAACCGCGATCTGAATCACTACGAGTACGACTCCTTCATCCGCGTTCTTGCAACGCTTCCGCATCGCGATCTACAAGGGTATGTAGATGCACTCTCCTTCCCCTCGTTGCTAGATTACTCCATAGATTGATCTTGGTGATGCGTAGAAAATTTTGAATTTCTGCTACGTTCCCCAACACAATTTGCATTGGGCCTTCGGTTAGTAGGTTAGTCCCAAAAATAATATAAAAGTGCATAATAAAGCCCATTAAACATCCAAAATAGATAATATAATAGCATGGAACAATAAAAAATTATAGATACGTTGGAGACATATCAAGCATCCCCAAGCTTAATTCCTGCTCGTCCTCGAGTAGGTAAATGATAAAAATAGAATTTTTGATGTGGAATGCTACCTAACATAATTTTCTATGTAATTTTCTTTATTGTGGCATGAATGTTCAGATCCGAAAGATTCAAGATAAAAGTTTAATATTGACATAAAAATAACAATACTTCAAGCATACTAACTAAGCAATTATGTCTTCTTAAAATAACATAGCCAAAGAAAGCTCATCCCTACAAAATCATATAGTTTGGCCATGCTTCATTTTCGTCACACAAAAATGCTCTCATCATGCACAACTCCGATGACAAGGCAAGAAATTGTTTCATACTTTAGTATTTATCAAACTTTTTCAACTTTCACGCAATACATGAGCGTGAGCCATGGACATAGCACTATGGGTGGAATAGAATATAATGATGGGGGTTGTGTGGAGAAGACAAAAAAGGAGAAAGTCTCACATTGACGCGGCTAATCAACGGGCTAGGGAGATGCCCATCAATTGATGTCAATGCAAGGAGTATGGATTGCCATGCAACGGATGGACTAGAGCTATAAATGTATGAAAGCTCAACAAAAGAAACTAAGTGGGTGTGCATCCAACTTGCTTGCTCACGAAGACCTAGGGCATTTGAGGAAGCCCATGGTTGGAATATACAAGCCAAGTTCTATAATGAAAAATTCCCACTAGTATATGAAAGTGACAAAATAAGAGACTCTCTATCATAAGGATCATGGTGCTACTTTGAAGCACAAGTGTGGAAAAGGGATAGTAGCATTGTCCCTTTTATTCTTTTTTTGGGCCTTTCTTTTTTTGGCCTTTGCTTTTTTTATTTGGCCTTTTTTATGGGACAATGCTCTATTAATGATGATCATCACACTTCTATTTATTTACAACTCAATGATTACAACTCGATACTAGAACAAAATATGACTCTATATGAGTGCCTCCGGCGGTGTACCGGGATGGGCAATGAATCAAGAGTGACATGTATGATAAATTATGCATGGTGGCTTTGCCACAAATACGATGTCAACTACATGGTCATGCAAGGCAATATGACAATGATGAAGCGTGTCATAATAAATGAAACGGTGGAAAGTTGCATGGCAATATATCTCGGAATGGCTATGGAAATGCCATAATAGGTAGGTATGGTGGCTGTTTTGAGGAAGATATAAGGAGGTTTATGTGTGATAGAGCGTATCATATCATGGGGTTTGGATGCACTGGCGAAGTTTGCACCAACTCTCAAGGTGAGAAAGGGCAATGCACGGTACCGAAGAGGCTAGCAATGATGGAAAGGTGAGAGTGCGTATAATCCATGGACTCAACATTAGTCATAAAGAACTCACATACTTATTGCAAAAATCTATTAGTCATCAAAAACCAAGCATTACGCGCATGCTCCTAGGGGGATAGATTGGTAGGAAAATACCATTGCTCGTCCCCGACCGCCACTCATAAGGATGACAATCAAGGAATACCTCATGTTTCAAATTTGTCACACAACGGTTACCATACGTGCATGCTACGGGACTTGCAAACTTCAACACAAGTATTTCTCAAATTCACAATTACTCAACTAGCACAACTTTAATATCACCATCTTCATATCTCAAAACAATCATCAAGTATCAAACTTCTCATAGTATTCAATGCGCTTTATATGAAAGTTTTTATTATACCCATATTGGATGCCTATCATATTAGGAGTAATTTTATAGCCAAAGCAAATTACCATGCTGTTCTAAAGGACTCTCAAAATAATATAAGTGAAGCATGAGAGATCAATAATTTCTATAAAATAAAACCACCACCGTGCTCTAAAAGATATAAGCGAAGCACTAGAGCAAAATTATCTAGCTCAAATGATATAAGTGAAGCACATAGAGTATTCTAATAAATTCCGATTCATGTGTGTCTCTCCAAAAGGTGTGTACGGCAAGGATGATTGTGGTAAACTAAAAAGAAAAGGCTCAAATCATACAAGACTTTCCAAGCAAAACACATATCATGTGGTGAATAAAAATATAGCATCAAGTAAAGTTACCGATAGACGAAGACGAAAGAGGGGATGCCTTCCGGGGCATCCCCAAGCTTAGGCTTTTGGTTGTCCTTGAATTTTACCTTGGGGTGCCTAGGTCATTCCCAAGCTTAGGCTCTTGCCACTCCTTATTCCATAATCCATCAAATCTCTACCCAAAACTTGAAAACTTCACAACACAAAACTCAACAGAAAATCTCATGAGCTCCGTTAGTGTAAGAAAACAAACCACCACATTAAGGTGCTGTAATGAACTCATTCTTTATTTCTATTTGTGTTAAACCTACTGTATTCCAACTTCTCTATGGTTCATACCCCCCGATACTAGCCATAGATTCATCAAAATAAGCAAACAACACACGAAAAATAGAATCTGTCAAAAACAGAACAGTCTGTAGTAATCTGTATCAAACGCAAACTTCTGGAACTCCGAAAGTTCTACCAAAATAGGAAGACCTATATAATTTGATTATTGATCTACTGCAATTGGAATCAGTATTTTATCACTTTCTGGTGATTTTTAACAATTGTTTTCGTGAGCAGAAAGTTTCTGTCTTTTTCAGCAAGGTCAAATAATTATCACCCAAGAAGATCCTATAAGTTTTACTTGGCACAAACACTAATTAAAACATAAAACCACATCTAACCAGAGGCTAGATCAATTATTTATTAATAAAAAGGAACAAAAAGCAAGGAACAAAAATAAAATTGGGTTGCCTCCTAAGAAGAGCTATCGTTTAACGCCCCTAGCTAGGCATGAAAACAAGAATAGATCTAGGTATTGCCATCTTTGGTATGCAATCCATAAGTGGCTCTCATAATGGATTTATAAGGTAATTTAATTTTATTTCTAGGAAAGTGTTCCATGCCCTTCCTTAACAGAAATTGGAATCTAATATTTCCTTCTTTCATATCAATAATTGCACCAATCGTTCTAAGGAAAGGTCTCCAAGAATAATAGGACATGTAGGATTGCAATCTATATCTAGAACAATGAAATCTACGGGCACATAATTCCTATTTGCAACAATAAGAACATCATTAATCCTTCCCATAGGTTTCTTAATGGTGGAATCCGCAAGATGCAAGTTTAAAGAACAATCATCAAATTCACGGAAACCTAGCACATCACACAAAGTTTTTGGAATCGTGGAAACACTAGCACCCAAATCACACAAAGCATAGCATTCATGATCTTTGATATTAATTTTAATAGTAGGTTCCCACTCATCATAGAGTTTTCTAGGTATATAAACTTCTAATTCAAGCTTTTCTTCATAAGATTGCATTAAAGCATCAATGATATGTTTGGTAAAAGTTTTATTTTGACTATAGGCATGAGGAGAATTTAGCACGGATTACAACAAGGAAATACAATCTATCAAAGAGCAATTATCATAATTAAATTCCTTGAAATCCAAAATAGTGGGTTCATTGCTAGCTAAAGTTTTGACCTCTTCAATCCCACTTTTACCAATTTTTGCATCAAGATCTAAAAACTCTGAATCATTGGGACACCTTTTAACTAAAGTTGGCTTATCTCCAATCCCATCATTATCAAGAGTCATATTGGAAAACAAAGATTTAATAGGGGACACATCGATCACTTTTAGATCTTCATCCTTATTACCCTCTAGCTCTTCCGGTTTGGTGGCCATCTTATTAACCAAGGTGGCTTGCTTATCCGAAATTTGTCCTACTAAATTTTCAAGATGGGCAAACTGAGATTTCAAGCAAAAAAATTCCTTAGACATATCATCAAGCTCTTTATTCATGTACTCCATAAATTTTTTCTGTTCTTTAAGCTCGTTTCTGAAGAAATTATTATGCTCAAATTGCAAATTCATAAAGCTTCTAACGTTGTTTTCAATTTCTTCCAACCTTCTAAGGTAAGGATCAATGTTTTTAGGCAAGGCCATCAGGGCAAACAGGCACACAATAAGCAAGCGAAAAGAGACGAACGGAAAAAGGGCGAATAAAACGGCAAGGGTGAAGTGGGGGAGAGGAAAACGAGAGGCAAATGGCAAATAATGTAATGCGAGGGATAAGAGTTTGTGATGGGTACTTGGTATGTCTTGACTTGTGCGTAGATCTCCCCGGCAACGACGCCAAAAATCCTTCTTGCTACCTCTTGAGCATGCATTGGTTTTCCCTTGAAGAGGAAAGGGTGATGCAGCAAAGTAGCGTAAGTATTTCCCTCAATTTTTGAGAACCAAGGTATCAATCCAGTAGGAGACTACACGCAAATCCCTAGTACCTGCACAAACAAATAAGAACCTTGCAACCAACGCGATAAAGGGGTTGTCAATCCCTTCACGGCCACTTGCAAAAGTGAGATCTGATAAAGATAATAAGATACATATTTTTGGTATTTTTGTTGTATAGATTGAAATGTAAAGATTGCAAAATAACGGCGACAGAAATAACACGTTGGCGGGAGATTAATATGATGGAAGATAGACCCGGGGGCCATAGGTTTCACTAGTGGCTTCTCTCAAGATAGCAAATTCTACGGTGGGTGAACAAATTACTGTCGAGCAATTGATAGAAAAGCGCATAGTTATGAGAATATCTAGGCATGATCATGAACATAGGCATCACGTCCGTGACAAGTAGACCAAAACGATTATGCATCTACTACTATTACTCCACACATCGACCGCTATCCAGCATGCATCTATAGTATTAAGTTCATAAGAACAGAGTAACACATTAGGCAAGATGACATGATGTAGAGGGATAAACTCAAGCTATATGATATAAACCCCATTTTTTATCCTCGATGGCAACAATACAATACGTGCCTTGCTGCCCCTGCTGTCACTAGGAAAGGACACCACAAGATTGAACGGAAAGCTAAGCACTTCTCCCATTGCAAGAAAGATCAATCTAGTAGGCCAAACCAAACTGATAATTCGAAGAGACTTGCAAAGATATCAAATCATGCATATAAGAATTCGGAGAAGAATCAAATATTGTTCATAGATAATCTTGATCATAAACCCACAATTCATCGGATCTCGACAAACACACCGCAAAAAGTATTACATCGAATAGATCTCCAAGAGAATCGAGGAGAACTTTGTATTGAGATCCAAAGAGAGAGAAGAAGCCATCTAGCTAATACTATGGACTCGAAGGTCTGTGGTAAATTACCGACACATCATCGGAGAGGCTATGGTGTTGATGTAGAAGCCTTCCGTGATCGATCCCCCTCCGGTAGAGCACCGGAAAAGGCCCCAAGATGGGATCTCACTGTTACAGAAGGTTGCGGCGATGGAAATAGGGTTTCGTGGTGCTCCTGGATGTTTTTAGGGTATATGAGTATATATAGGCGAAAGAAGTGGGTCGGTGGAGCCACGAGGGGCCCCTGAGGGTGGGGGGCGCGCCTCCCTGCCTCGTGGCAGCCTCGTTGCTTCCTTGACGTCCACTCCAAGTCTCCTGGATTGCATTTGTTCCAAAAATGATCCTCGCGAAGGTTTCATTCCGTTTGGATTCCGTTTGGTATTCCTTTTCTGCGAAACACTGAAATAGGCAAAAAAAGCAATTTGCACTGGGCCTTCGGTTAGTAGGTTAGTCCCAAAAATAATATAAAAGTGCATAATAAAGCCCATTAAACATCCAAAACAAATAATATAATAGCATGGAACAATAAAAAATTATAGATACGTTGGAGACGTATCATCATCCACTTGAGGGAAATTTGCTACTGTCCTACAAACCTCTGCACTTGGAGGCCCAACAATGTCTACAAGAAGAAGGTTGCATAGTAGACATCAAGCTCTTTTCTGGCGCCGTTGCCGGGGAGGTTAGTGCTTGAAGGTATATCTTTAGATCTTGCAATTGAATCTTTTAGTTTCTTGTTTTATCACTAGTTTAGTTTATAAAAGAAAACTACAAAAAATGGAATTGAGGTTGCCTCATATGCTTCATCTTTTCAATATCTTTCATGAAATGATGGAAAGGAAAATTGTGCTTAATTGTTAGAAGAAGAATGCAGCAAAATGTTTGGCACTAAATATTTGAATGATGAGCATGATTGCAATGTTTTTAGTATGAATTCTATGAAGATCCATGATGCTAATGATATGCAAAGCCACAAGCTTGGGGGTGCTATGTTTGATGAAGATGATATTTTTTGTCCCCCAAGTTTTGATGAGAAAATTTACTATGATGAAAGCATTCCTCCTATCTATGATGATTATTATGATGACATGTATGCTATAAAGAATAATGATAACCATGATAGTTATTTTGTTGAGTTTACTCCCACCACTATTCATGAGAATAAATTTGCTTATGTGGAGAGTAATAAAATTTCTATGCTTGTGCATCATGAGAATAATGCTTTATGTGATGGTTATATTGTTGAATTCATTCATGATGCTACTGAAAATTATTATGAGGGAGGAATATATGCTTGTAGGAATTGCAATAATATCAAGTTTCCTCTCTATGTGTTGAAAATCTTGAAGTTATGCTTGTTTTGCCTTCCTATGCTAGTTGATTCTTGTTCCCATAAATTGTTTGCTCACAAAATCCCTATGCATAAGAAGTGGGTTAGACTTAAATTTGCTATTCATATGCTTCATGATGCTCCCATTATGTTTCAATTCTTATCTTCTATGTGAGCATCATTGAAATCATCATGCCTAGCTAGAAAGGCATTAAAGAAAAGCGCTTGTTGGGGGACAACCCAATATTTACCCCTACTGTTTTTGTGTGTTCACATGATTAAGCTACTGTAGTAATCATGTTTTATAGTTTTTATTTCAATAAAGCGCCAAGTAAAGCCTTTGGGATAGTGTGGTTGATAGTTGATTCAATTCTGTCAAAAAACAGAAACTTTTGCGCCCAGTCATAGAATTGTTAAAAATCACTGGAACGTCGAAAAATTCTGAATTTTTACAGTATATTTATATACAAATTGCCCAGGGTGTCCTGATTTTTCAGGATTTTTGGAGTTACAGAAGTATGACTTCAATTCAGATCTTTACAAACTGTTCTGTTTTTGATGCATAGTTTGCTTGTTTTCTAGTTTCTATGGCTTATATTTCTTAATATAAATTGTAGAAATGATAGGGGTATAGTAGGCATCATGTGAGAAAAATTATGAATCTTGTCTTGATAGTACCGAAGTGAAAGATTTGTTTTAGTATACTAACGGAGATCACGAGTTTTCGGTTAAGTTTTGTGTTGTGAAGTTTTCGAGTTTTGGGTAAAGTTTCGATGGACTACGGAATAAGGAGTGGCAAGAGCCTAAGCTTGTGGATGCCCAAGGCACCCCAAGGTAATATTCAAGGACAACCAAGAGCCTAAGCTTGGGGATGCCCCAGATGGCATCCCCTCTTTCATCTTCGTTCATCGGTAACTTTACTTAGGGCTATATTTTTATTCACCACATGATATGTGTTTTGCTTGGAGCGTCATTTTCTTTTAGGGTTTTTATCATTTATGCCACTAGTTGTGTCCCACTACTCAGTTTTGCCATTAGAAGTTACAGCTACTAAAAAATGCCATCAATCCGTGAGATGCTGGCTCAAAAATGCCATTAGATATCTAAAAAATGCCATCATTCTCTTAGATGTTTGCTCAAAAATGCCATTAGACATTGTTATTTTCACGTCAAACCCGTTGACCATATTATATGACAAAAATAAGCCTATACCCACATGTCAGTTCTCTCTATCTCACAATGATAAGTGTGGCCCCACTTGTCAGGAGTAACCAAGCGAATAATTTTACAGGAAAATAAGAATGTTGTTGGGAACAAGTGGGCCCCACACTTTATTGTAGTGAGATAGAGGGAGAGCTGGCATGTTGGTTTATAGCTATTTATGTCATTATAACATGGCAAAAGAGATTTGAGATCACAATGATGGTGTCCAGTGTCATTTTTGAGCATGTGTCTTACGAAGCGATGGCATTTTTGAGTAGTTGAAATTCCTAGTGGCAAAACTGAGTAGCGAGACACAATCGGTGGCATAAATGATAAAAACCCTTTCTTTTATTAGGATTTTCTTGCTGTTATTTAGAGTAATGTTTTGCATCTTTTAGTTCAATAAAAGGTCAAGTATAGCCTTTACCATGCTTATTTTGCAAGTCCATATGTTGCTGTTTTAAAAACAGAAAGTTTGCTTTTATGTTTTGAATATTTTTGAATAGTTAGAACATGATAAAATCTTGAAATTTTTACACAATGAGTGACAACAAATTTTCTACAGTGTGGTAAATTTTCAGAATTTTTGGAGTTATGGAAGTATCAGTACAATTGCACTCTTTACAGACTGTCATGTTTAGACAGATTGCTGTTATGTTTGCATTGTTTGCATATGTTTGCTTGTTTAATGATTCTATTTGAGGATAGGAGTCTTAAATATGTTGAGGCATTTAGTATGCAATGTCAAATAATAATTTTAGTGATTTTCTACAGTAGAGAATGATAAGGTTTATGCGTTGATTTATACTAACTGATCTCACGAGTTCTTGTTGAGTTTTGTGTGGATAAAGTTTTTAAGATTTAGGGAAACCGCGATATGAAAGGAATTAAGGAGACAAAAAAGCTCAAGCTTGGGGATGCCCAAGACATCCATAATTAATATTTCAATAAGTCTCAAGCATCTAAGCTTGGGGATGCACCGGTTGGCATCCCACCTTTCTTCTTCAACAATGATCGGTCAGTTTTGGTTGAACCTAAGTTTTTGCTTCTTCACATGATATGTGCTATCCTTGCAATGTCATTTTATTTTGTTTTGCTTGCTGTTTGAATAAAGTACTTAAGATCTGAAATTTTATTTATGAGAAGGAGTCTTCACATAGTTACATAATTATTTGACTACTCATTGATCTTCACTTATATCTTTTGGAGTAGTTTGTCATTTGCTCTATTGCTTCACTTATCTTTTTAGAGCACGGCGGTAATTTTATTTTGAAGAAATTGTTGAACTCTCATGCTTCACTTATATCATTTTGAGAGTCTCTAAACAGCATGGTAATTTGCTTAGGTTATGAATTTAGTCCTAATATGATAGGCATCCAAGAGGGATACAATAAAAACTTTCATATAAAGTGCATTGAATACTATGAGAAGTTTGATTCTTTATGACTGTTTTGAGATATGAAGATGGTGATATTAGAGTCATGCTAGTGAGTGGTTGTGAATTTGAGAAATACTTGTGTTAAGGTTTGTGATTCCCGTAGCATGCACGTATGGTGAACGTTATGTGATGAAGTCGGAGCATGCTTTATTTATTGATTGTCTTCCTTATGAGTGGCGGCCGGGGACGAGCGATGGCCTTTTCCTACCAATCTACCCCCCTAGGAGCATGCGCGTAGTACTTTGTTTCGATGACTAATAGATTTTTGCAATAAGTATGTGAGTTCTTTATGACTAATGTTGAGTCCATGGATTATACGCACTCTCACCGTTCCACCATTGCTAGCCTCTCCAGTACCGCGCAACTTTCGCCGGTACCATACACCCACCATATACCTTCCTCAAAACAGTCACCATACCTACATATTATGGCATTCCATAGCCATTCCGAGATATATTGCCATGCAACTTCCACCGTTCCGTTTATTATGACACACTTCATCATTGTCATATTGCTTTGCATGATCATGTAGTTGACATTGTATTTGTGGCAAAGCCAGTGTTCACAATTCTTTCATACATGCCACTCTTGATTCATTGCACATCCCGGTACACCGCCTGAGGCATTCATATAGAGTCATATTTTGTTCTAAGTATCGAGTTGTAATTCTTGAGTTGTAAGTAAATAATAGTGTGATGATCTTCATTATTAGAGCATTGTCCCATGTGAGGAAAGGATGATGGAGACTATGATTCCCCCACAAGTCGGGGTGAGACTCCGGACAAAAAATAAAAATAAAATATAAAAAAGAGGCCAAAAAAAGAGAGGGCCCAAAAAAAGAGAGAAAAATAGAGAAGGGGCAATGCTACTATCCTTGTACCACACTTGTGCTTCAAAGTAGCACCATGATCTTCATGATAGAGAGTCTCCTATGTTGTCACTTTCATATACTAGTGGGAGTTTTCATTATATAACTTGGCTTGTATATTCCAATGACGGGCTTCCTCAAATTGCCCTAGGTCTTCGTGAGCAAGCAAGTTGGATGCACACCCACTTAGTTTCTTGTTGAGCTTTCATAAACTTATAGCTCTAGTGCATCTGTTGCATGGCAATCCCTACTCACTCACATTAATATCTATTGATGGGCATCTCCATAGCCCGTTGATACGCCTAGTTGATGTGAGACTATCTCCTTTCTTTTGTCTTCTCCACAACCACCATATTCTATTCCACCCATAGTGCTATATCCATGGCTCACGCTCATGTATTGCGTGAAAGTTGCTGTCGGTGTCCTAGGAACGGGGGTGCCCAGACATACCTGCCTGCGGCCCACAGCGTGGCTCCACCAGCGGCCCGGTACGGCCCAGCTTCGGCAGCAACAACTCAAGACCCGCGCGAGGGGCTAAGCCTCGTGAGGCGGACGACACCAAGACCTCCCTGGGGGTGGCCTCACTAGGTTGGTTCCCGAGGAGCGGAGATATCTATACAAGGGGCACCTCGCGAGGTTCATGTGACGTGAGCCATGATGACCAAGGCCAGGCGGGCGCCAGCGGGCACAGGGTACCAGTTTCCTCTTTGGTGCTAGAGAGGCAAGCACAGGCGAGGAGTCCCGAGGCATCAGGCAAAGGTTTCCATATCGGTGCAACAAGACCAAGACCGGCAGGACATCAGGACGGAGGTCATCACGGAGGCCACAACGGCGTCACCACTAGAGCCTTTGGCAGGCGAAGACCACCTTTTGTCAGGATAGCTTGTACTAGTTGTCCCCCTTTAAACTTGGTTGTTGTGGGATCCCTTCCCGCCTAACATTTGGGAAGAGGACAGAGGTCACTATAAATAGGACTTAGCCACCACCATAGGGGGGGACGGATTATTTGGATCACCCTCACACACACCAGCTCATCGATCTCAAGAACACCTCACCTCCTGTTCATCCTCAGCCCTTGAGGCAATCCACCACCACACTGGAGTAGGGTATTACACCACGTGGTGGCCCGAACCAGTATAAACCTCTGTGTCTCTTGTTCTTTGGGTTCATCGAGCTAGGCCGTGGGATCGTTGAGCGGGTGAGCTAGGAAGAGAGAGTTCTTCGTGCGCACCCTAGAGTTCGAACCTCACAAGGGTTTGTCGGAACCCGTAATCCGACATTTGGCGCGCCAGGTAGGGGTGCGCCAAAGCTTTTCCTCTGTCGATCCACGCTCCACCGCTCCGCTAGTTTCATGGCTGATGCTCGTCGAGCCCGCGCAGAGCGCCGAGCCGCTCTCAACACTCGCGTCGCCTAGACGGCGCCCGACGGCGGGCCTCCCCGTCGCTCTCCATCACCTGCTGCCAACGCCGCCACCGGCCCGGCAGGGAACAAGCAGTAGGCTTCGTCGGTGCACCCCTCTGTGCGGCGGGACGAAAGCACCGCCACCCCGTCGTTGACTCCGGCCGGCTCGTCGTCCCATGCTCGTCGCGCACCCACGGACGCGCAAGCCGCGCTGCTCATGGCGCGCGAGCTCCTGCGTTACCACTGAAGGAAATATGCTCTAGAGTCAATAATAAGGTTATTATTTATATTTCCTTATATCATGATAAATGTTTATTATTCATGCTAGAATTGTATTAACCGGAAACTTAGTACATGTGTGAATACATAGACAAACAGAGTGTCCCTAGTATGCCTCTACTTGACTAGCTCGTTAATCAAAGATGGTTAAGTTTCCTGACCATAGACATGTGTTGTCATTTGATGAACGGGATCACATCATTAGAGAATGATGTGATGGATCCATCCGTTAGCTTAGCATAAATGATCGTTTAGTTTTATTGCTATTGCTTTCATCATGACTTATACATGTTCCTCTGACTATGAGATTATGCAACTCCCAAATACCGGAGGAACACCTTGTGTGCTATCAAACGTCACAACGTAACTGGGTGATTATAAAGATGCTCTACAGGTGTCTCCGATGGTGTTTGTTGAGTTGGCATAGATCAATATTAGGATTTGTCACTCAGTGTATCGGAAAGGTATCTCTGGGCCCTCTCGGTAATGCACATCACTATAAGCCTTGCAAGCAATATGACTAATGAGTTAGTTGCGGGATGATGCATTACAGAACGAGTAAAGAGACATGCCGGTAACGAGATTGAACTAGGTATGGTGATACCGACGACCGAATCTCGGGCAAGTAACATACCGATGACAAAGGGAACAATGTATGTTGTTATGCGGTTTGACCGATAAAGATCTTCGTAGAATATGTGGGAACCAATATGAGCATCTAGGTTCCGCTATTGGTTATTAACCGGAGATGAGTCTCGGTCATTTATATATAGTTCTCGAACCCGTAGGGTCCGCACGCTTAACGTTCGATGATGATCGGTATTATGATTTTATGCGTTTTGATGCACCGAAGGTAGTTCGGAGTCCCGGATGTGATCATGGACATGATGAGGAGTCTCAAAATAGGCGAGACATAAAGATCGATATATTGGAAGGCTATGTTTGGACACCGGAATGGTTCCAGATGAGTTCGGGCATTTTCCGGAGTACCGGGAGGTTACCTGAACCCCCCGGGGAGTCAATGGGCCTTATTGGGCCTTAGTGGGAGAGAGGAGGACACGGCTAGGTGGAGGGCGCGCCCCCCTAAGCCCAATCCGAATTGGGGTGGGGGGCCGCCCCCTTTCCTTCTCTCCTTGTCCCTCTTCCTTCTTCTCCTACTCCAACTAGGGAAGGGGGGAAACCTACTCCTACCGGGAGTAGGACTCCCCCTTGGGCGCGCCATAGAGAGGGTCGGCCCTCCCCTCCTCTACTCCTTTATATATGGGGGAGGGGGGCACCCCATAGACACACAAGTTGACAGTTGTCTTAGCCGTGTGCGGTGCCCCCTTCCACAGATTTCCACCTCGGTCATATCGTTGTAGTGCTTAGGCGAAGCCCTGCGTCGGTAACTTCATCATCACCGTCATCACGCCGTCGTGCTGACGAAACTCTCCCTCGGCCTCAGTTGGATCAAGAGTACGAGGGACGCCACCGAGCTGAACGTGTGCAGATCGCGGAGGTGCCATGCGTTTGGTACTTGATCGGTTGGATCGCGAAGACGTTCGGCTACATCAACCGCGTTAAATAACGCTTCCGCTTTCAGTCTACGAGGGTATGTGGACACACTCTCCCCGCTTGTTGCTATGCATCACCTAGATGGATCTTGCGTGTGCGTAGGAATTTTTTTGAAATTACTGCGTTCCCCAACAGTGGCATCCGAGCCAGGTCTATGTGTAGATGTTATATGCACGAGTAGAACACAAAGAGTTGTGGGCGATAATAGTCATACTGCTTACCAGCATGTCATACTTTGATTCGGCGGTATTGTTGGATGAAGCGGCTCAGACCGACATTACGCGTACGCTTACGCGAGACTGGTTCTACCGACGTGCTTCGCACACAGGTGGCTAGTGGGTGTCTGTTTCTCCAACTTTAGTTGAATCGAGTGTGACTACGCCCGGTCCTTGTTGAAGGTTAAAACAACAAACTTGACAAAAAAACCGTTGTGGTTTTGATGCGTAGGTAAGAACGGTTGTTGCTAAGCCCGTAGCAGCCACATAAAACTTGCAACAACCACTACTGGAATTTGCTTATTTGCCGTCTGCCTATTCTTTGCCGTCTGCTGGCGGATGGCAAAGAAGGTCTTTGCCGTCAGCTTGCAAAAAAGGGACGGCAAAGAACTGGTTGATGGCAAAGAATGTCTTTGCCATCAGCCAATTCTTTGCCGTCTGCTAGCAGACGTCAAAGAATCTTTGCCGTCAGCTAGCGGAAGGCAAAGAGAGAGGTGGGCCCCAATAACGAGCTATTTAGAGAAAAACCTAACGGCCCCCCACTTTCCCATCTGCTAGCAGACGGCAAAGAGCAAAAAAGCGGACGGCAAAGGGGGGCGGACGGCAAAGAGATAACCTAACTAACGGCCGTCCCCCCACCCCGCTCCCTCCCTCTCTCTCTTTCTGTCCTCCCCACCCCGACGACCACCGCCACCCGCCGCCGCCCCCGCCACCAGCCACCCGCCGCCACCCCCACCACCCGCCGCCACCCGCCCACCCATCGCCTCTCGCCCCGTCGCCCGACCACCCGCCGCCCCCTTGCCCCGTCGCTCCACCACCCGCTGCCGCCCTGTCGCCCCGCACCCCTCCCCTGCGGCGCCCCTTCCACGCCGGCCAGCCGCCCCTCCCCTCCCCTGTGTGGCCGTCCCCGCCCCGTCCCGCCGCGGCCTCCCCCTCCACCGGGCCGCCGCCGCCCCCACCCGCCGCGGCCTCCGCCTCCAGCAGGCCGCCGGTGCCCCCACCCGCCGCGGACTCCCCTCCACCGGGCCGCCGCCGCCCCCACCCGCCACGGCCTCCCCCTCCACCAGGCCGCCGCTGCCCCCACCCGCCGCGGACTCCCCTCCACTAGGCCGCCGCCGCCCCCACCCGCCGCGGCCTCCCCCTCCACCAGGCCGCCGCCTCCCCCTCCACCGGGGATCCCCTGCGCAGGTGAGTGATCTTCCCCCTTTTTTTGTTTAGTTTGTTTTAGTTCAGTTTCTTTTAGTTACTTTTAGTTAATTTAGTTTATGTTTTAGTTATAGTTTTACTTTAGTTTTAGTTTCAGTTTAGTTTTAGTTTTATTTTTAGTTTAGTTTATTTTAGATTACTTTTAGTTTTAGTTTAGAAGAATAAGAAGAGTAGAAGGAGGAGGAGGAGGGACGAAGAGGTGGAGGGAGAAGAAGAAAGAAAAGAAGAAGAAGAAAGAAGAAGATGATGAAGAAGAAGAAGAAGAGGAAGAAAGAAGAGGAAGAGGAAGAGGAGGAGGGAGGAAGAGGAGAAGAAGAAGAAGAAGAAGAAAAGAAGAAGAAGAAGAAGAAGAAGAAGAAGAAGAGGAAAAGGGAGAAGAGGAAAAAGGAGAAGAGGAAGAAGAAGAAGAACAGGAAAAAACAGGAAAAAGAAGAAGAAGAAGAAGAAGAAGAAGAAGAAGAAGAAGAAGAAGAAAAAGATACCCTGACACCCCGACACCCCGACCCCGACACCCCGACACCCTGACACCCCGACCCCGACACCCCGACAGCCTGACACCACACCCCGACCCACACCCCGACCCTGACCCCGACACTCTGACTCCCCGACCCCGACACGCCACCCCGACACCCCGGCACGACACCCCAACCCCCGACACCCTGACACCACACCCCGACCCCGACCACCCTGACACCCCGACCCCGAAACAGCACCCCGACCCCGACACGGCACCCCGACCCCGACACGACACCCACGACACCAGAGGCCGACGGGGTCATATATTTGTGAATTATGAGTTAGGTCATATATTTTTCGATTTTGTTATGAAAGACATCATATATAATTGTGTTGATCGGGTAGATTTAAATGTGCAGTTGTTTCAGCGCTGCGACGTTTGGTGTTCGACGACCTCCCCGTGCGTTTGACGTGCTCTGCCCCTTTGTTCATGGGTGAGCACAAATGACATGTCCTCCTTCCCCCTTAATTATTTGCTCTGTTCCGGTGTTCATGCCGATGAAACTTGATAGCTAGCTATATATCTGTCTTGAATCATCAGTATGCGTAACCAATATGTGTCTCCCGTTCGAAAGCGTTATAGTTATAAATATGCATGCATTTGCATATTTATAACCGTGATTCTTTCGAATTGTCCAACGCTATCCATGTACAGCCCGAGTATGTGTAGATTGGGTTCGTTTTCCCATATGCTTTGCTCCGGATCCAACGCATAAATTTCGTCAGTGCCTCCCCTGTTGTTCTCTGGGTACACATCCTCTCTGTTTATTGCTGAGACGTGTATCAGGAGAACAGCGGGGAGGTGCTGCCGAAATTTTGCGTCGGATCCGGAGCATAGCATGGGAAAATGAACCCAATCTACACATACTCGGGTGGGATTAGGACCTATCATTACCTATTAGAGTGTAGGTTGCATGGACGTAATAAAATTGACAAAGTAGATCAACTGATGAATATATACATGGTGAATTATATATATATATATATATATTTGTTGTGTGTTCAGTAGCTCTGAAAGTCAAGATGAGTGATCGTGCGTGGATGTACACCGGTCACACTGGTCAGAACAAACGGAGCACTGAATGGTTCACAAAAACCAAGGGGTTTGTGCAAGCCGCATTTGCAAATGGCCAAAGGAAAACCTGGTGCCCCTGTTTATGGTGCAGCAATTGGGAAAAGAGGACAGAGGCTGAAATGGGCAAACACCTGCAGAAGAGTGGTTTTACGCCCGATTATACGGTGTGGACATATCATGGTGAGTCTGCCCAACGTGACCGAGCTGAGGTGGATCGTCGTTGCACCGACGAGCATGGTACCGGGATGGAAAACATGGTGCAAGACTTCGATGATGCTCGGGATTCGGACGAGGAGATGGAGGAATCTGCAAAGGCCTTCAATGAAATGTTGGAGTCTACAAAACGTCCGCTCCACGAGCACACTGAGCTTTGTCAGTTGGATGCCATCTCACAAGTAATGGCTCTGAAGGCCCAGTTCAACTTGGGCAGAGAATGCTACGACGCAATGATGACAGTATTTGGACGCTTTCTACCCAAAGGCCATGTAATGCCTGCAAACCTGTACCAGTCGGACAAAATCCTCCGTGCAGTGAAGATGCCCTATGAGAAGATACATGCCTGTGAGAAAGGATGTGTCTTATTTAGGCTTGACTATGCGGACTTGAACTATTGTCCCATTCGCAAGTCTTCCAGGTATGTTGTGGTAGACAACGGTATGGGTGAGAAGACACAGACAAAAATCCCCGTTAGTGTTCTTCGGTATATGCCAATCGTACCAAGACTTCAACGTCTTTTCATGGTCGAAGAGACGGCCAGACAGATGACATGGCACAAAACGGGCAAAAGAACCGAACTAGATGCAGATGGGAATCTGATGATCGTACACACATCGGATGGTGTTGCGTGGAAAAAGTTTGATGAAATACATGCTGACAAAGCGGCAGATCCAAGGCATCCTCGAGTTGGCATCAGCACGGATGGGTTCAGTGTGTTTGGTCTGACGGCAGCCCAATACAGTTGTTGGCCCGTATTTGTATTTCCACTCAATCTCCCCCCGGACAGATTATGCAAAGAAAGAACATTTTCCTGACGTTGATAATTCCAGGGCCCAACTATCCGAGGAAAAATATGAATGTGTACATGCAGCCGCTTAAGGACGAATTGCAAGAAGCCTGGGATAATGGGTTCAAGACATACGACGCCTATAGCAAACGGAACTTCATAATGCGTGTCTGGTACATGTACTCGACGCATGACTTGCTAGCGTATGCGCTATTCGTTGGCTGGTGTGTGCATGGAAGGTTCTCGTGCCCCACATGCAAGGGAGCTCTTGAGTTTCGTTGGCTTCAGGCCGGTCGCAAGTTTTCTTGCTTCGACATGCATAGACAGTTCCTGGATCCTCACCATAAGTTCAGGAAAGACAAGAAGAACTTCATCAGAGGTAGAGTTGTCAAAAACTCTGCACCACCTGCGTTGACAGGCCAATAGACCCTGGATCAGTTAAACGCTCTTGAGCCAGATCTAGAGCGTCCAGGGTACTTCAAGGGGTATAATTCTAAGCATGCCTGGACTCACAAAACATGCTTATGGGATCTGCCTTACTTCAAAGACCTCCTTTGCCCACACAACATCGACGTGATGCACATTGAGAAGAATATCGCCGAGGCACTTTTTGGTACATTGTTCGGCATAGATGGGAAGTCAAAGGATAATACTAAGGCTAGAGTCGATCTAGAGGCGCTATGTGATAGGCCGTTACAAAACATGAAAGAACCGAAAGGAAAGCAGAACTGGACGAAGCCAAAGGCATGGTTCAATCTTGGAAGGCCAGCTATGAGGGAAATTATCTTATGGGTGAAAATGCAGTTGATGTTCCCCGATGGGTATGCAGCGAATCTAAAGAGGGGAGCGAGTCTTGATAAATTGAACATATTTGGTCTCAAGAGTCATGATTGGCACATATGGATTGAGCGGGTAATGCTGGTGCTGTTGCATGGCTTCATCCCTGAGGATGAATGGCTAGTACTGGCAGAACTCAGCTATTTCTTCCGTGTTCTTTGTGCGAAAGAACTATCGCCTGGCGTGCTAGAAGAAATGGAAGAGTTGGCGCCAGAGTTGATCTGCAAGTTAGAGAAGATATTTCCACCGGGCTTCTTTAATCCAATGTAGCATTTGATTTTGCATCTCCCGACCGAGGCAAGATTGGGGGGCCCGTGCAAAATCGTTGGTGCTACCCAACTGAGAGGATACAGAAGATGCTTCGACAAAAATGTACAAAATAAACGTAGAATTGAAGCATCGATGGCTGAGGCATTCATCACTGAGGAGGCGGCAAACTTCGTGACAGCACACTACGAAGCCAAAATCGTCATTTGCATAATCCGAAGCCTCGGTACAATGCTGGCGAACCTCAAAAGGGTGGATCCAACCTCAGCCTATTCAAAGGGAATCTCGCACCAGCTAGTGGTTCGAAACCAGTATCTTTGGATAACGAAGAATGGCGGATCATTATGTTGTATATCTTCAACAACCTGACAGAAGTGCGGCCGTACATCGAGTAAGTTCTCGGTACATTGTTTTGCAACTTCTATTTCCTTTGAACTGCTCTTATTCCTGGATATTTCATACAGTCGATACGTCACCATATTCTCGTATGGAGCGGTGATCCAAAAGGATTCCGTCGAAGAGTATGAGCTTCTCGCAAAGCAAGGAGGCGGCTATCCCGGTTTCATCTCTTGGTTCAAACAAACGGTAATTTCTATTAGACCATTTCATTTCATTCGCTAATTTCTGCCTAATGCAACAATCCTTTCGTATTAAACTTGTAGGCTAATTCAGAGTCTATGGACGCCGAATTGAGACAAGTCGCTAATGGTTTTGACTATAAGGTCCGTTCATTTGACAAATACGACATCAACGGGTATCATTTTCGTACCTATGGCAAAGAGCTATCTATGGCCGACCGACAGTCTACAAATTGTTGTGTATCTGCTATCGGCGAAGGAGGTACCGAGTATTATGGGAGAGTTGAAGCAATTGATGAACTTCTATTCTATGGTGACAACCCACTGAATGTCGTACTCTTCAAATGTTATTGGTTTCAGCTGAAGGAGACTAGAAGGACTCATGAACATATAGGGCTAGTTGAAATCAAACAAAGCACCCATTTAGATGTTCCTGATGTCTATATTACGGCTCAACAGGCGACCCAAGTATTCTATCTACCGTGGGCCTGCCAAACTAATCCAAATCTGAAAGGTTGGGATGTCATTTATGAAGTGCCGCCACGTGCTAGACTATCTCCCCCAAAGGAAGAGGATTATGACACATTAACCCAGACACATATGAAGGAGAATTCTTCCAAGAGACACGTCTTTCCAAAAAGCGTTTCAAGAACCGCTATACTTCACCCCAAAACATTGAAGTAGACAGCGACAGTGAATCCGACATCAACCCAGAGGAGGAACAAGAAGAGCCGGAACAAGAAGAGGTTACTGCTGCGGATGACCTGTCAATGCTTGACCGATTACGTCAAGGTGGCCTTCCACATGTTGATGCCACTGAACCCTATGAGCCCGTCATTGATTATAGTGATGGTGATGATTATGCATTTATTGATGATAGTGATCGAGATTATTAGTAGTGTCAGGTATTCAATTTTTTTATGTTGTACTTGATGATGATACACTTAAGTGATATACATATTATTATTCATGTCGGTATTTTTTTTATGTTGTACTAATTTCGTTTACTCTTTGTCATGGCAGGTGTTGAAAGATGGTGGGCGCTGGTAAGTTTCTTCTAGTGTTTTGCTTAACAAATGCATAAAGACCTAGACTTAGCCTTATTTCCTCCAATATGCTTACCACAATGACCTAGAGTTAGCTTCTTTTCCTCCAAAATGACTTAATAAGCTTACTAACCTCCAAAACCATCCATTTTACCTAAGTTAGCTCTAAAACGATCTATACTTAGCTTTGTTTCCTCCAAAATGACCTAAGTTAGCTCTAGTATGCTTAGTTAACTAGGTTTGCTCAATAATGACATGTACTTAGCTTACTTATGTCAAAAATGGCATAATTAGCTTAGTTAGCTCATAAATAATCCATTTTACCTAAGTTAGCTCTAAAATGACCCATTATACCTTAGTTAGCTCATAAATGATCAATTTTACCCAAGTTAGCTCTAAAATGACCCATTTTACCTAGACTAACTCCAAAATGATCCATTTTACCTATGTTAGCTCTAAAATGACCCATTTTACCTAGGTTAGCTCCAAAATGATCCATCTTACCTAGGTTAGCTCCAAAATGATGCATTTTACCCAAGTTAGCTCTAAAATGACCCATTTTACCTAGATTAGCTCATAAACGATCCATTTCACCTAGGTTAGCTCACAAACGATCCATTTTACCTAGTTTAGCTCCAAAATGACCCATCACACCTAGGTTAGCTCTAAAATGATGCATTTTACCAAAGTTAGCTCATAAACGATCTATTTCACCTAGGTTAGCTCATAAACGATCCATTTCACCTAACTTAGCTAAAAAACGATCCATTTCACCTAGGTTAGCTCCAAACTGACCCATCTTACCTAGGTTAGCTCTAAAATGATGCATTATACCTAAGTTAGCTCATAAACGATCTATTTCACCTAGGTTAGCTCATAAACGATCCATTTCAACTAAGTTAGCTCATAAATGATCCATTTCACCTAAGTTAGCTCATAAATGGCATATACTTCTTCTTCTAGTCACTTTTTTCTAACTTTCTTATTTGCCTTTTTGCAGATTTCATTCACTTCATGGAAGCTAGCTTGCTGTGATGGAGTGCTTGTTTTTTCTATCATTCTCCTCTAGTATTCTTCTAGCTTGCTATGATGGAACTTGCTATCTTGATGAAACTTTGCATTGTAATATGTATGGATGGAACAATGTGTATGTCCAACTTGCCATGTATGAATGGATGGAACTATATATGTATGCACGATGAAACTTATGTGCTGGATATGTCATATGTTTGCTGTTAAATAGCCCTGTGAAATATATATATGTCATATATTTGCTATGAAAATTGCTGGATTAAAAACAAAGAAAAAAAGAGGCACCTTTGCCGTCAGCCGCTGATGGCAAAGGCGTCTTTGCCGTCTGCCGCGGACGGCAAAGAAGCCATGCGGCGGCCACCTGTGCTCCCTGGGAGCTGACCCATTTGGTCAGTTTGCCTACAACGGCGGATGTCAAAGGCTTTGCCTATAGTGGCAGACGGTAGAGGCTTGTCCCGTAGTGACGTCCAGCTGACGTCATTCGGCGGACGGCAAAGGCCGGATGCTCTTTGCCGTCAGCGGCGGACGGCAAAGGCCGCCGTTAGCCGCCTAACGGACTAACAGCACATTTATTGCCGTCCGCTTTCTTTGCCGTCAGCTGCTGATGGCAAAGGCCCCTTTGCCGTCCGCTTCAGAAAGCAGAAGGCAAAGAAGCTCTTTACCGTAGCCTACTTTGCCGGAGCCTTTTGCCGTCCATGGCAGACGGCAAAGGCCTTTGCCGTCCGCCATCCTTGCCTTTGCCGTCTGCCGTGGCAGACGGCAAAGTAGTTGATTCCTGTAGTGAACAAAGTAGAGGACGTCTAACTTGTTTTTGCAGGGCATGTTGTGATGTGATATGGTCAAGACGTGATTATATAAATTGTTGTATGAGTTGATCATGTTTTGTAACACAGTTATCGGTAACTGGCAGGAGCCATATGCTTGTAGCTTTATTGTATGAAATTCAATTGCCATGTGATTGCTTTACTTTATCACTAAGCGGTAGCGATAGTTGTAGAAGCAATAGTTGGCGAGATGACAATGATGCTTCGATGGAGATCAAGGTGTCAAGCCGGTTACGATGGTGATCATGACGGTGCTTTGGAGATGGAGATCAAAGGCACAAGATGATGATGGCCATATCATATCACTTATATTGATTGCATGTGATGTTTATCCTTTATGCATCTTATTTTGCTTAGTATGGCGGTAGCATTATCAGATGATCTCTCACTAAATTTCAAGGTATAAGTGTTCTCCCTGAGTATGCACCATTGCTATAGTTCGCCGTGTCGAGACACCACGTGATGATCGGGTGTGATAAGCTCTACGTTCACATACAACGGGTGCAAGCCAGTTTTGCACACGCAGAATACTTGGGTTAAACTTGACGAGCCTAGCATATGAAGATATGGCCTCGGAACACTGAGACCGAAAGGTCGAGCGTGAATCATATAGTAGATATGATCAACAAAGTGATGTTCACCATTGAAAACTACTCCATCTCACGTGATGATCGGACATGGTTTAGTTGATTTGGATCACATGATCACTTAGATGATTAGAGGGATGTCTATCTAAGTGGGAGTTTTTAAGTAATATAATTAATTGAACTTTAATTTATCATGAACTAAGTACCTGATAGTATTTTGCATGTCTATGTTGTAGATCAATAGCTCGCGTATAGCTCCCCTGTTTTGTTCTTGATATGTTCCTAGGGAAAAATAAGTTGAAAGATGTTAGTAGCAATGATGTGGACTAGCTCCGTGATCTGAGGATTGTCCTCATTGCTGCACAGAAGAATTATGTCCTTGATGCACTGCTAGGTGACGGACCTATTGCAGGAGCAGATGCAGACATTATGAACGTTTAGCAAAGCTCGTTATGATGACTACTTGATATTTTAGTGCCCCATGCTTTACGGCTTAGAACCGGGACTTCAAAAATGTTTTGAACGCCACGGAACATATAAGATATTCCAAGAGTTGAAATTTGTATTTCAGACTCATGCCTGAGTCAAGAGGTATGAGACCTCTGACAAATATTTTTCCTACAAGATGGAGGAGAATAGCTCAACCAGTGAACATGTGCTCAGAATGTCTGAATACTACAATCGCTTGAATCAAGTGGGAGTTAATCTTCCAGATAAAATAGTGATTGACAGAGTTCTCTAGTCACTATCACCAAGTTACTGGAACTTCGTGATGAACTATAATATGCAAGGGATGACGAAAACGATTCCCGAGCTCTTCGTGATGCTGAAATTGACGAAGGTAGAAATCAAGAAAAGCATCAAATGTTGATGGTTGACAAGACCACTAGTTTCAAGTAAAAGGGCAAGGGAAAGAAAAGGAACTTCAAGTAGAATGGCAAGCAAGTTGCCACTCCCATGAAGAAGCCCAAAGCTAGACCCAAGCCTGAAACTGAGTGCTTCTACCGTGAAGGAAATGGTCACTGGAAGCGGAACTGCCCCATCTACCGTGAAGGAAATGGTCACTGGAAGCGGAACTGCCCCAAATACTTGGCGGATAAGAAGGATGGCAAAGTGAACAAAAGTATATATGATATACATGTTATTGATGTGTACTTTACTAGTGTTCATAGTAGCCCCTGGGTATTTGATATTGGTTCAGTTGCTATGATTATTAACTCGAAACAGGAGTTACAAAATGAACAAAGACTAGTTGAGGGCAAGGTGACGATGTGTGTTGGAAGTGATTACAAGGTTGATAAGATCACCATCGCACACTCCCTTTACCTTCCGGATTAGTGTTGAACCTAAAATAAATGTTATTTTGTGTTTGCGTTGAGCATAATATGATTGGATCATGTTTATTGCAATACGATTATTCATTTAAGTCAAAGAATAATTGTTACTCTGTTTACATGAATACAACCTTCTGTGGTCATACACCCAAGGTGAATGGTTTATTGAATCTCGATCGTAGTGATACACATATTCATAATATTGAGGCCAAAAGATGCAAAGTTGATAATGACAGTGCAACATATTTGTGGAACTGCCGTTTAGGTCATATTGGTGTAAAGCGCATGAGGAAACTCCATGCTGATGGGATTTGGGAATCACTTCATTATGAATCACTTGATGCTTGCGAACCATGCCTCATGGGCAAGATGACTAAGATTCCGTTATCCGGAACAATGGAGTGAGCAACTGACTTATTGGAAATAATACATACTGATGTATACGATCCGATGAGTGTTGAGGCTTGCGGCGGGTATCGTTATTTTCTGACCTACATAGATGATTTGAGTAGAGATGGGTATATCTACTTGATGAAACATAAGTCTGAAACATTTGAAAAGTTCAAAGAATTTCAGAGTGAAGTGGAAAATCATCGTAACAAGAAAATAAAGTTTCTACATATGATCGCAGAGACGAATATTTGAGTTACGAGTTTGGTCTTCATTTGAAACAATGTGGAATAGTTTCGCAACTCACGCCACCTGGAGCACCACAGCGTAATGGTGTGTCCGAACGTCATAACCGTGCTTTATTAGATATGGTGCGATTTATAATGTCTCTTGCCGATTTACCACTATCGTTTTGGGGTTATGCATTAGAGACAGCTGCATTGATGTTAAATAGGGCACCATCTAAATCCGTTGAGACGACACCATATGAACTGTGGTTTGGCAAGAAACCCAAACTGTCATTTCTTAAAGTTTGGGGCGGCGATGCTTATGTGAAAAAGTTTCAACCTGATAAGCTCGAACCCAATCGGAGAAATGTGTCTTCATAGAATACCCAAAGGAAACTATTGGGTACACCTTCTATCACAGATCCGAAGGCAAGATCTTTTTTGCTAAAAATGGATCCTTTCTAGAGAAGGAGTTTCTCTCGAAAGAAGTGAGTGGGAGGAAAGTAGAACCTGATGAGGTTATTGTACCTTCTCTCGAATTGGAAAGTAGCTCATCACTGAAATCAGTTCTAGTGATGCCTACACCAATCAGTGAGGAAGTTAATGATGATGATCATGAAATTTCAGATCAAGTTACTACCGACCATCGTAGGTCAACCAGAGTATGTTCCGCACTAGAGTGGTACGGCAATCCTGTTCTGGAAGTCATGTTACTAGAACATGACGAACCTGCGAACTATGAGGAAGCGATGATGAGCCCAGATTCCGCGAAATGACTTGAGGCCATAAAATTTGAGATGGGATCCATGTATGAGAACAAAGTGTGGACTTTGGTTGACTTGCCCGATGATCGGCAAGCCATTGAGAATAAATGGATCTTCAAGAGGAAGATGGACGCTGTCGCGAAAGGTTTTCGACAAGTTCAAGCTGTTGACTACGATGAGATTTTCTCACTCGTAGCGATGCTTAAGTCTGTCCGAATCATGTTAGCAATTGCCACATTTTATGAAATCTGGCAAATGGATGTCAAAACTGTATTCCTTAATGTATTTCTTAAAGAAGAGTTGTATATGATGCAACAATAAGGTTTTGTCAATCCTAAAGGTGCTAACAAAGTGTGCAAGCTCCAGCGATCCATTTATGGACTGGTGCAAGCATCTTGGAGTTGGAATATACGCTTTGATAGTGTGACCAAAGCATATGGTTTTATACAGACTTTTTGAGAAGCCTGTATTTACAAGAAAGTGAGTGGGAGCACTACAACATTTCTGATAAGTATATGTGAATGACATATTGTTGATTGGAAATAATGTAGAATTTTTGTGGAAAGCATAAAGGAGTATTTGAAAGGAGTTTTTCAAAGAAAGAGCTCGGTGAAGCTGGTTACATATTAAGCATCAAGATCTATAGAGATAGAACAAGACGCTTGATAAGTTTTTTTTCAATGAGTTCATACCTTGACAAAATTTTGAAGTAGTTCAAAATGGAACAGTCAAAGGAGTTCTTGTCTGTGTTACAAGGTATGAAGTTGAGTAAAGACTCAAAACCCGACCACGACAGAAAATAGAAAGAGAATGAAAATTCATTCCCTATTCCTCAGTCATAGGTTCTATGAAGTATGCTATGCTGTGTACCAAACCTACTGTGAACCTCACCATGAGTTTGGCAAGAGGGTACAATAGTGATCCAGGAGTGGATCACTGGACAGCGGTCAAAATTATCCTTAGTGGAATAAGGAGATATTTCTTGGTTATGGAGGTGATAAAGAGTTTGTCGCAAAGAGTTACGCCGATGCAAGCTTTGACACTGATCCGGATGACTCTAAGTCTCAATCTGGATACATATTGAAAGTGGGAGCAATTAGCTAGAGTAGCACCATGGAGAGCATTGTAGACATAGAAATTTGCAAAATACATACGGCTCTGAATATGACAGAACCATTGACTAAGCTTCTTTCATAAGCAAAACATGATCACAGCTTAGTACTCTTTGGGTGTTAATCACATAGCCATGTGAACTAAATTATTGATTCTAGTCAAACCCTTTGGGTATTGGTCACATGACGATGTGAACTATAGAGTGTTAAATCACATGACGATGTGAACTATTGGTGTTAAATCACATGGCGATGTGAACTAGATTATTGACTCTAGTGCAAGTGGGAGACTGAAGGAAATATGCCCTAGAGGCAATAATAAAGTTATTATTTATATTTCCTTATATCATGATAAATGTTTATTATTCATGCTAGAATTGTATTAACCAAAAACTTAGTACATGTGTGTATACATAGACAAACAGAGTGCCCATAGTATGCCTCTACTTGACTAGCTCGTTAATCAAGGATGGTTAAGTTTCCTGACCATACACATGTGTTGTCATTTGATGAACGAGATCACATCATTAGAGAATGATGTGATGGACAAGACCCATCCATTAGCTTAGCATAAATGATCGTTTAGTTTTATTGCTATTGCTTTCATCATGACTTATACATGTTCCTCTGACTATGAGATTATGCAACTCCCGACTACCGGAGGAACACCTTGTGTGCTATCAAACGTCACAACGTAACTGGGTGATTATAAAGATGCTCTACAGGTGTCTCCGATGGTGTTTGTTGAGTTGGCATAGATCAAGATTAGGATTTGTCACTCTGTGTATCGGAAAGGTATCTCTGGGCCCTCTCGGTAATGCACATCACTATAAGCCTTGCAAGCAATATGACTAATGAGTTAGTTGCGGGATGATGCCTTACGGAACGAGTAAAGGGACTTGCCGGTAACGAGATTGAATTAGGTATGGTGATACCGACGATCGAATCTCGGGAAGTAACATACCGATGACAAAGGGAAAAATGTATGTTGTTATGCGGTTTGACCGATAAAGATCTTCGTAGAATATGTGGGAACCAATATGAGCATCCAGGTTCCGCTATTGGTTATTAACCGGAGATGAGTCTCGGTCATGTCTACATAGTTCTCAAACCCGTAGGGTCCGCACGCTTAACGTTCGATGACAATCGGTATTATGAGTTTATGTGTTTTGATGTACTGAAGGTAGTTAGGAGTCCCGAATGTGATCACGGACATGACAAGGAGTCTCGAAATGGTCGAGACATAAAGATCGATATATTGGAAGGCTATGTTTGGAGACCGGAATGGTTCCGGATGAGTTCGGGCATTTTCTGGAGTACCGGGAGGTTACCGGAACCCCCGGGGAGTCAATGGGCCTTATTGGGCCTTAGTGGGAAAGAGAGGAGGAGGAGGCCAGGTGGAGGGCGCGCCCCCCAAGCCCAATCCGAATTGGGGTGGGGGGCGGCCCCCCTTTTCCTTCTCTCCTTCTCCCTCTTCCTTCTTCTCCCACTCCAACTAGGGAACGGGGGGGGGGGGACCTACTCCTACTGGGAGTAGGACTCCCCCTTGGGCGCGCCATAGAGAGGGCCGACCCTCCCCTCCTCCACTCCTTTATATACGGGGGAGGGGGGCACCCCATAGAAATACAAGTTGACAGTTGTCTTAGCCGTGTGCGGTGCCCCATTCCACAGATTTCCACCTCAGTCATATTGTTGTAGTGCTTAGGCGAAGCCCTGCGTCGGTAACTTCATCATCACCGTCATCACGCCGTCGTGCTGATGAAACTCTCCCTCAGCCTCAGCTGGATCAAGAGTACGAGGGACGTCACTGAGCTAAACGTGTGCAGATCGCGGAGGTGTCGTGCGTTCGATACTTGATCGGTTGGATCGCGAAGACGTTCGACTACATCAACCGCGTTACATAACGCTTCCGCTTTCTGTCTACAAAGGTACGTGGACACAGTCTCCCCGCTCGTTGCTATGCATCACCTAGATGGATCTTGAGTGTGCGTAGGATTTTTTTTGAAATTACGGCGTTCCCCAACAACCGCCCCATCCACGACCTCTACGAAGACTGGCTGGACCGCATCGCCGAGCTCGTCAGCACCGCTGGGGGCTCTCCCACACCGTCTCTCTTGCTTCCTCGTCCACCTCCTGCTACGGGCGACGTAGCCCATGGAGCACCTCCACCACCTCTGCATCAAGACGTCACCCTCGCACCAAGACGCGCGGCCCCGCGGCGCGACGCACCGCGCAGGGCGCCCGCGCGTGAAGAAGGAAGCTGCCAAGAAATACCGCGGCCGCAAGAAGACGCTCCTACACTCCCAGCACCACCACGTCAAGACCGCGCGCCGCCCGCGGTGGCGGCGCGTGGGTACCAAGACCAGGCTCCACTCCCACGACGGGCTCCAGTGACTACAACAGGCTATCGTGCCTTCACTCCCGAGCTGCGCAATGTCGTCTGGCCCGGCAAGTTCAAGCCCGACCTGCCTCCGCGCTACGACAGCACACCTGACCCCGCTGAGTTCCTGCAGCTTTACGAGCTGAGCATCGAGGCAGCCAACGGCGATGAGAAAGTCATGGTGAGCTGGTTTCCCATGGCCCTCAAAGATGGTGCGCGCTCGTGTCTCCTGAACTTGCCCGCGGGATCGATCTCCTCCTGGGGCGAGATGCGTGAGCGTTTCGTCGCCAACTTCCAGGGCACTCGCGACCGCCCGCCTGCCGCTGGTGACCTGCGGCGCATCAAGCAGCAGCGGGGGGGGGGGGGGGACCCTATAGAAGTACATCCAACGCTTCAACAGCGTTCGCCTCAAGATCCCCAAGGTAACGGACGAGGCCATCATCTCAGCATTCTCTGATGGCGTCCGTGATGTCAAGATTAAGGAGGAGCTCACCATCCACGAGGACCTATGCACGGCTCTGGAGATGTTCAACATGGCGACCAAGTGCGCGAGAGCTGAGGAGGGGCGCCTCTCCCTCCTCGAGCTTCCAGCTGCCGACCCAGAAGACAAGAAGGCCAAGACCAAGGATGTGAAGCGCAAGGGAGCGGTCGTGCTCGCGGCTGAGCCTGAGGTGAAGCGCGGCTGCAACCACCCGGAGTCGTCCAAGAGCAGCCGTCCATTCTACGCCTTCCACAATGTACACAGCCACAACACCAACGAATGTCAGGAACTCAGGGCCATGCGTGATGGGCGCTTCGGTCGACGCCCCGAGCGCAACAACCGGGGCTACGGCTGAGGTGGAACGACGACCATCACCAGGACGAGGGGGCTGGGGGCTTCCAGGAGCCGCGCGCCATCGCCTGCATCTTGGGTGGCGCTCAGGCCCCAGCCTCCCAGCGCATCTTCAAGAAGTTTGCGCGTGAGGTGAACGCGGCTCTCCCCAGGCTCGAGGCCACGCGCCCGCTCAGGTGGTCCAAGTGCACCATTACCTTCAGCTCATCCGACCAGCTCAAGTGCGTGGCAACTGCCGGCGCCCTCCCGATGCTCTGGTCGCCCATCATCAGCAACGTCCTCGTCAGCAAGACCCTCATCGACGGCGGCGCAGGGCTCAATGTCCTTTCCGTCGAAACATTCGACCGTCTCCAAGTGCCATATGATCAGCTGCAGCCGACCAAGCCCTTTTCAGGAGTGACCAACGGCTCCACCACCCCGATCGGGCAAATCCGCCTCCCTGTCACCTCAGGCAAGCGTGACAACTACCGCACCGAGCTCATCGACTTCGACGTCGCCCACATCCGCCTGCCGTACAATGACATTCTTGGGTATCTAGCCCTGGCCAAAGTTTATGGCAGTGACTCATCACGGCCACAACGTCCTCAAGATGCTAGGGAGCTTCAGCATCATCATGGTCGCCTGCGAGGAAAAGGACGCGGTGTGCTCTCTTGAGCGGGCCTACCAGGCTGCAGCGACCGAAGACCCAGATAATGAAGGCACTGTCTACCCTCCTGAGGCTGTCCCCAAGAAGAAGAAGCAGTTGCTCTGCCAAGGGCCTCAGGAGAGCGGTGTCTCCAGCGGCACCACCCCAGGACCTACGTCCCACGGATGGGGCACCTCCCTCCCTCGCATAGGAAGGCGCGCCCGGCGCCCTCCTCAGGCTGGGCTCGGGAGCTCTCTTCTGGAGGGCCTCTGACCTAGCCCATGTCACGAGGGAGGCGCTCGGGCACCACGTGGAGGCATGCTTCACCGCACACTTCCCTCAAGAGGGAACAAGGCGTGGAGTGCCTGGTGCTCAGGAGTTCATCACCAAGGCGACCGAGGAGCTCCAAGAGGCGAAAACCATGCGTGGCGACCACCGCCCACCATCTGGCGCAGCCCCGCGTCCTGGCGAGGACGACGAGTTGCGCGTCTGCGTCGACATCCCAGGACTCAACAGGGCAGCATCTCAGGAGCGTTTCTGGCTTTCACGCGTTGGTCGGTGCGAGGGTCCACCTCACAGCTATGTTCGCATGCCATTCGGCTTGCCGAACATGGCTGTCACCTTCCAGCGCCACTTGCGAAGCATTCTGGCGGCTCAGGAGGCCAGGCATCACGCTGTCCTGGCAGAGATGGCGACGATTCTTCATGAGCCGCCCGGGCCCCCGAAGCCTCCTGAGGCTCAGGACCCAGGCGACTCGTGAGGAGCAACCCCTTCAGCATGCGTCTTTAGCCACGTCAACACCTCTCCAGCAACGGTACCAGGTGACTCTTTCTGGTTCATTTAGTTGGGGGCGCCCCTCGGACAGCATTATCCCCAAGTCGCACGGGCCTGTCCCTGCAGCGTGTATCCTTTTGCATCTTTAGCTTACTCTATTGGAGGCGCCCCTCGGGCTGCATCATCCCCAGGCCGCATGGGTCCGTCCCTGTGGCATGTATCGTCCTTGCATTTATCTAAACTAGCTTGCCTCATTGCATGAGTTACCTTATGATTATCACCTGCTTGTTTGTTGCCCTTCGCGGCCACCCGCGTTGCTGACCGGCCTCCTGCTCATCCCACAATGGGGGCTACACATGCTGGCACGACGCTTGTGCTCGGGTCCGTCCCTGCAACGCTGACAAACCTGAGTGGTCGAGCTCTGGCTCGCAGCACGCCCCCACGCACGTCACCTCACCAAACCCTCAGTGCCTTCATCCTCTTGCGGAAAGACCAGCGGCAGGGCAGCAAGCGCGATTACAAGATGTATTCTCCCCTCACACTAACCTGCAGGAATCTCCGGAGCCTAACTATGGGTGGCCCCGCCAGCTCCTTCCTTTTCTCATGCAATTCGCTTGCGTGTTAAAGGGGGAGCTCCTAAGCATCGCGTCTCAGGAGCTCTTACTGACTCTCCAGCCTTCACCCCCTGGGCTTGACCACGACATCGCGACCTGGCATACCAGCGGCGGCTGAGCTTCGCTCAAGGGTCGGGACCCGAGGACGCAGAGCACTTAGAAGAACGTGAAAAGGGGGGGCTGGCGCGGGCCTAACCTAGCCGTACCACCATCGCTGACGCGCAAATCGGGCGCTGCACAAGGAATCGCCTCAGGCTCGCTAAGATAAGTCGCGCATTCAAGTTAGCCCAGCGTTGTGACTCAGGATTTTCGACTCTTGCAGCCTTGCTCCGGCAATGCCGCCTTCCTTTTCTGCCTTCAGGGAGCTGCTTGCACGCTAAAGGGGACCTCTTGAGCATCGCGCCTCAGGAGCTCTTACCGGACCTCGGGCCGCTCACCTCCTGGCCTTGACCACGACATCGCGACCTGGCATACCAGCGACGGCAGAAGCCTGCCTGGGGATTGGGACCTGTCAGTGTAGAGCGCTAAGCTACCACAAGGACGAAAAGGGGGGACAATGCCGAAGCAAGACACGCAGCCGCGAACATCATAATGGGAATAATATCGGTGCAAAAGCACTACAGATTCTTTACACACCCCCACGGGGTTCATATTGATTCCTCACAGGGAACAAAAGAAGAAGCTTTCCAGGGGTCATATCTACAGACGTCGCCGCCGACGCCATCATCAACAATGGGCCACACAGGGCGGACACCAACCCCATCCAGATCACCAATGACGACGAGCAGATGCCATCGCTGCACTACGGGCATGGCGGGAGCTTGGGGGCACATAGCTGTCGTCGCTCGTCTCCAGAGTCTCGTCAAGCTCAGGAGAGTCGTTGGACTCCCAGGAGCCATCGCTGCTGCTGGAGGAACTGTTGGCAGGGCCGGGGCGGGCTCGACGCCCGCTGCAGCGCCATCCTGGCGCCCCCCTCCAGGGCAGCACTCCAGGCGGCGGCCTTCCTCGTAGAAGACCTTGAAGAACATCGTGGAGGCGCCGTCGTACTCGAAGTGGATGGGGAGGGCCCCCTCCATGCGGCAAGCACGGGCGACCTTGCCCCATCCACGGGTCATGAAGATCTTGCCCGGGGAGACGACCTCGACCTCCGCTCCCGTTGCCGGGGTGCTGCACTCGGCATGCTGCAACCACAGCTCGAGCAGCCCTCTCGGCGGCATCTCTTTGGCGAAGAACTGCGGGAATCTGATCCACGTGCGCGGTGGCATCGCCGCCCACACCACGAGCTCGCGCGAGGAGCCCCTGGCATGAGTTCATGGGCCAGCGGCACGTGCCACCACAGCCTGGCCACCACGGCCATGGTGCAAGCGGTGCAGGGCGCTGCCTCCTCCTCCGGAGCCTTGTGCTTGGGCGTACAAGGGCATCGGGTACCCAGGAGGAGGCCGCTCGTACCAAGGCCTCGTCACCTCCTGCCTCACGACGACGTCGCGGGAGCGGACCAACCTCTTCTTCGGCGGAAGTGGCCCCTGCTCTTCGATGGGGGCTTTCCCTTTCTCAGCGGCGGAGAATCTCCTTATCGGCGCCATAAGTGTCACGGCAAGACGGAGAGACGAGGAGGAAGAAGAAGAAGAAGCAGGCGGCGTGGAGAAGGAGATGAGCAATGGGGGCTCTGCCCCCCTCCATTTATAGCCAGAAGGAGGCCAACGGCCGGCCTCCACGATCGCAGGTAATGATGGTTTCCTTCTGCATGCAGCAGGGTCTCGTCAAGTCGAGCGGTTGCCGAGGCCGCATGGGGAAGCGAAGGCGCCCGCATCCCACCAATCGCCACGCGTCAATGAAGGCCGCAGGTGGTTGGGGCCTGCGGCGCTTCGCACTTGCCCTTTGGCTTCGCCTCGAAGCCAAGTTAGAGCGCGCCTTGGTCCCGGGGGCTATTGTCGGCATCCTGGGAATGGGGGTGCCCAGACTTGCCTGCCTGCGGCCCACGGCGTGGCTCCACTAGCGGCTCGGTATGGCCCAGCTTCGGCAGCAACAACTCAAGACCCTCGCGAGGGGCCAAGCCTCACGAGGCAGACGACACCAGGACCTCCCTGGGGGTGTCCTCACTAGGCTGGCTCCCGAGGAGCAGAGATATCTATGCAAGGGGCACCTCGTGAGCCGTGACGACCAAGGCCAGGCGGGCACCAGCGGGCGCAGGGTACCAGTTTCCTCTTTGGTGCTAGAGAGGCAAGCACAGGCGAGGAGTCCCGAGGCATCAGGCAAAGGTTTCCATATCGGTGCAACAAGACCAAGACCGACATGACGGCAGGAAGGAGGTCATCGCGGAGCCCACAGTGGCGTCACCACCAGAGCCTTTGGCAGGCGAAGACCACCTTTTGTCAGGATAGCTTGTACTATTTGTACCCCTTTAAACTTGGCCGTTGTGGGATCCCTTCCCGCCTAACATTTGGGAAGAGGACAGAGGTCATTATAAATAGGACTTAGCCACCACCATAGAGGGGGATGGATTATTCGGTTCACCCTCACACACACCAGCTCATCGAGCTCAAGAACACCTCACCTCCTGAGGCTGTTCGTCGAATATACTAGTTCATCCTTAGCCCTCGAGGCAATCCACCACCACACTGGAGTAGGGTATTACACCACGCGGTGGCCTGAACCAGTATAAACCTCTGTGTCTCTTGTTCTTTGGGTTCATCAAGCTAGGCCGTGGGATCGTTGAGCGGGCGAGCTAGGAAGAGAGAGTTCTTCGTGCGCACCCCAGAGTTCGAACCTCACAAGGGTTTGCTGGAACCCGTAATCCGACAGATACATGAACTCCTTCAAAATCTTATCAAGGTATGTACTCATCGAAAGTATTATCAAGCGTCTTGATCTATCTCTATAGATCTTGATGCCCAATATGTAAGCAGCTTCACCGAGGTCTTTCATTGAAAAACTCTTATTCAAATATCCTTTTATGCTATCCAGAAATTCTATATCATTTCCAATCAACAATATGTCATCCACATATAATATTAGAAATGATACAAAGCTCCCACTCACTTTCTTGTAAATACAGGCTTCTTCGAAAGTCAGTATAAAACCATATGCTTTGATCACCTCATCATAGCGTATATTCCAACTCCGAGATGCTTGCACCAGTCCATAAATGGATCGCTGGAGCTTGCACACTTTGTTAGCACCTTTAGGATCGACAAAACCTTCTGGTTGCATCATATACAACTCTTCTTTAAGAAATCCATTAAGGAAATCAGTTTTGACGTCCATTTGCCAGATTTCATAATCATAAAATGTGGCAATTGCTAACATGATTCCGACAGACTTAAGCATCGCTACGGGTGAGAAAGTCTCATCGTAGTCAGCTCCTTGAACTTGTCAAAAACCTTTCGCGACAAGTCGAGATTTGTAGACAGTAACATTACCATCAGCGTCAGTCTTCTTCTCGAAGATCCATTTATTCTCTATGGCTCACCGATCATGGGCAAGTCAACCAAGTTCACACTTTGTTCTCATACATGGATCCTATCTTAGATTTCATAGCCTCAAGCCATTTATCGGAATCTGGGCTCATCATGGCTTCTTCATAGTTCGTAGATTCATCATGGTCTAGTAACATGACCTCCAGAACAGGATTACCGTACCACTCTAGTGCGGAACGTGCTCTGGTTGACCTATGAGGTTCGGTAGTAACTTGATCTAAAGTTTCATGATCATTATCATTAGCTTCCTCTCTAGTTGGTGTAGGTATCACTGGAACAGTTTTCTGTGATGAGCTACTTTCCAATTTGAGAGAAGGTACAATTACCTCATCAAGTTCTACTTTCCTCCCACTCACTTGTTTCGAGAGAAGCTCCTTCTCTAGAAAGGATCCATTCTTAGCAACAAAGATCTTGCCTTCGGATCTGTGGTAGAAGGTGTACCCAATGGTTTCTCTTGGGTATCCTATGAAGACACACTTCTCCGCTTTGGGTTCAAGCTTATCAGGCTGAAGCTTTTTCACATAAACATCACAACCCCAAACTTTAAGAAATGACAGCTTAGGTTTCTTGGCAAACCACAGTTCATATGGTGTCATCTCAACAGATTTAGATGGTGCCCTATTTAACGTGAATGCAGCCGTCTCTGATGCATAACCCCAAAACGATAGTGGTAAATCGGTAAGAGACATCATAGATCGCACCATATCTAATAAAGTACGGTTACGACGTTCGGACACACCATTACGCTGTGGTGTTCCAGGTGGCGTGAGTTGTGAAACTATTCCACATTGTTTTAAATGAAGGCCAAACTCGTAACTCAAATATTCGCCTCCGCGATCTGATCATAGAAAATTTATTTTCTTGTTACGATGATTCTCCACTTCACTCTGAAATTCTTTGAACTTTTCAAATGTTTCTGACTTGTGTTTCATCAAGTAGATATACCCATATCTACTCAAATCATCTGTGAAGGTCAGAAAATAATGATACCTGCCGCGAGATTCAACACTTATCGGACCGCATACATCGGTATGTATTATTTCCAATAAGTCATTAGCTTGCTCCATTTTTCTGTAGAACGGAGTTTTAGTCATCTTGCCCATGAGGCATGGTTCGCAAGTATCAAATGATTCATAATCAAGTAATTCCCAAAGCCCATCTGCATTGAGTTTCTTCATGCGCTTTATACCAATATGACCAAAACGACATTGCCACAAGTATGTTGCACTATCATTATCAACTTTCCATCTTTTGGCATCAATATTATGAATATGTGTATCACTACGATCAAGATTCAGTAAACCATTTATATTGGGTGTATGACCATAGAAGGTTTTATTCATGTAAACAGAACAACAATTATTCTCTGATTTAAATGAATAACCGTATTGCAATAAACATGATCCAATCCTATCCATGCTCAACGCAAACACCAAATAACATTTATTTAGGTTCAACACTATTCCCGAAGGTAGAGGGAGTATGCGATGGTGATCTTATCAACCTTGGAATCACTTCCAACACACATCGTCACCTCACCCTTAACTAGTCTCTGTTCATTTTTGCAACTCCTATTTTGAGTTACTAATCTTAGCAACTGAACCGATATCAAATACCCATGGGCTACTATGAACACTAGTAAAGTACACATCAATAACATGTATATGAAATATACCTTTGTTCACTTTGCCACCCTTCTTATCCGCCAAGTATTTGGGGCAGTTCCGCTTCCAGTGACCATTCCCTTTGCAGTAGAAGCACTCAGTTTTAGGCTTAGGTCCAGCTTTGGGTTTCTTCACGGGAGTGGCAACTTGCTTGCCATTCTTCTTGAAGTTCCCTTTCTTCCCCATTTTCCCTTTTTCTTGAAACTAGTGATCTTGTTAACCATCAACATTTGATGATCTTTCTTGATTTCTACCTTCGCCGATTTCAGCATCGCGAAGAGCTCGAGAATCGTTTTCGTCATCCCTTGCATATTATAGTTCATCACGAAGTTCTAGTAGCTTGGTGGTACTTGATACATCTCCAACATATCTACTTTTCCTAATGCTTTTCCTCTTGTTTTAGACTGTAATTTGCATGATTTGAATGAAACTAACCCCGGACTGATGTTGTTTTCAGCAGAACTACCATGGTGTTGTTTTTGTGCAGAAATAAAAGCTCTCGGAATGGAACGAAACTTTGCGTGGAATTTTTATATAATAAATAAGAATTTCTGGAGCCAAGACCTACAAGAGAGGCGCACCTGGGTGGGCACAACCCACCAAGGCATGCCCCCTCTCCTAGCGCGCCCAGGTGGGTTGTCCCCACCTGGTGGCCCCGCTGACCCTGAACCCGACGCTATAAAATCACTTTATTCCAGAAAAAAATCAGGGAGAAAGAATTATCGCGATCCATGAGACGGAGCCGCCTTCACCTCCTATTCTTCATCGGGAGGCCAGATCTGGAGTCCGTTTGGGGCTTCGGAGAGGGGGGGGGGTCTTCATTATTCATCATCCCCAACCCATCTCCATCGCCAATTCCATGATGCTCCCCACCGGGAGTGAGTAATTCCTTGGTAGGCTCACTGGTCGGTAAGGAGTTGGATGAGATTCATCATGTAATCGAGTTAGTTTTGTTAGGGCTTGTTCCCTAGTATCCACTATGTTCTAAGATTGATGTTGATATGGCTTTGCCATGCTTAATGCTTGTCACTTTGGGCCCGGGTGCCATGAACTCAGATCTGAACCGTTTATGTTATCATAATTATATCCATGTTTTAGATCTGATCTTGCAAGTTATAGTCACTTACTACGTGTTATGATCCGGCAACCCCGGAGTGACAATAGTCGGGACCAGTCCCGGTGATGACCGTAGTTTGAGGAGTTCATGTATTCACTATGTGTTAATGCTTTGTTCCGGTTCTCTATTAAAAGGAGGCCTTAATATCCTTTAGTTTCCAATATGGACCCCGCTGCCACAGGAGGGTAGGACAGAAGATGTCATGCAAGTTCTTTCCATAAGCACGTATGACTATTTACGGAATACATGCCTACATTATATTGACGAACTGGAGCTAGTGCCGTATCACCCTAGGTTATAACTGTCTCATGATGAATATGATCCAACAAGTCACCGATCCAATGCCTATGAATTTACCTTATATTGTTCTTGCTAAGTTACTAATGCTATCGTTACTGCTGCACTTGCTACAAAATTACTGCTATCACTTTTACCATTACCATTGCTGCTGCTACTATTATCAAAACTATCATACTACTTTGCTACTGATCACTTGGCTGTAGATAATTAATCTTCAGGTGTGGTTGAATTGACAACTCAGCTGCTAATACCTTCAAATATTCTTTGGCTCCCCTTGTGTCGAATATATAAATTTGGGTTGAATACTCTACCCTTGAAAACTGTTGCGATCCCCTATACTTGTGGGTTATCAAGACACTTTTCTGGCGCCGTTGCCGGGGAGCATAGCTATATTTCTGAGTCACTTGGGATTATTATCAATTTATCACTATGAAGAATCTGAAGGATGCTAAGACTAATATTTTTCCCTCAAAGATGAGGGGAGGTAAGGAACTGCCATCCAGTTCTGCTTTAGATTCACCTTTTGTTATAAGTAAACTTGCAACACCACCACATGCTATCAATTCTAATATGTCACAAGTTATTGATGATGCTACTTCTACTATGAATGATGCTTATGATGATGCTAGTACCTTGCTTGATGATGATGTGCCACTTGGTGAATTTCTTGATGAACAAATTGCTAGAGTAATACAGCATGATGTTGTTGAATCTGATGATGAGCTTGAAACTGAAACTCCTGAAACACCTACTAGAACTAGCCTTCCTAGATATGAATTGCCTAAGGTACCGGAAGGTTATGTTATGAATGAGGAGACAACTGGAGATATTCTTGCTTATAAGGATAGAGATGATCTAGAGAAATTATCATGCAAGTATAAAGAAAAATCTCTGAATGCTAGAATGAAATATGATCCTAAGTTTGCTACTTCACCTATCTTTATTGATGATAAGGATTATGAATTCTCTGTCGACCCAGAGTTAATTACTTTGGTTGAATCTGATCCTTTCCATGGTTATGAAACTGAAACTGCTGTGGCACTTCTTACTAAGTTGAATGACATAGCCACCCTTTTTACTCATGATGAGAAGACTCGCTATTACTTTATTCTCAAATTATTTCCGTTCTCATTAAAGGGTGATGCTAAAGCTTGGTACAATACTCTTGCTACTAGTTGTGTGCGTAGTCCTCAGGATATGATTTATTACTTCTCTGAAAAATATTTCCCTGCTCATAAGAAACAAGCTGCTTTACAGGAAATATTTAACTCTGTGCAAACTAAAGAAGAGAGTCTCCCACAAGCTTGGGGGAGGCTTTGCCAATTACTTAATACTTTGCTTGATCATCCTCTTAAGAAAAATGAAATACTTGATATCTTCTATAATGGACTAACCGATGCTTCTAGGGATTTCCTAGATAGTTGTGCTGGTTGTGTTTTCAGGGAACAAACTGTTGGACAAGCGGAAGAATTATTGAATGACATATTGAAAAATTATGATGATTGGACTCTTCCTAAACCACCGCCTAAACCCACTCCGAAGAAGAGGGGTATATTATATCTCAGTCCTGAAGATATGCAAGAGGCAAAGAAATCTATGAAGGAAAAAGGTATTAAAGCTGAGGATGTAAATTTTTTACCTCCTATTGAAGAAATACATGGGCTTAATACACCACCACTACCTAAGGTGGTAGAGGTAAATTCTTTAATGAAGTTCAGTGATGATGATAATCCTCACAATATGCATCCTAGCCAATGCCTTTATGAGTTTGAAAACTATATTAGAAAACAAGATCACTTCAATGCAAATCTTATGAAACAATTGAAATACAATTCTGATATGATTGCTTGCTTGACTGACTTGTTATTTAGAATATCGAATGATGTTAGAGGTGTTGGAAAACATGCTTCTATGGTTCAAACTCAGTTAGAACAAGTTGCTAAATCCCAAAGAGAGTTGCTTAATGAAATGAATAATAACATACATGACTTTGCTGTTAGAGTTGCAACTAGAGGAGGTACAATGACTCAGGAACCCCTTTATCCTGAGGGACACCCAAAAAGAATATAACAAGATTCACAAAGAGTTAACATTGATGCACCTGGTCCTTCTAAATAGAAAAAGAAGAAGAAAAATGATAGGACTTTGCATGCTTCTAGTGAACCTGAAATAGAAAAACCTCCTGATAATGATAATGATGTTTCTATCTCTCATGCTGAAACTCAGTCTGGTAATGAACATTCACCTAGTGATAATGAAAAATATAATATTGATGTTCATGAAGATACCCAACCAAACAATGAAAAAGAACCAGATAATGATGTTGAAATAGAACGACCTGTTGATCTTGATAACCCACAACCTAAGAATAAAAGATATGATAAAAGAGACTTTGTGGTTAGAAAACACGGTAAGGAAAGAGAACCGTGGGTTCAAAAACCTATTCCCTTTCCACCAAAGTTAACTAAAAAGAATGATGATGAAGAATTTGAACGCTTTGCTGAAATGCAGAGGCCAGTCTTTTTGCGCACTCGCTTGACTGATATCTTGAAAATGCCTCCTTATGCAAAGTATATGAAAGATATCATCACTAATACGAGAAAAATACCGGAAGCTGAAATCTCCACTATGCTTGCTAACTATACTTTTAAGGATGGAGTACCTAAAAAACTTGGAGATCCGGGAATACCAACTATACCTTGCTCCATCAAAAAGAATTATGTGAAAACTGCTTTGTGTGATTTAGGAGCTGGTGTTAGTGTTATGCCTTTCTCTTTATATAAAAGACTTGATTTGAATAAACTCACACCTACTGAAATATCTTTGCAAATGGCTGACAAATCAACTGCCATACCTATCGGTATCTGTGAGGACGTGCCCGTTGTTGTTGCTAATGTTACTATTTTGACTGACATTGTTATACTTGAGATGCCTGTGGACAACAACATGTCGATTATCCTTGGTAGAACCTTCTTGAATACTGCAGGGGCTGTCATTGATTGCAATAAAAGCTACGTCACTTTTCATATCAATGGTCATGAGCATACGGTGCACTTTCCGAAGAAACAATTCCAAGTGAATGGTATTAATGTCATTGAAAAATCTCCGACAATCACTATTGGAAGTTTTCAAATACCTCTACCTACTGTCAAAAAGAAATATGAAATGCTTATTGTTGGGTTCATTCATATCCCCATTGAGGTAACTTAGTGATTTACGAAAGTTCTTCGGTTTCATGCTAATCGGAAGTGGTTGTTAATAAGACCTGAACAACCTTATTAATGAATCATTTTTGAGAGGTATGAAGTTGATGAATTTAGTAAGCACTACCTTCTGTCCCTACTTTTTGTTTTCTGTTTTTATTAGTTAAATAGAATAAAATGCCATGTTTTGTCTGTTTTCTGAATTTCCCATGCAATAAAAAATGACCCAAAAAATAAAAGTTCTCAGAATGCTCTGAAAATTTAATACGATTTTGTTCTGAATATTTCTGAATTTCTGGTGCAAATAATATCAGAGGGAGGTGCACCAGGTGGGCACAACCCACCTGGGCGCGCCAGGACCCCTAGGCATGCCCTGGTGGGTTGTGGTCCCCACGTGGGCCCCCTCACTTATCTCTTCATCCCACATCATCACTTACCTCCAGAAAAAAAATCTGCATTGCTCTCTATCCCGTGTTCTTGCTCTCAAACCCGCGGATTTCGATCTCTTTGCTCGAAGCTCCATTTCCGAAACTGTTTTGGGGGATTGTTGCTTGGTATGTGACTCCACCGTTTGTCCAATTAGTTTCTGTTTTAGTGGTTTATATTTTGAATAATTAGCTACTCTTGGTGCTGCTGTAGATGAGCTTGCATGTTAAATTCTTAGAGTTCTAAGTAGTTTGAATGCTTGCTATGGCCTCTATGTATCCCTATGAGTAGTTGGCATCAATTTTGTGAAGTTTTGTTGAGAAAAATTTGTGGACTATAAATTTTAGAATTTTTGTTCATAGGAAAAAGATGAATATCTTTAGGAAGTTTGCTGCTAAGAAGAACTCCAAGGGTGTTATTGGGGAGTCATCTGACAGTGATATCCATCCTCGGAGGTTGGCGGGGTACGGCCGTGCGAATGGCCGCATACCCAGTTCATGGAAGAGGCTGGAATTCTTCAAGAGTTCACACAATATGCTGCTAATGCCGGCCTCACCGACTTCATCGCAGATGAGTGTGAACAACATCAAATCCTCACAAACATCTTTGTTCAAAGTTTTACTTTCCTTCCTAGGAATAATCCTTGTGAAGTGAGTTTTGATTTATATGCTGAAAACCATCAGATACCACTTACTGAATTTTGTAACATATGGATGATCCCTTCTGATGGGAGCTTAGCCGAGCCTAGGTCGGCTGAGTTTGAGGCCTTTTGTCGCACTTTGACAGTGAGAGATGAGAGAGGGGTGTCAGCTATCATTGCCGCTGGCTTGCATTTTCCTGCTGTTCATTACTTTGCTCTTTTCATTGCAAAATGCTTGCTTGCTAGAGAGAAGGTGGGTGCACTCAGTTCACCAGACCTTGCTGCTTTACGTCGTGCATTAGAGGGCGACATCACTTATAGCTTGGGAGCTATTGTGGCTCGTCGTCTCCATATTAATAAATCCAAGGGTAAAATACATGGTGGGATCTTTGCTACTCATTTAGCGGCTCACTTTAATGTTGAGATACGCCCTCATGATTACCCCCTGACCAAGGTTTACCTAGACCACACAGCCATGGATCACCACCATTTCACTGATAAAGATTCTCCTGACATTCCTATTCCTTATAACTTGGTTTTTAGCATTGAAACTCGTGATATTATCCCGTTGCCTGCTCCTGCTTTGTTTGATTCTGTTGGTAGGGGCGGATTTAGGATTATGCCTGCAGACATCATCGCCTACCGAAACGCTCAGGCTGCTGCAGAGGCAGCAAAGGAACCTCAGCAATGGGACGATTGGATGCCCGCTCCTCAGTACCCCTACTACCATCCAGGCTACTGATCGACTACCAAGCTAGGCCAAAAGCCTAAGCTTGGGGGAGTATGTGTTCTCACCGACATTATATTCATGTCCACTCATTTTCATTTGTCGGTGTTCACACTTTTTCATTGTATCATCCATGCTTAGATTTATTTTTCTTGCTTTCTTTTTGTGTGTTTGAAAAACCTCAGAAAAACCAAAAAAATTAGTTGTAGTAGTTTACTTTCTATGCATGCTTAGTAGTAGCACTAAAAAGAAAACCCAAAAAGATTTCCTTGTTCTTCTTTTGCTTGTTGGGAGCTTTCCTGTGTAAATAGTCTTTCTCGTTCTTGCTTTTCCCTTTTATTTGCTTGTTCAAGAAAACCAAAAACTCCAAAAATATTTCAGTGCGTTTCTCCGAATTTCTTTTCTTTTTATTCGAGTATTACAGAGGAGAAGACCACGATGAAAATGTTGAGTGGCTCTCATATGAAAAAATGTTAATCTAATAAAGAGCTCGTTTTACCTTGTCTCCTCCCATTGAATAAAATGTTTGCAGATTCCAGCTTAGTCCACGGCACTCTTGCACTATTATTATTTTCATATCGTTCGGTCGTGCAAGTGAAAGGCAATAATGACGACATTCAATGAACTGGCCGTGGCAGAGAGAAACGGGTATGAACTCGACTTGTTCTATTTGTGTAAATATGTTTAACCTAGTATCCATGATTCAGGCCATTATGATTAAACATGTTTGCAATGACAATTAGAGATTATAGTTTCTCATGCCATGCATAAATAGCTAGGACTGGATAATGATTTATCTTGGATATCAACATTGCATTAAAATGATTGTGATGTAGTATGAGGATATGGTATCCTCCTCTGAATGTTTGAGTGGCTTGACTTGGCACATGTTCATGCATGTAGTTGAATCAAAACCAACATAGCCTCTATGATATTTATGTTCATGGTGTCCATATCCTACTCATGATACTGTCCAATGTTACTTATGCATAATGCATGTTTATGACCGTTGTTGCTCTCTAGCTGGCCGCATCTCAATCTATTTGCTAGCCTTCGCCTGTACTAAGTGGGAATTCTGCTTGTACATCAAAAACCTTGAACCCAAAGTTATTCCAGGTGGGTCCACCATACCTACCTATATGCGGTATTACCCTGCCGTCCTAAGTAAATTTGCATGTGCCACCTCTAAAATCTTCAAATAAATATCCTTTTTGTGTGCCTAGATCGTTCATGGAACGACAGGAGGTGGTCGGTATCTTCCATGCTAAGCGGGTTATTCTCAGGTTGAGTGTTTATTCACTCGCCATCGCACGAGAAAAGGGCGGTAATAGGGATGCCCAGTCCCAAACTGCAAAAGAAATGATCTCTCAAATAATCAAACAAAAACTCCCAATGGAGTTAAAACCTTTACTTTTATCGCTTGGGAACCACCACTAGCGTGCTTAGCATGGAAGATATTGATAACTGATGGTCGTGAAGTAAATGAGAAAGGTGCATGTCTCAAAATATCATTTACCTCTGTTTTAAAACTTGAGCTGTGGCACCTCTGCAAATCACTGCTTCCCTCTGCGAAGGGTCTATCTATTTACTTTTATGTTGTGTCATCACCTTCTAAAACAAGTGCTAGAACCTGAGAGCACAACTGTCATGACTTATGCATTGTGTGTAGCTAATGTTGGGTGCATCATGACTGGATCTTTTCTACCATGAATTACAATGTTTAGTCACTGCTTGAACTTTGGAGGTGCTCTGCATTTATGTTTTGCGGTCTCAGAAAGGGCTAGCGAGATACCACTATTGTCATATTATATCATGGTTGCTTTGACAATGTGTTGCTGTTTGAGATATCTTATTATTGCTCGCTAGCTGATTATGTCATTGATATGAGTCAATATAATATTTAAGAGTTATTGTTGACATGGTTAGTTATAATTTTGGCTGGAAACCTGGGTGCTTTTTAAGCTTATTTATGCAAACAAGAGCAAAAGAGTTCTTAAAAGTTTTTCTTTTTCACTTTTAGTTTATCAATTGAATTGCTTGAGGACAAGCAAAGGTTTAAGCTTGGGGGAGTTGATACATCTTCAACGTATCTACTTTTCCTAATGCTTTTCCTCTTGTTTTGGACTCTAATTTGCATGATTTGAATGAAACTAACCCCAGACTGACGCTATTTTCAGCAGAACTACCATGGTGTTGTTTTTGTGCAGAAATAAAAGTTCTCGGAATGGAACGAAACTTTGCGAGGAATTTTTATGTAATTAATAAGAATTTCTAGAGTCAAGACCTACTGGAGCGGGGCACCTGGGTGGGCACAACCCACCAGGGCGCGCCCCCTCTCCTGGCGCGCCCAAGTGGGTTGTCCCCACCTGGTGGCCCCGCTGACCATGAAACCGATGCTACAAAATAACTTTATTCCAAAAAAATCAAGGAGAAAGAATTATCGCGATCCACGAGACGGGGCTGTCGTCACCTCCTGTTCTTCATCGGGAGGCCATATCTGGAGTTCGTTTGGGGGCTCCGGAGAGGGGAGTCTTCGTTCTTCATCATCACCAACCCTTCTCCATCGCCAATTCCATGATGCTCCCCACTGGGAGTGAGTAATTCCTTCGTAGGCTCACTGGTCGGTGAGGAGTTGGATGAGATTCATCATGTAATCGAGTTAGTTTTGTTAGGGCTTGGTCCCTAGTATCCACTATGTTCTAAGATTGATGTTGCTATGACTTTGCCATGCTTAAAGCTTGTAACTTTGCGCCCGGGTGCCATGCACTCAGATCTGAACCGTTTGTTATCATAATTATATCCATGTTTTAGATCCGATCTTGCAAGTTATAGTCACCTACTACGTGTTACGATCCGGCAACCCCGGAGTGACAATAGTCGGGACCACTCCCGGTGATTACCGTAGTTTGAGGAGTTCATGTATTCACTATGTGTTAATGCTTTGTTCCGGTTCTATATTAAAAGGAGGCCTTAATATCCCTTACTTTCCAATATGGACCCCGTTGCCTGATACGTCTCCGTCGTATCTATAATTTTTTATTGTTCCATGCCAATATTCTACAACTTTCATACACTTTTGGCATCTTTTTATACTATTTTTGGGACTAACATATTGATCCAGTGCCAACTGCCAGTTCCTGTTTGTTGCATGTTTTTTGTTTCGCAGAAAATCCATATCAAACGGAGTCCAAACGGGATAAAAACTAACGGAGATTTTTTTTGGAATATATGTGATTTTTCGGAAGAAGAATCAATGCGAGACGATGCCCGAGGGGGCCACGAGGCAGGGGGCGCGCCCCTGACCCTCGTGTCCACCCCATAAGGCGGTTGGTGCCCTTCTTTCGCCACAAGAAAGCCAATATCCGGATAAAAATCGTGTTCAAATTTCAATCCCATCGGAGTTACGGATCTCCGGGAATATAAGAAACGGTGAAAGGCCAGAATCAGGGAGCGCAGAAACAGAGAGAGACAGAAGACAGATCCAATCTCGGAGGGGCTCTCGCCCCTCCGTCACCATGGAAACCATGGACCAGGGGGTAAACCCTTCTCCCATCTAGGGGGAAGGTCAAGGAAGAAGAAGAAGGAGGGGGGCCCTCTCCCCCTCTCTCCCGGTGGCGCCGGAACACCGCCGGGGCCATCATCGTGTGACGGCGATCTACACCAACACCTCCGTCATCTTCACCAACATCTTCATCACCTTCCCCTATCTATCTACAGTGGTCCACTCTCCTGCAACCCGGTGTACCCTCTACTTGAACATGGTGCTTTATGCTTCATATTATTATCCAATGATGTGTTGCCATCCTATGATGTCTGAGTAGATTTTCGTTGTTCTATCGGTAATCGGTGAATTGCTATGATTGGTTTAATTTGCTTGTGGTTATGTTGCTATCTTTTGGTGCCCATCATATGAGCGCGCGCATGGATCACACCATAGGGTTAGTTGTATGTTGATAGGACTATGTATTGGAGGGCAAGAGTGACAGAAGCTTCAACCTAGCATAGAAATTGATGCATACGGGATTGAAGGGGGGCCAATATATCTTAATGCTATGGTTGGGTTTTACCTTAATGAATGTTAGTAGTTGCGGATGCTTGCTAATAGTTCCAATCATAAGTGCATAGAATTCCAAGTCAGGGATGACATGCTAGCAGTGGCCTCTCCCACATAAAACTTGCTATTGGTCTAGTAAAGTAGTCAATTGCTTAGGGACAATTTCGTAACTCCTACCACCACTTTTCCACACTCGCTATACTAACTTTATTGCTTCTTTATCTAAACAACCCCTACTTTTGATTTACGCACTCTTTATTATCTTGCAAACCTATCCAAAAACACCTACAAAGTACTTCTAGTTTCATACTTGTTCTAGGTAAAGCGAACGTTAAGCATGCGTAGAGTTATATCGGTGGTTGATAGAACTTGAGAGAATATTTGTTCTACCTTTAGCTCCTTGTTGGGTTCGACACTCTTACTTATTGAAAGAGGCTACAATTCTTTACCTAATATTAAAGGGAGAAGCCTTTCATAGTTCTCCATAAGTCATCCTTTTATATCCATTGATCTTGTGTTAATCATAAAAAGTAACAGTTGAGATTTATTAGACGCTACAGCCACCCCTAAAAAAACGGACGCTACAGCCGCTCAAAAAAACAAGGCTACATCGGGAGATAAACAGCCGGGGCCGACCAAAACTCTGATCCAATTCTTGCGTGGTGTTCTTCCACCTCCCTCGATAATTAGGGGTCGCCAAGGTGCTCCTCTCCCGCATCCATCCCTTCCTCATGTAGCCGTCGTCGCTGCTCTTGCTTGTCGATAGATGGCACCATCTCCTATGCAATGGTTTGTGCCAAAACCATGGAGAAGAGGAGCAGCTCGTCATGGAGGAGGAGGCAACGGCCGGGAGGGGGTGGGAGGTGAGACCGACGCGGTCTAGCGAGGCGTGCACGATGTTGAAGGCTTTGCTCAGGTGGCAGGGGGCAACATCACCAGCTTGTAGATGCGTGGGTAAGGGGATGGGTAGAGGAGCCGGCGCTGCATCTTGCAGTCCTGGCCATGGCTGGGTGAGGAAGGAGAATAGGTAAATTCAGGATTTTTCAGAGAGATTAGGGCTCCTTGATTATCAGAGAGAAACTGGATCGGTGGACTAGTGTGCTACGGTTGATTAGGACTTTTCAGAGATCAGGGCTGCTTGATTAATTAGATATAAACTGGATCAATACTTGGTAGTTGGGAGTGGTGTGCTACACTTGATTTGGGGATGTGTACTAGCAGGTTTCTGGCAACTATTTCATACTCTCCGGTTGTTCTTCGCTTTTGCTGTTACTCATGAGAATCAGTCAACTATGATGCAGTATTGCAGTGCTTTCCAAGAGCTAGAGCACAACGGAAGTACAGATGGTTTTTCACGGCTACACAATAGGAAATTGATCTTCATTCATTCATAAATCATAATTAGTGTAGTTCAAGCAGATTGTTTGCTATTAATTATAGGCCATTTTAGTTTGGCTGATTAAATCAAGACTTTGATTAGTAAATAAAATTACAACTTATATGTAGATAACTTTTATTAACTTTAATTTTCTATTTTGTAGTTCCATGCAGTTATTTGTCATACATACTTTATTTCCGTAAAATTGTATCTGTTGCACATCTTTTGTTTATCTCTATATCTATGACGATTACCCACTCCGAAGATTCCGCACGTTAATCTGAAATAAAAGGAGAAGACTAGAACCATGATTTTATTCAATGATGGTTGATTTAGTAGTATGATCAAAGCAAATGTGCTGAGCTCTCCTCATGTTCATCTCCAACCTTTGAAACTCAGTTTACCAATTTAGAAATCCAGCATTTATATTCCATTACATGATTTTATTCGATGATTGTGTATTTAATAGGTACGATCTAATCAAGGATGTCCAACTCTCATGACCATGTTCCTCTCCAATCATTGAGCCTCAGTTTCAATCCATCATGTAAAGTCCTAGTACATGATTTTATCTCATGGTTGTTAATTTAGGAAAGGAGTTGTACCTTGTTGTTTGAAGCAGATCAGGTGGCCGCCTCTCTCTGCGAGGCTCCCACGAGGAATACAGTGGCGGTCTGGCGCTGCAGCCATTCGCTACCTCGACACCATTCAACTTCCTCACCAGTCACTCCTAAGGAAACTCACAGGCAAGTTACTTTCAATCCTTCAATTATCTGCTATAGATCATTTACTCATATAATTTATTTCAAGTATCGCAGTCCAAATCGTTGGTGTATTTTATGTACTTCTATCATGCTAGATTTTGTTGGAAGTCCATTGCATGTGTATGCAAATTTAGAGAATGGAAGTTGTAGTGAAGTAAATAAAATCTGAGACCTCGATCTAATTCACGGCCTTTGTGCAAGTCTGAGATGAACAAGGTACATTGATTTTCCAAGATTGAAAATTCATGAATCAACATGTGAATTTACTTAACCTGAAACTTGATGACAGGTACTTCAGTGTGCGCACAGTTTTTGGCATATTTTATGTACTGTACTACTACTTTGCTTTTGTCTCATGCAAAATGTTTGCAACACCTTAGTAGATAAAAGGGATAAGTGATAGGACACATGTTGCACTATTTGAGGATAAGTTACTGAAGTTGATTCCAAATTTCCAAGGCGCAAATACTTTGTTCCAAAATCCTATGAAGTAATTGCACTTGGAGTAGAAGAATACATAATACCTTTTAGATACATACATAAAATGAAATACGGAGAAGAACCATTCTCAGAAGAAAAAAATGAGGAGAATGAGAAGAATTTTTTTAGTGCAACATCAGACCTCATGGCAAAATGATGAATCTAGGCATGAAGCAAAGTTCGATCATCGTGAGGTTAGTCCATCATTGTCATCATTCCATCCATTATTTACACAAATAACACAATCAACTAGATGGCTGTTAGAACTTTGGATAATAAGTGCATTTTTGCTTTTACACCGGTGCGTTTTGCCTTACCTTTCTTCTGTTTGAACATATCCATGTAGCTATCTCGGAAGGTGAACATAGCCTATATAGGTATCTATGTAGTCTATGGACCAAACCATCTTACATGTCCATTTGTTTTGTTTGTGTTGTCCCTTTTCCATCCTACACATAACAATGCGAGGTACTCTCTTGGTCACTGGTCCAATATGTTTGCCAGGCTGAGTTAATGATCTCACTTTATCATTTTCACTCCATTTAGTAATAGTCTTATTATCTCTCTTAGCCTTAAGTTGTTTTTAATTATTATATTTGCAAGGTTATTTCTATGCTTTCTTGTTGCATTGTGGTTGATATAGCATATGCATAAATATTATTTATGGTGCTATTATAAGATCCTTTCCTGTTATTCTTTGCTACTACTATTTGTTGTGTGGACCACCAGTTGGAGTCTGAGCTCAAATGTTCCTTTTCCCTGGGCATGTGCAACACGTTCAAATAGACTCATCCCAACTAGGTGACAGTGAAGGGGGTGGGGGCATGCGAGGAGACACCACCGCTCTAGCAGCTTCGGCGGCCACCGCAGAGGTGGAGTTTGCGGCACGGCTAAGGGTGATGGCCCTTCCCATTCGCCGGCCAGCCTCACAACCTGTAGGTACCGTCCAACACCTTTTCTTTTCATGATTGGATGCTGCTAATTGGGTTGGTCATATGATCATTGTTTACCCCGTTGCAACGCACGGGCATATGTGCTAGTGATCCCCTATACTTGTGGGTTATCAAGACCTTTTTCTGGCGCTGTTGCCGGGGAGTTATAGCGTGGGGTGAATATTCTCGTGTGTGCTTGTTTGCTTTATCACTAAGTAGTTTTTATTTTGTGCTCTTGTTTTCTATCTTTAGTTATGGGTAGGAATGCAAAATACCAAAAAAATTAGTGGTACATACTGAACCAATGGTTGAAGAACCACTCAAAATCTATCACACTCTTGAACCTTTTTACTTGGATCATCTTCGATCCCCTTGTGCTCGTGCTGAAACCCCAGCTAGCTTAGTTGAGGGAAAATCTTTAGATGAGCATGCTTGTTATGTGCGACACCGCTTATCTCAAAAAGGGAAACTTTTACTGGATCAAATTCATCGTTTGCAATGCTATGCTTGGAATTTATGTTAAATATATGATTTTACTTGTTGTTCTGAAGACCCTAAGAAACACCTTCCCTACCAATGTAAGTTTAGTGATAATGGAATCGTATCTTCGTATGCTAAGGGTGTTTATAATTACTATGATGTTCAATAAATTGAAGAATTTGTTGCTTTTAAGGGTGCTTATGAAATTGCTTCTTTGATTGAAACGTATGATGCTACTCTTTTCAAATCTGAAAATTTTGCCATACTTAAATATTTTTATGATAATTATGCTTCTAATGCCTATGTTAAACCATATATTGAGGACTCCTCCGCTGTCCAAGAAGAGACTAATATTTTGCAGGAGTCTATGTAAGAAGGAATTGATGAAACTGTGGGCTCATTGGATGAAAAAGATGATGAGGAGAGCGAAGAACAAAAGGAGGAAGAGCAGATTAGCTACCCGTGCCCACCTTCTAATAAGAGTAACTCTTCAACTCATACATTGTTTAATGTCCCTTCATTCTTATCGAAGGACGAATGCTATGATGATTGTTATGATCCCATTGTTTCTTTTGAAATATCCCTTTTTGATGATGCTTGCTATGCTTGTGGCCAAGATGCCAATATGAATTATGCTTATGGAGATGAACTTGCTATAGTTCCTTATGTTAAACATTAAATTGTTGTTATTGCACCCACACATGATAGTCCTATTATATTTTTGAATTCTCCTAACTACACTATATCGAAGAAGTTTGCCGTTATTAAGGATTATATTGATGGGTTGCGTTTTACTACTACACATGATGATTTTGATAGATATAATATGCATGTGCTTGCTGCTCCTACTTGCAATTATTATGAGAGAGGAACTACATCTCTGCCTCTCTATGTTTCCAATACGATAAAATTGCAAGAAACTTCTTATGATATGCATTGGCCTTTACTTGATGTGCATGAATTGTTCTTGTATGACATGTTGATGCATAGGAAGAGAGTTAGACTTCGTTGTTGCATGATATATGTTACTTTGTGCTCACTACTAAATCACAAATCATTGTTAATTAAAATTGGCTTTGATATACCTTGGGATCCAGGTGGATCCATTACTTGAGCACTATATGCCTAGCTTAATGGCTTTAAAGAAAGCGCTGCCAGGGAGACAACCTGGAAGTTTTAGAGATTCATTTATTTCTGTTGTGTGGTTTTATAAAGTTTAAAAACAAAAATAATGTGCCAAGATTTTTCTTTAGGATGTTTACATTGCTTGTTGGTTTGTATGGTGCAAAACAGAAACTTTGGCTGTAATGCGTGATTTTACATTTTTTTTACTGGAACATCGAACGGTTCTGAAACTTTTTTCACTGTCTTTCTATACAAATTGTTTATTTTTCCTATTTTTCAGAATTTTTGGAGTATCAGAAGTATGGTGAATGTTCAGATTACTACAGACTGTCCTGTTTAAGACAAATTCTGTTTTTGATGAATTGTTTGCTTGTTTTGATGAAACTATCGATTTCTATCAGTGGATTAAGGCATGGAAAAGTTATATTACAGTAGCTACAATGCAAAAACAAAATATGAATTGGTTGGCAAAAGTACTTAGAGTAGTGATTTGCTTTATTATACTAACGGATCTTACCGAACTTTCTATTGAGTTTTGTGAGGATGAAGTGTTCGAAGATCGAGGATATCTTGATATGAGGATAAGGAGGAGAGGCAAGAGCTCAAGCTTGGGGATTCCCAAGGCACCCCAAGTAAATATTTAAGGAGACTCAGGCGTCTAAGATTGGGGATGCGCCGGAAGGCATCCCATCTTTCTTCAACAAGTATCAGTATGTTTTCGGATTCGTTTCGTTCATGCGATATGTGCAAATCTTGGAGCGTCTTTTGCATTTAGTTTTCACTTTTCTTTTATGCACCATGCTGGTATGAGATAGTCCATGGTTAATTTATAGAATGCTCTTTGCACTTCACTTATATCTTTTGAGTATGGCTTTATAGAATGCTTCATGTGCTTCACTTATATCAGTTGAAGTTTGGATTGCCTGTTTCTCTTCACATAGAAAACCGCCATTTGTAGAATGCTCTTTTGCTTCACTTATATTTGTTAGAGCGTGGGCACATCTTTTGTAGAAAGAATTAAACTCTCTTGCTTCACTTATATCTATTTAGAGAGTTGATAGGAACTGGTCATTCACATGGTTAGTCATAAAATCCTACATAAAACTTGTAGATCACTGAATATGATATGTTTGATTCCTTGCAACAGTTTTGCGATATAAAGATGGTGATATTAGAGTCATGCTAGTGGGTAGTTGTGGATTGTAGAAATACTTGTGTTGAAGTTTGTGATTCCCGTAGCATGCACGTATGGTGAACCGTTATGTAACGAAGTTGGAGCATGAGGTATTTATTGATTGTCTTCCTTATGAGTGGCGGTCGGGGACGAGCGATGGTCTTTTCCTACCAATCTATCCCCCTAGGAGCATGCGTGTAGTACTTTGTTTTGATGACTAACAGATTTTTGCAATAAGTATGTGAGTACTTAATGACTAATGTTGAGTCCATGGATTATACGCACTCTCACCCTTCCATCATTGCTAGCCTCTTCGGTACCGTGCATTGCCCTTTCTCACCTCGAGAGTTGGTGCAAACTTCACCGGTGCATCCAAACCCCGTGATACGATACGCTCTATCACACATAAGCCTCCTTATATCTTCCCCAAAACAACCACCATACCTACCTATCATGGCATTTCCATAGCCATTCCGAGATATATTGCCATGCAACTTCCATCATCTTCACATACATGACTTGAGCATTTATTGTCATATTGCTTTGCATGATCATAAGACAGCTAGCATGATGTTTTCATCGCTTGTCCGTTTTTTGATGTCATTGCTACGCTAGATCATTGCACATCCCGGTACACCGCCGGAGGCATTCATATAGAGTCATATTTTTGTTCTAGTATCGAGTTGTAATATTGAGTTGTTAGTAAATAAAAGTGTGATGATCATCATTATCAGAACATTGTCCCATGTGAGGTTATCAAAATAAAAGTGGCCAAAGAAGCCCCAGAAAAAAAGGAGAGGCCAAAGAAGCCTAAAAAAAGAGAAAAAATAAGAGAAAAGAGAGAAGGGACAATGTTACTATCCTTTTACCACACTTGTGCTTCAGAGTAGCACCATGTTCTTCATATAGAGAGTCTCTTGAGTTATCACTTTCATATACTAGTGGGAATTTTCATTATAGAACTGTGCTTGTATATTCCAACAATGGGCTTCCTCAAATGCCCTAGGTCTTCATGAGCAAGAAAGTTGGATGCACACCCACTTAGTTTCAGTTTGAGCTTTCATACACTTATAGCTCTAGTGCATCCGTTGCACGGCAATCCCTACTCCTCACATTGATATCAATTGATGGGCATCTCCATAGCCCGTTGATTAGCCGCGTCGATGTGAGACTTTCTCCTTTTTGTCTTCTCCACACAACCTCCACCATCATATTCTATTCCACCTATAGTGCTATGTCCATGGCTCACGCTCATGTATTGCGTGAAAGTTGAAAAGGTTTGAGAATGTCAAAAGTATGAAACAATTGCTTGGCTTGTCATCGGGGTTGTGCATGATTTGAATATTTTGTGTGGTGAAGATGGAGCATAGCCAGACCATATGATTTTGTAGGGATAACTTTCTTTGGCCATGTTATTTTGAAAAGACATGATTGCTTTATTAATATGCTTGAAGTATTATTGTCTTAATGTCAAATGATAGACTATTTCCTTGAATCACTCGTGTCTTAATATTCGTGCCCTAATTAGATTATGTGATCAAGATTATGTTTGGTAGCATTCCACATCAAAAATTATCTTTTTTATCATTTACCTACTCGAGGACGAGCAGGAATTAAGCTTGGGGATGCTGATACGTCTCCGTCATATCTATAATTTTTGATTGTTCCATGCCAATATTCTACAACTTTCATATACTTTTGGCAACTTTTTATACTATTTTTGGGACTAACATATTGATCCAGTGCCCAATGCAGTTCCTGTTTGTTGCATGTTTTTTGTTTCACTGAAAATCCATATCAAACAGCGTCCAAACGGGATAAAAACTGACGGAGATTTTTTTGGAATATATGTGATTTTTGGGAAGAAAAATCAACGCGAGACGATGCCCGAGGGGGCCACGAGGCAGGGGGCGCGCCCCAGGGGGGTGGGCGTGCCCCTGACCCTCGTGGCCACCCCGTAAGGCGGTTGGTGCCCTTCTTTCGCCGCAAGAAAGCCAATATTCGGATAAAAATCGTCTTCAAATTTCAATCCAATCGGAGTTATGGATCTCCGGGAATATAAGAAACGGTGAAAGGCCAGAATCAGGGAGCGGGGAAACAGAGAGAGACAGAGAGACATATCCAATATAAGAGGGGCTCTCGCCCCTCCGCTGCCATGGAAGCCATGGACCAGGGGGTAAACCCTTCTCCCATCTAGGGGGAAGGTCAAGGAAGAATAAGAAGGAGGGGGGCCCTCTCCCCCTCTCACCCTGTGGCGCCGGAACGCCGCCGGGGCCATCATCGTGTGACGGAGATCTACACCAACACCTCCGTCATCTTCATCAACATCTTCATCACCTTCCCCCATCTATCTACAGCGGTCCACTCTCCCGCAACCCGGTGTACCCTCTACTTGAACATGGTGCTTTATGCTTCATATTATTATCCAATGATGTGTGCCATCCTATGATGTCTGAGTAGATTTTCATTGTCCTATCGGTAATTGGTGAATTGATATGATTGGTTTAATTTGCTTGTGGTTATGTTGTTGTCCTTTGGTGCCCATCATATGAGCGCGCGCGTGGATCACACCATAGGGTTAGTTTTATGTTGATAGGACTATGTATTGGAGGGCAAGAGTGACAGAAGCTTCAACCTAGCATAGAAATTGATGCATACGAGATTGAAGGGGGACCAATATATCTTAATGCTATGGTTGGGTTTTACCTTAATGAACGTTAGTAGTTGCAGATGCTTGCTAATAGTTCCAATCATAAGTGCATAGAATTCCAAGTCAGGGATGACATGCTAGCAGTGGTCTCTCCCACATAAAACTTGCTATCGGTCTAGTAAAGTAGTCAATCGCTTAGGGACAATTTCGCAACTCCTACCACCACTTTTCCACACTCGCTATACTAACTTTATTGCTTCTTTATCTAAACAGCCCCTACTTTTTATTTACGCGCTCTTTATTATCTTGCAAACCTATCCAAAAACACCTACAGAGTACTTCTAGTTTCATACTTGTTCTAGGTAAAGCGAACGTTAAGCGTGCGTAGAGTTGTATCGGTGGTCGATAGAACTTGAGGGAATATTTGTTCTACCTTTAGCTCCTCGTTGGGTTAGACACTCTTACTTATCGAAAGAGGCTACAATTGATCCCCTATACTTGTGGGTTATCACTGCCACGGGAGGGTAGGACAGAAGATGTCATGCAAGTTCTTTCTATAAGCACGTATGACTATTTACGGAATACATGCCTACATTATATTGACGAACTGGAGCTAGTGCCATATCACCCTAGGTTATAACTGTCTCATGAAAAATATCGCCCAACAAGTCACCGATCCAATGCCTACGAATTTACCTTATATTGTTCTTGTCGGGGAACGTAGTAATTTCAAAAAAATTCTTACGCACACGCAAGATCATGGTGATGCATAGCAACGAGAGGGGGGAGTGTAGTCCACGTACCCTCGTAGAAAGTAAGCGGAAGCGTTATGACAACGCGGTTTATGTAGTCGTACGCCTTCACGATCGACCGATCCTAGTACCGAAAGTACGACACCTCCGCGATCTGCACACGTTCGGCTGGGTGACGTCCCACGAACTCACGATCTAGCAGAGTGTCGAGGGAGAGCTTCGTCAGCACGACGGCGTGATGACGGTGATGATGAAGCTACCGGCGCAGGGCTTCGCCTAAGCACTATGACGATATGATCGAGGTGGATTATGGTGGAGGGGGGCACCGCACATGGCTAAGAAATCAATGATCAACTTGTGTGTCTATGGGGTGCCCCCTCCCCCGTATATAAAGGAGTGGAGGAGGGGGAGAGGGCCGGCCTCCTAGGCGCGCCCAAGGGGGGAGTCCTACTCCCGGTGGGAGTAGGATTCCCCCTTCCCAAGTTGGAGTAGGAGAGGGAAGGAAGGGGGAGAAGGAGAGAAGGAAAGGGGGGCCGGCCCCCCTCCCAATTCGGATTGGGCTTGGGGGGGCGCCCCCACCTTGGCCGCCTCCTCCTCCTTTCCACTATGGCCCATTAAGGCCCATTGACTCCCCGTGGGGTTCCGGTAACCCCTCGGTACTCCGGTATATGCCTGAACTCTCTCGAAACCTTTCCGATGTCCAAATATAGTCATCCAATATATCGATCTTTATGTCTCAGACATTTTGAGACTCCTCGGCATGTCCGTGATCATATCCGGGACTCCGAACTACCTTCGGTACATCAAAATACATAAACTCCTAATACCGATCGTCGCCGAACGTTAAGCCTGCGGACCCTACGGGTTCGAGAACTATGTAGACATGACCGAGACACGTCTCCGGTCAATAACCAATAGTGGAACATGGATGTTCATATTGGCTCCCACATATTCTACAAAGATCTTTATTGGTCAAACCGCATAACAACATACGTTGTTCCCTTTGTCATCGGTATGTTACTTGCCCGAGATTCGATCGTCGGTATCTCAATACCTAGTTCAATCTCGTTACCGGCAAGTCTCTTTACTCGTTCCGAAATGCATCATCCCGCAACTAACTCATTAGTCACATTGCTTGCAAGGCTTATAGTGATGTGCATTACCGAGAGGGCCCAGAGATACCTCTCCGACAATCGGAGTGACAAATCCTAATCTCGATCTATGCCAACTCAACAAGTACCAACGGAGACACCTGTAGAGCACCTTTATAATCACCCAGTTACGTTGTGACGTTTGGTAGCACACAGAGTGTTCCTCCGGTATTCGGGAGTTGCATAATCTCATAGTCATAGGAACATGTATAAGTTATGAAGAAAGCAATAGCAACATACTAAACGATCAAATGCTAAGCTAACGGAATGGGTCAAGTCAATCACATCATTCTCTACTGATGTGATCCCGTTAATCAAATGACAACTCATGTCTATGGCTAGGAAACTTAACCATCTTTGATTCAACGAGCTAGTCAAGTAGAGGCATACTAGTGACACTCTGTTTGTCTATGTATTCACACATGCATCAAGTTTCCGGTTAATACAATTCTAGCATGAATAATAAACATTTATCATGATATAAGGAAATATAAATAACAACTTTATTATTGCCTCTAGGGCATATTTCCTTCAGTCTCCCACTTGCACTAGAGTCAATAATCTAGATTACACAGTAATGATTCTAACACCCATGGAGTCTTGGTGTTGATCATGTTGTGCTCATGAGAGAAGCTTAGTCAATGGGCTGCAACATTCAGATCCGTATGTATCTTGCAATCTATATGTCTCCCTCCTTGACTTGATCGCGGATGGAATTGAAGCGTCTCTTGATGTGCTTGGTTCTCTTGAGAAATCTGGATTCCTTTGCCAAGGAAATTGCACCAGTATTGTCACAAAAGATTTTCATTGGACCCGATGCACTAGGTATGACACCTAGATCGGATATGAACTCCTTCATCTAGACTCCTTCATTTGCTGCTTCCGAAGCAGCTATGTACTCCGCTTCACACGTAGATCCCGCCATGACGCTTTGCTTAGAACTGCAGCAACTGACAGCTCCACCGTTCAATATAAATACGTATCCGGTTTGTGACTTAGAGTCATCCGGATCAGTGTCAAAGCTTGCATCGACGTAACCATTTACAACGAGCTCTTTGTCACCTCCATAAACGAGAAACATATCCTTAGTCCTTTTCATGTATTTTAGGATGTTCTTGACCGCTGTGCAGTGATCCACTCCTGGATTACTTTGGTACCTCCCTGCTAAACTAATAGCAAGGCACACATCAGGTCTGGTACACAGCATTGCATACATGATAAAGCCTATGGTTGAAGCATAGGGAACACCTTTCATTTTCTCTCTATCTTCTATAGTGGTCGGGCATTGAGTCTAACTCAACTTCACACCTTGTAACACAGGCAAGAACCCTTTCTTTGCTTGATCCATTTTGAACTTCTTCAAAACTTTATCAAGGTATGTGCTTTGTGAAAGTCCAATTAAGCGTCTCGATCTATCTCTATAGATCTTGATGCCCAATATATAAGCAGCTTCACCGAGTTCTTTCATTGGAAAACTCTTGTTCAAGTATCCTTTTATGCTATCCAGAAATTCTATATCATTTGCAATCAACAATATGTCATCCACATATAATATTAGAAATACTACAGAGCTCTCACTCACTTTCTTGTAAATACAGGCTTCTCCAAAAGTCTGTATAAAACCATATACTTTGATCACACTATCAAAACGTTTATTCCAACTCCGAGATGCTTGCACCAGTCCATAAATGGATCGCTGGAGCTTGCACACTTTGTTAGCATCCTTTGGATCAATAAAACCTTCAGGTTGCATCATATACAACTCTTCTTCCAGAAATCCATTCAGGAATGCAGTCTGTACATCCATTTGCCAAATTTCATAATCATAAAATGTAGCAATTGCTAACATGATTCGGACGGACTTAAGCATCGCTACAGGTGAGAAGGTCTCATCGTAGTCAACTCCTTGAACTTGTCGAAAACCTTTCACAACAAGTCGAGCTTTGTAGACAGTAACATTACCGTCAGCGTCAGTCTTCTTCTTGAAGATCCATTCATTCTTGATGGCTTGCCGATCATCGGGCAAGTCAACCAAAGTCCACACTTTGTTCTCATACATGGATCCCATCTCAGATTTCATGGCTTCAAGCCATTTCGCGGACCATGCCTCATGGGCAAGATGACTAAAACTCCGTTCTCCGGAACAATGGAGCGAGCCACTGACTTATTGGAAATAATACATACCGATGTATGCGGTCCGATGAGTGTTGAGGCTCGCAGCGGGTATCGTTATTTTCTGACCTTCACAGATGATTTGACCAGATATGGGTATATCTACTTGATGAAACACAAGTCTGAAAAATTTGAAAAGTTCAAAGAATTTCAGAGTGAAGTGGAGAATCATCGTAACAAGAAAATAAAGTTTCTACGATGTGATCGCGGAGGCGAATATTTGAGTTACAAGTTTGGCCTTCATTTAAAACAATGTGGAATAGTTTCGCAACTCATGCCACGTGGAACACCACAGCGTAATGGTGTGTCCGAACGTCGTAACCATACTTTATTAGATATGGTGCGGTCTATGATGTCTCTTACCGATTTACCACTATCGTTTTGGGGTTATGCATTAGAGACAACTGCATTCACGTTAAATAGGGCACCATCTAAATCCGTTGAGACGAGACCGTATGAACTGTGGTTTGGCAAGAAACCTAAGTTGTCGTTTCTTAAAGTTTGGGGTTGCGATGCTTATGTGAAAAAGCTTCAGCCTAACAAGCTCGAACCCAAATCGGAGAAGTGCGTCTTCATAGGATACCCAAAAGAAACTGTTGGGTACACCTTCTACCACAAATCGGAAGGCAAGATCTTTGTTGCTAAGAATAGATCCTTTCTAGAGAAGGAGTTTCTCTCGAAGGAAGTGAGTGGGAGGAAAGTAGAACTTAATGAGGTAATTGCACCTTCTCTCGAATTGGAAAGTAGCTCATCACAGAAAACCGTTCCCATGATGCCTACACCAACTAGAGAGGAAGCTAATGATGATGATCATGAAACTTCAGATCAAGTTACTACTGGACTTCGTAGGTCAACCAGAACACATTCCGCTCCAGAGTGGTATGGTAATCCTGTCTTGGAAGTCACGTTATTGGACCATGGTGAACCTACGAACTATGAAGAAGCTATGATAAGCCCAGATTCCGACAGATGGCTTGACGCCATGAAATCTGAGATAGGATCCGTATATAAGAACAAAGTATGGACTTTGGTGGACAACATAAGGTTCCGTTAAACCTGTCGTTCGTCCAACCATTTTATAGACCTTCCCACTTCCTTTATTTTTGTTTTCATTAATCCTATATCTGAATTTTCTCCCACTTTCTTTTTCGATGTAATCTGAGTTTTCTCCCAGTACTTTTCCCGAGAACCAACTCAACTGTCCCACGTCTAGCCTAAAAAATAATAATACCCCACGTCCTATTAACTCATCAAATTAAAATGATATTTTATTTCGTAAATCGAAAGTTCTTACAAAATAATAATAATAATTGTTTATATATAACTTGGCAAGTTAACTCCTGGTGATTGTGTACATAAGCTTGCAAAGATTTTACTGACCAATGCAGTAATAGACGTGCAATCATGTGTTTATGTTTTTATAACATTTCTCCGTCCAGCCCAACATGATATTTTCACCCAATCCAGCAAGTCCGGATTTCGAGAAAAATGCAAATGGGCTTTAAATACTACCATAATATATAAACGGGCTGCATAGATGCTACATCATTGTTTCACCCAGCCCTCCAAATGGACTAAAAAACCAAATGGACTGGCTGACATGTGGGCCAGCAGGTCGAAGCCTAAGCACTTTCGCAAAAATTAAAAATACAAAGTTTGAAGCCTAAGCAAGGCGTTGGATTTACATCCAACGGTCGGCATTCTTCTTCAATCTCTCGTCTTCTTCCCCCAGCGCTGCCGGGACCGCCTACTTCAGCCTTCGGCGTCTAGCGACGGTGTTTTGCACGCCTCGCAGCGAAACGCTACCCCGCCGATGGCCAGGCCATCCCTCCATTCCTCCGCACCTCTTGTTATTCTCTGCTGAGTGTAGGCCCACCCCGCACCCAAACCAGTCACGTTGACCACTCCTCTCCGTCTGCGACTCCACTTCTGCATCTTCCCCATCTCCGGGGCGTTCCAGTCTGCGACCTCGGTGTCGTCCATCGGCTTGGTGCGGGGTGTGGCCAACGTGGTCAACAAACAAGAGTCATCGGAAGATGACTGTACGTGGAGAGGCTGACAGTGGGGACGCACCACGCCCATGGACGCATGCATGCAACTGCATCCTTTTTACACTAAAAATAATGTTTTCTTCCCCTGAGAGCTGGGACCGACCAGCTACATCTTCGCATGCAAGGAAGTGCGTCCTTATTACGAAAAAAACGATTCTTCCCCCTGACAGCTGGGACCCACCAGCTATATCTTCGCACGCAAGGAAGTGCGTCCTTATCCTCCCTGACAGCTGGGACCCACCCGGTCGAAGCGTACGTAGCATTATCTGTGTACATACCGGTCGATCGGTCTGTCTGCCACAATTAACCGTGGCCGAGTAAGGAGCGATAGCAGTTCAAGCAGTCCAGTCAAAACCGTGTACACGTACGTATAGCTAGATGCCAAAATATACGGCCACGTACATACATACGGGCGGGGTCTCGAACGCCTACTCGCGCATACATATGGCCAGAGCTCGTGTACATGGAGAGGCAGCGATAGCATCGTGTTCATCGGCAGCCAACCGGCTGGGTCGGAAAGGAGAAATTGTGCCGTCATGTTCATCGGGAACCAACCGGCTTGGACGGAACAGTCGATCGGAAGGAGGCCTGGCGTACCGCAGAACGGAGGAAACGGCCTTGTGTTCGACCACCTACGGTGGAAACGAGATCCTGTTCACCAGGAGGGGTGTGGCGTAACGCAAAACGGAGGAAACGGACTTCTCTTGGACCTTCTACAGTCGAAACGGGGTCCTGTTGATCGGGAGGGGTGTGGCGTACCGCAAAATGGAGGAATGGACTTGTGTTGGAGCGCTACAGTCGAAACGGGGGTCCTGTTCATCAGGAGGGGTGTGGCGTACCGCAAAATGGGACTCAACGGGCTACTATTCATCTCCACCGTCGACCTCCTCCACCTCCACAGGCTACTGTTCATCCACCGTCGACCTCCTCCAGCCTCCACCTGCGACTGTTCATCCACGGGCTCTTGTTAATCCAGCCTCCACTGCTCCTCCACCGGCTACTGTTCAACCAGCCCTCTCCACGGGGTCCTGTTCAACCACCCCTCCATGGGCTACTGTTCATCCAACCCTCCATCAGCTACTGTTCAACCAGCCCTCTACGGGGTCCTGTTCATCCATCCCTCCACGGGGTCCTGTTCATCCAGCCCTCCACGGGGTCCTGTTCATCCACCCCCAACCGGCTCAGTCGATCAGGGTCCTGTTCATCCAGCGGCAACGGCCTCTACTACCACAGGGTCCTGTTCATCCAACCCCCCATCGGGAACTGTTCATCCAACCCCCCCCCCCCAACAACGCTCACTGTTCATCAAGAGGCCGCAGGTTCAATCGGCTTCAGTTAGCAGCAGTAGCGAAGGAATCGCTCGATCGGGTTTAGTTAACAGTCAGATCGATCGATCGCTCAGGTTCAGTAACGCGTAGCCAGCAGTGCAATCGCTCGGGTTCAGTAGGCGAATGCCTCGCTCGGGTTCGGTTAGAGCCCAACGCCTCGCACCCACGCGCGTACCTGTACGAGAGAAACGCGCATCGCTCGGCCCCCGACCACCCACCGTAACCGGGAACTCCCTGATATTTTCCTCGCCCTCGCTTCTACCACGGTATTTTCCGTCATGGACGGCCCAAAGAATGTCATGCAGCTGTGTCTCCGGCCCGCTCAGGACGAAAAGCCCGTTTTCTGTCATGATTTTTTGTCATAGAAGTAGGAGCCCAACACATCTATGATGATACCAGGTTTTGTCACAATTATTGTCATAGAAGTGTCATAAGCATGACAATTTTTTTTCATTCGGCCCAAAATGTCACAGATGTGTCTTTTTTTATAGTGCTCCATGCTTTCGTTTTTGAAACGGGGAGGAACTGATTCATCTTCATCCTCTTCGGAGGTCCAGCTATAGTGCTCCACATCCCCATAAGTCTTGCGGTTTGCGATGAAATCAGCAACATAGCGCTCACCCTCAGAGTCTTGGGACGACATATTTTCAGATCTGACAGGAAAGCAGCAAGAAAAGAAAACAGAAGATTTCTCCATGATACAGCGGTCAATAGGTTCGGTGGGTATATAAACATTTTTTATCTTGGGAGACAAGCAAACGTAAGGAAAAACGGAGTCCGGAAGGTGTCCCAGGTGGGCACAACCCACCTGGGCGCGCCTGGCAGTGTCTTGTGCCCACGAGGGTACACTTCCTCGAAGTTTCTTATTTTCCTAATTTTCTAAATATTCCAAAACTGACAAAAATTGTTTTTGCAGATTTTTCGGAGTCCGTTTACTTACCGTATCACGTACCTCCTTATTTTCACGATTCTGGAGTGTTCCGGAAGGACTCTTTATGTGTTCTTCCGGTGTCAGAGTTTGGATAATATTACTTTCAACATTAATGGGCGTACCTGAGATATAATGTTTTATTCGTTGCCCGTTTACAACCTTAGGGTTAGTGCCTTCGGCATTATTTATTTTGATAGCTCCAGACTGATAAACCTCCTCGATGACATAGGGGCCTTCCCACTTAGAGAGGAGTTTTCTTGCAAAGAACCTAAAACAAGAGTTGTACAAAAGAACATATTCTCCGACTTTTAACTCATGCTTTTGGATTCTTTTATCGTGCTATCTTTTAACCTTTTCTTTAAACAACTTGGCATTTTCATAAGCTTGGGTTCTCCATTCATCTAATGAGCTAATATCAAATAACCTCTTTTCACCGGAAATTTTGAAATAGTAGTTGAGCTCTTTGATTTCCCAAAATGCTTTATGTTCTAACTCAAGAGGCAAATGACAAGCTTTTCCATAAACCATTTTATAAGGAGACATACCCATAGGATTTTTATATGCTGCTCTATAAGCCCAAAGTGCATCATCTAATTTCTTAGACCAATTCTTCCGGGACCTATTGACAGTCTTTTGTAAAATCAACTTTATTTCTCTATTGCTAAGTTCAACTTGACCACTAGACCGAGGATGATAAGGGGATGCAATTCTATGGTTAACATCATACTTGGCAAGCATTTTACGGAAAGCACCATGAATAAAGTGTGAACCACCATAAGTCATTAAATATCTAGGGACTCCAAACCTTGGGAAAATAACTTCCTTAAGCATTTTAATAGAGGTGTTGTGATCAGCACTACTGGTTGGAATAGCTTCAACCCATTTAGTAACATAATCAACAGCAACCAAAATATGTGTATACCCATTAGAGGAAGGAAAAGGTCCCATGTAATCAAATCCCCAAACATCAAATGGTTCAACAGCAAGTGAATAATTCATAGGCATTTCTTGACGCTTACCGATATTACCTATTCTTTGGCATTCATCACATGATAAGACGAACTTACAGGCATCCTTGAAAAGAGTAGGCCAATAAAATCCAGATTGCAATACCTTGTGAGCAGTTCTATCTCCAGCATGATGCCCTCCATAAGCTTTAGAGTGACATTTCCGTAGGATTGGTCCTTGTTCATGCTCAGGTACACAACGTCTAATAATACCATCTACTCCTTCTTTATAAAGATGTGGATCATCCCAAAAGTAATGTCTTAAATCAAGAAGAAATTTTTGTTTTGTTGGTACGTAAAGCTAGGTGGTAAATATTTAGCAACAATGTAATTAGCATAGTCAGCATACCAAGGAGTGTTATTACAAACATTTATTGCAGCTAACTGCTCATTAGGAAAACTATCATCAATAGGTAGTGGGTCATCAAGCACATTTTCAAGCCTAGACAAGTTATCAGCTACGGGGTTCTCAACCCCTTTTCTATCAGTGATATGTAAATCAAATTCTTGTAGCAAGAGAACCCATCGAATAAGTCTAGGTTTAGCATCTGTCTTTTCCATAAGATATTTAATAGCAGCATGATCGGTGTGAACAATTACTTTTGAATCAACAGTATAAGATCTAAATTTATCACAAGCAAACACCACCGCTAGGAATTCTTTTTCCGTAGTTGCATAATTTCTTTGAGCACTGTCTAGAGTTTTACTAGCATAATGAATAACATTCAGTTTCTTATCAACTCTTTGTCCTAGAACAGCACCAACAACATAATCACTAGCATCACACATAATTTCAAAAGGCAAGTTCCAATAAGGTGGTTGAACAATAGGTGCAGAAAGTAAGGCTTTCTTGAGTGTTTCGAAGGCTTCTAAACAATCATCATCAAAAACAAAAGGAACATCCTTTTGCAAAAAGATTCGTAAGAGGCCTAGAAATTTTAGAGAAGTCTTTGATAAATCTCCTATAGAAACCAGCATGACCTAGGAAACTATGAATACCTTTGATATCTTTAGGACATGGCATTTTCTCAATTGCATCAACCTTAGCTTTGTCCACTTCAATACCTCTTTTAGAAATTTTATGACCCAAGACAATGCCTTCATTATCCATAAAGTTAAACTTCTCCCAATTCAAGACAAGATTTGTTTGCTCGCATCTCTGCAAAACTCGATCAAGATTGCTTAAACAATCATCAAAAGACCTCCCATAAACAGAGAAGTCATCCATGAAAACCTCAACAATATTTTCACTAAAATCAGAGAATATAGCAGTCATACATCTTTGAAAGGTAGCAGGTGCATTGCATAAACCAAAAGGCATTCTTCTATAAGCATAAGTTCCAAAGGGACAAGTAAAAGTGGTCTTTTCTTGATCAGGTTGAGAAACAGGTATTTGTGAAAAACCAGAATATCCATCAAGGAAGCAAAAGTGTGTGTGCTTAGATAATCTTTCTAGCATTTGATCAATAAAAGGTAAAGGGTAATGATCTTTTATAGTTGCTTTGTTTAATTTTCTAAAATCAATTACCATTCAGTAGCCTGTAACAATTCTTTGTGGAATAAGTTCATTCTTATCATTAGGAACTACATTAATACCTCCTGTCTTAGGGACACAACGAACATGACTTACCCATCTACTATCAGCTATAGGATAGATTATACCTGCTTCCAAAAGTTTTATGATTTCCATTCTTACCACTTCCTTCATTTTTAGATTTAACCGACGTTGGTGATCAACAACGGGTTTAGCATCAGGTTCCATATTAATCTTGTGCTGACATAGAGTGGGACTAATGCCCTTTAAATCATCAAGAGTATATCCAATAGCAGCTCGGTGCTTCCTTAGAACTTCCAATAATCTTTCTTCTTCATGTTCTGAAAGATTAGCACTAATAATAACAGGATATATCTTCTTTTCATCAAGATAAGCATTTATCAAAGTGTCTGGCAGTTGTTTTAATTCAAACACAGGATCACCTTTAGGTGGAGGAGGACCTCCTAGAGTTTCAATAGGCAAATTATGTTTAAGCAGAGGACGTTGTTCAAAGAAAATCTTATCTATTTCATTTCTCTCATGCATATGTAAATGATTTTCATGGTCTAGCAAATATTGTTCTAAAGGGTCAGTAGGAGGCACAACAATAGAAGCAAGACCAATTATTTCATCCTTACTAGGCAATTATTTTTCATGAAGCTTTCTACTAAACTTGGAAAATTAAACTCATGAGACTCATCACCAAAGCTAACACCGATAGTTTGTTTCTCACAATCTATTTTAGCATTAACGGTGTTCAAGAAAGGTCTACCAAAGATAATGGGACAGAAGTCATCTTGTGGGGAACCAAGAACAAGAAAATCAGTAGGGTATTTTATTTTCCCACACAAGACATCAACATCTCTAACAATCCCAATTGGTGATATAGTGTCTCTATTAGCAAGTTTAATAGTAACATCTATGTCTTCTATCTCTGGGGGTGCTATGTCATTCATAATTTCTTGACATAAGGTGTAAGGAATAGCACTTACGCTAGCACCTATGTCACATAAACCATGATAACATTGACCTCCTATTTTAACTGAGACAACAGGAATGCCAAAAATCGGTCTATGATTATCCTTTTTATCAGGTTTGGCAATTCTAGCAGCTTCTTCACAGAAGTAAATAACATGCCCATCTACATTTTCTTCCAGGAGATCCTTAATCATAGCAACACTAGGTTCTACTTTGATTTGTTCATCAGGTTTAGGTGTTCTAATATAGCTTTTGTTAACCACAGTTGAAACTTTAGCATGTTCCTTTATCCTAACAGGGAAAGGTGGTTTCTCAATATAAGCAGTAGGAACAACTGGATCAACATTATAAAGTATAGTTTCTTCTTTAGCTAGTACCGGTTCTTTAATTTCTTCTTTAATAGGTGGGTGATATTTAAACCACTTCTCTTTAGGGAGATCAACATGAATAGCAAATGATTCACAAAAGGAGGCTACTATCTCAGTGTCAAGTTCATATTTAGTGCTAAACTTTTGAAAAGCATCGGTATTCATAAAAGATTTAACACAATCATACTTAAGCTTAATACCTAACTCTTTACCTTCTTCGAGTTCCCAATCTTCAGAGTTGCGTTTAATTCTTTCCAAAAGATCCCACCAGAATTCAATAGTCTCCTTCATAAAAGAACTAGTATAAGAACTACCAAGCATGGATTGATCATCACGAGAAAGCCGAGCATAAAAGAACTGGATAATAATTTCTCTTGAGAGATCATGATTGGGCATGAATATAACATTGACTTCAGCCTCCCCCAAGCTAGAGAGATACTTTCTCCTTCACGAGGCCAAAAATTATATATGTAATTCCGATCACGATGAACTACATGCATAGGAAATTTTTTTTGGTGGAACTCCAATTTCAACCGATTCCAATTCCAAGATCCAATATCATCGCATAGCCTATACCATGCCAATGCTTTTCCCTTCAAAGATAAAGGGAAAACCTTTTTCATAAATTCATCTCCGGGTAAACCTGCAAGCTTAAACAATCCACAAATTTGTTCCACATACATCAAGTGCATATCAGGATGTTCGGTTCCATCTCCTGCATAAGGATTAGCTAGCAGTTGTTCTATCATACCTGAAGGAATTTCATATTCAATATTTTCAGTAGGTGAAGTAGGTTGAGGGGCAGCTAATTGTGGTTCCAGTCGAGGTGAAGTTACCCCGAACAAACCCCTCAAAGGATTGTTCTCCATAGTAACAAGTGACAATAAATTTCAGCACACTATATAAATGTTTCCTTACAAACTTCCACTTACCAAAGGCGCTTCACTCCCCGGCAACGGCGCCAGAAAATAGCCTTGATGATCCACAAGTATAGGGGATCAATTTTAGCTCTTTTTGATAAGTAAGAGTGTCGAACCCAACGAGGAGCAGAAGGAAATGACAAGTGGTTTTCAGTAAGGTAATGTCTGCAAGTGCTGAAATTGTAAGTAAGAGAGTAGTTTGATGCCAAGATAATTTTGTAACGAGCAAGTAACGATAATAGTAGGAAAAGTTCAGCAAGGTAGCCCAATACTTTTGAGGTAAAGGACAGGACAAAACGGTCTCTTATAATAAGCAAAGCGTTCTTGAGGGTACACGGGAATTTCATCTAGTCACTTTCACCATGTTGGTTCGATTTGTGTTTGCTACTTTGATAATTTGATATGTGGGTGGTCCGGTGCTTAGGTGCTGCTATTACTTGAACAAACCTCCTACTTATTATTAACCCTCCCGCAAGCATCCACAACTACGAGAAAAGTATTAAGAATAAATTCTAACCGTAGCATTAAACTTTTGGATCCAATCGGTCCCTTACGGAATAGCGCATAAACTAGGGTTTAAGGTTCTTTCACTCTCACAACCCATCATATAATTGCTACTCCAATATGCATTTCCTTAGGCCCAAATATGGTGAAGTGTCATGTAGTCGACGTTCATATGACACCACTTAGGGAATAACAACATACATACTACTAAAATATCGAACACATATCGAGTGCACATGATTACTTGCAACATGATTTCTCCCGTGACCTCAAGAACCAAAGTAACTACTCACAAATTATAATCATGCTCAAGATCAGAGGTGTCGTGGTTTTGTCATGGAAGATGTCCTAGAGAAAGGACTTAGTCATGGAGCCATCGCTACGGGTTAGCTTGAAGGGGTTAAAGCGGACAAGGGACGCAAGAGAGTTTTATACTAGTTCGGCCCCTTACGATGAAGGTAAAAGCCTACGTCTAGTTGTGATGGAATTGATGGGATTTCGATGACCAGGGAGCGAATACACTTTGCCTGAGTCTCGAGTTGTTGTCTGTTGTCCTTGAACCGCCGCCGGGTCGTCCCCTTATATACATGGGTTGACGCCCGTCGGTTTACAGACTCCGAGGCCGGCTCATAATCGTGTCCGGCTCGGTCTCTGCTACACATATCTTACAACACAAGTTTACATCTCAATGCCAGTTTGTGTCTACATGCCTTAAACCGGCTTTGGGCCCTGGGCCTTCATGAAGCGTCATCGTCTGCCTTCATGGGCTTCCGATACAGATGAACTACTTATGAAGTTAACCCGGCCCCTCCTGGCCGGTTTACGCCCAGTGGTAATATCCCCAACATTAGGCCCCAGATTGATTTGAACTGGTTCATGTCAATCCTCAATACTTGAGAAAATTTCTTCTTCAACATCTTCACACAATCTTGTAAACCGCCATGACATCATCTTCTAGGATCTTGGTAAACCGCCGTGATGTCACCTGTCATTTAACGAGCCTCCGACAATCGAGGCGACAGCATCGCCTCATATCCAAAAACTCGGCTCCTCGATTTTCGCGTCTGTTGTTTATCTCCCTTATAAATAGGGCCAGGGGGTCTTTCCATTTTCCCCCTCGTGCCTCTTCACTTCATCGTCATCCTCGCGATGCTCGACCCTTCGACCTCGGCCGCCGCCGTCAACCTTCGACTGCTGCACCAACCCTGGCCGCTGCATCGACCTGAACGTACTAGAGCTCCTCTGCGCGCCGCCGCTGCTCAACAGGCCCCGTAAGTCTCCCCTTTATCTTACCATAGATCTGCACTTAGGGTTTCTGTCGTTCATTAGTGTTCGTCGCCGCCCTTCTTTTCCCTTATTTATATCCATGGGTTAGATCCAAAAACCATATAGGTCTCGTGCGGTAGTAGTTTAAACCACATAGATCTCGCGCTTTAGCAGTTTCAGCACCTGTTTGATATCCAACTCATCTCATCTTGGTGAACCTTCAGTACACTGGAATTTAGGTCATAATATATTTTGTTTTTCCTACGCACGGTAGATCTGAAATTACCATAGCAAGATGGGAAACTTCTTTCTTCCTTCTCTTACACCCTTTGAATACCAGATTGGCCGGTTTAACCTCACAGAAAAAATGATAACCCAGTAGATACCATTAGTCCCTTGTTGAACCGCCAATGCATTACACCGTTCCATTGCCAGACTCCGGTTTACGAATAACCAAATCTGATTTACCAATATGCTAGTATCCTCATACCGCTGTATAGTTGTCCACTGTAAATCTTAAACCGGTAATACTCATGTTTCAGATTTTCCTTGTCATGGCTAAAAAAGTCTATGAGTGCAATTGGGCTCCCTCTCGAGTAACCGAGGAGCAATTAAACAACCTTGTTAAAATGGGCGCTTTAGCCAAGAAAGATGTAATCCACTAGAGGGTCCCTAGCCCGGAAAATCCTCCTACACCCAAGGATGGAGAGGCAATCGTGTTTGCTGATCATCTCGGACGAGGTTTTAGCCCTCCCGGTTCAAAAAATTCCGAGATGTGCTAGCCAATTTTCAGTTGCGCCCTCAAGACATCGGTCCCAACTCTGTTACCAACATCTGCCACTTCCAAGTATTCTGTGAAGTTTATCTGCAAGAGGAACCTACAGTCGAACTGTTTAGGGATTTCTTTCACTTAAACCGTCGCACCGAGTTCTCAGATGGACCCAATACGGAACTGGGCGGAATGGCGGTTCAGAAGAGGAAAGAGGTCACCTTCCCCCATCCCAAACTCCACAGTCACCTCAAAGAGTTGAACCAAACTTGGTTTTACTGCATGGATACCTCTCCATCTGACGAAAAACCTCTGCCGGGTCACCGCCCTGAACGCCTGAGCAACACACACCCGTTTCCTCAGAGGTTGACAACAAGAGAACGGGCCAACTGTGCTCCCCAACTATCAAAGCTTAGAGCCTTCATGGCGAACGGTTTGACAGGAGTTGATCTTGCTCGTTGCTGGATAAGCTGGAGCATTCTGCCCTTAAACCGGCGCCCCAGTTTGATGTGTGAGTACATGGGGAGTTTGAAGGATGCTCAGCGGCACATTGACATTCAGCTTACAGATGACGAAGTCACTGAGGCTGTAAAGAAAATACTGAACGAACCAGAGGCCGTCTGTGCCCAAACTGGACTACTCCCTTTCTGCACCTTCAATAAACCACCAGTTGTAAGAATCATATAATCCTTTGTATCTGAATTTGCTTCTGTCCAAATACTCTCTGAAAGTGCGATTATTTCTCTGACAGGGTGATGATCCGTTCTGGAACAAGAAACCATCACAAGACAAACCGGCGAAGCCGCAAGACAAACCGGTCAAGCCAGTTCGTCCAAAGACCAATGTTGTTAAGAAACCTGCCAAAAGAAGGACCACCGCATCCTTCGATCTACCCGCTGATGACGATGTGCGTAATCCGGAACCAGAGGTAGAACTTGACTCTCTTGGTTCATTTTTCGTACATCTCATTGACAATGATTATTATCAGGATGACGCTGAAGGTAGTCACGCTGAGGACGTAGAGGTAACCATTCTTTCCTCCGATTCAGATCCTCTGCCAACACCAAAAATCCGTCAAGCAAACCGGAAAGTAAAATTTTCTCACCCTCTTGCTTACTTGGACCCAAACTTTTTTTGAAGATGCAGCAGCACGAAGCTTGCCGTACAACCCAGCACAGCGGCCAGGTAGTTACCTCCGCCGGTTTACCGAACAGTCCAGTTCGGAAACGCCGATCAGAGGTCTCTTATCCCATTGATACTTCATGCCCAAAAGCAGGTTGTTTTCGCCAGCCTCTTAACCCGTCTGATTCAAATTATCAGGCTACTTCTCACTCATCCTCTGGCGAGTCTTCGGCCACACAGCTTCCACCCCTCAAAATAGTTCCTGGGTGAGTTGTGTACATGTCTTTATTCTTGATATGTTATCTTTTCATACTGTACTGATCCTTATGTCTATCTTTTCGCAGCGCCAAGCCAAGACCCAGCAAGAAAGCTCGGTTGAACAAACCGGTTGATGATAATGTAGCTGCTGAATCGGAAACAACTCCAGATCTAGAAGAAACCGACGTTGACGCCATGCTTCACGATCTGCCGCTTCAAGACCATTATTTCCTTGCTAAACAAGTGCAAGTTGATACTACAAGTCATGCAGACCGGCCAGCCAGCCCTGTCCGAACTGGTGACAAACCGGTCAGTCCAGCTAAGGACACTGATAAACCGCCAACTCCGGCAAGAGCTGCTGATGAAAAAGATGACGATGTTATGATTACTGGCACTGGCCACTCCACTCCAGGCAACCCTGTAGCTTTGTCAAAGCATACTGCCAAGGATGATCTCTCTGCTATCGGCAAAGGCAAATGGAATGCCAATTTATCAAGCTTCGCCCACCTCAATGTTCAAGATATTCACTCTGGCTTCTTGAACCGTCTGTATACCAGCCGTGACTATGAAGCTAGTTTGGTAAACTTGATGAAGGAGCGATATGAGGTAACTACTGTTTTTCTCCTTTGTCTAATTGCAGTTTATCGACTCCTAGTAGCCCCCAAGTGACGGTTTATGATACCAATCTAAACCGGGACTTTTGTCATAACTTAACTTTGCCTATTTAGCCTCCAGGGACCGGATTACCTTGTTAAGATGAACCGCTTCCTTAAAATTTGCCATACTGCTCTTTCGCCGGTATAGTCCCCAAGGGCCGGTTTAACTTTATAAAGATGAGCCAGGACTGTAGAAGAATTCCCATATCAACAGCTTTTTGAGAAAACACACATTAGCCCCCAAGTGCCAAGCTTAATACTTGTATTGTGCTTGGGACTTGTAAAAATTTCTGAGTAAAAGCAAATATGCATTAGCCCCCAAGTACTAAGGGCATAACTTGTTATGTGCTTGGTACTTCAAATATGTACTGTCAACTCATTATGTATCTATCTCTTTACAGGCGGAGCTGAGCAAGAAGGAACGCCAAACCGCTGATCTGCAAAAGAACATCAAAACCCAGCAAGCTGAAGCCTCCAAAGCGAAGGAAGAGTTGACCCGCGCTCTAAGCGCTATGGAGAAAATGAAAGAGGGTTTCAACAAAGAGCGGGCGGATTGGGAGACTGAAAAAGCCGCTTTGATGGAAAGGGCTTGTCAACTTGCTGAAGAGGCTGATCTTTCACATTATCAGGCGAGTTATGATATCAATAACAAGCAGGTTGCTGCACCAGCTCCTGAGGCTCAAGTCCTGATCCCTCCAATCTGTAAGCACACTTATGCCCCTGATATTGAACCGTCCACCCTTATAAGCGACGAAGCTGTGTTCCAAGCTTTAACTGGGATCGACTGGACAACTGTTGACTTCCAGCCGCTGGGTAGGGACGAAGAAGATGAACCGGTGCAAGATGACCCACAGCCGTCAGGTCAAGCTGCTCAGTGATCATAACCCGGGGGCCGGTTTAATCTCCCATACTGCAATGTTTATTGAGAAACAATTGTTCCTTTGGGCACTGAAACGCCTTGTAATAGGCTAGTTAAAACAATTGGTCTGTTATGCCTTCGTGCATATTTATGTGCAACTGATGCGTGTTAATCCGCCATGCTTGAGATATGATGTTCATAATCCATAGCTATTTATTCCAGTTGTTCCTGCAGATAAAAAGTTTAAAGCGCCCTGGCGGTTTACCACCGGGCGGGTCATGATACCCAACTATATATATGACCAAGTTTTATAACCAAGGTTGTAAAAGATAACCAAATATGGAAATATATGATACCTGCGACCTTTAGGCATAGTGTTGGCTGACCAACCTTGTAATGAAGGTAATAACCTTAATCCGGAGTAAAAGTATCTCCTGTTATATAATGCCGGTTTACAACAAAACCATTCCGGGTTGTGATAAACACCGGCTTATTCCATACTGGTGACTATGAGTCAAAACCAGACCAGGCTGATAGTCTCCGGATTATAACTTGGTCATGTACTGACAACTTGTAGTTGACAGCCCAACCGGGTTGATAAACACTGGTTTGAAAACATCACAAATCTTAGCAAAGAAAAAGAAACTTAGCAAAAGGCAAATAAAACCGTTGTAGTTGAGGCTTTTCACGGGCTGCCAGGCCCCAAATTTGATCAAGAGGTGTTGCTATGGTTCGGGTTCGACCAAGCCCCCAAGTGATGCTGTGGCATTACGCCGATTAAGAGGCGTTGCTATGGTTCGGGTTCGACCAAGCCCCCAAGTGATGCTGTGGCTTTTCGTCGATCAAGAGGCGTAGCTATGGTTCGGGTTCGACCAAGCTCCCAAGTGATGCTGTGGCATTACTCCGATCAAGAGGCATGGCTATGGTTCGGATACGACCAAGCCCCCAAGTGATGCTGTGGCATTACGTCGATCAAGAGGCGTGGCTATGGTTCGGATACGACCAAGCCCCCAAGTGATGCTGTGGCATTGCGTCGATCAAGAGGTGTAGCTATGGTTCGGATACGACCAAGCCCCCAAGTGATCTGATATCAAGCTTTAAGAAGCTAAATCAAGGGGTAAACCGGACGCCGCTTTGTAAGCTCCATGTAACCACACGTGATGTAAGAAAACAATAGATACCCCGCTTTAGCTGAGGTTCCGGTTTATTATATTGATCATAATATATACAATGTCATAATATGTACATAAGGAGAGCCTGTAGCTCAAGTATAGTAGGGCCGAAGATGAGCAATATTCCACGACCGGTTGGTCTCCTCCTCCGATTTACGTGAGTCTTTGTGCTCTCAAACATCGATTAGGTAGTACGACCCATTGTGCAGATCCTTGCTGACCACAAAAGGTCCTTCCCAAGGGGGGATAGCTTGTGCATATCCGTCTGATCCTGGATGAGTCGAAGCACCAAATCTCCTTCTTGAAAGGTTCTGGTTCTAACCCGGCGGCTATGATAACGACGCAGATCTTGCTGATAATTCGCCGAACGGGCTACCGCCATGTCACGCTCCTCATCTAATAGGTCAAGAGCTTCCTGCCGTGCCTTCTCGTTATCCGCTTCAACATATGCCGCTACACGAGGCGAGTCATGACGGATGTCACTAGGAAGAACCGCTTCCGCTCCATAAACCATGAAGAACGGCGTGTAGCCTGTCGATCTGTTGGGTGTGGTATTGATGCTCCATAACACTGAAGGTAACTCCTCAACCCAACAACCCGGCGTCCGTTGCAAAGGAACCATAAGCCGGGGTTTGATGCCTCTCAAGATCTCTTGATTGGCCCTCTCCGCTTAACCATTGGACTGGGGGTGAGCCACTGATGACACATCAAGCCGGATGTGCTCACGTTGACAGAACTCCTTCATGGCACCCTTTGACAGATTGGTACCATTGTCTGTTATAATGCTGTGTGGAAAGCCAAACCGGAAGATCACCTTTTTGATGAATTGAACTGTCGTGGCTGCGTCACACTTACTAACTGGCTCTGCCTCCACCCACTTCGTGAACTTATCAACCGCCACCAAAAGGTGGGTCTTCTTGTCCTTGGACCTCTTGAAAGGCCCAACCATATCCAGCCCCCAAGTTGCAAACGGCCAGGTGATTGGAATCATCCTCAATTCTTGAGCTGGTACATGAGCACGCCGTGAGGATTTCTGACAGCCATCACATCTTTTAACCAAGTCCTCGGCATCAGCATGAGCTGTCAACCAATAGAAACCATGACGAAACGCCTTGGCCACCAAAGATTTTGAACCGGCGTGGTGTCCACAATCTCCTTCATGGATCTCACGCAAAATTTCACGGCCTTCCTCAGGAGATACACAGCGTTGAAACGCCCCTGTCACACTGCAATGATGTAACTCTCTATTGATAATAGTCATGGACTTGGACCGCCGGGTTATCTGCCTGGCCAAAGTTTCATCTTCTGGTAACTCGCCCCGGTTGATATACGCCAAATATGGAACCGTCCAATCCGGGATAACATGAAGAGCCGCCACCAATTGGGCCTCCGGATCAGGAACAGCCAAATCCTCTTCACCAGGGAGCTTGATGGACGGATTATGGAAAACATCCAAGAAGACATTAGGTGGAACCGGTTTACGTTGGGAACCCAGGCGGCTTAGAGCGTCCGCCGCTTCATTCCTTCGCCGGTCCACATGATCAACCTGATAACCTTTAAAGTGACCTGCAACAATATCCACCTCACGACGATATGCTGCCATGAGTGGGTCCTTGGAATCCCAAGTGCCGGACACTTGTTGAGCCACCAGATCCAAGTCACTGAAGCACTTAACTCGGCTTAAGTTCATCTCCTTAGCCATCTGAAGACCATGGAGTAAAGCCTCATATTCAGCTGCATTGTTAGTGCACGGGAACATTAAACGGAGAACATAACAAAACTTATCACCTCGTGGGGAAGTTAATACGACTCCAGCCCCCGAGCCCTCCAATTGTCTGGAACCATCAAAATGAATTGATGCGGAGCATCCTACGGTCATCCCCATGGACCTACTATCGTATCATCAAGAGCCAAGAGGACCTATGACACGAGCACGAGCTAGAGCTCTCGAGAACGAGGTGACTTCCTTCCTTAGTGATATCACATATGATCCACTCGAGACATGGCTACTACCTAAGTCCGATATGCTATGCATGATTAGGTGTCAAGAGGAGCCTCCCGAGGATGCACATGAAGACGGACAAGCCGCCAAGTTCACGGATGAAGAGAACCAACGAAAACGGGCAAGTTCACCTTCCAGGCCCCGGACATCCGGCCCCTGGAGCAACCACAGCAGCAGCAGCCCAGACGCCCAAGCCTACAGGGCCCGGACATCCGGCGTCCAGCCCGGACATCCGGCCCCAGCCCGGAAATCCGGCCAAAAGCCCGGACATCCGGCGCCACGCTACAGAACATCCAGAAGTTTTGCCCTCCAGCCCGGACATCCGGCCCCCCAGCCCGGACATCCGGCCCCTCCTGAAGCCCCGGACATCCGGCCCATCGCCCGGACATCCGGCCATCCCTGTCTGCGCACAGTAAGGGCCGAGGCCCGTGTACCCCTTCGACCCCCTAGACTATATATACTCCTTCTCCTCCATCTTTCTAGGGTTAGCATTGGTTTAGCTCATATGTGAGATAGAGCATTGCTCATCCATACGGATCTCCTCCTCGAGAGAGACTGCGGCCCCTCTTCGGAGACGATCCACGTTGGATTCAAGACCCCCTCTTGGGTGGCCCCCCTCAAGACCTACTTTTGGAGAAGAACCGGTTACCTATGTATCGTCCCTTGTTGGATTTGGATCGTGTATCTCCTTGTGTTTCGAGGATCTAGCACATGTGTGATTGTTCTTGTTGGTTTGAGTGATTCTCTTGTGTCTTCCCCTCATGTTTCCCCTCGTGTTCTTAGTTGGGATCCGCTCCTTTCGTGAAAGATCGACTATATAGGGTTCCACCCTACATCATCTTGGTATCATGAGCCACGTTGATCACGATTTCGGAGCCCCCTCTCTTTGTTTTCTAGCTTGATTTTATTGTTTTTCGTCCTAACCCGAAAATTGCCCGACAAAAATAGCCCCAAAATTTTTTGTGATTTGTTGGTGTGATGAAGTTTTGTTGGATTTGATCCGCGGATTTCGTGTGTTGTAGGTAGATCTAGCTTTTCCCCATCTTTTCCCCAAATTCCATCCACAAATTCTTCTGAATTTTTGCCCCGGATTTGACCTCTCCACGTGGTGTTCTTCGGATCCCGAGCCCGGACATCCGGCCCGACCAGCCCGGACATCCGGCCCGGCCCGGACATCCGGCCATCAGCCCGGACATCCGGCCCCTGGCAGCATCACTTCCATCCTCCACTCGGCTTTCCGCCTAACTCTCACCAAATTTTGTCCCGGTGCCCACATACACTTCCGCATACCACCACCACTTCCGCATAGCACCACCATAGCCTTTCCCGTTACCAACTCCGACAATTTTGACCCGTTTTGTTTTGAGAATTTGAGTTCTGGTTTCCGTATCCTATTGTGTTTCGGCTATCTAGGTACGGTTCGGCAACAACATCACCACCGCTCATCTTCGCTAAGGAGTACTACGAACGGCTACATTGGTATCACCTTCACCTTCATATCATCTTGGTATAGCGATATCATCATACTCTCTTGCATTTGCATTGATAAACCCATGGCCTTACTTTTGCGTAGCTTACCCATCGAGACTAGCCTTTGAGTATTGCCGGCAATGTGACTTGTGCACATTAGTGTTCATACTTCCTATAGCATACATACCATCATCGTGTTGCATATCTTGGTATCATCTCTTGTGTCACAAAGTTGTCTTCGCATACACAATTGCTATCTTGGTTCGTGAAGCATTGCATAAGAAAAGAGCTCAAACAACAAGGAGCCAAACAAGCTTTTAAGCAAAAAGGAGAAAGATAAGCAAAGAGCTTAAGCAAGAACCATAGCATCATACAACATTAAGATTGTCATACTCGATCATCTTGGATCAAAGCATAGAAACATCAACATATAGCATACTTGGGATAGAAGTCGTTGCATTTTTGCTTAGTAGGTTGTGCACAAGTTCGTATCCGCCTATTGTGCAATCGTGCTAGCGTCTCTCTAGTGTTGTGCAACAAGAGCATCTTGGTGGATTCCACATTTTGGTTCACCCTTGGTTGCCCAACCCCACTTATCTATTTGCGTGTGTGTTTCCGTGTACCATATCTTGCTATTGGTCTACTTGTCGCATTTGCAAATTTGTGAATCTTTTCCAACATTATTGAGTCTCACTTAAAATTGCATCAAATTTTGTGCCACCATCCTAACCAAGCTCCACCATAAGCTTTTACTTGTGTAGGTGCGAGAACCGACAAGAATTGGTACCAATTGTGCTATTTCCTTGCTACACATTGGAGTGATCTTTGATCCATTTTCAACATCGGTCAAGGTACACTTGGTATAGGTTCTTCTCTTTCTCCCACTCACATATCTTTGTTTGGAATGATGGATAGGCCAAGTACTTCTACCAATCCACTCTTCTTGGAGCAAAACGACGACATGTCATCCTACGTCACCAAGACTCAACTATTTGGTGCACACCGAGCTTTGCATCAAGAACAACTTGCTTTGGGCGATCGCATCGACAACCTCGCCACCGATCTACGACAATCTGAGCAACGTACAAGAGACTACTTCGACACATCCATGAGTTCCCTCAAAGAAGATATCCGAACCATGATGGTCCGCTCTTCTACAACTTCGTCCTCGTCAAGACGGAGCCGCTCAAGTCGACACTATGACGACACCATCTCCGGTTCAAGTACACCGACATTGAACACTCTTCGTCGTGCCGCGCGTCAAGACCGTCAAGCTAACTGCAATCCTCTACACGACACCGACTCTCAAGAGCATCGACATCGTCAAACCAAGCTGCTTTCGCACAAGCACAAGAATGGCAACGCCAACGACAACAAGAACAAGAGGAGCGAGCGCGACAACATCAAGATGCACAAGACGCCGAGGCGCAACGTCAAGAACGACAACTACATGAAGCTCAAGCACTTGAGGCGCAACGTGCTCTTCAAGACTCAAGTCGTGCCGTAGCCAAGGCCGACAAGCTCGACTACATCAAGAAGCACTTCGCAACGAAGCTCAAGAAAGGATTTACGAAGCACGTGTGCATCGACAAGCTCCTCGACATGATCGACAAGTTCCTCGTCAAGATCGACAAGCTCCTCCTCATGCGAGACAAGAACGTCAAGTCCATCGAGAGCAAGAAGACAATGGACCACCTCCTCGCCAAGAGCATCATGAGGAAGACAATCCTCCTCACCAAGAGCAACATGAGGAAGACAACCCTCCTTGCCAAGAGCGACATGAGATTGCCAATCCTCACCGACATGGGCGTCATCATCCCTGACCCCAACACAATGAAGAGCAACGATATGGCAAGCTAAAGTTCACCATGCCCAAGTTTACCGGAAGCAATGACCCCGAAGAGTACATATCATGGGCATTGAAGGTTGACAAAATCTTCCGCTTGCACAACTACGAAGAAGAGAAGAAGATCGCAATGGCATCCCTCGAATTCCAAGACTACGTCCTCATTTGGTGGGAACAAGTCATTGAGAGCCATGCGGCAAGAGGTGAACCACCCATCACCACTTGGGCACAAATGAAGGATGTCATGAGAGCACGATTCATGCCAAACTACTACAACCGCGACCTCTTCAAGAAACTCCAACAACTCAAGCAAGGAACCAAGAGCGTTGAAGAGTACTACAAGGAAATGGAGATTGCCATGATACGAGCCAATGTCAAAGAAGATGATGAGCAAACTATGGCATCCCCATGATACGAGGTCGAATCTTTCCCAAGGGAGGGGAGATGATGCGGAGCATCCTACGGTCATCCCCATGGACCTACCATCGTATCATCAAGAGCCAAGAGGACCTATGACACGAGCACGAGCTAGAGCTCTTGAGAACGAGGTGACTTCCTTCCTTAGTGATATCACATATGATCCACTCGAGCCATGGCTACTACCTAAGTCCGATATGCTATGCATGATTAGGTGTCAAGAGGAGCCTCCCGAGGATGCACGTGAAGACGGACAAGCCGCCAAGTTCACGGATGAAGAGAACCAACGGAAACGGGCAAGTTCACCTTCCAGGCCCCGGACATCCGGCCAAGTCCCCGGACATCCGGCCCCTGGAGCAACCACAGCAGCAGCAGCCTAGACGCCCAAGCCTACAGGGCCCGGACATCCGGGGTCCAGCCGGACATCCGGCCCCAGCTCGGAAATCCGGCCAAAAGCCCAGACATCCGGCGCCACGCTACAGAACATCCAGAAGTTTTGTCCTCCAGCCCGGACATCCGGCCCCTCCTGAAGCCCCGGACATCCGGCCCGTCGCCCGGACATCCGGCCACCCCTGTCTGCGCACAGTAAGGGCCGAGGCCCGTGTACCCCTTCGACCCCCTAGACTATATATACTCCTTCTCCTCCATCTTTCTAGGGTTAGCATTGGTTTAGCTCATATGTGAGATAGAGGATTTCTCATCCATACGGATCTCCTCCTCGAGAGAGACTGCGGCGCCTCTTCGGAGACGATCCACGTTGGATTCAAGACCCCCTCTTGGGTGGCCCCCCCTCAAGACCTCCTTTCGGAGAAGAACCGGTTACCTATGTATCGTCCCTTGTTGGATTTGGATCGTGTATCTCTTTGTGTTTCGAGGATCTAGCACATGTGTGATTGTTCTTGTTGGTTTGAGTGATTCTCTCATGTCTTCCCCTCGTGTTTCCCCTCGTGTTCTTCGTGTTCTTAGTTGGGATCCGCTCCTTTCGTGAAAGATCGACTATATAGGGTTCCACCCTACATCATGAATAGTCTAATAAGTATGGTCCGGCTTCTCTTCTGGCGCTTGCAACTCTGTCCAATCATTGATGAAATCCACAAGTGCCTGAGATTTGATCGCCGTTCGGGGCATGTATTTCAACCCGTGAGGCCCGAGCTCAATAGCCCACTTAGCAATCCGGCCGGTTGCTTCCCTGTTCTGGATTATATCTCCCAAAGGATCAGAGCTGACCACTGTGATGGGATGACCTTGAAAATACTGCTTCAATTTCTGGCTTGCCATGAAAACCCCATACACCAATTTTTGCCAATGTGGGTACCTCTGCTTGGACTCAATAAGTACCTCACTGATATAGTAAACCGGCCGCTGAACCGGATATTCCTTTCCTGCCTCTTTGCGCTCTACCACAATAGCCACACTAACAGCCCGAGCGTTAGCTGCCACATATAGCAGCAACGGTTCTTTATCAACCGGAGCAGCGAGAATCGGCGGATTAGCTAGCTGCCGCTTTAAGTCCTCAAATGCTTCATTAGCGGCGTCACTCCAGACGAAGTTATCTATTTTCTTCAGCATCTGATACAAAGGGATGGCCTTCTCACCAAGGCGACTGACAAACCGGCTCAACGCGGCAATCCGGCCTGCTAGGCATTGAACATCATTGATACACTTTGGTTTAGCCAAGGAGGTGATGGCCTTGATCTTCTCCGGATTAGCTTCAATGCCCCTGTTAGACACCAAAAAGCCCAAGAGCTTCCCTGCAGGCACACCAAAGACACATTTGGCCGAATTAAGCATCATTTTATAAACCCGCAGGTTATCAAAGGTTTCCTTCAAGTCATCAATCAATGTCTCCTTCTTCCTTGATTTTACCACAATATCATCCACATAGACATGAACATTGCGGCCGATCTGTTTATGAAGATAATTCTGTACACACCGTTGATAAGTTGCTTGTGCACTCTTGAGCCCAAAGGGCATGGACACATAGCAGAAGGCTCCAAAGGGAGTTATGAAGGTTGTCTTCTCCTGGTCCTTAACTGCCATTTTGATCTGATGATAACCAGAATATGCATCCAAAAAACTTAAACGCTCACAACCCACTGTAGCATCAATAATTTGATCAATACGGGGGAGGGCAAAAGGATCTGCTGGACAAGCTTTGTTGAGATCTGTGTAGTCCACACACATACGCCAAGTGCCATTCTTCTTGAGGACCAGCACCGGATTAGCCAACCACTCAGGATGGAATACTTCAACGATAAATCCAGTCGCCAAGAGCCTGGCTACTTCTTCCCCAATAGCTTTGCGTCTTTCTTCATTGAACCGGCGGAGAAACTGCTTGACCGGTTTATACTTAGGATCAACATTGAGAGTGTGCTCAGCGAGTTCTCTCGGTACACCAGGCATGTCAGAAGGCTTCCATGCAAAGATGTCTCGATTCTCACGGATGAACTCGATGAGCGCGCTTTCCTATTTCGGATCCAAGTTAGCGCTGATGCTAAACTGCTTGGACGAATCACTAGGTACGAAGTCAACAAGTTTAGTCTCATCAGCCGATTTAAACTTCAGGGCCGGATCATCCTCCGTAGTTGGTTTCTTCAACGAAGTCATATCTGCCGGATCAACATTGTCCTTGTAAAACTTCAACTCTTCTGTTGCACAAACCGACTTAGCATAAGCCGCATCACCTTCTTCACACTCCAGAGCAATCTTGCGGCTCCCATGCACGGTTATAGTTCCCTTGTGACCCGGCATCTTGAGCCGCAGATAGACATAACAAGGCCGTGCCATGAACTTAGCATAAGCTGGCCGTCCAAATAGGGCATGATATGGGCTGCTGATTTTCACCACTTCAAAGGTCAAGGTTTCTGATCTTGAGTCATGCTCATCTCCAAAAGCCACCTCCAAAGCTATCTTACCAACAGGATATGCCGACTTACCAGGCACCACACCATGGAACACCGTATTGGACGGTTTAAGATTTTTATCTGTTAACCCCATGCGACGGAAAGTTTCATAATAAAGGATATTGATGCTACTCCCTCCATCCATGAGTACCTTAGTGAACTTATAGCCTCCCAGCTGAGGTGCCACCACCAGAGCCAGATGACCCAGATTGTCAACCCGGGGTGGATGATCTTCTCTACTCCACACAATCGGCTGCTCGGACCAGCGCAAATAACGGGGCACGGCCGGTTCAACGGCATTCACTACCCTTTTATGAAGCTTCTGATCGCGCTTGTCCAAGCTTGTGGTGAAGACATGATACTGTCCGCTGTTCAACTGCTTTGGGTTGCTCTGGTAACCTGACTGCTGCTGCTGCTGATTGCCCTGATGATTATAGCCACTTTGATTACCCTGATTGCTTTGATTGTTATGTCCACCCTGATTGCCATGGAATCCTGAACCGGAATTTCCTCCGCCTGAAACGCCTCCTGATCCATGATCATACCGAAAAGAGTCAGAATTTTTGAACTCTTGCATGATGTAACAATCTTTCCAGAGGTGTGTGGATGGTTCCTCCTTCGTCCCATGCTTTGGACAGGGCTGGTTTAACAGATACGACAAACAGTCCGGGTTAGGATTTGGCATTCCATTGCGCCGGGGCGGTTTACCCTTACGCCGCTGGCCCTTGTCATGTGTATTAGTGTTAGCCACAAAGTCTAAACCATGGTCCGCTTTATGCTTGCCGCCGTTTCCATGACCCGCCGGGTTGTGGTGCTGCCCCTTGGCGTTGCCGCTCTTCTTTCCCTTCCCTGTCTTATCATCGTCAGACTCGGGATCCTTGGTACTATCAGAGTCGGCATACTTCACTAGTGAAGCCATGAGGGTTCCCATGCCATTACAATGATGTTTAAGCCGTCCCAACTTCAACTTCAATGGTTTAAACCGGCAATTGCCTTCCAATGTTAAAACTCCGGTGTCAGCGTTGATGCGGTCTGATGAATGCAAAATCTCCGAAACCCGACGCACCCAATGGGTTGTTGACTCTCCTTCCTCCTGGACACAGGCAGCTAGGTCCACAATTGACATGGGCTGCTTGCATGTATCCTTGAAATTCTGAATAAACCGGGCCCTCAACTCGGCCCATGACCTGATAGAATTAGCCAGTAAGCTCTTTAGCCAAGTGCGGGCCGTTCCTTCTAGCATCATGGTGAAGTACTTCGCACATGCCGCATCATCCACGTCCAGCATCTCCATGGCCATCTCGTAGCTTTCGACCCATGTTTCAGGGGATAAATCGGCGGTGTAATTCGGCACCTTGCGCGGGCCCTTGAAATCTTTGGGCAGGCGCACATTGCGCAACGCCGGGACAAGACATGGCACTCCCAAGGAACTAGAGGTAACTCCTGGTTCCACCGATGTGGTTGGACGAACTGGAGTAAGCTGACAGGCCTCATGCTGTGCCGCTAACTCGGCCTCTCTGCGTGCCCGAGCCCGGTCCACCACCTCCTAAGCATCACCGGCACCACCCGCCGGGTTATGGCCACGGGGCGGATCACGGTTCCGCGCATTGCTTGATACTGTCGGTTCATCCATACGCCTGTTGTAACTCCGGCTTGGACGGGGAGTGGAATGAACCCGGTCGCAACTATATGAATAAGCCTCCTGTTGAATCAAGGTTGTCTGAAGAAGCTCCTTAACCCGACGCATCTCGACCGCTGCTGGAGAATCGCCTTCGATCGGGATGGCCGCCAGCCATGAAGCGACAGCGACAATGTTGTCCATTGGGTTAGAATAATGACCTGGTGGCGTGGGGACATGAGGTACCACAACGTTGTTCTGACGAGGCGGATCCACCAAACGTGGCTGAACCGGCGCCCCTGCTCCGGGTGCCTCTGCCCGGTTTACCACCGGCGGATTACTGGTTCCTGCTCCTGGGGTGTTAAAGAGATTTCTAGCGTCATAAACCGGCGGCAGGCGAGATTGGTGCCTCCTCTTCAGGACTTCGTTCGACGCACTCTGATCCAGCATAATCCGGTAAGCTTGTGCATCCAAAGCGGCCCGCTCCGCGGCTATCCTGGTATCCTCTGCTGCTAAGTCGTCTTTTGCCTGGGTGATCTGATCTTTCACTTTCGCGATTTCCGCATTGTGTGTATCCTGATCCGCCGGGTTAACCTCCGCCATTAGCGTTGCCAACATATCAAACAAATCAGATAGAACCTGAGCCGGCGGTCGCACAGGGCCTCCTGCCCCAGCCGCTGCCACGGCTGCTGATCCGGAAATCATCGCCGCTGCGGTCGAAGAGTGGAGCGCTGGTTGCGTGCCGGCCATGAAGATCGCCACCCGGCTTGGCAGATCAGAGGGGTCCGGAATACTGTCGCCATCGGAACAGCCCCCAATCCGGCCATCTTGTAACTGATATAACGACTCGGTCTCTCCAGTTGATGACTCGTCGCCGGAATAAACGACGGTCTCACCACCAGATTCGGATCTATCCTCAGATTCCCCTCCATGGATAACTCCCACGAAGGCACGCTTCATGACAGGCTTGACCCGGGCAGACCTCGCACGCTGAGCCGTTTCGACGAGGTTGGTGCAGATGTTCGGCTCAGGGCCCGGTTCGCCGATCTTGCCAATGAAAACATGTATGCTACCAAAGGGGACCCGGTACCCATACTCGATTGAGCCGGCCTTGGGGCCCCAGCCTGCATCATCGATGTAGAGCTTGCCACGACGACTCTTGGTCATCCGGCCCACAGCGTAACCCTTGAGTCCTTTGAAGTTGCCCTCCAAGAACTTGAAACCATCATGCGATAGCCCCACGGTGGGTGCCAACTGTCGTGGTTTTGTCACGGCAGATGTCCTAGAGAAAGGACTTAGTCGTGGAGCCATCGCTACGGGTTAGCCTTAAGGGGTTAAAGCGGACAAGGGACGCAAGAGAGTTTTATACTAGTTCAGCCCCTTACAATGAAGGTAAAAGCCTACATCTAGTTGTGATGGAATTGATGGGGTTTCGATGACCAGGGAGCGAATACGCTTTGCCTGAGTCTCGAGTTGTTGTCTGTTGTCCTTGAAACGCCGCAGGGTCGTCCCCTTATATAAATGGGTTGACGCCCGTCGGTTTACAGACTCCGAGGCCGGCTCATAATCGTGTCCGGCTCGGTCTCTGCTACGCATATCTTACAACACAAGTTTACATCTCAATGCCGGTTTGTGTCTACATGCCTTAAACCGGCTTTGGGCCCTGGGCCTTCATGAAGCATCACCGTCTGTCTTCATGGGCTTCAGATATAGATGAACTACTTATGAAGTTAACCCGTCCTCTCCTGGCCGGTTTACGCCCAGTGGTAATATCCCCAACAAGAGGGGTATTAAATAGCATATTGGATCTAAACATTTAATCATCCACCAAATAAACCATATAGTAATCAACTACAAGATGTAATCAACACTACTAGTCACCCACACGCACCAATTTATAGTTTCGGTAACAAGATTGAACACAAGAGCTGAACTAGGGTTTGAGATGAGATGGTGTTGTTGAAGATGTTGATGGAGATTGCCCTCTCCAAGATGGGAGAGTTGTTGGTGATGATGATGACGATGATTTCCCCCTCCGGGAGGGAAGTTCCCCCGGCGGAATCGCTCCGCCGGAGGGCAAAAGTGCTCCTGCCCAAGTTCTTCCTCGAGACGGTGGCGCTCCGTCCCGAAAGTCATCCTTATTTTTTCTAGGTCAAAATGACCTATATAGCAGAAGATGGGCACCGGAGGTGGGTCTGGGTGAGCACAACCCACCAGGGCGCGCTTGGGCTCCCTGGCGCGCCCAGGTGGGTTGTGCCCACCTGGTGGGCCCCCTCTGGTAGTTATTTGCTCCAATATTCTTCAAATATTCAATAAAAAATCTCCGTAAAGTTTCAGCTTGTTTGGAGTTGTGCAGAATAGGTGGCCTAGCGTAGCTTTTCCTGGTCCAGATTTCCAGCTTCCGGAATTCTCCCTCTTTGTGTGTACCTTGCATATTATGAGAGAAAAGGCATTAGAATTACTCCAGAAAGCATTATTATGCATAAAAACATCATAAATAACAGTAGGAAAACATGATGCAAAACGGACGTATCAGCCTCCGGTCATATTCACGTAGTGCTTAGGCGAAGCCCTGCGTGGATCACTTCACCATCACCGTCACCATGCCGTCGTGCTGACGGAACTCTCCCTCGACACTTTGCTGGATCAAGAGTTCGAGGGATGTCATCGAGCTGAACGCGTGCAAAACTCGGAGGTGTCGTACGTTTGGTGCTTGATCGGGCGGAACGAGAAGAAGTTCGACTACATCAACCGCGTTGTCAAATGCTTCCGCTTTCGGTCTACGAGGGTACGTGGACACACTCTCCCCCTCTCGTTGCTATGCATATCCTAGATAGATCTTGTGTGCCTCCATTAGCTTAAAATAGAGAACATGCCCCTCCGCCAAGCTGTGGGCACGAGCAAAGGTTTTCCAGCCACGCCGGAGAAGCATGACGTGAGGGGCGGGGAACTCCACGTTCGCCCGTATACTGTCGTTGCAGCAACCCCTCATGTGCAGCCTCAGTCCGGGTGGTTGTTCCTCCTACATCACCCTCACAAAGGGAGTTGGGAGCCGAAGACGACTGCGCGGAGGCCCGCGCAGCTGAACGATGAACTCCAACGGTTGGTCCCCAACGTGGCCTTCGTCCGGGGCAGGGACGGCTGGAGGAGGTGCTATCAGAGCCCCACCACGGCCTCCTCGACCCCGTGCGCCACAGCAGCTGCGTCCACGACCAACGGCGCCACCTTGCGCGCTGGACTCTGCTCTTGCGTCCCCAGCTGGAGGAGGGAGGCGTTGTCGAGAAGAAGCCCTCGTCGCCACTGTTGGAGGTCGTCCACGTCCTCTTCGCCGCACCATGGTGGAAGAAGGGTATCAGGCTAGCAGGGAGGAGAAGTGTGTGCGTAAACCCCACGTCCATGTCCTTTTTATAGGGGAGCATGGCCGGGGGCTGGCTCCTCACCACCTGGGAAGGGGCTGCCCCGTTCCACCAATCTTGCCTCCCTGCGTTGCCGACGATGCCCATAATCAATGACCGTCCACCTGCGCCTATCCACGGCGCCTAGCTTTCTGCCATGGCACTCATTCCCGCACCCTCCACGCCCGCTACCAACCCTGTGCAATGCATGCAGTGTACATGGAGGAAACGACATGTGTGGTGGGTGAGTAAAATGGCAGTTACCCCTCCTTGTGAACGTGGGCGGCTCGTGAGCCACCATGTGGGTACTCCCATGTCGTTCGGCACGACTCGCGGGGAAAGCGGTAACTGACTCAATCAAAGGTTAATGAAGAAGCAAGGAAAACATCTAGAGAGACTTAAAACCCGTAGTGGCATGACCCAGGTGCTCACTTGTGTGATTGTTGGGGCCTACTCCAACAATGCTCAGCAGCACGTATGGGCCAGGCCCGGGGGCTCCTGTCGGTGCAACAAACATTTGCATTTGTTGCCCGGACTTACACACAGGCACACAAGCATCATTTGTTCAACATCAACACCTGAGCCAGATAAGCAGCTCTTACTGAGATCAAAGAGCGGATCAAGAAGACCAAGAATAAGCACAACAGAAGAATATCACCTTGAGAAAGCCTCCCCTGCCGGGCAGGAGGGCCTGGCCGGGTCGAGGCCGCCCAGGGGCAAGTCCAAGACTCCCCCGGTAGGCTTGTCGGGTCCGCCGAGGGCGGAATCCCCGCCAAGATACCACCTCTCCACCGCATGGCGACGCAAATCAGTGCGGAGTCAAGCCCCCACGCGATTAAGTGGCCTCTGCTAAGCACGTGGCGGCCCATTCGAAGACAAGATTTATCCAAGTGACACCCGTCCAAAAGCGTGTCAAGATGATAAGCAAGAGATGGTTAAGCGGCTCGGCAGGCCTGCCGGGCTTCGTCCTCTGGTTGACACCTATCAGTGCATTTAATGCACTTTGTCCTAACTGCCAGAGTTAGGTATGATAGCAGTATTGGCTATCTAATCAGTAGATAAAGACTGTTTTGCCATTGCGGTTACCTCTTAAGCTATAAAAGGAGGTCCAAGGTGACCTAACAAAGGATTCGGACCCTCGCACACTTGTACGCGCGTATTTGCACTCCCCGAGGCCTCCTTGCCAGGCTCGAGCACCGCATGCTCATTGTGTTCTTCCACTCAATCCACCAAAAAGCAGGAGTAGGGTTTTACGCTATCCAACGGCCCGAACCTGGGTAAAAATCACTCATGTCATCGTCGCCGTGTTGTTCTATGGCTTCTGCTCTTTGTGCAACGTGATCCCTCCTTGCCAAACCACAAAGGGGCTGATGGCCCCATAGGTGTTCGTGATCCACCACGACAGTGAGTGTCGGAGATTTTTCAATAACATTAATACCATTCACTTGGAATTGTTTCTTCGGAAAGTGCACCGTATGCTCATTACCATTGATATGAAAAGTGAACTTGCTTTTGTTGCAAGCAATAACAACCCCTGCAGTATTCAAAAAGGGTCAACCAAGGATAATTGACATGTTTTTGTCCTTGGGCATCTCAAGGATAACAAAGTCTGTTAAGATAGTAACATTTGCAACAACAATGGGCACATCCACACAAATACGATAGGTATGGCAGTTGATTTGCCAGCCATTTGCAAAGGTATTTCAGTAGGTGTGAGTTTATTCAAATCAAGTCTTTTATATAAAGAGAAGGCATAACACTAACACCAACTCCTCAATCACACAAAGCAGTTTTGACATAATTTATTTTGATGGAGCAAGGTATAGTTGGTATTCCTGGGTCTCCAAGTTTTTTAGGCACTCCATCCTTAAAAGAATAATTAGCAAGCATGGTGGATATTCCAGCTTTAGGTATATTTATTTTATTAGTGATGATGTCTTTCATGTATTTTGCATAAGGGGCCATCTTTAAAACATTAGTCAAGCGAGTGCAGAAAAAGACTGGCCTAAGCATTTCAGCAAAGCGTTCAAATTCTTCATCACCCCTTTTCTTAGTTGGTTTAGGTGGAAAGGGCATGGGTGTCTGAACCCATGGTTCTCTTTTCCTTACCATGTTTTCTAGCAACAAAGTCTCTTTTATCATATCTTTTATTCTTAGGTTGTGGGTTATCAAGATCAAGAGCAGGTTCTATCTCAACATCATTATCTGGTTGGGTGCCTTCATGAACATCTTCATTATCATTCTCATTATTGCTAGGTGAATTTTCATTACCAGACTGAGTTTCAGCATCTGAGATAGAGACATCATTGCTATTTTCAGGAGGTTTTTCTATTTCAGGTTCACTAGAGGTATGCAAGGTCCTATCATTTTTCTTTTTCTTCTTCCTTTTAGAAGGACTAGGGGCATCAATATCAATTCTTTGAGAGTCTTGTTCAATTCTTTTAGGGTGTCCCTTAGGATAAAGTGGTTCCTGAGTCATTTTACCTCCTCTAGTTTCTACTCTAACAACAAAATCATTTATATTATTATTCATTTCACTAAGCAATTATCTTTGAGATTTAGCAACTTGTTCTAACTGAGTTTGAACCATAGAAGCATGTGTTCCTACACCCCTAACATCATTTGTAATTCTAAATAACAAGCCACTCAAGCGAGAAATCATATCAGAGTTGTATTTTAATTGTTTCATAACATTTGCATTAAAGTGATCTTGTTTGATGATGTACCTATCAAATTCATATAGGCATTGACTAGGATGTTTGTTGTAAGGGATGTCACTTTCATCATACTTTATAAAAGAATTTACCTCTACCACCTGTGGAGGTGGTGGTTTGTCAAGTCTATGTATTTCTTCAATAGGTGTAAATTCTTAACATCTTCAGCTTTAATACCTTTTTCCTTCATACATTTCTTTGCCTCTTGCATATCTTCAGGACTGAGATATAAGATACCCCTCTTCTTCGGAGTGGGTTTAGGTGGTGGTTCAGGAAGAGTCCAATCATCATAATTTTTCAATATATTGTTCAATAATTCCTCATCTTGTTCAATAGCTCGTTCCCTGAAAACACAACCAGCACAACTATCTAGGAAGTCCCTAGAAGCATCGTTAGTCCATTATAGAAGATATCAAGTATTTGATTTTTCTTAAGAGGGTGATCAGGCAAAGCATTAAGCAATTGGAGAAGCCTCCCCCAAGCTTGTGGGAGACTCTCTTCTTCAATTTGCACAAAGTTAAATATTTCCTGTAAGGCGGCTTCTTTCTTATGAGCAGGAAAATATTTTTCAGAGAAGTAGTAAATCATATCCTGGGGACTACGCACACAACCAGGAGCAAGAGTATTATACCATATCTTAGCATCACCCTTTAATGAGAGTGGAAATAATTTGAGGATATAGTAAAAGCGAATCTTCTCATCATTAGCAAAAAAGGGTGGCTATATCGTTTAATTTAGTAAGATGTGCAACTACAGTTTCAGTTTCATAGCCATGAAAAGGATCATATTCAACCAAAGTAATTAACTCTGGGTCGACAGAGAATTCATAATCCTTATCGGTAACAAAGATAGCTGAAGTAGCAAACTTAGGATCACATTTAATTCTGGCATTCAAAGATTTTTCCTTCAGTTTGCATAGTAATTTCTTAAGATCATCTCTATCATTGTAAGCATGAAAGTCTCTAGCAATCTCCTCATCCATAACATAACCTTCAGGTATCTTAGGCATTTCAAATCTAGGAGAGCTAGGTCTAATAGGTGTTTCAAGATTTTCAGTTTCAAGTACTTCATCAGTTTCAATAATTTCATCAGTTTCAGCATTCTCAATATCCTTAGCTCTAGCAATTTTTTTCATCAAGAATTTCACCTAGTGGCACATTATCATTAGGCAAGTTACAAGCATCATTCATAACAGAAGTAGCATCATCAATAACTTGTGACATATCAGGATTAATAACATGTGGTGGTGTTGCAAGTCTACTCAAAACAGAAGGTGAATCAAGTGCAGAGTGTGATGGCAAATCCTTACCTCCCCTTCAGATTCTTCATAGTGGTAAATAGATAATAATCCCAAATGACTCAACCAATATAGCTATGCTCCCCGGCAACGGCGCCAAAAAAAGGTCTTGATAACCCACAAGTATAGGGGATCGCAACAATTTTCGAGGGTAGAGTATTCAACCCAAATTTATAGATTCGACACAAGGGGAGCCAAAGAATATTTGCAAGTATTAGTAGTTGAGTTGTCAATTCAACCACACCTGGAGATTAAGTATCTACAGCAAGGCGATCAGTAGCACAGTAATATGATGGTTTTGATAGCAGTGGTAACAGTAGTAGCAACGGTAATAGTGATAGCAATGATTTTGTAGAAAGTGTAATAGTAACAATAGCAATAGTAACTTAGCAAGAGCAATATGTGGACAACTCGTAGTCATTGGATTGGTGCATTCGTTGGATGATATTCATGATATGACAGTCATAACCTAGGGCGATACAAAACTAGCTCCAGTTCATAAATATAATGTAGGCATGTATTCCGTAAATAGTCATACATGCTTATGAAAAGAACTTGCATGGCATTTTTTGTCCTACCCTCCCGTATTAACACATAGTGAATACATGAACTCCTCAAACTACGGTCATCACCGGAAAGTATCCCAATTACTGTCACAATGGGGTTTACGATCATAACACGTAATAGGTGAATATGACTTGCAAGATCGGATCTAGAACATAGATATAATGGTGAAAACATAAACGGCTCAGATCTGAATTCATGGCACCCGGGCCCTAGAAACAAGCATTAAGCATAGCAAAGGCATAACAACATCAATCTTAGAACATAGTGGATACTAGGGATCAAGCCCTAACAAAACTAACTCGATTAGATGATGAATCTCATCCAACTCCTCACCGACCAGCGAGCCTACAAAGGAATTACTCACTCCCGGTGGGGAGCATCATGGAAATGGTGATGAAGGGGGGTTGGTGATGAAAAGACCGAAGATTCCCCCTCAGGAGCCCCGAACGGGCTCCAGATCTGGCCTCCCGACGAAGAACAGGAGGTGGTGGCGGCTCTGTATCATAAAACGCGATGAAACTTCCTCTCCTATTTTTTCTCTGAAAATAGGTATTTATGGAGTTGGAATTAGGGCCAGGGGGCCACGAGATGGACACAACCCACCAGGGTGCGCCAGAGGGGGGAGGCGCCCTTGTGTATCTTGCCCAACCAGGGCACCCCTCCGGTGGTTCTTGGTTCCAGTATTTTTTATATATTTTGAAATAATTGTCCGAAAAGTTTCGTCCAAATCCGAGAACTTATATTTCTGCACACAAAAAAATACCATGGTAGTTCTGCTGAAAACAGCGTTAGTCAGGGTTAGTTTCATTCAAATCATGCAAATTAGAGTCCAAAACAAGAGCAAAAGCGTTAGGCAAAGTAGATACGACGGAGACGTATCACGACTCCCAGCCCTGTTGAATGGTGGTACGAGCATCTTCCGCTCGCCTTTCCAGCGGCACTTGCCGTTGATCTCATTGAGTTCGCAGATCTAAGGAGGCCATCGGCACATCATCAGGCTCGGCAGTATACTGGGTTCGCTGCGGTTGCTGACGTTGCTGCTGGGGTTGTTGCCGTGGAGGCGATTGCACCGTTGGTGCACCACCTATAATATGGCCTTCAGTCTGAGCTACTGGTGTTGTTTGTGAGCGACGTGAGGGTTTTGCCAGCTGGGATTTGTTTGCTTCCGCAAATACAATCAAACTTTGGATGGTGGCCCTCCACTCATCCATCTTGTCTGCTATCGGAGGAGAGTTCAACAGTATTTGGGCTCGCGCCATCGCCGCCTCCATTGCCGTCGAAGGTAAATTGGAGTGCGAAGAACGCGATGTCGCTCGACTCCTGGCAGAGCCTGCAGGAGCGTCGTTGTGATCCTGCCGTAGTACTGCAGGAGTGACGGCAGGTTGGCGTGGCGGAGGTGGAGTCTGAAGATCTTGGACCCGATCGACCGGTGTCTTGACGTGCGTGCATTGCTATGCATGTTCAACAACGCCGCTCGGCGTCACGTCAGGTCCATCTTGCGATGGACGCGGCGTGTGCTTCGACATCATCTCCCTCACCGCCGCTTGAGTCACTGCAATGGGAAGGTCTCGGCTTGCACCCGACCGGACAGTGTTGCTCTGATGGCTGCGCTCGCCGGTGTGTCAAGGAGGCGGAGCTGCGTGCCCTCGCCGCCTCCGCCATTGTTGTCATCTTCGCCAGAGGGTCGTGGAAAGTGACTGCCTCCAGCACCCCCGCCACCTGTTCCCGCTGCAGTGGTCACGGCAACTGTGCGCTGGTTGTGCCTACCACAACGTTCGCACCATCCGCAGCAGTGGCGCCGATTGCGCCACCTGTAGACATGTGTGAAGGAAGCTTGGATGTGGAAGGCTTCGTCGCCATGGAACCCTTTTTTTGGGCGCCATGGATGACGAAGATGGTGATGAAGCTCGATGAAGCCACTCGTCGTCCGCTAATCCGGGTTAACACCAGTGATCCCCCTACCTGGCGCGCCAAAGATGTTGGTGTGGAATGACTATCTATGAGGTGAGTCAGCCCCTTTGTGGTTCAGTTGGGGGAATGCACAAAACCCAAAGAGCTGGACTAACAAAGGGCGCAACAATCTTTACCCAGGTTCGGGCCACCTTTGAGGTGTAACACCCTACTCCTGCTTTGGTGTATTGGGACTATGGGTGCACAAGTACAAGGAGCACTTTCCCCCAGCAAGGTGCAAGGAGAAGGCAGCTACACGAGCAAGTGTGCGGCATAAAACAATGAACTTACATGTTGATTAGATGGTAAACGGTGCTATCATACCTAACTCTGTCAGTCTAGGACAAAATCATTTAATGCTCTGTTAGGTGTCACGAGGAGGAGAAGCCCCGGCAAGGTTGCCGCACCGCTTGCCCAGCCGCCTCCTAATATGTTGACACGCCTATGGGACGGGTGTCATTAAAGGTAATTTCCCTTCCAGTGAGTTGCCACGTGCCCGACAGGTCCCATCGAACCACCTGTGAGCTCAACACCTCACCAATTAGTGACTAGCTGATCGATGAGGTGGAGAGCTGGTGGCTGGCAAGAATTTGCTGGCCACGGAGCTTGTCGGGCCTTCGCCTTGCCGACAAGGGCTACTTCTAGTGTCTTTTCTTGTTCTCCTCCTCAGCTAAGTAGATCATCTTAGCCTTGAGTCTTGGTCTTCTTGACACGCCACTTGATCTCTCAGGAGCAGCTTCCCTTGGCTTGGGATATCCTTGGTAAGCTCTTTGGTTGGCAAGGGAGTTGCTACTCGTCTGTGCATAAGTCAGGGTACAAAACACCCATGTTTCATACACCAACAGCAAAGTGGAGGCGACCAAGGGAAGGTGTTGGAGCCTGGGAGTTAGGGAGATGACATGGGTGAGGTTGGCGGGGTAGGCGATATATACGGACATGGGTCGATGGAGGAGTGCCTGGTACTGGAGGACAGTGAGGCTGGCTCCCGCGGCTAGCGGAGAGAGGCATTGGCTGAGAGAGCATGCTGGTGAGGTCGGGTGCGAGGGTCTCATGTTGCTACGTAGCCCATCCCAAGAAATCCATGTCGATGGCCTATGACTACCGTATCCAGCCGAGGGAGGTTCAGTGGAGTCGGAGAGGTCAGGGGCATGCAGTGCTCTACTGCCATTGCCCATGGGGAGAGGCGAGCGTCGTTTGACGGCCACGAGAGAGACGACGCTTCTGATGCGTAGGAAGGGTGGATTTGAACTAGGAGGAGGAAGAAGAGAAAGAGGCACGACTGCGCCAGATCAAGGCGAGAGGCTACGGTGGGGTGGGACCAGCGCACTTTTTGGAGTCCATGAGAAACATCTAGTCTAGCCTAAACACATAGTTAAAACATCTACAACCGTGCCTAGCAAATCTTGCCCCCTAAACATTCACGGACGTACCCGGTCAATGTCCAGGCATGTCCGTTTGAGCCCCTATTTTTCCGCCCATGCAACCATACTCCTCATTTTCTCACTTATATACTTATATGTCTGGTCACTTGCATGTGATTGATAAAGATGATTAGGGAGAAAGAAAGAGAAAAAGGTGTATGGGTGGGTCATGTCCTACGTGGCAGACTGACAGAGCGCGTTTGGGCGTGTCTGCGAGCCCTCATATCCTTTCTACATTTGGTCTCAATATGAGGGTCGTACACAGATGATATGACATGTCCGGTCGGGTCATTTTTTTTCTTTCTCTCTCTTGTCCGTTCGCTAACCGGGTGTGTCCCCGTATGTTTGGGGGAGGATTTGAGGATGCCAGCTATAGAGACTCTTATAAAACCAGAAATGAACAGTGTTAAAAAAATGAAAGTGAATCACAAGGAAAATCAGGACACGCGTTAGCTAGAGGAGAGCCAACGTCCAAGCTTGCTAGGAGGCTTCCTAGCTTTTTTGGAAAAGGGGCGCTTTATTACTTAAAAGATTTAAGCATTACACCCGACCTCTGTATAACTAAGATGCACATAGCCAAACAAGGTCCTCTCATAAAAAAGGCGAAATACAAAGAGACATGTAGAGCCCGTATAACGCCTAAAGCGTAGGGGGGCCAATCCTAAGAACATGCTGCCACCCATGTTGCGTAAAAGCATCCCTCGCCGTAGCCTCCAATCGTGTACACACCTCCGTAAACAGGTCTCGATTCTCCACGCGTTGTAGAGACGACCATAAACGAAGAGTCCCGGTACATCTGTAGATAACCTGCATCAGAGAAGTACTTTTATCATGAAAAACCTTATCATTTCTATACAGCCAAAGCGACCAAATAACGGCAAGCGCTTCCACCCTGAGAAGAATTCTAAACCTGTGAGCAATCCCATGTAACCAGTTGCCAAATACATTAGCAACACTATAAGGAGGATACAAGCCAGAAGCTATTTGGATGGCTGACCATATAGAACGAGCCAATTTGCATTAGAAGAAGAAATGTTTTATTGTCCCATCATGGTGACAAAAGACACATTGTGTACTTCCATGCCAATTCCTCTTAATAAGGTTATCTTTAGTAAGAATGACTCCGCGACGAAGATACCATGCAAAGATTTCATTCTTAAGAGGTATCTTCATCTTCCAGATCTTCTTATTATTATCAACTGGCACCGAGAATTGTCCATTCCCATGGAGGTTTCATCGGAATATATCAGACCTATGTGACAATTGCATCATGGACAACCGCTGGAGCAGGATGTTCCGTGATTGGAGTCTGGGTCCAATTAAATCTCTTTTGAATGTCACATTAGGCGGAAATGATTCCATTACCGTGGCGATAGTATCACTCTTATGGCGCACAATGTTGTATAGAGCCGGATATTGTCCCGGAGTGTGGCATTTCCTAGCCACTTGTTCTCCCAGAATCTAATTTCCGAGCCGTTCTTAATCAAGAAGGATCCATAGCAGAAGAAATATTTCTTTGTAGCCATTAGACCCACCCAAAAGTGGGAATCCCGAGGCTTCCAATATACTTGGGATACTGCCTTGGAACCCAAATATTTCCTTCTTAGGAGGGTTTGCCATACACCATCTTCCGTCAGTAATTTAAACAACCATTTACCGAGGAGGGCCCTATTCTTAACCTCAAGGTCATGAATGCCCAACCCGCCTTGGTCTTTGGACGGCAAACCACACTCCATTTGGCCAGTCGATATTTCTTTCTCTCGCTATCTCCTTGTCAAAAGAATCTTGACCGGAAATAATCTAATCTAGTAAGACTTTTTTTGGCAACTGGAAGAAGGAAATCATATATAGTACCATATTACTTAGTACTGAATTTATGAGTACCAATCTTCCATCCAGAGACAACAATTTACCTTTCCAACTGTTAAGTCTTTTTTGCAGTCTCTCCTCGACGTGTTTTCATTTAGCATCTGTGAGTCTCCGATAATGTATCGGTATCCCCAAATATGTGATAGGAAACTGGAGGAGGCATCCTAGCTTAGCCCCTTTAAATCTTTCATGCATATCCTAAATTTGTTTCTGCAATAGTTTAAGTTTTTAGCATCTACAGTATTATGTATTATTTATCATGTTTCCTGCAGCAACGTGTCGGGCATTGTCTTGTTCCAGGAGTAATTCAGATGTTGCGGGCCGCAAGCCGTACGAAGCTAGCTCGATCTATTAATTTGCACTAATCGTGTCATTAGCAACACACCCACGCTTGCTAATCGATTCGCCGCCGGCCAGATAGGCAAAATACGGACGAATAACACATGCGCAAGTACATTTGATAGATCAGGAAACCTAGACAGACTTTCTATGATTGGTGTTGGATTCATGTCTGCATGGGTCGTGTGGGTAATAACTTGCTGCCATCATCATCCTGATGAATCCATGGACGACGTAATCTCTGGTACTAGAGGAATAAGTGAAGAGATGGAAGCAATGGGTGCTGCATCCGCATGACAGCCGCTGCTTGAATGTAGCCAAAGAGAGCATTGAGAGGGCAATGGTTTTTCTATGTTTTCTCCGGGAAAAGGAGAGACGTAGTTTTCAGAGGAATTTTTCTTTTGTATAAAGGTGTGATATGATGGACAATTTTATGGAGATGGCATCGGTGGGTAATTTCTCTAGCTTTAAAGTTGATCTAACCGTTACGTTTTTTCTTATGTATATATATACAAAACTAAAGGTTGGATGTTTCTATTTTTTGTGAGATTTTCTAGCATAATTATCTTTTTTTCTGGTTAACCCATTAGTTATCATTTTTAGTATATAAATAGATAGATGGATGGATGGTGTTGGTAACCTACCAACAACAAATTACAATCAATGATAAATAGATAGATGCTTAGAAGTTTTTATTGGTGAAACTCATATATTTAGAGTAGTTTCTACGAGGAATCCGTTGTCGCCTTCCTTGATAGGCCCACTGCCACCTGAAGCTGACGTATGATCTTGTTGTACGCCTCCAGCCCACGCGCCCACGTGCCCTGGTGCCCGCCAGCCTCACCAAAATCTATGATGATGACCTCCACGCACCGATGGCCTTGGGTCTACATGTCGTCGCGGTAGAGAATGCCTGCGTGCGGCATAAAACAATGAACTTATAGGAAAACACAATTGTCTTAAGAAAAAGACCGAAATGCCATGAAAAATTACTACCCAGCCGTCTTAAGGAAAAGACCGGAATGCCCACGAAGCAAACCAACTCGGCACACCCTACGCACGGACGGCTTGTGGTCCTATGCATAGCTGGGTCAGCAGCCCTCCACACATCCGGTTGGACGGTCCTCCGCATAGCCGGGTGGACTCAATGCGGACACACGTGGGCGTCGCACCACGTGCACCGCCTACCTAGGTGGAGCCAACAAAACATCCTGAAACAGGCCCCATGCATGAGCCAACGCTGCGGTCATGACACATGACCCGCTTGTCGTGACCGGACCAACCTGTCCTGGGCAGAAGATGTCGACAGGCAGGTTCGGCTTCCCCTTTTCTTTCGGGACAACATGCGAGAGGAGGCACATGGGAGTGCCGCAAGCCACCGCATGACGGTCGGTGGCCCCAGGCGCGCCTGCGGTCCACCCATGATGGACAGACCGAGGGGTCACCCGGGTGCGCACCCTCCGGACAGATCGAACGACGCGAAGAGCGCCCAAGAGGCCCCCGCACCATGCCACTCATGAAACAGATAGTGTGGAGGGGCCTCTCACCGTCAAAGCCCCCCAACAGGTGGGTAATCCAACATCCTTTATAGGTGTAATACTCTCTTGTATTTGCGGATGCTTAGAGTTCAAGTAAGAACAACACCTTATCATAGGTTTTTCACACAATAAATTAACAATAAACAGTAACTCAATGAAACTAGATGAAATTCTCATGTGTCCTCGAGAATTTTCTCCATATAAGCAATACAATTGGCTTGTCCTTAGCATAGTTAAGGATTGGGCCACTTGCACCTTTGCAACTTTGTTACTATTTACTTTCTTACAACTACATTTGTTATCAAACAATCAATAAAAAAATATTTACAGCTTTTACAGTGATCTTTTGTTGCTTTCCAAAAACAAATTTCTTTCGATCCTCGTTGGGTTCAACACTCTTACTTATCAAAAATCCTACGGCAGATCCCCTATACTTGTGGGATTAACAGCCGCCACGCCCGCCGCCACCGTCGCCCTTTTTTTTAAGCGGCACCTCCTTTGCCTTCTTTTGAGGCAGCCTGCTTGTCGTGTCGCCGAGTTGATCTTCCGGGTGGTCGCCTTCGCTAGATCCTCTAGCTCCACCGTTGCCGGCAGCTTTTCGTACAGTACGGGTCCATGTGGCGGCGAGTTAGGGAAAAAATTGGGGTGGAGAGCGGCGGGATAGTAGCACAGAGGGTTGAGAAAAGGGGTTTTTGCTATGGAAATAGTGCATCCAGCTCCGAATGCACCGGCTCTGCCTCAGTTTTGGGTGGGCCGAGTGTGTTGAAGTCCTACATGGCGGGTGTCTGGAGTCCTGTAAAGCCCCCTAGGTTGCAAATTTGTTTTGAGAGTTAACGGTGCCTAGCGGCAAGGAATCCATCATCCGCTGTATGTCTTAAGATTTGCGCGTTGATGAGCCTCGTCTCCTCATCCTCTATAACACTATACTCCCTAGTTTTAGAGAGCCCACATTCAATTCAGGTCTCCAATAAAAATTGGGTCAACTGATTTTGACTGGGTCAACAGTGTCTCAAAGCTCTCTCATTTAATTTTTTATACTATCCACTATGCTTCCTAATTTCGAAGGCCTCCAATTAATTGAGGTCTTCATTTTAGAATGGAGTCACCTGGTTTTGAACGGGTCAACAATTTCTCAAAGCTCTCTCGTTCAATTCTTTTAATTCACCATGTTTCCTAATTTTGAAGTTTTTTCATTCAATTGAGACATTTTCAATTTTGGATTTGGTTTACTATGTTTATCAGGCCAATGATTATTCAAATCAATCAGCAGTATATAAGGCCAAATTTTCTTATGTACTAAGTGTTAGTAGCAGGTACCATAGTGATCCTAGGATTGGATCACTAGGTAGTTATTAATATAATTAAGTACCTTAGAAGGACAAATGACATGCTCCTTGTCTATGGAGGAGATGAAGAGCTTGTAGTAAATGATTACACGAGCACCAACTTCATGACTGATATAAATAATTATTGAGCTATATTAGGATAATTGTTTGGAACAGTTTTTCAAACATGAACACTATTGTGGATTATATAGTGAAAGAAGAATATGTTGAAAACATCAGATGTTTCAAAGGAGGATGTCTGCATCAAGAAGTGTCTTGATATATTTGGTGTGATCCTAAGTGCAATCAAAACAATGACATTGTATTGTGAATAGTAGTGACATTGCTCAAAGCAAAAAGAAATCTAGATCCCATGTATAGTCCAGACATAGCAAGCGCAATGTTGACACAGATTTGAATTAGTCAGACCCGATGACGAAGGCTCTACCACAAGCAAAGCATGAGCAACCCCAGATAGCCATAGGTGTTAGAATAACTATGCAAACTAGATTATTGACTCTAATGCAAGTGGGAGACTATTGAAAATATGCCCCAAAGGCAATAAAATTGTATTATTATTTCACTTTTCATAATTAAGACTTTATATTCTATGCTATAACTGCGATGATCCTGGAATATGCGTTTCAGTGGAAAACTTATATGCACGTGTGAAATGATAAACTGTAAAATTAGGTTCCTAGTTTTTTTGATATATGAAACGAACACCCCGACCAGTACAGCAAGTGGATCACACAACCGACTAAATATCTGGCCCATCCTTATCCTTTCTCTCTCCCTCCCGTGAGAACCACATCCCTACTCCACTCTCTCTCCCTTCTCTCACACAATAAATCTAACATTTTATTCCGTCTTCGCTAAATTAAACTGTTCATATCTATTGAACCACAAGTTCATTTTTAAAATAATTTATATATTTGAACTTCTGACACCAAGACCTTTAGCACCAGAACAATCTTGGATACATTTCAAACACATCTAAATTTCAACGTTTCACATTCCATATGTGAAACAAACCTATTTCACTAGCAAAATATGTAACAAAGATATTTCGGTAGAATTATGTGAGACCAACTTGAAACCTATTAAACCCAAATATGAAACTGAAATGTCAACTTTGAAGTTGAATATTTAACAATTATAATGCTTTATTTCAAAAGAGTGAAATATATTATTTAAAAAATGTGTAATTGAAATACATGTGATTTTTATGAAACAAGCCAGTGAAAAGTGAAATATAGGTTGTAAAAGTGAAAAACAATATGAGATTGAAATGTCAACTTGTGAAACTGATTATTTAAAATTGTGTAACAATTTATTTCAAAAGAGTGAAATATGTTATTGAAAGAAAATGTGCAATTGAAATAGGTGTGATTTTTGCGAAATAAGCGAGTGGAAAGTGAAATGCATGGTCTGAAACTAAAAAATAATACAAAACTGAAATGTCAACTTGTGAAACTGTTTTTATTAGAAATGTGTAACCATTTATTTTAGAAGAGTGACATATGTTACTAAAAATGTGTAATTGAAATAGATGTGATTTTTGTGAAACAAACAAGTGAAATGTGAAATGTAGGTTCTGAAACTGAACAAAAATATGAAACTAAAATGTCAATTTGTGAAACTAATTGAAATCACGTTTGAAAAGATTTCAAGCGAGTGAAATTACAGATTATGGATTTTCACAAATGTGAAATTGTAACTACAAAAAAGTGAAATTATAATGTATTATTGTGAAACTGGTTTTTTTAAATGTGAAATGCACATTCGTATTTAAACGTGGTTGAAAAATATTCAAGATTGATGTTATTTTAAAGGTTTCGACGCAAGGAGTTCAAATATAAATAAAAAATTAAAAATGAAAATATGGTTTAAAAGATACGAATGTTATAAATTAGTCAAGGTCAAAAAGATGTTGGATTTATTGTGTACGAGAAGAGATAGAGTAGTTCTGCGCATTAATGTCATCCTACATGTGAAGTAGAATGGGTCCGCTGCTGAAATACCAATATTTTCTTAAATTAAAGAAAAGACAATATATGGTGCTAGGTGGCATTAGCCGATTGGGTAAGACGTTGCCGGTGGGTAGCATCACCGCTCAATTTTTTGCTTTGCCCCTGGTTTTCTTTCTGTTTACGAAAAACAGATATTCCAACTGATCCACAAACAAATGCGAGACAAGTTTGGATGACTTGCGTCGTCCGGTGCGTTGGAGGTACCTTTAGTGCTCCAAGAAAAGTATTGTCATTAGGGAACAAATCAGGCGACGTCGTCAATCATCCGACGAGAGGCCGGAGTCCCATATGCCATTATTGCAGCTGCAGAGGTCGCAATTCCTCTCCATTTAGAATTTTAGATAAGCATCGCTCCGCCTCTTCGCCTACGTATAAGCGAAGCTCCTGTTTATTTCACATACCCGGCTCGATCTCGCCACGACCGTGTGCGCGCTCCAGCCTCCAGGGGTAGCAAAGCACGCAAGAATCGTCGCCAGGGAGGAGGAAGACAAGGAGGAGAGCCATGGCGAGCGTGGTCGAGACCCACGACTCCGCGGTGGCCGGCGGCGGGGACGTGGTGTTCTGCGTCATCATCTTGTTCATGTCCGTGCTGTCCCTGGTCATCTTGGCGACCTCCTCTGCCGTCGGCAGCGGCGACGGGGAAGAGGAAGGGAGGCAGCGGCAGCGCTCCGGCTCCCGCGGGAACGGGCCGGTGTTCGTGGGCGGCAGGGGCTGCGCCTGCGGCGGCTGCCGCGCCGGCGCCGGCGTCTGCGGCACCTACCTCTCGTGATCACCGCCGACCGTGCACGCGCCCCGCGCGCGCTCCGCATGTACATGCGTGGACGCACTTACCGCATAACTAAGGAGGAGCATCGATCGGAGCTCTCGCCAGGCTTGCGCAAGGCTACTCAGTTCTTCTTTTTCCTCTGCTTGTGTATATTACTACTAATAGCTGCACATCATGTGATGTGAATAAACTGCAAGAACATGGAGTGTTTTATCTGTTCCCTGAATAATCATCGATCCATGTGCGATTGTTGCTTCTTCTTCTACTTTAGCTGCTAGTTTCCGGATTTGGGTTCGGTTTCGATGGAACAGTAGTGGCTGACGCCCATATGCTCCTACCGTTCTATATCTATTATATCTTTTGTTGGGCAGTTGTTGGAGAGACATCTTGCCGGTAAACGAGTACAGTGTTTGGACCAGAAGACGAAAGTCCGCCGAAGAGGGTGAGACAAGGGTGCCCCATCGACCAACTACCTCAATCAATCGATACAAAAGTCCATGAATTCGGCACCTAAACCATCAACTATTCGGTGCTGCATGTGAAGAAAAGAAAACAAACGTTCGGTCGTTGCAACCTTACACGGGTGCCCTTCTTTGCACGGTGTTGAGAATCGTATCCTGATAGATCATGAAGCCTTTTTAAGACTTTGAGATAGGTCTACGTAACAGCCCCAAAAAAATCTAAATTGGTTTTGAGCAAATTCCTTCCAGAATCCGTAGAACCAAAAGTTCTCTCTTCCTTTCTCCGTGTCAGCTCATCACGACAGTGGATCCCCAACTTAGAGCATCTCCAATAGAAGATGCAAATTTGAAAATATAAAACAGAAGATTTTAAAAATTACATCTCTAAAAAGGGCTTTTTGCATCTCAAAAAAGTGCCAACTCCAACATACGATGTAAAACGAAGATGCAAAAGAGCAACTTCAATAGAAGATGCAAATTAGAGATGTAAACCGGCCGCTGGCCGCGCGGCTGCTGTTCTGCTTTCAGTTTAGCCGCTATACAGCCCCATTTGCACATTGAATATTCATAATTCTACCAACAAAGTGCATCATGAAGCAAAGTTTTAAATCCTACAAACAAAAGTCAATTGTCTCAAACGAAGTTTTTGGTCAAAAAAATGAAAATACACATAGACATCACTCAATTTGTGTCCTCTCTGTTGTCACTAGTGCCATTGTCGATGATGGTATGATCATCATCAATGGCTTCTTTCTCGACGTTTTCATGTGTTGAAGTCTCATTGCCGCGAACTCCAGCGAAAGCACCTTCATTGCCACCTCCCATGCCGCTCATGTTGCCACCGAAGTCACCTCCCATGCCACTCATCATGTTGCCGCCGAGGCCACCTCCCATGCCACTCATCATGTTGCGCCAAAGCCACCTCCCATGCCACTCATCATGTTGCCGTCGAAGCCACCTCCCAGGCCACTCATATTGCCCCCGAAGCCACCTCCCATGCCACCGAAACCGCCATCCATGTTGTCACCAAAGCCACCTCCCATGTTTTCACCAAATGCACTATTCATGGCACCTCCCATCATGTTCATGTACCCGCCCATTCCTCCTCTCATTCCTCCACCCATGGCACTGTTGGGGAACGTAGTAATTTCAAAAAAATTCCTACGCACACGCAAGATCATGGTGATGCATAGCAACGAGAGGGGAGAGTGTTGTCCACGTACCCTCGTAGACCGACAGCGGAAGCGTTATCACAACGCGGTTGATGTAGTCGTACGTCTTCACGATCCGACCGATCAAGTACCGAACGTACGGCACCTCCGAGTTCTACACACGTTCAGCTCGATGACGTCCCTCGAACTCCGATCCAGCCGAGTGTTGAGGGAGAGTTTCGTCAGCACGACGGCGTGATGACGATGATGATGTTCCACCGACGCAGGGCTTCGCCTAAGCTCCGCAACGGTATTATCGAGGTGTAATATGATGGAGGGGGCACCGCACACGGCTAAGAGATCTCAAGGATCAATTGTTGTGTCTCTGGGGTGCCCCCCTGCCCCCGTATATAAAGGAGCAAGGGGGAGGCAGCCGGCCAAGGGGAGAGGCGCGCCATAGGGGGGAGTCCTACTCCCACTGGGAGTAGGACTCCTCCTTTCCTTGTGGGAGTAGGAGAAGGGAAGGGGGAAGGAGAAAGAAGGAAGGGTGCGCCCCCCTTCCCTAGTCCAATTCGGACCAGACCATGGGGAGGGGTGCGGCCACCTTTTGAGGCCTTTCTCTCCTTTCCCGTATGGCCCATTAAGGCCCAATACGAATTCCCGTAACTCTCCGGTACTCCGAAAAATACCCGAATCACTCGGAACCTTTCCGAAGTCCGAATATAGTCGTCCAAAATATCGATTTTTACGTCTCGACCATTTCGAGACTCCTCGTCATATCCCCGATCTCATCCGGGACTCCGAACTCCTTCAGTACATCAAAACTCAATAAAACTGTCATCGTAACGTTAAGCGTGCGGACCCTACGGGTTCGAGAACTATGTAGACATGACCGAGATACGTCTCCGGTAAATAACCAATAGCGGGACCTGGATGCCCATATTGGCTCCCACATATTCTACGAAGATCTTTATCGGTCAGACCGCATAACAACATACGTTGTTCCCTTTGTCACCGGTATTTTACTTGCCCGAGATTTGATCGTCGGTATCTCGATACCTAGTTCAATCTCGTTACCGGCAAGTCTCTTTACTCGTTCCGTAACACATCATCCCGCAACTAACTCATTAGTCACAATGCTTGCAAGGCTTATAGTGATGTGCATTACCGAGTGGGCCCAGAGATACCTCTCCGACAATTGGAGTGACAAATCCTAATCTCGAAATACGCCAACCGAACAAGTACCTTTGGAGACACCTGTAGAGCACCTTTATAATCACCCATTTACGTTGTGACGTTTGGTAGCACACAAAGTGTTCCTCCGGTAAACGGGAGTTGCATAATCTCATAGTCATAGGAACATGTATAAGTCATGAAGAAAGCAATAGCAACATACTAAACGATCGAGTGCTAAGCTAACGGAATGAGTCAAGTCAATCACGTCATTCTCCTAATGAGGTGATCTCGTTAATCAAATGACAACTTATGTCTATGGCTAGGAAACATAACCATCTTTGATTAACGAGCTAGTCAAGTAGAGGCATACTAGTGACACTCTGTTTGTCTATATATTCACACATGTATTATGTTTCCGGTTAATACAATTCTAGCATGAATAATAAACATTTATCATGATACAAGGAAATAAATAATACTTTATTATTGCCTCTAGGGCATATTTCCTTCAGTCTCCCACTTGCACTAGAGTCAATAATCTAGTTCACATCGCCATGTGATTTAACATCAATAATTCACATCACCATGTGATTAACACCCATAGTTCACATCTCTATGTGACCAACACTCAAAGGGTTTACTAGAGTCAATAATCTAGTTCACATCGTTATGTGATTAACACCCAAAGAGTACTAAGGTGTGATCATGTTTTGATTGTGAGATAATTTTAGTCAACGGGTCTGTCACATTCAGATCCGTAAGTATTTTGCAAATTTCTATGTCTACAATGCTCTGCACGGAGCTACTCTAGCTAATTACTCCCACTTTCAATATGTATCTAGACCGAGACTTAGAGTCATCTAGATTTTGTGTCAAAACATGCATCGACGTAACCCTTTACGACGAACCTTTTGTCACTTCCATAATCGAGAAACATATCCTTATTCCACTAAGGATAATTTTGACCGCTGTCCAGTGATCTACTCCTAGATCACTATTGTACTCCCTTGCCAAAATCAGTGTAGGGTATACAATAGATCTGGTACACAGCATGGCATACTTTATAGAACCTATGGCCAAGGCATAGGGAATGACTTTCATTCTCTTTCTATCTTCTGCCGTGGTCGGGCTTTGAGTCTTACTCAATTTCATACCTTGTAACACAGGCAAGAACTCTTTCTTTGACTGTTCCATTTTTGAACTACTTCAAAATCTTGTTAAGGTATGTACTCATTGAAAAAACTTATCAAGCGTCTTGATCTATCTCTATAGATCTTGATGCTCAATATGTAAGCAGCTTCACCGAGGTCTTTCTTTGAAAAACTCCTTTCAAACACTCCTTTATGCTTTGCAGAATAATTCTACATTATTTCCGATCAACAATATGTCATTCACATATACTTATCAGAAATGTTGTAGTGCTCCCACTCACTTTCTTGTAAATACAGGCTTCACCGCAAGTCTGTATAACACTATATCCTTTGATCAACTTATCAAAGTGTATATTCCAACTCCGAGATGCTTGCACCAGTCCATAGATGGATCGCTGGAGCTTGCATATTTTGTTAGCACCTTTAGGATTGAAAAAACCTTCTGGTTGCATCATATACAACTCTTCTTTAATAAATCCATTAAGGAATGCAGTTTTGTTTATCCATTTGCCAGATTTCATAAAATGCGGCAATTGCTAACATGATTCGGATAGACTTAAGCATAGATACGAGTGAGAAACTCTCATCGTAGTCAACATCTTGAACTTGTCGAAAACCTTTTTGCGACAATTCTAGCTTTGTAGATAGTGACACTACTATCAGCGTCCGTCTTCCTCTTGAAGATCCATTTAATCTCAATGGCTCGCCGATCATTGGGCAAGTCAATCAAAGTCCATACTTTGTTCTCATATATGGATCTCATCTCAGATTTCATGGCCTCAAGCCATTTTGCGGAATCTGGGCTCATCATCGCTTCCTCATAGTTCGTAGGTTCGTCATGGTCAAATAACATGACCTCCAGAACAGGATTACCGCATCACTCTGGTGTGGATCTCACTCTGGTTTACCTACGAGGTTTGGTAATAACTTGATCTGAAGTTTCATGATCATTATCATTAACTTCCTCACTAATTGGTGTAGGTGTCGCAGAAACTGGTTTCTGTGATGATCTACTTTCCAATAAGGAAGCAGGTACAGTTACCTCATCAAGTTCTACTTTCCTCCCACTCACTTCTTTCGAGAGAAACTCCTTCTCTAGAAAGGATCCATTCTTAGCAACGAATGTCTTGCCTTCGGATCTATGATAGAAGGTGTACCCAACTGTTTCCTTTGGGTATCCTATGAAGACACATTTCTCCGATTTGGGTTTGAGCTTATCAGGATGAAACCTTTTCACATAAGCATCGCAACCCCAAACTTTAAGAAACGACAACTTTGGTTTCTTGCCAAACCACAGTTCATAAGATGTCGTCTCAACGGATTTAGATGGTACCTTATTTAACGTGAATGCAGCTGTCTCTAATGCATAACCCCAAAAACGATAGTGGTAGATCGGTAAGAGACATCATATATCTCACCATATCTAATAAAGTACGGTTACGATGTTCGGACACACCATTACACTGTGGTGTTCCAGGTGGCGTGAGTAGTGAAACTATTTCACATTGTTTTAACTGAAGGCCAAACTCGTAACTCAAATATTTTACCTCTGCGATCATATCGTAGTAACTTTTATTTTCTTGTTACGATGATTCTCCACTTCACTCTGAAATTCTTTGAACTTTTCAAATGTTTCAGACTTGTGTTTTATCAAGTAGATATACCCATATCTGCTCAAATCATCTGTGAAGGTCAGAAAATAATGATACCTACTACGAGCCTCAATATTCATCGGACCACATACATCTGTATGTATGATTTCCAACAAATCTGTTGCTCTCTCCATAGTTCCGGAGAACGGCGTTTCAGTCATCTTGCCCATGAGGCACGGTTCGCAAGCATCAAGTGATTCATAATCAAGTGATTCCAAAATCCCATCAGTATGGAATTTCTTCATGCGCTTTACACCAATATGACCTAAACGGCAGTGCCACAAATAATTTGCACTATCATTATTAACTTTGCATCTTTTGGCTTCAATATTATGAATATGTGTATTACTACGATCGAGATCCAACAAACCATTTTCGTTGGTGTGTATGACCATAGAAGGTTTTTATTCATGTAAACAGAACAACAATTGTTCTCTAACTTAAATGAATAACCGTATTGCAATAAACATGATCAAATCATATTCATGCTCAACGCAAACACCAAATAACACTTATTTAGTTTCAACACTAATCCCGAAAGTACAGGGAGTGTGCGATGATGATCATATCAATCTTGGAACTACTTCCAACACACATCGTCACCTCGCCTTTTTACTAGTCTCTGTTTATTCTGCAACTCCCGTTTCGAGTTACTAGTCTTAGCAACTGAACCAGTATCAAATACCGAGGGGTTGCTATAAACACTAGTAAAGTACACATCAATAACATGTATAGCCAATATACCTTTGTTCACTTTGCCATCCTTCTTATCCACCAAATAGTTGGGGTAGTTCCGCTTCCAGTGACCAGTCCCTTTGCAGTAGAAGCACTTAGTCTCAGGCTTAGGATCAGACTTAGGCTTCTTCACTTGAGAAGCAACTTGCTTGCCGTTCTTCTTGAAGTTCCCCTTCTTCCCTTTGCCCTTTTCTTTAAACTAGTGGTCTCGTCAACCATCAACACTTGATGTTTTTCTTGATTTCTACCTTCGTCGATTTCAGCATCATGAAGAGCTCGGGAATTACTTTCGTCATCCCTTGCATACTGTAGTTCATCACGAAGTTCTACTAACTTGGTGATGGTGACTAGAGAATTCTGTCAATCACTATTTTATCTGGAAGATTAACTCCCACTTGATTCAAGCGATTGTAGTACCCAGACAATCTGAGCACATGCTCACTAGTTGAGCGATTCTCCTCCATCTTTTAGCTATAGAACTTGTTGGAGACTTCATATCTCTCAACTCGGGTATTTGCTTGAAATATTAACTTCAACTCCTGGAACATCTTATATGTTCCATGACGTTCAAAACGTCTTTGAAGTCCCGATTCTAAGCCGTTAAGCATGGTACACTAAACTATCAAGTAGTCATCATATTGAGCTAGCCAAACGTTCATAACGTCTGCATCTGCTCCTGCAATAGGTCTGTCACCTAGCGGTGCATTAAGGACATAATTCTTCTGTGCAGCAATGAGGATAATCCTCAGATCACAGATCCAATCCGCATCTTTGCTACTAACATCTTTCAACATAATTTTCTCTAGGAACATATCAAAAATAAATACAGGGAAGCAACAACGCGAGCTATTGATCTACAACATAATTTGCAAAAATACTATCAGGACTAAGTTCATGATAAATTTAAGTTCAATTAATCATATTACTTAAGAACTCCCACTTAGATAGACATCCCTCTAATCATCTAAGTGATCACGTGATCCATATAAACTAAACCATGTCCGATCATCACGTGAGATGGAGTAGTTTCAATGGTGAACATCACTATGTTGATCATATCTACTATATGATTCACGCTCGACCTTTCGGTCTCCATGTTCCGAGGCCATATCTGCATATGCTAGGCTCGTCAAGTTTAACCTGAGTATTCCGCGTGTGCAACTGTTTTGCACCCGTTGTATTTGAACGTAGAGCCTATCACACCCGATCATCACGTGGTGTCTCAGCACGAAGAACTTTCGCAACGGTGCATACTCAGGGAGAACACTTTTATCTTGAAATTTTAGTGAGAGATCATCTTATAATGCTACCGTCAATCAAAGCAAGATAAGATGCATAAAGGATTAACATCACATGCAATCAATATAAGTGATATGATATGGCCACCATCATCTTGTGCTTGTGATCTCCATCTTCGAAGCACCGTGCTCGTGATCTCCATCTCCGAAGAACCGTCATGATCACCATCGTCACCGGCGCGACACCTTGATCTCCATCGTAGTATCGTTGTCGTCTCGCCAACTTATTGCTTTTACGACTATCGCTACCGCTTAGTGATAAAGTAAAACTATTACATGGCGATTGCATTTCATACAATAAAGCGACAACCATATGGCTCCTGCCAGTTGCCGATAACTCGGTTACAAAACATGATCATCTCATACAACAAATTATATCACATCATGTCTTGACCATATCACATCACAACATGCCCTGCAAAAACAAGTTAGACGTCCTCTACTTTGTTGTTGCAAGTTTTACGTGGCTGCTACGGGCTTAGCAAGAACCGTTCTTACCTACGCATCAAAACCACAACGATAGTTTGTCAAGTTGGTGATGTTTTAACCTTCGCAAGGACCGGGCGTAGCCACACTCGGTTCAACTAAAGTGAGAGAGACAGACACCCGCCGGTCACCTTTAAGCAACGAGTGCTCGCAACGGTGAAACCAGTCCCGCGTAAGCGTACGCGTAATGTCGGTCCGGGCCGCTTCATCTCACAATACCGCCGAACCAAAGTATGACATGCTGGTAAGCAGTATGACTTATATCGCCCACAACTCACTTGTGTTCTACTCGTGCATAGCATCAACGCATAAAACCAGGCTCTGATACCACTGTTGGGGAACGTAGTAATTTCAAAAAAATTCCTACGCACACGCAAGATCATGGTGATGCATAGCAACGAGAGGGGAGAGTGTTGTCCACGTACCCTCGTAGACCGACAGCGGAAGCGTTATCACAACGCGGTTGATGTAGTCGTACATCTTCACGATCCGACCGATCAAGTACCGAACGTACGGCACCTCCGAGTTCTACACACGTTCAGCTCGATGATGTCCCTCGAACTCCGATCCAGCCGAGTGTTGAGGGAGAGTTTCGTCAACACGACGGCGTGATGACGATGATGATGTTCCACCGACGCAGGGCTTCGCCTAAGCTCCGCAACGGTATTATCGAGGTGTAATATGGTGGAGGGGGGCACCGCACACGGCTAAGAGATCTCAAGGATCAATTGTTGTGTCTCTGGGGTGCCCCCCTGCCCCCGTATACAAAGGAGCAAGGGGGAGGCAGCCGGCCAAGGGGAGAGGCGAGCCATAGGGGGGAGTCCTACTCCCACCGGGAGTAGGACTCCTCCTTTCCTTGTGGGAGTAGGAGAAGGGAAGGGGGAAGGAGAAAGAAGGAAGGGTGCGCCCCCCTTCCCTAGTCCAATTCGGACCAGACCATGGGGAGGGGTGCGGCCACCTTTTGAGGCCTTTCTCTCCTTTCCTGTATGGCCCATTAAGGCCCAATACGAATTCCCGTAACTCTCCGGTACTCCGAAAAATACCCGAATCACTCGGAACCTTTCCGAAGTCCGAATATAGTCGTCCAATATATCGATTTTTACGTCTCGACCATTTCGAGACTCCTCGTCATATCCCCGATCTCATCCGGGACTCCGAACTCCTTCGGTACATCAAAACTCAATAAAACTGTCATCGTAACGTTAAGCGTGCGGACCCTACGGGTTCGAGAACTATGTAGACATGACCGAGATACGTCTCTGGTCAATAACCAATAGCGGGACCTGGATGCCCATATTGGCTCCCACATATTCTATGAAGATCTTTATCGGTCAGACCGCATAACAACATACGTTGTTCCCTTTGTCACCGGTATGTTACTTGCCCGAGATTTGATCGTCGGTATCTCGATACCTAGTTCAATCTCGTTACCGGCAAGTCTCTTTACTCGTTCCATAACACATCATCCCGCAACTAACTCATTAGTCACAATGCTTGCAAGGCTTATAGTGATGTGCATTACCGAGTGGGCCCAGAGATACCTCTCCGACAATTGGAGTGACAAATCCTAATCTCGAAATACGCCAACCGAACAAGTACCTTTGGAGACACCTGTAGAGCACCTTTATAATCACCCATTTACGTTGTGACGTTTGGTAGCACACAAAGTGTTCCTCCGGTAAACGGGAGTTGCATAATCTCATAGTCATAGGAACATGTATAAGTCATGAAGAAAGCAATAGCAACATACTAAACGATCGAGTGCTAAGCTAATGGAATGGGTCAAGTCAATCACGTCATTCTCCTAATGAGGTGATCTCGTTAATCAAATGACAACTTATGTCTATGGCTAGGAAACATAACCATCTTTGATTAACGAGCTAGTCAAGTAGAGGCCTACTAGTGACACTCTGTTTGTCTATATATTCACACATGTATTATGTTTCCGGTTAATACAATTCTAGCATGAATAATAAACATTTATCATGATACAAGGAAATAAATAATACTTTATTATTGCCTCTAGGGCATATTTCCTTCAGGCACCTCCCATTCCTCCCATGGGACCTCTCATTCCTCCTCTCATCATGCTTCTCATGAGCATTTGCTTATTCATGAGCATTCCATCGCGAGAGAGTTCGACATACGCCTTTGCCTTGGCATCAAGAGTAGATAAGTCCATGAACATAAACTTGAGTGATTTCTCCTCCACCATCTTCATCTCCTCGGATGCCGCCTTTCTCTCCTCAAATTCGACCTTTCTCTCCTCGGCCATCGCCAACCTCTATTTGGTCGCCGCCCTCCGTCCCTCGGCTTCACTCCTCTCCTCCATTTCTTTGAGCTTCAACTTTGAGATAGGTCTACGTAACAGCCCCAAAAAATTAAAAATTAGTTTTGAGCAAATTCCTTCCAGAATCCGTAGAACCAAAAGTTCTCTCTCCGTTTCTCCGTGCCAGCTCATCACCACAGTGCATCCTCCGACTTAGAGCATCTCCAATAGAAGATGCAAATTTGAAGATGTAAAACGAAGATTTAAAAAATTACATCTTCAAAAAGGGCCTTTTGCATCTAAAAAAAGTGCCAACTCCAACATACGATTTAAAACGAAGATGCAAAAGAGCAACTCCAATAGAAGATGCAAACTAGAGGTGTAAATCTGCCGCTGGCCGCGCGGCTGCTGTTCGGCCGCAGTTTAGCCGCTATACAGCCCCATTTGCACATTGAATTTTCATAATTCTACCAACAAAGTGCATCATGAAGCAAAGTTTTAAATCCTACAAACAAAAGTCAATTGTCTCAAACGAAGTTTTTGGTCCAAAAAATGAAAATACACATAGACATCACTCAATTTGCGTCCTCTCTATTGTCACTAGTGCCATTGTCGACGGTGGTATGATCATCATCAATGGCTTCTTTCTCGACTTTTTCATGCGTTGAAGTCTCATTGCCGTGAACTCCAGCGGAAGCACCTTCATTGCCACCTCCCATGCCGCTCATGTTGCCACCGTAGTCACCTCCCATGCCACTCATCATGTTGCCGCCGAAGCCACCTCCCATGCCACTCATCATGTTGCGCCAGAGCCACCTCCCATGCCACTCATAATGTTGTCGCCGAAGCCACCTCCCATGTCGCTCATTTTGCCCCCAAAGCCACCTCCCATGCCACTGAAGCCACCATCCATGTTGCCACCAAAGCCACCTCCCACATTTCCACCAAATGCACCATTCATGGCACCTCCCATCATGTTCATGTACCCGCCCATTCCTCCTCTCGTTCCTCCGCCCATGGCACCTCCCATTCCTCCCATGGGACCTCTCATTCCTCCTCCCATCATGCTTCTCATGAGCATTTGCTTCTTCATGAGCATTCCATCATGACAAAGTTTGACATACGCCTTTGCCTTGGCATCAAGAGTAGATAAGTCCATGAACATAAACTTGAGTGCTTTCTCCTCCACCATCTTCATGTCCTCGATTGCCACCTTTCTCTCCTCAAATTTGACCTTTCTCTCCTCGGCCGCCACCAACCTCTCTTCGGTCGCCGCTCTCCATCACTCGGCTTCACTCCTCTCCTCCATTTCTTTGAGCTTCAACATTCTTTTTTCTTCCGCATACTCTTTCCTCGCCATGACTATGGCATCAAATCCTTCCTGGAGATCATTGTCTCCGGCCTTGGTTCCTTCACTTTCTTAGTTCCACCGGTCCTATACATTTTAGTCACTGGGTGAGGGGTGGGGCTCCTTCTCTCATCATTGGGGCTATCTTCTTCATCCTCCACCACCACACTCTTCTTCTTCAAAGCATCGAAAACTTCTCTAGTTTTTTCACTTCTCCTCATCCTTGAGCTCTTTGTAGCAATGATGGAAAGTGAAAGCTCTTCCTTTCATCTTCCTCTTCTCTACTTTGTTGTTCCTATCTCAAAAATAATCTTTCCATGCAATGCAAATCAACACATCATCGGTGTTGATGTAATTTGCGGTTCTTCCCTTCACAACGAAGTCGTCATCATCCATGTCGAGATTGTCATCATCGTATTGTTGAGTTTCATATTCTTGTGATGCATACTCATGTGAACAATCATCATTTGTCACATTTGTCGCGCGCATGAAAACTTCATCATCAAGACTATAAAAATGGACCTACATGTAATCAACTTCACATTCTATTAGAATCAACAATTGAAACAACAAACAAATGCACAAATGATTTCTTTTTACCTTCGCGACATATCGTCGAACACGTTGGATGCGGTTTTTGTCGGTGTGGCTGTCGGTGTCAAAACCGGCGGATCTCGGGTAGGGGGTCCCGAACTGTGCGTCTAGGGTCGATGGTAACAGGAGATGGGGGACACGATGTTTACCCAGGTTCGGTCCCTCTTGATGGAGGTAATACCCTACTTCCTGCTTGATTGATCTTGATGAATATTAGGGTTACAAGAGTTGATCTACCACGAGATCGTAATGGCTAAACCCTAGAAGTCTAGCCTGTATGATTATGATTGCCTCTATGGACTAAACCCTCCGGTTTATATAGACACCGGAGGGGCCTAGGGTTGTACAGAGTCGGTTTACAAAGGAAGGAATCTACATATCCGAACGCCAAGCTTGCCATCCACGCAAGGGAGAGTCCCATCCGGACAAGGGAGGAAGTCTTCTATCTTGTATCTTCATAGCCCATTAGTCCGGCCCATGTTACATAGTCCGGACGCCCGAGGACCCCTTAATCCAGGACTCCCTCAGTAGCCCCTGAACCAGGCTTCAATGACGATGTGTCCGGCGCGCAGATTGTCTTCGGCATTGCAAGGCGGGTTCCTCCTCCGAATACTCCAAAACAGCCTTCGAACACAACAAACATGTCCGGCTCTGCAAAACAAGTACCCCACACACAGGTAGAGAGTATAATATTTCACAAGTCCAATCTACTGACAACTTTTGTAGCGTGACATCACGTCGCTGCCTGGTTATTATTTCGAACCGTTTTTTTAGCCTCCCGCTCCACGTTTCAAGATGCGGTTTTATTGGCACGTCTTGTCGAAGCAGAGATCGTATCCCCTTATCGCGGGATTCTCATCAATACGGGTGTGGGTAATCCAACCGCGCCGTCTGCACAGCCCTTGGGGAATAGGCGAGTTTTAAGGGGAGTGGGGAGGCGCTTGATATTCGCTGCCTTTATAAGGAGATAAGTATTCACTCTTTCACCCATGCCTTCCTTCTCTCAGCCCACCCATTCTCGAGCTCTAGCGCCCAAGCTCTCATCCTCTCCGCCTCAGAAAAGCACTCCGACCATGTCCGGATCTGGAGCACAGGGCAAGTGGATGGTCTCCTCCGTTAAGGAGAAGGACATCACCAAGCTCCGGGAGGCTGGGTACTTAGCCCAGGAAATCGCCGACCGGCTTCCAGCAAAGGGGCAGATCATCCCCACCTCGGAGCCCCATGAGAGGGTGGTATTCATCCCTCACTTCGTCTGCGGATTGGGATTCCCTCTCCACCCATTCGTCCGCGGACTCATGTTCTACTACGGGCTGGATTTCCACGATCTGGCCCCCAACTCCTTCCTCAACATCTCAGCATTTATTGTCGTGTGCGAGCCCTTCCTCCGCATCCCACCCCATTTCGGATTGTGGTTAAAGATCTTCAATGTGAAGCCGAAGGTGGTGGGAGGTCAACATGCAGAGTGCGGAGGCGCCATGGTGAGCAAGATGCCCAACGTCGCATGGCCAAAGGTACCTTCGTGGAGACTGTCAAAGGGTGGCAACAGTAGTGGTTCTACGTCACAGAGACTCGCGACGCCACCTGGGCCGCGGCTCCCGAATTCCAGTCCGGAGCCCCGATGCGGCTCACCTCCTGGCTAGAGAAGGGCCTGAACTGGTCTTCATCGGACGAGCTGTCAGCGCTTCAGATGCGCATCCAGAGCATGGTAGACAAGAATATCAAGCATGTCAATGTGATCCATGTGATGCTTTTTCGCCGGATCCTTCCGTGCCAAAGCGAACTTTCCATTTGTGGGAGTTCGATCCGTCCAAGCATCAGACCCTGCAACAGTTCTTCGGCACTACACACGAAGACATCTGGAAGGTGCTTTTCAAGGCCAATGAGACATGGCCGAAGACAACCGAGGATCGTGGGTACAACCTGGCCCATCCAGCCAACCCGGTAAGTTTTCGTATTTCAAGGTGTATCCTTTACTTGTATACTCTAGGGAGATGTCTAAGCTTCCCTATTTGTTTTTCAGGGCTGGAAAAAGAGGGCGGAGCGGATTCAGTGTCCGGCTTCGCTGCCCGAAAACCCAGCAATCCCACTTCTTACGAAGATGCTCGTTCTGGCGCCCTACCAAGCGCCGGAGAAGAAGGCCAAGGAGACCAGAAGTGGCCTCCGCCGTAAGGGCACTTCAGACGCGATGTCCGAAGACGCCGAGACCCACTCCTCCCCCACCGAGGATGACGAGGAGGAGGAGGAAAGCAATTCTCCCCCGGAGGGCGAAAGGAAGAAAAGGGCGTCCTCCACGCATCTGGAGGCAGAGGCGTCCAAGAAGGGGAAGGTCTCCCTCGCGGACAACTCCGCGTGGGACATCGATAGCGGCTCCGAGTGGCGCCCCAGGGATAAGCCCCTGGCCGAATCGTAAGTACTCAAAGACGCTCTCATATATCCAGCTCCTTTACTTCATGGTATTAACATGTTGAATCATGCGCTGCAGCCCGGCCCGTTCCGACCTCCACCGATCCTCATCTTCGGGGAATTCACTGGATCTGAAGGTGATGGACAGCGGGTCCCTTCCGGCGGCCTCCTCTCCCCAGGGCATGGATGCTACCTCTTGAGCATGCGTTGGTTTTCCCTTGAAGAGGAAAGGGTGATGCAGCAAAGTAGCGTAAGTATTTCCCTCAGTTTTGAGAACCAAGGTATCAATCCAGTAGGAGGTTACGCACAAGTCGCCTCGTACCTACACAAACAAATAAGAACCTTGCAACCAACGCGATAAAGGGGTTGTCAATCCCTTCACAGCCACTTGCAAAAGTGAGATCTGATAGAGACAATAAGATAAATATTTTTGGTATTTTTATGATATAGAATGGAAAGTAAAGATTGCAAAATAAAAGACGGAAGAAATAGTAAATTGATAGGAAAATAATATGATGGAGAATAGACCCGGGGGCCATAGGTTTCACTAGTGGCTTCTCTCAAGATAGCATAATTTACGGTGGGTGAACGAATTACTGTCGAGCAATTGATAGGAAAGCGCATAGTTATGAGAATATCTAGGCATGATCATGTATATAGGCATCATGTCCGTGACAAGTAGACCGAAACGATTCTGCATCTACTACTATTACTCCACACATCGACCGCTATCCAGCATGCATCTAGAGTATTAAGTTCATAAGAACATAGTAACGCATTAGGCAAGATGACATGATGTAGAGGGATAAACTCAAGCAATATGATATAAACCCCATCTTTTTATCCTCGATGGCAACAATACAATACGTGCCTTACTGCCCCTGCTGTCACTGGGAAAGGACACCGCAAGATTGAACCCAAAGCTAAGCTGTAGCGACCAGACCTCAAATGGCCTGTGCTGCTGTGCACCAGTGTCATCCCTGGATCAGTAATGCTGACACGCACAGTACAAATGGAGGATTTATAACAGAGTAGCAATCACACACTTATTACATCGAATATCTCCGAAGAGATTAAGAATGATAAACATGGCTTAAGGCCATCTAATAACGATAACAGCGGAAGACTTGGAAGATAAGTGAGTCCATCAACTCCAGCGGCATCACTGAGTATAAGACCACGACCTAAGGCATCTTACCCGTCGTCTGAAAAGTCTGCAACATGAAACATTGCAGCCCGAAAACGGGTCAGCACATAGAATATGCTGGCAATGTAACACATAGAGAGCAATGAACAATAATGCTATACTACATGCATATATGGCTGGTGGAAAGCTCTATGGTTACAGTTTTGCGAAAAGCCAATTTTATCCTACTTCAAAGGAATAAATTTTATTTAACTATCATGGTGGTTGTGAAACATTGAGAAGGTACCTCCAACTCAATCCCAATTAAGTATCATCATTAACCCAACAAAATTAATTATAAGTATCACGATGATGAGATTCAAATGATAATCCAAGTACTAGATACTCAAGTTGTCCATAACCGGGGACACGGCTAATCATGATCAGTTTGTACACTCTGCAGAGGTTTGTGCACTTTTCCCCACAAGACTCGATCGCCTCCGCTTGATTCTCGCACTGCATGATGTTTGAGAAACGGATGACCGAGACACAGTCTTTCAGAAACAATCACTCTTTACTCTGGATGGACCGGTACACCTACTTTCCCCTACATCTGCTAGTCCACCTCTTCAAGAGATCCTGTAACCTACTCAGCTATGCTAGAGCCCATAATAGCTTGTGGCTGCACACGGAAGTTTCTAGCATGAATAATCTTATGATCCCTTTGAGCCTGGGTGGCGGACCTTATACATACAGACAACACTGGGTTCTCCAGGTGCCTCAATCCACCCAGATGTGAGTTTTAGTTGCCACCTTAAGTTGAACCATTATTAACAATCTCACATCTGTCATGAATATCTCTCAAACCCAATCCACGTCTACGAGCATAGCATGGCAATAATAATAGCAACGTAGAAGTAACTCCCAAGGGTTTGATAGAGTAAAACAGGTAATAGGTACTACCTCAACTACTTCCCAGTACCCACAGTTTAATTAGATCCTAATCATGCAAGTGTTTGAGGGAAAACAGATCTAATGCAACGGGATATGATCAAAGTGTTACTTGCCTTGCTGATGATCCGCAAAACCTAGCGAGTCGAAGTAACAAGCGGCACACTCCGGGTACTCTATCGCAAACAAACAAGCATACAATCAGTACTCAACTAATGCACAGGTAAAACTCGAATGAAAGATCCAACCAGAAATTTCAACTTAAGAACTCCGGTTTGCAAAAAGAATCAACTCGAAAGAAGCAACGAAAGTCAAACGACAAAAGAAAGAAACTTCGTTTGCTAATCTGGATCTAGGTCAAATTTTACTGTAGCGAAACTTGTTTGAGTAGGTTAAACGGAAAGAGAATTTCGAGACGAAACTCTAGGCGCTTGAATCGCCTGATTCCGATAAACGAGCGAGAAGTTAAACAGAATCGAAGATTCGATCAGAAATCGAATCTGAGAAAAATAACGAGAAAATCCGACAAAAAAGAAAAACGGACGAACGGTTAAATAACGGACGTTCGTTAACAGAGAAAAACCGACGAATGCGTTCATTAAAACAAACGGTTCGGTGAACGCTCGTAAAATAATAAAACCGAAAAAAACCGATCTAGGGTCTTTTTTAAACGAAGGGGTTTTTTTTACAGAAAACCGGCAACGACGGGAATCAGGGTAGCGGCGGTACCTCGACGGTGGGCTCCGGCGAGGGGCTCCGGCGGGGGCGGGGCTTGGCGGCTGGGTGCGGGGCTCGGGGGTGCGGGGGCGGCGGCTCCGGCGGCTCCCGGCGGCGGCGGCGGGGCAAACGGCAGCGGCGGCGGGGCGTGTTGCGGCGGCGGCGATGAGGGGCTCCGGCGGCGGCTCGAGGTGAGGAAAGAGGGGGGGCGCTATATATATAGGAGGGGGGTGTGCGGCGGCTTGGGCAAGGGGGCACCCGAGGCGGCGGCGGCTCCCGTGCCCGGGACGGACTCCGGCGGCGAGCTCCCGTGCGGGAAGAGGAAGGCGCGAGGCGGGCCGTCGGCTGGGCCTTTGGCCCGGTCGGCGCGCGGGCGGTTTTTTCTCTCTCTTTTTTTTAAAAATTAGTTCCGCGGAAAATAATACGTAGAAAAATAAATAAAAATCAGAAAAATATGAAATAAATTTTCCCCGTCTAGTTAGAAAATCTAGAATAGGGTGAACATTGTTTTTCAAGTCAAAATAAATATTTTGGAAAATATGCAATATTTTTAATGCAATAAAAATTGCAAATAAAATCCAAATAAATTCCAAATAATGTTTTTAACATTTTTCCTCCAGTATTTCAATTGTTTTGGAGAAGTCATATTTTCTCCTCTCGTTTATTTAAAATGAAATATTTTTCCGGAGAGAAAAATAATTAAAACCACAATCCTCGTTTGAAAAATCAAATTTGAAAATTCGAGAAAGTCCCCAACTCTCTCCGAGGGTCCTTGAGTTGCTTAGGATTATCGAGGATTTGTCAAAATGCAACAAAACATGATATGCAATGATGGTCTATGTATAACATTCCAAATTGAAAATTTGGGATGTTACAAACCTACCCCCCTTAAGATGAATCTCGCCCTCGAGATTCGGGTTGGCTAGAAAACAGGTGGGAGTGGTTTTACCGTAGATCTTCCTCTCGCTCCCAGGTGGCTTCATCCTCTGTGTGGTGACTCCACTGAACTTTGCAAAACTTGATAACCTTGTTGCGGGTAACTCGGCTGGCATACTCGAGAATCTTAACTGGTTTCTCCTCATAAGTCAAATCACTTTCCAACTGAATCGCTTCCAGTGGCACAGTATCTCTCAGTGGTATCTCAGCCATTTCTGCGTGGCACTTCTTCAATTGCGAAACGTGAAATACATCATGAACTCCAGACAATCCTTCGGGCAATTCCAACTTGTAAGCAACTTCTCCCATACGTTCCAACACTCTGTATGGTCCGATAAAACGGGGCGCTAACTTTCCTTTAACTCCAAAACGCTTCACTCCTCGAAGTGGTGATACTCGAAGATACACTCTGTCTCCGACTTCGTGAACTGTCTCCTTTCGTTTAGAATCGGCATAACTCTTCTGTCTGGACTGGGCTACCTTGAGCCTATCGCGAATCAACCTTACTTTCTGTTTAGATTCCTTAATCAAATCTGGTCCAAACAGCTGACGGTCTCCAACTTCGTCCCATAACAACGGTGTCCTACACCTTCTTCCGTATAATGCTTCGAAAGGGGCCATCTTCAAACTGGTTTGATAACTGTTGTTATACGAAAACTCCGCATATGGCAAATTGTCGTCCCAACTAGATCCATAATCTAGTGCACATGCTCTCAACATGTCCTCCAAAATCTGGTTGACTCTCTCGGTCTGTCCATCTGTCTGTGGGTGAAATGCTGTACTAAATTCCAGCCTGGTTCCCAATGTTTCATGTAACTGCTTCCAAAACTTTGAGGTAAATTGGGTTCCTCTCTCTGATACAATGGTCCTCGGAACTCCATGCAAACATACTATCCTGGTCATGTATATCTTTGCCAACTTAGCACTGGTGTAAGTGGTCTTCACTGGAATGAAATGAGCCACTTTCGTCAAACGATCGACTACAACCCATATCGAGTCATAGCCTGAACGAGTCCTGGGTAATCCCGTGATAAAATCCATGCCTATTTTATCCCACTTCCATTCGGGTATCGGCAATGGCTGTAGCAATCCTGCTGGCTTCTGATGCTCTGCCTTCACTCTCTGACATACATCACAAACTGCTACATACTCCGCAATATCCTTTTTCATTCCGGTCCACCAGATAGTATTCTTCAAATCCAAATACATCTTGGTATTCCCTGGGTGAATCGAGTACGGTGAATCATGGGCTTCTTGCAAAATCAACTTCCTGATCTCCGGATCATTTGGTACATATACGCGGTCCTCGAACCATAAGGTATCGTGCTCATCCTCACGAAATCCCTTGGCTTTTCCTTTGCTCATCTTCTCCTTTATCTCTTCAATCTCCTTGTCTGTTTTCTGAGCTTCTCTGATCCTTTCCATCAAGGTAGACTGAATATCCAATGACGCTAAATAGCCTCTTGGGACTATCTCCAAACATAGCTCACGAAGGTTCTCGGCGAACTCCTGAGGTAATTCTCCTGTCATGAGGGTGTTGATATGACTCTTGCGGCTCAACGCGTCTGCTACTACGTTAGCCTTTCCAGGGTGATAATGCAATCTCATATCATAATCTTTAATGAGCTCCAACCATCTCCTCTGTCTGAGGTTTAACTCCTTCTGCGTGAAAATATACTTCAAACTCTTGTGATCCGTATACACCTCACAATGGTTTCCGATGAGGAAATGTCTCCATGTCTTCAATGCATGCACCACGGCTGCTAATTCCAAATCATGCGTAGCATAATTCTTCTCATGGGGTTTAAGTTGTCGTGAAGCATACGACACAACTCTTCCTTCCTGCATAAGCACTGCTCCAAGTCCTCGACGAGAAGCGTCGCAATAAACTTCATAGTCCTTGCGTTGATCGGGCAGAATCAACACTGGTGATGTAACCAATCATTTCTTCAGCTCTTGGAAACTAGCTTCACATTCCTCAGTCCAATTGAATTTGGTGTCCTTCTTCAATAGCTCAGTCATGGGCTTAGCAATCTTTGAGAAATTCTCGATGAATCTCCGGTAGTATCCTGCAAGTCCAAGAAAACTCCGGATTTCTCCAACTGTCGTGGGTGATTCCCAACTTGTCACGGTGTCAACCTTGGCAGGGTCTACTGCTATTCCTTCTCCAGAAATAACATGTCCAAGGAATCCAACTTCCTTCAGCCAAAACTCACATTTGCTGAACTTGGCATATAACTGATGTTCTCTGAGCTTCTCAAGTACCAATCGTAAATGCTCCTCATGCTCTTCTTCATCCTTGGAAAAGATTAAATATCATCAATGAACACCACGACGAACTTATCCAAAAACTCCATAAACACTTTGTTCATCAGGTTCATGAAATAGGCCGGTGCGTTAGTCAGTCCAAATGACATAACGGTATACTCATACAATCCATATCTGGTGGTAAATGCCGTCTTGGGTATATCCTGCTCTCAAATCTTTAACTGATGGTATCCTGATCGTAGATCGATCTTGGAAAATACCTTAGCTCCTTGCAAGCAATCAAACAAATCATTGATCATCGGCAGTGGGTACTTGTTTTTGATGGTCACTTCATTCAGTCCTCGGTAATCAACAACCATCCTTAGTGATCCATCTTACTTCTCCACTAGTAGTACTGGTGATCCCCAAGGTGACGAACTTGGGCGAATATAGCCTTTATCCAGTAACTCCTTGATCTGCTTCTTAATTTCCTCCAAATCCTTTGCGGGCATCCTGTACGGTCTCTTAGATATTGGCCCTGTGCCTGGCAAAAGTTCAATCAAAAACTCGATGTCTCTATCTGGTGGCATGCCTGGCAACTCTTCTGGAAATACATCCGGATAGTCTTTCACCACTGGTACTTCCTCCTGTACAACTCCTGATAAGGAATTCACTTGAGTCCTCTTCGGCATATGCCGGGATACATACTTGATCCTTTTTCCTTCCGGGGTGGTAAGCAAAATCGTCTTGCTGGCACAATCGATGTTTCCTCCATACAACGATAGCCAATCCATTCCCAAAATCACATCCAAACCTTGCGATTCCAAAACAATGAGGTCTGAGGGGAAAACATGCCTACCAATGGCCAACGGTATCTGAAAACATCCTTGGGTGGCCATATACTCTGCTCCTGGCGAGGTTACTAACATGGGGCTTTTGAGAACTTGGGTGGACATCTTAAACTTGTTTACGAATCCCCTTGATATGTATGAATGCGATGCACCAGTATCGAAAAGAACGGTTGCCGTAAATGACTTAACCAAAAACTTACCTATTACTGCATCAGGCTGAGCTTCAACCTCCTCCACGCTCACGTGGTTCACATGTCCTTTGTTGAATGGGTTCGGCTTCTTCCCAGAGCTTCCATTGCCATTTCCATTTTGGGCTTCGGGACAATCAGTAGCATAATGTCCCGTCTTCTGGCACTTGAAACAAGTAATGTGACTTAGATCTCTCTTGGTTGGGGTAGATGGGTTGGTGCGGTTCTGTCCGTTTCCTCCTCCATTCCCATTACCATTCTTGGAGCCATTATGGTTATGCAAACTACCTCCTCCATGGGTATGCTGAAACTGTCCTCCCGGCTTCGGGGTAAATCGTGGCTTCTGCTGGGCTCCAGAATTGTACTTCCCTTGTCCATACTTCCTCTTACGGTTTTCAATCTGCTGTTGCTTCCCTTCAATCATGAGAGCTCTATCTACCAGCTCCTGGTAGTTGTTGAAAGTTGCTACCATCAACTACATACTTAGCTCATCATTCAATCCTTCCAGAAACTTCTCCTGCTTGGCAGCATCTGTAGCAACGTCATCCGGTGCATAACGTGCTAACTTACTGAAATCCTCCACATACTGGCCTACGGTGCGTCCTCCTTGGCGTAGGTTACGAAACTCACGCTTCTTCATAGCCATAGCTCCTGCTGAAACATGAGCTGTACGGAAAGCTTGCTGAAACTGGTCCCATGTGACAGTGTCAATAGGATGCGTGGCTGTGTAATTTTCCCACCATGATGTTGCGGGTCCATCAAGCTGATGTGCGGCAAAACGCACTCCTTCCGCATCTGTGCATCCTGCAGTGGTCAACTCCCTTCCAACTTTGTGGAGCCAATCATCTGCTATAATCGGCTCGGTGCTACTGGAAAACACCGGCGGGTTTAGCCTTAAGAAACGGGCTAAGTGATCAACAGGTGGTGGTGGCGGTGGGTTGTTGTTGTTGTTGCCTTGGTTCTGAACTAACACTTGCATCAGGGCATTCTGTTGCTGAATCAACTGGGTGATCTCTGGCGGAAAAACAAATCCGGTGTCGCGTCTCGGAGGCATCTCATAGGTTTAGAAAAGATGAGAGTTTAGAATAGAATGAGGTCTAGCGGGAAAACACTACCCATATGCTCATGAGACAAATTCAATCAATATCACTCAATCAATCCAAACAAGGCAAAACAATCGATCTAACTAGCGTTACAAAGTGCTTGAACTATACTATTAAATGGGGGAAAACTACTACTGATATGGTGGTCTACTAGAAATTCTGATCCGTTGAAGACTCCATGATGTCTGCTCCAGCTTCATCAATCCATTCGTCTTCACTTGGTTCCGAGTCGGTGTCGTCGATGATGATGTAGTTGTCCGGACAAGTGCATTCGTCGACTTCTGCTTTTGGCACTGAATTTCCCACGAATGATCCAATCTTATTCTCCAGGTCGTCAATCTTCCCTACTAGTGCGTTGATTTCGTCCAAGTAATCTTCGCGTGTAGTCTTGAGTTCTTCTTGGAGTTCCTTGATCTTCGTGAATGCCTTCTTCAATTCTTCCTTGTCCGTGCATATCTGATTCTCCTGGCGGCGAATATGTTGGTTCTGCTCCTGGATGAAAGCTGCAATTGATCCATCCTTCTTGGTCTTGATCATCTCCCATTGCGCGTCTCGACGTCCACAAATCTGATAAATTGTATCCTTAAGCTCCTGGTGGTAGACTTCTCCAATGCGTCCCATGGCGATGTGTGCGGCCATGCTCTTCCCTAAACTCCAAGTTGGTGCTTCGAAAACCAATCTCATGGCACTAAACATCCTTCCTGGAATGATAACTTGAATCTTCCAGCTCTCCTCTTCAGGTAATGTGGCGTTGTAGGTTCCGGTGACGCTTGGTATTCCTATGTTCAAGTACTTGGTGACTTCCTTCAAATGTCGACCAAATGGCGTGTCTTCATCTGGTTGCATGAACTTGCTCCTTGCATTTGCCATTACTAAAAGAGTAGAAAGTGGAGAGGGGTCAGAAATGAGAAGAGAGAAGCTTTCTAGGGCTTAAGCTTAGTGGTCGTGTCCTATAGTCAGCGTGTGCTCTGATACCAACTTTGTAGCGACCAGACCTCAAATGGCCTGTGCTGCTGTGCACCAGTGTCATCCCTGGATCAGTAATGCTGACACGCACAGTACAAATGGAGGATTTATAACAGAGTAGCAATCACACACTTATTACATCGAATATCTCCGAAGAGATTAAGAATGATAAACATGGCTTAAGGCCATCTAATAACGATAACAGCGGAAGACTTGGAAGATAAGTGAGTCCATCAACTCCGGCGGCATCACTGAGTATAAGACCACGACCTAAGGCATCTTACTCGTCGTCTGAAAAGTCTGCAACATGAAACGTTGCAGCCCGAAAACGGGTCAGCACATAGAATATGCTGGCAATGTAACACATAGAGAGCAATGAACAATAATGCTATACTACATGCATATATGGCTGGTGGAAAGCTCTATGGTTACAGTTTTGCGAAAAGCCAATTTTATCCTACTTCAAAGGAATAAATTTTATTTAACTATCATGGTGGTTGTGAAACATTGAGAAGGTACCTCCAACTCAATCCCAATTAAGTATCATCATTAACCCAACAAAATTAATTATAAGTATCACGGTGATGAGATTCAAATGATAATCCAAGTACTAGATACTCAAGTTGTCCATAACCGGGGACACGGCTAATCATGATCAGTTTGTACACTCTGCAGAGGTTTGTGCACTTTTCCCCACAAGACTCGATCGCCTCCGCTTGATTCTCGCACTGCATGATGTTTGAGAAACGGATGACCGAGACACAGTCTTTCAGAAACAATCACTCTTTACTCTGGATGGACCGGTACACCTACTTTCCCCTACATCTGCTAGTCCACCTCTTCAAGAGATCCTGTAACCTACTCAGCTATGCTAGAGCCCATAATAGCTTGTGGCTGCACACGGAAGTTTCTAGCATGAATAATCTTATGATCCCTTTGAGCCTGGGTGGCGGACCTTATACATACAGACAACACTGGGTTCTCCAGGTGCCTCAATCCACCCAGATGTGAGTTTTAGTTGCCACCTTAAGTTGAACCATTATTAACAATCTCACATCTGTCATGAATATCTCTCAAACCCAATCCACGTCTACGAGCATAGCATGGCAATAATAATAGCAACGTAGAAGTAACTCCCAAGGGTTTGATAGAGTAAAACAGGTAATAGGTACTACCTCAACTACTTCCCAGTACCCACAGTTTAATTAGATCCTAATCATGCAAGTGTTTGAGGGAAAACAGATCTAATGCAATAAAACTGGGTATGAACGGGATATGATCAAAGTGTTACTTGCCTTGCTGATGATCCGCAAAACCTAGCGAGTCGAAGTAACAAGCGGCACACTCCGGGTAATCTATCGCAAACAAACAAGCATACAATCAGTACTCAACTAATGCACAGGTAAAACTCGAATGAAAGATCCAACCAGAAAGTTCAACTTAAGAACTCCGGTTTGCAAAAAGAATCAACTCGAAAGAAGCAACAAAAGTCAAACGACGAAAGAAAGAAACTTCGTTTGCTAATCTGGATCTAGGTCAAACTTTACTGTAGCGAAAACTTGTTTGAGTAGGTTAAACGGAAAGAGAATTTCGAGACGAAACTCTAGGCGCTTGAATCGCCTGATTCCGATAAACGAGCAAGAAGTTAAACAGAATCGAAGATTCGATCAGAAATCGAATCTGAGAAAAATAACGAGAAAATCCGACGAAAAAGAAAAACGGACGAACGGTTAAATAACGGACGTTCGTTAACAGAGAAAAACCGATGAACGCGTTCGTTAAAACGAACGGTTCGGTGAACGCTCGTAAAATAATAAAACCGAAAAAAAAACCGATCTAGGGGTTTTTTTTAACGAAGGGGTTTTTTTTAGAGAAAACCGGCAACGACGGGAATCGGGGCAGCGGCCGTACCTCGACGGCGGGCTCCGGCAAGGGGCTCCGGCGGGGGCGGGGCTTGGCGGCGGGGTGCGGGGCTCGGGGGTGCGGGGGCGGCGGCTCCGGCGGCTCCCGGCGGCGGCGGCGGGGAAACGGCGGCGGCGGCGGGGCGTGTTGCGGCGGCGGCGATGAGGGGCTCCGGCGGCGGCTCGAGGTGAGGAAAGAGGGGGGCGCTATATATATAGGAGGGGGGGTGTGCGGCGGCTTGGGCAACGGGGCACCCGAGGCGGCGGCGGCTCCCGTGCCCGGGACGGACTCCGGCGGCGAGCTCCCGTGCGGGAAGAGGAAGGCGCGAGGCGGGCCGTCGGCTGGGCCTTTGGCCCGGTCGGCGCGCGGGCGGTTTTTTCTCTCTCTTTTTTTTTAAAAATTAGTTCCGCGGAAAATAATACGTAGAAAAATAAATAAAAATCAGAAAAATATGAAATAAATTTTCCCCGTCTAGTTAGAAAATCTAGAATAGGGTGAACATTGTTTTTCAGGTCAAAATAAATATTTTGGAAAACATGCAATATTTTTAATGCAATAAAAATTGCAAATAAATTCCAAATAATGTTTTTAACATTTTTCCTCCAGTATTTCAATTGTTTTGGAGAAGTCATATTTTCTCCTCTCGTTTATTTAAAATGAAATATTTTTCCGGAGAGAAAAATAATTAAAACCACAATCCTCGTTTGAAAAATCAAATTTGAAAATTTGAGAAAATCCCCAACTCTCTCCGAGGGTCCTTGAGTTGCTTAGGATTATCGAGGATTTGTCAAAATGCAACAAAACATGATATGCAATGATGGTCTATGTATAACATTCCAAATTGAAAATAAACTCAAGCAATATGATATAAACCCCATCTTTTTATCCTCGATGGCAACAATACAATACGTGCCTTACTGCCCCTGCTGTCACTGGGAAAGGACACCGCAAGATTGAACCCAAAGCTAAGCACTTCTCCCATTGCAAGAAAGATCAATCTAGTAGGCCAAACCAGACTGACAATTCGAAGAGACTTGCAAAGATAATTAAATTATGCATAAAAGAATTCAGAGAAGATTCAAATATTGTTCATAGATAATCTTGATCATAAACCCACAATTCATCGGATCTCGACAAACACACCGCAAAAAGAATTACATTGAATAGATCTCCAAGAAGATTGATGAGAACTTTGTATTGAGATCCAAAGAGAGAGAAGAAGCCATCTAGCTAATAACTATGGACCCGAAGGTCTGTGATAAACTACTCACACATCATCGGAGAGGCTATGGTGTTGATGTAGAAGCCCTCCGTGATCAATTCCCCCTCCGGTGGAGCGCCGGAAAAGGTTCCAAGATGGGATCTCACGGGTACAGAAGGTTGTGGTGGTGGAAATAGGGTTTCGTGGTGCTCTCGGATGTTTTCAGGGTATATGAGTATATATAGGCGAAAGAAGTAGGTCGGTGGAGCCACGAGGGGCCCACGAGGGTGGGGGCGCGCCCTCCTGCCTCGTGGCCTCCTCGTTTCTTTCTTGACGTCCACTCCAAGTCTCCTGGATTGCGTTTGTTCCAAAAATAACTCTCCCGAAGGTTTCATTCCGTTTGCACTCCATTTTATATTCCTTTTCTGCGAAACACTGAAATAGGCAAAAAACTGCAATTTGCACTGGGCCTTCGGTTAATAGGTTAGTCCCAAAAATAATATAAAAGTGCATAGTAAAGCGCATTAAACATCCAAAACAGATAATATAATAGCATGAAACAATAAAAAATTATAGATACGTTGGAGACGTATCAAGCATCCCCAAGCTTAATTCCTGCTCGTCCTCGAGTAGGTAAATGATAAAAACAGAATTTTTGATGTGGAATGTTACCTAGCATATTTCTCAATGTATTTTTTTTCTTTATTGTGGCATGAATGTTCAGATCCGAAAGATTCAAGACAAAAGTTTAATATTGACATAAAAATAATAATACTTCAAGCATAGTAACAAAGCAATCATGTCTTCTCAAAATAACATGGCCAAAGAAAGTTATCCCTACAAAATCATATAGACTGGCTATGCTCTATCTTCATCACACAAAGTATTTAATCATGCACAATCCCGATGACAAGCCAAGCAATTGTTTCATACTTTTGATGTTCTCAAACTTTTTCAATCTTCACGCAATACATGAGCGTGAGCCATGGACATAGCACTATATGTGGAATAGAATGGTGGTTGTGGAGAAGACAAAAAGGAGAAGATAGTCTCACATCAACTAGGCGTATCAACGGGCTATGGAGATGCCCATCAATAGATATCAATGTGAGTGAGTAGGGATTGCCATGCAACGGATGCACTAGAGCTATAAGTGTATGAAAGCTCAACAAAAGAAACTAAGTGGGTGTGCATCCAACTCAATTGCTCACGAAGACCTAGGGCATTTTGAGGAAGCCCATCATTGGAATATACAAGCCAAGTTCTATATATGAAAGTGACAACATAGGAGACTCTCTATCATGAAGATCATGGTGCTACTTTCAAGCACAAGTGTGGTAAAAGGATAGTAACATTGTCCCTTCTCTCTTTTTTCTCATTTTTTTATTTTTTTATTTGGGCCTTTTTCTCTTCTTCTTTTTATGGCCTTTTTTCGTCCGGAGTCTCATCCCGACTTGTGGGGGAATCATAGTCTCCATCATCCTTTCCTCACTTGGGACAATGCTCTAATAATGATGATCATCACACTTTTATTTACTTACAACTCAATACTTAGAACAAAATATGACTCTGTGTGAATGCCTCCGGCGGTGTACCGGGATATGCAATGAATCAAGAGTGACATGTATGAAAGAATTATAAATGAGGCTTTGCCACAAATACGATGTCAACTACATGATCATGCAAGGCAATATGACAATGATGGAACGTGTCATAATAAACAGAACGGTAGTAAGTTGCATGGCAATATATCTCGGAATGGCTATGGAAATGCCATAATAGGTAGGTATGGTGGCTGTTTTGAGGAAGGTATATGGTGGGTGTATGATACCGGCGAAAGGTGCGCGGTATTAGAGAGGCTAGCAATGGTGGAAGGGTGAGAGTGCGTATAATCCATGGACTCAACATTAGTCATAAAGAACTCACATACTTATTGCAAAAATCTATTAGTTATCGAAAAAAAGTACTATGTTCATGCTCCTAGGGGGATAGATTGGTAGGAAAAGACCATCGCTCGTCCCCGGCCGCCACTCATAACGAAGACAATCAATAAATAAATCATGCTCCGACTTCATCACATAACGGTTCACCATACGCGCATGCTACGGCAATCACAAACTTTAGAACAAGTATTTCTCAAATTCACAACTACTCAACTAGCATGACTCTAATATCACCATCTTCATATCTCAAAACAATGATCAAGTATCAAACTTCTCATAGTATTCGATGCACTTTATATGATAGTTTTTATTATACCCATCTTGGATGTTCATCATATTAGGACTAATTTTATAGCCAAAGCAAACTACCATGCTGTTCTTAAAAGACTCTCAAAATAATATAAGTGAAGCATGAGAGATCAATTATTTCTATAAAATAAAACCACCACCGTGCTCTAAAAAGGATATAAGTGAAGCACTAGAGCAAAATTATCTAACTCAAAAGATATAAGTGAATCACATAGAATATTCTAATAAATTCTGATTCATGTGTGTCTCTCCCAAAAGGTGTGTACAACAAGGATGATTGTGGTAAAATAAAAAGAAAAGACTCAAATCATACAAGACGCTCCAAGCAAAACACATATCATGTGGTGAATAAAAATATAGCCTCAAGTAAAGTTAGCGATAGACGAAGACGAAAGAGGGGATGCCTTCCGGGGCATCCCCAAGCTTAGGCTTTTGGTTGTCCTTGAATTTTACCTTGGGGTTCCTTGGGCATCCCCAATCTTAGGCTCTTTCCACTCCTTATTCCATAATCCATCAAATCTTTACCCAAAACTTGAAAACTTCACAACACAAAACTCAACAGAAAATCTCATGAGCTCCGTTAGTATAAGAAAACAAATCACCACCATAAGGTACTGTAATGAACTCATTCTTTATTTATATTGGTGTTAAACCTACTGTATTCCAACTTCTCTATGGTTCATACCCCCCGATACTAGCCATAGATGCATCAAAATAAGCAAACAACACACGAAAAACAGAATCTGTCAAAAACAGAACAGTCTGTACTAATCTGGATCAAACGTATACTTCTGTAACTCCAAAAGTTCTGAAATAAATTGGTGGACATGAGGAATTTGTCTATTAATCATCTTCAAAAATAATCAACCTAAAATCACTCTCCAGTAAAATATGGCAGCTAATCTCGTGAGCGCTAAAGTTTCTGTTTTTTACAGCAAGATCATAAAGACTTCACCCAAGTCTTCCCAAAGGTTCTACTTGGCACAAACACTAATTAAACATAAAAATACATCTTAACAGAAGCTAGATGAATTATTTATTACTAAACAGAACCAAAAAGCAAGAAACAAAAATAAAATTGGGTTGCCTCCCAACAAGCGCTATCGTTTAACGCCCCTAGCTAGGCATTGATAATTTTAATGATGCTCACATGAAAGACAAGAATTAAAGCACAAAGAGAGCATTTTAGAACACGTGATAAACACATCTAAGTCTAACATACTTCCTATGCATTGGCATTTTATAAGCAAACGAATTATCATAGCAAGCAAAAATTAGCATATGCAAGAAAGCAGAAAGAAACAATAGCAATCTCAACATAACGAGAGGTAATTTAGTAACATGAAAATTTATACAACCATATTTTCCTCTCTCATAATAATTACATGTAGGATCATAAGCAAATTCAACTATATAGCTATCACAAAACATATTCTTAACAAGATCCACATGTATGCAAAGTTGACACTCTTCCAAAATAGTGGGATTAACATTAACTAAAGTCATGACCTCTCCAAACCCACTTTTATCAAAAACTTCGTAAGATTGAACATTCTCCAAATATGTGGGATCTAAAGTTGACACTCTTCCAAACCCACTTTCAATATTATTGCAAACGTTATTATCAATCTCATATTCATCATGGGCTTAAATAAATTTTCAAGATCATAAGAAGAATCACCCCAATCATGATCATTGCAACAAATAGTAGTCATAGCAAAACTAGCATCCCCAAGCTTGAGGTTTTGCATATAATTAACACAATTGACATCAATAGAATTTATAATAAAATCATTGCAATCATGCTTTTATCAAAGGAATTATCAAGTATGGGCGCAATAGCAACGATCTCATGTTTAACATAAGGAACTATAGCAAATTCGTCTTCAGAAATATTGGCATCATGGCCACAAGAATAGCAAGCATCATGTTCATCAAGGGAAATTTCAATCAAATCATTGGAATCATCATTATCTATAGATTCATGCATATCATTATTTTCTTCCAAAGCAACGGTCATTCTCTCAGTAAATTCTTTGACATAGACATTATGAGCATAGTTTTCATAGCAATATTTAAGTATGTCAAAAATTTCAGATTCGTAGAGAGTAATATCATACTTTTCAATCAAAGAAGCAGCTTCATAAGCACCCTTAAAAGCAACAAATCTTCAATTTGTTCAATATCATAGTAACTATAAACACCCTTTGCATAAGAAGATAAGCTTTCATTTTCATTAAACTCACATAGGTAGGGAAGGTGTTTTTTAGGGTTCTTAGAGCAACAAGTAAAATCATAAATTTCACAAAGATTCCAAGCATAACACAGCAATCTGTTTATTTGATCCCATAAGAATCTCCCTTTTTCAGACAAACGGTGACGCACAAAATGAGCATGCTCATCTAAAGAGTTCCCATCAACTAGGCTAGTTGGGGTTTCAGCACGAGCGCATAAGGATCGAGGATGATCCAAGTAGAACACTTTAAGTGGATCCATATCAATAGAATTTTAGCAAGCAAAGATGCAAGCAAATAGAAGGCACGTGGTAACACAAGTAAACAATAGATCTGGCGAGAAAAAGGCAAATGAAAAAGAAGGTGAAATAAAACGGCAAAGATGAAGTGGGGGAGAGGAAAACGAGAGGCAAATGGCAAATAATGTAATGCGAGGGACAATAGTTTGTGATGGGTACTTGGTATGTCTTGACTTGACTTGACTTGACGTAAGTCTCCCCGGCAACGACGACAGAAATCCTTCTTGCTACCTCTTGAGCATGCGTTGATTTTCCCTTGAAGAGGAAAGGGTGATGCAGCAAAGTAGCGTAAGTATTTCCCTCAGTTTTGAGAAGGTATCAATCTAGTAGGAGGTTACGCACAAGTCGCCTCGTACCTACACAAACAAATAAGAACCTTGCAACCAACGCGATAAAGGGGTTGTCAATCCTTCATGGCCACTTGCAAAGTGAGATCTGATAGAGATAATAAGATCAATATTTTTGGTATTTTTATGATATAGATTGGAAAGTAAAGATTGCAAAATAAAAGACGAAAGAAATAGTAAATTGATAGGAAAATAATATGATGGAGAATAGATCCGGGGGCCATAGGTTTCACTAGTGGCTTCTCTCAAGATAGCATAATTTACGGTGGGTGAACGAATTACTGTCAAGCAATTGATAGAAAAGCGCATAGTTATGAGAATATCTAGGCATGATCATGTATATAGGCATCACGTCCGTGACAAGTAGACCAAAACGATTCTGCATCTACTACTATTACTCCACACATCGACCGCTATCCAGCATGCATCTAGAGTATTAAGTTCATAAGAACAGAGTAACGCATTAGGCAAGATGACATGATGTAGAGGGATAAACTCATGCAATATGATATAAACCCCATCTTTTTATCCTCGATGGCAACAATACAATACGTGTCGTTTCCCTTTCTGTCGATCCTAGTGACAGAAAGGGAAATGACACGTATTGTATTGTTGCCATCGAGGATAAAAAGATGGGGTTTATATCATATTGCTTGAGTTTATCCCTCTACATGATGTCATCTTGCCTAATGCGTTACTCTGTTCTTATGAACTTAATACTCTAGATGCATGCTGAATAGCGGTCGATGTGTGGAGTAATAGTAGTAGATGCAGAATTGTTTCGGTCTACTTGACACGGACGTGATGCCTATGTTCATGATCATGCCTAGATATTCTCATAACTATGCGCTTTTCTATCAATTGCTCGACAGTAATTTGTTCACCCACCGTAATTTATGCTATCTTGAGAGAAGCCACTAGTGAAACCAATGGCCCCCAGGTCTAGTTTACATCATATTAGTTTCCCGTCAACTAGCCGATTTATGTCGCCATTTATTTTGCAATCTTTACTTTCCAATCTATACAACAAAAATACCAAAAATATTTATCTTATTATCTTTATCAGATCTCACTTTTGCAAGTGGCCGTGAAGGGATTGACAACCCCTTTATCGCGTTGGTTGCAAGGTTCTTGATTGTTTGTGCAGGTACTAGGCGACTTGCGTGTAATCTCCTACTGGATTGATACCTTGGTTCTCAAAAACTAAGGGAAATACTTACGCTACTTTGCTGCATCACCCTTTCCTGTTCAAGGGAAAACCAACGCATGCTCAAGAGGTAGCAGCATAGTTCGGATGTTGCTCCTCTGTAATAACGAGGGATCGCATCAAGTCCAGAGCCTCGCTTAAAGGCGAGGTTTGGCCAGGGAGAAAAGAATCCGGGAGCACGACGGGAAAGAGGCTTCCTGGCCGGGCTCACACGATGCTAACTCCGAGGGTTCGGAGTCAGTGTTCGGAGAAGAGTCCGGCATCCTGATGGTTGCCAGCGACACTACTTCCTCCGGTCCTCCCGTACTGGGCTCAGGGCCACAGATAGTCCGGCGGGCTCAGGAACTCCGTCTTCGGACCCGGCCATGCGCTCCGGATCTAAGGCCAGAGCGAAGGTTGGGATCGTGAACCCTTGGAAGATCAAGTCTCCTCGGATATCAGCGACATAGTCCAGATTTCCAAAACTAATCTGGTGGCCAGGGGCGTAGCTGTCGATCTGCTCTAGATGGCCAAGCGAGTTGGCCCGCACTGCGAAGCCGCCGAATATGAAGACCTAGCCGGGGAGAAAAACCTCCCCCGGGGCAGCATTTTTGTAGATGATGGATGGAGCCATCGAACCTACCGACGACGACACATCAGAACTCTCAATGAAAGCACCAATGTCGGTGTTGTCGGTGTCAAAACCGGGGGATCTCGGGTAGGGGGTCCCGAACTGTGCGTCTAGGATCGATGGTAACAGGAGACGGGGGACACGATGTTTACCGAGGTTCGGGCCCTCTCTATGGAGGTAATACCCTACTTCTTGCTTGATTGATCTTGATGAATATGAGTGTTACAAGAGTTGATCTACCACGAGATCGTAATGGCTAAACCCTAGAGGTCTAGCCTATGTGAATATGGTAATGAATCTGTCCTATCCGTACTATGCTCTCCGGTTTATATAGACACCGGAGAGATCTAGGGTTACACGAGGTCGGTTACATAGGAGGAAATCTTCATAATAGGTCGCCTAGCTTGCCTTCCACGCCAAGTAGAGTCCAATCCGGACACGGGTATTATCTTCGGCCTTCGTATCTTCACAGCCCATCAGTCCGGCCCATGGATAACAGGCCGGGCGCCCGAGGACCCCTTAGTCCAGGACTCCCTCAGTAGCCCCTGAACCTGGCTTCAATGACGAGGAGTCCGGCATGCAGATTGTCTTCGGCATTGCAAGGCGGGTTCCCCTTCTTCCGAATCCCAAGGTAGTCTTCCGATGTGACGATTGTATCCGGACCTGTGTATATAATTTGCAGAAAATACAATACTCCACGAGTCCAATCTACTGACAACTGTTTATGACATTGTATCATGCCTGCCCGATTATTATTTCCAACCGTTGGCTAGCCCGTCGCCCCACGTCTCGGGAAGCGGTTTTGTTGGCACGTCTTGTCAAAGCAGAGATCGTGTCCCCTTATTCGCGGGATTTTCAATAATGCAGGTATGGGTAACCCAACCGTCCCCTGGGTACAACTCTTTGGGGATAGGTAAGTTTCAAGACCCAGGAGGGGACGCTCGATATTCTGGGCCTTCATATAGGGACCCAAACTTGTCTTTCTCTTCCGCGCTTGCTTCTTCCTCAACCCCAGCCACCTTGAGTTCTAGCCCCCGAGTTTCAATCACCACCAGCCCCAATCATGTCCGGGCCCAGCCATTCAGGCTGGTGGGTGGCATCTTCTGTCACGGAGGAGGATATCGCGAAGCTCCGCGTGGCGAGGTATCTGACCCCAGAAATCCTTCATCGGCTTCCTGCCGAGGGGCAGGTTATTCCCACCCCCAAGTCCGGCGAGAGGGTTGTATTTGTGTCCCACTTCCTCCATGGGTTAGGGTTCGCGCTTAACCCCTTCGTCCGGGGGCTCATGTTCTACTATGGGCTAAATTTTCACGATCTGGCCCCGGACTCCGTTCTCCTCATCTAGACATTTATCGTCACGTGTGAGGCCTTCCTCCGGATTCCTCCGCACTTTGGTTTGTGGCTCAAGACTTTCGACGTGAGGCCGCGGGTGACAAAGGAGGAGCGGGCAGAGTGCAGCAGCGCCATAATAAGCAAGCTTGCCACCGCGGTTTGGTTTGAAGGATCTTTCGCCGAGTCTTCCGAGCTATGGCAGCAGGGGTGGTTTTATGTCAACGAGCCGCGGGGCTCCAAGTGGGCAGCTACGCCCGCGTTCTGACCCGGCCCTCCAACTCAGCTCGTTTCATGGATCAACAAGGGATTAGACTGCGGGTCTGCCATTGAGGTGCAGACTCTGCAAAGTCGTGTCCGAAGCCTTACCGAGAAGGGCATCGAACTTGTGAACGTTGTTCAAGTAATGCTAGTCCGCCGAACCCTGCCATGTCAGCGGCGGCCTCTCCGTATGTGGGAGTTTAATCCAGAAGGGCGGTGGACTCTTTAGCACTTCTTCGGCGCTACGCATGAAGGGATGTGGAGATTATATTTCGGGGAGCGAGAGCAATGGCCGGACACCACTGAAGACGTTGGCCTTGACTGCAATCATCCGGACACTCCGGTAAGTATTTAATCTCCGAACACCTTTCATTCAAGCATCTCTTGACAAGATACTGAATGACCCGTCCTTATACAGGACTGGATAAAGAAAGCGGTGCTGATCTGGTGTCCGGCGCCCCTTCCCGAAGACCCCGCGTCCGCCCTACTGACGCGGATGTTAACTCCGACGCCGTACCAGGTGTCTGCAGAGGGGGATGAGAGCGGGGAGCCCAAAGGAGATGCCCGCCCTGAGGACGATTCAGACGCTGTGTTCGGGGAAACCGAAACCCTTTTGCCCAGGGGCAAAGGTGTAGAGGGGGCCTTCCATAGCAAGAAGAGGGCCGCTTCTGGAGATCAGGAGGGAAAACCTTCCAAGAAAGGAAAAACGCGATCGTCGGGCGGCTTGGGTCGGGCGAGCGATGTTGATGTAGAGCTTGATGATGAGGATGAACCTCCGGCCAGACCGTAAGTGACACAGGGTACTTTAACCATACCTCATTCCTTTATTATTACTGAAGTAATCCTCCGACATATGTATGTCCTCGCAGGTTAACGCCTCGTGTTTCTCAATCGTCCTCCTCCTCGGGAGACCTTCTGCCGGAGATGATGGAGAGTGACACGCCTTCTCCGGCCTCCTTGCCCAATAGGGCGGATGATCTTGAGGTGTCGTCCCGGAGGGCTCCCCCCAAACGGCAAGTAGCGCAGGAAACGAGGAAGGAGTTGCCCGAAGGTGGCGCCTTTGTCACTCAGGGTTCGGGGATCAAGAATGACGGCCCCGAACTATCCAGTTTACAGCCCGAGACGATTCTGGAGGCGGTGAGCTGATTCCTTCAAAGGAGCGTCGTGCTCCGGCAGCGGTGTCCGAAGACCCAGGAGTGCCGGAGACGCTGACGGACATGCTGCGACGAGCATCCGTTTCGGAAGAGCACCGTGCCTTAATGGTTACGGTGGTCGAAAAAGTTCTCTCCGCGAAGAGCGGGTTGAACGAGGCCTTTACGAGCCTTCTAAGAGGTTTTGAGGTTTGTGATGTAATGTTGCCAATAGAATGACATTGACAGAATGCACCTGTTGTGTATGCAGTAGCCCCTGAGACTCGGATTGCCTTCCGAAGGAAGCAATCGGAGGATCAAAAAGATATGCCTAGGTACTGATCTTGATTGAATTTGGAATGCAGGCTACCGCCCCTCCTGCCACTACTCGCAATACGGAAGTGGCCGAACTGCAGCGAAAGCTGGATATTGCGGAGGATGGTATTGCATTGATCAACATGCGTCTTGACGACTCGCAAGGTATATAATTTGAGCATTCCTTACACCAATGTGCTTGTAATTTAAGCCTGACTCTGAAAAAGAGTTTTACATGAAATGTGCATGAATGCAGATGGTGTCGCTGCCGTGGAAGCCCTTCGGGCGGAGCTGGCCCGGGTCAAGGAGCAGGCCCGGTTTAGTGATGCGGCTGCCGAAAAGGTATCGGCTGAGTTAAAAGCCGAACAAGCTGCGCGGCGCCAAGACAAGGAGAAGATGTCCACCATGGCGCGCGAGTTAGAGAATGCGGCTAGCCGCTGTAAACTTCTTGAGAAGGAAAATGAAGCCAAAACAGCCGAACTTGACAAGGCCTTATGAGAGTCAAGAGAAGTGCGGTCTGAGTCCAGAGCAGCCGGTGAGGAGATCCGGCAAGCTGGGGAGATTGTGGCTGGCAAGCCCTTTTTGCTACAGGCTAAGTTCGGCGATCCGAACTATGCTCAGCTTAACCAAGTGTGGAGATCTCCGGACAATTTTTTAGACTTGCCGAAGAGTTCTTCCGATGCGGCGCAGTTTTACCATGCGCAAGAGGGGTATGCAACGGAGAAGCTTTTCTGGTCACAATTTGGCGCGTCGAAGCGCCCTCTGTTGCTGAATGAACAGATGTCCCAGTGGGCCGAGCTGCATAGGATATCCAGCGCTGCCATGAAGAACGTCATAGTCCGGTTGTGGCCGACTGAACCTGTTCCGAGTAGTTACTTCGGCCTGGTGCAGCGGCTTGTTGATGCGGTGGCGCGTATCGACGCTGTGAAGCGGCCGGTGTGCATTGAAGGTGCACGGATGGCCTTCCCCCGAGTCAAGACATTCTGGGGGAAGATGAAGGCCATCGATGTTGCGGCGAAGAGTCCACCCAAAGGCAAGGACCGTCCGGAACCGGAGCATTATTTTGAAGACGTCATAGAGGCCGCCCGCTTCATAGAGGGTCAGTGCTCGAAAGACATAATGTTCGAGTGATGTGTATAAGTGTTGTAACAGACAACTTTATGGTTAATCTGTTTTCATCTTTTGCTCGAAAGCTTGTATTCCTCCTGTGCGGCCATTGTAATGTAATCTGAAGGTTTTCCAGTCGTCGGCTTCAGCCCCCTCGTAGGAAATACGGGGGTGTTCGGAAAAGCATTGAATCACTCTTTGTCCAACGTCTCGGTCCATAAAGGAGGTGATAATGCGGCGAACCAGGCAATCAGACTATAGGGCGTTAACGCCTTCACTTAGCCATAGGAGTTTTATGGCGGGGCTACGACATAGCCCCTGGTATGTATGCAGCGTATTCTAATTTTTGTGCCTTACATGTTTTGATCTGAAAAAGATCCTTCGCGTGACACGGAGAATCGCTAAGGATTCGAATAAGTCATCAAGTGGTTGACCAGCTCTCGCCGCATCATGACAGTCAGTTTTCGGCTTTCTCTACTGAGGTGCTCATCCGGTCAAAGCCAGGGCACAATCGCAGTAGTTCTCCCTTTACTACCCTAGCCGATAGAGCGGAACGTAGGGTAGCAAGCATAGGAGCCGGGCAACCCAACTATTGACCAAAGACAATGATTCGGAGCTGATGCATATAAGGCCAAACTTGCGACCCCGAAGTACGCTATAGAGTTGTTCGGACTTTCATTGGCGACTCATTTGTTCCCATACCGAGCCCCTGGCAAGTTATGCCGAGGTGCGTCTTGTAACACCGCGGTTATGGGCGTACTCGTTTTCGAAAGAGTATGGAAGATTAGTTCAGATGAAGTTTACTGGGAGTGGAGCAATAAGCCAATGATAAATTCATATATATAAAAAGAAGAGAAAAACCACAACCCGGCTATTTGACATGCTCGGGGTCGGGAACGGAGGAAAAAGGCATAATACAGGCTCAAAATAAAGAGTGCGGTCTACAAAAAAGCTGTTTTGGACCTCCTGTCGCACGTCTGCGCCGCCCGTCCTCGGGGAGGGGAGTCCTTAACGGAAGTGGCCCCTTAGGTGAGTGTACGGATCCGAACTCCGATAGAGTCCAACTAGAAGTTGTCCTGATGGTCACCTGTTTTTAAGAGATAATAAAGAAAAATATGGAAAACAGATAAAAAATGTGACGGGAATGTTTGCAGGGTTGCCCGTATTGTGCTTCCGCCGGTGCCCATGGTATCTTGAGCGCATAGTGATGTATGCGTGGTGTGAATCTTGCCGGTATAGCGGGTGGGTGGCGGAAGCCGAACTGCTATTTCCGTTCCGGGAGTGGTCGAACTTCGGAGGGAAACTGATTCTGGCCCCTGGTGTTCGGCTGGCGAGCCGCTCCATCGTCTTTATCGCCTGGTGGCCTCCTCCCATTGTGTTCGGCGTTAAGCTTGCCTGCCTGCTTAAAGACCCAACAGTTTCTGTTGGTGTGATTAGCTGGCTTATCAGGGTGACCGTGAATCTGACAAGGTCGGTCCAATATCCTGTCGAGGGTGGATGGTCCATCCTGGTTTGCCTTGAATGGCTTATTCCGTTGACCGGTTTTCGGATTGTGAAATCCGGCGTTGACCGCTGTGTCGCGTAATCTTTCATTATTGTTGCGACTGTTGTGTTCGTTTAGTCGTGGCTTGCCGTTGCCGTCTCGGATTTCGGAAGTGCCCGGGTCGCTGGCGTTGTTGCTTTTACGAGTGAGCCAGTTGTCTTCTCCCGCACAAAAGTGAGTCATTAGAGCGGTAAGGGCTGTCATGGATTTAGGTCCTTCCTGGCCGAGGTGACGTGCTAGCCATTCGTCCTGGACGCTATATTTAAAGGCCGCAAGGGCTTCCGCGCCCGGACAGTCGACAATTTGGTTCTTTTTGACTAAGAACCTAGTCCAGAGTTCCCTGGCTGACTCGCCAGGCTGTTGGACAATATAACTTAAGTCATTGGCATCTGATGGCCGGACATATGTTCCTTGGAAGTTGTCATGAAAGGCGTCTTCCAAATCTTCCCAGCTGCCAATAGAATTTTCTGGCAAACTGTTTAGCCAGTACCGCGCTGGCCCCTTAAGCTTGAGAGGCAGGTATTTAATGGCATGAAGGTCGTCTCCGCGAGCCAGGTGGATATGGAGGAGGTAATCCTCAATCCATACTGCGGGATCTGTTGTTCCATCGTATGATGCGATGTTGATGGGTTTAAACCCGTCTGGAAATTCGTGCTCCATTACCTCGTTGGTGAAGCAAAGAGGGTGTGTGGCTCCTCTATGTTGGGCCACACTGTGAAGCACCTCAGGCGGACTCCGCTTACGGTTTTCGGACCGAGCGTGCTCGGGTCTGTTGTGTCCGAATAGATAACCGTTATTACTGGCCGGGGCATGTCTCCGCGATCTGTGTGTCGATTTTGTGTGTCCTGTCCTACCCTCCCGGTCTTGTTGGATGTCGCGAGTGTTCCCCCGAGCTTCTTTATTCTTGCTTGGACGGCCGGATGGGTTGGTATGGTGCTCTGCTTGGGCTACTGCTTTGTCCGGACCGAACTGTGGTCGGCCTACCGGCTTATTCGATGGTGGTGTGGGCTCCAATGCCTTGCCATTGTATTGAGGGAGCCACCTACAGTTGTGGTGGCTTTTGTCTGGGCCGTGTTCTTCGGTGGCCAGGACCTCGGTCCATTTATCATTGAGCAGATCTTGGCTTGCTTGAAGCTGCAGCTGCTTTATTCTTAGATTCCTTGTCGTGACTATTAGCCGGCGTTTAAAGCGCTCCTGCTCGAGAGGTTCCTCAGGCACGATGAATTCCTCGTTGCCGAGGCTCTCCTCTTCCTCGGAGAGTGGGAGATAGTTACTATCCTTCGAGTCTCCGAATATGACTTGTTCATCAGAGCTATCTTGCCCGCTTTCCTGGTCCTCCTGTTCGGATCCTGTTTCAACAGGGCCTTCGTTGTCCGGAGTATTATCACCTCCGGTGCTAGTATTGTTTTCTATTGAGTGACGTGACTGAGAGTGGCGCGGGGGGCGCAGGTGTTTGGACTGTGTACCAAGAGGCTTATCCTCGACTGGATCCTCCTTGTCATCGTCGAGATCGTCGTTGGGTGTGTCTACTATGCACACGTCATACCAGGAAGTGGTCGCCCCGCATCTAGCGGATAGTAAGTTCTAGCCTTGCCCCTCATCATCGTCCAGACCGTCGATGTCTTCGGAGCAGAGGCCAGGCGTGTTGGTTGGGTCTTCGACGGTGGCTATGAAGTGGGTGGTGGGTGGGAAGCAAAATTCTCCATCATCCGTCGTAAGGTCGAACCAAACATAGTTCGGCGACGAGCCGTCTACCAGGGATAGGTTTTTTCTTGAGTTTAGTAGGTCGCCCATGGGCGAGTGTTGGAAGATATCCGCGGCGCTAAACTTGAAGATCGATAGCCGATCGAGTTCGGTATCCGCGGGCTCGCAGGGTTCGGAACTCGATATCAGAGACAAGTCCGGGGTTCCATTGATGCAAGTATCGTACGAAGTGGGATCTCCATGTGGCTCCAACACCGCCGAATCGGTAGCCCCCGTGATGGGGTTGAGTTTCCCATCTTCAGACGACTTGATCTGTTCTGGATCTAAGGCAAGAGTTGTTACAGGAGCTATCTCCTGGATGCGGCCCGATGACAGGTTTAAGCCATGTTCATCGGGGCGAAGGGGAGCGGTTGCTGCGGTCTCGAATCCGTTGAAGATCAAGTCTCCACGGATGTCCGCGACGTAGTTCAGGCTTCCGAATCTGACCTGATGGCCACGGGCGTAGCTGTCGATCTGCTCCAGATGGCTGAGCGAGTTGGCCCGCAGTACGAAGCCGCCGAATACAAAGATCTGTCCGGGGAGGAAGGTTTCTCCTTGGACCATGTCATTACTGACGATTGAAGGGGCCATCAAACCTTCCGTCGACGGCACAGTGGAACTCTCAATGAAAGCACCAATGTCGGTGTCAAAACCGGTGGATCTCGGGTAGGGGGTCCCGAACTGTGCGTCTAGGATCGATGGTAACAGGAGACGGGGGACACGATGTTTACCCAAGTTTGGGCCCTCTCTATGGAGGTAATACCCTACTTCCTGCTTGATTGATCTTGATGAATATGAGTGTTACAAGAGTTGATCTACCACGAGATCGTAATGGCTAAACCCTAGAGGTCTAGCCTATGTGAATATGGTAATGAATCTGTCCTATCCGGACTATGCTCTCCGGTTTATATAGACACCGGAGAGATCTAGGGTTACACGAGGTCGGTTACATAGGAGGAAATCTTCATAATAGGTCGCCTAGCTTGCCTTCCACGCCAAGTAGAGTCCAATCCGGACACGGGTATTGTCTTCGGCCATCATATCTTCATAGCCCATCAGTCCGGCCCATGGATAACAGGCCGGACGCCCTAGGACCCCGTAGTCTAGGACTCCCTCAGGTGTCAAAACCGGTGGATCTCGGGTAGGGGGTCTCAAACTGTGCGTCTAGGGTCGATGGTAACAGGAGACGGGGGACACGATGTTTACCCAGGTTCGGGCCCTCTTGATGGAGGTAATACCCTACTTCCTGCTTGATTGATCTTGATGAATATTAGGGTTACAAGAGTTGATCTACCACGAGATCGTAATGGCTAAACCCTAGAAGTCTAGCCTGTATGATTATGATTGCCTCTACGGACTAAACCCTTCGGTTTATATAGACACCGGAGGGGCCTAGGGTTGTACAGAGTCGGTTTACAAACAAAGGAATCTACATATCCGAATGCCAAGCTTGCCATCCACGCAAGGGAGAGTCCCATCCGGACAAGGGAGGAAGTCTTCTATCTTGTATCTTCATAGCCCATTAGTCCGGCCCATATTACATAGTCTGGACGCCTGAGGACCCCTTAATCCAGGACTCCCTCAGTGGCCACACCTTCCTCCATGGCCGTCGCCGCCGTCGACGGAGGTGGATGAGGATCTCTGTGGCCGGAGGAGGACGCCAAGCTCACTTCAAATTCAACCATTAGTGTGGGAGAAAAGTTCCAGGGTGCCGGAGAGGGCCTAGATTGATTTTTCGTGGCTACAGAGGCTTGCGACGGCGGAACTTCTGATCTAGGGTTCTTTTTGGAGGTTTGGGTATTTATAAGAATTTTTGGCGTCGGTCTCACGTCAAAGGGGTACCCGAGGTGCCCACAAGCCTAGGGGCATGCCCTGGTGACTTGTGGCCACCTCGGCCACTTCCTGGCCCAGCTCCCGTGCTTCCGGGGTCTCTTTTGGTCCATAAAAAATCACCGTAAATTTTCACCCCATTCTGAGAAGTTTTATTTCTGCACAAAAAACGACACCACGGTAGTTTTACTAAAAACGGCGTCAGTCCGGGTTAGTTCTAATAAAATCATACCAAAACCATATAAAATTGTTGTGAACATGGCATGAATACTTCATAGACTATAGATACGTTGGAGACGTATCAGCATCCCCAAGCTTAATTCCTGCTCGTCCTCGAGTAGGTAAATGATAAAAGAAATAATTTATGAAGTGTGAATGCTAGAATTGTGCATAAATTTGATCAATGGTGGTTCCAAACACTTTTTATAGCATCATTATATACCATAAATAGTAGCTCATCTCATAAAACTTCTCATGATCAAGTAACAAGCTATTCACATGATAAAGTATAGACCATAAAGTTTCTTGAAAACTAACAAACCATGTTTTCCGTGACCAAACAATTGCAATTCATGTTATTTTCAGGAAGGGTCTATGTAAGAGCTTTGATTTAGCAAATTCCACATACTCAACTATTATATAGTCTTCCATGATTGCTAACACTCAAAGCATGTTTTTAGAACAAATAGCATCCATCAAACACAGAGAAAGATAGGGGCTTAATGTTTCACCTCCCAACTTATTTACCATATAGATAATTGTCAACAATAATACTTCATGATCAAATATATTTGAATGGTCATATATGCTTGGATCTTTCCCCACCATATGATGCTTGCCAACTAAAGAATAAATGAGGTTGAAATAAGAAGGAATATTATTGACTCTTGCATAAAAGTAAGTACATGAAAGTAAAAGATAGGCCCTTTGCAGAGGGAAGCAGAGGTTGTCATGTGCTTTTTAATTTTGGATGTGCAAACCCTTAATGCAAAGGAACGTCATGTTGTATTGCCCTTTGTGATAGCAACCTTTATTATACAGTCCGTCGCTTTTATTTCTTTACCACCACAAGTTCGTACAACGCTTATTTTCCCTTACAATAAAAGATCATACATATTTAGGAGCAATTTTTATTGCTTTTTGCACCGATGACAACTTACTTGAAGGATCTTATTCAATCCATAGGTAGATATGGTGGATACTCATGGCATGAAACGGGCTTTAAGGGTTTTCGATGCACAAGTAGTATCTCTACTTAGTACAATTTTTTTGTCTAGCAAAAGATCCTAAGAAAGCACCACATGTTGGAGGATTCATAACAATATAAGTTCTATACAAATATACCCAAACATAACTCATTACGTTGTCTTCCTTGTCCAACTTCAACTAATTTGCTCAAGTTTGAAAATAATTAATGGGGCTCGCTGTTGGAAATATGCCCTAGAGGCAATAATAAATAGGTTATTATTATATTTCCTTGTTCATGATAATCGTTTATTATCCATGCTAGAATTGTATTGATAGGAAACTCAGATACATGTGTGGATACATAGACAACACCATGTCCCTAGTAAGCCTCTAGTTGACTAGCTCGTTGATCAATAGATGGTTACGGTTTCCTGACCATGGACATTGGATGTCGTTGATAACGGGATCACATCATTAGGAGAATGATGTGATGGACAAGACCCAACCCTAAGCCTAGCACAAGATCGTGCAGTTCGTTTGCTCAGAGCTTTTCTAATGTCAAGTATCATTTCCTTAGACCATGAGATTGTGCAACTCCTGGATACCGTAGGAATGCTTTGGGTGTACCAAACGTCACAACGTAACTGGGTGGCTATAAAGGTGCACTACAGGTATCTCCGAAAGTGTCTGTTGGGTTGGCACGAATCGAGACTGGGATTTGTCACTCCGTGTAAACGGAGAGGTATCTCTGGGCCCACTCGGTAGGACATCATCATAATGTGCACAATGTGACCAAGGAGTTGATCACGGGATGATGTGAGTTACGGAACGAGTAAAGAGACTTGCCGGTAACGAGATTGAACAAGGTATCGGGATACCGACGATCGAATCTCGGGCAAGTAACATACCGATAGACAAAGGGAATTGCATACGGGATTGATTGAATCCCCGACATCGTGGTTCATCCGATGAGATCATCGTGGAACATGTGGGAGCCAACATGGGTATCCAGATCCCGCTATTGGTTATTGACCGGAGAACGTCTCGGTCATGTCTGCATGGTTCCCGAACCCGTAGGGTCTACACACTTAAGGTTCGATGACGCTAGGGTTATAGGGAAAGTATGTACGTGGTTACCGAATGTTGTTCGGAGTCCCGGATGAGATCCCGGACGTCACGAGGAGTTCCGGAATGGTCCGGAGGTAAAGATTTATATATGGGAAGTCCTGTTTTGGTCACCGGAAAAGTTTCGGGTGTTATCGGTAATGTACCGGGACCACCGGGAGGGTCCCGGGGGTCCACCAAGTGGGGCCACCAGCCCCAGAAGGCTGCGTGGACCAAGTGTGGGAGGGGACCAGCCCCAGGTGGGCTGGTGCGCCCCCCACCAAGGCCCAAGCGCATGGGAGAGTGGGAGGGGGCAAACCCTAGGTCCAGATGGGCCTTAAGGCCCACCCTAGTGGCGCCCCCCCCCCTCTCCTCCCCTTGGCCGCCCCCCTTAGATGGGATCTAGGGCTGGCCGCCAGCCCTTGGGGTGGAAACCCTAGATGGGGCCCAGCCCCCTCCCCCCCATATATAGTTGAGGTTTGGGGCTGCCCAAGACACGAGAACGCCTCTCTTTCGGCGCAGCCCTACCCCTCTCCCTCCTCCTCCTCTCCCGCGGTGCTTGGCGAAGCCCTGCAGGATTGCCACGCTCCTCCACCACCACCACGCCATCGTGCTGCTGCTGGACGGAGTCTTCCTCAACCTCTCCCTCTCTCCTTGCTGGATCAAGGCGTGGGAGACGTCACCGGGCTGCAAGTGTGTTGAACGCGGAGGCACCGTTCTTCTGTACTTAGATCGGAAACAACCGCGATCTGAATCGCTACGAGTACGACTCCTTCATCCGCGTTCTTGCAATGCTTCCGCATCGCGATCTACAATGGTATGTAGATGCACTCCCCTTCCCCTTGTTGCTAGATTACTCCATAGATTGATCTTGGTGATGCGTAGAAAATTTTGAATTTCTGCTACGTTACCCAACACTCGCAATCATAGAAGATGTCCAAGATAGTATATTTATATGTGAAATCTCTCTTCCTTCAATATTCTTTCATGAATTGTTCAAGTGACCAATGTTGTGTTTGCTAACTTTCAATAATTTTTACCACATATACTTCTTATATGTGAAGTCATTACTCCCCATGAGATAAGCATATGAAACATATATGATTTCAGATTTACGATATTCGATTCATTCAACCATTTACTCATAGGATATAAGTGAAGCACGAGAGCAAATGACAAAACTACTCCAAAAAGATGTAAGTGAAGATCAATGAGTAGACAAATAGTTAAATAGCCATGGGAGGACTCTCTCTCTCTCTCATTCAAGATTTCGGGTCCAATGATTTTATTCAAACAACTAGTAAAATGAAAATACGCTCCAAGCAAAACACATATCATGTGATGAATAAAAATATAGCTCCAAGTAAGGTATACCGATAGTGTTGATGATGAAAGAGGGGATGCCTTCCGTGGCATTCCCAAGCTTAGTTGCTTGTGTCTTCCTTGAATATTACCTTGGGGTGCCTTGGGCATCCCCAATCTTAGTGTCTTTCCACTCCTTATTCTCCTCATATCGATATCTCACCCAAAACTTGAAAACCTCAATCACACAAAACTTGACGGAACTTCGTGAGATAGGTTAGTATGATAAAGGGCAAACCATTCACTTTGGTACTGTCAAAGACAAGATTCATAATTGTTCTCACACAATGCCTACTGTACCATATCATTTCTAAAATTTATATAGAGCAATATAAGCCATAGAAACTAGAAAACAAGCAAACCATGCATTGAAAACAGAATCTGTCAAAAACAGAACAGTCTGTAATGATCTGAACATTAACCATACTTCTGTAAATCCAAAAATTCTGAAACATTAGGATAATGTGGGAAATTTGTATATCAATCTTGTGTAAAAATTCAGAATTTTATCGCGTTCCAGTGAATTTAAACTATTCTGTGACTGGAAGCAAAAGTTTATGTTTTTGCACAGAATCAAGTCAACTATCATCCACACTACCCCAAAGGCTTTACTTGGCACTTTATTGAAACAAAAACTATAAAACATGATTACTACAGTATCTTAATCATGTGAGCACACAAAAACAGTAGGGGTGAATATTGGGTTGTCTCCCAACAAGCGATTTTCTTTAATGCCTTTTTAGCTAGGCGTGACATTTTAATGATACTCTTCCAAGCCCAATTCCGATGATAATTTTATTCATACTCTAAAAGATATAAGTGAAGTTCATAGAGCATTATAGAATTAATATAGATTGACTAATATCCAAACTCAAAATATATAAGTGAAGCACACGAAGCATTCTATAAAGCCATACTCAAAAGATTTAAGTGAAGCACAGAGAGCATTCTATAAAGCCATACTCAAAAGATTTAAGTGAAGCACATGAAGCATTCTATAAATCAATGAAGGACTATCTCATAATATCATGGTGCATAAAGTAAAAGAAAAGTAAAGTAAGCACAAAAGACGCATATCATGTGAACAAAACAAAAACCGAGGTATACCGATAAGTGTTGAAGAAGAAAGATGGGATGCCAACCGGGGCATCCCCAAGCTTAGATGCTTGAGTATCCTTGAAATATTTACTTGGGATGCCTTGGGCATCCCCAAGCTTAAACTCTTGCCTCTCCTTATTCTTCTCATATCGATAACACCTCGATCTTCGAACACTTCATCCACACAAAACTTAACAAAAAACCTTGTGAGATCCATTAATATAATAAAGCAAATCACTACTTTTAGGTACTGTTGTAAACTCATTATAATTTTATATTAGCATTATATCTACCATATTCCAACTTCACCATGGTTCATACTCCCCGATACAACCCATAGATTCATCAAAATAAACGAACAACACATAGAAAACAGAATATGTCAAAACAGGATAGTATGTAGCAATGTGGAAATTTTGCATACTTTTGTAACTCCAAAAATTCTACAAAATTAGGACAAAATAAAAAATTTGCAGGAAATACTGTGTAAAAATTTCAAGATTTTATCATGCTCCAGTAAAAAATATAGATTCAATTACTCCAGCAAAAGTTTCTGTTTTTTCTGCTAAACACACCAAACAAGCAATTTAAACATCCTAAATCCAAAACTTGGCACATTATTTTTATAATACAATGGATATATACAAGAGGATAATTATTTTTGAGAAACTTCCATGAAAAATTCTACATTGTTTCCATGAGCATGAACACAAGTGTTCAAGGTCGACCCTCACTTCTCCAATGCATAACCTTCCAATCACTTCTTTTTTTGAAAAAGTCTTTAGGCATAAGAGGCAAGTAATATTTTTGGTATTTTGCATTCTTTTAATTTTTTTATTTGTTTCACCCACAACTAAAGAAAACAAAAGGGAAAACAAAATCTACTTAGTGAAGAAAGCAAACAAGCAAACAAGCAAACAAGCACACACGAGTATGGAGTGTCGAACCCACAAGGAGCTAAAGGTAAGATCAATATTCTCTCCAGTCCTATCTGCCACTGATACGACTCTACGTACACCGAACGTTTGCTTCCATCTAGAAACGAGAAATAAAACTACGTTGTGGGTATGAAGAGGATAGCTTTGCATGATATCAGAGAACTAAAATATAAAAATAGATGTTGTTAACATAAAGTTAGAATATATTACTATATATTACAAATAGCGAGTGTGGAATAATGATGGATCGGTGTGGGGAGTTGTCCTAGGCAATTGTTAACAAGATCGGTAGTTGTCATTGCAATTTTGTATGAGGGAGAGGCATAAGCTAACATACTTTCTCTCCTTGGATCATATGCACTTATGATTGGTACTCTAGCTAGCATCCGCAACTACTAAAGATCATTAAGGTAAAACCCAACCGTAGCATTAAAGTATCAAGTCCCCTTTATCCCATACGCAACAACCCCCTTACTCGGGTTTAAACTTCTGTCACTCTAGCAACCCACTATAAGCGAATCATGAACGTATTGCAACACCCTACAGCAGGAATCCTTCATGTGTGCACGGCACGGAAGGCACCATAGGACAACACAAAATAAAATATACAACTCAAACCAATCTAGAGCATCAATCAACCCAAAAGACAAAAGAAATCTACTCAAACAGCATAGGACGGCAACACATCATTGGATCATAATATGGGGCATAAAGCACCATGTTCAAGTAGGGGATTACAGTGGGGTGCGGTAGAGTGGACCGCTTAAAAAAGATGAGGAAGGTGATGTTGATGAAGACAATCACCGCGACGATGGTTCCCCCGGCGGCACTCCGGCGCCACCGAGAGAGAAAGGGGGAGAGGGTCTACCCCTTGTGATTCCTCCTCCATGGACTCCCCCTAGATGAGGAAAGTTTCTCCCTCTGGTCCTTGGGCTCCATGGTGATGATGGCCCCTTCCGGCTCCCTCCTCCATGGCCTCTGGTGATGATGGCCCCCTCCGGCAGGGTGCCGGAGAGGGCCTAGATTGATTTTTTGTGGCTACAGAGTCTTGCGGCGGCGGAACTTCTGATCTAGGATTCTTTTCGGAGGTTTGGGTATTTATAAAAAAATTTGGCGTCGGCCTCATGTCAAGGGGGTGCCCGAGGTGCCCACAAGCCGTAGGGGCGCGCCCTACCCACCAGGGCGCGCCCTGGCGGTTTGTGGCCACCTCCGTCACTTCCTGGACCAACTTCGGTGCTTCGGGGCTCTCTTTTGGTCCATAAAAAATTCACCGTAAATTTTCAGCCCATTCCGAGAACTTTTATTTCTGCACAAAAAAGCACCACGGTAGTTCTGCTGAAAACAACATCAGTCTCGGTTTGTTCTAATCAAATCATACCAAAATCATAGAAAATTGTTGTAAACATGGCATGAATACTTAATAAATTATAGATACGTTGGAGACGTATCATGACTTATAAGAAACTTGTTGCTACACCCCCGCCTAGTAGTTATATGTTATTGATATTATGGCATGTTTGATCGAGAAGAATGCTAGGTCAAAAGCATCTTTGGTTGAATGTCATGCTAGGAGAGACACGGAGTACCTAATCTTGGGCACAAATGCACATGCATGAACGGTAAATTCTCAAAAAAATAGTAAACAAATAAAATATCTTTTTTTGTATGAACATCAACAAAAGTTCTAGCATCCTGCAAAAATTTCACTTTGAAAGACATCATTGGAGGCCTGTACAAAAAAACGAAATTGACTCGAAAAAGACGCATTTTAGAGCACTTCTTTTTGTTTCTTTTGCGCACACCTCTACGGATGTCTTTTCGCGGCTAATTTTTGTAGTATGTTAAAAAACTTGTTGGTGTTCATCCACAGAAAAATTCAGACTTTTTAATTTTTATTTTTTACTATTTTCTAAAATTTACTATTCATACGCGTACATTTGTGCTCGAGATTAGAGCAACACTTTCGTGTTAGGAGCGCCTTAATTTGAGCAATGCACATATTAACCAGACACACCGCAGTTGTCGCAAAAAAAAAGGAAGAGATGAAAGGGTTCACATGTACTCTGTGCTGAGCATATACTTGTTGTACTCCCTTCGTTCTAAAATATAGTGTGTTCTCGGTTTCCGCGCTTTAACATTGACCATAAATTTAACCAATGAGACCAACTACGGCGGGAGAAAAATTATACCAGTGAATTCAAGAAGTTTTCAATTATATAATTTTTGCTCCCGCTGCAGTCGGTTTTGTTGGTTAAATTTATGGTCAAAGTTGAACCTCGAAAAGCGCAGGCATACTATATTTTGGAACGGAGGGAGTATCGACTTGCGAGGATTTTCAACTAATTTTGCTTTTACTATGGTGTTTTGTACACATTTTAGTTTGATTAATTTTTTGTATGACTCATTTTCAATGAAAATATCCCTTCACACACAAATACATTTTCGGCATGAAACTAGTACTGACATCTGCTTTCTATTTTAGAACATGTGCAGTGATTGATGAGACAATCTTATCTTAAATTTGCATGTAATTTAAAGCATGCCTACAGTAGGTTATATCTTATCATTATTTTCCATAACTAGCTATTACTAAAAACATGGTGATACATATATTGTGCTAAGAGATTATCTATGAAGATTTCTTATGATTTCTCTTTCCTTCATTTTAACATTTATCTTACTCCCTTTATCTTAAAATAAGTTTTATATTAAAACTAATACAAAGTTGAGACACTTATTTTGGGACAGAATGAACTTATAACATGCCCTCATATAAGGAAAAGAAAGAAGGGGAAGAAAAAACAAGCTCTCTCCACATCTTTCCTAGCCGCCGCCTGAGCATTGTGGAAATCAAGATTTTTCTTACCTTTCGGTTTTTCAACGGCTTCACGAATGTTTGCCACTTTGGGTAGATGTCATCCGCAAGATAGTAGCCATAGTTGTATGTATGACCATTTGCTACAAACTGCACCGGTGACAGTTGACCATTTGCAATCCTATTCATGAGTGGTGACCGATTAAGAACGTTGATGTCATTCAAAGATCCAGGCATTCCAAAAAAAGCATGCCAAATCTAAGTCTCTTGATCGGCCATTGCTTTAAGGATTATAGTGGAACCCTTTTTCTGGCCGTGGGACTGTCCATGCTATGTCTTAGGACAGTTCTTCCAACTCCAATGCATGCAATCTACTGAGCCAAGCATACTTGGGAACCCGCGAGCTTTGTTCATCTCCAAAAGCCTTGCGGCGTCTTCAGCATTGGGAGCTCTCAAATACTCCAGACCAAACACTTGCACAATTCCTACTGTGAAGCACTTGACACACATGATGGCTTGACTCCGATGGCCAAGTGGTTATCAACTAGATCAGCCGAAATATCGTATGCCAACATACGCAAAGCGGCTATCACCTTTTGAAAGGTGATATGCCCGAGTTCTTCGACGACATTCCTCCTTTGTTGAAAAAACTAATCATGGCTCGTCAGTTTCTCTGCAATGCGTTAGAACAACTCGGTGCTCATCCTAAAACGATGCCGAAAGTACGACTCGGGGTATGTAGGATTCTCCACAAAACAGTGCCTCATCAATCTGTTGTCGGCATTGACCTTATCCCTCCAAATTTTCTGACGACCCATAATCGAACCACCGTGCTTCGACCTTTTATTGACGTGCATAGCTAGGATCATTGCAAGGTCCTCCTCCTCTTGAATATCAAATTCTTCGTCGGAAGAATCATATGACGAACTCATCTACAATATTAAAATTAAACTAGTCTATAAAATTACAAACAACATGTACCAAATTCATCTATAAAATGTAAAGTTGAAGCAATGCATACCTTGCAGGCGTTTTGTCAAACACCTTGTGGGAATGGCGCGCTCGAGGGGCGGCGGCGACGAGAGAAGGTGGAGGAAGCAGCAGCGGCGCACGGGGATAGGCCGGGGAAGCGCCGTCAGGTCGCCCGAGTAAATGGGGAGGTGCGGGCGGCGGCGCCAGTGGCTGGATCCAGCGGTTGGTGGGAGTCGCACGCGAGTCGCCGCAGTCCAGCGCGCGGGAGCGGGCACACAAAGTAAGTTGCGCCGATGCCGTTTTGCTTCGCGCGTTGAACCAACTATAGCGCGCGCGGTTTTGCGCGTCCGCTGAAGCGCTAGAAACGGCTGCGTAAAAAGGGAGACGCGTGCGTAAAAAGGGAGATTTTTTCCAGCGCGGCGCTAAAATCACGCGTGTGTTGGAGACGCTGTAAGAGCAACTCTAGCAGACCCCGCATCCCGCCGGCCCGCAAAACGCGTTTGCAGTTCGCGCAAAGCTGTTTTTGCGGGCCGGCGTGGACGGCCACACATGCAGACCCCTCAAACGGACCCGTAAAAAAGCATATTCCCGAAATATGCTTTTTTACGGGTCCGTTTGAGGGGTCTGCTCTTTGCGCCGCTGCATCCCGCATCTCATCGCCCCGCAAATATCAAATCCAACATAATTCAACAATCGAAAGCAAAACTAAATTATTCAAATCAAACATAATACAATAATCATCCACATTACAAATAATTATTCAAATCACCGTAGCAAACTTAAATAATGCAACACAAAACTTGTCATGAATACAAATACAAATGAATACAAAAATGAGTCACTGTCCAGCCCTTTGCCAATGGTGCTCAATGAGATCCTTCTGAAGTTGAAAGTGGGTGTTTGCATTTTCAATCTCCTTGTATGTTTGAAGAAAAACTCTAATGCGGTTAGGGTCTCTAGCTAGTTTGGCACGACTACCCACATTGTCATAGAAGAATTCCAAGTTAATTCGTCTCTCATCTTCAAGAATCATATTGTGCAGGATAACACAGCATGTCATGATATTTTTTAAGGTTTTCTTATCCAAAAAGAGCAGGACCACGGACAATGGCAAACCTAGATTGCAAAACACCGAATGTTCTTTCAATGTCTTTTCGGGCTGCCTCTTGCACCCTTGCAAATTCACATTGCTTTTTAGTTTTGGGTTCTTTGATACTTTTGACAAATGTGCGCCAAGGAGGGTATATACCATCTGCAAGATAGTACCCCTTTGTGTATTCATGCCCATTGATAGTATAGTTGCAAGCAGGAGCATCATCACTAGCAAGCCTAGCAAACAAATGAGACCGTTGCAACACATTGATATCATTGAGAGTGCCCGGCATACCAAAAAAGTAATGCCAAATCCATAAATCCTCGGATGCTGCGGCCTCTAGCATAATTGTTGCATCACGAGACTTGCCACAATACATTCCTTGCCATGCCTTGGGGCAATTTTTCCAAGTCCAATGCATACAATCAATGCTACCTAGCATGCCAGGCCAACCTCTCCTCTCATTAGTTGCCATCAATTTCTTTGTGTCATCTTCGTTGGGTGCCCGAAGATACTCAGGACCAAAGACACGGATGATCACCTTTGCAAATCTATGCACAAACTCAATTGTAGTATCTTCACCAATGCGAAGGTACTCATCGGCATAGTCAGCCGGAACACCATATGCAATCACCCGCATTGCCGTCGAGATTTTTTGATATGCACTAAATCCCTTTAAGCCCGCAGCATTTCTTCTTTGAGTAAAATACCGGCAATTTGCCTCGCAAGCTTGAACAATTTTGACAAAGAGGGATCGGCGCATTCAGTACCTTCTCCGGAAGAGGTGCGGTGGATATGTAGGATTCTCCGTGAAGTAGTCTTGCATCAACATCTCGTTCCCAAGATGACGATTCCGGGGAATGCAAAGACGCCCGACGGTCGATCCTCGCCTCCTCTTCCGGTTCTCGTCTTCGTGCTCCTTCACGGCAAGTGCCATGACCAATGTTTGCTGCCGAAAGTTCGCAAGCATGATCTCAACATCCGAGTCATCCGAATCGGACGAATCGGAGAGCAAGGACTTCTCGCACGGGCTCAACTCCATCTACATGTGTACCGGCGCGTCAAATTAATTATACCGCTCGGAAAAAAAACAAAAAACGCTCTAACCGGTGGCGGACGCGGCGGGTGATCCCGGGCGGCGACAAGGAGGCGGGCCCGACAGTGGTCGATCCCCGGCGGCGGCAGCGACGAGGGCGGCTCTTCTCGCCGGATCCGAGGGGGCTGGTGCAGCGTCTCGGCGCGGGAGGGTGTGGGGCAGCCCCGCGGACTGATTCGCCCGCAGATTTGGCCGGAATCGCCGGCGGCAGGCGGGTAGAAGCAAGGGCGGTCGGCGGCGGAAGGAGGGGAGAAAGCGCGCGGGCTGAAATGTCCCTCCCGCCAACTGCTTCTCTGTAATGCAGGGCACCGCAGCCGCGAGGGGAAAACCCGCGTATTCCCGGGTTGGGGTCGGGATTTTGCCGCGCCCCTCACCTTAAAATTTTCTACGGGCCGGAACAAAATACGGGGTCTGATCGGGCAGGTTTTTTCGCCTCTACCCGCATTTTGGCGGTTATTTTACGGGTCGGGGCGGATGCGGGGTGTGCCAGAGTTGCTCTAAGATCCAAATATCCAATCCTCCGAAAAGGAACACAGCAACACGACCCCTCGCAATCACGCAGACCGTCCACCCCTTGTCGTCTCCGATCGCCGCCGCCGAACCCTACAACCGACCCGCCATGGCTGATCCGCCATCCCTAGCCTCCACCGCAACGCCGCAGCCCGACCAGCTCGCCACATCTGCTTCCATCCCGCAGAACGCCAACCCCCAAATCCCCCTGCCCCCCATCGTTTCCTCCGCGCAGGTCAACCCGGCCTCGGCTGCTACGGGAGGCAGATCCACGGACCCGCCGCAGTTGCAGGCGCCTTCTCGCGCGCAGGCGGCTGAAGGCGCCGGAGGATTCGGTGCGATCCACCGCTCAGGCCCGGCCTCCCTCGCCCCCGCCGTCGGCCAGCCTCCACGGTACGCGACAGCCGGCACGACATATGGCACGCAGATGGCCTTCCCGGGCGGCGGGGGGCAGTTGGGCCAGCAGCCGGGGCTGCGCGCGGCCATGTTTGGGCAGGGGCAGCCGAGGATGCTTCAAGGGCAGGGCAACGCAGCCTCCGCGGCGCAGTACGGGCTCCAGTTCCAGCCAACGATGATGGCGCAGCCAGGGCAGAGGGGCGTGGTACAAGGCGTGCAATTCAACACTCCCTCTGCACAAGCACAATCCATGGGTGCTTCCCTGATGAACCAGATGAGGCCTAATGGAATTACTACCCCATATGGTGCTCAAAGTCAGCAACGTTCTGCCTATCATGCACAAATGAGGCCACAACAACAACCTGGATCATCACAAAATGGTCCTGTGGTGCAGATGTTACCAACGCATCAGATGCAATCGGCAATGGCCTCGCCTGTTTCTCCACATCAACGCCAGCAAGAACAAATGATGCAACTGATACAACAACTTCAGCAGAGAGGATTGAATCGCCAGCAGATTGCGCAGGCGCTGCAGCGACTTCCCCATCTTAATGCCCAACATCTGAACCAGCAGCAACGGCAACAACAGCAAGCATCTCCAAGGATGCCAGCATCTGCAGCAGGGAAGCCCGCAAACACGGCAGGATCGCAGCCGGCGACACCTTCCTCAGGCGGAACCGCGGCGGGTGCAAATGGGCCGCATCAAGGAGGGGGAAATTGCAGCCAACTTATTGGGAAGAGAAAGATACATGATTTGGTGGCGCAGGTGGATCCACAGTGCGAGGTTGATCCAGAGGTGGAAGATTTGATTCTGGAGATTGCCGACGACTTCATTAACACAGCGGCTGATTTTGCGTGCAGGCTTGCAAAGCACAGGAAATCGTCGGTTGTGGAAGCCAAGGATGTGCTACTGCACCTGCAGAAGAATTGTCACCTGTCCGCTCCTGGTTTCTCACAGGAGAGGATGTGAATGAATCTGCAGAGAAATTCAGTGTAGGCTTTGGTAGAATTGTGGCATTTACTTTGAAAAGCGTGAATTGTATTTGAGATAGATACTTATACCATTATAGGTAAATGAGAACTGCTATACGGACGACACATTATGCCCGATTTTGAGACGATGCTGTGGATCCAGCCATGCATGGTTAGAAGCAAGTCTCGCACAGCCAATGGAGTATCGTCTAAGAATCGGCCATGAAGTGTCGGGCATAGAGTAGTTTCGTAGGTAAATTGCTGAAAAAGATAGATCGATATACCTCCCATTAGTCATTGTACGTGTTTGTGCGTAGATGGACCACATGTATATACAGTCCCACGTAAACCTAAAAAAAAATGTATAGTCCCACGTACATACAATATGTACATTGCCATCTGACATTTTGTACACCATAGAAAGCCAGCCGTTCCACCCAGTAATGCGTGGCTCTTCAGCGGGGAAATGTTTTGTTAACTCGTCTCTTTCAAACAGGGACGAAAGCTAGACGAGAATACGCTGGGGTCACCTTCCACCGGTGCTTGTTCCTCTGGTTGAGTTGCGAATTCAAGTGCGATGATAGTTTGCACTATTCTGTTTGTCCCCTCAGCTGTGATGATAATTTGTGTTTGAGTGGGGGTGCAAGTTCTCGTGATGTCCAAGCTCATGCCAGATGATTGTGGCTGCAAATTTCTCTGAGACGCATGCCTTTCTCACACATGTGTGGAACTGATATGACCTATTTTGAAGAAGTTTTCTTCTTCTTCTGAAATTGTAGTTCATTTGAAATGACTTGGAGCAAATTGCATCTTCAAGCTCATCAGATCCGTTGTGTCCCCCGCCAGAAAGAAAGATTTGTTGTGTCATATGAATTATTGGCTCAGAAGGATCTTGTTGTAAAAACTAGGGTTGGCTGCGTTAAGCGCGTTGCCTCCTAGCATGGACGCCTTCGTGTTAATATAGACAGAGCGATTACATGATCAGGCGCAGGTGGATAGTTGGTTATCAACTTGTCCTCTACTCCAAGCTATACATGAGATAGAGGATATCCTAGCCAACAACCTGCGCCTCAATTCTAACGAATACAATCACGTTACAATGTCACGATACAACTACGGTCCTACACTTTTAACATCCTCCCTCAATCTTAACATATCAAGGTTCAGATTGTGCTTGAAGGCCTGTAGTTGCTTGACTTGTAACGGTTTTGTGAACCCATCTGCAACTTGATCTCCTGTTGGAATGAACTGAATATCTAGCAACTTTTGTGCAACTCTCTCTCGTACAAAATGGTAATCAATCTCTATGTGTTTCGTTCGTGCATGAAACACTGGATTTGCAGACAAATACGTTGCTCCAAGATTGTCACACCATAAACATGACACACCTGTTCTTCCAATGCCAAGTTCATCAAGTAAAGTTTCAATCCGCATTACCTCAGCTGTTGCATTTGCCAAAGATTTATATTCTGCCTCAGTGCTCGAGCGTGACACTGTAGCCTGCTTCTTCGCACTCCAGGATATCAGATTCGACCCAAGAAAGATTGCAAATCCCCCTGTAGATCTTCTATCATCAGGACATCCAGCCCAGTCTGCATCAGAAAATGCACTTACTGTGGTTGAAGAAGATTTACACAATTTCAGCCCTGTGTTGGCACTCCCTTCAAGATACCTCAATATCCTCTTTACAGCTGTCCAATGTACAGAGGTAGGAGCATGTAAAAATTGACAAACTTTATTAACAGCAAAAGATATATCAGGTCTTGTTAGTGCCAAGTACTGGAGAGCACCAACTATACTTCTGTACTTAGTTCCTTCTTCTGGGCTTAGTAATTCTCCTTCATATAATGACAACTTATCAGTGATAGCCATAGGTGTACTGGAGGGTTTGCAATCCTTCATACCTACACGTCTGATTACATCTTTGGCATATTTTTCCTGAGTTAGCATAATACCATCATGCAACTTTTTTACCTCAATACCTAGGAAGTAGTGTAACTCTCCTAGATCTTTAAGAGCAAACTCATTTTTCAAATTTGATAGCAATGCTGTGGTAGCTTCCTGTGAAGAGCTGGCAACAATTATGTCATCAACATAAATTAACATAAATATAATCACCTTCCCTTTCTTGAAGAAGAAAAGAGAAGTGTCACCCCTTGAAGGCTTGAAACCAAGTTGTTGAAGCTTTGCACTTAATCTTGAATACCAGGCTCTAGGTGCCTGCTTTAGGCCATATAAGGCCTTGTCCAACTTGCATACATGATGTGGCTTGGAACCATTTTCAAACCCGGGTGGTTGTCTCATATAGACCTCCTCCTCGAAAACGCCATGCAAGAACGCATTCTGAACATCCAATTGGCGAAGACTCCATCCCCTGGAGACAACAATAGATAGAACAAGTCTAATAGTAGCAGCTTTAACTACGGGACTAAAAGTATCCTCATAATCAATACCATAGCGTTGTTTGAAGCCCTTAGCTACTAGTCTAGCCTTATATCTATCTATTGTGCCATCAGGTCTCTTTTTAATTTTATATACCCATTTACAATCAATAATATTCCTCCCTCGCTTAGGAGGAACCAAACGCCAAGTTTGGTTTTTCATAAGTGCATAATACTCTACATTCATGGCATTTTTCCAATTGTCATTTCCTAGAGCTTCGGTCAAAGTTTGGGGCTCACCAGTAGCAGCAAAATTTGCAAATTTGAAGTGCTTATCATACCTGAGTGTCCCATCTTTGTAAACTGTGGGTTTTGAAATACCTCGTTGTGCTCGTGTAGTCATCCGAGGAGTTGTGCTGGAGCGTACGGGTGTGGTAGCCGCAGAAGATCCCGATCCCGCCACAGCAGACCCAACGTCGTCTGTCGCGCGGTCGGACAATGTTGGATCGCGCGCTGGTGGAGCAGGAGAATCCAGCCTCGACGAGTCAGCGGGCGCCACGTGACCACGGGCCAGCGCGCGGTCGCGCCCGCCATCATTGTGCCGCGCAGCGGGGGACAGGCGACCAGGTTCAGGCCCACCCGCCTCGTGACGACTGGGGCGCGGAGACAGGGGGGCCCACCCGACCGGCCTGGAGACCTGTGCCAGGCGTCACCCGGGGAGTGGATGGCCCCGGATTCTGGCGGGGGCGGCGTCGGAGGATCCGCCTGGGGCGTCAGAGGATCCGCCTGGGAATCTGTTCCCGCGTCAGCTCCAGAATCGGCGCGTCCAGGCAAATCTGCCTCGTGTCCGCCGCCAGGTGTTTCTTGCTGCTGTTGCATACAATCACAAGCATTTGGAGTGCAGTTTTTTTCACAGCTATCTCCGTCAGAAGTAGGGCTATGTAACAAATGATCATCAGCATAATGTTCGTCCCCATGATCGGTTGGGTTTAGTAACTCCGGACTCAAAAGAAGAATTTCTTCCCGAAGCCGTGCACTGGCATTTGGGTGTAGTGTAGCGAAGGGAAATACATTTTCATCGAAAATAACATCCCTGGAGATATACACTCGTCCTGTTGAAATATCAAGGCATTTAAAACCTTTGTGAAGGTTGCTATATCCAAGAAAAGTGCATTGTTTGGAACGGAACTGAAGTTTGTGCTTGTTATAGGGCCGGAGGTTAGGCCAACAAGCACACCTAAAAATCCTAAGTGCGGAGTAATTGGGTTTTTCATGGAACAATCGCTCAAGAGGGGTCTCAAGCTTGATAACTTTGCTAGGAAGGCGATTGATCAGAAAGGTAGCAGCAATAAACGCCTCATCCCAAAATTTTAAGGGCATAGAGGCTTGGGCAAGAAGAGACAAGCCCACTTCGACTATATGTTGATGTTTTCTCTCTGCTGATCCGTTCTGTTGATGCGCATGGGGAAAAAATACATGATGAGATATTCCTATCTTGGTGAAGAAGGAGTTGAGTTTTTCATACTCCCCTCCCCAATCTGTCTGAAGAGCAAGAATTTTACGATTAAACTATCGTTCAACAAGGTGCTGAAAGTCATGAAATTTTTGAAAAACTTCAGACTTGTGTTTGATCAAATAGATCCATGTGAATTTACTGAAGTCATCGATAAAACTCACATAATATTTCTTTCTGCCTACTGTTTCAACAGCAGGTCCCCAAACATCAGAGAAAATGAGCTCTAAAGGAAACTTGGATTCACTTATTGATTTTGGATAAGGTAACTGGTGACTTTTTCCCTTTTGACAGGCGTCACAAACAGAATCACTATTGGAAAAACTAGCACAAGGGAGTTTATTCTGACTAAGAATTCTCCTGACAACTAGAGGAGATGGGTGACCTAAACGTCGGTGCCATCTATCCGAAGATATCTTGGTGGCACCGAGCATCTGCTTCTGGATGTTGGATCCCTTGTGCTTGACGGGGTATAGACCACATCTACCCCTGCCTCGAAGAAGAACCTTCCTCGTTCCCCATTCCTTAACAAGAAAAGAATGGGGGTGAATTTCACAGAATGTATCATTGTCAAGTGCAAGACGACTAGCAGAGATTAGGCTCTTGCTAGCTTCTGGAACATGAAGAATATTATTTAGGTAGAGATCACGATCAGGGGTACGAATAGCTGAGTGACCAATATGTTCTATAGCCATACCTGACCCACTAGCAGTGTGGATTTGCTCGTTCCCGGTGTAGCGGTCGCGGACAGTCAGCTTCTCAAGGTCTCCTGTGATGTGATCGGTGGCGCCGCTGTCAAGGTACCAGTTGGTGTCCACCCCATACTGAGGTGCTGCCAGGTTCGCCGTCCTCTCTTCTCCTCCTTGGTAGGCTTCATCGTAGCGCTTCCAGCACTTCCACGCTGGATGGCCCAGTTTGCCACAGATCTGGCACTGGATCCTAGGTGCAGGGGCATTGTTGTTGTAGTTGCCCCCGCCACCGTTGTTGTTGTAGTGGCCGCCTCCTCCTTGTCCACCGCGGCCGCCAGGCTTGATGTAGGGGCGACCACGGTCACCGCAGTTGTTGTCGTTTCCACCGCGGCCACGGCCACGGTCACCACCGCGCCCGCGACCTCTGGTGGCAGCGTTAGCGGAGGACTGCGACACTCCGCTGCGAAGCTTCATCCTCGTCTCGAAGCTGATGAGCTGAGAGAACAGCTCAGGCACGGTGATCGGCTCCACTCTGGAGCACATAGCAGAGACCACCGGATCAAATTCCTCGTCCAGACCAGCGAGGATGTGAGAGACGATGTCATCATCGTCGATCTTCTTCCCTGCTGCGATGAGTTCATCGCACAGAGACTTGACTTTCCCAACGTAGTCGGTGATGGAGGAGTTCCCCTTCTGCAGGTTGGCGAGGGTGATGCGCACGTTGACAGTCTGGGCACGAGTGTGAGACGCAAGCATCTCTGCAATCGTGTTCCAGAGCTCCGTCGACGTATGACAGGTAGCGACCTGGACGGCCATCTCACGGGACAGAGTTGTCAGAAGGTAAGAAAAGACTTGCTGATCTTGAGCGTACCAGGTCTGGAACTCCAGGTTGGGCTTCTTTGTCTTGGTTTTGCCATCAGATGTGGCCTCTTCAAGGTGCATGGGTTGCACCGGGTGATCGACGTCGAGGTACTGCTCCATGCGGGCACCTCTGATCACCGACAGAACCGTCGGCCGCCATAGGGCTTGGTTGTTCTTGCTGAGCTTCTCGGAGATGGCGTGCACAAACGGAGAGGATGGGAAGGAGTTTGAAGGTGTCGCCATGGATGATCTCGAGAAGTGCTATGATGACCATGTAAAAACTAGGGTTGGCTGCGTTAAGCGTGTTGCCTCCTGGCAGGGACGCCTTCGTGTTAATATAGACAGAGCGATTACATGATCAGGCGCAGGTGGTTAGTTGGTTATCAACTTGTCCTCTACTCCAAGCTATACATGAGATAGAGGATATCCTAGCCAACAACGTGCGCCTCAATTCTAACGAATACAATCACGTTACAATGTCACGATACAACTACGGTCCTACACTTTTAACACTTGTTTGTTGAGAAGGATAAAATGAATCGGTTTGTTACGTTATGTTGATTGTTTTTTAGATAACTAAGTGCTCATGTCAAGCAGTGGTTTGTTACTTTATGGGTACGGGAAAAAATCGAAATGAACACGGGAATAGACCTGGATAGATCAAAACAAGATCTAATGTATTTTGGTCTTTGCACATCAACCTCCCCACTATCTTAAGTTGGAGTTTTTTTTGGGAAAGCCATCTGGCGCATTTTATTGATTATGAATCAAAGATACATCGGATACGAGCCAGGGCAAGATAAAATTAGGGGGTTCATTGACCCGGGTACAAGCTTCAGAAAGTAAAGACACAGACCGAGCTACCTCATGCGCCACCATATTGGTTTCCCTTGGATAGTGCACAAACTTCACTTCATCAAAACTACTCGCCCTTAGATTGGAATCGTGGAAAATTGATGAGCTGGTTGTTGCTTAAAACCCTCCTTCATTCATATCTTGAACTACCACCTGATTATCTGACTGAATAATAATCCTATTCAGGCCCATATGTTCAGCGAACCATAATCAACCTCTAGTTGCCATTCCTTCATCCATTTAAACAACTGCTTTGTCGATTTGGAAACTTCTCACAGCAACAAAACCACCCGTGGTGTCCCTAATAACAATCCATGTAAACCTTGTTTTGTATCGGGATTAAAGGCTGCATCCACATTGACTACATAAACCCCTTAAGGAGGACGACGCCAGGTAGAAACTGTCTTTTTATCTGCCCTTGTGAAGTTCAGAGCTAGAGCAAAGATCAGCATCATCGATCTACCAATTTATGGTATTCGCTCTCCATGTGTTACTTGCCACCGCTGCCACCACAAAAACCAGCTTGCGGTAAGAACAAGATCAAATATTTGTATTTGGGGAACTAAGACTGAGTACTGATTTGTTCCAATCATCTCATCCAGCGCCATCGATCCCAAGCGATCAAGAAAGAGGGGTTGATCCAACAGATCTTTTAGGCCTAGTTCCTTCCACACTTGACTTGCTCTTTCATATTGAAAGATCATGTGCTTCAAATCTTCATAGCCCACTTTGCACAGTGGACATTGTCCACTTGTTTTAATATGTCTACTCGCCAAGATTCCCAAATAAGTAACAATGCCATGAAGAGTCCATCGTCCGAAGATCTTTACTTTTGTTGGACATTTGATTTTCATAATACATACCATATCTTATTTACTATGCTTCCGACAATATGCAAAGTAGTTGCAAGGGTACTGTATTTATGCTCCCATTCACCAAAGTAAGATGATTTGACTGAGAAATACCCATCCCTAGAATTGTGCCAGACAACGGAATCTTCTCTATTCGTGACAAGGTGAATAGATAGTATAGCTTCCGCATCAACCGGCCAAAAAACAGAGCGAAACAAATCCTCGTCCCAATTGCTTGCCACTGGATGAATGAGGTCTGAAACATTTTGCAGCATTATACCTCCTTGAGGTCTTCTCACCACCAAATTTGGGCTCGAAGGAACCCAATTATCATTCCATATATCTGAAGCTAGAGTTAGTTATGCCCCCAAATAGTTTATTCCAACCTCCCATAGTTTATAGGTGGAGTAGAGCTCTCCCAAACTCCAGCCTAATATTGTGAACGATTTCTCATCTTTCATTGGCATCAACTGACATGGTTGTTCTATTCTAGGTTCGTCCCGACTTTTAGACGATTTTTTTTGCGAAAGGGCCTAAGACCATATATTATGCATCACATGTCCTTACAAACACATTCATACAAAAAATTAAAATTACATTCATATTCTTGGGGTGCCGAAGTCTTCTTCCTTTTGCATCCATTGGCAGTGTGTCGTGAGCATAGCTCGATGCCACCTCTAAGCCTCCGCCTTGGCAGAGCAAACATTTTTAGACCCAGAAGCTTGTAGAAGCAGCGGCCGAAAAGTCGTCGATGTGTAGACCAGGAGACCTTTGGGCCGCCTCCTTGCGGATCAATTTTGTTAAACCTAGGAGCCTGTAGAAGAAGTAGACGAAAAAGTCGTCGATGCAGACCACGAGACACCGGCAGCCGCGATCTGCAAAGCAATGGCCGCCTTGGAGAAGAAACACCAATAAGGGTATGAAGAAGCTCCCAAGACCATGAAAGCTAGCCGAATCTTGACTGATCCACCGGAAACCTAAATTGATCGGATCACGAAAGACACACCAGAGACATGGCTCCACGCGTCCTCCGTTGGCGATAAGCACCAACAAAGCGTAGAAAGAGCGGGGAGACATTATTCCTACACTGAAACAATGTCGCCTTGTCGCCCGAAACCAAACTCGAAGGCTTTCTAAAGAAAATCTAAAAGGAAAAAAACACCCATTGTTGGGGATATAACTATTAGGTATGACCCGCCCAGGAGGGGCCAGGTTATACCAATGGCGGTTCATTGTCACGAAGCCCATGAAGGAACTGAAGATGGCGGTTTATGAGGATGACTTATGAAGAGCCCAAGGCCCAAAGGCGGCTTAAGGCTCGCAGGTGTAAACCACCATATATGCATGACTTTGTATCGTAAGGCAAGTGTAATTATTCACCAGGCTAGACACGCTTATGAGCCGGCCGGGACTCTGTAAGCCGCAGGGCGTCAACCTGTGTATATAAAGGGACGACCCGGCGGCGTTTTAGGGAGAGAAAAAAGAATAGATCGAAAGCTAGGTCAAGCGTATACGCTCCCTGGTAATCGAGGCATAAGCAATACCACCTCAAACTGGATTAGGCCTTTACCTTCACCGCAAGGGGCCGAACCAGTATAAACTCATGTGTCCTTTGTCCCGTTTAACCCCTTTAAGCTAACCTAGTGCGATGGCTCCACGACTAAGTCCTTTCGCTAGGACATCTGCCGTGACAATTCCACGACAGTTGGCGCCCACCGTGGGGCCAGCGCACGGTGGTTTTGAGTTCTTACAGGGCAACTTTGAAGGGATCAAAGGATACGCTGTGGGCCGGATGACCAAGAGTCATCGCGGAAAGCTCTACATCGACGACGCAGGCTGGGGCCCCGAGGCCGGCTCAATCGAGTATGGGTACCGGGTCCCCTTCGACGGAATTCACGTCTTCATCGGCAAGATAGGCGAACCGGGCCCTGAGCCGGACACCTGCACCGACATCATCGAGACGGCTCAGTGTGCATGACCCGCCCGGGTTCAACCTGCCGTGAAGCGTGCCTTCGTTGGATTCATCCATGGGGGAGAATTTGAGGAAGGATCCATGTCTGCTGGTGAGACGGCCATTTATTCTGATGGTGAGTCGTCCACGGGTGAGACTACTTCATTGTATCAGCTGCAGGATGGCAGGCTTGGGGGCTGTTCCGATGGCGACAGTATTCCGGACCCCTATGAGCCGCCGAACCGGGTCGCGATTTTCATGGCCGGTACGCAGTCAGTACAGAATTCTTCGACTGCAGCGGCAATGGTTTCCGGGTCAGCAACGGTGACGGCGGCCGGGGCAGGAGGCCCTGCGCGCCCGCTGGCTCAGGTCTTGTCCGACTTATTGGACACTTTAACAACATTGTTGACAGCAGAGGTTAACCCGGCAAATCAAACTCAGCATAATGCGGAAGTTGCAAACTACGAGATGAGATAGCTCAGGCCAAGGAAGATCTGGCAGCGGAGGATGCGAGGATGACTGCGGAACGAGCCGCTTTGGATGCTCAGGCACAAAGAATCTAGGCTGATTCCTTCCGGCTCTCGTTGGATCAGAACGCTTCAAATGAAGTTTTGAGGAGAAGGCACCGAAGTCGTCTACCTCCGGTTTACGAGGCGAGGAACCTCTTCAACACACCTGGTGCAGGGACTAGTGACCCGCCAGGGGTAAACCGGGCAGTAGCCGTGCCTGGGACTGGAGCGCCGGCTCAACCACGCACGACGGACCCACCCCGTCAGAATAATATCCCATCACAACATGTGCCGACACCACTGGGTCATTATTCTAACCCTTTGGATAACATGATCGCTGCGGCGTCGCGATTGTCGGCTCTCCCAGTTGAAGGCGAGTCTCCAGCTGCGATTGAAACACGGAGGGCTAGAAAGCTTCTTCAGACAGCATTGGTGCAGCAGGAAGCTTATTCTTACAGTCATGAGAGGATCCATTCAACCCCTCGCCCAAGCCGGAGTTATAGCAGACACATGGACTCCCCGGCGGTGTCAAGCAGTGAGCAGCGTTGTAACCCGCCCCGTAGACATGACCCGCCCCGTAATACTCAGGCCCTGATGGATCAGGATAGAGCACGTTGGGAGGCTGAGCTGGCGGCTCAGTACGCGGCTCATCAACCATCTCCGGTTTATCCGACAACTTCGGTGGAGGCAGGCGTGACCTCTAGAAGCACGGGTGTACCATGTTTAGTGTCAGCTCTACGTAATCAGCGTCTGCCCAAGGATTTCAAAGGACCTCGTAAGGTGCCCAACTACACAGCCGACTTACCCCCTGAGGCGTGGATTGAGAGTTACGAGATTGCCATGGAGCTGTTGGAGGTCATCGATGCCGCGTGTGCTAAATATTTCACCATGATGCTGGATGGGACGGCCCATACTTGGCTAAAGGGACTGCCTGCCAATTCAATTGGATCGTGGGCTGAGTTGAAGGCCCGGTTCATCCAGAATTTTAAAGATACGTGCAAACAGCCCATGTCGATTGTGGATTTAGATGCCTGTGCCCAAGAGGAGGGCGAGTCAATGACCCATTGGGTGCGCCGGGTCAAAGCCATCCTACATTCATCGGACAACATCAATGCCGACTCAGCGGTCCTCATGTTAGAGAAGAATTGCCGTTTTTTGCCTCTTAAACAGAAGTTAGGGCGGCTCTAGCGCCACTGCAATGATATGGGGGAGCTGATGGCGGCTCTAATTAAATATGCTGACTCTGATAGTACCAAGGACCCCGAGTCTGATGATGAAAAGCCGAGAAAGGGAAAGAAGAGTGGCAACACTAAGGGCCAGCATCATAACCCGGCGAGTCAGGGGGGCAACGGTAAACGCAAGGCTGATAATAATTTACATTTTGTGGCCAATACCAACACGCAGAACAATGGTCAGCGTCGTAAAGGAAAGCCACCTCCTCAGGCAGGAGGGTCAGGTATAAATCTGGAGCAGATGTTGAATCAGCCTTGCCCAAAGCATGGTACGCGGGAAAGGCCATCCACGCACCTTTGGAAGGACTGCTACATTATGAAGGAGTTCAAAAATTCCAACTTGTTCGAGAACAATCATGGGCCAGGCGGAGGCTCAGGTTCCGGCTCTTATGGTCCGGGTCACGGTGGCGGTTGTTCTAATTCCGGCTTCCAAGGCAATTAAGGAAATCAAAGCAACCAGGGAGGTTTTCATCAACAGTCTGGTCAGGGGAATCAGCAGCAACAATCTGGGTATCAGAGTAACCCGAAACAGTTGAATAATGGGCAGTACCATGTCTTCACCACAAGTTTATGCAAGCGGGATCAGAAGCTCCATAAAAGGGCAGTGAACTCCGTTGAGCCGGCGGTTCCCCGTTACTTGCGAGGGTCTGAGCAGCCCATTGTGTGGAGTCGTGAGGATCACCCGCCTTGGGTTGATAATCTGGGCCACTTGGCGTTGGTGGTGGCGCCTCAGGTTGGAGGATATAAATTCACCAAGGTACTCATGGACGGAGGTAGCAGTATCAATATCCTTTATTATGAAACTTTCCATCGCATGGGATTGACTGATAAAAATCTTAAGCCGTCGAACATTGTCTTCCATGGTGTGGTGCCTGGTAAGTCGGCATACCCGGTTGGTAAGATAGACCTAGAGGTTGCTTTTGGAGATGATTATGATTCCAGATCTGAGACGTTGACCTTTGAAGTAGTCAAGATTCACAGTCCGTATCACGCTCTGTTTGGACGGCCGGCTTATGCCAAGTTCATGGCACGGCCTTGTTATGTTTATCTGCAGCTCAAAATGTCGGGTCACAAGGGGACTATCACAGTGCATGGAAGCCGGGGGATAGCTTGGGAGTGTGAAGAAGGTGATGCGGCTTATGCTGAGTCTGTCTGTGCAACAGAGGAATTAAAGTTTTACAAAGATAATGTTGACCCGGCCGATATGACATCTTTGAAGAAGCCAACTACGGAGCATGATCCGGTCTTGAAGTTTAAGTCGGCGGATGACACCAAGCTATTTGATTTCGTTCCTAGCGATTCATCCAAGCAGTTCAGCATCAGTGCTAATCTGGATCCGAAATAGGAAAGCGCGCTCATCGAATTCATCCGTGAGAACCGAGACATCTTTGCATGGAAACCTTCTGACATGCCAGGTGTACCGAGGGAACTCGCTGAGCACACTCTTAATATTGATCCGAAGTTTAAGTCGGTCAAGCAGTTTCTTCGTCGTTTTAATGAAGAGAGGCGTAAAGCCATTGGTGAAGAAGTGGCCCGGCTCTTGGCGGCTGGGTTCATCGTTGAAGTTTTTCATCCTGAGTGGTTGGCTAACCCGGTGCTAGTACTTAAGAAGAATGGCACTTGGCGTATGTGTGTGGATTACACAGATCTAAACAAGGCTTGTCCGGCTGATCCCTTTGCTCTCCCCCGTATTGATCAAATTATTGATGCCACGGTGGGTTGTGAGCGTTTGAGTTTTTTGGATGCTTATTCTGGTTACCATCAGATCAAAATGGCAGTTAAGGACCAGGAGAAGACAGCTTTCATTACTCCGTTTGGAGCCTTCTGCTATGTGTCCATGCCTTTCGGGCTCAAGAGTGCCCAGGCGACTTACCAACGGTGTGTGCAAAATTGCCTTCATGATCAAATCGGGCATAATGTTCATGCTTATGTGGATGACATTGTGGTGAAATCCAGAAAGAAGGAAACCCTGATTGATGATTTGAAGGAGACCTTTGATAATCTCTGGGCTTATAAGATGATGCTTAACCCGGCCAAATGCATTTTTGGTGTACCAGCTGGTAAGCTTTTGGGTTTTCTGGTTTCCAACAGAGGCATTGAAGCTAACCCGGAAAAGATAAAAGCCATCACCTCTCTGGCTAAGCCGGCACATATTAATGATGTTTAGCGTCTGGCGGGTCGTAGTGCGGCCTTAAGCTGGTTCATAAGCCGGTTGGGTGAGAAGGCCATCCCTCTTTACCAGATGATGAAGAAGACATATCACTTTGTTTGGAGTGATGCTGCTAATCAAGCGTTTGAGGATTTGAAGAGACAGTTGGCTGAGCCGCCCGTTCTTGCTGCTCCCATTGATAAAGAGCCTTTATTGTTGTATGTGGCTGCCAATAGCCGAGCTGTCAGTGTAGAAATTGTGGTGGAAAGGAAGGAGGCAGGCAAGGAATTTCCGGTTCAACGACCGGTTTACTACATTAGTGAGGTCCTTATTGAGTCCAAACAGAGGTATCCACATTGGCAGAAGCTAGTGTATGGGGTTTTTATGGCTAGCCGGAAGCTTAAGCAGTATTTTCTGGGTCATCCTATCACTGTGGTTAGTTCTGCCCCCTTAGGGGATATCATTCAAAACAGAGAAGCCACAGGTCGGGTAGCCAAGTGGGCCATTGAGCTTGGGCCTCATGGTTTAAAGTATGTGCCCCGTACAGCCATCAAGTCTCAAGCACTTGTGGATTTTATCAATGATTGGACAGACTTACAGATGCCTGAGGAGAAGCCGGATAACACGTATTGGACTATTCACTTTGATGGATCCAGGCAGTTGGAAGGCTCAGGGGCTGGAGTTGTATTAACTTCCCCACGAGGTGATAAATTTTCTTATGTTCTCCGGCTGATGTTCCCTTGTACTAACAATGCAGCTGAGTATGAGGCCTTGCTCCATGGTCTTCGGATGGCTAAGGAGATGAGCTTAAGCTGGGTGAGGTGTTTCAGCGACTCAGATCTGGTGGCTCAGCAAGTTTCTGGCACTTGGGATTCTAAGGATCCACTCATGGCGGCTTACCGTCGAGAGGTTGATGCTATTGTGGGTCACTTTAAGGGTTATCAAGTTGAACATGTTGATCGCGGGAAAAATGAGGCGGCTGATGCTTTAAGCCGGTTAGGGTCTCAGCGTAAGCCGGTGCCACCTAACACTTTCCTGGATATTCTGCATAACCCTTCTGTTAAATTGCCTACAGAGGAAGATCTGGCTATTCCTGACCCGGAAGCACAATTGGTGGCGGCTCTTCATGCGATTCCTGATTGGACAGTTCCATATTTGGCTTATATGACCCGGGGTGAGTTACCTGAGGATGAAACTTTGGCCAGGCAGATAATCCAGCGGTCCAAGTCAATGACTATCGTTCATGGAGAGTTGCATCACCGCAGTGTCACACGGGCGTTTCAACGTTGTGTTTCTCCAGAGGAGGGCCGTGAGATTCTGCGTGAGATTCATAAAGGTGATTGTGGCCATCATGTCGGTTCTAAGTCGCTTGTAGCCAAGGCTTTCCGTCATGGGTTTTATTGGTTGACGGCTCACGCCGATGCTGAGGATCTAGTCAGTAAATGTGATGGGTGTCAGAAGTTTTCACGCTGAGCTCATGTGTCGGCTCAATAATTGAGGATGATTCCAATTACTTGGCCGTTTGCAGTCTGGGGGCTGATATGGTTGTGCCTTTCAAAAGGTCCAAGGATAAAAAGACACACCTCCTGGTGGCAGTTGACAAATTTACAAAGTGGGTTGAGGCAGAGCCGGTCAGTAAATGTGACGCAGCGACGGCGGTTCAATTTATCAAAAAGGTGATTTTTCGTTTTGGCTGTCCCCATAGTATCATAACTGATAATGGCACTAATCTATCCAAGGGTGCTATGAAAGAGTTTTGTCAACGTGAGCATATTCGACTTCATGTATCATCCGTGGCTCACCCCCAATCCAATGGTCAAGCTGAGAGAGGCAATCAAGAAATTTTGAGAGGCATCAAGCCCCGGCTTATTGTTCCTCTACAGAGGACGCCGAGTTGTTGGGTGGAGGAGTTACCTTCCGTGTTATGGAGTATCAATACTACCCCCAAAAGATCTACGGGTTACACGCCCTTCTTCATGGTTTACGGAGTAGAGGCGGTTCTCCCTAGTGACATCCGTCATGATTCGCCCCGTGTGGCGGCTTATGTTGAAGCTGACAATGAAAAAGCACGTCAGGATGCACTTGACATGTTAGATGAGGAGCGTGACATCGCGGCGGCTCGTTTAGCGATTTACCAGCAAGATTTGCTCCATTATCACAGCCGCCGGGTTAAAACCAGAACTTTTCAAGAAGGTGACCTAGTGCTCCAGCTCATCCAGGATCAAACTGACATGCATAAGTTATCCCCACCTTGGGAAGGACCCTTTGTGGTCAGTAAAAATCTGAACAACGGATCGTACTACCTTATCGACATTCGAGAACACAAGGATTCACGTAAGTCGGAGGAGGAGACCCACCAGCCGTGGAACATTGCTCATCTTTGGCCTTACTATACTTGAGCCACCAGCTCTTACAATGTACATATTTTGATAATGTATATATTATGATGATTATAATAAAGCCGACATCCCTGATAAAGCAGGGCCTCTATCGTTTCATTTCCAAGAATAATGAGTCTTTTTCATTACAAAAAGGTCACTTGGGGGTTTCCTGCTCATTGAGCATAGCTGTGAATATCCCTCTTGATTTGGCGCAACGCCGTTCTTACAAATCACTTGGGGCTTCCTGTTCAAACATAGGAGTATTCACCAAAGAGAACATAGCGTTACTACCCTCTTGATCCGGCTATCAAGCCAAAATGATAATTTCATAAGAGCACAGCTCTGATTACCTTGGTAATTCGGCTATCAAGCCAATATGATAATTTCATAAGAGCACAGCTCTGATTACCTTGGTAATTCGGCTATCAAGCCAATATGATAATTTCATAAGAGCACAGCTCTGATTACCTTGGTAATTTAGCTATCAAGCCAATATGATAATTTCATAAGAGCACAGCTCTGATTACCTTGGGATTTTGGCTATCAAGCCAGTATTATAACTTCATATGAGTATAGCTCTGACCTACTTGGAGGCTTAATGACCGGGTTACAAAGACCAAAGAGAGTCTGTTGCACAATACAGCTCAAACATAGGTATATGATGAACCGGCAGCATATGATGATATTAAGTACTTGGTGTTGGGGAACGTAGTAATTTCAAAAAAAATCCTACGCACACGCAACATCATGGTGATGCATAGCAACGAGAGGGGAGAGTGTTGTCCACGTACCCTCGTAGACCGATAGCGGAAGCGTTTAACACAACGCGGTTGTGTAGTCGTACGTCTTCACGATCCGACCGATCAAGTACCGAACGCACGACACCTCCGAGTTCAGCACACGTTCAGCTCGATAACGTCCCTCGAACTCTGATCCAGCCGAGTGTTGAGGGAGAGTTTCGTCAGCACGACGGCGTGGTGACGATGATGATGTTCTACCGACGCAGGGCTTCGCCTAAGCACCGCTATGATATTATCGAGGTGTAATATGGTGGAGGGGGGCACCGCACACGGCTAAAAGATTGTTGATCAATTGTGTGTCGAGAGGTGCCCCCTGCCCCCGTATATAAAGGAGCAAGGGGGAGGCCGCCGGCCAAGGGAGGAGAGGCGCGCCAGGAGGAGTCCTACTCCTACCGGGAGTAGGACTCCCCCCTTTCCATGTTGGACTAGGAGAGGAAGGGGGAGAAGGTGGAGGGGAGGAAGGAAGGGGGGGCGCCGCCCCCCTCTCCTTGTCCTATTCGGACTAGGGGGAGGGGCGCGCGGCCCTGCCCTGGCCTCCTCTCCTCTCTTCCACCTAGGCCCAATAAGGCCCATTAAGTTACCGGGGGGTTCCGGTAACCTCCCGGTACTCCGGAAAAATCCCGATTTTACCCGGAACACTTCCGATGTCCAAACATAGGCTTCCAATATATCAATCTTTATGTCTCAACCATTTCGAGACTCCTCGTCATGTTCGTGATCACATCCGGGACTCCGAACAACCTTCGGTACATCAAAACATATAAACTCATAATATAACTGTCATCGTAACGTTAAGCGTGCGGACCCTACGGGTTCGAGAACTATGTAGACATGACCGAGACACCTCTCCGGTCAATAACCAATAGCGGAACCTGGATGCTCATATTGGTTCCCACATATTCTACGAAGATCTTTATCGGTCAGACCGCATAACAACATATGTTGTTCCCTTTGTCATCGGTATGTTACTTGCCCGAGATTCGATCGTCGGTATCTCGATACCTAGTTCAATCTCGTTACCGGCAAGTCTCTTTACTCGTTCCGTAATACATCATCCCGCAACTAACTCATTAGTCACAATGCTTGCAAGGCTTATAGTGATGTGTATTACTGAGTGGGCCCAGAGATACCTCTCCGACAATCGGAGTGACAAATCCTAATCTTGAAATACGCCAACCCAACAAGTACCTTTGGAGACACCTGTAGAGCACCTTTATAATCACCCAGTTACATTGTGACGTTTGGTAGCACACAATGTGTTCCTCCGGTAAACGGGAGTTGCATAATCTCATAGTCATAGGAACATGTATAAGTCATGAAGAAAGCAATAGCAACATACTAAACGATCGAGTGCTAAGCTAACGGAATGGGTCAAGTCAATCACATCATTCTCCTAATGATGTGATCCCGTTAATCAAATGACAACTCATGTCTATGGCTAGGAAACATAACCATCTTTGATCAACGAGCTAGTCAAGTAGAGGCATACTAGTGACACTCTGTTTGTCTATGTATTCACACATGTATTATGTTTCCGGTTAATACAATTCTAGCATGAATAATAAACATTTATCATGATATAAGGAAATAAATAATAACTTTATTATTGCCTCTAGGGCATATTTCCTTCAGTCTCCCACTTGCACTAGAGTCAATAATCTAGATTACACAATAATGATTCTTACACCCATGGAGTCTTGGTGCTGATCATGTTTTGCTTGTGGAAGAGGCTTAGTCAACGGGTCTGCAACATTCAGATCCGTATGTATCTTGCAAATTTCTATGTCTCCCACCTGGACTAAATCCCGGATGGAATTGAAGCGTCTTTTGATGTGCTTGGTTCTCTTGTGAAATCTGGATTTCTTTGCTAAGGCAATTGCACCAGTATTGTCACAAAAGATTTTCATTGGTCCCGATGCACTAGGTATGACACCTAGATCGGATATGAACTCCTTCATCCAGACTCCTTCATTTGCTGCTTCCGAAGCAGCTATGTACTCCGCTTCACACGTAGATCTCGCCACGACACTTGCTTAGAACTGCACCAACTGACAGCTCCACCGTTCAATGGAAATACGTATCCGGTTTGCGATTTAGAATCGTCCGGATCAGTGTCAAAGCTTGCATCAACGTAACCATTTACGATGAGCTCTTTGTCACCTCCATAAACGAGAAACATATCCTTAGTCCTTTTCAGGTATTTTAGGATGTTCTTGACCGCTGTCCGGTGACCCACTCCTGGATTACTTTGGTACCTCCCTGCTAAACTTATAGCAAGGCACACATCAGGTCTGGTACACAGCATTGCATACATGATAGAGCCTATGGCTGAAGCATAGGGAACATCTTTCATCTTCTCTCTATCTTCTGCAGTGGTCGGGCATTGAGTCTTACTCAATCTCACACCTTGTAGTACAGGCAAGAACCCCTTCTTTGCTTGATCCATTTTGAACTTCTTCAAAACTTTGTCAAGGTATGTGCTTTGTGAAAGTCCAATTAATCGTCTTGATCTATCTCTATAGATCTTGATGCCCAATATATATGCATCTTCACCGAGGTCTTTCATTGAAAAACTCTTATTCAAGTATCCCTTTATGCTATCCAGAAATTCTATATCATTTCCAATTAGCAATATGTCATCCACATATAATATCAGAAATACTACTGAGCTCCCACTCACTTTCTTGTAAATACAGGCTTCTCCAAAAGTCTGTATAAAACCAAATGCTTTGATCACACTATCAAAGCGTTTATTCCAACTCCGAGAGGCTTGCACCAGTCCATAAATGGATCGCTGGAGCTTGCACACTTTGTTAGCTCCCTTTGGATCGACAAAACCTTCCGGTTGCATCATATACAACTCTTCTTCCAGAAATCCATTCAGGAATGCAGTTTTGACATCCATTTGCCAAATTTCATAATCATAAAATGCGGCAATTGCTAACATGATTCGGACAGACTTAAGCATCGCTACGGGTGAGAAGGTCTCATCGTAGTCAATCCCTTGAACTTGTCGAAAACCTTTCGCAACAAGTCGAGCTTTGTAGACAGTAACATTACCGTCAGCGTCAGTCTTCTTCTTGAAGATCCATTTATTTTCAATGGCTTGTCGATCATCGGGCAAGTCAACCAAAGTCCATACTTTGTTCTCATACATGGATCCCATCTCGGATTTCATGGCCTCAAGCCATTTTGCGGAATCTGGGCTCACCATCGCTTCTTCATAGTTCGTAGGTTCGTCATGGTCTAGCAACATAACCTCCAGAACAGGATTACCGTACCACTCTGGTGCGGATCTTAATCTGGTTGACCTACGAGGTTCAGTAATAACTTGATCTAAAGTTTCATGATCATTATCATTAACTTCCTCACTAATTGGTGTAGGTGTCGCAGAAACTGGTTTCTGCGATGATCTACTTTCCAATAAGGGAGCAGGTACAGTTACCTCATCAAGTTCTACTTTCCTCCCACTCACTTCTTTCGAGAGAAACTCCTTCTCTAGAAAGGATCCATTCTTAGCAACGAATGTCTTGCCTTCGGATCTGTGATAGAAGGTGTACCCAACAGTCTCCTTTGGGTATCCTATGAAGACACATTTCTCCGATTTAGGTTCGAGCTTATCAGGTTGAAGTTTCTTCACATAAGCATCGCAACCCCAAACTTTAAGATACGACAACTTTGGTTTCTTGCCAAACCATAGTTCATAAGGCGTCGTCTCAACGGATTTCGATGGTGTCCTATTTAGAGTGAATGCAGCCGTCTCTAAAGCATAACCCCAAAACGATAGCGGTAAATCAGTAAGAGACATCATAGATCGCACCATATCTAGTAAAGTACGATTATGACGTTCGGACACACCATTACGTTGTGGTGTTCCGGGTGGCGTGAGTTGCGAAACTATTCCGCATTGTTTCAAATGTAGGCCAAACTCGTAACTCAAATATTCTCCTCCACGATCTGATCGTAGAAACTTTATTTTCTTGTTACGATGATTTTCAACTTCGCTCTGAAATTCTTTGAACTTTTCAAATGTTTCAGACCCATATCTGCTCAAATCATCTGTGAAGGTGAGAAAATAACGATATCCGCCACGAGCCTCAATATTCATCGGACCACATGCATCTGTATGTATGATTTCCAACAAATCAGTTGCTCTCTCCATAGTACCAGAGAACGGTGTTTTAGTCATCTTGCCCATGAGACACGGTTCGCAAGTACCAAGTGATACATAATCAAGTGATTCCAAAAGTCCATCATTATGGAGTTTCTTCATGCGCTTTACACCGATATGACCTAAACGGCAGTGCCACAAATAAGTTGCACTATCATTATCAACTCTGCATCTTTTGGCTTCAATATTATGAATATGTGTATCACTACTATCGAGATTCAACAAAAATAGACCACTCTTCAAGGGTGCATGACCATAAAAGATATTATTCATATAAATAGAACAACCATTATTCTCTGATTTAAATGAATAACCGTCTCGCATCAAACAAGATCCAGATATAATGTTCATGCTTAACGCTGGCACCAAATAACAATTATTTAGGTCTAAAACTAATCACGAAGGTAGATGTAGAGGTAGCGTGCCGACCGCGATCACATCGACTTTGGAAACATTTCCCACGTGCATCGTCACCTCGTCCTTAGCCAATCTTCACTTAATCCGTAGCCCCTGTTTCGAGTTGCAAATATTAGCAACAGAACCAGTATCAAATACCCAGGTGCTATTGCGAGCATTAGTAAGGTACACATCAATAACATGTATATCACATATACCTTTATTAACCTTGCCATCCTTCTTATCCGCCAAATACTTGGGGCAGTTCTGCTTCCAGTGACCAGTCTGCTTGCAGTAGAAGCACTCAGTTTCAGGCTTAGGTCCAGACTTGGGTTTCTTCTCCTGAATAGCAACTTGCTTGCTGTTCTTCTTGAAGTTCCCCTTCTTCTTCCCTTTGCCCTTTTTCTTGAAACTAGTGGTCTTATTGACCATCAACACTTGATGCTCCTTTTTGATTTCTACCTCCGCTGCCTTTAGCATTGCGAAGAGCTCGGGAATTGTCTTATTCATCCCTTGCATGTTATAGTTCATCACGAAGCTCTTGTAGCTTGGTGGCAGTGATTGAAGAATTCTGTCAATGACACTATCATCCGGAAGATTAACTCCCAGTTGAATCAAGTGATTATTATACCCAGACATTTTGAGTATATGCTCATTGACAGAACTATTCTCTTCCATCTTGCAGCTGTAGAACTTATTGGAGACTTCATATCTCTCAATCCGGGCATTTGCTTGAAATATTAACTTCAACTCTTGGAACATCTCATATTCTCCATGACGTTCAAAACGTCGTTGAAGACCCGGTTCTAAGCCGTAAAGCATGGCACACTGAACTATCGAGTAGTCATCAGCTTTGCTCTGCCAGACGTTCATAACTTCTGGTGTTGCTCTTGCAGGAGGCCTGGCACCTAGCGGTGCTTCCAGGACGTAATTCTTCTGTGCAGCAATGAGGATAATCCTCAAGTTACGGACCCAGTCCGTGTAATTGCTACCATCATCTTTCAACTTTGCTTTCTCAAGGAACGCATTAAAATTCAACAGAACAACAGCACGGGCCATTTATCTACAATTAACATAGACAAGCAAGATACTATCTGTTGGGGATCGTAGCAGAATTTAAAAAAAATCCTACGCAACTCCAAGATCCATCTATGGAGTATACTAGCAACGAGGGGAAAGGAGTGCATCTACATACCCTTGTAGATCGCGAGCGGAAGCGTTCCAATGAACGGGGTTGATGGAGTCGTACTCGCCGTGATCCAAATCACCGATGACCGAGTGCCGAACGAACGGCACCTCTGCGTTCAACACACGTATGGAGCAGCGACGTCTCCTCCTTCTTGATCCAGCAAGGGGGAAGGAGAGGTTGATGGAGATCCAGCAGCACGACGGCGTGGTGGTGGAAGTAGCGGGATCCCGGCAGGGCTTCGCCAAGCACAAGCGGGACGGAGAGGTGTTGCAGGGGGGAGAGGGAGGCGCCAGGGGCTGTGGTCCTGCTGCCCACCCTCCCCCCACTATATATAGGCCCCCTGGAGGGGGGGCACCGGCCCTGGAACCCATCTAAAAGGGGGGCGGCGGCCAGGGGGGGAAACTTCCCCCCCAAGTCAAGTGGGGCGCCCCCCACCCCCAGGGTTTCCAACCCTAGGCGCAGGGGGAGGCCCATGGGGGGCGCCCCAGCCCACTAAGGGCTGGTTCCCTTCCCACTTCAGCCCATGGGGCCCTCCGGGATAGGTGGACCCCCGGGACCCTTCCGGTGGTCCCGGTACAATACCGATAACCCTCGAAACTTTCCCGGTGGCCGAAACTGGACTTCCTATATATAATTCTTCACATCCGGACCATTCCGGAACTCCTCGTCACGTCTGGGATCTCATCCGGGACTCCGAACAACTTTTGGGTATCCGCATACTAATATCTCTACAACCCTAGCGTCACCGAACCTTAAGTGTGTAGACCCTACGGGTTCGGGAGACACGCAGACATGACCGAGATGCCTCTCCGGTCAATAACCAACAGTGGGATCTGGATACCCATGTTGGCTCCCACATGTTCCACGATGATCTCATCGGATGAACCACGATGTCGAGGATTCAATCAATCCCGTATACAATTCCCTTTGTCAATCGGTACGTTACTTGCCCGAGACTCGATCGTCGGTATCCCAATACCTTGTTCAATCTCGTTACCGGCAAGTCACTTTACTCGCACCGTAATGCATGATCCCGTGGCTAACTCCTTAGTCACATTGAGCTCATTATGATGATGCATTACCGAGTGGGCCCAGAGATACCTCTCCGTCATACGGAGTGACAAATCCCAGTCTCGATCCGTGCCAACTCAACAGACACTTTCGGAGATACCCGTAGTGTACCTTTATAGTCACCCAGTTACGTTGTGACGTTTGGCACACCCAAAGCACTCCTACGGTATCCGGGAGTTGCACGATCTAATGGTCTAAGGAAATGATACTTGACATTGGAAAAGCTCTAGCAAACGAACTACACGATCTTTTGTGCTATGCTTAGGATTGGGTCTTGTCCATCACTTCATTCTCCTAATGATGTGATCCCGTTATCAATGACATCCAATGTCCATAGTCAGGAAACCATGACTATCTGTTGATCAACGAGCTAGTCAACTAGAGGCTTACTAGGGACACGTTGTGGTCTATGTATTCACACATGTATTACGATTTCTGGATAACACAATTATAGCTTGAACAATAGACAATTATCATGAACAAAGAAATATAATAATAACCATTTATTATTGCCTCTAGGGCATATTTCCAACACTATCAGGTACTAAGTTCATGATAAATTCAAGTTCAATTAATCATATTACTTAAGAACTCCCACTTAGATGGACATCCCTCTAATCCTCTAAGTGATCACGTGATCCATATCAACTAAACCATGTCCGATCATCACGTGAGATGGAGTAGTTTCAATGGTGAACATCACTATGTTGATCATATCTACTATATGATTCACGCTCGACCTTTCGGTCTCCGTGTTCCGAGGCCATATCTGCATATGCTAGGCTCGTCAAGTTTAACCTGAGTATTCCGCGTGTGCAACTGTTTTGCACCCGTTGTATTTGAACGTAGAGCCTATCACACCCGATCATCACGTGGTGTCTCAGCACAAAGAACTTTCGCAACGGTGCATACTCAGGGAGAACACTTTTATCTTGAAATTTTAGTGAGAGATCATCTTATAATGCTACCGTCAATCAAAGCAAGATAAGATGCATAAAAGATAAACATCACATGCAATCAATATAAGTGATATGATATGGCCATCATCATCTTGTGCTTGTGATCTCCATCTCCGAAGCACCGTCATGATCACCATCGTCACCGGCGCGACACCTTGATCTCCATCGTAGCATCGTTGTCGTCTCGCCAACTATTGCTTTTACGACTATCGCTACCGCTTAGTGATAAAGTAAAACAGTTACATGGCGATTGCATTTCATACAATAAAGCGACAACCATATGGCTCCTGCCAGTTGCCGATTACTCGGTTACAAAACATGATCGTCTCATACAATAAAATATAGCATCATGTCTTGACCATATCACATCACAACATGCCCTGCAAAAACAAGTTAGACGTCCTCTACTTTGTTGTTGCAAGTTTTACGTGGCTGCTACGGGCTTATCAAGAACCGTTCTTACATACGTATCAAAACCACAACGATAGTTTGTCAAGTTGGTGCTGTTTTAACCTTCGCAAGGACCGGCCGTAGCCACACTCGGTTCAACTAAAGTGAGAGAGACAGACACCCGCCAGTCACCTTTAAGCAACGAGTGCTCGCAACGGTGAAACCAGTCTCGCGTAAGCGTACGCGTAATGTCGGTCCGGGCCGCTTCATCTCACAACACCGCCGAACCAAAGTATGACATGCTGGTAAGCAGTATGACTTATATCGCCCACAACTCACTTGTGTTCTACTCGTGCATATAACATCAACGCATAAAACCAGGCTCGGATGCCACTGTTGGGGAACGTAGTAATTTCAAAAAAAATTCTACGCACACGCAAGATCATGGTGATGCATAGCAACGAGAGGGGAGAGTGTTGTCCACGTACCCTCGTAGACCGATAGCGGATGCGTTTAACACAACGCGGTTGATGTAGTCGTACGCCTTCACGATCCGACCGATCAAGTACCAAACGCACGGCACCTCCGAGTTCAGCACACGTTCAGCTCGATAACGTCCCTCGAACTCCGATCCAGCCGAGTGTTGAGGGAGAGTTTCGTCAGCACGATGGCGTGGTGATGATGATGATGTTCTACCGACGCTGGGCTTCGCCTAAGCATCGCTACGATATTATCGAGGTGTAATATGGTGGAGGGGGGCACCGCACACGGCTAAAAGATCGTTGATCAATTGTGTGTCGAGAGGTGCCCCCCTGCCCCCGTATATAAAGGAGCAAGGGGGAGGCCGCCGGCTAAGGGAGGAGAGGCGCGCCAGGAGGAGTCCTACTCCTACCGGGAGTAGGACTCCCCCCCTTTCCATGTTGGACTAGGAGAGGAAGGGGAAAAGGTGGAGGGGAGGAAGGAAGGGGGGCGCCGCCCCCCTCTCCTTGTCCTATTCGGACTGGGGGGGAGGGGCGCGCGGCCCTGCCCTGGCCTCCTCTCCTCTCTTCCACCTAGGCCCAATAAGGCCCATTAAGTTACCGGGGGGATCCGGTAACCTCCCGGTACTCCGGAAAAATCCCGATTTTAGCCGGCACACTTCCGATGTCCAAACATAGGCTTCCAATATATCAATCTTTATGTCTCGACCATTTCGAGACTCCTCGTCATGTCCGTGATCACATCCGGGACTCCGAACAACCTTCGGTACATCAAAACATATAAACTCATAATATAACTGTCATCGTAACGTTAAGCGTGCGGACCCTACGGGTTCGAGAACTATGTAGACATGACCGAGACACCTCTCCGGTCAATAACCAATAGCGGAACCTGGATGCTCATATTGGTTCCCACATATTCTAGGAAGATCTTTATCGGTCAGACCGCATAACAACATACGTTGTTCCCTTTGTCATCGGTATGTTACTTGCCCGAGATTCGATCGTCGGTATCTCGATACCTAGTTCAATCTCGTTACCGGCAAGTCTCTTTACTCGTTCCGTAATACATCATCCCGCAACTAACTCATTAGTCACAATGCTTGCAAGGCTTATAGTGATGTGTATTACTGAGTGGGCCCAGAGATACCTCTCCGACAATCGGAGTGACAAATCCTAATCTCGAAATACGCCAACCCAACAAGTACCTTTGGAGACACCTGTAGAGCACCTTTATAATCACCCAGTTACGTTGTGACGTTTGGTAGCACACAAAGTGTTCCTCCGGTAAACGGGAGTTGCATAATCTCATAGTCATAGGAACATGTATAAGTCATGAAGAACGCAATAGCAACATACTAAACGATCGAGTGCTAAGCTAACGGAATGGGACAAGTCAATCACATCATTCTCCTAATGATGTGATCCCGTTAATCAAATGACAACTCATGTCTATGGCTAGGAAACATAACCATCTTTGATCAACGAGCTAGTCAAGTAGAGGCATACTAGTGACACTGTTTGTCTATGTATTCACACATGTATTATGTTTCCGGTTAATACAATTCTAGCATGAATAATAAACATTTATCATGATATAAGGAAATAAATAATAACTTTATTATTGCCTCTAGGGCATATTTCCTTCACTTGGAAGTATTGTCTTCTAAGTTTTGGGTTATCACCCTAACTGCTTTGGTATGGTAAGCCGGCAGTTTAATCATATACCACAGGTATGATATTTTTGATTATATCTGAACCAACTCTGGTTATGCATTGTTTTAGTCACCAGTGCTTTTATATGGGGTATTATGACCTGTCATGCGACAAACCGCCAGGGCATTTGTGATTTACTTGTGTGCAGGGTAATGCCTAACTCATCTGCATAAGTCGCCGTCATCGTAAGCATAAAATGATAGCTCTTCAAAAGGCGGGTCAAACAGTGTTGTGCAAACCAAAAACGTGCACGATGGCATGACAGATCAAAGTCTCACTAGCCTATTACATGACTCGGTGAGCCAATAAAGATCAAGTGTTTTCAAAGGATCAAATATGTAAACCGCCCGGCGGATCACTCTTCTTGGCCTTGATGACTTGAGGCTTCTGGATCATCCTTCTCCAGTTCTTCGTCCTCCTCCGCCGTTTGGAAATTTGGTGATGACCAATCGATGCCACATAAGGCTTGAAACTCAGCTTCATCATCTATAAGCTCGGACGGTTCAACTTCAGGGGCAAAAGTATGCTTACGGGTTGGGGGGATTAGAGCCACTTTATAAGCCGGCGTGGGCATCTTCTGATTCTCCATGTTGTAGGCCGGGTGGTATTTTGACAGATCCGTTTCATTGGCAACCAGACTGGCCAGAGGACGTATTTCTTTCACACAGGCAGCGAAGTCCTTTTGGTCAAATGAAGTGCCATCCTCTTTCAAGCTTGGATATACAGTAGCTACCTCAGCCGAGTCTAGCTCTGGTAACCATGCCTTGGCCTGGCTTAAAGCTGTCACAACACCGGCTCTTGCAGATGACCACTTCATCTCGTCCATCCTAGCAGGCAACACATAAAGTTTTTTCAAGACGTCAATCAAGAGAGTAGGTGCTTGATTAGTCGGAGAAATTGTGGCCAGTGCACGCTGAGCTCCAGTATATAGTTGTTCAACCAGTGTGTAAACAGCCTTGAGCTTCACAAGCATATCTTGGTTAAGATTGCTGCTCCTGGGACCTGAGTAATAGTCATAGATTGGTTAGAGGCGGTTTATACCATCAAGGAAGAGATTCAATTTTGATGTTAGCAAGGCGACCTACCAAAGATAGCAGAAACCATCTGGGATACACGGTGTTTAAACCGGTGAGCTCAGTGGTCACCTCTTGAAGAGCCGCCTCCGCTTTTTCAGCTCGTTGTGTCAAAGAAGTTTTCTCTTCAGCCCAGGTGTTTTTTCAGCCTCAAAGCTGGTCTTCAGTTTTTTTGTTTCACCCACGCTAAATTGGACTTTTGAATCAACTTTCCGGGTCTCAGACTCTTGATTCTCCAGCCGGGTCTTGGCATCACCTAATTGTGATTGAAGTTCAGCAGTGGCGTCCTGTACAAGCACAGAGTTGCAAACACATTCATATCCGGGTTAAAGGAATATAAGTCCCAAGCATTTTGCAAGCAACAACACTTGGCACTTTGGGGCTAATGCCTGCCGAATTTTTTTTCATACAACGGCTCATGTGAATAAGCCCCAAGCACTTTGCAAGCAAGAGTACTTGGCACTTGGGGGCTAATGCATATCGCTGGCGTCTCTTTACTGCTTTATGATGGCCCGGTTGTGCCGTAAACTATCACAGCCGGTTCATGGGGGCTATACAGGTAAGCTCTCTTTTATGAACAATGGTGAACAGGACCGGCTCATTCATGTTGATTAAACCGGCCCTTGGGGACTACGGATGCAAGGTTAATTGTTTAAAATCCGGTTCAACTATAAATGTGAAAGCCGGCCTTGGAAGGATTCTACAAAAGATGTTCATGGTTATTCTAAAGTCTACAACATATTCAATCTTATCATACCCAGTAGACTTGGGGGCTGGTAGGATATACATAACTTATTTAAGCAGGAATTCATACCTCATATTTTTGATGCATCTGCTTCACCATATCGATTTCAAGATCGCGGCTGGTGTGTACTTGGTTGAGGTAGCCAGAGAGTACTTCACTACTGCTCAATTGAGAATAGTAGGTGACATCAAATCTCACTTTCCGCTTTTCAGTGAACTCCTGTTTAGCGGAGTGTTTGGCCAAGACAGTTGGATTTCCCGGTTCTGTAGAGCCGGTGCCAGTGATCATAACATCGTCGGCATGTGTCCCAGACGGTTTAAGTGGGCTTGATGATTCAGTAGTCAAAGGATTGAGTTTTGTCTGGTCGCCGGAGAGGTCAGGAATCTCTGGTGGGACATCAAGGACATGTTCTTCTGGTTGTTTTTCAGAAGCGCCTGATGCTGGGACTTGTTGCTCCGGTTCATGGACTTTAGGATCTTCAGCCGGCTTGGTCACCTTCCCCTTCTTACTAGGTTTTGCTTGTCCACTGCACGGGTTATGACAAGTTAGTACAAGTATAAGAACATAAGGAGGTAGAGAATAAAAGAACTTGTTATTACCTAGGAGCAGTCTTGAAAGCCGACAACTGGGTTTGCGATGAGTCGCCGGAGGAAGAGCGAGAAGCCTCCTAGTAGTTTGAATCGGAAGAATTAAGTGGCTGGCGAATGAGACCCGCCAGTGGGTAAAAAGAGTTTAAGTTCGGAAGGACCTCTTTTCCGCGTTTCCGCGAAACTGGAGTGTTCGGTAAGCCGGAGGATAATTCTTCACCTCCGCTGGTCTGAGTCTGTCGCCGGTTCTCGTGCTGCTGTTGCTTCAAAAGAAAGTGAGGATCCAAATGAGGGGGTGTGAAAACCTTACTTTCCGGGTTACTTGTCGAATTTTCTGTCTTGACAAAGGTGCTGAGCCAGAGGAAATAATAGTTACCTCTTCTTCAACTGCTTGGCTGGCCCCCGTGTCATCCTGATAATAATCAGTGTCAATAAGGTAATTGAAAAAGGAGCCAAGGGAGTCAAGGGCTACCTCCGACTCAGAGCTGTCATTTAGTTCAAACAACTCAGAAGCACTTGATTTCTTCTTAGTTTTCTTGGCGGCTTTCTTGGCAGCCCTGGCCTTTTTGGCAGCTTCATGGTCATATGTCTTTTTCCAAAAATCTGATTCAGCCTGTGAAAGTCATCAAAGTTGAGTTAATAGAACATTTAAATGATGAGGTAAAAGTAAGGGATTTAGAGACTCACATCCGGTGGCGGGTTAAGCTTGCAGAAAGGGTTCAGACCCACTTTGCTGCAGTCTTCCGGATATTCATTCAGAAGAGTCTTTGTCATTTCATTGATGGCCTCATCAGTTAAACGCATAGAACTTTGGCGCAGTGGATCCTTTATACCACCCGTGTAAGTACACATTAAGCTGGGCCGGTGGCTCAAGGGTATGATTCTCCAAGAAACCCAGCACCGAACCAAGTCAATGCCCGTTAACCCATTTCCCAGCAGAGCCTTGACCTTTGCAATGGTGGGGGCAAGCTTTGCACGCTCAGCAGTGGTAAGCTTTTCGGGAAGACGATGCTTTGGGTCAAGACGCTGGACACGATAACCCGGCAATGGATTTTCATCAGCCGGAGAGGTGTCTTTGCAGTAAAACCATGTCTGGTTCCAATCTTTTGGGTGACTTGGCAGGCAGGCATAGGGGAAGATGGCATCTCTTCTTCGTTGAATTGAGATTCCACCAAGTTCCAAGATGGGTCCGTTCGTGAACTCGTTTTGCCGGTTCAAATAAAAATATTCCCTAAAGAGTTCAACACTGGGTTCCTCTTGAAGGTATACTTCGCAGAAAACTTGGAAATTGCAAATGTTTGACATGGAATTGGGTCCGATGTCTTGAGGATGGAGTTGAAAGAAGTGCAGAACGTCTCGGAATTTTTTGATCCGGGCGGTGAGAAGCCCCGGTTCATGTGATCAGTAAAAACGATGACTTCACCATCCTTTGGGTGAGGTCTTTCTTCACTTGGTTTGGGGGCGCGCCAATGCATGATATCTTTTGCTGGTAAAAAGCCGATTTTGACAAAGTCTTTGAGTGTGTTCTCAGTGACAATGGAGGGAACCCAATTACATGAGGTGGTTGTCTTCGGCGGCATTGGGAAGAAAGAAGCCTAAAGGAAAGAAAAATTCTGCCGGTTTAAGTCGATTCAGTAAGCCGGAAGCAAAATGCAACAGTATATATTCAGAGTGGCGGCTTAAATGGGGCCTAATGACATATGGCCAGTAATAACCAGTGATATAAGCTGCCATGACCAGATTGGTATCTATCAAGAGTGAAATCTGCTAAGTGTTGAATAAACAGGTTTTACAGACTGGAGCAGGTGATTTTGATCTAGCGCCGTGTGAAAAAAGAAAATAAATTAAAGCCTAAAATAGTGCGGCAGTGGAAGAACTAGCGCATTGGCAAGATTTCTGCATCTAAGGCGTATGTTCAGTGATTAAGGCAAAGGATAGAAACAGGATCTACATATTCTAAAGGCCAGTTTTGGATCGAAGTAAGGATTAAACAGAAGCATGACGAAGAACGACGATGAACTCATAAGAACTGAAGAAACCCTAATGAAGATCTATGGTGGAGAAGATAAGGTACTTACTGGAACCGCTGAGCAATGGAGAGGCGCCACAGTTTTCTCTGGTCCCGTTCAGGTCGATGCAGCGGCCGAGGTCGAGGACGACGATGAGCTTTGCGGCGCCGGCAGTGCTCAGACATGCAGATGCGTCGCGGAGAAAGGTGGAAGACGAGAAGGAAAGAGGGGGAAATGGAAAGAGGGCTGCCTGACCCTATTTATAAGGAGAAGAGTAACAGGTGGGCGCGAAAAATGAGGAGGCCAAAGAATGATTATCCAACTAATCGGACGCCTCAATTTTCGGGAGGTTATTAAAAGATAAGGATCTTTTAAAGATATGTTGGGTATTGTGCGAAATTAATGACAGATGACGTCATGGCGGTTTTCCGTAGTCCCAGGAGATGACGTCATGGAGGGTTACAATATCTTGTGAAAACAGGTGAAGAAGGATTTCTCTTAAGTGTTCAAGATTGACATGAACAAGTTCAAATCAACCTGGGGCCTAATGTTGGGGATATAACTATTAGGTATGACCCGCCCAGGAGGGGCCGAGTTATACCAATGGCGGTTCATTGTCACGAAGCCCATGAAGGAATTGAAGATGGCGGTTTATGAGGATGACTTATGAAGAGCCCAAGGCCCAAAGGCGGCTTAAGGCCCGCAGGTGTAAACTGCCATATGTGCATGACTTGTATCATAAGGCAAGTGTAATTAGTCACCAGGCCGGACACATTTATGAGCCGGCCGGGACTCTGTAAGCCACAGGGCGTCAACCTGTGTATATAAAGGGACGACCCGGCGGCGGTTTAGGGAGAGAAAAAATAACAGATCGAAAGCTAGGTCAAGCGTATACGCTCCCAGCTGGTAATCGAGGCATAAGCAATACCACCTCAAACTGGATTAGGCCTTTACCTTCACTGCAAGGGGCCGAACTAGTATAAACTCCTGTGTCCTTTGTCCCGTTTAACCCCTTTAAGCTAACCTAGTGCGATGGCTCCACGACTAAGTCCTTTCGCTAGGACATCTGTCGTGACAATTCCACGACACCCATGTCGTTGTTGACAAGCACGGGTCTGATGCCGAGCTCGCCGCGGTCAGGACGATGCACCAACTCCTTCTCTAGCCAAGGGGGCCACCTTAAATATTGCTGCTCTGGATCATCAACGTCGCCGTCGTTCACCGCCTAACAAAAAACTAATACTCGAGCATACATCTCCTTCGCCATCCCGCGACAGCCCTCCAACTCCTCCACAAGCAGGCCAGCCACGATCAGGACCTCCCCGCTACCGTTAGCGTCGCACGGACTTTGCCCACGCGGCACGCACAGGCAGCGACGAGAAGGGAAGACGGCTAGTGTTTTGGTCGTAGCCTTGGAGTAGGCGAAAAGAAAGAACGTAGGAAACAAACTTTTTCGCAAACCGCTTTTGGATGATCTTATGTTACATGAAAAATAGTATCTCTAAAATATATACTACTCGGTCTTGTGAGGGTAGAAGATGGTGTTCCCACTTAGGTCAATAGAGCAGGAATGAAGGTGACATGCTAATTAGGTTTTGTTTGGTTAAAGTGGGCTAGTCATTGACTTTCTATTTTTTACAACTATATTACTAAGGAGCTTTGCAATTAAATGCAGCAAATCACAATTTTAGGCAATAGACCATCCACAAAATGAGTTACTCTACTTCCTCCTTTTCGGTTTACAGGGCTGAAATCTGAAATCTCATCAACTAACGCAGGTGGTGAGTGGAGGAATGTATCATGTACTTTACAAATCTACCCAAATTAAACTGATGCATTAATTTGGATTAATTATAGTGCATGCATGCTTGGCCACTAGATGAGTAGGAATATTACATGCACTCGTGGGTTCGTTTTTAATTCTTGCGTGCAAAGATTTAATGCGTCTCTGAAATCTCAAAATGAGATGGAGATGAGGCTTTTAAATCAAGAAACAAAAAAAAAAGATAAGCCCTCTAGGCCCAAAAGAAAAGAATATCCTATTATTATCTTGCTGGCAGGCGGGCCAGGGCTCACCCAAAGTCCAACCTGAACAGACGCATGGGCCCTCTTCAGATCGTAGCCCGGAAGGCCGTGTGCCAGCTCATCGCGGATCCATTCAAGGCCGCGCCCGAGGAACTAGCCGTTACAACACCCCACTTTCCCCACTATCTCGCCCATCATCGTCCCCACCTAGGATTCTTCCTCTACTACTACCATATCACACGCCCCTCCTCCCCTCCCTGCAATCCTCCCAAATCCCCAAACCCAAGCCAATTTTTCCAGTCGGCAAATTCCCCAATCCGCGGCGACATCGATCCCCAAATCCTCGCTCCTTGGCCGCGATGATGTTCACGGAGGGCCTCGATGAGTCGGCCATCAGCTGGATCAAGCAGGGCACGGACACTCCCCCGGCCGCGGCGAGGTCCCCGCTGGCGGAGCGGCTGCCTCTGGGCCAGATCTCGGCGGACGCGGCGGCGCCGAGGAGCCCCGCGCTGTACAACAGGGCGTGCGTCGGCCTCTTCTCCCCCAAGAGCCTGCCGCCGCCGGTGCGAACCGCCACGCGCCACTCGGGGCTCCTCGGCCGCCACTCCGTGCTCCTCGCCGCGGACTCCGAGGAGGAGGAGGAGGGGGAGGAGAGCGTCGCGTCCTGGGGGCTGACCGAGGACTGCGGCTACGGCTACTTCTCTGACCACACGGCCGAGGAGGACGGGGTGTGCTCCAGCGACTCCAGCCTGTTCCGGAGGGCGAGGGACCTGTACGGTAATGGCGTCGAGGACGAGGTCACGTCGCAGTTCAGCCGGAGGGGCGGCGGGCTTGCCCGGGGCCAGTCCAAGGAGAACCTTCGGGTCGAGGTGCGAGCCGCGGCCGCGGCCGCGTTTGCCGGGAAAAGCTCCCGTGGTCAGGATCAGGTGGACCGCACCTCGCATGTAAGGATGCTGCTCCAGCTTGCTTGATATTTTCCACTGTACAATTAGCGATTACTGAATCCTGTTGGTTAACAGTTCCGTCCATGCTTGTTTATGCTTCCTAATTAGAGTTTGCATGGGTGCACAATTGTGCTGGCAAAAGTAGGAAGCAACTCTAATTATTATTTTTATCCAGGAGCGCTACGCTGATGTGCAGAAATTCCAGGATTTCGGGCCACCGAGTGCTCCCCCAATTGCTGCACGAGTTGGGGAGGTGGATGGCATTCTCGATGCAATTGGTGAGAGCAACGATCACTACTTATTGCAATTTGCAAACATAGTTTGTTTGTATTTCCGTTTGCCTGGAAAAGATAATTAGACCATTACTTGATGTGCAAATAGCTGACGAGAGCGGAGGCTTTGAGAAGACTGAGATCTCCTCAGTGGCGGATATACTGGCTCAAGATGTTCATGAGCTTCCTACGAGGTACAGTAGATCATAATTTACATTTTGGAGTAGTTCAGGCACATGATTGCTTTTTTTCCCGCCTAACCAAAAAAATGCAATTCAGATCAACTGCTCAGGCTGATGGTGTTCAGATGCCGTACATCGAGAACAATTTATTAGCTCAGATACCCAGCTTCACAACCAAGTGCGTTATTATTTATTTACTTGGTACCCATTTGTAGACGTTTCATCTGTTTTTTGTTCTTATTGACCACTTTTTTACTTGACAGTGTCCAAAATGCATGGCAATCATTTGTTGCATATGATGCATGCTTTCGGCTTTGTCTGAATGCATGGGCAAAAAATTGCATGGAGGCTCCAGAATTCCTCCGCGATGAGTGCATGGTACTTAGAAGCGCCTTTGGGTATGCAACAACTCATGCACGAATTAATGTTATGGGTAATCTAGCTTTATGTCATTTGACCTTAATTTGCCTTTGGGCTCACAGCTTATGAACTCTTTATGATGAATAGAATACAGAAATTTTTGCTTCATCCAAAGCATAAGAATCAAGATGATGGAAAACATACCTATGATAAGGATGAAAGTTGTAGCATGAAGACAAGGAAACTTGTTAAACGGATTGAGATCGAAGGTATGACTCAGAACCACAGAACATCATCTATATAGATTTCAACTTCAGTTTTTCTTAAACTGGAAATAATATCATTGAGCAAACTCTTTTTGGAATGAGAAGTTAACAATCAACGCATTGCAGAATGCAAGTGTACAGGTTACTTTGCGTGTGCTTTCAGAAAAAATAATGGTTTGTTCTCATATTCTTATTGTTTGCTAACAGTAAGAAAGATACGTGTTGTACCGCAAAGACCAAAGCTTCGCGTGACATCATCCTTTAGAAATCTCTACATGCAAGCTGGTAGCGAGTATGTCAGACAGATTTCTAAAATTCTGAAGAGCCAGGTCACTATGCTGACATCCACATCATCTACATCTTTGCCAGAAGGTTAAGAGGGTGCAAATGTTTTTATGGCTTATACCTGACAGAGTTCATTTCTGTATTTAGTAACACAATATCATACCTGCAGAAATGTTTACATGCACACTAGAATTAAAAAGCTCCCTCAAAGGTCAACAAAGAGATTCCATTTCTCTGCAATATTTGAAGCCGGGGACTGGTGAATCTCAACTCTTGTAAGTTCTATCCTACTCTCCCTCTATTCCAAATTATCTGAACTTCTAGCTTTGTCCTAAGTCAAACTTCTTTAAGTTTGATCACGTCTATAGGAAAATATATTAACATCTACAACACCAAATTAGTTTCATTGGATTCATCATAACATATATTTCCATACTATATATATTTGATGTTCTATATATATATTTGATGTTGTAGATATTGACATATTTTTCTATAGAGTTGGTCAAACATAGAGAAGTTTAACTTAGAACAATACTAGAACTACAAATAATTGGGAAAAATAGCTATGATTATGTTATACACTTGCATATTCGTTCTATCAATGCAATCAAAAGATTTGCTCAGATAATGTTCTTGAACCATATAATAACAGATATACTTAGCATATTTGATGTTGTCAATATTAGCATATTTTTCTATAGAGTTGTTAAACATAAAGAAGTTTGACTTGGGAACAAAACTAGAACTTCAAATAATTGGGAACAGAGAAAATAGCTATGATTGTGTTATACACTTACATATTCATTCTACCAATGGAATTAAAATATTTGCTCAGATAATGTTCTTGAACCATCTACTAACAGTTAATACTTATGCTTCAGTTAATTATCTAGAGGTTTGACTTAGCTATGATTGATGTTGTAAATAACAGATATACTTAGCATATTTGATGTTGTAAATATTAGCATATTTTTCTATAGAGTTGTCAAACATAAAGAAGTTTGACTTAGAACAAAACTAAAACTTCAAATAATTGGGAACGGAGAAAATAGCTATGATTGTGTTATACACTTCATATTCGTTCTACCAATGGAATATTTGCTCAGACAATGTTCTTGAACCATCTACTAACAGTTAATACTTATGCTTCAGTTATCTAGAGGGCCAGGGAGACGTTATTCTTGTTGAAGTACAAGATAACAATAGAGTTGTCATAGGCCGTGCAGAAATTCAAGTTTCATCATTCAGTGATGCCCACGTATGTATTCTCAGTGCTCACACCTTCATTGTTCAGTTGATTCATGACTGTACTAAAATCCATTTCTCAATTGTACAAATTTGGAAACAGCAGGAGGAATTCACCAGATGGTGGCCTCTATACCTTGAGGATCAAGAATGTGTGGGCAAAATTCAACTTTGTCTGAACTTGTCCATGCCTGCGGACAATTATGGATCTGCAAAGGTCTGCTCTTTTATTCTCCTACTTATTATAAGTGTGCAAACATTAAATATCTATCTTAATCTTAGATGGCATTGTAAAAATAGATGCTGCAAGGTGGTCTGGCTGTCGATACAATTATATATGACATGGTTCTGGAAGCAGCAATGAGAGCTCAAAATTTCAACAGCAAAATGTTGCACATCAGTGGTTCGTGGAAATGGCTGTTGGATGAATTTTCTGATTACTATGGGTTATCAGACGCATATAGAAAATTGAGGTGATATATTATTTGGTTGTGTACGTTCAATGATGGCTAGTAAATATAGCAAAACGTGATATTGGTATCTATGACATTTTACAGGTACCTTTGTTACATTATGAATGTGGCAACGCCAACAAAGGATTGCTTGGAACTTACATATGAGCTGCTTCTCCCTGTCATAAAAGCACGGGACGACAGAACTTTAACAAGACAAGAGGTAATCTTTACATTAGGCTACTTCCAGTGGGTTGTCTCTTGTTGCATCATGGGTGTTTACATACAATTTCCACATTGCGTAGTATCTTAAAGTGTTGTATCTTAAGCTCTTTCGTGGACCATTCGAGCATTTGTATGACTCCACCACAGATTGTTTCCAGCAATCTCTCTCGTCATTAACTAGGATGTCACCATGCATTTTGGCCTATTTGCACCTTGGAGCACTGGGAGAGGCCCTAAAAAGGTCATGTTACAACATGAACACATGGCCAATAATTCATAGAAGTTTAACATGTCCCTAGGGAACACAATGTGTACTAATTTGTGTACTAACACCCCTGGTTTTTCTTTAAGTGGAAAGGTGGTCATTAGCTTCCACTAGACATACCCTGGTTTTGTACATGAAAAAGGCTCCATGCAAATACTGCCAGACGACAAGAATACATAGGCCAATACTTTTAAGATGTCCTAGCGAACACAATGTGTACTAAATTCTAGACTACTAGCACCCCCAGTTTTTTCTTAAGAGGAAGGTGGTCGTTAGCTTTCACGAGACAAGAGGTCTTTACATTAAAAAGGTTCCATGCAAATACTGCCAGATGACATGAATACATAGGCCAATAATTCACATAGATGTAAGAAGTCCAAAATGTCCAAGTGAACACAGCATGTACTAAAATAGGCATGTGTGCCAAAGGTACAGCCACCCAGTGATCCTCTCTTTTCATCACTTATGCCAAGTATAAACAGAATTATTAAGGGACTCAATTCTTAAGGCTGGGCAAGCACCTCCTCTCTAAAAAACTCTCTAAAAAAAACAGAATTATGGCAGAAATTGGATAACATTTTACGGAGCCATGATTATTTTGTATGTGTGTGCAGAGAAGTATACTGCTTGACTGTGAAGATAGGATCAATGTTCTTCTTGCGATTGTGTTCGAAAATTATAAATCACTGGATGAGCATTCTATTACGGGCTTATCGGAGCTATTTGGCCCGATATCAGATTGTGCTGCACCAGCTTTGGCACCTGCAGTTCAGATATTCAGTGTACTGCATGATATACTCTCTAATGAAGCACAGAGCATACTCAGGAGCTATCTGCAGGTCAGACATCCGGAATGCATACTCTGACGAAGTATTTTTCATTCAGATGCCATTTTTTTCTCAGAGCGACGAGTCGCACATGTCTAACTTATATAAGGGATGATCAAGGCATTTATATTTCCAATTTTATAGCTCAAATATATGTGATAGTTAGTACTTATTCTATGCTTGATTGTTCAAACACAGTACAGGCTAATGAGTTTATCATTATGATTATTTCCAACATTAGCTAAAGATTTCATAACATTTAATAGTCCAGTTTGGAGACTTGCATATTTAATAGTCCAAGTTTGGAGACAAGTGAATTAGGAATGTCCAAGTTTGAGACAAGTGGATTAGGAATGAATTGGAAAACATGCTTCATTGATTCGCATAATATTTAATAGTCCAGTTTATCATTATGATTATTTCCAACATTAGCTAAAGATTTCATAATATTTAATAGTCCAGTTTGGAGACTTGCATATTTAATAGTCCAAGTTTGGGGACAAGTGAATTAGGAATGTCCAAGTTTGGAGACAAGTGGATTAGGAATGAATTGGAAAACATGCTTCATTGATTCTCATAATATTTAATAGTCCAGTTTATCATTATGATTATTTCCAACATTAGCTAAAGATTTCATAATATTTAATAGTCCAGTTTGGAGACTTGCATATTTAATAGTCCAAGTTTGGAGACAAGTGAATTAGGAATGTCCAAGTTTGGAGACAAGTGGATTAGGAATGAATTGGAAAACATGCTTCATTGATTCGCATATGGTGCAGCTTACTCCCGCTGTCCACAAATGTAAGACGTTTTTGGCAGTTTAAATTAAACTGCCAAAACATCTTACATTTGTGGACAGGGGGAGTACCATAGATGGATTAAAGTTTCACCTATGATGCAACTTGCACTTAAACTAGCATAAATAAAGGGTCTATACGTATGATAGTATACGCCTTTTGTTGATTATTTATATAACCATAGGTGAACAAATAAATCTCCCTTTTTGCAGGCTGCTGCAGCAAAGAGGTGCAGGAGGCATATGATTGAGACAGACGAGTTCATGTCAAGCAATAATGACAATCTTCTTACAGACGACATGACTATTTCTGCTGCCTATCTCAAAATGAAGACATTATGCATTAACATAAGTCTTGAGATTCAAGCAGACATCAAGATTCACGATCAGAATATACTCCCAAGGTTGCAAATATATGCTTGCTCTAGTAAAAGTATTTTTGTTTGCTTAGATACTACTCAGAACTCCCCTCACATTTTTCCCCTTTAGTTCGATAGATCTTCCAAACATAGCAGCATCTCTCTATAGTACGGAACTATGCAAACGGTTGAAGGGTTTTCTCTCTGCAAGTCCCCCATCAAGACCCTTACAACATGTTGCTGAACTGCTCATCGCGACTGCTAATTTTGAGAGGGATCTTGACTCCTGGCAAGTCAGGTAAGATACAAACAACTAATAGATCATACAGTTGATATACTTTTACTGTATTCTCCAATTGATATGTGTGTCTCCAAATGCCCAAACCGCAGATTCTTTTCAGCTGATTCGTTTTGTTTCATTTATACAATTGTAGACCTGTTCATGGGGGTGTACTTTCAAGGGAGTTGTTTCATGATTACATTATGGTGTGGATTGAAGATACCCGGTTGCACTTGCTTGATTATTGCAAAGCTGAGAAGGTAACCATAAACACATATCGTAGATAAAAACAGGTTGCTTGTCTGACCTTGGCAGTTGGACTTCCTTGCATAAACCACCTTGCCCTTTTGCAGTTATCCTATCCTGCAGCATCTACAACTTCACCATTTGTCGAGCAAATATATGAGCAAATAAGAGAAAGCATAAATGAGTATGGAGTAGTTATCAACAGATGGCCTCAATATCTAATGAGTTTGGAGAGTGTATGTGCCACCACCTTGAATCAGTTTCCCACATTTTTCATGTAATGCACTCGACTGATATTCCTTTTCTCTTATTTAGGCTATTGCTGATGTCGAAAGAGAAGTTATGAAGGCACTGGAGAAGCAATACATGGAGACTCTAATGCCTCTGAGAGACGGCATACCAAAAATTCTTGAGAAGCATGTTCAAAGACTGACAAGAAGACAATCGGTAGCTCCATATGTTGTGCCAAATCAGGTATATAAGCTTGCATCATACCATGTGGTTTGTTCAGTGGGTCGTTCACTAATGACCAGCTGATTGTTCTTCATCACAGTTAGGAACATTCATGAATACAGTTAAAAGAATGCTAGATGTGTTACACTGCCGGGTTGAGGATATTCTCAAATCATGGGCATCATATCTAACCATAGCAAACGGGACCACACTTTTTGGAGAGCAAATGAACTCCATCACAGTCATGTTGAGAAAGAAGTACAAGAAATACCTGCAGGCAATAGTGGAGAAGATTGTTAGTGAAGTAAGGATTATTCTGACACATTCTTAATGATAATACAGTTCTTCATCAGATTTAGATAAGACATATTACATATATAGAGGTCATAATTTTGATTGTTGATTTCAGACACAAGCTAATCGGACTACAAGGCTAAAACGAATTCTTGAAGAAACAAAAGAGACTGAAGGTGAAAGTGAAATGCGTGAAAGGATGCAGGCTCTCCGTGCGCAACTCTCTGATTCCATACACAACCTCCACGGGGTCTTTTCCTGCAGAATATTTGTCGCTATTTGCCGAGGTTTCTGGGATAGGTTGGGCCAGGTAAATACAAGGAGAAAAAACTTGTCCAAATGCTGCCATGACAATTTATGCTTACTTTATTAACTTCATTTTGGCAGATTGTGTTGAGGTTTCTCGAGAGCAGAAAGGAGAACAGGATTTGGTACCGTGGATCCGATTACGCATTAGGGGTAAGCCCACACTCATCATCAATATTCATCTGGAAATCAGCTCTAAGAAATGAAAGCTGTTATTGGAAATAGTAAGTTAGATGTCCTACAGTGTTTTATCTTATGTTAGGGAAGCAGCTCTAAGTAAACTGTTATTAGGACGCAGCTCTTATATTTATGTAAGCTCACACTCATCAACATTTATGTTATATTATTAGGGAAGCAGCTCTAAGAAATTAAAACTGTTACTAGAAAATAGTAATATGGAATAATAGCACGGGCAATAGTACACCGAGATAAACTTGGTCTACCTGCAGTGTTTATCTTATATTCCCTCCGTCCCATAAATATAAGACGTTATACATCCAATATACTCACATAATTATGGGACGGAGGGAGTATTAGGGAAGCAGCTCTATGTAATGAAAACTGATATTGGAAAATAATAATGGATGACAACACAGTAGCACGCATCGAGATATAAGATAATATGTTGGGTATAATTATGGTGCTCCTCACAAAAAAAGAAGTTACTACTCCCTCCGTCTAGGTGAATAAGTCATCTTAGGTTGTGCACCGTGACCAAGGAGGAGGGGAAAACGAGAGAACTTAATGTTTATTTGCTAATTAATAGCATTGCATGCAATGAACTAACCACTGCATGTCGTGTTTGGTAGTCTCGAGTCATTAAAAGCATGCACACCCACCTCTCTTATTGGTTGATATGTCAAGAAACAAGAAACGAGGTAAAAGTTAATGCACCGTGCCTAAATGCTTTGGGATTATTTGATTTTCGTAAGATGACTTACACACCTAGACGGAGGGAGTATTATTGTGCTTATAAAGTTCGTGTCACTTCATAGAGAACCCTGGACTACATTTCCAGTGGGTGGTTCCATGCATTATCAAGGAACGACCAAGTTCCATATGAAACTACAGATCACAGTGCAACATCTCGACAACAATAAGCAAGTAGATCCTTAGGATGACGGAGCTAGTAATATGGTGTAGTTTATAAATCTATTAATCCTGACGAGATACCCTGTGCAGATCCTGGATGACGTCTTCGCATCAGAGATGCAAAAGCTGCTGGGCAACGCTCTCCAGGATAAGGACCTGGATCCACCGCAATCGGTGATTGACGCTCGCTCTATCCTCTGTTGAGGGCGGCGTGGGAGAAGAACCATGTAACATTCAGATGGATCTCTGCTGAGAAGATGTGAAATATGTCCGAGGTGAAAGTTCGGTTTTGCTTTATTTTAGTGTGCAGAATATATGTATACAGGTAGAGATGGCTCCATTCTTTTCTGTTCATAGTGGGTTGGTAATTGTTTCAGAAAGTGAAGAGGGAAGTTGTGCGTGGGAGAAGAACCATGTAACATTCAGATGGATCTCTGCTGAGAAGATGTGAAATATGTCCGAGGTGAAAGTTCGGTTTTGCTTTATTTTAGTGTGCAGAATATATGTATACAGGTAGAGATGGCTCCATTCTTTTCTGTTCATAGTGGGTTGGTAATTGTTTCAGAAAGTGAAGAGGGAAGTTGTGTAATTGATTAGTGGCAAGCAAGATTTGCTTTCCAAAGAGTATATGTGTAATCGGTGATTGACGGCGTGGGAGAAGAACTGTGTAACATTCAGATGGATCTCTGCTGAGAATATCTGAAATATGTCCGAGGTGAAAGATTGGCTTTGCTTTGTTTTAGTGTGCAGAATATATGTATACAGGTAGAGATGGCTCCATTCTTAATGTTCATAGTGGGCTGGTAATTGTTTCATAGTGGCAAGCAAGATTTGCTTTCCAAAGAAAGAGTATATTTGGAATTTCTTGAAAAAAGAGAGAGTATATCTGGCAGCTGAACTTCTCTGGAGAGTTCAGTTATGTGATTACATGTTAGATGTCAGCCAATGAAATCAGAAATTTGGCTGTCACAGGATTTGTCTTCGGGGTGGTCGTTTTCTAGTTGTTAAATCGAATAAACTATCCCTAGGCAGATCTCTTTGTTAAGTGAACCACAAACCTCCGGTGAATTTCTATACCTACTATTAAAGGGAGGTAATATTTTTGGTTTCGTCCCACTTCGTTTGGTCTCGTTTCAATTAGTTTCACATATGCTATTTGGTTTCATTACTTGCCACTTGTTTTCGTCCAACGGAGGAAGCCCATCTGGCGGCACACTATAGCCCAGGTCCGGAGAGCTGGCAAAAATGTCCAACTAACCCAGCTAGAGATATGAGAGGATTTTTATTTCTCCCGTCGCAACGCACGGGCCTTTTTGCTAGTAATATAAAGCTGAGATAGTAGGGAACAATTAGGAAAGCTCAAGCCAACATTTTGTAGGGGTTGATGAGTCAAATGCGTGTTTACCCTGTTAATTATATATGCATGATGTTGGAGAAGAAATGAGTGTTCAGATAGTAGAAAGAAAGTGTGTTCCAAGAATAAGAAGGAAAAAAACTAAAGCAACCAAGTGATCCATGATGTTGGAGAAGAAATGAGTGTTCCAAAAAATAAAGAGAAAAATTAAAGAAAGAGTATTCTACTACCTCCGTTTGGGTTTACTAGCACAAATGCCCGTGCGTTGCAACGGGCGAAAAATATCGTAAAACTTACTCATGGTGGACGTAATAAGCTTATACTGCTGTCGCTTTTTGAAATATGAAGTGTGGACGTAAATAAGCCACCCTGACATCCTTCATCTGATGGAAGAGTAGTGGTGCATAGAATAGTCTTGTAATAGGTTTTGTATTTTATATTTCAGAAAAACACAAATATTTCTTCCTTTTAAAATAATTAAACAATTTTGAATTATTCGAATTGAAACATGTTTTGAAAATGAACATTTTTTCACACATGTTTTTTTTCTTGAAAGAGAATTTTTAAAATTTTGTGATCAATTTTAAACGATTTTTCTAAAAAGAGTTTGATTTTTTTGGTAATTTTGAGTATTTTTTAAAAGTGTGAACATATTCAAAAGAATGTTTTTTTGAGCAAGAACAATTTGAAGCACTCTTTGTCTTAAAACAAATCAGACATACTCGGTGTTTGCAATTAAAAATAGGATTATTGGTGTACATACCGTGTAATATAAAGTTGAGAAAGTCATAGGATGTCCTTTGATGGCGCCTCCTTCAGCTTAATACTATCATCGGGTGGAAGAGAAATGGTGTAACCGTTTTTAGTAGGATATACCGACGGTGAAATTGTCGTATACTATTCGAGAGTTTAATAACTAATCCAAAAGTTTTTATGTTCCCCATCACAGGTAAATTTCTGGTGGATTGTAAAAAAAGAGAGGTAAATTTCAAGATGCAGCGTTGTCAGTTGTCACATTCTCTCTACTCTTTAGTAGAATTTTTTTTTCAATATTTCACTCACTTTTACTCATTGTATTGACGATGTAGAACTATATAGTAACAATAAAACAACATCAGGTAATTATATCGGTGCTCATTAAAAAAAATCGCAATCGGTGCTAGCATGGCAACTTCCAGCAGCGTCTGGCAGGTGCAGCCATTAAAAAAAAGCAAAATCTATAGCAATAATCCCCACCGAGACCACTACTACTGCGTGGAGCCGTGGAGCAATAATCCCCACCGAGACCACTACTACTGCATGGAGCCGTGAACATCTGCTCCTCTCCTTCCTTTCTTTATCCATCCATCCAGCGCCCTCCCACCTATCAGCGCTGCTCTTTTTCAAAAGTGGATCCTCTAACATCCTCAAAGGATGTCACGAAGCTGCAGTGAAATGCGTCTGCAAAATAAAGAACGGATGTCAGGGTTATTGTAGCAACCACTGTGCGGATTTACTGTAGCATGTACAAAAATAAATCAAATTTTTTTATTGCACCATACTTTTGTTTGTATGTAATTTTTGTAAATGTATACAGTAAATTTGCAATTTGCAAATTAATTATAATCATTTTAGGCTTAACCATATGAATGTGAAGGAGGGATGTCACGGTTATTGTAGCTTACGTGACATCCTTGAGGATGTCAGAGGATCCGGTTCCCTCTTCTTCCTGCTCTTCTTTCTATCCGTGGCTCCAGCACACACCACGAGCCCTTCTGATCCACCCCCTCCCTCCCAGCCCATGGCGTTCGTTCCGTTCACCCCATCTCTCTCTTCTCCTTCATCGATGTGACCGCCCCCAATCTGCAGCAGCTGGACGATTCGATTTCCCAGGCCGTCTCGCCCGTGAGCTGCTTCGCGTTCGTCGGCCGGTTGCGGCACGGCTGCACATGGGCTCCTGGTGGCCGTGCTTGCGCGCGGGGGAGGGGGGTTGGCTGAGCCTATGGTGGAGCCGCGGAAGCGGTGGCCTGCTACAGGGTCGAGCTCGGCGGCAGCTTGACGGGGCTGCGTGGATCTGCGTCGGGGCTTCGGGCTCTGGATCGGTGTGGTCGTGTCCAGCTCACCCTCCTCCGACGGTGCCTTGCTGCGGCGTTTCGGGCCAGATCTTGGATGTGCGTGCGCCCGGCTTGAGGGGCGGCTTGGATCGTGGCCTCTGCAGTGCATCTGTCCTGTGAGCCCCCAGTTTTCTCATCGCGAGAGGACGAGCTGAGGCAGAACGGTGGCATGGGGGTCTGCAATCCCCGGGGTCGGTCGGCAGCCGACACAACACCAGATCGAGCGTCGGGCGGGGTCGGGCGCCGCTCCTCCAGGCGGCGGGGTCGTGGCAGACCTTTAGCTGGATCTGCACCTCGTACAGCTTGCATGCCAGCGTCCTCTTCCACTCCTTCCCCTTCGACGGCGACCCCTCAGGTTCTCCGACGAGATCCGCGTGTGCACTCGCGGCGCGATGGAGACGTCGACATCAGGGGTCTCTCCCTCCCGTCCGCATCAAGGCCGGAGGGGACTGCCAGTGGTGGACTGCAAGTTAGAGAGAAGAGAGGCGCTGTAAAACTGTTGTATTCATCTCACAAGTGTTACACTGGTTACATATAGGAGAGAGCTCCCAAGAGAAGCGGCACGCAGGCCATGCACAGAGGAGTGCGGGTGAGATCCTAGAGAATAGGACTACGTTACAACAGCTCAATAGTACAAGGGCAGTTATATACGCCGGTCGACCGGCCCAGGCTTCCGTCGGTCGCATGGGTATCGTTTGATTGGAGAACTCGCAACCGTCAGATTAAAACATGTTCCCCCTGTAGATCTCGTTCTCCTATGCGTTGCGCGCCCGCACCACCAGCACGCAGGTCTCCAGCCACGATCGCGGCATCCTCTGCCATGCGCACGCCCCATCGCCTCCATTCGCAACTCCCGTTCATCTCCCGTTGGAAAGCAACTTCTATCCTGAAGGTTGAAGCTTTTTCCCCGACGGATGAAGCTTTGTCCATCGAGGATGGAGCTTTTCCCCGAACGGTTGCAGCATCCATGCGATGGATCATGCCGGTTCCAGTATCCGTCATCGAGGTCGCAGCTCCCTGTCGCCGCACCGCTTGCAGTACGTGGTCACCGCGGTGGCAGCAAAAACAGCACCCGTTGTAGCAAAAAATTCTGGTCACCGTGGTCACCCCATGTCGCCACTCGTCGCACCGCCGCTCGCCGGTTGCAGCAAATTCGGTCACCGGTGGTAGCTTTTTCGCTGCCGGTTGCAACAACTTTGCAGCCCGTCGTCGCCGGCCACACTTCATCATCTTCCTAGTTGTAGCAAATCCGGGAGTCGATGGTAGCTTCCCCCGTTGCCCATTGCAGAAAAAATCATGGCGTTGTCATCGCCGGCCACGCTCGCTGCTGCCTGGTTGTAGCAAAATTCCAGGACGGTTCCAGCTTCTCTGGCGCTGCTTGGAGCTTCCAGCGGTGCCGGTTGCAGCAAAAACGGAAAAAGATGTGCCTGAGTATGTCGCCGTCGTATAGAGAAACCATGTGCTCGATCTGTGGTACGATCGCCGGTGGCAGCAGCCATAGCCTCGGAGTGCAGCGGCACTAGAACGGCTAGAGCCATGGTGTCTGGTGCGAGTGCGATGGGGAAGAAGAATAGGAGAAAATTGCGTTTCGCGAGGAAGAGCGAGCAGATGGGAGCGTCCGTGAATAGATAAGGTAAAGTTGCAGTGCGTGGGCCCCTTCCAGCGCGGGCCTGAGGCACACGATCTGAAGGGATTAGACGGCTCGCACCGAACCGGCGCAATATCGGCCGGTGTGCCGACTCGAAACATTTTCCATAGTACAACAGTACAACGGTACAAAAGTGTACGTTAACACACACCCCCCCCCCCCCCCCCCCCGCAGTTGGAACGCCACCTGAATGGACGTTTAAACTGGATCGAAAATCGTCGAAGACAACAGTAGGTTGTCCCTTGGTGAAAAGATCAGCATATTGGGACCCAAAGGGAACATGCAAGACTCGAGTTTCGCCCATGGCGACGCGATCACGAAGTGGAGGTCGATCTCGACATGCTTCGTGTGTTGATGTTGAACAGGGTTGGTGGAGAGGTAAGTCACGCTGATGTTGTCGCGATACACAAGGGTAGCTTGAGAGGGAGGGCGGCGGAGTTCCTGTAGCAGCTGGCGCAGCCAAGTGGTCTCGGCGACACAGTTTGCCACCGCACGATACTCTGCTTCTGCACTTGAGCAAGATACGGTGTTCTGGCGCTTAGATGACCAGGAGACCAAGTTCGAGCCAAGAAACACACAAAACCCAGAAGTGGACTTCCTGGTGTCGGGGCAACCAACCCAATCAGCATCGGAGTAAGCAATAAGGTCATGTGCGGTGGAGCGGAAGAGCTGCAGCCCGAAGTGAGAGGTGCCCTTAAGATACCGGAGAATGCGTTTGAGGGACTGGTAGTGAGAGGTATGGGGAGCGTGCATGAAGAGGCAAGCTTGCTGAACGACATAGGAAATGTCAGGCCGTGTAAGGGTGAGGTACTGGAGAGCACCAGCGAGGCTCCGGTAGTGGGTGGGGTTAGGAAGAAGAGCACCATCATGAGCATATAATTTGGCGTTGGTGTCTACAGGAGTAGAGATAGGGTTGCAGTTGGTCATGTTGGCACGCTCCAAAATCTCAAGAACGTATTGTTGTTGAGAGAGAAAGAGGCCAGATGGTGTGCGGGTGACATTGACTCCAAGAAAATGATGTATGTCGCCAGGATCAGTCATGGAAAATGCGGTGTGCAAGGAGGTAATGATGGAAGAGAGGGTGGAAGTGGTGTTGGCAGTGAGGATGATATCATCCACATATAGAAGAAGGTATGCTATAGAGGAGCCACGGTGAAGAATGGAGAGAGATGTGTCACTCTTGGATGCAACAAAGCCCAAGGAAAGAATGAATGCTTGGAAACGCAAGAACCAAGTCCGTGGAGCCTGTTTCAATCCATAGAGTGATTTCTTGAGGAGACATACATGGTTGGGTAGGGAGGGGTCAATGAAGCCGACTGGTTGATGACAATAAACCGTCTCACCGAAATCACCATGCAAGAATGCATTCTTGACGTCGAGCTGGTGGATGGGCCAAGAGTGGGCAGTAGCAATGCTCAAGACAACGTACACGGTGGCCGGCTTGACAACCGGGCTGAAGGTCTCTGTGTAATCAACTCCCTCTTGTTGTGTGAAGCCACGGAGCACCCAACGAGCTTTGTACCGAGCAAGCGAGCCATCGGGGTTGAGCTTGTGCCGGAAGATCCACTTCCTGGCGACCACGTTGACACCTGCAGGCCGAGGAACCAAACTCCAAGTATCGTTCTTTAGTAAAGCATTAAATTCATCAAGCATTGCATTAGACCAATGGGGATCCTTAAGTGCAGATTTATAAGAGGAGGGAAGGGGGAAATAGGGGAAGAAATACTAAGGGAAAAGAGGCGTTTGGGCTGTGCAAAGCCACGTTTGGCCTGGGTCTTCATTGCATGTGTATTGATCAGAGGGGGAACGGGAATAACTGGGCGACATGGCAGAGAGGGTGTGGATGGCGCAGAGTGCGAGGAGGATTCGGTGGTGGGTCCTGTGCCAGAGTCGGAAGTTGAGGGGGGAGCGGGATCCGCGCGTGATCCGAGGGAAGCAGGCGGGGACGATCCGAGGCTAGTGGGGGAGGCGGGGGTGGTGCATGAGCGGGCAGGCGAGTGGGAAGCGGGCGCGTGGTGCGCGACAGACGAGGGCGGGGACCTGGTCGGCTGGGTGGGGGTGTGGGGTTCAACGTGGCGAGCGGTGGATGGGGGTGCGGGGGGCGAGGCGGATCCAGCTGATCCGCTGCCAGCTGAGGCAGGTGCGGCGCTGATCCCGGGGTGGATCGGGCGTGTAGGAGTGGGATCCGGTGCGGAGGTTGGGCGTGTGACCGTAGGTGTGGGAGGTTTGTATGGAAAAGTGGTTTCGTCAAAGATTACGTGGCGAGAGACGATCACTTTGCGGGTGGATAGATCAAAACACCGGTAGCCTTTGTGCTCTAGCGGGTAACCTAGGAAGACACAACGTGTAGAGAGTGGTGCAAGTTTGTGGGGGCTAGTGGCATAGAGGTTAGGTAAACAGAGGCAACCAAACACGCGAAGGTGGTCGTAGCGGGGATGAGCGCCGGTGAGGAGAAAATAGGGTGTGTATGGGGCAATGGTGGAGGAAGGACGCCGATTGAGCAAGTGCGTGGCAGTGTGAAGTGCCTCAACCCAAAAGGGTGGGGGAGATGCGCATGAAGGAGGAGGGTGCGAACGACGTCATTAGTGGTGCGGATCATGCGTTCTGCCCTGCCATTTTGGGGAGAGGTGTGAGGGCACGAGAAGCGATAAACGATGCCATGGGTAGAGAAGAAGGCATGGAGAGAGGTGGTGATGAATTCTCCACCATTGTCACATTGCATGCACTGAATAATAGTGTGAAATTGCGTGTAAATGTAAGTGAAGAAGCGTTGAAGAGTGGGAGAGGTGTCGGATTTGTTGCGTAATGGAAAAAGACCAGGAATAATGGGTAAAATCATCGAGCACAATCAAGTAGTATTGGTAGCCCGAGAAACTCACAACAGGAGCGGTCCAAAGATCACAATGTATTAGTTGGAAAGGAGCACTTGTACAATTATTGGAAGATGAAAATGATAAACGGGGTTGGCGCCCTAATTGGCATGCAGTACAAGGAGAGTGACTATCTTTATTACAATCGGGAAGAAAGGTTTTGGAAGGCGAAGGTAGGAGGCCTTGCCCGGATGGCCAAGACATTGATGCCACAAGTCTCCATGCGTAGTGAGCAAGGCTGTGCCGCCGGTCGAAGTGTTGCCGTAGAAAGGATACAGTGAACCGATGCTACTGGACGTCGCTAGAAGTGTCCTGGTGGGAAGATCCTTCACAAAGAAACCATGGGGGTTAAATTCAACGGCAGCGTTATTATCAGTGGAAAGCTTACGAACAGAAATAAGATCCTTGACAATATTAGGGCAGACTACGACGTCATTAAGAGAAAGATTAGTGGGAGGGAGGGTGGTGGAGCCAGTGCCTATGATGGGAAGACGATCACCATTGCCAACAATAATGCTTGAGGAAAAATTCTTTGGAAAAGAACGAAACTGAGAGAGATTACCAGGGTTGCCGGTGACGTGAGTGGCCGCACCAGAGTCGAGGATCCAGTCAGCACCATGTTGGGGAAGACCCTGATGGCTGTACGCCTGGTGGTAGAGGGCAGCCTGATCCCAGGAAGGCACACCGAACGGGTACGACGTGGGTGGCTGGTGTGATGCAGACGGGCCCGAGAGCATCAGTTGGTACGCCTGAGAGTGGACGCCTGGACGAGGGCCGAGCACCCCAGCGGCGTTGGGCGGGACCCAGCCAGGGCGAGGAGCGGGGAGAGCCATGTCGTAGGGGGCGAAGTAGCCTGTCCACGGCGTTGGCGCCCCCCCTCCCACGGCCACCGAAGTCCTGGCGGCCTCGACCGCGCCCACCGTTGCGGCCACGACCACGGCCACGGTCGCCGGCACCGTTGCCGCGATTGCCTCCAGAGCCGCGGCCAGAGGAGGGTGCGCGATCGCCGCGGTCGCCGCGATCCCCGCGATCACCGCGATCACCGTGGTCTTGTGGAGAGGAGGAGCCACCCGAGATGGTGAGGGCGGCGGAACCCGCCTCCGCCGCACGGAGGTTGATGTTGAACTCCGCCAGATCCAGCCGGGAGCGCACGACGTCGAACGGCGGGAGCGGAACCATGTCCCTGAGGATGCTCCTGATGGTGTCGAGGCGGGCGTCGAGCCCGTGGAGGAGTTGCATTGTGAGATCATGGTCGGAGGCGGAGTTGCCCGTGTCAGCGAGGCTGTCCGCGAGGGCCTTGAGCTTGCGGGCGTACTCGGAGACCGTGAGGTCCCCTTGCTTCAGGTGGCAGAATTGGCGGGTCAGATGTAGATATTGGGCGCCCTGGTTGGCCTGGAAGTAGGCGCGGATGCGCGACCAGGCAGTGTAGGCATCATTGGCGCCGCCCATGATGAGCTCGAGGAGGGGATCGGCCAGAGTGAAAAGGATCCAGAGGGTGATCTGGTGGTCGACGGCGAGCCAGGAGGCGTCGGGTGCGGCCCGGGGTGAGCGCTGGACGTGATCGATGATGCGATGCTGTTGGAGGACGAAGGTGAAAAACGTGCGCCACTTGATGTAGTTGTGTTCAGCGGAATCGAGCTTGAACTTTATGTGGTTGGAGATGTGATCTTGATGAAAGTTCAGGAGGTATGGATCGGTGGGAGTGGAAAGAGGTGGCGAGACGAAGGTGGACAGGGCAGAGGATGCAGGAGGGAGGCCAGTGGTGAGGGAAGGAGAAGGACCAGGAGCGGAGGGCTGAGGACCAGTGGCGGCGGCCGCGGCGGCCGCGGCTGGAGCAGGGAGATCGCGGAAGATGTCCTTGAAGGCCATGGCTAGCTGATACCAAGTTAGAGAGAAGAGAGGCGCTGTAAAACTGTTATATTCATGTCACAAGTGTTACACTGGTTAGATATAGGAGAGAGCTCCCAAGAGAAGCGACACGCAGGCCATGCACAGAGGAGTGCGGGTGAGATCCTAGAGAATAGGACTACGTTACAACAGCTCAATAGTACAACGGTACAAAAGTGTACGTTAACACTGCGAGCGAGCGAGCGTACAATGGCCGCCGTCGCCGTCGGGATAGCTAGCTGCAGCGGCATCCTCCTCATCCTGATTCTCTCTGCCGGGATGGCCTCGAAGTCCGCGCTAGTGGGCAACAGGTGCGCCGCGGGCTCGCAGTCGCCGGGCGGCGCCCGGATGCGCTGCGCCTCCTGCTCCGCGCTCGCCGGGGCCCCTGCTCCGCCACCTCGTTCGTCGTCGGCACGGCCTCAGGGTCCGCACTGGTGAGCGACAGGTGCGCCGCAGGATCGCAATCGCCATGCGGCGTCGGGATGCGCTGCGCCTGCTGCTGGTGCGCCGTGGGATCGCAGTCGTCGTGTGGCGCCGGGATGCTTTATTATTTATTACTAAAACAGGGACTGCAGGTTGATTTCATGTAAACTGAGGGGCTTTTTTAAAAAATGATCACGATGACGGACGACCAGAAACCCAATTCTCTTTATTATTAGGTAAAGATAAAGATTAGGCCCCTTGCATTTTGGGTCTAAGTTTGACCAAGCATTTGACTAAAAATATATAAAGTATATGCTACACAAAGTATATTGTTAGATTTATATTTGAAAGAAGTTTCCTATGATATAATTCTTGTGACATATAATTTATATTTTGTTAGTTAAATTAATGATCAAACTTTGGCTCAAAATGAAAGGGGGCCTAATAAACCCGGAAGGAGGGAGTAGAAAATAAGTAGGAACGAGAACTAAAGATGGTGAGCTAGGAGGAAGAAGAAGATAAGGCGTCACTGATGGACGCACTGATGTTGACGTGGTGCTGGTTGGCTCCAAGAAACGGGTTGACAAAGGGGCTAGGAGTAGAAGATGTAGGGAAGGACAGCTGGACAGGGAAAGAGAAGAATGGCTATTATTCCTTCTAGCGATGAATGGTATGTGGGCCGGAGGTGGAGCTTATTGGTGACTATGTTCATGTTGCCACTCGCCTCCCACGTTAGTGTGCATTTGCGAAGTTGAATGGACCTTTGAGAATGATTTCTATAGTTATTTTTTGTTTTGTGTCAATAGTATGTGTTAGTTTAATCCACTCTATTAAAATTGTAAATATGAAAAATTTCATCACTATTGAAACGCATGACGAAGATGAGGTGGACGTCATCTGGTTTAAAGGAGGAGGCTTCAGCTAGAAATGTCTTGCTACGATGAAAAACATAGCGGGAAGGGAAGGGTTCAACAGGAAAAGAGAAGGGTGTGTCGCGGGTTCGGTTTTTGTGTTGAGTCCACATGTTGAAGATGGCATGACGGATAGCCCATAGCAACACACGGGCGTTCTACTAGTGTTACTTAGTTATCATGTTATCTTTGGTTCTGTTGTCGCTTTTTCGGTTATGATTACATGCTTACTCAAGTTTCTAGCCACATAAATTAAGTTATTCTTTAGCATTTGCTCAATATTTCTTCATACCGTTGTGTATTGTTCCTGGTAACTCTGTATTTCTTTAAAGAATTAGTTTCTCCAAAGAATTTGGTGTAATCTCTCATTCATCCCTTTTGGTCGATTAACTTAGTCTTAGAAGACATATAGTATTACATCATCAAGCAAGTGTAGTTTTGCAAATCACTTCTTATGAGTGAACGAGCTGCAACCATCATCCAGCTACAATAATAAACAAAGAAGACAATTGCTTGAAAAAAAGAAAACCCACCGCTTCATTATTCATTGATGGTCATTCTATGGCCTCAAACCTACACCATGTAATTCATCGATGCCCGCACATAATTGCTTAAAGAGGTTATCTTTTGCAAAATTAATTTGATCTCTCTATTAGATAATTCAACTTGTCCACTAGACTGATGATTATAAGGCGATTCTACTATATGGTTTACATCATACTTAGCAAGAATTTTTCTAAAAGCACCATAAATAAAATGTGAACCTCCATCACTCATAAGATACATAGGAACTCCAAACCTCAGAAAGATAACCTCTTTAAGCATTTTAATAGAAGTCTTATGATCATCACTTTTAGTTGGAATGGCTTCTACCCACTTAGTGACATAATCAACAACAACTAGAATATGACTGTAATCATGTGAGGTTGGGAAAGGTCTCATATAATCAAAACCCTAGACATCAAAGGTTCGATAACAAGAGAATAGTTCGTAGGCATTTTATAACATCTACTAATATTATTAATTATTTGATATTCATCACAAAAAATATTAAACTTACGAGCATGCTTAAAATGTGTAGGACTAAAAACTATAGTGGATTTAACCTCACTAACTAGTTGTCCAGATGCCAAACAATACGACTCCGACACATGCTTGAGCATTCTTGTATTTTTTGTTTTTTTGTGGGGAGCCTCGGAGGGGAAATGAAAAGACTCATTGGGTGGCTTGGCCAAAAATTCAGAAAGACAAGTTGTGCAGTGGATTAGGCTTCTGCGGCTTCATGGTGTTCAATCAAGCACTACTGGCGAGGCAGACATGGACTTCCAATATAAACCTGATAGTCCTTGTGCGGAGGTTTATCCAGAGGGGCGGCTTGAGGATACGATCTTCTCAGGCAACACATCCGTAACTTGGCAATCCATTCAGTAAGGCTTGGAGCTCTTAAAAAAAGGCCTCAACTCCTAATGGGAAGCGAGACACAAATTCACATTTGGCGGGACTAGTGGCTACCACTGGAGCCGTCGGGCACACTACTCTCGCCGCAAGGCACTTGTAGACTTTGATGGGTCGCCAACCTCCGGGATGCCAACAGAGCCTAGCAATTGGATCTCCTCCGACGGTACTTCTTGCCAATCGACATTAACACGATCGTCCGCATTGAAACGTCACCACGTGTGTACCCGACCACGTGCTCGCATGGGCACTTGAGAAGTCTGGCATCTTCTCTGTACGGTCTGCATACCGCTTTGCCATTGACGAGCACGAGCGTCCTACGACAAGCGCTTCGAGCAGGGCACTAGATGGTCGTCGCACCATCTAGAAGACCATATGGGGGTGCCCTGCTCCCCCAAAGGTATGAGATTTTGCATGGAGACTAGTGACCAATTCGCTTGCAACTTGGGCAAAATAAGTTTTCTCGCAATTTAGAAACTAATGATATTTGCCCGCTCTGTAGTATGGAATGCGAGGACGGTTTCCACCCGATGCACAGATGTCCTCGCGCGAAGGAATTATGGAGGGCCATGGTGCGGGAATGGCCAATCCCAGATGTGGATGAGGTGCGGGACACAGGCACTAGTAGAAAAAGGGTCAAATGTTCAGCTCATTAGTCCCGGTTTGTATTTGAGCCGGCACTAATGTGACCATTAGTGCCGGTTCCAACGGCTAGGCGGGCCGCTCTCATTAGTACCGGTTCGTGCCAAACTTTTAGCACCGGTTCGTGCCACGAGACGGTACTAAAGAGAGTGGTGGCAGGATGTTGTCAGTCTGGGGCCCCTCCAGCACCTTTAGTACTGGTTCGTGCCTCGAACCGGTACTAAAGGTCATCCTATATAAACCCCTCGTCCACTCGCGCTCTGTTCTTCCCCCTTTCCCCTCTCCTCTCTGTTATTCCCTTCTTCCTCGAGCTCATCACACATTTTGCCCAAATTTTGTCAAGATTTGAAGGCCCCCATCCATTCAAATGATCACAAAGGTTAGCAACTTTGTCCTTTCATCTCTCATTGCTAGATTAGCTCTTGCAATGGTTTATATAGTGATTAATTTGGGGGTTTTAGTAATTTGGGAGGAATTATATGTGGTAGTATTTGATTTATATGCAATTTGAGGTCAAAATAACACTTAGTTTGCATATGTAGGTGTGGTTTACTTAGTGCCTTCTAAATCTCCGTCATAACCACCGTCGATCGCCCGCACTGTCCCGTCACCGGCACCACCTTTTGGTGAGCCTCTTGTTCTTATCTTTTTTATATAAAAAATTCATGTTTGTGTGATTTGGATATATAGTTACTCGTATAATTATCTTACCCGTATGTTGTTTGTTATATATAGTGCCATGGTTTTTATATCCGTCCCCGTCGGCCCTCGTCCGTGTTATGATTCGGATGTGGTATATTCTCTTTTAAAACTATTTGTTGCATTTCGTGTTTATGACAAATTATGCCCATCAAGTTGACATAGATATTTTTATCTAGGAGGTATGTGAACCGGAAATTCCAACCGACCCTATTGTCGAGAGGTTAAATTTAGTTGAAAGAGAAAACGAGTATTTGAAAGAAAAATTGAAAAGGATTAAGGGGGAGAAGATGGAATTGGAGTTGCATGTTGCCGATGTCGTTGATGATCACAAGATCAAGATGGAGAAAATGCGCTTGAAGATTAGAAAGATTAGAAAATATGCCATTGGTAGTGAGGCTTGTATCATTATGTTGTTGGATCAATTGTTACCTTAGTTGCGATCTTGATCGCATTTGTTGTTGCATTTTAATGCTTTAGCTAGAGAGTTATTTGTTTGTTGCATTTAAGTGTTGTATGAACTTTATGTATGAACTTGTATTAATTTGGTCTTTTCGGTGTTGTGTAATGAAGATGAGCCGACAATGGAAGTACGATGACCGATGCTCTCCCGAGTTCATTAATGGCGTGCATACTTTTCTGCTTGCGGCTGAGGCAAACAAGCGGGCGGATGGTTTTATGCCTTGTCCATGTGTTGGCTTTAAGAATGATCACAATTACTCTAACTCAAGAACCATTCACATCCACCTATTTGAGTCCGGTTTCATGCCCCGCTATAATGTTTGGACTAAGCACGGAGAAAGAGGGGTTATGATGGAAGACAATGAAGAAGAAGAGGACGACGACAGCTATCCTAGCCATGGGTCCCCTGAATACAATGATACAACAATGGGGGAAGAAGCTGAGCCGGCAATGGGGGAAGAAGCTGAGCCGGCAATGCGGGAAGAAGCTAAAGAAGAGGCATCAGATGAGCCCGCTGATGATCTAGGTTGGGCCATTGCTGATGCAAAGAGAATCTGCGCAAGTGAAAAGGAGAAGAAGAAGTTGCAGCGCATGTTAGAGGATCACAGGAAATTGTTGTACCCGAATTGCGAAGCTGACAAGAAAAAGTTGGGCACCACACTGGAATTGCTGCAATGGAAGGCAGAGAATGGTGTATCTGACAAGGGATTTGGAAAGTTGCTGGTAATGATAAAGAATATGCTTCCAAAGGACAAGGAATTGCCCGAGAGTACGTACGAAGCAAAGAAGGTTGTCTGCCCTCTAGGGTTAGAGGTGCAGAAGATACATGCATGCCCTAATGACTGCATCCTTTACCGCGGTAAGTACGAGGATTTGAACGCGTGCCCGGTATGCGGTGCATTGCGCTATAAGATCAGCCGCGATGACCCTGGTGATGTCGAGGGCGAGCTCCCCGGGAAAAAGATTCCTGCGAAGGTGATGGTATGCTCCTATAATACCACGGTTGAAATGTTTCTTCCAAAACAAAGAGCATGCCAAGGCGATGCGATGGCATAGAGAAGACCGTAAGAAATACGGAAAGTTGAGAGTACCCGCTGACTGGTCGCAGTGGAGAAAAATCAAGAGAAAGTACAAGGAGGAGTTTGCAGGTGACGCAAGGGACGTATGGTTTGGTCTAAGCGCAGATGGCATTAATCCTTTTGGGGAGCAAAGCAGCAACCATAGCACATGGCCTGTGACTCTATGTATGTATAACCTTCCTCCTTGGTTGTGCATGAAGCGGAAGTTCATTATGATGCCAGTGCTCATCCAAGGCCCTAAGCAACCCGGCAACGACATTCATGTGTACCTAAGGCCATTAGTTGAAGAAATCTTACAGCTGTGGAATGGAATAGGTGTACGTGCATGGGATGAGCACGGACAGGAAGAATTTGACCTAAAGGCGTTGCTGTTCATGACCATCAATGATTGGCCTGCTCTTAGTAACCTTTCAGGACAGACAAACAAGGGATACTGCGCATGCATGCACTGTTTGGATGATACCGACAGTATATATTTGGATAATTGTAGGAAGAATGTGTACCTGGGACATCGTCGATTTCTTCCGAGCAGGCATCCCGTAAGAAAGAAAGGCAAGCATTTCAAAGGTGAGGCGGATCACCGGACAAAGCCTCGCCACCGTACTGGTGCTGATGTACATGATATGGTCAAGGATTTGAAGGTAGTCTTTGGAAAGGGTCCTGGCGGACAACCTATTCCGAATGACGCTGACGGACGCGCACCCATGTGGAAGAAGAAATCTATATTTTGGGACCTGCCCTATTGGAAATGCCTAGAGGTCCGCTCTGCAATCGACGTGATGCACGTGACGAAGAATCTTTGCATGACCCTACTTGGCTTCTTGGGCGTGTATGGGAAGACAAAAGATACACCGGAGGCACGGGAGGACCAGCAACGTATGCACGGAAAAGACGGCATACATTAGGGTCATGCCAGCTATGCTCTTACCAAAGAAGAGAAGGAAATCTTCTTTGAATGCCTGCTCAGTATTAAGGTACCATCTGGCTTCTCGTCGAATATAAAGGGAATAATAAATATGGCAGAGAAAAAGTTCCAGAACCTAAAGTCTCATGACTGCCACGTGATTATGACGCAACTGCTTCCGGTTGCATTGAGGGGGCTTCTACCGAAAAACGTTCGATTAGCCATTGTGAAGCTATGTGCATTCCTCAATGCAATCTCTCAGAAGGTAATCGATCCAGAAATCATACCAAGGTTAGAGAATGATTTGGTGCAATGTCTTGTCAGTTTCGAGTTGGTGTTCCCACCATCCTTCTTCAACATCATGACGCACATCCTAGTTCACCTATGCAAACAGATTAACGTTCTTGGTCCTGTATTTCTACACAATATGTTCCCATTTGAGAGGTTCATGGGAGTCTTAAAGAAATATGTTCATAACCGTGCTAGGCCAGAAGGAAGCATCTCCAAGGGCCATGAAAATGAGGAGGTCATTGAGTTTTGTATTGACTTTATTCCTGACCTTAAGCCGATTGGTGTTCCTGAATCGCGGCATAAGGGCAGACTGGATGGAAAAGGCACGCTAGGAGGGGATCAAATAATATGTATGGACAGGCATTCTCTCACTCAAGCACACTACACAGTTCTACAGAATTCCGCCTTGGTGGCTCCGTATATGGACGAACACAAGAATTTTCTACGCTCCAAACACCCAGAGCAGTCTGACGACTGGATTACACGTGAACAAACGGGGACTTTCGCCGGCTGGTTGCAGACACGTGCCATGCATGACGCCGCTATTGAAGATGACATGTACTTGTTATCCCAGTTACCATCTTCGAATATAATGACTTTCAAAGGGTACGAGATAAATGGGAATACATTTTACACGATCGCCCAAGATAAGAAAAGCACCAACCAAAACAGTGGTGTCCGCTTTGATGCAGCAACCAAGACGGGAAAGGAAACATATTATGGTTACATAGAGGACATATGGGAACTTGACTATGGATGTGGTTTGAAGGTCCCTTTGTTTCGGTGTAAATGGGTCAATATGACACGAGGCGGGGTAACGGAAGACCCGCAGTATGGAATGACAACAGTGGATCTCAACAATCTTGCGTATGCAGACAAACCATTCGTCCTAGCCAATGATGTGGCACAGGTTTTCTATGTGAAGGACATGTCCACCAAGCCGAGAAAAAGAAAAGATAAGGTAGCGAATGCATCATACGATGAGCCAAAGCGCCACATAGTTCTTTCTGGAAAAAGAAACATCGTGGGAGTGGATGACAAGACAGACATGTCAGAAGATTATGAAAAGTTTGATGAAATTGCTCCATTCACAGTGAATATTGACCCGAGCATCCAGTTAAATGATGAAGATTGTCCATGGTTACGGCGCAAAGGGACACACGCGAAGAAAAAGTTTCACACGGCCCAAAGATCCCACTCTGGGATGTGATCGGCTTCACTGTCATCACTTTCTTCTCTAGTGAGTTTCTAGACTTATATATCTGGAAAGTCCCACTTTGGACAAATCGTAGGGAATCTTTGTAATAGTTAGGGTACTTATGTGTTTTGACATTTGAAACGTGTACTTTTTATGCATTCAGTATGCACCATTCAAAGCCACGTCATCAACTTTCAACCCTTTCTGACATCATTCGCTACTTTTCATGCAATTACTGATTTTTTGAGCTAAATTACCGTGAAATTGAAAAGCACTACAAATGAACTCTGAAAATGTTGAAACTTGGCATGGTATCAACTCAGAAATAAATAAAAGAAATTAAATAAAGTAGAAAAGAGAAAAAACTAAATTAAAAAAATCCCACCTCTTGGCCACAACGGCCTGCATACGACTAGAAACCCAACCTGTAGTTGGGCCAGGATGCAGGCCCGCAAGCCCAATAGGCCCCACAGGGCAGAGTAGGAGAGGTAGGCCCAGAAGGCCTGCATTAGAGAGAAGCTCAATGCGGTGCCCGTGTCGGGGCTTATAAACAGGTCTTGGTGCTCCTCAACTAGCGAGGTGGGACTAAACTTGCCGCACCGCACCTGCGCCAGCGCACCCCTTTAGTACCGGGTCGTGGCTCCAACCGGTACTAAAGGGGGGTCTGTTGGGGAACGTAGTAATTTCAAAAAAATTCTACGCACACGCAAGATCATGGTGATGCATAGCAACGAGAGGGGAGAGTGTGTCCACGTACCCTTGTAGACTGAAAGCGGAAGCGTTAGCACAACGCGGTTGATGTAGTCGTACGTCTTCACGATCCGACCGATCAAGTACCGAACGCACGGCACCTCCGAGTTCAGCACACGTTCAACTCGATGACGTCCCTCGAACTCCGATCCAGCCGAGCTTTGAGGGAGAGTTTCGTCAGCACGACGGCGTGGTGACGATGATGATGTTCTACCGACGCAGGGCTTCGCCTAAGCACCGCTACGATATTATCGAGGTGGATTATGGTGGAGGGGGGCATCGCACACGGCTAAGAGATCAAGAGATCAATTGTTGTCTATGGGGTGCCCCCTGCCCCCGTATATAAAGGAGCAAGGGGAAGACGGCCGGCCAAGGAGGAGGGCGCGCCAAGGGGGGAGTCCTACTCCCACCGGGAGTAGGACTCCTCCTTTCCTTGTTGGAGTAGGAGAAGGGAAGGGAGAAGGAGAAGGAAGGAAGGGGGCGCCCCCCCTCCCTAGTCCAATTCGGACTAGTCCATGGGGAGGGGTGCGGCCACCCTTTGGGGCCTTTCTCTCCTTTCCCGTATGGCCCATTAAGGCCCAATACGAATTCCCGTAACTCTCCGGTACTCCGAAAAATACCCGAATCACTCGGAACCTTTTCGATGTCCGAATATAGTCGTCCAATATATCGATCTTTACGTCTCGACCATTTCGAGACTCCTCGTCATGTCCCTGATCTCATCCGGGACTCCGAACTCCTTCGGTACATCAAAACACATAAACTCATAATATAATCGTCATCTAACTTTAAGCGTGCGGACCCTACGGGTTCGAGAACTATGTAGACATGACCGAGACACGTCTCCGGTCAATAACCAATAGCGGAACCTGGATGCTCATATTGGCTCCCACATATTCTACGAAGATCTTTATCGGTCAAACCGCATAACAACATACGTTGTTCCCTTTGTCATCGGTATGTTACTTGTCCGAGATTCGATCGTCGGTATCTCAATACCTAGTTCAATCTCGTTACCGGCAAGTCTCTTTACTCGTTCCGTAATACATCATCCCGCAACTAGCTCATTAGTTGCAATGCTTGCAAGGCTTATAGTGATGTGCATTACCGAGTGGGCCCAGAGATACCTCTCCGACAATCGGAGTGACAAATCCTAATCTCGAAATACGCCAACCCAACAAGTATCTTCGGAGACACCTGTAGAGCACCTTTATAATCACCCAGTTACGTTGTGACCTTTGGTAGCACACAAAGTGTTCCTCCGGTAAACGGGAGTTGCATAATCTCATAGTCATAGGAACATGTATAAGTCATGAAGAAAGCAATAGCAACATACTAAACGATCGAGTGCTAAGCTAACGGAATGGGTCAAGTCAATCACATCATTCTCCTAATGATGTGATCCCGTTAATCAAATGACAACTCATGTCTATGGCTAGGAAACATAACCATCTTTGATCAACGAGCTAGTCAAGTAGAGGCATACTAGTGACACTCTGTTTGTCTATGTATTCACACATGTATCATGTTTCCGGTTAATACAATTCTAGCATGAATAATAAACATTTATCATGATATAAGGAAATAAATAATAACTTTATTATTGCCTCTAGGGCATATTTCCTTCAGGGTCTTTAGTACCGGTTGGAGCCACGACCCGGTACTAAAGGCCTGCCCTTCCTGCCGCTCCGCCTGGCCAAAATAGACCTTTAGTACTGGTTGGTGGCTCCAACCGGGACTAAAGGTCCCTCCTATATAAACAACACTTGGAAAAATTTCATTCTCCCTCTGTTTCTCCATCGACGACGCACCGCCTGCCCCGCTCGATCGACGCCGTCGCCGCCCCCGTCCCGCGCCATCCCTGTTGCCGCCCCCGGCCCGTCCCCATCGCGCCGTCCCCGCGCCGCCGCCCCCGTCGCGCCCCGGCACATCGCCGCCCCCCGTCTCCACCCCCGTCGTCTCGTCTCGCCGTCGCCCCGCTGTGAGCTCTCCCCCTCTCCCTCGCCCCCGGCCACCATGGCCGCCCCTCCCCGAGCCCACACACACACACACATGCATGATGAACACACACACACACACATTTTCTTAAGTTAATTAGTATATATGTATTTTTGTATGTTTAATTAGTTTAGATGTTTTAGATTATTATTTTTTCACTAGTATATATGTATGAATGCATGTTAGATGGATATAATTAGTGTTTAATTAGTATGGAATTTTTGTATATAATGTTGTTTTTCTATTTTTTAATGAATGTATAGAAGTTGCTTTTTCTGTTTTTAGTGTTAGATGCTTAATTAGTGTTTTTGTTTCTGTTTTTAATTTTATACAATGTTGTATATCCTAGTATAGAAAAAAATTGCATATAAAAAGTTGAGTAGGAAAAAGTTGACCATATATATATTTGTTAGACGAAGGACTAGGAGAAGTTGCATAGGAAAAAGTTGCTCAAAATTTCCTAATAAAATGTCATTGCATATATAGGAATTTTTTTCATAAGAATTTGTTATCGACGTCAACGATGCCCGGCCCACATCCTCGCCGTCGACCCGTTCGCGACGAGGTCCTGCTTCAGAGGACCCATGTCCGGGACTGGGCTCCGCCAGGCTGGCACCAGGAGGTGCTACCTTCAGGGGCTCGCCGCTTGGTGAGGAACCCGGCCCCAGGTCCCGTCGTCGACCCTGAGCTCCTCTGGTGGCGTTCGTGTGGGCCACGTTCGGTGCAGAGGGAGCCGGCCCACCGGAGGTGGTGCGTCGCCGTGACAGGGAGGAGGACGAGCACGTCCGCCTCTACATGGCTGCTATGGATGTCAGGTTCTCCAATACCTGGCAGGTTCTTGGGGGAGATGACCGGAGCTATGATCCTGTGATGGTTCCTTCTCTTTGGGTGTCCACCGCCCGCGCCTCAGGAACCGTGAGTGGCCTAGATTCTTCTGTAGTATTCGATCTTTATTAGCTAGCTAGCTAGTGATGTATTCGATATATATTATTCGAGACGATGTATTCGAGATTATATATATTATTAGAGACGATGTATTCGAGATTATGTACTATGATTCAGTTTTTACTTATTGATTGCATGCATGCATTGTAATTTGAATATCTAAATTGTTTTATATTTCTTCTGGATTAATTAAATAAAAGCTATGGCGGACAATACCGGCAGAGAGGGAGAAGAGGCCCTGTTCGAGATCATACGCTCCCCTCGCGGGCCAGATGATTAGAATGAAGAAGATGACGGCTCCCAATATCTGAACAATGCCGGGGAGGGTGATGATATGATATTCGGTCGCGATGACCGAATTGATGAAGTCATGAACTATGATTATGATGACGCCGAAAATGTTGATCTTGAAATAACAGAGACCGGCGAGGTATATTTATATAAGCAGGCATCTGGTGATCATCACATGTTTTTAATGATTTGAAGATATATTAACGAATCGATCTTTCTTGTTTCAGCCCTCCGGATCCAGCAAATCTTCTATAGGCAGCAGGACAGTGCGAGGCCTGGGCAAAAAGTTGAAGGAGGGCGTAAAGTACAACATCGATGCCATCAAAACTAATGGCAAACCTAGCGCGCCTAAGAACATTGCAAACAAGTTCGTTCGTCTGTGCGGAGTTCTTGTGAGGGACCAACTCCCGATCTCCATTCAAGAATGGAAAGAGCCAGCAAAGAAACATCCAGATCTTACTTGGGTCGACGACAAAGCAAAATCAACGCTTTGGGAATCTCTCATGGAACATTTCACCCTACCAGATCATTTCACTGATGCAGATGAGCAGAAAGTCAAGGACGCTGCTATTAGGAAGATGGCAATTGCATTCAACACCCACAAGAAAACTATATGGACCAAGTACGTCGAAGGAGGAAAGAAGACTCCAGAATTCAAGGGAACACTGGCCCGCTTTCGTGAAATTCAAGGAATCAGAATTATCTAAGGAACGGTCGAGAAAAAACAAGGCCAATGCCGCAAAAAAGGAGCAGTTCCATAGGCTGGGGCCAGGTGGCTACGCGGTGGCAATGCCTAAGTGGGATAAGTCTGAGCAAGAGATGCAGGCTACACAGGTCACTCCAGTTACATTGAGCTGGCCCCCTAGGTGTAGAACTTGGTTCTATGCGCATGGGGGGCGTTGGACCCGAAGACAGGCCAGGTTTCGAAGAAGGCATGTCTTAAGGAGCCGAAGATAAGTTAATTGATGCAATAGAAGATGCCCGAAAGGGGGTGTTCACGCCCAACAGAGAGAACAACGAGCTTACGCGCGCCCTGGGAAATCCTGAACACCCGGGAAGAACACGAGGCAAGGGCGTTGTTCCGTGGTATGAGGGCTTTTCAGACTGGAACGCCGACTACAGAAGCCGTGCAAGAAGGAAGAAGCTGGAGGAGGAGCAGAGGAAGCAGGAAGCAGAACGCCTTCAAGGCCTAGAATCAGCGCACGCGAACTTGGCACTCAAATTCCAGCGGCAGCAGCAGCAGATCGACTCACTTAGCCAGGAAAGGGGGTCTCAGCACCGGCAGCAACTAGCGAATGATCCAGCATTGGATAGCACCGTCCCATCCATGCCGAGAAGCAGCGTGGGTTCCGCCCCGGGCGACGCACTGCTGGATAGATACCCTGTGGATGACATCATGGAGAACACTAACTGTGAGCTAAACTTCAAAATGAAGAACATATCCATGAAGGTGACGTCTGCCATTGCTTATACAAATCCCCCTGAATCAACCTTCCATTGCAACTCGATTCCAGCCGGCTATGCTCGTGTCGTGGTTGATGAGGTGGTGGACCAATATTCGGGGCTAGAGCTTGACATTCCTGGAGGTGACGAGGAGCACACACTGGGAGAGAGCAAACATCGTATCATCCTATGGTGAAAGGATTGCATCATCTTTCGAAGGCCACCGACACCGCGTCAGCCAACTACTCCTCGAAGTCCACCACCGCGTCAGCAGACTCCCGCTCCTCCAAGTCCACCAACGCGTCAGGCCACTCCTCCTCCTCCAAGTCCGGCATAGCGTCAGGACACTCCTCCTGCTTCAAGTCCGGCACAGCGTCAGGCCACTCCTCCTACTTCAAGTCCGACACCGCGTCAGGCTGATACGTCTTCGTCGTATCTATAATTTTTTACTGTTCCATGCCAATATTCTACAACTTTTAAATACTTTTGGCAACTTTTTATACTATTTTTGGGACTAACATATTGATCCAGTGCCCAGTGCCAGTTCCTGTTTGTTGCATGTTTTTTGTTTCGCAGAAAATCCATATCAAACGGAGTCCAAACGGGATAAAAACTGACGGAGATTTTTTTGGAATATATGTGATTTTTGGGAAGAAGAATCAACGCGAAATGATGCCCGAGGGGGCCACGAGGCAGGCGGCGCGCCCCTGACCCTCGTGGCCACCCCGTAAGGCGGTCGGTTCCCTTCTTTTGCTGCAAGAAAGCCAATATCCGGATAAAAATCGTGTCCAAATTTCAGCCCAATCGGAGTTACGGATCTCCGGGAATATAAGAAACGGTGAAAGGGCAGAATGACGGAGCGCAGAAACAGAGAGAGACAGAGAGACAAATCCAATCTCGGAGGGGCTCTCGCCCCTCCCATGCCATGGAAGCCAAGGACCAGAGGGGAAATCCTTCTCCCATCTAGGGAGAAGGTCAAGGAAGAAGAAGAAGAATGGGGGCTCTCTCCCCTTCTCTTCCGGTGGCGCCGGAACGCCGCCGGGGCCATCATCGTCACCGCAATCTACACCAACACCTCGGTCATCTTCACCAACATCTTCATCACCTTCCCCCATCTATCTACAGCAGTCCACTCTCTCACAACCCGCTGTACCCTCTACTTGAACATGGTGCTTTATGCTTCATATTATTATCCAATGATGTGTTGCCATCCTATGATGTCTGAGTAGATTTTCGTTGTCCTATCGGTAATTGGTGAATTGCTATGCTTGGTTTAATTTGCTTGTGGTTATGTTGCTATCCTTTGGTGCCCATCATATGAGCGCGCGTGTGGATCACACCATAGGGTTAATTGTATGTTGATAGGACTATGTATTGGAGGGCAAGAGTGACAGAAGCTTCAACCTAGCATAGAAATTGATGCATACGGGATTGAAGGGGGACCAATATATCTTAATGCTATGGTTGGGTTTTACCTTAATAAACGTTAGTAGTTGCGGATTCTTGCTAATAGTTCCAACCATAAGTGCATAGAATTCCAAGTCAGGGATGACGTGCTAGCAGTGGCCTCTCCCACATAAAACTTGCTATCGGTCTAGTAAAGTAGTCAATTGCTTAGGGACAATTTCGCAACTCCTACCACCACTTTTCCACACTCGCTATACTAACTTTATTGCTTCTTTATCTAAACAGCCCCTAGTTTTTATTTACGTGCTATTTATATTCTTGCAAACCTATCCCGTTACACCTACAAAGTACTTCTAGTTTTATACTTGTTCTAGGTAAAGCGAACGTTAAGCGTGCGTAGAGTTGTATCGGTGGTCGATAGAACTTGAGGGAATATTTGTTCTACCTTTAGCTCCTCATTGGGTTCGACACTCTTACTTATCGAAAGAGGCTACAATTGATCCCCTATACTTGTGGGTTATCAAGACCTTTTTCTAGCGCCGTTGCCGGGGAGTTATAGCGTGGGGTGAATATTCTCGTGTGTGCTTGTTTGCTTTATCACTAAGTAGTTGTTATTTGTTGTTCTAAGTTGTTCTCTATCTTTAGTTATGGATATGGAACACGAAATACCAAAAAAATTAGGTTTACTTACTACTCATGGAGATGGGGAACCTCCTCAAACCCTCGATGCTCATTATGTGAAAGATATTATGTACTACTTTGATAATCTTGAGAAAACCCATTCAACTTTATAATGGGAGTAACGTTGGATCAACGTGAATACTTTAGAGATTATCACTTGACTCAAAAAGGGAAACTATTATGGGATCAAATTCATATATTGATGTGGTATGCTCGGGAACTATGCTTGAGATATGATTATACTTGTTGCTCTAGGATGAAGGCTCCACACCTTCCCTTTTCATGCAAATTTAATGATGATGAAACCTTGGCTTCTTATGCTAATGGTATATATGATTACTATGATGTGGAATGAATAGAAGAATTCGTTGCTTTTATGGGTGCTTATGAAATTGAATCTTTGTTTAAAGAGTGTGAAAATCTTGATGATGCTGTTTACAGACCTGAAATTTTTGCTATACTTAAATATTGTTATGACAATTATGGATTAAATTCTGATATTGATGATTTTATTGAGAGAGTCTCCGCTGTCCAAGAAGAGATTAATATTTTGCAGGAGTCTATGGAAGAAGGAATTGATGAAACTGTGGGCTCATTGGATGAAAAAGATGATGAGGAAAGCGAAGAACAAAAGGAGGAAGAGCGGATTAGCTACACGTGCCCACCTTCTAATGAGAGTAACTCTTCAACTCATACATTGTTTAATTTCCCTCCGTGCTTACCGAAGGATGATTGCTATGATGATTGTTATGATCCCGTTGATTCTTTTGAAATATCCCTTTTTGATGATGCTTGCTATGCTTGTGGCCAAGATGCTAATATGAATTATGCTTATGGAGATGAACTTGCTATAGTTCCTTATGCTAAACATGAAATTGTTGCTATTGCACCCACGCATGATAGTCCTATTATCTTTTTGAATTCTCCCGACTACACTATATCGGAGAAGTTTGCCCTTATTAAGGATTATATTGATGGGTTGCGTTTCACTACTACACATGATGATTTTGATAGATATAATATGCATGTGCTTGCTGCTCAGACTTGCAATTATTATGAGAGAGGAACTACATCTCCGCCTCTCCATGTTTCCAATATGATAAAACTGCAAGAAACTATTTATACTATGCATTGGCCTTTACTATGTGTGCATGAATTGTTCTTTTATGACATGCCGATGCATAGGAAGATAGTTAGACTTCGTTGTTGCATGATATATGTTACTTTGTGCTCACTGCTACCTCTTGAGCACTGCGTTGGTTTTCCCTTGAAGAGGAAAGGGTGATGCAGCAAAGTAGCGTAAGTATTTCCCTCAGTTTTTGAGAACCAAGGTATCAATCCAGTAATAGACTACACGCAAGTCGCCTCGTACCTACACAAACAAATAAGAACCTTGCAACCAACGCGATAAAGGGGTTGTCAATCCCTTCACGGCCACTTGCAAAAGTGAGATCTGATAGGTATTTTTTATGATATAGATTGAAAGTAAAGATTGCAAAGTAAAATAGATTGGAAACTTATATGATGGAAAATAGACCAGGGGGCCATAGATTTCACTAGTGGCTTCTCTCAAAATAGCATAAGTATTACGGTGGGTGAACAAATTACTGTCGAGCAATTGATAGAAAAGTGCATAGTTATGAGAATATCTAGGCATGATCATGTATATAGGCATCACGTCCGCGAAAAGTAGATCGAAACGATTCTGCATCTACTACTATTACTCCACACATTGACCGCTATCTAGCATGCATCTAGAGTATTAAGTTCATAAGAACAGAGTAACGCATTAGGCAAGATGACATGATGTAGAGGGATAAACTCAAGCAACATGATATAAACCCCATCTTTTTATCCTCGATGGCAACAATACAATGCGTGCCTTGCTGCCCCTGCTGTCACTGGGAAAGGACACCGCAAGATTGAACCCAAAGCTAAGCACTTCTCCCATTTCAAGACGGATCAATCTAGTAGGCCAAACCAAACTGATAATTCGAAGAGACTTGCAAAGATAACAAATCATACATAAAATAATTCAGAGGAGATTCAAATATTGTTCATAGATAATCTTGATCAAAAACCCACAATTCATCGGATCTCGACAAACACACCACAAAAAGAATTACATCGAATAGATCTCCAAGAGAATCAAGGAGAACTTTGTATTGAGATCCAAAGAGAGAGAAGAAGCCATCTAGCTAATAACTATGGACCCGAAGGTCTGTGGTAAACTACTCACACATCATCGGAGAGGCTATGGTGTTGATGTAGAAGCCCTCCATGATCGATTCCCCCTTCGGCGGAGCGCCGGAAAAGGCCGCAAGATGGGATCTCACGGGTATAGAAGGTTGCGGTGGTGGAAATAGGGTTTCGTGGTGCTCTCGGATGTTTTCGGGGTATATGAGTATATATAGGCGAAAGAAGTCGATCAGGGGAGCCACGAGGGGCCCACGAGGGTGGGGGCGCGCCCTCCTGCCTCGTGGCCTCCTCGTTTCTTTCTTGACGTCCACTCCAAGTCTCCTGGATTGCGTTTGTTCCAAAAATAACTCTCCCGAAGGTTTCATTCCGTTTGGATTCCGTTTGATATTCCTTTTCTGCGGAACACTAAAATAGGCAAAAAAACAGCAATTTGCACTGGGCCTTTGGTTAGTAGGTTAGTCCCAAAAATAATATAAAAGTGTATAATAAAGCCCATTAAACATCCAAAACAGATAATATAATAGCATGGAACAATAAAAAATTATAGATACATTGGAGACGTATCACTCACTACTAAATCACAAATCATTGTTAATTAAAATTGGCTTTGATAGACCTTGGGATCCGGGTGGATCCATTACTTGAGCACTATATGCCTAGCTTAATGGCTTTAAAGAATGCGTTGTCAGGGAGACAACCCGGAAGTTTTAGAGAGTCATTTATTTCTGTGGTGTGCTTTTATAAAGTTTAAAAACAAAAATAATGTGCCAAGATTTGCCTTTAGGATGTTTACATTGCTTGTTGGTTTGTGCGGTGCAAAACAGAAACTTTGGCTGTAGTGCGCTATTTTACATTTTTTACTGGAACATCAAACGGTTCTGAAACTTTTTGCACTGTCTTTCTATACAAATTGTTAATTTTTCTAATTTTTTCAGAATTTTTGGAGTACCAGAAGTATGGTGAATGTTCAGATTACTACAGACTGTCCTGTTTAAGACAGATTCTGTTTTTGATGCATAGTTTGCTTGTTTTGATGAAACTATCGATTTCTATTAGTGGATTAAGCCATGGAAAAGTTATATTACAGTAGCTACAATGCAAAAACAAAATATGAATTGGTTTGCAACAGTACTTAGAGTAGTGATTTGCTTTATTATACTAACGGATCTTACTGAGCTTTCTGTTGAGTTTTGTGTGGATGAAGTGTTCGAAGATCGAGGAGGTATCGATGTGAGGAGAAGGAGGAGAGGCAAGAGCTCAAGCTTGGCGATGCCCAAGGCACCCCAAGTAAATATTCAAGGAGACTCAAGCGTCTAAGCTTGGGGATGCCCCGGAAGGCATCCCATCTTTCTTCAACAAGTATCGGTATGTTTTCGATTTCGTTTCGTTCATGTGATATGTGCAAATCTTGGAGCGTCTTTTGCATTTAGTTTTCACTTTTCTTTTATGCACCATGCTGGTATGAGATAGTCCATGGTTGATTTATAGAATGCTCATTGCACTTCACTTAAATCTTTTGAGTATGGCTTTATAGAATGCTTCATGTGCGTCACATATATCATTTGAAGTTTGGATTGCCTGTTTCTCTTCACATAGAAAACCGCCATTTGTAGAATGCTCTTTTGCTTCACTTATCTTTGTTAGAGCGTGGGCATATCTATTGTAGAAAGAATTAAACTCTCTTGCTTCACTTATATCTATTTATAGAGATGACAGGAATTGGTCAGTCACATGGTTAGTCATAAAATCTTACATAAAACTTGTAGATCACTGAATATGATATGTTTGATTCCTTGCAATAGTTTTGTGATATAAATATGGTGATATTAGAGTCATGCTAGTGGGTAATTGAGAACTTGAGAAATACTTGTGTTGAGGTTTGCAAGTCCCGTAGCATGCACGTATGGTAACCGTTGTGTAACAAATTTGAAGCATGAGGTGTTTCTTTGATTGTCTTCCTTATGAGTGGCGGTCGGGGACGAGCGATGGTCTTTTCCTACCAATCTATCCCCCTAGGAGCATGCGCATAGTACTTTGTTTCAATGACTAATAGATTTTTGCAGTAAGTATGTGAGTTCTTTATGACTAATGTTGAGTCCATGGATTATACGCACTCTCACCCTTCCATCATTGCTAACCTCTTCGGTACCGTGCATTGCCCTTTCTCACCTCGAGAGTTGGTGCAAACTTTCCCAGTGCATCCAAACCCCGTGATACGATACGCTCTATCACACATAAGCCTCCTTATATCTTCCTCAAAACAGCCACCATACCTACCTATCATGGCATTTCCATAGCCATTCCGAGATATATTGCCATGCAACTTCCGTCATCATCATATACATGACTTGAGCATTTATTGTCATATTGCTTTGCATGATCGTAAGATAGCTAGCATGATGTTTTCATGGCTTGTCCGTTTTTTGATGTCATTGCTACGCTAGATCATTGCACATCCCGGTACACCGCCGGAGGCATTCATATAGAGTCATATCTTTGTTCTAATATCGAGTTGTAAGTAAATAAAAGTGTGATGATCATCATTATTAGAACATTGTCCCATGTGAGGTTATCAAAATGAAAGTGGCCAAACAAGCCCCCCCCCCCAAAAAAAAGAGAGAGGAAGAAGCCTAAAAAAAGAGAGAATAAAATTAAAAAAATGAGAGAAAAGAGAGAAGGGGCAATGTTACTATCCTTTTACCACACTTGTGCTTCAGAGTAGCACCATGTTCTTCATATAGTGAGTCTCTTGAGTTATCACTTTCATATACTAGTGGGAATTTTCATTATAGAACTTGGCTTGTATATTCCAACGATGGGCTTCCTCAAATGCCCTAGGTCTTCATGAGCAAGCAAGTTGGATGCACACCCACTTAGTTTCAGTTTGAGCTTTCATACACTTATAGCTCTAGTGCATCCGTTGCATGGCAATCCCTACTCCTCACATTGACATCAATTGATGGGCATCTCCATAGCCCGTTGATTAGCCGCGTCGATGTGAGACTTTATCCCTTTTTTCTTCTCCACACAACCTCCATCATCATATTCTATTCCACCTATAGTGCTATGTCCATGGCTCACTCTCATGTATTGCGTGAAGGTTGAAAAAGTTTGAGAATACCGAAGTATGAAACAATTGTTTGGCTTGTCATCGGGGTTGTGCATGATGGGAGCATTTTGTGTGACGAAGATGAAGCATAGCCAAACTATATGATTTTGTATGGATGAGCTTTCTTTGGCTATGTTATTTTGAGAAGACATAATTACTTTGTTAGTATGCTCGAAGTATTATTGTCTTAATGTCAAATGATAGACTATTGCTTTGAATCACCCGTGTCTTAATATTCATGCCATGATTAGATTACATGATCAAGATTATGCTAGGTAGCATTCCACATAAAAAATTATCTTTTTTATCATTTACCTACTCGAGGACGAGCAGGAATTAAGCTTGGGGATGCTGATACGTCTTCACCGTATCTATAATTTTTTATTGTTCCATGCCAATATTCTACAACTTTTACATACTTTTGGCAACTTTTTATACTATTTTTGGGACGAACATATTGATCCAGTGCCCAGTGCCAGTTCCTGTTTGTTGCATGTTTTTTGTTTCACAAAAAATCCATATCAAACGGAGTCCAAACGGGGTAAAAACTGACGGAGATTTTTTTGGAATATATGTGATTTTTGGGATGAAGAATCAACGCGAGACTATGCCCGAGGGGGCCACGAGGCAGGGGGCGCGCCCCTGACCCTCGTGGCCACCCCGTAATGCGGTTGGTGCCCTTCTTTCGCTGCAATAAAGCCAATATCCGGATAAAAATTGTGTCCAAATTTCAGCCCAATCGGAGTTACGGATCTCCGGGAATATAAGAAACGGTGAAAGGGCAGAATGACGGAGCGCAGAAACAGAGAGAGACAGAGAGACAAATCCAATCTCGGAGGGGCTCTCGCCCCTCCCATGCCATGGAAGCCAAGGACCAGAGGGGAAACCCTTCTCCCATCTAGGGAGAAGGTCAAGGAAGAAGAAGAAGAATGGGGGCTCTCTCCCCTTCTCTTCCGGTGGCGCCGGAACGCCGCCGGGGCCATCATCGTCACCGCAATCTACACCAACACCTCGGTCATCTTCACCAACATCTTCATCACCTTCCCCCATCTATCTACAGCAGTCCACTCTCTCACAACCCGCTGTACCCTCTACTTGAACATGGTGCTTTATGCTTCATATTATTATCCAATGATGTGTTGCCATCCTATGATGTCTGAGTAGATTTTCGTTGTCCTATCGGTAATTGGTGAATTGCTATGCTTGGTTTAATTTGCTTGTGGTTATGTTGCTATCCTTTGGTGCCCATCATATGAGCGTGCGTGTGGATCACACCATAGGGTTAATTGTATGTTGATAGGACTATGTATTGGAGGGCAAGAGTGACAGAAGCTTCAACCTAGCATAGAAATTGATGCATACGGGATTGAAGGGGGACCAATATATCTTAATGCTATGGTTGGGTTTTACCTTAATGAACGTTAGTAGTTGCGGATTCTTGCTAATAGTTCCAACCATAAGTGCATAGAATTCCAAGTCAGGGATGACGTGCTAGCAGTGGCCTCTCCCACATAAAACTTGCTATCGGTCTAGTAAAGTAGTCAATTGCTTAGGGACAATTTCGCAACTCCTACCACCAATTTTCCACACTCGCTATACTAACTTTATTGCTTCTTTATCTAAACAACCCCTAGTTTTTATTTATGTGCTCTTTTATATTCTTGCAAACCTATCCCGTTACACCTACAAAGTACTTCTAGTTTTATACTTGTTCTAGGTAAAGCGAACGTTAAGCGTGCGTAGAGTTGTATCGGTGGTCGATAGAACTTGAGGGAATATTTGTTCTACCTTTAGCTCCTCGTTGGGTTCGACACTCTTACTTATTGGAAGAGGCTACAATTGATCCCCTATACTTGTGGGTTATCACAGGCCACTCCTCCTGCTTCAAGTCCGGCACAGCGTGAGGCCACTCCTCCTGCTCCAACTCAACCACGTCAGTCGTCTTCGCCGCCTCAGCAATCACGGAAGAGAGCCGCTGCAGCTATGGTGCGTAGCGGTACGAGTCGAGGTAGTACAGGAGGTACAGGCGGAGGCAAGCGATATCAATATGGTCCAAGCCTCACTCCTCTTCCTCAGAGGCCTTACGACATGACCGAGGAGCAAAACACAGCCATAGTGAAGGCCCAAGTGGACGCCCATTTTGGACCGAAACTGCCACCGCCGCCAAAGGAGAAAGTGCCTGAGGATAAGATTGACCACTTTATTCGTATGGCTAAAAAACCAGCTCCCAAGCCTGTTGACTCAGACTATGAGCACCAAATCAGGAAGGCACATCGAGCACAACTACAGAAGGAGTCGAGCTCGAGCTCGAGCCAAGCAGCTGGCAAAAAATGCGGGAAAATTGTTCCCCAGCTGGGAGAACAGGCGGCGTAATCGACCCCCCCCCCCGCTTGTTGTATCAACACATGAGAGTACCGGCGCCGGTCAGCTGGTAATAACCGACGAGCATAGAAGGCAGGCTGAAATGCTCGGTATCACTGTTGGACAATGATACGTCTCCATCGTATCTACTTTTCCAAACACTTTTGCCCTTGTTTTGGACTCTAACTTGCATGATTTGAATGGAACTAACCCGGACTGACGCTGTTTTCAGCAGACTTTCCATGGTGTTATTTATGTGCAGAAACAAAAGTTCTCGGAATGACCTTAAACTCCGCGGAACATCTATTTGGAAAATAAGAAAAATACTAGAAGAAAAATCCACGTCAGGGGGCCCACACCCTGTCCACGAGGGTGGGGGCGCGCCCCCTACCTCGTGGGCCCCCTGACGCTCCACCGACCTCAACTCCAACTCCATATATTCACTTTCGGGGAGAAAAAAACAAAGAGAAGGATTCATCGCGTTTTACGATACGGAGCCGCCGCCAAGCCCTAAAACCTCTCAGGAGGGCTGATCTGGAGTCCGTTCGGGGCTCCGGAGAGGGGGATTCGTCGCCATCGTCATCATCAACCATCCTCCATCACCAATTTCATGATTCTCACCACCGTGCGTGAGTAATTCCATCGTAGGCTTGCTGGACGGTGATGGGTTGGATGACATCTATCATGTAATCGAGTTAGTTTTGTTAGGGTTTGATCCCTAGTATCCACTATGTTCTGAGATTGATGTTGCTATGACTTTGCTATGCTTAATGCTTGTCACTAGGGTCCGAGTGCCATGATTTCAGATCTGAACCTATTATGTTTTCATGAATATATGTGAGTTCTTGATCCTATCCTGCAAGTCTATAGTCACCTACTATGTGTTATGATCCGGCAACCCCGAAGTGACAATAATCGGGACCACTCCCGGTGATGACCATAGTTTGAGGAGTTCATGTATTCACTATGTGTTAATGCTTTGGTCTGGTACTCTATTAAAAGGAGGCCTTAATATCCCTTAGTTTCCGTTAGGACCCCGCTGCCACGGGAGGGTAGGACAAAAGATGTCATGCAAGTTCTTTTCCATAAGCACGTATGACTATATTTGGAATACATGCCTACATTACATTGATGAATTGGAGCTAAGTTCTGTGTCACCCTATGTTATGACTGTTACATGATGAACCACATCCGGCATAATTCTCCATCACCGATCCAATGCCTATGAGTTTTTCACATATTGTTCTTCGCTTATTTACTTTTCCGTTGCTACTGTTACAATCACTACAAAACCCAAAAATATTACTTTTGCTACCGTTACCACTACTTCCATATTACTTTGCTACTAAATACTTTGCTACAGATACTAAGTTATCCAGGTGTGGTTGAATTGACAACTCAACTGCTAATACTTGAGAATATTCTTTGGCTCCCCTTGTGTCGAATCAATAAATTTGGGTTGAATACTCTACCCTCGAAAACTGTTGCGATCCCCTATACTTGTGGGTTATCAAGACTATTTTCTGGCGCCGTTGCCGGGGAACATAGCTCTATTCTTTGAGTCACTTGGGATTTATATCTGCTGGTCACTATGAAGAACTTGAAAGACGCTAAGACAACAATTTACCCCTCAACTACGAGGGGGGTAAGGAACTGCCATCTAGCTCTGCACTTGATTCACCTTCTGTTTTGAGTAAGCTTGCGACACCTAAACCTGCTTCTGCTATTTGTTCTAATATGTCGCATGTTATTGTGATGCCACTTATGCTATGCATGATACTTATGATGAAACTACTTCCACGCTTGATACTACTGTGCCACTTAGTAAATTTCTTGATGAACAAATTGCTAGGGTTAGAGAGAAAGAAATTATTGAAACTGGTTATATAGATGAAAGTGATGATGAAGACTCGCCTGTTATTCCCGAGGGTTATGTTTTTGAAAAAGAAGCTGCTTTAGCTATTTTAGCTTGCAGAGATAGATATGAACTCAAGAGGTTATTAGCTAAATGGAAGCAGCAATCTCTTAGTGCTAGAATGAAACCTGACCCTGCTTTTGCTACTTCACCTATCTGTGTTACTGATAAGGATTATGAATTCTCTGTTGATCCTGATATAATTACTTTGGTTGAATCTAATCCTTTTCATGGCTATGAGTCTGAAACTGTTGTGGCACATCTTACTAAATTAAATGATATAGCCACCCTGTTCACTAATGATGAGAGAACACGCTACCTTTATATCCTTAAAATATTTCCGTTCTCATTAAAGGGTGATGCTAAGATATGGTTTAATTCTCTTGATCCTGGTTGTGTGCGTAGTCCCCAGGATATGATTTATTACTTCTCTGCTAAATATTTCCCTGCTCATAAGAAACAAGCTGCTTTGAGGGAAATATACAATTTTGTACAAATTGAAGAAGAGAGTCTCCCACAAGCTTGGGGGAGGCTTCTCAAATTACTTAATGCTTTGCCTGATCATCCTCTCAAGAAAAATGAAATACTTGATATCTTTTATAATGGACTAACCGATGCTTCCAGAGATTACCTGGATAGTTGTGTTGGTTCTGTTTTCAGGGAAAGAACACCGGATGAAGCTGAAATTCTATTGAATAATATGTTGACAAATGAAAATAATTGGACACTTCCTGAGCCAATTCCTGAACCTATTCCTAAACCAACTCCGAAGAAGAGAGGTGTTCTATTTCTCAGTCCTGAAGATATGCAAGAGGCAAAGAAATCTATGAAAGAAAAAGGTATTAAAGCCGAAGACGTTAAGAATTTACCTCCTATTGAAGAAATACATGGTCTTAATCTACCGCCTGTTGAAGAAACTCATGGTCTTGATAACCCGACACAGGTAGTAAAGGTAAATTCTCTCTATAGATTTGATGAAGGTGATATTCCTCACTATAAGTCTGCTAGACAATGCTTAGAAGAGTTTGATAATTTTATTGTCAAACAAGAAAACTTCAATGCTTATTTTGGTAGACAATTGAAATACAATTCCGATACGCTTGAACACTTGGGTGATTATATGTCTAGAGTTAAAGGTGAACTTAAACTCATTACTAAACATGATTCTATGGTTACCACTCAAGTGGAACAAGTACTTAAAGCTCAAAATGATTTGCTCAATGAAATGAATAGTAAGAAAAATGATTATGCTGTTAGAGTGGCTACTAGAACTGGTAAAATGACTCAGGAACCTTTGTATCCTGAAGGACACCCTAAGAGAATTGAGCAAGATTCTCAGAGAAATAATATTGATGCACCTAGTCCTTCTAAAAAGGAGAAAAAGAAAAATGATAGGACTTTGCATGCTTCTAGTGAACCTATTGCTGAACCACCTGAGAATCCAAATGATATATCTATTTCTGATGCTGAAACACAATCTGGTAATGAACATGAACCTAATGAAAATGTTAATGATGATGTTCATGTTGATGCTCAACCTAGTAATGACAATGATGTAGAAATTGAACCTGCTGTTGATCTTTATAACCCACAATCAAAGAATCAACGTTATGATAAAAGAGACTTTGTTGCTAGGAAACATGGTAAAGAAAGGGAGCCATGGGTTCAGAAACCCATGCCTTTTCCTCCCAAACCATCCAAGAAAAAGGATGATGAGGATTTTGAGCGCTTTGCTGAAATGATTAGACCTATCTTTTTGCGTATGCAATTAACTGATATGCTCAAAATGAATCCTTATGCTAAGTATATGAAAGAAATTGTTACTAATAAAAGAAAGATACCGGAAGCTGAAATTTCCACCATGCTTGCTAATTACACTTTTAAGGGTGGAATACCTAAGAAACTTGGAGATCCAGGAGTACCAACTATACCATGCTCCATTAAAAGAAACTATGTTAAAACTGCTTTATGTGATCTTGGAGCCGGTGTTAGTGTTATGCCTCTCTCTTTATATCGTAGACTTGATTTGAATAAGCTGACACCTACTGAAATATCTTTGCAAATGGCTGATAAATCAACTGCTATACCTGTCGGTATTTGTGAGGATGTGCCTGTTGTGGTTACAAACGTTACTATTTTAACGGACTTTGTTATTCTTGATATTCCCGAGGACGATAGTATGTATATTATTCTTAGAAGACCTTTTTTGAATACTGCAGGGGCTGTTATTGATTGCAACAAAGGCAATGTCACTTTTCATGTTAATGGTAATGAGCATACGGTACACTTTCCGAGGAAACAACCTCAGGTCCACAGTATCAATTCTATTGGAAAAATTCCATCGATTATTTTTGGAGGCTTTGAATTTCCTCTACCTACTGTCAAGAAGAAATATGATATTCTTATTATAGGGGATGTGCATATCCCCATTGAGGTAACATAGTGTTATTCGAAATTTCTCCGGTTCCATGTTATTCGGAATGAGTTTGTTAACAAGACCTGATCAACCTTGTTAGTGGATTCCTTTTGATGAGCATGAGATGGATGAAACTAGAAGGCACAACCTTCTGTACCCTCTCTCTACTTTCTGTTATTTAGTTGAAATAAAGTAAAAATAGTATTTTTCTGTCTTTTCTGATTTATCCGTACAATATAAAAATACCCTGAAAATGGAATATGATTTTTTGGAATATTTGAGAATATCTGGCACTGAGAACACAGCGGGAGGGGCAAGCACCTGGCCACGAGGGTGGAGGGCGCGCCCCTGCCTCGTGGGCCCACAGTGGCCCCCTCCACTTATTCCTGCACCCACACACTTCTTCTTCCTCCCACAAACACCAATATCCAGCTCAAGCACGAGTTCTAGCTCATTTTGCTGCGATTTTCGATCTCCTTGCTCAAAGCACCTCTCACAAAACTGCTTGGGGGGATTGTTCCCTTGTATGTGACTCCTCCATTGGTCCAATTAGTTTTTGTTCTAGTGCTTTATTCATTGCAAATTTGTGCTTCCTAGGTGACCATGTTCTTGAGCTTGCATGTCAAATTTATATGGTTCCAAGTAGTTCTAATGCTTGATATAGGCTCTAGTCACTTGTAGGAGTAGTTGCTATCAATTTTGTTGAGCTTGGTTCACTTTTATTTGAAGTTACTAAAAATTTCAGAAAATAATGAAGAGATTTTTGAGGGGCTCATCGAGCCGAAGCTCGAAGGAAAAGCAGAATGAAGAAGCACAGAGGCCCGAATATAATTTACCTCGCACTACGGAGGTTCGGCCGTGTGAATGGACTTCCGATGATTTCTTGAGAGAAGCCGGGATTTATGAAGATTTGTATTCATTGGCTGAGAATGCAGGCCTCACCGACTTCCTCCGCGACCAACGTCATCAGTATCTCTTACTCACCAATACTTTTGTGCAACACTTCTACTATTATCCTAAGGAAACACCTCCTACAGTAGAGTTTCATTTATATGATGTTGTTAAGAAGATGCCACTAGATGAATTTTGCAAGGTTTGCAAAATACCTTTCGAGGGTAGTTTAGATGAACCACATCGTAAAGATGTGGACGGGTTTATTGACACTATTACTGTGGGGAAACTAGGAAGGTTTCCGATGCAAGAATCACTAGCATATATTTTCCTGTCTTCCGCTACTTTTCCGATGCAAAAATGCGTCTTCATAGGATACCCTAAGGAAACCATTGGGTATACCTTCTACCTCAGATCCGAAGGCAAGATCTTCGTGGCCAAGAACGGGTCCTTTCTGGAGAAAGAGTTTCTCTCGAAAGAAGTAAGTGGGAGGAAAGTGGAACTTGATGAGATGACCCCTCTCGAACCAGAAAGTAGCACAGCACAAGAAAATGTTTCTGTGGTGCCTACACCGACTAGAGAGGAAGTTAATGATGACGATCATGATCAAGTTACCACTGAACTTCGTAGGTCCACAAGGACACATTCCGCACCAGAGTGGTACGGCAACCCTATTCTGGAAATCATGTTGTTGGACAACAGTGAACCTTCGAACTATGAAGAAGCAATGGCGGGTCCAGATTCCAACAAATGGCTTGAAGGCATGCAGTCCGAGATAGGATCCATGTTTGAAAACAAAGTATGGACTTTGACAGACTTGCCCGATGATTGGCGAGCGATAGAAAATAAATGGATCTTTAAGAAGAAGACGGACGCGGATGGAAATGTTACCATCTATAAAGCTCGACTTGTCGCTAAGGTTATCGACAAGTTCAAGGTGTTGACTACGATGAGACCTTCTCACCCGTAGCGACGCTGAAGTCCGTCCGAATGATGTTAGCAATTGCCGCATTCTACGATTATGAGATATGGCAAATGGACGTCAAAACGGCATTCCTTAACGGCTTTCTTAAGGAAGAATTGTATATGATGCAGCCGGAAGGTTTTGTCGATCCTAAGAATGCTAACAAAGTATGCAAGCTCCAGCGCTCAATCTATGGGCTGGTGCAGGCATCTCGGAGTTGGAACATTCGCTTTGATGAGATGATCAAAGCGTTTGGGTTTACACAGACTTATGGAGAAGCCTATGTTTACAAGAAAGTGAGTGGGAGCTCTGTAGCATTTCTGATATTATATGTGGATGACATACTATTGATGGGAAATTATATAGAATTCTTGGAAAGTATAAAGGCCTACTTGAATAAGTGTTTTTCAATGAAGGACCTTGGAGAAGCTGCTTACATATTAGGCATCAAGATCTATAGAGATAGATCGAGATGCATCATAGGTCTTTCACAAAGCACATACCTTGACAAGATATTGAAGAAGTTCAATATGGATCAGTCCAAGAAGGGGTTCTTGCCTGTATTGCAAGGTGTGAGATTGAGCACGGCTCAATGCCCGACCACGGCAGAAGATAGAGAAAAGATCAATGTCGTCCCCTATGCCTCGGCCATAGGGGCTATTATGTATGCCATGCTGTGTACCAGACCTGATGTAAACCTTGCCGTAAGTTTGGTAGGAAGGTACCAAAGTAATCCCGGCATGGAACACTGGACAGCGGTCAAGAACATCCTGAAGTACCTGAAAAGGACTAAGGATATGTTTCTCGTTTATGGAGGTGACGAAGAGCTCGTCGTAAAGGGTTACGTCGATGCTAGCTTCGACACAGATCTGGATGACTCTAAGTCACAAACCGGATACGTGTACATTTTGAATGGTGGGGCAGTCAGCTGGTGCAGTTGCAAGCAAAGCGTCGTGGCGGGATCTACATGTGAAGTGGAGTACATGGCAGCCTCGGAGGTAGCACATGAAGCAATCTGGATGAAGGAGTTCATTGCCGACCTAGGAGTTATTACCAATGCATCGGGGCCGATGACTCTCTTCTGTGACAACACTGGAGCTATTGCCCTTGCCAAGGAGCCCAGGTTTCACAAGAAGACCAGGCACATCAAGCGTCGCTTCAACTCCATTCGTGAAAATGTTCAAAATGGAGACATAGATATTTGTAAAGTACATACGGATTTGAATGTCGCAGATCCGTTGACTAAACCTCTTCCACGGGCAAAACATGATCAACACCAGAACTCTATGGGTGTACAATTCATCACAATGTAACTAGATTATTGACTCTAGTGCAAGTGGGAGACTGTTGGAAATATGCTCTAGAGGCAATAATAAAATGGTTATTATTATATTTCCTTGTTCGTGATAATTGTCTATTGTTCATGCTATAATTGTGTTATCCGGAGATCGTAATACATGTGTGAACACATAGACCATAACATGTCCCTAGTGAGCCTCTAGTTGATTAGATCGTTGATCAATAGATGGTTACGGTTTCCTGACCATGGACATTGGATGTCATTGATAACGGGATCACATCATTAGGAGAATGATGTGATGGACAAGACCCAATCCTAAGCATAGCACTAGATTGTGTAGTTCGTTTGCTGAAGCTTTTCTACTGTCAAGTATCATTTCCTTAGACCATGAGATCGTGCAATTCCCGGATACCGTAGGAATGCTTTGGGTGTACCAAACGTCACAACGTAACTGGGTGGCAATAAAGGTGCACTACAGGTATCTCCGAAAGTGTCTGTTGGGTTGGCTCGGATCGAGACTAGGATTTGTCACTCCATATGACGGAGAGGTATCTCTGGGCCCACTCTGTTGGAAATATGCCCTAGAGGCAATAATAAATGGTTATTATTATATTTCTTTGTTCATGATAATTGTCTATTGTTCATGCTATAATTGTATTGTCCGGAAATCGTCATACATGTGTGAATACATAGACCACAACGTGTCCCTAGTAAGCCTCTAGTAGACTAGCTCGTTGATCAACAGATAGTCATGGTTTCCTGACTATGGACATTGGATGTCATTGATAACGGGATCACATCATTAGGAGAATGATGTGATGGACAAGACCCAATCCTAAGCATAGCATAAAAGATCGTGTAGTTTCGTTTGCTAGAGCTTTTCCAATGTCAAGTATCTTTTCCTTAGACCATGAGATCGTGCAATTCCCGGATACCGTAGGAGTGCTTTGGGTGTGCCAAACGTCACAACGTAACTGGGTGACTATAAAGGTGCACTACGGGTATCTCCGAAAGTGTCTGTTGGGTTGGCACGGATCGAGACTGGGATTTGTCACTCCGTGTGACGGAGAGGTATCTCTGGGCCCACTCGGTAATGCATCATCATAATGAGCTCAATGTGACTAAGGCGTTAGTCACGGGATCATGCATTGCGGTACGAGTAAAGAGACTTGCCGGTAACGAGATTGAACAAGGTATTGGGATACCAACGATCGAATCTCGGGCAAGTAACATACCGATTGACAAAGGGAATTGCATACGGGATTGATTGAATCCTCGACACCGTGGTTCATCCGATGAGATCATCGTGGAACATGTGGGAGCCAACATGGGTATCCAGATCCCGCTGTTGGTTATTGACCGGAGAGGCGTCTCGGTCATGTCTGCATGTCTCCCGAACCCGTAGGGTCTACACACTTAAGGTTCGGTGACGCTAGGGTTGTAGAGATATGTGTATGCGGAAACCCGAAAGTTGTTCGAAGTCCCGGATGAGATCCCGGACGTCACGAGAGGTTCCGGAATGGTCCGGAGGTGAAGAATTATATATAGGAAGTCAAGTTTCGGCCACCGGGAAAGTTTCGGGGGTTACCGGTATTGTACCGGGACCACCGGAAGGGTCCCGGGGGTCCACCGGGTGGGGCCACCTATCCCGGAGGGCCCCATGGGCCGAAGTGGGAAGGGAACCAGCCCCTAGTGGGCTGGGCGCCCCCCCATGGGCCTCCCCCCATGCGCCTAGGGTTGGGAACCCTAGGGAAGGGGGGCTTCCCACTTGCCTTGGGGGGCAAGGCACCCCCTTCCCCCCTTTGGCCGCCGCCCCCCTCCTCCCAGGGGGCCTATATAAAGAGGGGGAGGGAGGGCAGTAACCTACAGCCTTGGGCGCCTCCATCTCCCCCTGCTACACCTCTCCGTCTCGCAGAAGCTCGGCGAAGCCCTGCCGAGACCCGCTACATCCACCACCACGCCGTCGTGCTGCTGGATCTCCATCAACCTCTCCTTCCCCCTTGCTGGATCAAGAAGGAGGAGACGTCGCTGCACCGTACGTGTGTTGAACGCGGAGGTGCCGTCCGTTCGGCACTCGGTCATCGGTGATTTGGATCACGGCGAGTACGACTCCGTCATCCACGTTCATTGGAACGCTTCCGCTCGCGATCTACAAGGGTATGTAGATGCACTCCTTTCCCCTCGTTGCTAGTATACTCCATAGATGCATCTTGGTGAGCGTAGGAAAATTTTAAAATTATGCTACTATTCCCAACAGTGGCATCATGAGCCAGGCCTATGCGTAGTTACTATGCACGAGTAGAACACAAAGAAGTTGTGGGCGTTGATGTTGCCAATTCTTCTTGCCGCTACTATTCGTTTCTTGTTTCGGCGGCATTGTAGGATGAAGCGGCCCGGACCGACCTTACACGTACGCTTACGTGAGACAGGTTCCACCGACTGACATGCACTAGTTGCATAAGGTGGCTAGCGGGTGTCTGTCTCTCCTACTTTAGTCGGAACGGATTCGATGAAAAGGGTCCTTATGAAGGGTAAATAGAAATTGGCAAATCACGTTGTGGTCATACGTAGGTAAGAAAACGTTCTTGCTAGAAACCTACAAACCACGTAAAAACTTGCAACAACAATTAGAGGACGTCTAACTTGTTTTTGCAGCAAGTGCTATGTGATTTGATATGGCTAGAAGATGTGATGAATGATATATGTGATGTATGAGATTGATCATATTCTTGTAATAGGAATCACGACTTGCATGTCGATGAGTATGACAACCGGCAGGAGCCATAGGAGTTGTCTTTATTATTTTGCATGACCTGCGTGTCATTGAATAACGCCATGTAAATTACTTTACTTTGTTGCTAAACGCGTTAGCCATAGAAGTAGAAGTAATCGTTGGCATGACGACTTCATGAAGACACGATGATGGAGATCATGGTGTCATGCCGGTGACGAAGATGATCATGGTGCCCCGAAGATGGAGATCAAAGGAGCATAATGATATTGGCCATATCATGTCACTATTTGATTGCATGTGATGTTTATCATGTTTTTGCATCTTATTTGCTTAGAACGACGGTAGTAAGTAAGATGATCCCTTATAATAATTTCAAAAAGTGTTCACCCTAATTGTGCACCGTTGCGAAGGTACGTTGTTTCGAAGCACCACGTGATGATCGGGTGTGATAGATTCTAACGTTCGAATACAACGGGTGTTGACGAGCCTAGCATGTACAGACATGGCCTCGGAACACACGCAATACACTTAGGTTGACTTGACGAGCCTAGCATGTACAAACATGGCCTCGGAACACGGAGGACCGAAAGGTCGAGCATGAGTCGTATAGAAGATACGATCAACATGGAGATGTTCACCGATCTCGACTAGTCCGTCTCACGTGATGATCGGACACGGCCTAGTTAAATTCTGATCATGTATCACTTAGATGACTAGAGGGATGTCTATCTGAGTGGGAGTTCATTAAATAATTTGATTAGATGAACTTAACTATCATGAACTTAGTCTAAAATCTTTACACTATGTCTTGTAGATCTAATGGCCAACGTTGTCCTCAATTTCAACGTGTTCCTAGAGAAAACCAAGCTAAAAGATGATGGCAGCAACTATACAGACTGGGTCCGGAACCTGAGGATCATCCTCATAGTAGCCAAGAAAGATTATGTCTTAGAAGCACCGCTAGGTGATGCACCAATCCCAGAGAACCAAGACGTTATGAACGCTTGGCAGCAGCGTGCTGATGATTACTCCCTCGTTCAGTGCGGCATGCTTTACAGCTTAGAACCGGGTCTCCAAAAGCGTTTTGAGAAACATGGAGCATATGAGATGTTCGAGGAGCTGAAACTGGTTTTTCAAGCTCATGCCCGGGTCGAGAGATATGATGTCTCCGACAAGTTCTTCAGCTGTAAAATGGAGGAGAACAGTTCTGTTAGTGAGCACATACTCAGAATGTCTGGGTTGCACAACCGCTTGTCTTAGCTGGGAGTTAATCTCCCGGATGACGCGGTCATTGACAGAATCCTCCAGTCGCTTCCACCAAGCTACAAGAGCTTTGTGATGAACTACAATATGCAGGGGATGGAAAAGACCATTCCTGAGGTATATTCAATGCTGAAATCAGCGGAAGGGGAGATCAGAAAAGAACATCAAGTGTTGATGGTGAATAAAACCACTAAGTTCAAGAAGGGCAAGGGTAAGAAGAACTTCAAGAAGGACGGCAAGGGAGTTGCCGCGCTCGGTAAACCAGTTACTGGGAAGAAGTCAAAGAATGGACCCAAGCCCGAGACTGAGTGCTTTTATTGCAAGGGAAGTGGTCACTGGAAGCGGAACTGCCCCAAATACTTAGCGGACAAGAAGAAGGCCGGCAACACCAAAGGTATATGTGATATACATGTAATTGATGTGTACCTTACTAGTACTCGTAGTAGCTCCTGGGTATTTGATACCGGTGCGGTTTCTCATATTTGTAACTCAAAACAGGAACTACGGAATAAACGGAGACTGGCGAAGGACGAGGTGACGATGCGCGTCGGGAATGGTTCCAAGGTCGATGTGATCGCCGTCGGCACGCCACCTCTGCATCTACCCACGGGATTAGTTTTAAACCTCAATAATTGTTATTTAGTGCCAGCTTTGAGCATGAACATTGTATCTGGATCTCGTTTAATTCGAGATGGCTACTCACTTAAATCCGAGAATAATGGTTGTTCTATTTATTTGAGAGATATGTTTTATGGTCATGCCCCGCTGGTCAATGGTTTATTTTTGATGAATGTCGAACGTGATGTTACACATGTTCATAGTGTGAATACCAAAAGATGTAAAGTTGATAACGATAGTCCCACATACTTGTGGCACTGCCGCCTTGGTCACATTGGTGTCAAGCGCATGAAGAAGCTCCATGCAGATGGACTTTTGGAGTCTCTTGATTACGAATCATTTGACACGTGCGAACCATGCCTCATGGGTAAGATGACCAAGACTCCGTTCTCCGGAACAATGGAGCGAGCAACCAACTTATTGGAAATCATACATACCGATGTGTGCGGTCCAATGAGTGTTGAGGCTCGCGGAGGATATCGTTATGTTCTCACTCTCACTGATGACTTAAGTAGATATGGGTATGTCTACCTAATGAAACACAAGTCTGAAACCTTTGAAAAGTTCAAGGAATTTCAGAGTGAAGTTGAGAATCAACGTGACAGGAAAATAAAATTCTTACGATCAAATCGTGGTGGAGAATATTTAAGTCACGAGTTTGGTGCACACTTAAGGAAATGTGGAATAGTTTCACAACTCACGCCGCCTGGAACACCTCAGAGAAACGGTGTGTCCGAACGTCGTAATCGCACTCTATTGGATATGGTGCGATCTATGATGTCTCTTACCGATTTACCGCTCTCATTTTGGGGCTATGCTTTAGAGACTACCGCATTCACTTTAAATAGGGCTCCGTCGAAATCCGTTGAGACGACACCGTATGAATTATGGTTTGGGAATAAACCTAAGCTGTCGTTTCTAAAAGTTTGGGGATGCGATGCTTATGTCAAGAAACTTCAACCTGAAAAGCTCGAACCCAAGTCGGAAAAATGCGTCTTCATAGGATACCCTAAGGAAACTATTGGGTATACCTTCTACCTCAGATCCGAAGGCAAGATCTTCGTTGCCAAGAACGGGTCCTTTCTGGAGAAGGAGTTTCTCTCGAAAGAATTGAGTGGGAGGAAAGTGGAACTTGATGAGGTGATAGTCACCCCTTCCGAACCGGAAAGTAGCGCAGCGCGGGAAAATGTTCCTGTGGTGCCTACACCGACTGGGGAGGAAGTTAATGATGATGATCATGAAGCTTCGGATCAAGTTACTACTGAACTTCGTAGGTCCACAAGGACACGTTCTGCACCAGAGTGGTACGGCAACCCTGTCCTGGAAATCATGTTGTTAGACAACGGTGAACCTTCGAACTATGAAGAAGCGATGGCCAGCCCGGATTCCGACAAATGGCTAGAAGCCATGAAATCCAAGATAGGATCCTTGTATGAAAATGAAGTATGGACTTTGACTGACTTGCCCGATGATCGGCGAGCCATAGAAAACAAATGGACCTTTAAGAAGAAGACAGACGCGGATGGTAATGTGACCATCTATAAGGCTCGACTTGTCGCTAAGGGTTATCGACAAGTCCAAGGGGTTGACTACGATGAGACTTTCTCACCCGTAGCGAAGCTGAAGTCCGTCCGAATCATGTTAGCAATTGCCGCATACTATGATTATGAGATATGGCAGATGGACGTCAAAACGGAATTCCTTAACGGCTTCCTTAAGGAAGAGTTGTATATGATGCAGCCGGAAGGTTTTGTCGATCCTAAGAATGCTAACAAAGTATGCAAGCTCCAGCGCTCAATCTATGGGCTGGTGCAAGCATCTCGGAGTTGGAACATTCGCTTTGATGAGATGATCAAAGCGTTTGGGTTTGCACAGACTTATGGAGAAGCCTGTGTTTACAAGAAAGTGAGTGGGAGCTCTGTAGCATTTCTCTTATTATATGTGGATGACATATTATTGATGGGAAATGATATAGAATTCTTGGAAAGTATAAAGGCCTATTTGAATAAGTGTTTTTCAATGAAGGACCTTGGAGAAGCTGCTTATATATTAGGCATCAAGATCTATAGAGATAGATCGAGACGCCTCATTGGACTTTCACAGAGTACATACCTTGACAAGATATTGAAGAAGTTCAATATGGATCAGTCCAAGAAGGGGTTCTTGCCTGTATTGCAAGCTGTGCAATTGAGCACGGCTCAATGCCCGACCACGGCAGAAGATATAGAAAAGATGAGTGTCATCCCCTATGCCTCGGCCATAGGGTCTATTATGTATGCCATGCTGTGTACCAGACCTGGTGTAAACCTTGCCGTAAGTTTGGTAGGAAGGTACCAAAGTAATCCCGGCATGGAACACTGGACAGCGGTCAAGAATATCCTGAAGTACCTGAAAAGGACTAAGGATATGTTTCTCGTTTATGGAGGTGACGAAGAGCTCGTTGTAAAGGGTTACGTCGACGCTAGCTTCGTCACAGATCTGGATGACTCGAAGTCACAGACCGGATACGTGTATATTTTGAATGGAGGAGCAGTAAGCTGGTGCAGTTGCAAGCAAAGCGTCGTGGCGGGATCTACATGTGAAGCGGAGTACATGGCAGCCTCGGAGGCAGCACAGGAAGCAGTCTGGATGAAGGAGTTCATTACCGACCTAGGGGTGATTCCCAATGCGTCGGGCCCGATGACTCTCTTCTGTGACAACACTGGAGCTATTGCACTTGCGAAGGAGCCCAGGTTTCACAGGAAGACCAGGAATATCAAGCGTCGCTTCAACTCCATTCGTGAAAGTGTTCAGAATGGAGACATAGATATTTGTAAAGTACATACGGACCTGAATGTAGCAGATCTGTTGACTAAACCTCTCCCTAGAGCAAACCATGATCAACACCAGGACGCAATGGGTGTTCGATTCATCACAATGTAACTAGATTATTGACTCTAGTGCAAGTGGGAGACTGTTGGAAATATGCCCTAGAGGCAATAATAAATGGTTATTATTATATTTCTTTGTTCATGATAATTGTCTATTGTTCATGCTATAATTGTATTGTCCGGAAATCGTAATACATGTGTGAATACATAGACCACAACATGTCCCTAGTAAGCCTCTAGTTGACTAGCTCGTTGATCAACAGATAGTCATGGTTTCCTGACTATGGACATTGGATGTCATTGATAACGGGATCACATCATTAGGAGAATGATGTGATGGACAAGACCCAATCCTAAGCATAGCATAAAAGATCGTGTAGTTTCATTTGCTAGAGCTTTTCCAATGTCAAGTATCTTTTCCTTAGACCATGAGATCGTGCAACTCCCGGATACCGTAGGAGTGCTTTGGGTGTGCCAAACGTCACAACGTAACTGGGTGACTATAAAGGTGCACTACGGGTATCTCCGAAAGTGTCTGTTGGGTTGGCACGGATCGAGACTGGGATTTGTCACTCCGTGTGACGGAGAGGTATCTCTGGGCCCACTCCGTAATGCATCATCATAATGAGCTCAATGTGACTAAGGCGTTAGTCACGGGATCATGCATTGCGGTACGAGTAAAGAGACTTTCCGGTAACGAGATTGAACAAGGTATTGGGATACCGACGATCGAATCTCGGGCAAGTAACATACCGATTGACAAAGGGAATTGCATACGGGATTGATTGAATCCTCGACACCGTGGTTCATCCGATGAGATCATCATGGAACATGTGGGAGCCAACATGGGTATCCAGATCCCGCTGTTGGTTATTGACCGGAGAGGCGTCTCGGTCATGTCTGCATGTCTCCCGAACCCGTAGGGTCTACACACTTAAGGTTCGGTGACGCTAGGGTTGTAGAGATATGTGTATGCGGAAACCCGAAAGTTGTTCGGAGTCCCGGATGAGATCCCGGACGTCACGAGAGGTTCCGGAATGGTCCGGAGGTGAAGAATTATATATAGGAAGTCAAGTTTCGGTCACCGGGAAAGTTTCGGGGGTTACCGGTATTGTACCGGGACCACCGGAAGGGTCCCGGGGGTCCACCGGGTGGGGCCACCTATCCCGGAGGGCCCCATGGGCTGAAGTGGGAAGGGAACCAGCCCCTAGTGGGCTGGGCGCCCCCCATGGGCCTCCCCCCCATGCGCCTAGGGTTGGGAACCCTAGGGAAGGGGGGCTTCCCACTTGCCTTGGGGGGCAAGGCACCCCCTTCCCCCCTTTGGCCGCCGCCCCCCACCCTAGATGGGATCTGGCCGGCGCCCCCCTCCTCCCAGGGGGCCTATATAAAGGGGGGAGGGAGGGCAGTAACCTACAGCCTTGGGCGCCTCCCTCTCCCCCTGCTACACCTCTCCGTCTCGCAGAAGCTCGGCGAAGCCCTGGCGAGACCCGCTACATCCACCACCACGCCGTCGTGCTGCTGGATCTCCGTCAACCTCTCCTTCCCCCTTGCTGGATCAAGAAGGAGGAGACGTTGCTGCACCGTACGTGTGTTGAACGCGGAGGTGCCGTCCGTTCGGCACTCGGTCATCGGTGATTTGGATCACGGCGAGTACGACTCCGTCATCCACGTTCATTGGAACGCTTCCGCTCGCGATCTACAAGGGTATGTAGATGCACTCCTTTCCCCTCGTTGCTAGTATACTCCATAGATGCATCTTGGTGAGCGTAGGAAAATTTTAAAATTATGCTACGATTCCCAACACACTCGGTATTGCGTCATCATAATGAGCTCAATGTGACTAAGTAGTTAGTCACGGGATCATGCATTACGGAACGAGTAAAGTGACTTGGCGGTAACGAGATTGAACAAGGTATTGGGATACCGACGATCGAATCTCGGACAAGTAACGTACCGATTGACAAAGGGAATTGTATACGGGATTACTTGAATCCTCGACATCGTGGTTCATCCGATGAGATCATCGATGAGCATGTGGGAGCCAACATGGGTATCCAGATCCCGCTTTTAGTTATTGACCGGAGAGTCGTCTCGGTCATGTCTGCGTGTCTCCCGAACCCGTAGGGTCTACACACTTAAGGTTCGGTGACGCTAGGGTTGTAGAGATATTAGTATGCGGTAACCCGAAAGTTGTTCGGAGTCCCGGATGAGATCCCGGATATCACGAGGAGTTCCGGAATGGTCCGGAGGTAAAGATTTGTATATAGGAAGTCCAGTTTCGGCCACCGGGAAAGTTTCGGGGGTCACCGGTATTGTACCGGGACCACCGGAAGGGTCCCGGGGGTCCACAGGGTGGGGCCACCTATCCTGGAGGGCCCCATGGGCTGAAGTGGGAAGGGAACCAGCCCCTGGTGGGCTGGTGCGCCCCCATGGGCCTCCCCCTGCGCCTAGGGTTGGAAACCCTGGGGGTGGGGGGCGCCCCGCCTGACTTGGGGGGCAAGTTCCCCCTTGGCCGCCGCCCCTGTTGGAAATATGCCCTAGAGGCAATAATAAATAGGTTATTATTATATTTCCTTGTTCATGATAATCGTTTATTATCCATGCTAGAATTGTATTGATAGGAAACTCAGATACATGTGTGGATACATAGACAACACCATGTCCCTAGTAAGCCTCTAGTTGACTAGCTCATTGATCAATAGATGGTTATGGTTTCCTGACCATGGACATTGGATGTCGTTGATAACGGGATCACATCATTAGGAGAATGATGTGATGGACGAGACCCAATCCTAAGCCTAGCACAAGATCGTGTAGTTCGTTTGCTCAGAGCTTTTCTAATGTCAAGTATCATTTCCTTAGACCATGAGATTGTGCAACTCCCGGATACCGTAGGAATGCTTTGGGTGTACCAAACGTCACAACGTAACTGGGTGACTATAAAGGTGCACTACAGGTATCTCCGAAAGTGTCTGTTGGGTTGGCACGAATCGATACTGGGATTTGTCACTCCGTGTATACGGAGAGGTATCTCTGGGCCCACTCGGTAGGACATCATCATAATGTGCACAGTGTGACCAAGGAGTTGATCACGGGATGATGTGAGTTACGGAACGAGTAAAGAGACTTGCCGGTAACGAGATTGAACAAGGTATCGGGATACCGACGATCGAATCTCGGGCAAGTAACATACCGATAGACAAAGGGAATTGTATACGGGATTGATTGAATCCTCGACATCGTGGTTCATCCGATGTGATCATCGAGGAGCATGTGGGAGCCAACATGGGTATCCAGATCCCGTTGTTGGTTATTGACCGGAGAGTCGTCTCGGTCATGTCTGCGTGTCTCCCGAACCCGTAGGGTCTACACACTTAAGGTTCGGTGACGCTAGGGTTATAGAGATATTAGTATGCGGTAACCCGAAAGTTGTTCGGAGTCCCGGATGAGATCCCGGACGTCACGAGGAGTTCCGGAATGGTCCAGAGGTAAAGATTTATATATGGGAAGTCTTATTTTGGTCGCCGGAAAAGTTTCGCACTTTATCGGTATTGTACCGGGAGTGCCGAAAGGGGTCCGGGGGTCCACCAAGGGGGTCCACCAGCCCCGGGGGGTCACATGGGCTGTAGGGGTGTGCGCCTTGGCCTATATGGGCCAAGGGCATCAGCCCCAAGAGGCCCATGCGCCAAGAGATAAGGGAAAGGGAGAGTCCTAAAGGGGGAAGGCACCTCCGAGGTGCCTTGGGGAGGATGGACTCCTCCCTGGCCGCACCCTTCCTTGGAGGAAGGGCCAAGGCTGTGCCCCCCCTCTCCCTTGGCCCTATATATAGTGGGGGGAGGGAGGGCAGCAATACCTAAGCCCTGGCGCCTCCCTCTCCCTCCCGTGACACATCTCCCTCCTCCCGCAGCGCTTGGCGAAGCCCTGTTGGAATCCCGCTACTTCCACCACCACGCCGTCGTGCTGCTGGATCTCCATCAACCTCTCCTCCCCCCTTGCTGGATCAAGAAGGAGGAGACGTCGCTGCTCCGTATGTGTGTTGAACGCGGAGGTGCCGTCCGTTCGGCGCTAGGATCATCGGTGATTTGGATCACGACGAGTACGACTCCATCAACCCCGTTCTCTTGAACGCTTCCGCTCACGATCTACAATGGTATGTAGATGCACTCCCCTTCCCCTCGTTGCTAGATTACTCCATAGATTGATCTTGGTGATGCGTAGAAAATTTTGAATTTATGCTACGTTCCCCAACAGTGGCATCATGAGCTAGGTCTATGCGTAGTTTCTATGCACGAGTAGAACACAAAGTAGTTGTGGGCGTCGATTTTGTCAATTTACTTGCCGTCACTAGTCTTATCTTGATTCGGTGGCATCGTGGGATGAAGCGGCCCGGACCGACCTTACACGTACTCTTACGTGAGACAGGTTCCACCGACTGACATGCACTAGTTGCGTAAGGTGGCTAGCGGGTGTCTGTCTCTCCCACTTTAGTCGGATCGGATTCGATGAAAAGGGTCCTTATGAAGGGTAAATAGAAATTGGCATATCACATTGTGGCGTTTGCGTAGGTAAGAAACGTTCTTGCTAGAATCCCATAGCAGCCACGTAAAACATGCAACAACAATTAGAGGACGTCTAACTTGTTTTTGCAGGGTATGCTATGTGATGTGATATGGCCAAAAGGATGTGATGAATGATATATGTGATGTATGAGATTGATCATGTTCTTGTAATAGGAATCACGACTTGCATGTCGATGAGTATGACAACCGGCAGGAGCCATAGGAGTTGTCTTAATTTATTGTATGACATGCGTGTCAATGAAAACGCCATGTAATTACTTTACTTTATTGCTAACCGTTAGCCATAGTAGTAGAAGTAATAGTTGGCGAGACAACTTCATGAAGACACGATGATGGAGATCATGGTGTCATGCCGGTGACGAAGGTGATCATGCCGCGCCTCAAAGATGGAGATCAAAGGCGCAAGATGATATTGGCCATATCACGTCACTTTATGATTTGCATGTGATGTTTATCATGTTTACATCTTATTTGCTTAGAACGACGGTAGCATAAATAAGATGATCCCTCACTAAAATTTCAAGAGACGTGTTCCCCCTAACTGTGCACCGTTGCGAAGGTTCGTTGTTTCGAAGCACCACGTGATGATCGGGTGTGATAGATTCTAACGTTCGAATACAACGGGTGTTGACGAGCCTAGCATGTACAGACATGGCCTCGGAACACATGCGAAACACTTAGGTTGACTTGACGAGCCTAGCATGTACAGACATGGCCTCGGAACACAAGAGACTGAAAGGTCGGGCATGAGTCGTATAGAAGATATGATCAACATGGAGATGTTCACCGATGATGACTAGTCCGTCTCACGTGATGATCGGACACGGCCTAGTTTGACTCGGATCATGTATCAGTTAGATGACTAGAGGGATGTCTATCTGAGTGGGAGTTCATTAAATAATCAGATGAACTTAATTATCATGAACATAGTCAAAAGGTCTTTGCAAATTATGTCATAGCTTACGCTTTAGTTCTACTCTTTAAGATATGTTCCTAGAGAAAAATTTAGTTGAAAGTTGATAGTAGCAATTATGCGGACTGGGTCCGTGAACTGAGGATTGTCCTCATTGTTGCACAAAAGGCTTATGTCCTTAATGCACCGCTCGGTGTGCTGAACCTCAGCGTCGTCTGTAGATGTTGCAAAACATCTGGCATACACGTTTTTGATGACTACGTGATAGTTCAGTGTGTGACGCTAACGGTTTAAATTGTGGCGACAAGACGTTTTTGAAGCGTCGCAGAACATATGAGATGTTCCGAAGACTGAAATTGGGATTTCAGACTAGTGCCCATGTCAAGAGGTATGAGACCTCTGACAAGTTTCTTAAGCCTGCAAACTAAGGGAGAAAAGCTCAATCGTTGAGCATGTGCTCAGATTGTCTGAGTACCTCAATCGCTTGAATCGAGTGGGAGTTAATCTTCCAGATAAGACAGTGATGGTTCTCCATAGTCACTGCCACCAAGCTATTAGAGCTTCGTGATGAACTATAACATATCAGGGATAGACATGATGATCCTTGAGCAACTCGCGATGTTTTACACCGCGAAAGTAGAAATCAAGAAGGAGCATCAATTGTTGATGGTTAGTAAAACCACTAGTTTCTAGAAGGGCAAGGGCAAAAGGGATACTTCATGAAACAACAAATCATTTGCTGCTCTAGTGAAGAATCCCAAGGTTGAACCCAAACCCGAGACTAAGTGCTTCTGTAATGAGGGGAACGGTCACTGAAGCAGAACTACCCTAGATACTTGGTAGATGAAAAGGCAGGCAAGGTCGACAGAAGTATATTGGATATACATTATATGAATGTGTACTTTACTAGTACTCCTAGCAGCACCAGGGTATTAGATACCGGTTCGGTTGCTAAGTGTTAGTAACTCGAAATAAAAGCTGCGGAATAAACGGATACTAGCTAAAGGTGAAATGACGATATGTGTTGGAAGTGTTTCCAAGGTTGATGTGATCAAGCATCGCATGCTCCCTCTACCATCGAGATTGGTGTTTGCGTTGAGCATAAACATGATTGGATTATGTTTATCGCAATATGGTTATTCATTTAAGGAGAATAATGGTTACTCTGTTTACTTGAATAATACCTTCAATGGTCTTGCACCTAAAATGAATCTCGATCGCAGTGATACACATGTTCGTGCCAAAAGACATAAAATAGTAATGATAGTACCACATACTTGTGGCACTGCCATTTGAGTCATATTGGTATAGAACGCATGAAGAAGCTCCATGTAGATGGATCTTTGGACTCACTCGTTTTTGAAAAGATTGAGACATGCGAACCATGTCTATTGGTATATATGCATGAAGAAACTCCATGCAGATGGATCGTTTGGACTCACTTGATTTTGAATCACTTGAGACATGCAAATCATACCACATGGGCAAGATGACTGAAAGGCCTCGTTTTCAGTAAGATGGAACAAGAGAGCAACTTATTGGAAGTAATACATTTTGATGTATGCAGTCCAATGAGTGTTGAGGCATGCAGTGGATATCGTTATGTTATTACTTCACAGATGATTTGAGTAGATGCTGAGTGTATTTACTTGATGAAACACAAGTCTGATTATTGAAAGGTTCAAGTAATTTCAGAGTGAAGTTGAAGATCGTCGTGACAAGAGGATAAAATGTCTGTGATATGATCATAGAGATGAGTATCTGAGTTACGAGTTTGGCACACAATTAAGACATTGTGGAAAGTGTTTCACAATTAATACCGCCTGGAACACCACAGTGTGATGGTGTGTCCGAACATCATAACTGCACCCTATTGGATATGGTGCATGCCATGATGTCTCTTATCGAATTACCACTATCGTTTATGGGTTAGGCATTAGAGATAACCGCATTCACCTTAAAAGGGGCACCACGCAATTCCGTTGAGACGACACCGTTTAGAGAAACCTAAGTTGTCGTTTCTTAAAAGTTTGGGACTGCGATGCTTATGTGAAAAAGTTTCAAGCTGATAAGCTCGAACCCAAAGCGGATAAATGCATCTTCATAGAAAACCCAAAACAGTTGGGTATACCTCCTATTTCAGATCTGGAAGCAAAAGTAATTGCTTCTAGAAACGAGTCCATTCTCGAGGAAAAGTTTCTCTCGAAAAATTGAGTGGGAGGATGGTGGAGACTTGATGAGGTTATTGAACCATAACTTCAACTAGTGTGTAGCAGGGCACAGGAAGTTGTTCCTGTGGCACCTACACCAATTGAAGTGGAAGCTTATGATAGTGATCATGAAACTTCGGATCAAGTCACTACCAAACCTCGTAGGACGACGAGGATGCGTACTGCTTCAGAGTAGTACGTGATCCTGTCTTGGAAGTCATGTTGCTAGACAACAATGAAACTACGAGCTATGGAGAAGCGATGGTGGGCTCATATTCCGACAAATGGTTAGAAGCCATGAAATCCGAGATAGGATCCATGTATCAGAACAAAGCATGGACTTTGGTGAACTTGCCCGATGATCGGCAAGCCATTGAGATAAATAGATCTTTAAGAAGAAGACGAACATGGACGGTAATGTTACCATCTATGAAGCTCGACTTGTGGCAAAGAGTATTTTCACAAGTTCAAGGAGTTGACTACGATGAGATTTTCTCATCCGTAGCGATGCTTAAGTCCGTCGGAATCATGTTAGCATTAGCTGCATTTATGAAATCTGGCAGATGGATGTCAAAACAAGTTTCCTTACCAGTTTTCGTAAGGAAAGGTTGTATGTGATACAATCATAAAGGTTTTGTCGATCCTAAGGATGCTAAAAGGTATGCTAGCTCCAGAGATCCTTCCATGGACTAGAGCAAGCATCTCGGAGTCAGAATATACGCTTTGATGGAGTGATCAAAGCTTTTGGGTTTATACAAAGTTTGTTAGAAACTTGTATTTACAATAAAGTGAGTGGGAGCGCTACAACATTTCTGATAAGTATATGTGAATGACATATTGTTGATCCGAAATGATGTAAAATTTCTGGAAAGCATAAAGGGTTGTTTGAAAGGAGTTTTTCAAAGGAAGACCTGGATAAAGCTGCTTAGATATTGGGCATCAAGATCTATAGAGATAGATCAAGACGCCCGATGATACTTTCAAAGAACGCACACCTTGACATGTTTTTGAAAGAGTTCAAAATAGATCAGCAAAGAAGGAGTTCTTGGCTGTGTTACAAGGTGTGAGTATTGAGTAAGACTCAAGACCTGACCACAGCAGAAGAGAGAGAAAGGACGAAGGTCGTCCCCTATGCTTCAGACGTAGGCTCTATAGTATGCTATGCTGTGTACCGCACATGAAGTGTGCCTTGCCATGAGTTGGTCAAGGGGTACAATAGTGATCCGGGAATGGATCACATGACAACGGTCGAACTTATCCTTAGTATCTAGTGGACTAAGGAATTTTCTCGATTATGGAGGTGAAAAGGAGTTTGTCGTAAAGGGTTACGTCGATGCGAACTTTGACACTAATCCGGATGACTCTGAGTAGTAAACCGGATTCGTATAGTAGAGCAATTATTTATGGCTCCAAATAGCGCGTGGTAGCATCCACAAGATGACATAGATATTCGTAAAGCACACACGGATCTGAAAGGTTCAGACCCGTTGACTAATAACCTCTCTCACAAGCATAACATGATCAAACCAGAACTCATTGAGTGTTAATCACATAGTGATGTGAACTAGATTGTTGACTCTAGTAAACTCTTTAGATGTTGGTCACATGGTGATGTGACCTGTCAGTGTTAATCACATGGTGATGTGAACTAGATTATTGACTCTAGTGTAAGTGGGAGACTGTTGGAAATATGCCCTAGAGGCAATAATAAATAGGTTATTATTATATTTCCTTGTTCATGATAATCGTTTATTATCCATGCTAGAATTGTATTGATAGGAAACTCAGATACATGTGTGGATACATAGACAACACCATGTCCCTAGTAAGCCTCTAGTTGACTAGCTCGTTGATCAATAGATGGTTACGGTTTCCTGACCATGGACATTGGATGTCGTTGATAACGGGATCACATCATTAGGAGAATGATGTGATGGACGAGACCCAATCCTAAGCCTAGCACAAGATCGTGTAGTTCGTTTGCTCAGAGCTTTTCTAATGTCAAGTATCATTTCCTTAGACCATGAGATTGTGCAACTCCCGGATATCGTAGGAATGCTTTGGGTGTACCAAACGTCACAATGTAACTGGGTGACTATAAAGGTGCACTACAGGTATCTCCGAAAGTGTCTGTTGGGTTGGCACGAATCGAGACTGGGATTTGTCACTCCGTGTAAACGGAGAGGTATCTCTGGGCCCACTCGGTAGGACATCATCATAACGTGCACAATGTGACCAAGGAGTTGATCACGGGATGATGTGAGTTACGGAACGAGTAAAGAGACTTGCCGGTAACGAGATTGAACAAGGTATCGGGATACCGATGATCGAATCTCGGGCAAGTAACATACCGATAGACAAAGGGAATTGTATACGGGATTGATTGAATCCTCGACATCGTGGTTCATCCGATGTGATCGTCGAGGAGCATGTGGGAGCCAACATGGGTATCCAGATCCCGCTGTTGGTTATTGACCGGAGAGTCGTCTCGGTCATGTCTGCGTGTCTCCCGAACCCGTAGGGTCTACACACTTAAGGTTCGGTGACGCTAGGGTTATAGAGATATTAGTATGCGGTAACCCGAAAGTTGTTCGGAGTCCCGGATGAGATCCCGGACGTCACGAGGAGTTCTGAAATGGTCCGGAGGTAAAGATTTATATATGGGAAGTCTTATTTTGGTCGCCGGAAAAGTTTCGCACTTTATCGGTATTGTACCGGGAGTGCCGAAAGGGGTCCGGGGGTCCACCAAGGGGGTCCACCAGCCCCGGGGGGCCACATGGGCTGTAGGGGTGTGCGCCTTGGCCTATATGTGCCAAGGGCACCAGCCCCAAGAGGCCCATGCGCCAAGAGATAAGGGAAAGGGAGAGTCCTAAAGGGGGAAGGCACCTCCGAGGTGCCTTGGGGAGGATGGACTCCTCCCTGGCCGCACCCTTCCTTGGAGGAAGGGCCAAGGCTGCGCCCCCCCCCCCTCTCCCTTGGCCCTATATATAGTGGGGGGAGGGAGGGCAGCAATACCTAAGCCCTGGCGCCTCCCTCTCCCTCCCGTGACACATCTCCCTCCTCCCGCAGCGCTTGGCGAAGCCCTGTTGGAATCCCGCTACTTCCACCACCACGCCGTCGTGCTGCTGGATCTCCATCAACCTCTCCTCCCCCCTTGCTGGATCAAGAAGGAGGAGACGTCGCTGCTCCGTATGTGTGTTGAACGCGGAGGTGCCGTCCGTTCGGCGCTAGGATCATCGGTGATTTGGATCACGACGAGTACGACTCCATCAACCCCGTTCTCTTGAACGCTTCCGCTCACGATCTACAATGGTATGTAGATGCACTCCCCTTCCCCTCGTTGCTAGATTACTCCATAGATTGATCTTGGTGATGCGTAGAAAATTTTGAATTTATGCTACGTTCCCCAACAGCCCCCCCCCTTGAGATTGGATCTCTAGGGGCCGGCGCCCCCCCAGGGCCCCTATATAAAGAGGGGGGAGGGAGGTCTGCGCACCCAAGCCCCTGGCGCCTCCCTCTCCCCCCGTAACACCTCTCCCTCTCGCTGAGCTTGGCGAAGCCCTGCCGAGATCCCCGCTGCTTCCACCACCACGCCGTCGTGCTGCTGGATCTCCATCAACTTCTCCTTCCCCCTTGCTGGATCAAGAAGGAGGAGACGTCTCTCCCAACCGTACGTGTGTTGAACGCGGAGGTGCCGTCCGTTCGGCGCTAGGATCATCGGTGATTTGGATCACGACGAGTACGACTCCATCAACCCCGTTCTCTTGAACGCTTCCGCTCGCGATCTACAAGGGTATGTAGATGCACTCCTCTCTCTCGTTGCTAGATGACTCCATAGATTGATCTTGGTGATGCGTAGAAAATTTTAAATTTCTGCTACGATCCCCAACAGATCTTGCGTGTGCGTAGGAATTTTTTTGAAATTACGACGTTCCCTAACAGTGGCATCCGAGCCAGGTTTTATGCGTAGATGTTTATGCACGAGTAGAACACAAGTGAGTTGTGGGCGATACAAGTCATACTCCAACTTGACGAGCCTAGCATATAACAGATATGGCCTCGAAACACCGAGACCAAAAGGTCGAGCACGAATCATATAGTAGATATGACCAACATAGTGATGTTCACCATTGAAACTACTCCATCTCACGTGATGATCGGACATGGTTTAGTTGATATGGATCACGTGATCACTTAGAAGATTAGAGGGATGTCTATCTAAGTGGGAGTTCTTAAGTAATATGATTAATTGAACTTTAATTTATCATGAACTTAGTCCTGGTAGTATTAGCATATCTATGTTGTAGATCAATAGCTCGCGATGTTGCTCCCCGTTTAATTTTATATGTTCCTAGAGAAAACTAAGTTGAAAGATGTTAGTAGCAATGATGCGGATTGGATCCGTGATCTGAGGTTTATCCTCATTGTTGCACAGAAGAATTATGTCCTTGATGCACCGCTAGGTGACAGACCTATTGTAGGAGCAGATGCAGACGTTATGAACGTTTGGCTAGCTCAATATGATGACTACTTGATAGTTTAGTGCACCATGCTTAATGGCTTAGAATCGGGACTTCAAAGACGTTTTGAACGTCATGGACCATATGAGATGTTCCAGGAGTTGAAGTTAATATTTCAAGCAAATACCCGAGTTGAGAGATATGAAGTCTCCAACAAGTTCTATAGCTAAAAGATGGAGGAGAATAGCTCAAGCAGTGAGCATGTGCTCAGATTGTCTGGGTACTACAATCGCTTGAATCAAGTGGGAGTTAATCTTCCAGATAAAATAGTGATTGATAGAATTCTCTAGTCACCATCACCAAGTTAGTAGAACTTTGTGATGAACTATAGTATGCAAGGGATGACGAAAACGATTCCCGAGCTTTTCATGATGATGAAATCGATGAAGGTAGAAATCAAGAAAGAGCATCAAGTGTTGATGATTAACAAGACCACTAGTTTCAAGAGAAAGGGAAAGAAAGGGAACTTCAAAAAGGACGGCAGGCAAGTTGCTGCTCAAGTGAAGAAGCCCAAGTTTGGACCTAAGCCTGAGACTGAGTGCTTCTACTGCAAAAGGACTGGTCACTAGAAGCAGAACTACCCCAAATAATTAGCGGATAAGAAGGATGGCAAAGTGAACAAAAGTACATTTGATATACATGTTATTGATGTGTACTTTACTAGTGTTTATAGCAACCCCTCAGTATTTGATACTGGTTTAGTTGCTAAGAGTAGTAACTTAAAACAGGAGTTGCAAAATGAACAGAGACTAGTTAAGGATGAAGTGACGATGTGTGTTGGAAGTAGTTCCAAGATTGATGTGATCATCATCGCACAATCCATATAACTTTCTGGATTAGTGTTGAACCTAAATAAGTGTTATTTGGTGTTTGTGTTGAGCATGAATATGATTGGATCATGTTTATTGCAAAACGGTTATTCATGTAAGTTAGAGAATAATTGTTGTTCTGTTTACATGAATAAAACCTTCTATGGTCATACACCCAATGAAAATGGTTTGTTGGATCTCGATCGTGGTGATACACATTTTCATAATATTGAAGCCAAAAGATGCAAAGTTAATAATGATAGTGCAACTTATTCGTGGCACTGCCGTTTAGGTCATATTGGTGTAAAGCGCATGAAGAAACTCCATGCTGGTGGACTTTTGGAATCACTTGATTATGAATCACTTGATGCTTGCGAACCATGCCTCATGGGCAAGATGAATAAGACTCCGTTCTCCGGAACAATGGAGCGAGCAATTGACTTATTGGAAATAATACATACTGATGTATGCGGTCCGATGAGTGTTAAGGCTCGCGGCAAGTATCGTTATTTTCTGGCCTTCATAGATGATTTGAGCAGATATGGGTATATCTACTTGATGAAACACAAGTCTGAAACATTTGAAAAGTTCAAAGAATTTCAGAGTGAAGTGGAGAATCATCGTAACAAGAAAATAAAAGTTTCTACGATAAGATCGCAGAGATGAAATATTTGAGTTACGAGTTTGGCCTTCAGTTAAAACAATGTGAAATAGTTTCACTACTCACGCCACCTGGAACACCACAGTGTAATGGTGTGTTCGAACATCGTAACCGTACTTTATTAGATATGGTGCAATCTATGATGTCTCTTACCGATTTACCACTATCGTTTTGGGGTTATGCATTAGAGACAGCTGCATTCACGTTAAATAGGGCACCATCTAAATCCGTTGAGACGACACCTTATGAACTTTGGTTTGGCAAGAAACCAAAAGTTGTCGTTTCTTAAAATTTGGGGTTGCGATGCTTATGTGAAAAAGTTTCATCCTGATAAGCTCAAACCCAAATCGGAGAAATGTGTCTTCATAGGATACCCAAAGGAGACAGTTGGGTACACCTTCTATCACAGATCTGAAGGCAAGATATTCGTTGCTTATAATGGATCCTTTCTAGAGAAGGAGTTTCTCTCGAAAGAAGTGAGTGGGAGGAAAGTAGAACTTGATGAGGTAACTGTACCTGCTCCCTTATTGGAAAGTAGTTCATCACAGAAATTTGTTCCTGTGACTACTACACCAATTAGTGAGGAAGCTAATGATGATGATCATGTAACTTCAAATCAAGTTAGTACCGAACCTCGTAGGTAAACCAGAGTGAGATCCGCACCAGAGTGGTATGGTAATCCTGTTCTGGAGGTCATGTTACTTGACCATGACGAACCTACGAACTATGAGGAAGCGATGATGAGCCCAGATTCCGGGAAATGGCTTGAGGCCATGAAATCTGAGATGAGATCCATGTATGAGAACAAAGTATGGACTTTGATTGACTTGCCCAATGATCGGCGAGCCATTGAGATTAAATGGATCTTCAAGAGGAAGACAGACGCTGATAGTAGTGTTACTATCTACAAAGCTAGAATTGTCGCAAAAGGTTTTCGACAAGTTCAAGGTGTTGACTACGATGAGAGTTTCTCACTCGTATCTATGCTTAAGTCTGTCCGAATCATGTTAGCAATTGCCGCATTTTATGAAATCTGGCAAATGGATAAACAAAACTGCATTCCTTAATGGATTTATTAAAGAAGAGTTGTATATGATGCAACCAGAAGGTTTTGTCAATCCTAAAGGTGCTAACAAAATATGCAAGCTCCAGCGATCCATCTATGGGCTGGTGCAAGCATCTCGGAGTTGGAATATACGCTTTGATAAGTTGATCAAAGCATATAGTTTTATACAGAATTGCGGTGAAGCCTGTATTTACAAGAAAGTGAGTGGGAGCACTACAACATTTCTGATAAGTATATGTGAATGACATATTGTTGATCGGAAATAATGTAGAATTATTCTACAAAGCATAAAGGAGTGTTTGAAAGGAGTTTTTCAAAGAAAGACCTCGGTGAAGCTGCTTACATATTGAGCATCAAGATCTATAGAGATAGATCAAGACGCTTGATAAGTTTTTTCAATAAGTACATACCTTGACAAGATTTTGAAGTAGTTCAAAATGGAATAGTCAAAGAAAGAGTTCTTGCCTGTGTTACAAGGTGTGAAATTGAGTAAGACTCAAAACCCGACCACGGCAGAAGATAGAAAGAGAATGAAAGTCATTCCCTATGCCTCAGCCATAGGTTCTATAAAGTATGCCATGTTGTGTACCAGATCTATTGTATACCCTACACTAATTTTGGCAAGGGAGTACAATAGTGATCTAGGAGTCGATCACTGGACAACGGTCAAAATTATCCTTAGTGGAATAAGGATATGTTTCTCGACTATGGAGGTGACAAAAAGGTTCGTCGTAAAGGGTTACGTCGATGCAAGTTTTGACACTGATCCAGATGACTCTAAGTCTCAATCTGGATACATATTGAAAGTGGGAGCAATTAGCTAGAGTAGCTCCGTGCAGAGCATTGTTGACATAGAAATTAGCAAAATACATACGGATCTGAATGTGGTAGACCCGTTGACTAAACTTCTCTCACAAGCAAAACATGATCACACCTTAGTACTCTTTGGGTGTTAATCACATAGTGATGTGAACTAGATTATTGACTCTAGTAAACCCTTTGGTGTTGGTCACATGACGATGTGATCTATGGGTGTTAATCACATGGTGATGTGAACTATTGGTGTTAAATCACATGGCGATGTGAACTAGATTATTGACTCTAATGCAAGTGGGAGACTGAAGTAAATATGCCCTAGAGGCAATAATAAAGTTATTATTTATTTCCTTATTCTCATGATAAATGTTTATTATTCATGCTAGAATTGTATTAACCGGAAACATAATACTTGTGTGAATACATAGACAAACAGAGTGTCACTAGTATGCCTCTACTTGACTAGCTCGTTGATCAAAGATGGTTATGTTTCCTAGCCATAGACATGAGTTATCATTTGATTAACGGGATCACATCATTAGGAGAATGATGTGATTGACTTGACCCATTCCGTTAGCTTAGCACTCGATCGTTTAGTATGTTGTTGTTGCTTTCTTCATGAATTATACATGTTCCTATGACTATGAGATTATGCAACTCCCGTTTACCGGAGGAACACTTTGTGTGCTACCAAACGTCACAACGTAACTGGGTGATTATAAAGGTGCTCTACAGGTGTCTCCAAAGGTACTTGTTGGGTTGGTGTATTTCGAGATTAGGATTTGTCACTCCGATTGTCGGAGAGGTATCTCTGGGCCCACTCGCTAATGCACATCACTATAAGCCTTGCAAGCATTGCAACTAATGAGTTAGTTGCGGGATGATGTATTACAGAACGAGTAAAGAGACTTGCCGGTAACGAGATTGAACTAGGTATTGAGATACCGACGATCGAATCTCGGGCAAGTAACATACCGATGACAAAGGGAACAACGTATGTTGTTATGCGCTCTGACCGATAAAGATCTTCGTAGAATATGTAGGAGCCAATATGAGCATCCAGGTTCCGCTATTGGTTATTGACCAGAGACGTGTCTCGGTCATGTCTACATAGTTCTCGAACCCGTAGGGTCCGCACACTTAAAGTTCGATGATGGTTATATTATGAGTTTATGTGTTTTGATGTACTGAAGGTAGTTCGGAGTCCCGGATGAGATCGGGGACATGACGTGGAGTCTCGAAATGGTCGAGACATGAAGATTGATATATTGGATGACTATATTCGGACACTGGAATGGTTCCGGGGGTTATCGGATATATACCGGAGTACCGGGGGTTACCGGAACCCCCCCCGGAGGCTGTTGGGCCTCATGGGCCCAATTGGTGGAAGAGGAGAGGCGGCCAAGGGGCAGCCGCGCGCCCCTCCCCCCAAGTCCGAATTGGACAAGGAGGGGGCCCCCCCCCTTCCTTTCCCCCTCTCTCCTTCCCTCTCCTCTCCTAGTCCAACAAGGAAGGGAGGGAGTCCTACTCCCGGTGGGAGTAGGACTCCTCCTGGCGCGCCTCCTCCTGGCCAGCTGCACCTCCCCCCTTGCTCCTTTATATATAGGGGCAGGGGGCACCCTAGACACAACAATTGATCGTTTGATCTTTTAGCCATGTGCGGTGCCCCCCTCCACCATAGTCCACCTCGATAATACTGTAGCGGTGCTTAGGCGAAGCCCTGCGTCGGTAGAACATCATCATCGTCACCACGCCGTCGTGCTGACAAAACTCTCCCTCAACACTCGGCTGGATCAGAGTTCGAGGGACGTCATCGGGCTGAACGTGTGCTGAACTCGGAGGTGCCGTGCGTTCGGTACTTGATCGGTCGGATCATGAAGACGTACGACTACATCAACCGCGTTGTGCTAACGCTTCCGCTTTCGGTCTACGAGGGTACGTGGACAACACTCTCCCCTCTCGTTGCTATGCATCACCATGATCTTGCGTGTGCGTAGGAATTTTTTTGAAATTACTACGTTCCCCAACACAATGTGTGTGAAATAGAGTCCTGGATATATCATATATATAGAGGGGGTGATCCACGAGAAGAGAGTGGAGGTATCATCGACTTGAGGTGTCCATAGAATCGAAGAGAGGGATGATGTGTGTGTGTGCGCGCGCGGTCAATAAAGAGTGCCATCGAATTTGTGTGTGCCCATGTTAAAGATATAGAGTGGCTAGCCTACTAGAACGAGAGAGGGGACAGGTGTGGTTTGTCTCTGTGGCATGGATACCTACCTACAGCGCTCGACTATCGGTGTGTGGTGGGGGGGGAGGGAGGCCTAATTAACTATAGAGGTACAATGGCTGGTATATGTGTGGAGGAGGAGAGAGGCCTACCTCATGTATTAAGGGATATCGATCTACCTCATGTAATAAGGGAGATCGATCGGCATCCATGCATATGTGCAGGAGAGGAATAAGGTTGGGAGAGAGACAGAGCTAGAGTGTTGGAGGGGGTGGTAGTGGAGTTGCTTCTAACAAATGGTGGGATAGGATTGCTAGACAACCGGAGGGCACGCCTGCAATATCAATAAGAGAGGGGATGGATGCCTGTCTGTGCACGTGCGTGTGAGAGACGGGTCAGGAGGCATGCACGAATGATGGGGGGCAATATGGATGTGGTAAGCAGACATAACTACATAGGAAGATCAATTGTCCTTTGTCAGAGAAAGGAGAGACATAACTTGTGAGGTACGTCGATCGATGGGGGAGGGAATAGTTAAAGTCGACCTAGGTATATGTTGGGAGATCGATCGGTATACATGCATGTGTGTGTTAGAAGCAAATGAGGCACGGGGAGAAGGATAGAGAGAGGGGGAGATGCATCTAGGAGGTGGTGCGAGATTCATACTATATCGAGGGGGGAGAAGTGTGCGAGTACGAGGTCGATGAAAAGAGTGGTGGGAGTGAGGCATGGATGGTGATAAGAGAAGAGGGGAAGCTTGTGTTTTGTGCTAGGCACACCTGGCTAGAGAGGCATATCGATCGATGTGTGCCATAAAGAAGGAGCTGGGGGGCCTACACACACCATGGGTGAACGACCTAAAGTGAAAAGACGAATTTGCGCGATGGAGCTAGAGAATGCTGAGGGAGGGTTAGAGGGATGCGGGCGTCTGCATGCACGAGAGAAAGTTAGCGCTAGCTAGCTACAAAGATAAGAGGATTGTGTGGGTGTAAAAGACGAATAGAGATCATACTTCATTATAAAAAGCGAATTCGGATATTTGAAGAATTTATCATAGTATTTTAAACCGACGCATGTGTGAATATATATAACGGTGATACACATGGTGTGGTTATGAACATGTTATACTACATATAATATATTTATCTCTACTCTTATAAAAAAATGGAGTTGTTGATGATGGTGCCATCCTGCAATATAAGCCGTCCGATTTATATCTGACGGATAGGAAGGAAAATATGGCAATTTTGAAAAAAGATACCCACACCCCTCTCCATATTTGCAAATTAGGCCTCCCCTTGATCATGTTGATGTTCTGTGGAACGCATGGGCATCTTGCTAGTACTACGTATAACATATAGAACATTGATCATAATTTGGGTTAATGTGTGGCTTTTGCAGCTCAGGTCTAAATACTTGTCATAATGTAGGGGGCGGGGCACTATACTATGTGTGATAAACACGGTGTACACGTATGGAACATGGTTTAGATTATGAATATATAGTTAGTACATCAAATGTACTATTATTTGGAATCAACATCAATTGTATTCAAAAAATAGAATTCGAGTTCATGTAGTACACATAGTTCATATCTATCTCTATAGTAATCATGTGGTGTGTTATTAAGGTAATACACGAATGATGGTTGAAGTTGGCAACAATCATGATTGTAGATTTGTTATTGAAATAGAGAAACGAATTCAAATTCAGTTCGAATTGCAGCGGTAGTATAGACATTTGGAATGCACTAAAATGTTGGTATGAGTAGGTTACATGCATTATACAGCAAGCGAAAAAATTTAATTGGACATAACATGGATTCATACTACCGAATAGCATTTAATTGCACTAAATTGTTGGTATGAGTAGCTTTAAATAGCATTTTTATAGTAAAACGGGGCAAGACTCTCTTTTTGTGTGGTGTGAATAGTTTTATTTTTTTCGTTTTCTTTTTGGTTGAGGGAAGTGCGAATTGATTTGGTACGTACAAGTACAATATTACACGTTAGGCTTGTCCCTAAAATTCAACCCGTGCCTTGTTATATCCTGAAAATTCAGATATCGTGCTCCCAAAACTGGCGCCTTCACAACCCGCGCCTTGCTATCCCGAAACTACAACGCGCGCGAAAACTCCCTCCAGCTGCCAAATCCCGACACGCGAAATCCCCCTTCTAACCCTGAGCCAAAAGGGCCGCTAGTGCAAATCGGTGCGGGGTACTTTTGTAACACACCCTATATTTTGGACAAGCGCGTCCCTAAGTCATGGTTCACCCCCTCCCATCGTCTCCTTTTTGCCATTCGAAATCCCAGGCCGCCATAACCTCTCCGCTCCAGCCGCAAAACCCCACCCTCCTCCGTCCGCCACCTCACCGCTGCCCAGCCGAAGCCTCTTCCCCGACGACGTCGTCCACCACAACAGCTCGACGTCCCTCATCCACCTCCCCGGATGAGGATCCGTCGTCCATCTCGTCGTCCCGTCGGTTCAGCCGCCCCGTCCTCCACCTCGAAGGAGCTGCTCCGACGATTGCTCGTCTATCGCGGCGGCTCCATCCCCACAGCGCCGCCTTAACCTGCTCCACCGGAACCGCAGCATCCTCACCGACTCCTCGGACGAAGCCGAGGCCTACTCGGCGCCACCAAAGAGGTTGTACACTCATCGCATCGCACCTTCTCCTTAGCTCGACCTCCCGGCGCCGACGGTGCTCCATCCCGCACCCCCTTGGAGCGGCTACCTTGAAGTCGGCGCCACGGGCGACATCTCCACGGCGGCTCTCCCCCAGTGCGAGGCCCCTTCGGCGGCAGCGGCCATACCAGCCGGATCTGCTGCTGCTGCTCCGGCTCTTGCTCGATCGCTCGCTCGCCCAGCTGCTGCTGCTCCGGCTCTCGCTCGCTCGCTCGCGCTGCTGCCGCTGCTCCGGCTCTCGCTCGCGCTGCTGCTGCTACTCTCCCCCTCGCTCGTGCTACTTCTCTGCTTCGATTTAGCTACACTTCAGTCGACTGAATCGACTTTTGGGTCAGTCGATTTTCAGGGGGTGGGGTCTCGCCGGAGTTAAGGAAGAATCACACGCAGCAGGGACGGGGGCTCGCCGGAGAGGTACCCCACTATCTATATTAGGGTTTAGGGTGGGGGCGGGGGGCCTATAGGGCTGGCCGGGGCGGCGGCGGACCGGCGGTGGGGAGTTGTTTCGGGGCGGCGAGGCGGCGCTGGGGCCGGCGGTTCGGCCGGTGGTGGCTGGCGGCTCAGGGGGGTGCAGGTTGAAGATGAACAACAGGCCCTCCCTAAACTACATGTCAAGTGCCTCTCTGCTACCATTGCGTTCAGTTTCGATAGTAACATTCAGATTCCACAGCAAATTTTAGTTTCGACAGTTAAGTTCAGAGTCAACAGTTTTTACCTTATCTGTTGTAGTCAGGTGGTTTTTGGTGATGTAAATTTTACATCTATTTTACATCATCTATTGGAGATGCTATTAGAATCCCACTTGAGATTGACAATGTCTGTCTTGTGCTGCTTCAGACTTGACGTCTTATGGCTCACCGTGGCTGCTCCAACGACAGAACGATCCATCACAACAGAGCAGTGCCCTGGACGTCGTCTATAGATTCCTCAGATCTTCCTCCACACCTCCGATAGCCACCTCTGCCTCAACTGCTTCAGCGACCAACCCAATGATGCTGAGGTCAACACGGCTACGGCAAAGAGGTTGTACACTTGTTGCATCACTTATTACTATACATTCATGTCGATCCATTAGGGCTATTTTGGTTCGACAGAAAAGCCAAGATCATTGGCCAGTGCCAAACCTTCGCGACATGCCAGAGCCTCAAGTATTGCCGGACCAGATATACCCCTGCACCGTATAGATGAAGCGCCCAGAAACATACCAGCTGAGTCCCTGCAAACTGCACTGAAAGCGCCTTCGTTTAGCTGACGCGCCACAGCCCCGTCCACTTTAATCTTCACACACCAGGTGGCGGTGGACTCCATGCCTCAAGCCGATGCTGCCGCTGCTCAGGCACTGCCCATGGAGTAGATGTCTTTGGTTTGCAATCCTTCAACTCTCTCAGATATTTCATGATGAAATTATGGGTCGCTTGGGACTCTGAATATGTGCTCATGCAATGCGTGTCTCTTTGCAAACCAAATCGACCAGAGCGTGACGACTGTCTGAGTGAACTCTTCACTTGATAGCATGTCATGTAGTGCAAACACCCACCTTTTTGCGTCAGGTTCAACAGTACTATTAAGTGTTTCGACCAGATCATGATCTTGGAGAGCCCAGACACATCTCGCGACACTGCAATGGAGCCCAGACACATCTCGCGACACTGAGTACTCCTCTTCGGCGCCCTCTGCGCCGCGTAAGGTAGCGGGCGCTCGAAGGAGCGCGGTACTGGGCCGGCCCAGCAACGATCGCGTCAGATGCACAAAAAACGCTCAAAAATAAAATTGCCAAAGAACATACGTAGCACAAGGGATTCGAGCCCACATGCCATTGATTACAGACTTGGCGCTTCAACCACTGCACCAGGATACCATTGTTGTCTATCACAACAGAGCAGTGCCCTGGACGTCGTCTATAGATTCCTCAGATCTTCCTCCACACCTCCGATAGCCACCTCTGCCTCAACTGCTTCAGCGACCAACCCAATGATGCTGAGGTCAACACGGCTACGGCAAAGAGGTTGTACACTTGTTGCATCACTTATTACTATACATTCATGTCGATCCATTAGGGCTATTTTGGTTCGACAGAAAAGCCAAGATCATTGGCCAGTGCCAAACCTTCGCGACATGCCAGAGCCTCAAGTATTGCCGGACCAGATATACCCCTGCACCGTATAGATGAAGCGCCCAGAAACATACCAGCTGAGTCCCTGCAAACTGCACTGAAAGCGCCTTCGTTTAGCTGACGCGCCACAGCCCCGTCCACTTTAATCTTCACACACCAGGTGGCGGTGGACTCCATGCCTCAAGCCGATGCTGCCGCTGCTCAGGCACTGCCCATGGAGTAGATGTCTTTGGTTTGCAATCCTTCAACTCTCTCACATATTTCATGATGAAATTATGGGTCGCTTGGGACTCTGAATATGTGCTCATGCAATGCGTGTCTCTTTGCAAACCAAATCGACCAGAGCGTGACGACTGTCTGAGTGAACTCTTCACTTGATAGCATGTCATGTAGTGCAAACACCCACCTTTTTGCGTCAGGTTCAACAGTACTATTAAGTGTTTCGACCAGATCATGATCTTGGAGAGCCCAGACACATCTCGCGACACTGCAATGGAGCCCAGACACATCTCGCGACACTGAGTACTCCTCTTCGGCGCCCTCTGCGCCGCGTAAGGTAGCGGGCGCTCGAAGGAGCGCGGTACTGGGCCGGCCCAGCAACGATCGCGTCAGATGCACAAAAAACGCTCAAAAATAAAATTGCCAAAGAACATACGTAGCACAAGGGATTCGAGCCCACATGCCATTGATTACAGACTTGGCGCTTCAACCACTGCACCAGGATACCATTGTTGTCTTTTGTACGAAAACAGATCTATTTTACCCGTGTTTAAGCCCCAGTACAAAATATTTGGAAAAAGGGAACGGAAATTTGAACAAGAAATTCACGATTTTTTAAAAAATTCATCGCTTTTTACAAGAGGTCGCGGATTTCAAAGAAATGTTCACAAATTATCAAAATAAAAATCATCATTTTTTTAAAAAAATTACGGATTCGAAAAAAGTTCACCTGATTTGAAAAAGTTCACGGATTTGAAAAAAGTTAAATCGGTTTTGATAAAAAAAGGTTCAAAAATTGAAAAAAGTTCACCGGATTTTAAAAAAAGTTCACGGATTTGAAAAAAGTTCATCACTGTTGATAAAAAAAAGTTCACGAATTTGAAAAAAGTTCATCGAGTTTGAAAAAAAGTTTATCGAGCTTCAAAACAGTTCATCGAGTTTGAACGAAGTTGAGAAAAAAGTTAATCTAGTTTGAAAAAAGTTCATCGAGATTGAAAAAAAGTTCACCGAGTTTCAAAAAAATTCATCAAGTTTGAAAAAAGTTCATCGAATTTGAGAAAAAGTTCATCGAGTTTCAAAAAAATTCATCGAGTTTGAAAAAAGTTCATCGAATTTGAGAAAAAGTTCACCAAATTTAAAATATAAAGTTCATCGAATTTGAGAAAAAGCTCATCGATTTTGCATTGAACCAGAAAAAAAGAAAAAAGAAAAAGGAATGAAGAAAAATGGAAAATGGAAAAATGAAAAATGAAAAAAGAAAAGCACATGGAAGAAAAGAATGAGAAACATGCATGTAATCACATTGGGCGTGGTGGCGTGGTGGTTAGTGCAGTGTATGACAAAGCAGGAGGTTGGCTGTTCGAATCCCAGTGCGTTCTTTTGTTTTGCTTTGCGTTTTCAGAAATAATAATAGGGTAAAAGGCCGGCCCATATAGCTTCGATGGGAGGAGATCGGGGGGTGTGCGCCCGCTACCAACTGGCCTATATTCGGCGCCGAATAGGATTTGGCCGCGACACTGCCCTGCACTTTCAGGAGGCAATAGAATATTATCCACATAATTAGGTCAAGCCCAACCCCCAAACCCACGGGCCCAGCATAATTAGCTCAAGCCCATCTCCAAACCGAACACACACCCTAACCACCCACGGGCCGTATTAAATCTAAATCGGTCCGACTCTCCCGCAACACGACCCCGGCGCACGCACGAAGATCTCTCTTCGTCTTGCACGGCCTCGAAGGGAAACCTAGATCTATTTCTGCCCCTATATATACTGGCCAGAACGAGAGCAAACGTCAAATCCCAGCCCTGAAACCCTAGCCGCAATCTGCCTCGACTTCTTTCCCAACCTTTATCCATGGTATACTTCCGTTTATCCATCTTCGTATTTTCTTGGTGTATGATAGGGGGATTGCTTGTGATGATTCAGGTCCGAGGATCTTAGCGGATTTCGGTGAGGCGGATTCGTCCGCCGTTGATCGATTCATGTTGTTACACACGCTGAAGCTTTCCCCCCGATTCGGTTGCCGACTCCTTGCCTTCTCTGGTGATTTCTTTTCGTTTATCGAAGTAGGTTGGCTCGTGATGGTTCATCTCAAAATATCGGTGTGGCGGATTCATCCGCCGCTGATCGAATCATGCTCTTACACACGATGGAGGCCTTTTTATTCCGATGTTTCCGTCCTCGCTTTCTCTTTTCTTCTTGGTTTTCCTGAGATGCGACGCGATGATGATTCATATAGGTTTTTCGGCAGTGGTGGCATCTGTCATCGTGAGCTTTCAAACCAAAAACGACTTCTCTTTCCACTGAGCATCGCCCTTTTTACATTGTTCATCCCTCGCACGTTTTCGTTCGTTTCTTGGATTCATCTCTCTCGGTGAAGAGCTCTCGACCATAGGAAGTGCCGTATGACACTGTAAAAAGCGGCTGTTTCTCTGCCGCTGCAAGTGCCCATCCTCTTATCATAACCTCTGTGGTTTGGTCTGGGATGGAAATACCCGTTTGCACCAGCTTGATTCAGCTGTGTGCGTGATTTTAAACGGTTCTCTGAGGGATTTCGGTTATTACTTCTTTCTCTTAACCTAACCTTTTGGTGTTTTTTGTTGGGCCCGATGCCACGTCTCCGGTAGCTGCAGCCTTGACCGGCGATGCTACATTGTGCCGAGAGAGAGTTCTTGGACTTTTCACATTTGATAGGAACCTGTGGCTGCAAATCAGTTGGTACACAGAGCCGTTTTTTGTGATTACATTTTGCGCTTGCATAACCATAATATAGTACTAGTTGCTGTAGGTGTTTTGTAATTGGTGTAAATCAATGGTGATGATGATAAAACTTAGGCTTGTTTCTCAAAACATTCGCAGTTGGTGCCTAAGAGCTTTCGCCCTGCCAGGCTTGAGAGCTAATGCTGCTAATTCCTTCCTTGGATGTCTGAGCCATGTTGATTTCCTATATTTAATCATGTTTTTTGGTGGCTTCTGTAGGATCTTGGTTTTAATCTGGTATATGTTGTAGAGAACAAATAATTTGTTATGTATGTTTACTGAGATAGAGGTGTGCATAGTGCCGCAGAGAGATATGAATGAATGGTAGAACCATGAAATCCCAGCTGGCTGCAGGGTTTTATACACAACGAATGAAATATTTTTACCCTCGTGGATGTTAAGATGAATGAGGGCGGTGAAGATTGATATTTGGTCTCGTTCGTCGTAACTGGCATTTGTTTGCCTTGCCGACCATACTGCTATATCACCACCCATATTCTGAGTCCTCTGAATACATGTTTTCCTTCTTTTTTGTTCTGAACCATATTCATTTTGTTTGATGTTTGGTGGATGTCTTGTTTTTTTTTTCTGTAAAACATATTATGTTGTTTCAATTTTTTTGTCTTCTTACCTATGATGAGTTGCGAACTGTATTGCCTACATTGTTTGATCAAAACTTATGAGAAGCTCATGCAACATCTGAGGATGAATAAGAAGACCAAAAAAAGTGTTGTCTTTTGAAATGAAACATCTTTTTTTTGTTTACTATTTCATTTTGTTCTTATGATGCTGGATGATGTGCATAGTTCAAATGATCTAACTGTGATTACTTGAACAAATAGTCTTTGGCCCGAGCTGCTGGCAATTACAGCATCTACTTTTGCTCTGCTATGTTGATTACGATCATAACTGAATTAACTTATCCAAGCTACCTGACAAAATTGACATAGTATCTGTATTCTGCAGCACCTTCAGTTAGGCCCCCTGACTTTGATCTCCATGTCACCAAGGAAGGCATTGTTACCGAACTTGCCCAATTGATCTGTGCTGCAGGGCGATCTTGGCCTTGCACATCTGGTTGAACACTTTGTTATGAAGGGTTCTTTTAAGAGCTGTAGTTTTTGTTGTAATACGATATATGAATTTTGTCTTTGTTTCATAATGCCTGTTTGGTTGGTTAGTAACATTTGATTTTCCTGCCTTAGTATGGCTTGAACCAGAAATCATGTGACAAGGAGATCCAAACTAGAAATTCTTACACAGTACAAAAAACCTGTTTACCTAAACTATCCGTAGTTTTGATTGTTTTAGCCGACAGGAACAAATTCGTACTTCATGTCATCTGCAATAGCTCCAAATCGATTATCAAGAGCAACTCCAGTGAGGCGACACATTTTGTTTGCCTGTGTTTGTTTGTGTCGGCAAGGACAAAAGTGGAGGCCCAACGCGTCGATCCAAACCCAAATCTCCTTTGCATGGCATCTGTGTTGCGCCTGAAATGTGTCGGCACGGTCCGCGCCGCACGTCTCCTCAATTACCGCTCGTTGTCTAATTTATGACGACCACTGACAGTGGGCCCACTAGTTAGCTAGTGAAAGCGTCTTTTTTTAACCACGGGTGCGGTGGGGGCCGACCTCATCCACTTTCGTCCACATCTGGCCTTCCACCACCCATGCTTCCTCGCCGGCGACAGCAAACCATAGCAAGCAATGGGCCTCTTTGGCAGCAAAAGCACCCCCGGCCCGCTGCCCTACCCTGATGTCATGTTGTCGCACCACTGGCACCTGGATCCGCACCGGATCTCGGTGCCGGTGGTTTTGCGGACCTAGTGGGCGCACGACGAGGAGGTGCGCAGGCGTCAGGCGCAAGTCACGCCGGAGCAGCGGCGGATGCTCGAGTATGCCTGACTCTCCCAACTAGGAGGCTGGTTTGCCCTCGAACACGAGGTGCAACGGCGTGTATGCGTCGACGCGGTCTTGCCGTTGTTTCTGCCGTCGCCCTCGCCGGTAGAGCCGCAGGAAATGGAGGCGGAGGCGGCGTAAGCCGCCCAAGGAGGCCACGCGCTGGAGGCTAGCCGGCTTGAGGAGGACGCGCATTGGGATGGGCTAGAGCAAGCCCTCGCCTTGTCGGCGGCGGGGGACTCCGTCCACTCCCCGCTCTTGGCCCCGCCTCCGCCACTTCTGCAGCCCGTTGAGCCGGAGCCGGAAGCACTCCCCGCCTCCACCCACTTGGCCGAAGGAGGCCTACACGTGGACCGGCCAGCACCGCGAGTGGGTGAGCGTGCCTCCTGTCCACTACGCCGTGACGGTGGCGCAGGAGGCGGCCCACCTTCAGCGCTGGAAGGCGCACTGGCTTGCCCAGGAGGAGGCTAACGTGACGCGAAGGCGTTGCGGCTTGAGGAGGAGGAGGAGGAGCGCGCGTTTGGCCGCAATGCCGACGCCCTAGCAGATGCCGGAGGAGGCTGCCCTGGCAGCGTACCAGACGACGTTCGGGTGGGCTGGCCCTGCTCCTGTCTTTATCGACCTCACCGACGATGGTGACGTCGACGAGGGCAAGTGCAAGGCTGACGACGTCTAGGGCAGCGTGCGGGCACATACTTTTTCTTTATGTTTTAATTAATGTTTAGTTAGGTTTAAATGGACTTTGGCCCATGGTTGACCGACCACTTATGTTTAATTAATGTTTAATTATGTTTATTTCTGCGAGCTGTTTTTTTTTCATGCTGGCACATTTGGGTCCGCCTCCCGTTGGGTGGTCAAGCAGAACCATTTGAGAATACAGACGTGCAGGTCCGCCTGGCCGACCCAAACGGACGAAAAACGGACAAAGCGCGCGCCCGTTAGGGTCGCCCCGTTGGAGTTGCTCTAAGGGCTTCTCTAACGGTGAAAGAATTGCAAGTTAACCGCCTCTCTCCAGAAAAGTCTAGGTTTCCTTTGCCTCACGCCGGCACTGCTGTCGGCCAGCCTCGTCTCCGGTGGGAGGGTTTCGTCTTTATGTTCCTTGTGAGTTTTGTTAGGGTTTGTGCAGGAAGATGAGATGGCGGAGCCTCCATGAATATGGAATAATGTTTTCTCCGCCTAGCCCTTGTCCCGGTGGTGCGTCTAGCATCGTCAGTGGGGCGTTTCACGTGTTTCAAGTTGGATCCTTGCTACTTTTCAACAGCGGCGGTTGCTGTTCTAGTGCGCTGGTCCTATAGGGCCTTAGCATGATGATTTTTTGACTATTTACTGAAACAAGTTTTGCCCGCCTTCGGCAAGGTAGGGGCGGCGGTTGCTGTTTAGTGCGTTGGTCCTATGGGGCCTTAGCACGACGATTTCTTGACTATTTACTAAAACAAGTTTTGCCCGGCTTCGACAAGGTAGGGGCGATGATTGCGGCGTGCCTTCGGCTGCTTCAGTGTTCCTAGTCGGCACTAGATGGTCTACAGATCTGGATGTAAATTTTATTATTTCTGGTGTTTGTTGTACTGTCCTGATTGAGAATGAATAAATTGAAAGTTTTCTCGCAAAAAAAACTCTAAGGATGTAGTTAACGTAGACTCTGTTGGAAGCCATCCAACGTCGATCATTGTTTGTCAGTTCAGACCAATTTTCCTACAAATTGGAACTGAATGTTTTGGAGGTGGTGTTGCGAGAGTTCGGATAAGAAGGCGGGCATGTCCTTTGGCGGCGACAAAAATTCTCACTCTTCTTCCATCGTGTTGCTCTTCACCTAATTTTTGCCCTTGTCTCGCACTCTCTTTTCTCCCGCTGAATTGGAGGAGAGCCCGTCGAGATGGAGGTGCTGGAGGATCATTGGAAGATCAATTCGGCGACGAAGGCCGCAAAGGAGGAAAAGAAAGCAGAACGCCGATGGAGGGCATGTCGGTGGTGTACGTTGTGGTAGCGTGCTAGTCGTGAACAAGGTGAAGGTCACAGACCGGGTTGCGGTGCCCTAATAGTGTCGCCCATTGTACAAACGCCGCCATGGCTGGAGCATTGCAAGGGTCTGTACTTCTACGCCGCCAAGGAGCTTCGTAGGCTGTTTGTGACAACCATCGCTGAGCAGTGCCTTTCATCGTACACGTAAATGCGGTGTTGCTGTTCTTCTTTGATTGTTCTTTGTCGTAGTTTTTCGGCACGGCCGACGGGCGGGGAGTAGACGGGTGCCCGCACACGGTTCACTGTTATGCCTAAAGCGAGGGAGCCAGCGTATGAGGACGCGGACATGAAGATGTTCGACCCAATCTGGCAACTACACCTAAACGTAGCCAGGTTACACCCAATCCTAGCAAGATTGGGTTGCCGAATAGCAGAAGAAGGATGATGATCCGAATGATTTTGTCGGTGATCTGAAGAAGAGGGGTGGAGGAGAAAGCTTCAATGTGCGCGAGGACGAGCTGTTGTGCGATCCATGGTTGGCCACTAGTCTCGGTCCGATTCATGACACGGAGCAAAAGGGCACAACGTTTTGGGCCAACATTCACACATGGTTTCATGAACAAAAGCATTCCGCGCCCTACTCTGACACGATCATCCGCAACCGTGAATCAAAGTCCCTCAACCATTGATTGTACACCATCCAAGAGGCCGTTTTGAAGTATTGGAACCACTTGAAGCATCTCATCGCACGGTGGCCTAGTGGTGTGCAAATCACCGAGCAAATAAGTTCATTTGGCCGAATATGTTTACTTCCGTAGCCGGATATGCATAGTTTTGTCGATCATCGGATATGCATACTTTTGTTGGTCACTTGCCGGATGTGCATAATTTTGTTGATCACTTGCCGAATATGCGTAGTCGTTAACAATGTTTTGTTTTGTAACCTTCTCATGCGTGTACGGTGTTAAGAAGTTGGAGAAGAAAAACTTCACCATCATGCGTTGTTGGTTGAAATTGAATGGGCAACCATTAGATCAATCTAGGGATGACATTTTAATTGCTTAAATTATTATACATACCATTAGATCAATCTAGGGATGATAGTTTAATTGCGATGCATATTTTAGGACGAAATAATGCTAAACATGATTAATGATGGTCAAGAGCCTTTAAATTTTGACTTGGGGATACTAATTCCTCCTTGTTTGAAGCCGGGCAAACATCATGTGCTAAAAAGAAGAATATAGACAAGCCTAGAGCTCCATCATTCACAACTTTAAATATGTGTTGTTGGTTGGGCACAAGCATCGATCCTATACGTCAAACTGAGCAAAACGATGTCAAATATTGGTGAAAGCCATAAACTCTACCATGACCAAAAGCACTATGTGAAGTTGCACCCTATCCATAGAGACCACAATGAGGACTCTCTCCAACATAGATTGTCCACCATCCAAGAGAACGTTAGCAAGTTTGTTGGTTTCTCCAAGAAAAGTGGTTGGCCAGAACAAAAGTGGCGTTGGATTACAAAGTCATGCAACTTTGGTGGCGAGTTTCTACCAACAAACTGAGAAGAAGCCTTTCACTTTGTCCCATTGTTTGTTGAAATTGAATGGAAAAGCAAAGTGGCAAACTGTTGTTAATGAGCTCCACAATGGCACTAAGAAGTTGAATAAAAATGATGGCACTAGCTCCAATCAATTGCTTGCATTGAATGACGACAAAAATGTGGATGGGCGGACATACAAGCCACACTGCCAAAGAGGAACCGACAAATGATGGGAAACAAGTGGAGGAGAGAGAGGCAAGAAAAATGTTCACTGGAACATAAGAGGAGTAGATCCGAAGAACCTTCGGAGATATTCTTAGTTTTGGTCCTTTCATCTCCATTATCATCTCATCCTTCACTATTGTAAGAGGAGTTTCAAGTTGTGAGAACAAGTTGTAACTCTATCCATACTCATTTGGAGATCAAAGCTATTTGAATTATCCATTTCATCTTATTGTGGACCTTCACGGTATTATCGGTATGGTTTTCATTGGTTTAATCTCTGGTGTGATTGGTTTCTCGCTTATGATGTGTGAGTAATTCCTCCTAGGTGTGGGAGATTTCGGTAAGGGGTAAGATTCATTTGTGCTTGGTCTATATGACGTCATTTGTGTTTGTAGTCTTATAATCTGTCTAGTAAGTTGTTATACTGGGGTGAACCCTATGTGTGTTGTCCAATTTAAGGGCCCATGCAACATGATCTCAAGAATTACATAGGTAACACATTATTTTGGAAATCTGCGAGCTCTAACGTGATGCTACTTCTTAAGCTTGCGTAGGTTTTTCCTTGAAGAGGAAAGGGTGATGCAACAAAGTAGGGATAAGTATTTCCCTCAGTTTGAGAACCAAGGTATCAATCCAGAAGGAGGTACAAGCAAGTCTCCAATCTATGCACCTGTACAAACAATCAAACACTTGCACTCAACGCGATAAAGGGGTGTCAATCCCTTCGCGGTCACTTGCAAGGATGAGATCTGATAAAGATATATATGAAAGATTACTAAAACGTAAAACAAAATAAAAACAAATAAATTGCAGCAAGGTATTTTTGGGTTTTTTGGTTTATAGATATGGAAATATATGGTGGAAAATAGACCCGCGGGTCATAGGTTTCACTAGAGGCTTCTCTCTTGAAAGAAAACATACGGTGGGTGAACAAATTACTGTCGAGCAATTGATAGAAAAGCGCAAAGTTATGACGATATCCAAGGCAATGATTATGAATATAGGCATCACGTCCGTGTCAAGTAGACCGAAACGATTCTGCATCTACTACTATTACTCCGCACATCAACCGCTAGCCAGCATGCATCTAGAGTATTAAGTTCATAAGAACGGAGTAACGCCTTAAGTAAGATGACATGATGTAGAGGGATAAACTCAAGCAATATGATGAAAATGCCATCTTTTTACCCTTGATGGCAACAATACAATACGTGCCTCGCTACCCCTACTATTTCACTTGGTGAGGACACCGCAAGATCGAACCCAAAACTAAGCACCTCTCCCATTGCAAGAAGAACCAATCTAGTTGGCCAAACCAAACCGATAATTCGAAGAGAAATACAAAGATATCAAATCATGCATATAAGAATTCAGAGAAGGTTCAAAAAATATTCATACATAATCTGATCATAAATCCACAATTCATCGGATCTCGACAAACACACCGCAGAAGAATATTACATCAGATAGATCTCCAAGAACATTGTATATATTGAAGATCAAAGAGAGAGAATAAGCCATCTAGCTACTAGCTATGGACCCGTAGGTCTGAGGTAAACTACTCACACTTCATCGGAAGGGCAATAGAGTTGATGTAGAAGCCCTCCATGATCGAATCCCCCTCCGGCAGGATGCCGAAAAAGGCCCCTAGATGGGATCTCATGGGTACAGAAGGTTATAGTGGCGAAAAAGTATTTTGGTAGACACTTCTGGTTGTTTGAGAATATTTCTGAATTTATAGGCCAAGAATTAGGGTTGGAGGAGCTCCGAGGGGCTCACAAGCCCTCAGGGCGCCCCCTAGGGTGCGCCCCTAAGGCTTGTGGCCTCCTCGGGACTCCTCTGACTTCATCTCCAAGTCCTACGTGTGTCTTCTGGTCCAAGAAAAATCATCGCAAAAGTTTTATTCCGTTTGGACTCCGTTTGATATTCCTTTTCTGTAAAACTCAAGAACAAGGAAAAACAGAAATTGGCACTAGGCTCTAGGTTAATAGGTTAGTCCCAAAAATAATATAAATATCATATTAATGCATATAAAACATCCAAAACAGACAATATAATAGCATGAAACAATAAAAAATTATAGATATGTTGGAGACGTATCAAGCATCCCCAAGCTTATTTCCTACTCGTCCTCAACTAGGTAAATGATAAAAACAGAATTTTTGATGTGGAATGCTACCTAACATATTTATCCATGTAATTTTCTTTACTGTGGCATGAATATTCAGATCCATAAGATTCAAAACAAAAGTTTAATATTGACATAAAACAATAATACTTCAAGCATACTAATAAAGCAATCGTGTCTTCCCAAAATAACATGGCCAAAGAAATTTATCCTTACAAAATCATATAGTCTGTCTATGCTCCATCTTCATCACATAAAGTATTAAATCATGCACAACCCCGATGACAAGCCAAATAATTGTTTCATACTTTTTATATTCTCAAACTTTTTCAACTTTCACGCAATGCATGAGCGTGAGCCATGGATATAGCACTATATGTGGAATAGAATATGGTGGTTGTGCAGAAGACCAAAAGAAGGAGATAGTCTCACATCAACTAGGCGTATCAATGGGCTATGAAAATGCCCATCAATAGATATCAATGTGAGTGAGTAGGGATTGCCATGCAACGGATGCACTAGAGCTATAAGTGTATGAAAGCTCAAAAAGAAACTAATTGCGTGTGCATCCAACTTGCTTGCTCACGAAGACCTAGGGCAATTTGAGGAAGCTCATCATTGGAATATACAAGCCAAGTTCGATAACGAAAAATTCCCACTAGTATATGAAAGTGACAAAATAGGAGACTCTTCATGAAGATCATGGTGCTACTTTGAAGCACAAGTGTGGTAAAAGGATAGTAGCATTGTCCCTTCTCTCTTTTCTCTCATTTTTTTTTATTTCGGGCTCTTTGGCCTCTCTTTTTTGTTTTGGCTTCTTTTGGCCTCTTTTATTTTTTGTAAAGTCCGGAGGCTCATCCCAACTTGTGAGGGAATCATACTTCCATCATCCTTTCCTCACATGGGACAATGCTCTAATAATGATGATCATCACACTTTTATTTACTTACAACTCAAGAACTACAATGATTCTAGAACAAAATATGAGTATATGAATGCCTCATGCATATGAAAACAATATGGCAATGATGGTGCGTGTCATAATAAACGGAACGGTGGAAGTTGCATGGCAATATATCTCGGAATGGCTATGGAAATGTCATGATAGGTAGGTATGGTGGCTGTTTTTAGGAAGGGTATATGGTGGGTGTAATGCACCGGCGAAAGTTGCCCGGTACTAGAGAGGCTAGCAATGGTGGAAGGGTGAGAGTGCGTATAATCCATGGACTCAACATTAGTCATGAAGAACTCACATACTTATTGCAAAAGTCTATTAGCTATCGAAACAAAGTACTACATGCATGCTCCTAGGGGGATAGATTGGTAGGAAAATATCATCGCTCGTCCCCGACCGCCACTCATAAGGAAGACAATCAATCAATAAATCATGCTCTGACTTCATCACATAACGGTTCACCATACGTGCATGCTACGGGAATCACAAACTTTAACACAAGTATTTCTACCAATCCACAATTACTCACTAGCATTACTCTAATATCACCATCTTTATATCTCAAAACAATATGCAAGTAATCAAACTTCTCATAGTATTCAACGCTCTTATATGAAAGTTTTTATTTTATCCCTCTTGGATGCCCATCATATTAGGACTAAATTAATAACCTAAGCAAATTACCATGCTGTTTAGAGACTCTCAAGATAATATAAGTGAAACATGAGAGTTCAACAATTTCTATAAAATAAAGCCACCGCCGTGCTCTAAAAAGATATAAGTGAAGCACTAGAGCAAATTGCCTAGCTCAAAAGATATAAGTGAAGCACACAGAGTATTATAATAAATCACGATTCATGCGTGTCCCTCTCAAAAGGTGTGTATAGCAAGGATGATTGTGGCAAACTAAAAAGCAAAGACTCATATCATACAAGACGCTCCAAGCAAAACACATATCATGTGGTGAATAAAAATATAGCCTCAAGTAAATTTACCGATGGATTGAAGAGGAGAGGGGATGCCCCGGATGGCATCCCCAAGCTTAGATGCTTGGTTGTCCTTGAATATTACCTTGGGGTGCCTTGGGCATCCCCAAGCTTAGGCTCTTGCCATTCCTTATTCCTTATTCTTTTTACTCCTCGGCCCCTTCGTCACTCTGGTAAGGAATCTTGACGTAGGTGTTTCGACTACTCCTCTTCCCCTTAATTTTTTTTAGGATCACGCAGTTAGTTTTCGTTCATTGCGATGTCAACTCTTTTCATCTGGCGCACTCTTTTGGAGTCATTCGATCCTCATCATCTTTTACGAGATCAATCCTCAGTTCATTCTCAACGATGTTGTTTCCCCGTATGAAGTTGTCTTTCTTTTCCCACCCACCCACCCTTTTTCTTCTTGGAGCCGGAGTCCGTAATCGAGTATCCATCCTACTTGTGCAAAGCCTTTGCATTCTTTCCTCAATTATTTCAACCGGTGCTTTTCTCTCTTCAAGTTATTCGTCGGTTCCCCGTTCCAAGTTGCCTTTGTTTTTCCCGCCCTCCCACCCTTTTTCTTCCCGGAGTCTGAACCTCTATTCGATCATCAATTTCATTCGTGCGGAACCTCTTCAGTCTTTCCTCAATTGTCTCAACCGGTGAATTCTCGTCTAGTTAATCGTTGTTCGTCTCGCTTTTCTTTCCGGTGGATCCAATTCAAGTTTTTTTTGTGGTTGATCATATTCTTTTCCTCGACTCTAGTGCTTCCCCTTGCCCGTTCGCCTCTCGCCAGTTTATCGTCCCGGAGTGTTGAAGACATCTCAGAAGATTCATGGTTGCCTTCAATTATTTCAAGGTTGTCACCTCATTCAAGTCTTTCAGTTGTTCCGGTGCGTCATCTATATCTCAACTGATCCTTTCCAAACGGTGTTCCTTTTCAGTGGGCCCTAACCCACAGGTTTATTCCTAGGACCTTACCTGACTCTTCTATTTTTCCCGGAGTTATTCTCAAATCCTATTCAAAATTTGACGTAAGTATGAATTTCATCAGTCAGATGCTTTTCCAAGATTGATTTCAAATCATTTTCATTGTTGGCTCAACCTCTTCGCTTTCATTCTCCCGAAGTATCTCAACAATTTTGGGTGTTGTTCCTCGTCGTCATTCTCAACATTTGAAGACCGAAGAAGAGTTTTCCTCTAAATCTTGTCTGTTCTCTCGGAGATTTGTGGTGCTAGCTTGATGTTATCCTCTCAAATTGTTTCCAATCGTGCGATTCCATCCTTACCCATCCAGAGTATTTCAGGAATTGTTTTCCGTTTCCATTATACGGAGGTCATCATGTCGGAATATTTATTCGTTCCAAGTTTTCAGCTTCGTTCGTTCCCATATTTGTACCGGTGCTTCGTTCAAGCATGCTTTAATCAGCTCACGATCTCTTCGTTCTCTTGCATCTTGATTCACTCAAGTATCTTCGTGCGTCTGTAATGCTTTCCGGAGAGTCATTCTCTTTTCGTCATCAGCTTCAATTCTCACGGTGGTTCGTTCAAGAATTCCTCTTCCTTTATTATCATATCAGTTCATTCGTTTTTTCCAGCCCTACCGGTGGTTCATGAAGACCTTCCCAAGTTTTGCGCTATATCTCCCCTTAATCTTTTCCAACGCGAATAAGTAGTATGCAAATCCATTGTTTCTCATCAATTTAGTTGGTGGAGGATAAGCATAACATAATTCCTATTCTTCTTTCATCAAGTGGTTTAATCTCTTCTTTTCGGAGTTTGTTCTTCATATCACATTCTCGGTTCTAAGTTGTTCATCTTTTCTTTTCCGGAGTTCCAAGTTTTTCTAGCTTCTCTCGTCGCAAACTTATTCTTTTCATCCTTCAATTCTATCTCACCATCCTTTCGTTACCGGAGTTCTTCATGGTGGTTCGTAAGGATTTAATTCATTCCTCAAGTGTTTATCAAGATTCTTGTTGGAGGAGCTCAAGTATCTTCTCCTCTTGCGTCTCGAAGTGCAATTAATTCTCCATATTCTTTGAAGTGGAGTTTTGCATTTCTTCGTCCTTCTCAGCTATTCAATCATTTTTGTTTGTGGCCGGTTTTTCACCCCATAATTTTGAGATGTTTTCCATAAGCCCACAACAAGCTTATTCTTTTGTTGTTGATTTTCTCAACAACTCCGTTCAATCCTTCCCTCTAAGGATTCTTTCAAATTCATTCGTGGTGGAAGTTGTCATTTTCTTCTCCGTTCTTTTCATTCAACTATTTCAATTCTTCCGGAGGCGTTGTGTTGTCCCTCTCGTCAAGTATCGTTCCATCTTGTCAAGTTCATGTTCTATTCCATTCCATGTTCAACCGGGGTGCTATCCCAATTCCTTCGTTATTATTCCTTTTCTATTTTCTTCTAACCGGAGTGGTTTCAGACCCTATCTTGTTTCTTGAGCTTTTCATTCTCGTCATAAAACACCGTCCTCTCTTCTACCTGAGTGTTCTCAACTTTGTTCATCCTCTCTCTTGCATTCTTATTTCACCTCATCCTCTTTTCTTCGGTCTCGTTCCTAAGATCTCGGGACGAGATCTCTTGTTAGTGGAGGAGAGTTGTAACGCCCCGAGCCCGATGCGCCAGGTGTCTTCCAGTTATTCGCCGTCGTTGCCATGTCATTCGCTTGTGTGTTGCATCTTGCCATGTCATCATGTGCATTGCATCAGCATGTTTTTCAAAACTTGCATCCGTCTGGGTCTCCCAGTTCCTTCCGTTGTCCGTTTCGGCACCCGACACTCTCACATGCACCCGTTGCACCTTCTAGACCTTGTTTCGTGAGCGGGAGAAAAACATTCTCGGAATGGGCCGAGATTTGTCGAATGGCCTTGGTACATCACCGGTAGGCCGCTTGTCAAATTTCGTTCCATTTGGAGGTCGTTTGATACCCCAACGGTTAACCGCGTTAACCGAAACCCCTCCTTCTCTTTGCAGCCCAGCACCCCTCCTCAACAGCCCACTAGCCCATCTAGCCCTCTCCATGCTCTTCGTCATTGGATCACGATCGTGTGGGTGAACCGCACCTCATTTGGCCTCCCCTTAACTTTACTAAACAAGGAATCAATAGAAGAAACACCAATCATTTTAAGATCTTCATCACTTTTGCAAGAATAATCACTAGAAAAAGCTTTTTCTAAAAATTCTCTTTTAGCTCTAAGCATAGCAGTTCTTTTCTTACTTTCATCCATAGAAACATAAAGAGATTTAATTGATTCATCAACTTTAGGCACAAAAATTTTCATCTTGAGATTTTCCACATCATGAGCAATTCTATCAACACTTCTAGACAAATCATCAATCTTGTTCAACTTTTCTTCTATGGAAGTGTTGAAATCTTTTTGTGTGTTGATAAATTCTTTAATATTATTCTCAAGATCAGAGGTGTTCCTATTATTATTGTAAGGTTGATTTCCATAGGAATTACCATAATTATTAGAGGAATTGGTAGGAAAAGGCCTAGGAGTAAAATTTCCTCTATAAGCATTGTTGTTGAAATTATTGCGAGAGACAAAATTCACATCAATGGCATCATTATTTTGCTCAATCAAAGTAGACAAAGGCATATCATTAAAATCAATAGGAGCACTTTTACTAGCAACCAATTTCATAAGAGCATCAACTTTGTTACTCAAAGAAGAAATTTCTTCAACCGAATTAACTTTTTTACTAGTAGGAGCCCTTTCGATATGCCATTGTGAATAATTTGCCATGATATTATCAAGAAATTTGGCGGCTTCACCCAAAGTAAATTCCATAAAAGTTCCACCCGCGGCGGAATCTAAAAGATTACGAGAAACAAAATTCAACCCCGCATAAAAAATTTGTATGATCATGCAAAGATTTAACCCATGAGTTGGGCAATTCCTTAGCATCATTTTCATCCTTTCCCAAGATTGCGCAACATGCTCATGTTCAAGTTGCTTGAAATTCATGATCTGGGTTCTAAGGGAAATAATTTTTGCGGGCGGAAAATACTTAGTGATAAAAGCATCTTTGCACTTGTTCCAAGAATCGATACTATTACAAGGCAAAGAAGAGAACCAAATTTTTGCAGAATCACGCAAAGAGAACGGAAATAATTTCATCTTGACCACATCATTGTCCACATCTTTTTTCTTTTGCATATTGCATAATCCATGAAGGTATTAAGATGGGACGCGGCATCCTCATTAGGAGTACCGGAAAATTGGTCTTTCATAACAAGATTCAGCAAAGCAGTATTAATATCACAAGTCTCCGCACTAGTGGCGGGAGGAGCAAGCGGAGTGCCAATAAAATCATTGTTGTTGGTATTTGAGAAATCACATAATTTGGTGTTCTCTTGAGTCATGATGACCACACAATAAGATTGCACTCAAAAACAGATCTGGCAAGAAAACGGCGAATGAAAAAAGAGAGGCGAATAAAATGACAAATTTTTGTGAAGTGGGGGAGAGGAAAACAAGAGGCAAATGGCAAATAATGTAAATTGCAAGGAGATGAGATTTTTGATTAGGAACCTGGTTATGTTGAAGATCCTCCCCGGCAACGGCGCCATAAATTCTTCCTTGATGGTAGCTGGAACTACGTCGGTATTTCCCCGGAGAGGGAGGGATGATGTAGCACAGCGACGGAAGGTATTTCCCTCAGTTATGAAACCAAGGTATCAAACCAGTAGGAAAACCAAGCAACACAAGGTAAGCAACACCTGCACACAAACAACAACATCTCGCAACCCGACGTGTTAAAGGGGTTGTCAATCCCTTCCGGGGTACGGCGCCTCAAGATAGGCAAGCGGACGTGAGGTAAATTGTAGTAGATTGATAGATCGAACGCCAAATAAAATAAATAAAGATAAAACGCAGCAAGGTATTTTTGTGTTTTTTGGTTTAATAGATCTGAATAAAAATGCAAAGGAAAAGTAGATCGCAAGGCAAATATATGAGAAAGAAGACCCGGGGGCCGTAGGTTTCACTAGTGGCTTCTCTCGACAAAAAATAGCAAACGATGGGTAAACAAATTACTGTTGGGCAATTGATAGAACTTAAAATAATCATGACGATATCCAGGCAATGATCATTACATAGGCATCATGTCCAAGATTAGTAGACCAACTCCTGCCTGCATCTACTACTATTACTCCACACATCGACCGCTATCCAGCATGCATCTAGTGTATTAAGTTCATGGAAAAAATAGAGTAATGCAATAAGAACGATGACATGATGTAGACAAGATCCATTTATCTATATGGCGGTAGATATAGATCTTGTCTTTTTATCCTTAGTAGCAACGATACATACATGTCCGTTCCCTTTCTGTCACTGGGATCAAGCACCGTACGATCGAACCCACTACCGGGCACCTCTTCCCATTGCAAGATAAATAGATCAAGTTGGCCAAACAAAACCCATATCGGAGAAGAAATACGAGGCTATAAGAGATCATGCATATAAGAGATCAAAGAAACTCAAATAACTTTCATGGATATAAAAAGATATAACTGATCATAAACTCGAAGTTCATCAGATCCCAACAAACACACCGCAAAAGAGTTACATCATATGGATCTCCAAGAGACCAATGTATTGATAATTCAGCGAGAGAGAGAAAGCCATCTAGCTACTAACTACGGACCCGAAGGTCTACAAAGAACTACTCACGCATCATCGGGGAGGCACCTCTGGAAGTGGTGAACCCCTCCGTGATGGTGTGTAGATTGGAGCTGGTGGTTCTGGACTTTGCGGCGGCTGGATGAATATTTCATCGACGCTTCTAGGGTTCTGGGATTTTTGGGGTATTTATAGAGCAAAGAGGCGGTCCGAGGGGCACCAGAGGTGGGCACAACCCACCAGGGCGCGCCTGGGCCTCATGGCGCGCCCTGGTGGGTTGTGCCCCCCTCGGGGCACCCCCAGGGTGCAACCAGGGCCCATTGCCTTCCTTCTGGCTCATAAAAATCATGGAGTTTCATGGCATTTGGACTTCGTTTCATATTGATTTCCTGCGATGTAAAAAACATGGAAAAAACAGCAACTGGCTCTTGGCACTATGTCAATAGGTTAGTACAAAAAATGATATAAAATGACTATAAAATGATGATAAAACATCCAAGATTGATAAATAAACAACATGGAACAATCAAAAATTATAGATACGTTGGAGACGTATCAGCATCCCCAAGCTTAAGTCCTACTCGTCCTCGAGTAGGTAAGTGATAAAAACAGAATTTTTGATGTGGAGTGTTGTTCATCAAGTCATATCATATTCTTTTCTGTCTAGCATGGACATTTGGACTTTTATGTGATTCAAAGCAATAGTCTAGTTTTGACATAATAATTTAGATACTCAAGCATATCAACAAGCAACCATGTCTTTCAAAATATCAATGCTAAAACAAGTTATCCCTAGCCCATCATGCTCAAACATTGATCCATTCATGAAACACACTCGAATATTAACTACACCCAGTACTTAAACACGATCATATTGCCTCCTAGTTGGTGATTTTTGTAAGAGAAGATGGAGACTCAAATTAAAAATAAAAATTGCATAAAGTAAAAGAAAGTCCCTTCACAGAGGGAAGTAGGGATTTGTAGAGGTGCCAGAGCTCAAAGCAAAAAATAGAGATAAAAACTTTTTGGGAGGTGTATCCATCCCACCAACGAAAACGACTCAGATCTACGAACACTTTCCATGCTAGATATGCCATAGGCGGTTCCCAAACAGAAAATAAAGTTTATTCCTTTTTCCACCATTCTTCCACTTTCCATGGCTACCCGTATCCACGGGTGCCCTCCATACCAACACTTTCCAAGGAATTTATTATTTGACAACATAAAGTAAATTCATTTTTCCATTTCGGGACTGGGCATCCCTAAAACCTTTGCCTTACTCTCGTGCAATGACAAGTCAATAAACACTCATCGTGAGAATAATACATCTATCATGGAAAATATTAGCCACCAGTTACCATTCCGCGAGCGAATCAAACACACAAAAGAGAAGTATATTTTTAAAATTAGAGACGGCACATGCAAATTTGCTTAGAACGGCAAAAGAATACCGCATGGTAGATATAGTGGACTCATGTGGCAAAACTGGTTTAAAGGATTTTGGATGCACAAGTAGAGGTCATACTTAGTGCAAAATGAAGGCTAGCAAAAAGATTGAGAAGCGACCAACCAAGAAACGAATAATCTCATAAGCAAGCATTAAGCATAATTAACACCAAATAATGCACCACAAGTAGGATATAATTTCATTGCATGATTATTGACTTTTGTGCATCCATAGGGAATCACAAACCTTAACACCAATATTCTTACTAAAGCATAATTACTCATCAACATAACTCACATATCACATCATTATATCTCAAAACTATTACTAAGAATCAAGTTTATTTTGTTCAATGATCTTCATGACATTTTCTTTAGTTTATCCTTCTTGGATATCTATCACTTTGGGACTAATTTTCATGTGGTTCTTTTCATAAGCTCAAACAAATATAAATGAAGACCATGAACATAACAAAATTTCTTTCTCTCAAAATAATTTAAGTGAAGCAAGAGATAATTTCTTCAAAAATAACAAAGCACACCGTGCTCAAAAAGATATAAGTGAAGCACTAGAGCAAGTCCTAGCTCGTAAAAGATTTAAGTGAAGCATAGAGAGCAATTATAACAAGTCATGACATAATTTTCTCTCTCTCAAATAGGTGTGTCCAGCAAGGATTGATGACTTAAAACACAAAATAAAACAAGCAAAGACACATAGCATACAAGACTATCACGCCCAATATGCGACTCTATCCTAAAGGAACTCGAAGGTCCCACCAAGGATAGAAGCGCATATTGGAGACGCTTTTGCAAGGTAGATATCATTACATCGTACCATTACATAATAGTTGGGGATACATACAAAGGCATACAAATGCCACAAGAATACATCAATACATCATACATGAGAACAACATCCGACTACGGATGAAACACAAACAGAAACTCAAACGACATCCACCCTGCTAGCCCAGGCTGCCGACCAGGAACCTATCCCAAGATCAACGAAGAAGAAGAAGAACTCCAAGACAAGGAAATATCGCTCTCACATCATGATCATCGCATTACCTATACCTGCAACTGTTGGTGTAGTAAATTGTGAGCCACGAGGACTCAGCAATCCCATTACCATGGGTATCAAGACTAGCAAAGCTTAAAGGGTATGGAAGGGGTAAGTGGCGAGGTTGCAGCAACGACTAAGCATTGTATGGTGGCTAACTTACGAGTACAAGAGTAAGATGAGAAACTACGCAAACGGTCGCAAACTAGTAATGATCAAGAAGTGATCCGGAACAACTTACGTTCAAACATAACCCAACCGTGTACTCCTCTCGAACTTCCCCGAAAAGAGACAATCACGGTTACGCACGCGGTTGTTGTATTTTAAGAGAGTTTACTTCAAGTCCTCTACAACCAGATATTAACCATCTGCCACATAACCGCGGGCACGGCTTTCGAAAGTTTAGACCCTGCAGGGGTGTCCCAACTTAGCCCATGACAAGCTCACGATCCGCGGGGACAATCCTCCATCGCGGGACCCTCCGACCAGACTCGGAATCCCGATGCACAAGACATTTCAACAATGGTAAAACAAAACCAGCAAGACCTCCTGATGTGCCGACAAATCCCGATAGCAGCCGCACGTATCTCGTTCTCAGGGCACACCGGATGGGCCAGACGTCGGGTTGGCTGAGACCCTGGTTGCCCAGGGGGCGCCGGACATCGCCCGGTTTGGACCAACACCCGGAGGAGCACTGGCCCGGGGGGTTGATTAAAAAAAATCCTCGGGGTCCGGAAAGTCCCTATGCAAGTTTTAGTTGTTATTAGGCAAATGGTAAAACCAATGTTGGGCCTTGCTGGAAGAGTTTTATTCAAAGCGAACTGTCAAGAGGGCCCCATACCCCTCACCATGTTAGGGACGCAAAATCAAGGAACATAACACCGGTATGACAGAAACTAGGGCGGCAAGAGTGGAACAAAACACCAGGCATAAGGCCGAGCCTTCCACCCTTTACCAAGTATATAGATGCGTTAATTAAATAAGAGATATTGTGATATCCCAAGATATCCATGTCCCAACATGGAACAACATGCCACTGCACCTGCAACTAGCAACGCTATAAGAGCGGCTGAGCAAAGCGGTAACATAGCCAAACAATGGTTTGCTAGGAAGGGTTAAAAGGTTAGAGGCTATCATGGCAATTTGGGAGGCTGGATAAACAAGTGGTAGGTAGCGCGACATAGCGATAGCATCGAGACAACTAGCATAGCAAAGATAGTAGTGAGATCCAAGGTGACGGTCATCTTTCCTGGAATCCCGCTAGGAAGAAGATCAAGTCCATGAAGAACATGAAGCCACGTAGACGAACGAATCCTCACAATCGCAACGAAACATGAACTATTGAGGAGCACAACCGGAAAAAGGCAAACAACATGGTAAACTCACAACACATAAACATAACATGATGCTCAACCAAGTATGATGCATGACAAGGCTACATGATGCTACTCATGGCAAGAGATGATGCATACAAGAGCAACACACCAAAGCAAGTTTAAATGAGGCTGGAAACAACATATATCAATTCCGGTAAGTCCTCATATGCAAATTTCAAAATTGGTCCTGATCTGATTACAACACAATGTTGAAGTTATTAAAAAGCAAGTTAATATGCACCAAGATGATCCACACGGTTTTCTAATCAAGTTACATATAAAGTTCGTTTAATTCGGAGCTACGGCCTAGAAGATATGAGCAAAACAAGTTAAACATGGCATTGATGCAAATGCAAGCAAAACAACATCACAATCACTCCAAAACAAGGATGCAATAAGGCAACATGAAATACATGCAAAACCAAGCAATTTTCATATAGGGCATACTTCAAACAGAGCCACGGTTCAACACATACACTCAATACAAGTTTCGAACACGATCTGCCCAAAACAGCAACTAAGCACTTTGTAATCAAGGAAACAACATGCTACAGGAAACATATGGCCACAAACTTGATATGCACTTAAATTATAGACAACATGCTTCAAATATGATTAAGGTTCAGGTTCATAGGCATCAAGATTAATCCAATATGATCAATGCAAAAAGCAACTTTATAACACAGATTATGACTTAGTGAAAACAGAGCATATGCATGAGCAGAGTTTAAACGATGGCATATTGGAGGCAAGAAATAATTAAGCTACATTGCAAGAACATGGCAAGAAAAAGCATGGAAAGATAGTACATATCATGAAGATAAAAACACACCACAAGTTATAACCATATGAGCAACGGGTTCATGGGAATCATCAAGACAAGATGCAAACATGATATAAGCTGATTCTCAGACTTGAGGAAATCTGGGAATGCAAAACAATAACATGATGATGCTGACTTTGGAGGCACATAACAGCAAGCATATCAACTTTAGTACTCTTTAAAAAGACATGGTCATGTAGTATACATGATATATTTCAACTTAGTCCATGAGCACAAATTCATATGATGCATGGAGCAACTACTATGATACTTGAAAAAAGAAACATGCTGTTAACAGGTTGACAGATTTAGTATGATGGCAACTTGAGAGTAAGAAAGAGACAAACTACAGCAAGTTATAGGTCAACCAAGGGAATGGAATAAAAGTACATATAACAAGGAGAAAATAACATCAAGGCATCATAACCATATGGCTCATGGAATAGTGGGAACCATCAAGACAAGTTTGAATGTTGTAACAGTTTCAGCAAGTTAAAACACCAACATCAACATGGCATGTCTGCAAGGTTGGTACAGAGGTCATATGAAGTCCAAAATTATCAAACTTGGCATGCGGACAAATTAATCATGGCATACTTCAAATCATGTAATTGGATAATATCCAAAAGAGGCACATATTAATTAATAACAAGCGCACAAGATGGCATCATGAAGTTAACAGAAAACTGGAACATCATTTTGGCATGTTCATGGCAATGAAAACATATGCTACAAGACATATATGAGGCATCAAAAGGCACGGCATAATAGAGCATAATATGTCGAGTTAACATGGCAACCTAAAGTAACAGCTACAGACTTAGCAAAACTCACCAAGTCTCAGAAAACAACAAACATCATGTGGCACACTTTGCATGCTTGATACACTCACCAAAAGGCACATAAAAATAGGTGGATTGCACCACCATAAAGATGGCATGAATATGCTCCTAAAACATGTAGACATGATGCTCAAAATATGAACACACAAAATGCTATGAAAAAGACAAATCAGCAAGTTATGACAATCTTCAGCAGGTTACATCATTTAGCAGTTTTGCAACGATGATTAGGGCATCAAGATGAACTCAAACAAGCATGCAACAGTACACTAACATGAAGATCATTCAGAGGTGAACAATTTTACATATCATATGCGCAAATCGGACCAACATGCACAAAGTTATGGCTGGTCAAAGATGCACACATAATATGCAAACTCAGGGACTTAGCCGGAAAACTACCTCGCGGGAAACGGGATCGGGTGGTTCGGGACGAGCGGATCCGGGATGGCGGAGGCGCGTTTGGTTGGATGGGTGGGTGGATCTGATCCACCTTTTCTGGATCCGGCCGGAGAGAAGCTCCGGCGAGCTCGGGGCGGTGGCCGGCGACGTCGGCAACCTTCGGCGAGGGCGGCACGGTCGACGGGGAGGCGCGGGGCGACGGGATCCGGCGGGAGTGGACGCCGGCGCGGCGCGTGGCGCGGCCGGACGACGAGGCGAGGCGAAGCGGCGAGGTCGGCGGTGCAGCAGGCAGCAGCAGCGCGGGCTGGCGCGGGTGGCGGCGGTGCAGTGGCGAGGTGCGGGCGGCGCGAGGGCGGCGAGGTGCGCGCGCGGCAGAGGAGGCGGGGTGGCGTGGAGAGGCGGCGAAGGCGGCGGCCGGCGGGTGGAGACGAGGCGGCGAGGTCCCGGCGTGCAGCAGAGTTGGAGGCGGGCGGCGGCGCTGGGCGACGCCGGCGAGGTCCGGTGGCGGCGGCGCAAGGGCGCGGGCGGCGCGGATCCGGGTGGCGGCGTGGCGTCTCGGGCCCGGGCGGGCCGGCCTCGGGCCGCGGCGGCGCGCGGTGGCGGAGGGCCACGTGGCAGGCGGGGAGTGGCTGTGGGCGGCGCGGTGGACGCGTCCGGCGCGGACGGATGTGTCCGGCGGCGGAGGAGGAGAGGGACTAGGGTTTCGCGCGTGATTTTGGGGGAGGGGACTAATTTATAGGTAGAGGGAGCTAGAATGATGAAAAAGGGACTGGAGAAGAGTCAACTTTAGGTAGAAGGTGTTCCAATATTTCGGAGGGTGAAAATCTTGTTGTGAAAATTGATGAAAGTGGGTTTGGAGAGGTCAAAACTTTAGCTAGTGATGTGCCCACTATTTTGGATTATAAAGGCTTTAATTATGATAGTTGCTCTTTGATTGATTGTATTTCTTTGTTGCAATCCATGATAAATTCACCCCATGCTTATGAACAAAACAAAGCTTTTACTAAACATATTGTTGATGCTATGATGAAAGCTTTGGAAGAAAAGTTGGAATTAGAAGTATCAATTCCTATAAAATTGCATGACGAATGGGAACCTACTATCAAAGTCAAGATTAAAAATTATGAGTTTTTTGCTTTGTGTGACTTGGGTGCTAGTGTTTCTACAATTCCGAAATCTTTATGTGATGTGCTTGGTCTTACCAATCTTGAAGAGTGTTCTTTGAATTTACACTTGGCTGATTCTACTATTAAAAAGCCTATGGGAAGAATTAATGATTTTCTTATTCTTACAAATAGGAACTATGTGCCCATAGATTTTATTGTTCTTATATTGATTGCAATCCATCTTGTCCAATTATTCTTGGTAGACCGTTTTTACGCACTATCGGTGCCATGATTGATATGAAAGAAGGCAATATTAAGTTCCAATTTCTTTTGAGGAAAGGTATGGAACACTTTCCTAGAACAAAAAGCAGGCCACCTTATGAATCAATCATGAGGGCATCTTATGGATCTCGAACCAAAGATGACAAAACTTAGATCCTTGCCTTACGCCTAGCTAAGGGCGTAAAGCGCTTGTTGGGAGGCAACCCAATGAATAAAATTTATTTTTGCTTTTTGCTTTATGTTCTTGTGTGTTTACACATTTATGCTACTGGTATGATTGTGCTTTTTATGTTTTAATTAGTTTTTGTGCCAAGTAAAGCCTATAGGATCTTCTTGGGTGATAGTTGTTTGATCTTGCCAAAAAGACAGAAACTTTGCGCTCACGAAAATAATTTTCATAAATCACAGAAAAGAGATTTTGCTTTGATTTTTTTTTCAGAAGATTAATATACAAATTACCCTGGTCATCCTATTTTGGTAGAATTTTTGGAGTTACATAAGTAATCGCAAAAGTCAGATTGCTACAGACTGTTCTGTTTTGACAGATTCTGTTTTCTTTGTGTTGTGTGCTTATTTTGATGGCTCTACGGTTTTCTTTGATGAGTTTTTGTCATAGAAAAGTTGGAATACAGTAGATATAATACGAAAACAAAATATGAATTGGTTTGATAGAGCTCTTATATTAGTGATTTGTTTTTCTTACACTAACGGATCTCACGAAGGTTTTGTTGAGTTTTATGTGATTGAAGTTTTCAAGTTTTGGGTTATCTTACGATGGATGAAGGAAGGATGTAAGAGCCTAAGCTTGGGGATGCCCCGGCATCCCAAGCTATTATCCAAGAATGAGCAACCAACTAAGCTTGGGGATGCCCCCCGAGTGGCATCCCCGCTTTCTTCCAACAACTATCGGTATTTTACTCGAGGCTATATTTTTATTCGTCACATGATATGTGTTTTGCTTGGAGCGTCTTGTATGATATGTGTCTTTGCTTGTTTTATTTTGTGTTTTAAGTCATCAACCCTTGCTGGACACACCTATTTGAGAGAGCCAAAATTATATCATGACTTGTTAGATTTTCTCTCTATGCTTCACTTAAATCTTTTATGAGCTAGGACTTTCTCTAGTGCTTCACTTATATCTTTTTGAGCACGGTGTGCTTGGTTATTTTTGAAGAAATGCTCTCTTGCTTCACTTAGACTTGTTTGAGAGTTAGTAAAAGTTTGAAGAAATTCTCTCTTGCTTCACTTAAATTATTTTGAGAGCAAGGACAATGTTATGCTGATGATCTTCACTTATATTTGTTCGAGCTTATGAAAAGCAACACATGAAAATTAGTGCCAAAGTGATAGATATCCAAGAAGGATAAAGAAAAATAAAATGTCATGAAGATCATTGGAGAAAATAAACTTGATTCTTAGTAATAGTTTTGAGATATGATGATGTGATATGTGAGTTATGTTGATGAGTAATTGTGCTCTAGTAAGAATATTGGTGTTAAGGTTTGTGATTCCCTATGCATGCACGAAACTAAATAATCATGCAATGAAAATTATATCCTACTTGTGGCGCATTATTCGGTGTTAATTATGCTTAATGCTTGCTTACGAGATTATTCGTTTCTTGGTTGGTCGCTGCTCAATCTTTTTGCTAACCTTCATTTTGCACCAAGTATGACCTCTACTTGTGCATCCAAAATCCTTTAAACCAGTTTTGCCACATGAGTCCACTATATCTACCTATATGCGGAATTGTTTTGCCGTTCTAAGCAAATTTGCATGTGCCATCTCTAATTTTCAAAATAAACTTCTCTTTTGTGTGTTTATTTCGCTCGCGGAACGGTAACGGGTGGATAATATTTTCCATGCTATATGTGTTATTCTCAAGATGAGTGTTTATTCACTTGTCATTGCACAAGAGTAAGGCAAAGGTTTTAGGGATGCGTAGTCCCGAAATGCAAAAAATATTTACTTTATGTTGTCAAATAATAAATTCCTTGGAAAGTGTTGGTATGGAGGGCACCCGTGGATACGGCTAGCCATGGAAAGTGGAAGAATGGTGGAAAAAGGAATAAACTTTATTTTCTGTTTGGGAACCGCCTATGGCATATCTAGCATGGAAAGTATTCGTAGCTCTGAGTCATTTTCGTTGGTGGGATGGATACACCTCCCAAAATGTTTTTATCTCTTTTTTTTTGCTTTGAGCTCTGGCACCTCTACAAATCCCTACTTCCCTCTGTGAAGGGCCTTTCTTTTACTTTATGGAATTTTTATTTTTACTTTGTGTCTCCATCTTCTCTCATAAAAAGCACCAACTAGGAGGCAATATGATCGTGCTCAAGTATTGGGTGTAGTTAATATTCGAGTGTGTTTCATGAATGGATCAATGTTTGAGCATGATGGGCTAGGGATAACTTATTTTAGCATTGATATTTTGAAAGAAATGGTTTCTTGTTGATATGCTTGAGTATCTAAATTATTGTGTCAAAACTAGACTATTGCTTTGAATCACATAAAAGTCCAAATGTCCATGCTATAAAGAAAAGAATATGATATGACTTGATGAACAACACTCCACATCAAAAATTCTGTTTTTATCACTTACCTACTCGAGGACGAGTAGGAGTTAAGCTTGGGGATGCTGATACGTCTCCAACGTATCTATAATTTTTTATTGTTCCATGCTGTTTTATTATCAATCTTGGATGTTTTATAATCATTTTATATCATTTTTTGGTACTAACCTATTGACATAGTGCCAAGTGCCACTTGCTGTTTTTTCCATGTTTTTTACATCACAAGAAATCAATACCAAACGGAGTCCAAATGCCATGAAACTCCACGATGATTTTTTATGTGCCAGAAGGAAGCAGATGGGCCCTGGTTGCACCCGAGGGAGTCCCGAGGAGGGGACAACCCACCAGGGCACGCCAGGAGGCCCTGGCGCGCCCTGGTGGGTTGTGCCCACCTCGGGTGCCCCCCGGACCGCCTCTTTGCTCTATAAATACCCCAATATTCCAGAAACCCTAGAAGCGTCAACGAAATATTCATCCAGCTGCCACAGAGTCCAGAACCACCAGATCCAATCTAGACACCATCTCGGATGGGGTTAACCACCTCCATTGGTGCCTCTCCGATGAAGCGTGAGTAGTTCTTTGTAGACCTTCGGGTCCGTAGTTAGTAGCTAGATGGCTCTCTCTCTCTCTGAATTCTCAATACAATGGTATCTTGGAGATCCATATGATGTAACTCTTTTGCGGTGTGTTTGTTGGGATCCGATGAACTTCGAGTTTATGATCAGTTATATCTTTTTATATCCATGAAAGTTATTTGAGTTTCTTTGATCTCTTATATGCATGATCTCTTATAGCCTCGTATTTCTTCTCCGATATTTGGGTTTTGTTTGGCCAACTTGATCTATTTATCTTGCAATGGGAAGAGGTGCCCGGTAGTGGGTTTGATCTTACGGTGCTTGATCCCAGTGACAGAAGGGGAACCGACACGTATGTATCATTGCTACTAAGGATAAAAGACGAGATCTATATCTACCGCCATATAGATAAAGGGATCTTGCCTACATCATGTCATCGTTCTTATTGCATTACTCCGTTTTTCCATGAACTTAATACACTAGATGCATGATGGATAGCGGTCGATGTGTGGAGTAATAGTAGTAGATGCAGGCAGGAGTTGGTCTACTAATCTTGGACGTGATACCTATGTAATGATCATTGCCTGGATATCGTCATGATTATTTGAAGTTCTATCAATTGCCCAACAGTAATTTGTTTACCCACCGTTTGCTATTTTTTCTCGAGAGAAGCCACTAGTGAAACCTACGGCCCCCGGGTCTTCTTTCTCATATATTTGCCTTGCGATCTACTTTTCCTTTGCATTTTTATTCAGCTCTATTAAACCAAAAAACACAAAAATACCTTGCTGCATTTTATCTTTATTTATTTTATTTGGCGTTCGATCTATCAATCTACTACATATTACCTCGCGTCCGCTTGCCTATCTTGAGGCGCCGTACCCCCGAAGGGATTGACAACCCCTTTAACACGTCGGGTTGCGAGGTGTTGTTGTTTGTGTAGGTGCTGCTTATGTTGTGTTGCTTGGTTATCTTACTGGTTCGAGACCTTGGTTTCATAACTGAGGGAAATACCTACCGTCGCTGTGCTACATCATCCCTCCCTCTCCGGGGAAATACCGACGTACTTCCAGCTACCATCATTACCCTCATGCTTTGAAGTTGCGTATATTTACTTTCTCTCTGAGAGGAAAAGCAAAAGAATGGCTTCTAGCTCTATCTAGAGGCAATATAACTTCCTGGGTTGATCGTTGCAGCATATTTTTATTCAAGTTTTGCCCACCTGCAAAAAATATGCAGCTTCGTTCTCAGATATATGTTTCAAGTAGGAAGAACGTGAGCCACTAGTGCTTGCGTGGGATGGAGTGAAATAAGCCATAAGGAACTGTCCTAACCATTGAATGGAGGAGTGGTTAATCCTTCTTATGTTTTATAATGGTTTAAATCATGTTGAGGAACGTTGCTTGGAGAACAAAAAAATTCTACGCACACGCAATATCTATCCATGGAGATGCATAGCTACGAGAGGGGGAGAGCATCTTGATACCCTTGAAGATCGCTAATCGGAAGCGTTTATTAACGCGGTTGATGTAGTCGTACACCTTCATGATCTGTCCCGATCAAGTATCGAACGTACGACACCTCTGCGTTCAGCACACATTCAGCTCGATGACGTCCTCACCTTCTTGATCCAGCAATAGGGGCGAAGTAGTAGATGAGTTCCGGCAGCACGATGATACGTCTCCAACGTATCTATAGTTTTTGATTGTTCCATGCTATAGTATAATCTGTTTTGGACATTATTGGGCTTTATCGTACACTTTTATATTATTTTTGGGACTAACCTATTAACCGGAGGCCCAGCCCAGAATTGCTATTTTTTGCCTATTTCAGAGTTTCGCAGAAAAAGAATATCAAACGGAGTCCAAACGGAATGAAACCTTCAGGAACATGATTTTTGGAACGAACGTGATCCAGAGGACTTGGACCCTACGTCAAGACATCAACCAGGAGGGCACGAGGTAGGGGGGCGCGCCTACCCCCCCAGGTGCGCCCTCCACCCTCGTGGGCCCCCTGTTGCTCCACCGACCTACTCCTTCCTCCTATATATACCTACGTACCCCCAAACTACCAGATACGGAGCCAAAAACCTAATTCCACCGCCGCAATCTTCTGTACCCGTGAGATCCCATCTTGGGGCCTGTTCCGGAGCTCCGCCGGAGGGGGCATCGATCACGGAGGGCTTCTACATCAACACCATAGCCTCTCCGATGATGTGTGAGTAGTTTACCTCAGACCTTCGGGTCCATAGTTATTAGCTAGATGGCTTCTTCTCTCTTATTGGATCTCAATACAATGTTCTCCCCCTCTCTCGTGGAGATCTATTCGATGTAATCTTCTTTTGCGGTGTGTTTGTTGAGACCGATGAATTGTGGGTTTATGATCAAGTTTATCTATGAACAATATTTGAATCTTCTCTGAATTCTTTTATGTATGATTGGTTATCTTTGCAAGTCTCTTCAAATTATCAGTTTGGTTTGGCCTACTAGATTGTTCTTTCTTGCAATGGGAGAAGTGCTTAGCTTTGGGTTCAATCTTGCGGTGTCCTTTCCCAGTGACAGTAGGGGCAGCAAGGCACGCATTGTATTGTTGCCATCGAGGATAACAAGATGGGGTTTATATCATATTGCATGAGTTTATCCCTCTACATCATGTCATCTTGCTTAAAGCGTTAATCTGTTCTTATGAACTTAATACTCTAGATGCATGCTGGATAGCGGTCGATGTGTGGAGTAACAGTAGTAGATGCAGGCAGGAGTCGGTCTACTTGTCTCGGACGTGATGCCTATATACATGATCATACCTAGATATTCTCATAACTATGCTCAATTCTGTCAATTGCTCAACAGTAATTTGTTCACCCACCGTAATACTTATGCTCTTGAGAGAAGCCACTAGTGAAACCTATGGCCCCCGGGTCTATTTTCCATCATATTAATCTCCCATCAACAAGCTATTTCCGTTGCCTTTTATTTTGCTTCTATTTTACTTTGCATCTTTATCATAAAAATACCAAAAAATATTATCTTATCATATCTATCAGATCTCACTCTCGTAAGTGACCGTGAAGGGATTGACAACCCCTTATCGCGTTGGTTGCAAGGATTTATTTGTTTGTGTAGGTGCGAGGGACTCGTGCGTGGCCTCCTACTGGATTGATACCTTGGTTCTCAAAACTGAGGGAAATACTTACGCTACTTTGCTGCATCACCCTTTCCTCTTCAAGGGAATACCAACGCAGTGCTCAAGAGGTAGCAAGAAGGATTTCTGGCGCCGTTGCCGGGGAGTCTACGCAAAAGTCAACATACCAAGTACCCATCACAAACCCTTATCTCCCGCATTACATTATTTGCCATTTGCCTCTCGTTTTCCTCTCCCCCACTTCACCCTTGCCGTTTTATTCGCCCTCTCTTTTCCGTTCGACTCTTTCTCGCTTGCTTGTCGTTATGGCTAGCTCCGTCTTTATCCCTTCATCTCCCGACTTTGAAGTCCTCCACTTTAAGCAAAGACAAGGGGAAAATTTAAAAGATGCTTGGTTTAGGATGCTCGAGTCTTATCGTAATTACAATATAGACGGAGATTTTAAAATTTTGCTTCGCAATTTTTATGTTGGGCTAACCTTGCCCCATAGACAACTCCTCGATTTTTCCGCCAAAGGTAGTTTTATCGATATTGATCCTGGCTTCACTTATGAAATTATAGAGGGGATAGTGAGAGTACTCCCCCTACAAAAAGTATCATCCCTTACCCAAGAAGAGACTCAAATTCTAGAGAAATTATGTGAGTTACAAAAAATTGTTGAACCTCTTAAAAGTATTGGTGGGAATATCAACCGCATGAATAATCTGATTACACTTTGCAATAAGCGGCTGGATGCTTTAGATCAAAGGATCACCGAGCATAACTCCATTAAGAAATTGCCTACCAAAGATGGCAATACCTAGATCTATCCTTGCTTTTATGCCTAGCTAGGGGCATTAAACGATAGCGCTTGTTGGGAGGCAACCCAATTTTATTTTTAGTTTTTTTTGCTTTTTGCTTCTGTTTAGGAATAAATATTTGATCTAGCCTCTGGTTATATGTGTTTTTATGTTTTAATTAGTGTTTGTGCCAAGTTTAACCTATAGGATCTTCTTGGATGATAGTTATTTGATCTTGCTGTAAATTCCAGAAACTTTCTGTTCACGAAAATAATTATTAATAATCACCAGAACGTGATAAAATATTGATTCCAATTGCTGCTGATCAATAAACAAATTGTATAGGTCTTCCTATTTTGGCTGAATTTTTGGAGTTCCAGAAGTTTGCGTTAGTTACAGATTACTACAGGCTGTTTTGTTTTTGACAGATTCTGTTTTTCGTGTGTTGTTTGCTTATTTTGATGAATCTATGGCTAGTAAAATAGTTTATAAACCATAGAGAAGTTGGAATACAGTAGGTTTAACACCAATATAAATAAAGAATGAGTTCATTACAGTACCTTGCAGTGGTCTTTTGTTTTCTTTCGCTAACGGAGCTTACGAGATTTTCTGCTGAGTTTTCTGTTGTGAAGTTTTCAAGTTTTGGGTGAAAGATTTGATGGATTATGGAACAAGGAGTGGCAAGAGCCTAAGCTTGGGAATGCCCATGGCACCCCAAGATAATCTAAGGACACCTAAAAGCCAAAGCTTGGGGATGCCCCGGAAGGCATCCCCTCTTTCGTCTACTTCCATCGGTAACTTTACTTGGAGCTATATTTTTATTCACCACATGATATGTGTTTTGCTTGGAGCGTCTTGTATTATTTGAGTCTTTGTTAGTTTACCACAATCATCCTTGCTGTACACACCTTTTGAGAGAGTCACACTTGATTCGGAATTTATTAGAATACTCTATGTGCTTCACTTATATTTTTTGAGCTATATAGTTTTTGCTCTAGTGCTTCACTTATATCTTTTAGAGCACGGTGGTGGATTTGTTTTATAGAAACTGTTGATCTCTCATGCTTCACTTATATTATTTTGAGAGTCTTAAAAAAAGCATGGCAATTTGCTTCAATTAATATCATGAGAAATTTTATGCTTGATAATTGTTTTGAGATATAAAGGTAGTAATATCATAGTTGTGCTAGTTGAGTAATTGTGGAATTGAAAAATACATGTGTTGGAGTTTGTGATTCCCGTAGCATGCACGTATGGTGAACCGTTATGTAACGAAGTCGGAGCATGAAGTATTTGTTGATTGTCTTCCTTCGTGTGGCGGTCGGGATCGCGCGATGGTTAACTCCTACCAACCCTTCCCCTAGGAGCATGCGTAGTAGTACTTTGCTTCGAGGGCTAATAAATTTTTGCAATAAGTATATGAGTTCTTTATGACTAATGTGAGTCCATGGATTATACGCACACTTACCTTTCCACAATTTTCTAGCCTCTTTGGTACCGCGCATTGCCCTTTCTCACCTTGAGAGTTGGTGCAAACTTCGCCGGTGCATCCAAACCCCGTGATATGATGCGCTCTATCACACATAAACCTCCTTATATCTTCCTCAAAACAGCCACCATACCTACCTATCATGGCATTTCCATAGCCATTCTGAGATATATTGCCATGCAATTGTCCACCGTTTCATTTATCATGACACGCTCCATTATTGTCATATTGCTTTGCATGATCATGTAGTTGACATTGTATTTTGGCAAAGCCACCGTTCATAATTCTTTCATACATGTCGTTCTTGATTCATTGCATATCCCGGTACACCGCCGGAGGCATTCATATAGAGTCATATTTTGTTCTAAGAATTGAGTTGTAATTCATGAGTTGTAAGTAAATAAAAGTGTGATGATCATCATTATTAGACCATTGTCCCAAGTGAGGAAAGGATGATGGAGACTATGTGTAACACCCTGAGAATCATGCTACAGTAACCCCCTGTGATTAAGCTAATCATATTGCTAAACAGGGCTAGATCACATTTGAACCACACCCTTGTCAAACTCCTAGTTCAAACTTCAATTAAATTTAAAAGTGGAAAATAAAAGTTTTCAAAAATTCAAACAAAAATGTTCAGTGGGTTCTAAATAATACACTGGTAATTATGGTGGAGAAATCACATTTTTATAAAATGTCTAAATACTTTTAAATGAAATAAAACAAAAAAGGAAATAAACAAATAAGAGAAAACAGAAAACAAAACAGTCAAAAGAAAAAAAGAGCAGGCCTCCCCCCCACTGGACCCGCGGCCCAAACCCCCCCCCCCCCGGCCCAAGCTGGGCCGCCACCCGCGCCCCGGCCCAGCCCACCTTCCCCGCGTCCCCTTCCTGTTCCCCCGACCGGGTCGGAACAGGGGAGCGTCGCCGCCGAACCCCCTCGCCGGCGGTGAACCCCGCGAGAGGATAAGGGCGCCAGCGGCCCCCCGCTCCCTCGGGCCTCTCTCCCACTCGCCCCCGCTCTCCCTCGGCCTCTGCGCCTTCTCCCCCGCCAGATCCCCCTCCCTCTCCCCTCCGTTCCCCTCTGCCCGAGCGCGCTCGCCGCCGTTCACCGTAGTTCCCGCGGCCACCGTGCCCAGATCGCCCCGACGACGTGCCCGAACGACTCCCCGCCGTCGACTACGCCGACTGCGCCATCGGGAACGAGCCGAGCGCCACTACATCGACCTCCCCGAGCTCGTCTTCCCCGCACGGCCGCCGTCGATCGTCGCCGACTCCGGCTACCCCGCGCCCTCCCCGAGCTCGCTGCCACTCCCTACGGCTCCGCTGTGAGCTCCTCTACCTCCTCCCCCTCTCCGCTAGCTCGCCCGCGCTCCCTAGCTTCTTCCCCGCGCGCGCCCGAACGCCACGCCGCGGAGCTCGCCGCCGGCGTGTCTCCGGTGACCAAATGGTCATGGGCGTTGGCCCGCTAGCCCGACCGCACCATGCCGCACCCGCCTAGCTAGCTAGTTCGGCCGTTCGCGCGCTCTAGCGTAGCTTCCGTCGGGCACCCGTAGCTCCTCGCCGCCGGCGAGCCCGTAGCGGTCGACCCCGTCCGTTCCAGCCCCTCCGACCACCGCTGTTGGACGCGCGACGTCGAGCCGCGTCGAACGCGCCCAGCCCCGCCCCCGCAAACCCATAGTGGGTGAAACCCGCGCCCCTCCCGCGCGCGCCGCCGTGCGTTTTGGTCGCCGGCGATACTCCGGCGCCGGCCGCCGACGTGGCACACCTGGGGCCACCCCTGGGTCACTGCCAGTGGCCCCCACGGGCCCAGTTGACTGGGTTGACCCAGTCAACTGCTGACTGGGCAGGCCCAGTCACTGACATGCGGGCCCCGCCGCAAAAATTAAAAAGAAAAGAAAAAGAAAATGTTTTATAAATAAAAATAACTAGTTTAATTAATCTCTCACTGACAGGTGGGCCCAGTAGTTAATTAGCTAAAAAACTAATTAGTTAATCCTCTGTTAACCCACTGTCTATGACAGGTGGGTCCCCCTTGTCAGTTTGACCAGTCAACCCGGACTGTTAACCGCTGACGTCACTCCTACGTCATGCTGACGTCATATCCCTTTTTCTGTTAATTAAATAATTCCAGAAATTCAAATAAAACTTTGAAAATTCATATCTTTTAAACCGTAACTCGGATGAAAATGTTTTCTAAATGAAAGTTGCTCAGAACGACGAGACGAATCCGAATACGCAGTCCGTTCGTCCACCACACCTCCCTAACCTATCGAACTAGCAACTTTCCCCCTCCGGTCCGTCTGTCCGAAAACGTGAAACATCGGGAATACCTCCCGGATGTTCCCCCCCTTCACCGGTACCACCTACTGTCGCGTTAGGGCACCCCTAGCACCGCTCATTGTCATGTCACGCATCGTCATGCTTATGTTTGCATTGTATTTACTGTTTCTTCCCCCTCTTCTCTCCGGTAGACTACGAGACCGACACTGCTGCTGCCCAGTTTGACTACGGAGTCGACGACCCCTCCTACTTGCCAGAGCAACCAGGCAAGCCCCCCCCCCATTGATCACCAGATATCACCTACTCTCCTCTATACTGCTTGCATTAGAGTAGTGTAGCATGTTACTGCTTTCGATATCCTATTCTGATGCATAGCCTATCCTTGCTACTACTGTTGATACCTTTACCTGCAATCCTACATGCTTAGTATAGGATGCTAGATTTCCATCAGTGGCCCTACATTCTTGTCCGTCTGCTGTGCTACACTATCGGGTCGTGATCACCTGGGCGGTGATCACAGGCATATACTTATATACTATATACATGACACATGTGATGACTAAAGTCGGGTCGGCTCGTAGGAGTACCCGCAAGTGGATCTTTGTGGCGGAGCGACAGGGCAGGTTGAGACCGCCTAGGTAAGAGGTGGGCCTGGCCCTGGTCGGCGTTCGCGGATACTTAACACGCTTAACGAGATCTTGGTATTTGATCTGAGTCTGGCCATTTGGTCTATACGCACTAACCATCTACGTGGGAGTAGTTATGGGTATCCCGACGTCGTGGTATCAGCCGAAGCTCTTTTGACGTCAACGACTGAGTGGCGCGCGCCGTGTTGGACCGCTTTGACGTAACCACCGTGATCGTGTGGGTTGCTAGGTATGCTCGCGGCCGCGTTCGCAACGTGCAGGTGTGCATAGGGCGATGGGCCCAGACCCCTGCGCGCATAGGTTTAGACCGGCGTGCTGACCGCTCTGTTGTGCTTAGGTGGGGCTGCGACGCGTTGATCTTACGAGGCCGGGCATGACCCAGAAAAGTGTGTCCGGCCAATTGGGATCGAGCGTGTTGGGTTATGTGGTGCACCCCTGCAGGGAAGTTTATCTATTCGAATAGCCGTGTCCCTCGGTAAAAGGACGACCCGGAGTTGTACCTTGAGCTTATGACAACTAGAACTGGATACTGAATAAAATACACCCTTCCAAGTGCCAGATACAACCCGGTGATCGCTCTCTAACAGGGTGACGAGGAGGGGATCGCCGGGTAGGATTATGCTATGCGATGCTACTTGGAGGACTTCAATCTACTCTCTTCTACATGCTGCAAGATGGAGATGTCCAGAAGCTTAGTCTTCGACAGGACTAGCTATCCCCCTCTTATTCCGGCATTCTGCAGTTCAGTCCACTGATATGCCTCTTTACACATATACCCATGCATATGTAGTGTAGCTCCTTGCTTGCGAGTACTTTGGATGAGTACTCACGGTTGCTTTTCTCCCTCTTTTCCCCTTTCTATACCGGATTGTCGCAATCAGATGTCGGAGTTCAGGAGCCAGACGCCACCGTCGACGACGACTCCCACGGCACTGGAGGTGCCTACTACTACGTGCAGGCCGCTGACGACGACCAGGAGTAGTTAGGAGGTCCCAGGCAGGAGGCCTTGCCTTTTCGATCGTTGCTACTTTTGTGCTAGCCTTCTTAAGGCAAACTTGTTTAACTTATGTCTGTACTCAGATATTGTTGCTTCCGCTGACTCGTCTGTAATCGAGCACTTGTATTCGAGCCCTCGAGGCCCCTGGCTTGTATTATGATGCTTGTATGACTTAATTATGTTGTAGAGTTGTGTTGTGATATCTTCCCGTGAGTCCCTGACCTTGATCGTACACATTTGCGTGCATGATTAGTGTACGGTCAAATCGGGGGCGTCACAAGTTGGTATCAGAGCCGACTGCCTGTAGGAACCCCCCTTCCACACTCCTTGGCCGAAGTCGAGTCTAGTCATTGCAAAACTTTTACTAACATGGCTGTGCGGCATACGGGCCCACGTCGCCATTGGGTGGTACTAGGATCTTTTACTCCTCGACCTTTACTCTGGGACTCTGAAATCTCTTCTACTCGGGTTAAACGAATTTACTAACTCTAACACTAGGATCCCGTGACCGCGTTCACCCCAAAGATGGATAAGCCTTAGTTGTTTCTTAGAATAGTATTTTGACCAATTCACACACTGTCATTTGACTCCTTTGAAACGCCTTTGCTTTCAGATGGAACCCACGAGGCAGGTTGTTCGCCACACGATGGCCATTGGTGCCTCGGGATCACCTGCGGTGCTAGCTGAGATGATGACCTATCTGGGTTATCGTTGGCACCCTGAGTACACCGTCTACGAGGAGTATCAGGACTTTAACCAGGAGCAGTACCGTGCCATCGTCCACCTCTACCCTCGGGAGTATGACTCCACTACTGTGCTGCACACCGCACATGGAGTTGGTGTGACCATCGATATGGCTGTCCACGATGCTGCCTATGCTGCTCTGACACGTCTTCGTGGAGAGTATCAGGAGTTGGACACCTCCCCTTTCAGGCACATTGCTATCGCATCTGATGTTGGTGCGGAGGGATACTATACTGCTGCCTACTCCACTGTCACCCGAGAGCCCTTCTACCATCAGCACCTGGTTCTGCATGCTGATGGGCTGGATCGAGCTAACCGAGCTCTTCGCCACGAGATGTACACCACCCGTCAGCACCTTTACCGTGCTCTGACGCTGCTGCACCCCTTTGTCCGGTCTGGACAGGTACTGCGTACTGCGATCTACCCAGCCAGGACCGTGATGCCCCACGGTGTTGGTTGGCCAGAGGTGGGAGGCTACTCTCCCGCACTTGGACCTTTTCTGCCACCTGAGCACCGGGCTCTACACTTGAGTATCCGCGGCCCCCAGTCTGCTGACGTGGAGGACTATCCGTTGCCTCACTACCAGCTGTCGGGCTACGATTACCTCCACAGTACCTCTTGGGACTGATGTAGGCTTGATGGTAGTATTAGTTTCAGTCGTCGCGAGCCTGTGTGCCGCCTATGATGTTTTAGTCCATGTACTGAACTCTATGTACTGAACTCTATGCATGACCCCTTTTGTAAGTTATGCCGACTACTATGTAGTAGTTATCGTGCTCCTTTCATTATGCATGTTTCATCATGAATGATTCTTGTCATTGCCAATTTTCTCAATGCTGAACTACCCCTGTTATATATTAGCAGGATGGTTAGACCAGGTGGTCGTGGTCGTGGTGGCGATGCCCCACCACCACCTGAGTACATGGCTGGTATGATCCAACAGTTCGAACTGAACCGCCAATTCATGGAAAATATGATGGCTCAGTTTCCTCGCCCCAATATGAACCAGCAGCCAGCCCAAGTGACTCTTCAAGATTTCATACGCCTCAACCCAACCATCTACCGCAGCTCAACTCAGCCTCTGGATGCTGATGACTGGCTCCGTGACATCACCTATGAGATGGAGTCTGCTGATGTAGCCCCTGCCAGCTATGTCACCTTTGCTTCCTTCTTCTTGAAGGGACCCGCAGCTCAAAGGTGGGACAGCCACAGGCGTACTCTGCCAGCTGGAACAATCATCACCTGGCCAGACTTCCAAGCAGCTTTCCGTGCCCGCTTCATTCCTCAAGGAGTCATGGACCGGAAGAAGCGTGAGTTCCGCAACCTCACCCAAGGCAACAAAACTGTCGAAGCTTATCAGCGGGAGTTTCTGGACTTGTCCCGCTATGCTGAAGAAGACATTGCAACTGATGCACGTAGACAGGAGAAGTTCCGTGATGGCCTTCAAGCTGACATCAAGCTCGCACTTCTAGTGCATGACTTTGCTGATTTCGCCACCTTGGTGAACAAGGCCATCAATGTCGAGACTGGTCTGCAGGAATACCAGAGCTCTCAGAGGCGCAACCGTGACACGGGCTCATCTTCGGGCTCGCCCTCCCAGAAGCGTAAGATATGGATCCCAAACAGCATGTATCGTCCAAATGCACCTGCTCCCAGGAAATCTTATGCTGCACCGCGTCTGCCTCCTCCACCATCTAAGCAGTCAAAGCTACCAGCTCCCCCACCTGGGGCTCCTGTTCCCACTCCCGATAATGGTCTGTGCTTCAAGTGTGGTCAACCGGGTCACTTTGCCTGGAACTGCTATCAGAACCAGAATCAACTGGCCCTTCCAGCAGCTGGCCGTGGTAACAACCAGCCCCGCAACAACAATGCTAAGTCTTATGGTCGTGCTCATGCCAACCACGTTGATCTCAGCGAAGCTCAAGACCAGCCTGCTACTGTGATGGGTACACTCCTCGTAAATTCAGTACCAGCATCTGTTTTATTTGATACAGGAGCATCCCATTCATTCATATCAGCAGAATTTGCATTCCTGCATGGCATTCATTACGAAGAGATAAACACTCCGCTAGTGGTACACACCCCTGCGGGCCAATGTCAAACCTCTATGGTTAGTCGCGATGTTACTGTTGAAATTGAAGGACTGGAATTTCTTGTCTCTCCCATCGTACTGAAGTCCTGTAGCATTGATCTCATTCTGGGAATGAATTGGTTAAAAGCGCATACTGCTTCAATCGTTTGCACCACTAAGACCGTCCATCTGCTACACCCTTCAGATGAGATAGTTACTTACCAAGCCCATCTGGTGCAAAATGCCGAGGCAAGGCTCTATGCATTGAATGCATTGAACGCTGCACCACTCGAGGGCATTGAAAACATTCCCGTCGTGCGTGAATTCCTCGACGTCTTCCCTGAAGAACTTCCAGGGATTCCCCCTGCTAGAGCTGTCGAATTCATCATCGACTTGAAACCAGGCACCACTCCTATAGCCAAGCGACCCTACAAAATGCCGCCGCATGAACTCCTTGAGCTTAAGGAGGAAATCGACAAGTCTCTTCGCAAAGGATTCATTCGCCCAAGTTGCTCTCCTTGGGGAGCACCTTCTCTCTTTGTCAAGAAGAAGGATGGGACAAACCGGTTAGTTCAAGACTACCGTCCTATAAACCAAGCTACCATTCAGAATAAATACCCTCTTCCTCGGATAAATGATCTGTATGATCAACTGGCGGGTTCGTCAGTGTTCTCTAAGCTCGACTTGAGGTTGGGCTACCACCAGATCCGTGTTCGCGAAGAGGATATCCCAAAGACCGCCTTCGTGACTCGCTATGGTTCATATGAGTACACCGTCATGTCTTTCGGTTTAACCAATGCTCCAGCCACCTTCTCTCGTCTGATGAACTACATATTCATGGATTACCTCGACAAGTTCGTCGTGGTTTATCTGGATGATATCCTGATATTTTCCAAGAACGAAGAAGAACATGCTGAACATCTTCGACTTGTGCTGGAAAAACTACGAGAACATCAACTATATGCCAAGTTCTCTAAATGTGAATTCTGGCTACCGGAAGTAACCTATCTGGGGCATGTCATCTCTAAGGATGGTATTGCCGTCAACCCCGAGCGAGTTCAGGCTATTCTTGATTGGACTCCTCCCAAGAACGTTAAGCAAGTCAGAAGTTTTCTCGGTCTCGCCAGCTATTGCCGTCGATTCGTCGAGAACTTCTCTAAGATCGCCAGGCCTCTGACTAACCTGTTGCATAAGGGTGTCAAGTTCCAATGGACAGACAAATGTCAGGAAAGTTAGGCACTCAAAGACAAGTTGACTTCTGCCCCAGTTCTAGCTCCACCTGATACTAAGGACTTCGTCATTTACTGCGACGCTTCCCGTCAAGGGTTAGGCTGTGTCCTAATGCAAGACCGCAAAGTGATTGCTTATGCCTCTCGACAATTGCGCCCTCACGAAGAGAACTACCCAGTTCACGACCTCGAACTTGCTGCTGTCATTCATGCGCTGAAGCAGTGGCGACATTACCTTCTCGGTAATCGTTGCGAGATCTTCACCGACCACCAAAGTCTGAAGTATCTGTTTACTCAACCAGATCTGAACCTCCGTCAGCAGAGATGGATGGAGCTTGTTGCAGACTTTGACTTGGGTATTTCCTATACGCCAGGCAAGGCTAATGTAATGGCTGATGCCTTGAGCCGCAAGTCTTACTGCAACCACCTCCAGGTTCATAAAGTTTAGCCCTCGCTTGTTGAAGAATTCAGGAAGCTGAACCTCCATATTGTTCCTCCGGGTGCACTCGCTCCCCCTCCTAAACAATTTGGCAAGGTGAACCTCCATGTTGTTACCCAGGGTTCCCTCAATACCCTAGTTGCTAAACCAGATCTCGAGGACAGCATCAAAAGGCTACAGAAGTATGACTCTGAAGCCTACAAGATTAAGCGCTACCTCGCAGGAGGAAAGCCCTCATTCTTCACCATTTCTGAAGATGGCACCCTATACTTCAAGGGCCGCCTAGTGGTGCCATGTACAGAGAAAAACCTGGATATGACACAGGAAGTTATGAAAGAAGCTCATGATACGCCTCTAAGTATCCATCCGGGTAGTACAAAGATGTACCAAGACATCCGTCAAAGATTCTGGTGGACTAATATGAAGCAAGACATTGCTCGTTATGTTGCTGAGTGTGACGTTTGCCGTCGTATCAAAGCAGAACATCAAAGGCCTGCTGGAACTCTGCAACCTATCTCTATTCCTGAATGGAAATGGGACCATGTTGAGATGGACTTCGTCACTGGATTTCCCAAATCGCAGAAAGGTAATGATGCTATTCTTGTCGTCATTGACCGGCTTTCCAAAGTTGCACATTTTCTGGCGGTCAAAGAAACGATCACTGCTAGCCAGTTGGCAACGCTCTATATGTCCAGGATTGTTTCACTCCACGGTATTCCATTGGTTATCAGCTCAGACCGTGGCAGCTTATTCACTTCAAGATTCTGGGCAAGTTTCCAAGAAGCAATGGGAACTCATCTGTCATTCAGTACTGCGTTTCATCCTCAATCGCAAGGACAAGTTGAACGCGTCAATCAAGTTCTCGAAGACATGCTTCGAGCTTGCGTTATTTCCTTCGGCAAGAAATGGGAGGAATCTCTCCCGTATGCTGAGTTCTCTTATAATAATAGCTATCAAGCTAGTCTGAAGATGGCCCCCTTCGAAGTGTTATATGGACGAAAGTGCGGAACCCCCCTGAACTGGTCAGAAACTGGGGAACGTCCACTCATCGGACCGGATATTATCCAAGATGCCGAAGAACAAGTCCGCATTATTCGCGAGAATCTCAAGACTGCTCAGTCACGTCAGAAGAGTCAGTATGACCGTCATCATAAAGACATGGTCTATCAACCTGGCGAAAAGGCTTATCTTCGAGTCACACCTATGAAGGGTGCTCACCGCTTCGGGATCAAGGGCAAACTAGCTCCTCGCTATATTGGCCCATTCACTATTCTCGAAAGGCGTGGAAAAGTGGCATACCAACTGGAACTACCGCCGAACCTTTCTCAGGTTCACGATGTGTTCCATGTGTCACAGCTCCGCCGTTGCTTCAAGGATCCAATCCGAGCTGTGGATCACGAAGTGCTCGAATTGCAGCAAGACCTCTCCTATAAGGAGCATCCGGTCCGCATTCTCGACCAAGCTGAACGCCGCACACGTCAGAAGGCGATCAAGTTTCTCAAAGTCCAGTGGTCGCACCATTCTGAAGATGAGGCCACTTGGGAACGAGAGGATCGTCTGCGCGAAGAATACCCCGCACTGTTTCCTTCTACCTCCTAAATCTCAGGACGAGATTTCTTGTAGTGGAGGAGATTTGTAACACCCTGAGAATAATGCTACAGTAACCCCCTGTGATTAAGCTAATCATATTGCTAAACAGGGCTAGATCACATTTGAACCACACCCTTGTCAAACTCCTAGTTCAAACTTCAATTAAATTTAAAAGTGGAAAATAAAAGTTTTCAAAAATTCAAACAAAAATGTTCAGTGGGTTCTAAATAATACACTGGTAATTATGGTGGAGAAATCACATTTTTATAAAATGTCTAAATACTTTTAAATGAAATAAAACAAAAAAGGAAATAAACAAATAAGAGAAAACAGAAAACAAAACAGTCAAAAGAAAAAAAGAGCAGGCCTCCCCCCCCACTGGACCCGCGGCCCAAACCCCCCCCCCCCGGCCCAAGCTGGGCCGCCACCCGCGCCCCAGCCCAGCCCACCTTCCCCCGCGTGCCCTTCCTGTTCCCCCGACCGGGTCGGAACAGGGGAGCGTCGCCGCCGAACCCCCTCGCCGGCGGTGAACCCCGCGAGAGGATAAGGGCGCCAGCGCCCCCCCGCTCCCTCGGGCCTCTCTCCCACTCGCCCCCGCTCTCCCTCGGCCTCTGCGCCTTCTCCCCCGCCAGATCCCCCTCCCTCTCCCCTCCGTTCCCCTCTGCCCGAGCGCGCTCGCCGCCGTTCACCGTAGTTCCCGCGGCCACCGTGCCCAGATCGCCCCGACGACGTGCCCGAACGACTCCCCGCCGTCGACTACGCCGACTGCGCCATCGGGAACGAGCCGAGCGCCACTACATCGACCTCCCCGAGCTCGTCTTCCCCGCACGGCCGCCGTCGATCGTCGCCGACTCCGGCTACCCCGCGCCCTCCCCGAGCTCGCTGCCACTCCCTACGGCTCCGCTGTGAGCTCCTCTACCTCCTCCCCCTCTCCGCTAGCTCGCCCGCGCTCCCTAGCTTCTTCCCCGCGCGCGCCCGAACGCCACGCCGCGGAGCTCGCCGCCGGCGTGTCTCCGGTGACCAAATGGTCACGGGCGTTGGCCCGCTAGCCCGACCGCACCATGCCGCACCCGCCTAGCTAGCTAGTTCGGCCGTTCGCGCGCTCTAGCGTAGCTTCCGTCGGGCACCCGTAGCTCCTCGCCGCCGGCGAGCCCGTAGCGGTCGACCCCGTCCGTTCCAGCCCCTCCGACCACCGCCGTTGGACGCGCGACGTCGAGCCGCGTCGAACGCGCCCAGCCCCGCCCCCGCAAACCCACAGTGGGTGAAACCCGCGCCCCTCCCGCGCGCGCCGCCGTGCGTTTTGGTCGCCGGCGATACTCCGGCGCCGGCCGCCGACGTGGCACACCTGGGGCCACCCCTGGGTCACTGCCAGTGGCCCCCACGGGCCCAGTTGACTGGGTTGACCCAGTCAACTGCTGACTGGGCAGGCCCAGTCACTGACATGCGGGCCCCGCCGCAAAAATTAAAAAGAAAAGAAAAAGAAAATGTTTTATAAATAAAAATAACTAGTTTAATTAATCTCTCACTGACAGGTGGGCCCAGTAGTTAATTAGCTAAAAAACTAATTAGTTAATCCTCTGTTAACCCACTGTCTATGACAGGTGGGTCCCCCTTGTCAGTTTGACCAGTCAACCCGGACTGTTAACCGCTGACGTCACTCCTACGTCATGCTGACGTCATATCCCTTTTTCTGTTAATTAAATAATTCCAGAAATTCAAATAAAACTTTGAAAATTCATATCTTTTAAACCGTAACTCGGATGAAAATGTTTTCTAAATGAAAGTTGCTCAGAACGACGAGACGAATCCGAATACGCAGTCCGTTCGTCCACCACACCTCCCTAACCTATCGAACTAGCAACTTTCCCCCTCCGGTCCGTCTGTCCGAAAACGTGAAACATCGGGAATACCTCCCGGATGTTCCCCCCCTTCACCGGTACCACCTACTGTCGCGTTAGGGCACCCCTAGCACCGCTCATTGTCATGTCACGCATCGTCATGCTTATGTTTGCATTGTATTTACCGTTTCTTCCCCCTCTTCTCTCCGGTAGACTACGAGACCGACACTGCTGCTGCCCAGTTTGACTACGGAGTCGACGACCCCTCCTACTTGCCAGAGCAACCAGGCAAGCCCCCCCCTTGATCACCAGATATCGCCTACTCTCCTCTATACTGCTTGCATTAGAGTAGTGTAGCATGTTACTGCTTTCGATATCCTATTCTGATGCATAGCCTATCCTTGCTACTACTGTTGATACCTTTACCTGCAATCCTACATGCTTAGTATAGGATGCTAGATTTCCATCAGTGGCCCTACATTCTTGTCCGTCTGCTGTGCTACACTATCGGGCCGTGATCACCTGGGCGGTGATCACGGGCATATACTTATATACTATATACATGACACATGTGATGACTAAAGTCGGGTCGGCTCGTAGGAGTACCCGCAAGTGGATCTTTGTGGCGGAGCGACAGGGCAGGTTGAGACCGCCTAGGTAAGAGGTGGGCCTGGCCCTGGTCGGCGTTCGCGGATACTTAACACGCTTAACGAGATCTTGGTATTTGATCTGAGTCTGGCCATTTGGTCTATACGCACTAACCATCTACGTGGGAGTAGTTATGGGTATCCCGACGTCGTGGTATCAGCCGAAGCTCTTTTGACGTCAACGACTGAGTGGCGCGCGCCGTGTTGGACCGCTTTGACGTAACCACCGTGATCGTGTGGGTTGCTAGGTATGCTCGCGGCCGCGTTCGCAACGTGCAGGTGTGCATAGGGCGATGGGCCCAGACCCCTGCGCGCATAGGTTTAGACCGGCGTGCTGACCGCTCTGTTGTGCTTAGGTGGGGCTGCGACGCGTTGATCTTACGAGGCCGGGCATGACCCAGAAAAGTGTGTCCGGCCAATTGGGATCGAGCGTGTTGGGTTATGTGGTGCACCCCTGCAGGGAAGTTTATCTATTCGAATAGCCGTGTCCCTCGGTAAAAGGACGACCCGGAGTTGTACCTTGAGCTTATGACAACTAGAACTGGATACTGAATAAAATACACCCTTCCAAGTGCCAGATACAACCCGGTGATCGCTCTCTAACAGGGTGACGAGGAGGGGATCGCCGGGTAGGATTATGCTATGCGATGCTACTTGGAGGACTTCAATCTACTCTCTTCTACATGCTGCAAGATGGAGATGTCCAGAAGCTTAGTCTTCGACAGGACTAGCTATCCCCCTCTTATTCCGGCATTCTGCAGTTCAGTCCACTGATATGCCTCTTTACACATATACCCATGCATATGTAGTGTAGCTCCTTGCTTGCGAGTACTTTGGATGAGTACTCACGGTTGCTTTTCTCCCTCTTTTCCCCTTTCTATACCGGATTGTCGCAATCAGATGTCGGAGTTCAGGAGCCAGACGCCACCGTCGACGACGACTCCCACGGCACTGGAGGTGCCTACTACTACGTGCAGGCCGCTGACGACGACCAGGAGTAGTTAGGAGGTCCCAGGCAGGAGGCCTTGCCTTTTCGATCGTTGCTACTTTTGTGCTAGCCTTCTTAAGGCAAACTTGTTTAACTTATGTCTGTACTCAGATATTGTTGCTTCCGCTGACTCGTCTGTGATCGAGCACTTGTATTTGAGCCCTCGAGGCCCCTGGCTTGTATTATGATGCTTGTATGACTTAATTATGTTGTAGAGTTGTGTTGTGATATCTTCCCGTGAGTCCCTGACCTTGATCGTACACATTTGCGTGCATGATTAGTGTACGGTCAAATCGGGGGCGTCACACTATGATTCCCCCACAAGTCGGGATGAGACTCCGGACTAAATTAAAAAAAGAAGAGGCCATAAAAAAGGCCAAAAAAATGATGAGAGAAAAAGAGAGAAGGGACAATGTTACTATCCTTTTACCACACTTGTGCTTCAAAGTAGCACCGTGATCTTCATAATAGAGAGTCTCTCATTTTGTCACTTTCATATACTAGTGGGAAATTTCATTATAGAACTTGGCTTGTATATTCCAATGATGGGCTTCCTCAAATGCCCGAGGTCTTCGTGAGCAAGCAAGTTGGATGCACACCCACTTAGTTTCTTTTTGAGCTTTCATACACTTATAGCTCTAGTGCATCCGTTGCATGGCAATCCCTACTCCTCGCATTAACATCAACTGATGGGCATCTCCATAGCCCGTTGATTAGCCTCGTTGATGTGAGACTTTCTCCTTTTTTGTCTTCCCACATAACCCCTACCATTATACCTTATTCCACCATAGTGTTATATCCATGGTTTGCGCTCATGTATTGCGTAAGAGTTGAAAAGGCTGAAGCGCGTTAAAAGTATGAACCAAATGCTTGGCCAAAACCGGGGTCGTACATGATATGAATATTTTGTGTGGGGAAGATGGAGCATAGCCAGACTATATGATTTTGTAGGGATAACTTGCTTTGGCTATGTTATTTTGATAAGACATAATTGCTTAGTTAGTATGCTTGAAGTATTATTGTTTTTATGTCAACATTAAACTTTTATCTTCAATCATATAGAATCTGAACATTCATGCCACAATAAGAAGAATTATATTGAAATTATGCTAAGTAGCATTCCACATCAAAAATTCTGTTTTTATCATTTACCTACTCGAGGACGAGCAGGAATTAAGCTTGGGGATGCTTGATACGTCTCCAAAGTATCTATAATTTTTTATTGTTCCATGCTATATTACATTCTGTTTTGGACATTATTGGGCTTTATCATACACTTTTATATTATTTTTGGGACTAACCTATTAACCGGAGGCTCAGCCCAGAATTGCTGTTTTTTGCCTATTTCGAGTTTCGCAGAAAAAGAATATCAAACGGAGTCCAAACGGAATGAAACCTTCGGGAACGTGATTTTCGGAACGAACGTGATCCAGAGGACTTGGACCCTACGTCAAGACATCAACCAGGAGGGCACGAGGTAGGGGGCGTGCCTACCCCCCCAGGCGCGCCCTCCACCCTCGTGGGCCCCCTGTTGCTCCACCGATGTACTCCTTCCTCCTATATATACCTACGTACCCCCAAACTACCAGATACGGAGCCAAAAACCTAATTCCACCGCCGCAACCTTCTGTACCCGTGAGATCCCATCTTGGGGCCTGTTTCGAAGCTCCGCCGGAGGGGGCATCGATCACGGAGGGCTTCTACATCAACACCATAGCCTCTCCGATGATGTGTGAGTAGTTTACCTCAGACCTTCGAGTCCATAGTTATTAGCTAGATGGATTCTTCTCTCTTTTTGGATCTCAATACAATGTTCTCCCCCTCTCTCGTGGAGATCTATTCGATGTAATCTTCTTTTGCGGTGTGTTTGTTGAGACCGATGAATTGTGGGTTTATGATCAAGTTTATCTATGAACAATATTTGAATCTTCTCTGAATTCTTTTATGTATGATTGGTTATCTTTGCAAGTCTCTTCGAATTATCAGTTTGGTTTGGCCTACTAGATTGATCTTTCTTGCAATGGGAGAAGTGCTTAGCTTTGGGTTCAATCTTGCGGTGTCCTTTCCCAGTGACAGTAGGGGCAGCAAGGCACGTATTGTATTGTTGCCATCGAGGATAACAAGATGGGGTTTATATCATATGGCATGAGTTTATCCCTCTACATCATGTCATCTTGCTTAAAGCGTTACTCTGTTCTTATGAACTTAATACTCTAGATGCATGTTGGATAGCGGTCGATGTGTGGAGTAACAGTAGTAGATGCAGGCAGGAGTCGGTCTAATTGTCTCGGACGTGATGCCTATATACATGATCATACCTAGATATTCTCATAACTATGCTCAATTCTGTCAATTTCTCAACAGTAATTTGTTCACCCACCGTAATACTTATGCTCTTGAGAGAAGCCACTAGTGAAACCTATGGCCCCGGGGTCTATTTTCCATCATATTAATCTCCCATCAACAAGCTATTTCCGTTGCATTTTATTTTGCTTCTATTTTACTTTGCATCTTTATCATAAAAATACCAAAAAATATTATCTTATCATATCTATCAGATCTCACTCTCGTAAGTGACCGTGAAGGGATTGACAACCCCTTATCGCGTTGGTTGCGAGGATTTATTTGTTTGTGTAGGTGCGAGGGACTCGTGCGTGGCCTCCTACTGGATTGATACCTTGGTTCTCAAAACTGAGGGAAATACTTACGCTACTTTGCTGCATCACCCTTTCCTCTTCAAGGTAAAACCAACGCAGTGCTCAAGAGGTAGCACACGACAGCGTGGTGATGGTGGTGGTGAAGAACTATCTCCACAGGGCTTCACCATGCACAACGGAAACTATGACGGAGGATAAACTAGAGGGGCGAGGTTGCCGGCACACGGCTTGGTGAATCTCGATGTGTTTCGGGTGCTAGCCCTGCCCCTCTATTTATATGTTGAGCCCTGGGGTCGTTTCTTGGAGAAAGAGCCTCCTCGAAGTCGGTTTAGCCCACAAGGCAAGAGTCCTTCTTGGACTCCAGGACCAGACGCCAGGGTCCTTGGCGTCTGGCCCCAGACGCCAGGGTCCCTGGCGTCTGGCCCATTTGGCCTCCACAAAACTGCCATTTGCACCTTCCTAATGCCCCGTGGGCTTTACCCCTTGGCCCAAATAGAGTGTTCTCGTACCCAAACATTTGGGGAAACACCGAAACCCCTTCTGGTGAATTCCGGAACCCTTCTAGAGACAAAACACTATTATCCCATATATCAATTTTTACCTCTGGACTATTCTGGAGCTCCTCGTCATGTCCGTGATCTCATCCAGGACTCCGAACAACATTCGGTCACCAACATACATAACTCATATAATACTATATCGTCAACGAACGTTAAGCGTGCAGACCCTAGGGGTTCGAGAATGATGTAGACATGACCAAGACGCTTCTCCAGTCAATAGCCAATAGCGGGACCTGGATACCCATATTGGTTCCTACGTATTCTACGAAGATCTTTATCGGTCGAACCTTTATGACAACATACGTAGTTCCTTTTGTCCGTCGGTATGTTACTTTCCCGAGATTCGATCGTTGGTATCTCCATACCTAGTTCAATCTTGTTACTGGCAAGTCTCTTTACTCTTTCCGTAATGCATCATCCTGTAACTAACTCCTTAGTCACTTTGCTTGCAAGCTTCTTCTGATGCTGTATTACCGAGAGGGCCCAGAAATACCTCTCCGTCACACAGAGTGACAAGTCCCAGTCTTGATCCATGCCAACCCAACAGACACCTTCAGAGATACCTATAGAGCACCTTTATGATCACCCAGTTACGTTGTGACGTTTGATGGCACACAAGGCATTCCTCCGGAGTCCGGGAGTTGCATGATCTCATGGTCGAAGAAACATGTATTTGACATTAAGAAAGCAGTAGAAATAAACTGTACGATCATATGCTATGCTAAAGGTTGGGTCTTGTCCATCACATCATTCTCCTAATGATGTGATCCCATTATCAAATGACAACTCATGTCTATGGTTAGGAAACCTTAACCATCTCTGATCAACGAGCTAGTCTAGTAGAGGCTCACTAGGGACACGGTATTTGTTTATGTATCCACACATGTATTTAAGTTTCCGGTCAAAACAATTCTAGCATGAATAATAAACCTTTATCATGAATAAGCAAATATAATAATAACAACTTTATTATTGCCTCTAGGGCATATTTCCATCAGTCTCCCACTTGCACTAGAGTCAATAATCTAGATTACATTGTAATGAATCTAACACCCATTGAGTCTTGGTGCTAATCATGTTTTGCTCGTGGAAGAGGCTTAGTCAACGGGTCTGCTACATTCAGATCCGTATGTACTTTACAAATTTCTATGTCTCCATCCTCGACATATTCGTGAATGGAGTTGAAGCGTCGTTTGATGTGTTTGGTTCTCTTGTGAAATCTGGGATCCTTGGCTATGGCAATTGCTCCAGTGTTGTCACAAAAGATTGTCATTGGACTCGATGCACTGGGTATTACCCCTAGATTGGATATGAACTCCATCATCCAGACTCCTTCATGCGCTGCTTCCGAAGCAGCTATGTACTCCGCTCCACACGTAGATCGCGCCATGCCACTCTACTTAGAACTGCACCAACTGACAGCTCCACCATTTAATATAAACATGTATCCGGTTTGTGACTTAGAGTCATCCGGATCTATTTCGAAGCTAGCACCGACGTAACCCTTAACGATGAGCTCTTCGTCACCTCCATAAACGAGAAACATATCCTTGGTCCTTTTCAGGTACTTCAGGATATTCTTGACCGTTGTCCAGTTATCCACTCCTGGATTACTTTGGTACCTCTCTGCCATACTTATGGCAAGGCACACATCAGGTCTGGTACACATCATGTCATACATTATAGAACCTATGGCGGAGGCATAGGGAATGACTTTCATTCTCTATATATCTTCTGCCGTGGTCGGGCTTTGAGTCTTACTCAATTTCAAACCTTGCAAAACAGGAAAGAACCCCTTCTTGGACTGGTCCATTTTGAACTTCTTCAAAATCTTATCAAGGTATGTGCTTCGTGAAAGTCCTATTAAGCGTCTTGATCTAGCCCTATAGATCTTGATGCCCAATATATAAGTAGCTTCACCAAGGTCTTTCATTGAAAACTTCTTATTCAAGTATCCTTTTATGCTATCCAGAAATTCTATATCATTTCCAATCAGCAATATGTCATCCACATATAATATTAGAAATGCTACAGAGCTCCCACTCACTTTCTTGTAAATACAGGCTTCACCATAAATCTGTATAAACCAAATTCTTTGATCACCTCATCAAAGCGTTTATTCCAACTCCGAGATGCTTGCACCAGTCCATAGATGGATCGCTGGAGCTTGCACACTTTGTTAGCACCTTTAGGATCGACAAAGCCTTCCGGTTGCATCATATACAACTCTTCCTTAAGAAACCTATTAAGGAATGCAGTTTTGACGTCCATTTGCCAAATTTCATAATCATAAAATGCGGCAATTGCTAACATGATTCGGACAGACTTAAGCATCGCTACGGGTGAGAAATTATCATTGTAGTCAACCTGTTGAACTTGTCGAAAACCTTTTGCAACAGGTCGAGCTTTGTAGACAGTGATATTACCGTCAGCGTCCATCTTCCTCTTAAAGATCCATTTATTCTCAATGGCGTGCCAATCATCGGGAAAGTCCACCAAAGTCCATACTTTGTTCTCATACATGAATCCTATCTCAGATTTCATGGCCTCAAGCTATTTGTCAGAATCTGGACTTGTCATAGCTTCTTCATAGTTCATAGGTTCGCCGTTGTCCAACAACATGACTTCCAGGATAGGATTACCGTACCACTCTGGTGCGGAACGTGTTCTGGTCGACCTATGAGGTCCAGTAGTAACTTGATCTGAAGTTTCATGATCATCATTATTTTCTTCCTCTCTGGTTGGTGTAGGCATCACGGGAACGGTTTTCTTTGATGTACTACTTTCCAATTCGAGAGCAGGTACAACTACCTCATCAACTTCTACTTTCCTCCCACTCACTTCTTTCGAGAGAAACTCCTTCTCTAGAAAAGACCCATTCTTAGCAACAAAGATTTTGACTTCGGATCTGTGGTAGAAGGTATACCCAATAGTTTCTTTCGGGTATCCTATGAAGACGCACTTCTCCGCTTTGGGTTCGAGCTTATTAGGTGATAACCCACAAGTATAGGGGATCGCAATAGTTTTCGAGGGTAGAGTATTCAACCCAAATTTATTGATTCGACACAAGGGGAGCCAAAGAATATTCTCAAGTATTAGCAGCTGAGTTGTCAATTCAACCACACTTGAAAGACTTAATATCAGCAGCAAAATATTTAGTAGCAAAGTAGTATGGAAGTAACGGTAATGGTGCCAAAAGTAACAGTAGCAGTTTTGTAGCAATCGTAATAGTAGCAACGGAAAAGTAACGAAGCAAAGATCAATATGAAACGAGCTTGTAGGCAATGGATCAATGATGGATAATTATGTCGGATGGCATTCATCATGCAACGGTTATAACCTAGGGTGACACAGAACTAGCTCCAATTCATCAATATAATGTAGGCATGTATTCCGAGTATAGTCATATGTGCTTATGTAAAAGAACTTACATGACATCTTTTGTCCTACCCTCCTGTGGCAGTGGGGTCCTATTGGAAACTAAGGGATATTAAGGCCTCCTTTTAATAGAGTACCGGACCAAAGCATTAGCACTTAGTGAATACATGAACTCCTCAAACTATGGTCATCACCAGGAAGTGTCCTACTATTGTCACTCCGGGGTTGCCGGATCATAACACATAGTAGGTGACTATTGACTTGCAAGATAGGATCAAGAACACAAATATATTCATGAAGACATAATAGGTTCAGATCTGAAATCATGGCACTTGGGCCCTAGTGACAACATTAAGCATAGCAAAGTCATAGCAACATCAATCTTAGAACACAGTAGATACTAGGGATCAAACCCTAACAAAACTAACTCGATTACATGGTAAATCCCATCCAACCCATCACGGTCCAGCAAGCCTACGATGGGATTACTCATGCACTGCGGTGAGCATCATGAAATTGGTGATGGAGGATGGTTGATGATGATGATGGCGACGGATTCCCCTCTCCGGAGCCCCGAACGGACTCCAGATCTACCCTCCCGAGGAAGATCAGGGCTTGGCGACGGCTTTGTATCGTAAAATGCGACGAATCCATCTCTCTATTTTTTCTCCCCGAACGTGAATATATGGAGTTGGAGTTGAGGTCGGTGGAGGTCCAGGGGGCCCACAAGGACAGAGGGCGCGACCCAGGGGGGTGGGCGCGCCCTCCACCCTTGTGGCCAGGGTGTGTGCCCCCTTCGGTTGATTCTTTCACCAATATTTTTTATTAATTCCAAAAATGATCTCCGTGAATTTTCAGGTCATTCGGAGAACTTTTATTTCCGCACAAAAATAACACCATGGCAATTCTGCTGAAAACAGCGTCAGTCCGGGTTAGTTCCATTCAGATCATGCAAATTAGAGTCCAAAACAAGGGAAAAAGAATTTGGAAAAGTAGATACGATGGAGATGTTAGGTTGAAGCCTTTTGACATAAGCGTCGCATCCCCAAACTTTAAGAAACGACAGCTTAGGTTTCTTGCCAAACCATTGTTAATACGGTGTCGTCTCAACGGATTTAGATGGTGTCATATTTAACGTGAATGCGGCTGTCTCTAATGCATAACCCCAAAATGATAATGGAAAATCGGTAAGAGACATCATAGAACGCACCATATATCTAATAAAGTACGGTTACGACGTTCGGACACACCATTACGCTGTGGTGTTCCAGGTGGCGTGAGTTGTGAAACTATTCCACATTGTTTTAAATGAAGGCCAAACTCTTAACTCAAATATCCGCCTCCGCGATCTGATCGTAGAAACTTTATTTTCTTGTCACGATGATTCTCCACTTCATTCTAAAATTCTTTGAACTTTTCAAATGTTTCATCAAGTAGGTATACCCGTACCTACTCAAATCATCTGTGAAGGTTATAAAATAACGATACCGCCGCGTGCTTCAACACTCATCGGACCGCATACATCGGTATGTATTATTTCCAATAAGTCATTAGCTCGCTCCATGGTTCCGAAGAACGGAATTTTAGTCATTTTTCCCATTAGGCATGGTTCGCAAGATTCATAATCAAGTGATTCCAAAAGTCCATCTGTATGGAGTTTCTTCATGCGCTTTATACCAATATGACATAAACGGCAGTGCCACAAGTATGTTGCACTATCATTATCCACTTTGCATCTTTTGGCATCAATATTATGAATATGTGTATCACTACAATCGAGATTCAACAAGAATAGACCATTCACTAAGGGTGCATGGCCATAAAAGATGTTACTTATATAAATAGAACAACCATTATTCTCTGACTTAAATGAATAACCGTTTCACATTAAACAAGATCCAGATATAATGTTCATGCTCAATGCTGGCACCAAATAACAATTATTGAGGTCTAAAACTAATCCTGAAGATGTAGAGGTAGCGTGTCGACAACGATCACATCAACCTTGGAACCATTCCCGACGTGCATAGTCACCTCGTCCTTAGCCAGTCTTTCTTTATTCCGCAACTCCTGTTTCGATTTACAAATATGAGCAACCGAACCAGTATCAAATAACTAGGTGCTACTACGAGCAATAGTAAGGAACACATCAACAACATGTATATCAAATATACCTTTGTTCACTTTGCCATCCTTCTTATCCGCCAAATATTTGGGGCAATTTCGCTTCCAGTGACCATTACCCTTGTAGTAGAAGCACTCAGTCTCATGCTTTGGTCCAGCTTTGGGCTTCTTCACAGAAGCGGCAACTTCCTTGCCGTCCTTTTTGGAGTTCCCTTTCTTTCCCTTGCCCTTTTTCTTGAAACTGGTGGTTTTATTAACCATCAACACTTGATGCACTTTCTTGATTTCTACCTCCACCGATTTCAGCATCGCGAAGAGCTCGGAAATCGTTTTAGTCATTCCTTGCATATCATAGTTCATCACGAAGCATTTATAGCTTGGTGGTAGTGATTGAAGAACTCTATCAATAACACACTCATCTGAGAGGTCAATTCCTAGCTGAGTCAAGTGGTGGTGGTACCCAGACATTCTGAATGTGTGTTCACTGACAGAATTGTTCTCCACCATTTTATAGCTAAAGAACTTGTTGGAGACTTCATATCTCTCAACCCGGGCATTAGCTTGAAATATCAATTTCAGCTCTTGGAACATCTCAGATGCTCTGTGGTGCTCAGAATGCTTTTGGAGCCCTAGTTCTAAACCGTAAAGCATGGCACAGTGAACTATCGAGTAGTCATCAATCTGTGTTTGCCAGGCTTTCACAAAGTCTAGACTAGCGGGAGCGGGTGGGTCACCTAGCGGTGCATCAAGGACATAATTCTTCTATGCAGCAATGAGGATAATCCTCAAGTTACAGACCCAGTCTGTGTAGTTGCTACCATCATCTTTCAAGTTAGCTTTCTCTAGGAACACATTAAAATTCAAGGGAACGGTAGCACGGGCCATTGATCTACAACATATATTTACAAAGTTTATAAGGACCAAGTTCATGATAAATTATAGTTAAATTAATCAAATTACTAATGAACTCCCACTTAAATCGACATCCCTCAAGTTATCTAAGTGATACATGATCCATATCAACTAAACCATGTCCGATCATCACGTGAGATGGAGTAGTCTTCAATGGTGAACATCTTCATGCTGATCATATCTACTATATGACTCATGTTCGACCTTTTGGCCTCCAGTGTTCCGAGACCATGTCTGTACATGCTAGGCTCGTCAAGTTTAACCCAAGTATTCTGCTTGTGCAAAACTAACTTACACCCATTGTATGTGAACGTAGAGTCTATCACACCCGATCATCACAAGGTGCTTCGAAACAACGAACTTTAGCAACGGTGCATACTTGGGGGGAGAACACTTCATCTTGAAATTAAGTGAAGGGATCATCTTATAATGCTACCGTTGTTCTAAGAAAAATAAGATGCATAAAGGATAAACATCACATGCAACCAAAATATGTGACTGATATGGCCATCATCATCTTGTGCTTTTGACCTCCATCTCCAAAGCAACGTCATGATCCCCACCGCCATCGGTGCGACACCTTTATCTCCATCATTGTGTTGGGGTCGTCTCACCAGCTATTGCTTCTACAACTATTGCCAACGCATAGCGATAAAGTAAAGCAATTACATGGTGCTTAATGATTGACACACAATCCATACAATAATTAAAAGACAACCCTAAGGCTCCTGCCGGTTGTCGATATTACAAAACATGATCATCTCATACAACAATGTATATCACATCACCTCTTGACCATATCACATCACAACATACCCTTCAAAAACAAGTTAAACGTCTTCTACTTTGTTGTTGCAAGTTTTACTTGGCTGCTATGGGTAACTAGCAAGAACCGTTCTTACCTATGCAAAACCACAACGGTGATTATCAAGTTTGCTATTTTAACCTTCTGCAAGGACCGTCCATAGTCAAATTTGATTCAACTAAAGTGAGAGAAACAGACACCCGCCAGCAACCTTATGCAAAACAAGTTGCATCAGTCGGTGGAACCGGTCTCATGTACGTGGACATGTAAGGTTAGTCCGGGCTGCTTCATCCCACAATACCCGCCGAATCAAAATAAGACGTTGGTGGTAAGCAGTATGAACATCACCGCCCACAGCTCCTTTGTGTTCTATTCGTGCATATCATCTACGCATAGACCTGGCTCATGATGCCACTGTTGAGGAATGTTGCATGGAAAACAAAAAATTTCTACGCACACACAAGATCTATCCATGGAGATTGGCTATGAGAGAGGGAGAGCATCTTCACACCCTTGAAGATCGCTAAGAGGAAGCGTTTATCAACGCGGTTGATGTAGTCCTACACCTTCACGATCCATCCCGATCAAGTACCGAACATACGGCAACTCCGCGTTCAGCACATGTTGAGCTCGATGACGTCCTTGCCTTCTTGATCCAGCAAGAGGGGCGAAGTAGTAGATGAGTTCCGGCAGCACGACGGCGTGGTGACGGTGGTGGTGAAGAACAATCTCCGCAGGGCTTCGCCAAGCACAACGGAAATGATGACGGAGGATAAACTAGAGGGGCGGGGTTGCCGGCACACGGTTTGGTGAATCTTGATGTGTTCCGGGTGCTAGCCCTGCCCCTCTATTTATATGCTGAGCCCTGGGTCGTTTCTTGGAGAAAGAGCCTCCTCAAAGTCGGTTTAGCCCGCAAGGCAAGAGTCCTTCTCGGACTCCAGGACCAGACGCCAGGGTCCTTGGCGTCTGGCCCCAGACGCCAGGGCCCTAGCGCCTGGCCCCTTTGGCCTCCGCAAAACTGCCTTTTGCACCTTCCTAATGCCCCGTGTGCTTTACCCCTTGGCCTAAATAGAGTGTTCTCGTACCCGAACATTTTGGGAAACATCGAAACCCCTTCCGGTGAATTTCGGAACCCTTTCAGAGACCAAACACTATTATCCCATATATCAATTGTTACCTCCGGACTATTCCGGAGCTCCTCGTCATGTCCGTGATCTCATCCAGGACTCCGAACACCATTCGGTCACCAACATATATACATAACTCATATAATACTATATCGTCAATGAACGTTAAGCGTGCGGACCCTACGGGTTCGAGAATGATGTAGACATGACCGAGACGCTTCTCCGGTAAATAGCTAATAGCGGGACTTGGATGCCTATACTGGTTCCTACATATTCTACGAAGATCTTTATCGGTCAAACCTTTATGACAACATACGTAGTTCCTTTTGTCCGTCGGTATTTACTTGCCCGAGATTCGATCATCGGTATCTCCATACCTGTTCAATCTCGTTACTGGCATGTCTCTTTACTCGTTCCATAATGCATCATCCTATAATTAACTCCTTAGTCACTTTGCTTGCAAGCTTCTTGTGATGCTGTATTACCTAGAGGGCCTAGAAATAGCTCTCCGTCACACGGAGTGACAAATCCCAGTCTCGATCCATGCCAACCCAACAAACACCTTCGGAGATACCTCTAGAGCACCTTTATGATCACCAGTTATGTTGTGACGTTTGATGGCACACAAGGCATTCCTCCGGAGTCTGGGAGTTGCATGATCTCATGGTCGAAGAAACATGTATTTGACATTAAGAAAGGAGTGGAAATAAACTGAACGATCATATGCTATGCTAACGGTTGGGTCTTGTCCATCACATCATTATCCTAATGATGTGATCCCGTTATCAAATGACAACTCATGTCTATGGTTAGGAAACCTTAACCATCTCTGATCAACGAGCTAGTCTAGTAGAGGCTCACTAGGGACAAGGTATTTGTTTATGTATCCACACATGTATTTAAGTTTCCAGTCAATACAATTCTACCCTGAATAATAAACCTTTATCATGAATAAGCAAATATAATAATAACAACTTTATTATTGCCTCTAGGGCATATTTCCATCAAATCACATGTCTAAAACTATGTTTGATACAGCTGCAGGAGGAACGGTCATGGGAAAGTCAAGAAACTACTTGATGATATGCAGGAAAACCATGCCCAATGGCATGTTGAAAGAACTACCACCAAGAGAGTGAATGCTATTGCAGAAAACAATGCGGAGTTGACAGCTAAGCTAGATGAATTCATCTTCATTATGAAAGGTAAAGAATAGGTAAACGTGAATGACATCACTAATGAAGAAATAGTGATGTGATTTTTATTGCCCGCAATAGCTATAAACCCAATTGGAAAAATAATGGATATGCTACTAGATTACCTTATCCTAATAATGGAGGAGCATCAAATAATTTTAATGGAGCTAGTAGCAGGAATAGAAATACTCTTGAAGAAACTCTTAAAAGTTTCATAGTAGTCGCTGAGCAAAATGAGAACTTCAAAAATATTTTGAAGAATCATGATAACTTGCTTAATCAATTGACTAGTAAGATTATTGGACTAACAAATGATGTGCATATGCTTGAGGGAAGATCCAAGAATATAGAGGCACATGTGGCTAAAATTGCAGAGAACGAGACATTAATCCTAGCTAAGTTTGCTGTTAAACCGGAATCTAACCCGCTTGAAAATGTCAAGATGGTAAGAAGCAACGAAGAGAAGACCGAAGAGATTGACACAAGCCATGTGCCAGAATATAATTATACCGTTTTAGACTTCGTAAAGATGATACCAATGAAGTAGGCACTACCTGAGCATCTCATAACGAGGCATATGATGTCTTTGTTGAGCAAGTTGCAACCAAGGTACGTGAACTTGATGATGAAAGAAAGAATATTTACAGTAAGTTACCGGCCAAGCAAGAAGATGCTTTTGAGCCTACTATAGAGATTAAGAATGGTTCGAATAAGTTCAATGCTTTATGTAATCTGGGGGCTAGTGTTTCTACTATCCCTAAGTCTGTTTATGATACTCTCAATCTAGGTTCTTATGTTACTACTGAGATTAGATTGAATATGGCAAATTCTACTTTTACTCAGGCAGTAGGAATTGAGCATGGAGTTATAGTTCAAATAAATGATTGCCTTGTCATGATTGATCTTGTGATAGTTGATATGCCTGAAGATCCTGTTGCTCCAATAATTCTTGGTCGACCTTTTCTAAGGACTATCAAAGCTGTGATAAATGTGTTTGAGGGGAATGTTAGATTTGATTTACCAGCTAAATATCCTTTTGTAATATATTTCCCTAGGAAAAAGAAAAGGTAGAGCTACACCGGAGAAGGCATCATTGTGAATGCAAGAAGCTACGGTCTCGGTGTGTTTGCACCACCTTGATCACCACTACGGTCGAGCTAACCGTCCAAAAACAAGAGCTTCGTAGGAGGCAACCCACGCAAATAAAGTAGACAAGTAAGTTTTTACTTTTGTTTCAATAAATGAGTGATTGAAGTTCGAGATAAAGAAGTAAGTTTGCAAGAGTTGTTCTAATGAAGGCTATGCTATGTGTAAGTTAATTATATGTTGTATTGGCGTTTGGATGCTTGGAAATATGCCTATGTATTGTGTTGGAACTAACTCCATAGGAGAAAGAGGAAAAATAGAAGTTTCGGAAGAAACATATCAAAAGGGGTGACCACGGTGGTCGTTTCGGCGGTCGCATGACCTCCTGGCGGTTCCAGCAGAAAACAACAAGAGGCGACATGATGAATGACGGTGTTCCATGCGAGCGCACGCGCTCATATGAGCTATCGTTTGACATCCTCGACCAAAATAAGAAAACAACCAGAGCATGCGACGGCGTTCCACTGCCACCCATTTCAGCTGTCGTATGAGGTATGCACAGACGCAGGTGAGCCATCATGCGAACAACGACCTTTCATACAAGCGCTTCTTCTTCTTCTTCTTCTTCTTCTTCTTCTTCTTCTCCTTCTTCTTCTTATTCTTCTTCTTCTCCTTCTTCTTCCAAACCTCTTCAAACCCTAGCAAAACTTTGCATGATCCCTCTACTCGCTCGATTTTAGTCAAATCCTTCCGTGTGATTGATCTAAGGTACGTTTCTCCTCCGATCCCCAATTTATTTTCCGCGAATCCACGTTCTATATGCCTAGCATTGTCATGTCTGGGAACTTCATACTTTTGATCAAAATTCGAGTTTGGCTTGGATTCGTTGATGTTTTTAGAGGAGTATGATATTGTTACTACCGTAGGATCAATATTGTTTAATTGCATCGGACTATTTTTTTTGTAGTTGTCTACGAGGAGGTCCACTCGCGTGCGCGGTGCTTTGTGTTCATCCGCCGCACCACCACAGCAAGTTTTCACTCAAGGGATCATCTTCACCAACTGTGAAAGCAAGGAAGAAATTCAGGCGCTCAGTACAAGGAAGATCAAAGCAACCAAGTGGGCTTGCGGTAGGACAAGGACAACTGATTCGTGATACAGGACTCTGCCGGTCAAAATGTTATTTGGACACAACCCCCACTTCAGTTCGTAACAGGCATATCTCAATGGCTGACTTCTAGTGCACAAAACAAGATCATATTTGGTCCCAACACAAATACATGATCGTAAGCATTAAGACCTCATACTTGTACCTATTTTTATTACTAGTGTTTGAATCATCATTTGCTTGATTGATCCGGTCAAAAGCTGGAATTGATCCTTTAACAAAAGCTTGCTAGAGACCATCGCTTCAAGGGAGCCTCCCTCTCGTGGGTTCGATAACCCGGGGTCATCTGTAGGAAAACAGGTGCGGGATGCTTTCTGTTCCTTCGCGGGATCACTAAAAGGAGGTATCAAGCCCTTTTTCTGGTACCGTTGCCGAGGAGTAGTTTAGTGTTCCTAGTCCTTTTGTTTAGAGCTTTTGTTAAAGTTTAGTTTTAGTTTTCTGTTTTATTTTAAGTTTTACTTTCGTTGCAAGTCTTGTTAGTTGAAAACCCCCCAAAAGATTACCATGGCTCGTAATCTTGGAAGTTTTTCTACTCCCAGCAATAACTTCATGCATGAACCCATAAGACAACCCGAGGTTGCAGCCGCGGAGTATGAGATCAAACCTAACTTAGTTTCCATGGTTTGACATGATCAATTTGGAGGCTCTGCTTCTCAAGATGTCGGTATGCACTTGCATAATTTTACAGAACTATGCAACATGACACACATTAAGGATTAGACCCTGATGCTTTGAAATTGCGTCTATTTCCTTTCTCTCTGAGAGGAAAAGCAAAAGGATGGCTTCTAGCTCTACCTAGAGGCAATATAACTTCTTGGGTTGATTGTCGCAATAATTTTTTATTTAAGTTTTGTCCACCTGCAAAAATTATGCATCTTCGTTCTCAGTTTGCAAGTTTCAAGCTGGAAGAACGTGAGCCACTAGCGCTTGTGTGGGATAGAATGAAAGAAGCCATAAGAAACTGTCCTAAAATAGCTATCTCTGTTGTAGCTCTTTTCTGGCCCCGAATTCCAACTGTCGGCAATCGCCCTCTTGTGTTAGAACCTGCAATTTAAGAGAGAAAAGACATTGGAATGACACCTAAAAGTGAAATATAACTTTAAAACAATGTAAATTACAATAGAAAAACATGATGCAAAATGGACGTATGACGACGTTGCAAGGGATTGAGCTCGAGAGGGAGAAGTTGAGACTTGAGAGACAACGAAAGAGTCGAGGATCATGTTGCAGGACACTAGCCTTTTGGATGAGGAAGGCAAGAAGTGGTGATCAACATGAAGAAGATTATCAACGAGTGCAACAATGGAGGCGTTTGATTCATTTGTGTATCGCATATTTATGTATGAATTCGTATATTTTATTTTGACATGTAATGAATTGTTGAATTTTCATTGAATTGTTGATGAATTTGTTCTACATGATAGAGGTGCATGGATTTGCATGAATATGAGCATTGACATATAGAGAGCGCGGTTGTCCGCGAGGAAAAATGAGGAGCCGGTCGATGCTGTCCGCGGGAGCGTCCGGTCGCGCCAGCATACGTTTAGGGGGTCGGATTTGCTCAGTGTGGTTGTAGATGCTCTAACCGAAAATTCACTTTGGCACATGGGAGAATATGCTCCTGTCATCGAAAAAAGTCAAAATGTCAAAAAAATTGAAAAAAATCCCGATATTCTATATGCACACGGCAAGTTTCATGAAAAACCAGCATTTGTGGCTTGTGTAAAAAGACAAAAGAATGTCTCATGAAAAACCCTTTTTAACACCGAATTTTGCCTTTTTCACACGCTACACAAAAGTTATCGGTTTTTCACGGTCAAAAATTGCAAAAAATACTAAAGGGACCAATAAACTTGGACGGAGGTAATATTTTGTGATCTTGGGCAGCCTAGAATGTGAATTGGCTGTTTTTCAGCATCTGATTCGGCAAGATTCGGATTTGAGGACAGTTCCGTCATTCCCCAGCCTAGCAGCAGCAGCAATATTTATTTGGCAGAGCTGCAATGTCAAACGCCATTGCCCACCCACCGAGCCCCACCGCACCCATCATCCTGTATCAATGCGTGCGGGGCAGCAGCGGCAGCAGCCATGTCGCAACTACCATCACGCACACCCACCCACAATTTGTGGGTCGCGGCTTTCTCTCTCCAGAGGACAGGCTGCCGGGAAATAAAGAAGGGATCCCAGCCATCCATGGAGAATTGGAGAGGTGGAGAGGGGAGAGAGACAAGCCGGCGTCCATGTCCTGACGTCCACCCACACCCCCCGATACCTGCTTTTTCCCAGGGCTGGGATATGTGGCCATGGCATTTCTAGAGGGAGAAACACGGCAAGGGGAGGAGGTACGGGGCCGGTCTGCATCGTCACATTCACACTCCCCTTTCCTTTGTCTCCCTCCCCCAGTCGCTCGCTCTAGTAGCCTCCTCGCCACCAATGACACGAGAGACGACCGACTGGTTCGCTGAGGCCGGGCGGCAAGCGAGCGAGGGAAAGGAGAGACAGCGCCCCACTACTCCCGTCCACTCCATATGCCATTACCACCCACCACCTCCCCCTCTACCACCGCCCACTAGAGCCGAGCCGAGTCTGCCTAGAGAGAGAAAAGAGTTGTTGCCTTGTTGGTGTTCATTGCGTGCGCGCTGGCCTCCTCGCCTTCCCTCCCTCCCCCTGTTCTCATCCAGCCTCAGTCACCATGGGCCTTTTTGGGTTTTCGGCACCACCATCTCACTCATGGGTCAGAGCAGTCCCCTCCGCTCCCTCCCTTCCCTTCACACGGCGCGGGAAGAGAGAGAGAGAGAGAGGGCGGACGGAGCAGGCGCAAGAAACTTCCACCCACACCTCCCCTGCTTCCCCTTCCAACCTTTATTAGTATTATCTCCTTCCTTCCCCCCTCCCTCCCTCGGTCCCGTCCCCTCTCGCTTTCTCCCCCGTCTCTCCACGATCCGCCGGGCTTCTTCTTGTTCCCAACCGTGGTGAGGTGAGGCGGCGATGAAGAGGGCTCACAAGGTGGTCCTGGCCCAGCCGGCGGCGGCGGCGGCTGCGACGCCTCCTCGGCCGCTGCCTCGAGCGCCCCGGCCCGTCCGCGGCGACGGGGGAGAGGCGTTCAGGGCGAGCCAGAGGTACCAGAGCCTCCTCCAGGACTACAAGGAGCTCCTCAAGGTGGGCGCGCCGGCTTCGTTTACTGTTTCTTTGATTTTGATCCACGATCTGATCTCAGGTTTGGGGGTTTTCTTGTGTCGATGTCAAACTTGTTTTCTTGTTCTTCGCCTTGTGTTTGATCTGATCTTTGTGGTTTTACTGTTTCCCCCTTTTCCCCAGGAGTTATTCTGCCTTTTGTTTCTTGGGGTGTTTATTTTGGATCTGGCGTTCTTAGGGTTAAACTCAACCTTCGGGGTTAAATTCGAGGTTCCAAGTTTGATCTTTTCGCCTCATCAGAGCATATGTTCAAGATTTGATTGAGGCGTACTAGTCCATTTTTCACTCCATTCATGATCCTTTTAGCAAAGGATCGTGCATTACTTGGCCTGAACGGATTTTCAGCAAATTGCCTTCTTGATTTGTTAATCTGTTGGGTTATCATGTGCGAACAACACTCAGGCCGTTGGTGTCTGATGATTTGCTTTTGTTGACCTCATCAGGAAACTGCCGCAAAGAAGAACAGATTGCATTTGGAGAAGCTGAAAAAGCAAAGGCTTTCGGCTGAAGTCAAGTAATCACCAAATGCTTAACTCTTCGTTAAATTTTCTTATTGGCAATCAACGCGCTCCGATGATGAACACCATGTTCTCATTTGAACCCTATGATATTGCAGGTTTTTGCGAAGAAGGTACAAATCTATGTCAGAAAATCCATCTCAGACTGCTGTTTATAGATTGAAGAACCCGGCAATGGCGCCTACTTCCCGGACCGCGGTGTGGGTTGATCACCACCGGCCCGTTCAGGCTGTTGGGAGTTCAAGCAAAGGTCATCAGCCCGCGCAGCAGCAAAGGCAGCATCAGGTTCCGCGGTCGTCTCCGGTTATTGACCTCAACGAGGCTTGTGAGCTGGTAACGGTTTTGGAAATGTCAGCTTGCTAGTGCCATTGCTGTTTAGATATGCCATCTGAACTTATCTGAATGTGTTTTGCTCTTTCAGAGTTCCTCCGAGGAGACGGAAGAATTTCATGGTTACCAGGAGACTGTTAGGGCGGACAAGGTGAACAGGTACCTGTTAGAGGGCAATGTTGTCGCCGGTCCTAGTGACTCGAAAATGCCGGCGTTCTGGGATGCCCGGAACTCTGCGGCGGCGCGCGCCGCCGGGAAGAGGAAAATCTCATGGCAGGATCAGTTGGCTCTTAGAGTATAGGTTGCTGGATTACAATGTCAAGTGTGGTTTTAGCAGGAGTCATGCCTCATCTCTGGTCCTCGAGCTGTAAAAGAATCCCTCCTTCGAGTCATCAGTGGATGTGTAGTTGCTTCGTGGTGCATCATCAGTGGATGTGGATAAAATGAACCATAAGTTCGATCTGAGAAAGAAGATGACATAGTTGATGAAATTTTGTCGTTCTTACTGGGCATAATCTGGATGTGTCTTGCGGTAGTCGTCTGGTAGAAAGGTCTCATTAATTTCATATAAATCAAGCTCATTTCCGGCGAAGAAGGGAGGATAAGATCCAGGATTCTCATTAAGATCTCAACGGCGACCTTGCTTTCTTTTTCTGAACTGAAAACTGTAGGCACGCCCCTACAGTTATTTTCTACATGATGCGTGCTACTTGTAACATTGGTTGCAATGTTAACTCTAGTTTAGATACCAGTAGTAGTAAGTAAACAAATATATTTGGTAACCTGGAAATGAGGAAATAATGTGAAGTAAACAAGCTGTTATTTGCAAGCACCGGAGCAAGTATAATAGCAGGCTTATAGCCCGCTTACATGACAATTTTGCTTAGAGCAAGTACAATAAAGTACAGTCACAATTTTGCTTAGAGCAAGTACAATAAAGTACAGTCACATGCTCTCATGCAAGAGCCAACTGCATGTGCTCTTAGATATTATGTGAGAGTGAAAGATGGGTCATGTATTAATAAAATAGCACATACTTATGGCTAATTATTATACATATTGGCTATCAGATTGGTTATATATAACATGACACTTTCTTATAACCAATAGTTGGCTATATTATTAACCATGCTCTTATGTGGAAGAGAGACATAAAAAAGTAAGGGAAGTCGGCTCTTGCATAGGCTTGTAGCCTCCTTATATGACAATTTTGCTTATGTGGAAGACATGCATGAAAAAATAAGGAAAGTGGGCTCTCGTGCAAATGCAATAAATATGAGAAAAGAGATAGAGAGAAGATGAGAAAAAGTACTAATAATCTTATAGTCCACCTTATAGCTAAGAGCAAATACACTAATGGGCTTATAGCATGCTTACATGATACTTTTGTCTATGTGGAGGAGAGAGACATAGAAAAATGATGGAGTGAGCTCTCATGCAAGAATCTAGCTATATCCGCACTCCTAGACAAATGCAATAAATATGAAGAAAGAGATAGAAAAAAGGTGAAAAAAGTAGTACTCTTATAGCCAACCTTATAGCTAACCTTGTTATATAAGTGACTATAAGTGATGGCTATATATGACATGGCAACATCATATAGCCAGCAGTTAGCTATACTATTAACCATGCTTACCTTATTGTATGGGTGACTATAAATGATGGCTATAGATGATATAACAACATCATATAGCCAGCAGTTGGCTGTATTAACCATGCTCTTAGTAAACAAATAAATTTACTAATGTATCTTACATAACGCGTGATACCGTAGGCCCTAGGGCATCTCAAAAGCGGACCCTCATATCGCCTACAAACGTCTATGTTTGGACCGCGAAGATTAGCAAAACTTCTAACGCTATCTCGCATCAGTCCGTGGACCAACCAGAAGCAAACTAGGAGGGCTTTGCGAGAGTCTGGACCGTTGTAGGACTCCGACATCTGGCCCTACCTAAAACCACACCCAAACCCGACGTCTCCATCCCTGCTACTCGCTGGTGCTATGGCCCTGCTACTCTATGCACGTGTACGTGTGTAAATGCGGCTTTGTCACCTTTCTTGATGTTATGCTGAGGACTCCGCTAGCCAATGAACGATCCACCACAGCAACAACTCGGATTTCGGCTATGAGTTTGTTATCATACGTAGTAGCAACACTACAAACGAATATTATTCGGCTTTCTCTTGAATGAGTGTGTATGTGGTAAACAAAGGGGACTGATCAAAAGAGCTCGAAAGATACAAATATGAAAGGTCCATAGTTCCCAAAAATTAAGCCACAGCGAAACTCTATGCATGATCACTTACTTGGCATAATCCTTTCATGTGACAACCAAAGTTTCAGCAAAGAATGATTGAAATGAAGTGCTTAAGAGCCTTGAGGATTAGATAATTGTGGGCATATTTATGAGCACTCTAGCATCATGTTTTTCTACATGCCTTTCACTCCCTAACTTAAGTTTTTCATGGCTCCATCGAAGAAAACTCTTCCGTGCATTCCCGACAAGCAAGTGTTGTCTAGAATAAATAGAGTTGAGTGTTGCAAAGCTGTTTTGTCTAGGAGATCAAAATACTTTGTGTTGATTATCTTTGCTTCACTAACACTACACAATAACCATGCCACCGCTATAGCTGCACTAAGCTTTCAGGTCAAGAAGCGGATGGCTATCTAGGCGTACCGATCATAAGTGAACCAAAACCTTTTCGTTATTTTGGTTTAAACAACTGAGTTCCTTATGATTCGGATTTCTCTCTATGTTGCTCGAGGGCGATAAGTTTAAGCTTGGGAAAGTTGACGAGTGATATTTTTACATTCATTCACCCTTAGTTTAAACTGAGATACTCCCTCCGTTCCTAAATATAAGTCCTTTTAGAGATTTCACTAGGGACTGCATACGGATGTATATAGACATACTTTAGAGTGTAGATTCACTCATTTTGCTTAGTATGTAGTCCGTAGTAGAATATCTAAAAAGACTTCTGAAAGCACAAGTGCTCCCTGGGTGATTTTGATAATTAATGTCAACATATCTCTTGTTGGACTAATATTTTTATCTAGTATATTTCAGATGAGTTCAACAGTGGAGTGGCGTGGACAAGAGGATGTGGAACCCCTTCGAGAAGCTAAGGACAAGGATTGGCAAAATCTCAAGACTCTACTTTTTCATTTTAGTGATCCAAGATCACATTGAGTCCATAGGAAAGCCAATACTATTAAAAGGGGATGAGGTGTTACTTAACGGCCTGCTTGCTCAAAGTGCTTAGTGATATGCTCCAAAGCCCTCAACCACTTTCTCATTTCCACATATGTCCCAAACCTAAAGTCAAACTCGGCCCCACCGATTTGATCTATCCTGCACCACCGAGTTCACTTAACATAGCCACTGCCAGAAACCCTAATCAGTTCGGTCTCACCGAGATGGGCTTGCAAACTCTCTGTTGCCAATTGCAACTATTTCGGTCTCACCGAGATATGCAATCGGTCCCACCGAGTTTGCTTGACCAACTCTCTGTTTTGCTTATTACCAAAATCGGTCTCATCGAGTTTGTGTAATCGGTCAAACCGAGTTGAGGTTTTACCCTAACCCTAGCACATCGGTCCCAGCAAAAACTCTAACGTTCACATTTTGAACTAAATCGGTATGACCGAGTTTGAGTATTCGATGCCACCGAGTTTGGTAAATTGTGTGTAACGGCTAGATTTTGTGTGGAGGCTATATATACCCCTCCACCCATCCTCCATACGTGGAGAGAGCCATCAGAACGTGCCTACACTTCCAGCATTCATTTTCTGAGAGAGAACCACCTACTCATGTGTTGAGACCAAGATATTCCAATCCAACCACAAGAATCTTGATCTCTAGCCTTCCCCAAGTTGCTTTCCACTCAAATCATCTTTCCACCAAATCCAAATCTGTGAGAGAGAGTTGAGTGTTGGGGAGACTATCATTTGAAGCACAAGAGCAAGGAGTTCATCATCAACACACCATCTATTACCTTTTGGAGAGTGGTGTCTCCTAGATTGGTTAGGTGTCACTTGGGAGCCTCCGTCAAAATTGTGGAGTTGAACCAAGGAGTTTGTAAGGGCAAAGAGATCGCCTACTTCGTGAAGATCTACCCAAGTGAGGCAAGTCCTTCGTGGGCGATGGCCATGGCGGGATAGACAAGGTTGCTTCTTCGTGGACCCTTCATGGGTGGAGCCCTCCGTGGACTCGTGCAACCGTTACCCTTCGTTGGTTGAAGTCTCCATCAATGTGGATGTACGATAGCACCACCTATCGGAACCACGCCAAAAATCTCCGTGTCTCCAATTGCGTTTGCACACTCCAATCCCATCCCTTTACTTTCTTGCAAGTTGCATGCTTTACTTTCCGCTGCTCATATACTCTTTCCAAGCTTTCTTGAAATGTATTGTGAATGATTAAACTTGTGCTAAAACTCCACCTTAACTTGAAGAACTTAAAAACTGCCACTTTTCCTTGTTGAGGGTCTAATCACCCCCCCTCTAGACACCTCTTCTCGATCCTTTCAATTGGTATCAGCGCATTGGTCTCCATTGCTTTGGTTTAATCACCATTGGAGGAAGATGGATGAGTCTACGTTGGGGAGTCTTAGACGTAGAGTGCCTATACTTGATGGAGAGTTCTTTCATGAATGGAAAAATGAGAGCTTGAGATTTTCAATGAATATCACTTGAACAAGTACATTACTAGCCCTTGTGCACCCCTTGTTGATCCTTTGCATCCTACCCTTGATGAGTCTATTGACACGATCCGCAACCTTAGAACTGTCAATCTTATTACTAGAGGTTTGCCTAGAAATTTGTTTGGTTGCTTGCCTACTCTTGATTCTGCCTACACTATATGGAGATTTCTTGAGGAACGATTTCCAAACTATTCCTTGCAAAACTTAGATGAGATTCTTCACAAGTCTATTGCTTTGAGTAAGATGAATTCCAATGATCCTAAGTTTGGTGATTGCCTATTTGAGCTTAGTAACCTCATGCGTGCCAAAGGAGATGTTGGAATCATTAGTAATATCATCTCCGAAGCCATTAGAATTCATAAGGATGAACATTGTGATGATCATTTATCTAATGAATCACTCTCTCTAGGAATTGATCAATCACAAGACGGTGTTGAACATGGATACTATGATGAGGATGATGATAGTGACTTTGATCTCGATGAGTCTATGAGACACTTTGGTCTTATGGCAAATCTTCGCGGCTACATGGCTGGAGGAAAGGAGTGGGTTCTTGATAGTGGATGTACCGATCACATGACCGGAGACAAGGATATGTTTCATGAGCTTGCTGAAAACAATGGCCCTCGAAAGTATGTCACCTTTGGTGATAACTCAAAGGGTAAGGTGGTTCGCCTTGGTAAGGTGGCCATCTCACATGATAGCTCCATAAAAAATGTTATGCTCGTTGAATCCTTTGGCTATAATTTACTTTCCGTATCTAGACTTGCTGACTTTGGTTTCAATGTCCTATTTACTGAAGTAGATTGCCAAGTGTTTCATAGAGATAATCATAAAATGGTCTTTACCGATATACGTAGAGTTGATCTATACATTGTTGATTTCACTAAAAAGGCTCAACCTAGAACTTGCTTAATTGCGAAATCTTCTAAAGGCTGGTTGTGGCATAGAAGATTAGGTCATGTGGGCATGCGAAATCTTGATAAGCTTATTAAAGGCGATCATATCCTTGGAGTGAAAGATGTTATATTTGACAAGGATAGACTATGCAGTGCTTGTAAAGTAGGAAAACAAGTTGGAGGAAGCCACCCCGTGAAGAACATCATGACCACGAGAAGACCGCTTGAGCTACTTCATATGGATCTCTTTGGTCCCAACGCCTATAAAAGTCTCGATGGAAACTCATTTGGTCTAGTCATAGTCAATGATTTTTCAAGATTTACGTGGGTGTTCTTTCTTGATGATAAATTGCAGGTCCAAAAGATCTTCAAGAACTTCGCTAGGAAGGCCCAAAATCAATTTGAAGTGAAGATCAAGAAGGTTTGCAGCGACAACGGAACAGAGTTCAAGAACGCAAATGTGGATACCTTCCTTGACGAAGAAGGGATTTCACACGAGTTCTCGGCTATGTACATGCCTCAACAAAATGGAATTGTTGAGAGGAAGAACCGGACTCTTATTGAGATGGCGAGAACGATGCTTGATGAGTACAAGACGCCAAAACACTTTTGGGCGGAAGCGGTTGAGACAGCTTGCCATGCAACAAATCGCTTATATCTTCACAAGCTACTTGGCAAGACGACATACGAGCTTCTCACCGGTAACAAACCCCAAGTTGGATATTTTTGATTATTCGGCTCAAAGTGTTACATTCTTGATAAGCATCGTCGTTCTAAATTTGCTCCTAAATCTCATGAGGGTTTCCTACTCGGTTATGGCTCAAACTCTCACACTTACCGTGTCTACAAAAATTTCACCCGGAAGGTTGAAGAGACGGTAGTTGTGAAGTTTGATGAATCTAACGGCTCGCAAGTAGAGCAATTTCCAATTGATGTAGGAGACAAAGACCCTTCAGAAGCAATCCAAGACTTGTCTATTGGCAAGATTCGTCCAACGGAGGTGAAGGAGAGTACCTCGTCCATCCAAATGGAAGCTTCTACCTCACGACAAGGTGAACCAAGAGTTGACACGGAGGCATCCACAAGTGGGACACGCCAAGGTGAAGAAAACGAGGAAGTACACCAAGATGAACCTCATCAACGTCCTTCTCCACCTCGACAAGAGAACGACAACGTCAACAACGAAGAAGGCCAAGAGGAAGAACAAGATGATGAAGAAGATGTTCCACCCCAACCCAAACAAAAGCTCTCACGAGTTCGAGCAATAGTTTCACGAGACCACCACGCCGAACAAATTTTCAATGATATCCAAACCGGGAGAATCACTCGCTCTGAAACTCGTTTGGCTATTTTTTGTGAACATTATTCATTCATCCCTAGCATTGAACCTATGAAGGTTGAAGAAGCATTGTAAGACACGGATTGGATAAATGCCATGCACGAAGAGCTACACAACTTTGAGAGGAACCAAGTGTGGACATTGGTCGAGAAGCCCGACAACAACCACAACATCATCGGTACCAAATGGGTGTTTCGTAACAAGTAAGACGAAGATGGACAAGTCGTTCGCAACAAAGCATGTCTCGTTGACCAAGGCTACACTCAAGTCGAAGGTATGGACTATGGTGAGACTTATGCCCACGTTGCTAGACTTGAGTCCATCCGCATCTTACTTGCCTATGCTAATCACCATGATATTACCTTGTACCAAATGGACATTAAAAGTGCTTTTCTAAATGGTGAAATTGAGGAGGAAGTTTATGTTAAACAACGTCCCAGCTTTATTAATCCTAAGAAGCCCTACCATGTTTACAAACTTCACAAAGCTCTTTATGGTCTTAAACAAGCTCCTAGAGCGTGGTATAAATGCTTGACCAAGTTCCTTATTGAAAAAGGCTTTGAGATTGGAAAGATAGATTCCACTCTTTTTACTAAAAGGGTTAATGGTGAATTATTTGTGTGCCAAATTTATGTTGATGATATCATATTTGGCTTGACTAACCCTCATTTTAGTGAGAAGTTTGGAAAGCTAATGTCGGAGAAGTTTGAGATGTCTATGATGAGCGAACTCAAGTTCTTTCTTGGTTTGCAAATCAAGCAAACTAAGGAGGGTACCTTTGTTTCCCAAACAAAGTATACCAAGGACTTACTCAAGAAATTCAACATGCAAGAAAGCAAAGGTATGAAAACACCCATGCCTACTAGTGGAAATCTTGACTTGACTAAGGATGGCAAACCGGTTGATCAAAAGGTTTACCGCTCTATGATTGGTTCATTGTTATATCTATGCGCCTCCCGTCCCGATATTATGCTAAGTATGTGCATGTGTGCACGATATCAAGTGGCCCCCAAATAATGTCATCTTAAGGCTGTGAAAAGGATAGTGAGATACTTAATTCATACACCAAATTTTGGCATTTGGTATCCTAAGAGGTCTTCTTTTGATCTTGTTGGCTACTCCGACTCAGACTATGCCGGTGACAAGGTTGATAGAAAGTCCACTTCGGGTACTTATCAATTTATTGGTAGATCTCTTGTGTCTTGGTCCTCCAAGAAACAAAACTCGGTATCCTTATCCACCGCCGAAGCGGAATACATTGTCGCCGGTTCATGTTGTGCTCAATTACTTTGGATGATCCAAACTCTTAAAGATTATGGGATCTATGTGAAACATGTTCCATTGCTTTGTGACAATGAAAGTGCTATTAAGATTGCTCACAATCCCGTGCAACACTCTCGAACTAAGCATATTGAAGTTCGCCATCATTTCATTTGAGATCATGTTGCTAAAGGGGACATTGATCTTAAGCATGTTCGTACCGATAAGCAATTGGCAGATATATTCACCAAACCACTTGATGAGAAAGTATTTCGCCGTTTGAGAGGTGAATTGAACATCATTGATGCCTCAAACTTGGAGTAGAAACTCCATTTGGATACATGCAAGTCATGAGCCTTTGATTAATCCTTGATATTTCTCTTATGATGATGATCATATGTCTTGGATATATTTGCACCCTTGCATGCTATCTAACCCTTGTAGGTACTTGGATGAATCTAAATCTATGAGATTGCAAATCACTCACATCTTGAGCAATCTCTACATCACCAAGTCTCTACAATATGGTGGTTGAAGACAAGGAAGCATGAAACCTTTCGACATATCCTTTGACAATTTCTTTATATCAAATTTCATTTAGTATCAAATTTCATGATTGTCATTTTGGATACACAAGTGCTTTTCCTTGCAAAACTAACCCATGTAAACTCAAACTACAAGCGATGCTACAAACTCATTAATGAGCTACATCAACCTTGAGCATCCCACATGAGTTCAACTACATGATCAAGATCAACACCACCACCCAAGGTATGTTATTCCATCTTAGAGAAGCTTTACCCCAAGTCATGGGTCAAAGCAGCTCAACAAGATGTGAATACATCAAAATGCTTAAACGAAAAATGGCAACCCCATTTTGAGCTTAAACGATGAGTATGACCTATGATCAAGTATTCTCACTTGACTCCTCAGTCAATATACTCTAACATAGGTGACTTTGTCGCCGACCAATTCTAGATGAAGTTCTCTAGTGTTTTTCTGAGTTCTTGCATTTGTCTCTTGCATGTTTGTTTCCCTTTTAAAAATAACTTCATCTAGATTTCTTTATTTTCTCTGTTCGTTTCTACATTCCCTGCATCCAATTCATTGCAAATCTTTCAGTTAATTCCTTGCAAATCTTTGTGAGATCTTATTTGCCTAGTGAGCTGAGATGACAATTGTTCTCTCAATGTTGAACTCGGACTCACTGGTTTGTTTCTTTTGGTCAACCGAACCACCTCGGTGGCACCGAAGAAAACAACTCGGTGTTACCAATTTCAATGCTGAGGAGACACTTTGCCATTTGCATCCTGCATATTTGTTCCAGCTCCACTCAATGATTCTTGTCCTCTACCTGCATCACATTGATCTATATGCTGCTTTGTCATGTGACTCAAGGACCAAACCTATTCGACTCACACTCCGGAAGATCCCTTCTTGGAAATTGATGTCAAAGGGGGGAGAGAGATTACATCAAAGCTTAAACACATCAAAGGGAGAGAGAGAGCCCAGATGCTTGGTACTAAAAGAGGAGAGAAGTCACATGTCTTTAAGAGGGGAAAATACATGTTAGTATATGTTACGATTGTTTTTTTTGATTTTCTTGTTTTGCTCTGATTTTCTTTTCCCTATCTTCTCCCATTATCAATATAAGATTCAGGGGGAGAAAGACATCTAAGGGAAGGAAATCTTCGAATTCATTGCATATCTTTACTCTTCGGGGACATGTATATATCCAATTTAGTACCTAGTACTTACTCTCTACATGTCATCCCAATCTTGGTACTCTTGTGGCTTGCTGTTTGCTCGGTTTAGTAGATGTTCCTGTGTTATCTAACTTTGTTTACTCAGGTTCATCCCTTTCAAAGCCAGCTCAAGACCACAAGGTAAGTATATGCATCACACTCATGTGCATGATGATCTCTTGCTGATGTACATATTGTTTGCAAGAAGAACTCATGAACATGAAGGTATATTTCCTGTATCTATATCATTTGCTCTGATGCATATAGCCAAGATACATGTAACTCATTGCTTGCTCTGTCATGACTATGCATTCACATGCCCTTGCATTCCATATTTACATGATTGCATACATGTAGGGGGAGCCTATGCATGTTACATGTCTTTCCAAAGATTTACTTGTTATTCTTCATATCTTTATCTAAAGCTTTGATGTATGTTGTCATCAATTACCAAAAAGGGGGAGATTGAAAGCACAAGTTGTCGGCGTTCTGGGAACGGGGGTCCCCAGACTTGCCTGCCTGCGGCCCACGGCATGGCTGTGCTGCAGGCCTGTACGACCCATCTTCATCAACGAGACATTCAAGACCCTCGCGAGGGGCCAAGCCTCGCGAGGCGGGCGACGCAAGACCTCCTCAGGAGCGGCTTCACCAGGCTGCCTCGCGAGGAGCGGAGAAATCAAGGCGGGGGCAAACCTCGTGAGGCTCTCGTGACATGAGCCATGACGATCAAGATCAGGCGGGTGCCAGGCGGGCGCCAGCACGCGCAGTGTCCTTGTTTCCTCTTTGGTGCTAAGGAGGCAAGCGCATGCGTGGAGTACCGAGGCATCAGGCAAAGGTTTCCATATCAGTGCAACGAGACCAAGACTAGCCGGACGGCAGGACGGAGGTCACCATGGAGCCCAAGACGGCGTCATCACCAGAGCCTTTTGCAGGCGAAGACCGCTTTTGTCAGGATAAGCTGTACTAGCTATCCCCTTTCAAATTGGCCGTTGTTGGCTCCCTTCCCGCTCAATATTTTGGGAGAGGACCAGGGCCTATATAAGTAGAACTAGCCACCACAATAGGGGCATCTGATCTTGAGCCAATCCTTAGCCACACTCCGAACACAAGAACACCCCAACCTCAGGAGGCTGTTCTTCCCCTTGTACTGTTCATCATCAGCCCAAGAGGCAATCCACCACCACCACACTGGAGTAGGGTATTACACCACAACGGTGGCCAGAACTAGTATAAATCTTGTGTCTTTGTGTTGTGAGTTCGTCGAGTTCGTTCGCGAGATCTTAGCGAGCCAGGGCGTAGATCGGTAGGAACGAAATCTCCACGCGCACCCCAGTGTTCGAACCCTGAGGGTTTTGCCGGAACCAGTGATCCGACATTTGGCGCGCCAGGTAGGGGTGCGCCGGAGCTTCCCTTCCATCGTTCGAGTCCAGTCGCTTCATCGTCTCCATGGCGGATGCTCGCCGTGCTCGTGCCAAGCGCCGGGCTGCCCTGGCCACCCGCGTCGCTCGGACGGCTCCCGTAGGTGGGCCGCCTCATCGTTCTCCGTCTCCTGCCGCCAATGCCGCCACCGGCCCGACGGGGAACGAGCAGCAAGTGTCCTCGCTGTACCCCTCGGTGCGGTAGGACGGCCGCACCGCCACTCCATCGCTAACTCCTGCTGGTTCGTCGTCTCACGCTCGTCGCGATCCCATGGACGCACGGGCCGCACTCCTCATGGCGCACGAGCTCATGCGCTACCGCCCGGTCGACGACCTCTACGAGGACTGGCTCGACCGCATCGCCGAGCTTGTCCGCGCCGCAGGGGGCTCCCCTGCGCCGTCCCTCTCTCCGTCGGGCCCACCTCCAGCTTCAGGCGACGCAACTCACGTAGCGCCTCCACCACCTCTGCCCCAAGATGGTGCCTTGGCGCCAAGGCGTGCGGCTCCGCGACGCGATCCGCCGCGTCCGGCGCCCGCGCGTGAAGAAGGAAGCTGCCAAGAAGTTCCTCGACCGCAAGAGAACGCTCCGCCACTCCTCGCCCCGCCGCGCCAGGATCGTCTGCCGCGGCAGGCCCCCGTGCCACTTGCCGTGGCGGCGGGTGAGCGTCAGGACCAAGCTCCGCCTCCAAGACGGGCCCCGGCGACCACGGCCGGCTGCCGCGCCTTCACCCCCGAGCTGCGTAGCGTCGTCTGGACGGGCAAGTTCAAGCCAGATCTGCCTCCACGCTATGACGGCACCCTCGACCCCGCGGAGTTCCTGCAGCTCTACGAGCTGAGCGTCGAGGCAGCCAACGGCGATGAGAAAGTCATGGCGAACTGGTTCCCTATGGCGCTCAAAGACGACGCCCGTTCATGGCTCCTGAACCTGCCACCAGGCTCGATCTCCTCCTGGGACGAGATGCGTGACCGCTTCGTCGCCGACTTCCAGGGCACTCGCGACCGCCCGCCGGCCGCGGGTGACCTGCACCGCATCAAACAACAACCGGGAGAGACCCTCCAGAAGTACATCCAGCGCTTCAACAACACTCGCCTCAAGATCCCCAAGGTGACGGATGAGGCCATCATCTCCGCGTTCTCTGATGGCGTCCGCAACATCAAGATGAAGGAAGAGCTCGCTATCCATGAGGAGCTATGCACATCTCAGGAGCTATTCAACCTGGCGACCAAGTGCGCAAGAGCTGAGGAAGGGTGCCTCTCCCTCCTCGAGCTGCTAGCTACAGGTCCGGAGGAGAAGAAGGCCAAGTCAAAGGACGTGAAGTGCAAGGAAGCAGCCGTGCTCGCAGCAGAGCCGGACACCAAGCGAGGCAGAGATCAGCCCGAGTCGTCAAAGAGTAGCCGACCATTCCGCGCCTTCCACAACCTGAACACCCACAACACCAGCGACTGTCAAGAGCTCAGAGCCATTCGAGAAGGACGCTTCGGTCGATGCCCCGAGCGCAGCGACCGGGGCTACGGCCGAGGGGGAGGACGTGGTGGCGGGCGCTGGGATGACCATGGCCCACGCCAGGAGTGGCGCGATAGGCCTCGTGAGGACCGCTGGCAGGATCATCCTCGCGAGGGCGCCTGGAGGGACTAGCCTCGTGAGGATGGACCTCAGGGCAACCGGTCTTCCCCCGCTGCTGCCACCGCCTAGAAGGAACGACGACCACCATCAAGACGAGGGGGCTGGGGGCTTCCAGGAGCCGCGCGCTATCGCCTGCATCTTGGGCGGAGCTAAGGCCCCAGCCTCGCAGCGTATCTTCAAACAGTTTGCTCGTGAAGTGAATGCAGTCCTCCCCAAGTTTGAGGTCACGCGCCCGCTCAGGTGGTGCCAATGCACCATCACCTTCAACTCAGCAGATCAGCTCAAATGCGTGGCCACCGCTGGCGCCCTCCCGATGCTTTGTTCACCAGTCATCAGTAACGTGCAAGTTACCAAGACCCTCATCGACGGCGGGGCAGGGCTCAATGTCCTGTCCGTCGACACGTTCGACAACCTCCAAGTGCCATATGACCAGCTTCAGGCTACCAAGCCTTTCTCAGGAGTGACCGACGGCTCCACCACACCAATAGGGAAGGTCCGCCTCCCTGTCACCTTTGGAGAGCGCAAGAACTACCGCACCGAGCTCATCGACTTCGACGTCGCGCACATCCGCCTGCCATACAATGCCATCCTTGGGTATCCAGCCCTGGCCAAGTTCATGGCAGTAACCCACCACGGCTACAACGTCCTCAAGATGCTGGGAAGCGGCGGAATCATCACGGTCCCATGCGAAGAAAGAGACGCGGTATGCTCCCTCGAGCGTGCCTTTCAAGCTGCGGCAATCGACGATCGCGGCAGCCAGGGTGATGGCCCTCCGGAGGCCATCCCCAAGAAGAAGAACAGCTGCGCTGTGCCGGACCTCAGGAGGGTGGCGTCGTGGCTGGAACCTCGTCGGGATCAGCGCCCGCTCCAGGGGCGCCTCCCTCCGTCGCATAGGAAGGCGCGCCCAGCGCCCTCCTCGGGTAGGGCTCGGGGGCTCTCTTCTGGAGGGCCTCAGACCTTGCCAACATCACGAGGGAGGTACTCCGGCACCACCTGGAGGCGTGCTTCAAGGCACGTTTCCCTCAGGAGGACACGGGGCAAGGAGTGCCCACCGCTCAGGAGTTCATGACCAAGACCACTCGGGAACTGCAGGACGCAAGGGCCATGCGCAGCGACCGCCGCTTGCGAGGCGCAGCTCCCCATCCAGGCGAGGGTGCCGGGCTGCGTGTCTGCGTCGATGTTCCAGGGCTCAACAGGGCCGCTTCTCAGGAGCTTTTCTGGCCGTCGCGCGTGGGCCGTTGCGAGGGTCCACCACACAGCTACGTTCGCATGCCTTTCGGCTTGCCGAGCGTGTCGTCAGCCTATCAGCGCAACCTGCGGCGTGTCCTGGCGGCCCAGGAGGCCAGGCACCACGCCGTCCTGGCAGAGATGGAGACGGTCCTCAGGGAACCACCTGAGCCCCCAGAGCCTCCCGAGGCTCAGGGCCCCGGTGGCTCGTGAGGAGCAATCCCTTCACTGCGTACCTTCAGCTGCCCCAACAACCCCTCATCAACAGAACCAGGTGACATTTTCCAAGTTCATTCAGCTGGGAGCGCCCCTTGGGCTGCATCATTCCCAGGCCACGTGGGTCCGTCCCTGTGGCATGTATCACTTTCGCGCATGTCTTTAGCTTACCCTGTTGGGGGCGCCCCTCGGGCTGCATCATCCCCAAGCCGCTCGGGCCTGACCCGGTGGCATGTATCTTTCTGCATTTACCCAAGCTGGTCTGCTCTCCATGCCTAATCTGCCTGTGATTATCACCTGCTCGACTATCACCTCCCACGGGGGCTACTCACACTGGCACAACGCTGGCGCATGGGTCCGTCCCTGCCACGTCGACAAACCTGAGCGGTCGAGCTCTGGCTCGCCGCACGCTCCGCGCACGTCACCTCACCAGGCCCTCAGTGCCTTCACTTCCTCGCGGAGCAACCAGTGGCAGGCTGGCAACCATAACGGCCAAACCGTGTTTCTCCTTGTGCTGGTTCGCAGGGATCTCATGAGGAGGATGGCAGGCGGCACCGCGAGCTTCCTTTTCTCCCGTGCAATCCGCTTGCGTGTTAAAAGGGGGTTCCTGAGCATCGCGTCTCAGGAGCTCTTACTGGCTCTCCAGCCCTCACCCCCTGGCCTTGACCACGGCATCGCGACCTGGCATACCAGCGGCGGCTGAGCTCCCTCAAGGGCCGGGACCTGAGGACGTAGAGCACTAAGGAGAACATGGAAGAAGGGAAACTCGTATGGTTCTGACCTAGCTATGCTGCGGAAGCTTGTGCACGAGCCTGGCGCATCACAAGGACTCGACCCCAAAACCACCAAGATAAGTCTCGTGCTCCGATCGGCTAATCGTTGGAGCCTAAGGGCCACGCACGCCGCAGCCCTGTTGCGGCCACGTCGCCCCCTTTCCTACCTTACCATGGCTGCTTGAGCGCTAAAGGGGACATCCTGAGCATCGCGCCTCAGGGGCTCTTACTGGACCTCGGGCCGCTCACCTCCTGGCCTTGAACACGGCACGCGACCTGGCATACCAGCGACGGCTGCAGCCTGCCTGGGGACCAGGACCTGTCAGCGTAGAGCAACAAGCTATCGCGAGGTTGGAAAGGGAGACCGAGCCTTAACAGGACATGCGTTCGCAAATCTTTCACAACAAGGAAGATATACACAAAAGACAATACATACCCTTTACACACCCCCACGGGGTACTCCATGATTCTTCGCAGGGAACAAAAAACGAGAACTTAGGGGAATCCTATCTACACCCTCCCGCGGCGGACACCATCATCAACAGTGGGCCACGGGAGGCCGGCGCCAACCCCATCCAGATCAGCGGCGGCAATGGCTGGACGACGCAGCCCTGCTCCGGGCGCGGCGAGAGCTTGGGGGCACGTAGCTATCGTCGCTCATCTCCGGAGTCTCGTAGATCTCGGGAGAACCGCTGGACTCCCCGGGGCTGCTGCTGCTGGAGTAGCCACAAGCGGAGCGCGCGTCAACCTGGCGCTCCCCTCCAGGGCAACACTCCAGGCGGCGGCCCTCCGCGTCGAAGACCTTGAAGAAAAGCGTGGAGGTGCCGTCATACTCAAAGTGGATCGCGAGGGCGCCCTTCGCACAGCAAACCCGCGCGACCTCGCCCCAGCCGCGGGTCATGAAGATCTTGCTGGAGGGGACCGCTTCGACCTCTGCTCTGGTCGCTGGAGTGTCACAGTCAGCATGCTGCAGCCAGAGCTCGAGAGGCCTCCTCGGCGGCATCACGTCAACGAAGAACCATGGGAAGCGGATCCAAAAGCTTGGAGGCATCGGCGCCCACAGCACAAGCTCGCACGAGGAATCCGCGGCGTGGATTCCAGGAGCAACGGCACGCATCGCCATCGCGCGGCGACCACGGGCGGGGCGCAGGCGGCGCCGCTCGTCGCTCCCTCCTCCCGCGCCCTCGGCTTGGGCGTGCAAGGGTAGCGGATACCCCGGGGGAGGCCACTCGCACCAAGGCCTCGTCACCACCTGCATCGCCGCTTCGTCACGATGATGGACCGGCCTCTTCTTCGGCGGAAGCGGCCCTGGATCATCGCGGGGAGCCTTTCCTTTCTCTTCAGAGGAAAACCTTTGGATGGGCGCCATTGTTGCTAGCAGAGGAGCAAGGAGGGAGAAGCAGGCGAATCGCGGAGAGATGGGCGAAGGGGGCTCTGCCCCCCTCCCCATTTATAGCGAAAGAAGGCCAACCGGCGCCTCCCATGATCACAGGTAATGATGGTTTTCCTTGCATGTCGCAGGGACTTGTCAAGTCGAGCAGTAGCCGAGGCAGCGTGGGGAAGCGGAGGCGCCCACGTCCAATCAACCGCCACGCGTCGACCAAGGCCGCAGGCTTTTGGGGCCCGCGGTGCTCCGCGCTTGACCTTTGGCTTCGCCGCGAAGCCAAGCCCGAGCGCACCTTGGGCCCGGGGGCTACTGTCGGCGTTCTGGGAATGGGGGTCCCCAGACTTGCCTGCCTGCGGCCCACGGCATTGCTGTGCTGCAGGCCTGTACGGCCCATCTTCATCAACGAGACATTCAAGACCCTCGCAAGGGTCCAAGCCTCATGAGGCGGACGACGCAAGACCTCCTCAGGAGCAGCCTCACCAGGCTGCCTCGCGAGGAGCGGAGAAATCAAGGCGGGGCAAACCTCGTGAGGCTCTCGTGACGTGAGCCATGACGATCAAGATCAGGCGGGCGCCATGTGGGTGCCAGCACGCGCAGCGTCCTTGTTTCCTCTTTGGTGCTAAGGAGGCAAGCGCAAGCGCGGAGTACCGAGGCATCAGGCAAAGGATTCCATAACAGTGCAACGAGACCAAGACCAACCGGACGGCAGGACGGAGGTCACCATGGAGCCCAAGACGGCGTCATCACCAGAGCCTTTTGCAGGCAAAGACCGCTTTTGTCAGGATAAGCTGTACTAGCTATCCCCTTTCAAATTGGCCATTGTTGGCTCCCTTCCCGCTCAATATTTGGGGAGAGGACCAGGGCCTATATAAGTAGAACAAGCCACCACAATAGGGGCATCTGATCTTGAGCCAATCCTTAGCCACACTCCAAACACAAGAACACCCCAACCTCAGGAGGCTGTTCTTCCCCTTGTACTGTTCATCATCAGCCCAAGAGGCAATCCACCACCACCACACTGGAGTAGGGTATTACACCACAACGGTGGCCCGAACCAGTATAAATCTTGTGTCTTTGCGTTGCGAGTTCGTCGAGTTCGTCCGCGAGATCTTAGCGAGCCAGGGCGTAGATCGGTAGGAAGGAAATCTCCGCGTGCACCCCAGTGTTCGAACCTTGAGGGTTTTGCCGGAACCCGTGATCTGACACAAGTGCTGCGTGAGTGATTTTGGTAATTAATGTCAACATATCTCTTGTTGGACTAATACTTTTATCTAGTATATTTCAGATGAGTTTAACAGTGGAGTGGCGTGGACAATAGGATGTGAAACCCCTTCGAGAAGCTAAGGACAGGATTGGCAAAAGCTCAAGACTCTACTTTTTCATTTTAATGATCCAAGATCACATTGAGTCCATAGGAAAGCCAATACTATTAAAAGGGGATGAGGTGTTGCTTAATGGCCCGCTTTCTCAAAGTGCTTAGTGATATGCTCCAAAGCCCTCAACCACTTTCTCATTTCCACATATGTCCCAAACATAAAGTCAAACTCGGCCCCACCGATTTGATCTAACCGGCGCCACCGGGTTCACTTGACATAGCCACTGCCAGAAACCCTAATCAGTTCGGTCTCACCGAGATGGGCTTGCAAACTCTCTGTTTCCTGCTGCAACTATTTTGGTCTCACCGAGATATGCAATCGGTCCCACCGAGTTTGCTTGACCAACTCTCTGTTTTGCTTATTACCAAAATCGGTCTCACCGAGTTTGTGTAATCGGTCAAACCGAGTTGAGGTTTTACCCTAACCCTAGCACATCGGTCCCACCGAGTTGATCATATCGGTCCCATCGAAAACTCTAACGTTCACATTTTGAACTAAATCGGTCTGACCGAGTTTGAGTATTCGGTCCCACTGAGTTTGGTAAATTGTGTGTAACGGCTAGATTTTGTGTGGAGGCTATATATACCCCTCCACCCATCCTCCATTCGTGGAGAGAGCCATCAGAACGTGCCTACACTTCCAGCATTCATTTTCTGAGAGAGAACCACCTACTCATGTGTTGAGACCAAGATATTTCAATCCAACCACAAGAATCTTGATCTCTAGCATTCCCCAAGTTGCTTTCCACTCAAATCATCTTTCCACCAAATCCAAATCTGTGAGAGAGAGTTGAGTGTTGGGGAGACTATCATTTGAAGCACAAGAGCAAGGAGTTCATCATCAACACACCATCTATTACCTTTTGGAGAGTGGTGTCTCCTAGATTGGTTAGGTGTCACTTGGGAGCCTCCGTCAAAATTGTGGAGTTGAACCAAGGAGTTTGTAAGGGCAAGGAGATCACCTACTTCGTGAAGATCTACCCAAGTGAGGCAAGTCCTTCGTGGGCGATGGCCATGGTGGGATAGACAAGGTTGCTTCTTCGTGGATCCTTCGTGGGTGGAGCCCTCCGTGGATTCATGCAACCATTACCCTTCGTGGGTTGCAGTCTCCATCAACGTGGATGTACGATAGCACCACCTATCGGAACCACGCCAAAAATCTCCGTGTCTCCAATTGCGTTTGCACACTCCAATCCCATCCCTGTACTTTCTTGCAAGTTGCATGCTTTAATTTTCGCTGCTCATATACTCTTGCTAATCTTGCTTGAAATGTATTTTGAATGTTTAAACTTGTGCTAAAATTCCACCTTAACTTGAAGAACTTAAAAACTGCTACTTTTCCTTGTTGAGGGTCTAATCACCCCCCTCCAGACACCTCTTCTCGATCCTTTCAACTTCTATTTAGGAACAGAGGTAGTATTTCATTAAAACCGAGATATTCGGTCCGATATTGCTACTAATGACTAATGAATGCAAAATAATCCACAAATCCTATCTTTGATATGTTTCCATAGGAAATGGGCTAAAAAGGGAAGGAATCATGTATGAACATGTAAACAATTGGAAATGAAGAAAGAAGGAATCACCAGGAGGTGCAACAGAAGAAACAACACAAAAGACGGCGTTCCATACGACAGCGAGCACCCGTATGAGCGGTCGTATGGCATAAATTCCGAGGAAGCTAGTCCACCTGAATAACTTATATAAAGGGGACCCCATAGAAATGTCAACAAAGATGCGTCGAACGAAGCCAGAATAGAACAATCGTCATACCCTTTCATTGACCCTAGCGGCCACCATTTCCATCTCCATAGCCTCCATCACCACCATAGTACAACTCCCTCTAGCTCATACTTGTAATCATGCATCGTACAAAGTAGCCATTGCTAGACATATTTGCAATCAATCAATCTTCAAGATGTGTTCTTCAATGTTTTGTTCTTGCGATCTAATCTCCACGTGTGAGTAGTTTGGTAAGTTATGGGTTGAGGCATAGGCCTTGCCACCCTCTGTATTTGTTGTGGGGATCAATGGAAGTGCTTTGAATTAACATCCCGTATGTGTGAAATAAAATTGTTCCGAAGATGTCTTTTGTCTTGTCCGCGATCTTCATCCCTCCAGGTACCCAGGATCATGGAGATCGAGCAACGGTGAGGCTAAGTGCAGGGAGAACATGAAGTGCTATTCTGAACACCAGTGACATAAGGGTTTAGTATAGTAACACGGATCTAATCCTTGGGGATTCGTGAGGTGTAATCATAAATGCCCAAAACTCTTGTCCGATTATTATTGTTAGGGTATATTTCTCCCTTAGTGGTTTTGGTGATTGATGATAATGCATTTGCGGAATAATCGTGTGCATTGAGCATTTCAGATATTCTATGGCACAAGACGATTTGAGCCCCTCGGAGTTATAGAGTGAAGACATTTACTTTCCCCGCCTTTCTTTTTCGGTGGACTTGAGTCGTAAGAAAACCGTACTATCAAGAGGGGTCCGCATCGGAAAGGTTTGGGTGGAATCATCACTTACTCATCTTCATTTGCACCCACTTCTATTCCCGTACCTTTGGAGTTCATCTATGTGCTTCTGATAACCTGTCCCGAGGCAGCGGGAGTACCGCTTGTGCGGTACTGCCGCTGATCCAGTTTCGCGGCCACTGCCGCTTATTCTTTGTGTTCTGTTGCTTCTTCGCGCTCAACGGCAGTTGAGCGGAAGTAGAGTAGCAGTACCGCTTGCGGTACTTCCGTCTCTACTACCGCCCATCTCCGCTGATCTCCCTGTAGCTCACGAACTTAAGCAGAAGTGGAGCGTTAGTACCAATTGCGTGCGGTACTACCGCTTCCACTATCGCTTACTCATGGCCTTCTGGACAGGTTTTCCACTGAGCGACGGTAGGATGGCAATAGGACAGCGGTAGTACCGCTAGGGCGAGCGGTAGTACCGCTCCGGCGGCACTACCATCTCGTGGCTCTCTACCAGTGCACTTAGGCCTGGAAGTACCGCCCGGGCGGTAGTATCGCTCCTAGAGCGGTACTACCGCTTGTGTGCGGGACGTGGACAGAAAAACGATTGGATTTGTCCTCACTATATATAGGGGTTCCTCTTCCCCAAGAATACTTACCTCTTTCTTCCCCAAACTCCATTGTTGCTCAAAGCTCCATTCTCGCCCGGTCTCTCTCCCTAACCAACCAATCTTGTTGATTTTCTAGGGTTTGGTTGAGAGGGCCCCCGATCTACACTTCCACCAAGAGATATTAATTTGACTCTCCCCACGAATCCCTTGCGGATCTTGTTACTCTTGGGTGTTTGAGCACCCTAGACGGAAGAGGTCACCTTGGAGCCACAATCCATTGTGGTGAAGCTTCGTGGTGGTGTTGGGAGCCTCCAATTAAGTTGTGGAGTTGCCCCAACCTTGTTTGTAAAGGTTCGGTTGCCATCTTCAAGGGCACCACTAGTGGAATCACGACATCTTGCGTTGTGCGAGGGCGTGAGGAGAATACGGTGTCCCTAGTGGCTTCTTGGGGAGCATTGTGCCTCCACACCTCTTCAACGGAGACATACCCCCCCTCAAGGTAAGGAACTTCGGTAACACATCCTCGTCTTCACCGGCTCCACTTGTGGTTATCTCTTACCCTTACTTTGTGCAAGCTTGTATTGTGTGGTATCGTTTGCTTGCTTGTGTTGTGGTTGTTGCTAGTATCATATAGGTTGTTCACCTAGTTGCATATCTAGACAACCTTTTGTTGCTTAACCTAATTTGTTAAGAAAAGCTAAAAATTGGCAGTTGCCTATTCACCCCCTCTAGTCAACCATAACGATCCTTTTGATTATTATTATCTTAATTATCGAGGCAACCCCGTGCGACAGATAGGGCATGTGGTAGGACACTGATTCTTGATGCAGGACTCGTGCCGATCAGGATTCTTGATGCAGGGTTCATAACAAGTACATATCAATGGGTAACTTCCGGCGCACAAATTAAGATCATATCTGGTCCCAACAAAAATACATGGTTGTGAGCATTAAGACCTCATACCCGTACCTCTTTTTATTATAAGTGTTTGAGTCATCGTTTGCTTAATTGATCCGGTCAAAAGCTGAAATTGATCCTTTAATGAAAGCTTGCTAGAGACCATCGCTTCAAGGGAACCTTCCTCTCATGGGTCCGATAACCCAGGGTCACCTCTGGGAAAATAGGTGAGGGATACTTTTCTGTTCCTTTATCGGATCACTAAAAAGGAGGTATCGTAGCCCCGCCATAGTTGTCATCATAGCCGGTTGAAGTAATGGAGAGTGTCAGTTCCAGCATCCCGCCACCACGGTTGCAGCGCCTGCCAAGTCATGTTCACTGCTGAAAGCTCTAACGGTCATAGTTCCAACAACCGGTGGTTGTTATTCCAGCACCCACCGGTTGTGGTCACCACTGGAAGCTCCCCGTGTTCGCTCAACATTCATCCATCAGGATTCCAACATCTATCCATTGCCATGCCAACATCAACATGTCACGGTTCTAGTACCTAGCCATCGCCATTACAACATCCAGATGTCGCGGTTGCAACACGCCACCGGTCATGTGGTCTCTACCATTCGCTACACCCCGGTTGACAGTCGTAACAGCTGGGTGGTCGCACCATCTCTCCAGACATCCACATATATTGCCCACACATCGAAGCAGGGGAGTGGAGGTGGGTGCGGCTTTGAATGAAAAAGGGAGAGATTGGGAATGATATGGTCGTTGTGGGGAGGGGGTAGAGAAGGATAGGGAGGTCGCGTGCATTGGAGCTTAAAGGAGAAGTGAGCGACGGGGCATGATTTTGATGAAGCTTTTTGTCAAAGAGGGGAGAGAGAGAGTGAGACAAGGGGGAGAAGAAACATGTGGAGGAGATCAGCGTAGCTGGATGAGGATGGGAAGGAGTGGTCACTTTGTTTTAGATGTGGGGCCAATAGACGAGGGGTGCAGAACCTCGAAGCAGCGCCGCCCATGATTTGCCTCACACGTGCTAATCGCAACATTTCCACATGCATGATATACTTAAGAGCATATCCAACAGATCCCCCAAAACAATTAAAATCCCCAAACAACTACCATTTGAGGTACTTTGGACAATAAAAAACTCCAACATATGCCCTATCTCTATATGGGGCCCCAATTTTTTTTACAAGTGCCCTAAATTTTTCCTACAGCTGTTGCATATTTGCAGCACCTCTAGTGGCTTCCCCAAAACCAAAAATGTTGCGGCTGAAACCTATGCATCGCGGTGAAACTTCTCCGTCGCCGACCGTCGCCACCCCACGTCGATTTGGGCCGGTTCCCGCTGCCACACGCTGTCGGCTGCCGCCGTGACTCCGTCGGCCGCCCCCAGCTCCACCGCCACCCCGCTGCTCGAGACATCTATCGTGACCCATGCGTCGCTAGCGAATCTAGGGACGATGTTGCCTCATTCCGGCTGTTCCCAGACCGACCGCTACCTGAGATGGTCATCCTAGCACCGCCACCACCCAGAGATGTATATTAGCGGCCGCCGATGAGCCACCGCTCCTTGCCAAGCTTCGAGCACTCGGTCGGCGTGGTGTCGCTAGATTTATCTGCATCCCCCGGCTCCCCTACGGTCCCTGCTGCTACTTCTTGAGCTTGCGTTGATTTTTTCCTTTGAAGAGGAAAGGGTGATGTAGCAAAGTAGAGATAAGTATTTTTCTTAGTTAAGAACCAAGGTATCAATCCAGTACGAGGAACAAGCAAGTCTCCAATCTATGCACCTGCACAAACTAACAAACACTTACACTCAACGCGAAAAAGGGGTTGTCAATCCCTTCACGGTCTCGAACAAGAGTGAGATCTAATAGAGATATGTATGAAAGATAAATAAAAAGGCAAACTAAAGTAAATATAAATAAATTGCAGCAAGGTATTCTTGGGTTTTTTGCTTTATATATCAGAAAATATATGATGGAAAATAGACCCGGGGGCCATAGGTTTCACTAGATGCTTCTCTCTTGAAAGAAAACATACGGTGAGTAAACAAATTACTGTCGAGCAATTGATAGAAAAGCGCAAAGTTATGATGATATCCAAGGCAATGATCATGAATATAGGCATCACGTCCATGTCAAGTAGACCAAAACGATTCTGCATCTACTACTATTACTCCACACATCGACCGCTATCCAACATGCATCTAGAGTATTAAGTTCATAAGAACGGAGTAACACCTTAAGTAAGATGACACGACGTAGAGGGATAAACTCAAGAAATATGATGAAAACCCCATATTTTTACCCTTGATGGCAACAATACAATACGTGCCTCACTACCCCTACTTTGTCACTGGGTGAGGACACCGCAAGATTGAACCCAAAACTAAGCACCTCTCCTATTGCAAGAAGAACCTATCTTGTTGGCCAAACCAAACCAATAATTCGAAGAGATATGCAAAGATATTTGATCATGCATAAAAGAGTTCCAAAAAGACACAAATAATATTCATAGACAATTTGATCATAAATCCACAATTCATCGGATCTCGACAAACACACCGCAAAAGAATATTACATCGGATGGAACTCCAAGAACATCGAGGAGAACATGGTACTGAAGATCATAGAGAGAGAAGAAGCCATCTAGCTACTAGCTATGGACCCGTAGGTCCATATGGTAAACTACTCTCGCTTTATCGGAAAGGTAATAGAATCGATGTAGATGCCCTTCGTGATCGAATCCCCCTCCGGCAAGGTGCGAGAAAAGGCCCCAAGATGGGATCTCATAGGAACAGAGGCTTACGGGGGTGGAAAAGTATTTTGGTGGATGCCTCTGATGTTGGGGGAATATTTGGGTATTTATGGAGCAAAGATTAGGGTTGGAAGGTCTACGAGGGGCCCACAAGCATGGGGGCGCGCCCCTAGGGCTTGTGGCCACCCCGTAGGTTTTCTGGCCTCCTCACCATGTCTCCTGGGTGTCTTCTGGTCAAAGAAAAATCATCACAAAAGTTTTATTCCGTTTGGACTCCGTTTGTTATTCCTTTTTCGTAAAACTCAAAAACAAGGAAAACACAGAAACTGGCACTGGGCTCTAGGTTAATAAGTTAGTTGCAAAAATAATATAAAATAGCATATTAATGCATATAAAACATCCAAAATAGATAATATAATAGCATGGAACAATAAAAAATTATAGATACGTTGGAGACGTATCAAGCATCCCCATGCTTAATTCCTGCTCGTCCTCGAGTAGGTAAATGATAAAAACAGAATTTTTGATGTGGAATGCTACCTAACATATTTATCCATGTAATCTTCTTTATTTTGGCATGAATATTCAAACCCATAAGATTCAAAACAAAAGTTTAATATTGAGATAAAAACAATAATACTTCAAGCATACTAATAAAGCAATCATGTCTTCTCAAAATAACATGACCAAAGAAAGTTATCCCTACAAAATCATATAGTCTGGCTATGCTCCATCTTCATCACACAAAGTATTTCATCATGCACAACCCCGATGACAAGCCAAGCAATTGTTTCATACTTTTGGTGTTCTCAAACTTTTTCAACTTTCACGCAATACATGAGCGTGAGCCATGGATATAGCACTATGGGTGGAATAGAATATGGTGGTTGTGGATAAGACAAAAAGAAGGAGAAAGTCTCACATCGACTAGGCGTATTAACGGGCTATGGAGATGCCCATCAATAGATATCAATGTGAGTGAGTAGGGATTGCAATGCAATGGATGCACTAGAGCTATAAGTGTATGAAAGCTCAAAAACAAACTAAGTGGGTGTGCATCCAACTCGTTTGCTCACGAAGACCTAGGGCAATTTGAGGAAGCCCATCATTGGAATATACAAGCCAAGTTCTATAATGAAAAATTCCCACTAGTATATGAAAGTGACAAAATAAAAGACTCTTTATCATGAAGAACATGGTACTACTTTGAAGCACAAGTGTGGAAAAATGATAGTAACATTGTCCCTTCTCTCTTTTCTCTCATTTTTTGTTTGGGCTTCTTTGGTCTCTTTTCTTTTATTTGGGCTTCTTTGGCATCTTTTATTTTTATAATAAAGTCTGGAGACTCATCCCAACTTGTGAGGGAATCATAGCTTCCATCATCCTTTCCTCACACGGGACAATGCTCTAATAATGATGATCATCACACTTTTATTTACTTACAACTCGATACTAGAACAAAATATGACTCTATATGAATGCCTCCGGCAGTGTGCCGGGATGTGCTATGATCAAGAGTGACATGTATAAAAAATATGAACGGTGGCCTTGCCACAAATACTATGCCAACTACATGATCATGCAAAGCAATATGCCAATGATGGTGCGTGTCATAATAAACGGAACGGTGGAAGTTGCATGGCAATATATCTCGGAATGGCTATGGAAATGCCATAATAGGTAGGTATGATGGCTGTTTTGAGGAAGGGTATATGGTGGGTTTAATGCACTGGCGAAAGTTGCGCGGCACTAGAGAGGCTAGCAATGGTGGAAGGGTGAGAGTGCGTATAATCCATGGACTCATCATTAGTCATAAAAAACTCACATACTTATTTCAAAAATTTATTAGTCATCGAAACAAAGAACTACACGCATGATTCTAGGGGGATAGATTGGTAAGAAAAGACCATCGCTCGTCCCTGGCCGCCACTCATAAGGAAGAGAATCAAAAAATAAATCATGCTCCGACTTCATCACATAATGGTTCACCATACGTGCATGCTACGAGAATCACAAACTTCAACACAAGTATTTCTACCAATCCACAATTACTCACTAGCATGACTCTAATATCACCATCTTTATATCTCAAAACAATATGCAAGGAATCAAACTTCTCATAGTATTCAATGCTCTCTATATGAAAATTTTATTATATCCCTCTTGGATGCCCATCATATTAGGACTAAATTCATAACCTCAGCAAATTACCATGCTGTTTAAAGACTCTCAAAATAATATAAGTGAAGCATGAGAGTTCAACAATTTCTATAAAATAAAGCCACCGCCGTGCTCTAAAAAGATATAAGTGAACCAATAGAGCAAACTGCCTAGCTCAAAAGATATAAGTGAAGCACATAGAGTATTCTAATAAATTCATGATTAATGCGTGTCCCTCTTAAAAGGTGTGTACAACAAGGATGATTGTTGAAAACTAAAAAGCAAAGACTCATTTCATACAAGACGCTCCAAGCAAAACACATATCATGTGGTGAATAAAAATATAGCCTCAAGTAACTTTACCAATGGAAAGAAGACGAAAGAGGGGATGCCTTCCGGGGCCTCCCCAAGCTTAGATGCTTGGTTGTCCTTTAATAGTACCTTGGGGTGCCTTTGGAATCCCCAAGCTTAGGCTCTTGCCACTCCTTATTCCATAGTCCATCAAATCTTTACCCAAAACTTGAAAACTTCACAACACGAAACTCAATTCTCGAGAGAAGCCACTAGTGAAATGTACGCCCCCCGCGTCTCTTCTTTATTATATTTGCCTTCGCGCTCTATTTTTATTTGCTTTTATTTTCAGATCTATTAATCCAAAAATACAAAAATACCTTGCTGCAATTTTTATTTATTTATTTTATCTCACGTTCCCGCGAGATCTATTTATCCAAACTACTACAATTTTACCTATCTTTTTACCCGTGAGGGATTGACAACCCCTCTCTTACGTCGGGTTGCAAGTATTTGTTCTTTGTGTGCAGGAGCAGTTTACGTGGTGTTGCGTGGTTCTCCTACTGGTTCGATAACCTTGATCTCATCATTGAGGGAAATACCTACCATAGATGTGCTGCATCATCCCTTCCTCTTTGGGGAAATACCAACGTAGTTCAATCCGCATCAATGACAACCTCTACTTCCCTCTGCGAAGGGCATATCTTTTACTTTTACCTTCTACCTCTATACAAGAGTCATGGTGATCTTCACCTTTCCTTTTTACACTTTTTCTTTTTGGCAAGCACTATATGTTGGGGAAAGATCCATATATATATATATATCCACTCGGATGTAGGTTATCATAAATTATTATTGTTGACATTACCCTTGAGGTAAAAGGTTGGGGGGGGGGGTGAAACTATAAGCCCCTATCTTTCTCTGTGTCCATTAAGGCTTTGAACCCATAAGTATCGCGCGAGTGTTAGCAATTATGAAAAGACTAAGAGATGGTTGAGTATGTGGACTTGCTATACAAAATCTCTTACATTGAATCTTACCAATATTATGATAAATTGCAATTGCTTCAATGACTAAGATCGTGGTTTGTTAGTTTTCAATAAAGTTTCTGATTCATACTTTACTTTGTGAACGAATTGTCACTTTAGCATAAGAAATTATATGACAATATATATTGCTATTCTAAAGATGATCATGATGCTCTCATGTCCGTATTTTATTTTATCGACACCTCTATCTCTAAACACGTGGACATGATTATCGATTTGGCTTCTGCTTGAGGACAAGCGAGGTCTAAGCTTGGGGGAGTTGATACGTCCATTTTGCATCATGCTTTTATATTAATATTTATTGCATTATGGGCTGTTATTACATATTTTGGTACAATACTTATGCCTTTTCACTACTGCAGGATACTGCTAACGTGACACTATGATCAGAGACCCTTCGACGAAACTATGTGCGATGCCATAATCGCAAATGGTGGTGTAAAAAAACCGTCAAAAAAGTTGCAAAACATTTGCGATGGAGGATGCATCAAACACGGTTCAGATTTTAGTTGCGTGTGCGATGCAGGGCATAACGTTCAGCTCAATTAACTATTTGCGATGAGGAGGAACAAAAGAAATGGGCAGCCATATGAAGGTGTGTGCGATGTACAGCATACGGTTCACTCGGATGAACTGTTTGTGATTAGGCAACACAAAAGAAACGGTCAGCCAAATCAAGGTGTGTGCGATATACGACATGCGGTTCACTCGGATGAACTGTTTGCGTTGAGACATGAGAACAGAAATGGTTCAACTTAACAAGATGTGTGTGATACGCGGCAAACATGTCGGGACCCCGATTCCAAGTCACACCGATCTAGCCTGTAACACCTCATATCACTTTGCGGCCTCACGCACGGTACTCCCACGGGTGTCGCCTTACCATGGCCCGAGACCGTTTGCGCCTTTTGGCTCACGTATATGACAATGTCGCTAGCATCCATATGACAGAGAACCCGGGCCGACATGGCTAGTCGTGAACCCAAAGCGGCACTAACGTATGGGGACAGGCATACATGAATCAACATTGAACGTGTCGGTCAGCAGCGTGCGAATCCGGGCTGTAGCACTGGGCTAACAGGACTCCGGGAACCCGGGCTGTAGCAGGCTAGGCAGGACTCCGGATGTCACCGCGTGACATTTCCCCGAAGGGACAGACACAGGAACGATATGAAACACATGCCGGCCAGTCAAGTGTCCAGAGCAGTAGTGCTGGGCTAGCAGGACTCCGGTGAACCGGGCTGTAGCAGACTACTATGGATCAAGGAGGCACTAGACTACATTTCCCCATAAGAGAGGCTGCTAAGGATAGACAACTAGATTGTCGGATCCCACACATACCAAGCATTTCAATCATACACACAATATGCTCGATATGTGCAAATACAACAAGGCATCACAACAAGACTCTACGACTCAGAGTATTTATTCATTAGGCTCCGAAGAGCCAGATATTACAAACATGGGTCTCATGACCCAACATTCAGAGCATACAAGTCAAAGCACATGCGGAAGCTTAGCATGTCTGAGTACAGACATCTACAAATGAAAAAGGCTGAGAAGCCTGACTATCTACCAGATCCTGCCGAGGGCACAAGATCGTAGCTGAGGTATCAAGCTAAACGTCGAAGTCCACACGGAACTACTAGCGAGACTGACGTCTCTCTGCAAAACATAAAATAGGCAAACGTGAGTACAAATGTACCCAGCAAGACTTACATCAGAACTAGCTACATATGCATCGGTATCAACAAAGGGGGTAGTGGAGTTTAACTGCAGCAAGCCAGCTTTGACTCGGTGGCTATCCTGAACTACGACTGGAAGTAACTCTTTTGAGGTGACGCACACGAGTCCACATATTCACCATATCAATACACCACTATGGATCCGCTCCCGTCTCCCTACGAGAACGCCATCCATAGCACTCACGCTTATCTTGCGCATTTTAGAGTATCCACTTTCACTTGTCTATGAACTGTACAGGCAACCCAGAAGTCCTTTACCACGGACACGGCTATTCGAATAGATGATGGTAACCCTGCAGGGGTGTACTTCGTCACACACGCTCTCGCCACTTACCACCATGTACACGTCGTGTACCTCGGCAACCTTCAAGCGGAAGCCTGGCGAGGGAGTCGGCCACGACCTGACTAACCACACAAGTCTCTAGTCCAGGTTTATCGCCTATTCGGGTTCCATCCGCAAGGAGATCCGGCCGGGGTGTCGCTCACGGCCCCAAACGATGTGAACAGGGTTCCCAAGCCCACCTCGACGGATGGATCTACGCTTGGTACACCGTGCCACGGTGCCTAGTCTGTCCCAAGCCCACCTGTACCGGGTACCACTTGGTAGACTACTAACACTACCTACAAACACCAGAAACTAGTTGCAACTCCTGGACAGAGATCAAGTTGATTAATAAGTCGAGAGGGGCACTTAAGCATTCCAATGTGTGGTAGTAACTGTTCATGGATCACAAACACAGAACTCAGTTCCTGAGGACGGTTTCAATGAGACAACCCACCATGTACTCCTACATGGCCTCTCACCGCTACCTTTACCAAATCGTGTTCACACACTTAGCTCTCAACAGTAGGACATGTTCACCACATTCCAATTCATTCCCGATGAATCAGACCTGACACAACTCTAAGCAATAGAAGGCATGACAAACAAGCATGAATGAGTAGGCACATCAGGGCTCAAACAACTCCTACTCATGCTAGTGGGTTTCATCTATTTACTGTGGCAATGACAGGTCATGCAGAGGATAAAGGGGTTCAGCTACCGCAGCAAGTAACAGATAGATCGTTGTTGTCCTAATGCAGTAAAAGAGAGCAGGAGCGAGAGAGTGGGATTGTATCGGAATGAACAAGGGGTTTTTGCTTGCCTGGCACTTCTGAAGATAGCATTGAGTCTTCATTAGTGTCAACGATCACAACGGCGGAACATCGTCTACTGAGGGGGGACAAACACCGGCAACAGAGAGGAAAACCAATCAATGCAATGCAACAATATGATGCATGAATGTGACATGGCAATATGCTATGAATTGAGCTAATGCAGCTAGCAACAAGTGCAAGGGAGTCCATTTGAACCAAAGGTTCAAATGCAAACTCTAGTTTGAGCATTTAAAATGCCATTTGAAAGTTTTCACTTATACAGCAGGTATAAGTTGGTTTTTCATGCATGAAAGTAGCATAAATGGATAGATTGGATTTTTCTGATAATTTTTCATATATAAATTATTTGATTTGGAGCTACGGTTGAATTTCTATGATTTTTAGAAGTTTGCACTATTTTCTGGAATTTCCTGTATAAGAATAATTCCAGTAATTGGATTACTGCGTCAGCACTACGTCACTGTGACGTCAGCTGGTCAACGGGGCGGTCCAGGTCAAACTTTACCTGTGGGGCCCGCACGTCAGTGTCACATCTAACTAACTAAATTAGTTAACACTAATTAAATGCTAATGCTAAACAAACAGGGGCATGGGCCCACCTGTCAAGGCTCAGGCCAGTCAAACCCCAGTCCACCGGGGTCAACCCACCAGAGTTGACCCGCGGCTCATCGCCGGCGAAGCCAGAGACGGCGGAGACGTTCGGGTTTGCATCTCCGGCGACCAAAGGGGCGGATGAGGGCATCTACGCGGAGCTGGGACTCGCCCGCATCCATCTGTGCAAATGGCAGGGGCTGAGGTGGCCCGAGCTCACCGGAGGCAAGCTCGCGGCGGTGGCCGGAGTTCGGGCCAGCACGGGCGCGGGGCTATGCTTGGCGAGCGTGCGATCTGAGGGGCTGGGCGGGCTCCTGGGAGATCCATGAGCTCGAGGTCGTGCTCGGACGTGAGTTCGGTGACCTGCAACGACGACGGCGACAGGCGCGGCGGCGGGAGCTTTGGCCGCGGTGGCCAGGGGGACTAGAGGAGGGATTCGACAGCGGGGAGAGAGGGGTTGGGAGCAGGAGCTCACAGGGAGGCGGTGCAGTAGGTCAGTGGCCTCGGGGACATCCTTGACGGCGCGAATCGACGGCGAGGGGCTCGGGTGCCCGAGGTTGAAGATGACCATGATGACGACTAAGCAGGGCCTCCCGGCGTCCCGTAGCTTGATTGGGAGGACGACGAGGTTTCTGCGGTGCTTCTGGACTCGGCGGAGGGGCGAGGGTGCACGATGGCCGCGACAGCGGCGAGCGGCGGTCTCGGGTGTGCTCGGCGGGCGTGAGAGAGCGAGCCAGAGGAGGGGAGGGAGGTCCAGAGAGAGGAGGGAACAGCGAGAGGGCCAGGGCGTTCTGTAGACGCGTCGGGTAGGCTCGGGGGCGCCTCGGTGGCAAGCAGGAGGTGGCCAGGGGTGGCTGCGCCCGTCGACACGCAGCAGCTCCTACTGGCGCCGGGAAGAAGACGACTGGCACTGGGCCGCACAGTGTTGGGCTATCCGGTGGGCTGGCAGGTGGGCTGTGCCAGGTAAGTGGCCAGGTACTTCTCTCTCTCTCTTTCCTAATTTAGTTTCTGTTTTCTATTGTTCTGTAGTCTTTAGGGCTTTATTAAAAATACTTAGACAGATCCAAAAATCATCAAACTGCTCAATGCCACTTTTTGGAATATAACCAACAGCAAACATTTTAGTTCATGATTATTTGAGCATTTAAAATATTTAATAGCATTTAAATGCCCAAATGCAAATACTATATGATTTAATTCAGAGCCCAAATATGTCATGGAAAAATGTGCAACACGTCTGGTTATTGCTTCCAGCATTTCCCAGAAATGATGAACATTTTTGAAAGCCATTTGGAGTCACTGAGAATATTTTAGTTGAACCTAGTGAAGTCCTTTAATGCTAGGGTTTAGGCAATCCCCATTTCAAATTCATTTGAAACTTAAACATGATGCACACATGACTAGCTAGCCTAGAGCAAACCAGAACTAGGGATGTGACAAAACAGGTCTGTAATCGGAAACGTGTGCGAAGACCGATTACAACACAGACGATTACTGCTAACAAGCCGTTGTGTTGTGAGAAAACGATTGCTGGTATACAATTGTGAGTGATTGATGAAAACACCACGGACGGGTTCCATTGTTTAGTCTGTGTGCGATGTGATTTTCTTTGTCTGCACAACATCTACGCTCTTTCTATAGAGCATCAACATATATACTTAAAAAGATAGCATTGCATAACCAAATTAAACATACAATTGCCAAGTGACTACACACATAACATTTCCACATACCAAAGTAAGCAATTACATGCATACTAAAGTAGGAGAAATGAGGATCTAATCATCTACTTATTGTTGCGACGACGCTTGCCATTGCTCTGCTTCTGCCTGGATCCCTGGACGTTTTGGGGAAGGAGGCACTTCCTCATGTCAATGATCCGCCTGTACATGTCGTAGCTCGTGTACGCCTCCTTGGCCGCGTACACGACGTGAGCTTTGTCGAGTTTCTCCATCCAGGCCGAGTGCGAGGCACGCTTGTCCTTGTTGCATGAATCCTTCATGTCTCTATAGTAGGGGTCGATGATGGCCTCGGCGAGGTGAACTAGTGAGTCCTTCTCATGCTCCTTGCTGCCCCAGATCTTGTATTGGCCCTGGATGTCAACAAGATTCTGGCAGGCGATGCCCGAATTCTCGAGCGCCTTTACATCGTTGGAGATGTCCACCATAGCGAACATGTAGTGGGGCCTGTTGACAAACCTGCAAAACGCTCGGAAGGCCTTGTGGTCAGGCAGTAGTGGTAGACAAGGACGTGGTGGCGCACGCACATCTGGGCGACGGCGACCTTGGGACGAGACCAGGCACGAGCACGGGTGTAATCGAGGTCGAACCCGACCACCTTGTACTTCTCCTCGGCAAGCAATAGCTCCATGATGTGGATGGAGTGCTCCACCCAGACCGGGTCGTTGGTGTACACCACCGAGAGGTCCATGAACCTTCTGTGGGTGTCCACCACGGCACGCATGGTGAACTGTTGCTCATCGTCGGCAGCCGCTCGGAGCGCCATTGGAGCCGCGCGGGATACCCTCTAAGAATTTATCATGGTGGGTGTGCTATTGCAATGGTGGGGCGCGATCAAAAGGTTGAAGAGACACAAGTGTTAAATGGCCGCTGTAATAAATGGGGGCCGGCCGGCCTGTAATCGTCACATCTTGTCACATCGTTCATAGCGGAGGATTCCAGTGCATGCTTGACAACACCGCACCGCACGCGTGGGCTCGAAGAGGTGCCAAATGTATCATCGGTGAGCCTGTTCCCGCGCTACTGTGCTGTTTACCGTGCAAGCTTCCCGCCCGGCTAGTTTGGCCACGCGTCGACTAGAAGAGGGACAATTCGTGGGCGTTTATTGGCAAAAAGCTTTGTAAAAACGAAGTGTGTGGAACGACTTCGGTCATAACTTTACCCGTGGGTGATGAGGTCAAAGTTACATAGAAGGGTGATGATGGACACTCGGGTGCGATAATTAATTCTGCACTCTATAGTGCACACGGTGGAAGAAACCAACTGTGTGCAATAATGTCGAAGATCACAGTCAAGTTAGCTATACATATCGTGTGCTGTGATATCGACAAGGTAAACAGATTAGAGAATGGTTAATAAAATCTAAAACCATTTCATATTAAGGTCAAAATAGTGCTAGAAATTTACGAGTCTCATACGATGCCATTTCAACGATTGTACCACAAAAGCTCAAAATATTACAAGGTTCAAATTCCGGAGTTATATGGCTCAAACTCAAAGATTACAAGGTTCCAACTGATATTAGAAATGAAATTCAGCTCATCAGCTGCAAACGCTCGCACTGATCCGTTGAACATGGATATCAGAGAGGTTCAAACTAATATCACCGCTTCTAAGTCTGGTTTCGAAACCTCACAATTTTTGCAAAGGGGCCAGCCACTGAGAAGTCATGTATGGGGCTGACACGATGACTTCCGATTACTCTGTCATCTGAAGTTCCAAAATGAAATTCAGCATTTTTGGAGCCTACTCCATTCTACCACAGGCGCTGGCGCTGATCAACAAACCATTCATTTTTGCGAAATAAATGTAGGGCAAACCTCATTTCCTTCAGCACCCTTGCTCTAAGAACAAAGAACCTGGCGAATATAATCTCCGGTAAGGTCCCTTGGTAGGAGTTCAAAGTAATTTCTGAGATATGCAGATCTAGGCATTCAACGTGATTGTTATATTATATCACATTATCCACCACTGGGCCTAATCTTATCTGCAAAAGAAGAAAACATGTTAGTGCCTACATGCAGTTTTGAACATTACTACGGGTCTATTTGGTTTGCAGGATTTGTAAAATGCACTAACATGCCATCTTTGATCTGACATGATTAACATGGGCATTTGGTTACATTCTAGAAAAATGTAGCCTTCTTCACAAGAGGTTGGAGTGGATGAAAAGTTCCCTAATAAAACTAGTATATATGAATCCAAAGGAGAAATGCTTATTGACTGTAAACATATGGGATCAAGCAACCAATATGGGGGGGGGACATGTATGTACTGAAATCCTCCAAAAGAACCTTCAGAAATCATAGTACATTGTCATTGTAAACTTGGAAAAAGGTGTCACAAATTGAACTCCCTTATGGTTAACATTTAACAGGAAAGGAACATCACCTCGATATATAGCTTCTCCAGGCACGAAAAGCATCTCAGGAAACTGACAACTTGCTCCAGGTTGGGGCCGAGATTCTAGTGCCAAGACCTTCACCGTGCGCAGTTTTGGGGTCAAGCTTGTCGGAATCATTTTCTTAATGACAGACGAACAAACATCTTCAAAATTAGAAATAATGTTAATTTGTAGAAGGAGAGGTAGAAGGCGGCTGTTGTACCTGAATGGGTGTGGATCCAATAACAAGTTCGGAGTATTTGTGAGACGAGTAGCCCACCACTGTCAATTTCGGCGCAGAAATGACATTGATTCTTGTTGGACCTTCTTGATCAACTACAAGTAATCTCTCAAGTGCAGGTGTGTCCTTAATGACCATACCGTGGTACACATGTTGTGATGTCTTCCTGCCGCACCAGCAACACACATAAATAGTCTGGAGGTACTCGACCCATTGATCCCGTGAAGACGAAGGTACTCGAGTGCAGTACAACCATGGAGTAGGCGCTCCATGTCACCGTTTGAGAGGCAGACGGCGACGATCTCGAGGTGCTTCAGTCGTGGTAGAATAAGAGCGGGCGCGTCATTAAAGGGAGGGGGGAATGGCAGTTCCTGAACTTGGCGACGCGCAGCGTGGGCACGAGGCGGAGTGCGGATGTTGGCAGCGACCGCATATGCCCATCATCAAAATTGAGCTCCTCGAGCTGATCTAGGGTGGGGGATCGGAACGAGTCGTCATGCTTGGCTCGGTCCTTGCCGTTGGAACGGAACTTTCCCATTTTAAGGCCTTTGGTTGGGCCAAGGTGACTGTCGAGGATCTTGGAGAACGCATCCAAGCTTTTGCGATAGCCATGGCAGAGCTCATGGGTGTCGATGAGGTTGAGAGGGCTGGAGTTCCAGAGGGGGCGCCACCGTCGGGAAAGGACGGTTGTCCGCGCCCCATATTTGATTGGGAGGAGGGAGATGATGACTGTCAACATATCACCGGGGAGGCTGCTGATGAAGTCTAGGCCTGCTGGAGTCGCTTGTGGTTCTAGCTCGCCCCGTCTCCGCTTGTTGGCAGCCCCGTTCTCCACCTCCGGAATCTCCTTGTCAGCGGCGCTTTCTGATAGAAATGGGAGTACAGGGAATATTTAGTTAAAACAGGGCAATAGAAAAGTGTATTGGTAACTAGAAGTTATTAGGTAGGAATATAGTAAGAAAAGGGAATAACAATTGGTTGCTTAAATACTACACAATTCATTTGACATTGCTTGGTAAGTCAACATGCAGATAGTTGAAAAGAAAACTTACTTCAAACAAAGTCTGGACGGATTATTTTGTCAGGGAAGTTAGCATATATTTCATGACCAGGCCCTTTTATGTGCAGTGCAATTTTAGTGCCAGCTTTCAGTACATAAAACTTAGAAATTTCTTTCCAAAAGCCAGTGCCAAAATAGGAGTCACCACGTTCATCAAGTCTTATAGTAGCAAGGATTGTAACTCCATGGTTTGTGTGCAGTATGACATCCGTGCAGCCTTGATCTATGTAAGGGAAAAATTGTGCACTACATAATCTGTTGCATAGCAAGGGATGTGCTGCAGAAAATGGTAGGAATGTTAAAGAAAATATGGTAGCATGCAAATATGGGCCCAAATTGAAAGAACTGTACAACAGTTGAAATCAAAGGACAAAAATCTATAATTAAACAGATAGGGTAAACATGATGCCATGGAAATATGAGAGTAATCGAAAGAACAATACATCATTAATTTGCCTAATATAGAAACAAGAGGGGGAAAATCCCCTTTGACGTATATGGTGCATATGGCACCTTTTATCCAAATGTAGCAATATTTAGAATATGTTCAAGAAAGTAGGCCATGCCAACCGATTTAAGGTGAGATTGAACATACCGCGCGCATCCTCAAGTTATCTGGTACGGTGAGATGAAATCTTTGGTGGAGGTCGCAAAGTCCTGAAGTGTCGGCGCACTGTACATTGTATGAATGAAAGAAAACCCTCAAATCAGCTCGAATAAAAGTGAATTCACGGCGATTTCCGCTGGGTGATTAAAGGAGGGAGATGAACTGGGATAAGAGATGAGATAATATGTCATTAAATTAGTTACCTTGTCGTCCATGAGAAAGAACCCTCAGTACGGCAGATTCCCCAACCAAGCGGAGCTGGGTCGACCGCGAGCAGCGTCGAGAAAGTCGATGGCGATAGGCGGCGGCAAGCGGAAGTGGCAAAATGCGGTGGGCTTTGCCGGTAGCCTGGCGGCGGTGGCAGGCGTCGAGCTAAGTGTTTACCGCCGCGATAGGCGGTGCCATGGCATAGACGCGGAGGAGCTTGTGCAGGTGTGAATGGGGACCATACCGGAGGGGCTGGCGGGCAGGGTGAGGGTTTTTGTGATGTGGGGATGGTGAGGGTTTTCTTTTTTCTTTTCTGAATTGGGTGCTGAGGGTTTTCTGTCCCACAAAGAATTTTGGGGGTGACGGTTTGCTAGAGCGAACCGTGTGTGATTGACGCAACAGGCAAAATGAAAGTCATTGCACACGGTTCCAATTTTGGGAACCGTGTGTGATTGACATACTACCTCCGTCCTGGTTTATTGGCCCCCCTTTGTATTTATTACCAAATTTTGACCAAATATTTAACATACTCAGACATAGATAATAAGCGTACACGTACATAAGCATAGTTCAACCATAAGTATATAGTTCAACCGTCATTAAGCATACTCAAGCGTACATAGTTCGATCCATCACACATCTCATCTCACGTGTCGGCACGATCCTGAAGCTTCTCCAGGTAGTCGGCGTACGCGCCGTGCGCCACCCTGCGAGAATACTTTTGCTTGAAGGAGCCAATGGCCCGTCCTCTTGCATGCGCCAGAACACTTAGATACGCGTCATGAAGCTTCTGGTTGCAAAACGGGCATCGATAGCCGCCGTTCCAGGTCCTAATACGCCTGTTATGCATTCCCGCATGAAGCTCCCTCAGGATTTGCCTCTTGTACCTCCTCTGGCCATCTTCATCCTCGCTGTCCACATTGTCAGACAACACCTATACAAATAGTAAAACAAATTTGGCATCAAATCAATGATTACATGCCGTGAAGTAGGATTAGGAATTTATGGCTATTTATTTATACATATCCAGAGATTATGGTTGATTTTTAAGCACAGTCGTCTATGTACAGAACAATCTTGAAGAAAATAATGGCACAAACATATGTAGGTCTTTCAAAATCAATTGTCAAGTCCTGGCTAGGAATTATTAGCACGAACACTAACCCTAATCGGATTACTAGCAGAAACCATTTGCACAGATGAAACAACTAATCACTTATCACTTGTACCATTCAAACAATCAATACACGACACGGATCTAACGAAACTTACTCAGCTTTCATGGATTGGGAGAACATAACCATAGGATTTCTATTCGAAAAAGGGGGAGGCAGGAGTAACCAGAGAAACCCTATGATCTATTTGACACATAAATTGGTATAGATGACTAACCAGCTGTCGGTCGTCGTCAGAGTCGTCGCCGGAGTGGTCGTCGGAGTCGTCGCCAGGGTCGTCACCAGAGTCGGTGTGGAACTCCGCCTCCGGCTGTGGAAGCTCGACGCCGTCGACGACGTCAGGGTGCAGCGATAACTCGCCGGCGGTGACGGCAACCTTTGTCTCCATCTCCACGCCGTGCTCCAGTGCTTTAGCAGCCTCGACGTCGCCACTCCCTCCGATGGGGCGCTTCAGCGGCATCCTCATACACTGACAGCTTTGAGGACTGAGAGTGGCGTCGAGGATGCTAGCGGAGAGAGAGGATTGTGTGTGTGTGTGGCGATGATGGGGTGTGCGGCCGCTCGGGCGCACCATTAATATGGAGTAGTGAGAGTTGTGGAAGAGAGGCGGGCGGCGGTCAAACCAATGGCTCGCCTCCCGGTGAGCCTGCGCACCGGACTGCTGGCATGCCTACCAAAGTTTCACACAACTACTCGCATGCCTCCCGATGACACTATGCAGCGAGCACGCCTCCGTCAATTCAAACACCTGCACGCGCGCCTCCCCATCTTCCTGCGCGGCGGACTGCTCGCATGTGTCCCGTCAACTCACGCCTGCTAGCACGGCACACGGGTCGCTCGGCGGCACTTATATTGTTTTTCTATTTGGATGATTAATGCCGCCGCTTTATTGCTTATCCGAAGCATGTCACGTATCCATTGTTGGTCTAACGCTCATGGTTCGAATAAATAATCCGTTTGGGATATTGGTTCCCAATTATTAATAATCTCCCGTTTGTAATTAGATAAAGATTATATCAAAACTGGTCTCAAATTTGACAAAAAAAGTACAATGCTACTTTGTATTGGTGTCCATATGACAACACGATAAGTTTCATGAACTTCAAATAAGTTTTGGATGTACTAGAATTTAAAAATCAGGATTCTCAATGGTTGAAATTTGTTGCACGGGGAGTAAACATGCACCTATTGAGACACATGTGTTTTTGCAATCCATTTAGGTACACTGTCACATGTGCATGTAGCTCAAATTTATTTTTTGCACATTATACCCGTAGAAAATCAATCAATTAATGTACTAAAACGTCTTAATGATCTCGGTGATTTTTTTGAAATTAAAACGTCCCTCCTTTGGTAACATATGTTCACCGCGGGATAATTAATTTAACATGCATCGTAGTTGCGGTGGATTCGCGGTGTGTGTGTGGGTGGGTGCGTCTGGGGGTGGTGGGTGGCTTGTAGTACACTACGAGTTGTGAGCCACCGTGTGGGTTGGCCGTTTTGTTAGGCAGGCCGGTGCCACATCAGAGTCATGAAATCGTTATTTAAAACATTACACAACCCTTTCATACATACATGTTTTGGCCACATGCATTCGATGGTTGTCCTACACGACACTCGATACTCACGTGTGACACTTTCTGTGGGCCTGCGAGGTCGTCGTCCATCACTTTGACGAACAACCGACAGTGAGGTTAATTTGACCAGCAAGGTAGAAACTTTTTTGTTTGTGTTATGGTGGTATATAGTACGCCTCAAAGAGGTGGGAGGGGACTAGCATATATACTATACATATGCGTCCGTGAACAAGTACACCTCACTCAGTGTCGGGACTTTTTGGTTTCCGAGGCATGTGCCACATCAAAATTGTGAAATTGGCTATTCAAACATCACACAACACCTTTTTGGGCCACATGCATGCACACGGTGGTTATCCTAGCTAGGACACTCACGTGTGACGCTTCCATCTGTGGGCCCATGAGGCCATCGTCGATGCATGCATGCATCACTTTGACCTACATCGGGAGAGGTTAATTAATTTCACCATCGATGAGGATTGTTTTGGGTTGTACATATATTACGGCAGGAGCATATAGTATCCGGTGAAGAGGGGGGAAGGGGACCATCATATGTAGTACGCTTCATGAACCTCGCTCTGTGTGGGTGCACGATTTACGGTTTTTGGGGCACGTGGCACATCAAAGTTGTGCATTTTGGGTATTCAATATATATATGTTTGGCCCACATGCAAATCGGTCGTGGTTGTCCTCTCGCACCCACTTAAGCGGTTATCAGCGATATCGATGCTTTCCATCTGTGGGCCCTGAGGGACTCCTGGATAAGGGGGTCCTCGGGCGTCCGGGCTATGTGACATGGGCCGGACTGATGGGCCGTGAAGATACAAGATAGAAGGTTTTCCCCCGTGTCCGGATGGGACTCTTCGTTGCGTGGACAGCAAGCTTGGCAGCCAGACGTGTAGTTTCCTTTCTCTGTAAACCGACTCTGTACAACCCTAGCCCCCTCCGGTGTCTATATAAATTAGAGGGTTTAGTCCGTAGTGGCAATCACAAATCATACAGGCTAGACATCTAGGGTTTAGCCATCACGATCTCGAGGAAGATCAACTCTTGTAACCCCTATACCCATCAAAGTCAATCAAGCAGGAAGTAGGGTATTACCTCCATTAAGAGGGCCCGAACCTGGGTAAACATCGTGTCCCCCGTCCCCTATTACCTTTGATCCTCAGACGCACAGTTCGGGACCCCCTACCTGAGATCAGCCGGTTTTGACACCGACATTGGTGCTTTCATTGAGAGTTCCTTTGTGTCGTCAATAGAAGGATCGATGGCTCGCCTTGTCATTGTCGGTGTCAAAACCGGCGGATCTCTGGTAGGGGGTCCTGAACTGTGCGTCTAAGGTTGATGGTAACAAGAGACAGGGGACACGATGTTTACCCAGGTTCGGGCCCTCTCTATGGAGGTAATACCCTACTTCCTGCTTGATTGATCTTGATGAATATGAGTATTACAAGAGTTGATCTACCACGAGATCGTAATGGCTAAACCCTAGAAGTCTCGCCTATATGACTATGGTAATGAATATCTCTCCTTTCCGGACTAAGTCCTCCGGTTTATATAGACAACGGGGAGATCTAGGGTTACACAAGGTCGGTTGCGGAGAAAGGAATCTACATATCCGGTCGCCAAGCTTGCCTTCCACGCCAAGGAGAGTCCTATCCGGACACGGGTGCAGTCTTCGGTCTTCGTATCTTCACGGCCCATCAGTCCGGCCCATGGCTAACAGGCCGAACGCCCGAGGACCCCTTAGTCCAGGACTCCCTCAGTAGCCCCCGAACCAGGCTTCAATGACGAGGTGTTCGGCGCGCAGATTGTCTTCGGCATTGCAAGGCGGGTTCCCCCTCCGACGGCTTCCAAGTAATGTGTTCGGCTTTTAATCCAATGCCACACCCTTCGGCTTCTGTGCTTCTATGTCTTCAACTGCCACATGTTGGGCGAATGCGGATGGTCAGTGTCTTTTTTGCAAATAACACCCTAGCCATGCAAGAAAGAGCGTCTATTTAAAGAGATTGGATCTCAGATCCATTCGGCACCACGTGGAAAAAATCCTCAGAGACTGCCAGGAGAGACCACTCCAACATGGCTAACATTCCCAGCTCCTCTTCCCATTCCAACCTAGAGAGAGGTGAGTGGGAGAGGTGCTCTGTATCCCACAGCCAATTGGAGAAGCTGCAAATGCAGGGATTTCTCCCTCGTGCAGATCTAGTCCCTGTTCGAGCAGGATTGGCCTCCTTCAACGGCAAAACCCAGGCGGAGGATTCCCCAATCCGTCTGCGGGAGAATGAGTGTGCTTCGTCCCCTATTTGCTGAGGGGCGTGGGATTTCCCATTCACCCATTCCTTCGAGGGCTTCTGGAGTATTATGGCCTCCAGCTGCACAACTTTACCCCGGCCTCCATTCTGCACATCGCGGGTTATGTTGCTTTATGAGAACTATTTCTGGGTATTGAGGCCCATTTTGCACTGTGGAGAAAGTTGTTCTGCCTTGTCCCGCGCAACCACGAAGGATCAATATTTGAAGTGGGGGTGCCGAAATATGGCGCATTGCCGAGACTGGATACATATCCGGCATGCCGAAGAAGGCGTCTGAAGAGTGGACCTCTGAGTGGTTTTATATTGATGATGTCGTACTTCTAGATCCGGTCCGGAGAGGCCTCCCCGAGTTTGCGAGTGTTCCTCTGAAGAAGCGCCATAGCTGGCGCCCCGGGAGTCCCGAGGAGGAAGATAGTGCGGAAGTTCGCCAACTCCAGAGCAAGATCAGGACGCTTGCCCAGTCCGGGTATACAATAGTCTAAGTGATGGTGACCTCCATAGTACGGGGAGTTCAGCCACTCCAATACAGAGGTCTCCCCATGTGGAATTACAATGGGGAAGATGACACCTCCCGCTGTGGCAGGAAAGGTCCGGATACCCCTGCCGCCCTAGCCAAAATATTGGCCGAACTGTTCAAGGGTGAGGAAGAGGAGTTCCTGCGCATCACGCACAGAGAAGGATATTCCATGTGGAATCCTCCTAGCTGGGTGAGCCCCAAACCTTTTTGCTCCACTCATTCCCCTCCCTGAGCTTTATTAACCCATCTATTTATAACAGCACTGGCGAAAGACTTCCGAGGGGCTCTACAGCCCCGCCCCGCAGCCAGAGGGCCACAATCGGGACCTTGACCCTGGATTCGAAGAGGATCCAGATATATTTGTGGTGCTGGAGAATGGCGTGTTTTACCAGGCGAGTTATGACGGCACCAAAGTGGCCATCATCGCCGATTACCCTGGTCTTCTCCCTGCTTCACACGTAAGTAGTCAGGAGACATCTTCCCCGAAAGGATTCTTCCGTTCTGCCTCACCCACCGCACTGCCTCGTGCTTCGAAGGGGAGGCGTTCGACATACCATGCTACTCTAGGGGCAACTCCGAAGAGAGCTGATCCCGCAAGCCTTCGAAGAGGAAGACAGGCGAAGACACGGTCGGGCCCTCGTCAAAGAGGTATGGGTTTGCAAATATGTGTTTTAATAGTCGCATCCAACTGTGACTTTCATGTTCATTCCGTATCAGGAAAAGAGTCCGCCGGACTGTGTCCGGGGGTCTGGGCAGTAATACTCCCAGCAACCAGGATCCAGCCCCAGCCGAGGGGACGGGGGTCGATATGGGGGTGACGCCGGACTGTCTTTCGGCCGAGGGCTCGGAAAATATGTCTGTCACCAACTCGGAAGTGGAGAGCGCCATGAATCATCGGTGCTTGAGGGCCATTTTACGAGACCCCCGCTGTTCGAAAGAGGCGTTTGATGCCTTCAGCTCGGCTGACGCATATATCCGAGTTGCTCGAGATGGGCTTGGCAAAGCCACAAAGCAGCATTTGACGGATGTGCAGGTAAGGTTTATTTTGTCCGAAAAGGATAAGCACATGCTAGTAGCCCCCGGGACTGAAACAAGTTGGCACAAGTGATTTAAGGATCGATGTATAACCAGGTTCTGACGGAGAGGAACAACCTGCTAGCTCAAGAGTTGGAGCAGTGTCGGGCACAGCTGAATGCTTCTACCGCCGAACTGAAAGAGTCCAAGATGGCATCTTCTGGTAAGGTTCCCCTCCATCGAGGAATAACAATTATACAGTAGCTGTGCTAATACTATTGCTTATCTCATAGTAGGACCATCAGGTGAACTGGAAGAGAAGTTGAAAACCGCTCAAGCGGGAGAGAAAGAGGCAAAAAGACTACACGCCGCAGGCGAATGGGTGTTGACCCGAGTCAGGCAGGAGAAAAACAAACTCCAAGATTCAAATACCAAACTGGGCGAAGAACTGAAAGATGTGCGAGCCCAGCTAGCCGACGCTGTGAAGGAGAACAAAAAGCTGCGAGGCGGCATATTCAGTACGTGGCCGGATTTACCTTATAACAGTTTGGGGGTAAAAGTAGCTGATATAGCTATGATTGCAGGTATGTTGACGGGCCACCCCGAAGAGGAGGTGTCCGGATCATCAAGTGATCTCCTGCAAGGGCTGTCGCAGTTGCACGAGCAAGCTCGGCAGGCAATGCAGAGTGTAGCCAAGGCCTTATGGCCATCCGACTCCCCTCCAAGGAGTATGGAGAAGCTTGTAGAGCTGTTCAAGGGAGTGCGGCGGCGTATCCGACTATGGAAGATATCGGCTTGTCGAGAGGGTGCGCGAGAAGCCTGGGCCATGGTAAAAACATGATATACCAAGCTGGATCCAAAAAACATGGCCCGGGTCGGACCGCTAGGGTCAAATGGGGAAGAAATTCCCGTTAGTTTAGTATATAACCAAGTAGAAGTAGCCGCCAAGTATTCCCAGCAGGATTGTAAGTTAGATAGCCTGCTGGACGGCATAGAGGAGGAAATTTTTGAGTCCAAGTGACTATGTACTTTCCTTTGCATATGTAGCTCTAGCTGAAGACGATTGTCATGGCGGACCTTTTCGCTTCAACCTCTCGACCCGAAGGTGTGGAGTGTTTTCGAATACCAGAACGGCCGAGTAGACCGGGTATGCATGGAAACCAGGCGTAGGGGTCATAGTTGCTTGAACAGACAATTATCCGGCTAGTTATGTTATATTACATTAAGAGTGTAAGAAACATCTTCCAGAGAGAATAGTTCCGTTAAGGGTTCCTTTCCCTGGGTGTGCATGCATCGATGTGCATGTCCGAACTGTGATGAAGAAATCACAATGTGTATAGCTGCTGGGGGTTCACGATGGGACGAATGCAAAAACATCTTTAGTTCACCGACCGAATATTCCCTTTAGAACACTAGCTTTCAGCTTCACCCAGTCTGAGGTACACATCCAGATGACCCGGCAGTAACAATCGCAGAGGGGGTCCCTTTATGCCCTAGCCGAACTAACGGGAACGTAGGGCATAAGCACAGGAGCCAGGCAACCCAGCTTGGCCAAAACTTAAGTCATATCTATGCATATAATGGCGAAGAAAAGGTACATATGGGAAAAACGCATATGTGAGGAGCTTGATGCTTGGAAGATAACAATAGCAAGCTTCTATCCAAGAAGCCCCCAGGTATAATAGACGTACATACTGCAAGACGTATGCGTTGGGGGTGTACGGTCTAACCGTACGAAAGCTTTTAAAGCTAAAAATAAAAACGAAAAGAGAGAGAAAAAATAATGAAAAAATAGGGGGAAGGAAACGAACAAAGATTTCCACGCTAGGCATAGAATCTTCGGAGTCTGGCCGCGTTCCAGGGGTTCGGCTCTAATCGATTGTCCGACACATCACGCAGGCGGTACGCCCCTCCGGTGAGAACTTCGTCGATGATGAAGGGACCCTCCCACTTGGGCTTGAGTTTATCCTTTTTCTTCTCTGGCAGGTGTAGAACCAGTTTGCCGATGTTGTAAGTTTTGGCCCGCACCTATCTGCTTTGATACCTGCGAGCCTGCTGTTGATAAAATGCGGAACGGGCTTTTGCGATGTCGTGCTCCTCCTCCAAGGCATCTAAGATGTCCTGCCGATCGAGCTCGGCCTCTTTCTCTTCGTACATGCGCAGTCAAGGTGAGTCATGAATAATGTTGCAGGGCAGTACTGCATCTGTGTCGTACACCATGAAGAAAGGTGTGTATCTGGTAGTGCGATTGGGCGTGGTCCGCAGCCCCTAGAGTACGGAGTCGAGCTCCTCAACCCAGTGCTTGTCTGACTCTTTCAAAGACCGCACCAGTCTGGGCTTAATGCTGCTCATAATAAGACCATTGGCTCTTTTGACTTGACCGTTTGTTTGTGGATGATATACAGAGGCGTAGTCGAGCTTGATGCCCAGATTAGCGCACGAGGTTTTCACTTTGTCGGCTGTGAAATTGGAGTCGTTATCAGTGATGATGCTGTGCGGAACACCGTAACGGTGTACAACGCCGGATATAAAGTCTATTACTGGCCCGGACTCGGCCGTTTTAACTGGTTTAGCCTCTATCCACTTGGTGAATTTGTCCACCATGACTAGCTAATATTTCTTCTGATGGCTTCCTCCTTTAAGGGGTCCAACCATATCCAGTCCCCAGACCGTAAAAGGCCAAGTGATGGGGATTGTTTGTAGGGCGGTGGGGGGCATATGGCTTTGGTTAGCGAAGTGTCGGCATCCAACGCAACGTTGGACAAGGTCCTGTGCATCCGCTCAGGCCGTCGGCCAGTAAAATCCTGTACGGAAGGCCTTGCTAACAAGGGCCCGAGCTGCGGCGTGGTGCCCGTTGAGACCGGCATGAATCTCAGCCAGTAGCTGCCGCCCCTCCTCCTCGGAGATACATCTTTGAAGGACTCCGGTAGCACTTTTCTTGTAGAGCTCTCCGTCGTGAACCTTGTAGGCCTTCGAACGCCGGACAATGCGGCGGGCCTCATTCTGGTCCTCAGGAAGCTCCTTTCTGTTGAGGTAGGCCAGGAAGGGTTCGGTCCATGGGGCAATTACTGCCATAATGAGATGTGCCGACGGTGTTATTTCGGTGGCTGAGCCTCCGATGATGTCGGTGTTTTTGGAATCTGGGGTTATGTTCGGATCCGGAGTAGTGTTGCCGTTTTCCCCCATGCCACACCACGGATGGCTTAAAAAGCCTTTCCAGAAAGATATTAGCCAAGACGGGGTCGCGCTTAGCACCGATACGAGCAAGAACGTCCGCCGCTTGATTACTCTCTCGAGCCACATGATGGAACTCGAGCCTCTCGAACCGAGCCGACATTTTTATGAAGGCATTACGATAAGCTGCCATCTTAGGATCTTTGGCATCGAAGTCTCCATTTATTTGAGATATTGCGAGGTTTGAGTCCCCGCGCACTTCCAGGCATTGTATGCCCATGGAGACAGCCATCCGGAGACCGTGCAATAAGGCTTCGTATTCGGCCGCGTTGTTGGAGTCTGTGTATAGTATTTGGAGTACGTACTGAACGACGTCTCCAGTAGGGGACGTTAAAACGAAGCCCGCTCCTAGCCCTGCCAGCATTTTGGAGCCATCGAGGTACATAACCCAATTGGAATATGTGCTGTACTCTTTAGGGAGTTCGGCCTCTGTCCATTCGGCGATGAAGTCAGCCAGTACTTGGGATTTGATAGCTCGACGTGGTTTGTATGTAATATCAAATGGAAGGAGCTCAATGGCCCATTTGGCAATCCGGCCCGTGGCATCGCGGTTGTTTATTATTTCGTTGAGTGGTACTTCGGAGGCCACCGTAATCGAGCACTCCTGGAAGTAGTGACAGAGCTTTCGGGATACCATGAAGACCGCGTATGCTATCTTTTGATAATGGGGGTACCGGGATTTGCATGGTGTAAGGACAGTGGATACGTAGTATACTGGCTTCTGAAGCGGGAATTTGTGTCCGTCCCGTTCTCATTCAACGACGAGCACGGCGCTCACCACTTGATGTGTTGCCGATATGTATAATAACATCGGTTCACCGGCGTCTGGCGTGGCCAGGATTGGGTTGCTCGCCGGAAGGGGATTTATTTCTTCCAGTCCGGCTGTCGCCGCGTCCCTCCACTCGAAGTGATCAGTTCACCGTAGAAGGCGATAAAGTGGCAGCGCCTTTTCTCCCAATCTGGGGATAAAGCGGCTTATAGCTGCCACGCAACCCGCGAGTTTTTGAACTTGTTTAAGGTCTGTTGGCGTAGCCAATTGTGACAGAGCTCGGATTTTGGCTGGATTTGCTTCAATTCCTCTGTTGGAAACGATGAAGCCCAGCAGTTTTCCAGCGGGGACGCCGAAAACGCACTTTTCTGGATTGAGCTTAATGTCATACGCGCGGAGGTTATCGAATGTGAGACGTAAATCGTCTATTAGTGTCTCGACGTGCCTGGTTTTGATGACGACGTGGTCGACATAAGCTTCAACTGTCTTGCCGATCTGTTTCTCCAGGCATGTTTGAATCATGCGTTGGTATGTGGCGCCGGCGTTCTTAAGCCCGAAGGGCATGGTGTTGAAGCAAAATGGCCCATACGGGGTAATGAATGCTATTGCAGCTTGATCGGACTCCTTCATTTTGATTTGATGGTATCCGGAATATGCATCAAGGAAACACAGTGAGTCGTGTCCTGCGGTAGCATCGTTGATTTGATCGATGCGGGGGAGAGGGAAGGGATCTTTAGGGCAAGCCTTGTTGAGGTCTTTGAAATCGACGCACAGGTGCCAGGATTTGTCCTTCTTTGGTACCATCACCAAGTTTGCCAGCCAGTCTGGATGTTTTATTTCTCTAATGAATCCGGCCTCAATTAGCTTGGCTAACTCCTCTCCCATGGCTTGCTGTTTGGGTTCGGAAAAGCGCCGCAGTGCTTGTTTGACTGGTTTATATCCCTTTAATATATTGAGACTATGCTCGGCCAGTTTACTTGGGATTCCAGGCATATCGGAAGGGTGCCAGGCGAATATATCCCAGTTTTCGCGAAGGAAATCCCGTAACGCGGCGTCGACCGTTAGGTCTAGTTGTGCTCTAATAGATGCTTTCTTCTTGGGGTCCGTTGGGTGGACCTGGAATTTGACTATTTCTTCTGCCGGCTTGAAGAAGGTGGATTTGGGTCGTTTGTCTAAGATCACATCGTCTTTATCCACCGTAGAGTGCAGCACGGTTAATTCTTCGGCCGCGAGGGCTTCAGATAATGCCTCAAGGGCCAGGGATGCGGTTTTGTTTTCGGCGCTGAGTGCTATGTCCGGATCACTAACAAGAGTGATTATGCCATTTGGTCCGGGCATTTTGAGCTTCATATACCCGTAATGAGGTATAGCTTGGAAGCGTGTAAAAGCGTCCCGCCCCAGCAGGGCGTGGTATCCGCTGCTGAAAGGAGCCACTTGGAAGGTGATCTCTTCAGACCGATAATTCTCTGGCGTGCCGAATACCACGTCAAGTGTGATTTTCCCGCACACCGCGCCTCCCGACTAGGAATGATTCCACGGAAGGTCGTGCTGCTTTGCTTGATGCGGCTCTTGTCTATTTCCATTTTGTGGAGTGTATCCTCATAGATGAGGTTTAGTCCGCCGCCGCCGTCCATGAGGACCTTGGTGAGTCTAAAGCTGTCCACGATGGGACTGAGGACTAATGCGGCTGGCGCTCGGACTGTCTTGTATTTCGGTTCGTCACCGACATTAAAGGTTATAGCCGTGTCTGTCGTGGAATTGTCACGGCAGATGTCCTCGAGTTAGGACTTAGTCGTGGAGCCATCGCAATTAGGAAGCTTGAAGGGGTTAAGTGGGACAAGGAACACGAGGGTTTATACTGGTTCGGCCCCTTACGGTGAAGGTAAAAGCCTACGTCCAGTTGAGGTGGTATTAATCAGGGTTTCGATAACCAGGGAGCTGCTCCCTGGTTATCGAAACCCTGATTAATACCACCTCAACTGGACGTAGGCTTTTACCTTCACCGTAAGGGGCCGAACCAGTATAAACCCTCGTGTTCCTTGTCCCACTTAACCCCTTCAAGCTTCCTAATTGCGATGGCTCCACGACTAAGTCCTAACTCGAGGACATCTGCCGTGACAATTCCACGACAGTTTCGAAACCCTGATTAATACCACCTCAACTGGACGTAGGCTTTTACCTTCACCGTAAGGGGCCGAACCAGTATAAACCCTCGTGTTCCTTGTCCCACTTAACCCCTTAAGGCTTCCTAATTGCGATGGCTCCACGACTAAGTCCTAACTCGAGGACATCTGCCACGACAATTCCACGACAGTTTCTTGGCTATTAGACTGGGTATGTCACGGGAATGTGCCCTTTTCGCCTGGACCAGCGGTTGAGTTGGGATCGATGGCCCCCAACAAGCTGCCTGATCCTTCCAAGCGCTTTCCATTGCATTGTACTTCTGTACGATATTTGCCAAGTCAGCGAAGTGTAGTATACGACAGCGATTAATGGCATTGAGGATTCCTTCGTTCGTGCAATTGTTGCAGAACGCAAATATCGCGCCTCGTCGCGGCAATCTTTAACCTTATCCTTGAGAAGGAGGAACCTGGCCCAGAAGTGGTGGACCGTTTCCAGAGACTGCTGTTGTATGCTCATGAGAGCGCTTATGTCTGGGTGGGTGGTTGGAATTGAATTTGGACCCTGACCCGGTCGATGATCCGGAGTTTGAAAGTTTTCCGGGCTCGACAGTCCGGGCTCCGGAGTATCTTCTGGTTGCCTATGCCCGCCGTCCGATTCTATGTTCGGAAGGTCAGTCACCTCTTTTTGCTGGTGGGTGTTCGGCCCTGCGGGGTCGGCGATTCGGACATAGTCCGTCTTTAGTATAGGGGAAGATTTGCTGTCTTGCTCCTCCACTACTACTATCTGGTGAGTGACCGGTGGAGATTTGATTTCTCTTTGGTCGGGTTTAAGCCCGATTCGATCGTAATCTGTGGCGATTCCCAGGGCGGCGATGCGATCAAGGAGCTTGTTTAAAGACGAAAACTCCACCGGATCCATCTGCTTGGAGTGTTTGGAGTCGATACGAAGGGGATTTTCGATGGCCCGAGAAGTCATCGTTGGCTCAACGGCCGAACGGGCGGTCATGGTAAAGCCGCCCAGCCGGAAGGTTTGGCCTGGGGCCAATTCTCCTCCGGCGGTGATATTGTCTTTAAAGACGAGGCGAGTCATCGATCCTGTCGTCGACGGCACAGTGGAACTCTCAATGAAAGCACCAATGTCGGTGTCAAAACCGGCGAATCTCGGATAGGGGGTCCCGAACTGTGCGTCTAAGGTCGATGGTAACAGTAGACAGGGGACACGATGTACCCAGGTTCGAGCCCTCTCTATGGAGGTAATACCCTACTTCCTGCTTGATTGATCTTGATGAATATGAGTATTACAAGAGTTGATCCACCACGAGATCGTAATGGCTAAACCCTAGAAGTCTAGCCTGTATGACTATGGTAATGAATATTTCTCCTTTCCGGGCTAAGTCCTCCGGTTTATATAGACACCGAGGAGATCTAGGGTTACACAAGGTCGGTTACAGAGAAAGGAATCTACATATCCGGTCGCCAAGCTTGCCTTCCACGCCAAGGAGAGTCCTATCCGGACACGGGTGCAGTCTTCGGTCTTCGTATCTTCACGGCCCATCAGTCTGGCCCATGGCTAACAGGTCGGACGCCCGAGGACCCCTTAGTACTGGACTCCCTCAGTCGTCAATGACAAAATCACCTCTGGAAGGTCCCTAGCTCCTGGGCAGATCCTCCAGCTCGGCAGTTTCACCATGGGTGCCCGCTCGGTCGTTAAGCCAAAGCCGGTCCCCCAAACCACCAAAAATCATCTCCACATGGTCCTCGAACACTCCGATAAGATGGATCCGGGAGATGTTTCGTCTTTGAACGAACTGCTAGATCGCATCGCCGCCCTGGGGGTCACAACAGACTACGATCGGATCGGGCTTAAACCCGATCAGAGGGAAATCAGGTCCCTACCGATCACCCATGTGGTTGCGGTTGTGGAGGAGCAAGCCAAGGATAACTCTCCCCCTATGCTGAGAACAAGCTATGTTCGGATTTCCGAGCCCTGCGAGCCGGATACCCATTTTCGGGAAGAGACTCCCTGTCCTCCGAACATAGAACTAGGCATCGAGCCTGAAATCTCCCAGGATACTCTGGATCCTGGGCTAGTGACCTTGGAAATTCTTAAAACTCCGGATCCCACAGTGGGCCTGGGTTCGGATTTAAGCCCGCCCTCCCACCCACCACAAGAAATATTCCCCAAGCAATTCTGGTCCTCCAGACATTTGTGACCTAATGTATGTCCGGCAGCAACCTCGGGAAACAGTCCATCACTTTTGGGCCAGATTCCTCCTTGTTAAAAACAAGATCAAAGATTGTTGCGACGATGACGCGGTTTCAGTATTTTGCCGCAACTGTATGGACGAGGGTATCTTCAATGCCCTCAACCAACACCGCATACCGCACTTTGTAGATTTGGCACACAGAGTACAAAAATATTGTGCCATGGAAAGCGCCTGGAAAGCCCAGACAGCTCGGTGGGAACCGCCGGCCTTTAAGCCACCCACCGGACGGGCAAAAAGGATGCACCCTCACGGGGCACCTGATCATCACCCTACGGACAAGAAAATTATGCCCTCAATGGGACACAGAACTGTCCTTGATGAATGGCTCGACAAGCCCTGTCGGATACACACAATGCCGTATTCCGAACCAACACACAGCCTCCGGGCATGTTGGGTACTCCGACAGGTGGCCAAGAGCGGTGAGGCTATCCTCACCAATACGACCTCCGAGAAATACCCTCCGGAGGACGACGATCTCAATGTCTTTACGGTCTTCGAGACCTTTTCTTCAAATAATCGGCGTAAAAGGGCACTCTGCGACATTGCCGAAGTCAACCAAGTAGCCGCAGTAAACCCTTGGAACGATACGGTGATAACTTTCACCGCCAACGATGAACCAAGGGCTCGATCAGTCCGCGCCCCAGCCACTTTGGTCTTAAATCCAATCGTCGATGGCTTTTGGCTCGCTAAAGTACTCATGGACAGTGGCAGCGGACTGAACCTCATCTACAAGGACATGCTCGATAAAATTCAAATAGACAAGAGACGCATCGAGCAGAGAAGTACAACCTTTTGAGGCGTTATCCCCAGTCGAGAAGCGCGATGCTCGGGGAAAATTAAACTTGATGTGGTATTCGGCACGCCAGAGAACTACAGGTCCGAAGAGTTAATCTTCCATGTGGCATCTTTCAACAGCGGATATCACGCCCTGTTGGGGCGAGACGCATTCACACGCTTTCAAGCCATACCCCATTACGGGTACATGAAGCTCAAAATGCCCGGGCCCAACAGAGTTATCACTATCACCAATGATCTGGACATAGCACTCCACGCCGAAAACAAAACCGCATCCCTGGCCCTCGAGGCATTATTCGGGGCCCTTGCGGCCGAGGAGCTCACCGCTCTACATTCCACAATGGATAGAGACGACGTAATCCTCGACAAAAGGCCTAAGTCCACTTCTTTCAAGCCAGCAAACGAAATAGTCAAATTCCAAGTTCACCCGACGGATCCTAATAAAACAGCAGCCATTGGAGCACACCTGGATCCGACGGTCGACGCTGCTCTAAGAGCATTCCTGCGCGAGAATTGCGACATCTTTGCCTGGCATCCTTCCGATATGCCAGGAATCCCACGGAGACTGGCCGAACACAGCCTCAACATAATAAAGGGGTTCAAGCCAGTTAAGCAAATGCTGTGGCGATTTTCCGAACCCAAGCAACAAGCTATGGGAGAGGAGCTAGCAAAACTACTTGAAGCCGGGTTCATTGGAGAGATAAAACACCCGGATTGGCTAGCCAACCTGGTCATGGTGCCAAAGAAGGACAAATCCTGGCGCCTTTGTGTCGATTTCAAAGACCTCAACAAGGCCTGCCCTAAGGACCCCTTCCGACTACCCCGCATTGACCAAATCATTAATGCAACTGCAGGACGCAATTTACTGTGTTTCCTTGACGCATACTCCGGATACCATCAGATTAAGATGAAGGAATCCGATCAGGCCGCAACGGCATTCATTACTCCGTACGGGCCTTTCTGCTTCAACACTATGCCTTTCGGACTAAAAAACGCCAGCGCCACTTACCAACGCATGATTCAAACATGCCTGGAAAAACAAATTGGCAAGACGATGGAGGCATATGTAGATGATGTAGTCATCAAAACTAAACATGTTGAATCATTGGTGGACGACTTACGCTGTACATTCAACAACCTCCGAACATATGACATACGGCTCAATCCGGAAAAATGCGTTTTCGGCGTTCCGGCTGGAAAGCTGCTCGGGTTTATTGTTTCCAATAGAGGAATTGAAGCAAATCCGGCCAAAATCCGAGCCCTGTCACATTTGGCAACACCAACAGACCTAAAATAGGTCCAAAAACTAGCTGGGTGCATGGCAACCGTGAGCCGCTTTATCTCCAGATTGGGAGAGAAGGCGTTGCCGCTATATCGCCTGCTCCAACATACCGACCACTTTGAGTGGACGGACGCGGCAACTGCTGGGGTGGAAGAAATAAAAACTTTGTTAGCAAACAACCCAATCCTTGCCGTACCTAACGTCGGCGAACCTATGCTACTGTACATATCTGCAACTCACCAGGTGGTGAGCGTTGTGCTCGTCGTTGAATGAGAGGAAGAGGGACACAAATTCCCACTCCAAAAACTAGTATACTATGTATCAGCGGTTCTCACACCATGCAAATCCCGATACCCGCACTATCGAAAGATAGCATATGCGGTTTTCATGGCATCTCGGAAGCTGCGGCACTACTTTCAAGAGTGCTCGATCACGGTGGCCTCCGAGGTACCACTCAATGACATCATAAACAATCGAGATGCCACGGCCGCATTGCAAAATGGGCTATCCAACTCTTACCATTTGAAATAACATACAAGCCACGCTCAGCTATTAAATCTGAGGTGTTGGCCGACTTTGTCGCCGAGTGGACAGAAGCCGAAGTCCCTAAAGAGTACGACACATACTCCAACTGGGTGATGTACTTCGACGGCACTAAAATGTTAGCCGGACTGGGGGCTAGTGTCATCCTAACATCCCCTACAGGGGACACAGTCCGTTTCGTATTACAAATCATGTATACGGACTCCAATAACGCAGTCGAATATGAGGCACTACTGCATGGTCTTCGGATGGCTGTTTCTATGGGCATACAACGCCTCGAGGTGCGCGGGGACTCGAACCTCGCAATATCTCAAATAAATGGAGAATTCGATGCAAAAGATCCAAAGATGGCGGCTTACCGCAACGTCGTACTCAAAATATCAGGTCGGTTTGAGGGGCTCGAGTTTCATCATGTGGCCCAGGGCAGTAATCAGGCAGCGGACATCCTTGCTCAAATGGGTGCTAAATGCGACCCCGTCCCGCCTAACACCTTCGTGGAAAGGCTTTTCAAGCCATCCATGGTATGGCAGGACGAGAGCGTAAATACCAGTCCGACGCTGATCACTCCCACGGATGCCAAACACGATTTGGATATCGTCGGGGGCTCGGACACCAAACCAACACCTTCCACCCATGTAGTCATGGCGGTGATCGCCCCATGGACCGAACCCTTCTTATCCTACCTCAATAGGCAGGAGCTCCCTGATGACCAGAACGAGGCCCGTCGCATAGTTCGACGCTCCAAAGCCTACAAAGTTCATGAAGGAGAACTCTACAAGAAAAGTACTACCGGAGTCCTTCAATGATGTATCTCCGAAGAGGAGGGACGACAACTCTTGGCCGAAATACATGTTGGTCTTGGCGGCCATCACGCCGCAGCTCGGGCCCTTGTAAGTAAGGCCTTCTGTACGGGTTTCTTTTGGCCCACGGCCCAAGCAGATGCATAGGACCTCGTACAACGCTGTGTCGGATGCCATATTTTTGCCAATCAAAGCCATATGCCGCCCACTACCCTACGAACAATCCCCATTACTTAGCCTTTAGCGGTCTGGGGGCTATACATGGTCGTACCCCTTAAACGGGGAAGCCATAAGAAAAAATACTTGCTGGTTATGGTAGATAAATTCACTAAGTGGATAGAGGCCAAACTAGTTAAAATGGCCGAAGCCGGACCGGTGATAGAATTTATATCCGGTGTCGTACACCGTTATGGTGTCCCCCACAGCATTATTAGTGACAACGTCTCTAACTTTACAGCCGACGAGGTGAAAATTTGGTGTGCTAATCTGGGCATTAAGCTCGATTACGCCTCCGTATATCACCCCCAAACAAACGGTCAAGTTGAACGGGCCAATGGCCTGATAATGAGCGGCATCAAACCTAGACTAGTGCGATCCCTAAAGGAGTGGGACAAACACTGGGTCGAGGAGCTTGACTCCGTACTCTGGGGGCTGCGGACCCCGCCCAACCGCACGACCGGATACACAACATTCTTCATGGTGTACGGCACAGAGGCTGTCTTGCCCTGCGATATTATTCATGACTCACCTCGAGTGCGCATGTATGAGGAGGGAGAGGCCGAGCTCGATCGGCAGGACGACTTAGGGCGTGTTCGGGAGCTCTCCGTGGTAGGAAAATCTTCAACTCCAGCGCCACAAATCTAGCTCCAGCTTCTCACGATCGATCCCGGAGTCAGCGATCCGTTCGGCGTCACGGCTTCTCGCTCACATGAGGGAGAAAGCCCGAAGCCCATAAAATCACCCCTTTGTGGCCCATCAGGAGCAGGCTGATAGTCAAAAACGTTTGGAAAAGATGGGCTGGGCCATAGGCCTGGCCGGGGAAAGACTGCTGGTGGCAAGAGAGAGGACCTGGGAGCGAATCGGCACATGATGATCGAGCGAGCGGGTCACTTGGCGGTGGTAGGGCAACGTAATTTTCTTCAACTCCCGCTTCCTAGTTTTGGTGAAGCTCAGTTTTCCCAACTCCTCCGATTCTGCAAATTTGCACTAGCCAATCGCCAGCTTCTGTCTCGTATAACCAGGAGTTGATCCGTTCGGTTGCGCTCCGGTCCTGGAGCCAAGGATTTGAGAAGCCAGAGGCATGCCAAACACGCCCTTAGATGGCCTGGAGGAGGAGCGCGACGTCGCAAAGCCAATTCCGCATTCTACTAACAACAAGCTGGAAGATACCAAAGCAGAGAAGTGCGGGCAAAGACTTATAATGTCGGTGAACTCGTTCTACGCCTACCAGAGAAGAAAAAGGACAAGCTCAAACCCAAATGGGAGGGTCCCTTCATTATAGATGAAGTTCTCACTTGAGGAACCTATCGCCTTCGCAATGCATCGGATAATCGCTTAGAGCCGAACCCATGGAATGCTGCTTGACTCCGAAGATTCTACGCCTAAGTCCAGACACATACTTGTGTTCGTTCCCTTTTTCTCCTTTTCAATTTTTTCCTTTTTTTGTTTTTTACAATTTCTAGCATGTGTTCGGGTAAGCCGCACACTTGAGGGGTATGCATCCTTAAAGCTTATTATAACTGGGGGCTTCTCTCAATAGAAGCTTATTATTTTGAGCATAAAGCTCACCATATATATGTGTTGTTTGCTCACATACGTCCTGTCTTTGCCATTATATGCACCTCTATGACTTCAGTTTTTGCCAAGCTGGGTTGCCTGGATCCTATACTTATGCCCTACGTTCCCGTTTGTTCGGCTAGGGCATAAAGGGAGCACCTCTACGATTGTTACAACCGGGTCATCCGGACATGTACCTCAGACGGGTGAAGACGAAAGCTAGCGTTCTTAAGGGAATATTAGGTCGGCGGACAAACGACGAACTACCTTCGTTGCAATATAAACTATCAAAATACGAAGACTCTTGTGATTCTTTCGCATCATGGCTTAGGCATGCATACATAATGCATGTTGGCCCAGGGAGAGGAACCCTTAACGAAACTATTCTCTCTGGAAGATGTTTCTTACGTTAAAAAGTAATATAACATAACTCCCCGAATACAGTTTGTCTGTTCATGCACTATGGCTGGATTGCCTCGTTTCCGAACATACTTGGTGTTTCCCACAAGTATAGTATTCGGAAACACTCCAACTCTTGTGTTTCGGAGGTCGGAGCAGAAGGTCTGCCATGACAATCTTTTACAATTCGGCCGGAGATAAGTTTGATGATAAAGTGTATTGTTACATGAGATCACACGCCTACTCTTTATCTATGCCATCTATCAGGCTATCTAGTTTACAGTCCTGTTGTGAGAATTTCGCGGCTATCTTTACTTGGTCGTACGCCAAGCTAACTAGAATTTCTTGTCCGTGTGGTCCCCGGGGTCCGACCCGGGCCATATGATTCAGATCAAGTCCGGTATACCGCGTTTTCACCTTGGCCCAGGCTTCTCGTGCACCTTCTCGACATGCTGATGCCTTCCATAGCTCAAAACAAAGACGAGCTCCCTTGAATAAATTCACGAGCTGCTCCATCTTTCCTGGAGGAGAATCGGATGGCCATAAAGCCTTAGCCATGTTCCTCATTGCTTTCCGAGATCGCTCGTGCACTTTGGATAGCTCTTGCAGCAAGTCACCTTGAAATCCGGACACTTCTCCCTCGGGCCGCCTAGTTAACAAACCTACAGGAACAAATCTCGTAAAACTTTCCATCAGGGGATCTTATGAAAGTTAGGTTCAAAGACATACTAAATATGCCGCCTTTCAGCTTTCTGTTCTCCTTCAAGGCATCCGACAGTTGGGCTCTTATGTCCTTTAGCTCTTCGGCTTGCTTGATGTTGGCATCTTGTAGTTTGTTCTTCTCATTAATGGTCCGTGTTAATACACGTTGACCAGCGGCGTCTTGCTCTTCAGCATGTCATTTGTCTGCCTGAGCAGCCTTTAGCCTCTCCTCCAACTGATCAGCCGATCTTGTTGCTATAAACAAAACAATGAATATTCAAAAATCATTGTTAGCACAGAACCGTATTTTCCGGACACTATTGTGCTTACCATCCGGTGCCTTCTTGGATTTCTTCAAATTTTCCAGTTCGGCGGTGACAATAGTTATCTTGGTCCGACATTCTTCAAGCTCCTTGGACAGCGTGTTATTTGCCGTGAGTACCTGATAATATAAATGACCCTTAAATCAGTTGGGCCAACTGCTTCAAGTCTCGGGGGCTACTGACACATGATTATTGAATCTACACAAAGTTCTTACCTGCATAGCCTTTGAAAGCTGGTGAGTGGCTCCGGCAAGTCCATCCTGACGGATATATGCATCCGCAGAGCTGAGGGCATTGGACGCCTCTTCGGTGAAACTTGGGTCGCGCATGGCCTCTTTCCGCTGCCGATGATTCATCGTGCTCTCCACTTCGGAATTGGTGACAGATACATTATCTGAATCCTCTTGGAGATGACAATCCAGCATTTTACCCGTATCAACCCTAGTCCTGATGGTAGGGTCCTGAGCCGGATTGGTCGATGCATGGCCGGCGAGGTCCTCGGATATAGTCCGGCGTATGCTCTTCCTAAGAAATGGCCCAGCGGAAAACGTCAGAATACAGTCTATCCACCAAGTGCATGTTAAAAACTATACCTCTTTGGTCAAGGCGGGGGCTTAGTGTCACCGTTTGCCCTTCTTTTCAAAGACTCGCCCTGCGCGGGCGTCGCCTTCTTAGAGGATGCCTTTGATACAGCTCGGCAAGACGAGCACCGCCCCTTCGGAGCTTGAGACAGTGCGGTGGGTGAGGTGCAATGGGAACATTCTTTTGGAGGTGACGTTTCCTGGGTACTTACACGAGAGGAGGAGAGAAGGCCGGGGTAGTCGGCTATAATGGCCACTTCCGTGCCATCGTAGCTCGCCTGATAGAAAACCCCCTCCTTAAGTTCTATGAATATATGCGGATCTTCTTCATATGCGGGATCCAGGTCTCGAACATGGTCCTCTTGCTGCGGAGCAGTGCTATAGACCCCCTCGACGACCTTTCTCCATTCCTATTAAAAGTACCCGGATTAAATTCGACTAGCATAACTCCGGAAAAAGGTTGAGTAAGGCCAATAATAAAAAAACTCACCCAGTCGATGGGGTTATACATGGAAAAACCTTCCCGACATTTCAAGCGAGTGAAGTCTTCCTTCTCCCCTTTGTAAAGGTCAGCTAAGATGGTGGCTAGGGTGGCGAAATTGTCTGGACCCTTGCATAGACAACGGGATGCGTCTTCCTCCCCGTTGTAATTCCAGATAGGAACCTCTAGATTGGAGCGGCTAAACGCATCGCGTTATTGAAATCGCCATTACCTCGATTATAGACAGCCCGGAGATAGCAAGTACTCTGATCTTGCTTGCTAGCCTCTCGACCTCCGCACTGTCTTCTTCCTCGAGGCTTTGGGGACGCCAGCTGGCGCGCTTCTTTAAAGGAGCGCTGGATAATTTGGGAAGACCGTGCCGGATTGGGTCCGGAAGAACGACGTCTTCGATATAAAACCATTCCAAGGGCCACTCTTCGGATGCCTTCTTCAGAGTGCCGGACAGGTATCTTGTCCCAGCTATGCGCCATACTTTGGCGCTGCCCACCTCGAATATAGATCCCTTTTGGGAGCGGGGGACGAGGCAGAAGAATTTCTGCCATAGCTCGAAATGAGCCTCACAGCCTAGGAACAGCTCGCAAAGAGCAACGAAGCCCGCAATGTGCAGGATGGAGCCTAGCGTCAGATTGTGCAGTTGGAGGCCATAATACTCCAGGAGACCTCTGAGGAAAGGGTGGATAGGAAATCCTACGCCTCTCAAAAGGAAGGAAACGAACCACACCCGCTCCTCTTTAGAAGGATTGGGGAAATTCTCCGCCAGGGCTTCGCCATTGATGGAAGTTAATCCAGCCCGAACGAAGACTAGATCCGCGGGAGGAAGATATCCCTGCATCTGAAGTTTATTCAGATGGGCGCGGGATACCGAGCAGCTTTCCTAGTCGCCTTTTTGAGGGCCGAGGGGGCGTGAGGAAGAGCTAGGAGCATCGGCCATGTTTGGACAATTTCCTCGAGTTCTAAGGATTTCCGCGTGGTGTGGAACGGCATCTAAGATCTAATCTCCTTAAATAGACGCCTTCCCTGCGTGGTCGAGGGGTTATTTGTAAAAAAGCACATAGACCGTTCGCATTCATCCGACACGTGGAAGTGGAGGCGACGGCAACAAAGAATCAATATTTAATGTGGAGCCGAATTATCGTCAATCCGAAGTGTAATGGAGAACTCGCCTTGCAAAGCCGAAGACATAAAGCTGGATACTACGTCGTCATTGAAGGCAAGTTCAGGGGCTACTGAGGGAGTCCTGGATAAGGGGGTTCTTGGGCGTCCGGGCTATGTGACATGGGTTGGACTGATGGGCCGTGAAGATACAAGATAGAAGGTTTTCCCCCGTGTCCGGATGGGACTCTCCGTTGCATGGACAACAAGCTTGGCAGCTGGACGTCTAGTTTCCTTTCTCTGTAAACCGACTCTGTACAACCCTAGCCCCCTCCGGTGTCTATATAAACCGGAGGGTTTAGTCCATATAGGCAATCAAAAATCATACAGGCTAGACATCTAGGGTTTAGCCATCACGATCTCGAGGTAGATCAACTCTTGTAACCCCTATACTCATCAAAGTCAATCAAGCAGGAAGTAGGGTATTGCCTCCATTAAGAGGGCCCGAACCTGGGTAAACATCATGTCCCCCGTCTCCTGTTATCTTCGATCCTCAGATGCATAGTTCGGGACCCCCTACCCGAGATCAGCCGGTTTTGACACCGACAGGCCCGCTTGGTCCATCACTACTTTTTGCCTGACAACAAGAGAGGTTAATTTGACTTAGGAGGGGATTATTATTTTTGCTCTGGGATGACATGCATGATACAGTTTGAGCAGACACACATGCATGTTTATGCATGAATCCCTCCCATCGAGTCGAAGTGGCTAGTACAACGAGACATCATGAACCGATCTCGCTCTGTGTGGGGAGCTAGTGTACGATTTTTGACGCACGCACCACATCAATGTTGTGAAATGGTATTCAAACATGCATGCACGCCTCACCTCCATACATGTGCATGTAGTGGTTGCCTTCGAACGGTACACTCCCTCGCGTGGTTATCGGCGACAAGCCTATATATTCGTGGGCCCGCGTGGACATCCATGATCACCTTGACCAACAACAAGATAGGTTACCATGGCGGATTCTTCATTTGGTTCGTGTTATCGTAGTATAGGTCATGGTGAGATTCAGACCTTAAGTTTGAGCGCATATACGATGCACGCATGCATGCATGAATCCCCGTCGTTGGCTTGAAGTGTAACATACATATGCATCGTCAACCTAACCCTCACTCAGTGTGGGGATTTCTAGTTTGAAATCACGGTGCCACATCAAAGTTGTTCCATTGTTACTCAAAAACACACCTCTCCATACATATGTTTGGGCCACACGCATGCAGTGGTTGTCTTCGGGGACTCGCTACTTGCGTGATTATTGGCGAGCTAGCCCATCTCCGGGGTCGCATGGACGGCCATCACTTAGACCAACAAGAAGAGAGAGGTTGTACGACCAAGGTGGATTATTCTTGGTCCGTTTTATGATCCATCTTGGTGAGATATGCCTCTCTGGCCTGCCGACTGAAAGTGTGTGTGTCCGGGGGGGGGGGGGGGGTTGCTACTTCGCACTTTGCTAGGTGAACCTCGGTTGGGGGGGGCATGCATTCATAGCTTAGGATTCCCTTCGTGTCAACACGAGGGGGGCTGCTAGCTACTTTGCACTTTGTTAGGTGAACCTCGGTTGGGGGGGGCATGCATTCCTAGCTTAGGATTCCCTTCGTGCCGACATGAGGGAGGGGCTGCTAGCTACTTCACACTTTGCTAGGTGAACCTCGGTTGGGGGGCATGCATTCATAGCTTAGGATTCCCTTCGTGCCGACACGAGGGAGGGGGGGGCTGCTAGCCACTTCGCACTTTGCTAGGTAAACCTCGGTTGGGGGGGCATGCATTCACAGCTTAGGATTCCCTTCATGCCGACACGAGGGAGAGGGGCTGCTAGCTACTTCGCACCTTGCTAGGGTGAACCTCGGTTGGGGGGCATGCATTCATAGCTTAGGATTCCCTTCGTGCCGACACGAGGGAGGGGGGCTGCTAGCTACTTCGCACTTTGCTAGGTGAACCTCGGTTGGGGGGGCATGCATTCATAGCTTAGGATTCCCTTCGTGCCAACACGAGGGAGAGGGGGGCTCCTAGTACTTCGCACTTTGCTAGGTGAACCTCGGTTGGGGGGCATGAATTCATAGCTTAGGATTCCCTTCATGCCGACACAAGGGAGGAGGGGGCTGCTAGCTACCTCGCACTTTGCTAGGTGAACCTCGGGTGGGGGGGCGGCATGCATTCATAGCTTAGGATTCCCTTCATGCCGACATGAGTGGGGGGGGGGGGTGGGGGTGGGGGTAAGCAATACCGTGCGCTTTGCGAGAGAGGTGCCACATCGAAGTTGCATTTGGTATTTGAAAATCAAACCACCCTTTTCATACATAAATTTGGTCCACATGCAAGTGTGTTTGTGTTCTGACCCTCTTCCATGTCATTTTTTGCCAAATTTATGAACATTAGACGAGTCGGATGACGCAACAGACACGGTTCACTCAAACTAACCGTGTGCCACGCCAGTGCCCCTGTCATGCACACATCCGCACAGTACATTGGACTCCACGAGGCTCCCCTTCTCAAAAATATCTTCCCGCCTCGAGGGTATTTTTTGTTTCATAACACACGGTTGTTATCTCCGGACCGTCTGCGATGTTTCTTGTTCCCAATCCCGCCTGCATCTATAGAAAATATCTACCCGCCTCGAGGGTTTTTCTGTTTCATAACACACGGTTGTTATCTCCGGACCGTGTGCGATGTTTCTTGTTCCCAATCCCGCCTGCATCCAAGAAAATATCTGCCCACCTCGAGGGTTTTTTCCGTTTCATAACACATGGTTGTTATCTCCAGACCGTGTGTGATGCACTATCATCAAGATTTTCAATAGCCCCGGCATTTCACTCCCGCGTTTGACTCCCACGTAGTAAAATTTTCAGTACCCGCGTCATTTCCTCAAACACCCCCCGCCCCCCTCCACACACACACACCAAAACCTCCTCGGGCATGCGCACATACACACACCCCCTCCCTCGCTCGAAACCCAAGCAAGGTCCCCGCTGCCGTTGCTGCCGCCGCCGCCACAAGGCCTCCATTGTCAACATCTGCCGGTTTGCCCGTGCAACTTACCCACCGATCTCCATACCCAGGCCGCCCTGAGTTTCTTAGATGACGCCTGCCAAACTCCCCCTTTCCCACAAATCCCCATCCCCCACTCCAGAGCGTCGCAGCCTATGCCCGGCTACGCTTCCCATGGAGCTCGAGGAGCGACTGGCCCAAAAGAGGTGTATAGCGGTCTCTTCTCCTGACGTCGCCGAGGAAGCCGACGACCATTATTGGCGGCAGGCACTCAAGCAGCGGGCTAGAGTATGCGGGCATGTCTCAGCCGCCGGCTACAACATCGAGGTCATCGACAGCGATGGCCTGAGGCGGGCTATGCCACAGGTTAAGTGGCCCACCCCCAACCCCTCGGGTTCAACCGCCGTCGATCTCATCCATGGCCCCGCCGCTGATCTCCTCTGGCTCGCTGTCAACAATTTGCCATTCTACATCGCCACCGAGCCCCTTTTGTCATTTCTGAAGGACACGTTCTGCGACGCTGGCTTGGGATCCACGGCTTCCAAGTCAGACCTCATCGATGGCGACCACGAGGAGGGCACCCTCTCCGGCTCTTCCAAGGGGAAAGAGCCCATCTGCTCTTCCAAGGGGAAAACGCCCATCTGCGACATCAGGGAGGGCACCCTACAACCGTGCTCTTCCAAGGGGAAGGAGCCCATCTACGACAACATGGAGTGCATCCAGGGTTCGTGCTCTTCCCACGGGAACGAGCCCATCCGTGACAAGTGAGGAAACCCATGATTTTTTTGTCGTGCCTCTTCATAGGGGAAACCCATGATTTGTTTTGTCAAGGCCCTTTTGTAGTGCAGTAAGAATATTGAAGGAAATATGCCCTAGAGGCAATAATAAAGTTGTTATTTATATGTCCTTATATCATGATAAATGTTTATTATTCATGCTAGAATTGTATTAACCGAAAACTTAGTACATGTGTGAATACACAGACAAACAGAGTGCCGTAGTATGCCAGTACTTGACTAGCTCGTTAATCAAAGATGGTTAAGTTTCCTAACCATAGACATGTGTTGTCATTTGATGAACGGGATCACATCATTAGAGAATGATGTGATGGACAAGACCCATCCATTAGCTTAGCATAATGATCGTTTAGTTTTATTGCTATTGCTTTCTTCATGACTTATACATATTCCTCTGACTATGAGATTATGCAACTCCCGACTACCGGAGGAACACTTTGTGTGCTATCAAATGTCACAACGTAACTGGGTGATTATAAAGATGCTCTACAGGTGTCTCCGATGGTGTTTGTTGAGTTGGCATAGATCGAGATTAGGATTTGTCACTCCGAGTATTAGAGAGGTATCTGTGGGCCCTCTCGGTAATGCACATCGCTATAAGCCTTGCAAGCAATGTGACTAATGAGTTAGTTGTGGGATGATGCATTACGGAACGAGTAAAGAGACTTGCCGGTAACGAGATTGAACTAGGTATGATGATACCGACGATCGAATCTCGGGAAAGTAACATACCGATGACAAAGGGAATGACGTATATTGTTATGCGTAGAATATGTAGGAGCCAATATGAGCATCTAGGTTCCGCTATTGGTTATTGACCGGAGATGTGTCTCGGTCATGTCTACATAGTTCTCGAACCCGTAGGGTCCGCACGCTTAACGTTCGATGACGGTTTGTATTATGAGTTATGTGATTTGATGACCGAAGTTTGTTCGGAGTCCCGGATAAGATCACGGACATGACGAGGAGTCTCGAAATGGTCGAGACATAAAGATCGATATATTGGAAGGCTATATTCGGACATCGGAATGGTTCCGAGTGATTCGGGTATTTTTCGGAGTACCGGAGAGTTACAGGAATTCGCCGGGGGAAGTTAATGGGCCTTATTGGGCTTTAGTGGAGAGAGGGAAGAAGGGCCACGAGGTGGCGCGCGCCTCCCCCCTGCCCAAACCGCATTGGACAAGGGGTGGGGGCGCGGCCCCACCTTTCCTTCTCCCTCTCCCTCCTTTCCTACTCCGAAAAGGAATGGGAATCCTACTAGGACTTGGGAGTCCTAGTAGAACTCCCTACACTTGGCACGCCCCTAGGAGGCCGGCCTCTCTCCCTCCCTCCTTTATATACGTGGGAAGGGGGCACCCCAAAGGCACTCCAATATTTGTCTTAGCCATGTGCGGTGCCCCCCTCCACTGTTACACACCTCGGTCATATCGTCATAGTGCTTAAGCGAAGCCCTGCGCCGGTAACTTCATCATCACCGTCATCACACCGTCATGCTGACGGAACTCTCCCTCGTCCTCAACTGGGTCAAGAGCTAGAGGAACGTCATTGAGTTGAACGTGAGCTGAACACGGAGGTTCCATACGTTCGGTACTTGGATCAGTGGGATCGTGAAGACGTTCGACTACATCAATTCCGCTTTCGGTCTACGAGGGTACGTGGACACACTCTCCCATCTCGTTGCTATGCATCTCCTAGATAGATCTTGCGTGATCGTAGGTAAATTTTTTGAAATACCGCGTTCCCCAACAAATATGTCCAGTTTTAATTGCTATATCTGGTTGTTCGCAGTATGCCTTGTTTATTTCAGTTGTTCACAATGTGATGCTCTATATGTGCAATTATTTACTGTGCAGTACATTCCATCAATCCAGTTTTAACATACCGATAGGAATGCATATATTTGCTTGTTGTTAAGCCTGTTATAGCTAGCATATGCCTCTTTTAAAGTTTTTTGATTGTTCGGTTGTTTGTAGTTAGCATATGTCCAGTTTCAAATGCTATCTTTGGTTGTTCGTACTATGCCTGGTTTATTCCAGTTATTCACAACGAGATGTTCTATATGTGCAAGTATGAACTGTGCAGTTCAATTTCATTAGTACCAGTTTCAACAATACCACTATATATGAATGACTACATTTGGTTGCTGCATCTTGTAGTTACCACGCCTTTCCATTTTTATTTAACAATAACGAGTGTACTTAGACCGACACAATACCAGTTTGAATGACTATGTTTGCTTGTTGTTAAATGTTAGGCATGTTGCAGTTAGCACACCTTTCCACTTGTTTTGCTTTACTAGCGTGCTTAAACCTGCACACTGAAGCTATCTTTTCGAGATTATTTTGTCTGCATGGATAATTTTGGTTGATGTTTAGCCTGTTGTGCTTAACATGCTTCTCGATGTACCTACACAGGACAATTTTGGGAACAACTGCTGTTTTCCATCGAGGTTAGTTTCATCCAATGGCTTATATCTGCTCAATGTTCAGGATATCGGTAGTTGGTACCATATAGGCCGGTGGCTGATAAGGGACTAATCGGTGAATCGTACTTTTAACTAAATATATCTACAACCCATTTACTGTTAGGTTAAGTAGGGCCATATGTAATATATCTGAGGCTACATAGCAACATGCACTGTACTTAATGTCTAAATATGCAATCCTAGGCTACATAGCAACAAGGAAGAGTGTTACATTAATATTCTAATGATGTCTAGATATACATAGAAGAGCAACAACAACAACACAGCCCTGTTTGGATACTCAACTTAGCTATAGGTTAGAGTTAGTTTCTAGCTCATGACTAACCTAACTCCATCCAAAGAGTTGTTTGGATGCAGGGTTAGATTGACAATAAATACACTAGCTAGGATAACTAGCTCCAATTAGCACCTCTTGGGTTGGATAGTTTTTTTGGGTGGGTTATAGATGCAACTAGCTCAAACTAGCCCTCATGTTTAGATATACTTTAGGGCTATTTGAGCCCGAACTAGCTCAAACTAACTGTAACCCATGGATACAACAGCAGTTAATCGGCCGATAATTTGTAAGAATGCACGAAACTCCTTCCGGCCCATAATATAAGATGTTAATTCATCTAATATGTGAGTATATTGGATGTTATAAGATACTCCCTCCGTTCCTAAATATTTGTCTTTTTAGAGATTTCAAATGGACTACCACATACGGATGTATATAGACATATTATAAAAGAGTGTTGCACTACATCATTGTGCAATTGCTGTTTAGCTTCTAATATCAACTTGGTGCTATTAGGTACATATGTCATTGGTAAATATCCGCGCTTCGACCCTTTCTGCGTATGGAGCAATGAGATATCGATGAACAAGCATCAAGTGCGGAAGCTGATAAAGATAGTTAGTAAAATGGGTCCAAAGATGGCAATTAAACTATTTATTTACACTTTATCCAAGACAACAGCGAACTGCAGGATGGTAAGTAAGAACTCTGCAGCCTTCTTTTTACTGCCCATAATGAGTTGTCTTAGATGACAATGTCTGAATCTTTTTTCCTTTGCAGTGGTTGCCAAAGCAGTTTACTCAAGATTACTTGTCAAACTACATGATTGGTGGGCATGCAAAGGTTAAAGTATTTCTACCAGAACACGATGATTATCTAGATGTTTTCATGAAGACCATGAAGGATGGGTGGTCGGCCATCACAAGGGGTTGGACTAGAGTCGTGCGTGCCTTCTGCACGGAGGAGGGCACAATACACTACAAAAAAAGACACTTCCGTGATGATACGTGTTTGTCACAGTAGGTCACGTTTTCTGTCATGCATGTACATCCATGACAATTTTATGACAGAATCAAGATAGTCATACCTGTGCTGTCGTAGAAGTGTTCCATGACATTACCAAAATTATCATCACAGAAGTGTCCACTTCCATGACGATAAATTGCGCGTCATAGAAGTGCTTTCGTCAAGGGTGACCGACACGTGGCATCCACCGTAACAGCTCGCCGTTAAGCTATCGGGTCCGGTTTTGGATCCGTTAACCCATTAATAGCCCGGACCAATGGTGATTTTCCACGTGTAAAATTCTCATTGGCCGGAGGAAACACGTGTGTGCTCCTCGGTGGGCCAGATGTCGCCCGTCCATTGGAGGAGACATGCCTATGATACATCGACACATGGCAGGGCCCAACAGAGGCCCATATAGGTTTAAAAGGCCGGCCCAGTCAAAGGCCCGTAGTACTTACTCATGTACGAGTGGGCCAGCCCAATAACGGCCTGTTTAATAAAGGCCCATTTACGGCCCGAAGCCAGCTCTGGCCCGTTAATTGTTCACCGAATATTTGGGCCCAATTACAGCCCAGTGAATTTCGGCCTGTTAGAGGCCCGATGTAGACATGGGCCCATTTCAGCCCGATGTGTCTTTCAGCCTGGGAATGGCCCGTGCTGCCCATGGGCCATATATGGTCCGACGCGACATCCGGCCCACTTACGGCCCGTGATAAAGGTGGCAACAGTTCAGCCCAACGTGACTTTGGGCCTGTTAAAGGCCTGTCGTATAATTCGGCCCGTTGATGCATGTACTAAGCTTTCGGCCTCTTAAAGGCCCATGATATCAGTGGGCCAACTAAGGCCCAAGATATGTTTCGGCCTGGTAACGGCCCGTGATATAACTGGGCCAAAAAAGGCCCGGTCTACATTTCAGCCTGCTGAAGGCCCGTCAACGACTAGTGAAAATTGAGGCCCAACATGCATTTTGGCCTACTAAAGGCCCATGGTTTCTTATGGGCCGTAACCGGCCAGTAGAATATTCAGCATGTTAATGGCCCAACGCTACCTGGGCCAGTCTAAGCGCTGGGTCCACAAAAGGCCCCACTAAAGTTTGGGCCGAACATAGGCCGGAGTAAGTTGTGGGCCTGGCGCAAAGTGTGAAGGCCCCAATGGCCATTCGGGCCCAAGAAAGATGCAGGCCGGCCCAATTGTGGCCCGCTAAAAACCAGGCCCGGTAGAGGCGAATGTTTCGGCCCGGTCGACTACATCAGATTTTTTTTCAGATAGCGAATGATGGCAGTAACTAGTAGGAATTAAGAACAAACCTACTCTATATAATAAAGAAATTACGGCATAGTAACTTAGAATAAACCTACACTATACAATAAAGGATTTATGGTATATTACATCCACTGAGCATCGAAGTTCGCCACCAGTGATCATAAAGCGCAACGAAGAAGCAGATTACAAAAACTGGGCACCATTGCAGCGTAACAAAATAATACTGAACCAAGACCACTTCCAAGACAGTTCAAGAAAGATTAGCCTTGCGAGGGAACTGCTACGCAAGCTGCTGAGCAAGGTTGTGAGACCGGCCTAGCATGTCGGTCATAGCTTCCAGGTGTAGCTGTTTAGCAATGAGGTTCTCATTGGTGTTCTCCGCAATCTTTCTTAGAGATAGGACTTCAAGTCGAAGTTGAGTTGCAGAATGCCTTTCTGCTAGAACTTGGGACTGAATAAGTCAAACTAATTCAAACAGCGAATTCTGTGAGCTTGTCTGACTGCTAGTCTCAAGTAACTTGAACACTGCATCATGACAAGACTTTGGGGTTGTCTCACTATCTTCAAGATGTTTTTCCTTCTTTGCTGCAGTATATGTTGGGTTTGTCTCACAGCCTTCAGCAGACTTGTGCATGCCATCAGGCATATCACCCTGAAACAAGCAGAGAGATGACAGGTTTTCCATGTGTATAAACAAAGATGATAACTGTGCTGTCAATTCCATCCAATTTCAAATTAGAAAATAAAGAGTAAGTTCAAAATATCAATAGCATAATCTGGCATTGTTCATAATGCGGGGAGCTTCACCACACTACTGGATTACCATGTCAACAGCATAGATGAAGGGCAAAGACAATCATAGTATCTATTTTGGTTAATGTGCATGGCATGTAGTTCATATCATCAGCCACATCAGTAAGATAAAACAGGAGATGACAAGGTGCATACGTGGGCTGCTTCACCACACACTGGATTATAGATCCACAAAAACAAGCATACATATTGGGAGTATTGAGTAATGTGCATGGTATGAATAAGGAATTTGGTTTTACAAGTAAAACTTGGAACTTACGGTTCTTGCGAACATGCATTTTGACAGAAACAGCAAACTAAACAGCAGTAAACGATAGGGAGTATGAGCAAATTAAACAGCAGTTGAGGATAAAGGCTTTAGAAGGATTGACTTACATTAACAGTTAACACCAGCTTTATAATGCCCTTCTCCATGTCAACGGAAGGATAACTCAAGAATTTCAGCACAGAATCTTCTTCATAAGCATTGCCTGTACTCTACATTTTGTAGAGAGTAATTATAGATATGATAATACTAGAAGGGATAGAGGATAATGAAGATAAGATGCAGATTCATGCTACATAATCAACTACCAATCCCTGGAAGTACAAGCGTTACAGGACAAAATGTACTGACAAGACCAATGGGCTACACTTCTGCACTGGCATTGTCTGTGTATTCAACTTTTTGGTAAGATTAAATATAGATATGATATCTTTTAGTAAATGGTGGACGAGGGAGATAAGATGCAGAATGCTACACAATGAACCAATCCCTCTTCCCATAATACAAGAGTGTTTTGAACACGGGTGTACTATACAAAACGTTCTTATATTATGGGACGGAGGGAGTAGCTGTTAATGTAAGTACATGATAGACAACATTCAGTCCTTACAAGAGGACTGCAGAGCTAAACCTCCTCAAAAGCATTGGGTTGATTCTAAATTTATGTAAGAGTCCATACGGATCTTATAATGTCCACCAAATGGACAATAACGAGGCTAACATGTGCAGTGATGCTACATAATCAAACAACTATGAAAGTAAGTATGGTCATACAGGGCAAGAGGTACTCACAAGAGAAATGCAGTGTGCAGTATAGTTGCGAGATTCTGTGGTCCCTTGAGAATGAATGTTCTTCTGCTAACAGTTTTCGTACAAGTGAGACGTTAAGGCAGATGCAGAAATGTAGTTCAAAATCTGATGTGATATCATAGACAGTACCTTACGCTGCAGACGAGACCAATGTGTAACAAGATTATTCCAGTCACTGTCTGATAAATGTAGCACCGAAGACTTTACAAAAATTTCGTTTAGAGGCTTGCCATCGAAGTGCGCTTGCCTCAGGCAGGAATGATACTTCATCAACGAGTGCTTGAAAAGCGCAACCAACCCTTGCTCGTCCTGACAATCCAGTTTGGTCCTCGCCTATTTAAAAGAATGAGATCTTGTGTCTTCTATCAGTAGAAACATATGCAACAATTACCATGAATAACATTAGTACATTACTTACGCATAAGTTGCGGCGGAAGACTGGAAATTGTTCTGTGTCTGCGGTATAATCTTTCCATGGAGGAAAGATGCGCACAAAGTTCCTGACAACAATATAAGCTTCGTCTTCTAAACTGGGAAGAAATGGAACAGGGGTCCTATTTGCTGCAATTGGGGCTCTCTCTGGTCAGAAAAGGGATTTGGCAACTGGATTTGGTGTACTCTTTGCTGGAATGGGGGTTTTGCACCGTAGAGCTGGTGCTATGTCAACTGGCATCATCATACTGTTTGCTGCAGTTGGGGTCTGCTGAGTTGGGGCATCAGAAATGACCAGTGTAGTAGGGCTAGAGCCTGCTAGAGTTCGGGTGTTTTGCGGGTCAGGTGATATTGCAACTACACCTAATGGGCTATTTGATTTATGAGGTCTCACTACCTTTTCCAAATACTTTGCTTGTGCTCCTCCGCGATCAGCAATCGCCCTCTTCCTTTTGAAAGTCTGATACACAAGAACATCATTTGAATGGATAAATATCGTATGATGACAGATGGAATATGTACTGAAAATGGATAGGCAGGGCGTATTCACATAGACGATGTGTAAACTAAGCTAATGGCAGTGCAACAAAGTAGAAGCAATGCAAAGCATCAGTTGCAAGATATGTGCAACCAATATAACTATGGAAAGTTATAGCAAGCACCTTGATGGGTGACTAATAGGGCATCTGCCTCTGACTCCTCCACTAGGGAGCTACATTGACTTAGGTCTCCCTCTAGCTCAGAATCACTGTTAGGATCATATTCTGAGCATGAATCTATAGGTGGAGAGCGTTTGCATTGCATTGCATCCAGACTTGATTTCAGTCCCTTAATGCCAAGTTTGACAGCCATGGCATTGTTTTGCTTTATTCTTTTCATGCGTGCAAGCTCATAATCATTATGATGCTGTTCAGAATCTGAGATTCATGAAAACATAAAAAGTAGTCAGATTATCTATGGAATACATTACGGATTCAACTCGAAGAGTGTCTCCCAATAAACCCCTGCATATGCAAAGTTCACCCCCAACCGTGCTGACCAGACCACACACATAAATACAAACCCCTTATGTCTCTATAACAGGCAGACACACATTTCAAAACTGAAGTAGGAACATTAGAATCATATCAAATTCGTATTTGAACAAATAAACCAAGGAATTATGAGTGACATAATGTTTAGCTTCAAGGGTGGAGTGTTGGTAGTGCGACATAAAGCAAGTAGGCAGAGTGTATTCCATGTAAAAGATCGTAGCCTATGTAAAAGCTGGAAATGACACTTTCTTTCTATACAATGAAGTGTTCGTTGCCCACACATGATGGAAGATATCACACAGAGAAATACTATTCACTCATGTCTACGGTTCCAGTATTTTGAAACAGGGTGGTCCACCCTAAAAGAATATTGACAACAAATATGAGAAGGCAAGCATAGATGTAGTGAATCAATCATTTACTTGTGAGCTCACTAGGACAAGTATGCAGAATTGTAACTGCAGTAAGAGACCGTCCAAAATCTGAATCAAGAAGTTTGTCTAGCACTTACTATTTGCAACTAATCGACATGAATAATTGGATATCATATCAAGTGAGTAAGAAAGACAAGTAAAATTGTCAACAAACCTGGCCTGCAGTAGTAATCTAGGTCAATGTCACTACGACCAACAATCCAAAATGACTAGTGTGTGTTCATAGGGCCGGAATTTTGAAACCCTATGAACTTTATAGGTACTAAAGATTACTGAGATACATCTGAACCATTAAGTGTAGGTAGCACTCAGCACACAAGAAACCCTAATGACAGTCCTGCCTAATGAGTAATGAATCAATTCGAAAATGGGTGATGAGGAGTGGCTGCTGAAGTGCTGAGTGTTGAGGACGTATCTCAGGATAAATCGGGTTGGCGTAGTGGGTGCTGCACGCCTGAGCCCTGAACGAACTGGGAAGGTAGGCACGGCGGCGCGCCCGGGCAGCGGTGATGCTATAGGGCAAGCGGCTCCTGACCTCCTGCTAGCCCGGCGTCTCCTCCTAGAGTCATGCCGTTCGGGGACGGCAAGCCGGCGAGGCAGGTGGCTGGGGGCGAGTAGAGACCGGAAGCGCGCAGCAGAACAGAGGGGAATCGGGGCCTGGGATGACCCAAAATCCCAGGGTGGGCCGGCCCACCATGGGCACCCTGTAGAGATACACACCCGAGCGGTGAACATCTATTTTCGAAACAAAATTAGGAACATTTAGCTGACCAATTAAACGACTCTATTTTAATAATATCAGGTTCGTATTTGAACAACTAAGCTTGTTTAGCTTGATGGGTGGAGCAGTGCTATTATGACACGAAGGACGTATTCTGATCGTATAGTGATCATAAAAGGGGGAAACCCTAAGCATTTTTTTAGCAAAAGAGGGTTTCCCCTCCGATTTCTATAAAAGAAACCACCACGGAACCAACATGATCAATTAAACCCTAAGCATGATCAATTAAACCGTATTATGATTGTGCCATGCCAGATTTAAAGCTGCAAACCGAAGAAATGATATTTAGCATCCATTGTTTGCTTGGAACTAAGAACTAAATTCTAAGAGCTGAAAAGAAAGTAGAGTAACCAAGTTATGATCTATTTTCTGGTTGAGATCAAAAAGTTGAGGAGATATGAAGTACCACCTCTCTTGCGGCGTCGTGTAGGCATCGGGGGTGCGATGGCTGTCGGTGGCGTTGAAGCAGATTTGCGACGGTAGACGGGTGCATCGGGGGATAAGTCCCGTTGCGGTGGAAGAGAAGGTCGTGTGAGCGGCCCCGACAAAGAGGACGAAGGCGCCGATGAAGCGAGAGGACGCGAGGCAAGGCTCTTGGTCCGTTGCCGTGGATGAGAAACGTCCATCTCTAGCAGTGGACGATGCGGTCTTGGTAGGCGCTCCGGCATGGTGGAGGACGGTGGCGATGGATGGGGTGGAGGACGGCGGCGATGGATGGGGTGGCGGACGGAGGAGGCTGGTGTGGGGATGGTGTTCTAGCGCGGAAGGTGTATGAATGGGAAAATGGAGGGAGAGGTACGGGGAACCATGTTTTTGGGACGCGTGTGTCTGAAATATGGGAAAGTTACGAACTTAGCCCCCATTTAAAATTTGGACGTCTCGTCGGTTGGGGATAGGACGGTAATCTCGCATCTCGCCAATATTTGCCCAGAGCGATTTCGGGCGAGGAGAGGGTGTTTTGGCGCCCATGGTTGGCGCCCACGGTGTATGAACGGGGATGACAGGTAGGGCGGTTGTGTCACGTCTGAGTGAAGTTACAAACCTGCCCCTATTGAAAATATTTGCCTACACCGATTTCGGTCGAAGCGAGTTTGTTTTGCCGCCCACCGTGTATGAATGGGGAAATGGAGGGAGAAACAGAGGTCTTTCGGACAAGCTTGAATCAAATGTGTTTTGCCGCCCATGTTTGGCGCCCACCGTGTCGGAATGGGCTTAGAGGCGGTCATGTCACGTCTAATTGAAGTTACTAACCTACCCCTATTGAAACAGTGGAAATCGGGCCGATGGATTGTCCTTGTAATGGGTAGACAGTAATTTCCATCTCCCAAACACTTGGTTGTGGGCAGCCGACGTGGGAGTGGACATTTTGCCCCTACTTTCGAATTTTGGGACAATAAGCATCCACGTTTACCCTGGCAACTAAATTCGAATCCATTTTGTATTCCTATACGAATCTTTATAAATCATTCTATGTGTTTTTATATATCTTCAAAAGCACGACAAAGATGTATTCCACTGTCATATATGAATATGATTTACAAATGCCGATACTCAAATTCAAAAGCTAGAATCTAGTTTAAGGTGAATTCGAATATTTGGAACATTTTATGTCCAACTCAAATGTCACACGCAGCATAATGTGTACTCCCATTTAGATATGTACACAAGCGATGTATCAAGATTCAAATATCGAGTCAATCAACCAAGAATGTACATAACTAATAAACATATAAACACTTATAGAGTATATGGATATATAATATCAACTAACATACATAAGCCGGGCCGCTATACTTTTTTTTGCTAGAACATCGTCCTTTTTTTTAGCGAAGCTACTACAACATCTTTGCCCTTTCCGATGCGTGCCACTTACGGTCCATCTATACTACTATTATTGCGGAATGCACATTCAGCCCGATTAGCATATTTGTAGGTCTGGCACAGCAATCAAAATGAAATGTCTCTGAGTCTTATCAATTAATACAGACTTCTGCTCAAATAAAATTACAAACCAAAAAACAAAAAACAATTATTACATGATCTCTAAAACAAATGGTTTGATTAATTACATGAACAAACAAAAGAAAGGTTATTCAACGATGGAAAGAACATTTCACCTATGATTTACCAAGTGGGAATTTAATTTCCTTTTTTCCTTCAGGACCTTAACAATGCGGTCAGTCTCAACTTGCTTCGTTTAGAAATCCACCAAATATTTAATGGTTGTCTTGAGTACTGCTTCTGATTGTGCTGTTTGCTTCCTCAACATGTCAACTTCATCTCTAAGTGCAGAAGAAGAATCTCATTCTACCAATAGCTTAGCCTCTAGAGCATCAGCAGTTGGCAATTCATGATGCTAGATTGGGCAGGTGCCACTTCTGTGGGTGTTGGGGAACGTAGTAATTTCAAAAAAATTCCTACGCACACGCAAGATCATGGTGATGCGTAGCAACGAGAGGGGAGAGTGTTGTCCACGTACCCTCGTAGACCGAAAGCGGAAGCGTTAGCACAACGCGGTTGATGTAGTCGTACGTCTTCACGATCCGACCGATCAAGTACCGAACGCACGGCACCTCCGAGTTCAGCACACGTTCAGCCCGATGACGTCCCTCGAACTCCGATCCAGCCGAGTGTTGTGGGAGAGTTTCGTCAGCACGACGGCGTGGCGACGATGATGATGTTACAGGGCTTCACCTAAGCACCGCTACAATATTATCGAGGTGGACTATGGTGGAGGGGGCACCGCACACGGCTAAAAGATCCAAGGGATCAATTGTTGTATCTCCAGGGTACCCCCTGCCCCCGTATATAAAGGAGCAAGGGGGAGACGTGCGGCCGGCCAGGAGGGGCGCGCCAGGAGGAGTCCTACTCCCACCGGGAGTAGGACTCCCTCCCTTTTCCTTGTTGGACTAGGAGTGGAGGGGAAAAGAGGAGGGAGAGAGGAAGGAAAGGGGGGGGCGCCGCCCCCCTCTCCTTGTCCTATTCGGACTAGGGGGGAGGGGCGCGCGGCCCTGCCCTGGCCGCCTCTCCTCTCTTCCACTAAGGCCCACTATGGCCCATTAAGCCCCCGGGGGGTTCCGGTAACCTCCCGGTACTCCGGTAAAATTCCGATTTCACCCGGAACACTTCCGATATCCAAACATAGGCTTCCAATATATCAATCTTCATGTCTTGACCATTTCGAGACTCCTCGTCATGTCCGTGATCACATCCGGGACTCCGAACAACCTTCGGTACATCAAAACATATAAACTCATAATATAACTGTCATCGAAACTTTAAGCGTGCGGACCCTACGGGTTCGAGAACAATGTAGACATGACCGAGACAAGTCTTCGGTCAATAACCAATAGCGGAACCTGGATGCTCGTATTGGCTCCCACATATTCTACGAAGATCTTTATCGGTCAAACTGCATAACAACATACGTTGTTCCCTTTGTCATCGGTATGTTACTTGCCCGAGATTCGATCGTCGGTATCTCAATACCTAGTTCAATCTCGTTACCGGCAAGTCTCTTTACTCATTCCGTAATACATCATCCCGCAACTAACTCATTAGTTACAATGCTTGCAAGGCTTATAGTGATGTGCATTACTGAGTGGGCCTAGAGATACCTCTCCGACAATCGGAGTGACAAATCCTAATCTCGAAATACGCCAACCCAACAAGTACCTTCGGAGTCACCTGTAGAGCACATTTATAATCACCCAGTTACGTTGTGACGTTTGGTAGCACACAAAGTGTTCCTCCGGTAAACGGGAGTTGCATAATCTCATAGTCATAGGAACATGTATAAGTCATGACGAAAGCAATAGCAACATACTAAATGATCAAGTGCTAAGCTAACGGAATGAGTCAAGTCAATCACATCATTCTCCTAATGATGTGATCCCATTAATCAAATGACAACTCATGTCTATGGTTAGGAAACATAACCATCTTTAATTAATGAGCTAGTCAAGTAGAGGCATACTAGCGACACTCTGTTTGTCTATGTATTCACACATGTATTATGTTTCTGGTTAATACAATTCTAGCATGAATAATAAACATTTATCATGATATAAGGAAATAAATAATATCTTTATTATTGCCTCTAGGGCATATTTCCTTCAGTCTCCCACTTGCACTAGAGTCAATAATCTAGTTCACATCACCATGTGATTTAATACCAATAGTTCACATCACCATGTGATTAACACCCATAGTTCACATCGTCATGTGACCAACACCCAAAGGGTTTACTAGAATCAATAATCTAGTTCACATTGCTATGTGATTAACACCCAAATAGTACTAAGGTGTGATCATGTTTTGCTTGTGAGAGAAGTTTAGTCAACGGGTCTGCCACATTCAGATCCGTATGTATTTTGCAAATTTCTATGTCAACAATGCTCTGCATAGAGCTACTCTAGCTAATTGCTCCCACTTTCAATATGTATCCAGATTGAGACTTAGAGTCATCTGGATCAGTGTCAAAATTTGCAGCGACGTAACCCTTTACGACGAACCTTTTTGTCACCTCCATAATCGAGAAACATATCCTTATTCCACTAAGGATAATTTTGACCGCTGTCCAGTGATCTACTCCTAGATCACTATTGTACTCCCTTGCCAAAATTAGTGTAGGGTATACAATAGATCTGGTACACAGCATCGCATACTTTATAGAACCTATGGCCAAGGCATAGGGAATGACTTTCATTCTCTTTCTATGTTCTGCCGTGGTCGGGCTTTGAGTCTTACTCAATTTCACACCTTGTAACACAGGCAACAACTCTTTCTTTGACTGTTCCATTTTGAACTACTTCAAAATCTTGTCAAGGTATGTACTCATTGAAAAAACTTATCAAGCGTCTTGATCTATCTCTATAGATCTTGATGCTCAATATGTAAGCAACTTCACCGAGGTCTTTCTTTGAATAACTCCTTTCAAACACTCCTTTATGCTTTGAAGAATAATTCTACATTATTTCCGATCAACAATATGTCATTCACATATACTTATCAGAAATGTTGTAGTGCTCCCACTCACTTTCTTGTAAATACAGGCTTCACCGCAAGTCTGTATAAAACTATATGCTTTGATCAACTTATCAAAGCGTATATTCCAACTCCGAGATGCTTGCACCAGTCCATAGATGGATCGCTAGAGTTTGCATATTTTGTTAGCACCTTTAGGATTGACAAAACCTTCTGGTTGCATCATATACAACTCTTCTTTAATAAATCCATTAAGGAATGCAGTTTTGTTTATCCATTTGCCAGATTTCATAAAATGCGGCAATTGCTAACATGATTCGGACAGACTTAAGCATAGATATGGGTGAGAAACTCTCATCATAGTCAACACCTTGAACTTGTCGAAAACCTTTTGCGACAATTCTAGCTTTGTAGATAGTAACACTACTATCAGCGTCCGTCTTCCTCTTGAAGATCCATTTAATCTCGATGGCTCGCCGATCATTGGGCAAGTCAATCAAAGTCCATACTTTGTTCTCATACATGGATCTCATCTCAGATTTCATGGCCTCAAGCCATTTTGCGGAATCTGGGCTCATCATCGCTTCCTTATAGTTCGTAGGTTCGTCATGGTCAAGTAACATGACCTCCAGAACAGGATTACCGTACCACTCTGGTGTGGATCTCACTCTGGTTTACCTACGAGGTTCGGTAGTAACTTGATCTGAAGTTACATGATCATCATCATTAGCTTCCTCATTAATTGGTGTAGGAGTCACATGAACAAATTTCTGTGATGAACTACTTTCCAATAATGGAGCAGGTACAGTTACCTGATCAAGTTCTACTTTCCTCCCACTCACTTCTTTCAAGATAAAATCCTTCTCTAGAAAGGATCCATTCTCAGCAATGAATATCTTGCCTTCGGATCTGTGATAGAAGGTGTACCCAATTGTCTCCTTTGGGTATCCTATGAAGACACATTTCTCCGATTTGGGTTTGAGCTTATCAGGATGAAACTTTTTCTTATAAGCATCGCAACCCCAAACTTTAAGAAACGACAACTTTGATTTCTTGCCAAACCACATTTCATACGGTGTCGTCTCAAACGGATTTAGATGGTGCCCTTTTTTTTACATGAATGCAGCTGTCTCTAATGCATAACCCCAAAACTATAGTGGTAAATCGGTCAGAAACATCATAGATTGCACTATATCCAATAAAGTACGGTTATGACGTTTGGACACACCATTATGCTATGGTGTTCCAGGTGGCACGAATTTGTGAAACTATTCCACATTGTTTTAATTGAAGACCAAACTCCTAACTCAAATATTTGTCTCCGCTATCAGATCGTAGAAACCTTATTTTCTTGTCACGATGATTTTCCACTTCACTCTGAAATTCTTTGAACTTTTCAAATGTTTCAGACCTATGTTTCATCAAATAGATATACCCATATCTGCTCAAATCATCTGTGAAGGTCAGAAAATAACGATACCCGCCGCGAGCCTCAACACTCATCGGGTCGCATACATCAGTATGTATTATTTCCAATAAGTCAGTTGCTCGCTCCATTGTTCCGGAGAACGGAGTCTTTAGTCATCTTGCCCATAAGGCATGGTTCGCAAGCATCAAGTGATTCATCATAAAGTGATTCCAAAATCCCATCAGCATGGAGTTTCTTCATGCGCTTTACACCAATATGACCTAAACGGCAGTGCCACAAATGAGTTGCACTATTATTATTAACTTTGCATCTTTTGGCTTCAATATTATGAATATGTGTATCACTACGATCGAGATCCAACAAACCATTTTCATTGGGTGTATGACCATAGAAGGTTTTTTCATGTAAATAGAACAACAATTATTCTCTAACTTAAATGAATAACCATATTGTAATAAACATGATCAAATCATATTCATGCTCAACGCAAACACCAAATAACATTTATTTAGGTTCAACACTAATCCCAAAAGTTATATGGATTGTGCGATGATGATCACATCAATCTTGGAACTACTTCCAACACACATCGTCACTACATCCTTAACTAGTCTCTGTTCATTTTGCAACTCCGGTTTTAAGTTACTACTCTTAGCAACTAAACCAGTATCAAATACTGAGGGGTTGCTATAAACACTAGTAAAGTACACATCAATAACATGTATATCAAATATACTTTTGTTCACTTTGCCATCCTTCTTATCCGCCAATTATTTTGGGTAGTTCTGCTTCTAGTGACCAGTACTTTTCAGGCTTAGGTCCAAATTTGGGCTTCTTCACTTGAGCAGTAACTTGCTTGCCGTTCTACATGAAGTTCCCTTTCTTTCCCTTTGCCCTTTTCTTGAAACTAGTGGTCTTGTTAATCATCAACACTTGATGCTCTTTCTTGATTTCTACCTTCGTCGATTTCAGCATCACGAAGAGCTTGGGAATCGTTTTCGTTATCCCTTGCATATTATAGTTCATCACGAAGTTCTACTAACTTGGTGATGGTGACTAGAGAATTCTGTCAATCACTATTTTATCTAGAAGATTAACTCCCACTTGATTCAAGTGATTGTAGTACCCAGACAATCTGAGCACATGCTCACTGCTTGAGCTATTCTCCTCCATATGTTAGCTATAGAACTTGTTGGAGATTTCATATCTCTCAACTCGGGTATTTGCTTGAAATATTAACTTCAACTCCTGGAACACCTCATATGGTCCATGATGTTCAAAACGTCTTTGAAGTCCCGATTCTAAGCTGTTTAAGCATGGTGCACTAAACTATCAAGTAGTCATCATATTGAGCTAGCCAAACGTTCATAACATCTGTATCTGCTCCTGCAATAGGTTTGTCACCTAGCGGTGCATCAAGGACATAATTCTTCTGTGCAGCAATGAGGATAAACCTCAGATCACGGATCCAATCTGTATCATTGCTACTTACATCTTTCAACTTAGGAACATATCAAAAATAAAACAGGGGAGCTAAACGCGAGCTATTGATCTACAACATAGATATGCTAATACTACGAGGACTAAGTTCATGATAAATTTAAGTTCAATTAATCATATTACTTAAGAACTCCCACTTAGATAGACATCCCTCTAATCCTCTAAGTGATCACGTGATCCATATCAACTAAGCCATGTCCGATCATCACGTGAGATGGAGTAGTTTCAATGGTGAACATCACTATGTTGATCATATCTACTATATGATTCACGCTCGACCTTTCGGTCTCAGTGTTCCGAGGCCATATCTGTTATATGCTAGGCTCATCAAGTTTAACCTGAGTATTCCGCGTGTGCAACTGTTTTGCACCCGTTGTATTTGAACGTAGAGCCTATCACACCCGATCATCACGTGGTGTCTCAGCACGAAGAACTTTCGCAACGGTGCATACTCAGGGAGAACACTTGTACCTTGATAATTAGTGAGAGATCATCTTATAAAGCTACCGTCGAACTAAGCAAAATAAGATGCATAAAAGATAAACATCACATGCAATCAAAATATGTGACATGATATGGCCATCATCATCTTGTGCCTTTGATCTCCATCTTCAAAGCATCGTCATGATTTCCATCGTCACCGGCATGACACCATGATCTCCATCATCTTGATCTATATCAATGTGTCGTCACATGGTCGTCTCGCCAACTATTGCTCTTGCAACTATTGCTATCGCATAGCGATAAAGTAAAGCAATTATTTGGCGCTTGCATCTTACGGAATAAAGAGACAACCATAAGGCTTCTGCCAGTTGCCGATAACTTCAACAAAACATGATCATCTTATACAACAACTTATATCTCATCACGTCTTGACCATATCCCATCACAACATGCCCTGCAAAAACAAGTTAGACGTCCTCTACTTTGTTGTTGCAAGTTTTACGTGGCTGCTACGGGCTGAGCAAGAACCGTTCTTACCTATGCATAAAAACCACAACGATAGTTTGTCAAGTTGGTGCTTATTATAACCTTCGCAAGGACCGGGCGTAGCCACACTCGGTTCAACTAAAGTTGGAGAAACTGACACCCGCTAGTCACCTGTGTGCATAGCACGGCGGTAAAACCAGTCTCGCGTAAGCGTACACGTAATGTCGGTCCGGGCCGCTTCATCCAACAATACCGCCGAACCAAAGTATGACATGCTGGTAAGCAGTATGACTTATATCGCCCACAACTCACTTGTGTTCTACTCATGCATATAACATCTACGCATAAAACCAGGCTCGGATGCCACTGTTGGGGAACGTAGTAATTTTAAAAAAATTCCTACGCACACGCAAGCTCATGGTGATGCATAGCAACGAGAGGGGAGAGTGTTGTCCACGTACCCTCGTAGACCGAAAGCGGAAGCGTTAGCACAACTCAGCTGATGTAGTCGTACGTCTTCACGATCCGACCGATCAAGTACCGAATGCACGGCACCTCCGAGTTCAGCACACGTTCAGCCCGATGACGTCCCTCGAACTCCAATCCAGCCGAGTGTTGAGGGAGAGTTTCGCCAGCACGACGGCATGGTGACGATGATGATGTTCTACCGACGCAGGGCTTCGCCTAAGCACCGCTACAGTATTATCGAGGTGGACTATGGTGGAGGGGGGCACCACACACGGCTAAAAGATCCAAGGGATCAATTGTTGTATCTCTAGGGTGCCCCCCTGCCCCCGTATATAAAGGAGCAAGGGGGAGAGGTGCGGCCGGCCAGGAGGGGCGCGCCAGGAGGAGTCCTACTCCCACCGGGAGTAGGACTCCCTCCCTTTTCCTTGTTGGACTAGGAGTGGAGGGGGAAAGAGGAGGGAGAGAGGAAGGAAAGGGGGGCGCCGCCCCCCTCTCCTTGTCCTACTCAGACTAGGGGGGAGGGGTGCGCGGCCCTGCCCTGGCCACCTCTCCTCTCTTCCACTAAGGCCCACTATGGCCCATTAAGCCCCCGGGGGGTTCCGGTAACCTCCTGGTACACCGGTAAAATTCCGATTTCACCCGGAACACTTCCGATATTCAAACATAGGCTTCCAATATATCAATCTTCATGTCTCGACCATTTTGAGACTCCTCGTCATGTCCGTGATAACATCCGGGACTCCGAACAACCTTCGGTACATCAAAACATATAAACTCATAATAGAACTATCATCGAAACTTTAAGCGTGCGGACCCTACGTGTTCGAGAATAATGTAGACATGACCGAGACACATCTCCGGTCAGTAACCAATAGCGGAACCTGGATGCTCATATTGGCTCCCACATATTCTACGAAGATCTTTATCGGTCAAACCGCATAACAACATACGTTGTTCCCTTTGTCATCGGTATGTTACTTGCCCGAGATTCGATCGTCGGTATCTCAATACCTAGTTCAATCTCATTACCGGCAAGTCTCTTTACTCGTTCCGTAATACATCATCCCACAACTAACTCATTAGTTACAATGCTTGCAAGGCTTATAGTGATGTGCATTACTGAGTGGGCCCAAAGATACCTCTCCGACAATCGGAGTGACAAATCCTAATCTCGAAATACGCCAACCCAACAAGTACCTTCGGAGACACCTGTAGAGCACCTTTATAATCACCCAGTTAAGTTGTGACGTATGGTAGCACACAAAGTGTTACTCTGGTAAATGGGAGTTGCATAATCTCATAGTCATAGGAACATGTATAAGTCATGAAGAAAGCAATAGCAACATACTAAACGATCAAGTGCTAAGCTAACGGAATGGGTCAAGTCAACACATCATTCTCCTAATGATGTGATCCCGTTAATCAAATGACAACTCATGTCTATGGTTAGGAAACATAACCATCTTTAATTAACGAGGTAGTCAAGTAGAGGCATACTAGTGACACTCTGTTTGTCTATGTATTCACACATGTATTATGTTTCCGGTTAATACAATTCTAGCATGAATAATAAACATTTATCATGATATAAGGAAATAAATAATAACTTTATTATTGCCTCTAGGGCATATTTCCTTCGGTGGGATGATACAACGTCCATGGGGACATCGCTCTTTGATCCTGGGCTAACCTGTTTTGCCATTAAAGTTCCGATTGGATTCTGAAAAGTTGAAGTTAGCAAAACATGTCAACTGGGAGTTATAATAGCAAACCAGTTAAACAAACAAGGAATTAAAGAGTTTCAATTGGATGCTGAAAAGTAGTTATTATCATTGTAACCGGTTGAGGGAGTCCTGGATTAAGGGGTCCTCGGGCGTCCGGACTATAGTACGTGGGCCGGACTGATGGGCTGTGAAGATACAAGACCGAAGACTCTCTCCCGTGTCCGGATGGGACTCTCCTTGGTGTGGAAGGCAAGCTTGGCGTCCGATATGAAGATTCCTTTCTTTGTAACCGACTTTGTATAACCCTAGTCCCCTCCGGTGTCTATATAAACCGGAGGGCTTAGTCCATAGAGGCATCATCATAATCATACAGGCTAGACTTCTAGGGTTTTAGCCATTACAATCTCGTGGTAGATCAACTCTTGTAATACTCATATTCATCAAGATCAATCAAGCAGGAAGTAGGGTATTACCTCCATAGAGAGGGTCCGAACCTGGGTAAACATCATGTCCCCTGTCTCCTGTTACCATCAACCTCAGACGCATAGTTCGGGACCCCCTACCCGAGATCCGCCGGTTTTGACACCGACATTGGCGCTTTCATTGAGAGTTCCGTTGTGACGTCGAAAACAGGATCGATGGCTCGCCTTATTGTCAAGGATAGTATCACCTCCGGAGGAGCCCTGGCCCCAGGTCAAACCCTTCGTCTTGGCGGCTTTACCATGACCGCCCGTTCGGCCGTTAAGCCGACGATGACTTCTCGAGTCATCGAAAATCGCCTCTGCATTGACTCCGAATACTCCAAACGGATGGATTCGACGGAGTTGTCGTCTTAAAATGAACTCCTGGATCGCATCGCCGCCTTGGGGGTCGCTACAGACTACGATCGGATTGGGCTTAAACCCGACCAGAGAGAAATCAAATCTCCGCCGATCACCCATCAGAAAGCGGTAGTAGAGGAGCAAAACAATAACTCTTCCCCTATATTGTGGACGAACTATGTTCGGATTTCCAAGCTCGAGGAGCTGGATACCTGTCCGCGGGACGACGTGCCCTGCCCTCCGAACTTAGGATCGGACGATGGGCCTAAAACATTAGTTCATATCCCGGAGCCCGAACCATTAAGTTCGGAAGATTTTCAAACTCCGGATCCCAAATCGGGCCAGGGTTCAGATTTAAATCCACCCACCCACCCAGCTATACGCGATCTTATGTACATACGACAGCAGTCTCAGGAAACGGTCCATCACTTTTGGGCTAGATTCCTCCTTGTCAAAGATAAGATTAAAAATTGCCGTGACGAAGACGCGATCTCAGTATTCCGCAACAATTGCACGGACGAAGGAATCCTCAACGCCATCAACCGCCGTCGCGTATTACACTTTGCTGACTTGGCAACCATAGTACAGAAATACTGCGCAATGGAAAGCGCGTGGAAAACTCAGGCAGCTCACTGGGAACCACTGGTTTTAACTCAGCCCCTCGTCCGGGCAAAAAGGACGCACCCTCGTGGGGCACCCGACCCAATAGTAAAGAAATCTATGCCCATTACGGGGCGCGGAACCGTTCTGGAGGGATGGCTCGATAGTCCATGCAAAATACATACAACACCGGATACCACACCAACCCATAGCCTTAGTGCATGTTGGATACTCCGGCAAGTGGCCAACAGCGGCGAGGATCTCCTCACCAAAAACACCCCAGAACAACACCCCCCGGAAGACGACGACCTCAGAGTATTGACGGTCTTCGAGACTTTCACTTCAAAAAATCAGCGCAAAAGGGCACTCCACGACGTAGCCGAAGTCTGCCAAGTCGCAGCAATAAACCCCTGGAACGACACGGCCATAACTTTCAATGCTGGTGACGAACCAAGATTCAGGACAGTTCGGGCACCAGCTGCCTTGGTCCTCAGTCCAATTGTGGACGGATTTCGGCTCACCAAAGTGCTCATGGACGGCGGCAGTAGATTAAACCTCATTTACGAGGACACACTCAACAAAATGGAAATAGACAGGAGCCGCATCGAGCAAAGTAGCACGACCTTACGAGGAATTATTCCCAGTCGGGAGGCGCGATGCGCGGGAAAAATCACACTCGATGTGGTATTCGGCATGCTGGAGAATTATCAGTTCGAAGAAATAACCTTCCAAGTGGCCCCTTTCAATAGTGGATATCATGCCCTATTGGGGCGAGATGCATTTGCACGCTTCCAAGCTATACCTCACTACGGATACATGAAGCTCAAGATGCCCGGACCCAATGGTATAATCACTCTGGCCACTGATCCGGACATAGCACTCCGTGCTGAAAATATAACCGCATCCCTGGCCCTCGAGGCATTATCTGAAGCCCTCGCGGCCAAAGAATTAACCGCACTACGCTCCACGGTGGATAGGGACGATGTAATCCTGGACAAGCGACCCAAATCCACCTATTTTAAACCAGCAGACGAAATAGTTAAATTTCAAGTCCACCCAACGGACCCCAGGAAGACGGCATCCATCGGGGCACAGCTGGACCCAACGGTTGACGCCGCGCTACGAGAGTTCCTGCGCGAGAACTGGGACATATTCGCCTGGCATCCTTCTGATATGCCAGGAATCCCACGTAGGCTGGCGGAACACAACCTCAATATATTAAAGGGATATAAACCGGTGAAGCAAACACTGCGGCGCTTTTCCGAGCCCAAACGTCAACCTATGGGGGAGGAGCTAGCCAAGTAAATCGAGGCCGGATTCATTAGAGAAATAAAACACCCGGACTGGCTAGCAAACTTGGTGATGGTGCCAAAGAAGGATAAATCCTGGCGCTTGTGCATCGATTTCAAAGACCTTAATAAAGCTTGCCCTAAGGATCCCTTCCCCCTCCCCCGTATCGACCAGATTATCGATGCTACCGTAGGACACGACTCATTGTGCTTCCTCGACGCATATTCCGGATACCATCAAATAAAGATGAAGGAGTCCGACCAAGCCGCAACGGCATTCATTACCCCATATCGGCCATTCTGCTTCAACACTATGCCCTTCGGGCTTAAAAACGCCGGTGCCACCTACCAATGCATGATTCAAACATGCCTGGAGAAACAGATCGGCAAGACAGTTGAAGCATATGTGGATGACGTCGTCATCAAAACTAGGCACGTCGAATCATTAATAGACGATCTACGTCTCACATTCGACAACCTCCGTACATATGACATCAAGCTCAATCCAGAAAAGTGTGTTTTCGGCGTCCCCGCTGGAAAACTACTGGGCTTCATCGTTTCCAATAGAGGAATTGAGGCAAATCCAGCCAAAATCCGAGCTTTCTCACAATTGGCTACGCCAACAGACCTTAAACAGGTCCAAAAACTAGCCGGATGTGTGGCAGCTTTAAGCCGCTTTATCTCCAGATTGGGAGAAAAAGCATTGCCACTTTATCGCCTTCTCCGACGCACCGACCACTTTGAGTGGACGGATGCGGCAACGGCCGAACTAGAAGAAATAAAGGCCCTCTTAGCGAGCAACCCAATCCTGGCCGCGCCGAACGTCGGCGAACCCATGTTATTATACATATCGGCAACACACCAGGTGGTGAGTGCCGTGCTCGTCGTCGAGCGAGAGCAGGACGGTCACAAGTTCCCACTCCAGAAACCGGTATACTATGTATCCACTGTCCTCACACCATGCAAATCCCGGTACCCTCATTACCAAAAAATAGCATACGCGGTCTTCATGGCATCCCGGAAGCTATGACACTACTTTCAAGAGTGCTAAATAACGGTGGCCTCCGAAGTACCACTCAATGACATAATAAACAACCGCGATGCGACAGACCAGATTGCTAAGTGGGCCATTGAGCCATCAAATCCCACGTACTGGCCGACTTTGTTGCCAAATGGACAGAGGACGAACTCCCTAAAGAGTACGGCACATACTCCAACTGGGTCATGCACTTTGATGGCTCCAAAATGCTGGCGGGCTTAGGAGCGGGCGTTGTCTTAACGTCCCCCACTGGAGATACAGTTCAGTACGTACTCCAAATATTATACACAGACTCCAACAATACGAGGCCTTGTTGCATGGTCTTCGGATGGCTGTCTCCATGGTCATACAACGCTTGGAAGTGCGCGGGGATTCAAACCTCGCAATATCTCAAATAAATGGAGATTTCGATGCGAAAGATCCAAAGATGGCGGCTTTTCGTAACGCCGTTCTCAAAATGTCGGCTCGGTTCGAGGGGCTTGAGTTTCATCATGTGGCTCGAGAAAGTAATCAAGCGGCGGATGTCCTTGCTCGCATCGGCGCCAAGCGCGACCCTATCCCACCTAACATCTTCCTGGAAAGGCTTTTTAAGCCATCGGTGGTGTGGCAAGGGGAGAGCGGTAACATCAGTCCGATCCGACCATAACCCCAGATTCCGAACACACCGATATCATCGAGGGCTCAGCCACCGAAGTAACATCGTCGGCCCATCTTATCATGGCAGTCATTGCCCCATGGACTGAACCATTCTTGGCCTACCTTAATTGGCGAGAACTCCCTGAGGATCAGAATGAGGCTCGCCGCATTGTTCAGCGCTGGAAAGCCTACAAAGTCCATGACGGAGAGCTCTACAAGAAAAGAGCCACCGGAGTACTCCAAAGATGTATCTCCGAAGAGGAGGGACGGCAGCTCTTGGCTGAAATTCATGCCGGTCTCGGCGGCCACCAAGCCGCGGCTGGGACCCTTGTAAGTAAGGCCTTCCGTACAGGTTTCTATTGGCCAACGGCCCGAGCAGATGCACAGGACCTTGTCCAACGTTGCGTCGGATGCCAGCTTTTCGCCAACCAGAGCCATATGCCACCCACCACTCTACAAACAATTCCCATCACTTGGCCTTTTGCGGTCTGGGGGCTTGACATGGTTGGACCCCTTAAAGGAGGAAGCCATAAGAAAAAATATCTGCTGGTCATGGTGGATAAATTCACTAAGTGGATAGAGGCCAAACCAGTTAGAACGGCCGAAGCTGGACCAGTGATAGACTTCATATCCGGCATTGTGCACCATTATGGTGTCCCACACAGCATCATCACCGATAACGGCTCCAATTTCACAGCCGATGAGGTGAAAAACTGGTGTGCTAATCTGGGCATTAAGCTCGACTACACCTCTGTCTATCACCCGCAAACAAACGGTCAAGTCGAACGAGCCAATGGTCTTATTATGAGCGGCATTAAACGCAGACTAGTGCGGTCTTTAAAAGAACAGACAAGCACTGGGTTGAGGAGCTCGACTTTGTACTCTGGGGGCTGCGGACCATGCCCAATCGCACTACTGGATATACACCTTTCTTCATGGTGTACGACGCAGAGGCTGTGTTACCCTGCGACATTATTCATGACTCACCTCGAGTGCGCATGTACGAAGAGAGAAAGAGGCCGAGCTTGATCGGCAGGACAACTTAGATGCCCTGGAGGAGGAGCGCGACATTGCAAAAGCCTGTACCGCATTTTATCAACAGCAGGCTCGCAGGTATCAAAGCAGAGAAGTGCGGGCCAAGACTTATAATGTTGGCGAACTTGTTCTACGCTTGCCAGAGAATAAAAAGGACAAACTCAAGCCCAAGTGGGAGGGTCCCTTCATCATTGACGAAGTTCTCACTGGAGGAGCGTACCGCCTGCGTGATGCATCAGACAATTGCCTAAAGCCGAATCCATGTAACGCGGCCAGACTCTGAAGGTTCTATGCCTAGCGCCGAAATCTTCGTTCGTCTCCTTCTCCCTTTTGTTTCCATTATTTTTTTCCTCTCTTTCGTTTGGTTTTTATATTATTTTTAGCTTTAAGCTCTTGTGCGGTTACACCGCGCACCTATGACGTCAACATCCTTAAATATGTACGTCCATTATCCCTGGGGGCTTCTCGTACAGAAGCTTGCTATTATCATTTTCCGAGCATCAAGCTCGTCACATATGTGTCTTTTCCCCATATGTACCTTTTCTTCGCCATTATATGCATCGATATGACTTAAGTTTTGGCCAAGCTGGGTTGCCTGGCTCCTGTGCTTATGCCCTACATTCCCGTTAGTTCGGTTAGGGCATAAAGGGAGCACCTCTGCTGTCGTGGTTTTGTCATGGCAGATGTCCTAGAGAAAGGACTTAGTCGTGGAGCCATCGCGATGGGTTAGCTTAAAGGGGTTAAAGCGGATAAGGGACGCAGAGAGTTTATAATGGTTCGGCCCCTTGCGGTGAAGGTAAAGGCCTAATCCAGTTGTTGTGAAATTGCTAGGGTTTCGATGACCAGGGAGCGAATACGCTTTGCCTGGGTCTCGAGTTGTTGTCTGTTGTCCATAAACCGCCGCCGGGTCATCCCCTTATATACATGGGTTGACGCCTGTCAGTTTACAGGGTTCCGAGGCCGGCTCATAAACGTGTCCGGCCCGGTCTCTACTTATTTCTGCCTTATAATACAAGCTTACATATCAAGGTCGGTTTATGACTACAGGCCTTAATCCGCCTTTGGGCCCTGGGCCTTCATAAAGCGTCATCATCTTTGTCTTTATTTCAAACATAATAACTCACTATAGGGATAACCCGGCCTTTCCTGGCCGGTTTACGCCCAGTAGTAATATCCCCAACATTAGGCCCCAGATTGACTTGAACTGGTTCATGTCAATCTCCAACACTTTGAGAAAATTTCTTCTTCGGCATCTTCACATAAGTCTTGTAAACTATCGTGACGTCACTTTCCAGGACCATGATAACTCGCCATGACATCACCTGTTATTAAAAACTGCACATAACCCACCTTTATTAATGTGCCTCCGACAATCGAGGCGACAACTCCGCCTCATATCTAAATTTTGGGCTCCTTGATTTTTGCGCCTGTCACTTATCCCTTTGCCTTTATAAATAGGGCCAGGGGGCCCTTTCCATTTCCCCCCCGTGCCTCTTCGCACCGTATTCTTCCTCGCGCCGACCAAACCTTCGAGCTCTGCCGCTGCCGTCGTTCTTCGCATCTGCCTCAACAACGGCCGCTGCATCAACCTGTTGGTACCAGAAAGCCGCGACGTCTCTCTGCTGTTCCTCTGTCATTGGTAAGCCTTTTCTCCTTCCATCCTAGATCTTTCCATTAGGGTTTGTACTCATCGGAGTTCTTTGAAGTTCTCGGAGCTCTTCTTCCTTGTTCCTCTTCAGTAGTACCAATGGCGAGTTAGATCTGATATTTTTCAGTGCCCTTGTAGTTTAAATTCCTTTTTCCTCATTAGGGCATCTGCTTTATACAGAACTCATCTGAACTTGCTGAACTGTTCGAGCACTCTAAATAGGACACCATCGAAATCCGTTGAGACGACGCCTTATGAACTATGGTTTGGCAAGAAACCAAAGTTGTCGTATCTTAAAGTTTGGGGTTGCGATGCTTATGTGAAGAAACTTCAACCTGATAAGCTCGAACCTAAATCGGAGAAATGTGTCTTCATAGGATACCCAAAGGAGACTGTTGGGTACACCTTCTATCACAGAATTGAAGGCAAGACATTCGTTGCTAAGAATGGATCCTTTCTAGAGAAGGAGTTTCTCTCGAAAGAAGTGAGTGGGAGGAAAGTAGAACCTGATGAGGTAACTGTACCTGCTCCCTTATTGGAAAGTAGATCATCGCAGAAACTAGTTTCTGCGACACCTACACCAATTAGTGAGGAAGTTAATGATAATGATCATGAAACTTCAGATCAAGTTATTACTGAACCTCGTAGGTCAACCAGATTAAGATCCGCACCAGAGTGGTACGGTAATCCTGTTCTGGAGGTTATGTTGCTAGACCATGACGAACCTACGAACTATGAAGAAGCGATGGTGAGCCCAGATTCCGCAAAATGGCTTGAGGCCATGAAATCCGAGATGGGATCCATGTATGAGAACAAAGTATGGACTTTGGTTGACTTGCCCGATGATCAGCAAGCCATTGAAAATAAATGGATCTTCAAGAAGAAGACTGACGCTGACGGTAATGTTACTGCCTATAAAGCTCGACTTGTTGTGAAAGGTTTTCGACAAATTGAAGGGATTGACTACGATGAGACCTTCTCACCCGTAGCGATGCTTAAGTCTGTCCGAATCATGTTAGCAATTGCCGCATTTTATGAAATTTGGCAAATGGATGTCAAAACTGCATTTCTGAATGGATTTCTGGAAGAAGAGTTGTATATGATGCAACCGGAAGGTTTTGTCGATCCAAAGGGAGCTAACAAAGTGTGCAAGCTCCAGCGATCCATTTATGGACTGGTGCAAGCCTCTCGGAGTTGGAATAAACGCTTTGATAGTGTGATCAAAGCATTTGGTTTTATACAGACTTTTGGAGAAGCCTGTATTTACAAGAAAGTGAGTGGGAGCTCAGTAGCATTTCTGATATTATATGTGGATGACATATTGCTAATTGGAAATGATATAGAATTTCTGGATAGCATAAAGGGATACTTGAATAATAGTTTTTCAATGAAAGACCTCGGTGAAGCTGCATATATATTGGGCATCAAGATCTATAGAGATAGATCAAGACGCTTAATTGGACTTTCATAAAGCACATACCTTGACAAAGTTTTGAAGAAGTTCAAAATGGATCAAGCAAAGAAAGGGTTCTTGCCTGTACTACAAGGTGTGAGATTGAGTAAGACTCAATGCCCGGCCACTGCAGAAGATAGAGAGAAGATGAAAGATGTTCCCTATGCTTCAGCCATAGGCTCTATCATGTATGCAATGCTATGTACCAGACCTGATGTGTGCCTTGTTATAAGTTTAGCAGGGAGGTACCAAAGTAATCCAGGAGTGGATCACTGGACAGCGGTCAAGAACATCCTGAAATACCTGAAAAGGACTAAGGATATATTTCTCGTTTATGGAGGTGACAAAGAGCTCAACGTAAATGGTTACATTGATGCAAGCTTTGACACTGATCCAGACGATTCTAAATCGCAAACCGGATACGTATTTACATTGAACGGTGGAGCTGTCAGTTGGTGCAGTTCTAAGCAAAGTGTCATGGCGGGATCTACGTGTGAAGTGGAGTACATAGCTGCTTCGGAAGCAGCAAATGAAGGAGTCTGGATGAAGGAGTTCATATCCGATCTAGGTGTCATACCTAGTGCATCGGGACCAATGAAAATCTTTTGTGACAATACTGGTGCAATTGCCTTAGCAAAGGAATCCAGATTTCACAAGAGAACCAAGCACATCAAAAGACGCTTCAATTCCATCCGGGATTTAGTCCAGGTGGGAGACATAGAAATTTGCAAGATACATACGGATCTGAATGTTGCAGACCCGTTGACTAAGCCTCTTCCACGAGCAAAACATAATCAGCACCAAGACTCCATGGGTGTAAGAATCATTACTGTGTAATCTAGATTATTGACTCTAGTGCAAGTGGGAGACTAAAGGAAATATGCCCTAGAGGAAATAATAAAGTTATTATTTATTTCCTTATATCATGATAAATGTTTATTATTCATGCTAGAATTGTATTAACCGGAAACATAATACATGTGTGAATACATAGACAAACAGAGTGTCACTAGTATGCCTCTACTTGACTAGCTTTTTGATCATAGATGGTTATGTTTCCTAGCCATAGACATGAGTTATCATTTGATTAACGGGATCACATCAATAGGAGAATGATGTGATTGACTTGACCCATTCCGTTAGCTTAGCACTCAATCGTTTAGTATGTTGCTATTGCTTTCTTCATGACCTATACATGTTCCTATGACTATGAGATTATGCAACTCCCGTTTACCGGAGGAACACTTTGTGTGCTACCAAACGTCACAACGTAACTGGGTGATTATAAAGGTGCTCTACAGGTGTCTCCAAAGGTACTTGTTGGGTTGGCGTATTTCGAGATTAGGATTTGTCACTCCGATTGTCGGAGAGGTATCTCTGGGCCCACTCAGTAATACACATCACTATAAGCCTTACAAGCATTGTGACTAATGAGTTAGTTGCGGGATGATGTATTACGGAATGAGTAAAGAGACTTGCCAGTAACGAGATTGAACTAGGTATCGAGATACCGACGATCAAATCTCGGGCAAGTAACATACCGATGACAAAGGGAACAACGTATGTTGTTATGCGGTCTAACCGATAAAGATCTTCATAGAATATGTAGGAACCAATATGAGCATCCAGGTTCCGCTATTGGTTATTGACCAGAGAGGTGTCTCGGTCATGTCTACATAGTTCTCGAACCCGTAGGGTCCGCACGCTTAACGTTACAATGATAGTTATATTATGATTTTATATGTTTTGATGTACCGAAGGTTGTTCGGAGTCCCGGATGTGATCACCGACATGACGAGGAGTCTCGAAATGGTCGAGACATAAAGATTGATATATTGGAAGCCTATGTTTGGACATCGGAAGTGTTCCGGGTAAAATCGGGATTTTTCCGGAGTACCGGGAGGTTACCGGAACCCCCCGGTAACTTAATGGGCCTAGGTGGAAGAGAGGAGAGGAGGCCAGGGCAGTGCCGCGCGCCCCTCCCCCCAGTCCGAATAGGACAAGGAGAGGGGGGCGGCGCCCCCTTCCTTCCTCCCCTCCACCTTTTCCCCCTTCCTCTCCTAGTCCAACATGGAAAGGGGGGAGTCCTACTCCCGGTAGGAGTAGGACTCCTCCTGGCGCGCCTCTCCTCCCTTGGCCGGCGGCCACCCCCTTGCTCCTTTATATACGGGGGCAGGGGGGCACCTCTCGACACAGAATTGATCAACGATCTTTTAGCCGTGTGCGGTGCCCCCTCCACCATATTACACCTTGATAATATCGTAGCGGTGCTTAGGCGAAGCCCTGCGTCGGTAGAACATCATCATCGTCAGCACGCCGTCGTGCTGACGAAACTCTCCCTCAACACTCCGCTGGATCGGAGTTCGAGGGACGTCATCGAGCTGAACGTGTGCTGAACTCGGAGGTGTCGTGCGTTCGGTACTTGATCGGTCGGATCGTGAAGACGTACGACTACATCAACCGCGTTGTGTTAAACGCTTCCGCTATCAGTCTACGAGGGTACGTGGACAACACTCTCCCCTCTCGTTGCTATGCATCACCATGATCTGGCGTGTGCGTAGGAAATTTTTTGAAATTACTACGTTCCCCAACACCTTCTCGGGTCACTGAAGATCAGTTAAACAGATGTGTCGCAACTGGCGCTTTAGCCAAGAAAGAGGTCATTCACTGGAGGGCCCCTAGTACGAAAAATCCTCCTGAACCCAAAGACGGAGAAGTAGTCGTTTTCGTTGACCATCTGGGTCAAGGCTTTAGCCCTCCCGGTTCAAAATTCTTCCGAGATGTGCTTGCCAGTTTCCATCTTCACCCTCAGGACATCGGTCCAAACTCTGTGTCCAACATCTGCCATTTCCAAGTCTTTTGTGAGGCTTATCTTCAAGAGGAACCCACAGTTGAATTGTTTAGGGATTTCTTCCACTTAAACCATCGCACAGAGTTCACAGATGGACCCAATACTGAACTTGGCGGAATGGCGGTTCAGAAAAGGAAGGAAGTCGGCTTCCCTCACGCCAAGCTTCACAGTCACCCCAAGGAGTGGAACCAGACTTGGTTTTATTGCAAAGACACATCTCCAACTGACGAAAACCCTTTGCCGGGTTACCGCCCTCACCGTCTTAGCAATACACACCCCTTTCCTCAGAGGTTAACTGCAAAGGAAAGGGCCAACTATGCCCCACAACTTTCAAAGCTTAGAGCCTTCATGGCGAACGGTTTAACAGGTGTTGACTTTGCTCGTTGTTGGATAAGCTGGAGCATTATGCCCTTAAGCCGGTGCCCCGGTTTGATGTGTGAATACACTGGGAACTTGACCGATCCTCAACGACATATCAATATTCAGCTAACAAAGGCTGAAGTTACAGAGGCTGTTAAGAAAATGTTGAATGAACCGGAGGCCGTCTGCGGCCAGACCGGATTAAGTCCTTTCTGCACCTCCAACAAACTGCCAGCTGTAAGAATCATATGACTTCTTTGTTTTCAGCTTAATCTTTTAAAACATTCTCTCAAAATGTTGTTTATGTTTGCCAGGGTGATGATCCGTTATGGAAGAAAAAGCCACAGGATAAACCGGCAAAACCACAAGACAAACCGGCAAAGCCGCTTCGCCCGAAGACCAAGGTTATCAAAAAACCTGCCAAGAAGAGGACGACTGCGTCTTCTGAACCAAATGCTGATGCTAACTTGGATAATCCAGACTCAGAGGTAGAACTTGACTCCCTTAGTTCATTTTTCATACACCTCATTGACAATGACTATTATCAGGACGACGCTGAAGGCAGCCAAGCTGAGGATGCAGAGGTAATTATTCTTTCCTCTGGTTCAGATCCTCTGCCAGCTCAGACAATCCATCAAGGAAACCCGAAAGTAAAATTTTCTCAACCCCTTGCTCATTTGGACCCAAACTTTCTTTTGAAGAAGCAGCAGCACAAAGCCCGCCACACCACCCGGCACAGTGGCCAGGTAGTTACCTCAGCCGGTTTACCGAACACTCCGGTTCGGAAATGTCGATCAGAGGTCTCTCATACTCTTGACACTTTTTGCCCCAAGGCGGGTTGTTTCCGACAGCCTCTTAATCCGTCTGATTCAAATTACCAGGGCACTTCCCACTCATGTTCTTGCGAGTCATTGGCCATAAAGATTCCACCCCTCAAGACAGTTCCTGGGTGAGCTACACACTTGATTTTATCCTTGATGTGTTATTTTTGCATACTGTACTGACCTTTATGCTTATTTTCCACAGTGCCAAGCCTAGACCCAGCAAGAAGGCTCGGTTGAATAAACCGACTGACGATAATGTGGTTGTTGAACCGGAAAAGACTCCAGATCCGGAAGAAACCGATGCTGATGCCATGCTTAATGATCCGCCGCCTCAAGATCATGACTTGTTTGCTGAACAAGTAGACATTGGCAGCACAAGCCATGCTGACAAACCGACCAGCCCGGTCCGACCTGATGATAAATCGGCCAGTCCAGCTAAGGCTACTGACAAACCGCCAACTCTCGTGAAGGCTGCTGATGATAAAGAGGATGATGTTATGATTACTGGCGTCAGCCACACCACTCCTGGCAATCTGGTCGCTTTATCTAAACATAGCGCGAAAGACGAGCTTTCTGCTATCGGCAAAGGCAAATGGAATGCCGACTTGTCAAGCTATGCCCATCTCAATGCTCAAGATATTCACTCTGGCTTCTTGAACCGTCTGTACACCAGCCGCGACTGTGAAACCGGTTTGGTAAACTTGGTGAAAGAGCGATACGAGGTAACTAATACTCCACTCTACATCTGTTTCACTTTTTAATTCCAAATATCAACTCCAGTAGCCCCCAAGTGACGGTTTATGATATCAATCTAAACCGGGACTTAGTAATAACTTAAATTTTCATGCTTAGCCTCCAGGGACCGGGTTATCTTTTTAAGATGAACCGGTATTGTAGAATTGCAATATTGTATCTTTCACTGGTATAGCCCCCAAGGGCCGGTTTAACTTTGTAAAGATGAACCGGGACTTTTTAAAAGACTTCCCAGATCAGTACTTTGAGCAAACATACATTAGCCCTCAAGTGCCAAGAGTAATACTTGTATTGTGCTTGGGACTTGTAGAAATTTCCAAGAACAAGCAAATATGCATTAGCCCCCCAAGTATCAGGTGCATAACTTGTTATGTGCTTGGTACTTCAAACATGTATTACCAACTCATTATACTTCGGTCTGGTACAGGCTGAGCTGAGCAAAAAGGAAGCTCAAACCGCTTATATGCAAGAGAACATCAAATCCCAGCAAGCCGAAACCTCCAAGCCCAAGGAAGAGTTGACCAACGCTTTAGACGCTATGGAGAAATTGAAAGAGAGCTTCAACAAGGAGCGGGCGGATTGGGAAACAGAAAAATCCGCTTTGCGAAAAAGAGCCGAGGACGCAGAAGCAGCTCTTAAACCGGTGGTGGATGAGCTGACTGGCGTAAAGCGGCAGATACATGCCATGACTGCTGCTGTGTTCGGTAAACATCCTTGCTTTACACTTTCAACATATCTTCCCATGCGTTGCCGGTTTACTAATGTTTTTAATGATGCAGGAATTCGCATTAGTCATCTGGGCTCTGATGTACAGAAGAAGCTGAAGGCTGCCTATACTCTGATAGGGCAGTTGTATACCGGCGCGCAACAAATCATCTGCACCGCTTCGCACAATAAACCGCCCCCAACGTTAATCAAGGATACCTTAGAAAGGCTGTCTATGCTGCCTGCCCGGGTAGAAGAATTAAAGAGATCTGCTGCAAGGGCTGGTGCTCTGACCGCACTAACCCGAGCAAAGGCATGGGTGCCTGACCTTGATCCGGAGGATGTCAGCAAAGGCTATCCGAGCTTAAAAGAAGATGGATCAGAATTCGGGAATGATGACCTCCGAGCAATAAACCGGGAAGTACGTCCGCTGGCTTGCCAATTAGCTGAAGAAGCTGATCTTTCTCATTATCAAGCAAGTTATGACGTTAACAACAAACGGGTGGCCGCCCCAACTCCTGAGGTTCAAAATCTCATCCCGCCAATTCGTAAGCACACTTATGCCCCTGACATTGAACCGTCCACCCTTATAAGCGATGAAGCTGTGTTCCAAGCCCTAACCGGGATCGACTGGACAACTATTGACTTCCAGCCGCTGGGTAGAGACAAAGAGGATGAACAGGTGCAAGATGATCTGCAGCCGTCAGGTCAAGCTGGTGATGAAGCATGATCCGGAAGCCGGTTTAGCCTTCAGCGTGCTACAACCGTTATAAAAAACAATTATTCTTTTGGGCACTGAAATGCCTTTGTAATAGGCTAGTTAAAACACTTGGTCTGCTATGCCATCGTGCATATTTATCTGTGCCTGACACTTTGCTAATCCGCCATGCTTAAGACATATGATGTTCATAATCCCTAGCAAGTTATTCAAGCTATCCCTGCAGACAAGAAGGTGAAAGTGCCCTGTGACTTTGAGTCATAATGTTGGCTGACCAACTTTGTAATGAGGGCGATAACCCTAACCTTGAGTAATAATAACTCCTTTCATATTGTGCCGGTTTATGATAAAACCGTTCCGGGTTGTGATGAACACCGGTTTATCCAGATTCATTTCTGGCGACTCATAGTCAAGACCAGACCGGGTTAATAGTCTCCGGATTATAACTGATCATATACTGACAACTGGTAGTTGAAAGTCAAGCCGGGTCTAATGAACACCGGTTTATCAAGAACATTATAAATCTCATCAAAGGAGAAAAAGTTAGCAAATAAAAGCAGATGAAAACTTGTAGTCGAGGCTTTTCATGGGCTACCAGGCCACTGAGTTAAACCATTTTGTAAAGCCTTTTAAGATGGCCCTCAATCCTTAACCAATCGTCATTTTAACTTGACAAGTTCAGGGTCTTATCAGAGTAACTTGTCAAAGTTCGACGGGTCATACCAGGTTTACCTGGGCGGAGTGACTTACTTAAGAAGGTAGGCTAACCCGGGGTTTTAGGTGTATACACCAGGCTTCCAAGTCGTGGCTTGATAGCCTATTACAAGTGTACATTCTTTGTTCATTGCGACAGCAAAGAATCCCCAAGTAACATTTTGAGCTGTGCTCAGTGGGTGCCTATGTTTGAGTTGTTGTTTTGCAGCACTCTCTTTGGCCCCGGAGTAATTTGGCTTTGAGCCGATCAAGAGGTGTGACTATGGTTCGAATACGACCAAGCCCCCAAGTGATATTGTGGCATTGCGCCGATCAAGAGGTGTAGCTATGGTTCAAATGCAACCAAGCCCCCAAGTGATATTTATATAAAGCTTTAATAAGCTGAATCAAGGGGTAAACCGGACGCCGCTTTATGAACAGAAGCCCCCATGTAACCACACATGATATAAGAAAAACAACAGATACCCCGCTTTAGCTGAGGCTCCGGTTTATTATATTAATCATAATATATACATTTTCATAACTATGTACATGAGCAGAGCCTGTGGCTCAAGTATAGTAAGGCCGAAGATGAGCAATATTCCACGGCCGGTGGGTCTCCTCCTCCGATTTACGTGAGTCTTTGCGCTCTCGAACATCTATAAGGTAGTATGACCCGTTGTGCAGATTCTTGCTGACCACAAAAGGTCCTTCCCAAGGTGGGGATAACTTGTGCATCCGTCTGATCCTCGATGAGTCGGAGCACGAGATCGCCTTCTTGAAAAGTTCTGGTTCTAACCCGGCGGCTGTGATAACGCCGCAGATCTTGCTGAAATCGCCGAACGGGCTGCTGCAATGTCACGCTCCTCATCTAACAGATCAAGTGCTTCTTGTCGTGCCTTCTCATTGTCAGCTTCGACATACGCTGCCACACGGGGCGAGTCATGACGGATGTCACTATGGAGAACCGCCTCTGCTCCATAAACCATGAAGAAAGGCGTGTAACCCATGGATCTGTTGGGGCGTGGTATTGATGCTCCATAACACAGAAGGTAACTCCTCTACCCAACAACCCGGCATCCGTTGCAAAGGAACCATAAGCCGGGGTTTGATGCCTCTCAAGATCTCTTGATTGGCCCTCTCCGCTTGACCATTGGACTGGGGGTGAGCCACTGATGATACTTCAAGCCGGATGTGCTCACGTTGACAAAACTCCTTCATGGCTCCTCTTGACAGATTGGTACCATTGTCTGTTATAATGCTGTGTGGAAAGCCAAACCGGAAAATCACCTTTTTGATGAATTGAACCGCCGTGGCCGCATCACACTTACTGACTGGCTCTGCCTCCACCCACTTCGTGAACTTATCAACCGCCACCAAAAGGTGGGTCTTCTTGTCCTTGGATCTCTTAAAGGGCCCAACCATATCCAGCCCCCAAGTTGCAAACGGCCAAGTGATTGGAATCATTCTCAATTCCTAAGACGGTACATGAGCGCGTCGTAAGAATTTTTGACATCCATCACACCTTTTGACCAAGTCCTCGGCATCAGCATGAGCCGTCAGCCAATAGAAACCGTGACGAAATGCCTTGGCTACCAGAGATTTTGTACCGGCGTGGTGACCACAATCTCCTTCGTGGATCTCACGCAAAACTTCGCGGCCTTCTTCAGGAGACACGCAACGTTGAAACGCCCCTGTCACACTGCAATGATGTAACTCTCCATTGATAATGGTCATGGACTTGGACCGCCGGATTATCTGCCTGGCCGAAGTTTCATCTTCTGGTAACTCGCCCCAGTTCATATACGCCAAGTATGGAACCGTCCAATCCGGGATAACATGAAGAGCCGCCACCAACTGAGCTTCCGGATCAGGAACAGCCAAATCCTCTTCACTAGGGAGCTTGACGGATGGATTATGCAGCACATCCAGGAAAACATTGGGTGGAACCAATTTACGCTGGGAACCCAAGCGGCTTAAAGCGTCCGCCGCTTCATTCTTCCACCGGTGCACATGATCGACCTGATAACCTTTGAAGTGACCTGCAACAATATCCACCTCTCGACGATAGGCTGCCATGAGTGGGTCCTTGGAATCCCAAGTACCGAACACTTGTTGAGCCACCAGGTCCGAGTCACCGAAACACTTAACTCGGCTTAGATTCATCTCTTTAGCCATCCGAAGACCATGGAGTAGAGCCTCATATTTAGCTGCATTGTTAGTGTAAGGGAACATTAAACGGAGCACATAACAAAACTTATCACCTCGTGGGGAAGTTAATACGACTCCAGCCCCGAGCCCTCCAATTGCCTGGACCCATCAAAATGAATAGTCCAATAAGTATGATCCGGCTTCTCTTCTGGCGCCTGTAGTTCTGTCCAATCATTGATGAAATCCACAAGTGCCTGAGATTTGATCGCCGTCCGGGGCATATATTTTAATCCGTGAGGCCCAAGCTCAATAGCCCACTTAGCAATCCGGCCAGTTGCTTCCCTGTTCTGGATTATATCCCCCAAAGGAGCAGAGCTCACCACCATGATGGGATGACCTTGGAAATATTGCTTAAGCTTCCGGGTTGCCATGAAAACTCCATACACCAGCTTCTGCCAATGTGGGTACCTTTGCTTAGACTCAATAAGTACCTCACTAATATAATAAACCGGCCATTGAACCGGATACTCCTTTCCGTCCTCCTTGCGCTCCACCACAATAGCCACGCTAACAGCCCGGGCGTTAGCTGCCACATATAGCAACAGTGGCTCTTTATCAACAGGAGCAGCAAGAACCGGCAGATTAGCCAGCTGCCGCTTTAAGTCCTCAAATGCTTCATTGGCGGCGTCACTCCAGACGAAGTTATCCATTTTCTTCAGCATCTGATATAAAGGGATGGCCTTCTTCCCAAGGCGACTGATAAACTGGCTCAACGCGGCAATCCGGCCTGCCAGGCGTTGAACATCATTAATACACTTCGGTTTAGCCAAAGAAGTTATAGCCTTGATTTTCTCCGGATTAGCTTCAATGCCTCTGTTAGATACCAGAAAACCCAAGAGCTTGCGTGCCGGCACACCGAAAACACACTTGGCCGGATTAAGCATCATTTTATAAACCCGCAGGTTATCGAAGGTCTCCTTCAAGTCATCTATCAACGTCTCCTTCTTTCTGGATTTTACCACAATATCATCCACATAAGCATGAACATTGCAGCCGATCTGATCATGAAGACAATTCTGCACACAACGCTGATAAGTCGCCTGGGCACTCTTGAGCCCAAAAGGCATAGACACATAGCAGAAGGCTCCAAAAGGAGTTATAAACGCTGTCTTCTCCTGGTCCTTAACTGCCATTTTGATCTGATGGTAACCAGAATACGCGTCCAGAAAGCTCAAACGCTCGCAACCCGCCGTAGCATCAATGATTTGATCAATACGAGGGAGGGCAAAAGGGTCTGCTGGACAAGCCTTGTTGAGATCTGTGTAGTCCACACACATACGCCAAGTGTCCTTCTTCTTGAGTACCAGCACCGGATTAGCCAACCACTCAGGATGAAACACTTCGATGATAAATCCAGCCGCCAAAAGCGTGGCAACTTCCTCACCAATAGCCTTGCGTCTTTCTTCATTGAACCAGCGAAGAAATTGCTTGACCGGTTTATACTTGGGATCAACATTGAGAGTATGCTCAGCGAGTTCTCTTGGTACACCTGGCATGTCCGAAGGCTTCCACGCAAAGATGTCCCGATTCTCACGGATGAACTCGATGAGCGCGCTTTCCTATTTCGGATCCAAATTAGCGCTGATGCTAAACTGCTTGGATGAATCACCAGGAACGAAATCAACAAGCTTAGTCTCATCAGCCGATTTAAACTTCAAGGCCGGATCATGCTCTGTAGTTGGTTTCTTCAATGAAGTCATATCTGCCGGATCAACATTGTCCTTGTAAAACTTCAGCTCTTCTGTTGCACAAACCGACTCAGCATAAGCCGCATCACCTTCTTCACATTCCAAAGCGATATTGCGGCTCCCGTGCACTGTGATAGTCCCCTTATGACCCGGCATCTTGAGCTGCAGATAGACATAACAGGGCCTTGCCATAAACTTAGCATAAGCCGGCCGTCCAAACAGGGCATGATATGGGCTCTTGATTTTCACCACCTCGAAGGTCAACGTCTCTGATCTTGAATCATGCTCATCACCAAAAGCAACCTCCAGAGCTATCTTACCAACTGGATATGCCGATTTACCAGGCACCACACCATGGAAGACCGTGTTGGGCGGTCTAAGATTTTTATCTGTTAACCCCATGCGACGGAAGGTTTCATAATAAAGGATATTGATGCTACTCCCCCCATCCATGAGTACTTTGGTGAACTTATAACCTCCAACCTGAGGTGCCACCACCAATGCCAAATGTCCCAGATTATCAACCCGAGGTGGATGATCCTCTCGACTCCACACAATAGGCTGCTCAGACCAGCATAAGTAACGGGGCACCACCGGTTCAAAGGAGTTCACTGCCCTTTTATGAAGCTTCTGATCGCGCTTGCACAGGCTAGTGGTGAAGACATGATACTGCCCACTATTCAACTACTTCGGGTTGCTCTGATAACCCGACTTCTACTGTTGCTGTTGATTGCCCTGATGATTATAACCACCTTGGTTGCCCTGATTGCCTTGATTGTTAGGTCCGCTCTGATTACCGTCAAAACCTGAACCGGAACTGCCTCCACCATAGCTCGGCCCATGAGATCCGGGGCCTGAACCGCCGCCCGATCCATGATCATACCGAAAAAGGTCGGAATTTTTAAACTCATGCATGATATAACAATCTTTCCAGAGGTGTGTAGCCGGTTTGTCCTGCGACCCGTGCTTTGGGCAAGGCTGGTTTAACAGATAAGACGGGCGGTCCGGATTAGGACTTGGCCCTCCGCCACGCCGGGGCGGTTTACCCTTACGCCGCTGGCCCTTGTCCTGCGCGTTGGTATTAGCCACAAAATCTAGACTGTTATCTGCTTTACGCTTACCACTGTTTCCATGACCCGCCGGGTTATGCTACTGCCCCTTGGTATTGCCGCTCTTCTTTCCCTTCCATGTATTGTCATCGTCAGACTCGGGATCCTTGGGTCTATCAGAGTCAGCATACTTCACCAGAGCAGCCATAAGAGTCCCCATGTCATTGCAGTGACGTTTGAGTCGTCCCAATTTCAACTTCAGAGGGGTAAACCGGCAATTGCCTTCCAACGTCAAAACTGCTGTGTCAGCGTTGATGCGGTCTGATGAATGCAAGATTTGCGACACCCGATGCACCCAATGGGTTGTTGATTCTCCTTCCTCCCGAACATAGGCAGCCAAGTCCACAATCGGCATGGGCTGCTTGCACGTGTCTTTGAAATTCTGAATAAACCGGGCCCTCAATTCGGCCCATGACCCAATGGAGTTAGCTGGCAGGTTTTTCAACCAAGTGCGCCGTTCCTTCCAGCATCATGGTAAAGTATTTAGCGCATGCCGCATCGTCCACATCCAGCATCTCCATTGCCATCTCATAGCTTTCAACCCATGACTCGGGGGATAAATCGGCGGTATAATTCGGCACTTTACGTGGGCCTTTGAAATCTTTGGGCAGGTGCACGTTACGCAGCGCTGGGACGAGACACGACACTCCCAAAGAGCTGGAAGTAACCCCTGGTTCCACCGACGTGGTTGGATGAACTGGAGTAAGTTGGCGGGCCTCATGTTGTGCCGCTAACTCGGCCTCTCGATGTGCTCTAGCGCGATCCACCACCTCCTGAGCATCACCACCGCCACCCGCCGGGTATGGCCACAGGGAAGATCACGGTTTCACGCACTGCTCGACACGGCCGGTTCATCAATATGCCTGTTGTAGCTCTGGCTTGGGCGGGGAGTAGAATGGATCGTTTCGCGACTATATGAATAAGCCTGCTGCTGAGTTAAAGCTGTCTGAAGGAGCTCCCTAGCCCGTCGCGTCTTGACCTCTACTGGGGACTCGCCTTCAATCGGGAGAGCCACCAGTCGTGAAGCGGCAGCGACAATGTTATCCATTGGGTTAGAATAGTGAGCCGACGGCGTTGGGACGTGTTGCGACGGAACGTTGCTCTGACGGGGCGGATCTGTTGGACGCGGCTGAATCGGCGCTCCCGTTTCAGGTGCCTCTGCCCGGTTTACCGCCGGCGGATTACTGGTCCCTGCTCCTGGGGTATTAAAGAGGTTCCTGGCCTCATAAACTGGCGGCAGGTGAGACCGGTATCTTCTCCTCATGACATCATTTGACGCACTCTGATACAACATAAGCCGGTAAGCATGTGAATCCAATGCAGCTCGTTCCGCAGTCATCCTGGCATCCTCAGCTGCCAGGTCAGCCTTGGCCTAAGTTATCTGATCTTTCACCTTTGCAATTTCCGCATTATGCTCATCCCGGTTGGCCGGGTTAACCTCGGCCATCAATGTTGCCAAAGCATCGAACAAATCAGATAAAACCTGAGCTGGCGGTCGCATGGGGCCTCCTGCCCCGGCCGCTGTCGCTGCTACTGATCCGGAAATCATCGCCGCTGTTGTCGAAGAGTGGAGCACTGGCTGTGTACCGGCCATGAAGATCACGACCCGGTTTGGCGGATCAAAGGGGTCCGGAATACTGTCGCCATCGGAACAGCCCCCGTTCCAGCCATCTTGCAACTGGTACAATGACTCGGTCTCTCCGGTCAATGACTCGTCGCCGAAATAAACGAAGGTTTCACCACCAGACTCCGATCTATCCTCAGATTCCACTCCGTGGATGACTCGCACGAAGGCACGCTTCATGACAGGATTAACCCGGGCAGGTCTCGCACACTGAGCCGTTTCGACGATGCCGGTGCAGATGTCCGGCCCAGGGCGCAGTTCGCCGATCTTGCCAATGAAAATGTGTATGCTGCCGAAGGGGACCCGGTACCCGTTCTCGATTAAGCCGGCCTCGGGGCCCCAGCCTGCGTCGTCGATGTAGAGCTTGCCGCGACGACTCTTGGTCATACGGCCCACAGCGTAACCCTTGAGTCCTTCGAAGCTGCCCTTTAAGAACTTGAAACCATCGTGCGATAGCCGCACGGTGGGCGCCAACTGTCGTGGTTTTGCCATGGCAGATGTCCTAGAGAAAGGACTTAGTCGTGGAGCCATCACGATGGGTTATCTTAAAGGGGTTAAAGCGGATAAGGGATGTAGAGAGTTTATACTGGTTCGGCCCCTTGCAGTGAAGGTAAAGGCCTAATCCAGTTGTTGTGGAATTGCTAGGGTTTCGATGACCAGGGAGCGAATACGCTTTGCCTGGGTCTCGAGTTGTTGTCTGTTGTCCTTAAACCGCCGCCGGGTCGTCCCCTTATATACATGGGTTGACGCCCGTCGGTTTACAGGGTTCCGAGGCCGGCTCATAAACATGTCCGGCCCGGTCTCTACTTATTTCTGCCTTATAATACAAGCTTACATATCAAGGTCGGTTTATGACTACAGGCCTTAATCCGCCTTTGGGCCCTGGGCCTTCATAAAGCGTCATCATCTTTGTCTTCATGGGCTTCAAACATAATAACTCACTATAGGGATAACCCGGCCTTTCCTGGCCGGTTTACGCCTAGTAGTAATATCCCCAACATCTGCGATTGTTACTGCCGGGTCATCCGGATGTGTACCTCAGACTGGGTGAAGCCGAAAGCGAGCGTTCTTAAGGGAATATTCGGTCGGCGGACTAAAGATGTTTTTTCGCTTATTACAATTTGAACCCCCAGATATTACGTATGCTGCGATTTTTTCAATCACAATTCGGACATGCACATTAACGCATGTACACCGAGGGAAATGAACCCTTAACGGAACTATTCTCTCTGGAAGATGTTTCTCACAATCGCAATGTAATATAACATAGCTAGTCGGATACAACTTGTCTGTTCAAGCAACTATGACCCCTACGCCTACTTTCCACACATACCCCGATCTATTTTGCCGCTCAGGTATTCGGAAACACTCCGCACCTTCGGGTCCAGAGGTTGAAGCGAAAAGGTCTGCCATGACAATTGTTTTACAATCCGGCTAGGGACAAATATGTCAAGGAAAGTATATAGTCACTTGGATAAATTTCCTCCTCTATACCGTCTAACAGGCTGTCTAACTTACAATCCTATTGGGAATATTTGGCGGCTACTTCTACTTGGTCATATACAAAATTAACGGGAATTTCTTTCCCATATGACCCTAGAGGTCCGACCCGGGCCATATGATTTGGATCAAGCTTGGTATACCGTGTTTTCACCATGGCCCAGGCCTCTCGCGGACCTTCCCGGCAGGCCGATATCTTCCATAATCGGAAACGCTGCCGCGCTCCCTTGAATAGTTGTACATGCTCCTCCATACTTCCTGGAGGGGAGGTCGATGGCCATAAGGCCTTGGCTACACTTCGCATCGCCTGCCGAGCTCGCTCGTGCATTTGCGACAGCTCTTGTAGCTGATCACCCGAAGATCCGGACATCTCTTCCTCGGAACGGCCAGTCAGCATACCTACAGACATAACTCTGTCAGTTCCTTTCCTCGTTGAATTACACGAAGGAAAGTTTGAACACGTACTAAATATACCGCCTCGTAGCCTCTTATTTTCCTTCACGGAGTCAGCCAGCTAGGCCCGGACAGCTTTCAGTTCTTCGCCCAGCTGGGTATTGGTATCCTGGATTTTGTTTTTCTCCTCCCAGACCCGTGTCAGTATATGTTCGCCTGCAGCCCGTTGCCTTTTGGCTTCTTGTTCACCCGCTTGCGTGACTTCCAGTACCTCCTTCAGTTTACCTGACGATCCCGAGATATGCAACAATATTAGCATTACTGGTATATAATTATATTTTCTTGATGGAGGGGAATATTACCAGGCGATGCCTTCTTGGATTGTTCCAGTTGGACGATAGCAGCATTCAGCTCGATCCGGCACTTTTCCAGTTCTTGAGACAACAGGTTGTTCTTCTCAGTAAGCACCTGGTTATACAATGATCCTTAAATCAGTTGGGTTAACTGCTTCAAGTCTCAGGGGCTACTGGTATATAATTATCATATTTTGACAATGTAAACTTACCCGCATATCTTTCAAATGCTGGTATGTGGCTCTGTTAAGCCCGTCTCGAGCAGCTCGGATGTATGCATCAGCCGAGCTGAAGGCATTGAATGCCTCTTTTGTAAGGCTGGGGTCGCATAGGGCGGCCCTCCGGCGCCGATGATTCATGGCGCTCTCCACTTCTGAGTTGGTGATGGATACATCATCCGAATCCTCTCCCAAAGGACAATCCGACATCACTCCCGTATCAGCCCCCGTCTTTACGGCGGGGTCTGGAACCTGGCTGTTGGGAGTATGACCGGCCGGACCCCCGAACATAGTCCAGCGAACGCTTTTCCTGATAAGGGACGAACGAAAACTGTTATAGTTGGATGCAACTGCCAGGGGGCATATTTATGAAACCATACCTCTTCGGTGAAGGTTCGGCCGTGTCTTCGTTTGCCTTCCTCTTCGAAGGCTTGCCCGACGTGGGCGCCGCTCTCTTCGGAGTTGCCTCTGGTATAGCAAGACGCGCCGAACGCCTCCTCTTTGGAGCACGAGACAGTGCGGTGGGTGAGGCAGGACGAGGAAACTCTTTCAGGGATATCTTCTGATTACTTACATGGGAGGCGGGGAGAAGACCGGGGTAGTCGGCGGTGATGGCCACTTCCGTGCCGTCATAGCTCGCCTGGTAGAACACCCCATCCTAGAGCACCACGAATATATCCGGATCCTCTTCGAATCCGGGGTCAAGGTCCCGTTTGTGGTCCTTTGGCTGCGGGGCGGGGCAGTGGAGCCCCTTGGTGATCTTTCGCCATTCCTGTTACAAATGGACAGTTTAATGTTCATTAAAAGTGACTCAGAGAGTAGAATGAGTATAGCAGTGGGATTGGAACTCACCCAGCTCGGAGGATTGTACATAGAAAATCCGTCTCTACGCTTAATACGAATAAATTTCTCTTCCTCCCCTTTGAATAGTTCGGCCAGTAGTTTGGCCAAAGCGGCGGGGGTGTCCGGACCCTTCCAACAGCAGCGGGAGGCGTCATCTTCCCCATTATAGTGCCACATGGGAAGCCCTCTGTATTGGAGTGGCTGAACCCCTCGCACTATGGAAGTCGCCATTACCTCGACTATCGATAATCCGGACTGGGCAAGCGTCTTTATCTTGCTCATCAGTTGACGGACTTCCGCACTATCTTCCTCCTCGAGGCTCCGAGGGCGCCAGCTGTGGCGTTTCTTCAACGGAACACTTGTAAATTCGGGAAGACCCATTCGGACTGGGTCAGGAAGGGCGACGTCCTCAATATAGAACCATTCGGAAGGCCACTCTTCGGATGCCTTCTTCGGTGTGCCGGACAGGTGTCCGGTCCCGGCGATGCGCCATAGCTCAGCTCCGCCCACTTCAAATATTGATCCCTCTTGGTTACGGGGGACGAGGCAGAATAGCTTCCTCCACAATTCAAAATGGGCCTCACAACCCAGGAATAGCTCACAAAGAGCGACGTAACCTGCGATGTAAAGAATGAAAGCAGGGGTGAAATTGTGAAGTTGAAGGCCATAATACTCGAGAAGTCCTCGGAGGAACGGATGGATTGGAAATCCGACGCCTCTTAGCAGGTAGAGAACGAAGCACACTCGTTCTCCCCTGGATGGATTGGGGAAATTCTCAGCCTGAGCCCCTCCGTTGAAGGAAGTCAATCCTGCTCGAACGGGGACTAGATCCGCCGGGGGAAGAAATCCCTGTGTTTGCAGCTTCACTAGCTGACCGTGGGATACAGAACATCTCTCCCAATCGCCTTTTTCAGGGTCGTGGTGTAACGCCCCGAACACACCCGCCGGTGGTCGTTACTCCTGGCGGGATCTAGACTAGCCCCACAGATCAATACTAGTCTTTTCTGTGCACTTTGTCCTCACTCGTGCACACCCGGGAGCAACTTCCCGGTCGGTCACCCATCCTAAAATTACCCCAAGCTGAGCACGCTTAACTTTGGAGTTCTGTCCGAATGGGCTTCCGGAAAAGGAGGAATTCCTTATTGATATGAGTAGTCTATCATCCCTAATAAGCCAGACTATCACATACACCCACACTCAGAGGAACTGACATCCTCGTCGGGCCACAGGAACGTTCCCTCTTGGCACATACGTCTGTGCTTCTAGTCCGGCACATGTGCCATGCCGTGTGCCACGACGGGTCACAAACGTCATGCACAACATGACCACGCACCTGTCCGCAAACATCCGTGTAACCGCGAGGGTCGACTCTGATACCAACTTGTAACGCCCCGAATACACCCGCCGGTGGTCGTTACTCCTGGCGGGATCTAGACTGTCCCCACAGATCAATACTAGTCTTTTCTGTGCACTTTGTCCTCACTCGTGCACACCTGGGAGCAACTTCCCGGTCGGTCACCCATCCTGAAATTACCCCAAGCTGAGCACGCTTAACTTTGGAGTTCTGTCCGAATGGGCTTCCGGAAAAGAAGGAATTCCTTATTGATATGAGTAGTCTATCATCCCTAATAAGCCAGACTATCACACGTGGGGATGGGAGGAAGAACTAGGAGTGCTAGCCATGTTGGGGTGGTCTCTCCTAGCAAGCTCTGAGGGTTTTCCGCGTGATGTCGGGCGGATCTGAGATCCAATCCCTTTAAATAGACGCTTTTCCTACATGTCCAGGGTGTTATATGCAAAATATACCCTGACCTCTCGTATTCGCTCGACACGTGGAAGCTGAAGCAATGGATGCATAGAAGCCGATGGGTATGACATTAAATGAAAGGTCGAATACAGCTCTTTGAAGTCATCAGAGGAGGAACCCGCCTTGCAATGCCGAAGACAATCTGCACGCCGGACACATCGTCATTGAAAGCCTGGTTCGGGGGCTACTGAGGGAGTCCTGGATTAAGAAGTCCTCGGGAGTCCGGACTATAGTACGTGGGCCAGACTGATGGGTTGTGAAGATACAAGACCGAAGACTCTCTCCCGTGTCCGGATGGGACTCTCCTTGGCGTGGAAGGCAAGCTTGGCGTCCGATATGAAGATTCCTTTCTCTGTAACCAACTTTGTATAACCCTAGTCCCCTCCGGTGTCTATATAAACCGAAGGGCTTAGTCCATAGAGGCATCATCGTAATCATACAGGCTAGACTTCTAGGGTTTTAGCCATTACGATCTCGTGGTAGATCAACTCTTGTAATACTCATATTCATCAAGATCAATCAACCAGGAAGTAGGGTATTACCTCCATAGAGAGGGCCCAAACCTGGGTAAACATCGTGTTCCCTGTCTCCTGTTACCATCGACCTCAGACGCACAGTTCGGGACCCCCTACCCAAGATCCGCCGGTTTTGACACCGACACCGGTTGTTGCAGCAGCAAAGCAGTTAAACAAACAACTTTTGCAAAAGGTAGCTGTTGTGGCATTGGAGTTTCTCTTGGATCCTGAAAAGTTGAGTAGCCAGTAACGTGATTAGAGCAACCGGTTGTAGCAGCAAAGCAGTTAAACAAACAAGTTTTGCAAAAGGAACCTGTTGTGGCATTGGAGTTTCTCTTGGATCCTGAAAAGTTGAGTAGTCAGTAAATTGATTAGAGCAACAAGTTACATCAGCAAACCTGTTACACAAATATATTTTTGAAAATGTACCTACTGTGCAATTGGACTTCCAATTCGATCCTGAAAACTTGAAGTTGGAAAGATGATTACAGCAACAAGTTACAGCAGCAAACCAGGTAAACAAGGAAGTTTCTAAAAACATACCTGTTGTGCCAAAGGAGTTTCAGTTGGATCCTTCAAACTTGAATGTTAGCAATCAATAAATAAAGTTTTGCAAGAGCCATAAGAAACTAACATCAAACTAGTAAAACTAACCGGTTTTGGCAACGTATTTAATTACACATGAACTAGTAAAACTAACAAGTTCTTGGCAACGTATTAAAGTAACAAGTTGGTACCGTTTACCAGCAACACAGACATCTGTAAATTTCTTTGATGTAAGCAAAATGATTCCAACACATATATAAGTTAAAAAGACGGTGTCCCTCATATAAACCTGACAGTTGTCTATCTATGAACATGCAAACATTACTAGTGCTACAAGTGATAACAGCAAACCATTTAAACAAATAGGGTATCAGAACGTAAATTACACGTGAATTCTGCTGCACCCTAGAAGTACATATGACCAGCTATCTACATGCTTAAGTAGCTATTTAAGTTCAGGCAAACAGGTAATTCTTAACAGTAAGTATCAAATACATAGATAGGCACAGTCTATAATAGGAGTAACAGGCTATGGCATTATGTAATCACTAGCAAACTAAATTAAGCCAAGCAACGTAATTGAACAATTTTGCAATAAGTGGCTAACTAAAATTCCGAGAAGCAGATAACTGAACTTACGCTAGCTCTTTGTACAGGCACACTGCAACTTCTTTTTCACTTACAAGGTTCTACGAAGGAGTCCATGACATCAATTGCTTGGATACGCAGTCCCAATACTTCTTTCTTCCCACAGTGCATTGGTAAGTCGAATGGTTAATCTGGTAAGATGGTGCGTCCTTGATATGTTATATGAGGACGTGTAGTCAGACTAGTTGTAGCCACACACATCACACTGGCTTTTACTGTATATTTCATGCGATTACATTTGGCATATCGAGATCTAAGCAATCTACAATAGGATGAAAAGACTGGCATCCTTCACATTATTGGCGAACTCAGCTCATAGAAACAAGCAATTCAACCATTCTGTGGGTAAATCAAAAGCGCCACTGGAATATTTTTCACTACCCCAATCATACACACAAAAAGGGACGACGCCACCATAGGGGCTGGTATGGGCGGCCGCCTCGGGTGGCTGGAAAGTGTGCACCTAGTTTGAGTCGACCAGGTTGGCCGAGGCTAGTTTTGTTCGGCCCAACGCACAAGCGGGCAATGTAAAAAATGAAGAAAAATGTTTCAATTCGGATGGGCCAATAACGTAAGTGCAAGGCAGGCCCTATAGCAGGCTCACGGCCCAAACGAGTGCCTCCCATATTGATCGACAGCAGGAAAAATCCCAATTCGTTCGCTCCAGCCTCCAGTCTGGTTTGCTCCTAACCTAGCCGCCGCTGGACAGACCGACACAGCACTTCCTCGCGCCCTCGTTGGAGGGCGGTCGCCGGACTTCAATCGAACGGAAGGACAAGAAGATGAAGATCCAACCCTGGGTGTAGCCTGCGTGGGAGGCGGCGGCGGCAGCACGGGCATGGCATCGAGCTTGCGTAAACGGACAGTCGCAGCTTGCAAGAGTAGCATGTGGAACGAGCAGGTACATCACATCCCTGATTATATCTAATTCAACTGTTCAATTTCTGGCCAATAGTTAAAGCTGACGGTGTTGTAGAACTTCTTGGATGTAGGGAATCTATGAGGAAATGAAACCAATTTCTGCTTATTTTATAACTCCCCCAATCAATACTGAACTAACTGAATCTGATGTATCTAAGCAAGTTTCCGGTGCAAACTTACAAGCTCATGTTGTTCTTGAGCCTGAAGTGTCTAATGAACAGACTGCTAATGAAGGATTTGATGCAAACATTTTGCATGCTCCTGGTGATGAACATATAGTGTCTAATGAGGGATCTAATGCAAGCATTTCACAAGCTCCCATTGAAGGATTTAGTGTCTAATGATGATCTGCTATGTTGAGAGAGGCATAGAGATTTGCAGGCATTGATGACAAGCAAATTATAGTACATTTTCATGGCTTGAGGAAACGTCGAGGCCATCTACCAAAAAGTCCCCGTATCATGACAACGTAGCATAAATACTTTTCTAATCTGTTGTTTCAAACTATTGGCATACTTGTGCAGGATAGATTTATTGATATGCAGTTTGCGCACTGGTTATAGGTGCAATTACACTTTGATATTTTCAGCCAGAGAACGAATAATTGAAGCAGATACAGACCATGCTAGTAGTCCTTGTAAACCATGTTGTATTTTGTGTTTTTTGGTGCTTGCATCATTTAGTGTTTTATAATCTGAACTACTTTGGATCATTAGCTGGTTTTCAAAGTGCATGTAGCTTCTCATTTCTCAAGTTATGTTGATTTCCGGAGTGCAAGTGCCTTCATATTTTTTAAGTTAAATGTTCGCCCCTGGTAACTTGAATTCGTGGATCCACCACTTCACACAAATCATACACGCATGCGAGTATGAATTAAATGAAATGCAGGGACTTACGCTAGCTCGTTGTACAGGCTCACTGCAGCTCTGCTTGCGCTTGGGATGTTCCATGTACAAGTCCATGTTACCACTTGCTTGGATGTGCAGGCCTTGTGCTCCTTGCATCCCCCTCTGCATTTTTGACACGGCGAATGGTTGATCAAATAAGAGGAATCGACCTTGCTGTTGTACCGGAGGACAGATACTTACAGGGTTATACGGGTGTGCAGGATGTGTACCAGATCCCGTAGCGCCGTCATGCTTCGCTAAAAAATGGTTTTGCTTGTTTCAGATGATATCTCTAGAAGAAATAAGAGTTAAAGTCAGAGTTGCATAGGCGTGTAAGCTAAGAGAGCAGTGAAAGGATATCCAAACATCGTCGGAATAGTGCACAAGGGAGTGATGTGTGGATACCTAGTTCGGGCCGGCATTTGGGCATGCTCGCCTAGCTAGAGTGATGGTCACTTCAGAGCCATTGAGGGTGATGCGCTGGCGTTGGCTGGCTGCGCACGGATGCAGATCTTGTGTGGCAGCGGAGCGCTATGATGCGGTGGACGAGACCGTTGGTGAAGCCCCAACGGCCTCGGGGGCGGAGGTGCGACGATGTGCTTGGTGAAGTAGCCCATGTGAGGTGGGAGACAGCATCGGTGAAGCGCACCTGATGCGATGGAAGTCGGTGTCTGTGAGGCACGTCGGATGCGGCGGCCGACGTTGTCAGTGGACCACCCGGTGCAGTGGACGAGGGCGTAGATGAGGTAGCTCCGGTGCGGTGGTGAGGCGCGGCCGTCGTCTTCGTCCGGCACAGAGGTGGGGAAAGAGACGAGATGAGGGGTGATTCGAACTTTGCTTGGGTTGGCGGCGAATTGGGGATTTGAGCAATCTGGGCGCGGAAGCGGACGGTGGAGAAGGGAGATTTTGCAGGGCTGGAATTGGGGCCGCCAGATATTTCAATCCGAAACATGGAAGCGCGAACTTATTTTGTCATCGTCCTTTTTGGGGGGGAGGGAGGAGGGAGGGAGGGGGTGGGTGGGACGCAGCTTCGGTGCCTTAAAGGAACCTGCCTTTGGGTCACTGACATGTGGGCCAGCCACCTGTTGGGCCCACATGTCATAGACACAAAGGTAGGTGCCTTAAGGCACCAAAGCATCGCCCGGGTGGGGTGGCTGGGTGCTAAGCCACCGTACGACACACGCGACCACCACGACATGACCCTGGTCTACCTGGTGCGCCTACATTTGAGAGGTGATTTGAGAATGCAAATGAATCTTCTTTCATTTGCAAACGAATCTGTATGTATTACCTTGCCCGTGTTTTCCTTGCAAATAATTAGTCATTCGAAACGAGATACTATAAATTAATTAATGAGGAGTTATTTGAAAAAAAACGAAACGGTATCCACGGTATCCACGCTAACGTGGATTAGAGTGTGTGTCACATAATTAGTTATTTGAATTAGAGTGTGTGTCACATAGCAATCTCCAATTCTAACGTGGATTTCGCATTTCACTATATCCACGCTACTTTTTTTAATAAAATTCATATGTATATGATGAACACCATGGTAGTGAGAAAACTTTTGGATGGATTCAAACATATGACCTACAAAAATAGCACAACAAACGAGTCAATGTCAACTTTTCCAAACCTAGTATGGCACGAATTCGTAATAATTACACATATGTATGGTCCTCAGTTCAAATCTTACAATGTACACCAAATTGAAACATCGATATTAAGTCTAGTACTATCTACATTCAAATGTTGTTTTTAGCCCCCCCCCCCCTCGGCACACACGCTACATACTCCTGTATCGGTCAATCTTCCTCTCCTAACCACCTTAGGAAGCTATCGGTTTTCGACACACGTTCATTCTTTCTCTCCATGTTTCGATCTCTAACTCTCTCAACTATACAACCCCCTTTTTCCACTATGTTACCAAATGTATTTACCTCACACACCCGCCATTGCACCCCATGCCGAGCTCTCTCTCTCTCTCTCTCCCTCCCACCCTCTCTCGCTAGATACATGCATTGCCTAGCTAGCCCCCAACCTCTCGTGCGCACGCACGCACGTTGTCTATCTAGGTCACTCCCTCGAGACCGTCTCACTCTTTCTTCCGCACGGCAGGCCACACTCGCTCAATATCGCTCTCTTTACCTGAGTCTCGATTAACCTCGTTTTCTTTCACACACAAATGATATATCTCCCTGTTCGGGCCTCGATCGACACACTTTATACTCTCTCACGCAGATTGTCTATCTAGGTCAGTGCATCCAAGCCGCCCCCACTCTTTCGACCTCATGGCGGGGCACGCTCGCTCAATATCTCTCTCTCCCTCCCTCCCTCTCTCTCTCTCTGTCTCTCTTTGTGTGTCTCAATTGACCTCGCTCTTTCTCGGACACAAACGATATATCTCCATGTTTGAGCCCAATTCGACATATTCATATTGTATACTCTCTCAACGCACATTGTCTATCTAGGTCACTCTCTCCAACCCATATCACTCTTTCGATCGCACGACGACCCACACTCTCCCAATCTCTCTCCCTTTATATATGTAATCGATTGACCTTGCTTCCTCCCACGCACAAAATATATCTACATGTATGCGACTGGATCATCTCTCAAGCTCTATTTTACAGCCCTCACCCTTCCCAAAAGCTCAATCGGACAATATCTCTCCAGAGCATATATATCTTTTCAATGAATGCCGGACCACACTCACTTTGTCTCTCTATCTATATGTCTCTCGATTGACCTCGCTTTCTCACGCCGTATCTTCCACACATTGAAGCTACCTCTCCATCCCTCACAAAGCCGGAGCTATTTACATTGCGAGGGGGACTCCAACCTTGGATTAATTTGTGTAGGCATTTATTCCGGTGGTAGATTATATTTTCGTAGCATTCGTCCCACAACTACTCCAAACACCGTTGCAAACCCCGCACGTCCCCCAATTGATTTCCCTCTGGCTCGGTCATTGCTCTCTCGCACGTCCTTTCTCGCCTTCAACATCGCACCATGGTATTATTGCAAAAAACTCTGATTATTACAAATAAGCTACAAAACTACACACCGATAGTCCACTTGGAATGGAACAAATTTCGACCCACAAATTAAAGTGCCACAAACTACACACCGAAGGGCCCACCTGTCATGAAACAAATTTGGACCCATATACAAATTAAAAAATAAAGGACAAGGATCGAACATGCGACCAGGGCCTTCAAGCTGCACGTCAATAGGCAACATACGTAGAACAGCAATGTTTGTTGTACCCCCCTTTGTTCATATAATGTTTTTATATTACCATAGCCTATTTAATGGATAACATGTAATATTATTTTTAGTACATTAGTGGGACTGGCTCGTTAGGACGTACTATTCGCCTTCACTTACTGGTGGGTTCCATGTGTGCTCTCTTTCTCTCCTCCCCTTCTGCGTTTAGACGCATGGGCAAACACGAAGAACTCGCGGGCGATGTTGCCGTTGACCATATCTGGACGCGTTCACAAGTTACGGCACCAGTTTCACGTACTAGTAGTACTAGTCAATGTGTACGTGCAATGCACGTTAATTTGGAAGTATATTAACTGCATGCGGATATTAAGTAGGATATTATTTGCGTGTTATTATGTGATTAGCACTATTTTTGGCATGAAATTAACTGCACGCTAAACGTGTTGAGCGCTCGACATTGAAGCAATCTAGGTCGTTGGATGAGAAGGAATACATGTGGCTTGATGACGTTTTATATTTAATTTGATACGGCTCTAGCAGAACATTCAATCGATCAAACCATAGATTTCATTCAGTCTGACTCTGACTTTACATTCATACGACGATCGATCTAAAATAAGCGGAAATGATAAACGTTCAGATTTTAAGCATGGCAATCTGAACGTTTTTCATGGCAAATTCAGATTACGCGGCGGCGCCGGGGGCATCTTGCGGTGGGAAGGGGCTCCTCTGCCGTGCTTTGTGTGTCGTCGGGCCACTGACCGACGGCGACAGCGGCGTCTTGCGCCGTTGTTGGCGTACTCCTAGACGTTGGCCCTAGCTTCAAGGAAGGCCACAATGTTCTAGACTTTGGTCTCCAGGAGCGAGTCAACTGGCGGGAGGAGGCGACTGGCGTTGGTGCAAGGAAGCGGTCGACGGTGGCCATCCATGCCGCTGAGGGGGGAACTGGCACCCGCGCGGGGACAGGCGTTGGCAATGGCGCGGCGGAGACATTCGTGTGCACGGGCACCGGCACGGGCGCGCACGTCAGTGCACGCGCAGGCGCATGTGCTGGCAGGTGCATGGGCATCGGCACGGGCGTGCGCGTCAGTGCACGCGCAGGCGCATGCGCTGGCAGGTGCACGGGCGCATGAAAGTCGGCCGGGACCTCGTGGAATCCCGTGGCATCAAGCTCAGCGACAATGTGTGGCTCCCAGCCCATCAATGCCACGGGGATGGGCGCTGGCGCAGTCGGGGCGATGGGAGCGGGGACAGGCGCGGCGTATTCCGGCAAGGCCGGTTCAAGCTCGTCCCAAAGCGCCTTATGTTCTTGAGACTCCAGCTGGGTGTCTTCCTCAGGAAACTGGAAGACTAAGGGCAGACCATCGTGATGCGGCATGGCGTACATTTACGTCAGGCTGGTTGGAGGTAGACGACAGGAGAATCGGAGAGGAAGAGAGAAGATTGTAGCGATACCGGGTAGTGCGGGGTTGATTTTAAACTGCCGCGCCGGTGACATTAAAAGTGGGAGCAGTTGGGACGAAGGTGGGCGGCAGAGCCTGGTCAAAGGGCTCACCTCCCGGTGAGCCTGCGCAGCGGTCTACTCACACGCCTCCCTGTCAGCCAGCGCAGCGGTCTGCTCGCACGCCTCCCGTCAACTTACACGCTTGCTTGGACGGCACCTGCCAATGAGAAGCGGGACTCGTGGCGGCACGTAAACGCCCACGGTTTCAATAGTGAAAGCGTTCGCCTTAACGTGACAGGTCTTTGTTCCAAAATACCTTGGCTCTTCATTTATGCAACTTGTCATAAGCAGCTTGTCTCAAATTGAAGAAAAAATTACGAAGGAATATTTGTGCCATATCACGTGACCATGCTCTGTTTCATGAATTTCTGGTCACTTTTGGATTTTCTGAAATTTAAAATCCAGGATTCGAAACAACATCATAACATGCATCATGCAATAAATTTTCAAGTGATACATCTGTCCTATTGTATTTCTTAAGAAAGGATTTGGTCAAACATTTTGCTTAGTTAGACTTCACACAAGTTATATATGCAGAGTAAAAGGATAATCCATCCATACCAGTGCATTGCGTGATATATTAACTCTTTTTTAGGGGTCCCTGATATATTAACTCAAGTAGTACTAGGCACGAACAAACGGGCTCAATTCTGTGCTCATCCTGGTGTAGTAGTAGTAGTACTAGGCAATGCAGTTACGGGTGACCTTGGGGAGCGATGACCGAGGGAATTGAACCGTGCTCGACACGATAGGTAGCGTTGTCTAGTTACTAAATCATCCCTCCATTGTTCATCGGTAGTCATTATGGACCGGGGACATGAGGGGAATTTCCTAGGGCTGGAATTCTGGCCGCCAGATATTTCGACTCGAAACGCGGAGGCTCGACTGGTTGGGGTTGGCTAATGTGCATACCACGCACGCCACCAGAAGGACATGAGTCTGTTTTTTTTTTTAGGATTAACACGAGCCAAGGTCTGGCTGGTACGCCGTTGGGTACCATTCGAGAATACGAAAGGAATCTTTTAAATTGCCAGACGAATCTATGTGTATTACAATGCCCGTCTTTTCCTTGCAAATAGTAATCTCGACGTGGTAATTGATTTATGACGAGTTCTTCAATTAGAGTGAGTTTGTGATATAGTGATCTCAACGTGGATTTCACATTTCATGGTATTTCTAGTAAGTTCGTCATTGCAAATTCAAATTTAAAAGATGAACAATATGGTGGTGAGAAAACTTTGTATGTATCAAGCATATGCCCACACACACACACACACACACACGAACACAACAACAATCCAATAAGTATAGTGCATCTATTTTTCCAAACCATGCATGTATGACACGAATTCAAAAATACTCCTTCTGTTCCTAAATATTAGAATTTTAGAGATTTCAACAAGTGACAACATACGGAGCAAAATGAGTGAATCTACACTCTAAAATTTGTCTATATACATCCGTATGTGCCAGTCCATTTGAAATCTCTAAAAGGACTAATATTTAAGAATGAAGGGAGTAAAATGCAAGACATGCATAGTCCTCAATTCAATATTTAAAATGAACAGGAAATTGAAACATGAATATTAAGTCTAGTACTACAGTACATGTAAATGTTGTGTTTAGGCGGAGCTATGTAGATTGTCGGGGGTTAACCCCTCGACCTTAGATAAATTTGTGAAGCTCTGTTTAGGATTGTTTAGATTATATTTGTCCGCATCCTAGCTCCCAAACACCGATTGTTTGTGCACCCCCCTCCTCCCCGAGATAATATCATCTGCCCCCACACCTTAGATGCTATATGCTGATACAAGTTGCTTGGAGCCTGTAGATCTGAGATATAGCAACTCACATGATGTCTTAATATTTTTACAGGAAACCTTAATGAGTTTGAGAATTGCACACAATTTGTACAAAAACTACTCAGATGCCCTTGGATCCCATATCCAACGACCTCGAAGCTCGTATCACCGTAGCATCTAAGATGAAGGAGGACATCATATTCTCCTGTATGTAAGAATATCATGTGCTACCACACCTTAGATGCTTTGGTGATACAAGCTCTTCGGAGCCATTGGATTTGTGACCCAACAACTCCTCGGTGGTTCGAATGGTTTTTTGCAGAAAAGCTCCCAAAGAGTTCAACCACTGCTTACAAGCACAAAGACTGCTCAGATGCCATTGGGTCTCAGATCAAACGACCTCGAACCTCGTATCACCGTAGCATCCAAGCTGCGAGAGCACCTGATGTTTTCTCGCACGGGTGAATAAGAGGTGCTCCCGCACCGTAGATTCGATGGTGATACGAGTTCACGGAGATCCGGCCCACAGTAGGAGGTTTGAATGTTTTTGCAATATACGACTGAGAGAGTTTGGGAATTGCGCAGGAAGTACAAGTACTACGCATGTGCCATCTGATCACAGATCATACGACCTAGATGCTCGTATCACCGTAGCGGCTAATTAAGCTACGGGGAGCACCTAATATGAGCAATGGGGAGCCGTTGGATCCAAGAAGCAGCGACACACACGAGGCCTGAATGTTTTATTTGCAAAAAAATCTTTGGAGAGTTTGGAAATTGCGCATAAATACAAAGACTACTCCCAAGCCATTGGATCTCACTTCCAACGATGTAAAAACTCGTATCCAAGGTTGTTAGAATCGCGATTCTGTTATACGATTCTATGACTTTACTATCCAAACTTACCCATCTGATTCTACGATTTTAGTTCATAAAATCTACGTTTCTACGATCCTGGTAGTGAAGATTCTATGATTTACGATTCTACCATCAGAGCTCCGATCCGATTCAAAATCGCGATTCTGACAACCTTGCTCGTATCACCATAGCATCTAAGCTGCGGGGTGGATGTCATATTCTATGCTATTGTCATTTTTGTTCGTAAAACTTGCAAAATACGTGTAACTCATGCCGTTACTTGTATAACCACGCAAAGTGTTTGTTCAAAACAACCATCCTACACTGAAATATCGGAACAACACATGGGGGTCCCACTTGTCATTGATCAAATTTGGACCTAAAACTAACAAATCTGAAAGACGAGATTCGAACTGGCAACCTGGACTACAAAGCGTAAGTCGATAGCCTTAAACAACAACAGTTGTTGGCTTTGTCCCATAACTTGATTTTATACAGTATTACATTGAGTAGAGTAGAGGGAGTGCCTCGTCAACACGTGCATGACCGTTGACTCACTTACTGGTGGGTCCCAGGTCTGCGATCTCTCTCTCCTCTCCATCGTCTAACCTTTAGACGCATGGGCACACACGAAGAGCGGCGCTAGCTTGCCGTGGTGTTATTATAACTAAAAAAGCTTGGAAAATAGAAGAATCGCCTAGAACAAGAGACGTTGTGGTTGGTCGAGACGGAGCTAACCACACCTATCCTCCGTGCCACGTTAGCATGATGAAGCTGTGTGGCTAGTGGGGTGTTTTCGACCAACTGGCTGGGTCCCGAGGTCGAACCATAGGTACTACTGCGTCTGATATATTTTTACACGCACATTTTTCCTCCGTGCCGAGACGTGGCACACCCTACCACACGGTTTCGGGGTCCTCCTAGGTGGTGCACGCATATATTCTTCCTTGTCGAGACGTGGGACGCCCTACCGCACGTTTTCTGGGTCCTCCTCGGTTGTAGCGCCGAAGCAAGTAAATGAGTCGTCAAATCACGAAAGACCACCTTTACCGCCGAGTACATCAGTGAAGCACGGTGGCTAGCTAGTTGGGCTAGTGCGACCGACTAGCTAGGCTGCCGCCACATTTGTTTTTTCACCCTTTTTTTATCTCCTTGCCGGCAGGTAAATTTAAATATCCACCGCAGTGTTGCTCTAGTCTTTGGGTGCGGCAGGCGCGGCAGGATTTTTAGTTTTTTTATTGACGGGAGCAGGCGCGGCAGGATTTTTAATTTTTTGATTGACGGGAGAGGCGCGACAGTAATTAGTCACGATGACTCTGCCTGTAAAACCCACTGCTCCCTGATGTGAGAAGTCGTCGACTGGTGTTTTCCCATGGTGAAAACCTAAAGATTCCCCGCTCCTCGGCTCCCTCCGCCTTCCCGTAGATTGCATTGCCTTTCAGCCGTTTTGCCCCCTTTGCTTCCTCTCCCCATTGCTTCTACCTGGTGCCACGGCAGCGCAGCAGATCACAGAGTCTGAGGTGAGGCGCTTGACACAGGAGCTCGAGGCCAAGGATGCGGAGCTCAGGGCCAAGGACGTGGAGCTCCGTGAGCTCAAGTAGGAGAGGAGTGCCATGCTCCTCCGTTATGTGCGGGAGTTCACGGAGCTTCAAAAGCGGCAGGCGTCCACCACAAATATGCTCGAGGCGTTGGCGGCGTTGCTGCAGAAAGCGGGAGATATGATAGGCCGTCAGGGGAGGCGGCTGGAGTGTTAGCGGGCCGATCATGATGAGGTCCAGGATCGCCTCAGCCACTTGGTGGACCAAGTTGCCACGCACGTGTTGCGGCTGTGCGATGCCTACCATCGTGCCAGCATGACCATGCCGGCCGTCGGGCTAAACTCGTTAAACCACCCCGTCGACTTCAACGAGCTGCGGATTCCTGACCTGGTCTCCTTCTTCACCTATATCTCCGAGGAGCTGAGCCGTCTCCACGTGGTGGTGGGGGCGGAGCTGGACAAGGAGGGGTTGCGGGCTGCCGTCGCCGTTGCCGGGTGAATCCTCTCAGGGCTCCGTCACCGGAATCCATTCGTGCCATTGGACGCCGTCTTTGACGAGCCGGCTCCCGTCGACCAGGAGTAGGCTCTGCGGGCTGTTGCACCCTGCATCACCAACGTCGTGCGCCTCGAGAAGCAGAGGGATTTCGGTGGTGTTTAGGCGTCCTCTGCATGGGCATGTCCATGTCTCGGCGCAACATGACCGTTGGATCAAAATCAGATGGTGCAGACCAGTCACTGTAGCACAAAGCATGTGGGTGTGTTTGCTTGCATTCTCATCTCAATATAGTTACATTACTGTTCATATAGTTGACATGCGCACAACATCATTTGTTATAGTCATATCTTACTCCTACACTAGCAACAAGATTATGTAGTACTGACGTATGAACCACTGCAGATGCCTAGTAGTAGGAGCACTGTATATGTTCAAGTGGCTACCGTGTTTCGCACTCCTCCGTCGTAAGAGTGGAAACGCTTGCTGTAATCATTTTTTTCTTCAGAAAAATAGTGGACTCGCTCTACCATGCGCATCCTCCTCGACGGTCGTCGGGAACTTTGCTACTCACTTTCGCCGACGTGTGGGACAGCCATCATCAGGGTCCACCAGCCATGCACTAAACTACTCTGTAGTAGAGTGCCCAACTGCATGGTAGACTTCCCCGATCGAAGCGTCACAGTAATGCCCAATGAGCCATCAAATCACAAAACCCCCTCCTTTCCAGCAGTAAGTTGGACGGACGAAGCAACCATCATTTCACTCTTCTCTCTCAGCTTCCTCTCTACCCAACCCTCGCTTCTCCCTCATCTTGTTCCACATTTCTTCAAGAAAACCCCGACTTGCTTCTGCCATTGTTCTTCTCTCCCAAAGATGGAAAGGTAAGCGCATCAATGGTGTTGATTCTGGCCAAGGCCCGATCTTGCAACCCCGAGACTGATCCTATAACTCCCTCTCTGTTCTTCTTTTGGGTTTGTGATTATGGTTTCTTTTCTTTTATTTCTATTTGATAGTTTCTAGATGGACGTTGGAGCATCGGCCGAAGTGATGTCTATGGCTCTGGCAAAAACTGTCGAGGCTCATGGTACGAAGAAGTGCAAGCACCCCGCCGAGACTGCCGTAGACAAGCTCAAAGCCGTTGCCCTGTCCAAGCCCCCCTCTCCGGGATCCCTCATTAAGCAAGTCTAGGTAATATCTCTTCTTGACGATCTTTTTCTCGATCTTGATCGTGTTTTTTCATCTAACACGCAGTACTAGTACTAGTAGTACCACTTTTTGGGTGATCTTGCATGTGATTTTTGTGTGCCAAATGGCGGTTCTAAATTCCTCTTTTAACCAAAACATGCGAGAGGTTGACACTGATTTCTTATAGATTACTTTCAACTACTTTATGAACATCAATGCTACCTTTGAAGAGGGTATATTTGCATCAGTAACTTGTGTTATGGATATTGCAAGTAATCCCTCTTCTCTCATGCCTTTGAAGACATGTTCTAGTGTCTTTGTTCACTCATTTCTGTGCATATATGTAGTCATATATGGAGTAAAATATCAAGAATCATCTTATATTTCTGAACGAAGGTAGTAATAAAATATTTGGTTTCTGTTTGAATTAGAACCAGGTCCGTGGTGGAGATGAAGTTCTCAAAGTCATGCCGTGTGAACTGGAAGACCTGAGGATGAGTTCTACTGCTGAACTATCCAACTATTGTGTCCTTGTCGCCACGTGTACTGAACTAGTGTTTTCCTGTAGCATTGTTGTCAGGCGTGTTCTCGAGGCTGTACTTGACCACAACAATTTCCTGGTTGTGCCTTCGATTACGAAGGGTGTGGTTCTTGTAAAGCTTTCCGACAAATCTGATGTGGCTTGTCTTCATCGCCATGTTTATGAGTGGAATGACCACTCTGTTAGGTTCTCCAAGGTTGAGGAGATGGTGATGGTGCCGGTAGACATCTCTCACGAAGTCCATGGCCTAGACAGTTATGCGGGGTTCATCCCGTAGGTCGGTGGCAAGAAATAGTCTGCAGAGTTTAATTAGTGCAACTTTGCTTGTCTGTAGTAAGTACTATTGTTCAGTACTTGATTTGTGTTTGTGAACCCTGTATTGTTTAGTACTGCCGCTTTTGGTGTGTGGTGAGTCCTGAGAACAGTCTATGTTAATGTCTGTCCACTCAATTTAGTCTATATATTTTGAAGTATCCAGATCATCTTTTTTGTGAGGACGGTTTATCAGTTATGGTTACACTCCAATATCTGTATGCATTGCAGGGTTTATCGCACCCACCAGGATTTCCAGTCCCATGGATGTTCGGTCCATATGATTTGTCACGACCTTTGGACTATCCTGCTTGTGGGAGTAGGCGGGGGCCCTACATGCCACGCATAGTTGGACGACCAATCTTCTGTTTAGTATTCAACATAGTGATTTCCTGGTAAGGATTCACTCGTTTCACATCAAGTAAATCTTATTGATTTACTATCTAGATCTTATTGATTTAATGTCATGTTTTCTTTCTTTTGCTGCAATTTTACGATGCAGGTTTTGCCATGTGACATTCATCAAAGAATAAACCGTTTGGTTTGCTCTACGATGGATATTTTGCAGCTTTCACTTATTATGTCGTGTCAGTAACAAAGGCACTGTCCATCACTTATATTACTGGAAAAAATTGGATCAGTCTGTTGTCTGAGTACAAGCTGAATCCCTATGATGAACTAAAGTTTGGTTTGACAAACACGCCACAATTAGTCCTTCTCGCGTTTAAAATAAATGAAGAAAAAGACTGGATCATGGTCACGGAGCCTAGTCAAGTTAGAAAGCTGATCATAGCAGATCACACACGAGCACCGCTGTCTCGCACATCGGTACCACCTTCAGCAACGGATCGAGCACCGGCAGTTGCTCTTGCACTGACAGCGGCAGCAGCTCAGTCTGATCCAGCTGAGGATTGGGCACTGACCGCGTCATCAGATCAGGCTGATCTACCAGAGGATCGAGCATCGACACCAGCACCTGCTCCGACACCAGCACCTGCTCCGACACCAGCACCAGCTCTACAAGGAGCACCATCTCCGGAAGCAGCGGCGGCACTACCAGTCGCACCGGCACGGGCACCAGCAACGGCTTCGGCACCTGCACCAACACTTGCACTTGCATCTGCTCCGGCCCGTGCAGCAGCAACGAAACCAGCAGTTGCCCCGGCAACAGACTGGGCTGCAGTTCGCACTTCATATACCAAAGTCCTTACAAAAACCGACATGTGCACCTTCTTGGTAAGCATTGGCCGCCCAAGTGCTTTGTTCTTTTTTCTTTCCATGTTGTTTCACATGATTCACTGTGTTGATCTAACTGTTTGTGTATGTCTTCTTGTTTGCAAACATAGAATTCCTAGAGCAACGAGGGAGTCGTTCAACAATCCGGGCGACTGTGGCCAAGTTTCTCGTACCATGTGCAGCCTTGGTGTGAATGAACCTGCTCAATATACCATAAGTACAAAGGATGGTCGCAAGATGATTGATGCTAAAGGATGGTCAAGGTTCAAATCTAAATCATATCTTGCGGTAGGGGATGATGTCAAAATCTAACTTTCTCGGCAAGGAGAGCTGGTCCAAATCAACTTTGAAATTCTTCAGTAGCTACACGCAACTGCCGAACTGATCTATCCTCCGAGAGATTTTGATGTAATACTCTGGCATGGTGAAACAAGTGTCCTGTGTGTATAAGTAGTACAATATCGTTGATAGAATTGCAACTCTGATTGCTTGTTAGGAACTGTCATTTGATTTCATTCCAACAGCTGTCGTGCTTTTTTCAATTTTGTGTATTCGCCTTGCGACAGCATCTAAAACCAGCACCGTACCGACCGCTTGCAATATGAAAAGCGCTGAGCTGGAACACATGGGCCCCCAAACATGCAGGCCCATCGGCCTATGGCCCAAAGTCCAGAACCGTGAGCCTGTCTGAGTATTTCTCAGCTGAACCCCCATAATGCCCGTGCGTTGCGCGTAACATCAAGATGCATTTGTATGAGTATTTTATCTTGTGAGAGAAAAGGATGAACGAGTGAAGGCCTTATTTGCAAATGTGGAGAGGTGTGTGGGTACCTTTTTGCAAAATTTCCATAGTTTCCTTCCTATCCGCCAGATATAAATCGGACGGCCTATATTGCAGGATGGCAGGCATACCATCATCACCAACTCGTCTATACCGTGTTAAAAAGACTCTGTTTTTTATAAATATATATGTTATATATATTCCCCTTGATTTTTCTTATGTATAAAGTTGCGATATAAAAGATCTTTATATTTCTTTACAGAGGGAGTATCTCTCTTTCAAAAATATATTTATGTGTAACTAGTTACTCCTGTCTTTCTACTTCCTTTCGCTGATATGTGGGGCATCCGGCAAGGGGGTCCACGTGCCATATGCACCAAATCAGAGTGCACAACTGCACGGTAGACACACACCGGTCGTAGCGCCGCAGTAATGCCCAATGAGCCGTCAAATCACAAAAAAACCCACCTTTCCAGCTTTAGCAGTAAGCTGGATGGACGAAGCGGCAATATTTCACTGGGCCTGAACCCCTTCTCCCTCGTCTGCTTGTTCAGAGGAAACCCCCGCTCGGCGATTGCATAGGGTTTTCTCATGGAGAACCTGGTACGAATTCTTCATCCATCCCCGATAAATCCAAGTCCCTTGGTCGCGCGTACTCCTAGGATGGCAGCCGCCGCCATTGATGCATTTTTCTTCCTACTGAATCTAGTGTGTTTCATTTGTAGTGCCCAAAGTGCGAGGACCCTACAGGTTTCTGCGCCCTCGGTGAGACGCCACACTTGTTCCTTCTCATCCTAACACAGGATTTTAAAACGCGCACAGTATGTTCCTAGAATCCTCTTTTCTATCCGGGAGGGTGGGGTTTTTTGAACATGCTGTCGACTAATTTGGAAATTTGGATTGCTATATTTCGATAAAAGGTACTAGAACCATGGTCAACACTGACGTGAAGGAGGAAATTATTTCTAGATTTGGATATAGGGAATACATTGTGTTCTCATATTATTTTTCCTGCAGTGCATTCCTTGCTCTGCTAGAACACATGTACTCAAGATGCCCGGCCTTGCCATAACTGAATACACCAGTTTAATGGTCACAGTGAAGACAAGCCTGGATATAAGTTTCGAGTTGGGTTCATGAACCAAGAAGATCGCTGCTTTTTTATGGCCGAACTTGGATAAACTTTCTCAAGTGTTATGGACTGAAAGTTGGCGCACGAATGTTGATGGAAATAGCAGAACCTGGTCTCATCTTCACTACGATCTTCCACCCCGACATCGTTCCAATTGTTCATCCATGTTATTTTTGTATCTGGTTCTTGCTTCGTGCCTCGATTACTTCTTAATCCACCTATTCTGTCTAACTAATCACAATTTAACTTTAGAAGTAGCAACGAATCTCGCACGAAGATGCTACTTCTAACTAATATTTTCTTATAATTGGTGGCACGTGTAGGTTTTTTCAGAGTTAAGCAGGCTACTCGTTTGTTATTCTATAAGAACTCGGCTGTTACTCATGGCACTGAAGTTTACTTGGACGACATCTACAAGTTCCTACACTTAATTGATCGTCTTGAGGTCCTTGTGGGGCGTTTCAATGGTGGAAGGCCATATGGGATATGTGTGCCACTGCTGCCCTCGTTGAACAGGTCCAACTGTGTTGAGAAACTTATGGTACGAGCTATTTTCTGTTATATATGTTGTTCATAAACTCTTGCTTATCTACAGTTTTACAGCTGTGATCTTCTTGAAACAAGAACTGCCCAGGTCTATTGTTCCTATACAGATGCCTGACCATGGTCGGGTCAGACTTGCGCTTGGTCACAACATGATGTTTATGTTGACCTACTCCATTCCTCTTGGAGGTGAAAAGATACTTATTCATGGGTGGTCTCAAATAATGAAGGCCCGTCCATCTTGGAGAATAGGACAGAAGATTATGTTCCTGCTTTTCCATGGCTCTAAAGCGAATATCCTATTTATTGACCACATTGCGAGATGAAGCCGCTTTCAGAAGGTTGTGGATGCGCGGGGTGGCGCCTGGGCCTTGTCCTGGGGCTTGGCGGCCTCACCCTTTGGTTAACTGTAGGCAAAGTAGCACTGTTCGAGGCGTGCTTTGTATGGTTGAACCTATATAAGTACTCATACTGCTTTCATCTATGGTTGTTAAGTGCCCCTGCTGGTTTCAGTTAAGGTTGTTAAGTACTCCTGCTGCTTTTACAGTCTGTCGTGTTTCTTCAGTCCTATCTTCCTCTAGCTGCCAAAACCAAACCAGCCGGCGGGGCCGCCTGCTTCCGCCTCCCACGACTGACTGTGCCTCAACGCACGCATCGCCGCCCCACCGTCTCCTAAATCATTAATGCCAACCTCCGAGGCCTCGCCATCGTCCTCCGCGCGCTTTGTTGCGCTCGCCGCGGCGCCGCCCTCTCGCGTTGTCAACATGATCAACAAACAAGAGGAATCGGCAGAGGATTGTACGTGGAGAGGATGATAGTAGGGGCCCACCATGTCCATGGCCGGACGCAAGGAAGTTCCTCATTTATATATATATATATATATACTCCATTGTGAGCGTATGGAAAAAGAAAATGCTTCCTGCTAGTGGTTTGCTGACATCTGGGACCCACGACATTGTCAGCGTATATAGTCAATAGACAAGAGAACATCACAAGATCGGCTGACACCTGGGCCGTAGCTACTCGAGCAGTATTTTTTTTGTTATTGTTGATACGGAGCAATGTTTCAACTGGGCTATGGCCTGTCTAGCCCAGGCTTATATTTTATGTTCACCACATGACCAGCCCAGCTATTTTTTGTTTGTGAAAATGAGCCCAGTTTATTTTTTCTGGAGAATACCCAATCCAGGCTTACTTATTTTTCTACGCCCCGATGGGATGCAACTCTTTCAAGACGCTTGCAAATCTTGAAAGTAATATAAAATGGGCTGTAAATATAAAAAACAAATGACAAATTGGCAATTACTTTATAATTTCTGAATTTTTTCACATTTTCACATTCCAATTTCACTGGGCTTTAACCTAATTCAAATATATATTCAAAGTACTTTAAATCTGGCTCGACATTTCAGTATTAAAAATAGTTTGGAACCCACAGAAATATGCGAAATTTCGTTTAAATTATTAACCTTGGCCCTGGCCAACAAAAAAATGAACTGCAATAAATTGCATAAGAAGTTGCAATGAGCTAAATATAAATTATTAAAAAAATAGGGAATGGTCTGACTTGTGGGCCTATTAAGTTGACGCGTATGCAAGATTTTTTTACTTATTATATACGACAACAAACGATTCTAGCAGACGTAAGCGTTGGATGTCAGTCCAACGGCCGTCGTGTTTCTTCAATCTCTGATCTTCTTGCTCCAGCCGCCAAATCCAGCGCTGGTGGGGCCGCCTGCTCCCGCCTCCCGTGGCCGGCCGTGCTGCCGCGTAGGCCTCACCGCCCCTACTACTCCCACTGCTAGCCAGGCCATCCCTCTACTCACCCACATCCCTCCACTGATGTGGCTTCGCCGCCTCCGGGTCATTCCCTTCCTGGGTCTCGCCGTCGTCCATCGTGCTGGTGTTCTCGGCACCGCGTGGTCAACGTTGTCAACAAACGACAACATCGGAAGAGGGACGTACATGGAGAGGCTGACAGTTGGGACCCACATGGTCCATGGCCGCACGCAAGCAAGTACCTCCTTATTACGCCAAAAATAATGAATACTCCCACTGACAGCTCGGACCCACCAGCTATATCTTCGCACGCAAGGAAGTGCCTCCTTATTACGCACAAAAAAATGAATACTCCCCCTGCTAGCTAGGACCCACCATAGTGGGAGGCTGACTTGTGGGCCTACTAAGTTGACGGGGACGGAGGGCTTTGTCAACTTAGTCAATATGAACGATTCTAGCTCCAGTGACCGTATGATATCCATCCAACGGTGGTAGTGCTTCTTCAACATCTGGTCTTGTTGCTCCAGTCGCCCAAACCAGCGCCGGTCGTGCCGCGTGCTCCTGCTTCCCATGGCTAGCTGTGATGCCGTGGAGGCCTCACCACTCCCTACTACTCCCACCGCTAGCCAGGCCCTGCGGCTACGGCAGCCTCACACCACAGCCGAACCAGTGAACCCTCGTACTCCTCTCCGCGTGGGCACCCACTGCTGCGTCTTCCCCGGCTCCGCGTCGTCCCCTTCCTAGGCCTCGCCGTCATCCACCGCCCTGGTGCTCTCGCCGCGGCGTGGTCAACATGGTCAAGGAACGACTTCCATCGAAAGAGTACTGTACGTGGAGAGGCTGACAGCTGGGTTCATGGCGCAGCAAGGAAGTGCCTCCTTATTTCGCGGAAAATAATGATTCCTCCACCTGACAGCAGGGACCCACCAGACGGGCCACCGTATTTCACGGAAAAAAATGTTCCCCCTGATACGTCTCTGTCGTATCTACTTTTCCAAACACTTTTGCCCTTGTTTTGGACTCTAACTTGCATGATTTGAATGGAACTAACCCGGATTGACGCTGTTTTCAGCAGAATTGCCATGCTGTTATTTATGTGCAGAAACAAAAGTTCTCGGAATGACCTGAAACTCCACGGAACTTATTTTTAGAAAATATTAAAAATATTGGCGAAAGAATCAAGGCTAGGGAGCCCACCACCTGTCCACGAGGGTGGGGGCGCGCCTGCCCCCCTGGGCGCGCCCCCTGCCTCGTGGGCCCCCCGGAGCTCCACCGACCTCAACTCCAACTCCATATATTCGTGTTCGGGGAGAAAAAAATCAGAGAGAAAGATTCATCACGTTTTACGATACGGAGTCGCCGCCAAGCCCTAAACTCTCTCGGGAGGGCTGATCTGGAGTCCGTTCGGGGCTCCGGAGAGGGGAATCCGTCGCCATCATCATCATCAACCATCCTCCATCACCAATTTCATGATGCTCACTGTCGTGCGTGAGTAATTCCATCGTAGGCTTGCTGGACGGTGATGGGTTGGATGAGATTTATCACGTAATCGAGTTAGTTTTGTTAGGGTTTGATCCCTAGTATCCCTAGTATCCGCTATGCTTAATGCTTGTCACTAGGGCCCGAGTGCCATGATTTCAGATCTGAACCTATTATGTTTTCATGAATATATGTGAGTTATTGATCCTATCTTGCAAGTCTATAGTCACCTACTATGTGTTATGATCCGGCAACCCCGAAGTGACAATAATCAGGACCACTCCCAGTGATGACCGTAGTTTGAGGAGTTCATGTATTCACTATGTGTTAATTCTTTGGTCCGGTACTCTATTAAAAGGAGGCCTTAATATCCCTTAGTTTCCATTAGGACCCCGCTGCCACGGGAGGGTAGGACAAAAGATGTCATGCAAGTTCTTTTCCATAAGCACGTATGACTATATTCGGAATACATGCCTACATTACATTGATGAATTGGAGCTAGTTCTGTGTCACCCTATGTTATGATTGTTAAATGATGAACCGCATCCGACATAATTCTCCATCACCTATCCAATGCCTACAATCTTTTCACATATTGTTCTTCGCTTATTTACTTTTCCGTTGCTACTGTTACAATCACTACAAAACCCAAAAATATTACTTTTGCTATCGTTACCGTTACTTCCATATTACTTTGCTACTAAATACTTTGCTGCAGATACTAAGTTATCCAGGTGTGGTTGAATTGACAACTCAACTGCTAATACTTGAGAATATTCTTTGGCTCCCCTTGTGTCGAATCAATAAATTTGGGTTGAATACTCTACCCTCGAAAACTGTTGCGATCCCCTATACTTGTGGGTCATCAAGACTATTTTATGGCGCCGTTGCCGGGGAGCATAGCTCTATTCTTTGAGTCACTTGGGATTTATATCTGCTGGTCACTATGAGGAACTTGAAAGATGAGAAAACAAAAATTTATCCCTCAACTACGAGGGGAGGTAAGGAACTGCCATCTAGCTCTGCACTTGATTCACCTTCTGTTTTGAGTAAGCTTGCGACACCTAAACCTGCTTCTGCTATTAATTCTGATATGTCGCATGTTATTGATGATGCCACTTCTGTTATCCATGATACTTATGATGAAACTACTTCTATGCTTGATACTATTGTGCCACTTGGTGAATTTCTTGATGAACAACTTGCTAGGGCTAGAGAGAATGAAATTATTGAAACTGATAATATTGATGATAGTGATGATGAAGACTCTCCCCCTAATAAATATGAATTGCCTGTTGTGCCTGAGGGCTATGTTATGGATGAAGAAAGTAAAAGAGACTTTCTTGCTTGCAATGATAGAAGTGATCTTAAGAAATTATTAGCTAAGCTTAAACAAAAAAACTCTGAATGCTAGAATGAAATATGATCCTGCTTATGCCACTTCACCTATCTTCATTACTGATAAGGATTATGAATTCTCCGTTGATCCTGATAAAATTACTTTGGTTGAATCTGATCCTTTCTATGGCTATGAATATGAAACTATTGTGGCACATCTTACTAAATTAAATGATATAGCCACCCTGTTCACTAATGATGAGAGAACTCGCTACTTTTATATCCTTAAAATATTTCCGTTCTCATTAAAGGGTGGTGCTAAGATATGGTTTAATTCTCTTGATCCTGGTTGTGTGCGTAGTCCCCAGGATATGATTTATTACTTCTCTGATAAATATTTCCCTGCTCATAAGAAACAAGCTGCTTTAAGGGAAATATATAATTTTGTGCAAATTGAAGAAGAGAGTCTCCCACAAGCTTGGGAGAGGCCTCTCCAATTACTTAATGCTTTGCGTGATCATCCTCTTAAGAAAAATGAAATACTTGATATCTTTTATAATGGACTAACCGATGCTTCCAGAGACCACCTGGATAGTTGTGCTGGTTCTGTTTTCAGGGAAAGAACACCAGATGAAGCTGAAATTCTATTGAATAATATGTTGACAAATGAAAATAATTGGACACTTCCTGAGCCAGCTCCTGAACCTATTCCTAAACCAACTCCGAAGAAAAGAGGTGCTCTATTTCTCAGTCCTGAAGATATGCAAGAGGCAAAGAAATCTATGAAAGAAAAAGGTATTAAAGCTAAAGATGTTAAGAATTTACCTCCTATTGAAGAAATACATGGTCTTAATTTACCGCCTGTTGAAGAAATATATGATCTTAATTCATCACCTATTGAAGAAACTCATGGTCTTGATAACCTGACACAGGTATTAAAGGTAAATTCTCTCTATAGATTTGAAGAAGGTGATATCCCTCGTTATAAGTCTGCTAGACAATGCATAGATGAGTTTGACAACTTTATTGTTAAACAAGAAAACTTGAATGCTTATTTTGGTAGACAATTAAAACAAAATGCTTATATGATTGAACACTTGGGTGATCATATGTCTAGAGTTAAAGGTGAACTTAAACTCATTAGTAAACATGCTTCTATGGTTATCACTCAAGTAGAACAAGTAATTAAAGCTCAGAATGATTTGCTCAATGAATTAAATAGTAAGAATAATGATTATGCTGTTAGAGTGGCTACTAGAACTGGTAAGATGACTCAGGAACCTTTATATCCTGAAGGCCATCCTAAGAGAATTGAGCAGGATTCTCAGCGAAATAATTTAGATGCACCTAGTCCTTCTAAAAAGAAGAAAAAGAAAAATGATAGGACTTTGCATGCTTCTAGTGAACCTGTTGTAGACACACCTGAGAATCCTAATGATATTTATATTTCTGATGATGAAACACAATCTGGTAATGAACATGAACCTAGTGATAATGTTAATGATGATGTTCATGTCGATGCTCAACCTAGCAATGATAATGATGTAGAAACTGAACCTGCTGTTGATCTTGATAACCCACAATCAAAGAATCAACGTTATGATAAGAGAGACTTTGTTGCTAGGAAGCACGGTAAAGAAAGAGAACCTTGGGTTCAGAAACCCATGCCTTTTCCTCCCAAACCATCCAAGAAAAAGGATGATGAGGATTTTGAGCACTTTGCTGAAATGATTAGACCTATCTTTTTGCGTATGCGTTTGACTGATATGCTTAAAATGAATCCTTAAGCTAAGTATATGAAAGAAATTGTTACTAATAAGAGAAAGATACCGGAAGATGAAATTTCCACCATGCTTGCTAATTACAGTTTTAAAGGTGGAATACCAAAGAAACTTGGAGATCCAGGAGTACCCACTATACCATGCTCCATTAAAACAAATTATGTTAAAACTGCTTTATGTGATCTTGGAGCCGGTGTTAGTGTTATGCCTCTCTCTTTATATCGTAGACTTGATTTGAATAAGTTGACACCTACTGAAATATCTTTGCAAATGGCTGATAAATCAACTGCTATACCTGTCGGTATTTGTGAGGATGTGCCTGTTGTGGTTGCAAACGTTACTATTTTAATGGACTTTGTTATTCTTGATATTCCCGAGGACGATAGTATGTCTATTATTCTTGGAAGACCCTTTTTGAATACTGCAGGGGCTGTTATTGATTGCAACAAAGGCAATGTCACTTTTAATGTTAATGGTAATGAGCATACGGTACACTTCCCGAGGAAACAACCTCAGGTCCACAGTATCAATTCTATTGGAAAAGTTCCATCGATTATTTTTGGAGGTTTTGAATTTCTCTTCCTACTGTCAAGAAGAAATATGATATTCTTATTATTGGGGATGTGCATATCCCCGTTGAGGTAACATAGTGTTATTCGAAATTTCTCCGGTTCCATGTTATTCGGAATGAGTTTGTTAACAAGACTTGATCAACCTTGTTAGTGGATTCCTTTTGATGAGCATGAGATGGATGAAGTTAGAAAGCACAACCTTCTGTACCCTCCTTTTACTTTCTGTTATTTAGTTGAAATAAAGTAAAAATAGTATTTTCTATCTGTTTTCTGAATTATCCGTGCAATATAAAAATACCCCGAAAATAAAAGTTCTATAAATGCCCTGCCAATTTAATATGAATTTTTCTGGAATATTTGAGAATATCTGGCACTGAGAACATAGCAGGGGGAGCAAGCACCTGGCCACGAGGGTCCAGGGCGCGCCCACTCCCCTGGGCGCGCCCCCTGCCTCGTGGGCCCATGGTTGCTCCCCTCCACTTATTCCTGCACCCACACACTTCTTCTTCCTCCCAAAAAAATCACCATCCAGCTCAAGCACGAGTTCTAGCTCATTTTGCTGCGATTTTCGATCTCCTTGCTCAAAGCACTTCTCACAAAACTACTTTGGGGGATTGTTCCTTCGTATGTGACTCCTCCATTGGTCCAATTAGTTTTTGTTCTAGTGCTTTATTCATTGCAATTTTGTGCTGCCTAGGTGACCATGTTCTTGAGCTTGCATGTCAAATTTATAGGGTTCCAAGTAGTTCTAATGCATGATATAGGCTCTAGGCACTTGTAGGAGTAGTTGCTATCAATTTTGTTGAGTTTGATTCACTTTTATTTGAAGTTACTAAAAATTTCAGAAATTTTCAGAAAATAATGAAGAGATTTTTGAGGGGTTCATTGAGCCGAAGCTCGAAGGAAAAGCAAAGTGAAGAAGCAGAGAGTCCCACATATAATCTGCCTCGCACCGCGGAGGTTCGGCCGTGTGAATGGCCTTCCGATGATTTCTTGAGAGTAGTCGGGATTTATGATGATTTTTATGAATTGGCTGAGAATGCAGGCCTCACCGACTTCCTCCGCGACCCGCGAACAGTATCTCTTACTCACCAATACTTTTGTGCAAAACTTCTACTATTATCCTAAGGAATCACCTCCTTCAGTAGAGTTTCATTTATATGATGTGGTTAAGAAGATGTCACTAGATGAATTTTGCAGGGTTTGCAAAATACCTTTCGAGGGTAGCTTAGAGGAACCACATCGTAAAGATGTGGACGGGTTTATTGATACTATTACTGTAGGGGAAACTAGGAAGGTTTCCGATGCAAGAATCACTAGCATACATTTTCCTGTTTTACGCTACTTTGCAATATTTGCTAGTCGTTGCTTAATTGGTCGCGGAAACTGTGGAAACCTTAGTGTTCCTGATATTATTATTTTGTTCCATGGTTTATTCTGTGATGACTCTGTTAGTATGGGCGGTATTATTGCCAAACGGTTAAGTCTGAACCGTACAAAGGGCCCCATCTTTGGAGGTGTCTATGCTTCACGCCTTGCCGCACACTATAACATACCTATTAGGCACTATGAAAAAGAAGAAAAATTGCTGCCTACTATTTATTTAGATTATAAGAGTATGGTAGCGCATGATTTTATTGTCAAGAATAGGGAAAGGGCGCTTAAATACAAATTGTTCTTTGATAAACATCACCTTGAGACTATTACCTTGCCTGCTCCTTCCTTGTTTGATTTATCTGCAGGCCAGTATCTCGTTCCGCTAGCGGCCATTCACGCCTACCGGAACCCTACATCAGCCACAGAGCCAGAGCCGGAACCACAATTTGATCCTCCACGACAGTCTAATTACCAGTGGGATCCTCAGATGATTGCCAACCAGTGGCAATCAGAGGCTTCTTCTTCTCAGTACGACCCCAACTATAACTTTGGATATCCGCCAGGCCATCCGTGGCAATAAACCAACTTAAGCCAAAAGCCTAAGCTTGGGGGAGTACGTATCTCTCACCGACATTACATTAATGTTCACACACTCATTGCTAGATGTCGGTGCTCATACTCTTTCATTGTATTATCCATGCTAGTTTATTTTCCTTTTTTCTTGCTTTCTTCTTGTGTGTTTGAAAAACCTTAAGAAAAACAAAAAAAATTAGTTGTAGCTTTTAGCTAGTTTACTTTCTTGTTGTAGTAGTAATAATTAAAAAGAAAACCCAAAAAGATTTCCTGTTCTTCTTTTGCTTTTTGGGAGCTTTCCCGTGTAAATAGTTTTTATTTCTTTTCTTTCTTTGGGGGTCGATAGGAGAAGACCATGATTAAATTGTTGAAGTGGCTCTTATATGCATTATTGTTGAATTAACCAAGAGCCCATATTGCCTTGTCTTCTCCTGTTTATTGAATGCTCGCAGATTCTAGCTTAGTCCGACGCACGTGCACTATTATTATTATTCACATCATTCGGTCGTGCAAGTGAAAGGCAATTATGACGATATATGATGGACTGATTGGGATGAGAGAAGCTGGTATGAACTTGACCTCTCTTGTTTTTGTAAATATGATTAGTTCATTGTTCCTGATTCAGCCTATTATGAATAAACATGTTTGCAATGACAATTAGAGATTATAGTTGCTTATGCCATGCTTAATTAGCTAGGAGTTTATAATGGTTTACCTTGCGTGCCAACATGCTATTAAAATGGTTGTGATGTGGTATAGTAGGGTGGTATCCTCCTTTGAATGATTCAAGTGACTTGACTTGGCACATGTTCACACATGTAGTTGAAACAAATCAACATAGCCTTCACGATATTTATGTTCATGGTGGATTATATCCTACTCATGCTTGCACACAATGTTTATTAATTTTAATGCATGTTCATGACTGTTGTCGCTCTCTAGTTGGTCGCTTCCCAGTCTTTTGCTAGTCTTCACTTGTACTAAGCGGGAATACTGCTTGTGCATCCAATCCCTTAAACCCCAAAGTTATTCCATATGAGTCCACTATACCTTCCTATATGCGGTATCTACCTGCCGTTCCAAGTAAATTTGTATGTGCCAAACTCTAAACCTTCAAATGAAATTCTGTTTTGTATGCTCGAATAGCTCATGTATCAACTAGGGATGTCTGTATCTTCCATGCTAGGCAGGTTATTCTCAAGAGGAGTGGACTCCGCTCCTCACTCACGAGAAAATGGCTGGTCACCGGGATGCCCAGTCCCATGCTTTATGCAAACCAACTCAAAATAATTGCAAACAAAACTCCCCCTGGGACTGTTGTTAGTTGGAGGCACTCGTTGTTTCGAGCAAGCCATGGATTGATGCTTGTTGGTGGAGGGGGAGTATAAACTTTACCATTCTGTTTGGGAACCGCCTATAATGTGTGTAGCATGGAATATATCGCCATCTCTTGGTTGTTATGTTGACAATGAAAGTATGCCGCTCAAAATATTATTTATCTCTATTTCAAAAATCGAGCTCTGGCACCTCTACAAATCCATGCTTCCCTCTACGAAGGGCCTATCTATTTACTTTTATGTTGAGTCATCACCCTCTTATTAAAAAGCACCAGCTGGAGAGCACTGCTGTCATTTGCATCCATTACTATTAATTTATATTGGGTATGACTATGACTGGATCTCTTTTACCATGAATTACAATGTTTAGTCAGTCCTTGATCTTTAAAGGTGCTCCACATTTTTGTTTTGCGGTCTCAGAAAGGGCTAGCGAGATACCATCTTGTTATATCATATCATGATTGTTTTGAGAAAGTGTTGTCATCCGAGATTTATTATTATTGCTTGCTAGTTGATTATGCCATTGATATGAGTAAACATGAGACCTAAGAGTTATTGTGAATATGGTTAGTTATAATCTTTGCTGAAAACTTGAATGCTGGCTTTACATATTTACAACAACAAGAGCAAACAGAGTTTGTAAAAGTTTTTCTTTATCACTTTCAGTTTATCAACTGAATTGCTTGAGGACAAGCAAAGGTTTAAGGTTGGGGGAGTTGATACGTCTCCGTCGTATCTACTTTTCCGAACACCTTTGCCCTTGTTTTGGACTCTAACTTGCCTGATTTGAATGGAACTAACCCGGACTGACGCTGTTTTCAGCAGAATTGCCATGGTCTTATTTATGTGCAGAAACAAAAGTTCTCGGAATGACCTGAAACTCCACGGAACTTATTTTTGGAAAATATTGAAAATATTGGCGAAAGAATCAAGGCCAGGGGGCCCACCACCTGTCCACGAGGGTGGGGGTGCGCCTGCCCCCCTGGGCGCGCCCCCTGCCTCATGGCCCCCCTGGAGCTCCACCGACCTCAACTCCAACTCCATATATTCGTGTTCGGGGAGAAAAAAATCAGAGAGAAAGATTCATCGCGTTTTACGATATGGAGTTGCTACCTCTTGAGCACTGCGTTGGTTTTCCCTTGAAGAGGAAAGGGTGATGCGGCAAAGTAGCGTAAGTATTTCCCTCGGTTTTTGAGAACCAAGGTATCAATCCAGTAGGACGCCACGCACGAGTCCCTCGCACCTACACAAACAAATAGATCCTCGCAACCAACGCAATAAAGGGGTTGTCAATCCCTTCACGGTCACTTACGAGAGTGAGATCTGATAGATATGATAAGATAATATTTTTGGTATTTTTATGATAAAGACGCAAAGTAAAGAAAGCAAAATAACGACGACGCTAGAAATAACTTATTGACGGGAGATTAATATGATGGAAAATAGACCCGGGGGCCATAGATTTAACTAGTGGCTTCTCTTGAGAGCATAAGTATTACGGTGGGTGAACAGATTACTGTTGAGCAATTGACAGAATTGAGCATAGTTATGAGAATATCTAGGTATGATCATGTATATAGGCATCACGTCCGAGACAAGTAGACCGACTCCTGCCTGCATCTACTACTATTACTCCACACATCGACCGCTATCCAGCATGCATCTAGAGTATTAAGTTCATAAGAACAGAGTAACGCTTTAAGTAAGATGACATGATGTAGAGGGATAAACTCATGCAATATGATATAAACCCCATCTTGTTATCCTCGATGGAAACAATACAATACGTGCCTTGCTGCCCCTACTATCACTGGGAAAGGACACCGCAAGATTGAACCCAAAGCTAAGCACTTCTCCCATTGCAAGAAAGATCAATCTAGTAGGCCAAACCAAACTGATAATTCGAAGAGACTTGCAAAGATAACCAATCATACATAAAAGAATTCAGAGAAGATTCAAATATTGTTCATAGATAAACTTGATCATAAACCCACAATTCATCGGTCTCAACAAACACACCGCAGAAGAAGATTACATCGAATAGATCTCCACAAGAGAGGGGGAGAACATTGTATTGAGATCCAAAAAGAGAGAAGAAGCCATCTAGCTAATAACTATGGACCGGAAGGTCTGAGGTAAACTAGTCACACATCATCGGAGAGGCTATGGTGTTGATGTAGAAGCCCTCCGTGATCGATGCCCCCTCCGGCTGAGCACCGGAAAAGGCCCCAAGATGGGATCTCACGGGTACAGAAGGTTGCGGCGGTGGAATTAGGTTTTTGGCTCCGTATCTGGTAGTTTGGGGGTACGTAGGTATATATAGGAGGAAGAAGTACGTTGGTGGAGCAACGTGGGGCCCATGAGGGTGGAGGGCGCGCCCAGGGGGTAGGCATACCCCCCTACCTCGTGCCCTCCTAGTTGATGTCTTGACGTAGGGTCCAAGTCCTCTGGATCACGTTCGTTCCGAAAATCACGTTCCCGAAGGTTTCATTCCGTTTGGACTCCGTTTGATATTCTTTTTCTGCAAAACTCTGAAATAGGCAAAAAACAACAATTCTGGGTTGGGCCTCCGGTTAATAGGTTAGTCCCAAAAATAATATAAAAGTGTATAATAAAGCCCATTAATGTCCAAAACAGAATATAATATAGCATGGAACAATAAAAAATTATAGATACATTGGAGACGTATCAGGAGCCACCGCCAAGCCATAAACTCTCTCGGGAGGGCTGGTCTGGAGTCCGTTCGGGGCTCCGGAGAGGGGAATCTGTCGCCATCGTCATCATCAACCATCCTCCATCACCAATTTCGTGATGCTCACTGCCGTGCGTGAGTAATTCCATCGTAGGCTTGCTGGACGGTGATGGGTTGGATGAGATTTATCATGTAATCGAGTTAGATTTGTTTAGGTTTGATCCCTAGTATCCACTATGTTCTGAGATTGATGTTGCTATGACTTTGCTATGCTTAATGCTTGTCACTAGGGCCCGAGTGCCATGATTTCAGATCTGAACCTATTATGTTTTCATGAATATATGTGAGTTCATTATCCTATCTTGCAAGTCTATAGTCACCTACTATGTGTTATGATCCGGCAACCCCGAAGTGACAATAATCAGGACCACTCCCGGTGATGACCGTAGTTTGAGGAGTTCATGTATTCACTATGTGTTAATTCTTTGGTCCGGTACTCTATTAAAAGGAGGCCTTAATATCCCTTAGTTTCCATTAGGACCCCGCTGCCACGGGAGGGTAGGACAAAAGATGTCATGCAAGTTCTTTTCCATAAGCACGTATGACTATATTCGGAATACACGCCTACATTACATTGATGAATTGGAGCTAGTTCTGTGTCACCCTATGTTATGATTGTTACATGATGAACCGCATCTGGCATAATTCTCCATCACCGATCTAGTGCCTACGATCTTTTCACATATTGTTCTTCGCTTATTTACTTTTCCGTTGCTACTATTACAATCACTACAAAACCCAAAAATATTACTTTTGCTATCGTTACCGTTACTTCCATATTACTTTGCTACTAAATACTTTGCTGCAGATACTAAGTTGTCCAAGTGTGGTTGAATTGACAACTCAACTGCTAATACTTGAGAATATTCTTTGGCTACCCTTGTGTCGAATCAATATATTTGGGTTGAATAGTCTACCCTCGAAAACTGTTGCAATCCCCTATACTTGTGGGTTATCAAGACTATTTTATGGCGCCGTTGCCGGGGAACATAGCTCTATTCTTTGAGTCACTTGGGATTTATATCTGCTGGTCACTATGAAGAACTTGAAAGACGCTAAGACAACAATTTATCCCTCAACTACGAGGGGGGTAAGGAACTGCCATCTAGCTCTGCACTTGATTCACCTTCTGTTTTGAGTAAGCTTGCGACACCTAAACCTGCTTCTGCTATTTGTTCTAATATGTCGCATGTTATTGTGATGCCACTTATGCTATGCATGATACTTATGATGAAACTACTTCTATGCTTGATACTACTATGCCACTTGGTGAATTTCTTGATGAACAACTTGCTAGGGCTAGAGAGAATGAAATTATTGAAACTGATAATATTGATGATAGTGATCATGAAGACTCTCCCCCTAATAAATATGAATTGCCTGTTGTGTCTGAGGGCTATGTTATGGATGAAGAAACTAAAAGAGACATTCTTGCTTGCAATGATAGAAGTGATCTTAAGAAAGTATTAGCTAAGCTTAAATAAAAAACTCTGAATGCTAGAATGAAATATGATCCTGCTTATGACATTCACGTATCTTCGTTACTGATAAGGATTATGAATTCTCCGTTGATCCTGATATAATTACTTTGGTTGAATCTGATCCTTTCTATGGCTATGAATCTGAAACTGTTGTGGCACATCTTACTAAATTAAATGATATAGCCACCCTGTTCACTAATGATGAGAGAACTCGCTACTTTTATATCCTTCAAATATTTCCGTTCTCATTAAAGGGTGATGCTAAGATATGGTTTAATTCTCTTGATCCTGGTTGTTCCACGGGCTACTGTTCATCCACCATCGACCTCCTCCAGCCTCCACCTGCGACTATTCATCCACGGGCTCCTGTTCATCCAACCTCCACTGCGCGCTCCTCCACCGGCTACTGTTCAACCAGCCCTCTCCACGAGGGTCCTGTTCAACCAACCCTCCACGGGCTACTGTTCATCCAGCCCTCCACCAGCTACTGTTCAACCAGCCCTCCACCGGCTACTATTCAACCAACCCTCCATCAGCTACTGTTCAACCAGCCCTCCACGGGGTCCTGTTCATCCAGCCCTCCACGGGGTCCTGTTCATCCACCGGCTCGATCGATCGGGGTACTGTTCATCCAGCGGCAACGGCCTCTACTACCACGAGTTCTTGTTCATCCAACCCCCACCGGGAACTGTTCATCCAACCCCCCCAACAACGCTCACTATTCATCCAGAGGCAGCATCGATCGGCTTTAGTTAGCAGCAGTAGCGAAGGAATCACTCGGCTTCAGTTAACAGCAAGGGATCGATCGATCGCTCGGGTTCAGTGTAACGCGTAGCCTGCAGTGCAATCGCTCGGGTTCAGTTACAGCCCAACGCCTTGCACACACGCGCGTACGTATGAGAGAAACGTGCATCGCTCGGCCCCTGACCACCCACCGTAACCGGGAACTCCTCGATATTTTCCTCGCCCTCGCTTCTACCACAGTTTTTCCGTCATGGACGGCCCAAAGAATGTCATGCAGCTGCGTCTCCGGCCCGCCCAGGACGAAAATCCCATTTTCTGTCATGATTTTTTGTCATAGAAGTAGGACCCCACCACATCTATGATGATACCGGGTTTTGTCACAATTATCGTCATAGAAGTGTCATAAGTATGACAGAAAAAAATTCGTTCGGCCCAAAATGTCACGGATGTGTTTTTTTTTTGTAGTGATATGGGCATTCCGCTTCACCTTGTTCAGCAACCAGAATATATTTTGCCTCTTTCTTTACCGTCTTTAATAGTACAAGAATACATTTGTGGTTCATCATTCTTTAGTTGGTTCTTATGTAATTCTTGAACATATGTACCTATGAATCGAATAATGCATTGGTTGTTTGAACCTGATGGATATGAATAAAGTTGTAGCATACATTCAAATTCAAATTCAAATCCGGTACAAATTGAAATAGCAGCAATTAAATTACGGTGAAATTACGCTCCCCAAGTTGTTACGGCACACACGGTTGGTAAAACACAAACGTTTGCGATATACACCATAATCCGAGACGGTTGACAGAGAGGAAACGTGTGCAAGCATGCACACAATTGCCATTTGCAAAGCGTGTGCGATGTCAGACAATATCACAAACGGTGCGGGTAAACTAAATGTTTGTGTTAGTTGCCTTATCGTACATGATTCGCAACCATGAACTGTTTCTGATGAAGTATGCATCGTAAACGTTGCACCATAGAATAGCATGTGCGATGGTTCTCATGTACGACGATGTTACGACAGTCCGACGTTTTGTAATCATGTCCGACACTCGTACGGCGATTAGCTAATCTTCTTAATAGTGAACCGTTTGTGATGGGCCGCGCATCATACACGTTCTATAATAGTGAACTGTTTGTGATGGGCCGCGCATCGTAAACATAGCACCACAGAATACCAAATCCGATGGCAATGCGAGCAGAAACGAGTAGGAGTACTGCAGGGTCCCTATCCCCGACGGTTTCGGGGTCGTGTGGGAAGGACCCCCTATCGCCATCACTCACTAGGCGACGGTTCCAAATGCCGTCGCGGAAAGGGGTTAAAATCGTTTGTATAGGACCGACGCGTACCAGTGTTTCTCTCTTATTTTATAAGGTTTACATATAGAGGGAGAATGCCGGCAGCAGGAATTCTGGACCGGAAAGGAGCAAATTTGAGAGACCTATTCTGCACAACTCCAAAAGTCCTAAAAAATTACGGAGAATTATTTTGGAATATATAAAAAATATTGGGCAAAGAAAATACCAGAGGGGACCCACCATGAGGCCACAAGCCTAGGGCGCTCCCTACCCCCTGGGCGCGCCACTATGGCTTGTGGGCCCCCTGGTAGGCCTCCGGTGCCCATATTGTGCTATATGATGTCTTTTGACCAGGAAAAAAATCAGAAGGAAGCTTTCGGGATGATGCGCCACGCATCTCGAGGCGGAACCTGGGCAGAAGCAATCTAGGGCTCCGGTGGAGCTGTTCTGCTAGGGAAACTTCCCTCCTGGAGGGGGAAATCGAAGCCATCGTCATCACCAACGATCCTATCATCAAGAGGGGGTTAATCTCCATGAACATGTTCACCAACACCATCTCCTCTCAAGCCGTAGTTCATCTCTTGTATCCGATCTTTGTCTCAAAACCTCAAATTGGTACCTGTGGGTTGCTAGTAGTGTTGATTACTCCTTGTAGTTGATGCTAGTTGGTTTATTTGGTGGAAGATCATATGTTCAGATCCTTAATGATATTTATTACCCCTCTGATTATGAACATGAATATGCTTTGTGAGTAGTTACGTTTGTTCCTGAGGACATGGGAGAAGTCTTGTTAAAAGTAATCGTGTGAATTTGGTATTCGTTCGATATTTTGATGAGATGTGTGTTGTCTTTCCTCTAGTGGTGTTATGTGAACGTCAAATACATGACATTTCAACATGATTTGGGCCTAGGGGAGGCATTGGGAAGTAATAAGTAGATGATGGGTTGCTAGAGTGACAGAATCTTAAACCCTAGTTTATGCATTGCTTCGTAAGGGGCTGATTTGGATCCACATGTTTCATGCTATGGTTAGATTTATCTTAATTCTTTTTTTCATAGTTGCGGATGCTTGCGAGAGGGGTTAATCATAAGTGGGAGGCTTGTCCAAGTAAGGACATCACCCTGGCACCGGTCCACCCACATATCAAATTATTAAAGTAACGAATGTGAATCATATGAGCATGATGAAAACTAACTTGACAGTAATTCCCATGTGTCTGCATGAGCACTTTGCTTTATATAAGAGTTTGTCTAGGCTTGTCCTTTGCTACAAAAAGGATTGGGCCACCTTGCTTCACCTTAGTTACACCTGTTACTTGTTACCCGTTACGAATTATCTTATCACAAAACTATCTGTTATCGATAATTTCAGTGCTTGCAGAGAGTACCTTGCTGAAAACCGCTTGTCATTTCCTTCTGCTCCTCATTGGATTCGACATTCTTACTTATCGAAAGGACTATGATAGATCCCCTATACCTGTGGGTCATCAAACCTCCCCGACAACGGCGCCAGAAATTCTTCCTACTACTTCTTGAGCTTGCGTTGATTTTTCCCTTGAAGAGGAAAGGGTGATGCAGCAAAGTAGAGATAAGTATTTCCCTCAGTTAAGAACCAAGGTATCAATCCAGTAGGAGGCACAAGCAAGTCTCCAATCTATGCACCTACACAAACTAACAAACACTTGCACTCAATGCGGAAAAGGGGTTGTCAATCCCTTCACGGTCTCGAACAACAGTGAGATCTAATAGAGATAGGTATAAAAGATAAATAAAAAGGCAAACTAAAGTAAATCTAAATAAATTGCAGCAAGGTATTCTTGGTTTTTTTGCTTTATAGATCTGAAAATATATGATGGAAAATAGACCCGTGGGCCATAGGTTTCACTAGAGGCTTCTCTCTTGAAAGAAAACATACGGTGGGTAAACAAATTACTGTCGAGCAATTGATAGAAAAGCGCAAAGTTATGATGATATCCAAGGCAATGATCATGAATATAGGGATCACGTCTGTGTCAAGTAGACCGAAACGATTCTGCATCTACTACTATTACTCCACACATCGACCGCTATCCAGCATGCATCTAGAGTATTAAGTTCATAAGAACGGAGTAACGCCTTAAGTAAGATGACATGATGTAGAGGGATAAACTCAAGCAATATGATGAAAACCCCATCTTTTTACCCTTGATGGCAACAATACAATACGTGCCTCACTACTCCTACTTTGTCACTTGGTGAGGACACCACAAGATTGAACCCAAAACTAAGCACCTCTCCCATTGCAAGAAGAACCAATCTAGTTGGCCAAACCAAACCGATAATTTGAAGAGAAATACAAAGATATTTGATCATGCATAAAAGAGTTTAGAAAAGACTCAAATAATACTCATAGATAATCTAATCATAATCCATAATTCATCGGATCTCGACAAACACACCACAAAAGAATATTACATCGGATAGAACTCCAAGAACATCGAGGAGAACATGGTATTGAAGATCATAGAGAGAAGAAGCCATCTAGCTACTAGTTATGGGCCCATAGATCTGTGGTAAACTAATCACGCTTCATCAGAAGGGCAATAGAGTTGATGTAGATGCCCTCCGTGATCGAATCCCCCTCCGGTAGGGTGCCGGAAAAGGCCCCAAGATGGTATCTTAAGGGAACAAAGGCTTGCGGCGGCGGAAAAGTATTTTGGTGGATGCCTCTGATGTTGGGGGAATATTTGGGTATTTATGGAGCAAAGATTAGGGTTGGAAGGTCTATGGGGGCCCCACAAGCCTGGGGGCGCACCTCTAGGGCTTGTGGCCACCCCGTAGGTCTTATGGCCTCCTCTCCAAGTCTCTTGGGCGTCTTCTGGTCCAAGAAAATCATCGCAGAAGTTTTATTCCATTTGGACTCCGCTTGATATTCCTTTTCTGTAAAACTCAAAAACAAGGAAAAATAGAAACTGGCACTGGCCTCTAGGTTAATAAGTTAGTCCCAAATATAATATAAAATAGCATATTGATGCATATAAGACATCCAAAACAGATAATATAATATCACGCAACAATCAAAAATTATAGATATGTTGGAGACGTATCACCTGCCCAGGCGGCCTTTCCTCGACCTCCAAGAACCATCAGAACCTCCTTATTGCCTCCCCACTCTCGGATCTTATGTTTCAATTGCTTTTGAAATTTTAGGGCACTAGTTTAGGGAATCTGTTAAAGAAAAATCTATTTTGGTGCCCAAAAACTTTCTCCCTCCTCATCTAAAATTATTTTTAGGGAATAAACTTTTACATCGCCTATTGGAGATGCTCTAAGGTGGCATGCACCACCACTTGAAAATCACGTGGGACAAGTCGACCTCCTCCTTCTCAGATACATGAGCAAATGGACCTCCAGCCTTTTGCTTGAAAAGGTTATCTCAACTTGAGAATTTCCTTTGAGCCTGATGTACCTGGTGAAAATTCTTAGGGCCAGTGCTAGTCACGAAGATCTTTCCTCGGATCATCCCAACAGAGAGAAAGTATTTGCACTCTCTTTAAAATAGTTGTGGGAGGCTTATTGGTGAGTACAGGTACCCACTCGGAGAGGTGAACTTTACGAACGTGATTGGATCATATCACCCACGGGTGTTTTGGTACTCTTGAATTTCGTGCCCTGAGAAAAGGTAGGGCCCCTCTCCCCTCCTGCGTCGCTCCCGCGTGCGACTGGGAGGGCAACCTAGCTTCCTCCGTCGCCGGTCCCTCCCTCCGCTCCGACTCCTCCCTCGCCACCGCCAAAGGGTGGAGCCGGGCAAAGCTCGATCACCATGGCCTACGACGGGGCATCTTCGTCGCCACACGCGGTAGGGCTCGCGTGGGCCGACCGACCTGGATCTGGCCGTGGCATTCTCGCAGAGCAGCGTGGCCCCAGATCTGTGCAGGTGATGGCGCGCGGGTGCGTTGGTGGCGTGTCAAGCTGCACAATGGTTGGAGCGGGTTGCGGGCAGCTGCCTTCATTGTGACAGCATGCTAACGGAGGTGGCGGCACAGCAGTGGCGGTCTCGGCCTCCGCCTCCTCTTCTATGGCGTCCGGGGGGAGAGGTGGTGGTGCGGGCCGGGGTGATACGTCTCCAACATATCTATAATTTTTTATTGTTCCATGATGTTATATTATCATTCTTGGATGTTTTACAATCATTTTATATCATTTTTGGTACTAACCTATTGACATAGTGCCCAGTGCCAGTTGCTGTTTTCTGCTTGTTTTTTACATCGCAGGAAATCAATACCAAATGGAGTCCAAATGCAAAGAAACTTTTTGTGGAATTTTTATGGACCAGAAGACACCCAATGGGCCGGAGAAGCACCTAGGGGGTGCCCCGAGGGGGGCACAATCCACCAGGGCGCGCCCAGGTGGGTTGTTCCCACCTCGGTGGCCTCCCGCACTGCCTCTTTGCTCTATAAATACCCCAATATTCCAGAAACCCTCAGGCAGTCAACGAAAATCAATTCCAGCTGCCACAAGTTCCAGAACCACGAGATCCAATCTAGACACCATCACAGAGGGGTTCATCATCCTTATTGGTGCCTCTCTGATGATGCGTGAGTAGTTCATTGTGTTGGGGAACGTAGCATGCAATTTCAAAATATTTCCTACGATCACGCAAGATCTATCTAGGAGATGCATAGCAATGAGAGGGGGAGAGAGTGTCCATGTACCCTTGTAGACCGAAAACGAAAGCGGTAACTTAACAGGTTGATGTAGTCGAACGTCTTCTCGATTCAACCGATCAAGCACCGAACATACGGCAACTCCGAGTTCTGCACACGTTCAGCTTGATGACGTCCCTCGAACTCTTGATCCAGCAAAGTGTCGAGGGAGAGTTCCATCAGCACGACGGCATGGTGACGGTGATGGTGAAGTGATCCGTGCAGGGCTTCACCTAAGCACTACGTGAATATGACCGGAGGCATAAACTGTGGAGGGGGGCACCGCACACGGCTAACAATGTTTGTTGTGTGTTCTAGTGGTGCCCCCCTCATATATATAGGTTGGAGTGGAGGATAGGCAGCCAAGGGGGTGCCCCGAGTAGGAGGAATCCTACTTGGGGTCCTCCCAATTCGTCCTCCACCCTTTCCTATTCCTATTCGGAGTACGAAGGGAAGAGGGGGAAGGGGGAATCCTATTCCCTTTTTCCTTTCCTTCTCCAATTTGGCCAGCCCATATGGGTGGGGGGCACCAGCCCCTTTGTGGCTGGTGTGTTTCCCCTCTTGGCCCATAAGGCCCATATCTTTTGCCGGGGTTGCCCGGAACCCCTTCCGGTGACCCGATAAGTACCCGGTGCATCCCGAAACACTTCCGGCGTTTGAATACCATCGTCCTATATATCACTCTTTACCTCTCGACCATTTTGAGACTCCTCGTCATGTCCGTGATCTCATCCGGGACTCCGAACAACATTCGGTCACCAAATCACATAACTCATATAATACAAAATCGGCATCGAACGTTAAGCGTGCGAACCCTACGGGTTCGAGAACTTTGTAGACATGACCGAGACACCTCTCCGGTCAATAACCAATAGCGGAACCTGGATGCTCATATTGGTTCCTACATATTCTACGAAGATCTTTATTGGTCGAACCGTTATGACAACATACGTTATTCCCTTTGTCATCGGTATGTTACTTTCCTGAGATTCGATCGTTGGTATCTTCATACCTAGTTCAATCTCGTTACCGGCAAGTCTCTTTACTTGTTCCGTAATGCATCTTCCCGCAAACTAACTCATTAGTCACATTGCTTGCAAGGCTTATCATGATGTGCATTACTGAGAGGGCCCAGAGATACCTCTCCGATACTCGGAGTGACAAATCCTAATCTTGATCTATGCCAATCCAACAAACACCTTCGGAGATACCTGTAGAGCATCTTTATAATCACCCAGTTACGTTGTGATGTTGGATAGCACACAAGGTATTCCTTCGGTATTCGGGAGTTGCATAATCTCATAGTCAAAGGAATATGTATAAGTCATGAAGAAAGCAATATCAATAAAACTTAACGATCATTATGCTAAGCTAACGGATGCATCTTGTCCATCACATCATTCTCCTAATGATGTGATCCCGTTCATCAAATGACAACACATGTCTATGGTTAGGAAACTTAACCATCTTTGATTAACGAGCTAGTCTAGTAGAGGCTTACTAGGGACACGGTGTTTTGTCTATGTATCCACATATCTATCAAGTTTCCGATTAATACAATTCTAGCATGGATAATGAACATTTATCATGATATAAGGAAATATAAAAGAACAACTTTATTATTGCCTCTAGGGCATATTTCCTTCAGTCTCCCACTTGCACTAGAGTCAATAATCTAGTTCACATCGCCATGTGATTTAACACCAATAGTTCACATCACCATGTGGTTAACACCCATAGTTCACATCGCCATGTGACCAACACCCAAAGGGTTTACTAGAGTCAGTAATCTAGTTCACATCGCCATGTGATTAACACCCAAAGAGTACTAAGGTGTGATTATGTTTTGCTTGTGAGAGAAGTTTAGTCAACGGGTCTGACACATTCAGATCCGTGTGTATTTTGCAAATTTCTATGTCTACAATGCTCTGCATGGAGCTACTCTAGCTAATTGCTCCCACTTTAAATATGTATCCAGATTGAGACTCGGATCTGGATCGGTGTAAAAGCTTGCATCGACGTCACTCTTTACGATGAACTCTTTATCACCTCCATACCGAGAAATATTTCCTTAGTCCTCTTAGGTAACTAAGGATAACTTTGACCGATGTCCAGTGATCCACTCCTGGATCACTATCGTACCCCCTTGCCAAACTCATGGCGAGGTACACAATAGGTCTGGTACACAGCATAGCATACTTAATAGAACCTATGACTGAGGCATAGGGAATGACTTTCATTCTATTTCTATTTTCTGCCGTGGTCGGGTTTTGAGTCTTACTCAACTTCACACCTTGCAAAACAGGCAAGAACTCCTTCTTTGACTGTTCCATTTTGAACTACTTCAAAATCTTGTCAAGGTATGTACTTATTGAAAAATCATATCAAGCGTCTTGATCTATCTCTATAGATCTTGATGCTCAATATGTAAGCAGCTTCACCGAGGTCTTTCTTTGAGAAACTCCCTTCAAACATTCCTTTATGCTTTCCAGAAAATTCTACATCATTTTCGATCAACAATATGTCATTCACATATACTTATCAAAAAGGCTGTAGTGCTCCCACTAACTTTCTTGTAAATACAGGCTTCACCGCAAGTCTGTATAAAACTATATGCTTTGATCAACTCATCAAAGCGTATATTCCAACTCCGAGATGCTTGCACCAGTCCATAGATGGATCGCTGGAGCTTGCACATTTTGTTAGCACCTTTAGGATTGACAAAACCTTCTGGTTGCATAATATACAACTCTTCTTTGAGATATCCATTTAAGGAATGCAGTTTTGATATCCATTTGCCAGATTTCATAATGTGGCAATTGCTAACATGATTCGGACGGACTTAAGCATCACTACGGGTGAGAAAGTCTCATTGTAGTCAACTTCTTGAACTTGTCGAAAACCTTTTTGCGACAAGTCGAGCTTTATGGACAGTAACATTACCATCAGCGTCAGTCTTCCTCTTGAAATCCATTTATTCTCTATGGCTTGCCGATCATTGGGCAAGTCAACCAAAGTCCATACTTTATTCTCATACATGGATCCCATCTCAGATTTCATGGCCTTAAGCCATTTTGCGGAATCTGGGCTCATCATCGCTTCCTCATAGTTCGTAGGCTCGTCATGGAGTGGCAACTTGCTTGCCATTCTTCTTGAAGTTCCCTTTCTTTCCCTTGCCCTTTTTCTTGAAACTAGTGGTCTTGTTAACCATCAACACTTGATGCTATTTCTTGATTTCTACCTTCGCCGATTTCAGCATCGCGGAGAGCTTGGGAATTGTTTTCGTTATCCCTTGCATATTATAGTTCATCACGAAGTTCTAGTAACTTGGTGATAGTGACTAGAGAACTCTGTCAATCACTATCTTATCTGGAAGATTAACTCCCACTTGATTCAAGTGATTGTAGTACCTAGACATTCTAAGCACATGCTCACTAGCTGAGCTATTCTCCTCCATCTTGTAGGCAAACTGCTTGTCAGAGGTCTCATACCTCTCAACACGGGCATGAGTCTGAAATATCATTTTCAGCTCTTGGAACATCTCATATGCTCCATGGCGTCCAAAACATTTTTGAAGTCCCAGTTCTAGGCCGTAAAGCATGGTGCACTAAACTATCAAGTAGTTATCATACTGAGCTTGTCAAGCGTTCATAACGTCTGCATCGGCTCCTGCAATAGGCCTGTCACCTAGCGGTGCATCAAGGACATAATTCTTCTGTACAACAATGAGGATAATCCTCAGATCACGGACCTAGTCTGCATCATTTCTACTATCATCTTTCAACTTAGTTTTCTCTAGGATCATATCAAAATAAAATAGGGAGCTATACGCGAGCTATTGATCTACAACATAGATATGCAAATACTATCAGGACTAAGGTCATGATAAATTAAGTTCAATTAATCATATTACTTAAGAACTCCCACTTAGATAGACATTCCTCGAGACATCTAAATGATCACGTGATCCAAATCAACTAAACCATGTCCGAGCATCACGTGAGATGGAGTAGTCTTCAATGGTGAACATCTCTATGTTGATCATATCTACTATATGATACGTTCGACCTTTCGGTCTCCTGTGTTCCGAGGCCATGTCTGTACATGCTAGGCTCGTCAAGTTTAACCCGAGTATTCCGCATGTGCAAAACTGTCTTGCACCCGTTGTATGTGAACGTAAAGCTGATCACACCCGATCATCATGTGGTGTCTCGACACGACGAACTGCCGCAACGGTGCATACTCGGGGAGAACACTTATACCTTGAAATTTTAGTGAGGGATCATCTTATAATGCTATCGCCGTACTAAGCAAAACAAGATGCATAAAAGATAAACATCACATGCAATCAAAATATGTGACATGATATGGACATCATCATCTTGTGCCTTTGATCTCCATCTCCAAAGCACCGTCATGATTTTCATCCTCACCGGCTTGACACCTTGATCTCCATCGTAGCGTCGTTGTTGTCTCGCCAACTATTGCTTCTACAGCTATCGCTAACGCATAGTGATAAAGTAAAGCAATTACATGGCGTTTGCATTTCATACAATAAAGCGACAACCATAAGGCTCCTGATAATTGCCGATAACTTTTACAAAACATGATCATCTCATACAATAAATTATATCACATCATGTCTTGACCATATCACATCACAACAGGCCCTGCAAAAACAAGTTAGACGTCCTCTACTTTGTTGTTGCAAGTTTTACGTTGCTGCTACGGGCTTCTAGTAAGAACCGTTCTTTCCTACGCATCAAAACCACAACGGCGATTTATCAAGTTTGCTGTTTTAACCTTCAACAAGGACCGGCCGCAGTCAAATTCGATTCAACTAAAGTTGGAGAAATAGACACTCGCTGGCCACCTTTATGCAAAACTAGTTGCATGTCTGTCGGTGGAACCAGTCTCATGAACGTGGTCATGTAAGGTTGGTCCGGGCCGCTTCATCCAACAATACCGCCGAATCAAAATAAGACATTGGTGGTAAGCAGTATGACATCACCGCCCACAACTCTTTGTGTTCTACTCGTGCATATCATCTACGCATAGACCTGGCTCGGATGCCACTGTTAGGGAGCGTAGCATGCAATTTTAAAAAATATCCTACGATCACGCAAGATCTATCTAGGAGATGCATAGCAACGAGAGAGAGAGAGTGTGTCCACGTACCCTCGTAGACCGAAAGCGGAAGCGTTAACTTAATGCGGTTGATGTAGTCGAACGTCTTCTCGATTCAACCGATCAAGCACCGAACATGGCGCCTCCGAGTTCTGCACACGTTCAGCTCGATGATGTCCCTCAAACTCTTGATCCAGCAAAGTGTCGAGGGAGAGTTTCGTCAGCACGACGGCGTGGTGACGGTGATGGTGAAGTGATCCGCGCAGGGCTTCGCCTAAGCACTACATGAATATGACCGGAGGCGTAAACTATGGAGGGGGGCACCGCACACGGCTAACAATGTTTGTTGTGTGTTGTAGCAGTGCCCCCCTCATATATATAGGTTGGAGGGGAGGAGAGGCAGCCAAGGGGGCGCCCCAAGTAGGAGGAATCCTACTTGGGGTCCTCCCAATTCGGCCTCCCCTCTTTCCTATTCCTATTCGGAGTAGGAAGGGAAGAGGTGGAAGGGGGAATCCTATTCCCTTTTTCCTTTCCTTCTTCCCCTTTCCTTCTCCAATTTGGCCAGCCCATATGGGGGGGCGCACCAGCCCCTTTTGTGGCTGGTGTGTTTCCCCTCTTGGCTCATAAGGCCCATATCTTTTGCTGGGGGTGCCCGGAACCCCTTCCGGTGACCCGATAAGTACCCGGTGCATCCCGAAACACTTCCGGTGTCCGAATACCATCGTCCTATGTATCAATCTTTACCACTCGAACATTTTGAGACTCCTCGTCATGTCCGTGATCTCATCCAGGACTCCGAACAACATTCGGTCACCAAATCACATAACTCATATAATACAAAATCGTCATCGAACGTTAAGTGTGCGGACCCTACGGGTTCGAGAACTATGTAGACATGACCGAGACACATACCTCTCCGGTCAATAACCAATAGCGGAACCTGGATGCTCATATTGGTTCCTACATATTCTACGAAGATCTTTATCGGTCGAACCATTATGACAACATACGTTATTCCCTTTGTCATCGGTATGTTACTTGCTCGAGATTCGATCGTCGGTATCTTCATACCTAGTTCAATCTCGTTACCGGCAAGTCTCTTTACTCGTTCCGTAATGCATCATCCCGCAACTAACTCATTAGTCACATTGCTTGCAAGGCTTATCATGATGTGCATTACCGAGAGGGCCCAGAGATACCTCTCCGATACTCGGAGTGACAAATCCTAATCTCGATCTATGCCAACCCAAAAAACACCTTCGGAGACACCTGTAGAGCATCTTTATAATCACGCAGTTACGTTGTGACGTTTGATAGCACAGAAGGTGTTCCTCCGGTATTCGGGAGTTGCATAATCTCATAGTCAAAGGAATATGTATAAGTCATGAAGAAAGCAATAGCAATAAAACTTAAGGATCATTATGCTAAGCTAATGGATGGGTCTTGTCCATGACATCATTCTCCTAATAATGTGATCCCGTTCATCAAATGACAACACATGTCTATGGTTAGGAAACTTAACCATCTTTGATTAACGAGCTAGTCTAGTAGAAGCTTACTAGGGACACTGTGTTTTGTCTATGTATCCACACATGTATTAAGTTTCCGGTTAATACAATTCTAGCATGCATAATAAACATTTATCATGATATAAGGAAATATAAAATAACAACTTTATTATTGCCTCTAGGGCATATTTCCTTCACATTGTAGACCTACGAGTCTGTATTTAGTAGCTAGATGGCTTCCTCCCTCTCTTTTGATTCTCAATACAATGATCTCTTCGAGATCCATATGATGTAACTCTTTTTTGCGGTGTGTTTGTTGGGATCCGATGAACTTTGAGTTTATGATCTGATCTATGTTTTTATCCATGAAAGTTATTTGAGTCTTCTTTGATCTCTTATATGCATGATTGCTTATAGCCTCGTATTTCTTCTCCGATATTTGGGTTTTGTTTGGCCAACTTGATCTATTTATCTTGCAATGGGAAGAGGTGCTTTGTGATGGGTTCGATCTTACGGTGCTTGATCCCAGTGAGAGAAGGGGAACCAACACGTATGTATCGTTGCTATTAAGAATAACAATATGGGGTCTATTTCTACATAAATAGATCTTGTCTACATCATGTCATCTTTCTTATTGCATTACTCCGTTTTTCCATGAACTTAATATACTAGATGCATGCTGGATAACGGTCGATGTGTGGAATAATAGTAGTAGATGCAGGCAGGAGTCGGTGTACTAATCTTGGACGTGATGCCTATATAATGATCATTGCCTGGATATCGTCATGATTATTTGAAGTTCTATCAATTGCCCAACAGTAATTCGTTTACCCACCATTTGCTATTTTTCTCGAGAGAAGCCACTAGTGAAATCTACGGCCCCCGGATCTCTTCTTTATTATATTTGCCTTCGCGATCTATTTTTATTTGCTTTTATTTTCAAATCTATTAAACCAAAAATATAAAAATATCTTGCTGCAATTTTTATCTATTTATTTTATCTCGCATTCCCGCAAGATCTATTTATCCAATCTACTACAATTTTATCTATCTTTTTACCCGTGAGGGATTGACAGCCCCTCTCTTACGTCGGGTTGCAAGTATTTGTTCTTTGTGTGCAGGAGCTATTTACGTGGTGTTGCATGGTTCTCCTACTGGTTCGATAACCTTGGTCTCATCACTGAGGGAAATACCTACCGTTGTTGTGCTGCATCATCCCTTCCTCTTTGGGGAAATACCGACGTAGTTCAAGTAAACATCAGGGGGTCCGGGGCGGCAGCAGTAGAGACACGGCCAGATCTGACATCGAAGTGGCGCAGGTCGTGTTCGGCTAGGGTTGCGGGCAGCTGCCTCGACTGGGGCCGTCTCGGATGCTTGGGGTGGCGGCGCGGTGGCAGAGGTTCAACGCTCTCCTCCTGCTTCATTGAGTGCTCGGATCTGCAGTTGGCGGCTTGTCCGGTGGGTGGTGCACGGTGGCTCCACGCGCTCGTCTTTGGCTGGCCATGGGGCCAGGGTGCTCCGGGGAGATGGCAGGGGTGCCTATACGGGTCTTGTTGTCACTGGGGGCGCTGACGATGACCCGAACCCAGTTCGAGAAATGGCGCGGTGGCTGCGACTTGGCCTGCAGCCGCCGGTGGCCTTCCGCTCTCCCATTTCCAGCTGGCTGGGCTTCGTTCTTGCCCAAAGGTGGCGCTTTGCAGGTAGCAGGTCAGTGAATCATGGTGTAGGTGGTGGGACGGTTCCGGGGCGGTGGCTCTGGTGGTGGCAGCGCGGGCTCGTGGGCGGAGCCCATGGCTCAGGTGCTGCCCAATGGCCATGGTTGTGTGGGCGGCGTGGTGGCCGGGGTGTGATGTTCTGTGGTGGTGGTGCGGCTTTCGTCCCATTTGCCGGCGGCGGTGAGCTATGGCCGGGGTGAAAACATGTTTTGTCTTCGGGCAGGCTGGCAGCGGCGATTATCATCCCCTTCTTGTAGGCGTCGTCGCGGCTCTCATCGCCCATCGTGCAGCTCCAGGGGATACCCAGATCCTCGGATCGGGCGGTGACGGTGCTCTGGTACGGTGCCGTCACCTTCCTGAAGGCACCACCTTGGAGCTCGCGGTTCGTCATATGCGGCTTCGTCTCCTCCCGGTAGCGTGTTCACGGTGGAGGACCCATGTAGCTCTTGTAGTGCTAGTGGGTGGTGTTGCTGCGCGCAGCTCCTATGTATCCGGCCTTGGGTGTGTGTGTTGGAGTGCGGTGTGTTTGTATCGGGTTGTTGAGGATCATTACTTTATAGATAAAACGGGACGAAAACCTGTTTTTGGTAATTCCATGCCCTACTAGATGCACGTAAGGGATACAATTGCACTATTTCGAGGATTTTACGGTTGCAGGTGATTAGTTCTCTATAACTACAGAATCGCCCCGTTTCTCTCTCAAAGATGGCTATGAAACTACCGGCCACTAACGGCTTATACAAAGAGGACATATTTCAACAAAAAAGAACAGAGATCACGCGCTAGCAGAAACTTGTAAGCCTAGCTTAGAGCATCTACAGCCGGATTTGGCAAATTCGACCTCTCAAACGTCTGCGGACGTGCTTGAGCATGTCCGTGGGCACTGACAGGGCACGCCTCATATTTCCTTCTCCACATACAACTCTCTCATATTCATCCCCTAAATCCATACAAAAGCATGCAAAATATATAGCTACATACTATTTTCTATACTACTCAAATTTCGTCGTTGTCGGCGATGGCCGGAGCCGCCAGCGCCGGAGCCTGGGCCGCCTGCGCTGCCTCCATCTGTTGCCGACGGCGACGTCTGGCCTCCGCAGCCGACTCCGAGTGGATGGAGTTCAGGATGGCATGCTGCTCCGGCCACACGCCCACATCCTCCTCCATCGTCGGCACCTCCTCCTACCCCACATCCAGCGGCGGCGCCTCCTCCGCCGGCTCCTGCTCCTCTTCCTCCTTCCCCGGCATCTCCTCCTCAACCTCCTCGAAATCCTCCTCTGGTTCCAGAGGTAACCTCGCTTCCCTACGGATCGGAACCTACTCAAGGAGGAAGAGACGGTGCTGGATCATGTAGTAGCGGCGGCGTGGGGGCATGGCTAACGGGCACGAGTGACGACGGAGGGAGGGAAGATGCAGATGTGCTAGGGCTGGGGGCGCCTGCCGGCTTAAATAGCTGGCTACGGCCTCGGGCGGCGCCACGCGGCGGTCACACCAAGGCGACGGTCGAGGCGCCCGTCGGACCGTCGGGTTTCCCGGCGAGTCCATGTGGGGCCACACCGTCAGACCGATGTGGCGGGCGTGCCGGTCAGCCCGGGCGTTTGAGGGCCGTTTGAGGGGCCCGTTTGGGACAAAAAATCGTGACCTGGCACTGGCAGTGACCGGACGCCCGCCCGGGCGTATGAGACGTTTGAGGGGTCCGGTTGTAGATGCTCTTAGTAGATAGGTAAACTCCATTGTAATTTTCGCATACTATCAATAAAAACAGGTAGGCAATGACATGGCTTTTACCCATCCCGAGGCCTTGGATATAACCACCATGTCATCATCACTATCGACGAGATCTCTTTGGACACCATTGCTTTCTCTACAATTTTTCCACGACATCACCTAGATTGTATGGTGGGCGGAGCATTATTTGTTGACACTCTTTTCTTTTAATACTCTCTCTGATTCAAAGGTTCCATGACCTTTATTTTGAATCAGATGGCGTAACTATTCGTCGACACTCCTGGCTGCTGACTGCCTGACTGCATTCACCGAAACTGCTTTTGCTCTGCAAAACTTTTTTTTTTTAAAGGAGGATGACCCCCGGCTTCTGCATCTGGGAGATGCATACGGCCACTTTATTAATTACTTTCGAGGACCTTACAAAGTATTACAAACAATATACCTGAATCCGCCATCTTGGCAACATATGCCGCTACTCTTATCCATATGATGAAGGGATGCTAGCTGGGCCACTACCCAAACCACTCACCTAAACCTAACTTCAAAAGCCGGAAGCCCCAGCCGAGCCACATACCGGGTCTGGGGCACAATCCGGTCAGACGCACTCTTGTGTCGTCGCCGCCATCTTCCACAGGTCCGTCTTCAGATTATATTGAGTCTTCTACCTTGTGAAGGCCACTTCTCCATCGACGCACCATGACGCCAGACAGCTACCTCCTCCTGCGCGAGTCCATCTCCGCGCATCGGACGCCGAGCCTCCACAGCGCCATGCCGCCGAACTCCGCCGCCATCAATGAGTGAGATGAAGTACCGCTCCACCACGGCAAGTACAAGGTGAGGAAGGGCGAGGTCGCCGTCGGAGACACGGCCGGAAGATAAGCACCGCAGTCACGAGACATGCCCGGAGCTGCGACGCCGTAGATCAGACGGGCCGCCACCAGGATCCGGACGATCTCGCCATGCACGCCCAGCATCCCCATACCCAAGTCGGCGCCTTCAAGAAGGTGACGACGCTGTGGCGCCGCCGCCGCTTAACCACCGGGGCTAGGGTTTTCACCCGGGCGCAGGGGAAGGGGGGAGGCAGGGGAGGTTTAGCCTCGGCGCCGCCACCAAGGAGGGAATGGCGTCCGGGACGCCATCGACGCCGTGACCGCCACCGGCGGCCAAGGGTTTCCCCCGGCCAAGCACCCTGTCGCCACCTCCGAACCAGCCACAACGTCAGCAGGCGCGTGCACGCCGGAGATCCAGGCCGGCCGGAGGTCATACATCACGAGCGGACCAGATCGCCTCCGATCTGACGAGGGGAGCCCGATGCCTACCCACGCCATGACCAGCGCCCACCGGGACTTCGCTGCCCGCGCAGCCGAGGGGATCCGGCCTACCTCACCGACGAGCACTCCCCGCCACCGGAGGAGCGCCGTCCGCACCAGCGAGGCCGCCGCCTCAGATCCGCCGCGAAGAACGTCGCGCCGCCACCGGCCCGCGCGCTCCAGTGACGTGCCGCCCCGGCCAGCAGGCCGCGCCGCCCCGCACACTAGCGCGCGCCACCCGTCGCGCCGGCCGCCGAGCTCCGCCGCCGCGCCCGAAGAAGCAGCCCCCGCGGCCCCTGTTCCAGGCGAGGAAACGAGATCCCGCCGCCGCCGGCACCGCGCGGGCTTTGCCCGGCGGCGGGAGGAGAGGAAGGAGGTGGGGGCTGGGTTCGGCGGCGGCTAGGGTTGGGCGCCCGGGTCGCCCACGGGGGGGCGACACGGGGCTCTTCTCTCCTTTAAAAATCTTTTTTTGGGAAGAATTTTACTTCCCCGGCCTCTGCACCAACTAGGGATGCATACGACCATTTTAGTATGAGTACCAAGATAAACATGGTCCTCAGAATTTTTTTTGAATGAGTATCAAGATATTTTTTGATGAGTGATTCCACCACACACCAAACTTGATCTTCAATAAATGGGGGAAAACCCATGTACATCACCTGTCAATTCTAGGAATTGAACTCGGGTCGTTAGGCTGCACAACCGCATGCCCAACCACAGAGCCAAGGCTTGAGTTCAGGTTATGTTTGTTATTGCCTACTACTAGTAGCAAAAATTATTATTTTTCCCAAAAAAGTCGATTCAATGGATCCTTTGCAGCAAAATACAAATCAAAATACAAATTTGCCATCGTATCCGGATCCTCTAAATGTTTAGAGCCATCCATTCCATCTCCACCGTCACCTCCCCCGACTCGGTGTGCTGCAGCTTCAGAGTGACCTCCTGCTTCACCTTGCCTCCGGTCACCATGACAGCACTGTCGGCGGTTAGAGCGTTGTCGCCGGACTTGAGCCACCGGCCGATCTGGATGTCGCCGAGCAGCTCTGGATCTCCAAAGGATGCTGCCGCATTGATCATGGGCTGCAGGTCGATCTCGGCCTCCCCCATCAGGTCGTCCTTGGAAACCATATCATGGTCCAACACTTGCTGGTTGTGGTCAAGAGTTGATAACAAAAGGATCTTGTTAGAAATGTAATTTTTAGCCATAAGATCAGATCTGAGTTTTGCATTTGTTTCTTAGTGCTAGGTTCTCATGAGATTATTGTTACCAGCTTCAGAGGCCCGTACTTCTGAGGAACAGAGAGCTTGAGTTCTTCATTCCAGACGGGGTTCAGGTTTCCTTTGATCACTGAAGTCTGTGCTTTCTGTACACAACAATGCTCAATGTTCAAATTTGCTAGATGACTGCAAGAATGTCCAAATCTCGATGTCAACAAGCTCGCTATGTGATTACCTGTTGTCCGAGGGTCAAGACGACATAAGGGTCGCTGCTAGACATATCTCTGATAGCTAATTTGGTGCCTCCGATGACTTTGACATTCAGTATCCCGATGAACTCAACCATGCCAATCTGCAGAGAGGAGGAACATGTTATATGTATAACATCCTAAGAAACAGAAAGATTGTGTTAGTTACTTAATTTGCAATCTTGGGGCAGCCTTGCCTCACTCTTGGAACTAGCAGAATGTGAGTTAGATGCTTGTTTTCCGGCATCACTAGGATGATTAGAGACAATCCGTAAGCTTGGCTCCAGGAATTCTTGAAGTTCATATTTGGACCTGAAACATTGAGACAGTGGCTAATGAATAATTAACACTGGTAGTAATATGGAGTTCATGAATGAACCATTTTATCGATCAGATTGTAAATGCCCTTCATGGAGTTTTTGCAAGGTATACAACCATTTGCTAAGTTATGCTAGGCGATCAAACTGGAAACTGCAAGGTATAAACTGAACCATAAGGAAGTTCCATCTGAGAAACAAGATGAAATACTTGATAAACTTTTGTCGCTCTTCCTGGGCGGAATCTGGGTGTGGCTTGCGGTAGCCTTCTGGGAGAAAGGCCTCATAGATTGCGTTGGCTTGCGAGTTTCCACCAACTTCTACCATGGAGTCAATTTCATCGTCAGACCACTTATCTAGTGTCACTGACATGACCTGAGCCAAGGGAAAAAAAAGGTTAACTTACGACTTGTTTGGAACTCATTGATTCTATAAACCAGCTCATTCCCAACAGTTAAATTGCAACAAAACTGATATGCTAATGAAGGTAAGTGTGTTCTATCCTGCAGCTATCTTACATGATGCATGCTACTTGCAACTACAAACATTGGTTGCAATGTTAATAATCCCTCTGTCCGAAATTACTTGTCGCAAAAATGGATGTATCTAGACGTATTTTTAGTTCTAGATAAATCCAATTTTATCCATTTCTGCGACAAGTAATTCGGGACTGAGGGAGTACTAGTTTACACACTTATTAGTTGATAATTAAAAAAAGGATAAATACACACATAAGATTATTATTGAGTTGCAGCTAGTTTAACCTTTGAGATATGTGTACCGACACTTCTGTGAACGCCAGAACATTTTACGCATATGAATACTCCAATATTAGCTGACCTGTAAGGAAATACTCGGTTATTTGCAACGAAACATGAGTGAATAAACAAAAATAAAGAAAATTCTAGTACTTTCTTGTGCAAAAGCATATCAGAACCAAAAGGGGGTACGTATAAAATATCAGAAAATGATGAGAATCAGGCTGATAACTAGCTAGTAATTCTGTTTGAATAATGATAGCTTAAATCGTGACTCACGCCCAATTGGGATCAGGTGCGCTGCAGTCAGCACAAATGCGATTTTCACTTTTCTGCAATAACTCCTTCAGCTTTGCCATCTTACCTGCAATTCAAAGGTGAAATTTGAGTTCATGGTGCAAGATGGATTGGGCAAGTGACCTGATTTGATCTTAATAGCCAGCACTCGAATATCTAAGAGATACACATATCTGTGTATATCCCAAGTTCGCGCATGACTGCTAACATTCTTTCAAATCTCCCCCCAATTCATTTACAATAGTGCTCACTGCTCCACAAGTAAGTCTCAGTCTCGTGTCACACGAACATTGCCACACCGCACACATGCCCAACCATATTACTTTTTAGAAACTAACTAGCTTTTGCCAAACAACACTACCACAGCAAGGGTGCTGCATTGGCGCGACGGGGTGGGCGTGCGGCAGTGATATTTACCACCATGCGTGTAAAAATGTTTGAATTCAAGAACTATTAACTGGAATAGTAACAAAGCGGCCAAATGACGAAAAAGAAGCAGCGGATACGCTATGCCGTTTGCTCCTGCATTTCCTTTGCAACTCCAAGATAAGTCAGTCCTGCTGTATATACTGTTCAGAAAAGGGTCTCTACCTGAAGCCATCCCAGCATCACCATGCCCTCCACTCATCTCAGCTGCCAGCCCCTGCAAAGATGTCTTGCACTCATCTTAGTAATGGGGATCATGCAGATTTAGCAGTTTCCTTCCAGAATCAGTTAAGCAAATTGGGGGATTCAATCCACCCACCCAAAAGAAGTTCAGTTTGCAATCAAGCAAGAAAGGATGAAGGAACTATTTCAATATGGGCTGAACCCCTTTCGATCTATTGATGATACATGATATCCATCGACATTCCAGGAGGATAATCCTACCTTCTATGGAATCCAACGGAGGACCAAGACGAATTGTCATCGTCAAGCCATGTTGTAGTACTACGGCAGAAACGAAACCAAGAAATGGTCTTGTTTTTCCCTCCTATTAGGATCGGATCATATGGAATCAGAGATTGGAGAAACCAAGAAAGAATTTGCTGGGTTGCCTACCTCGGATCTCTCCCCTTCCGGTTGCCTGCGAGAGGGTTCCTCAGGGCTACCGACCTGACTCCTCAGATCTCTCTCTCTCTCTCTCTCTCTCTCTCTCTAGAACAGCTGCGGTCCACGTGGCCTGGTCGGTAAACTTCACCTAATACGCAGTACGCAGATTATAAATAACTTGGCTTTGCGCTTGGTGTTCATGCTACCTTTGACTTGTATTTTTTTTAAACATAGTACAGATATAAATGCTCACATACACGCACATACACTCGTCCGTATGAACACATGCATATGACTTGCGTTGTATATGCTCTGTTAAACTAGTGCCTTATCATCCTGACCCTTCGACAGTTCATCATTTGCCTCGTGGCTAAAAATCTGAGGACTCATTTAATCAAACAGATCGAATCCCCTTCTTCTCCTCTCTCTCCTCGCACAAGGACCGCGACGACGGCTATGCGAAGGCAGCCGGAGGCGTGCGGCAGTGTCGGTCTGAGGTTGAGGGTGGCTGGATCTGGGTGCTTAGGGGCGGCGTGAGGGTGTGATGACGGTGCACAAAATTGCTGACGCGACGGCGTTGCAGCCTAGTGTTGCATGCACGCGCCCTCAAGTTAGGTTCCCAACCACCTGTTTAGGGATAGCTTTTTTTCTGTTTGGTTGGGTAGGATGTGCAAGTGGTTGAAGATAATCATTTATGTGTTTGATTTAAAGGATGAGTGATGGATAGAAGTTGTGGTGACTGAAGAGGATTTGTAGCCCCCTATATGAATATGGGGAAGACTTGTACATGATCTGTTCTTAGATGAGATCAATGAGATCAATCATTTTGAAGATACAAAAAATGTTAAAAAATTCTGAAAAAATTTAGAATCATACATCCATGTTTGATGTACAAGCTCAAAAAGTTTCAGCTCCTAATTTGAACTAGACTTAGAGAAACAAAAAGACAAAATAAGATGTGAATAGTGTCAAATACTATTCATCCCAAAGCTGATACTATTCATAATCGAATTTGTCTTTTTCGAATCTTTAACTGTAGATCGAGTTTTGAGCTGATTTTTTTTGAAGTTGTAGACATACCCTGCAGGTATGTTGTACTTTTTTTTCAGATTTTTTTGGGTTGTCTAAATGTGAAATATTTGAGTTGATCCTATGATCTCACATAAAAGGCTGATCCTATACAAGTCTTCCCCATATGAACATTATTTCAAAAAATACCGGGAAATAACAAAACTGGGATTTTAGGATATGAAATCTGGGTGTCTACTTTCATGTGAAATTTGGTGAAAAAATACCAGAAAACCTATCGTGACAAAAAGACAAAAAAACTCTTATGTATAGAAACAAACTGTTTGGATGGATTTTAGTTTGGACTGTATTTTCTTCGTCATAGATACATTTTCTGGTATTTTTCTATGAAACTTCATACGAGAGTAGATTGGGCGCCAAGGTTTGAGATCCTAAGATTTCAGATTTTTTTTAAATTTTCCTGGTATTTTTCGAATTTAATTTTCATATTGGGGGTGGAGCACCCATGTGCTTCTGTGTATTTTCCTTGTGGTGACCCTTTTTGTTGAGTTGGTGAGATTAGCTCATAACTACAACATAAAAATACATGTTGATTTCGACAGCTAAAGAACTGGCAAATCATGTTAATATTTATAGACTATGACGTTACAAAAAGCACTATTCAAATTACATGTTGATTTTGACGGCAAAACAAATCATGTCAATATTTATAGAACTCAGTTTCGCTATACCATTTGTTTGGTTACAGATAGAATTGGGTGGTTATACAAGTTGTTTGGTTCGAGGGATAGAACTTGCAAATCATGTCAATATTTATAGGTTGCTTGGGTTCCCCCGGGATCCTTGCGTTTACCTAGGGGCCGAAATCCACGCAGAGACATTCGTCAGGGAAACGAGCTCGACATTTCGACTACCAGTTCGAGGTAGGCCTACCCGAACCCTGCTCTTTCCTCGAGTAGAGGTCCCACGCCTCGATACTCGTGGAAAATTTCCCCGCTTCGTTCTTCCCGCACGATATGAGCTTGCGACCCTCCTCCGCCTCGCTCCGTCTCCCTGTGGCGTTGCCTTCCGATGCTCTTCTATTCATCCCCTCTACCACCAAATGACCATCCCAAGGAGTAGATCTCCCCCGTGGAAGGAAGGGGATCACGTGTGCTCTAGAAAGCTCCCCTATCGGGATTTAGTACCTTGAGAACAAATATGTAAAACAACATCTGCTAGGAAAAAAACTAAGATTAGGCACCAATCCTGCTAATTAACTAACCCTAGATGACTAGGGCAAACTCTCCCCTCCAAACTTCACCGGCGAGCCCGTGGATTCGCCTTCCCTTTGCCTGCCGCTCCGCCGGCTGGTGGCAGGGAGGAAAATCCCGGTGCCTCGTTTCAGTTAGCAGTTTAGGTTAGGGTTTTTTATTCCCCGCAGGTGCGGCGCTCGGGCGGATGGCGGCACTTCTTCTTCGAGTTTGTCTTCAGGGCTCCGATCCTCCTCGAGTTTGTCCGTATGGACATAGTCGACGAAGCACTTGTGTAGATTCCCGCCGCCTCCTTGGGGCGGTGAGATTAGGGTTTCTCGTTATGTTATGAGATTTGGTGTCAGATGCTCTTCTTCTCATGCGTTGCTGCTCAGTTCCTTTGGACCTGCTTCCGCGAAGTGGTCAGTGGTCGTTGGTGTAACACCAACTTCCCAGACTTGTTGGCGGAAATCCAAGCATCAGTACCCCGTCACCGCCACATTAGGTGGTTGTGCATCGGGGTTCTAGCTTGGACGCTCTGGACTATCCGTATTAAGCTTGTCATCCAGCGGGCTCCTCTTCGACGTGCCACTGGCATGAGTTTCAAAATGTGTGGTTATTTGCAGCTTTGGCGGCCGCTTAGCCGCCCCCAGGACCGAGACGCCATCGACACCCTCCTCGCCGACCTTCGAGCGATGGCCTTCCGCATGGCTCCTCCGCTTCCGCCACCACCCCGGGAGCCAGACTAGGCACGCAGCTACCTCGCGTCGCAAGACCTTTGGACCATCCCTTGGGCTCCTGTCGGATGTTTCGTGTTTTATTTTCAGGGTTTGTTGAGTTGTGCCCTCAATTGTACCCTTGCTACCTCGCGTGTGTGTGTGTGTGTCTTCGACTTTTCTGCGTGCGTGAGGTGTGAACTTTTGTTTGGATGTTTGTGGTTTGGGCGGTTTGCTTCATATATAAAGCTGGGCGAAAGCCTTTTTCCGGTAATCTATGCAAGGGTTCAATGACGACGACTGCAGCTCCAGAGCGTCGGACCTCAGGGGCACATGCACGAAGACTTCCTGGCTTTTATCGACAAGGTAAGCCGGCTCTAGAAGGGGAGCGGTGACAGCAGCGCGTTCTAACGGTAGTAGTTGTCGTTCGGTGGTTTCAGAATCTCGACGTAATTTTTATTATGTTTGAAGTACTTTGTTCTTCGATGAACTTTTATAATAGATTTGATGCTTTTCAAATAAAAAGGGATTTAGTATCCTCGGCGTTCTCTCCTTGGTCACCAACAAAGCCTGAGACCGGTGCTAATACTTTGAGCGCTTGTTCCGTTAACACCCCCTTCCCAGAGGGATTGGAGGGGATTGACAAGCCCTGACATGGATAACTCTACCATGTATCTGTAACGGTAACGGTATGAAAAATATCGCTCTTTCTACAACAGCATAAGCGCCTAAATGCCAGTGAAATATACTTGCAACTCGATATTGTAATTTTGTTACGCCTAAATGCCAGTGAAATATACTTGCAACTCGACATTGTGATTTTGTTACGCCTAAATGCCAGTGAAATATACTTGCAACTGGACATTGTAATTTTGTCGCGCGTGCAGTCGTGCATCTATCAATGCAGAGGGAGGCCACGAGAGCAATAAAGCTCGTCTATTATCTAAGGAAAAAATGTTTAGTTTGTTTCTTTCTTTAAGGAGCAAAAAAAAAAGTTTGATTTCACCCTAAAAAATTGTTTAATTTCGATGGAAAGAAGACCACCTCTCTTCCAAACTTACAATTTTGCTTCCAATACCCGAGCGCACAAAGTTTTCAATGGCATGGTTATCTATGATCAGACAACACCAAAGCACAAAGTTTTATCACCAAATCCTCTCAACAACTTCGGTTCATTTCTATTAACAGAAACATAAACAGACATAATTGGCAAGGCACCAATGAACATTTTAAACTACTCTTTCATTATCATAAGTAGGAAAGCTGCTGGAGGCTACCGAAGGCTGACTTGGCCTATTCAGAATGGCTAATCTTCAGCTGCGCTCATTCATCATCGTCGTCATCTTCATTATCGTCGATCCCCACCCAGCGAGTAAAGGCAAAAAGAAACTCCTTGAAGGTCACCGTTCCATTCTTGTCCCAATCCATTTCCTCTGGAACGACCAAAGACTAAACATCAGGGTGAACATAAATGAGGAAACTCTCATAATATGGGCTGGAATAAGCACTAAGCACCAAACCTCCTATGCAGTTGTTGAACTTAAACATAAATTCTTCAAAAGCCAAAGCACGAAGGAATATAAATAAACTTGGAAGCATCCCTACCGCAGAGGCTTGGCACCAATGTTCCAAAGGAATTTAGAATTGCCAGCAGCTTGAGACTTCTATCGATTATTTTTTAACCCAAAAAGGGTTGCCTATGTCACAAGGCCATTGCAAAGCAAGTAGAGAGAGGTGGTAATTCCAGAAGAAAAAACTAGAGAAAGGAAGTGAAAACATAGTCATAATTGTTTTCACCACCAGATTTACTTTCTAAAAGTGTCCTTTTGAACTACAGATTCCTATAAAAGCAATGGTGCAGCAGCATAACATGTCTAAAGCCGATTAGCATTTGCAATCTAAAGTTAGTTGAGAAACCAAAGATTAACCAACACAAAAGCATGAGAGTATGTGTAATGCTTCAGATTTTATAGAGGATTCAATATGGTGCTGCAGGGGAGATGACTCACCAAATCTTTTCACGCCTATGCGTCCAGAAGAGCGTTCTCCTGCACTGGTCTCATTTATCGCTTCTATCACCTCATTCTTACTGACATATCCATCTTTGTTCTTATCCAAGAACACAAATGCATCAACCAACGTCTCAAAAGTTGGCTCAAGGTTACCTAATCCCATTCTTTTTCTCTAAAGCAACACATCAAGGACATACCAAGTCTCCTCATCAGAACAGAACAAAGAAACATGTAAACTAGGACCCCAGTGCAGAAGTCTGACATATCTACCTAGCCCTTATATCTTTCATGATTTATACCTTGGACAATTTTTAAGTACTTCTCTTAAAGTATTTTATGGAACTTCACATAATTTATATCTTTACTGAATAACCTGATCCAAGGCACTTTGCAAGTGATTCCTACTCCTTATGTCGATTATTTAATGTAGAAAAAAATCAATGTTGCTTTTATGAACTGGGTCATGTATTTCTTGGTAATTATAGTTCTAATATGGTGTAGCAGCAGCAGTAAAGCACCAAGTAATAGCGAGAATTCTGAAAGCAGGTGTATTTTATATATAGAAGTATGAAGGATACTGCTTCTGACACAGCTGGATCATTGAGAAGATAAACAAGGCACAGGAAGACAATGAACTCATTGAACTTCATACCCATGTGCTCATATATGTCACACGCTTCAAATAGATCTTTAATCTCCTCATCTGTGAATGAGATATCCAGCTTTTGGAAACAATGCTTCAGTTCTAATTGATCTATTTCACCATTTGAATCTTCATCTGCAAAATACAGAACATTATTTGTTAGAGCATGAAAAAGAAAGATATTAGGAAAAGAGAGAACAATAAAGGATAGTATGATTTACATACGAAATTAGTAGTAAATTACTATACAATACGAGAAATCAAAATTATCCCAAGTAGGTTAAGTTCAGAAACTTCAGAATTAACGGATCTCAAACTAGTTCTCAGACTTGAGTTTCGAAATTTTGATGGCATGGTAGAATAAAAGGTTAACACTACCAACGATAGTCGACAACTTTACATACAGGGGGATAATGCTCACCAAATTGCTGAAAGATAATCCTGCAGTTTCTCAAACTCTCGTCGATTTTAGGGAACTTCATGATGACACTGTTGAATGACCTCAGAGAAGTCCCTTGTTGTGCCCTCTGCTGCATGGCATCAACCATCTTCTGCTCTAACTTTGTAGCTGCTGAACTGTACCTTGGGGTGTCTCCCTTTCCAATCACACCCCCCATTTCAGCGAATTGCTCTATTTTGTAGAGTGGTAGAAACCTGTTACCTGGAAATGTACGTAATATCAGGGATGAGAGCTGGGCATAACTAACTATCCTTATTCTGAGGATATTTCTCACACATTTAAGGGCAACTGAGCTTGTAAGCCCGCCAAGCCACCAATACTATAACAATAGACGCCAACACTAGAAAACACACACATTGATATCCACTCTTGACTAAAACAAAGAAGAGCAAGATCTTACATATGTGTATATACGTTAGTTGACTGCCTAACTCCAAATTGAACATAGCTCTTCTAAAAGTGACACTAGGAACTAAATAAACTCTCCTAGTTACTGCCGGGAATCAAATACATTGATTACACAGTCATAATTTAACGTTCATGGTCAAAGGTGTGCGACTGAGTTCAGTTTCAGGTGCCTCTGGAAGAAAGAATGGACATAGGGGATAACGTAGTTGAAAAGGAAACTTGATGAAGAGCAACGGCAGCAACAATGAAAACAGACAGTTATGGTGCTTGAGGTGTTACTTGATCTCCCTGGCCGAAGCTAAAGGCGGCACAAGGCTGAAAAGCAACAGTGTTGCCAACTTGCTATGACTAGCAGCATGTGGCCAATGAGGGCCAAGAAAGCATTCATCACATCGGCCTCTCAAAAATTGGATCTCCCTGTCTAATTCTCAGCATTCCAGTATTTAGAATTATGTAACAGTTTGGATGATTGCCTTGTGGCCATGCGTTTCCGTCAAACATGGCCACAATTTTCGCTTGTCAATATCAATACACACATCATCATAAGTTAAAGGACTCAACCAACACATTATATTATACAAAAAAAGGCCATAACAACATCACATGTTCACAAACAATAATAATAATACTAATTGAAAAGGCTGTCATTGAAGGAAACAGCGTATCAACAACGAATAATCATAGTGCCTTAAACCGATTAATATATATTGCAGAAACATAAAATTAAGATAAATGGAAAGGCAAAAAAGTCAATGGCAGGACCAGCAACAAAGAAGTAATTTAACAAAGACCCCACGACGAGCCACCAAATTCACCCAATTTTTTTTAGAAACCCACACATCCACACCGTACCCCCCGCCGGGAACCAGAACGTTGTCATTGCACCGGATTCCAAATCGGTATGTCATCATGCAAAACAGACGAGGATTGAGAAATCACGGAGACCCGGCGGGAATGGGCAGAGATGAAAGAACCGAGAAGCGGGGCCCTTGCCTGGGCGGGAGCTCAATGCATCGATCGGAATACCACGGCGAGGAGGTGCTAGGGCGGCGGGGATCGATCGGTCGGTCGGGGGAGAAGGAGCTCGATTGCGCGCGCGGGGATTGCGAGCCGATGCGGGGAAGGGGGAGAGCTCGGGCGAGGATGGAACGGAGGGAGGAGGGAGGCGTGGGGTGGGGGAGGGTTGGGGGCGAGAGCGAGCTGGGTGCGCGGAGCGAACGAGGATGGTGTGGGTGCGGTTAGGGGGGCCGTTTGGGCCGCGGGGCCCACGACTCGTGCTGCTGCTGACACGTGGGCGCGGGCGCCGTGCCGAGTGCCGACTGCTGACGCGGTTTTTAGCAGGTGGAGTAGTATCCGCTCAAACCGGGCACGAAAGACACCATTTTTTTGGCTCCGTTTCAAGCTTGAGCTGTTGAGCACTGCTTCGTGGAGTTGTAGCATGATTTGATCTTTTAAACTGTGCGAAATAATCATATTTGGCTGCACTTAAAGCTGCAAGTACATTCCTAAAAAATAAACCCAGAAAGAAAGGTTGTCGCTCTCGCGGGATGGCTTGGCTTGCGATGTACACTGGCGGCCCTCGTAAGTGCCCGACTTCGCGTCGGCGCGTACTGTGATGCTCGTCGGCGGTGAGCTCTGGTTCGTCAGGACGCTCTTTGGGTCGTGCTCTTGAGCACCAAGGGCTCGACGATGGATGCCCGTTTCGACCGTGAAGTGGAGGTCATTGACATCGGGGACATAGTCACCTTCCCGTGTCATTTTGCTAGGGTTAGAGACAGGTTGCAGGTATCGATTCCGATGAAGCGTACGGCGGTGCAGGAGCATCACGGCAAGCCAAGACGGTACACGCGTAGAGCGGCTATGGCGCACACCAACACGACGCATGCTGTCAAGCCAGGGATACTAGGCCGGGCCCGAGCTCGAGTCCAACCCCCGCCGTGGCGAAGGCTTGACACGTGGATAAGGATCTAGCCCACCATGCGACACAGGTGGCCTCTCTGGAGGTATAAATTCCAATCCCCGCTGCCCCGTTGTGTTGGATGAGGAGTAGCCGATCTCGCTCTCGCCCACTTTTGGACAACACCGACGGCCCGACACCACCCAAATCCAGATCTTCACTGTAGCGATCCGACCTCAAACGGTCGAATCTCTGTGTATAAGTGTCATCCCTGGATCGGTAATACTGACACACACAGTATTTGAAGAATTTATAACAAAGTTCAATCACACACTTATTACATCGAATATCTCAAAAGAGAACTTATTACAATAATATGGCTTAAGATCATCCAAATAAGATAACTGCGGAAGCATCAAAGATAAATGAGTCCATCAACTCCAACGGCATAGCTGAGTGCACGACAACGACCTAGCGCACCTTACTCTTCATCTGAAAAGTCTGCAACATAATACGTTGCAGCCCGAAAACGGGTCAGCATATGGAATATGCTGGCAAAATAACACTGTAGAGCAATGAACAAGATAACAGGTAACACTACATGCATATATGGCTGGTGGAGGCTCTATGGTTATGAATTTTTGCGTAAAGCCATTTTTCCTTACTGCAAAGGAATATATTTTATTTAACTACAAAGTTGGTTGACAAATATTGAGAAGGTTCCTCCAACTCAATCCCAATTAAGGCAATATTAACAACCCAACAAATTAAATTAAGAGTGATGAGATCAAATCAATAATTCAATTATCAGATACTCAAGATGTCCATAACCGGGGACATGGCTAACCATGATTAGATTGTACACTCTGCAGAGGTTTGCGCACCTTTTCCCACAAGACTCGATCTCCTCCGTTGTATTTCTCGCACTGCATGATGTTTGAGAAACGGATGACCGAGACACAGTCTTTCCGAAGAGGTCCCCTTAACCGATAGATAGGCCGGTACACCTACAATCCCCTACATCTGCTAGCCCATCATGGAAAGGTTTCCCACAACTTACTCAACTATGCCAGAGCCCATGATGGCTTGTGGCTGCACACGGAAGTTTCTAGCATGAATAATCTTATGATCCCTTTGAGCCTGGGTGACGAACCATAGGATGATCACACGGGTACTCCGGGATATCCCAGGACAGCGCTGGATTGCTCCAGGTGCCCAGACAACCACTGAGTGCTCCAGGGTGCCTCAACCAATCCACCCAGATGTGTTTTAAAGTAGTCACCTTAAGTTAACCATTAATTTTCAACTCTCACATCTGTCATGGATACACTCAACCAATCCACTTCTACGAGCATAGCATAACAGTGTAAGCATAACGTATAAGTAACTTCCAAGGTTTGAAATAAAGGACAATAGGTTCTACCTCATCATCTACTTCCCAGTACCCACATGTTAACAAAACCTATCCATGCAATGTTTGAGGATTGGACCTAATGCATAAAAACTGGGTAATAAAAGGGTATGATCAAAGTGTTACTTGCCTTGCTGACGATCTGGAAACCCTAGTGACTCGTAGTAGCACGCTTCGCACTCCGGAAACTCTATCGCAAACAAACAATAGCATACATAAGCACTCAAAAATAGATGCAAGGGTAAAACTTAGATGATAAAGTCCAAACTAAAAGTTCAACTGAAGAACTTCGATTTGCAAAAAGAATCAATCGAATCGGAGTGACGAAACTCAAACTACGATCAAAAGAAGTTCGAGTTCAAATCTGCTTGAAACCAAATTTTAATTTGTCAAAACCATGTTCAAGTTGGTTAATTGGAAAGAGGGGTTCGAGACGAAGATTTTGGCGTTGGTTTCATTGGATTTGGATGAACGGTTAAAAAGTTGCAAGGGTTTGAAGATCAGGGGCTAATTTGCGATAAAAATAATCGCGGATAGGTCCCTGGCCGAAAATGAAATAAAATAAAAACACTAACGAACGAACGTTCGTTACCAGAGGCTAACGAACAAAAACGTTCGTCGAAACGATCTAACCGGCGAGCGTTCGCAAAATAGCAAACCTAAAAAAACAATCTAAACCGATCTAACCGAAAACCGAAAAAACCGTAAACCCAAAAAAAACCGAACAGTTTTATACCGTTTAACCGAGGTGGTCCGACGGCGAGATCCGGCGGTGGCGGTGAGACTCCGGCGGGGCGGGGCGGCGTGCGGCGGCGCGGTGGAGTGGCGGCGGCGACGCGAGGCGGCGGCGGCAAGCGGCGGTGTCGGCCCAAGCGGCTTGGCGGCTGCGGGCGGCGGTGGCGGCGGCGGCTCGGGACGGGGTGATGGAGGCGGCGGGGCGGGCGCTTATAAAGAGGGGGGGCTCGACCGAGTTGGGGAAGGGGCGGCGCGAGGGGAGTCCGGCTCGGACTCTCCCGAGCTCCAGCGGCGGTGGCTGCCGTGCGCGAGGCGGACACGAGCGGAGGCGGCGCGCGCGTGGGCCGGCCTGCTCGGCTGGGCTCCGGCCCAGTCGGGCGGGAAAAGATTTTTTTTTAAATTCGCCCAAATAAAAATCCTAATAAAATATAAAAAAATTCTAAAAATGCCAAAAATAATTTTCACCGTCTAAATAAAATATTTAGAACGAAGTGAACATTTCTCTGGCCTAAAAATGCAATTTTCAAAAATGCATATTTTTTTAATTCAAATAAAATAGAAAATAAAATCCAAATAAAATATTTATTTAATTTTAAAAAATTTCCTCCAATATTCCTCTCTTTTGAAGAAGTCATATTATCTTCTCTCTTTTATTTTTAATATTGGAAATAATTGGAAAGAAAAATATTAAAACCAAATTGATCCTCCTTTCAAATTTGAGAAAATTCAAATATGAAAAAAATGAAATCCCCAACTCTCTCCCTGGGTCCTTGAGTTGCTTAAGATTTCTAGGATCACAACCAAAATGCAAATAAAATATGATATGCATATGATGACCTATGTATAACATCCAAATTGAAAATTTGGGATGTTACATCCACCCTCCTTCAAGTGGTGGGAGGGGAAAGTGAGGGGTGGCGAGAGATCTTTCGTGGTGGTCGTGGCCACACCACTGTGCATTTAAGCATCCATGGCGAACAAAGGAGGGTGTGGCTACTAGGTGGTCGTCACGAGGGGTTCAGATCTGGGAGGAGTGGCCGCAATGCTACTTGTGAGTTGCGTTGAGATTTTCTCGAAGAGGAGAGGATGATGCAGTACAGTAGAGATAAGTATTTCCCTCAGTTAAGAACCAAGATTATCAATCCAGTAGGAGAACCACGCAACACCTCATTAGCAGTACCTACACACAAAATAAAAAACCCTTGCACCCAATGCGAACAAGGGGCTGTCAATCCCTCGGCGGTTACTTGCAGGATTAAATTGTATGGTGATAGATAGATTAATCAAACAAAAATACAAAATAAAATAAATAAAGAAAAAATGCAGCAAGATATTTTTGGATGATAGAAAATAGACCCGGGGGCCGTAGTTTTCACTAGAGTCTTCTCTCTTAAAAATAGCATACGGTGGGTAAATAAATTATTGTTGGATAGTTGATAGAAAAGCAAATAATCATGATGATATCCAAGGCAATGATCATGTATGTAGGCATCACGTCTGAGACAAGTAGACCGAAACGATTTTGCATGTACTACTATTACTCCACACATCGACGGCTATCCAGCATGCATCTAGAGTATTAAGTTCATAAAGAATGAAGTAACGCCTTAAGCAAGATGACATGATGTAGACAAAGAAAAACTCATGTATGAATAAACTCCATCTTTTTATCCTTAATGGCAACAAGACAAATATGTGTCATGTCCCCTTCTGTCACTGGGATTGAGCACCGCAAGATTGAACCCATCACAAAGCACCCCTCCCATTGCAAGAAAAATCAATCTAGTTGGCCAAACCAAATCAATAGATCAGAGAGAAATACAAAGCTATAACAATCATGCATAAAAGAGTTCAGAGAAAACTCAAATAATATTCATGGATAAATATGATTATAAACTCACAATTCATCGGATACCAACAAACACACCGTAAAAAGTCATTACATCGAATAGATCTCTAAGAACATCAAGGAGAACATCGTATTGAAGATCAAAGAGAGAGAAGAAGCCATCTAGCTACTAGCTATGGACCCGTAGGTCTGAGGTAAACTACTCACGCATCATCGGAAGGGCGACAAGGTTGATGTAGAGCCCCTCTGTGATCAATTCCTCCTCCGGCAGAGTACCGGAGAAAGCTTCCAGATGGGATCTCGTGGGAACAGAAACTTGCAGCGGCGGAAAAAGTATTTCTGGTGGCTCTCTGATGTCAGGGGAATATTTGAGAATTTATAGAGGCGGAATTAGGTCAAGAGGTGCCACGAGGGGCGCACAAGCCTGAGGGCGCCCCCTGTGGCTCGCCTCCCGAGTTTATCGCTCCCTTGTGACCCTTCAGGTCTTCTCCCAAACCTTCTAGGGTCTATTCTGGTCTAGAAAAAAAATCCAAAGTTTTTTCTCCGTTTGGAATCTGATATTGATTTCCTGAAAAGCCAAAAACAGGCAAAAAATAGAACTGGCACTAGGCACTAGGTTAATAGGTTAGTCCCAAAAAATGATATATAATTGCATATAAAACATCCAAGATTGATATTATAATAGCATGGAATAATAAAAAAAGTATAGATATGTTGGAGACGTATCACACAGCGCCGGTCGTTTTGACCGTGGCAGGGTCAAGTACTCCTGGAAGCGGGACGTCAGCCACATCGACTACTCCTCATCCAACACAACGGGGACATGCACGTCGCGCTGGGAAGCGGCAACGTATCACTATGTTGTCAACTCCAGGGCGGTCTTGGTGAAGAAGGCACACCTATCCACTGGATCTGGAGGGAGCAACACCATGAACACACACACGCGGATCCTCCGCAATAATGCAACCAAGGAAGAAACCCTACTCAGGTGCCCTCTTCCATGACTGTTGCTCAATGGTTGTTGTGGGACAACACGACCACCTATGGGGCCATCGACCCCTTATGGTTCGGCAGGGGGGAAGAGCACATTGCACAAAGAGCGGAGGGCGTAGAGCAGCACGACAGTGATCACATGGGCAGATTTTACCCAGGTTCGGGCCACCGCGAGGCGTAAAACCCTACTCCTGCTTTGGTGGATTGATGAGAGGACTGTGTGGAGATGCAGCGCTCTTGCCTGGCAAGGTCGCCTTGGGACGAGAGCAGCTACGCGCATATGAGTATACAGGGGTCCGAATCCTTTCTAAGGTTGCCACGTCCCTCCTTTTATAGGTCAAGGGGTCACCACAATGGCAAATCAATCATTGCATACTGATTAGATAGCAAATAGTACTATCATACCTAACTCTGCAGATAGGACAAGGCGCATTAAATGCACCGCTTAGTGTCACATCGTGGCGTAGCCCGACAAGCCTTGCCGTGCTGTTCGGCCACCTTCTCGCCTGCCTGCGTGACACGTCCCTGGACGGGTGTCATTTGGAGGTGAATTCCTTCGAAAATGGCTGCGACGTGACAAGTAACAACCACTTAATCACTTGGGGGCTCGACACCTGATACGTCTCCAATGTATCTATAATTTTTTATTGTTCCATGCTGTTATATTATCAACTTGGATGTTTTATAATCATTTTATAGTCATTTTATATCATTTTTTGGTACTAACCTATTGACATAGTGCCAAGTGCCAATTGCTGTTTTCTGCATGTTTTTTACATCGCAGGAAATCAATATCAGACGGAGTTCAAACGCAATGGAACTCCACGGAGATTTTTTTGGACCAGAAGGAACATAATGGGCCCTGGCTGCACCTGGGGGGGGGGTGCCTCGAGGAGGGCACAATCCACCAGGGCACGCCAGGAGGCCCAGGCGCGCCCTGGTGGGTTGTGCCCACCTTGGGTGCCCCTGGACCGCCTCTTTGCTCTATAAATACCTCAATATTCCCAAAATCCTAGGGGAGTCGACGAAATATTCATCCAGCCGCCGCAAAGTCCAGAACCACCAGATCCAATCTAGACACCATCTCGGATGGGGTTCACCACCTCCATTGGTGCCTCTCCGATGACGCGTGAGTAGTTCTTTGTAGACCTTCGAGTCCGTAGTTAGTAGCTAGATGGCATCCTTTCTCTCGCTGAATTCTCAATACAATGGTCTCTTGGAGATCCATATGATGTAACTCTTTTGCGGTGTGTTTGTCGGGATCGATGAACTTTGAGTTTATGATCAGATCTATCTTTTTATATCCATGAAAGTTATTTGAGTTTCTTTGATCTCTTATATGCATGATCTCTTATAGCCTCGTATTTCTTCTTCGATATTTGGGTTTTGTTTGGCCAACTTGATCTATTTATCTTGCAATGGGAAGAGGTGCTTTGTAGTGGGTTCGATCTTACGGTGCTTGATCACAGTGACAGAAAGGGAAACGACACGTATGTATCATTGCTACTAAGGATAAAACGATGGGGTCTATCTCTACATAGATAGATCTTGTCTACATCATGTCATCGTTCTTATTGCATTACTCTGTTTCTCCATGAACTTAATACACTAGATGCATGCTGGATAGCGGTCGATGTGTGGAGTAATAGTAGTAGATGCAGGCAGGAGTCGGTCTACTAATCTTGGACGTGATGCTATATAATGATCATTGCCTGGATATCGTCATGAGTATTTGAAGTTCTATGAATTGCCCAACAGTAATTTGTTCACCCATCGTTTGCTATTTTTCTCGAGAGAAGCCACTAGTGAAATCTACGGCCCCCAGGTATCTTTCTCATATATTTGCCTTGCGATCTACTATTCCCTTGCATTTATTTTCAGACCGATTAAACCAAAAATAAAAAATACCTTGCTGTGTTTTATTTCTATTTATTTTGTTTGGCGTTCGATCTATCAATCTACTACAATTTATCGCACGTCCATTTACCTATCTTGAGGCGCCGTACCCCAGAAGGGATTGACAACCCCTTTAACACGTCGGGTTGTGATACATCCATTTTGCATCATGCTTTTATATCGATATTTATTGCATTATGGGCTGTTATTACATATTATGTCACAATACGTATGCCTATTCTCTCTTATTTTACAAGGTTTACACGAAGAGGGAGAATGCCGGCAACTGGAATTCTGGGCTGGAAAAGGAGCAAATATTAGAGACCTATTCTGCGCAGCTCCAGAAGTCCTAAAACTTCACGGAGGCAGTTTTTGGAATTAATAAAAATACTGGCGAAAGAATCAACCAGAGTGGGGCCACCCACCATCCACGAGGGTGGGGGGCGCGCCCTACCCCCCTGGGCGCCCCCTGCCTCGTGGGCCCCCTGGCAGGCCTCCGGTGCCCATCTTCTGCTATATGAAGTCTTTCACCCTGGAAAAAATAAGGAGGAAGCTTTCGGGACGAAACACTGCCGCCACGAGGCGGAACCTTGGCGGAACCAATCTAGGGCTCCGGCGGAGCTGTTCTGCCGGGGAAACATCCCTCCGGGAGGGGGAAATCATCACCATCGTCATCACCATCAATCCTCTCTGCGGGAGGGGGTCAATCTTCATCAACATCTTCACCAGCACCATCTCCTCTCAAACCCTAGTTCATCTCTTGTATCCAATCTTTGTCCCAAAACCTCAGATTGGTACCTGTGGGTTGCTAGTAGTGTTGATTACTCCTTGTAGTTGATGCTAGTTGGTTTATTTGGTGGAAGATCATATGTTCAGATCCTTTATGCATATTAATACCCCTCTGATTATGAACATGAATATGATTTGTGAGTAGTTACGTTTGTTCCTGAGGACATGGGAGAAGTCTTGCTATAAGTAGTCATGTGAATTTGGTATTCGTTCAATATTTTGAAGAGATGTATGTTGTCTTTCCTCTAGTGGTGTTATGTGAACGTCGACTACATGACACTTCACCATTGTTTGTGCCTAGAGGAAGGCATTGGGAAGTAATAAGTAGATGATGGGTTGCTAGAGTGATAGAAGCTTAAACCCTAGTTTATGCGTTGCTTCGTAAGGGGCTGATTTGGATCCATATGTTTCATGCTATGGTTAGGTTTACCTTAATACTTCTTTTGTAGTTGAGGATGCTTGCAATAGGGGTTAATCATAAGTGGGATGCTTGTCCAAGGAAGGGCAGTACCCAAGCACCGGTCCACCCACATACCAAATTATCAAAGTAACAAACGTGAATCATATGAGCGTGATGAAAACTAGCTTGACGATAATTCCCATGTGTCCTCGGGAGCGTTTTCCTTCATATAAGAGTTTGTCGAGGCTTGTCCTTTGCTACAAAAAGGATTGGTCCATCTTGCTGCACCTTATTTACTTTCATTAGTTGTTACCCGTTACAAATTACCTTATCACAAAACTATCTGTTATCGATAATTTCAGTGCTTGCAGAGAATACCTTACAGAAAACCGCTTGTCATTTCCTTCTGCTCCTCGTTGGGTTCGACACTCTTACTTATCAAAAGGACTACGATAGATCCCCTAAACTTGTGGGTCAGCAATCTCTAACAATCCCAACTGGTGAAATAGTATCACTATTGGCAAGCTTAATTGTAACATCAATTTCTTCTATCTCAGCAGGTGCAATATCATGCATAATTTCTTTCTATAAGGAATGAGGTATTGCCCTTCCACTAGCCCCCATATCACACAAGCCATGACAACAATGATCTCCTATTTTAACAGAAATAACAGGCATGCCTACAACAGGTCTATGTTTATTTTTAGTATCAGGTCTAGCAATTCTAGCAGCTTCATCACAGAAGTAAATAACATGCCCATCAATATTATAGGCCAAGAGATCTTTAACCATAGCAATACCTCGTTCAATCTCGTTACCGGCAAGTCACTTTACTCGTTCCGTAACGCATGATCCCGTGGCTAACTCCTTACTCACATTGAGCTCATTATGATGATGCATTACCGAGTGGGCCCAGAGATACCTCTCCGTCATACGGAGTGACAAATCCCAGTCTCGATTCGTGCCAACCCAACAGACACTTTCGGAGATACCTGTCGTGCACCTTTATAGCCACCCAGTTACGTTGTGACGTTTGGTACACCCAAAGCATTCCTACGGTATCCGGGAGTTGCACAATCTCATGGTCTAAGGAAATGATACTTGACATTAGAAAAGCTCTTAGCAAACGAACTACACGATCTTGTGCTATGCTTAGGATTGGGTCTTGTCCATCACATCATTCTCCTAATGATGTGATCCCGTTATCAATGACATCCAATGTCCATGGTCAGGAAACCATAACCATCTATTGATCAACGAGCTAGTCAACTAGAGGCTTACTAGGGACATGTTGTGGTCTATGTATTCACACATGTATTACGGTTTCCAGTTAATACAATTATAGCATGAACAATAGACAATCATCATGAACAAGGAAATACAATAATAAACATTTTATTATTGCCTCTAGGGCATATTTCCAACAGTCTCCCACTTGCACTAGAGTCAATAATCTAGTTCACATCACTATGTGATTGTAATGAATCCAACACCCATGGGGTTTGTTCATATCTCGCTTGTGAGAGAGGTTATTAGTCAACAGGTCTGAACCTTTTAGATCCGTGTGTGCTTTACAAATCTCTATGTCATCTTGTAGATGTACCTACCACGCGCTACTTGGAGCTATTCCAAATAACTGCTCTACTATACGAATCCGGTTTACTACTCAGAGTCATCCGGATTAGTGTCAAAGTTTGCATCGACGTAACCCTTTACGACGAACTCTTTTACCACCTCCATAATCGAGAAAATTCCTTACCACTAGTTACTAAGGATAAGTTCGACCGCTGTCATGTGATCCATTCCTGGATCACTCTTGTACCCCTTGACTAATTCATGGCAAGGCACACTTCAGGTGCGGTACACAGCATAGCATACTGTAGAGCCTACGTCTAAAGCATAGGGGATGACCTTCGTCCTTTCTCTCTCTTCTACCGTGGTCAGGTCTTGAGTCTTACTCAATACTCACACGTTGTAACACAGCCAAGAACTCCTTTGCTGATCTATTTTGAACTCCTTCAAAATCTTGTCACGGTATGTATTCATTTGAAAGTATTATTAAGCGATTTTTTATCTATCCTTATAGATCTTGATGCTCAATGTTCAAGTAGCTTAATCCAGGTTTTCCATTGAAAAACACTTTTCAAATAACCCTGTATGCTTTCAAGAAATTCTACATCATTTTTGATCAACAATATGTCAACAACATATACTCATCAGAAATTCTATAGTGCTCCCACTCACTTCTTTGGAAATACAAGTTTCTCATAAACTTTGTAAAAACCCAAAATCTTTGATCATCTCATCAAAGCGTACATTCCAACTCCGAGATGCTTACTCCAATCCTTAGAAGGATTGCTGGAGCTTTGCATACTTGTTAGCATATTTCAGGATTGACAAAACCTTCTAGTTGCATCACATACAACCTTTCCTCAAGAAAATCGTCGAGGAAACAATGTTTTAACATCCTATCTGCAAGATTTCATAAATAATGCAGTAACTGCTAATATAATTCCAACAGACTCTTAGCATCGCTACGAGTGAGAAAGTCTCATCGCAGTCAACTCCTTGAACTTGCCGGAAAACATCTTAACGACAAGTCGAGCTTTCTTAATGGTGACACTTACCATCATTGTCTGTCTTCCTTTTAAAATCCATCTGCACCCAACAGCCTTACGACCATCAAGTAGTTCTTCCAAAGTCTACACTTTGTTTTTAAACATGGATCCTCTCTCGGATTTTATGGCCTCGAGCCATTCGTCGGAATCCGGGCCCATCATCGCTTCTCCATAGCTCGTAGGTTCATTGTTGTCTAGCAACATGACTTCCAAGACAGGATTACGTACCACTCGGAAGTAGCATGCATCCTTGTCGTCCTACGAGGTTTGGTAGTGACTTGATCCGAAGTTTCATGATCACTATCATAAGCTTCCACTTCAATTGGTGTAGGTGCCACAGGAACAACTTCATGTGCCCTGCTACACACTAGTTGAAGTCATGGTTCAATAACCTCATCAAGTCTCCACCATCCTCCCACTCAATTCTTTCGAGAGAAACTTTTCCTCGAGAAAGGACCCGTTTCTAGAAACAATCACTTTTGCTTCCAGATCTGACATAGGAGGTATACCCAACTGTTTTGGGTATTCTATGAAGATGCATTTATCCGCTTTGGGTTCGAGCTTATCAGCCTGAAACTTTTTCACATAAGCGTCGCAACCCCAAACTTTTAAGAAACGACAGCTTAGGTTTCTCTAAACCATAGTTCATATGGTGTCGTTGATGGAAATATGCCCTAGAGGCAATAATAAAGTTATTATTTATTTCCTTATATCATGATAAATGTTTATTATTCATGCTAGAATTGTATTAACTGGAAACTTGATATATGTGTGTATACATAGACAAACAGAGTGTCACTAGTATGCCTCTACTTGACTAGCTCGTTGATCAAAGATGGTTATGTTTCCTAGCCATAGACATGAGTTGTCATTTGATTAACGGGATCACATCATTAGGAGAATGATGTGATTGACTTGACCCATTCCGTTAGCTTAGCACTCGATCGTTTAGTATGTTGCTATTGCTTTCTTCATGACTTATACATGTTCCCATGACTATGAGATTATGCAACTCCCATTTACCGGAGGAACACTTTGTGTGCTACCAAACGTCACAACGTAACTGGGTGATTATAAAGGTGCTCTATAGGTGCTTCCAAAGGTACTTGTTGGGTTGGCGTATTTCGAGATTAGGATTTGTCACTCCGATTGTCGGAGAGGTATCTCTGGGCCCACTCAGTAATGCACATCACTATAAGCCTTGCAAGCATTGTAACTAATGAGTTAGTTACGGGATGATGTATTACGGAACGAGTAAAGAGACTTGCCGGTAACGAGATTGAACTAGGTACTAAGATACCGACGATCGAATCTCGGGCAAGTAACATACCGATGACAAAGGGAACAACGTATGTTGTTATGCGGTCTGACCAATAAAGATCTTCATAGAATATGTGGGAGCCAATATGAGCATCCAGGTTCCGCTATTGGTTATTGACCGGAGACGTGTCTCGGTCATGTCTACATAGTTCTCGAACCCGTAGGGTCCGCACGCTTAAAGTTAGATGACGGTTATATTATGAGTTTATGTGTTTTGATGTACCGAAGGAGTTAGGAGTCCCGGATGAGATCAGGGACTTGACGAGGAGTCTCGAAATGGTCGAGACATAAAGATCGATATATTGGACGACTATATTCGGACATCGGAAAGGTTCCGAGTGATTCGGGTATTTTTCGGAGTACCGGAGAGTTACGGGAATTCGTATTGGGTCTTAATGGGCCATACGGGAAAGGAGAGAAAGGCCCCAAAGGGTGGCCGCACCCCTCCCCATGGACTAGTCCGAATTGGACTAGGGAGGGGGGCGCCCCCTTCCTTCTTTCTCCTTCTCCATTCCCTTTTCCTACTCCAACAAGGAAAGGAGGAGTCCTACTCCCGGTGAGAGTAGGACTCCCCCCTTGGCGCGCCCTCCTCCTAGGCCGGCCGCCTCCCCCCTTGCTCCTTTATATACGGGGGCAGGGGGCACCCCATAGACACACAATTGATCATTGATCTCTTAGCCGTGTGCGGTGCCCCCCTCCACCATATTACACCTCGATAATATCGTAGTGGTGCTTAGGCGAAGCCCTGCGTCGGTAGAACATCATCATTGTCACCACGCCGTCGTGCTGACGAAACTCTCCCTCAACACTCGGCTGGATTGGAGTTCGAGGGACGTCATCGAGCTAAACGTGTGCTGAACTTGGAGGTGCCGTGCGTTCGGTACTTGATCGGTCGGATCGTGAAGACGTACGACTACATCAACCGCGTTGTGATAACGCTTCCGCTTTCGGTCTACGAGGGTACGTGGACAACACTCTCCCCTCTCGTTGCTATGCATCACCATGATCTTGCGTGTGCGTAGGAATTTTTTTGAAATTAGTACGTTCCCCAACAGTGGCATCCGAGCCTGGTTTTATGCGTTGATGTTATATGCACGAGTAGAACACAAGTGAGTTGTGGGCGATATAAGTCATACTGCTTACCAGCATGTCATACTTTGGTTTGGCGGTATTGTGAGATGAAGCGGCCCGGACCGACATTACGCGTACGCTTACGCGAGACTGGTTTCACCGTTGCGAGCACTCGTTGCTTAAAGGTGACTGGCGGGTGTCTGTCTCTCTCACTTTAGTTGAACCGAGTGTGGCTATGCCCGGTCCTTGCGAAGGTTAAAACAGCACCAACTTGACAAACTATCGTTGTGGTTTTGATGCGTCGGTAAGAACGGTTCTTGCTAAGCCAGTAGCAGCCACGTAAAACTTGCAACAACAAAGTAGAGGAGGTCTAACTTGTTTTTGCAGGGCATGTTGTGATGTGATATGGTCAAGACATGATGCTGAATTTTATTGTATGAGATGATCATGTTTTGTAACCGAGTTATCGGCAACTGGCAGGAGCCATATGGTTGTTGCTTTATTGTATGCAATGCAATCGCCATGTAATTGTTTTACTTTATCACTAAGCGGTAGCGATAGTCGTAGAAGTAATAGTTGGCAAGACGACAACGATGCTACGATGGAGATCAAGGTGTCACGCTGGTGACGATGGTGATCATGACGGTGCTTCGGAGATGGAGATCACAAGCACAAGATGATGATGGCCATATCATATCAGTTATATTTGATTGCATGTGATGTTTATCTTTTATGCATCTTATCTTGCTTTGATTGACGGTAGCATTATAAGATGATCTCTCACTAAATTTCAAGATAAAAGTGTTCTCCCTGAGTATGCACCGTTGCCAAAGTTCGTCGTGCCCAGACACCACGTGATGATCGGGTGTGATAAGCTCTACGTCCATCTACAACGGGTGCAAGCCAGTTTTGCACACGCAGAATACTCAGGTTAAACTTGACGAGCCTACATATGCAGATATGGCCTCGGAACACTGAGACCGAAAGGTCGAGTGTGAATCATATAGTAGATATGATCAACATAGTGATGTTCACCATTGAAAGCTACTCGATTTGACGTGATGATCGGTTATGGTTTAGTTGATATGGATCACGTGATCACTTAGAGGATTGGAGGGATGTCTATCTAAGTGGGAGTTCTTAAGTAATATGATTAATTGAACTTAAATTTATCATGAACTTAGTCCTGATAGTATTTTGCAAATTATGTTGTAGATCAATAGCTCGCGTTGTTGCTTCCCTGTGTTTATTTTTGATATGTTCCTAGAGAAAAATTATGTTGAAAGATGTTAGTAGCAAAGATGCGGATTGGATCCGTGATCTGAGGATTATCCTCATTGCTGCACAGAAGAATTATGTCCTTGATGCACCGCTAGGTGACAGACCTATTACAGGAGCAGATGCAGACGTTATGAACGTTTGGCTAGCTCAATATGATGACTACTTGATAGTTTAGTGCACCATGCTTAACGGCTTAGAATCGGGACTTCAAAGACGTTTTGAACGTCATGGAGCATATGAGATGTTCCAGGAGTTGAAGTTAATATTTCAAGAAAATACCCGAGTTGAGAGATATGAAATCTCCAACAAGTTCTATAGCTAAAAGATGGAGGAGAATAGCTCAAGCAGTGAGCATGTGCTCAGATTGTCTGGGTACTACAATCGCTTGAATCAAGTGGGAGTTAATCTTCCAGATAAAATAGTGATTGACAGAATTCTCTAGTCACCATCACCAAGTTAGTAGAACTTCGTGATGAACTATAGTATGCAAGGGATGACGAAAGTAATTCCCGAGCTCTTCGTGATGCTGAAATCGACGAAGGTAGAAATCAAGAAAAACATCAAGTGTTGATGGTTGACGAGACCACTAGTTTCAAGAAAAGGGCAAAGGGAAGAAGGGGAACTTCAAGAAGAACGGCAAGCAAGTTGCTGCTCAAGTGAAGAAGCCTAAGTCTGGTCCTAAGCCTGAGACTAAGTGCTTCTACTGCAAAGGGACTGGTCACTCGAAGTGGAACTACCCCAACTATTTGGTGGATAAGAAGGATGGCAAAGTGAACAAAGGTATATTGGATATACATGTTATTGATGTGTACTTTACTAGTGTTAATAGCAACCCCTCGGTATTTGATACTGGTTCAGTTGCTAAGAGTAGTAACTCGAAACGGGAGTTGCAGAATAAACAGAGACTAGTAAAAGGCGAGGTGACGATGTGTGTTGGAAGTAGTTCCAAGATTGATATGATCATCATCGCACACTCCCTATACTTTCGGGATTAGTGTTGAAACTAAATAAGTGTTATTTGGTGTTTGCGTTGAGCATGAATATGATTTGATCATGTTTGTTGCAATACGGTTATTCATTTAAATTAGAGAATAATTGTTGTTCTGTTTACATGAATAAAACCTTCTATGGTCATACACCCAATAAAATGGTTTGTTGGATCTCGATCGTAGTGATACACATATTCATAATAATGAAGCCAAAAGATGCAAAGTTAATAATGATAGTGCAACTTATTTGTGGCACTGCCGTTTAGGTCATATTGGTGTAAAGCGCATGAAGAAACTCCATACTGATGGGATTTTGGAATCACTTGATTATGAATCACTTGATGCTTGCGAACCGTGCCTCATGGGCAAGATGACTAAAACGCCGTTCTCCGGAACTATGGAGAGAGCAACAGATTTGTTGGAAATCATACATACAGATGTATGTGTTCCGATGAATATTGAGGCTCGTAGCAGGTATCATTATTTTCTGACCTTCACAGATGATTTGAGCAGATATGGGTATATCTACTTAATGAAACAGAAGTTTGAAACATTTGAATAGTTCATATAATTTCAGAGTGAAGCGGAATATCATCGTAACAAGAAAATAAAGTTTCTACGATCTGATCGTGGAGAAGAGTATTTGAGTTACGAGTTTGGCCTTCAGTTAAAACAATGTGAAATAGTTTCACTACTCACGCCACCTGCAACACCATGGTGTAATGGTGTGTCCGAACATCGTAACCGTACTTTATTAGATATGGTGCGATATATGATGTCTCTTACCGATCTACCACTATCGTTTTGGGGTTATGCATTAGAGACAACTGCATTCACGTTAAATAGGGTACCATCTAAATCTGTTGAGACGACATCTTATGAACTGTGGTTTGGCAAGAAACCAAAGTTGTCGTTTCTTAAAGTTTGGGGTTGCGATGCTTATGTGAAAATGTTTCATCCTGATAAGCTCAAACCCAAATCGGAGAAATGTGTCTTCATAGGATACCCAAAGGAGACAGTTGGGTACACCTTCTATCACAGATCCGAAGGCAAGACATTCGTTGCTAAGAATGGATCCTTTCTAGAGAAGGAGTTTCTCTCGAAAGAAGTGAGTGGGAGGAAAGTAGAACTTGATGAGGTAACTGTACCTCATCGCTTATTGGAAAGTAGTTCAGCACAGAAACCGGTTCCTGTGACACCTACACCAATTAGTGAGGAAGTTAATGATGATAATCATGAAACTTCAGATCAAGTTGTTACTGAACCTCGTAGGTCAACCAGAGTAAGATCCGCACCAGAGTGGTACGGTAATCCTGTTCTGGAGGTTATGTTACTAGACCATGACGAACCTACGAACTGTGAAGAAGCGATGGTGAGCCCAGATTCCGCAAAATGGCTTGAGGCCATGAAATCTGAGATGGGATCCATGTATGAGAACAAAGTATGGACTTTGATTGACTTGCCCAATGATCGGCGAGCCATAAAAAATAAATGGATCTTCAAGAGGAAGACGGACGCTGATAGTAGTGTTACTATCTACAAAGCTAGACTTGTCGGAAAAAGGTTTTTTGACAACGTTCAAAGTGTTGAATACGATGAGATTTTCTCACTCGCAGCGATGCTTAAGTCTGTCCGAATCATGTTAGCAATTGCCACATTTTATGAAATCTGGCAAATGGATAAACAAAACTGCATTCCTTAATGGATTCATTAAAGAAGAGTTGTATATGATGCAACCAGAAGGTTTTGTCAATCCTAAAGGTGCTAACAAAATATGCAAACTCCAGCGATCCATCTATGGACTGGTGCAAGCATCTCGGAGTTGGAATATACGCTTTGATAAGTTGATCCAAGCATATAGTTTTATACAGACTTGCGGTGAAGCCTGTATTTACAAGAAAGTGAGTGGGAGCACTACAACATTTCTGATAAGTATATGTGAATGACATATTGTTGATCGGAAATAATGTAGAATTATTTTGCAAAGCATAAAGGAGTGTTTGAAAGGAGTTTTTCAAAGAAAGACCTCGGTGAAGCTGCTTACATATTGAGCATCAAGATCTATAGAGATAGATCAAGACGCTTGATAAGTTTTTTCAATGAGTACATACCTTAATAAGATTTTGAAGTAGTTCAAAATGGAACAGTCAAAGAAAGAGTTTCTTGCCTGTGTTACAAGGTGTGAAATTGAGTAAGACTCAAAGCCCGACCATGGCAGAAGATAGAAAAAGAATGAAAGTCATTCCCTATGCCTCGGCCATAGGTTCTATAAAGTATGCCATGCTGTGTACCAGATCTATTGTATACCCTACACTGATTTTGGCAAGGGAGTACAATAGTGATCTAGGAGTAGATCACTGGACAGCGGTCAAAATTATCCTTACTGGAATAAGGATATGTTTCTCGATTATGGAAGTGACAAAAGGTTCGTCGTAAAGGGTTACGTCGATGCAAGTTTTGACACTAATCTAGATGACTCTAAGTCTCGGTCTAGATACATATTGAAAGAGGGAGCAATTAGCTAGAGTAGCTCCGTGCAGAGCCTTGTAGACATAGAAATATGCAAAATACTTACGGATCTGAATGTGACAGACCCGTTGACTAAAATTATCTCACAAGCAAAACATGATCACACCTAAGTACTCTTTGGGTGTTAATCACATAAGCGATGTGAACTAGATTACTGACTCTAGTAAACCCTTTGGGTGTTGGTCACATGACGATGTGAACTATGGGTGTTAATCACATGGTGATGTGAACTATTGATGTTAAATCACATGGCGATGTGAACTAGATTATTGACTCTAGTGCAAGTGGGAGACTGAAGGAAATATGCCCTAGAGGCAATAATAGAGTTATTATTTATTTCCTTATATCATGATAAATGTTTATTATTCATGCTAGAATTGTATTAACTGGAAACTTGATACATGTGTGAATACATAGACAAACAGAGTGTCACTAGTATGCCTCTACTTGACTAGCTCGTTGATCAAAGATGGTTATGTTTCCTAGCCATAGACATGAGTTGTCATTTGATTAACGGGATCACATCATTAGGAGAATGATGTGATTGACTTGACCCATTCCGTTAGCTTAGCACTCGATCGTTTAGTATGTTGCTATTGCTTTCTTCATGACTTATACATGTTCCTATGACTATGAGATTATGCAACTCCCGTTTACCGGAGGAACACTTTGTGTGCTACCAAACGTCACAACGTAACTGGGTGATTATAAAGGTGCTCTACAGGTGCTTCCAAAGGTACTTGTTGGGTTGGCGTATTTCGAGATTAGGATTTGTCACTCCGATTGTCGGAGAGGTATCTCTGGGCCCACTCAGTAATGCACATCACTATAAGCCTTGCAAGCATTGTAACTAATGAGTTAGTTACGGGATGATGTATTACGGAACGAGTAAAGAGACTTGCCGGTAACGAGATTGAACTAGGTATTAAGATACCGACGATCGAATCTCCGGCAAGTAACATACCGATGACAAAGGGAACAACGTATGTTGTTATGCGGTCTGACCGATAAAGATCTTCATAGGATATGTGGGAGCCAATATGAGTATCCAGGTTCCGCTATTGGTTATTCACCGGAGACGTGTCTCGGTCATGTCTACATAGTTCTCGAACCCGTACGGTCCGCACGCTTAAAGTTAGATGACGGTTATATTATGAGTTTATGTGTTTTGATGTACCGAAGGAGTTCGGAGTCCCGGATGAGATCAGGGACTTGACGAGGAGTCTTGAAATGGTCGAGACGTAAAGATCGATATATTGGACAACTATATTCGGACATCGGAAATGTTCCGAGTGATTCAGGTATTTTTTGGAGTACCGGAGAGTTACGGGAATTCGTATTGGGCCTTAATGGGCCATACGGGAAAGGAGAGAAAGGCTCCAAAGGGTGGCCGCACCCCTCCCCATGGACTAGTCCGAATTGGACTAGGGAGGGGGGCGCCCCCTTCCTTCTTTCTCCTTCTCCCTTCCCTTTTCCTACTCCAACAAGGAAAGGAGGAGTCCTACACCTGGTGAGAGTAGGACTCCTCCCTTGGCGCGCCCTCCTCCTAGGCCGGCCGCCTCCCCCCTTGCTCCTTTATAGGGGCAGGGGGGCACCCCATAGACACACAATTGATCATTGATCTCTTAGCCGTGTGTGGTGCCCCCCTCCACCATATTACACCTCGATAATATCGTAGCGGTGCTTAGGCGAAGCCCTGCGTCGGTAGAACATCATCATTGTCACCACGCCGTCGTGCTGACGAAACTCTCCCTCAACACTCGGCTGGATCGGAGTTCGAGGGACGTCATCGAGCTGAACGTGTGCTGAACTCGGAGGTGCCGTGCGTTCGGTACTTGATCGGTCGGATCGTGAAGACGTACGACTACATCAACCGCGTTGTGTTAACGCTTCCGCTTTCGGTCTACGAGGTACGTGGAAAACACTCTCCCCTCTCGTTGCTATGCATCACCATGATCTTGCGTGTGCGTAGGAATTTTTTTGAAATTACTACGTTCCCCAACAGTCGTCTCAACGGAATTGCGTGGTGCCCTATTTAAATTGAATGCGGTTGTCTCTAATGCCTAACCCATAAACGAAGTGTAATTCGATAAGAGACATCATGGTATGCACTATATCCAATAGGGTGCAGTTATGATGTTCGGTCACACCATCACACTATAGTGTTCCAGGCGGTATTAGTCGTGAAACAGTTTCCACAAATTTCTTAATTGTGTGCCAAACTCGTAACTCAGATATTCATCTCTGTGATCATATCACAGACATTTTATCCTCTCTTGTCACGATGATCTTCAACTTCACTCTGAAATTACTTGAACCTTTCAATAATTCAGACTTGTGTGTCATCAAGTAAATATACTCAGCATCTACTTGTTCCATCTTACTGAAAATGAGGCCTTTCAGTCATCTTGCCCATGTGGTATGATTTGCATGTCTCAAGTGGTTCAAAATCAAGTGAGTCCAAACGATCCATCTGTATGGACTTTCTTCATGCATATATACTAATAGACATGGTTCGCATGTCTCAATCTTTTCAAAAATGAGTGAGTCCAAAGATCCATCAACATGGAGCTTCTTCATGCGTTTTATACCAATATGACTCAAGTGGTAGTGCCACAAGTATGTGGTACTATCATTACTATCTTATATCTTTTGGCATGAACATGTGTATCACTACGATCGAGATTCAATAAACCATTCATTTTAGGTGCAAGACCATTGAAGGTATTATTCAAATAGACAGAGTAACCATTATTCTCCTTAAATGAATAACCGTATTGCGATAAACATAATCCAATCATGTCTATGCTCAACGCAAACACCAAATAACAATTATTTAGGTTTAACACCAATCTTGATGGTAGAGGGAGCATGCGATGCTTGATCACATCAACCTTGGAAACACTTCCAACACATATCGTCATCTCACCTTTAGCTAGTCTCCGTTTATTCCGTAGCCTTTTATTTTGAGTTACCAACATTTAGCAACCGAACCGGTATCTAATACCCTGGTGCTACTAGGAGTACTAGTAAAGTACACATTAATATAATGTATATCCAATATACTTCTGTCGACCTTGCCTGCCTTCTCATCTTACCAAGTATCTAGGGTGGTTCTGCTTCAGTGACCGTTCCCCTCATTACAGAAGCACTTAGTCTCGGGTTTGGTTCAACCTTGGGTTTCTTCGCTGGAGCAGCAACTGATTTGCCGTTTCATGAAGTATCCCTTCTTGCCCTTGCCCTTCTTGAAACTAGTGGTTTTACTAACCATCAACAATTGATGCTCCTGCCTGATTTCTACTTTCGTGGTGTCAAACATCACAAGTTGCTCAAGGATCATCATGTCTATCCCTGATATGTTATAGTTCATCACGAAGCTCTAATAACTTGGTGGCAGTGACTATGGAGAACCATCACTATCTCATCTGGAAGATTAACTCCCACTCGATTCAAGCGATTGTAGTACTCAGACAATCTGAGCACATGCTCAACGATTGAGTTTTTCTTCCTTAGTTTGCAGGCTTAAGAAACTTGTTAGAGGTCTCATACCTCTTGACGTGAGCACTAGTCTAAAATCCCAATTTTAGTCTTTGGAACATCTCATATGTTCTTCGACGTTTCAAAAACGTCTTTGGCGCCTCAATTCTAAACCGTTAGCATTACGCACTGAACTATCACGTAGTCATCAAAACGTGTATGTCAGATGTTCGCAACATCCACAAACCACGCTCGAGGTTCAGCACACCGAGCGGTGCATTAAGGACATAAGCCTTCTGTGCAGCAATGAGGACAATCCTCAGTTTACGGACCCAGTCCGCATAATTGCTACTATCAACTTTCAACTAAATTTCTCTAGGAACATATCTTAGTAGAACTAAAGCGTAAGCTACGACATAATTTGCAAAGACCTTTTGACTATGTTCATGATAATTAAGTTCATCTAATCAAATTATTTAATGAACTCCCACTCAGATAGACATCCCTCTAGTCATCTAAGTGATACATGATCCGAGTCAACTAGGCCGTGTCCGATCATCACGTGAGACGGACTAGTCATCATCGGTGAACATCTCCATGTTGATCGTATCTACTATACGACTCATGTTCGACCTTTCGGTCTCTTGTGTTCCGAGGCCATGTCTGTACATGCTAGGCTCGTCAAGTCAACCTAAGTGTTTCGCATGTGTAAATCTGGCTTACACCCGTTGTATGCGAACGTTAGAATCTATCACACCCGATCATCACGTGGTGCTTCAAAACAACGAACCTTCGCAACGGTGCACAGTTAGGGGGAACACATCTCTTGAAATTTTAGTGAGGGATCATCTTATTTATGCTACCGTCGTTCTAAGCAAATAGGATGTAAACATGACAAACATCACATGCAAATCATAAAGTGACATGATATGGCCAATATCATCTTGCGCCTTTTGATCTCCATCTTCGAGGCGCGGCATGATCACCTTCGTCACCGGCATGACACCATGATCTCCATCATCATGATCTCCATCATCGTGTCTTCATGATGTTGTCTCACCAACTATTACTTCTACTACTATGGCTAACGGTTAGCAATAAAGTAAAGTAATTACATGGCGTTTTTCATTGACACGCAGGCCATACAATAAATTAAGACAACTCCTATGGCTCCTGCCGGTTGTCATACTCATCGACATGCAAGTCATGATTCCTATTACAAGAACATGATCAATCTCATACATCACATATATAATTCATCACATCCTTTTGGCCATATCACATCACATAGCATACCCTGCAAAAACAATTTAGACATCCTCTAATTGTTGTTGCATGTTTTACGTGGCTGCTATGGGTTTCTAGCAAGAACATTTCTTACCTACGCAAAAGCCACAACGGTGATATGCCAATTGCTATTTACCCTTCATAAGGACCCTCTTCATCGAATCCGATCCGACTAAAGTGGGAGAGACAGACACCCGCTAGCCACCTTATGCATCAAGTGCATGTCAATCGGTGGAACTTGTCTCACGTAAGAGTACGTGTAAGGTCGGTCCGTGCCGCTTCATCCCACAATGCCGCCGAATCAAGATAAGACTAGTAACGGTAAGCAAATTGGACAAATCATCGCCCACAACTACTTTGTGTTCTACTCGTGCATAGAATCTACGCTTAGACCTAGCTCATGATGCCACTGTTTGGGGAACGTAGCAATAATTCAAAAATTTCCTACGTGTCACCAAGATCAATCTAGGAGATGCTAGCAACGAGAGAGAGGGAGTGCATCTTCATACCCTTGAAGATCGCTAAGCGGAAGCGTTACAAGAACGCGGTTGATGGAGTCGTACTCGCAGCGATTCAAATCGCGGAAGATACGATCTAGCGCCGAACGGACGGCGCCTCCGCGTTCAACACACGTACAGCCCGGGGACGTCTCCTCCTTCTTGATCCAGCAAGGGGAGAGGTGAAGTTGAGGGAGAACTCCAGTAGCACGACGGCGTGGTGGCAATGGAGCTCGTGGTTCTCCGGCAGAGCTTCGCTAAGCACTACAGAGGAGGAGGAGGAGGTGTATGAGGAGGGAGGGCTGCGCCAGGGAAGCGGTGCGGCTGCCCTCCCACCCCTCCACTATATATAGGGGCAAGGGGAGAGGGGGAGGCGCCCTAGGGTTTCCCCTAGGGGGCGGCGGCCAAGCAGATTGGATCTCCCTAGGGAAAATCCTAGGGAGACTTGCCCCCCAAGCCAAGCAGGTGGAGGCTTGCCTCCCAAGCCAGGTGGAGGCGCCCCACCTCCCCAAGTAACGTGGGAAAGGGTGTGGGGGGGCGCACCACCCCTTAGTGGGCTGGTTTGCCCCTTCCCCTTTGGCCCATGAGGCCCTCCAACACTTGCGGGGGCTCCCGAAACACCTTTCGGTCATGCTGGCCATAGCCTGGTACCCCCAGAACACTTCCGGACTCCAATACCCTTCGTCCAATATATCGATCTTCACCGCCGGACCATTCCGGAACTCCTCGTGATGTCCGGGATCTCATCCGGGACTCCAAACAACCTTCGGTAACCACATACTATTTCCCATAACAACTCTAGCGTCACCGAACCTTAAGTGTGTAGACCCTACGGGTTCGGGAACCATGCAGACATGACCGAGACACCTCTCCGGCCAATAACCAATAGCGGGATCTGGATACCCATATTGGCTCCCACATGTTCCACGATGATCTCATCGGATGAACCACGATGTCGGGGATTCAATCAATCCCGTATACAATTCCCTTTGTCAGTCGGTATGTTACTTGCCCGAGATTCGATCGTCGGTATCCCAATACCTCGTTCAATCTCGTTACCGGCAAGTCACTTTACTCGTTCCGTAACGCATGATCCCGTGGCTAACTCCTTACTCACATTGAGCTCATTATGATGATGCATTACCGAGTGGGCCCAGAGATACCTCTCCGTCATACTTAGTGACAAATCCCACTCTCGATTCGTGCCAACCCAACAGACACTTTCGGAGATACCTGTAGTGCACCTTTATAGCCACCCAGTTACGTTGTGACGTTTGGTACACCCAAAGCATTCCTACGGTATCCGGGAGTTGCACAATCTCATGGTCTAAGGAAATGATACTTGACATTAGAAAAGCTCTTAGCAAACGAACTACACGATCTTGTGCTATGCTTAGGATTGGTTCTTGTCCATCACATCATTCTCCTAATGATGTGATCCCGTTATCAATGACATCCAATGTCCATGGTCAGGAAACCATAACCATCTATTGATCAACGAGCTAGTCAACTAGAGGCTTACTAGGGACATGTTGTGGTCTATGTATTCACACATGTATTACGGTTTCCAGTTAATATAATTATAGAATGAACAATAGACAATCATCATGAACAAGGAAATACAATAATAACCATTTTATTATTTCCTCTAGGGCATATCTCCAACAATATTGTCATATGATTTCTTATGCCAAAGTAACAATCTATTCACAATGTAAAGTATGAATCAGAAACTTCATTGAAAACTAACTATGATCTCGGTCATTGAGGCAATTGTAATTTATCATAACATAAGGAAGAGTCAATATAAGAGCTTTTCAGCAAGTCCACATACTCAACTATCATTTAGTCTTTCACAATTGCTAACACTCACGCAATACTTATAGGTATGGAGTTTTAATCGGACATAGAGAAAGATAGGGGCTTATAGTGTTGCCTCCCAACCTTTTACCTCAAGGGTAATGTCAACAATAATAGTTCATGATAACTTACATCCAATTGGATATATATATCAGGATCTTTCCAACACAATGCGCTTGCCAAAGGATAAAATGTAAAAAGGAAAGGTGATGATCACCATGACTCTTATATAAGGTATGCGACAATAATAAAAGATAGGCCCTTCGCAGAGGGAAGCAGAGGTTGTCATGTGCTTTTATGGTTGGATGCACAAAATCTTAATGCGAAAGAACGTCACTTTATATTGCCACTTGTGATATGGACCTTTATTATGCAGTTCGTTGCTTTTATTTCTTCCACATCACAAGATTGTATAAAGCTTATTTTCTCCACACTAATAAATCATACATATTTAGAGAGCAATTTTTATTGCATGCAACAATGACAACTTACTTGAAGGATCTTACTCAATCCATAGGTAGGTATGGTGGACTCTCATGGCAAAACTGGGTTTAAGGATATTCGGAAGCACAAGTAGTATCTCTACTTGGTGCAAAGAATTTGGCTAGCATGAGGGGGAAAGGCAAGCTCAACATGTTGGATGATCCATGACAATATACTTTATTTCGGATATAAGAAAACATAACCCATTACGTTGTCTTCCTTGTCCAACATCAACTCTTTAGCATGTCATATTTTAATGAGTGCTCACAATCATAAAAGATGTCCAAGATAGTATATTTGTATGTGAGAACCTCTCTTTCTTTATTACTTCCTATTAATTGCAACAATGACCAAAACTATGTTTGTCAATTCCCAACAACTTTTATTCATCATACTCTTTATATGTGAAGTCATTACTCTCCATAAGATCAATATGATCTCTTTATTTCTTTTTATTCTTTCTTTTTCTTTTATTCCCTCAAGATCATAGCAAGATAATCAAGCCCTTGACTCAAAACTAATCTTTATTATATATAGCTCACAGACTCGATTACATAGAGGGATCATAAAGCAAAACTCAAAACTAAATCATAGTAAAACTTTATTCTACTAGATCAAGATATTACTAAAAGTATCGAACTAGGAAAAAGGTAAAGATGGGAGTGTCATGGTGATACGATACCGGGCACCTCCCCCAAGCTTGGCAATTGCCAAGGGGAGTGCCCAAACCCATGTGATTATGTCTCCTTTTTGGGGGGTGGTGATGTGATATTCTTGGCGATGATGCCCCTCAGGATACGATTATCCTCCTCGAGCTTATTGACTTGTTGTTTGAGATCCATTATTTCCTTACGGAGCTTATCCGTGACGGCTAAAGCTCCTTTCACCCAAGGATGTTGCATAGCTGCGGGAGAACAAGTAACACTCTTTTTCATATTTTCATAAGAGAGAAATCTAACATTGGAAGGGATGACCGAGTTTGGAATCGCTGAGCTCTGTAGTTCCCCCATCGTGAATCCGGCTCGAAAACGAGAAGTAACTTCTTTATCCTCCTCCATGGCATCTATCCTTTTCAAGTCTGCCTCCATCTCTTCCTCCGTTGATGCCCCAAAGTGGTCAGCATCGCTGTTTGCTCCTGGTCCCAGTGTCGGATGAGACACCCGACTCTCCCCGACTGACTCTTGAGAAGACATCTTGCTCCAAATCTGCTACAGAAACAGCTCGAAACAAAAACAGAGGATATTTGCGTGGTGCGGTGGTCAAAACCTTCGGGAGATTATATAATGAATTTTTACCGACCAAAAGAAGTATCGTGCAAGAAAACGGAGTCCGGAGAGCACACGAGGTGCCCATGAGGCAGGGGGCGCGCCCAGGGGGTAGGGCGCGCCCTCCACCCTCGTGGACGCCTCGTGTCCTTCCCGGACTACTTCTTATTTTCCTATTCTCTTAAATATTCCAAAACGGAGAAAAATTACCATTAGAACTGTTTTGTAGTCGGTTTACTTACCGTACAACATACCTATTCCTTTTCGGAGTCTAAAACGTTCTGGAAAGTGTCCCTTATGTATTCGTCCGGGGTTACGGTTTCAATAACATTAGTTTCAACATTTATGGGATTACCTGAGATATAATGTTTGATTCTTTGACTGTTTACCACCTTCGGATTTGTGCCTTCGAAGTTTTTGATTTTTATGGCACCGGAATGATAGACCTCCTCGATAACGTAAGGACCTTCCCATTTAGAGAGGAGTTTTCCTGCAAAAAATCTTAAATGAGAGTTGAATAGCAACACATAATCACCTACATTAAACTCACGCTTTTGTATCCTTTTGTCATGCCATCTTTTAACCTTTTCTTTAAACAGTTGGCATTCTCATAGGCTTGAGTTCTCCATTCATCAAGTGAGCTAATGTCAAATAGCCTCTTCTCACTGGCGAAACTAAAAATCATAATTGAGCTCTTTAATGTCCCAATATGCCTTATGTTCTAGTTCGAGAGGTAAGTGACATGCTTTTCGATAAACCATTTTATATGGAGACATACCCATAGGATTTTTATATGCAGTCCTATAGGCCCATAATGCATCATCAAGTTTCTTGGACCAATTCTTTCTAGATCTATTAACAGTCTTTTGCGAAATTAATTTGATCTCTCTATTACTTAATTCTACTTGACCACTAGATTGTGGGTGGTAAGGTGATGCAATTCTATGATTGACGTCATACTTAGCAAGCATTTTATGAAAAGCACCATGAATAAAATGTGAACCACCATCAGTCATTAAATATCTAGGGACTCCAAACCTTGGAAAAATAACTTCTTTAAGCATCTTAATAGAGGTGTTATGATCAGCACTACTAGTTGGAATAGCTTCTACCCACTTAGTAACGTAATCAACAACAACTAAAATATGTGTATAGCCCTTAGAGGAAGGAAACAGTCCCATATAATCAAAGCCCCAAACATCAAATGGTTCTATAACAAGTGAATAATTCATAGGCATTTCTTGACGTCTACTAATATTACTGATTCTTTGACATTCATCACAAGACAAGACAAACTTACGGGCATCTTTGAAGAGAGTAGGCCAATAAAAACTGGATTGCAATACCTTATGTGCAGTTCTATCTCCAGCGTGGTGTCCTCCATAAGCCTCGGAGTCTTGTGATGCCCGTAAGTTTGTCTTGTCTTGTGATGAATTCCAAAGAATTGGTAATATTAGTAGATGTCAAGAAATGCCAATGAACTATTCACTTGTTATTGAACCATTTGATGTTTGGGGCTTTGATTATATGGGACTGTTTCCTTCCTCTAATGGGTATACACATATTTTAGTTGCTGTTGATTACGTTACTAAGTGGGTAGAAGCTATTCCAACTAGTAGTGCTGATCATAACACTTCTATTAAGATGCTTAAAGAAGTTATTTTTCTGAGGTTTGGAGTCCCTAGATATTTAATGACTGATGGTGGTTCACATTTTATTCATGGTGCCTTTCGTAAAATGCTTGCTAAGTATGACGTTAATCATAGAATTGCATCTCCATACCACCCACAGTCTAGTGGCCAAGTAGAATTAAGTAATAGAGAGATCAAATTAATTCTGCAAAAGACTGTTAATAGATCTAGAAAGAATTGGTCCAAGAAACTTGATGATGCATTATGGGCCTATAGAACTGCATATAAAAACCCTATGGGTATGTCTCCGTATAAAATGGTTTATGGAAAAGCATGTCACTTACCTCTCGAACTAGAACATAAGGCATATTGGGCCATTAAAGAGCTCAATTGTGATTTCAAACTTGCCGGTGAGAAGAGGCTATTTGACATTAGCTCACTTGATGAATGGAGAACTCAAGCCTATGAGAATGCCAAACTGTTTAAAGAAAAAGTTAAAAGATGGCATGACAAAAGGATACAAAAGCGTGAGTTTAATGTAGGTGATTATGTGTTGCTATTCAACTCCCGTATTAGATTTTTTTGCAGGAAACCTTCTCTCCAAATGGGAAGGTCCTCACGTTATCGAGGAAGTCTATCGTTCGGGTGCCATAAAAATCAACAACTTCGAAGGCACAAATCCGAAGGTGGTGAATGGTCAAAGAATCAAACATTATATCTCAGGTAACCCCATAAATGTTGAAACTAATGTTATTGAAACCGTAACCCCAGAGGAATACATAAGGGACACTTTCCAGAACGTTTTAGACTCCGAAAAGGAATAGGTATGTGGTACGGTAAGTAAACCGACTCCAAAACAGTCCTAATAGCGCTTTTTCTCTGTTTTGGAATATTTAAGAAAATAGGAAAATAAGAAGTAGTCCAGGAAGGACACGAGGCTTCCACGAGGGTGGAGGGCGCGCCCTACCCCCTGGGCACGCCCCCTGCCTCGTGGGCACCTCGTGTGCTCTCCGGACTCCGTTTTCTTGCACGATACTTCTTTTGGTCGGTAAAAATTCATTATATAATCTCCCAAAGGTTTTGACCACCGTACCACGCAAATATCCTCTGTGTTTGTTTTGAGTTGTTTCTGTAGCAGATTTGGAGCAAGATGTCATCTCAGGATTCCATCGAAGAGAGCTATGTCTCACATCTCATTGCTGACCCAAAGACCTATGGGGATCTATCTCCTTGTGGTCGAACTACGGATGAGGAGGAGGATGCTCATTTGATGAGGATCAATGATTCAAGTTCAGAGGAGGAGGATGTCCCTCTACCTCAACCTGGGGATATGCACGTGAAGTTCAAGAAGTCTAGTCTCCCTAAGAGGGCTAAACTGTCTAACAACCGATCTATTCCTTTTCGTTTTCGGCAGAAAAGCAAAGGAGACTTATGTGACAAGATCTTGAAGCTGGAATCGGAGGTCGATGATTTAAAGGAGGAAATTGCTCTTCTCAATTACAATATGAAGAAGCTGAAAGGACAATTTACATCATCAACAACTCCATCATCACCACATCCAAAGAAAGAGACATAAATACATGGGTATGGGCACTCCCCTTGGCAACTACCAAGCTTGGGGGAGGTGCCCCGGTATCGTATCACCATCACACTCCTATCTTTACCGTTTTTCTTAGTTCGATCCTTTTGGTAATATCTTGATCTAGTAGAATAAATTTTTGGTATGATTTAGTTTTGAGTTTTGCTATATGATCCTTCTATGTAATCGAGTCCGTGATCTGTATATAATAAAGATTAGTTTTGAGTCAAGGGCTTGATTATCTCGCTATGATCTTGCGGGAATTAAAGAAAAAGAAAGAATAAAAAGAAATAAAGAGATCATATTGATCTTATGGAGAGTAATGGCTTCACATATAAAAGAGTATGATGAATAAAAGTTGTTGAGAGTTGACAAACATAGTTTTGGTCATCGTTGCAATTAATAGGAAGTAATAAAGAAAGAGAGGTTTTCAGATATAAATATACTATCTTGGACATCTTTTATGATTGTGAGCACTCATTAAAATATGACATGCTAAAGAGTTGATGTTGGACAAGGAAGACAACGTAATGGGTTATGTTCTCTTATATCCGAAATAAAGTATATTGTCATGGATCATCCAACATGTTGAGCTTGCCTTTCTCCCTCATGCTAGCCAAATTCTTTGCACCAAGTAGAGATACTACTTGTGCTTCCGAATATCCTTAAACCCAGTTTTGCCATGAGAGTCCACCATACCTACCTATGGATTGAGTAAGATCCTTCAAGTAAGTTGTCATTGTTGCATGCAATAAAAATTGCTCTCTAAATATGTATGATTTATTAGTGTGGAGAAAATAAGCTTTATATGATCTTGTGATGTGTAAGAAATAAAAGTGACGAACTGCATAATAAAGGTCCATATCACAAGTGGTAATCTAAAGTGACGTTCTTCCGCATTAATTTTGTGCATCCAACCATAAAAGCACATGACAACCTCTGCTTCCCTCTGCGAAGGGCCTATCTTTTATTAGAAGGAAATATGCCCTAGAGGCAATAATAAAGTTATTATTTATTTCCTCATATCATGATAAATGTTTATTATTCATGCTAGAATTGTATTAACCGGGAACATAATACATGTGTGAATACATAGACAAACATAGTGTCACTAGTATGCCTCTACTTGACTAGCTCGTTAATCGAAGATGGTTGAGTTTCCTAGCCATGGACATGAGTTGTCATTTGATTAACAGGATCACATCATTAGGAGAATGATGTGATTGACTTGACCCATTCCGTTAGCTTAGCACTTGATCATTTAGTATGTTGCTATTGCTTTCTGCATGACTTACACATGTTCCTATGACTATGAGATTATGCAACTCCCGTTTACCAGAGGAACACTTTGTGTGCTACCAAATGTCACAACGTAACTGGGTGATTATAAAGGTGCTCTACAGGTGTCTCCGAAGGTACTTGTTGAGTTGGCGTATTTCGAGATTAGGATTTGTCACTCCAATTGTCGGAGAGGTATCTTTGGGCCCTCTCGGTAATGCACATCACTATAAGCCTTGCAAGCAATGTGACTAATGAGTTAGTTGCGGGATGAAGCATTACATAACTAGTAAAGAGACTTGTCGGTAACGAGATTGAACTAGGTATTGAGATACCGACGATCGAATCTCGGGCAAGTAACATACCGATGACAAAGGGAACAACGTATGTTGTTATGCGGTTTAGCCGATAAAGATCTTCGTAGAATATGTGGGAGCCAATATGAGCATCCAGGTTCTGCTATTGGTTATTGACCGGAGACGTGTCTCGGTCATGTCTACATAGTTCTCGAACCCGTAGGGTCCGCACGCTTAAAGTTCGGTGACGATCGGTATTATGAGTTTTTGTGTTTTGATGTACCGAAGGTAGTTCGGAGTCCCAGATATGATCACGGACATGACGAGGAGTCTCGAAATGGTCGAGACGTAAAGATCGATATATTGGACGACTATGTTCGGACACCAGAAAGGTTCTGGAAGGTTTTGGACATATACCGGAGTACCGGGGGGTTACCAGAACCCCCCGGGGAGTTAATTGGGCCTCATGGGCCTTAGTGGGAGAAGAGGAGGGGCGGCCATGGCAGCCACGTGCCCCTCCCCCTCTAGTCCGAATTGGACAAGGAGGGGGGGGGTGGCGCCCCCCTTCTTCCTTCTCCTCCTCTCTCCCTTCCTTCCCTTCTCCTACTCCAACAAGGAAAGGAGGAGTCCTACTCCCGGTGGGAGTAGGACTCCCCCTGGGTGCGCCCTCCTTTGTCGGCCGCCTCTTCCCCCTTGCTCCTTTATATACAGGGGAAGGGGGGCACCTCTAGACACACAAGTTGATCTGTTGATCTCTCCCAGCCGTGTGTGGTGCCCCCATCCACCAGATTCCACCTCGGTCATATCGTAGCGGTGCTTAGGCGAAGCCCTGCGTCGGTAGCAACATCATCACCGTCATCACGCCGTCGTGCTGACGGAACTCTTCTGTGAAGCTCTGCTGGATCAGAGTTCACGGGATGTCATCGAGCTGAACGTGTGCTGAACTCAGAGGTGCCGTACGTTCGGTACTTGGATCAGTCGGATCGTGAAGACGTATGACTACATCAACCGCGTTGTGCTAACGCTTCCGCTTTCGGTCTATGAGGGTACGTGGACAACACTCTCCCCTCTCGTTGCTATGAATCACCATGATCTTGCGTGTGCGTAGGATTTTTTTCTAAAATTACTACGTTCCCCAACAGTGGCATCCGAGCCTGGTTTTATGCGTAGATGTTATATGCACGAGTAGAACACAAGTGAGTTGTGGGCGTTACAAGTCATACTGCTTACCAGCATGTCATACTTTGGTTCGGCGGTATTGTTGGATGAAGCGGCCCGGACCGACATTACGCGTACGCTTACGCGAGACTGGTTCTACCGACGTGCTTTGCACATAGGTGGCTGGCGGGTGTCAGTTTCTCCAATTTTAGTTGAACCGAGTGTGGCTACGCCCGGTCCTTGAGAAGGTTAAAACAACACTAACTTGACGAACTATCATTGTGGTTTTGGTGCATAGGTAAGAACGGTTCTTGCTCAGCCCGTAGCAGCCACGTAAAACTTGCAACAACAAAGTAGAGGACGTCTAACTTGTTTTTGCAGGGCATGTTGTGATGTGATATGGTCAGGGCATGATGCTATATTTTATTGCATGAGATGATCATGTTTTGTAACCGAGTTATCGGCAACTGGTAGGAGCCATATGGTTGTCGCTTTATTGTATGCAATGAAATCGCCCTGTAATTGCTTTACTTTATCACTAAGCGGTAGCGATAGTCGTAGAAGCAATAGTTCGCGAGACGACAACGATGGGACAATGGAGATCAAGGTGTCGCGCCGGTGATGATGGTGATCATGACGGTGCTTTGAAGATGGAGATCACAAGCACAAGATGATGATGGCCATATCATATCACTTATATTGATTGCATGTGATGTTTATCCTTTATGCATCTTACTTTGCTTTGATTGACGGTAGCATTATAAGATGATCTCTCACTAAATTTCAAGATAAAAGTGTTCTCCCTGAGTATGCACCGTTGCCAAAGTTCGTCGTGGCGAGACACCACATGATGATCGGGTGTGATAAGCTCTACGTTCATCTACAATGGGTGCAAGCCAGTTTTGCACAGGCAGAATACTCGGGTTAAACTTGACGAGCCTAGCATATGCAGATATGGCCTCGGAACACTGAGACCAAAAGGTCGAGCGTGAATCATATAGTAGATATGATCAACATAGTGATGTTCACCATTGAAAACTTCTCCATCTCACGTGATGATCGGACATGGTTTAGTTGATTTGGATCACGTGATCACTTAGATGATTAGAGGGATGTCTATCTAAGTGGGAGTTCTTAAGTAATATGATTAATTGAACTTAAATTTATCATGAACTTAGTACCTGATAGTATTTTGCTTGTCTATGTTGTTGTAGATAGATGGCCCGTGCTGTTGTTCCGTTGAATTTTAATGCGTTCCTTGAGAAAGCAAAGTTGAAAGATGATGGTAGCAATTACACGGACCGGGTCTGTAACTTGAGGATTATCCTCATTGTTGCACAGAATAATTACATCCTGGAAGCACCGCTGGGTGCCAGGCCTGCTACAGATGCAACTGACGACATTACGAACGTTTGGCAGAGCAAAGCTGATGACTACTCAATAGTTCAGTGTGCCATGCTTTACGGCTTAGAACCGGGACTTCAACGACATTTTGAACGTCATGGAGCATATGAGATGTTCCAGGAGTTGAAGTAAATATTTCAAGCAAATGCCTGGATTGAGAGATTTGAAGTCTCCAATAAGTTCTACAGCTGCAAGATGGAGGAGAATAGTTCTGTCAGTGAACATATACTCAAAATGTCTGGGTATAACAATCACTTGATTCAACTAGGAGTTAATCTTCCGGATGATAGTGTCATTGAAAGAATTCTTCAATCACTGCCACCAAGCTACAAGAGCTTCGTGATGAACTATAATATGCAAGGGATGGATAAGACAATTCCCGAGCTCTTCGCAATGCTAAAGGCTGCGGAGGTAGAAATCAAGAAGGAGCATCAAGTGTTGATGGTCAACAAGACCACCAGTTTCAAGAAAAAGGGTAAAGGGAAGAAGAAGGGAAACTTCAAGAAGAACGGCAAACAAGTTGCTGCTCAAGAGAAGAAACCCAAGTCTGGACCTAAGCCTGAGACTGAGTGCTTCTACTGCGAGCAGACTGGTCACTGGAAGCGGAACTGCCCCAAGTATTTGGCGGATAAGAAGGATGGCAAGGTGAACAAAGGTATATGTGATATACATGTTATTGATGTGTACCTTACTAGAACTCGCAGTAGCACCTGGGTATTTGATACTGGTTCTGTTGCTAATATTTGCAACTCGAAACAGGGACTACGGATTAAGCGAAGACTGGCTAAGGACGAGGTGATGATGCGCGTGGGAAATGGTTCCAAAGTCGATGTGATCGCCGTCGGCACGCTACCTCTACATCTACCTTCGGGATTAGTTTTAGACCTAAATAATTGTTATTTGGTGCCAGCGTTGAGCATGAACATTATATCTGGATCTTGTTTAATGCAAGACGGTTATTCATTTAAATCTGAGAATAATGGTTGTTCTATTTATATGAGTAATATCTTTTATGGTCATGCACCCTTGAAGAGTGGTCTATTTTTGTTAAATCTCGATAGTAGTGATACACATATTCATAATGTTGAAGCCAAAAGATGTAGAGTTGATAATGATAGTGCAACTTATTTGTGGCACTGCCGTTTGGGTCATATTGGTGTAAATCGCACGAAGAAACTCCATACTGATGGACTTTTGGAATCACTTGATTATGAATCACTTGGTACTTGCGAACCATGCCTTATGGGCAAGATGACTAAAATGCCATTCTGTGGAACAATGGAGCGAGCAACAGATTTGTTGGAGATCATACATACTGATGTATGTGGTCCGATGAATATTGAGGCTCGCGGCGGGTATCGTTATTTTCTCACCTTCACAGATGATTTGAGCAGATATGGGTATATCTACTTAATGAAACATAAGTCTGAAACATTTGAAAAGTTCAAAGAATTTCAGAGTGAAGTGGAAAATCATCGTAACAAGAAAATAAAGTTTCTACGATCTGATCGTGGAGGAGAATATTTGAGTTATGAGTTTGGTCTACATTTGAAACAATGCGGAATAGTTTCGCGACTCACGCCACCCGGAACACCACAACGTAATGGTGTGTCCGAACGTCGTAATCGTACTTTACTAGATATGGTGCGATCTATGATGTCTCTTACTGATTTACCGCTATCGTTTTGGGGCTATTCTTTAGAGACGGCTGCATTCACGTTAAATAGGGCACCAACGAAATCCGTTGAGACGACGCCTTATGAACTGTGGTTTGGCAAGAAACCAAAGTTGTCGTTTCTTAAAGTCTGGGGCTGCGATGCTTATGTGAAAAAGCTTCAACCTGATAAGCTTGAACCCAAATCGGAGAAATGTGTCTTCATAGGATACCCAAAGGAAACTGTTGGGTACACCTTCTATCACAGATCCGAAGGCAAGACATTCGTTGCTAAGAATGGATCCTTTCTAGAGAAGGAGTTTCTCTCGAAAGAAGTGAGTGGGAGGAAAGTAGAACTTGATGAGGTAACTGTACCTGCTCCCTTATTGGAAAGTAGTTCATCACAGAAATCTGTTTCTGTGACTCCTAAACCAATTAGTGAGGAAGCTAATGATGATGATCATATAACTTCAGATTAAGTTACTACCGAACCTCGTAGGTCAACCAGAGTAAGATCTGCACCAGAGTGGTACGGTAATCCTATTCTGGAGGTCATGTTACTTGACCAAGGCGAACCTACGAACTATGAAGAAGCGATGGCGAGCCCAGATTCCGCAAAATGGCTTGAGGCCATGAAATCTGAGATGGGATCCATGTATGAGAACAAAGTGTGGACTTTGGTTGACTTGCCCGATGATCGGCAAGCCATAGAGAATAAATGGATCTTGAAGAAGAAGACTGACGCTAACGGTAATGTTACTGTCTACAAAGCTCGACTTGTTGCAAAAGGTTTTCGACAAGTACTTTCACACCCGTAGCGATGCTTAAGTCTGTCCGAATCATGTTAGCAATTGCCGCATTTTATGATTATGAAATTTGGCAAATGGATGTCAAAACTGCATTCCTGAATGGATTTCTGGAAGAAGAGTTGTATATGATGCAACCGGAAGGTTTTGTCGATCCAAAGGGAGCTAACAAAGTGTGCAAACTCCAGCGATCCATTTAAGGACTGGTGCAAGCCTCTCGGAGTTGGAATAAACGTTTTGATAGTGTGATCAAAGCATATGGTTTTATACAGACTTTTGGAGAAGCCTGTATTTACAAGAAAGTGAGTGGGAGCTCTCTAGCATTTCTAATATTATATGTGCATGACATATTACTGATTGGAAATGATATAGAATTTCTGGATAGCATAAAAGGATACTTGAATAAAAGTTTTTCAATGAAAGACCTCGGTGAAGCTGCTTACATATTGGGCATCAAGATCTATAGAGATAGATCAAGACGCTTGATAGGACTTTCACAAAGCACATACCTTGACAAAGTTTTGAAAAAGTTCAAAATGGATCAAGCAGAGTACATAGCTGCTTCGGAAGCAGCAAATGAAGGAGTCTGGATGAAGGAGTTCATATCCGACCTAGGTGTCATACCTAGTGCATCGGGTCCAATGAAAATCTTTTGTGACAATACTGGTGCAATTGCCTTGGCAAAGGAATCCAGATTTCACAAGAGAACCAAGCACATCAGGAGACGCTTCAATTCCATCCGGGACCAAGTCTAGGTGGGTGGCATAGAGATTTGGAAGATACATACGGATCTGAATGTTGCAGACCCGTTGACTAAGCCTCTTCCACGAGCAAAACATGATCACCACCAAAACTCCATGGGTCATTACTGTGTAATCTAGATTATTGACTCTAGTGCAAGTGGGAGACTGAAGGAAATATGCCCTAGAGGCAATAATAAAGTTATTATTTATTTCCTCATATCATGATAAATGTTTATTATTCATGCTAGAATTGTATTAACCGGAAACATAATACATGTGTGAATACATAGACAAACATAGTGTCACTAGTATGCCTCTACTTGACTAGCTCGTTAATCGAAGATGGTTGAGTTTCCTAGCCATGGACATGATGAGTCGTCATTTGATTAACGGGATCACATCATTAGGAGAATGGTGTGATTGACTTGACCCATTCCGTTAGCTTAGCACTTGATCGTTTAGTATGTTTCTATTGCTTTCTTCATGACTTATACATGTTCCTATGACTATGAGATTATGCAACTCCCGTTTACCGGAGGAACACTTTGTGTGTACCAAATGTCACAACATAACTGGGTGATTATAAAGGTGCTCTACAGGTGTCTCCGAAGGTACTTGTTGAGTTGGCGTATTTCGAGATTAGGATTTGTCACTCCGATTGTCGGAGAGGTATATCTGGGCCCTCTCGGTAATGCACATCACTATAAGTGTCGGTGTGGAACGACACCTATGGGATCACAAGAATCCCTACTACGGTTACCGGGGCGCGGGGTTGCGAGAAGAGCAGGATTAGTAACCAGCACGAGGATCGTTTACCCAGGTTCGGGCCGCGAGGATGCGTAAAACCCTAGTCCTGCTTTGGTGGGTGTATTTCAGAGAGTTCTTGAGCTCTCGAACTAGCTGTGGTGAGTGTGTGGTTCGAAAGAGCCGAATCCTTCTCCAGTATGCCATGGGCCTCCTTTTATAGTCGAAAGGGGCTGCCACAGTGGCACACAGGAGGTGGAAAGGCGCACAGTGCTATGAGCTTATCGCTCATATTATAGGACAAGACGCATTTAATGCATAGCTTAGGTGTCCCCTTGCTTTATCGGGGACGGGGGAGAGGCCCGTCCCGTCAGTCGCCGCTCCTCCTTGCTTCGACACGCGCCCTGGCTAGCGACGCATGCGGCGCCACGTAGGCAGGCATGTAGCTGAGGTGGCGCGGTGGTGGAGCCTCCACGAAGATCTGCATGCCGCCACGCAGGCGCTTGATGAGTTGGCCTGGGAGCTGCATGTTGCCATGCAGGTGCCCGCCCAGCTGGTTGGGCTGGCAGCTGCATGTGAATGGTGGCGGAGACTTGGTTGGTGCGGGTCTGGTAGTGGCCGTCCTTGCATCCTCGGTGAGGGCCTTGCCGTGTGGCCTGGCAAGGGTCTTGTCGTGGCGCACTGTCGTCCCCGGCAAGGACCTTGCCGGGGGTCTAGCGGCCTTCCTCGGCAAGGATCCTGCCGAGGATCGTCGTCTTCTAATCCTCATCTGATCTTGAGTGTTCCTTGTCTTCACAAAGATCTGCATGCCACCATGGAGGTGCCTCCCGAGCCCTGGCCTAACGTGATGTTGGAGACCGTGGGCTCAAGGGTGGCTCGCGCTATTGGTGTGGGGCGAACTGCCCCGGCAAGGGTCTTGCCGGGGCTGCTGAGGCTGCCCCGACAAGGTTCTTGCCCTGCTTCGTCCCTCTGCTCTTTGTGGTCTTGGCCTTGGCGTTGCTCTGGTTATCTTGGGCTTCAGTCTTACCTTGGCTCACCTCCCCTGTTCTGCTTGGTGTGACCGTGGGCGCGGCTCTGACTGCCCGTGCATAGGTAAAGGGGTACAAAAAGTGCGCCCCTCCTTTTGTACACCGACAGGAGCCCCCGGGCCTGGGCCACACATAAGCGCGACATGTTGTTGGGCCAGGCCCAAAACGGTGCGCGGGCAGGCGGGGCTGTTTTTACCGCGGTAAAACTTTTCGCGCGCTGCGCTTCCCACGACCCGCGCGCGGCGCGACGTGGAGGGGTGCGCGTGACGTGGGCGGCATGCGTGGGGCGGTTCCTGCATGCATGTGTCACATTGTAGTAAATGGGCAGCTCGCGCCTTCCCCATGAAAGGAGGGAGGCGTGGAGGCGCGGCTTATTTACTGCACGGGGCCGGGTTGCGGTCTCCAAGGCGTCCACACCCCACGATCACGGGGTGGGGAGAGGCCGCTTCACCCGTCCCCTCAATTCTGCACGCTTGCCACGCGTCCTCCGTGCGCTTGGGGTAGCAAGCGGTGGAGGGGGGAAACCGGGCCGTCGCTGGTTGGGGCAGCGGGCCGGTCTCGATTCCCCGCGCCTCTGGTGGTTGGATTGGCCGAGCGGGGCGGCCGAGCCCCGACCCCACCCCTTTATAAGGAGGGGGAAGGGGGGAATGGCATCCCGCACTCTTCTGTCATCTATCTCCTCCTGCTTCCGCTTCTTCCTTTCACTCGCCATGGAGAAAGGGAATCCTGGTCCTTCGTCAGTGGCGGCGAGGGTCGCCGCTCAACATCGCGTCCCTCCCCCTCCTAAGCCCGCGGTGGTGGAACCGACCGCAAGGGGAAGGGGGAGGGGGCGAGGCTGGGGTAGAGGTCGTAGTGCTCGGGGAAGAGGAGGACGGGGCTCGCCGGCTTTGCCCCCGCCAATGATGCCTTTTCCGATGGAAGGCCATGTTGGAGACCAGCCCCGCGAGTTCTTCATCAGGCTGCGCCGGCCTCCGCGTCGCCGTCTTCGTCTTCCCGCCCCGTTTGCTCGGGAGATGGAGCGTGACCCGCCCCAATCCCTCAGATTGCACATGAGGGGCTGTGGGAATGGGGGCACACGGGTCGACGTCGACTTCCCGGCTCCTCGGGTCATGTACCTCCGTCGTGGATGGAAAACGTTCGCTCGCATCCACAGCCTGACGGCGGGGCTCGTCCTCTACTTCAAATTAATGGAGGACGGCCTGCTCTCCGTCAAGGTCTTCGGAGACTTCGGGACTCGCCTGAAGTGCTGCGTGGAGAGCTCCTCTGACGGACATTCCGACGATGGAAGCTCTTCCTCGAGCGAAAGTGATGAGGAGGACAGCGGGGCCGATGATGGGGACGAGTCCTACTAGGCGTCGGACGCCCCGCGCCTGGGCAGGTGCGGCAGTAGCAGCATCTGCACCTGGCCGCTCCTCCGGCAGAGTTTTGCTGGGGGTGGGGCCAGCTCCTTGAACTTCTCGGGGCCGTCTCCTTGGGCGGCTGGCATTGGGAGGTTGCGGAAGAGGAAGAGGGCGGGCGGCAAGGCCGTCAACTCGGAGTACGCGGGCACCGACGCCTTCATCGCGTATTGCCGGTCCTGCCGCCTCGTCTTCCAGCTCCTTTCCCGGCACCGTCATCACCGGCCCACCCGTGGGCGGCCACCGAGGTCTTCTCTTGGTGCTTTCTGCTGCTCGTAGCTCGCCTAGGCACCCTTTTTCCCTTTCGCCTCCTTGACCTGCCTCCTGAGGAGAGGGATAAGAAAGGGATCACGGGCATCTTATCTCTTTTTTAATCTGTAAGCCTTCGGGCCTAGTTAAATTTAAAGCTTGTAATCCCCCTTGTTCATGTTTTTCATTCCGTACGGACTATACATGTGTGGGATGCTTTTAATGAAAAAGGGATGTTTGCCGGGTTTTTCGTTCGTGGGTAGACCCCGCGACAAGGAGCGAATCCTTGTTACAATTGAAGATAAACGTTTTCACCTGGCAACAGGCCTTGCCGTCCCCCCACTTCGCTCGACCATTCTCGCGCCCTTGGCGGAGGCAGGGATGAAGCGGGCTTAGGCTCCTCGTTCTACTTCCTTGCCACCACGACTACAACCAAATCCGGGCCCAGAAGATAATCCTTGGGTATAGAAAAGGGGAGCACGGTGGCCTAGAAATAAAACGAGGTTTCACATATCCCAGTTCCGTTCCGAAATGCATGATAGAGGATGAAAGACTTATCTGGATCTGCAGCCCCCGGCAACCTTGTCTTGCCGCAGTTGGATCCTTGTGCTTGCAGCCCCCGGCAACTTTGGTTTGCCGGGGTCGGGACGCCGGTCCGTTTCCTTTCTTCCAAGTAGCTTAGCAAAAGTGCTCATGTGCCCTGCGAACCAAAGGAGAACAGAAAAGAAACAGATAGACGCGCACTCGACCTCTAGGCTAGGGGTTAGTCGCCGCTAAGCACTATCAACCCTATCCAAGAAAGAGACTCGACCTAGCATGCATGCTATAACTTAGGGCGCCAGCGCTTCATTTATTCATGCTCACGGTCTGCGCCTGGCTTTGTACGAAGGGTTACATGCCTTGCCGGCAAAGCTTGTACAAAAGGTGGCTTGCCGGGAGGCCCGGCAAGCTGCACCTTACGGGTAAAACTTGCGAAGATGCTCGATGTTCCAGGAGTTGCTCACTGGGACAGCATCTTCGGTCTCCAGGCGGACTGCGCCGGGCCTGGTGACTCGCATTACCCGATAAGGGCCTTCCCACTTTGGCATCAACTTGTTGGAATTCTTGGCCGACTGAACGCGCCGAAGAACAAGGTCGCCTTCCTCAAAGCTTCGGGCATGAACCTTGCGGCTATGGTAGCGGCGCAAGGCTTGCTGGTAGCATGCTACTCTCACAGCCGCCCGAAGACGATCTTCCTCATGGAGCGTCGCGTCATCTTGGTGCAACTGCTCTTGCTCAAGCTCATCATAAGCGAGCACTCGAGGTGACCCGTATATGAGTTTCGTGGGGAGAACTGCTTCTGCTCCGTATACCAGGGCAAAAGGTGTCTGGCTGGTGGCTCGATTTGGCGTCATCCTGATCGACCAAAGAACCGCCGGCAATTCATCATTCCAGCACCTTCCGCTCTTGCGCAGCTTGTCAAAAGTCTTTGTTCTTAGGCCTTGCAACACTTTAGCATTTGCCCTCTCCGCTTGGCCGTTGCTCCGTAGGTGTGCCACGGAAGCAAAACAGACCTTGCTGCCGAGGTCTTGAATGTATTTCATGAAGGTGTGGCTTGTGAACTGCATGCCGTTGTCAGTGATGACTCTATTTGGCACACCAAAACGGCAGACCAGTCCCTTGAAAAACTTGACAGCTGACTGAGCAGTCACCTTTCTCACTGCCTCCACCTCCGGCCACTTTGTGAACTTGTCGATTGCAATGTACAAGTACTCAAAGCCCCCGACAGCGCGGGGGAAAGGGCCCAGTATATCGAGCCCCCAGACTGAGAATGGCCAGGAGAGAGGGATTGTTTGAAGGGCTTGAGCTGGTTGATGAAGCTTCTTTGAATGGAACTGACATGCTTCACACTTGGTTACTAGTGCCGTCGCATCCTGGAGGGCGGTGGGCCAGAAGAAACCTTGTCGGAATGCCTTTCCGGCAAGGGCCCTCGACCCTATGTGGGAGCCACATATGCCTCCATGTATCTCTGCCAACAGCTCCAGTCCTTCCTCCCGGGGGATGCACTTCAATTTCACGCCGTTCAGCCTTCTCCTATACAGGACATCGTCGGCGAACTGGTACAGGGCGGACCGGTGGGCTACTTTTTCCGCTTCCTCCTGCTCCTTAGGAAGTTCCCCTGTTTGGAGGAATCGGACAATATGTTGTGCCCATGCCGGAGCCTGGGGCTCGACGGCAAGGACCAAAGGCATTTCCTCAGCCATGGGCGCGGCTGTCTCCATGGCCAGGGCTTGACGCCCTGCCGAAGCCAGTTGCCCTTTGGCAGGCTCAGCGTCCACAACAGCACCCTTGCCGGCAACCCCAGGGGGCTCAGTAGGAAAGTACTTGCCGGTACCTGACTTCCTCCACTTGTTTTGCCTCGTTGATGGTTTGACGGATGGTTGAGTTAACCGGAGCAAAAAGGTACCTGGTTCCACAGGTAGCTTGAATGCAGCATGCTTTGACAGGTAATCAGCGATGTCGTTCTCCATTCGGGGGACGTGCTCCGCTTGGATACCGTCAAAGCATTCGTCCAGCTTCCTCACCTCATCTACGTAAGCCTCCATCAATGGGCTCTGATAATCCTTGTTGACCTGCCTGACAACGAGCTGCGAGTCACCCCTGACGATGAGCTTCTTAACCCCGAGGTCTGCCGCGATCCTGAGACCAGCAAGCAGCCCTTCGTATTCCGCAGTGTTGTTGGTGGACATCTCCCTGGGAAAGTGCATCTGGACCACGTACTTGAGGTGCTCTCCGGTGGGCGCGACGAGTAGCACGCTGGCACCAGCGCCTTGCAGCGAGAAAGCCCCATCAAAGTACATGATCCAGTCACGGTCTGCTTCCTTGCCGGGGGGAGCGGTCTCCTGGATTTCTTCGTCAGGCGTTGAGGTCCATTCTGCAATGAACTCCGCCAAGACTCTGCTCTGGATTGTCGAGGTACTTTCAAACTTCAAACCAAAACTTGACAACTCCAAGGCCCATTCCACAATCCTTCCGGTTGCATCTGGGTTATGCAGTATCCGTTGTAATGGGAGGCGGGTGACGATAGTGATCTCGTGGGCTTGGAAGTAATGACGCAGCTTCCTCGAGGCCATAAGGAGGCCGAAGAGCAATTTTTGCACACCGGAATACCTCGACCTAGCCCCCTGCAAGAGGGAGCTGACAAAGTAAACCAGGTGCTGCATCATCTTCTTCTTCCGCACCACCTCGCTTGACTGCGCAAGCACTGCCTTGGTGGCGTCAGATCCTACCGGGGGCCCCGCCTTGCCGGCACCAGGTCCTGCCGGGGAGATCTTTGGCTTTCCATCCGCTGGTTCTGCCGCCACCGCTGCCTCTTCGACAACCTCTCTCTGCGCCACCAGTGCGGCGCTGACCACTTGATTCGTCGCCGCTAGATACAGCAGCAACGGCTCTTGTGGTTTAGGCGCAACCAGTACTGGCATGGAGGAAAGGTATTTCTTCAAATCTTGCAGCGCCGCCTCGGCTTCCGGGGTCCACTCCATTGGGCCTGCCTTCTTCCAGATATTGAGAAGGAAGGGCACGCTCGGCGGACTTGGAGATGAATCGGCTCATGGCGGCGACGCAGCCAGCGAGCCGACGCACGTCTTTGATCTGCTTGGGCGCCTCAATCTGCTCAATAGCTTTGATTTTGTCTGGGTTTGCCTCGATCCCGCGCTGCGACACAAAGAATCCGAGAAGCTTGCCGGACGGAACGCCGAAGACACACTTCTCAGGGTTCAGCTTAAGGTTGATCTTGTGCAGGTTGGCAAATGTCTCTTCCAGATCTTGCACAAGAGTTGGCCCGTCCTTAGTTTTGACCACTATGTCATCCATGTATGCCTCCATATTTCTATGAAGCTGAGGTTCAAAACCAATTTGGACTGCTCTTGCAAACGTCGAGCCAACACTCTTCAACCCGAAAGGCATCCGCAAAAAGCAATACGTACCACATGGGGTGATGAATGCTGTCTTCTCTTCATCTTCTCTTGTCATGAAGATTTGGTGGTAGCCCGAGTAGGCGTCGAGGAATGACAACAGATCACACCCGGCCGTGGAGTCGACAATCTGGTTGATGCGCGGCAACGGGAAGGGGTCCTTAGGACAAGCCTTATTGATATCTGTGTAGTCAATACACAACCTCCACTTCCCATTTTCCTTGCGCACCAATACCGGATTGGCCAACCACGTCGGGTGGAGCACTCCTCTCACCAAACCTGCCGCTTCCAACTTCCTGATCTCCTCTGTGATGAACTCGTGCCTCTCCAGAGCCTGCTTTCTGACCTTCTACTTGACGGGCCACGCATGAGGACAGACAGCTAGGTGGTGCTCAATCACCTCCCTGGGAACACCGGGGATATCGGATGCTTGCCACGCAAACACGTCGACATTCGCCCGCAGGAAGGTGACAAGCGCGCCTTCCTATTTGCTGTCGAGGGTGGAGCCTATGGTGAAGGCCCCTCCCGTGCCATCCTCCCTGACGGACACTCTCTTGGTCTGCGGCAGCTCAGCTCTGGATTTCCTGCTCTTGTCGGTAGAGCTCTCTGGCACGTCCTCAACGGTAGCACAACACTCCGAGGAGGTGCGCTTGCCGGAGTGGGTGCGAGAGGTCTTGCCGGGCTTCTTCTTCCCTCCCGGGCCTTCAGCGGCAGGAGGAGGTGCCTTGACGGCACCTGCTGCAATAGCTTCCCAGTAGAGTTGGTCGGTGCAGATCAACGCGTCCTTCTTGTCGGAGGGGACGAAGATGATGGTCAACGGCCCGGGCATCTTTAGCATGTTGTAGGCATAGTGTGATGCTGCCATGAACTTGGCTAGTGTCAGGCGGCCGAGGATCCCGTTGTAGGGCAAGGGGATCTCGGCCACGTTGAAGATGATCCTCTCCGTTCTGTAGTTCAACTCCCCTCCAAACGTCACGGGCAGTGTGACCTTCCCCTTCGGCTGGCTCCTCCCCGGACTGACCCCTTGAAACGTACCCGTTTCCTCGAGGTCTCCATCAGGAATTTGCAGTCTTTTGATCACGACAGGCGAGATCAAGTTCAGGCCGGCCCCGCCGTCAACCAACATCTTGTTCACCTTGAGGTTGCGTATCGTTGGTGAGACCAACAATGGAAAACACCCGACCGCGGTTGTGCGGTCAGGGTGGTCCTCGGCGTCAAAGATGAGGGGCGTGCTGGACCACTTCAGCGGCTTCTGAGCGTCGAACGACGGTTCCGCTGCTGTAGTCTCACGCGCCCACTGCTTGAGCTGGCGGTGAGAAGTATGCAGCGAGGCGCCACCATCGACGCACATGGCCTCCGTAGCCTTCTGGAACTCTTGCTCACCGGACTCGTCGTCCTCGTCGTGATCATCGTCTTCTTGTTTCTTGTCACGGCCCCGGGCGGGCCTCTCTTGCTGGTTGTCCTTGCCGGGGCGGCTTCCTTGGCCACCATGCTTCTTGCCGGATCCCTCAGCACCGTCCTGACCCTTCTCCTTGTCCCGCCTTTCATACTCGGCCTTTTGCTTTTCAGCAAGCAGCTCGACTTGTCGGCAGTACTGCTTGCCAGAGCCCCCTGGCTTGTCAGTGGCTGCTAAGGCCCGGCAGGCGGCGCACCCGGCAATCTCCTTGCCGGGGCCGTCTGCCTTGGCCTTCTTGGCAGCGCCGGTGTCGTCAGACCCCTCACCGGCAAGTACGGCCTTGCCCTTGCGTTTCCTGTTGCGACGCCGGCCCTTCTTCGTCGGGGTGGCGGCGTCTTTGTCAGTAGAGTCGGTTTCCGCACCGGCGTCTTCGCCGGGGTACTTCCTACCCTCTTCAGCCCGGGCGCATTTATCGGCCAGAACGTAGAGCTCGGCCACATCCTTAACCTTGGTCATCGCCAGCTCTTCACGCATCTTGCGATTGCGCACGTTCTGATGGAACGCGCTGATCACAGCGGCGGGATGAACGTCGGGGATGTTGTACTGCACCCGGCTGAATCTCTGGATGTACTTGCGCAGGGTTTCCCCTTCCTTCTGGGGAATGATATGCAGATCACTGGCCTGGCCATGAGCTTGGTGGCCTCCTGTGAAGGCGCCAACGAACTCATGGCACAGATCCGACCAAGAAGAAATGGAATCCGTCGGCAAGTGCATCAACCAAGACATAACATTAGGCTTCAGTGCCAGCGGGAAATAGTTGGCAAGCACCTTGTCATCACGAGCTCCAGCAGCCTGCATCGCGATGGTCTAGATGCTGAGGAACTCGGACGGATGGGTCTTGCCAGTGTACTTCTCGCCGACGTCGGGCTTGAACGTGCGGTGGGACGGCCACTGGAACTGCCGCAACTCACGGGTGAAGGCCGGGCAGCCCACCTCGTAAGGTAGGCCGCCGGAGCCCCCCGGTGCTGGGTGGTCCATAGCGGGTCCCACCTGCTTGTCCGATTGATGGCGCGTTTCGCGCCGGCGCTCTATGGTGGTCCGAGCGTCTTCGTGAGCTCGTTCCCGAAGAACCTGGCGCTGGTCGCGGAGGGTCCGCGGGTAGGACGACGCTATGGAGATGTTATCACAAGCGTCGTCACGACGGGCCGACGCCCGCGGCGGCTGGCGAGGAGGAGGAGAGTGCACCGTGGCCGCAGCTACCCCGGTCCTCCCAGCGCCAGCATGTGGTGGCTCGGTGGAGCGCCGACCCGAGGGCCCCGCCAGCCGCGGATCGTCTTTGTTGGCGATGGCGACGAGGCTCCGGATGGTGGCCCTCCACTCGTCGAGCTTCTCTGCAGCAGGAGGGAAGTCGAGGAGCAGCTGCGCGCGCGCCAAAGCTTCTGCTGGCGTGGGCGGCGGCGACAGCTGCGTGGATCGCAGCGCGCTTCGAATTTTAACCACGTTAGAAGGAGCTCCGTTACGATCCAGCGGCTGCGTGCCATTTTCGCCAGCACTTAGGCGGGCATGCTGAACTCCTTCATCCCGTGGACGATGCGCAGGGCTCTTCCCACGGCGGTGCCCAGGGTCACCGGCGTGGTGACGCTGCTCGTCGCGCACACCATGGGAAGAGCGCGTAGTGGTCGCCGGCGTGGGCGTCTTGGAGGTCGCTGCGCCGCCTGGGGGTGGCACAACGACACTCCTGGAGGGCCCCGCGCCGCCTGCGGGGGGTCCAGCTCCGTCTTTGGATCTGGCGACGTGCAGCCGATCGTCTGGCGCGCGAACGACGCCGCTCGCCAGGCTCTGACTGCCAGGGCGATGCTGGTGTTCGCGGACCGCGGCCTGGGTCCTGTCCGCGACCGGCCCACTGCTCGCCCGCACTGGCACGGGCCGTTCGGCTCCCAACGAGCCGATCACCGCGGCCATATTCTTCTTGGGAGCCATGGCGACGAAGAACTGCTAGGCTAGGTACTAGACCAGATTCTCACAATTGCGCCCCCTACTTGGCGCGCCAAAGATGTCGGTGTGGAATGACACCTATGGGATCACAAGAATCCCTACTACGGTTGCCGGGGCGCGGGGTTGCGAGAAGAGCAGGATTAGTAACCAACACGAGGATCGTTTACCCATGTTCGGGCCGCGAGGATGCGTAAAACCCTAGTCCTGCTTTGGTGGGTGTATTTCAGAGAGTTCTTGAGCTCTCGAACTAGCTGTGGTGAGTGTGTGGTTCGAAAGAGCCGAATCCTTCTCCAGTATGCCATGGCCTCCTTTTATAGTCGAAAGGGGCTGCCACAGTGGCACACAGGAGGTGGAAAGGCGCATAGTGCTATGAGCTTATCGCTCATATTACAGGACAAGACACATTTAATGCGTAGCTTAGGTGTCCCCTTGCTTTATCGGGGACGGGGGCGAGGCCCGTCCCGTCCGTCGCCGCTCCTCCTTGCTTCGACACGCGCCCTGGCTAGCGACGCATGCGACGCCACATAGGCAGGCAGGCAGCTGAGGTGGCGCGGTGGTGGAGCCTCCACGAAGATCTGCATGCCGCCACGCAGGCGCTTGATGAGTTGGCCTGGGAGCTGCATGTTGCCACACAGGTGCCCGCCCAGCTGGTTGGGCTGGCAGCTGCATGTGAACGGTGGCAGAGACTTGGTTGGTGGGGTCTGGTAGTGGCCCTGCTGGCATCCTCGGTGAGGGCCTTGCCAGGTGGCCCGGCAAGGGTCTTGTCGTGGCGCGCTGTCGTCCCCGGCAAGGACCTTGCCGGGGGTCTGGCGGCCTTCCACGGCAAGCATCCTGCCGAGGATTGTCGTCTTCTAATCCTCATCTGATCTTGAGTGTTCCTTGTCTTCACAAAGATCTGCATGCCACCATGGAGGTGCCTCCCGAGACCTGGCCTAACGTGATGTTTGAGACCGTGGGCTCAAGGGTGGCTCGCTCTGTTGGTGTGGGGCGAGCTGCCGCGGCAAGGGTCTTGCCGGGGGAACCTGCTTCGTCCCTCTGCTCTTTGTGGTCTTGGCCTTGGCGTTGCTCTGGTTATCTTGGGCTTCGGTCTTACCTTGGCTCACCTCCCCTGTTCTGCTTGGTGTGACCGTGGGCGCGGCTCCGACTGCCCTTGCACAGGTAAAGGGGTACAAAAAGTGCGCCCCTCCTTTTGTACACCGACAATAAGCCTTGCAAGCAATGTGACTAATGAGTTAGTTGCGGGATGTTGCATTACATAACGAGTCCAGAGACTTGCCAGTAACGAGATTGAACTAGGTATTGAGATACCGACGATCGAATAAGTAACATACCGATGAGAAAGGGAACAATGTATGTTGTTATGCGGTTTGACCAATAAAGATCTTCATAGAATATGTGGGAGCCAATATGAGCATCTGGGTTCCGCTATTGGTTATTGACTGGAGACGTGTCTCGGTCATGTCTACATAGTTCTCAAACCCGTAGGGTCCACACGCTTAAAGTTCGGTGACGATCGGTATTATGAGTTTTTGTGTTTTGATGTACCAAAGGTAGTTCGGAGTCCCGGATATAATCAGGGAGATGACGAGGAGTCTCGAAATGGTCGAGACGTAAAGATCGATATATTGGATGACTATGTTCGGACACCGGAAAGGTTCCGGAAGGTTTTGGACATATACTGGAGTACCGGGGGGTTACCGGAACCCCCCGGGGAGTTAATTGGGCCTCATGGGCCTTAGTGGGAGAAGAGGAGGGGCGGCCAGGGTAGGCGCGCGCCCCCTCCCCCTCTAGTCCTAATTGGACAAGGAGGGGGGGTGGTGCCCCCTTTTTCCTTCTCCTCCTCTCCCCCTTGGCGCGCCCTCCTTGGTCGGCTGCCTCTTCCCCCTTGCTCCTTTATATACGGGGGCAGGGGGGCACCTCTAGACACACAAGTTGATCTGTTGATCTCTCCCAGCCGTGTGCGGTGCCCCCCTCCACCATATTCCACCTCGTTCATATCGTAGCGGTGCTTAGGCGAAGCCCTGCGTCGGTAGCAACATCATCACCGTCATCACGCCGTCGTGCTGACGGAACTCTCGCGTGAAGCTCTGCTGGATCGGAGTTCAAGGGACGTCATCGAGCTGAACGTGTGCTGAACTCGGAGGTGCATACGTTCGGTACTTGGATCGGTCGGATCGTGAAGATGTACGACTACATTAACCGCGTTGTGCTAACGCTTCCGCTTTCGGTCTACGAGGGTACGTGGACAACACTCTCCCCTCTCATTGCTATGCATCACCATGATCTTGCGTGTGCGTAGGATTTTTTTTGAAATTACTACGTTCCCCAACAGTGGCATCCGAGCCTGGTTTTATGCGTAGATGTTAAATGCACGAGTAGAACACAAGTGAGTTGTGGGCGTTACAAGTCATACTGCTTACTAGCATGTCATACTTTGGTTCGGCGGTATTGTTGGATGAAGCGGCCTGGACCGACATTACGTGTACGCTTACGCGAGACTGGTTCTACCGACGTGCTTTGCACATAGGTGGCTAGCGGGTGTCAGTTTCTCCAACTTTAGTTGAACCGAGTGTGGCTACGCCCGGTCCTTGAGAAGGTTAAAACAACACTAACTTGACGAACTATCGTTGTGGTTTTGATGCGTAGGTAAGAACGGTTCTTGCTCAGCCCGTAGCAGCCACGTAAAACTTGCAACAACAAAGTAGAGGACGTCTAACTTGTTTTTGCAGGGCATGTTGTGATGTGATATGGTCAAGGCATGATGCTATATTTTATTGTATGAGATGATCATGTTTTGTAACCGAGTTATCGGCAACTGGTAGGAGCCATATGGTTGTCGCTTTATTGAATGCAATGAAATCGCCCTGTAATTGCTTTACTTTATCACTAAGCGGTAGCGATAGTCGTAGAAGCAATAGTTGGTGAGAAGACAACGATGCTACGATGGAGATCGAGCTGTCGCGCCGGTGACGATGGTAATCATGACGGTGCTTCGAAGATGGAGATCACAAGCACAAGATGATGATGGCCATATCATATCACTTATATTGATTGCATGTGATGTTTATCCTTTATGCATATTATTTTGCTTTGATTGATGGTAGCATTATAAGATGATCTCTCACTAAATTTCAAGATAAAAGTGTTCTCCCTGAGTATGCACCGTTGCCAAAGTTCGTTGTGCCGAGACACCACGTGATGATCGGGTGTGATAAGCTCTACGTTCATCTACAACGGGTGCAAGCCAGTTTTGCACACGCAGAATACTCGTGTTAAACTTGACGAGCCTAGCATATGCAGATTTGGCCTCGAAACACTGAGACCGAAAGGTTGAGCGTGAATCATATAGTAGATATGATCAACATAGTGATGTTCACCATTGAAAACTACTCCATCTCACGTGATGATCGGACATGGTTTAGTTGATTTGGATCACGTGATCACTTAGATGATTAGAGGGATGTCCATCTAAGTGGGAGTTCTTAAGTAATATGATTAATTGAACTTAAATTTATTATGAACTTAGTAGCTGATAGTATTTTGCTTGTCTATGTTGTTGGCTGTTGTTCCGTTGAATTTTAACGCGTTCCTTGAGAAAGCAAAGTTGAAAGATGATGGTATCAATTACACGGACTGGGTCCGTAACTTGAGGATTATCCTCATTGCTGCATAGAAGAATTACGTCCTGGAAGCACCGCTAGGTGCCAGGCCTGCTGCAGATGCAACTAACGATGTTAAGAACGTCTGGCAGAGCAAAGCTGATGACTACTCGATAGTTCAGTGTGCCATGCTTTACGGCTTTGAACCGGGACTTCAACGACGTTTTGAACGTCATGAAGCATATCAGATGTTCCAGGAGTTGAAGTTAATATTTTAAGCAAATGTCCGGATTGAGAGATATGAAGTCTCCAATAAGTTCTACAACTGCAAGATGGAGGAGAATAGTTCTGTGAGTGAACATATACTCAAAATGTCTAGGTATAACAATCACTTGATTGAACATATACTCATTATTGTTGACATTACCTTGAGGTAAAAGGTTGGGAGGCAACATTATAAGCCCCTATCTTTCTCTGTGTCCTATTAAAACTCAATACCCATAAGTATTGCGTGAGTGTTAGCAATTGTGAAAGACTAAATGATAGTTGAGTATGTGGACTTGCTGAAAAGCTCTTATATTGACTCTTTCCTATGTTATGATAAATTGCAATTGCCTCAATGACCGAGATTACAGTTTGTTAGTTTTCAATGAAGTTTCTGATTCATACTTTACATTGTGAATAGATTGTTACTTGAGCATAAGAAATCATATGACAATATATATATGTTGCTGTTATAAGAATGATCATGATGCCCTCATCTCCGTATTTTATTTTATCGACACCTCTATCTCTAAACATGTGGACATATTTTTCGTTATTAGTTTCCGCTTGAGGACAAGCGAGGTCTAAGCTTGGGGAAGTTGATACGTCCATTTTGCATCATGCTTTTATATCGATATTTATTGCATTATGGGCTGTTATTACATATTATGTCACAATACTTATGCCTATTCTTTCTTATTTTACAAGGTTTACACGAAGAGGGAGAATGTCGGCAGCTGGAAAAGGAGCAAATATTAGAGACCTATTCTGCACAGCTCCAAAAGTCCTGAAACTCACGGAGGCAGTTTTTGGAATTAATAAAAAATATTGACGAAAGAATCAACCAGAGGGGGCCACCCACCATCCACGAGGGTGGGGGGCGCGCCCTACCCCCCTGCCTCGTGGCCCCCTGGCAGGCCTCCGTTGCCCATCTTCTGCTATATGAAGTCTTTCACCCTGGAAAAAATAAGGAGGAAGCTTTCGCAAGAAACACCGCCGCCACGAGGCGGAACCTTGGCGGAACCAATCTAGGGCTCCGGCGGAGCTGTTCTGCCGGGGAAACATCCCTCCGGGAGGGGGAAATCATCACCATCGATCCTCTCAGCGGGAGGGGGTCAATCTCCATCAACATCTTCACCAGCACCATCTCCTCTCAAACCCTAGTTCATCTCTTGTATCCAATCTTTGTCCCAAAACCTCAGATTGGTACCTGTGGGTTGCTAGTAGTGTTGATTACTCCTTGTAGTTGATGCTAGTTGGTTTATTTGGTGGAAGATCATATGTTAAGATCCTTTATGCATATTAATACCCCTCTAATTATGAACATGAATATGATTTGTGAGTAGTTACGTTTGTTCCAGGGGACATGGGAGAAGTCTTGCTATAAGTAGTCATGTGAATTTGGTATTCGTTCGATATTTTGATGAGATGTATGTTGTCTTTCCTCTAGTGGTGTTATGTGAACATCGACTACATGACACTTCACCATTGTTTGGGCCTAGAGGAAGGCATTGGGAAGTAATAAGTAGATGATGGGTTGCTAGAGTGACAGAAGCTTAGACCCTAGTTTATGCGTTGCTTCGTAAGGGGCTGATTTGGATCCATATGTTTCATGCTATGGTTAGGTTTACCTTAATACTTCTTTTGTAGTTGCGGATGCTTGCAATAGGGGTTAATCATAAGTGGGATGCTTGTCCAAGGAAGGGCAGTACCCAAGCACTGGTCCACCCACATATCAAATTATCAAAGTAACGAACGCGAATCATATGAGCGTGATGAAAACTAGCTTGAGGATAATTCCCATGTGTCCTTGGGAGCGTTTTCCTTCATATAAGAGTTTTTCCAGGCTTGTCCTTTGCTACAAAAAGGATTGGGCCATCTTGCTGCACCTTATTTACTTTCATTATTTGCTACCCGTTACAAATTACCTTATCACAAAACTATCTGTTAGCGATAATTTCAGTGCTTGCAGATAATACCTTACTGAAAACCGTTTGTCAATTCCTTCTGCTCCTCGTTGGGTTCGACACTCGTACTTATCGAAAGGACTACGATAGATCCCCTACACTTGTGGGTCATCTGGTTGCCAGGATTTGTTATCTGTGTGCAGGGGCTGTTTACGTTGTGTTGCTTGGTTCTCCTACTGGTTCGATAACCTTGGTTTCATATCTGAGGGAAATACCTACCGTCGCTGTGCTGCATCATCCCTTCCTCTTTTGGGAAATACCGACGTAGCTTCAAGCGACATCAAAAGGAATTTCTGGCGCCGTTGCCGGGGAGGATCTTCAACATATACCAGGTTCCTAATCACAAATATCATATCCTCGCAATTTACATTATTTGCCATTTGCCTCTCGTTTTCCTCTCCCCCACTTCACAAAATTTTTCCGTTTTATTCGCCTTCTTTTTCGTTCGCCTTTTTCTCATCAGATCTTTTGTTTGCTTGTGTTGTCATGTGCCTTCTATATGCTTGCATCTTCGTTTGCTAAAAATCTATTGATATGGATCCCCATCCACTTCCTAATCTTTTTAAAAGATCCAATCATGATGAACCAATTGCTAGTGAGTTGAGTGCACTAGATTATCTTTATGAAGTTTTGCTTGAAATTCGTGAATCTGAAAATTGTGATGAAGATATTTATGAAGTGATTCATGATAGCTCCTTGAATGAAAAGCATGATTGCAATAATTTTACTATAAATTCTATTAATGTCAATTGTGCTAATAATATGCAAACCCCCAAGGTTGGGGATGCTTGTTTTGTTATGTCCGCTACTTATTGCAATGATCATGATTGGCGTGATAATGTTTCTTATGATCTTGAAAATTTATTTATGCCTCGTGATGAATATGCTATTGATAATAATGTTTGCAATAATATTGAAAGTGGGTTTGGAAGAGTTTCAACTTTAGGTAAAAATAATCCCACATATTTGGAGCGTGTTCAATCTTATGAATTTTTTGATAAAAGTGGGCTTGGAGAGGTCATGACTTCATTTGATGATAATCCCACTATTTTGGAAGAGTGTCAACTTTGCATGCATGTGGATCATGAAGAGAATATTTTATGTGATAGTTATATTGTTGAATTTGATTACGATCCTACATGTAATTATTATGAGAGAGGAAAATATGGTTGTAGAAATTTTCATGTTACTAAATTACCTCTCTTCATGTTGAGATTGCTATTATTTCTTTCTTTTTCCTTGCATATGTTAGATCTTGCTTGTCGTGATAATTTGTTTGCTTATAAAATTCCTACGCATAGGAAGTATGTTAGAATTAAATGTGTTTGTCATATGTTTCATGATGCTCTCTTTGTGTTTCAATTCTTATCTTTCGTGTGACCATCGTTGAAATCTTATGCCTAGCTAGGGGCGTGAAACAATAGCGCTTGTTGGGAGGCAACCCAATGAATAAAATTTATTTTTGCTTTTTGCTTTCTGTTCTTGAGTGTTAGCACAATTATGCTACTGTTATGATTATGTTTTTTGTGTTTTAATTAGTGTTTGTGCCAAGTAGAACCGATAGGATCTTCTTGGGTGATAGTTGTTTGATTTTGCTGAAAAAAAGAAAGTTATGCGCTCACGAAAAGAATTGTTAAAAATCACCAGAACGCGATCAAATGCCAATTCTTTTTGCAGAAGATTAATATACAAATTACCCAGGTCATCCTAGTTTTTCAGAATTTTTGGGGTTACAGAAGTATTCGAAATAGTGAGCTTGCTACAGACTGTTCTGTTTTGACAGATTCTGTTTTCTTTGCATTGTGTGCTTATTTTGATGGCTCTATGGTTTTCTTTGATGAGTTTTTGCCATAGAAAAGTTGGAATACAGTAGATATAATGCAAAAACAAAATATGAATTGGTTTGATACATTACTTATATTTGTGGTTTGCTTTCTTATACTAACGGATCTCACGAAGGTTTTGTTGAGTTTTGTGTGATTGAAGTTTTCAAGTTTTGGGTTATCTTACGATGGATGAAGGAAGGATAGAAGAGCCGAAGCTTGGGGATGCCCCGGAATCCCAAGCTATTATCCAAAAATGAGCAACCAACTAAGCTTGGGGATGCCCCGAGTGGCATCCCCTCTTTCTTCTAACAACCATCGGTATTTTACTCGAAGCTATATTTTTATTCGTCACATAATATGTGTTTTGCTTGGAGCGTCTTGTATGATATGAGTCTTTGCTTGTTTTATTTTGTGTTTTAAGTCTTGATCCCTTGCTAGACACACCTATTTGGGAGAGCCAAAATTATGTCATGACTTGTTAGAATTGCTCTCTATGCTTCACTTAATTTTTTATGAGCTATGGACTTGCGCTGGTGCTTAACTTATATCTTTTTGAGCACGGTGTGCTTAGTATTTTTGAAGAAATGCTCTCTTGCTTCACTTAGATTTATTTGAGAGTTAGTAAAATTTTGAAGAAATTCTCTCTTGCTTCACTTAAATTATTTTGAGAGAAAGAAAAAATTATGCTCATGATCTTCACTTATATTTGTTTGAGCTTATGAAAAGCAGCACATGAAAATTAGTCCCAAAGTGATAGATATCCAAGAAGGATATAATAAAAAAATTCATGAAGATCATTGGAAAAAATAAACTTGATTCTTAGTAATAGTTTTTTATAGAAAGCAAAAATATCCCTAGCTTCTTGTATTATAAAATCAAATTCTTGCATGAGGATGATAGTAGCAATATTTTTAGCCAAAGTATGATTAATATTTGGAAGCTCGTAAAAACACTTTTTGCAAGGCTGGGTGAATGTGCACAAATTTTCTTTCTAGTTTCTCAACGAGCATAACAATGGAATCAGCATAATAGTTTGTATCGAGAAGAATAGAATATTTTATTAATAGGCATATATCCCGTACAATCAAAGAATTCTTGAATAACACTTTTCCCAATAATATTACTGTCCCCCACACAAAAAGGTTTTGCTTTGTAATTAGGTGGAGTTTCAGCTTCATGATCCAAAGAATAAGATTCATGTTTTTCCTCAAGATTTTCAACGATAACTTCCCCCGATTCAGACATGGTGGCAACAAACCAATCTAGCAAACAAACAAACAAAAGGCAAACGAAGAAGACGATCAGAAGAGGGGTGAAGGAAAGGCAAATCTTTTCAAAAATCATTTTAGAAGTGGGGGAGAGGAAAACGAGAGGCGAATGGCGAATAATGTAATGCAAGAGATGAGAGTTTATGATGGGTACTTGGTATGTCTTGACTTGGCGTAGATCTCCCCAGTAACGACGCCTGAAATTCTTCCTGCTACTTCTTGAGCATGCCTTGGTTTTACCCTTGAAGAGGAAAGGGTGATGCAGCAAAGTAGATATAAGTATTTCCCTTAGTTTGAGAACCAAGCTATCAATCCAGTAGGAGACAACGCACAAATCACCGAATACCTGCACAAACAATCAAACAACTTGCACCCAACGCGATAAAGGGGTTGTCAATCCTTTCACGGTTACTTGCAAGAGTGAGATCTGATAGAGATAGATGAAAGTAAACAAACGATAAAGTAAATATTTTTGGTATTTTTTGTTTATAGATCGGAAAGTAAAAGATTGCAAAACAGTAGATCGGAAACTTATATGATGGAAAATAGACCCGGGGGCCATATGTTTCACTAGAGGCTTCTCTCAAGATAGAAAATAATATGGTGGGTGAACAAATTAATGCCGATCAATTGATAGAAAAGCGCAAAGTTATGACGACATCTAAGGCAATGATCATGAATATAGGCATCACGTCCATGTCAAGTAGACCGAAACGATTCTGCATCTACTACTATTACTCCACACACCGATCGGTATCCAGCATGCATCTAGAGTAATAAGTTCATAAAGAACGGAGTAACGCATTAAGTAAGATGACATGATGTAGATGAATTAACTCAAGAAATATGATGAAAACCCCATCTTTTTATCCTCGAGGCAAGAATACAATACGTGCCTTGCTGGCCCTGTTGTCACTGGGAAAGGACACCGCAAGATTGAACCCAAAGCTAAGCACTTCTCCCATTGCAAGAAAAACTAATCTAGTTGGCCAAACCAAACCGATATTTCGAAGAGAATTACAAAGATATCAAATCATGCATAAAAGAATTCAGAGAAGATTTGTAGCGACCCGGCCTCAGACGGTCAAGTCTCTTAAGTATCATCCCTGGATCGGTATGCTCACACATAGTACTCGAGGATTTATAACAGACGTAAATCACATGTACAAAGTAACGTAAATACTATTACCTCAATCCAAATAGCAGAAGTAACAACAAGGTTGTGGATCCCCATCAACACCAACGGCAAAGTTGAGTGTAGAAATCGTAACCCCAACGTATCACTTACTTGTCATAAGATTCCTGCAACATGAGACGTTGCAGCCACAACGGGTCAGTACATTGAATGTACTGGCAAATTCACACCATAGAGCAATGAAGAATAAAGGCTATCACTACATGCATATTTGGCTGGTGGAGGCTCTATGGTTGTAATGTTTTTGAGAAAAGCCAATTTTTCCCTACCTCAAAGGAATATATTTTATTTAACTACAAAGTTGGTTGAAAAATATTGAGAAGGTTCCTCCAACTCAATCCCAATTAAAAGTTAACATCCCAACAAATTAATTTAGTAACGTGATGAGATCAACATAATAATTCAAGAACCAGATACTCAAGATGTCCATAATCGGGGACACGGCTAATTATGATTAGTTTGTACACTCTGCAGAGGTTTGCACACTTTTCCCCAGAAGACTCGATCTCCTCCGTTGGATTTCTCGCACTAAATGGTGTTTGAGAAACGGATGACCGAGACACAGTCTTTCAGAAGCATTACCTCTAACTCCGGGTAGACAGTACCAACCTACATCCCCTACATCTACTAGCCTACCACTGGAAGAGGTCATGCAACATACTCAACTATGCCAGAGCCCATAATGGCTTGTGGCTGCACACATAAGTTTCTAGCATGAATAATCTTATGATCCCTTTGAGCCAGGGTGGCATTCCATAGGGTGATCACACGGGTCCTCCGGGATCCCCTTGGGCAAGCACTGGGTTTTCCAGGTGCCCGGGCAGACCACTGGGTGCTCCGGGGTGCCCCTACCAATCCACCCAGATGTGTATTAAATTAGCCACCTTAAGTTAACCATTAATGATAACTCTCACATCTGTCATGAATACACTCAACCAATCCACGTCTACGAGCATAGCAGAGCAGTATGAGCATAACGTAGAAGTAACTACCAAGGTTTGAATGCAGGACAATAGGTTCCTACCTCATCAACTACTTCCCAATACCCACATGTTATCAATCCTACTCATGCAATATTTGAGGGTTGAAACAAATGCTTGAAAACTGGGTAATAAAGGGATATGATCAAAGTGTGAACTTGCCTGTACTAATGATGAAGATGATTTGCACTCATAACTCCTGATAGTTCTACTCGTCACACTCCGGTCAATCTAGCGTAAGCAAGCAATAGTAACCACACATAAGCAATCACTCAAAAGATCGGAAAGATCGAAGAAAACAATTCGGAAAACTTCAAAACCAAGCAAATAACTCTTGCAACAGAAAAAAATTTCTAACAGTACCAAAATTATGTGAATTTGGCCTTATCATAAATTTTAGGTCAAGAGCTTCGATTTGCAAAAAGAATCAACTCAAACGGAGTTATAAAACTCAAATTACGATCAAACGAAGCTCAAATAGAAGTCTGTGTGAATTCAAATTTTAAAACTTTCAAAAACAGGTTTGAGTTGGATTACTGGATAGAGGGGATTATAACTAATAAGTGGGCGTTGGTTTCGTTGGATTTGGACTACTGAGTAAAAAGTAGTGATCGATTGAAGTACATGGACTAATCTGTAAATGAAGTATTCACGGATGGGTCCCTGGCCAAAATTAAAAAGAAAAAGGAAAAATCTATCCAGCGAACGCTCGCTACAGAATGCTAACGAACGAAAACCTTCGCTACGTATACTAACGCATGAACGTCCGCTAATTAAGCTAACCAAAAGAAATAAACCGGGTTTTAAAACGAAAACCGAAAACCCTAAAAAAACCGGATCGGGTCGGCGGTTTATACCGTTTCGGGTGGATCGGCCGGCGGGTCGTCGGCGGCGGCGGTTACGGCGTCGGAGGCAAGCTCCGGCCACTGTGGCGACGGCAGCGTCGGGCGCAGCTGTGGCGACGGAGGCGCAGTAGAGCAGCGGCGAGGGGAGGAGAGCAGCGAGCGGCGGTGGCGTAAAGCTGCGACGTCGACGGTTGGCAGCGGCGGAGGCGGCGCGCTGGGCGAGCGGGGAAAGGAGAGAGGAGAGCGAGGGGGATTGGGGTCCCGCCTTATAAAGGAGGGTGCGTCCTCGGCGGCTTGGGGAAGGGGCAGAGGTGGAGGCGATGGCGGAGTCCGTCCGCAACACGGTGGCGGCGGCGGCGGGATTGCTCGGGACTCTGTCCCGAGCTCGAAGACGGCGGCGGCGCAGCATGGGCCTTGGCCTGGCTCGGCAGGGCCGGCCCAGAAGGTGCACGGAGGTTTTTTTATTTAATAATTTTACAGAAAATAAAATCAAACCAAATAAAATAAAAACATACTATAGGCATATAATATATCAAAAATTTTAGAAAAAGATTTTCTACCACCTGAACATTTTTCTAACGTCAAATAAAATAAACAAAAATTTAAATAATCCAAACAGTGCTGCAGCTCAAATAAACTCCAATAAAAATCATATTTTAAAAATACCAAAATAATCTCAAATTTAGTTCTCTCCATTTTTCTACTGTAGGGAATCATGTTACCCTATTTTCTTTATATCTTATTTTTGGAGAAAAATAATTTGAATAAAACCCAAATAACACCAAAATGAAAATAATTTCCAAAGGAGTTTAATTTTGATACTTTGAAACTCCCAACTCATATTTCGTAGGTTTTAAAGAAGTCATTTTATCTTCTCTCATGAAAATCATTGAGTTGTTTAAAGTTTCTGAATTTGGAATAGTTCCAAATGGAGTTCAAATCTTTCAAAAACCCTTTTCATTTATTTAAATGGAAGAAGTCATTTTATCTTCTCTCCAGGGTTTTGTGATGAAAGGAATTTGAATTCACGGAGATCATAAAAGCAAAAAATGAAAGTTTGAGAAAGTCCTTTTATTCCCTCTCATTTAACTTTCAAAAAGTTTCGAATTTCACTCATCACAATCAAGCAAACAATCCAAACTATCTATTTATTATAACATTCCAAAATTTAGAATTTCGGGATGTTACAAACCTACCACCCTCAAAATGAATGTCGTCCTCGAGATTCGAAGAGGCTAGCAAGAAATAGGTTAGGGTCGGGGGTCTTCTCAAAATTCATCGATCGTCGCAGGAAGTCTGGGGTGCTACCACCCTTAGAAACATTGTTACGGCTCCATCAAAACTCATATACTCCATCCATTATTCTTGACGGTGTCGGTCTCCTCAGATTCTCGGGAATATTCCTTTTTTGGGCTCTTCCAGTAGTGGCGTAACCTTTACCGCAATACTTCTGTCCTTTAATCTTGGTAAGGTTCTTCCATGATTGGGTCTTCTGAGCTGACGGGTCTGGTGCCAATACTAAACAACTATCAATATCTCATGGTGGTCAACAATTTATGGTTTCTCCTGCAGGAAATGGATCTGGGTTGAACCTCACCGTATAACCTATGATTGGCAGCAGTTGCCTTGTACAAGGGAAAATTGCTATACCATTCTAAGGTTCAAACAAGGTTTAATATCGTCGTCTCTCTACTATAGGCAAGTCACTGAGATTTACCATCCCATATAGCAAGGCGAATAATAAGAGTAAGTCGGTATGGTGATCAATCCATCCCGCACCCAAATCATTACCTGATATATGGTTTAGCGAATCTCGCAATCTAACACTCGGTCATCCTCACAAGCATTGCAGAAGTTTCTCTTGTCGACGAACTAAGTTAGGATAATCCATTGATTCCGCAAGCCAAACAAACATCTATCGTTACTTCACAACTCTCAGGTTTTGTGTTACTCCTATAAGATCGTCTGTCGATAAAGTCGTATCCTCTTCCAGGATTTTTCCTTCAGCAAGAGTGTGCTTGCTTCTTGGCAGGTCCTGGGGCCTATGGGTTATGGCCCACTTCATCACATTTATAGATTCAACTCATCATCGGGGCAACTGATCATTATTCTAACCTCCAGCTTCCTAGCATTCTTAAAATCCATCCAATTGTACTGTCCTTCTTCCTTCTATTGGTACCAAACTAATATGTGATTACTCAGGCTCATCATGGAGTTACAACTGCTCCATATTACCAACATTATATCTCCTTTATATCCAATAGTACTTCATCCCTTCATACTCTTGGGGTATCCCACATATCGAGATAAAACTCGTACTTATTTTGTCCAAGGTCCACTCCGTGGAACATCATTATCTTTTCCAGGGGTCAAATCTCCTCACAGGGTACTACCACCCTTAAAATGAACAAATCTTCCATAGACCATATTTCTCATATCCTCGAAAATGGTCAAAATCTTCCTTCATAGAGTCACTACTCATCAAATCCAATTTACTACCACGATGCTATCTTTATTGATTCTCAAATTACTTCAGTGACCTGCATTTCCATTACATGCCTCAACTCAACACCTCAATAAAAAGAGTTGTTCCCACTGCTTCTACTACTACAACATTACTTTTGTTGCAAACTCAACCATTTAGCACAAGCCTCCTTCTCTTTGGGACAATCTATGGCAAAGTGCCCTGCTTCATTACAGCAGAAACATATTACTTCTGATAAGTCTCGTGGTTTCCTTGTGATTACATAGCCTCCTTGGGTCCTCGGCTTCCTTTTTCGGCAATCATTGAAGTAGTGCCCTGACTCCTTGCACCTAAAACAGGTGATATGACTCAGGTCCTTCCTGGAATCCAATCTACTTCTCTTCCTGGACTTTTCCGTTCCAATCAGGGCTTCTATTTCCTGTGGGTCATACTCTACTTCCTCTGTCAGGAATTCTACTAGATCCCCATTCGGACAATTTTGGGATATTGTCCTTCTTCTCCACATGAATAGCATGACTTAGTGCATGGTTTAATTGGATCTTCTTTGGGTGTGTCCTCCACCTCTTCCTTCATCACCAGTTCTTCTAAAATTTCCATGAGGGCTCCTTTCATTGCTTCTTTCTTCTGCTGGATGGTTCTTGTACAATGGGGTAAATGTGACATTCAGTTGGGTAGTGGGTAGTCCCGTCACACAAGAAACAAGTGATCTGCCTAGGTGGGCATTCCTCAGCTGGGTGGCTTTCTTCACAATGATGGCATTCATCCTTGTGTTCTTTATGGTTGTGTCCTATTTCTCCACAAAGCTTGCATGCACAATGCTTCTTCATATCATTTCCATAAGGCTTCAACTTCTGGGATACAAGTCGAGACTTTGGAAAAGTCAACTTAAATTCTTCCCAAGTGGTTACTCTTTGCCATCCATTGATGGTTTGGTACAACCTCCACCAAGTAGCAACACCTCTTTCAAAGTACTAAAGAGCATGCCGGGCCATATCCTTTCCGGCTACAAAGTTATTCTCCATGTGATCCTCCATGTTCTGAATCCATCGGTCCGTCTCCAATTGACTTATTGGTCCAGAAAATACAAGCTCATCTCCATTCATCCTCTATTGGGTCCATGGGTTTTGGGGTGGGATAAGAGAGATAGAGAGGGATACACACAATACAAACAATTGTTTTGAAAAAAGAAAGATCTTTATTTGTGGCTGTTAGAAAAACATCAAACAAGTGACAACTCACAATCGCCACATCTAACGCAGGTATATAATAGGGGTTTGGGCTTCTAAAGGTCAACAAATCTTCAACGTCGCCAAACTCTTCAAGTCTTGTTCATGTCTCCGATGGCTTCTTCTAATCGTGCTTGTCCTTCTCAAATCCTTTTTGCCAGCTCATCTCTGTTGTCGCAAAGTCTCTCGTGACATCCTTGAATATTCTGGAGTTGCATTCCAAACTTCTGTGTTTCAACACCCTTGGCATGAGCCATGGTCCTACTGTCCTTCAGTTCCTGACAAATCTCCGGTATTCTCGAGGTTTTGCTCCTCTCGCTTGGCTACTTTCAGCTTCTGGGGTCCTGAGTTCTTCACGAAAATGCTTCTTTATCAAATACGGCTTCCTAAAGATCCATCTTATAATTCTTGATTTAATACTCCAGACCCTGGCGATACACCAGCTAAGGTTAAAACTGCATCCTTTGCTGATAGATGCTCCATCATCCTTCTACCATCAAATCCTTCCATGCATATGCATTCTTAACTCCACACGGTGACAATAGCATGAGCGGGCAATAACATCTTGGATATCCATATTTCTGCCCTGGTCATTGACCTGAACTATCATTCCATAGTTGATATCTCCTGCCTTAGGGTTTTCTTGACAGAACTTTGAGTTCTAATGCTCCATGTTCCGGTCTTTCTCCAACACCTTGATCTCGGGTATTGACAGCTTCAATAGTCTGACAAGTTCAATAAGGGTAGCATCCTTGGTCATACCAATCTGGAAATTCTTCAGAGCCTTCAAATTCTCCTAGTCTTCAGAGTCTTCAACCGTTGTAGTTTCCATTATTGTAATGCACGGTAAAATCCTCTTCATTCCGAAGTGGTCTTGGTTGTCCGATATCTTGTACTTCTTGAAGTGGTCTCTTCAGTAGAATCTTCGCGTGGTCAAAAGGGGAAAGGGGTATGGTCTCACTAAAAAGGGAATATTTGAATAAGCTCAGAAGAGAAGAGAGGTAAAGGATCTTTTTGAAAATGAAGTTGTAGAGAAAATCTTTCCTATGGGGTTGCCAATTTCTAGGGGTCACGTCCTACAGTCAACATGTGCTCTGATACCATCTTGTAGCGACCCGACCTCAGACGGTCAAGTCTCTGTGCTTAAGTGTCATCCCTGGATCGGTATGCTGACACACACAGTACTCGAGGATTTATAACAGAGGTAAATCACATGTATAAAGTAACGTAAATACTATTATCTCAATCCAAATAGCGAAAGTAACAACAAGGTTGTGGATCCCCATCAACACCAATGGCAAAGTTGAGTGTAGAAATCGTAACCCCAACGTATCACTTACTCGTCATAAGATTGCTGCAACATTAGACGTTGCAGCCACAACGGGTCAGTACATTGAATGTACTGGCAAATTCACACCATAGAGCAAGGAAGAATAAAGGCTATCACTACATTCATATTTGGCTGGTGGAGGCTCTATGGTTGTAATGTTTTTGCGAAAAGCCAATTTTCCCTACCTCAAAGGAATATATTTTATTTAACTACAAAGTTGGTTGAAAAATATTAAGAAGGTTCCTCCAACTCAATCCCAATTAAAAGTTAAAATCCCAACAAACTAATTTAGTAACGTGATGAGATCAACATGATAATTCAAGAACTAGATACTCAAGATGTCCATAACCGGGGACACGGCTAATCATGATTAGTTTGTACACTCTGCAGAGGTTTGCGCACTTTTCCCCACAAGACTCGATCTCCTCCGTTGAATTTCTCGCACTACATGGTGTTTGAGAAACGGATGACCGAGACACAGTCTTTCAGAAGCATTAACTCTAACCCCGGGTAGACAGTACCAACCTACATCCCCTACGTCTGCTAGCCTACCACTTGAAGAGGTCATGCAACATACACAACTATGCCAGAGCCCATAATGCCTTGTGGCTGCACACATAAGTTTCTAGCATGAATAATCTTATGATCCCTTTGAGCCTGGGTGGCATTCCATAGGGTGATCACACGGGTCCTCCGGGATCCCCTTGGGCAAGCACTGGGTTCTCCAGTTGCCCGGGCAAACCACTGGGTGCTCCAGGATGCCCCTACCAATCCACCCAGATGTGTATTAAATTAGCCACCTTAAGTTAACCATTAATGATAACTCTCACATCTGTCATGAATACACTCAACCAATCCACGTCTACGAGCATAGCAGAGCAGTATGAGCATAACGTAGAAGTAACTCCCAAGGTTTGAATGCAGGACAATAGGTTCCTACCTCATCAACTACTTCCCAATACCCACATGTTATCAATCCTACTCATGCAATATTTGAGGGTTGAAACAAATGCTTGAAAACTGGGTAATAAAGGGATATGATCAAAGTGTGAACTTGCCTGTACTGATGATGAAGATGATTCGCACTCATAAATCCTCATAGTTCTACTCGCCACACCCGGTCAATATAGCGTAAGCAAGCAATAGTAACCACACATAAGCAATCACTCAAAAGATCGGAAAGAACGAATAAAACAATTCGGAAAACTTCAAAACCAAGCAAATAACTCTTGCAACAGAAAACAATTTCTAACAGTACCAAAATTATGTGAATTTGGCCTTATCATAAAGTTTAGGTCAAGAGCTTCGATTTGCAAAAAGAATCAACTCAAACGGAGTTATAAACTCAAATTACGATCAAACGAAGCTCAAATAAAAATCTGTTTGAATTCAAATTTTAAAACTTTCAAAAACATGTTTGAATTAGATTAATGGATAGAGGGGATTATAACGAAGAAGTGGGCGTTGGTTTCGTTGGATTGGGACTCATGAGTAAAAAGTAGTGATCGATTGAAGTACATGGACTAATCTATAAATAAAGTATTCACGGATGGGTCCCTCGCTGATATTAAAAAGAAAAAGGAAAAATCTATCCAGCGAACGCTCGCTACAGAACGCCAACGAACGAAAACCGTTCGCTACGTATACTAATGGACGAACGTCCGCTAATTAAGCTAACCAAAAGATATAAACCGGGTTTTAAAACGAAAACCGAAAACCCTAAAAAACCGGATCGGGTTGGCGGTTTATACCGGTTCGGCCGGTTCGGGCGGAACGGCCGGCGGGTCGTCGTCGGCGGCGGTTACGGCGGCGGAGGCGAGTTCCGGCGACGGCGGCGTCGGGCGCGGCTGCGGCGACGGAGGCGCAGCAGAGCAGCGGCGAGGGGAGGAGAGCGGCGAGCGGCGGCGGCGTAAAGGGGGGTTGGGGTCCCGCCTTATAAAGGAGGGGCGGCCTCAGCGGCTTGGGGAAGGGGCAAAGGTGGAGGCGGTGGCGGAGTCCGTCCGCAACATGGCGGCGGCGGCGGGATTGCTCGGGACTCTGTCCCGAGCTCGAAGACGGCGGCGGCGCGGCATGGGCCTTGGCCTGGCTCGGCTGGGCCGGCCCAGAAGGTGCGCGGAGTTTTTTTTAAAATAATTTTACAGAAAAGAAAATCAAGCCAAATAAAATAAAAACATACTATAGGCATATAATATATCAAAATTTTCAGAAAAAGATTTTCTACCACCTGAACATTTTTCTAACATCAAATAAAATAAAAAAATTAAATAATCCAAACAGTGCTACAGCTCTAATAAACTCCAATAAAAATCATTTTATAAAAATACCAAAATAATCTCAAATTTATTTCTCTCCATTTTTCTACTGTAGGGAATCATGTTACCCTATTTTCCATATATCTTATTTTTGGAGAAAAATAATTTGAATAAAACCCAAATAACACCGAAATGAAAATAATTTCCAAAGGAGTTTAATTTTGATACTTTGAAACTCCCAACTCATATTTCGTAGGTTTTAAAGAAGTCATTTTATCTTCTCTCATGAAAATCATCGAGTTGCTTAAAGGTTCTGAATTTGGAATAGTTCCAAATGGAGTTCAAATCTTTCAAAAACCCTTTTAATTTATTTAAATGGAAGAAGTCATTCTATCTTCTCTCCAAGGTTTTGTGATGAAAAGAAGTTGAATTCACGGAGATCATAAAAGCATAAATGAAAGTTTGGGTAAGTCCTTTTATTCCCTATCATTTAACTTTTAGAAAGTTTCGAATTTCACTCATCACAATCAAGCAAACAATCCAAACTATCTATTTATTATAACATTCCAAAATTTAAAATTTTGGGATGTTACAGAATATTCGTAGATAAGCTGATCATAAATCCACAATTCGTCGGATCTCGGCAAACACACCGCAAAAAAGTATTACATCGAATAGATCTCCAAAAACATCGAGGAGAACATGGTATTGAGAATCAAAGAGAGAGAGAAGAAGCCATCTAGCTACTAGCTATGGACCCGTAGGTCTGTTGTAAACTACTCACGCTTCATCGGAAGGGCAATAGAGTTGATGTAGAAGCCCTCCATGATCGAATCCCCCTCCGGCAGGGTGCCGGAATAGGTCCCTAGATGGGATCTCACGGGTATAGAAGGTTGCGGGGGTGGAAAAGTGTTTCCATGGATGCCTCTGGTGGTTTGGGGATATTTGGGAATATATAGGCGAAAGAATTAGGTCAGGAGAGTCACGGGGGGGGGGGGGCACAAGGGTGGGGGGGTGTGTGCCCTACCCCCTGGGCACGCCCTCCGTCCTTGTGGCCGCCTCATGGATCCTCCGACTTCATCTCCAAGTCTCCTGGTTGTCTTCTGGTCCAAGAAAAATCATCGCGAAGGTTTCATTCCTTTTGGATTCCGTTTGGTATTTCTTTTCTGCCAAACTCAAAAAAAGGAAAAAACAGGAACTGGCACTGGGCTCTAGGTTAATAGGTTAGTCCCAAAAATAATATAAAATAGCATATAAATGCATATAAAACATCCAAAATAGATAATATAATAGCATGGAATAATAATATATTATAGATACATTGGAGACGTATCAGACGATGGCTTTGATTCCCCCCTCCCGAAGGGAAGTTTGCCTAGCAGAATAGCTCCGCCGGAGCCCTAGATTGCTTCTGCCCAGGTTCCGCCTCGAGACGTCGGCGCTTCGTCCCGAAAGCTTCCTTCTGATTTTTTCTAGGTTCCATATAGCAGAAGATGGGCATCAGGGGCCTGCCAGGGGGCCTAAAAGCACAGGGGCGCGCTCTGGGGGGTATGGCGCGTTCCCAGGCTTGTGGCCACCTGGTGGGTCCCGTTCTGTTGTTTCTTCACCCAATATTTTTTATATATTCCAAAACAATTCTCCGTAAAGTTTCAGGACATTTGGAGTTGTGCAGAATAGGTATCTCAGATTTGCTCCTTTCCGGTCCAGAATTCCAGCTACTAACATTCTCCCTCTTCATGTAAATCTTGTAAAATAACAGAGAGAAGGCATAAGTATTGTACCATAATGTGGAATAACAGTCCATAATGCAATAAATATCAACATAAAAACATGATGCAAAATGGACGTATCAAAACACTAGCACCCAAATCACATAAAGCATTGCATTCATACTTTCGAATCTTAACTTTAATGGTAGGTTCTCACTCATCATATAGTTTTCTAGGAATTGAAATTTCTAGTTCTATCTTTTCTTTTAAAGCCTTCATCATTGCTTCTACTATATGTTTGGTAAAAGCCTTATTTTTTTCATAGGCATTGGGTGAATTTAGCATGGATTATAACAAAGAAATACACTCAATCAAACAACAACTATCATAGTTAAAATCTTTGTAATCCAAAGAGTGGGCACATCGCTATTTAAAGTTTTTACCTCTCCAAACCCACTTTTATCAAGATTTTCACCCTTCGAACTATGGGGATGCCTTCTAGCTAGAGTTGACTCTTCTTCAGCCCCCTTTTCATCAAGTTTAACATTACTTAGCAAAGAGTCAATAGAAGAAACACCAATCATTTTAATATCTTCATCATTACTACGATAGAAACCGCGCGGAATTGCTTTTTTAAAAGATTCTCGTTTAGCTTTTAGCATAGCGGTTCTTTACTTACTCTCATCCATGGAGACATAAAGGGCTTTTATTGATTAATTAATGTCAAGCTTGGGTGGCAAAATTTTAGTTTTAAGATTTTCCACATCATGAATAATTCTATCGATGCTTTAGACATATCATCAAGCAACTTTCATAAGCATCAACTTTATCACTCAAAGTACTAATTTCTTCAACCGAATTCACGTTTTTACTAGCAGGAGCTCTTTCTGTATGCCATTGTGAATAATTTGCCATAATATTGTCAAGTAATTTTAATTTCCATAAAAGTAAGACATGCGGCGGAATCTAAAAGATTTCTAGAAACAAAGTTCAACCCCGCATAAAAAATTTGTATGACCATCCATAAATTCAAACCATGAGTAGGGAAATTTCTTATCATTAATTTCATCCTTTCCCAAGATTGGGCAACATGTTCATGCTCAAGCTGCTTTAAATTCATAATTTGATTTCTAAAGAAGTAGTTTTTGTGGGAGGAAAATACTTGGTAATAAAGGCATCTTTACACCTATCCCAAGAATCAATGCTCTTTTGTGGCAAAGATAAAAACCAAATTTTAGCGCGATCCCCCGATGTGAACGGGAATAATTTTAATTTCACAATATCATTATCCACATCTTTTTGCATTTGCATATCACACAGTTCTACATAAGTGTTAAGATGGGATACGTCAACTTCATTAGGACTACCAGAAAATTGTTCTTTCATAACAAGATTTAACAAGGCGGCATTAATATCACAAGTCTTTGCACTAGCGGCAAGAGGAGGAATCAGAGTACTAATAAAATCATTATTATTAGTATTGGAAAAATCACACAAATTTTTATTATCTTGAGACATCATGACTACGTAAACAAGAAAACAAGTAAGCAAAAAGGTAAACACGCAAGAGGCAAACGGAAAATATTTTTGCACTTTTGTAAAAAACTTTTTATAAGTGGGGGAGATGAAAACGAGAGGTTAAGCCAAATAAAATAAATGCAAGGAGAGTTTATGCATAGGTACTTGATAGATGTTGATGATGTCTCCCCGGCAACGGCACCAGAAATCCTTCCTGCTACTTGTGAGCTGCGTTGGGATTTCCCCGAAGAAGAGGGGATGATGCAGTACTGTAGCGATCCGACCTCAAACGGTCAAATCTCTGTGCTTACATGTCATCCCTGGATCGGTAATGCTGACACACACAGTACTTGAAGGATTTATAACAGAGTGCAATCACACACTTATTACATCGAATGTCTCAAAAGAGAACTTATTACAATAATAAATGGCTTAAGGCCATCTAAATAAGACAATTGTGGAAGCATCGAAGGTAAATGAGTCCATCAACTCCGACGGCATAGCTGAGTGCACGACAACGACCTAGCGCACCTTACTCTTCGTCTGAAAAGTCTGCAACATAATACGTTGCAGCCCAGAACGGGTCAGCACATGGAATATGCTGGCAAAATAACACATTAGAGCAATGAACTGGTAAAGGCTATCACTACATGCATATATGGCTGGTGGAGGCTCTATGGTTAACATGTTTTTGCGAAAAGCCAATTTTCCCCTACAACAAAGGAATATATTTTGTTTAACTATCATGCTAGTTGATAAACATTGAGAAGGTTCCTCCAACTCAATCCCAATTAAACAGTATTAATAACCCAACAAATTACTTTAGAGTGATGAGATCAACATGATAATTCAAGTACCAGATACTCAAGATGTCCATAACCGGGGACACGGCTAACCATGATTAGTTATACACTCTGCAGAGGTTTGCGCACTTTTCCCCACAAGACTCGATCTCCTCCGTTGGATTTCTCGCACTACAGGGTGTTTGAGAAACGGATGACCGAGACACAGTCTTTCAGAAGCATTAACTCTTTACTGTGGGTAGATAGTTACACCTACTTTCCCCTACATCTGCTAGCCTACCACTGAAAGAGGTCACACAACATACTCAACTATGCCAGAGCCAATAATGGCTTATGGCTGCACACGAAAGTTTCTAGCATTAATAATCTTATGATCCCTTTGAGCCTGGGTGGCGAACCATAGGATGATCACACGGGTACTCCGGGATATCCTAGGACAACACTGGATTCTCCAGGTGCCCGCAACCAATCCACCCAGATGTGTATTTAAGTAGCCACCTTAAGTTAACCATTAATTAACAATCTCACATCTGTCAGGATCTCTCAAACTAAACTACATCTACTAGCATAGCATAGCGGTATAAGCATAACGTAGAAGTAACTCCCAAGGGTTTGATATAAAAGGGAAATAGGTTCTACCTCATCATCTAGTTCCCAATCCCACATGTTAAACAGATCCTACTCATGCAATGTTTGAGGATTTAATCTAATGCATAAAAACTGGGTAATAAAGGGGTATGATCAAAGTGTTACTTGCCTTGCTGACGATCTGCAAACCCTAGAGACTCGTAGTAGCACGCTTCCCACTCCGGGAATTCTATCACAAACAAAAAATAGCATACATAAGCACTCAAGCATAGATGCAAGGGTAAAACTTGGATGAGAAAAATCAGATCTGAAAATTCAACTGAAGAGCTTCGATTTGCAAAAAGAATCAATCGAATCGGACCTACGAAACTCAAACTACGATCAAAAGAAGTTCGAATTCAAATCTGCTTGAAACCAAATTTTAAGTTGTCAAAATCATGTTCAAGTTGATTAACTGGAAAGAGGGGTTCGAGACAAAGATTTTGGCGTTGGTTTCACTGGATTTGGACGAACGGTTAAAAAGTTGTGAGGGTTTGAAGATCAGGGGCTAATCTGCGATAAAAATAATCACGGATAGGTCCCTGGCCGAAAATAAAATAAAAAGAAAAAGACTATGGCGCGAACGTCCGCTAACAGAGACTAACGAACGAATTCGTTCGTTATAAGAACTAAACGAACGAACGTTCGTAAATTAGATCTGAACCAAAAAAAATGAAAAACCGATCTAAACCGGCGAAACCGAGAAAAACCGAACCGATCTACTCGAAATAAAACCGGATCTAGGGTTTATTGGAAAAAAAGGGCGGCGGCGCAACGATTCCGGCGAACTCCGGCTAACGGGCGGCGGCGGTCGGCTCCGGCGTTCGGCAGCGGCGCGGCGGAGTTGCGGCGGTGGCGCGGCGGAGTTGCGGCGGCTTGGGCCTCGCCTTATAAAGGGGTTGGGCGGGACGTGTCCGGGTTGGGCGGGACGTGTCCGGCTCGGGCACGGCCCAGAGTCGGTTCGCGTTTTTTTAAGTAAATTCTGCCAAAAAGGAAAAATCCTAAATAAATATAAAAAAATTCTAAACATGCCAAAAACAATTTTCACCGTCTAAATAATTTTTTTAGAACACAGTGAACATTTTTCTGGCCTAAAAATGCAATTGTGAAAAATGCATATTTTTTCTAATTCAAATAAAATAGCAATAAAATCCAAATAAAATTATTTGTTTGATTTTAATATTTTTCCTCCAATATTTCTTTTATTTTGGAGAAGTCATTTTTTCTCCTCTCTTTTATTTTTATTTTGGAAATATTTTTAGAGAGAAAAATTATTAAAACCAAAATGATCCTCTTTTCAAATTTGAAAAAATTCAAATATGAAAATAATGAAATCCCCAACTCTCTCTGTGGGTCCGTGAGTTGCTTAGAATTTCTATGATCAACCAAAATGCAAATAAAATATGATATGCATATGATGACCTATGTATAACATTCCAAATTGAAAATTTGGGATGTTACAAGTACAGTAGATATACGTATTTCCCTCAGTTAAAAACCAACGTTATAAATCCAGTAGGAGAACCACGCAACACCTCGTTAGCAGCACCTACACACAAAATAACAAATCCTTGCACCCAACGCGAACAAGGGGTTGTCAATCCCTTGACGGTTATTTGCAAGATTAAATTGTGTAGTGATAGATAGATAGAATAAAAATACAAAATAACATAAATAAAGTAAAATTGCAGCAAGGTATTTCTAGGATTTTAATATATGATAAAAGTAGACCTGGGGGCCATAGTTTTCACTAGAGGATTCTCTCTTGAAAAGAGCATACGGTGGGTAAACAAATTACTGTTGGGCAATTGATAGAAAAGCAAATAATCATGAAGATATCCAAGGCAATGATGATGTATATAGGCATCTGATACGTCTCCAACGTATTTATAATTTTGATTGTTCCATGCTATTATATTATCTGTTTTGGATGTTTTATATGCATTATTATGCTATTTTATATGATTTTTGGGACTAACCTATTAACCTAGGGCCCAGTGCCAGTTCATGTTTTTTCCTTGTTTTAGAGTTTCGTAGAAAAGGAATACCAAACGGAGTCCAAACGGAATGAAACTTTTGCGATGATTTTTCTTGGACCAGAAGACATCCAGAGGGCTTGGAGTGCACGTCAGGAGAGCCACGAGGCAGCCACAAGGTCGGGAGGCGCGCCCAGGGGGTAGGGCGCGCCCCCACTCTTGTGGGCCCCTCGTGACTCCACCGACCTATTTCTTCCGCATATATATTCTCAAATATCCCAAAACCTTCTGGGGGAGCCACGAAACCACTTTTCCACTGCCGCAACTATCACAACCTGATTTTTGGCCCTTTCTTTTTCTTGTGATTTTCTGAGTATCTTGCTTGAATTTTCTTTTTCCGTGGCTATGTGGTCTGGAAACTGAAGAAGATGACCTCTTCTTTCTTTCTAGAGTGGCTTGTCATCCCCATATCCATCCCAAGACTTTGCCATTTCCATCTTGGACCAACCCCAATATTCTTTTTATTGGGAATATTCCTTTTCTATTAAAGGAATAACCCCATTTGCCCTAGGTTGTGAAGCAACCTATATTTCCATCACTCCTAAAATTCCCAAATAATTCTCATAAATTGTTTGGGTCATAACTTCCTAAAATATGGCAAAATATTTCATTTGCCATGTTCCTCATCATGCTCAATTAATTCCTTTCCTATTCTGCCCTAAATGGCAGTTTGTGAAGCAAGTGACATTTGCCTTTGCCCAATTGACCCCAAACTTTTTGGACACCTTTTCATGTCCAAATAATTGCCTCATGAAAAAATTCAACTTAATTTTCCTAGTACATATTCCTGAGGATTTTTTCAAGGGACAATTGCATTTTTACCCCTAGTTGGTTCCTACCCACGGGTTTTGCCCTTACTTTTCGAGCTTGCTCGGTTTTGCCCTTACTTTTTCTGTCGTGGTTCCTCGAATGCCCTTTGACCGTTTGACCAAAACTTTGAAAATTCATAACTAATTCATATGAACTTAGAAAAATGAAAATAAGATAACAAAATGTTCAGATAAACAATACCTTTATGTGCATATCATTTGCATTCAGGACAAAAGCAACCTTTAAACTACCTGAGGTAATTATTGTTATTAACATTATTAAAAATAAAAAGGTATAAACAATATTTTTTCATGAATAAAAATTACATGCAAATGTAGGTGATGTTTTCTAAACATCCACATATCTTATTTGCATTTTTCTGAGTTCATATCATCTTGTTAAGAATGTTCTAACGACTTTGACAGTTATTTGGAAACTTCATAACAAGTTGATACAAACTCAGAAAAATGCAAATAAGATATCAGGATGTTCAGAAAACATCACCTACATTTGCATGTAATTTTTATTCATGAAAAATAGTGTTTATACCTTTTTATTTTTAAAATTGTTAATAACATTAATTACCTCAGGTAGTTTAAAGGGTGATTTTGTCCTGAATGCAAATGATATGCACATAAAGGTAATGTTTATCTGAACATTTTGATATCTTATTTGCATTTTTCTGAGTTCATATGAATTAGTTATGAATTTTCAAAGTTTTGGTCAAACGGTCAAAGGGTATTCAAGGGACCTCGACGAAAAAAGTAAGGGCAAAACTGAGCAAGCTCGAGAAGTAAGGGCAAAACCCATGGGTAGGAACCAACTAGGGGTAAAAATGCAATTGACCCATTTTTCAAAGTTCCTGTCTCAGGGAATTGTTTGTGAAGGAAGTAGTAGCTAGGTTAACCCAATTGAGTTGAAATTTTGCATGGTCCTTTATGTCATCAAATCAAATCCCTCCTCAAGACTTGAGCTCATGCAATGCATGTTGGCGCAAATCCGGAAACCATACGCACAAGATAACCCAACTCGAGCACGAACTTAGAGCAATGGCGATGAACGCCGCGGCCGCGAACCGGCCTGTATCTTGGCAACCTTTATTCATTGGGTTTGGCACTCTACAGCTCGCACACACAAACTGCACACACACACTAGCACCTCTGGCTACACACACTAGGTGTCATGGAGCCTACACACGGAAGCCTACATCTTGCTTCTCGTCTAGACTTCTCTACACACAACGCAAGCTCTTGAAATAGCCTCACGCACGCACACAGCCGGGGCAACAAACCTGGCCTGGTTTTGTGCCACTAACCCACGCACCCACTAACCAACTATGCATGCACACGCACATGCACACAACTAGCCAACTAACTCAACCGGCCACACATGACCTGGCCGTGCATGTAGTTGAACGAACCCAAGATCAGAATTATACTAACAAACTCCCCCTAATTCTGAACTTGCCATGCATTTCTTTCTCAGACTGATTCCACCTGATGCCACCGGGCGCCTCCGCCCGTCGTTGTAACGTGCCAACAGCTCACCGTCGTTGGAGTTGGTGTAGCTCATGCCGTCGATGTCGCCGCCATGACCGTGACCCAGCCCACGGACCCGACCTAGCGCACCACGCCGGTCGTACCGCCACGGACCCGACCTGGCGCACTGACGCCGGTCGCACCGTGCTCCGTCACGACTCCGGCGACATATGCCGAGCTACTTCCCCGTCGGCGACACACGCCTGGCGTCCTTCTGTGGCCCGCACGTCCCGCGCGCACCCGACGCGCCCGACGAGCACGACTGCACCAGACGCCGTGGACTCACCGCACACCACAGCCGATGCCTCCATGTTCGCCACGCTCGCCGCGGATTCACCGCGCGCCACCTCCGCGTCCGCCATAGCAGCCGCAGCGCCGTGCACCTCCATAGGCCGACACACGGCCCAGAGCTTCGGGCAGCCGCCGGTGAACACCGTCATCACCGGCACGCCTCCGGCACGGCGAACCCTGCCCAAGACAACCAAGCTCAGGATACCAACTGTTGGCGCAAATCCGGAAACCATACGCACAAGATAACCCAACTCGAGCACGAACTCAGAGCAATGGCGACGAACGCCGCGGCCGCGAACCGGCCTGTATGTTGGCAACCTTTATTCACTGGGTTTGGCACTCTACAGCTCGCACACACAAACTGCACACACACACACACACTAGCACCTCTGGCTACACACGCTAGGTGCCATGGAGCCTACACACTGAATCCTACATCTTGCCTCTCGTCTAGAGTGCTCTACACACAACGCAAGCTCTTGAAATAGCCTCACGCACGCACACAGCCGGGGCAACAAACCTGGCCTGGTTTTGTGCCACTAACCCACGCACCCACTAACCAACTATGCATGCACACGCACATGCACACAACTAGCCAACTCACTCAACTGGCCATACATGACCTGGCCGTGCATGTAGTTGAACGAACCCAAGATCAGAATTATAGTAACAATGCATCCATGTGAGCTTAGCATCAATTCTTTGTTTATGTCCAAATTTTCAGTTAGTGAAGCAAGTATATTTTATATTGCTCCATTATGGCTGAAATTTTTCCTGAGACTTCTCCTACCCATATAACCCATCTCCACCAAATTTGGGCACGTTTCATTCAGCCATTTTCCCTCAAGTATTTTACTAAGATTCTGTCTAGAGGGATGCTTTGTGAAGCAAGTACTATTTTGGTGTATCCAAATGGTATGAAACTTTTACAGTCTTCATATGCCCAAATGGCCCACCTACACCAAATTTCAGCTCAGTCCAAGCTAGTATGTGAGTGCTACTTCAAAGTTGGCTATTCTAGTCAGTAGGGCACGTTGCACTACAAGTAGTAGCTACGGGCGAACTGTAGCCGACCGGTGACTCGTCCCCGTCGCCGAACAGTGAGCGTCCACGGGCGAACCGAAGCCGAGTCGTCGTCCTCCCCGTGCTCCTTGACCTCTTTCGCCCCGTGAGCCTGCCCCCTGTTGCTCCCCGTCGCCTTTCGTCGACCGAGCTCGTCCGGCCATGCGTCCGCGGCTCCGGCGACGTGTCACGCGGTCGAGCTTGTCCTCCCTCGTCGCCCCGCCTATTTAAGGCCACCCGAGGCTGCTCGACCTCACCAGCAGCCTCGCCTTACTCCCAGAGCCTCGCCTAGCCACTTCCCGGAGCTCGGACCGCCCTCCTTGCCCTCCATTGCCACCATAGCTGCCGCCGGTGCCCGACTAAATTAGCTCGAGCCGAAGCTCCTCTCCCCCTCCCACCACCAGCATTGGCTTCCGCGTGCTCCTGTGAGCCTCCCCAACCCCACGCCTCGCCATCAGAGAAACCTCAACGCCCTGCCCGACTCCACCAGAAGCCGCCGCCCGCCGTGGTCGTGACCCCGCTTGTCTCAGTGATCTCCGGCGAGCATGCTACCTCCCGTCAGATGCGCCACTCCGCACCGGTCAGTCCGGTGGTCAGAGCTCCGCCTGGGGCCGCCCCAGTCGTCGGGACGGGCGCCGGCGCCGCATGCCCTGCCTCTGCCTCACGGGCAGGAGTGAGGTTGAGGACGACCATGGACCAGGCGGGCCCCACCTCCTGCGAGACCCCACCTGGCAGCCACACACGTTGACCCCGCCCCCGCCTTGTCAGATAAGTGGAAACGGATTTTCTCATATCACGTTTTCAACTTCTGAAAGCGTTCTTTGATTTTAGTTTTGTTGGTGCGCTTTCTTTATGAGAAGGCGTATTTTCATTTAACTTAGGTTAAAAAACGTTTCATATGTGCGGAAGACGTATTTTCTAAAAGACACTTTCTGTTTTTCCAGCCAAGGGCCTGTATGTAGAAGTTATTTTACAGATTGGTCCCTAAACTTCGTCGGGCTATAACTTTTTGCTCGCAACTCCGATCAAGGTGATTCCAATGCCCACATCTTCATATCGCCGAGCCCTTTTTGTTCCTATCATTTTCACTATGGTCTGACATAATGGAAATGACCTTATTTCCCTTGCCCCTAATCAGCCCCCTCCGAGGGAGAAACTTTTCCGGCGATTCTTCCGCAATCTCTCTGCGCTTCTCTCCGGTGTATCCTTCATCCCCAGGCAAGCCACAAAACCCACTTGCATGATGGCCATGCAGTAGCCATGGTTTTCAACTTGAATATTTAATAAATGTTTGCTTGTTTTGATAAGGTCATCGTTGTTTTGGTGATGCTTATGAATTTGTGTTTACTTTCATGCTATGTTTTTATGCACCTGGTTATCATGTACAAGTTGCTAGTATTTCTGTCGTATGTCATGCTTGATAACAGTAGAAGTGGTGTTCTTTCTGATGCATGTTTACCGTCTATTATCAAGTACCGTTGCTATGCATGTTACTTTGCATCCAGTTGGTTATATGCTTACTGGTTAGTATTCTAGTTAAGTTCTGGCATGGTATTTATTTGTGATGCTAGTGGTCATGATATGCTCATGTGTAATGTTATGCTGGTCAGTTTGCCATGCTCATTTGGTTAATGTTTCATTGTGGTTATGCTCGATGATTATGTTGCACCTCCATGCTTATGTTGAGTTCATGCTCATGCATTGTAGTTGCATCATGTTATTTTAATATGGCTCAGCTTATTGCATTCAAGTTTAAACGGACTTAAATGAACTTGAATAACTGTTGGCTGAGTCATGGGGCCACCATATCGAGCTGACCAGTGCAGCCACATTTGCCTTTTATGGGGAGGTCCTAACTGGGTCTATTGTCATGCCTCTCGCCGATGCCTCCAATGAGGGAAGGTTATGCGCGGGCGCTACCTTAGCCGGGTAGGACGACATAAGCCTTGTGAGCCCGAGTTTGGTTATGTGCACATGTCCCCGTTTGGGACTGTTTATTGTTTGCCACGACGGTGGCCGTTGATGCCTTTGGTAGGCACGGGGCCACCCATGACTTAGCCCAGAGGGGAGTTAGTCGGAGAGGCCGGGAGAGTGTCATGGCAGTAGATCGGTTTGGTCGGAACACCGTTGGTCCACCCAAATGGGAGTGCGAGGCCATGGGTTCTGTGATGTGGGTACAGTGTGCTAACCTCTGCAGAGTGTGTTTTAATCTATCGGTAGCCGTGCCCGCGGACAAGGGCCCAGTTCGTAGTTGGTCACACTATGGGTCAACAGTAATAATAATAATGTGCTTAATAACAACCCTGGTTCGATGATGAGAAAGAGGTTGATTGTGATCGTGAGATGATCACCGTGGTATCGAGGATACCGAGTTGATGGATATTTGTGGTGTTATTCGAGAGTCAAGGGTTAAGGTCAAGCTCCTTGTGGTCATTAATGATTACTACGGTATTGTAATACCAAGCTTGATTGGATCCTGAGATGATCGTATGATGTCCGTGATGGTAAGCTTATGCATGTGATGGTTATGAGGTAACCCGAGCAGAGTAAGTTGGTGCATGTTAGTTTCATCATGTTCCATGCTAGTATGATAATATTAATATGTTCATGCATGCTCGTATTGTTCTAGCTGTACCATGTTCATCTTGTTCATGCTATGGTTGATCAGATAGTATCATGTTAATCCTTGTTAACCTGTAATTGCCATGCTGTCATTTGTCTTGATTGCTCTTGGTTGCTGTGAGCTTGCAACTACATTCAATGTACTGACCTGGCGTGTCATGCCAGTTTGCAAGTCATGCCGGATTTGATTGCTTGTTTGCCGTGGATCCCTTGTTTGCGAGCTAGGATATGCGTTCCAGTCAGAGTCCCTGCGGAGTGGAGTTCATCACCGCCGTCGCTGTTCCGCTGCTAGAATTATTCCATTGATTCGTGTTGGTCTGCTGCTTGCATGGAGTAACCGTGGCAGGCATAGTGTCGCCGTGCTGATGTAATCCCCTTGTATCCACATAGCTTGTAATAAAGAGCTGATTTGTTCTATGCTAAGTAGTGCCGTATTCCAGAAGACTTCTCCTCGATCTCTGGGCTGGAATATGGAGCGTTCCGGTTTCTCTGAGCCGGGGTGCCACAACAACCTTTTGTACCCGTGAGATCCCATCTAAGGGCCTTTTCCTGCGTCCTGCCGAAGTGAGATTCGATCACGGAGGGCTTCTACATCAACACCATTTCCTTTCCGATGAAGCGCGAGTAGTTTACCACAGACCTACGGGTCCATAGCTAGTAGCTAGATGGCTTTCTCTCTCTCTCTCTCTTTTATTCTCAATACAAAGTTCTCCTCGATGTTCTTGGAGATCTATTCGATGTAATACTCTTTTGCGGTGTGTTTGCCGAGATCCAATGAATTGTGGATTTATGATCAGCTTATCTATGAATGTTATTTGAATCTCCTCTTAATTCTTATATGCATGATTTGATATCTTTGCAATTCTCTTCGAACTATCGATTTGATTTGGCCAACTAGATTGTTTTTTCTTGCAATGGGAGAAGTACTTAGCTTTGGGTTCAATCTTGCGGTGCTCGATACTAGTGACAGAAGGGGAACCGACACGTATTGTATTGTTGCCATCGAGGATAAAAGATGGGGTTTTCATCATATTGCTTGACTTAATTCGTCTACATCATGTCATCTTTCTTAACGCGTTACTCCGTTCTTTATGAACTTAATACTCTCACTACAAAAATAGGACACATCCGTGACATTTTGGGCCGAACGAATTTTTTTCTGTCATACTTATGACACTTCTATGACGATAATTGTGACAAAACCCGGTATCATCATAGATGTGGTGGGCTCCTACTTCTATGACAAAAAATCATGACAGAAAATGGGCTTTTCATCCTGGGCGGGTCCGAGACGCAGATGCATGACATTCTTTGGGCCGTCCATGACGGAAAAACCCGTGATAGAAGCAAGGGCGAGGAAAATATCGGGGAGTTCCCGGTTACGGTGGGTGGTTGGGGGCCGAGTGATGCACGTTTCTCTCATACGTACGCGTGTGTGTGCGAGGCGTTGGGCTCTAACTGAACCCGAGCGATTGCAATGTGGGCTATGCGTTACTGAACCCAAGCGATGGATCGATCCCTTCGCTACTGCTGCTAACTGAAGTTGATCGAACACTGCTGCCTCCTTCCCTGGATGAACAGTGAGCGTTGTTGAGGTGGTTTGGATGAACAATTCCCGATGGGGGGTTGGATGAACAGGACCCCGTGGTAGTAGAGGCCGTTGCCGCTGGATGAACAGTACCCCGATCGATCGAGCTGGTGGATGAACAAGACCCCGTGGAGGGCTGGATGAACAGGACCCCGTGGAGGGCTGGTTGAACAGTAGCCGGTGGAGGGCTGGTTGAACAGTAGCCGGTGGAGTGCTGGATGAAGAGTAGCCCATGGAGGGGTGGTTGAACAGGACCCCGTGGAGAGGGCTGGCTGAACAGTAGCCGGTGGAGGAGCGGTGGAGGCTGGGTGAATAGGAGCCCGTGGATGAACAATCGCAGGTGGAGGCTGGAGGAGGTCGACGGTGGATGAACAGTAGCCCGTGGAGGCAGTCGACGGTGGAGATGATTAGTATCCCGTGGAGTCCCATTTTGCGGTACGCCACACCCCTCCTGATGAACGGGACCCCCGTTTCGACCGTAGCGCTCCAACACAAGTCCGTTTACTCCGTTTTGCGGTACAACACACCCCTCCCTATCAACAGGACCCCGTTTCGACCGTAGGAGGTCCGTTTCCTCCGTTTTGCGGTACGCCAGACCCCTCCCGATGAAAAGGATCCCGTTTCCACCGTGACCGGTCGAACACAAGGCCGTTTCCTCTGTTCCGCGGTACACCAGGCCTCGTTTCCATCGGCTGTTTCATCCAAGACGGTTGGCTCCGGATGAACACGACGACGCATTCCGTTTCGACCCAGCCGGTTGCCTCCCCATGAACACGACGACGGCGCAGCTTCTCTGTTCCGACCCAGCCATGTACAGGAGCCCTGGCCGTACGTATGCGCGAGTAGGCGTTCGAGAGCCCGCCCGTATGTACGTACGTGGCCGTATTTTCTTTCTTGCACCTTGTCCGCTGTACGTACGTGTACATGCTACGTGCACGCCTCTACTACGACACGTGCCCGCCTCTACATCGACCAGTATGTACGTACACGTTCGCGACCAGAATGACAATGCTACGTCCGCTTCGACCAGGTGGGTCCCGACTGTCAGGCACTTCCTTGCTTGCGAAGACGTAGGTAGTGGGTCCCAGCAGTCAGGGGGGCAAATCATTTTTTTGCTCATAATATGGACGCACTTCCTTGCGTGCGAAGATGTAGCTGGTGGGTCCCAGCAGTCAGGGGGCGAATATTTTTTTTGCCCATAATATGGACTCACTTCCTTGCGTGCGAAGATATAGCTGGTGGGTCCCAGCAGTCAGGGGGGAAACGTTTTTTTCACAAAATACGGTGGCCCGTCCGGTGGGTCCCTGCTGTCAGGTGGAGGAATAATTATTTTGCACGTAATAAGGAGGCACTTCCTTGCTGCGGCCGTGGACCCAGCTGTCAGCCTCTCAACGTACAGTACTCTTCTGATGGAAGTCGTTCGTTAACCACATTGACCACGCCGCGCCGAGAGCACTAAGGCGGTGGACGACGGTGAGGCCTAGGAAGGGAATGACGCGGGGCCGGACGGGAAAGACGCGATAGTGGATGCCCATGCGGAGAGGAGTACGAGGGTTCACTGGTTCGACTGTGGTGTGAGGCTTCCGTCGTCGCAGGACCTGGCCAGCGGTGGGAGTAGTAGGGGGCGGTGAGGCCTCCGCGGCAGCACAGCCGGCCATGGGAGGCAAGAGCACGCGGTGGTTTGGACGGCTGGAGCAAGAAAACCAGAGGTTGAAGAAGCAGGACGACCGTTGGATGTTAACAATCCAACGGTCACTGGTGATAGAATCGTTTGTTGACTAAGTTGACAAAGCCCTCCGTCCGCGTCAACTTAGTAGGCCCACAAGTCAGCCTCCCACTATGGTGGGTCCCAGCTAGCAGGGGGAGTATTCATTTTTTTGTGCGTAATAAGGAGGCACTTCCTTGCGTGCGAAGATATAGCTGGTGGGCCCGAGCTGTCAGCGGGAGTATTCATTCTTTTTGGCGTAATAAGGAGGTACTTGCTTGCGTGCGACCATGGACCATTTGGGTCCCAACTGTCAGCCTCTCCATGTATGTCCCTCTTCCGATGTTGTCGTTTGTTAACAACATTTACCATGCCGTGTCGAGAACAACAGCACGATGGACGACGGCGAGACCCAGGAAGGGAATGACCCGGAGGCGGCGAAGCCACAACAGTGGAGGGATGTGGGTGAGTAGAGGGATGGCCTGGCCAGCGGTAGGAGTAGTAGGGGGAGGTGAGGCCTGTGTGGCAGCACAGCCGGCCATGGGAGGCGGGAGCAGGCGGTCCCGCCGGCGCTGGATTTGGCGGCTGGAGCAAGAAGATCAGAGATTGAAGAAACACGACGGCCGTTGGATTGACATCCAACGGTTATGTCTGCTAGAAATGTTTGTTGTCGTATATAATAAGTAAAAAAAATCTTGCATACGCGTCAACTTGATAGGCCCACAAGTCAGACCATTCCCTATTTTTTTAATAATTTATATTTAGCTCATTGCAACTTCTTATGCAATCTATTGCAGTTTGTTTTTTTGTTTGCTGGGGCCAGGGTTAAAAATTTAAATGAAATTTCGCATATTTCTGTGGGTTCCAAACTATTTTTAATACCGAAATGTCGAGCCAGATTTAAAGTACTTTGAATATATATTTGGATTAGGTTAAAGCCCAGTGAAATTGGAATCTGAAAATGTGAAAAAATTCAGAAATTATAAAGTAATTGCCAATTTGTCATCTGTTTTTTATATTTACAGCCCATTTCATATTACTTTGAAGATTTGCAGGCATCTTGAAAGAGTTGCAGCCCATCAGGGCGTAGAAAAATAAGTAGGCCTAGATTGGGTATTCTTCAGAAAAAATAAACTGGGCTGATTTTCACAAACAAAAAATAGCTGGGCTGGTCATGTGGTGAACATAAAATATAAGCCTGGGCTAGACGGGCCACAGCCTAGTTGAAACCCTGCTCCGTCTCAACAATAACAAAAAAAAATACTGCTCGAGTAGCTACGTCCCAGGTGTCAGCCGATCTTGTGTTGTTCTCTTGTCTATTGACTATATACGATGACATTGTCGTGGGTCCCAGATGTCAGGAAACCACTAGCAGGAAGCATTTTCTTTTTCCATACGCTGACAATGGAGTATATATATATATAACAAAAAAATGAGGAACTTCCTTGCGTCCGGCCATGGACATGGTGGGCCCCTACTGTCATCCTCTCCACCTACAGTCCTTTGCCGATTCCTCTTGTTTGTTGACCATGTTGACAACGCGAGAGGGCGGCGCCGCGGCGAGCGCAGCAAAGCGCGCAGAGGACGACGGCGAGGCCTCGGAGGTCGGTGTTAATGATTTAGGAGACGGTGGGGTGGCGATGCGTGCGCTGAGGCGCAGCCAACCGTGGAAGGCGGAAGCAGGCGGCCCCGCCGGTGTTGGTTTGGTTTTGGTGGCTGGAGGAAGACAGGACTGAAGAAACACGACAGACTGTAAAAGCAGCAGGAGTACTTAATAACCTTAACTAAAACCACCAGGGGCACTTAACAACCATAGCTGAAAGCAGTATGAGTACTTATACAGGTTCAACCGTACGAAGCGCGCCTCGAACAGGGCTACTTTGCCTACAGTTAACCAAAGGGTGAGGCCGCCAAGCCCCAGGACAAGGCCCAGGAGCCAGCCCGCGCATCCACAACCTTCTGAAAGCGGCTTGATCTTGCAATGTTGTCAATAAACAGGATATTCGCTTTAGAGCCATGGAAAAGCAGGAACATAATCTTCTGTCCTATTCTCCAAGATGGACGGGCCTTCATTATTTGAGACCACCCATGAATAAGTATCTTTTCACCTCCAAGGGGAATGGAGTAGGTCGACATAAACATCATGTTGTGACCAAGCGCAAGTCTGACCCGACCATGGTCAGACATCTATATAGAAACAATAGACCCGGGCAGTTCCTGTTTCAAGAAGATCACAGCTGTAAAACTGTGCATAAGCAAGAGTTTATGAACAACATATATAACAGAAAACAGCTCGTACCATAAGTTTCTCAACACAATCGGACCTGTTCAATGAGTGCAGCAGTGGCACACATATCCCACATGGCCTTCCACCATTGAAACGTCCCACAAGGACCTCAAGACGATCAATAAAGTGTAGGAACTTGTGGATGTCGTCCAAGTCAACTTCAGTGCCATGAGTAACAGCCGAGTTCTTATAGAATAACAAACGAGTAGCCTGCTTAACTCTGAGAAAACGTACACGTGCCACCAATTATAAGGAAATATTAGTTAGAAGTAGCATCTTCGTGAGAGATTCGTTGCTACTTCTAAAGTTAAATTGTGATTAGTTAGACAGAATAGGTGTATTAAGAAGTAATCGAGGCAAGAAGCAAGAACCAGATACAAAACTAACATGGATGAACAATTGGAACGATGTCGGGGTGGAAGATCACAGTGAAGATGAGACCAGGTTCTGCTATTTCCATCAACATTCGTGTGCCAACTTTTAGTCCGTAACATTTGAGAAAGTTTATCCAAGTTTGGCCATAAAAAAAGCAGCGATCTTCTTGGTTCATGAACCCAACTCGAAACTTATATCCATGGCTTGTCTTCACTGTGACCATTAAACTAGTGTATCCAGTTATGGCAAGGCCGAGCATCTTGAGTACATGTGTTCTGGCAGAGCAAGGAATGCACTGCAGGAAAAATAATATGAGAACACAATGTATTCCCTACATCCAAATCTATAAATAATTTCCTCCTTCACATCAGTGTTGACCATGGTACTAGTACCTTTTATCCAAATATAGCAACCCAAATTTCCAAATTAGTCGACAGCATGTTCAAAAAACCCCACCCTCCCAGATAGAAAAGAGGATTCTAGGAACATATTATGCACGTTTTAAAATTCTGTGTTAGGATGAGAAGGAACAAGTGTGGCGTCTCGCCGAGGGCGCAGAAACCTGTAGGGTCCTCGCACTTTGGGCATTGCAAATGAAACACACTAGATTCGGTAGGAGGAAAAATGCATCAACGGCGGCGGCTGCATCCTAGGAGTACCTGCGACCAAGGGACTTGGATTTATTGGGGATGGATGAAGAATTCGTACCAGGTTCTCCATGAGAAAACCCTATGCAATTGCCGAGTGAGGGTTTTCTCTGAACAACAAGACGAGGGAGAAGGGGATTCAGTCCCAGTGAAATATTGCTGCTTCGTCTGTCCAGCTTACTGCTAAAGCTGAAAAGGTGGGGAATTTTTTGTGATTTGACAGCTCATTTGGCATTACTGCGGCGCTACGACCGGGGTGTGTCTACCGTGCAGTTCTGCCCTCTAATTTGGTGCATATGGCATGTGGACCCTGTTGCCGGATGCCCCACATATCAGCGAAAGGAAGTAGAAAGACAGGAGTAACTAGTTACACATAAATATATTTTTGACAGAGAGATACTCCCTCTGTAAAGAAATATAAAGATGTTTTATATCACAACTTTATACATAAGAAAAATCAAGGGGAACATATATAACATATATAATTATAAAAAACAGAGTTTTTTTAACACAGTATAGATGAGTTGGTGATGATGGTGTGCTTGCCATCCTGCAATATAGGCCGTTCGATTTATATCTGACGGATAGGAAGGAAACTATGGCAATTTTGCAAAAAGGTACCCACACACCTCTCCACATTTGCATATAAGGCCTTCCCTCGTTCATCCTTTTCTCTCACAAGATAAAATACTCATACAAATCCATCTTGATGTTACGTGCAACGCACGGGCATTATGGGGGTTCAGCTGAGAAATACTCAGACAAGCTCACGGTTCTGGACTTTGGGCCACAGGCCGGTGGGCCTGCATGTTTGGGGGCCCATGTGTTCTACCTCAGCGCTTTTCATATTGCAAGCGGTCGGTATGGCGCTGGTTTTAGATGCTGTCGCAAGGCGAACACACAAAATTGAATGAAGCACGACAGCTGTTGGAATGAAATCAAATGATAGTTCCTAACAAGCAATCAAAGTTGCAATTCTATCAAAGATACTATCGTACTACTTATACACACAGGACACTTGTTTCACCATGCCAGAGTATTACATCAAAATCTCTCGGAGGATAGATCAGTTCGGCAGTTGCGTGCTGCTACTGAAGAATTTCAAAGTTGATTTGGACCAGCTCTCCTTGTCGAGAAAGTTCGATTTTGACATCATCCCCTACCGCAAGATATGATTTAGATTTGAACCTTGACCATCCTTTAGCATCAATCATCATGCGACCATCCTTTGTACTTATGGTATATTGAGCAGGTTCATTCACACCAAGGCTGCGTATGGTAAGAGAAACTTGGCCACGGTCGCCCGGATTGTTGAACGACTCCCTTGTTGCTCCAGGAATTCTCCGTTTGCAAACAAGAAGACATACACAAAAAGTTAGATCAACACAGTGAATCATGTGAAACAACATGGAAAGAAAAAAGAACAAAGCACTTGGGCGGCCAATGCTTACAAGGAAGGTGGACATGTCAGTTTTTGTAAGGACTTTGGTATATGAAGTGCGAACTGCAACCCAGTCTGTTGCCGGTGCAACTGCTAGTTCTGTTGCCGCTGCACGGGCCGGAGCAGATGCAAGTGCAAGTGTTGGTGCAGGTGCCGAAGCCGTTGTTGGTGCCCGTGCCGGTGCGACTGGTAGTGCCGCTACTGCTGCTGGAGATGGAGCTCCTTGTAGAGCTGGTGCCTGTGTTGGAGCAGGTGCCGGTGTCGATGCCCGATCCTCCGGTAGATCAGCCTGATCCGCTAACGCGGTGGGTGCCCAATCCTCAGCTGGATCAGACTGAGCTCCTGCCGCTGTCAGTGCAAGAGCAACTGCCGGTGCTCGATCCGTTGCTGAAGGTGGTAACGATGTGCGAGACAGCGGCGATTGTGTCTGATATGCTATGATCAACTTTCTAACTTGACTAGGCTCCGTGACCATGATCCACTCTTTTTCTTCATTTCTTTTAAACGCGAGAAAGACTAATTGTGGCGTGTTTGTTAAACCAAACTGTAGTTCATCATAGGGATTCAGCTTGTACTCAGACAACAGACTGATCCAATTTTTTCCAGTAATATAAGTGATGGACACTGCCTTCGTTACTGACACGACATAATAAGTGAAACCTGCAAAAATATCCATCATAGAGCAAACCAAACAGTTTATTCTGTGATGAATGTCACATGGTAAAACCTGCATCGTAAAATTGTAGCAAAAGAAAGAAAACATGACATTAAATCAATAAGATCTAGACAGTAAATCAATAAGATTTACTTGATGTGACACGAGTGAATCCTTACCAGGAAATCACTATGTTGAAGTACTAAACAGAATATTGGTCGTCCAACTACGCGTGGCATGCAGGGCCCCCGCCTACTCCCACAAGCAGGACAATCCAAAGGTCATGAAAAATCGTACGGACCAAACATCCATGGGACTGGAAATCCTGGTGGGTGCGATAAACCCTACAATGCATACTGATATTGGAGTGTAACCAGAATTGATAAACCGTCCTCAGCAAAAAGATGATCTCGATACTTCAAAATGTACAGACTAAATTGAGTGGACAGACATTAACATAGACTGTTCTCAGGACTCACCACACACCAAAAGTGGCAGTACTAAACAATACTGGGTTCACAAATACAAATCAAGTACTAAACAATAGTACTTACGACAGACAAGCAAAGTTGCACTAATTAAACTCTGCAGACTATTTCTTGCCACCGACCTATGGGATGAACCCCGCATAACTGACTAGGCCATGGACTTCGTGAGAGATGTCCGCCGGCACCATCACCATCTCCTCAACCTTGGAGAACCTAACAGAGTGGTCTTTCCACTCATAAACATGACGATGAAGACAGGCCGCATCAGATTTGAAGGGAAGCTTTACCAGAACCACACCCTTCGTAATCGAAGCCACAGCCAGGAAATTGTTGTGGTCAAGTACATCCTCGAGAACATGCCTGACAACAATGCTACAGGAAAACACTAGTTCAGGACACATGGTGACAAGGATACAGCAGCTGGATAGTTTAGCAGTAGAACTCATCCTCAGGTCTTCCAGTTCACATGGCATGACTTTGAGAACTTCATCTCCACCACGGACCTGGTTCTAATTCAAACAGAAACCAAATATTTTAGTACTACCTCCGTTCAGAAATATAAGATGATTTTCGATATTTTACTCCATATATGACTACATATACGCACATAAATGAGTGAACAAAGACACTAGAATATGTCTTCAAAGGCATGAGAGCAGAGGGATTACTTGCAATATCCATAACACAAGTTACTGATGCAAATATACCCTCTTCAAAGGTAGCATTGATGTTCATAAAGTAGTTGAAAGTAATCTATAAGAAATCAGTGTCAACCTCTCGCATGTTTTGGTCAAAAGAGGAATTTAGAACCGCCATTTGGCACACAAAAATCACATGCAAGATCACCCAGAAAGTGGTACTACTAGTACTAGTACTGCGTGTTAGATGAAAAAACACGATCAAGATCGAGAAAAAGATCGTCAAGAAGAGATATTACCTGGGCTTGCTTAATGAGGGACCCCGGAGAGGGGGGCTTGGACAGGGCGATGGCTTTGAGCTTGTCTGCGGTAGTCTCGGCGGGGTGCTTGCGCTTCTTCATACCATGAGCCTCGACGGTTTTTGCCAGAGCCATAGACATCACTTCGGCCGGTGCTCGAGCGTCCATCAAGAAACTGTCAAATAGAAATAAAAGAAAAGAAACCATAATCACAAACCCAAAAGAAGAACAGAGAGGGAGTTATAGGATTAGTCTCGGGGTTGCAAGACGGGCCTTGGCCAGAATCAACACCATTGATGCGCTCACCTTTCCTTCTTTGGGAGAGAAGAACAATGGCAGAAGCAGGTCAGGGTTTCTTGAAGAAATGAAGAACAAGATGAGGGAGAAGCGAGGGTTGGGTAGAGAGGAAGCTGAGAGAGAAGAGTGAAATGATGGTTGCTTCGTCCGTCCAACTTAGTGCTGGAAAGGAGGGGGTTTTGTGATTTGACGGCTCATTGGGCATTACTGTGACGCTTCGATCGGGGAAGTCTACCGTGCAGTTGGGCACTCTACTACGGAGTAATTTAGTGCATGGCTGGTGGACCCTGATGATTGATGTCCCACACGTCGGCGAAAGTGAGTAGCAAAGTTCCCGATGACCGTCGAGGAGGATGCGCATGGTAGAGCGAGTCCACTGTTTTTTCTGAAGAAAAAAATGATTACAACAAGGGTTTCCACTCTTACGACGGAGGAGTGCGAAACACGGTAGCCACTTGAACATACACAGTGCTCCTACTAGTAGGCATGTGAAGTGGTTCATACATCAGTACTACATAATCTTGTTGCTAGTGTAGTAAGATATGACGATAACAAATGATGTTGTGCGCATGTCAACTATATGAACAGTAATGTAACATAGTACCGCTTTTTCGACTGTCTGATCGAGAATGAACGGTGAGATCAATGTTAACAGAACTAGGTCTATAGCGGACAGAGAGTATGGTGCTACAGTACTCCACGAAACATGAACCATATGAAGCACGACGACTTAGTGTTAGGCAGGGTGTATGAAGGGTGCACGGGATGGGAGCAAAAGTTCCCTTCTCGACCCACTTTTGGGTGTTTGGAAGAGTGCATGAAGGGTGCATGAGTCCACACTAGTAGGTTAACACAAATACACGAAGAGGGAACAACTATATTGAGATGAGAATGCAACCAAACACACCCACACGCTTTGTGCTACAGTGACTGATCTGCATCGTCTGATTTTGATCCAACGGTCATGATGTGCCGAGACATGGACATGCCCATGCAGAGGACGCCTAAACACCACCGAAGTCCCTCTGCTTCTCGAGGCGCACGACGTTGGTGATGTAGGGTGCAACGGCCCGCAGAGCCCGCTCCCGGTCGACGGGAGCCAGCTCGTCAAAGACGGTGTCCAATGGCACGAATGGATTCCCGTGTAGGAGCCCTGAGAGGATTTGCCTGGCAACAGCGACGGCCGCCCGCAACCCCTCCTTGTCCAGCTCCGCCCCCACCATCGCGCGGAGACGGCTCAGCTCCTTGGAGATATAGGTGAAGAAGGAGACCAGGTCAGGAAGCCGCAGCTCGTTGAAGTCGACGGGGTGGTCGAACGGGTTTAGCCCGACGGCCGGCATCGCGCAGCCGCAACACGTGTGTGGCAACTTGGTCCACCAAGTGGCTGAGCGATCCTGGACCTTGTCACGATCAGCCCGCTCGCGCTCCAGCCGCCTCCCCTGATGGCCTATCGTATCTCCTGCTTTCTGTAGCAACGCCATCGACGCCTCGAGCATCTTTGTGGTGGACGGCTGCCGCTTTTGAAGCTCCGTGAACTCCCGCACATAACGGAGGAGCATGGCACTCCTCTCCTCCTTGAGCTCACGGAGCTCCACGTCCTTGGCCCTGAGCTCCGCATCCTTGGCCTCAATCTCCTGTGTCAGGTGCCTCACCCCAGACTCCGTGATCTGCTGCGCCGCCATGGCACCAGGTAGAAGCAATGGGGAGAGGAAGCAAAGGGGGCGAAATGGCTGAAAGGCACTGCAATTTACGGGAAGGCTGTGACACCCAAAAATTTTATTTGGCTTTTTCAAACTTTTATTTGATTTGAGGAGTGTTATTTAAAATTTTCTTCTAAAGAACTCCTCCTCTCAAAAACTTTCTTTTATGAAAAATGTTTTCTTTGGATTCACCCAAGACTTGATTTTGGTCTTGGAGGTTTTTCCTTCTTATGTGGACTCAAAACCAAATGCTTTTCACTTGGGAGATTTCTTTTGAAAAATCTTTTAAAATAACCCTATGGCATTTAGAGTGATCTTCTTCCCTTTTTAAAAAAAATCCCTCTTGCCATGACCCAAGTGGAAATCCCCTCCCAAAAGCCTTTCCCCATCTTTGGATCATGATATGATTCAAATCCAGCAAGTTGAACCTCTCCATGTATTTGTTTCCATTTATTTCTCATCAAAAACAATTTCTGCCCTCTACTTTGATCCTTGGAGGTTTTCAAAGGAACTACCATTTCTACTTTTGAGTTTTGCCTCCAAACCTTTTTCCCTGGCTAGTCCTTAGAGCCCTCAACCAAGATCCATGAAGATCCACTGGTCTCCAGTTCAAATATTTCAAATTGTGCTCGCTGCAATTTTGGACCTTATTTGCCAAATTTGTTGAAATTCATGTGAACTCTACTCCTAAAAGCTGAGAAAATTCAGGCAGCCTCTGGGTGCATTGAGAGGTCACCTCACCAAGTCCCAGCTCCAGAAAAAATTTTCTTCATGCCAAATCATTTCGTCGAACACCTGCAGTGCACTGTTTCTGTCAAGTTCAGATTTTCAGAGTTACAGTTTCAGTGCGCACTGTCGTTTTCTTCAGAGTCCGTTCTCGATCTCGCCAGTACCGCGGTGGCGCCTTGCTCCCTGTCCTCTCCTTCTTATCCCTACGCCGCACGAGCTCCTGGAGTCTTGCGGGCGTCGGCGACGAGCAGGAGGAGGTGCGCCACCCCGTGAGCGACGGCAGCAGCGGCTTTGCGGCTGCCAGAGAGAGGCGCAGCGTGGACGGCGCCGTCCAGCGCCGCCGAAGCCACCGGAGGTCGCCGCGTGGCCATCCACTCCCCCGTGCGCGCTGCCATCCTTCGTCGTGAACTGCTAGGCGTGGAGCGCGCTCTCGGCCGCCGCCGTGCCCGTACGGCCGCCCCGTCGATGATCGGCGCATTACGCCAAGCCCGACCGAGGTTTAGCGGGGGAACGACACCAGTGAACCTCCCTGATGTTGCCTGACCACTTAAACTCCCTGCCCAACCACTGCCTCGCCGTAATCGCTCGCCGGAGATATCCCGTTCACGGCCACCCCCTCAGATCGCCTATGAATAGAGGCCCCGAGCTCGAACTCGAACCCACACCACCTCTACACATCCCCAATACCACGCCAAGCCACTGGAAGAGCCCCGAGGGAGCCTTCTTCCCCAACTCCGGCCGCCTCGACCCGCCACGGGACCCAGCTCGATTCGTTCCCGTGCGTGCACCTCTACCCCCTAGCTCTTGCCAGTAACTTCCTAGTACACCCACTCTCCTGACCCGCGCTTCAATTTGGAGTTTGCAGCACCCACCGGAGTTCTCCACCATTGCCCGAACCACCGTCCGCCGGAGAAAGTGTCGCCGTCGACGTGGTGCTCTCCGACGGCCAAGTCCACCACCCACCGACGCGGAAGAGCACACTGAAACTCTTGGTACCCTCCGATCTCCCTGCCTCGCCGTGGTTCAACGCCGGCGACCACCGCAGCCTTCGGGCGCCGGCGAAGTTTTAAACCTGACGGGTGGACCCCCCGTCAGCCTCTCTTCTTTCTCCCCCTCGAACCGTTTTCTGTTGGCGCCTTCGGGCAAATGCGTTTCCCTTTGGGCTGGCGCATTTCTTTCCGAACCGTTTTCTGTTTTCTCAGTTAAGTCCCTGGATCTTTTCTGTTTCATCACAGATTAGTCCCTGGACTAAAACCCTTATATCTTTTTAATAAAAGATGATTTTTTGATTGATTCTTTTTCTGTCAGTCTTATATTTTTGTCTAGTTTTTTATAGTATTTATTCGAAAAAAATTTGGAACAATTTTTATGCACGCGATGATTTTTACGTTAGTATACGTTTTCGCTATACCGTAGGTTCCGGAGGAGGTGACGGAGCCGCGAACTTCGCCGAGCTAGACTCCGACTTCTCCGAATCAGGCAAGCATGTATGAACCTTCGATATGATAGGTGTATTGCATGTTTGCTTGAATGGTTTGTGCATGGCATATGAGCATCGGTGAGTATCTCGTTGCATGTAAGGCAACTATCCGTGTGTTCCGAAGTTACTGTGATCTCTGGTGAGAGATGGCCTAGTCATGTGGTGACATGAAAGGCAGTAAGGTGGTATTGTTGTAGCATGCCAGCCTTACGTCATCCGTTAAACTCCAACGTTAACGTGGACTGAGCCACGTTACCGTTCTTCCTCTTTCGTGCTGCCACATGTTTTCTGCAAAGAATACGGTTTAGTAAGTTGGTAACCTCTTTCCGTGTACACACCAAATAGAGGGGCCGGGATGAGGGTTCCATGGCCCTGGATTAAAGCCAGTCATCCGGTCAGGGGGCATGGGTGTTTCCTGTTTGGACCGAGAGGGGGGCACCCCTTAGAGCGCGCGTATATAAATTTGATCCCATGCTACGCGAGGTTGTAGCCTCCCCGTCTCAAGGTTTTTCTTGAACGTTGCCGAGGGTGATTCCTGGCATCGGAATGTTGAATGGGTGTGTACTGGTTAGATGTGTTTCTCCTAAAACACCGTAAACGGAACTAGTCCGTGTGACTACTGAAATCCGTTGGCTGTGGTTAAAGTACAAACTCTGCAGAGTCAAATCCTTCCGAGTCATCATGGCCATGGTCAAGGACCATGGCCAGTAGATCCATATCTATGTCGGTCCTCGTGGTAAAATCCCGGTGAATAAGCTTGAGTGGTATACCCGTTTGAATTGTTATTCCTGTGGATGGACTAACCTTTATTTTATCTCGTACTTGAATATTCCCATGAAATGAATTAAATTCATGAGCTACTGAATTATTAAGTTGTGAAATATAAGCCCTTTATGTGATGTCGCTCAGACGTCCGACTGTGGCACTCTCGTTATTTACTTTTGATATAAGCCCTTTATGTGATGTCGCTCAGACGTCCGACTGCCGCACTCTCGTTGTTTACTTTCAATATAAGCCCTTTATGTGATGTCGCTCAGACGTCCGACTGTGGCACTCTTGTCATTTATTTTCAATATAAGCCCTTTATGTGATGTCGCTCAGACGTCCGACTGTGGCATGTCCGTTATTTACTTTTGATATAACCCCTTTATGTGATGTCGCTCAGACGTCCGACTGTGGCACTCTTGTCATTTACTTTCAATATAAGCCCTTTATGTGATGTCGCTTCAGACGTCCGACTGTGGCACGCACTGTCTTTTATATTCTATCATAAGCCCTTTATGAGGTGTCGCCTTGACGCCCGACTGCGGCATTGTTATTTCATTTTACCCTTCCGAGGAGTCATTCAGACACTCGATTGGCCTCCAGTATTACTTTGGGATTTCGGGAAGACTACCGCCCGACTTCCCTTTTATATTTCCGTGCATTGCTATCTCATTGACTGAGTGCGCATGTTAATCTGTTCATATGCATCATGTTTACATTTGTTATATCTTATGTCCGAACTATCTTGCGAGTACTTTCATAGTACTCACCTGGCTTGTTGATTTGGCCAGATGTTGACGAAGGCGATCTCATGGATGAAGAGTTTGATAGTTAGTCCGACTCCTAGAGGAGTCCCAGTCAGTCCCGTGCGATCCTGGATATTGGTCACTTGTATTATATTCGCTTCCGCCACCCACAATAAGAATCCTCGAGCCTCACTCCGTCGCTCGAAGAGCTGTTAGATTCAGGAGTCATGTCACCCACTTCGCTGTGATATTTTCCACCACCGCTTTTATTGTGAGTTAGTAGTTATGCCACCCTATCCGCCTTTATGTAGTATTGGCGTGTTTGTAATAAATTGTTGAGCAGTCTCCGCTCAACCTTGTATTATATTCAGTACTCCTGGTAGTTTCTTCTGTGATCAAGATTTTGTCTACCAGTAAGAAGGATTCTTCTCTACTGGTCCGTAAAAGGGATCGATTTCTCAATAAATATTTTTATTGGAAAACCGGTCGTGACAAGCTTGGTATCAGAGCCAGGCTGACTGTAGGAAGCCACTAGGTGCGATCGCTAATCGGTTATTAGCGTTGGTCATCATAAATTTATGATTTGACTACTCGGAATTTTTGCCTACTTTTGTAGATGGCTGGCAACGACTGCGAGACTCGGGTGTTCACTAACGTGCCCGAGGGGTTTGTCAAACTCCTCATCTCCATCACCAAGCTCGCGATCGGGCCAGCGACTCGTCCGGAGTTCACGCTTTACCAGCACAAAGCTCAGCGACGACGTGTCTATGCACCAGCCCGTGGTGCAATTCAAGGGAGGACGTTCTGCGTCACGCCACTTTCGTTTTGTGGGAAGGGCCATGCCTACGGAGAGGCATGCCGTGCAGATGGCCGCCCGTGAGGCGATAGCTCGCCTTCGGGATATCCTTCCTATGATGAAGACTCGTCGCTACCGCTACCTCCCATGCCATGTGCCATATACTTGTCACTATGCATTCACCTGCCATAGGGGAGAGCGGGATGAAGCTATCGAGATACTTGTTGAGTACCTCAAAGCTCTGGAGGAATCTTTCGACAACCTCGTGGACGATCTTGTGGCTGCCCGCATGGACTTAGTTCGGGGCGGTCTTGCCAGCAGGAAGGAGCTTCTCCACATGGCACCGCCACTGACATTCGTCTCGTCCTCGGCATCTTATTCACCGGCCATTTTGGCCACTGCTTGCTGTCTGCCTACCACTGAGGAGTTCGACCGAGTCATCGCTCCTACTCCAGTCAGAGCTGCACCGCCTGCCACACCCGCACTGCCGCCTGTCGCACCCGCGCCATCACCTCAGCGCAGTGCTACGCGCCTGGAGCCTACTAGGGAGGAGGTGGAGGTTGAGTCTCCTGCACCGCTGGGTCTTACCCTCGGCAAGGGGAAGGACATCTTCACCATCTCCGACTGAGTGCGCTTAGTAGTCGCGCGTTGTGCCTGCGTATATGTTATGTTTTATGTACTTAAGTTGTAGTAGTTGTGTGCGCTGCATTCCGGAGGAGTGTGCTAGTCTAAATAACATGTCAGGAATGTGTACGCACATCCTGAGTGCTGTATCATATGTTTGCGTTTCGCGTGTAAGATATGTGCTAAGCAGTCCTTCTCTGTGCGAAATTATTTATGTTCTTGAAAAAATCTTGAGGTCTTTTAAATTTTTGTCTTTGCAAGATTTTCCTTGTGCCACACAGTTCTTCTCATGAATTTTGCAAAATAATACCCCAGAGTGGAAAATGTCTCGTCCTTGGACCCGTTCCATGCCAAATCCAACCGAAGAAGTTTATGGAACACAGACCAGCAACAATTTCACTTAGGGACAGTCTAGTCAACAGGACAGTGAGGCAGCCTTATCTCAAGTATGCCGCCTTTTTGAACAAAGCCAACAGCAGCACCAAGAGATGATGAATCACGTCATCAATATGGGAAACCACCGTGAGCCATATCAACCACACTCCAAGTTGTCTGAATTACAGAAGACTCGCCCTCCAACGTTTGCTCACACTGATAGGCCGCTTGAAGCCGATGATTGGCTTCGAGACATCGAAAGAAAGCTGATTATTGCGCAGTGTTCAGATCATGAGAAGGTGCTTTATGCACCCCACTACCTCACTGGAGCAGCTGCAGCATGGTGGGAGAACTTCCTACACATGCATCCCAGTGAACACAACATCACCTGGGAAGAGTTTAAGGAAGGCTTTCGTGGGGCACACATCCCCAGGAGCATCATAAAAATCAAGAAAAGAGAATTTGATGACCTCAAGCAAAGAGGCATGTCAGTGACAGAATACAACGGTCAGTTTACCCAGCTATCTCGTTATGCCTACGATGAACATATGACTGAGAACAAAAGGATGGAAAAATTTCTGGACGGCCTGGCACCAGCATTAAGATGCCAACTGGTCGTACACACTTTCCCAGATTTCAAAACTCTGGTAGACAAGGCCATTACCTTGGAGAATGAGCGCCGCAGTCTGGAAGATATCCGTAAGCGGAAAAGGGACAAAACGACTCTTGCTCGCAACAATCGAAGCAAGACTGTGGTACCGAGGAATGAAGCGAGAAAATCCACGACGACTGCTATAAGGCCAACCAGACAGTTTCATTCAAGGGACAAGGACTTCACGTACCGTCCAGGGGTCACTTGCTATGCTTGTGGTGAAGAAGGGCACTATGCCAAACAGTGCCCAAAACCAAGGAACTCGGCCCCCAAGCCGAACAATGGTGGGAACAATCCAGCCCCCAAGCGCAACAATTTCAATCCCAGCAACAACCACAGGAAGGGTCACCTGAACCATGTGACCAGGGCAGAAGCGCAGAATGCCCCAGACATCGTGCTCGGTACGTTCCCTGTCAACACAGTACCTGCCACGGTTTTGTTCGATTCTGGAGCTTCTCACTCGTTCGTTTCGAAGAGTTTTGTTTTACAACATGGTTTTCCGATACTTCCCTTGGAAAAATCTATGATCATCAAGTCCCCCGGGAATAAGCAGATCACTCAGAGTTACTACCAAGGAGTGATTATTGAATTCGAAGGACTAAAGTTTCAGGCTAATCTCACCGTGTTGGAAAATAAAGGACTGGATGTCATCCTAGGGATGGACTGGTTGACCACCAACAAGGGATTTATTGATTGTTTCAATAGGACTGTGATTCTCACTCATCATCACAGCAAGACAATAAAGGTTACAGCTCAAGAGAGACCACGGTCACGACAACCAAAGCTGAACAAAGTGGACATATCAGAATTGAGAAAAGTTCCAGTGGTGTGCGAATTTCCTGACGTATTTCCTGAAGAACTACCAGGCATGCCACCAGACCGAGAGATAGAGTTCAGCATTGAACTAGCACCTGGCACCACTCCCATCTATAAGAAACCTTATAGAATGGCACCCTCAGAGTTGGTAGAATTGAAGAAGCAAATAAAAGAATTACTGGACAAAGGATTTATTCGAGCCAGCTCCTCACCTTGGGGATCGCCAGTATTATTCGCCAATAAAAAGGATGGGACACTGAGACTGTGTATAGACTATCGAGCTCTCAATATGGTCACCATCAAAAACAAATATCCGATGCCACGGATAAATGATTTGTTTGACCAGCTCGCACAAGCCAAGGTGTTCTCAAAAATTGATTTGAGATCGGGATACCATCAATTAAAAGTACGGACAGAAGATATCCCTAAGACAACATTCACCTCCAGATACGGCTTATATGAGTTCACAGTGATGCCTTTTGGATTGACGAACGCCCCCGCATATTTCGTCCACCTCATGAACAAAGTGTTTATGAAATTCATGGACAAATTTGTTGTGGTGTTCATTGACGATATTCTAGTATATTCAAGGACACCAGAGTAGCATGCTGAACATCTCAGAATCGTTTTGGGGGAATTAAGGAAACATCAATTGTACGCCAAATTTAGCAAGTGTGAATTTTGGCTAAGGCAAGTTGGTTTCCTAGGCCATATATTAACACAAGAAGGCGTGGCCGTAGACCCAGAAAAAATCAAAGCCATACTTGACTGGAAACCACCAGCCAACATGACAGATGTGCGGAGTTTCCTTGGAATGCCTGGATATTACCGGAGATTTATTGAAGGATTCTCCACTGTGGCAAAACCGATGACACAGTTGCTCAAGAAAGACAAGAAGTTTGCATGGACGGAAGCGTGCGAGAAAAGCTTCCAAGAACTCAAGAAGAAACTAACAACAGCACCAGTTTTGACCGTGCCAGACATACACAAGAGTTTTGAAGTATATTGTGACGCGTCCCGGAAGGGCCTCGGGTGCGTGCTGATGCAGGATGGCAAAGTTGTCGCGTATGCTTCCAGGCAACTACGGAAGCATGAGGAAAATTATCCTACTCATGACTTGGAGCTAGCAGCAGTCATCCATGCACTCAAGGAGTGGAGGCACTTTCTGTTGGGAAACCGTTGCGAAATATATACGGACCATAAGAGCCTCAAATACATTTTCACACAACCAGAGCTAAATTTACGGCAGCGACGCTGGTTGGAATTGGTCAAGGACTATGATGTCGGTATTCACTATCATCCTGGGAAGGCCAATGTAGTGGCAGATGCTCTTAGTCGGAACCCCAGCCCGGGCAACGACAGTCCACAGAACTTGAGACCTGAGTTTCAGCAGGAGTTCGCTAGACTCAACATGGTGTTGGTCTCTGAGGGCACCGTATCAAATCTGGAGATACATCCCACCCTAATGGAAAAAATTAAGAAGGCTCAGCAGGGACATCCCAGCATCGAAGGTATAAAGAGAAAAATAATCCTAGGCAAGGCTTCAGAGTTCGTCACAGACAATGAAGGAATATTATGGTACGGGGACAGACTTTGCGTACCAAACATTGAGGAACTCAAGCAACAAATCCTAACCGAAAGCCACACCGCTCCATACTCGATCCACCCTGGAGGAACCAAAATGTACAAAGACATTCAAGAAAGATTTTGGTGGCACGGTATGAAAAGGGATATAGCCGCATTTATTGCTTGTTGCAATTCATGTCAGCGCATTAAAGTCGAGCATCAAAAGCCAGCAGGGCTACTCCAGCCAAACCGGATACCTGAGTGGAAATGGGATGAAATTGGAATGGACTTCATCGTCGGACTACCTCGATCGCAACACCGAAATGATGCCGTATGGGTCATCACAGATAGGCTAACCAAGGTAGCACACTTCATTCCCGTGAAGACGATCTACTCCACTCAAAGGCTAGCCAAGCTATATCTCTCCCGTATAGTTTGTTTGCATGGAGTCCCAAAGACTATAATATCCGACCGAGGCACTCAGTTTGTCTCTAAATTTTGGGATCACCTGCAACAAGCTCTGGGCACGCAACTAGCTTTCAGTACAGCGTACCACCCTCAGACGGATGGACAAACGGAACGCGTGAACCAAATCCTAGAGGACATGCTGAGAGCCTGTGTGCTCACCTATGGATCCAGTTGGGAAGAAAGTTTGCCATATGCCGAGTTTGCTTACAACAACAGTTACCAAGCCAGCTTACAAATGGCACCCTTTGAAGCATTGTACGGACGGAGGTGTCGTACCCCACTAAATTGGTCAGAGACAGGTGACAGTCGTATCTTCGGCCCAGACATGCTCCAGGAGGCCGAGGAGAAAGTTAAACAGATCAGGGACAGACTCAAGACAGCTCAAAGCCGACAGAAGAGCTATTACGATCGAAAACATCGTGAGGTCAGCTTCGAACCCGGTGAATATGTATACCTGCGAGTGTCTCCTATGCGAGGCCTACAACGGTTCAAAAATTAAGGGGAAACTAGCCCCAAGATTTATTGGACCATTCTGTATAGTTGGACGAAGAGGCACGGTAGCCTACCAGCTAGACCTACCCAAGGAGCTGTCAGTCGTCCATGACGTGTTCCACGTCTCACAGTTGAGGAAATGTGTGAGTAACCCGGAAAAGCATGTATCTCATGAGAGCATTGATGTGCAACCAGATCTCACCTACAGAGAACGGCCAGTAAAGACATTGGAACAGTCTGAACGGAGAACCCGAGAGAAAACAACTAAATTTTTCAAGGTTCAGTGGAGCAACCACACCGAGGATGAAGCTACATGGGAAAGGGAAGATTTCCTTCAGGCAGAGTACCCATATCTATTTGAGGATCAGCAGAAATCTCGGGGACGAGATTTTTCCTAAGGGGGTAGGTGTTGTGACACCCAAAAATTTTATTTGGCTTTTTCAAACTTTTATTTGATTTGAGGAGTGTTATTTAAAATTTTCTTCTAAAGAACTCCTCCTCTCAAAAACTTTCTTTTATGAAAAATGATTTGTTTGGATTCACCCAAGACTTGATTTTGGTCTTGGAGGTTTTTCCTTCTTATGTGGACTCAAAACCAAATGCTTTTCACTTGGGAGATTTCTTTTGAAAAATCTTTTAAAATAACCCTATGGCATTTAGAGTGATCTTCTCCCCTTTTTTTAAAAAAACCCCTCTTGCCATGACCCAAGTGGAAATCCCCTCCCAAAAGCCTTTCCCCATCTTTGGATCATGATATGCTTCAAATCCAGCAAGTTGAACCTCTCCATGTATTTGTTTCCATTTATTTCTCATCAAAAACAATTTCTGCCCTCTACTTTGATCCTTGGAGGTTTTCAAAGGAACTACCATTTCTACTTTGAGTTTTGCCTCCAAACCTTTTTCCCTAGCTAGTCCTTAGAGCCCTCAACCAAGATCCATGAAGATCCACTGGTCTCTAGTTCAAATATTTCAAATTGTGCTTGCTGCAAGTTTGGACCTTATTTGCCAAATTTGATGAAATTCATTTGAACTCTACTCCTAAAAGTCTGAGAAAATTCAGGCAGCCTCTGGGTGCATTGAGAGGTCACCTCACCAAGTCCCAGCTCCAGATTTTTTTTTCTTCATGCCAAATCATTTCGTCGAACACCTGGAGTGCACTGTTTCTGTCAAGTTCAGATTTTCAGAGTTACAGTTTCAGTGCGCACTGTCGTTTTCTTCAGAGTCCGTTCTCGATCTCGCTAGTACCGCGGTGGCGCCTTGCTCCCTGTCCTCTCCTTCTTATCCCTGCACCGCATGAGCTCCTGGAGTCTTGCGGGCGTCGGCGACAAGCAGGAGGAGGTGCGCCACCCCGTGAGCGACGGCAGCAGCGGCTTTGCGGCTGCCAGAGAGAGGCGCAGCATGGACGGCGCCGTCCAGCGCCTCCCAAGCCACCGGAGGTCACCGCGTGGCCATCCACTCCCCCGTGCGCGCTGCCATCCTTTGTCGTGAACTGCTAGGCGCGGAGCGCGCTCTCTGCCGCCGCCGTGCCCGTACGGCCGCCCCGTCAACGATCGACGCATTACGCCAAGCCCGACCGAGGTTTAGCGGGGGAACGGCACCAGTGAACCTCCCTGATGTTGCCTGACCACTTAAACTCCCTGCCCAACCACTGCCTCGCCGTAATCGCTCGCCGGAGATATCCCGTTCACGGCCACCCCCTCAGATCGCCTATAAATAGAGGCCCCGAGCTCGAACTCGAACCCACACCACCTCTACACATCCCCAATACCACGCCAAGCCACTGGAAGAGCCCCGAGGGAGCCTTCTTCCCCAACTCCGGCCGCCTCGACCCGCCACGGGACCCAGCTCGATTCGCTCCCGTGCGTGCACCTCTACCCCCCAGCTCTTGCCAGTAACTTCCTAGTACACCCACTCTCCTGACCCGCGCTTCAATTTGGAGTTTGCAGCACCCACCGGAGTTCTCCACCATCGCCCGAACCACCGTCCGCCGGAGAAAGTGTCGCCGTCGACGTGGTGCTCTCCGACGGCCAAGTCCACCACCCACCGACGCAGAAGAGCACACTGAAACTCTTGGTACCCTCCGATCTCCCTGCCTCGCCGTGGTTCAACGCCGGCGACCACCGCAGCCTTCGGGCGCCGGCGAAGTTTTAAACCTGACGGGTGGACCCCCCCGTCAGCCTCTCTTCTTTCTCCCCCTCAATCCGTTTTCTGTTGGCGCCTTCGGGCAAATGCGTTTCCCTTTGGGCTGGCGCATTTCTTTCCGAACCGTTTTCTGTTTTCTCAGTTAAGTCCCTGGATCTTTTCTGTTTCATCACAAATTAGTCCCTGGACTAAAACCCTTATATCTTTTTAATGAAAGATGATTTTTGATTGATTCTTTTTCTGTCAGTCTTATATTTTTGTCTAGTTTTTTATAGTATTTATTCGAAAAAAATTTGGAACAATTTTTATGCACGCGATGATTTTTACGTTAGTATACGTTTTGCTATACCGTAGGTTCCGGAGGAGGTGACGGAGCCGCGAACTTCGCCGAGCTAGACTCCGACTTCTCCGAACCAGGCAATCATGTTTGAACCTTCGATATGATAGGTGTATTGCATGTTTGCTTGAATGGTTTGTGCATGGCATATGAGCATCGGTGAGTATCTCGTTGAATGTAAGGCAACTATCCGTGTGTTCCGAAGTTACTGTGATCTCTGGTGAGAGATGGCCTAGTCATGTGGTGACATGAAAGGCAGTAAGGTGGTATTGTTGTAGCATGCCAGCCTTACGTCATCCGTTAAACTCCAACGTTAACGTGGACTGAGCCACGTTACCGTTCTTCCCCTTTCGTGCTGCCACATGTTTTCTGCAAAGAATACGGTTTAGTAAGTTGGTAACCTCTTTCCGTGTACACACCAAATAGAGGGGCCGGGATGAGGGTTCCATGGCCCTGGATTAAAGCCAGTCATCCGGTCATGGGGCATGGGTGTTTCCGGTTGGGACCGAGAGGGGGGCACCCCTTAGAGCGCGCGTATATAAATTTGATCCCATGCTACGCGAGGTTGTAGCCTCCCCGTCTCAAGGTTTTTCTTGAACGTTGCCGAGGGTGATTCCTGGCATCGGAATGTTGAATGGGTGTGTACTGGTTAGATGTGTTTCTCCAAAAACACCGTAAACGGAACTAGTCCCTGTGACTACTGAAATCCGTAGGCTGTGGTTAAAGTACAAACTCTGCAGAGTCAAATCCTTCCAAGTCATCATGCCCATGGTCAAGGACCATGGCCAGTAGATCCATATCTATGTCGGTCCTCGTGGTAAAATCCCCGGTGAATAAGCTTGAGTGGTATACCCGTTTGAATTGTTATTCCTGTGGATGGACTAACCTTTATTTTATCTCGTACTTGAATATTCCCGTGAAATGAATTAAATTCATGAGCTACTGAATTATTAAGTTGTGAAATATAAGCCCTTTATGTGATGTCGCTCAGACGTCCGACTATGGCACTCTCGTTATTTACTTGTGATATAAGCCCTTTATGTGATGTCGCTCAGACGTCCGACTGTGGCACTCTCGTTATTTACTTTCAATATAAGCCCTTTATGTGATGTCGCTCAGACGTCCGACTGTGGCACTCTTGTCATTTATTTTCAATATAAGCCCTTTATGTGATGTCGCTCAGACGTCCGACTGTGGCATGTCCGTTATTTACTTTTGATATAACCCCTTTATGTGATGTCGCTCAGACGTCCGACTGTGGCACTCTTGTCATTTACTTTCAATATAAGCCCTTTATGTGATGTCGCTTCAGACGTCCGACTCTGGCACGCACTGTCTTTTATATTCTATCATAAGCCCTTTATGAGGTGTCGCCTTGACGCCCGACTGCGGCATTGCTATTTCATTTTTACCCTTCCGAGGAGTCATTCAGACACTCGATTGGCCTTCAGTATTACTTTGGGATTTCGGGAAGATTACCGCCCGACTTCCCTTTTATATTTCCGTGCATTGCTATCTCATTGACTGAGTGCGCATGTTAATCTGTTCATATGCATCATGTTTACATTTGTTATATCTTATGTCCGAACTATCTTGCGAGTACTTTCATAGTACTCACCTGGCTTGTTGATTTGGCCAGATGTTGACGAAGGCGATCTCATGGATGAATAGTTTGATAGTGAGTCCGACTCCTAGAGGAGTCCCAGTCAGTCCCGTGCGATCCTGGATATTGGTCACTTGTATTATATTCGCTTCCGCCACCCACAATAAGAATCCTCGAGCCTCACTCCGTCGCTCGAAGAGCTGTTAGATTCAGGAGTCATGTCACCCACTTCGCTGTGATGTTTTCCACCACCGCTTTTATTGTGAGTTAGTAGTTATGCCACCCTATCCGCCTTTATGTAGTATTGGCGTGTTTGTAATAAATTGTTGAGCAGTCTCCGCTCAACCTTGTATTATATTCAGTACTCCTGGTAGTTTCTTCTGTGATCAAGATTTTGTCTACCAGTAAGAAGGATTCTTCTCTACTGGTCCGTAAAAGGGATCGATTTCTCAATAAATATTTTTATTGGAAAACCGGTCGTGACAAAGGCGGAGGGAGCCAGCCGAGGAGCGGGGAATCTTTAGGTTTTCACCATGGGAAAACACTAGTCGACGAATTCTCACATCAGGGAGCACTGGGTTTTACAGGCGGAGTCATCGTGACTAATTGCTACCGCGCCTGCTCCCGTCAATGAAAAATTTAAAAATCCTGCCGCACCTGCTCCCGTCAATCAAAAAATTAAAAATCCTGCCGTGCCTGCCACACCCAAAGACTAGAGCAACGCCGCGGTGGATATTTAAATTTACCTGCCGGCAAGGAATAAAAAAAGCGTGAAAAAACAAATGTGGCAGCGGCCTAGCTAATCGGTCGCACTAGCCCAACTAGCTAGCTACCGTGCTTCACTGATGTACTCGGCGGTAAAGATGGTCTTTCGTGATTGGACAACTCATTTACTTGCTTCGGCGCTACGACCGAGGAGGACCCAGAAAACGCGCGGTAGGGCGTCCCACGTCTTGGCAAGGAAGAATATATGCGTGCGCCACCCGGGAGGACCCCGAAACCGCGTGGTAGGGTGTGCCACGTCTCAGCACGGAGGAAAAATGTGCGTGTAAAAATATACTGTACCAGACGTAGTAGTACCTATGGTTCGACCTCGGGACCCTGCCACACAACTTCATCATGCTAACGTGGCACGGAGGATAGGTGTGGTTAGCTCCGTCTGGACCAGCCACAGCGTATCTTGTTGTAGGCGATTCTTCTATTTTCCAAGCTTTTTTAGTTGTAATAACACCACGGCAAGCTAGCGCCGCTCTTCGTATGTGCCCGTGCGTCTAAAGGTTAGACGATGGAGAGGAGAGAGAGATCGCAGATCTGGGACCCACCAGTAAGTGAGTCAACGATCATGCACGTGTTGACGAGGCACTCCCTCTACTCTACTCAACGTAATACTGTATAAAATCAAGTTATGGGACAAAGCCAATAACCATTGTTGTTTCAGGCTATAGACTTCGCTTTGTAGTCCAGGTTGCCAGTTCGAATCTCGTCTTTCAGATTTGTTAGTTTTAGGTCCAAATTTGATCAATGACAAGTGGGACCCCCCGTGTGTTGTTCCGATATTTCAGTGTAGGATGGTTTTTTTGAACAAACACTTTGCGCGGTTAGACAAGTAACGGCACGAGTTACACGTATTTTGCAAGTTTACAAACAAAAATAACAACGACGTAGAATATCACATCCACCCCGCAGCTTAGATGCTATGGTGATACGAGTTTTTACATCATTGGAAGAGAGATCCAATGGTTTGGGAGTAGTCTTTGTAATCATGCGCAATTTCCAAACTCTCCAAAGTTTTTTTTTGCAAATAAAACATTCAGGCCTTGTGTGTGCCGCTGCATCTTGGATCCAACGGCTCCCCGTTGCTCATATTAGGTGCTCCCCGTAGCTTAATTAGCCGCTACGGTGATACGAGCATCTAGGTCGTATGATCTGTGATCAGATGGCACATGCGTAGTACTTGTACTTTCTGCGCAATTCCCAAACTCTCTTAGTCGTATATTGCAAAAACATTCATACCTCCTACTGTGGGCCGTTAGATCTCTGTGAACTCGTATCATCATAGAATCTACGGTGCGGGAGCACCTCATATTCACCCGTGCAAGAAAACATGAGGTGCTCTCGCAGCTTGGATGCTACGGTGATACGAGCTTCGAGGTCGTTTGATCTGAGATCCAATGGCATCTGAGCAGTCTTTGTGCTTGTAAGCAGTGGCCGAACTCTTTGGGGGCTTTTCTGCAAAAAACTATTCAAACCACCGAGGAGTTGTTGGGTCACAAATCTAACTGCTCTGAAGAGCTTGTATCACCAAAGCATCTAAGGTGTGGTAGCACATGATATTCTTACATACAGGAGAATATGATGTCCTCTTTCATCTTAGATGCTACGGTGATACGAGCTTCGAGGTCGTTGGATATGGGATCCAAGGGCATCTGAGTAGTTTTTGTACAAATTTTGTGCAATTCTCAAACTCATTAAGGTTTCCTGTAAAAATATTAAGACATCACGTGAGCTGCTATATCTCATATCTACAAGCTCCAAGCAACTCGTATCAGCATATAGCATCTAAGGTGTGGGGGCACATGATATTATCTCGGGGAGGAGGGGGTGCACAACCAATCGGTGTTTGGGAGCTAGGGTGGGGACAAATATAATCTAAACAATCCTAAACAGAGCTTCACAAATTTATCTAAGGTCGAGGGGTTAACCCCCGACAATCTACATAGCTCCGCCTAAACACAAGATTTGCATGTACTGTAGTACTAGACTTAATAGTCATGTTTCAGTTTGCTGTTCATTTTAAATATTGAATTGAGGACCATGCATGTCTTACATTTTACTCCCTTCGTTCCTAAATATTAGTCTTTTTAAAGATTTCAAATGGACTGGCACATACAGATGTATATAGACATATTTTAGAGTGTAGATTCACTCATTTTGCTCTCTATGTTGTCACTTGTTGAAATCTCTAAAAGACTAATATTTAGGAACAGAAGGAGTATTTTTGAATTGGTGTCATACATGCATGGTTTGGAAAAATAGATGCACTATACTTATTGGATTGTTGTTGTGTTCGTGTGTGTGTGTGTGTGGGCATATGCTTGATACATACAAAGTTTTCTCACCACCATATTGTTCATCTTTTAAATTTGAATTTGCAATGAAAAACTTACTAGGGATACCATGAAATGTGAAATCCACGTTGAGATCACTATATCACAAACTCACTCTAATTCAAGAACTCGTCATCAGTCAATTACCACGCCGAGATTACTATTTGCAAAGAAAATACGGGCATTGTAATGCACATAGATTCGTTCGGCAATTTAAAAGATTCCTTTCGTATTCTCGAATGGTACCCAACGGTGTACCAGCCAGACCTTGGCTCGTGTTGATCCCAAAAAACGGGCTCGTGTCCTTCTGGTGGCATGCGTGGTACGCACATTAGCCAGCCCCAACCAGTCGAGCCTCCGCATTTTGAGTCGAAATATCTGGCAGCCAGAATTCCAGCCCTAGGAAATTCCCCTCATGTCCCCGGTCCATAATGACTACCGATGAACAATGGAGGGATGATTTAGTAACTAGACAACGTTACCTACCATGCTGAGCACGGTTCAATTCCCTCGGTCGCCGCTCCCCAAGGTCACCCGTCAACTGCATTGCCTAGTACTACTACTACTACACCAGGATGAGCACAGAATTGAGCCCGTTTGTTCGTGCCTAGTACTTGATTTAATATATCAGGGACCCCTAAAAAAAGAGTTAATATATCAGGCAATGCACTGGTACGGACGGATTATCCTTTTAGTCTGCATATATAACTTGTCTGAAGTCTAACTAAGCAAAATGTTTGACCAAATCCTTTCTTAAGAAATACAACACGACAGATGTATCGCTTGAAAATTTATTACATGATGCAGGTTATGATGTTGTTTTGAATCCTGGATTTTAAGTTTCAGAAAATCCAAAAGTGACCAGAAATTCATGAAACTGAGCATGGTCACGTGATATGGCACAAATATTCCTTCGTAATTTTTTTCTTCAATTTGAGACAAGCTACTTATGACAAGTTGCACAAATGAAGAGCCAAGGTATTTTGGAACAAGGACCTGTCACGTTAAGGCGAACGCTTTCACTATTGAAACCGTGGGCGTTTACGTGCCACCACGATTCCCGCTTCTCATCGGCAGGTGCTGTCTGAGCAAGCGCGTGAGTCGACGGGAGGCGTGCGAGCAGACCGCTGCGCCGGCTGACAGGGAGGCGTGCGAGCAGACCGCTGCGCAGGCTCACCAGGAGGTGAGACCTTTGACCAGGCTCCGCCGCCCACCTTCATCCCAACTGCTCCCACTTTTAATGTCGCCGGCGCCGCAGTTTAAAATCAACCCCGCACTACCCGATATCGCTACAATCGTCTCTCTTCCTCTCCGATTCTCCTGTCGTCTACCTCTAACCAGCCTGACCTAAACGTATGCCATACCGCATCACGATGTTCTGCCCTTAGTCTTCCAGTTTCCTGAGGAAGACACCCAGTCGGAGTCTCAAGAGCACAAGGCGCTTTGGGACGAGCTTGAACCAGCCTTGCGGGAAGACGTCGCGCCTGTCCCCGCTCCTGTTCCGGCTCCCGTCGCCCCGACTGCGCCAGCGCCCATCCCCGTGGCATTGATGGGCTGGGAGCCGCACATTGTCGCCGAGCTTGATGCCACGGGATTCCACGAGGTCCCTGCCGACTTTCACGCGCCCGTGCACCTGCCAGCGCATGCGCCTGGGCGTGCACTGACGCGCACGCCCGTGCCGGTGTCCGTGCACCTGCCAGCGCATGCGCCTGCGCGTGCACCGACGTGCGCGCCCATGCCGGTGCCCGTGCACACGAATGTCTCCGCCACGCCATTGCCAGCGCTTGTCCCCGTGCGGGAACCAGTGCCTCCCTCAGCGGCATGGATGGCCGCCGTCGACCACTTCCTTGTACCAACGCCAGTCGCCTCCTCCCGCCAGTTGACTCGCTCCTGGAGACAGAAGTCCAGAACATTGTGGCCTTCCTTGAAGCTAGGGCCAACGTCAGGAGTATGCCAACAACGGCGCAAGACACGTTCGTTACCGTCGCCGTCGGTCAGTGGCCCGACGACACACAGAGCACGGCAGATGAGCCGCTTCCCACCGCAAGACGCCCCCGCCGCCGCCGCGTAATCTAAATTTGCCATGAAAAACGTTCGGATTGCCATGCTTAAATCCGAACATTTATCATTTCCGTTTATTTTAGATCGATCGTCGTATGAATGTAAAGTCAGAGTCAGACTAAATGAAATCTATGGTTTGATCGATTGAATGTTCTGCTAGAGTCGTACCAAATTAAATATAAAACGTCATCAAGCCACATGTATTCCTTCTCATCCAACGACCTAGACTGCTTCAATGTCGAGCGCTCAACACGTTTAGCATGCAGTTAATTTCATGCCAAAAATAGTGCTAATCACATAATAACACGCCAATAATATCCTACTTAATATCCGCATGCACTTAATATACTTCCAAATTAACATGCATTGCACGTATACATTGACTAGTACTACTAGTACGTGAAACTGGTGCCGTAACTTGTGAACGCGTCCAGATATGGTCAATGGCAACATCGCCCGCGAGTTCTCCGTGTTTGCCCGTGCGTCTAAACGCAGAAGGGGAGAGAGAGAGCACACATGGAACCCACCAGTAAGTGAAGGCGAATAGTACGTGCTAACGAGCCGGTCCCACTAATGTACTAAAAATAATATGTTATCCATTAAATAGGCTGTGGTAATATAAAAACATTATATGAACAAAGGGGGGTACAACAAACATTGTTGTTCTACGTATGTTGCCTATTGACGTGTGGCTTGAACGCCCTGGTCGCATGTTCGATCCTCGTCCTTTTTTTTTAATTTGTATATGGGTCCAAATTTGTTTCATGACAGGTGGTCCCCTCGGTGTGTAGTTTGTGGCACTTTAATTTGTGGGTCGAAATTTGTTCCATTCCAAGTGGACTATCGGTGAGTAGTTTTGTACTTATTTGTAATAATCAGAGTTTTTTGCAATAATACCATGGTGTGAAGTTGAAGGCGAGAAAGGACATGCGAGAGAGCGATGACCGAGCCAGAGGGAAATCAATTGGGGGAGGTGCGGGGGTTGCAACGGTGTTTGGAGTAGTTGTGGGCCGAATGCTACGAAAATATAATCTACCACCGGAATAAATGCCTACACAAATTAATCCAATGTTGGAGTCCCCCTCGCAATGTAAATAGCTCCGACTTTGCGAGGGATGGAGAGGTAGCTTCAATGTGTGGAAGATACGGCGTGAGAAAGCGAGGCCAATCGAGAGACATATAGATAGACAGACAAAGTGAGTGTGGTCCGACATTCATTGAAAAGATATATATGCTCTCGAGAGATATTGTACGATTGAGGTTTTGGGAAGGGTGAGGGTTGTAAGATAGAGCTTGAGAGATGATCCAGTCACAGACATGTAGATATATTTTGTCACGTCCAATATGCGACACTATCCTAAAGAGACTCGAAGGTCCCACCAAGGATAGAATCGCATATTGACACGCTTTTGCAAGGTGGATATCATTACATCAAACCATTACATAAATAGTTGGGGATACATACAAGGCATACAAATGCCACAAGAATACATCAATACATAGAACAACATCCGGCTACGGATGAGACACAAACAAAAGCTCAAACGACATCCACCCTGCTAGCCCGGGCTGCCGACCGGGAACCTATCCCAAGATCGACGACGAAGAAGAAGAACTCCAAGAAAAGCAAACATCGCTCTCGAGTCATGATCATTGCATAACCTGTACCTGCAACTGTTGGTGTAGTAATCTGTGAGCCACGAGGAATCAACAATCCCATTACCATGGGTATCAAGACTAGCAAAGCTTAATGGGTATGGAAGGGGTAAAGTGGTGAGGTTGTAGCAGCGGCTAAGCGAAGTATGGTGGCTAACTTATGAATACAAGAGTAAGATGAGAAGCTACGCAAACGGTCGCAAACTAGTAATGATCAAGAACTCATCCTGAACTACTTACGGTCAAACATAACCCAACTGTGTTCTCCTCTCGTACTTCCCTGAAAAGAGACAATCACGGTTACGCAACGCGGTTGGTGTATTTTTAATTAAGTTTACTTCAAGTCCTCTACAACCGGATATTAACAAATTCCCATCTGCCACATAACCGCGGGCACAGCTTTCGAAAGTTTAAACCCTGCACGGGTGTCCCAACTTAGCCCATGACAAGCTCACGATCCGGGAGACAATCCTCCATCGCTGGACATCCGATCAGACTCGGAATCCCGGTGCACAAGACATTTCGATAATGGTAAAACAAAACCAGCAAGACCACCCGAATGTGCCGACAAATCCTGATAGGAACAGTGCATATCTCGTTCTCAAGGCACACCGGATGACACATCCTACGAGTAAAACCAACCCTCAAGTTTCCCCGAGGTGGCCCCGCAGTCTACTCGGTTCGGACCAACACTCAGAGGAGCACTGGCCCGGGGAGGGAGTAATAAAAAATCCACGGGGGCCGGCAAGTCCCTATGCAAGTGTAGGTGATGAGGCAAATGGTAAAACCAATGTTGGGCCTTGCTGGAAGAGTTTTATTCAAAGAGAACTGTCAAGAGGGTCCCATACCCCTCATCGTGTTAGGGACGCAAAATCAAGGAACATAACACCGATATGAAGGAAACTAGGGCGGCAAGAGTGGAACAAAACACCAGGCATAAGGCCGAGCCTTCCACCCTTTACCAAGTATATAGATGCATTATTTAAATAAGAGATATTATGATATCCCATGATATCCGTGAAATCCATGTCCCAACATGGAACAACCTGCAACTAGCAACGCTATAAGAGGGGCTGAGCAAAGTGGTAACATAGCCAAACAACGGTTTGCTAGGAAGGGTGAAAAGGTTAGAGGCTATCATGGCAATTTGGGAGGCTTGATAACAAGTGGTAGGTAGCGCGACATAGCGATAGCATCGAGACAACTAGCATAGCAAAGATAGTAATGAGATCCAAGGTGACGGTCATTTTGCCTGAAATCCCGCTAGGAAGAAGATCGAATCGATGAAGAAGACGAGCCAACGTAGTCGAACGAATCCTCACAATCGCAACAAAACCGGAACTATCCAGGAGAAGCGCAACCGGAAAGAAGCAAACGACATAGTAAACAACCATCACAAAAACATGGCATGATGCACAAACAAGTATGATGCATGTCCGGTTTAATGAGGCATGGCATGTCAAAGAGCATCAAACAATACTACAAATTAAATGGAGATCAATATGCAACGAGTTGCATATTGAAGAAACACCACATGCAAGTATTTAATTCGCTCTCGTTTATGTACCCAACAATATTAAATGTTGTTAAACATGGCAAGAGATGAAACATAAGTAAACTATACAGTTAGGCATTTTAAGTGAGGCCGGAAACAACAACAATAATTCCGGAAAAATCGCCATGTGCATTTAGCAATTTAAAGCAAACAACAATTATAAACATTTTAAATGTTGTTATCATGATGTGGATGACATATGCAAGTTTTATGAAAATGTTGACATGAGCATATTATGAAGCATTTGTCACCGTGGTGGAAAGAAAGGGTGCCACAGCAACGACAACGAAAACGGTGCCACGGCAACGTTCCGGTTCTGACAACTCAACGAGATATCGGTGCAAAAGAAGCAAGTGTGCGGATGTGCGGAACATGCTATAGATGGTGGGGTGATCCCGGTTGCCGGGTTCCCACGGGTCAACGACATGGCAAACGAGGAGGAACATGTAGGGACAACTCGGATATGGTGCAAACACGGGCATCTCATGCATCGCAAACATTCGTTCTCGGAAGGTCATCTCGGCGGTTATACCTTCGAAGCGTGCGTTTTCGGAACGGGTCGAGTTCGTAGTGGAGGTAGACGTTCTCGCGATGTAGTGGAAGTAGTGGTACACATCTCGGAGAGGGACTTGACGCATCCGAGTAACTTGGGGTCGACGGTAGTAGTTCACGGTCATAGTCGCACGAGTTTCCGTAGATGTTAGGGGTCACGGCGAGGAACTTGACGGTTCCGTTACACGGTTCTTCGGAGACGGTAGTAGTACAAGGTCGCCGTTGTCGGCGTTCTGGGAACGGGGGTCCCCAGACTTGCCTGCCCACGGCGTGGCTAAGTTAGCGGGCCGTACGGCCCGTCTTCATCAACAAGGCAATCAAGAACTTCGCGAGGGGCCAGGCCTCGCGAGGCGGACGACGCAAGACCTCCTTAGGAGCGGCCTAGCCTGGCAGGCTCACAAGGAGCGGAGATATCAAGGCGAGGCAAACCTCACGAGGCTCTCGTGACGTGAGCCATTACGATCGACCCCAGGAGGGCGCCAGGGCGCGCGGCGTCCTTGTTTTCCTCTTTGGTGCTAAAGAGGCAGGCACAGGCGCGGAGTACCGAGGCATCAAGCAAAGGTTTCCATATCGGTGCAACGAGACCAAGACCGGCAGGACGGCAAGGCGGAGGTCACCATGGAGCCCAAGACGGCGTCATCGCCAGAGCCTTTAGCAGGCGAAGACCACTTTTGTCAGGATAGCTTGTACTAGCTGTCCCCTTTCAAATTTGCCCGCTGTTGTTGGCTCCCTTCCCGCTCATTTTTTGGGAGAGGACCAGGGCCTATATAAGTAGAGCTAGCCACCACAGTAGGGAAAAAAAGTCACGCTCTCACCGCACAAGTTCACCAAGCACAAGAACACCTCAACCTCAGGAGGTTTTTCTTCCCCTTGTACTGCTCATCATCACCCCAAGAGGCAATCCACCACCACAGACTGGAGTAGGGTATTACACCACAACGGTGGCCCGAACCAGTATAAATCTCGTGTCTTTCTGTGTTGCGAGTTGGTCGAGTTCGTCCGTGAGATCTTAGCAAGCTAGGGCGTGGATCGGTAGGAGGGAAAGATCTTCGCGCGCACCCTAGAGTTCGAACCTTAAGGGTTTTGCCGGAACCCTAGATCCGACATTTGGCGCGCCAGGTAGGGGTGCACCGTAGCTTCCCTTTCGTCGATCCGTCGCTTCGTCGTTTCCATGGCGGACGCTCGCTGCGCTCTTGCTGAGCGCCGGGCTGCCCTCACTGCCCGCGTTGCTCAGACGGCTCCCATCGGCGGGCCACCTCGTCGTTCTCTGTCTCCCGCCACCAACGCCGCCACCGGTCCAGCGGGGAACGAGCAGCAAGCGTCCTTGCTGCACCCATCGGTGCGGCAGGACGGCCGCACCGCCACTCCATCGCTGACCCCGGCCGGTTCTTCGTCTCATGCACGCCGTGCTCCCATGGACGCGCGGGCCGCGCTCCTCGCAGCAAACGAGCTCCTGCGCTACAGCCCGGTCGACGACCTCTACGAGGAGTGGCTCGACCGCGTCGCCGAGCTCGTCCACGCCGCAGGGGGCTCCCCGGCGCCGTCCCTCTCTCTGCCTCACCCTCTGCCAGCCACGGGCGACGTGGCCCATGGTGCACCTCCACCACCTCTGCCCCAAGACTGCGCCAAGGCGCGCGGCCCCACGGCGCGATCCACCACGCCCGGTGCCCGCGCGCGAAGAGAGGAGCTGCCAAGAAATCCCTCGGCCGCGAGAAGCTGCACCTGCGCTCCCCGCGCCACCTCATCAAGACCGCGTGCTGCCTGGGTCGGCGGCGCGTGGACCTCATCAAGACCAGGCTCCACCTCTGAGGTGAGCCCCGGCAACCACGGCCGGTTGCCGCGCCTTCACCCCCGAGCTGCGTAGCGTCGCCTGGCCGGGCAAGTTCAAGCCGGATCTGCCCCCTCGTTACGACGGCACCGCCGACCCCGCGGAGTTCTTGCAGCTCTACGAGCTGAGCATCGAAGCAGCCAACGGCGACGAGAAAGTCATGGTGAACTGGTTTCCCATGGCTCTCAAGGATGGTGCCCGCTCCTGGCTCCTGAACTTGCCGCAAGGCTCGGTCTCCTCCTGGAACGAGATGCGCGACCACTTCGTCAGCAACTTCCAGGGCACCCGTGACCGCCCGCCGGCCGCGGGCGACCTGCGCCGCATCAAGCAACAACCAGGAGAGACCCTCCAGAAGTACATCCAGCGCTTCAACAACACTCGCCTCAAGATCCCCAAGGTCATGGACGAGGCCATCATCTCCGCGTTCTCCGACGGCGTCCGTGACGTCAAGATGAAGGAAGAGCTTGCTATCCACGAGGAGTTGTGCACGTCTCAGGAGCTGTTCAACCTGGCGACCAAGTGCGCAAGAGCTGAGGAGGGGCGCCTTTCCCTCCTCAAGCTGCCAGCTGCGGGCGCAGAGGAAAAGAAGGCCAAGGCCAAGGACGTGAAGCGCAAGGAAGCGGCCGTGCTCGCAGCAGAGCCCGACACCAAGCGGGGCAGAGATCAGCACGAGTCATCCAAGAACAGCCGGCCGTTCTGCCCCTTCCACAACCTGAACACCCACAACACCAGTAGCTGTCAAGAGCTCAGAGCCATCCACGAGGGACGCTTCGATCGACGCCCCGAACGCAGCAACCGTGGCTACGGCCGTGGAGGAGGACGTGGTGGCGGACGCTGGGACGACCGTGGCCCACGCCAGGAGTAGCGTGACCGTCCTCGTGAGGACCGCTGGCAGGATCATCCTCGCGAGGGCGCCTAGAGAGACCAGCCTCGCGAGGACCGCCCTCAAGGCAATGCCGGTCTTCCCCCGCTGCCGCCACCGCCAAGGAGGAACGACGACCACCACCAAGACGAGGGGGCTGGGGGCTTCTAGGAGCCGCGTGCAATCGCATGTATCTTGGGTGGAGCTCAGGCTCCAGCCTCGCAGTGCATCTTCAAACAGTTTGCTCGTGAAGTGAACGCAGTCCTCCCCAAGCTTGAGGCCACGCGCCCGCTCAAGTGGTCCCAGTGCGCCATCACCTTCAACTCGGCAGATCAGCTCAAGTGCGCCGATGCTTAGTTCCCCAGTCATCAGCAACGTGCAAGTTACCAAGACCCTCATCGACGGTGGCGCCGGACTCAATGTTCTGTCCATTGACACACTCGACAACCTCCAAGTGCCATACGAGCAACTTCAGCCTACCAAGCCATTCTCAGGGATGACCGACGCTTCCACCACACCGATTGGGCAGGTCCGCTTCCCTGTCACCTTCGAGGAACACAAGAACTACCGCACCGAGCTCATCGACTTCGACGTCGCCCACATCCGTCTGCCGTACAACGCCATCCTCGGGTATCCAGACCTGGCCAAGTTCATGGCCATCATCCACCACGGCTACAACGTCCTCAAGATGCCAGGAAGCGGCGGAATCATCATGGTCCCATGTGAAGAAAGAGATGCAGTGTGCTCCCTCGAGCGCGCCTTCCAAGCTGCAGCAGTCGACGACCCCGACAGCAGAAGCGAGGGCCCTCCGGAGGACATCCCCAAGAAGAAGCAGTTGCGCCGTGCCGGGCCTCAGGAGGGTGGCATCGCAGCTGGAACTTCGTCAGGATCAGCGCCCGCTCCAGGGGCGCCTCCCTCCGTCGCATAGGAAGGCGCGCCCGGCGCCCTCCTCGGGCAGGGCTCGGGGGCTTTCTTCTGGAAGGCATCGAACCTTGCCCACATCACGAGGGAGGCACTTGGGCACCACTTGGAGGCGTGCTTTGCGGCATGTTTCCCTCAGGAGATCACAGGAAAGGGAGCGCCCACCGCTCAGGAGTTTGTCACCAAGACCACTCAGGAACTGCAAGACGCAAGGGTCATGCGCGGCGACCGCCGCTCACGAGGCACAGCCCCCCATCCAGGCGAGGGTGCCGGGCTGCGTGTCTGCATCGACGTCCCAGGGCTCAACAGGGCCGCATCACAGGAGCCCTTCTGGCCTTCGCGCGTGGGACGCTGCGAGGGTCCACCGCACAGCTACGTTCGCATGCCCTTTGGCCTGCCGAGCGTGTCGTCAGCCTATCAGTGCAACATGCGGCGCATCATGGCAGCTCAGGAGGCCAGGCACCACGCCGTCCTGGCGGAGACGGAGATGGTCCTCAGGGAATCACCTGAGCCCCCAGAGCCTCCCGAGGCTCAGGGCCCCGGTGGCTCGTGAGGAGCCATTCCTTCAGCGCACGCCTTCAGCTGCACCAACTCTTCTTCGTCGATAGAACCAGGTGACATTTTCCAAGTTCATTTAGCCGGGAGTGCCCCTCGGGCTGCATTATTCCCAGGCCGCGTGGGTCCGTCCCTGTGGCGTGTATCCTTTGCTTATGTCTTTAGCTTACCTTGCTGGGGGCGCCCCTCGGGCTGCATCATCCCTAAGCCGCCCGGGCCTGACCCAGTGGCATGTGTCTTTCTGCATTTACTTAAGTTGGTTTGCCTTCTGTGCTTAATCTGCCTGATTACCACCTGCTCGATCGCCACCCACCATGGGTCCATTCATCCTGTGCAATTCGCTTGCGCGTTAAAAGGGGGGCTCCTGAGCATCGTGACTCAGGAGCTCTTACTGGCTCTCCAGCCCTCACCCCCTGGCCTTGACCACGGCATCACGACCTGCCATACCAGCGGCGGCTGAGCTCGCTCGAGGGCCGGGACCTGAGGACGTAGAGTGCTTGCACCTAACCGCATTGCAGGAACATACAGCTATCAACACTCAAGACCAGGCGCAACCCGCCTTGAGGTAGGGCCTCGCAAGTCCCGCGCTGGCTCACGAGTGCCCAGATACACCTCGCAGCCCTGTCGTGCAAGCCACGTGTCAGGGCGGGGCTGTACACACCCCGGGGGCTCCTCCCGGAGGAGGCCCCCCTCCCACGCACAAGTGGAAGCACCATGCTCCGCGCTGGCCGTCGACACTGCCGAGGAGTGGCTATGCCCGTGCACAAGCGGAAGCACTATGCTCCGCGCTGGTGATAAACAACTGAGGGCGGCTCATGGTCGTACCAACCTCAGGGAGCCCCAGAGCTCAGCGTCCGGCCTCACTGCAACGCCTCCCCTCGGGAGAGCCGCGCGAGGGGGCTGGGCACGGGGGCTGCGCTCGGGTCACGCCCAAGCACTCGCCACCCAACCAGGTCTCCCGGACCTGGTCGTCGCACGCCCCTCCCGAGGCCTCGGCGAGGACAGGTATGGAAGCCGTTTGCACGTCAAGGGGGACTCCTGAGGATCGCGACTCAGGAGCCTAACTGGTCACGTAGCCCCTCACTCCTTGGTCCGTCCTGGTCTCCGGTCGGCCCAATGGCGGTTGAGGTATGCGCGGGGCCGGGCTCTGCCGACGTAGAACATTAATCTATCCCCATGAACTCTCCCTATAAGTTGTTTGCGCGTCAAGGGGGACTCCTGAGCATCACAACTCAGGAGCCTAACTGGTCACGTAGCCCCTCACTCCTTGGTCCGTCCTGGTCTCCGGTCGGCCCAACGGCGGTTGAGGTATGCGCGGGGCCGGGCCCTGCCGACGCAGAACACAAAGCAAATAGGAAGGAAAGCGCAAAATCTTGAAGCAAATATTAGAAACATATTGTCCTCACAATATCAAATGAAAAGTCTAAACGCCTCCACGAGGCCTGATGCATGTTGCAGGAACGAAACAGGAAACTAGCTGCAGGTCACCCCTGAACACCGCCATCACCGGCGGAAGGTGCTCCTCCGTGGGTGACGTCGTCTTCACCTGCACCATCAGCCGCAGGATCGCCGGACAAGGGTGCGGAGACAAAGCCGCGAAACTTCTTCAGCAGGGCCTCCACCTGACCTTGCATGGCTGCGGCAGCGGCCGCGCTGTGATCATCAGCCACGGGTTCCAGCAACTCGTCAAGACAAGTGTTGGGGTCGCGGAGGTACAGATGGCTGAAGACGTGAGTCAATGCAGCTGAAGACAGGACGCGAGCTTCTGCCTCCGCCATGGGTCCGACACCATCAACGACTTCCTCGAGCGCCTTCACCAAGAGAGGAAGCAGCCGGGCGAGGCCGTCCTCATCGGTGGCCAGCGACTTCTCCGGGCCGTGCTCGTAGAGCGTCTTCAGTGCCTTGCAAGATCTCTTCTCGAGGTCGGCAAAGGCCACACGGTCCTCGGCCAGGACCCGCACCTTGGTGTCAAGATCGGCCTCCCTCGCCTTCACCTTCCGCTCCAGCTCTTCCAACCGGATGCGCTCGGCGGCCTGCGTCTTCCCCAGCTCCACCATCTCAGCGTCGCGGTTCTTGACGGCATCTTCCTAGGCCTTCACCTCCTCCTCCTTTGCCAGGCGGCTGCGCGCTTCTTTAGCGTGCTTATCACGCAGGCTCTGCAACTCGTCCTCCAGCTCTTGGCAGCGGTCGCTGAGGGAGTCCTGGACTAAGGGGTCCTCGGGCGTCCGGCCTGTTATCTGTTGGGCCGGACTGATGGGCTATGAAGACATGAAGGCCGAAGACTATACCCGTGTCCGGATTGGACTCTACTCGGCGTGGAAGGCAAGCTAGGCGACCGATTATGAAGATTTCCTCCTATGTAACCGACTCCATGTAACCCTAGATCTCTCCGGTGTCTATATAAACCGGAGAGCATAGTCCAGATAGGACAGATTCATTACCATATACTCATAGGCTAGACTTCTAGGGTTTAGCCATTACGATCTCGTGATAGATCAACTCTTGTAACACTCATATTTATCAAGATCAATCAAGCAGGAAGTAGGGTATTACCTCCATAAAGAGGGCCCGAACCTGGGTAAACATTGTGTCCCCCGTCTCCTGTTACCATCGATCCTAAACGCACAGTTCGGGACCCCCTACCCGAGATCTGCCGGTTTTGACACCGACATTGGTGCTTTCATTGAGAGTTCCACTGTGCCGTCGACGAAAGGTTTGATGGCCCCTGCAATCATCAGTAACGACGTGGTCCAGGGAGAAACCTTCCTCCCCGGACAGATCTTCGTATTCGGCGGCTTTGCACTGCGGGCCAACTCGCTTGGCCCTGGAGCAGATCGATAGTTACGCCCCTGGCCACCAGGTCGGGTTCGTAAGCTTAAACTATGTCGCGGACATCCGTGGAGACTTGATCTTTGAGGGGTTTGATACCGCGGCGATCGCTCCCCCTTTCTCCAATGAACATGACCGAAATCCGTCATCGGAGCACACCCAGGAGATGGATCCTGTTGCTGCAATGGCCTCAGTACCAAAGCAGATTGCGCCCTTCGAGGCCATGAAGTCCGCGGCGTTGGAGCCTCACACGGACTCGACATCCCGCAATGCTTGCCAACGGAACCCCGGACTCGTTTCCGGCTGCACGTTCCGGACCGGATACACCTGCGGACACCGAGCTGGATCGGTTGTCGATTTTCGAATTTAGCGCCGCACACGTCTTCCAGCATTCGCCTTTGGGTGACGTACTAAATTCTTTAAAGAACTTATCCTCTGAGAAAGACTCACAGCCGAACTATGTTCGGTTCGAGCTAGAGGCGGATGACGAGGAATTTTGCTTCCCACCCGCCACCCACTTCATAGCCACCGTCGACGACTTAACCGACGTACTTGACTACGGCTCCGAAGACATCTCCGGTATGGACGACGATGCCGACAACAAGCAAGGCCAAGACCCGCCATTCACTGGATGTTGGACAGCCACCTCTTCGTACGACGTATACATGGTTTATACACCCAAGGGATCTGGTGACGACAAAGAAGATCTAGATAAGAATACAACTTCCAAGATGCAGTCCAAGCGCCGGCGCCCTAAACGCTGTTCTAAGCCTCGCCGCTCAAAGGATAGCAATACTGGTACCGGAGAAAATAGCACTCCGGGCGATGCCGAAAACAATGAAGACCCTGTCGGAGCTACATCCGAACAGGAGGAACTTGACGATAGGCAAGACAACCCTGATGAGCAGGCTATAGAGGACAACTCAGGGGACGATAGTTACCATCCACCCTCCAAAGAGGAGACAAGCCTCGGCAACGAAGATTTCATCGTGCCTGAGGACCCTCTGGAACAGGAGCGCTTTAAGCTTCAACACATAGCCACCGCAAGGAGCCTGAAAAAGAAACAGCAGCAGCTTCAAGCTGAACAAGATCTGCTCGTCGACAGATGGACTGACGTCCTGACAGCGGAAGAATACGGCCTCAAGCGCCCAGCCAAGTGCTACCCGAAACGCAGACTGCTACCTCAATTCAATGAGGAGGCACCGGAGCGCACATCTCCCTCGTGCAATGCGGAACGACCACCACGTGGTCGAGACAGGGCGACCGACCGGCCACCACGCGGTCAGGATAAAGCGGCAACTCTGGCCGAACAGTAGCCTGCCCAACCGCCCCGCAAAAATAAAGACGGAAGAGTTCGAGGTCACATGTATGACCCCCGGCAGACCCTGGACAGTAGAGCAGGGCATAAAAGATCGATCTACGGATCACGAGGACGTGCCTCGAGGCACGAAGACGGCTACCTATTCGGACATGACAAACCTAACCACGCCCGGTCCGAGTGCCACAGACGGACTCCATCGGAGCTACGCCGTGACACGGCTCGGTACAGAGGTGCCACACACCCTCTCTGCTTCACATACGAGGTACTGGATCACGAATTCCCCAAGGGATTCAAGCCTGTTAATATCGAATCATACGACGGCACAACCGATCCCTCAGTGTGGATCGAGGATTTCATCCTCCACATCCACATGGCTCGAGGAGATGACCTCCACGCCATTAAATACCCCCCACTCAAGCTCAAAGGACCGGCTCGACACTGGCTTAACAGCCTACCTGAAAATTCTATCGGTAGCTAGGAGGACTTGGAAGAAGCTTTCCTAGACAACTTCCAAGGAACATATGTCCGGCCACCAGACGCCGATGATCTAAGCCACATAGTTCAACAACCTGGAGAATCAGCCAGAAAATTCTGGAATAGGTTCCTAACCAAAAAGAACCAGATTCTTGACTGTCCGGATGCCAAGGCCTTAGCAGCCTTCAAACACAGCATCCGTGATGAATGGCTAGCACGCCACCTTGGCCAAGAAAAACCAAAATCCATGGCAGCCCTCACGGCACTCATGACCCGCTTTTGCGCAGGAGAGGAGAGCTGGCTGGCCCGTAGTAACAACACAGCCAGCGAGACAGGCCCCTCCGAGGCCAAGAATAGCACCGGCAAGCTCCGGCGCAATAGGCACAAACGCCGAAGCAATGACAACAACACCGATGACACTACAGTCAACGCCGGATTCAGTGGCTCCAAGTCCGGCCAACGGAACAAGCCCCACAAAAGAAATAATGAAGGACCTTCCAGCCTGGACCGCATACTCGACCGTCTGTGCCAGATACACGGCACCCCGGACAAGCAAGCCAAGCATACCAACAGGGATTGTTGGGTTTTCAAGCAGGCTGGCAAGTTAAATGCCGAAAACAAAGAAAAGGGATCACAAAGTGAGGACGAGGATGAAGAGCCCCGGCAGCCGAACAATGGGGGGCAGAAGAAGTTTCCCCCTCAAGTCAAAACGGTGAACATGATATACGCTACACACATCCCCAAAAGTGAGCATAAGCGTGCACTCAGGGACACGTCTACGCAGTAGAGCCAGTCGCCCCCAAATTCAATCCATGGTCGTCATTCCCGATCACCTTTGATCGTCGAGACCACCCAACCAGTATCCGTCATGGCGGTTCGGCCGCATTGGTCCTCGACCCAATCATCGACGGATTTCATCTAACGCGAGTCCTAATGGATGGCGGTAGTAGCCTCAACCTGCTCTATCAAGATACAGTTCGGAAGATGGGCATTGACCCCTCACAAATAAAAACCAACAAAGACTACCTTCAAAGGGTCATACCAGGCGTCGAGGCCCGCTGCACGGGCTCAATCACGCTGGAAGTGGTCTTCGGTTCTCCGGAAAATTTCCGAAGTGAGGAGTTAATCTTCGACATCGTCCCATTCCACAGCGGCTACCATGCACTGCTCGGACGAACCGCGTTTGCTAGATTCAACGTAGTGCCACACTACACTTATCTCAAGCTCAAGATGCCCGGTCCACGCGGCGTCATAACAGTCAATGGCAACACGGAACGCTCCCTCCGAACAGAGGAGCACACCGCCGCCCTAGCAGCAGAGGTACAGAGTGGCCTTCTCAAACAACACCATAGTGTGGCTGCCGATCCCCTGGACACCGTCAAGAAGTTCCGAACTACACTGCAGCAGGACAGCAAGGCTCGTCAAGAGCTCGACTAGCAATTTGGCCTCCGTCCCAGTCCCGATGAAGTAGTGGCACTCGTACCACGCATACATAATTGCGCACTTGAAATTCCATGGACATCGACGGAGGCACGAGCTAACCCGGGATCTACAGTTCGGCTAGACCGACCCCGGACACACTTTTTCCTTTCTGTTTCAGGTTCCTTTTCCCGCAAGCCTGATCACCAGCCCTTTCGAAGGATCGGCATACAAAGGGGGCCTGCAGCATAGGTGCGCAGGGTAGCCTCCATACGTTCTTCTCGACGGTATTTTTATTTATTTCCCAGGACCCGCACGCTGCTCTTTCTTGACCCCGGCATGTTAAATAGTCCGGGTGCCTATCGCACTATTTGTATAAGATACGCCTTGACGTATCCATTCAGTTATAATAAAAATGATTTGCGGCCCAGTTTCTGTGGTTTTTCACTCCTTACTTCATTTTCATTTCGACCTGCTTATCAGCTACATAGGTACTCTTTTGTACGTTTCATATTTGCCAGCGGCTGTTTATCACCCCATAACACGGCAACAAAGTCTGAATACTTCTTGTATAACAGTTCGGCACCCCGAATTTAGCATTATATGCATTGGCTCCGAATCATGTCTTTGGTCAATAGTTGGGTTGCCCGGCTCCTGTGCTTGCTACCCTACGTTCCGTTCCATAGGCTAGGGTAGTAAAGGGAGAACTACTGCGATTGTGCCCCGGCCTTGACCGGATGAGCACCTCAGTAGAGAAAGCCGAAAACTGACTATCATGATACGGCAAGAGCCGGTCAGCTGTTCGAGGGTTACAAAATCGTTGGAGATTTTTTCTGCATCACGCGAAGGATCGGCACTTCCCGATCGGATGCGGACAGCACCCTGGCTTCGACCAGGGGCTACACGCTTGCTTAATTATAAAACTCCTATGGCTAAGTGAGGGCGTTTAAGCCGTATAGTCTGTTTGCCTTGTTCGTTGGCTAAACAACTCCTTCAAGGACCATGTAATTGGATCAAGATTGTTTAGATCCCATCCCGAACACCTCCGTACTACTTACGTGAGGGCAGAAGCCGACGACTGGCCAACCCTCAGATTGTATATAACCCGGCCACACAAGAGGAAACAATTTCAAGCATAACGAAATTTCATTACAGAACAAGCTTTGTCTTTATAATACAAGGCAAAGGACAACACGAATATATTCATTCAAAAATAATGTCCTTCGAACACTGAGCTGCCACAAGTCGAGACCCTTCTAAGACATCTGCAAAATACTTCTCGGGTGTGCGGTGCTCCTTGCCCTCTGGCGGCCCGCTGGCCACTTCAACAGCGTTCATCTTCGCCCACCACATCTTGCAGCGAGCAAAGGCCATGCGGGCACCTTCAATACATGCAGAGCGCTTGACGACGTCCAGCCACGAATAGGCCTCCACTAGCCGCCTCACGAGTCCGAAGTAGCTGCCGGGTATAGCTTCGGCTGGCCATAGCCGGATTGTCAAATCCTTCATGGCTAGTTCGGCCACCCTGTGCAGCTCCACCAGCTGCTTCATCTGATCGGTGAAGGACACGGGATGCTCCGGCGTCGCATACTTCGACCAGAATAGCTTCTCCGTAGAACCTCCTCCTTCAGCTCGGTAGAACGCTGTAGCGTCTGATACGCTGCGTGGTAGATCCGCAAAAGCTCCTGGGAACTCCAAACTCGGGTTAGTAAAAGGTACTGCCTTTCCGCATGCTTGCTTTGCATCTTAAAAGCCTTACCCACCGTGATGTTCTTGGCCTCCTGGATCTCTTGGATGACGGCCTGGGCCTCATTCCGCGTGGTTTCCGAGCCCTGACGAGCCTTGGTGAGTTCGGCCTTTTTAGCCGACGTATCATTCTCCAAGGTCTCACATTTTTTCACTGCATCTTGGAGCTCCTGCTGGATTACCTTGACATGGGCCTTAAGCTTCTTACGGGCGGCTTGCTGCTGGACAGCCTTTTCCTCGGCCTCGCCCAAGGCCTTCCTTAGGGCCTCGACCTCGGTCACAGCCCCTGCATACATTTCGACATTACAGTCAATACATAGCGTCTCCGCTTTCCGAACACACAGCAAGACGTTACTTACCTTGCCTCTCCTGTAGCCGCACTCTAACATCGCCGAGCTCGTTCTCAGTCTGCTCCAGCCTCTGCTTTAGTTCAGAGACTTCGGCAGCATGTGAGGTCGCGGCCAACAGCGATGCCTGCTCATGCACACATATCATGTTAGTCTCCTACACTCGAGGATTGATCCTTTGTCTGGCTCCTCGTACCGAGCACCGGACAGTGTCTCAGGGGCTACTGACTATATGGGGTTTTTTCTTTGTTATTTACCTCGAACCTTCTCGATCACCGTGCTCATAAGAGCATGGTGCTCGTCCATAACGGAGGCGCCTTGTAGCACCTCCATCAGGTTATCCGGCGCCCCTGGATGGACAGGGACCACCGAGGGAAATGGGGCACCCCCTCCTTCAAAGAGGGCTGCCCGCCCGACTCCGGAGCCGTATGGGTCTCCGAAATCACATCCGGCTGAGGGCCAAGATGGATGCGTCCCTCTTCGCCAGTCTCCATGGGGATCGTCTCCTCCATGTGTCCGGCAGTGGAGGCTTCGCCTCGTGGCACCTCCCGGACATCGTTCTGGGTTCCTCCTCGGCTCGGATCGGCCCTTCGGGACAACGCCTCGGCGTCGTCTCCGGCCCCAGGGGAGTAAGCAGGCGGTGGCGACTGGCTCGCCATCTCCGACGGAGCCAACGAACTCCCAGACGAGGATCGGTGGATCAGGTCGCAGGCCGGACTGCAATAGCACAGCTAACTACATCAAGATAATGGAAAGAAAGGGCTGGATCAGCGCATAAATAAGCCATGCCACTTACGATGTGGCCTAGGGCTTTTGGCGGGGGCGTCGTTCCGGACTACTGTCAACCTCCCACGCGGTGTTGGCTGCCAGAACGCCCTTTCCCTTTTTGGGCGCCTCCGCCTCGAGATGCGCCGGAGCCGCCCTCTTCTTCTTCCTCTCCTCAGGGGGAGGATTGTTTTCTTCTTCGTCCTCTTCCGAAGTACCCTTACGGCAGAGGCCGCTCTTGGCCCCCTTTGCCTTCTTGGCCTTCTTCTCCGGCGCCTTGTACGGCGCCAGTACCAGCATCTCCGCCAAGCGTGGGATGACTGGTTCTTCGGGCAGCGGAGCCGGACACTGGATCCGCTTCGCCCTCTCCGTCCAGTCCTGAAGGAGCAATAACAAAAGCTCAGACATCATCCTCGAAACAATTAGGTTGAGGACTCGTTTGGAATAACATACCTTGCTGGCAGGGTGTGTACAATCGTGACCACGGTCCGAATCCGTGGCCGGTGGTTTCTCATTGCCCTTGAAGAGTAATTTCCATGCGCCCTCATGTGTAGTCTCGAAGAGCCTCACCAGAGTCCGGTGCTTCTTGGGATTTAACTCCCACAGCGGCCGGCTTCGGCGCTGGCATGGAAGGATCCGGCGAACTAACATCACCTGGATCACATCAACGAGCTTGACGCTCTTGGTTACCATACTCTGAACACGCGTCTGCAATGCTATCAGCTCGTCAGGAGAACACCAGTCCGGACTCTTCTTGACCCAGGAGGTGAGTCGCATAGGAGCGCTGGAGCGGAATTCGGCAGCCGCGGCCCAGGAGGTGCCGCGTGGTTCTGTGACGTAGAACCACTGCTTCTGCCACTCCTTTATTGTATCCACAAAGGTGCCTTTGGGCCAAGAGACGTTGGACAATTTACTCACCATTGCCCCACCACACTCCGTGTGCTGGCCATCCACCACCTTCGGCTTCACGTTGAAGACATTGAGCCACAGTCTGAAGTGGGGGTGGATGCAGAGGAAAGCCTCGCATACGACGATAAACTCCGAAATGTTGAGGAACGAATTCGGGGACAGATCATGGAAATCCGGCATGGGGACGATCTGTCCCTCGGCCGGCAGACGGTGGGCGATCTCTTTCGCCGAATATCCGGCCGCCCGGAGCTCAGTAATGTCCTCCTCCGTGACGGAGGAGACTATCCACTTACCCTGACCACCGGATCTGGACATGGTTGCTGGGGTGGGAAGGAGATTGGAACTTGGGCGCTGGAGCTCAAGGTTGGGAAGGGAGAAAACGGAGAGGAAGCGTGAGAAGAGGAAAGGGGAATCCTTATCTCCTTATAAAGGCAACAAATATTAAATGCCTCCTCACTCGCCTTGAGATTCGCCTATTCCCAAGGGCTGTGTAAACGGCACGGTTGGGTTACCCATGCCCGCATTGATGAGAATCCCGCGATAAGGGGACACGATCTCTGCTTTGACAAGACGTGCCAATAAAACCGCTTCCCGAGACGCGGGGCGACATGCTAGCCAACGGTTGGATATAATAACCGGGCAGGCATGATACAATGTCGTAAACAGTTGTCAGCGGATGGGACTCATGTAAAATATATAAATTCTCTCTGCAGTTGTGCATGGTGTGTAACAGGTCCGGATACAATCATTGCATCCGAAGACTATCTTGGAGTTCGGAAACAGGGGAACCCGCCTTGCAATGCCGAAGACAATCCGCGCGCCGGACTCCTCGTCATTGAAGCCAGGTTCAGGGGCTAGTGAGGGAGTCCTGGACTAAGGGGTCCTCGGGCGTCCGGCCTGTTATCTGTTGGGCCGGACTGATGGGCTATGAAGACATGAAGGCCGAAGACTATACCCGTGTCCGGATTGGACTCTACTCAGCGTGGAAGGCAAGCTAGGCGACCGATTATGAAGATTTCCTCCTATGTAACCGACTCCATGTAACCCTAGATCTCTCCGGTGTCTATATAATCCGGAGAGCATAGTCCAGATAGGACAGATTCATTACCATATACTCATAGGCTAGACTTCTAGGGTTTAGCCTTTACGATCTCGTGGTAGATCAACTCTTGTAACACTCATATTCATCAAGATCAATCAAGCAGGAAGTAGGGTATTACCTCCATAGAGAGGGCCCGAACCTGGGTAAACATTGTGTCCCCCGTCTCCTGTTACCATCGATCCTAGACGCACAGTTCGGGACCCCCTACCCGAGATCCGCCGGTTTTGACACCGACAGTTGCGGGCGGCCATAGTGTCTTTCAGCGCCGAGTCATGATCGGATGCAACGTTGGCGGCACTCCGCTTCTCCTTCTCGGAAGATGTTGCGGCCTGGATCAGCGCCGCGCGGACCGCCAATTCGGAGTGAAGCCAGCCAGAGGCCAGCTCCAGACGCCCGGCCACCATGCGCGGGTCCGCGCTCAGGAGATCTGCCCGCAACTGGGTCATCTCCGAAAGAGCGCGTCCCAAAACAGTAGCAGGAGCAGAAGAACCTGGGAGTGGAGGTGCAGCAGTGGGAGGAGGCGACGTCGTCACCAAGGCCTGGGAGGATGCGGGTTCCGGAGCAGCCGGGACCTCTCCAGCCAAGCCAGACACCGGCACCTCCGGATCCAGTGTGGGCATGGGGGCTGATTCCACACGGCAATGCCCTTCTTGGCCTCGCGAGGGCGACCGGGTTGGGGAAGTGCGAGTGTTGCTGCTGCCTCCTTTCCCTGTGGAGGGAGGCGCGACAGTCGCATCCTCCTTCCTTTTCTTCGCCGAGGGCACCGGCCTAATCAACCAAGGGTGAACGTCAGGAAATGACGAGTACAAGCAGGGACAAGACGAAGCTCAAGGCTCTTGCCCATCCACCGCGACGTATTCCACCTTCCTCTTGGGGAGCTTGAAGCCGGACAGCGTCGGGGCCAGAGAAGTGGGTGTGCGGGCCCGGGCGGCAGAAGGTCCGGAGCCGGCCTCAGGAGGCATCAAGACGGAGGCAGCATCCCGAGGAACCAACGACGACCTGCCCCTTGTCGGGATGAGAGGTTGCTCCCTCTCCTCCTGGCGAGCATCGGCCTCCGCTTCGTCGGGAAGGGTGCGGAGGATCTCAGCCTTGCTCCAAGGAGGAGTCTCCCCCACCTCCTCCAGAGTCTTCTCCGAGTCCACCTCTTCTTCGTCCACCCCACGGGACTCGTCAGAGGACACCTCCATCGGATTCGGTGCTATGGAAGCTCCGGCAAGCGCTGGCGGCACCAGCCCGCGCGCGACGAAGGTCGGCCTGGAAACCACAAATGGCTCCCAGTCCTCGCATAGGAACAAAGGAGTAAAGGCGCTCGGCGGGTACACCTAGTTCTCCCCAACCAGGAGGCGCAGGACAGCGACCAGTTCGACACCAGGAAGGGCCCCCTATCTCAGGTGGGTCTTGTCTTCATCATCTCCGAGCTCCCACAAGGGACGCGCACACGCCTGAAGCGGTACGATGCGCAGCACCAGGAACTCCCTCAGGAGCATGGCCCCTGTAACCTTCGCCGCATTCGCGTTGCCAGGCTTCAGGTCCGCCTGCATCTGCGCCAACACCGGCAATGCCCGCTCGTCGGCAAGCTCTGCGCGGAGCCACCCCTTGTTGGACTGGGGCGCCTCCCTCGGCAGTACCAGGCACGGATGGGCGCGCTTAGCGTCCATCATGACCCATTTGGCCCGAATGTTGTCGGCCCTCTTCCCGGTGCTCGAGATTGAGTTGGCCTTGCTGGACGCAACGAAATTGGCGCACCCGGAGACGTGTCTGTCACTGACGCGAAGGAGGAATAAGTGGCGTAGGAGCGCCACGGACGGCATCACGCCCAGATATGCCTCGCAGTAGTAGGCGGAGATGGATAGGAGGAGGACAGAGTTGGGATGGAGGTGCAGTGCCTGCAGCCCGTAATGGTCGAGGACCTCATAAAAGAAATCAGAGAAGGGAGAAACCAACCCGACGGCGACGCTGCTCGAGAAAAAGGGGAAGAAGTTTCTCCCCTCAGGCTCCGGCACGTCGGAGGCAAGCCGGAGCTCCGTCTTCCCCCATTCGTTGCTCTCCCCCGTCGTCAGCAAGCGCGTGGAAGCGAGGCTCTTTTCTGTGATGGTGGGCGCTTCGAGAGCTGGCTCGTACCAAGCCGGCGCCGAGGAGGACTGGACCCTGCGCGACGCCATCTGTCGCGGGTGCAGAACAAGATTGGAGCAGATCTGGAGGTATCGGTGGCGGGAAGCGAGAAACGGGATCTAGAGCGAGGCGAGGAAGAAGCAATGAAGGCAAGCGTGTCTGCGCCAGCCTTTTGTTAAGTCGGGCAGTTGCCGAGGCAGCGTGGGGAAGCGGAGACGCCCATGTCCAATCAACCGCCACGCGTCAACCGAGGCCGCAAGCTTTTGGGGCCCGTAGTGCTTCATACTTGACCCTTGGCTTCGCCTCGAAGCCAAGCCCGAGCGCGCCTGAAGCCCGGGGGCTACTGTCAGCGTTCTACGAACGGGGGTCCCCAGACTTGCCTGCCCGCGGACCACGGCGTGGCTAAGTTAGCGGGCCGTACGGCCCATCTTCATCAACAAGGCAATCAAGACCTTCGCGATGGGCTACGCCTCGTGAGGCGGACGATGCAAGACCTCCTTAGGAGCGGCCTAGCCAGGCAGGCACACGAGGAGCGGAGATATCAAGGTGAGGCAAACCTCACGAGGCTCTGTTGACGTGAGCCATGACGATCGACCCCAGGCGGGCGCCAGACGGGCGCCAGGGCGTGCGGCGTCCTTGTTTTCCTCTTTGGTGCTAAAGAGGCAGGCACAGGCGCGGAGTGCCGAGGCATCAAGCAAAGGTTTCCATATCGGTGCAACGAGACCAAGACCGGCAGGACGGCAAGGCGGAGGTCACCATGGAGCCCAAGACGGCGTCATCGCCAAAGCCTTAATTTAGCAGGCGAAAACCACTTTTGTCAGGATAGCTTGTACTAGCTGTCCCCTTTCAAATTTGCCCGCCGTTGTTGGCTCCCTTCCCGCTCATTTTTTGGGGAGAGGACCAAGCCCTATATAAGTAGAGCTAGCCACCACAATAGGGAAAAAATTCACGCTCTCACCGCACAAGTTCACCAAGCACAAGAACACCTCAACCTCAGAAGGCTGTTCTTCCCCTTGTACTGCTCATCATCAGCCCAAGAGGCAATCCACCACCACACACTGGAGTAGGGTATTACACCACAACGGTGGCCCGAACCAGTATAAATCTCGTGTGTTTCTGTGTTGCGAGTTGGTCGAGTTCGTCAGTGAGATCTTAGCAAGCTAGGGCGTGGATCGGTAGGAGGGAAAGAACTTCGCGCGCACCCCAGAGTTCGAACCTTAAGGGTTTTGCCGGAACCCTAGATCCGACAGCCCTAGAACTTGGGCTTCGGTCATGTAGTGGTACTAGGCATCGGTGGATCTCCGAGGAACTTGGCTTATCCAGTCTCCGGGGTCGTCGCGGTACTTGGTACTTGCCGGTTTGGGTACTTGGCAAATCCACGAAGGCGTCGGTATCTAGCAGGAGAAAATGAACAGGCTGCAATGAAGGCAGCAAGGCTTGCGGATGTTGTGCTCGCAGCAGTGGTGGATGCATGGGGCAAGGCAACAGCAGCATGCGCACGGGGCCATGGTGATGGTGCAAGTGGCTGGAGATGGCAACGCGACGGCTGAACGATGGGGTCGCCAGAGGGCGTGGCCTGCTGGACGCGTCCTGGAGGCAGGTGGTTGGGGACGAGGTCGAGCGCGGGAGGCCTGGGGCTGCTGCTGCCAGCTTGAGGAGAGGGCAGAGAAGGCCGCGGGATCCTGCTGGTGCTCGGCGACGGCGGCGTCAAAGGCCATGGTTGCAGGGTTGGCCGGAGCTTCGAGCTCGGCGTCCATGGAAGGACGACGAGGAGGCCGAAGGAGAAGGGCCATGGAGGAGGCGCAGGGGTCCTCGGCGAGGAGAAGCAGAGGCGCAAGGCGGCGGAGGTCGCCGACAGAGGGACCCGGCGCGGGGGAGCGTGGCCATGGGGATCGGGATCCCTCTCCTGTGTGTGGTGACGGCGTGAGGGAGGAGTCGAGGGAGAGATCGAGGGAGAGATACGGATCGGTTGGGGCTAGGGTTAAGCAGGGCGTCGGCTGGGCCTTGGGCCTTTTGGTGGAGATGGAAAAGGCCATAGGCCTGGTCGGCTGGGCTGCTGGCTGTGCTCTCTCTCTCACCCTCATATTCTTCTCTCTGTTTCAACAAAACAGAAACTTGGAAGAAATGCCAAGAGAGACTGGAGTGGAGTTTGGGCAGGAAGTTAATTTTCTCAGACCCACAAAAATGAGCTCGATTCAAGAAAAATGGAAATGAACATGTGGGTGAAGTTTGAATCCAACTCATTTGAATTTAATTCAAATGGTTTTGCATAGGAAGTAGGTAATAGGTAGATCCAATAATGTTGAGGTTTAAGGTGGAGCTCGGGAAAGTGATGAAAGAATTTAGGGCAAAGTTTGGAGACCAAACTAGTAGCAGAAAAGGCATGGAATTGTTTTGCAAGTGTGTTATGGTTAAATCCAAAGATAATGGAATATTTATTATAGCTCCCTAAATATCGAGAGGATATGTTATAAAGAGAAATCACCATGTGCATTCCCTCGATTTAAATGGATCAAAGATCCATGCAATTTATTTAGATGATTTTTAAAAAAAGGGTGCAAGATGACATGGTGCAATGCACATGATGCAAAGATGCAACGAACAAAACAAATCACACGACGAAACTCGGAATCCATGGAATGCATCTGGAGCGCCGGTCTTGGGGCGTCACAACTCTCCTCCACTTACAAGAGATCTCGACCCGAGATCTAAGGGTGGCACCGGAGAGAAACGAAAGAGGAAGAGGTAAAACAAAGTTGCTTCTTTGACAAACGAGTGAAACCAATGAACCTTGAGAGGTTGAAAACTTGAAAGAATACCACAACAAAGTTGAACGAAATTGAGAGCACTCCGGTAGAAAAGAGAAACAAGGAACACCATGTGAACCTTGGAGGTTGCAAAGCTATGAATGACGAGCACAATGGACAAGAAGGAATTGAAACCACTCTGGTTGAAATGAGATCAACAAGGAACAAGGAAGAACAAATTCGAATAGCACTCCAGTTGAAAACAGATACAAGACTTGATAAGATGAAAAGAACTTGAGCAGAGGACACAACACTCTGGTTAAATGGATAAGCAAGGGAAAGAACATGGTCTTGACAAAACGAGATGATGAGTCGAAGGGAGTAACATCACAATGCCTCCGGAACGAAAGAATAGAAGCTAGATTGTTGGGATAAAGGGACGAAGAAAATGACAACTTCTGCCACAAATGAACTTGGGAAGCATCCTTGCAAGGAAGGATTGAACGGAGTAGTAGGAAAATCAACAACGGAAGGATATGATCCTTGTGGGCTTATGGAGACATCTCAAAATTATGAGGTGACAACCAGCCACTACCAAAAGATTGATTAGCTGAGAGGAACGAAGAGATGGGAAAACTTCTTTCTCCGCGAGAATAGGAGGAAACTTGGATCATTGATAAACACTGTAATAGCAACATTCCTTAGGGAAGGCTTTAAGTGAAATCTGTACCAAGATAACACCAACGAAGAAATTATTGGGTTGAAAAAAATCTCGTGAACGAATAGAAAATGATGGGTTTAAAATATGTCACTCTTGAAAACTTGTGAATCATGAAACACGAAGGGAAATTATCAAGAATGACATAACACCATCTCAAAAGATAATGGAGAACAATTACAGTTCGGAATGCAAGATGAAGAATGCTTGAGCTCCTCCAAACAAGACATGTGTTGAACACCATGTTTATTTTAGAGTATAGTTGGTGGATCTTAACTTCAAGATAAATCTTGAAGAATGAAAGGAATCCTTGACGAACCACCATGTTGAGCCTCCATGAAAAATTCCGGATAGGATAGGATAACAGAAAAGAATTGAAGGTTGAAGCGAATAAGATTGAAGCCTTGCAATGATTTAGTTGGAGCTTCATGATGATATATTGAGAAGACTTTGAACTCCGTAAAAAGGAAGATGAACAACTAGAAACCAAGAATGTGATATGACGAACAAACTCCGGAAAGAAGAAATTAATCACCTGGATGAAACAAGAATAAGAATTATGTTATGTTTATCCTTCATCAACTTAAATTGATGACTAATAATGGATTTTTGCACACCACTTATTCTCGTTGAAAAGGGTTAAGGAGAGATATAGCGCGAACTTGGGAAAGTATTCAACGAAGCACCGGTAGGACTTGAAAAGAACGAATTAATTAATATGATAACGATGGAAGAGGAATCTCAAATGAACCACCGTACGAATTGAAAACGCCTGAAGAAAAGAGAACGAATCGCCTGGAAGAATTACAAACGAACGAAGATACTTGCGGGGATTCAGACACAAGAGAACGAAGAGATGACAAGTTGACTAGAGAATGCTTGAACGAAGCACCGGTAGAATTGGGGAATGAGAGATGAATGTTGAGAACAAATAAATCTTCAGAAATGAAGGCCTTCGGAGAATCAAACTGAAAAGACTCATGAGTTGCTCCGGATGGGTGAAAAGAATTATCACAATCAAAAACAACTATGAGAGGATTGCGACAAGCTTGAACTACACATCTTTGAGAGAACGGATAAGATTGAAGAGAAACTCTTCTTCGGTCTTCAAAAATCTAAGGATGACGACGAGATACGCCACCATTTATTATTGAGGCACTTCGGAATGAAGAATGGAAAGGTTGAACCAATGATGAAAAGAATTTGAAAGCGATCTTGGAGAAGGCATATGACTGATGGAATCCATTCTTACGTCACACTTAGAAAACAATTTGGGAATCGCTCCGGATAAATTAGAAGGGTCAGGTAAGATCCTGGGAAAAGACCTGTGGGTTAGGGCCCACCCAAGAGAAACACCGTTGAAATGATTTTGAAACGAGAGATTGCACCGGTTAAATTAAATGGCTTGAATAAGGTAAGACCTCAAAATAGCTTGAAAGGATTAAGAATGGAAACTTGAATCTTCTGAGATATCTTCAGCACTCCGGATACAAGTATTGCAATGTTAATGATCAAGAGATGCTTGGATAAGAACTTCCAATGCGAGAAAACATTTGAAATGAGGAAATGGATATGATCAACACATACAACTTGAATTGAATCCACCGGAAGAAAAAATGAGAACGACGAATGTTGAACTTGAAGCTCGTGAGCATCTCCATGAGAAATCACCGGTTAAGAACATTGAAGGAAAATGAATGAAGAGTCTTCACATCCATAAGATGGATACTTGATTACGAAATCTGAGTCCTTAAAGGAAAAGGGGTGGGAGGGCGGGAAAACAAAGGCAACTTGGGACGGATGGAACAAACACCGTTGAGAAAACTTAGAATTGATCTTGTGGATGGGGAGAATGATGGGAGCATCTCGAAGAGAAGCGCACCGGTTGGAAATAGAATTGGGATGACACTCTCGATAAATAAGAAGGATCAGTATTCACATAGAAATATGAGAACACCGCTTAGGAAAGGTATGGATTCGACACTTGACATCGAAGCAACTCGAATACCACAACAAAACAAAAACAAGGATTTGGCTTGCAGAATAAGCCGGAAACAAACATATGATAGAGATTTCGCCCAAAGTGTTCGCGATGAGGCCCCACGGGCACGACGTATAGCGGACGTCACGAATGACAAACAAGACGTCCCGAAATCAGCATAGCCAAGGATTCTTTAAGATGCCTCGTGACCACTATAAATCGACCGTGAAAAACGAACCACTAGACGTTGGACCCCAATCTCAAATCATGCATCTGTCGGAAAGATATCCTAGGTAACTACTTGAATTCCCACCTATTAACTCCCGGAACTTTCTGGTTATGCAATCTGGTGTTGGGGATCCAGGGGAAGCACAATATCTCACCCAACTAACAATCCCTACATCCAGTTGTATCCATCCATCAACACATAACCAAGAAAACTCCGGAAATCGTGTATCTCGACCTTCGAAAAGCATCCAATATACGAGCTGTGGCAATACTCCTGAACTCCCTCCTTAGTATTGGGTGGCGTCGAGGTTATTTCACCACTAGCTGCATATAAGAGATTTTCGATGTCGGCAAAAGCTCAGGTATACCGCACTGCAACGATAAAATTGTGACGACAACACCTCGGAGCTCAACTCCGCGGGACACTGCCACAACCCCTAAATGTCAGGAGGCACCAAGAACAATGTTCTCGTGACAAGAATATCGGAACGATCCCAAGATACCCGCGTGATCCTAATTTTTTTAGTGAAAATGAGGAGAGGGAAGTCAAAACATCTACATTAGGAGACCTCACCAGAGCGACGAAGGGGGCTGAGGAGTAAAAAGAATCCTACTCTCCGATATATATAATAAACTAAGACTCAAAATAGTTTTCTTCTAGACTCAACAACGGCAAACTAAGAACAATCAAGGGGGCTCCTATGGTCAGTCGAGGCTCTGATACCAACTTGTCACGCCCAATATGCGACACTATCCTAAAGAGACTCGAAGGTCCCACCAAGGATAGCACCGCATATTGACACGCTTTTGCAAGGTGGATATCATTACATCAAACCATTACATAAATAGTTGGGGATACATACAAGGCATACAAATGCCGCAAGAATACATTAATACATAGAACAACATCCGACTACAGATGAAACACAAACAAAAGCTCAAACGACATCCTCCCTGCTAGCCTAGGCTGCCGACCAGGAACCTATCCCAAGATCGACAAAGAAGAAGGAGAACTCCAAGACAAGCAAACATCGCTCTCGCGTCATGATCATCGCATAACCTGTACCTGCAACTGTTGGTGTAGTAATCTGTGAGCCACGAGGACTCAGCAATCCCATTACCATGGGTATCAAGACTAGCAAAGCTTAATGGGTATGAAGGGGTAAAGTGGTGAGGTTGTAGCAGCGGCTAAGCGAAATATGGTGGCTAACTTACGAATACAAGAGTAAGATGAAAAGCTACACAAACGGTCGCAAACTAGTAATGATCAAGAAGTGATCCTGAACTACTTACAGTCAAACATAACCCAACCGTGTTCTCCTCTCGTACTTCCCTGAAAAGAGACAATCATGGTTACGCAACACGGTTGGTGTATTTTTAATTAAGTTTACTTCAAGTCCTCTACAACCGGATATTAACAAATTCCCATCTGCCACATAACCGCGGGCACGGCTTTCGAAAGTTTAAACCCTGCAGGGGTGTCCCAACTTAGCCTATTACAAGCTCATGATCCGCGGAGACAATCCTCCATCGCGGGACACCCAATCAGACTCGATATCCCGGTGCACAAGACATTTCGACAATGGTAAAACAAAAACAGCAAGACCACCCGAATGTGCCGACAAATCCTGATAGGAGCAGCGCATATCTCGTTCTCAGGGCACACCGGATGAGACATCCTATGAGTAAAACCAACCCTCAAGTTTCCCCGAGGTGGCCCCGCAGTCTACTCGGTTCGGACCAACACTCAGAGGAGCACTGGCCGGGGGGGGGGCTAATAAAAAATCTACGGGGGCCGGCAAGTCCCTATGCAAATGTAGGTGATGAGGCAAATGGTAAAACCAATGTTGGGCCTTGCTGGAAGAGTTTTATTCAAAGCGAACTGTCAAGAGGGACGCAAAATCAAGGAACATAACACCGGTATGACGGAAACTAGGGCGGCAAGAGTGGAACAAAACACCAGGCATAAGGCCGAGCCTTCCACCCTTTACCAAGTATATAGATGCATTAATTAAATAAGAGATATTATGATATCCCATGATATCCGTGAAATCCATGTCCCAACATGGAACAACCTGCAACTAGCAACGCAATAAGAGGGGCTGAGCAAAGCGGTAACATAGCCAAACAACGGTTTGCTAGGAAGGGTGAAAAGGTTAGAGGCTATCATGGCAATTTGGGAGGCTTGATAACAAGTGGTAGGTAGCGCGACATAGCGATAGCATCGAGACAACTAGCATAGCAAAGATAGTAATGAGATCCAAGGTGACGGTCATCATGCCTGAAATCCCGCTAGGAAGAAGATCGAATCCATGAAGAAGACGAGCCAACGTAGTCGAACGAATCCTCACAATCGCAACAAAACCGGAACTATCAAGGAGAAGCGCAACCGGAAAGAAGCAAACGACATAGTAAACAACCATCACATAAACATGGCATGATGCACAAACAAGTATGATGCATGTACGATTTAATGAGGCATGGCATGTCAAAGAGCATCAAACAATACTACAAATTAAGTGAAGCTCAATATGCAACGAGTTGCATATTGAAGAAACACCACATGCAAGTATTTAGTTCGCTCTCGTTTATGTACCCAACAATATTAAATGTTGTTAAACATGGCAAGAGATGAAACATAAGTAAACTACACAATTAGGCATTTTAAATGAGGTTGGAAACAACAACAATAATTTCAGAAAAATCCCCATGTGCATTTAGCAATTTAAAGCAAACAACAATTTTAAACATTTTAAATGTTGTTATCATGATGCGGATGACATATGCAAGTTTTATGAAAATGTTGACATGAGCATATTATGAAGCATTTGTCACCGTGGTGGAAAGAAAGGGTGCCACGGCGACGATAACGAAAACGGTGCCACGGCAACGTTCCGGTTCCGACAACTCAATGAGATATCGGTGCAAAAGAAGCAAGTGTGCGGATGTGCGGAACATGCTAGAGATGATGGGGTGATCCCGGTTACCGGGTTCCCACGGGTCAACGACATGGCAAACGAGGAGGAACGTGTAGGGACAACTTGGACACGGTGCAAACACGGGCATCTCATGCATCGCAAACATTCGTTCTCGGAAGGTCATCTCGGCGGTTATACCTTCGAAGCGTGCGTTTTCAGAACGGGTCGAGTTCGTAGTGGAGGTAGACGTTCTCACGATGTAGTGGAAGTAGTGGTACACGTCTCAGAGAGGGACTTTGACGCATCCGAGTAACTTGGGGTCGACGGTAGTAGTTCACGGTCATAGTCGCACGAGTTTCCGTAGATGTTCGGGGTCACGGCGAGGAACTTGACGGTGCCGTTACACGGTTTTTCGGAGACGGTAGTAGTACAAGGTCGCCGTGGAACTTGGGCTTCGGTCATGTAGTGGTACTAGGCATCGGTGGATCTCCGAGGAACTTGGCGTATCCAGTCGTCGCGGTACTTGGTACTTGCCGGTTTGGGTACTTGAAGAATCCACGAAGGCGTCGGTATCTAGTAGGAGAAAATGAACAGGCTGCAACCGAAGGCAGCAGGTCTAGCGGATGTTGTGCTCGCAGCAGTGGTGGATGCATGGGGCAAGGCAACAGCAGCATGCGCACGGGGCCATGGCGATGGTGCAAGTGGCTGGAGATGGCAACGCGACGGCCGGACGATGGGGTCGCTGGAGGGCGCGGCCTGCTGGATGCGTCCTGGAGGCAGGTGGTTGGGGATGAGGTCGAGCTCGGGAGGCCTGGGGCTGCTGCTGCCAGCTCGAGGAGAGGGCAGAGAAGGCCGCGGGATCCTGCTGGTGCTCGGCGACGGCGGCGTCAAAGGCCATGGATGCAGGGTCGGCCGGAGCTTCGAGCTCGGCGTCCATGGCAGGACGACGAGGAGGCCGGAGGATGAGGGCCATGGAGGAAGCGCAGGGGTCCTCGGCGAGGAGAAGCAGAGGCGGCAAGGCGGCGGAGGTCGCTGGCAGAGTGACCGGGCGCGGGGGAGCGTGGCCATGGGGATCGGGATCCCTCTCCTGTGCGTGGTGACGGCGCGAGGGAGGGGAGCTCCTAACGGGCGCTTTAAGCGCCGATTCTGCATCTTGGCGCCCGCGCAGCTCCTGATATGGGCCGGCCGATCACGAGGCAGCAGCTAATCGCTCGCTAGCTCACACCTACCTCCGCAAAAACGTTCCAAAAAAGAAGCTTTACGAGGAATCGAACCCCGCGCTGTATTCCTCCAGATACCTATCGAACCACTACACTATGTACGCACAGGTGATTTTATTTAGCGCGAACTTTATAAGAATAACTACAGCCACGGTATTTGTGTACTTAGGAATTTCTTGATAACATTTTGGATAAACGTGGTTTTCTTTAAAAAAAATGAAAGTTCACAGATTTAAAAAAACATGAACCAACAAAGAAACATTGGTCTATTAAAAAAAGTTCACGAATTAGAAAAACGTTCACATGTTCACCAAGTTCATTAACATGAAAATAGTTCACTAATTTGAGAAAAAAAATCAAGAATTTAAAAAATGACCTTAAGTTTGAAACAAAATCATTGATTTGAAAAAAGTTCATCGAATTTGAGAAAACGTTCATCGAATTTGAAAAAAGTTTATCCATTCTGAGAAAGGTTCATCGAATTTGACAAAAGTTCATCGACTTCTAAAAATAGTTCATCGATTATGAAAAAAGTTCATCGATTTTTGAGAAAACGTTCAACGAAGTTGAAAAAAGTTCATCGATTATGAAAAAAGTTCATTGAATTTGAGAAAACGTTCATCAAAATTGAAAAAAGTTCATCGACTCTGAAAAAAGTTCATCGAATTTTAAAAAAAGTTCGTTGATTCTAAAAAAAAGTTCATCAAATTTGAAAAAAGTTCACCATATTTGTAAAAGTTCATCGTTTTTTAAAGTCCATCAAATTTGAAGCAAAAGTTCGTCATTTTTTCAAAAAAATGTTCATCAATTCCAAAAAAAGTTCATCGAATTTGAAAAAAGTTTATGGATTTTGAAAGAAAGTTCATCGGATCTACGAAAAGTTCATTGATTTTTTAAAACAGTTCACGAATTCAAAAAAGTTCATCAATTCCAAAAACAATTCATCAAATTTGAAGAAAGGTTCATTAGATTGCAAAAAGTTCGTCATTTTTGTAAAATGTTCATAAATTCAAAAAAAGTTAATCCAATTTGAAAAACGTTCGTCGGATTTGCAAAAAATTTATCGATTTTCAAAAAAATTCACGAATTCAAAAATGGTTCAAAACAAATGTTTGATAAATCTAAAAAGGTTCACGAAGTAGAAAAAAAGAGAAAAATAGAAGAAAAACCGGCCGAAAAGAAAGAAAACACAAAACAGGTTCACGTTCTTTATTTGAGGAATTATAAAAGACCCTCCCAATCACAAAAGGGCGTTGTCCCTGTTGGTTACAGCGCTCGTATGGAGACCGTGCGGTGAAGGGTTCGAAACTCCCGTACGCACCTTTTTTGAAAGATTTAAGAGAAGAAGGGAAACAAAGAGCAAGACGGGCCGGCCCACTGTGGGATGGGGGGTGTGCGCCCCATTGCACAAACAGCTGTTACGGGCGCAGAGGGCGCCGTTTAGGAAATGCCAGGGAGGAGACGAGGGAGAGATCAAGGGAGAGATGAGGACCGGTCGGGGCGAGGGTTAAGCAGGGCGCCGGCTGGGCCTTGGGCCTTTTGGTGGAGATGGAAAAGGCCATAGGCCTGGTCGGCTGGGCTGCTGGCTGTGCTCTCTCTCTCTCTCTCACCCTCATATTCTTCTCTCTGTTTCAACAAAACAGAAACTTGGAAGAAATGCCGAGAGAGACTGGAGTGGAGTTTGGGCAGGAAGTTGATTTTCTCAGACCCACAAAAATGAGCTTGATCCCAGAAAAATGGAAATGAACATGTGGGTGAAGTTTGAATCCAACTCATTTGAATTTAATTCAAATGGTTTTGCATAGGAAGTAGGTAATAGGGAGGTCCAAAAATGTTGAGGTTTAAGGTGGAGCTCGGGAAAGTGATGAAAGAATTTAGGGCAAAGTTTGGAGACCAAACTAGAAGCAGAAAAGGCATGGAATTGTTTTGCAAGTGTGTTATGGTTAAATCCAAAGATAATGGAATATTTATTATAGCTCCCTAAATATCGAGAGGATATGTTATAAAGAGAAATCACCATGTGAATTCCCTCGATTTAAATGGATAAAAAATCCATGCAATTTTATTTAGATGAGTTTAAAAAAAGGGTGCAAGATGACATGATGCAATGCACATGATGCAAAGATGAATGCAACGAACAAAATAAATCACACGACGAAACTCGGAATCCATGGAAGGCATCTGGAGCACCGGTCTTGGGGCGTCACAAAGCAAGGTCAATCGATTACATATATAAAGGGAGAGAGATTGAGCGATTGTGGGTCATTGTGTGATCGAAAGAGTGATACGGGTTGGAGAGAGTGACCTAGATAGACAATGTGCATGAGAGAGTATACAATATGAATATGTCGAATTGGGTTCAAACATGGAGATATATCGTTTGTGTCTGAGAAAGAGCGAGGTCAATCGAGACATACAAAGAAAGACACACAGAGAGAGAGAGAGAGGGAGGGAGAGAGAGAGGGAGATTGAGCGAGCGTGGCCCGCCATGAGGTCGAAAGAGTGGGGGTGGCTTGGATGGACTGACCTAGATAGACAATCTGCGTGAGAGAGTATAAAGTGTGTCGATCGAGGCCCGAATAGGGATATATATATATATCATTTGTGTGTGAAAGAAAACGAGGTTAATCGAGACTCAGATAAAGAGAGCGAGATTGAGCGAGTGTGGCCCGCCGTGCGGAAGAAAGAGTGAGACGGTCTCGAGGGAGTGACCTAGATAGACAATGTGCGTGCATGCAGATGAAAGGTTGGGGGCTAGATAGGCAATGCATGTATCTAGCGAGAGAGGGTGGGAGGGACAGAGGGAGAGAGAGAGCTCGGCATGGGGTGCAATGGCGGGTGTGTGAGGTAAATACATTTGGTAACAGAGTGGAAAAAGGGGGTTGTATAATTGAGAGAGTTAGAGATCGAAACATGGAGAGAAAGAATGAATGTGTGTCGGAAACCGATAGCTTGCTAAGGTGGTTAGGAGAGGAAGATTGACCGATACAGGAAGTATGTAGCGTGTGTGCCGGGGGGGGGGCTAAAAACAACATTTGAATGTAGATAGTACTAGACTTAATATCGATGTTTCAATTCGGTGTACATTGTAAGATTTGAACTGAGGACCATGCATATGGGTAATTATTTTGAATTCGTGCCATACTAGGTTTGGAAAAGTTGACATTGACTCAATTGTTGTGCTATTTTTGTAGGTCATATGTTTGAATCCATCCAAAAGTTTTCTCACTACAATGGTGTTCATCATATACATATGAATTTGTATTAAAAAAGTAGCGTGGATACAGTGAAATGCGAAATCCACGTTAGAATTGGAGATCGCTATGTGACACACACTCTAATTCAAATAACTAATTATGTGACACACACTCTAATTCAAATAACTAATTATGTGACACACACTCTAATCCACGTTAGCGTGGATACCGTGGATACCGTTTCGTTTTTTTAAATAACTCATTAATTAATTTATAGTATCTTGTTTGGAATGACTAATTATTTGCAAGGAAAACACGGGCATGGTAATACATACAGATTCGTTTGCAAATGAAATAAGGTTCGTTTGCATTCTCAAATCTCATCTGAAATGTAGGCGCACCAGGCAGACCAGGGTCGCGTCGGGGTGGTTGCGTGTGTCGTATGGTGGCTTAGCACCCAGCCACCCACCCCCTCCCTCCCTCCCCCACCCCCCCCCAAAAAGGACGACGACTAAATAACACTACAAAAAAAAGACACATCCGTGACATTTTGGGCCGAACGAAAATCTTTTCTATCATACTTATGACACTTCTATGACGATAATTGTGACAAAACCCGGTATCATCATAGATGTGGTGGGGTCCTACTTCTATGACAAAAAATATGACAGAAAATGGGCTTTTCGTCCTGGGCGGGACGGAGACGCAGCTGCATGACATTCTTTGGGCCGTCCATGACGGAAAAAGCCGTGGTAGAAGCGAGGGCGCGGAAAATATCGGGGAGTCCCCGGTTACGGTGGGTGGTCGGGGACCGAGCGATGCGCGTTTCTCTCGTACGTACGCGCGTGTGTGCGGGGCGTTGGTCTCTAACTGAACCCGAGCGAGGCGTTGGGCTCTAACTGAACCCGAGCGATTGCACTGCAGGCTACGCGTTACTGAAGCCGAGCGATCGATCGATGGCTGTTAACTGAACCCGATCGAGCGATTCCTTCGCTACTGCTGCTAACTGAAGCCGATTGATGCTGCCTCTGGATGAACAGTGAGCGTTGCGGGGGGGGGGGGGGTGGGATGAACAGTTCCCGGTGGGGGTGGATGAACAGGACCCCGTGGCGTTGCCTCTGGATGAATAGTGAGCGTTGCTGGGGGGTTTGGATGAACAGTTCTTTGTGGGGGTGGATGAACAGGACCCCGATCGTTCGAGCTAGTTGGGGCTGGATGAACAGGACCCCATGGAGGGCAGGATGAACAGGACCATCCCGTGGAGGGTAGGATGAATAGTAGACGGTGGAGGGCTGGAAAAACAGTAGCCCGTGGAGGGGTGGTTGAACAGGAGCCCGTGGAGAGGGCTGGTTGAACAGTAGCCGGTGGAGTAGCGCGCGGTGGAGGCTGGATGAACAGGAGCCCGTGGATGAACAGTCGCAGGTGGAGGCTGGAGGAGGTCGACGGTGGATGAACAATAGCCCGTGGAGGCTTGAGGGGGTCGACGGTGGAGATGAACAGTATCCCCTGGAGTCCCGTTTTGCGGTACGCCACACCCCTCCTGATGAACAGGACCCCCGTTTCAACCGTAGCGCTCCAACAGAAGTCCGTTTCCTCCGTTTTGCGGTATGCCACACCCCTCCCGATCAACAGGACCCCCGTTTCGACCGTAGGAGGTCCGTTTCCTCTATTTTGTGGTACGCCAGACCCCTCCCGATGAACAGGATCCCGTTTCGAACATGGCCGGTTGAACACAAGGCCGTTTCCTCCGTTTTGCGGTACGCCAGGCCTCGTTTCCATCGGCTGTTCCGTCCAAGCCCTCCCGATGAACACGACGACGCATTCCGTTCTGACCCAGCCGGTTGGCTCCCCATGAACACGACGACAACGCTGTTTCTCCGTTCCGACCCAGCCATGTACACGAGCCCTAGCCATACATACGCGCGAGTAGGCGTTCGAGACCCCGCCCGTATGTACGTACGTGGCCGTATTTACTTTCTTGCACCCTGGCCGCTGTACGTACGTATACATGCCACGTGCGCGCCTCTACTACGACACGTGTGCGCCTCTACATCGACCAGTATGTACGTACACGTTCGCGACCAGAATGACAATGCTACGTACGCTTCGACCAGGTGGGTCCCGACTGTCAAGCACTTCCTTGCCTGCGAAGATGTAGCTGGTGGGTCCCAGCAGCCAGGGGGCGAATCGTTTTTTTGCCCGGACGCACTTCCTTGCGTGCGAAGATGTAGCTGGTGGGTCCCAGCAGTCACGGGGAAACTTTTTTTCGCGAAATACGGTGGCCCGTCCGGTGGGTCCCTGCTATCAGGTGGAGGAATAATTATTTTGCACATAATAAGGAGGCACTTCCTTGCTGCGGCTGTGGACCCAGCTATCAGCCTCTCCACGTACAGTCCACGTCCGATGGAAGCCGTTCCTTGACCACGTTGACCACGCCGCGCCGAGAGCACCAGGGCGGTGGACGACGGCGAGGCCTAGGAAGGGGACGACGCGGAGCCGGGGAAGGCTCGGCAGTGGAAGCCCACGCGGAGAGGAGTACGAGGGTTCACTAGTTCGGCTGTGGTGTGAGGCTGCCGTCGCCGCAGGGCCTCGCCAGCGGTGGGAATAGTAGGGGGCGGTGAGGCCTCCGCGGTAGCACAGCCGGCCATGGGAGGCAGGAGCATGCGGCACGACCGGCTCTGCTTTGGGCGGCTGGAGCAACAAGACCATAGGTTGAAGAAGCACTACAGCCGTTGGATGGACATCGTACGGTCACTCGAGCTAGAATCATCCATATTGACTAAGTTGACAAAGCACTCCGTCCCCGTCAACTTAGTAGGCCCACAAGTCAGCCTCCCACCAAGGTGGGTCCCAACCAGCTGGGGATGTATTCATTTTTTTGTGCGTAATAAGGAGGCACTTCCGATGGGTCCGAGCTGACAGCGGGGGGAACGTTTTTTCGCATAATATGGTGGCCCGTCCGGTGGGTCCCAGCAGTCAGGGGCAAACATTTTTTTCGCAAAATATGGTGGCCCGTCCGGTGGGTCCCTGCTGTCAGGTGGAGGAATCATTATTTTTCGCGTAATAAGGAGGCACTTCCTTGCTGCCGTCATGGACCCAGCTGTCAGCCTCTCCACGTACAATCCACGTCTGATGGAAGCTGTTCCTTGACCATGTTGACCACGCCGCGCCGAGAGCACCAGGACGGTGGACGACGGCGAGGCCTAGGAAGGGGACGACGCGGAGCTGGGGAAGACGCGGCAGTGGAAGCCCGCGCGGAGAGGAGTATGAGGGTTCACTGGTTCGGCTGCGGTGTGAGGCTGCTGTCGCCGCGGAATAACAGGGGGTGTGGGTGAGTAGAGGGATGGCCTGGCCAGCGGTGGGAGTAGTAGGGGCATCACAACAGGCCACGGGAGGCAGGAGCACGCGGCACGACTGGCGCTCCTTTGGGCGGCTGGAGCAAGAAGACCAGAGGTTGAAGAAGCACTACGGCCGTTGGATGGACATCGTACGGTCACTGCAGCTAGAATCGTTTATATTAACTAAGTTGACAAAGCCCTTGGTACGTGTCAACTTAGTAGGCCCACAGGTCAGCTTCCGAAACGGTGCGCCCCAGATGTCAGGGGGAGGAAGCATTTTTTGGGCGGGTGAAGCTAGAATATCCGAGATTGAAGAAGAAGCACGGCATTCGTTGGATGGACATCCAACGGCCACTGCTGCTAGAACCGTGTGTTGACTATAATAAGTTGACAAAGCCTTGCATATGCGTCAACTTCGTTTTTTTAGGGTACGCGTCAACTTAGTAGGCCCACAAGTGTGTGGGAGAGAACTTATAGCCCATTTGCGATTTGTAAGAATGTACAACCCATTTTTGAATTCTAATGGAATTTACTACAACTCATTTACAGTTTGTTAAAAGGACAACCCATTTTCAACGATTAATAATTTCAACCAACCGTTCATGACAGAATTCAATAAAAATTTCCCACATTTTGATGGGATCCAAAATATTTTTATCCCGAAATTTCTAGTTAGATTAAATATAAGTTTGTATTACGTAAAAATCTAACGAAACATTGTGCGCGCAACAATTAAAAATTAAGATTTTCAAAATCCATAAATAATATTTTATAGACTAATTCCGTGCTTGGTGCATTTTTTATAGTTACTGCCCAGTTTTTATAATTACATCCCATTTATTATTTTTTAAAGCCCATTTTCCTGTTAAGCCAAATGCATCCCTCCTAGGAAAGATTTACAGCCCAGCGGGGCGGAGAATAACAAGTTGACCTTGTCTGGGTATTCCTAAAAAAACGTATAGCTGGGCTAGCCATTTTCATCTTGAAAGAAATTAATATCTGGACTGGATATCTGTCCTGGGCTAGACGGGCCACAGCCCGCCCAGTTAATACCTTGCTCTCCCCTGAACAACAACGAAAACATCGCCAAGAAAAACTCTGAAGTGCTCACGGCTCAAAAACACAAATACTGCTCGAGCTGCTTGGTCCCAGCTGTCGGCCGCACCTTGTGCAATTCTCTCGTTTATATTGACTACATAGGTTGAAAATGGTGTGGGACCGTGATGTCAGGAAACCAGGAGGAAGCACAAAAAATATAGTTGTACATAATAAGGAGGCACTTGCGTACGTACGGCTATGGCCCTAGTGGGTCCCTACTGTCATCCAGTCAAAATAAAGTTTTTTTCGAGAGTACGCCTAGGCGTACCTTATTTTTATAGAAGGCAGAATTTAAGTACAAGAGAACTACAACTTGCTGCGAACAACAAGCGTAGTACAACTCCACACCAAGCTAGTCCGAAGACAGCCACCACAGACAACATAAATACAAAGCAGAAGTGCCTATCCTAAGCTGAGCAACAACACCGCGTCTCGACCGACGCCGGTCACCTCCAGAGACAACTCCAAATCGAATAGAATGTCCCTTGTCAATGCACCATCCACCCTTGATGCCAAAAAAGGAGGTGGCAAGTCGATGGCGGAACTTGGTCGGTCCCAAGGAAAGTACCGTCTTGGAATCACCGGTGACAACGTACATTGCGCCCTAAAGCTCAACCTTGGACAACGACGAGCACCGGAGGAGCGCCACATAGAACCTCAAGTAGTTTCTCCAAACATGATGCTCCCAACAGAGGAACGACGTCGAAGACGCCGCCATCGCGCCGATCCGACTATGAATCTAGGCTTTCTCCCGGAGACAAGTACCAAACCCAAGTGAAGTGAGGAAGATGCTGACACACCTCGGTGACGCCTCCAAGGAGGGAAACGACACCCATGGTGCCGTCGCCACCGGCACCGACCGGAGACGGGCTGGACTTTCGTCCGTATTGTCGCACACCTCCATCGCTGCCACAGGGTTGGCACAACCTCGTCCAAAATGGCTCACACCGCCGTCGTCACAACACCTCATAGTTGTAGATGTGAAATCATGGTCCACCAACACCCGCATGGCCGAGAGCACACCGGCATCCACCTCCCGCACGGCGTGAGCCCACAGCCTCGGTCCACCATCCACCTCCGCACAGTAGAGGGACCTCCAACTCTGGCTGTAGCTGCCGAATCAAGCTCTCCAGCTTTGAGTGGCCAGCCATGGCTCTGCCTCCTCCATGGCCCGCAAAGCCTAGATCGGGACCAGATCCGCCCGCACCGCCGCCTCCAGAACTCCTCCAGGCCGCACAGCCACGCGCAAGCATGCCAGCTACGAGCGGACAGCCATGGCACCGGAACCTCCGCGGCCTGCAAAGCCCAGATCGGGCCCAGACTAGCCCGCGCCGCGGCCACCAGATCTCCTCCAGGCCCCTTTGCCGCGCCGCCGCCGGGGACCTCCGCTGCTCCTCCGAAGCCTCTGCCATGCACCTTATCTCTTCCTCTGCGCCTCCCGACCAGCACCACCGGGCTTCCGCGCCGCCCTGCGCCGCCGGCTTATCGTCTCACCTCCGTGCGAAGGGAACCCAACGGGGTGCGCCATCCCACCCGCCGCCTTCGACGGCCGGGCGCGGCCGCCACCGTCGACACCGGCGACGGCAGCGGCCAGGCGAGCACCAGGGTACGGGGGCTTTTTGGTTTAGGATTCGGTTCCTCCGGGGCCGCTCGCGCGAGCGGCCCCGGAGGGAGACGGGATGTGCCCAAGAAAAATCAGTCAAAATAAAGTCATCTCCTGAATCCTCATGTTCATTGACCATGTTAACAATGCTCGGCGCCACAGCGAGCGCAACAACTCGAAGGACGACGGAGAGGGCCTCGTGGGCCCGACGGATGGTCTGATACAGCGCCCGCTGCTCATTCAGGAAGCCAGGATCATCGGACACCTATGAGCACCTTCGAGAGACTGAGACGGCATGAAACGGTAAGGCCGCGCTTGGGAGCTCTGGTTTATTTCACACCTGTATTAAGATATAAGTGTAATTTACTCGTCATCGGAAACAACGCGTAAAATGCAGGAGTAATGAAACTAAGGGCCCGAGGTCTGTAAGTAAAACAGGCGGGTTACGAGTGTAATTTGAGAGACCGGTGTATATTTTACTAGTCGAAATCGACCAACCAAGCGCTTCGCCCGAGACCATCTGCTTTTATTTACAAGCGTCAGTTTTACAAGCGGTTTTGGTTGGGAAACGACGATCCTATCATGGCCTAAGATGATGAGTTGGTCGGAAGATCATATGGTTTCACGTCTAACCTACCCGACTTGTCGTATAGGCTATGAATGAAACATAAGATGATGAACTTCTTAAGCACGGAAACAACAGAAGAGGATGATCTTCCTATTGGGGAACGTAGTAATTTCAAAAATTTCCTACGCACACGCAAAATCATGGTGATGCATAGCAACGAGAGGGGAGAGTGTAATCTGCGTACCCTCGTAGACCGTAAGCGGAAGCGTTTATCAATGCGGTTGATGTAGTCGTACGTCTTCACGATCCGACCGATCCAAGTACCGAACGCACGGCACCTCCGAGTTCTGCACATGTTCAGCTCGCTGACGTCCTCGCCTTCTTGATCCAGCAAGTCGGGCAAAGTAGTAGATGAATTCCGGCAGCACGACGGTGTGGTGACGGTGTTGGTGAAGAACAATTTCCGCAGGGCTTCGCCAAGCACTACAGAAACTATGACAGAGGATAAACTAGAGGGGATAGGGTTGCTGGCACACGGCTTCGTGTTTCTTGATGTGTCTTTGGTGCTAGCCCTGCCCCTCTATTTATATGTTGAGCCCTGGGGTCGAAACTTGGAGCAAAAGCCTCCTCAAAGTTGGTTTTGCCCGAAAGGCAAGAGTTCCACTCGGACTCCAGGACCAAACACCACAATCCTTGGTGTCTGGCCCAGACACGGCCTCGGCGTCTGGCCCAGGGCCAGACGCCAGGGTCTCCGGTGTTTGGCCCCCTGGCCTTCGCAGAACTCCTTTTGCGCCGACTTATAGCCCCGTGGGCCTGACCCCTTGGCCTAACCACATCATCCAATATATGAATCTTTACCTCCGGACCATTCCGGAGCTCCTCGTCATGTCCGTGATCTCATCTGGAACTCCGAACAACATTCGGTCACCAACATACATAACTCATATAATACTATATCGTCAACGAATGTTAAGCGTGCGGACCCTACGGGTTCGAGAACTATGTAGACATGACCGAGACACTTCTCTGGTCAATAACCAATAGAGGAACCTGGATGCCCATATTGGCTCCTACATATTCTATGAAGATCTTTATCGGTCAAACCGCATAACAACATACGTTTGTTCCCTTTGTCATCGGTATGTTACTTGCCCGAGATTCGATGTCGGTGTGGAACGACACCTATGGGATTACAAGAATCCCTACTACGGTTGCCGGGGCGCGGGGTTGCGAGAAGAGCAGTATTAATAACCAGCACGAGGATCGTTTACCCAGGTTCGGGCCACGAGGATGCGTAAAACCCTAGTCCTGCTTTGGTGGGTGTATTTCAGAGAGTTCTTGAGCTCTCAAACCAGCTGTGGCGAGTGTGTGGTTCGAAAGAGCCGAATCCTTCTCCAGTATGCCATGGGCCTCCTTTTATAGTCGAAAGGGGCTGCCACAGTGGCACACAGGAGGTGGAAAGGCGCACAGTGCTATGAGCTTATCGCTCGTATTACAGGACAAGACACATTTAATGCGTAGCTTAGGTGTCCCCTTGCTTTATCGGGGACGGGGGCGAGGCCCATCCCGTCCGTCGCCGCTCCTCCTTGCTTCGACACACGCCCTGGCTAGCGACACATGCGGCGCCACGTAGGCAGGCAGGCAACTGAGGTGGCGCGGTGGCGGAGCCTCCATGAAGATCTGCATGCCGCCACGTAGGCGCTTGATGAGTTGGCCTGGGAGCTGCATGTTGCCACGCAGGTGCCCGCCCAGCTGGTTGGGCTGGCAGTTGCATGTGAACGGTGGTGGAGACTTGGTTGGTGCGGGCCTGGTAGTGGCCCTGCTGGCGTCCTTGGCGAGGGCCTTGCCGGGTGGTCCGGCAAGGGTCTTGTCGTGGCGCGCTGTCGTCCCGGGCAAGGACCTTGCCGGGGGTCTGGTGGCCTTCCTCAGCAAGGATCCTGCTGAGGATCGTCGTCTTCTAATCCTCATCTGATCTTGAGTGTTCCTTGTCTTCACAAAGATCTGCATGCCACCATGGAGGTGCCTCCCGAGCCCTGGCCCAATGTGATCTTGGAGACCGTGGGCGCAAGGGTGGCTCGCTCTGTTGGTGTGGGGCGAGCTGCCCCGGCAAGGGTCTTGCCAGGGCTGCTGAGGCTGCCCCGGCAAGGGTCTTGCCGGGGGAACCTGCTTCGTCCCTCTACTCTTTGTGGTCTTGGCCTTGGCGTTGCTCTGGTTATCTTGGGCTTCGGTCTTACCTTGGCTCACCTCCCCTGTTCTGCTTGGTGTGACCGTGGGCGCGGCTCCGACTGCCCGTGCACAGGTAAAGGGGTACAAAAGTGCGCCCCTCCTTTTGTACACCGACAGGACCCCCGGGCCTGGGCCACTGATAACCCACAAGTATAGGGGATCGCAACAGTTTTCGAGGGTAGAGTATTCAACCCAAATTTATTGATTCGACACAAGGGGAGCCAAAGAATATTCTCAAGTATTAGCAGTTGAGTTGTCAATTCAACCACACCTGGATAACTTAGTATCTGCAGCAAAGTGTTTAGTAGCAAAGTAGTCTGGAAGTAACAGTAACGGTAGCAAAAGTAATATTTTTGGGTTTTGTAGTGATTGTAATAGTAGCAACGGAAAAGTAAATAAGCGAAGAACAATACGTGAAAAGCTCGTAGGCATTGGATCGGTGATGTAGAATTATGCCGGATGCGGTTCATCATGTAACAATCATAACATAGGGTGACACAGAACTAGCTCCAATTCATCAATGTAATGTAGGCATGTATTCCGAATATAGTCATATGTGCTTATGGAAAAGAACTTGCATGACATCTTTTGTCCTACCCTCCCGTGGCAACGGGGTCCTAATGGAAACTAAGGGATATTAAGGCCTCCTTATAATAGAGTACCGGACCAAAGCATTAACACATAGTGAATACATGAACTCCTCAAACTATGGTCATCACCGAGAGTGGTCCCGATTATTGTCACTTCGGGGTTGCCGGATGATAACAGATAGTAGGTGACTATAGACTTGCAAGATAGGATCAAGAACTCACATATATTCATGAAAACATAATAGGTTCAGATCTGAAATCATGGCACTCGGGCCCTAGTGACAAGCATTAAGCATAGCAAAGTCATAGCAACATCAATCTCAGAACATAGTGGATACTAGGGATCAAACCCTAACAAAACTAACTCGATTACATGATAAATCTCATCCAACCCATCACCGTCCAGCAAGCCTATGATGGAATTACTCACGCACGGCGGTGAGCATCATGAAATTGGTGATGGAGGATGGCTGATGATGATGACGGCGACGGATTTCCCTCTCCGGAGCCCCGAACGGACTCCAGATCAGCCCTCTCGAGAGGTTTTAGGGCATGGCGGCGGCTCCGTATCGTAAAACGCGATGAATCCTTCTCTCTGATTTTTTCCCCGAACACGAATATATGGAGTTGGAGTTGAGGTCGGTGGAGCGTCAGGGGGCCCACGAGGCAGGGGGGCGCGCCCAGGGGGGCAGGCGCCCCCCCACCCTCGTGGACAGGTGGAGGCCCCCATGACATGGATTCTTCTTCCAGTATTTTTATTATTTTCCAAAAATAAGTCCCGTGGAGTTTCAGGTCATTCCGAGAACTTTTGTTTCTGCACATAAATAACACCATGGCAATTCTGCTAAAAACAGCATCAGTCCGGGTTAGTTCCATTCAAATCATGCAAGTTAGAGTCCAAAACAAGGGCAAAAGTGTTTGGAAAAGTAGATACGACAGAGACGTATCAACTCCCCCAAGCTTAAACCTTTGCTTGTCCTCAAGCAATTCAGTTGATAAACTGAAAGTGATAAAGAAAAACTTTTACAAACTCTGTTTGATCTTGTTGTTGTAAATATGTAAAGCCAGCATTCAAGTTTTCAGCAAAGATTATGAACTAACCATATTCACAATAACTCTTAGGTCTCATGTTTACTCATATCAATGGCATAATCAACTAGCGAGCAATAATAATAAATCTCGGGTGACAACACTTTCTCAAAACAATCATGATATGATATAACAAGATGGTATCTCGCTAGCCCTTTCTGAAACCGCAAAACATAAATGCAGAGCACCTTTAAAGATCAAGGACTGACTAGACATTGTAATTCATGGTAAAAGAGATCCAGTCATAGTCATACCCAATATAAATTAACAATAATGAATGCAAATGATAGCAGCGCTCTCCAGCTGGTGCTTTGAATAAGAGGGTGATGACTCAACATAAAAGTAAATAGATAGGCCCTTCGCAGAGGGAAGCAGGGATTTGTAGAGGTGCCAGAGCTCGGTTTTGAAATAGAGATAAATAATATTTTGAGCGGCATACTTTCCTTGTCAACATAACAACCAAGAGATGGCGATATCTTCCATGCTACACACATTATAGGCGGTTCCCAAACAGAATGGTAAAGTTTATACTCCCCCCACCAACAAGCATCAATCCATGGCTTGCTCGAAACAACGAGTGCCTCCAACTAACAAGAGTCCCAGGGGAGTTTTGTTTGCAATTATTTTGATTTGATTTGCATAAAGCATGGGACTGGGCATCCCGCTGACCAGCCATTTTCTCGTGAGTGAGGAGCGGAGTCCACTGCTCTTGAGAATAACCCGCCTAGCATGGAAGATGCAGACAACCCTAGTTGATACATGAGCTATTCGAGCATACAAAACAGAATTTCATTTGAAGGTTTAGAGTTTGGCACATACAAATTTACTTGGAACGGCAGGTAGATACTGCATATAGGAAGGTATAGTGGACTCATATGGAATAACTTTGGGGTTTAAGGGATTGGATGCACAAGCAATATTCCCGCTTAGTACAAGTGAAGGCTAGTAAAAGACTTGGAAGCGACCAACTAGAGAGCGACAACCGTCATGAACATGCATTAAAATTAATAAACATTGAGTGCAAGCATGAGTAGGATATAATCCACCATGAACATAAATATCGTGAAGGCTATGTTGATTCGTTTCAACTACATGTGTGAACATGTGCCAAGTCGAGTCACTTGAATCATTCAAAGGAGGATACCGCCCCATCATACCACATCACAACCATTTTAATAGCATGTTGGCACGCAAGGTAAACCATTATAACTCATAGCTAATCAAGCATGGCACGAGCAACTATAATCTCTAATTGTCATTGCAAACATGTTTATTCATAATAGGCTGAATCAGGAACGATGAACTAATCATATTTACAAAAATAAGAGAGGTCGAGTTCATACCAGCTTCTCTCATCTCGATCAATCCATCATATATCGTCATAATTACCTTTCACTTGCACGACCGAACGATGTGAAAATAATAAGAGTGCACGTGCATTGGACTAAGCTAGAATCTGCGAGCATTCAATAAACAGGAGAAGACAAGGCAATATGGGCTCTTGGTTAAATCAACAATAATGCATATAAGAGCTACTTCAACAATTTAATCATGGTCTTCTCCTATTGACCCCTAAAGAAAAGAAAAGAAATAAAACTATTTACACGGGAATGCTCCCAACAAGCAAAAGAAGAACGGGAAATCTTTTTGGGTTTTCTTTTTAATTATTACTACTACAGCAAGAAAAGTAAATTAACTAAAAGCTACACTAATAATTTTTTTGGTTTTTCTTAAGGTTTATTAAACACACAAGAAGAAAGCAAGAAAAAGGAAAATAAACTAGCATGGATATTACAGTGAAAGAGTATGAGCACCGACATCTAGCAATGAGTGTGTGAACAGGAATGTAATGTCGGTGAGAAATACGTACTCCCCCAAGCTTAGGCTTTTGGCCTAAGTTGGTTTATTGCCACGGGTGGCCTGGCGTATATCCATAGTTGTAGTTGGGGTCGTACTGAGATGCAGCGGTCATTGCATTGTGTGCTGCAGCTTGGAGGCGAGCTATCTCAGCCCCCCTCCTATACTCCTCCGCCTCCTCTCTGGTTATGTAATGTCTCCCTTTTTCCTGAAAGTCAAAGAGAGTAGGGGCAGGAAGAACAATATTGACGGCATGACGCCTGTCAAAGATTAGTCTGTACTGGAGAGGTGGTTCATTCCTCTCGACAACCTGATGATGAACCATAGCATTAAAGTCTAGATAAGTAGGAGGCAGTTCAATATCATCATCACGTATGGTTACACCAAGAAAATCAGCTAAGCGGGTTGCATAAATTCCACCAAAGAAATCTCCATTAAATCTATTGTGATGCAACCTACGCGCGACAATAGCTCCGAAATTATAAGATTTGTCTCCTAACACAGCACTCCTAAGAATACTGAGGTCAGGGACACACATATGACATGCTTCATCTTTACCATTTATGCACCTACCTATGAAGAGAGCAAAATATGTATAGCAGGAAAATGAATACTCCCTATTGTAGCTTGTGCTATATCTCTAGATTCCCCCACAGTTATACTAGCAAGAAAATCTCTAAATTCAGATTTGCGAGGTTCACTAGCACTACCCCATTGTGGAAGTTTGCAAGCAGTGGTAAAATCCTCTAAGTCCATCGTATAAGATTTTTCATAAAGATCAAACAGGACAGTTTGAGAATTGCGTGAAGATGAAAATTCAAACCTCCTCACAAAGGAACTAGTGAGATAGTGGTACTGGCGGCACTTTTCCTCCTCGAAGCTCACAAGATCAGCGTTACGCAAATATGCGTTAAATTCTTCCTTAATTCCCGCTCGATCCATAAAGTCTTCTGAAGGCCATTCACAAGGCCGCACTGGAGCGTTCCTTGGTGGCTCATCATCGGCATCGCGCATTGCGAGCCTGGGTCCTTGCTTCCTTGAAGGACCACCTTGGTACATTTTCCTAAGCATATTTCTTCCTCTGAAAAATTTCTGAAATTTTTAGTAACTTCAAATAAAAGTGAACCATGCTCAACAAATTGATAGCAACTACTCCTACAAGTGCCTAGAGACTATATCATGCATTAGAACTACTTGGAACCATATAAATTTGACATGCAAGCTCAAGAACATGGCCACCTAGGCAACACAAATTTGCAATGAATAAAGAACTAGAACAAAAACTAATTGGACCAATGGAGGAGTCACATACCAAGGAAGAATCCCCCAAGCAGTTTTGTGAGAGGTGCTTTGAGCAAGGAGATCGAAAATCGCAGCAAAATGAGCTAGAAATCGTGCTTGAGCTGGATAGTGATTTTTGGGGAGGAAGAAGAAGTGTGTGGTGGCTGGCATAAGTGGAGGAGAGCCACCATGGGCCCACAAGGCAGGGGGGCGCGCCTTGTAGAGGTGGGCACGCCCTGGACCCTTGTGGCCAGGTGCTTGCTCCCCCTGTTGTGTTCTCAGTGTCAGATATTCTCAAATATTCCAGAAAAAATCATATTAAATTGGCAGGGCATTTGGAGAACTTTTATTTTCAGGGTATTTTTATATTGCACGGATAATTCAGAAAACAGACAGGAAAATGCTATTTTTACTTTATTTCAACTAAATAACAGAAAGTAAAAGGAGGGTACAGAAGGTTGTGCTTTCTAACTTCATCCATCTCATGCTCATCAAAAGGAATCCACTAACAAGGTTGATCAAGTCTTGTTAACAAACTCATTCCGACTAACATGGAACCGGAGAAATTTCGAATAACACTATGTTACCTCCACGGGGATATGCACATCCCCAATAATAAGAATATCATATTTCTTCTTGACAGTAGGAAGAGGAAATTCAAAACCTCCAAAAATAATCGATGGGATTTTTCCAATAGAATTGATACTATGGACTTGAGGTTGTTTCCTCGGAAAGTGTACCATATGCTCATTACCATTAACATGAAAAGTGACATTGCCTTTGTTGCAATCAATAACAGCCCCTGCAGTATTCAAAAAGGGTCTTCCAAGAATAATAGACATACTATCGTCCTTGGGAATATCAAGAATAACAAAGTCCGTTAAAAAAGTAACGTTTGCAACCACAACAGACACATCCTCACAAATACCGACAGGTATAGCAGTTGATTTATCAGCCATTTGCAAAGATATTTCAGTAGGTGTCAACTCATTCAAATCAAGTGTACGATATAAAGAGAGAGGCATAACACTAACACCGGCTCCAAGATCACATAAAGCAGTTTTAACATAGTTTCTTTTAATGGAGCATGGTATAGTTGGTAAATCCTGGATCTCCTAGTTTCTTAGGTATTCCACCCTTAAAAGTGTAATTAGCAAGCATGGTGGAAATTTCAGCTTCCGGTATCTTTCTTTTATTAGTGACAATTTCTTTCATATACTTAGCATAAGGATTCATTTTGAGCATATCAGTCAAACACATACGCAAAAAGATAGGTCTAATCATTTCAGCAAAGCGCTCAAAATCCTCATCATCCTTTTTCTTGGATGGTTTGGGAGGAAAAGGCATGGGTTTCTGAACCCAAGGTTCTCTTTCTTTACCAAGCTTCCTAGCAACAAAGTCTCTCTTATCATAACGTTGATTCTTTGATTGTGGGTTACCAAGATCAACAGTAGGTTCTATTTCTACATCATTATCATTACTAGGTTGAGCATCATCATGAACATCTTCATTAATATTTTCACTTGGTTAATGTTCATTACCAGATTGTGTTTCAGCATCAGAAATAGAAATATCATTTGGATTCTCCAGTGGTTCAGCAATAGGTTCACTAGAAGCATGAAATGTCCTATCATTTTTCTTTTTCTTCTTTTTAGAAGAACTAGGTGTGTCAATATTATTTCTCCGAGAATCCTGATCAATTCTCTTAGGATGGCCTTCAGGATACAAAGGTTCCTGAGTCATTTTACCAGTTCTAGTAGCCACTCTAACAGCATAGTCATTATTCTTACTATTTAATTCATTGAGCAAATCATTTTGAGCTTTAAGTACTTGTTCCACTTGAGTGGTAACCATAGAAGCACGTTTACTAATGAGTTTAAGTTCACCTTTAACTCTAGACATATAATCACCCAAGTGTTCAAGCGTATCAGAATTGTATTTCAATTGTCTACCAAAATAAGCATTGAAGTTTTCTTGTTTGACAATAAAATTATCAAACTCTTCTAAGCATTGTCTAGCAGACTTACAGTGAGGAATATCACCTTCATCAAATCTATAGAGAGAATTTACCTTTACTACCTATGTCGGGTTATCAAGACCATGAGTTTCTTCGATAGGTAATGGATTAGGATCATATATTTCCTCAACAGGCGGTAAATTAAGACCATGTATTTCTTCAATAGGAGGTAAATTCTTAACATCTTCAGCTTTAATACCTTTTTCTTTCATAGATTTCTTTGCCTCTTGCATATCTTCAGGACTGAGAAATAGAACACCTCTCTTCTTCAGAGTTGGTTTAGGAATAGGCTCAGGAATTGGCTCAGGAAGTGTCCAATTATTTTCATTTGTCAACATATTATTCAATAAAATTTCAGCTTCATCCGGTGTTCTTTCCCTGAAAACAGAACCAGCACAACTATCCAGGTAATCTCTGGAAGCATCGGTTAGTCCATTATAAAAGATATCAAGTATTTCATTTTTCTTAAGAGGATGATCAGGCAAAGCATTAAGTAATTGGAGAAGCCTCCCCCAAGCTTGTGGGAGACTCTCTTCTTCAGTTTGCACAAAATTATATATATCCCTTAAAGCAACTTGTTTCTTATGAGCAGGGAAATATTTAGCAGTGAAGTAATAAATCATATCCTGGGGACTACGCACACAACCAGGATCAAGAGAATTAAAGCATATCTTAGCATCACCCTTTAATGAGAACGGAAATATTTTAAGGATATAAAGGTAGCGAGATTTCTCATCATTAGTGAACAGGGTGGCTATATCATTTAATTTAGTAAGATGTGCCACAACAGTTTCAGATTCATAGCCATAAAAAGGATCAGATTCAACCAAAGTAATTATATCAGGATCAACAGAGAATTCATAATCCTTATCAGTAACACAGATAGGTGAAGTAGCAAAAGGAGGGTTAGGTTTCATTCTTGCATTAAGAGATTGCTGCTTCCATTTAGCTAATAACTTCTTAAGATCATATCTGTCATTGCAAGCTAAAATAGCTCTAGCAGATTCTTCATCGAGAACATAACCCTCAGGCACAACAGGTAATTCATATTTATTAGGGGGAGAGTCTTCATCATCACTATCTTCAATATTATCAGTTTCAATAATTTCATTCTCTCTAGCCCTAGCAAGTTGTTCATCAAGAAAGTCACCAAGTGGCACAGTAGTATCAAGCATAGAAGTAGTTTCATCATAAGTATCATGCATAGCAGAAGTGGCATCATCAATAACATGCGACATATCAAAATTAAAAGCAGAAGCAGGTTTAGGTGTCGCAAGCTTACTCAAAACAGAAGGTGAATCAAGTGCAGAGCTAGATGGCAGTTCCTTACCTCCCCTCGTAGTTGAGGGATAAATTCTTATTTTTGCGTCTTTCAAGTTCTTCATAGTGACCAGCAGATATAAATCCCAAGTGACTCAAAGAATAGAGCTATGATCCCCGGGAACGGCGCCTGAAAATAGTCTTGATAACCAACAAGTATAGGGGATCGCAACAGTTTTCGAGGGTAGAGTATTCAACCCAAATTTATTGATTCGACACAAGGGGAGCCAAAGAATATTCTCAAGTATTAGCAGTTGAGTTGTCAATTCAACCACACCTGGATAACTTAGTACTTGCAGCAAAGTGTTTAGTAGAAAAGTAGTATGGAAGTAACGGTAATGGTAGCAAAAGTAATATTTTTGGGTTTTGTAGTGATTGTAACAGTAGCAACGGAAAAGTAAATAAGCGAAGAACAATATGTGAAAAGCTCGTAGGCATTGGATCGGTGATGGAGAATTATGCCGGATGCGGTTCATCATGTAACAATCATAACATAGGGTGACACAGAACTAGCTCCAATTCATCAGTTTAATGTAGGCATGTATTCCGAATATAGTCATACGTGCTTATGGAAAAGAACTTGCATGACATCTTTTGTCCTACCCTCCCGTGGCAGCGGGGTCCTAATGGAAACTAAGGGATATTAAGGCCTCGTTTTAATAGAGTACCGGGCCAAAGCATTAACACATACTGAATACATGAACTCCTCAAACTATGGTCATCACCGGGAGTGGTCCCGATTATTGTCACTTCGGGGTTGCCGGATCATAACACATAGTAGGTGACTATAGACTTGTAAGATATGATCAAGAACTCACATATATTCATGAAAACATAATAGGTTCAGATCTAAAATCATGGCACTCGGTCCCTAGTGACAAGCACTAAGCATAGCAAAGTCATAGCAACAACAATCTCAGAACATAGTGGATACTAGGGATCAAACCCTAACAAAACTAACTCGATTACATGATAAATCTCATCCAACCCATCACCGTCCAGCAAGCCTACGATGGATTTACTCACGCACGGCGGTGAGCATCATGAAATTGGTGATGGAGGATGGTTGATGATGATGACGGCGACGGATTCCCCTCTCCGAAGCCCCGAACGGACTCCAGATCAGCCCTCCCGAGAGGTTTAGGGCTTGGCGGCGGCTCCGTATCGTAAAACGCGATGAATCCTTCTCTCTGATTTTTTCTCCCCGAACACGAATATATGGAGTTGGAGTTGAGGTCGGTGGAGCGTCAGGGGGCCCACGAGGCAGGGGGCGCGCCCAGGGGGGCAGGGGCAGGCGCGCCCCCACCCTCGTGGACAGGTGGAGGCCCCCCTGACGTGGATTCTTCTTCCAGTATTTTTATTATTTTCCAAAAATAAGTTCCGTAGAGTTTCAGGTCATTTCGAGAACTTTTGTTTTTGCACATAAGTAATACCATGGCAATTCTGCTGAAAAATAGCGTCAGTCCGGGTTAGTTCCATTCAAATCATGCAAGTTAGAGTCCAAAACAAGGGCAAAAGTGTTTGGAAAAGTAGATACGATGGAGACGTATCAGCCACACACGTTGTTGGGCCAGGCCCAAAACGGTGCGCGGGCAGGCGGGGCGGTTTTTACCGCGGTAAAACTTTTCGCGCGCTGCGCCTCCCACGACCCACGCGCGGCATGGCGTTGCGTGGAGGGGTGCGCGTGACATGGGCGGCATGCGTGGGGCAGTTCCTGCATGCATGCGTCACATCATGGTAAAGAGGCGGCTCATGCCTTCCCCATAAAAAGAGGAAGGCGTGGAGGCGCGGCTCATTTACCGCGCGGGGCCGGGTCGCAGTCTTCAAGGCATCCACAACCCATGATCACGGGGTGGGGAGAGGTCGCGTCACTCGTCCCCTCGATTCTACACATTCGCCACACGTCCTCCAGGCGCTTGGGGTAGCAAGCGGTGGAGGCGGGAAACCGGGCCGTTGCTGGTTGGGGCAGCGGGTCGGTCCCGATTCCCGGCGGCTCTGGTGGCTGGATTGGCCGAGCGGGGCGGCTGAGCCCCGACCCCGCCCCTTTATAAGGAGGGGGAAGGGGGGATGGCGTCCCGCACTCTTCTGTCATCTATCTCCTCTCGCTTCTGCTTCTTCCTTTCACTGGCCATGGAGAAAGGGAATCCTGGTCCCTCGACGGTGGCGGCGAGGGTCGCCGCTCGACAGCACGTCCCTCCTCCTCCTGAGCCCGCGGTGGTGGAGCCGGCCACGAGGGGAAGGGGGAGGGGGTGCGGCCATGGGCGAGGCCGGGGCAGAAGTCGTGGTGCTCGGGGAAGAGGAGGACGGGGCGGCGCGCGGGCTTCGCCCCCGCCAATGATGCCCTTCCCGATGGAAGGCCATGTTGGAGACCAGCCCCGCGAGTTCTTCATCTGGCTTCGCCGGCCTCCACGTCGCCATCTTCGTCTTCCTGCCCCGTTTGCTCGGGAGATGGAGCGTGACCTGCCCCAATCCCTCAGATTGCACATGAGGGGCTGTGAGAATGGGGGCACGCGGGTCGACGTCGACTTCCTGGCTCCTCGGGTCATGTACCTCCGTCGTGGATGGAAGACGTTTGCTCGCATCCACAGCCTGACGGCGGGGCTCGTCCTCTACTTCAAATTAATGGAGGGCGGCCTGCTCTCCGTCAAGGTCTTCGGAGACTTCGGGACTCGCCTGAAGTGCTGCGTGGAGAGCTCCTCCGACGGAGATTCTGACGATGGAAGCTCTTCCTCAAGCGAGAGTGATGAGGAGGACAGCGGGGCAGATGACGGGGACGAGTCCGACTCGGCGTCAGACACCCCGTGCCTGGGCGAGTGCAGTAGCAGTAGCATCTGCACTTGGCCGCTCCTCCGGTAGAGCTTTGCCGGGGGAGGGGCCAGCTCCTTGAACTTCTCGGGGCCGTCTCCTTGGGCGGCTGGCGTCGGGAGGCTGCGGAAGAGGAAGGGGGCGAGCGGCAAGGCTGTCAACTCGGAGTACGCGGGCACCGACGCCTTCATCGTGTATTGCCGGTCCTGCCGCCTCATCTTCCAACTCCTTTCCCGGCACCGTCATCACCGGCCCACCCATGGGCGGCCACCGAGGTGTTCTCTTGGTGCTTTCTGCTGCTCGTAGCTCGCCTAGGCGCCCCTTTTGCCCTTTTGCCTCCTTGACCCGCCTCCTGAGGAGAGGGACAAGAAAGGGATTACGGGCATCTCACCTTTTTTTAATCTGTAAGCCTTCGGGCCTTGTTAAATTTAAAGCTTGTAACCCCCCTTGCTCATGTTTTTCATTCCGTATGAACTGTACCTGTACGAGATGTTTTTAATGAAAAAGGGGTGTTTGCCGGGGGTTTTTGTTCGTGGATGGAACCCATGACAAGGAGTGAATCCTTGTTACTATTTAAGATAAACATTTCCCGCCCGGCAACAGGCGTTGCCGCCCCCCCACTTTGTTCGACCATTCTCGCACCTTTAGCGGAGGCAGGGACGAAGCGGGTTTGGGCTCCTCATTCTATTTCCTTGCCGCCGCGGCTACAACCAAATTCGGGCCCAGTAGATAATCCTTGGGTATAGAAAAGGGGAGCACGGTGGCCTACAAATAAAATGAGGTTTCATGTGTCCTAGTTTCATAACGAAATGATTGACAGAGGATAAAAGACTTATCTGGATCTGCAGCCCCCGGCAACCTCATCTCGCCGCGGTTGGATCCTTGTACTTGCAGCCCCCGACAACTTTGGTTTGCCGGGGTTGGGACGCTGGTCCGTGCCTTTTCTTCCAAGTAGCTCAGCAGAAGTGCTCATGTGCCCTGCGAACCAAAAGGGGATGGAAAAGAAACAGAGAGACACGCACTCGACCTCTATGCTAGGGGTTAGTCGCCGTTAAGCACTATCAACCCTAACCAAGGAAGAGACTCGACCTAGCATGCATGCTATAACTTAGGGCGCCAGCGCTTCATTTATTCATGCTCAGGGTCTGTGCCTGGCTTTGTAAGGGTTACATGCCTTGCCGGCAAAGCTTGTACAAAAGGTGGCTTGCCGGGAGGCCCGGCAAGCCGCGCCTTACGGGTAAAACTTGCGAAGATGCTCGATGTTCCAGGAGTTGCTCACTGGGACAACATCTTCGGTCTCCAGGCAGACTGCGCTGGGCCTGGTGACTCGCATTACCCAATAAGGGCCTTCCCACTTTGGCGTCAACTTGTTGGAATTCTTGGCCGACTGAACGCGCCGAAGAACAAGGTCGCCTTCCTCAAAGCTTCGGGCATGAACCTTGCGGCTATGGTAGCGGCGCAAGGCTTGCTGGTAGCGTGCTGCTCTCCCAGCCGCCCGAAGACGATCTTCCTCAAGGAGCGTCGCGTCATCTTGGCGCATCTGCTCTTGCTCAAGCTCATCATAAGCGAGCACTCGAGGTGACCCGTATATGAGTTCCGTGGGGAGAACTGCTTCTGCCCCATATACCAGGGCAAAAGGTGTCTGGCTGGTGGCTCGATTTGGTGTCGTCCTGATCGACCAAAGAACCACCGGCAATTCATCAATCCAGCACCTTCCGCTCTTGCGCAGCTTGTCAAAAGTCTTTGTTCTTAGGCCTCGCAACACTTCAGCATTTGCCCTCTCCGCTTGGCCGTTGCTCCGTGGGTGTGCCACGGAAGCAAAACAGACCTTGCTGCCGAGGTCTTGAATGTATTGCATGAAGGTGTGGCTTGTGAACTACGTGCCGTTGTCGATGATGACTCTGTTTGGCACAACAAAACAGCAGACCAGTCCCTTCAAAAACTTGACAGCTGACTGAGGAGTCACCTTTCTCACTACTTCCACCTCCGGCCACTTTGTGAACTTGTCGATTGCAACGTACAAGTACTCAAAGCCCCCGACAGCGCGGGGGAAAGGGCCCAGTATATCGAGCCCCCCGACCGAGAATGGCCAGGAGAGAGGGATTGTTTGAAGGGCTTGATCTGGTTGATGAAGCTTCTTTGAATGGAACTGACACGCTTCACACTTGGTTACTAGTGCCGTCGCATCCTGGAGGGCGGTGGGCCAGAAGAAACCTTGTCGGAATGCCTTTCCAGCAAGGGCCCTCGACCCTATGTGGGAGCCACATATGCCTCCATGTATCTCTGCCAACAGCTCCAGACCTTCCTCCCGGGGGATGCACTTCAATTTCACGCCGTTCGGCCTTCTCCTGTACAGGACGTCGTCGACGAACTGGTACAGGGCGGACCGGCGGGCTACTTTTTCCGCTTCCTCCTGCTCCTCAGGAAGTTCCCCTGTTTGGAGGAATCGGACAGTATGCTGTGCCCATGCCGGAGCCTTGGGCTTGACGGCAAGGACCAAAGGCATTTCCTCAGCCATGGGAGCGGCTGTCTCCATGGTCAGGGCTTGACGCCCTACCGGAGCCAGTTGCCCTTTGGCAGGCTCAGCGTCCGCGGCAGCACCGTTGCCGGCAACCCCAGGGGGCTCGGTAGGAAAGTACTTGCCGTGACCTGACTTCCTCTGCTTGTTCTGTCCCGTTGATGGTTCGACGGATGGTTGAGTTAACTAGAGCAAAAAGGTACCTGGTTCCACAGGTAGCTTGAATGCAGCACGCTTTGACATGTAATCGACGATGTCGTTCTCCATTCGGGGGACGTGCTCCGCTTGGATACCGTCAAAGTGTTCCTCCAGCTTCCTCACCTCATCTACGTAAGCCTCCATCAATGGGCTCTGATAATCCTTGTTGACCTGCCTGACAAGGAGCTGCGAGTCACCCCTGACGATGAGCTTCTTAACCCCGAGGTCTGCCGCGATCCTGAGACCGTCAAGCAGCCCTTCGTATTCTGCAGTGTTGTTGGTGGACATCTCCCTGGGAAAGTGCATCTGGACCACGTACTTGAGGTGCTCTCCGGTGGGCGCAACGAGTAGCACGCCGGCACCAGCGCCTTGCAGCGAGAAAGCCCCATCAAAGTACATGTTCCAGTCGCGGTCTGCTTCCTTGCCGGGGAGAGTGGTCTCCTGGATTTCTTCGTCAGGCGTTGAGGTCCATTCTGCAATGAACTCAGCCAAGACTCTGCTCTGGATTGTCGAGGTACTTTCAAACTTCAAACCAAAACTTGACAACTCCAAGGCCCATTCCATAATCCTTCCGGTTGCATCTGGGTTATGCAGTATCCGTTGCAATGGGAGGCGGGTGACGACAGTGATCTCGTGGGCTTGGAAGTAATGACGCAGCTTCCTCGAGGCCATAAGGAGGCCGAAGAGCAATTTTTGCACACCGGAATACCTCGACCTAGCCCCCTGCAAGAGGGAGTTGACAAAGTAAACCGGGTTCTGCATCATCTTCTTCTTCCGCACCACCTCGCCTGACTGCGCAAGCACTGCCTCGGTGGCATCAGATCCTGCCGGGGGCCATGCCTTGCCGGCACCAGGCCCTGCCGGGGGGATCTTTGGCTTTCCATCCGCTAGTTCTGCCGCCGCCGCTGCCTCTTCATCAACCTTTCTCTGCGCCACCAGTGCGGCACTGACCACTTGATTCGTCGCTGCTAGATACAGTAGCAACGGTTCTTGTGGTTTAGGCGCAACCAGTATTGGCGTGGAGGAAAGGTATTTCTTCAAATCCTGCAATGCCGCCTCAGCTTCTGGGGTCCACTCCATTGGGCCTGCCTTCTTCAAGATTTTGAAGAAGGGAAGGGCACGCTCGGCGGACTTGGAGATGAATCGGGTCATGGCGGCGACGCGGCCAGCGAGCCGACGCACGTCTTTGATCCGCTTGGGCACCTCAATCTGCTCAATAGCTTTGATTTTGTCTGGGTTTGCCTCAATCCCGTGCTGTGACACAAAGAATCCGAGAAGCTTGCCGGATGGAATGCCGAAGACACACTTCTCAGGGTTCAGCTTAAGGTTGATCTTTCGCAGGTTGGCAAATGTCTCTTCCAGATCTTGCACAAGAGTTGGCCCGTCCTTGGTTTTGACCACTATGTCATCCATGTATGCCTCCATATTTCTATGGAGCTGAGGTTCAAAACCAATTTGGACTACTCTTGCTAACGTCGAGCCAGCACTCTTCAACTCGAAAGGCATCCGTAAAAAGCAATACGTACCATATGGGGTGATGAATGCTGTCTTTTCTTCATCCCCTCTTGTCATGAAGATTTGGTGGTAGCCCGAGTAGGCATCGAGGAATGATAACAGATCACACCCGGCTGTGGAGTCAACAATCTGGTCGATCCGCGGCAACGGGAAGGGGTCCTTAGGACAAGCCTTATTGATATCTGTGTAATCAATAAACAGCCTCCACTTCCCATTCGCCTTGCGCACCACTACCGGATTGGCCAACCACGTCGGGTGGAGCACTCCTCTCACCAAACCTGCCGCTTCCAACTTCCTGATCTCCTCTGTGATGAACTCCTGCCTCTCCAGAGCCTGCTTTCTGACCTTCTGCTTGACGGGCCGTGCATGAGGGCAGACAGCTAGGTGGTGCTCAATCACCTCCCTGGGAACATCGGGGATGTCGGATGCTTGCCATGCAAACACTTCAACATTCGCCCGCAGGAAGGTCACGAGCGCGCCTTCCTATTTGCTGTCGAGGGTGGAGCCTATGGTGAAGGCCCCTTCCGTGCCATCCTCCCTGGCGTACACCTTCTTGGTCTGCGGTGGCTCGGCTCTGGATTTCTTGCTCTTGCCGGTAGAGCTCTCTGGCACGTCCTCGATGGTAGCGTAGCACTCCGAAGAGGCGTGCTTGCCGGAGTGGGTGCGAGAGGTCTTGCCAGGCTTTCTCTTCCCTTCCGGGCCTTCAGCGGCAGGAGCAGGTGCCTTGATGGAAGCTGCTGCAACTACTTCCCGGGAGAGTTGGTCGGCGCAGATCAGCGCGTCCTTCTTGTCGGAGGGGACGGAGATGATGGTCAACGGCCTGGGCATCTTTAGCATGTTGTAGGCGTAGTGTGATGCTGCCATGAACTTGGCTAGTGCCGAGAGGTTGAGGATCCCGTTGTAGGGCAAGGGGATCTTGGTCACGTCGAAGATGATCCTCTCCGTTCTATAGTTCAACTCCCCTCCAAACGTCACGGGCAGTGTGACCTTCCCCTTCAGCTGGCTCCTCCCCGGATTGACCCCTTGAAACGTACCCGTTTCCTCGAGGTCTCCATCAGGAATTTGTAGTCTTTTGATCACGACAGGCGAGATCAAGTTCAGGCCGGCCCCGCCGTCAACCAACATCTTGTTCACCTTGAGGTTGCATATCGTTGGTGAGACCAACAATGGCAAACACCCGACCGTGGTTGTGCAATCAGGGTGGTCCTCGGCGACAAAGATGAGGGGCGTGCTGGACCACTTCAGCAGCTTCTGAGCGTCGAATGACGGTTCCGCAGCTGTAATCTCACACGCCCACTGCTTGAGTTGGCGGTGAGAAGTATGCAGCGAGGCGCCACCATCAATGCACATGGCCTCCGTAGCCTTCTGAAACTCTTGCTCACCGGACTCGTCGTCCTCGTCATGATCATCGTCTTCTTGTTTCTTGTCACGGCCCTGGGCGGGCCTCTCTTGCTGGTTGTCCTTGCCGCGGCGGCCTCCTTGGACACCACGCTTCTTGCCGGATCCCTCGGCACCATCCTGGTCCTTCTCCTTGTCCCGCCTCTCGTACTCAGCTTTTTGCTTCTCAGCAAGCAGCTCGACTTGTCGGCAGTTCTGGAGGTCGTGGCCCTTGGTGCGGTGGATCTTGCAGTACTGCTTGCCGGAGCTTCCTGGATTGTCGGTAGCCGCCAAGGCCCGACAGGCGGCGCACCCGGCAATCTCCTTGCCGGGGGCGTCTGCCTTGAACTTCTTGGCAGCGCCGGTGTCGTCAGATCCTTCAATGGCAAGCACGGCCTTGCCTTTGCATTTCCTGTTGCGATGTCGGCCCTTCTTCGTCGGGGTGGCGGCGTCTTCGTTGGTAGAGTCGGTTTCCGCACCGGCGTCTTCGCCGGGGTACTTCCTTCCCTCTTCAGCCTGGGCGCACCTATCGGCCAGAACATAGAGCTCGGCCACATCCTTAACCTTGGTCATCGCTAGCTCTTCGCGCATCTTGCGGTTGCGCACGTTCTGATGGAACGCGCTGATCACAGCGGCGGGATGAACGTTGGGGATGTTGTACTGCACCTGGCTGAATCTCTGGATGTATTTGCGCAGGGTTTCCCCTTCCTTCTGGGGAATGATATGCAGATCACTGGCCTGGCCATGAGTTTGGTGGCCTCCTGTGAAGGCGCCAACGAACTCATGCCACAAATCCGACCAAGAAGAAATGGAATCCGCCGGCAAGTGCATCAACGAAGACATTACATTAGGCTTCAGTGCCAGCGGGAAATAGTTGGCAAGCACCTTGTCGTCGTGAGCTCCAGCAGCCTGCATCGCGATGGTGTAGATGCTGAGGAACTCGGACGGGTGGGTCTTGCCAGTGTACTTCTCGCCGACGTCGGGCTTGAATGTGCGGTGGGACGGCCACTGGAACTGCCGCAACTCACGGGTGAAGGCCGGGCATCCCACCTCGTAAGGTTGGCCGGCGGAGCCCCCCGGTGTTGGGTGGTCCATAGCGGGTCCCGCCCGCTTGTCCGACTGGTGGCGCGTTTCACGCCGGCGCTCGATGGTGGTCCGAGCGTCTTCGTGAGCTCGTTCCTGAAGAACCTGGCGCTGGTCGCGGAGGGTCCGCGGGTCGGACAACGCTATGGAGATGTTATCACAAGCGTCGTCACGACGGGCCGATGCCCGCGGCGGCTGGCGAGGAGGAGGAGAGTGCACCGTGGCCGCAGCTCCCCCGGTCCTCCCAGCGCCAGCATGTGGTGGCTCGGTGGAGCGCCGACCCGAGGGCCCCTCCGGCCGCGGATCATCTTTGTTGGCGATGGCGACGAGGCTCTGGATGGTGGCCCTCCACTCGTCGAGCTTCTCTGCAACACGAGGGAAGTCGAGGAGCAGCTGCGCGCGCGCCTGATACGTCTCCAACATATCTATAATTTTTGATTGTTCCATGCTATATTATATTCTATTTTGGACATTATTAGGCTTTATTATACACTTTCATATTATTTTTGGGATTAACCTATTAACCGGAGGCCCAGCCCAGAATTGCTATTTTTTTGCCTATTTCAGAGTTTCGCAGAAAAAGAATATCAAACGGAGTCCAAACGGAACGAAACCTTCGGGAACGTGATTTTCAGAACGAACGTGATCCAGAGGACTTGGACCCTACGTCAAGACATCAACCAGGAGGGCACGAGGTAGGGGGCGCGCCTACCCCCCCAGGGCGCGCCCTCCACCCTCGTGGGCCCCCTGTTGCTCCACCGACGTACTCCTTCCTCCTATATATACCTACGTACCCCCAAACTACCAGATACGGAGCCAAAAACCTAATTCCACCGCCGCAACCTTCTGTACCCGTGATATCCCATCTTGGGGCCTGTTTCGGAGCTCCGCCGGAGGGGGCATCGATCATGGAGGGCTTCTACATCAACACCATAGCCTCTCCGATGATGTGTGAGTAGTTTACCTCAGACCTTCGGGTCCATAGTTATTAGCTAGATGGCTTCTTCTCTCTTTTTGGATCTCAATACAATGTTCTCCCCCTCTCTCGTGGAGATCTATTCGATGTAATCTTCTTTTGCGGTGTGTTTGTTGAGACCGGTGAATTCTGGGTTTATGATCAAGTTTATCTATGAACAATATTTGAATCTTCTCTGAATTCTTTTATGTATGATTGTTTATCTTTGCAAGTCTCTTCGAATTATCAGTTTGGTTTGGCCTAGTAGATTGATCTTTCTTGTAATGGGAGAAGTGCTTAGCTTTGGGTTCAATCTTGTGGTGTCCTTTCCCAGTGACAGTAGGGGCAGCAAGGCACGTATTGTATTGTTGCCATCGAGGATAACAAGATGGGGTTTATATCATATTGCATGAGTTTATCCCTCTACATCATGTCATCTTGCTTAAAGTGTTACTCTGTTCTTGTGAACTTAATACTCTAGATGCATGCTGGATAGCGGTCGATGTGTGGAGTAATAGTAGTAGATGCAGGTAGGAGTCGGTCTACTTGTCTCGGACGTGATGCCTATATACATGACCATACCTAGATATTCTCATAACTATGCTCAATTCTGTCAATTGCTCAATAGTAATTTGTTCATCCACCGTAATATTTATGCTCATGAGAGAAGGCACTAGTGAAACCTATGGCCCCCGGGACTATTTTGCATCATATTAATTTCCCAACATCAAGCTATTTCTGATGCCATTTTTATTTTACTTTCTTTACCTTGCATCTTTATCATAAAAATACCAAAAATATTATCTTATCATATCTATCAGATCTCACTCTCGTAAGTGACGTGTAGGGATTGACAACCCCTTATCGCGTTGGTTGCGAGGATTTATTTGTTTGTGTAGGTGCGAGGGACTCGTGCGTGGCCTCCTACTGGATTGATACCTTGGTTCTCAAAAACGGAGGGAAATACTTACGCTACTTTGCTGCATCACCCTTTCCTCTTCAAGGGAAAACCAACGTAGTGCTCAAGAGGTAGCAAGAAGGATTTCTGGCACCGTTGCCGGGGAGTCTACGCAAAAGTCAACATACCAAGTACCCATCACAAACCCTTATCTCCCGCATTACATTATTTGCCATTTGCCTCTCGTTTTCCTCTCCCCCACTTCACCCTTGCTGTTTTATCCGCCCTCTCTTTTCCGTTCGCCTCTTTTTCGCTTGCTTCTTGTTTGCTCGTGTTGCCATGTGCCTTCTATATGCTTGCATCTTCGCTTGCTGAAAATCTATTGATATGGATCCACTTAAAGTGTTCTACTTGGATCATCTTCGATCCTTATGCGCTCGTGCTGAAACCCCAACTAGCCTAGTTGATGGGAAATCTTAAGATGAGCATGCTCATTTTGTGCGTCATCGTTTGTCTGAAAAAGGGAAGCTCTTATGGTATCATATAAATAGTTTGCTATGCCATGCTTGGAATCTGTGTGAAATTTGTAATTTTACTTGTTGCTCTAAGAACCTTAAAAAACACCTTCCCTACCTATGTGAGTTCAATGATAATTAAATCTTATCTTCTTATGCAAAGGGTGTTTATAGTTACTATGATATCGAACAAATTGAAGAATTTGTCATTTTTAAGGGTGCTCATGAAGTTGCTTCTTTGATTGAAAAGTATGATTTTACTCTCAACAAATCTGAAAACTCCGTCATACTTACATATTGCAATGAAAACTTTGCTCATAATGTCTATGTCCAAGAATTTATTGAAAGAATGACCGTTGCTTTGGAAGAAAATAATGATATGCATGAATCTATAGATACTGATGATTCTGATGATTTGATTGAAATATCCCTTGATGAACATGATGCTTGCTATTCTTGTGGCCATGATGCCAATATTTATGAAGATGAATTTGCTATAGTCCCTTATGTTAAAAATGAGATCGTTGCTATTGCACCCATGCTTGATAGTTCCTTCGATGAAAAGCATGATTGCAATGATTTTACTATAAATTCTATTGATGTCAGTTGTGCTAAAAATATGCAAAACCCTAAGCTTGGGGATGCTAGTTTTGCTATGTCCTCTACTTGTTGCAATGATCATGATTGGGGTGATAGTTCTTCTTATGATCTTGAAAATTTATTTAAGCCCCATGATGAATATGAGATTGATAATAGTGTTTGCAATATTATTGAAAGTGGGTTTGGAGAGGTCATGACTTTAGTTAATGTTAATCCCACTATTTTGGAAGAGTGTCAACTTTGCATGCATATGGATCGTGTTGAAAATATTTTATGTGATAGCTATTTTTTTGAATTTTCTTATGACCCCACATGTAATTATTATGAGAGAGGAAAATATGGATGTAGAAATTTTCATGTTACTAAATTACCTCTCATTACGTTGAGATTGCTATTGTTTCTTTCCTCTTCCTTGCATATGCTAGTTTTTGCTTGCTATGATAATTTGTTTGCCTATAAGATGCCTATGCATAGGAAGTATGTTAGACTTATATGTGTTTGTCGCTTGTTTCATGATGCTCTCTTTGCGCTTCAATTCTTGTCTTTGATGTGAGCATCGTTAGAATTACCAATGCCTAGCTAGGGGTGTTAAACGATAGCGCTTGTTGGGAGGCAACCCAATTTTATTTTTACTTTTTTACTTTTTGCTTCTGTTTAGGAATAAATCTTTGATATAGCCTCTGGTTAGATGTTTTTTATGTTTTAGTTAGTGTTTGTGCCAAGTTTAACCTATAGGATCTTCTTGGATGATAGTTATTTGATCTTGCTGAAAATTCCAGAAACTTTCTGTTCACGAAAATAATTGTTAAAAATCACCAGAACGTGATAAAATATTGATTCCAATTTCTTCTGATCAATAAACAAATTGTCTAGGTCGTCCTATTTTGGCCGAATTTTTGGAGTTCCAGAAGTTTGCGTTAGTTACAGATTACTACAGACTGTTCTGTTTTTGACAGATTCTGTTTTTCGTGTGTTGTTTGCTTATTTTGATGAATCTATGGCTAGTAAAAGAGTTTAAAACATAGATAAGTTGGAATACAGTAGGTTTAATACCAATATAAATAAATAATGAGTTCATTACAGTACCTTGAAGTGGTCTTTTGTTTTCTTTCGCTAACGGAGCTCACGAGATTTTGCTGTTAAGTTTTGTGTTGTGAAGTTTTCAAGTTTTGGGTAAAAGATTTGATGGATTATGGAACAAGGAGTGGCAAGAGCCTAATTTTGGGGATGCCCATGGCACCCCAAGATAATCTAAGGACACCTAAAAGCCAAAGCTTGGGGATGCCCCGGAAGGCATCCCCTCTTTCGTCTACTTCCATCGGTAACTTTACTTGGAGCTATATTTTTATTCACCACATGATATGTGTTTTGCTTGGAGCGTCTTGTATGATTTGAGTCTTTGCTTTTTAGTTTACCACAATCATCCTTTCTGTACACACCTTTTGAGAGAGACACACATGATTCGGAAATTATTAGAATACTCTATGTGCTTCACTTATATCTTTTGAGTTATATAGTTTTTGCTCTAGTGCTTCACTTATATCTTTTAGAGCACGGTGGTGGATTTGTTTTATAGAAACTATTGTTCTCTCATGCTTCACTTAGATTATTTTGAGAGTCTTAAACAGCATGGTAGTTTGCTTTAACAATAATAGGCATTCAAGATTAGTAAAGAAAAAAGAAAAATTCTTATGAGTGTGTTGAATACTATGAGAAGTTTGATGCTTGGTAATTTTTTTGAGATATGAAGATGGTGATATTAGAGTCATGCTAGTTGAGTAGTTTTGAATTTGAGAAATACTTGTGTTAAAGTTTGTGATTCCCGTAGCATGCACGTATGGTGAACTGTTATGTGATGAAGTCGGAGCATGATTTATTTATTCATTGTCTTCCTTATGAGTGGCGGTCGGGGATGTGCAATGGTCTTTTCCTACCAATCTATCCCCCTAGGAGCATGCGCGTAATACTTTGCTTTGATAACTTGTAGATTTTTGCAATAAGTATATGAGTTCTTTATGACTAATGTTGACTCCATGGATTATACACACTTTTCTTCCTTCCACCATTGCTAGCCTCTCTAATACCACGCGGTATCATACACCCACCATATACCTTCCTCAAAACAGCCACCATACCTACCTATTATGGCATTTCCATAGCCATTCCGAGATATATTGCCATGCAACTTACCACCGTTCCGTTTACTATGACACGCTCCATCATTGCCATATTGCTTCGCATGATCATGTAGTTGACATTGTATTTGTGGCAAAGCCACCGTTCATAATTCTTTCATACATGTCACTCTTCATTCATTGCATATCCTGGTACACCGCCGGAGGCATTCACATAGAGTCATATTTTGTTCTAAGTATTGAGTTGTAATTGTTGAGTTGTAAGTAAATAAAAGTGTGATGGTCATCATTTTTAGAGCATTGTCCCAAGAGAGGAAAGGATGATGGAGACTATGATTCCCCCACAAGTTGGGATGAGACTCCGGATGAAAAAAAAGAGGCTATAAAAAAGAAGAAGAAAAGGCCCAAATAAAAAAATGAATGAGAGAAAAAGAGAGAAGGGACAATGTTACTATCCTTTTACCACACTTGTGCTTCAAAGTAGCACCATGATCTTCATGATAGAGAGTCTCCTATGATATCACTTTCATATACTAGTGGGAATTTTACGTTATAGAACTTGGCTTGTATATTCCAATGATGGGCTTCCTCAAAATGCCCTAGGTCTTCGTGAGCAAGCGAGTTGGATGCACACCCACTTAGTTTCTTTTGTTGAGCTTTCATATACTTATAGCTCTAGTGCATCTGTTGTATGGCAATCCCTACTCACTCACATTGATATCTATTGATGGGCATCTCCATAGCCCGTTGATACGCCTAGTTGATGTGAGTCTATCTTCTCCTTTTTGTCTTCTCCACAACCACCATTCTATTCCACATATAGTCTTATGTCCATGGCTCACGCTCATGTATTGCGTGAAGATTGAAAAAGTTTGAGAACATCAAAAGTATGAAACAATTGCTTGGCTTGTCATCGGGGTTGTGCACGATTAAATATTTTGTGTGATGAAGATAGAGCATAGCCAGAGTATATGATTTTGTAGGGATAACTTTCTTTGGCCATGTTATTTTGAGAAGACATAATTGCTTAGTTAGTATGCTTGAAGTATTATTATTTTTATGTCAATATTAAACTTTTGTCTTGAATCTTTCAGATCTGAATATTCATACCACAATTAAGAAGAATTACATTGAAATTATGCCAAGTAGCATTCCACATCAAAAATTCTGTTTTTATCATTTACCTACTCGAGGACGAGCAGGAATTAAGCTTGGGGATGCTGGATATGTCTCCAACGTATCTATAATTTTTTATTGTTCCATGCTATATTATATTTTGTTTTGGACATTATTGGGCTTTATTATACACTTTTATATTATTTTTGGGACTAACCTATTAACCGGAGGCCCAGCCCAGAATTGCTGTTTTTTGCCTATTTCAGAGTTTTGCAGAAAAAGAATATCAAACGGAGTCCAAACGGAATGAAACCTTCGGGAACGTGATTTTCGGAACGAACGTGATCCAGAGGACTTGGACCCTACGTCAAGACATCAACTAGGTGGGCACGAGGTAGGGGGCGCGCCTACCCCCCCAGGGCGCGCCCTCCACCCTCGTGGGCCCCCTGTTGCTCCACCGACGTACTCCTTCCTCCTATATATACCTACGTACCCCCAAACAACCAGATACGGAGCCAAAAACCTAATTCCACCGCCGCAACCTTCTGTACCCGTGAGATCCCATCTTGGGGCCTGTTCCGGAGCTCCGCCGGAGGGGGCATCGATCATGGAGGGCTTCTACATCAACACCATAGCCTCTCCGATGATGTGTGAGTAGTTTACCTCAGACCTTCGGGTCCATAGTTATTAGCTAGATGGCTTCTTCTCTCTTTTTGGATCTCAATACAATGTTCTCCCCCTCTCTCGTGGAGATCTATTCGATGTAATCTTCTTTTGCGGTGTGTTTGTTGAGACCGATGAATTGTGGGTTTATGATCAAGTTTATCTATGAACAATATTTGAATCTTCTCTGAATTCTTTTATGTATAATTGGTTATCTTTGCAAGTCTCCTCGAATTATCTGTTTGGTTTGGCCTACTAGATTGATCTTTCTTGCAATGGGAGAATTGCTTAGCTTTGGGTTCAATCTTGCGGTGTACTTTCCCAGTGACAGTAGGGGCAGCAAGCCACGTATTGTATTGTTGCCATCGAAGATAACAAGATGGGGTTTATGTCATATTGCATGAGTTTATCCCTCTACATCATGTCATCTTGCTTAAAGCGTTACTCTGTTCTTATGAACTTAATACTCTAGATGCATGCTGGATAGCGGTCGATGTGTGGAGTAATAGTAGTAGATGCAGGCAGGAGTCGGTCTACTTGTCTCGGACGTGATGCATATATACATGATCATACCTAGATATTCTCATAACTATGCTCAATTCTGTCAATTGCTCAACAGTAATTTGTTCACCCATCGTAATATTTATGCTCATGAGAGAAGCCACTAGTGAAACCTATGGCCCCCGGGACTATTTTCCATCATATTAATTTCCCGACATCAAGCTATTTCTGACGCCGTTTTTATTTTACTTTCTTTACTTTGCATCTTTATCATAAAAATACCAAAATATTATCTTATCAGATCTATCAGATCTCACTCTCGTAAGTGACCGTGTAGGGATTGACAACCCATTATCGCGTTGGTTGCGAGGATTTATTTGTTTGTGTAGGTGCGAGGGACTTGTGCGTGGCCTCCTACTGGATTGATACCTTGGTTCTCAAAAAATGAGGAAAATACTTACGCTACTTTGCTGCATCACCCTTTCCTCTTCAAGGGAAAACCAACGCAGTGCTCAAGAGGTAGCAGCGCCAAAGCTTCTGGTGGCGTGGGCGGCGGCGACAGCTGCGTGGATCGCGGCACGCTTCGACTTCTAACCATGTTAGAAGGAGCTCCATTACGATCCAGCGGCTGCGCGCCATTTTCACCAGCACTTCGGCGGGCATGCTGAACTCCTTCATCCCGTGGACGACGAACAGGGCTCTTCCCACGGCGGTGCCCAGGGTCACCGGCGTGGTGACGCTGCTCGTCGCGCACACCATGGGAAGAGCGCGCAGTGGTCGCCGGCGTGGGCGTCTTGGAGGTCACTACGCCGCCCGGGGGTGGCACAACGACGCTCCTGGAGGGCCCCGTGCCGCCTGCGGGGGGTCCAGCTCCGTCTTTGGATCTGGCGACGTGCGGCCGGTCGTCTGGCGCGCGAACGACGCTGCTCGACAGGCTCTGACTGCTAGGGCGATGCTACTGTTCGCGGACCGCGGCCCGGGTCCTGTCCACGACCGGCCCACTGCTCGCCCGCACTGGCACGGGCCGTTCGGCTCCCAACGAGCCGATCGCCATGGCCGTCTTCTTCTTGGGAGCCATGGCGACGAAGAACTGGTAGGCTAGCTACTAGACCAGATTCTCACAATTGCGCCCCCTACCTGGTGCGCCAAAGATGTCGGTGTGGAACGACACCTATGGGATCACAAGAATCCCTACTACGGTTGCCGGGGCGCGGGGTTGTGAGAACGGCGGGATTAGTAACCAGCATGAGGATCGTTTACCCAGGTTCGGGCCGCGAGGATGCGTAAAACCCTAGTCCTGCTTTGGTGGGTGTATTTTAGAGAGTTCTTGAGCTCTCGAACTAGCTGTGGTGAGTGTGTGGTTCGAGAGAGTCGAATCCTTCTCCAGTATGCCATGGGCCTCCTTTTATAGTCGAAAGGGGCTGCCACAGTGGCACACAGGAGGTGGAAAGGTGCACAATGCTATGAGCTTATCGCTCGTATTACAGGACAAGACGCATTTAATGCGTAGCTTAGGTGTCCCCTTGCTTTATCGCGGACAGGGGCGAGGCCCGTCCCGTCCGTCGCCGCTCCTCCTTGCTTCGACACGCGCCCTGGCTAGCGACGCATGTGGCGCCACGTAGGCAGGCAGGCAGCTGAGGTGGCGCGGTGGCGGAGCCTCCACGAAGATCTGCGTGCCGCCACGCAGGTGCTTGATGAGTTGGCCTGGGAGCTGCATGTTGCCACGCAGGTGCCCGCCCAACTGGTTGGGCTGGCAGCTGCATGTGAACGGTGGTGGAGACTTGGTTGGTGCGGGCCTAGTAGTGGCCCTGCTGGCGTCCATGGTGAGGGCCTTGCCCGGTGGCCCGGCAAGGGTCTTGTCATGGCGCGCTGTCGTCCCCGGCAAGGACCTTGCCGGGGGTCTGGTGGCCTTCCTCGGTAAGGATCCTGCCGAGGACTGTCGTCTTCTAATCGTCATCTGATCTTGAGTGTTCCTTGTCTTCACAAAGATCTGCATGCCACCATGGAGGTGCCTCCCGATCCCTGGCCCAACGTGATGTTGGAGACCATGGGCTCAAGGGTCGCTCGCTCTGTTGGTGTGGGGCGAGCTGCCCCGGCAAGGGTCTTGCCGGGGCTGCTGAGGCTGCCCTGGCAAGGGTCATGCCGGGGGAACCTGCTTCATCCCTCTGCTCTTTGTGGTCTTGGCCTTGGCGTTGCTCTAGTTATCTTGGGCTTCAGTCTTACCTTGGCTCACCTCCCCTGTTCTGCTTGGTGTGACCATGGGCGCGGCTCCGATTGCCCGTGCACAGGTAAAGGGGTACAAAAGTGCGCCCCTCCTTTTGTACACCGACATTCGATCGTCGGTATCTCAATACCTAGTTCAATCTCGTTACCAGCAAGTCTCTTTAGTCGTTCCATAATACATAATAGCGCAACTAACTCATTAGTTACAATGCTTGCAAGGCTTATAGTGATGTGCATTACCGAGTGGGCCCAGAGATACCTCTCCGACAATCGGAGTGACAAATCCTAATCTCGAAATACGCCAACCCAACAAGTACCTTTGGAGACACCTATAGAGCACCTTTATAATCACCCAGTTATGTTGTGACGTTTGGTAGCACACAATGTGTTCCTCCGGTAAACGGGAGTTGCATAATCTCATAGTCATAGGAACATGTATAAGTCATGAAGAAAGCAATAGCAGAATACTAAACGATCAAGTGCTAAGCTAACGGAATGGGGCAAGTCAGTCACATCATTCTCCTAATGATGTGATCCCTTAATCAAATGACAACTCATGTCTATGGATAGGAAACATAACCATTTTTGATTCAACGAGCTAGTCAAGTAGAGGCATACTAGTGACACTCTGTTTGTCTATGTATTCACACATGTATCAAGTTTCTGGTTAATACAATTCTAGCATGAATAATAAACATTTATCATGAAAATAAGGAAATAAATAATAACTTTATTATTGCCTCTAGGGCATTTCCTTCAGTCTCCCACTTGCACTATAGTCAATAATCTAGTTCACATCGCCATGTGATTTAACATCAATAGTTCACATCTTTATGTGGTTAACACCCATAGTTCACATCGATATGTGACCAACACCCAAATGGTTTACTAGATTCAGTAATCTAGTTCACATCGCTATGTGATTATCACCCAAAGAGTACTAAGGTGTGATCATGTTTTGCTTGTGAGATAATTTTAGTCAACTGGTCTGTCACATTCAGATCCGTAAGTATTTTGCAAATTTTTATGTCTACAATGCTCTGTATGGAGCTACTCTAGCTAATAGCTCCCACTTTCAATATGTATCTAGATCGAGACTTAGAGTCATCCAGATTGGTGTCAAAGCTTGCATCGATGTAACTCTTTACGACAAACTCTTTATCACCTCCATAACCGAGAAATATTTCCTTATTCCACTAAGGATAATTTTTGACCGCTGTCTAGTGATCTACTCCTAGATCACTATTGTACTCCCTTGCTAAACTCAGTGTAGGGTATACAATAGATATGGTACACAACATGTCATACTTTATAGAACCTATGGCTGTGGCATAGGGAATGACTTTCATTCTCTTTCTATCTTCTGCCGTGGTCGGGCTTTGAGTCTTACTCAATTTCACACCTTGTAACACAGGCAAGAACTCTTTCTTTGACTGTTCCATTTTGAACTACTTCAAAATCTTGTCAAGGTATGTACTCATTGAAAAAACTTATCGAGCGTCTTGATCTATCTCTATAGATCTTGATGCTCAATATGTAAGCAGCTTCACCGAGGTCTTTATTTGAAAAACTCCTTTCAAATACTCCTTTATGCTTTCCAGAAAATTCTACATTATTTCCGATCAACAATATGTCATTCACATATATTTATCAGAAATGCTGTAGTGCTCCCACTCACTTTCTTGTAAATACAGGCTTCACCGCAAGTCTGTATAAAACTATATGCTTTGATCAACTCATCAAAGCGTATATTCCAACTCCGAGATGCTTGCACCAGTCCATAGATGGATCGCTAGAGCTTGCACATTTTTTTAGCACCTTTAGGATCGACAAAACCTTCTGGTTGCATCATATACAATTCTCTTTTAAGAAATCCATTAAGGAATGTAGTTTTGACATCCATTTTCCAGATTTCATAAAATGTGGCAATTTGCTAACATGATTTGGACAGACTTAACCATTGCTACGAGTGAGAAAATCTCATCGTAGTCAACACCTTGGACTTTGTCAAAACCTTTTTCGACAATCTAGCTTTGTAGATAGCAACACTACTATCAGCGTCCGTCTTCCTCTTGAAGATCCATTTATTCTCTATTGCTTACCGATCATCGGGCAAGTCAACCAAAGTCCACACTTTGTTCTCATACGTGGATCCCATCTCAGATTTCATGGCCTCAAGCCATTTTTGCGGAATCTGGGCTCATCATCGCTTCCTCATAGTTCGTAGGTTCGTCATGGTCAAGTAACATGACCTCCAGAACAGGATTACCGTACCACTCTAGTGCGGATCTTACTCTGGTTGACCTACGAGGTTCGGTATTAACTTGATCTGAAGTTTCATGATCATTATCATTAGCTTCCTCACTAATTGGTGTAGGTGTCACAGGAACCGGTCTCTGTGATGAACTAATTTCCAATAAGGGAGCAGGTACAGTTACCTCATCAAGTTCTACTTTCCTCCCACTCACTTCTTTCGAGAGAAACTCCTTCTCTAGAAAGGATCCATTCTTAGCAACAAATGTCTTGCCTTCGGATCTGTGATAGAAGGTGTACCCAACAGTCTCCTTTGGGTATCCTATGAAGACACATTTCTCTGATTTGGGTTTGAGCTTATCAGGATGAAACTTTTTCACATAAGCATCGCAACCCCAAACTTTAAGACAGTTCATATAGTGTCGTCTCAACGGATTTAGATGGTGCCCTATTTAACGTGAATGCAGCTGTCTCTAATGCATAACCCCAAAACGATAGTGGTAAATCAGTAAGAGACATCATAGATTGCACCATATCTAATAAAGAACGGTTACGATGTTCGGCACACCATTATGCTGTGGTGTTCCAGGTGGCGTGAGTTGCGAAACTATTCCGCATTGTTTCAAATGAAGACCAAACTCGTAACTCAAATATTCTCCTCCACGATCAAATCGTAGAAACTTTATTTTCTTGTTACGATGATTTTCCACTTCACTCTGACATTCCTTGAACTTTTCAAATGTCTCAGACTTATGTTTCATTAAGTAGATATACCCATATCTGCTCAAATCATCTGTGAAGGTCAGAAAATAACGATACCCGCCGCGAGCCTCAACACTCATCGGATCACATACATCAGTATGTATTATTTCCAATAAGTCAGTTGCTCGCTCCATTGTTCCGGAGAACGGTGTTTTAGTCATCTTGCCCAAGAGGCATGGTTCGCAAGCATCAAGTGATTCGTAATCAAGTGATTCCAAAAGCCCGTCAGCACGGAGTTTCTTCATGCGCTTTACACCAATATGACCTAAACGACAGTGCCACAAATAAGTTGCACTATCATTATTAACTTTGCATCTTTTGGCTTCAATATTATGAATATGTGTATCACTACGATCGAGATCCAACGAACCATTTTTCATTGGGTGTGTAACCATATAAGGTTTTATTCATGTAAACAGAACAACAATTATTCTCTAACTTAAATGAATAATTGTATTGCAATAAACATGATCAAATCATATTCATGCTCAACGCAAACACCAAATAACACTTATTTAGGTTCAACACTAATCCCGAAAGTATAGTGAGTGTGCGATGATGATCATATCAATCTTGGAACCACTTCCAATACACATCGTCATTTCATCCTTAACTAGTTTCTGTTCATTATGCAACTCTCGTTTCGAGTTACTACTCTTTAGCAACTGAACCAGTATCAAGTACCGAGGGGTTGCTATAAACACTAGTAAAGTACACATCAATAACATGTATATCAAATATACTTTTGTTCACTTTGCCATCCTTCTTATCCGCCAATTATTTGGGGTAGTTCCGCTTCCAGTGACTAGTCCTTTTTGCAGTAGAAGCACTCAGTATCAGGCTTAGGTCCAAACTTGGGCTTCTTCACTTGAGCAGCAACTTGCTTGCCATTCTTCTTGAAGTTCCCCTTCTTTCCCTTTGCCCTTTTCTTGAAACTAGTGATCTTGTTAACCATCAACACTTGATGCTCTTTTCTTGATTTCTACCTTCGCCGATCTCAGCATCGCGAAGAGCTCGGGAATTACTTTTGTCATCCCTTGCATATTATAGTTCATCACGAAGTTCTATTAACATGGTGATAGTGACTGGAGAACTTTGTCAATTACTATCTTATCTGGAAGATTAACTCCCACTTGATTCAAGTAATTGTAGTACTCAGACAATCTGAGCACATGCTCATTGGTTGAGCTATTCTCCTCCATCTTATTGGCAAAGTACTGTTAGAGGTCTCATACCTCTCGACATGGGCACGAGTATGAAATACCAATTTCAACTCTTGGAACATCTTATATGCTCTGTGGCATTCAAAACATTTTTGAAGTCCCGGTTCTAAGGTGTAAAGCATGGTGCACTAAACTATCAAGTAGTCATCATACCGAGCCATTGTCACAACGTTCATAACGTCTGCATCTGCTCCTGCAATAGTTCTGTCACCTAGCGGTGCATCAAGGACATAATACTTCTGTGCAGCAATGAGGTTAATCCTCAGATCACAGACCAAGTCCGCATCATTGCTACTAACATCTTTCAACTTAGTTTTCTCCAGGAACACATCAAAATAAAACAGGGGAGCTAAACGCGAGCTATTGATCTACAACATAGATATGATAATACTACCAGGACTAAGTTCATGATAAATTTAAGTTCAGTTAATCATATTACTTAAGAACTCCCACTTAGATAGACATCTCTCTAATCATCTAAGTGATCACGTGATCCAAATCAACTAAACCATGTCCGATCGTCACGTGAGATGGAGTAGTTTCAATGGTGAACATCACTATGTTGATCATATCTACTATATGATTCACGCTCGACCTTTCGGTCTCAGTGTTCCGAGGCCATATATGCATATGTTAGGCTTGTCAAGTTTAACCTGAGTATTCCGCGTGTGCAACTGTTTTGCACCCGTTGTATTTGAACATAGAGCCTATCACACCCGATCATCACGTGGTGTCTCAGCACGAAGAACTTTCGCAACGGTGCATACTTAGGGAGAACACTTATACCTTGAAATTTAGTGAGAGATCATCTTATAATGCTACCGTCGATCTAAGCAAAATAAGATTCATAAAAGATAAACATCACATGCAATCAATATAAGTGATATGATATGGCCATCATCATCTTGTGCTTGTGATCTCCATCTCTGAAGCACCATCATGATCACCATCGTCACCGGTGCGACACCTTGATCTCCATCGTAGCATCGTTGTCGTCTCGCCAACTATTGCTTCTACGACTATCGCTACCGCTTAGTGATAAAGTAAAGCATTACAGGGCAATTGCATTGCATACAATAAAGCGACAACCATATGGCTCCTGCCAGTTGCCGATAACTCGGTTACAAAACATGATCATCTCATACAATAAAATATAGCATCATGTCTTGACCATATCACATCACAACATGCCCTGCAAAAACAAGTTAGACGTCCTCTACTTTGTTGTTGCAAGTTTTACGTGGCTGCTACGGGCTGAGCAAGAACCGTTCTTACCTACGCATCAAAACCACAACGATAGTTCGTCAAGTTAGTGTTGTTTTAACCTTCTCAAGGACCGGGCGTAGCCACACTCGGTTCAACTAAAGTTGGAGAAACTGACACCCGCCGGCCACCTGTGTGCAAAGCACGTCGGTAGAACCAGTCTCGCGTAAGCGTACGCGTAATGTCGATCCGGACCGCTTCATCCAACAATACCGCCGAACCAAAGTATGACATGTTGGTAAGCAGTATGACTTGTATCGCCCACAACTCACTTGTGTTCTACTCGTGCATATAACATCTACGCATAAAACCTGGCTCGGATGCCACTGTTGGGGAACGTAGTAATTTGAAAAATTTCCTACGCACACGCAAGATCATGGTGATGCATAGCAACGAGAGGGGAGAGTGTAATCTACGTACCCTCGTAGACCGTAAGCGAAAGCGTTTATCAACGCGATTGATGTAGTCGTACGTCTTCATGATCCGACCGATCCAAGTACCGAACGCACGGCACCTCCGAGTTCTGCACACGTTCGGCTCGATGACGTCCTCGCCTTCTTGATCCAGCAAGTCGGGCGAAGTAGTAGATGAGTTCCGGCGGCACGACGGCGTGGTGACGGTGTTCGTGAAGAACAATTTCCGCAGGGCTTTGCCAAGCACTACAGAAACTATGACGGAGGATAAACTAGAGGGGACAGGGTTGCCAGCACACGGCTTGGTGTTTCTTGATGTGTCTTTGGTGCTAGCCCTGCCCCTCTATTTATATGTTGAGCCCTGGGGTCGAAACTTGGAGCAAAAGCCTCCTCAAAGTCGGTTTTGCCCGAAAGGCAAGAGTTCCACTCGGACTCCAGGACCAAATGCCACAATCCTTGGCGTCTGGCCCAGACGCCATGGGCCTCGGCGTCAGGCCCAGGGCCTGACGCCTGGGTCTCCGGCGTTTGGCCCCCTGGCCTCTGCAAAACTCCTTTTGCACCGACTTATAGCCCCGTGGGCCTGACCCCTTGGCCTAACCATATCATCCAATATATGAATCTTTACCTCCGGACCATTCCGGAGCTCCTCGTCATGTCCGTGATCTCATCCGGGACTCCAAACAACATTCGGTCACCAACATACATAACTCATATAATACTATATCGTCAACGAACGTTAAGCGTGCGGACCCTACGGGTTCGAGAACTATGTAGACATGACCGAGACACTTCTCTGGTCAATAACCAATAGCGGAACCTGGATGCCCATATTGGCTCCTACATATTCTACGAAGATCTTTATAGGTCAAACCGCATAACAACATACGTTTGTTCCCTTTGTCATCGGTATGTTACTTGCCCGAGATTCGATCGTCAGTATCTCAATACCTAGTTCAGTCTCGTTACCAGCAAGTCTCTTTACTCGTTCGGTAATACATCATCCCGCAACTAACTCATTAGTTACAATGCTTGCAAGGCTTATAGTGATGTGCATTACCGAGTGGGCCCAGAGATACCTCTCCGACAATCGGAGTGACAAATCCTAATCTCGAAATACGCCAACCCAACAAGTACCTTTGGAGACACCTGTAGAGCACCTTTATAATCACCCAGTTACGTTGTGACGTTTGGTAGCACACAAAGTGTTCCTCCGGTAAATGGGAGTTGCATAATCTCATAGTCATAGGAACATGTATAAGTCACGAAGAAAGCAATAGAAGAATACTAAACGATCAAGTGATAAGCTAACGGAATGGGTCAAGTCAATCACATCATTCTCCTAATGATGTGACTCTGTTAACCAAATGACAACTCATGTCTATGAATAGGAAACATAACCATCTTTGATTCAATGAGCTAGTCAAGTAGAGGCATACTAGTGACACTCTGTTTGTCTATGTATTCACACATGTATCAAGTTTCCGGTTAAGACAATTCTAGCATGAATAATAAACAGTTATCATGAAAATAAGGAAATAAATAATAACTTTATTATTGCCTCTAGGGCATATTTCCTTCACTTCCTAACAAGCAAATCACTGGCATTAGATCGACACGCAAAACAATACGAAGCATTATTCTCAGGAGGCACGGTGAACAGCTCGTGATGCCGCATGCCACAACATTCCAAGCTCAACTTTGCAATCAAACACAAGGCCTGGCATTACATAGACAATATTCAGAACAATCTCTTAAAAATCTTACATAAGTCAACATTCATGTGACTATGCATCTCAGCAGAGTAAATATTTACTTCTGAACTGAAGACAAGAATAGGAAAAAACGATCGACGTTGCTCACAGCAAAGGGCGTCCCACTTAAAAATATCAAATGCATGTCTTCTGGCTAACATCAATGAGCAAAAATTGACAAGGTTTTCCAATTCCAATATATTAAACTAATGTCAACTTTGACAAGCTTTTCCCATTCAAAATATGTAATGCCTATGATTGTGGAACGGGCAGGGTTTGTCATCAGTTTGTCATCTGATAGTCCGGTGGCTCAAGGTGATGACGAATGATTAGAGAACCATTCGATGTATTGTGCATGATGTGAAGTACTATGGAGGACACAAACCATCTGAACATTTTGTGCAGTTCCACTAAAATCAAGCTGAGCATCCCTGTGGATTTCGTATTTATATGCTGCCAGAAAACAAAGACACATCAGCACACACATGAATATTGGACCCAGTGTCAACCCACCAATTGGTGGACTAACAAACTGAAAGTACGGTAAACAGATTACCATACCCAGATGTCCCATCATTGTTGCTTAGAGTGACATTGACAGACTTGGAGTCCTGTCCTGGCTTCTTGGTACTTGTTTGGGCACTTGTTTGCCCAGTGTTCCGCCGAACCACAAGTAATGCAACCATCTCTCTTTTTGTCAGTCTTCTTACCCTTCTTAATGGCCGACGCTGGCAGCACCATTCAAACATATAGTACGGTGGCTCAAGGTGACGATGAATGATTAGAGAACTATTCGATGTATTGTGCATGATGAAGTATTATGGAGGACACAAACCATCTGGACATTTTGTGCAGTTCCACTAAAATCAAGCGGAGCATCCCTGTGGATATCGTATTTATATGCTGCAAGAAAACAAAGACACAACAACACACACATGATATGGGCCCCAGTGTCAACACACCAATTGGTGGACTAACAAACTGAAAGTACGGTAAACAGATTACCATACCCAGATGCCCCATCATTGTTGCTTAGAATGACATTGACAGATTTGGAGTCCTGTCCTGGCTTCCTGTACTTGTTTGGGCACTTTTTGCCCAGTGCAGTCCACGCGTTGTAGAGTTTCCTATGCTCTGTGCAGACTAGTCATGTCACCAGCGTCTACTAATACTCTGTAAAGCTTCTCGATCATTCCTTGTGTAATGTAGCGCAAACAGTGACTGCTTCTTTCTGCAAAGTGGTAAGACCAACTGGACCCACTAATGCAGCAGTTTGCCTTAGACACATTGGCTCCTTTTGTGCAGTTCAACTAAAATCAAAGTCGAAATAAAACCGAGCTTTAATTTTGATATCCCTGTAAGGAACAAAAGGTATAAGGGAAACAATTACTGAGAAATAACGGATGATGACTTGTACTCCCAGAAGAAAAACATCTACTGATCTACCTTATATTAATGGGAAACAAAGCAGGAGAGTTGCAACTTTCAATCAGTGTGATTCATTCATAGTAACTGAGACATTATCTTAACAATGCCTTGTTTCAACATGTATAAAGAACAACAAAGCAGAAAAGTATCATTCCTAAAACAATGTGACTGATTCATTTTAACAGAGAGATTATCTTAACAATACCTTGGTTAAACATGTAGAAATAACTACAAAGCAGGATAGTACCATTTGTAAAACACTGTAACTGATATATAATAACAGAGACATTATCTGAACAATACATTTCATAATCATGTACTCCGGCCGATCCCTAACAGAAATGGTACTCCCGCCGATCCCTAACAAGTGTTGCAGTTTTGAACTAAGATTCAGTAGTTAATTCTGAGGAAAGTCAGTACTGAAAGTCGGTACTGACCTTTCAGGACCAAGATTTGAAACAACTCGTGAGGAAGACCTGAAAGAGATCTCAACACATATATGGAAATCCGGTCTCCTTTTGTGCAGTTCCACCCAAATTAAGCGAAGCAAAATGTCGCAATAGCAACAAGTTGAATAGATATCCCTGTTTTAACAGAGGCAAAAAAGGAATCAATTACTGGCCAGTAAAGGAGGATAAAACATGCGGCCACAAAAATGGTAATCCCACCAATCCCTAACAAGTATTGCAGTTTTGAAATAAGATTTAGTAGTTAATTCTGAGAGTGGCATTGCTTAATTTTACTAGCGGCATTAGATTAACAAAAAGCATAAACAGTTCTAGGGGAGAGTGGGCGCAACAACAACATGGGCTTCCATCTACTTATACAGGGGGTGATGCAGAGTTTCTTGTAACAAAGCAACAAGCATAATGTCTGGGTTGGTCCCATTTTTGTTCACTACTTAATGGGAAAAGACAGCAGTACAATAGCTTCAATTCAACATTTATTTAAAACAGTACCAATACAAGTAGCACAGCATCTCAAAACACACTGCACGATCATGTGGATGAAGGCAAGTACCAACCTGTCATGACGCACACAAGATCACGTACGGATCTGCCAACACGAATAGGAAATCCAATCTCGTTTTGTGCAGTTACTCTGAAATCAAGTAAAGTCGCCGGTGAGACATTTAAGTTTGCTATAGCAATAAGTTGAATAGATATCCCTGATTTAACAGAGGCAAAAAAGGAAACAATTACTGCCAATAAAGGAGGATGAAACATGCGGCCACAAAAAGAAGCATCTACCTTATCTTGATGGAAAACAAAGTATAGGACAGTAGCATTTCTAAAATGGTTGCATTGATTCATATTAACAGAGAAATTCTCTTAAAATAGTTCAGTAGTTAATTCTGAGAGTGGCATTGCTTAAAATACAATAGCTTCAATTCAACATTTATTTAAAACAGTACCAATACAAGTAGCACAACATCTCAAAACACACAGCACGATCATGTGGATGGGACATGGGACATGCCAGCACCATGTGCGTCCACACGTATAAATGGGTGATGCAGAGTATGTAGCCAAGCATCATATCTGCATTGGTCCCATATTTGTTCTCTTTGAAACTTTTTCCGATGTGAGGGCAGCAAATCTAGTCCTGCACAAACTACCCGACCCCCAGTTTCTTTCCCTTTTCAACAAAGAGTTGGGTTCCTTACAAATGTGTGTACTGGGTTACCCCCCTTTTCCCTTTTCGACCAACAAAGCGGATGGATAGCTAGTCTATACTACTTTCCCTCCCTCCTTTCCTCATTGAACCACGTCCTAGATTCATGCTCCACCCCACTGCACCCTTCTTTCCTCTTTGAACCAAGACCTAGATTCGACAACAGAATCGAAAAAGATCAGCATGCAGCTAGACCAATGACGGTTTCAAAGAAACTTATACCTTAGGGTCGTCGGGATGTGGCAAGGCGTGCGGCGGGAGGTCAGATCTGCTCAGACTACGTATGGCAGCAAGGAAGCAGGGGTCGGTAGCCCTCCCGCACATGCGCTGGGTGAAAGAGAAAAGCGCAGCTGGCAGTCCTCCCTCACCGAAGGCGATAGAGTGAACGCTGCACCTCCTCCCCTTCCCGGTGCGACGGGATCCGGACGCCTCCTTCGCCAGCTGTCTGTGAGGGGGGTGAGAGAGACAGAGGCCACAACACAGTCTTGTTTAGATCTGGTGAAGAGGGTGAGAGACAGTGAATATAGCAAACCCTAGCAAAGGAACGCTGAGCCTCCAGCGTGTATATATATATGTAGTGCGGCGAGAGTGTGGAGAGTGCAAACCCTAGCGAACAAGCGCTGAGGCTCCAACTTATATATATACTGTAGTACGGACTGAGCTCCGGTGCCTTAACTGCACCTGCTTTTGGCTGTATGACAGGTGGGCCAGCCACATTTTGGGCCCACCTGTCATAAACCCAAAGGCAGGTGCACTAAAGTCAATGAAGCTGCGTTCATATAGTACTTGTGTATACGACTAATATATAGTGGAGTGGTTTTCTTATTCTCTCCATAACAATCGTTTTAAATTGTGTAAGTACGAAACGAAACTCTTTATTTAACGTACCAGTGAAGAAACCAACTACTCCCTCTGTTTCTAAATATTTGTCTTTCTAGAGATTTCAACAAATGACTACATACGGAGCAAAATGAGTGAATCTACACTGTAAAAAATGTCTATATACATCCGTATGTGGTAGTCCATTGCAAACCACTTGAAAGACAAATATTTAGGAACGGAGGGAGTACTTCTGATGAACTAACGATCCACGCGTCCTGGTCGCACTTCCTGTCCTTCAGGTGCGGTACACTACCCTCCCTTAAGTGAACAACCACACATGCGCCAAATTATCAGAAACGTGTGAGAGTGTGTACAAATAAAGAATTTTAATTTCAATTATCGGAAAGGTTTGAGAGTATGTACGGTTTACCCTCTCTAATAATTATGGTTTGTTGTGTTCGGCCTAAACTTGGTCAAACTTTACAAAGTTTGACGTCAGTCAAATCTAATATGTGGAGTAAATAAAAATGGAGGGCTACTACGTCCATACGGGTTTTTAGTCCACACCATTTTTTAATCAAAGTTAATAGCTGGACAAAGAAAATTGCAGGGGAGCTGGAGACAAAGTTGTGAGAAGGCTTAGAAATCAATACAAAACTTATGCTCTTAGTATCAACGTCGATCCTTCTTCGAGGAAACATTTGGTTCATAACCAATTGTGTGATAAAATTGCACCAACGTGAAAGACGACTGCGTCTCCAGCGCAACCAAGGTGAACTGATGAAGGATATCATCTTTGTGGGTAACAAGCAAAAGGCACTGATGGAAGACAACTTGTTTTTCATTGAAAATCGATCAGCTTCACCAGCCGACGCAACCATGAGGCGCAACCATGAGCATCGATAGGTCATCGTGGTGATGCATCATCCATTTGGCATCAAGTTTGGGTGAGGCACCTATGAAGTTCGACAAATCCTCACTGTGGTCTATTTCTTCTCAGTAGTCAAGCTCGAGGAAGGAAGAACCACGTGGCAGAGGACAGTGAGGCGGAACAACAATGGCCATCCAATTTTGTGGAGTTCCACTAAAATTGAGGAAGACATGCCCGGGTATGGAGATACGCATCGCTATTTCCAAAAATATAAAAAAGGGATATAGTGTTGTTACTTTGTTTTACAAGATTAACAACGACATCTCAATTGTCAATAAGAATTATGAAAAGTACACCAACAAACAGAAGCATCATGATTATCTTGATGGGAACTAAACCAGGATACCCGAGAAAAAAAAGCATTTCTTCATTTAACCAGTGATAGTATTAGATTAGCAGCAGCAATAGGAGCATATGGACAATGACCGCACAACCACCATGTACGTTTTGTCGAAACAAAATGTATACCTCCACCGAGGCATAAATCAGGACAACTTTTTGAGTGGCATTTCCTCTATAATAGTAGGTGATGTTGGACTTGCCGACGAACCCTAGCTACTATACATGGGGAGCTGGGGAGTAGTCGCATAGAAGAAAACCCGCATGCAACGACCTGGGGAGCTGCACCAGTACAACAAGTTATACCTCAGGTGGGCGAGATGTCGCTTAGGCGGGCGGGCGGGATCTGCCCACACGACGGCAGTGAACAAGGGCGCGGAGGACCTTCGTCCGCGCCAGTGCCGGCTCCGAGAGGACGGTGCGCATCGACTTCCTCCATCACCGACGGCGACAACTTCAATGCTGCACCTCCTCACCTCCCGCAGCGGACGGGATTCGGCCGGATCTGTGACCACCGGTGGGGAGAGAGATAGTGTGGACACTATCATCTTGTTTTGATATGGAGAGGGTGAGAGAGCAAGATGCGAGAAAGTCTATCAAACAAGAGGCTATAATGGAGTAAAACAATCTCTCCATAGCAGTGGTTTTAAATAGAATACGCGCGTTCCCGGAAAAAAGAAACGAAAAATGGCGGACAATTTTTTAACGTACCAAGAAAGAGAACTCGATCAAAAACACGCCCCCGCTTACAGGTCGCGAGAGTCGTCGCGCACACACACATAGACATAGACATGCATATCCGTGTTTACGTAAAATTCCATTTCCATCTCCATCTCCAATCATACTTGTCCAACTGGCACATTATTTACGTTGTTAATTATATACGCGGCAATATTAACGTACAACATCTCTTGTTTGCGGGCGTCCGGACCGCTGCCACGGCCGCTCCTGACCAACCCGAACCCTCTTCATCACCCGTGCGTGCTTCCCGCCTGAAACAGTCAGTGCCGCATTCATGCCCGACGAGAGCGGACGTGAGCTCTCACTGGCGCCGGCATTGAAGCGGCGCGCCGGCAGAGAGAGCGTCGCCCGCGCCGCTTCCTGGTGCACGCGACTGCTCCGCGTTCAAAGGTCGCAATAGCAAGCCACAACATGCATGTAAAAAGTTCTTGGGAGTCCGTGCTATAGCTACCTATCCTCCCCAACTCGTCAATCTCTTCCAGTAGTACTAGTACTCCATGGCGTGATCCATCGACAAGCAGGCGGGGAAGTTATCGTATACTCGGTTTGCGGTGAGTGGCATGCCGAGCGACCGTGTGGGGTCGAGCCATGGAGGAGGGTGAGACACGAACGCGACTGACGTGATTTAAACGTTGGTTTTGCTCGATTGCACGATCCAACGAAACGAAACGTTGGTTTCTCTTCGTTTCCATTTTTTCTCCGGAGAAACGGAAACATTCCACTCCATTTTCATTCCTACTCCAAGGTTGCCCCGTTACAACATTCCATAAAATACAAAGGAAAACTAACATGCATGCTGATGCATCTCAATGATTCATAGATCATAGCCAATATTTACTTCACAACTAAAGACAAAGTTGTGAGAGCGTGTACGAAAGAAAAACTACTGATGGGGTCACTACGACTCATCAGTGAATAGTTTTATTTTTTTCGTTTTGTTTTTGGTTGAGGGAAGTGCGAATTGATTTGGTACGTACAAGTACAATATTACACGTTAGGCTTGTCCCTAAAATTCAACCCGCGTCTTGTTATATCCCGAAAATTCAGATATCGTGCTCCCAAAACTGGCGCCTTCACAACCCGCGCCTTGCTATCTCGAAATTACAACGCGCATGAAAACTCCCTCCAGCTGCCAAATTCCGACACGTGAAATCCCCCTTCTAACCCTGAGCTGAAAGGGCCACTAGTTCAAATCGGTGCGGGGTACTTTTGTAACACACCCTACATTTTGGACAAGCGCGTCCCTAAGTCATGGTTCACTCCCTCCCATCGCCTCCTTTTTGCCATTCGAAATCCCATGCCGCCATAACCTCTCCGCTCCAGCCGCGAAACCCCACCCTCCTCCGTCCGCCACCTCACTGCTGCCCAGCCGGAGCCTCTTCCCCGTCGACGTCTTCCACCGCAACAGCTGGACGTCCCTCGTCCACCTCCCCGGATGAGGATCCGTCGTCCATCTCGTCGTCCCGCCGGTTCAGCCGCCCCGTCCTCCACCTCCAAGGAGCTGCTCCGACGATCGCCTCATCTATTGCGGCTGCTCCATCCCCACAGCGCCGCCTTAACCTGCTCCACGGGAACCGCAACATCCTCACCGACTCCTCGGACGAAGCCGAGGCCTACTCGGCGCCACCAAAGAGGTTGTACACTCATCGCATCGCACCTTCTCCTTAGCTCGACCTCCCGGCGCTGACGGTGCTCCATCCCGCACCCCCATGGAGCGGCTACCTTGAAGCCGGTGCCGCGGGCGACATCTCCATGGCGGCTCTCCCCCAGTACGAGGCCCCTTCGGCAGCGGCGTCCATACCAGCCGGATCTACTGCTGCTGCTCTGCTATCGCTCGCTCGCTCGCGCTGCTACTGCTGCTCCGGCTCTCGCTCGATCGCTCGCTCGCCCAGCTGCTGCTGCTCCGGCTCTCGCTCGCTCGCTCGCCCTGCTGCTGCTCCGGCTCTTGCTCGATCGCTCGCTCGCCCAGCTACTTCTGCTCCGGCTCTCGCTCGCTCGCGCTGCTGCTGCTGCTCTCCCCCTCGCTCGTGCTGCTGCTCTACTCCGATTTAGCTACACTTCAGTCGACTGAATCGACTTTTGGGTCAGTCGATTTTCAGGGGGTGGGGGGCTTGCCAGAGTTAAGGAAGAACCACCCGCAGTAGGGACGGGGGCTCGCCGGAGAGGTACCCCACTATCTATCTTAGGGTTCAGGGTGGGGGGCGGGGGGCCTATAGGGCTGGCCGGGGCGGCGGCGGACCGGCGGTGGGGAGTTGTTTCGAGGCGACGAGGCGGCGCTGGGGCCGGCGGTTTGGCTGGTGGTGGCTGGCGGCTCGGGGGGTGCAGCTTGAAGATGAACTGCAGGCCCTCCCTAAACTATATGTCAAGTGCCTCTCTGCTACCATTGTGTTCAGTTTCGACAGTAACATTCAGATTCCACAGTAAATTTCAGTTTCGACAGTTAAGTTCAGAGTCAACAGTTTTTACCTCATCTGTTGTAGTCAGGTGGTTTTTGGTGATGTAAATTTTACATCTATTTTACATCATCTATTGGAGATGCTATTAGAATCCCACTTGAGATTGACGATGTCTGCCTTGTGCTGCTTCAGCCTTGACGTCTTACGGCTCACCGGGGCTGCTCCAACGACAGAACGATCCATCATAACAGAGCAGTGCCCTGAACGCCGTCTACAGATTCCTCAGATCTTCCTCCACACCTCCGACAGCCACCTCCTCAACTGCTTCAGCGACCAACCCAATGATGCTGAGGTCGACACGGCTACGGCAAAGAGGTTGTACACTTGTTGCATCACTTATTACTACACTACTAGGAAAAGGCTAATTAGTGTCCCATTACTATGCCTATCTGGTGCGCCATTACTATCTGACTTAGTAATTGTGCACCACATAGAAGTGCGCCATTACTAACAAATTTTTTTCAAATTTTTTTTTAGAATTTTTTTTGTTTTTTTCTTAATCTCGGGTCACTATGGCTTATCTCACGTCAATATGCTTAATCTCAAGTCAAATCGCACTCCGTGGTCAAACTTCCCGGAAGGTCACCCATCCTCACACTACTCCAGCCCGAGCACATTTAACTTCGCAGTTCTATCCAACCCCAGTACCAGCTCACTTCACAGGCACTTGTTGATATATCTATCATATCAATCCTATTAAACCTTCTTGATGTCTAGGACTTTGTTCATGTTCATGAGTGTGATGAAATTTTGAAAAAATATTTCAAACTTCCCGCTCATATTACGTATCATATTTTGAAAAAAAATTCCAATTTTTTTTTGAAACCAATTTTTTTTCTGTTACTAGTGGCGCACCTAGCAAATGGTGCGCCACTAGTAAGTTTGATTTTTTTTCATTTCCCCCCTCTAGATCTTAAAAGCCCCGTATCTTTCGTTCTGTTAGGTTTTTGGGGATTTTGAAGATGTTGAACAGCATTCCCTAAATTCAATTCGTATGTAACTTTTCGAGTAGATGATTTTTCATATAAAAAACTTTTTAATCCGAGTTCGTATGCAAAAGTTATGCCCATTTTACTAAATTCCAGAGAGATTTTGCAAATAAAGTCGAAATTCATATTTGTAAATTTTCCCAACAACTAGACCACATATCACATGGGAAACTTGTTCTTTTATTTTTTTTGACATTTCCATCATTTTCTTTTATTTTTTTAAAAACTGGAAAGGCGGTCCACGGGGGGGGGGGGGGGGGGTACATTTAGCACCAGGGTTACTAATGGCGCACTGTCCACTGGTGCGCCACTACCAACAAAATTTTTTCATTTTTTTTTCAAAACTACTAATGGCGCACGGTGGGTGTGGTGCCCCATTAATATGTCAACTAGTAATGGCGCACTATCCCCTGGTGCGCCACTGCAAACAATTTTTTTTATTTTTTTTCAAAACTACTAATGGCGCACCACACACCAGGTGCGCCATTAGTAATATGTCAATAATGGCGCATCTGTATCTGGTGCGCCACTGCTATATAGCAGTGGCGCACCACATACATGGTGCGCCATTAATGTCCATATCAGCTATAGCCCTTTTCCTAGTAGTGTTATACATTCATGTCAATCCATTAGGGCTATTTTGGTTCGACGGAAAAACATAGCAATAGGGAATTTTCCAATGGCACTCTACTATTCAATTATTCATGCATTTTGTTGAATGGAATGAAGCAAAACATCAACCTGGACCTACTTTTCAAAATCCTATGCATGAAAACAAGACCAAGTGCATTAGTGGCAAAATAACATTCTAACTGTACACGCTTTCATATGGTTTCACTTTATTTTGGCCATGTTTCTTTGCATTCCTCTGCTCTTCCAATTCCTGTAAACCAAATAGTAAAGCAATCATCATTTGTCTTTTTATGAAATTAAAGCAATCATCAGCCTGCTATCATTATTTTTGGATCCATCCACTGGTTGTTACCATCACTCTAAATTTCTGCATGCTCTCCTTACATAATCTCACCATATTTTTTTGTATGCATGTCAGATATTGTACACAGTCATGCTGAACATGTAGAGAAAAAGAGAAGAGTTTTGCACGGCAATACAATGTCATGCAGACATCGCTCCATGGTGGGTTCAATGGCAAACCCTCCCCACCCCTCTCCATATTGTAATCCAGAGGAAGATATCTGTTCTGAGGCGGATTCAGACGCTGCTGACCACTCCTATTTACGCCCAAGGTGTTTGCTCTACCTTGGCATGATGATGTTAGTCATATCATGCATATGTTGCCTTGCAGTGCCTACTTTTGACATCATATATGTCATCTGCTTAGTTTAGACATGTTCTGTAATGCCACCTGTTTAGTTTCTATATCATATATGGGAATTGTGCAGTTCATGTCTTTTAGCCAGCCATAATATACGTGAAATGTGCAATGCCATCCTGTTTAACCCGGCATCATATATTTGAATGATATCTTGCCCATCCTTTTCTTCATTACATTTCCATTTGTCGAGAAAGTTTGTACATTAAACTACTCTTGCTGTGAATCAGCCATTTGGGTGGGAGATTGAAAAATCCGGAGTGAAAACAAGGCCTTCAGCGCAGACAGTGCTACCTGTCGAAGCAGATCTCTTGTTTGGTCTCGATAGCTTCTCAGAGATGGATTCAGAGACAGATGACCAGTCCTATTCCCCCACCGAGGTGTATGCTCTAACTTGGCACGGTTATACTGCTCATATCATGCATATGGTGTCTTGCATTGCATAGATTAGACATCATATACACAATATTCAACACCATGTTCTTAGTTCAGACATCATATCTAATGCCCTCTGTTTAGCATATAAATCACATATGTGAATTAAATGATGCGATCCTGATTACTTAGATAACATGTAGGTGAATTATATCATGTGATCCTGTTTAGTTATTCATCATATCTTTTGAATTATGTTATGATATGCTATCCAGTTTAGATAGACATCATATATGTGAAATTATGTCATGCTATCCGTTTTAGTTAAACAATATACATGTCAACTATTTCATGCCCTCTTTTTTCCACACTATCTATTGCATCTGTCTCTCATACAATATGTGTACATTCAACTATGTTTCCTGTTTATCAGCCATTTGAATTGGAGCGGGTGATGCCAGCATCTAGCAGACTAAAAACACGGTCTTCAAATAAAACAGTGCTACCTCTTGGTGGAGATAGCACCCCGGTTGTACATGCACGAGAACCAGCCCTACCACACATAACCCAAACTCTCGCAGATTGTACCCCTACTATGATGGACAGAGAACCAGCTTCACCCAATCTAACCCCAACCCTAGCAGATAGTAACCCAGTTCCTGTTGACACAGCACCATCTCCACCACAGAGCTCCCAAACAAGAGCAGTTAGTAAGGCAGCTCTAGTGCCCAAAGGGCTAGTACTACCACGGCGAACCCCAACTCCACCAGTTAGTACGCCTATTCCGGTGGAGGAAGCACAACCAGCTAGTCGTAGTTTAGCATCTATCGCATTTGATATTGTTAAATCGTATGTGCGTATCTTCCCATCTTGGAAATATTATACTGAAGATGAAGGAAAATGCCAGTTGCAGGTGTTTGTCTAGGAGTTATGTGTAAGTAATGTTATTCATGGCAATTACTTTGCTTTGTCCCATACATCCTACCTCCATGATGGTTATAATACAACAAATTTTCCCATTTTTCTCTATAGAGAAGGACCGATTTGGAAACTCAGGATAAGGTAACCTGTGCTAATACCTCTGCTATCTTCAAGAATGCTTGGTGGCAGTATCGGAATTACCTAAAGAAAACGTACTTCACCGGCAAAGAAACTCATCAAATTCCCTTACGTTCTCCTGAGACACATTTACTGGACGATGTCTGGGAACGCCTTGTTCTGTACTGGTCCCGAACCAAGAATGTGGTAAGGTCTATGAGCTCATTTTCTATTTTAAGTACTATATTCTTGCGTCTTAATGTACTATGTTCATGTAGAACAAGTGCCTAAACCTGAAGAACAACTGTTCTAATTTAAGATTCCATTGCTATCATAGTTCCAAAAGCACTAGGCGTTAATTGTGCGTTTTGCCACCGCCTTGCGCTTTACTGACCAAAGTGCATGCTTATGCGCAGTTATGCACAGATTAAGCGTAGTTATGCGCAATGCGTTTCGCCAACGCCTAGAGCCTAGGCGCACTTAAGCGCTCGCTTAGGCGCGCCTTTTTTTAACTATGGTTGCTATTGTGCATACTACTTTGCTCTTGTATCACTGTATTTACTCATACAAACTTATTTTTAAATTGAAGGATCCAATCGAAACTTCAATGGCACAGCAGGTATGTTCACGCATGTTTCTTTAACAGGCTTGCTCTTATCAATAGCTCTGTTGATCTCAATTTCAATTGTGTATACAGTTGACTTCTCATATCATGCACATTACTAGCATCACAACAGAGCCAATAGTGTTGTTTTACATGTAGACCCATGGTACCCATATGAAATCTTGTTATGCCGTGTAGTTTCCCACGCTTTGTATTCTTTCACTGCTGCTTTGTCTTGAACTGATATGATTTGAACCGTGTCTCTATTTTGATTTGGCAAGACAATGCAGTGACCATAGGACATAGATATATGTTTGTTTGATGCTTTTATTATGTACTAGTACTTGGCAATAGAAGACTTGGTAGTTTAATCCTGTCCACCTTACTAATGAACTGGTTCACCGAAATGAGTTTCATATACTAGTACATGCTAAACTGTTATGTGTCTGCTTGTTTCTTCTTTTAGAATGCTGACAGAATATTGGGGAACAGTGCCTTATTAAGCAATGGTAAAGGAAGTAATGCAGATAAGGTTCAGGATAGTGACACATCCTTGTTGGTCTCCAACAAAGCTGATAAAACAGCTAAGGAAGACTATCTCGAAGACAGTGAGACAACCCCAAAGTCCTGTCTTGGTTTAGTGTTGGAGTTACTGGCCACTACCCCTTGCACAAGCTATTCAAACTCACTGTCTGAATCAGTTCGGTTTCTTGAGTATCAACTACAAGCTGAAAGACATCGATCAGCTATGCTGCGACAAGAAGCGGAAGGACTGTGGAAGTCCCTGCAGCATTCAGATGCATACTTTTTGGTGCAACAACAAGCGTTGGTGGATTTTAGCGCCAAACAGGACAAAGCTAATAAGCTTGCTAAGCTTATTGCCAGCATGGTGGATACCACGTTTCTTGAGCTCTTCTGAAGTTGTTTCAGTTATGCTCTTGTTTTGCTGCCGCGTTTATTTGCACTGGTGGCCAATTTTGACGGCCAGTGTATGTAATATGCTGCTTTGTTCCCTATATTTGCACTGGTGGCGAACTTTGATGCCCAGTGGATGTAATATGTGTAATAGCGTAGGCTAGCATTAATTGCTTGCTTATTTATTTCCTTATTGTCTTGTTTAGTTGTTTGCTTGTAGTCACTGCAGTTCTTTTTCTGTGTTTTTCTAGTGGCCACAATAACCTATTTTTGGAAACTAGGCCAAAATAATCATGGCAACACACGGATTGTTGTAACCATGGGCCTCCTGCGGGCCGTATGATCCATGGGCCTTCTACGGGTCGTAGGATCCATTGGCCTTCTATACGGGCCGTAAGATCCATGGGCCTTCTACGGGCCGTACGATCCATGGGCCTTTTATGGGCCGTAGGCTCCATGGGCCTTCTACGGGGCGTATCATCATTTCGCCAATCATGGGCCGTACTATTCATGGACAATAACGGGCCGTTTATTGGCCGTATTTGATAACTCTATGAAAACAGCCCAACGGGTTTTTTTCGACATGAAAACGGCCCAACATATTAACGGGCCGACTGTAACCACGAGCTAAATTTGGCCCACAAGCAGAAAATGACAGTAACAGGCCGTAAGTAAACGAATGTGGAAATGAGCCCAAGAATAAATGGGCCCCGAGAAGGCCGAAAGATAACATGGGCTGGAAACGGCCCAACGGAATAATGGGCCGTTAATGGGTATAAAGTGATACATTGTTCATTACGGGCCAGTTTCACCACGGGCCGTTAATGGGTATAAAGTGGTACACTATTCATTACAGGCCAGTTTTACCACGGGCCGTTAATGGGCCGAGAGTAATAAGGGCCTCATATCGGCCGAAAGACGTCATGGGCCGGAAGTTAAAATGGGCTGGAATTATATTGGACGGCCCAGATGACGCTACTGGGCCTAATTCGGTTAGGCCGTAAACGGGCCCTGGGTTAGCGGGCTGTTAATGGGCTATATGCGAACAGGCTATTAACAGGCTTGCCGTGGGCCGGCCCGCCACCTTTTGACCAAGTCAAACGGGCCGGCCTTTTCACAGGAATGGGCCTCTGTTGGGCCGTGCCACGTGTTGACGTATCATAGGCGCTTTGTGTCCAATGAGTGGATGACATCTGTCCCAACGGTGAGCCGACACGTGTTTCCTCCAGCTAATGATGATTTTACACCTGGAAAATCCCCATTGGTCGGGGCTGTTAACGGGTTATCGGATCCAAAACCGGACCCGATAGCTTAACGGCGTTCCGTTACGGTGGATGCCACGTGTCGGTCACCCTTGACGAAAGCACTTCTGTGACGCGCGATTTATCGTCATGGAAGTGGACACTTCCATGATGATAATTTTGGTAATGTCATGGGACACTTCTACGACAGCACATGTATGACTATCTTGATTCTGTCATAAATTTGTCATGGATGTACATGCATGACAAAAAACGCGACCTACTGTGACAAACATGTATCATCACGGAAGTGTCTTTTTTTGTAGTGTAAGTTCGCGCTTCCATGTTTCGGATCGAAATATCTGGCGGCCCCAATTCCAGCCCTACAAAATCTCCCTTCTCCACTGTCCCCTTCCGCGCCCAGATTGCTCAAATCCCCAATTCGCCGCCAACCCAAGAAAAGTTAGAATCGCCCCTCGTCTCGTCTCTTTCCACACCTCTGTGCCGGACGACGACAACGAAGACGACGGTCGCGCTTCACCACCGCACCGGAGCTACCTCATCTATGCCCTCGTCCACCGCACTGGGTGGTCCACCGACAACGTCGGCCGCCGCATCCGACATGCCTCATAGACACCAACTTTCACCGCATCAGGTGCGCTTCACCGACGTCGTCTGCCACCTCACCGGGGCTACTTCACCGAGCACATCGTCGCACCTCCGCCCCCCGAGGCCGTTGGGGCTTCACCAACGGTCTCGTCCACCGCATCGTAGCGCTCCGCTGCCACACAAGATATGCATCCGTGTGTGGCCAGCCAATGCCAGCGCATCACCCTCAATGGCTCTGAAGTGACCCGCACTCTAGCTAGGCGAGCATGCCCAAATGCCGGCCCGAACTAGGTATCCACACATCACTCCCTTGTGCACTGTTCCGACGATGTATGGATATCCTTTCACTGATCTCTTAGCTTACACACCTATGCAACTCTGACTTTAACTCTTATTTCTTCTGAAGATATCATCTGAAACAAGCAAAACCATTTTGTAGCGAAGCATGACGGCGCTACGGGATCTGGTACACATCCTGCACACCCGTATAACCTTCTAAGTATCTGCCGTCTGGTACAATAGCAAGGTCGATTCCTCTTATTTGATCAACCATTCGCCGTGTCAAAAATGCATAGGGGGTGCAAGGAGCACAAGGCCTGCACATCCAAGCAAGTGGTAACATGGACTTGTACATGGAACATCCCAAGCGCAAGCAGAGCTGCAGTGAGCCTGTACAACGAGCTAGCGTAAGTCCATGCATTTCATTTAATTCGTACTGGCATGTGTGTATGTTTTGTGTGCAGTGGTGGATCCACGAATTCAAGTTACCAGGGGCGGACATTTAACTTAAAAAATACGAAGGCACTTGCACTCCGGAAATCAACATAACTTGAGAAATGAGAAGCTACATGCACTTTGAAAACCAGCTAATGATCCAAAGTAGTTCAGATTATAAAACACTAAATGATGCAAGCACCAAAAAACACAAAATGCAACCTGGTGTACAAGGACTACTAACATGGTATGTACCTTCTTGAATTATTCGTTCTCTGGCTGAAAATATCGAAGTGTAATTGCACCTATAACCAGTGCACAAACGGCATATCAATATATCTATCCTGCACAAGTATGCCAATAGTTTCAAACAACAGATTAGAAAAGTATTTATGCTACATTGTCATGATACGGGGACTTTCTGGTAGTTGGCCTCGACGTTTCCTCAAGCCATGAAAATGTACTATAATTTGCTTGTCATCAATGCCTGCAAATCTCTATGTCTCTCTCAACATAGCATATCATCATTAGACACTAAATCCTTCAATGGGAGCTTGCAAAATGCTTGCATTAGATCCCTCATTAGACACTATATGTTCATCACCAGGAGCATGTAAAATGTTTGCATCAAATCCTTCATTAGCAGTCTGTTTAATTAGACACTTCAGGCTCAAGAACAACATGAGCTTGTATGTTTGCACTGGAAACTTGATTAGATACATCAGATTCAGTCAGTTCAGTATTGATTGGGGAGTTATAAAATAAGCAGAAATTGGTTTCATTTTCTCATAGATTCCCTACATACAAGCAGTTTTACAACACCGTCAGCTTTAACTATTGGCCAGAAATTGAACAGTTGAATTAGATATAATCGGGGATGTGATGTACCTGCTCGTTGCGCATGCTACTCTTGCAAGCTGCGACTGTCCGTTTGCGCAAGCTCGATGCCATCCCCGTGCTGCCGCCGCTGCCTCCCACGCAGGCTACACGTAGGGTTGGATCTTCATCTTCTTGTCCTTCCGTTCGATTGAAGCCCGGCGACCGCCCTCCAACGAGGGTGCGAGGAAGTGCTGTGTCGGTCTGTCCAGCGGCGGCTAGGTTAGGAGCGAACTAGACTGGAGGCTGGAGTGAACGAATTGGGATTTTTCCTGCTGTCGATCGATATGGGAGGCGCTCATTTGGGCCGCGAGCCTGCTATAGAGCCTGCCTTGCACTTACGTTATTGGCCCATCCAAATTGAAACATTTTTCTTCATTTTTTACATTGCCTGCTTGTGCGTTGGGCCGAACAAAACTAGCCTGGGCCAACCTGGACGACTCAAACTAGGTGCACACTTTCCAGCCACCCGAGGCGGCCGCCCATACCAGCCCCTATGGTGGCGTCGCCGCTTTTTGTGTGTATGATTGGGGTAGTGAAAAATATTCCAGTGACGCTTTTGATTTAACCACAGAATGGTTGAATTGCTTCTTTCTATGAACTAAGTTCGCCAATAATGTGAAGGATGCCAGTCTTTTCATCCGATTGTAGATTGCTTAGATCTCGATATGCCAAATGTAATCGCATGAAGTATATAGTAAAAGCCAGTGTGATGTGTGTGGCTACAACTAGTCTGACTACACGTCCTCATATAACATGTCAAGGACGCACCATCTTACCAGATTAACCATTCGACTTACCAATGCAGTGTGGGAAGAAAGAAGTATTGGGACTGCGTATCCAAGCAATTGATGCCATGGACTCCTTCGTAGAATCTTGTAAGCGAAAAAGAAGTTGTAGTGTGCCTGTACAAAGAGCTAGCGTAAGTTCAGTTATCTGCTTCTCGGAATTTTAGTTAGTCACTTATTGCAAAATTGTTCAATTACGTTGCTTGGCTTAATTTAGTTTGCTACTGATTACATAATGCCATAGCCTGTTAATCCTATTATAGACTGCGCCTATCTATGTGTTTGATACTTACTGTTAAGAATTACCTGTTTTCCTGAACTTAAATAGCTACTTAAGCACATAGATAGCTGGTCATATGTACTCCTAGGGTGCAGCAGAATTCACGTGTAATTTACATTCTGATACCCTGTTTGTTTAAATGGTTTGCTGTTATCACTTGTGGCACTAGTAATGTTTGCATGTTCATAGATAGACAACTGTCAGGTTTATATGAGGGACACAGTATTTTTAACTTATATATGTGTTGGAATCATTTTGCTTACATCAAAGAAATTTACAGATGTCTGTGTTGCTGGTAAACGGTACCGACTTGTTACTTTAATACGTTGCCAAGAACTTGTTAGTTTTACTAGTTCATGTGTAATTAAATACGTTGCCAAAACCGGTTAGTTTTACTAGTTTGATGTTAGTTTCTTATGGCTCTTGCAAAACTTCATTTATTGATTGCTAACATTCAAGTTTGCAGGATCCAACTGAAACTTCGTTGGCACAACAGGTATGTTTTCAGAAACTTCCTTGTTTACCTGGTTTGTTGCTATAATCATCTTTCCAACTTCAAGTTTTTAGGATCGAATTGGAAGTTCAATTGCACAGCAGGTACATTTTCAAAAATATATTTCTGTAACAGGTTTGCTGCCGTAACTTGTTGCTCTAATCAAGTTACTGACTACTCAACTTTTCAGGATCCAAGAGAAACTCCAATGGCACAACAGGTTCCTTTTGCAAAACTTCTTTGTTTAACTGCTTTGCTGCTGCAACCAGTTGCTCTAATCACGTTACTTGCTACTCAACTTTTCAGGATCCAAGAGAAAGTCCAATGCCACAACAGGTACCTTTTGCAAAACTTGTTTGTTTAACTGCTTTGCTGCTGCAACAACCGGTTACAATGATGTTAATAACTACTTTTCAGCATCCAATTGAAACTCTTTAATTCCTTGTTTGTTTAACTGGTTTGCTGTTATAACTCCCAGTTGAGATGTTTTGCTAACTTCAACTTTTCGGAATCCAATCGGAACTTTAATGGCAAAACAGGTTAGCCCAAGATCAAAGAGCGAGGACCCCATGGACGTTGTATCATCCCACAGCAGTGGCACCGGCCCAATCGTGCATCACGAATTGCCAACTGCTGATGCTGTAGAGGCGAAACTAGTGGTAGAAAGAGATTCTGCTTCTGCACTTAGAGATGAAGTTGACATGTTGAGGAAGCAAACATCACAATCACAAGCAATACTCAAGACAACCATTAAATATTTGGTGGATTTCAAAATGAAGCAAGCTGAGACTGACCGTATTGTTAAGGCCCTGATGGAAAAAAGGAAATTAAATTCCCACTTGGTAAATCATAGGTGAAATGTTCTTTCCATTGTTGAATAACCTTTGTGTTGTTTGTTCATGTAATCAATCAAACCATTTGTTTTCTAGATCATGTAGTAATTGTTTTTTGGTTTGTAATTTATTTGAGCACAAGTCTGTATTAATTGATAAGACTCAGAGACATTTCGTTTTGATTACTGTGCCAGACCTACAAATATGCCAATCGGGCTGAATGTGCATTCAACAATAATAGTAGTATAGATGGACCATAAGTGGAATGCATCGGAAAGGGCAAACATGTTGTTGTTGCTTCGCTAAAAAAAGGATGCTGTTCTAGGAAAAAAAAGTACAGCGGCCTGGCTTATGTATGTTAGTTGATATTATTGATCCATATACTCTATAAGTGTGTATATGTCTGTTAGTTATGAACATTCTTGGTTGATTGACTCGGTATTTGAATCTTGATACATCGCTTGTGTACATATCTAAACGGGAGTACACATTATGCCGCGTGTCACATTTGAGTTGGACATAAAGTGTTCCAAATATTCGAATTCACCTTCAACTGGATTCTAGCTTCTGAATTTGAGTATCGGCATTTGTAAATCATATTCATATATGATAGTGGAATACATCTTTGTCGTGCTTTTGAAGATATATAAAAACACATAGAATGATTTATAAAGATTCGTATAGGAATACAAAATGGATTCAAATTTGGTTGCCAGGGTAAATGTGGATGCTTATTGTCCCAAAATTCGAAAGAAGCGGCAAAATGTCCACTCCCACGTCGGCTGCCCGCAGCCAAGTGTTTGGGAGATGGAAATTACTGTCTACCCATTACACGAACAATCTATCAGTCCGATTTCCACTGCTTTCAATAGGGGTAGGTTAGTAACTTCAATTAGACGTGACACGACCGCCTCTGAGCCCATTCCGACACGGTGGGCGCCAAACATGGGCGGCAAAACACATTTGATTCAAGCTCGTCCGAAAGACCTCTGTTTCTCCCTCCATTTCCCCATTCATGCACGGTGGGCGGCAAAACAAACTCGACTCGGCCGAAATCGATGTAGGCAAATATTTTCAATAGGGGCAGGTTTGTAACTTCACTCAGACGTGACACAACCGCCCTACCTGTCAGCCCCGTTCATACACCGTGGGCGCCAACAATGGGCGCCAAAACACACTCTCCTTGCCCGAAATCGCTCTGGGCAAATATTGGCGAGATGCGAGATTACCGTCCTATCCCCAACCGACGAGACGTCCAAATTTTAAATGGGGGCTAAGTTCGTAACTTTCCCATATTTCAGACAGGCGCGTCCCAAAAACATGGTTCCCCGTACCTCTCCCTCCTTTTTCCCATTCATACACCATCCGTGCTAGAACACCATCCCCACACCAGCCTCCTCTGTCCGCCACGCCATCCATCGCCACCGTCCTCCACCCCATCCATCGCCACCATCCTCCACCATGCCGGAGCGCCTACCAAGACCGCGTCGTCCACTGCTAGAGATGGACGTTTCTCATCCACGGCGACGGACCAAGAGCCTTGCATCGCGTCCTCTCGCTTCATCGGCGCCGTCGTCCTCTTTGTCGGGGCCGCTCACACGACCTTCTCTTCCACCGCAACAGGACTTATCCCCCGATGCACCCGTCTACCGTCGCAGATCTGCTTCAACGCCACCGACAGCCATCACACCCCTAATGCTTACACGACGCCGCAAGAGAGGTGGCACTTCATATCTCCTCAACTTTTTGATCTCAACCAGAAAATCGATCGTAACTTGGTTACTCTACTTTCTTTTCAGCTCTTAGAATTTAGTTCTTAGTTTGAAGCAAACACTGGATGCTAAATATCATTTCTCCAGTTTGCAGCTTTAAATCTGCCATGGCACAGTCATAATACGGTTAACTTGATCATGCTTAGGGTTTAATTGATCAAGTTTGGTCCGTGGTGGTTTCTTTAATAGAAATCGGAGGCGAAACCCTCTTTTGCTAAAAAATGCTTAGGGTTTCCCCCTTTTATGATCACTATACGATCAGAATACGTGCTTCGTGTCATAATAGCACTGCTCCACCCATCAAGCTAAACAAGCTTAGTTGTTCAAATACGAATATGATATTATTAAAATAGAGTCGTTTAATTGGTCAGCTAAATGTTCCTAATTTAGTTTTGAAAATGCATGTTTGCTGCTCGGGTGTGTATCTCTACAGGGTGCCCACGGTGGGCCGGCCCACCCTGGGATTTTGGGTCGTCCCAGGCCCCGATTCCCCTCTGTTCTGCTGCGCGCTTCCGATCTCTACTCGCCCCAGCCGCCTGCCTCGCCGTCGATTTGCCGTCCCCGGACGGCATGACTTTAGGAGGAGACGCCGGACTAGCAGGAGGTCAGGAGTCGCTCGCCCTACAGCGTCACCGCTACCCGGGCGCGCCGCCGTGCCTACCTTCCCAATCCGTTCAGGGCTGAGGCGTGCAGCAGCCACTAAGCCAACCCGATTTATCCTGAGATACGTCCTCAACACAGCACTTCAGCAACCACTCCTCATTGTGACGCCCCCGATCCAATCATACACTAATCATGCATGCAAACGTGTACGATCAAGATCAGGGACTCGCGGGAAGATATCACAACACAACTCTAAAAACATAAATAAGTCATACAAGCATCATAATACAAGCCAGGGGCATCGAGGGCTCGAATACAAGTGCTTGATCATAGACTTGTTAGCGGAAGCAACAATATCTGAGTACAGACATAAGTTAAAGAAATTGCCATAAGATGGCTAGCACAAACTGGGATACAGATCGAAAGAGGCGCAGGCCTCCTGCCTGGGATCCTCCTAAACTACTCCTGGTCGTCGTCAGCGGCCTGCACGTAGTAGTAGGCACTTTTGGTGTAGTAGGAGTCATCGTCGACGGTGGCGTCTGGCTCCTGGGCTCCAACATCTGGTTGCGACAACCAGGAAGAAAGGAAAAGGGGGAAAGGGGGAGCAAAGCAACCGTGAGTACTCATCCAAAGTACTCGCAAGCAAGGATCTACACTACATATGCATGGGTATATATGTAAAGGGGCCATATCGGTGGACTGAACTACAGAATGCCAGAATAAGAGGGGGGTAGCTAATCCTATCGAAGACTACGCTTCTGGTAGCCTCCATCTTGCAGCATGTAGAAGAGAGTAGATGGTAAGTTCACCAAGTATCATCGCATAGCATAATCCTACCCGACGTCCTCTCCTCGTCGACCTGTGAGAGAGCGATCACCGGGTTGTATCTGGCACTTGGAAGGGTGTGTTTTATTAAGTATCCGGTTCTAGTTGTCATAAGGTCAAGGTACAACTCAGGGTCGTCTTTTTACCGAGGGACACGGCTATTCGAATAGATAAACTTCCCTGCAGGGGTGCACCACATTACCCAACACGCTCGATCCCCTTTGGCCGGACACACTTTCCTGGGTCATGCCCGGCCTTGGAAGATCAACACGTCGCAGCCCTACCTAGGCACAACAGAGAGGTCAGCACACCGGTCTAAATCCTATGCGCGCAGGGGTCTGGGCCCATCGCTCGTTGCTCACCTGCATGTTGCGAACGCGGCCGAAAGCAGACCTAGCCCCCTTAATACAAGCGCAGGCTTACGGTCCAATCTGGTGTGCGCCACTCAGTCGCTGACGTCAAGAAGGCTTTGGCTGATACCACGACGTCGAGTGCCCATAACTGTTCCCGCGTAGTTGGTTAGTGCGTATAGGCCAGTGGCCAGACTCAGATCAAATACCAAGATCTCGTTAAGCGTGTTATTTGAAGTACCCGCGAACGCCGACCAGGGCCAGGCCCACCTCTCTCCTAGGTGGTCTCAACCTGCCCTGTCGCTCCGCCACAAAGTAACAGTCGGGGGCCGTCGGGAACCCAGGCCCACCACTACCGGGATGGAGCCACCTGCCCCTTCAGCTCCCATCTCCGAACAGTATCATAAGTAATGTAACAGTATAAATTATATAGCATATGCCCGTGATCACCTCCCGAAGTGATCACAGCCCAGTAGTATAGCATGGCAGACGGACAAGAGTGTAGGGACACTAATGGAACGCTAGCATCCTATACTAAGCATTTAGGATTGCAGGTAAGGTAACAACAGTAGTAGCAAGGACAGGCTATGCATCAGGATAGGATAAACGGAAAGCAGTAACATGCTACACTACTCTAATGCAAGCAGTAGAGAGAAGAATAGGCGATATCTGGTGATCAAGGGGGGGCTTGCCTGGTTGCTCTGTCAAGAAGGACTGGTCGTCAACACCGTAGTCGTACTGGGTAGCGGCGGCGTCGGTCTCGAGGTCTACCAGAGAAGAAGAGGGGGAAGGACAGTAAATACGGAGCACACAAGGCATCACAAAACATAACATGGCAATAAGCGGTGCTAGGGGTGACCTTACGTGGTAGGAGGTGATACCGGCGAAGGGTGGAAACAACCGGAAAAGTATTCCCAGTGTTTCATGTTTTCAGACAAATGAACCGGAGGGGGAAAGTTGCGTGTTCGCTATGCTAGAGATGTTGGGCGGACAAACGGGCTACGTATCCGGATTTGTCTTGTCGTTCTGAGCAACTTTCGTGTAGAAAGTATTTTTATCTGAGCTACGGTTTATTTTATATTAATTTTTAAAGTTTTAAATCGTTTTCTAAATTATTATTATTAAATTAATTCGAAATTAGTATTATTGCATCAGCATGACGTCAGCATGACGTAAGCAGTCAACAGAGGTGTTGACTGGTCAAACTGACGTGAGGGTCCCGCATGTCATTGACTGACTAGTTAACTAACAGATAAATAGGTTAATTAGTGATTAGATTAATCTAATTATGATTAATTAAGTTAATTAATTAATATTTTTTATTTTTTATTTTTAAAATTCTTTTTTTATAAAAACGTTCTAGTGGGGTGGGGCCCCATTGTCAATGGCACAAAGGGGCCAAACGGGCGCTGGGCGGTTACATGCACAGGGGCTCGCAGGCGCCCGACCCGGGCGGAATAGCACGGGCTTGGCTGGGCGCTGGGCGCCGGAGGTGGTCGCGCGCATGGCGGCCAGGGTCAGCAGCAGAATGGGGGGGCAGTGGCGTCGGCGAGGCAACGGCAGGGGCGGCGCGGGCGAGCGCAGGGGAAGAGGTGGCGGCGGTGGCCAGGTGCGGCGAGGGATATCGGCAGCAGCACGGGAGGCAGTGCAGCAGCGGCGGGAGCCGCGACGGGAGGTTGGGGCGCGACGGGCGCGGGCCGGCGGAGGTGGAGGTGGCCTGGACGAGGCCGGAGAAGGCAGCGCGGGCGCCGGGGCGCACAGGCCGGCACGCGAGGCGGACTGCGGGACAGAGCGGCGAGCGGAGGCGCAGGAGGCACGGGCTGCAGGGCGAGGTGGTGCGCACGGGGACAGAGGAGAAGAGAGGGGCGCGGCTCAATGGGTGTGCGCAGGCACGACGGCGCGAGAAGCAGAAGCGGCCAGGCGCGGCATGTGCGGTGGTGTGTGCGTGCGGGACGGCGCGGGCGCGCGGTAACCGAGCGAGGAGAGGGGGAGCTCACGGGGACGGCCGCGTTGAAGGAGACGACGGCGACGATGGAGTCCGGCGAGGATGAGTCGAGGAGGAGGACGGCGGGGCAGCTCCGCGAGGTGGCTCCGACGACGGCGGGGTCCAGCGGCGTCGGGGGCGGTGGGCGACGCGCTCGGCGCCATCCTGATCCAGAACTGGATCGGGGGAAGCGAACAAGTGGGGGGAGTGGGGTGGATGGGGTGGTTAGGGTTTCGGGGTATGGGGTTAAGGGGAGTGGGGATGGGTCGGTCTGGCCAGTGGGCTGGCCGGCTTGGCCGATTGGCCTAGTGGGAGGATTTCCTTTTCTCTTTGGCTTTTTTGTTTTCTGATTTGTTTTGTTTTTATGAAATACCCAAGTTGTACCTTAAATATTATTAATACTTATGCCACTACCACAATTAACTTGGCACCTAATATAAATAGTTTGTAATTGTTTATTATTTTATAATCATTTAACTAATTATTTTTGCTACTATTTTATTCATTTTTGAGTATTTACACATTTTATACAAGTGCGGTTTCTCCACCATTATTACTTAGGATTTATTTGTCCCAGTTTGAACATTTTAGCTTTAATGTTTGAAAACTTTTGATGTTTGTCTCTATTTTAAATTTGAATTTGAATCGTTTTTGGACCATCGCGAGATTAACAACAGACAACACCTCGTCGAGACGGCTCAGTGTTGGGGATATTAGCACTGGGCGTAAACCGGCCAGGAGAGGCCGGGTTAACCCCATAAGTAGTTCATCCGTATCTGAAGCCTATGAAGAGAGACGGTGACGCTTCATGAAGGCCCAGGGCCCAAAGCCGGTTTAAGGCCCGTAGACACAAACCGACATTGATATGTAAACTTGTGTTGTAAGATAGAGGTAGCAGAGACCGAGCCGGACACGATTATGAGCCGGCCTCGGAGTCTGTAAACCGACGGGCGTCAACCCATGTATATAAGGGGACGACCCGACGGCGGTTCAGGGACAACAGACAACACCTCGAGACTCAGGCAAAGCGTATTCGCTCCCTGGTCATCGAAACCCCATCAATTCCATCACAACTAGACGTAGGCTTTTACCTTCATCGTAAGGGGCCGAACTAGTATAAAACTCTCTTGCGTCCCTTGTCCGCTTTAACCCCTTTAAGCTAACCCATAGCGATGGTTCCACGACTAAGTCCTTTCTCTAGGACATCTGCCGTGACAAAACCACGACAGTTGGCGCCCACCGTGGGGCTATCGCACGATGGTTTCAAGTTCTTAGAGGGCAACTTTGAAGGACTCAAGGGTTATGCTTGGGCCAGATGACCAAAAGTCGTCGCGGCAAGCTCTACATCGACGATGCAGGCTGGGGCCCCGAGGCCGGCTCAATCGAGTACGGGTACCGGGTCCCCTTTGGTGGCATACACATCTTCATTGGCAAGATTGGCGAAACGGGCCATGAGCCGGACATCTGCACCGACCTCGTCGAGACGGCTCAGCGTGCGAGATCTGCCCGGGTCAAGCCTGTCATGAACCGTGCCTTCGTGGGAGTTATCCATGGAGGGGAATCTTAGGATTGATCGGAATCTGGTGGTGAGACCGTCGTTTATTCTGGCGACGAGTCATCGACCGGAGAGACCGAGTCGTTATATCAGTTACAAGATGGCCGGATTGGGGGCTGTTCCGATGGCGAAAGTATTCCGGACCCCTTTGATCTGCCAAACCGGGTTGCGATCTTCATGGCCGGCACACAACCGGCGCTCCACTCTTCGACCGCAGCGGCGATGATTTCCGGATCAGTAGCGGCGGCAGCGGCCGGGGCAGGAGGCCCTGTGCGACCACCAGCTCAGGTTCTATCTGATTTGTTTGACACGTTGGCAACGCTGATGGCGGAGGTTAACCCGGCGGATCAGGATGCACACAATGCAGAAATCGCGGAAGTAAAAGATCAGATCACCCAGGCCAAAGCCGACTTAGCAGCTAAGGATACCAGGATAGCCGCGGAGCAGGCCGCTTTGGATGCACAAGCTTACCGGATTATGCTGGATCAGAGTGCGTCGAACGAAGTCCTGAAGAGGAGGCACCGATCTCGCCTGCCACCGGTTTATGATGCTAGAAATCTCTTTAATACCCCAGGAGCAGGGACTAGTAATCCACCGGTGGTAAACCGGACGGAGGCACCGGGGGCAGGAGCGCCGGTTCAGCCACGTTTGGTGGATCCGCCTCGTCAGGACAATATTGTGGCACTGCATGTCCCCACGCCACCGGGTCATTATTCTAACCCAATGGACAACATTGTCGCTGCCGCTTCACGACTGGCGGCCATCCCGATCGAAGGCGATTCTCCAGCGGCAGTCGAGACGCGTCGGGTTAAGGAGCTTCTTCAGACAGCCTTGATTCAACAGGAGGCTTATTCGTATAGTCGCGATCGAATTCATTCCACTCCCCATCCAAGCAGGAGTTACAGCAGGCATATGGATGAATCGGCAGTGTCAAGCAATGCGCGGAACCATGATCAGGCCCGTGGCAATAACCCGGCGGGTGGTGCTGGTGATGTTCAGGAGGTGGTGAACCGGGTTCGGGCATGCAGAGAGGCCGAGTTAGCGGCGCAGCATGAAGCCGTCAGCTTACTCCAGTTCGTCCAACCACATTAGTGGAACTAGGAGTTACCTCTAGTTCCTTGGGAGTGCCATGTGTTGTCCCAGCGTTGCGAATGTGCGCCTGCCCAAGGATTTCAAGGGCCCGCGCAAGGTGCCGAATTACACCGCCGATTTATCCCCAGAAACATGGGTCGAAAGCTACGAGATGGCCATGGAGATGCTGGATGTGGATGATGCGGCTTGTGCGAAATACTTCACCATGATGCTAGAAGGGATAGCCCGCACTTGGTTAAAGAGCTTACCGGCTAATTCTATCAGGTCATGGGCCGAATTGAGAGCCCGGTTTATTCAGAATTTCAAGGATACATGCAAGCAGCCCATGTCAATTGTGGACTTAGCTGCCTGTGTCCAGGAGGAAGGAGAATCAACAACCCATTGGGTGCGCTGGGTTTCGGAGATTTTGCATTCATCGGACCGCATCAACGCTGACACCGCAGTTTTAACCTTGGAAGGCAATTGCGGTTTGAACCCCTGAAGTTGAAGTTGGGACGGATCAAACGTCATTGTAATGACATGGGAACCCTCATGGCTGCACTGGTGAAGTATGCCGATTCTGATAGTACCAAGGATCCCGAGTCTGACAATGATAAGACAGGGAAGGGACAGAAGAGCGGCAACGCCAAGGGGCAGCACCACAACCCGGCGGGTCATGGAAACGGTGGCAAGCGTAAAGCGGACCACGGTTTAGACTTTGTGGCTAACACTAATACACATGACAAGGGCCAGCGGCGTAAGGGTAAAACGCCCCAACGTGATGGAAGGCTAGATCCTAATCCGGACCGTTTGTCTTATCTGTTGAACCAACCCTGTCCAAAGCATGGGACGAAGGAGAACCCGTCCACGCACCTCTGGAAAGATTGTTACATCATGCAAGAGTTCAAATTTTTAATTCTTTCCGGTATGATCATGGACCAGGAGGCAGTTCGGGCCCCGGATCTCATGGGTCGGGTTATGGTGGAGGAAATTCCGTTTCAGGCTTCCACGGTAATCAGGGTGGACATAACAATCAAAGTAATCAGGGAAATCAAGGTGGCTATAATCATCCGGGCAATCAGCAGCAGCAGCAGTCGGGTTACCAGAGCAACCCGAAGCAGTTGAATAGTGGACAGTATCATGTCTTCACCACTAGCTTGGAAAAGCGTGATCAGATGCTTCATAAAAGGGCGGTGAATGCCGTTGAACCGGCGGTGCCCCGTTATTTACGCTGGTCCGAGCAGCCGATTGTGTGGTGTAGAGAAGATCATCCACCCCGGGTTGACAATCCAGATCATCTGGCTCTGGTGGTGGCACCTCAGGTGGGAGGTTATAAGTTCACTAAGGTACTCATGGATGGAGGGAGTAGTATCAATATCCTTTATTATGAAACTTTCCGTCGCATGGGGTTAACATATAAAAATCTTAAACTGTCCAATACGGTGTTCCATGGTGTGGTGCCTGGTAAGTCGGCATATCCTGTTGGTAAAATCGCTCTGGAGGTGGCTTTTGGAGATGAGCATGACTCGAGATCAGAAACCTTGACCTTTGAAGTGGTGAAAATCAGCAGCCCGTATCATGCCCTATTTGGACGGCCAGCTTATGCTAAATTTATGGCACGACCTTGTTATGTTTATCTACAGCTCAAAGGTCACAAGGGAACTATAACTGTGCATGGAAGCCGCAAGATTGCTCTGGAGTGTGAAGAAGGTGATGCGGCTTATGCTGAGTCGGTTTGTGCAACAGAAGAGTTGAAGTATTACAAGGACAATGTTGATCCGGCAGATATGACTTCATTGAAGAAACCAACTACAGAGCATGATCCGGCCCTGAAGTTTAAATCGGCTGATGAGACTAAGCTTGTTGACTTCGTGCCTGGCGATTCGTCCAAGCAGTTTAGCATCAGCGCTAACTTGGATCTGAAATAGGAAAGCGCGCTCATCGAGTTCATCCGTGAGAATCGGGACACCTTTGCATGGAAGCCTTTTGACATGCCAGGTGTACCGAGAGAACTCGCTGAGCACACTCTCAATGTTGATCCCAAGTATAAACCGGTGAAGCAGTTTCTTTGCCGGTTCAATGAAGAAAGACACAGAGCTATTGGAGAAGAAGTAGCCAGGCTCTTGGCGGCTGGATTTATCGTTGAAGTATTCCATCTTGAGTGGTTGGCTAATCCGGTGCTGGTCCTCAAGAAGAATGGCACTTGGCGTATGTGTGTGGACTACACAGATCTCAACAAAGCTTGCCCAACAGATCCTTTTTCCCTTCCTTGTATTAATCAAATTATTGATGCTACGGCGGGTTATGAGCGTTTAAGTTTTTTGGATGCATATTCTGGTTATCATCAGATCAAAATGGCAGTTAAGGACTAGGAGAAGACAGCTTTCATAACTCCCTTTGGAGCCTTCTGCTATATATCCATGCCCTTTGGGCTCAAGAGTGCCTAGGCGACTTATCAAAGGTGTGTGCATAATTGTCTGCGCGAACAGATTGTCCGCAATGTTCACGCCTATGTGGATGATATTGTGGTAAAATCAAGGAAAAAGGAGGCATTGATTGATGACTTGAAGGAAACCTTTGATAACCTGCAGGTTTATAAAATGATGCTTAATCCGGCCAAGTGCGTCTTTGGTGTACCTGCAGGCAAGCTATTGGGGTTTTTGGTGCCTAACAGGGGCATTGAAGCTAATCCGGAAAAAATCAAAGACATCACCTCCTTGGCTAAACCGAAGTGTATCAATGATGTTCAACGACTGGCAAGCCGGATTGCTGCATTGAGCCAATTTGTCAGTCGCCTTGGCAAGAAGGCCATCCCTTTATATCAGATGCTGAAGAAAACGGATAACTTCGTCTGGAGTGACGCTGCTCATGAAGCATTTGAGGACTTAAAGCGGCAGCTGGCTAATCCGCCGATTCTCGCTGCTCCAGTGGACAAAGAACCATTGTTGCTATATGTGGCAGCTAATGCTCGGGCTGTTAGTGTGGCTATTGTGGTGGAGCGCAAGGAGGCAGGAAAGGAATATCCGGTGCGGCCGGTTTACTATATTAGTGAGGTACTTATTGAGTCCAAGCAGAGGCACCCGCATTGGCAAAAATTGGTGTATGGGGTTTTCATGGCAAGCCGGAAGCTTAAGCAGTATTTCCAAGGTCATCCCATCACGGTGGTCAGCTCTGCTCCTTTGGGGGATATCGTCCAGAATAGGGAAGCAACTGGTCGAATTGCTAAGTGGGCTATCGAGCTCGGGCCTCACGGGTTGAAATACATACCCCGAACGGCGATCAAATCTCAGGCACTTGCGGATTTCATTAATGACTAGACAGAATTATAAGCGCCAGAGGAGAAGCCGGATCACACTTATTGGACTATTCATTTTGATGGGTCCAGGCAATTGGAGGGCTCGGGGGCTGGAGTCGTATTAACTTCCCCACGAGGTGATAAGTTTTGTTATGTTCTCCGTTTAATGTTCCCTTGCACTAACAATGCAGCTGAATATGAGGCTTTACTCCATGGTCTTCGGATGGCTAAGGAGATGAACCTAAGCCGAGTTAAATGCTTTGGTGACTCGGATCTAGTGGCTCAACAAGTGTCCGGCACTTGCGATTCCAAGGACCCACTAATGGCAGCATATCGTCGTGAGGTGGATACTGTTGCGGGTCACTTTAAGGGTTATCAGGTGGATCATGTGGACCAGCGGAAGAATGAAGCGGCGGACGCTTTAAGCCGCCTGGGTTCCCATTGTAAACCGGTTCCACCTAATGTCTTCCTGGATGTTTTGCATAATCCGTCCGTCAAGTTCCCTGGTGAAGAGGATTTGGCTGTTCCTGATCCGGAGGCCCAGTTGGTGGCGGCTCTTCATGTTATCCCGGACTGGACGGTTCCATATCCGGCGTATAAAAACCGGGGCGAGTTACCAGAGGATGAAACTTTGGCCAGGCAGATAACTCGGCGGTCCAAGTCCATGACTATTATCAATGGAGAGTTACATCATTGCAGTGTGACAGGGGCGTTTCAACGCTGCGTGTCTCCTGAGGAAGGCCGTGAAATTTTGTGTGAGATCCATGAAGGAGATTGTGGTCACCACGCCGGTTCAAAATCTTTGGTGGCCAAGGCATTTCGTCACGGTTTCTATTGGTTGACAGCTCATGCTGATGCCGAGGACTTGGTCAAAAGATGTGATGGTTGTCAGAAATTCTCAAGGCGCGCTCATGTACCAGCTCAAGAATTGAGGATGATTCCAATCACCAGGCCGTTTGCAACTTGGGGGCTGGATATGGTTGGGCCTTTCAAGAGGTCCAAGGACAAGAAGACCCACCTTTTGGTGGCGGTTGATAAGTTCACGAAGTGGGTGGAGGTAGAGCCAGTTAATAAGTGTGACGCAGCCACGGCTGTTTGGCTTTCCACATAGCATTATAACAGACAATGGTACCAATCTGTCTAAGGGTGCCATGAAGGAGTTCTGTAAACGTGAGCACATCCGGCTTGACGTGTCATCAGTGGCTCATCCTCAGTCCAATGGTCAAGCGGAGAGGGCCAATCAAGAGATCTTGAGAGGCATCAAACCCCGGCTTATGGTTCCTTTGCAACGGACGCCGGGTTGTTGGGTTGAGGAGCTACCTTCAGTGTTATGGAGCATCAATACCACACCCAACAGATCGACAGGATATACACCGTTCTTCATGGTTTATGGAGCGGAAGCGGTTCTTCCTAGTGACATTTGTCATGACTCACCTCGTGTAACGGCATACGTTGAAGCTGACAACGAGAAGGCACGACAGGAAGCTCTTGACCTGTTAGATGAGGATCGTGACATGGCGGCAGCCCGTTCGGCGATTTATCAGCAAGATCTGCGTTGTTATCATAGCCGCCGGGTTAGAACCAGAACCTTTCAAGAAGGTGATTTGGTGCTACGGCTCATCCAGGATCAGACGGATATGCACAAGCTATCCCCCCCTTGGGAAGGACCCTTTGTGGTCAGCAAGAATCTACACAACGGGTCGTATTACCTAATTGATGTTCGAGAGCATAAAGACTCACGTAAATCAGAGGAGGAGACAAACCGGCCGTGGAATATTGCTCATCTTTGGCCCTACTATACTTGAGCTACAGGCTCTGCTTATGTACATGTTATGACATTGTATATATTATGATCAATATAATAAACCGGAACCTCAGCTAAAGCGGGGTATCTGTTGTTTTCTTATATCATGTGTGGTTACATGGAGCTTACAAAGCGGCGTCTGGTTTACCCCTTGATTTAGCTTTTCAAAGCTTAATATTAGGTCACTTGGGGGCTTGGTCGTATCCGAACCATAGCTACACCTCTTGATCGGCGTAATGCCACAGCATCACTTGGGGGCTTGGTTGTATCCAAACCATAGCTACACCTCTTGATCGGCGTAATGCCACAGCATCACTTGGGGGCTTGGTCGTATCCGAACCATAGCTACACCTCTTGATCGGCGTAATGCCACAACATCACTTGGGGGCTTGGTCGTATCCGAACCATAGCTACACCTGTTGATCGGCGTAATGCCACAACATCAATTGGGGGCTTGGGCGAACCCGAACCATAGCTACACCTCTTGATCGGCGTAATGCCACAGCATCACTTGGTGGCTTGGTCGAACCCGAACCATAGCTACACCTCTTGATCGGCGTAATGCCACCGCATCACTTGGGGGCTTGGTCGAACCCGAACCATAGCTACACCTCTTGATCAAATTTGGGGCCTGGCAGCCCGTGAAAAGCCTCGACTACAACAATTTTTATTTGCCTTTTGCTGAGTTTTCTTCGTTTACATAACATTTGTGACGTTTTCAAACTGCCGTTTATCAACCCGGTTAGGCTGTCAACTACGAGTTGTCAGTACATGATCAAGTTATAATCCGGAGACTATCAGCCCGGTCTGGTTTTGACTCATAGTCACCAGTATGGAATAAACTGGTGTTTATCACAACCCGGAACGGTTTTATTGTAAACCGGCATCATATAACATGAGTTACTTTTACTCTGGAATAGGGTTATTACCCTCATTACAAGGTTGGTCAGCCAACACTATGTCTAAAGGTCACAGGTATCATATATTTCCATATTTGATTATCTTTTACAACCTTGGTTATAAACCTTGGTCATATATATATTTGGGTATCGTGACTCGCCCGGTGGTAAACCGCCAGGGCGCTTTAAGCTTCTTATCTGCAGGAACGTCTTGAATAAATAGCTATGGATTATGAACATCATATGTTAAGCATGGCGGATTAACACGCATCAGTTGCAGATAAATATGCACAAAGGCATAACAGACAAAGTGTTTTAACTAGCCTATTACAAGGCGTTTCAGTGCCCAAAAGAATAATTGTTTCTCGGTAAGCATTGCAGCAAGTGGAAGACTAAACAAGCCCCCGGATTACGATTGCTTGTCAGCTTGACCTGATGGCTGCGGATCATCTTGCACCGGTTCATCTTCTTCATCTCTACCCAGTGGCTGGAAGTCAACAGTTGTCCAGTCGATCCTAGTTAAAGGTTCGAACACAGGTTCGTCGCGTATAAGGGTTGACGGTTCAATATCAGGGGCATAAGTGTGCTTACGGATTGGAGGGATCAGACTTTGCGCTTCTGGAATTGGCGCCGCAACCCGTCTGTTCTTTTCATCATAGCTTGCCTGATAGTGTGAGAGATCAACTTCTTCAGCCAATTGACAAGCCAGTGGACGTACTTCCCGGTTTATGGCGCGGAGATCCTCCTGGCCAAATTCAGATCCATCTTCTTTTAAGCTTGGGAAGACTTTAGCCACGTCCACCGGATCAAGATCAGGCACCCACGCCTTTGCCCGGGTTAGAGCGGTCAGAGCGCTAGCCCTTTCAGCAGACCTCTTTAGCTCTTCTACCCAGGCAGGCAGCATAGATAGCCTATCTAAGGTATCCTTGATTAAAGTCGGGGGCGGCTTATTGTGAGAAGCAGTGCAGATAATTCGTTGAGCACCGGTATACAGTTGTTCTACCAGCGTGTAGGCAGCCTTCAGCTTCTTCTGAACATCAGAGCCCATATGACTAATACGAGTTCCTGCATCATTCCAAACATCAGTAAACCGGCAACGCATGGGAAGATATGTTGAAAGTATTAAGGAAAGATGCTTACCAAACACAGCAGTGGTCATCGCATGTACTTGCTGCTTTACACCAGTCAGCTCGTCTACCACCGGTTTGAGAGCTGCTTCTGCGTCCTCAGCTCTTTTCCGCAAAGCGGATTTCTCTATGTTCCAATCCGCCCGTTCCTTGGCAAAGCTCTCCTTTAGCTTTTCAATAGCGGCTAAGGCGCTCGTCAGTTCATTTTTTGCTTTGGAAGTTTCGGCCTGTTGGGACTTGAGGTTCTCTTGCAGATCAGTGGTTTGGCTTTCCTTCTTGCTCAGCTCAGCCTATAAGGAAACATATACATAATGAGTTGACAGTACATATTTGAAGTACCAAGCACATAACAAGTTATCCCCTTGATACTTGGGGGCTAATGCATATTTGCTCCTTATCAGACATTTCTACAAGTCCTAAGCACAATACAAGTATTAATCTTGGCACTTGGGGGCTAATGTGTGTTTGCTCAAAAACTGTTGGTATGGGAATTCTTCTACAGTCCCGGTTCATCTTTATAAAATTAAACCGGCGCTTGGGGGCTATACCGGTGAAAGAGCAGTATGGCAAATTTTAAGGAACCGGTTCATCTTAAAAAGGTAACCCGGTCCCTGGAGGCTAAACATGCAAAGTTAAGTTATGACAAAAGTCCCGGTTTAGATTCGTATCATAAACCATCACTTGGGGGCTACTAGGAGTTGTGGGGACCCCGACTCATAAGTCGTGATCACCGATTGCACGTGCACAGTGATCCCAGAGATCAATGCTCACTGAACACACAGAAGCTGAAAAACAAGAGTCTTACATCCATACATGCCGTCTTACACAAATTATGACCATTATGGTCAAGTCTTACATAGATAAAGCCACAAGGGCTGAGTACCAAATAAACTTAAGCAGCGGAAATCTTCGTCGATAAGTAGAACCCATGCCATCTGCCTTAACCCTACAGGCATTCTGACTGGGAAACGTCCTAGTTCGCATGTTCGTCTCCAAGGAACTCTTCTTCGAACTCCTGTTCTTCCATGTCTGGCCAATTAAATAACCAGTGGCAAGCCAATGAGTACTTTGAATGTACTCGCAAGCAACCCATGTTTTGGCTCAAGATACAAGAATGCATGACATAGGTAAGTTTTTGCAGAAAGCTAATTTTGTTGTGCTCTGACATGTTCAATAACTGGTAAATCAAGCATCGTGTGAATCCAAGTAACCATAGGGTCTGGTTACAGATATTAACATAAATGGAGTGGGCACCAACCCAACTCAATCATGTCAAGTCCGTTGACTTGACCCAAGTAGTTCTTCCCATTTATCCAAACACACTCACCAGGTTTCGTAAACATGTGGACGTAGCCCAAGAGCGGTTACCCAACTGTCCTTGACCGTGGACATGGCTATTCGAATAGTTTTACACTCTGCAGAGGTTGCACACTTTACCCACAAGATCCGGGGAACTTCCATGTCATCCACGACCCGCGGTGCCTCAAGTACCTGGGGTAAGCACCCGATCACTATCTTTCCCTAGACGACACTAACATGGAGTCCACTCGATTGGTAGTAACCCCCGTGCCCAACATTTCACATCTTAAATTGTGGAGCCTCGCTCCATATTTATCACATACCACTGGCACGGGGTACCAACGGTGTGTCCGGTGCCCCATAAAAATGTTCTTGGCCGCCCTACCTGGCACGACCCCGTCCAGAGAGAGCGCAACAACAACTCTCCCATCACTAGTAATGCGGGCTCCAAGCTAGTATCGGCCTAGGTAATCAATAATGCCCTTTCCCATATAAGGGTAGAGTTGTTGCGCATGTAAGGTTGGAATAACGGTCGCAACTTAAACCAATCCGTTTTTTGAAACCACACTCACATATCCTTCTCCGGTACACCACTTCTTTGTCAAACTGGTTACCTAGCTCAACATCTCCCTCGGGCATTAGTGGCACCCGACGGGGTTTTCAAAAAGTCTTTAGGAGCATACTTGCCTCCATCACCATGCATATACCCGTCCCATTTGCGTAGCATCTACTTTAGCATCCTATCTACTCCCACCCGCATAACCCTCGTAGGAAGGTAGGGTCATGCACAATGCAAGTATTTACAAGGAAGCAACAAAGGCAGCCCACCAAAGTGGTTACCATCTCATCATGATTCCGATGCAACAATAGTAAAGTGCTATATGACATGCATAAAAAGGGTTTCATGGACATGGTCAAAGGGTTGCTTGCCTTGGTTGGCTTGGTCTTCAAAGTCTTCAGGCCCTTCTCCTTCTTCTTCTCCAACTACTTCGTCAAACACGGGATCTAATCGTCGCAAGAGAACAACGGAAAAATAAGACAATAATAAAAACAGAAAAGTCAAAGTGCTTAGAAAAATGTCAACTTATTTTTGTAAAATACTAGGAGGAAAACTAAGAAGGGGAAAATTCTTAGTTTTGGATTTGGAGTTAGGGGGACAGAGTAGTGGATTTTCAAATAGATATTTTATTATTGAAATTTGAATTTAAATTTGAACAGTGCAGAAAAGTGTAATGGATGTGTATGAAAGTTACATCAGTAAATAGGTGGGATTACTCTAAGATTTTAGGAGTTGGAATTATTGCATTTGGATGAACATTTTATCCTGTGGAATTTTTGAAAAAGTGACAGAAAAAGAATAAAGCAAGAGGGCACTGTGCCACTGGGCCAGAAAGGCCACGGTGCGGCAGGCCCGGAGGGGATCTAGCCCAGGCGAGCCGGCGCGCGCGCGCCAGGTTTTCAAACCTGACGGGCGGGGCCCGAGCATCAGCGAGAGAGAGGGGCGAGGGAGAGGTGAGGATGACAGGCAGGGCCCGCCTGTCATCTCCAACCTCGCGACCAGAGGGGTCGGCGAGCTGACCGGCGATGCTACGGGGCACCGCAGGTAGAGCGGGTGGCACCGTTGGACTCAGGAGGATGTCGCCGTTCGGGTGGTGGTGGAGGTGGTCGCCGGAGCAGCCTGGTTCGCCGGCGACGAGGTCACGCAGCGGAGGTGCTTCGGGCGTCGACGGTTCCGGCCGTTCCCGGCTGCAAAAGGAGTGGGGAAGAGAGGGGAAATGGTCAGTGACGCCGTGCGGGTTCCAGATCGAGAGAAAACGGGGGCGGAGGAGGCCTGTACCGCGTGGATGCCGACGAGCTGAGGCGGCGGAGCTCGAGCTCGATCTCAAGCTCGGGTGGCTCTGTGGACAAATGGATGGATCGGGAGGTAGATTGGGAGTGTGAGAGAGCGACAGGAAGTGAGAGAGAGGCTCGGGGTCGCCTTTTATAGGCTGGCCGAGGTTCACCCTAGGCGCGGCCTACGGGTGCCCACGGGATCAGCTCGGGTGGCCGTTAGAGAGGGAATGGAGGGCTCGGGGGTGTTCGTGGGAGTGGTGTAGGGTGCCAGGGAGAGAGAGGAGGAGCAGGACGAGCTGCGGGCAGGCCACAGGAGAGGTGCGAGCATTGGCCGAGCGGGGCGGCGCTCTGGCGCGAGCTGCAGGAGAGAGAGGAGGGCGCGGGAGCAAGTGGGCGGCCTGCTGGCGTGGAGCGGACATGGAGGGGCATCGACTGGCGTGCGGGGGAGGCTCGAGGTGGTCGGGGGACGCGGCGTCAACGGTCGGGTGCCCTGCCAGGCGCTCCCGAGCGCAATTTTGGCCGGCATCCGCGGCTTTCCCGCATCCGCGCGCGCCCACTTGTGTCTGGAGGCTGCAGGAGGTGTGGGCAAAAGTCCTGGGGAGCCTTGGATGCTCTGGAAAGCTGAGGGGAGAGAAGGAGGCTGAGAGAGAGGGAGGAATCCACTGTCCAGAGAAGAAAAATGGGGTTCTCCCCCCTTCACCATTGCTTCCTCGGGCAGAAAAGCATCCAGGTGCTAGAGGGGGACTAGGTGGGGTTGTGGTAAAAAGTGCAGCTGATGGAGATTAGTGGAAGGAGCCCAAACAGGGTTTTTAGTAAACATGCAGAAGGTGTTTGATATGATTTTGGGGTACTTTCACTAAGTTCCTTCTTGTGCCACTTGGCAGGGGTGTTTGTCATGACAAACTGACAGGGTAGAAGGAAGATGAGCTCATTTGGAAGAGTTTGCTAATGTAACTTTGGCAAACCCTAGAAATTAGCAGAAATGAACTTGTGTAGATCTAGTTGAGAAAATCACTTCCCCTTGATGCACCACTAGGTGTGGTCGCCTCATTTGGCCCTGTGAACATGCTCACAAAAGTTGGGGTCAAGGGGAGAAAGTTGGTAGTACAAAGTTGTTCAAATTTGATTCTGGTCAGAGAGGGTTTTGGGGCATTTTGGTGAACCAAAATGACCTTAATTGAGATGGGGCTTTTCAATGTGATCACAATATGCATTTGTGACTTGCTGGATTTTCCTTGGATTTTTATGAAAGTATTTCTTGTAGAAACAGTTCAAATCCTTGAAATGGGCAGAAATGGTTTTGGGAGGTTTTGTCCAATATTTTGAACATGACCATGTGTTGAAACTCTTATATATGGAAAATATATGTCCACTGAGTTTCCCTGATTTTCCTCAAATATTTTTGAAGCTTTTAAATAATTTTAACCTATTAAAGACCATTTCTGGCATAAAGAAAAATCCTTTAAATAAAATAGGAAAATTACTTTTAAAATTATATTTTTGTGGTTTATGGGAGTCCTATATCTAATAGGTTTCAAATATAATCTTTGAAATATTTTTCATACCCCAAATCAAGTACTTGTAGTGCAAACCTCAATTCAGGAGTTTTTGGAAAACTAATTTTTGAAAATACTATTTGGCCAAATTATTTTTGTAATAAAATACTATACTGTTCCATACACATGGCATGATCATTGGGCAGAAGTTTGGGGCAAGGAGATGAAGTATATAAGGTGGAGTTGTGTTGACTTTAAAGAGCACTTCAAAATCACAGAGAGAAAACCAACTCCAAATAAAAAGCCAAATAATGCAAAAGTTTTTGTTGGTCCAAATTTCATGCTTTAATAATGCAAATGACATGTTACAAAATGCAGGGTGTGACAGACCTAGCCCCCTTACAAGAATCTCGTCCCCAAGATTCCTAAACTAGGCTTTTAAAGAGGTCGGGAAACTCGGTTCTAAGGTAATCTTCATGTTCCCAGGTTGCTTCTGCTTCAGTGTGGTTGCTCCACTAGACCTTGAAGTACTTGATGGTGCAGCTTCCAGTGCGTCGTTTAGCCTCATCCAAAATGCAGATGGGCCTCTCACGATAGGTCAAATTAGGCTGAAGGTCAATGGCTTGGTGATCGACGTCCTTGTAAAGATCAGGCTTGTCTTGAACTTGGAGACACTTCCGGAGCTGTGACACGTGGAATATGTTGTGCACATCGGATAGTTCAGGTGGCAGTTCCAACTGGTAAGCCACTTCTCCTCGCCATTCAGTGATCTTGAAGGGGCCGATGTATCTTGGTGCTAGCTTTCCTTTGACTTGGAAGCGTTGGGTTCCCTTAAGAGGCGTGACCCGGTGATAGACATGGTCTCCAACTCGGAAGGTCATGTCTCGACGTCGTGGGTCAGCGTAGCTCTTCTGTCTTGACTTGGCAGTCTTCAAACGTTCTCTGACAAGTTGGACATGCTCTTCTGCTTCATGGAGGATATCGGGCCCAAATAGTAGTCCTTCTCCAGTCTCGGACCAATTGAGGGGAGTGCGGCACTTCCGTCCATATAGCACTTCAAACGGTGCCATCTGAAGACTGGACTGGTAGCTATTGTTGTAGGAGAACTCGGCGAAGGGTAAGCAATCTTCCCACTTAGCTCCATATGCTAAGACACAGGCTCGGAGCATGTCTTCGAGTATCTGATTCACTCGTTCCGTCCGACCTCCGGTATGTGGATGGAAAGTAGTGCTGAAGGACAACTTGGTCCCCATGGCCTCTTGGAACTTCTTCCAGAACCTTGACGTAAATTTGGTTCCTCTATCCGACACAATCTCCCTGGGAACACCATGAAGGCTTACGATTCGGTTGATGTAGAGACTGGCTAACTGGTTCCCCTTGTAGGTCGTCTTGATAGGAATGAAGTGGGCCACCTTGGTTAAATGGTCAATAATGACCCATATGGAGTCATGTCCCTTGCTTGACCTGGGTAATCCGGTGATGAAGTCCATCCCGACCTTGTCCCACTTCCATTCTGGCACCTTGAGAGGTTGCAACAATCCAGCGGGTCGCTGATGTTCAGCTTTGACTCTCTGGCATACGTCACACTTAGCGACGAAAGTGGCTATCTCTCTCTTCATGCCATGCCACCAGAATCTTTCCTTTAAGTCTTGATACATCTTGGTTCCTCCGGGGTGGATGGAATACGGGGTTTCATGAGCTTCTCGGAAGATCAAATTCTTGAGCTCAACCTTGTTGGGTACGCAAATGCGATTCCCAAACCACACAATTCCTTGCTCATCTTCTGAGAATCTTGGGGCCTTGCCTTGCTTCATCTTCTTCTTGATGCCTTCGATGCTTACGTGCCTTTTCTGTGTTTACTTAATATCATCCATCAAGGTAGGCCTGACTTCGAGGTTGGCCAAGAATCCTGGTACAACCAGTTCCAACCCGAATCTTCCGAGTTCTTCATACAAGGCGGGTAGCCTTTCCTTAATCATAGCGTTCAAGGAACAAGCCTTTCTGCTTAAGGCATCTGCTACCACATTAGCCTTCCCAGGGTCGTATTGAACACTGAGGTCATAATCCTTGATCAACTCTAGCCATCTTCTCTGCCTCATGTTCAATTCTTTCTGAGTGAAAATATACTTCAGACTTTTGTGATCCGTGTATATCTCACACCGCTTCCCTAGGAGGTAATGTCGCCATGTCTTCAGGGCATGGACCACTGCTGCCAACTCAAGATCATGAGTAGCATAGTTCTCTTCATGAGGCCGTAGTTGCCTTGAAAGGTAAGCTATGACTCTGCCCTCTTGCATCAGAACACTTCCCAGTCCGGTTCTCGACGCATCACAATATATCACAAATTCCTTGTGAATATCAGGTGTGGCCAGAAACTGGGGCGGTGGTCAATCGCTTCTTCAGCTCCTGGAAGCTTTCTTCACACTTCGGCGACCATTCAAACTTCTTGTCCTTCTTCAAGAGCTGGGTCATGGGTCGGGCAATGCTTGAGAATCCTTCAACGAACTTGCGGTAATATCCCACGAGTCCGAGGAAGCTTCTGACTTCCTTCACATTGCTCGGGGTTTGCCATTCAGTCACGGCTTGGATCTTGGTGGGATCCACTGACAATCCTTCGGCAGTCAATTTATGACCCAAGAATCCAACCTCATGCAGCCAAAATTTGCACTTGCTGAACTTGGCGTATAGTTGGTGCTCTCGAAGCTTGTCTAGGACCATCCTCAAGTGTTGCTCGTGCTCTTATTCCGTCTTCGAGAAGACAAGGATGTCATCAATGAAGACGACAAAAAACTTGTCCAAATATTCCATGAAGACCTTATTCATGAGATACATGAAGTAAGCTGGGGCATTGGTCAATCCAAAGGACATGACCGTGCACTCATACAGGCCATATCTGGTTACAAATGCCGTCTTCGGAATATCTTGGGGTCTGATTTTCAGCTGGTAGTACCCTGATCTGAGGTCGATCTTGGAGAACACCTTGGCCCCATTGAGTTGATCAAACAGATCTTCAATCTTGGGAAGTGGATACTTGTTCTTGATTGTAAGTTCATTGAGGGAACGATAGTCAATGCATAAGCGGATAGTACCGTCCTTCTTTGCCACATACGGAACAGGTGATCCCCAAGGGGAGGCACTAGGGCGGATAAATCCCTTCCTCAACTGCTCTTCCAGTTGCTTCTTCAACTCTGCTAACTCTTCCGATCCCATTCTATAAGGCTTCTTATAGTTAGGTCCTGCTCCGGGCATGAGCTCGATGATGAACTCAATGTCTCGGTCAGGAGGCATCCCTGGTAGCTCATCAGGAAAGACATCAGGGTATTCGCATACTACCGCCACTTGCTCCAATCCAACTTCAGTCAGATAGTTGACTTGGGTGGCTTGAGCACAAGAGGAGTTGGAGGCAAATTTAACTTTGACTCCTTGGTCATTGGTCACAGTGACTGTTCGGTTGGCAAAATCTAACAAGCCTTGGTGCTTGATAAGCCAATTCATCCCTAAGATCACATCCAAGCCTTGTGATCTTAAGACGATAAGGTCTGCTAAGAAGTCTACCCCGTTAATGACAATTCCGACTCCCTTACAGCCTACCTTCGCTCTCATCTCTGCTCCGGGGGTTTGTACCACCATAGGTTTATGCAGGGGTGTAGGGGTCATGCCACTTTTTAATGCAAACTCTTGGGTGACAAATGAATGCGTGGCTCCAGAATCAAACAAGACAGTTGCAGGTGCTGAGTTAACAAGGAACGTACCCAGCACGACGTTCGGGTCTTCCTGGGCTTCTTCTGCAATGACATGATTCACACGACCCTTGCCATTGTTAGGCGGGTTGCGGGGAGCTTGGTTCCTTGGTGGCATTCCGCAGCCTTGTCCTGGGTTCTGCGCATTGGGGCATGGGGCATCGGGCTTCTTGTTCGGGCAATACTTGGAGTAGGGTCCTGCCTGACCACATCCAAAGCAGGTGACTTCATTGGGGTTGCTGCTCTTGTCGGCATTGTTATTGGGGTTGTTGTAAGCTGGCTTGGGGTTGACGTACTGCTGAGGCTGATAGTTGGTGCGGGGTGCAGGGGCTCTTGGCTGCAGATAGGTTGGCTTGACCGGGGCTGGCTTCCACAGGCGAGGCTTCTAGTTGCTGGAGCTACCCTTGCTGATCATCTTGCGCTTACGGGTATCATCCAAAGCACGTCGCTTGTCCTCAAGCATGAGTGCCTTGTTCACCAGATCAGGAAAGGTTGGGCAGTCACACACAATAAGCGAGTACTGCAGAGTCTGGTTAAGGCCTTCCATGAAGCGCTCTCTTTTGGCAGCATTAGCGCTGACATCTTCAGGAGCATACCTTGACAGAACACTGAACTTCTGCATGTACTCCTTGACAGTGCTACTCCCCTGCTTCAGGGCCCAGAACTCACGCTTCTTGATGGCCATAATTCCAGAAGGAATGTGGGCCTTGCGGAATTCTGCCTTGAAGTCATTCCAAGTGATGTTTTGCCCCACATGCATGACCTTGAATCCATCCCACCAAGCTCTGGCAGTTCCCTCGAGACAGTGGGCAGCATATGCCACCCTCTCACGGTCTTCAGTGCAGCCGACTAGTTCCAACAGATCCTCAATGGTGCGGACCCAGTCGTCTGCATCCAGGGGTTCAGCAGTCTCAATGAAGGTGGGTGGTGCATGCTTCTTGAACTCTGCCAACGTGGAACGTCCATTGCCGTTCCCCGCCGGCTGGCGGTTGACAGCTTGAGCAATCATCTGGAGGGCTACCGTGTTGGCTTGGCGTTCCTCTCGGAAGGCTTGGAGAAACTGAGCCATGTCCATGTTTGGAGGTGGTGGCGGTGGTGGAGCTTGTCCTTGGGTTTGGTCCTGACTGGCTCCTGCTCCGAATTCTTGCTGCTAGGTAGAGGTACCAGTACGTGTTACAACAGGCATCCTGTTGGAGCGGTCAAGGGCTCATGAGGGAAAGCAATAGAGATGGGGTGCCTATTAAGGGGGTCGGTATGACACTAATTGTTTTCATGCAAGGGCCAAAAGGCCAAACACATTCATTAAAACAAATGGGTGATGTAGCCGTTTACAAGTTCCCGAAAGGAAAAGTACGACTTACATGAAAACAAGTCGAAAACAAACACAACACAACATGGTTTCATTTGAACCATTACATGGACTCGACTTCGCATAAGGGGTACATGACCTATCCTACCTTAAGGGTTACAGACTGGCCTATCCTAGTCCCGAACGGTGTCTAAGTGGTGGAATGCTCGGTCGCATATTCCGGCTCCTCTGGGTCTTCCTCCTCATCTTCATCCGTCTCAGTTTCTTCGTCACTTGAGGGAGTGGGGGAGTGGAGGAGCTGAACACGACGCTGCTTCGCCGGTGGCACCGTGAAGAGGTTGCGATATTCCTTTGCCGTCATACGGCGTGGCTGAGATGATCCCCTGGCATGCATGACCTGTGGGGGTCGCCCGCCTCGATAGGCAACAATGGGCTGCCCAGGGGGTGCACCATCCTTCTTGATCCTGTCCGCCTTTGTCTGAGCTAGGAGGAGGAGTTCCTTGGTCTCGTGGAGTTCCTTCCGAAGCTCCATCGACTCTGAGGCCAGGTGCTGTGCCAGGCTATCAGCACACAAGCTGAAGTAGATCTGGAAACGGAGGGGAAGTCCCTCGTCCATGGGCGGGGCTGGTGCGCTGCTCTCGTCATCACCCTCCTTCCGATAAGGAAGGTAATGGGTGGCTGGCTCACATGCCATCTCTGGCAGAAAATCCCGAAGGCGAGTCAGCGCCTTGTGTGCAGCAGTCTCAACGGCAAGAAGCAGGGTCGCCATCTGGGGTCCTTCAAAGAACCAGCTCGTCGGGGAGTCGTTCGCCCTCACGACTACCTCCACGTGATACTCCTTATTAGTGTTGTTGATCTAGTGCTCGTGGTAGGAAAAGGTGGGTCTCGAGTGAACTGGCACTTCTTGAGGCTATCCTCGAGAAGCACGGGAAATCCGGTGGTCAGGAAGTCCTCAGGTACGACGGCCATCTACAAAAGTGGAAGGGGAAGGGTCAATAGAGGAAATGTGACCTATGTTTGGGACATTTTTAGAAAACGTAGGTATATAGGTAATTTTGTAGATAGTCTCACCCTAACTAACGTCCATGCTAACTAAGGCTTCCTACAGTCAGGATGGCTCTGGTACCAGCTCTGTGGGGACCCCGACTCATAAGTCGTGATCACCGATTGCACGTGCACAGTGATCCTAGAGATCAATGCTCACTGAACACACAGAAGCTGAAAAACAAGAGTCTTACATCCATACATGCCGTCTTACACAAATTATGACCATTATGGTCAAGTCTTACATAGATAAAGCCACAAGGGCTGAGTACCAAATAAACTTAAGCAGCGGAAATCTTCGTCGATAAGTAGAACCCATGCCATCTGCCTTAACCCTACAGGCATTCTGACTGGGAAACGTCCTAGTTCGCATGTTCGTCTCCAAGGAACTCTTCTTCGAACTCCTGTTCTTCCATGCCTGGCCAATTAAATAACCAGTGGCAAGCCAATGAGTACTTTGAATGTACTCGCAAGCAACCCATGTTTTGGCTCAAGATACAACAATGCATGACATAGGTAAGTTTTTGCAGAAAGCTAATTTTGTTGTGCTCTGACATGTTCAATAACTGGTAAATCAAGCATCGTGTGAATTCAAGTAACCATAGGGTCTGGTTACAGATATTAACATAAATGGAGTGGGGACCAACCCAACTCAATCATGTCAAGTCCTTTGACTTGACCCAAGTAGTTCTTCCCACTTATCCAAACACACTCACCAGGTTTCGTAAACATGTGGACATAGCCCAAGAGCGGTTACCCAACTGTCCTTGACCGTGGACACGGCTATTCGAATAGTTTTACACTCTGCAGAGGTTGCACACTTTACCCACAAGATCCGGGGAACTTCCATGTCATCCACGACCCGCGGTACCTCAAGTACCCAGGGTAAGCACCCGATCACTATCTTTCCCTAGACTACACTAACATGGAGTCCACTCGATTGGTAGTAACCCCCGTGCCCAACATTTCACATCTTAAATTGTGGAGCCTCGCTCCCATATTTATCACATACCACTGGCACGGGGTACCAACGGTGTGTCCGGTGCCCCATAAAAATGTTCTTGGCCGCTCTACCTGGCACGACCCCGTCCCGAGAGAGCGCAACAACAACTCTCCCATCACTAGTAATGCGGGCTCCAAGCTAGTATCGGCCTAGGTAATCAATAATGCCCTTTCCCATATAAGGGTAGAATGGTTGCGCATGTAAGGTTGGAATAACGGTCGCAACTTAAACCAATCCGTTTTTTTGAAACCACACTCACATATCCTTCTCCGGTACACCACTTCTTTGTCAAGTGGTTACCTAGCTCAACATCTCCCTCGGGCATTAGTGGCACCTGACGGGGTTTTCAAAAAGTCTTTGGGAGCATAGTTGCCTCCATCACCATGCATATACCCGTCCCATTTGCGTAGCATCTACTTTAGCATCCTATCTACTCCCACCCGCATAACCCTCGTAGGAAGGTAGGGTCATGCACAATACATGTATCAACAAGGAAGCAACAAAGGCAACCCACCGAAGAGGTTACCATCTCATCATGATTCCGATGCAACAATAGTAAAGTGCTATATGACATGCATAAAAAGGGTTTCATGGACATGGTCAAAGGGCTGCTTGCCTTGGTTGGCTTGGTCTTCAAAGTCTTCAAGCCCTTCTCCTTCTTCTTCTCCAACTACTACGTCAAAGACGGGATCTAATCGTCGCAAGAGAACAACGGAAAAATAAGACAATAATAAAAACAGAAAAGTCGAAGTGCTCAGAAAAAATGTCAACTTATTTTTGTAAAATACTAGGAGGAAAACTAGGAAGGGGGAATTCTTAGTTTTGGATTTGGAGTTAGGGGGACAGAGTAGTGGATTTTCAAACACATATTTTATTGTTGAAATTTGAATTTAAATTTGAACAGTGCAGAAAAGTTTAATGGATGTGTATGAAAGTTACATCAGTAAATAGGTGGGATTATTCTAAGATTTTAGGAGTTGGAATTATTGCATTTGGATAAACATTTTATCCTATGGAATTTTTGGAAAAGTGACAAAAAAGAATAAAGCAAGAGGGCACTGTGCCAGTGGGCCAGAAAGGCCACGGTGAAGCAGGCCCGGAGGCGATCTAGCCCAGGCGAGCCGGCGCGCGCGCGCCAGGTTTTCAAACCTGACGGGCGGGGCCCGGGCGTCAGCGAGAGAGAGAGGGGCGAGGGAGAGGTGAGGATGACAGGCGGGGCCCGCCTGTCATCTCCAACCTTGCGACCAGAGGGGTCGGCGAGCTCACCGGCGATGCTACGGGGCACGGCAGGTCGAGCGGGTGGCACGATTGGACTCAGGAGGATCTCGCCATTCGAGTGGTGGTGGAGGTGGTCGCCGGAGTAGCCTGGTTCGCCGGCGACGAGGTCACACGGTGGAGGTGCTTCGGGCGTCGATGGTTCCGGCCGTTCCCGGCTGCAAAAGGAGTGGGGAAGAGAGGGGAAATGGTCAGTGACGCCGTGTGGTTCCAGATCGAGAGAAAACGCGGGCGGAGGAGGCGTGTACCGCGTGGACGCCGACGAGCTGAGGCGGCGGAGCTCGAGCTCGATCTCGAGCTCGGGTGGCTCTGGAGACAAATGGATGGATCGGGAGGTAGATTGGGAGCGAGAGAGAGGCTCGGGGTCGCCTTTTATAGGCTGGCCGAGGTCCAACGTAGGCGCGGCCTACGGGTGCCCGCGGGATCGGCTCGGGTGGTCGTTAGAGAGGGAATGGAGGGCTCGGGGGTGTTCGTGGGAGTGGTGTAGGGTGCCAGGGAGAGAGAGGAGGAGCAGGACGAGCTGCGGGCAGGCCACAGGAGAGGCGCGAGCATTGGCCGAGCGGGGTGGCGCTCTGGCGCGAGTTGCAGGAGAGAGAGGAGGGCGCGGGAGCAAGTGGGCGGCCTACTGGCGTGGAGCGGACGTCGAGGGGCATCGACTGGCGCTTGGGGGAGGCTCGAGGTGGTCGGGGGACGCGGCATCAACGGTCTGGTGCCCTGCCAGGCGCTCCAGAGCGCGACTTCGGCCGGCATCCGCGGCTTACCCGCATCCGCGCGCGCCCACTTGTGTCTGGAGGCTGCAGGAGGTGTGGGCAAAAGTCCTGGGGAGCCTTGGATGCTCTGGAAAGCTGAGGGGAGAGGAGGCTGAGAGAGAGGGAGGAATCCACTGTCCAGAGAAGAAAAATGGGGTTATCCCCCCTTCATTATCGCTTCCTCAGGCGGAAAAGCATCCAGGTGCTAGAGGGGGACTAGGTGGGGTTGTGGTAAAAAGTGCAGCTGATGGAGATTAGTGGAAGGAGCCCAAACAGGGTTTTTAGTTAACATGCAGAAGGTGTTTGATATGATTTTGGGGTTCTTTCACTAAGTTCCTTCTTGTGCCACTTGGCAGGGGTGTTTGTCATGACAAAATGACAGGGTAGAAGGAAGATGAGCTCATTTGGAAGAGTTTGCTAATGTAACTTTGGCAAACCCTAGAAATTAGCATAAATGAACTTGTGTAGATCTAGTTGAGAAAATCACTTCCCCTTGATGCACCATTTGGTGTGGTGGCCTCATTTGGCCCTGTGAACATGCTCACAAAAGTTGGGGTCAAGGGGAGAAAGTTGGTAGTACAAAGTTGTTCAAATTTGATTCTGGTCACAGAGGGTTTTGGGGCATTTTGGTGAACCAAAATGACCTTAATTGAGATGGGGCTTTGCAATGTGATCACAATATGCATTTGTGTCTTGCTGGATGTTCCTTGGATTTTTATGAAAATATTTCCTGTAAAAACATTTCAAATCCTTGAAATGGGAAGAAATGGTTTTGGGAGGTTTTGTCCAATATTTTGAACATGACCATGTGTTGAAACTCTTATTTATGGAAAATATCTGTCCATTGAGTTTCCCTGATTTTCCTCAAATATTTTTGAATTTAAATAATTTTAACCTATTAAAGACCATTTCTGGCATAAAGAAAAAGCCTTTAAATAAAATAGGAAAATTACTTTTAAAATTATATTTTTGTGGTTTATGGGAGTCCTATATCTAATAGGTTTCAAATATAATCTTTGAAATATATTTCATACCCCAAATCAAGTACTTGTAGTGCAAACCTCAATTCAGGAGTTTTTGGAAAACTAATTTTTGAAATACTATTTGGCCAAATTATTTTTGTAATAAAATACTATACTGTTCCATACACATGGCATGATCATTGGGCAGAAGTTTGGGGCAAGGATATGAAGTATATAAGGTGGAGTTGTGTTGACTTTAAAGAGCACTTCAAAATCACAGAGAGAAAACCAACTCCAAATAAAAATCCAAATAATGCAAAAGTTTTTGTTGGTCCAAATTTCATGCTTTAATAATGCAAATGACATGTTACAAAATGCAGGGTGTGACAGGAGTTGATAAACTGCAATTGGACAAAAGAGAAAAATAGTAGTTACCTCATATTGCTCCTTCATCAAGTTTACCAAACTAGCTTCATAATCACGGCTGGTATACAGACGGTTCAAGAAGCCAGAGTGAATGTCTTGAGCATTGAGATTGGTGTAGCTTGATAAATCGGCATTCCACTTGCCTTTGCCGATAGCAGAAGCTCCTCCTTGGCTGTATGCTTTGACAAAGCGACAGGGTTTCCCGGAGTGGTGTGGCCAGTGCCAGTAATCATAACATCATATCTTGGTCATCAGCAGCCTTTGCTGGAGTTGGCGGTTTATCAGTACCTTTAACCGGGCTGGCCGGTTTGTCATCAATTCGGACAGGGCTGGTTGGTCGGTCTGCATGGCTGGTAGTGTCAACTTGCACTTGTTCGGCAAGGAAGTCATGGTCTTGAGGCGGCGGATCATTAAGCATATCGTCAGCTTCGGTTTCTTCCGGATCTGGAGTTGCTTCCGGTTCAGCAGCTACATTATCATCAGCCGGTTTGTTTAACCGAGCCTTCTTGCTGGGTCTTGGCTTGCCGCTGAGAAAAGATAGACATAAGGATCAGCACAGTATGTAAAGATCACACATAAAGAATAAAGACATGTGCATAGCTCACCCAGGAACTATTTTGAGGGGTGGAAGCTGTGTGGCCGATGACTCGCCAGAGGATGAGTGAGAAGTACCCTGATAATTTGAATCAGACGGGTTAAGAGGATGGCGAAAACAACCTTCTTTTGGGCATGAAGTATCAACGGGATAAGAGACCTCTGGTCAGCGTTTCCGAACCGGACTGTTCGGTAAACCGGCGGAGGTAACTACCTGGCCACTGTGCCGGTTTGTACGGCAAGCTTCGTGCTGCTGCGTCTTCAAAAGAAAGTTTGGGTCCAAATCAGCAAGAGGGTGAGAAAATTTTACTTTCCGGTTTGCTTGACGGATTTTTGATTTTGGCAGAGGATCTGAATTGGAGGAAAGAATGGTTACCTCTACGTCCTCAGCATTACTACCTTCAGCGTTGTCCTGATAATAATTATTGTCAATGAGATGTACGAAAAATGAACCAAGAGAGTCAAGTTCTACCTCTGGTTCCGGATTACCCACATCATCATCAGCTGGTGGATCGGAGGATGCGGTAGTCCTTCTCTTGGCAGGTTTTTTAATAACCTTGGTCTTTGGACGAACTGGCTTGACCGGTTTGTCTTGTGACGGTTTCTTGTTCCAGAACAGGTCGTCACCCTGTCAGAAAATAATCACACTTTCAGAGAATATTTGGACAGAAGCAATGTCAGATAAAAAGAGTATGATTCTTACAGCTGGTGGTTTGTTGAAGGTGCAGAAAGGGAGTAGTCCGGTTTGGGCACAGATAGCCTCCGGTTCGTTCAGTGTCTTTTTTACAGCTTCAGTGACTTCTGCATCTGTGAGCTGAATGTCATTGTGCCGCTGAGCATGCTTCAAACACCCCGTATACTCACACATCAAACCGGGGCGCCGGCTTAAGTGCAGAATACTCCAGCTTATCCAGCAACGAGCAAGATCCACTCCTGTCAGACTGTTCGCCATGAAGGCTCTGATTTTTGATAATTGGGGAGCATAGTTGGCCCTTTCTCTTCCTGTCAACCTTTGAGGAAAAGTATGTGTGTTGCTAAGGCGTTCAGGGCGGTAACCCGGTAGGGGGTTCTCATCAGATGGAGATGTATCCATGCAGTAAAACCAAGTCTGGTTCCACTCTTTGGGGTGACTGTGGAGTTTGGGATGAGGGAAGGTGACTTCCTTCCTTTTTTGAACTGCCATTCCGCCCAATTCCGTATTGGGTCCATCTGAGAATTCTGTGCGACGGTTTAAGTGAAAGAAATCCCTAAACAGTTCGACTGAAGGTTCCTCTTGCAGATAAACCTCACAAAAGACTTGGAAGTGGCAGATGTTGGTCACAGAATTGGGACCGATGTCTTGAGGGCGCAGCTGAAAATTGGCCAGTACATCCCGGAAATTTTTTGAACTGGGAGGGCTAAAACCTCATCCGAGATGATCAGCGAATACGACTACCTCTCCATCATTGGGTGTAGGAGGAATTTCCGGGCCAGGGACCCTCCAGTGGATGACATCTTTTTTAGCTAAAGCGCCCATTTTTACAAGGTTGCTTAACTGCTCCTCGGTTACTCGAGAGGGAGCCCAATTGCATTCATAGACTTGCTTGGCCATGACAAGGGAAATCTGAAACATGATTATTGTCGGTTTAAGAATTACAGTGGACAACTATACAGCGGTATGAGGATACAAGCATATTGACAAACCGGATTTGGTTATTCGTAAACCGGAGTCTGACAATGGAAACAGTGTAATGCATTGGCGGTTCAACAGGGGACTAATGGTACCTACTGGGTCATCATTTTGTATATAAAGTTAAACCGCCCAATCTGGTGTTAAGGATGTACAAGTGAAGAGAAAAACAGGTTTCACAAGTTGGCATTGTAATTTTGGATCTACCGCATGTCAGAAAATGAAAATATATTCAGAGCTAAATATTGGTACCGAAGCAGTTGATGAAGATTCAGATGGGATTTTCTACTTAAACGAGATGAGTTGGATATCAAACAGGTGCTAAAACTACCACCGCGCGAGATCTATGCGGTTCTTGGATCTAATCCATCGATATAAGTAAGGATAAAGAAGGTTGGTGCGAAGAACACTGATGAACGGCAGAAACCCTAAGTCCAGATCTATGGTAAGAGAAGGGGAGACTTACGGAGGCTGTCGAGCAGCGGCGGCGCGCGGAGGAGCTCTGGTACGTTCAGGTCGATGCAGCGGCCAAGGTTGGTGCAGCAGTCGAAGGTCGACGGCGGCGGCTGAGGTCGAAGGCTCGGGCGTCGCGAGGATGACGATGATGCGAAGAGGTACGAGGGGGAAAATGGAAAGACCCCCAGACCCCCAGGCCCTATTTATAAGGGAGATAAATGATAGGCACGAAAATCAAGGAGCCGAATTTTTTGGATATAAGGCGGAGCTGTCGCCTCAATTGTCGGAGGCTCATTAATGAAGGTGGATTATACAGAGTTTTAAATAGCAGATGACGTCACGGCGGTTTACCGTGATCCTAGAAGATGACATCACGGCGGAGCTGCCACGACGGTTTACCGAAATTTCTTAAGTATTGAGGATTGACATGAACCAATTCAAATCAATCTGGGGCCTAATGTTGGGGATATTACCACTGGGCGTAAACCGGCCAGGAGAGGCCGGGTTAACCCCATAAGTAGTTCATCTGTATCTGAAGCCTACGAAGACAGATGGTGACGCTTCATGAAGGCCCAGGGCCCAAAGCCGGTTTAAGGCCCGTAGACACAAACCGGCATTGATATGTAAACTTGCGTTGTAAGATAGAGGTAGCAGAGACCGAGCTGGACACGATTATGAGCCGGCCTCGGAGTCTGTAAACCGACAGGCGTCAACCCATGTATATAAGGGGATGACCCGGCGGCGGTTCAGGGACAACAGACAACACCTCGAGACTCAAGCAAAGCGTATTCGCTCCCTGGTTATCGAAACCCCATCAATTCCATCACAACTAGACGTAGGCTTTTACCTTCATCGTAAGGGGCCGAACTAGTATAAAACTCTATTGCGTCCCTTGTCCACTTTAACCCCTTTAAGCTAACCCGTAGCGATGGTTCCACGACTAAGTCCTTTCTCTAGGACATCTGCCGTGACAAAACCACTACAGTAACCGAGGTGACGTGGCATCATTAGCATGGAATTACTGTAGCCTAAATATCCGGGCGTCACAATTCTCCTCCACTACAAGAAATCTCGTCCCGAGATTTAAGAGGCGGTGAAAGGGGGAAGGTTTGGTAACAAATCTAGCGGGTCTTCTCGGTCTTGGCTGTTCTTCTCAAAGAAGTTAATCCCTTTCGTTTATGTCTTCAATTCTCTGCTTCAGGCCATCATGATGAAGTTGGCATCCTTTCTTCGAGAACTGCGTCGTACTTACGGTAGAATAAGGCAGGGTTATTCCGGGAGAACGGACCTCTGCAAGGTTGGTTATCTGGTAGCTAACATCGGGGAAGGTGGCGGAAAGTAACTCTCAAACTGAAACTTAAGAAAATATCGAGAGCAAGGAAAGAAGGTACCATCATGAGTTTCAAGTGGGTAGGCAATCGTTCGATGCCTGAACCAAAGTGAAAAAGGGGTCCAGAGCAATGGGAATAAGTTTTGTGTCTGATACCAGAATTGATGATATCTCAGAAGGTGGCTCGTGAATTACGTATGAGGCCACGCGCGAGGAATAACTTTGGAAACATGAGGGTGTACAGGAGAGTCAGGTTTCGATCCTGTGGAACTGTGGGTTATGAGTCCACCATGTGGATTAAAAGTAGGAAGGGTGGTGATGTCTTGCACGATCATGTATGCAAGGCATGTCAGAGGATAGCCTGTCATTTATGTTGGCAACAACATTGGTACCAAGGGCAAGGGATGAAGAGAACCATTCTCCTACTCGTTGAACGAGGCGGACCAATAGGCAAAGTTCTCGTCCATCGGTGGTTACCGGAATGTCATCAATAGTAGTAACAGGTTCTTACAGACAAAGTTGTACACCGAGGTGCTTACAAAAATAGTGACTTATTTGTCGGGTGGTAGGTGCGACCTATGCCAACGGGTGGCTTATCATTGTGGGAGCCAGTAAGACGTCGCCGGTGCCTGGAAACGGGATAAGGCGTAGACATGCTCGCCGGCGGATCTTATCTAGGTTTGGGGCTCTCCGTGGAGATAACACCCCTAGTCCTGCTCTGCGGGGTCTCCGCATGATACTAGATCAACACAAGTAGCTACAAGTGGCTCCTTGAGCTGTTTGGCTAGAGGAAGAAGGGCAAGGCTAGCTCTCCTTTTCTCTCTATGTGGTGTCTAAGACTCTCTCTGAGATCAACCCTTTGCATGGGTGCCCTGGGGGGTTTATATAGGCCTACCCCCAGGGGTACAATGGTAATCCGGCTAGATGCGGGTCCTGGCCGTCAGTGTCTGTATTCGCCGGCTTCTCCGCCGACTGCTGGGGCCCGCCGACTGGTGGGTCCCGCCGGCTGCCGGCCCCACCGCCTGGGGGCCTTGTCGGTGGCTGGTTACTGTAGCCTCACCCCTGATGACACGGGCTTCGTCGAGGTAAGCATGGCTACAGCACCGCCGCCTGGCGGGCTATCACTGTAGCCTTACCTCGTCTTGTCTCCTTAATGATGCACATACTTCGAGGGAGGGAGGTGGCCCGCTATTGGGAGCCGGCTACGCCCCAGGCCGACTGGGGGAGGCCTGGCCGCCTTCGAGCATCTCTCTGGCTGAAGGGGCCCGCCGCCCGCGGGACGTACTGGCGCCTATCGTGGGTGGGTCATGGTCAACATGGCAAAAGTGCCGCGCCAGACGGGGGATGGCCGACCCGTACGGCGCACTGTGGCCTCGCGTGCTCCGGGATTCGGGGGTGGCAGGCTGTACTGTAGCCACGCCCCGTCTCATCACCGTTATGTGGGTGCGGCCTTTGAGGGCGCAGTCTTGGCCGGCCTCTGGGAGTCAGCCTTCTTGTGGCCGGCTTCTGGCAGTCGGTCCAGTTGGGGCCGGCTTCCTGGAGTCGGCCATCTTATGGTTATCTTCGGGATGGTTTTTTGAGGTCGGGTCGCCTTCCAGTAATCGGCCTATGAGATAGCTGACCAGGGGAAGGCGGCCCTGTGGTTTTGGATGCTTGAAGGCTCGATCGGCTTGATAATTTCTTGAAGTGCCAGGGGGAGTCGGTTAGGCTACCCGTGGCCATTTACTCCAACATTATTACTGCTCAGATCATATAAATCACAAGAAAGGTTACACCAAACAATGGAAAGGAAGATATGATTATCAGATTTAAACAGAACAATGGAAAGGAAAATGTGTTTAAACACATATTTCAAGGGTATATCCTTCCCAAGGACAAGCAGAGCATGATTTCTAGGACATGATATAATGTAGAAAACTCTTTAGGTAAGGTGAGAGAAATTTCATGACATTACCCATACAATGGTGTTTGGATAATTGAGCGAGAAACATTTAGCATTGGGCTTCAAATGTTCTTGTTGAAAATCGGATTACCACAGACATGCTTCGGGATAGCATTGACATGTTCTTCAAGCAAAGGTCAGACTTAGGATACACAAGGGATCCATCAGGAACAACTCATAGAATAAGTCTTGCAATAGGTCCTCCAACCAGGTGTGCTAGGCATGACATCACCTTATTGGGTTATAGAAAGACCAATGCTATGACTCTTGGAAAATGTTCCAACCATCATATCTGACAGACTTTCAGATCTGGTTGGTGTCAGGATACCTCAGACTCAGGATGCCCGAGAAGAAAAGGTGTAACACAAATTAACGCAAGGACATTTTAAGATTCTCGGCAATGAACCATGGGAGCAAGTTCTGAAACCAGAGTTCATCATTAAACCAAGGAGAGGAGGAGGAGGTGGCTGATGGACTCAGCGACATATCATCGAGATTTCCAAAAGATGGATTTCCACAAAATTATGTGAACAAGGAGATAACATTTGTCATATCAATTGATATAAAGATGTATGCTTGAGGAAAAACATACCCAATTTAAACATTGGTTGAAAGGTGCACCCGAAATATGGGCTTAGGTAGCATGACCGATATTAGAATGGTGATTCAATAATCAATACACAAAGAATGAAACCATCATTCATTAACTTACAAGCAATAGGGTTGCTAGAAGTTTCGAATTTTACACCTCAAAGTTCAATCATCGGTATTCCGATTGGAAACAACACGGGGACCAAGAGATGAATGGAGACGGCGGTAAGTATTACTATATCAAGAATTTCTTAGAGGTGGTGAAATTCTATCAACATTCTTGACATAAAAGATGGTAACACTCCAAGGTGGAACATAATTCAAGCTGGATAGCAAGTTGCATCCATAATATGAACACGTTTGTGATGAAAGGTAGGTAAGGATGTTGTCGATGGTAACTCAAATTACCAAGGGACGAGGATGGCACTTATCATCAAGAATTCGATTAATAACCCGGAAGGAGTCAAAATGTTGATGATGATCATGACAAATTTTGTCGAGAGGCTCCACGAAGAAGCAATCAAACAACGACTGCATCAAGCAACATGACTGATGCAGCAAAAGATTATTGGAACCACATATACGACACAACTCGGAATCAAGCTTGTTGTTCAAGGCGAAATGATATGACAAGGAAAGTCGACGTAAGCTTAGCTCATCGTCGAAAATTGTGCTTCGGAAAGAAGGACCAGATAGCATAGTTAAAAAGTTGCACGATAATGATATAGCCGATTAGGCTAGGAATGACTTGAAGGGTTATTACATCATAAGCAAAAAAAATACTTAGAGTTATTGAATCGGAGTGCGGAATCGATTCACTTAACGGTGTTCTCGAGTGACTAATAACTCAGAACCCGAGGGGAATTAGAATTGGCGAGAATAATAGTTGATAAAGAACTCATAAGAAGTTATGTAGTTCCGTGGTATGCTTGAGATACCAGAGTGTAATGCTCGATGGTAGATCAAAGTAAGGGTTGGACAGGTGCAATGATCTGCAGAAGACAAGTACTTCAACTTGTCTGAGAAATGGTATTAAAAGGAGAACATGGCCGGAACAACGATTGCAAAATGCCAGATCCCAGATATAAGATAAACTTATACCAAGGAAATATTTATTTGAAGAGAAGCTTTAATGATACGATCTACATCGTTTCCATGGGCATGGACACAAAGTTCAAGGTCGACTCCCACTTCTCCAATGCGAGACCATTCATTCACTGCTCTAATAAAAATGATTTCAGTGTGAAAACCTACCGGGTGAATTACTAGAGGAGTATGTCCCATGAAAAGTTTTCGGGTCACACAGATTAAGGAAGGCATAAGGTTCAACCCATCGGGATATCTTAGAAACATATATCACAAGTTCCAAGAGTAAATATCACCAGCTCGAAAGCACAGCATGGTTGGCCAAATCAGAGAATAGGATTTACTAATGGCATTACGTATCAGGGAAGAATTCACAAGGCGGTTAAATATGAAGGACATTGCCGAATAATAATCCAACAAAGGATTTGATGGTCGATAGCGGAGCTGATGTGAGCATCGGCACACAACCAGTTGAAGAAAGAATGCAAGGGCATCATATTATAGAACATCTGAATGATTCGATGCTTAGATATCAAAGGAATTATGATTTCCAAATCAAAGGATCAGAAAAGGACGCTTTGATCAAGGGTGGATAAGTTCAATAGACCTAAGGGTACAATTGACGGCAAATAGATTGGTCAAGAACAAGCTCATGTTTAAAATGACGTCTGAGCCGGAAAGATAATTTAAAAGGATCAACTGATGATTTCGTGCATTCACACTCATGTTGAATCAATAGGATCAAAATGACGGTGCCTAAGGATACTAACGAATATTGCCAGACATATGGAAAGCATCCATAATGCAAGCAGAAAAGTATTGCAGAGCAATAAGCTACTAAGGATTTTTGGAGGATCGAATAGTATTTTGAAGACCATTGTGAAACACATGAACAACTGGGGATGAACGGATACTCGATAAGGGCGAGAAATTATCCGTAGGGTATTCAGGTGGCAAGGAACTGCAAGGCAGTAGGCACAAAATATTCTCGGAACAATAGAAAGGGTTTCAAGGTATCTTGTAATAACAAGATCAACTGGGAATAAAAGTAAGAACGGCAAGTGTATGTATTTATCCATAGGGATATTTCGGTGGTAGGGAATTGCAAAAGCAACGGGCACAAAGTCTCAAAAGAGTATGGGAGAGTAACTTCGAAATCTTCTGGTGCAAACGGCGATCATCTGGACTGAAGGGCTCCCTGGGAGAAAGTGTTTTCGAGAACCTAAAGTTAGATTTTATAAAATCATTTAACCCGAATAGAAGAGAGATTAGAATCCCAGATTATAGACGAGGAATAAAAGATCCTAATACCACCCAATGGCGACATGGGCTCATGGGCCGCACAACCATGTTTGTAAAAGTTTTGTAAAGTCTAGACTCAACTTTGGCCAAGGAGTGTGGAAGGGGGATTCCTACAGGTAGTCGGCTCTGATACCAACTTGTGACGCCCCCGATTCAACCGTACACTAATCATGCACGCAAACGTGTATGATCAAGATCAGGGACTCACGGGAAGATATCACAACACAACTCTAAAAACATAAATAAGTCATACAAGCATCATAATACAAGCCAGGGGCCTCGAGGGCTCGAATACAAGTGCTCGATCATAGACGAGTCAGCGGAAGCAACAATATCTGAGTACAGACATAAGTTAAACAAATTGCCATAGGATGGCTAGCACAAACTGGGATACAGATCGAAAGAGGCGCATGCCTCCTACCTGTGATCCTCCTAAACTACTCCTGGTTGTCTTCAGCGGCCTGCACGTAGTAGTAGGCACCTCCGGTGTAGTAGGAGTCGTCGTCGACGGTGGCGTCTGGCTCCTGGGCTCCAACATCTGGTTGCGACAACTAGGAAGAAAGGAAAAGGGGGAAAAGGGGGGCGCAAAGCAACCGTGAGTACTCATCCAAAGTACTCGCAAGCAAGGATCTACACTACATATGCATGGGTATATATGTAAAGGGGCCATATCGGTGGACTGAACTGCAGAATGCCAAAATAAGAGGGGGATAGCTAATCCTGTGAAAGCTACGCTTCTGGCAACCTCCATCTTGCAGCATGTAGAAGAGAGTAGATGGTAAGGTCACCAAGTATCATCGCATAGCATAATCCTACCCGACGATCCTCTCCTCGTCGACCTGTGAGAGAGCGATCACCGGGTTGGATCTGGCACTTGGAAGGGTGTGTTTTATTAAGTACCAGGTTCTAGTTGTCATAAGGTCAAGGTACAACTCCGAGTCGTCCTTTTACCGAGGGACACGGCTATTAGAATAGGTAAACCTCCCTGCAGGGGTGCACCACATTACCCAACACACTCGATCCCCTTTGGCCGGACACACTTTCCTGGGTCATGCCCGGCCTCGGAAGATCAACACGTCGCAGCCCTACCTAGGCACAATAGAGAGGTCAGCACGCCGGTCTAAATCCTATGCGCGCAAGGGTCTGGGCCCATCGCCCATTGCTCACCTGCACATTGCGAACGCGGCCGAAAGCAGACCTAGCCCCCTTAATACAAGCGCAGGCTTACGGTCCAATCCGGCGCGTGCCACTCAGTCACTGACGTCAAGAAGGCTTCGGCTGATACCACGACGTCGAGTGCCCGTAACTGTTCCCGCGTAGTTGGTTAGTGCGTATAGGCCAGTGGCCAGACTCAGGTTCCCGCGTACCAAGATCTCGTTAAGCATGTTATTTGAAGTATCCGCGAACCCCGACCAGGGCCAGGCCCACCTCTCTCCTAGGTGGTCTCAACCTGCCCTGTCGCTCCGCCACAAAGTATCAGTCGGGGGCCGTCGGGAACCCAGGCCCACCTCTACCGGGATGGAGCCACCTACCCCTTCAGCCCCCATCTCCGAACAGTATCATAAGTAATGTAATAGTATAAAGTTTATAGCATATGCCCATGATCACCTCCCGAAGTGATCACGACCCAGTAGTATAGCATGGCAGGCGGACAAGAGTGTAGGGCCACTGATGGAACGCTAGCATCCTATACTAAGCATTTAGGATTGCAGGTAAGGTAACAACAGTAGTAGCAAGGACAGGCTATGCATCAGGATAGGATAAACGGGAAGCAGTAACATGCTACACTACTCTAATGCAAGCAGTAGAGAGAAGAATAGGCGATATCTGGTGATCAAGGGGGGGCAGCTTGCCTGGTTGCTCTGGCAGGAAGGACGGGTCGTCAACACCGTAGTCGTACTGGGTAGCAGCGGCGTCGGTCTCGAGGTCTACCGGACAAGAAGAGGGGGGAAGAACAGTAAATACGGAGCACACAAGGCATCACAAAACATAACATGGCAATAAGCGGTGCCAGGGGTGACCTTACACGGTAGGAGGTGATACCGGCGAAGGGTGGAAACAACCGGGAAAGTATTCCCGGTGTTTCGCGTTTTCGGACAGATGAACCGGAGGGGGAAAGTTGCGTGTTCGCTATGCTAGAGATGTGGGGCGGACAAACGGGTTGCGTATCCGGATTCGTCTCGTCGTTCTGAGCAACTTTCATGTAGAAAGTATTTTCATCTGAGCTACGGTTTATTTTATATTAATTTTTAATGTTTTAAATCATTTTCTAAATTATTATTATTAAATTAATTCGAAATTAGTATTATTGCATCAGCATGACGTCAGCATGACGTAAGCAGCCAACAGAGGTGTTGACTGGTCAAACTGACGTGAGGGTCCCACATGTCATTGACTGATTAGTTAACTAATAGATAAATAGGTTAATTAGTGATTAGATTAATCTAATTATCATTAATTTAGTTAATTAATTAATTAATTAATATTTTTTAATTTTTAATTTTTTAATTCTTTTTTTTATAAAAACGTTCTAGTGGGGTGGGGCCCCATTGTCAATGGCCCAAAGGGGCCAAACGGGCGCTGGGCGGTTACGGGCACAGGGGCTCGCGGGCGCCCGACCCGGGCGGAAACAGCACGGGCATGGCTGGGCGCCGGAGGCGGTCGCGGGCATGGCGGACAGGGTCAGCAGCAGAACGGGGGGGGGGGGGCGGTGGCATCGGCGAGGCAACGGCAGGGGCGGCGCGGGCGAGCACAGGGGAAGAGGTGGCAGCGGTGGCTAGGTGCGGCGCAGGGATATCGGCAGCAGCATGGAAGGCAGTGCAGCAGCGGCGGGAGCCGCGGTGGGAGGTTGGGGCGCGACGGGCGCGGGCCGGCGGAGGTGGAGGTGGCCTGGACGAGGCCGGAGAAGGCGGCATGGGCGCGGGGGCGCACAGGCCGCCGCGCGAGGCAGACTGCGGGACAGAGCGGCGAGCGGAGGCGCAGGAGGCACGGGCTGCGGGGCGAGGTGGTGCGCACGGGGACGGAGGAGAAGAGAGGGGCGCGGCTCAATGGGTGTGCGCAGGCACGACGGCGCGAGGAGCAGAAGCGGCCAGGCGCGGCATGTGCGGTGGTGTGTGCGTGCGGGATGGCGCGGGCGCGCGGTAACCGAGCCAGGAGAGGGGGAGCTCATGGGGTAGTGTAGGGTTCGAGGGCAGCGGTGCTCGGGGAGGAAGACGGGGACGGCCGCGTGGAAGGAGATGACGGCAACGATGGAGTCCGGCGAGGATGAGTTGAGGAGGAGGACGGCGGGGCAGCTCTGCGAGGTGGCTCCGACGACGGCGGGGTCCAGCGGCGTCGGGGGCGGTGGGCGATGCGCTCGGCGCGATCCCGATCCAGAACTGGATCGGGGGAAGCGAATGAGTGGGGGGAAAGTGGGGTGGATGGGGCAGTTAGGGTTTTGGGGTATGGGGTTAAGGGGAGTGGGGATGGGCCGGTCTGGCCAGTGGGCTGGCCGGTTGGGCCGATTGGCCCGATGGGAGGATTTCCTTTTCTCTTTGGCTTTTTTTTGTTTTATTTTGTTTTCTGATTTGTTTTATTTTTATGAAATACCCAAGTTGTACCTTAAATATTATTAATACTTATGCCACTACCACAATTAACTTGGCACCTAATATAAATAGTTGGTAATTGTTTATTATTTTATAATCATTTAACTAATTGTTTTTGCTACTATTTTATTCATTTTTTAGTATTTACACATTTTATACAAGTGTGGTTTCTCCACCATTATTACTTAGGATTTATTTGTCCCAGTTTGAACATTTTAGCTTTAATGTTTGAAAACTTTTGATGTTTGTCTCTATTTTAAATTTGAATTTGAATCATTTTTGGACCATCGCGAGATTAACAACAGTAACCGAGGTGACGTGGCATCATTAGCGTGGAATTACTGTAGCCTAATTATCCGGGCGTCACACTCATCACCCATTTTCTAATTGATTCATTACTGATTAGGCAGGGCTGTCATTAGGGTTTGTTGTGTGTTGAGTGCTACCTACACTTAATGGTTCAGATGTATTTCAGTAATCTTTAGTACTTGTAAAGTTCACAGGGTTTCAAAATTCCGGCCCTAGGAATAGATACTAGTCATTTTGGATTGTTGGTCGTTGTGACATTGACCCAGATTACTACTGCAGGCCAAGTTTGTTGACAATTTTACTTGTCTTTCTTACTCATTCGATATGATATCCAATTATTCACGTCGATTAGTTGCAAACAATAAGTGCTACACAAACTTCTTGATTCAGATTTTGGACGGTCTCTTACTGCAGTTACAATTCTGCATACTTGTCCTAGTGAGCTCACAAGTAAATGATTGATTCACTACATCTATGCTTGCCTTCTCATATTTGTTGTCAATATTCTTTTAGGGTGGACCACCCTGTTTCAAAATACTGGAACCGTAGACATGAGTGAATAGTATTTCTCTGTGTGATCTCTTCCATCATGTGTGGGCAATGAACACTGCATTGTATAGAAAGAAAGTGTCATTTCTAGCTTTTACATAGGCTACGATATTTTACATGGAATACAATCTGCCTACTTGCTTTGTGTCACACTACCAACACTCCACCCTTAAAGCTAAACATTATGCCACTCATAATTCCTTGGTTTATTTGTTCAAATATGAATTTGATATGATTCTAATGTTCCTACTTCAGTTTTGAAACATGTGTCTGCCTGTTATAGAGACATAAGGGGTTTGTATTCCTGTGTGTGGTCTGGTCAGCACGGTTGGGGGGTGAACTTTGCATATGCAGGGTTTTATAGGGAGACACTCTTCGAGTTGAATCCGCAATGCATTCCATAGATAGTCTGACTACTTTTTATGTTTTCATGAATCTCAGATTCTGAACAGCATCATAATGATTATGAGCTTGCGGGCATGAAAAGAATAAAGCAGAACAATGCCATGGCTGTCAAACTTGGCATTAAGGGACTGAAATCAAGTCTGGATGCAATGCAATGCAAACGCTCTCCACCTACAAATTCATGCTCAGAATATGATCCTAACAGTGATTCTGAGCTAGAGGGAGACCTAAGTCAATGTATCTCCCTAGTGGAGGAGTCAGAGGCAGGTGTCCTATCTTATTCACCCATCAAGGTGCTTGCTCTAACTTTCCACGGTTATATTGGTCGCACATATCTTGCAACTGATGCTTTGCATTGCTTCTACTCTGTTGCACTGCCATTAGCTTAGTTTACACATCGTGTATGTGAATACGCCCTGCCTATCCATTTTCAGTACATATTCCATCTGTCATCATACCATATTTATCCATTCAAATGTTATTCTTGTGTATCAGACGTTCAAAAGAAGAGGGCGATTGCTGATCGCGGAGGAGCACAAGCAAAGTACTTGGAAAAGGTAGTGACACCTGATAAATCAAATAGCCCATTAGGTGTAGTTGCAATATCACCTAACCCGCAAAACACCCCAACTCTAGAAGACTCTAGCCCTACTACACTAGTCATTTCTCATGCCCCAACTCAGCAGACCCCAACTGCAGCAAACAGTATGATGATGCCAGTTGACATAGCGCCAGCTCTACGACGCAAAACCCCCATTCCAGCAAAGAGTACACCAAAACCAGTTGCCAAATCCCTTTTCGAACCAGAGAGAACCCCAATTGCAGCAAATAGGACCCATGTTCCATTTCTTCCCAGTTTAGAAGATGAAGCTTATATTGTTGTCAGGAACTTTGTGCGCATCTTTCCTTCATGGAAAGATTATACCGCAGACACAGAACAATTTCCAGTCTTCCTCTGCAACTTACGCGTAAGTAATGTACTAATGTTATTCATGGTAATTACTGCATATGTTTCTGCTGACAGAAGACACAAGATTTCATTCTTTTAAATAGGCGAGGACCAAACTGGATTGTCAAGACGAGCAAGGGTTGGTTGCGCTTTTCAAGCACTCGTCGATGAAGTATCGTTCCTACCTGAGGCAAGCGCACTTCGATGGCAAGCCTCTGAACGAAATTTCTGTAAAGTCTCCAGTGCTACATTTATCCGACGATGACTGGAATAATCTTATTACACATTGGTCTCGTCTGCAGCGGAAGGTACAGTCTATGATATCACATCACAATTTGAACTACATTTCTGCATTTGCCTTAACGTCTCACTTGTACGAAAATTGTTAGCAGAAGAACATTCATTCTCAAGGGACCACAGAATCTCGCAACTATACTACACACTGCATTGCTCTTGTGAGTACCTCTTGCCTCGTATGACCATACTTACTTCCATAGCTATTTGATTATGTAGCATCACCGCACATGTTAACCTCGTTATCGTCCATTTGGTGGACATTATAAGATTCGTATGGACTCTTACATAAATTTAGAACCAACCCAATGCTTTTGAAGAGGTTTAGCTATGCAGTCCTCTTGTAAGGACTGAACGTCGTCTATCACTGTACTTGCATTAACAGCTACTCCCTCCGTCCCATAATATAAGAACGTTTTGTACAGTACACCAGTGTTCAAAACACTCTTGTATTATGGGAAGAGGGATTGGTTCATTGTGTAGCATTCTGCATCTTATCTCCCTCGCCCACCATTTACTAAAAGATATCAGATCTATATTTAATCTTACCAAAAAGTTGAATACACAGACAATGCCAGTGCAGAAGTGTAGCCCATTGGTCTTGTCAGTACATTTTGTCCTGTAACACTTGTACTTCCAGGGATTGGTAGTTGATTATGTAGCATGAATCTGCATCTTATCTTCATTATCCTCTATCCCTTCCAATATTATCATATCTATAATTACTCTCTACAAAATGTAGAGTACATGCAATGCTTATGAAGAAGATTCTGTGATGAAATTCTTGAGTTATCCTTCCCTTGACATGGAGAAGGACATTATAAAGCCGGTATTAACTGTTAATGTAAGTCGGTCCTTCTAAAGCCTTTATCCTCAACTGCTGTTTAATTTGCTCATAGTCCCTATCGTTTACTAGTGTTTAGTTTGCTGTTTCTATCAAAATGCATGTTCGCAAGAACCGTAAGTTCAAAGTTTTACTTGTAAAACCAAATTCGTTATTCATACCATGCACATTACTCAATACTCCCTATATGTATGCTTGTTTTTGTGGATCTATAATCCAGTGTGTGGTGAAGCAGCCCACGTTTGCACCTTATCATCTCTTGTTTTATCTTACTGATGTGGCTGATGATATGAACAACATGCCATGCACATTAACCAAAATAGATACAATGATTGTCTTTGCGCTTCATCTATGCTTGTTATGTTGACATGGTAATCCAGTAGTGTGGTGAAGCTCCCCACATTATGAACAATGCCAGATTATGCCATTGATATTTTGAACTTACTCTTTATTTTCTAATTTGAAATTGGATGGAATTGACAGCACAGTTATCATCTTTGTTTATACCCGTGGAAAACCTGTCATCTCTCTGCTTTGTTTTAGGGTGATATGCCTGATGGCATGCACAAGTCTACTGAAGGCTGTGAGACAAACCCAACATATATTGCAGCAAAGAAGGCAAAACATCTTGAAGACAGCGAGACAACTACAAAGTCTTTTCTTGATGCAGTGTTCAAGTTACTTGAGACTAGCAGTCAGACAAGCTCACAGAATTCGCTGTCTGAATCAGTTCAACTTCTTCAGTCCCAAGTTCTAGCAGAAAGGCATTCTGCAACTCAACTTCGACTTGAAGTCCTATCTCTAAGAAAGATTGCGGAGAACACCAATGAGAACCTCATTGCTAAACAGCTACACCTGGAAGTTATGACCGACATGCTAGGCCGGTCTCACAGCCTTGCTCAGCAGCTTGCGCAGCAGTTCCTGCGCAAGGCTAACCTTTCTTGAACTGTCTTGGAAGTGGTCTCGGTTCAGTATTATTTTGTTACGCTGCAATGGTGCCCAGTTTTTGTAATCTGCTTCTTCGTTGCGCTTTATGATCACTGGTGGAGAACTTCGATGCCCAGTGGATGTAATATACCATAAATCTTTTATTGTATAGTCTAGGTTTATTCTAAGTTACTATGCCGTAATTTCTTTATTGTATAGAGTAGGTTTGTTCTTAATTCCTACTAGTTACTGCCATCATTCGCTATCTGAAAAAAATCTGATGTAATCGACCGGGCCGAAACATTCGCCTCTAACCGGCCTGGTTTTTAGCGGGCCACAATTGGGCCGGCCTACATCTTTCTTGGGCCCGAATGGCCATTGGGGCCTTCACACTTTGCACCAGACCCACAACTTACTCTGACCTATATTCGACCCAAATTGTAGTTGGGCCTTTTGTGGACCCAGCGCTTCGATTGGCCCAGGTAGCGTTGGGCCATTAACAAGCTGAATATTCTACTAGCCTATTACGGCCCAGAAGAAACCATGGGCCTTTAGCAGGCCGAAATGCATGTTGGGCCTCAATCTTCACTAGTCGTCGACGGGCCTTCAGCAGGCGGAAATGTAGACCGAGCCTTTTTTGGCCTAGTTATATGACGGGCCGTTACCAGGCCGAAACATATCTTGGGCCTTAGTTGGCCCACTGATATCATGGGCCTTCAAGAGGCCGAAGCTTAGTACATGCATCAACGGGCTGAATTATACGACAGGCCTTTAACAGGCCCAAAGGCACGTTAGGCTGAACTATTGCCACCTTTATCACGGGCCGTTAGTGGGCCGGATGTCGCGTCGGACCATATATGGCCCATGGGCAGCACGGGCCATTCCCAGGCCGAAAGACACACCAGGCTGAAATGGGCCCATGTCTACATCGGGCCTCTAACAGGCCGAAATTCACTTGGCTGTAATTGGGCCCAAATATTCGGCGAACAATTAACCGGCCAGATCTGGCTTCGGGCCGTAAATGGGCCTTTATTAAACATGTCGTTATTGGGCTGGCCCACTAGTACCTGAGTAAGTACTATGGGCCTTTGACTGGGCCAGCCTTTTTAACCTATATGGGCCTCTGTTGGGCCCTGCCATGTGTCGACATATCATATGCATGTCTCCTCCAATGGACGGGCGACATCTGGGCCACCGAGGAGCAGACACGTGTTTCCTTCGGCCAATGAGAATTTTACACGTGGAAAATCCCCATTGGTCCAGGCTGTTAATGGGTTATCGGATCCAAAACCGGACCCGTTAGCTTAACGGCGAGCCGTTACGGTGGATGCCACGTGTCGGTCACCCTTGACGAAAGCACTTCTATGACGCGTGATTTACCGTCATGGAAGTGGACACTTCCCTGATGATAATTTTGGTAATGTCATGGAACACTTCTACGACAGCACAGGTATGACTATCTTGATTCTGTCATAAAATTGTCATGGATGTACATGCATGACAGAATGTGACCTACTGTGACAAACACGTACCATCACGAAAGTGTCTTTTTTTTGTAGTGTCTAGATGCATGCTGGATAGTGGTCGATGTGTGGAGTAATAGTAGTAGATGCAGGCAGGAGTTGGTCTACTTGATATGGACGTGATGCCTATATTCATGATCATTGCCTTATATATCGTCATAACTTTGCGCTTTTCTATCAATTTCTTGGCAGTAAATTGTTCACCCACCGTAATATTTTCTATCTTGAGAGAAGCCTCTAGTGAAGCCTATGGCCCCCGGGTCTACTTTCCATCATATAAGTTTCCGATCTACAATTTTAGTTTCCTATTTACTTTCTTTGCAATCTTTTACTTTCCATTCCATCACTACTGCAGGATGCTGCTAACGTGACACTACGATCAGAGACCCTTCGACGAAACTGTGTGCGATGCAATAATCGCAAACGGTGTTGTAAAAACCCCGTCAAAAAGGGTACAAAACACGTGCGATGACGTATGCATCAAACACGGTTCAGATTTTAGTTGCGTGTGCAAAGCAGGGCATACGATTGATCCAGATGAACTATTTGCGATTAGACAGAACAACAGAAATGGGCAGCCATATCAATGTGTGTGCGATATAAGGCATACAGTTCGCTCCGATGAACTGTTTGCTATTAGGGAAAGCAACATAAACGGTCAGCCAGATCAAGGTGTGTGTGATATACGACATACGGTTCAGTCAAATGAACTGTTTTCGATTAGGGAGGAGAACATAAACGGTCCAACTTAACAAGATATGTGTGATACGCGGCAAAAAGGCCCGGAGGTTAATTCGAGAACAAGTACACATAGGTTAATTTGACATACATGACTTATAAGTTTCACAAAAACCATATCACGTTTTTTGGAAAACATTTAATTGCATTGAATGTATATAGTGCTCCGTCCTATTAGTTGAATTAACCTCGAGGTCCATGTTTTGGAAACATGTCGTAAAGTAACGGGATAGACCTTCATTCAAGCAAATCAGCATGTGTTCAGAAAACAAAAATTATCAAAAAGTAATGAGATAGACCTTCTTCAAGCCAATCAACATGTGTACAAAAAACAAAAAATGTGAAAAATTACAAAACAAGGACCTCGAGGTTAATTCAACTAATATGATGGAGCACTATATACATTCAACGCAATTGAATGTTTACAGTGACCCATCACATCAGTTAATTTAACATCGAGGCCACCTCCCATCCTGTCACCCATCTGATGAGTACTCAAGCCTCAGCACAGTTAACTTGGGAGTTCTGTTAGATGAGCTATTGGTAGGGAAGTTGGTCCTTGCTGCTGTAGGATCCCTCTTTGCATCCTTTATTGGGCACCCGGATGACCGACTGTTGCCGCCCAATGGTCAATGCCACGTCCCCCGCATGGCAGTTTTTGCAGCGGGTAACTGCATTGTTGGGCCGTGCCGACGCAACCGCATGTACACGAACGTGCGTGATCGTGCACTGGCCCACAACACTGGCAGCACAACTTATAAATTGACGGATGGAGTACTAGTTACAGTGACGCATATAATTAAGCAAAGGGATTGCACATGTCTGTATTGACTGGAACGAGAATGCAATAGCACAATAAGAATTAAGGCCACGATAATGTGATCGCAGTGGTGGTTACATGAGGCAAGAAGAAAGATGCATCCATCAAAGTACGACCTCGTCCTCCTCAACTCAGTGCACCGGGCCACCGACCGGTGGCTAAGGAGCGGCGGCTTTTGTGGCGAGGTCAAGGTGCTTCTCAGCAAAGGCATCCAAGGCTTCCAGCCGGTTGAAGAAGGCCAACGTCATAGCATCCTCACTGGCCATGTAGATACCTATGTACACGATTTGCTCGTACATGTGGATGTGTAGGTCAACGAATTCTTGCAGGGCGAGGCGCCTTGTAGCGAGCGCGACCTCCAGGTGGACATTCTTCATGGCATCGGCGGGCAGTCGCAGGGCCGCTAGTGCTTGAAAGAGGTTCCAACCATGGAGGCCGATTAGGGTGGCAGGAAATGAGGAGCCCAGGCGCGAGGGCTGGAGGAGTACGGTGATGTCGTCTGTGAGCTTCTTGACGATGGTCAACTTGTTGGTGGTGGCAACGATCATCTGGTCCAACTGAGAGTCGTAGCTGGCGTCGACAGCGGCCATCCACCAGCCGATCGCCAACACCATCTGGAGACAATCCTCGATGCCATGCCGCAGGCCAGCATCATGGACCATCTAGCACAGCCGCTGGCCGCTCGCGCGCATCGCCGCCGTGGATCTGGAGTGAGCACTTTTGCGCTTAGTGTAGGTGCTTAGGCAAATGCTTAGGTGTGTACGATGTGGTAGATGCATTGGAATGGAGGGACGCCTTTATATGAGTGCAAACTGTGTTGCATTCACATCGTGCTGCCTCTTTTCCTGGTCCTCCTCCCATTACTTCCCTCATGCATTCACGATGCTAATTGAAGGAGGATGCATCATTGGCCGTTCAACATTTCGGGAACTGCTACCCTCTCCCTTGTCTACATTAAAGCCATATAGGGAACTGCGCTGCCCGCTGTCAAATCAAATAGTACTGCACCGCTTGCTGCCCGCCTGGCTGAACACGCCTCCTCGCCTCCATCTATGCTTAATTACTGAATTTTAGTTGCAAAAATTAGATACTGCTAGTGATTTTTAGCTTCATATTTTGACAAATCGCAGTGTTACAAGGTTGACAAATGGCAATGTTACTAGATCAACAAATGTCAATCTTTCCAGTTTGACAAATGGCAAGATACCCAATATGACAGATGCAAATCTTACCAAATTGTTTGTAAGTGGTTGCACACGGGTCATCCAAAAGAACCGTTTGCGTTGAAGAGATGCACAAATCCTGCTCTCACTCTGCATACGGGTGTTCTATCTAAAATGTTTGTGATCGATCAAGAGCCATTAAAACATATAACCATTAAAACCAAGACACGTGGTATCACGTGAATGGTTAACAGAATGCACATTGTTTGAATTATACAAACGTTTGAGATATTAAAGTGGCAGCTATTTTTTCAAAATGCCTTTGTTGGTTCTTATTCGAGTGCGCCTTCTCTCAAAATGGACACGAAAAACACCACAGCATGACCGGTGCCATTCCATGATAGCATGCCAAGTTTCATGAATTTCAGACGTGTTTTGGATTTACTAGAATTTAAAAACAAAGTATCTCAACGTTTTGCCGGCAATCAACGGTGCCCTGGTGTTTGAAATTCATTCCCATTTCTTGCATGGGACCTAAGCATGCACCCAAGGACAAAGATTTGATTTTTCAACCAATTTATATGCATTGGAGCATGTGCATGTAGTTCAAATTTGAATTATGCACATAAATGCATTGAAAACTCAGTTAATGCATAAAAATGTTCAAATGAACCTCGAAAAATCACAAAAATTGAGACAACACTCCTGTTGTTCTATGTTGACACGAGAATTTTTTTGAAAGCAATAAGAGGCAATGGATATCGTTTCGTCCCCAAAGGTGGAACGTTCCCTACCGAAACCATCATGCTTGTTGTGAGAAGCTCTGGTTTGTGAGAAGCATATACACAAACCTGCCCCAAATGGGACAAAAAATTTACCACGGCATGTTGATGCTGCTCCATGATAGCATGCCAAGTTTCATGAATTTCAGACGAGTTTTGGATTTACTAGAATTTAAAAAACATGTATCTTAATGTTTGCGGCCGAGTGACAGTGGCAGGGTGTTTGACATTCATTCCCATTTCTTGCATGGGACCTAAGCATGCAACCAAGGACACATATTTGAATTTTCAACCAATTTATATGCATTAGAGCATGTGCATGTAGTGCAAATTTGAATTATGCACATGAATGCATTGAAAACTCAGTTAATGCATAAAAGTGTCCAAACGAACCCCAAAAAATCCCAAAAATTGACACAACACTCCTGTTGTTCTATATTAACACTAGGAAAAAATTGAAATCGAGAAGAGGCAGTGGATATCGTTTCGTCCCCAAAGGTGGGACGTTCCCTACCGAAAGCATCAGGCTTGTTGTGAGAAGCTCTGGTTTGTGAGAAGCATATCCCCAAACCTGCCCCAAATGGGACAAAAAATTTACCACGACATGTTGATGCCGCTCCATGATAGCATGCCAAGTTTCATGAATTTCGGACGAGTTTTGGATTTACTAGAATTTAAAAACCAGGTATCTCAATGCTTGCAGCCGAGTGACGGTGGCAGGGTGTTTGACATTCATTCCCATTTCTTGCATGGGACCTAAGCATGCAACCAAGGACACAGATTTGAATTTTCAACCAATTTTTATGCATTAGAGCATGTCCCTGTAGTTCAAATTTGAATTGTGCACATGAGTGCATAGAAAACTCCGTTAATGTATAAAAATGTCCAAGCGAACCCCGAGAAATCCCAAAAGTTGACACAACACTCCTATTTTTCTATGTTGACACTAGGAAAAAAATTGAAATCGAGAAGAGGCAATGGATCATGTTTCATCCAGAAAGGTGAAACGTTCCCTACCGAAACCATCAGGCTTGTTGTGAGAAGCTCTGGTTTGTGAGAAGCATATCCCCAAACCTGCCCCAAATGGGACAAAAAATTTACCACGGCATGTTGATGCCGCTCCATGACAGCATGCCAAGTTTCATGAATTTCAGACGAGCTTTGGATTTACTAGAATTTAAAAACCAGGTATCTCAATGTTTGCGACCGAGTGACGGTGGCAAGGTGTTTGACATTCATTCCCATTTCTTGCATGGTACCTAAGCATGCAACCAAGGACACATATTTGAATTTTCAACTAATTTATATGCATTAGAGCATATGCATGTAGTTCAAATTTGAATTAAACACATAAATGCATAGAAAACTCAGTTAATGTACAAAAATGTCCAAGCGAACTCCGAAAAATCCCAAAAATTGACACAACACTCCTGTTGTTCTATGTTGACACTAGGAAAAAATTTGAAATCGAGAAGAGGCAACAGATATCGTTTCGTCCAGAAAGGTGAAACGTTCCCTACCGAAACCATCACACTTGTTGTGAGAAGCTCTGGTTTATGAGAAGCTTAAACCCAAACCTGCCCCAAATGGGACAAAATTTTTACCACGGCATGTTGATGCCGCTCCATGATAGCATGCGAAGTTTCATGAATTTTGGACGACTTTTGGATTTACTAGAATTACAAAAGCAAGTACGTCGACGTTTGCTGGAGAGCCACGGTGCCGTGGTGTTTGACGTTCATCCCCATTTCTTGGATGGGACATAAGCATAAACCAATGGACACATATATGATTTTACAACCCATGTTGGTGCACCGGAGCATGTGCATGTAGTTTAATTTTGAATTATGCACCTGAAATGGCTACAAAACCAGTTTAATGTATAAAATGTCCAAATAAACCCTGAATAATTCCAATTCTTTTACGACACACATATAGTTGCATGTTCACTGCAGATAAAAGGTCTAGCAATTCAAACACCGTCCATTGCCGCTGTGACCCCATTATGTAATTCAAATCAAGACGAAAAATCAAGTAGATCCCACACAGTTTATTATAACCAACCGTGTGAGATGCAACACAACATATCATGGAGCACCATCGAAGTATAGTACGCATAAGGATTACGCGAGAAGGTGCGACGACTACAGTCCACAACCTGCTCTGAATAAGGGACCGTGTCTGATGACACTTTGCGCGCCAGTTTTTTCGCTGAAGCGATTCCAAATTTTCGGCTTCCGCCGAAATATTTACCTCCCTGGCCCCTCCCCCTTACCAAAAGCCACATTTCCCCTATTTCCGACTTCCTTTCCAAGTTGAAACCTTCACTCCATGCTTGCAGCATTGCCTCCTCGTCGGCGACCCTCCTTCATGCAGCTCGGCCTCATCTATCCAGGCAGGTAATCCACACCCGACCCCATCCTCCTCCTCCTCTTTTCCACATCACATATGCCCCGACCGCCTGCGCGACACCTTCCACCCAAATCATCGACCCCTCCACCAAATAAGCGCCGCCCTAAGCCATGGTGCACGCAGTATAGCCAGGATCTCAAGGAGCATTTGGCAGCAGAGAAGCAAGTCGCGGCTGCACGCACGGATGAGGTCGCGATGGCTGCCATTCGTGCTGACCCCCAGATCTTGGAGGAGCACCTCGCCATCGAGGCCACCGTCGACGCCTCGTGCGCCGACACCATGAAGCGGTTAGCTACTTTAAATGATAGTTCGTGGCACTTTCTCGAGGCCACCGTTGGTGCCTTCCACGAAGACTACGAGGTGTTTTCTCAGCATGCACGTGCTTACCTCATCTTGAGAGCCAGCAGGTTGGTGCCCGGAGCGGCTCAGGCAACTCACCACTTTGACGAGGGCACTGGTAACCCACAAGTATAGGGGATCGCAACAGTTTTCGAGGGTAGAGTATTCAACCCAAATTTATTGATTCGACACAAGGGGAGCCGAAGAATATTCTCAAGTATTAGCAGTTGAGTTGTCAATTCAACCACACCTGGATAACTTAATATCTGCAGCAAAGTGTTTAGGAGCAAAGTAGTATGGAAGTAACGGTAACGGTGGCAAAAGTAACAGTAGCAGCTTTGTAGTAATTGTAACAGTGGCAACAGTAAAGTACCTAAGAAAAGATCAATATGTGAAAAGCTCGTAGGCATTGGATCAGTGGTGGATAATTATGTCGGATGTGATTCCTCATGCAATAGTTATAACATAGGGTGACACCAAACAAGCTCCAGTTCATCAATATAATGTAGACATGTATTCCGAATATAGTCATACGTGCTTATGGAAAAGAACTTGCATGACATCTTTTGTTCTACCCCCCCGTGGTAGCAGGGTCCTATTGGAAACTAAGGGATATTAAGGCCTCCTTTTAATAGAGTACCAGACCAAAGCATTAACACTTCGTGAATACATGAACTCCTCAAACTATGGTCATCACCGGTAAGTATCCCGATTATTGTCATTTCGGGGTTACCGGATCATAACACATAGTAGGTGACTATTGACTTGCAAGATAGGATCAAGAACTCACATATATTCATGAAAACATAATAGGTTCAGATCTGAAATCATGGCACTCGGGCCCTAGTGACAAGCATTAAGCATAGCAAAGTCATAGTAACATCAGTCTCAGAACATATGGATACTAGGGATCAAACCCTAACAAAACTAACTCGATTACATGATAAATCTCATCCAACCCATCACCGTCTAGCAAGCCTACGATGGAATTACTCATGCACGGCGGTGAGCATCATGAAATTGGTGATGGGGGAAGGTTGATGATGACGGATTCCCCTCTCTGGAGCCCCGAACGGACTCCAGATCAGCCCTCCCGAGAGAGATTAGGGCTTGGCGGCGGCTCCGTATCATAAAACGCGATGAATCCTTCTCTCTGATTTTTTTCTCCCCGAACGTGAATATATAGAGTTGGAGTTGAGGTCGGCGGAGCACCAGGAGGCCCACGAGACAGGGGGCGCGCCCCCACCCTTGTGGACAGGGTGTGGGCCGCCTGGCCTTGATTCTTTCGCCAGTATTTTTTATTAGTTCCAAAAAAATTCTCCGTGAAGTTTCAGGTCATTCTGGGAACTTTTATTTCTGCACAAAAATAACACCATGGCAATTCTGCTAAAAACAGCGTCAGTCCGGGTTAGTTCCATTCAAATCATGCAAGTTAGAGTCCAAAACAAGGGCAAAAGTGTTTGGAAAAGTAGATACGATGGAGACGTATCAACTCCCCCAAGCTTAAACATTTGCTTGTCCTCAAGCAATTCAGTTGATAAACTGAAAGTGATAAAGAAAAACTTTTACAAACTCTGTTTGCTCTTGTTGTTGTAAATATGTAAAGCCAGCATTCAAGTTTTCAGCAAAGATTATGGACTAACCATATTCACAATAACATTTAGGTCTCATGTTTACTCATATCAATGGCATAATCAACTAGCGAGCAATAATAATAAATCTCGATTGACAACACTTTCTCAAAACAATCATAATATGATATAACAAGATGGTATCTCGCTAGCCCTTTCTGAGACCGCAAAACATAAATGCAGAGCACCTCTGAAGATCAAGGACTGACTAAACATTGTAATTCATGGTAAAAGAGATCCAGTCATAGTCATACCCAATATAAATTAATAGTAATGGATGCAAATGACAGCGGTGCTCTCCAGCTGGTGCTTTTTAATGAGAGTATGATGACTCAGCATAAAAGTAAATAGATAGGCCCTTCACAGTGGGAAGCGGGGATTTGTAGAGGTGCTAGAGCTCGGTTTTTGAAATAGAGATAAATAATATTTTGAGCGGCATACTTTCATTGTCAACATAACAACCGAGAGATCTCGATATCTTCCATGCTACACACATTATAGGCGGTTCCCAAACAGAATGGTAAAGTTTATACTCCCCCACCACCAACAAGCATCAAACCATGGCTGTCCCGAAACAACGGGTGCCTCCAACTAACAACAGTCCTGGGGGAGTTTTGTTTGCAATTATTTTGATTTGATTTGAGCATGGGACTGAGCATCCCGGTGACCAGCCATTTTCTCGTGAGTGAGGAGCGGAGTCCACTCCTCTTGAGAATAACCCACCTAGCATGGAAGATACAGACAGCCCTAGTTGATACATGAGCTATTCGAGCATACAAAACAGAATTTCATTTCAAGGTTTAGAGTTTGGCACATACAAATTTAATCATCCAAAACAGAATATAATATAGCATGGAACAATAAAAAATTATAGATACGTTGGAGACGTATCAAGCATCCCCAAGCTTAATTCCTGCTCGTCCTCGAGTAGGTAAATGATAAAAACAGAATTTTTGATGTGGAATGCTACTTAGCATAATTTTCAATGTAATTCTCTTATTTGTGGTATGAATATTCAGATTCGAAAGATTCAAGATAAAAGTTTAATATTAACATAAAAGTAATAATACTTCAAGCATACTAACTAACCAATTATGTCTTCTCAAAATAACATGGCCAAAGAAAGTTCATCCCTACCAAATCATATAGTTTGGTCATGCTCCATTTTTGTCACACAATAATGTTCTCATCATGCACAACCCCGATGACAAGCCAAGCAATTGTTTCATACTTTAGTAATCTCAAACTTTTTTCAACTTTCACGCAATATATGAGCGTGAGCCATGGATATAGCACTATGGGTGGAATAGAATATGATGATGGGGGTTATGTGGAGAAGACAAAAAAAGGAGAAAGTCTCACATTGACGCGGCTAATCAACGAGCTTGGGAGATGCCCATCGATTGATGTCAATGCAAGGAGTAGGGATTGCCATGCAACGGATGCACTAGAGCTATAAATGCATGAAACCTCTACAAAAGAAATTAAGTGGGTGTGCATCCAACTTGCTTGCTCACGAAGACCTAGGGCATTTGATAGAAGTCCATTGTTGGAATATACAAGCCAAGTTCTATAATGAAAAATTCCCACTAGTATATGAAAGTGACAAAACAAGAGACTCTCTATCATAAAGATCATGGTGCTACTTTGAAGCACAATTATGGAAAAAGGATAGTAACATTGCCCCTTTTTATTCTTTTTTGTGCCTTTCCTTTTTTTTATTTGGCCTTTCTCTTTTTTGGGGACAATGCTCTATGAATGATGATCATCACACTTCTATTTATTTGCAACTCAATGATTACAACTCGATACTAGAACAAAGTATGACTCTAAATGAATGCCTCCGGCGGTGTACCGGGATGGGCAATGAATCAAGAGTGACATGTATAAAAAATTATGAACAGTGGCATTGCCACAAATGCGATGCCAACTACATGATCATGCAAGGCAATATGACAATGATGATGCGTGTCATGATAAACGGAACAGTGGAAAGTTGCATGGCAATATATCTCGGAATGGCTATGGAAATGCCATAATAGGTAGGTATGGTGGCTGTTTTGAGGAAGATATAAGGAGGTTTATGTGTGATAGAGTGTATCGTATCATGGGGTTTGGATGCACTGACGAAGTTTGCATCAACTCTCAAGGTGAAAAGGGCAATGCACGGTACCGAAGAGGCTAACAATGATGGAAGGGTGAGAGTGCGTATAATCCATGGACTCAACATTAGTCATAAAGTCCTCACATAATTATTGCAAAAATCTACAAATCATCAAAAACCAAGAACTACGCGCATGCTCCTAGGGGGATAGATTGGTAGGAAAAGACCATAGCTCGTCCCCGACCGCCACTCATAAGGAGGACAATCAAAGAACACCTCATGTTTCAAATTGTTACACAACGTTTACCATACGTGCATGCTACGGGACTTGCAAACTTCAACACAAGTATTTCTCAAATTCACAACTACTCAACTAGCACAACTTTAATATCACTACCTCCATATCTCAACACAATCATCAAGCATCAAACTTTTCTTAGTATTCAACGCACTTATAAGAAAGTTTTTACTAATCTTGGATGCCTATCATATTAGGACTAATTTCTCAATTTAAGCAAATTACCATGCTGTTTTGTAGTGCTCTCAAAATGATATAAGTGAAGCATGAGAGGACAATAATTTCTATAAAACAAAACCACCACCGTTCTCTAAAAGATATAAGTGAAGCACTAGAGCAAAAACTATATAGCTCAAAAGATATAAGTGAAGCACATAGAGTATTCTAATAAATTCCGAATCATGTGTGTCTCTCTCAAAAGGTGTGTACAGCAAGGAAGATTGTGGTAAACTAAAAAGCAAAGACTCAAATCATACAAGATGCTCCAAGCAAAACACTTATTATGCGGTGAATAAAAATATAGCTCCAAGTAAAGTTATCGATGGACGAAGACGAAAGAGGGGATGCCTTCCGGGGCATCCTCAAGCTTTGGCTTTTTGGTGTCCTTAGATTTACCTTGGGGTGCCTTGGGAATCCCCAATCTTAGGCTCTTGCCACTCCTTGTTCCATAATCCATCAAATCTTTACCCAAAACTTGAAAACTTCACAACACAAAACTTAACAGAAAATCTCGTGAGCTCCGTCAGCGAAAGAAGACAAAACACCACTTCAAGGTACTGTATTGAAATCATTCTTTATTTATATTGGTGTTAATCCTAATGTATTCCAACTTCTCTATGGTTTATAAACTATTTACTAGCCATAGATTCATCAAAATAAGCAAACAACACACGAAAAACAGAATCTGTCAAAAACAGAATAGTCCGTAGTAATCTGTAACTAACGCAAACTTCTGGAACTCAGAAAAATCTACCAAAATAGGAAGACCTAGATAATTTGTTTATTGATATACTGCAATTGGAATCAGTATTTTATCACGTTCTGGTAATTTGTAACAATTGTTTTCGTGAACAGAAAGTTTCTGGAATTTTCAGCAAGATCAAATAACTACCATCCGAGAAGATCCTATAGGTTTAACTTGGCACAGACACTAATTAAAACATAAAAACAAATCTAACCAGAGGCTAGATCAAAGATTTATTCCTAAACAGAAGCAAAAAGCAAAAAACTAAAAATAAAATTGGGTTGCCTCCCAACAAGCGCTATCGTTTAACGCCCCTAGCTAGGCATAAAAACAAGGATAGATCTAGGTATTGCCGTCTTTGGTAGGCAATCCATAAGTGGCTCTCATAATAGATTCATATGGTAATTTAACTTTCTTTCTAGGGAAGTGTTCCATGCCTTTCCTTAAAGGAAATTGGAATCTAATATTCCCTTCCTTCTTATCAATAATTGCACCAATCGTTCTAAGGAAAGGTCTACCAAGAATAATAGGACATGAAGGATTGCAATCTATACCAAGAACAATAAAATCTACGGGCACATAGTTCCTATTTGCAACAATAAGAACATCATTAATTCTTCCCATAGGTTTCTTAATGGTGGAATCCGCAAGATGCAAATTTAAAGAACAATCATCAAAATCACGGAAACCTAACAAATCACATAAAGGTTTTGGAATCGTGGAAACACTAGCACCCAAATCGCACAAAGCATAGCATTCATGATCTTTAATTAATTTTAATAGTAGGTTCCCACTCATCATAAAGTTTTCTAGGGATAGAAACTTCCAACTCAAGTTTTTCTTCATAAGATTGCATCAAAGCATCAACGATATGTTTAGTAAAAGCTTTATTTTGACTATAAGCATGAGGAGAATTTAGCACAGATTGCAACAAGGAAATACAACCTATCAAAGAGCAATTATCATAATTAAATTCCTTGAAATCCAAGATAGTGGGTTCATTGATATCTAAAGTTTTGACCTCTTCAATCCCACTTTAACCAATTTTTGCATCAAGATCTAAAAACTCCGAATTTTTGGGACGCCTTCTAACTAAAGTTGACTCATCTCCAGTCCCATCATTATCAAGATTCATATTGCAAAACAAAGATTTAATAGGGGACACATAAATAACTTTTAGATCTTCATCTTTATTCTCATAAAATTTTCTGGTTTAGCGGCCATCTTATTAACTAAGGTGGCCTGCTTATCTGAAATTTCAGCAGTTAATTTTTCGAGATGAGCAATCTGAGATTTCAGACCATAAAATTCCTTAGACATATCGTCGAGCTCTTTATTCATGTAACCCATAAAGCTTTTTTGTTCCTTAATCTCGTTTCTAAAGATATTGTTATGCTCAAATTGTAAAGTCATGAAACTTCTGACATTGCTTTCAATCTCTTCTACCCTTTTAAGGTGAAGATCACCAAATCTAGGTAGAGCCATCGTGACAAGCAAGAAATCCAACACACGAGCAAACAAGAGGCAAGCGAAAAAGAGGCGAAGGGAAAGAGAGGGCGAATAAAACGGCAAGGGTGAAGTGGGGGAGAGGAAAACGAGAGGCAAATGGCAAATAATGTAATGCGAGGGATAAGAGTTTGTGATGGGTACTTGGTATGTCTTGACTTGTGCATAGACTCCCTGGCAACGGTGCCAGAAATCCTTCTTGCTACCTCTTGAGCACTGCGTTGGTTTTCCCTTGAAGAGGAAAGGATGATGCAGTAAAGTAGCGTAAGTATTTCCCTTAGTTTTTGAGAACCAAGGTATCAATCTAGTAGGAGGCCGCACTCAAGTCCCACGCACCTACACAAACAAATAAGAACCTCGCAACCAATGCGATAAAGGGGTTGTCAATCCCTTCACGGTCACTTACGAGAGTGAGATCTGATAGAGACGATAAGATAATATTTTTGGTATTTTTATGATAAAGACTAAAAGTAAAGAAAGCAAAATAAACGGCAATGGAAATAGCTTGTTGACGGTAGATTAATATGATGGAAAATAGACCCGGGGGCCATAGGTTTCACTAGTGGCTTCTCTCAACATAGCATAAGTATTACGGTGGGTAAACGAATTACTGTCTAGCAATTGATAGAATTGAGCATAGTTATGAGGATATCTAGGTATGATCATGTATATAGGCATCACGTCCGTGACAAGTAGACCGAAACGATTCTGCATCTACTACTATTACTCCACACATCGACCGCTATCCAGCATGCATCTAGAGTATTAAGTTCATAAGAACAGAGTAACGCTTTAAGCAAGATGACATGATGTAGAGGGATAAACTCATGCAATATGATATAAACCCCATCTTTTTATCCTCGATGGCAACAATACAATACGTGCCTTGCTGCCCCTGCTGTCACTGGGAAAGGACACCGCAAGATTGAACCCAAAGCTAAGCACTTCTCCCATTGCAACAAAGATCAATCTAGTAGGCCAAACCAAACTGATAATTCGAAGAGACTTGCAAAGATAACCAATCATACATAAAAGAATTTAGAGGAGATTCAAATATTGTTCATAGATAATCTTGATCATAAACCCACAATTCATCGGATCTCGACAAACACACCGCAAAAAGAAGAGTTACATCAAATAGATCTCCAAGAGAATCAAGGAGAACTTTGTATTGAGATCCAAAGAGAAAGAAGAAGCCATCTAGCTAATAACTATGGACCCGAAGGTCTGAGGTAAACTACTCACACATCATCGGAGAGGCTATGGTCTTGATGTAGAAGCCCTCCGTGATCAATGCCCCCTCCGGCAGGACGCCGGAAAAAGCCCCAAGATGGGATCTCACGGGTACAGAAGGTTGCGGCAGTGGAATTATGTTTTCGTGGTCACTTCTGATGGTTTGGGGGTACGCAGGTATATATAGGAGGAAGAAGTAGGTCGGTGGAGCCACAAGGGGCCCACGAGGGTGCAGGGCGCGCCCAGGGGGTAGGCGTGCCCCCTACCTCGTGGCTTCCTCTTATGTTGCTTGACGTCCACTCCAAGTCCTCTGGATCACGTTTGTTCCGAAAATCACGTTCCCGAAGGTTTCATTCCGTTTGGACTCCGTTTGATATTCTTTTTCTGCGAAACACTGAAATAGGCAAAAAAACAGCAATTTGGGCTGGGCCTCCGGTTAATAGGTTAGTCCCAAAAATAATATATAAGTGTATAATAAAGCCCATTAATCATCCAAAACAGAAAGTAATATAGCATGGAACAATCAAAAATTATAGATACGTTGGAGACGTATCAGAAATCTTTTTGGGTTTTCTTTTAATTATTACTACTACAGGCATGGAAAGTAAACTAGCTAAAAGCTACAACTAATTTTTTTGGTTTTTCTTAAGGTTTTTCAAGCACACAAGAAGAAAGCCAGAAAAAGAAAATAAACTAACATGGATAGTACAATGAAAAAGTATGAGCACCGACAACTAGAATGAGTGTGTGAACATGAATGTAATGTCGGTGAGAAATACATACTCCCCCAAGCTTAGGCTTTTGGCCTAAGTTGGTCTATGGCCACGGCTGGCCTGGCAGATATCCGAAGTTGTAACTAGGGTCGTACTGAGATGCAGCGGCTATTGCCTGATGAACTGCAGCTTGTAGGCGAGCTTCCTCCGACCTCCTCTCATACTCGTTCGCCTCCTCCCTAGTTATAACATATCTCCCTTTTGCCTAAAAGTCAAAGAAAACAGGAGCAGGGAGAGCAACATGGACAGTGCGACGTATGTCAAAGATTAGTCGGTACTGGAGGAACTGTTCATTCCTCTCAACAAACTGATGTAGAACCATAGCATTATAATCTAAATAAGAAGGAGGCAATTCCATATCTTTTTCATGTATGGGTATCTCAAGATAATTAGCCACACGGGTTGCATAAATTCCACCAAATAAATCTCCACTAATACTGTTATTATGCAACCTACGTGCAACAATGGCCCCCAAGTTATATTTTCTATCTCCTAACACAACACTCTTGAGAACACTAAGATCTGGAACACACATGTGGCATGCCTCATCCTTACCATTTATGCATCTACCTATAAAGAGAGCAAAATAATGTATAGTAGGAAAATGAATGCTCCCTATGGTGGCTTGTGTTATTTCTCTAGATTCCCCCACAGTGATACTAGCAAGAAAATCTTTATATTCAGATTTGCGAGGTTCACTAGCACTACCCCACTGCGGGAGTTTACAAGCAGTATTAAAATCTTCTAATCCATGGTATAAGATTTATTATAGAGATCAAGTAGGACAGTGTGAGAATTGCATGATGATGTAAATTTAAATCTTCTCACAAAGGAATCAGTAAGGTGGTAGTATTGAGGGCACTTATCTAACATGAAGCCCTCGAGTTCAGCATTACGCACGTACTCGTCAAATTCATCCTTAATTCCTGCTTGGACCATGAAATTTTCTGACGGCCATTCACAAGGCCGTACTTGAGCTTCTCTTGGTGGTTCATGGTCCGGCTCACGTATTGCGGGCCTGGGTCCCTACTTCCTTGAAGAACCACCTTGGTACATTTTCCTAAACATATTTCTTCCTCTGAAAAATTTCTGAAATTTTTAGTAACTCAAAATAAAAGTGAACCAAACTCAACAAAATTGATAGCAACTACTACCACAAGTGCCTAGATACTATATCATGGATTAGAACTACTTGGGACCATATAAATTTGATATGTAAGCTCAAGAACAGGGTCACCTTGGCAGCAAAATTTTGCAATGAATAAAGCACTAGAACAAAAACTAATTGGACCATTGGAGGAGTCACATACCGAAGAACAATCCCCCAAAGCAGTTTTGTGAGTGGAGCTTTGAGCAAGGAGATTGAAAATGGCAGCAAGATGAGCTACAACTCGTGCTTGAGCTGGTTGGTGATTTTTTTGGGAGGAAGCAGGAGTGTGTGGTTGCTGGAATAAGTGGAGGGGGGCCACTAGGGGCCCACGAGGCAGGGGCCGTGCCCTGGAACCTCGTGGCCAGGTGCTGGCTCCCCCTGATGTATTCTTAGTGCCAACTATTCTGAAATATTCTAGAAAAAATCATATTTCAGTTTCGGGGCATTTGGAGAACTTTTATTTTCGGTTTTTTTTTATTGCAAGGATAATTCAGAAAACAGACAGAAAATACTAATTTTGCTTTATTTAATCTTAATAACAGAAAGTAAAAAGTGGGTACAGAAGGTTTTGCTTTCTAACTTCATCCATCTCATGCTCATCAAAAGGAATCCACTAACAAGGTTGATCAAGTCTTGTTAACAAACTCTTTTCGAATAACATGGAACTGAAGAAATTTCGAATAACCCTAGGTTACCTCAACGGGGATATGCACATCCCCAACAATAAGAATATCATATCTCTTCTTGAAGTAGGAAGAGGAAATTCAAAACCTCCAATAGTAATAGTTGAAAATTTTCCAATAGAATTGATACTATGGACTTGAGGTTGTTTCCTCGGAAAGCGTACCGTATGCTCATTACCATTAACATGAAAAGTGACATTGCCTTTATTGCAATCAATAACAGCCCCTGCAGTATTCAAAAAGGGTCTACCAAGTATAATTGACATACTATCATCCTCAGGAATATCAAGAATAACAAATTAAAGTCCGTTAAAATAGTAACATTTGCAACCACAAGAGGCACATCCTCGCACATACCGACAGGTATAGCAGTTGATTTATCAGCCATTTGCAAAGATATTTCAGTAGGTGTCAACTTATTCAAATCAAGTCTACGATATAAAGAGAGAGGCATAACACTAACATCGGCTCCAAGATCACATAAAGCAGTTTTAACATAGTTTCTTTTAATGGAGCAAGGTATAGTTGGTACTCCTGGATCTCCAAGTTTCTTTGGTATTCCACCTTTAAAAGTATAATTAGCAAGCATGGTGGAAATTTCAGCTTCAGGTATCTTTCCTTTATTTGTAACAATATCCTTCATATACTTAGCATAAGGATTCAATTTAAGCATATCAGTCAAACGCATACGCAAAAAGATAGGTCTAATCATTTCAGCAAAGCGCTCAAAATCCTCATCATCCCTTTTCTTGGATGGTTTAGGAGGAAAAGGCATGGGTTTCTGAACCCACGGTTCTCTTTCTTTACCGTGCTTCCTAGCAACGAAGTCTCTCTTATCATAACGTTGATTCTTTGATTGTGGGTTATCAAGTTCAACAGCAAGTTCAATCTCTACATCATTGTTATTGCTAGGTTGAGCATCAACATGAACATCATCATTAACATTATCACTAGGTTCATGTTCATTAACAGATTGTGTTTCAGCATCAGAAATAGAAATATCATTGGGATTCTCAGGTGTGTCTACAACAGGTTCACTAGAAGCATGCAAAGTCCTATCATTTTTCTTTTTCTTCTTCTTAGAAGGACTAGGTGCATCAACATTAGTTCTCTGTGAATCTTGCTCAATTCTCTTAGGGTGGCCTTCAGGATACAAAGGTTCCCGAGTCATTTCCCCCCTCTAGTCATAACTCTAACAGCATTATCATTCTTCTTATTATTTAATTCATTGAGCAAATCATTTTGAGCCTTAAGCACTTGTTCTACTTGAGTGGTAACCATAGAAGCATGTTTACTAATGAGTTTAATTTCACCTTTAACTCTAGACATATAATCACTCAAGTGTTCAATTATATAAGCATTTCATTTCAATTGTCTACCAACATAAGCATTGACGTTTTCTTATTTAACAATAAATTATCGAACTCATCTAAGCATTGGCTAGCACAGTTATAACGAGGAATATCACCTTCATCAAATCTATAGAGAGAATTTACCTTTACTACCTGTGTCGGGTTATCAAGACCATGTATTTCTTCAACAGGCGACAAATTATGACCATGTATTTCTTCAACAGGCGACAAATTATGACCATGTATTTCTTCAACAGGCGGCAAATTAAGACAATGTATTTCTTCAATAGGAGGTAAATTCTTAACATCATCAGCTTTAATACCCTTTTCTTTCATAGATTTCTTTTCCTCTTGCATATCTTCAGGACTGAGAAATTAAATACCCCTTTTCTTCGGAGTTGGCTTAGGAGTTTGTTCAGGAAGTGTCCAATTATTTTCATTAGTCAACATATTATTCAATAGCAATTCAGCTTGATCAACTGTTCTTTTCCTGAAAACACAACCATCACAACTATCCAGGTGGTCTCTGGAAGCATCGGTTAGTCCATTATAAAAGATATCAAGTATTTCATTTTTCTTGAGAGGATGATCTGGCAAAGCATGAAGTAATTGGAGAAGCCTCCTCCAAGCTTGTGGGAGACTCTCTTCTTCAATTTGCACAAAATTATATATTTCCCTTAAGGCAGCTTGTTTCTTATGAGCCGGGAAATATTTAGCAGAGAAGTAATAAATCATAACCTGGGGACTACGCACACAACCAGGATCAAGAGAATTAAACCAGGTTTTAGCATCACCCTTTAATGAGAACGAAAATAATTGAAGGATATAATAGTAGCGAGTTTTCTCATCATTAGTGAACAGGGTGGCTATATCATTTAATTTCGTAAGATGTGCCACAACAGTTTCAGATTCATAGCCATAAAAAGGATCAGATTCAACCAAAGTAATTATCTCAGGATCAACAGAGAAATCATAATCCTTATCAGTAACACAGATAGGTGAAGTAGCAAAAGCAGGGTCATGTTTCATTTTAGCATTCAAGGATTTTTCTTTCAGCTTAGCTAATAATTTCTTAAGATCATATCTATCATTGTAAGAAAGAAAGTCTCTAGCAGTTTCTTCATCCATAACATAACCCTCAGGCACAATAGGCAATTCATATCTAGGGGGAGAATCTTCATCATCACTTTCATCAATATTATCAGTTTCAATAATTTCATTCTCTCTAGCCCTAGCAAGTTGTTCATCAAGAAATTCACCTAATGGCACAGTAGTATCAAGCATAGAAGTAGTTTCATCATAAGTATCATGCATAGCAGAAGTGGCATCATCAATAACATGCGACATACCAGAATTAATAGCAGAAGCAGGTTTAGGTGTCGCAAGCTTACTCAAAACAAAAGGTGAATCAAGTGGAGAGCTAGATGGCAGTTCCCTACCTCCCCTCGTAGTTGAGGGAAAAATCTTAGTTCTTTTGTTTTTCAAGTTCCTCATAGTGACCAGTAGATATAAATCCCAAGTGACTCAAAGAATAGAGCTATGGTCCCCGGCAACGGCGCCAAAAAATAGTCTTGATAAACCACAAGTGTAGGGGATCGCAACAGTTTTTGAGGGTAGAGTATTCAACCCAAATTTATTGATTCGACACCAGGGGAGCCAAAGAATATTCTCATGTATTAGCAGTTGAGTTGTCAATTCAACCACACCAGGATAAATTAATATCTGTAGCAAAGTGTTTAGGAGCAAAGTAGTATGGAAGTAACGGTAACGGTGGCAAAAGTAACAGTAGCAGCTTTGTAGTAATTGTAACAGTGGCAATGGTAAAATAACTAAGCAAAGATCAATATGTGAAAAGCTCGTAGGCATTGGATCAGTGATGGATAATTATGTCGGATGCGATTCCTCATGCAATAGTTATAACATAGGGTGACACAGAACTACCTCCAGTTCATCAATGTAATGTAGGCATGTATTCCGAATATAGTCATACGTGCTTATGGAAAAGAACTTGCATGGCATCTTTTGTCCTACCCTCCCGTGGCAGCGGGATCCTATTGGAAACTAAGGGATATTAAGGCCTCCCTTTAATAGAGTACCGGACCAAAGCATTAACACTTAGTGAATACATGAACTCCTCAAACTATGGTCATCACCGGTAAGTATCCCGATTATTGTCACTTCGGGGTTACCGGATCATAACACATAGTAGGTGACTATTGACTTGCAAGATAGGATCACGAACTCACATATATTCATGAAAACATAATAGGTTCAGATCTGAAATCATGGCACTCGGGCCCTAGTGACAAGGATTAAGCATAGCAAAGTCATAGCAACATCAATCTTAGAACATAGTGGATACTAGGGATCAAACCCTAACAAAAATACTCGATTACATGATAAATCTCATCCATCCCATCACCGTCCAGTAAGCCTATGATGGAATTACTCACGCACGGCGGTGAGCATCATGAACTGGTGATGGAGGAAGGTTGATGATGACGATGGCGACGAATTCCCCTCTCCGGAGCCCTGAACGGACTCCATATCAGCCCTCCCAAGAGATATTAGGGCTTGGCGGTGGCTCCATATCGTAAAACACGATGAATCCTTCTCTCCGATTTTTTCTCCCCGAACGTGAATATATAGAGTTGGAGTTGAGGTTGGTGGAGCACGAGGGGGCCCACGAGGTAGGGGGCGCGCCCAGGGGGGTAGGCGTGCCCCCACCCTCGTGGACAGGGTGTGGGCCCCCTGGCCTTGATTCTTTAACCAGTATTTTTTATTAATTCCAAAAATATTCTCCGTGAAGTTTCAGGTCATTCCGAGAACTTTTATTTCTGCACAAAAATAACACCATGGCAATTCTGCTGAAAATAGCGTCAGTCCGGGTTAGTTCCATTCAAATCATGCAACATAGAGTCCAAAACAAGGGCAAAAGTGTTTGGAAAAGTAGATACGTTGGAGACGTATCAGGCACCCACGATGCGGAGGCCTCGCCCTCTTCCATGTCCAAGGAGCCAATCATCATCGAAATCTCCGACAATGAGGAGTAGCTTGTCTTATTAGCTCACTATGAGGACCCATGTTCAGTTTCCTAGCTACTGCCTTTCCTTAACAAATTCTAGTGAATTGTTCTATCTACTTTTACCATGCAATCTTCTGGTCTAGTGTATATGTTCTATATGTCGTGCAATGTGGTGTTTAGTTAACTGTTTGGTTCAATTCTGCAAATGTGATGTTCAATTCTTCAGGGTGCAATTTTCCAAGTTGTCAAGCATGCTTGGTTTGGTTAACTGTCTGATCTTCTATTAGGAGTATGTTATATTATGCAATGTGGTGCTCAGTTAACATTTGGTTCATTTGTTGTGGTGTTTAGTTAACTGTTTGGTCCAGTTCTGCAATGCGATGTTCAATTGTTGTGGGTGCATTCTGTTATTGTATACCATGTGAGAAATAAATCGAATTTGGCTGTACTAAATACATGAGAAACAAATACAATTGCTATATTTCCAAGTTGTTAAGCATGCTTGGTTTGGTTAACTGTCTGATCTTCTAGTAGGAGTATGTTATATTGTGCAATGTGGTGCTTAGTTAAAGTTTGGTTCATTTGTTGTGGTGTTTAGTAAACTGCTTGGTTCAATTCTGCAATGCGATGTTCAATTGTTGTGGCTGCAGTCTGTTATTGTATACCATGTGAGAAATAAATCGAATTTGGCTGTACTAAATACATGAGAAACAAATACAATTGCTATATTTCCAGGTTGTTAAGCATGCTTAGTTTGGTTAACTTTCTGATCTTCTATTAGGATTATGTTATATTGTGCAATGTGGTGCTCAGTTAACATTTGGTTCGTTTGTTGTGCTGTTAGTTAATTTCTTGGTTCAATTCTACAATGTGATGTTCAATTGTTGTGGCTGCATTTTCTTATTGTATACCATGTGAGAAATAAATTGAATTTGGTTGTACTAAATACATGAGAAACAAATACAATTGCTATATTTACAAGTTGTTAAGCATGCTTAGTTTGGTTAACTGTCTGATCTTCTATTATTATGTTATATTGTGCAATGTGGTGCTCAGTTAACGTTTGGTTCATTTGTTGTGGTGTTTAGTTAACTGCTTGGTTCAATTCTGCAATGCGATGTTCAATTGTTGTGGCTGCATACTATTATTGTATACCATGTGAGGAACAAATCGAATTTGGCTGCACGTAATACATGAGAAACATATACAAGTGCTATATTTCCTAGTTATTAATCATGCTTGGCTTGGATAAGTGGCTTTTCCATGTGGCTTGAATTAATCTGTTGAATCTGCAATGTGCTTATTTTTCATCAACACATTGTACTGATATCATGCGAACCCTTACTTAACCTCATGACTAACTACCTTATATATGTTGCAGGGAAACGATGGGAAGAACTGAGGTTTACAAGATGGTACTAACTATTATACCTTGCCTTTTTTTATTCCTTTGCCCCATTTCCAATATAGAGAAGATATTTATGCACATCCTTGTTTTCAGGCCTTTCCAAAGCAGTTCAGTCATGATTACCTCTCAAACCACCTGTATGGTCGGAGGCGAGGAAAGTTTTCATACAACACCCACGGTTCAATATTGAAGTGTTCCTGGAGAGGATGAAGGATGGACGGTCAATCATCCACAGGCACTGGCCTAAAGTTGCAAAGACCTTCAACATGAATGAAGGCTCAATATTCGCCTTCCGCTTCAGCAGTTTTCCAGATGAGATGCATCTGTCTATGTACCGTCTATGATGCTAATTTTGAAAGGTTATAGATGTTGCATTTGAAACTTGGTGCTGGTGCAGTTGTGTAATGGGGTAGCTGAGTGCTGAAGCTATATCATGTTGTACTCGGATGTATTTCAATTATGAAATCCTGCTTCCTTAATATGGAAGTGAAATATATTATGTGCTTAATATGAATGTCAATTAGATTAATAAATGGATTATTAATAATATGGCAATTAGCCAACTTATTGGCCAATTAGCCTGCTAATTGGGTTTTCCTATTGCAAACGATTATTGAGAAAACACCATCGGCGATGACCTCAGGCAACGCACACAGTTTCTAGGAATAAACCGTGTTGGATCAATGAACAATCACACACGACATTCTCTTGAAAACTTTTTGCGTTACGCCACCTTGCGCAAACACTTTCCTTGGAGTGACTGTGTAGGATGTATATACGAACGAAAACGTTTAGCGGGGACTGACTATGTGGGATGTACTTACGACCGGAAACGATTTCGCCTTTATAATTGTATTTTTTAGCACTACTGTACATATAACCGTATTTGGTCGCTCCCCAGTCGCACACGACCTCATTTTGCCGAGCGAGTGTGCCAGGAGGGCATATCCCTGACGGTTTCTGGGTCGTGTGGGAAGGACCCCCTATCGTAGTCACTCACTAGGTGACGGTTCCGAACACCGTCGCAGACAGGGGTTAAAAACCATTTGTATAGCACCTCGTTGTACCAGTGCATAAACCAAAAATACCAGAAATATTACTTTACCATTTATCCATCTATATCGGATCTCACTTTGAAAATAACCGTGAAGGGATTGACAACCCCTTTATCGCGTTGGGTGCAAGTTGGTGTTTGTTTGTGCAGGTATTCGGTGGCTTGTTCGTTGTCACCTACTGGATTGATACCTTGGTTCTCAAAACTGAGGGTAATACTTACTCTACTTTGCTGCATCACCCTTTCCACTTCAAGGGAAAAACCAACGCAAGCTCAAGAGGTAGCATGAAGAATTTCTAGCACCGTTGTAAGGGAGATTTACGCCAAGTCAAGTCAAGATTTGATCTCCTCTCAACTAGCCAATTTTTGGCGCCGTTGCCGGGGAGATCTACGCCAAGCCGAAACATACCAAGTACCCATCATAAACTCTCATCCCTCGCATTACATTATTTGACATTCGCCTCTCGTTTTCCTCTCCCCCACTTCTAAAACGATTTTCGAAAAGATTTGCCTTTTCTTCGCCCCTCTTCCGTTCGTCTTCTTCGTTTGCTTTTTGTGTGCTTGTGTGTTGGATTGCTTGTTTTGTCACGATGACTCAAGAGAATACCAAATTGTGTGACTTTTCCAACACCAATAATAATGATTTTATTAGTACTTCGATTGCTCCCGCTACTAATTCGGAATCTTGTGAAATTAATAACGCTTGCCGAATCTTGTTATGAAAGATCAATTTTCCAGCCTTCCCAATGAAGATGCCGCATCCCATCTTAATAATTTCGTTGATTTGTGTGATATGCAAAAGAAAAAATACGTGGATAATAATATTGTTAAATTGAAGCTATTTCCATTCTCACTTTGAGATCGTGCTAAAACTTGGTTTTCATCTTTGCCTAAAAATAGTATTGATTCATGGAACAAGTGTAAAGATGCTTTTATTTCCAAGTTTTTTCCTCCCGCTAAGATCATCTCCCTTAGGAACGATATTATGAATTTTAAGCAACTTGATCATGAACATGTTGCACAATATTGGGAGGGGATAAAATTGATGATACGAAATTGCCCTACTCATGGTTTGAATTTGTGGATGATTGTACAAAATTATTATGCCGGATTGAATTTTGCTTCTAGAAATCTTTTAGATTCGGCTGCGGGAGGCACTTTTATGGAACTTACTTTAGGAAATGCTACTAAACTTCTAGACAATACTATGGTTAATTATTCTCAATGGCATACTGAAAGATCTTCCACTAGTAAAAAAGTACACGCGATTGAAGAGATTAATGTTTTGAGTGGAAAGATGGACGAGCTTATGAAATTATTTGCTAGCAAGAGTGCTCCTATTGATCCTACTGATATGCCTTAGTCTACTTTGATTGAAATCAATAATGAATCTATGGATGTGAATTTTGTTGGTAGGAATAATTTTGGTAATAACGCGTATAGAGGTAATTTAAATCCTAGGTTGTTTCCTAGTAATTCCTCTAATAATTATGGTAATTCCTACAATAATTATTATGGATATTATAATAAGATGCCCTCTGATTTTGAGAATAGTGTTAAATAATTTATAAGTTCGCAAAAGAATTTCAATGCTTTGATTGAAAAAAAATGCTTAAGATTGATGATTTGGCTAGGAACGTGGATATAACTTCTCTTGATGTTGATTATTTGAAACTTAGATGTATTCCACCTAAGCATGATATCATTGAGTCTCTCAAAGCCATGATAATGTCCATTGATGAGTGCAAAGAACGAACCGCTAAGATGCGTGCTAAAAAAGATTGGTTTATAAAAGTGTGTTCTTCTAGTTTCCGTGAGAATAGTGATGAAGATCAAAAAGTGATTGATGTGACTCCTATTAAATCTTTGTTTTCTAATATAAATCTTGATAAGGGTGGGACTGGAGGTGAGTCAACTTTAGTTAGAAGCGTCCCAATGATTCGGAGTTTTTAGATCTCGATGCAAAAATTGATAAAAGTGTGATTGGACAGGTCAAAACTTTAAATAGCAATGAACCCACTCTTTTGGATTTTAAGGAATTTAATTATGATAACTGTTCTTTGATAGATTGTATTTCCTTGTTGCAATCCATGTTGAATTCTCCTCATGCTTATAGTCAAAGCAAAGCTTTTATTAAACATATCGTTGATGCTATGATGCAATCTTTCAAAGAAAAGCATGAATTGGAAGTTTCTATCCCTAGAAAACTTTATGATGAGTGGGAGCCTACTATTAAGATTAAGATTAAAGATTATGAATGCCATGCTTTGTGTGATTTGGGTGCTAGTGTTTCCACGATTCCGAAAACTCTATGTGATGTGTTAGGTTTCCATGAATTAGATGATTGGTCTTTAAATTTGCATCTTGCAGATTCCACTATTAAGAAACCTATGGGAAGAATTAATGATGTTCCTATTGTTGCAAATAGGAATTATCTACCCGTAGATTTCATTGTTCTTGATATAGATTGCAATCCTACATGTCCTATTATTCTTGGTAGACCTTTCCTTAGAACGATTGGTGCAACTACTGATATGAAAGAAGGAAACATTAGATTCCAATTTCCGGTAAGGAAACGAATGGAACACTTCCCAAGAAAGAAAATTAAATTGCCTTATGAATCTATTATGAGAGCCACTTATGGATTGCATTCCAAAGACGATAATACCTAGATCTATTCGTGGTTTATGCCTAGCTAAGTGCGTTAAACAATAGCGCTTGTTGGGAGGCAACCCAACTTTATTTTTGTTTCTGCTTTTTATGTTCTGTTTTGCATTAAATAATTCATCTAGCCTCTGTTTAGATGTGGATTTGTGTTTTAGTTAGTGTTTGTGCCAAGTAAGACCTTTGGGATAGCTTACGGTAATACTTGATTTGATCTTGCTGAAAAAACAGAAACTTATGCGCTCAGTCCCAGAATTTTTAATAACACAGGAGCGTCGAAAAATTCTGAATTGTTTACAGTAGATTTATGTACAAATTGCTTAGGTCATCCTAATTTTGCAGGATTTTTGGAGTTACGCAAGTATGCGAACTATCTAGATTACTACAGACTGTTCTATTTTTGACAGATTCTGTTTTCTATGTATTGCTTGCTTATTTTCATGAATCTATGGGTAGTATCGGGGGTATGAACCATGTTAAAGTTGGAATACAGTAGATATTACACCAATATAAATAAAGAATGAGTTCACAACAGTACTAAAAGTGGTTATTTATTTTCTTATACTAATGGAGCTTATGAGATTTTATGTTGAGTTTTCTGTTGGTGAAGTTTTCAAGTTTTGGGTAAGGATTTGATGGACTATGGAATAAGGAGTGGCAAGAGCCTAAGCTTGGGGATGCCCAAGGCACCCCAAGGTAATATTCAAGGACAACCAAGAGCCTAAGCTTGGGGATGTCCCGGAAGGCATCCCCTCTTCCGTCTTTGTCTATCGGTAACTTTACTTGAGGCTATATTTTTATTCACCACATGATATGTGTTTTGCTTGGATCGTCTTGTATCATTTGAGTCTTTGCTTTTTAGTTTGCCACAATCATCCTTGCTGTACACACCTTTTGAGAGAGACACGCATGAATCGTGATTTATTAGAATACTCTATGTGCTTCACTTATATCTTTTGAGCTAGGAAAATTTGCTCTAGTGCTTCACTTATATCTTTTTAGAGCACGGTGGTGGTTTTATTTTATAGAAATTGATGAACTCTCGTACTTCATTATATTATTTTGAGAGTCTCTAAACTGCATGGTAATTTGCTTTGATTATAAATTTAGTCCTAATATGATAGACATCCAAGAGGGATATAATAAAAACTTTCATATAAAGTGCATTGAATACTGTGAGAAGTTTGATTCCTTATGATTGTTTTGAGATATGAAGATGGTGATATTAAAGTCATGCTAGTGAGTAGTTGTGAATTTGAGAAATACTTGTGTTAAAGTTTGTGAGTCCCGTAGCATCACGTATGGTGAATCATTATGTGATGAAGTTGGAGCATGATTTATTTATTGATTGTCTTCCTTATGAGTGGCGGTTGAGGACGAGTGATGGTCTTTTCCTACCAATCTATCCCCCTAGGAGCATGCGCGTAGTACTTTGTTTGGATGACTAATATATTTTTGCAATAAGTATGTGAGTTCTTTATGACTAATGTTGAGTCCATGGATTATACGCACTCTCACCCTTCCATCATTGCTAGCCTCTTCGGTACCGTGCATTGCCCTTTTCACCTTGAGAGTTGATGCAAACTTCGCCGGTGCATCCAAACCCCGTGATACGATACGCTCTATCACACATAAACCTCCTTATATCTTCCTCAAAACAGCCACCATACCTACCTATTATGGCATTTCCATAGCCATTCCGAGATATATTGCCATGCAACTTTCCACCGTTCCGTTTATATGACACGCTCCATAATTGTCATATTGCTTTGCATGATCATGTAGTTGACATCGTATTTGTGGCAAATCCACCATTCATAATTCTTTCATACATGTCACTCTTGATACAAGCACATCCCGGTACACCGCCGGAGGCATTCCTATAGAGTCACATTTTGTTCTAAGTATCGAGTTGTAATTCTTGAGTTGTAAGTAAATAAAAGTGTGATGATCTTCATTATTAGAGCACTGTCCCATGTGAGGAAAGGATGATGGAGACAATGATTCCCCCACAAGTCGAGATGAGACTCCGGACAAAAAAAAATGAGAGAAGGCCCAAACAAAAAAATGAGAGGAAAGAGAGAAGGGGCAATGTTACTATCCTTTTACCACACTTGTGATTCAAAGTAGCACCATGATCTTCATGATAGAGAGTCTCCGATGATATCACTTTCATATACTAGTGGGAATTTTCATTATAGAACTTGGCTTGTATATTTTGTTCTTGCATCGAGTTGTAATTCTTGAGTTGTAAGTAAATAAAAGTGTGATGATCATCATTATTAGAGCACTATCCCATGTGAGGAAAGGATGATGGAAGCTATGGTTCCCTCACAAGTTGGGTTGAGTCTCCAGACTTTACAAAAAATAAAAGAGGCCAACAGAAGCCCAAACAAAAAAATGAGAGAAAAGAGAGAAGGGACAATGTTACTATCCTTTTTCCACACTTGTGCTTCAAAGTAGCACCATGATCTTCATGATAGAGAGTCTCCTATTTTGTCACTTTCATATAGTAGTGGGAATTTTTCATTATAGAACTTGGCTTGTATATTCCAATGATGGGCTTCCTCAAATTGCCCTAGGTCTTCGTGAGCAAGCGAGTTGGATGCACACCCACTTAGTTTTCGTTCTGAGCTTCAATAAACTTATAGCTCTAGTGCATCAGTTGCATGGAAATCCCTACTCACTCACCTTGATATCTATTGATGGGCATCTCCATAGCCCGTTGATATGCCTAGTTGATGTGAGACTATCTCCTTCTTTTTGTCTTCTCCACAACCACCGTCTATACCACCTATAGTGCTATGTCCATGGCCCACGCTCATGTATTGCGTGAAAGTTGAAAAAGTTTGAGAACGTTAAAAGTATGAAACAATTGCATGGCTTGTCATCGGGGTTGTGCATGATTTAAATATTTTGTGTGATGAAGATGGAGCATAGCCAGACTATATGATTTTGTAGGGATAAGCTTTCTTTGGCCATGATATTTTGAGAAGACATAATTATTTTGTTAGTATGCTTGAAGTATTATTGTTTTTATCTCAATATTAAACTTTTGTTTTGAATCATCTGGATCTGAACATTCATGCCACAATAAAGAGAATTACATGGATAAATATGTTAGGTAGCATTCCACATCAAAAATTCTGTTTTTATCATTTACCTACTCGAGGACGAGCAGGACTTAAGTTTGGGGATGCTTGATACGTCTCCAACGTATCTATAATTTTTGATTGTTCCATGCTATTTTATATGATTTTTGGGACTAACCTATTAACCTAGAGCCCAGTGCCAGTTCCTATTATTTCCTTGTTTTAGAGTTTCACAGAAAAGGAGTACCAAACGGAATGAAACTTTCGCGATGATTTTTCTTGGACCAGAAGACATCCAGAGTGCTTGGAGTGCACGTCAGGAAAGCCACGAGGCGGCCACAAGGTCGGGAGGCGTGCCCATGGGGTAGGGCATGCCCCCACCCTTGTGGGCCCCTCGTGACTCCACCGACCTATTTCTTCCGCCTATATATTCTCAAATATCCCAAAACCTTCCAAGGGAGCCACAAAACCACTTTTCCGCCGCCACAACCTTTTGTACCCGTGAGATCCCATCTAGGGGCCTTTTTCGGTGTCCTGCCGGAGGGGGATTCAATCACGGAGGCCTTCTACATCAACACCATTGCCTCTCCGATGAAGCGTGAGTAGTTTACCACAGACCTATGGGTCCATAGCTAGTAGCTAGATGGGTTTTTCACTATCTTTGATTCTCAGTACAAAGTTCTCCTCAATGTTCTTGGAGATCTATTCAATGTAGTACTCTTTTGCGGTGTGTTTGCCGAGATTCGATGAATTGTGGATTTATGATCAGCTTATCTATGAATATTATTTGAATCTCCTCTGAATTCTTATATGCATGATTTTATATCTTTGCAAGTCTTTTCGAACTATTGATTTGGTTTGGCCAACTAGATTGGTTTTTCTTGCAATGGGAGAAGTGCTTAGCTTTGGGTTCAATCTTGTGGTGCTTGATCCTAGTGACAGAAGGGGAACCGACACGTATTGTATTGTTGCCATCGAGGATAAAAAGAAGGGGTTTTCATCATATTGCTTGAGTTAATTCCTCTACATCATGTCATCTTTCTTAACTCGTTACTCCGTTCTTTATGAACTTAATACTCTAGATGCATGCTGGATAGCGGTCGATGTGTGGAGTAATAGTAGTAGATGCAGGAAGGAGTCGGTCTACTTGATACAGACGTGATGCCTATATTCATGATCATTTCCTTAGATATCATCATAACTTTGCGCTTTTCTCTCAATTGCTTGGCAGTAATTTGTTCACCCACCATAATATTTTCTATCTTGAGAGAAGCCTCTAGTGAAACCTATGGCCACCGGGTCTACTTTCCATCATATAAGTTTCCGATCTACAATTTTAGTTTCCTATTTACTTTCTTTGCAATCTTTTACTTTCCGTTCCATAAACCAAAAATATTAACTTACCATTTATCCATCTATATCAGATCTCACTTTGCAAATAACCGTGAAGGGATTGACAACCCCTTTATCGCATTGGGTGCAAGTTGGTGTTTTTGTGTGCAGGTATTCGGTGGCCCATGCGTTGTCTCCTACTGGATTGATACCTTGGTTCTCAAAACTGAGGGAAATACTTACTCTACTTTGCTACATCACCCTTTCCTCTTCAAGGGAAAAACCAACGCAAGCTCAAGAGGTAGCAGCATCACATTCGAGACAAGTAGACCGACTCCTGTGTGCATCTACTACTATTATTCTACACATGGACCGCTATCCAGCATGCATCTAGAGTATTAAGTTCATAAAGAATGGAGTAACGCCTTAAGCAAGATGACATGATGTAGAAAAAGAATACTCAGGCATGAATAAACCCCATCATTTTATACTTAATGGAAACAATGCAAATACGTGTCATGTCCCTTTCTGTAACCGAGATGAGCACCGCAAGATCGAACCCATCACAAAGCACCTCTCCCATTGCAAGAAATATCAGTCTAGTTGGCCAAACCAAATCAATAGATCGGAGAGAAATAGAAAGCTATAATAATCATGCATAAAAGAGTTCAGAGATGAATCAATTAATATCCATGGATAATCTGATCATAAACTCACAATTCATCAGATCCCAACAAACACACCGCAAAAAGTGATTACATGGAATAGAACTCCAAGAACATCGAGGAGAACATTGTATTGAAGATCAAATGGAGAGAAGAAGCCATCTAGCTAATAACTATGGACCCGTAGGTCTATGGTAAACTAGTCACACATCATCGGAAGGGCAGCAAGGTTGATGTAGAGCCCCTCCGTGATTGATTCCCCCTCCAGCGGAGGTACCGGAAAAGGCCCCCAGATGGTATTTCTTGAGAATAGGAAATTGCGACGGTGGAATTAGGGTTTTGGCTGGCTCTCTGTTGGTTTCTAAATTTTAGAGAATTTATAGTGGCAGAGCTAGGTCAAACAGAGCCACGTAGGCCCCACAAGCCACCAGGGTACGCCTCCCCCCTAGGCGCGCCCCTGGTGCCTCATGGGCCACTGCTCCATCTTCTGGTCCTCTCCCAAAGCTTCCATGGTCTCTTATGTCCAGAAAAAAATCTCCAAAAAGTTTCGTGGCACTGTGACTTTGTTTGGTATTGATATTCTAAAAAACCAAAACAGGCAAAAAATAGCAACTGGCACTAGGAACTAAGTTAATAGGTTATCCCAAAAAATGATATATAATTGCTTGTAAATGTATATAAAACATCCAAGATAGATACTATAATACCAAGGAACAATCAAAAATTATAGATATGTTGGAGACATATCATTGGGCTTGTTGGATTCGTATGAACGACGTCGATCCATTACTTGTCTTCGATCTTGAGTTGAGCACTTTGGAAAAATGACTATTTATGACCTTTGAAATGGCCAAGTCTTCCCCCTGGGTGTCTCCCTATTGAACCCCTCCTTGTTCTTTCATCATGCTTGGTCCTAGGTTGTTCCAAAACACCTGTCAACACAAGAAAACAAAGAAAACTAATAAAAATCAAATAAAATACTAAATGTGCAATGATCACAATGAAAAGTGTAGATACTGGTAATCATGCATAATGGATAGCTATTTGGTTCAAAGGGACATAATATATAAAGAGAACATGCAACAATTGAGCTCTAAGAATGCATAAAATATAGAGCCATCACCATTCAGCTCCTGTGTACTTTTACCATTTCTAGTAGTGATGACATTAGAAAGAACAAGATTATGTTCGTCAAGTTGGGCAAGAATTAAAGATTGAGTTTTAGCAATTTGCCTTCATTGAATTTCAATCATGTCGGTGCAATAAACCCTGGGTCTATTGCCCAGACTGTGCACATGCACGGGAGCAGGATTGAGACACCAACCCAAGTCAGAGTACAAGAAACCAAGAGCTTCGAAGGACCAACATGCAGATCAAGAGGACCAAGCTCAAGCCAGAGAAGCAAGATGCCACCAAGAGAAGAGCCTCCCTTGCCGGGCAGACGAGCTAGGCAAAGGCAGGGTCGCCCCTGGAAGAAAACATCCAAGACATCCCGGCAGGGCCTGCCGGGACTAGTGGTGGCAAAACCACCTCACTGAACCACTCCGCCCCGACCCACGTCGTCAATTACTGCGGTGTCAAGCCGCAAAGTGACTAAGTGGCAGCTGATACGTCTCTAACATATCTATAATTTTTGATTGTTCCATGCTATTATATTATCTATTGTGGATGTTTTATATGCATTAATATGCTATTTTATATGATTTTTGGGACTAACCTATTAACCTAGAGCCCAGTGCCAGTTCCTGTTTTGTCCTTGTTTTAGAGTTTCGTAGAAAAGGAATACCAAACGGAGTCCAAATGGAATGAAACTTTCGTGATGATTTTCTTGGACTAGAAGACATCTAGAGGGCTTGGAGTGCATGTTACGAAAGCCACGAGGCAGCCACAAGGTCAGGAGGCGCGCCCCACCCTTGTGGGCCCCTCGTGACTCCACCGACCTATTTCTTCCGCCTATATATTCTCAAATATCCCAAAACCTTCTAGGAGAGCCACGAAACCACTTTCCCACTGCCGCAACCTTCTGTACCCATGAGATGCCATCTAGGGGCCTTTTCTGGCGTCCTTCCGGAGGGGGATTCGATCATGGAGGGCTTCTACATCAACACCATTGCCTGTCCGATGAAGCGTGAGTAGTTTACCACAGACCTACGGGTCCATAGCTAGTATCTAGATGGCTTCTTCTCTCTCTTTGATTCGCAATACCATGTTCCCCTCGATGTTCTTGGAGATATTTTCGATGTAATACTCTTTTGCGGTGTGTTTGCCGAGAACCGATGAATTGTGGGTTTATGATCAGCTTATCTATGAATATTATTTGAATCTCCTTTGAATCCTTATATACATGATTTGATATCTTTGCATGTCTCTTCGAATTATCGATTTGGTTTGGCCAGCTAGATTAGTTTTTGTTGCAATGGGAGAAGTGCTTAGCTTTGGGTTCAATCTTGCGATGCTCGATCCTAGTGACAGAAGGGGAACCGACACGTATTGTATTGTTGCCATCAAGGATAACAAGATGGAGTTTTCATCATATTGCTTGAGTTTATCCCGCTACATCATGTCATCTTACTTAATGTGTTACTCTGTTCTTATGAACTTAAGACTCTATATGCAGGCAGGAGTCGGTCGATTTGTGGAGTAATAGTAGTAGATGCAGGCAGGAGTCGGTCTACTTGATACGGACGTGATGCCTATATTCATGATCATTGCCTTAGATATCGTCATAACTTTGCGCTTTTCTATCAATTGCTCGGCAATAATTTGTTCACCCATCGCAATATTTTCTATCTTGAGAGAAGCCTCTAGTGAAACCTATGGCCCCCGGGTCTACTTTCCATCATATAAGTTTCCGATCTACAATTTTAGTTTCCTATTTACTTTCTTTGCAATCTTTTACTTTTTGTTCCATAAACCAAAAATACCAAAAATATTACTTTACTATTTATCCATCTCTATCAGATCTCACTTTGCAAATAACCGTGAAGGATTGACAACCCCTTTATCGCGCTGGGTGCAAGTTGGTGTTTGTTTGTGTAGGTATTCGGTGGCTTGCGCGTTGTCTCCTACTGGATTGATACCTTGGTTCTCAAATGCGGAGGGAAATACTTACTCTACTTTGCAGCATTACCCTTTCCTCTTCAAGGGAAAAACCAATGCAAGCTCAAGAGGTAGCAGGAAGAATTTTTGGCGCCGTTGCCAGGGAGATTTACGCTAAGTCAAGTCAAGTTTTATCTCCCGTCAACTTGCCAATTTCTGGCGCTGTTGCCGGGGAGATCTACGCCAAGCCAAGACATACCAAGTACCCATCATAAACTCTCATACCTCACATTAAATTATTTTCCATTCGCCTCTCATTTTCCTCTCCCCCACTTCTAAAATGATTTTCAAAAAGATTTGCCTTTTCTTCACCCCTCTTCCGTTCGTCTTCTTCATTTGCTTTTTGTGTGCTCGTGTGTTGGATTGCTTGCTTTGTCATGATGGCTCAAGATAATACCAAATTGTTTGACTTTTCCAACACCAACAATAATGATTTTATTAGTACTCCGATTGCTCCCGCTACTAATGCAGAATCTTGTGAAATTAATACCGCTTTCCTGAATCTTGTTATGAAAGATCAATTTTCCGGCCTTCCCAATGAAGATGCCGCATCCCATCTTAATAATTTCGTTGATTTGTGTGATATGCAAAAGAAAAAAAGATGTGAGAAATGATATTGTAAAATTGAAGCTACTTCCGTTCTCGCTTTGAGATCGTGCTAAAACATGGTTTTCATGTCTGCCTAAAAATAGTATTGATTCATGGAACAAGTGTAAAGATGCTTTTATTTCCAAGTATTTTCCTCCCGCTAAGATAATCTCCCTTAGGAATGATATTATGAATTTTAAGCAACTTGATCATGAACATGTTGCACAATATTGGGAGGGGATGAAATTGATGATACGAAATTGCCCTACTCATGGTTTGAATTTGTGGATGATTATACAAAAAATTTATGCCGGATTGAATTTTGCTTCTAGGAATCTTTTAGATTCGGCCGCGGGAGGTACTTCTATGGAAATTACGTTAGGAGAAGCTATCAAACTCCTAGATAATATTATGGTTAATTATTCTCAATGGCATACCGAAAGATCTTCCACTAGTAAAAAAGTGCACGCAATTGAAGATATTAATGTTTTGAGTGGAAAGATGGATGAGCTTATGAAATTATTTTCTAGGAAGAGTGCTCCTATTGATCCTAATGATATGCCTTTGTCTACTTTGATTGAAAACAATAATGAATCTATGGATGTGAATTTTGTTGGTAGGAACAATTTTGGTAATAACGCGTTATAGAGGTAATTTTAATCCTAGGTCGTTTCCTAGTAATTCCTCTAATAATTATGGTAATTCCCACAATAATTCTTATGGAAATTATTATAATATGCCCTCTAATTTTGATAATTTTTTTAAATAATTTATAAGTTTGCAAAAGAATTTCAATGTTTTGATTGAAGAAAAATTGCTTAAGATTGATGATTTGGCTAAGAACGTGGATAGAATTTCTCTTGATGTTGATTCTTTCAAACTTAGATCTATTCCACCTTAGCATGATATCAATGAGTCTCTCAAAGCCATGAGAATTTCTATTGATGAGTGCAAAGAAAGAACCGTTAAGATCCGTGCTAAAAAAGATTGGTTTATAAAAGCATGTTCTTCTAGTTTCTGTGAGAATAATGATGAAGATCTTAAAGTGATTGATGTGACTCCTATTAAATCTTTGTTTTCTAATATAAATCTTGATAATGATGGGACTAGAGATGAGTCAACTTTAGTTAGAAGGCGTCCCAATGATTCGGAGTTTTTAGATCTTGATGCAAAAATTCATAAAAGTGGGATTGGAGAGGTCAAAACTTTAAATAGCAATGAACCCACCCTTTTGGATTTCAAGGAATTTAATTATGATAATTGTTCTTTAATAGATTGTATTTCCTTGTTGCAATCCATGTTGAATTCTCCTCATGCTTATAGTCAAACAAAGCTTTTACTAAACATATCGTTGATGCTATGATGCAATCTTTCGAAGAAAACCTTGAATTGGAAGTTTCTATCCCTAGAAAACTTTATGATGAGTGGGAACCTACTATTAAGATCAAGATTAAAGATTATGAATGCCATGCTTTGCGTAATTTGGGTGCTAGTGTTTCCATGATTCCAAGAGCTTTATGTGATGTGTTAGGTTTTCGTGAATTTGATGATTGTTCTTTAAATTTGCATCTTGCGGATTCCACTATTAAGAAACCTATGGGAAGAATTAATAATGTTCTTATTGTCGCAAATAGGAATTATGTGCCCGTAAATTTCATTGTTCTTGATATATATTGCAATCCTACATGTCCTATTATTCTTGGTAGACCTTTGCTTAGAACGATTGGTGCAATTATTGATATGAAAGAAGGAAACATTAGATTTCAATTTCCGTTAAGGAAGGCATGGAAAACTTCCCAAGAAAGAAAATTAAATAGCCTTATTAATCTATTGTCAGAGCCACTTATGGATTGCATTCGAAAGACGATAATACCTAGATCTATTCGTGGTTTATGCCTAGCTAAGGGAGTTAAACAATAGTGCTTGTTGGGAGGCAACCCAACTCTATTTTTGTTTTTGCTTTTTAGGTTCTGTTTTGCATTAAATAATTCATCTAGACTCTGGTTAGATGTGTTTTTGTGTTTTAATTAGTGTTTGTGCCAAGTAAGACCTTTGGGATAGCTTACGGTAATAGTTGATTTGATCTTGCTGAAAAAACAGAAACTTATGCGCTCAGTCCCAAAATTCTTAAAAATCACAGGAGCGTCGAGAACTTCTTAATTTTTTTTACAGTAGATTGATATACAAATTTCTTAGGTCGTTCTATTTTTTCAGGATTTTTGGATTTACAGAGGTATTCGAACTATTCAGATTACTAAAGACTGTTCTGTTTTTGACAGTTTCTGTTTTTCGCGTGTTGTTTGCTTATTTTGATACATCAATGGCTAGTATTGGGGGGTATGAACCATGGAAAAGTTGGAATATAGTAGATATTACACCAATATAAATAAAGAATGAGTTCACAACAGTACCAAAAGTGGTGATTTATTTTCTTATACTAACGGAGCTTATGAGATTTTCTGTTGAGTTTTGTGTTTTGAAGTTTTCAACTTTTGGGTAAGGATTTGATGGACTATGGAATAAGGAGTGGCAAGAGCCTAAGCTTGGGATGCCCAAGGCACCCCAAGGTAATATTCAAGGATACCAAGAGCCTAAGCTTGGGGATGCCCTGGAAGGCATCCCCTCTTTCGTCTTCGTCTATCGGTAACTTTATTTTAGGCTATATTTTTATTCACCACATGATATGTGTTTTGCTTGGAGCGTCTTGTATGATCTGAGTCTTTGCTTTTTAGTTTGCCACAATCATCCTTGCTGTACACACCTTTTGAGAGATACACGCATGAATCATGATTTATTAGAATACTCTATGTGCGTTACTTATATCTTTTGAGCTAGGCAATTTTGCTCTAGTGCTTCACTTATATCTTTTTAGAGCATGGCGGTGGTTTTATTTTATAGAAATGGATGAAATCTCGTGCTTAACTTACATTATTTTGACAGTCTTTGAAAACAGCATGGTAATTTGCTTTGGTACAAAATTAGCCCTAATATGATAGGCATCCAAGTGGGATATAATAAAAACTTTCATATAAAGTGCATTGAATACTATGAGAAGTTTGATTCCTTATGATTGTAATGGTGATATGGAGTCATGCTAGTGAGTAGTTGTGAATTTGAGAAATACTTGTCTTAAGGTTTGTGAGTCCTGTAGCATGCACGTATGGAGAACCATTATGTAACGAAGTTGGAGCATGAGATATTGTTACAACCCCAAAATTGGGTTATCAATTTTGTTGTTGTTATTCCTTCATGTTAATCATTTTCAAAACCTTTCTCCTGAGTTTGCTGGGTGACTCTGAGAATTTTTGTCATTTCCAACCATTCAAAACCTTTCTCATGTCTTTGTCAGTGGGCAAGACCTCATTTTCATTCATCTCAAAACCTCTCAAAGCCTAATTCCAAATTTTTGGAATTTGAATGTGGCCTTTGTGCTTACAAAGGATCCATCATTTTCCTTGATCTGTTGATCATCCCATCTGTTTCCAGAGACCCTCCTATCCTCCTAATCCTTGGATATGCAAAAATATTGCTAAGACCCATGCAATATTTTTGAGTTGTGATTTATTCCTTTCTTGCCTTTCTGAGGAATAAAAATCCAAAGGCATGGCAAGCCATCTCCTAAATTCATGAGAATTTGTGGAGTTCATATTTATGCCTAATCCAAGCTCTGGCAAAAAAATATTGGCCATTATTAAATAAGGGAAATTGCCTTTTCCTATTTTAAGCCAATATTGCATTTTTGCCACTTTTCAAAGGAACTACTATTTTTATAGCATAGAAAATTCCAACATAAATTGTGGAGCTTGTCCTTGCTATGTAATCACTAATTCCATCCTTATCTCATGTTCCTCGGTTCAAAATTGGGCACATGATCCAATGCAAGTTTCTGCCTTTTCGAAAATTTTGCAAAGGAAGTGCTTTATTCCTAATTCCAATTGAGCTGCAATTTGGCAGGGTGATTAACATGGATAAATAACCCACGGATACCAAAGATGAGCTCGGTCCCTTCACCTTAGCTCCCTGTGCCATTTTCCAAAGTTTCTAACCAGATTGTAACTTTGTGAAGGAAGTACCTTCATAGAGTTTCGAAATGGGATGAAACTTTTCCATATTCTCAAGTATATCCAATAATTAGCCTCCACCTAAATTCAGTTAATTTCATTGAACTATGTGAGCACAGGAGCCATTCTTGTTTTCTGCCCCAAATTTTCAGTTTGTGAAGCAAGTATATTTTATCTTGCTCCATTATGGCTGAAAATTTTCCCAAGCCTTCTCTTATCCATATAACCTACCTGCACAAGATTTTGGCTCATTTAATTTAGCCAATATTTTCCTAGAATTATCCCAAGCTTCTGGACAGAAGAGATGTTTGTGAAACAAGTACCAATTTTGGCAACTCCATTTGGTATGATCTTTTTGCAGCATCTACATATGACCAAATCATCAAGCTTTGCCAAGTTTTAGCCTAATCCAACACTCCTAGTGAGTGCTCCTTCATCATTTGATTTCTGGACTAGATTTGGCATTTGTACTGCAACTATGCTAAATCTTTATCCTAATGACCTCATAACCCCCAGGACCGTAGTCCTTGCTACCCTAAGCCCCCCAGACATCAAGTTTACCTTTTAACCTCTCTGGTTTTATCTCTAGAATGTGGTCAAGTTTGCTACAGCAAACTTGTGAAGCTTATTTTACTCAGCTCCCTTTGTCTTTGCCCGTTTCTTTACCGTAGTAATACTCTACTTTGGAAGGACTTTGCTATAGACACGGTTTGGCATGCAGTAGAATGCCATAGCGTGCGTTGTCCATGGTGACCACGGGTAATGTCGGCCAAAATGGTGGTCTACGCCCTGTTCTCGTCGCCAGCGCTGCTCCGACCGGCTCTGGCCTCCTCAGTAATGTCCCAGAACTCCCCCTCGACATCGTCTTCTTGCTAGAACGCTCGCCCCCTTCGTTTTCTTCTCCAACGAGCCATGCCAACGACCGTACAGTGTGCGCCCGTGTGCACTGTCGCCTTCCTCGCTCCTGTCCTTTTCTCCCTCTCGTCTGCGAGCGTTGCCCGACTCCGTGAGCCTCTGCGCCACGTCCACTCCCCCCTTGCCGCCTTCCAACGGCTCCCCGTGACCGCTGTGGCCGCCAAAGCGTTGGCCGGACTTGCCCGGCGGCACTCGGCTCAGCCACACCTCGCCCCGGCTATATAAAGAGCCCGCGACCCTCTCGAGCACGTCAGCAGCTTCCCCACCCTCCGCTACGCCTCCCCACGCTCCTCATTTCGCCCCGGAGCTTCTCCCCGATCCCCACCATCGCCATGGCCGCCGTCTCGGGACCCGCTCGATTCCGGTGATCCCGAGCTCTCCTCTCCATTCCCTCACCACCAATGCACCCCCATGCTCCGGCAAGCCTCCCCGTGGCCTCGGCCCCTTCTCTTCCCCACCGTAGCGCTGGGTCCACCGGCAGCCAAACCCCCTATCCTCTGCGGGCCCTGCTGGTCCCTCTCCAGTGCTCCTCGGAGGCAGCAACCACTTCCACCGGATGCACCTCTCCCTCCCGATCACCTAGATAGGCCGCACTCCTTGTATGGTGGCCGGACTCGCTGGCGCTTGCCGTCGGGACAAGCCGCTCCCTTGGCCAGGCGCACTCCGCGCGGGAGGAAGAAGAAGACCAGCCGGGCGGGCCCCACCCTGCAAGGGCCTTGCTTGTCATTGGCCGAAGAGGTGCCCAGTCAGCATAAGTGGAGACGTATTCTGCGAAGAGCATTTTCATTTGCTTGAAGACGTATTCAATGTAGTACATTTTCTAACAACTGAAAACGTATTGCCTGGTATACGCTTTCTTTTCTCTAGAAACATATTTTCTCGAATGCGCTTTCCCTTTTTCAGCCTCGCCCGCCGAAGTGCTTATTTTGGGAACGTTCACTGTTTAGTGCCTTTTCTGCCTAAAAAGTGAAAGGCCACAACTTTTCGACCGTAACTCCGATTGAGGTGATTCCAATTCTCATGTTCTCTATTCGTCGAGATCTTTCCGTTGGTATCATTTTCATTATGTTTTCACACATTGAAAATGACCATTTTGCCCTTGCCAGTAAAACAGCCCCCTCCGAGAGAGAACTGTTTCCGGCAAATCTTTCCGCGATCATTCTACACTTATCCCCGGAGTATTCCTCGAACCCCAGGAAGGCCAACCTCTTATCATGAGCCCCAAACTTGCATGTTGACTTTGCTTGCACCTCGCGTGTGTGTTTAGTTGCAGTAGTTTCTTGTCTATTCCATCTGCTGTTATTTCAGTCGTGTTATATGTTTTTGTTATCTGCCTTTCATGCTTGTGCTTTCATGAAATAAGTTGACATGCTAGTTGGATGTTGCTACTGATAATATCATGCCTCTGTCTAGTTTAATGTTGGTAATATCGATGTTATGATGATTATGTTGCACTAGTGGAATTACTAGTACTTAGTATTGCCATGTTTCACATGCTATCACTGTTCACTTGAAAAGATTGATGCTTTGTTACCGCATCTGTTTGTTGCATGCTAGTTGTTGCATTCATGTTAAAAATGCTTGCATGATGATTGACGATGGAGAAGTTAATAATATGACTTAATAACAAAACTCCTCCATCATCAATGGGATCGAGTCATAGTGCCACCAAATTGAACTTTTTCCAGTGCAGCCACATTTGCCTATTATGGGCAGGCCCTAGCTGGGTCTATTGTCATGCCTCTCGCCGGTGCCTCCAACGAGGAAAGGTTATGGGCACGTGCTACCCTGATCAGGTAGGCGGACATAAGCCTTGTGTGCCCGTAGTTGGATGATAAGCGCTTTTGTCCCCGTTTGGGACTGTTTTTATTTTGCCACGACGGTGGCTGTGGTGCCTTTGGTAGGCACGGGGCCACCCAGGACTGAACCCCAAGGGGGTGTTGGTCGGAGTGGCCGGGAGAGTGTCATGGTAGTAGGACGGTTTTGTCGGAACGCCGTTGGTCCACCCGAATGGGAGTGCGAGGCCATGGATTCCGTGGTGTGGGTACAGTGCGCTACCTCTGCAGAGTGTGCTTAATCTATCGATAGTCGCGTCCTCGGTCATGGGCACAAGTTCGTAGTAGGTCACACTATCAGGTCTTGGTCGAAATGGAGGATAAACCTAAAATAACTAAGTTGATGAATAATGTGTAACAAATAATGTGATGACTTGGACTATGAGACAGTCGTGAGTAATCATGATGATGTGTTGATATGATCACGAGACGAGGTCTCGGTGAGTGTTGAACCAAGTGTTGTTCCGTTTGTGATACGTGAGTGATCACCGTTTGGTTACAAGCTAACCCGTTGAACCGAGTATGGTTCCGTTTGTGATGCGTGAGTGATCACCGTTCGGTTGCGTGGCAACCCGTTGGTAAGAGAGTCTGAGGGACTCGGTGCACAAGTTTGGTTGCATTGCATGAGTAATATATTGCACAAGTTTGGTTGCATTGCATGAACAGTATCCCGTGGAGTCCCGTTTTGCGGTACGCCACACCCCTCCCGATGAACAGGATCCCCGTTTCGACCGTAGCGCTCCAACACAAGTCCCTTTCCTCCGTTTTGCGGTACGCCACACCCCTCCCAATCAACATGACCCCCGTTTTGACCGTAGGAGGTCCATTTCCTCCGTTTTGCGGTATGCCAGACCCCTCCCGATGAACAGGATCCCGTTTTGACCGTGGCCGGTCGAACACAAGGCCCTTTCCTCCGTTCTGCGGTACGTTAGGCCTTCTTTCCATCGGCTGTTCCGTCCAAGCCCTCCCGATGAACACGATGATGCATTCCGTTCCGACCCAACCGGTTGGCTCCCCATGAACACGACGGCGACGCAGTTTCTCAGTTCCGACCCACATGTACATGAGCCCTGGCCGTACGTATGCGCGAGTAGGCGTTCGAGACCCTGCCCGTATGTACGTACGTGGTCGTATTTTCTTTCTTGCACACTGGCCGCTCTACGTACGTGTACATGCTACGTGCGCGCCTCTACTACGACACGTGCGCGCCTCTACTACGACCAGTATGTACGTACACGTTCGCGACCAGAATGACAACCCTACGTACGCTTCGACCAGGTGGGTCCTAACTATCAGGCACTTCCTTGCGTGCGAAGATGTAGCTGGTGGGTCCCAGCGGTCAGGGGGGCGAATCATTTTTTTGCCCAGACACACTTCCTTGCGTGCGAAGATGTAGTTGGTGGGTCCCAGCAGTCAGGGGGAAACGTCGCGAAATACTGTGGCCCGTCCGGTGGGTCCCCGCTGTCAGGTGGAGGAATAATTATTTTGCGCGTAATAAGGAGGCACTTCCTTGCTGCGGCCGTGGACCCAGCTGTTAGCCTCTCCACGTACAGTCCACATCCGATGGAAGCCGTTCCTTGACCATGTTGACCACGCCGCGCCGAGAGCGCCAGGGCGGTGGATGACGGCGAGGCCTAGGAAGGGGACGACGCGGAGCCAGGGAAGACGCGGCAGTGGATGCCCACGCGTAGAGGAGTATGAGGGTTCACTGGTTCGCTGCGGTGTGAGGCTGCCGTCTCCGCAGAATAACAGGGGGTGTGGGTGAGTAGAGGGATGGCCTGGCCAGCGGTGGGAGTAGTAGGGGGCGGTGAGGCCTCTGCCGCATCGCAGCCGGCCACGGGAGGCAGGAGCACGAGGCACGACCGGCGCTGGTTTGGGCGGCTGGAGCAAGAAGACCAGAGGTTGAAGAAACACTATGGCCATTGGATGGACATCGTACGGTCACTAGAGCTAGAATTATGTGTATTGACTAAGTTGACAAAGCCCTCTGTCCCCGTCAACTCAGTAGGCCCACAAGTCAGCCTGCCACTATACTGGGTCCCAGCTAGCAGGGGGAGTATTCATTTTTTTGTGCGTACTAAGGAGGCACTTCCTTGCGTGCGAAGATATAGCTGGTGGGTCCAAGTTGTCAGCGGCGGTAAATTTTTTTTTGCGAAATACAAAGTCCCTTTCGGTGGGTCCCAGATGTCAGGTGGAGGAATCATTATTTTGCATGTAATAAGGAGACATTTCCTTGCGTGCGGCCGTGGACCCAGCTGTCAGCCTCTCCACTTACAGTCCACTTCAGATGCATGTTGGTCGTTGACCACGTTGACCAGGCCGCGCCAAGAGCACCAGGGCGGTGGACGACGGCGTGGCCTAGGAAGGGAACGACACGGAGGCAGGGAAGACTCGACAGTTGTTTCCCGCGCGGAGGGGAGTACGACTGTACGAGGGTTTACTGGTTCGTCTTCCATCGCCGGAGAATAACAGCAGGTGTGGGTGAGTAGAGGGATGGCTAGGCCAGCGATGGGAGTACGGTGGGGCGGTGAGGCCTGTGCAGTAGCATAGCCGACCGCGGGGAGGAGGGAGCAAGCAGTCCCGTCGGCGCTTGTTTGAGCGGCTGGAGCGGGAAGATCAGAGATTGAAGAAGCACGACGGCCATTGGATGGAAATCCAACAGTCACTGCTTGTGCGTCAACCTTTTTTTAGGAAAGCCTCAAATCTGTGGAAAACAGCATACAACCCATCTGCCATTATTTCTAATAATTTACAGCCCATTTGCTAATTCTTAATTTTTTTTTGGAGCCCATATTCTTATTGTTAGCATTACAGCCCATATTGTGGCCACGGTTAAAAAATTATACGAAATTTTGCATATTTCGGTGCGGTCCGAACTGTTTTTAATCCCGAAATTTCGAGTCACATTCAAACTGATTTTAAAAATAAATGTATATCAATATAAAATCCAACAAATTGTTCACGCATAAAAATCAATGCAATTTAAAATCTCGAAATGAAAAAAGAAATTTGAAACTAATTGCCAGTTTGATGTGTTTTAAAAATGTACAACCCATTTCTCATTACTGATAGGCCATTTTCTCGGCCAGCCGAATGAAGCTCTCCTCGTCTTGAAAGATTTGCAGCCCAACAGGCCTGACAAAGCGACTTACTTGGAAAATCACAAAAAAACTGGGTTGTGGTCGTGGACCCAGCTGCGGTCGTGGACCCAGCTGTCAGCCTCTCCACGTACAGTACTGTTCCGATGGAAGTCGGTCGTTGACCACATTGACCACGCCGCGCCGAGAGCACCAATGAGGTGGACAACGGCGAGGCCTAGGAAGGGGAAGACGCGGAGTCGGGGAAGACGCGGCAGTGGATGCCCACGTGGAGAGGAGTACGAGGGTTCACTAGTTCGGCTGCCGCGTGAGGCTACCGTCGCTGCAGAATAATAGGGGGTGTGGTGAGTAGAGGGATGCCCTGGCCAGTGGTGGGAGTAGTAGGGGTGGTGAGGCCTCCGCGGCATCACAACCGGCCACGGGAGGCAGGAGCACGCGACATGACCGGCGCTGCTTTGGGTGGCTGGAGCAAGAAGACCAGAGGTTGAAGAAGCACTATGGCCGTTGGATGGACATCGTACGGTCACTGGAGCTAGAATCGTTCATATTGACTAAGTTGACAAAGCCCTCCCTCCCTGTCAACTTAGTAGGCCCACAAGTCAGCCACCCACTATGGTGGGTCCCAGCTAGCAGGGGGTATTCATTTTTTGTGCGTAATAAGGATGCACTTCCTTGCGTGCGAAGATATAGCTGGTGGGTCCGACCTGTCAGCGGGGGGAACATTTTTTCGCGAAATACAGAAGCCCTTCCCACGTACAGTCCACGTACAGTGCGTAATAAGGAGGAACTTTCCTTACGTGCGACCATGGACCTCATGGGTCAGAGCCGTCAGGCTCTCCACGTATAGTCCTCTTCCGATGACTCTCGTATGTTCACCACACCGCGCCGAGCGCACCGAGGCGATGGACGATGGCGAGGCCCCAGACTGGAATGACCCGAAGATGGGGAAGACGCTGTAGTGGAGTCGCAGACGGAGAGGAGTGGGAAACTTGACCGGTTCGGGTGCGGGGTGGGCCTACACTCGGCAGAAAATAACAGGAGGTTCGGAGTGGAGGGATGGCCTGGCCGTCGGTGGGGTAGCGTTTCGCTGAGGAGCGCAAAACAACGCCGAAGGCTGGAGCAGGCGGTCCCAGCAGCGCTGGGGGAAGAAGACGAGAGATTGAAGAAGAATGTCGGCCGTTGGATCTAAATCCAACGCCTTCTTAGGCTTCGACCTACTGGCCCACATGTCAGCCAGTCCATTTGTTTTTAGTCCATTTGGTGGGCTGGGTGAAACAATGATGTAGCATCTATGCAGACCATTTATATATATGGTAGAATTTAAAGCCCATTTGCATTTTTATCGAAATCTGCGGACTTGCTGTGCTGGGTGAAAATATCATGTTCGTCTAGACGGAGAAATGTTATAAAAACATAAACACATCATTGCATGTCTATTACTGCATTGGTCAGTAAAATCTTTGCAAGCTTATGTATGCAATCACTAGGAGTTAACTTGCCAAGTTATATGTAAACAATTATTATTATTATTTTGTAAGAACTTTCAACTTACGAAATAAAATATCATTTAAATTTGATGAGTTAATAGTACGTGGGGTATTATTATTTTTTAGGCTAGACGTGGGACAGTTGAGTTGGTTCTAGGGAAAAGTACTGGGAGAAAACTCAATTTACATCAAAAAGAAAGTGGGAGAAAATTCAGATATAGGATTAATGAAAACGAAAAATAGAACTGAGATGTGCGTCGTCTTGAAAAAACAAACATAACTTGGGTTGCTGATGTTATAGACAAGCTAGGTTGGGAGGCCCAGAGGCCGCTTGATACCTGCTGGATCCAAAAAATGTTGAAACATGTCGTGGGCAGCCCATGTTAAACAACAAAACCTAGGGCATGGACCTAGTGGGCCCGGGACTGTCAGCCTCTCGACGAACAGTTGTCTCCTGATTCCTCTTGTTTTGCTGACCATGTTGGGAACGACAGACGGCGGCGCCGCGGCTAGAGCACCAAGGCGGAGGACGACGTCGAGACCTCGGACCGAACGAACCGGAGCGGGGGAAGATGCAGGCAGAGGGGAGTACGAGGGTTGACTTGTTCAGGTGCAGGGTGGGCCGGTGGAGCTGCCGCCGCCGGACAATGTGTGGTAGTAGAGGGATGGCCTGGCCAACGCCATAGGCTATGATGGCCAGCCGCTGTATAGGAAGAGGACGAAAGATTGAACAAAATAAAGAAATACAAATGGATAGGTGGTTGGTCCCATATGTCTGTGTATGAGACCTGTTGGGTCCACCTGAGGAGGGGAATATGTTGGTAGGAAGGAGATTCAAAGCACGGCAGCCGAGTGAACTAGTTTTTTTTAACGGACAAGTGAACTAGTTACATACATAAGCAAATAGCCACTAAAAAAAGCAAACAGGTTAATGGGTTCTTAAAAGAAATATTTCAGACAAAACAGATAATTACGACACATAGGCTAATGCATGAAACACTCAGATGATAAAGGTGCTTATAAACAGATAAAGTACAACATCTAGACCTTCCTGGCACGGTTGATTATGACGCTGCGGCTGTCCATGTACTCATCGGTTACGGGAAGTAGACACGCCCTCATGTCCAAGATCTGCATGTACATGTCGTAGCATGCGTATGCGTCCTTGGCCGCGTAGGTTATGTAGGCTAGATTCAGAGGTACCTCCCATGTGTTCAGGTCCTTGGTATCATTGTCTTCTTTCATGTTGGCATATCAGTCGTCGATGATGGTCTCGGCGAGGTCAACCACGGAGTCCTTCTCCTGCCCGTTGCTGATGATCTTGTATTGCTTCTGGATGTCGACAAGCTTGTTGCACCAGATGGACGAATCGTCGCGTTCTTCCTTCTCTTCACCGTAGCGAAGGTGCAGCCGGCGCTGCCGATGAGATGGGCGAATGCTCCAGAACCTCTGATGGCCCTACAGAAGTGCTAGATGAGAACCTCGTCCCGCACACATACCTGGGGGACGGCGATCCGCTGGTCCCTGTCAGGAGACGAATGGATGGGCACAAGGTCTAGTCCTACAACCATGTGCTTTCTCGTCCCATAGGTACTGCTTGAACTCAGCGAGGCAGAGCTTCACCGAGTCCGGATTGTTGGTGTACATCACATTCAACTTGGTGCAGCCATAGGACTGAATGGCGAACTCAAAGGGGAACTCCTTGCTGAAGTCCATATCCAGCAGGCTCACCCCTCGGATCGCCATTGGAGTCTCTTCAAGTGAACGAGTGTGTAGGCGGCGGGAGCAGTTTGTTTTTCAGCTCTTGGGGAACTGGATTCAACAGTAAACTGAGTGTGTACAGGCGACAACAGTTACTACCCCTCCCTCGTCCGCTGCACGCCCGACAGAAGATGCACCCTCGGCGCATTCAAACGCCTCCATTTAGAAACCTACTCCGGCCACACGTCGGTTCACGAGCGGGTCTGTGTTGGTACTGTAATAACAGGAGTTAGTGGCCTCTTTACTTAAATTTAATTAGCTTTAATAGAAATTTATACTTAAAACAAGCAATGCATTGGCTCGTTTTATCAGTGCCACAGGATCAACATGCACAACAATTAGAATTATTATTCTCAGGACACACACGATCAGCACATTTGTCGCACTTTCACAAAGATAATACTACCAAGTTTGAACTGTTTGTTATGGTTGTTGTCCTTTGCATCATCATGCCATGTTTCCCAGCTTTTAAGATTCAGAACCAACAAATAAGATCCAAATAATAAGTACAACAAAGATGCCTACACATCTCATTGATTCCCAGCTTGGAAGATTCAGAACCAACAAATAAGATCCAAATAATAAGTACAACAAAGATGCCTACACATCTCATTGATTCCCAGCTTGCAAGATTCAGAACCAACAAATAAGATTCAAATAATAAGTACAACAAAGATGCCTACACATCTCATTGATTCCCAGCTTGCAAGATTCAGAACCAAACCATTAGAGCCTTTTGATAAAGTGAATATCGGGATTAAATCCATCTTGGCTAGCCATGTCATACAATCAAAGAACTTGGCGAATGCTCTTGACCGTCACAACATCTGTAGTTGAGTATTCCTGTTTGCACAGCACAAACAAGAAGAGCATGATTTCACTTTAATAGTGGCCTCCTTGAACTCAACCTGCAGCTCCACTCGGATGAGGCCTGCCTGGAGTTCCATGATTCACTCATGCGTCTTTTTCTGTAGTTCACCTGAAATGAAGCAAAGATTGCATCATTCAGCTAGCAAGAAGTACTTGCTCTCTTGAGCTGGCAGGTTCTTGTTTAGTAGTTGCACTAAAAGTGAGGAACATTAAGGTTGGCTGTCCGGCTCATGTAAGGTGCAACTATAATTTTCTTATCCTTTTGTGCAGTTCCACTAAAATAAAGTGCCATTGTGGTGATAGTGATGGCTCATCTTGCAAAGGCTAATAAAATGTTGCACGAGATTACCAACAGAACTTGATGGAGATTTTGGAAACTCCAATCACCATTTTGTGCAGTTCCACCAAAATTGAGAGATGTTGCCCACGTGACATTTTAGTTGAACTGCACAAGACACTCATTCCAAAAAAAGTGTTTTGTGCAATTCACCAAAAGGTCACAATAGCAACAAGGTGAAATGGATATCCCTATCTGCACAAAAAGATAGAAAGTAAACAGTTGCTGGTCAATAAGAATATACGAAACATATACGAAATGAAAAGAAGTATCTTAATTATGTTCATGGCAATCACGCAAGGACAATAGAAATTTTAAAACGCCAGCAATGCTTCATGTTAGCAGAAGCATTACGATCAACAATGAGATTCCTCAAATATGGGATTACTTTAGTGGTGGCATTGCTTGTTTACCAGATACAGTAAATCAACAGCAGCTAAAGAGTTGGTTTAAGGGCATGGGACCGTGGGGACACCAGGATACTCAGCAGCGTAAAGGAGAAACTTACTTATCATACTGGGGAAAACAGCAGGAATTCCATTTGTAACACAGTTTAATTGCATCTTATCACTGGAGGCATTAGATTAACAATAACACTGGTTAGACATGTCCCTAAGGTAACAGTGTTATCGCTTCATTTTACATGCGCCCTTACATTAACAACAGCAAAAGGTTGGTATAAGGACATGCGACAGTGAACGCATCAGCACAATGTACCTACAAGGAGGCATAAAGTGGTGACGTCGAGTTTGTTCATGCTATGTGAGGGCAGCAAATCTAATCCTGGAGACCTTTTACTATGTGAGGGCAGCAAACCTAATCCTGGAGACCTTGTACTATGTGAGGGCAGCAAATCTAATCCTGGAGACCTTTTACTATGTAAGGGCAACAAATCTAATCCTGGAGACCTTTTACTATGTGAGGGCAACAAATCTAATCCTGAGACCTTTTACTATGTGAGGGCAGCAATTCTAATCGTGGAGACCTTTTACTATGTGAGGCAACAAATCTAATCCTGGACATACTCTGTTGACTTGTCCACCAGCCGCCACTTTCTATCCTTTTTTCAACCAATAATAGATCTGTTCCTTATCCAGTTTGTACTGCGTTTTCCCATTATTTCCCTTTTCAACCAAGAGACCAGTTGGGTATCCGGTCTCTACTACTTTCACCATATTATTTCCTCTTTGAATCAAGTCCTAGATTCATGCTACAACTTTCCCCCCTTTCTTCATTGTTTGAACAAAGCCCTAGATTCGAATGCATGAAGTAGCTTTACCTCTAATAATACTAAAAATTTAGGTGGCTTTGGAAGAGCTTATGGGAGTAGAAAAAGATGCACATGCAGACACGTGGGGAGCTGGGGCAGTAGAGCAAGGCCGCTTTCAAAGAACTTATACCTGAGGGTCATCGGGATGTCGGCGGCGGCAGGTTGGATCTGCGGACAATACGGCAGGGAGGAAGAAGGGTCGGAGGACCTCCCGAGCCGGCGCTGTGTCGGAGAGAATGGCACGGGTAGAGGATCGGGCCCCTCCGGCAGCTGTGGGTTTCCTCCCTCGCCGGCGATGACCGCGTGAAGGATGCACCTAGTCCTCTACACACACCAGCCGAAGGGATCCGGCCGGATCTGTGACCAGCGGTGAGCAGAGAGAAAATGTCACTACCGCTGTCTTATTTATATCTGGAGAGGATGAGAGAATGAAGAGAGCAACCCTAGTAAAGCAAGCGCTCAGGCCCCTGCGTACATATATAGTGGAGTGATTATCTTTTTCTCTCCACAACAAGCGTTTCAATTTGTGTACGTGGCATTAAAGAAAAGAAACTCTCTATTTAAGTTGACTACCTGTACGACTCCTACTTACTACTACTACTACTAGTATTGTTCACTTGTGCTCCCCGGCCCTCCATTCATTGAACAACCCCACGGGTGAATAAACATACAGTACTAGTATTTATATAGAGCGAACAAGATCGAACTATTTTCGCGTAGTTAAAAGTTGAGGGCGGGGCTTTTCCCGGGCAGTACGCGCGGCAGTTTTTGCGTAGGCGGTTTGACAGAGAGGCGAGGAGGGTGAGGGAGTAGCGGATTCAACTTACTTACTGCTGGAAAGGTCGGGCTGTGCGATTTGACGTCGCGTTACTATTTGGATCCATGTGTTAGAGTTAGTTTGAACTCAACTAACCCAAAAATATCCAAACAGGAGGGTTAGTTTGGGTTACTGTTTGGATCGATGTGTTAGAGTTAGTTTGGGTTTGTAACATCCCAAATTTTCAATTTGGTATGTTATACATAGATCATCATTGCAAATCATACTTTATTGCATTTTGGACAAATCCTCGATAAATCCTAAGCAACTCAAGGACCCTCGGAGAGAGTTGGGGATTTTCTCAAATTTTCATATTTGATTTTCATCAAATAATAAAATGAGGATTTTGGTTTTAATTATTTTTCCCTCCGGAAAAATATTTCATTTAAAAATAAATGAGAGGAGAAAATATGACTTCTCCAAAACAATTGAAATATTGGAGGAAAAATTTTAAAATCATTTATTGGAATTTATTTGGATTTTATTTGCAATTTTAATTGCATTAAAAATATTGCATGTTTTCAAAAAATTATTTTGTGTCGAAAAAAATGTTCACCCTATTCTAGATTTTCTAACTAGACGGGGAAAATTTCTTTTATCTTCTTTGGACTTTTATTTATTTTTCTACGAATTTTTCGGCGGAACATTTTAAAAAAAATGCGCCGCGCCCGACCGGGCCGAAGCCCAGCCGAGCCGACGGCCCGCCCGCGCCGTTTTCTCCTTCCCCAGCATGCCGCCCGCCGCCGCCGGAGTCCGGCTTGGACACGGGAGCCGCCGCCGCCTTTGCCCCTTCCCCAAGCCACCTCCCCCCTCTCATATATAGCCGCCGGCCCCCTCTCATATGTAGCCGCCGCCCCCCCTCTTCTCACCCCGCCGCCGCCTGCACCCGCCCGAGCCGCCGCCGCCGAAAGCCCGTGCCGCCGCCGCCTCGAGCCGCCAAGCCCCGCCGCCGGAGCAGCCCCCTCGCCGGCCCTCGCCGCCTTTCTCACCCCCGCACCCCGCCGCCCTCGCCGCCCCTCGCCTGAGCCAGCCGAGCCCCGCCGGAGCCCGCCCCCGACGAGGTATACCTCGCCGCCGTTCGTTGCCGGTTTTGTTTTAAAAAAACCGTTCGTTTAAAAAAAACCCTAGATCGGTTTTTATTGCGGTTTTGTTATTTTGTGAGCGTTCACCGACACGTTCATTTTAGCGAACGCGTTCGTCGGATTTTCTCTGTTAACGAACGCCCGTTCTTTAACCATTCGTCCGTTTTTTATTTTTCGTCGGATTTTCCGCGATTATCTCAGATCTCGATTTCTGACCGAATCTTCGTTTCTGTTTAACTTTTCGCTCGTTTATCGGAATCAGGCGATTCAAGTGCCTAGAGTTTCGTCTCGAAATTGTCTTTCTGTTTAACCTACTCAAACAAGTTTTTTCTACTGTAAAGCTTGACCTAGATCCAGATTAGTAAACGAAGCCTGTTTCTTTCGCAGTTTGACTTTCGTTGCTTCGTTCGAGTTGATTCTTTTTGCAAACCGGAGTTCTTAAGTTGAACTTTCTGGTTCGATCTTTCATTTGAGTTTTACCTGTGCATTAGATGAGTACTTATTGTTTGCTTGTTTGTTTGCGATAGATTACCCGGAGTGTGCCGCTTATTACTTCGAATCGCTAGGTTTTGCGGATCATCAGCAAGGCAAGTAACACGTTGATCATACCTTTCCAATCCCAGTTTTTATTGCATTAGATCTATTCCTCAAACATTGCATGATTAGGATCTAATTAAATTGTGGGTATTGGGTAGTAGTTGAGGTAGTACCTATTACCTGTTTTCTTATCAAACCCTTGGGAGTTACTTCTACGTTGCTATTGTATTGCCATGCTATGCTCGTAGACGTGGATTGGGTTTGAGAGATATTCACGACAGATGTGAGATTGTTAATAATGGTTTACCTAAGGTGGCAACTAAAACTCACATCTGGGTGGATTGAGGCACCTGGAGAATCCAGTGTTGTCTGTTTGTATAAGGACCGCCACCCAGGCTCAAAGGGATCATAAGATTATTCATGCTAGAAACTTCCGTGTGCAGCCACAAGCTATTATGGGCTCTAGCATAGTTGAGTAGGTTACATGATCTCTTGAAGAGGTGGGCTAGCAGATGTAGGGGAAAGTAGGTGTACCGGTCCACCCGGAGTAAAGAGTGATTGTTCCTGAAAGACTGTGTCTCGGTCATCCGTTTCTCAAACATCATGCAGTGCGAGAATCAAGCGGAGGCGATCGAGTCTTGTGGGGAAAAGTGCACAAACCTCTGCAGAGTGTACAAACTAATCATTGTTAGCCGTGTCCCCGGTTATGGACAACTTGAGTATCTAGTACTTGGATTATCAAGTGAATCTCATCACCATGTTACTCTTAATTAATTTTGTTGGGTTAATGATGATTCTTAATTGGGATTGAGATGCTGTCAACCATCTCAATGTTTCACAACCACCATGATAGTTAAATAAAATTTATTCCTTTACAGTAGGGAAAAATTGGCTTTCCGCAAAAACTTTAACCATAGAGCTTTCCACCAGCCATATATGCATGTAGTATAGCCTTATTATTGTTCATTATTCTCTATGTGTTGCTTTGCCAGCATATTCCATGTGCTGACCCGTTTTTCGGGCTGCAACGTTTCATGTTGCAGACTTTTCAGACGACGAGTAAGGTGCCTTAGGTCGTGGTCTTATACTCAGTGATGCCGCTGGAGTTGATGGACTCACTTATCTTCCAAGTCTTCCGCTGTTATCATTTTTAGATGGCCTTAAGCCATATTTATCATACTTAATCTCTTTGGAGATATTCGATGTAATAAGTGTGTGATTGCTACTCTGTTATAAATCCTCCATTTGTACTGTGCGTGTCAGCATTACTGATCCAGGGATGACACTAGTGCACAACAGCACAGACCATTTGAGGTCTGGTCGCTACAAAGGTGGTATCAGAGCACACGCTGACTGTAGGACACGACCACTGAGCTTAAGCCCTAGAACACTTCTCTCTTCCCATTTTCTGACCCCTCTCCACTTTCTACTCTTTTAGGAATGGCGGATGCAAGGAGCAAGTTCATGCAACCAGATGAAGACACGCCTTTTGGTCGACACTTGAAGGAAGTCACTAAGTATTTGAACATAGGAATACCAAGCATTACCGGAACCTACAACGCCACATTACCCGAAGAGGAGAGCTGGAAGATTCAAGTTCACATTCCAGGAAGGACGTTTGTACCAGTTACTGAACCCATAAGATTGGTTTTCGAAGCACCAACCTGGAGTTTAGGGAAGAGCATGGCCGCACACATCGCTATGGGACGCATTGGAGAAGTTTACCACCAGGAGCTTAAGGATACAATTTATCAGATTTGTGGACACCGAGACGCTCAATGGGAGATGATCAGAACCAAGAAGGATGGATCAATTGCAGCTTTCATCCAGGAGCAAAACCAACATATTCGTCGCCAGGAGAACCAGATGTGCACGGACAAGGAAGAACTGAAGAAGGCATTGACAAAGATCAAGGAGCTGGAGGAAGAACTCAAGGCTACACGCGAGTATTATATGGAGGAAATCATCGCACTAGTAGGGAAGAATGACGACCTGGAGAAGAAGATTGGAGTATTCATGGGAAATCCAGTGCCAAAAGCAGAAGATGACGAATGCACTTGTCCGGATAACTACATCATCATCGATGACACCGACTCGGAACCAAGTGAAGATGACTTTGTTGATGAAGCTGGAGCAGACATCATGGAGTCTTCAACTGATCAGAATTTCTAGTAGACCACCATATCAGTAGTAGTTTTCCCCCATTTAATAGTATAGTTCAAGCACTTTGTAACGCTAGTTAGATCGATTGTTATGCCTTTTTTGAATTGATTGAGTGATATTGATTGTATTTGTCTCATGAGCATATGGGTAGTGTTTTCCCTCTAGACCTCATTCTATTCTTAACTCTCATCTTTTCTAACCTATCAGATGCCTCCGAGACGCGACACCGGATTTGTTTTCCCACCGGAGATCACCCAGTTGATTCAGCAACAGAATGCCCTGATGCAAGTGTTAGTGCAGAACCAAGGCAACAACAACAACAACAACAACAACAACAACAACCCACCGCCACCACCACCTGTTGATCACTTAGCCCGTTTCCTAAGGCTAAACCCGCCGGTGTTTTCCAGTAGCACCGAGCCGATTGTTGCAGATGATTGGCTCCACAAAGTTGGAAGGGAGTTGACCACTGCAGGATGCACAGATGCGGAAAGAGTGCGTTTTACCGCACATCAGCTTGATGGACCCGCAGCATCATGGTGGGAGAATTATACAGCCACGCACCCTATTGACACTGTCACATGGGACCAGTTTCAGCAAGCTTTCCGTATAGCTCATGTTTCAGCAGGAGCTATGGCTATGAAGAAGCGCGAGTTTCGCAACCTACGCCAAGGAGGACGCACCGTAGGCCAGTATGTGGAGGATTTCAGTAAGTTAGCACGTTATGCACCAGATGACGTTGCTACAGATGCTGCCAAGCAGGAGAAATTTTGGAAGGACTGAATGATGAACTGAGTATGCAGTTGATGGTAGCAACTTTCAACAACTACCAGGAGCTGGTAGATAGAGCTCTCATGATTGAAGGGAAGCAACAGCAGATTGAAAATCGTAAGAGGAAGTATGGACAAGGGAAGTATAACTCAGGAGCTCAACAGAAGCCTCGTTTTGCCCCGAAGCCGGGAGGACAGTTTCAACATACCCATGGAGGAGGTAGTTCGCACAACCATAATGGCTCTAAAAATGGTAATGGGAATGGAGGAAGCAACGGACAGAACCGCACCAACCCATCTACCCCAGCCAAGAGGGACCTGAGCCAAGTCACTTGCTTTAAGTGCCAGAAGACTGGACATTATGCCAATGAATGTCCTGAAGCCCAAAATGGAAATGGCAATGGAAGCTCTAGGAAGAAGCCGAACCCGTTCAACAAAGGACATGTGAACCACGTGAGCATGGAGGAGGTTGAAGCTCAGCCTGATGCAGTAATAGGTAAGTTTTTGGTCAAGTCATTTACTGCAACCGTTCTTTTCGATACTGGTGCATCGCATTCATACATATCAAGGGGATTTGTGAATAAGTTTAAGCTGTCCACCAAAGTTCTCAGAACCCCTATGTTAGTAACCTCGCCAGGAGCAGAGTATATGGCAAGCCAAGGATGTTTCAGATACCATTGGCCATTGGTAGGCATGTTTTCCCCTCAGACCTAATAGTTTTGGAGTCACAAGGTTTGGATGTGATTTTGGGAATGGATTGGCTATCGTTGTATGGAGGAAACATCGATTGTGCCAACAAGACGATTTTGCTTACCACCCCGGAAGGAAAAAGGATCAAGTATGTATCCCGGCATATGCCGAAGAGGACTCAAGTGAATTCCTTATCAGGAGTTGTACAGGAGGAAGTACCAGTGGTGAAGGATTATCCGGATGTATTTCCAGAAGAGTTGCCAGGCATGCCACCGGATAGAGACATTGAGTTCTTGATTGAACATTTGCCAAGCACAGGGCCAATATCTAAGAGACCGTACCGGATGCCCGCAAAAGATTTGGAGGAAATTAAGAAGCAGATCAAGGAGTTACTGGATAAAGGCTATATTCGCCCAAGTTCGTCACCTTGGGGATCACCAGTACTTCTAGTGGAAAAGAAAGATGGATCGCTGAGGATGGTTGTTGATTACCGTGGATTGAATGAAGTGACCATCAAAAACAAGTACCCGCTGCCGATGATCAATGATTTGTTTGACCGCCTACAAGGAGCTAAAGTATTTTCCAAGATCGATCTACGATCAGGATACCATCAGTTAAAGATTCGAGAGTAGGATATACCTAAGACGGCTTTTACCACCAGATATGGATTGTATGAGTATACCGTTATGTCATTTGGTCTGACTAACGCACCTGCCTATTTCATGAACCTGATGAACAAAGTGTTTATGGAGTTTTTGGATAAGTTCGTTGTGGTGTTCATTGACGATATTTTAGTCTTTTCCAAGAATGAGGAAGAGCATGAGGAGCATTTGCGATTGGTACTTGAGAAGCTCAGAGAGCATCAGCTATACGCCAAGTTCAGCAAGTGTCAATTTTGGCTGAAGGAATTTGGATTCCTTGGACATGTTATTTCGGGAGAAGGAATAGCAGTAGACCCTGCCAAGGTTGACACAGTGATAAGTTGGGAATCACCCACGACAGTTGGAGAAATCCGGAGTTTTCTTGGACTTGCAGGATACCACCGGAGATTCATCGAGAATTTCTCGAGGGTTGCTAAGCCCATGACTGAACTATTGAAAAAGGACACCAAATTCAATTGGACTGAGGAATGTGAAGCTAGTTTCCAAGAGTTGAAGAAACGATTGGTTACATCACCAGTGTTGATTCTGCCAGATCAACGCAAGGATTATGAAGTTTATTGCGACGCTTCTCATCGAGGACTTGGAGCAGTGCTTATGTAGGAAGGAAGAGTTGTGTCATATGCTTCACGACAACTTAAACCCCATGAGAAGAATTATGCTACGCACGATTTGGAGTTAGCAGCCGTGGTGCATGCATTGAAGACATGGAGACATTTTCTCATCGGAAACCATTGTGAGGTGTACACAGATCACAAGAGTTTGAAGTATATTTTCACGCAGAAGGAGTTAAATCTCAGACAGAGGATATGGTTGGAGCTCATAAAGGACTATGATATGAGATTGCATTATCACCCAGGAAAGGCTAACGTAGTAGCAGACGCATTGAGCCGCAAGAGTCATGTCAACACCCTCATGACAGGAGAGTTACCTCAGGAGTTAGTCGAGGACCTTCGCGAACTATGTTTGGAGATAGTCCCAAGAGGCTATTTAGCAACACTGGAAATTCAGTCTACCTTGATGGAAAGGATCAGAGAAGCTCAGAAGACAGACAAGGAGATTGAAGAGATAAAGGAGAAGATGAGCAAAGGAAAAGCCAAGGGATTTCGTGAGGATGAGCACGATACCTTATGGTTTGGGGACCGCGTATATGTGCCAAATGATCCGGAGATCAGGAAGTTGATTTTGCAAGAAGCCCATGATTCACCGTACTCGATTCCCCCAGGAAATACCAAGATGTATTTGGATCTGAAAAATACTTTCTGGTGGACCAGAATGAAGAAGGATATTGCGGAGTATGTAGCAGTTTGTGATGTATGTCAGAGAGTGAAGGCAGAGCATCAGAAGCCAGCAGGATTGCTACAACCATTGCCGATACCCGAATGGAAGTGGGATAAAATAGGCATGGATTTTATCACGGGATTACCCAGGACTCGTTCGGGCTATGACTCAATATGGGTTGTAGTCGACCGTTTGACGAAAGTGGCTCATTTCATTCCAGTGAAGACCACTTACACCAGTGCTAAGTTGGCAAAGATATACATGACCAGGATCGTATGTTTGCATGGAGTTCCGAGGACCATTGTATCAAACAGAGGAACCCAATTTACCTCAAAGTTTTGGAAGCAGTTACATGAAACATTGGGAACCAGGCTAGAATTTAGTACAGCTTTTCACCCGTAGACAGATGGACAGACCGAGAGAGTCAACCAGATTTTGGAGGACATGTTAAGAGCTTGTGCACTAGATTATGGATCTAGTTGGGACGACAATTTACCATATGCGGAGTTTTCATATAACAACAGTTATTAGACCAGTTTGAAGATGGCCCCTTTTGAAGCCTTGTACGGAAGGAGGTGTAGAACACCGTTGTTATGGGACGAAGTTGGAGACCATCAGTTGTTTGGACCAGATTTGATTAAGGAGTCTGAACAGAAAGTGAGGTTGATTCGCGATAGGCTCAAGGTAGCCCAGTCCAGGCAGAAGAGTTATGCTGATTCTAAACGAAAGGAGACACTTCACGAAGTCGGAGACCGAGTTTATCTTCGAGTATCACCACTTCCAGGAGTGAAGCGCTTTGGAGTTAAGGGAAAGTTAGCGCCCCGTTTTATCGGACCATACAGAGTTTTGGAACGTATGGGAGAAGTTGCCTACAAGCTAGAATTGCCCGAAGGATTGTCTGGAGTTCATGATGTATTTCACGTTTCCCAGTTGAAGAAGTGCCACGCAGAGATGGCTGAGATGCCACTGAGAGATACTGTGCCACTGGAAGCGATTCAGCTGGAAAGTGATTTGACCTATGAGGAGAAACCAGTTAAGATTCTTGAGTATGCCAGCCGAGTTACCCGCAGTAAGGTTATCAAGTTTTGCAAAGTCCAGTGGAGTCACCACACGGAAGATCAAGCCACCTGGGAGCGAGAGGAAGATCTACGGAAGGACCACTCCCACCTGTTTTCTAGCCAACCCGAATCTCGAGGGCGAGATTCATCTTAAGGGGGGTAGGTTTGTAACATCCCAAATTTTCAATTTGGTATGTTATACATAGATCATCATTGCATATCATATTTTATTGCATTTTGGACAAATCCTCGATAAATCCTAAGCAACTCAAGGACCCTCGGAGAGAGTTGGGGATTTTCTCAAATTTTCATATTTGATTTTCATCAAATAATAAAACGAGGATTTTGGTTTTAATTATTTTTCCCTCCGGAAAAATATTTCATTTAAAAATAAATGAGAGGAGAAAATATGACTTCTCCAAAACAATTGAAATATTGGAGGAAAAATGTTAAAATCATTTATTGGAATTTATTTGGATTTTATTTGCAATTTTAATTCATTAAAAATATTGCATGTTTTCATAAAATTATTTTGTGTCAAAAAAAAATGTTCACCCTATTCTAGATTTTCTAACTAGACGGGGAAAATTTATTTTATATTTTTTGGACTTTTATTTATTTTTCTATGAATTTTTCGGCGGAACGTTTAAAAAAAATGCGCCGCGCCCGACCGGGCCGAAGCCCAGCCGAGCCGACGGCCCGCCCGCGCCGTCTCCTTCCCCAGAACGCCGCCCGCCGCCGCCGGAGTCCGGCTTGGACACGGGAGCCGCCGCCGCCTTTGCCCCTTCCCCAAGCCACCTCCCCCCCTCTCATATATAGCCGCCGCCCCCCCTCTCATATATAGCCGCCCCCCCCCCCCCCCCGCTCTTCTCACCCCACCGCCGCCTGCACCCGCCCGAGCCGCCGCCGCCAGAAGCCCGTGCCGCCGCCGCCTCGAGCCGCCAAGCCCCGCCGCCGGAACCGCCCCCTCGCCGCCCCTCTCACCCCCGCACCCCGCCGCCCTCGCCGCCCCTCGCCGGAGCCAGCCGAGCCCCGCCGGAGCCCGCCCCCGACGAGGTATACCTCGCCGCCGTTCGTTGCCGGTTTTGTTTTAAAAAAACCGTTCGTTTTAAAAAAAACCCTAGATCGGTTTTTTTTTGCGGTTTTGTTATTTTGTGAGCGTTCACCGACACGTTCGTTTTAGCGAACGCGTTCGTCGGATTTTCTCTGTTAACGAACGTCCGTTCTTTTTCGTCGGATTTTCCGCGATTATCTCAGATCTCGATTTCTGATCGAATCTTCGTTTCTGTTTAACTTTTCGCTCGTTTATCGGAATCAGGCTATTCAAGCGCCTACAGTTTCGTCTCGAAATTCTCTTTCCGTTTAACCTACTCAAACAAGTTTTTGCTACTGTAAAGTTTGACCTAGATCCAGATTAGTAAACGAAGCTTGTTTCTTTCGCAGTTTGACTTTCGTTGCTTCGTTCGAGTTGATTCTTTTTGCAAACCGGAGTTGTTAAGTTGAACTTTCTGGTTCGATCTTTCATTCGAGTTTTACCTGTGCATTAGATGAGTGCTTATTGTTTGCTTGTTTGTTTGCGATAGAGTACCCGGAGTGTGCCGCTTGTTACTTTGAATCGCTAGGTTTTGCGGATCATCAGCAAGGCAAGTAACACTTTGATCATACCTTTCCAATCCCAGTTTTTTTTTGCATTAGATCTATTCCTCAAACATTGCATGATTAGGATCTAATTAAATTGTGGGTATTGGGAAGTAGTTGAGGTAGTACCTATTACCTGTTTTCTTATCAAACCCTTGGGAGTTACTTCTACGTTGCTATTGTATTGCCATGCTATGCTCGTAGACGTGGATTGGGTTTGAGAGATATTCACGACAGATGTGAGATTGTTAATAATGGTTTACCTAAGGTGGCAACTAAAACTCACATCTGGGTGGATTGAGGCACCTGGAGAATCCAGTGTTGTCTGTTTGTATAAGGACCGCCACCCAGGCTCAAAGGGATCATAAGATTATTCATGCTAGAAACTTCCGTGTGCAGCCACAAGCTATTATGGGCTCTAGCATAGTTGAGTAGGTTACATGATCTCTTGAAGAGGTGGGCTAGCAGATGTAGGGGAAAGTAGGTGTACCGGTCCACCCGGAGTAAAGAGTGATTGTTCCTGAAAGACTGTGTCTCGGTCATCCGTTTCTCAAACATCATGCAGTGCGAGAATCAAGCGGAGGCGATCGAGTCTTGTGGGGAAAAGTGCACAAACCTCTGCAGAGTGTACAAACTAATCATGGTTAGCCGTGTCCCCGGTTATGGACAACTTGAGTATCTAGTACTTGGATTATCAAGTGAATCTCATCACCATGTTACTCTTAATTAATTTTGTTGGGTTAATGATGATTCTTAATTGGGATTGAGATGCTGTCAACCATCTCAATGTTTCACAACCACCATGAGAGTTAAATGAAATTTATTCCTTTGCAGTAGGGAAAAATTGGCTTTCCGCAAAAACTTTAACCATAGAGCTTTCCACCAGCCATATATGCATGTAGTATAGCCTTATTATTGTTCATTATTCTCTATGTGTTGCTTTGCCAGCATATTCCATGTGCTAACCCGTTTTTCGGGCTGCAACGTTTCATGTTGCAGACTTTTCAGACGACGAGTAAGGTGCCTTAGGTCGTGGTCTTATACTCAGTGATGCCGCTGGAGTTGATGGACTCACTTATCTTCCAAGTCTTCCACTGTTATCGTTTTTAGATGGACTTAAGCCATATTTATCATACTTAATCTCTTTGGAGATATTCGATGTAATAAGTGTGTGATTGCTACTCTGTTATAAATCCTCCATTTGTACTGTGCGTGTCAGCATTACTGATCCAGGGATGACACTGGTGCACAGCAGCACAGACCATTTGAGGTTTGGTCGCTACAGGGTTAGTTTGAACTGAACTAACCCCAAAAAAATCTAACCCACCCAAGAGGTGCTTATTTGGGTTAGTTCTTCTCGGGAGACTAAAAACACATTTTTCTCTCGCTCTCCCCGCAGCAGATCCCTCCCCACTTCCTCGAAGCTTCTCGTCCTCTCCCTCCATCCCTCTCGCACCGCCCATGAAGGCACCTCGCCGTATCTGTGCTCCATCTAACCCTTTCATCCAAACACCTCTTTCGCTAGAGTTACTTCAGGGTTAGTTCAGGATTAGAATCTAACTCTAACCTTTAACCGAGTTAGAGTATCCAAACAGGGCCAGGCGGTACGACCGGGGTGATGCCCCCCTTCCGTTCCGCACTCTAATCTGGTGCATGACACGTATTACGTCGACCCGGATGCTGCTGGCTGTCCCACATGTCGGCGAAGTAGTACGTAGTAGTAAGAAGAAGCAAAGAATCATGCGGTATAAGTCTTTATAGAGATTCCAACAAGTGACTAGACTACACCGCGTGCAGTATCTCAAATCTCAAATCTCCCTTCCGGTTTATAGGGCTCAAATCTCAAATCACATCAACCAAGGCATTTTGCGATTGGAGGAATGTATCTCGTACTTTACAAAACTACCCTAATTAAACTCATGCATTAATTACGTAGTTCTCTCGTTTTCCTCTCCGCCTTGGTCGCGGTGCACAATATTGACCACTCCTATATGACTAGCCACTCTATCTACATGCGGGACATCAAAGCATCCGGGCCCGCGTGCCATCCACCAAATCACAGCGAGGTGCTACAGTCAAAACTCACCGGTCACCCCGGTGTGGCCGTCATGACCCGTCATATCACAAAACCCACACCTTTACCAGCAGTGGTAAAGTGGCCTCGAAGTTGGACTGGACGAAGCACCCATCATTTCACTAGAATGCTCGTTGAAGCCCTTTCTCCCCTTTCTTGAAGAAAACCTCACTCCAGGCTACTCACTTCTGCCATTTTTCTTCTGTACCGACGAAGGAAAGGTGGGCGAATCAGTGATGCTGCTATATTTTCATTCCAAGAATCTTCTTTTTGCGAAGCACGGACCGATTCTCACAGCCTATTCTTTTCCCGTTTTCATTGCGATTGTGGTTTTCTTTCGATTGCTTTTTGATTGTCAGTTCATTGATGGATCCTGGAGCACTAGGCAAGGAGTTGCCGGCGGACAACCCACTGGAGACAACGATTTCTAGGAAGCAAGCACCGACCAACGAGTTGACCATGTTGGTGGGTCCAACCCATGGAGACGAAGAACTCCAAGAAACAAGCACTGGACAAAGAGTTGACGACGTTGGTGGACGAACTCCTCAAAGAAAGTTGGAAGAACAACAAGGGCCCCACCGTGCCTACCCTAGAAACTCTGATAGCCACCTATGCGAGGCTCAAGGCCGATTTTGAGGAGATAGTCGCCGTTGACAAGCAGTATTCCCCTGGCAAGGTGATGGCCCCCATCGAGGACGAGGAGATGGCCCCCGGAGGGATGGGATCCCCCGGTGAGCTGCACAAGGTAACAAATAATGGCTTATTACCGAAAGGTGTGGTTTTTGATTATTTGCAGTGTGCTTGCTAATATGTTAGGGTTGTGCAGGTGCCGGTGGACGTCCTTGATGATTCCGATGTCGCGGCCTGTCCTGTGGACAATGCCCTAGAGATCGTTTTCGATGTCGCGGTCCGTCCTATTGGCATCGCCCCGGACATCGATTCCGATGCCGTTGTCCATCCTGTGGACATCGCCCCATAGATAGACTGATGTTGTGGTCAGTCCTGTGGACATCGCCCCAGAGATCGATTCCCATGCCATTGTCCGTGCTGTGCTCATTGCCCGAGAGATCGATGACAAGAAATAGTTGGTCGCGCTAATCCTTCAGGGTAGTTTGCATTGCCCAGTGTTTAATTACCAGAATGATGCGTGTTATCAAACCATCGTAGGGCTAGTGCACTGTCTTGTGTGGGCGGTACTTGCTACTTTTGTTTAATAGTGAATCATGCGAACCATCTCCGAGTTATGGAAACATATGTATCCTCACCAGCTTTTGATGTAATATATGGCATGCTTAGATGTAAGTTTGAACTGTTTATCATATCAGCAGGGATTATTTGATGATTCTTGGTTAGTAGGCTAGCTACTGTGCGAGCTATAGTACTTGCAAAACACTCACGAAAGAGAAATGTTGGGGCTGATGAGCTCGTGGTAAGCTTATACTGATCCGTCGTCGATCGGCCAATAGCCCAAGCTCCTAAAATTGTAGGCTTAGCGACCGATCAGACAATAGTCGGCACAGATACATTCAGGCCTCATTTCATTCAATAGGGTAGGAAAATCGTAGCAAAAGTACAGAGACGTACAACACAAAATCATAGCAGTACAGAGACGTCCCTCTGTCCCAAAATAGATGAGTCAACTTTGTACTACTAACTAGCAAGAGGCCAATGCGTTGCATGGAACATCAAGATGCATTTATATGAGCTATTTATCTCGTGGGAGGCGAAGATGAACGAGGGAAGTCCTTATCTGCAAATGTGGAGAGGGGTGCAGGTATCTTTTTGCAAAATTGTCATAGTTTGCTTTCTATCCGTCAGATATAGATCGGACGGTCTATATTGCAGGATGGCAGGCACACCATCATCACCAACTCGGTTTTTTATAAGAGTAGAGACTTTGAAATGGAGGGAGTACAAATCCTACGCGGGCTAGTTTGGCCTAGTGAGTTTTAGTGATATGACGTGGTACAGTGCCGTCCAGTCTTCGTGTGTGGTAGCAGTACTGCGGGTAGAGTAAGTTTTCATGAAGAAGCGGAATTCAATGAAGTCATGATGGTTCCTTCGTCCGACTAACTTTGTGCATGGCAGGTGGACCAGGATAATTTTGTGCATGGCAGGTGGACCAGGATGGTCGACGTCCCACATGTCGGCGAATGAAAGTATTCTTTCCAATATAGTGGACGAGCAACGAGTATTCATTGTTTATTTTTGATGAAACCTATTGTCTCCACCGTTACGACGGAGGAGTGTGAAACACGACAGCCTAGTGAACTTGGCATGTGCACCACTCCCTCCTTCCTCATGTAATACTACCATAGTGTTGACTATAAGGTTACAACTTTTTCTCACTCTCTCTCTCTATCTATTTCCTCTCAAATGTTTTTTACCTTTCTTTTTTAGACACAATTGTTTTTAATGCCTCTTTTTTAGAATTAGTTTTTTATACCTAGGAGCACGTGTAGAGACGGGCTCCTGCAGATCCCACTCCGTGACTTTCTCAATGCCTCTCTCTCCTCCACATAAGCGGGCTTGTCGAGAAGATAAGAGATGATCTCTTAGCACAATATGTTTCACCATGTTTTTAGGAATAACTAGTTATTGAAGATAAGGCTAAGAGATGATCTCTTAGCACAATATGTTTCACCATGTTTTTAGGAATAACTAGTTATTGAAGATAAGGCTAAGAGATGATCCATTGTACACATGTTTTTTGTCATCTCTAAATTACATGCAAGACTTATGATAAGACTGTCTTATCAACCATTGTACATGCCCTTTATAGCCCAGAATTTTACTGGTACTACTTGCTATGAATGCGGGCAGCTGGCCTCTCTGGGGGAGCGCGCGCGGGGAGGGGGTAGGGTGGGGGAGGGGTTCTGGTGGGCCAGGGCGGTAAGAAGCGGGCTTGGAAGCGGTGCGGACTCCCGCATGGCCCACCTCACATTATCACCACATATTTCTTGGAGTCTGTGCACGGCGGGCGGGCGATCTCTTCTCCCTCCCCCGTCTCTCTCCTCTCAGCCGATGCCCGCCGAGCGATTAGATTTTGGCTATCGACGGTTTATTCAATTCTAGTCCCACATGTCAGTGAAAATGCAAGACAACGCGTGTCCCCTCTGGTGAGAGGCGTGCGAGCCGGACTGTCGGGGGTGCGACGTGAACACGACGCGTACGAGTTGTAAGTGTGCCGCCTTTTCCTTTTGAACTTGCAAAGCGTAACATTTTCATGCGATCAATTGATAGAAATCTAGAACAAAATGAAGAGGGCGGTGCTTTCCCGCGCGTTAGCCGGGCTAGTTTGAGTGATATGACGTGCTACAGTGCCGTCCACTTGCTCCATTTTTATGTAAGCAAGAGTCTACACTCTTACGTGGGAGGAGTGCGAAACACGACGGATCTGATTTTGATCGAGGGATAACAGTTCCCTGCGAAATAATGGAGCACTGTTAGCGATTATAGCATGATAGTTAGGGCATCTCCAGCGCTGGCCCTCAAATTTACAGACACTGATGGATGGCATCCAATGCTGCCTGCATACCTTTCGACAACTATATGAACTAACCGGACGAAATTCATGCAAACAAAGCAAATTTCAAAATGACAGGATGAAATTCATTACATTTCGAGAACTTTTCCTATAAACTGGATGAAATTCATTACATATTTCACACAAACCGTACTAAAACCTACTGTAAACCTAATCTAAACGATCGCCGGGCCCCGACCACCATGTCTGCCCATGAACCCGAGAAAGCCGGCCATTGCCTTTGCCTCCTCCTTATCCGCCTCGATAACCTCCTCCTACGGAGCACAAGGTTATGAAGATTTCCGCCTCCACGTCGGGGTCAAGCGGCTAATCGGCCGCCGATTTTTATCCCACCAAGCTTGGCGTGGACTGAGTGGAGGAGCGGTGGCCTTCCTGGGACCAGAGCGGTGGCGACCTACCGTGTACTCCTCTTCCTCGCTGCCGGCTGCGCCCACGCACGCACGCCGGCTTCGTGGTGATGGCGGCGGAGGGCGGCCGGCGGGGAGGGGGGAGCCGGCGATCTCCTTTTTCTGCTCCTGTGAGAGTACGTCCAAGAGAGCTTTGGAGCGTGCCCGGAGCGGAGCCACCGATGTCCTTTGTCTGCTCCTGCGACAGTACGTCCAAGAGAGCTTGGAGTGCCCGGAGGCCATGGTTGGAGTGGTGCCAAGAGAAGGAAGGGACCGGAGGAAAATGAGTGTGGGTCTTTGGCTATGGCTCGGAGCTGGGGCTCAAGTTAATATAGCGGGCGAATGGCAATGAGCCACGGCAGACGGATGGACGGCTGTCACTGGAGTAGGTTCGTCGGCAGCCGTGGTGTCATTAACGCGGAGCAGTCGCTTGCACCGGCTCGCGGGTGGCGCTCTCTCGGTCGTCGCGCTGCTGCAATGCCCGCGCCAGTGAGAGGTCGCGCCGGGCGTGAATGCGGACGCTGCTTGTTGGAATAGGAGAAGGGAAGGGAGAAGGAGAAAGAAGGAAGGGGGCGCCCCCTTTCCCTAGTCCAATTCGGACCAGATCATGGGGAGGGGCGCGACCTCCTTTTGAGGCCTTTCTCTCCTTTCCCGTATGGCCCATTAAGGCCCAATACGAATTCCCGTAACTCTCCGGTACTCCGAAAAATACCCGAATCACTCGGAACCTTTCCGAAGTCCGAATATAGTCGTCCAATATATCGATTTTTACGTCTCGGCCATTTCAAGACTCCTCGTCATGTCCCTGATCTCATCCGGGACTCCGAACTCCTTCGGTACATCAAAACTCAATAAAACTGTCATCGTAACGTTAAGCGTGCGGACCCTACGGGTTCGAGAACTATGTAGACATGACCGAGACACCTCTCCGGTCAATAACCAATAGCGGGACCTGGATGCCCATATTGGCTCCCACATATTCTACGAAGATCTTTATCGGTCAGACCGCATAACAACATACGTTGTTCCCTTTGTCATCGGTATGCTACTTGCCCGAGATTCGATCGTCGGTATCACAATACCTAGTTCAATCTCGTTACCGGCAAGTCTCTTTACTCGTTCCGTAATACATCATCCCGCAACTAACTCATTAGTCACAATGCTTGCAAGGCTTATAGTGATGTGTATTACTGAGTGGGCCCAGAGATACCTCTCCGACAATCGGAGTGACAAATCCTAATCTCGAAATACGCCAACCCAACAAGTACCTTTGGAGACACCTGTAGAGCACCTCTATAATCACCCATTTATGTTGTGACGTTTGGTAGCACACAAAGTGTTCCTCCGGTAAACGGGAGTTGCATAATCTCATAGTCATAGGAACATGTATAAGTCATGAAGAAAGCAATAGCAACATACTAAACGATCGGGTGCTAAGCTAACGGAATGGGTCAAGTTAATCACGTCATTCTCCTAATGAGGTGATCCCGTTAATCAAATGACAACTCATGTCTATGGCTAGGAAACATAACCATCTTTGATTAACGAGCAAGTCAAGTAGAGGCATACTAGTGACACTCTGTTTGTCTATGTATTCACACATGTATTATGTTTCCGGTTAATACAATTCTAGCATGAATAATAAACATTTATCATGATATAAGGAAATATATAATACTTTATTATTGCCTCTAGGGCATATTTCCTTCAGTCTCCCACTTGCACTAGAGTCAATAATCTAGTTCACATCGCCATGTGATTTAACATCAATAATTCACATCACCATGTGATTAACACCCATAGTTCACATCTCTATGTGACCAACACTCAAAGGGTTTACTAGAGTCAATAATCTAGTTCACATCGCTATGTGATTAACACCCAAAGAGTACTAAGGTGTGATCATGTTTTGATTGTGAGATAATTTTAGTCAACGGGTCTGTCACATTCAGATCCGTAAGTATTTTGCAAATTTCTATGTTTACAATGCTCTGCACGGAGCTACTCTTAGCTAATTGCTCCCACTTTCAATATGTATCTAGACCGAGACTTAGAGTCATCTAGATTAGTGTCAAAACTTGCATCGACGTAACCCTTTACGATGAACCTTTTGTCACTTCCATAATCGAGAAACATATCCTTATTCCACTAAGGATAATTTTGACCGTTGTCCAGTGATCTACTCCTAGATCACTATTGTACTCCCTTGCCAAAATCAGTGTAGGGTATACAATAGATCTGGTACACAGCATGGCATACTTTATAGAACCTATGGCCAAGGCATAGGGAATGACTTTCATTATCTTTCTATCTTCTGCCGTGGTCGGGCTTTGAGTCTTACTCAATTTCACACCTTGTAACACAGGCAAGAACTCTTTCTTTGACTGTTCTATTTTGAACTACTTCAAAATCTTGTTAAGGTATGTACTCATTGAAAAAACTTATCAAGCGTCTTGATCTATCTCTATAGATCTTGATGCTCAATATGTAAGCAGCTTCACCGAGGTCTTTCTTTGAAAAACTCCTTTCAAACACTCCTTTATGCTTTGCAGAATAATTCTACATTATTTCCGATCAACAATATGTCATTCACATATACTTATCAGAAATGCTGTAGTGCTCCCACTCACTTTCTTGTAAATACAGGCTTCACCGCAAGTCTGTATAAAACTATATCCTTTGATCAACTTATCAAAGCGTATATTCCAACTCCGAGATGCTTGCACCAGTCCATAGATGGATCGCTGGAGTTTGCATATTTTGTTAGCACCTTTAGGTTTGACAAAACCTTCTGGTTGCATCATATACAACTCTTCTTTAATAAATCTATTAAGGAATGTAGTTTTGTATATCCATTTGCCAGATTTCATAAAATGCGGAAATTGCTAACATGATTCGGACAGACTTAAGCATAGATACGAGTGAGAAACTCTCATCATAGTCAACACCTTGAACTTGTCAAAAACCTTTTGCGACAATTCTAGCTTTGTAGATAGTAACACTACTATCAGCGTCCGTCTTCCTCTTGAAGATCCATTTATTTTCTATGGCTTCCCGATCATCGGGCAAGTCAACCAAAGTCCATACTTTGTTCTTATACATGGATCTCATCTCAGATTTCATGGCTTCAAGCCATTTTGCGGAATGGGCTCACCATCGCTTCTTCATAGTTCGTAGGTTCGTCATGGTCTAGTAACATGACCTCCAGAATAGGATTGCCGTACCACTCTGGTGCGGATCTTGATCTAGTTGACCTACGAGGTTCAGTAATAACTTGATCTGAAGTTTCATGATCATTATCATTAACTTCCTCACTAATTGGTGTAGGTATCGCAGAAACTGATTTCTGCGATGATCTACTTTCCAATAAGGGAGCAGGTACAGTTACCTCATCAAGTTCTACTTTCCTCCCACTCACATCTTTCGAGAGAAACTCCTTCTCTAGAAAGGATCCATTCTTAGCAACGAATATCTTGCCTTCGGATCTGTGATAGAAGGTGTACCCAACAGTCTCCTTTGGGTATCCTATGAAGACACATTTCTCCGATTTAGGTTCGAGCTTATCAGGTTGAAGTTTCTTCACATAAGCATCGCAACCCCAAACTTTAAGAAATGACAACTTTGGTTTCTTGCCAAACCACAGTACATAAGATGTCGTCTCAACGGATTTAGATGGTACCCTATTTAACATGAATGCAGCTGTCTCTAATGCATAATCCCAAACGATAGTGGTAGATCGGTAAGAGACATCATATATCGCACCATATCTAATAAAGTACGGTTATGATGTTCGGACACACCATTACACTGTGGTGTTCCAGGTGGCGTGAGTAGTGAAACTATTTCACATTGTTTTAACTGAAGGCCAAACTCGTAACTCAAATATTTTACCTCTGCGATCATATCGTAGAAAATTTTATTTTCTTGTTATGATGATTCTCCACTTCACTCTGAAATTCTTTGAACTTTTGCAAATGTTTCAGACTTGTGTTTCATCAAGTAGATATACCCATATCTGCTCAAATCATCTGTGAAGGTCAGAAAATAATGATACCTGCTACGAGCCTCAATATTCATCGGACCACATACATTTGTATGTATGATTTCCAACAAATCTGTTGCTCTCTCCATAGTTCCGGAGAACGGCATTTCAGTCATCTTGCCCATGAGGCACGGTTCGCAAGCATCAAGTGATTCATAATCAAGTGATTCCAAAATCCCATCAGTATGGAGTTTCTTCATGTGCTTTACACCAATATGACCTAAACGGCAGTGCCACAAATAAGTTGCACTATCATTATTAACTTTGCATCTTTTGGCTTCAATATTATGAATATGTGTATCACTACGATCGAGATCCAACAAACCATTTTCGTTGGTGTGTATGACCATAGAAGGTTTTTATTCATGTAAACAGAACAACAATTGTTCTCTAACTTAAATGAATAACCGTATTGCAAAAAACATGATCAAATCATATTCATGCTCAACGCAAACACCAAATAACACTTATTTAGTTTCAACACTAATCCCGAAAGTACAGGGAGTGTGCGATGATGATCATATCAATCTTGGAACAACTTCCAACACACATCGTCACCTTGCCTTTTACTAGTCTCTGTTTATTCTGCAACTCCCGTTTCGAGTTACTACTCTTAGCAACTGAACCAGTATCAAATACCGAGGGGTTGCTATAAACACTATTAAAGTACACATCAATAACATGTATATCCAATATACCTTTGTTCACTTTGCCATCCTTCTTATCCACCAAATAGTTGGGGTAGTTCCGCTTCCAGTGACCAGTCCCTTTGCAGTAGAAGCACTTAGTCTCAGGCTTAGGACCAGACTTAGGCTTCTTCACTTGAGCAGCAACTTGCTTGCCGTTCTTCTTGAAGTTCCCCTTCTTCCCTTTGCCCTTTTCTTGAAACTAGTGGTATCGTCAACCATCAACACTTGATGTTTTTCTTGATTTCTACCTTCGTCGATTTCAGCATCACGAAGAGCTCGGGAATTACTTTCGTCATCCCTTGCATACTATAGTTCATCACGAAGTTCTACTAACTTTGGTGATGGTGACTAGAGAATTCTGTCAATCACTATTTTATCTAGAAGATTAACTCCCACTTGATTCAAGCGATTGTAGTACCCAGACAATCTGAGCACATGCTCACGAGTTGAGCGATTCTCCTCCATCTTTTAGCTATAGAACTTGTTGGAGACATCATATCTCTCAACTCGGGTATTTGCTTGAAATATTAACTTCAACTCCTGGAACATCTCATATGGTCCATGACGTTCAAAACGTCTTTGAAGTCCCGATTCTAAGCCGTTAAGCATGGTGCACTAAACTATAAAGTAGTCATCATATTGAGCTAGCTGAACATTCATAACGTCTGCATCTGCTCCTGCAATAGGTCTGTCACCTAGCGGTGCATCAAGGACATAATTCTTCTGTGCAGCAATGAGGATAATCCTCAGATCACGGATCCAATCCGCATCTTTGCTACTAACATCTTTCAACATAATTTTTCTCTAGGAACATATCAAAAATAAACACAGGGAAGCAACAACGCGAGCTATTGATCTACAACATAATTTGCAAAATACTATCAGGACTAAGTTCATGATAAATTTAAGTTCAATTAATCATATTACTTAAGAACTCCCACTTAGATAGACATCCCTCTAATCATCTAAGTGATTACGTGATCCAAATCAACTAAACCATGTCCAATCATCACGTGAGATGGAGTAGTTTCAATGGTGAACATCACTATGTTTATCATATCTACTATATGATTCACGCTCGACCTTTCGGTCTCTGTGTTCCGAGGCCATATCTGCATATGCTAGGCTCGTCAAGTTTAACCTGAGTATTCCGCGTGTGCAACTGTTTTGCACCCGTTGTATTTGAACGTAGAGCCTAGCACACCCGATCATCACGTGGTGTCTCAGCACGAAGAACTTTCTCAACGGTGCATACTCAGGGAGAACACTTCTATCTTGAAATTTTAGTGAGAGATCATCTTATAATGCTACCATCAATCAAAGCAAGATAAGATGCATAAAGGATTAACATCACATGCAATCAATATAAGTGATATGATATGGCCATCATCATCTTGTGCTTGTGATCTCCATCTCCGAAGCACCGTGCTTGTGATCTCCATCTCTGAAGCACCGTCATGATCACCATCGTCACCGGCGCGACACCTTGATCTCCATCGTAGTATCGTTGTCGTCTCGCCAACTTATTGCTTTTACGACTATCGCTACTGCTTAGTGATAAAGTAAAACTATTACATGGCGATTGCATTTCATACAATAAAGCGACAACCATATGGCTCCTGCCAGTTGCCGATAACTCGGTTACAAAACATGATCATCTCATAAAACAAATTATATCACATCATGTCTTGACCATATCACATCACAACATGCCCTGCAAAAACAAGTTAGACGTCCTCTACTTTGTTGTTGCAAGTTTTACGTGGCTGCTACGGGCTTAGCAAGAACCGTTCTTACCTACGCATCAAAACCACAACGATAGTTTGTCAAGTTGATGCTGTTTTAACCTTCGCAAGGACCGGGCGTAGCCACACTCGGTTCAACTAAAGTGAGAGAGACAGACACCCGCCGGTCACCTTTAAGCAACGAGTGCTCGCAACGGTGAAACCAGTCTCGCGTAAGCGTACGCGTAATGTCCGTCCGGGCCGCTTCATCTCACAATACCGCTGAACCAAAGTATGACATGCTGGTAAGCAGTATGACTTATATCGCCCACAACTCACTTGTGTTCTACTCGTGCATAGCATCAACGCATAAAACCAGGCTCGGATGCCACTGTTGAGGAACGTACTAATTTCAAAAAAATTCCTACGCATACGCAAGATCATGGTGATGCATAGCAACAAGAGGGCAGAGTGTTGTCTACGTACCCTCGTAGACCGACAGCGGAAGCGTTATTACAACGCGGTTGATGTAGTCGTATGTCTTCACGATCCGACCGATCAAGTACCGAACGCACGGCACCTCCGAGTTGTACACACGTTCAGCTCGATGACGTCCCTCGAACTCCGATCCAGCCGAGTGTTGAGGGAGAGTTTCGTCAGCACGACGGCGTGGTGACGATGATGATGTTCCACCGACGCAGGGCTTCACCTATGCTCCGCAACGGTATTATCGAGGTGTAATATGATGGAGGGGGGCACCGCACACCGCTAAAATATCATATATCAAGTATGTCCATGGGGTGCCCCCCTGCCCCCGTATATAAAGGAGCAAGGGGGAGGCCGCCGGCCTAGGGAGGAGAGGCGCGCCAGAAGGGGGAGTCCTACTCCCACCGGGAGTAGGACTCCTCCTTTCCTTGTTGGAATAGGAGAAGGGAAGGGAGAAGGAGAAAGAAGGAAGGGGGCGCCCCCTTTCCCTAGTCCAATTCGGACCAGATCATGGGGAGGGGCGCGGCCACCTTTTGAGGCCTTTCTCTCCTTTCCCGTATGGCCCATTAAGGCCCAATACGAATTCCCGTAACTCTCCGGTACTCCGAAAAATACCCGAATCACTCGGAACCTTTCCGAAGTCCGAATATAGTCGTCCAATATATCGATTTTTACGTCTCGGCCATTTCGAGACTCCTCGTCATGTCCCCGATCTCATCCGGGACTCCGAACTCCTTCGGTACATCAAAACTCAATAAAACTGTCATCATAACGTTAAGCGTGCGGACCCTATGGGTTCGAGAACTATGTAGACATGACCGAGAAACCTCTCCGGTCAATAACCAATAGCGGGACCTGGATGCCCATATTGGCTCCCACATATTCTACGAAGATCTTTATCGGTCAGACCGCATAACAACATACGTTGTTCCCTTTGTCATCGGTATGCTACTTGCCCGAGATTCGATCGTCGGTATCACAATACCTAGTTCAATCTCGTTACCGGCAAGTCTCTTTACTCGTTCCGTAATACATCATCCCGCAACTAACTCATTAGTCACAATGCTTGCAAGGCTTATAGTGATGTGTATTACTGAGTGGGCCCAGAGATACCTCTCCGACAATCGGAGTGACAAATCCTAATCTCGAAATACACCAACCCAACAAGTACCTTTGGAGACACCTGTAGAGCACCTCTATAATCACCCATTTACGTTGTGACGTTTGGTAGCACACAAAGTGTTCCTCCGGTAAACGGGAGTTGCATAATCTCATAGTCATAGGAACATGTATAAGTCATGAAGAAAGCAATAGCAACATACTAAACGATCGGGTGCTAAGCTAACGAAATGGGTCAAATCAATCACGTCATTCTCCTAATGAGGTGATCCCGTTAATCAAATGACAACTCATGTCTATGGCTAGGAAACATAACCATCTTTGATTAACGAGCAAGTCAAGTAGAGGCATACTAGTGACACTCTGTTTGTCTATGTATTCACACATGTATTATGTTTTCGGTTAATACAATTCTAGCATGAATAATAAACATTTATCATGATATAATGAAATATATAATACTTTATTATTGCCTCTAGGGCATATTTCCTTCAGCCCACTAGTAGATTCGGGCCTTTAATAGGCCGAGTTAACTGCCGGCCCTATTTTCCCAAGAAAACTCAATGGGCCTTTAGGAGGCTGAAAAGTAGGTTGGGCCTGAAACGTGCCGAACAGCTCACGGGCCGGCAGCAGGCCGAAATAGACCCCAGACCATGAATGTGCCAATCAAATCATGGGCTTATAACTTGCCAAAATTGTCTCGGTCCTTGTTTGGCCCAATCAGATTATCGGCTGCGAGCAGCCAGATGCAAACCGGGCCGTAGTTAGGGCCAACTATATGACGGGCTTTTAACAAGCCGAAATTAATATAGGGCCGAAATGTTAAACGAGCCCTTAACAGGCCGAAACTAATATCAGGCCGAATTACTAAATGGGCCTTTAGCAAGTGGGCCCAAAAGCATAGCTTCCAGTTGACGGGCCGAATCTGATATGGGCCATAATTTAGCCCAAAGCCTCTTAAAGGGCCGGACCTGGTCTGGGCCGTAATTTGGCCCAGAACGTGGTAGGCTTTTAATGGGCCGGATGTCATATGGGCTATTGTTAGGCCCGGAACGTGGCAGGCCATTAATGGACCGGATCAAATATGGGCCGACATTTGGCCCAAAACATGGCAGCCAGTTAATGGGCCGGCCTACTAGGGTCCTCAAAATCTTGTGGGCCTACAGTTGGGCCGGCCCATTAATGTCGGCGAAATCTCGTGGGCCTTTAGCTGGGCCGGCCCATTATGGTCCACAAAAATCTTGTGGGCCTTCACCTGGGCCGGCCCATTATGGCCCGCAAAAATCTTATGGGCCGGCCCATTATGGCCCGCAAAATCTTGTGGGCCTTTAGCTGGGCCGGCCCATTATGGTCCGCAAAATCTTGTGGGCCTTTAGTTGGGCCGGCCCATTTAAACTTTATGGGCCACTTTTGGGCCGGTCCACATGTTAACATATCATAGGCGCATCTCGCCCATTGGATGAGTGACACTTGTGCCAACACGGAGCTGACACGTGTTTCCTACAGCCAATGATGATTTTACACGTGGAAAATCCCCATTGGTCCGGGCTGTTAACGGGTTATCGGATCCAAAACCGGACCTGATAGCTTAACGGCGTTCCGTTACGGTGGATACCACGTGTCGGTCACCCTTGACGAAAGCACTTCTGTGACGCGCGATTTATCGTCATGGAAGTGGACACTTCCGTGATGATAATTTTGGTAATGTCATGGAACACTTCTATGACAGCACAAGTATGACTATCTTGATTCTGTCATAAATTTGTCATGGATGTACATGCATGATAGAAAACGTGACCTACTGTGACAAACACGTATCATCACAGAAGTGTATTTTTTTTGTAGTGTAGGCCGTAATCTTGCCAGTCCTGTGAGTTGTGGAGCCCAGCCAGAGTTGTTATGCTGCCAAACCAAGACTTCTGCCGCCATTTAAATAGCCTTAGGGCTATGCCAGAAAATTGTATTCATCAATGATGTAATCATATACACATGTGTTTGATGAATATTCTTGTACCTGGAATGCTATATCATGGACCTGTCGTGCGTCAGGTGTTATCCTGGGCTGACGTGCGAAGGCCCCCTGCTCCATGCGGATCGGGGTGCCATAGGAGATGGTATCAGAGCAGCTAGACTGGCATAGGTTATCCTAGCATTAGATAACCGCTACCATTAACCCGTAATGACCCTAACTGATTTGACCCATCCCTGGCATCCGGCATGGCCACCGTTAATCAACAGGTGGCGCAGTCGGGAGTAACATGTCCTCACCGCGCTATTCCCGCCTAGTTATCCGGGAATGAATAGCAACCCTATCCTTTCTGGTCGACCACACCGCTTACCCTGCGCCATTAAGGGAAAGCACTACTAGAAAAAGGGCTATAGCTAATATGGACATTAATGGCGCACCATGTATGTGGTGTGCCACTGCTATATAGTAGTGATGCACCAGATACAGGTGCGCCATTAGTGTCCTCATTACTAATGGCGCACCACACACACGGTGCGCCATTACTAACAATTTTTTTCCAAAACTATTAATGGCGCACCAAGGCATAGTGCGCCATTACTAGTTTTAACTACTAATCGCGCACCACACACTCTGTGCGCCACTACTAACAATTTTTTTTACTTTTTTTTCAAAACTAGTAATGGCGCACCAGTGTACAGTGCGCCATTACTTGTTCAAACTAGTAATCGCGCACCATAACCACGGTGCGCCACTACTAACAATTATATTTTTTGGCAAAACTAGTAATTGCGCACCACGTAACAGGTGCACCATTAGTAACCAGGGTTACTAATGGCACAATTTTAGGTGGTGCGCCATTGGTAACCTGAGAGCAGCTAGATATTTTGGACAGCCACCTACCACACTCACTTTCCCCACTTCATTCTCTCCACCTCCTCCTCCAAGCTTGTCTCAGTTGCCTCCTCCTCCTCACCTCATTTGCACCATAGATTCACCCAAATTAAGTGGTTAAATTACCTTTTTTGATAGGTAAGTAAGGGGAAAGCTTTCTTTATGTTGTAGATCTACTTTTTTCTCCCTCCAACAATGTGCATGTGCACTTTTTATGGCCTAGATCTACGTATGTTTGTGGTGTTGCATATGTTTGTGTTTGCAGGTACCAGTATTTGAAATGCGATAGTTGCCAATATTTTGCCGGAATGTTGATTCATTTCCGTTTCGGCGAGAATTTGGCACTATGCATTCTTTTTGGTCCAATTTTTAGGCAAAGTCATGCCAAATTTTATCTTGGTTCTAAAATATTGTTTTGCTCTACCCCGCAGGCGATCATGGTCCGCACGATGACCGAAGGCATGGTGAATAGGTTTTTGAGCTCCGCGAAGGCCGAGATGCTTCAAAAGAACGAGACGGAGATAAGATGTCCGTGTCGAAGATGCAAGCTGAAGAGCCTTATTACGGAGCCGGATTCCGGACAGGTGTGGGACCACCTGCTCTTGCGTGGTTTCATGGATGGCTATCGGTGACAAGGTGATGAAGATGACTATGAAGTCGTCCATGGGGGCCGGGCAAGAAATGAGGAAGGGCAGTAAGACAACCACCGCGGCGAGGGCGGGCGAGAAGACGAAGAATCTCCAGGACATGATCACGACGGTGATGCAGTACACAGTCATCATGTAGAAGATGCCGGACATGATGATGAGGAAGATCAAGACGAAGGGCATGATCATGAAGATGAAGATGCCGGAGCAGACGACGATGGACCATCGATGGGCTGGGTGCAAGACCCTCATATTCAAGAGCTGCTTCTCAAGAAGACGGATAACACAAGAGCTGCCGCCCGAGAGAAAGCCAAGCTGGATCAACTGGAGATAGACGCGGTTACTCCATTGTATGAAGGATGCAGGCCCGAGGATACCTGCCTGAAAGTAACGCTCATGGCTCTGGAGATGAAGGTAAAACACAAAATGACCGACGCATGCTTCGACGAGAACATGTCATTCTGGCATGAACGTCTTCCCAAGGGGAACAAGTGCCCCACCAGTTTCGAGGAGGCGAAGAAAATCGTGTGTCCTCTGGATTTACCGCAAGTGAAATACCATGTGTGCATAAACAATTGCATCATTTATCGGGACGAGCACGTGGAGTCTACCATATGTCCGGTGTGCGGCGTCACTCGATACAAGAAGAGGAAGAAAGCTCCTCGAAAAGTGGTGTGGTACTTTCCGATCACTCCTCATCTGCAGCGCTATTTCGCGGACCCTAAGCTAGCAAAGCTCCTGCGTTGGCACACGGATAGGGAGGAGAAGAAGCGAGAAGATGACGGAAATGATCCGGAGATAAATAAAAAGACAAGATGCTGAGTCACCCTAAGGATGCAAGCCAGTGGCAAGCGTTGAACTTCGAACACCCAGAATTTGGGAACGATCCAAGGAACATCGTGCTGGGCGCGAGCACCGATGGAGTCAATCCGTTTGGCAGCCATAGAAGCACACATAGCACCTGGCCTGTGTTTGTGTGGATGTACAACCTTCCCCCTGGTTGTGCATGAAGAGGAAGTACATTCACATGAGTATGCTAATTGAAGGGCCGAAACAACCATGGAACGACATAAATCTGTATCTGGGGCTGCTGAAAGAGGAGTTAGACACGCTGTGGAAAACGCCAGCCAATACGTGGGACGCCGCAGAGAAAGAATATTTCCCTATGAGAGCCGCACTGCTCACGACGGTGCTGACTATCTCGGTTACGGATATTTCGCGGGGCAGGTGGTCCACGGATTTTCTGGATGCGTCAGGTGCATGGATGACACAACGTATAGCCAGCTAGATTGAGATCCCGGGTCTTCGAAAACCGTGTTCATGGGACATCGAAGGTGGCTTCGCGATGATGACTCATGGAGAAAATGCAAGGATCTGTTCGATGGTGAAACTGAACCCCGAAGACGCCCGCGTACGAGGAGCGGCGAGGAAATAGACGAGCTGTTGAAAAATTGGAAAGAGTGCCCAGAGCCGGGAAAGAAGCGAAAGGCGCCAGAGCCGCTGCTGAAGGTATGGAAAACGAGGTCTGTTTTCTGGGACTTGCCGTATTGGAAGATCCACCGTGTGCCTCACAGCCTTGATGTCATGCATATCACGAAGAACGTGTGCGAGAGCCTGCTTGGTACCCTGCTCAACATGCCAGAGAGGAACAAAGATGGGCCGAAAGCAAGGGCAGACTTGAAATCAATGGGCATTAGCGAGGAGCTTCACACTAATGTTGATGATGATGAGGCGAAGCAGGACACGGAAAGTCGTTGCAAAGGCAAAAAGGCCAAAAAGACCAGAAATGACTACCCTCCCGCGTGCTTCACTCTTAGTCAGGAGGAGATCCAGTAGTTTTTCACCTGCCTCGTAGGAGTAAAACTTCCTTGCGGTTACGCGGGGAAGATAAGCAGATACCTGGACTGTCACGTGCTGATGACGCAGATACTTCCAGTTCCAATCCGCGGGATCATGGACGCGCACGTCCGTGAAACACTATTTTGCCTATGCAACTTTTTCGACGTCATCTCTCGGAAGTCGGTTGGCGTGAGGCAACTCAGAAGGCTACAGGAAGAGATTGTGGTGATACTATGCGAGCTTGAGATGTACTTCTCGCCCGCATTCTTTGATGTTATGGTGCATCTGCTGGTCCATATCGTGGAGGATATCATCCAACTCGGGCCGACGTTCCTGCACAGCATGATGCCGTTTGAAAGGATGAATGGTGTCATCAAAGGATATGTTCGCAACATGTCACGTCCAGAGGGAAGCATAGCCAGGGGCTTTCTGACCGAAGAGTGCATCTCCTACTGCACGAATTAGCTAGGCATCGAGAACCCCGTTGGTCTGCCCGTCAACAGGCACCTCGGCAGGCTCGCTGGATGGGGTCACCGCGATGGTCGCCGCGGAATGCATGTCGACTTCGAGGGTTGACTCGCCGACTTTGAAAGAGCAAACCTAGTCGTGCTACAACACATAGACGTGGTCGATCCTTGGGTGGTAGAGTACAAAACCTTTATTGAGAAGACGTACAATGACCAAGGACAACAGAGGACGGACGGAGATATAATCAAAGAGCACAACTCATGTTTCACGCATTGGTTCAAGGAGAAGCTTCTGTCGTACCCTTTACATGAGGATTCTTCCGCGGAACAAAAACTCATATTCGCCTTGTCACAGGGTGTCGAGCACAACCTGATGACCTATGAGGCGTATGATATCAACGGCTACACATTCTACACCGAGGGAAAGGACATGAAGAGCGATGGTTATCAGAACTCCGGGGTACTGATGGAATCCTACATCGGTAACGACAAGGACAGATACTACGGAAGGATCGAGGAGATCTGGGAGCTGAGCTACGCTAGAGAGAAGGTCCCGATGTTCCGTGTCATATGGGCCAAGAGCGTCCTAAAAGAAGACCGGTATTTCACCACCATGGTTATACCCGAAGCCAAATCCAAGACCGCGGGCGCAAACGTCACCGCGAAAAATGAGCCATGGGTACTGGCTTCCCAAGTGGACCAATGCTTCTTCATTACCGACCGTCAAAGCCCAATCGTGTTGTCATGAGGAGAGGCAAAAGGAAGATCATCGGAATGGATGGAGTCGCCAATGAGCAAGACTTCGACAAGTACGACGACCCGAAGATGGAACATGAAGATGACGATGAAGTGCCATACACCACAAGAAGAAGCAGGACCACCCTACCTAAAGGACACGTCCTTACCCCGCTGTCCCCGCCTAGTTATCCGTGGAACGAATAGCAACCCTATCCTTTCTGGTCAACCGCACTGCTTACCCTTCGCTATTAAGGGAAAGGGGCCACACCATGCGGGCATGTCCCGCATAGCTGCCTATAAAAACCCCTTCCCGCTAGCCGTATCGCTCACTCCTCAGTCAGCCATGTCCTTGCAAAGAAGCCTAGCTAGTAACACCCCAGCCATGACTCGCTCTCTCAAAGCTCCCACGTTTTACACCCACACCTTTGTCGTCAACCATGCAGGCTTTCCACCTCTTCTTACTGAGATGCTCACCAAAGCCTTTGGCTGTAATGCTAGCCCCGATTACCTGGTGTTCCAATCGGCACCCGTCCCTCCCCTTCACCGCTATGATGCAAGAGTGCAAATCTGCCTAGGTCCCGCGGCAGATGGTCAGCCCTTTGTTTTTCAGGGCAGAGCCATGCCCACCACTGATTTGGCAATTCACGCCGCTACTGTGGAGGCTATCCTATACCTCCGAACGAAGTTCCCGCAAGTGGTAGAGAGCCGGGAGTTCTGCTTTTTCCCCATTGTGACAGAACCAGGAATTCAGCCTCCTACCACTGTTCCAGGAGATGACCCAGCAATCGCTCCCCTAGTGCAATATATCACTGCCCAGGGGATGATGATTGCCAAGATGCTTGCCGAGTTTAGAACTATGGACAATGATGCGGTACGAGTTGTCACGGAAGCTTATCGTGAGGCTCGTAAATTTGCATCTCAAGCCGTTCACCCAACTCCATCCGAACTAGTGCTACCCTCTCAGCCTGTGTTGCTGCCTAAGCAAAACATGGTCACCCTCGACAAGGCTCTTTACCGAATCCACCAACAACATTTGCTTGGGTCAATTTCAGCCACACCCCCAGCAGTCGAACCCCAACTCATAGTAGTGTCGGACGATGAAGATGGAGATTGGCTCAGCCTTCGTCCTCCCGGAGAGCCCCAGCAAGGCCAGCGCTCTGCATGACCCCAGTCACGCAGTCAGGTGTTTCGGCAAGTAGGTTGGTGCTTTGTTGTATGCTTGCACTGTTTGTAACCCATATGACGTGTTATGTATGCTTTCTTGCTTTTGGTTTTGTGTTGTTTTTGCATGTCTCTCTGTCAAGCAGAAATGTTTGACAGGGTTGACACTATGTTGTTAACAAGATTTTAATCAGTACGGCACATACACTAAAAACAACATTGACTCATCCCAAGTCTCTAATAAAATGCGCGCTGGTGTAGGTATATGTACACCAGGATTACATATACCCACTAGCAATAAAACACTTTAGTGTGTTTTGTCTGTTGTGTTTTTCAGTTGCATGTTTATTGCCTCTGTCTGCTTGTTAGTTTAGACTGCACTGCATACTGCACACATACTCGGTTCACCCACAAGTACATTCGGGCAGTACTCGGGGGAATGCAAAGTGACATATCCCTCTCTACCTGTGCATACCCCGTGTGCCGGATTTGTAGACCTAGAGCCTCGTAGTGTCATTTCTGTCTGGCAATTCCTCCTCTCTAATTCCTTTTACCGATTTCATTTTCGGAGGAACACTGCCAACTTTATTTCACTCGATCTAGTACATCTACCCCAATACAAATTTCAACTCTGATTCTACCTCTACACCTACATTTTGTGGAGCTATTCACGAAATTTTCCCATACCCCAGTGTGCTTCATGAGCTGGTACCGCCACCTCATCTACATGTGGACCCCACCACCACCATCATCTCTGCCTTGCGTGGCATAGGCGAGTTGCCACCACAGCTCCACCGCAGCACCCGATCACTCCGCCGGTGCAAAGCGACGGAGGATCAAGCATGGGGGAGGACCACCCAGTGCACCATCTTCTCCTGCATCTCGAGCCACCGCACCCAACCACGCGTTGTCCCGAACCCGATCATTCCTGATGAGAGTCAGCAGGAGAATCGACGAGCCGATCAGCGTGACCAGCAACGCCACGAGGAACAACCGTAGCGCCGCCAAGAACATCTCCTCGCCGAAGGAGCTCGGCTCGATCTCTCCCAAACCAAAGAGGTAGTAGAGCAGCATTGTGTTGTTGTGTTGAAGGAGAGCCGCGCTGCTGTTTTGATAGCCCAACTCCGGTGTACGGTGAGCGAGGTCCTGGAAAACCGCTCGTCGCTTGATCACCGGCATCCAGGAGGCGAATCCGTGAGCAGTGCCGACAAGGTGCTGGCCCGCGACGTGAGTGCACGCTGCACCGGCTTCGTGCACGCTGCACCGGCGTCGTGCACGCCGCGCACTACGGCACTAGGGTCGTCATCGCCCTAGGAGCTAGATGCACGCTGCACCAAGCCGCACGCGGAGGAGCAGCGTAGGAGAAGCAGCAAGCCAGAGGTAGAAGAAGGAGGCTGCCAGTGGGCCTTGGACCCACATGTCAGCAAGTGGAACCACTTTTCACTGGGGTGCATCTAGCTTTTTTCGAGAGTTTGATCTCAAGTGCCCTAGCCATGGATATAACCAGGTTTGCCATATCCCTCCCCGGGTGTACCAATTATCGGTGCCCCCAACTCCTTGAAATCTGACCGAAGGGTTAAAATTTTAACCCCGAGGTTTTCCCCGGGAGTGGTTATCCTTTCATTTGTGCTGTAACCCTAGTAATCTCGAGGACGAGATTCTTTTAAGGGGGAAGAGTTGTACCAGCCCCAAAATTGGGTTATCAGTTTTTGTGCTGTTATTCCTTACTGGCAATCATTTTCAAAATCTTTCTCCTGAGTTTGCTGGATGACTCTGAGAATTCTTATCATTTCCAACCATTCAAAACCTTGCTCATGTCTTTGTCAGTGGGCAAGACCTCATTTGCATTCATCTCAAAACCTCTCAAACCCTAGTTCCAAATTTTTGGAATTTGAATGTGGCCTTTGTGCTTACAAACGAGCTATCTTTTTCCTAATCTGTTGATCATCCCATCTATTTCTAGAGACCCTCCTATCCTCCTAATCCTTGGATATGCAAAAATATTGCTAAGACCCATGCAATATTTTTGAGTTGTGATTTATTCCTTTCTTGCCTTTCTGAGGAATAAAAATCCAAAGGCATAGCTAGCCATCTCCTAAATTCATGAGAATTGGTGGAGTTGATATTTATGCCTAATACAAGTTCTGGCAAACAAATATTGGCCATTATAAAATAAGGGAAATTGCCTTTTCCTATTTTAAGCCAATATTGCATTTTCCACTTTTCAAAGGAACTACTATTTTTATGGCATAGAAAATTCCCACATAAATTGTGGAGCTTTTCCTTGCTATATAATTACTAGTTCCATCCTTATGTCATGTTCCTCAGTTCAAAAATTGGGCACATGATCCAATCCAAGTTTTTGCCTTCTCTGAATTTTTGCAAAGTAAGTGCTTTATTCCTAATTCCAATTGAGCTGCAATTTGGCAGGGTGATTAACATGGATAAATAACCCACGGATACCAAATATGAGCTCAATCCCTTCACCTTATCTCGCTGTGCCATTTTTCAAAGTTTGTGACCAGATTGTAACTTTGTGAAGGAAGTACCTTCATAGAGTTTCCAAATGGGATGAAACTTTTCCATCTTCTCAAGTATCTCACATAATTACCCTCCACCTAAATTTAGTTCATTTCATTGAGCTATGTGAGCAAAGGAGCAATTCTTGTTTTCTGCCCCAATTTTCCGTTAGTGAAGCAAGTATATTTTATCTTGCTCCATTATGGCTGAAAATTTTCCCAAAACTTCTCCTATCCATATAACCTACCTGCACAAGATTTTGGCTCATTTAATTTAGCCAATATTTTCCTAGAATTTTCCCAAGCTTCTGGACAGAAGAGATGTTTGTGAAACAAGTACCAATTTGGCAACTCCATTTGGTCTGATCTTTTTGCAGCATCTACATATGAACAAATCATCAAGCTTTTCCAAGTTTTAGCCTAATCCAACACTCCTAGTAAGTGCTCCTTCATCATTTGATTTCTAGACCAGATTTGGCATTTGTACTCCAACTATGCTAAATCTTTGTCCTAATGACCTCATAACCCCCAGGACCGTAGTCCTTGCTACCCTAAGCCCCCCAGACATCAAGTTTACCTTTTTAACCTCTCTGGTTTTATCTCTAGAATGTGGTCAAGTTTGCTACAGCAAACTTGTGAAGCTTATTTTACTCAGCTCCCTTTGTCTTTGCCCGTTTCTTTACCGTAGTAATACTCTACTTTGGAAGGACTTCGTTGTAGACATGGTTTGGCATGGAGTAGAATGCCAGAGCGTGCGTTGTCCATGGTGACCACGGGAAATGTCGGCCAAAACGGTGGTCTACGCACTGTTCTCGTCGGCAGCGCTGCTCCGACCAGCTCTGGCCTCCTCATTAATGTCCCACAGCTCCCCCTCGACGTCGTCTTCTCGCTGGACCGCTCGCCCCCTTCGTTTTCTTCTCCGACGAGGCGTGCCAACGACCGTACAGTGTGCGCCCCTGGGCACCGCCGCCTTCCTCGCTCCTGTCCTTTTCTCCCTCTCGTCCGCGAGCGTTGCCCGACTCCGTGAGCCTCTGTGCCGCGTCCGCTCCCCTTGTCGCCTTCCCACGGCTCCCCGTGACCGCTGTGGCCACCAGAGCGTTAGCCGGACTTGCCCGGCGGCACTCGGCTCGGACACACCTCGCCCCGGCTATATAAAGAGCCCGCGACCCACTCGAGCACTTTAGCTGCTTCCCCACCCTCCTCTATGCCTCCCCACGCTCCTCATTTCGCCCCGGAGCTTCTCCCCGACCCCCGCCATCGCCATGGCCGCCATCTCGGGACCCGCTTGATTCCGGTGATCCCGAGCTCTCCTCTCTGTTTCCTCACCACCAATGCATCCCCCATGCTCCGGCAAGCCTCCCCGTGGCCTCGGCCCCTTCTCTTCCCCACTGTAGCGCTATGTCCACCGGTGGCCGAACCCTCTCTCCACCGTGGGCCCTGCTGCTCTCTCTCCGGCGCTCCTCGGCGGTAGGAACCACTTCCACGGGATGAGCCTCTCCCTCCCGATCACCTGGATAGGCTGCACTCTTCGTATGGTGGCCGGACTCGCCAGCGCTTGCTGTTGGGACGAGCCGCTCCCTCGCCCAGGTGCACTCCACGTGGGAGGAAGAAGAAGACCAGCCGGGCGGGCCCCACCCTACGTGGGCCCTTCTTGTCATTGGCCGAAGACGTGCTCAGTCAGCGTAAGTGGAGACGTATTCTGCGAAGAGCGTTTTCATTTGTTTGAAGACGTATTCTACGTAGTATGTTTTCTGACAACTGAAAACGTGTTGCCTGGTATACGCTTTCTTTTCCCTGGAAACGTATTTTCTCGAATGCGCTTCTCTTTTTCAGCCTCGCCCGCCGAGGTGCTTATTTTGTGAACGTTCACTGTTTAGTGCCTAAAAAGTGAACGGCCACAACTGTTCAACCGTAACTCCGATTGAGGTGATCCCAACGTTCACGTTCTCTGTTCGTCGAGCTATTTCCGTTGGTATCATTTTCATTATGTTTTCACATAGTGAAAATGACCATTTTGCCCTTGCCAATAAAACAGCCCCCTCCGAGAGAGAACTGTTTCCGGCAAATATTTCCGCGATCATTCTACACTTATCCCCGGAGTTTTCCTCGAACCCCAGGCGAGCCAACCTCTTATCATGAGCCCCGAACTTGCATGTTGACTTTTCTTGCAGCTCGTGTGTGTGTTTAGTTGCAGTAGTTTCTTGTCTGTTCCGTCTGCTGTTATTTCAGTCGTGCTATATGTTTTTGTTATCTGACTTTCATGCTTGTGCTTTCATGAAATAAGTTGACATGCTAGTTGGATGTTGCTACTGATAATATCATGCCTCTGTCTAGTTTAATGTTAGTAGTATCGATGTTATGATGATTCTGTTGCAGTAGTGGAATTACTAGTACTTGGTATTGCGATGTTTCACATGCTATCACTGTTCACTTGAAAAGATTGATGCTTTGTTACTGCATCTGTATGTTGCATGCTAGTTGTTGCATTCATGTTAAAAATGCTTGCATGATGATTGATGATGGAGAAGTTAATAATATGACTTAATAACAAAACTCCTCCGTCATCGATGGGATCGAGTCGCCACATTTAGCTGTTATAGGCAGGCCCTAGCTAGGTCTATTTTCATGCCTCTCGCTGGTGCTTCCAATGAGGGAAGGTTATGGGCACGCGCTACGCTGATCAGGTAGGCGGACATAAGCCTTGTGTGCCCGTAGTTAGATGATAAGCGCTTTTGTCCCCGTTTGGGACCGTTTTTGTTTTGCCACGACGGTGGCCATGGTGCCTTTGGTAGGCACGGGGCCACCCAGGACTGAACCCCAAGGGGGTGTTGGTCGGAGTGGCCGGGAGAGTGTCATGGCAGTAGGACGGTTTTGTCGGAATGCCATTGGTCCACCCGAATGGGATTGCGAGCCCATGGATTCCGTGGTGTGGGTATAGTGCGCTACCTCTCACTACAAAAAAAACTTCCGTGATGATACGTGTTTGTCACAGTAGGTCACGTTTTCTGTCATGCATGTACATCCATGAAAATTTTATGACAGAATCAAGATAGTCATACATGTGCTGTCGTAGAAGTGTTCCATGACATTACCAAAATTATCATCACGGAAGTGTCCACTTCCATGACGATAAATCGCGCGTCACAGAAGTGCTTTCGTCAAGGGTGACCGACACGTGGCATCCACTGTAACGGAACGCCTTAAGCTATCGGGTCTGGTTTTGGATCCGATAACCCGTTAACAGCCCCGACCAATGGGGATTTTCCACGTGTAAAATCATCATTGGCTGGAGGAAACACGTGTCGGCTCACCGTTGGGACAGATGTCATCCACTCATTGGACCCAAAGCGCCTATTAACGGCGCGTGGTGAAACTGGCCCGTAATGAATAGTGTATCACTTCATACCCATTATTCCATTGGGCCGTTTCCAGCCCATGTTATCTTTCGGCCTTCTCAGTGGCCATTTATTCTTGGGCTCATTTCCAGCATTCGGTTACTTACGGCCCGTTACTGTCATTTTCTACTTGTGGGCCAAATTCAGCCCGTGGTTATAGTCGGCCCGTTTGTGGCCCGTTAATATGTTGGCCCTTTTTCATGTAAAAAACCCGTTGGGCTATTTTCATAGAGTTATCAAATACGGCCTATTAACGGCCCGTTATTGTCCACGAATAGTACGACCCATGATTGGCGAAATGATGATACGCCCCGTAGAAGGCCAATGGATCCTATGGCTCGTAAAGGGCCCATGGATCGTACGGCCCGTAGAAGGCCCACGGATCCTACGGCCCGTATAGAAGGCCAATGGATATCCCGTAGAAGGCCCATGGATATCCCGTAGAAGGCCCATGGATCATACGGCCTGCAGGAGTCCCATGATTACAACAGTCCGTGTGTTGCCATGATTATTTTGGCCTAGTTTCCAAAAATATGTTATTGTGGCCACTAGAAAAACACAGAAAAAGAACTGCAATGACTACAAGCAAACAACTAAACAAGACAATAAGAAAATAAATAAGAAAGTAATTAACACTAGCCTATTACCGCTATTACACATATTACATCCACTGGGCATCAAAGTTCGCCACCAGTGCAAATATAGGGAACAAAGCAGCATATTACATACACTGGCCGTCAAAATTGGCCACTAGTGCAAATAAACACGGCAGCAAAACAAGAGCATAACTGAAACAACTTCAGAAGAGCTCAAGAAATGTTATCCCGGGTATCCACCATGCTGGCAATAAGCTTAGCAAGCATATTAGCTTTGTCCTGTTTGGCGCTAAAATCCTGCAACTTGCTGTTGCACTAGAAAGTATGCATCTGAATGCTCCAGGGACTTCCGCAGTCCTTCCGCTTCTTGTCGCAGCACAGCTGATCGATGTCTTTCAGCTTGTATCTGAGACTCAAGAAACCGAACTGATTCAGACAGTGAGTTTGAATAGCTTGTGCAAGCGGTAGTGGCCAGTAACTCGAACACTAAACCAAGACAGTACTTTGGGGTTGTCTCACTGTCTTTGAGATAGTCTTCCTTAGTTGTTTATCGGCTTTGTTGGAGACCAACAAGGATGTGTCACTATCCTGAACCTTATCTGCATTACTTCCTTTACAATTGCTTAATAAGGCACTCTTCCCCAATATTCTGTCAGCATTCTAAAAGAAGAAACAAGCAGACACATAACAGGTTTAGCATGTACTAGTATATGAAACTCATTTCAGTGAACCAGTTCATTAGTAAGGTGGACAGGATTAAACTACCAAGTCTTCTATTGCCAAGTACTAGTACATAATAGAAGCGTCAAACAAACATATATCTATGTCCTATGGTCACTGCATTGTCTTGCCAAATCAAAATAGAGACACGGTTCAAATCATATCAGTTCAAGACAAAGCGGCAGTGAAAGAATACAAAGCGTGGGAAACTACACGGCACAACAAGATTTCAGATGGGTACCACGGGTCTACATGTACAACAACACTATTGGCTCTATTGTGATGCTAGTAATGTGCATGATATGAGAAGTCAACTGTATACACAATTGAAATTGAAATCAACAGAGCTATTGATAAGAGCAAGCCTGTTAAAGAAACATGCGTGAACATACCTGCTGTGCCATTGGAGTTTCGATTGGATCCTTCAATTTAAAAATAAGTTTGTATGAGTAAATATAGTGATACAAGAGCAAAGTAGTATGCACGATAGCAATCATAGTTAAAAAAGGCGCGCCTAGGCTCTAGGCGTTGGCAAAACACATTGCGCATAACTACGCTTAATCTGTGCATAACTGCGCATAAGCATGCGCTTTGGTCAGTAAAGCGCAAGGCGGTGGCAAAACGCACAATTAACGCCTAGCGCTTTTTTGAACTATGATAGCAATGGAATCTTAAATTAGAACAGTTGTTCTTCAGGTTTAGGCACTTGTTCTACATGAACAAAGTACAGTAAGATGCAAGAATATAATACTTAAAAATAGAAAATGAGCTCATAGACCTTACCACATTCTTGGTTCGGGACCAGTACAGAACAAGGCGTTCCCAGTCATCGTCCAGTAAATGTGTCATAGGAGAACGTAAGGGAATTTGATGAGTTTCTTTGCCGGTGAAGTACGTTTTCTTCAGGTAATTCCGATACTGCCACCAAGCATTCTTGAAGATAGCAGAGGTATTGGCACAGGTTACCTCATCCTGAGTTTCCAAATCGGTCCTTCTCTATAGAGAAAAATGGGAAAATTTGCTGTATTATAACCATCATCGAGGTAGGATGCATGGGACAAAGCAAAGTAATTGCCATGAATAACATTACTTACACATAACTCCTGGACAAACTCCTGCAACTGGCATTTCCCTTCATCTTTGGTATAATATTTCCAAGATGGGAAGATACGCACATACGATTTAACAACATCAAATGCGATAGATGCTAAAATACGACTAGCTGGTTGTGCTTCCTCCACAGGAATAGGCGTACTAACTGGTGGAGTTGGGGTTCGCCGTGGTTGTACTGGCCCTTTGGGCACTGGAGCTGCCTTACTAACTGCTCGTGATTGGGAGCTCTGTGGTGGAGATGGTGCTGTGTCAACAGGAACTGGGTTACTATCTGCTGGGGTTGGGGTTAGATTGGGTGAAGCTGGTTCTCTGTCCATCGCAGTACAGGTACAATCTGCGAGAGTTTGGGTTATGTGTGGTAGGGCTGGTTCTCGTGCATGTACAACCGGGGTGCTATCTCCACCAAGAGGTAGCACTGTTTTATTTGAAGACCGTGTTTTTAGTCCGCTAGATACTGGCATCACCCGCTCCAATTCAAATGGCCGATAAACAGGAAACATAGTTGAATATACAGACATTGTATGAGAAACAGATGCAATAGATAGTGTGGAAAAAAGAGGACATGAAATAGTTGACATGTATATTGTTTAACTAAAACGGATAGCATGACATAATTTCACATATATGATGTCTATCTAAACTGGATAGCATAGCATAACATAATTCAAAGATATGATGAATAACTAAACAGGATCGCATGACATAATTCACCTACATGTTATCTAAGTAATCAGGATCGCATCATTTAATTCACATATGTGATTTATATGCTAAACAGAGGGCATTAGATATGATGTCTAAACTAAGAACATGGTGATGAATATTGTGTATATGATGTCTAAACTATGCAATGCAAGACACCATATGCATGATATGAGCAGTATAACCGTGCCAAGTTAGAGCATACATGTCGGTGGGAGAATAGGACTGGTCATCTGTCTCTGAATTCATCTCTGAGGAGCTATCGGGACCCAGCAAGAGATCTGCTTCAACAGGTAGCACTGTCTGCTCTGAAGGCCTTGTTTTCACTCCAGATTTTTCAGTCTCCCACCCAAATGGCTGATTCACAGGAAGAGTAGTTTAATGTACAAACATTGTCGACAAATGGAAATGTAATGAAGAAAAGGATGGTCAAGATATCATTCAAATATATGATGCCTGGTTAAACAGGATGGCATTACACATTTCACATATATTATGGCTGTCTAAAAGACATGAGACTGCATAATTCCCATATATGATATAGAAACTAAACAGGTGGCATTACAGAACATGTCTAAACTAAGCAGATGACATATATGATGTCAAAAGTAGGCACTACAAGGCAACATATGAATGATATGACTAACATCATCATGCCAAGGTAGAGCAAACACCTTGGGGGTAAATAGGAGTGGTCAGCGGTGTCTGATTCCGCCTCAGAACAGATATCTTCCTCTAGATTACAATTTGGAGAGAGGTGGGGAGGGCTTGCCATTGAACCCACCATGGAGCGATGTCTACATGACATTGTATTGCCGCGCAAAACTCTTCTCTTTTTCTCTACATGTTCAGCATGACTGTGTACAATATCTGACATGCATACGAAAAAAATATGGTGAGATTATGTAAGGAGAGCATGCAAAAATTTAGAGTGATGGTAACAACCAGTGGATGGATCAAAAAATAATGATAGCAGGCTGATGATTGCTTTAATTTAATAAAAAGACAGATGATGATTGCTTTATGATTTGTTTCCCACCCAAGATGAACAACATAGGCATACCCTAGGTGAACCAGATATTAGACAGAGATACTATTCATTGCTTCCTTGATATGTACCCCACAACTAATTTAGAACTCAAGTTTGAACATTAATTTGGACCTGACTTGGAGTCCAAGAAGTGAACAGGACGATAAAGTAGCATGTAATTTTAAGCAATGCATAACATAAGAAGAAACAAAAGAGTGCAACCTCTCTTGTGGACCCGTGTACTCCTCGGGTTCATCTGCTGAGTCGATGATGGTGATGTCGTTGTGGTGGGTGCCAGTGGCAGGGAAGGAGATCTGAGGCGGCGAAAGGCGGTCAGGAGTTGTGATGTCTGGTTTGGTGGATGTTTCTGTCAATGGAGCAGCTCAGGTGAGGTGGACGACATCGCGGAAGCAGCAGGACAAACCACACAAAGTTCCCTTCGACACCTACCTATAACTGAAGTAATTCTGTAAGGGCTCATTTGGCTTGCATGATTCTAAAAACGGAGGGATAGGAAAAACACCGGAATAGGATAGGAATGCACATGGTAAACAAAGCATTTGTAAACACAGGATTTCTGTCAACTTGGGTGTTTGGTTTACAGGAATTGGAAGAGCAGAGGAATGCAAAGAAACATGGCCAAATTAAAGTGAAACCATATGAAAGCGTGCACAGTTAGAATGTTATTCTGCCACTAATGCACTTGGTCTTGTTTTCATGCATAGGATTTTGAAAAGTAGGTCCAGGTGGATGTTTTGCTTCATTCCTTTCAACAAAATGCATGAATAATTGAGTAGTAGAGTGCCATTGGAAAATTCCCTATTGCTATGTTTTTCCGTTGAACCAAAATAGCCCAAATGGATCTACATGAATGTATAGTAATAAGTGATGCAACAAGTGTACAACCTCTTTGTCGTAGCCTTGTCGACCTCAGCATCATTGGCTTGGTGGCTGAAGCAGTTGAGGCAGAGGTGGCTGTCTGAGGTGTGGAGGAAGATCTGAGGAATCTATAGACGGCATCCAGGGCACTGCTCTGTTGATGGATCGTTCTGTCGTTGGAGCAGCTCCGGTGAGCCGTAAGACGTCAAGGATGAAGTAGCACAAGACAGACATCATCAATCTCAAGTGGGATTCTAATAGCATCTCCAATAGATGATGTAAAATAGATGTAAAATTTACATCACCAAAAACCACCTGACTACAACAGATGAGGTAAAAACTGTTGACTCTGAACTTAACTGTCGAAACTGAAATTTACTGTGGAATCTGAATGTTACTGTCGAAACTGAACACAATGGTAGCAGAGAGGCACTTGACATGTAGTTTAGGGAGGGCCTGCAGTTCATCTTCAACCTGCACCCCCCTGAGCCGCCAGCCACCACCGGCCGAACCGCCAGCCCCCGCGCCGCCTCGCCGCCCCGAAACAACTCCCCACCGCCGGTCCGCCGCCGCCCCGGCCAGCCCTCTAGGCCCCCCGCCCCCACCCTAAACCCTAAGATAGATAGTGGGGTACCTCTCCGGCGAGCCCCCGTCCCTACTGCGGGTGGTTCTTCCTTAACTCTGGCGAGCCCCCCACCCCCTGAAAATCGACTGACCCAAAAGTCGATTCAGTCGACTGAAGTGTAGCTAAATCTGAGCAGAGCAGCAGCACGAGCGAGGGGGAGAGCAGCAGCAGCAGCGCGAGCGAGCGAGAGCCGGAGCGGCAGTAGCTGGGTGAGCGAGCGATCGAGCAAGAGCCGGAGCAGCAGCTGCGCGAGCGAGCGAGCGAGAGCCAGAGCAGCAACAGCAGATCCGGCTGGTATGGCCGCCGCCGCCGAAGGGGCCTCGCACTGGGGGAGAGCCGCCGTGGAGATGTCGCCCGCGGCGCCGGCTTCAAGGTAGCAACTCCATGGGGGTGCGGAATGGAGCACCGTCGGCGCCGGGAGGTCGGGTTAAGGAGAAGGTGCGATGCGATGAGTGTACAACCTCTTTGGTGGCGCCGAGTAGGCCTCGGCTTCGTCCTAGGAGTCGGTGACGATGCTGCGGTTTCGGTGGAGCAGGTTAAGGTGGCGCTGTGGGGATGGAGCAGCCGCGATAGACGAGGCGATCATCGGAGCAGCTCCTTGGAGGTGGAGGACGGGGCGGCTGAACCGGCGGGACGACGAGATGGATGACGGATCCTCATCCGGGGAGGTGGACGAGGGACGTCGAGCTGTTGCGGTGGACGACGTCGTCGGGGAAGAGGCTCCGGCTGGGAAGCGGTGAGGTGGCGGACGGAGGAGGGTGGGGTTTCACGGCTGGAGCGGAGAGGTTATGGCGGCCTGGGATTTCGAATGGCAAAAAGGAGACGATGGGAGGAGGTGAACCATGACTTAGGGACGCGCTTGTCCAAAATGTAGGGTGTGTTACAAAAGTACCCCCACCGATTTGAACTAACGGCCCTTTCGGCTCAGGGTTAGAAGGGGGATTTCACGTGTCGGGATTTGTCACCTGGCGGGAGTTTTCGCGAGCGTTGTAATTTTGGGATAGCAAGGCGCGGGTTGTGAAGGCGCCAGTTTTGGGAGCACGATATCTGAATTTTCGGGATATAAAAAGGCGCGGGTTGAATTTTAGGGACAAGCCTAACGTGTAATATTGTACTTGTACGTACCAAATCAATTCACACTTCCCTCAACCAAAAAGAAAACGAAAAAATAAAACTATTCACACCACACAAAGAGAGAGTCTTGCCCCGTTTTACTATAAAAATGCTATTCAAAGCTACTCCCTCCTTCCATCTATACAGGGCCTAATGAATTTTCGATGCTAACTTTGACCAAATATTAGAGCAATAATATATGACATGCAACTTACACAAAGTAGACCGTTAAATTCGTCTGTGAAAGGTTCTTTCAATGATATAATTTTCACATTGTGCATGTCATGTACTATTAATTTTGTCAATAGTCAAAGGCGGTCTTAAAAAATGCATTACGCCCTATATAGATGGAAGGAGGGAGTATGAATCCATGTTATGTCCAATTAAATTTTTTTGCTTACTGTATAATTCATGTAACCTACTCATACCAACATTTTAGTGCATTCCAAATGTCTATACTATCGCTGCAATTCGAACTGAATTTGAATTCGTTTCTCTATTTCAATAAGAACCTACAATCATGATTGTTGCCAACTTCAACCATCATTCATGTATTACCTTAATAACACACCACATAATTACTATAGAGATAGATATGAACTATGTGTACTACATGAACTCGAATTCTATTTTTTGAATACACTTGATGTTGATTCCAAATAATAGTACATTTGACGTACTAACTATATATTCATAATCTAAACCCTATTCCATATGTACACCGTGTTTATCACACATAGTATAGTGCCCCGCCCCCTACATTATGACAAGTATTTAGACCTGAGTTGCAAAAGCCAGACATTAGCCCAAATTATGATCAATGTTCTATATATTATATGTAGTACTAGCAAGATGCCCATGCGTTCCACAGAACATCAACATGATCAAGGCGAGGCCTAATTTGCAAATATGGAGAGGGGTGTGGGTATCTTTTTTCAAAATTGCCATAGTTTCCTTCCTATCCCTCAGATATAAATCGGACGGCCTATATTGCAGGATGGCATGCACACCATCATCAACAACTCCATTTTTTATAAGAGTAGAGATAAAATATATTATATGTAGTATAACATGTTCATAACCACACCATGTGTATCACCATTATATATATTCACACATGCGTCGGTTTAAAACACTATGATAAATTCTTCAAATATCCGAGTTCGCTTTTTATGATGAAGTATGATCTCTATTCATCTTTTACACCCACACAATCATCTTATCTGTGTAGCTACCACTAACTTTCTCTCATGCATGCACACGCCCGCATCCCTCTCACCCTCCCTCAGCATTCTCTAGCTCCATCGTGCAAATTCATCTTTTCACTTTAGGTCGTTCACCCACGGTGTGTGTAGGCCCCCCAGCTCCTTCATTACGGCACACATCGATCGATATGCCTCTCTAGCCAGGTGTGCCTAACACAAACACAAGCTTCCCCTCTTCTCTTATCACTGTCCATGCCTCACTCCCACCACTCTTTTCATCGATCTCGTACTCGCACACTCCTTCCCCCTCGATATAGTATGACTCCCGCACCACCTCCTAGATGCATCCCTCTCTCTCTATCCTTCTCCCCGTGCCTCATTTGCTTCTAACACACACATGCATGTATACCGATCGATCTCCCAACATATACCTAGGTCGACTTTAACTATTCCCCCCCATCGATCGATGTACCTCACAAGTTATCTCTCTTCTTTGTCTGACAAAGGACGGTTGATCTTCCTATGTAGTTATGTCTGCTTACCACAGCCATATCGTCCCCCCTCATCATTCGTGCATGGCTCCCGGCCCATCTCTCACACGCACGTGCATAGACAGGCAGCCATCCCCTCTCTTATTGATATTGCAGGTGTGCCCTCCGGTTGTCTAACAAGCCTATCCCACCATTTGTTAGAAGCAACTCCACTACCACCCCCTCCAACACTCTAGCTCTGTCTCTCTCCCAACCTTATTCCTCTCCTACACATATGCATGGATGTCGATCGATCTCCCTTAATACATGAGGTAGATCGATCTCCCTTAATACATGAGGTAGGCCTCTCTCCTCCTCCACACATATACCAGCCATTGTACCTCTATAGTTAATTAGGCCTCCCCCCCACCACCATACATTGATAGTCGAGCGTTGTAGGTAGGTATCGATGCCACAGAGACAAACTGCACCTGTCCCCTCTCACGTTCCAGTAGGCCAACCACTCTATATCTTTGATGTGGGAACACACAAATTTGATGGCACTCTTTATCGATCGCGCGCACACACACACACACACATCATCCCTCTCTTCGATTCTATGGATACCTCAAGCCGATGATACCTCCACTCTCTTCTCGTGGATCTCCCCCTCTATATATATATATGATATATCCAGGACTCTATTTCACACACGTTGCATATGTTACATTTTTTGATTGACCCCACCCCCCCCCAAAAAAACTCTCACGAACCCACACACTATATCTCTCTCACACAACCCCACGTAGGTGGTGTACGTATACAAGAAGAGAATAGGTGCACCGTGCACATACTCACGCTTCGTGCCCAGCCACACCCGCGCGGGTACACGGTGGAGCTCATTTCTGTACGACATGGCAGCCCACGTGCTAATTTGAACGCGTGTAGTGGTTGTTTACCTACGGTCGTGTACCACGCGTGCACGAAACAAAGTTTGACTTGATGCGTTGGCGCGTTATTTTCAAATAAAGTTATATCGCTCAATGGCACGTACACAGAATATAAAATGATTTTTATGGAGAAAAAGGTAGTCCGCTCCACTATATACAATGGAGCCTGCCTGGTTTGTCTCTCTTCAGAGTATCTCACACAACGCTGCGGTGGCCTCTCTCTCTCTCTCTCACTGTTGGTCACTGATCCGGCCGCATCCCGCCCGCCGGCGGAAAGGGAGGACGTGCATCGTTTCTCCGTTCGTCGGCGCCGAGGCAGCACGTCCCGATCTGTGGTACACGCCGTTCTCTCTGACCATGCTCCGGCGCGGTAGGGCCTACGCCACCTGTTAGCTGCCGCAGTATGGGCAGATTCCGCCCGCCGCCGCTCACCTAGTTACATCCCGACGACCTCCAGGCCCCTCCGGCCTTGCTCCACTGCCCGTCTTCCCACGTTGCTACATGTGGATATTCCATAGTTCTTTGCCCAAAACGTAGCTCGTCCGGCATCTTTCCATATTGCAATCTCGTCCTCACACCGTTTTAGACAAACACAACCGTGTTGTTATCTTCCCGTAGGACAAGGAATATGCTTCTTTTTTGTCGTCGCATGTGTCATCAACTGTTATTGGCCAGTAATTGTTTCCTTTCTACCTCTTTTTTGCAAACAGGGCTATCCATTTCATCTCGTTGCTATTGCGACCTTTTGTTGAACTGCACAAATCACTTTTTTCTTAAGAGTGTTTTGTGCAGTTCTACCAAAATGTCACACGGGCAACGTCTCTACATTTTAGTGCGACTGCACAAAGGGAGATTGGTTTTGCTCTATCCTCCTCATCCAACTCCGAGCCTAATCTTCTCCAACTAGTTAGTCTTAAGAGAGACTGCAAAGGTGACCGGCTTCTATTTGTGTGTTTATTGTTTCATCAGCAATCCTCTATTATCGTAATCACACTTAATATCTTTGGAAAAGGGACACTCAGCTCTATTTTAGTGGAACTGCACAAAATGATTGGAATGTTGCATGCTCCAGAAAGCTACTTTTTCCCCAACATGCCTTGTTGATTTAGACAGAGCTGGGGGGGCATTGCTACCAATGAAAGCATGGATCAATTTTAATTTAACACCTTCTCACAACTTTGTCTTCAGTTGTGATGTAAATATTAGCTCTGATCTGCTAATAATTGAGATGCATTAGCAAGGAAGTTAGTTTTTTATTGTTTCCAGAAGACCATCGATGGCAAGACACACGAAACAAAAGCTGAAAGCTCACACCATTGTACAATTTCATGTCGCTGGAAAATTATTTGTATAGTACGTCAATTATGTAAACAAATGCTGGAATCTTGATAACATTGCCAGAAGCCTCTTCGGCATCCGGGTCCATGTGCCATGCACAAAATTATACTCCTTCGTTCCTAAATATTTGTCTTTTTACAAATTTCAAATGGGCATATTTTAGAGTGTAGAATCACTCATTTTGCTTCGTATGTGTACTCCCTCCGTTCCTAAATATTTGTCTTTCTAGAGATTTCAACAAGTGACTACATACGGAGCAAAACGAGTGAATCTACACTCTAAAATATGTCTATATACATCCGTATGTAGTAGTCCATTTGAATCTCTAAAAAGACAAATATTTGAGTAGTCACTCCTTGAAATCTCTAGAAAGACAAATACTCCGGAGTATATTTAAGAACCTAGGGGGTAGTGCACAGCCGCATGGGAGACTCAGCCCGGTCGTTGCGCCGCATTAATAGTGAGTAATGAGCAGTCAAATCATAAGCCCCACCTTTCCCACTGTAAGTTGCTCGGAAGAAGCAACCATCAATATGCTCTTCTTTGAATCCGCTCATACTACTCCATCCGTCACTGTTTATAGAGCGCGCTTCAGAAAAAGAAAAAATCTCTGGGCCAAGGCGACTAGCGATCGGCCTGAAAAATAGCATTGGTAGTTATAGCACGGCGTCTATTACTAGAGGAAATAATGCGTACACACATGCATGCAGTGCTTCCACCCTCGGGTACACACATGCATGCACTTACTCCACTCCATAGTACATCGAGAGAAAATTGTGGACTTGATTGCGGTTACCATGCCCTAATTAATTGAGCATTAAACCAAACGCGTCTAAAGTCTCTCTGGTGGTGGAAATGCATTGAGAGAAATGCATCATAATGAAGCGCGCCCTGTAAACTGTGATGGAGGGAGGAGTAGTATGAAGGTGCAAAACCAAGTACGCATATGGCCAGTCGGTCAACGCACCTCCTCTTGGCATATCACTGACATGTGGGACCGGAGTGTGAGCAAACCGATCTCAATTGACGGCAAAATGGCCAACCCGCCGTTCCTTGAGAGAGACGAGGAGCGAGAACACACAAACGGGCTCGCACAGAGGCCAAGATATATTCGAGCATGGTTGATCGATATCATCATTACATGTTGGGCTGCCGTTTTCCGCCCTTCTCTGGAATAAATGTGTACTTTATCAGAGATTAAAAAATATAAGAGTACAGAGGCTCCACCATGCGGTTCTAGTAGTACTACTACTCGTACTACTAAACCTTGCGCTTGGCTCTTCGCCTCTTCGTGAAGTCGAACAATGATGGTACTCCACATGTTCGGTACTACAGTGTATGCCTCTGGCAATCTGACACCGAATGAACTGATGCATCTCCACCGCCTAGGCGAGGGTACGTTGCATTAGTCAAAAGGCGTAAGTGAGCTTCACCTTGTCCTGCAAGCTTCTCCTCGTTCTGCTGGTTGACGGGACACACCAACAAGTAGTGCTAGTCCATACTCCCTCCTTTCCGGTTAATATGGCTTAATCTTTTTTGCGGGTAAATGAGAGAGCTTTATTCATATATAAGCATTCTTAGGACGATCAGCCAAGACACTGGTCACTAGGAAGCGAGGTACCCCGCAAAAAAAGAAGTAGGAAGCGAGGCGTTTCATCAAGCCAGCTCTCGGCCACATTCAAAGTGTAGCAAGCACGGTTCGCACAAAGATGCGCCACAAGGTTTGCTGACCTATTTACTTGTTGAATAACAAAAAAAGAGGAAATATTACTGAGCGCTCCTATTAGTAACAGGATATGAGCCAGAATTAAGCGAGAATTGTGGCGAGTGTTCCATGCAATCAACTTCCATTATCACATGCGAGAACCCTCGAAGAGAACCAAATGTGTTGAAGATTGCTTTATCACATTTTAAAAATATAATAAGAGTGCAGACGCTCCTCCATCCGGTTCCTAGTACTAGTATAGTACATACCTCTATAGACTATAGTAGTAGTACTAGTACTAGTAAACTTTGCGCTTGGCTGTTCGCCTCTTCGGGAAGTTGAACAATAATAGTACTAGTATAGTGTATGCTTCTGGCAATCTGACACCGAATTAACTATTGCACGTCCACCGCCTGAGCGAGGGAGAGCTTGCATTAGTCAAAAGTTTCTCCTTGTCCTGCGAGCCACCGCGCGCAAGCTTCTCCCATCCTGCAAGCTTCTCCTCGTTCGGCAAGTTGACAGGACACAACAAAGTAATGCTAGTCCATACTGCCTCCTCTCCGGTTAATATGGCTTAATTTCAAACGAGATAAATACACTGTATGTCACTGTATATTTGTAAAAATACGGTCAGTGGACTTCATAATACGCTCATTGCGCTCAAAATATACATTTTCCGGTGTTTATACGGTCACTAGCTCACCCTGGCTGAGTATGTGTGTGCATGCACTTGTAGGTTGAGCACTTGAGCGTGACCGTGTGTGTTCCGTCGTGTGCTCGGACATGCATGCATTAGGGTGTCGCACGCGTTTTTGCGTCCATGTGTACGTGTGACTGTTGCATACACGTATGGGGAGTACGTGTAGGGGCCACTAAAGCAGCAGTCAAATCACACAGTAAGTTAGTCGAAAGAAGCAACCATCATTTCACTCTTCAATGACACATACGCAATATAAAATGGTTGATATGGAGAGAAAAAGAAAACCACTATATATACACTAGCAGGAGCCTAAGCTACAAGCCTGCTTGCTTGGGTTGGTCTCTTCACAAGCATAGAACGACGGTGGCCACACCGTTGGTCACATATCCGGCCTGATCCCGCAGCTGGGGGAAGGGAACAATGTTCTGCGTAGACGCGGTCAACATCGGCGAGGGAGAAAATCCACAGTCGGTGCGTCCCAATTGGGGGTCACCGCGGTATGGGCCGATGCCACGTCCCAACCGCCCTTCTAGCTAGAGCCCGACGTCCCAGGTAGTCCATCTTCCTTTTGGAGCCGGCTTGCTCCAGTACCACAGCTCCCCATGTAGCTCCATCTCCATGTCGATATTTCTCAACTTCTACTGGCTTCTACTTGTGATGAGTTTATGTCTCATGAACTAGTTCTAGTACTATTATTCCAATCACACTTCTTCAATATCTTTGCCATCAGGGATGCTCAGCTCGATTTTAGTGGAACTGCAAAAAAGCATCGTATGATCCGAGGGTGCCAGCCGTCTTTCCTTCGACAGGTTCTACCTGGCCAGGAAATTAAATCATGTTTAGGGTTTAGGGTTTAAGTCGTAGTGACCCCATCAGTAGTTTTTCTTTCGTACACGCTCTCACAACTTTTGTCTTTAGTTGTGAAGTAAATATTAGCTATGATCTATGAATCATTGAGATGCATCAGCATGTGTGTTAGTTTTCCTTTGTATTTGATGGAATGTTGTAACGGGGCAACCTTGGAGTAGGAATGAAAATGGAGCGGAAAGTTTCCGTTTTTCCCGAGAAAAAATGGAAACGGAGAGAAACCAACGTTTCATTTCATTGGATCACGCCATCGAGCAAAACCAACGTTTAAATCACATCTGTCGCGTTCGTGTCTCACCCTCCTCAATGGCTCGACCCCACACGGTCACTCGGCATGCCACTCAGTGCAAACCGAGTATACGATAACTTTCCCGCCTGCTTGTCGATGGATCGCGCCATGGAGTACTAGTACTACTGGAAGAGATTGACGAGTTGGGGGAGGACAGCTAGCTGTAGCACGGACTCCCAAGAACTTTTTACATGCATGTTGTGGCCGGTTATTGCGACCTTTGAACGCGGAGCAGTCGCGTGCACTAGGAAGCGGCGCGAGCGACGCTCTCTCGGCCGGCGCGCCGCTTCAATGCCGGCGCCAGTGAGAGGTCGCATCCGCTCTGGCCGGGCATAAATGCGGCACTGACCGTTTCGGGCGGGAAGCACGCGCGGGTGATGAAGAGGGTTCGGGTTGGTCAGGAGCGGCCGTGGCAGCGGTCCGGACGCCCGCAAACAAGAGATGTTGTATATTAATATTGCCGCGTATATAATTAACAACGTAAATAATGTGCCAGTTGGACAAATATGATTGGAGATGGAGATGGAAATGGAATTTTACGTAAACACGGATATGCATGTCTATGTCCATGTGTGTGTGCGCGACGACTCTCGTGACCTGGAAGCGGGGGCTGTTTTTTTATCGAGTTTTCTTCCTTGGTACGTTAAAAAATTGTCCGCCAGTTTTCGTTTCTTTTTTCCGGGAACGCGCGTATTCTATTTAAAACCACTGCTATGGAGAGATTGTTTTACTCCATTATAGCCTCTTGTTTGATAGAGTTTCTCGCGTCTCGCTCTCTCACCCTCTCCATATGAAAATAAGATGACAGTGTCCACACTATCTCCTCACCGGTGGTCACAGATCCGGCCGAATCCCGTCCGCTGCAAGAGGTGAGGAGGTGCAGCGTTGATGTTGTCGCCGTCGGCGATGGAGGAAGCCGATGCGCACCGTCCTCTCGGAGCCGGCGCTGGCGCGGACGAAGGTCCTCCGCGCCCTTGTTCGCTGTCGTCGTGTGGGCAGATCCCACCCGCCCGCCTAAGCGACATCTCGGCTACCTGAGGTATAACTTCTTGTACTGGTCCAGCTCCCCAGGTCGCTGCATGCGGGTTTTCTTCTATGCGACTACTCCCTAGCTCCCCATGTATAGTAGCTAGGGTTCGTCGGCTGGTCCAACATCACCTACTATTATAGAGGAAATGCCACTCGAAAAGTTGTCCTGATTTATGCCTCAGTGGAGGTATACATGTTGTTTCGATAAAAAGTACATGGTGGTTGTGCGGTCATTGTCCATATGCTCCTATTGCTGCTTCTAATCTAATACTATCACTGGTTAAATGAAGAAATGCTTTTTTCTCGGGTATCCTGGTTTAGTTCCCATCAAGATAATCATGATGATTCTGTTTGTTGGTGTACTTTTCATAATTCTAATTGACAATTGAGATGTCGTTGTTAATCTTGTGAAACAAAGTAACAACACTATATCCCTTTTTTATATTTTCGGAAACAGCGATGCGTATCTCCATACCCGGGCATGTCTTCCTCAAGTTTAGTGGAACTGCACAAAATTGGATGGCCATTGTTGTTCTGCCTCACTGTCCTCTGCCACGTGGTTCTTCCTTCCTCGAGCTTGATTACTGAGAAGAAACAGACCACAGTGAGGATTTTTCGAACTTCATAGGTGCCTCACCCAAACTTGATGCCAAATGGATGATGCATCACCACGATGACCTATCGATGGTCATGGTTGCGCCTCATGGTTGCGTCGGCTGGTGAAGTTGGTCGATTTTTAATGAAAAACAAGTTGTCTTCCATCAGTGCTCTTTCCTTGTTACCCACAAAGATGATATCCTTCGTCGGTTTACCTTGGTTGCATTGGAGACGCGGTCGTCTTTCACGTTGGTGCAATTTTATCACACAATTGGCTATGAACCAAATGTTTCCTCAAAGAAGGATCGACGTTGGTACTAAGAGCATAAGTTTTGTATTGATTTCTAAGCCTTCTCACAACTTTGTCTCCAGCTCCCCTGTAATGTTATTTGTCCAGCTATTAGCTTTGATTAAAAAAAATGGTGTGGACTAAAAACCCGGATGGACGTAGTAGCCCTCCATTTTTGTTTACTCCGCATATTAGATTTGGCTGAAGTCAAACTTTGTAAAGTTTGTCCAAGTTTAGGCCAAACACAACAAACCATAATTATTAGAGAGGGCAAACTGTACATACTCTCAAACCTTTCCGATAATTGAAATTAAAATTCTTTATTTGTACACACTCTCACACGTTTCCGATAATTTGGCGCATGTGTGGTTATTCAGTTAAGGGAGGGTAGTGTACCGCACGTGAAGGACATGAAGTGCGACCAGGACGCGTGGATAGTTAGTTCATCGGAAGTACTCCCTCTGTTCCTAAATATTTGTCTTTCAAGTGGTTTGAAATGGACTACCACACACGGATGTATATAGACATTTTTTACAATGTAGATTCACTCATTTTGCTCCATATGCAGTCATTTGTTGAAATCTCTAGAAAGAAAAATAATTAGGAACAGAGGGAGTAGTAGTTTTCTTCACTGGTACGTTAAATAAAGAGTTTCGTTTCGTACTTACACAATTTAAAACGATTGTTATGGAGAAAATAAGAAAATCACTCCACTATATATTAGTCGTATACACGAGTACTATATGGACGCAACTTCATTGACTTTAGTGTACCTGCCTTCGGGTTTATGACAGGTGGGCCCAAAATGTGGCTGGCCCACCTGTCATACAGCAAAAAGCAGGTACAGTTAATGCACCGGAGCTCAGTCCGTACTACTGAAGGAAATATGCCCTAGAGGCAATAATAAAGTTATTATTTATTTCCTTATATCATGATAAATTTTTATTATTCATGCTAGAATTGTATTAACCGGAAACATGATACATGTGTGAATACATAGACAAACAGAGTGGCACTAGTATGCCTCTACTTGACTAGCTCGTTGATCAAAGATGGTTATGTTTCCTAGCCATAGACATGAGTTGTCATTTGATTAACGGGATCACATCATTAGGAGAATGATGTGATTGACTTGACCCATTCCGTTAGCTTAGCACTCGATCGTTTAGTATGTTGCTATTGCTTTCTTCGTGACTTATACATGTTCCTATGACTATGAGATTATGCAACTCCCGTTTACCGGAGGAACACTTTGTGTGCTACCAAACGTCACAACGTAACTGGGTGATTATAAAGGTGCTCTACAGGTGTCTTCGAAGGTACTTGTTGGATTGGCGTATTTCGAGATTAGGATTTGTCACTCCGATTGTCGGAGAGGTATCTCTGGGCCCACTCGGTAATGCACATCACTATAAGCCTTGCAAGCATTGCAACTAATGAGCTAGTTGCGGGATGATGTATTACAGAACGACTAAAGAGACTTGCCGGTAACGAGATTGAACTAGGTATTGAGATACCGACGATCGAATCTCGGGTAAGTAACATACCGATGACAAAGGGAACAACGTATGTTGTTATGCGGTTTGACCGATAAAGATCTTCGTAGAATATGTGGGAGCCAATATGAGCATCCAGGTTCTGCTATTGGTTATTGACCGGAGACGTGTCTCGGTCATGTCTACATAGTTCTCGACCCGTAGGGTCCGCACGCTTAAAGTTAGATGACGGTTATATTATGAGTTTATGTGTTTTGATGTACCGAAGGAGTTCGGAGTCCCGGATGAAATCAGGGACATGACGAGGAGTCTCGAAATGGTCGAGACGTAAAGATCGATATATTGGATGACTATATTGGGACATCGGAAAGGTTCCAAGTGATTCGTGTATTTTTTGGAGTACCGGAGAGTTACGGGAATTCGTATTGGGCCTTAATGGGCCATACGGGAAAGGAGAGAAAGGCCCCAAAGGGTGGCCGCACCCCTCCCCATGGACTAGTCCGAATTGGACTAGGGAGGGGGGGCGCCCCCTCCCTTCCTTCTCCTTCTCCCTTCCCTTCTCCTACTCCAACAAGGAAAGGAGGAGTCCTACTCCCGGTGGGAGTAGGACTCCCCCCTTGGCGCGCCCTCCTCCTAGGCTGGCCGCCTCCCCCCTTGCTCCTTTATATACGGGGACAGGGGGCACCCCAAAGACACAACAATTGATCTCTCGATCTCTTAGCCGTGTGCGGTGCCCCCCTCCACCATAGTCCACCTCGATAATATCGTAGCGGTGCTTAGGCGAAGCCCTGCGTCGGTAGAACATCACCATCGTCACCATGCCGTCGTGCTGACGGAACTCTCCCTCAAAGCTCGGCTGGATCGGAGTTCGAGGGACGTCATCGAGCTGAACGTGTGCTGAACTCGGAGGTGCCATATGTTCGGTACTTGGATCGGACGGATCGTGAAGACGTACGACTACATCAACCGCGTTGTGATAATGCTTCCGCTTTCGGTCTACGAGGGTACGTGGACAACACTCTCCCCTCTCGTTGCTATGCATCACCATGATCTTGTGTGTGCGTAGAAATTTTTGAAATTACTACGTTCCCCAACAGTGGCATCCGAGCCAGGTTTTATGCGTAGATGTCATATGCACGAGTATAACACAAGTGAGTTGTGGGCGATATAAGTCATACTGCTTACCAGCATGTCATACTTTGGTTCGGCGGTATTGTTGGATGAAGCAGCCCGGACCGACATTACGCGTACGCTTACGCGAGACTGGTTCTACCGACGTGCTTTGGACATAGGTGGCTGGCGGGTGTCAGTTTCTCCTACTTTAGTTGAACCGAGTGTGGCTACGCCCGGTCCTTGCGAAGGTTAAAACAGCACCAACTTGACAAATTATCGTTGTGGTTTTGATGCGTAGGTAAGAACGGTTCTTGCTAAGCCCGTAGCAGCCACGTAAAACTTGCAACAACAAAGTAGAGGACATCTAACTTGTTTTTGCAGGGCATGTTGTGATGTGATATGGTCAAAGCATGATGCTAAATTTATTGTATGAGATGATCATGTTTTGTAACCGAGCTATCGGCAACTGGCAGGAGCCATATGGTTGTCGCTTTATTGTATGCAATGCAATCGCCCTGTAATGCTTTACTTTATCACTAAGCGGTAGCGATAGTCGTAGAAGCATAAGATTGGCGAGACGACAACGATGCTACGATGGAGATCAAGTTGTCGCGCCGGTGACAATGGTGATCATGATGGTGCTTCGGAGATGGAGATCACAAGCACAAGATGATGATGGCCATATCATATCACTTATATTGATTGCATGTGATGTTTATCTTTTATGCATCTTATCTTGCTTTGATTGACGGTAGCATTATAAGATGATCCCTCACTAAATTATCAAAAAAGTGTTCTCCCTGAGTATGCACCGTTGTGAAAGTTCTTCGTGCTGAGACACCACGTGATGATCGGGTGTGATAGGCTCTATGTTCAAATACAACGGGTGCAAAACAGTTGCACACCCAGAATACTCAGGTTAAGCTTGACAAGCCTAGCATATAACAGATATGGCCTCAGAACACGGAGACCGAAAGGTCGAGCGTGAATCATATAGTAGATATGATCAACATAGTGATGTTCACCGTTGAAACTACTCCATCTCACGTGATGATCGGACATGGTTTAGTTGATATGGATCACGTGATCACTTAGAGGATTAGAGGGATGTCTATCTAAGTGGGAGTTCTTTAGTAATATGATTAATTGAACTTGAATTTATCATGAACTTAGTACCTGATAGTATCTTGCTTGTCTATGTTGATTGTAGATAGATGGCCCGTGCTGTTGTTCCGTTGAATTTTAATGCGTTCCTTGAGAAAGCAAAGTTGAAAGATGATGGTAGCAATTACACGGACTGGGTCCGTAACTTGAGGATTATCCTCATTGCTGCACAGAAGAATTACGTCCTGGAAGCACCGCTAGGTGCACCACCTGCGCCAGCAACTTCAGACATTGTGAATGCCTGGCAGTCACGTGTTGATGACTACTCGATAGTTCAATGTGCCATGCTTTACGGCTTAGAACCAGGACTTCAACGACGTTTTGAACATCATGGAGCATATGAGATGTTCCAGGAGTTGAAGTTAATATTTCAAAAGAATGCCCGGATTGAGAGATATGAAGTCTCCAATAAGTTCTACAGCTGCAAGATGGAGGAGAATAGTTCTGTCAGTGAGCATATACTCAAAATGTCTGGGTATAATAATCACATGATTCAACTGGGAGTTAATCTTCCGGATGATAGCATCATTGACAGAATTCTCCAATCACTGCCACCAAGCTACAAGAGCTTCGTGATGAACTATAACATGCAAGGGATGGATAAGACAATTCCCGAGCTCTTCGCAATGCTAAAGGCTGTGGAGGTAGAAATCAAAAAGGAGCATCAAGTTTTGATGGTCAATAAGACCACCAGTTTCAAGAAAAAGGGCAAAGGGAAGAAGAAGGGGAACTTCAAGAAGAACAGCAAGCAAGTTGCTGCTCAGGAGAAGAAACCCAAGTCTGGACCTAAGCCTGAGACTGAGTGCTTCTACTGCAAGCAGACTGGTCACTGGAAGCGGAACTGCCCCAAGTATTTGGCGGATAAGAAGGATGGCAAGGTGAACAAAGGTATATGTGATATACATGTTATTGATGTGTACCTTACTAATGCTCACAGTAGCACCTGGGTATTTGATACTGGTTCTGTTGCTAATATTTGCAACTCGAAACAGGGGCTACGGATTAAGCGAAGATTGGCTAAGGACGAGGTGACGATGCGCGTGGGAAATGGTTCCAAAGTCGATGTGATCGCGGTCGGCACGCTACCTCTACATCTACCTTCGGGATTAGTTTTAGACCTAAATAATTGTTATTTGGTGCCAGCGTTAAGCATGAACATTATATCTGGATCTTGTTTGATGCGAGACGGTTATTAATTTAAATCAGAGAATAATGGTTGTTCTATTTATATGAGTAATATCTTTTACGGTCATGCACCCTTGAAGAGTGGTCTATTTTTATTAAATCTCGATAGTAGTGATACACATATTCACAATATTGAAGCCAAAAGAAGCAGAGTTGATAATGATAGTGCAACTTATTTGTGCCACTGCCGTTTAGGTCATATCGGTGTAAAGCGCATGAAGAAACTCCATACTGATGGACTTTTGGAACCAGTTGATTATGAATCACTTGGTACTTGCGAACCGTGCCTCATGGGCAAGATGACTAAAACGCCGTTCTCCGAAACTATGGAGAGAGCAACAGATTTGTAGGAAATCATACATACAGATGTATGTGGTCCGATGAATATTGAGGCTCGTGGCGGATATCATTATTTTCTCACCGTCACAGATGATTTGAGAAGATATGGGTATATCTACTTAATGAAACATAAGTCTGAAACATTTGAAAAGTTCAAAGAATTTCAGAGTGAAGTTGAAAATCATCGTAAGAAGAAAATAAAGTTTCTACGATCTGATCGTGGAGGAGAATATTTGAGTTATGAGTTTGGTCTTCATTTGAAACAATGCGGAATAGTTTCGCAACTCACGCCACCCGGAACACCACAGCGTAATGGTGTGTCCGAACGTCGTAATCGTACTCTACTAGATATGGTGCGATCTATGATGTCTCTTACTGATTTACCGCTATCGTTTTGGGGTTATGCTTTAGAGACGGCCGCATTCACGTTAAATAGGGCACCATCAAAATCCGTTGAGACGACGCCTTATGAACTGTGGTTTGGCAAGAAACCAAAGTTGTCGTTTCTTAAAGTTTGGGGCTGTGATGCTTATGTGAAAAACCTTCAACCTGATAAGCTCAAACCCAAATCGGAGAAATGTGTCTTCATAGGATACCCAAAGGAGACTGTTGGGTACACCTTCTATCACAGATCCGAAGGCAAAACTTTTGTTGCTAAATTCGGAATTTTTCTGCAGAAGGAGTTTCTCTCGAAAGAAGTGAGTGGGAGGAAAGTAGAACTTGATGAGGTAACTGTACCTACTCCCTTATTGGAAAGTAGTTCATCGCAGAAATCGGTTTCTGTGACACCTACACCAATTAGTGAGGAAGTTAATGATGATGATCATGAAACTTCAGATCAAGTTATTACTGAACCTCGTAGGTCAACCAGAGTAAGATCCGCACCAGAGTGGTATGGTAATCCTGTTCTGGAAGTTATGTTACTGGACCATGACGAACCTACGAACTATGAAGAATCGATGGTGAGCCCAGATTCCGCGAAATGGCTTGAGGCCATGAAATCTGAGATGGGATCCATGTATGAGAACAAAGTGTGGACTTTAGTTGACTTGCCCGATGATCGGCAAGCAATTGAGAATAAATGGATCTTCAAGAAGAAGACTGACGCTGACGATAATGTTACTGTCTATAAAGCTCGACTTGTTGCAAAAGGTTTTAGACAAGTTCAAGGGATTGACTACGATGAGACCTTCTCACCCGTAGCGATGCTTAAGTCTGTCCGAATCGTGTTAGCAATTGCCGCATTTTATGATTATGAAATTTGGCAAATGGATGTAAAAACTGCATTCCTGAATGGATTTCTAGAAGAAGAGTTGTGTATGATGCAACCGGAAGGTTTTGTTGATCCAAAGGGAGCTAACAAAGTGTGCAAGCTCCAGCGATCCATTTATGGACTGGTTCAAGCCTCTCGGAGTTGGAATAAACGCTTTGATAGTGTGATCAAAGCATTTGGTTTTGTATAGACTTTTGGAGAAGCCTGTATTTACAAGAAAGTGAGTGGGAGCTCTGTAGCATTTCTGATATTATATGTGGATGACATATTGCTGATTGGAAATGATATAGAATTTCTTGATAGCATAAAGGGATACTTGAATAAGAGTTTTTCAATGAAAGACCTCGGTGAAGCTGCGTATATATTGGGCATCAAGATCTATAGAGATAGATCAAGACGCTTAATTGGACTTTCACAAAGCACATACCTTGACAAAGTTTTGAAGAAGTTCAAAATGGATCAAGCAAAGAAAGGGTTCTTGCCTGTGTTACAAGGTGTGAAGTTGAGTAAGACTCAATGCCCGACCACTGCAGAAAATAGAGAGAAGATGAAAGATGTTCCCTATGCTTCAGCCATAGGCTCTATCATGTATGCAATGCTGTGTACCAGACCTGATGTGTGCCTTGCTATAAGTCTAGCAGGGAGGTACCAAAGTAATCCAGGAGCGGATCACTGGACAGCGGTCAAGAACATCCTGAAATACCTCAAAAGGACTAAGGATATGTTTCTCATTTATGGAGGTGACAAAGAGCTCATCGTAAATGGTTACATTGATGCAAGCTTTGACACTGATCCGGACGATTCTAAATCGAAAACCGGATACATGTTTACATTGAACGGTGGAGCTGTCAGTTGGTGCAGTTCTAAACAAAGCGTCGTGGCGGGATCTACGTGTGAGGCGGAATACATAGCTGCTTCGGAAGCAAGAAATGAAGGAGTCTGGATGAAGGAGTTCATATCCGATCTAGGTGTCATACCTAGTGCATCGGGTCCAATGAAAATCTTTTGTGACAATACTGGTGCACTTGCCTTGGCGAATGAATCCAGATTTCACAAGAGAACCAAGCACATCAAGACATGATTCAATTCCATCCAAGATTTAGTCCAGGTGGGAGACATAGAAATTTGCAAGATACATACGGATCTGAATGTTGCAGACCTGTTGACTAAGCCTCTTCCACGAGCAAAACATGATCAGCACCAAGGCTCCATGGGTGTTAGAATCATTACTGTGTAATCTAGATTATTGACTCTAGTGCAAGTGGGAGGCTGAAGGAAATATGCCCTAGAGGCAATAATAAAGTTATTATTTATTTCCTTATATCATGATAAATGTTTATTATTCATGCTAGAATTGTATTAACCGGAAACGTGATACATGTGTGAATACATAGACAAACAGAGTGTCACTAGTATGCCTCTACTTGACTAGCTCGTTGATCAAAGATGGTTATATTTCCTAGCCATAGACATGAGTTGTCATTTGATTAACGTGATCACATCATTAGGAGAATGATGTGATCGACTTGACCCATTCCGTTAGCTTAGCACTCGATCGTTTAGTATGTTGCTATTGCTTTCTTCATGACTTATACATGTTCCTATGACTATGAGATGATGCAACTCCCGTTTACCGGAGGAACACTTTGTGTGCTACCAAACGTCACAACATAACTGGGTGATTATAAAGGTGCTCTACAGGTGTCTCTGAAGGTACTTGTTGGGTTGGCGTATTTCGAGATTAGGATTTGTCACTCCGATTGTCGGAGAGATATCTATGGGCCCACTCGGTAATGCACATCACTATAAGCCTTGCAAGCATTGCAACTAATGAGCTAGTTGCGGGATGATGTATTACGGAACGAGTAAAGAGACTTGCCGGTAACGAGATTGAACTAGGTATTGAGATACCGACGATCAAATCTCGGGCAAGTAACATACCGATGACAAAGGGAACAACGTATGTTGTTATGCGGTTTGACCGATAAAGATCTTCGCAGAATATGTGGGAGCCAATATGAGCATCCAGGTTCCGCTATTGGTTATTGACCGGAGACGTGTCTCGGTCATGTCTACATAGTTCTCGAACCCGTAGGGTCCGCACGCTTAAAGTTAGATGACGGTTATATTATGAGTTTATGTGTTTTATTGTACCGAAGGATTTCGGAGTCCCGGATGATATCAGGGACATGACGAGGAGTCTCGAAATGGTCGAGACGTAAAGATCGATATATTGGACGACTATATTCAGACATCGGAAAGGTTCCGAGTGATTCGTGTATTTTTCGGGAGAGTTACGGGAATTCGTATTGGGCCTTAATGGGCCATACGGGAAAGGAGAGAAAGGCCCCAAAGGGTGGCCGCACCCCTCCCCATGGACTAGTCCGAATTGGACTAGGGAGGGGTGGCGCCCCCTTCCTTCCTTCTCCTTCTTCCTTCCCTTCTCCTACTCCAACAAGGAAAGGAGGAGTCCTACTCCCGGTGGGATTAGGACTCCCCCCTTGGCGCGCCCTCCTCCTAGGCCGGCCGCCTCCCCCTTGCTCCTTTATATACGGGGGCAGGGGGCACCCCAAAGACACAACAATTGATCTCTTGATCTCTTAGCCGTGTGCAGTGCCCCCCTCCACCATAGTCCACCTCGATAATATCGTAGCGGTGCTTAGGCGAAGCCCTGCATCGGTAGAACATCATCATCATCACCACGCCGTCGTGCTGACGGAACTCTCCCTCAAAGCTCGGCTGGATTGGAGTTCGAGGGACGTCATCGAGCGGAACGTGTGCTGAACCCGGAGGTGCCATACGTTCGGTACTTGGATCGGTCGGATTGTGAAGACATACGACTACATCAACCGCGCTATGATAACGCTTCCGCTTTCGGTCTACGAGGGTACATGGACAACACTCTCCCCTCTTGTTGCTATGCATCACCATGATCTTGTGTGTGCGTAGAAATTTTTGAAATTACTATGTTCCCCAACAACTACAGTATATATATAAGCTGGAGCCTCAGTGCTTGTTCGCTAGGGTTTGCACTCTCGCCGCACTACATATATATATGTATATATATACATATATATATATATAGGAGGCTCAGTGTTCGTTTGCTAGGGTTTGCTATATTCACAGTCTCTCACCCTCTTCACCGGATCTAAACAAGACTGCGTTGTGGCCTCTGTCTCTCTCACCCCCTCTCACAGCTGGCGAAGGAGGCGTCTGGATCCCGTCGCACCAGGAAGGGGAGGAGGTGCAGCGTTCACTCTATCGCCTTCGGCAAGGGAGGAAATCCATTGCCGGCTGCGCTTTTCTCTTTCACCCAACGCTTGTGCAGGAGGGCCACCGACCCCTTCTTCCTCGCTGCCGTACGTAGTGTGGGCAGATCCGACCTCTCCGACCTCCCGCCGCACGCCTTGCCACATACCGACGACCCTAAGGTATAAGTTTCTTTGAAACCGTCATTGGTCTAGCTGCATGCAGATCTTTTTTGATTCTGTAGTCGAATCTAGGTCTTGGTTCAAAGAGGAAAGAAGGGTGCAGTGGGGTGGAGCATGAATCTAGGACGTGGTTCAATGAGGAAAGGAGGGAGGGAAAGTAGTATAGACTAGCTATCCAGCTGCTTTGTTGGTCGAAAAGGGAAAAAGGGGGTAACCCAGTACACACATCTGTAAGGAACCGAACTCTTTGTTGGAAAGGGAAAGAAACTGGGGGGTTGGGTAGTTTGTGCAGGATTAGATTTGCTGCCCTCACATAGGAAAAAGTTTCCAAGAGAACAAATATGGGACCAACGCAGCTATGCTGCTTGGCTACATACTCTGCATCACCCATTTATATGTGTGGACGCACATGGTGCTGGCATGTCCCATCCACATGATCGTGCAGTATGTTTTGAGATGTTGTGCTACTTGTATTGGTACTGTTTTAAATAAATGTTGAATTGAAGCTATTGTATTGCTCTCTTTTCCCATTAAGTAGGGAACAAAAATGGTACCAACCCAGACATGCTTGTTGCTTTGTTACAACAAACTCTACATCACCCCCTTTATAAGTAGATGGAAGCACATGGTGTTGTTGCGGCCACTCGCCCCTGGAACTGTTTATGCTTTTTCTTAAGCTAATGCTGATGGTAAAATTAAGCAATGTCACTCTCAGAATTAACTACTGAACTATTTTAAGAGAATTTCTCTGTTAATATGAATCAATGCAACCGTTTTAGAAATGCTATTGTCCTATACTTTGTTTTCCATCAAGATAAGGTAGATGTTTCATTTTGTGGCCGCATGTTTCATCCTCCTTTATTGGCAGTAATTATTTCCTTTTTTGCCTCTGTTAAATCAGGGATATCTATTCAACTTGTTGCTATAGCAAACTTAAATGTCACACCGGTGACTTTACTTGATTTCAGTGCAACTGCACAAAACGAGATTGGATTTCCTATTCGTGTTGGCAGATTCGTACATGATCTTGTGTGCGTCATGACAGGTTGGTACTTGCCTTCATCCACATGATCGTGTAGTGTGTTTTGAGATGATGTGCTACTTGTATTGGTACTGTTTTAAATAAATGTTGAATTGAAGCTATTGTATTGCTGTCTTTTCCCATTAAGTAGTGAACAAAAATGGGACCAACCCAGACATTATGCTTGTTGCTTTGTTACAACAAACTCTACATCACCCCCTTTATAAGTAGATGGAAGCACATGGTGTTGTTGCGGCCACTCGCCCCTGGAACTGTTTATGCTTTTTCTTAAGCTAATGCTGATGGTAAAATTATGCAATGCCACTCTCAGAATTAACTACTGAACTATTTTAAGAGAATTTCTCTGTTAATATGAATCAATGCAACCGTTTTAGAAATGCTATTGTCCTATACTTTGTTTTCCATCAAGATAAGGTAGATGTTTCATTTTGTGGCCGCATGTTTCATCCTCCTTTATTGGCAGTAATTGTTTCCTTTTTTGCCTCTGTTAAATCAGGGATATCTATTCAACTTGTTGCTATAGCAAACTTAAATGTCACACCGGTGACTTTACTTGATTTCAGTGCAACTGCACAAAACGAGATTGGATTTCCTATTCGTGTTGGCAGATTCGTATGTGATCTTGTGTGCGTCATGACAGGTTGGTACTTGCCTTCATCCACATGATCGTGTAGTGTGTTTTGAGATGATGTGCTACTTGTATTGGTACTGTTTTAAATAAATGTTGAATTGAAGCTATTGTATTGCTGTCTTTTCCCATTAAGTAGTGAACAAAAATGGGACCAACCCAGACATTATGCTTGTTGCTTTGTTACAACAAACTCTGCATCACCCCCTTTATAAGTAGATGGAAGCACATGTTGTTGTTGCGCCAACTCTCCCCTGGAACTGTTTATGCTTTTTGTTAATCTAATGTTGCTGGTAAAATTAAGCAATGCCACTCTCAGAATTAACTACTGAATCTTATTTCAAAACTTCAACACTTGTTAGGGATTGGCGGGATTACCATTTTTGTGGCCGCATGTCTCATCCTCCTTTATTGGCCAGTAATTGATTCCTTTTTTGCCTCTGTTAAAACAAGGATATCTATTCAACTTGTTGCTATTTTGACATTTTGCTTCGCTTAATTTTGGTGGAACTGCACAAAACGAGACCAGATTTCCATATATGTGTTGAGATCTCTTTTAGATCTTCCTCAGGAGTTGTTTCAAATCGTGGTCTTGAAAGGTCAGTACCTACTTTCCTCAGAATTAACTACTGAATCTTAGTTCAAAACTGCAACACTTCTTAGGGATCGGTGGGAGTACCATTTCTGTTAGGGATCGGCCGGAGTACATGTTTAAGAAATGTATTGTTCAGATAATGTCTCTTTTATTATATATCAGTTACAGTATTTTAGAAATGGTACTATCCTGCTTTGTAGTTCTTTCTACATGTTTAACCAATGTATTGTTAAGATAATGTCTCCGTTAAAATGAATCAGTTGCATTGTTTTAGGAATGATACTTTTCTGCTTTGTCGTTCTTTATACATGTTGAAACAAAGCATTGTTAAGATAATGTATCGGTTAATATGAATGGATCACACTAATTGAGAATTGCTACTCTCCTGCTTTGTTTCCCATTAAGATAAGGTAGATCAGTAGATGTTTTTCTTCTGGGAGTACAAGTCATCAACCGTTATTTCTCAGTAATTGTTTCCCTTATACCTATTGTTGCTTACAGGGATATGAAAATTAAAGCTCGGTTTTATTCCGACTTTGATTTTAGTTGAACTGCACAAAAGGAGCCAATGTGTCTAAGGAAAACTGCTGCATTAGTTGGTCCAGTTGGTCTTACCACTTTGCATAAAGAAGCAGTCACTGTTTGTACTACATTACACAAGGAATGATCGAGAAGCTTTACAGAGTATAAGTAGACGCTGGTGACATGACTAGTCTGCAGAGAGCATAGGAAATTCTACAACACGTGGAGTGCACTGGGCAAAAAGTGCCCAAACAAGTACATGAAGCCAGGACAGGACTCCAAATCTGTCAATGTCATTCTAAGCAACAATGATGGGGCATCTAGGTATGGTAATCTGTTTACCGTACTTTAAGTTTGTTAGTCCACCGATTGGTGGGTTGACACTGGGGCCAATATTCATGGGTGTGCTGCTGTGTCTTTGTTTTCTTGCAGCATATAAATACGATATCCACAGGGATGCTTAGCTTGATTTTAGTGGAACTGCACAAAATGTCCAGATGGTTTGTGTCCTCCATAATACTTCATCATGCACAATACATCGAATGGTTCTCTAATCATTCGTCTTCACCTTGAGCCACCGGACTATATGTTTGAATGGTGCTGCCAGCGTCGACCATTAAGAAGGGTAAGAAGAAAGACAAAAAGAGAGATGGCTGCTTCACTTGTGGTTCGGAGGAACACTGGGCAAACAAGTGCCCAAACAAGTAACAAGAAGCCAGGACAGGACTCCAAGTCTGTCAATATCACTCTAAGCAACAACGATGGGGCATCTGGGTATGGTAATCTGTTTACCGTACTTTCAGTTTGTTAGTCCACCGATTGGTGGATTGACACTCGGGCCAATATTCATGTGTGTGTGCTGATGTGTCTTTGTTTTCTGGCAGCATATAAATACGAAATCCACAGGGATGCTCAGCTTGATTTTAGTGGAACTGCACAAAATGTTCAGATGGTTTGTGTCCTCCATAATACTTCATCATGCACAATACATCGAATGGTTTTCTAATCATTCGTTGTCACCTTGAGCCACCGGACTATCAGATGACAAACTGATGACAAACCCTGCCCGTTCCACAATCATAGGCATTACATATTTTGAATGTGAAAAGCTTGTCAAAGTTGACATTAGTTTAATATATTGGAATTGGAAAACCTTGTCAATTTTTGCTCATTGATGTTAGCCAGAAGACATGCATTTGATATTTTTGAGTGGGACGCCCTTTGCTGTGAGCAACGTCGATCATTTTTTCCTATTCCTGTCTTCAGTTCAGAAGTAAATATTTACTCTGCTGAGATGCATAGTCACATGAATGTTGACTTATGTAAGATATTTTAAGAGTTTGTTCTGAATATTGTCTATGTACTGCCAGGCCTTGTGTTTGATTGCAAAGTTGAGCTTGGAATGTTGTGGCATGCGGCATCACAAGCTGTTCATCGTGCCTCCTGAGAATATTGCGCCTTATTGTTTTGCATGTCGATCTAATGCCAGTGATTTGCTTGTTAGGAAGATCATCCTCTTCTGTTGTTTCCGTGCTTAATAAGTTCATCGTCTTATGTTTAATTCATAGCCTATACGACAAGTCGGGTAAGTTAGACGTGAAACCATATGATCTTCCGACCAACTCATCATCTTAGGCCGTGATTGGATCGTCGTTTTCCAACCAAAACCGCTTGTAAAACTGACGCTTGTAAATAAAAGCAGATGGTCTCGGGCGAAGCGCTTGGTTGGTCGATTTCGACTAGTAAAATATAGATTGGTCTCTCAACTTACACGCGGAACCCGCCGGTTTTACTTACAGACCTCGGGCCCTCGGTTTCATGACGCCTGTATTTTACGCGTTGTTTCCGATGACGAATAAATTACACTTGTATCTTAATACAGGTGTGAAATAAACCAGAGCTCCCAAGCGCGGCCTTACCGTTTCATGCCGTCACAGTCTCTCGAAGGTGCTCATAGGTGTCCGATGATCCTGGCTTCCTGAATGAGCAGCGGGCGCAGACCATCCGTAGGGCCCGTGAGGCCCTCTCCGTCGTCCTTCGAGTTGTTGTGCTCGCCGTGGCGCCGAGCATTGTTAACATGGTCAATGAACATGAGGATTCAGGAGATGACTTTATTTTGACTAGATGACAGTAGTGACCCACTAGGGCCATAGCCGTACGTACGCAAGTGCCTCCTTATTATGTACAACTATATTTTCTTTGCTTCCTCCTAGTTTCGTGACATCACGGTCCCACACCATTGTCAACCTATGTAGTCAATATAAACGAGAGAATTGCACAAGGTGCGGCCGACAGCTGGGACCAAGGAGCTCGAGCAGTATTTGTATTTTTGAGGCGTGAGCACTGCAGAGTTTTTCTTGGCGATGTTTTCGTTGTTGTTCAGAGGATAGTACAATATTAACTGGGCGGGCTGTGGCCCGTCTAGCCCAGGACAGATATCCAGCCCAGATATTAATTTTTTTAAGATGAAAATGGCTAGCCCAGCTATACGTTTTTTAAGGAATACCCAGGCAAGGTCAACTTGTTATTCTCCGCCCCGCTGGGCCGCAAATCTTTCCTAGGAGGGAAGCATTAGGCTTAACAGGAAAATGGGCTTTAAAAAATAATAAATGGGATGTAATTATAAAAAGTGGGCAGTAACTATAAAAAGATGCACCAAACACGAAATTAGTTTATAAAATATTATTTATGGATTTTGAAATCTTAATTTTTAATTATTGCGCGCGTAATGTTTCGTTAGATTTTTACGTAATACAAATTTATATTTAATCTGACTGGAAATTTCGGGATAAAAATATTTTGGATCCCATCAAAATGTGGGAAATTTTATTGAATTCTGTCTTGAACGGTTGGTTGAAATTATTAATCGTTGTCCTAGCTAGAAAATGGGATGTACTTTTAACAAACTATAAATGGGCTGTATGTAGTAAATTCCATTAGAATTCAAAAATGGGTTGTACATTCTTACAAATCGCAAATGGGCTATAAGTTCTTTGCCACACACTTGTGGGCCTACTAAGTTGACGCGTGCCCTAAAAAAAGAAGTTGACGCGTATGCAAGGCTTTGTCAACTTATTATAGTCAACACACGGTTCTAGCAGCAGTGGCCATTGGATGTCCATCCAACGGATGCCGTGGTTCTTCTTCAATCTCGGATATTCTAGCTTCACCCGCCCAAAAAATGATTCCTCCCCCTGACATCTGGGGCGCACCGTTTCGGAAGCTGACCTGTGGGCCTACTAAGTTGACGCGTACCAAGGGCTTTGTCAACTTAGTTAATATAAACGATTCTAGCTGCAGTGACCGTACGATGTCCATCCAACGGCCGTAGTGCTTCTTCAACCTCTGGTCTTCTTGCTCTAGCCGCCCAAAGCAGCGCCGGTCGTGCCTCCTGCTCCTGCCTCCCGTGGCCGGCTGTGCTGCCGCGGAGGCCTCACCGCTCCCTACTACTCCCACCGCTGGCCAGGCCATCCCTCCACTCACCCACACCCCCTGTTATTCTACGGCGACGGCAGCCTCACACCGCAGCCGAACCAATGAACCCTCGTACTCCTCTCCGCACGGGCTTCCACTGCCGCGTCTTCCCCGGCTCCGCGTCGTCCCCTTCCTAGGCCTCGCCGTCGTCCACCGCCCTGGTGCTCTCGGCGCGGCGTGGTCAACTTGGTCAAGGAACGACTTTCATCGGAAGAGTACTATACGTGGAGAGGCAGACAGCTGGGTCCATGGCGGCCGCAAGGAAGTGCCTACTTATTACGCGCAAAATAATTATTCCTGCACCTGACAGCAGGGACCCATCGGACGGGCCACCGTATTTCGCGAAAAAAATGTTTCCCCCCTGACTGCTGGGACCCACCAGCTATATCTTCGCACACAAGGAAGTGCGTCCGGGCAAAAAAAAACGATTCTCCCCCCTAACAGCTGGGACCCACCAGCTATATCTTCGCACGGAAGGAAGTGCCTGACAGTCGGGACCCACCTGGCCGAAGCATACGTAGCGTTGTCATTCTGGTCGCGAACGTGTACATACATACTGGTCGATGTAGAGCGCGCACGTGTCGTAGTACAGGCGCGCATGTAGCATGTACACGTACGTACAGCGGCCAGTGTGCAAGAAAGAAAATATGGCCACGTACGTACATACGGGCGGGGTCTCGAACGCCTACTCGCGCGTACGTATGGCCAGGGCTCGTGTACATGGCTGGGTCGGAACGGAGAAACTGTGTCGTCATCATGTTCATGGGGAGCCAACCGGCTGGGTCGGAACGGAATGCGTTGTCGTGTTCATCGGGAGGGCTTGGACGGAACAGCCGATGGAAACGAGGCCTCGCGTACTATAGAACAGAGGAAACGGCCTTGTGTTCGACCGACCACGTTCGAAACGGGATCCTGTTCATCGGGAGGGGTCTGGCGTACCGCAAAACGGAGGAAACGGACCTCCTATGGTCGAAACGGGGGTCATGTTCATCAGGAGGGGTGTGGTGTACCACAAAACGGAGGAAACAGACTTATGTTGGAGCGCTACGGTCGAAACGGGGGTCCTCTTCATCGGGAGGGGTGTGGCGTACCGCAAAACGGGACTCCACAGGATACTGTTCATCTCCACCGTCGACCCCCTCCACCCTCCACGGGCTACTGTTCATCCACCGTCGACCTCCTCCAGCCTCCACCTACGACTGTTCATCCACGGGCTCCTGTTCATCCAGCCTCCACCGCGCGCTACTCCACCGGCTACTGTTCAACCAGCCCTCTCCATGGGCTCCTATTCAACCACCCCTCCACGGGCTACTGTTCATCCAGCCCTCCACCGTCTACTGTTCATCCAGCCCTCCACGGGGTGGTCCTATTCATCCATCCCTCCACGGGGTCCTGTTCATCCAGCCCCAACCAACTCGATCGATCGGGGTCCTGTTCATCCAGAGGCAACACCACGGGGTCCTGTTCATCCACCCCCACCGGGAACTGTTCATCCAAACCCACCCCAGCAACGCTCACTGTTCATCTAGAGGCAGCATCGATCAGCTTCAATTAGTAGGAGTAGCGAAGGAATCGCTCGATCAGGTTCAGTTAACAGCCATCGATCGATCGCTCGGGTTCAGTAACGTGTAGCCTGTAGTGCAATCACGCGGGTTCAGTTAGAGCCCAACGCCTCGCACCCACGCGCGTGCGTGTACGAGAGAAACGCGCATCGCTCGGCCCCGACCACCCACCATAACCGGGAACACCTCGATATTTTCCTCGCCCTCGCTTCTACCATGGTTTTTTCCGTCATGGACGGCCCAAAGAATGTCATGCAGCTGCGTCTCCGGCCTGCCCAGGACGAAAAGCCCATTTTCTGTCATGATTTTTTGTCATAGAAGTAGGAGCCCACCACATCTATGATGATACCGGGTTTTGTCACAATTATCATCATCGAAGTGTCATAAGTATGATAGAAAAAAATTTCATTTGGCCCAAAATGTCACGGATGTGTCTTTTTTTGTAGTGTCTGTAGAGTGTATTTAATTTATCGATAGCCGCGTCCTCGGTCATGGGCACAAGTTCGTAGTTGGTCACACTATCAGGTATTGGTCGAAATGGAGGATAAACTTGAAATAACTAAGATGATGAATAATGCGTAACAAATAATGTGATGACTTGGACTATGAGACAGTCATGAGTAATCATGATGATGTGTTGATATGATCACGAGATGAGGTCTCGGTGAGTGTTGAACCAAGTGTGGTTCCGTTTGTGATCCGTGAGTGATCACCGTTTGGTTACAAGGCAACCCGTTGAACCGAGTATGGTTCCGTTTGTGATCCGTGAGTGATCACCGTTCGGTTGCGTGGCAACCCGTTGGTAACAGAGTCCAAGGGACAAGGTGCACAAGTTTGGTTGCATTGCATGAGTAATATATTGTTATTTGCATTTAAAGAACCATGGTAAAACAAGAGATGGTTGCATAAAGTTAACATGTTATGTCTGCATTGGATATGACTGGTAGTTTAATTTTCAGCATAGTTTCATGATGCCATGCCATGTTTTGACTGAACTTATGCTATGTTTTGTTGTTGCCATGTTAGAAGTAAGTTGATATACCATGCTATTGCCATGCTAGTAGATGCCATGATGTTGTTCATGCTTATTTTGATCCATGTCTCTAGTTAATATCATGTCATGTTTAGCTTCAGCTATGAGATAGGTTATTGTAGACGCTTGGTTCTTGCTTTGTCATATGTTTGTTTGGATGCTATGTATTTGGTTGTCTTGCAAGTACATTCAATGTACTGACCTGGCGTGTCATGCCAGTTTTGTAGGTCATTCCTGAATTGTTCACTTGTTCCATCGTGCTAGGCCGTAATCTTGCCAATCTTGTGAGTTGTGGAGCCCAGCCAGAGTTGTTATGCTGCCAAACCAAGACTTCCGCTGCCATTTAAATAGACTTAGGGCTATGCCAGAAAATTGTATTCATCAATGATGTAATCATATACACATATGTTTGATGAATATTCTTGTACATGGAATGCTGTATCATGGACCTGTCGTGCGTCAGGTGTTATCCTGGGCTGACGTGCGAAGGCCCCCTGCTCCATGCGGATCGGGGTGCCACAGGAGATGGTATCAGAGCAGCCAGGCTGGCATAGGTTATCCTAGCATTAGATCACCGCTACCATTAACCCGTAATGACCCTAAGGGATTTGACCCATCCCTGTCAACCGGCATGGCCACTGTTAATCAACAGATAGCGCAGTCGGGAGTGACACGTCCTCACCCCGCTGTCCCCGCCTAGTTATCTGTGGAACGAATAGCAACCCTATCCTTTCTGGTTGACCGCGCCGCTTACCCTTCGCTATTAACGGAAAGGGGCCACACCATGCAGGCATGTCCTGCATAGCTGCCTATAAAATCCCCTTCCCGCTAGCCGTATCGCTCACTCCTCAGTCAGCCATGTCCTCGCAAACAAGCCTAGCTAGTAACACCCCAGCCATGACTCGCGCTCTCAAAGCTCCCAAGTTTTACACCCGCACCTTTGCCATCAACCATGCAGGCTTTCCACCTCTTCTTACTAAGATGCTCACCAAAGCCTTTGGCTGTAATGCTAGCCCCGATTACCTGGTGTTCCAATCGGCACCCGTCCCTCACCTTCACCACTATGATGCAAGAGTGCAAATCTGCCCAGGTCCCGCGGCAGATGGTCAGCCCTTGGTTTTTCTGGGCAGAGCCATGCCCACCACTGATTTGGCAATTCAGGCCGCTGCTGTGGAGGCTATCCTATACCTCCGAACCAAGTTCCGGCAAGTGGCAGAGAGGCGGGAGTTCTGCTTTTTCCCCGTTGTGACAGAAGCAGGAATTTAGCCTCCTACCACTGTTCCGGGAGATGACCCAGCAATCGCTCGCCTGGTGCAATATATCACTACCCAGGGGATGACGGTTGCCATGATGCTTGCTGAGTTAGAACTATGGACAATGATGCGGTACGAGTTGTCATGGAAGCTTATCGTGAGGCTCGTAAATTTGCATCTCAAGCCGCTCACCGAATGCCATCCGAACCAGTGCTACCCTCTCAGCCTGTGTTATGGCCTAAGCCAAACATCGTCACCCTCGACAAGGCTCTTTACCGAATCCACCAGCAGCATTTGCTTGCATCAATTTGAGCCACACCCCAGCAGTCGAACCCTAACTCATAGTAGTGTCGGACGATGAAGATGGAGATTGGCTCAGTCTTCGTCCTCCTAGAGAGCCCCAGCAAGGCCAGTCCTCTGCATGACCTCAGTCACGCAGTCAGGTGTTTCTTCGAGTAGGTTGGTCTGTCGAGTCATCCTCGATATGAGGATAGAACTATGTATCCCGGAATGAGTTGTTTCTTTTAGCACGTAGCGAGTTCGTGCTTTGTTGTATGCTTGCACTGTTTGTAACCCGTATGATGTGTTATGTATGCTTTCTTGCTTTTCATTTTTGTGTTGTTTTTTGCTTGTCTCTCTGTCAAGCAGAAATGTTTGACAGGGTTGACACTATGTTGTTAACAAGATTTTAATCAGTACGGCACATACACTAAAAACAACATTGACTCGTCCTGAGTCTCTAATAAAATGCGCGCTGGTGTAGGTATATGTACACCAAGATTACATATACCCACTAGCATTAAAACACTTTAGTATGTTTTGTCTGGTGTGTTTTTCCATTGCATGTTTATTGCCTCTGTCTGCTTGTTAGTTTAGACTACACTTCATACTTCACACATACCTGGTTCACCCATGAGTACATTCGGGCAGTACTCAGGGGAATGCAAAGTCACATATCCCTCTCTACCTATGCATACCCCGTGTGCCGGATTTCTAGACCTAGAGCCTCCCAGAGGCATTTCCGTCTGGCAATTCCTCCTCTCTAATTCTTTTTCCCGATTTCATTTTCGGAGGAACACTGCCAACTTTATTTCACTCGATCCAGTACATCTACCCCAATACAAATTTCCACTCCGATTCTACCTCTACACCTACATTTTGTGGAGCTATCCGCGAAATTTTCCCGTACCCCAGTGTGCTTCCTGAGCTGGTACCGCTACCTCATCTGCATCTGGACCCCACCACCACCATCGTCTCTGCCTTGCGTGGCGCAGGCTAGCTGCCACCACAGCTCCACCGCAGCACCCGATCACTCCGCCAGTGCAAAGCGGCGGAGGATCAAGCGTGGCGGAGGACCATCCAGTGCACCATCTTCTCCTGCATCTTGAGCCACCACACCCAGCCGCGCGTTGTCCCGAACCCGATCATTACTGATGAGAATCAGCAGGAGAATCGATGAGCCGATTAGCGTGCCCCGCAGCGCCACGAGGAACAACTGTAGCGCCGCCAAGAACAGCTCCTCGCCCAAGGAGCTTGGCTCGATCTCGCCCAAACCGAAGAGATAGTAGAGCGGCATTGTGTTGCTGTGTTGAAGGAGAGCCGCGCTGCCGTTTTTATAGCCCAACTCAGGTGTACAGTGAGCGAGGTCCAGGAAAACCGCTCGTCGCTCGATCACTGGCGCCCAGGAGGCAAATCCGCGAGCAGTGTTGAGAAGGTGCTGGCCCGCGACGTGAGTGCTCGCTACACCGGCGTCGTGCACGCCACGCACTACGCACTACTGCAGGATGCTGCTAACGCGACACTACGATCGGAGACCCTTCGAGAAACTGTGTGCGATGCCATAGTCGCAAACGATGTTGTATGAAAACCGTCAGAAATGTGTAAAACTTTTGCGATGACGGATGCATCAAACACGATTCAAGTTTTAGTTGCGTGTGCGATGAAGGGCATATGGCTCAGTTCAGTGAGCTGTTTGCGATGAGGAGGAACAAAAGAAACGGGCAGCCAGATGGAGGCGTGTGCGGTACACAGCATACAGTTCACTCGGATGAACTGTTTGTGATTAGGCAACACAAAAAACGGTCAGCCAGATCAAAGGTTTGTGTGATATACGGCATGCGGTTCACTCGGATGAACTGTTTGCGTTGAGACATGAGAACAGAAATGGTTCAACTTAACAAGATGTGTGTGATACGCGGCAAACATGTCTGTAATTAGAAATGTGTCTTAAGACCGATAAGAACACAGATGGTTGCTACTAATAAGACATGTGTGTTGTGCGATGGGATTGCATCCAGAACAACAACATATATATAGACACACACTTATAAGGACATGCTTGCATTTCCAAATTAAACATCCACTTACATAGGTGGCTACTACAACCATGGCATTTGCACACACCAAAGTAAACTATTAAATGCATAATTACATAGGTGCCTACTACACACATGAAATTTCCACACAAACCAATAAAGTAAACTATATATTACATGCATGATTAACTAGCATAAACGATCATCTGATCATCATCTACTTCCTGTGACGCTTGCTCTTCTTGTGGCTCGATCCGTGCTCGTCAATTAGAGTAACGAGGCACTTCCTCATGTCAACGATCCGCCTGTGCATCTTGTAGCATGTGTACACGCTCTTGGCCGCGAACCTGAGGTGAGGTTCATCCAGTTGCCGCATCCAGGCCTTGTGCCAGGATACGGGACTTGTTCTCTAGGCATCCTGCTTCATATTTTCGTAGTAGGGGTCGATGATGGCCGAGGCGAGTTCGACCAGGGAGTCCTGCTTCGTGCTGCCCCAGACCCTGTAGTGGTCATGGATTTCGACAAGGTTCTTGCAGGCCAAGCTCATAACACTGAGTGCTTTTACATCGTCTTTGGTATCCACCATGGCGAACTTGTAGTCGGTGCTGTTGACAAACTTGTTGAAACGGTCGCAAGGCTCTGTGGCCATGAAGTAGTGGTAGATGAGGACATGATGGCGCTCGCACAACTGGGTAATGGCAACCTTCTGATCTATGTCGGGACGACCGGCGGTGTACTGGAGGTCAATGCCGACCACCTTGTACTTGTCTCCAGCAAGCAACTGCTCAACGCTGTTGATGTAGTCGTCCACCGCGACCGGGTTGATGGTGTACACCACCGAGAGATTTTCTCCCTCGCGTGGGTCTCCACTCTATGCTCGCCGAACTCCATTGGAGCGCCGCCGGACATCCGCTCTCTATGTGTCGTTGTGGGTGTACTTGTTGTGTTGTGGGGCACGATTGAAAGGTTGAAGAGACTAAGGTTATAATGGCCGTGGGAATTAAAGGGGAAGCCGGACGGCCAGGAATATCGGCAAGCCCTGATGGCAGTTCTAATATGTAGCGCGTAACTCCATGGTGCCGCACATAACTGCATCGCATGGCAACGCGCACGGTGCAACCGCATGTATATGGGGCCCCCGACGTAATCATGCGCACGCCAAACCGCTGGCAGAGCGCGCGCGGAGGGACGCGAGCACAGCGCTGCGCGGTCGCCTCAAGGAAAAGATGCCCACAAGCCGAGCGCACCGACGGACGCGAGCAGAGCGCGCCAACGGACGTGACAGAGCGCGTGGCGGTGCCTAATGGTGAGCACAGCGCGCTGCAGCACCTAACGGCGAGCAGAGCTTGCCGAGGGACGCGAGTAGAGGACGGCACAGTGATACGTGGCAAATAAGACGAACTGTGTGAGCGATGTCGGAGACATCGAGCACGAATCATATTAGAGTTGCGTGTGCGATACGTGGCAGACAGTTGATCCATCAGAGCTGCTTGTGATGGAATATGCCATGTGTGTTGCGGGCAAACGCCTGCTAGTGTATAACCTTAAATTTAACCAAAAAAGTGTTAATGCAGGTTACAAAAATTGTATAGCTGGAAACTATGTTCAAATACGACTCCAACGATATAATTTATGGGGACATTCATTCATATTTTATTAGTTAAATCCTACTTATAAACCAGGACGGGGTATAGTAGGTAATTAAATCACAAACTTTTTTTATTAACTGTATGTGTATGTGTCCTCTCGTCCTCCTCTCGCACGTCTTGTCACCCCGCTGCCGCAGACGGCTTACAACGCAAGCTTGCGCAGCGCGCGGGGGCGTTCTTTTGGCCAAACGGTGGCGCCAATGAATCGTCGGTGAGCCCGTTCCTGCACAAGCTTCCCGCCCGACTCGGTGAAATCCCCCAAAATCCCAATGCTTACTGGCCTGCTATAAAAACCTTCACGGCCGGTGAGTCGTGCGTCGCATTTTCCCCTCCCTCCCTGTAGCTTATCTCATCTGCTTCTCCCACAATCGCCAATGGCACCGGTCCGTCGTCGTCGCTCAGCCACTCCACTATCATCAAAGGACAGCTCTAGCTGGGAGGCTATAGCGCGGCAGCGGCACAGTCCACGGCTAGTGTAGTGCGTGTGGCGTCCCTGTTGGGTGTGCCCGGAACACTCACCACACACTCCGTCGCAGCTGCCCGTCGGCAGCTGTTGCCGGCCGCCGTTGCCGCCACACCACCGTTGAAAGCCAGGGCCATCTCCCGCTCCGCCGCCGCAGCCCGAAGGCGGGAGGTGGCTGCCGTGGCCGCCACCCCACTGCCGGCCAACGTGGCCATCACCCGCTCCGCCACTGCGACCCGAATGCGGAGGTGGTGGTCATGGCCGCCACCCCATCGTCAGCCACCGTGGCCGCCAGCCCACCGTCGACCGCTAGGATCATCACCCGCTCCGCCACCGCCGCCCGAAGGAGGGAGGCGGAGGTGGAGGACCGCACGTGCGCCAGCGACCTTGCGCGCTACATCGAGTTCCTGCGGCAGGAGGAGGAGCGCCTCGTCGAGCACGCAAAGAGCCTTATCGCAGCCATGGCCACAGTACATGCCGACGTAGAGGCGAGGAATCAGGAGATCTATGAGCAGTCCGGACGCTTTGAGAGGGACCGTCTAGAGCGGCAGTGGGCGTTCGAGCTAGTGAGCTTCGCTGAACGTGCAAAAGCGGCAGGCACCGTATTGCATTTCTCTGGCTCGTCGGTAGGCTCCTCCTCCTCCTCTGCCTCTCACTGAGCGCGCTCGGCAAAGGAGAGGCTGCCGGAAGTAGCACAAAGCCCCTCCGTGGTAGTAGTAGTATTTAGGAGCTATTTTGTTCAGTTCATCTGACTATAGATGTATGGTCGAACTGCACAACGTACTTAAAATTAGCTAGTATATATAGTTGAACTAGCTATTTCAGTACGTGGTTGGCAACAATTGGGGAAAAGTTTGGTCGGTTCAGCTGTCGAGTTGAACTATTCATATGAATTAAGAACGACTGCTTAATCTATGAATGAAATCTATGCTTAATTACTGAATTTTAGTTGCAAAAATTAGATAGTGCTAGTGATTTCTAGCTGCATATTTTGACAAATCGCAGTGTTACAAGGATTGACAAATGGCAACGTTACTAGATCAACAAATGTAAATCTTTCCAGTTTGACAAATGGCAACATAACTAATATGACAGATGCAAATCTTACCAAATTGTTTGTATGTGGTTGCAGACGGGTCATCCAGAACAACCGTTTGCGTTGAAGGGATGCACAAATCCTGCGCTGCTCTCACTTTGCATACGGGTGTTCTATCTAAGTCGTTTGTGATCAAGAGCTGCAGAAATCCCGTTCAGTCAAGGTCAAGCAGCTATCTGCACGGCACCTCCTACAGCCATTAAAATAAAGACATGTGGCGTCACGTGAATGAATAACATAATTTTGGATTTACTAGAATTTAGAAACCAGGCATCTCAATGTTTTGTCGACAATCAACGGTGCCCTGGTGTTTGAAATTCATGCCCATTTCTTGCATGGGACCTAAGCATGCACCCAAGGACAAAGATTTGATTTTTCAACCAATTTATATGGACTGGAGCATGTGCATGTAGTTCAGATTTGAATTACGCACATAAATGCATTGAAAACTCAGTTAATGCATAAAAATGTCCAAACGAACCCCGAAAAATCACAAAAGTTCACACAACACTCTTGTTGTTCTATGTTGACACGAGAAAAAAATGAAAGCAATAAGAGGCAATGGATATCGTTTCGTCCCAAAAGGTGGGACGTTCCCTACCGAAAACAATCATGCTTGTTGTAAGAAGCTCCGGTTTGTGAGAAGCATATACCCAAACCAGCCCCAAATGGGACAAAATTTGTACCGCGGCATGTTGATGCCGCTCCATGATAGCATGCCAAGTTTCATGAATTTCAGACGACTTTTGGATTTACTAGAATTTAAAAACCAGGCATCTCAATGTTTTGCCGACAATCAACGGTGCCCTGGTGTTTGAAATTCATTCCCATTTCTTGCATGGGACCTAAGCATGCACCCAAGGACACATATTTGAATTTTCAACCAATTTATATGCACTGGAGCATGTGCATGTAGTTCAAATTTGAATTATCCACATAAATGCATTGAAAACTCAGTTAATGCATAAAAATATCCAAAGGAACCCCGAAAAATCTCAAAAATTCACACAACACTCTAGTTGTTCTATGTTGACACGAGAAAAAAATTTGAAAGCAATAAGAGGCAATGGATATCGTTTCGTCCCCAAAGGTGGGACGTTCCCTACCGAAAACCATCATGCTTGTTGTGAGAAGCTCCGGTTTGTGAGAAGCATATACCCAAACCTGCCCCAAATGGGACAAAATTTGTACCACAGCATGTTGATGCCGCTCCATGTTAGCATGCCAAGTTTCAAGAATTTCAGACGACTTTTGTATTTACTAGAATTTAAAAACCAGGCATCTCAATGTTTTGCCGACAATCAACGGTGCCCTGGTGTTTGAAATTCATTCCCATTTCTTGCATGGGACCTAAGCATGCACCCAAGGACATAGATTTGATTTTTCAACCAATTTATATGCACTAGAGCATGTGCATGTAGTTCAAATATGAATTATGCACATAAATGCATTGAAAACTCAGTTAATGCATAAAAATGTCCAAACGAACCCCAAAAAATCACAAAATTCACACAACACTCCTATTGTTCTATGTTGACACGAGAAAAAAAAGTGGAAGCAATAAGAGGCAATGGATATCATTTCGTCCCCAAAGGTGGGACGTTCCCTACCGAAAACCGTCATGCTTGTTGTCAGATGCTCCGGTTTGTGAGAAGCATATACCCAAACCTGCCCCAAATGGGACAAAATTTGTACCACGGCATGTTGATGCCGCTCCACGATAGCAGGCCAAGTTTCATGATGAGTTTTGGATTTACTAGAATTTAAAAACCAGGCATCTCAATGTTTTGCCGACAATCAACGGTGCCCTGGTGCTCGAAATTCATTCCCATTTCTTGCATGGGACCTAAGCATGCACCCTAGGACACAGATTTGATTTTTCAACCAATTTATATGCACTGGACCATGTGCATGTAGTTAAAATTTGAATTATGCACATGAATGCATTGAAAACTCAGTTAATGCATAAAAATGTCCAAACGAACCCCGAAAAATCACAAAAATTCACACAACACTCATGTATCTATGTTGACACGAGTAAAAAAATTGAAAGCAATAAGAGCCAATTGATATCGTTTCGTCCCAAAGGTGGGACGTTCCCTACCGAGAATCATCATGCTTGTTGTGAGAAGCTCCGGTTTGTGAGAAGCTTATACCCAAACCTACCCCAAATGGGACAAAAAATTTACCACGGCATGTTGATGCCACTACATGATATCATGCCATGTTTCATGAATTTCAGACGAGTTTTGGATTTACTAGAATTTAAAAACCAGGTATCTCAATGTTTGCGGCCGAGTGACGGTGGCAGGGTGTTTGAAATTCATTCTCGTTTCTTGCATGGGACCTAGGCGTGCAACCAAGGACACATATTTGATTTTTCAATAAGTTTATATGCACTAGAGCATGTGCATGTAGTTCAAATTTGAATTATGCACATAAAATGCCTGGAAAACCTAGTTAATGTATAAAAATGTACAAACGAACCCTGAATAATTCCAATTTTTTTGACGACACACCTATAGTTGCATGTTCACTGCAGATAAAAGTTCTAACAATTCAAACACCATCCTTTGTAGCTGTGACCCCATTACGTAATTCAAATGATCAAGACGATAAATCAAGTAGATCGCACACAGTTTATTATCACCAACCATGTGAGATGCAGCACAAAATATCTTGGAGCACCGTCGGTGTATAGTACGCCCATGCCTTACGAGAGAAGGTGCGTCGGCTACAGTCCACAGCCGGCGTGTCAAGCACACTAGCTAGCTCACTCCCCAAATATCATTTCACTGTTCATTCGTCGCCAGTGAAAGATGGGGACGTGGACCCACATCATGAGGGAAACTTCGGCGGCCCACTCCAGCGAGAGCGCGGCCGCAGCCGCCAGGCTCGTACTAACAAGCTTCATGAGGGCGGCCGTAGTCTGTGTCCGGGAGGCCAAGGCAGCCCAAACGGCCGTTGTTGCTTCTCAAGCGGCGGCAGCAGCATCTGCCTCGGGGATAGCAACTGGCGAGAGCGGCACAGTAGCTGCCCGTTCTGCAGCGGCGGCCTTAGCCCTGCTGGAGGCCGCCCACTACCATGTCGAGGCCGTCCACACCCAGGCCGTGGCGGTCACCGCACAAATCGAACGAAGCTTCTCCGACAACGGTCGGCAACCCACGGCCAAAGAGCTGGCAATCGCCGAGAGAGTTCGAGCAGCCGTCCGTTCCTGCGCAGCATACCTTGCCACGACAGAGCCCGCCAGAGCCCACATGGCATCCTCCCACGCCCAGCTTGTGGCGGCCTTTTCCAAAGATATGGCGAACGCGGATGGCGATGCTTGCCGACTATGTTGCAATTGATGCCATGGACCCCTTCCCCAGGAGACCGTCGGGGCGAGCTGGACATGGAGGCGGCGGCGGAGATCGATGAGCACCAGCCGTAGTAGTACTCTTTGTTTTGTTTAATTAAGAGCGTCGGTCTTTAATTTGTTAGAGTAATGTTTAGGTCAGCTAGCTCTGTTTAATTGCTGAACTTGCTCGATTAAGAAGTTAGTCTCCTTTGTGTACCCAAATTATGCAATGACGTGGATGACCACTGTAACCAGGGAAATTCGAACCAAAATTTTTGACGTTCAAACTCAACACACACGGGTTAAGCTATCTGAATCGTTTGTGATGTTCACATATCGTACATAGTTCTGAATAAGGGACCGTGTCTGATGACACTTTGCGCGCCAGTTTTTTTGGCTGAAGCGATTCCAAATTTTCAGCTTCCGCGGAAATATCTACCTCCCTGCCCCCTCCCCCTTACCAAAAGCCACATTCCCGTCTTTCCGCCTTCCTTTCCAAGTTGAAACCTTACTCCTTGCTTGCAGCGCCGCCGCCTCCTCGCCGGCGACCCTCCTTCATGCTCCTCGGCCTCGCCTATCCAGGCAGGTAATCCACACCCGACCCCCATCCTCCTCCTCCTTCCACATCCCACATGCCCCTACCGCCGGTGCGAGCGCGACACCTTCCACCCAAATCACCGACCCCTCCACCAAATAAGCGCCGGCCTAAGCCATGGTGCATGCAGTATAGCCAGGACCTCAAGGAGCATTTGGCAGCGGAGAAGCAAATCGCGGCCGCACGCGCGGATGAGGTCATGGTGGCTGCCATTCGTGCCGACCCCCAGATCTTGAAGGAGCACCTTGCCATATGCTAGCTACGCTGGTTAAGCATGCTCGGTTTACCCGTTGCGTGTGCTGCTCCTGCCTTTCCTTCACAAATTCTAGTGAATTGTGCTATCTAATTTTACCATGCAATCTGTTGCTCTAGTGTATATGTTCTATATGTCGGGCAGTGTGGTGCTCACTTATTAACTATTTTTTAATTAGTTGTCGTCTTTAATTAACTGTTTGGTTCAATTCTGCAAATGTGATGTTCAATTCTTCAAGCTGCAATTTTGTATTGTCTTCCATGTGATAAATAAATCAAATTTATCTTTACAAAATTGTGGGTGCATTCTGTTATTGTATACCATGTGAGGAATAAATTGAATTTGGCTGTAGTAAATACATGAGAAACAAATACAATTGCTACAATTGGCTGTAGTTAACTGTTTGGTTAACTGTCTGATCTTCTATTAGGAGTATGTTATATTGTGCAATGTGGTGCTCAGTTAATGTTTGGTTCATTTGTTGTGGTGTTTAGTTAACTGCTTGGTTCAATGTTATATTGTGCAATGTGGTGCTCAGTTAATGTTTGGTTCATTTGTTGTGGTGTTTAGTTAACTGCTTGGTTCAGTTCTGCAATGCGATGTCCAATTATCGTTTGTAGAATTTTGTATTGTTATGCATGTGAGGAATAAATCGAATTTGGCTGCACTTAATACATGAGAAACATATACAAGTGATATATTTCTTAGTTCTTAATCATGCTTGGTTTGGGTAAATGGGTTTTCCCTGTGGCTTGAATTAATCTGATGAATCTGCAATGTGATTATTTTTCATCAACATATTTTACTGATAGCATGCGAACCCTTACTTAACCTGATGGCTAACTACCTTATATGTGTTGCAGGGAAACAATGGGAAGCACTGAGGTTTACAATGGAGGTTAGCACGTGCATGGTCCGTTGTCTAATAACACATTATTGTGCAATTGCAGGAACCATTCTAATATTTAGGTTTTTAACAATTTGGTCTTGCACATGTAGGTCCTGCTGTCAGAGGTTTTGACCCACTGTTCGACCCTTTTTGCATACAGGGAAATGAGTTGTTCATGAATATATGTCAAGTCAAGAAACTCAAAAAGATTGTTAGGATAAAGAAATTAGCGACAAAAAACAACAAGATCTTTGTCTGCACAATGAAGAAGACATCAGTTCACTACAGGATGGTACTAACTATTATACCTTGCCTTTTTAATTCCTTTGCCCCATTTCCAATATAGAGAAAATATTTATGCACATCCTTGTTTTCAGGCCTTTCCAAAGCAGTTCACTGATGATTACCTCTCAAACCACCTGTATGGTCAGGAGGCGAGGAAGGTATTCATACAACACCCACGGTTCAATATTGAAGTGTTCCTGAAGAGGACGAAGGATGGACGGTCAATCATCCATAGGCACTGGCCCAAAGTTACAAAGACCTTCAACATCAATGAAGGCTCAATATTCGCCTTCTGCTTCAGCAGTTTTCCAGATGAGATACATCTGTCTATGTACTGTCTATGATGCTAATTTCGAAAGGTTATAGATGTTGCATGTGAAACTTGGTCTTGGTGTAGTTGTGTAATGGGGTACCTGAGTGCTGAAGCTATATGATGTTGTACTCTGATGTATTTCAATTATGAAAATGGAATATATTGTGTGCTTAATATGAACTATCAATTAGATTAATAAATCGATTATGAATAATCGGATAATTATCCTGCTAGTGGCAAATTAGCCTGCTAATTGGGTTTTTCTATTGCAAACGATTGTTGAAAAAATACCGTGGGCGATGACCGCAGGCAACGCACACCGTTTCTAGGAATAAACCGTGTTGCATCAATGAAGAATCACACACGACTTTCTCTTGAAAACTGTTTGCGTTAGGCCACCTTTCGCAAAGGCTTACCACAAGTTTCTTCCACGGACCGTGTGTGATATATTCAATAACGCAAGCGATTTAACGGGACAAATTGTGTGTGATGTACCTGTGAACGGAAATGTTTTCCTTCGAGCGACTGTGTGGGATGTACATACGAAGGGAAACATTTAGCGGGGACTGACTGCGTTGGATGTACTTGCGACCGGAAACAATTTCACCATAAAATTGTATTTTTTAGCTCTACTGTACGTATTTCCATATTTGAGTGCTCACTGGCCGCACACGACCTCATTTTGCTGAACGTGTGTGCCAGGAGGGCATATCCCCGACGGTTTCTGGGTCATGTGGGAAGGACCCCCCTATCGCCCAAACTCGCTTGGAGACGGTTCCAAATGCCGTCGCGGAAAGGGGTTTTAAACCGTTTGTTTAGGAGCTCGCTGTACTAGTGACGGCACTATGGTCCTCATCGCCCTAGGAGCTAGATGCGCGCTGCACCAGGCCGCACGCGGAGCAGCAGCGTAGGAGAAGCAGCAAGCCAGAGATAGAAGAAGGAAGTTGCCAGTGGGCCCTGGACCCACGTGTCAGCAAGTGGAACCACTTTTCACTGGGGTGCATCTAGCATTTTTAGAGAGTGATCTCGAGTGCCCGAGCCGTGGATATAACCAGGTTTGCCATATCCCTCCCCGGGTGTACCAATTATCGGTGCCCCCAACTCGTTGAAATCTGACCGAAGGGTTAAAATTTTAACCCCGAGGTTTTCCCCGGGTGTGGTTATCCTTTCATTTGTGCTGTAACCCTAGTAATCTCGAGGACGAGATTCTTTTAAGGGGGGAAGAGTTGTAACAACCCCAAAATTGGGTTATCATTTTTTGTGCTGTTATTCCTTCCTGGCAATCATTTTCAAAATCTTTCTCCTGAGTTTGCTGGATGACTCTGAGAATTCTTGTCATTTCCAACCATTCAAAACCTTGCTCATGACTTTATCAGTGGGCAAGACCTCATTTGCGTTCATCTCAAAACCTCTCAAACCCTAATTCAAATTTTTTTGGAATTTGAATGTGGCCTTTGTGCTTACAATGGAGCCATCATTTTTCTTGATCTGTTGATCATCCCATCTGTTTCCAGAGACCCTCCTATCCTCCTAATCCTTGGATATCAAAAATATTGCTAAGACCCATGCAATATTTATGAGTTGTGATTTATTCCTTTCTTGCCTTTCTGAGGAATAAAAATCCAAAGGCATAGCTAGCCATCTCCTAAATTCATGAGAATTGGTGGAGTTGATATTTATGCTTAATCCAAGCTTTGGCAAAAAAATATTGGCTATTATTAAATAAGGGAAATTGCCTTTTCCTATTTTAAGCCAATATTGCATTTTTGCCACTTTTCAAAGCAACTACTATTTTATAGCACAGAAAATTCCCACATAAATTGTGGAGCTTGTCCTTGCTATATAATCACTAGTTACATCCTTATCTCATGTTCCTCAGTTCAAAAATTGGGCACATGATCCAATGCAAGTTTCTGCCTTCTCTAAAATTTTGCAAAGGAAATGCTTTATTCCTAATTCCAATTGAGCTGCAATTTGGCGGGGTGATTAACATGGATAAATAACCCACCGATACCAAAGATGAGCTCAATCCCTTCACATTAGCTCCCTGTGCCATTTTTCAAAGTTTCTGACCAGATTGTAACTTTGTGAAGGAAGTACCTTCATAGAGCTTCCAAATGGGATGAAACTTTTTCATCTTCTCACGTATCTCAAATAATTAGTCTCCACCTAAATTCAGTTCATTTCATTGAACTATGTGAGCACAGGAGCAATTCTTGTTTTCTGCCCCAAATTTTCAGTTTGTGAAGCAAGTATATTCTATCTTGCTCCATTATGGCTGAAAAGTTTCCCAAGCCTTCTCCTATCCATATAACCTACCTACACAAGATTTTAGCTCATTTCATTTAGCCAATATTTTCCAAGAATTTTCCCAAGCTTCTGGACAGAAGAGATGTTTGTGAAACAAGTACCAATTTGGCGACTCCATTTGGTATGATCTTTTTGCAGCATCTACATATGACCAAATCATCAAGCTTTGCCAAGTTTTAGCCTAATCCCACACTCCTAGTGAGTGCTCCTTCATCATTTGATTTCTGGACTAGATTTGGAATTTGTACTGCAACTATGCTAAATCTTTGTCCTAATGACCTCATAACCCCCAGGACCGTAGTCCAAGCTACCCTAAGCCCCCCTGACATCAAGTTTACCTTTTAACCTCTTTGGTTTTATCTCTAGAATGTGGTCAAGTTTGCTACAGCAAACTTGTGAAGCTTATTTTACTCAGCTCCCTTTGTCTTTGCCCGTTTCTTTACCGTAGTAATACAATACTTTGGAAGGACTCCGCTCTAGACATGGTTTGGCATGGAGTAGAATGCCAGAGCGTGCGTTGTCCATGGTGACCACGGGCAATGTTAGCCAAAACGGTGGCCTACGCACTGTTCTCGTCGGCAGCGCTGCTCCAACCAGCTTTGGCCTCCTCATTAATGTCCCACAGCTCCTCCTCGACATCATCTTCTTGCTGCATCGCTTGCCCCCTTCATTTTCTTCTCCGACGAGCCGTGCCAACGACCGTACAGTGTGCGCCCGTGTGCATCGTCGCCTTCCTCGCTCCTGTCCTTTTCTCCCTCTCGTCCGCAAGCGTTGCCCGACTCTGTGAGCCTCTACGCCGCGTCCGCTCCCCCCTCGTCGCCTTCCCACGGCTCCCCGTGACCGCCGTGGCCGCCAGAGCGTTGGCCGGACTTGCCTAGCGGCACTCGGCTCGGCCACACCTCGCCCAGCTATATAAAGAGCCCGCGACCCTCTCGAGCACTTCAGCAGCTTCCCCACCCTCCTCTACGCCTCCCCATGCTCCTCATTTCGCCCCGGAGCTTCTCCCCGACCCCCGCCATCGCCATGGCTGCCGTCTCAGGACCCGCTTGATTCCGGTGATCCCGAGCTCTCCTCTCCGTTCCCTCACCACCAATGCATCCCCATGCTCCGGCAAGCCTCCCCATGGCCTCGGCCCCTTCTCTTCCCCACGGTAGTGCTGTGTCCACCAGCGGCCGAACCCCCTCTCCGCCACGGCCCCTGCTGCTCTCTCTCCGGCGCTCCTCGGCAGCAGCAACCACTTCCACCGGATGCGCCTCTCCCTCCCGATCACCTGGATAGGCCACACGCCTCGTATGGTGGCCGAACTCTCCGGTGCTTGCCGTCTGGACGAGCCGCTCCCTCGGCCAGGCGCACTCCGCGCGGGAGGAAGAAGAAGACCAGCTGGGCTGGCCCCACCCTGCGCGGGCCCTGCTTGTCATCGGCCGAAGAGGTGCGCAGTCAGCGTAAATGGAGACGTATTATGCGAAGAGCGTTTTCATTTCCTTGAAGACGTATTCTACGTAGTACGTTTTCTGACAACGGAAAACGTGTTGCCTGGTATACGCTTTCTTTTCCCTGGAAACATATTTTCTCGAATGCGCTTCTCTTTTTCAGCCTCGCCCGCGGAAGTGCTTATTTTGTGAATGTTCACTGTTTAGTGCCTTTTCATTCCGTTGGTATCATTTTCATTATGTTTTCACATGGTGAAAATGACCATTTTGCCCTTGCCAATAAAACAGCCCCCTCTGAGAAAGAACTGTTTCCGACAAATCTTTCGGCGATCATTCTACACTTATCCCCGGAGTATTCCTCGAACCCCAGGCAAGCCAACCTCTTATCATGAGCCCCGAACTTGCATGTTGACTTTGCTTAAACGTCGTGTGTGTGTTTAGTTGCAGTAATTTCTTGTGTGTTCCATCTGCTGTTATTTCAGTCGTGCTATATGTTTTTGTTATCTGCCTTTCATGCTTGTGCTTTCATGAAATAAGTTGACATGCTAGTTGGATGTTGCTACTGATAATATCATGCCTCTGTCTTGTTTAATGTTAGTAGTATCGATGTTATGATGATTCTGTTGCACTAGTGGAATTACTAGTACTTGGTATTGCCATGTTTCACATGCTATCACTGTTCACTTGAAAAGATTAATGCTTTGTTACCGCATTTGTATGTTGCATGCTAGTTGTTGCATTCATGTTAAAAATTCTTCAATGATGATTGATGATGGAGAAGTTAATAATATGACTTAATAACAAAACTCCTCCGTCATCGATGGGATTGAGTCATAGTGCCACCAAATCGAACTTTTTCCAGTGCAGCCACATTTGCCAGTTATGGGAAGGCCCTAGCTGGGTCTATTGTCATGCCTCTCGCCAGTCCCTCCAATGAGTGAAGGGTATGGGCACGCGCTACCCTGATCAAGTAGGCGGACATAAGCCTTGTGTGCCCGTAGTTGGATGATAAGCGCTTTGTCCCCGTTTGGAACCGTTTTTGTTTTGCCACGACAGTGGTCGTGGTGCCTTTGGTAGGCACGGGGCCACCCAGAACTGAACACCAAGGGGGTGTTGGTCGGAGTGGCCGAGAGAGTGCAATGGCAGTAGGACGGTTTTGTCGGAATGCCGTTGGTCCACCCGAATGGGAGTGTGAGGCCATGGATTCCATGGTGTGGGTACAGTGCGCTACCTCTGCAGAGTGTATTTAATCTATCGATAGCTGCGTCCTCGGTCATGGGCACAAGTTCATAGTAGGTCACACTATCAGGTCTTGCTCGAAATGGAGGATAAACCTGAAATAACTAAGTTGATGAATAATGTGTAACAAATAATGTGATGACTTGGACTATGAGATGTTTGTGAAACAAGTACCAATTTGGCAACTCCATTTGGTATAATCTTTTTGCAGCATCTACCTATGACCAAATCATCAAGCTTTGTCAAGTTTTAGCCTAATCCAACACTCCTAGTGAGTGCTCCTTCATCATTTGATTTCTGGACCAGATTTGGCATTTGTACTGCAACTATGCTAAATCTTTGTCCTAATGGCCTCATAACCCCCAGGACCGTAGTCCTTGCTACCCTAAGCCCCCCAGACATCAAGTTTACCTTTTAACCTCTCTGGTTTTATCTCTAGAATGTGGTGAAGTTTGCTACAACAAACTTGTGAAGCTTATTTTACTCAGCTCCCTTTATCTTTGCCCGTTTCTTTACCGTAGTTATACTCTACTTTGGAAGGACTTCGCTGTAGACATGGTTTGGCATGGAGTAGAATGCCAGAGCGTGCGTTGTCCATGGTGACCACGGGCAATGTCGGCCAAAACGGTGGTCTACGCACTGTTCTCGTCGGCAGCGCTGCTCCGACCGGCTCTGGCCTCCTCATTAATGTCCCACAGCTCCCCCTCGACGTCGTCTTCTTGCTGGACCACTCGCCCCCTTCGTTTTCTTCTCCGACGAGCCGTGCCAAGAACCGTACAGTGTGCGCACGTGTGCACCGTCACCTTCATCGCTCCTGTCCTTTTCTCCCTCTCGTCCGCAAGCGTTGCTCGACTTCGTGAGCCTCTGCGTCGCGGCCGCTCCCCCCTCGTCTCCTTCCCATGGCTCCCAGTCACCGCTATGGCCGCCAGAGCGTTGGCCGGACTTGCCCGGCGGCACTCGGCTCAACCACACCTCGCCCCGGCTATATAAAGAGCCCGCGACCCTCTCAAGGACTTCAGCAGCTTCCCCACCCTCCTCTACGCCTCCGCACGCTCCTCATTTCACCTCGGAGCTTCTCCCCGACCCGCGCCATCGCCATGGCCGCCGTCTTGGGACCCGCTCGATTCTGGAGATCCCAAGCTCTCCTCTCCGTTCCCTCACCACCAATGTATCCCCATGCTCCGGCAAGCCTCATCGTGGCCTTGGCCCCTTCTCTTCCCCACCGTAGCACTGTGTCCACCGGCGGCCGAACCCCCTCTCCGCCGCGGGCCCTGCTGCTCTCTCTCTGGTGCCCCTCGGCGGTAGCAACCACTTCCACCGGATGCGCCTCTCCCTCCCGATCACCTAGATAGGCCGCACACCTCGTATGGTGGCCGGACTCGCCGGCGCTTGCTGTCGGGACGAGCCGCTCCCTTGGCGAGGCGCACTCCGCGTGGGAGGAAGAAGAAGACCAGCCGGGCGGGCCCCACCCTGCGTGGGTGTAGCGACCAGACCTCAAATAGTCTAATCTACCGTGCACCAGTGTCATCCCTGGATCAGTAATGCTGACACGCACAGTACTTGGAGGATTTATAACAGAGTAGCAATCACACACTTATTACATCGAGTATCTCAAGAGAGAAATAAGTATGACAAATATGGCTTAAGGCCATCTAAAACGATAACAGCGGAAGACTTGGAAGATAAGTGAGTCCATCAACTCCAACGGCATCACTAAGTATAAGACCACGACCTAAAGCACCTTACTCGTCGTCTGAAAATTCTGCAACATGAAACGTTGCAGCCCGAAAACGGGTCAGCACATGGAATATGCTGGCAATATAACACATAGAGAGTAATGAGCATAATAATGCTATACTACATGCATATATGGCTGGTAGAAGGCTCTATGGTTACAGTTTTGCGAAAAGCCAATTTCTCCCTACTGCAAAGGAATAAATTTTATTTAACTATCATGGTGGTTATTAAACATTGAGAATGGTTGACAGCATTCTCAATCCCAATTAAGTATCATCATCAAACCCAACAAAATTTATTAAAGTAACATGATGAGATTCACATGATAATCCAAGTACTAGATACTCAAGATGTCCATAACCGGGGACACGGCTAACCATGATTAGTTTATACACTCTGCAGAGGTTTGTGCACTTTTCCCCACAAGACTCGATCGCCTCCGCTTGATTCTCGCACTACATGATGTTTGAGAAACGGATGACCGAGACACAGTCTTTCAGAAACAATAACTCTTTACTCCGGGTGGACAGTTACACCTACTTTCCCCTACATCTGCTAGCCCACCTCTTCAAGAGATCATGTAACCTACTCAACTATGCTAGAGCCCATAATAGCTTGTGGCTGCACACAGAAGTTTCTAGCATGAACAATCTCATGATCCCTTTGAACCTGGCTGGCGGTCCAAAAAAAACAGGCAATCCTGGAATACCCTGGTACCTCAATCCACCCAGATGTGAGTTTTAGTTGCCACCTTAAGGTTAACCATTAATTAACAATCTCACATCTGTCATGGTAACACTCAAACCCAATCCACGTCTACTAGCATAGCATAGCAATATGAGCAAATGTAGAAGTAACTCCCAAAGGTTTGATAATAAACAGGGCAATAGGTACTACCTCAACTACTTCCCAATACCCACAATTTAATTAGATCCTAATCATGCAATGTTTGAGGATTTGTCTAATGCAATAAAACTGGGTAGTAAAAGAAGTATGATCAAAGTGTTACTTGCTTTGCTGATGGTCCGTGAAACCTAGAGACTCGAAGTAGCAAGCGGCGCACTCCGGGTACTCTATTGCAAACAAACAAGCATACAATAAGCACTCACTAATGCACAGGTAAAACTCAAGTAAAATATCCAATCAAAAAGTTCAACTTAAGAACTCCGGTTTGCAAAAAGAATCAAATCAAACGAAGCAACGAAAGTCAAATGGTGAAAAAAACAAGCTTCGTTTACTAATCTGGATCTAGGTCAAATTTTTACAGTAGCATAAACTTGTTTGAGTTGGTTAAACGGAAAGAGAATTTCGAGGCGAAACTCTAGGCGCTTGAATCGCCTGATTCTGATAAACGAGCTAAAAGATATACCAAAACGAAAATCTGATCAGAAATCGCGATCTGGAATAATCGCGGAAAATCTGGCGAAAAAGAAAACTTACGAACAGTTAAACGAACGGACGTTCGTTAACTGCGACTAACCGACGAACACCTTCGTTAAAACGAACGGATCGGCGAACGTTCACTAACTAACTAAACCGAAGAAAAAATAATACACCGATCTATTTAAAAAAAATTAAACCTGGGGTTTCGGGGAAAAAAATAAACCGAGGCAGTTTTTGAAAAAAAACGGACGGCGAATGGCGGCGGCGGCTAACCTTCGGCGAGGCTCGGGACGGGCTCCGGCGAGGTCGTAGGGGTGCGGCGAGGGGCGGCGGGGTGCGGGCGTCGTCGGGGCGGCGAGGGGCGTCGAGGGGCGGCGGGGTGCGGGCGTCGTCGGGGCGGCGAGGGGCGTCGAGGGGCGGCGGGACAGCGGCTTCCCGTGGCGGCAGCATCAGGCTCCTTCGGCGGCGGGGTCGGGCAGCTCCGGTGCGGCTCCTCTCGGCGGCGGTGGCTTCGGGTCGGGGGCGGGGTGAGGAGTGGGGCGGCGGGGTGCGGTATTTAAGAGGGGGAGGGGGTGCCGTGGGGGAGGGGGCGACGGGCGGCGGCGGGAGTCGTCCCCGATCGGGACTCGGCGGCGGCGGTCTCCAGGAGGGAGACGGCTCGCGGGGTGGGCTGGGCCGCGCGGTTGGGCTTCGGCCCAGTCGGCGCTCGCGCGTTTTTTTAAATAATTCACCGAACCTAAAAAAATCGTAGAAAAATAAATAAAAATCCAAAAATGCCAAAACAAATTTTCACCGTCTAAGTAAAATAATTAGGACGAGATGAACATTTGTTTGGCCCAAAAATGCAGTTTTGAAAACGTGCATTTTTTTCTAATGCAAATAAAATTGCAAATAAAATCCGAATAAAATCAAATATTTGATTTTAATATTTTTCCTCCAATATTTCAATTATTTTGGAGAAGTCATATTTTCTCCGCTCATTTATTTTAATACGAAATATTTTCGGAGAGAAAAATAATTAAAACCAAAAATCCTCATTCCATTATTTGATAGAAGTCAAATATGAAAACCGCGAAAAATCCCCAACTCTCTCCGAGGGTCATTGAGTTGCTTAGGATTTTCCAGGATTTTGCCAAAATGCAATAAAATATGCTATGCAATGATGATCTAATGTATAACATTCCAAATTGAAAATTTGGGATGTTACAGTGGGCCCCGCTTGTCATTGGCCGAAGTGGTGCCGAGTCAGCGTAAGTGGAGACGTATTCTGCGAAGAGCGTTTTCATTTGCTTGAAGACGTATTCTACATAGTACGTTTTCTAACAACTGAAAACGTGTTGCCTGGTATACGCTTTCTTTTCCTTGGAAACATATTTTCTCGAATGTGCTTTCTCTTTTTTAGCCTCGCCCGCCGAAGTGCTTATTTTGTGAACGTTCACAGTTTAGTGCCTTTTGTGCCTAAAAAGTGAACGGCCACAACTTTTCAACCGTAACTCCGATTGAGGTGATTCAACTACTCACATTCTCTGTTCGTCGAGCTCTTTCCGTTGGTGTCATTTTCATTATGTTTTAACATAGTGAAAATGACCATTTTTCCCTTGCCAGTAAAACAGCCCCCTCCGAGAGAGAACTGTTTCCGGCAAATCTTTTCGCGATCATTCTACACTTATCCTCGGAGTATTCCTCAAACCCAGGCAAGCCAACCTCTTATAATGAGCCCCGAACTTGCATGTTGACTTTGCTTGCACCTCGTGTGTGTGTTTAGTTGTAGTAGTTTCTTGTCTGTTCCATCTGCTGTTATTTCAGTCGTGCTATATGTTTTTGTTATCTGCCTTTCATGCTTGTGCTTTCATGAAATAAGTTGACATGCTAGTTGGATGTTGCTACTAATAATATCATGCCTCTGTCAAGTTTAATGTTAGTAGTATCGATGTTATGATGATTCTGTTGCACTAGTGGAATTACTAGTACTTGGTATTGCCATGTTTCACATGCTATCACTGTTCACTTGAAAAGATTGATGCTTTGTTACCGCATCTGTATGTTGCATGCTAGTTGTTGCATTCATGTTAAAAATGCTTGCATGATGATTGATGATGGAGAAGTTAATAATATGACTTAATAACAAAACTCCTCCGTCATCGATGGGATCGAGTCATAGTGCCACCAAATCAAACTTTTTCCAGTGCAGCCACATTTGCTTGTTATGGGCAGGCCCTAGCTGGGTCTATTGGCATGCCTCTCGTCGGTGCCTCCAACGAGGGAAGGTTATGGGCACACGCTACCCTGATCAGGTAGGCGGACATAAGCCTTGTGTGCCCGTAGTTGGATGATAAGCGCTTTTGTCCCCATTTGGGACTGTTTTTGTTTTGCCACGACGGTGGCCGTGGTGCCTTTGGTAGGCACGGGGCCACCCAGGACTGAACCCCAAGGGGGTGTTGGTCGGAGCGATCGGGAGAGTGTCATGGCAGTAGGACAGTTTTGTCGGAATGCCGTTGGTACACCCAAATGGGAGTGCGAGTCCATGGATTCCGTGGTGTGGGTACAGTGCACTACCTCTGCAGAGTGTATTTAATCTATCGATAGCCGCGTCCTCAGTCATGGGCACAAGTTCGTAGTAGGTCACACTATTAGGTCTTGGTCGAAATGGAGGATAATCCTGAAATAACTAAGTTGATGAATAATGTGTAACAAGTTATCACGATGATGTGTTGATATGATCACGAGACAAGGTCTCGGTGAGTGTTGAACCAAGTGTGGTTTCGTTTGTGATCCGTGAGTGATCACTGTTTGGTTACAAGGTAACCCGTTGAACCGAGTATGGTTCCGTTTGTGATCCGTGAGTGATCAGCGTTCAGTTGCGTGGCAACCCGTTGGTAAGAGAGTCCGAGGGACTCGGTGCACAAGTTTGGTTGCATTGCATGAGTAATATATTTTTATTTGCATTTAAAGAACCATGGTAAAACAAGAGATGGTTGCATAAAGTTAACATGTTATGTCTGCATTGGATATGACTCGTAGTTTAATTTTTAGCATAGTTCCATGATGCCATGCCATGTTTTGACTGAACTTATTCTATGTTTTGTTGTTGCCATGTTAGAAGTAAGTTGATATACCATGCTATTGCCATGCTAGTAGATTCCATGATGTTGTTCATGCTTATTTTTATCCATCTCTCTAGCTAATATCATGCCATGTTTAGCTTCAGCTAAGAGATAGGTTATTGCAGACGCTTGGTTCTTGCTTTGTCATCTGTTTGTTTGGATGCTATGTATTTGGTTGTCTTGCAAGTACATTCAATGTACTGACCTGGCGTGTCATGCCAGTTTTGTAGGTCGTGCCCAAATTGTTCGCTTGTTCCGTCGTGCTAGGCCGTAATCTTGACAGTCATGTGAGTTGTGGAGCCCAGCCAGAGTTGTTATGCTGCCAAACCAAGACTTCCGCCACCATTTAAATAGCCTTAGGGATATGCCAGAAAATTGTATTCATCAATGATGTAATCATATACACATGTGTTTGATGAATATTCTTGTACCTGGAATGATGTATCATGGACCTATCCTGCATCAGGTGTTATCCTGGCCTGACATGCGAAGGCCCCCTGCTCCATGCGGATCGGGGTGCCACAGAATTTTTTTATTGTTTTCCTTATGAGTGGTGGTCGGGGACAAGCGATGGTCTTTTCCTACCAATCTATCCCCCTAGGAGCATGCACGTAATACTTTGCTTCTATGACTAATAGATTTTTGCAATAAGTATGTGAGTTCTTTATGACTAATGTTGAGTCCATGGATTATACACACTCTCACCTTTCCGCCATTGCTAGCCTCTCTAGTACCGCGCAACTTTTGCCGGTACCATATACCTTCCTCAAAACAGCCACCATACCTACCTATTATGGCATTTCCATAGCCATTCCGAGATATATTGCCATGCAAATTTCCACCGTTCCGTTTATTATGACATGCATCATCATTGTCATATTGCTTTGCATGATCATGTAGTTGACATCGTATTTGTGGCAAACCCACCGTTCATCCTTTTTTATACATGTCGCTCTTGATTCATTGCACATCCCGGTACACCACCGGAGGCATTCATATAGAGTCATATTTTGTTCTAGTATCGAGTTGTAAGTAAATAAAAGTGTGATGATCTTCATTATTAGAGCATTGTCCCATGTGAGGAAATAAAAAAAAGAGAAAAGGCCAAATAAAAAAAGAGAAGGCCCAAAAAAATGAGAGAAAAGGGACAATGTTACTATCCTCTTACCACACTTGTGCTTCAAAGTAGCACCATCATCTTCATGATAGAGAGTCTCCTATGATATCACTTTCATATACTAGTGGGAATTTTCATGATAGAACTTGGCTTGTATATTCCAACGATGGGCTTCCTCAAAATGCCCTAGGTCTTCATGAGCAAGCAAGTTGGATGCACACCCACTTAGTTTTCTTTTTGAGGTTTCATAAACTTATAGCTCTAGTGCATCCGTTGCATGGCAATCCCTACTCACTCACATTGATATCTATTGATGGGCATCTCCATAGCCCGTTGATACGCCTAGTTGATGTGAGACTATCTCCTTCCTTTTGTCTTCTCCACAACCACCATCTATACCACCTATAGTGCTATGTCCATGGCTCACGCTCATGTATGGCGCGAAAGTTGAAAAGGTTTGAGAACATCAAAAGTATGAAACAATTGCTTGGCTTGTCATCGGGGGTTGTGCATGATTTGAATATTTTGTGTGATGAAGATGGAGCATAGCCAGACTATATGATTTTGTAGGGATAAGCTTTCTTTGGCCATGTTATTTTGAGAAGACATAATTATCTTGTTAGTATGCTTGAAGTATTATTGTTTTTATGTCAATATTAAACTTTTGTTTTCATACGGATCTGAACATTCATGCCACAATAAAGAAATTATATGGATAAATATGTTACGTAGCATTCCACATCAAAAATTCTGTTTTTACCATTTACCTACTCGAGGACGAGCAGGAATTAATCTTGGGGATGCTTGATACGTCTCCAACGTATCTATAATTTTTTATTGTTCCATGCTATTATATTATCCTTTTTGGATGTTTTATATGCATTAATATGCTATTTTATATGATTTTTGGGACTCACCTATTAACCTAGAGCCCAGTGCCAGTTCCTATTTTTTCCCTTCATTTAGAGTTTCGCAGTAAAGGAATACCAAACGGAGCCCAAATGGAATGAAACTTTCGCGATGATTTTTCTTGGACCAGAAGACATCCAGAGGGCTTGGAGTGCATGTCAGGAAAGCCACGAGGCGGCCACAAGGTCGGGAGGCGCGCCCAGGGGGATAGGGCGCGCCCCCACCCTTGTGGGCCCCTCATGACTCCACCGATCTATTCCTCCCGCCTATATATTCTCAAATATCCCAAAACCTTCCAGGAGAGCCACGAAACCACTTTTCCACCGCCGCAACCTTCTGTACCCATGAGATCCCATCTAGGGGGCTTTTCAGGTGTCCTGCCGGAGGGGTATTTGATCACGGAGGGCTTCTACATCAACACCATTGCCTCTCCGATGAAGCGTGAGTAGTTTACCACAAACCTAGGGTCCATATCTAGTAGCTAGATGGCTTCTTCTCTCTCTTTGATTGTCAATAGCATGTTCTCCTCGATGTTCTTGGAGATCTATTCGATGTAATACTCTTTTGCGGTGTGTTTGCCGAGATCCGATGAACTGTGGATTTATGATCAGCTTATCTATAAATATTATTTGAATCTCCTCTGAATTCTTATATGCATGATTTGATATCTTTGCAAGTCTCTTCGCATTATCGATTTGGTTTGGCCAACTATATTGGTTTTTCTTGCAATGGGAGAAGTGCTTAGCTTTGGGTTCAATCTTGCGGTGCTCGATCCTAGTGACAGAAGGGGAACTGACACATATTGTATTATTGCCATCAAGGATAAAAAGAAGGGGTTTTCATCATCTTGCTTGAGTTAATTCCTCTACATCATGTCATCTTTCTTAATGCGTTACTCCATTCTTTATGAATTAATACTCTAGATGCATGCTGGATAGCGGTCGATGTGTGGAGTAATAGTAGTAGATGCAGGCAGGAGTCGGTCTACTTGATACGGACGCGATGCCTATATTCATGATCATTTCCTTAGATATCGTCATAACTTTGCACTTTTCTATCAATTGCTCGACAGTAATTTGTTCACCCACCGTAATATTTTCTATCTTGAGAGAAGTCTCTAGTGAAACCTATGGCCCGGGGTCTACTTTCCATCATATAAGTTTTCGATCTACAATTTTAGTTTCCTATTTACTTTCTGTGCAATCTTCTACTTTCCGTTCCATAAACCAAAACTACCAAAAATATTACTTTACCATTTATCCATCTATATCAGATCTCACTTTGCAAATAACCGTGAAGGGATTGACAACCCCTTTATCACGTTGGGTGCAAGTTGATGTTTGTTTGTGCAGGTATTCGGTGGCTTGTGCGTTGTCTCCTACTGGATTGATACCTTGGTTCTCAAAACTAAGGGAAATACTTACTCTACTTTGCTGCATCACCCTTTCCACTTCAAGGGAAAAACCAACGCAAGCTCAAGAGGTAGCAGCAGCGATTTGCCACATGGTGGCCTCTTTCTATAGGAAATGCCTACAGACGACACTGCTACCTCTTGAGCATGCGTTGGTTTTCCCTTGAAGAGGAAAGCATGATGCATCAAAGTAGTGTAAGTATTTCCCTCAGTTTTTGAGAACCAAAGTATCAATCCAGTAGGAGACTACACGCAAATCCCAAGTACCTGCACAAACAATTAAGAACCTTGCAATCAACGCGATAAAGGGGTTGTCAATCCCTTCACGGCCACTTGCAAAAGTGAGAGATGATAGAGATAATAAGATAAATATTTTTGGTATTTTTGTTGTATAGATTGAAAAGTAAAGATTGCAAAATAAACGGCAACATAAATAGCACGTAGGCGGGAGATTAATATGATGGAAAATAGACCCGGGGGCCATAGGTTTCACTAGTGGCTTCTCTCAAGATAGCAAATTCTATGGTGGGTGAACAAATTACTGTCGAGCAATTGATATAAAAGCACATAGTTATGAGAATATCTAGGCATGATCATTTATATAGGCATCACGTCCGTGTCAAGTAGACCGAAATGATTCTGCATCTACTACTATTGCTCCACACATCGACCGCTATCCAGCATGCATCTAGAGTATTAAGTTCATAAGAATAGAGTAATGCATTAGGCAAGATGACATGATGTAGAGGGATAAACTCAAGCAATATGATATCAACCTCATCTTTTTATCCTCGATGGCAACAATAGAATACATGCCTTGCTGCCCCTGCTGTCACTGGGAAAGGACACCGCAAGATTGAACTCAAAGCTAAGCACTTCTCCCATTGCAAGAAAGATCAATCTAGTAGGCCAAACTAAACCGATAATTCGAAGAGACTTGCAAAGATATCAAATCATGGATATAAGAATTCAGAGAAGAATCAAATATTGTTCATAGATAATCTTGATCATAAACCCACAATTCATCGGATCTCAACAAACACACCACAAAAAGAATTACATCGAATAGATCTCCAAGAAGATCGAGGATAACATTGTATTGAGATCCAAAAAGAGAGAAGAAGCCATCTAGCTAATAACTATGTGTAACGCCCCGAGACCGACGCTCCAGAAGCCTTCTAGTTATTTCGTTGTTGTCGTGTGTTTTATTTGTTTGTTGCATTCATCATCGCATCATTCGCATTGCATCGGCACTCTGTTGCCGTCATTGTTTTCAAACTTGCATTCGTTCGTAGTTGCCGCGTTCCCCCCCTTGTCTTCGTTGACCGTTCCGAGACCAACCGTGTTTTCGGTTCCCTCTTGTCAAACCAACTAACCTCTCACGTCAGCCCGTGATCCCCTCCCACGCGTCCGAAAGTTGTCCCGTACCCGACCCGGTTTGTTGTTACCGTTGGGTCCGGATCATCCCCTAACATCTACAAAACATCTCCGTTTTCTTATTTGGACTCCCTGCCTATTATTTTCTCGATCGTCCGATTTTAATCGGAGGGACCAAATGCCCTATCAAAATTCACTTGTTATATATAAGACCAGCACCTACCAAATCAGTCCAACCCTAGCCTAAACCTATTCCCCTCCTTGCGCCGCCACCCACTCACCATGTTCCTCGGGATCCTTCCTCGACCAACCACCTTGCTTTCAACGCCGCCCAACCAGATCGCGTAGCATCTCCCTCCTTGTTTTCATCCTCGAGCCAATCCCCTCGCTCGATCCAGCAGCCCAGCACCTCGCGCGCCTCCTTCCTCCAGTAGGAGCTCGACCTGCTGCCGGCGACAAGAACCAGGCCGTGCCCTGCTTGTTTCTCTTTCCCTCGGTCTCTCTCTGCCTCTCAAACACTCTCTCGTTTTCTCTGTGTCCCACAGAACGCCATGGATGCTCCGGCTCAACCCCGCCGCACCTTCGCCTCAACTCCGGCCGGATCGGCTCGGGTCCCCGCCGCTCCACCAACTCCCAGGGCCGTCCACCTGCGCCCGCACCCGTCGTCCTCCGTGCCCAGCAGAACCCGAGCCCCTGTGCCATGCTCCTCCTCTGCCCATGCGCCCGAGCTCGCCCGTCGTCGCGCGCCTCCAACCTCGGCCCCGCCACCACGTCCTCGCCGGGCCTCTCGCGAGCCCGATGCTCGAGCTCCTCTGCCCGGGCGTCCCACGCGCCTGAAGCCGTCGTCGCCCTTCGTCCGCGGCCTCCTCCTCGTCCAGGCCATTGCCGCCTCGTCTCGCTCTAGACCTGCTGCTGTGCTGCCGGCCACCTGGCCCAAGAGCAGATGAGCGCCGCCCCTCTCTTTCCCCGTGCTCTCCCTCCCTCTAGTTCCTTCTCTTTCTCTCTCTGATTTCTCCTCTGTCTTTTCTTCAGGAAATAGTTCCGCCATGGCCTTGCAGCTCCCGCCGCCGCTCTGCTCTGTTCATGGCCGTCTCCGACAGATCCGACGTGGCCCCGTGTCTTCGGCTGCTTCCCCGCTGGATCCCGGAGCCACCGCCGCCTCGCCAGCGCCGCTCGCCTCCCCGGCGCCGCCTTCTGCATCGCCGTGAAACTACCGCTGCTTCTGTTGCTTGTTCTTCAGCAGCGAGCAGAGCATCTCGCCCCGAACCGGTCTCCCCTCCTCGCCGTTGACAACGCCAAGGCCCAGCTCGCCCTCCACCTCCTCGCGGCCCAGATCCGCCAGCCCAAGCCAGTCAGTTTTGGCCCAATGTGAGGAGCCCCCTCTCCTTTGCACTGTTGGGTCTACTCCACTTTTAGTTTCGGCCCGTGTAGTTTTTTTCCCTAGATCTGCGATTTTGTCCATTATCCAGAGTATTGCAGTTTTACAGAAAAACCCCTCATGTTCATGCATTAATAATTAATCAACCGTGCATCGGATTAAAATAATTTATATATGGAAAATGTCTAGAATTTCATCTAGTTTAATTATATGCCACTTTCACCCATGTTAAAAATTGTTTAAAATGTTGTTTGATTAATTTTGCTCGAATAAGATGTTAAAATGATTTATTTTATAACTAAATAACCGTAACTCGGAATTTAATAAACTTTATATGTAAATGGGGTAGAAAAATGCATAGATTAACTTGGTGCATTTTATTTTGCTGTATAACAACATTAAAATTGTGTTTAGGGCAGAACAGTACCAATTCCAAAATATGCTTATGGGGATTTTCCGGAATTGTTGTTTGTCAATCCGGCCTCATTGAAATTTGCCTAAAATGTGTAGTTTACTTATGTCTCACCTCTTGCCATGTTAATCAACATTTAACATTGTTGGGTACATAAACGAGAGAGAACTAAATAATTGATGTGGTGTTTCGTCAATATGCAACTCGTTGCATATTGAGCTCCACTTAATTTGTAGTGGGGTTTGTTGCTTTTTCCCATGCCATACCTCTTTTAAACCGGACATGCATCATACTTGATTGTGCATCATGCCATGTGTATGTGGTGGTTGTTCACTATGTTGTTTGTTTCTTTCCGGGTTGCTTCTCTCGTTAGCTTCGGTTTCGTTCCGGAGTTGTGAGGATTCGTTGGACTACATCCGTATGTCTTCTTCATGGACTCGTTCTTCTTCCTTGCGGGATCTCAAGCAAGATGACCATACCCTCGAAATCACTTCTATATTTGCTTTGCTAGTTGTTCGCTCTATCGCTATGCTACGCTACCTACCATTTGCCATATCATGCCTCCCTATTGCCATGTCAAGCCTCTAACCATCCTTTCCTAGCAAACCTTTGTTTGGCTATGTTACCGCTTTTTCTCAGCCCCTCTTATAGCGTTGCTAGTTGCAGGTGAAGTTGAAGTTTGTTCCATGTTGGAACATGGATATGTTGGGATATCACAATATCTCTTATTTAATTAATGCATCTATATATTTGGTAAAGGGTGGAAGGCTCGGCCTTATGCCTGGTGTTTTGTTCCACTCTTGCCGCCCTAGTTTCTGTCATACCGGTATTATGTTCCTTGAGTTTGCGTTCCTTACGCGGTCGGGTGATTTATGGGACCCCCTTGACAGTTCGCCTTGAATAAAACTCCTCCAGCAAGGCCCAACCTTGGTTTTACCATTTGCCACCTAAGCCTTTTTCCCCCGGGTTTTCTAGAGCCCGAGGGTCATCTTTATTTTAAACCCCCGGGCCAGTGTTCCTCTGAGTGCTGGTCCAAACTAGAGCCCTTTGCAGCGCCACCTTGGGGAAACTTGAGGTTTGGTTTTAGTTGTACGGACTGCTCATCCGGTGTGCCCTGAGAACGAGATATGTGCAGCTCCTATCGGGATTTGTCGGCACATTCGGGCGGCTTTGCTGGTCTTGTTTTACCATTGTCGAAATGTCTTGTAAACTGGGATTCCGAGACTGATCGGGTCTTTCCGGGAGAAGGTTTATCCTTCATTGACCGTGAGAGCTTATGATGGGCTAAGTTGGGACACCCCTGCAGGATATTATCTTTCGAAAGCCGTGCCCGCGGTTATGGGGCAGATGAGAATTTGTTAATGTCCGGTTGTAGAGAACTTGTCACTTGACCCAGTTAAAATACATCAACTGTGATGACGACCGTGATGGTCTCTTCTCGGCGGAGTCCGGGAAGTGAACACGGTTTGAGTTATGAATGACGTAAGTAGGAGTTCAGGATCACTTCTTGATCATTACTAGATGACGACCGTTCCGTTGCTTCTCTCCTCGCTCTCATTTGCGTTTGTTAGCCACCATATATGCTTAGTGTCTGCTGCAGCTCCACCTCATTACACCATCCTTTCCTATAAGCTTAAATAGTCTTGATCTCACGGGTGTGAGATTGCTGAGTCCTCGTGACTCACAGATTCTACCAAAACAGTTGCACGTGTCGACGATGCCAGTGCCGATGATGGGGTCGACCTCAAGTGGGAGTTCGATGAGGAACGTGGTCGTTACTATGTGTGTTTTCCTGATGATCAGTAGTGGAGCCCAGTTGGGACAATCGGGGATCTAGCATTTGGGGTTATCTTATTTTCATTTGGATCTTGACCGTAGTCGGTCTATGTGTGTATTTTGGATGATGTATGGATTATATTTATGTATTGTGTGAAGTGGCGATTGTAAGCCAACTCTTTATCCCATTCTTGTTCATTACATGGGATTGTGTGAAGATGACCCTTCTTGCGACAAACCCACAATGCGGTTATGCCTCTAAGTCGTGCCTCGACACGTGGGAGATATAGCCGCATCGTGGGCGTTACAAGTTGGTAATCAGAGCCAACCCCAACTTAGGAGCCCCTTGCTTGATCGAATCGCTGGCGTTGTTGAGTCTAGAACAAAAATGTTTTGAGTCTTAGGATTATATATATCAGAGAGTAGGATTCTTTTTACTCCTCAGTCCCTTCATCGCTCTGGTGAGGTCTCCTGGCATAGAAGTTTTGACTCTTCTCTCCTCAAATTTCACTAAAAAAATTTTAGGATCATGCGGGTATCTTGTAATCGTTCCGATGGTTTTGTGACGAGAACATTGTTCTTGGTGCCTCCTGACATTTAGGGGTTGTGGCAGTGTCCCGGGGAGTTGAGCTCCGAGGTGTTGTCGTCACAATTTTATCGTTGCAGTTCTGGAATACCTGAGTTTCGCCGACATCGAAATCTCTTTTATGCAGTTGTTGGTGAGATCACCTCGACGCCACCCAGTACTGGGGCGGGAGTTCGGGAGTATTGCCATAACTCGTATAACGGATGTTTTTCGAAGGTTGAGGTACACGATTTCCGAAGGTTTCTTGGTTATGTGTTGACGGATGGATACAGCTGGATCTAGGTATTGTTAGTTTGGGTGATATATTTTGTGTCCCCTGTATCCCCAACACCTGATTGCATAACCAGAAAGTTTTGGGAGTTTATAAGTGGGAATTCAAGTAGCTCTTAGGATATCTTTCCGACAGACGCATGATATGAGATTGGGGTTCGGCGTCTAGTGGTCCGCCTGTACACGGTTGGTTTTACAGTGGTCTCGTAGTGTCTTAAAGAGTCCTTGGCTATGCCGACTCGGGGACGCTTCGTATGTCATGTGCACTGCCTTGTACATGATGGTGTTGTACGATCGAGCCCGTGTGGGCCCCACCACAAAAACTTCGGACGAAATCTCTATCATATGTTTGTTCCGGCTTATTCTGCAAGCCAAATCCTTTGTTTTGTTTTAAGTTGTGGTATTCGAGTTGCTTCAAAGTCAAATGTTGAATCCATAGCTTTCCTAAATGGTGTTCTCATATTTCTATATGGATACTAATCCTTTTTGATCTCGAGGTCGTCATGTTAAATTCTTTTCCAACCGGCGTGCTTCTCTTCAAGTGGATCCGATCATTTCAACACTCGCGAGATCAATTCTCAGTTCTTTGCAACGGTGTTTATTCCATTTGCCCCAAGTTGCCTTTTGTTTTCCCGCCCTCCCACCCTTCTCTTCAAGGACTCAGATTTCTTAATCAAGTATCATTTTATTGATGTGAAGTTTCTCCATTCTTTTCCATCAATGTTCTTATCTGGTGATTCTCAGGAAGATGCTCAGGAAGCTTCAAGTTTATCATTCTTCATTCTTTTCTTCTCCGGTGGATTCAATTCAAGCTTTGTCGATCATACCCTTTCCTCATTTCAAATGCTTTCTCATGTCGGTGCATCTCTTGATCATCCACCTCTTGCTATTCATGTTATATGGAGTGCTGAAGATATCTCTGAAGATTCGCATTTCCATTTCAAATTCGTTCAATCTATTTTGAGGTTGTTATCTCATTCAAGCCATTTATTTCAACCGGTGTAATCTCCCTTTCAAGCAATCTTTCCAACGGTGTATCTTTTCAGTGGGCCCTAACCCACAGGTCCTTTCCCAGGATCTTACCTGACTCTTCTAATTTTTTTCTGGAGTTATTCTCAAATTCATTACAAAGTTTGACGTAAGAATGAATTATCATCAGTCAAATGTCTTTGTCCAAGATTTTTCAAATTCTTTTCGTCGTTGTTTGAACCTTTCCAATTTTTCATTCGGGAGTGCCTCAAAAATTCTTGATGGTGTTTCTCATCATCATTCTCAACATTTGAAGACCGAAGAAGAATTTCTCCTAAATCTTCGTCCGTTCTCTTGAAGATTCATGGTTCTAACTTGTTGCCATCCTCTCATAATTGTTTTCGATTGCAAGAATTCTTTTCTTACCCATCCGGAGTATTTCAGAGTTGTTTTCATTTCTTGATCATCCAAAGGCCATCATTTCAGAAGATTTCTTCGTTCTAAGTTTTCAGCTTCGTTCTCCAATTATTTCTAAATTGATGTCTCTTCGTTCATCTCCATATTCTCCCGGTGCATTGTTCAAGTATCCTCTAGTCAGCTCGTGATCTATTCATTCTCATGTATCTAAATTCCCTCGAGTATTTTTCGCGCGTTCTTTAATTCTTACGGTGTTTCGTCCTCTTTTCTTCATTTGTTTTCAATTCTACGGCGGTTTGTTCAAGATTCCTCTTCCTATGTTCTCATATTTAATTTATTTGTTGTTTCAATCCTACCGGTGGTTCGTTGAAGACCTTCTCAAGTTTGCGCAATATCTATCTTAATCCTTTCTACGAGAATAAGTAGTATGCAAGATCAGTTGCTTGTCATCAATTTAAACTGGGGAAGGATATGCATAACATAATTCTTATTCTTGTTTCATCCAAGTGTTTAATCCCTTCTTTTGGAGTTCATTCGTGATATCAATTTGTCGGTGCTAAGTTGTTCACCTTTTGTTTCCGGAGTTCCAATCTCTCTCAGTTAACTCACGCAAAGCTCCATCTAAATCATTGCAAGGATTCTTTTCATTCTTCAATTGTTCTTCAAGAATTCTCTCGGAGTTAAGATCCATCAAGCTATACTTTAAAATAAACATGGTGCTCAACACATGTTTGTCTTGAGGAGTTCAAGCATTCTTCATCTCGCATTCCGAAGTGCAATTCTTTCTAGTTTATCTTTTGAGGTGGTGCTATGTCATTCTGGAAAATTTCCCTTTGGTTCATGATTCACAAGTTGTCCGGAATGACATATTTTAAAACAATTATTTTCAATTCATTCACGAGATCTTTTCAACCCATCAATCTTTTCATTGAAGTTATCTTGGGTTATTTTTCACCTAAAGCTTTCCCTAAGGATTGTTGCTATTAATGGTGCTTATAGATGACCCAAGTTCTTCATTTATCCTCCCGGTGAAATAAGTTTCTTGTCTCCTTGTTCATACCAATCCAATCATTTGTTTCCGTTGGTGGCAGAGGCTCACCTCATAATTTTGAGATGTTTCCATAAGCCCACTACAAGCTTATTATTTTCGTTGTTGGTTTTCCATCAACTCCGTCCAATCCTTCTTCGTAAGGATGCTCTTTAAAATTCATTTATGGTAGGAGATGTTGGTTTCATTCTTCGTTCTATTCACTCCAACTATCTAACTATCATGCATTGTTTCCGGAGGCTTTGTGATGTTGCTCTCTTCGACCAATCATCTTGTTTTGTGAAGATCATGCAATTTTTCCTTTCTCATCCGTTTAGCCGGAGTGTCGTGTTTTCATTCGAGTTCTCTCATCTTATCAAGTTTTGTCTCCTTCCTCAACCGGAGTGCTGTCTGAAATCTTTCTTACCCCTTGTGCCATTCTTTCATTAGTTCTGGAGAAAATGTGTTGTTAATTTCATCGAGTATCCTCTCATCTTATGAAGATCATGTTCAATTCCTTCCATTTACAGTCGGAGTGCTGCCCAAATTATATCATTTTTATTCCTTCCCTATCTTGTTTTAACCAGAGTGGTTTAAATATCTATCGTGTCACTTAACCTCAAGGTTCTCATGGTGTTCCTTGTTTTCCGTTTACTACGGAGTGCTCTCAATTCGCTTATCTCTGTTGTGTCATTTCTTTCGATTTGTTCAACCCCGCAAGGTTCTTTGGTTTCACTCATTTGTCTAAGAAGCAATTAGTTTTACCTCTTCTCTTCCTCTCCCGTTTTCATCTCCGGTGCCATCCTAGATCTCGGGACGAGATCCTCTTGTAGTGGTGGAGTGTTGTAACGCCCCGAGACCGACGCTCCAGAAGCCTTCTAGTTATTTCGTTGTTTTCATGTGTTTTATTTGTTTGTTGCATTCATCATCGCATCATTCGCATTGCATCGGCACTCTGTTGCCATCATTGTTTTCAAACTTGCATTCGTTCGTAGTTGCCGCGTTCCCCCCTTGTCTTCGTTGACCGTTCCGAGACCAACCGTGTTTTCGGTTCCCTCTTGTCAAACCAACTAACCTCTCACGTCAGCCCGTGATCCCCTCCCGCGCGTCCGAAAGTTGTCCCGTACCCGACCCGGTTTGTTGTTACCGTTGGGTCCGGATCATCCCCTAACATCTACAAAACATCTCCGTTTTCTTATTTGGACTCCCTACCTATTATTTTCTCGATCGTCCGATTTTAATCGGAGGGACCAAATGCCCTATCAAAATTCACTTGTTATATATAAGACCACCAACTACCAAATCAGTCCAACCCTAGCCTAAACCTATTCCCCTCCTTGCGCCGCCACCCACTCACCATGTTCCTCGGGATCCTTCCCCGACCAACCACCTTGCTTTCAACGCCGCCCAACCAGATCGCGTAGCATCTCCCTCCTTGTTTTCATCCTCGAGCCAATCCCTTCGCTCGATCCAGCAGCCCAGCACCTCGCGCGCCTCCTTCCTCCAGCAGGAGCTCGACCTGCTGCCGGCGACAAGAACCAGGCCGTGCCCTGCTTGTTTCTCTTTCCCTCGGTCTCTCTCTGCCTCTCAAACACTCTCTCGTTTTCTCTGTGTCCTGCAGAACGCCATGGATGCTCCGGCTCAACCCCGCCGCACCTTCGCCTCAACTCCGGCCGGATCGGCTCGGGTCCCCGCCGCTCCACCAACTCCCAGGGCCGTCCACCTGCGCCCGCACCCGTCGTCCTCCGTGCCCAGCAGAACCCGAGCCCCTGTGCCATGCTCCTCCTCTACCCATGCGCCCGAGCTCGCCCGTCGTCGCGCGCCTCCAACCTCGGCCCCGCCACCACGTCCTCGCCGGGCCTCTCGCGAGCCCGATGCTCGAGCTCCTCTGCCCGGGCGTCCCACGCGCCTGAAGCCGTCGTCGCCCTTCGTCCGCGGCCTCCTCCTCGTCCAGGCCATTGCCGCCTCGTCTCGCTCTAGACCTGCTGCTGTGCTGCCGGCCACCTGGCCCAAGAGCAGATGAGCGCCGCCCCTCTCTTTCCCCGTGCTCTCCCTCCCTCTAGTTCCTTCTCTTTCTCTCTCTGATTTCTCCTCTGTCTTTTCTTCAGGAAATAGTTCCGCCATGGCCTTGCAGCTCCCGCCGCCGCTCTGCTCTGTTCATGGCCGTCTCCGACAGATCCGACTTGGCCCCGTGTCTTCGGCTGCTTCCCCGCTGGATCCCGGAGCCACCGCCGCCTCGCCAGCGCCGCTCGCCTCCCCGGCGCCGCCTTCTGCATCGCCGTGAAACTGCCGCTGCTTCTGTTGCTTGTTCTTCAGCAGCGAGCAGAGCATCTCGCCCCGAACCGGTCTCCCCTCCTCGCCGTTGACAACGCCAAGGCCCAGCTCGCCCTCCACCTCCTCGCGGCCCAGATCCGCCAGCCCAAGCCAGCCAGTTTTGGCCCAATGTGAGGAGCCCCCTCTCCTGTGCACTGTTGGGTCTACTCCACTTTTAGTTTCGGCCCGTGTAGTTTTTTCCCCTAGATCTGCGATTTTGTCCATTATCCAGAGTATTGCAGTTTTACAGAAAAACCCCTCATGTTCATGCATTAATAATTAATCAACCGTGCATCGGATTAAAATAATTTATATATGGAAAATGTCTAGAATTTCATCTAGTTTAATTATATGCCACTTTCACCCATGTTAAAAATTGTTTAAAATTTTGTTTGATTAATTTTGCTCGAATAAGATGTTAAAATGATTTATTTTATAACTAAATAACCGTAACTCGGAATTTAATAAACTTTATATGTAAATGGGGTAGAAAAATGCATAGATTAACTTGGTGCATTTTATTTTGCTGTATAACAACATTAAAATTGTGTTTAGGGCAGAACAGTACCAATTCCAAAATATGCTTATGGGGATTTTCCGGAATTGTTGTTTGTCAATCCGGCCTCATTTAAATTTGCCTAAAATGTGTAGTTTACTTATGTCTCACCTCTTGCCATGTTAATCAACATTTAACATTGTTGGGTACATAAACGAGAGAGAACTAAATAATTGATGTGGTGTTTCGTCAATATGCAACTCGTTGCATATTGAGCTCCACTTAATTTGTAGTGGGGTTTGTTGCTTTTTCCCATGCCATATCTCTTTTAAACCGGACATGCATCATACTTGATTGTGCATCATGCCATGCGTATGTGGTGGTTGTTCACTATGTTGTTTGTTTCTTTCCGGGTTGCTTCTCTCGTTAGCTTCGGTTTCGTTCCGGAGTTGTGAGGATTCGTTGGACTACATCCGTATGTCTTCTTCATGGACTCGTTCTTCTTCCTTGCGGGATCTCAGGCAAGATGACCATACCCTCGAAATCACTTCTATCTTTGCTTTGCTTGTTGTTCGCTCTATCGCTATGCTGCGCTACCTACCATTTGCCATATCATGCCTCCCTATTGCCATGTCAAGCCTCTAACCATCCTTTCCTAGCAAACCGTTGTTTGGCTATGTTACCGCTTTTGCTCAGCCCCTCTTATAGCGTTGCTAGTTGCAGGTGAAGTTGAAGTTTGTTCCATGTTGGAACATGGATATGTTGGGATATCACAATATCTCTTATTTAATTAATGCATCTATATATTTGGTAAAGGGTGGAAGGCTCGGCCTTATGCCTGGTGTTTTGTTCCACTCTTGCCGCCCTAGTTTCTGTCATACCGGTATTATGTTCCTTGAGTTTGCGTTCCTTACGCGGTCGGGTAATTTATGGGACCCCCTTGATAGTTCGCCTTGAATAAAACTCCTCCAGCAAGGCCCAACCTTGGTTTTACCATTTGCCACCTAAGCCTTTTTTCCCCGGGTTTTCTAGAGCCCGAGGGTCATCTTTATTTTAAACCCCCGGGCCAGTGTTCCTCTGAGTGCTGGTCCAAACTAGAGCCCTTTGCAGCGCCACCTTGGGGAAACTTGAGGTTTGGTTTTAGTTGTACGGACTGCTCATCCGGTGTGCCCTGAGAACGAGATATGTGCAGCTCCTATCGGGATTTGTCGGCACATTCGGGCGGCTTTGCTGGTCTTGTTTTACCATTGTCGAAATGTCTTGTAAACCGGGATTCCGAGACTGATTGGGTCTTTCCGGGAGAAGATTTATCCTTCGTTGACCGTGAGAGCTTATGATGGGCTAAGTTGGGACACCCCTGTAGGGTATTATCTTTCGAAAGCCGTGCCCGCGGTTATGAGGCAGATGGGAATTTGTTAATGTCCGGTTGTAGAGAACTTGTCACTTGACCCAGTTAAAATACATCAACCGTGTGCGTAGCCGTGATGGTCTCTTCTCGGCGGATTCCGGGAAGTGAATACGGTTTGAGTTATGAATGACGTAAGTAGGAGTTCAGGATCACTTCTTGGTCATTACTAGATGACGACCGTTCCGTTGCTTCTCTCCTCGCTCTCATTTGCGTTTGTTAGCCACCATATATTCTTAGTGTCTGCTGCCGCTCCACCTCATTACACAATCCTTTCCTATAAGCTTAAATAGCCTTGATCTCATGGGTGTGAGATTGCTGAGTCCTCGTGACTCACAGATTCTACCAAAACAGTTGCAGGTGTCGACGATGCCAGTGCCGATGATGGGGTCGACCTCAAGTGGGAGTTCGATGAGGAGTAGTGGAGCCCTGTTGGGACGATCGGGGATCTAGCATTTGGGGTTATCTTATTTTCATTTGGATCTTGACCGTAGTCGGTCTATGCGTGTATTTTGGATGATGTATGGATTATATTTATGTATTGTGTGAAGTGGCGATTGTAAGCCAACTCTTTATCCCATTCTTGTTCATTACATGGGATTGTGTGAAGATGACCCTTCTTGCGACAAAACCACAATGCGGTTATGCCTCTAAGTCGTGCCTCGACACGTGGGAGATATAGCCGCATCGTGGGTGTTACACTATGGACCCGAATGTCTATGGTAAACTACTCACACATCATCAGGGAGGCTATGGTGTTGATGTAGAAGCCCTACATTATCGGTTCCCCCTCCGACGGAGCGCCTGAAAAGGCCCCAAGATGGGATCTCACGGGTACAGAAGGTTGCGGCGGTGGAAATAGGGTTTCGTGGTGCTCCTGGATGTGTTTTTGGGGTATAAGAGTATATATAGGCGAAAGAAGTAGGTCAGTGGAGCTACGAGGGGCCCACGAGGGTGGGGGCGCGCCTACCCCCTGGGTGCGCTCTCCTACCTCGTGGCCACATCGTGGCTTCCTTGACGTCCACTCCAAGTCTCCTAGATTGCGTTTGTTCCAAAAACGATCCTCGCGAAGGTTTCATTCCGTTTGGATTCCGTTTGATATTCCTTTTCTACGACACACTAAAATAGGCAAAAAACAGCAATTTGCACTGGGCCTTCGGTTAATAGGTTAGTCCCGAAAATAATATAAATGTGCATAATAAATCCCATTAAACATCCAAAACTGATAATATAATAGCATGGAACAATAAAAAATTATGGATACGTTGGAGACGTATCAAGCATCCCCAAGCTTAATTCCTGCTCGTCCTCGAGTAGGTAAATGATAAAAATAGAATTTTTGATGCGGAATGCTACCTAACATAATTTTCAATGTAATTCACTTTATTGTGGCATGAATGTTCAGTTCCGAAAGATTCAAGATAAAAGTTTAATATTGACATAAAAATAATAATACTTCAAGCATACTAACTAAGCAATTATGTCTTCTCAAAATAACATGGCCAAAGAAAGTTCATCCCTACAAAATCATATAGTTTGGCCATGCTTCATTTTAATCACACAAAAATGCTCTCATCATGCACAAGCCCGATGACAAGCCAAGCAATTGTTTCAAACTTTAGTATTTCTCAAACTTTTTCAACTTTCACGCAATACATGAGCGTGAGCCATGGACATAGCACTATGGGTGGAATAGAATATAATGATGGGGGTTGTGTGGAGAAGACAAAAAAAGAAAGTCTCACATTGACGCGGCTAATCAACGGGCTAGGGAGATGCCCATCAATTGATGTCAATGCAAGGAGTAGGGATTGCCATGCAACGGATGGACTAGAGCTATAAATGTATGAAAGCTCAACAAAAGAAACTAAGTGGGTGTGCATCCAACTTGCTTGCTCACGAAGACCTAGGGCATTTGAGGAAGCCCATTGTTGGAATATACAAGCCAAGTTCTATAATGAAATATTCCCACTAGTATATGAACGTGACAAAATAAGAGACTCTCTATCATAAAGATCATGGTGCTACTTTGAAGCACAAGTGTGGAAAAAGGATAGTAGCATTGTCCCTTCTTTACTTTTTTTATTTGGCCTTTATTTTTTTGGGCCTTTTTTTCATGGGACAATGCTCTATTAATGATGATCATCACACTTCTATTTATTTACAACTTAATGATTACAACTCGATACTAGAACAAAATATGACTCTATATGAGTGCCTCCGGCGGTGTATCGGGATGGGCAATGAATCAAGAGTGACATGTATGAAAAATTATGCAAGGTGGCCTTGCCACAAATACGATGTCAACTACATGATCATGCAAGGCAATATGACAATGATGAAACGTGTCATAATAAATGAAGCGGAGGAAAGTTGCATGGCAATATATCTCCGAATGGCTATGGAAATGCCATAATAGGTAGGTATTGTGGCTGTCTTAAGGAAGATATAAGGAGGTTTATGTGTGATAAAGCATATCATATCACGGGGTTTGGATGCACCGGCGAAGTTTGCACCAACTCTCAAGGTGAGAAAGGGCAATGCACGGTACCGAAGAGGCTAGCAATGATGGAAACGTGAGAGTGCATAATATCCATGGACTCAACATTAGTCATAAAGAACTCACATACTTATTGCAAAAATCTACAAGTCATCAAAAACCAAGCATTACGCGCATGCTCCTAGGGGGATAGATTGGTAGGAAAAGACCATCGCTCGTCCCCGACCGCCACTCATAAGGATGACAATCAAAGAACACCTCATGTTTCAAATTTGTCACACAACGGTTACCATACGTGCATGCTACGGGACTTGCAAACTCCAACACAAGTATTTCTCAAATTCACAATTACTCAACTAGCACAACTTTAATATTACCATCTTCATATCTCAAAACAATCATCAAGTATCAAACTTCTCATAGTATTCAATGCACTCTATCATGAAAGTTTTTTTTATACCCATCTTGGATGCCTATCATATTAGGACTAATTTTATAGCCAAAGCAAATTACCATGCTGTTCTAAAGGACTCTCAAAATAATATAAGTGAATCATGAGAGATGAATAATTTCTATAAAATAAAACCACCACCGTGCTCTAAAAGATAAATGCGAAGCACTAGAGCAAAAGTATCTAACTAAAAAGATATAAGTGAAGCACATAGAGTATTCTAATAATTTCCGATTCATGTGTGTCTCTCCAAAAGGTGTGTACAGCAAGGATGATTGTGGTAAACTAAAAAGCAAAGACTAAAATCATACAAGACGCTCCAAGCAAAACACATATCATGTGGTGAATAAAAATATAGCCTCAAGTAAAGTTACCGATAGACGAAGACGAAAGAGGGGATGCCTTCCGGGGCATCCCCAAGCTTAGGCTTTTGGTTGTCCTTGAATTTTACCTTGGGGTACCTTGGGAATCCCCAAGCTTAGGCTCTTGCCACTGCTTATTCCGAAATCCATCAAATCTTTACCCAAAAACTTGAAAACATCACAACGCAAAACTCAGCAAAAAATCTCATGAGCTCCGTTCGTGCAAAAAAAACCCAACTTCTCTATGGTTCATACCCCCCGATACTAGCCATAGATTCATCAAAATAAGCAAACAACACACGAAAAACAGAATCTGTTGAATACAGAACAGTCTGTAGTAATTTGTATCAAACGCAAACTTCTATAACTCAAAAATTCTGCCAAAATAGGACGACCTAAATAATTTTTTTATTCATCTACTGCAATTGCAATCAGTATTTTATCACGTTCTGGTGATTTTTAACAATTGTTTTCGTGAGCAGAAAGTTTCTGACTTTTTCAGCAAGATCAAATAATTATCACCCAAGAAGATCCTATAGGTTTTACTTGGCACAAACCGTAATTAAAGCATAAAACCACATCTAACCAGAGGCTAGATGAATTATTTATTACTAAACAGGAACAAAAAGCAAGGAACGAAAATAAAATTGGGTTGCCTCCCAACAAGCGCTATCGTTTAACACCCCTAGCTAGGCATAAAAACAAGAATAGATCTAGGTAATACCATCTTTGGTATGCAATTCTTCAATCGAACACTTATAACCCTTAGGAGTTTCCTTCTTTTTATTAATGATCAAAATCCTAGGCAAGAAATCAAGAAATTCATTTGGAGCAAAAGGTTCCTTAATGATACCAAAAAAGTTGGGGTGAACACTTATTGATTTGAGGTCCGCACTTTCCTTACTAGAAGATTCACTCTTATTTTTAGGAACATACATCAATTTGGCAACTTCTGGAGTAGGAGGATTTTGAGTATTTCTCACACAAGAAAAGGCAGACCCTAAGTTGGTAATAATATCCTCAAGTTTATCAATTCTTGTGGAATCTTGATCTATCTTTTCATTAACTATGGGTTCTTTTTCTTTAAAAAAATTCAGAGTAACTCCTACCTTAGATCCATATTGGGTAATTTGGTTGTGGATCTTTTTATCCAAATTTTCAATCAACTCTACAGTGGCAACTTTATTTTCAATAATTTCAAGCCTTTGCATCACATGTTCCAAAGTTAACATAGTTACATTAACCAAAAGAGGTGGTGGGCCAAACAAATCTATCATAGCATTATAAGAATCAAAAGTACGGCTACCGAAGAAATTCCCTCCGTTAATGGTATCAAGAATATATCTATTCCAAGGAGTGATGCCTACATAAAAATTGTGAAGAAGAACGGAAGTGGATTCGTTCCTAGTAGATCTATTCTGAGCATTGCAAATTCTATACCAAGCATCTTTCAGATTTCCCCCTCCCTTTGTTTAAAATTAAGAACTTCATTCTCAGGGATACTAACAATGATAGAAGGACTAGCCATAATGGCAAAACAAACGATCTAACACACGGACACACAAGAAGCAAACGAAAAGAAGCGAACGGGAAAAGGGCGAATAAAATGGCAAGGCTGAAGTGGGGGAGAGGAAAACGATAGGCAAATGGCAAATAATGTAATGCGAGGGATAAGAGTTTGTGATGGGTACTTGGTATGTCTTGACTTGTGCGTAGACCTCCCCGGTAACGGCGCCAGAAATCCTTCTTGCTACCTCTTGAGCATGCCTTGGTTTTCCCTTGAAGAGAAAAGGGTGATGCAGCAAAGTAGCATAAGTATTTTCCTCAGTTTTTGAGAACCAAGGTATCAATAAAGTAGGAGACTACACGCGAATCCATAGTACCTGCACAAACAATTAAGAACCTTGCAACCAACGCGATAAAGGGGTTGTCAATCCCTTCACGGCCACTTGCAAAAGTGAGATCTGATAGAAATAATAAGATAAATATTTTTGGTATTTTTGTTGTATAGATTGAAAAGTAAAGATTGCAAAATAAACGGCAACAGAAATAGCACATAGGCGGGAGATTAATATGATGGAAAATAGATCCGGGGGCCATAGGTTTCACTAGTGGCTTCTCTCAAGATAGCAAATTCTATGGTGGGTGAAAAATTACTGTCGAGCAATTGATAGAAAAGTGCATAGTTATGATAATATCTAGGCATGATCATGTATATAGGCATCACGTCCGTGTCAAGTAGACCGAAACGATTCTGCATCTGCTACTATTACTCCACACATCGACCGCTATCCAGCATGCATCTAGAGTATTAAGTTCATAAGAACAGAGTAACGCATTAGGCAAGATGACATGATGTAGAGGGATAAACTCAAGCAATATGATATAAACCCCATCTTTTTATCCTCGATGGCAACAATACAATACGTGCCTTGCTGCCCCTACTGTCACTGGGAAAGGACACCGCAAGATTGAACCCAAAGCTAAGCACTTCTCCCATTGCAAGAAAGATCAATCTAGTAGGCCAAACTAAACCGATAATTCAAAGAGACTTGCAAAGATATCAAATCATGCATATAAGAATTCAGAGAAGAATCTGTCGGCGTTCTGGGAACGGGGGTCCCTAGACTTGCCTGCCTGCGGCCCACGGCGTGGCTCCACGAGCGGGCCCATACATCCCATCTTCGCCAGCAAGCAGTCAAGAACCTCGCGAGGGGCCAAGCCTCGCGAGGCGGACGACACAAGACCTCCTCGGGAGCGGCCTCACCAGGCTGGCTCGCGAGGGGCAGAGAGATCAAGGCAAGGCTAACCTCGCGAGGTTCTCATGACGTGAGCCATGACGACCAAGGCCAGGCGGGCGCCAGCGCGCACAGTGTCCTTGCTTCCTCTTTGGTGCTAAGGAGGCAAGTGCAGGCGAGGAGTACCGAGGCATCAAGCAAAGGTTTCCATATCGGTGCAACGAGACCAAGACCAGCAGGAGGCAAGACGGAGGTCACCGTGGAGTCCAAGCCAGCGTCACCACCAGAGCCTTTGGCAGGCGAAGACTACTTTTCTCAGGATAAGCTTTACCAACTGCCCCCCTTCAAACTCGGCCATTGTGGCATCCCTTCCCGCTCAATATTTGGGAAGAGGACCAGGGCCTCCATAAATAGGACTAGTCATCACCGTAGGAGGCGACTCATCTGGAGAAAGCCTCACCGGCACACCAGCTCACCAAGCACAAGAACACCTCTCCTCAGGAGGCTGTTCTTCCCTTGTACTGTTTATCCTCGGCCCAAGGGGCAATCCACCACCACCACACTGGAGTAGGGTATTACACCACAACGGTGGCCTGAACCAGTATAAATCTTGTGTCCTCGTGTTCTTTGGGTTCGGTGAGCTAGTCCGTGAGATCGTGGAGTGTGAGAGCTTGGGAGAGGAGAGATCTTTGTGCGCACCCCAGTGTTCGAACCTCAAGGGTTTTGCCGAAACCCAAAATCCAACATTTGGCGCGCCAAGTAGGGGGTGCGCCGGAGCCTCTCTTTCGCCAGTTGATCCACCGACGCTCCGCGGTTCCGATGTCCGGGGACCTAAGAACCAACGTCGATCGATGGGCAGCTTGGCCAGCCCAGGCGGCGTCGTCTACCTAGGAAGACCTCAACCCCGTGCTCCAGGCGGCACGAGCACCACCTAACGCTGCGGGGCGCGGGCGGCGCGGCCAGGCGCCGTCCACCCTTACTCCGCGACAAGCGCGAGCTGCCACAAGGGCCGCAAGCCACGCCGCGGCGATGGCGCCGCACACCCGGCGGGAGCAGGCGAACATGTGGGCTGCACTCACGGTGGCACGGGAGCTGCTGCGGTGCCGACTGATGGAGAGCGGCCGGGATGCACTGCTGGAAAGCGTCGCTGTGCTACTAGACGCAGCGGCCACAGGAGCGCTGCCCTTCTGCTAGCAACTCATGCCCCAGGTAGTGGCCAGATCCCACGGCGGGCCTCGCCGTGCCCGCATGCTCCCGAGTGCGCCCGGGGGTCCCATCGACATCAGCGCGACCCACGGCGCCGGGCGCCCCATCGCACCCGCACCACCCCCGATGGGTGCGGGCACGAGCATTGCCGCACACGGCCCCAGCGGGGCACTACCCTACCATCGTCGGGACGGCGTGATGGGCCGGGCGACATGGAGCGTGGGGCACTTCGACGAGGTCTTCGGGGCAACGGCCTCGGAGGCCTACGTGCCCCGCATGATGAACCAGGAGTACACGCCGGAAGATGACCCCGGCTCGTTCCTCAGGCCAGGATGGGAAGAGGAGGCGCTAGGAGGTGAGGCCTTCTAGGAGCCGCCCGAGAGCCCCGCCAACCACGCCGTCGACAACAGCTACAGGGTACCACTAATATCCCAGGAGCAGGCTTACGCTAACCATGAATCGCAAGTGAATCAGGTCACGACACCGGGCGACGGTTCCGGCACGGCGGTACCCGTCCCGCCAGGAGAGGTTCACTGGGGGCTGCGTGGGAGGGGCCAGGAGCAAGGCCCCTCACCACGTCGCACGGAGCAAGGCGTTGCCCGGAGGTAGGCCCTCTGCTGGGGAGGTGCCGGCAAGCCTTCGCCCGACAGAGGACCCGTGGTCGCCGAAGGCGCCGCTGGCGTCCCCTTTGCCCCCTTTGGTGCCATCCTGGTTTCCGGTCATCCCAACGGTGGTAGAGGGTGGCGTAAGGCGGGGTCCTCGTCTGGCGATATGAAGTAAGGCCCACGCTTGTGAAGGTCTCCGCTCGTGACACTCTCACGTAATAATGAGTGGGGCTGTACATGCCCCGGAGTCCTAGGAGTGCCGCCCTCGGGCCTCGGGGGCTCCCTCCCACGTCCTAGTGGCAGCACTTAGCTCCGCGCTGGTGAGAAGACAAGAAGACTAGACTAGGCGCCAGACGCGGCCATTTGCTTTGGATCTCTTTTCTGTAGCCCTGCCTTCTGGATTTGGATTTAAGTTGAAGTTCAATTTTCATTGATGTGCGCGGGGGGTGCTTTTCCTCGTTCGAGCGATTTCTTGCTATCTGGTTCTTGCCTTAATTCGGAGTTCGCGCCTGTTGCTTCCCCCTCGTGAGCCCCTTGCGAGCGGGGCTGGGCATGGCGCACACGCGCGCCACGCGCGTGTCGTGCCACGGCTGGTGCTTGCTTCTCACGAAGCCCTCTCGGGCGGATCGGCAGGCTCCTCAGGAGCTTCTCAGAAACTCGCGACCTCACAAGCCAGTTCGGGACTTGCCTAGGCTAAGGTAAACCGCAACAGCAAACTCGCCCCAGGATTCGTGAGTTCATAAAGACACATATTCAACTCGGCCTAAAAGGATAGAGGCACTAGTATATTTACATGAGGGGCTTCCCCTCCAAAAATGCTCTTACAACCTCTAGGGACGTGCCCGAGCTTCTGCGTGCAGGACGAACATCAGGGAAACACGGGATCAGTCGGACATGTCGCTCGCCGCGTCCCTCGGGTCGTCCTCACGTGCGTCGCTGGCATCGCTGTCACCGTCGCTCGCATCACCATCACCTTCACCGGCGCCGCCATCACCGTCGTCGACCACGTCGCCTTCATCCGCCGCGACCACCACCACGTCGTCCTCGGAAGCGAAGGACCTGACCAGTGCGCCCACATTGTCCTCCACCCACCACGCCAGGTCACCCCGGATGGCCTCCTGAACTGGAGCAATGGCGGCGTCAAAGTCAAAGTCCGGGTAGGTGTTCTGGAGATGGATGTAAACACGAGAGAATGCGCCTCCAGCAGGCCGCGACTCCTCTCTTCAACAAGCTGGCGAGCTCTCTCAAAACGATTTTCCAGACGCGTCACCACATCGGTGAAGAAGCAGAGGTGACTGGCGTAGTCGTCCACGCGGGGTTGAGGGGCATTCTCATCACAGATGTGGCCCAGGGCAATATTGGCCCTGTTCTTGAGGCCCTGGAGCATGGGGGCGTGCACGCGCTCCAGCGTCCGACGTTGAAGCACTTCCTCCCTGTTCTGCCGCGCGACAGACTCGGCGTCACCGACCCGCTGCTGAAGAGGGAGCAGCTCGGCACGGGCGGAGGCTAGTTCAGCCTACGCCGATACCAGGGCGGCTGCGGCGGCCTCCTCGCGCCGCTCCGCCTCGGTGTAACACCCCGCATGTAACTTTGCATATTTGTAACTCCGACTCTTGCCATTTTCGGCTATGTGTTATGATATTCCCTCCGTGGTCGGGTTTTGTTTTTAGTTTTGTATTTTGTTATGTCACGCATTTCATATCATGTCATCATGTGCATTGCATTTGCATACGTGTTCGTCTCATGCATCCGAGCATTTTCCCCGTTGTCCGTTTTGCAATCCGGCGCTCCTATCTCCTCCGGTGCACCCCTTTTGTTTTTCTTTCGTGAGAGGGTGTCAAACTTTCTCGGAATGGACCGAGGCTTGTCAAGTGGCCCTAGTATACCACCCGGAGACCACCGGTCAAGTTTCGTTCCATTTGGAGGTCGTTTGGTACTCCAACGGTTAACCGGGCATCCGCAAAGGCCATTTGTGTGTGCAGCAAAAATCCCCCTAAAACCAGCCCAAAACCCACCAAACTCTCTACCATGCTCTAGGTCGTTCGATCACGATCGTGTGGGCGAAAACGGCACCTCATTTGGAGCCTCCTAGCTCCCTCTACCTATAAATATGTGAGACCCCGAGATTTTCGCGCAGTCCAACCCTAGCTCCGTTCCCTCTCCCCCACCGGACACGTCCGGATCGGACTGGACGCGTCCGCCGCCGCGCCCCGCCCAATCAGGGGCCGCCACGTGTCGCCGCCGCCATCTCCACCGCGCTGGCCCGCAGGCCCGCCGCGGGCCCTCCCGGCCCGGCCGCGCACCTGCCCCCGTCGCCCCACGCCCGCCTCCTCACCGCGCCGCTCCGCCGCCGACGGCCGCCGCCGTGCGCCGCGCGAGCCCACGGTGCTCCGCCGCCGTTCGCACCGCCGCCGCCGCGCCCACGTCGTCCCTCCGGCCGCCGCCCTCCGCCTCGCCGGTCCTCTCCTCCGGCCACCGGCGGGCTCGAGGCCGCCTGCCCCGGCCAGATCCGATCGGGCCGCCAGCCTACGGTTGACTTTTTCGAACCCTTAAAGAACTTCTATGTCCTTAAGATTTCTCAACAAGTTGTTCGTCTCGTGATGCTCTACATTTTGTTCAATTGCACCATGTTCATTAGAGGTCATCTTGATGCCCAAATCTCTGTTGCAAGAGGGCTAGTTGCTGTTATCTGCTGGTTCTTATCAGAACTTGGAGATTTGTCATTTTTGTTTCATTTAATCTGTGCATCTTATGGGCATGAGCTCTACATGTGTTTTGTTGTATGCCATGCCATATTTCCAGTGGTGTATGCCATGTATTTTTGTGATCTCTGTGGTGACTAGCACAAGCATGCAAACTAGGCTCCGTAATGTTTCTGATTTCAGGGTCTAAGTCTGTCTGCTGTTATTTTGTTGCCATGTAAACTTGATGCTACAGAGAGATCCATGCATATTTTGGAGATGTTCATTAAGGATGTTTTGTAGATATTGTTGTAATGTATCCATTCCTGCCTTGTTTGTAATTATGGAGTGCCATAGTATGACTCAATCTTGCTCTACTTTTGCTATAAAATATTTCTGGCAGATTCTTAACATGATATGCTATTTTGCCAAGCTTGTTGTAGTTGATCCATACATGCTATGTAGTTGTTCTTGCCATGGATAGCTTCATAAACATGCCATCTTGCTGTAGGTATGCTTGTTTTGTCATGAATTGCTTTGTGGTGAGTGCATCAAGCTCACAAACATGCCTTCATATTATTGTTTCTGCCATGCTCTGTTTTCTGCTAAGTCTGAAACCTGTTAACGAAACTTGCTATGTTTACATGCTTGCCATCATATCTTCTGGTCCTTTTTGGCTTATGGTCAGTAAGGGACTTTTGTCATATGCATTTAGTAGAATACTTCCATGCCTTGTTTTGCTATGTTAAGTTCCTGTAGAATGTTGATTTCGTGCTCTGAACATTTCTACCTGATGATGTTTTCTGCCATGTCCAGTAATTTCACCAAGTCTGTGATCCTGTTATCTTTTGCACTTTTGCCATGCTTGTTTGAGCTTTTTATGTTGTGAACTAGCCGTAGCTCAGTGTTCATCTTTTGTTAAGAATCTCCTGTAGATTACTTCCATATGCTTTGTTGCTATGTTGGAGTGCTGTAGCATTGTTGCTTGTTGCATTTTAAGTGCTATCATGCTGTTAATCGCAGATTCGTGTCATTCTTGTTTTGCTTGCCATTTGCAAACCGTGCATCCGTTTCCGGTGATCTTTATATCGATTTCGACCAAAATCATCTCATCTTTCCAGTGGCATGCTTGGTTTGCCAAGTTACTGCCTTGTTTATCTTTTTCCTCCCGGAGCACGCATATGCATCGCATATCATATCTCGCATATCATACATGTTTTGCATCATGTTGCTTGTGCATTTCTTGTGGTTGATTGTGGTTCCATTTGCTTGTGTTCTTGTCTTGGGTAGAGCCGGGAGACGAGTTCGTGAACGAGGAACCTGTTGAGTACGCTTACGAGGACCAAGCTTTCGACAACTCTGAGAACCTTGCAGGCAAGATGACCACCCCTCGAAATCACTTCTATCTTTGCTTTGCTAGTTGTTCGCTCTATTGCCATGCTCGCTACCTATCACTTGCTATATCATGCCTCCCATATTGCCATGTCAGCCTCTAACCATCCTTTCCTAGCAAACCGTTGTTTGGCTAAGTTACCGCTTTTGCTCAGCCCTTCTTATAGTGTTGCTAGTTGCAGGTGAAGTTGAAGTTGTTCCATGTTGGAACATGGATATGTTGGGATATCACAATATCTCTTATTTAATTAATGCATCTATATATATTTGGTAAAGGGTGGAAGGCTCGGCCTTATGCCTGGTGTTTTGTTCCACTCTTGCCGCCCTAGTTTCTGTTATACCTGGATTATGTTCCTTGAGTTTGCGTTCCTTACACGGTTGGGTGATTTATGGACCCCCTTGACAGTTTGCCTTGAATAAAACTCCTCCAGCAAGGCCCAACCTTGGTTTTACCATTTTCCGCCTAAGCCTTTTCCCCCGGGTTTTCGCGAGCCCGAGGGTCATCTTTATTTTAACAACCCCGGGCCAATGCTCCTTCGAGTGTTGGTCCGAACCGAGCAGCCTGCGGGGCCACCTCGGGGAAACTCGAGGTCTGGTTTTACTCGTAGCTTGACTTATCCGGTGTGCCCTGAGAACGAGATATGTGCAGCCCCTATCGGGATTTGTCGGCACATTCGGGCGGCTTTGCTGGTCTTGTTTTACCATTGTCGAAATGTCTTGTAAACGGGGATTCCGAGACTGATCGGGTCTTTCCGGGAGAAGGTTTATCCTTCGTTGACCGTGAGAGCTTATGATGGGCTAAGTTGGGACACCCCTGGAGGGTATTATCTTTCGAAAGCCATGCCCGCGGTTATGAGGCAGATGGGAATTTGTTAATGTCCTGTTGTAGAGAACTTGTCATTTGACCCAGTTAAAATACATCAACTGCGTGTGTAGCCGTGATGGTCTCTTCTCGGCGGAGTCCGGGAAGTGAACACGGTCTGAGTTATGTATGACGTAAGTAGGAGTTCAGGATCACTTCTTGGTCATTGCTAGATGATGACCGTTCCGTTGCTTCTCTTCTCGCTCTCTTTTGCGTATGTTAGCCACCATATATGCTTATTGCTGCTGCAGCTCCACCTCATTACACCATCCTTTCCTATAAGCTTAAATAGTCTTGATCTCGCGGGTGTGAGATTGCCGAGTCCCCGTGACTCACAGATTCTACCAAAACAGTTGCAGGTGCCGACGATGCCAGTGCAGATGATGGGATCGATCTCAAGTGGGAGTTCGACGAGGAACGTGGTCGTTACTATGTGTCTTATCCTGATGATCAGTAGTGGAGCCCAGTTGGGACGATCGGGGATCTAGCATTTGGGGTTGTCTTATTTTCATTTGGATCTTGACCGTAGTCGGTCTATGTGTGTATTTTGTATGATGTATGAATTATATTTATGTATTGTGTGAAGTGGCGATTGTAAGCCAACTCTTTATCCCATTCTTGTTCATTACATGGGATTGCGTGAAGATGACCCTTCTTGCGACAAAACCACTATGCAGTTATGCCTCTAAGTCGTGCCTCGACACGTGGGAGATATAGCCGCATTGTGGGCGTTACAAGTTGGTAATCAGAGCCATCCCCGACTTAGGAGCCCCCTGCTTGATCGAATCGCTGGCGTTGTTGAGTCTAGAACAAAAATGTTTTGAGTCTTAGGATTATATATATCAAAGAGTAGGATTCTTTGTATAACGGATGTTTTTCGAAGGTTGAGGTAAACGATTTCCGAAGGTTTCTTGGTTATGTGCTGACGGATGGATACAGCTGGATCTAGGGATTGCTAGTTTGGGTGATATATTTTCTGTCCCCTGTATCCCCAACACCAGATTGCATAACCAGAATGTTTCGGGAGTTTATAAGTGGGAATTCAAGTAGCCTTAGGATATCTTTCCGACAGACGCATGATATGAGATTGGGGTTCGACGTCTAGTGGTCCGCCCGTACACGGTTGATTTTACTGTGGTCTCGTAGTGTCTTAAAGAGTCCTTGGCTATGCCGACTCGGGGACGCTTCGTATGTCATGTGCACAGCCTTGTACATGATGGTGCTGTACGATTGAGCCTGTGTGGTCCCCACCACGAAAACTTCGGACGAAATCTCTATCATATGTTTGTTCCGGCTTATTCTGCAAGCCAATACTTTGTTTTGTTTTGAATTGTGGTATTCGAGTTGCTTCGAAGTCATATGTAGATTCCATATCTTTTTCAAGTGGCTTCTCAATTAATGGAAGTGTGATGATTTACTATGGAATTCATTCGTTCATCCTCGTTCGAATGCTTATTGTGTAGACTATATGTTGCAATTTCTATCCATTGATTCTACTTATCTATTTGTCTATCAAGATGCTAACGGATGTCACCCTCTTCAGGATGGCTCCGCCAACGCGTCAGAATCTGGATCGCAATGAAGGGAGTCAAGCGAACCCTCCGCCACCACCTTCGCCTCCGGAGGCATGGCAAGCTATCATGGCAGCCACCAACGCCAATGCTCTGATGATTCTGCAACTCTTGCAAGAACGCACCCAAGAGCAAGGCAATCAAGGCAATCAAGGTCAAGGCAACAATCAGTCTCACTTCGCTACCCTCAACCAGTTTCTCGCAAATCAGCCCAAGTCTTTCAGCTACTGTGCAGAGGCCACGGATGCCGATGATTGGCTCGTGGACATCAACAAGCATTTTGAATGTAGCAATGTCAGGCCTGAGGACTATGTCAAGTTCGCTTCTTTTCAGCTCAAGGACCAAGCTGCTGATTGGTTTCAGCAATACAAAGATTCCAGAGGAGGTCGTGTGATCACTTGGACTGACTTTTGTTGGGACTTCAAAGCGCACCACATTCCACAAAGTGTTGTTGAGAGCAAGCGTGAGGAGTTCCGCAATCTCAAGCAAGGCAACATGTCTGTGTATCAATACAACATCCAGTTTCAGAAACTTGCTCGCTTCGCTAAACAAGACGTTCCTGATGAAAAGAGCATGATCTATCACTTCAGAGGTGGCCTTAGAGAGGATCTGCAGTTAGCTCTCGTTCTTGTTGAGCCTACTCAGTTTGATCAATTCTACAATATGGCACTGAAGCAAGAGGCTGCTCAGCTCAAGTGTGAGGCTTCTAAGAAGAGAGTCAGAGACGCAGTTCAGTCTTCTTCTTCCTCACTTGTGCCAGCTAAGCAACAGAAGTTCTGGTTGCCTCCTCCTCCTCCGTTTCGTCAGCCTTACCAGCAGAAGAACAAAGGTGGCCATGGTTCTTCCAACTCTTCCAACTCTGCTATCAGATCATGTCTCAGAATCAAGCATCAAAGTCCAATGCTCCTTATCACCGTCCACTCTCAGAGGTGACTTGCAACAAGTGTCAGCAGAAAGGTCACTATGCTAACAAGTGCTTCAACCAAAGGCGCCTGCCTCCTCCTCCTCCTGTCAGATCTTCCAGCAATGCAGTGGTCAAGCATAATCCAAAGTCTGCTAAGGTGAACATGATGAATGCAGCTCAAGCGGAGGAATCTACTGATGTGATAATGGGTAATCTTCCAGTTAATGATATTCCTGCAAAAGTTTTATTTGATACTGGTGCTTCGCTTTGTTTCATGTCAAGACCGTTTTTTGCCAAGCATGAATTCACTTGTTCTCATCTGGGTAAACCCATGGATGTCGTTTCTCCGGGTAAACGTTTGAGTTCTAGTATGATGGTTCCGGATGTTTCCATCAAGTTGGGCGACTATGAATTTCTGTCTTCTCCAATTGTTCTTGGTGACTCGGATATTGATCTAATTCTCGGGATGGACTGGCTTTCTAAGCACAAGGCTCAACTTGATTGTGCTGCCAGGGAAATTCAATTGACACATTCTTCTGAGGATGTCATCATTTATGCTGCTCGTGATGAAACCATTCGGTTATTTTCTCTCAACGAGAAGGGCGAATTGAATGCCATCTCTCGTATTCCAGTCGTTTGTGAGTATCAAGATGTCTTTCCAGAAGAGCTTCCGGGTATGCCTCCTCACCGGCCAGTTGAGTTCGTTATCGAACTAGAGCCTGGCACTGAACCCGTTTGCAAGCGTCCTTACAAGCTTGGACCCAACGAGCTGAAGGAATTGAAGAAACAGCTCGATGAACAAGAGCGTCTGGGTTTGATCAGACCGAGTTCTTCTCCATGGGGTTGTGGTGTTCTTTTTGTCAAGAAGAAGGATGGCACGGACCGACTTTGTGTCGACTACCGTCCATTCAACAAGAAGACAATCAAGAACAAGTATCCACTTCCCAACATCAATGAGCTATTCGAGAAACTCAAAGGTGCTAAAGTATTCTCCAAGCTTGACCTTCGTATGGGTTATCATCAGATTCGCATTCGTGAAGAAGATATTCCCAAGACAGCATTCAGAACAAGTTTTGGTTCTTATGAATATACTGTCGTGTCTTTCGGCCTTGTCAATGCTCCTCCAGTTTTCTCTCGGATGATGAATTTCATCTTCAACCCCTATACCAATGAATTCGGCCTGGTGTATCTCGATGATTTCTTGGTCTTCTCCAAGAATAAGAAGGATCATGCCAAACATTTGCGATTGGTGCTCGACAAGCTCAGAGAGTATCAATTCTATGCGAAGTTCTCTAAATGTGAGTTTTGGCTTGATGAAGTTCTTTTCCTTAGTCACATCATCTCTGCCAAGGGCATCGCTGTTAACCCCGAGAAGGTGTCCGCAATTGTGAATTGGGAACCTCCTCAAAATGTCAAGCAGCTCCGCAGTTTTCTTGGTCTTGCAAGCTATTGCCGAAGATTCGTTGAGAATTTCTCTAAGATTGCAAAGCCTCTTTCCAACCACCTCCAGAAGCATGTGAAGTATGTCTGGTCTCCTGAGTGTGACGTTGCTTTCAACACTCTCAAAGAGAAACTAGTCACAGCTCCTGTCTTAACTCCTCCCGATGAATCCAAGCCATTTGAAGTGTTCTGTGATGCTTCTCTCCAAGGTCTCGGTGCTGTGTTAATGCAAGAGAAGAAAGTTTTGGCCTATACCTCTCGTCAGTTGAAGCCCAACGAGAAGAACTACCCCACTCACGATCTTGAGTTGGCGGCAGTTGTCCATGCATTAATAACGTGGAGACATCTCTTGTTGGGAAGACAAGTGGACATATTCACCGATCACAAGAGTCTCAAGTACATCTTCACTCAGCCCAACCTCAACCTCAGGCAGACTCGATGGGTCGAAATGATTCAAAATTACAATCCAAGTATTGAATATACTCCAGGCAAGGCCAATGTCATTGCAGATGCTTTAAGCAGGAAGGCTTATTGCAACAGCTTAATTCTCAAGCCATTCCAACCGGATCTTTGTGAAGCTTTCCGCAAGCTGAATCTCCAAGTTGTTCCTCAAGGCTTTCTTGCCAACCTCATAGTCTCTCCTACTTTGGAAGATCAAATTCGTGAGGCGCAACTCCTTGATGCCATGGTGAAGAAGGTGAAACATGGTATCGACAAGGGTCTTTCCAAATACAAGTGCTATCGCATTGATGACAGAGACATTTTATTCTTCGAGGACCGGATTGTGGTTCCTAAAGGTGATCTAAGGAAAGTCATTATGAACGAGGCACACAATTCTCTTCTTTCCATTCATCCTGGAAGTACGAAGATGTATCATGACCTCAAGCAATCGTATTGGTGGACTCGAATGAAGCGAGAGATTGCTCAGTTCGTGAATGAATGTGATGTCTGTCGAAGAGTGAAAGCAGAACACCAACGACCAGCTGGTCTCCTCCAACCTCTTGCTATCCCAGAATGGAAGTTTGATCATATCGAAATGGACTCCGTGACTGGTTTTCCAAAGTCCAAGCGCGGAAATGATGCTATCTTCGTTGTCATCGACAAGCTTTCTAAAGTGGCTCATTTCCTTCCAATCAAAGAATCCATCACAGCAGCTCAGTTGGCAGAGCTTTACACCTCCAGAATTGTCTCCTTGCACGGCATTCCACAATTGATTTCTTCAGATCGTGGAAGCATCTTCACCTCTATGTTCTGGGACTCTTTCCAGAAGGCTATGGGCACCAACATTCGCTTCAGCACAGCTTTCCATCCTCAAACTAGTGGCCAAGTCGAGCGAGTCAATCAAATTCTTGAAGATATGCTCAGGGCTTGTGTCATTTCCTTTGGCATGAAATGGGAAGATTGTCTTCCATATGCTGAATTCTCCTACAACAACAGCTTCCAAGTGAGTTCGGGCAAGGCCCCATTCGAGATTCTCTATGGCAGAAAGTGCCGTACTCCTCTCAATTGGTCAGAGACTGGTGAACGCCAACTTCTTGGCAATGACTTAATCACTGAAGGTGAAGAAATGTGTAAAGTCATCCGTGCTAATCTCAAAGCCGCGCAATCGCGCCAGAAGAGTTACTATGATAGTAAGCACCGTGATTTGGCTTTCAAGATCGGAGACCATGTCTACCTCCGCGTCTCTCCAATGAAAGGCACTCGTCGCTTCGGTATCAAAGGGAAGCTTGCCCCTAGATACGTGGGTCCTTTCAAGATCATTGGTAAAAGAGGCGACCTCGCCTATCAACTTGAGCTTCCTTCCAACTTTGCGAACGTGCACGATGTGTTCCACGTGTCACAGCTCCGCAAGTGCTTCAAGATGCCTGAGCGCACTATCAACTTCGAAGAGATTGACCTCCAAGAAGATTTGTCTTATCATGAGCACCTCGTTGCTATTCTTGAAGAAACTGAGCGCAAGACTCGCGACAAGTCAATCAAATTCCTGAAAGTGAAGTGGTCGCACCATTCCGACCGGGAAGCCACCTGGGAACGCGAGGACCATCTCCGTTCCGAATATCCGGAGTTCTTTCAGTCCTAGATCTCGGGACAAGATCCTCTCGTAGTGGTGGAGTGTTGTAACACCCCGCATGTAACTTTCCATATTTGTAACTCCGACTCTTGCCATTTTCGGCTATGTGTTATGATATTCCCTCCGTGGTCGGGTTTTGTTTTTCGTTTTGTATTTTGTTTTGTCACGCATTTCATATCATGTCATCATGTGCATTGCATTTGCATACGTGTTCGTCTCATGCATCCGAGCATTTTCCCTGTTGTCCGTTTTGCAATCCGGCGCTCCTATCTCCTCCGGTGCACCCCTTTTGTTTTCTTTCGTGAGAGGGTGTCAAACTTTCTCGGAATGGACCGAGTCTTGTCAAGTGGCCCTAGTATACCACCCGGAGACCACCGGTCAAGTTTCGTTCCATTTGGAGGTCGTTTGGTACTCCAACGGTTAACCGGGCATCCGCAAAGGCCATGTGTGTGTGCAGTAAAACCCCCTCTAAAACCAGCCCAAAACCCACCAAACACTCTTCCATGCTCTAGGTCGTTCGATCACAATCGTGTGGGCGAAAACGGCACCTCATTTGGAGCCTCCTAGCTCCCTCTACGTATAAATATTTGAGACCCCGAGATTTTCGCGCAGTCCAACCCTAGCTCTGTTCCCTCTCCGCCGCCGGACACGTCCGGATCGACCGGACGCGTCCGCCGCCGCGCCCCGCCCAATCGGGGGCCGCCACGTGTCGCCGCCGCCATCTCTACCGCGCCGGCCCGCAGGCCCGCCGCGGGCCCTCCCAGCCCGGCCGCCGCCGCGCGCCTGCCCCCGTCGCCCCGCGCCCGCCTCCTCACCGCGCCGCGCCGCCGCCGTTCGGCACCGCCGCCGCCGCGCCCACGTCGTCCCTCCGGCCGCCGCCCTCCGCCTCGCCGGTCCTCTCCTCCGGCCACCGGCGGGCTCGAGGCCGCTTGCCCCGGCCAGATCCGATGGGGCCGCCAGCCTACGGTTGACTTTTTCGAACCCTTAAAAAACTTCCAAGTCCTTAAGATTTCTCAGTAAGTGCCCATGTTCATAACGTCATAACTCTTTGCATGTAACTCCGTTTCGCGCGCGTAATATGTCAAATCGTTCGCCTCGTGATGCTCTACATTTTGTTCAATTGCACCATGTTCATTAGAGGTCATCTTGATGCCCAAATCTCTGTTGCAAGAGGGCTAGTTGCTGTTATCTGCTGGTTCTTATCAGAACTTGGAGATTTGTCATTTTTGTTTCATTTAATCTGTGCATCTTATGGGCGTGAGCTCTACATGTGTTTTGTTGTATGCCATGCCATCTTTCCAGTGGTGTATGCCATGTATTTTTGTGATCTCTGTGGTGACTAGCACAAGCATGCAAACTAGGCACCGTAATGTTTCTGATTTCAGGGACTTAGTGATTTTGTTGCCATGTAAACTTGATGCTACAGAGAGATCCATGTATATTTTGGAGATGTTCAATAACAATGTTTTGTAGATATTGTTGTAATTGATCCACTCCTGCCCTTGTTTGCAATTATGGAGTGCCATAGTATGACCCAATCTTGCTCTACTTTTGCTATAAAATATTTCTGGCAGATTCTTAACATGATATGCTATTTTGCGAAGCTTGTTGTAGTTGATCCATACATGCTATATAGTTGTTCTTGCCATCGATAGCTTCATAAACATGCCATCTTGCTGTAGGTATGCTTGTTTTGTCATGCTATATAGTGCACCAAGCTCACAAAGTTGCCTTCATATTATTGTTTCTGCCATGCTCTGTTTTCTGCAGTCTGAAACCTGTTATCTTTTGCACTTTTGTCATGCTTGTTTGAGCTTGTTATGTTGTGAACTAGCCGTAGCTGAGTGTTCATCTTTTGTCAAGCATCTCCTGTAGATTACTGCCATATGCTTTGTTGCTATGTTGGGGTGCTGCAGCATTGTTGCTTGTTGCATTTTATGTGCTATCATGTTGTTAATCGCAGATTCGTGTCATTCTTGTTTTGCTTGCCACATGCAAACCGTGCATCCGTTTCCGGTGATCTTTATATCGATTTCGACCGAAATCATCTCATCTTTCCAGTGCCATGCTTGGTTTGCCAAGTTACTGCCTTGTTCATCTTTTTCCTCCCGGAGCACGCATGTGCATCGCATATCATATCTCGCATATCATACATGTTTTGCATCATGTTGCTTGTGCATTTCTCGTGGTTGATTGTGGTTCCATTTGCTTGTGTTCTTGTCTTGGGTAGAGCCGGAGACGAGTTCGTGAATGAGGAACCTGTTGAGTACGCTTACGAGGATCAAGCTTTCGACAACTCTGAGAACCTTGCAGGCAAGATGACCACCCCTCGAAATCACTTCTATCTTTGCTTTGCTAGTTGTTCGCTCTATTGCCATGCTCGCTACCTATCACTTTCTATATCATGCCTCCCATATTGCCATGTCAGCCTCTAGCCATCCTTTCCTAGCAAACCGTTGTTTGGCTAAGTTACCGCTTTTGCTCAGCCCTGCTTATAGCTTTGCTAGTTGCAGGTGAAGTTGAAGTTGTTCCATGTTGGAACATGGATATGTTGGGATATCACAATATCTCTTATTTAATTAATGCATCTATATATATTTGGTAAAGGGTGGAAGGCTCGGCCTTATGCCTGGTGTTTTGTTCCACTCTTGCCGCCCTAGTTTCTGTTATACCGGGATTATGTTCCTTGAGTTTGCGTTCCGTACACGGTTGGGTGATTTATGGGACCCCCTTGACAGTTCGCCTTGAATAAAACTCCTCCAGCAAGGCCCAACCTTGGTTTTACCATTTGCCGCCTAAGCCTTTTCCCCCGGGTTTTCGCGAGCCTGAGGGTCATCTTTATTTTAACCCCCCCGGGCCAGTGCTCCTTCGAGTGTTGGTCCGAACCGAGCAGCCTGCGGGGCCACCTCGGGGAAACTCGAGGTCTGGTTTTACTTGTAGCTTGACTTATCCGGTGTGCCCTGAGAACGAGATATGTGCAGCTCCTATCGGGATTTGTCGGCACATTCGGGCGGCTTTGCTGGTCTTGTTTTACCATTGTCGAAATGTCTTGTAAACCGGGATTCCGAGACTGATCGGGTCTTTCCGGGAGAAGGTTTATCCTTCGTTGACCGTGAGAGCTTATGATGGGCTAAGTTGGGACACCCCTGGAGGGTATTATCTTTCGAAAGCCGTGCCCGCGGTTATGAGGCAGATGGGAATTTGTTAATGTCCTGTTGTAGAGAACTTGTCACTTGACCCAGTTAAAATACATCAACTGCGTGTGTAGCCGTGATGGTCTCTTCTCGGCGGAGTCCGGGAAGTGAACACGGTCTGAGTTATGTATGATGTAAGTAGGAGTTCAGGATCACTTCTTGGTCATTGCTAGATGACGACCGTTCCGTTGCTTCTCTTCTCGCTCTCTTTTGCGTATGTTAGCCACCATATATGCTTATTGCTGCTGCAGCTCCACCTCATTACACCATCCTTTCCTATAAGCTTAAATAGTCTTGATCTCGCGGGTGTGAGATTGCTGAGTCCCCGTGACTCACAGATTCTACCAAAACAGTTGCAGGTGCCGACGATGCCAGTGCAGATGATGGCGTCGATCTCAAGTGGGAGTTCGACGAGGAACGTGGTCGTTACTATGTGTCTTTTCCTGATGATCAGTAGTGGAGCCCAGTTGGGACGATCGGGGATCTAGCATTTGGGGTTGTCTTATTTTCATTTGGATCTTGACCGTAGTCGGTCTATGTGTGTATTTTGGATGATGTATGAATTATATTTATGTATTGTGTGAAGTGGCGATTGTAAGCCAACTCTTTATCCCATTCTTGTTCATTACATGGGATTGCATGAAAATGACCCTTCTTGCGACAAAACCACTATGCGGTTATGCCTCTAAGTCGTGCCTCGACACGTGGGAGATATAGCCGCATCGTGGGCATTACACTCGGCCATCTTAGACTTGAGGGCAGCGGTCCTGCCCGCGGCCTCGGCTTCAACGAGCTTCAGCTTCAATTTGTACCTGCCCACAAGATCTGCGCGAATCTCGGCCATGCGGCGATCGACCTCCCCCTGGACCCGGTCCTCGCACGCACCAATAGCATCCTCTGCTTGGGCGACTTGGCGCTCCCTCATCTCCAACCGCTCAAGCTCAAGGCTGCGCTCCATAGCTTCTAGCTCCAGCGCTTCCTCACACTTCAGGATCTCTTCCTCCTCGGCAGGCGTCCCCCGCATCGATGCATGGGCGGCTTGGCGCGCCTCCACCTGCGGCTCCAAGGAGGTCTTCCAGGCTTTGAGCTCCCACAAGCATTTCTCTGCGATCTCGCGGCGGCGGTCAGCTTCTCGGGCTTCTTCCAAGGCTTGGGAGCAGGCCTCGCGCGAGGTTGCGAGGGATGCCTCAGCCTTCGCATTGTCAAGCTCGCGCTGGTGGCGGCCGAGGTTGATGGACACCTTCAACTTGTGTTGTTCCTCCATCAACCGAAGACCCTCGGCCACACGGCGCGCGTCAACATCCGCGAGTTCTTCACCGAGCCGGTTCATCGTGCCCATCGCATCCCGAAAGAGCTCGTGGCGGATGACACTCCGCTCGTGCGCCGATCTAAGCACGTTGCTGACTCCGTCCTCCACAGCGGGGGACGCGGACCGGGCCCGAAGTGGCTCGCCCCCTTTCAGTAGGGGGCTGGGGGCTGGCGCCCGCCCGGCTGCCGGCCAAGCCTCGCGAGGGGCCCGGATGAGTGGAGACTCACCGCTTGAAGAGGATCCCAGGATCAAAGCCAACCAGCCGTCATCCACGATCAGAGGAGGGGCCCTTGGCACACTGGCCGTGCTCCAAGCAAGGCCGCCAAGGGGAGACGGCGAAGGCATGAGCTCAAGGCGCCCCGCTAGCAGGCTTGCTCTCTGGCGGACCCCGCGCCAGGGGCGGCGTGCAGGCTTGGGGCGCTCAAAGCTGGCGGGGGAGATGAGGCGAGGGGAGGATGCCCCTCGGGAGGCCCCGCGGCCTTGGCGGAAGGGACCCTGGGGATCCACCGTCAGGAAGGGAAGCGGCGCACAAGGAATGACAGAGATAAGGTACTTACTCATCAATGGCGATATACTTCCTCCGCTTCAACGGCCCGAAGGCGCCACTGCTGCAGCTTGGGGATCCCTTCCTCTTGCGGAGCTCCTCAAAGTCCACGCGGAGCCGGTCGAAGCGTTGGACGTGGCGACCATCACGAGGCACAACTAGAGAAGCACCCAAATAGACCACCTCAGGAGCGCCAAGCTAGGGGAAGCTATCGGGCTATGCCTCGCGATGACCTGTCGAGGCCTCAAGAGCTTCGACCTCAGGAGCAGCGGACTGCATCACCACTGCAGCTGCCGCCCCAGCGTGGGAATCACGGGTTCCCGAGGATGACGCCGCGGGAGCCTCAGGCAGCATCGACACCTCGGCACCCGCGCCCCCGGCCTCCGACAGTGCTTGCCTCCCAGCGTCCACTCTTGGGGCAAGATCGGGGCTGGTGCAAGGAAAGGAACCACGATGATGGGGTTCTCACGGGGCCCCACAAGGACGACTGGACGCAGCCCCCACTCATCGAAGGAGGGCATCTACTCCACAAATTCCACCTTGTTCAAGCAGCAGTACAGAAGACAACTCTTCCCTGGCATGTCGTCTGGCAACGGGACACCCGTCAGGACCTCGAGCGCCGTTCGCCGCGCCTCAAGGGGGAGCCCGGACTCCTAAAGTCTCATGTGGTCCTTGCTGTTGAGCAAGGCCCACATCGGTCGAGAATGGCGCTGAAGCGGAGCGACTCGGCGCCGGACGAACTCCTTCAACACCATAGGCGCAGTCACGCCAAGCCTTTCAGCCTCTTCAGCCTGAGCCAGACGGAAACAAGGCGCAAATCGGCGAGCCTTTGGTGGCACCAACCGGAGTTGGGAATGGCGGGCACCGACGGAGAAGAGAGCAGGGGGCTGAGCACTCCGACATCAAAAAATACCCACCATGTCCTAAACTCGCTCGTGGATGGTGGAATCTCGAAGTCAATCCCCGCGCCGGCCGTCACCGCCACGGCCTGGAAGCTCAGGCATCCCGAGCTCTGTCGGGGATCAATCAGGTGCAATGAGAAGAAGTGGCGGAGAAGGGCCACGGAAGGAGCAATGCCCACCATGGTCTTGCAAACAAAGGCGAAGACGGCGAGAAGGGTCACGGATTGGGGATCGAGGTGCAGCATGTGGATCTGATAATGGGCAAGCACTGCATTGAAGAAGGCGGAGAAAGGAGGAACCAGGCCAGCCCAAAGGGCGTCGATGAAGAATGGGACATCGGTGGCTGTCCTGACAACACGAGCTCGAGACGCAGGCCAAGCCACCGTCCCTCCCCACTCATTGAACCTTGAGGCGAGCATGGGGCGCACCTTGTCCATGGCTTTTTGGTTGAGCACGAGCGACCTGCCAATGGCAGGCTCAATGGCCGGACGTAGTTCGGCGGAGGACAGGAGCTTCTTCCCTTTTTCTGTCTGATCCGGCGCCCTGGCAATGGGAGGACTGAGCTCAGATCAGATTGGGAGAAGGGGCTGAGCTTCGAGGAAGCGGAAGAATTGGGGGAGTGCGCCGCAACGATGGGAGGGAAACCATGTAGACCGCAGTGGCCGCCTAGCCAGGCGGGTATCAAGGCTGCGTGGGGAAGCGGAGACGCCCACGTCCAATCAACCGCCACGCGTCGACCAAGGGCGCAGGCTGTTGGGGCCCGCGGCGCTCCGCACTTGCCCTTTGGCTTCGCCTTGAAGCCAAGTCCGAGCGCGCCTTGGGCCCGGGGGCTATTGTCGGCGTTCTGGGAATGGGGGTCCCCAGACTTGCCTGCCTGTGGCCCATGGCGTGGCTCCACGAGCGGGCCCGTACGACCCATCTTCGCCAGCAAACACTCAAGACCCTCGCGAGGGGCCAAGCCTCGCGAGGCGGACGACACAAGACCTCCTCGGGAGCGGCCTCACCAGGCTAGCTCGCGAGGGGCGGAGAGATCAAGGCAAGGCAAACCTTGCGAGGTTCTCATGACGTGAGCCATGACGACCAAGGCCAGGCGGGCGCCAGCGCGCATAGTGTCCTTGCTTCCTCTTTGGTGCTAAGGAGGCAAGCGCGGGAGAGGAGTACCAAGGCGTCAAGCAAAGGTTTCCATATCGGTGCAACGAGACCAAGACCAGCAGGACGGCAAGACGGAGGTCACCGTGGAGCCCAAGACGGCGTCACCACCAGAGCCTTTGGTAGGCGAAGACTACGTTTGTCACAATAAGCTGTACCAGCTGTCCCCCTTCAAACTCGGCCGTTGTGGCATCCCTTCCCTCTCAATATTTGGGAAGAGGACCAGGGCCTCTATAAATAGGACTAGTCATCACCGTAGGAGGCGACTCATCTGGAGAAATCCTCACCGGCACACCAGCTCACCAAGCACAAGAACACCTCTCCTCGGGAGGCTGTTCTTCCCTTGTACTGTTCATCCTCAGCCCAAGGGGCAATCCACCACCACCACACTGAGCAGGGTATTACACCACAACGGTTGCCCGAACCAGTATAAATCTTGTGTCCTCGTATTCTTTGGGTTCGCCGAGCTAGTCCGCGAGATCGTGGAGTGTGAGAGCTTGGGAGAGGAGAGATCTTCATGCGCACCCCAGTGTTCGAACCTCAAGGGTTTTGCCGGAACCCGAAACCCGAAACCCAAGCGCGTTCAAACCTTGAAGCTCGAGGCGAGCATGGGGCGCACCTTGTCCATGGCTTCTTGGTTGAGCACCAGCGACCTGCCAACGGCAGGCTCAATGGCCAGACGTAGTTCGGCGGAGGATAGGGGCTTCTTCCCTTTTTCCGCCTGATCCGGCGCCATGGCAATGGGAGGACTGAGCTCAGATCGGATTGGGAGAAGGGGCTGAGCTTTGAGGAAGCGGAAGAATTGGGGGAGTGCGCCGCAATGATGGGAGGGAAACCGTGTAGACCGCGGTGGCCGCCTAGCCAGGCGGGTATCAAGGCTGCGTGGGGAAGCGGAGACGCCCACGTCCAATCAACCGCCACGTGTCGACCAAGGCCGCAGGCTGTTGGGGCCCATAGCGCTCCGCACTTGCCTTTGGCTTCGCCTCGAAGCGAAGTCCGAGCGCGCCTTGGGGCCGGGGGCTTTTGTCGGTGTTCTGGGAATGGGGGCCCCCAGACTTGCCTGCCTGCGGCCCACGGTGTGGCTCTGCGAGCGGGCCTGTACGGCCCATCTTCGCCAGCAAGCAGTCAAGAACCTCGCGAGGGGCCAAGCCTCGCGAGGCGGACGACACAAGACCTCCTCGGGAGCGGCCTCACCAGACTGGCTCGCGAGGGGTAGAGAGATCAAGGCAAGGCAAACCTTGCGAGGTTCTCATGACGTGAGCCATGACGACCAAGGCCAGGCGGGCGCCAGCGCGCACAGTGTCCTTGCTTCCTCTTTGGTGCTATTGAGGCAAGCGCAGGCGAGGAGTACTGAGGCGTCAAGCAAAGGTTTCCATATCGGTGCAACAAGACCAATACCAGCAGGACGTCAAGACGGAGGTCACCGTGGAGCCCAAGACGGACGTCAAGACGGAGGTCACCACTAGAGCCTTTGGCAGGTGAAGACTACTTTTGTCAGGATAAGCTGTACCAGCTGCCCCCCTTCAAACTCGGCCGTTGTGGCATCCCTTCCCCCTCAATATTTGGGAAGAGGACCAGTGCCTCTATAAATAGGACTAGTCATCACCGTAGGAGGCGGCTCATCTTGAGCAATCTTCACCGGCACACCAGCTCACCAAGCACAAGAACACCTCTCCTCAGGAGGCTGTTCTTCCCTTGTATTGTTCATCCTCAGCCCAAGAGGCAATCCACCACCACCACACTGGAGTAGGGTATTACACCACAATGGTGGCGCGAACTAGTATAAATCTTGCGTCTCTTGTGTTGCGAGTTCGTCGAGCTAAGCTTAGAGATCCCGGTGAGGCTGAGGGCGTGATCTGGTAGGGGGAAATCTTCGTGCGCACCCCAGTATTCGAACCTCGAGGGTTTTTCCGGAACCCGAAATCCGACATTTGGCGCGCTAGAATATTGTTCATTGATAATCTTGATCATAAACCCACAATTCATTGGATCTCGACAAACACACCTCAAAAAGAATTACATCGAATAGATCTTCAAGAAGATCGAGGAGAACATTGTATTGAGATCCAAAAAGAGAGAAGAAGCCATCTAGCGAATAACTATGGACCCGAAGGTCTGTGGTAAACTACTCACACATCATCGGAGAGGCTATGGTGTTGATGTAGAAGCCCTCCGTGATGGGTTCCCCCTCCGGTGGAGCGCCAAAAAAGGCCCCAGGATGGGATCTCACGGGTACAGAAGGTTGCGGCGGTGCAAATAGGGTTTTGTGGTGTTCCTGGATGTTTTCAGGGTATAATAGTATATATATAGGCGAAAGAAGTAGGTCGGTGGAGCTACGAGGGGCCCACGACGGTGGGGGGTGCGCCTACCCCCCTGTGCGTGCCCTCCTACCTCGTGGCCACCTCGTGGCTTCCTTGACGTCCACTCCAAGTCTCCTGGATTGCATTTGTTCCAAAAACGATCCTCGCGAAGGTTTCATTCCGTTTGGATTCCATTTGATATTCCTTTTCTATGAAACAGTGAAATAGGCAAAAAAAACAGCAATTTGCACTGGGCCTTCGGTTAATAGGTTAGTCCCAAAAATAATATCAAAGTGCATAATAAAGGCCATTAAACATCCAAAACAGATAATATAATAGCATGGAACAATCAAAAATTATAGATACGTTGGAGACGTATCAGACACCCGTCCTGCAACGTGTCAAGCGAGCAGGAGTGAAGCTGGCAAAATAGCCCGGCAAGGCTTGCCGGGCAACCAATGACGTGACGTTAAGCGGTGCATTTAATGCACCCTGTCAGCCTGCAGAGTTAGGTATGATACCACTGTTTGCTATCTTATCAGTGCGTAATGACCACTTTGCCATTCTGGTAACCCCTTAATCAATAAAAGGAGGCCCACAACGGTAGAAAGGGTTAGAAGGTTGTATTACACACACGCCCATACGCACATAGCCCCTGCCGCCCCTGCGGGGCAAGTGTACTATGCTCCACCACCATTCTTCCACCATCAATCCACCAAAGTAGAAGTAGGGTTTTATTCCTCAGGGAAGCCCGAACCTAGGTAAAATTTGCATGTGTGATTTCTGCCGTGCTGCCCCAGGCTCATCTACTCTTTGTGCAACGCGACGTCCCCCTGCCGAACCAGGAAGGGGCCCTCCGGTCCCATAGGTGGCTGTGGTTTCCCACGACATATTTGGCGCGCCAGGTAGGGGGGTCGCTAGCGCGAACCTAAAGGCGTGTGTAGTTTGTCATCTTCATCACCGTCTTCACCTTCGACAGCGCCATCGACCATGGCGCCCAAGAAGAAATCCGGTGCTTCGGCTCATCCGTCCACCTCGAAGGCTCCGCCGCCCACGGCCTCTAATGCTGCGGGGGATGCGGAGCCACGCGAGGACATGGACGACGCCGTGGATGTGGTCGGAGCAGGCTATACCGTCACCACTTCCCCCGCGGCTGACACAGGAGTAGGAGGCATCAAAGGAGAACAAGATTAGCAGGGCCCCGACGGCCATGCTCCACAAGGTACGGGTGAGGAGTTACTCTGTCCGAGCCCCTTCCTCCCACCGACGGGAACAACCGCAGCAACGGCGCTTGGAACGGAGTGAATCGCCGCCCTCCGGCCGCCCCCACCACAGGAGCAGCCACGACACGTGCGCCTTCCCCGGGACAGGTCGACCAAGTCACTGCGCCAGACGGAGCCGCTGTCCCTCGAGCGCCTTCGTCGCCCCACCCTGCCACCTAGGTGACCACTTTGCAACTGCGGGGGCGCGGTGTTGCCGCCGCTGGCACCGTCAGGAGCCAAGCGACGGTATGATCTACCTCATCATCACCCATGCCAAGTACAACCATGGAGGCCATGGCGCAGGCTCAGCTGCTGCTGAGGTTTCCACCAGCAGCCGAGCAGATGGACGAATGGCGTGCCACCATCCAAAGTCTGCTCAATTTTGCCGAGGCCGGGGGCTCACAGCTAGCTGGCCCGCCACGGCCTCCCCAAGCGACGACGAATCATGCTGCTGGCCGTACAGAAGGGGCAACCCCCACGGTGCAGTCCCCGCCACTGCAGCCAGCACAAGCACAGAAGAACCAAGACCCTGATGACTCTCTTGATGGCCTCTTCTGACCCTCGAGCGCGTCCAGGCCGACGGTGAGCCCCGGAGGATAGGCGAGCGGGGGGGGGGGGGGGGAGACGTGCGCGTCGTCATCGAGCGACGCCGCAACAACCACTACCGGACCGATGGGCACGACGGCCCCGACATCGACGAGCCTGCGCTCGGTGTTGGCGGGTGCCTACCTTTCGAGGTTGAGTGCCCTGCCTTTACTCGTGAGCTGCGGCAAGTCCGTTGGTCGTCCGTTCGCATGTTCAAGCCAAAGATACCCGAGAAGTACGATGGGAGGCTGAACCCGGCAGAGTTTATAAGCATTTACACCATCGCTGTTTAGGCTGCCGGGGGAAGAGATGAGAAGGTGTTTGCCAACTACTTCCCTTTGGCTCTGAAGTCCAATGTGAGGTCTTGGCCGATGCACCTGCCGGAGAACTCCATCTCGTTGTGGGCTGACCTGTGCCATGAATTCATTGGCGCCTTCACTGGCGGCCATCAAGAGCCAGGTCGACCCAGCGACTTGCAACTTCTCCAACAGAAGGAAGGAGAGACCCTCCGTAAGTATTTATAGAGATTCAGCAAGGTCCATAGGAACATCCCAAATATCCATCCGACAGCTGTGATAGCTGCGTTCTAGTCCAATGTGCGCAACCGCCGGATTCGTTCCAAGTTGAACTGCGGTTGCCCAAGACTGTGAAGGAGATCTACACCTTGGTGGATAAGTGTGCTCGAATGGAGGAGGGAAGGAAGTTGCCCGGAGAGGAAGATTGCACCAATGTCGATTCAGAGGATGATGATGAATCAACCAGTCAGAAGAAGAGCAAGAAGCATAGTAAGAAGCGGAAGGATAAGGAAGTGACGACTGTTGAAGGATCGGGTGCACCTAGTACCGGCAAGAAGGCCAAGGCTGAGGTCCCCGGCAAGGAAGCTACCGTGTGCGCTGACTGCCGGGAGGCCGCGGCTACCGAGAAGGCTGGGAAAGGTGATGGACCGTATTGCAATATTCATCGGACCAAGGGCCATGACCTTCAGGAGTGTTATCAGGTTGAGCAGCTTGTTAAGAGACAAAGAGCAGAATATGACAAGCGCGACAAGGAAAAGGGTCAGACTGTCGCTGGCGGTAAGGGCCGAGGCAGAGAAGTAAATCGCTCCGGCAAACCCTTCCGGAACCAAGGAAACCCCACCAAAGGTCGAGAGAAGGAAACCTGTGATGATGAGAGCGATGGAGGGGATGAAGAGGAAACCAGTGAGCAAGAGTTTCAGAAGGCCACTGACGCCCTGTGCATTGACGGGGGTGCATCTTTGCACACCTCTCACCGCCAGCTCAAACGGTGGGCATGAGAAGTCAATGCCATGGAACCAGCACCAGTGGCCCGGAAGCCGCTCAAATGGTCACGCACGCCCATCATCTTCGACGAAGAGGATCATCCTAACCGTACTACTGCGGTAGGATGTTTGCCATTGTTGGTCTCTCCAACAATTTGCAACCTCAAGGTCACAAAGATGTTGGTGGACGGCGGGGCCGGGTTGAATCTGATTTCCCCGGCAGTCATCAGCGAACTTTAGATAGCAGAAGAAGAGTTAAAGTTACCGGCAAATTTCAAGAAGTTAATCCCGGCAGGAGCCATCCTAAGGGAAAGATCACGCTGCCAGTAACGTTTAGGGGAGAGCTGAACTACCGGACTGAGAAGATTGTGTTTGATGTGGTTGACCTCCCCCTGCCGTACAATGGGATCCTTGGCCGCCCAGCCTTGGTTAAATTCATGGCGGCATCCCACTATGCCTAAAACACCTTGAAGATGCCTGGGCCTGTGGGGGTCATTACCATCCCATCAGACGAGAAGGATGCTATCATTTGCGTGGACAGGATGTACCGGGACGCAGTCACGGCAGAGGCCGTGGCAGCAGTAGTTCCCGCCAAGGAGGAAAGAGGAAAGAAGAAGGGTAGCAAGGACACTGGCAAGGAATCCGGGAAGCGTACCTCTTCGGAGTGTGATGTGCCTGTTGATGACTTGCTGGAGAGCTCCAACAGCAAGAGATCCAAGGTCACTGCACCCCCAAGTGAAAAAGGTCCAGGCAGGGCTGGCTGACGTTGATGGTACTTTCACTATCAGCGACACCCTCAATGACAAATAGGAAAGCGCCCTCGTTGCCTTCCTGCGGTCGAATATCGATGTGTTTTCCTGGCAACCATCTGATAAACCCAGTGTTCCCAGGGAGGTAATCGAGCAACACCTTGCTGTCTGCCCACACGCCCGACCGGTCAAGCAGAAAGTCCGGAAACAGGTCTTGGAGAGGCAGCAGTTCATTGCGGAAGAGATCAAGAAACTTGAAGCAGCTGGTTTGGTCAGAGGAGTGCTACATCCCACATGGTTGGCAAATCCAGTGGTAGTCCGGAAGGCTAACGGGAAGTGGAGGCTTTGCATAGATTTCACAGATCTAAACAAAGGTTGGCCGAAGGATCCGTTTTCCTTGCCACGCATTGATCAGCTTGTGGATTCCACTTCAGGTTGTGATTTGCTCTCCTTTCTAGATGCATATTCTGGGTATCATCAAATCTTCATGTCCAAGGAAGATGAAGAGAAGACATTGTTCATCACTCCATGTGGTACGTACTGTTTTATCCGCATGCCATTTTATAGGATCGAAAGTATGTCCAGAGGGGAGGTGATTAGACTACTTGACCAAATAAAAATCTATCCTTTTCCCAATTTTAAGTATTGGCAGATTTTAGCAACTTAGCACAAGTCAAGCAATCAACCTACACATGCAAGTCTAAGAGTATAGCAGCGGAATGTAAAAACGTTGCACATGAAGGTAAAGGGAGGAGTTTGGAGGGAGCAAACGCAACGTAGACTCAGAGATTTTTTCCGTGGTTCCAATAGGTGGTGCTATCGTACATCCACATTGATGGAGACTTCAACCCACGAAGGGTAACGGCTGCGCGAGTCCACGGTGGGCTCCACCCATGAAGGGTCCACGAAGACGCAACCTTGTCTATCCCACCATGGCCATCGCCCACAAAGGACATGCCTAACTAGGGTAGATCTTCATGAAGTAGGCGATCTCCTTGCCTGTACAAACTCCTTGGTTCAACTCCACAATCTTGTCGGAGGCTCCCAAGTGACACCTAACCAATCTAGGAGACACCACTCTCCAAAAGGTAATAGATGGTGTGTTAATGATGAACTCCTTGCTCTTGTGCTTCAAATGATAGTATCCCCAACACTCAACTCTCTCTCATGGATTTGGATTTGGTGGAAAGATGATTTGAGTGGAAAGCAACTTGGGGAAGGCTAGAGATCAAGATTCTTGTGGTTGGAACGGAATATCTTGATCTCAACACATGAGTAGGTGGTTCTCTCTCAGAAAATGTATGCTGGAAGTGTAGGCACGTCGTGATGGCTCTGTCCACGAATGAAGAGTGGGTGGAGGGGTATATATAGCCTCCACACAAAATCTAACCATTACACACAATTCACCAAAGTCGGTGAGACCGAATCATGAAACTCGGTCAGACCGATTTAGTTCAAAACATGAACGTTAGGCTTTTCGGTGGGACGGACATGTCAACTCGGTGGGACCGATTTCATTAGGGTTAGGGCATAACGTAATCTCGGCGAGACCGATCACATAAACTCGGTAAGATCAATTTCTGTAATAGGCTAACAGAGAGTTGGTCAGGCAAACTCGGTGGGACCGAATCGTTCATTTCAGTGAGACCGAAACGTTACGAAAGGGAAACAGAGAGTTTGCATTGCGAACTGGGTGGGACCGATCACTCATCTCGGTTCGACCGAAACATTACGAAGGGAAACATAGAGTTTGCAATCCCATCTCGGTGAGACTGATATCCCTATCGGTGAGACCGAACTGATTAGGGTTTCTGGGTATGGCTATGTCAAATGAACTCGGTGGCGCCGGATAGATCAAATCGGTGGGGCCGAGTTTGACTTTTGGTTTGGGACATATGTGAATATGAGAAAGTGGTTGATGGCTTTTGGAGCATATCACTAAGCATTTTGAGCAAGCAAGCCATTAAGCAACACCTCATCCCCTTTTAATAGTATTGGCTTTTCCTATGGACTCAATGTGATCTTGGATCACTAAAATGAAAATGTAGAGTCTTGAGCTTGAGCCAATATGTGTCCTTAGCATTTTGAGGGGTCCACCTAGTCCATGCCATGCCAATCATTGAACTTTCTGAAATGATCATCTTGAAAGAGCATTAATTCAATGAGCTATATGTTGTTAGGAATTACCAAAACCACCCAGGGATAGTTGCACTTTAAATCTCCCCCTTTTTGGTAATTGATGACTACATATAGATCAAAGCTTCGACAAATGATAATAAGATTTAAATGCATCGTCGCTTTGAGAAGTATGTGATAAGTAAGAGCTCCCCCTAAATTTGTGCATTATTTAAAATTTTGCTTTTGAATGCAAATACACGATCGATTAGGTTCATGGGTTACTCTTCCATGTCACATACATCTTGGTGGAGCGCTCAAAATGATAGAGAGTAAAAACATGCACTCATCACCAAGGCAAAGGGAATGATCATACTAGAGATATAAAAGATAACATCATTCCAGCATAAGCATTAACGTATGATATGATCAACCACATGATCAAATAAGTATCTCACACACATAAACATAGACTATCAAGCAAGCACACAAAAGTATCAACCAAATAGCAAAAGAGACAAAAGAAGCAAAAACACTCTCAAAGCCTATGATCTATACATTTCTCCCCCTTTGGCAACAAGTTACCAAAAAGTTTGAAAATGCATAGTGCTATGCGTCTCTCTAGGCTTGATATTCGGGAGATGGTGCTGAGAGGACTCCAAGGATGAATTCATCTGTTGAAGTTGATGGAGCTGGTGGAGTGGCAATTGGAGGTGGCACTGATGCTGTGGCTGCAGGTGCTGATGAAGTTGCATTTGTGTCACCCATGGGCACTGCAGCAGATCTCTGACCTCTTGGCACTCTTTGAAAGGCACCTGTGATAGCCCGCCCTTTCCTCTCCTCAGCTTCTTCTTGGAGCTGCTCAACTGCTGTCTGCATCTCTGTCATTTTTAGATCAAGATCATAGAACTTAGTCTCAATAATCCTTTCCAGGCTCTCTTGGTTTTGAGTCAGGGTGGGCAATCCTTTCTCAATCCTCAAGGTTGCTTGAATTAGATATGCAAGTTGATCTTGTTTGGTCTTGAGAAACACTTGAGATGCCTCTTCAGCACTTGGCATCTTTGCAGCTTTCTCAGTCTTTGCTTTCTCTCTCTTTTCTTGTGCCTCTATAGATGTGGGATCATCTTCATTCATGACAACAGTGTTTTCCTCAAAATCTGGTCTCAAGGGTAGATGCTCCTTATCTAACAAGTAGGTGCCTGTGCCCATCTTGGAGTTGATGAGCATTTGAGCTCGACGAGCATACCCACATGACCTCTTCTAATCTGCAGCTGTCCTCTTGATTGTTTCCACAATCAGGCTCATGACTTTGAATTTTTGGGGCACATCAAACAATTGTAGCAAGTTGATGGAATATCCTCTGATCATCTTGTGATCTCCAGATTTGGGCAACAAGGTATGCCTCAAGATGGTGTTAATTGTGGCCAAACCAGATAACAAATAAAGAACAAAGCCTATCTTATGAGTTTCCAAGGCTTTGTCAGGAATTTCTTGTACATGTTGGCTATTGAGTTGTGGTCTTTCTTCTTCTTGGCATAGACATCCAAGTCATCCTCATGCTCTTCAGGGGCATTGATCAATTTGGCCCACTCAGCAATTGTTGATTGGTACCTTGTACCCTCAAACACCCAAATAATTCTACCATAAGGATAGAAATGAGTTGTAGAATAGAATTGCATAATGAGCTCATCATTCCACTTGGTCAACTTCTGACCCACAAACTTGTCCACTCCACATAGCCTAAAGCTCTCATGCACACCTGGAAAATGATCTTCATTCTCATCAATGTATTTCCAATCTGCCCACTTCATATCACAAACAATGGGCTTCTTATAAAGCAAGATGGTTTCATAGAAGTCCTGTTGCTCCTTGGTGTGGAACCTGTAATCCACAGCGGTCCTTCTTCTCACAGCATGTGGATCAGTTTGTCTCCAAAGTCTCAGACCTACATCCTTCCTGATGTTCATGTATTTCTACCACTGGATGACTATCATCATGGTCAGGGATCTTGGGCTTGAGCTTCCTAAGCACTTGGGCTTCAGCATCTTCTTCATCAATCTCAGACACTGGGCCTTGTTCTTTTCAGCAGCTGGAATATTCCTTGTGCTCCTCTTGGGTGCAGTCTTTGGAGCTGGAGTAGTAGCTTTGGGGCAGTCTTGGGCTTTGAAGGGGTAGCCCCAGACTTGATGGCATCCCCCGTCAGCTTTTGAGATTTTGATGTTGGTGCAATATCTTCTTCCTCTTCTTCATCTTCAGCTGACGAGTGTCTCTCAAATTCTGCCATGGTTCTACCTTCTTGCACCATCTCCCTCTCTTTCTTTCCTTCTTCTTCTTGCCCTCATGAGCAGCCTCCTTTGGTTCAAGTGTGAACTCCATAGTTTCCTGAGTTGAGGATCTGGCTTTAGACATACGCACTCTCTTTGCGAGAGTCTTCTTGTGCAGACCTAGCTTAGTTGCAGTAGCAGCAGCATATTCCTTCTTCAGCACTTTCTTCTTGGAGCTGACTTCTTCCTCAGCAGCAACATAATCCTCATCTTCTGAGTCAGAGTTTCTCTTCCTCCTTGTCCTTCTAGCTGCTTTGGAGTACTCCTGCTGCCCTCATCATAGCTGCTAGAGGGACTAGTGCCCTCACTCAGGTTCACCTGCTCTTCTGACTTGTTTTGGCTATCACTCTGATCAGACATACTGGCACTGCAAGCTGACTGCTGACCCTGTGAATAGTTATAGATGAGATAGAGTGGATGAGCATCACAAAGTGCAGAGTTTTTGCAAAACAAATGAGTCAAAAACTTAGTTTTAGTTTTCCATAGAAAGCATTTCAGAGCTACCGATTTGTTTAAACTAGTGAAATCGGTCAGACTGAGACACAGTTCAGTGACTCCGAGATTGCTAGGGTTTCACTGAGAGTTGAACTCGGTCACACCGATTTGCAACTTTCGGTCAGACCGGAAAGTGCAAGTGCAATGGTGGCCAAATCGGTGAGACCGATTTCCACAACTCGGTCGGTCCGAGATGAGTTCGGTGGAAACCTAATCCTAAATTTTCAAATCAAACCTAATCTAATGAATGTTCTTGCTAGACAGGATGATCTCATACGTGGTAAAGAACATGGCATTTTCTTTGTGCTAAGAATCAGAGTAAGGAATAACACAAAGATTCGAACTCATACAATAGTTCGGTGATGAGCTCGCTACGGCGGCAACGGCGGGGTTGAATTCCGTTGACGGCGACAGAGACCAGCGGCGGGAGGTCGCTGGCGATGAGAGGACGATCCGGAGACTCAAGGCGGCAGGGCAGTACACGCGCGGGCTGAGGGGTTTTGGAGAAATTTCCAAAATTCGACCTTTTGGTATATATATCCTGACCCTGTCGGTGTGACCGAGTGGAACAACTCGGTGGCACCGAGATGCAGAATCGCAAGCGGTTACTGCAACTCGGTGTGACAGAAAAGATCTAATCGGTTGCACCGAGATTGAAAACCTAGATCAACTCAGTGAACTCGGTCAGACCGAAAAGGATGAATCGTTCAGACCAAAATGCACAGAGAGGTTTTGGAAGTTTAAGTCTATGACGAATCGGGGACTCCGAGTGCTCCTCACACAGAGTGTTCGAATCTAACTTGATCAAACTTTGTGATGTAGCATGAATAGAGTTTGAGACGGGAAAAGCATAGATAGCTAAAGGAGGTTCTTAGGCATTCTTGTCCATCCATTTGGCAAAAGAAAAAGAGCCAAACAATCAAAGCAACAAATGGATGTCCTCGAATGAGTAAAATATGCAACCAACATGCTCACACAATAAAATGGCAAATGAAATATGTGACAAAGCATGCACAAACACTCTAGCATCTATCAAGCAATTTGCGATAACTAGGTCATCTATATATGAGTATATTGACTTAGGAGTCAAATGAGAACATTTGATCATAGGTCATACTCATCGTTTTAAGCACAAGTGGGGTTACCACTTTTACATAAAGCATTGTTGTGTTCACACCATTAGAGTTGCTTTAGCTCAATATTTTGAGTAAAGCTCCCCCTAGATGTGATATCCCCCCTAAGAGGGATGAACAAACCTTGGGTTTTGTCGATGATGACTTCATGTAGATGTTGAAGATTTGGATGCTCAAGGTTGATGTAGATAGTTTGGAGCAATCCATTGGAGCGAGTTGCACTTTCAATACCTACACGGGTTAGTCTGTCACGACCGGTTTTTCAATAAAATAATTATTGAAAGACCAATCCCCTTTACGGACCAGTAAAGAAGAATCCCTTCCCACTGGTGGACAATATCTTGGGCACAGAAGAAAAATACCAGGAGTACTGAAAATAATGCAAGGTTGAGCGGGGACTGCTCAACAATTTATTACATGCACGCCGATAAAACATAACGGCAGATTGGGTGGCATAACTACTAACTCACGATAACAACGGTGGTGGAAATATCACCGCGAAGTGGGTGACATGACTCCTGAAAACTACAGCTCTTCGAGCGTCGGAGTGAGGCTCGAGGAGACTTATTGCGGGTGGAAGAAGCGTATAAGATACAAGTGACCAAAATCCAAGATCGCACAGGACTGACTGGGACTCCTCTAGGCGTCGGACGCACTATCAAACTCTTCATCCAAGAGATCGCCTTCGTCAACATCTGGCCAAATCAACAAGCCAGGTGAGTACTATGAAAGTACTCGCAAGACAGTTCGGACATAAGATATAACAAATGTAAACATGAAGCATGTGTGCAAATTAACCAGTGCGCTCAGACATAGAGGTAATAAATACTGGGTGCCAAACGAGGGTCTGAATGACTCCTCGAGAGGAAACTGCAAGAATAGTAATACTGGTGCCAAATGAGGGTCTGAATGACTCCTCGAGAGGAAACTGCAAGAATAGTAATACTGGTGCCAAACGAGGGTCTGAATGACTCCTCGAGAGGAAACTACAAGAATAGTAATGCCGCAGTCGGGCGTCAGGGCGACACCACATAAAGGGCTTATAACAGAAATAAAAGATAAACATGCCACAGTCGGACGTCTGAGCGACATCACAGAAAGGGCTTATATTGTAGCTCAATAATTCAGTAGCTTGAGAACATAAATTATTACAAGTACGAGACAACATAAGGTTAGTCCATCAGGAATAACAATTAAACTGGGTTTACCACAAGAGCTTGTTCACCGGGGACAAATTTCCACGAGGATAGATATGGGTATACTGATCACCCTACTTGATCATGGAAACGAGGACTAGGAAGGATTTGACTCTGCAGAGTTTGTACTTAACCACAACCAACGGATTTCAGTAGTCACGGGGACTAGTTCCGTTTACCAGTACACACCCATTCAACAAGCCGAAGCCAGGGATCACCCTCGGCAACGTTCAAGAAAAACCTTGAGACGGGGAGGCTACAACCTCGCGTAGCATGGGATTTAATTTCTATACGCGCGCTCTAAGGGGGTGCCCCCCCTCTCGGTCCCAACCGGAAACACCCATGCCCCCTGACCGGATGACTGGCTTTAATCCTGGGCCAAGGAACCATCATCCCGGCCCCTCTGTTTGGTGTGTACATGGAAAGAGGTTACCAACTTACTGAACCGCATCCTGGCAAAGAAACATGTGGTAGCACGGAAGGGAAAAGAACGATAACGTGACCACGGCCACGTTAACGTCGGAACTTGTCGGATGACGCAAGGCTGGTATGCTACAATAGTACCATCTTGCTGCCCTTCATGTCACCACATGATTAGGCCTTCTCTCACCAGAGATCATCACAACTTTGGAACATGCGGGTAGTTGCCTCACAAGCAACGAGGTACTCACTGACACTATATGACACGCACAAACTTACACGCAAACATGCAAAACACCTATCATATCAAAGGTTCAAACATGCTTGCCTGGTTCGGAGAAGTCGGAGTCTAGCTCGGCGAAGTTCGCGGCTCCGTCACATCCTCCGGAACCTACGGCATAACGAAAACGGGTACTAACGTGAAAGCCAACGCGTGCATAAAAACTTCTCCAAATTTTTTCCAAATAAATCCCATAAAAAACTAGACAAAATTTTAAGACTGTTGGAAAAAGAATCACTCAAAACTCACTTTTTATTAAAAAGTTATAAAGGTTTCTGTCCAGGGACCCATTTGTAATGAAACATAAAAGTTCCAGGGTTTTAACTGAGAAAACAGAAAACAGTTCGATTAGAAATGCGCAAACTCAAAGGGAAGACATATTTGCCCGAAGGCGCGAACAGAAAATGTTTCGCGAGGGGAGACAGAAGAGAGGCTGACAGGTGGGGTCCCACATGTTAGGTTTAAACCTCGCCGGCGCCCGAAGGCTGCGGTGGTCGCCAGCGTCGAACCACGGCGAGACAGGGAGATCGGAGTGTACCAAGAGCTTCAGTGTGTCCTTCCACATCGGTGGGTGGTGGACTCGACCGTCGGAGAGCACCACGTCGACGGCGACACTTTCTCCGGCGGACGGTGGCTCGGGTGATGGTGGAGAACTCCGGTGGTGAGCTGCAAACTTCGAATTGAAGCACGGGTCAGAAGGAGGGATGCACTAGAGGGCTACTGGCAAGAAATGGGAGGCAGAGGCGCACGCGCGGGAGCGAATTGAGCTGGATCCCGTGGCGGATCGTGGCGGCCGGAGTCGAGGAAGGAGACCTCCTCGGGGCTCTTCCAGTGGCTAGGCGTGCTCTAGGTGGAGTGCAGAGGTGGTGTGGGTTCGAGTTGAAGCTCGGGGCCTCTATTTATAGGCAGATCGAGGGGGTGGCCGTGAACGGGGAATCTCCGGCGAGCAATTACGGCGATGTAGTGAATTGGCAGGAGGTTTGAGTGGCCGGGCAGCATCAGTGGAAGTTACTGGTGTCGTTCCCCCGCTAATCCTGGTCGGTCTCGGCGTAATGGCGCTGGTCCACGGTGGGGTGGCCGCACGGGCACGACGGCGGCAGAGAGCGCGCTCCGCGCCCAGCAGTTCACGACGAGAGTGGCAGCGCGTTCTGGGGAGTGGAAGGCCACGCGGCGATCTCCGGTGGCTTGGGCGGCGCTGGGTGGCGCCGTCTGCGTCGCGCCTCTCTCTGGCGGCTGCAAAGCCGCTGCTGGCGTTGGTCACGGGGCGGCGCACCTCCTGCTGCTCGTCGCCGACGTCCGCAAGGTGCCAGGGGGTCGTGCGGCGCAGGAACAAGGGGGAGGGGACAGGGAACACGGCGACACAGCGGCACTGGCGAGATCGACGTCGGGTTCTGAAGAAAACGACAGTGGTTCAGCCACTGTTAACTGAACTTGACTGTATTTGATTTTGACAATGCCCTGCAGGTATTCGACAGAATGATTAGGCAAGCAGAAAAAAATTTCTGGAGCTGGGACCTGGTGAGGTGACCACTCAATGTACCCAGAGGCTGCCTGATTTTTCTCAGAATTTTTGGAGAAGGGTTTGAATGAATTTCATCAAATTTGACAAATCTGGTCCAAACTTGCAGTAGGTGTAGTTTGAAAATTTTGAACTGAAGACCAGTGGATCTTCATGGATCTTGGTTGAGGGTTCAAAGGACTAGGAAGGGAAAAAGGTTTGGGGGCAAAAATCAAAGCAGAAGGAGTAGTTCCTTTGTAAACCTCCAAGGGCTAGAATAGAGGGCAGAAATTGTTTGAATAAGATTTAAATGGAAAATAAATATATGGGGAGGTTCAACTTGCTGGATTTGATGCAAATCATGATCCAAAGATGAGGGAAGGTTTAGGAGAGTGGATTTGCACCAAGGTCAAGGCAAGAGAGAATTGTTGAAAGGGGCAAAGGATTATTCCAAAAGCCATAGTGCATTTTGAAAGAGATTTTCAAAGGGCATTTTTCCAAGGAAAAAGCATTTTGGTTTGAGTCCAAGTAAAAAGCAAGAACCTCCAAGACCAAAACCAAGTCTTGGGTGAATCTAAATAAAAACTCTTGCCATAAAATATTTTTGAAAGGGAGAGTCCTTTTGAAGAAAAAATTAAATCACCTCCCTCAAGTCAAATGAAACTTTTTGAAAGATCCAAATAAGATTTTGGGTGTCACAGCACCTACCCCCTTAGGAAAAATCTCGTCCTCGAGATTTCTGCTGATCCTCAAATAGATATGGGTACTCTTCCTTAAGCAAATCTTCCCTTTCCCATGTAGCTTCATCCTCAGTGTGGTTGCTCCACTGAACTCTGTAAAACTTTGTCGTTTTCTGACGGGTCCTCCGTTCAGACACTTCCAGTATCTTTACTGGTCGCTCTCTGTAGGTGAGATCTGGTTGCACCTCAATGCTCTCGTGAGATACCTGCTTCTCCGGGTTACTCACACATTTTCTCATTTGGGAGACGTGGAATACGTCATGGACGTCTGACAGCTCCTTGGGTAAGGCTAGTTAGTAGGCCACTATGCCTCTTCGTGCCTCTACACGAAATGGTCCGATGAATCTCGGGGCTAGCTTCCCCTTAATTTTGAACCGTTGTAGGCCCCTCATAGGAGATACCCGTAGGTATACGGAATCACCGGGTTTAAAGCTGACCTCACGATGTTTTTGGTCGTAGTAGCTCTTTTGTCGGCTCTACGCTGTCTTGAGTCTGTCCCTGATCTGTTTAACTTTCTCCTCGGCCTCTTTAAGCATGTCTGGGCCGAAGATACGCCCGTACAATGCTTCAAAGGGTGCCATTTGCAAGCTGGCTTGGTAACTGTTGTTGTAAGCAAACTCGGCATACGGCAAACTTTCTTCCCAACTGGACCCATAGGTGAGCACATAGGCTCTCAGCATATCCTCTAGGATCTGGTTCACACGTTCTGTTTGCCCATCAGTCTGAGGGTGGTACGCTGTACTGAAAGCTAGCTGCGTGCCCAGAGCTTGTTGCAGGTGATCCCAAAATTTGGAGACAAACTGTGTGCCTCGGTCGGATATTATAGTCTTTGGGACTCCATGTAAACAAACTATACGGGAGAGATAAAGTTTGGCCAGCTTTTGTGTGGAGTAGGTAGTCTTCATGGGAATGAAATGAGCAACCTTGGTTAGTCGGTCTGTGATGACCCATATGGCGTCATTTCCGCGTTGTGATCGAGGTAATCCGACAATGAAGTCCATTCCTATTTCATCCCATTTCCACTCCGGTATCCTGTTTGGCTGGAGTAGCCCTGCTGGCTTTTAATGCTCGGCCTTGATGCGCTGACATGAATCGCAACAAGCAATAAATGTGGCTATATCTCTTTTCATACCGTGCCACCAAAATCTTTCCTGAATGTCCTTGTACATTTTGGTTCCTCCAGGGTGGATCGAATATGGGGCGGTGTGGCTTTCGGTTAAGATTTGTTGCTTGAGCTCCTCAATGTTAGGTACGCAAAGTCTGTCTCCGTACCATAATATTCCTTCACTGTCTGTGACGAACTCTGAAGTCTTACCAAGGTTCATTTTCTTTCTTATACCTTCAATGCTGGGATGTCCCTGTTGAGCCTTCTTAATTTGTTCCGCTAGGGTGGGTTGTATCTCCAGATTTGATACGGTGCCCTCAGAGACTAACACCATGTTGAGCCTAGCGAACTCTTGCTGAAACTCAGGCCTCAAGTTTTGGGGACCGTCTTTGTCCAGGCTGGGGTTTCAACTAAGGGCATCAGCCACTACATTTGCTTTCCCTGGATGGTAGTGAATGCCGACATCATAGTCCTTGACCAATTCCAACCAGCGTCTTTGGCGTAAATTTAGCTCTGGCTGTGTGAAAATATATTTGAGGCTCTTATGATCCATATATATTTCGCAGCGATTTCCCAACAGAAAGTGCCTCCACTCCTTGAGTGCATGTATGACTACTGCTAGTTCCAAGTCATGTGTTGGGTAATTTTCCTCATGTTTTCGCAGCTGCCTGGAGGCATACGCGACAACTTTGCCATCCTGCATTAGTACACATCCGAGACCTTTTCGGGACGCGTCACAATATACTTCAAAACTCTTGTGTATGTCTGGCACGGTTAATACCGGTGCGGTTGTTAGCTTCCTCTTGAGTTCTTGGAAGCTTTTCTCGCAGGCTTCCGTCCATACAAATTTCTTGTCTTTCTTGAGCAACTGTGTTATTGGCTTTGCCATAGTGGAGAATCCTTCAATAAATCTTCTGTAATATCCGGCCATTCCCAGGAAACTCCGCACATCTGTAACGTTGGCGGGTGGCTTCCAGTCAAGTATGGCTTTGACTTTTTCTGGGTCTACGGCCACGCCTTCTTGGTTCAATACATGGCCTAGGAAACCAACTTGCCTTAGCCAAAGTTCACATTTGCTAAATTTGGCGTACAACTGATGTTTCCTTAATTCTCCCAAAACAATTCTGAGATGTTCAGCATGCTCTTCTGGTGTCCTCGAGTATACCAGAATATCGTCGATAAACACCACAACAAATTTGTCCATGAATTTCATGAACACTTTGTTCATGAGGTGGACGAAATACGCGGGGGCGTTCGTTAGACCAAAAGGCATCACTGTGAACTCATATAACCCATATCTAGAAGTGAATGCTGTCTTGGGGATATCTTCTGTCCGTACTTTCAATTGGTGATATCCCGATCTCAAATCAATTTTTGAGAATACCTTGGCTTGTGCGAGCTGGTCGAACAGATCATTTATCCGTGGCATCAGATATTTGTTTTTGATGGTGACCATATTGAGGGCTCGATAGTCTATACACAGTCTCAGTGTCCCATCTTTTTTCTTGGCGAACAATACTGGCGAACCCCATGGTGAGGAGCTGGCCCGAATAAATCCTTTGTCCAATAATTCCTTTATCTGCTTCTTCAACTCCACTAATTCTGAGGGTGCCATTCTATAAGGTTTCTTATAGATGGGAGCGGTGCCAGGTGCTAGTTCGATGCTGAACTCTATCTCTCGGTCTAGTGGCATGCCTGGTAGTTCTTCAGGGAATACATCAGGAAACTCGCATACCACTGGAACTTTTCTCAGTTCCGAAATGTCTACTTTGTTTAGTTTTGGTTGTCGTGACCGCGGCCTTTCTTGGGCTGTAACCTTTATTGTTTTGCCATGATGGTGAGTGAGAATCACAGTCCGATTGAAACAGTCGATGAGTCCTTTGTTGGTGGTCAACCAGTCCATCCCTAAAATGACATCCAGTCCTTTATTTTCCAACACGATGAGATTTGCTTGGAACTGTAGTCCTTCGAACTCAATGACCACTCCTTGGCAGTAACTCTGCGTGATTTGCTTAATTCCGGGGGACTTGATGATCATAGATTTTTCCAAGGGGAGTATCGGAAAACCATGTTGCAAAACAAAACTCTTCGAAACGAACGAATGGGAAGCTCTAGAATCAAACAAAACCGTGGCAGGTACTGTGTTGACAGGGAACGTACCGAGCACGATGTCTGGGGCATTCTGCGCTTCTTCCCTGGTCACATGGTTCAGGTGACCCTTCCTGTGGTTGTTACTGGGGTTGAAATTGCTGCGCTTGGGGGCTGGATTGTTCCCACCATTGATTGGCTTGGGGGCCGCGTTCCTCGGCTTTGGGCATTGTTTAGCATAGTGCCCTTCCTCACCGCAAGCATAGCAGGTGACCCCTGGATGGTACGTGAACTCTTTGTCCCTGGCATGAAACTGTCTGACGGGCCTTGGATCAGTAGTCGTGGATCTCCTTGCTTCTGCCCTTGGAACCTCAGTCTTGCTTCGGTTGTTGCGAGCGAGAGTCGTCTTGTCCCTCTTTCGCTTGCGGATATCTTCCAAACTACGGCGCTCATTCTCCAAGGTAATGGCCTTGTCAACCAGAGTTGTAAAATCCGGGAAAGTGTGTACCACTAGTTTGCATTTCAGTGCCGGTGCCAGGCCGTCCAGGAATTTTTCCATCTTCTTGTTCTCTGTCATGTGCTCGTCGTAGGCATAACGAGATAGCTGAGTAAACTGACCATTGTATTCAGTCACTGACATGCCTCTCTGCTTCAGGTCATCAAATTCTCTCTTCTTGATTTTTATGATGCTCCTGGGGATGTGTGCCCCACGGAAGCCTTCCTTGAACTCCTCCCAGGTGATGTTGTGTTCACTGGGGTGCATGTGTAGGAAGTTTTCCCACCATGCTGCAGCGGCTCCAGTAAGGTAGTGTGGTGCATAAAGCACCTTCTCATGATCTGAACACTGAGCAATAATCAGTTTCCTTTCAATGTCACGGAGCCAATCATCGGCTTCTAACGGTCTATCGGTGTGAGCAAACGTTGAAGGGCGAGTTTTCTGTAACTCAGATAACTTGGAATGAGGCTGATAGGGTTCATGGTGGTTTCCCATATTGATGACGTGTCTCATCATCTCTTGGTGCTGTTGCTGGCTTTGTTCGAAGAGACGGCATACTTGAGACAGTGCTGCTTCGCTGTCCTGTTGGCTGGACTGACCCTGAGTGAAATTGTTGCTAGTCTGTGTCCCATAAACTTCTTCTGGCTGATTGGGCATGGAGCGAGTCCATGGACGAGACATATTTCTAGTCTGGGGTATTATTTTGCAAAACTCATGAGAAGCACTGTGTGTTACAAGGAAAATTTTGCAAAGGCAACAATTTAAAAGACCTCAAGGTTTTCAAGAGAACATAAACAATTTGCACGGAGAAAAGACTGCTTAACACAAATCTTACACGCGAAAAACAAACACACGATACAGCACTCAGGATGTGCGTACACAATCCTGACATGTTATTTAGACTAGCGCAGCTCTCCGGAAAGCAGCGAACACACTAATACAATCTAGCGTACAGATAAAACACATCATACAAGCAGACATAACGCGCGGCTACTCGGCGCTCTCAGTCGGAGATGGTGACGATGTCCTTTCCCTTGCCGAGGGCAAGACTCAGCGGTCCAGGAGAATCAACCTCCACCTCCTCTCTAGCTGGCTGCTGGCGCGTAGCACTGCGCTACGGTGACGGTGCGGGAGCGACAGGTGGCAGCGCGTGTGCAGCAGGCGGTGCGGCTCTGACTGGAGTAGGAGCGATGACTCAGTCGAACTCCTCAGTGGTAGGCAGACGGCGAGCAGTAGCCAAAATGGCCGGTGCATAAGAGGCTGAGGATGAGACGAATGTCAGAGGCGGTGCCGTGTGGAGAAGTTCCTTCCTGCAGGCAGGACCGCCCCGGACTAAGTCCATGCGGGCAGCCACAAGATCGTCTACGAGGTTGTCGAAGGATTCCTCCAGAGCCTTGAGGTACTCCACGACCATCTCGATGGCTTCATCTCGTTCTCCCCGATGGCAGGCGAATGCATAGTGACAAGTGTAGGGCACATGGCATGGGAGATAGCGGTAGCGATGAGTCTTCATCATAGGAAGAATATCCCGAAGGCGAGCTATCGCCTCACGGGCAGCCATCTGCATGGCATGCCTCTCCGTAGGCATGGCCCTTCCCACAAAACGGAAGTGGCGAGATGCAGAACGTCCTCCCTTGAACTGCACCACGGCCTGGTGCATAGACACGTCGTCGCTAAGCTTGTGCTGATAAAGCGTGAACTCCGGACGAATCGCTGGCCCGATCGCGAGCTTGGTGATGGAGACGAGGAGTTTGACAAACCCCTCGGGCACGTTCGTGAACACTCGAGTCTCGCAGTTGCTGCCAGCCATCTACAAAAGTAGGCAAAAATTCTGAGTAGTCATGTCATAAATTTATGATGACCAACAAAAAATAGCTACAATTGCAAAATGCTGAAAAAGCATAAAAGACGCTAATAACCGATTAGCGATCGCACCTAGTGGCTTCCTACAGTCAGCCTGGCTCTGATACCAAGCTTGTCACGAAGGGTTTTTCAATAAAATAATTATTGAAAGACCAATCCCCTTTACGGACCAGTAAAGAAGAATCCCTTCCCACTGGTAGACAATATCTTGGTCACAGAAGAAAAATACCAGGAGTATTGAAAATAATACAAGGTTGAGCGGGGACTGCTCAACAATTTATTACATGCACGCCGATAAAACATAACGGCGGATAGGGTGGCATAACTACTAACTCACGATAACAACGGTGGTGGAAATATCACCGCGAAGTGGGTGACATGACTCCTGAAAACTACAGCTCTTCGAGCGTCGGAGTGAGGCTCGAGGAGACTTATTGCGGGTGGCGGAAGCGTATAAGATACAAGTGACCAAAATCCAAGATCGCACAGGACTGACTGGGACTCCTCTAGGCGTCGGACGCACTATCAAACTCTTCATCCAAGAGATCGCCTTCGTCAACATCTGGCCAAATCAACAAGCCAGGTGAGTACTATGAAAGTACTCGCAAGACAGTTCGGACATAAGATATAACAAATGTAAACATGAAGCATGTGTGCAAATTAACCAGTGCGCTCAGACATAGAGGTAATAAATACTGGGTGCCAAACGAGGGTCTGAATGACTCCTCGAGAGGAAACTGCAAGAATAGTAATACTGGTGCCAAACGAGGGTCTGAATGACTCCTCGAGAGGAAACTGCAAGAATAGTAATACTGGTGCCAAACGAGGGTCTGAATGACTCCTCGAGAGGAAACTGCAAGAATATTAATGCCGCAGTCGGGCGTCAGGGCGACACCACATAAAGGGCTTATAACAGAAATAAAAGATAAACATGCCACAGTCGGACGTCTGAGCGACATCACAGAAAGGGCTTATATTGTAGCTCAATAATTCAGTAGCTTGAGAACATAAATTATTACAAGTACGAGACAACATAAGGTTAGTCCATCAGGAATAACAATTAAACTGGGTTTACCACAAGAGCTTGTTCACCGGGGACAAATTTCCACGAGGATAGATATGGGTATACTAATCACCCTACTTGATCATGGATACGAGGACTAGGAAGGATTTGACTCTGCAGAGTTTGTACTTAACCACAGCCAACGGATTTCAGTAGTCACGGGGACTAGTTCCGTTTACGGTGTTTAGGAAGAAACACGTCTAACCAGTACACACCCATTCAACAATCCGAAGCCAGGGATCACCCTCGGCAACGTTCAAGAAAAACTTGAGATGGGGAGGCTACAAACTCGCGTAGCATGGGATCAAATTTCTATACGCGCGCTCTAAGGTGGTGCCCCCCCTCTCGGTCCCAACCGGAAACACCCATGCCCCCTGACCGGATGACTGGCTTTAATCCTGGGCCAAGGAACCATCATCCCGGCCCCTCTGTTTGGTGTGTACATGGAAAGAGGTTACCAACTTACTGAACCGCATCCTGGCAAAGAAACATGTGGTAGCACGGAAGGGAAAAGAACGATAACGTGACCACGTCCACGTTAACGTCGGAACTTGTCGGATGACGCAAGGCTGGTATGCTACAACAGTACCATCTTGCTGCCCTTCATGTCACCACATGATTAGGCCTTATCGCACCAGAGATCATCACAACTTTGGAACATGCGGGTAGTTGCCTCCCAAGCAACGAGGTACTCACTGACACTATATGACACGCACAAACTTACACGCAAACATGCAAAACACCTATCATATCAAAGGTTCAAACATGCTTGCCTGGTTCGGAGAAGTCGGAGTCTAGCTCGGCGAAGTTCGCGGCTCCGTCACCTCCTCCGGAACCTACGTCATAACGAAAACGGGTACTAACGTGAAAACCAACGCGTGCATAAAAACTTCTCCAAAATTTTTCCAAATAAATCCCATAAAAAACTAGACAAAATTTTAAGACTGTCAGAAAAAGAATCACTCAAAACTCACTTTTTATTAAAAAAGTTATAAAGGTTTCTGTCCAGGGACCCATCTGTAATGAAACAGAAAAGTTCCAGGGTTTTAACTGAGAAAACAGAAAACGGTTCGATTAGAAATGCGCAAACTCAAAGGGAAGACGTATTTGCCCGAAGGCACCAACAGAAAACGTTTCGCGAGGGGAGACAGAAGAGAGGCTGACAGGTGGGGTCCCACATGTCAGGTTTAAACCTCGCCGGCGCCCGAAGGCTGCGGTGGTCGCCGGCGTCGAACCACGGTGAGACAGGGAGATCAGAGTGTACCAAGAGCTTCAGCGTGTCCTTCCGCGTCGGTGGGTGGTGGACTCGACCGTCGGAGAGCACCACGTCGACAGCGACACTTTCTCCGGCGGACGGCGGCTCGGGTGATGGTGGAGAACTCCGGTGGTGAGCTGCAAACTTCGAATTGAAGCGCGGGTCAGAAGGAGGGATGCACTAGAGGGCTACTGGCAAGAAATGGGAGGCAGAGGCGCACGCGCGGGAGCGAATCGAGCTGGATCCCGTGGCGGATCGCAGCGGCCGGAGTCGAGGAAGGAGACCTCCTCGGGGCTCTTCCAGTGGCTAGGTGTGCTCTAGGTGGAGTGCAGAGGTGGTGTGGGTTCGAGTTGAAGCTCGGGGCCTCTATTTATAGGCAGATCGAGGGGGTGGCCGTGAACGGGGAATCTCCGGCGAGCAATTACGGCGATGTAGTGAATTGGCAGGAGGTTTGAGTGGCCGGGCAGCATCAGTGGAAGTTACTGGTGTCGTTCCCCCGCTAATCCTGGTCGGGTCTCGGCGTAATGGCGCTGGTCCACGGTGGGGTGGCCGCACGGGCACGACGGCGGCAGAGAGCGCGCTCCGCGCCTAGCGGTTCACGACGAGAGTGGCAGCGCGTTCTGGGGAGTGGAAGGCCACGCGGCGATCTCCGGTGGCTTGGGCGGCGCTGGGTGGCGCCGTCTGCGCCGCGCCTCTCTCTGGCGGCCGCAAAGCCGCCGCTGGCGTCGGTCACGGGGCAGCGCACCTCCTGCTGCTCGTCGCTGACGTCCGCAAGGTGCCAGGGGGTCGTGCGGCGCAGGAATAAGGGTGAGGGGACAGGGAACACGGCGACACAGCGGCACTGGCGAGATCGACGTCTGGTTTTGAAGAAAACGACAGTGGTTCAGCCACTGTTAACTGAACTTGACTGTATTTGATTTTGACAATGCCCTGCAGGTGTTCGACCGAATGATTAGGGAAGCAGAAAAAAATTTCTGGAGCTGGGACTTGGTGAGGTGACCACTCAATGTACCCAGAGGCTGCCTGATTTTTCTCAGAATTTTTGGAGAAGGGTTTGAATGAATTTCATCAAATTTGACAAATCTGGTCCAAACTTGCAGCAGGTGTAGTTTGAAAAATTTGAACTGAAGACCAGTGGATCTTCATGGATCTTGGTTGAGGGTTCAAAGGACTAGGAAGGGAAAAAGGTTTGGGGGCCAAAATCAAAGCAGAAGGAGTAGTTCCTTTGTAAACCTCCAAGGGCTAGAATAGAGGGCAGAAATTGTTTGAATAAGATTTAAATGGAAAATAAATATATGGGGAGGTTCAACTTGCTGGATTTGATGCAAATCATGATCCAAATATGAGGGAAGGTTTAGGAGAGTGGATTTGCACCAAGGTCAAGGCAAGAGAGAATTGTTGAAAGGGGCAAGGGATTATTCCAAAAGCCATAGTGCATTTTGAAAGAGATTTTCAAAGGGCATTTTTCCAAGGAAAAAGCATTTTGGTTTGAGTCCAAGTAAAAAGCAAGAACCTCCAAGACCAAAACCAAGTCTTGGGTGAATCTAAATAAAAACTCTTGCCATAAAATATTTTTGAAAGGGAGAGTCCTTTTGAAGAAAAATTTAAATCACCTCCCTCAAGTCAAATGAAACTTTTTGAAAGATCCAAATAAGATTTTGGGTGTCACATAGTCCCACAAGGAACAAACAAGGATATCCATGGACACAAAATGAAGTTCATACATGATGATGTCCATGAAAGCATTAGGTTACCTTGTCCCTTGTCTTACCAACAAGAGGTTTTGTGACTCCTTGAACTAGTGCAAGATGTGGAAGTTGTTTGCACTTGTCCTCGACAAAATGATATGAATGAAGTATGTTGGCGGAGTCACCCTCAAAAACTCTCTAGTTCTTCTTCTTCGGGATCCACATCAACTTGATGGGAATCCTTGGAGTTGTAGTCGTACTTGATGAAGTAGAACTTGATGTAGTCTTGGGAACCCACTTGACGAAGGCCTTGGGAGCTTCTTCAAATGCATCAATCTCTTCTTGAAGCTTGTCCTTGCCCTTTTGCTTGTGGTCTTGTGGTGGAAGATCATCTTGAGCTTGTGTCCCCTTGAAAGAAGTAGGACCATACTTCTCTTGTTGAGGAACAAACTTTGTCTTGGGGTATTGATCTTCTTTGCACTCAAATCCATTGGCATTGAACTTTCGTTCAAAACCAACACCTTGATTCTTCCGGTGTCTTCCTTGCTTGCGTACAATTTCCTCAAATTTCTTACTTCCGGCAAGGCTCTTGTAAACACCTTTCTCTATAATTCCCTTCAATAAGCTATTTTCTTGCTCAAGTGTAACTTGGCTAAGAGAATCATTAGTGGAATTAAGAGAACTACTAGAAGCAACAATATTGGATTTAACATGATCATTGTTACTACTAGAAGTAGAATCTTTCTTACTCTTGTTGCTAGATTTTACTTGTGGCATGTAAGTAGGCAAGAGTAAACGCTTGGCATAAGAAGAACTTTTCTTACGAAGATCATCATTGATTGCTTTTAAGAACCCATGCTCTTGCTCAAGGTTGAGATTTTCAAAGCGTAGCTTCTCATGAGTCTTTAAAAGTTCTCAATGATCTTCCAAGGTAGTTTCATGAGCTAACTTAAGAGTTTTTAGTTCTTTAGTTAGACACTCAATCTCCTTCTTATCATCGTCATTCATTTTATCTTGATTAGCATTATTAATAGCAAGTTCATCATAGTTTTCATCACTAGAGTTGTCAACAAGTAAATCATCATCACCTAGCAAGTCATCTTCATCACTATTGAAATCAACATACTCGGGGTGTGATACCTTTGGGCCTTTAGCCATGAAGCATCTTCCAATTCCTTCATTTGGTGATTCAAATATGTCGTAGGAGTTGGTTGACACAAGTGCTAGACCAGCAACACCTTCATTTTGAGTATATTCGGAGTCGGAGTGATAACTTCTTTCGGAGTGATGGTCGGAGTCGGAGTCGGATACCCATTCACCAACGTGAGCTTGACGTCTTTGTTTTGTGTAGCTCCTTGATGACTTGTCCTTCCTTTCTGAATCCTTGCTTCTCCGAGAGATTCTTTGTTCATAACGATCATCTCTACTCCTTATCTCTCTTGGAGGCGATTCTTCTCTTCTACTTCTCCTTTTGGGTGAATCTTCTCTTCTTTTGTAGGGAGCCGTACACTCATTGGAGTAGTGTCTGTGTCTTCCACAATTGTAGCAATTACGCTCACAACTTGAAGATATTTTGTCATTGTAGGACCTTGACTTGGAACTTCTTTCCTTGCTTCTACTCTTGTGGAACTTCTTGAAGTTCTTCACCATTAGGCTCAATTCCTCATTGAAGGTTTGTTTCTCACTTGATGATGTAGGAGCATCACATGAGGCTTTGTAAGCACCACTTGTCTTGTTGTGAAGCTCTTCCTTATCCTTGAGTGACATCTCATGAGCAACAATTCTTCCAAGGACTTCTGTTGGCTTGAGATCTTTGTAGTTGGGCATCATTTGGATCAATGTGCACACGGTATCATATTTTCCATCCAAGGCTCTTAGGATCTTCTTGGTGATGAATCTATCAGTCATCTATTCACTTCCTAAGCCAACAATCTCATTTGTAATGAGAGCAAGCCAAGAGTACATTTCAGTGACACCTTCACCATCCTTCATTTTGAACTTGTCAAGTTGACTTTGAAGCACATCCAATTTGGATTCCTTGACAGAGTCGGTACCCTCGTGCATATCAATCAAAGTATCCCAAATTTCCTTTGCATTCTCAAGACGGCTGATTTTTTTTGAATTCTTCGGGGCACAATCCGTTGAAGCGGATATCGCAAGCTTGAGCGTTGTATTGTAGCATCTTCAACTCTTCTGCGGTAGCTTCACGGTTTGGTTCTCTCCCATCAAAGAACTCACCTTGCAAGCCAATACACACAATAGCCCAAACGGCGGGGTTATGTCCAAGAATATGCATTTTCATCTTATGCTTCCAACTTGAAAAATTAGTACCATCAAAGTAAGGACCTCTACGGTGGTAATTTCCCTCGCTAGACACCATAATCTCCTAGGTTGTGAAACCAAGGCTATGATCACCAAAAGCTATGGAAATCAAGGCGAGACCAAAGCTCTGATACCACTTGTAGGATCGAAAGTATGTCTAGAGGGGGGGGTGATTATACTACTTGACCAAATAAAAATCTATCCTTTTCCCAATTTTAAGTCTTGGCAGATTTTAGCAACTTAGCACAAGTCAAGTAATCAACCTACACATGCAAGTCTAAGAGTATAGCAGCGGAATGTAAAAACGTTGCACATGAAGGTAAAGGGAGGAGTTTGGAGGGAGCACACGCAATGTAGACCCGGAGATTTTTTCCGTGGTTCCGATAGGTGGTGCTATCGTACATCCACGTTGATGGAGACTTCAACTCACGAAGGGTAATGGCTGCGCGTGTCCATAGAGGGCTCCACCCACGAAGGGTCCACGAAGAATCAACATTGTCTATCCCACCATGGCCATCGCCCACAAAGGACTTGCCTCACTAGGGTAGATCTTCACGAAGTAGGCGATCTCCTTGCCCGTACAAACTCCTTGGTTCAACTCCACAATCTTGTCAGAGGCTCCCAAGTGACACCTAACCAATCTAGGAGACACCACTCTCCAAAAGGTAATAGATGGTGTGTTGATGATGAACTCCTTGCTCTTGTGCTTCAAATGATAGTCTCCCCAACACTCAACTCTCTCTCGCGGATTTAGATTTGGTGGAAAGATGATTTTGGTGGAAAGCAACTTGGGGAAGGCTAGAGATCAAGATTCTTGTGGTTGGAATGGAATATCTTGGTCTCAACACATGAGAAGGTGGTTCTCTCTCAGAAAATGTATGCTGAAAGTGTAGGCACATTCTGATGGCTCTCTCCATGAATGAAGAGTGGGTGGAGGGGTATATATAGCCTCCACACAAAATCTAACCGTTACACACAATTCACCAAACTCGGTGAGACCGAACCATGCAACTCGGTCAGAATGATTTATTTCAAAATGTGAATGTTAGGCTTTTCGGTCGGACCGACATGTCAACTCGGTGGGACTGATTTCATTAGGGTTAAGGCATAACGTAATCTCGGCGAGACCGATCACATAAACTCGGTAAGACCGATTTCTGTAATAGGAAACAGAGAGTTGGTCAAGCAAACTCGATGGGACCGAATCGCTCATTTCAGTGAGATCGAAATGTTACGAAAGGGAAACAGAGAGTTTGCATTGCGAATTCAGTGGGACCGATCGCTCGTCTCGGTTAGACCGAAACATTATGAAGGGAAACAGAGAGTTTGCAATCCCATCTCGGTGAGACCAAGATCCCTATCGGTGAGACGGAACTGATTAGGGTTTCTGTCTATGGTTATGTCAAATGAGCTCGGTGGCGCCGGATAGATCAAATAGGTGGGGCCGAGTTTGACTTTTCGTTTGGGACATATGTGGATATGAGAAAGTGGTTGAGGGCTTTTGGAGCAAGCAAGCCATTAAGCAACACCTCATCCCCTTTTAATAGTATTGGCTTTTCCTATGGGCTTAATGTGATCTTGGATCACTCAAATGAAAATGTAGAGTCTTGAGCTTGAGCCAATATATGTCCTTAGCATTTTGAGGGGTCCACGTTCCTAGTCCATGCCATGCCAATCATTGAACTTTCTGAAATGATCCTCTTGAAAGGGCATTAGTTCAATGAGCTATATGTTGTTAGGAATTACCAAAACCACCCAGGGATAGTTGCATGTTCACATTTGGATTAAAGAGTGCTGGGTCCACTTTTGCAAAGGCAGTCCAGATTGGTTTTGAGCCACAGCTGCACAGAAACATTGAAGCTTATATGGATGATATTGTGGTTAAGACCAAAGATAGAGCCACCCTTATTCAAGATTTGGAGGATACATTTGCTAATCTACGCAAGATCAACTTGAAGCTCAACCCGGAGAAGTGTGTGTTTGGTGTTCCCTCCGGCAAGCTGCTTGGGTTCTCTGTGTTCCATCGGGGGATTGAAGCCAACCCCAACAAGATTAAAGCTATCGAACATATCCAAGCACCAAGGACAGTCAAGGATGTGAGGCATCTGACAGGGTGCATTGCCGCCCTAAGCAGATTCATCTCCAAGTCTACCGAGCGCGCCCTGCCATTCTTGAAAATTTTGAGGAAGGCAGGGCCCATGAACTCGACCCCGGAAGAAGATGCAGCTTTGCAAAGAGTTGAAGACCTACTTGTCCTCTGTGCCTACCTTGGTTTCTACCAAACCATAAGAGCCATTGCTGCTATACTTAGCGGCAACCAACCAAGTGGATAGTGCAGCCGTGGTGCGTAGCAGGAAGTGGATGAAGCAGAAAGTGAGCAAGGACGGCAGAGCCAGAGAAGGATCAAGACAGTAATGAGCATGGCAGCGAGAGCAACCCCAAGGACACGGCAAGGAAGAAAGTGGTGCAACGCCCAGTGTACTTCATCGGCTCCTGGTTACTGGGGGCTAGATCGAGGTTCTCTGGCGTGCAAAAGTTGATCTTTGGTCTTATCATGGCCTCAAGGAAACTGCGCCACTACTTCCAAGCCCACGAGATTACGGTTGTCATTCATTTCCTGTTACAAAGGATACTCCGAAACCCTGAGGCTACCAGCAGAATAGTGGAGTAGGATTTGGAGTTATCCAGTATTGGTTTGAAGTTTGAGAGCACATCAACAATCCAGAGCAGGGCATTGGCAGAGTTTATTGTAGAATGGACGCCAACCCCTGATGAGGAAGTGCCAGAGACAGCTATCCCCGGCAAGGAATCACCCCAAGAATGGATTATGTATTTCGATGGTGCCTTTTCCCTGCAAGGTGCAGGAGCTGGCGTGCTTCTTGTCGCCCCCTCCGGGGAGCACTTGAAGTACGTCGTCGAGATGCATTTTGCCCGGGAAGAGGCAACCAACAATACATTAGAGTATGAAGGGCTCCTTACCGGGCTCAGGATTGCCGCAGAATTGGGAATTAAGAAGCTGATCATTCGAGGAGATTCACAGCTCGTGGTGACACAAGTCAACAAGGATTACCAAAGCCATTGATGGAGGCATATGTTGAGGAAGTGAGAAGATTGGAGGAACGCTTTGACAGATTGCAAATACAGCACGTACCCCGTGGAGAAAACAGCATAGGTGATCATCTGTCAAAGTATGCTGCGCAGAAGCTTCCTGTGGAACCAGTGACTTTTGTTCTCCATCTTACTAAGCCCTCCGTATCCCCAACAACAATGGCCCAGAAAAGGAGAAAGTTGGACTCCGGTAAGCCTCTCCCGCTAGAGCCGTCCGTTCCTGGCAGAGACCCTGCCGGAAACAACTCCTTGCCACCTACCCCACCGCACCCTCCAGCCGGGCCAATGGTCCCCGCGAACGAGGAATGTGCCCCCGCGGTAGAGGAGGTGCCGCTAGTCCTCGTTGCCGAGCCTCAGGCTCCAACTTGGGCAAGGCACATAGTCCACTTCCTCCAAACCGGAGAGCATCCTGGTGACCAAGAGCTGAAAAAGTAGCCCGGAGGGCCAGTATGTATCAGTTTGTCGATGACACTCTATACAGAAGGAGGCCCAACGGTGTGAGATTGAAGTCATCTGCCGGGAAGAAGGAAAGGAACTGCTAGCTGAGATACACAAAGGCATGTGCGGCTCCCACATTGGGTCAAGGGCATTAGTTGGGAAAGCATTTCAGCAGGGATTCTATTGGCCCACAGCCATCCAAGATGCGGTCGAGCTAGTCACCAAATGTGAAGCCTGCCAGTTCCATTCCAAGAACATCCACCTGCCTTCCCAAGCTCTTCAGACGATCCCTTTATCATGGCCATTTTCGGTGTGGGGGCTCGATATCCTCGGCCCCTTCCCCCGAGCAATCGGGGGCTTTGAATTCTTGTTCATTGCCATCGACAAGTTTACAAAGTGGCCGGAAGTGACTGCCGTGAGAAAGCTGACTGCTCAGTCAACTATCAAGTTCTTGAAAGAATTGGTGTGTCATTTTGGAGTCCCAGCAAGGATCATTACCGACAACGACACCCAGTTCACGAGCCGCGCCTTCATGCAATATGTTCATGCCCTCGGATGCAAGATCTCATTTGTCTCTGTTGGACATCCCAGAAGCAATGGACAAGCTGAGAGGGTGAACGCTGAAGTGCTGTGAGGACTAAAGACAAGAACCTTTGATACGCTGCAGAAGCACGGCAGGGCAGTGGATCGATGATCTGCCGGTAGTTCTCTGGTCCCTCAGAACGACACCAAATCGAGCTACCGGGCAGACTCCCTTCTCCCTGGTCTACGGGGCAGAAGCAGTTATCCCCACGGAACTCATTTACGGGTCGCCTCGAGTGCTTGCCTACGATGAAGCAGCGCAAGATCAGCGCCGGCATGACAACGCTGTGCTACTCGAGGAGAACCATCTCCGGGCTGCTATGTGTGCTACATGCTATCAGCAAGCCCTGCATCGCTATCTTAGCCACAGGGTTCAAGCCCAGTGTTTTGAGGAAGGCGACCTTGTCCTTAGGCGCGTTCAGTCTGCCAAGGGTACAAACAAGTTGACACCAAAGTGGGAAGGCCCTTACCGGGTAGTACGAGTCACCAGACCTAGCGCAGTCCGTCTGGAGACCGGAGATGGCATTCAATTGCAAAACTCATGGAATATTGAGCATCTCCACAAGTTCTACCCGTAAGGCACGGCTGTCGGGCCCTGCCCGGCAGCCACCCTTTTGTACAGGCCTTGCCTCAGTTGCATGTAACCCCTTGTACAAAGCCAGGGCGATGACCCTGAGCAAGAGAGAAATAAACGAAGTGTTGGGGGGCCCCGACCAATTTGCATGCATGCCTAAGCATTCCAATAGCACTGCATAAGAATTTCATGAGCATTTGCATATGCATATAGATAGGATCGCATCTTGCATCATTCCCATCTGCATGAAGTTGTAGGTTCCTGCCGTGAACTTGGCCTCTACAAGGAGTTGGGAAGATGGACCAACATTGCGATCTTCGGCAAAACAGATAAGTTCTACCTCTTGTCCATTAGTGTTCTGTAAGCTATAACTTATGCATGAGAAAACCTCGCCACTCTTTTGAGACTTAGGTGCTCCCATCCTTGCCTCGAATGTTGCTTCAGTCAGGATGGTCGAAGTGGCCTTTGGTAAAAGGAAGTTGGCGGGGGGCTGGTCCCTTTACTTTTTGCCCGGTAGACACAGTTGTCTGGCAAACAAAAGGGTGCCGGCAGGGTAGCCTGCCGGGGAAAACTCGTTTATTTATATTAAGGAGTCATCCCACCTCTGCATGGACATACACATGCATGGGTTCCCGGCAAGGTTTATCTTTTTCATTAATATGTTGATAATACAAGTACAAGCATTACAGAACACAAACATGGGCTAGAGAGATTATATTATTTGAATTGAAATTTGGAAAATGTCTACATGTTTAAGATTGAAAAAAGATAAGTGCCCGTAATGCCCTTTCTTGTCCCTCTCCTCCTAGGCACGACTGTCTAAGGTGAGGAGGGCAAAAGGAGTGCCTGGGCAGAAGCCCAGCCCGCCCCCCTCGAGCTCCAGGAGAGGTAGTCCGGCGGGAGCGGGAGAACACCGGGGAACACATCGATGGAGAGCACGGCGGAGGCGACCCGTCCACCACCGCCACTAGGGCCAGCAGGACACGGCAGGGCTAACAGAGACGCAGCCCGAGAGGAAGCCTGCTGGGGTCCAGCTAGGGGACTGCTTGAGGAGCCAGGGAGCACCATCCCCACCTCTGCATCTAACTCCCCAGCAAATCACATTGTCGGGAAGGAGATGCGGATGCAGATGATGGTGCTGCCGCCTGATGAAGATGTTGCGGGCGGCGCTCAGCCGGAGTCAGAGTCTTCGCCCTCCTGCCCGCTATCGTCGTCTCGCCGTCACTGTCCTCCTCGTCGCTTTCGCTCGAGGAGGAGCTTCGGTCGTTGGTTGAGCTCTTCATGCATCACCCTAAGCGACCTCCTGAGCGCCCGAAGATCTTGACGGAGAGCAGGCCGCTCTCCATTAATTTGAACTAGAGAACGTGCCCCTCTGAGAAGCCGTGGGGCGCGAGCGAAAGTCTTCCACCACGGCAGAGATACTCACGTGAGGGGCAGGGAAGTCGACATCAACCCACATGCCACCATTCCCACAACCCCTCATGTGCAACCTCAGAGCGCGTGGTTGTTCGAGCTCCATCTCCCATGCAAAGGGAGTTGGAAGGAGAAGATGACCACACAGGGGTTTGTACAGCCTGATGATGAACTCTCGAGGTTGGTTCCCAACATGGCCTTCCATTGGGGGAGGAGCCGCCAGTGAGGATGCAGCCAAGGCACCAGCCCGCCCTCCTCTTCCCCGGGCGCCACGGGGACCTCGACTTCGCCCCCTCCCTCCTCCTCTCTCGGCGGGCACCGCCGCCGCAGGATCGGGAGGGGGAGGGATGCGCTGTCGAGAAGAAACTCTCGTCGCCGCTGCTGGGATGCAACCGCGCCCTTGCCCTCTCACCATGACTAGAAGGGAAGAGTTGCAGAGGAGGAGAGGAGTAAGGATGTGCAGAAAAGTACTACCCAGCCCCTTTTTATAGGAGGATGAGGCAGGGGCTGGCTTATCACACAGGAAATGGCCGCCCCGCTCCTCCAATACAGCCTCTCTGCACCTTCCGTGGCTCTCAGAATCAAGGCCGACCCTCTGCTCCAACCATCGGCGCCTGATTTTCGGCTATGGCACTCCTCCTCGCGCCCTCCGCATGCACCACCTACCCTGCCCAATGCATGGAGAACACGTGGCAGGTGCGTGCGAAACAGGAGGGAAGTGGAATGGCAATTTCTGCCTCGTGATCATGGGACGTGGGCAATCCGCGGCCACGATCGAAGTTTTTCCGCAGCTTTATGTACGACGTGCGGGAAAATTGGAAACTGACCCAAGCTCAAGATTAATGAAGAAGCAAAAGAAGATCTCAAGAGGCCAACCTCTTCAGCACCCCTGCCTGCGCACATATTAGGCCCTACCCTGATGACACTCGGCAGCGCGGTCGGGGCAGGCCCGGGGGCTTCTGTCGGTGCAACAAACCCTGGGTCTGTTGCCCATACTGTGCACAGGCACGGGAGCAGGATTGAGACACCAACCCAAGTCAGAGTACAAGAAACCAAGAGCTTCGAAGGACCAACATGCAGATCAAGAGGACCAATATCAAGCCAGAGAAGCGAGATGCCACCAAGAGAAGAGCCTCCCTTGCCGGGCAGACGAGCTCGGCAAGGGCAGGGTCGCCCCTGGAAGAAAACATCCAAGACATCCCGGCAGGGCCTGCCGAGACTCGCGGTGGCAAAACCACCTCACCGAACCACTCCGCCACAACCCACGTCGTCAATCAGTTCGGTGTCAAGCCGCGAAGTGACTAAGTGGCAGCCGTTTGCCACATGGCGGCCTCTTTCTATAGGAAATGCCTTCAGACGACACCCGTCCTGCGATGTGTCAAGCGAGCAGGTGTGAAGCTGGCAAAATAGCCCGGCAAGGCTTGCCGGGCAACCAATGACGTGACGTTAAGTGGTGCATTTAATGCAACCCTTCAGCCTGCAGAGTTAGGTATGATAGCATGGTTTGCTATCTTATCAGTGCGTAATGAACACTTTGCCATTGTGGTAACCCCTTAATCGATAAAAGGAGGCCCATGGCAACGGTAGAAAGGGTTAGAAGGTTGGACAACACACACGCCCATACACGCGTAGCCACTGCTGCCCCTGCCGGGCAAGTGTACTACGCTCCACCACCATTCTTCCACCATCAATCCACCAAAGCAGGAGTAGGGTTTTACGCCTCACGGCATCCCGAACCTGGGTAAAATTGCCTGCGTGATTTCTGCCGTGCTGCCCCATGCTCGTCTGCTCTTTGTGCAATGCGACGTCCCGCTGCCAAGCCAGCAAGGGGCCCTCGGGTCCCATAGGTGGCCGTGGTTTCCCACGAAAAATCATGAGAGAGTGTTTATCTAAAAGTTTCATTGCATGACCTAAACCATTTAGTTCTTCATAAAGGTGAGATATAACATTTTCATTTCGATAAATACCTCTCCTCAGGTCTTTGTTAAAACCTTCTTGGTGATGTTTAAATTTTCTCATCATCTCATTGAGTTCATCATCCTACTGATAAATACGAAAGAATCCATATTTTCTTGTTTGGCTTGCTGAACGGGTTTACCTATTCTCTTCTGCTACCTCTCTGAATTATTCCATGATTTCAACATGGTAAACAAATTATGAGAACTTAGCCAGTTCTTTAATATACCATTATTCTCTACCTATAATGATCTTTTGTATCATCTCCTTTCTAGCCTCTGATACGTCTCCAACGTATCTATAATTTTTGATTGTTCCATGCTATATTATATTCTGTTTTGGATGTTTAACGGGCTTTATTATACACTTTTATATTATTTTTGGGACTAACCTATTAACCGGAGGCCCATCCCAAATTGTTGTTTTTTTTGCCTATTTCAGTGTTTCGCAGAAAAATAATATCAAACGGAGTCCAAACGGAATGAAACCTTCGGGAACGGGATTTTCGGAACAAACGTGATCCAGAGGACTTGGAGTCTACGCAAAGCAATCAACATGGAGAGCATGAGGCAGGGGGCGCGCCTACCCCCCTAGGCGCGCCCTCCACCCTTGTGGGGCCCACGTTGCTCCACCGACGTACTTCTTCCTCCTATATATACCTACGTACCCCCAAACTATCAGATACGGAGCCAAAAACCTATTTCCACCGCCACAAACTTCCGTACCTATGAGATCCCATCTTGGGGCCTTTTTTGGCGCTCCGACGGAGGGGGCATTGATCACGGAGGGCTTCTACATCAACAACATAGCCTCTCCGATGATGTGTGAGTAGTTCACCTCAGACCTTCCGGTCCATAGTTATTAGCTAGATGGCTTCTTCTCTCTCTTTGGATCTCAATACAAAGTTCTCCTCGATCTTCTTGGAGATCTATTCGATGTAATCTTCTTTTACGGTGTGTTTGTCGAGATCCGATGAATTCTGGGTTTCTGATCAAGATTATCTATGAACAATATTTTGAATCTCCTCTGAATTCTTTTATGTATGATTGGTTATCTTTGCAAGTCTCTTCGAATTATCAGTTTTGTTTGGCCTACTAGATTGATCTTTCTTGCAATGGGAGAAGTGCTTAGCTTTGGGTTCAATCTTACGGTGCTCGATCCCAGTGACAGTAAGGGAAACGACACGTATTATATTGTTGCCATCGAGGATAAAATTATGGGGTTTATATCATATTGCATGAGTTTATCCCTCTACATCATGTCATCTTACTTAAAGCATTACTCTGTTCTTATGAACTTAATACTCTAGATGCATCCTGGATAGCGGTCGATGTGTGGAGTAATAGTAGTAGATGCAGAATCGTTTCGGTCTACTTGTCGCGGACGTGATGCCTATATACATGATCATACCTAGATATTCTCATAACTATGCTCAATTCTATCAATTGCTCGACAGTAATTCGTTTACCCACCGTAATACTTATGCTATCTTGAGAGAAGCCACTAGTGAAACCTATGGCCCCCGGGTCTATTTTCCATCATTTAATCTTCCAACACTTAGTTATTTCTATTGCCTTTTATTTTACTTTGCATCTTTATCATAAAAATACCAAAAATATTATCTTATCATATCTATCAGATCTCACTCTCGTAAGTGACCGTTGAGGGATTGACAACCCCTTTATTGCGTTGGTTGCGAGGTTCTTATTTGTTTGTGTTGGTGTGAGGGACTCGTGCGTGATCTCCTACTGGATTGATACCTTGGTTCTCAAAAGCTGAGGGAAATACTTACGCTACTTTACTGCATCACCCTTTCCTCTTCAAGGGAAAGCCAACGCAGTGCTCAAGAGGTAGCAAGAAGGATTTCTGGCGCCGTTGCCGGGGAGATTCGCGGCAAGTCAAGTCAAGTCAAGACATACCAAGTACCCATCACAAACTCTTATCCCTCGCATTACATTATTTGCCATTTGCCTATCATTTTCCTCTCCCCCACTTCACCCTTGCCATTTTATTCGCCCTCTCTTTTCTGTCCGCCTCTTTTTTGCTTGCTTCTTGATTGCCCGTGTGTTGGATTGCTTGCTTGTCACGATGGCTCAAGACAATACTAAATTGTGTGATTTTACCAATACCAACAACAATGATTTTCTTAGCACTCCGATTGCTCCTCTTACCGATGCTGAATCTTGCGAAATTAATGCTGCTGTGTTGAATCTTGTCATGAAGGACCAATTCGACGGCCTTCCTAGTGAAGATGCCGCTACTCATCTGAATAGCTTCGTTGATTTGTGTGATATCCAAAAGAAGAAAGATGTGGACAATGATATTGTTAAATTGAAGCTATTTCCTTTTTCGCTTAGAGATCGTGCTAAAGTTTGGTTTTCGTCTTTGCCTAAAAATAGTATTGATTCATGGAATAAGTGCAAAGATGCTTTTATCTCTAAGTATTTTCCTCCCGCTAAAATCATCTCTCTTAGAAACGATATTATGAATTTTAAGCAACTTGATCATGAACATGTTGCACAAGCTTGGGAGAGGATGAAATTAATGAACGTAATTGCCCTACACATGGTTTGAATCTTTGGATGATTATACAAAAATTTTATGCCAGATTGAATTTTGCTTCTAGAAATCTTTTAGATTCGGCCGCGGGAGGCACTTTTATGGAAATCACTTTAGGAGAAGCTACTAAACTCCTAGATAATCTTATGGTTAATTATTCTCAGTGGCACACCGAAAGATCTACTAATAAAAAAGTGCATGCGATAGAAGAAATTAATGTTTTGAATGGAAAGATGGATGAACTTATGAAATTATTTGCTACTAAAAGTGTTTCTTCTGATCCTAATGATATGCCTTTGTCTACTTTGATTGAGAATAATAACGAATCTATGGATGTGAATTTTGTCGGTAGGAATAATTTTGGTAACAACGCGTATAGAGGAAACTTTAATCCTAGGCCGTACCCTAGTAATTCCTCTAATAATTATGGTAATTCCTACAACAATTCTTTTGGAAATTTTAATAAGATGCCCTCTGAATTTGAGACTAGTGTTAAGGAGTTTATGAATTCGCAAAAGAATTTCAATGCTTTGCTTGAAGAAAAATTGCTTAAGGTTGATGAATTGGCCAGGAACGTTGATAGAATTTCTCTTGATGTTGATTCTTTGAAACTAAGATCTATTCCACCTAAGCATGATATCAATGAGTCTCTCAAAGCCATGAGAATTTCCATTGATGAGTGCAAAGAAAGAACTGCTAGGATGCATGCTAAGAAAGATTGCTTTGTGAAAGCGTGTTCTTCTAATTTTTATGAGAATAAAGATGAAGATCTAAAAGTTATTGATGTGTCCCCTATTAAATCTTTGTTTTGCAATATGAATCTTGATAATGATGGGACTGAATATGAGCCACCTTTACCTAGAAGGCGTTCCGAGAATTCGGAGTCTTTAGATCTTCTTTTTTTGAATATTTACTGTAAGGCAAAGCCCCACAGCCCTTTATTAAAGAAAGCAGAACTGTACAAACAAATTACAGACTATACAAGGAAGGAAAAATGAAAAGAGTCTACCTATGGCTAAACAACTCTACCTGCTTTACAACAAAGAAGCAACCCAAGCCAAGAGTTTTGGTTTTGTACAATCCTTCACCCTATGAGCAAGCAAAGAGATATCATGGATGAATTTACACTTCCAAGCACTGAAAGTAGCTCTCTCAGCTCTGAAGGTTCTGCTATTTCTCAGAATCCAAATATTCCATGTTGTTGTGAGCATAACTTCAACGAAGAAAGGGTGCGTGAAGCTGGACCTAGCATGCAGGATACATTGCAGAATATCTGAGCCTCCAGACCAATCAATGCCCAAGTACCTCCAGACTCTACAGCTGAAGGTGCAGTTAAAAAACACATGGATTCTATCCTCATACGCCAGATCACTTCAAATGAGGCATAGATTGTCATCCTGATTTGAGCGCCAGTGTCTCCTAACCAACATATCCTTGGTGTTAAGTCTGTCAAAGAATAATAGCCAGCCGAACACCTTGATCTTCATGGTGCACTTACTCTGCCATAGCCATTTGCAAGGTTGTATTGTAGGTAGGTGTGAGTGCATGATCATGTAAAAATTTTTGGCAGTGTATCCTCCTGATTGACCAGGCCATATCCAAACATCAGGTATAGTGGGGTCTTTGTCTAACTACATGATCCAACCTTCCAGCATGTGTAACTCAGCAGCAGCCTCATGAGAAAGAGGCAAATAAAACATAGAGTAAAGATCCGGGGAGTGAAGAAATTCCCTCACAGAGATCCTGTCATTATTGACAAAAGAAAACAACCTTGGCAATCTCCAACATAGGGGTCTAGCAGAGCCCCCAATGTGCCAAGAGTCTGTCCAGAACAGAGCAGAATCACCCATGTTGATATGAGCTGAGGCTATAGCAGTGTAAGCCTCATGCAGCTTCAGAACATCCCTCCACCAAAAAGATCAAGCATTAGCTGTTGCCTGTGGAACCCCATGATCATAGTAGCTGTTCCATATCAGGGTCACCCAAGGGACATCAACCTTGTTATAGAATTTGTGAAGATGCTTGATAAGAAGTCCTTTATTCTGGATGTTCAGATTAATAATACCTAAACCCCCTTTATCTCTTGGCCTGCAAACCAGCTCCCAAGCAGCCAGAGATTGTTTTGGAGCATCACTATTACCTCTCCAAAGGCATTGCCTGAAGATTCTGTCTAGCTGCTTAATGATCCCTGCTGGAATATTGAGGCTGCACAAAAAGTATATTGGCAGAGAGGTCAGGACAGAGGTAAGAAGCTGCAAGCGAGAGCCTTGATTCAGCATAGAAGAGCTTGCAGTTAACCTCCTCTCAAGACTGTCAACTAAGGGCATGAGGTCAATGATCCTTGGCCTTGTAGTTCCCAAAAGCAATCCAAGATAAGTAAATGGTAGCTGGCCAATTTTACAACCAAGAATAGCAGCAAGTCTAGCAGCCTCCTCATCAGTCATGTTCAATGGAATCATTGAGGATTTAGCAAAGTTGACCTTTAAACCAGTGGATTGTTGGAAGGTAAGCAGCATGTTCTTGAGGGCAACAAGCTCATCATCCTTAGCTGCAAGAAATAGGATCGTGTCATCCGCATATTGAATGATGGGAAACTCTCTGTCATGGGTTTGAATAGGCAAAGATAGCGTGCCATGCACCAGCATTTGGTTGACCATAGACTGCAACAGATCTGCTACGATGACAAACAACAGAGGTGATAGTGGATCACCCAGTCTGACCCTACACTTGCACATAAATTGCTTTCCAGGAATGCCATTTAACAGTACAGACGAAGAACCTGTAGACAACAGTTGTTTAATCCAAAGAATCCATTTGGCATCAAATCCTTTATGCTGCAACATCTGAAGAATAACCTCATGCTCGACAGTGTCAAAGGCCTTAGCAAAGTCCAACTTAAGAATTATGATTGGGCGCTTGGACTGTTTACATTGATGAATATACTCAAAACTCCAGGCCAGACAATCCTGAATTGACCTACCCTTAAGGAACCCATACTGATTTTTGTTGATACACTTAAGGATCACCCTCTGCAACCGGTTGGCCAACAATTTTGTTAGAAATTTAAGACAAGTGTTGGTGAGAGATATTGGCCAGAAATCATCGGGCCCTTCTGGTGAAGTGATCTTGGGTATGAGCGTAATGAGGGAGGAATTAATGTTTTCCCACAAAAGCTTCCCCTCATAAAAATCCTGAATCATCCTCAAGAAGTCCTTCTCAATTATAGGCCAACAACGCTTGACGAACATCCCATTAAAGCCATCCAGACCAGGTGCCCGATCCACCGGCAATTCCTTCAAAACTTTGTTAATTTCCTCATCAGAAAACGGCAAGGATAGCTCCTCCAGTCCCGGGATGGGCTGAATTAAATGATTCAAATCGAAGCCCATATTGATCCCTTGGGCCTGGCCCATCCTTGATTTGAACGAAGCCCAAAGAATTCCCGCCATCTGAGCGTGATCAGTCACAGGATCAAGCATGGAACTGATCTTCAGACTGGAGATTGAGTTTCTTCTCATACGCTCCGAGGCCATGGCATGAAAAAAATTGGAATTCTCCTCGCCAACCTTTATATACCGAATAGTGCACTGCTGTTTCCAATATATGTAGTGAATTTCAACAGATGTTCATAGTGAAACTTCACAATTTTCCGGAAATTGAATTCCGGCCGTGTTAAAGGTCGCACTTCCTCCAGCTGATCAAAGTGTAGAATCACCTTTGAGCAGTCAACAGTAAGCTTTTTGATGTAAGATAACTTTTTGCTCCAAAATTTCAAATCATACCGCAGCCGCTTAAATTTCCTTGTAATAACCGCAGAAGCAGAAAGATCAGAGAATACTGGTGCATTCCAAGACTTGGTGACACAATCCATGAACCCCGGCATATCCAACCAGAAATTTTCAAACCGAAAAGTCTTGGCCGCAGGAATGGTAGTGTCAATGGACACCACACAAGGCACGTGATCCGAGGCAGTTCTGGCGAGTGGATTAACCACAGTGTTCGGATAATGTGAAATCCAATCAGCAGTAGTAAAGAACCAATCAAGTTGCTCGAGCAGGGGGTTTTGCTGCATATTAGACTAGGTGAAGCTATGGCCTTTCAAGGGCAGCTCCAAGAGACCAGGGTGACCAATTATTTCGTTGAAGAGGAAGAGATCATTAATATCACCACCCGGGAGGTTTCTGTTATCCAAAGACCTGATGAAATTAAAGTCCCCCAACAATAGCCAATTTTCACCGGGAGGGATGTCTAGATGATATAGCCAACTAACGAAATCGTCCCTAGGCTGACCCTCACATGGCCCATACAAAGAGGCTAGGGTCCATTTTTCGGAGTTCTGCAACGATTGGAAGGAGACGACAACACCAAACCTCTGAATATCAACAAGCTGGCCGTGAAAGATCGAAGAATTCCAAATGACTAGAATCCCACCAGAGGCTCCAACAGAAGGCGAGAACGCGAATTGATCAAACCTCCTAGGGCAGAAGGATCTAATCGTTCTAATATCAAAGTTCTCGCATTTAGTTTCCTGGAGACAAAGAACAGAACATCTGCTCTCCTCAATCTTGGCACGTAGGTCACGCTGCCGAGCCTCAGAATTCAGCCCACGCACGTTCCAACAGAGCACATTCCAATTTCGAAAATAACAATTATCCATAAAAAACGGCGCTGGGAAGTAGTTGCAGATCCAGCTGCTTAACAGCATGGTCATGAGCAAAACATAAGTGGCAGTAGCAATAACCAAGGATTTCAGACAGTCACACAAACAGAAAGTACTAACAAAAAAGGGCACAAAAACAAAAGTGCCCAACTCTCCATGAAGCTTCTTGGGTTGTCAATCATCATGTGGACCATCGTCTTCTGCAGCAGGACGTGGAGAAGCCATAAGCTTCTCGACCGATAACTCAGACGGATCAATGCCCAGAGCCACTCCAATTGCCTGCATCGTCGGAATAGGCGTCGGGGGTGGGAGAGGAAGCTGGCTAGGCTCATCATCAAGGCGAAGCTTCTTTGCCTTCGGGCGACGCAGGGGGGCAGACCTCGGAGGGATGGCAGAAACTGGCTTCATGCCCGTCCTTTTGGCAGAACTGCGTGTCAGAACTGGTTCCATAGGCGTGATAGAACGCCTGGAGCATGCAGACTGACGTGGTCGCTTGCCCAGCAGAGTTGGAGTGACCGAAGAAAACTGAAAATCCTCCTGGGAGACCGGTGAAGGAGAAAGTGGAACCTGGTAATTGGAGCACGAAAGATCATCAGATGTCAACTCTTCAATGACCACCGAAGAGCTGATTCCAGGATTGGAGACACATTGCTTGGAAGATAAGAGCTGAAATTTCTGTTGCAGATCAGCAGACCCAAATTTAACTTACAGCAACGTCGCAGAAAATCCAGGCAGACAAGCTGGTATATCCTTGATGAAAAATTCAGGCAATAAAGATTTGAACGATCTCTCCTAGATCAATGCCGGCAGAAGAACTGGCCCATAAAAGACCCTGACCATACCAAGATGAATCGGCTCCAACTGCACTATCGGTGGGGCTTGCAGAGGCTGCTGGACTTCAATCATATCCTCATCATCAGAAGAGTCCACGGATGGGTTCAAAATCATAGAGTTCTGGTCCTGGGCTGGTTGAACCTCCTCATGCTGCTGCTGATGATTAGGTTGAACCTGTTCCTCCCACGGGCCCCATCCCGCTTCATGTTGCACATTATCAGCCCATCCGGCCACATCATTCTGCCCTTGATTAGGGCCCGGAGGAACTGCATTCCATCCCAGAGCAGGGTATGGAGGCATTGCCCAAAACGGTTGCGACACCTGAACTACAGGCAACGGGTGTGGATTCCCATTAAGAGGCATAGGATCTTCATCCGCTGGGATCATGGCACCAGCAAATTCCCCTGATAAGATGTAACAACCAGCTGACCATGACACCATGACATCACCCCAATTGGCAAATTCCCGAAAGGTGACCGAGCGAGGGACTAGCGCATTGTTAGGGAACAAGGCACGGACCAAAGATCTAACCTTACGCCTGTCAGTGCTATTCCAGTAGTGGAACTGTCCGAAGGAGCCAACCATATCAGCAATGCACTGAGTGTTTCTATAGTCTAAAGGGATGCCGATGAACATCAACCACCCTGTCCGCTGGCCATGAATAGCACGAAAACCTTCACCCTGATTATGTGGGATAAAGCGGACAAAAAACTCATTGCCTTCATCATCGACCCCTAAGGGAAACGGCGGATGCAAAGTAAAAGAGCCCCGGACAACTGGATCTTCCATCTCGAACAAACCAACTCCTTGAAACCAAGTTTGAGCAGAAATAACCGGAACATGCATCACTTGAACTAGGAAATCAAGAACCTGCTGACGACGGACACCAACCAGCTCTGGAGGCGGGATCGGCTCCACAATGGCCACCATGAACTGCTCATGCGCTCGGGGTGGTGGAACGGCCGGCGTGTAGAAGGTGCGGGGCAGACGATCTGCTCCGCCATCTTCAATGTCGAAACCCGCTGGGATGAAGCGATGCGGGTCAATCTCGAACACCGCCATTGGAGGCTGCGGAGCAGGAGCCGGACCGGTGCTGGAGGAAGCTTGGGTGTGCGCGGCAGGGCAGATAGGCGGCGATGGTGGCGGCGGAGAAGCAGAGGATGGGGTTTTCTCCGGAGTCGTTTGGTCTCGGGAAACTAGAGAGACGGGGGCGGAAAGGAAGTCCTCTTTTCGGTCCCGCTTCCCAAAACCTGGCGATGGGACTTTAGGCACCCTGACGGACAAGTCAGGCGGCTTGCCGGTGCAATTTTTTTAACGTGTTCCGAACGAAAACAATTGCGGCACCGGACCTGATTCGTGCATGTCTCTGATGTGTGGCGCATAGCTAAGCAATTCTGATAGTCCCAATAGCTCGCAGCCATATCTTCAATCATATCGTCAAAACTTTGCAGATCTCTGATAATATCCTCAGGGGAGGAAGTTCTAGAGGCCAGAGGTGATGGGCTGCCACTCTCGTCATCAGACAGGCAGATGGGCTGGACCCTGGAGCCCGACGGAGGAACGTGGCCTGGTGAGGGTGGTTGGGTGGATGCAGGAGAATCCAAACCTTCCAATGCGAAAACTAATCGGCCACCCGAGGTTCCAGGGTTTAAACGGGCAGGAGATAAACCCTCCAGGGAAGGCGGGATTGTTCCAAACTGAATCACCAGCCTTGCCGGCGGCGGGGTCGTCACCGGAGAAGGAGCATCCGCATCCTCATGGGACGAAACATGATAACCAGCTGCTCTGACCGTGGTCACCTCATCGGTGGACGGGCCATAGCTATAGCCCTTACGCGCAGGGTATTGCATGAACGTGGCGAACGTAGCATGTTTCTTAGGAAGAGATTTGGCCGCGCGAGCACGGAGAGAAGATTTGGCCGGAGCAATTTTCATGGCCTCTAAACCAAGGCGAGCTCTCCTCTTAGAGGGGCTAACTAAAACCCATTCCTCTTGGCATTCAGATTGCCAAAGACGAAATTCTTTCTGCCAATCTGGGCCGCCATGACCCCAAAGGTGGAAGAAACACTTGAACTGATCACAAACAAAACTCCTCTAGTGCAGAATGAAAAAACCCACCTCCTTGCAAGAAACGTCGAATGAGAAAACGCCATCGTGGAGTAAAGATACCTTGAGGTGTGAACAATATCCTCCGATGGCCGCCTCGAGAGCGAACCCCACATTTTCCTCATCAAGCCGGAAGGTATGCCGTGCAAAAGAGACCACCATAATGAAATGGCCCGTGTCCACCGTGGGGTGCACCGATCTGTTGAAGTTGCGTTGGATCTCAGACGCCAACTTCATCCCAGGGGAGAAGTCCAATCCCAAGGAGAGCGCTGCATGTACCGCCATGAGCAAGAAGACAACCAGAAGAGAGAGGAAGAGACGCCGGGAATGATGAGCCGATCAGATGGCAAAACCCACGGACGGATGTGGGGATCGCCGGCGATGGTGGGTAGCTAGGGTTAGGGTGGCGGTGGAGAGGTGGGAGTCGCCACCTTACCTTCTCGGTGGTTCGAATGGTTTTTTGAGTCTTTAGATCTTGATGTAAAAATTGGTAAAAGTGGGATTGAAGAAGTCAAAACTTTAGATATTAATGAACCCACTATTTTTGATTTCAAGGAATTTAATTATAATAATTGCTCTTTGATAGATTGTATTTCCTTGTTGCAATCCGTGCTAAATTCTCCTCATGCTTATAGCCAAAATAAAGCTTTTACTAAACATATCGTCGATGCTTTGATGCAATCTTATGAAGAAAAACTTGAGTTGGAAGTTTCTATCCCTAGAAAACTTTATGATGAGTGGGAACCTACTATTAAAATTAAAATTAAAGATCATGAATGCTATGCTTTGTGTGATTTGGGTGCTAGTGTTTCCACGATTCCAAAAACTTTGTGTGATTTGCTAGGTTTCCGTGAATTTGATGATTGTTCTTTAAACTTGCACCTTGCGGATTCCACTATTAAGAAACCTATGGGAGGAATTAATGATGTTCTTATTGCTGCAAATAGGAACTATGTGCCCGTAGATTTCATTGTTATTGATATAGATTGCAATCCTTGAAGTCCTATTATTCTTGGTAGACCTTTCCTTAGAACGATTGGTGCAATTATTGATATGAAGGAAGGGAATATTAGATTCCAATTTCCATTAAGGAAAGGCATGGAACACTTCCCTTGAAAGAAAATAAAATTACCTTATGAATCTATTATGAGAGCTACTTATGGATTGCCTACCAAAGAAGGCAATACCTATATCTATCCTTGTTTTTATGCCTAGCTAGGGGCGTTAAACGATAGCGCTTGTTGGGAGGCAACCCGATTTTATTTTAGTTTTCTTTTTTCTTCTGTTTAGGAATAAATATTTGATCTAGCCTCTGGTTAGATTTTTTCTTATGTTTTAATTAGTGTTTGTGCCAAGTTATTTGATCTTGCTGAAAATTCCAGAAACTTTCTGTTCACGAAAACAATTGTTAAAAATCACCAGAACGTGATAAAATATTGATTCAAATTTCAGAAGATCAATAAATAAATTGTCTAGGTCTTCCTATTTTGGTAGATTTTTTTGAGTTCCATAAGTTTGCGTTAGTTACAGATTACTACAGACTGTTCAGTTTTTGACCGATTCTTTTTTCGTGTGTTGTTTGCTTATTTTGATGAATCTATGGCTAGTAAAATAGTTTATAAACCATAGAGAAGTTGGAATACAGTAGTTTTAACACCAATATAAATAAATAATGAGTTCATTACTGTGCCTTGAAGTGGTGTTTTGTTTTCTTTCGCTAACGGAGCTCACGAGATTTTCTTCTAAGTTTTGTGTTGTGAAGTTTTCAAGTTTTGGGTAAAAGATTTGATGGATTATGGAACAAAGAGTGGCAAGAGCCTAAGCTTGGGGATGCCCAAGGCACCCAAAGATAATCTAAGGACACCAAAAAGCCAAAGCTTGGGGATGCCCCGGAAGGCATCCCCTCTTTCGTCTTCGTCCATCGGTAATTTTACTTGGAGCTATATTTTTATTCACCACATGATATGTGTTTTGCTTGGAGAGTCTTGTATGATTTGAGTCTTTGCCTTTTAGTTTACCACAATCACCCTTTCTGTACACACCTTTTGAGAGAGACACACATGATACGGAATTTATTAGAATACTCTATGTGCTTCACTTATATCTTTTGAGCCATATAGTTTTTGCTCTAGTGCTTCACTTATATCTTTTAGAGCACGGTGGTGGATTTGTTTTATAGAAACTATTGTTCTCTCATGCTTCACTTATATTATTTTGATAGTCCTACAAAACAGCATGGTAATTTGCTTAAATTGAGAAATTAGTCCTAAAGTGATAGGCATCCAAGTTTAGTAAAAAATTTCTTATGAGTGTGTTGAATACTATGAGAAGTTTGATGCTTAATAATTGTTTTGAGATATGAAGATGGTGATATTAGAGTTATGCTAGTTGATTAGTTGTGGATTTGAGGAATACTTGTGTTAAAGTTTGTGATTCCCGTGGCATGCACGGATGGTGAACCGTTATGTGATGAAGTCGGAGCATGATTTATTTATTGATTGTCTTCCTTATGAGTGGCGGTCGGGGACGAGCGATGGTCTTTTCCTACCAATCTATCCCCCTAGGAGCATGCGCGTAATACTTTGCTTTGATAACTTGTAGATTTTTGCAATAAGCATGTGAGTTCTTTATGACTAATGTTGAGTCCATGGATTATACGCACTTTTCATCTTTCCACCATTGCTAGCCTCTCTAATACCGCGCACTTTTCGCCGGTATCATACACCCACCATATACCTCCCTCAAAACAGCCACCATACCTACCTATCATGGCATTTCCATAGCCATTCCGAGATATATTGCCATGCAACTTACCACCATTCCGTTTACTATGACACACTCCATCATTGTCATATTGCTTCGCATGATCATGTAGTTGACATCGTATTTGTGGCAAAGCCACCGTTCATAATTCTTTCATACATGTCACTCTTGATTCATTGCATATCCCGGTCCACCGCTGGAGGCATTCACATAGAGTCATATTTTGTTCTAAGTGTTGAGTTGTAAGTAAACAAAAGTGTGATGATCATCATTATTAGAGCATTATCCCAAGTGAGGAAAGGATGATGGAGACTATGATTCCCCCACAAGTCGGGATGAGACTCCAGACGAAAAAAAAGAAGAAAAAAAGAGGCCATAAAAAAAGAGAAAAGGCCCAAATAAAAAAATGAGAGAAAAAGAGAGAAGGGACAATGTTACTATCCTTTTAACACACTTGTGCTTCAAAGTAGCACCGTGATCTTCATGATAGAGAGTCTCCTATGATATTACTTTCATATACTAGTGAGAGTCTCCTATATTATAGAACTTGGCTTGTATATTCCAATGATGGGCTTCCTCAAAATGCTCTAGGTCTTCGTGAGCAAGCGAGTTGGATGCACACCCACTTAGTTTCTTTTGTTGAGCTTTCATATACTTATAGCTCTAGTGCATCCGTTGCATGGCAATCCCTACTCACTCACATTGATATCTATTGATGGGTATCTCCATAGCCCGTTGATACACCTAGTTGATGTGAGACTATCTTCTCCTTTTTGTCATCTCCACAACCACCGTTCTATTCCACATATAGTGATATATCCATGGCTCACGCTCATGTATTGCGTGAAGATTGAAAAAGTTCGAGAACACCAAAAGTATGAAACAATTGCTTGGCTTGTCATCGGGGTTGTGCATGATTTAAATACTTTGTGTGGTGAAGATAGAGCATAGCCAGACTATATGACTTTTGTAGGGATAACCTGCTTTGGCCATGTTATTTTGAGAAGACATAAATGCTTAGTTAGTATGCTTGAAGTATTATTATTTTTATGTCAATATTAAACTTTTATCTTGAATCTTTAGGATCTGAGTATTCATACCACAAATTAAGAGAATTACATTGAAAATTATGCTAAGTAGCATTCCACATCAAAAATTCTGTTTTTTATCATTTACCTACTCGAGGACGAGCAGGAATTAAGCTTGGGGATGCTTGATACGTCTCCAACGTATCTATAATTTTTTTATTGTTCCATGCTATATTATATCCTGTTTTGGATGTTTAACGGGCTTTATTATACACTTTTATATTATTTTTGGGACTAACCTATTAACCGGAGGCCAGCCCAAATTGCTGTTTTTTTTGGCCTATTTCAGTGTTTCCAAGAAAAAGAATATCAAACGGAGTCCAAACGGAATGAAACCTTTGGGAACGTGATTTTCGGAACAAACGTGATCCAGATGACTTGGAGTCTACGCAAAACAATCAACTAGGAGAGCATGAGGCAGGGGGCGCCTACCCCCCAGGCGCGCCCTCCACCCTCGTGGGGCCAATGTTGCTCCACCGACGTACTTCTTCGTCCTATATATACCTACGTACCCCCAAACTATCAGATACAGAGCCAAAAACCTATTTCCACCACCGCAACCTTCTGTACCCCTGAGATCCCATCTTGGGGCCTTTTCCGGCGCTCCACCGGAGGGGCATTGATCACAGAGGGCTTCTACATCAACACCATAGCCTCTCCGATGATGTGTGAGTAGTTCACCTCAGACCTTCGGGTCCATAGTTATTAGCTAGATGGCTTCTTATCTCTCTTTGGATCTCAATACAAAGTTCTCCTCGATCTTCTTGGAGATCTATTCGATGTAATCTTCTTTTGCGGTGTGTTTGTCGAGATCCGATGAATTGTGGGTTTATGATCAAGATTATCCATGAACAATATTTTGAATCTCCTCTGAATTCTTTTATGTATGATTCATTTTCTTTGCAAGTCTCATTGAATTATCAGTTTGGTTTGGCCTACTAGATTGATGTTTGTTGCAATGGGAGAAGTTCTTAGCTTTGGGTTCAATCTTACGGTGATCGATCCCAGTGACAGTAAGGGAAACGACACGTATTGTATTGTTGCCATCGAGGATAAAAAGATGGGGTTTATATCATATTGCATGAGTTTATCCCTCTACATCATGTCATCTTACTTAAAGCATTACTCTGTTCTTATGAACTTAATACTCTAGATGCATGCTGGATAGCGGTCGATGTGTGGAGTACTAGTGGTAGATGCAGAATCGTTTCGGTCTACTTGTCGCGGACGTGATGCCTATATACATGATCATACCTAGATATTCTCATAATTATGCTCAATTCTATCAATTGCTTGACAGTAATTTGTTTACCCACCGTAATACTACTTATGCTATCTTGAGAGAAGCCACTAGTGAAACCTATGGCCCCCGGGTCTACTTTCCATCATATTAATCTTCCAACACTTAGTTATTTCTATTGCCTTTTATTTTACTTTGCATCTTTATCATAAAAATACCAAAAAATATTATCTTATCATATCTATCAGATCTCACTCTCGTAAGTGACCGTTGAGGGATCGACAACCCCTTTATCGCATTGGTTGCGAGGTTCTTATTTGTTTGTGTAGGTGTGAGGGACTCGTGCGTGATCTCCTACTGGATTGATACCTTGGTTCTCAAAAACTGAGGGAAATACTTACGCTACTTTACTGCATCACCCTTTCCTCTTCAAGGGAAAGCCAACGCAGTGCTCAAGAGGTAGAAGCCTCCAGGGTTAAGGACATGAATGCTACACATGCACTAATATCAAGAACAGATTTATATTCATCAAGTATCCTCAAAGTCTCGCTATCTTGGACAAAGGGGAAAAATTGTTCATGGATTTCTCTACAGATGCCTTCCAACTGGCTATGCTGCGATAGGGAAGCTTGTTATACCATTCTTCAGCCTAATCCTTCACAGATAATTTGAAGAGTTTAAGCAAGATAAAATCTCTACCTACATTTTTAATTTTAAAAGTACCACATAGAACATCAAAGAACATTAGATGTGCTTCAGGGTCTTCTTCTTCCTCTCCTGAATAGGCATGCCTTTGCATTTCTTTGCTAAGTTCACAATTAATTGAATACTCAAAAGCAAAATTAGTATGATAAACTATGGGAGATCTTGAGCCCATATATGGAGCACAATACCCCTTCAAAGATTTTTCCTTCTTTGGAGTGATCCTCATGTCTGCAAAACAAAGTATTAATCTCATTAGTTTGATTTTGTAATAATGGTGCTCGTCGCTGCGTTGGATAACCTGGAATATATTCTGATAGATAAATTCTTCTAGAGAGAGTAGGGCCCTCTATCTGTGACAACATGTAGCGACCTGCTACGTCTCCAACGTATCTATAATTTATGAAGTATTCATACCATGTTTACAACAATTTTATATGGTTTTGGTATGATTTGATTAGAACTAACGCGGACTGACGTTGTTTTCAGCACACCTACCGTGGTGTCATTTTTTGTCCAGAAATAGAAGTTCTCAGAATGGGCTGAAAATTTACGGTGATTTTTTGTGGCCAAAAAGAGACCCCCGAAGCTTCATGGGAGGACCAGAAGACCCACCAGAGCATGACAAGCTCGCTAGGCGCGCCCTACCCCCCAGTGTGCTTGGAGCGAGCTTGTCGCTGCCTTGTGGACCCCCTTGACATGAGACCGGCGCCAAAAATTACTATAAATACCCAAACCCCCAAAAAGAACCCTAGATGAGAAGTTCTGCTGCCGCAAGCCTCTGTATCCATGAAAACTCAATTAGGACCCTGTTCCGGCACCCTGCCGGAGAGGGAAATCATCACCGGAGGCCATCTTCATCATCCAAGTGGCAACCATGACGAGGAGAGAGTAGTTCACCCTCCGGGCTGAGGGTATGTACCGGTAGCTATGTGTTTGATCTCTCTCTCTCTCTCTCTCTTTCTCGTTTCTTGATTTGGCACGATCTTGATGTACCGCGAGCTTTCTTAATATATTTGGATCTTATGGTGTTCTTCCCTCTCTACCTTCTTGTGATGAATTGAATCTTTCCCTTTGAGGTTTTGTTATGTCGGATTGAATCTTTTGGATGTGAGAGCACTTGATGTATGTCTTGCGATGGGATATCCATGGTGACAATGGGATGTTCTATTGATTCACTTGATGTATGTTTTGGTTACCAACTTGCGGATTCCCGTGGTGCCATCGAGGTAATCTATGCATAGGGTTTGATACGCGTTTTCATATTCCTTTGTCTGATTGAAATCTTGGGGGTACTCTTTGAAGTTGTTTGTGTTGGCTTGAATATCATGAACCTGAAGTAGTTTGATGCATATCGTATAATCAACTCACGGATACTTGTGGTAACACTGGAGTCTCTAGGTGACATTAGAGTTGGTTGATGCGTATCATACGGTGTTATTTTAGTATGAACTCTACGGCTGTTTGTGACACTTATAGGAATAGCTCAATGGATTGATCAGAAAGAATAACTTTGAGGTGGTTTCGAACCCTACAAAAAAATTTCATCATATGTTCTCCATGATAGGATTCTTTGTTGCACGTTGAGGGATTGTTATATGATCCAATTATGTTGTCATTATTCAGAGATTTTGCACTATTGAAAGTATGAACCGTAGACCTTGTTTTCAAGCATTGCAATACCGATTTTGCTCACTCTTGTTTCGAGTTACCTTGCTGTTTTTATATTTTCAGATTACAAAAACCTATATCTACCATCCATACTACACTTTTATCACCATCTCTTCATCGAACTAGTTAACCTATACAATTTTCCATTGTATTAGGTGTGTTGGGGACACAAGAGACTCTTTGTTATTTGGTTGCAAGGTTGTTTGAGAGAGACCATTGATATGTCCATTTTGCATCATGCTTTTATATCGATATTTATTGCATTATGGGCTGTTATTACACATTATGTCACAATACTTATGCCTATTCTCTCTTATTTTACAAGGTTTGCACGAAGAGGGAGAATGCCGGCAGCTGGAATTCTTGGCTGGAAAAGGAGCAAATATTAGAGACCTATTCTGCACAGCTCCAAAAGTCCTGAAACTTCACGGAGGCAGTTTTTGGAATTAATAAAAATATTGGCGAAAGAATCAACCAGAGGGGGGCCACCCACCATCCATGAGGGTGGGGGGCGCGCCCTACCCCCCCGGGCGCGCTCCCTGCCTCGTGGGCCCCCTGGCAGGCCTCAGGTGCCCATCTACTGCTATATGAAGTCTTTCACCCTGGAAAAAAATAGAGGGAAGCTTCCGGGACGAAACACCGCCGCCACGAGGCGGAACCTTGGCGGAACCAATCTAGTGCTCCGGCGGAGCTGTTCTGCCGGGGAAACATCCCTCCGGGAGGGGGAAATCATCACCATCGTCATCACCATCGATCCTCTCAGCGGGAGAGGGTCAATCTCCATCAACATCTTCACTAGCACCATCTCATCTCAAACCCTAGTTCATCTCTTGTGTCCAATCTTTGTCTCAAAACCTCATATTGGTATGTGTGGGTTGCTAGTAGTGTTGATTACTCCTTGTAGTTGATGCTAGTTGGTTTATTTGGTGGAAGATCATATGTTCAGATCCTTTATGCATATTAATACCCCTCTGATTATGAACATGAATATGATTTGTGAGTAGTTACATTTGTTCCTGAGGACATGGGAGAAGTCTTGCTATAAGTAGTCATGTGAATTTGGTATTCGTTTGATATTTTGATGAGATGTATGTTGTCTTTCCTCTAGTGGTGTTATGTGAACATCGACTACATGACACTTCACCATTGTTTGGGCCTAGAGGAAGGCATTGGGAAGTAATAAGTAGATGATGGGTTGCTAGAGTGACAGAAGCTTAAACCCTAGTTTATGCGTTGCTTCGTAAGGGGCTGATTTGGATCCATATGTTTCATGCTATGGTTAGGTTTACCTTAATACTTCTATTGTAGTTGCGGATGCTTGCAATAGGGGTTAATCATAAGTGGGATGCTTGTCCAAGAAAGGGCAGTACCAAAGCACCGGTCCACCCACATATCAAATTATTAAAGTAATGAACGCGAATCATATGAGCGTGATGAAAACTAGTTTGACGATAATTCCCATGTGTCCTCGGGAGCGTTTTCCTTCATATAAGAGTTTGTCCAGGCTTGTCCTTTGCTACAAAAAGGATTGGGCCATCTTGCTGCACCTTATTTACATTCATTACTTGTTACCCATTACAAATTACCTTATCACAAAACTATCTGTTACCGATAATTTCAGTGCTTGCAGAGAATACCTTACTGAAAACCGCTTGTCATTTCCTTCTGCTCCTCGTTGGGTTCGACACTCTTACTTATCGAAAGGACTACGATAGATCCCCAATACTTGTGGGTCATCAAGACTCTTTTCTGGCGCCGTTGCCGGGGAGTGAAGCGCCTTTTGGTAGGTGGAATTTGGTAAGGAAAATTTATATAGTGTGCTGAAATTCACTGTCACTTGTTACTATGGAAAGTAATCCCTTGAGGGGCATGTTCGGGGTATCTTCACCCCGACCAGTAGAGCAAAGAGTTGCTCCTCAACCTACCGAACCTACTGAAAATGTTCACTTTGAAATTCCTTCGGGTATGATAGAGAAACTGCTAGCTAATCCTTTTACAGGAGATGGAACATTGCATCCCGATTTGCACCTAATCTATGTGGATGAAGTTTGTGGATTATTTAAGCTTGCAGGTATGCCCGAGGATGTTACCAAGAAGAAGGTCTTCCCTTTATATTTGAAGGGAAAGGCATTGACATGGTTTAGGCTATGTGATGATATGGGATCATGGAACTACAACCGATTGAAATTGGAATTTCACCAGAAGTTTTATCCTATGCATCTTGTTCATCGTGATCATAATTATATATATATATATATATAATTTTTGGCCTCGCGAAGGAGAAAGCATCGCTCAATCTTGGGGGAGGCTTAAGTCAATGTTATATTCATGCCCCAATCATGAGCTCTCAAGAGAAATTATTATTCAAAAAATTTATGCTCGGTTTTCTCTCAATAATCGCTCCATGCTCGATACTTCTTGTACTGGTTCTTTTATGATGAAGACTATTGAATTTAAATGGGATTTATTGGAAAGAATTAAATGCAACTCTGAAGATTGGGATCTCGACGAAGGTAAGGATTCAGGTATAACACCTAAGTTTGATTGTGTTAAATCTTTTATGGATACCGATGTTTTCCGTGAATTTAGCACTAAATATGGACTTGACTCTGAGATAGTAGCTTCTTTCTATGAATCCTTTGCTACTCATGTTGATCTCCCTAAGGAGAAGTGGTTTAAATATAATCCTCCCATTAAAGTAAAAGTAGTTGCACCTCTTAAAGTTGAAGAAAAGACTATCACTTATAATGTTGATCCTGTTGTTCCTACTGCTTATATTGAGAAACCACCTTTTCCTGTTAGAATAAAGGATCATGCTAAAGCTTCAACTGTGGTTCATAAGAGTAATACTAGAACACATACACCCCCTGAGCAAATTAAATTTGAACCTAGTATTACTATGGTTAAAGATCTCTTGGCCGATAATATTGATGGGCATGTTATTTACTTCTGTGATGAAGCTGCTAGAATTGCTAGACCTGATACTAAAAATAAACATAGACCTGTTGTAGGCATGTCTGTTATTTCTGTTAAAATAGGAGATCATTGCTATCATGGCTGATGTGATATGGGTGCTAGTGCAAGTGCAATACCCCATTCCCTATACAAAGAAATTATGCATGATATTGCACCTGCTGAGATAGAAGAAATTGATGTTACAATTAAGCTTGCCAATAGAGATACTATTTCACCAGCTGGGATTGTTAGAGATGTTGAAGTCTTGTGTGGGAAAGTTAAATATCCTACCGATTTTCTTGTTCTTGGTTCCCCACAAGATAACTTTTGTCCCATTATATTTGGTAGACCCTTCTTGAATACTGTTAATGCTAGGATAGACTACAAAAAGGATGTTGTTACTATTGGTTTGGGGGATTTGTCTCATGAGTTTAATTTTGCTAAATTTCTTAGACAACCCCGTGATGAGGAATTTCCTAGTAAAGAAGAAATTATTGGTCTTGCTTCTATTTCCGTGCCTCCTAATGATCCTTTACAACAATATTTGCTCGACCATGAAAATGATATGTTTATGAATGAAAGGAGGGAAATAGATGAAGTATTCTTTAAACAGGGACCTATTTTGAAACACAACGTGCCTGTTGAAATCCTAGGGGATCCTCCTCCACCCAAGGGTGATCCCGTGTTTGAGCTTAAACCATTACCTGATACTCTTAAATATGCATATCTTGATGAAAAGAAGATATATCCTGTTATTATTAGTGCTAACCTTTCAGAGAAGGAAGAAGAGAAATTATTGAAAACTCTGAAGAAGCACCGTGCTGCTATTGGATATACTCTTGATGATCTTAAGGGCATTAGCCCCACTCTATGCCAACACAAAATAAAATTGGAGAAAGATGCTAAACCTGTTGTTGATCACCAAAGACGGTTAAATCCTAAGATGAAAGAAGTGGTAAGAAATGAAATACTAAAGCTCCTGGAGGCAGGTATAATTTATCCTGTTGCTGATAGTCAGTTGGTAAGTCATGTCCATTGTGTCCCTAAGAAGGGAGGTATTATTGTTGTTCCTAATGATAAAGATGAATTGATCCCACAATGAATCGTTACAGGTTATAGAATGGTAATTGACTTCCGCAAATTAAATAAAGCTACTAGAAAAGATCATTACCCTTTACCTTTTATTGATCAAATGATAGAAAGATTATCTAAACATACACATTTTTGCTTTCTAGATGGTTACTCTAGTTTGTCTCAAATACCTGTGTCAAAAGAGGATCAGGATAAGACCACTTTTACTTGCCCTTTCCGTACCTTTGCTTATAGACGTATGCCTTTTGGTTTATGTAATGCACCTGCTACCTTTCAAAGATGCATGCTGGCTATATTCTCTATTTTTTGTGAAAAGATTGTTGAGGTTTTCATGGATGATTTTTCCATATATGGAACTTCTTTTGATGATTGCTTGAGCAACCTTGTTCGAGTTTTGCAGAGATGTGAAGAACTAATCTTGTCTTGAGTTGGGAGAAGTGCCACTTTATGGTTAATGAAGGTATTGTCTTGGGGCATAAAATTTCTGAAAGAGGTATTGAGGTTGATAAAGCTAAAGTTGATGCTATTGAAAAGATGTCGTGTCCCAAGGACATCAAAGGTATAAGAAGTTTCCTTGGTCATGCTAGTTTTTATAGGAGGTTCATTAAAGACTTCTCAAAAATCTCTAGGCCTCTGACTAATCTCTTACAAAAAGATGTTCCTTTTATCTTTGATGATGATTGTGTAGAAGCATTTGAAATACTTAAGAAAGCCTTGATTTCTGCACCCATTTTTTCAGCCACCTGATTGGAATTTACCCTTTGAAATTATGTGTGATGCTAGTGATTATGCTGTAGGTGCTGTTATAGGACAAAGAGTTGATAAGAAATTAAATGTTATTCAGTATGCTAGTAAAACTCTAGACAATGCCCAGAGAAATTATGCTACTACTGAAAAAGAATTTTTAGCGGTTGTATTTGCTTGTGATAAGTTCAGACCTTATATTGTTGATTCTAAAGTAACTGTTCACACCGATCATGCTGCTATTAAATATCTTATGGAAAAGAAAGATGCTAAACCTAGACTTATTAGATGGGTTCTCTTGCTACAAGAATTTCATCTGCATATTATTGATAGAAAGGGAGCTGAGAACCCCGTTGCAGACAACTTGTCTAGGTTAGAAAATGTTCTTGATGACCCACTCCCTATTGATGATAGCTTTCCTGATGAACAATTAGCTATCATAAATGCTTCTCGTACTACTCCATGGTAAGCTGATTATGCTAATTACATTCTTGCTAAATTTATACCACCTAGTTTCACATACCAGGAAAAGAAAAAGTTTTTCTATGATTTAAGACATTACTTCTGGGATGACCCACACCTTTATAAAGGAGTAGATGGTGTTATTAGACGTTGTGTACCTGAGCATGAACAGGAATAGATCCTATGCAAGTGTCACTCCAAGGCTTATGGAGGACACCATGCTGGAGATAGAACTGCGCATAAGGTATTGCAATCCGGTTTCTATTGGCCTACTCTCTTCGAGGATGCCCGTAAGTTTGTTTTGTCTTGTGATGAATGTCAAAGAATTGGTAATATTAGTAGACATCAAGAAATGCCTATGAACTACCCACTCGTTATTGAACCATTTGATGTTTGTGGCTTTGATTATATGGGAGCATTTCCTTCCTCTAATGGCTATACACATATTTTAGTTGCTGTTGATTACATTACTAAGTGGGTAGAAGCTATTCCAACTAGTAGGGTTGATCTTAAGACCTCTATTAAGATGCTTAAAGAAGTTATTTTTCCGAGGTTTGGAGTCCCTAGATATTAAATGACTGATGGTGGTTCACACTTTATTCATGGTGCCTTTTGTAAAATGCTTGCTAAGTATGACGTTAATCATAGAATTGCATCTCCTTACCACCCACAATCTAGTGGCCAAGTAGAATTGAGTAATAGAGATATCAAATTAGTTTTGCAAAAGACTGTTAATAGATCTAGAAAGAATTGGTCCAAGAAACTTGATGATGCATTATGGGCCTATAGAACTGCATATAAAACCCTATGGGTATGTCTCCGTAGAAAATGGTTTACAGAAAAGCATGTCACGTACCTCTCGAACTAGAACATAAGGCATATTGGGCCATTAAAGAGCTCAACTATGATTTCAAACTTGCCGTTGAGAAGAGGCTATTTGACATTAGCTCACTTGATGAATGGAGAACCCAAGCCTATGAGAATGCCAAACTGTTTAAAGAAAAAGTTAGAAGATGGCATGACAAAAGGATACAAAAGCGTGAGTTTAACATAGGTGACTATGTGTTGCTATTCAACTCGCGTTTAAGATTTTTTGCAGGAAAACTTCTCTCTAAATGGAAAGGTCCTTACGTTATCGAGGAGGTCTATCGTTCCGGTGCCAGAAAAGTCAACAACTTCAAAGGCACAAATCCGAAGGTGGTGAACGGTCAAAGAATCAAACATTATATCCCAGGTAACCCTATAAATGTTGAAACTAATGTTATTGAAACCGTAACCCCGGGGGAATACATAAGGGACACTTTCCAGAACGTTTCATACTTCGAAAAGGAATAGGTATATGATACGGTAAGTAAACCGACTCCAAAACAGTTCTAATGGCAGTTTTTCTCCGTTTTGGAAAATTTAAGAAAATAGGAAAATAAGAAGTAGTCCGGGAAGGACACAAGGCGTCCACGAGGGTGGAGGGCGCGCCCTACCCCCCTGGGCGCGCCCCCTGCCTCGTGGGCACCTCGTGTGCTCTCCGGACTCCGATTTCTTGCACGTTACTTCTTTTGGTCTGTAAAAATTCATTATATAATCTCCCGAAGGTTTTGACCACCGTACCACGCAAATATCCTCTGTGTTTGTTTTGAGTTGTTTCTGTAGCAGATTTGGAGCAAGATGTCATCTCAGGATTCCGACGGAGAGAGCTATGTCTCACATCTCATTGCTGACCCAAAGACCTATGGGGATCTATCTCCTTGTGGTCGAACTACGGATGAGGAGGAGGGTGCTTATTTGATGAGGATCAATGATTCAAGTTCGGAGGAGGATGATGTCCCTCTACCCACTACAAAAAATACACTTCCGTGATGATACGTGTTTGTCACCGTAGGTCACGTTTTCTGTCATGCATGTACATCCATGACAAATTTATGACAGAATCAAGATAGTCATACCTGTGCTGTCGTAGAAGTGTTGCATGACATTACCAAAATTATCATCATGGAAGTGTCCACTTCCATGACGATAAATCGCGCGTCACAGAAGTGCTTTCGTCAAGGGTGACCGACACATGGCATCCACCGTAACGGAACGTCGTTAAGCTATCGGGTCCGGTTTTGGATCCGATAACCCGTTAACAGCCCGGACCAACGGGGATTTTCCACGTGTAAGATCATCATTGGACGGAGGAAACACGTGTTGCCTCACCGTTGGGACAGATGTCATCCACTCATTGGACAGGAGGCGACTATGATAGGTCGACACGTGGCACGGCCCAACAGTGGCCCATTCCGGTGAAAAAGGCCACCCAGTAAAAAATAGCTGGCCGGCCCATATAAGGCCTACTTGTGTCAGGTCCTTTTAAGCCCACGGCCCATACGAGATGTGCCAATTCGGCCCGTCAATGGCCCGTTAAGATTTGACACCATTGCAGCCCATCGTCAGTTCGAGCCCGTTAACAGCCCGCTATATATTTGGGCTCAATATCGGCCTGATGAGATTTCGGCCTGTTAACGGCCCATTTAAATATTGGGCTAATTTCCGGCCCGGTGTGTCTTTCAGCCTGTTGACGGCCCATAAATAAGTTGGGCCATTTGTAGTCGGACCTGAGTTTCGGTCTTTTAGCGACCCATTTAAGTGTTGGGCCAATTTCCGGCCCGGTGTGTCTTTCAGCCTGGTGACGGCCCATATATCTGTTGGGACATTTGTAGTCGGACCTGAGTTTTGGCCTTTTAGCGACCCATTTAAGTGTTGGGCCAATTCCCGGCCCTGTGTGCCTTTCAGCCTGTTAACGGACCATAAATGAGTTGGGCCATTTGTAGTCGGACCTGAGTTTTGGCCTTTTAACGGCCCATGCCCTTCATGGTCCAATACCAGCCCGGTTTCTCTTTCGGCCTGCTAAAGGCCCACAACGCAGTTGGGCCATTTACAATACGACCTGACTTTCGGCCTCTTAGCGGCCCATGCTCTTCATGGTCCAGTACAAGCCCGCTGTCTCTTTCGGCCTGCTATAGGCCCACAGTATAGTTGGGCCATATGTAGCCCGAACATAGTAACGGCCTGTTAACGACCCGTGAAATCAATTGGGCCCACCTGTTGCCTGCTTTGATGTCAGCCTGTTAACGACCCGGGAGTTAAGAGGGCCGACCATTAACTTCCGGCCTGGTAACGGCCCATTAACTTAATGGGCCCACTAAAGTTCGTACATGTCTTTAGGCCAAATTAGATAATTTGAACCCATTACGACGAGCAATTATGCACAGGACCAAAACCGATCAAGCAAAGGTATGGCATACAGGGAAAACGTTGCACATCCAGCATATATTACAGGAAATTACATCCACTGGGCAATCAAAGATTGATGCCAGTGCAAATAAATGAACAGAACCTAATGATCTACAATGTCACAATCTACAACCTCAGCACAGATGACGCCCATAAGCATGTCGGCAAGTTCTTGCTGCTTTGCTACACTGTCTCTGAAAACATCTATCAGTTGTTGTGTCGCACAACTCTGCATCTCTGATTCCTCCACCATTTCCATCATTCCTTTAGCCATTAATTGGTTCACAAACATACATTTTTCCGTTGCATTCGAGACAGATGATACTGAACAGATTCAGATGGCGATTTTGGCAGGCTTGTATTATTGATAGTGGAGAGTGTCTCGACCACTGCATCATAACATAAATTAGGAGGGGAACCAAATAGATTAATCATGAGTTATTGGTATATTACCTGGCCCAGATTTATTGGAAAGAAACAATGGGGTTGCCTTGCTGTTTTCAGAGTTTGTCTTCTTATCTTCAGCAGCCTGCACCAAATTAAGACACTAGCATTGCTATCATTGGCCAAGTTAGATAATAGGAAAGCAACATTGGCACAACGAACATTTGGGCAACTAGCCAACACCAAATTAACACAATATGGCACAGCTATCATCAGCCAGGTAAGGTAATACGAAAGCAACATTGACACAATGAATGAATGGGCAACCAGAGCAACACTACAATTCAGTAATGTGCATGATATGAGATAGTACACTCATGCAGCTCAGTATGCAAAACTACCAGGCAGTTTTCTTTACAAAAATCAACATTGGCACCTTTAACATTTTTCTACAACTAATTTTAGATCAGACAAAGGTTGGATTCACGCCGATTAACAAAATACATGCTGATGTAAAAATATAGTGATATACAACAGGTACTTACATCAGCATTGGAGCACAGAGAATTCCCGCAAGATATTTTCCTCGAATACAATCCCAATGAAGGAAATCTTCTATCATTTAACCTTATTTTCTAAAAGAGAGATGGGTAAGAAACATGTAGAAAATATGACCAGAATGCTATAAATTTCATGATGCGAGGATACGCACATGCTTCTTAGAATGGAGTTGACATTCTTTTGCTGGACTGGAGCGGACTAGTTCTTTGGCCACTGGAATCTGCTTATTATCAGTGGGAGTTGGGTTTCTATGTGTTGGAGCAGTATCTATAAAAATGGAGTTGGTTTATTATCTCCTGGCATTTGGATCTTTTGCCAAGACCTGGTTTGTAACCCTTCAGATTCTAACATAGCCGTCTTCCCCTTGCATGCCTTATATAGAAGAATGGTGCTTCAATTATAAAACATGCTACAGGAGAGATGGAATAGGTACTGAAGAATAGAAAGGCATGACATATTGACATGTATTCCCTCCATCCGGAAATAAATGGATGGGTCTAGGCGTATTTCAGTTCTAGATACATCTAGTTTTATCCATTATTGCGACATGTAATCCGGATAGAGGGAGTATGATGTAAGAGCTAGGGATACGACAGGACAACACAGTAAAAAAACACTGAAAACCCATTGCAGAACCAAAGTAATCAAACCCACTGATATGAGATAGTACACTCATGCAGCTCAGGATGCAAAACTACCAGGCAGTTTTCCTTACAAAAATCAACATTGTGGCCTTTAATCATACATTTTGCTACAACTAAATTTAGATCAGATAAAGGTTGGATTCACGCCGATTAACAAAATACATGCTGATGTAAAAATATAGTGATATACAACATGTACTTACATCTGCATTGGAGTATAGGGAATTCCTGCAAGAATCTTTCGTCACAAACGATACCAGTGCAGAAATTCTTCTATCTGTTAAGCTTATTTTCTAAAAGAGAGATGGGTAAGAAACATGTAGAAAATATGATCAGCATGCTATAAAATTTCATGATGCAAGGATACGCACACGCTTCTTAGAATGGAGTTGACATATTTTTGCTGGACTGGAGCGGACTAGTTCTTTGGCCACTAGAATCTGCTTATTATCAGTAGGAGTTGGGTTTCTCTGTGCTGGAGCAGTATCTATAAAAACTGGAGTTGGTTTATTATCTCCTGGCGTTTGGATCTTTTGCAAAGACCTGGTTTGTAACCCTTCAGATTCTAACATAGTCGTCTTCCCCTTGCATGCCTTGTATAGAAGAATGGTGCTTCAATTATAAAACATGCTACAGCAGAGAGATGGAATAGGTACTGAAGAATAGAAAGGCATGACATATTGACATGTATTCCCTCCATCCAGAAAAAAATGGATGGTTCCAGGCGTATTTCAGTTCTAGGTACATCCTTTTTTATCCATTTCGGCAACATGTAATCCGGACGGAGGGAGTATGGTGTAAGAGCTAGGGAAACGACAGGACAACACAGTAAAAAAACACTAGTTGGATTTAAAACTGTATGCTAGCGGAATACGTACAGAAAAAACTAAGGCAACATACACGTGTATGATTGGGAAACTAAGATGGCATTGCCACAGAGCACTAGAACAGCACTTCAATGTAAAAAAACATGGTATGGTAGATAGATGAAGTACATACTGATGAATAACAATGCATAAGATATTCATAAGCATGATGTCCAAATTAAGCAGATGGCATTGCGATAGAGTAGATTGACAGTACTTGAATTTGAAAACATGTTATCATGAATGGAATAGGTACTGAAAAACAGGAAGGCATGACATATTTACATGCATGATCAGCATGCTAAGCACATGGCATTGCAACAGAGTAGATACACTCCAGGACATTATATGCATGTTGTACCCATATCACGGGCCAAGTTAGAGCAAGGACCTTGTGGGGTGAAGAGGATTCAACATCTTTCTGCAAGTCTTCTGAAGAACTGCCTTTACATGTTCCATTATATTGGGTATCATTGACATCAAGTTTATTGGCCTTTACATTGCTCCGTGAGGTTCTTGTGGATATATCAGTGTGTGCAATTATATCTGACATGCATGGAAGACAACTAGTAGTTAGATTTATGTAATGAGTGCATGTAGGATACGACATAAATAGTAGGACTGGGGTTAACTAGCAGCAACAGGTCTCAAAAACTAAAGGGAGAACACAGATGAAAGCTACAGAATATGCATCATTTGCACTTGAGATTAACTAGATGGCACACAAAAGTACTAAAGAACAACATAGGTAATACTAGAAGTGGTATAATACTATAATCACCAACCTGTGGGATAGCATTGGCTGATGGATGATAACTATGGAACAGCGTTACCTAAAGAACAAGTATCTTAGCTGAACTATGGAACATCGTTAACTCCTGAACAAGACCCGTAAGAGATCAGCATGAATATACAGCGAAATGTGATAATCTATTTTCCATGCTAAGATGAATAACAAAGCCATAAATGTTGCACACAAGTAAGATGAGGGTACAACCTATCTGGCCGCCATCCATAGGAGTGAGCATCATGTGCTGACTTGCCGATGGCCCTGCAGTTGTTGTGGCTGTCCATGTCAGGCACGCGCATTCGATGCAGGGAACTGTTGAGTGGGGACTATAGCTCCCTTCTGGTGTATGCTTCCCTTGTTGGAGCAGCTGCGGTGAGTCGGAAGACGGTGTGGCTGAAGATGCAGATAATGCATAATGTTAAGAACGACACATCTCTTTGATCTGAAGAAATACACTAAGAGATCAACAGCAAGGTACGAGAGTGGTCACACGTCTGCTGACTGAGACTAAATTCGGGTCACACGATTTTATTTTATTTTGGTACTGTCCGATCTACGTCAGATGGCTTGATGGCCGTCTTGTGCCTCCCGGCTGACAGTGTTAGGAATCTTCCCCGAAGAGCCAGCGACCAACGGCAGAGCAGCTTGCCTCCGCCGTCCATGGCCCCGGCCAAAACCCCTCTCCCCGCCCCACCTCACTGCCGTGGTTGCGCCGCCCCCGGGCCAATCCACAAAGACTCCCTGTAACACCCCGGATGTAACTTTCCATATTTGTATCTCCGACTCTTGCCTTTTCCGGAGATGCGATATGATATTCCCTTCGTGGTTGGGCTTTGTCTTTGTTTTTCTTTTGTTCATGTCATGCATTTCATATCATGTCATCATGTGCATCGCATTTGCATTTATGTTCGTCTCATGCATCCGAGCATTTTCCCCGTTGTCCGTTTTGCAATCCGACACTCCCACGTGCACCGGCGCACCCCTCTTGTCTCTTTTCATGAGCGGGTGTTAAACATTCTCGGAATGGGCCGAGATTTGTCAAGTGGCCTTGATACATCACCGGAAGACCGCCTGTCAAATTTTGTTCCATTTGGAGGCCGTTTGATGCCCCAACGGTTAACCGGGTAACTGCAAAAGCCTCATTGTGTTGCAGCCCAACACCCCTCCAAAATAGCCCAATAACCCATCTAAACCACTTCCATGTCCTCCATCGTCGGATCACGATCGTATGGGCGAAAACCGCACCTCATTTGGGCACTCCCACCTCCTTCTACCTATATATACGTGCTCCCCTCCGAATTTCGCGTAGATGAACCCTAGCCCCGCTCCCCTCGCGCCGCCGGACAGGTCCAACTCCGGGCGGACATGTCCAGCCTCCACGTCGTCCGGCCAATCCGGAGCCGCCTCCCTCCTCCACTCGCGCGCCGCCATGTGTCGCCGCCGTCCTCCTCCACCGCGCGGGACTGTGAGCCCATCCGCGGCCCGCCGGGCCCGTTCGTCGCCGCCCGCACCGCCCGGGTGCCCCAGCACGCGCCCCGCCGCCCGAGTCCGCCACTCCGCCGAGCGCCTCGCCGGCGCCGCGTCTCCCCCGTCTGAGCCGCGTCCCCCGCTGCCCTGCTCGACGCCGGCCGCCGCTGACCTCACCGGCGCCCGCCGCTGCCCGCGCCGAGCTCGCCGCCGCCCTCGTCTCCGGCCCTGCTCTGCCTCCGTCGGCGCCGGATCCGGTCGGACCCGACCTCCCCGACGCCTCTTCGGTCTCCTTCCTCCTCTCCGGCCAACTCCGGCGAACCTCGATCCGCGTGCCCCGAAACCCTAGATCCATTTTTGGGAGGTAAATTTCGTCCAAGTCTTTTGCTTTGTGACATTTTCAAGCCTACTTCATTATGCCGTATCTCGGTGCTCGTTGCTCCGATTCATGCATATGATAGGTCAAATTGTTCGCACGTTGAGCTCTTCATGTTAGAAGCATCTCCATGCATGTTACTGTTGGTTATGACGCCATTTTTATTGATGCAAGAGTGCTATAAATTGTTTACTGCTGTTACTTATCGGATGTAACTTTCCATATCTGTATCTCCGACTCTTGCCTTTTTCGGAGATGCAATATGATATTCCCTTCGTGGTTGGGTTTTGTCTTTGTATTGCTTTTGTTCATGTCATGCATTTCATATCATGTCATCATGTGCATCGCATTTGCATTCGTGTTCGTCTCATGCATCTGAGCATTTTCCCCGTTGTCCGTTTTGCAATCTGACACTCCCACGTGCACCGGCGCACCCCTCTTGTCTCTTTTCGTGAGCGGGTGTTAAACGTTCTCGGAATGGGCCGAGATTTGTCAAGTGGCCTTGATACATCACCGGAAGACCTCCTGTCAAATTTCATTCCATTTGGAGGCCGTTTGATGCCCCAACGGTTAACCGGGTAACCGCAAAAGCCTCATTGTGTTGCATCCCAACACCCCTCCAAAACAGCCCAATAACCCATCTAAACCACTTCCATGTCCCCCGTCATCGGATCACGATCGTATGGGCGAAAACCACACCTCATTTGGGCACTCCCACCTCCTTCTACCTATATATATGTGATCCCCTCCGAATTTCGCGTAGATGAACCCTAGCCCCGCTCCCCTCGCGCCACCGGAAACGTCCAACTCCGGCCGGACATGTCCCGCCTCCACGTCGTCCGGCCAATCCGGAGCCGCCACTTAAGCACCACCGCCTCCCTCCTCCACTCGCGCGCCGCCATGTGTCGCCGCCGTCCTCCTCCACCGCTTGGGCCCGTGAGCCCATCCGCGGCCCGCCGGGCCCGTTCGTCGCCGCCCGCACTGCCCGGGTGCACGAGCGCGCGCCCCGCCGCCCGAGTCCGCCGCTCCGCCGCGCGCCTCGCTGGCACGGCCCCGCCGCCCTTCGCCGGCCCCGGCGCCTTGCCGCCTCGCCCTTGCCGCGTCTCCGCCGCCCAGGCGCTGCATCTCCCCCGCGCCGAGCTCGCCGCCACCCTCGCCGTCCGGCCCTGCTCCGCCGCCGCCGGCGCCGGATCTGGTCGGATCCGGTCGGACCCGACCTTCCCGACGCCTCTCCGGTCTCCTTCCTCCTCTCCGGCCAACTCCGGTGAACCTCGATCTGCGTGCCCCGGAACCCTAGATCCGTTTTCGGGAGGTAAATTTCGTCGAAGTCTTTTGCTCTGTGACATTTCAAGCCTACTTCATAATGCCGTATCTCGGTGCTCGTTGCTCCGATTCATGCATATGATATGTCAAATTGTTCGTCTCGTTGAGCTCTTCATGTTAAAAGCATCTCCATGCATGTTAGTGTTGGTTATAAATTGTTTACTGCTGTTACTTATCAGATCATGGTGATTTGTCATTTTTGTTGCATTTGATGTGTGCATCATATGAGTATGAGCTCTACATGTGTTTTAAACTAAAATATGCCATCTTTATAGAGATGCTTGTCTTGTATTTTTGTGATCTATGTGTTGACTAGAACAAGCATGCAAACTAGGCTTCGTGATGTTGCTGTTTTCAGGGACATAGGATTTTGCCAAGTCTTTTCCTTCTGTTATTTTGATGCCATGTAAACTTGATGCTACAGTGATATCCATGCTTGTTTTGAGATACTTCAGTAAGGATGTTTTGAACATATGGTTATGCTATATCCATCCATGCCCTTTTTTGCAATTATGGAGTGCCCTAGCATGTCCTTTTCTAGCTCTACTTTTGCTCTAAAATGTTCCTGGCAGAATGTTAACATGTTAATCAATATCGCCATGGTTGTTGCTAGTGATCCATGCATCCTATGAACTTGCTCTTGCCATGGTTAGCTTGATGAACATGTCGTCTTGCTGATGGTATGCTTATTTTTTCATTCAATGCCTTGTGGTGAGTGGCATGAGCTCGCAAAGTTGCCTTCATAATTCTTTTTATGCCATGCTCTGTTTTCTGCGAAGTCTGAAACTGTTAATAAAACTTGCTATGTTTATATGGGTGCCATCATATCTTCTGTGCCTTGTTGGCTCATGATCAGTAAGGGACTTTTTTTCTATTCATTTGGTAGATTCATGCTATGCCTTTATTTGCTATGATATGTTACTGTAGCATGTTGTTTACTTGCTCTAAACATTGCTTCCTGATGCTGTTTATGCCATGATAGTATTTTCACCAAGTCTGTGAAGCTGATATCTTTTGCACTTTTGCCATGCTTGTTCGAACCTGCTCTTGTGTGATTTATCCGTAGCTCAGTGTTCATGTTTTGTTAAGCATCTTGTGTAAATCACTGCCATATGCCTTGTTGTTATGTTGTAGTGCAGTAGCTTAGATTCTTATTGCATTCTAGATGGCATCGTGCTGTTAATCGCAGATTTGTGCCATCCTTGTTTTGCTTGCCATTTGCAAACCGTGTCTGCGTTTCCGGTGATATTTATATCGATTTCAACCAAAATCATCTCATATTTCCAGTGGTATACTTCGTTTGCCAAGTTGATGCCTTGTTCATCCTTTTTCCTTCCGGAGCACGCATATGCATTGCATATCACATCTCGCATATCATGCCATATATTGCATCATGTTGCTTGTGCATTGCACCGTGATTGATTGTTGGTCCTTTGCTTGTGTTCTTGCTTTGGGTAGAGCCGGGAGACGAGTTCGTGACCGAGGTACCTGTTGAGTACGCTTTCGAGGATCAAGCTTTCGTCAACTCTGAGAACTTTGCAGGCAAGATGACCATACCCTCGAAATCACTTCTATCTTTCCTTGCTAGTTGTTTTGCTCTACCTTATGTTGCGCTACCTACCACTTGCTATATCATGCCTCCCATATTTCAATGTCAAGCCTCTAACCCACCTTTCCTCGCAAACCGTTGTTTGGCTATGTTACCGCTTTTGCTCAGCCCCTCTTATAGCTTTGCTAGTTGCAGGTGAAGATGAAGTTTGTTCCATGTTGGAACATGGATATTGTTGGGATATCATTATTACATCTTATTTACTTTAATGCATCTATATACTTGGTAAAGGGTGGAAGGCTCGGCCTTATGCCTGGTGTTTTGTTCCACTCTTACCGCCCTAATTTTCGTCATACCGGTGTTATGTTCCTTGATTTTGCGTTCCTTACGCGGTTGGGTGATAATGGGAACCCCTTGACAGTTCGCCTTGAATAAAACTCCTCCAGCAAGGCCCAACCTTGGTTTTACCATTTGCCACCTAAGCCTCTTTCCCTTGGGTTTCGCGGACTCAAGGGTCATCTTTATTTTAAACCCCGGGCCAGTGCTCCTCTGAGTGTTGGTCCAAACTAGAGCACCGTGCGGGACCGTCCCTTGGCAACTTGGGTTATGCTGGTACCTGTACACTTAGCTTATCAGGTGTGCCCTGAGAACGAGATATGTGCAGCTCCTATCGGGATTTGTCGGCACAGTCGGGTGGTCTTGCTGGTCTTGTTTTACCATTGTCGAAATTTCTTGTAACCGGGATTCCGAGTCTGATCGGGTCTTCTTGGGAGAAGGAATATCCTTCGTTGACTGTGAGAGCTTGTGATGGGCTACGTTGGGACACCCCTGCAGAGTTTAAACTTCCGAGAGCCGTGCCCGCGGTTATGTGGCAGATGGGAATTTGTTAATATCCGATTGTAGAGGACTTGACACTTGACTTAATTAAAATGCATCAACCGCGTGTGTAGCCGTGATGGTCTCTTTTCGGCAGAGTCCGGGAAGTGAACACGGTCTTGTGTTATGCTTGAACGTAAGTAGTTTCAGGATCACTTCTTGATCACTTCTAGCTTCACGTCTGTTGCGTTGCTTCTCTTCTCGCTCTCATTTGCGTATGTTAGCCACCATATATGCTTAGTGCTTGCTATAGCTCCACCTCACTACCCTTTCCTACCCATAAGCTTAAATAGTCTTGATCGTGCGGGTGTGAGATTGCTGAGTCCTCATGACTCACGGATACTTTCAAACAGTTGCAGGTGCCGAGGATACCAGTGCAGGTGACGCAAATGAGCTCAAGTGGGAGTTCGACGAGGACCTTGGTCGTTACTATGTTTATTTTCCTGATGATCAGTAGTGGAGCCCAGTTGGGACGATCGGGGATCTAGCATTTGGGGTTGTCTTCCTTTATTTTGGTTCCGTAGTCGGACCTTTGTTTGTACCTTGGATGATGTATGGATTATTTATGTATTGCGTGAAGTGGCGATTGTAAGCCAACTCTTTATCCCTTTCTTATTCAGTACATGGGATGTGTCGTGGTTTTGTCACGGCAGATGTCCTAGAGAAAGGACTTAGTCGTGGAGCCATCGCGATGGGTTAGCTTAAAGGGGCTAAAGCGGACAAGGGACGCCGAGAGTTTATACTAGTTCGGCCCCTTGCGGTGAAGGTAAAGGCCTAATCCAGTTGTTGTGGAATTGCTAGGGTTTCAATGACCAGGGAGCGAATACGCTTTGCTTGGGTCTCGAGTTCTTGTCTATTGTCCTTAAACCGCCGCCGGGTTGTCCCCTTATATACATGGGTTGACGCCCGTCGGTTTACAGGGTTCCGAGGCTGGCTCATAAACGTGTCCGGCCCGGTCTCTACTTATTTCTGCCTTATAATACAAGCTTACATATCAAGGTCGGTTTATGACTACAGGCCTTAATCCGCCTTTGGGCCCTGGGCCTTCATAAAGCATCATCATCTTTGTCTTCATGGGCTTCAAACATAATAACTCACTACAGGGATAACCCGGCCTTTCCTGGCCGGTTTACGCCCAGTAGTAATATCCCCAACATTAGGCCCGAGATTGATTTGAACTGGTTCATGTCAATCTCCAACACTTCGAGAAAATTTCTTCTTCGGCATCTTCACATAAGTCTTGTAAACCGCCGTGACGTCACTTTCCAGGACCATGATAACTCGCCATGACATCATCTGTTATTAAAAACTACACATAACCCACCTTTATTAATGAGCCTCCAACAATCGAGGCGACAGCTCCGCCTCATATCTAAATTTTGGGCTCCTTGATTTTCGCGCCTGTCACTTATCCCTTTGCCATTATAAATAGGGCCAGGGGGTCCTTTCCATTCCCCCCCGTGCCTCTTCGCATCGTCTTCTTCCTCGCGCCGACCGAACCTTCGAGCTCTGTCACCGCCGTCGATCTTCGCATCTGCCTCAACAACGGCCGCCGCATCAACCTATTTGTAGCAGAAAGCCGCGGCGTCTCTCCACTGTTCATCTGTCATTGGTAAGCCTTCTCTCCGTCCACCCTAGATCTTACCATTAGGGTTTGTACTCATCGGTAGTTCTTCGAAGTTCTTGAAGCTGTTCTTCCTTGTTCCTCGTCAGTAGTACCAATGGCGAGTTAGATCTGATGTTTTTCAGTGCCCTAGTAGTTTAAACTCATGTTTCCTCATTAAGGCATCCTTTATATAAAATTCATCTGAACTTGCTGAACTGTTCGAGCACTTTGGAATTAGGTCAGAATATATTTTGATTTTCCAACGCACGTCAGATTTGAAATTACTATGCCAGGCTGTGAAACTTGTTTTTCCTTCACTTACATATCTTAGATCTGTGTCTTCAATACCAGATTAGGTGGTTTAATCTCATAGAAAAATGATGACCCAGTAAGTACCATTAGTCCCCTGTTGAACCGCCGATGCATTTATCTTTGCGATTTATCCATTGTCAGGCTCCGGTTTACCAATAACAGACTCCGGTTTAACAACACGCATATATCCTTGCACTGCTTTATAGTTGTCCATTGTGAATCTTAAACCGGCATTAATCATGTTTCAGCTTCCCATTGAAATGGCCAAACAAGTCTATGAGTGCAATTGGGCTCCTTCCCGGGTCACTGAATATCAATTGGACAGATGCGTCGGAACTGGCGCTTTAGCCAAGAAAGATGTCATCCACTAGAGGGCCCCCGGTCTGAAAAATCCTCCTAAACCCAAGGACGGAGAAGTAGTTGTTTTTGTTGACCATCTGGGTCGAGGCTTTAGCCCTCCCGGTTCAAAATTCTTCCGAGATGTGCTTGCTAGTTTTCAACTCCATCCTCAGGACATTGGTCCAAACTCTGTGTCCAACATCTGCCATTTCCAAGTCTTTTGTGAGGCTTATCTTCAAGAGTAGCCCAAAGTTGAATTGTTTAGGGACTTCTTCCACTTAAACCGTCACACAGAGTTCACAGATGGACCCAATACTGAGCTTGGCGGAATGGCGGTTCAAAAGAGGAAGGAAGTCAGCTTCCCTCACGCCAAGCTTCACAGTCACCCCAAGGAGTGGAACCAGACTTGGTTTTACTGCAAAGATACATCTCCAATTGATGAAAATCCTTTGCCGGGTTACCGACCTCACCGTCTTAGCAATACACATCCCTTTCCTTAGAGGTTCACTCCAAAGGAAAGGGCCACTTATGCTCCACAACTGTCAAAGCTTAGAGCCTTTATGGCGAACGGTTTAACAGGTGTTGATTTTGCTCGCTGTTGGATAACTTGGAGCATATTTCCCTTAAACCGACGCCCCGGTTTAATGTGTGAATATACCGGGAGCTTGAAGGACCCCCAACGACACATTGATATCCAGCTTACAGATGCTGAAGTTACGGAGGCTGTGAAGAAGATGCTGAATGAACTGGAGGTTGTCTGTAGCCAGACCGGATTAAGTCCTTTCTGTGTTTCCAACAAACCTCCAAAGGTAAGGGTCACATAACTTTTTTTGTTTTAACTTGCTTCTTTCAAATATTCTCTGAAAATCCTGTCCATCTTTGTCAGGGAGATGATCCGTTCTAGAAGAAAAAACCACAAGATAAACCGGCAAAACTGCAAGATAAACTGGCAAAGAAACTTCGCCTGAAGACCAAGGTTGTTAAAAAACCTGCCAAGAAAAGGACCACTGCGTCTTCCGAGCCAAATGCAGATGCCGATGAGGCTAATCCGGACTCAAAGGTAGAACTTGACTCTCTTGGTTCATTTTTCATACACCTCATTGACGATGACTATTATCAGGACGACGCTGAAGGCAGTCAAGCTGATGACGTTGAGGTAATTATTCTTTCCTCCGATTCAGATCCTCTGCCAACATAAAAAATCTGTCGAGCAAACCGGAAAGTAAAATTTTCTCACCCCCTTGCTCACTTGGACCCAAACTTTCTTTTGAAAACGCAGCAACACGAAGCTCGCCGCACAACCCGGCACAGCGGCCAGGTAGTTACCTCCGCCGGTTTACCGAACACTCCGGTTCGGAAACGCCGATCAGAGGTCTCTTATACTCTTGATACTTCTTGCCCCAATTCGGGTTGTTTCCGGCAGCCTCTTAATCCGTCTGACTCAAATTATCAGGGAACTCCTCACTCATCCTCTGGAGAGTCAACAGCCACACAGCTTCCAGCCCTCAAGACAGTTCCTGGGTGAGCCATACCTTTAAACTTATTTTCAATGCTTTATGTTGTACACAATTTATTGACTTTTATATTTGTTCTTCAGTGCCAAGCCAAGACCCAGCAAGAAGGCTCGGCTAAACAAAACGGCTAACGAAAATGTGGGTTGAATCGGAGAAAACCCCAGACCCAGTAGAAACCAATGCTGAATTCCTGCTTGATGATCCGCTGCAACAAGATTATGACTTCGTTGTTGAACGAGTAGAAGTTGACACCACAGGTCATACGGACAAACCGACTAGTCCGGCTCGCACAGATGATAAAGCGGCCAGTCCGGCTAAGGCTGTTGATAAGCCGTCCACTCTAGTGAAGGCCACTGATGATAAAGAGGATGATATTATGATTACAGGCGTCAGCCACACTACTCCTGGCAATCCGGTCACTTTATCCAAGCATAGCGCCAAGGATGAGGTTTCTGCTATGGGCAAGGGTAAATGGAATACTGATTTATCCAGCTATGCCCATCTCAACGCCCAAGACATTCACTCTGGCTTCTTGAATCGTCTGTATACTAGCCGCGACTATGAAGCCGGTTCAGTAAATCTAATGAAGGAGCGATATGAGGTAAGCACACAACTGTTTTCTATTATGTCCAATTTCCAATGTCAACTCCAGTAGCCCCCAAGTGACATTTTATGGTATCAATCTAAACCGGGACTTAGTAATAACTTAACTTTTTATGCTTAGCCTCTAGGGACCAGGCTATCTCTTTAAGATGAACCGGTATTATAGAATTGCAATACTGTATCTTTCACTGGTGTAGCCCCCAAGGGCCGGTTTAACTTTGTAAAGATGAACCGAGACTTTTAAAAGACTTCCCAGATTAGTACTTTGAGCAAACATACATTAGCCCCCAAGTGCCAAGAGTAATACTTGTATTGTGCCTGGGACTTGTAGAAATTTTGGAGAACAAGCAAATATGCATTAGCCCCCAAGTATCAAGTGCATAACTTGTTATGTGCTTGGTACTTCAAACATGTATCACCAACTCATTATACTTATGTCTGTTATAGGCTAAACTGAGCAAAAAGCAAGCTCAAACCACTGATCTGCAAGAGAACATCAAATCCCAGCAAGCCGAAACATCCAAGACCAAGGAAGAGTTGACCAGCGCTTTAGACGCTATGGAGAAACTAAAAGAGAGCTTCAACAAGGAGCGGGCGGATTGGGAGACAGAAAAATCCGCTTTGCGAAAAAGAGCCGAGGACGCAGAAGCAGCTCTTAAACCAGTGGTAGATGAGCTGACTGGCGTAAAGCGGCAGATACATGCCATGACTGCTGCTGTGTTCGGTAAACATCCTTGCTTTACACTTTCAACATATCTTCCCATGCGTTGTCGGTTTACTGACATTTGTAATGATGCAGGAACTCACATTAGTCATCTAGGCTCTGATGTACAGAAGAAGCTGAAGGCTGCCTACACGCTGATAGAGCAGTTGTATACCGGCGCGCAACGAATCATCTGCACTGCTTCCCACAATAAACCGCCCCCAACATTAATCAAGGATACCTTAGAAAGGTTGTCTATGCTGCCTGCCCGGGTAGAAGAACTAAAGAGATCTGCTGCAAGGGCTAGTGCTCTGACCGCACTAACCCGGGCAAAGGCGTGGGTGCCTGATCTTGATCCGGAGGATGTCAGCAAAGGCTGTCCGAGCTTAAAAGAAGACGGATCAGAATTCAGGAATGATGAACTCCGAGCAATAAACCGGGAAGTACGTCCGCTGGCTTGCCAATTAGCAGAAGAAGCTGATCTTTCACATTATCAAGCAAGTTATGACGTTAACAACAAACGGGTGGCCGCCCCAACTCCTGAGGTTCAAAATCTCATCCCGCCAATTCGTAAGCACACTTATGCCCCTGACATTGAACCGTCCACCCTTATAAGCGACGAAGCTGTGTTCCAAGCCCTAACCGGGATCGACTGGACAACTATTGACTTCCAGCCGCTGGGTAGAGATGAAGACGATGAACCGGTGCAAGATGATCCGCAGCCGTCAGGTCAAGCTGGTGATGAAGCATGATCCGGAAGCCGGTTTAGCCTTCAGCGTGCTACAACCATTATAAAAAAACAATTATTCTTTTGGGCACTGAAACGCCTTTGTAGTAGGCCAGTTAAAACACTTGGTCTGCTATGCCATCATGCATATTTATCTGTGCCTGACACTTTGCTAATCCGCCATGCTTAATACATGTGATGTTCATAATCCATAGCAAGTTATTCAAGCTATCCCTGTAGACAAGAAGGTGAAAGTGCCCTGGCGGTTTACCACCGGACGGGTCATGATGCCCAGATATATAGCCAAGGTGTATAACCAAGGCCGTAAAAAAGATGATCAAATATGAAAATAATTGATACCTGTGACTTTGAGTCATAATGTTGGCTGACCAACTTTGTAATGAGGGTGATAACCCTAACCTTGAGTAATAATAACTCCTTTCATACCATGCCGGTTTATGAGAAAACCATGCCAGGTTGTGGTAAACCCTAGTTTATTCAATGCTGGCGACTTAGAGTCGAAACCAGACCGGGTTAAGAGACTCCGGGTTATAAGTGATTATGTACTGACAACTTGTAGTTGACAGCCTAGCCGGGTTGATGGACACCGGCTTATCAAAAACATCATAAGCCTTGTCAAAAGAGAGAAAAACTTCGCAAAAAGCAAATGCAAACTTGTAGTCGAGCCTTTTCACGGGCTGCCAGGCCCCAAATTCGAGGCTTTTCATGGGCTGCCAGGCCACTGAGTTAAACCATTTTACAAAGCCTTTTAAGATGGTCCTCAATCCTTAACCAATCGTCGTGTTAACTTGACAAGTTCAGGGTCTTATTAGAGTAACTTGTCAAAGTTCGACGGGTCATACCAGGTTTACCTGGGCGGAGTGACTTACTTAAGAAGGCAGGCTAACCCGGGGTTTTAGGTGTATACACCAGGCTTCCAAGCCGTGGCTTGATAGCCTATTACAAGTGTAGATTCTTTGTTCATTGCGACAACAAAGAATCCCCAAGTAACATTTTGAGCTGTGCTCAGTGGGTGCCTATGTTTGAGTTGTTGTTTTTGCAACAATCTCTTTGGCTTTGGAGTAATTTGCCTTTGAGCCGATCAAGAGGTGTGACTATGGTTCGAATACGACCAAGCCCCCAAGTGATATTGTGGCATTGCGCCGATCAAGAGGTGTAGCTATGGTTCAAATGCAACCATGCCCGCAAGTGATTTTTATATAAAGCTTTAATAAGCTGAATCAAGGGGTAAACCGGACGCCGCTTTATGAACAGAAGCCCCCATGTAACCACACATGATATAAGAAAAACAACATATACCCCACTTTAGCTGAGGCTCCGGTTTATTATATTAATCATAATATATACATTGTCATAACTATGTACATGAGCAGAGCCTGTGGCTCAAGTATGGTAAGGCCGAAGATGAGCAATATTCCACGACCGGTGGGTCTCCTCCTCCGATTTACGTGAGTCTTTGCGCTCTCGAACATCTATATGGTAGTATGACCCATTGTGCAGATTCTTGCTGACCACAAAAGGTCCTTCCCAAGGTGGGGATAACTTGTGCATATCCGTCTGATCCTGGATGAGTCGGAGCACGAGATCGCCTTCTTGAAAAGTTCTGGTTCTAACCCGGCGGCTGTGATAACGCCGCAGATCTTGCTGATAAATCGCCGAACGGGCTGCTACAATGTCACGCTCCTCATCTGACGGATCAAGTGCTTCTTGTCGTGCCTTCTCATTGTCAGCTCGACATACGCTGCCACACGGGGCGAGTCATGACAGATGTCATTATGGAGAACCGCCTCTGCTCCATAAACCATGAAGAAAGGCATGTAACCCATGAATCTGTTGGGCGTGGTATTGATGCTCCATAACACATAAGGTAACTCCTCTACCCAACAACCCGGCATCCGTTGCAAAGGAACCATAAGCCGGGGGTTGATGCCTCTCAAGATCTCTTGATTGGCCCTCTCCGCTTGACCATTGGAATGGGGGTGAGCCACTGATGATACGTCAAGCCGGATGTGCTCACGTTGACAGAACTCCTTCATGGCTCCTTTTGATAGATTGGTACCATTGTCTATTTCGGATCCAAATTAGCGCTGATGCTAAACTGCTTGGATGAATCGCCAGGAACGAAATCAACAAGCTTAGTCTCATCAGCCGATTTAAACTTCAAGGCCGGATCATGCTCTGTAGTTGGTTTCTTCAATGAAGTCATATCTGCCGGATCAACATTGTCCTTGTAAAACTTTAGCTCTTCTGTTGCACAAACCGACTCAGCATAAGCCGCATCACCTTCTTCACATTCCAAAGCGATCTTGCGGCTCCCGTGCACTGTGATAGTCCCCTTATGACCCGGCATCTTGAGTTGCAGATAGACATAACAGGGCCTTGCCATAAACTTAGCATAAGCCGGCCGTCGAAACAGGGCATGATATGGGCTCTTGATTTTCACCACTTCAAAAGTCAATGTATCTGACCTTGAATCATGCTCATCTCCAAAAGCCACCTCCAGGGCTATCTTACCGACAGGATATGCCGATTTACCAGGCACTACACCAGGGAAGACCGTGTTGGACGGTTTAAGATTTTTATCTGTTAACCCCATGCGACGGAAGGTTTCATAATAAAGGATATTGATGCTACTCCCCCATCCATCAGTACTTTGGTGAACTTATAACCTCCAACCTGAGGTGCCACCACCAATGCCAAATGTCCAGGATTATCAACCTGAGGTGGATGATCCTCTCGACTCCAGACAATAGGCTGCTCAGACCAGCGTAAGTAACGGGGCACCGCCGACGGAGTTCACTGCCCTTTTATGAAGCTTCTGATCGCGTTTGCACAGGCTAGTGGTGAAGACATGATACTGCCCACTATTCAACTGCTTCGGGTTGCTCTAATAACCCGACTACTGGTGTTGCTGCTGATTGCCCTGATGATTATAACCACCTTGGTTGCCCTGGTTACCTTGATTGTGTTGGGGAACGTAGTAATTTCAAAAAAATTCCTACGCACATGCAAGATCATGGTGATGCATAGCAACGGCAGGGGAGAGTGTTGTCCACGTACCCTCGTAGACCGATAGCGGAAGTGTTTAACACAACGCGGTTGATGTAGTCGTACGTCTTCACGATCCGAACGATCAAGCACCGAACGCACGGCACCTCCGAGTTCAACCCACGTTCAGCTCGATGACGTCCCTCGAACTCCGATCCAGCCAGGTGTTGAGGGAGAGTTTCGTCGGCACAATGACGTGGTGACGATGATGATGTTCTACCGACACAGGGCTTCGCCTAAGCACCGCTACGATATTATCGAGGTGTAATATGGTGGAGGGGGGCACTGCACATGGCTAAAAGATCATTGATAAATTGTGTGTCGAGAGGTGCCCCCCTGCCCCCGTATATAAAGGAGAAAGGGGGAGGCCGCCGGCCAAGGGAGGAGAGGCGCAACAGGAGGAGTCCTACTCCTACCGGGAGTAGGACTCCCCCCCTTTCCATGTTGGACTAGGAGAGGAAGGAAGGGGGGCGCCGCCCCCCTCTCCTTGTCCTATTCGGACTGGGGGGGAGGGGCGCGTGGCCCTGCCCTGGCCTCCTCTCCTCTCTTCCACCTAGGCCCAATAAGGCCCATTAAGTTACCGGGGGGTTCCGGTAACCTCCCGGTACTCCGGAAAAATCCCGATTTCACCCGGAACACTTCCGATGTCCAAACATAGGCTTCCAATATATCAATCTTTATGTCTCGACCATTTCGAGACTCCTCGTCATGTCCGTGATCACATCCGGGACTCCGAACAACCTTCGGTACATCAAAACATATAAACTCATAATATAACTGTCATCGTAACGTTAAGCGTGCGGACCCTACGGGTTCGAGAACTATGTAGACATGACCGAGACACCTCTCCGGTCAATAACCAATAGCGGAACCTGGATGCTCATATTTTTTCCCACATATTCTACGAAGATCTTTATCGGTCAGACCGCATAACAACATACGTTGTTCCCTTTGTCATCGGTATGTTACTTGCCCGAGATTCGATCGTCGGTATCTCGATACCTAGTTCAATCTCGTTACCGGCAAGTCTCTTTACTCGTTCCGTAATACATCATCCCGCAACTAACTCATTAGTCACAATGCTTGCAAGGCTTATAGTGATGTGTATTACTGAGTGGGCCCAGAGATACCTCTCCGACAATCGGAGTGACAAATCCTAATCTCGAAATACGCCAACCCAACAAGTACCTTTGGAGACACCTGTAGAGCACCTTTATAATCACCCAGTTACGTTGTGACGTTTGGTAGCACACAAAGTGTTCCTCCAGTAAACGGGAGTTGCATAATCTCATAGTCATAGGAACATGTATAAGTCATGAAGAAAGCAATAGCAACATACTAAATGATCGAGTGCTAAGCTAACGGAATGGGTCCAGTCAATCACATCATTCTCCTAATGATGTGATCCCTTAATCAAATGACAACTCATGTCTATGGCTAGGAAACATAACCATCTTTGATCAACGAGCTAGTCACGTAGAGGCATACTAGTGACACTCTGTTTGTCTATGTATTCACACATGTATTATGTTTCCGGTTAATACAATTCCAGCATGAATAATAAACATTTATCATGATATAAGGAAATAAATAATAACTTTATTATTTCCTCTAGGGAATATTTCCTTCAGTCTCCCACTTGCACTAGAGTCAATAATCTAGATTACACAGTAATGATTCTTACACCCATGGAGTCTTGGTGTTGATCATGTTTTGCTCGTGGAAGAGGCTTAGTCAACGGGTCTGCAACATTCAGATCCGTATGTATCTTGCAAATTTCTATGTGTCCCACCTGGACTAAATCCTGGATGGAATTGAAGCGTCTTTTCATGTGCTTGGTTCTCTTGTGAAATCTGGATTCCTTTGCTAAGGCAATTGCACCAGTATTGTCACAAAAGATTTTCATTGGTCCCGATGCACTAGGTATGACACCTAGATCGGATATGAACTCCTTCATCGAGACTCCTTCATTTGCTGCTTCCGAAGCAGCTATGTACTCCGCTTCACACGTAGATCCCGCCACGACACTTTGCTTAGAACTGCACCAACTGACAGATCCACCGTTCAATGTAAATACATATCCGGTTTGCGATTTAGAATCGTCCGGATCAGTGTCAAAGCTTGCATCAATGTAACCATTTACGATGAGCTCTTTGTCACCTCCATAAACGAGAAACATATCCTTAGTCTTTTTCAGGTATTTCAGGATGTTCTTGACCGCTGTCTAGTGATCCACTCCTGGATTACTTTGGTACCTCCCTGCTAAACTTATAGCAAGGCACACATCAGGTCTAGTACACAGCATTGCATACATGATAGAGCCTATGGCTGAAGCATAGGGAACATCTTTCATCTTCTCTCTATCTTCTGCAGTGGTCGGGCATTGAGTCTTACTCAATCTCACACCTTGTAGTACAGGCAAGAACCCTTTCTTTGCTTGATTCATTTTGAACTTCTTCAAAACTTTGTCAAAGTATGTGCTTTGTGAAAGTCCAATTAAGCGTCTTGATCTATCTCTATAGATCTTGATGCCCAATATATATGCAGCTTCACCGAGGTCTTTCATTGAAAAACTCTTATTCAAGTATCCCTTTATGCTATCCAGAAATTCTATATCATTTCCAATTAGCAATATGTCATCCACATATAATATCAGAAATGCTACTGAGCTCCCACTCACTTTCTTGTAAATACAGGCTTCTCCAAAAGTCTGTATAAAACCAAATGCTTTGATCAAACTATCAAAGCGTTTATTCCAACTCCGAGAGGCTTGCACCAGTCCATAAATGGATCGCTGGAGCTTGCACACTTTTTTAGCTCCCTTTGGATCGACAAAACCTTCCGGTTGCATCATATACAACTCTTCTTCCAGAAATCCATTCAGGAATGCAGTTTTGACATCCATTTGCCAAATTTCATAATCATAAAATGCGGCAATTGCTAACATGATTCGGACAGACTTAAGCATCGCTACGGGTGAGAAGGTCTCATTGTAGTCAATCCCTTGAACTTGTCGAAAACCTTTCGCAACAAGTCGAGCTTTATAGACAGTAACATTACCGTCAGCGTCAATCTTCTTCTTGAAGATCCATTTATTTTCAATGGCTTGCCGATCATCGGGCAAGTCAACCAAAGTCCATACTTTGTTCTCATACATGGATCCCATCTCGGATTTCATGGCCTCAAGCCATTTTGCGGAATCTGGGCTCACCATCGCTTCTTCATAGTTCGTAGGTTCGTCATGGTCTAGCAACATAACCTCCAGAACAGGATTACCGTACCACTCTGGTGCAGATCTTAATCTGGTTGACCTACGAGGTTCAGTAATAACTTGATCTGAAGTTTCATGATCATTATCATTAACTTCCTCAACAAATTGGTGTAGGTGTCGCAGAAACTGGTTTCTGCGATGATCTACTTTCCAATAAGGGAGCAGGTACAGTTACCTCATCAAGTTCTACTTTCCTCCCACTCACTTCTTTCGAGAGAAACTCCTTCTCTAGAAAGGATCCATTCTTAGCAACGAATGTCTTGCCTTCAGATCTGTGATAGAAGGTGTACCCAACAGTCTCGTTTGGGTATCCTATGAAGACACATTTCTCCGATTTAGGTTCGAGCTTATCAGGTTGAAGTTTCTTCCCATAAGCATCGCAACCCCAAACTTTAAGATACGACAACTTTGGTTTCTTGCCAAACCATAGTTCATAAGGCGTCGTCTCAACGGATTTCGATGGTGTCCTATTTAGAGTGAATGCAGCCGTCTATAAAGAATAACCCCAAAACGATAGCGGTAAATCAGTAAGAGACATCATAGATCGCACCATATCTAGTAAAGTACGATTACGACGTTCGGACACACCATTGCGTTGTGGTGTTCCGGGTGGCGTGAGTTGCGAAACTATTCCGCATTGTTTCAAATGTAGGCCAAACTCGTAACTCAAATATTCTCCTCCACGATCTGATCGTAGAAACTTTATTTTCTTGTTACGATGATTTTCAACTTCGCTCTGAAATTCTTTGAACTTTTCAAATGTTTCAGACTTATGTTTCATTAAGTAGATATACCCATATCTGCTCAAATCATGTGTGAAGGTGAGAAAATAACGATATCCGCCACGAGCCTCAATATTCATCGGACCACATACATCTGTATGTATGATTTCCAACAAATCAGTTGCTCTCTCCATAGTACCGGAGAACGGTGTTTTAGTCATCTTGCCCATGATACACGGTTCGCAAGTACCAAGTGATTCATAATCAAGTGATTCCAAAAGTCCATCATTATGGAGTTTCTTCATGCGCTTTACACCGATATGACCTAAACGGCAGTGCCACAAATAAGTTGCACTATCATTATCAACTCTGCATCTTTTGGCTTCAATATTATGAATATGTGTATCACTACTATCGAGATTCAACAAAAATAGACCACTCTTCAAGGGTGCATGACCATAAAAGATATTATTCATATAAATAGAACAACCATTATTCTCTGATTTAAATGAATAACCGTCTCACATCAAACAAGATCCAGATATTATGTTCATGCTTAACGTTGGCACCAAATAACAATTATTTAGGTCTAAAACTAATCCCGAAGGTAGATGTAGAGGTAGCGTGCCGATCGCGATCACATCGACTTTGGAACCATTTCCCACGCGCATCGTCACCTCGTCCTTAGCCAATCCTCGCTTAATCCGTAGCCCCTGTTTCGAGTTGCAAATATTAGCAACAGAACCAGTATCAAATACCCAGGTGCTACTGCGAGCATTAGTAAGGTACACATCAATAACATGTATATGTTATATACCTTTGTTAACCTTGCCATCCTTCTTATCCGCCAAATACTTGGGGCAGTTCCGCTTCCAGTGACCAGTCTGCTTGCAGTAGAAGCACTCAGTTTCAGGCTTAGGTCCAGACTTGGGTTTCTTCTCCTGAACAACAACTTGCTTGCTGTTCTTCTTGAAGTTCCCCTTCTTCTTCCCTTTGCCCTTTTTCTTGAAACTAGTGGTCTTATTGACCATCAACACTTGATGCTCCTTTTTGATTTCTACCTCCGCTGCCTTTAGCATTGCGAAGAGCTCGGGAATTGTCTTATTCATCCCTTGCATGTTATAGTTCATCACGAAGCTCTTGTAGCTTGGTGGCAGTGATTGAAGAATTCTGTCAATGACGCTATCATCCGAAAGATTAACTCCCAATTGAATCAAGTGATTATTATACCCAGACATTTTGAGTATATGCTCACTGACAGAACTATTCTCTTCCATCTTGCAGCTATAGAACTTATTGGAGACTTCATATCTCTCAATCCGGGCATTTGCTTGAAATATTAACTTCAACTCCTGGAACATCTCATATGCTCCATGACGTTCAAAACATTGTTGAAGACCCGGTTCTAAGCCGTAAAGCATGGCACACTGAACTATCGAGTAGTCATCAGCTTTGCTCTGCCAGACGTTCATAACTTCTGGTGTTGCTCTTGCAGGAGGCCTGGCACCTAGCGGTGCTTCCAGGACGTAATTCTTCTGTGCAGCAATGAGGATAATCCTCAAGTTACGGACCCAGTCCGTGTAATTGCTACCATCATCTTTCAACTTTGCTTTCTCAAGGAACGCATTAAAATTCAACGGAACAACAGCACGGGCCATTTATCTACAATTAACATAGACAAGCAAGATACTATCAGGTACTAAGTTCATGATAAATTCAAGTTCAATTAATCATACTACTTAAGAACTCCCACTTAGATAGACATCCCTCTAATCCTCTAAGTTATCACGTGATCCATATCAACTAAACCATGTCCGATCATCACGTGAGATGGAGTAGTTTCAATAGTGAACATCACTATGTTGATCATATCTACTGTATGATTCACGCTCGACCTTTCGGTCTCCGTGTTCCGAGGCCATATCTGCATATGCTAGGCTCGTCAAGTTTAACGTGAGTATTGCGTGTGTGCAACTGTTTTGCACCCGTTGTATTGAACGTAGAGCCTATCACACCCGATCATCACGTGGTGTCTCGGCACGAAGAACTTTCGCAACGGCGCATACTCAGGGAGAACACTTTTATCTTGAAATTTTAGTGAGAGATCATCTTATAATGCTACCGTCATTCAAAGCAAGATAAGATGCATAAAAGATAAACATCACATGCAATCAATATAAGTGATATGATATGGCCATCATCATCTTGTGCTTGTGATCTCCATCTCCGAAGCACCGCCATGATCACCATCGCCACCGGCACGACACCTTGATCTCCATCGTAGCATCGTTGTCGTCTCGCCAACTATTGCTTTTACGACTATCGCTACCGCTTAGTGATAAAGTAAAACAATTACATGGCGATTGCATTTCATACAATAAAGCGACAACCATATGGCTCCTGCCAGTTGCCGATAACTCGGTTACAAAACATGATCATCTCATACAATAAAATATAGCATCATGTCTTGACCATATCACATCACAACATGCCCTGCAAAAACAAGTTAGACGTCCTCTACTTTGTTGTTGCAAGTTTTACGTGACTACTACGGGCTTAGCAAGAACCGTTCTTACCTACGCATCAAAACCACAACGATAGTTTGTCAAGTTGGTGCTATTTTAACGTTTGCAAGGACCGGGCGTAGCCACACTCGGTTCAACTAAAGTGAGAGAGACAGACACCCGCTAGTCACCTTTAAGCAACGAGTGCTCGCAACGGTGAAAGCAGTCTCGCGTAAGCGTACGCGTAATGTCGGTCCGGGCCGCTTCATCTCACAATACCGCCGAACCAAAGTATGACATGCTGGTAAGCAGTATGACTTATATCGCCCACAACTCACTTGTGTTCTACTCGTGCATATAACATCAACGCATAAAACCAGGCTCGGATGCCACTGTTGGGGAACGTAGTAATTTCAAAAAAATTCCTACGCACACGCAAGATCATGGTGATGCATAGCAACGAGAGGGGAGAGTGTTGTCCACGTACCCTCGTAGACCGATAGCGGAAGCGTTTAACACAACGCGGTTGATGTAGTCGTACGTCTTCACGATCCGACCGATCAAGCACCGAACGCACGACACCTCCGAGTTCAGCACACGTTCAGCTCGATGACGTCCCTCGAACTCCGATCCAGCCGAGTGTTGAGGGAGAGTTTCGTCAGCACGACGGCGTGGTGACGATGATGATGTTCTACCGACGCAGGGCTTCGCCTAAGCACCGCTACAATATTATCGAGGTGTAATATGGTGGAGGGGGCACCGCACACGGCTAAAAGATCGTTGATAAATTGTGTGTCGAGAGGTGTCCCCCTGCCCCCGTATATAAAGGAGCAAGGGGGAGGCCGCCGGCCAAGGGAGGAGAGGCGCGCCAGGAGGAGTCCTACTCCTACCGGGAGTAGGACTCCCCCCTTTCCATGTTGGACTAGGAGAGGAAGGGGGAAAAGGTGGAGGGGAGGAAGGAAGGGGGGCGCCGCCCCCCTCTCCTTGTCCTATTCGGATTGGGGGGGAGGGGTGCGCGGCCCTGCCCTGCCCTCCTCTCCTCTCTTCCACCTAGGCCCAATAAGGCCCATTAAGTTACCGGGGGGTTCCGGTAACCTCCCGGTACTCCGGAAAAACCCTGATTTCACCCGGAACACTTCCGATGTCCAAACATAGGCTTCCAATATATCAATCTTTATGTCTCGACCATTTTGAGACTCCTCATCATGTCCCTGATCACATCCGGGACTCCGAACAACCTTCGGTACATCAAAACATATAAACTCATAATATAACTGTCATTGTAACGTTAAGCGTGCGGACCCTACGGGTTCGAGAACTATGTAGACATGACCGAGACACCTCTCCGGTCAATAACCAATAGCGGAACCTGGATGCTCATATTGGTTCCCACATATTCTACGAAGATCTTTATCGGTCAGACCGCATAACAACAAATGTTGTTCCCTTTGTCATCGGTATGTTACTTGCCCGAGATTCGATCGTCGGTATCTCGATACCTAGTTCAATCTCGTTACCGGCAAGTCTCTTTACTCGTTCCGTAATACATCATCCCGCAACTAACTCATTAGTCACAATGCTTGCAAGGCTTATAGTGATGTGTATTACTGAGTGGGCCCAGAGATACCTCTCCGACAATCGGAGTGACAAATCCTAATCTCGAAATACGCTAACCCAACAAGTACCTTTGCAGACACCTGTAGAGCACCTTTATAATCACCCAGTTACGTTGTGATGTTTGGTAGCACACAAAGTGTTCCTCTGGTAAGCGGGAGTTGCATAATCTCATAGTCATAGGAACATGTATAAGTCATGAAGAAAGCAATAGCAACATACTAAACGATCGAGTGCTAAGCTAACGGAATGGGTCAAGTCAATCACATCATTCTCCTAATGATGTGATCCCGTTAATCAAATGACAACTCATGTCTATGGCTAGGAAACATAACCATCTTTGATCAACGAGCTAGTCAAGTAGAGGCATACTGGTGACACTCTGTTTGTCTATGTATTCACACATGTATTATGTTTCCGGATAATACAATTCCAGCATGAATAATAAACATTTATCATGATATAAGGAAATAAATAATAACTTTATCATTGCCTCTAGGGCATATTTCCTTCAGATTGTTAGGTCCGCTCTGATTACCGTGAAAACCTGAATCGGAGCTGCCTCCACCATAGCTCGGTCCATGAGATCCGGGGCCTGAACCGCCGCCCGGTCCATGATCATACCGAAAAGGGTCAGAATTTTTAAACTCCTGCATGATATAACAATCTTTCCATAGGTGCGTAGCCGGTTTGTCCTGCGACCCGTGCTTTGGGCAAGGCTGGTTTAACAGATAAGACAGGCGGTCCGGATTAGGACTTGGCCCTCCGCCACGCCGGGGCGGTTTACCGTTACGCCGCTGGCCCTTGTCCTGCGTGTTGGTATTAGCCACAAAATCTAGACTCTTATCCTCTTTATGCTTACCACTGTTTCCATGACCCGCCGGGTTATGCTGCTGCCCCTTGGTATTGCCGCTCTTCTTTCCCTTCCCTGTCTTGTCATCGTCAAACTCGGGATCCTTGGTACTATCAGAGTCGGCATACTTCACCAGAGCAGCCATAAGAGTCCCAATGTCATTGCAGTGACGTTTGAGTTGTCCCAATTTCAACTTCAGAGGTGTAAACCAGCAATTGCCTTCCAACGTCAAAACTGCTGTGTCAGCGTTGATGTGGTCTGATGAATGCAAGATTTGCGAAACCCGACGCACCCAATGGGTTGTTGATTCTCCTTCCTCTTGAACACAGGCAGCCAAGTCCACAATTGACATGGGCTGCTTGCACGTGTCTTTGAAATTCTGAATAAACCGGGCCCTCAATTTGGCCCATGACCCAATGGAGTTAGCTGGCAAATATTTCAACCAAGTGCGAGCCGTTCCCTCCAACATCATGGTAAAGTATTTAGGACACGCCGCATCGTCCACATCCAGCATCTCCATTGCCACCTCATAGCTTTCGACCCATGACTCGGGGGATAAATCGGCGGTATAATTCGGCACTATACGTGGGCCTTTGAAATCCTTGGGTAGGCGCATGTTGCCCAGTGCTGGGACGAGACACGACACTCCCAAAGAGCTGGAAGTAACCCCTGGTTCCACCGACGTGGTTGGACGAACCGGAGTAAGTTGGCGGGTCTCCTGATGTGCCGCTAACTCGGCCTCTCGACATGCTCTAGCGCGATCCACCACATCCTGAGCATCACCACCACCACCCGTCGGGTTATGGCCACGGGGCGGGTCACGGTTTCGCGCACTGCTGTAGCTCCGGCTTGGGCGGGGAGTAGAATGGATCCTTTCGCGACTATATGAATAAGCCTGCTGCTGAGTTAAAGCTGTCTGAAGGAGCTCCCTAGCCCGTCGCGTCTCAACCGCTACTGGGGACTCGTCTTCGATCGGGAGAGCCGCCAGTCGCGAAGCGGCAGCGACAATGCCATCCATCGGGTTGGAATAGTGACCCGGCGGTGTTGGGACGTGCTGCGACGGAACGTTGTTCTGACGGGACGGATCTGTTGGAAGCGGCTGAACAGGCGCACCCATTTCAGGTGCCTCTGCCCAGTTTACCGCCGGCGGATTACTGGTCCCTGCTCCTGGGGTATTAAAGAGGTTCTTGGCCTCATAAACCGGCGGCAGGTGAGACCGGTATCTTGTCCTCATGACATCATTTGACGCACTCTGATCCAACATAAGCCGGTAAGCTTGTGCATCCAATGCGGCTCGTTCCGCAGTCATCCTGGCATCCTCAGCTGCCAGTTCGGCCTTGGCCTGAGTTATCTGATCTTTCACCTTTGCAATTTCCACATCATGCTCATCCCGATTGGCCGGGTTAACCTCTGCCATCAATGTTTCCAAAGCATCGAACAAATCAGATAAAACCTGAGCCGGCGGTCGCACGGGGCCTCCTGCCCTGGCCGCTGTTGCTGTCGAGGAGTGGAGCGCTGGCTGTGTACCGGCCATGAAGATCGTGACCCGGTTTGGCGGATCAAAGGGTCCGGAATACTGTCGCCATCGGAACAGCCCCCGATCCGGCCATCTTGCAACTGGTACAATGACTCGGTCTCTCCGGTCGATGACTCATCGCCGGAATAAACGATGGTTTCACCACCAGATTCCGATCTATCCTCAGTTTCCACTCTGTGGATGACTTCCATGAAGGCACGCTTCATGATAGGCTTAACCCGGGTAGATCTCGCGCGCTGAGCCGTTTCGACGATGTCGGTGCAGATGTTCGGCTCAGGGCCCGGTTCGCCGATCTTGCAATGGAAACGTGTATGCCGCCGAAGGGGACCCGGTACCCGTACTCGATTGAGCCGGCCACGGAGCCCCAGCCTGCGTCGTCGATGTAGAGCTTGCCGCGATGACTCTTGGTCATCCGAACCACAGTGTAACCCTTGAGACCTTCGAAGCTGCCCTTTAAGAACTCAAAACCATCGTGCGATAGCCCCACGGTGGGCGCCAACTCTCGTGGTTTTGTCACGGCAGATGTCCTAGAGAAAGGACTTAGTCGTGGAGCCATTGCGACGGGTTAGCTTAAAGGGGTTAAAGCAGACAAGGGACGCAGAGAGTTTATACTGGTTCGGCCCCTTGCGGTGAAGGTAAAGGCCTAATCCAGTTGTTGTGGAATTTCTAGGGTTTCGATGACCAGGGAGCGAATACGATTTGCTTGGGTCTCAAGTTGTTGTCTGTTGTCCTTAAACCGCCGCCGGGTCATCCCCTTATATACATGGGTTGACGCCCGTCGGTTTACAGGGTTCCGAGGTCGACTCATAAACGTGTCCGGCCCGGTCTCTACTTATTTCTGCCTTATAATACAAGCTTACATATCAAGGTCGGTTTATGACTACAGGCCTTAATCCGCCTTTGGGCCATGGGCCTTCATAAAGCGTCATCATCTTTGTCTTCATGGGCTTCAAACATAATAACTCACTATAGGGATAACCCGGCCTTTCCTGACCGGTTTACGCCCAGTAGTAATATCCCCAACAGGATGTGTGAAGATTACCCCTCTTGCGACAAGCCTACCATGCGGCTATGCCTCTAATTCGTGCCCCGACACGTCGGAGATATAGCCGCATTGTGGGTATTACAAGTTGGTAATCAGAGCCTTCCCCGACTTAGGAGCCCCCTGCTTGATCGAATCGTTGACATTGTTGAGTCTACAAGAAAATGTTTTGAGTCTTAGGATTATATATATATCGAAGGGTAGGATTCTTTTTACTCCTCAGTCCCGTCGTCGCTCTGGTGAGGCTTCCTGACGTAGAAGTTTTGACTCTCCTCGCCTCAAATTTCAAGAAAAAAATTTAGGATCACGCGGGTATATATCGTAGGATATCTTTCCAACACACACATGATACGATATGGGATCTATCATATGTTTGTTTCCGGCTTATTTTGCAAGCCAATCCTTTGTTTTGTTTTGGTTTGTGGTATTCGAGTTGCTTCAATGTCAAGTGTTGATTCCATACCTTCCCTAAGTGGTGTCAATTCTTCTTGATCATCGAGGTTGTCATGTCAATTCTTTCCAACCGGTGCGATTCTCTTCAAGATGATCCTATCATTTTTCCCATCCGCAGGATCAACTCAAAGTCTTCTCAACGTTATTTGTTTCATCCGTCCCAAGTTGCCTTTGTTTTCCCGCCCTCCCACCCCTTTTCTTCAAGGAATCATATATATTAATCAAGTATCCATCTTATTGATGGGAAGTCTCTCCATTCTTTTTCGTCAATGTTCTTATCCAGTGATTCTCAAGAATATACTAACGGAGCCTTAAGTTTATCATTATTCATTCTTTTTCTTCTTCGATGGAGTAAATTCAAGCCTTCAATGTTCATCACATTCCGTCCCTTGTTTCAAATGATTTCTTATGCCGGTGCACCTGTCAATTATCCACTTCTGCTATTCAATTGTTTCCATTCATGTTTCCATTCTTAATCCGTTCAAGTTATTTCGAGGATGTTATCTCATTCAATCCATTCAAATCGACCGGTGCAATCTCCCTTTCAAGTAATGGTTCGAAGGTGTTTCTTTTGAGTGGGCCCTAACCCATAGGTCTTTTCCCAGGATCTTACCTGATTCTTCTATTTTTCCCGGAGCTACCCTCAACTTCTTTTCGAAGTTTGACGTAAGAATGATTTATCATCAGTCATATGTCTTTCTCCAAACATCTTTCAAATTCTTTCATCGTTGGCTCAACCTCTTAGCTTTTGATTCTCCCAGAGTGTCTAAACAATTCTTAGTGGTGGTTCTTGTCATCTTTCTCAACATTTGAAGACCGAAAAAGAGCTTCTCTGCAATCATATCCGTTCTCAAGATTCATGGTTCTAGCGTTATGCCATCCTCTCATAACTGTTTTCGATTGTGAGAATTCTTTTCACCCATCCGGAGCAATTCAGGAGTCTTTTCAGTTTGATTCTCTGGAGCCCATCATCTTAGAATTATTCATTCCAGCTTGCAGCTCTCATTCTCAAAATCTTACCGGTGCTTCGCTCAAGTATTCGTCAATCAATTCAAGATCTCTTCATTATCTTGTATCTAAATTCCCTCAAGTATCATCTTTCGTTTTCCAATTCTTCCTAGTGAATTGTGCCTTTGCTACTTTCATTTTCAATTCTTACGGTGGTTCGTTCAAGATTTCTCTTCCTTCGTTATCATATCAATTCATTCCTTCTTCCCAATCCTACCGGTGGTTTGTTGAAGACCTTCCCAATTTTGCGCAATATCTATCTTAATCCTTTCTACGAGAATAAGTAGTATGACAAATCCGTTAGTTGTCATCAATTTAAATTGGTGAAGGATACGCATAACATAATTCTTATTCCTGTTTCATCAAAGTGATTAATTCCTTATTCTGGAGGTTCATCAAAAAATTTGCTCTCATTTGTTCATCTTTCTTTCCGGAGTTCCAAGTTTTCTCGGTTATATCATCGCGAAGCTCCATCTAATCAATGCAAGGATTCATCTTCTTCTTTTCAAGCTTCTCTCCTTGCGACCTTGTTTTATTTATCCGGAGTTCTTCGAGAGTTTCTTCATGGTGGCTCATCAAGGATTCTGTTCATTCTTCAATTGTTCTTCAAGATCTCTCTCGAAGTCATGAACCGCCAAGCTATACTCTCAAATAAGCATGGTGCTCAACACATGTTTTGTTTTGAGGAGTTCAAGCATTCTTCATCTTGCATTCCGAAGTGCAATTCTTCCTACCTTATCTTTTCAGGTGGTGTTATGTCATTTTTGACAATTTTTGTGTGTTTCATGATTCACAAGTTCAGGAATGAGATATTTAAAACCCATCACTTTCTTCCTTGGAGTTATCTTGGTATAGAGTTCACCTAAAGCCTTCCATTGGGAATGTTGCTCGTCGTGATGATTACCTTTGATCCAAGTTTTCTTATCACCTCGATGGAAGAAGCTTTCTATCTTTTCTAGCTCTCAATCAAATCTTTTTTCCCATGAGTGGCAGGTTGTCACCTCATAATTTTTTGAGATGTCTTCCATAAGCCCACATCAAGCTTATCCTTTCGTTGTTGATAATCCAACAACTCCATTCTAGCATTTGTTGTAAGCGTGCTCTCTCTAGATCTTGTTTCCCTCCGTTCATTCCATTCCATTCTTTCATTTCTTCCGGAGGCATTGTGATGTTGCTCTCTCATCTCATCATCAAGAGTTGTGAGGTTCGTGTTCTTTCCTGTGCTTATCAATTTAACCAGAGTGTTGTGTCCTCTGCTCAGACTCTTTTCATCTTATCAAGTTTTCCTTCCCTTTTCTACCGCAGTGCTCTCAATTGTGTTCAACTCCGTTGTGTGCTTTCTTTCAATTTTTCAAACTCTCAAGGTTCGTGGTTTCACTCGTTTGTTGAAGAAGCAACTTTGTTTTACCTCTTCATCTTCCGTTTTCCCTCCGGTGCCATCCTAGATCTCGGGACGAGATCCTCTTGTAGTGGTGGAGTGTTGTAACACCCCGGATGTAACTTTCCATATCTGTATCTCCGACTCTTGCCTTTTTCGGAGATGCAATATGATATTCCCTTCGTGGTTGGGTTTTGTCTTTGTATTGCTTTTGTTCATGTCATGCATTTCATATCATGTCATCATGTGCATCGCATTTGCATTCGTGTTCGTCTCATGCATCTGAGCATTTTCCCCGTTGTCCGTTTTGCAATCTGACACTCCCACGTGCACCGGCGCACCCCTCTTGTCTCTTTTCGTGAGCGGGTGTTAAACGTTCTCGGAATGGGCCGAGATTTGTCAAGTGGCCTTGATACATCACCGGAAGACCTCCTGTCAAATTTCATTCCATTTGGAGGCCGTTTGATGCCCCAACGGTTAACCGGGTAACCGCAAAAGCCTCATTGTGTTGCATCCCAACACCCCTCCAAAACAGCCCAATAACCCATCTAAACCACTTCCATGTCCCCCGTCATCGGATCACGATCGTATGGGCGAAAACCACACCTCATTTGGGCACTCCCACCTCCTTCTACCTATATATATGTGATCCCCTCCGAATTTCGCGTAGATGAACCCTAGCCCCGCTCCCCTCGCGCCGCCGGAAACGTCCAACTCCGGCCGGACATGTCCCGCCTCCACGTCGTCCGGCCAATCCGGAGCCGCCACTTAAGCACCACCGCCTCCCTCCTCCACTCGCGCGCCGCCATGTGTCGCCGCCGTCCTCCTCCACCGCTTGGGCCCGTGAGCCCATCCGCGGCCCGCCGGGCCCGTTCGTCGCCGCCCGCACTGCCCGGGTGCACGAGCGCGCGCCCCGCCGCCCGAGTCCGCCGCTCCGCCGCGCGCCTCGCTGGCACGGCCCCGCCGCCCTTCGCCGGCCCCGGCGCCTTGCCGCCTCGCCCTTGCCGCGTCTCCGCCGCCCAGGCGCTGCATCTCCCCCGCGCCGAGCTCGCCGCCACCCTCGCCGTCCGGCCCTGCTCCGCCGCCGCCGGCGCCGGATCTGGTCGGATCCGGTCGGACCCGACCTTCCCGACGCCTCTCCGGTCTCCTTCCTCCTCTCCGGCCAACTCCGGTGAACCTCGATCTGCGTGCCCCGGAACCCTAGATCCGTTTTCGGGAGGTAAATTTCGTCGAAGTCTTTTGCTCTGTGACATTTCAAGCCTACTTCATAATGCCGTATCTCGGTGCTCGTTGCTCCGATTCATGCATATGATATGTCAAATTGTTCGTCTCGTTGAGCTCTTCATGTTAAAAGCATCTCCATGCATGTTAGTGTTGGTTATAAATTGTTTACTGCTGTTACTTATCAGATCATGGTGATTTGTCATTTTTGTTGCATTTGATGTGTGCATCATATGAGTATGAGCTCTACATGTGTTTTAAACTAAAATATGCCATCTTTATAGAGATGCTTGTCTTGTATTTTTGTGATCTATGTGTTGACTAGAACAAGCATGCAAACTAGGCTTCGTGATGTTGCTGTTTTCAGGGACATAGGATTTTGCCAAGTCTTTTCCTTCTGTTATTTTGATGCCATGTAAACTTGATGCTACAGTGATATCCATGCTTGTTTTGAGATACTTCAGTAAGGATGTTTTGAACATATGGTTATGCTATATCCATCCATGCCCTTTTTTGCAATTATGGAGTGCCCTAGCATGTCCTTTTCTAGCTCTACTTTTGCTCTAAAATGTTCCTGGCAGAATGTTAACATGTTAATCAATATCGCCATGGTTGTTGCTAGTGATCCATGCATCCTATGAACTTGCTCTTGCCATGGTTAGCTTGATGAACATGTCGTCTTGCTGATGGTATGCTTATTTTTTCATTCAATGCCTTGTGGTGAGTGGCATGAGCTCGCAAAGTTGCCTTCATAATTCTTTTTATGCCATGCTCTGTTTTCTGCGAAGTCTGAAACTGTTAATAAAACTTGCTATGTTTATATGGGTGCCATCATATCTTCTGTGCCTTGTTGGCTCATGATCAGTAAGGGACTTTTTTTCTATTCATTTGGTAGATTCATGCTATGCCTTTATTTGCTATGATATGTTACTGTAGCATGTTGTTTACTTGCTCTAAACATTGCTTCCTGATGCTGTTTATGCCATGATAGTATTTTCACCAAGTCTGTGAAGCTGATATCTTTTGCACTTTTGCCATGCTTGTTCGAACCTGCTCTTGTGTGATTTATCCGTAGCTCAGTGTTCATGTTTTGTTAAGCATCTTGTGTAAATCACTGCCATATGCCTTGTTGTTATGTTGTAGTGCAGTAGCTTAGATTCTTATTGCATTCTAGATGGCATCGTGCTGTTAATCGCAGATTTGTGCCATCCTTGTTTTGCTTGCCATTTGCAAACCGTGTCTGCGTTTCCGGTGATATTTATATCGATTTCAACCAAAATCATCTCATATTTCCAGTGGTATACTTCGTTTGCCAAGTTGATGCCTTGTTCATCCTTTTTCCTTCCGGAGCACGCATATGCATTGCATATCACATCTCGCATATCATGCCATATATTGCATCATGTTGCTTGTGCATTGCACCGTGATTGATTGTTGGTCCTTTGCTTGTGTTCTTGCTTTGGGTAGAGCCGGGAGACGAGTTCGTGACCGAGGTACCTGTTGAGTACGCTTTCGAGGATCAAGCTTTCGTCAACTCTGAGAACTTTGCAGGCAAGATGACCATACCCTCGAAATCACTTCTATCTTTCCTTGCTAGTTGTTTTGCTCTACCTTATGTTGCGCTACCTACCACTTGCTATATCATGCCTCCCATATTTCAATGTCAAGCCTCTAACCCACCTTTCCTCGCAAACCGTTGTTTGGCTATGTTACCGCTTTTGCTCAGCCCCTCTTATAGCTTTGCTAGTTGCAGGTGAAGATGAAGTTTGTTCCATGTTGGAACATGGATATTGTTGGGATATCATTATTACATCTTATTTACTTTAATGCATCTATATACTTGGTAAAGGGTGGAAGGCTCGGCCTTATGCCTGGTGTTTTGTTCCACTCTTACCGCCCTAATTTTCGTCATACCGGTGTTATGTTCCTTGATTTTGCGTTCCTTACGCGGTTGGGTGATAATGGGAACCCCTTGACAGTTCGCCTTGAATAAAACTCCTCCAGCAAGGCCCAACCTTGGTTTTACCATTTGCCACCTAAGCCTTTTTCCCTTGGGTTCTGTGGACTCAAGGGTCATCTTTATTTTAAACCTCCGGGCCAGTGCTCCTCTGAGTGTTGGTCCAAACTAGAGCACCGTGCGGGACCATCCCTTGGAAACTTGGGTTATGTTGGTACCTGTACGCTTAGCTTATCCGGTGTGCCCTGAGAACGAGATATGTGCAGCTCCTATCGGGATTTGTCAGCACAATCGGGTGGTCTTGCTGGTCATGTTTACCATTGTCGAAATGTCTTGTAATCGGGATTCCCAGTCTGATCGGGTCTTCCTGGGAGAAGGAATATCCTTCGTTGACCGTGAGAACTTGTGATGGGCTAAGTTGGGACACCCCTGCAGGGTTTATACTTTCGAGAGCCATGCCCACGGTTATGTGGCAGATGGGAATTTGTTAATATCCGGTTGTAGAGGAATTGACACTTGACTTAATTAAAATGCATCAACCGCGTGTGTAGCCGTGATGGTCTCTTTTCGGCGGAGTCCAGGAAGTGAACACGGTCTTGTGTTATGCTTAAACGTAAGTAGTTTCAGGATCACTTCTTGATCACTTCTAGCTTCACGTCCGTTGCGTTGCTTCTGTTGTCGCTCTCATTTGCGTATGTTAGCCACCATATACGCTTAGTGCTTGCTGCAACTCCACCTCACTACCCTTTCCTACCCATAAGCTTAAATAGTCTTGATCGCGCGGGTGTGAGATTTCTGAGTCCTCATGACTCACGGATACTTCCAAACAGTTGCAGGTGCCGAGGATACCAGTGCAGGTGACGCAACCGAGCTCAAGTGGGAGTTCGACGAGGACCTTGGTCGTTACTATGTTTATTTTCCTAATGATCAGTAGTGGAGCCCAGTTGGGACGATCGGGGATCTAGCATTTGGGGTTGTCTTCCTTTATTTTGGTTCCGTAGTCGGACCTTTGTTTGTACCTTGGATGATGTATGGATTATTTATGTATTGCGTGAAGTGGCGATTGTAAGCCAACTCTTTATCCCTTTCTTATTCAGTACATGGGATGTGTGAAGATTACCCCTCTTGCGACAAGCCTACCATGCGGCTATGCCTCTAAGTCGTGCCCCGACACGTCGGAGATATAGGCCCATTGTGGGTGTTACACTCCCCGTCATCCAGATCCGGCAGCGGCAGTACCTTGAACCCACGCAACTCTAAGATAGCCATCTAAGCGCTGCTTCCACGGCAAACTTGCGGCCCCGCACCCTTACATTAGACACCAGCCAACCGGCAGCCTAGGAGCTCCGCCGCCTCGAGGGGTGCTGCTTCCCATTGGGAATCGATTGGCCCAGAATAAAACTTCAGACAACTGACGCCTAAATAAAGTGATTTGAGATGAGGGTGCGACCTATCTGGCGGCATGGTGAAGTAGGCAGGTCCGGCTGCCGAGTCAGTGAGGCCGGCGCGGTTGCGGTCGCCACCGGTGGCAGGGAAACAGCGATGTCGCGACGGTCGACGGCTATGGGGAAGCAGCGCCAGGACTCTGGACGGATCCGAAGTTGGAGCCGCTCCAGCGCCGTGAACAACGGCGGGGGTGAATCGGCTCCGGTACGGTTCACGCAGCCGTTGTCGAGGCATCTCCAGCAGCACGGAGTAAGAGGCACACGGCCCAGTGCACGACGGCAAATGGACATTGTCTCCGGCATTAGGGAGGAGGGCGGCTGTGAAATTGGTGCGGTGGGGGCGCCATGGAGGAGGGGCTGAGGTTTCGCGGCTCGGGAGAAGGGAGCTTTCGGGGAGAAGGTGATTTGGCACCCACGAGGTATGAATGGGGGGGATTGGGAGTGGAGGGGAACCATGTTTTACGCACGCATTTGTCTGAAATGTGAGGGGGAGTTAAAGTGCTACCCCTGCCTTTAGGCTTCTCGGCTTGGGTCTGTGTACTGAGGGTCGGGGATAGTAGAGTAACTTTGCTTCTCCCCAAATAGTGGGCGGGAGCGATTTCGGGCGAGGAGGGCGTGTTTTGAAATATAGTGGGCACGAGCGATTTCGGGCGAGGAGAGCGTGTTTTGAAATAGTGGGCGCGAGCTATTTCGGGCGAGGAGAGCGTGTTTTGCCGACCATGGTTTATGAATTATTCGGCACATGTCATTTCGGCCGAGGAGAAGGCGCGCTTGGATGAAGTTACGAACCTACCCTCGATGCACAATGGGCCAATTAATGCGTCTCCCACATAGGACGGTAATTTCGCGTCTCCCATTTATTTGCTCGGGCGAATTCCACCGAGCAGAGGATGTTTAACGGTTCGTTCAAAATTTGGGAGAAAGAGCATCCACGTCTACCTTACCAAGTCGATTCGAATCAAATTTAGAAATATTAGCTTGCCACTTGTTTTTTAGATGGAGAGATGATGCTCGGGAGTAATGTGTTTTTACATGCTCGTTGCTAGCGATTTACTATATGACAAATAGTTGACCCACTCAAAAATGGGAATCAAACCAAAAATGAAATATCTCGATTCAATGAAATAGCTCGTTCACCAGGTCAAAATAGTGAACAAAATCCAAAATTGAACACCTCAATCGAATAGCATGTTGTACAGTATTATAGTACTCCATGAACATGTTGAAAGTCAAATTAATGAACTTGTTTGATATACGCATATATCCGTTCATGTGTGGATTGCAGACAACATGTTCTCCAATTTAAATATTTGAATGCAAGTTTATATCGAAACATGGTTTATATCGGTCTTTGATGCATAAAACGCGACCTCCCCCTCTCCCGGACTCCTGCTCTCTCTCTCTCTCTCTCTCTCTCTCCGACCATCTTCAATTCTGTCGCACGCATCCAACACACAAACCTTGTTGGTCCTCTCTCTTTCTCTCCATCCCTCTCTCTCTCTCTTTGTGTGTGTGCGTGGGGGGGGTCTTTCTAGTTCGCATGCATACATACTCCATCTATAGGTCTCTCTCGCACACTATGTATGATTCTCTAGTCCAATCTAGATATCTTGGGTGCACTCATCGTACGCACACAAATTCCTTGGCTCATTGCCCGTAACTCTCTCACGCACCACTCTGTCGTCTCGGAGCTCTTCCCCCTCTCTCTCAAACTCTCCATCTACCTGGGTCACACATACACATGCATATCTCACTCGCACTCGATAGGCCCATCTAAAACTCTATCTCTCTCCCTCGTTCTCTCTCCATCTCACACGCACACACACACAATCTCATGCCTAGCTAGCCAAGTATGATGGTCTCTCACTCAATTGTAGGCACACGCAGTCCTCCCTATATGTATATGACTAGCTAATCTTAGTCTCCATCACAAACATGTGCATGGTCTATCTCGATTTCTCTCGGGGCATCTTTCTATCGCACACGCACCTCCCTCGATCTCCCACCCATATAGTACCCTCACGATCTCGAGGGGGTCTCTCTATCACAAACACACCCTCTCGCCCTCCCCCATGCGTCGATGTTCTCCATGTGTCCCTCTCGACCTTGGCTCCTCGTTGGCCAGACCTCTATTGGACATGTGCTATAGGGGTGTCTCTCTCCGTTGCAAACAATCACACACTAGCTATCTTCGTGTATGTCCTCACCTCGCTTTTCTATCTCGGAGATGCATGCGTGATATGTTCGCCTAAGAAATGAAAAAACACACTCTCTCTCTCTAATTTATCGTTTGTTGTCACTTTCTCTTTCACACACATACTCATTTTGCACACTTACTCATTCTCCTTCACATGCACTTGATCCCTCTCGACTTAGGCACTCTCCTCGGTCCATAGCATATTGATTTATTGAAAAGTCAAACATCACAAAGTTTGACCATGTACGTGGAGAAAAACAATTACATCTGGAACGTTAACATATACCATTAGATTCACCATGAGATGTAGTTTCGTATGATGTATCTTTGGTATTGAAGATATAAATAACATTTGTGTAAACCTGATCAAAGTTTCCAAAGTTTGACTTCTAAAAACATTACATGCACTGCATTATCGAGCGGATGGAATATCTCTTTCCCCCTCTCAGCTATCTGACGCACCACTCAGCCTTATCGGGGCTCCTCAATCTCTCTCAAACTTTATATCTCCCTGGTTCACACATACACATGTCTCGCTCGCGCAATACATATAGACCCATCCAACACTCTCCGCCCTTGTTCTCTCTCTATGTGACACGCACCCCCCTAATAAGTACCATAATCCCTCACTCCATCATAGGCGCAAGCACTCCCCCCCCTAAGTATGATTATCTCTCACTAGCCATCAGGAACACACGTATTGTATCCTTCCATCCATACATCTATCTCGATATCTCTCGGGGTATCTTCTATCGCGCACACACCTTGTCACACGATCTCCCACCCATGTAGTCCCATCATGATCTCCAGGGGATCTCTCTATGACAAACATACACTCTCTCCTCCCCATGTCTGCATTTTCTCCGTACGTCTCTCTCGACCTCTCTCCCTTGTTTGTCAGACCCCTCTTGGCCACGTGCTAGGGGTCTTGCTCTCTCGGTTGCAAACAACCACACACTATCTCCTCACCTTGCTTCCGTTGTCGAAGATGCATGTGTGATATGTTTGCATAAGACACACACATTTTTTCTCGACTTTTATCGAGTGTTGTCCATGTCTCTTTCACACACGCACACACACTTTTTTCACTCACTCTTTCTATTTCACTCTCTCTCTCTCTATCTCTCTCTATCTAGTTAGGGACTCTCTCACGTCCATAAGCATATGGATGTTTTGAAAAGTCAAACCTCAAAAAAGTTTGACCAGGTATATGTGGAGAAAAACATTTACATCTGGAAAGATCATTAGATTCATCACAACATGTACTTACTTCATACTATCATTTATCTTTGGTATTGTAGATATAAGTAATTTCTTTATAAACTTGGTCAAAGTTTCAAAAGTTTGACTTTAAAAAAAAGTTGGAACTACATTATCGAACGGAGGGAGTAGCTCTTTCTCTCTCTATCTCTCTCTCTCTCTGCTATCTCTCACGGGCCTCCCCTCTCACACGAACACTCTATACCGATGGATTATACGCTCACTATGTCAGCATATAGCACCGTATATTATTTAGTTGACCGGTCAACCAGTCCACATGCTGCCTTATCAGCTCGTGTTCTGTATCTTCGTGTGCTTGCCCATGTGGTAGTGGGTGAAAATAAGTAAACTAGAGGCCCATCTGACACGCGGTGAAGTAAACAAAGTTGAAACCACTCGGGGTAGCACCCCGCACGCTAGTAAATTGAGGGCGCATTGAGGACACACTTCTTCCGCGTGGAGGACGCACTCGCACACAATTCACCACTGTGCGGCGGCATGCACAGAAGGACGCACTCGCGCACACCCAGCACACAACACACACTAGCACACGTGTACACCGGCGTCACCGTCGGTTGAGATGGATGGCGAGGCAGCCAACAAGCGGAGGCGGCTCGAGCCAAAACCGCATCCAGCGAGCCTCGACTTCATCAGCAGCCTCCCCGACGACATGCTGCTCGTCATCATCGGCCTCCTCCCAACATCATCTGCCGTGCGGGCCGCCCTGCTCTCCCGGCGGTGGCGCCCCCTCTGGCGCCGCGTCGCCCTCAACCTCACCGTCGACAGCTACCTCTGCGACGGGGATTGCAAACGCATGGCCGCAGTCTCCAAGATCCTTTCATCGCACCCTAGGCCACCAGACGCCTTGACATCCGCATGTTCAGTACCAACTGCAAGGTCCAACCCAAGTTCGACAAGTGGTTCTTATTCCTCGCCCTAGATCAGCGCGAGGAGCTCAGCTTTGAAGCTGGACGATGTCGCTCTCTGCCGCCGTCTGCGCTCCGCCTCGCGCCAATGCTGTGCCGCGCCAGCTTCAGCTCCTGCTATCTTCCCCAGATTAATGCCGCACCCGCCCTTCTTCTCCCTCAACTCAAGCAGCTCGACCTCTTCGACGTTGTCATCTCGAAGAAGGCTATGGAGCACCTGCTCCGTAGCTGTACTACGCTCGAGTACCTTCATCTTGAGGAGATCCACGGGTTCATTAGCCTCCACATCGCCTCAACGAATCTCCAATGGATTTATGTGTCTTGCTGCCCCCGCAACAAGACATCAATTGGGAAGAGATCACTCCAGCTGTTCCACGTTATGGTCATTGAGAATGCGCCTTTCCTTGAGAGATTGCTTGTATCAGATCTAGAAGGTCCAACAAAAATCAGGGTCATTGACGCGCCAAAATTGACAGCGTTGGTGCACTCGTCTGCCAAATTCTCCGAACTCTTTACTGGATCCGTAATCGTTCAGGTACAACACTCATCTTCTTCTCCGTCTTCTTGAAATTCACATTTTTAAATTTCTTCTTGATGTATTTATGACCGTCTTCCAGAAAATGATTCCCACAAGCTTGACCCAGTCTATGCGCACAGTGAAGATCTTGGCAATAAAATCTATCGGCCCCAATCTAGATCAAGTTGTTGGATTCCTTACATGCTTTCCGTGCACGGAGAAGCTACTCATCGAGGTGAAACTTCTTTCCTATTAGTAAACGGTAATCACAACGTAGCTCAATTTTTTTTGTAATTTTACTAAATTACGATGACAAGTGTAGTGTTCAAAACTGCATCTACGCACTGCACCGAAAGAAATGTTTTTAGTATTTTTTCTCACGTGATCACCTGCATGTTTTTTGTTGTTGTGCTACTCTAGTAGCCTAGGCTAGTCATAGTGGAAAGTAACTTAGACTACTCCAGTAACTCTATGGTTACCCTAAGAGAAAGTACTACCTCCGTCCTGGTTTACTCTTCCTATTTTGTAGTATCAAAATTTGACCATAGATTTAACTGACAAAATGTTAATGCATGTCACTAAGAACTATATCGCTGGATTCGTATTTGAACATAATTTCAAATGGTGTAATTTTTAGTGACATGCATTGGCATTTTCTTACATAAATATATGGTCAAAATTTTATACTAAATAAGAGGTAGTACAAAAGTGGGCTATAATGGCCCTCCACTATGTAGGCCAAAACATGTACCAAATTCACTTGTGATGCATTTGGCATCGATGCCCCTCCATTGCTCACCTGGTGCCCCAATCTAGATCACCTACTTTGCTCCGGTGCCAAATTTGCTCACGCAATGAAAAAACACTTGCGTGGGAGAGAGAGAGGACTGAGGCAATAAAAAAACACTTCTTTGGGAGAGTGAGAGGCTGGTGTAGTTGGTTCGATTGATTTGTTTATACATGTGGGTATGTGTGCACAGCGGTGCCAACTCTCTCACGTCGCGAGAGCGGTGCCAAAATCTTTTGATTTGACGTCGATGCATATTATGTGGCATACTTTTGCGAAATATGGCATCGGCCACATAGTGGAAGGCAACAAATGCCCAAGCTCTTCACGTACTCCTAGGTAAATGAGAGGAAAGAGAAAGAGAGAGAGAGTGTGAAAAAATATCACTAGCCAGCCAACCCTATCGTATGAGCGAATGATATTGGTACCTCTTGATGACACGGCAATCTTATATAGCCAGCTGCTCTAATATGTTCTCTTCTTTTGCAGATAAAAAAAGACCCGAAAGTGAAAAATGTGCTGCACTATAACAATCTCATCAAATGCCTTGATCTCCATCTTACAGAAATTGATTTGATCGACTACCGAGGGAGCACATCTGAGATTAAATTGGCCAGGTTCTTTGTTCTGGAGGCAAGTGTGCTCAAGGTAATGAGGTTTGGCGTTCTCTAGCGCAACAATGAATGGCGTGCTCATCACCACAAGCATCTAAGCCTAAATGAAAAAGTCTCCGCAGAAGCTGAATTTGTTTTTGAAACATCAAGTGGCCAGAGATTCGAAAACTTATTTGCCCATTAGTGACTTGTCAGGGCAGTGGATTTTAGTTTCTACGATAATGTTGCATCCACCTAAAGTAACGAAAGTTCTTACGTAAACGTCCTAGTAATTCCCTCTTCGTAGGTGTAGCATTACTCCTAACATTTGTAATATCAGTTTGAAACTTGTAATATTGCTGTGTCCTATTCCTGCGTTTTCAAAATCCTGCAAATCAAACAGGTCCTGAGTTGGTGATGATGTTGTGTCTGCCATCTTTCACCAATAGCCGTCGGATCTAGATCCGACGCATACAAACCAAACTTCTCTAGTTTTGCAAAAAGATGCCCGCACTGGTTCCCTATTTACAAACAACTCCTTGTCTATCACAATCAGCCTTATCTCCTCCCCACCACATCTAGAAGGCCATGGAAAAATCTGGCGCAATGGCCGCTGCCGGCGCCGTCCACCCCCCAATCTTGGTGATCCGTGCAATGCATGGGCATCTATGCACGGAAAATAATGTCGAAAACGGCTAGTTGTATGCAGGCTAGGTCTACAGCCATGATAATAGTGACTGCAGACGGTGAGGCTGACTATGGTATGCCGAACACGGCGCCTATACTCAGGTGTCATCTCCGGCGTAGGGTCTTGTCACTTCACTGTGAGGAGCAGCACGTAATAATTTGACCAACGGGTAGTACAGTGCTACTACATTGGTAGTACTACTACTACTACTAGTACTAGCACCACCGTCTGGATTTAGTAGTACTACTATGTCCATCTGGATTTAGTATTTGACTAGCAATATCTAGTAATGCATGTCACAAAAAATGTACTACTCCCTCTGTAAATAAATACATGGTGTATTGTTTTATTCCTATCGGCGAGATAACTTAATGTCTTTTTGCTACTTAATAGGATTACATGCAATGAACTAACCACTTCATGTGATGTTTGGTAGTCTCAAGTCATTGAAAGCATGCACGGGCACGGAGGGGACGCAGCTTCATTGACTTACTGCACCTGCCTTTGGGTGTATGACACGTGGGCCTAACGGGTGGCTGGCCAACCTGTCATACAACCAAAGGTAGGTGCAGTAGAGGGGCGAGGAGTAGATGGCCAACACTCACGTGAATTCAACGCAGTCTGCACTTCTCATATAAAGGCTCCCGCCAGTCCAATCTACGAAATCCTATGCACCTACGCACCCAAGGGCAAGAGTGATCACTCCAATCGCAAGATCAGTTGACTAGAAGCTAGACCCATGGAGGCGATGAGCGCGAGGAATGTCTCCAGGTAGTGCTTGAGGCTGCCAGGGCGAGGGGCCGCTTGGACGACAGCTTCGTCTCCTTGTTCGACGAGGTCCTCGTCGGCTTCCTCGACAAGTTCACCGTCGTCAATAAGCTCTCGAATGACCTTGATGTACGCCTCCAGCCCACGCGCCCAGGCTCTGCGATGCCTGTCACCCTCAACGGCCTCTATGGTGACAACCTCTTCGACGCACTGGTGGCCCTGCGACTGCCCCGCCATCGCGCCGGAGAATGTCCACCTCGAGGTCGCGCTTGCCGCGTAGCGCCTGGCGCAGCAAGACACCATCGACATAATCACCCACGTCTACGCGCAGATCGTCCACAAGGACTACTACATGCAAGAGGAGGATGATAGGACACTGGCCTTCTTGGACCGCAGGGCAACCTTGGACGGCATTGTTCAGAAGCACGTTGAGCTTGCCACCAATGCCGTTGCTCCTCACACGTCGGTTGGTGACCCGGTGCACTAGGGAGTGAGGATGTCGTTGATGGATCCATATGTATCTTTATCTTTCCATCAAATCCGTGTAGTAGTATATGGTACTACTAGTAATTATCTTACCTTTCGCATCAACTTCATAATTTTCCTACGTACTCCATGCATGAACCGCACCAGAACCAAACTTCTCATTACTCTAGGGAAAATCGTTATTTCTATCTATCGGTCGCGCCATGGAGCAGAACCAAATTTTAAAAGTTACAAGTTCAAAAGGAAAAGCCTGCCATGTTCGCGCCGCACCCCCACACGGTTGGTCCGGCACGCTCCTCAAGGGGGAATGCGTGCTGTGTTGCATTTTCACTTACAAGTGGGACCACAGTTGAGCAAACCGACTATTGGCAAACCCCCACCCTGCCCACCGCGCGATGGCTGAGAAAACAGGAGGGAGAAGAGATGGTTGTAGCACGGACTCCAAGAAAATTGGTGTCGGATGGGACTCGTGTGGGTGGCGTGTGCCGTACTGCTAGACATGAATGCTAGTTATGGCCCATGCCACCCCACTATATCGAGGTGCTGGTTATGTAGAACAAATTTCCTGGAGTCCGTGCTCAGCCCTCCTCTATCTTTCTTCTCAGCCAGCCAGCAGACGCGCGGAGCCCATCGTCTGTTTGCTCATATGCGGTCCCACATGTCAGTGAAAACGCAAGAGGACCGAACCTGCACATCTTTCACCTCAACGTGCTGGTGATGAAAAACAAATCCAATAAAGATCTTCCGTGGCCGCTTTTGGAGTTACTCAAGAGTAGTAAGATTCTATTTACAGTTTAACCCAAGATGCACATCACGTGGCTTCAACTACCACTCTATTTTCTTGCATGACACGACCTGGATGCTGGATGTCCCACGTGTCGGTAAAAGGAGGAAGAACTCGCCAAATCTTCGGTTGTGCTCTCGGATTAGACTAGTTGTGCTAACTTAAAATTTTATTCAGTAGAATGGATGCAAGTTTTGGTATTGGGAAGAAGAGTACAACGATATATTGATAGAGCTCAATTTAGTAGATGTTCTAGCACTTTTAGCTAGCATAGAGGCTAGAGATGAGACTAGTGCACTTGTTGATAGAATAGAGGCTAGAAACGTCTACTTCTTTACACTCGAAGAAGAAAGAAGCACGCAGGATCGAGCCTGCGCAGATCAACAATGAATGCATCGAGAAGGCACTAATCCAACTTACACCAGCAGTTATGGAAGTTGGATATCTTCTAAAATGTATTCTTGTGGTTCTTGTTTTTCTAGTCAAACTTTTGGTGATGTATTTCCATGTACCAAAAAATCAATGATGAAAAAAAGATATATGTTTGCAAAGAAAAATGTACGCGGCTGGGATGCGTCCGCGCGTTCGGCACACGGCCACCGCATCCGAGAAATGGCCCGGACATGACCCCATTGCCCTACCCAAACGGACAGAATCCGGGCAAAACGGAGGTCCGTTTGGGGTCGTGATGCGGAGCATCCTATGGACATCACCATGTCAAGAGTCCGTTCGGCAAGTGACACGTGCGACATCTACTTCTCATACATAAAGGTGAATCTTCTCCATTACACGTGTTCACTTGACCCCTTCGAGGATGGTATACTACTTGACACTTCTCCCATGTGCATGCATAGGTATTGTCGGAGCTTCACGCATGTCGAGGAGGAGTGCAAGCGCCAAGGAACGACTACACCGTCCGCGAGGGAAGCATGGAAGAGAAGGAGGAAGAAGACCCAGGACGAGCGGTACTACCACCCAAACCAAGCGGTACTACCGCGAGAGGCCCCCAAGCGGCACTACCGCCGAACTTCCGCTCTACTGCCGCTCAACCCGACAAACTCCTGTGCTCGAGCGACCCGGGTCCGGTACTACCGCCCAGGCCAAGCGGCACTACCGCTTACAAGCGGTACTACCGCCCTCCCAAGCGGTACTACCGCTCTGCCTGTGCGCAGCCACGGGCCTTTGGCCTTGTATCCCTCTCCCACTTACCCCTTCGTGGCTAAGACTATAAATAGACCACCTCCACCTCCTTTCTAGGGTTAGCAAAGTAGTAGCTCATTAGAGATAGAGCTTTGCTCATCCATATCGGATCTACTCCACGAGAGAGACCGCGGCCCCTCTACGGAGAAGATCCACCTTGGATTCAAGACCCCTCACGGGAAGATCCCCTCGTGGATTCAAGACCTCCTCATGGAGATGAACCTTACCTTGTATTTTTCCCTTTGTTGTTCATGTACCTTGTGGATCTTGTGTGTTTGATTGTCTAGTGGATGTGTGATTGGACTTGTTCTTGAGTGTTTCCCCTTATGATTTCTCTCCGTTCTCTTCCCCGTGTTCTTTGTGTTCTTCGCGGGATCCGCTCCTTTCTTGAAAGATCGGCCGTATAGGGTTCCACCCTAGATCATCTTGGTATCATGAGCCACGTTGATCACGATTTCGGAGCCTCCCCCCTCGTTTTCTAGCCTTCTTTTGCTTGATTTCGTCCTAAAGTCGAAAATCCCCACCAAAAATAGCCCCAAATTTTTTTGTGATTTGTTGGTTTTGATGATGTTTTGTTGATTTTGATCCATGGATTTGCTTGGTTTCGAGTGGATCTAGCATTTCCCCAAGTTTCCCCATCTTTTATCCACGAAATCTCTCCAATTTTGACCCCGAAATCATCCATTTCCGCCCCAAAATCGCGCCCCGATTCGATCTGCGAAAAATTCCGACACCAGCGGTACTACCGCCCCCTAGCAGTACTACCGCTTGAGCACCACAAGCGGTACTACCGCCTTCTCCAGCGGTACTACCGCCCCTCCCAGTTTCAGCGTTCCGAGTTTCACCATTTCGGCCATAACTTCCACATCCGGAGTGCGATTTTCGCGTTCTTTAGCTCGTTGAGTAGCTATGGACATCCCCCATCCACCTAGATAGGTTCCATAACCATTTGACCCCATCAAATTTTTGGAATTTTGGCATCTTTGCATAGGCCATCCACCATATCATCCGCCAAACCACCATAGCTTTCAGCAACCTAACCCAATTTTTGCTCCTTATAGCATTTGTGGTTACTTGAGTGGTGACTTGAGTCTCCTAAGGTGTTTCGGCTACTTAGGGACAGTCACTTCATCATCACCCACCACCACCACTTCCACATTGCCAACTCCGGAGCCACCAACGCATTCCGCGACCACCATTTGACATTTGCCTTTGGAGATTTTGAGTTTGCGGTTTTTACCATTTCCTAAGGTGTTTCGGCTACTTAGGGACGGGTCTACATCATCTTGGTATTGTCGGAGTAAATGGCCACGGGTAGCCTGACCGACTGCCCCTGGCTCTTCCAAAAATTATCAGGCCTTTGGGCCTTCAAGCACTCCAAACATTGGATCACCTTCCCTGGCCGGCTACCTCTGAAGCCGACTCACGGAAGGCGACCCAGCCTCAGCAACCTCCCCCCAGGATAACCACGGGGTGGCTAACTCCAAGAAGCCGGCCGTAAAGCATGCCGACTTCCCAGAAGCCGGCCTCGAAGAGCGCCAACTCCAAGAAGCCGGCCAAGACAGCAACCACCAAAGCTACGCCACATAACGGTGACAAGACGGGGTGTGGCCACAGTGCGGCCCACTACCCCCGAAGCCCGAGGCAAGCATGGCCACAGGACGCCGGACGGGACGGCCATCTCCCGTCCGGCTCGGCACTGTAGCCATGCTAGCCTCGACGTCACCCACGACAGACGCCAGTACGGCCCACGGGCGGCGGGCCCCTTCAGCCAGAGAGAGGCGCGAAGGCGGCCCGGCCTCCCCCAGTCGGCCAAGGGCGTAGCCGGCCCCCTGAAGCCGGCTACCCCCTCCCTCGAAGCATGTGCCGCATTAAGGAGACAAGACGAGGCAAGGCTACAGTGAGAGCCCTCGAGGCGGCCCACTGTAACCACGCTTACCTCAACGAAGCCCTCGTCATCAGGGGCGAGGCTACAGTAAGCATCCGCCGACAAGACCCTAGGCGGTGGGGCCGGCCTGTCGACCAAGAGGCCGGCAGCCGGCGGGACCCACCAGTCGGCGGGCCCCAACAGCCGGCGGAGAAGCCGGCGAGCGTAGACACTAACGGCTGGGACCAGTGCCCAGCCGGATTACAATTGTACTCCCGGGGGGTAGGCCTATATAAACCCCCCGGGGCACCCATGCAAAGGGTTGGCTTCTTAGCATTAGACACACACCATAGAGAGAGGGAAGCGAGAGCTAGCCTTGTTCTTCTTCTCCCTTGAACCCAACAGCTCTAGGAGCGATTGTAGCTACTCTTCCCGATCTAGTGATCATGCGGAGACCCCGCAGAGCAGGACTAGGGGTGTTATCTCCTCGGAGAGCCCCGAACCTGGGTAAGATCCGCCGGCGTGCATGTCTTCGCCTCATCCCATTTCCAGGCACCGGCGACGTCTTACTGGCACCCACAATGATAAGCCACCCGTTGGCATATGTCGCACCTACCACCCGACATTTAGCGCCCACCGTGGGGCCAGGTGCACCGTCGTCCGGAGACCTGTTCTGGACGGGAACCCTCTTCCTCCCCCGCGAGCGCAGCTAGCCTGCTGCGCCCGATGGCGTTTGCCCCGACGCGCTGCAAGGCATCGACGACGCCTGCGCAGCGAGCTGCCTCGCCGATTTTCTCGGCGAGACTCGCATCTCCGACGAGCCTGCGTCCGACGCAGGCACGGACTACCCCGAGAGCCGCCTCGTTAGCCTCCTCGACCAGCTTCACGTCTCTAGCGAGCCTGCTGTAGATCTGGAGTCGGTCGGCTCCACCGACCCGATGCTCGTCGACTCCGACACGGCATCGCTCGATGCCTACCCCTCCGACGTGGTGGTCTTCGACGACCCTCTCCCTCGAGCTGACAGTGGCAGTAGCGCTGGCACCGAAGTGTTGGTCATCAGCCACGTCGCCAACTCGGGCGAGAACGCCCACGACGCCCTGCAAGCGGCGATGCACGACCTCACCGTCCCCATCCCGGCCGACGCCGACGCCGAGACCCTAGAGGCACGCCGCCTTGCCCTCATCGCGGAAGGTCAAAAGATAGCCTCCATGAGACGCCTCACCGAGGCCCACCAGCACGAAGTCGACCGCGCCGCCTTCGGTACGCCGCCGCCTAGCGGCCCGAGTCGAGCCAGCTTCGTCCAGAAACGCGGCATGACTCTCGCTAGCATGCTGGGGGCAGATCGCCCCGTCTACGCCAGCCCGCTCAAGAATCTGTGAGCCGCTCAGGCGGCCGCAGAAGAGCTCAATGGGCTGGGAGCCGATGAGCTCCCCTACATGACAAGACGGATCCAGCAGCTGATCAACGCGGCTGCAAAACGGCACGAAGCCGGCGCCCGTGCTGATAGTCATCCCCCGCGCTGGGAGCACGCCGCGACGTCCCGCTCGCCGACGGCGAGCGGCGCCCGCCAGAAGAAAGACAAGGAGCCGGCTGCTAGCCGCAGCCGGACTCGCATCACCATCGAGCGCGACGCGGAAGGCCGCCCGCGAGCGGTGGAGCACCAAGGAAATCTGCCTCCCCCCCGCCTCGAAGAGAAAGACGTCTCACCCCACCGCCTATCACGCACCCGACTCTTGGCGACCGACTCGGCCGCCGGGAAGGGGTCGGCGAGAACGACGCCTGCCACCGGATCGACTGCCTTGCTCGATCCTTGGCGTTAGAAGAAGAAGACGATGTCGGCCCGCCATGCTTTGGCCCCCGCATCCGCGACGAGCCCTTCCCCAAAGGGTTCTCGCTCCCCAGAGACATGCCCAAGTACAACAGCTCAGTGAAGCCGGAAGATTGGCTCATCAACTAGTCCACGGCTGTCAGCATAGCCAACGGCAATCGGCGCGTCGCCGTGAAGTACGTACCCCTCATGCTGCAAGGCACGGCGCGCACATGGCTCAACAACCTCAAGCCCTACAGCATCAACAGTTGGCTGGACTTCACGGAAGTCTTCGTCTGCAACTTCACCAGCACCTACAAGCGGCGTCCCAAGCCTCGCCAGCTCTCCCTCTGCGTCCAAGGGCCCAACGAGTCGACCCGCGACTACCTCACGCGGTGGGCCGAGCTCCGCAACTCCTGCGAGGGGGTGCACGAGGTTCAGGCCATCGAGTACTTCACCGCCGGGTGCCGAGAGGGCACCCTCCTCAAGCACCGACTCCTCTGCGACGAGCCGGCTACCCTCGACGAGCTGCTAGTCATCGCGGACAATTACGCCACGGCCGACTCCTCAATGAAGACCGAGCTTCGAGTAGACGCCTCGGGGAAGGTGATTGCTCCGGCTCCCAAGACGCCGGCTGGCGACCCCAATCGGCGCCCCTACCAGAACGATCACAAGCGCAAGGCCCCCATGCCGACTTCCACCAGTCGGCAGGTGGCCACAGTTGAAGATGAGCAGCCCGAAGAGCGGCCCGCTCCCAAGAAGAAGGGTGGCAGGCCGGCTTGGCAGCTGGCTTTCTCTTACGAGCAGACCCTCGACGCCCCCTGCAAGTTCCACAGCAGCGCAAAGCCGTCCAATCACACAACCCGGAAATGCCATTGGCTCACCCGCATCTCCAAGGGCGAAGGGTTGCTGCCGCCTCTGCCTCCCGGCCCGCCGCCTCCAGCCCCTCAGCAACCAGCGGCTCAGCCGGCAGTCGGAGCCATCCAAGACGAATTCCCTGAAGAGCACGCCGCCTACGTCGTCTTCACCAGTCAAGCCGACGACAAGCGCAGTCGGCGTCGACAGCATCAAGAAGTTAATGCAGTCGCCTCTAGTGCCCCCGAGTTCATGCACTGGTCAGAGAAGCCAATCAGCTGGAGCCAGGCCGACCACCCAGAGGTGATGCCATCCCCTGGCTCCTATGCAATGGTCTTGGATGTCACCCTCGCGACGGAGAGGCGAGCTGCCCGATTCTCCCGCGTCTTGATAGACGGCGGAAGCAGTATCAACATACTGTACCGCGATACCATGGAGAAGCTGAACATCAAGGCGAAGTAGCTTATGCCGAGCCGGACCGTGTTCCATGGTATCGTCCCCGGCTTGTCTTGCTCCCCAATCGGCAAGATTAAAATGGACGTTCTCTTCGGAGACAAAGATCATTTTCGCCGAGAAGCGAGCTGGTTCGAGGTAGTGGATTTGGAGAGCCCCTATCATGCTCTGCTTGGTCGACCTGCTCTGGCCAAGTTCATGGCTGTGCCCCACTACGCCTACCTGAAGATGAAGATGCCGAGCTCGAAGGGGATCATCACGGTAGCCGGCGACTACAAGAAGTCCATCGAGTGTGCCATGGCCAGCAGCCGGCTGGCCGAGTCCCTCGTGGTGGCAGAAGAGAAGAAGATGCTGGAGCGGGTTGTGGCCATGGCCGGCAAGCAGCCGGCCTTGTCCCCTAACCCCAAAGATTGTGATGCGCAGGGCTCCTTCCAGCCTGCCAAAGAGACGAAGAAGATACCTCTGGACCCGGAGAACCCGGAGAGGTTCGCTGTCATTGGGGCGAACTTGGACAGTAAATAGGAAGGCGAGCTCGTCGACTTCCTCCGTGAGAATTGAGACATTTTTGCATGGTCCCCAAAGGACATGCCGGGTGTCCCGAAGGATTTCGCCGAGCACAAATTACATGTCCGCGCCGACGCGAAGCCGGTCAAGCAACCCCTCTGCCGACTGTCAGAAGAGAAGCGAAGAATCGTGGGAGAAGAGATAGCCCGGCTCCTTGCCGCTGGCTTTATCATGGAAGTGTTCTTTCCAGAGTGGCTTGCCAACCCAGTTCTGGTTCTGAAGAAGAATAACAAGTGGCGTATGTGTATAGACTACAGCAGCCTGAACAAGGCCTGCCCAAAGGATCCGTTTGCTCTACCACGGATTGACCAAGTGATAGACTCCACAGCCGGATGCGAACTGTTGAGTTTTTTGGACGCCTATTCAGGGTACCATCAGATCAAGTTGGACCCAGCAGACCGCATGAAGACTGCCTTCATCACACCATTTGGAGCTTTCTGCTACCTGACTATGACGTTCGGCTTGAGGAATGCCGGCGCCACTTTTCAGCGTTGCATGCAGAAACGCCTCTTGAAACAACTCGGCAGAAACGCCCACGTCTATGTAGACGACATTGTGGTGAAGACAGAGAAGCGCGGTACCCTGCTGGAAGATCTCAAAGAAACATTCGCCAACTTGCGCCGATTCCAAATCAAGCTCAACCCCGAGAAGTGCGTGTTCGGAGTACCAGCCGGCCAACTGCTAGGCTTCTTGGTCTCCGACGCGGCATCGAGTGCAACCCCGTCAAGATCAAGGCCATCGAGAGGATGGAGATTCCCACCAAACTGCGAGATGTGCAGAAGTTCACCGGCTGCTTGGCCTCCCTGAATCGTTTTATCAGCCGACTAGGAGAGAAGGCTCTCCCCCTGTACCGACTAATGAAGAAGTCCACTCACTTCGAGTGGAATGACCAAGCCGACCAAGCCTTCCATGAGTTGAAGAAAATGCTGACCACTCCGCCTGTCCTGGCAGCGCCGACTGAAAAGGAGCCCATGCTCCTCTACATCGCTGCGACTAGCCGAGTAGTCAGTACTGTCGTTGTGGTCCAGCGCCCGGAAGAAGGCCGAGCCCAACTGGTCCAGAGGCCGGTGTACTACCTAAGCGAAGTGCTATCCAGCTCAAAGCAGAACTACCCGCACTACCAGAAGATGTGCTATGGGGTATACTTCGCCGCCAAGAAACTGAAGCCCTACTTCCAAGTGCACCCCATCACGGTCGTGTGCACCGCCCCGCTCGCCGAGATCATAGGCAGCCGGGATGCATCCGGCCGGGTGGCTAAATGGGCCATTGCACTGGCGCCCTACACGATCTTCTACCAACCCCACACCGCCATCAAGTCCCAAGCGTTGGCCGACTTCCTCGTCGACTGGGTCGAGACCCAGTACCTACCGCCGGCTCCCGACTCTACCCATTGGCGGATGCACTTTGACGGGTCCAAGATGCGCACCGGCTTGGGAGCCGGCATCGTCCTCACCTCTCCCAAAGGTGACAAGCTCATGTACACGCTGCAGATCCACTTCGCCGCCTCCAACAACGTGGCCGAGTACAAGGCGCTCGTACATGGCCTCCGGCTAGCCAAAGAGCTCGGCATACGCCGGATCCTGTGTTACGGCGACTCAGACTTGCTGGTCCAGCAGTCGTCTGGCGACTGGGACGCCAAGGATGCGAACATGGCGAGCTATCGATTCCTCGTCCAGCGGATCAGCGGATACTTCGAAGGGTGCGAGTTCCTTCACGTGCCAAGGGCCGACAACGACCAAGAAGATGCCCTAGCACGGATCGGCTCCACCCGACAAGCCATACCGACTGGCGTCTCCCTCCAGCGCCTCCTCAAGCCGTCCATCAAGCCGTCTCCAGAGTCGGACTCTATCTTCATACCGCCTGCGCCAGATGCAGCCGGACCCGACTGGAGGAACCCCGCAGGCGGCACGGGGACTTCGACAACTGGCCCGGGGACTGCCGTAGTCGCACCCGGCCCGGGGACTTCAGAACCCGGCCCGGGGACTGCAGCAGTCGGCCCGGGGACTGCAACGACACAAGAAGCGGTGGCCGACTCACAATTCCACGCCACCCAGCCCACCCACCTGAGTCATGGTGGCTACACTAACAGAAGAAGAAGTCACAGCTCCATCATGGGCCCAGCCCATCCTCAAGTTCCTAGTCAGCAGAGAGCTGCCGGCTGATGAGATCTCAGCAAGACTAGTGCAACGACGAGCCGCAGCATATGCAATAATCAACAGAGAGCTTGTGGAGCGCAGCATCACAGGAGTCTTCCAGCGTTGCGTCGAGCCAGAAAAAGGAGTGGCAATCCTCAAGGATATACACCAAGGCGAATGCGGCCACCACGCAGCCTCAAGGTCACTGGTGGCAAAGGCTTTCCGCCATGGTTTCTTTTGGCCGACTGCCTTGGAAGATGCTAAAGGGATAGTCAAGAGTTGCAGAGGATGCCAAGTTTTTAGTTCCAAGCAACACCTGCCGGCTTCTGCACTCAAGACCATTCCCCTCACCTAGCCTTTTGCCGTCTGGGGACTGGACATGGTGGGCCCTTTCAAGACAGCCCGCGGCGGCTTGACGCATCTACTTGTCGCTGTGGACAAGTTCACAAAGTGGATCGAAGCAAAGCCGATCAAGAAGCTGAACGGGCCGACTGCCGTGACATTCATCACTGACATCACTACTCGGTACGGCGTGCCGCACAGCATCATCACCGACAACGGCACGAACTTCGCCAAAGGAGCACTGGCACGTTTCTGCGCGACGCAGGGCATCCGACTGGACTTAGCGTCCGTTGCCCACCCACAGTCAAACGGCCAGGTCGAGCGAGCAAATGGACTCATCCTCTCCGGCATCAAGCCCCGACTAGTTGTACCACTGGAGCGATCGGCCGGCTGCTGGCTCGATGAGCTGCCGGCTGTCCTCTGGAGTCTGCGCACTACACCCAACAAGTCAACCGGCTTTACTCCATTCTTCCTTGTATATGGTGCCGAGGCTGTCATCCCAACAGACATCGAGTTCGACTCGCCTCGGATCACCATGTACACGGAGGCGGAGGCCAAGGAAGCAAGAGAAGACGGCGTCGACCTACTGGAAGAAGGCCGACTGTTAGCACTCAGCCGGTCCGCCATCTACCAGCAAGGGCTGCGCCGCTACCACAACCGTAAGGTCAAGCCAAGATCCTTCCAAGAGGGCGACCTTGTGCTCCAGCTGATCCAGCGAACAGCCGGCCAGCACAAGCTCTCGGCCCCTTGGGAAGGCCCCTTCATCATCAGCAAGGCACTAGGCAACGACTCCTACTACCTGATTGACACGCAAAAACCAAGAGCACGCAAGAGAGACGACTCCGGCAAGGAGTCGGAGCAACCATGGAACGCGAACCTCCTGAGAAGATTTTACAGTTGAAAGCAGTATGCATCATGCTACACTTTTGTATTAAGTACGAACCAACAGGCCCCCCGAACAGCACTCGGGGACTGCCTTTATTTATCTATGAATGACAAGTGTCATATCCATGAATGAATTATTACATTTGATTTCTCGTTGGGCACCGGGTTCGACTAGTCGGCCCGGGGACTGGCCGCCTTGAGCTATATTAAAAGTTCTACCTGAAGTCAGACAAGTAGTGTGCCGGCTCCCGAGTCCTCTCTTGTTGAAAGTCGCAGCTCGAAGAACCAACTGTCCGACTAGCAAGAGGCAAGGCAGAAAGGATGCCCACACGAAAAACGGCTAAGGACCAACGAACTTATATAGCAAAAAGACGGCCTCCAACCACGCTTGCCGGCTGTCAGAACAGCCGGCTGGCCGGCTTCCTAAACACTTAGCTCTAGTCCAGCAAAGCTAGAGTACTTGCCCCCCCCCCCCAATTGGCCAAGCACTCCTCCAACTACAGATTGCAGAGCAATTGTTTGACTGGGGAGGCGGCAACCAAGGGAGGGCGGCAAAGGAAACAGCAGAAGGATGAAAAGCAAAGTATAAGGAAAAGCCAAATACATGCATAAGTTATATATACATATAAAAGCCCCCAACAGGCCGGCAATCGACATGGTTCGAATACACCCCCAGTGGGTGGAATTGTGCAGACTTAACAGAATATTGTTCCAAAAGTGACAAGACAGGAAAACAAAAGATGACAGACTAGACTAGGGCGCGGTGCGGGAGCCAGGCTGGTCGGTGGAGACGGCGTCGCCGGCTGCAGGAGTGGCCGCCTAGCGGGTCTCGGCTTGGTCACCACCAGTGGCAGGCGACGCACTCGCGCGTGACGTGGTGCTGGAGGCGCGGTCAGGCTGAGGCTGGTCGGCTGCTCCACCAGCCGGCTCGGCGTCTTCACCCTCCTCCTCCTCCTCTTCGCCCTCGTCGCTGGAGTCGATCTCCTCCGCCGAGTCTTCACCGTCTGCCGGGTTCAGCCCGAACCACTCCTCCGGCTGGGCGAAACCGTTCTCATCTACCTCAGGGGCGAAGACGCTGGTGTCGGTGTAGTCGGCGATCGCCGAAGCCTGCCGGATGATAGCCGGCCGCGCCGGCTCCAGCTCCGTGTTGGCCTGCTGCCGCCAGGTAGCCAGCTGATCCAGGCTCAGGCCGGGGTACCAGGCCTTGACGAACTCCAGCGCCCGCCTGGCGCCAGACCGAGCCGCCGAGGCCTTCCAGGCTTCGAAGCGGCCGACTGCCACCTCCAGCCAGTCGGCAGTTCGACTGGGGGTGCGAGGAACCACTTGGCCGGGCCAGAGGGCGGCCAATACTTGCGCCCCGGCGCGCTGCAGCCGACGGAGCAGTCGGTGAGCCGGCTGGAGACGGGCCTGGATCACCAAGAGCTGCTCCTCCAGCGAACGGCCAGCGGTTGGCGAAATCTCGAAGTCAGCCTGCCTTCGTGCTTGGCGGCGGGCCTCGATGATCTGGTTGGCGGCAGTAGAGTAGCCAGGGAAGTACTCTGGGCAAGAAAGAAAGAGAAAGAAGAGAAAACACCAAGTCAGAAAACGAGCCAAAAGCGGCAGATGGCTAGAAAAGGACGAAGAAGTAGGCGGCTTACCGTCAACCAGATCCTCGATCTGACCATAGCCAGTGATCAGAGTTTGCCTTGCTTCAGCCCAGCCAGCCGCCTCCGTCTCATACTCGGCCTGGAGGGCGGCTTCGCGGTCCTGCACCGCCTTCAGAGCCGCCTTGTGGCCCTCCTCCTGGTCGGCCAGCTTCTTGGCCAGGCGGTCGCGTTCCTGCACCAAGGCGGCGAGCTCGGCATCCTTGGCACGAAGGGCAGTCTGAGACTCTCCCAGCTGTGCCCTCAGACCGGCGTTGGCCGCTGCAGAGACGGCAGAAAAAGAAAGAACAGTAAGAGGAAGTCGTCAAGGAAGATCCGACCCGACTGCTCAGCAGTCGGCCCGAATCTCGGGGACTACACCCAGTGGGTGCGCTGACGCGCCCCCACGTGAGATAAAGAACAAAGCACGTACCCCGGCTCTCAGTAAGGTCGGCGGTCTTCTAGGTCAGCTCCCGAGCCTGGGAGTTGAAGGCGGCTGCACGAAGATTGTGGTAGTCCTACAAGATAGACAGAAGATCGAAGTAAGAACAAGAATAGCAAAGCCAAATCCACTAAGAAGTTCCAAGCCGCCTGCTCAGCAGCCGACTCGGAACTCGGGGACTACACCCAGTGGGTGCGCTGACGCGCCCCCACGGAAGAAATCAAGATCAAGAAGAAGCAAGATAAGAAGACTAACCCGGATGGCCGCCCGCGTTGCAAGGAACTCATCGGTATACTGCCTCAGCGCCGTAGCCTGGGCCTGGAGCCGGGTCCGGACGTCCTGCGCGGCCACGTTCATCACGGCCGTCCCTCCGCCCGGCGTCCACCCCGAGGTAGTGCTGTCCACCTCCACATCCTGGGCCGACGAGCTGGAGCCCGCGGCCGGCTGCGGCTCCGACGCGGCTTTCTGTGGCTCTGACGCAGCCTTCCCCACGCGCCGGCTCGGCGGCATCCGGACCGCCAGCTCAGTCCTCGCGGCCGGCTCGCCCCCCGCCGACTGTGCAGGCAGCAGATCAGGCCGGCCGCCTTGAGCCGCCCCAGTCGGCGGGGTCGGCACCGGCGCCCTCTCCAGGATGACGACGTCGTCGTCCCTCTCCAGCCCTGGCTAGTCACCGCCGGCTCCTTCTGGCGAGGCTCCGGGGCCCCAGGCGCTGCGATGCGCAGTGGGGTGACCAACAAGGCCCCCTCCGCCGTCGCCGCAGCTGCAGCCTCCGCTTGGGCCTTGGCTGCGGCGTCGGCGCGCGCCTTCGCCACCTCCTCCTCCTGCGTCGCCTGGGCGGCGGCCGCCTTCCGTGCCTCCGCCTCCCGCTCCTCCCGCGCCTCCCACATGTTCCGTTCTGTCGCCTCCTGAAGGTCGGCACGGGGGTCCACGCGGCGAGTGGTGCTCCCAGAACCCCTCGGCGACTCGACGACGGAGGCGGCAGCCGCCTGGTCAAGCGACAATGGAGTACACAAAAGAGTTCGAACTTATGCCGACACTGTCTGTGGCTGCTTCACCGTCTTGCGGAAGCGAGCCGCCTTCGCGGCGGCCTCCTCCCGCCTGGTCGCTGCCGCCCCGCCCCTGGGCTTCTTTGTCCGACTCTCGATCAAACCCTGGGCGGCGCGACGCTTTTACCCGCCACCCCGAGCAGGCGGTGCAGCGGAGGAACCCGCGCCGCATCCACATGCCGGCCGGCGGCGCGGGACGACTTCGGCCTCATCGTCGTCCGGCCAGTCGTCGAAGGTGACTCCATGCCCGGAGCCGCCTGCTTCGCCGCCGGCTTGGCCACCACCCGGCTCGGTGTTGTCGTCCATAGCGGCCGCCCCCAAGTCGGGGTCCTCCAGGTCGTGCTGCGTCCGGTCGGGGACGAATCGGCGCTCCGCATCCGACCTGCTGGCAGGCCGAAGAAGAGGACTCTGTCGAAGACAAGCCGTCTAGTCAGAGTCGGCCAAAGGAACTCGGGGACAAAGCTAAGAGAAAAAGAAGGGACAAGGAGAACATACCGTGGGCGGCGGATTGGCTCGGCTATATGGCTCCTTGCCGAACTGCCACTCTTCGGACAGTTTGCAGTTCGCGAGGTAGTTCACCATATAGGCAACCTCCTCGTGCGGCATGTCCTTGGTGCACATCCGGCTCGGATCGAGCTGGCCGCTCATCTGACAGATCAGATGAGGGCGGCTCTGGAGCGGAAGTACCCAGCGCGTGACGAAGGCGGCCAGCAGGTCGGGCCCTGTCAAGCCCTCCGACTGGGTCATCGCTCGCACTCGGGCGACGGCTGCGGATCCAGCCGGCATCAGAGTCACGGCCCGGTAGGACCACTGGGGCCGCTTGCCTGCCGGTGGGCCGGCTACGTAAGCCAGCAGGTTGACGTAGTCGCCCTGCGGGGCGATGCTCCTGACGTAGAAATACGACTTTTGCCATAGCTTCACCGACCGGATCAGCGTGATGATGGGGAAGGGGTTGTCGGCAGCCACCCTCCGCACCGCGATGAAGGCGCCAGTCTGAGCCGGCACGCCCTGCGAGCGCGTGCCCAGCTTGGACTGGAAAGAACTCCCCCCAGAGCTCGAGGGTGGGGAGGACGCCGAGGTAGCCTTCGCACAGGGTGACGAAGGCAGACAGCAGCACCACCGCGTTCGGGGTGAGGTGGTGCGGCTGGAGCTGGTAGAACTCGAGCCAAGAGCGGAAGAAGGCGCTCACGGGCAGGCCGATTCCGCGCAAGAAATGCGAGCGGAAGACCACCCGCTCGCCCTCCCGCGGCTCCGGCGTAAGCTCCTTCGCCGGCCCGAGACGGACCTCCACCTTGTCCGCGCTGGGCAGCCGCCGCGTCTTGCGAAGGAATTCGACGTGATCCTCGTGGACGTTGGAGCCGTCCCAATCCCTGCCATATTGCTCCGTGGCGGGAGGCATGGTGAAAACGAGCGCGGCGGCGGAGGAACGAGTAGTGGAAGAGCACGGCGGCGAGGCGCTGTTGCAAGAAACGACAAGAGGAAGAAGATGGCGGAAGGGGGAGGAGCATGCGAGAGCCTGCCGCTCTCCCTCTCCCCCTACTTATAGCTTCGCGAGGTGAAGCCGGGGAGGCCGGACGTGGGGTGAGACGTGGGATTAACTGCACCCACTCCCCCCACGCCTCGCGGTTATCACGCCCTAAAGGCGTGCCGAAACTGCCGCAAGGAGACGTGCGGGCGGTTTCGGGCTGCAGAGAATCCGTGCCTGGGCCCGGGCGTGGACGTGGCGGGCCCCGCCCTGCGGCGACGTCCCGTCGCGCGTGTGGGCTGGCAGGCTTTTCGGCCGAGAGAGGCCACGTGGTTCGCAGACGGCAAGTGGCCAGCCCGCGGCCCGGTGCACGCACTGGCGAGCTCCCGCCCTCCGACTCTGGAATTTTTGACCAAGGCGGCGCGTCTAACCAAAGCCGGCTCCCAGCTGCCAACTTGTCAAGATAGGAAGCCGATCGAGCTTCTCAACTCCTACCCAACCTCGAAGCCCAATCAGCTTCGGGGACTACCGTCGGAGTAAATGGCCACGGGTAGCCTGACCGACTGCCCCTGGCTCTTCCAAAAATTATCAGGCCTTTGGGCCTTCAAGCACTCCAAACATTGGATCACCTTCCCTGGCCGGCTACCTCTGAAGCCGACTCACGGAAGGCGACCCAGCCTCAGCAACCTCCCCCCAGGATAACCACGGGGTGGCCGACTCCAAGAAGCCGGCCGTAAAGGATGCCGACTTCCCAGAAGCCGGCCTCGAAGAGCGCCGACTCCAAGAAGCCGGCCAAGACCGCAACCACCAAAGCTACGCCACATAACGGTGACAAGACGGGGTGTGGCCACAGTGCGGCCCACTACCCCCGAAGCCCGAGGCAGGCATGGCCACAGGACGCCGGACGGGACGGCCATCTCCCGTCCGGCTCGGCACTGTAGCCATGCTAGCCTCGACGTCACCCACGACAGACGCCAGTACGGCCCACGGGCGGCGGGCCCCTTTAGCCAGAGAGAGGCGCGAAGGCGGCCCGGCCTCCCCCAGTCGGCCAAGGGCGTAGCCGGCCCCCTGAAGCCAGCTACCCCCTCCCTCGAAGCATGTGCCGCATTAAGGAGACAAGACGAGGCAAGGCTACAGTGAGAGCCCTCGAGGCGGCCCACTGTAACCACGCTTACCTCAACGAAGCCTTCGTCATCAGGGGCGAGGCTACAGTAAGCAGCCGCCGACAAGACCCTAGGCGGTGGGGCCGGCCTGTCGACCAAGAGGCCGGCAGCCGGCGGGACCCACTAGTCGGCGGGCCCCAACAGCCGGCGGAGAAGCCGGCGAGCGTAGACACTGACGGCTGGGACCAGTGCCCAGCCGGATTACAATTGTACCCCCGGGGGGTAGGCCTATATAAACCCCCCGGGGCACCCATGCAAAGGGTTGGCTTCTTAGCATTAGACACACACCATAGAGAGAGGGAAGCGAGAGCTAGCCTTGTTCTTCTTCTCCCTTGAACCCAACAGCTCTAGGAGCAATTGTAGCTACTCTTCCCGATCTAGTGATCATGCGGAGACCCCGTAGAGCAGGACTAGGGGTGTTATCTCCTCGGAGAGCCCCGAACCTGGGTAATATCCGCCGGCGTGCATGTCTTCGCCTCATCCCGTTTCCAGGCACCAGCGACGTCTTACTGGCACCCACAATGATAAGCCACCCGTTGGCATATGTCGCACCTACCACTCGACAGGTATCTACATCAAGAACACCACCACTCATCATCGCCACGAGGTCATCTTCGACATCGACCACTTTGCCATTTTGACAGCCTAGCCGTAAGCAAGAACGGTAACTTCTATATCATCTTGGTATCGTGGTATCCCATATTTGTACATTCTTGCCATTATATTGTTAACCCCTTAGCCCATTTTGCATCACTTGCCTATCGAGACTAGCCATTTGAGTATCGCCGGCAACGTTACTTGTGCACATTAGTGATTCGTACCTTCCATTGCATACATACCATATCATATTGGTATCATCATATCATCCCTTGTGCCACAAGATTGTTCCCGCATATACACAATTGCTATCTTGGTTTGTGCATTTCGCATAGTGGCCATATAAAAAAAATAAGCTTTTAAGCAAAAAGAGAGCAAAGAAGCTCGTGATCAAGAGCCATAGCATCATACCACATTGCACATAAGATTGTCATATCCGATCATCTTGAGAGAAACACCGGAAACCATACATAATAGCATACTTGGGATAGAAAGTTTATCCAATTTGCATCTTATAGGTTGTGCACAAGTGTCATATCCGTCTATTGAGCAATAGTGCTAGCGTCTCTCTTGAGTTGTGCAACACGAGCGTTTTCTGTGGATTCCGCATTTTGTGCTAATTCCTTGGTTGCACGACCCCATTTAGCTATCCGTGTGTGTGTTTCCGTGTGCCACATATTGCTATTGGTCTACTTGTTTCACTTGCGAATTTGTGAATCTTTTTCAACATTATTGACTCTTGCTAACATTTTGCATCCAATTTTTGTGCCACTATCCTCACCGAGCAACTCCATAAGCTTTAGTTTGTAGGTGTGAGTGAACAAGTCCGGTACCAAATCCACTATTCTTTCATCTCACATTGAGTGAAAAGAGATACATCCTCAACTTTGGGAAAAGTTAACTTGGTATTATTTATCTCATTTCCTACTCACCTCTACTCGAGTCTTGTGATGAATAGGCAAAGCATTTCACCTTCGGTCTACAACAACAACGACGAGTTCGATGCCAAGAACAACAACTTCGATGCCAAGATGCAAGCTCAAATGGAGGAGATCAAAGCCCTCATCAAGTCCTACAAGCGGTCTTCCTCATCTTCGAGAAGACGCTCAAGAACACATGCTTCCGAGCTACCATCTCTGGCAAGATCACATCAGCATCGACACCATCACCAACAAGAACGTGAAGGTCAAGAGCTCAACATCAACAACCGCTCGACGACTTCACCATCTCCCTTGGCATCTTCGCCAAGCGACTTCAAGGCATCTTCGCCTTTGGTCATACGGCATCTTTGCCAACAAGCACCTCAAGACTACGCTCAAGAGAAGCTCCCCAAGCACAAGTCCGCGACTTCCACGAGCTACTACGACCTCGACACCGACCACAAGATTCCTTTCTATGGAACTCAAGAACCCAAGGAGTATCTCGAGTGGGAGCGCCTAATGGACGACTACCTCAGGCTACATCAAGTTCCTCCCGAAGTTCAAGTGAAGTGCGCCACAAGGAACTTCCATGACTACGCGTACACATGGTGGCTTCACACACTTTCGGAGCGCTACGACATGAGTTGGCCCAAGACGAAGAGAGCTTTGCGGCGAGAGTTTGTGCCTCCAACCTACATGGAACAACTTCTTCGCCAATTGGAGAACACCATCAAAGGATCCAAGTCCATCGACGATTACTTCAAGGAGATGAAGATTGCCTTGCGACGAGCCAGCATGGACGACCCCATGTCAATGAAGTTCCACTTCATGATGGAATTGAACAACGACATCTCCAAAAACTATCTTCCTCGAGAACTAAAAGTCCCTCGACGACAACTACATTGGTGCTCTCAAGGCGGAACAAGAACTCATGAAGGCCAAGGCTTCTCCACCCCAAGCAAACTTCTCGAAGACCAAGTTCAAAGACGACGAGCATGAGGCTAGTACCACCAAGATGTCCAAGCCCGACGAGCTCCAAGACGATGCTCCCAACTTCGACTTCACCGCCATCCCTCTTTGTGGCATTGATGACGCCGAGTCTACTTTGACTCTTTTTCAAGACGGTGTGGCAACGAGTACGACTACGGAGACCCTCAAGAACCAACCTTTGGAGGCGAGCGACAAGGTGGCGAGCAAGGATGATGCTTCCATCTTAGGAGGCGAGAGTGATGATGTGCCATCTTCGGCCTTCATCAACGGCGACGATGATGAGATGATCGAGCATGGGATTTTCCCTTCGGTCATGGAGGAGAGTGATGATGCGCCATCTTCGGCCTTCATCCATGGTGACGGCGATGAGATGGTTGAGTATTTCACTTCGACCACGGCGACGTATGATGACTTGAGTGACTTGTGCCACCATATTGAGAGTGAGAGCGAGTTCACCACTAGCCCCATCTATGATGAGTTGCCCCAATTCCCATGTGAGGAGAGCCACAACCCCCACCACTTGAGTGAGATGAGTGACTCCACCATATGTGAGATTGAGTGCACCTACCTTGAGGGAGTGAGTGAACCACCACATAGAGAGAGTGTGATAGTTGATAGGTCTCGTGAGGCCATTTGCACTTCTAACAACTTGACCTCTACCTCTATTGTGTCTTCTCATTTGGTGCTAGGTCCCATATATGATGACGCGCCGACTCGCGACGACTTCGTCCTTCCTTTGGAAAAGACGATGGCCATGGTGGAACATGATGCACCCCCCACATGGTTCCATCAAGTTGATGATGATGACCACCATTTGGTCTTTCCCACCTCACCTACACCACTTGAGTGGAATGAACAAGGTAACATAGGTGAAGGTGATGCTCTAGTCCCACTAGTGGACATTCTTGACATTGATCTTGCATGATGTTGATCAACCTATTACCATGCTTCATTCTAGTATGATTTCCCCATGCGATGATTTACCCATTTATGATGAGTTTGATGATTGTCATGTGGAGTCTATTAGTTGTGATGCAATGTTACATAGGATTTCTTGTGACAATTCTCTAGGTCACATCATGTTTGACATTCCGCTTGACTTGTCATATGCTATGCATGAGATCAATCATATGTCATATTTGCAATCTCTTCATAGTGACTATGCATATGCCATTAAAATAAACCCAATTTGCACATATGGCATAGATGACAAGCCCTTGGTTATTGGCATTTGTTTTTCTTGTGATGACATTGATATGCTTCCTTTGCATCATTTATCTCATATGCCATGCCATGACCACCTAGCTTCGGATATGCATTGTTTTGGATGTTGTCCATTTTATCCATATGATGTTTCCAATATTGCTCATGAGGAGACCCCCATAGTTTCCTCACACATTTTAGGAGATTTTGATCAATCCCATTCATTGCATCATCCCAATACTTGTGTGCACAATATGCTCCCCATGAATAAACATGCTATTGATGTGCCATATACTTCTATGCTAAATTTGCATCCCCATCGTGTCATACACAATAACTATTCTTTCATGATGGATGACATGTTCTTATACCATGCATCAAATTTGTTTGAGCGATGCTTATCTTGTGCTAACACTCACGTGCACATGCACATCATGATGGATGATGTGTACATTTACCACACGCACAATTTCTTTGGTTTGTGTCTCTTTTGTGTAGGTACCCATGAACATTTGTCAACCTCACAATCCCATGAGTTGACAAAACGAGCTCTAGAGAGCAATGATGACTTGGGATCCCATGGATTGCCTTTCCCACCGCTCACTTCGCGCAAACATTTCGTGCATTTCTTTTAAATGGCCCTCATATGGTTATGGGTTGTTGTCCATTATATATCCTTTGCCCATCTTTCCATGTTCACTTTGTGTGATATGCCCATTCCTATGCCTTTGCCATGCATTTGTGACCCATGCTTTGCATTACACATGATGATTGATTCTAGTACTTGTATGTGTATTTGCAAGCGTGTTGGAGATATTGTTTGTTATTGCCATGATTGCTTTGTGCCCCATGCCTATGATGATACTATGATATTGATTTGTGTTCGTGCTTGCGATATGTCATGTACATTGCCTATGCCTATTCTTTGCTCACATGACATGATTGCCATGATTTCCTCGCTCCACTAGTTTGCATGACTTGATTACTATTGCTTGCCTTGCTGCATCACCAATGATTTATACTTGCTCACTTCATGCGGTTGATGACAACTATCTACATGCTTTGCACATGATTCTTATTGCTTCTTGTCATACATCTCCATATGTTGCCTCTCTCATGATAGATGATTTGACATGTATTGAGTGCAACAATGTTTCTAATCTTGCTAATGAGCTTGCCCTCATAGCATTCTCACATATATTTGGAGATTTTGACATATTCCTCGTGAAGCATGCTTGTCTTACCTCTTTGCACCATATACCTAGTGCCATGGATATTGCCATTGTTGCATCATAGTATTCATGCACTTGTGCTTCTAATGGTTATGTGCAAAAGAAGAGAACCATCATGATGGATGATGTGTTTATCTACCATGCGCATACGTTCTTTGTTTTGTTGTGTGCATGTGTAGGATACTTGGACTTTGTGTCGACTTCCGCTTCACGTGAGTTGACCATTCGAGCTCTTGAGAGCGAACCACCTTCTACCACGACGATTCTACATCGCACTTGCTTGTGATTCGGCATTGTGAAGGACGCACAAGGACACACTTTCACGGTGATATCCTTCTCTTTTGAGAACCCCCAAACCATGATCATGAATATTATGGATCATACTACTTGTGTTGCTTTCCCCATGAGACTTATTGTTCATCTTGGATCACTTGATTGCACACTTGTTAGAGATCTTGCTTCGACTTGTCATTTTAACCATTCCATGCATCATGATATATATGCCTTGTGTGTTGCATCCAATTCTTGGATTATTTGCTCCTCTCATATGTTTGGTTGCAACAATGTCATCACTTCACATATGCCATGTCCCATTGCTTATCACATGATTGACTTGATTGCCTCACACATGATGAACAATTGCTCTTTCTATTGTGTTGAGTGCCACACTATGTTCACTACACCCTATGCACATTATGCTTGGATTGTCTTGCACTTGACCTATGTGTTTAGACATCTCATTTTCTTGGGTGTTGTGAATGATTCATATGCCTACCATAGACCTTTCATTGAGCAATTTGTGAATGCTTGCTATGACCTTGAGGTAGATGCTTCTCTTGTCAAACATATTTGCCTCTCTACCTCCCATTTGCATACTTGTTTCCATGTTGTCCTTGATTGTGCTCAATTCATATACTTACATGCCATGTCACAATCCTTTGTCAAACCATATGCTACGCTTGATGACAACACTTGTTTGGTGCATCACCTCTTGAATGCTTGGTTTTGCACTAACGCTAACCGCATTTGTTTTCCAAGTGCTTGTTCTCCTTGCTCCTTTCGAAGGAATCACGAGATGGTGCGACATTGGAGAGTGCCCACTTCAAGCTTCAAGATGATGAGAACTTGGTGATCGACCACTCCTACATGGCGACGCCATCTCTTTCCCATGGTGATTTGGTTTTCGATCCGAGGTCGGATCTTTCCCAAGGGGGAGGGGATGATGCGGAGCATCCTCTGGACATCACCATGTCAAGAGTCCATTCGGCAAGTGACACATGCGACATCTACTTCTCATACATAAAGGTGAATCTTCTCCTTTACACGTGTTCACTTGACCCCTTCGAGGATGGTATACTACTTGACACTTCTCCCGTGGGAATGCATAGGTATTGTCGGAGCTTCACGCATGTCGAGGAGGAGTGCAAGCGCTAAGGAACGACTACACCGTCCGCGAGGGAAGCATGGAAGAGAAGGAGGAAGAAGACCCAGGACGAGCGGTACTACCGCCCAAACCAAGCGGTACTAACGCTAGAGGCCCCCAAGCGGCACTACCGCCGAACTTCCGCTCTACTGCCACTCAACCCGACAAACTCCTGTGCTCGAGCGACCCGGGTCCGGTACTACCGCCCAGTCCAAGCGGCACTACCGCTTACAAGCGGTACTACCGCCCTCCCAAGCGGTACTACCGCTCTGCCTGTGCGCAGCCACGGGCCTTTGGCCTTGTATCCCTCTCCCACTTACCCCTTTGTGGCTAAGACTATAAATAGACCACCTCCACCTCCTTTCTAGGGTTAGCAAAGTAGTAGCTCATTAGAGATAGAGCTTTGCTCATCCATATCGGATCTACTCCATGAGAGAGACCGCGGCCCCTCTACGGAGAAGATCCACCTTGGATTCAAGACCCCTCACGGGAAGATCCCCTCGTGGATTCAAGACCTCCTCATGGAGATGAACCTTACCTTGTATCTTTCCCTTTGTTGTTCATGTACCTTGTGGATCTTGTGTGTTTGATTGTCTAGTGGATGTGTGATTGGACTTGTTCTTGAGTGTTTCCCCTTATGATTTCTCTCCGTTCTTCCCCGTGTTCTTCGCGGGATCCGCTCCTTTCGTGAAAGATCGGCTGTATAGGGTTCCACCCTACATCAGGTCATGCATTGGAGTTGGCCTTACAAGTGGGACCGCGGTTGAGGAAACCGACTATCGGCAAACCCCCGCCTCGGCCGCCGCGCGATGGCTGTGTTGGAGAAATGACGAGGTTGAAGAGATTGTTGTAGCACAGGCTCCAAGAAATATGGTGTCAGATGGAAGTCATGCTGGTGGCGTATGCCGTACTCCTCGACGTGAATGCTTGTTCTGGCCCATGCCACCCTACTACTCCTACTACTTATAGTAGTAGTATCGAGGATTCGAGGTGCTTGTTACGTACAGCGAACACATTAACATATGGCCCACCTGACACTGTGGCCAAATTTCCTGGAGTCTGTGCTAGGTTAAAAAGTGTTCTTTGTGAGGATGGGTGGCTGGTCTCAAGTTTAAAACTTGTTGTATTACGTACGTAGACGTAGAGATAGTGGAGCATGTGAAGCTAGTACAAATAGTGTACTATTGTTGATTGGCCTCACCCGATAACCTGTTGCAATGCACGTACACTTACGTATTCGGAAAATATTGTTTTGCCTCCTCGCAGCACCCACTCAGAAAAGCGACTCGAAAGCCATTCATAAATTTAGTAAGTTTATCACAGGCATATCATTTTATTACATACAACAGGTCATATACCCACAACGACAACGAGGATACATTATAAATTCTAAATTTTTCATCACACAACAAATAACAAGCAATGAAATGAACTTCAACTCAACCAATCCTCGGCGTTGGAAACGCTTGCTTTGGACCACAAGTGATTCTCTGGGAAGGGCCAGCTACTATCAATCTCGAGACCAACGCAGGACTGACCGTCTAGGCTGAAGCGGCCTACTATATCACGACCAGGGTAGGGAACCACCGCAATGTCCGACGTATAAATACAGTTGCTTCTCATAAATGGTAGTAACGTTGTGTCAACAGCAGTTGGATCGCCTTTCACCATCATTGGATAGTTTTGTCCAAGGAAGAGCGAATTTGCTCCAAGACTATGAATACTGTACCAGGGAGAAGGTGTTGGCGCTAGCACACTAGTATCCATCCCGAATACCATGCAACGGGTGTTGGAATAGGTCCGGAGAGTGCGACCATGGGAGACAACACCTGCTCCCTTAGTAGTAACATCAGTAGTGGGCTATATACAGACAAGAAGTGGTGATCCATTGGAATTAGTTGCCAGCTGCCAGTGAGCATATGGGCCCTGCTCGTCCTCATGCTCGTGATCATCACCATCGTCATCTCCCCCTTGGTTATAAACATTTTCAAGTATAGGTGGTGGAATGTTCACAGGATCTTGGAAACACAAGAAGAAGGTTAATTAGTAGAGAAGGGAAACTTGCTAACTCGCATGCATGTGGATGAAACAATTATAATTACGGTGGAAGACAAACGTACCGAAACTACGAGGATCCCATGCAAAAACAGTGCCACGAGTGGTGGCAGCAAACACAAGACCCTCGTATTCAATTGCATCACAGTACACATTCGTGAATAGAAACTGATTTTTGAGCAATATCCATCCAGTCAAACCACGAAGGACGGCAACAAACTTGTCGAAGATAGCAACAACTTGATAGTTCTTGTAATTCCAAGAGCGGTTGGGAACTCGAGAAATGGCTATCTTCCGTAGACGACAGTCACCATGATCATATTTGAACGTATGTAGATCATCTGTGTGCTCAACCTCAGGGCACTCGAAGATTTTTGGAAGTGGAATCCGCTGACGAGTGTACACATTCACAAGTTCCCATTCGCAATTGTTCCCAATATAAACAACCCAATCTCCATTTGGGCCTGCCCAAGCCTTGCCCTCAAGCGATGGCATCTTAACATCATATGTATCATTATCAAGCGGCATCAACTTGCACAAGGCGAGGCTTCCCTCGTCCCCGCGCCAGTCAGCAGGGTCATGGCGAAGAAGATAGGGGAGATCAAACCGCTCCTGGACCCTTGGGTTCCTTGTAATGATGTTATTAGTTGAGTCGAGAATGTTCTTGAACGAACCCGCCATGCTAGCCGAGGTGATGACGTCGCACCGATCAATGAGTTCCCCCACCACGTCATCTTTCAGATCGGGGCAAGAATAACAGGGTCGTTTTCGGCTTGTTCCCTCCATGGAGAAGACAATCGAACAATGGCAGAAGGAAGGGTGAAGGCAAAAGGAGGAGGGAGGAAGAGCATGCGACGGCAGTTCCAAATCGAGAGGGAAAGGCGAAGAGTCGGTGGACTGTTGCCAGTTTAGCATGGTGCACGAAGAGGCGCCCCGGCCTACACGTCCTTTCGGAAATTGTGAAAAAGGACTCGTCGTCGTCTCACTGACATGTTGGAACGGGACCACATGTCAACGAAACATGGTGTGTAATTTCTCGTGCAAAATGCGATTTGGCCGCGTTGCCCGAGGTGCCGCATTAGTTATCGACCTTTGTTTTTTTAACATACAATCTGAGTGGATAGCTCCTGTGGTCATCACACGTGAGCGGATATATAGGTGGGCTAGGTGGGCAGGCGGCAATAATCTAAGTGCTAAAAGAGTTGATCTCGAAAAAAGAGTTGATCCAATGCTTGGTTTCTTTTGGATTTTCCAACTATGACCATTGGATAGAGTGAATCAATGGCTTACGTTCAAAGTTATTCTCATACTATAGAATGCTATAGGAACGTGGAGAGATTTGGTTGATTTTATATCACTGAATAATATAAAATATTATGAGTGCAGACGCTCCACCCCGAGGTTTGTAGCTCCTTCTCAGTCGTCGGGAATCTATGTTCTTCCACTCTTTCGTTTAAGACATGAGCTTTGTTCATCCTGCTGCCGGCACGCGGGACATCTATATGCCTCCATTTTACAAAATCATACTATATGCCTCCAGGACACGCGGGACATCTAGCATCAAGGTGGCGTGTCGTGCAAGAAAATGGAGATATGCAGTGCGTAAGTGAGTCATGCACTTCGATGGCACCCAGTACTATGCAATATTTTTTTCTCCTCGATGGCACGTGAATAGTGCACGTACTCAATGACAGAGAACGGGATGGTAGCCATGGACATGGTCGGCCCTTTTTGAAGAGAGTACTAATAAATACGTAACTTTGATGTGTCCCGTCAACTCGCAGAATGACGAGAAGCTTGCTTACTACGCCTTCTCCCTCGCCAACGCGTGCGCGGTGGCTCGCAGCACGAGGAGAAACTTTTGCTTACAAGCGGTGGACGTGCAGCGGTTCATTTTGTGTCAGATTGCCAGAAGTAGTACCATCATTGTTGTTCGACTTCCGGAAGAGGAGAAGAGCCAAGTGCAAGGTCACCTAATAACCTAGTACAGTACTACTATAGCCAAAGTTGGTCCACCTTTTTAGAGCATGGTTAATTAATATAGGCGGCTCTTGCAGCAGCACATCATTTAGAGCAAGTAGTACTCTCTTCGTAGGATCAAAGGAAGTGAACAAAAGTTGGAGTGGATGCTAGATTGCTAATTAAAACATGATTACATAGGAAAAAAATCCTATAGCATTCTATCCTATGAATCAAACGACCAATGTAGGAAAATTATGAGGGGGGGTCTCTCCAACAGTGTTCCTCGGCTCGCACCTAGCATCACGGTGGTCGAACATGGAGTCATTCATCTGGTACACGTGGCATCTCCGATCTGGTACTCCAATATTAGGTTGGCTCTATGTGATGTGGCAACTTCATATACTAACTGGATGCTAGCTATACTACTACGGTACTCACACTCCAAGAAGTGAATCGAAAACCATTCATAAATTGAGTCTATGACACGCATTTGCAAATGTACCATTCATTACATACAACAAGTCATCAACACACAACAACAACGATGATACATGTTGGATTATAGATTATTTCCAACAAAACATTCTAGTAAATACTGAAGTTTTCATCACACAACAAATAACAAGCAATGAAATGAATTTCAACTCAACCAATCCTTGGCGTTGGAAACGCTTGCTTTGAACCATAGGTGCTCTGGGAAGGGCTAGCTATTGTCAATATCGAGAGGAACGCAGGACTGATCATCCAGGCTGAAGCGGCATATATCAGGAGTGGGTAGGGAACCACCGCAATGTCCGAGGTATAGATACAGTTGCTTCTCATAAATGGTAGTAACGTTGTGTCAACAGCAGCTGGATCGCCTTTAACCATCATTGGATAGTTTGGTCCAAGGAAGAGCGAGTTTTCTCCAAGACAATCAATATTGTACCAGGGAGAAGGTGTTGGTGCTAGCACACCAGTATCCATCCCGAATACCCTGCAACGAGTGTCGGAATAGGTCCGGAGAGGGCGACAATGGGAGACAACACGTGCTCCCTCAGTAGTAACAATCTCAGTGCACTGTATACATACAAGAAGAGGTGATCCATCGGAATTAGTTGCCAGTCACCACTGAGTATATAAGTCATGCTCGTCCTCATGATCGTGATCATCACCATCATCATCTCCCCCTTGGTTATAATTTTTTTCAAGTATAGGTGCTGGAATGTTCACAGGACCTTGGAAACACAAGAAGAAGGTTAATTACTAAAGGGAAACTTGCTAACCCGCATGCATGTGGATGAAACAATTATAATTACGGTGGAAGACAAACGTACCGAAACAACAAGGATCCCATGCAAAAACAATGCCACTAGTGGTGGAAGCAAACACAATATCCTCGTATTTAATTGCATCATAGTACTCATCATCCGTGTACAGAAACTGGTTTTTGAGCAATATCCATGGACGAACCGTGGAATCAGTAAGGACGGCAACAAGCTTGTCGAATATAGCAACAACTTCATAGTTCTCGTAATTCCAAGAGTGGTTGGGAACTCGACAAATTGCTATCTTCCGTAGACGACAGCCACCATGATCGTATTTGAACGTACGTAGATCATCTGTGTGCTCTACCTTAGGGCACTCTGAGATTTTTGGAAGTGGAATCCGTTGACGAGTGTACACATTCACAAGTTCCCACTCGCAATTGTACCCAATATAAACAACCCAATCTCCATTTGCGCCAGCCCAGGCCTTACCCTTAAGTGATGGCATCTTGAGATCACACGTATTATTATCAAGCGGCATCAACTTGCACAAGGCGAGGCCTCCGTCGTCCGCGCCCATGCGAATAGGCTTATAGCGAAGAAGATAAGGGAGATCAAACCGCTCCTGGACCCTTGGGTTCCTTGTAATGATGTTATTAGTTGAGTCGAGAATGTTCTTGAACGAACCTGCCATGCTAGCCAAGGTGATGACGTCGCACCGATCAATGAGTTCCCCCACCACGTCATCTTTCAGATCGGGGCAGGAATAACAGGGTCGTTTCCGGCTGGTTCCCTCCATGGAGAAGACGATTGAACAATGGAAGAAGGAAGGGTGAAGGCAAATGGAGGAGGGAGGAAGAGCGTGCGACAGCAGTTCCAAATCGAGAGGGAAAGGTGAAGAGTCGGTGGACGGTTGCCAGTTTGCCACGGTACACGAAGAGGCGCCCCGGCCTACACGTCCTTTCGGAAATTGTACAAAAGGACTCGCCGTCGTCTCATTGACATGTTGGAACGGGACCACATGTCAACGAAACATGGTGTGTAATTTCTCGTACAAAATGTGATCTGGCCGCGTTGGCCCGAAGTGCCGTATTATTTCTCGACTTTATTTTTTTAATGGCGTCCCATTCAGTTTTGAAGCACGACTAACTGGTACTGTTTGCAGAGAAAATATAAACTACTCTACCACTACTCCACCTCTAGTACTAGTAGTATAAAAAGATATATAGGCTGGAGATTCAGAGCTTTCTTGCTAAGGGCTGCCCACTTGCTTCTCACACTATCACCCTCTCTCCAGATCTAAAAAAGACGGCCTCTCTCTCCCTCCTCACCGGTGGTCACAGATCCGCCGGGGAAGAAAAGGACGTGCAGCGTTGACGCACTCGTCGGCGGCGAGCGAGGTCACGCACTGACGACAAGGCCGTCCTCTCAGACCTAGCGCCCGCGCGGGATGGCCTCCGTCCCCAAGCTCGCTGCCGTAGTGCGTGCGGAGGACGACGACCACGAGCGAAGCCACTTCCCGCCGACCCTCAGGTATGCTACCCCTTTCCGAACCATACCCTTGTTCTATTGCCCCATCTGCCACGTCGCTGCATGTGGATCTTTTTCCACTCCACCATCTTCCCAATTTGCTATCCTCTGCTCTGCTGGTCACGCAGACGAAAACCTTAATTTGCACTATTAAAGGAAACCCTACTTCATGCAGACTAATCCATGTCTGGGTTGAATAAGGAAAGGAAGGGAGACTGTACTGTCCAAGAGAGTAGGCATCGAACCCGCATCTAGGTTGAAAAGGGGAAATCAGTAGCTAAGGAACGAGTCTCGTGTCTCTTGGTTGAAGAAGGGTAGAAAGGCATGACAACGCAATAGAGAATGACCAGGTCGATCGGTTTGTTGTCCTCACAGAGGAAAAAGGTGGCTAAACATAACAAAAATGGGACGTAATCCACATATGCTGCCTGGATATTTGTTGCTCTGGGCAACCATACCTCCCTCACCACTCTAAGCGTCCGTGGAGGTACATCATACTGGTGCGCCCACTATCCGAATGGGCCTCCCATGCTCTTATTGTCACTTTTTTGCTGTTAGTATAACGCCAGCAGTCAAGTCAAGCAATGCTACTGCTAAAGTGATGCCACATTTAACTAATGCCGCACTCAGTCTAATGCCACCGATAAATTTAAGCAAAGCCATTTAATGTCACTTGATTATTTCAGGGTTAGCCGTTGATTTTGGATGTATTAAATATTTTTCAGTTAAGGCATTCTAATGTTGTTGCACAGCCAGTATATCAACGATGAAACTTGTTACTACCTTCAGATTTTTGCGCTGTTAATGCTTATAGATTACATACCTCACTTTCATGAGATAAGTTAATTTTTTTGTACAATGTCACCAAAATGCCAAGGCGCTGATGTCATTTTATTTTGGTTAAACTACACAAAAAATTATGAAGACAAGAGGAAAGGTCAAGAGTGGGCACCTCCTCCTCCGGCTGTTCTCTTGATTCGTTCGATCAAGTTTTTATGTTTCATCGATTATCAAGATTGGGACAGCAATTTTAAGGTCCCCCCGAGTTCGAAATGATATTTACCTTGGAGGTACATGGTTTGCAATTTTTTTATACTATCATTAGTTAATAATGCTAGTTACCTTCAGACTTTTGTATTTGGTTTAAAGCTCATGCACAACTAGTATACCAATGCTGAAACGTGTTTCCTTTACAATTAGTACTGTTAATTCTTATAGAAATCTTCCAGTGCCAGAGTTTATTGAAACCTGTTCAGTAAAACCATTGTATTGTACCCTGTAATAAAATAACTACTCTACTATTGCACTAGCCACTGGATTAGTGTATATTTGAAGTATTCAAAATTTCGAATGGTGTTGCATTAGCGTATGGACATAAATAAAGTGTGGCAAGCTTTCCCAGATATGTGCTCAAGAAAACTACTACCTGTTTTTCTAAATACTAGACGTTTGGGTACTTTAAACTGAACCGCGAAAACATCTTATATTAAGGAACAGAGGGTGTAGAGTTCACTCAAATTATCCCGGTAAAGCTAGTCACGCCTTTGTTAAAATTAATGTTCATTATGTTATCGGAGGAGGTCTGTAAGTTTGTCTCTAATGCCTGTCGACTACATACCTGACATCATGATGTAATGTTAAGTCATTTCCTTTTGTACAGTGTCACTGAATTGTCAAGGCGGTGATGGCATTTTATTTTAGTTGAACTACACAAAATATGCTTAAAAGAAGAGGAAAGGTCAGGAATCGATCATTCTTTCAGAAAGAACTATATATGCCTTTCTGACATCAGCGTTGTTGCCTTATTTATTCCTTCAAATAGGTGGTTAGAAACAGTCTTTCTACCTTTTCCCATTAAGAAATTGGAATGCTTATATTTGTGAGTCTATGCTTCAACTAGTGACACTTTTATAGTAATCACACTTTCAATATATATGCAAACAGGGATGCTCGATTTTAGTGGAACTGCACAAAAAGTTCAACTGGTTCAACATTAGGAGCATGTTTTCTTCCAAACCTTTATATCCAATTGGTGGCACTATGAGTTGTTCATTAATAAGGTACATGGTTTGCTACTATCTTGCTACTCTTTTTGTACTGTCATTAGATAGTAATACTAGTGGTTTGCATGTGAATTTATTGGCAGGGTGGACCTACATTGGAGGTGCAGGACAGGATTCAATGATTGGATGCTCAATTTCGGTTGTATCGATTTCACCTCTTCCATCACTGCGAACATGGATGTCCTTGGTCTAATGAAGAATAGGCGCTATATTTCTGCTCTGAACAAGCAAATCAATTCAGTATGAAATTGTCCAGGGCAAAACATGATTGTATCAAATTGTCCAGTGCAAAACATGACAGATGCTAAGCGGAAGAGACATGTTTAAACCAAAAATACAATGTGGGGTATATGTTTACTAGCTGCTTGATATTTGTGCAGACAGAGATGTCTGCCGTCGCTATTTGGCAAACACACAAAGTGACCGCAATTTTGGTTGAACTGCACAAGAGAATAGTATAGTCACTGCATGTAGTGCCATTTGAAAATAGACACAGAAAGATTGGATAGTCACTTCATGGACTGCAGAAAAGTAGTACTGTACTATTTATTGGCCAACACTAGGTGCTTCATTGCTTTGGTCTGATTATACAATGGGCATCATTTTGCCTAAGTTAAAGTTTGTATTCCGAAAATAGTCTCGCCGTGTGATCGAGAGAAGACCAAATCATATTGCAGTGGATGTTCCTCCATCATGTGTGGTTCATTATCATGGTTCCAGCTGTTGGTGAAACCACTTACGTTTGCAAGAGGAATTGTAGACTTCACAAACAAATTTGTCTTTCAGTCTGTACTGAATGTTGGTCAAGAGAAGCATCCATGTTAGTAGGAAGAACATATGTTTTTTCTAGATCTTTGCTTTTGGAGCTACATATTTGTATATGATCTGTGAATAATTGAGATGCATTAACATGTTTATCTTATGTATGGGAATCGTACTAGTTGGTTTTAGTTGTGGCTGATCTTTGCTTTTGGAGCTACATATTTGTATATGATCTGTGAATCATTGAGACGCATTAACAGTTCCTTATATCTGTTCGCCCAGTGTTTACAAGTTACTGATCGATCACTAGCTAGCCTACTAATGCGCTCCTGGCAGTTTTAGTTGCGATGCAAGATCCGAAGTGGCAGTTTTTTGAATAAAAATGCCTACCTCTCAAGAAACTGACAAGCTGCTCCGAAGAAAATGCCATTCGAATCTGAAGAAACTGCCAGCGAAAACGTTCGCAAATGCCTTATCTCCCAGCTAAAGTTCATCAACTAATGCCCTCAGTTGCGACTTGTTGCATGCTGCTCCACGTACTGGCTGCGAGCGATTTTGAGTGCCTGCATGCAGCCGGCCGTAATTAAGGCAGCTAACTGATGCGAAAAAGATGCGCTTTAATTGTTGCCGGCTTTTAAATCCGTGGAATCATTATTGACAAGGAGGGAGATGATTCGAGTGCACTCGTTTGACCGTCATGCCGGCGTGCGACCTAGCACGGACGGGATGGCACAGTCAGAATTTCAGTTTCTCTAGTTTTCCACGGCAAGCTGGTGCGCTAAGCCATGCCTGCTTAATTATGCATTGAATTCCGATGACCATCGCGCTACCTTCCGCCTATAAGTACTGTTTCCCGGCCTTCTACGGTGGCACCGTGACCCAACTCGCCCTATCCTCATAAGCCCCCACCGGCCCAACGTCGCTCGCCACTTATCCTCGCTCTTGCCACGTCTGCCATGCCCCCGCCCGTCCGCGATAGGCGAGGCCGGAGGCGGTCACCGCCGGAACTAGTGTTCAGTTTTTCACCGGAAGGCAGACGGAGGGAGGAGGCATTCTATCGGTCTTTAGATGGCAATGCGGAGATCGAGGACTTGTTGGAGTGCGACCGCTTGGCGGTGGAGTAGGAGTTGTTGGAGCGCGACCGCTTGGCGGAGGAGCAGCGTATCGCCGATTTGCGCCGCCAACGGGACATGGAGCAGCAGCGCACCGACGCTCTGAGTCGCGAGCAGAGCGCCCGCAACTAGGCCGACTATGTGGAGGCTGGCGCCCGGCAAATAGCCCTGGAGGCTGTCGGGCACGCACGCGTTCGCGACACCGATTTTTCCTACCAGCTCGTCAAGTGGGTTTCCCGCTTAGAAGCCGAAGCTTCGGTGGACCACGCCGGCATGGAAAGGGCCAACGCGCGCGAGCAACCCGCCCTATCGCACCTCTGGTAAGTCCGAGGCGAGGCGGAGGATGCCAGTGCCGGCGTTTAGCGTGTACCGCAGATGGCGGCCGGCATCGTCTAGTTAGCTAAGAGTAAGTTAGTACTTGTACGCTACTAGAGTATTAGTGGGAGTAGATAGTTAACTTGGCTATGATGGTTGTCAACATGGAAGTTCAGTACTCTATATGTGGATCAGACCTATTACTTTGCTCTGAATGTTGAACTTTCCGTTTGAACGTATGGAATGGGCTGTTATTTTTTTAAATGGGTTGTATTTGTCCTCCACGGGTTTAGAGGTTGACTTGTGGGCCTACCAAGTTGACGCGTACACAATCAGGAGATGATTGTACGTGGGGAGGATGACAGCAGGGACCCGCCAAGGCCATGGCAGTACACAAGCAAGTGCCTCCTTATTTCAAGCCAATTAAAAAATGGCTCCTCCTAATGGGCTTCTGACATCTGGGTCCCATGCCATTGTCAACGTAGTCAATAAACGAGAGAATTGCACAATGAGCGGCTAACACCAGGGACCCAGCAGCTCGCCCAGTTATTTTTGTTTTGGGTTAATTTGATAAATGCCACTCCAAATCTGGTGTTTCTGAGAAATGCCACTGCAATTTCCAAACTTTGAAAAATGCCATTTCCAGTGGCATTTTTCGAAGTCTGGAGTGGCGTTTTTCAAAGTTTGCAAATTGCAGTGGTGTTTTCCAAAGGTTGCAAAAATTGCAATGGCATTTTTCAAAGTTTGGAAATTGCAGTGGCATTTTTATGAATCGCGATAATTGGAGTGGAATTTATCTAATTTTTTTGAGACGGAAGCAGGGTGTCAACTGGGCTGTGCGGGGCACTCTGACCTGTCTAGACAGCCTTCTCTTTTATGTTTACCATAGACCAGCCCAGTAGTTTTTTTCTTTTTGAAAATGGCTAGCCCAGTTTTTTGTGATTTGCCAAGTAAGTCGCTTTGTCAAGCCTGTTGGGCTGCAAATCTTTCATGACGAGGAGTGCTTCATTCGGCTGGACGAGAAAATGGCCTATCAGTAATGAGAAATGGGTTGTACATTTTAAAAATACATCAAACCGGCAATTAGTTTCAAATTTCTTTTATTCATTTTGAGATTTTAAATTGCATTAATTTTTATGCGTGGACAATTTGTTGGATTTTATATTGATATACATTTATTTTTAAAATCAGTTTGAATGTGACTCGAAATTTCGGGATTAAAAACAGTTCGGACCGCACCGAAATAAGCAAAATTTCATATAATTTTTTAACCGTGGCCACAATATGGGCTGTAATGCTAACAAAAAGAATATGGGCTCCAAAAAAACCTTAAGAAATAATGGCAGATGGGATGTATGCTGTTTTCCACAGATTTGAGGCTTTCCTAAAAAAAGGTTGACGCACAAGCAGTGACTGTAGGATGTCCATCCAACGGCCGTCGTGCTTCTTCAATCTCTGCTCTTCCTGCTCCAGCCGCTCAAACAAGCGCCGGCGGGACTGCCTGCTCCCTCCTCCCGTGGCCGGCTGTGCTGCCGCGCATGCCTCACCGCCCCATCGTACTCCCATCGCTGGCATAGCCATCCCTCTACTCACCCACACCTGTTGTTATTCTCCGGCGACGGCAGACGAACCAGTAAACCCTCGTACAGTCGTACTCCCCTCCGCGTGGGAAACAACTGCCCAGTCTTCCCTACTTCCGTGTCGTCCACCGCCCTGGTGCTCTCGGCGCGGCCTGGTCAACGTGGTCAACGACCGACATGCATCTGAAGTGGACTGTACGTGGAGAGGCTGACAGCTGGGTCCACGGCCGCACGCAAGGAAATGCCTCCTTATTACACGCAAAATAATGATTCCTCCACCTGACATCTGGGACCCACCGAAAGGGCCTCTGTATTTCATGAAAAAAATGTTACCGCCGCTGACAGCTCAGACCCACCAGCTATATCTTCACACGCAAGGAAGTGCGTCCTTATTACGCACACAAAAATGAATACTCGCCTTGCTAGCTGGGACCCAGTATAGTGGCAGGCTGACTTGTGGGCCTACTAAGTTGACGGGGACGGAGGGTGTTGTCAACTTAGTCAACATGCACGATTCTAGTTCCAGTGACCGTACGATGTCCATCCAACGGCCGTACGTAGTGCTTCTTCAACCTCTGGTCTTCTTGCTCCAGCCGCCCAAACCAGCGCCGGTCGTGCCTCGTGCTCCTGCCTCCCATGGCCGGCTGCGATGCGGCGGAGGCCTCACCGCCCCCTACTACTCCCACCGCTGGCCAGGCCATCCCTCTACTCACCCACACCCCCTATTATTCTGCGGCAACGGCACCGCAGCGAACCAGTGAACCCTCATACTCCTCTACGCGTGGGCATCCACTACCGCGTCTTCCCCAGCTCCGCGTCGTCCCCTTCCTAGGCCTCGCCGTCGTCCATCGCCCTGGTGCTCTCGGTGCGACGTGGTCAACATGGTCAAGGAACGACTTCCATCGGAAGAGTACTGTACGTGGAGAGGCTGACAGCTGGGTCCACGGCAGCCGCAAGGAAGTGCCTCCTTATTACGCGAAAAATAATTATTCCTGCACCCGACAGCAGGGACCCATCGGACGGGCCACCGTATTTGGTGAAAAAAACATTTCCCCCTGACTGCTGGGACCCATCGGACGGGCCACCGTATTTCGTGAAAAAAATGTTCCCCCGCTGTCAGCTCGGACCCACTAGAAGTGCCGCCTTATTACGCACAAAAAAATGAATACTCCCCCCGCTAGTTGGGACCCACCTTGGTGGGTGGCTGACTTGTGGACCTCCTCCAGCCTCCACGGGCTACTGTTCATCCACCGTCGACCTCCTCCAGCCTCCACCTGCGACTGTTCATCCACGGGCTCCTGTTCATCCAGCCTCCACCGCGCACTACTCCACCGGCTACTGTTCAACCAGCCCTCTCCACAGGCTCCTGTTCAACCACCGCCGATGGAAATGAGGCCCGGTGTACCGCACAACGGAGGAAACAGCCTTGTGTTCGACCGGCCATGTTCGAAACAGGACCCTATTCAGCGGGAGGGGTCTGGCGTACCGCAAAACGGAGGAAACAGACCTCCTATGGTCGAAACGAGGGTCCTGTTGATCGGGAGGGGTGTGGCGTACCACAAAACGGAGGAAACAAACTTGTGTTGGAGGTCTACGGTCGAAACGGGGGTCCTGTTCATCGGGAGGGGTGTGGCGTACCGCAAAACGGGACTCCACGGGATACTGTTCATCTCCACCGTCGACCCCCTCCAGCCTCCACGGGCTACTGTTCATCCACCGTCGACCTCCTCCAGCCTCCACCTGCGACTGTTCATCCAGCCTCCACCGCGCACTACTCCACCGGCTACTGTTCAACCAGCCCTCTCCACGGGCTCCTGTTCAACCACCCCTCCACGGGCTACTGTTCATCCAGCCCTCCACCGTCTACTGTTCATCCTGCCCTCCACAGGGTGGTCTTGTTCATCCAGCCCTCCACGGGGTCCTGTTCATCCAGCCCCAACCGGCTCGATCGATCGGGGTCCTGTTCATCCAGCGGCGACACCACGGGGTCCTGTTCATCCACCCCCACCGGGAACTATTCATCCAAACCCCCCAGCAACGCTCACTGTTCATCCAGAGGTAGCATCGATCGGCTTCAGTTAGCAGCAGTAGCGAAGGAATCGCTCGATCGGGTTTAGTTAACAGCATCGATCGATCGCTCGGGTTCAGTAACGCGTAGCCTGCAGTGCAATCGCTCGGGTTCAGTTAGAGCCCAACCCTCGCACCCACGCGCGTGCGTGTACGAGAGAAACGCGCATCGCTCGGCCCCGACCACCCACCGTAACCGGGAACACCCAGATATTTTCCTTGCCCTCGCTTCTACCACGGTTTTTTCCATCGTGGACGGCCCAAAGAATGTAATGCAGCTGCGTCTCCGGCCCGCCCAGGACGAAAAGCCCATTTTCTGTCATGATTTTTTGTCATAGAAGTAGGACCCCACCATATCTATGATGATACCGGGTTTTGTCACAATTATCGTCATAGAAGTGTCATAAGTATGACAGAAAAAAATTCGTTCGGCCCAAAATGTCACGGATGTGTCTTTTTTTGTAGTGACCTCAACCTGGGGATATGCACGTGAAGTTCAAGAAGTCTAGTCTCCCTAAGAGGGCTAAACTGTCTAACAACCGATCTATTCCTTCTCGTTTTCGGCAGAAAAGCAAAGGAGACTTATGTGACAAGATCTTGAAGCTGGAATCGGAGGTCGATGATTTAAAGGAGGAAATTGCTCTTCTCAATTACAATATGAAGAAGCTGAAAGCACGATTTGCATCATCAACAACTCCATCATCACCACATCCGGAGAAAGAGACATAAACACATGGGTATGGGCACTCCCCTTGGCAACTGCCAAGCTTGGGGGAGGTGCCCCGGTATCGTATCACCATCACACTCCTATCTTTACCTTTTTCTTAGTTCGATCCTTTTAGTAATATCCTGATTTAGTAGAATAAAGTTTTATTATGATCTAGTTTTGATTTTGCTTTATGATCCTTCTATGTAATCGAGTCCGTGAGCTATATATATAATAAAGATTAGTGTTGAGTCAAGGGCTTGATTATCTTGCTATGATCTTGAGGGAACAAAAGAAAAAGAAAGAATAAAAAGAAATAAATAGATCATATTGATCTTATGGAGAGTAATGAATTCACATATAAAGAGTATGATGAATAAAAGTTGTTGAGAGTTGACAAACATAGTTTTGGTCATCGTTGCAATTAATAGGATGTAATAAAGAAAGAGAGGTTCTCACATATAAATATACTATCTTGGACATCTTTTATGATTGTGAGCACTCATTAAAATATGACATGCTAAAGAGCTGATGTTGGACAAGGAAGACAACGTAATGGGTTATGTTCTCTTATATCCGAAATAAAGTATATTGTCATGGATCTTCCAACATGTTGAGCTTGCCTTTCCCCCTCACGCTAGCCAAATTCTTTGCACCAAGTAGAGATACTACTTGTGCTTCCAAATATCCTTAAACCTAGTTTTGCCATGAGAGTCCACTATATCTACCTATGGATTGAGTAAGATCCTTCAAGTAAGTTGTCATTGTTGCATGCAATAAAAATTGCTCTCTAAATATGTATGATTTATTAGTGTGGAGAAAAGAAGCTTTATACGATCTTGTGATGTGGAAGAAATAAAAGCGACGGACTGCATAATAAAGGTCCACATCACAAGGGGCAATATAAAGTAGCGTTCTTTTGCATTAAGATTTCGTGCATCCAACCATAAAAGCACATGACAACCTCTGCTTCCCTCTGCGAAGGGCCTATCTTTTATTCTTGTCTTATACCTTATACAAGAGTCATGGTGATCTTCACCTTTCCTTTTTACATTTTATCCTTTGGCAAGCACATTGTGTTGGAAAGATCCTGATATATATATATATATATATATATATATATATATATATATATATATATATATATATATATATATCCAATTGGATGTAAGTTAGCATGAACTATTATTGTTGACATTACCCTTGAGGTAAAAGGTTGGGAGGCAACACTATAAGCCCCTATCTTTCTTTGTGTCCGATTAAAACTCCATAACCATAAGTATTGCGTGAGTGTTAGCAATTGTGAAAGACTAAATGATAGTTGAGTATGTGGACTTCCTGAAAGGCTCTTATATTGACTCTTTCCTACGTTATGATAAATTACAATTGCCTCAATGACCGAGATCATAGTTTGTTAGTTTTCAATGAAGTTTCTGATCCATACTTGAAATTGTGAATAGATTGTTACTTTAGCATAAGAAATCATATGACAATATTTATATATGTTGCTGTTATAAGAATGATCATGATGCCCTCATGTCCGTATTTTATTTTATTGACACCTCTATCTCTAAACATGTGGACATATTTTTCGTTATCGGTTTCCGCTTGAGGACAAGCGAGGTCTAAGCTTGGGGGAGTTGACACATCCATTTTGCATCATGCTTTTATATCGATATTTATTGCATTATGGGATGTTATTACACATTATGTCACAATACTTATGCCTATTCTCTCTTATTTTACAAGGTTTGCACGAAGAGGGAGAATGCCGGCAGCTGGAATTATGGGCTCGAAAAAGAGCAAATATTAGAGACCTATTCTGCACAGCTCCAAAAGTCCTGAAACTTCACGGAGGCTGTTTTTGGAATTAATAAAAATACTGGCGAAAGAATCAACCAGAGGCGGCCCACCCACCATCCACGAGGGTAGGGGGCGCGCCCTACCCCCCTGGGCGCGCCCCCTGCCTCGTGGGCCCTTTGGCAGGCCTCCGGTGCCCATCTTCTGCTATATGAAGTCTTTCACCCTGGAAAAAATTTGAGGGAAGCTTTCGGGACGAAACACCGCCGCCACGAGGCGGAACCTTGGCGGAACCAATCTAGGGCTCCGGCGGAGCTGTTCTGCCGGGGAAACATCCCTCCGGGAGGGGGAAATCATCACCATCGTCATCACCATCGATCCTCTCAGCGGGAGGGGGTCAATCTCCATCAACATCTTCACCAGCACCATCTCATCTCAAACCCTAGTTCATCTCTTGTATCCAATCTTTGTCTCAAAACCTCAGATTGGTACCTGTGGGTTGCTAGTAGTGTTGATTACTCCTTGTAGTTGATGCTAGTTGGTTTATTTGGTGGAAGATCATATGTTCAGATCCTTTATGCATATTAATACCCCTCTGATTATGAACATGAATATGATTTGTGAGTAGTTACGTTTGTTCCTGAGGACATGGGAGAAGTCTTGCTATAAGTAGTCATGTGAATTTGGTATTCGTTCGATATTTTGATGAGATGTATGTTGTCTTTCCTCTAGTGGTGTTATGTGAACGTTGACTACATGACACTTCACCATTGTTTGGGCCTAGAGGAAGGCATTGGGAAGTAATAAGTAGATGATGGGTTGCTAGAGTGACAGAAGCTTTACCCCTAGTTTATGCGTTGCTTCGTAAGGGGCTGATTTGGATCCATATGTTTCATGCTATGGTTAGGTTTACCTTAATACTTCTTTTGTAGTTGCGGATGCTTGCAATAGGGGTTAATCATAAGTGGGATGCTTTTCCAAGAAAGGGCCATATCCAAGCACCGGTCCATCCACATATCAAATTATCAAAGTAACGAATGCGAATCATATGAGCGTGATGAAAACTAGTTTGATGATAATTCCCATGTGTCCTCGGGAGCGTTTTCCTTCATATAAGAGTTTGTCCAGGCTTGTCCTTTGCTACAAAAAGGATTGGGCCATCTTGATGCACCTTATTTACTTTCATTACTTGTTACCCGTTACAAATTACCTTATCACAAAACTATCTGTTACCGATAATTTCAGTGCTTGCAGAGAATACCTTACTGAAAACCGCTTGTCATTTCCTTCTGCTCCTCGTTGGGTTCAACACTCTTACTTATCGAAAGGACTATGATATATCCCCTATACTTGTGGGTCATCAACCATCTTCATCCTACGCCTCTCATGGATTGATAAACCCTAGGTCATCCACTTGAGGGACATTTGCTACTTTCCTACAAAACTCTACGCTTGGAGGCCCAACATGAGTCTTGATGGTATATCTTTAGATCTTGCAATTGAATCTTTTAGTTTCTTGTTTTACCACTAGTTAGGTTTATAAAATAAAACTACAAAAAATGGAATCGAGGTTGCGTCATATTATTTTTCTTTATCATGTCTTTCTTGAAAATGATAGATCGAAAATTGTGCACAGTTGATAGAAGAAGAATTCAATATAATGTTTGGTATAAAATATTTGAATGATGAGCATGATTGCAATGTTGTTAGTGTGAATTCTTTGAATATCCATAATGATAATGATATGCAAAACCATAAGCGTGGGGATGCTATGTTTGATGAAGATGATATTTTTAGTCCCCCAAGTTTTGACGAGAGAATTTATTGTGATGATTGCATGCCTCCTATTTATGATGATTATATTGATGAAAGTGGGTTTGGAAGTTTGTCAACTTTATGTAATAATGATCCCACTATTTTGGAGGGTGTTGAATCAAATTGTAATAATGGTAAAAGTGGATTTGGAGAGGTCATGACTTTATTTAATGATGAATCCACTATTTTGGAAGAGTTTTCAATTGACTATGATAAAAAAAGTTGCTATATATGATGATTATTGCGATGATATGTATGCTGTAAAGAGTAATGGTATCCAACAAACTTGTCATCATGATTTTAATGCTCAAATTGATTATGTGGATCAAGTATCATGTGATAGTTATTTCACTGAATTTGCTCCCACTACTATTTATGAGAATAAATTTGCTTATGTGGAGAGTAGTAAAATTTCTATGCTTGTAGATCATGAAAAGAATGCTTTATGTGATATATATATATTGTTGAATTCATTCATGATGCTACTTAAAATTATTATCAAATAGGAATATATGCTTTTACATATTGCAATAATATCAAGTTTCCTCTCTATGTGTTGAAAGTTTTGAAATCATGCTTGTTTTTCCTTCCTATGCTAGTTGATTCTTGTTCCCTTAAATTGTTTGCTCACAAAATCCCTATTCATAGGAAGTGGGTTAGACTTAATTGTGCTTTCCTTGTGATTCATGATGCTCCCGCTATGTTTCAATTTTTTTTCTTTTGTGTGAGCATCATTGGAATCATCATGCCTATCTAAAAAGGCATTAAAGAAAAATGCTTGTTGGGAGACAACCCAATATTTATACCTATTGTTTTTGTGTGTTCACATGATTAGGATACTGTAGTAATCATGTTTTATAGCTTTTGTTTCAATAAACTGCCAAGTAAAGCCTTTGGGGTAGGGTGGATGATAGTTGACTTGATTCTATAAAAAACATAAACTTTTGCTTCCAGTAACATAATTTTTTAATTCAGAGGAATGCGATAAAATTCTGAATTTTTTACACATGATTGGTATGCAAATTTTCTACGTTTTCCTAATTTTCATAATTTTTGAGTTTACAGAAGTATGGCCATTGTCCAGATCTTTATACATTGTTCTGTTTTTTGACAGATTCTGTTTTCAATGCATAGTTTGCTTGTTTTAGTGTTTCCATAGATTATATTAAGTGATATAAATTGTGGAAATAATAAGGTAAAGTAGGCATTGTTTGAGAAAAATAATGAATCTTGTCTTTGAAAGTACCCAAGTGAATGATTCGTTCTATCATACTAACCTATCTCATGAAGTTCCGTTAAGTTTTGTGTGATTGAAGTTTTCAAGTTTTGGGTGAGATATCAACATGAGGAGAATAAGGAGTGGAAAGACCCTAAGATTGGGGATGCCAAGGCACCCCAAGGTAATATTAAAGGAAGACCCAAGCAACTAAGCTTGGGGATGCCCCAGAAGGCATCCCCTCTTTCTTCTAACGACCATCGGTAATTTTACTTGGGGCTATATTTTTATTCGTCACATGATATGCGTACATTCTTGGAGCATCTTTTGTGTTTACTTTTTCCTTTTTCTTTTATGCACCATGCTGGTATGAGATAGTCCTTGGTTGATTTATAGAATGCTCTTTGCACTTCACTTATGTCTTTTGAGTATGGCTTTATAGAATGCTTCATGTGCTTCAATTATATCATTTGAAGTTTGGATTGCCTGTTTCTCTACACATAAAAACCACCATTTGTAAAATGCTCTTTTGCTTCACTTATACTCCCTCCGTCTCAAAATAAGTGATTCGACTTTATACTAACTTTATACTAAAGCTAGTACAAAGCTGAGTCACTTATTTTAGGACGGAGGGAGTATTTGTTAGAGCATGGGCATATCTTTTGTACAAAGAATTAAACTCTCATGCTTCGCTTATATCTATTTAGAGAGTTGACAGGAATTGGCCATTCACATGGTTAGCCATAAAATCCTACATAAAACTTGTAGATCACTGAATATGATATGTTTGATTCCTTGCAATAGTTTTGCGATATAAAGATGGTGATATTAGAGTCATGCTAGTGAGTAATTGTGGATTGGTAGAAATACTTGTGTTAAGGTTTGTGATTCCCGAAGCATGCACGCATGGTGTTGGGGATATACCCCGCGATATGACCCGGCCGGAGATATGACCCGGTTGGGACTTGATGTTTCATTGGCAACCCGCCAGAAGATTGGTGACTCATGTGTCTGGCGGTTCACTGGTGTGACGACTCATGAGCCTGAAGACTCATTGGTGACCCGACGGGTGTTTCAGATGGATGACAAGGCCCAAGGCCCAGAAGGCCGGCTCATGTTATGGTGGGCCGGCTTAAGAGGAAAGCGTAAGGAATATTCCCTTACAAAGGAAGCAAGACTAGGACTCCACTTTTAATTGAGTAATCCTAATCCTACTAGGACTAGTCATTTAACCCGCCCCTTCAACTTATATAAGGAGGGGCAGGGCACCCCAAAGAGGGACAAGAAAGAAGAAACAATCTCTAGGGCTAGAAACAAAGAGCCGGCTTACCGGCGATTCCCTCATGATCATAATGAGACCTAGCCACAAACATCATGTAGGGTTATTACCGGATGATGTTTCTCAGGGCCCGAAGCTGTCTAAATCCATGTCGTGTGTTGCGTCTCTCGATTCCACTCAACCCCTCTCAAGCTACTACAAAGATGCGTTGGCCTCACGACTAAGTCCTCACACTAGGACATCTGTCGTGACAATTCCACGATAGTTGGCGCCCACCGTGGGGCCTGCGCACGGTGGTGTTGAGTTCTTGAAGGGATCTTTTTTAGGGTTCGAGAAGTTCGCAATTTTCTGGCTCAACAAAAGCCGGCATGGAAAAATTCATATCAATTCATCAATCAAGAGTGACGAATTGTTCTGCGGCGGCAGATATGAGATTGAGATTGTTTTAGGGTTACAGGTCGTGCGGCTGCCTCACGTGCCGTGGTAATCGCCGAGACCAAGATGAAGCTTTTCGCTGCAGATTTTCTTTCTCAGATTGCGGGACGGATATACCAAGGCCGACTCGGAGCAATCCTGCACTATGGTCAAGTCGCCGTAGTCCTTTATTTTTCTCCAGCAGGGCAAGCTAGGTGCACGCACAGGGACTGGTCCTGCTGTGGTGTCCTCATGAGAAGCCTGAAGACGCCTCTGTTCGTACGAGACAACAATGACAATCAAACTTCTTCAATTAGTACTTTGCCACGTGATGATAAGGTTGTTCTACAACTCCAAATTTTTTACTTACCAAGATGAAAATTGCCTTTTCAAATTCATACGGGATATACTACCAAAAAAGACTGAAGCTCTCACGTGGTCAGACAATCCATCATTGTGCTAGATTAGTGAAGTCAGATGATGGGATTCGACCTTCACGGCCTCGCCCTGCCGCCCGCTTTAGACCAAAAGACCACAAGTCTCCGCCTCGGTTTCTGTTCCGAGTTGCTACCGGTTTCTTTGCTCCGCCTGCTACCGGAGCACCTCCGAGCCACGCTGAGCCACCCTGGACTCACCTTGTCATCTGCAAGACAGGCCTCGCTACCGCGTTCGGCCACCGGGTCGCCCTCACGCTTCTTCTTGCCGAAGCCGCTTGCTGTGGCACATTAAAGCCGCCCGCCCCATTGACCCAGTCCATCTGTCGCCATCGCCGCGTCTGAGTCGCCCCCTCGCTGGGTTGAGCCGCCCGCTAGGTCTCGCTGCTGCAAGCTGGCCTCGCCGGCCGCTGCCGTCCGCCTTTGAGACCTCCTTCTCCGCCCGCCTCAGCAGTAGCAGGGCTAAACCGCCGCCCGCCGCGACCCGCCTGTATTGCCGCCTCTGCTAAGGCCCGTGGCCTCGCCTGTATTCCGCCGCGGCCGGCTCTGCGTCGCCATTGCTCCGGGCCAGGCTCCACCTCGCGCGCCCTGCACTGCGTCGCGCTTCATCGTGTCCGTGTCATTTCAACTGGTTTGGCGCGTTTCGCTCCGCCTGCTGGCCTTCCCATCACCACCGGGCCGGCGTGTGTCTCAGCACTGCCCGCTGGCTCGCATGCACACCCGCTTCGTTAGCGCCGCCGCCGGAGAACTGCCTTCTAGCGCCCAGTGCTGAGGCCACAAGTCGCTGCAACCACCGCGGCACCACCTGGCTGCTTCCACCACCATGGCTCGCTGGATCCGCCCGCGCCCTCTTCCATGGCGGGTCGTTTTCTCTCCGGTCTCAGCGGCCTCGTATTTCTTGTGTGAGAGTTACAAGTACTAGTTGAAGAACGGTGCAAGTATGCATATAATATGCGTGGCAAGGCATTTGCACCCGGAGCAGAGATAAAAAGAAAAGGGGGTTTTATTGACTTGCAAACAAAAAGCAATCAGGTGCTATTTTTCTAAACTTTTACTTGGTATAATTAAGTATCGTCCAAAGCTTTTTTCATGGTATACTATTGTGTACACAGGTCAATTAACTCATGGCCAAAGTGTGACTTGGTCCTCGCACGCTGTCATTCGGGGTCGCGTCTACATCAGCGCTATGTCAATTTGTTAAGAGGACGTGCGCAAACCACTGCCCCTGCGGTCCGGTCTACATCAACACGACGAGGTTGACCCGTCCGTCCGCGCGGATTTACCGTGCCTGCGATTGACTCGCCCGTCCGCACCGGCTTACAACGTTGCGGCCGATTCATCTGTCCGAGCCACCTCTAATACTGTGGACGTCTTTACCGTCCGTCTCTCGCGGCCTGGTCTACATCAACACACCGGGCCACACCTGTCTGCATGAGCTGTTTATTGAGTATGAGCAAGTCACTGCTTGGGTAGCCCGATTTTCTTCCAACAAATTGGAGGCAAGTTATCATGTCTTATCAGCCGCCGTCTGCACTGGATGGCTTAATGGGTAGTTGCACAAGTCGCCGGCACTACGGTTTGGTTAACTTCAAACATCCAGTTGCAAGGAGCCATTGGCCGAGTTGCTGACACGGCTCATACGGGATCATTTTATAACCCGCCGTAGTCACCTCAACCTTCTGTGGATTCACATCACGCTATCAACACCAATGATATACACCTTCTGCTATGGTCAAATATGGAGAATCTCAAGCCAACTCCTCGAGTCGTCTTGAGACTCGGGGGCTACAATGGTATGACTCGGCAAAATTAGCCGGTTTCAATGCATTCAAGAACTCCGGGTCATTGGAGGGAAAAATAACCCGGCCCCGGAGATTACTGCTCTATCGATGAAAATTTAAAAGGCTGTCAGAAAAATTCCGGCTCACAATGATGCTTCCGGTTTAGAAATCCGGCTCAAGAGACATCTCTCTCCCACAAAGCACTGAAGCTCTTAATATCCGGTTTAAAAACCGGTTCAAGGGAAATTTATTTATCACAAAGCTTTGAAGCTCTCAAATCCGGTTCAAAATCCGGCTCAAGGTAAATTTATCTCTCACAAAGTTTTGGAGCTTTCAAATCCGGTTTAAAGTTCCGGTTCAAAAAGAATTATTCTCTCGCAAGTTTGAGTTCGCAAAAAGATTAAAGGGTGCCAAAAATAGCTTGCTGCCATGATGCGCGGTTCACATGGGTATCCCGCCTTACGGCTTATCTTATTATGGTCACTTGGGGGCTTCCTGCTCATTGAGCATAGTTGTCAGTACCCTATTGATCGGTGCAATGCCAAAACATATATGGTCACTTGGGGGCTTCCTGTTCAAACATAGGTCGTATTCGAACCAAAGAGAACATAGCTGTCGGTACCCTTTTGATCGGCACACTGCCAAACCTACTAGGGGGCTTCTTGATCGTATCTGAATCATAGATCAACCCCTTTGGGTCTGACGTGGATCGTATTCGAATCAGCATCATTAAACAAATCTCAAGGTCATTAGGGGGCTTCCTGTTCAAACATATGTCGTATTCGAACCAAAGAGAACATAGCTGTCGGTACCCTCTTGATCGGCAACGCCAAGGCCACTGGGGGCTACATGATCGTATTCGAATCCTAGCTTAACCCCTTTGGAACGGTTTACTGATCGTATTCGAATCAGCAGCCTTGATTTTCTTCTTCTTTGGCTAAGTTTTTTGAACACAATCTTTGATTTTGTCTTGAGACTTTTTTGATCATATCTGAAGCATATATGAGTAATTTCTATTTAACCCGGCTTGACTTTGGACGATAAGTCACCAGTATATGACAATCATAAACATTTGGAAGTTTTTGCTTCTAAAGATCGGGTTATCGCCCTTACTGCACAGGTATCATAAGCCGGCTGTACGATTCAATATCACCGGTATGATATTGTTTATACATGATTATGTTTAAGCCGGCCCTGGATTTTGACGTTAAGTCGCCAGGGCATATGTTGTTTAAACTTTATGCAGGATTCGCAGAACTATGACTTGTATAAATGATTAAGTTCAAGTTCATCATCAAAATTGATGCTTCAAAAGGCTTATCCATTCCGGATTTTCTCAAAGGGTATAAGCCGCTGGGTTACAAAAATTCCGGCTTATAATGAATGCGCATTAAGTCGCCATCGGCCAAAAGCCGCCGAGTACTTAAACTCTGAATTTACTTGTCAACTGATAAGGTATTCACATCTTTCATAGCCAAAATTGGCTGGATTTTCATGATGATATTGAATGATTGAGGTTTTCATATTGGATTATATTATTCAAATCCTAAATAGCCAACATGGCTGGATTTTTTATGGTTAGCAATAACCAGTATTATGATTGAGGTTTTCAAAGTCGCTACAGCGCAATGGCTATTATTTTATCAATGGATATGGTTTATTCTACAATTGAAGGAATAGTCCCGAGTCGCTGCAGGCTTACGAGCTGACACTTGGGGGCTACATTATTCAAATTGAGATTACATCGAATATGCAAGTCCCATGTCACTGCCAGCATGCACCATGGCACTTGGGGGCTAATGCAAAGTCATTTTTTGCTCAACTTATTCAAGACCCGACTCATCACATTCTAAATGAGCCAGCCCTTGGGGGCTACCAATTGGTCCTATCAAAAATTCAAGGTACACAAGCCTTAATCCATTATATTGAAAGATCCACTACTTAGTTGGTAGAGTACAAAGCTCTTAAACCTTGTGGACGTGGGTTCAAGCTCCATGGTGGAGATTACATCATACGATGTTATTATCAATGAATCATATACAAAGTCCCAGCTCGGTAATATCTTACTGAGTTGGCCCTTGGGGGCTACACGTTGCTGCTCAAGTTTACAAGATCATATTTACAAAGTCCCTGCTCATTATTGCATCATGACCCGGCCCTTGGGGGCTACACTGGTTGAAATTTTTATGAGCATAAGGTAATTACAAGTCCTAGGTTGCTGCAAGCATGACAACCCGACACTTGGGGGCTACAGGTTATATGGATATAAGGGAGAAAAATCTTCAAATTCTCAGTTCTGAGCAAACCAAATTGACCCGGTGTCTGCAACAATTATGACCCGGCGTCGGTAACAATTATGACTCGGTGCCATCAATATTTACAAACCGGCAATTTTGGTAATATCAAACCGGCAAGTTCTTAATCTTCAAACCGGTTGAATATCAGATGAGTATTTCAAGACCAATATTTTTTAAACCGGTGCTTTGGAAACCAATTCAAGTGGATTATTTCTTACAACATTTCTCTACAAGAGACATATGTCAGCAAATTGACTCTGAAGCTGGCTTATTGACCCGGATTTCTCAAAAGAAGTATCTGGATTTTTTTGCATTCACAAAGTTTGAACGTATTTATTAAAGGAGATTTGCTATGAGATCATGGATACATATCAAGGAGGAAACGACAAGGACTTAAGGATGATCAGGTGCCGGCTTACAAGAATTTTTAACCCGGAGCACAGCCTGTCAAGTTTGTTCTTGTGTCTATTTTACAGGATCAGTTTAAGATGGATAAATCCAAATTAAACTGGGGGCTAATGTCGGGGATATACCCCGCGATATGACCCGGCCGGAGATATGACCCGGCTGGGACTTGATGTTTCATTGGCAACCCGCCAGAAAATTGGCGACTCATATGTCTGGCGGTTCACTGGTGTGACGACTCACGAGCCTGAAGACTCATTGGTGACCCGACGGGTGTTTCAGATGGATGACAAGGCCCAAGGCCCAGAAGGCCGACTCATGTTATGGTGGGCCGGCTTAAGAGGAAAGCGTAAGGAATATTCCCTTACAAAGGAAGCAAGACTAGGACTCCACTTGTAATTGAGTAATCCTAATCCTACTAGGACTAGTCATGTAACCCGCCCCTTCAACTTATACAAGGAGGGGCAGGGCACCCCAAAGAGGGACAAGAAAGAAGAAACAATCTCTAGGGCTAGACACAAAGAGCCGGCTTACCGGCGATTCCCTCATGATCATAATGAGACCTAGCCACAAACAGCATGTAGGGTTATTATCGGATGATGTTTCCCGAGGCCGGAAGCTGTCTAAATCCTTCTCTTGTGTTGCGTCTCTCGATTCCGCTCAACCCCTCTCAAGCTACTACAAAGATGCGTTGGCCTCACGACTAAGTCCTCACACTAGGACATCTGCCGTGACAATTCCATGACATATGGTGAACCGTTATGTGATGAAATCGGAGCATGATTTATTATTGATTTTCTTCCTTATGAGTGGTGGTCGGGGACGAGCGATGGTCTTTTCCTACCAATCTATCCCCCTAGGAGCATGTGTATTAGTACTTTGTTTCGATGGTAATAAACTTTTGGAATAAGTATGTGAGTTCTTTATGACTAATGTTGAGTCCATGGATTATACGCACTCTCACCCTTCCATCATTGCTAGCCTCTTCGGTACCGTGCATTGCCCTTTCTCACCTCGAGAGTCGGTGCAAACTTTGCCGGTGCATCCAAACCCCGTGATGTGATACGCCCTATCACACATAAGCCTCCTTATATCTTCCTCAAAACAGCCACCATACCTACCTATCATGGCATTTCCATAGCCATTCCGAGATATATTGCCATGCAACTTCCATCATCATCATATACATGACTTGAGCATTCATTTCCATATTGCTTAACATGATCGTAAGATAGCTAGCATGATATTTTCATGGCTTGTCCGTTTTTCATATCTTTGCTATGCTAGATCATTGCACTTCCTGGTACACTGCCAGAGGCATTCATATAGAGTCATACTTTGTTCTAGATATCGAGTTGTGATATTGAGTTGTAAGTAAATAAAAGTGTGATGATCATCATTATTAGAGCATTGTCCTAGTGAGGAAAGGATGATGGAGACTATGATTCCCCCACAAGTAGGGATGAGACTCCGGACGAAAAAGAAATAAAAAAAGAGGCCAAAAAAAGAGAGAGCCCGAAAAACAAAAATAAAATGAGAGAAAAAGATAGAAGGGGCAATGTTACTATCCTTTTACCATAATTGTGCTTCAGAGTAGCACCATGTTCTTCATATAGAGAGTCCCTTGAGTTATCACTTTCATATACTAATGGGAATTTTCATTATAGAACTTGGCTTATATATTCCGATGATGGGCTTCCTCAAATGCCCGAGGTCTTCATGAGCAAGCAAGTTGGGCACCCACTTAGTTTTCAGTTTGAGCTTTCATACACTTATAGCTCTTAGTGCATCCGTTGCATGGCAATCCCTACTCCTCGCATTGACATCAATTGATGGGCATCTCCATAACCCATTGATTAGCCACGTCGATGTGAGACTTTCTCCTTTTTTGTCTTCTCCACACAACCTCCACCATCATACTCTATTCCACCTATAGTGCTATATGCATGGCCCACACTATGTGTTGCGTGAAAGTTTAAAAAGCTTGAGAACATTAAAAGTATGAAACAATTGCTTGGCTTGTCATCGGGGTTGTGCATGATGAAATACTTTGAGTGATGAAGATGGAGCATAGCCAAACTATATGATTTTGTGGGGATAACTTTCTTTGGCCATATTATTTTGAGAAGACATGATTGGTTTGTTAGTATGCTTGAAGTATTATTGTCTTAATGTCAAATGATAGACTATTGCTTTGAATCACTCGTGTCTTAATATTCATGCCATGATTAGATTATATGATCAAGATTATGCTAGGTAGCATTCCACATCAAAAATTATCTTTTTTGCCATTTACCTACTCGAGGACGAGCAGGAATTAAGCTTGGGGATGTTGATACGTCTCTGTCATATCTGTAATTTTTGATTGTTTCATGCCAATATTCTACAACTTTCAAATAATTTTGGCAACTTTTTATACTATTTTCTGGGACTAACGTATTGATCCAGTGCCCAGTGTTAGTTCCTGTTTGTTGCATGTTTTTTGTTTTGCAGAATATCCATACCAAACGAAGTCCAAATGTGATAAAAACTTAAGGAGGTTTTTTTGGAATATATGTGATTTTGGGGAATTGAAGTCAACGCGAGACGATGCCCGAGGGGCCCACAAGCCCTGGAGGCGTGACCAGGAAGCTTGTGGCCACCAGTAAGTCGGTTGGTGCCCTTCTTTTGCTGCAAGAAAGCTAATATTTGGATAAAATCGTGTTAAAATTTCAGCCCAATCGGAGTTACGGATCTCCGGGAATTTAAGAAATGGTGAAAGGCCAGAATCTGGGAGCGCAGAAACAGAAGAAAACATAGAGAGGGATCCAATCTCGGAGGGGCTCCCGCCCCTCCACTGCCATGGAAGCCATGGATCAGAGAGGAAACCCTCCTCCCATCTAGGGGGAGGTTAAGGAAGAAGAAGAAGAAGAAGGAGGGGGGCTCTCTCTGCCTCTCTCCCGGTGGTGCCGGAACGCCGCCGGGGCCATCATCATGACAGCGATCTACACCAACAACTTCGCCACTGTAATTGCCAACTCTCTCCCCCTCTATGAAGCGGTGTAACACCTCTTCTGCCCGCTATTACTTAAACATGGTGCTTAATGCTATATATTATTTCCCAATGATGTATGGCTATCCTATGATGTTTGAGTAGATCCGTTTCGTCGTATGGGTTGATTGATGATCATGATTGGTTTGAGTTGTATGTTTTATTATTGGTGCTGTCCTATGGTGCTCTCCGTGTCACGCAAGCTTGAGGGATCCCTGCTGTAGGGTTTGCAATATTTTCATGATTCACTTATGGTGGGTGGCGTGAGTGACAGAAGCACAGACCCGAGTAAGTAGGTTGTTTGCGTATGGGAGTAAAGAGGACTTGATACCTTATAATGCTATGGTTGAGTTTTACCTTGACGATCTTTAGTAATTGCGGATGCTTGCTAGAGTTCCAATCATAAGTGCATATGATCAAGTAGAGAACGTATGTTAGCTTATGCCTCTCCCTCATATAAAATTGCAATAGTGATTAACGGTCTAGTTATCGATTGCCTAGGGACAAATAACTTTCTTGTGACAAAAAGCTCTCTACTAAAACTAACTTAATTGTTTCTTTATCTAAACAACCCCTAGCTTTTTTTACGTGTTCTTTATTATCTTGCGAACCTATCCTACTACACCTACAAAGTACTTCTAGTTTCGTACTTGTTCTAGGTAAAGCGAATGTTAGGCGTGCATAGAGTCGTATTGGTAGTCGATAGAACTTGAGGGAATATTTGCTCTACCTTTAGCTCTTCGGTGGGTTCGACACTCCTACTTATCGAGAAAGGCTACAATTGATCCCCTATACTTGTAGGTTATCAGTGCGGCAACTCCCACATTCCCTAGGTCGACCATGTCCTCTAAGGTTGTAAACCTTATATTAGAGCATGAGGCTCTGATACCAATTCAAAGGATCGATGTGGTCGACTAGAGGGGGTGAATAGGAGACTACAAATTTTAATCTTTCTTATCAATTTTAAAGATTAGCGGATAAATAGGGTTTACTAGATATGCAACTAGGTGAACACAACCTATATGACAAGCGAGCTTAGAGCCAAATATGCTAGGCAACTATCTAATTAGCAAGCCAACAAGCATACAAGACAAAGTAAAGTGCGGGAAAGAATTAACCACAACTGAGGCGAGGACGCGGATTTTATCCCAAAGTTCGCTCTTCCTTGGGGAAAGGTGATACGTCTCGAACGTATCTATAATTTATGAAGTATTCATGCTATTATTTTATCATTCTTGGATGTTTTACAATCATTTTATAGCAACTTTATATCATTTTTTGGGACTAACCTATTGACCCAGTGCCTAGTGCCAGTTGCTGTTTTTGCTTGTTTTTTACATCGCAGGAAATCAATACCAAATGGAGTCCGAACGCAACGAAACTCCATGGAGATTTTTTATGGACCAGAAGGAACCCAATGGGCCAGAGCTGCACCTAGGGGGTGCCCCGAGGGGGGCACAACCCACCATGGCGCGCCAGGCCCCCCTGGCGCACCCAGGTGGGTTGTGCCCACCTCGGTGGCCTCCCGCACCCCTTCTTTGCACTATAAATTCCCAAATATTCCAAAACCCATGGGGGTTAACCTAGATCAGAAGTTCCGCCGCCGCAAGGCTCTGTAGCCACCGAAAACGAATCTAGACCCGTTCCGGCACCCTGCCGGAGGGGGGAATCATCTCCGGTGGCCATCTTCATCATCCCGGCAGCCACCACAATGAGGAGGGAGTAGTCCACCCTCAGGGTTGAGGGTTTGTACCAATAGCTATGTGTTTAATCTCTCTCTCTCTCATGATTTCTATCATGGGCTTTGTTAATATAGTCGGATCATATGACGTTTCTACCCTCTATACTCTTTTATGATGGATTGAATCTTTACCCTTTGAAGTTTTATCTTGTCGGATTGAATATTTAGAGATGAGAACACATGATATATATCTTGCAGTATGAATACTTGAGGTGAAAATTGGGTATCTTATTGATTCACTTGATATATGTTATGGCATTCAACTCGCGGATTCTCGCGGTGATATTGGGGTAATCTATGCATAGGGGTTGATGCACGTTTTTCTCCGACGGAAACTTTGGGGTCTCTTTATGGTTCTTTGTGTGGATTGAGTATTATGAATATGAATTTGCTTTGGTGTTATCTTAGTACGAACTCTTGACTAGATCGAACGGAAAGAATAGATTGCGTTATTCTAGTACGAACTCTAGGATAGATTGATCGGAAATAATAGCTTTGAGGTGGCTTCGTACCCTACAAACAATTCCTATCTTTTGTTCTCTGCTAATAGGCACTCGGGAGTGATTCTTTCCTGCACTTTGAGGGGTAATCATATGATCCAACTATGTTAGCACTGTTGGGAGATTGCACTAGCGAAAGTACGGACCCTAGGCCTCATTTTTAAGCATTTCAATACCGTTTTTGTGCCCGTTTAATATTTTTTTACCTTGCTGTTTTTATTTATTCAGGTTATAAAAATATATTTCTACCATCAATATTACACTTTATCATCATCTCTTCGCCGAACTAGTGCACCTATACAATTTGCCATTGTATTGGGTGTGTTGGGGACACAAGAGATTTCTTGTATTTGGTTGCAGGGTCGTTTGAGAGAGACCATCTTCATCCTACACCTCTCATGGATTGATAAACCTTAGGTCATCCACTTGAGGGAAAATTGCTACTGTCCTACAAAACTCTGCGCTTGGAGGCCCAACACGTGTCTACAAGAATAAAGTTGCGTAGTAGACAGCAAGATCTTTTCTGGCGCCGTTGCCGGGGAGGTTAGGAAAGCGGCACTCACACCCCATCAACGAAGCTCTTTTCTGGCGCCGTTTTCGGGGAGGTGAGTGCTTGAAGGTATATCTTTAGATCTTGCAATTGAATCTTTTAGTTTCTTGTTTTATCACTAGTTTGGTTTATAAAAGAAGACTACAAAAAATGGAATTGAGGTTGCATCATATTATTGATAGTCTTTATAATATCTTTCTTGAAAATGATGCATCGGAAAATTGTGCTCAATTGTTAGAAGAAGAGGTCAATAATATGTTTGGCACAAAATATTTGAATGATGAGCATGATTGCAATGTTGCTGGTATGAATTCTTTGAATATCCATAATGATAATGATATGCAAAGCCATAAGCTTGGGGATGTTATGTTTGATGAAGATGAGAAAATTTATTATGATGAATGCATGCCTCCTATTTATGATGATTATGGAGATGACATGTATGCCATATTGAATAAGGATAACCATGAAACTTGTCATCATGATTTTAATTTTCACTCTCATGATAGTTATTTTGTTGAGTTTGCTCCCACTACCATTGATGAGAAGAAATTTGCTTATGTGGAGAGTAATAAGTTTTCTTTGCTTTTGTGTCATTGAAGGAATGCTTTATGTGATGGTTATATTGTTGAATTTATTCAGATGCTACTGAAAATCATTATGAGAGAGGAACATATGCTTTTACATATTGCAATAATATCAAGTTTCCTCTCTATGTTTTGAAAGTTTTGAAGTTGCACTTGTTTTGCCTTCCTATGGTAGTTGATTATTGCTCCCATAAGTTGTTTTCTCACAAAATCCCTATGCATAGGAAGTGGGTTAGACTTAAATGTTCTAGTCATATGCTTCATGATGCTCTCTTTGTGTTTCAATTCTTATCTTTTATGTGAGCATCATTGAATCATCATACCTAGCTTAAAAGGCATTAAAGAAAAGCGCTTGTTGGGAGACAACCCAACACTTTTACCTACTGTTTTTGTGTTTTCACATGATTATTCTACTGTAGTAATCATGTTTTATTGCTTTTGTTTCAATAAAGTGCCAAGTAAAGCCTCTAGGATCATGTTGGGTGATAGTTGAGTTAATCTTGCTGAAAAACAGAAACTTTTGCGCTCACAAAAGTAAGTCTCATTTTTTAACAGAAGAGTGCTTTTGAGTTTATTATTTTTGCATAAGTTTAATATACAAATTTCTCACGTGGTCCAATTTGTTTCATAATTTTTGGAGTGGCAGAAGTATGGTTTGAGTACAGATTACTACAGACTGTTCTGTTTTTGACAGATTCTGTTTTCAATGCATAGTTTGCTTGGTTTCTAGTTTCTATGGCTTATATTTCTCAATATAAATTGTAGAAATGATATTCTAAAGTAGGCTTTGTGTGAGAACAATTATTAATCTTGTCTTTGGCAGTACCAAAAGTGGAATGGTTTGCTCTTTATCATACTAACCTATCTCACAAAGTTCCGTTAAGTTTTGTGTTATTGAAGTTTTCAAGTTTTGGGTGAGATGTTGATATGAGGAGAATAAGGAGTGACAATAACCTAAGCTTGGGGATTACCAAGGCACCCCAAGTTAATATCCAAGGAAGATCCAAGCAACTAAGCTTGGGGATGCCCCGGAAGGCATCCCCTCTTTCGTCTCCAACATTATCGGTAACCTCACTCGGAGCTATGTTTTCATTCGTCACATGATATGTGTTTTACTTGCAGCGTCATTTTATTCTGTTAGGATTTGCTTCCTGTTATTTAGAATAATGTTTTGCATCTTTTATTTCAATAAAAGTGGCATTGATAGCCTTTACCATGCTTATTTTACAAGTCTACATGTTGCTGTTTGAAAACAAAAAGTTTATTGGTGTTGCAAAAATTCCCGAGGAAAGTCAGAATGTGATAAAATGTTGAAACTTTTTGCATAATAAGCTCTGATAAATTTTCTACAGTGTGGTAGAATTTCATAAAGTTTGGAGTTGAATAAGTATTGATACTCTTGCATTCTTTAAAGACTGTACTGTTTTGGCAGATTGCTGTTATGTTTGCTTTGTTTGCATATGTTTGCTTGTTTAATGATTCTATTTGAGGATAGGAGTATTAAATATGCAGAGGAATTTAGTATGCAATTTTGAATAATAATTTTAGTGATTTTCTACAGTAGAGAATGATAAAGTTTTTGCATTGGTTTATACAAACTTATCTCACGAGTTCTTGTTGAGTTTTGTGTGGATGAAGCTTTTGAGATTTAGGAAAACCGTGATATGAGAAGAATTAAGGAGACACAAAAGCTCAAGCTTGGGGATTCCCAACGCATCCAAAGATAAATTTCAAGAAGTCTCAAGCATCTAAGCTTGGGGATGCCCCGGTAGGCATCCCACCTTTCTTCTTCAACAATTATCGGTTAGTATCGGTTGAGCCTAAGTTTTTGCTTCTTCACATGATGTGTGTTATTCTTGGTTTGTCATTTTATTTTGTTTTGCTTTTTTCTTGCTGTTTTTTCTTGCTCCCAAGCTATAAGTGTTGTCGCCCTCTATTGCATGACGTAAAACAGCAAGGTCTGGTGAACTAAGTGCACCCACCTTTTCCCTAGCAAGCAAGCATTTGGTGATAAAAAGTGCAAAGTAACGAACAGCAGGAAAATGTAAGCCACCGGCAGTGATGGCTGGCACTCTCCTCTCATCACCCACTGTCAAAGTGCGACAGAAATCTTCAAACTCAGCCGGCCTAGGCTCAGCCAAGCTCCCATCAGAAGGGATCATGCATATGTCACAAAATTTAGTAAGTGGTATCTGCTGGTTTTCGGCATATAAATCAAAGCTCACTTCATGGGGATTATTTCTAGGCAAGAATGTAAAGATTTGAACAAAGACATTTGTGAGGATTTGGTGTTGGTCACACTCATCTGTGATGAAGTTGGTGAGACCGGCATTGGCAATGAATTGCATGAACTCCTCATGAATTCCAGCTTCTTGCAGGAACAGGATGTGCGGCCATTCGCACGGCCGTACCTCTGCCAACCTTCGAAGGTGGAGATCATTGTCAGAAGACTCCCCAATAACACCCTTGGAGTTCTTCCTAGAGCCAAATTTCCTGAAGATATTCATGTCCGCATACAATTTTTTCTATGAACAAAAATCTGAATTTTTAGTTCACAAATTTTTTCCAACAAAACTTCACAAAAACTAATAGCAACTACTCATAGGGATACATAGAGGCCATAGCAAGCATTCAAACTACTTAGAACACTAAGAATTCAACATGCAAGCACATCTACAACAGCACCAAGAGTAGCTATTTATTCAAAGTATAAACCACTAAAACAAAATCTAATTGGAAAAGTGGTGGAGTCACATACCAAGCAACAAATCCCCGAAACAGTTTCATAAATGGAGCTTCGAGCAAAGAGATCGAAATCCGTGGGTTTGAGCTCAAGAACACGGGAGAGAGAGCAAGAGTGATTTTTTTCTGGAGGTAGGTGACAATGTGGGCTAAGGAGATAAGTGAGGGGCCCACGTGGGGACCACAACCCCCCACGGTGCGCCAGGGGGTGCTGGCGCGCCCTGGTGGGTTGTGCCCACCAGGTGCACCCCCCCTCTGGTATTATTTGCACCAAAAATTCTTAAATATTCAGGGAAAATCATATAAAATTTTCAGGGCATTCTGAGAACTTTTATTTTTGGGTCATTTTTTATTGCACGGGAAATTCAGAAAACAGACAAAGCATGGCATTTTATTTTATTTAACTAATAAAAACAGAGAATAAAAATGGGGACAGAAAGTAGTGCTTACTAAATTCATCAACTTCATATTGTTCAAAAATGATTCATTAATAAGGTTGATCAGGTCTTATTAACAACCACTTCCGATTAGCATGAAACCGAAAAACTTCCCTAAATCATTAAGTTACCTCAATGGGGATTTGCATCTCCCTAACAATAAGAATTTCATGTTTCTTTTTGACAGTAGGTAGAGGTATTTGAAAACTTCCAATAGTGATTGTCGGAGATTTTTCAATAACATTAATACCATTCACTTGGAATTTTTTCTTTGGAAAGTGCACCGTATGCTCATTACCATTGATATGAAAAGTGACCTTGCTTTTATTGCAATCAATAACAGCCCTGCAGTATTCAAAGAAGGGTCTACCAAGGATAATCGACATGTTGTCGTCCTTGGGCATCTCAAGTATAACAAAGTCAGTCAAAATAGTAACATTAGCAACAACAACGGGCACATCCTCACAGATACCGGTAGGTATGGCAATTGACTTGTCAGCCATTGGCAAAGATATTTCAGTAGGTGTGAGTTTATTCAAGTCAAGTCTTTTATATAAAGAGAAAGGCATAACACTAACACCAGCTCCTAAATCACACAAAGCAGTTTTCACATAATTCTTTTTGATGGAGCAAGGTATAGTTGGTATTCCCGGATCTCCAAGTTTTTTAGGTACTCCATCTTTGAAAGTATAATTAGCAAGCATAGTGGAGATTTCAGCTTTCGGTATTTTTCTCTTATTAGTGATGACGTCTTTCATATACTTTGCATAAGGAGGCATTTTCAAGATATCAGTCAAGCGAGTACGCAAAAAGACTGGCCTCATCATTTCAGCAAAGCGTTCAAATTCTTCATCATCATTCTTTTTAGTTGACTTGGGTGGAAAAGGCATAGGTTTTTGAACCCACGGTTCTCTTTCTTTACCGTGTTTCCTAGCCACAAAGTCTCTTTTATCATACCTTTTATTTTTAGGTTGTGGGTTATCAAGATCAATAGGTGGTTCTATCTCAACATCATTATCTGGTTCTATATCATTTGGTTGAGCATCTTCATGAACATCAGCATTATCTTTTTCATTATCACTAGGTGGATGTTCATTACCAGATTGAGTTTCAGCATCTGAGATAGAAGTTTCATTTCCTTTATCAGGAGGTTTTTCTATTTCAGGTTCACTAGAAGTATGCAAAGTCCTATCATTTTTCTTCTTCTTTTTCTTTTTAGAAGGACTAGGTGCACTAATGTTAGCTCTTTGTGAGTCTTGTATAATTGTTTTTGGGTGTCCCTCAGGATAAAGTGGTTCCTGAGTCATTTTACCTCCTCTAGTTGCAACTCTAACAGCAAAGTCATGCATATTATGATTCATTTCATCAAGTAATTCTCTTTGTGATTTAGCAACTTGTTCTAACTGAGTTTGAACCATAGAAGCATGTTTTCCAACACCTCTAACATCATTTGAGATTCTAAATAACAAGTCACTCAAGCGAGCAATCATATCAGAATTGTATTTCAATTGTTTCATAACATTTGCATTGAAGTGATCTTGTTTTCTAATGTAGTTTTCAACTCATAAAAGCATTGGCTAGGATGCATATTGTGAGGATTATCATTTTCATTGAACTTCATAAGAGAATTTACCTCTACCACCTTAGGCATTGGTGGTGTATTAAGCCCATGTATTTCTTCAACAGGAGGTAAATTTTTAACATCCTCAGCTTTAATACCTTTTTCCTTCATAGATTTATTTGCCTCTTGCATATCTTCAGCACTGAGATATAATATACCCCTCTTCTTCGGAGTGGGTTTAGCCGGTGGTTCAAGAATAGTCCAATCATCATAATTTTTTCAGTATGTTATTCAATAATTCTTCAGCTTGAGCAATAGTTCGTTCCCTAAAAACACAACCAGCACAACTATCTAGGAAGTCCCTAGAAGCATCGGTTAGTCCATTATAGAAGATATCAAGTATTTCATTTTTCTTAAGAGGGTGATCAGGCAAAGCATTAAGTAACTGGCAAAGCCTCCCCCAAGCTTGTAGGAGACTCTCTTCTTTAGTTTGCACAAAGTTAAATATTTCCTGCAAGGCAGCTTGTTTCTTATGAGCAGGGAAATATTTTTCAGAGAAGTAATAAATCATATCCTGGGGACTACGCACACAACCAGGAGTAAGAGTATTGTACCAAGCTTTAGCATCACCCTTTAATGAGAAAGAAAATAATTTGAGAATAAAGTAATAGCGAGTTTTCTCATCATGAGTAAAAAGGCTGGCTATCTCATTCAACTTAGTAAGATGTGCCACAATAGTTTCAGTTTCATAACCATGGAAAGGATCAGATTCAACCAAAGTAATTAACTCTGGGTCGACAGAGAATTCATAATCCCTATCAGCAATATAGATAGGTGAAGTAGCAAACTAAGGATCACATTTCATTCTAGCATTCAGAGATTTTTCTTTATACTTGTATAGTAATTTCTCTAGATCATCTCTATCATTGCAAGCAAGAATATCTCTAGTGGTTTCTTCACTCATAACATAACCTTCCGGTACCTTAGGCAATTCATATCTAGGAAGGCTAGTTCTAGCAGGTGTTTTAGGAGTTTCAATTTCAAGCTCATCATCAGATTCAACAACATCATGTTCTATTACTCTAGCAATTTGTTCATCAAGAAAATCACCAAGTGGCACATCATCATTATCAAGCAAGGTACTAGCATCATCATAAGCATCATTCATAGTAGGAGTAGCATCATCAATAACTTGCGACATATTAGAATTCATAGCATGTGGTGGTGTTGCAAGTTTACTCATAACAGAAGGTGAATCTAAAGCAGAACTGGATGGCAGTTTCTTACCTCCCCTCGTGCTTGAGGGAAATATCTTAGGTTTAGGATCCTTCAGATTATTCATAGTGATAATATGATAATAATCCCAAGTGAATCAACAAATATAGCTATGCTCCCTGGCAACGGCACCAGAAAAAGGTCTTGATAACCCACAAGTATAGGGGATCGCAACATTTTTCGAGGGTAGAGTATTCAACTGAAATTTATAGATTCGACACAAGGGGAGCCAAAGAATATTCGAAGGTATTAGTAGCTGAGTTGTCAATTTAACCTGTCGGATCACGGGTTCTGGCAAAACCCTCAAGGTTCGAACACTAGGGTGCACGCGGAGATTTCCTCCCTACCGATCTACGCCCTAGCTCGCTAAGATCTCGCAGACGAACTCGACGAACTCGCAACACAAAGACACAAGATTTATACTGGTTCAGGCCACCGTTGTGGTGTAACACCCTACTCCAGTGTGGTGGTGGTGGATTGCCTCTTGGGCTGATGATGAACAATACAAGGGGAAGAACAGCCTCCTGAGATTGAGGTGTTCTTGTGCTCTACCGACTAGTGGGTGCAAGGATGGAGTGGATCCAGTCCAAGATGATCTGCCCTACTGTGGTCGCTAGTTCTACTTATATAGGCCCTGGTCCTCTCCCCAAATATTGAGCGGGAAGGGAGCCAACAACGGCCAATTTGAAAGGGGACAGCTAGTACAGCTTATCCTGACAAAAGCGGTCTTCGCCTGCGGAAAGCTCTGGTGATGATGCCGTCTTGGGCTCCATGATGACCTCCATCCTGCTGTCCCGCTGGTCTTGGTCTCATTGCACCGATATGGAAACCTTTGCCTGATGCCTCGGTACTCCGTGCCTGCACTTGCCCCCTTAGCACCGAAGAGGAAACAAGGACGCTACGTGCACTGGCGCCCGCCTGGCGCCCGCCTGGCGCCCGCCTGATCTTGATCGTCATGGCTCACGTCACGAGAGCCTCACGAGGTTTGCCACGCCTTGATGTCTCCGCTCCTCGCGAGGCAGCCTGGAAAGGCCGCTCCTAAGGAAGTCTCGCATCGTCCGCCTCGCGAGGCTTGGCCCCTCGCGAGGGTCTTGAATGCCTTGTTGATGAAGATGGGCCATACAGGCCTGCTCGCATAGCCACGCCGTGGGCCGCAGGCAGGCATGTCTGGGGACCCCCGTTCCCAGAAAGCCGACGGTAGCCCCCGGGCCCAAGGTGCGCTCGGGCTTGGCTTCGTGGCGAAGCCAAAGGTCAAGTGCAGAGCGCCGCGGGCCCCAAAAGCCTACGGCCTTGGTCGACGCGTGGCGGTTGACTGGACGTGGGCGCTTCCGCTTCCCCACGCTGCCTCGGCAACTGCTCGACTTGACAAGTCCCTGCGACATGCAAGGAAACTCATCATTACCTGTGATCGTGGGGGTGCTGGTTGGCCTTCTTCCACTATAAATGGGGAGGGGGCGGAGCCCCCATCGCCCATCTCTTCTTGGTTCACTCGCTTCTTCCTCCTTGTTCCACCGCTAGCAGCAATGGCGCCGTCGAAGAGGTTCTCTGCCGCAGAAAAGGGCAAAGCCCCTTGGGAGGGACCCGGCTCCCCGGCGCCCAAGCGAGGACGTGGCCGTCCCCGCAAGCATGCCGCGACCCCCGCCGTGTCTCCCGGCTATCGGGGTGCCGCTGCAGTGCGTGGCAGGAGTCGCCCTGGTCGTGGCAGTCCTGTCGACGAAAGGAGACGCGCCGTGGTTGCGCGGCCTCCCCGACCGCGGTTCCATGCGTCAGAGGTGCTGCCGGGTTCGTTCTCTGGTCGGAGGATCCGGACGGCAGCTGGCTCCAGCTCCCCCGCTTCTTTGCCGACGAGTTGCCGGCCTCCGGTCCAGGCGGGCTCTGGCTGTAGGCAGACGGCTGCTGCAGCCGGGCTTCTTGGGTCGCGGTCGAGGTCTCCGTCGCGGGCAACATAGCTCTGGCCCACGGTTGGCGGACGTTCGCCCGCGCATGCGGCCAGGGCAGGCGGTGCACCCTCCACTTCAAGTTTGACGGCGATGCGTCCCTCTACATGAGGGTGTTCGAGGAAGACAGTCGCCGCGCCGGATGCTGCCCGGAGGTGAACGACGGCGAGGAGGTGCTCGGCCTTGGCAATGGTCGGGATGAGGAGGAGGACGAACCCACCGGCCGCGCCTCGTCTGGCTATGGTGGCTCCTCCCTTGGCGACAGTTCCAGCAGCGGCGGCCTTGATCAGCCGCCACGCCATCGCGCCCGCTTCGAAGGTGGTAGTGGCTCGTCTTGTCGCCGCGCATCGGTGAAGCGTGAGGAGGGGTCCGACTAGACCCGGGACGTCGCCAGGCCCTGCCCTCGTCGACTGCTGCAGGGGCGAGCGCCGCTTTTGTCATGTTCCCCTTTTCCTTCCTGCATCGAAATGAAACCAGCATGGGCCCCGAGGGTCGTGTATCGAACCATAACTTATTAACCATTATGCTACGCTTGTTGTTTCAGTGCTGTGTGGCTATTTTGCGCAAAGATAACTTAGCCTGGTGCATTCGGGGCGCCCTCCTCCTTACGAGGCGTTTATATCGTCGTGTCCATCTTAACCTAGTGGTCTTCGATTGCTCAGGAACTGCAAAAAATTCGTTAGGGAGTTTGCCAGGAGATTTGTCGTTCACCCAAGCCTTGACCCGGCGCCTTGTATCGCGGTACCCAAGGGGCACGGATTAGAAGAGATGCGCCAGCTTTCGGGCTCGAACGAGGGTGGCTCGCGAGAAGGCAGAGAGAAGAAAAACGCTCACGAGGGCACCTGCCTAGCCCCCCTTGCGAGGTAGGCGAGAGAGAGAACATGAGCGAACCAGAGCCGGAAAATGTGGTAAGAGGCGAGGGAATCGAATCAGCAAGGAACATCAAAGGCAAACTTCGATTAAGGAAAAAGTGAGCCAACTACGGAAAGCAAATGAAAAACCGCGTCCGGCACCTAATCTAGTCTTCAAGTCTTCTCACCAGCGCGGAGCTAAGTGCTACCACTAGGCGTGGGAGGGAGCCCCAGGGCCTGAGGCCGGCGCTCTTGAGACTCCGGGGCGTGTACATCCCCACTCATTATTACGTGAGAGTGTCACGGGCAGCGATTCTTCACAGGCACCGGGCCTTCTTCACAGGCTCTGGGCCTTTCTTCACAGGCTCTGGGCCTTGCTTCATGGGTAGAACTTCCGGAGGTGCTGGATGTTCCAGGCGTTCTGGATGGGTATCCCGTCCTGTGTCTCCAGGCGCGCGGCGCCAGGCCTGGAGACATGGACGACCCTGAACGGGCTCTCCCACATGGGTGAAAGCTTGTGCAGCCCTTCCCTGGAGAGGACCCGCCTCAGAATGAGGTCGCCCGCCTCGAGCGTCCTGGAGCGGAAGTTGCGGCAGTTGTATCGCCGTAGCGCCTGGTGGTACCTTGCCGCCCTTAGTGCAGCTTCGCAACGACGTTTCTCCCCCAGCACGAGGTCCATCCCCCACATGGCGTCCTGCTGTGTTTCATCGAACGCCAGGACCCATGCGGAGTGATGCTTAACCTCGTGAGGAAGGACTGCTTCAGCTCCGTAGATAAGGAAGAATGGGGTCTCGCCCGTTTGTTTGGTGGCGGTGGTGCGGATGGACCACAGCACGGACTGGAGCTCGTCGTGCCAGCCCCTGCCACAGGCCTCGAGCTTCTTCTTGAAGGTCCTGGTCTTGAGGCCCCTCAGGACCTCCACGTTGGCGCGTTCGGCCTGACCATTGCTCCTGGGGTGCGCCACCGAAGCGTAGCAGATCTGCGTTCCAAGGTTAGCACAGTTGGTTTTGAAAAGGTTACTAGTGAACTGTGAGCCATTATATATGATGATCCGGTTGGGGACCCCGAAGCGACTCACGAGGCCCTTGATGAACTTGACAGCAGAGCCAGCTGGGATGGTACGGACGGCTTCCACTTCCGCCCACTTGGTGAACTTGGTGATGGCGACGTAGAGGTAGCGGTAGCCCCCAGGCGCGCGAGGGAACGGGCCCAAGATGTCCAGCCCCCAGACCGCGAACGGCCACGTGAGCGGAATGGTCTGGAGGCCCTAAGCCAGCTGATGAATCTGCTTGGCGTGGAACTGGCAGGCTTCGCAGGACTTCATCAGCTCAGCTACGTCGTTGAGTGCAGTGGGCCAGTAGAACCCACTGCGGAATACTTCGCCGACAAGGGTCCGTGATGACGAGTGGTGCCCGCAGTCCCCCGCCATGTATGTCAGTTAGCAGCTCCTTCCCCTGGTCCCTGGAAATGCAGCGCAGGGAAACGTCGTTTGGCCGCTTCCTGTACAACTCACCGTTGTGGATGCAGTACGCCGTGGCTTGCTGAACCACACGCTCTGCATCCACCTCCTTCTCTGGCAGCGCCCCTTGCATCAGATATTCCTTGAATTCCTCGGTCTAGCATCCCTCCTGAGTCTCGAGTGCCAAGAGCAGGTGAGCTCCTGAGGTCGGGCCACAGGCCGGGGCTCCTGTGGCAGGAGGCTGTGGGAGCTCCTCCTGAGGCTGAGCTGTGCTTGAAAGTGGTGGTGTCGCCGATGGCTTGAAGAGCCGTTCCTCAAAGACGCCGGGCTCCTGTGGCTGCCGCTTGGATGCCCTCCTGGCGATGTCGTCGGCTTCCTTGTTGGTGCCCTGGGGCACGTGCTGCAGCTCCAGGCCCAAGAACTTCTTTTTCATCTTGCGCACCTCTGCGAGGTATGCCTCCATATGCTCGTCATTTGGCTCGTATACCTGGTTGGAGAAGTTGACGAGGAGCTGCGAGTCGCCTCTAACGATAAGGCACTTCACCCCCAGAGCTGTCGCGGCCTTCAGGCCAGCTATGAGGCCTTCATATTCTGCGATGTTGTTGGAGACCTTCTTGCCCTGCTGAAAGCAGAGCTGCACGGCGTAGTAGAGCTTATCCTGAGTGGGCAAGATGAGTACGGCTCCAGCCCCTGTGCCCTGGTGCGCGAAGGCGCCATCGAAGTACATGACCCAACCGTCTGGTGCCTCACTTCCTGGCGAGGTGGACCGGTCTTCGCCTACTTCAAGTGTCGGGACGTCCGTCCATTCCGCCACAAAATCAGTGAGCGCGGCTCCCTTGATGACCCTGGTAGTGCTGAACTCTAATTGGAATGCTTGCAGCTCGATGTTCCACTTAGCGACCCTTTCCAGCAGAATTGGGGCTCCTGAGCACCCTCTCCAATGGGTAGGCTGAGACAACCTTGATGGGGTGCCCCTGGAAGTAGTGCCGCAGCTTGCGCGAGGCCACCAAGAGTGCGAGCAGGAGCTTATGAGGCATGGGATATCGTGCCCTCGCATCTCGCAACACGGTGCTGACGAAATACACCGAGTGTTCGACGAGGGCTGGCGCGGTATTTGGGCTCGCGTCTTGCGGAAGTTGAGACGCCTCCTGAGGTGACGGGACTCCTGACGCCTGATTGTTTGTGGGAATTTTGGCGGCGGCGTCCTGTTGAGCTTGGTCTTCTGTCGGCGCTGCCACGACTCTTGCGGTGCCTTCCTGATCTTGCATTGCTTTAGTTGTAGCCCGGCGCAGCGCGCCCTTGGCTTGGTGCTCCTCCCAAACCGCCACCAGTGTTGCGCTGGGGAGTACGGGGTAGCGGTGAGGTAGAGTACTAGGGGCTCGAGGGGTCGTGGCGCTACCATCACCGGAAGGCTGGTCAAGTATCTCTTGAGGTCTTGAAAAGCTCGGTCGGCCTCCTGGGTCCACTCGAATGGGCCTTTCTTCGTCATCAGCTTGAAGAAGGGTAGGGCGCGTTCCCCTAGCTTGGAGATGAAGCGTCCCAACGCAGTTACCCGACCAGCCAGCTTCTGCATCTCCCTAAGGGTCTGCGGCGGGCTCATGTCCTCGATGGCCTTGATCTTCTCTAGATTCGCCTCGAGCCCTCTGTGGGACACGAGGAAGCCCAGCAGCTTGCCGGAAGGGACGCCGAACACACACTTCTTTGGGTTAAGCCGCAAGTTCACTTGGCGCAGGCTCGTGAAGGTGTCTTCTAGGTCTTGAATCAAGGTCCTTGCCTCCCGAGACTTCACCACAATGTCGTCGACGTAGGCCTATGTGTTTCTCCCGAGCTGCCACCCCAAGGCGATGTGCATCAGTCGCTGAAAGGTTGCGCCCGCATTGCGCAATCCAAAGGGCATGCAGGTGTAGCAGTACACCCCACACGGGGGTCAGGAAGGCTGTCTTCTCCACATCTTCTACCGCCATCTTGATCTGGTGATATCCTGAGAACGCATCCAGGAAGCACAGCAGGTCGCACTCGCGGTGGAGTCGACGATCTGATCAATGCGTGGGAGTGGGAATGAATCTTGGGGGCAGGCTTTGTTAAGGTTGGTGAAGTCGACGCACATCCGTTCCTTCCCGCCTTTCTTCGGCACTAGCACGCGGTTTGCCAGCCACTCGGGATACTGAACCTCATGAATTGCACCCGCCGCCTCCAGCTTGCGGGTCTCTTGGACGATGAAGGCCTGCTTCTCAGTAGACGTCCGTCTCGCCCGCTGCTTCACGGGGCGTACATTGGGGCATACCCTTAAGTGATGCTGAATCACCTCTCTCGGGACTCCTACCAGCTGATTGGGCTCCCACGCGAATATATCCTTGTTTGCGCGCAAGAACTTCACCAATGCTTCCTCTAGACCTGGGTCGAGGCTGGCACCTATGGTAAAGGTGGCTCCTGAGGGCCCGTCCTTGTTGACTGGTACCTGCTTGGTTTCCGCCTTGTCTTGTGTGAACAACTGCTTCTTGTTGGTCGGTACGGCTCCCTTGGGCTCAGAGGTGCCCGCGTCGGCAGGCTGCACCGCCGCAGCAGTTTTGAGGGCGAGCTTGAGCACCGCCAGGGCCTCCTTGGCGTCCCCTTTGACAGTGAGGACGCCTTTGCTCCCAGGCATCTTCATGAGGTTGTAGGCCGGATGAGTCGCTGCCATGAGCTGGGCCAGAGCCGGGTACCCGAGAATGGCGTTGTACGGGAGACCGATGCGGGCGATGTCGAAGTCGACCAGCTCGGTGCGGTAGTTGTCGCGCGTGCCGAAGGTGACGAGAAGGCGGATCTGTCCCAGAGAGCGGGCAGTGCCACCACCAACTCCTGAGAAAGGCCTGCTGAGGCTGAGCCGCTCGAATGGCACGTGAAGAAGGTTGAAGGCCTCCACGGAGAGCAAGTTGAGGCCGGCACCGCCGTCGATGAGGGTCTTGGTAATAGCCACGTTGCAGATGGTGGGCGTGCGGAGCATTGGGAGCATGCCCAAGCCGGCGGTGGAGTCCGGGTGGTCCTCTGAGCCGAAGGTGAGGCCGGCCTCCGGTGCAGCCCAACCCGGCGGAGCCCCCGGGCGCTTGGAAGCGGCACCAATCTGGCAGAGGAGCGGCTTGACGTGGCAATCTGAAGGCAGTGCTTGAGAGCCGCCCAGCAGGGCCGTGACTGTGTGGTGCGCCGGTACCGCATGGCGAGCAGTGAAGAGGTCGCGGAGTTCCCCCCAGGATGCCACCGTGAATCAAGGGAGGTTGAGCAGCCAGGCGCGTGGCTCGCCGGCGAGGGCCATGGGGAGCAAGTTGGCCATGACCTTGTCGTCGCCCCCGGCCTCGAGGACGGCCTCCTCGTATGCCAACAGGAAAGCTGACGGGTCTGCTGCGCCGTCGTAGCGCGGCGGCATCTCCGGCCTAAACTTGGGTGGCCATCACACCTGCCGCAGGGCGGGGGCCAGGGCTCGGAGCCCCCTAGCCCCATCGTCAGCACCGGCCGTTGGAGCCGGTGGCGGGGCGCCAGCCATGAGGGCGAAGTGCGGTGGTGGCGGAGCGTAGGCTGGTGGAGAGGAGCTACGGCGCACCCCTACCTGGTGTGCCAAATGTCGGATCACGGGTTTCGGCAAAACCCTCAAGGTTCGAACACTGGGGTGCGCGCGGAGATTTCCTCCCTACCGATCTACGCCCTAGCTCGCTAAGATCTCACAGACGAACTCGACGAACTCGCAACACACAGACACAAGATTTATACTGGTTCGGGCCACGGTTGTGGTGTAACACCCTACTCCAGTGTGGTGGTGGTGGATTGCCTCTTGGGATGATGATGAACAGTACAAGGGGAAGAACAGCCTCCTGAGATTGAGGTGTTCATGTGCTCTACCGACTAGTGGGTGCAAGGATGGAGTGGATCCAGTCCAAGATGATCTGCCCTACTGTGGTGGCTAGTTCTACTTATATAGGCCCTGGTCCTCTCCCCAAATATTGAGCGGGAAGGGAGCCAACAACGGCCAATTTGAAAGGGGACAGCTAGTACAGCTTATCCTGACAAAAGCGGTCTTCGCCTGTGGAAAGCTCTGGTGATGAAGCCGTCTTGGGCTCCATGATGACCTCCATCCAGCCGTCCTGCAGGTCTTGGTCTCATTGCACCGATATGGAAACCTTTGCCTGATGCCTGCGCTTGCCCCCTTAGCACCGAAGAGGAAACAAGGACGCTGCGTGCACTGGCGCCCGCCTGAACTTGATCGTCATGGTTCACGTCACGATAGCCTCACGAGGTTTTCCCCGCCTTGATGTCTCTGATCCTTGCGAGGCAGCCTGGAAAGGTCGCTCCTGAGGAAGGCTCGCTTCGTCCGCCTCGCGAGGGTCTTGAATGCCATGTTGATGAAGATGGGTCGTACAGGCCTGCTCGCATAGCCACGCCGTGGGCCGCAGGCAGGCAAGTCTGGGGACCCACGTTCCCAGGACACCGACACAACCACACCTGGAGATTAATTATCTGCAGCAAGTAATCAATAGCGCATTAATATGATAGTTTTTATAGTAGTGACAGCAGCAACGGTAACAATAGCAGTGATAGCAGTAATTTTGTAGCAAGTGTAACAGTGATGATAGCAGTAGTAACTTAGCAGAAACAATGTAGGATAAATTCGTAGGCATTGGATCGGTGACTTGTTGGATGATATTCATCATGTGACAGTTATTACCCTAGGGCGATACGACACTAGCTCCAGTTCATCGATATAATGTAGGCATGTATTCCGTAAATAGTCATACGTGCTTTATTAAAAGAACTTGCATGCCATCTTTTGTCCTACCCTCCCGTGGCAGCGGGGTCCATATTGGAAACTAAGGGATATTAAGGCCTCCTTTTAATAGAGAACCGGAGCAAAGCATTAACACATAGTGAATACATGAACTCCTCAAACTCCGGTCATCACCGGGAGTGGGCCCGGTTGTTGTCACTCCTGTGTTGCCGGATCATAACATGTAGTAGGTGACTATAACTTGCAAGATGGGATCTAAAACATGGATATAAGGATGAATTCATAAACGGTTCAGATCTGAGTTCATGGCACTTGGGCCCAAAGTGTCTAGCATTAAGCATAGCAAAGTCATAGCAACATCAATCTGAGAACATAGTGGATACTAGGGATCAAACCCTAACAAAACTAACTCGATTACATGATGAATATCATCCAACTCCTCACCGACCAGCGAGCCTACGAAGGAATTACTCACTCCCGGTGGGGACCATCATGGAATTGGCGATGGAGATTGGTTGGTGATGACGAAGAACGAAGATCCCCCTCCCCCGAGCCCCAAACGGACTCCAGATCTGCCCTCCCAAGGAAGAACAGGGCTTGGCGGCGGCTCTGTCTCGCGGATCACGATAATTCTTTCTCCCTGATTTTTTATGGAATAATGTGAATTTATAGTATCATGGGGGTCGTCAGCGGGGCCACCAGGTGGGTACAACCCACCTGGGCGCGCCAGGAGAGGGGGTGCGCCCTGGTGGGTTGTGCCCAACCAGGGGCCCCTCTTTGGTGGTTGTTGGCTCCAAAAATCCTTATTTATTCCATAAAAAATCCTCACAAAGTTTCGTTCCATTCCGAGAACTTTTATTTCTGCACAAAAACAACACCATGGTAGTTCTGCTGAAAACATCGTCAGTCCGGGGTTAGTTTCATTCAAATCATGCAAATTAGAGTCCAAAACAAGAGGAAAAGCATGAGAAAAAGTAGATACATTGGAAACGTATCACTCATCCCAACTTATGCGGGAACCATTGCTTCCATCATCCTTTCCTCACATGGGACAATGGTCTAATAATGATGATCATCACACTTTTATTTACTTACAGCTCAAGAATTACAATTCGATGCAAGAACAAAATATAACTCTCTATGAATGTCTCCGGCGGTGTACCGGGATGTGCAATGATCAAGAGTGATATGTATAAAAAATATGAACGGTGGCCTAGCCACAAATACTATGCCAACTACAAGATCGTGCAAAGCAATATGACAATGATGAAGTGTGTCATAATAAATGGAAAAGTGGAAGTTGCAAGGCAATATATCTCGGATTGGCTATGAAAATGTCATAATAGGTAGGTATGGTGGCTGTTTTGAGGAAGGGTATGGTGGGTGTAATGCACCGGCGAAAATCATGCAGTACTAAAGAGGCTAGCAATGGTGGAAGGGTGAGAGTGCGTATAATCCATGGACTCAACATTAGTCATAAGAACTCACATACTTATTGCAAAAATTTATTAGTCATCAAAACAAAGTACTACACGCATCCTCCTAGGGGGATAGATTGGTAGGAAAAGACCATCGCTCATCCCCGACCGCCACTCATAAGGAAGACAATCAAAAAATAAATCTTTCTCTGACTTCATCACATAACGGTTCAGCATACGTGCATGCTACGGGAATCACAAACTTTAACACAAGTATTTCTACCAATCCACAATTACTAACTAGCATGACTCTAATATCACCATCACTACTAGGGAAATGCCTATACACAGGAGCTTAGTAGTAGCGCTTTTTATATGAAACCGCTGCTACTACTTATCAGTACCGCTTGCACATGGTAAGCGTTGCTACTATGCACATACCAGTAGCGCTGTGTTCATAAAACACGCTACTACTACAATTGCCAGACTGTTGCTGGCAGGCCAGGCATAGTAGTAGCGCTTTTATGTAGGAAGCGCTACTGCTATTGAACGTAGCAGTAGCGCTTTTACATAAAAGCGCTACTACTACGGGCTCCTTATCCACACCCACGGCCCGCGCTCGACCTCTCACTCCCCCTCACACACTCTCACTCGCACACCTCCGCCGCGCGCCGTCGCTGCCATCCACCCCCGCGCGCCGCCGTCCCCCGCGCCGGTCTTCTCCCGCCGACCGCCCTCACCCGCGCCAGCTCTCCTCCCCCACCGGCCACCCTCGCCCACGCCGGCCTCCTTCCCCGCCGGCCGACCTCCCGTGCCGGCCCTCCCTCCCCCCCCCCCCCCCCCCCCGCTGGTCGTCCTCCACCGAGAGTTACTCCTCCTCCCTCTAGGTTAATTAACTTAGGTGAATTTAGTTCATTAGGTTAACTAATTAGTTGAACTAAGTGAACTAGCGAGGTTAATTTGGTTTAGTAATTAGGTTAATTAGATGTTTTTTAGATGTTTGTTTAACTAATTTGGACGACGAAAGTCTCCAGGGGGAGTGCGACTGGTGCAACGACGACCGAGGTCTATGCGACAAGCCTCACCTGGACGAAGGTCGGCGCTTAAGCTCCAGGATACATTCGATGTTGAAATGGTACGCAACGATGACAAGTGTTTTTTTCGTAATTAAGCACGACTTCTACTACTTCAATGTGTAATTTTCATCTTTGACAATTCGACTAGCTTATCCCATGCCATGCAAGATGCTATGTCTTAGAGAGGATGGATTTTGAAGATCATGAAAGTATGGAAACAAAGAAAATTTGCCTAAGGACCCATCATGGTATGGATTTTGAAATAAATCTATACAATTCTGAGAGCGTATCCCATTTTGGTTGCCCGAATTGGGAAGCACTTTGCAAGATGTATGATTTTCATGAGGGTATGCTTGTTACCATGGATCTTGGTGATCCTGATATCGCCCAAGACAATATGGACATTTGAGTCCTTGTTGATACGCACCCAATTCTACCGCTATGTGAGTTTCTCAAACATAGTTATTAAGTAATTTATATTTTTTATTTCAAAATAGTTGACAACTTAGTTCCAATGATAGCTTATTTTCATTCTTCAAAGAATGTGCGGAAGATGGTAGACATAACCTACTACACCGATGGATCAGAATTAAATTATCAGGAGAAAAATCATCTGATCTCATTTATTACTGATCTTGAGAATTACAATATCTATTATCAAACTCCTCCACATTATGGTCAATACATGCCACTAGTGCACGTGTTGAACTACGGTAACATCCGTGGAAATGTCATGGTAAGATTTTTTACTATTATGACATCCGTGCATCTTTTGCATAAATTCTTCTAAAACTCAACTACATTGCTAACTACGAAGTCATTACTATGTTTTCCAACAGAAAATCCCGAAGGATTGTGTGCCTCATCTGATGTTTTGGAAAGGTCACCTTGATGTTTTGAACTTACGGCCAGGTCATCCTACGAATCACTCATGTCCATACCAGATTTCTAAAACCAATGAAGATTGGACACAATGTATGGTCAATCGTAGGGAGCTACTTGGAAGCAACATTATGCGAAGGGCAAGAATTGGAGACAGTATAATCTCCATTCTCCATAATGGAGAGTCAGGGCCTATCTTGTTTTATGCTATTTTACCTTAGAGAGGGTATTTAGGTCCTAGCTAATACTCATGATCATGTGCTAAGAACAATTAAGTAGGATTGGTTAGATGACTATGATGATGAGTATGACTTGTTATTATGATAACGAGTAGAAGTTGTATGATCGATGATGATGAGTAGGACTTGTTATTATGATACCAATTGTCGGCGAGAACGAGAACGACACCTATGGGATCACGTGGATCCCTAATACGGTTCGGCAGGGAAGAGGGGTAGAGAAAAGAGCGGATCTAATGGTCAACACGACGGATCTTTACCCATGTTCGGGCCGCTGAGGAGCGTAAAACCCTAGTCTTGCTTGATTGTGTATTCTGTGTTCTTGAGCTTCGGCTAGCTGCTCGCATGCAAGCTGGGCCGAGAGGTTCAAAAGTTCGAATCCTCCCCTTGTACGCCGTGGCAAACAGGAGGTGTAAAGTAGCTACAGTATCTATGTTTATCCCCGGCGTCTTAGGACAAACGCCATAAATGCGCTGCTTACGTGCCCTCTAGCTTTATCGGGGACAGGAACAGAGCCCGTCCCGTCCGTCGCCGCCCCGCTCCATCTTGACACGAGTCCATGCCGACAAGGCAGCATGTAGTGCCAAGTTGGCTTGCCATCTGCTGCGCTGGAGAGGTGGCAGGGTCTTCAAGAAGATCTGCATGCCACCACGCAGGCGCTTGCCAGGCTGGCAGGCCGGCCACTGTGCTGGGGGCGGCGACGGGGTGGCAGAGTCTTGCCGCGGTCTTGCCGATGTCCCCGGCAAGGATCTTGTCGGGGCCTCGCGAACGTCCCTAACAAGGACCATGCCGGGTACTGTGTCTTCTAGCCTTCACAAAGATCTACGCGCCACCGCGTGCACGCCTTTGGGCCTTGGCCTTAACGTTGTCGATGGTGTCCGAGCCCTCAACCTCAAGGGTGTCTTTGTGAGTGATTTGCAAATTGTCCCGGCAAGGACCTTGCCGGGGTCTCGCAAGTCGTCCCGGCAAGGATCTTATCGGGGGTCTAGCTCGTCCTCTGTCCTTGATCGCCCCCTTCAGGCCTCGCCGCAGGGGTGGCTGCGACTGCCCGTGCACAAGTATGGGGTGCTAAAGGGACCAAACTTCAGTACACCGATAGGAGCCCCTGGGCCTGGGCCATACATGGGTGTGAAGCGTCGTTGGGCTAGGCCCAAGCAGTGCGCGGGCACGCGTGGCAGGGAATAACTGCTATGACCTTCTCGTTTGTTGTGCTTGCAGCGGCCCGTGAATAGCCTTTATTCATGGGATGGTAATCATCGCTCCACGCTTCCCACTATGCCCTCCTTTTTCGCCACGTACGGCGCATGCATGGCGTGGGGTAGGTGGCGGACGCGCGGGATATGGGAAGGCATGCCATGGCACATACCCATGCGCCTTTGATTGGCGTGGGGAGGGCGGTCGACGATCTCGCTCGTTGTCAATAGCTTTAATGAGCCGAACCCGAAAGGGCCCTTCAAGGAAGGCATAGCGCCAGCCACCAGCCCTTCCTGCCTGGCTATAAAAGGGGAGTCAGGAGGAGGAAAGAGGGGCATCCCCTTGCGTCTCCTCTTCTTCTCCATCCTCCATCTGCCATCATGCTGAGGGGGCACGGTCGCGGTCGTCCCTCTGCGGAGGCGACTAGATCTTCCTCTCGCCAGAGAGCTGCGGCGGTCAAGGAAGAGCCAAGCTCCCAAGGCGGAGGTGTTGGACGGGGTAGCGGTCGGCGAGGTGGTCGAGGCGGAAGAGGACGTGGAAGTGGGGCACCTGCGGCGCCGCCGTATCCTCCCGCTTCATCAAGCGGCCATGTCGGTGACACGGCGCTGGAGTTCATCTTGCAGCTGTGTGAGCCACCACGTAGCCGTCTTCACCTTCCCGAGGCGTTCGCGAGGGTGCTGGAGGTTGACCAGCCATCGAGGTTGAGGCTTCACATGAAGGGATGTTGCAATGGCGACATGTGGGCGAACGTAAAGTTCCCCGTCCCTCATGTAATGCTTCTTCATCGTGGTTGGAAAACCTTCGCATGTGCCCACTGCCTAATGAAGGGGCACGTCCTCCACTTCAAATTAGTGGAGGCTGACCTACTCTCCATCAAGGTTTTTGGGCGCTCGGGAATCCGGCTAGGGTGCTGTGCGAAGAGCCCGACCAATGACAAGAGCTCCTCCTCGAGCGATAGCGACGAGGAGGGAGACCGGTGGGTAGGACGACGGGGACGGGTCCGACTAGACGTCGGACGCACCTCCCTGGGCGACGCCAGCAGCACCATCATCTGCACCTGGTCTTCTCCCCGGCAGAGCGATATGCCAGGGGGTGGTTCTTGGTGGTGGCTTCTCAAGCCAGCTCCTTGAACTTCTTGGGGCTGCCGCTTCTAGCGGCCGGCGCTGGAAGGACGGAGAAGACGAAGAAGGCAGGTGGCGGGGCGTCAAGTCGGAGTACGATGGCATCGACGCCTTCATCGCGTATTGTCGGCCCGCTGCCTCATCTTTCGGCTTCTCTCCCGGCACCGTCATCACCAGCCTTCTTCTGGACGGCTGTCGGGGTGTTCTCTTGTTGTCTTCTGCCGCGTGTACCTCGCCTAGGCACTCCTTTTGCCCTCCCGCTATCTTGATCTGCTTCATGAGGAGAGGGACAAGAAAGGGATTACAGGCATCTTATCTTTTTTTAGATCTTAAGCCTGCGCGCACTTGTCGAATTTAAACTTTGTAACGCCTTGCTCATGCTTATATTCCGTATGAATTGTACTTGTTAATCAATGTATTAATGAAGGAAAAGGGGTTTTTCTAGGTTCTTTTGTGTGTGAGCGAGGCTCGGACCAAGGAGCGAGTCCTTGTTATGTTTTAATAAACAACGTCACCCGGCAACAAGCCTTGCCATCTTCCCGCTTGATACCATGACTACGCTCACGCCCTTGGCGGAGGTACAGACAAAGTAGGATTAGGCCCTTCGCCCATTCCCCTTCCATCGCAACTACAACCCAATTCCAGCCCAAAAAATGGTTTGGTGCATAGGAAGGAGGGAGCACTGTGGCATGGGACCGAGTGAAGTTTCATACGTTCAAGCTTCATAAGGAAGTACACAGCGGGGGAAGGAAAAGGACTTATCTGAATCTGCTGCCCCCCGGCAGCCTTGTCTTGCCGGGGTCGGGGTGTCAGTTCATCTCCTTTCCTTCAAAAAGTTCCGCTGAAGCGCCCGTGCAGCCTGTGAACCAAAGAGGACTGGAAGGGACAAAAAGACACGCACACTCGACCTCTATGCTAGGGGTTAGTTGCCGCTAAGCACTATCAACCCTACCAGAGAGAAGCTCAACCTAACTTGCATGCTAATCCTTAGGGCGCCAGCGCTTCATTCATTCATCTATTGCTCAGGGTCTGTGCCTGGCTTTGTACAAAGGGTCACATGCCTTGCCAGCAAGGCTTGTACAAAAGGTGGTTTGCCGGGGGGCTCGGCAACCGCGCCTTACGGGTAAAACTTACGAAGATGTTCGATGTTCCAGGAGTTGCTTACTGGGATACTATCTTCGGTCTCTAGGTGGACTACGCCGGGCCTGGTGACTCGTATTACCCAATAAGGGCCTTCCCACTTTGGCGTCAACTTGTTGGAATTCTTGGCCGACTGAACGCGCCAAAGAACAAGGTCGTCTTCCTCAAAGCTTCGGGCATGAACCGTGCGGCTAAGGTAGCGGCGCAAGGCTTGCTGGTAGCGTGCAGCTCGCACAGCAGCTTGAAGACGATCTTCCTCAAGAAGTGTAGCGTCATCTTGCCGCAACTGCTCTTGCTCAAGCTCATCATAAGCGAGCACTCGAGGTGACCCATATGTGAGTTCCGTGGGGAGAACTGCTTCTGCCCCGTATACGAGGGAGAAGGGCGTCTGGCCGGTGGCTCGATTTGCCATTGTTTTGATTGACCAAAGAACCACCGGCAACTCGTCAATCCAGCGTCTTCCGCACTTGTGTAGCCTGTCAAAAGTCCCCGTCCTGAGGCCCCGCAACACTTCCGCATTTGCCCTTTCTGCCTGGCCATTGCTTCATGGATGTGCAACAGAAGCAAAACATATCTTTCTGCCGAGGGCTTGGCGTATTGCATGAAGGTGCGGCTTGTGAACTGCGTGTCGTTGTCGGTGATGACTTTGTTTGGCACACCAAAACGGAATACCAGTCCTTTGAAGAACTTGACGGCTGATTGTGCTGTCACCTTTCTCACTGCTTCCACTTCTGGCCACTTTGTGAACTTGTCGATTGCATATATCGGCCAAAACATACAGTTCAGCAACATCCCTAACCTTGTTCATGGACAGCTCTTCACGCATCTTACGGTTGCGCACGTTCTAATGGAACGCGCTGATGACAGCGGCAGGATGAACATCTGGAATGTTGTACTACACAAGGCTGAATCTCTGTATGTACTTGCGCAGGGATTCGCCATCCTTCTGGGGAAGGAGATGCAAATCACTTGCCTGGCCAGGAGCTTCATTGCCTCCGGTAAAGGCGCCAACAAACTCGTGGCACAGGTCCGACCAATAGGAGATGGAATCTACTGGCAGGTGCATCAACCACGACCTGATGTTGGGTTTGAGCACCAACGGGAAGTAGTTGGCGAGCACCTTGCCGTCCCGAGGCCCGGCAGCTTGCATCGCGATGGTGTATACGCTCAGGAACTCGGACGGATGGGTCTTGCCGTCATACTTCTCCGGGACTTTAGGTTTGAACATGCGGGTAGTGGTCCACTTGAACTACCACAGCTCACGGGTAAAAGCTGGACAACCTACCTTGTAAGGCAGGTCACCAGAATCCCCCGGCACAGGCTTGTACGTAGTGGGCCCTGCACTCCTATCAGATTGATGGCGTGCTTCCCGTCGCTGCTCGATGGTAGTTCGAGCGTCCTCTTTAACCCGCTCCCGAAGAACTTGACGCTGGTCGCGACGAGCTCGTGGATCAGACGAAGCCGTGGATCCATCATCACGGGTGTCGATCCGCCGAGCTGGCGACCGTGGCTGTCGTGGCAGAGGGTAGTGCACCGTGGTTGCGGCGCCTCCGGCCCTTCCGCTGTCGGCACGCGCTGGCTCGGTGGACCGATGCCGCGAGGGGCCTGCCTCCTGACATTGATCCTTATTGGCGTAGCCAATAAGGCTCTGGATAGCAGACCTCCACTCCTCTTGCTTCTCTGCAGCAGGAGGGAAGTCGAGGAGTAGCTGCACTCGCGCTAATGCTTCCGCTGGCGTAGGTGGCAGCGACAAGCACGAGGAACGGGAGGTGCTCGGACTTCTAACCATGTTAGAAGGAGCACCTTCACGGTTCCGCGAATGTGCGCCATCTTGACCAGCATCTTGGCGTGCATGCCGGCCCTGTGCATCTCGAGAACGACGCAGAGGGCTCTTCCCGTAGCGGCGCCCGGGGTCACCAACGTCGCAGCGCTGTTCGTTGCGCACAACCTGGGTGGACCGCGGCGCGGGTGTCGGCAGGGTTGTCTTGGAAGTTGCCGCACCGCCCGTAGGCAGAAGGCTCCGCCCTTGGAGGTCCCCGCACCGCCCGTGGGTGGCACAGCTTCGTTCTTGGACGCGGCGGCGTGCGGCTCGTCTTCTTGGGCACGAACGATGCTGCTCGCCTGGCTTCAGTTGCCAGAGTGTCGTGGATGCTCGCGAGCCACGCCTCCACCACCATCCGCGTCTACCCCGTCGCCCGTCCGCGCTGGCACGGGCGGATCAGCTCCAGACGAACCGATCACCGTGGTCCCCTTCTTCTTGGGAGCCATGGTGATCGAGCAAACGACGCGCTAACCGCTAGATCGGGTTTGCAGAACTCTTCTTCCCCTACGTGGGGCGCCAAAGATGTCGGTGAGAACGAGAACGACACCTATGGGCTCACGTGGATCCCTTCTACGGTTCGGCAGGGAAGAGGGGTAGAGCAAAGAGCGGATCTAATGGTCAACGCGACGGATTTTTACCCAGGTTCGGGCCGCTAAGGAGCGTAAAACCCTAGTCCTGCTTGATTGTGTATTCTATGTTCTTGAGCTTTGGCTAGCTGCCCGCATGCAAGCTGGGCCGAGAGGTTCAAAAGTTCGGATCCTCCTCCAGTACGTCGTGGGCCTCCTTTATATGTCCAAGGGCTGCCACAGTGGCAAACAAGAGGTGTAAAGTAGCTACAGTATCTATGTTTATCCCTGGCGTCTTAGGACAAACGCCATAAATGCGCTGCTTACGTGCCCTCTAGCTTTATCCAGGACGGGAATAGAGCCCGTCCCGTCCGTCACCGCCCCGCTCCGTCTTGACACGCGTCCATGCCGACGAGGCAGCATGCAGTGCCAAGTTGGCTGGCCATCTGCTGCGCTAGAGAGGTGGCAGGGTCTTCAAGAAGATCCACATGCCACCACACAGGCGCTTACCAGGCTGGCAGGCCAGCACTGTGCTGGAGCGGCGACGGGGTTGCAGAGTCTTGCCGCAGTCTTGCCGATGTCCCCGGCAAGGATCTTGCCGGGGCCTCGTGAACGTCCCCAGCAAGGACCTTGCCGGGTACTGTGTCTTCTGGCCTTCACAAAGATCTGCACGCCACCGCGCGCGCGCCCCTGGGCCTTGGACTCAACGTTGTCGATGGTGTCAGAGCCCTTAACCTCAAGGGTGCCTTTGTGAGTGATCTGCAAATTGTCCCGGCAAGGATCTTGCCGGGGTCTCGCAAGCCGTCCCGGCAAGGATCTTGTCAGGGGTCCAGCTCGTCCTCTGTCCTTGATCGCCCCCTTCAGGCCTCACCGTGGGGATGGCTGCGACTGCCCGTGCACAAGTATGGAGTGCTAAAGGGCCCAAACTTTAGTACACCGACACCAATGATGAGTTATTTATTATTATGATCGATGATGCATGATGCTAAGTTGTTATATGAGCATGATGAGATATTATATATATATATCAGTAGGTGAAATGAACATGGATTAGATTTGAGTGGAGGCAACATGTGGTGCACATCAAAAGTACTACTAATCCAAACTAGATCAAGTTTGGATTAGTAGTACTTTCGACATGCACCACATGTTGCCTCCACTTGAATCTACTCCACGTTCATTTCACCCACTGTTATATATAATAACTAATCATGGTCATAAAATCATATGATCAAAGTATTATATATAAAACCACAACGAAAATAAGCTATATTTTCAAAAATACAGGAAATGTTAGTAGCAGCGCTTTTCAGAAGAAACGCTACTGCTACTTACTACTGTTAGTAGCGCTTCCCCGACAAAAGCGCTACTGCTAACTAGGTATAGCAGTAGCGCTCCCTTTCCAGCGCTACTGCTACAAGTTAGTTGTAGCGCCTTAGTGGTAGCGCTTGTACAAGCGCAATTGCTAGCTATAAAACAAGCGCTACTACTAGGGTTTTCCCTAGTATTGCATCTTTATATCTCGAAACAAATGCAAGGAATCAAACTTCTCATCTATTCAATGCTCTTTATATGAAAGTTTTTATTATATCCCTCTTGGATACCCATCATATTAGGACTAAATTCATAACCTAAGCAAATTACCATGTTGTTTAAAGACTCTCAAAATAATATAAGTGAAGCATGATTGTTCAACAATTTCTCTAAAATAAAGCCACCACCATGCTCAAAAAAGATATAAGTGAAGCACTAGAGCAAACTGCCTAGCTCAAAAGATATAAGTGAAGCACATAGAGTATTCTAATAAATTCACGATTCATGCATGTCCCTCTCAAAAGGTGTGTAAAGCGAGGATGATTGTAGCAAACTAAAAAGCAAAGACTCACATCATACAAGACGCTCCAAGCAAAACACATATCGCATAGTGAATAAAAATATAGCCTCAAGTAAATCTATCGATGGATAAAAGACGAAAGAGGGGATGCCATCTGGGGCATCCCCAAGCTTAGATGCTTGGTTGTCCTTGAATATTACCTTGGGGTGCCTTGGGCATCCCCAAGCTTAGGCTCTTGCCACTCCTTATTGCATAGTCCATCAAATCTCTAGCAAAAACTTCAAAACTTCAAAACACAAAACTCAACAGAAAACTCATGAGATTCGTTAGTATTAAAAAAAATCACCGCTTTAGGTACTCTTGTGAACTCATTATTTATTTATATTGGTGTAATATCTACTGTATTCCAACTTCTCCATGGTTCATACCCCTTCCCCCCCCCCCCCCGATACTACCCATAGATTCATCAAAAAATAAGCAAACAAGACATAGAAAATAGAATCTGTCAAAAACAGAACAGTCCGTAGTAATCTGAAAACTTCGTATACTTATGTACCTCCAAAAATTATGAAACATTAGGACAACAGAGGCAATTCATGTATCAATCTTGTGTATAAAAATCAAAAATTTATCACGCTTCTGTAAATTTTAAAAATTCTGGCAATGAGAGCAAAAGTTTCTGTTTTTCATCAAGATCAAATCAATGAAAAAACACCAAAACACGAATTAAAACACCAAAACACAATGACTACAGAGGTAATAATGTGTATTTATTCAAGAACAGTAGCAAAAACAAAAAACACAAAAAATAAAATTGGGTGCCTCCCAACAAGCGCTATTGCTTAACGCCCCTAGCTAGGCATAAAACATAGATCTAGGTATTGTCATCTTTGGTATTCTTGTCCAAAGATGTGTTGTTGTCGGAAGGTTTTGCAAAGATAACTTGGAACACATTATCCATAGAAATTTTGGCATCATTAAGCTGCCCATCTACGTATGCACTACTGCGGGATGCAACTAACGTGACACTACGATCAGAGACCCTTCGACGAAACTGTGTGCGATGCAATAATCGCAAACGGTGGTGTTAAATAACCATAAAAAAGATGCAAACTGTTTGCGATGGCGGGCACATCAAACACGATTCAGATTTTAGTTGCGTGGGCGATGCTGGGCATACGGTTGATCCATACGAACTGTTTGCGCTTAGACAGAACAACAGAAACTGGCAGCCATATCAATGTGTGTGCGATATACGGCATATAGTTCGCTTCGATGAACTGTTTGCGGTGATCGAGGTGAACACAAACGATTCGGTGTAACAAGATGTGTGTGATATCCGGTAAGCAGGTCGGTAATTAGAATTGTGAATTGTGTGCTCGTCAGGGCACACAGTTCAACTAACCAACCTGTGGGCGATAATGTAGAAGATCTCTGTCGAATACGTATTACTAACCATCTGCGATGAGATTGACAGGATAAACAGAGATAACAAATTAACATGAGCGAACGGAAATAGAGATATGTATAGTCTGCTTAATATAGTCCTTCTTCTTTTTGTTGGATGACCCTGCGACATCATCTTGGCGAGGACACTTCTTGCCACTGACGGTTGGCTTTTATCGTCGCCGCCATCGTCATCGTTGTTGTTGTCGTCATCGTCCTCCTCCTTGTTCGACCATTCCTCCCCATCATCATTGTCGTCCTCTTCTTCGTCCTCCGACGGCTCCTCATCCGTGTGCTTGTTGTTCCATTCTGTTTAATCTGATGATCACATTTTCCTTTCCATTGTTTGGGTTAACCTTTCTTGTGATCTATATGAGCTAAGCAATAATATTCTCCTGCTTATGTAAACACCTCGGTGTACAATTCTGTCAGTAAGACCCTATTGCTTTTGTAGATGACATTCTGGTAACCGCCGATGGACGAGAACTTTGCCTATTGGTCCGCCTCGTTCAACGAGCAGGAAAATGGTTCTCTTCATCCCTCGCCCTTCGTACCGACATTGTTGCCGACATAACTGATAGGCTACACTCTGACATGTCCTGCTATCATGACCGTGCAAGATGTCAACGCCCTTCCTACTTTTAACCACATGGTGGGCCCATAACCCACAGTTCCACAGGATCGAAACCTGACTCTCCTATACACCCCCTGTTTCCACAGTTATTCCTCGCGCGTGGCCTCGTATGTAATTCCCGATCCACCTTCCGAGAGATCATCAATTCTGGTATCATACGCAATACTTATTTTCGTTGCCCTGGAACCCTTTTACCTTCTGATTAGGCATCAAACAATTGCCTATCCGTTTTAAACTTATCATGGTACCTTCTTACTTTGCTCTCGATATCTTCTTAAGTTTCAATTCGAGAGATACTTATGTTTCTTCCCCTAAGTTAACCGTCTAATGCTCAATCTTGTTAGAATCCGTCCTTATAGAGTTTTTCCCCTCTTACCCTTTCGTAAGTACAGTGAAAATCCTGAAGGAAGGGCAACAACTTCATCATGATGGTCTGAAGCGGAGAAATGAAGACATCAACATAATGGATCGACCTCTTCGAGAAGAGGAAACAAGACCGAGAAGATTCGTTAGAATTTCATAACCAGATCTTTCCCCTTACTCCACCTCTTAAAATATCGGGACGAGATTTCTTGTAGTGAAGGAGAATTGTGACGCCCGGATAATTGAGCTACAGTAATTCCCCACTAATGATGCCACGTCACCAGGATTACTGTTGTCGATCTCGCGATGGTTCGAAAATGATTCAAATTCAAATTTAAAATAAAAGTCAAACGGTAAAAGTTTCAAACTTTAAAACTAAAATGTTCGCATTGTTGAATAATTTCCCTGATCATTTATCATGTTGAAACCAACCTTATTTGACCCACCAATTAACCCCTAGGAATTTATAAAGTGATCCAATGGCAAAGAAAATAGCCATTTCAAAATAAGAAAATATTTATACAATTCCAATTGACCTCAAACTTGGTATGTCATCCCAAAATATTGTGAAGTATTTAAGTGACAAGTTTCATGATGAATAAAATTCAATTGGTATTTTAAGGAAGTGCAAAACTATGGTGAATAAAAGAAATCAGAGAATTAATAGAAGCAGAAAAATAAACAAATGGGGGGATACCTAACTACTGTACACCTAAAGCCAAAAGGGCCAGTAGCTAGCCCAGCCCACCTCTAGTCTCCTTCAACCTCCTGTTCATCCCCATCGCGCTGGAGGCAGAGCGCTCGTTCAAGTCGCCGATGCACACGCGTCTTCCATCCCGCCGTTCCCTCCTTGGTTAACACGTCGCCAGCGCATCCCCCTCGAAACCCTAGCGCCATTCCCCCCTTTCCCCTGCGCCGCTTTCTTCCACCTCGCCCACAGTCGAACCACGTTGCCATGGCCGACCTCATCCTCGTGGCCACTGCCCTCCCGCCGCCTGAGACTGCGCCGGGAGCACTGCCTCTGTCGTCTTCGTCGACTACGTGGACGCATTCGAGCTCCGGACCCCTGCCTCACGCGGATCGACGCCCTCGGCCACCATGGATCGCTGCCGCCGTCCGTCTGCTCCAAGTCTCCCCTTAGGCCATCTTTGTACCTCTACAAGGCCCCTGTGAACTCCTCTCCCAAATCCCACTTGCCCCGGTCTCGATCCGTTGTCGTATGCGGTTGCCTTGAAGTCACCATGGCCGCACATCCGCCATGCCCTGCCCCATGACCTCCTCGCTCGCACCGGCCATGCCCCCGGGCTCCCCTGCCCGCACTTCGGTCGCCCCCTGCCCGCTATACCGCGCGCCGGCGGCGCCCTGCCGCGCCTTGTGCGTGCGCTCGCGCCCGCCTGCGTTGCGCCGCCTGTTGCCTTGGGCGCCCTGACGCCCGCGCCCAGGCACCCCATGCAGCCGCTTGCGCGCCCGCTGCCCTGCTGTTGCCGCGCTACTGCTGTTGCTTGCACCGCTCGCCTCGCTCGCAACGCCTCTCGCCGCCGCTGCCCCGCGTCCTGCTGCTGCCGTGCGCACGCCCCGCCGTGGCCTTGCCACCGCCCCTGGACAGCGCCCTGGCCGCCTCGTGCGTGCCCTGGGTTTGCACCTCACCCCGCGCTCGTCGCCGCGCAGCGCTGCTGCTGCCGCCGTTTTGCTGCTGCCGCTGCTACAGTGAACTGAACTTCACTATAGCGCTGGCTAGCTCTGCTACAAAAACGCTGATTAGCCCTCTGTGTAGCTGCAAAACAATAGCAAAACAAATTTTATTTTGGGAAATATTTATATTGGCGTGTAGTACACTTGATAGGGTTCAATTCCTTCCATTGGACCAAATCCAAAAATCGCCTAGATTAATTCCTATGAAAATGACAAAAGTCTATGTTCTGTTAACAGCTAAGACTAAAAACAGAGTTATTGTGGTAGCTACTTTAGAGCAGTAAATAAACAGGATGCATGGTTATAACAGAGATGCAATTGATACCATCTTGTACATCACAGAAAATTGATCAAGTTTGGTATAAGCCACTAACCCATAGGATGAATAGAACACTAGCTATAGCCTTTGCAAAACAACTAAGTGATGTTTAAAACTGAGGACTTGGCCAATTTTCAGAGATTCGAGAAAATGTTCGAAAGCTTCGGAAAATCGTAGAAATTCATCCGTAACTCGGATGAAAATACTTTGTACATGAAAGTTGCTCAGAACCATGAGACGGATCCGGATACGCAGCCCATTCGCCCGCCACCCATCCCTAGCATAGTGAACATGCAACTTTTCCACTCCGGTTCATCTGTCCAAAAACGCGAAACACCCGGGATACTTTCCCGGATGTTTCCCCCCTTCGCCGGTATCACCTCCTACTGCGTTAGGGCACACCTAGCACCACTCATTGTCATGTCATGCATCGGCATGCATATGTTTGCATTGTATTTATTGTTTTCCCCCTCTTCTCTCGCTAGACACCGAGACCGACGCCGCTGCTACCCAGTACGACTACGGTGTTGACGACCCCTCCTTCTTGGCTGAGCTTCCAGGCAAGCCCCCCCCCCCTGATCACCAGATATCGCCTATTCTTCTCTCTACTGCTTGCATTAGAGTAGTGTAGCATGTTACTGCTTTCCGTTAATCCTATTCTGATGCATAGCCTGTCTTTGTTACTACTGTTGTTACCTTTACCTGCAATCCTAAATGCTTAGTATAGGATGCTATTATTCCATCAGTGGCCCTACATTCTTGTCCATCTTCCATGCTATACTACCGGGCCGTAATCACTCGGGAGGTGATCACGGGTATATACTTGTATACATTACATGATACATGTGGTGACTAAAGTCGGGTCGGCTCGTAGAGTACCCGCAAGTGATTCCGATGTGGGGGCTGAAAGGACAGGTGGCTCCATCCCGGTAGAGGTGGGCCTGGGTTCCTGAGCGTGTTGGGTAATGTGGTGCACCCCTGCAGGGAAGTTTATCTATTCGAATAGCCGTGATCCTCGGTAACAGGACGACCCGGAGTTGTACCTTGACCTTATGACAACTAGAACCGGATACTTAATAAAACACACCCTTCCAAGTGCCAGATATAACCCGGTGATCGCTCTCACACAGGGCGACGAGGGGAGGACCGCCGGGTAGGATTATGCTATTCGATGCTACTTGGTGAACTTACCATATACTCTCTTCTACATGTTGCAAGATGGAGGCTGCTGATACGTCTGCAACGTATCTATAATTTATGAAGTATTCATGCTATTATACTATCTGTTTTGGATGTTTATGGGCTTTATTAAACACTTTTATATTATTTTTGGGACTAACCTATTAACCCAGAGCCCAGTGCCAGTTTCTGTTTTTTCCCTTGTTTCAGTGTTTCGCAGAAAAGGAATATCAAACGGAGTCCAAACAGAATGAAACCTTTGGGAGCGTGATTTTTGGAACGAACGTGAACCAGGAGACTTGGAGTTGAAGTCAAGGAAGCTTCGAGGTGGCCACGAGGCAGGGAGGCGCGCCTGCCCCCTGGGTGCGCCACCACCCTCGTGGCTCCCCTGACCGACTTCTTTCGCCTATATATATCCATATACCCTAAAAACATCGGGGAGCGGAATAGATCGGGAGTTCCGCCGCCGCAAGCCTCTGTAGCCACCAAAAACCAATCGGGATCCTGTTCCGGCACCCTGCCGGAGGGGGGATCCCTCACCGGTGGCCATCTTCATCATCCCGGCGCTCTCCATGACAAGGAGGGAGTAGTTCACCCTCGGGGCTGAGGGTATGTACCAGTAGCTATGTGTTTGATCTCTCTCTCTCTCTCTCTCTCTCGTGTTCTTGAGGTGGTACGATCTTGATGTATCACGAGCTTTGCTATTATAGTTGGATCTTATGATGTTTCTCCCCCTCTACTCTCTTGTAATGGATTGAGTTTTCCCTTTGAAGTGATCTTATCGGATTAAGTCTTTAAGGATTTGAGAACACTTTATGTATGTCTTGCATGTGCTTATCTTTGGTGACAATGGGATATTCACGTGATCTACTTGATGTATGTTTTGGTGATCAACTTGCGGGTTCCGTAACATTGTGAACTTATGCATAGGGGTTGGCACACGTTTTCGTCTTGACTCTCCGGTAGAAACTTTGGGGCACTCTTTGAAGTACTTTGTGTTGGTTTGAATAGATGAATCTGAGATTGTGTGATGCGTATCGTATAATCATACCCACGGATACTTGAGGTGACATTGGAGTATCTAGGTGACATTAGGGTTTTGGTTGATATGTGTCTTAAGGTGTTATTCTAGTACGAACTCTTGAATAGATCGATCCGAAAGAATAACTTTGAGGTGGTTTCGTACCCTACAATAATCTCTTCGTTTGTTCTCCGCTACTAGTGACTTTGGAGTGACTCTTTGTTGCATGTTGAGGGATAGTTATATGATCCAATTATGTTATTATTGTTGAGAGAACTTGCACTAGTGAAAGTATGAACCCTAGGCCTTGTTTCCTAGCATTGCAATACCGTTTGTGCTCACTTTTATCATTAGTTACCTTGCTGTTTTTATATTTTCAGATTACAAAAACCTATATCTACCATCCATATTGCACTTGTATCACCATCTCTTCGCCGAACTAGTGCACCTATACAATTTACCATTGTATTGGGTGTGTTGGGGACACAAGAGACTCTTTGTTATTTGGTTGCAGGGTTGCTTGGGAGAGACCATCTTCATCCTACGCCTCTCACGGATTGATAAACCTTAGGTCATCCACTTGAGGGAAATTTGCTACTGTCCTGCAAACCTCTGCACTTGGAGGCCCAACAATGTCTACAAGAAGAAGGTTGTGTAGTAGACATCAGCTGCCAGAAGCGTAGTCTTCGACAGGACTAGCTCTCCCCCTCTTATTCTGGCATTCTGCAGTTCATTCCACCGATATTGCCCCTTTACACAGATACCCATGCATATGTAGTGTAGATCCTTCCTTGCGAGTACTTTGGATGAGTACTCACGGTTGTTTTTCTCCCTATTTTCCTCCTTTCCTTTCCTTTCCTCTCGGTTGTCGCAACCAGATGCTGGAGCCCAGGAGCCAGATGCCACCGTCGACGACAACTCCTACTACACCGGAGGTGCCTACTACTACGTGCAGGCTGCTGACGACGACCAGGAGTGGATTAGGAGGATCCCAGGCAGGAGGCCTGCGCCTCTTTCAATCTGTATCACAGTTTGTGCTAGCCTTCTTAAGGCAAACTTGTTTAACTTATGTCTGTACTCAGATATTGTTGCTTCCGCTGACTCGTCCACGATCAAGCACTTGTATTCGAGCCCTTGAGGCCCCTGGCTTGTATTATGATGCTTGTATGACTTATTTTATTTTTAGAGTTGTGTTGTGATATCTTCCCGTGAGTCCCTGATCTTGATCGTACACGTTTGCGTGTATGATTAGTGTATGATTGAATCGGGGGCATCACAGCAACCTCGGCGCGGACCGCATCAACCTGCCGCCCTTCGTCGACGCGCCGCCGCGGGCGAAACAGAACTGGGGTTACTACCCCAAGCAACCGTCGCAGGAGGTGCTCAACCTGTGCGAGCGGGTGTTGATGATGAAGGAGCGGGAAGGGCTCACCTGCACCGACCTCATCACCGCCTTCATCAGGCGATGAGTGTTGCCGCTGCAGCAGCGCAGCCACCTCATCGATCAGATGACCGGGCTCCAGAACGCCAACCGCATGTCGAACTTGCGGCTGGCAGCGGACCAAGTCGCCCGCCGGGTCAACGACATCTCCAGGGCCAACCTGCGGGACGACTGGGAGTTCGGGAAACCCCCATACAGCCAGATGAACCCGGCACCCGTGGTGAGTCCCTGGTCTTCATACTTTGCTGCTTCTCATCTTCTTATTCGTCCATACGCGACGCGGAAGGTGCTTCTGAACGCCATCCGGCATCCTTACAACTGGGCGCCGACGCAGGTGGCGCGGGCTGTCTCAAAGGAACCCGCGGCCCGCGGCGGAGGGGAGGAGGCGTCCGCCGACGTCGGTGCAGGGCGCCGTGCGGGTAAGTTTGTCCTCTGTATTTGTTGAGTTGCCGGGCGCGAGGCGGCATTGGAGGTTCTGACGCGAGTTGTCGATGTAGGGGCGCTGGGTGGAGGAGGCGGCAGCGCGACTGGAGCCGGGTTGTCCCGGGGGGTGCCAGCGGCGAGCCGGCCGCATGGGAAGGACAATGTCGCGCCGCGGGCTCCGGCCGGGAAGCGCGTGGCGAACCCGGCCGGCGGCGCGAAACCTCCCGCCAAGAGGAGGCGAGGCGCTCCGCAGGAGAGGTCGGCGAGGCTTGCCGTTCCGGTGGTGCCCGGGTAAGTCCCTTGTTGTTGGATTTGAGCAGCCGAGCGGCTCTGCTTGGTTCTCGTATGTTTACTTCTTCGTGCTTCAGGTCGCCAATTTCGCCGGCGCTGGCAGCGGCGGACGGGGCGCTGTGTTCCGGAGGACCCAGACTAGCGCCGGCGAGGAGGAGGAGGAGGCGGCTAATCCGGACCTCGGCCTGGACCCGGCCGATGCCAAAGTCCAAGCCTGGTGGGACCGGAACAGGGCTGTGGCGGAGCTGGAGGCGGCGTCGACCTAGGCCTGGGACAATGCCGCGACGACGTGGGCGCGTGCCGGCGAGGAGCCGAAGTGGCCGGAGATGCCGGCAGGGACGGTTCCGGTGGTGACAGTCTTTGTGCCGGCGTCGGAGGGGGGACGCGGCCGAGGCGGCCGCGCGGACGTGATGGACTTCGACCAGGAGGTCGTGGTAGTTGGGGATGACACCCCGCCGCGGATCGACGTGGTCGAGCGGGTGGGGACCGGCGGAGGTGGCGGTGACGCCGTGTTGGCGGAGGCGCCGCGGACGGCGCTGGAGGAGACGCCCCAGGCGTCGACGAGTGTGGCGCCGCCGCAGGTCATTTCGGCCACCGCGCCGGAGACGGCACCGGAAGGAACACCGGAGAAGGCGCCGGAGAAGGCGCTGGAGGAGGCGCCAGCCGCAGAAGAAGCGGTCAGCAGAAAGCACGCCCTGGTGCTTAGGCCAGGGGGTCGCCGGGCCGTCGGTTCGCAGCCGGCTCGGGGCAGGACCAGCGATGTCTTCTTCGAGCCCCTGACCCAGGAGGAGTCGGTGATGGCCGCCGTGAGCCGACGCCTACGGGGGAAGTCGGACCGGATCCAGGCCTTCGCCCAGGCCGAGGTGGAGCAGACGCGGGAGCTGGAGCGCGTCGTGTTCGTAAGTTCTCCCTTGCCTTCTATTTTTCTCTTTCATTGCTTCTTCTGTGTGGGGGCGCGCCAGCGCACCCACTGGGTCTAGCCCCCTAGATTCGGGCCAACTGCGTAGCAGCTGGGTCGAATCTTAAATCATTGTCTTGTGTTGATCGTTGCTCCTTGCAACAACTGGACTCCTACCGGGTCAGCATCTTCAACCGGCTTCTGGACAAGCATCGGCAGCTCAAGGAGTAGTTCACCGCCAAGAAGGAGGAGCTCCGCATCGCCGCAGGTATTTTTCGTGCGTGCTCTTTTTAGTGGGGGCGCGCTAGCGCAACCACTGGGTGTAGCCCCCGAGATTCGAGCCAACTGCGTAGCAGTTGGGTCGAATCTTAAAGTGGTGTTTGGTTTATGAATCTTTTTTCCGCAGCCGAGGTGCTGTCTTGGAGGACCCGGCTGATTCGAGCCGGCTTCCCCTACGACCGGCTCGTTGCCGACGCCGGCCGGCTTGAGGCCGAGGAGGCAAAGGCAAGGGCGGAGGCGACGGGTGCCCGGCAGGCGCTTGATGACGCCGGCCGGCTGCAGGAGCGGCTGACGGACGACAAGCGCCGTCTTGAGGCCGAGGTGGAGCGCATCAAGGTGGAAGCCGCCAAGGTTGGGGAGGCACAGCGGGCCCTTGCTGAGGCCGATCAGCAGCGCGGCAAGCTCGCTGACGACAAGGGCCAGCTTCAGGCTGAGGTGGAGCGTCGGATGGTGCTAGTGGTCGCAGCGGAGGAGACCCGTCAGGGGGAAACCCAACGCCGCGAGGAGGCCGAGAAGGCGGCCGAGAGCAAGGACGCCGAGCTGAAGACGGCCCTTGCCAAGGTCGTCTACTTGGAAAAAACACTCCAGGAGCATGACCACACCATCGCCCGGGAGCGGCGCGGTACGTTGCTCGAAGCGCAGCACGTGGAAGAGTCCTTCTCCAGTAAGTGCTTTCCTTGGGTTCTGTCGGGCTGGGATCCCGGCTTCTTGTCCTTGGTGATTTTCTTCTGACTTGCTTTACTTCTCGACAGGGGCCTTCCCGAAGACGCGCCCGCTGGTGGAGGAAGCCGTCCGCTTTCAGCATGACCCGCAGGGCGTCGTCGGCTCCAGAACCGACCCGCAGGTGGCTTGGACCTTCCGGGAGATCGTGACCGCCGTCGAGGCTTGTCTCGAGTCTTGAGCGAGCAGATGGGGTGGCTCTCTGAGGCCGGGACAGCGATGACGGTGGCCCTGTGGTCGGGCTGCGTTGCACCGAGTAGCTTCTCGCGTCTAGCGCGGTGGTTGGAGGCGGGACTGGACTGGCTCCACGAGTGGCGCATTTCTGCCGCTTGTGACGGTGCCGAGATGGCGCTCCGGTTTGTGATGTCTTGGCATCCGGACCTGTCGCCGGAGGCGTTGATGGGCCAGCGAGATGACTCGGAGAACCAGCTGCGGGCGGAGGCCGGACGAATCGCTGCCCGGGCCAGCTACATTGTCGGGTTTGCTTTTCACGACGAGTTCTAGCCGGAGCGGGCAGAAGCTCGCGAAGTCGTGCCCGCTGACGACTACGGCCTGCTTCTGCATGACCCAAAGGGCAGCTTCGAGGAGACGGGCATCTATGGTGATGAAGATGCCAAGGAGGAAGGCACCGGCACTTTGGCAAACCCGGAGGCCACCGAGGGGGGGCCAGCAGCTCCGCTACGCGGAGCTAGAGACGCCTGAGGCTGCCCTGTTTGACTTAGTAAAAATCTCTGTTAGGTAGCAGGTCCACCCACACACTGGGGGTGCTTGGGTGTAATGAACTCTGGCCTTGGGTGTAACATCCCAAATTTTCAATTTGGAATGTTATACATAGATCATCATTGCATATCATGTTTTGTTGCATTTTGACAAATCCTCGATAAATCCTAAGCAACTCAAGGACCCTCTGAGAGAGTTGGGGATTTTCCCGAATTTTTCAAATTAATTTTCCAACGAGGATTTTGGTTTTAATTATTTTTCTCTCTGGAAAAATATTTCATTTTAAATAAACGAGAGGAGAAAATATGACTTCTCCAAAACAATTGAAATACTGGAGGAAAAATGTTAAAATCATTTATTGGCATTTATTTGGATTTTATTTGCAATTTTTATTGCATTAAAATTATTGCATGTTTTCAAAATATTTATTTTTGATTTTAAAAATGTTCACCCTATTCTAGATTTTCTAGCTAGACGGGGAAAATTTATTTCATATTTTTCTGATTTTTATTTATTTTTCTAGGCAATATTTTCCGCGGAACTTATTTAAAAAAAATGCCCGCGCGCCGACTGGGCCAAAGGCCCAGCCGACGGCCCGCCCGCGCCCTCTCCTCTTCCCGCACGGGATCGCCGCCCGAGTCCGGCCGCCGCACGATGCCCGCCGGCCGACCCCTTCCCCAAGCCGCCGCCGCCCCCCACCCCTCCTTAAATACCCCCCCCCTCTCTTTCTCTCCTCACCCCGAGCCGCCGCCGCCAACATCGCCGCCGCCGCCCGCCCGCATCTCGCCCGCCGCCGCCGCCGGTTGCCTCGCCCGCCGCCGCCGGCGGGAGCCCCGGAGCCGCCGCCCCTCGCCGCCTCCCCGATCCCCGCACCCCTCCGCCGAGCCCCGCCCCGCCGGAGCCCGCCGACGAGGTACTGCCGCCGCCGTTTTCCGTCGTTGACCGGTTTTCTGTAAAAAAAACCCTTCGTTTAAAAAAAACCTAGATCGGTTTTTTTCGGTTTTCTTATTTCGCGAGCGTTCACCGAACCGTTCGTTTTAACGAACGTGTTCGTCGGTTTTTCTCTGTTAACGAACGTCCGTTATTTAACCGTTCGTCCGTTTTTCTTTTTCGTCGGATTTTCTCGTTATTTTCTCAGATTCGATTTCTGATCGAATCTTTGATTCTGTTTAACTTCTCGCTCGTTTATCGGAATCAGGTGATTCAAGCGCCTAGAGTTTCGTCTCGAAATTCTCTTTCCGTTTAACCTACTCAAACAAGTTTTTGCTACGGTAAAATTTGACCTAGATCCAGATTAGCAAACGAAGTTTCTTTCTTTCGCCGTTTGACTTTCGTTGCTTCTTTCGAGTTGATTCTTTTTGCAAACCGGAGTTCTTAAGTTGAACTTTCTGGTTGGATCTTTCATTCGAGTTTTACCTGTGCATTAGTTGAGTACTGATTGTATGCTTGTTTGTTTACGATAGAGTACCCGGAGTGTGCCGCTTGTTACTTCGACTCGTTAGGTTTTGCGGATCATTAGCAAGGCAAGTAACACTTTGATCATATCCCGTTCATACCCAGTTTTATTGCATTAGATCTATTTCCTCAAACACATTGCATGCTTAGGATCTAAATAAACTGTGGGTATTGGGAAGTAGTTGAGGTAGTACCTATTACTTGTTTTCTTATCAAACCCTTGGGAGTTACTTCTACGTTGCTTTTATTATCGCCATGCTATGCTCGTAGATGTGGATTGGGTTTGAGTGATATTCATGACAGATGTGAGATGTTTAATAATGGTTCAACTTAAGGTGGCAACTAAAACTCACATCTGGGTGGATTGAGGCACCTGGAGAACCCAGTGTTGTCTGTATGTATAAGGTCCGCCACCCAGGCTCAAAGGGGTCATAAGATTATTCATGCTAGAAACTTCCGTGTGCAGCCACAAGCTATTATGGGCTCTAGCATAGCTGAGTAGGTTACAGGATCTCTTGAAGAGGTGGACTAGCAGATGTAGGGGAAAGTAGGTGTACCGGTCCATCCAGAGTAAAGAGTGATTGTTTCTGAAAGACTGTGTCTCGGTCATCCGTTTCTCAAACATCATGCAATGCGAGAATCAAGCGGAGGCGATCGAGTCTTGTGGGGAAAAGTGCACAAACCTCTGCAGAGTGTACAAACTGATCATGATTAGCCGTGTCCCCGGTTATGGACAACTTGAGTATCTAGTACCTGGATTATCATTTGAATCTCATCACCGTGATACTTATAATTAATTTTGTTGGGTTAATGATGTTACTTAATTGGGATTGAGTTGGAGGTACCTTCTCAATGTTTCAACCACCATGATAGTTAAAATAAAATTTATTCCTTTTGAAGTAGGATAAAATTGGCTTTTCGCAAAACTGTAACCATAGAGCTTTCCACCAGCCATATATGCATATAGTATAGCATTATTATTGTTCATTGCTCTCTATGTGTTACATTGCCAGCATATTCTAAGACTGACCCGTTTTCGGGCTGCAACATTTCATGTTGCAGACTTTTCAGACGACGAGTAAGGTGCCTTAGGTCGTGGTCTTATACTCAGTGATGCCGCTGGAGTTGATGGACTCACTTATCTTCCAAGTCTTCCGCTGTTATCGTTATTAGATGGCCTTAAGCCATGTTTTCATACTTAATCTCTTCGGAGATATTCGATGTAATAAGTGTGTGATTGCTACTCTGTTATAAATCCTCCATTTGTACTGTGCGTGTCAGCATTACTGATCCAGGGATGACACTGGTGCACAGCAGCACAGGCCATTTGAGGTCTGGTCGCTACAAAGTTGGTATCAGAGCACACGCTGACTGTAGGACACGACCACTAAGCTTAAGCCCTAGAAAAACTTCTCTCTTCTCATTTCTGACCCCTCTCCACTTTCTACTCTTTTAGGAATGGCGAATGCAAGGAGCAAGTTCATGCAACCAGATGAAGACACGCCGTTTGGACGATATTTGAAGGAAGTCACCAAGTACCTGAACATAGGAATACCAAGCGTCACCGGAACCTACAATGCCACCTTACCTGAAGAGGAGAGCTGGAAGATTCAAGTTATCATTCCAGGAAGAACGTTTGTGCCAATTACGGAACCCATGAGATTGGTTTTCGAAGCACCAACTTGGAGTTTAGGGAAGAGCATGGCCGCACATATCGCCATGGGACGCATTGGAGAAGTCTACCACCAGGAGCTTAAGGATACAATTTATCAAATTTGTGGACGTCGAGACGCGCAATGGGAGATGATCAAGACCAAGAAGGATGGATCAATTGCAGCTTTCATCCAGGAGCAGAACCAACATATCCGACGCCAGGAGAATCAAATGTGCACGGACAAGGAAGAACTGAAGAAGGCATTCACGAAGATCAAGGAACTCCAAGAAGAACTCAAGACTACACGCGAAGATTACTTGGAGGAAATCAACGCACTAGTCGGGAAGATTGACGACCTGGAGAATAAGATTGGAGCATTCGTGGGAAATCCAGTGCCAAAAGCAGAAGTCGACGAATGCACTTGTCCGGATAACTACATCATCATCGACGACACCGACTCGGAACCAAGTGAAGACGAATGGATTGATGAAGCTGGAGCAGACATCATGGAGTCTTCAACGGATCAGAATTTCTAGTAGACCACCATATCAGTAGTAGTTTTTTTCCCCCATTTAGTAGTATAGTTCAAGCACTTTGTAACGCTAGTTAGATCGATTGTTTTGCCTTGTTTGGATTGATTGAGTGATATTGATTGAATTTGTCTCATGAGCATATGGGTAGTGTTTTCTCTCTAGACCTCATTCTATTCTTAACTCTCATCTTTTCTAAACCTATCAGATGCCTCCGAGACGCGACACCGGATTTGTTTTCCCGCCAGAGATCACCCAGTTGATTCAGCAACAGAATGCCCTGATGCAAGTGTTAGTGCAGAACCAAGGCAACAACAACAACAACCCACCGCCACCACCACCTGTTGATCACTTAGCCCGTTTCTTAAGGCTAAACCCGCTGGTGTTTTCCAATAGCACCGAGCCGATTGTAGCAGATGATTGGCTCCGCAAAGTTGGAAGGGAGTTGACCACTGCAGGATGCACAGATGCGGAAAGAGTGCGTTTTGCCGCACATCAGCTTGATGGACCCGCAGCATCATGGTGGGAGAATTATACAGCCACGCACCCTATTGACACTGTCACATGGGACCAGTTTCAGCAAGCTTTCTGTACAGCTCAGGTTTCAGCAGGAGCTATGGCTATGAAGAAGCGTGAGTTTCGCAACCTACGCCAAGGAGGACGCACCGTAGGCCAGTATGTGGAGGATTTCAGTAAGTTAGCACGTTATGCACCAGATGACGTTGCTACAGATGCTGCCAAGCAGGAGAAGTTTCTGGAAGGATTGAATGATGAGCTGAGTATGCAGTTGATGGTAGCAACTTTCAACAACTACCAGGAGCTGGTAGATAGAGCTCTCATGATTGAAGGGAAGCAACAGCAGATTGAAAACCGCAAGAGGAAGTATGGACAAGGGAAGTACAATTCTGGAGCCCAGCAGAAGCCACGATTTACCCCGAAGCCGGGAGGACAGTTTCAGCATACCCATGGAGGAGGTAGTTCGCACAACCATAATGGCTCCAAGAATGGTAATGGGAATGGAGGAGGAAACAGACAGAACCACACCAACCCATCTACCCCAACCAAGAGAGATCTAAGTCACATTATCTGTTTCAAGTGCCAGAAGACGGGACATTACGCTACCGATTGTCCCGAAGCCCAAAATGGAAATGGCAATGGAAGCTCTGGGAAGAAGCCGAACCCGTTCAACAAAGGACATGTGAACCACGTGAGCGTGGAGGAGGTTGAAGCTCAGCCTGATGCAGTAATAGGTAAGTTTTTGGTTAAGTCATTTACTGCAACTGTTCTTTTCGATACTGGTGCATCGCATTCATACATATCAAGGGGATTCGTAAACAAGTTTAAGATGTCCACCCAAGTTCTCAAAAGCCCCATGTTAGTAACCTCGCCAGGAGCAGAGTATATGGCCACCCAAGGATGTTTTCAGATACCATTGGCCATTGGTAGGCATGTTTTCCCCTCAGACCTCATTGTTTTGGAATCGCAAGGTTTGGATGTGATTTTGGGAATGGATTGGCTATCGTTGTATGGAGGAAACATCGATTGTGCCAGCAAGACGATTTTGCTTACCACCCCGGAAGGAAAAAGGATCAAGTATGTATCCCGGCATATGCCGAAGAGGACTCAAGTGAATTCCTTATCAGGAGTTGTACAGGAGGAAGTACCAGTGGTGAAGGACTATCCGGATGTATTTCCAGAAGAGTTGCCAGGCATGCCACCGGATAGAGACATTGAGTTCTTGATTGAAATTTTGCCAGGCACAGGGCCAATATCTAAGAGACCGTACAGGATGCCCGCAAAGGATTTGGAGGAAATTAAGAAGCAGATCAAGGAGTTACTGGATAAAGGCTATATTCGCCCAAGTTCGTCACCTTGGGGATCACCAGTACTTCTAGTGGAGAAGAAAGATGGATCGCTGAGGATGGTTGTTGATTATAGAGGATTGAATGAAGTGACCATGAAAAACAAGTACCCACTGCCGATGATCAATGATTTGTTTGACCGCCTGCAAGGAGCTAAAGTATTTTCCAAGATCGATCTACGATCAGGATACCATCAGTTAAAGATTCGAGAGCAGGATATACCCAAGACGGCATTTACCACCAGATATGGATTGTATGAGTATACCGTTATGTCATTTGGACTGACTAACGCACCGGCCTATTTCATGAACCTGATGAACAAAGTGTTTATGGAGTTTTTGGATAAGTTCGTCGTGGTGTTCATTGATGATATTTTAATCTTTTCCAAGGATGAAGAAGAGCATGAGGAGCATTTGCGATTGGTACTTGAGAAGCTCAGAGAACATCAGTTGTATGCCAAGTTCAGTAACTGTGAGTTTTGGCTGAAGGAAGTTGGATTCCTTGGACATGTTATTTCTGGAGAAGGAATAGCAGTAGACCCTGCCAAGGTTGACACAGTGACAAGTTGGGAATCGCCCACGATAGTTGGAGAAATCCGGAGTTTTCTTGGACTTGCAGGATACTACCGGAGATTTATCGAGAATTTCTCAAAGATTGCTAAGCCCATGACTGAGCTATTGAAGAAGGACACCAAATTCAATTGGACTGTGGAATGTGAAGCTAGTTTCCAAGAGTTGAAGAAACGATTGGTTACATCACCAGTGTTGATTCTGCCAGATCAACGCAAGGATTATGAAGTTTATTGCGACACTTCTCGTCGAGGACTTGGAGCAGTGCTTATGCAGGAAGGAAGAGTTGTTTCGTATGCTTCACGACAACTTAAACCCCATGAGAATAATTATGCTACGCACGATTTGGAATTAGCAGCCGTGGTGCATGCATTGAAGACATGGAGACATTTTCTCATCGGAAACCATTGTGAGGTGTACACGGATCACAAGAGTTTGAAGTACATTTTCACGCAGAAGGAGTTAAACCTCAGACAGAGGAGATGGTTGGAGCTCATAAAAGACTATGATATGAGATTGCATTACCACCCTGGAAAGGCTAACATAGTAGCAGACGCGTCGAGCCGCAAGAGTCATGTCAACACCCTCATGACCGGAGAGTTACCTCAGGAGTTAGCCGAGGACCTACGTGAGCTATGTTTGGAGATAGTCCCTAGAGGCTATTTAGCGACATTGGAGATTCAGTCTACCTTGATGGAAAGGATCAGAGAAACTCAGAAGACAGACAAGGGGATTGAAGAGATAAAAGAGAAGATGAGCAAAGGAAAAGCCAAGGGATTTCGTGAGGATGAGCACGACACCTTATGGTTCGAGGACCGCGTATATGTGCCAAATGATCCGGAGATCAGGAAGTTGATTTTGCAAGAAGCCCATGATTCACCGTACTCGATTCACCCAGGAAATACCAAGATGTATTTGGATTTGAAGAATACTTTCTGGTGGACCGGAATGAAGAAGGATATTGCGGAGTATGTAGCAGTTTGTGATGTATGTCAGAGAGTGAAGGCAGAGCATCAGAAGCCAGCAGGATCGCTACAGCCATTGCCGATACCCGAATGGAAGTGGGATAAAATAGGCATGGATTTTATCACAGGATTACCCAGGACTCGTTCAGGCTATGACTCGATATGGGTTGTAGTCGACCGTTTGACGAAAGTGGCTCATTTCATTCCAGTGAAGACCACTTACAACAGTGCTAAGTTGGCAAAGATATACATGACCAGGATAGTATGTTTGCATGGAGTTCCGAGGACCATTGTATCAGACAGAGGAACCCAATTTACCTCAAAGTTTTGGAAGCAGTTACGTGAAACATTGGGAACCAGGCTGGAATTTAGTACAGCATTTCACCCACAGACAGATGGACAGACCGAGAGAGTCAACCAGATTTTGGAGGACATGTTGAGAGCATGTGCACTAGATTATGGATCTAGTTGGGACGACAATTTGCCATATGCGGAGTTTTCTTATAACAACAGTTATCAAACCAGTTTGAAGATGGCCCCTTTCGAAGCTTTGTACGGAAGGAGGTGTAGAACACCGTTGTTATGGGACGAAGTTGGAGATCGTCAGCTGTTTGGACCAGATTTGATTAAGGAATCTGAACAGAAAGTGAGGATGATTCGCGATAGGCTCAAGGTAGCCCAGTCCAGGCGGAAGAGTTATGCTGATTCTAAACGAAAGGAGACAGTTCACGAAGTCGGAGACAGAGTGTATCTTAGAGTATCACCCCTTCGAGGAGTGAAGCGCTTTGGAGTTAAGGGAAAGTTAGCGCCCCGTTTTATCAGACCATACAGAGTGTTGGAACCTATGGGAGAAGTTGCCTACAAGCTGGAATTGCCCGAAGGATTGTCTGGAGTACATGATGTATTTCATGTTTCGCAGTTGAATAAGTGCCACGCAGAGATGGCTGAGATACCACTAAGAGATACTGTGCCACTAGAAGCGATTCAGTTGGAAAGTGATTTGACCTATGACGAGAAGCCAGTTAAGATTCTCGAGTATGCCAGCCGAGTTACCCGCAGCAAGGTTATCAAGTTTTGCAAAGTCCAGTGGAGTCACCACATGGAGGATGAAGCCACCTGGGAGCGAGAGGAAGATCTACGGAAAAACCACTCCCACCTGTTTTCTAGCCAACCCGAATCTCGAGTGCGAGATTCATCTTAAGGGGGGTAGGTTTGTAACATCCCAAATTTTCAATTTGGAATGTTATACATAGATCATCATTGCATATCATGTTTTGTTGCATTTTGACAAATCCTCGATAAATCCTAAGCAACTCAAGGACCCTCGGAGAGAGTTGGGGATTTTCCCGAATTTTTCAAATTAATTTTCCAACGAGGATTTTGGTTTTAATTCTTTTTCTCTCCGGAAAAATATTTCATTTTAAATAAACGAGAGGAGAAAATATGACTTCTCCAAAATAATTGAAATACTGGAGGAAAAATGTTAAAATCATTTATTGGCATTTATTTGGATTTTATTTGCAATTTTTATTGCATTAAAAATATTGCATGTTTTCAAAATATTTATTTTTGATTTTAAAAATGTTCACCCTATTCTAGATTTTCTAACTAGACGGGGAAAATTTATTTCATATTTTTTGATTTTTATTTATTTTTCTATGCAATATTTTCCGCGGAACTTATTTAAAAAAAATGCCCGCGCGCCGACTGGGCCAAAGGCCCAGCCGACGGCCCGCCCGCGCCCTCTCCTCTTCCCGCACGGGATCGCCGCCCGAGTCCGGCCGCCGCACGACGCCCGCCGGTCGACCCCTTCCCCAAGCCGCCGCCGCCCCCCTCCTTAAATACCCCCCTCTCTTTCTCTCCTCACCCCGAGCCGCCGCCCGCCCGCATCTCGCCCGCCGCCGCCGCCGGTTGCCTCGCCCGCCGCCGCCGCCGGGAGCCCCGGAGCCGCCGCCCCTCGCCGTCTCCCCGAGCCCCGCACCCCGCCGCCGAGCCCCGCCCCGCCGGAGCCCGCCGACGAGGTACTGCCGCCGCCGTTTTCCGTCGTTGACCGGTTTTCTGTAATAAAAAAACCCTTCGTTTAAAAAAAACCTAGATCGGTTTTTTTTCGGTTTTCTTATTTCGCGAGCGTTCACCGAACCGTTCGTTTTAACGAACGCGTTCGTCGGTTTTTCTCTGTTAACGAACGTCCGTTATTTAACCGTTCGTCCGTTTTTCTTTTTCGTCGGATTTTCTCGTTATTTTCTCAGATTCGATTTCTGATCGAATCTTCGATTCTGTTTAACTTCTCGCTCGTTTATCGGAATCAGGCGATTCAAGCGCCTAGAGTTTCGTCTCGAAATTCTCTTTCCGTTTAACCTACTCAAACAAGTTTTTGCTACAGTAAAATTTGACCTAGATCCAGATTAGCAAACGAAGTTTCTTTCTTTCGCCGTTTGACTTTCGTTGCTTCTTTCGAGTTGATTCTTTTTGCAAACCGGAGTTCTTAAGTTGAACTTTCTGGTTGGATCTTTCATTCGAGTTTTACCTATGCATTAGTTGAGTACTGATTGTATGCTTGTTTGTTTGCGATAGAGTACCCGGAGTGTGCCGCTTGTTACTTCGACTCGTTAGGTTTTGCGGATCATCAGCAAGGCAAGTAACACTTTGATCATATCCCGTTCATACCCAGTTTTATTGCATTAGATCTATTTCCTCAAACACATTGCATGCTTAGGATCTAAATAAACTGTGGGTATTGGGAAGTAGTTGAGGTAGTACCTATTACTTGTTTTCTTATCAAACCCTTGGGAGTTACTTCTACGTTGCTTTTATTATCGCCATGCTATGCTCGTAGACGTGGATTGGGTTTGAGTGATATTCATGACAGATGTGAGATGTTTAATAATGGTTCAACTTAAGGTGGCAACTAAAACTCACATCTGGGTGGATTGAGGCACCTGGAGAACCCAGTGTTGTCTGTATGTATAAGGTCCGCCACGCAGGCTCAAAGGGATCATAAGATTATTCATGCTAGAAACTTCCGTGTGTAGCCACAAGCTATTATGGGCTCTAGCATAGCTGAGTAGGTTACAGGATCTCTTGAAGAGGTGGACTAGCAGATGTAGGGGAAAGTAGGTGTACCGGTCCATCCAGAGTAAAGAGTGATTGTTTCTGAAAGACTGTGTCTCGGTCATCCGTTTCTCAAACATCATGCAGTGCGAGAATCAAGCGGAGGCGATCGAGTCTTGTGGGGAAAAGTGCACAAACCTCTGCAGAGTGTACAAACTGATCATGATTAGCCGTGTCCCCGGTTATGGACAACTTGAGTATCTAGTACCTGGATTATCATTTGAATCTCATCACCGTGATACTTATAATTAATTTTGTTGGGTTAATGATGTTACTTAATTGGGATTGAGTTGGAGTACCTTCTCAATGTTTCAACCACCATGATAGTTAAATAAAATTTATTCCTTTTGAAGTAGGATAAAATTGGCTTTTCGCAAAACTGTAACCATAGAGCTTTCCACCAGCCATATATGCATATAGTATAGCATTATTATTGTTCATTGCTCTCTATGTGTTACATTGCCAGCATATTCTATGTGCTGACCCGTTTTCGGGCTGCAACGTTTCATGTTGCAGACTTTTCAGACGACGAGTGAGGTGCCTTAGGTCGTGGTCTTATACTCAGTGATGCCGCTGGAGTTGATGGACTCACTTATCTTCCAAGTCTTCCACTGTTATCGTTATTAGATGGCCTTAAGCCATGTTTTCATACTTAATCTCTTCGGAGATATTCGATGTAATAAGTGTGTGATTGCTACTCTGTTATAAATCCTCCATTTGTACTGTGCGTGTCAGCATTACTGATCCAGGGATGACACTGGTGCACAGCAGCACAGGCCATTTGAGGTCTGGTCGCTACATTGGGCCTGTAATTTGAATTTGAACTCGTGATGTATATATTTTGTGGACGTTTGCGCCTTTTGCCTTTCGTTTCTTGAGCCGTGTTCTTGCGACCTTCCCCTCTTGGGCCTCCCCCCAGCGCGTCTGACGGCCGAGGCTCCGGTCCATGACAAGGAGTTCGGCCTTTGAGAGGAGCGTGCGGTACTTAGGCTTTCAAAATATTGAGCGCGAGCGAAACACCCACTGGGCCGGCTGGCGGCAATCCGGCGAAGCCGGTTGGTGAGCAGCCGGTCGTGCGGCAATCTTATAAGTGGTGGGGTCGGGTTGGGTAACCAGCCAGTCCTTGGCTTAGTATCCATGGCGCGCTGGTGCTTTGGCCCGTTGTGCTTGCCAGTCGACAGCCGAAGCCGGTTCTGTGGCCTAGGGCAAAGTGGGGGGCTGCGGCAACCTTAACGCGTCAGGAATCACTAAGGAAGGCGGCGGGTGGTGACCAAGCCGGCCAGCCCCCGAGCCCCCGGGTCGAGCAAGTCGAACCAGCGGCCGGGTTGGTCCAAGAGGATGGTAATGCACAAATGCAGGGGACACAATAGCTTGGTCGAAAAGGGGCAGCCCCCGAGCGTCGTTCGGGGACTCCATAGTTTTCATATGATTACAAAAGGCAGCGATACATACGTGCATACAGCTAACTGTAAAACGGGCGGAGGAGTTCCGCGTTCCTCGGCCGGGTTGTTTCTTCGCCGGCGGTGTCTCTCTTGCGCTTGTTTGACTTGCGGGTGTCGATGAGGTAGTGGGCATTGCAGTCGCACAGGGCCTTGCTGACGATGAATGGGCCCTCCCATGGGGGGGACAGCTTGTGCTGGCCGGCTTGCTTTTGGACGAGTTGGAGGACGAGTCTCCCTCGTGAAAAGCGAGGGGCTTGATCTTCTTGTTGTGGTAGTGCCTCAGGCCTTGCTGGTAGATGGCTGAACGGCTGAGCGCCAGGAGACGTGCTTCTTCGAGTAGGTCAACGTCCTCCTCACGGGCTTCTCCGACTTTGGCTTCAGTGTACATCGCGACGCGTGGCGAGTCGAACTAGACGTCGGTCAGGATGACGGCCTCGGCTCCATAGACGAGGAAGAACGGGGTGAACCCGGTCAATCGGTTTGGCGTGGTGTGGAGGCTCCAGAGGACGGCCGGCAACTCGTCAAGCCAGCTGCCAGGTGCGCGGATGAGTGGCTCGATGAGCCGTGGCTTGATGCCAGATAGGATGAGGCCGTTGGCCCGCTCGACCTGGCCGTTGGACTGTGGGTGTGCAACGGACGCAAGGTCGAGGCAGATGCCGAAGATGGAGCAGTATTGCGTGAGCGCGCCCTTGGCGAAATTGGTGCAGTTGTCCGTGATGATGCTGTTCAGCATGCCATAACGTACTGCGATGTCTTTGATGAACCAGACGGCCGTCGGCCCGTCCAGCTTCTTGATTGGCCTTGCTTCGATCCATTTGGTGAACTTGCCCACCGTCACCAGCAAATGCGTCATTCCGCCTCGAGCGGTCTTGAAGGGCCCCACCATGTCGAGTCCCCAGACCGCGAAACCCAGGTGATCGGGATGGTTCGGAGTGCTGAGGCCGGCTGGTGGCTGCACTTGCTGAAGCGCTGGCATCCCTCACACTTGTGGACGAGCGACTTGGTGTCTTGGAGGGCTGTGGGCCAGTAGAAACCATGGTGGAAAGCCTTGGCCACCAGGGACCGCGAGGCGGCGTGGTGCCCGCACTCGCCCTGGTGTATGTCGAGGAGGATCTCAATGCCCTGGTCCTGCTCGACGCAGCGCTGAAATACGCTGGTGGAGCTGCGCTTGACGAGCTCGTTGTTGATGATGTTGTAGGCGGACGCCCGGCGCTGTACTTGCCGGGCCTCGGTCTCGTCCATGGGGAGAACCCTGTTTTCCAGGAACTCTAAGATGGGCAGGGCCCACGACGGTGCCATCACAACGGCGAAGACGGCCACCATGGCGGGTTCCGGGGTGGCAGCCCCCGAGCCGGGGTCGGCAGCCCCCAGGTTAGGGACGGCGGCGGCCAAGTTAGGGACGGCGGCGGCTGCAACCCCCGGGCCGGGTTCGGCAGCCCTCGGGCTGGGTTGAGGCGCGGCCGGGTCGTCCGGGACGTAGATGGACTCGGAGTCCGGAGACGGCTTGACGGACGGCTTGTGTAGGTGCTCGAGGGAGAGGCCGGACGGGATGGACTGCAGTGACGAGGCGATCTTGGCGAGCATGTCGGCGGCCTCATTTTCCGCGCGAGGGACGTGGAGGAACTCGTAGCCCACGAAGAACTCGGACAGCTTCTGGACGAGGAAGCGGTAGCTCGCCATGTTGCGGTCGCGGGCGTCCCACTCGCCGGAACACTGCTGCACCACCAAATCCGAGTCGTCGTAGCATAGGATGCGCCGGATGCCGAGTTCCTTGGCAAGCTGAAGGCCATGCACAAGGGCTTCGTACTCGGCGACGTTGTTGGAGGCAGTGAAGTGGATCTGGAGCGCGCACGGAAGCTGGTCGCCCTTCGGGGAGGACAGCACGATGCCGGCACGCAGGCCGAGACGCATATTGGAGCCGTCGAAGTGCATGCGCCAGTGCGTCGAGTCCGACGGCGGCGGCAGGTACTGGGTCTCGGTCCAGTCGACGAGGAAGTCGGCCAAAGCTTGGGACTTGATCGTAGTGCGAGGCTCGTAGAGGATGGTGTGGCCGGCTAGCTCGAGTGCCCACTTGGCGACCCGGCCAGAGGCATCCCAGCACCCGATGATCTCGCCGAGGGGGGCCGCGCTGACCACGGTGACAACGTTCTCTTGGAAGTACTGCTTCAATTTCTTGGCGGTGAAGTACACGCCGTAACACATCCTCTGGTAGTGCGGGTAGTTCTGCTTGGAGGCGGAGAGCACCTCGCTCAGGAAGTACACTGGGCGCTGGACGGCTTGGATCTTGCCCTTCTCTGGTCGCTCGACCACCATCACTGTGCTAACCGACCACGAGGTTGCGGCAATGTAGAGCAACAACGGCTCCTTCTCGGCCGGCGCGGCCAGTACTAGTGCGGTGGAGAGCATGCGCTTGAGTTCCCGAAAAGCCTCGTCCGCCTGGTCGTTCCATTCGAACGGCGTTGTCTTCTTCATCAGCTGATACAGGGGCAAGGCCCTCTCGCCCAGCCGGCTGAGAAACCGGCTGACCAAGGCCAAGCAGTCGGTGAACTTCTGGACATCACGCAGCCGAGCCGGCTTGTGCATGTGCTCGATGGCCTTGATATTCTTCGTGTTTGCCTCAATGCTGCGCTCCGAGAAGAGGAAGCCGAGTAGCTTTCCGGCCGGGACGCTAAAACGCACTTCTCCGTGTCGATGACTTGGTCGATCCGCGGGAGGGCGAACGGATCCTTGGGGCATGCCTTGTTCAGGCTGGTGTAGTCTATACACATGCGCCAGGTCTTGTTTTTCTTCAGGACGAGGACTGGGTTGGCCAGCCACTCGGGGTGAAACACTTCCATGATGAAGCCGGCCGCCAAAAGCTTGGCGACTTCTTCACCAATGGTTCTTCTTTTTTCTTCGGAAAAACGTCGCAGGGGTTGACGGACATGCTTGGCGTCCTTGCGGACGTGGAGTTTGTGCTCGGCGTACTTCCTCGGGATGCCCGGCATGTCCTTTGGGTCCATGCAAAAATATCCCAATTCTCACGAAGGAAGTCGACGAGCTCGCCTTCCTATTTGTTGTCGAGGCGGGTGCCCACGACAACGTACTTGCTGCAGCTGGGGTCTTCCGGGTTCCGCTTCACTTTCTTGATCTCCTTGGAGGGCTTGAACGAGGCCTCGTCGGCCAGCTCCTCAGCCAGAACTGGTGTGGTCGATGTCTCGTTGGCCAGGGCGACGATCCGATCGAGCTGGCGCCGCTCCTCGGCCAGCTTGGCGCCGTCTTGGGCGCACTCCAGGGACTTGCGGTAGTCGCCGGTGATGGTGATGAGGCCCTTCGGACCCGGCAGCTTCATCTTCAGGTAAGCATAGTGGGGGACCGCCATGAACTTGGCGAGCGCTGGCCGGCCCAGCAGCGCATTGTACGTGCTGGTCAGGTCCACCACCTCAAACCAGAGCGACTCGCGTCGGAAGTGGTCGCAGTCGCCGAATAGGACGTCGAGCCGGATCCGGCCGATCGGAGAGCAGGAGAGGCCGGGAACGATGACGTGGAAGATCGTCCAGGTCGGCTCCAGGTCTTTGGCCTCGAGGCCGAGCTTGGTCATGGTGTCACGGTAGAGGATCTTGATGCTGCTGCCGCCGTCGATGAGGACTCGGGAGAACTTGCACGTGCGCCGGGGTGCAACGATGGTGGGGTTGAGGACGAGGGTGTAGCCACCCGGGTTCGGCATGACAGCCGGGTGGTCTTCCCGGGTCCACGTGACCGGGCGTTCCGACCAGTGCATGTACTCCGGCTTGGCCAGGATGACGGTGTTCAGCTCCTCCCGAAGTAGGCGCTCGCTACGCTTGTCGATGTCGAGGCTGGTGAAGACAACGTAGGTCAAATTCTGGGTCGAGTAGACGTCATCACGCATTGCGCCGCCCGCGGGGGGCGGTGGAGGAGGCGGAGGCGGCTGCCCCGCTCCTGGAGCCGGGGCCGGAGGAGGCGGGATGTCGCCTCTCATGATGCGCTTGGTGATGGCGCACTGCTGAAGCGTGTGCGTGGACGGCCTTGCGCCACTGTGGTGCTTGCAGGGAGCGTCGAGCATCTCCACGAAACTCATGGTGGGTTGCCACGCCGTCTTGCCGGTCTACCGGCGTTTGGCGGCCGGGTCGGGCGCGGGCGCCTGCTCGACGGCCGCAACGAGCAGGTTGTCGTAGCGCTGGGCCGGCTGGTCGGCCTTGCGCTTGTTGTTTTGCTGGTTGTGCTGCTGCCGGCTTCCTTCGCTGGCCGGCTTCGGAGGGGGGACCGCCTTTGCTTTGCCGGCTTCATCCAGTGCCACCTGGATCTTCATGGCGGAGTCGGCGTTGGCGTACTTGTCCGCCGTCACTATGAGTGCGGCCATGGTGGCCGGCTCGGAGCGTAAGAGCTTCTGATTGAGGAGGGTGCCATCCTGGCACCTGTTGACGAAGTACTGGATCGCTTGGACTTCGTGGACGCCCTTGCAGCTGTTCCGGAGCTCAGTCCAGCGTGCAAGGTACTCGCGGCCCGTTTCCGCCGGTCCCTGCACGCACATGGCGAGCTGGCTGGGACGGCCGGGTCGCTGGTAGGTCCCGGTGAAGTTGCGCATGAAGGCTTGCTCGAAGTCGACCCACGTGTTGATGCTGCCCACCGACAGGCTGTTCAACCACGTGCGGGCCGACCCCTGGAGCATGAGCGGCGTGTAGCACACGGCGAGATGGTGGTTGCCGCCGGCAATGCCGATGGCGGTGGTGTAGTCGGTGAGCCAGTCCTCCGGCTTCACGGTGCCGTTGTACTTGGGGGTGTCGCGGGGAAGTGTGAATCCTTTGGTAAAGGGATCGTCCCGGATGCGCGGGCCTAAGCACGCCATCCCGACCGGGCCGCTTTCCTCCAGCTCCTGGGAAAGGGCGAGTCGGTCGAGGCGGTGGCGGGCGTCGGTGTCGTCGATGTCGCGCGGGCCCAGCCGGCTGGTGACCGCGCCGTGGGGGGCCGGGTCGACCGAAGCCGGACGTCGGCCGGGCTGGAGTGAAGGGTCGAGCCGGCGTCGGTCTTCCAAGGCCGGCTCGTCGCCCAAGCCGTCGGCAGTCGTTGGAGTGGGGTTGCGCCGGGTCCGGGTGCGGCCGAAGTGCGCCTCGTCGGGTGGCGAAGACGTCGTGTTCTGATGATCGCTGGGTCCATCGGCGTGGGTGGAGCCAGATCCCGCCGGCTTGGCAAGTTGGTCGAGGCGGTCCTGCTGCGGGTTGGCCGCGTCGAGGAGGTTGTTCACCCGCTTTAGGCGATCCTTTAGCTCCTTGCCCGCGAGTTGATCCAGGCCGACCGCAGCCGCCTGGGCGGCATGCATGTTCTTCCCAGGAGTCTCGTAGACGGGCGGGACGGCACCGAAGGCGCGGCCGATTGCGCCTCCCTAGGCTCGCACGTCGGTGACCCGTCTTGGCTCCGCCGCGAGGGGTGTGAAGCCGTAGGCGGCATTGCGCTCCAGCTGAGCGGAGTCCAGGCGTCGCAGCGTGGCGGCGAGCGTCTCGGTCAGGTCCAGCAGGCGCTGGCGGTCCTCCTCGAGCCGACTCCGGGACTAGGCGATGCTGGAGGCGTCGACGTCGGTGGCGATGGGGACGCGAAGGCTCTGCATCATGGCTCGCATCGAGTTGGGCGAGTCGGCCCGCTCCGCTGCAGCCCTGGCTGCGGCGGCCTTCCTCACCGCGTTGGACGAGGAAGAGGCGCCGGTATCGGTGACGAAGACCTCCACACAGAGGTCCGTTCCTCCGGCAGGAGTGCTGCTACAGAGGGAGTGGGGAGAGTCGGAGAAGTCAAGTACCTCGCTGGGGTACTCGTCGGCCGCAGGCGCGTCGGATATGCGCAGCACAGCGAAGGAAACGGCGAGCGCGTTGATGACATCATCCGCCAGCGTGACGGGCTCATTGGAGTCGGAGGGGAGCCCCGTCTGGAACATGCTTCCGGCCAGCACCTCGAGTTGGCCCATGGTGGGCGCCAACTGTCATGGTGGGCGCACGGCAGATGCCAAGGGATGGCTAAAGAGAGGAGGAGGCTCGAGGGCACTGGTGGGCTCCAGAGGCGAGGTCGGCATGAGCAAGCGCGGGACGCAAGACATACCCAGGTTCGGGGCTCTCTGGAGAGATAACACCCCTAGTCCTGGCGAGTGTGGTTGATGCGTAACAATATAGAGTTGCTCCTCGAGCTATATGGAAGAAGAAGGAAGGCAGGCTAGGGCCTAGGCTGCTCCCTCTCCTTGGGTGTGTTTGAGTGTGTTTGTTTCTGTGATCACCCATATGCATGAGGGCTCCTGGGGGATTTTATAGGTCAACCCCCCAGGGATACAATGGTAATGTTACAAGGCCGTGGGGCCAGGTTGTCATTGTTCGGGAAGCCGGTGCTGGGACCCGCCGGGTGTCAGGGCTCGCCGGGTTCTCCGGGCGTGGGACCCGCCGGGCATAGGGGCACTATTTGCCGTCTTGTCGATCGTCAGGGAGTGGCCAGGTTGAGTCCGCTACAGTGGCGCTCCGTCAGGTTGCCGCTTGCTGGTGTTAGCAGTGACGATGGGTGCACTGTAGCCACGCCAACCCTGGTCAGCGGGTAGGTGGGGCACTGTTGCCACGCCCCGGCTGACCAGAGGCATGGGAGAGGCACTGTTGCCTTGCTCATATCTGAATGAAGACTCGTCCCATCGTACGGCCTGGGTGGGACGGGAGCTGACCCGCGGCCGGGTTGGGGAACACGCCAAGGGGGAGCTAGCTTGTTGGAGAAGTCTTGGTGCACCGGGTTCAGCTGTCTTGCGCCGGCCGTCAGGGCCGGGTTCAGGAATTCGGCCGGGTCGCGGGGCTTGGCCGGGTCGGGCGACCCGGCCAAGCGCGAGCCGGCTTGAGGGGCGTTGCTGGCCCCGTTGTTTTTGAAAAGGATCCGGGTTCCGTTGCCAGCCTAGGGTTCATCCCCCCGACATATAGAGATGGCGGCGGCGGCCTAGGCTGCGGCTACCAGAGAAGAGGTCAATCCTCGGTCGATGGGCGGTGACGGCATCATAGGAGGTCAATCCTCGGTCTGCGGCGGGAGATAGGAGGAGCTCAACCATCGAGGTCGGCGGCGGCATGATTCGAGAACATCCATCGCGGTCGATGGCGGGATAGCGGAGGTCGAACTTCAGGCGGCAGCCGCACTAAGCTTTGCTCCTCGACCCAGCTGTCTCGGCGTGCTGCGGCATCGCACTTCTCTGCCTGCTGGGTGGAGGTCGCCGCGCGGCTAATTAATTAAGGCATTCTTTTCATGAGTGGCTTAATTAAGGTATTCAATTCCTAAGGGTAGTGTTGTACTAGTACTCTGCGTGTAAATTGACTGGCCATTAATTTTTGTCATTGCACGTCTGGATAACAATGTGGAGCGCCCTCGGTAATTATGAAAATAAAACCTTGTGATTTATGCATGCATCTTTGGGCAGCAGTTAATTAGTGTATTAATGTTGTTGTTTTGTTTTTAATTACCATTTGTGTGGTGCAGATGGAACGATCTCGATGGATGAAGAATCGGAAAACTGTAGATTTTATCAGTGATGTGACAGAGTTCATGAATTTGGCTGAAAGTACAAAGAGGAGAATTGGTGATGCGGATTACATCCTGTCTCCCTGTACTGATTGTGCCAATACAGAGTCACATGAAGTTGCAGATGTCCAGTTGCACTTAGTCTCTAGGGGATTCATGGATGGATATACACGTTGGGCCAGACATAGTGAAGAGGAGGTCATGAATGAAGATACCCAGGGCTGCGAGATGCCAAACCCCGATCAGTGTCACATGGATGTTGAATCTAACATCGGGGCAGAGGCGTCAAGCTACCAATGGAACACCAAAAAGTTGAAACGCCCACTGGAAAACCAGATGTCGACGCAGATGACGACGATCTTGATATGCCAGATTTTGCTACTATGATTGCAGATTTCGAGGGCCCAAAAAAGGATATGATTGGGTACAAGGATCTGCCAACCATTGATGTGGACTCCATGAAAGAATTGTATCCAGGTTGCAAAAAGAAATATTCCAAGTTGAGTGCCACCCTGGCGCTTCTCAGATTTAAAGCAGCAAACGGTCTATCAAACAAGGGCTTCACAGAGATGTTAGGTCTTTTGAAAGAAATTCTTCCGGAAGATAATGTGCTCCCCAGAAGCACGAATGAAGCAAAGAAAATTGTTTGCCCATTGGAACTTGAAGCACAGAAGATACACGCTTGTGTGAATGATTGTATATTGTACCGTGGTGAGTACAAATATTTGCGTGCATGTCCCACATGCAAGCATGCATGATACAAGCACAAAAGAGCAAAGGACAAGTACAAATTGGGCGACGAGATCAAGACAGGAATCCCATTCAAGGTTGTTTGGTACCTGCCATTAATTCCAAGGTTGAGGCGTTTGTTTGCAAACCCTAGAGAGGCAAAGAGGTTGCAGTGGCATCATGATGAGCGAATTGCGGATAAGTTTATGAGGCACCCGAAAGATGGGGCTCAGTGGGAAATAATCGACAACAAGTTTGAAGACTTTGCCAAGGATCTTAGAAGTATAAGGCTCAGGGAGTGTACTGACGGGATGAATCCTTTTGGCGATATGAGCACCAATCACAGCACATGGCCGGTGCTTCTGTGCATATATAACCTAGCTCCTTGGTTGTGTATGAAGAAAAATACATTATGATGTCAATGATTATCCAAGGCCTGAAGCAACCTGGAAATGACATGGACATTTACTTTCAGCTACTGGTAGAAGAACTGCTGACAGTGTGGATAGATGCGCCTACTGTAAAATGTTATGATGCTTGCAGAAAGGAGATTTTTGATCTACATGCGATGCTGGTGCACACCATTCAAGATATGCCGGCATTAGGCAACACATCAGGGCAGAAAACAAAGGGAAATGTAGGCTGTGTCACAAGCATGGATAGGACAGCTAGCAGAAGACTTCCCAACTCGCACAAAACCGTGTATTTGCGTCATCGTAGGTTCTTACGAAAAAATCACCCATACCAAAAGATGAAGCTGAATTTGATGGTACGGCAGAGGCAGGTGTGGGCCCAAGACCCTATGAAGGGGAGGTGGTCCACAACATGGCTAAGAAAATTAATGTTGTGCTTGGCAAGAACCACCCTTTGACGATGAAACAAACACCCAAGGGTCAAGTGTTTAAGAAGAAATTGGTGTTCTAGAAATTACCCTACTTGGAGATTCTACGTGTACGTCACTGCATCGATTTCATACACGTAGAGAAGAACGTATGTGAAAACATCCTTGGTACTCTGCTCAAGATTAAAGGTGAAAGAAAGGATGGTGACGGTTCACGGCTCGATATGCTTGCTGATCAATCAAAACGCAAGAGTGAAGCACAAGATGATGACAAATTCATCAAAGCTCGCCAGAGTTACAATTTCAGTACAAAAGAAGTAACACAGTTCTTCCCCTATTTGTTGTCAGTTAAGACGCCCTCTTCCTACTGCGCAAACATCAGAAGTCTCGTGGATGTGAGCTCGGATAAAATGAAGTTGGGACACATGAAGCCACATGATTGCCACATAATGTTGACACAAATCCTCCCGGTGGGCATCAGGAATCTGATGGGCAAAGATATAAGAAACACACTCATTGACCTCTGTGATTTCTTCAACCAACTATGGCAGAAAGTTGTAGATCCTGAAGAGTTGGATCATATGCAAGATGATATTGCAAGAATATTGTCCAACCTAGAGATGTTTTTCCCACCGTCATTCTTTGATGTCATGGTCCATCTCACTGTGCACCCTGTCGATGAGATAAAGTATTGTGGTCCTGTGTGTCTTCGCAACATGTATCCCTTCAAGCGGTTCATGGGAATACTAAAGCGCTTTTGTCATAACTAAAACCATCCAGAGGCAAGCATCCTACAAGGTTATACCATGAAGGAGGTCGTTGAGTTTTGCATCGAATACATGAAACAAAGACCTATAGGTTTGCCCCTCTCTCGCCACGAGGGAAGGCTGAAAGGTAAGCCGGTCCTTGCTGGCACGCAAATGGCTGCACCCGGAGACTTGGCAGAGAAAGCCCATTTGACGGTACTGCTTAACAGCCCAGTTCTCAGCGCTTATGCCGAAGAACACTTGGCGGAGATACGCCAAAGCTTCTTACCAACGGTGCCTTCATCAGATGTGGAGATGAAGGAGCAAACTAAGAACTATGCCGAATGGATGAAGAATTGTTTGGCACAAGGATCCATCGATGACATTGTTACGTGGTTGGCACAAAAGCCATCACCTACGGTGTTGACGTACCAAGCATATGACATAAATGGATACACGTTCTACACTGAGGAATGTGATCAGAAGACCTAATATCAGAATAGCTCTGTTCGAATAGAATGCATGACTGTAAATGAAGCTAATAAAAGGATATACTATGGAACCATCAAAGAGATTTGGGAGCTTGACTATGTGAAAGTTAAGGCGGCATTATTCAGGTGTGCATGGATCCCTCTTGGTCATGTAAGGATTGATGAGTACAGGAAGACCTGTGTTAACAGGACAACGATGGCATATCACGCGGACCCATTCATTCTTGCCAGCGATGCTACCCAGATTTTCTTTGTGGAAGACCCCTTGCATAAGAACTGCCATGTAGTGATGCATGGGAAGAGAAGGGTACTGGGTGTCGACGATGTTCCCGATGAGGACGAGTACGATGAATTTGATGAGTTGCCAGCCAAGGGATCACGCACCAGTGTAACAGAGAAGCGTAAAATCATCAGAAAACCCAAGTTCATTCGGGGTCAACGTAATGATCCCAGTTCCCCCATGTACATGGGAATTAAGCCGTAAGACTAGTCTTTATGCCTGCCCTGCAACTTTATTCGTTCAATTTAGAACTGTCGTGTGTACTGAATTTGTGAGTTATGCCTAGTTTTCTGTTGATGTAAGATCCGTTAATATGTTGACCTTGATATGCTATCAGCTCAGGCAATGAATATGAATTGTTTTTTGTTATTATTATTATATCATAGAGGTAGCACACTCAATTGATCTCACTACAGTATGTGTGAACAAAAATATGCAATCTGGTTTGCGAATAGCACACGATTCGTTGATGAAAGCCGTGTGCCGACCAAACCCCGCCCACGATCTGAGTCGTGCTTTCCGATTGGCTAGAACCCAAACCCCACGGATCATACGTCTGCACCGTTGGATGCTCCTAGATCGAACGGCGATCCTCATCCCTGTCGACAGCACATGCAGTTCCGGTTGTAATTTTATTTTTATGCACAAAATGCATGTTAAACTCAAAAAATGTCTTAAAGATAGCTAACGATACTTGAAATGCGCCAGAAAATCAAACCCGTGGTATAATGGTGATTGCGTACCGTGGAAATTTTTATGAGCCAAACGATGAAGTCACCGGCCACATGAGTTTAAATTGACACGCCTAATTTTGGAAACCATGATCCTTCATGTGAGATGCTCCGGTTTGGAAGGAGCGGTCATCAAAACTTGTGCCGAACTGTACCAATTTTTTCCACGGGGTCGTGAGAGCATGCCACGGGCACACATCAATTTTGATGATGTCCGGACTCCATCTGAATTTCTTGTAATTAAAATACCAACTAGGCCTACGCCAGTGGCCGCACCTCGCGGCCAAAATGTTTGAAACTTCTCCCCGCTTCTCGAACAAACAGATGAAAACTCACAAAGCGACGCACAAATGATATGTACACCTTCTTTGCTAGGCTGATAGTAAGGGGGTATCATAGCGAGTATCATGCATGCCAACTAGGCAATTTTGATGAGCTGTCATAGAATTAAATGAAGAAAGAGAGGATTAAGTGTCATATCATGAAATCGTATCATAATAAATGCTATGCTACTATGTGTCATGCATGACAATAAATAAAGTACTACATGATACTACTCTATGATACTATGCATTAGAGCAAGTACAATAGAGTGACATAAGCAGGCTATAAGGAATGGAATAATATATATGTGCTTAGTTGGAGGAAAGAGAAGAGGAGAGAGAAGAGAAGCGGGCTCTTGGTTAGTAGCCAACTGCAACACGAGACCCGAGACACTTTGTGAGAATGTAAGGTGGGCCAACTATTGATAAACTAGTACATATTTAAAACAAATTATTGTACATGCCGGCTGAGAGGTTGGCTGTATATGACATGGCAACTTCTGACCGTTGGTTGTATTATTAACCATGCTCAAAGTGAGGTAGCTAGTATATCACAGACTAGCTAGTATCATATATATGCATGATACTAGTATATGATCGATAATACCTCCGTAATGTGTGCATAGTATCATAAGTTAGTATCTTAGGTTGCCTTATTAATTGCCAAGCATGACACAAAGTAGTACAACATTTAATATGATACAGTATCATGATATGATACCACACACTCTCTTTCCTCATTTAACTGTGTGCCACATCATCCAAAAAGTCTAGTTGGCATGCATGATACCGCTTGATACTCCCATACTACGACCAGCCTTAGGGTGGCCATAGTGGGGGTATCATATATAGCCGGTATCATGCATTCGTAGCAAATATGATGATGTGGCAAAGAAGCAGTAACATAGGTAGATACCGTAACATATATAATAAATGCTTTACTACTTTGCGTCATGCATGGGCATAAATACGGTCATATATGATATATACTACTCTATGATACTATATATGCACTATGAAGGTATGTACGTAGTATCATACACTAGTATCATATGCATGATACTATAATATATGATACTCCCCACTATATAAGGCTGGCCATAGTGGTGGTATCATAGCCGACGATATCATGCACTCGGAAATAGCAAGTATGCTGATGTGGCAAAGAATTAAATATAGAGAGGGTTAGAGTAACATATAGGTAGATACCGTATCATGTTAAATGCGATGCTAATTTGTGTCATGCATGGCAATAAATACGATCAATGATACTATACTCTATGTATTATATATACTATGCGCTATAATTAAAGGTAGTATCTCTCCACTATGAGTAGCCTAAGTATAGCCTAACTAAAACACCCACATGTAGTTGTAGTAGGGTTTTTGACTTTAATTATATGCACTAAAATGCAAGGTAAGTGCAAAGAATAACTTAAACATAGCAGACAACCTGAAATGGGCCGGAACGATTTAGCTAGTAACTGATGATTTGTAGTCCGAAGTGCCGCGTCTCCTTTTGGAAACTATTATCCTTCTTGTGATATGCTCCGGTATGGAAGGTGCGAGCACCAAAACTTGTGCCAAACTTTACCAAAAAATTTCCATGCGATCGTGAGAGCACGCGACAGTGACACAATGATTTTTGTTTTTTCCGGACTCTATATGTATTTCCTGGAATTAAAATACCAACAAGGCCTATGCCTCTGGCCGCACCCTGCGGCTGAACTGTTTGAAGTGTTTTCCCGTTTCTCGCACAATGAATGAAAACTCGCAAAGCGACACACAAATGATCTTGCTAACACGCACGTGTAGTTGCAGGTATATATATACATAAAAACGAGATCTTTTTTTTGCATATTCAAAGTTTGAGATGGCTAGTGAGGCCTGCCACGTGGTAAAATGTAACAGAAAATCAAAGCATAGGGTACAATCGTGATTTCTTACCGTGGAAAAGAATTGGAGGCGAAACGATGAACTCATGTTTTCATTCAAACAAAAATATGTTGTTAGGTAATGTAAATGTTTTCAAATAGCACATGGTTCACTCACGAAAGCCGTGTGTCCACTAAACCGTGGCCGATGCCCACCCCTCTGCCACGCGTGCGATCTGAGTCATGCATTCTGGTTGGCCAGAACCCAAACCCCACGGATCGTACGTCTACATCGTTGGATTCTCCTTGATCGAACAGCGATCCTCATCCCTTTAGAAAGCACATGCAGTTCCGGTTGTGATTTTATTTATATCCACAATTGCACGTTAAATTCAAAAAAAGGCCTTAAATATAGCAAATGATTCCTGAAATGTGTTAGAAAATCAAACCCGTGGTATAATGGTGAATGCATACCGTTGAAATTTTTATGAGGCCAAACAATGAAGTCACCGACCACTAGAGTTTGAATTGACACATCTCCTTTTGGAAACCATGGTCCTTCATGTGAGATTCTCCGATTTGGAAGGAACGATCATCAAAACCTGTGCCAAACTTTACCAAAAAAATTCCCCGGGGTCATGAGAGCACGCCACGGGCACACACCGATTTTGATGAAGTCTAGACTCCATCTGAATTCCCAGTAATTAAAATACCAACTAGGCCTATGCCGGTGGCCGCACCTCGCGGCCGAAATGTTTGAAACTTCTCCCAGTTTCTCAGACAATGGATGAAAACTCGCAAAGCGACACACAAATGATTTGTACACCTTCTTTGCTAACTAACACCCTAGATGTAGTTGTAGAACGGTTTTGAATTTAATTATATGCACTAAATGCAAGGTAAGTGCAAAAATTGACTTGAATATAGTAACTAGACCTGAAATGGGCCAGAAAATCAAACCTAGAGTATATACGTGATTGTTTATCGTGAAAATAATTCAAAGCGGAACTATGTAGTCACTGACAATTGGAGTCTGAAGTACCCCGTCTCCTTTTGGAAACTATGATCCTTCTTGTGAGATGCTCCAATTTGGAAGGTGTGAGCATCAAAACTCGTGCCATCTTTACCAAAAAAATTCCATGTGATCCTGAGAACACGCCACAGTGACACACTGATTTTCGTTATTTCCGGACTCTATATGCATTTCCTGTAATTAGAATACCAACAAGGCATACGCTTCTAGCCGCACCCTGCGGCAAAATTTTTTGATTTTTTTCCCGTTTCTCGAACAATGAATGAAAACTCCCAAAGCGACACGTGATCTTGCTAGCTAGCTAGCACCCACGTGTAGTTGCGACTATAGCAAATGACTCAAATATAGCAAACGATACCTCAAATGCACGAGAAAATTGAACCATAGGGTACAATGGTGATTTCTTACCATGGAAAACAATTTGGAGGCGAAACGATGAACTCTTGTTTTCATTCAAACAAAAATGTGATGTTAGTTCATGTAAATGTTTTCAAATAGCCCCTCGCAAAAAATGTTTTCAAATAGCACACGGTTCACTCATGAAAGCCGTGTGCCTACCAAACCGTGGACGATGCCCCCCCTTGCTGCACGCGCGATCTGAGTCGTGCATTCTGATTGGCCAGAACCCAAACCCCATGGATCGTACGTCTGCACTGTTGGACGCTCCCAGATCGAACGGCAATCCTTGTCCCTTTCGACAGGAAATGCAGTCCGGCTAGGAATTGATTTATACGCCAAAATGCACGGTAAATGCCAAAAATGTCTTACATATAGCACACGAGACCTGAAATGCGCAAGCAAATCAAACCCGTGGTATAATGGTGATTGCTTAACGTGGGAAAAATTTAGAGGCAAAACGATGAACTCACGTCTTCATTTCAAAATTAGTATGTCTTCATTTCAAACAAAAATATCATCTTTGTGCACACGAGCGCTTAGAGGCAACTGTTTGCATAGCCTTTCCGTGCGGCGACCGGGGATATTTTTCACCCTTTTCAGGAGTGTGTGTGGATTTGTTGGCAGGGCAAGGCTCAACATTAATCTGCCAGGGTTTCGGAAGGCTGACACCGAAACACGGCGAAGGATAGTCAGGGAGATCATGGATCACTTCAACATTCCAGAGCAGTGGAGAATGCAGGTGGAACACGCTGCACTAAAGAAGGCTAGGGATGCTTGGAGAAACTGGAAGCATGTGTTGTACAAGAAGTACTTGAGTGAAGGCAAGGACCCAATCCCCGCATAACCCCAAATTACAAAGGCAGACTGGGCGGAATTCAAAAGGGTCCGGGCAACTAAAGAGTTTGTTGAGAAGAGTTTCAAGCAATCGGAACTTCAGAAGAAGAACATACACCCCCACCGTATGGGTGTGGTAGGATACTACGGCATGAAACTGACATGGGACCAGGAGGACAAAGAAGCAGTAGTAGCGGGTGGGAATTCAGCCTTTAGTGAAATCAGGGGCCAACGCGCCAGAGACTACTTGCGGGCACGTGCAAGGAGGTGCGATGACAGAACTTATTACTTTAAAAACTCACATGACGAAGAAGTGTGTCAAGTGATGTTAGAGGCTTCCAAGATCCCTGGAAGGTTCTACAGGAACTAATGGCCATGTGACATTCTGTCCGTTGCTCTGGAAAGAAAAGAGCCCCCTGGCCGTGCAAGGGGTATAGGTGTTAATGTCCCGCACAAGAGGGCTTTCACACTCAGCAAAGAAGAGAGGCTCAGCATGAAAAAGGCAAGGAGTGAAATGAAGCAGAATGCATTGTATGAAAGGTTGAGGAAGGAGATGTATCCGGTTGTTCAAAAGGATGTTGAGGAGTCAATGATGACGCGGAAGACTCTTACACTGACAGATAGCCAGCAGATGGGAGGGGAGGCTGTCGGTGTACAAAAGTAGGGGCTTTTTCTGTACCCCTTTACTTGTGCAGTCGTAGCCATGCCTGCGGCCGGGTTTGGCAGTGCGGAGGAAGGGAAGGTACAAGGCCACTCAAGCCAGTAGCATGAAGAGCAAAAGGGCAAGGTGGATTCCCCCGGCAAGACCCTTGTCGGGGGCGGCCTACACAGCCCCGGCAAGAGCCTTACCGGGATGACTTGCCCAACACCAGCAAGGCCGCCACCCTTGAGCCCGAGAGTCCTGACACCATCGACAAACATCAACACCAAGGCTCAGGGGCGCCTGCGTGGTGGCATGAAGATCTTTGTGAAGACCAAAGGCCTGCAAATCTAGATGTGAACCAGAAGACGAAGACCCCCGGCAAGATCCTTGCCGGGGACAGACGAAGGCCCCCGGCAAGATCCTTGCCGAGACGGCCACGAGACCCCCGGCAAGATCCTTGCCGGGGATGCCCACAAGATCCCGGCAAGACCCTTGCCGGGGACATCAGCGGGGCCACAACCAGGCCCGCACCAGCGCAGCAGCCAGCCAGCTAGCGTGGCGCTGCATGCCTCGTCAGCATGGACGCGCGTCGAAGCAAGGTGAGGCGGCGACGGACGGGACGAGCTTCGTTGTCGTCCCCGATAAAGCAAGAGGACACGTAGGTGGCGCATTAAATGCGTTTGTCCCATGATGTCAGGGATAGACTCGTACACTGTAGGTGCTTTCCACCTCCTGTGTGCCACTGTGGCGACCCCTTTGACATATAAAAGGTGGCCCGAGGCATACTGAGGAACGATTCAGACTTTTTGGACTAGGCATGCACTGCAGCTAGTTCAAGAACTCAAGAACACGACATACACACAAAAGCAGGACTAGGGTATTACGCATCGTTTGCGGCTCGAACCTGGGTAAAAATCCCCGCGTTGATCTTCTAGACTCGCTCTTTGCGCAGCTCCACGCCCCGCCAACCGTAGTAGGGATTCCCTGTGATCCCATGGGTGTCGTTCCTGAGCCCCGACATCTTTGGCGCGCCGGGTAGGGGGGCTGAGGCTGTGAAAATCCGGTTTTGAAGCCAACGCGTCGACTCCCTCATTAGGGTGGCTCGAGAGAAGAAGGCGACGTCGATCAGCCACACTCTGGTGCCGTCCGCGGCAGCAACAACCATCCGCATGGCGACGGAAAAGCTAAGTCACGCAAAACCTTGAGCAATTTCTTTTTTTATATAAGGTTATTCTCCTCGAAAGATCTTGCTCCTTGTATGGAAAACCTGCACGCAATGAACCCTTCTGCTATTGGCAAGGCCCTTGTTCTGTTTTGAGTCCGCTCAACAGTTCAAGCGGCCGCGCTGAGAACGGCAAGGTGGCTTGTCCAGCAGCAAGCGCCCCCCGACAGGCTGCTAAGGATCCGTTCCTCAAAGTGCCATAGCACGAGTTTATGCGCCGGCAAGCCTATCCAACTAAGCATAGTGTGCGTACATATAAAGGAAGATCAAACAGGAAGATAGCACGCACTATTTTAGAATACTGCAAAGTTATATTACATCAATAGTTGTTGCGGTTCTAACTTAAGATAAAATTGTCTTGGTCATGAACTCGCAGCGGCAATGAGAAACGGGGTGCCTAGTCCCGGTGCTAGCCCTCCACCCTCTTGACTCCGTCGACGCAGCTGATGATGGGCTCGATACGCTCTTCGAGCGCCGTGAGATCCGCATCCTCCGGCAAGCTCTCCAGCGTGTTGGTGAAGTCAACGCTGGGGTTCCAGAACGCCACCTTGGTGAGCACCTTGGTCAGGGCGCCCCGGTAGAGCCTCCGGGCCTCGTTGGCCAGATAAGCTGCTCGATTGGAGCGGAGCTGCTCTAGGGCGTCGAGGATGCGCTCGAAGAACAAGGTCAGCCTAGCATTGGGGCTTACATTCGCCTCCTCGGAGAACCTGACATCCGGCATGCCCATGACAGCTAGCTGGGTGGTGAGCTTCCCCGCGACGACGATGAAGCGGCCGATCCAGAGGTTTACGCTGTCCACGTAGTCCTTGTGGGCGGCAACGTCATCGCTCCGCAGCTGCCTCTCGTCCTCCAGGGCCTTGTTCAGGGTATCATCACGGGCCCTGTCCTTCGAAAGCGTCCCCTCCAAGCCGTCCAGTGTCATCTTCAGATTGTTGATGGAGTCGTTGGCCTCGGAGAGCAGCTTGGCCTTGTCGAAGATGGCGACTTGCGAATCCGCCAGAGTGCAGTTGGTCATGTCCCTCTCCTCCGTCAGCTCCAACATCTCCTTTTTCAGCCCATCCCGCTCCAGCTCTAGCTTCTCCACCTTGCCGGCCTGGTCCAGGGCCAGAGCATCAAGTGCATCCTTGTGCTTCTGAACCAGCTCATGGGTCCGCTGCGCGATGATCTTCCCGATTTCCTCGTCCTTGCTGCGGAGCATGGCGGCAAGCGCCTGCTCGCGAGCAACGAGGTCTTCCTCCTGGGTGTCCAACAGAGCCTACTGCTGCAGCCGGGCAGCTTCGTCCTTGGCGGCCTGTTCCTTCGCCGCCTCCCGGGCCTTCTCGATATCGGCCTGCTTCAGGATTAGCTCTCGCTTCCGCTCATCCAGCTCACCCTGGGCAGTCCTCAGTTCCTCCCGGGCCTCGCCAAACCAGACCTACGTTTGAGCGACGCGCTCCTCAAAATCCGCCTCCGCCTTGTCCACCGCCGCCATCCTGGATTTCACTTTGTCTTGGCGGGCACGGTGGAGCGCCTGGAGCTTTTGAAAGTTGGCGCTCATGGCTCGGAGAAGCTGCTCCTCTCGGGAACCGCCGCCGCCAGCGCTCGGTTCGTCAACAACCTGGAGCCCGGTGGTGGCGAGTGCCTCATCATCAAACACCTCCCCTTCGGCTGGCACTCTGGTGCTCACCGTCCCTGGGAGGCGAACAAACAGGTCGTCGCCCACCCTCAGGTACATGCCCGGGGCGGGAGCTGCGGGGGAGGAAGGTTGGTCGTTGGCCTCCTTGGCAGCGGCCTCGCCGGACTCCCCGGCAGGCCCCACGCCGGGCTCCCCGGCAGGCCCCTTGCTGGCCTCCCTGGCAGCGGCCTCACCAGTCTCCTCAGCAAGCCCCTTGGCGGCCTCCTCGGTGGCAGACTTGGCAGCTTCCCCAGCCGCGATCTTGGTGGCCTCGGCTTCAGCATCCTTGGCGACCTCCTCGATGACGGTGCCGATATCTTCCTGGTCCATCGAGGGAGGGTCTGGAGACCAGAAAGGAGAATGAAACGAGGCCAAAATCAAGGTTCAGAACAAAGAAAAAAATAGGGACGGGAGGCAGGCCGCTTACCCGTGCCAAGCTGAGAAGAAGTGGTTCCCTCCCCGCCAACGTTCGTGGTCGGGACGGAGCCGCCAGCACCCAAGCCGGCTCCTCTTCCTCCGTGTGCGGGGCTCGGCGGTAGATGCCCTTGCCGGGGACGCCCCTCTGGGCGCCGTGGTCGATGGGGGCAGCGTGTCGGGGGCGGCCCTCAGCGGCTCCTCCTGTTGCCGCTCTCCTCCTGCAAACCCGGCAAGGTCAGCACCAAGGATTCATGCCCCAACGCCCATCGATGAGGAGTTAGTAATGAACTCACGCTGGGGGCTGAAGCGGGGGCTGCGTCAAGGGCTGTTGTCCGGGCTGATCTCCACTAACACCGGCGTGCGCGGAGTGCTCGCCGGGGGCTTGTCACCCGTTGAAGCCTTGGCCCTCTTCGCTGCCCTCTGGGCCAGCGTCTCCGTGACACTGCAAAGATAAGATCATGTCAGGGAAAATGGCATAGGCTCAGGGTCAGAAATGACGAAGGGTGAGGTACTTACTCGTCCTCCTCTGGCCTCCTCTTCCTCTTCAGGCTGAAGGACCCGAGGTCGAAATCGGCCTCCGGGGTGCCGTCTGAAGGAGGAGGAGAAGGGGATGGGGTCCTGCGCCACTTGGATGAGGAAGAGGCGGCGGCCGCTGCCTTCTTCGCTGCCGCGGCCCTCGTCAGATGCACGGGCTGTGCCTGGGCCTATTGCCGTTGCGTGGTTCTGCCGGGCCGGACCGGCTCGCTAGAGCTAGCCCGCCGCAGGACGTGTTTCCTCCCCGGGGCCGAGGAGTCATCTGCCTTGGTCTCCCCTTCGGCCGACTCCTCAACCGCTTCCTCAACAAAGGGGGCCCCGGTGCCGGTGCTGCTGGCTTCCCCGGCAAACCCCGCCCACTCGGCGAGCTCTTTCTCTTCCGCGGCCGTGTCAGCCTCGTCCTCCATGGTGCCAATGCTGTCGGCCTCCTTAGCAAGTGTCGCCTCCTCCGCCCTGGCGGCAATGTATGCCAGCTCTTCCATAGTGGTGTCGTGGACGAGCAGTGGCTCGTCATGAATATACTCTCCGACAGGTTGTCGAAGAATGCCTGCACCCGCTCCGCTTCCGGCTCGCCCCAAGTTGGATCGAGGCCATGCGCGTTGAAGTCCGGCATCATGGCGATGATGGCGGTTTGGCAAGAGCTGTTGCTCAATGGGACCACTCCCGCTGGCAACCCAAACAGAGACCCGTCGGCCTTGACGGCCTTGCCGATCCTCTCGACTCTGTCGGCCTTGTCAACCTTGAGCTGAAAGAGCCTCTGGCAAAGATGAGCATGCTGCAGCATCGTGAAATTGTGTTTCAGGCCGGGGCGGAGCCTCATGATGTCGGCCGCGTTCCTGAACTCCCAGGCCGGCCTCCCCTTGTTGTGCAGTGGGGCAATCCGACGGCGGATGAAGTCAGCCCCAATCATCTCGACGGTGAGCCCGGCCAAAGTGAGGCGGTGGATCCTGGTGGTGGCGACCGTGAGCTTCTTGTCATCGGCGTCGAGCTCGCCCCAGTCCTTGCTGCGGACCGGCGGCCTCCGACGGACCCGGCAGAACTCCTGCGGATCTGTCTCCTCGATCCAGCACCACCGGCCCCGCCACTCACCCCACCTCTCCTTCTGGGCTACCTCCAGGTACGTGCCCCTGCTCTGGGTCTTCGGGATCCAAGTAATACAGCCAGAGATGGCGCCCCCTGGCTGGATGCGAGGGGTGAAGTAATGGCGGAAAAGCGCCGTGCTGGGATGCACTCCGGCAAAGCCCTCACAAAGATGGCAAAGAAGGCCATGCACGCCACAGCGTTCAGCATGAAATCCAGAAGGTGGAAGCCGTAGGTGTGCATGATGTCGTTGAAGAAATCTGAGAAAGGGGGGCAGAGCCCGCAGAAGAAATAATCAACAAAGAAGGGATATCGGTTTGGACCGGCCTCGGCGAAGGAAGCAGGGATGATGTGTGTGGCAGGGTGCCCCGACGTCTCCCTTCCCCACAGAGGCCTGAACATGTCCCTGAGGGTGAGCGCATCGACCGTCGAGGTGAAGAGGGCGCGCTGCGTCCGAAGCTCCACCAACTTGCTCTCCGGCGCCTCCTTCCCTCCGTCGTCTTTGGCCGCTCCCTTGCCCTTGCTTGTCTTGGGTGCCATGGCGACTGGGAGGGGATGAAGGATCGAGGGCAATGGGGGTGCGATGGCGGTGAGCAGAGGCGAGAGCTTTGATTTGCGCTTGAGGAAGAAGAAGGGATCAGCGGTTCCAAGATTGGAAAAGGCACAGAGGGTAAATGAGCAGCGCCCTTGTGATTTCCTCTTTTTTATGGGGAAGGCGCGGGCCGCCTCTTTACTATTCACCACGAGGTGACGCAAGCGTGCTACGGCCAGTCCACGCACGACCCCCATGTCACGCACTCAATGCGGATCATGGGGAAGTGCAACTGGCGAGGGAGTTACCTCAGTTAAAACTCTGCCACGCATGCCCGCGCACCGTTCTGGGCCTGGCCCAACAACGCCTTGCGCTTGTGTGTGGCCTAGGCCCGGGGGCTCCTGTCGGTGTACAAAAGTAGGGGCCTTTTCTGTACCCCTTTACTTGTGCACGGGCAGTCGTAGCCATGCCTGCGGCCGGATTTGGCAGGGCAGAGGAAGGGAAGGTACAAGGCTACCGAGGGGGCACTCAAGCCAGAAGCATGAAGAGCACAGGAGCAAGGTGGATTCCCCCGGCAAGACCCTTGCCGGGGCGGCCTACACAGCCCCGGCAAGAGCCTTGATGGGGCGACTTGCCCAACACCAGCAAGGCCGCCACCCTTGAGCCCAAGAGTCCTGACACCATCGACAAACATCAAGACCAAGGCTCAGGGGCGCCTGCGTGGTGGCATGCAGATTATTGTGAAGACCAAAGGCCTGCAAATCTAGATGGGAACCAGAAGACGAAGACCCCTGGTGAGATCCTTGCCGGGGACAGACAAAGGCCCCCGGCAAGATCCTTGCCGGGACGGCCATGACACCCCCGACAAGATCCTTGCCGGGGACGCCCACAAGATCCCGGCAAGATCCTTGCCGGGGACGCCCACAAGATCCTGGCAAGACCCTTGCCGGGGACATCTTCAGGGCCACAACCAGGCCCGCACCTACCAAGGTTTCGCTATCCCACGGCCGTTCTGATGCGGCAACCAGTCTGCCAAACTAGGCACGCACCTACATGGTAGCAAGCAACCTCTAGGCCGACCAGTCAAGCACCTGCGTGGTGGCATGCAGATCTTCGTGAAGACCCTGCCACCGCACCAGTGCAGCAGCCAGCCAGCCAGCGTGGCGTTGCATGCCTCGTCAGCTTGGACGCACGTCGAAGCAAGGCGAGGCGGCGACGGGTGGGACAAGCTTCGTTGCCGTGCCCGATAAAGCAAGAGGACACGTAGGTGGCGCATTAAATGCGTTTGTCCCACGATGTCAGGGATAGACTCATTCACTGTAGGTGCTTTCCACCTCCCGTGTGCCACTGTGGAGACCCCTTTGACATATAAAAGGAGGCCCAAGGCGTACTGAGGAAGGATTCGGACTTTTTGGACTAGGCATGCACTGTAGCTAGTTCAAGAACTCAAGAACACCAAATACACACAAAAGCAGGACTAGGGTATTACGCATCGTTTTCGGCCCAAACCTGGGTAAAAATCCCCGCGTTGATCTTCTAGACCCGCTCTTTGCGCAGCTCCACACCCCGCGAACCGTAGTAGGGATTCCTTGTGATCTCATAGGTGTCGTTCCTGAGCCCCGACAGAGCCGGGCATGGAGGACGCTGCTTATTGCGCGACAACACTGCACAAGAGTAGTTGTGCATCAGCTGACACTAGCGACACTGAGGCTGCAGCTGCTCGTGATGATGCTATATCTGATCTATCTGGAATGAAAGACAGACTGAAGGGCATGCTTACACATTATGAAGGTACATTAAAATGTGCAACAGCCTGGGTTTGTCCACCCTTCTTGGAAGAGGGCCTCTTGTTGGACAATGTGCCATTGAAGCCGGGCTGTGTGAAGTGTTACGACACTGAAGTAAAGCCTTGATTCAATGAATTTGCCTGAAGAATGTCCTAGGAGACTTCGATGAGCAAAGGACCTTGGGAGAAACACTGTTACATCACATCCAATCGCCACGAAAGGAAACAGAGTTCATCAATGAGATCCCTGAAGCCCCGCCAAGAGCAACCAATGTCGCCCCTCAACCGGTGACGCTCTCCTTGCCACAGCAGCTCTTGCGTGCTTCCCCCAAAGAACCTAATCCTCGTAATCCGACGGCTGATGCATCAACCTGTGATCAGCCGACCCGACTTTGTGGCATACAGGCCATGTCATCCTCCGCCCAAAGCAGCTAGTGGCAAGGCCTACAACTGCTGAAGATGCACCGCCCGTTCAGATGCCGGCCGCTGAAGCAGCGGGGGGGGGGGGGGGCAGCTGCAGCGCATGCTCAGCAGACCAACCTGGTGGAATGGACTGCCAAGCAGTCTGATGCTTCAGAACCGCCTGCTAAGCAGTCTGTAGGTCCAGAACCGACTGCTCATCAGTCCGTCGGTCCGCAGTTGCATGATCAGCATACCAATGTGCCAACACTTCCTGCTCAGCAAACGGATGTCTACTATGCAACTTTATTCTTGTAGACACGTGTTGGGCCTCCAAGTGCAGAGTTTTGTAGGACAGTAGCAATTTTCTGTCAAGTGGATGACCTAAGGTTTATCAATCCGTCAGAGGTGTAGGATGAAGATGGTCTCTCTCAAACCACCCTGCAACAAAATACAAGAAATCTCTTGTGTCCCCAACACACCCAATACAATGGAAAATTGTATAGGTGCACTAGTCCGGCGAAGAGATGGTGATAAAAGTGTAATATGGATGGTAGAAATATATTTTTATAATCTGAATAAATAAAAACAGCAAGGTAGCAAATAGTAAACGGGCACAAAACGGTATTAGAATGCTTGAAAATGAGGACTAGGGTCCGTACTTTCACTAGTGCAAACTCTCAACAATGCTAATATAATTGGGTCATATAACCATCCCTCAACGTGCGATGAAGAATCACTCCAAAGTTCCTATCTAGCGGAGAACATAAGAAGAATTGTTTGTAGCTATTCTTTCTGATCGATCTATCCAAGAGTTCGTACTAAAATAACACCAAGTTATTCTTTCCGATTGATCTATCAAGAGTTCAACACTAAGCTATTCTTTCTGATCGATCTATCAAGAATTCGTACTAAAATAACACCAAAGCAAATTCAGATTCATAATACTCAATCCAACACAAAGAACCTCAAAGAGTGCCCCAAGATTTCTACCGGAGAAACAAAGACAAGAACGTGCATCAACCCCTATGCATAGATTACCCCAATGTCACCTCGGGAAACCGCGGGTTGAGTGCCAAAACATATATCAAGTGAATCAATACGATACCCCATTGCCACCACGAGTATTCAATTGCAAGACATATATCAAGTGTTCTCAAATCCATACTATTATTCAATCCGATAACAACAAAATCTCAAAGGGAAAACTCAATTCATCACAACAAGATAGAGAGGGGAAAACACCATATGATCCGACTATATTAACAAAGCCCGCGACACATCAAGATCATGACATCTCAAGAACACGGGAGAGAGAGAGATATCGAACACATAGCTACTGGTACAAAACCTCAGCCCCGAGGGTCGACTACTCCCTCCTCATCATGGTGGCCGCCAGGATGATGAAGATGGCCACCGGAGATGATTCCCCCTCCGGAAGGGTGCCGAAACAGGGTCTAGATTGGTTTTCAGTGGCTATAGAGCCTTGTGGCCGAACTTCTGATCTAGGTTAACCCCAAGGGTTTTCGGAATATTTGTGAATTTATAGGGTAAAGAGGGGGTGCGGGAGGCCAGCGAGGTGGGCACAACCCACCTGGGCGCGCCTGGGGGCACCCCTCCAGGTGCTGCTCTGGCCCATCCTGGGTGTTCTGGTCCGTAAAAAATCTCCAAAAATTTTGCGGTGTTTGGACTCCGTTTGATATTGATTTCCTGTGATGTAAACAACAAGTAAAAAACAACAGCTGGCACTGGGCACTGGGTCAATAGGTTAGTCCCAAAAATTATATAAAGTTGCTATAAAATGATTGTAAAACATCCAAGAATGATAATATAACAACATGAATACTTCATAAATTATAGATACGTTGGAGACGTATCAGCATCCCCAAGCTTAATTCCTATTCGTCCTCGAGTAGGTAAATGATATAAGAAATAATTTATGAAGTGTGAATGCTAGCAAAGTGCACAAGTTTGATCAATGACAATTTCAATCACTTTTCCTAGCATCATAACAGCAATTCCTTTTTTTATAAAACTTCTCATGTTAAAGTAGCAACCAATTCACATGTTAAGGTTCAAACAATGAATTCTCTTGGAAGTCAACAAACTATGTTCTCAGTCACCAAGCAATTGTAATTCAACTTATTCAAAAAAGTTTAAGTAAGAGCTCCACATACTCAACCATCATATAGTCTTCTATGATTGCTAACACTCACCGCGTACACATGAGCAAAATGTTTCAACCGGACACATAGAAGATAGGGGCTTATTGTTTTGCCTCCCACCGTATTCACCTCAAGGGTGATGTCAACAATAATAACTCATGCTACCCATATCCAACTGGATATATGTGCCTAGATCTTTCCTCACCACATGATGCTTGCCAAAAGAGAAAAATAAAAAGGAATAGAGAGAAAAACTTTGACTCTATGCATAAAAGTAAATACATAAAAGTAAAAGATAGGCCCTTTGCAGAGGGAAGCAGAGGTTGCCATGCGCTTATTTGTTTGTATTATCAACCCCTTAGTGCAAAAGAACGTCACTTTATATTGCCCCTTATGATAGTAACCTTTATTATGCAGTCTGTCGCTTTTATTCTTTGCCATCACAAGTTCGTACAACGCTCAATTTTCTCTTACACTAAATGATCTAACACTTTTAGAAGCAATTTTTATTGCCTTATTGCACCGATGACAACTTACTTGAAGGATCTTATTCAATCCCTAGGTAGGTATGGTGAAAATAAGATTTGGGTTTAAGGGTTTTTGGATGCACAGGTAGTATCTCTACTTGGTGCGAATTTTTTGGCTAGCAAAGATGGGGGGCAAGCACCACATGTTGAAGGATCTATGACAATATAACTTCTATGTGAATATGAACAAACATAAATCATTACGTTGTCTTCCTTGTCCAACGTCAACAATTTTGGCATATAATATTTTGATGGGGGCTCACAATCACAAAAGATTTCCAGGATAGTGTATTTGCATGTGAAAGTTCTCTTCCTTATACTAATTATTCGTGAATTGCTTGTATGACCAATATTGTGATTGTCAAGCCTCAAAAGATTTCACTTTCTAAACCCAATGTGAAGTCACCACTAGGCATGATATGATTTTAACTTCATGACATTCAATTTATTCAACAATTTACTCATAGGATATACGTGAAGCACAAGAGTAATTCCATAGAAAAGAGCTTCATTGACGGGGTGTGAATGCCCCTTACCTAGCCTCCCTGGCAACTATTTGAGGACTCTATTTTATTTAAAAACTTTCAGGTCTAAGTACTTTATCAAAACATCAATCAAAACAAAATAAAATGACAATCCAAGGATAGCACACATCATGTGAAGAAGCAAAAACTTAGGCTCAACCGATACTAACCGATAATTGTTGTTGAAGAAAGGTGGAATGCCTACCGGGGCATCCCCAAGCTTAGATGCTTGAGACTTCTTGAAATATTATCTTGGGATGCCTTGGGTGTCCCCAAGCTTGAGCTTTTGTGTCTCCTTAATTCTTTTTATATCACGGTTTCCCTAAATCTTAAAAACTTCATCCACACAAAACTCAACAAGAACTCGTGAGATAAGTTAGTATAAACCAATGCAAAAAACTTTATCATTCTCTACTGTAGCAAATCACTAAAATTATTATTCAACATTGCATACTAAATGCCTCTTCATATTTAATACTCCTATCCTCAAATAGAATCATTAAACAAGCAAACATATGCAAACAATGCAAACATAACAGCAATCTGCCAAAACAGTGTAGTCTGTAAAGAATGCAATATTCATCATACTTCCCTAACTCCAAAAATTCTGAACAAATTACCAAACTTTAGAACATTTATCAGATCTTGTTTTGCAAAAAGTTTCAGCATTTTATCACATTCTTACTTTTCTAGGGAATTTTTGCAACATCGATAAACTTTCTGTTTTGAAACAGCAACTCATATACTTGCAAGATAAGCATGGCAAAGGATATACTTGACATTTTTATTGAAAATAAAGATGCAAAAAATTATTCTAAATAACAGAAAGAAAATCCTAACAAGATAAATTGACGCTCCAAGCAAAACACATATCATGTGACGAATGAAAACATAGCTCCATGTGAGGTTACCGATAATGTTGGAGACGAAAGAGGGGATGCCTTCCGGGGCATCCCCAAGCTTAGTTTCTTGGATATTCCTTGAATATTACCTTGGGGTGCCTTGTGCATCCCCAACCTTAGGGTCTTGTCACTCCTTATTCTCCTCATATCAATATCTCACCCAAAACATTAAAACTTCAATCACACAAAACTTAACGGAACTTCGTGAGATAGGTTAGTATGATAAAGAGCAAACCATTTCACTTTGGTAATGTCAAAGACAAGATTCATAATTGTTTCCACACAATGCCTACTATAGAACATCATTTCCACAATTTATATTGAGCAATATAAGCCATAGAAACTAGAAAACAAGCAAATTATGCATTGAAAACAGAATCTGTCAAGAACAGAATAGTCTGTAATGATCTAGATAACTACCATACTTCTGCTACTCCAAAAATTCTGAAAAAAACAGGAAAGCCTGGGTAATTTGTATATCTATCACCTGTAAAAAAATCAGAATTTTTTCACATCCAGTAAAATATAAGAATTCCTGCACTGGACACAAAAATTTCTGTTTTTGGACAGAATCAAGTCAACTATCGTCCACACTATCCCAAAGGCTTTACTTGGTACTTTATTGAAACAAAATCTATAAAAACTTGATTAATACAGTAGCATAATCATGTGAACATGCAAAAACAGTAGGTAAAAGTGTTGGGTTGTCTCCCAACAAGCGCTTTTCTTTAGTGCCTTTTAGCTAGGCATGATGATTTCAATGATGCTTGCATAAAAGATAAGAATTGAAACATAACAAGAGCATCATGAAACAAATGGCAAGCACATTTAAGCCTAACCCACTTCCTATGAATAGGGATTTTGTGATCAAACAATTATGGGAGCAAGAATCAACTAGCATAGGAAGGCAAAACAAGTATAACTTCAAAACTTTCAACACATAGAGGGGAAACTTGATATTATTGAGATATGTAAAAGCATAAGTTCCTCTCTGATAATAATTTTCAGTAGCATCATGAATGAATTCAACAAAATAACTATCACATAAAGCATTCTTTTCATGATCCACAAGCATAGAAATTTTATTACTCTCCACATAAGCAAATTTATTCTCATGAATAGTAGTGGGAGCAAACTCAACAAAGTAACTATCATGGGATTGAAAATTAAAATCATGATGAAAAGTTTCATGGTTATCATTATTCTTTATGGCATACATGTCATAACCATCATCATCATAGATAGCAACCTTGTTCTCATAGTCAATTGAATCCTCATCCAAAATGGTGGATTCATCATTAAATAAAGTCATGACCTCTCTGAATCCACTTTCATCATTATAATAATCATAAATAGGAGGCATGCAATCAATATAACAAATTTGCACATCAAAACTTGGGGGAATAAAAATATCATCTTCATCAAACATAGCATCCCCAAGCTTATGGCTTTGCATATCACTGTCATCATGGGTATTCAAAGAATTAATACTAGCAATATTGCAACCATGCTCATCATTCAAATATTTTGTGCCAAACATTTTATTGACTTCTTCTTCTAACAATTGAGCACAATTTTCCATTCCATCATTTTCAAGAAAGATATTATAAAGATGATCAATAATATGATGCAACCTCAATTCCATTTTTTATGTAGTTTTCTTTTATAAACCAAACTAGTGATAAAACAAGAAACTAAAAGATTTGATTCCATTGCAAGATCTAAAGATATACCTTCAAGCACTCACCTCCCCGGCAACGGCGCCAGAAAAGAGCTTGATGTCTACTACGCAACTTTATTCTTGTAGACACATGTTGGGCCTCCAAGCACAGAGTTTTGTAGGACAGTAGCAATTTTTCCTCAAGTGGATGGCCTAAGGTTTATCAATCCGTGAGAGTTTTAGGACGAAGATGGTCTCTCTCAAACGACCCTGCAACCAAATACAAGAAATCTCTTGTGTCCCCAACACACCCAATACAATAGCAAATTGTATAGGTGCACTAGTTCGGCGAAAAGAGGGTGATAAAAGTGTAATATGGATGGTAGAAATATATTTTTATAATCTGAATAAATAAAAACAGCAAGGTAGCAAATAGTAAAGGGCACAAAAACGGTATTGCAATGCTTGAAAATGAGGCCTAGGGTCCGTACTTTCACTAGTGCAAACTCTCAACAATGCTAATATAATTGGATCATATAACCATCCCTCAACGGGCGATGAAGAATCACTCCAAAGTTCCTATCTAGCGGAGAACATAAGAAGAATTGTTTGTAGCTATTCTTTCCGAAGAGGGACATGAAATCCATTAGCAGCTCTATCAGTTATTTCATTATTAGCATTCCTTAACCAATAGAAAAAGAAAGAGATCACAAGCGTTATCAGTCTCTAGACAGTGGAACTAAAGATTAGGATCGCGGGAAAGAAACTGAAACGCGAGAGTAGTTCCGTAGGAGCAAGTCACGTGGCCTCAATACTGCTGCCCGTTGGATGCATCAAATTGGTTTCGCAGATCTCGCCTCGCACTCGCTTAGAGGTCGTGTCCTTTCTCTTCTCTTGCTCTTGCGGCCAGGAATCAATAAAAAAACAAGTGCTAAGTTTCATTTCAGATCAGTGAATAAACCAAAAAATGATCTATCCAAGAGTTCGTACTAAAATAACACCAAGTTATTCTTTCCGATCGATCTATCAAGAGTTCAACACTAAGCTATTCTTTCTGATCGATCTATCAAGAGTTCGTACTAAAATAACACCAAAGCAAATTCAGATTCATAATACTCAATCCAACACAAAGAACCTCAAAAAGTGCCCCAAGATTTCTATCGGACAAACAAAGACAAGAACGTGCATCAACCCCTATGCATAGATTACCCCAATGTCACCTCGGGAATCCGTGAGTTGAGTGCCAAAACATATATCAAGTGAATCAATATGATACCCCATTGTCACCATGAGTATTCAATTGCAAGACATATATCAAGTGTTCTCAAATCCATAAAAGTAGTCAATCCGATAACAACGAAATCTCAAAGGGAAAACTCAATTCATCACAACAAGATAGAGAGGGGAAAACACCATATGATCCGACTATATTAATAAAGCCCGCGATACATCAAGATCGTGACATCTCAAGAACACGAGAGAGAGATTAAACACATAGCTACTGGTACAAACCCTCAGCCCCAAGGGTGGACTACTCCCTCCTCATCATGGTGGCCGCCAGGATGATGAAGATGGCCACCAGAGATGATTCCCCCTCCGGCAGGGTGCCGGAACGGGGTCTAGATTGGTTTTCGGTAGCTACAGAGCCTTGCGGCGGCAGAACTTCTGATCTAGGTTAACCCCGAGGGTTTTCAGAATATTTGTGAATTTATAGGGTAAAGAGGGGGTGCAGGAGGCCACCGAGGTGGGCACAACCCACCTGGGCGCGCCTGGGCCCCCAGGAGCGCCCTGGTGGGTAGTGCCCCCGTCGGGGCACCACCCAGGTGCTGCTCTGGCCCATCCTGGATGTTTTGGTACATAAAAAATCTCCAAAAAGTTTCGCGGTGTTTGGACTCCATTTGATATTGATTTCCTGTGATGTAAAAAACAAGCAAAAAACAGCAACTGGCACTAGGCACTAGGTCAATAGGTTAGTCCCAAAAAATGATATAAAGTTGCTATAAAATGTTGTAAAACATCCAAGAATGATAATATAACAGCATGAATACTTCATAAATTATAGATACGTTGGAGACGTATCACAAACCAACGCGTTGGCACGGCCTCCTCAGCACACCGACAAGTCGGCACCACCTGCGCAGAAACCCGAAATAGCTTCAATGCATGGTCAGTAGTCCGATGCCTCTGCTCCTACACCCCAGCAGTCCGTCACAGCAGCACCGCTAGCTCAGCGGTCCGGCATAGATAAACCGTCTGCTAAGCAGGTTGTTGAAGCTTCACTATCTGCTCGATAGTCTACCTTGGAGCCAACCAGATGTTCTGCCAGAAATGCTTCAAGTACCAAGAAGGAAGTGGCCAAAAAGGCTACACCCACGAGGAAACGCAGCGGGAGAGTGAAGAGGAAAGAGAACGATTGCCTCTTACTTAAAGCACTCATCGCCTAGAACCAAATTAACAGCAGCTTGCTCGAATCGGGGAGTAATATTATTTGTGACGACATGGATGATGAAGAAGTATTTTTGTTGCTTGCTAAAAGTAAAGCTGACGTACTTCAAGCACGCAATTACGTCCATGGCCAGCCATTTCTTGTTGGCAAATACTTTGATGAGTGCAGCTCCAGTTGCCACGAGTTACATGAATATTGCATGGATAAAATGTCAGTAGGTCGTCATGGTTTGCTAGTCCACTACAACACAGATCATTTCCAACACGATGCTGGTTCCATCAATGTGAGTTTCGAGGACTTACATCTCTTCTTCAACTTCAACGAGCTCGATGCCACTCTTGTTAGATGCCTGATTTTGTAAGTACTTAACAAACTCTGATCAACTTCTCCATACAAGGTTGTAAATGATAAATAGCTAACTGCACTTTATTCCTCTCAGGGGATTAAACGCGCAAAGAAGGAAAAGGGGGAGTTTGTATTTCATAGATCCTGAATTAGCAAATGGCACAACAATACATGCTAAGGACCTACCGGACTGGGCCGTTAACACGGTCGGCCATCCCTTCGAAAACACGTCCCATGCAGAATCATCTCTGACCATATCATGAATGGTAAGTCAAGTAAACAACCATGCATACACTGATTATCTTTCAGATTTCGACATAATTCGTAAGTTCATGGCTTTCTTAATATGTAGCAATCATTGGATATTGGTATTCATTGTTCCAGACAAGAACACAGTTTACTACATCGATTCTCTCAGAGAGTCAACAAACACTCAGGATCTGACGCATCTTCAGCAATTCATGGATAGGTATTGAATTCTATGATGCTGAAATTAATTTGCATTCATATCTGGTTCAACAATTGATGTTGTCCAAATTCATCTTGATTTGCAGTGTGCTCGCATTGTGGAAAACTAAACCAGGGAACCTGTTCAAGAGGGAACTACCTCTGCGGCACGAGATCGTTTCTCCGGTAACACACCAAAATCTGTTATTTTCAGAAAATTTATCCAACAGTCTGCAAATACCTTTTCTTACGCTAGTCAAATGTTCAAGCTTCTAAATAAACCTCTTTCTATTTTGTCCAAAGAAAAAATAATGCATCTAACACCGGTTAGGTTGTTCCTAACAGGACAAATACATGACTAATTCTGTACAAAAAAAATTCAGTGTCCTCAGCAAGAAGCAGGGACCAACCTTTGTGGATACTATGTTTGCAGACACATGATCTCCATCTGCAAATCTGCTGATAGTTGTGATGATCCTCGCGAATTAGTACCAGTAAATCTATCTTAATTAATATCTTCTACTCCACTCATATGGCACATTCTGATCATAAAAATATTGCAGCTCATCTTAAAACCGAGGACCCCTGAACCGCTCCCGGCTATTGAATTGCTGATGGTTCAGAGATTTATCAGCGACTTCTTCTTGAATCACTACATCAATCCCACTGGTGATAATGAAGATTCCAGCATCGTTCTCCTGAAACATTGAGTAAGAGTTAGCCACTAAACCTATACGCATGGATCCATTGTTTTCCATCTGATGAGGTCTTCGTATTTCGTACACTATGATTAATTATGTAATCATATATGTGTGGACAAATCATTGGAATTTAGCTACCATATGTTCAATTGCAATTGTTGCGAAATCTGATAAAGTTCTTCCCGTGGACACTATTTGTTCAATTGAATATTGTGGTGAATTTGCTTTTTGCGTGCCGATTCAAAATGGGATATTTTGTTTATTTGTTCAATTCAATATTGTGGCGAATTTGCTTTTTGCATGCCAATTCAAAATGGGATATTTTTGTTTATTTGTTCAATTGAATATTGTAGCGAATTTGCTTTTTGCATGCCGATTCAAAATGGGATATTTTTGTTTTAACCTGGCAATTGCTCCGCACACGGTTAAACTAAATGAGTGTGTGCGATTCACATCGGAAAGCATATGTCAATCGTAGCGGAACCGTCGCTGATACACAGCAGAACACAAACGATTTGCAGTGCTACTACATGTGCGTAGGGTCTCCGGAACCGTTTGTGATATCGCGTTAACGCACACGAGAACTCGGAGTAAACCGTGCCCAATGTAAAATGCAATCCCAGTCGTAATTTTTTCAGTAAACATGTGGGATCCCAAACGAAAAGCACACGTCACTCTTGCCGCAACAGTCGGTGATACACAACAAATCACAAACGGTGTGCTGCACTTGTATGTGTGGGAAGGGGCTCCTGAAACGTTTGCGATAGAACATTATCACAGACGGTAATTGTTGGGAAACGTGTGCGATGGAGTCTTGCATGGCAGACGAGTTACGCAGAAAACTCGTGTGCGATGGGGCACAAATTGCACACAGTTCATATGTTAGCCCATGTGCCTTACATACTGTTTCCCAAGCGGTTCATTATGACACACCTTTTGGTTTCACTGTGTCATTAGAAACATTTAATCACCGATCCCACACGTGCGAAAGAATTTAGTGTGTGTTGCATCGCACATGATTACATTTTGGAAGGCCTCTGGATCATTGCTCCATATCCTCGACGGTTTCTGGGTCGTGTGGGAAGGACCCCCTATCGCCCACACTCACTTGGTGACGGTCCCAAATGCCGTCGCAGAAAGGGGTTAAAAACCGTTTGTATAGCACCGAAGCATACCAGTGATCCCCTTTGATTTCCGGCTACAATCCAAGAATACTGTTGATTAACATCATTGAAAACTTGTTGGATCATATCTAAAACGTGGATATTCTTTTTGAGTTTTCATCAAAAATTTGATTATTTCCAGAAAAATGTCTCAAAGTATAGTCACTATTGTAGAGAATCTCATCTATCACCAGTTTTTCATGGCTCATACCATAACAATGAAAAATTTCCCTAGCTTCCCATACTATGTGATCAAATTCATTCTTATGAACTTGGGTAGCTATATTTTTAGCCTTAGGATCTTTTATAACGGGTAGCTCATAAAAAAATCTTTGCAAGGTAGGATGAGGACGTATAAATCTACTTTCAAATTTCAGAACTAGTGCTGAAATAGCTTCCGCATAAGTTTTAGTTCTTTTAAGTATGGGAATATCATTGAGAAGCAAATTTCCTACACAATTGAAAAATTCTTGTATATGTTCTTTTCCCATAAAATTCCCTTGCCCCAAAACAAAAGTTTTGGTATCCAGATTGCCGGTCCATCCAATTTTAGGAGTTAGGTCATCATCTGTTTCTGCCATACCAAAGTCACTCATGAAGATGAGTTCAAGCAAACAAAAGATCGGACGGAAAGAGGGCGAAAAAAGGCAAATATTTTTTAGTTTTTTCTGAAAATGTTTTAGAAGTGGGGGAGAGGCAAATGGCAAATAATGTAATGCAAGAGATGAGAGTTTATGGTGGGTACTTGGTAGGCTTGATGTAGAACCTCCCCGGCAACGGCGCCAGAAATTCTTCCTGCTACTTCTTGAGCTTGGGTTGTTTTTTCCCTTGAAGAGGAAAGGGTGATGCAGCAAAGTAGAGATAAGTATTTCCCTCAGTTGAGAACCAAGGTATCAATCCAGTAGGAGGCACAAGAAAGTCTTCAATGTATGCAAACTAACAAACACTTGCACTCAACGCGGAAAAGGGGTTGGCAATCCCTTCACAGTCTCGAACAAGAGTGATATCTAATAGAGATAGGTATAAAAGATAAATAAAAGAGCAAACTAAGGTAAATCTAAATAAATTGCAGCGAGGTATTTTGGGGTTTTATGGTTTATAGATCTAAAAATATATGATGGAAAATAGACCCGGGGGCCATAGGTTTCACTAGAGGCTTCTCTCTTGAAAGAAAACATACGGTGGGTAAACAAATTACTGTCGAGGTATTGATAGAAAAGCGCAAAGTTATGATGATATCCAAGGCAATAATCATGAATATAGGCATCACTTCCATGTCAAGTAGACCGAAACGATTCTGCATCTACTACTATTACTCCACACATGGACCGCTATCTAGCATGCATCTAGAGTATTAAGTTCATAAGAACAGAGTAACGCCTTAAGTAAGATGACATGATGTAGAGGGATAAACTCAAGCAATATGATGAAAACCCCATCTTTTTACCCTTGATGGCAACAATACAATACATGCCTCGCTACCCCTTCTGTCACTGGGTGAGGACACCGCAAGATTGAACACAAAACTAAGCGCCTCTCCCATTGCAAGAAGAACCAATCTAGTTGGCCAAACCAAACCGATAATTCGAAGATAAATACAAAGATATTTAATCATGCACAGAAGAGTTCAGAAAAGACTGAAATAATATTCATAGATAATCTGATCATAAATCCGCAATTCATCGTATCTCGACAAACACACCGCAAAACAATATTACATCGGATAGAACTCCAAGAACATCAAGGAGAACATTGTATTGAAGATGATAGAGAGAGAAGAACCCATCTATCTACTAGCTATGGACTGTAGGTCTGTGCTAAAGTATTCACGCTTCATTGGAAGGGCAATAGAGTTGATGTAGATGCCCTCCTGATCGAATCCCCCTCCGGCAGGGTGCCGGAAAAGGCCCCAAGATGGGATCTCATGGGAACAGAGGCTTGCGGTGGCTGAAAAGTATTTTGGTGGACGCTTCTGTTGGTTTGGAAATATTTGGGAATTTCCAGCGAAAGAATTAGGGTTGGAGGACTCCTGAGGGGCCCACAAGCCAAGGAGGCGCCCCCCTAGGGCGCACCCCTGAGGCTTGTGGCCTCCTCGAGGATCTTCTGGCCCTCTCTCCAAGTTACATGGGTGTCTTCTGGTCCAATAAAAATCATCGCGAAATTTTTATTCCGTTTGGACTCCGTTTGATATTCCTTTTCTATAAAACTCAAAAACAAGGAAAAAAATAGAAACTAGCACTGGGCTCTAGGTTAATAGGTTAGTCCCAAAAATAATATAAAATATCATATTAATGTATATAAAACGTCCAAAATAGATAATATAATAGCATGGAACAATAAAAAAATTATAGATACGTTGGAGACATATCAGAACGCGATTTGGTTTGGTCAAGATGTAGATCGGGTCTTGCTCTCCCAATCCCCAAAGTTTCAACAAGTTTGGGTGGAGGGATTGAGAGTATTGAGCAAAATGGAGTGTAGCAATGGTGGAGCTCAACAAGACATTAGGGTTAGGGATGGAGGAGGAAGAAAGGGGGCTTTATAGTGTTCCTGCCCGGGTGGCCGTTTCTGCCCATTGGACCCCGTGCGCACGGGCTAAGTCAACCCCGTGTGAACGGGGTACTCAGAGACTTCCCCACCCCCTGTGCGCATGGGGTACCCAGAGAGTTATGCAGTACCCCGTGTGCATGGGGGTCAAAAGAATCTGTGCGCACGGGGTACCCAGAGAGTTACGCAGACCCCGTGCGCACGGGGTACCCAAAAACTTTCTATTGCTAGCTTTCTGAGTACCACATGCAAACACGCTACGGATTTTAAATGGTAGGAATGGGTAGGCTGGTGTTTATGTTTTGGCAAAGGCATTCCCACACAACACATATCCACACCGACCCCTCTTAATAGTGTGTCTTTCCTATGACTCGATTCGAACCAAAAGAAAGCCTTCAAATCGCCAGTAGATCACGCCTTTGATCTTTTTGAATTGAGGGGTCGCCCGTCTCCATCAAGACCAATATGGAACCAATATCCTGAGATAAACTTTAGCAACCGATATTAGTTCCACTAACCACATTGTCATCACACCAAAATAAAGTATAAGTGCCGATTACACTTTCAGAGAGTCTTCACATAGCTACTTAATTATTTGACTACTCATTAATCTTCACTTATATCTTTTTGGAGTAGTTTGTCATTTACTCTCGTGCTTCCCTTATATCCTATGAGTAAATGGTTGAATGAATTTAATATCATAAATCTGAAATTATATATGTTTCATATGATTATTCCATGGGGAGTAATGACTTCACATATATAAGAGTATACGTGGTAAAATTTATTAAAAGTTAGCAAACACAGCATTGGTCACTTGAACAATTCATGAAATAATATTGAAGGAAGAGAGATTGCACATATAAATGTACTATCTTGGACATCTTCTATGATTGTGAGCCCCATTAATTATTTTCAAACTTGATAAAATTAGTTGAAGTTTGACAAGGAAGACAACGTAATGAGTTATGTTTGGGTATATTTGTGTAGAAGTTATATTGTTATGGATCCTCCAACATGTGGTGCTTGCTTAGGATCTTTTGCTAGCCAAAAATTCGTACTAAGTAGAGATACTACTTGTGCATCCAAAAGCCCTTAAACCCAGTTTCTTGCCATAAGTGACCACCGTATCTACTTATGAATTGAATAAGATCCCTCAAGTAAGTTTTCATCGGTGCAAAAAGCAATAAAAATTGCTCCTAAATATGTATGATCTTTTATTGTAAGGGAAAATAAGCTTTGTACGAACTTGTGATGGTAAAGAAATAAAAGCGACGGGCTGGATAATAAAGGTTGCTATGACAAAGGGCAATATAACGTGAAGTTCCTTTGCATTAAGGGCTTGCACATCCAAAAATAAAAAGTGCATGACAACCTCTGTTCCCTCTGCGAAGGGCCTATCTTTTACTTTTATGTATAAACTTTTATGCAAGAGTCAATAGTATTCCTTCTCATTTTAACCTCAATTATTCTCTAGTTGGCAAGTATCATGTGGTGGGGAAAGATCCAAGTATATATGGCCATTCAATATATTTGATCATGAATTATTATTGTTGATAATTATCTATATGATAAATAAGTTGGGAGGCAAAACATTAAGCCCCTACCTTTCTCTGTGTTTGATAGATATGCTATTTGTTCTAAAAATATGCTTCGAGTGTTAGAAATCATGGAAGGTTATATGATAGTTGAGTATGTGGAATTTGCTAAATCAAAGCTCTTACATAGACCCTTCCTGAAAATAAGATGAATTGCAATTGTTTGATGACTAAGAACGTAGTTTGTTAATTTTCAATACAATTTATGGCCTATACTTTAACACGTGAATAGCTTGCTACCTAATCATGAGAAGTTTTATGAGATGACCTACTGTTTATGATATATAATGATGCTAGAAAAAGTGTTTGGAACTATCATTGATTAAACTTATGCACTATGCTAGCATTCACACTTCATAAATAATTCCTTTTATCATTTACCTACTCGAGGACGAGCAGGAATTAAGCTTGGGGTGCTGATACGTCTACAACATTTATGAAGTATTCATGCCATGTTTACAACAATTTTATATGATTTTTGTATGATTTGATTAGATAACCCGGACTGGCACTATTTCTAGCAGAACTACCATGGTGTCATTTTTGTGCAGAAATAGAAGTTCTCGGAATGGGCTGAAAATTTATGGTGATTTTTTGTGGACCAAAAGAGACCCCCGAAGCTTCTTGGGAGGACCAGAAGACCCATGAGGAAACGACAAGCTCTCTAGGCACGCCCTACCCCCAGGGTGCTTGGAGCGAGCTTGCGTTGCCTCATGGACCCCCTTGGCATGAGACCGACGCCAAAAATTCCTATAAATACCCAAACCCCCAAAATGAACCCTAGATGAGAAGTTCTGCCACCGCAAGCCTCTGTATCCATGAAAACTCAATCAGGACCCTGTTTCGGCACCCTGCCGGAGGGGGAAATCATTATGGGAGGCCATCTTCATCATCCCGGTGGCCACCATGATGAGGGAGTAGTTCACCCTTGGGACTGAGGGTATGTACCTGTAGCTATGTGTTTGATCTCTCTCTCTCTCTCATGTTCTTGATTTGGCACGATCTTGATGTACCGCGAGCCTTGTTAATATATTTGGATCTTACGGTGTTCTTCCCTCTCTACCTTCTTGTGATGAATTGAATCTTTCCCTTTGAGGTTTTGTTATGTCAGATTGAATCTTTTGGATGTGAGAGCACTTGATGTATGGCTTGCGATGGGATATCCATGGTGACAATTGGATGTTCTATTGATTCACTTGATGTATGTCTCGGTTATCAACTTGTGGATTCCCATGGTGACATTGGGGTAATCTATGCATAGGGGTTCATACGCGTTTTTATATTCCTTTCTCCGATAGAAATCTTGGGGTACTCTTTGAAGTTCTTTGTGTTGGATTGAATATCATGAATCTAAAGTTGTTTGATGCATATCGTATAATCAACTCACAGATACTTGTGGTGACATTGGAGTATCTAGGTGACATTAGAGTTGTTTGATGTGTATCATATGGTGTTATTTTAGTACGAACTCTAGGGCCGTTTGTGACACTTAAAGGAATAGCTCAATGGATTGATCGGAAAGAATAACTTTGAGGTGGTTTCATACCCTACAAACAATTTCATCATATGTTCTCTATGATAGGAACTTTGGAGTGATTCTTTGTTGCATGTTGAGGTATTGTTAAATGATCCAATTATGTTATCATTATTGATAGATTTTGCACTAGTGAAAGTATGAACCCTAGGCCTTGTTTTCACGCATTGCAATACCATTTTTGCTCACTCTTGTTACTAGTTACCTTGCTGGTTTTATATTTTCATATTACAAAAACCTATATCTACCATCCATACTAAACTTTTATCACCATCTCTTCGCCGAACTAGTGCACCTATACAATTTGCCATTGTATTGGGTGTGTTGGGGACACAAGAGACTCTTTGTTATTTGGTTGCAGGGTTTTTTGAGAGAGACCATCTTCACCCTACGCCTCCCACGGACTGATAAACCTTAGGTCATACACTTGAGGGAAATTTGTTACTGTCTTACAGAACTCTGCGCTTGGACGCCCAACGCGAGTCTACAAGAAGAAAGGTTGCGTAGTATACATCACGACCCAACCCAATACGGTCAAGTCTCTGTGCTTTTTGTTCCATCCCTGGATCAGTATGCTGGCACACATAGTACTTCGATGAAATACCATAACATCACATGTAAAATAATACCGTAGATCTAGAGTGTACCTTACTTATCAGAGTGGAAACATAACAATAGGGGTGTGGAGTCCTCATCAACGCCAATGGCAAGTTGAGTGTAGACCGTAACCCTATATCGTACCTTTTTCTCGTCATAGAATTATATGCAACATGAGATGTTGCAACCATGTAGGTTAGTACATTGAATGTACCGGCAAAATCACCACAAGAAAAACAGATGATAAAACTATTCTATATGCAATACGGCTTTGTGGCTCTATGTCTGAGGTTTTTGCATAAAAGCTGGTTTTATTTTTCCTACTTCAAAGGAATATCAGGAGTCTTCACTATAGAGTTATCTACCATGACATGGTTTCACCAACCGATGTGTCATAGCCCAAAACATTATAAGTGGCCCACAATTAATTGTCAGTCCAGTGTTGAGAGTTCAGAGATAGATCCAAGTCCAGAGGCTCAAACTGTCCATAATCGGGGACACGGCTAATCGGTTAGGTTTTAACTCTGCAGAGTTTTGTGCACTTTACCCACAAGAATTGTTCCCTCCTTTTATGTTCTCGCACTGCCGGGTGTTTGAGAACGGGGCGAATGAAACATGGTCTTTCATAGATGCTTCCCTGACCACGGACAGTGCCCATCCAATCCTACCTTTCAACTACATCTGCTAGCACTGCCTCGCCAGAGTCATAGCTAAGATCAACCAAGTGAGAGCCCATATTGACTTGTGGCTGCACAGGTAAGCTTCCGGGCATGAAGTATTCTTCCGTCTCTTTGAGTATGGGCGAAGCTTTCTGCAAGATGTCATGGCGCTTCCCCATGAATCCCAGGGTCGACCACTGGATACCCCAGGGTGGCCGGCAAACCATCCTTCACCCAGTAGTGTGTATTGAATTCTTGTCTCGAGTCTTGATGTCTTGAAGAAGCAGGCCTTGAAGATATCGTCATGAAGTTGTCTTCATTGACATAGAGTCATCCTTCTCACACCACTCCCGAGCACTCATACCAATCCCCTTCTACTATAGCGTAGCATCAAAATAGATAACGTCTCGGGGCTTGATAAGAGGATGGTGGGTTCCTACCTCATGCATTCTACTCAACTGCAAGATTCAACATCACTACTGGAGGAATTATTGAAATGGGTGTCACTAAATGTAAATAATACATAGGTATGAATAAAATGGTCAAAGTGAACTTGCCTGATAAGTTGATAAAGATTTATAATGCTCTCAGAGAAGACTTGGTAGAACTATTCGTCACTCCGATGAAATCTATATTAAACAGACATAGCATTCATATAAGTAAACATTCTAACAAGCAATTCTAGCACTCAAAATTAACAATTAATAAAATAAAATCAATAAAGAAATCAATAATAAAACCAAACAAAAGTCCAAAGAGAACTTCAAATAAAACACTAAAGAAAACTCTAGGACTTATCTTCACAATAACAAAATAATTTTGTCCTAAGTAAAAACTTAACAACAAAGAAAAATTCTACACTAATAAATTAACAAAAAAAAATAAAGTTTTTATTAAAATAACAGAAATAATTTTACCTCAAATTTTCTATGCAAAAATAATCAACCTAAAAGCTAATATGAAACTCTACTTATGAACAAAACAAGTTTTCACATAATAAAGAAAATAAAAGAAACAAAATAATTTTAAAAACTCAAAAAATTTATCTACTGAAGACTAATATAAGCATAAGACAATTTGTCAAAAAAATTAAAAAAATAAATAATTTAAGACTATTTAAAATAGCAAAGAAAAGTCTAAAGCAAAACTATAAGTAAAACAATATTGTTTTAGCTAAACCCCTAATTTAAAATACTCTAAAATTTCTCAAAGTAATCCAACTGCAAACAATATCACAAGTGACCAGGAGCAAAAAAAAATTAATCTAAAATATATTTTCAAACTCAAGACATTCACAAACCAAGGTTTGAAGCAAATTCAAACTTAAACTATTCAAATTTGAAATGTAAGTGCACCATTAGAAACTTCATAATTCGTGAACCCAAACAAAAAGAATAACTCAAATTGGGTCTACAAAATAAATGATATTGAATTTCTAAAATAGAAACTGAAAATAAAATAGAAAAGAAAAGGCTAAAACCCTACGGGTCGAGCACTGGACACGTGGCTAAGCCCTACGGGCCTAGAGGTGTGCGCGACAGCAGTTAAGCGGCAGACGCCCGAAACTTAACAGAAAACGGTTCGCAAAATAAAAAAACAACACATCTAAATGGAGTCGTTGGATGAAGATCTGAGGGTGGAGGGGTGCGTCGGTTGCATACAATGGGCGGCGAGGCTCCGGCGGCGGCGACGGCTCGAGGTTGATGCAGGCGTGCTCTTCGGGGGTCCTCGAGCTCCGAGAACATGACGAGGAGGTGCGAGCGAGCTTGGCAGGGCGGATGGTGGACTCGGGCGATGGCGGGGGTGGCTAGAGGAAGCAGTGGGACGGCAATGGCGGCGGTGGCTCGTGGTGGTTCCGGCGAGCGATTGTGAGCCCGTGGGACCTTGGGCGAGGGGGTTTAAGGACGAGGCGGAGCGGAGAGAGAGCGGCTTTTATAGGGAGGGTGGCGTGGAGGAGGGGGCGAGGCCAGTTTGGCAGGAAATCAGGCGGGAAGGGGTTGCCGATGCGGGCTCCGGCGAGGGAAGGTGATGTAGGGTGGAACCCTAGATGGCCGATCTTTCATGAAAGGAGTGGATCCCGCGATGAACACGAAGAACACGAGGAGAAATCACGAGGGGAAACAAGAGAGAATTACTCAAACCAACAAGATTAGGTCACACATATTCTAGATCCGAGTACACATAGAGATCACACGGTCCAAATCCAACAAGAGACGATACATAGGGTAACTGGTTCTTCTCCGTGAGGAGGTCTTGAGGTCTTCCCGCTGGGGGTCTTGAATCCAAGTGGATCTTCTCCGAAGAGGTGTCCATCTCTCTCGGAGGAGCAGATCCGGACGGATGAGCGAGGCTCTATCCCACATATGAGCTATCACAACGCTGACCCTAGAAAGAGGGAGGAGGAGGCGTGTATATAGTCTAGGTGGGTGAAGGGGTACATGGCCTCGGTCCTTTACTGTGCGCAGACAGACAGGGCCGGATGTCCGGGCGTCGGGCCGGATGTCCGGGCTTTTAGGAGGAGCTGGATGTCCGGGCTGGCGTGGTCAGCCTCGGTGCTCTCTGGATAGAGGGTGCCGGATTTCTGGGCTTCGGGCCGGATGTCCGGGCTGTGGCCGGATGTCCGGGGCCTGTAGGTACTTGGCGGCAAGGCGGCTGCTGTGGGTGATGTTCTAGGGGCTGGATGTCCGGGGTCATGGCCGGATGTCCAGGGCCTGGAAGTTGTTCTTGACTCCTTCCGTTGGTTCTCTTCGTCCATGAACTTGGGGACTTGTCCGTCTTCACGTGCATCTTCGGGAGGGTCCTCTTGGTACCTAACCATGCACAACATTTCGGACTTAGGTAGTAGCCATGCACTACTGTAGGATGCTGCTAACGCGACACTACGATCAGAGACCCTTTCATGAAAGTGTGTGCGATGCATTAGTCACAAATGGGGTTGTAAAAAAATGTCAAAAAAGGTGCAAAACGTTTGCAATGGAGGATGCATCAAACATGGTTCAGATTTTAGTTGCGTGTGCGATCCAGGGCATACGGTTCAGTCCAATGAACTCTTTGCAATGAGGCGGAACAAAAGAAATGGGCAGCCTGATGAAGGCGTGTGCGACATAGAGCATATGGTTCACTCGGATGAACTATTTGTGATTAGGCAACACAAAAGAAACGGGCAGCCAGATGAAGGTGTGTGCGATATACAGCATGCGGTTCACTCGGATGAACTGTTTGTGATTAGGCAACACAAAATGAACGGTCAGCTAGATCAAGGTGTGTGTGATTGAGGGCATACGCTTCAGAAGGATTAACTGTTTGCGATTAGGCAACAGAACAGAAACGGGTAAGCCAGATCAAAGTGTCTGCGATTGATGGCATACACTTCACATGGATGAACTGTTTGCGATTAGCCACAACAAACTGAAACAGTTAGATAGATCAACGTGTGTGCGCTAGACGGGCACACCCATTCTAATTAGAAGAAGCGTGCGCGATGTTAATAACGAGCGCTCATGGTTGTTGGAACAATACGCGTGCTGACATTGCCTATTGCGGTGCACCCTATGGTGCAAACGCCACGTACGTGGCCGAGAAGGCGTACGTGCCCACGTTACGCCTTTCGGGAATAGTGCCGCACTTATAACCGTCAGTAAATTTTGAGCATGCGTCCCGTCACAATTTTTTTTAGAATAACAGGGAGGCCACGTCCCGTCACATTCCAAATTGCAAACCTGTTCATACCGATCAAAACCTAAATGGTTTCCCACTTAGGAGCGTATTACTACGTGGTTATAAATACTACTACTCCAAGATGACTCCACATTCCTCCTCAACTCCTCATCCACAAAAAGTCAAAAACAAACAAGTCATTCATCATCATTCTCTTGCGTCCGCCATGGCCAACGTGAGTTCTGGATCGAGAGATTGCCACCAGGGAGAGGCGAGCCTGGAAGCGGGAGCACGAGAGATGTCCTGCCTCGCCGCGAAAGCAGCCAATATGTCCCGCCGCACGGCCATAGCAGCAGAGAGGTCCCACCGTGCCGCCGAAGCAGCACGGAGGACCCGCCGCGCCATCGATGCAGCAGACTGGTCCGGCCGAGCCGCGGAAGCAGAAGAGATGTCCCAATGCGCCGCGAATGCAGCAGAGATGTCCTCCCGCACCGCGGCGGCCTGGGAAAATGCCTCGCGGGCACACGAGGACTCTTACAGGCGCATGCGTGCCCTCGTCCTTAGGCAGATGGATCAGATCTCCAGGTGGGCAAGGTTGCAGGATGACCTGAAAGCCTCATTTGAACAGTCTACCGACATCATCCGGCAACTAAATGAGAGCAATGCGAAGCTCCCGGCCAAGCGCGACCTGCTGAGGGCGAAGATCATCGGAAGTGCGGAGCAGCAGGAGCAGACCACTGCCTTGTTGAAGAGGACCGGCAAAATCGTCGAGAAACTTATGGACGAGAATGCCATGTTGCGCTGAAGGCTGGTGGAGGAATCCGTGGATGCTCTCAACCAGCATCTTGAGGACAAGAAAGAGCTCGTCGCCGCTCGCCGCGGAGACTAGTTCCCGTGGGCTACAGCAACGCATCAAGAAAGTAGAGATCAGCGAGCCGGATCGTTGTCTTCCTTCTTCTTTTGCCCTTGTGTATTTCGGGCGTTGCCACATGTGGCTTTTTTTAATTATGTTTCTAAATATGTAAGACAATTATTATCCACTATCATCGTCCTTATATTCATCATGCTTTCTATAAGTCGCAGTCGATGCTATATAGGTCCGTCGGATCTTACATCAAGATCCGTGCAAATTCTTTTCAGATTTTCATTTTTCTCTCTTAAATCTTAGTCCAGTGAGACATATAGCCACGCTGTAGAACAGGTGCTCGGCCGCCATTAATGGAGACGTTGGGAGGGAGGTGCGCGGCGGGTAGCGGTCAAAGGGCTCTCCTCCCGATGAGCATGCTCAGGGGTATGATCGCACGCCTCCCATACTCAAATAGCTACCCTGCACGGCACCTCCTAGCCAATAAAAAAGGGGACGCGTGGCCGCACGTAATTGGTAAGTCAAACGCCCACGGTTTCAATAATACTTGTGTTTCCGATTTATAACGTGACAGCACTTGTTCCAAAATGACTTCGTTGATTGTCAATGTGTGCGCCTTGGCAAATCGGACAGAAAAATTATCACAGCATGTTGGCGCCATGTCATGAGAGGGCCGAGCCACGACGCCCAGATGTTTGGATTTCACTCCCATCTCTTGCATGCGACCTAGAAATTCACCCAAGGACACACATGTGATTTTTCAAACAACTTTGGTGCACTGGAGCCTATGCTTGTAGTTCAAATTTGAATTATGCACATTAAATGCCCAGAAACTCAATTAATGTATAAAAAAGGCGAAACGAGCCCGGAATAATTCCAAAATTTACCACGGTACTTCCATTTGGTCTAATCTGGCTATGTAAAAAAATTAAGGCGGGAGAAGGCAGTGTACGTATGTCATTTCGCACACGGAGGTGACACGTTCCCTCTCGAAACCACGAGCCTTCTTGAGGGAAGTTCCGGTTTGCAAGAAGCCTACACCAAAGCTTGTCCCAATTCGGCCAAAAAATTACCGTAGCATGTTGGTGCCATGTCATGAAACCATGCCAAGTTTCATGATTTTCAAGCGTGTTTTGGAATTACAGGAATTAAAAAACCAAGTTTCTCAATCTTTCCGGCCGAGCCACGACACCCAGATGTTTAAATTTCACTCCCATCTTTTGCATGGGACCTAGAAATTCACCCAAGGACACACATGTGATTTTTCAAACAACTTTGGTGCATTGGAGCATGTGCTTGTAGTTCAAATTTGAATTATGCACATTAAATGCCCAAAAACTCAATTAATGTATAAAAAGGCGAAACGAGCCCGGAATAATTCCAAAATTTAGCACGGTACTTCTATTTGGTCTAATCTGGTTGTTTAAAAAAATTAAGGTGGGAGAAGGCAGTGTACGTATGTCGTTTCGCACACGGAGGTGACACATTCCCTCTCGGAACCACGAGCCTTCTTGAGGGAAGCTCCGGTTTGCAAGAAGCTTACACCAAAGCTTGTCCCAATTCGGCCAAAAAAATTACCGCAGCATGTTGGTGCCATGTCATGACACCATGCCAAGTTTCATGATTTTCAGGCGTGTTTTGGAATTACAGGAATTAAAAAACCAAGTTTCTCAATCTTTCCGGCCGAGCCACGACACCCAGATGTTTAAATTTCACTCCCATCTTTTGCATGGGACCTAGAAATTCACCCAAGGACACACATGTGATTTTTCAAACAACTTTGGTGCATTGGAGCATGTGCTTGTAGTTCAAATTTGAATTATGCACATTAAATGCCCAAAAACTCAATTAATGTATAAAAAGGCGAAACGAGCCCGGAATAATTCCAAAATTTAGCACGGTACTTCTATTTGGTCTAATCTGGTTGTTTAAAAAAATTAAGGTGGGAGAAGGCAGTGTACGTATGTCGTTTCGCACACGGAGGTGACACATTCCCTCTCGGAACCACGAGCCTTCTTGAGGGAAGCTCCGGTTTGCAAGAAGCTTACACCAAAGCTTGTCCCAATTCGGCCAAAAAAATTACCGCAGCATGTTGGTGCCATGTCATGACACCATGCCAAGTTTCATGATTTTCAGGCGTGTTTTGGAATTACAGGAATTAAAAAACCAAGTTTCTCAATCTTTCCGGTCGGGCCACGACGCCCAGATGTTTGAATTTCACTCCAATCTCTTGCATGTGACCTAGAAATTCACCCAAGGATACACATATGATTTTTCAAACAACTTTGGTGCACTGGAGCCTGTGCTTGTAGTTCAAATTTGAATTATGCACATTAAATGCCCAGAAACTCAATTAGTGTATAAAAATGCGAAACGAGCCCAGAATAATTCCAAAATTTAGCACGGTACTTCTATTTGGTCTAATCTGGCTGTGTAAAAAAATTAAGGCAGGAGAAGGCAGTGTATGTATGTCGTTTCGCACACGGAGGTGACACGTTCCCTCTCGGAACCACGAGCCTTCTTGAGGGAAGCTCCGGTTTGCAAGAAGCTTACACCAAAGCTTGTCCCAATTCGGCCAAAAAAATTACCGCAGCATGTTGGTGCCATGTCATGAGACCATGCCAAGTTTCATGATTTTCAGGCATGTTTTGGAATTATAGGAATTAAAAAACCAAGTTTCTCAATCTTTCTAGCCGAGCCACGACGCCCATATGTTTGAATTTCACTCCCATCTCTTGCATGGGACCTATAAATTCACCCAAGGACACACATGTGATTTTTCAAACAACTTTGGTGCACTGGAGCACGTGCTTGTAGTTCAAATTTGAATTATGCATATTAAATGCCCAAAAACTCAATTAATGCATAAAAATGCCAAACGAACCTGGAATAATTCCAAATTTAAACACGAAACTCATGTACTAGTTGCATGTTCACTGTACGTAAATGTTCTAGCAATTCAAACACCATCCCTTCCCTCCATAACACCATTTTGTCTTTCAAAACATAATGAAAAAATCAGGTATACCACAAACAGTTTACTAGAAAGAATCGTGTGGGATGCAATATAAAATATCTTGGCGCACTGTCTTGTCTGGCTTCCGCAGGAAGCTTCGTCATCTACAGTCCACCGCCCCCGCTTGAACCACACTTGCGCGCCAGTTTCTCGCGGCACCGAGCGAAAAAAATTTGCCACCGCAGAAATATCTATCTCCCCGCCCCCTCCCTCCTACCAAAAGCCACATTTCCACTATTCCTCCTTGCTTTCCAAGTTCAAACCTTCATTGCTGCTTACTGGCAGCTCAGCCTCCTTGCCGGCGACCCTTCTTCTTGCAGCGCCGCCTCCTCGCCGGCTACCCTTCTTCTTGCAGCGCCGCCTCCTCGCCGGCGACCCTCCTTCTTGCAGCGCCGCCTCCTCACCGGCAACCCTTCATCTTGCTGTGCGGCCTCCTCACCGCCGACCCTTCTTCTTGCTACGCGGCCTCGTCAATATGGTCAGGTAATCCACACCCCAACCACACCATCCTCCTCCTTTCCCGTCCCACATGCCCCGACTGACGGAGCGACACCTTCCACCGAAATCACTGCCCCCTCCTCAAATTAAGCGCCGCCCACAGCCATTTTACATGCAGTATAACATGGAGCTGAGTAGCATGCAACCGCACGCACGAATGAGGTCGCTATGGCTGACATGTGTGTCGACTGCCAGATCTTGGAGGAGCACCTCGTCTTCGAGGCCACCGTCGACACCGTCGTGCGGTTGTCTACTTTAAAATATGGTTCGTGATGTTTTCTCGAGGCCACCGCCAGTGCCTTCTAGTGATTTGTCCTCTGTAATGTTAATATGCAATCTGATGTTCAGTTAACAATTTGGTCCTCTGAAATGTAATGTTCAGTTAACACTTTGGTCCAACAATTGCTACATTTCGTAGTACTGTTCTCAAGCATTCTTTGTTTTATTAACTGTCTTATCTTCTAGTACATGTTTCTATTCTTCAATGTCGTGCTCAGTTAACTATTTTAGTTCATTTGGTCTGTTGTCCATTTAACTGTTTGGTTTAGTTCTGTAATTTGATTTTCATTTGATGTGGGTACAATTTTGTATTGTTATGCATGTGACACCAATCGAATTTGGCTGTACTCAGTACATATTCTACTGATAGTATGGCAACTCTCGGTTAACCTGATCAAGATCTTCCTTATGTGTGTTGCAGGGAAACAATGGGAAACACTGCGGTTTACCATTGAGGTTTGTTCAAGCAGGGTCCTTTGGCTAATAGCACATTATTGTGCAGTTGCAGGAATCATTCTAATATTTAGGTTTCTTACAATTTGGTCTTGCACATGTAGGTCCTGCTGTCAGAGGCTTAGACCCACTGTTCGACCCATTTTGCATATGGGGAAATGAGATGTCCAAGAATATCAGTCAAGTCAAGAAACTCAGAAAGATTGTTAGGATGAAGAAACTTGCGATGAATAACAGCAAGATCTTTGTTTGCACAATGAAGAAGACATCAGTCAACTATAGGATGGTACCAACTCTTTTACCTTGTTTTTACCCCTTGCACCATTTCAAAATTTACAACAGCGATTTATGCATAGCTTTGTTTTCAGTACTTCTCAAAGAAGTTCACCGATGATTACCTCTCAAACCACCTGCATGGTTAAGAGGCAAGGAAGGTATTCATTCAACACCCACGGTACAATATTCAAGTCTTGCTGAAGAGGACGAAGGTTGGGCGGGCAATTATCCATAGCCACTGGCCTAAAGTTGCAAGGACATTCAACATCACTGAAGGCTCAATATTTGCCTTCCGCTTCTGCAGTTTCCCAGATGAGATTCATCTGTCTATTTACCGTGTATGATACTACTTTCCAAAGGTTTTTGATGCTGCATGTGAAACTTGGTGCTGTTGTGTAATGGCGTAACTGAGTGCTGAAGCTATCTGATGTAATTCGATTATGAGATCCTGGTTGCTTTTATACGGATATGAAATATCTGGCGTATTTTATGAGAAATATTAGTTTGATTAGTACATGGATTATGAATAATAGGCTAATTACCCTGCTTATTGGGGTTTTCTATCGCAAACGGTTACTCAGACAGCACCGTGGGCGATGAACTCAAACAACCCGCACGGTTTCTAGAAAGTAGGCGTGTTCAATCAACTAACAATCACACATGGCTTCCGGCAGCGAACTGTTTGCGTTAGGCCACCTTGCACAAACGTTTCCACACAAAGAACTATGTAGGATGTACATACCTACGGAGATGATTTTCTGGGATTCACCGTGTGGGATGTACATACCTACGGAAATGATTTCTGGGATTCACCGTGTGGGATGTACATACCTACGGAAATGATTTCTGGGATTCACCGTGTGGGATGTACATACCTACGGAAATGATTTCTGGGATTCACCGTGTGGGATGTACATACCTACGGAAATGATTGGGTTTCCATGCCTCGCCCGATCGCACACGGCCCCAGCCTGGGTCCCAGGAGGGCCTATCCCCGACGATTTTTGGGTCGTGTGGGAAGGACCCCCCTATCGCCCACACTCACTTGGCGACGGTTCCAAATGCCGTCACGGAAAGGGGTTAAAAACCGTTTGTTCAGGACCGACGTGCACCAGTGATGTCTCGAGTGGATCATATGTGATATCACTAAGGAAGGAAGTCACCTCGCTCTCAAGAGTTCTAGCTCATGCTCGTGTCATAGGTCCTCTTGGCACTTGGTGAGACGATGGTAGGTCCACGGGGATGACCGTAGGATGCTCCGCATCATCTCCCCTCCCCTGGGAAAGATCCGACCTCGGATCAAAATCTTCATCACCATGGTAGGGAGATAGATCGTTGACGTTGAAGATGTTGCTCACGGAGTACTTGTCACATGGGATGTCGATCTTGTAGGCGTTGTTGTTGTAGCGTGCAAGCACCTTGAAGGGTCCATTGGCTCGTGGTAGAAGTTTGGACTTGCGTTCGTTGGGAAAGCGGTCCTTGCGAAGGTGTAGCCACACAAGATCTCCAATGTTGAACATCATGGGTTGCTTGTTGACATTGAGCTTGGTCGCGAGTCGTTGCACTTGGCGCTCGATGGTGTGCCTTGTATCTTCATGCATCTTCTTGAGGTAGTTCACTCGGGCACTCGCGTCCATGTTGGTGCGCTCTTGTAGTAGTAGAGGAAGAATGTCCAATGGGGACAACGGGTTGAAGCCGTAGACGACCTCGAAGGGGGACTTGCCGGTAGTCTAATGTCTTGCACGGTTGTAGGCGTACTCGGCGATAGGTAGGCACTCCTGCCACTCCTTGATGTTCTTCTTTATCAACACACGTAGTAGAGTGGAGAGCATACGGTTCGTCACCTCAGTTTGGCCATCGGTTTGAGGATGGTATGCCGAATAGAACAAGAGCTTGATTCAGATCTTGGCACATAAGGTCTTCCAAAAGGAACTCAAGAACTTGGCGTCGCGGTCCGAGACAATCGACTTTGGCACTCCATGTAGGCGCAAGATTTCCCTACAAAAAAGATTTGCTACATGTGAAGCATCGTCTATCTTGTTGCATGGTATGAAATGTGCCATTTTAGAGAATCGGTCCACAACAACAAACACAGAATCCTTTCCATTTCTAGTTCTAGGCAAACCAAGGAAAAAATCCATGCTAATATCCTCCCATGGGTGACATGGAATTGGAAGGGGCATATAAAGGCAATGAGATTGAGCTTTAGACTTAGCTTTGCGACATGTTGAGCATCGAGTGGTGAAACATGAGACGTCGCAAAACATCTTGGGCCAAAAATAGTTCTTGGAGAGCGTAGCAAATGTCTTGTCGCGTCCAAAGTGTCCCATTAGTCCTCCTCCATGAGATTCTTGCAAAAGCAACAAACGAAAAGAAGACTCGGGGATGCAAAGTTTGTTAGCTCTCATAAGATAATCATATTTGATGTAATAGCGTTCCCAATATGTATGCGTCAAACATTTGGCATATGGAATAGCAAAAGTAGGATCATGCACATACAAGTCTTTTATGTGCTCAAAACCAATGACATTCAATTCAAGTTTGGTGACAAGCATGCATATGCGGGAAAGAGCGTCCGCCATAACATTTTCCTTACCTTTGATGTACTTGATGACATAGGGAAATGACTCAATGAACTCACTCCATTTAGCATGACGCTTGTTCAACTTAGTTTGACCTTTAAGGTATTTAAGCGTTTCATGGTCGGTATGGATGACAAATTCATGAGGGAGAAGGTAATGTTCCCATTCATGCAAAACTCTCACTAAAGCATATAGCTCTTTGTCATAGATGGGATAATTGAGTTGCCCTCTGGAAAGTTTTTCGCTAAAGTAAGCAATTGGGCGCTTCTCTTGCATTAACACACCTCCTATGCCATTACCACTAGCATCGCAATGAATTTTGAAAGGTTTGTCAAAGTTGGGTAATGCAAGCATGGGAGCATGAGTAAGCAAATTCTTGAGCTCATTAAATGTGCTATCTTGAGATGGTCCCCAAACAAAGGGTGCATTTTTCTTACTCAAAGCATGTAAAGGAGATGCAATGGTGCTAAAATCCTTCACAAATCTACAGTAGAAACCGGCTAAACCAAGGAAGCTACGCACTTGTTGCAAGTTGGTTGGTTGGGGCCAAGTTTTAATAGCATTTATCTTAGATTCATCAACTTGAACACCCTTAGAAGACACAACAAAACCCAAGAAAACAAGCTTATCAACATCAAAAAGGCATTTGTCCATATTAGCATAAAGGCGCTCTATCCTAAGGGTTTGCAACACGGTTCTAAGATGGGTGACATGATCTTTGAGAGATTTGCTAAACACAAGAATGTCGTCAAAGTAGACCACAACAAATACACCAATATAGGGTCGAAGAACAAAATGCATGACTCGCATGAAGGTACCGGGTCCTTCGGATAAACCCATTGGCGTAACAAGCCATTTATAGAAGCCAGATTTGGTCTTAAATGCGGTTTTCCATTCATCACCTTCTTGGATGCGTATTTGATAGTAGCCACTTTTAAGGTCAATTTTAGAGAAAATGGTGGCTCCGCTAAGCTCATCTAGCATATCATCTAGGCGTGGAATGGGGTAACGATAATGCACGATAATAGCATTGATAGGATGACAATCGGAAGACATGCGATATGTACCATCTTTCTTGGGAACAAGTATTACCAGGACGGCACAAGGGCTCAAACTTTCTCGTACATGGTCGTTGTCGATGAGTTGTTGTACTTGCCGTTGGATCTCCTTAGTTTCCTCGGGTTTGACGCGGTAGGGAGCCTTGTTAGGAAGGTGTGCTCCGGGGATGAGGTCGATTCTGTGTTTGATGCCTCGTAGTGGGGGTAGTCCTGGAGGTAGCTCATCAGGGAAAACATCTTGGAATTCCTGCAATAGAGAAGATAACACTAAAGGTAGATTGTGAGAGGTGTTAGCTTTTGGTGCCTCGTCCTTGCACGAAAGGACATAGTGCATGACACTTGATGGGTTCTCACACACTTCTCTCATCTCACGTTTGGTGGAAAATAGGACTAAGTTCTTCTTATCCTCATCATCGAGGCACTCAATTTGGGCTTGTGGCGCTCACTCTCTTTTGGGTGGTTTGCTCTCTCACTATTCTCTCCACGACGGGTGTCTTGCTTGTCGGCGATCACTTGACTTGGAGACTTAGGTCGTAGCACGTACTCTTTTCCATTCATCTTGAAGCTATAGTGATTTGTACGCCCGTTGTGGATGACGCCTCGGTCAAATTTCCATGGACGTCCAAGAAGGAGGTGGCAAATGGACATCGGAACGACATCACACTCCAAAGTGTCTTCGTATGCTCCAATCTTGAAGGAAACTTGTACCATATTCTCGACTTGGATAGTGCCGGAGTCGTTTAGCCATTAAACCTTGTAGGGGTGCGGGTGCTTCATCTTGACCAATTGGAGCTTGGAGCATAGTTCTTCACTTGCCAAGTTATGGCAACTCCCTCCATCAATGATGACCTTGACGGACCTTCCATTGATACCGGCCTTGGTGTGGAAGATATGGCATCTTTGGTCTTTGTCTTGTTGATGTTGAAGAGTCAAGACCTTAGATACAACGAGAGCGGGGCTCGAATCTTCGTCAGAAAAGACTTTATTATCTTCATCTTCGTTCACTTGCTGGTGCATGGCCACTTGCTCAAGGGCTTCCATTTCCTCTTCACTCATGGAGTCATAGGTTCCGTCGTCGTTGAGGATCATGGTGCGCTTGTTGGTACATTCAAAAGACTTGTGGCCATAGCCGCCGCATGTGAATCATTTGAAGGAACTTGTCTTGATTGTCTCATCGGTCGGAGTAGATGATGATGAAGCTCTCGGCTTGAAGTTGCTTGTAGTAGGAGGACGACTTGAGGTAGTCAAAGTTTTCTTGTAACTTGACTTGTCGCCGTTGCTTGTAGATGGCTTGGTTGAGGTAGAAGGTGTTGGAGTCGTTGAAGCTTGGGAGTTGGATAAACCATAGGACTTGGATGAGAACTTGGCATACTTGAAGTCACCCTGCACTTGGCGTTCTGCTTTGGTAGCTTGATGCACTAGCTCGATGAGGTTCGAGTATGGTTGGAAGTCAGCGATCTTCTTGATAGGATGATTGAGCCCATTCAAGAAACGTGCCATAGTTTGCTCATCATCTTCCGTGGCATTGGCTCGTATCATGGCAATCTCCATTTCCTTGTAGTACTCTTCAACGCTCTTGGTTCCTTGCTTGAGGAGTTGGAGTTTCTTGAAGAGGTCGCGGTTGTAGTAGGTTGGCACGAAACATGCTCTCATGACATCCTTCATTTGCACCCAAGTTGTGATGGGTGGTTCACCTCTTGCCGCTTGGCGCTCAATAACTTGTTCCCACCAAATGAGGACGTAGTCTTGGAACTCAAGGGATGCCATCGCGATCTTCTTCTCTTCCTCATAGTTGTGCAAACAGAAGATTTTTTCAACCTTCAATGCCCATGAAAGATACTCTTCGGGATCATTGCTTCCGGAAAACTTGGGCATGGTGAACTTTAGCTTGTCGTAGCATTGCTCTTCATTGTGTTGGGGTCGGGGATGATGACATCCTTGACGAGGAGGATTGTCTCCCTCAACCTGCTCTTGTCTTGGAGGGTTTCCATTGTCGTCTTGCTCTTGGTGAACTTGATGTTCTTGTCGAGCTTGTGGAGGATCTTGTCAAGCTTGACGATGCACGCGAGCTTGATATATTCGTTCTTGAACTTCATCACGAAGTGCCTCTTGTTGTTCACGGGCTTGCCCGTTGCGCGTGGCTATGGCTCGACTTGAATCTCGGAGGGCACGTTGCGCCTCAAGTGCTTGAGCTTCGCATAGTTGTTGTTCTTGGCATTGTGCCTCGGCATCTTGTGCATCTTGGTGTTGTCGCGCACGCTCTTCCTCTTGTTGTTGGCGTTGACGTTGCCGTTGTTGTGCTTGCGCGAAAGTAGCTTGGTTTTGACGGTGTCGATGTTCTTGCACGCGAGCTTGCTCTTGAGAGTCATTGTCGTGTAGAGGAATGCGGTTTGCTTGACGACCCTGACGCACGGCACGACGAAGAGTGTTCGATGTCGGAGTACTTGAGCCGGAGATGGTGTCGTCGGAGTGTCGACTTGAGCAGCTCCGTCTTGAGTATGACGGCGAGGTAGATGAGCGGTTGATCCTCATGGTTCGAATATCCTCTTTGAGAGATGCCATGGATGTGTCGAAGTAATCTCTTGTGTGTTGCTCGGATTGTCGTAAGTCGGTGGCGAGGTTGTCAATACGGTCGCCCAAAACTTGTTGTTCTTGATGCAAAGCTCGTTGTGTGCCAAATAGATGGAGCTTGCTGACGTAGTTGTTCGGGTCATCGTCTTGCTCAAGGAATAGTGGGTTGGTAGAAGAACTTGGCATATCCATCGTTCCAAGAAAATATGTGAGTGGTAGAAAGAGAAGAACTTATACCAAATGTACCTTTACCAAAGGAGCAGATCCCACGATGAACACGAAGAACACGAGGAGAAATCACGAGGCGAAACAAGAGAGAATCACTCAAACCAACAAGATTAGGTCACACATATGCTAGATCCGAGTAGACATAGAGCTTGTGGAGGAGCTTGTCGAGCTTGACGATGCACGCAAGCTTGCTATATTCGTTCTTGGACTTCATCGCGAAGTGCCTCTTATTGTTCACGAGCTTGCCGGTTGCGCGTGGCTACGGCTCGACTTGAATCCCGGAGGGCACGTTGCGCCTCAAGTGCTTGAGCTTCGCGTAGTTGTTGTTCTTGGCGTTGTGCCTCAGCATCTTGTGCATCTTGGTATCGTCGCGCGCGCTCTTCCTCTTGTTGTTGGCGTTGACGTTGCCATTCTTGTGCTTGCGTGAAAGTAGCTTGGTTTTGATAGTGTCGATGTTCTTGCGCACGAGCTTGCTCTTGAGAGTCGTTGTCGTGTAGACTGCGGTTTGCTTGACGATCTTGACGCGCAGCACCACGAAGAGTGTTCGATGTCGGAGTACTTGAGCCGGAGATGGTGTCGTCGAAGTGTCGACTTGAACGGCTCCGTCTTGAGTAAGACGACGAGGTAGACGAGCGGGGTTCGAATATCCTCTTTGAGAGATGTCATGGATGTGTCGAAGTATTCTCTTGTGCGTTGCTCGGATTGTCGTAAGTCGGTGGCGAGGTTGTCAATGCGGTCGCCCAAAGCTTGTTGTTCTTGATGCAAAGCTTGTTGTGTACCAAATAGATGGAGCTTGGTGACGTAGTTGTTCGGGTCGTCGTCTTGCTCAAGGAATAGTGGGTTGGTAGAAGAACTTGGCCTATCCATCGTTCTAAGCAAATATGTGAGTGGTAGAAAGAGAAGAACTTATACCAAATGTACCTTGACCGATGTTGAAGATGGATCAATGATCACTCAAATGTGTAACAAGGAAATAGCACAATTGGTACCAATTCTTGTCGGTTTCTCACACCTAGAAAAATAAAAGCTTGTGGTGGAGCTTGGTTAGGATGGTGGAACAAAATTTGATGCAATTGTTAGTTAGCCTCAATAATGTTGGAAAAGATTCACAAATTTGCAAATGCAACAAGTAGACCAATAGCAAGATATGGTACACGGAAACACACACGCAGATAGATAAATGGGGTCGTGCAACCAAGGAATGAGCCAAAATGTGGAATCCACGAAAATGCTCTTGTTGCACAACACTAGGGAGACGTTAGCACAATTGCACAATAGGCGGATACGAAACTTGTGCACAACCTACTAAGCAAAAATGCAACAATTCCTATCCCAAGTATGCTATATGTATGGTTTTCCGATGATATGATCCAAGATGATCGAGTATGACAATCTTAATGTACTAGGATGCTATGGTTCTTGCTTATAAGCTCTTTAATTATCTTTCCCTTTTGCTTAAAAGCTTTGTTTGGCTCTTTGTCTTCTGAGCTCTTTTCTCATGCAAAACTTCACGAACCAAGATAGCAATTGTGTATTCTTAGGACAACCTTGTGACACAAGAGATGATATCAAGATATGTAACAAGATGAGATGGTAAGTATGCTAGGGGAAGTATGACCACTAATGTGCACAAGTGACATTACCGGCAATACTCAAAGGCTAGTCTCGATGGGTAAGATACGCAAAATTGGGCTATGGTGGTTATCAATGCAATGGCAAGAATGTAAAATGATGGGATATTACGATACCAAGATGAGGTTAACGTTCTTGCTTACGGTATGGTGTCAAAATGGTGGAGTGGTCGTTGTTGATGACGAGTCCGTGGAGAAGATGAGCGGTGGTGATGTTGATGATGAACCGTACCTAAATAGCCGAAACACAATAGGACACGGGAACCGCAACTCAAATTCTCAAAGCAAAACGTGTCAAAATTGTCGAAATTGGTAGTGGGTAAGCGATGGTGGTGTTTGCGGAAAGCGGTGGTGCTATGCGGATGTGATGGTGGAATGCGGAATGGAATGTGGGCCGGAGCAAAACTTGGCAAAACTTAGGCGGGAAAACAGGGCGGTGGATGGAGATGATGCTGTCAGGGGCCGGATGTCCGGGGTGGCCGGATGTCCGGGGGGTCGGATGTCCGGGCTCTGGATCCGTGGACGAACTCGATGAACTCCGCGTGGAAGAGGCAAATTCGGGGCAAAATTCGGGAGATTTTGTGGATGGAAATTGGAGAAAAGATGGGGGAAAGCTAGATCTACCTGCAACACACGAAATCTTTGGATCAAATCCAACAAAACTTCATCACACCAACAAATCACAAAAAGTTTTGCGGGGCTATTTTTGTGGGGAATTTTTGAATTTGGGACAAAATCAACAAAACAAGGCTAGAAAACAAAGAGGGGGGCTCCGAAATCGTGATCAACGTGGCTCTGATCCAAGATGATGTAGGGTGGAACCCTAGATGGCCGATCTTTCACAAAAGGAGCGGATCCTGCGATGAACACGAAGAACATGAGGAGAAATCACGAGGGGAAACAAGAGAGAATCACTCAAACCAACAAGATTAGGTCACACATATGCTAGATCCGAGTACACATAGAGATCACACGGTCCAAATCCAACAAGAGAAGATACATAGGGTAACCGGTCCTTCTCCGTGAGGAGGTCTTGAGGTCTTCCCGTTAGGGGTCTTAAATCCAAGTGCATCTTCTCCGAAGAAGTGTCGGTCTCTCTCGGAGGAGCAGCTTCGGACGGATGAGCGAGGCTATATCTCACATATGAGCTATCACAACGCTGACCCTAGAAAGAGGGAGAGGAGGAGTATATATAGTCTAGGTGGGCGAAGGGGTACATGGGCCTCGGCTCTTTACTGTGCGCAGACAGACGGGGCCGGATGTCCGGGCGTCGGGCCGGATGTCCGGGCTTTTAGGAGGAGTCAGATGTCCGGGATGGGGGCCGGATCTCTGGGCTGGCGTGGTTGGCCTCGGTGCTCTCTAGATAGAGGGTGCCGGATTTCCAGGCTTCGCGCCGGATGTCCGGGTTGTGGCCGGATGTCCGGGGCCTGTAGGTACTTGGCGGCAGGGCGGCTGCTGTGGGTGATGTTCCAGGGGCCGGATGTCCGGGGTCATGGCCGGATGTCCGGGTCCTGGAAGTTGTTCTTGACTCCTTCCATTGGTTCTCTTCGTCCATGAACCTGGGGACTTGTCCGTCTTCACGTGCATCTTCGGGAGGGTCCGCTTGGTACCTAACCATGCACACATTTCGGACTTAGGTAGTAGCCATGTCTCGAGTGGATCATATGTGATATCACTAAGGAAGGAAGTCACCTCTGTCTCGAGAGCTCTAGCTCGTGCTCGTGTCATAGGTCCTCTTGGAACTTGGTGAGACAATGGTAGGTCCATGGGGATGACCATAGGATTCTCCGCATCAGAAGGAAGGAGGAAGAAGAAAAAAGGAAGGGAGGGATTCAGTGATCGGATCGGATGGTGGGTCCCACACGTAGTGAGAGAGAGGGGGGTGAAAGGGAGCGGTGATCGATCCGAAAGGATTCGGTGCGCGCGTGGGGAAGCTGGACGAGGGAGAGAGAGAGAGGTGGGCCGCGGTGCTGGGCACTGTTGGTCCTGCTGGCTTCGGCCATTCTTTTCCTTTTTCTTTTTTCTTTTAAATAAAACACAAAGGACAAAAGGAAAGTAAACAAAATAAATAAAAAATGTATATAGGCATATAATATATCAAAATTTTCAGAAAAATAAATCCTAAAACATGAACTATTTTTTAAGTTCAAATAAAACACACAAAATTTCAAATAATGCAAAGAGTGCTACTGTTGCATCCAAAACTCAAATAAAATTATTTTAAAATGCCAAAATGATTTCAAATCTATTTTTCTCCACTTTTCTATTGTAGGGAATCATTCTACCCTAATTTCCATACATTTTTTTTGATAAAAATAATTTGAATAAGAACCAAATAACTCCTAATTGGTTCTGAATTTGAATTTCAAACCAATTTCAAATCTTTTCTGTTTTCCTTATTCAAATATATTTCAAATTTGCTCCTGGTTTGGAGTGTCATATTGCTCCTCTCTTTATTTTGAAATTAGTCAGAGGAATTTGAAATTAGTCAAAATGGAGAGGATTCCAAATGGAATTCAAAATGGTTTAACTCCCCACTCTCTTTTATTTGAATTTGAAGTTTGAATTAATTTCAAATGAGGTTTCAAATCATTTCTAATAGAAACACTTTTGGAAAGTCATTTTATTCCCTCTCATTCAATTTTCAAAAAGTTTCAAATTTTCACTCGATTTCACACAATCAATCACAACACTCAACAAACATTCGTAATTATTTATTTAATATAACATTCCAAAATTTAGATTTTTGGGATGTTACAACAAGCATCTATAATAACAACACGTGCAAATCAATTATGAAACAAATACTCTGCGCTTAGCTCCGCTGCAACGCTAGGGTACCACCTTTATGTAAGTATCCCAATAGTTAGTGTCCCAACAAAGGGCAAAGGAGAGTATTGTGAGTGGTATCTTGGTCACACACAAGTTGTCACATGTCTTGTACGAAGTAACCGTCTAAAAATCTGCAGATGGTATTATTGTCCCATGAAACAAATATATCAGAGTGGTTAAAGAGATGATAGTTGCAGCGAGAATTATAAAGAGCTTGAAAGTAAATAACATAAAGTAAAGTGGCTGAAAGTAAATGGTTGTTATCTGCAATAGAGAGGTTAGGTGTGGAGAAACTTAGGATCATGGTGTATATCAAGTGTGCCAGTGCAACGGTAATACCAGTTACCTTGTATTGTGATTCTAGCGCATAGATTGATTGTTCTGTAGGCGGACCACCCTTGAGTGGTCGAACTCCTCCATGTCGGATTTGTTCTCCCCTATAGTCATGATTTGACATTGCCATAACATAGTCATTTCCGCAATTAAGGTCACAAGACCAGAACAACACATTAGGTTTTGTGGATCACCATTATCTCATGTCTTCGCTTTTCATAGATATCAACACATGTCACCTGGATGTCACAGATTCATTCAACAATATATGTTACCTGTGTAGGTCTTCGGTTCATGTTGCATGAGGCCTTAAATTGGACAACACGCAAAACTATTATCATAGATAAACAACTTACTAAACAAGCATAAAACTATTATCACAAATGACGACATATAGAACAGACACATATGAATCTCACAAATCCCCTGCATCTCCCTTGCCTGGGGGGTATTACTCCGCATGAGAGGGGGATGACCAAATATCTCAGAGATACAAAGGTAAATCATCTCAATAGTATCACAAAGATCCGCAATAAGATAAATGTTTAAACAAGTCTCGATCTCAAGATGAGTATGAATAGAATTACAAACCCTAATCTTACAACGTGGAATCCCTATCCCTATGGTGGTGTTGTGATGAATGGAATGGACATGGGCGGAAGAGAAGGAATGGATCTTCCGCAATTCTTCATCTCCGGATCTCCCTTTTCTCTGTTCTGGATGTGGTGGTAGCGGGTGCCTCTCAATTCCTATGATGCTGCCTTCACAAAAGTTACTTGTGTAGACGAGGTGGCGGTCACCCTGCGTGGTACGACCGCTGGTACGAGTGGGAGCACTCGTACCATGTGTTGTCTTGCACTCTGGTTGCCATATTAAATTTTTTCCCAAAATGAAAGTTGTTCCAAATGTCTTCATTTGTTTCGATTGATTTGTTTCCTTCCAAATATATTTATACCTGCACATCAATAGTACAAACAAGTTTTCCTCTTTCTTGAAGGATTAACGTTAGAAAGACGTGAGAAATATCGAAAACCCTTTGAAACCACATCAAACCCCTCTTATAAGAGTGACAAAGTATTGAGCCATCAGCAAGCATCCGCAAATACAAGAGAATAATTAAGATAGCATCTAACCATAGCCATAAATTCGAGGGTTCCAACATCCCTCATGCAACAATTTATAAACTGAGGGTACAGTAATATCTTTGACTCTGGCCACCCATCCATGAACAAAATAATCACATGATACACTCCTCTAGGCCTATAAAGATGAAGTGATACGCAGTCGTCGTTCAGACATCATCGCTAGAGTGACATCACAACATAATATCAAAACATTGAACTAGATTCAACTTCACAAGAATACTAGCAACAAGGTTTATCCGCTTCTAGATCTACCGTGCCACCAATATAATGGTCGAGCACATTCCCTTTCGGGCAGAGGCCTGGGGCATGTTTCCTACCACGAGTACATGAAGTCATCCTCTGTATTCGGGGAATGGACCGTCGATTGGATGCAGGAGAGCATCTCGTGCCACACCGTGCATGAGAAGGAGCAGCTCGTGAGGAGATGTGGCATCGTCTCCTCGGACTGGTCGCAAAATACGGAACTAGGTGTATCCTTCAGGCCTCGTCTCGCCAGATGCTGAGCAGTCCAATAATGGTCTTGACAAGCAAGCCCCATGAAGAACTTGATCCTAGGGGGAGCTCATGACTTCGTTTAACTTTAAGTGCTCGTACCGACGGCCCTCTGGAAGAGGGCGTTGTAGCAGCTCTTATAAGTGTCTATTAGAGTGCATCTAGCAAGGTGAAAAACTGCACCCCGTGAACCATCCACCAAAGCTGGATGTACTGCCATAAGGCCAGAGGCCCTAGGGCCCCCTAATGTCCGAGATCCAACGACAATCCATCAAGGGGTCTCTAGCGGTTGGCCGCTTCCTAGTGCCCTTAGACACCCAAATCAGAAGCTGAGGCGTCAACTTGAAGATGCCGCGACCGGACCCTACAGCTAGTTCAAGGCCCGGAACACTGAGACCCGCCGTGCCCGCCTAAAGGAAGCCCCTCAGGATTTTTCGACCTTCTTCCGGGCCGACCCGTCCAAGCCTAGGACCACCAGCCGGTGAAGCACGCTCGGCTCAGGGTAGCCACTCTCTAGAGTAGATTACGTCAAGGCACAAAAGCTGCACAACTTGCATGGTTCCTCTACCCATGATATGCCAAGAGATCAAGATACATGAGTGGAGAAGCTTGATCAAGCTCTTTCTCTAGAATCCACAGCACAAATGATTGGACGAGCCATCAAGCACGCAAAAACAAAAGGCAAAGTCAAAAGGCACCTTCCGGCTTCGCGTTCACCTCCGTCACATCCTCGTGAAAATTCCTTGTTCACATTCCCCATCTTTTGCAGAATTCCGTTGATCATGCCTATAAACATCAAAGCATACATTACCAGAATAGGATCTTTGTGAGAACTCCGCTACATTTGGTACCGTTGCACTATTTCCTGTGAGGACCGCAGAATTTCAGGATCTAAGCCTAACCATATGGGGGCATGCATATCTTCCTCTCCCTTTTATCTCGTCTCTTTCTGAAAAATGCGGCTGGTGATAGCGCCACAGTGGCTCCTGGTTCTCGGCCTCACGTACATGCGGAGACTTTCGTAGAAGAAAATAGGACCAGCGCACACGTATCAGGCTCAGGGTGCATTCAAGCAAGGATGGCGTGGCGATGGCGACATCCTTGTGGTGGATATATGTCCTCGGGCTTGCCGTTGCGATGGTGTTTGCTCCAATGGCGGCACGGAGCTTTGGAGGTAGTTCAGGAGCGGATGCAGATTATGGTCTGCATCGACGACATCTAAAAGACGGAACGTGTGGTGGGCTTGTGGTTCATGGATGGCACGTATGGTTTCCTCATTCGGCGTCTTAGTCGTGGTGGGGTGACAGATCTGGAGTTCGATGGCGTGTCTAGATGTTGCCCCGTCTGATTCGTTCAACGGCAAGGGCTTCACTTTTGGTGAGACACCTTGGAGATCCGTAAAGCTGCACATCAGCGATGGAGCCGCGTCGAGCTCGGGTGAGGAGGTGATTCGTCATTTTTTTTTCGGGGCTGTTGTGGTGGTGCCAGAGGCAGGTGACAAACATTGCTGTCAAGTTCAAAGATGGTTTACTATTTTTTCAGTTTTGTCATGTCGAAACTTGTATTTTGATCTTTATGATATGAATGAGACACGTATTACCATGCAAAAAAGGTGCCTTTTGTCCGACCAGGGATTTTAATACAATACTTGATAGGAAAGAAGCGTTCATTTTCCCTAGCGGCGGCCAACTCCTCTCCAAGCACCACCAGCGAGCCTATGGATTCGCCTCCCTTCTTTCTGCCGCTCCGGCGGCCGGTGGCCGAGAGCAGAATCTTGGTGCCTCTACTCTAGCTAGTAGTTTAGGTTAGGATTTTTAGTCCTCGCAGGACGATGTTTGGGCGAATGACCGCGCTTCTTCGTCGAGATGGTCTTCCGGGCTCCGATCCTTCTCGAGATAATCCATCTGGATGAAATCGATAGAACGTTGACATAGATCCCGCCGTCTTCTTAGGGCGGTGAGGTTAGCATTTCTCGTCGACCGTGTGCAACGATGAGTTATGGTGTCAGACACTTCAGATCCATTCAAGGGTTCAACGGCGACGATTACAGCTCGAGAGCGTCGGTCCTTAAGCGCACGTGCATGAAGACTTTCGACTGTCATCGACAAGGTTAGGTCGGCTCCAGTAGGGGAGCAGACACAACGGTGCGTTCTGGCGTTACTATTGGTTGTTTAGTGGTCTAAGTATCGCGATGTAATTTTTGTTACGTTTGGGATGCTTTATACTTCTGATGAACTTTTATAAGAGATCCAGATGCTTTTTTAAGGTGCATTTTGTCCATTCTAAGCTTCTAACATATCCAAAGAGTTTCAAGTGTAAACTGTTGGATGAAACATGAAACTTGATCCAAAAAGATAACCCCCGCAGAGATCAAACCCGTTATACACTTTGGTATCTTGTTAATGCGGAATTTTTTACTGGAAGGCAACGTTCCCGTCGATAGTGAGGCGCTCATAGTAACTTCGTCAATCTTCAAATTCTGCAACTTCGACCCGGTCTTCGATAGGCACTGTGTGGGTGTGTGTTGTGGTGGTGTGAGTGTATGCGTCTATGTTTCTAGCGGTCTCTCAGTGATGCCATATAGAATTACTAATTAGTGATATTAAAGAGAGAGAAACGGAGTTCCACGTCATCATTTCCCTTCTCGCAAGGCGACTAGGGTAAAGCCTTCCCCTTCTGTGTGCCGCTTCGGCAATCAGTGGCAAGGAGGAGAATTCTGGTGCCTCGGCTCCTGCTAGTAGATAGGTTAGGGTATTAGTCCTCGCAGGGGCGGCGGTTGAGAGATGGCAGCGCTTCTTTTTCGAGTCAGTTTTCCGGGCACCGATACTCCTCAGGTTCGTTCGCTGGGACAGATGGACAGAGCTCTGATGTAGATTCATGAAGCTCCTAGAGGGGGCGTGGTTAGGGTTTCTCGTCTTGCGTATGCAACGGCGAGATTTGGTGTCAGTTCTTCAGATTTATTTAAGGGTTCAACAACGACAATTGTAGCTCTGGGGTGCTGGTCGTTAGGGGCACGTGCACGAAGTCCCGGTTGTCATCGACAAGGTTAAGCCGACTTAGTATGGGACTGGCGACACTGTGCTAGCAAATCTTGAGATCGACCAAAAAAATTGTTAAGAACCTCTTTCCACCACAATAATCACATTCTTCTCTTTATAATAAACATAGTACAAATGCAGATGCTCACATACAAGCATCCTCATGTTTATGAGCGCATGCACACATATCCTCATTCTTATGAACGAGCACACTCCCCCCCCTATCCTTGAGCACCTCTGAGACACTGTGTCAGCGGAGCTTGAGATTGACTAAGTCGTCACAGACACATCGTAGTTAATGGACACAATATACCCTTGAAAGAACATTGCCATGTTTAATTTTAGTTGGCCCGCAATTTAGGATCATGCAAAGATTAGTTGCTAAACACTACAGCAGTAAGAAACAATTCATCGTTCCAATTTTGTTTACAAACCTCTTCACGCCACAATCTCCAACTAGAAAATGCCATCTAACTAGATTCTGTAGAATTTGTCCGTAATTCTAGCATTACTCTTCAGTTATGCACTTTTTTTTTACTTCTCTAGAGATGTGGAATACACAATAGAAGAGTGCATTATCAACCATTCTACACAATGTAAACTTGCAATTATTGTTTTTATCGTATATAAAACCTAACCTTTCTTATGTACCAGATAATTGTATTACTATTTTTTGGCTTACTTGGCAAATGGCTATTCAAGTTACAGTATGAGGAAGATGTCTGGCAAGAGCTTTTCCATAATAAATACTTATATTCTAAGACCTTACCTCGAGTGGAAGTCAAATCAACTGACTCTCCATTTGGAAGGTCTCGATGAAGGTGAAGTCTTCTTTCTTTATGAGAAGTTTGTTTGAATTGGTGACGACCAATCCATGAGTTTTTGGAAAAATAACTGGTTAGAGGACAATCCACTTGCGGTTCAATACCCATCACTTTATAATATAGCGTGCAAGAAAGATGATACTGTTCAGTCGGTCCTTGGTTCAGCACCTCTAAACATCCAATTCAGGAGGGCATTGATTGGCAATAAATGGATGGGGTGGCTCCATTTAGTTCTTAGGTTGATGTTGGTCAACTTGTCTCATGTGCCTGATAATTTTAGATGGATACTAACTACAAATGGGATGTTTGCTGTCAAGTCTATGCATGAAGATCTTATCAATACGGGGTATGTGTTCCATAGGAAGCATATTTGAAAGATCAAAGTGCATTTAAAGATAAAAAAATATGTGGTTTTGTTTAGAGGGAGGTGATCCTCAGTAAAGATAATTTGGCTAAACGAAACTAGAATGGATGTAAGTTTTGTTTTTGTGATCAAAGGAAATAATTCAACATCTTTTTATTTCCCGCCCTTTCATGACTTTGATTTAGTTCATGTTGAATATAATTTGTCACCCCCAACAAGTATCCTAAATATGTTTGGAAACTAGTTGATTGGTATCAACAAAAAAGCTTAAGGGTCATATTTGTATGGGTTTGTTCCTTACTTTGGGCAACTTGGGATTGCCGAAATGACTGTGTTTTAATAGGTCTCGCTCTATTAACTTTTGCAGGTTATCTTCAGGGCCGTTACATTGGTCCGTATATGGTCATCACTTTAGCGTGGAGACGCTGGGGGAGTTCATGGCCTTAAGTGCAACCGTCTGAAGATGGTTGCACAGGCGCTATTCAACCAGTTTGGCTGACATGTCAGTAATAGATTATGTGTTTAAGTCATGTAACCTTTCTATGGTACCGACCGGTTGTGTTCTTTTTTGTATTTTGTCGTTTTAGTTGATATTGTCTACTTATCAAATCTCTTCATTTTCATTTAATAAAGATGGTTGTGTGCATCATGATGATGTAGAGACTAGAATCTCCTCTTTTCGAAAATGAATTGTATTACAATCATGAAATAAGAAATTGCCTCACTCGCAAAAAAAAAAGGAAATAAGAAATTGCCTAAAGGAATAATTTTCGAATTTTCAACGCAGTCGGGTTCGCATGCGTGACACAAAATCTGCTCTCAGCCACATGATATCCTTTTAAGGATAGCTCCTGAGAAGGCTAATCGCGTTTTGCACCTGCACTGCATCCACCCGAGGATCAGTGATGAGCGATGTTATTATGCTTCTCAAATCCCTTTTTGTTTTCCAAATTCGATAACGAAGGCAGGAGAATCTTGGTGTGCCCCCACTTGAACTGACTCTTGGCGCCAACAAGAGTCCCCTTTTGGTGGAGTGCAGTGCAGTCCATGATCTGAGGTTGGATATATATGCTGATGGGTTGATGCCAACTGCTGGGATGGAGTTCAAGTAGCAGGGCTCTCTCGGGGGTGATCAGTGATAACCAGCTAAAGTTGAGAATGCCTTATCTGCCGCATGTGCTTACGCGTTTTACTGTGGCTGTGGGTTATTAATATCTTCCTGGTTACGTACATAGCGTAGTGCAGGAGCTTTAGAAGTCTCTCGAGATGCTCCAAATTGACTGGATTTCTCTAGGATGCTCTGGTGCTTTGGCATTACAATACAAGTTAAATATAGTGACAAAAAAGAAGAATTGCAATATCTGGCGAACATTCGCTGCTTAGTTGTATGAGGTTGACAGTTTCTTCAGAAAATACGACAATTTCTGAAAAGATGAGAAAATTTGCGACAAAAAAAGGAGGACCAATAAGGGCCTCTTTGATTTGCAGGATTTTGGAAACACATGAATAAGAAAAGTATAGGATTGAAGTGGCAATGCCCACTTGGATTCTATAGGATTAGCAATGAGTTTTTGATGCCATAGAAAAAACAAAGGAGTTGTAAAAAGATGTTGGAATGGATGTTAGATTTCCTGTTAATGTAGTACAAAAGATTTCATAGGAAAAAATTCCTGTGAGATCCAATCGTATGAATGAAAAGACCAATGTATTTTTTTCCTAATGATTCCAACCCTCCAAAAATCTTATGGAATTCCTTTGAATCAAAGGAGCCCTAAAATTGCCACAAAAAAAGTTTGCTTGTCATCCCTCTCTCAGCTGAGGTTCACCAGTTATCATTATCAAAAAGAAAACAAATATGACTTTTGTATCTCTTTTTCAAAAAAAGAGGGTACAACCCTCAAACCGCACGTATTTCTAACATACTCACCATGTGGGGAAAAAGAGTCAACTAAAGTATTTAGTGTGGACCTCTCCAAACTCAACACAGACACCGTAAACGTAATAACAGGGCAAATGGCAATTGATCATCATCACCATGCATGATTGATCCATGGACCCATTGTTTCGTTGGGTTGGCGCCATTGTTTCGTGCCGAACTGCATTTCTTTGAGCTGCTTTTCGAGTTCAACACGGAGACTCCACCTACATGCTGGCTGCTGCATATGCTCCGTGGACGGACGGCCCCCATTAGTTTACGGCTTGCTGTATCATTATTATTCTCCTTTTAGCGAATCCTAATCAAGATGAGACGATGGAGCCACACCTGCGCCACCCACAGGTAGCCCCACGTACCACACGTCCACACCCGGTCGTTTTCATGGGCACATCCACACTCCCACCCGCATCCATCTAGCCAACCGGGTTTCCCCAAACCCAGATGCCAACACTCCAGCCCACACCTCGACATCCAAATCATTCATGGTTTGGCGTTGTCCCACATCATCCACGACGCATGCACGAGACGAGAGTGCAAATGCCAAGGGCAAACTCCCGTTGTAAATCGTCTAGAAGCTCCCATGGGCCCATACGCTGGATGAACCTGACAACTTCTTGAAACCTTACTTCCCCTTGCCTGTTCATAATATGAGAACAAATCATGTTTAGATAATCATGCAAAAAAAGAAAAAGAAAAAACTTGACAAATGCTCACACCCATATCACACGCCAAATCTTCATCCACAAGTACTGGCAGAGATTCTTTATTAACTGCCACAACTTCAGCACCACCTCCGGAATCATTTCGTTTTCTGCGGCGCTATCGCCTTTCGCGAATTCCTCTTCATCTATTTGACGAAATTGTACTTCGAACGGGACCTATCCAGCATGGAACGGCCATAACCTAGTTACCATCCATGATGTGCACATTCTAACATTCCACAGGTTGTTTTCATGAAGACAAGTAAGAAAAATCTATATATGTCGGCAAAAACAGAAAAAACTGTATGCCTTCATCTTGTTTGACAAGTAAGAACAATTACTGCCTGATAATATAGCACTAGGTAAAAAAACAAATACGCTGTAAACATGCAGGAGAGAACATGTCAACAACTGTCCTCGAGTTCTCAAATAGAATCATGATACCAAAAAAGGAACATAAATAGTTTGGCTTTATGGGCAAACACGCGATTCCAAACTGTTGATACTGCAACAGGAGTGCTCAATGAGCAGATCATATAAGCTAGATAACAACAAGGAGTATAATTAGATAAGACCACACAAAAAGTACAGAATCCAAAAAGTAAGAGCTTGATGAAAATGACTAGTCAGAAGGGAACCGATTCACTGATTGCAATCTAAAAACTGACTATGGTCCACAGGAAATTAACCCTCAAACTTTATAATTTAGCCACAGTTAAGCAGAAAATGATTAATAATGTGGCTGATAAACAGATTGGATTTGCACTATACTCAGACTTTCTCCAGACATTACAATCAGTATGACCCCATACATGAATGATACTGCCCATGTGAGGTCTGCCATTATCCATGACATTACGAATAATGGCGGCGTCGCTTCCACCGGCTCATTATGGGGATGAACTCCCTCTGCAAGTCACCATTCTCCAACAAGAAGAAAGAAGCCAGATACATCATACATAGTTGAAAGATGCAACGAGAAAGGGGGCGGTAGACACATGCATGCACATGCGCGCAAGGACCGCCACTTCATCACTCCCCACTCTCACATGGTCACCTGTGATAATGAGAGATTAGGAACACAAGAGGACATGAGAAAGAGGCTGCAGCACTGGATGGGAGAATGCTCAATTATCCAGAAAAGCAACTAGCTCAAGAATCCAGAAAAGCAACTGGCTCAAGATACCACAGTTAACAAAAATCATTCCTAAATGATAAGTGCCACATGCATGGCACGAAGCACTCTGGCCCTAACGTTTTTTACAACTAAAGCTGCCATCCAAAAAAAAAACTGGAACTTGCCATCCGAAAAGAAATTGTCATGTTTGACAACTAAAGTTGCCTTCCTTGTGTCACTTAATTTCAAACTATTATAGCACACCGCAATGGAATTGCAGTGTGCTACAATAGTTTCAAATTTTAATTAATCACTTTCGAGACAGTGTCGAATAGGACTTTGCAAAATGTATCAGAGATTTGTGACACCGTGCCAATTTAGCACAACGGGTTAGTTGGATAAGATTTAGGGAAGTTCCAAGCGTGGAGATTAGAGAAGGTGTTGGGTGATCAAAGACACCTTGGTGCGCGCAGGGTTGGGGATTGGGCACGTGAATTCCGGGGTGGTGATCCTAGGTGGCGGGCTGCGCATTTGGCTCTCCGACGAGCAGTGTTGCAGTGGTTTTGACGTCGCGTCTTGGTCATGTGGATCGCGAGGTGTCTGGTGGCGGGTGGTCTTGGCGCGGCTGGTGTATTCGAAGGCGGCTAGACCGTGATCTAGATTTGGAGTTCCTCTTCCGCCGTGGGTGGTCCAAGTTCCCTCGGTGAGGTGTGAGAGAGGAGCCAAGCAAAAGCTTCATGCCTTTGGGCCAGTGGTGACGATGCTTCCAGGTGTCGTGTCCCTCTTGGGGCCGCCTTCTTGGCTTCCCTCCCCACCTTGCCAACGCCAAGGGTGAAAACCCTTGTCCGTTTTCGACGGGCGCGGTGCATCGTATCCCTCTCAGGTGAGTCGCTGGTGAGTGTGGGTGTACCCAGCCGCGTTGGCGTTTTGGGTTGGCTTGGGGCACCTCTTGGCCTAGCTTCAACTCGGACGACTAGCGGTCTTGTGTGCCCCTTCATTTACACGTGACGGCGTCTTCCTCCTACCGCTCCATCCCGTCTGCAAGTCCGACAGGGCAGGGGGTCCTCTGCGGCGACATGGTTGAGTGGTTGTGACTTAGTCCTGTGGTTTTCTTCTCGTCGATGGACTTGGTTGTGTCTCAGGGTGGTCCGGCCTCTCATGTACTTTTACTCAACAACTAGCTGGTTGAGTCTAGTAGTGCATCTCTGGTGCTTGCTAGCGGCCTCCGGCTTGTATTTTGTCGTGTTTTTTCTTTGATCAGCATTTTTGAGGAATTCCTCAACACCTTGGCCATAAGCTTTATTTGTAAAGCGGGTCGAAAGCCTGTCTTCGAGAAGAATCGCACGTTTTACAAACAGTTACATCTTCGCCCTCTTTTGGGGAAACCAGGGATTAGGTGTAGTGTTGACAACTTGATGTCCCAGGTAAAGGCTGCACCAGTAGGCACATGAAATATAATTGTAGCCATTTCAATGTATGGAGAGCATGACAGACAAAGACTTGTCTGGGTTAGCCATTCACCGGGCCCACTGAAAGTAACAAGAAAATAGCTGCTGCATGTCTATTTCCTCATCTCATTCAAAGAGACACGTGCACCTGCCTAATGATGGACACTGGACAGGTAGCAAATCTTGATAAAAATAACGAGATCCTGACTATACTTTTAATTTTGAGTTCTAGATAACTTCTAATCGACAAAAAAGGTTCTAGATATTCAAGAATACTCATTTTTGTTATATATAAAATATTGTTTCTGAAAAGCAATTACGAGTAAAGTCCTTCAAGTAGAATTGATAAATTAGTAAACATGATATGAGTATAGACAAAAAAAACCAGAAATAATCAATCTTACAGGACAAGAGGCAGTATCATCAGTTACAGATCAGCACCATATCATATCAGTAGCAGCTAGATAAATCTGCATAGCAATATGTGAGATCTTTCAAGATAGTTCGTACTATTGAAGCAGCAAAATCATTCAAACAAAGTAAATCACACGCTAATTATTTGGTTAGCACATCGACAAGAAGATCAATAAGTGTACCAAGAAGTAGGCTTTTCTCCTTTGTCTGGAATCTAAATATGGGGCCCATCAAGCAGGCAATAGATATGAGTTGGGTACGTCTAAACAAGGATCTCATGGCTGATTCAGCAAGACTGCAAAACAAGACGGAACTTCAAATAAACAAGGATCTCATGGCTGATTCAGCAAGACTGCAAAACAAGACGGAACTTCAAATAACATTGTATACAACTAACACTTTTGCCAGAAATCCACAATAATGGAGGCACAGTCTGTTCAGCCCTTAATGGTCCCAAGAAAAAGCGCAGTCCAATCAGTGTGAGCCGACAATATCTCGATGGCAGTAAATGGTAGGCATCAGAACACGCAGGCTTGGATTAGATTAGACTTGACAAGATATCTTGGAGAAACTTATTAACCATTCATCTGCACCAATGAGACGTAAACGAAGTCTTACTTGAACCACCAGACAAAAGAATATACCGAAAGATGATAAGTATGTGAAGAGTTGCTTCCGGAAATGACATCCATGGTTGTGGCCATGCTTGTTCACATTTGCTCAGGCATGTGGAAGGCACTGTATAACTAGGCTAGCAGAATGCAGCTCTCTGATGACGCTCACGATTGCTACAGATTCAAGAAGGCGAGAGGATAGTCATCGATGAAATGAATTCATATTGTGAGTCACAGCCACTTCAATGTAAGGACTGGATGGCAAAATAATGCACACCACAGACAGTTAACGGCTGAAGTGGATAGTAGCACTCGGTTTCACCCGAAGAATCGAACAAGGCTTCCAAGGAGAAGGTGTGATGCATCTTGCGGGCTGCGCGTGGCGAATGAACAGCTTCACACAAGCCCACAGAAAACACGAGCGTGCGCCCTGTTGTTTTCCTCATAGGGTATAAAACAGGAGCGGCTTCCTGTTTGTTTCCAAGATTCTCCCACTTTGACCCCCCAACCATGCATGTTTGTGAGCTGCAGCATATATATACAGGTGCCATCCTCGACACCTTCTGCATATAGAGTCGAGTAGCAAAGAATAGCAAAGGCAACCATGACTCAAGCTCATTCAAAATCTCACTTCCACCAATTCTGGGATGGGCTTCACATCAACGGGAGCAGCGACAGCTTCGCCATCGAGCTACTGCCGTCGCTTGGCGCAACCATAAACCACTCCAATAAGCTGAAGAAGTTCATCGTATCGCCCTACGATCCCCGCTACAGGTGAGGTTCACACGGCCTGCACCCTCCGTACCTTCCATGTTGCAAGAAGAAGAGAACAGCAGCAGCTGACATGGTTTCCTCTGCTTTTTTTCTGTGTCTCTCTCTCAGATTCTGGGAGCTGTTCCTCATAGTCCTAGTTGTTTATTCCGCCTGGGTTTGCCCGTTTGAACTGGCATTCTTGAGGAACTTGCCGTCTAAGCTTGTGCTAGTTGAGAACATTGTCAATGGCTTCTTTGCCATTGATATTGTTATGACATTCTTTGTAGCTTATGTTGACAGTAAAACACATCTTCTTGTGGACGATCGGAAGAGAGTTGCAGTAAGGTTCGCACCTGGTTCATAATTTGTTTCATCTTAATAACCCCACATTTGGAGCTGAAAAGGCCCAGGTGATTCTGTCCTGGCATTAACAAAATATGATCTGATCCTCCGCAGATATCTATCAACTTGGTTCATATTTGATGTATGCTCAACAGCTCCATTTCAACCCATCATCCTTCTGTTCACACACAAGGGAAATGACCTTTCCTTTAAGGTTCTCAATCTGCTAAGGTTGTGGCGTCTTAACAGAGTCAGCACGCTGTTTGCCAGGTTAACATCTTCTCCAGATTCTTCATGTTTGAATGATGAATGACAAATGGCACAAATTTGATCATCTACTTTTAACCAGGCTGGAGAAGGATATCCGATTCAACTATTTCTGGACTAGGTGCTCAAAGCTTATTTCTGTAAGTCTTCCAGAAATATTACTACGTATAATTTTTACCGTCACCTTCAAAAGTTTCAACCATGCAGAATATTAATTATTATATTCCCAGGAGAACAAAAAATCACTGACTATAAAATACGTAACGATCAAATGCAGGTCACCCTCTTTGCGGTGCATTGCGCGGGATGCTTCAACTATATGCTTGCTGACAGATACCCCTACCCAGAGAATACATGGATTGGTGCCGTGATGCCTACATTCAGATCAGAGAGCCTATGGACTAGATATGTTACTGCTCTGTACTGGTCCATTACGACGCTGACAACAACAGGATATGGGGACTTGCATGCTGAGAACCCAAGGGAGATGCTCTTTGATATTTTCTATATGCTCTTTAATCTGGGCTTGACGGCTTACCTCATCGGCAATATGACCAACCTGGTTGTTCATGGCACCAGCCGCACCCAGAAATTTGTATGTTTCTCAACTTACTCACAGAACATTCAGTGTCATAATTGGTTGGTAGCTATTCATGTCCTTATTTCGCCCCCAAAAAAAGAACAGAAATAGGCTGTACATGGATCCCATACTACTAAAGTTGTGAAGATCTTGAGAAAGCTAGCACTTTTATTATATACGACATGGTTCGAAAATGAAATGTATCCCCTAGCCACTCAGAAATTTTAGGCATTAGAATCCTATTCTTGCATGGACGCCACAAGGACCAAGTTCTTGTATCCCCTAGCCACTCAACAATTTTAGGCAACAAGAAAACAGAGAAAACAACATGAATCAAGGTCTTGCACAATCGACGCTAAAATAGTTACCGTCATTCTTGTTCCACGCCTATAGTCCTGTTGATATCTTCTATTTAAATGATGCAGAGGGACTCCATATATGCAGCTTCAGAGTTCGCGGCACGAAATCAGCTGCCTGTGAGCATAAAGGAGCAAATGCTATCTCACTTCTGCCTACAGTTCAAGACAGAAGGCTATAACCAGAAGACCATGTTAAATGGTCTACCAAAAGGAATCCGTTCAAGCATAGCATACAGCTTATTCTTCCCAATCTTGCGACGAGCCTATCTCTTCCATGGAGTATCCAACAGTTTCATTGCAGAACTGGTAATATAGTCAACTATTCAATGTTTTTCTAACTATCTTGGGAGAACTGCTAATATATGTACTAATTGGATATGTTGGATAATATAGGTCATGGAAGTGCAGCCTGAGTATTTTCCACCAAAGGAAGATATCATATTGCAGAATGAAGGGGCAGCTGATATTTACCTAATAGTTTCAGGAGCAGTGGTTAGTTTGTTATCTCTATAAGTTATGAATCAAAGCTTGTGCAAGTTCGTACAATTAAGCTAATTGCCAGTACTATCTGATTTTTTGTAGAATATGATAACAACCATAAATGGGAATGAGCAGGTATAATTTCTTCAGCTATAATGCAGAGACTCCCAGATATCACTAAGATATCCATGGATTATTTTCATTGATAAAATGAATTTCTTGAAAGCAGGTATATGCGAAAGTTACGAATGGTGATATGTTTGGAGAGGTTGGTGCTCTATGTAACATAACTCAGCCATTTACTTTCCGCACAGCTGAACTGTCACAACTCCTGAGAATCAGCAGGACAAGACTCAGAGAGGCCATTCAAAATCACAGGGAAGACAATGACATTCTAATGAATAATCTATTCCAGGTATAGCTTCAATTTTGGAACACAGTCAAACAATTTAAGAGTTAAATTCATCTAAACAGAAACTAACAACTTCTTGTGCCAATGTACAGAAACTGAAGCTACCGGAAAATTTACCTGAAGTGAACCAACCAGACAGAAGATTCTTGAGCAAGTATGACCTATTTCATATACCTCGAGAAGAACGGATGCTACAATGGCCACACCAACATTACACAGAACAGAAAAGTATAGATCTTGGTAGCAAGGTTCCAATATCTGGAGATGGTCCTCATTCAACGAAGTTATTCGGACAAGTGCCACAGCAAGAAGACATCCATAACAAGTCGAACTGCAAGTATAGATTATCGGATGGAATGATGGACAAAGAAGAGGATCTCAACGAGGTTCGCATAAATTGTGAGACCAAAACAAGCGCTGAAGAGTTCTGTATTAAAATAAAATCCGAAGACAAGACCGCAGCAAGCAGTCAGCAAACAATACTTGCGAAAATGCAGCCGGGTTCTCCACAAAGGACATCCGAAAACATATCAAGGAGCAGATATCAAGATTATAGTGGCATAAAAGCAGCCAATAAAAGAGTTACAATTCATATATATTCTCATAATGCAATAGGTTCTACGGTACAGAATGGGAAGCTTATCAGCCTGCCTGATTCGCTGGAGGAACTTATAAAAATTGGCAGTAAGTGAAAATGTTTTTAGCATGTGACTCATTTTGATTCATGCTGTAGCAGAGACCAGATATACACCACACTTTATAGTAAATTAGATACTGCAACATGCACTTCTCTCATCAAATATTTCTTCACTATGCAGGACAGAAGTTTCCAAATTTCCATCCGACAAAAGTGGTCAGTAGAGATTATGCTGAAATAGATGACATTAGTGTCATCCGAGATGGCGACCACATATTCTTTCTTCAGATTTAAAAAAATATATAGCAAACCAACCTAACCAGATAACTCGTAGAGAGATAAGTGCTCCATTTAGTGAAAGTAATGGATGCACATGATGGCTTCCGACTGAAGATGTGAAGACGAGGGACATTTTGACATTCTTACAAATAGTTTTTATCATTACTAACATCGTTTAAATGCTTCACTGTACAATATAGCAGGTGCACAGAGTCATGTATGCCTGTGGGCAAAAGCATTTCTTAGTTCCATTTATAGCAAGTTATGTGTTCGAGTCATGAGGTAATCTTATTACCGACCGGTTGTGGCCTTGATCTTTATTGTTTGTTTTGACTGCTTCGAATATTTGCTACATTTTAATAAAGATGGTTGTATGCATCACAATGATGCAGAACCCCTTCATCCACTTCAACTGCAAACTCAGAAACACAAGGGCCTTACAAAGCTGGAGTTCGAAGAGCTTTTGGAGGGATAAAAGAACAACCTGTTTGGGCCAAAATAATTATTAACCTGTTCGACCAGGCTGAAGAAATCAGAACCTTTATCCTTCACGGAGGCTGGCTTAGACGGGGGATTTAGAAGAAACTTCTTGACCCCGCAAAAAATTAACTTCTTGGGCTTTGCTCGATTGAGAGATGTATGGCCAGACAACGCTCGAGGCTTACCTGGCTTAATCTTGGGGAGACGAACACCTCCTATTTTCACATACACACCAGCCACAGGAGGAAAAACTTCATCGGTCAGCTTAAGGAGAACGATTGGATCGTGACAAATCACAAAGATTTGGAGGATGTCCTATTAAACACTTCGGTAAAAGAATCGGCCGACCCATATACAGATCACATGACGGACCTTGATTTCCTTGGCCTCAACCAGCTTGATCTCAGCAGCCTTGATGCCTGATGGTGTTACGGCCCAGAGGTGCCTTATCATACCGGAAACCGGCCCAAGTAGGCCAGCCCGTGGCCCCCTAGGTCGGTTTATGCCATGGGCCAACGTCCCGGCCGATGGGCCCAATAGAAGGACCCGGAAGACTTGGAGTACACGACAAGGAAGTTGGCGTCTAGGAGGACTACTCCCCCGATACTAACCAACTAGGATCCTATAAACCCTAGGCCCTAGTATCCTATATAAGTCAGGGCCGGGCTAGTCGATAGGGAGAACCTAGAGATTATTCTTAGTCCTCGATCAATACAACATGACATTAAGAAGGTTTTACCTCGATCCCGATGGACTGAACCTAGGTAAACCGTCTCCAGTTTCCCCTCATATCTAATCGTCTAGCCGACATACCCTATCGAGGGATCTGCCGGAAATCACTCTAACAGTGGCGCGGCATACCCTATCGAGGGATCTGCCGGAAATCACTCTAACAGTGGCGCGCCAGGCATGGGGTGTGCTAGGCGAACTCAAACACCAGATGGGATCTTCAACCGGTGCCGATGTCATCATGCAGGGAATGATCTTTGCTTTCGATGTGATGTGTTACGTCACCGATTCGGCGGGCTACCTTGAGCTCGTCGAGACCTTCGCTGCAAGCCGGATCGTCCACTTCGGCAACCTCGAGTTTGTCGCCGAGTCCCACGGCGAGCTCGTCCTCCAAGGCCGGTCAGGCCTAGGAGCGGCCATCCGTCTTCTTCAACTGCCCACCTCCCACATCATCGCCAATGTCGATACGCTCAATGACGTCCTCAAGGAACCTGGTGATACCAAGGAGCTCAAAGATCTCGATGAAGAGATGGGCGGCTCGGCCAACAGTTGTCCGGAGGCGACCCCAGCATCTGCACCACTTCAACCGTGGTAGGCAACATCAACGTATGCCTGCTACATGGAAGATACACACGATAGTGCGGCGGCCGCCGACGCGGGGGACGAAGTCGAGGAAGAGGAGGATTCTGACGATGCCGCGATAAACACACCGATTCCAGGCACCGACGCACCAGCAAGAAGCTCACGTCGGACACTCTGTCCAAGAGCCACGCCGGAACGACCGGCGATGTTGGGGGTTTGGCCAGCCGACGAACTCATACGACGGACAGTTGTACCAAGGAATACCGTGGGCCCAAGCCCCACGATGAGGCTCCTCGGACATCAGCCTAAGAAGACCCGAGGGCCAACCCTGCGGCTCAATGTGCCGTGTGGCCCGCCCTTCGAGGAAACCGAGATGCAGCATGCACCTCAACTGCAACGGCAAGCTCGAGATAGAGACCTACTACTCTTCAATGAGTACGACCATCAAGTCAGCCTGGATGATGCACGTAACACTATAAACGCCATCCGCTCTGGGGATGCAGGTCACTCCGCGACGTATTCGGCCTGCTTCACTGACGAAATTGTCGCCCACACTTTTCCACCAAATTTCTAGCTAAATGCGGTGGACAAGTATGATCGAAGTCAGGACCCAGAGATTTGGATAACAAACTACACTATCGCAGTCCAGGCGGCTAACGGCGATGACTGGCACGCCGTCAAGCATTTACCCCTGATGCTGAAGGCATCCGCCAAGGCCTAGTTGAAAACCCTCATGCCCAGGTAGATCGCCGTCTGGGATGATTTGCAAGACGAATTCATCACTAACTTCAAGGGCACGTATATCTGGCCTGCTGATGCCAGCGACCTTGGAAATCTGGCCCAAGGAGAGAATGAAACGGTGCACGATTACTGGACACGTTTCTTGAAGAAAAAGGATGAGATCGTCGACTGCGACGACGCGGAGGCCATCGCTGCGTTCAAGCATGGCGTTTCCGATGAGTTCCTCAGCAGAGACTTCGGGTATTGTAAGCCCAAGATCATGCCGGCTCTGATGGAGATGGTTCAAAGGTTCTGCTCCGAAGAGGATCCATGATTTGCCAAGCAGAAGGCGCACGATGGTAACCCCGGCGCGTCCGGTACGAAGGACGAGCGCGGAAAATCTAAACGCAACTGCAAGAATAAGCGCAGAAACAAGGAGGACGATGACTAGGTCAATGCCGGTTTGGACACACAAGGGGGAGACGGCGGTCTGAAGTAGAAGCAATGAAGGGCAAGAAGGGCAACGGCAGGCTTTGACAAGGTCATGGATAGGCCTTGTGACTATCATCGGCCCCTGAACGCTAGAGACCCCCCAACCAACCACACAAACCGAAAATGTTGGATCTACAAGAATATGGCCAAGCAGGCCAGAAAAGGCAACACTGAAAAGCAGAATCCACCCAATGACAATGAGGATGAGCCTCACGCTGGTGTGGGTAACGACGGGCAAAAGCAATAACCCCTCCAGATAAAGAATGTCAACATGATTTATCCATGTAACGAGACGAGGAAGGATAGAAAGCGCGCTCTACGCGAGGTCTACACCACAGAGCCTGTGGTTCCACAATACATGGCATGGTCTGAGCAGCCGATCTCTTCTGATCAACGCAATCATCCGACAAGCGTGCGTCACAACAGAAATGCCGCGATCATCCTGGACCCAATTATTCAAGGATATAACCAAATCATGGTCCTGATGGACGGTGGCAGCAACCTGAACTTGATATATGCTAATACATTGCGGAAGATGTAAGTCGACCAATCTTGCATAAAGCCGACCAAAAAAAGTTTAAGGGCATAATCCCTGGCATGGAAGCTTCACCTCTAGAAAGGGTCACGTTGGACGTGGCACCGGACAACTACCAATTGGAGTCGTTGAGCTTCGAGGTAGTAGTACCTTTCAAAAGTGGCTACCACTCCTTCTCCTTGGTCGAACTACGTTTGCACAATATAGTGCGGTCCTCGCATTACACTTATCTGAAGCTTAAGATGTCAGGCCCGAATGGTGTCATAACCATATCTGGCGACGTGGAGCGATCTCTGAAGACCGAGCAGGCCACATGCGCTCTGGCATCCAAGGAACTCACAAAATCTCTGGCTGCCGAGGAGCTCTAAGGAATGCGGTCCATGATTGACAAGGATGATATTGAACTGACCAAGTGCACCAAATCAACCTCCTGGACGCCAGCTTCCTTGACGTGTACTCCAAGTCTTCTGGGTCCTTCCCTCTATTGGGCCCATAGGCCGGGATGTTGGCCCGGGGCATAAACCGACCTAGGGGGCCATGGCCCATGGGCCAGCCTACTTGGGCTGATTTCTGGTATTATGTGAAACCCCTGGGCTGTAACACCGTCATAGATGGTTCATTACTAAGTTGATTGAACTTAAGTATGAACTCTCATCCTTTCATGAATCACTCTCCCATTCCAATAACTATTTTAGCATGGCAAAAATAAAAATAATTGTTTAGCATGCTATAAATATTTAGCATATATATAGTCAACCTACATGCATAATACTCATGGTGGAATCCTACAATGCATAACAAAATAGTAGAAGTAAAACGTGATCAAGTATGGTGCAACTTGCCTTATGCTTGATGAAGATTTTAGAACACACTCTTGAAATACTATCCTTCGCACTCCAATTTTCTATCGCAGAAACTAGCAATGTCAATTACAGCTAGGCCAACAATGCAACTGAATTATCAAATAAACACAAATTGGCCGATTCAAATAAAATCCAAATACAGCCAAATATAGAGCTAAGGCTCTTAGGGATTTCCAAGGTTAGGGTTTGGTAAATTTCAATATGCAAAAAGAATCATGTTGCGCAATTATGGCCAAGCATGACCTAAATAGAAAAAAGATGAACACGGGTCAAAGGTTTAGAAAAGTTGGACAAAGGTTGTCAAATGGTTGATATTTCACCATTAGATTCAATATGCAAAAATAATCATTTAACTTGAGCTTATAGAACTCAAATTATGGTGAAAACAAGTGTTGAATTTAAATTCATAGTGCTCGAAGTGGATTAGGGTGTACTAGTAGTCCCTCGTCAGGGTTCCCCTCTAGATTCAGTGTGCAAAAAGAATAACTCAAAAAGGTGTTGATGTGTGCAAACTATGACTGCATCGAGATATAGTTCAAAAGAATAGTTCGAAGCAGTGTGTCAAAAAGTTAAAGCACTCCAAGATGAACAATATGCAATAAGTTTCACCTTAATTGGAGATCAGAACTTATAGGTGTTGTAAGATCTAGGGGCTTTTCTAGAAAAGTGCAGCAGCCGGCAGGATCGGCTTTGAATGTGAGTCGTTGGATATAGTGGTCCATACCTTAAAATTTTAGCCTTTGATCTGAGATCCGACGGTGCAGATCCTAGGGTTTCTCCAGAGGGGAATTTCTCGTCGGCGCTAGTCGCCAGAATTCACGGTGCACGGTGGCTCTCGCTTCGGCTTGCTCGGGAACTCCCTCCCGTAGACGCCTTGCACCGGCGACTTAATGACGAGCGGCGGCTCTTCATGGCGTCTTCATTTTTTTCCTTGGCGGCGACGTCGGAGCCCAGCTAGACGCCGGTCTTCTCCGGCGACTTCGGGCAAGCTCTAATAACTAGCTCGATTTCGAGGTGGACTTCCAGGGGCGATGAATTGGTGGCGGCTTCGGTCGCGCTTTATAGTGGGCTCGGTCTTGCAGCAGTAAGAGAGAGGCGGTGCGGAGAGCTCGAGTCGGGCATGGCAACGCTCGTGGTGGGCGGGCTCCGCTCACCGGTGCCTTAGAGAGGAAAATCCTATTGGCCGCTCATTGCGGCAAACTGCCGCCGCTTCGCACAGGGGCGACCGACCGAGCGAGGCTATGGGCCGGCCCACTTACGTCCACTTATGTACATAGCATACAACTACCCCACTCCGGTTTTGTGAACCTTCTAGAAGGTTCCATGAACCGGTTTTTTTCCTTTTATTGGTTTTCCACTTTTTTTCACTTTTCTGTTTCTTTTTCTTTTCCTTTTTTTCGTTTTCTGTTTCTTTTTCATTTTTTTGTTTTTCTTTTTTGTTTCCTTTTCTTTTTCAAGTTTATTTTTCTTTTTCAGATCATGTTCGCAGTTTTACAAAATGTTTAGGATTTTCTTTTTTACTTATTTTTATTTTCTTATTTTTTTCAAAAAATCAAAAATTTAAATTTTGTTCGTGTTTTCAGTTTTCGAAAAAATGTTCTCAAAATTCAAAAAAAAATCTCGTTACACAAAAAAGTTCAAAGATACGAAATTCAGAAAATGTACCGGATTTCAATTTTTTGGTTCACATATGCAAAAAATGTTCACACTTTCAAATTTGTTCGGGATTTTTCAAAATTGTTCTCTGTTTCAAAATTTATTCTCAAGATTCAAAAAATGTCGGTGCTTTAAAAAATTGTTCGCGCTTCCAAATTTGTTCAGGATTTTTCAAAATTGTTCTCGGTTTTAAAATTGTTCTCAAGATTCAAAAAATATACGTGCTTCAAAAAATAGTTCGTGCTTCAAAATTTGTTCTCAAGATTCAAAAATCATTCGTGCTTTAAAAAATTGTTCACAAATTCCAAAAATGTTCATGTTTTCAAAAAATGTTTGGGAAATTCAAAAAAAATCGTTTTCATAAAATTTGTTCACATATTCAGAAAATGTTCATGTTTCGAGATTTGTTCACAAATTCAAAAAATTGTCCGCATGTTTATTTTTTCACTAATTCAAAAAATTGTTCCGTTTTCCAAAAATTGTTCCCGTATTCCAAAAAATACTGCAGTTTTGATTGTTCACAAATTTAAAAAAAAAATCATGTTTTCGAAATCCATTCCCAAATTCAAAAAATGCTCAATTTTTGTAAAAATGGTTTAATTTTGAAAAATGTTCAGTTTTCCAATTTTGTTTTTTTTTCAAAATATGTATTTTGTTTATGAAAAGTAGTTCATAATTTATATATATTCACGTATTCAATTTTTTGTTCCTGTTTGTTTAAAAAAAATCGAGTCCCCTAATAATGTTTGCGTTTCAAAAAGAGTTTCTTTTTTAAAAAATATGCTTCATATTTTAAAATAAGTTTTAATGTGCAAGCGGTTATAGTTCATATACTCCGGGCTGCCATTATACGCACTAAATATTACTCCCTCCGTTCCTAAATATTTGTCTTTGTAGAAATTTCAACAAGTGACTACATACGGAGCAAAATGAGTGAATCTTCACTCTAAAATATGTCTACATACATCCATATGTTGTGTCCATTTGAAATGCCTAGAAAGACAAATATTTTGGAATTGAGGGAGTAGATAGTACAGTGGCTACTGACACACTACCCTGTCCGGAGGACTCAAGTTCGATCCCTTGCCCACAAGTATTAATTTATGGAATTGGCTGAATTGGTTTTATTTTTCGCCGCTGCGACAGTTTATTTAAGCTCCCGCTGCTATTCTTTCACAGTAGCTAGGCTGGCGCAGTGGCTAGAGCATTGCGTGCAACTATGAAAGGTCGTGGGCTTGAATCCTGTTGGTACAACACGCTATTTTTTTGCGAATTTTTCATTTCTTGAAGGACAGCAAATGGGCCGGCCCAGTTGCACGACCACTGTGTGTCGCGCGACCTATTGGCCGCAAAATGCGGCATATAGGAGGTCGGCAGATCCTATTTAACGCCCGCAGGCGTCAAAAGATGTGGCTCCGCTGAAGCCTGGCCACCCGACCCCCCAGTTTGGGCCTGCCCACGGTCGGCTGCTTTTTCTTCCTTTTTCTGTTTCTTTCATTTCTGTTTTTCTGTTTCTATTTCTTTTCCGTCTTTTTTTTCCTTTTCTTTCTTTTTCGCATATTATACACATTTCATTGCATATTTATATACAGACTTGTTCGTATATTTAATAAAATGTTCATTGTGTATTTTGAAATTGTTCAACATATATTCACAAAAATGTTCAATGAGTATTTAAATATTATTCAGCGTATATCACCAAAATGTTCAATGTGTATTTAAATATTTGTTCAGCGTACATTAAAAATGTTCAGTGTGTATTTAAAAATTGTTCAGCGTATGTCAAAAAATGTTCAATGTATATTTAAAAATTGTTCATCATTTGAAATTTCAAATTTTTGTTCATGTTTTCAATAAATGTTGACCTTTTTAAAAGTTTGATAAAATTTCTAAAAAAATAAGATTTCAGACCTTTTGAAAAAAATGAAGAAAATTTGTTCATTTTCCCCAAGAAATGTTGAAAAGTTTGAAAAAAGAAACGGATTTGCTGTTGTATATAGTAGTTTAATGGATCAGGCGATACACATTGGTTCTTAAAGTTGGGCGCCGAAAATCTACAGTTAGGACGTGTCTGGTGTATTGGTTTGGACGAGCTATACACTAGCCAGAGATAACGAGTTCGAGTTCTCTTTCTGGCGCAACAATTTTCTGGTGATTTTTTTACATGCCTGGATTTCGCTAGCTCCAACTGGGCCGGCCCGTTCGCAGTTCTGTTCAGCGAAGGGTCGACAGCTTGACGCTCGCGCGCGTCGTACAGGAGCTCCCTAGGAGGTCTCCCTTAGAGAAACAATGCTGAAGTTGGCTGTAGTTGGGCTGGGCTGAGACTATGGTTTTTTTCCCTGAGTTGTGTAGTGCGGGCGCACCCATACCTCGCCTAATGCGACCGCTCGCGTGAGCACCGGTAAGTACGCTCTTTTTTTGCGAATTTTTGGTTCCTTGAAGGACAGCGAATGGGCCGGCCCAGTTGCACGACCCCTATGCGTCGCACGACCTATTGGCCGCAAAATGCGGCATATAGGAGGTCTCCCTTAGAGAAACCATGCTGAAGTTGGCTGTAGTTGGGCTGGGCTGAGACTATGGTTTTTTTCTTTAAGTTGTGTAGTGCGGGCGCACCTATACCTCGCCTAATGCGACCGCTCGTGTCAGCACCGGTAAGTACGCTCTTATTTTGCGAATTTTTGGTTCCTTGAAGGACAGCGAATGGGCCGGCCCAGTTGCACGACCCCTATGCGTCGCACGACCTATTGGTCGCAAAATGCGGCATATAGGAGGTCTCCCTTAGAGAAGCCATGCTCAAGTTGGCTGAAGTTGGGCTGGGCTAAGACTATGTTTTTTTCTAAGTTGTCTAGCACGGGCACACCTATACCTCGCCTAACGGGACTTGGAGCGACCGCTCGCGTCAGCCCCGGTAAGTACGTCTTTTCTCCTGTTTTTCCTTTGCTCTTTTTTTCTTTTCTTTTTATTATTTTTGAAAATATACTCCCTTCCAGTTTTACTGTTAGAATCTAAACAAATCTAAGATAAGTAATATGGATCAGAGAGAGTACATATATTTCGGGCAGTAAAGAAGAATCTTTTTCCCCTCTTATCCCCCCGCGGGTGACCGGGGGCGAACCCTAGTGCCCGGCCTCCTCTCTTACGTCTCGGCCCTCCTACCCCGCCGTCGGACAAAGCCCGGCTGACGTAGGTGGTAGCGGGGCCATGCTGCATCTCTGCTCAGGACGTGCTGGCGCGGGACGGCTGCTCGAGTGGGGGCGTGGGGCTGGTGCAGGGGCGGGCGAGCGGGTCACCGACGTAAGCGGCTATGGCGGCGCGGTGGCGGGCTGCTACCGATCTTTGGCACGGTGGCTGTGACGGTTTCGGTTTCAGCTTTGGCGGCTACGTGCAGGTGGTTCCCTGGCCAGGTCTGGCCGGATCTGGCCCTGGTTGGCGTGCTCGCGATGAGGGAGGTGGTTGGAGTCCCAACCAGAGCTCTGGAAGGTGATGACGGCAAGAGTGGTCTGCTCGAGCACGGCTCCAGCGGACAGGGGGCTTGGGCGTGGCGGGTTGTGCATCCTGGCCTGGTGGTGGCATGCTGGTTGTGTGCAAGCCATCTCCTTTTGCGGATGCTACACAACGGGCGGTGTGGGGTGGTGGCGGTGTCCCTTGCGGGTTGATGCGGTGGGTGTGGTGATGGTTGTGCGGTCCTGCAGGGACCTCGGCGTCTTAGATCTGGCGAGGTTGTTCCAGTAGGCAGTGCAGGGTGGTGGTGGTGCCATTCCTTCTCCTTGATCCGGACCGTGGATGTCTTGGATCTAGACTCGCGCTCGGGCGGACTAGTTCGGGGATTGAGGCGGATCGGGGGTCTTACTACGGGTAGGGATGGTAGGCTCGGTCGGGATGGTGCCCACCTGTCGGTGTCAAAACTGGCAGATCTTGGGTTGGGGGGGCCGAGCTGTTAGATTGGATCGTTAGATAACGAGAGGAAGAACACGGTCGTTTACCCAGGTTCAGGCCCTCTCTATGGAGGTAAAACCCTACATCCTGCTCTTGCTTATATTATGAGAGTATCAGGGAGCAGAGTTGATCTACGACGAGATCGTGAGTTGTGGTTTAAATCCTAAGCGTATGATGATGATGGAAGTATGAATGATCTATCGACTAGCCCGGCCTCGGCTTATATAATGTATCAGAGGCCTAGGATAACAAGAGTCCTAGCCAGCTACGTCGGTGGAGAGGAGTCCTTGTCTTGATCACCAAGTCTTGCGAAATCTTCCTCGTACATGTCATGGGCTGCCTGAAGTGGACCATTAGTGAATAGCCATGGGGGATCCACAACCCGACCCTCTGGTCAGGATAGGACGTGGTGAGCCCCTCTAGTCTAGGACACCGTCACACGGGCAATGAGGTATCCCTCCTCATGGGCGCGGTGTGAGGTGGCGGTTGTCGTAATGTTGCCACACCATCAGGCAGATCGGTGACGATGGGCACGGACGTGGCGTCGTGAGTGCTTGCCTAGGCCATTGCCACATGGCTATGGCCCGGGCTTCCTTCACAGTGGTCGTTGGCAGGCACTGGATCATGTCCCCCTCGGTCCACCGGGACTGGCAGGGGACGCAGGTGTGGGTGCTTCCTACCTGGAGGCGCCGACCCAGACCTAGTGTCTAATGCCTGGCTAGGAGTGGATGGGGTACTGATAACCCACAAGTATAGGGGATCGTTTGTAGCCTTTTTTCGATAAATAAGAGTGTCGAACCCAACGAGGAGCTAAAGGTAGAACAAATATTCCCTCAAGTTCTATCGACCACCGATACAACTCTACGCACACTTAACGTTTGCTTTACCTAAAACAAGTATAAAACTATTTGGTAGGTGAAAGGATAAGTTTGCAAGAATAAAACTAGAAGTACTTTGCAAGAATAAAACTACGAGTAAAATGCAAGACAATAAAAGTAGATAGCTTTTGTCAACAAGAAAATCATTTGTCCCTAGGCAACCGATAACTAGACCGGTAATCATTCTTGCAATTTTACATGAGGGAGAGGCATGAGCTAACATACTTTCTCTACTTGGATCATATGCACTTATGATTGGAACTCTAGCAAGCATCCGCAACTACTAAAGATCATTAAGGTCGTAAAACCCAACCATAGCATTAAGTATAAAGTCCTCTTTACTCCCATATGCAATAACCCACTTATCCGTGTTCAGGCTTCTGTCACTCCGACAACTGACAATAAGCAAATTATGAACGTATTGCAACACCCTACAGCAGGGACCCATCACGTTTGCGCGAGACGGAGGGCACCGTAGGACAGCACCATAATACAATATACACTCAAACCAACAACGATCATCAATTAGCCCATAGGACAAAACGGATCTACTCAAACATCATAGATAACCACATATCATTGGGAAATAATATATAGTGTTGACCACCATGTTTAAGTAGAGATTACAGCTGGGAGAAGGGGTGTTACACCGCTGCATAGAGGGGGAGAAAGTTGGTGTTGACGGTAGCAAGATTGTTGATGTAGATCGCCGTCATGATCCTTGCCCCGGCGGCGTTCCAGCGCCACTGGGAGAGAGGGGGAGAGAGCCCCCTCCTTATTCTTCTTCCTTGGCCTCCCCCTAGATGGGTGGAGATTTCCCCCTCTGGTCCATGGTTGCCATGCCGGCGGAGGGGCAGCAGCCCCTCCGAGATTGGATCTATCCCCCTGTTCTCTTCTGTTCCGCGTTCCTGTTTTCTGGCCGAAAACTGTTTCTTATATTCCCGGAGATCTGTAACTTCGATTGCGCTAAGATTTTAACACAATTTTTTTCCAGATATAAGCTTCCTTGCGCCCGAAGTAGAGCTCCAACCGACGCTCGAGGAGGGCACAACCCACCACCACGCGCCTGGGCTGCCTGGCGCACCCAGGTGTCTTGTGGTGACTGTGGGCCCCTGTTTGCACTGATTCCACCTCCCAAAAATCACAAATATTCCAAAATAATTCTCTTTTTATCGCGTTCGGACTTTGTTTGATATGGATATCTTGCGAAGCAAAAAAACATGCAAAAAACGGGAACTGTCACTGGGCACTGGATCAATAGGTCAGTCCAATAAATCATATAAAATGTTGCCAAAAGTATGTGAAAGTTGTATAATATTGGCATGAAACAATAAAAAATTATAGATACGACAGAGACATATCAGGTACTTCTGCTCCTCCTACCATGGTTATTGTGTTGTGAAGTGGGCGGCTGGCAATGTTTTGGACCTTGGATGCTGCTACTTCTTGAGCTTGCATTGATTCTTTACTTGAAGAGAAAAGGGTGATGCAGCAAAGTAGAGATAAGTATTTCCCTCAGTTAAGAACCAAGGTATCAATCCAGTAGGAGGAACACACAAGTCCCCAATAGATGCACCTGCACAAACTAACAAACACTTGCACACAACGTGAAAAAGGGGTTGTCAATCCCTTCACGATCACTAGCAAGAGTGGGATCTGATAGAGATAGGTATAAAAGATAAGTAAAAGTGTAAAATAAAGTAAAGATAAATAAATTGCAGCAAGGTATTTTTTTGGTTTTTGGTTTTGTAGATCTGAAAATAATATGATAAAAATAGACCCGGGGGCCATAGGTTTCACTAGAGGCTTCTCCCTTGAAGAAAACATACGGTGGGTAAACAAATTACTATTGAGCAATTGATAGAAAAGCGCATAGTGATGACAATATCTAAGGTAGTGATCATGAATATAGGCATCACGTCTGTGACAAGTAGACTGACTTCTGGCTGCATCTACTACTATTACTCCACACATCGACTACTATCCAGCATGCATCTAGTGTATTAAGTTAACAAGAATGGAGTAACGCATTAAGCAAGATGACATGATGTATAGGGATAGATCCAAGAAATATGGTAAAACCCCATCTTTTTATCCTTAATGGCAACAATTCAAATACGTGTCTCGCTACCCCTACTGTCACTATGTGAGGACACTGCAATATTAAACCAATCACAAAGCACCTCTCCCATTGCAAGATAGATCAATCTAGTTGGCCAAACCAAATCAATAGATTGGAGAGAAATACAAAGCTATCTTAATCATGCATAAAAGAGTTCAGATAAGACTCAAATAATATTCATAGATAATCTGATCATAAACCCAAAATTCATCGGATCTCAACAAACACACCGCAAATGAAGATTACATTGAACAGATCTCCAAGAACATTGAGGAGAACATTGTATTGAAGATCAAAGAGAGAGAAGAAGTCATCTAGCTACTAGCTATGGACCCGTAGGTCTGTGGTAAACTACTCACACATCATCAGAAGGTAGCAAGGTTGGTGTAGAGGCCCTCTGTGATCGAATCCCCCTCCGGCAGAGTGCCAGAAAAGGCCCCAAGATGGGATCTCACGAGCACAGAAGCTTGCGGCGGCAGAAAAGTATTTTTGGTGTGCCCTCTGATGTACGGGGAATATTTGGGTATCTATAGAGCTAGAATTAGGGTTAGGGGAGCCTCGAGGGGCCCACAAGCCTGGGGGCGCCCCCCTGGGGTGCGCCTTGTGAGCTTGTGGCCCACTCGTGGCTCCTCTGGCCTCCTCCCGAAGCTTCGTGGTTGTCTTCTGGTCCAAGAAAAATCCTCAAAAAGTTTCGTTCTGTTTGGACTTCGTTTGGTATTGATTTTTTTGTAGAAGACAAAAACAAGGAAAAAACAACAACTGGCACTAGGCACTAGGTTAATAGGTTAGTCCCAAAAAAGATATAAAATAGCATATTAATGCATATAAAACATCCAAGATGGATAATATAATAGCATGGAACAATCAAAAATTATAGATACGTTCACTGGTACAGCGAGGTGTTATACAAACGGTTTTTAACCCGTTTCCGCTACGGTATTTTAAACCATCGCCTAGTGAGTTTGGGCGATACGGGGGTCCTTCCCACATGACCCATAAACTATCGGGGATAGGCTCTCTTGGCACACACGCTCGGCAAAATGAGGTCGTGTGCAACGGGCGAGCGATCAAATACGATTATACAGGCCCAATCGGTTCCGGTCGTATGTACATCCCACACAGTCGGTCCCAAACAAACGTTTCCATTTGTTATGTACATTCCACACAGTCAACCCAACGAATACGTTTCTGTTCTTATGTACATCCCACACAGTCAATCCAGGGAAATCGTTTCCGTTCATATGTACATCCCACACAGTCAATCCAGGGAAAACGTTTCCGTTCGTGTGTACATCCCACATAGTTTTATGTATAGACTCATGTGTGATAGGTGTAACTATCACACACGCTCTGCCTCAGTTAACCGTTTGCTTTTATTTAACTACATCACACACGATTCGATGAAGAAAACTGTGCGGCATTGGGCTATCCATCACAAGCGCTTTTACTGCTAGAACCGTTTGCAAAGTTCCATGACCCATTTAGCGGGTTTATTATCTTACAATTAATAATTCCATTATTACGCAAATTCACATTTTATATCGAATAGTTGTTTGCCAATTTCATGTCAGGCACATAAATATATTTTAACATCACAATATGATAGCTACCTGAAAACAGCACAATACAGCATATAGCTAGTTCAGCTTCATAAGAACAATATTAGAACAATATATTCATTTCCCTAATCGAGATCATCCAGGCTCGTCTTATCCACCTCTGCTTTCAGTTTAGTAAGAACCTGTTTTGCACTGGCCAACTGGGAAACTGCCTCCTCCTTCACCAACACAATCTTAGCAAAGTCTGATTTAGAAAATCTGAGCTCATTCTCCACCTTTCTCTTTTTATCCCGCATCTTCAAATATTCTTCAGTGTTGACAACACATTCTCTAAGCCTACCTCTATTCTCTTCCTCATACATGCTCTAGAGCTTTGCTAGGCACATCTTCAAAGACTGGGGCAACTCTTGATCAGCCCACTCCAAGTAAGAACACTTCCGTTCATCCTATAATATTTAAAACTAGATCATTAACAATCGTAGGGGAAATGGGTTTATAGCAACATAGAAAATCACCAATACTTATTTTGAAAAACTGAAGAAATAAATTAATTATGACATATCTTCTAAAAAAGATCAATGTGCAAATGAATTAGTTGCTACTGAGACAACAACCAAATTCTGAAACATCAGAAGCTATAATTAACGACAACAACGCTACAAGTTCTTACTCATGTACTATAAATAACAAATTGAACATTTTACGAGGAAGCTAAATATAACTGCAACAGCATAGCGACAGTGTTTGGATGACAGCAAACTGATACTAACAGGTGTGTACATGCACAAATTTAGTAACATAGAACTAATAGCACTAAGGCCGTCCACTATGTATGACAAAACCGGTGTAAAGACAACTGTTGCTACATTTTGCACCGGTGCCCTGCACTGGCGAGCCGATGCAGCAGAAAAAAATCAGGGACCCGGACTCCAGAGCACCTAGTTGCTCTGATGCCAGTTCCTTCGTGCCATAAAGATTTAGTATTTTACTGCTTGGCTGCTCGGATGTGTGGACCAAAGTTGGCTGCACAAACTGCTGAAGCGGTGCCAAATAATTTTCTAATGGCACCACTGATGAGATGGCAACATTTTTAGATACTAGGTACAAACTGTGATACTGTCTTAGGATGCGTTTGGTTGAAGGTGTGGTATGAATGGGTTGGGACCGTGGCAGTGTCTGAATCACATCTAACAAGTGATTTGTAACAACGAAAGAGGTGCTAACCTTCTCTGCACATGCCATAAACTTCCTCCCACTGTCCATAGATTCAAACGCAACTAGCTTCACGCATGGAGATTGATGGTGACAACGAGCAGACAGATCTTCAACCACCCCGCTCCATTCGTTGCAAATGATGGTCCTAGGGAGCTACAAGAGGAAGAAATGACTCAACTGCCGGGTTAAAATCCTTCATTCCAAGTCATAGCCCGAGAGAGAGAAGAGAGGCATACCCGGGTGGTGAAGGAGTCATCGTCAGAGGAGGGACCGTTGGAGAGGTCATTGAAGAAGACCATGACGACCCCGGCGGTAGGATGCGAGACGGCGAGAGCGAGGAAGCGGCTATAGCTTAGGAAGGAAGGAGGAAACAGGGGAAATGTGACTTGTGGTCGGGGAGAAAAGGGGTGGGGAAGGGGGGCGGGGGTAGATATTTCGGCAGTAGGCCAAAAAATTTGAAATGTGGAGGGAAACTTTGCGTGCGGTGCTGCCGGACACCATTCACTTTGAACGATTGTGTGCATTGCAAACTATTCTTATGCTTTATGCGCACGGGATGAGTTTGATAATTCAAATTTTGGTGGAAATTTCCCCGGGTACTATCCTCATCCACGTCATTGCATAATTTAACATCGCTTGCTAATTTGGGCACACAAAAGAGCGTACAGCACACAAACCACACTTACTGAATCGATCAATTTTAGTAATTAAATAGAGCCATTTGACCTAAACATTGCTCTAACAAAAGACCAGCATTAAAAACAAAGCCTAAGTACGCATAATTTTAACAAATCCGCTGCTGCGCTGGCCTATGCATCGCCGGTGTGAGATGAGACGTCGATGACTTGTCCTGGCGACATGCCACCGTTGGACTTCGGGTCCCCCTACTGAAGTCGACCGCGTCCTCATCCTCGTCCTCGGTACCGCCCTCAAGGTTGTAGTACTCGTAGTAGTGGTTGCGCCAGAGCTCGCGTTGGTACTCCACCGCTGATTCCTCGATGGACAGACTCTTCTCTACCTCGACTTCGGGCACGCGCAACTCCTCCTCCCGGCGCTCCTCGATCTTTGCCGCCTCCTGCATCTCCAGCTCCCGCTCGGCGATCTCATGAGGAAGCAGGTGCTCCGTGGCCGGCACCGCCTTTTTGGACGTGGGTTGTATGCTGGATTCCGAGGTGGCCTGGAATATCTTGGCGTGTGCGTCCTCGATCTTGTCGTGGATGGCCTCGACCCAGGCCAGGGCGACATCGGCGGCCCAGACGGTAGCTCGAGCGCTCTCGGCGTTTGCAGCCGCCATCACAGTAGCTGCTGCAGCCGTCTCGGCTGCTGCAGCTGCCCTTTTGGCTGCCGCAGACACCTTCTCGGCAGATGTGGCCACGCTCAATGTGGATGTGACGGCACTCTCGGCGTAGGCGGCCACGCTCTCAGCGTAGGCGGTGGCGCTCGGGGAGGACGCGGCCACCGTATGGGCCATCACGAAGCGTTTCCACGGCGTCATCTTTGCAAGAAGGGGTTGCGGGAATGGGGTTCAGGATTCGTGGATTCGGGGGTTTCCGGCACTAGAGCAGATGAGTCGGCGAAGCTTAAGGAGGAAGGCTTAAATAGACCCAACAATTTTCATCGCAAACGGTTCCTAGAAAAAAACTGTGTGTGATGTCGTTGATATTTTTTATTAGCTATGAAAGACGAATTTGGAGTAAAGTGGCAACAGATGGTGTTTTAAATGTACGAGAAAATTTGTAGTACTAATACAACTGTCATGTCAAATTTTGGAAAATTTCAGGGGTCATTTGACCTTTTAAGACATTTAAGTGATTTTCTAGCCATTTAATGACCATAATTCAAATTTGAACTACATGTACATGCAACAGCTACCATAACGGTTTGAAAAGTCATATTTTTTGTACTTGTGTGCGTGTTAATTCCATGTGCAGTAAATTGGAAGGAATTTTCAAACATATTGGTCTCACAGCTATGACACAATTAAGCATGGAGTGCCATGGCATTTAAATTCCAAAAAACTAAAAAAAAGATCAGAAACACATGAAACCTTGCTTGATGTAATGTCATGCCACCAAGATGGTGTGGTAAAAAATTTGGCATGTTTGACGAAAGTTTGGACACACACCCCTCACAAACCAAAGCAACTCACTAGAAGGCTCATGGTTCCGACAGGGAACAATGCATGTTTGATGACGAACGGACGATAGCTTCCTCTTACGGGCTTCAAAAATTTTCTACAGTTAACGTGCACTAATACAACTGTCGTGTCAAAATTTGGAAAATTTCAGGGGTCATTTGACCTTTTAAAGACATTTAAGTGATTTTCTAGCCATTTAATGACCGTAATCCAAATTTGAACTACATCTGCATGCAATAGCTAACCATAATGGTTTGAAAAATCATATTTGTGTACTTGTGTGCAAGTTAATTCCATGTCCAGTGAATTGGAATGAAATTTCAAACATATTGGTCTCACGCCCTAGACACATGCATGGAGTGCCATGGCATTTAAATTCCAAAAAACTAAAAAAATATCAGAAACACATGAAACCTTGCTTCATGTAATGTCATGCCACCAAGATGATGTGGTAAAAAATTTGGCATGTTTGACGAAAGTTTGGACACACACCCCTCACAAACCGGAGCAACTCACTAGATGGCTCGTGGTTCCGAGAGGGAACAATGCATGTTTGATCACGAACGGGGGATAGCTTCCTCTTGCGGCCTTCAATTATTTTTCTACATTTAATGTGCACTAATACAACTGTCATGTGAAAATTTGGAAAATTTCAGGCGTCATTTGACCTTTTAAAGACATTTAAGTGATTTTCTAGCCATTCAATGACTGCAATTGAAATTTGAACTACATCTACATGCAACAGCTAACCATAACGGTTTGAAAAATCATATTTGTGTACTTGTGTGCGTATTAATTCCATGTGCAGTAAATTGGAAGGAATTTTCAGACATATTGGTCTCACGGCATGGACACATGCATGGAGTGCCATGGCATTTTAATTCCAAAAAATTAAAAAATGATCAGAAAAACATGAAACCTTGCTTGATCCAATGTCATGCCACCAAGATGACGTGGTAAAAAAATTGGCCTGTTTGGCGAAAGTTTGGACACACACCCCTCACAAACCGGAGCAACTCACTAGAAGGCTCATGGTTCCGAGAGGGAACAATGCATATTTGATGACGAACGGGAGATAGCTTCCTCTTACGGCCTTCAATTTTTTTCTACATTTAACGTGCACTAATACAACTGCCGTGTGAAAATTTGGAAAATTCTAGGGGTCATTTGACCTTTTAAAGACATTGAAGTGATTTTCTAGCCATTTAATGACCGTAATTCAAATTTGAACTACATCTACATGCAACAGCTAACCATAACGGTTTGAAAAAAATATCATATTTGTATACTTGTGTGCGAGTTAATTCCATGTGCAGTAAATTAGAAGGAATTTTCAAACATATTGGTGTCACGGCATGGACACATGCATGGAGTGCCATGGCATTTTAATTCCAAAAAATAAAAAATGATCAGAAAAAAATGAATTGATGTATGCCACCAAGATGATGTGGTAAAAAATTTGACCTGTTTGACGAAAGTTTGGACACACACCCCGCACAAACCGTAGCAACTCACTAGAAGGCTCGTGTTTCCGACAGGGAACAATGTATGTTTGATGACGAACATGAGATAGCTTCCTCTTATGGCCTTCAGATTTTTTTTCTATATTTAACATGCACTAATACAACTGTCATATGAAAATTTGGAAAATTCTAGGGGTCATTTGACCTTTTAAAGACATTCAAGTGATTTTCTAGCCATTTAATGACCGTAATTCGGATTTGAACTACATCTACATGCAATGGCTAACCATAACGGTTTGAAAAATCATATTTTTGTGTACTTGTGTGCGAGTTAAGAAATCATCATACGATGTAAATATCTGGTGTTCAAAAAAGAAAATCTAAAGATCTGGCAAGACAACAGGGCCCCACACGATTGGCACTCTATGCGGGTTATTAATCAAACACGGTTCTGTATTGCAAACCGTCAACTATTAAGTTCACACGTGGATTTTGCTGCGGGAATTATGTGTAATTCAAACTATAGTACTCGTAAATTTCGGCGACCGGCGTGTGTACTGTTCCCGTCGATCTAGATTCCGGCCGCCAATAAATACTACCTTGCTCACGTCATCCCGCCTGCATTCTCATCTACATCCTCCCCTCGCTCGCCCTCTCTTTCTCTCTCTCTCAAATCTCCGCCATGGCGCCGCCGATCTGCCCACGCGCCGACGAGGAGTCGCCGGCCCCCGAGAACGCTCAGTCAGAGAGTAGCGACGAGGAGGACCCCTACACGCCGCCGGACGAGGTCGCGCTGGACCCCCCAACTTCTGATTGGTTTTGGGGCCAGTACAATCTTTGTCTGTGGAAGTCGCTGTCGCCGGATGAGAAAGCCAGGCAAGTGGAGTTCAAGAAGGAGATGGCGGAGGAGGAAGCCAGGTACCAGGCGGCCTGTGAAGCCCGTGATGCCGCCTGGAAAAAGGAGGCGGTGGAGCGGGCGGGCGCGTCATCGTGCGGAGGAGGTGTACAAAGACGGGTACTTCACAAGGAAGGTCAAAGGCACTATGCACCTCATCGCTGCGTGGAGGTGGGCCGATAAGCTCCAGCGTGCCACCGACGAGGAGCTCCGGTGGGTGCCCAACGAAATGGCAAGATCATTTGCGCTCGTCCGCCAGCAAGAGGCAGATCGGTACGTCAAGCGCTGTGAGGCGGAGGAGGCGGAGCACTGCCTCCGCGCTGGGAAGACGCCGCGCACCAGGGAGCTGCTGGCGAGGGGCTGCCGAAATACTGCCCCCCAGGAAGGATTATTAGTTTTAGTATTGTTCGTTTTCAATTTTATGCATTGTACCTAGTAGTTAAGTATTATCACGTATATGTGATGATATTATATATATATTCTATGATGAAATAATGAACAATTAATATATATATATATATATATTATGAATTCCATTTTCTATCTGTTTTTGTATACTAATTTGTATCTAGCTGTTATCATCCACATATACATAATGGAAAGTATATATACACACACATTGAAACAGAACATATAAGAACGGAAACGGAGTACACACATTGAAACAGAGCAATATTATGATTGTTGTGAATACATGGATCCACGTCGAAACGTCTCAACTAAATAAAACGCGTCCATGAGACCATGACCATCAGCGCTTGCTTACGGTAGCTCTTTGCTCTGCCTGAACTCGTGCAGGCGTTCGTCCAAGCGGTCGACACGCTCGCGGTACATCTGGAGCGCGATCTCGAGCTCCAAGCTGGCTATTTCATCGGAGATCACCAGATCGAGGATACGACGGCCATGTTCCACTACTGTGCCCCGGTGGACACCTGGGCCAAGGAGGCGGTCGAGTCTAGCGACCAGCGCGTTGGCATCGAGCAGGCCGCGGATGAGGCGAACGGCGCGACCCATGCGAACGGCGCGGCGGGCGTCCGGTGCGAGTATGGCGCGGCCGGCCTCTGGTGCAAGTATGGTGCAGAGGGCATCTGCCCACTCTTGGCGAGGAATCGGGGTATTGACGGGATGTGTACCTAGCTGCGATGCCCTGTCAGCAGCAGGCAAGCGCCGATGGATCCGCTCTTGCTGTGCGGCATGCCACGCCTCTCGCTCTGCAGCGCTCCAACGGTCTCGCCGTGCGGCGAGCCGCAGCCTATCAGCGTGGACGCGCCTAGCTTGCTCTACGGTGCTCCATCGATCATGTTGTGCGGCGAGCTGCAGCCTCTCGGCGTTGACATGCCAATCTTGATCCGCGGCCCTGAAGCGCCATGCGCTAAGGGTCTGGTCAACCCTGGCGATGACGCGCATCACGGCGTCGTCCATCGTGTTGCCGGGGAACGCCTTGGCCTCGACGGGCCATGGCGCCTTCTCGTTCTCCTCGTCGAGGAGGTTGATGGCATAGGCGATGCTTTGGTGGGTTGGCATACTTGGAAAAGGTGGATGTGCTACAGGCTGCGCTTGTTGCCTCCGTGCGTTGCGTGCCGCCTAGGTTTGTGCGCAATATCGCTGGGTGGCGGGAAACCGGTGAGGAAATGGCGGGAAACGGTGGCGTGTTCATAAAACGCCATCAATTAATGGAAACTTAGCATAGAAGGAACATCGAGCTAGCACAAGAAGTAGATGATGATCAGATGATCGTTTATCCTAGTTAATTATGCCTATAATAGTTTACTTTGGTGTGTGGAAATGTCCTGTGTGTACTAGACACCTATGTAATTGGATGTTTGTCGCATATTACACACATCTTGTTTATGTGAAACATTTCTGTTCTCTTGGCTCAATACAAACAGTTTATCGGAATGAACAGTATGCCCTCCATTGCACACACCTTGATCTGGCTGAACCGTTTCTGTTGCGTAGCCTAATCGAAAACAGTTCATCCGAGTGAACCATATGTCGTATATCTGTAAGTGCATCTAGTGCCACCCCTAGTTGGTTCTGGAGTATTGACGACAAACTTGGTTGAGGGACTAATGTGTTTGTGAGAATTGCAGGATAACACAGATAGTAGTCCCTTATTGATTCAGTTTACCTAGCAGAGATGACCCCTAAAAATGTGTGAAGACATTGAAGACAATGGTGGTTCGTGAAGACATTCACGATGAAGATTATGACATGTGAAGACATTCACTTGAAGACTATGGAGTGCGAAGACATAGTTGTTTCGTAGTTTCCTTTTCTTCTTTGTTGAGTCATAGGAACCACCATACTGTTAAGTGGGGTCCAAGTGAACAAAGTCAGAGTGACTGATGTGAGGCTCAACCAAAATCCTATGACTTCGAGCGAAGACGATGAGAGCAAATCTTATCCAGAGTTGGATGAGTCAGCTTTACTTGTATCCCAAGTCAAGCTACCGCGTGTGTTTGAAATCCGACCGTTGGACACGTGTTGGTTCTTAGTGACCCAGGGTCATTTCGGACATATCAAGTCGGGTTGCCTCCTGGCTATAAATAGCCCACCCCCTACACCATAAATTGGTGGCTGCTCAGAGTTAGTGCACGACTTTTGTCGTTTGAGAGCAACCCACCTCCGAAGCCTTTGAGAGAGAGATCCTTGAGAGGACAAAGCCCAAAACAGCCAGAGCTAAAGAGTGTTAGGCATCACTGAAGTCTTTCTGTCCGCGTGACCTGAAGACTTGTTACACTTGAGGACTGTGAATCCTCCAACCGGTTAGGCATCGCGTTCTGAGCGTCCAAGAGTCATTGTGGATCGCCGGTGAACGAAGTCTGTGAAGGTTTGGAAGTCTACCTTGAAGACTTACCAGAGTGATTGGGCGAGGACTGGGTGTCCTTAGCTCAAGGGGAATAAGGTGAAGACGCGGTCTTTTGAGTTAAATCTCAGCCTCCCTAACCAGACATACAGTTATCACAGCAACTGGAACTGGTCTACCGAATCCTTGTCTTCACCAAGCAACTGGTTCTATCCCACACTTCCCATTACTTTACTGTTTGTCTTCATGAAGTCTTTGCTTGCCTGTCTGATCTAATTGACTTCATTCTGTGAATACTATTTACTGTTTGGCTTCATACTGTCTTCCATCCCGGTCCATACTACATAGTTGTTGATAGTCTTCGTACTTTCACTACATTGCTTACTTGACTATGGATTGTCTAGTGTAGTCTATCTTCCGCTGCATATCAATAGGTTTATTTCATCTGTTTGTCTTCAAAGACCTAGTGTCTTGAAGACTTTCATAAAAATTGCCTATTCACCCCCCTCTAGTCGATAACTAGCACTTTCAATTGGTATCAGAGCAAGGTGCTCCCTTGTTCTGTGTGATTCGGTTTAACCACCTGGAGTTTTAGCTATGTCGACTGCAGGGATAATCAAGGTCTCTGCTGCGTGCCCCATTTTTTATGGTCATGATTATCCCAAATGGAAGGCTATGATGAGGAAGCGCCTCCTTGCGATGAACGTGAGCTTTGGACCGTCACGGAGATTGGTCTCACCGATTTATGCAAGATGGCCATGCTGACAATATTCAGAAATACACTCTACTAGATATCAAGGCGAAGGCTATTATATGCTCCTATCTGTCCAGAGATGAGTTTAGGAACATCATGCATCTCTGCAATGCAAAGCTTATATGGGACCGGATCCTTGATGTTTTTGAAGGTCATTGAACATGTCAGGACCCCTGGTTCCTCGGGTTCAAAGAGTCGCTTAAAACGATGACTCCCGAACCCGAGCCATCTTCTCCAACCTACTGCTTCATGGCACGGGGTGCTAAGGTAAACTCACACGATGCTTACTTTCAAACATCCAGTGAAGATGACTTCGAATGTGAATCCAGACCTAGCTATAAGACACTTGCTAAAATTGCAACTGAACAACGAACTGCTATGGAACATATTCAAAAGTTGCTAGACAAAAGCGATGACCTGTTGGACGCGGAAATGAATCGAACTCAGTCCTTAATTGAAGACATAAAAAATCTTCATGTTAAGTACGAGGAACTTGAAAGTCGTCATGAAACTCTCTCAGCTACTCATGAGAAGCTTTCCTATGATTATCTTCAAAGGAAGCAAGAAATTGAGAATCTGAAAGCGCCTCATGAAGATCTTCAAAAGGAAAATGATTCACTTCGCGCTCAATAGATCAGTTCCGCTCAGGAAGACTTTGAGACACCTTGTTTGAAATGTCTTGAGTGTGATAATGTTGTCTCTATTGCTGAATGTTCTACTGCTGCTACTGTTGTAATATCTTCAACTGCTGATGTGGTTTCTAACCCCGCTTCTGAGGATACCACTACTATTGCTGATGAGAATGCTAGGTTGAAGACTTTGCTTGAAACAGGGATGTACAAAAGCCTCAAAGGGCATCAGACACTATGTGATGTCCTCAAGAAACAGATCCTGAACCGAAACCCTAGGAAAGAGGGTGTTGGGTTCGAGAGGGAAATGAACATTGATGGTTCATACTGGAAGCCTGAGCAGTACCCCAAAACCACATGGCTTGCTACAAAGGGACCTTCAGTGGATCCATCTACCTTATCTGGCTTCACTTGTGCTAACCCCATTATCATTGATCAATCCTTTGATGCAAACTATAAACTGTTTAAGAATCAGAATGGTGAAGTGTTTGCCAGGTATATTGGTACTAACTGCAGGAATGGACCACCCTTGAAGAAGATCTGGGTGCCCAAAAGTTGTCTTGAGAAGCTTCCTGTCAATGTCATCATGACACCACCTGGGAAGAAGACAAACCCCAGACCAAAGGCTTCATATGGTCCAAAGGCTTCATACCGACAAAGGACCCCTCAGGGTCACCCTAACGCCAATGTTTTGCAGGGAAACCATACTCGGACTTATGAATATAAGCGTGTTTCTTCAAACCGCTATGTTCATAAGACCAAGAACTTTTCTGCTTATTCTTATGAGTATTATTCACCTCTTGCAAGGCTATTTGCTAGGGCTCCAAAGCCAAAGTTCTCAGATGCTGCACTTAGACTCATTGCTTCTAAGCCACCCCTGAAGATGTGGGTGGTTAAGAAGAATTAACTCTCTTTTGCAGGGAATGGTCTCCAGTCGGAAATCAAAAGCTTCAGGCACTAATGCTGGGGACCTAAAACATCTTGTGGGACGCAAGATAAAGTGCCAAAATGGTCTTACTATGTATTTCATCCCAGGATTTCTTGACAATCATCCTATCTACCCTAACAAGGATCTGAACTTTGATAGTATGCTTGTTCGTCAAATGTTTATGCTTCACACTTCTCTTTGTGAAGGCTATCACCCAAACTAAACTGTAGGGTACGGCTCCGAAGGCTAATGAGTGGATTATGGACAGTTGATGAACTAACCACATGACTGGTGATCGAATTCTTCTTATAGATTCAACTCTACGTCCGTCTGACAAAAGTCACATCACATTTGCTAACACTGGTAAAAGCAAGGTATTGGGCGTTGCAATCTCAAAGGATCAGCACATGGATAAAGTGATGCTTGTTGAATCCCTTGGTTTCAACTTAATGTCTGTCTCAATGCTTTGTGATCTGAACATGATTGTGATATTTGGAAAATATCGTTGCCTTGTGCTTATGGAATCTGACAAATCTCTGGTCTTTGAAGGGTATCGAAAAGACGATTTGTATATGGTAGATTTCTCCGTAGGACCACAGCTGGCCGTATGTCTTCTAGCAAAAGCTTTAGAGTGCTGGCTCTGGCATCGGAGGCTAGGGCATGCGGGCATGAGGAACTTGCACACTCTCACGAAGAAGAAGCATGTCATTGGCATCGAGGGCGTCAAGTTTAAGAAGGATCATCTGTGTGGTGCATGTGAAGCCGGAAAGATGACTAGGGCCAAGCATCCATCGAAGACAATCATGACGACAACAAGCCCCTTCGAGCTGCTTCACATGGACTTATTTGGCCCTACTCGCTACTCTACCCTTACTACCACTGCATGCCTCTATGGCTTCGTCATTGTTGACGATTACCCAAGATATACATGGGTGCACATAATTCTCTACCAGACTGAAGTGCAGGATGTCTTTAGACGATTCGCCAATCATGCCATGATGTCGCTTGAAGCTACGTCGGTATTTCCCCAAAGAGGAAGGGATGATGTAGCACAGCGGCGGTAGGTATTTCCCTCAGATATGATACCAAGGTTATCGAACCAGCGGGAGAACCAAGCAACACAACGTAGACAGCCCCTGCACACAAATAACAACACCTCGCAACCCGACGTGTTAAAGGGGTTGTCAATCCCTTTCGGGGTACGGCGCCTCAAATGGTGCGTGGACGGGAAATAAATTGTAGTAGATTGAAATAATAGATCGCAAATAAAATAAAGTGCAACAAAGTATTTTTGTATTTTTGGTTTAATAGATCTGAATAAAAAGAGCAAATAAAATAGATCGCAAAGCAAATATATGAGAAAGAAGACCCGGGGGCCGTAGGTTTCACTAGTGGCTTCTCTCAAGAGAGATAGCACACGGTGGGTAAACAAATTACTGTTGGGTTATTGATAGAACTTCAAATAATTATGACGATATCCAGGCAATGATCATTACATAGGCATCATGTCCAAGATTAGTAGACTGACTCCTGCCTGCATCTACTACTATTGCTCCACACATCGACCGCTATCCAGCATGCATCTAGTGTATTAAGTTCATGAAAAAACAGAGTAATGCAATAAGAACGATGACATGATGTAGAAAAGATCCGTTTATCTATGGCAGTAGATATAGATCCCGTCTTTTTATCCTTAGTAGCAATGATACATACATGTCGGTTCCCTTCCTGTCACTGGGATCAAGCACCGTAAGATCGAACCCACTACCGGGCAGCTCTTCCCATTTCAAGATAAATAGATCAAGTGGGCCAAACAAAACCCAAATATCGGAGAAGAAATACGAGGCTATAAGAGATCATGCATATAAGAGATCAAAGAAACTGAAATAACTTTCATGGATATAAAAAGGTATAACTGATCATAAACTCGAAGTTCATCAGATCCCAACAAACACACCGCAAAAGAGTTACATCATATGGATCTCCAAGAGACCATTGTATTGAGAATTCAGCAAGAGAGAGAAAGCCATCTAGCTACTAACTACGGACCTGAAGGTCTACAAAGAACTACTCACGCATCATCGGAGAGGCACCAATGGAAGTGGTGAACCCCTCTGTGATGGTGTCTAGATTGGATCTGGTGGTTCTGGACTCTGCGGCGGCTGGATGAATATTTCGTCGACGCTTCTAGGGTTCTGGGATTTTTGGGGTATTTATAGAGCAAAGAGGCGGTCTGGGGGGCACCCGAGGTGGGCACAACCCACCAAGGCGCACCTGGGCCTCCTGGCGCGCCCTGGTGGGTTGTGCCCCCCTCGGAGCACCCCCCAGGTGCAACCAGGGCCCATTGCCTTCCTTCTGGCCCATAAAAAATCATCGTGGAGTTTCGTGGCATTTGGACTCCGTTTGATATTGATTTCCTGTGATGTAAAAACATGAAAAAAAAACAGCAACTGACACTTGGCACTATGTCAATAGGTTAGTACCAAAAAATGATACAAAATGACTATAAAATGATTATAAAACATCCAAGATTGATAATAAAACAACATGGAGCAATAAAAAAGTATAGATACGTTGGAGACGTATCAGCATCCCCAAGCTTAACTCCTACTCGTGCTTGAGTAGGTAAGTGATAAAAACAGAATTTTTGATGTGGAGTGTTGTTCATCAAGTCATAACATATTCTTTTCTTTATAGCATGGACATTTGGACTTTCATGTGATTCAAAGCAATAGTCTAGTTTTGACATAATAATTTAGATACTCAAGCATATCAACAAGCAACTATGTCTTTTAAAATATCAACGCTAAAATAAGTTATCCCTAGCCCATCATGCTCAAACATTGATCCATTCATGAAACACACTCGAATATTAACTACACCCAATACTTAAGTACGATCATATTGCCTCCTAGTTGGTTCTTTTATAAGAGAAGATGGAGGCTCAAAAATAAAAATTGCATAAAGTAAAAGAAAGGCCCTTCGCAAAGGGAAGTAGGGATTTTTAGAGATGCCAGAGCTCAAAGCGAAAAATTAGAGATAAAAACATTTTGGGAGGTGTATCCATCCCACCAACGAAAACGACATAGAGCTACGAACACTTTCCATGCTAGATATGCCATAGGCGGTTCCCAAACAGAAAATAAAGTTTATTTCTTTTTCCACCATACTTTCACTTTCCATGGCTAACCGTATCCACGGGTGCCCTCCATACCAACACTTTCCAAGGAATTTATTATTTGACAACGTAAATTTATTTTTGCATTTCGAGACTGGGCTTCCCTAAAACCTTTGCCTTACTCTCGTGTAATGACAAGTGAATAAACACTCATCGTGAGAATAACACATCCAGCATGGAAAATATTAGCCACCCGTTACCGTTCCGCGAGCGAAACAAACACACAAAAGAGAAGTTTATTTTGAAAATTAGAGATGGCACATGCAAATTTGCTTAGAACGGCAAAAGAATACCGCATATAGGTAGATATAGTCGACTCATGTGGCAAAACTGGTTTAAAGGATTTTGGATGCACAAGTAGAGGTCATACTTAGTGCAAAATGAAGGCTAGCAAAAAGATTGAGAAGCGACCAACCAAGAAACGAATAATCTCATAAGCAAGAATTAAGCATAATTAACACCGAATAATGCACCACAAGTAGGATATAATTTTCATCGCATGATTATTGACTTTTGTACATGCATAGGGAATCACAAACCTTAACACCAATATTCTTACTAGAGCACAATTATTCATCAACATAACTCACATATCACATCATCATATCTCAAAACTATTACTAAGAATCAAGTTTATTTTGTCCAATGATCTTCATGACATTTTTTACTTTATCCTTCTTGGATATCTATCACTTTGGGACTAATTTTCATGTGTTGCTTTTCATAAGCTCAAACAAATATAAGTGAAGATCATGAGCATAACAAATTTTCTTTCTCTCAAAATAATTTAAGTGAAGCAAGAGAGAATTTCTTCAAAATTTTACTAACTCTCAAATAAATCTAAGTGAAGCAAGAGAGCATTTCTTCAAAAACACTAAGCACACCGTGCTCAAAAAGATATAAGTGAAGCACTAGAGCAAGTCCTAGCTCATAAAAAATTTAAGTGAAGCACAGAGAGCAATTTTAACAAGTCATGATATAATTTGGCTCTCTCAAATAGGTGTGTCCAGCAAGGATTGATGACTTAAAACAGAAAATAAAACAAGCAAAGACACATATCATACAAGATGCTCCAAGCAAAACACATATTATGTGACGAATAAAAATATAGCCTTGAGTAAAATACCGATAGTTGTTGGAAGAAAGCGGGGATGCCACTCGGGGGCATCCCCAAGCTTAGTTGGTTGCTCATTCTTGAATAATAGCTTGGGATGCCGGGGCATCCCCAACCCGTTAGGCTCTTACATCCTTCCTTCATCCATCGTAAGATAACCCAAAACTTGAAAACTCAATCACACAAAACTCAACAAAACCTTCGTGAGATCCGTTACTATAAGAAAGCAAACTACTACTATAAGTGTTGTATCAAACCAATTCATATTTTGTTTTTGTATTATAGCAAACATGCCCGTGTGTTGCAACGGGAGAAAAATAAGTTGACGTGCTTCGTTGCGAAGAAAATGCCAATTGTCCCAATTAGGTTGGCCAGGTAAAGGATATGTTTGATGATGTCAAGAATGATAGATCAATTAACAATAGGATTCTTTGGGGCGCTAGTTCGGAACATGGGACATGAATCCTAGTTAACTAATTGGGTGAACAACTCTATCTTTAGATTACCATACTGATAATAAAAATATCGCACACATAGTCCTTATTTTGATTTAGTGACATCAGACAATAAAAACGCGGTATATGTCTAGCCTCAAAACATGTATGCTTCTATTGTGCGTGCTAACCGTGAAGTCCTTGTCATATAGATGTTTTAAGTTGCTATTTTGTTGTGATATATATAGGATTAAGTCTTTGCCTAGTCTGTTGCGTCTCAATTCACGAGTAGATGTAATTTGGTCTGTTCTAGCTTTCTTTTGCTTTGACTGCATATTTGCATATATTTGCTTTTCTCGTGCGCATTCTTTTGCCCTCGTGAGAGTTTTCTAGCATGTGTTAATTAAGAAATAAATTGATTAGATTTTGCATCATAAACTCACAATTTTTTTCTTAATTACACTGCACATAAGCATTAGAATTACTTCTTCCTTGTATTTAAAATTGTGAAACATTTTGGCTTGAAGTTCAATTTGATATTTATTGTTACAGAAGAGTTTAGAATTTATTTTCATTCGACGTGTATGCTATATATAAATATTTCATTATCTTCCTATTTTCATATCCAGATATTCAGTCAGTATGTGAGGGAGACAAACACAAGTATCCAACCTGATTACGAAAATATTTAACACTAAATCGGGCAATGTGTGAATGTCGGAGAACAAATACATATGTGCACGCGTGCAGGATTGAATTGGAGATATTTATCCATCCGTGCAGGATCCAAACTAAATCAACTGTAACTAAAAACAGCAAAACATTTATCAGTCGAGATGCGTGCACACGTTATCACCCAAACTTTTTTTCAGACTACCCACAATGAGAGTAATATAGGTAGTAACATCACACATATTTAGATAATATAGATGATGTGACAAGCAATAAATGAAGAAAGAGAGGCATGTGGTAACATAGCTAGTTACTACTAATATGAGTAACATCACACATATCAAGACACGATGAGTCTATAACCTAATAAATAAAGTGTTGTATGTTACCACACATATGTTACTCCCCACTATAGAGATAGTAACATGAGCATGTTACTACACTATGTTACTACCCACCGTGGCTAGTCTGAGAGGCGGATTGCTTGAAGAACCCGCAAATAGAGATTGCTAGAAGAAACCAGTCTTGCTGTGCTAGTGGCTCCACGCGTCATACACGCCCATCCCCAGTTTATCAACTCTCCGCTGACAAAGTCCTACACGTTATCTCCCCATCACCACATCTCTGCCCCCATATCTTATCTCTCTCGGCACCACACCACATAGCACCACATCTCTGCTTTTCCCCTGCCTGTAGAGTCCGACACATCGGCTGCCTCCCTCCATCATCACAACCCAGGAGCAAGAGCGGCGGTGCAGCGGTGCTAGAGTAGTGTTGGTAGGCTGGTAGCTGAGGAGGGAAGGCCGGGACGGTTGCTTTGGAGTCGCGCACTGCTACCACCTGTGGTGGCGTCGGTGGTGGTTCCTGGGTTGTTGGCGGCGTTGGCTGAGGGGGACGGGGAGGCGCTGGTGGCCGTCAACGCGGGCTTCGGCAACGCCGCCAACGGGCTCGCTGACTTGGACACGGCAGCCGTGACAACTATCTGCCTCCCGTTTCCTTTCCTCATGCAGGCCGGCCTGTTGCTTCCGACGGCTGCGCAAAGCGATGTCAGCCGGCCGGCGACCCGACGTTGGAGAGTTGCGATGTGAGCCGGCGCTGCGAGGTGCGTCCTCAGATGCTACGCCCCAGAGTGGATCCAACACGGGTCAAATGAAACACCACCCCCTCATCACGGCTGGATCTCATCTGCATCCACACGGACTGGCCACCATATGCTTGCCTCCGCTCCCGTGCAGTACAGCCATGTCGAGCCGCCACCGGTCACCTCCTCCGGCCTTCCGGCAAGGCCAGCATCTCCACCAGCCGCCCTGAAGTCTCCACAGCCCGCCCCTCCCCTAATCCTTCGTCCGTCGGACTGGATGGGGCGTCGATATTCCCCACACATCGCCCTCACCGGTGAGCAGCAGAGACTCCGCCGCCGCTCCCTTCCCCTTCTCTCTCCCATCTCCCTTTAAATCTCGCTCTGCCATGTTTCCTTGGAGGATCTCACCGAGAAACCATGGCGACACCCCGAACTCTGGATCCGACGCCCCCAGCCTCATTGGCCTTCCGAGCGCCTCTCTAACCCTCATACGCCTAGATCCGTCCGTTGGCAGACGCCTGTCGCCGTTTCTGGGTGGGAGGCAGCGTTTCTGGGTGGGAGGCCGGCGGCCAGCGGGGCGGCCGACGGCGCGCGGTGAGGCAGAGGTGGGGCGGAGCGCGGCGAGACAGAGGCGGGGCTGGGTTATTTTTTTTTCCTTCGTACCGGTTCGGGTTGACTTATGACGAGGAGCGTGGGTTGAATAAAAAAGCAGTGGGGACTTTTTGCAAAAAGCCCGATGACGACGACCAGAAACTCAATTTTCTTTATTTTTAGATAACGATATCTACTGTATTCCAACTTTTCTATGGCATAAACTCATCAAAGAAAATCATAGAGCCATTAAAATAAGCACACAACATAAAGAAAACAGAATCTGTCTAAACAGAACAGTCTGTACTAATCTGACTTAAGCGAATACTTCTGGAACTCCAAAAATTCTATCAAATTAGTGTTGGGAACACAGTAATTTCAAGAAATTTCCTATGCACACGCAGGATCATGGTGATGCAAAGCAACGAGAGGGGAGAGTGTTGTCCACGTACCCTCGTAGACCGAAGGCGGAAGCGTTAGCACAACGCGGTTGATGTAGTCGTACGTCTTCACGATCCGACCGATCAAGTATCGAACGCACGGCACCTTCGAGTTCAGCACACGTTCAGCCCGATGACGTCCCTCGAACTCCGATCCAGCCGAGTGTTGAGGGAGAGTTTCGTCAGCACGACGGTGTGGTGACGATGATAATGTTCTACCGACGCAGGGGTTCGCCTAAGCACCGCTATAGTATTATCGAGGTGGTAAAAGATCAAACGATCAATTGTTGTGTCTCTAGGGTGCCCCCTGCCCCCGTATATAAAGGAGCAAGGGGGGAGCTGCGGCTGGCCAGGAGGGGCGCGCCAGGTGGAGTCCTACTCCCACTCCCTCCCTTTTCCTAGTTGGATTAGGAGTGGAGGGGAAAGAGGAGGGAGAGAGGAAGGAAAGGGGGCCCCGCCCCCTTCTCCTTGTCCTATTCGGACTAGGAGGGAGGGGCGCGCGGCCCTGCCCTGGCCGCCTCTCCTCTTCTCCACAAAGGCCCACTATGGCCCATTAAGCCCCTGGGGGGTTCTGGTAACCCCTCGGTACTCCAGTAAAATCCCGATTTCACCCGGAACACTTTCGATATCCAAATATAGGCTTCCAATATATTAATCTTCATGTCTCGACCATTTCAAGACTCCTCGTCATGTCCGTGATCACATCCGGGAGTCCGAACAACCTTCGGTACATCAAAACATATAAACTCATAATATAACTGTCATCGAAACGTTAAGCGTGCGGACCCTACGGGTTCGAGAACTATGTAGACATGACCGAGACACGTCTCCGGTCAATAACCAATAGCGGAACCTGGATGCTCATATTGGCTCCCACATATTCTACGAAGATCTTTATCGGTCAGACCGCATAACAACATACGTTGTTCCCTTTGTCATCGGTATACGTTGTTCCCTTTGTCATCGGTATGTTACTTGCCCGAGATTCGATCGTCGGTATCTCAATACCTAGTTCAATCTTGTTACCGGCAAGTCTCTTTACTCGTTCCGTAATACATCATTCCACAACTAACTCATTAGTTGCAATGCTTGCAAGGCTTAAGTGATGTGCATTACCGAGAGGGCCCAGAGATACCTCTCCGATAACCGGAGTGACAAATCCTAATCTCGAAATACGCCAACCCAACAAGTACCTTCGGAGACACCTGTAGAGCACCTTTATAATCACCCAGTTACGTTGTGACGTTTGGTAGCACACAAAGTGTTCCTCTGGTAAACGGGAGTTGCATAATCTCATAGTCATAGGAACATGTATAAGTCATGAAGAAAGCAATAGCAGAATACTAAACGATCGTGTGCTAAGCTAACGGAACGGGTCAAGTCAATCACATCATTCTCCTAATGATGTGATCCCGTTAATCAAATGACAACTCATGTCAATGGCTAGGAAACATAACCATCTTTGATCAACGAGCTAGTCAAGTAGAGGCATACTAGTGACACTCTGTTTGTCTATGTATTCACAGATGTATTATGTTTCCGGTTAATACAATTCTAGCATGAATAATAAACATTTATCATGATATAAGAAAATAAATAATAACTTTATTATTGCCTCTAGGGCATATTTTCTTCAGTCTCACACTTGCACTAGAGTCAATAATCTAGTTCACATCACCATGTGATTTAATACCAATAGTTCACATCACCATGTGATTAACACCCACAGTTCACATCGTCATGTGACCAACACCCAAAGGGTTTACTAGAGTCAATAATCTACATCGCTATGTGATTAACACCCAAAGAGTACTAAGGTGTGATCATGTTTTGCTTGTGAGAGAAGTTAGGTCAACGGGTCTGCCACATTTAGATCCGTATGTATTTTGTAAATTTCTATGTCAACAATGTTGTGCACAGAGCTACTCTAGCTAATTGCTCCCACTTTCAATATGTATCCAGATTGAGACTTAGAGTCATCTGGATCAGTGTCAAAATTTGCATCAACGTAACCCTTTACGACGAACCTTTTTGTCACCTCCATAATCGAGAAACATATCCTTATTCCGCTAAGGATAATTTTGACCGCTGTCCAGTGATCTACTCCTAGATCACTATTGTACTCCCTTGCCAAAATCAGTGTAGGGTATATAATAGATCTGGTACACAACATGGCATACTTTATAGAACCTATGGCCAAGGCATAGGGAATGACTTTCATTCTCTTTCTATCTTCTGCCGTGGTCGGGCTTTGAGTCTTACTCAATTTCACACCTTGTAACACAGGCAAGAACTCTTTCTTTGACTGTTCCATCTTGAACTTACTTCAAAATTTTGTCAAGCGTCTTGATCTATCTCTATGGATCTTGATGCTTAATATGTAAGTAGCTTCTCTGAGGTCTTTCTTTGAAAAACTCCTTTCAAACACTCCTTTATGCTTTGCAGAATAATTCTATATTATTTCTGATCAACAATATGTCATTCACATATACTTATCAGAAATGTTGTAGTGCTCCCACTCACTTTTTTATAAATACAGGCTTCACCGCAAGTCTGTATAAAACTATATCCTTTGATCAACTTATCAAAGCGTATATTCCAACTCCGAGATGCTTGCATCAGTCCATAGATGGATCGCTGGAGCTTGCATATTTTGTTAGCACCTTTAGGATTGACAAAACCTTCTGGTTGCGTCATATACAACTCTTCTTTAATAAATCCATTAAGGAATGTGGTTTTGTTTATCCATTTGCCAGATTTCATAAAATGCGGCAATTGCTAACATGATTCGGATAGACTTAAGCATAGATACGAGTGAGAAGCTCTCATCGTAGTCAACACCTTGAACTTGTCGAAAACCTTTTGCGACAATTCTAGCTTTGTAGATAGTAACACTACTATCAGCGTCCGTCTTCCTCTTGAAGATCCATTTAATCTCAATGGCTCGCCGATCATTGGGCAAGTCAATTGAAGTCCATACTTTGTTCTCATACATGGATCTCATCTCAAATTTCATGGCCTCAAACCATTTCGCGGAATCTGGGCTCATCATCGCTTCCTCATAGTTCGTAGGTTCGTCATGGTCAAGTAACATGACCTCCAGAACAGGATTACCGTACCACTCTGGTGCGGATCTCACTCTGGTTTACCTACGAGGTTCGGTAGTAACTTGATCTGAAGTTACATGATCATCATCATTAGCTTCCTCACTAATTGGTGTAGTAGTCACAGGAACATATTTCTGTGATGAACTACTTTCCAATAAGGGAGCAGGTACAGTTAGCTCATCAAGTTCTACTTTCCTCCCACTCACTTCTTTCGAGAAAAACTCCTTCTCTAGAAAGGATCCATTCTCAGCAACGAATATCTTTCCTTTGGATCTGTGATAGAAGGTGTACCCAACATTTTCTTTTGGGTATCCTATGAAGACGCACTTCTCCGATTTGGGTTTGAGCTTATCAGGTTGAAACTTTTTCACATAAGCATTGCAACCTCAATCTTTAAGAAACGGTAGCTTAGGTTTCTTGTCAAACCATAGTTCATACGGTGTCGTCTCAACGGATTTAGATGGTGCCCTATTTAACGTGAATGCAGCTGTCTCTAATGCATAACCCCAAACGATAGTGGTAGATCGGTAAGAGACATCATAGATCGCACCATATCTAATAAAGTACGGTTATGACGTTCGGACACACCATTACACTGAGGTGTTCCAGGTGGCGTGAGTAGTGAAACTATTTCACATTGTTTTAACTGAAGGCCAAACTCGTAACTCAAATATTTCATCTCTGCGACCTTATCGTAGAAACTTTTATTTTCTTGTTACGATGATTCTCCACTTCACTATGAAATTCTTTGAACTTTTCAAATGTTTCAGACTTGTGTTTCATCAAGTAGATATACCCATATCTGCTCAAATCATCTGTGAAGGTCAGAAAATAACGATACTTGCTGCGAGCCTTAACACTAATCGGACCGCATACATCAGTATGTATTATTTCCAATAAGTCAGTTGCTCGCTCCATTGTTCCGGAGAACGGAGTCTTAGTCATCTTGCCCATGAGGCATGGTTCGCAAGCATCAAGTGATTCATAATCAAGTGATTCCAAAAGTCCATCAGCATGGAGTTTCTTCATGCACTTTACACCAATATGACCTAAACGGCAGTGCCACAAATAAGTTGCACTATCATTATTAACTTTAAACAGAACAACAATTATTCTCCAATTTACATGAATAATCGTTTTGCAATAAACATGATCCAATCATATTCATGCTCAACGCAAACACCAAATAACACTTATTTAGGTTCAACACTAATCCCGAAAGTTATATGGATTGTGCGATGATGATCACATCAATCTTGGAACTACTTCCAACACACATCGTCACTTCATCCTTAACTAGTCTCTGTTCATTTTGCAACTCCTGTTTTAAGTTACTACTCTTAGCAACTAAACCAGTATCAAATACTGAGGGGTTGCTATAAACACTAGTAAAGTACACATCAATAACATGTATATCAAATATACTTTTGTTCACTTTGCCATCCTTCTTATCCGCCAATTATTTGGGGTAGTTCTGCTTCCAGTGACCAGTCCTTTTGCAGTAGAAGCACTCAGTCTCAGGCTTAGGTCCAAACTTGGGCTTCTTCACTTGAGCAGCAACTTGCTTGCTGTTCTACATGAAGTTCCCTTTCTTTCCCTTTGCCCTTTTCTTGAAACTAGTGGTCTTGTTAATCATCAACACTTGATGCTCTTTCTTGATTTCTGATTTCATCATCATGAAAAGCTCGGGAATCGTCTACGTTATCCCTTGCATACTATAGTTCATCACGAAGTTCTACTAACTTGGTGATGGTGACTAGAGAATTCTGTCAATCACTATCTTATCTGGAAGATTAACTCCCACTTGATTCAAGCGATTGTAGTACCCAGACAATCTGAGCACATGCTCACTGCTTGAGCTATTCTCCTCCATCTTTTAGCTATAGAACTTGTTGGAGACTTCATATCTCTCAACTCGGGTATTTGCTTGAAATATTAACTTCAACTCCTGGAACATCTCATATGGTCCATGATGTTCAAAACATCTTTGAAGTCCCGATTCTAAGCCGTTAAGCATGGTGCACTAAACTATCAAGTAGTCATCATATTGAGCTAGCCAAACGTTCATAACGTCTGCATCTGCTCCTGCAATAGGTCTGTCACCTAGCGGTGCATCAAGGACATAATTCTTCTGTGCAGCAATGAGGATAAACCTCAGATCACGGATCCAATCCGCATCATTGCTACTAACATCTTTCAACTTAGTTTTCTCTAGGAACATATAAAATTAAACGGGGAGCAACATCGCGAGCTATTGATCTACAATATAGATATGCTAATACTACCAGGACTAAGTTCATGATAAATTAAAGTTCAATTAATCATATTACTTAAGAACTCCCACTTAGATAGACATCCCTCTAATTAATCCTCTAAGTGATCACGTGATCCATATCAACTAAACCATGTCCGATCATCACGTGAGATGGAGTAGTTTCAATGGTGAACATCATTTATGTTGATCAAATCTACTATATGATTCACGCTTGACCTTTCGGTCTCAGTGTTCCGAGGCCATATCTGTTATATGCTAGGCTTGTCAAGTTTAACCTGAGTATTCCGCGTGTGCAACTGTTTTGCACCCGTTGTATTTGAACGTAGAGCCTATCACACCCGATCATCACGTGGTGTCTCAGCACGAAGAACTTTCGTAACGGTGCATACTCAGGGAGAACACTTATACCTTGATAATTTAGTGAGGGATCATCTTATAAAGCTACCGTCGAACTAAGCAAAATAATATGTAGAAAAGATAAACATCACATGCAATCAAAATATGTGACATGATATGGCCATCATCATCTTGTGCCTTTTATCTCCATCTCCAAAGCATCGTCATGATTTCCATCGTCATCGGCATGACACTATGATCTCCATCATCTTGATCTATATCAATGTGTCCTCACATGGTCGTCTCGCCAACTATTGCTCTTGCAACTATTGCTATCGCATAGCGATAAAGTAAAGCAATTATTTGGCGCTTGCATCTTATGCAATAAAGAGACAACCATAAGGCTTCTGCCAGTTGCCGATAACTTCAACAAAACATGATCATCTTATACAACAACTTATATCTCATCACATCTTGACCATATCACATCACAACATGCCCTGCAAAAACAAGTTAGACGTCCTCTACTTTGTTGTTGCAAATTTTACGTGGCTGCTACGGGCTGAGCAAGAACCGTTCTTACCTACGCATCAAAACCACAACGATAGTTTGTCAAGTTGGTGCTGTTTTAACCTTTGCAAGGACCGGGCGTAGCCACACTCGGTTCAACTAAAATTGGAGAAACTGACACCCGCTAGTCACCTGTGTGCATAGCACGGCGATAAAACCGGTCTCGCGTAAGCGTACGCGTAATGTCGGTCTGGGCCGCTTCATCCAACAATACGGCCGAACCAAAGTATGACATGCTGGTAAGCAGTATGACTTGTATCGCCCACAACTCACTTGTGTTCTACTCGTGCATATTACATCAACGCATAAAACCTGGCTCTGATACCACTGTTGGGGAACACAGTAATTTCAAAAAAATTCCTACGCACACGCAGGATCATGGTGATGCAAAGCAACGAGAGGGGAGAGTGTTGTCCACGTACCCTCATAGACCGAAAGCGGAAGCGTTAGCACAACGCGGTTGATGTAGTCGTACGTCTTCACGATCCGACCGATCAAGTACCAAACGCACGGCACCTCCGAGTTCAGCACACGTTCAGCCCGATGACGTCCCTCGAACTCCGATCCAGCCGAGTGTTGAGGGAGAGTTTCGTCAGCACGACGGTGTGGTGACGATGATGATGTTCTACCGACGTAGGGCTTCGCCTAAGCACCGCTACAGTATTATCGAGGTGGACTATGGTGGAGAGGGGCACCACACACGGTTAAAAGATCAAACGATCAATTGTTGTGTCTCTAGGGTGCCCCCTGCCCCTGTATATAAAGGAGCAAGGGGGGAGGTGCGGCCGGCCAGGAGGGACGCGCCAGGTGGAGTCCTACTCCCACCGGGAGTAGGACTCCCTCCCTTTTCCTAGTTGGATTAGGAGTGGAGGGGAAAGAGGAGGGAGAGAGGAAGGAAAGGGGGCGCCGCCCCCTTCTCCTTATCCTATTCGGACTAGGGGGGAGGGGCGCACGGCCCTGCCCTGGTCGCCTCTCCTCTTCTCCAGAAAGGCCCACTATGGCCCATTAAGCCCCCGGGGGGTTCCGGTAACCCCTCGGTACTCCGGTAAAATCCCGATTTCACCCGGAACACTTCCGATATCCAAATATAGGCTTCCAATATACCAATCTTCATGTATCGACCATTTCGAGACTCCTCGTCATGTCCGTGATCACATCCGGGACTCCGAATAACCTTCGGTACATCAAAACATATAAACTCATAATATAACTGTCATCGAAACGTTAAGCGTGCGGACCCTACGGGTTCGAGAACTATGTAGACATGACCGAGACACGTCTCTGGTCAATAACCAATAGCGGAACCTGGATGCTCATATTGGCTCCCACATATTCTACAAAGATCTTTATCGGTCAGACCGCATAACAACATACGTTGTTCCCTTTGTCATCGGTATGTTACTTGCCCGAGATTCGATCGTCGGTATCTCAATACCTAGTTCAATCTCGTTACCGGCAAGTCTCTTTACTCATTCCGTAATACATCATCCCACAACTAACTCATTAGTTGCAATGCTTGCAAGGCTTAAGTGATCTGCATTACCGAGAGGGCCCAGAGATACCTCTCCGACAATCGAAGTGACAAATCCTAATCTCGAAATATGCCAACCCAACAAGTACCTTCGGAGACACCTGTAGAGCACCTTTATAATCACCCAGTTACGTTGTGACATTTGGTAGCACACAGAGTGTTCCTCCGGTAAACGGGAGTTGCATAATCTCATAGTCATAGGAACATGTATAAGTCATGAAGAAAGCAATAGCAGAATACTAAACGATCGTGTGCTAAGCTAACGGAATGGGTCAAGTCAATCACATCATTCTCCTAATGATGTGATCCCGTTAATCAAATGACAACTCATGTCAATGGCTAGGAAACATAACCATCTTTGATCAATGAGCTAGTCAAGTAGAGGCATACTAGTGACACTCTGTTTGTCTATGTATTCACAGATGTATTATGTTTCCGGTTAATACAATTCTAGCATGAATAATAAACATTTATCATGATATAAGGAAATAAATAATAACTTTATTATTGCCTCTAGGGCATATTTCCTTCAATTAGGACGACCAGGGTAATTTGTATATTGATATTCTGCATCAAGAATCAGAGCAAAAGCTCTTTTCTGTGATTTAAGAAAATTATTTTCGTGAGCGCAAAGTTTCTTTCTTTTTCAGCAAGATCAAACAACTATCACCCAAGAAGATCCTAAAGGCTTTACTTGGCACAAACACTAATTAAAACACAAAAAACACAATCATACCAGTAGCATAATTGTGCAAACACACAAAACAGAAAGCAAAAAGCAAAAATAAATTTTATTCATTGGGTTGCCTCCCAACGAGCGCTATAGTTTTACGCCCCTAGCTAGGCAAAATATTTCAACGATGCTCACACAACAAATAATAATCAAAACACAAAGAGAGCATCATGAAACATGTGACAAACACATTTAAGTATAACATTCTTCCTATGCATAGGAATTTTATAGGAAAACAAATTATCAAGACAAGAAACATCTAGCATATGCAAAGGAGAGGAATAAAACATTAGCAATCTCAACACAACGAGAGGAAATTTAATAACATGAAAATTTCTACAACCATATTTTCCTATCTCATAATAATTATATGTAGGATCATAATCAAATTCAATAATATAACTATCATATAAAATTTTCTCTTTATGATCCACATACTTGCAAAGTTGACACTCTTCCAAAATAACGGTATTATCGTCAAATAAAGTCATGACCTCTCCAAACCCACTTTCATAAAAAAAATTCATAAGATTGAACATTCTCAAAATATGTGGGATTATTTTTAGCTGAAGTTGACACTCTTCCAAACCCACTTTCAATATTATCGCAAACATATTCATCATGAGGCTTAGATATATTTTCAAGATCAGAAGAAATATTATCACCCCAATCATGATCATTGCAATAAGTAGCGGACATGACAAAACAAGCATCCCCAAGCTTGGGGTTTTCCATATTATTAGCACAATTGACATTAATAGAATTTATAGTAAAATCATTACAATCATGCTTTTCGTTCAAGGAGCTATCATGAATCACTTCATAAATTTCTTCATCACAATTTTCAGATTCACGATTCTCAAGCAAAGCTTCATAAAGATAATCCAGTGCACTCAACTCACTAGCAATTGGTTCATCATGATTGGATCTTTAAAAAGATTAGCAAGTGGATGGGGATCCATATCAATAGATTTTTAGCAAGCGAAGATGCAAGCATATAGAAGGCACATGGCAACACAAGCAAAAGATCTGACGAGAAAAAGGCGAACGAAAAAGAGGGCGAATGAAACGGCAAAATTTTGTGAAGTGGGGCAGAGGAAAATGAGAGGCAAATGGCAAATAATGTAAATTGCAAGGAGATGATATTTGCGATTAGGAACCTGGTATATGTTGAGGATCCTCCCCGGCAACGGCGCCAAAAATTCCTTTTGATGTCGCTTGAAACTACGTCGGTATTTCCCCAAAGAGCAAGGGATGATGCAGCACAGCGGCTGTAGGTATTTCCCTCAGATATGAAACCAAGGTTATCAAACCAGTAGGAGAACCAAGCAACACTGTCGTGGTATTCTCACGGGGGGCTTGCGAGTCGACAGATGCCACAAGGGCTTAGTGTGAGGGTAAGACTGCTGCTGATAGGCCCGGGAGCGGGTATGCGTGTAGCACGCGCTAGTTTACCCAGGTTCAGGGCTCTCCGAAGAGATAACACCCCTACTCCTGCATGTCTGGGTATATGTGGTATATCTGTAGTACAGAGTGCTCCTGGAGCTGTATCTGAGCTTAGTGCCATAGGCATCTGGCTTTGTATATGTCTTATATATGTGTATGAGCTAGCTAGCAAGTGGGCATGAGAGAGCTCCACCGTGAGTGGGCCTGGATGCATGCGTGTGTGTCAGCCTCCAGTGGATGGATGGATGGGTGGCATATATATAGGTGAGCTAGCTTACTACCTAAGCTAGGTAGTGGCGTGGGGGGCAAGTGGGCATGGGGCACCATGCCCATGATGGTGTGGACGTGATGTGCATGCCTCCTTGTCCTTGGTGCACTTTATAAAACAGTGCCCAGGGACAGATACACTATAGATGATGTCGTCGCGGTACAGCCGTCTCGTCCGCGGTATGGACGTCACGTCGGTGTCTTGTCGGTGTCGGGTCAGGCTGCAGTCGGTAGCCAGCTGGTTGGCGCAGTCGGCAGCCGGCCGGGCAGAGCAGTCGGACGGGGAGCCGGTAGTCGGACTGAGGGGCTTTGCTAGCCCCGATGTCTTGAATTATTGTCTCGCTGTATTCGGGGTATCCGTGGCCAATTACTCCGACAGTAGCCCCCAAGCCTCCGGACAACTTGGCAAAGTTGGGCGGAGGTTTTTTGGCGGGTGTTCATGGAAATGATCATGCAAAAAGACAAAGTTAGTCCACGCAAATATATCAAATGATTGCTTTTAGCATTGCAAGTTTTATGCGGAGGGTGCCGACTCGGTTTCGTCCGAGCCCCCTTCAATCTTTTTCGTGTTCCCTCTGCTCTTTGGCTTGTGCTCTCGCTTGCCGGACAGCCGCTCTGCGGTCTGTGGCTGAGAGTGGGCCGCGGAGTGGAGTGTACAATACTCAGACTCTGGGAGCGAATTCAACCGAGTAGATACTTGTAAAGGAAACGGCCGGGTCGCCCGAACCGTTTTTCTTCCCGGACGTTTTTCGCGTGGGTGGCCTTCAGCGTTCACTCTTGCTAGCCGGACAGCCGCTCTGTGGTCTGTGACTAAGAGTGGGCCTTTGGTACCGTGCACGCTACAAAGCTGTCTGCAGGAACTAACGTCTCAGGCCAAGTGGTCAGTCCCCGGGCCAACTCTGGCTGGCGCCAGGGCGAGCAGTGCTGCAACTGTAATAAAATGCGGAGATAGCCCCCGAGCATCGCTCGGGGTTATCTGTGCTCTCGCGGTGAAAAAAATATGCAGGTGAGGAGCTCACATTGATTTTCGTGTAGCCGAGGCGAAGGTCGTCGAAGACAGCCGGCGCGGCTCGGCGCTCGCGGAGCGCGTCGGCGCACCCGCTGGGTGTAGCCGTCAAGCCTCTAGGTGCTCGAGGAGGGGTCCCGGCCGGTCAGGCTCGACCGGCCAGGCGGCGAGGCGTCTTGCAGCGCCCTTTTTCTTCTTCTGACGGCTGCTGGTAGCCGGACAAAACTCTTCTCTTGTCTGCAATCTTCCATGGGGGCGCGCCAACGCACCCACTGGGTGTAGCCCCCGAGATTCGGGCCGACTGCTGAGCAGTTGGGCCGGATCTTCCGGCAACGACTTTGTCTTCTTTCCTCGCGGGGGCGCGTCAGCGCGCCTGCTAGGTGTAGCCCCCGAGATTCGGGCCGACTGCTGAGCAGTCGGGCTGGATCTCCTGGCGACTACTTTGTCTTCTTCTTTGCGGGGGCGCGTCAGTGCACCCGCTGGGTGTAGCCCCCGAGATTCGGGCGACTGCTGAGCAGTCGGGCCGGATCTCCCGGCAACTATTTTGTCTTCTTTGTTGAAGTTCATTCTTTTTTCTTCTCTTTGTCCGGCTACAGCCGAACGGAAATTTCCTTTTCATCCGACTGGTCAGCCGGACTCCGACTCAGCAGTCAGAATCTTTGCAGCGAGCAGGCGGCCAACACCTTCTTTACAGCAGGCGGTCGGACACACATCAGACAGTCAGACGCAATTTTCAGTCGTGCGCGGGCAGTCGAACGCACATTTGGCAGTCGGACGCCAATTCCAGCCGGATGCGTGCAGTCGAACGCACATCTCTCTCTCTCTCTCTCTCTCTCTCTGTTTTACATAGTCGGCTTTTTCTTTTCTCTGTTAGCCGGCTACTCCCTCCATTTTTTTTCTAGGCACTCGGCCCTTTGACTTTTCTACCCGGCCCTGTTTCTTCTTTCTCTTCTTGGGCAGCCGGCCCTGCGAGGGCGCCAGTCGGCGCGAGGCGGGAGGTGGACGGGCACGCGGACGCCGGCTGGAGCGGCAAGCCGGCCGCGCGCGTGGATGTCGGTTGGAGCAGCGAGTCGGCCAAGGCGGTGCGAGGCGGGAGCCGGCCAAGGCGGCGCGTCGCGGCCGGCCGAAGTACCGCAACCCGGCAGATGGCGCGGGAGGCCGGGACAGGGCCGCAGCCGGCACGGCGTGGTCGGAGCCAGCCCGCACGGGGGCTGAGGCGAGGCGGGGCGGCTGGGGCGCGCAGCCACACGGGCAGGGCGGACGCTGGCCCGCGGACGCACTGGCGGGCGGAGTCGGCGCGGCGCGGTCGAAGCCGGCCTGGGGCGAAGCGAGGCGGCCGGGCGGAGCCGGGGGCGCACAGGGGCAGCCGGATCTGGCGCGGCACGGAAGGAGCTGGACCCGGCCCCGCGGGCGTAGGCGGCGAGCTGGCAGGTGCTGGGGGAGCCGGACCGGAACGACGGGTCGAGGGCCGGGTGCGGGAACCCGCGCGGGAGCCGGTACGCCTTGGGCGCGCGAAGGGGAGGCCGGGCGCGGCCGGATGGCGCGTAGTCGGCCGGGCGCGGCCAGACAGCGGGAGAAGATCCGGCCGGTGCGGGGCGAGGCGGAGCCGGGTGACGAAGTCGACCTGCGCGGGGCGGCCACCCGGAGACGGCGGTGGCGGAGGCGCAGCCGGCCGCGGTAAGCCGGCGCGGGGGCGTGGCCGACCGAGGCGGGACTTTGCCCGCGAGCGAGGACGCGGAGCCGCGCACAGGCGAACGCGGGTGCAGGGGAGCGGAGGGAGACGCCGCGGCGGGGGAGGAGGCAGAGCCGTGCAGAGGCCGGCGCGGGGCTGCGGCAGGACAGAGGCCGGCCCGGGGCAGTGGCGGCTGGCGCGGACTGGTCCGGGGTCGGCAGGAGCCGGCGCGGCGGGCAGAAGCCGACGCGGAGCCAGCGAGCAGCTGGCGGGCAAAGCGCAAGGGCGGGCGGAGCCGGACCCAGCAGCGGCGGCGAGCTCGACGCGGGAGAGGCGCAGGCGGCAGACTGCCCGGAGCCGCGCGACGCGGGCAGAAGGGGCCGGGCGCGGGGCGAGAGGAGCCGGACCCGGCGCTGGAGCGCGAGCGCGTCTGGCCAGGCGCACGCGGTGAGGTGGCCACGAGGAGGGCCTTTGTGGTCGGGGCTAGTCATGGGCCGAGCAGAGTCTGGCCATTATTCGGCCATTGTCTGACAAATGTATATGCAGTGTCCGACATGTATCTGGGATGTGTATGTCTGTTGTCTGACTATCGTCTGGCTACTATACGGGGATTATCCGGCTAGTGTGTAACCATTGTATGGCTTGTGGATGGGCAATGTTTGGCTTGCTGGCTAGCTAGATTGCAAAGATGGTATGTGGAGGAGCGAACGCGCGTTTCGGCTGGAGCAAGGCGCAACGCGGAGGGAAGCAGACGCGAGCGGCGCGTGGATGGACACGGCCGACCGAAGCGAGGCCCCGCGCGCGGGGACGGACGACCGGCGTTGTGGTGGTGGTGACGAAGAAGGCGAGGCCGACGGCGAGGACGTGTCGCCCCTCGCGGCCATTCCGGGGGCATGTCGATGTCGAGCCCCCGACCGCTATCGAAGAGACGGCGCGACGCCGCGGCGGTGAAGACGAAAATGGTCCCGCCCGGACTGCGTAACCAGCAGCAGCGTGGTAGCATAGTAGTAGTACCGCCCCACGGTGGGCGCCAACTGTCGTGGTATTCTCACGGGGGGCTTGCGAGTCGACAGATGCCACAAGGGCTTAGTGTGAGGGTAAGACTGCTGCTGATAGGCCCGGGAGCGGGTATGCGAGTAGCACGCGCTAGTTTACCCAGGTTCGGGGCTCTCCGGAGAGATAACACCCCTACTCCTGCATGTCTGAGTATATGTGGTATATCTGTAGTACAGAGTGCTCCTGGAGCTGTATCTGAGCTCAGTGCCATAGGCATCTGGCTTTGTATATGTCTCATATATGTGTATGAGCTAGCTAGCAAGTGGGCATGAGAGAGCTCCACCGTGAGTGGGCATGGATGCATGCGTGTGTGTCAGCCTCCAGTGGATGGATGGATGGGTGGCATATATATAGGTGAGCTAGCTTACTACCTAAGCTAGGTAGTGGCGTGGGGGGCAAGTGGGCATGGGGCACCATGCCCATGATGGTGTGGACGTGATGTGCATGCCTCCTTGTCCTTGGTGCACTTTATAAAACAGTGCCCAGGGACAGATACACTGTAGATGATGTCGTCGTGGTACAGCCGTCTCGTCCGCGGTATGGATGTCACGTCGGTGTCTTGTCGGTGTCGGGTCAGGCTGCAGTCGGCAGCCGGCTGGTTGGCGCAGCCGGCCGGGCAGAGCAGTCGGATGGGGAGCCGGCAGGAGCAGCCGGGCAGTCGGACTGAGGGGCTTTGCTAGCCCCGATGTCTTGAATTATTGTCTCGCCGTCTTCAGGGTATCCGTGGGCAATTACTCCGACAAACACAACGTAAACAGTCCCTGCACACAAATAACAACACCTCGCAACCCGACGTGTTAAAGGGGTTGTCAATCCCTTTCGGGGTACGACGCCTCAAACGGTGCATGGACGGGAAATAAATTGTAGTAGATTGAAATAATAGATCGCAAATAAAATAAAATGCAGCAAAGTATTTTTGTAATTTTGGTTTAATAGATCTGAATAAAAAGAGGAAATAAAATAGATCGCAAAGCAAATATATGAGAAAAAAGACCCGGGGGCCGTAGGTTTCACTAGTGGCTTCTGTCAAGAAAGATAGCAAACAGTGGGTAAACAAATTACTGTTGGGCAATTGATAGAACTTCAGATAATTATGACGATATCCAGGCAATGATCATTACATAGGCATCACGTCCAAGATTAGTAGACCGACTCCTGCCTGCATCTACTACTATTACTCCACACATCGACCACTATCCAGCATGCATCTAGTGTATTAAGTTCATGGAAAAACGGAGTAATGCAATAAGAACGATGACATGATGTAGACAAGATCCGTTTATCTATGGCTGTAGATATAGATCCCGTCTTTTTATCCTTAGTAGCAATTATACATACGTGTCAGTTCCCTTTCTATCACTGGGATCAAGCACCGTAAGATCGAACCCACTACCGGGCACCTCTTCCCATTGCAAGATAAATAGATCAAGTTGGCCAAACAAAACCCAAATATCGGAGAAGAAATACGAGGCTATAAGAGATCAAAGAAACTCAAATAACTTTCATGGATATAAAATGGTATAACTGATCATAAACTCGAAGTTCATCAGATCCCAACAAACACACTGCAAAAGAGTTACATCATATGGATCTCCAAGAGACCATTGTATTGAGAATTCAATGAGAGAGAGAGAAAGCCATCTAGCTACTAACTACGGACCCGAAGGTCTACAAAGAACTACTCACGCATCATCGGAGAGGCACCAATGGAAGTGGTGAACCCCTCTGTGATGGTGTCCAGATTGGATCTGGTGGTTCTGGACTCTGCGGTGGCTGGATGAATATTTTGTCGATGCTTCTAGGGTTCTGGGATTTTTGGGGTATTTATAGAGAAAAGAGGTTGTCCGGGGGGCACCTGAGGTGGGCACAACCCACCAGGGCGCGCCTAGGCCTCCTGGCGCAGCTTGGTGGGTTGTGCCCCCCTCAGGGCACCCCCCAGGTGCAACCAGGGCCCATTGCCTTCCTTCTGGCCCATAAAAAATCATCGTGGAGTTTCGTGGCATTTGGACTCGTTTTGATATTGATTTCCTGCGATGTAAAAAACATGACAAAAAACAGCAACTGGCACTTGGCACTATGTCAATAGGTTAGTACCAAAAAATGATATAAAATGACTATAAAATGATTATAAAACATCCAAGATTGATAATAAAACAGCATGGAACAATAAAAAATTATAGATACGTTGGAGACGTATCATGCCATGACCAACTATGGCATCAAGATCAAGCACATCAGAAGTGACAACGACACAGAATTCAAGAACACCGACCTCGACACTTATCTTGATACATTGGGCATCACACATGAGTTCTCTGCTCCATACACACCTCAGCAAAATGGCATCATGGAGCGCAAGAATAGAACCCTTATTGAGATGGCGCGTATGATGCTTAATGAGTACAAGACTCCAAGGAAATTCTGGCCCGAAGCCATTGATACTTCTTGTCACATCATCAACCGTGTATATCTTCACAAGTTCCTAAAGAAGACATCATATGAGCTCCTGACTGGTAAGAAGCCAAATGTCAGCTATTTCAGAGTCTTTGGTGCTAGGTGCTGGATCAAGGACAACATCACACTTCAAAATTTGCACCGAAAGCACATGAACATTTTATGCTTGGCTATGGAAAGGATTCACACTCCTATGGAGTCTTCAACCTCTTTCACTACAAAGTGGTTGAAACTGTGGATGTGCGATTCGATGAGACTAACGCCTCGCAAAGAGAGCACCTACCAAACGTGCTAGATGAAGCTACACCAAGTGAGTCTATCAAGCTTATGGGTACTGGAGAAATCATACCTTCAGAGGAATAGGCTGAAGAGGAAATCATCATTTCTGCACCTGATCGGCATGAAGACACTGCTCAACCTGAAGCCAATGCTGATGATGAAGACATTGATCAGCAAGGGCAAAATCTTCATCCAGTACATCCTCGTGTTGCTAATGAAGTCCAGATTGAGAAGATAATCCATAGCATGAATGCACCTGGTCCACTTAGTCGTTCAAGAGCAACACAGCTAGCAAATTTTTGTGGGCACTTTGCATTTGTCTCTATATCTGAACCCAAGAAAGTTGATGAAGCCTTCATGGAACCTGAATGGATTCAAGCTATGCAAGAAGAGCTTCAATAGTTTGAGCTGAACAATGTATGGGACCTAGTAAAGCGTCCTGATCCTCGCAAGCACAATATCATCGGCACCAAATGGATCTATCACAACAAACAAGATGAGCATGATCAAGTTGTCAGAAATAAGGCTCGTTTAGTTGCTCAAGGTTACACACAAGTTGAAGGGATTGACTTCGATGAAGCCTTTGCTCCTATGGCTAGGCTTGAAGCCATTCGCATACTGCTAGCCTATGCCAACCACAACAACATTCTTCTGTACCAAATGGATGTAAAAAGTGCCTTCCTCAACGGCAAAATTGAAGAAGTGTATGTTGCACAACCACCTCGCTTTGAAGACCCAAAGCGTCCTGACATGGTATACAAGCTCAACAAGGCACTGTATGGCCTCAAACAAGCACCTCGCGCTTGGTATGACACACTCAAAGACTACCTGAAGAGCAAAGGCTCCAAACCTGGTTCTCTAGATCCCACTCTCTTCACGAAGACATATGATGGTGAACTATTTGTATGCCAAATCTATGTGGATGAAATTATCTTCGGCTCAACTGACAAGAGATACAGTGGTGAGTTTGGGCATATGATGCAAGAGCAATATCAGATGTCCATGATGGGTGAGCTGAAGTTCTTCCTTGGTCTTCAAATCCGTCAGCAGAGAAATGGCATCTTCATATCACAAGAGAAATCCTCAAAGATTGCCTGAAGAAGTTTGGAATGCAAGACTGCAAAGGGCACATGACACCAATGCCAACCAAAGGCCAATTAGGCCCCGACGACAATGGTAAAGAGTTAGATCAAAAGTTATACCGCTCCATGATTGGTTCTTTAATCTACTTATGTGCATCTAGGCCTGATATAATGCTTAGCGTTTGCATGTGTGCCCGATTCTGTCGGCGTTCTGGGAACGGGGGTACCCAGACTTGCCTGCCTGCGGCCCACGACGTGGCTTTGTCCATGGCCCGGTACGGCCGAGCTTCAGCAACAACAACCCAAGACCCTCACGAGGGGCCAAGCCTCGTGAGGCGGACGACACCAAGACCTCCCTGGGGGGCGGCCTCGCTAGGCTGGCTCCCGAGGAGCAGAGATATCTATGCAATGTGCACCTCGCGAGGTTCATATGACGTGAGCCATGATGACCAAGGCCAGGCGGGCGCCAGCAGGCGCAGTGTACCAGTTTCCTCTTTTGTGCTAAGGAGGCAAGCGCATGTGCAGGGTCCCGAGGAATCGACTAAAGGTTCCCATATCGGTGCAACAAGACCAAGACCGCCAGGACGGCAGGATGGAGGTCATCGCGGAGCCCACTGCAGCGTCAGCACCAGAGCCTTTTGCAGGCGAAGACTACTTTTGCCAGGATAGCTTGTACTAGTTGTCTCCCTTCAAATTTGGCCATTGTGGGATCCCTTCCCGCCTACATTTGGGAAGAGGACCAATGCCACTATAAATAGGACTTAGCCACCACCATAGAGGGGGACGGATCGATTCCACCCTGACCACCTCACCAGCTCATCGAGCTCAAGAACACCTCACCTCCCGAGGCTGCTCAACAACTGTACTAGTTCATCCTCAGCCCCTCGAGGCAATCCACCACAAAGCTGGAGTAGGGTATTACACCGCAAGGTGGCCCGAACCAGGATAAACTGCTGTGTCCCTTGTCCCTTGGGTTTGTCGAGCTAGGGCGTGGAATCATTGAGCATGCAGATTGAGAGGGGAGAGTTCTTCGCACGCACCCCAGAGTTTGAACCTCTCAAGGGTCTACGGAACCCCGAATCCGACATTTGGTGTGCCAGGTAGGGGTGCGTCAAAGCTTCACTTCTCTGTCCGCTTCGCCTCTCCAACCTGCCCCCATGGCGAGCACCGCCTCTCCCCCGACCGGACCGACAAGCGCCCATGGAAGTGTTGCGGGCCTCCGAGCTTTCACTCCCGCCCTGCGGAAGGTACAGTGGCCGCCCAAGTTCAGGCCGGAGATGCCGCCTCGTTACGACGGTGCAGCATATCCGGTAGGCTTCCTCCAGGCCTACGAGAAGGTCGTTTGGGCGGCCAGCGGCGATGACAAGGTCATGGCCAACTGGTTCCCCATGGCCATCACTGGCGTACCGCGCGCCTGCCTTCTCAGCCTGCCAGGGTCTTCTGTGGCCTCCTGGGAGGAGCTGGGCGGCCTCTTCATCACGCGCTTCACGGCACCGGTGCCCCACACTGTCGCAGCCCTCCTCAGTGGTTCTCAGGCGCCGCCCTCGGATCGCCACGTCAAGGAGTTCTTTCGCCAAGTGAGTGACGCCCGCGTACAGCAGGGAGCTCCTCCAGGGTGGGCGTCGCCCAGAGCCGACCTCACCTTCGACTCCAGGGACCACCCTGCAACCACAGCAGGCGCAGGCGCGTTCCCGATGCTTTGCACCCCCACCATCTGCAATGTGGCAGTAACCAAGACCCTCATCAATGGCAGAGCTGGCCTCAACGTGCTCTCCGTAGAAGCTTTCGGCCTGCTTCACGTACTGTTCGGCCGGCTACGCACCACCAAGCCTTTCTCCGGAGTCGTCGACGGCTCCACCTGCCCCCTGGGGCAAATCCGCCTACCCATCACCTTCGGCACCCGCGACAACTACTGCACCGAGCTCGTCGACTTTGACATCGCCCGCATCGGCCTCCCGTACAACGCCATCCTCGGGTACCCAGCCCTGGCCAAGTTCATGGCAGCGACTCACCCTGCCTACAACCTCAGGAAGATGCCGGGAAGAAGCGGCGTCCTCACCATGGCTGGAGACACCAAGGAGGCACTGGCGGCTCTCAAGCTTTCCTTTAGGGCCGCGGCCGCCACACGGCCAGAAGCGGGAGGGCCCCTGAGGTCTTGGGGGCTGCACCGGCCAAAAAGAAGCAGTTGTTCTCTCAAGATCGGGCTAAGACAAAGTGGATACCGGTTGACGAGGACGGGGCATCAGGAGCCACCTTCACCATAGGTGCCAACCTCGCCCCGGACCAAGAGGAGGCATTGGTGAGCTTCCTGCGTGCGAACAAGGAAGTGTTCGCCTGGGAGCCCAAGCAGCTAGTTGGGGTCCCGAGGGGGATAATCGAGCACCACCTGAGGGTGTGCCCTAACGTACGCCCGGTGAAGCAGAAGGCACGGTGGCATTCCACGGAGAAGCAGTCCTTCATCGTCCAGGAAACTCGCAAACTACAAGAAGCTTGCGTCATCCGCGAGGTGTGGTACCCGGAGTGGCTGGCGAACCCAGTTGTTGTGCTCGAGAAAGGCGGGAAGGAACACATGTGTGTCGACTTCACCAACCTCAACAAGGCCTGCCCTCAAGACCCGTTCCTGCTTGCATGCATTGATCAGATCGTCGACTCCACCGCCGAGTGCGACCTGCTGTGTTTCTTAGATGCCTTCTCGGGCTACCACTAGATCAAGATGGCGGTACAAGACGTTGAGAAGACAGCCTTCTTGACCCCATGTGGGGTGTACTGCTATATCTGCATGCCGTTCGAGCTACGTAATGTTGGGGCGACCTTCCAGCGGCTGATGCACATCGCCCTAGGCCGGCAGCTCGGGAGGAACGCTGAGGCCTATGTCAACGACATCGTGGTGAAATCTCGGGAGGCAAGGACCCTCATCCAGGATCTAGAGGAGACATTCGCTAGCCTGCGCAAGGTGGACCTACGGCTCAACCCGGAGAAATGTGTGTGGTGTCCCCTCCGGTAAGTTGCTGGGTTTCCTTGTGTTGCACAGAGGAATCGAGGCGAACCCGGAGAAGGTCAAGGCAATAGAAGAGATGAGCCCACTCCAGACTCTCAAGGAAATGCAAAAGCTGGTAGGCTGCGTGACTTCACTGGGGCGCTTCATCTCCAAGCGAGGGGAGCGCGCCCTCCCGTTCTTCAAGCTGATGAAAAATAAGGGCCCATTCGAGTGGACTCTGGAGGCGGACGGGGCGTTTCAAGACCTCAAGAGATACCTCACCATCCCACCAGTGATGGTGGCGCCGCGTCCCCTCGAGCCCCTGGTGCTTTACCTGGCCGCCACGCCTCACGCCGCTAGCGCAGCGCTGGTGGCCGTCCGGGAGGAGCGCCAGACCAAGTGTCTGCCACACGGCGCCGTGCGTTCGGTCGAATGATGCAGCACGAAGGCGACGCCCCTGAAGCCACGGTGGCGCATGCGGATGACCAGCCTCCACAAGACGGCGCTCTTGAGGCTGCAGTTGCCCCAACGGGCGCCCGAGCTCCTGAGGTCCCCCAGCCTCAGGAGGTGCCCCCGCCTCAGGAGGTCTCGGACCCCACCAACACTTCCGCCCTCGTTGAGCACCCGGTGTACTTTGTCAGCACAGTACTGCGTGATGCGCGGGCACGCTACCCCATGCCGTAGAAGCTTCTGCTCGCGCTCCCCGTTGCCTCGTGCAAGCTGCGCCACTACTTCCAAGGCCACCCCAATAAGGTCGTCTCAGCTTACCCGTTGGAGAGGGTGCTCCCGAGTCCCAATGTTGCGGGAAGGGTCGCAGAATGGAACATCGAACTGCAGGCATTCCAGCTGGAGTTTAGCACCACCAGGGTCATCAAGGGTGTCGCGCTCACCGACTTCGTGGCGGAATGGACCGATGCTCCAGGGCCTGAAGCGGGCGAGGACTGGTCCCTCTCGCCAGGGAGCGAGGCACCGGACAGCTGGGTCATGTACTTTGACGGCGCCTTCGCACGTCAGGGCGCGGGGGCTGGAGCCATGCTCATCTCGCCCACCCAAGACAAAATGTATACTATGTCGTGCAACTCTGCTTCCAATGTGGCAAGAAGGTCTCCAACAACATCGCAGAGTACGAAGGCTTGATCGCCGGCCTCAAGGCCGCGGCCGCTATGGGCGTGAAGCGCCTCACCATCAAGGGCGACTCCCAGCTCCTCGTCAACTTCTCCAACAAAGTGTACGAGCCGAAGGATGAGCACATGGAGGCATACCTGGCAGAGGTACGCAAAATGGAGAAACAATTCTTGGGCCTGGAGCTGCAGCACGTACCTCGCGGCACGAACAAGGAAGCCGATGATATCACCAAGAGGTCGTCCAAGCGCCAACCATAGGAGCTCGGCGTCTTCGAGGAGCGGCTCTTCAAGCCTTCGGCAAACCCTCCGGCCGCGGAGTCAACACTGCCTCAGGAGGAGCTTCCCCTGCCACCAGCCTCGGTAGCCCCCGCCTGCGGCCCGACCTCAGGAGCATGCCTGCTCCTCGCGCTCAAGACTCAGGAGGGGTGTTGGACCGAAGAATTCAAGGCGTACCTGCTACAGGGAACCCTACTGGAGAAGGAGGAAGGTGCGGAGCGCGTGGCTCGGTAGGCCACAACCTACTGCATTCAAGACAGTGAGCTATACCGAAAACGACCAAACGATGTTTCCTTGCGATGCATCTCCAGGGAGCAAGGGTCTAAGCTGTTAACTGACATACACGGCGGATACTGCAGACATCACTCGTCATCGCGCACCTTGGTGGGCAAGGCGTTCCATAGCGGATTCTACTGGCCCACGGCACTCAACGACACAACCGAGCTGGTGAAGTCATGAGAAGCATGCCAGTTGCATGCCAAGCAAATCCACCAGCCTGCTAAGGGCCTCCAGACTATCCCGCTCTCGTGGCCGTTTGCGGTCTGGGGGCTGGACATCTTGGGTCCTTTCCCTCGAGCACCCCGGGGCTACCGCTACCTCTACGTCGCCATCGACAAGTTCACCAAGTGGGCGGAGGTGGAGCTAGTACATACCATCCCGGCCGGCTCGGCATTCAAGTTCATCAAGGGCCTCATGAGACGATTCAGAGTCCCTAATCGCATCATCACCGCCAACGGCTCGCAGTTTACTTGCAATCTCTTCAAAACATATTGTGCTAATCTTGGAACGCAGATATGATACACCTCAGTGGCGCACCCCAGGAGCAACGGCCAAGCCGAGCGCGCAAACGCAGAGGTCCCGAGGGGCCTCAAAGCAAGGATTTTCAAGAAGAAGCTCAAAGCCTGCTGCAGGGGCTGGCTGTAGGAGCTCCAGTCCGTGTTGTGGTCCATCCGCTCCACCCTGACCAAGCCGACCGGCGAAACTCCATTCTTCCTCGTCTACGAAGCTGAAGCGATTCTCCCACATGAGGTCAGGCATCACTCTGCGCGGGTCTTGGCGTTTGACGAGGCATGCTAGGACGCCACGCGGGGGATGGACCTCGTGTTGGGGGAGGAACGCCACCGTCAAGCCTCACTCCGAGCGGCAAGGTACCAGCAGGTGCTGCGGCGGTATCACTGCTGCAGCGTTCGCTCCAGGACTCTCGAGGTGGGCGATCTCGTCCTACGGCGGGTGCTCTCCAGGGAAGGGCTACATAAGCTTTCACCCATGTGGGAGGGCCCGTTTAGGGTCGCCCGCGTCTCCAGGCCTGGCGCCGCGCGCCTGGAGACGCAGGACGGGATCCCCATCCAGAACGCCTCGAACATCCAGCACCTCAGGAAGTTCTACCCATGAAGCAAGCCCCAATGCCTGTGAAGGTCTCCGCTTGTGAAACTCTCACGTAACAATGAGTGGGGCTGTACACGCCCCAGAGTCTCCGGAGAGCCGCCCTCGGGCCTCGGGGGCTCCCTCCCACGTCCTAGTGGCAGCACTTAGCTCCGTGCTGGTGAGAAGACTAGAGTAGGTGCCGGACGCGGCTGTTCATTTGCTTGCTTTCTGTAGTTGGTTTGTGATGCTTTTAATGAATTTTTGAGTTCACGCGTTTTCAGTTGTCAAGTCAGCTTTCCCCTTCGTCTTTTCTCTTGCACTTTGGTTGGGCCCAGGAGGAGCGGCAGTAGCCCGTCACTCTTCCTTGCGCGTCTCGCGCGTCTCGCGCGCGGGGGCTAGTGCAGGCGTGTGCGTGCGACGGGCTTGCCCCGCGCCGCAAACACGCTTTGCCATAGCCCTGCTCCCCCAGAGCTTTGCCTTTTTCTATCCTCGCGAGATGCCCTCGAGTAAGCTCATGATCTACGTACCCTCTTGAAGTCCATCCCCCCCGGGTACTGCGACGCGGTGCATTAAGCCACGACCAGCTCATGCCTGAGGGCTCACGCAAGGAAGAATAAGACATCCGACAAAGTTTTCTAACAACTCCGCAGCTTCATGATGCCTACTGAGGTTGATGACTTTCGAGCCGCCAGCAAGGAGGGCCTCACCAGATAATGAAGTGCGCGCTCTCGCAAGGAGGGAAACTACCGCAAGTGTATCAAGCTAAGTTATCCTACCATACCCCTTTGGAGCACGAACACCGCAGCATAACGTCGGAACGATAAACATAGCATAACAGCATAAAAACCTCGGTTCATTACACGCCCCCGTGGGGCCCTCTACCTTTTTTTCAAATGCAGGAAGAAAGGAAAGGTTAAACAAAAGCGGCCTGCACAACCACAGCAGCTCACGAGGCATGGCTCCAAGGGCCCCCGTACTCAGCTCAGCCCGAGCCTTCCTCGCGCTTCACCGGAGCGTGGCGACGGGACGACCCGCCACCGTCCTCGAAGCGAGCCCGGCATCGTGGCGGCTGGTCATAGCCGCCGCTGCTGGTGCTCTCGCTGGAGGAGGAACCGCCGCCGCTGGATGAGCCGCGGCCATCGCCAAAGGAAAGCTCGCCCTCAGTGTCGTCACAGCCATTGTCAAAGCCAAGCTCGTCATCACCGCCGCTGTCTTCGGGGCAGCACCCTGCGCGACGACCGTCTTCCCCAAACACCCTCACGTAGAGGGTCGCGATGCCGTCAAACTTGAAGTGGAGGGTGGACCTCCTGCTCAGGCCGCGCACGCGGGCGAACGTTTGCCAGCAGCGGGCCAGGGCCATGTTGCCCGTGACGGAAACCTCCACCGCGTCCCACGAGGCCTTGCTGCAGCAGCCGTCGGCTTGCAGCCAGAGGCTGTCAAGACCCATGGCTGGCAGCTCGCCGGCAAAGGAGCACATGAGCTGGAGCCAGGCGCCGTCCAGCCTCTCCAACCACACGACGAACTCCAGGAACACCTCCGCCAAGTGGAAGCACGGCCGGGGAGGCCGGGCAACCACGGCGCACCTCCCTTCGGCACAGGGGTGCCTCGCCCCGGGCGGCTCCCGTCGCGAGAAGAAACACCTCTGCGGCCACCAAGGACGACGCCGGTCCCTGAAGGAGTGCGCCCGCGCCCCCGAGGAGCCGCAGCAGGGGTCGCGGTGTGCTTAGGGGGGCGGCCCCGTCCTCTCTTGGGTGGCGGTGAGCCGGGTCCCTCCTGGCGAGCCTTCCCGTTCTCTGCTCCAGAGAACCTCCTAATCGGCGCCATGGGAGTTACAACAAGATGGAGAGACAAGGAAGAAGAAGAAGAAGAAGCGGACTGCGGGAAGACAGATATGAGCAAGGGGGCTCCGCCCCTCCCCTCATTTATAGCCAAGAGGAGGCCAACCGCTGGCCTCCATGATCACACATAACGATGGTTTTTCTCTGCATGCAGCAGAGTCTTGTCAAGTCGAGCGGTTGCCGAGGCAGCGTGGGGAAGCGGAGGCGCCCACGTCCCATCAATCACCACGCGTCGACTGAGGCCGGAGGCGGTTGGGGCCCGCGGCGCTCCGCCCTTGCCCTTTAGCTTCGCCCCGAAGCCAAGTTCGAGCGCGCCTTGGGCCCATGGCTTACTGTCGACGTTCTGGGAACGGGGGTACCCAGACTTGCCTGTCTGCGGCCCATGGCGTGGCTCTGTCCATGGCCCGGTACGGTCCAGCTTCAGCAACAATGACCCAAGACCCTCGCGAGGGGCCAAGCCTCGCGAGGCGGACGACACAAAAACTTAGTAAAGCCCACAAATATCCAAAACAGATAATATAATAGCATGAATACTTCATAAATTATAGACACGTTGGAGACGTATCAATCAATCAAGCAGGAAGTAGGGTATTACCTCCATATCCTTGAGATGTCGTTTAGTTACCTTCATGTGCTTGCCAAATGATGCTTGCCAAAATGCGTGGATAGCACTCACCTATAATACCATATAAAGTAGGATAGCTTGCCAAACAGATGAGTGCTATCCTTGAAATGTCGTTTTATTTTGTTTTGCTTGCTGTTTGAATAGTATCCCAAGATCTGAAATTCTTAAATGAGAGAGAGTCCTCACATAGCTAAATAATTATTTAACTACTCCTTGATCTTCACTTATATCTTTTTGGATTAGTTTGTCATTTACTCGTGTGCTTCACTTATATCCTATGAGTAAATGGTTGAATGATTTGAATATCATGAATCTGAAATTATATATGTTTCATATGCTTATCCCATGGGGAGTAATGACTTCACATATAAGAAGTAGAGGTGGTAAATTTATTGAAAGTTAGCAAACATTGTATTGGTCACTTGAACAATTCATGAAAGAATATTGAGGGAAGAGAGATTTCACATATAAATATGCTATCTTGGACATCTTTTGTAATTGTGAGCACTCATTAAAATATGACATGCTAAAAGGTTGATGTTGGACAAGGAAGACAACATAATGGGTTATGTTTTCTTATATCCGAAATAAAGTATATTGTCATGGATCATTCAACATGCTGAGCTTGCCTTTCCCCCTCATGCTAGCCAAATTCTTTGCACCAAGTAGAGATACTACTTGTGCTTCCGAATATCCCTTAAACTAGTTTTGCCATGAGAGTCCACCATACCTACCTATGGATTGAGTAACATCCTTCAAGTAAGTTGTCATCGGTGCATGCAATAAAAATTGCTCTCTAAATATGTATGATCTATTAGTGTGGAGAAAATAAGCTTTATACGATCTTGTGACGTGGAAGCAATAAAAGCGACGGACTGCATAATAAAGGTCCCTATCACAAGTGGCAATATAAAGTGACGTTCTTTCGCATTAAGATTTTGTGCATCCAACTATAAAAGCGCATGACATCCTCTGCTTCCCTCTGCGAAGGGCCTATCTTTTATTTTTGTCTTATACCTTATGCAAGAGTCATGGTGATCTTCACCTTTCCTTTTTACATTTTATCCTTTGGCAAGCACATTGTGTTGAAAAGATCCTGATGTATATATCCAATTGGATGTAAGGCATCGTGAACTATTATTGTTGACATTACCCTTAAGGTAAAAGGTTGGGAGGCGAATCTATAAGCCTCTATCTTTCTCTGTGTCTGATTAAAACTTTGAACCCATAAATATTGCGTGAGTGTTAGCAATTGTGAAAGACTAAATGATAGTTGAGTATGTGAAGTTTGCTGAATCAAAGCTCTGACATAGACTCTTCCTGAAAATAAGATGAATTGTAATTGTTTGATGACTAATAACGCGGTTTGTTAGGTTTCAAGAAAGTCTATGATCTATACTTGAACATGTGAATAGTTTGTTACTTGATCATGAAATTTTTTATGAGATGAGCTACTGTTATGACATATGATGATGCTAGAAAAGGTGATTGAAATTATCATTGATCAAACTTGTGCACCTGCTAGCATTCACACTTCATAAATTATCTCTTTTATCATTTACCTACTCGAGGACGAGCAGGAATTAAGCTTGGGGATGCTGATACGTCTCCAACGTATCTATAATTTATGAAGTATTCATGCTATTATATTATCTGTTTTGGATGTTTATGGGCTTTACTAAACACTTTTATATCATTTTTGGGACTAACCTATTAACCGGAGGCCCAGCCCAAATTGCTGTTTTCTTGCCTATTTCAGTGTTTCGAAGAAAAGGAATATCAAACGGAGTCCAAACGGAATGAAACCTTCGGGAGAGTTATTTTTGGAACGAAAGCAATCTAGGAGACTTGGAGTAGACGTCAAGGAAGCTTCGAGGAAGCCATGAGGCAGGGAGGCGCGCCCTACCCCCTGGGCGCGCCCCCCACCCTCGTGGGTCCCTCGTGGCTCCCCTGACCAACTTCTTTCGCCTATATATGTCCATATACCCTAAAAACATCGAGGAGCAGAATAGATCGGGAGTTCCGCCGCCGCAAGCCTCTGTAGCCACCAAAAACCAATCTAGACCCGTTCCGGCACCCTGCCGGAGGGGGGATCCCTCACCGGTGGCCATCTTCATCATCCCGGCGCTCTCCATGACGAGGAGGGAGTAGTTCACCCTCGGGGCGGAGGGTATGTACCAGTAGCTATGTGTTTGATCTCTCTCTCTCTCTCTCTCTCTCTCTCTCTCGTGTTCTTGATTCGGCACGATCTTGATGTATCGCGAGCTTTGCTATTATAGTTGGATCTTATGATGTTTCTCCCCCTCTACTCTCTTGTAATGGATTGAGTTTTCCCTTTGAAGTTATCTTATCGGATTGAGTCTTTAAGGATCTGAGAACACTTGATGTATGTCTTGCATGTGCTTATCTGTGGTCACAATGGGATATTCACGTGATCTACTTGATGTATGTTTTGGTGATCAACTTGCGGGTTCCGTGACATTGTGAACTTATGCATAGGGGTTGGCACACGTTTTCGTCTTGACTCTCCAGTAGAAACTTTGGGGCACTCTTTGAAGTTCTTTGTGTTGGTTGAATAGATGAATCTGAGATTGTGTGATGCATATCGTATAATCATACCCACACATACTTGAGGTGACATTGGAGTATCTAGGTGACATTAGGGTTTTGGTTGATTTGTGTCTTAAGGTGTTATTCTAGTACGAACTCTATGATAGATCGAATGGAAAGAATAGCTTTGTGTTATTTTACTACGGACTCTTGAATAGATTGATCAGAAAGAATAACTTTGAGGTGGTTTTGTACCCTACCATAATCTCTTCATTTGTTCCCCGCTATTAGTGACTTTGGAGTGACTCTTTGTTGCATGTTGAGGAATAGTTATATGATCCAATTATGTTATTATTGTTGAGAGAACTTGCACTAGTGAAAGTATGAACCCTAGGCCTTGTTTCCTAGCATTGCAATACCGTTTACGCTCACTTTTATCATTAGTTACCTTGCTGTTTTTATATTTTCAGATTACAAAAACCTATATCTACCATCCATATTGCACTTGTGTCACCATCTCTTCGTCGAACTAGTGCACCTATACAATTTACCATTGTATTGGGTGTGTTGGGGACACAAGAGACTCTTTGTTATTTGGTTGCAGGGTTGTCTGAGAGAGACCATCTTCAACCTACGCCTCCCATGATTGACGTAGGGTTTCAAATGCTCCGTTGAAGAAACGCCACAACTGGCGCCCTCGGAGCCTCGACGAGGAAGATAGCGCGGAAGTCTGTCAATTGATGGGTAAGATAAAGATACTTGCCTAGTCCGGACTATCAATAATCGAGGTAATGGCGACTTCCATAGTGTGGGGGGTACATCCACTCGCTACAAAAAAATACACTTCCGTGATGATACGTGTTTGTCACAGTAGGTCACGTTTTTTGTCATGCATGTACATCTATAACAAATTTATGACAGAATCAAGATAGTCATACCTGTGCTGTCGTAGAAGTGTTCCATGACATTACCAAAATTATCATCACGGAAGTGTCCACTTCCATGACGATAAATCGCGCGTCACAGAAGTGCTTTCGTCAAGGGTGGCCGACATGTGGCATCCACCGTAACGGAACGCCGTTAAGCTATCGGGTCCGGTTTTGGATCCGATAACCCGTTAACAGCCCCGACCAATGGGGATTTTCCACGTGTAAAATCATCATTGGCTGGAGAAAACACGTGTCGACTCACCGTTGGGACAGATGTCATCCACTCATTGGACCCAAAGCGCCTATGATACGTTGACACGTGGCACGGCCCAAAAGAGGCCCATTCCTGTGAAAGGCCGGCCTGTTTGACTTGGTCAAAAGGTGGCGGGCCGGCCCACGGCAAGCCTGTTGACGGCATGTTCGCATATAGCCCATTTACATCCCGCTAACCCAGGGCCCGTTTACGGCCTATCCGAATTAGGCCAGTAGCGTCATCTGGGCCGTCCAATATAATTCCAGCCCGTTTTAACTTCCGGCCCATGTATGGCCCATGACGTCTTTTGGCCCATCTGAGGCCCTTAGTAACCCTCGGCCCGTTAACGGCCTGTGGTAAAACTGGCCCGTGATGAACAGTGTATCACTTTATACCCATTGACGGCCCATTATACCGTTGGGCCGTTTCCAGCCCATTTTATCTTTCGGCCTTCTCAGGGCCCATTTATTCTTGGGCTCATTTCCAGCATTCGTTTACTTACGGCCCATTACAGGCCTTTTCTGCTTGTGGGCCAAATTCAGCCCGTGGATACAGTTGGCCCGTTCGGTCCCTAGGCCCCATTACTGGAAAGGCTCGGCTTCAAAACCGTACGTTTTGTGGCCCGTAAATCTGTTGGGCCATTTTCATAGCATCATCAAATATGGCCGTTTAACGGCCCGTTATGGTCAGCCCATAAAACGTACGATTTCCACTCTAGCCCATTTACGGCCCCTTACACGGCCCGTACAAGGCCCATAGATGAGACGGCCCGTAGAAGGCCCATTGACCCGACGGCCCACAGAAGGCCCATTGACCCGACGGCCCATAGAAGGCCCATGGATCCGCTGGCCCATGGAAGGCCCATGGATCCGACAGCCGATAGAAGGCCCACGGATCCGACAGCCCATAGAAGGCCCATGAATCCGACGGCCACAGAAGGCCAGGGATCGTCCGTCCCGTAGATGTCCCATGGAACGTACGACCTGTGGAGGGCCATGGTCACTACAACGTTTGGGCGAGTTGACCCCCGTTTGAACGATATAGCATATTCAAAGAATTATCCTACTCTATACTATCACCTCTAAAAAACATACACTATACAATAAAGAGACTAAGGCATAGAAACGTAGAATAATCCTACACTATACAATAACGAAATTACAGCCGATTATACCCACTGGCATTATGGTTCGGCACCAGTGATAATAAAGCATACACAAAGAGCAAATTACATACACTGGGCAAATACAGCTCATACATCATGGACGCGCATCAACATAACTTACCATTTGAACTATAATCTCTTCAGAAAATAGGATTGGCCAGATTTAGATAGCAGAAATTTCAGTCTGCAAAATCTCCAATTCCTTCGTTGTTACCTCAGTGTCTTGTTTCATTTTTTTGACTCCTGCATCTAATACCTGCATGTCCAGTCTCAACTTGTTGATTGTACGTTCAGAATCATGTACACGTTGTCTTGCCACCTCTAGTTGATGCTCGAGAACATCAGCACATTCCAATTCCAATCCATAATCATTCGGTAACGGCCATGCCACACTGCTCGCATATCTTTGTGTTGATGTCACTTCATCCTGAAATGTTTCTGTAAGTACACATGACTAGGGAAAAAATATAGTTACAACAGTGAAGCGAGCAAGGCAGACTATTTTGTACATGGCAAAACAGGACTAACAATAATGTTACACGTCATGAAGCATAAGCAGGTGATATTTTAAAAATTATAAAAAAGGTAGTCTGTGCAGCCTGCATACAGAAACCTCTCTTAGCTCACTAGAGGAGCATGATGTTGGGGCCCAATCCAAAACACAGACAAGTTACAAATTTAGACAACACGTTGCGTAGAAGTAAGCAAGCAATTGGCCATTCTGTAGCTTAATTAAAGTCTTAGGGAGCATAATGAACAGCAGAGGATTTCATACAAACATACTATAGCAAGCAAAACTATGCAATCATTAGCCTAGTATAAACTAGATTGTGAGCCTCATTCAATAATAGTTGGTTAATAGACTTCAAAGCTTCAGGCACACTTCGGCAGAGTAATTAAATGTTAAGGCCTTTAATTATGTCAACTAATAGTTATACAAGTACCCAACATCAGGCATCATTCTTTGGGCATCTCATTAACTGAGGACAAATAAAGCAATTGAAAAGAGCAAATTAACTATGCCTGAAACAAACAAGGAATTGAACTGTTGAGTTGGATACAGTGACTTACCTTAACAGGTTGAAGAGGCTCAGCGCAGCTCCTACTTCTCTTGCAAGGCTCCTTCCTAACATCTTGTACTTGGAAATCCTCAATCTTATCTTCATTGCACCCCCTCTGCAAGGTGACACAAACTAGTTACTCGTCTCCTTGGAAGATAAATATGCATACTTTCCAGTCTGTGAACACAAAAGGATGAGATTATAACAAAACAACACCACATAATGAAACATGCCGCATCTCTTGCACTTTCACACAATGAAATGAGCATTTACTATACGTGCACTATGTAAAAACTAGGCATACCTTCGAACTGGACCTCCAAGTACTCTTGGAGAGCCTACTTTAGTGTACAGCCAAACCTTTATGTCACCTATGAGTTAGAAAAGGCCCCACTACAGCAGCCCTTAGGGTTTAAATCATTGACAAGCTCTATTAGAGTGTTAGGTCAAGAACATCAAGTAATCAAAGCAAGCAATCCTAGTATGGCTGACTGATGCAAACAAGCGATTGAACAGATGTGTGAGCAAATCTTACATATCAAGAAAAGAAGCAAAGAAGGAGGCTTAAAGACCATCACTTGACTGACCATATTTAAGGGGCATTTAAACATCATGTGCAACGTATGAACTAACGTAAACATTGCATATTCCAAATTCTACAGTGGAATGCACATGTATTAGGTTATGCCATGTATGATGATGCCTAAATGTACACTATAGTAGGCAGGAGTGATTCATCATTGCACGCACAATTGAATTGCAGGTTAAGGGCCAGTTCTATTCCGCCTTTTCAGGGCTTATTGTCAAAATAAGCTATAAAAGATGTAAAGAAGTCATTTTTGAGTTATGGGCTTGGGCTTAACTAATTTCACTTTGGAGCGGGGTGTTTCCGGTAGAACCTCACTAAAAATTGAAGGGAAGGGGAATAGTGAAATGACTCTGTTGTCTGCCTATATTACACTCAAAATGCAACTGGTGACACCCGCGTCACACCTCACCCTCAAGTAAAAACAAACACGCAAGCGTTCATTGCCCTGCCCGCTTGCATATCCTCTCCCCTTTCCCTCTACCTCGATCCCCTGCCTGCAGCACTAGGGTTCCTCCAGCAAGCCGTCGCCACTGGTCCCATCTGGCCTGGTCCTCAATGATGCTCTGTCCAGCTAGGCTACATGGCCGGAGGGTAGGGGTAAATCTCCCTGGCTGCTCCTCCCTTTGGTGCCGCCCCTCATTCTCATGGTCTCCAGTAGCTGCTCCACTGTGGTTCATCCAACGCACTACTCCGTCAGGTGCTGCACAACTACGGCTGATGCCACACTGCGGCAGAAGGCACCTTATTCCCCCTCCCCACCTCCCAGGCCATGGCCTTGAGGTGCTGTTGAAGGATGAGCTCATCCAACAAGGTGAGGATCTCCTCTGTTTTTTTGCCAAATTTTCATTCTGATCCACTATACGATGAATTGCTATGAGCTGCTTCTGCTGCTGCTATATGATGCATTGCTATGAGCTGCTCCTACTACTGCTATATGATGAATTGCTATGAGCTGCTACTGCTGCTATATGATGAGTTGCTATAAGCTGCTCATGCTGCTGCTGTATGATGAATTGCTATGAGCTGCTCCTGCTGATGCTATATGATGAATTGCTATGAGCTGCTCCTGCTGCTGCTGCTATATGATGAATTGCTATGAGTTGCTCCTGCTGCTGCTATATGATGAATTGCTATGAGCTGCTCCTGCTGATGCTATATGATGAATTGCTATGAGCTGCTGCTGGTATATGATGAATTGCACACTGCTGCTGCTGTATGATGAGTTGCTATGAGCTGCTGCTGCTATATGATGCTTTCAGGTGGTGCTGCTATATGATAATAACCAGCCACTTGGACCATCGAATTTCAATAAATAATTGTTCTTCATTTAAATGTGGGTCATGCGTTTTTTGTTTAAATTAGGCAATGGGATCTCTATGGAAAACATTGACCAAAGTAGATTGTGCCAAGTAGATGGTATCTTTGTATTTGCATTTTGAGCAAATAGTGATGGTCTGTTTTCCTATCATATTAATTACTGCACTGGGTTCCATTTGTGATGTTTGCAAGTCAAATTAATTTTCATATGGGCAGCAAAATGAAAAAATATAATGCAATCTAGACTTTTCACTTATCACACCAAAGATAAGCTGAAAACGCAATGAAAAGAACTGGTTGGCTTATTACATGGAGCTTATATTCACAGGTGCTTATTTTCTTAGGATAACTCGTAATAACTATCCCTAAGAAACTTGGCCAATAGAACTGACATACAAATAACATGTCACGATGATTGCAATGGAGGAGTGATGTACCATAGCACACTGTATAGGCTCACCGCTGGCTCTCCTTTTTTTGCGATGTTCCATGAAATTGCCACATACATCTTGTACCTTTCCATTGTGTAACCCAATCTGCAAGTTGGCATGGCTAATTTCAGACATCTCTACATGATAATACATTGCATATCCCTTGCGCATATTTAAACCACCAATTAATGATTGTGTGCGTAGCATAAACTAGCCATGACTCTGTGTGCTGGACTAGCATGCACTCTAAGGGAGCCTAATGTAGTGTACTGGAATTCCTACATGCCACCTACGATTTTGTGTAATATACTGCCTCTGTTCCTAAATATATGTCTATTTAGAGATTCCAGTATGGACCACATACAGATGTATATAGATGCATTTTCGAGTGTAGATTCACTCATTTTGCTCCGTATGTAGCCTATATTGGAATCTCTAGAAAGACTTATATTTAGGAACGGAGGGTACGAGGTAGTATCATGTATGGCATCTACATATCTAATTTAGCAGCCAGTAGTAGAAATCATTGTCTGCACAAAGGGATTACTGGTCAAAAATCCTAGCAAAGCACGCTGGCAGGAACAGAAGAATACAAGAGAGAGAGAGACACGCTTACAAGATCATAGCAATGCCTCGGTCCAGGATCTTGGTTGGCCAAGCTGTTAGATCCAGAAGAAACATCGTCCTTGTAGTTTTTGCCAGCTGCATAACAGGTAAAAGCGACCTGTTAGTATATTTGAAGTACATCGGGCAGGTGATGCTGGACGGGTTTAAAGGTGACAAGTACCTAGGCCATGGCGAGTGCTTGGCATCTTGCCAGACGGTGGGAATCAGGTTAGAAATGTCAAGGGTGATGACACTGCGCTGGCTGTCGGGGTCCGGTAAGGAGATCTAGAACCGTCGAGTAGGGTGTTTGTGGAGCGGCTCCGGTAGGGTGGACTACGGTGTGGGCGAAGCGGATCTGTGGCCGTGGACGAGGGCATAGGTGAAGCTGCTCCGGTGGTTGGGTTAAGGATGGTGTCGATGATGCGGATCCGCGGCCGTGGATGGGGCGTCAGAAGCTGCTCCGGTAGGTTGGATGAGGGTGCGAGGAAGCGGATCTGAGGCCGTGGACTTGTGAGTTGGCAAAGCGGCCCCGGTAGGGTTGAAAATGGTATAGGCGAAGCTACTCCGGTGGGGTTGACGATGTTGTCGGCGAAGCGGCTCCGGTAGGGTTGAGGAAGGTGTCGGTGAAGAGGATGAGAGGCCGTCGACGGGGGCGTCGGTGGGGCGGCTCCGGGGGGGTGTGGACGAAGTGTCTCCGGTGGGGAGTACGAATGAGCCGCTACAGATGCGCTGTGGTTGACGAATGTACCGGCGAAGCAGATCCGGCGCCGTGGACAAGGCCGGCACTGAATGGGTGGTGGTACAGTGGTGGATGAGCAGTCTACTTGTTTCTAGGGGAGGTGGGAGGGGTAGATGCGGCCGCAGAAGCAGATCCGACGAGGTGGACGCCGCTGGCAGTGAATGGGCTCTGGTACGCCGGTGGATGAGCAGTCTAGGGTTTTGAGAGGGGAGGGGAGAAAGGCCGATGAAGTACGGATGGTGTGATGTGAGATGCTCTGGTGCTGTGGAGTTAGTCGTTTTTGCGGGAGGGGGAGAGGAAATGGGGGTGCCGTGTAGTGGGGGGAACCGGAAGTTACCAAAGCAGCCCCGACCTATTATGTAGATGAGGGCGGTATTGTAACTGTTGGTCTCCATGCACCAAGGACAAAAGGGGAATTTCGCATGCTAAAGACTAAGGTGGCGGAAATTTTAGAAGCAGGCGGGAGATTTTGCCGCCCGCGGGATCGTTCGTATCCAGTTTCAACTAATTTTGGACCGTGCTAGCGGGAAGTTCATGTGAGACTGTGTACATGGGGCACGCGTCAACAGTTAATAACTGGTGTGTCCACCCCAGAAAAAAAGACAATAACGCGGGATGATGCGCCGATAACTTGGACGTTCACACGGGCGCGCCCAATCGTACGGGTGTAGTGGTGCGTTCACAAAAAAGGGATCAAACGCTCAGCCTATGTATTTCTCGTGTAAATAGATAATTTAGTGCAATTGGTTATTTACTTTAAACATAATGCATTGACGTGTTAGTGTAGAGGTGCACAAAAAGAAGTCTGCTACTTAGAAGTGTTACCTCATATGATTACATAGCCTCCATTTCATAAATTGCGTACCCGTTGAATTCATATATGAATATTACATATATTACTTCATAATAGAACCTTAAATCATCCAAGACTAATGATTTTGAATGCAAGAGTAACAATGGTGCATGTACATGATAGCTACATTGGTTGTTTGAAGAAACATCACTGTAACTTTGGCATGCATAACTGAAAAGGTTTATCTAAATAGAAAAAAATGTGATATGTGAGTGTCCAATCTTTATAGCGTTGAATCGATATTGTAACTTTGGCCACGATACGAAGTAGATATTGATTTATGTTCAAGCGATGCACGTCCACGATCGCTAGATAGTGTTATGTGAATGAATTGTGCAATCTCTCTCACACGCATACATATCTCATTTCCCTGTGGTCATCGGAATCACACACGCGCACTTCATGTATTTCTCTCCCTCCGTCAAGGTTAGAATTCGTCTTTCTACCCCGTCCTACAAGTCTCTCACACAGAAACACACACACTCTCTGTCGAACACGCCCACCCCTTTAATTCCGCCCACCCACAGCCACTAATGTCTCAAAGCATAATAATGTCTCTCACACATATGCCTAAGGTTAACTCGAGTTCCGGAACCATATGAATACATACAATGGGATTCCAACAGAGCACCTTTTGTTTTGAGATTTCGCTCTCTCTCCCTCTCCAACACATTGTTTCTCGCTTCATTTTTTCCGGCACTTGCATGCACACAATTTTGTTTATCTTCGTGATGCTTTAAGTATGCCTCGCACAAATGCTATCTACCTATCCCTTAATATAGCTAGATACGTGTCACACAAACTCCTTCTCCCTACTAGCAAGATGCCCACGTGTTGCACCGAACATCAAGATGCATTTGTATGAGTAGTTTATCTTGTGGGAGAAAAGGATGAACGAGGGAATGCCTTATTTGGAAGTGCGGAGAGGGGTGTGGGTATCTTTTTGCAAAATTGCCATAGTTTCCTTCCTATCCGTCAGGTATGAATCGGATGGCCTATATTGCACGATGGCAGGAACACCATCATCACCCACTCTATTTTTTTATAAGAGTAGGGATATGTAAGTGTCACTGCCCCCCCCCCCCCCCCCCCCCCCCCCCCGCCCCCCGACACACACACCCACACCCACACAACCACACACACACACTTCCCAACACCGAAGGAGTAGGCTGACACCTCGATCTTGATACTAATCTATCGACTGGCTTCTCTCTCAAACACACACAAACGCACACACACTACCCGACACCGAAGGAGTAGGGCGGCACCTCGATCTTGATAGTAATCTATCTACTCCTCTTTCAAACACACACACACATACACACACACTCGCTAGTTGTGCCTTTGTGCCTACCGTGCACTCTCTCGATATGTCTTTCTCTCCCCCTCCCCCACCCCAACAATGACAGCAGAAGGGTGACAACTCAATCTGATCGTAAACTATCAATTGGTTTCTCTCTCGAACATTGTGTCTCTGTGCCTCACTCAGTAGCCCCCTCAATATGTAGACTTCTCGCGCGCATAGCTGTAGTGACGATGACGCTGAACCCAGTGTGCCTCATTTTTACCGGCCTCATGTGATAGTTTTCACCCTGTTTTCTGTTAATTAACAAGGCAACCTTTTCTTTGTTACTACTAGTGAATCCAAAATCATTCGGGGCAGACATAAAATATATCACTTCAACCCAATTATCGCAGTAACTATTTTAAAAGAAACTGGCTAGATGCCCGTGCGTTGCACGGAAAATCAAGATGCATTTGTATGAGTAGTTTATCTTGTGAGAGAAAAGGATGAACGAGGGAAGGCCGTATTTGCGAACGTGGAGAGGGGTGTGGGTAAATTTTTGCAAAATTGCCATAGTTTTCTTCCTATCCGTTAGATATAAATCCGATGACCTATATTGCAGGATGGCACGCACACCATCATCACCAACTCTGTTTTCTACTCCCTCAGTTCCTAAATATTTGTCTTTTTAGAGATTTCAACAAGTGACTACATATGGAGCAAAATGAGTGAATATATACTCTAAAATATGTCTACATACACATCTGTATGTAGTAGTCCATTTGAAATCTGAAAAAGACAAATATTTAGGAACGGATGGAGTATTAGAGTAGACATGGAGATATATCAGCAACATGGTCTACAACAAAAATGGGCTGGACTGGTTAGCGCCGGATGCTCGCAACGCGATGACATGAGTTCGAATTTTGTCTTTAACTTTAGATTTTTATATTATATATTACTTATTTAATATATACTTCTTTCTCTACTGTACTGACAGTGGAACCCATAGAGTACTTAGAATACAAGATTAAGGATGGACTTGTTTCTTTTTAACTTTTTGTACGAAGCTGTAGCCACCCTACAAGTCACGTGTACACTGTACATGCAATTAACTTTTTATAGAGGGACAATCATACACGCAATTAACTCAAATGGATTGGATGCCACTCTATTATTTCCAGCATAAGAGCATCTCCAACAGCAGCCGGCAAATTTCCTCCCGTTTCCTTCCGCGGAGGACGACATCAAACGCCAGCGGCATACATTTTCACAACTCTAACCAACCAGATGAAATTCGTCCAAACACGGACTGATTTCATATAAGCATGAAGGATTTCGTATAAAAAGCTGGATCTTCATATAAACATGATGGATTTCATTACATTTACATGAACTAAGCGGTGCCAATCCGACTATCTTGGTATAATTTTAATACTCCCTCCGTCCGGAAATACTTGTCCTAGAAATGAATGTATCTAGACTTATTTTAGTTATAGATACATACAATTTATCCATTCTTAGAACAAAAATTTCCCGCTAGCTGGAGAGGGAGTACATAATCTAAATGGCCGCCCGCGGATCCCTTTGTCTTCCTCATGTCCGACAGACACTTTGCGGGGTCGACGAAGGTCCTCGGAAGAGACGAAGAAGCAAAGAAACCACCTGAATGCGCAGTCGTTGCCTCGGCGGTGGCCTTCATGGGATCCGAGTGGCGGCGGCCTCCCGTGTTCTACTTCTCCTCGATGATGGCGGCGGACACGGAGAAGCTGGCCACCGACTCGTCGCTGTCCACGCACCCGGCTTCTGTCTCTGCCTGCATGGCGCTGCCGCAGCACGGGAGGCGCGCCCACAGACACGGGAGGCGTGGTACGACGCGATAGCGACGACGCCCGTACCGGTGTGCTCGCCGCCGTGCCGGCATGGAGCAACTCGCCACTCCTCATCGAGCTGAACTGGAGCGGCGACTTGCTGAACCACGCGCCTACTTGGGGCGGCAACTGGCTCCGTCGGGCCAAGCGAGGTTGGTGAAGCACCGAGCGGCCTCGCCCGTATCCGGAGGGCTCGGCGGGCCACCCAGCCGTATAATATGCCGGAGAACGGCTCCTCGGAATCCATCGAAAGAGTGGATAAATTGGTGAAGGCGGAGATGGGGGAGCGGCGGAGGGGTGTGATTCTTGCCCGCTATCTGTCTGGCCTCATGTAAATAGAGGGCAGACGGTAGGAGCTTGGCCGGCGTCTGGCCTCGTTTAAACTGAGGGCGGACGGGAGGAGCTCGGCCAGTGTTGCGTTTAATTCCGGCCCGCTCATGAACGGACGTGTGGCCGGAGTAGGTTTCTCGGTTTGCATGCGGGTTTAACGGAGGGGTTTGATGGAGGCGAGGAGGCGTGTTCAGCCGGGCGTGCAGCGGGCGGTGCAGTACTACTATTCGATTTGACAGTGGGCGGCGCAGTTCCCGATACGGCTTTAATGCAGACGAGCGAGGGAGTAGTGGTTCTCGAAATGTTGAACGGCCAATGCATCCTCCTTCAATTAATGCATGAGGGAAGTAATGGGAGGAGGACCGGGTAAAGAGGCTGCACGATGTGAATGCAACGCAGTTTGCCCACATATAAAGGTGCCCCTCCATTCCAATGCATCTCCACATCGTACGCACCTAAGCATTTTCCCAAGCACCTACACTAAGCGCAAAAGAGCTCACTCCAGACGCATGACGGCGACGCGCGTGAGCGGCCAGCGGCTGTGCCAGATGGTCCACGACGTTGGCCTGCGGCATGGCGCCGAGGATCTTCTCCAGACGGTGTTGGAGACCGGCTGGTGGATGGGCGCTGTCGACGCCAACTACGACTCTCAGTTGGACCAGATGATCGTTGCCCCCACCAACAAGTTCACCGTCCTCAAGAAGCTCGCGGAAGACATCGCCGTACTCCTCCAGCCCGCGCGCCCGGGCTCCTCATTGCCTGCCACCCTAATCGGCCTCCATGGCCGGAACCTCTTTCTAGCACTGGTGGCCCTGCGACTGCCCGCCGATGCCACGAAGAATGTCCACCTGGAGGTCGCGCTCGCCGCGAGGCGCCTCGCCCTGGTAGAATTCGTCGACCTACACATCCACGTGTACGAGCAAATCATGTACATAGGTATCTACAAGGCCAGTGAGGACGCTACGACGTTGGCCTTCCTTAACCGGCTGGAAGCCTTGGATGCCTTTGCTGAGAAGCACCTCGACCTCGCCACCAAAGCCGCCGCTCCTTAGCCGCCGGGCGGTGGCCTGGCGCACTAAGTTGAGGAGGAAGAGGTCGTACGTTGATGGATGCATCTTTCTTCTTGCCTTCTGTAACCACCACTACGATCGCATCATCATCGTGGCCTTAATTCTTATTGTGGTGTTGCATTCTCGTTCCAGTCAATACCGACATATGCGATCCCTTTGCTTAATTATATGTGTTGGTGTGGAATGACACCTATGGGATCACAAGAATCCCTACTACGGTTGCCGGGGCGCAGGGTTGCAAGAAGAGCAGTATCAGTAGTCAGTGCGAGGATCGTTTACCTAGGTTCGGGCCGCGAGGATGCGTAAAACCCTAGTCCTGCTTTGGTGGGTGTATTTCAGAGAGTTCTTGGGCTCTCGAACTAGTTGTGGTGAGTGTGCGGTTCGAAAGAGCCGAATCCTTTTCCAGTATGCCATGGGCCTCCTTTTATAGGTGAAAGGGGCTGCCACAGTGGCATACAGGAGGTGGAAAGGCGTACAGTATTGCGAGCTTATCGTCGTATTACAGGACAAGACGCATTTAATGCGCCGCTGAGGTGTCCCCTAGCTTTATCGGGGACGGGGGTGAGGCCCGTCCCGTCCGTCGCCGCTCCTCCTCGCTTCGACACACGCCCTGGACAGCGATGCGTGCGGCGCCATGTAGGCAGGCAGGCAGCCGAGGTGGCGCGGTGGTAGGGTCTTCACGAAGATCCGCATGCCGCCACGCAGGTGCCTGCTGAGTTGGCCTGGAAGCTGCATGTTGCCACGCAGGTGCGTGCCCAGCTTGTTTGGGCTGGCAGCTGCATGCGAACGGAGGTGGAGACTTGCTTGGTGCGGGCCTGGCAGTGGCCCTGTTGGCGTCTTCGGCGAGAGCCTTGCCGGGGGGCCCGCCAAGGGTCTTGCCGTGGGGCTCGGCAAGGGTCTTGCCGTGGTGCGCTGTCGTCCCCGGCAAGGACCTTGCCGGGGGTCTTGTGGTTCCCCCCGGCAAGGATCTTGCCGAGGATTGTTGTCTTCTAATCCTCATCTGATCTTGAATATTCCTTGTCTTCACAAAGATCTGCATGCCACCACAGAGGTGCCTCCCGAGCCCTGGCCCCACGTGGATGATGGTGTTGGGGACCGTGGGCTCAAGGGTGGCTCGCTCTGTTGGTGTGGGGCGAGCTGCCCCGGCAAGGGTCTTGCCGGGGCCGCTGAGGCCGCCCCCGGCAAGGGTCTTGCTGGGGGAAACTGCTCCGCCCCTCTGCTTCTTTGCGTCCTTGGTCTTGGCGTTGCTCTGGTTGTCTTGGGCTTCGGTTTTACATTGGTTCACCTCCCCTGTTCTGCTTGGTGCAACCATGGGCGCGGGTCTGACTGCCCGTGCACAAGTAAAGGGGTACAAAAGTGCGTCCCTCCTTTTGTACACCGACAGGAGCCCCCGGGCCTGGGCCACACATAAGCGCGACACTTTGTTGGGCCAGGCCCAAAATGGTGCGCGGGCACGCGGGGGTAAAACTTTTCGCGCGCTGCGCTTCCCACGACCCGCGCGTGACGCGGCGTGGCGTGGAGGGGTGCGCGTGACATGGGCGGCATGCGTGGGGCTGTTCCCGCATGCATGCGTCACATCGTGGTAAAGAGGCGGCTCACGCCTTCCCCATAAAAAGAGGGAGGCGTGGAGGCGCGGCTCATTTACCGTGCGGGGCCGGGTCGCGGTCTTCAAGGCGTCCACACCCCATGATCACAGGGTGGGGAGAGGTCACCTCACCCGTCCCCTCGATTCTGCATGTTCGCCATGCGTCCTCCATGCGCTTGGGATGGCAAGCGGTGGAGGCGGGAAACCGGGCCGTCGCTGGTTGGGTCAGCGGGTCGGTCCCGATTCCCTGCGCCTCTGGTGGCTGGATTGGCCGAGCGGGGCGGCCGAGCCCCGACCCCACCCCTTTATAAGGAGGGGGAAGGGGGGATGGCGTCCCGCACTCTTCTGTCATCTATCTCCTCTCGCTTCTGCTTCTTCCTTTCGCTCGCCATGGAGAAAGGGAATCCTGGTCTTTCGACGGTGGCGGCGAGGGTCGCCGCTCGACAGCGTGTCCCTCCTCCTCCTGAGCCCGCGGTGGTGGAGCCTGCCGCGAGGGGAAGGGGCGAGGCCGTGGGCGAGGCCGGGGCAGAGGTCGTAGTGCTCGGGGAAGAGGAGGACGGGGCGGCGCGCCGGCTTCGCCCCCGCCAATGATGCCTTTTCCGATGGAAGGCCATGTCGGAGACCAGCCCCGCGAGTTCTTCATCAGGCTGCGCCGGCCTCCGCATCGCCGTCTTCGTCTTCCCGCCCCGTTTGCTCAGGAGATGGAGCGTGACCCGCCCCAATCCCTCAGATTGCACATGAGGGGCTGTGGGAATGGGGGCACGCGGGTCGATGTCGACTTCCCGGCTCCTCGGGTCATGTACCTCCGTCGCGGATGGAAGACGTTTGCTCGCATCCACAGCCTGACGGTGGGGCTCGTCCTCTACTTCAAATTAATGGAGGACGGCCTGCTCTCCGTCAAGGTCTTCGGAGACTTCGGGACTCGCCTGAAGTGCTGCGTGGAGAGCTCCTCCGATGGAGATTCCGACGATGGAAGCTCTTCCTCGAGCGAAAGTGACGAGGAGGATAGCGGGGCAGATGATGGGGACGAGTCCGACTAGGCGTCGGACGCCCCGCGCCTGGGCGGGTGCGGCAGCAGCAGCATCTGCACCTGGCCGCTCCTCCGACAGAGTTTTGCCGGGGGTGGGGCCAGCTCCTTGAACTTCTCGGGGCCGTCTCCTTGGACGGGTGGCGTTGGGAGGCTGCGGAAGAGGAAGAGGGCGGGTGGCAAGGCCGTCAACTCGGAGTACGCGGGCACCGACGCCTTCATTGCGTATTGCCGGTCCTGCCGCCTCGTCTTCCAGCTCCTTTCCCGGCACCGTCATCACCGGCCAACCCGTGGGCGGCCACCGAGGTCTTCTCTTGGTGCTTTCTGCTGCTCGTAGCTCGCCTAGGCGCCCCTTTTGCCCTTTCGCCTCCTTGACCTGCCTCCTGAGGAGAGGGACACGAAAGGGATTATGGGCATCTTATCTCTTTTTTAATCTGTAAGCCTTCGGGCCTTGTTAAATTTAAAGCTTGTAATCCCCCTTGTTCATGTTTTTCATTCCGTATGGACTGTACCTGTGTGGGATGCTTTTAATGAAAAAAGGGATGTTTGCCGGGTTTTTCGTTCGTCGGTAGACCCCGCGACAAGGAGCGAATCCTTGTTACAATTTAAGATAAACGTTTTCACCCGGCAACAGGCCTTGCCGTCTCCCCACTTCGCTCGACCATTCTCGCGCCCTTGGCGGAGGCAGGGATGAAGCGGGCTTAGGCTCCTCGTTCTACTTCCTTGCCACCGCGACTACAACCAAATCCGGGCCCAGGAGATAATCCGTGGGTATAGAAAAGGGGAGCACGGTGGCCTAGAAATAAAACGAGGTTTCACATAACCCAGTTCCGTTCCGAAATGCATGATAGAGGATGAAAGACTTATCTAGATCTGCAGCCCCCAGCAACCTTGTCTTGCCGCGGTTGGATCCTTGTGCTTGCAGCCCCCGGCAACTCTGGTTTGCCGGGGTCGGGACGCCGATCCGTTTCCTTTCTCCCAAGTAGCTCAGCGGAAGTGCTCATGTGCCCTGCAAACCAAAGGAGGACAGAAAAGAAACAGATAGACACGCACTCGACCTCTAGGCTAGGGGTTAGTCGCCGCTAAGCACTATCAACCCTAACCAAGGAAGAGACTCGACCTAGCATGCATGCTATAACTTAGGGCGCCAGCGCCTCATTTATTTATGCTCAGGGTCTGCGCCTGGCTTTGTACGAAGGGTTACATGCCTTGCCGGCAAAGCTTGTACAAAAGGTGGCTTGCCGGGAGGCCCGGCAAACCGCGCCTTATGGGTAAAACTTGCGAAGATGCTCGATGTTCCAGGAGTTACTCACTGGGACAACATCTTTGGTCTCCAGGCGGACTGCGCCAGGCCTGGTGACTCGTATTACCCGATAAGGGCCTTCCCACTTCGGCGTCAACATGTTGGAATTCTTGGCCGACTAAACGCGCCAAAGAACAAGGTCGCCTTCCTCAAAGCTTCGGGCATGAACCTTGCGGCTATGGTAGCGGCGCAAGGGTTGCTGGTAGCGTGCTGCTCTCACAGCCGCCCGAAGACGATCTTCCTCAAGGAGCGTCGCGTCATCTTGGCGCAACTGCTCTTGCTCAAGCTTGTCATAAGCGAGCACTCGAGGTGACCCGTATATGAGTTCCATGGGGAGAACTGCTTCCGCCCCGTATACCAGGGCAAAAGGTGTCTGGCTGGTGGCTCGATTTGGCGTCGTCCTGATCGACCAAAGAACCGCCGGCAACTCATCAATCCAGCGCCTTCCACTCTTGTGCAGCTTGTCAAAGGTCTTTGTTCTCAGGCCTCGCAACACTTCAGCATTTGCCCTCTCCGCTTGGCCGTTGCTCCATGGGTGTGCCACGGAAGCAAAACAAACCTTGCTACCGAGGTCTTGAATGTATTGCATGAAGGTGTGGCTTGTGAACTGCGTGCCGTTGTCGGTGATGACTCTGTTTGGCACACCAAAACGGCAGACCAGTCCCTTGAAGAACTTGACGGCCGACTGAGCAGTCACCTTTCTCACTGCTTCCACTTCCGGCCACTTTGTGAACTTGTCAATCGCAACGTACAAGTACTCAAAGCCCCCGACGGCGCGGGGGAAAGGGCCCAGTATATCGAGCCCCCAGACCGAGAATGGCCAGGAGAGAGGGATTGTTTAAAGGGCTTGAGCTGGTTGGTGAAGCTTCTTTGAATGGAACTGATACACTTCACACTTGGTTACTAGTGCCGTCGCATCCTGGAGGGCAGTGGGCCAGAAGAAACCTTGCCGGAACGCCTTTCCGACAAGGGCCCTCAACCCTATGTGGGAGCCACATATGCCTCCATGTATCTCTGCCAACAGCTCCAGTCCTTCCTCCCGGGGGATGCACTTCAGTTTCACACCATTCGGCCTTCTCCTGTACAGGATGTCATCGACGAACTGGTACAGGGCGGACCGACGGGCTACTTTCTCCGCTTCTTCCTGCTCCTCAGGAAGCTCCCCTATTTGGAGGAATTGGACGGTATGCTGCGCCTGAGGCTCGACGGCAAGGACCAAAGGCATCTCTTCCGCCATGGGAGCAGCTATCTCTACGGCCAGGGCTTGATGCCCTGCCGGACCCAGTTGCTCTTGGGCAGGCCCAGCATGCGCGGCAGCACCCTTGCCGGCAGCCCCAGGGGGCTCGGTAGGAAAGTACTTGCTGGGACCTTACTTCCTCCGCTTGTTCTGCCTCGTTGATGGCTCGACGGATGGTTGAGTTAACCGGAGCAAAAAGGTACCTGGTTCCACATGTAGCTTGAATGCAGCACGCTTTGACAGGTAATCGGCGATGTTGTTCTCCATTCGGGGGACGTGCTCCGCTTGGATACCGTCAAAGCGTTCCTCCAGTTTCCTCACCTCATCTACGTAGGCCTCCATCAATGGGCTCTGGTAATCCTTGTTGACCTGCCTAACAACAAGCTGCGAGTCACCCCTGACGATGAGCTTCTTAACCCCGAGGTCTGTCGCGATCCTGAGACCGGCGAGCAATCCCTCGTACTCAGCAGTGTTGTTGGTGGACTTCTCCCTGGGGAAGTGCATCTGGATCACGTACTTGAGGTGCTCTCCGGTGGGCGCGACGAGCAGCACACCGGCACCGGCGCCTTGCAGCGAGAAAGCCCCATCAAAGTACATGATCCAGTCGCGGTCTGCTTCCTTGCCGGGGAGAGTGGTCTCCTGGATTTCTTCGTCAGGCGTTGAGGTCCATTCTGCAATGAACTCCGCCAAGACTCTGCTCTGGATTGTCGAGGTACTTTCAAATTTCAAACCAAAACTGGACAACTCCAAGGCCCATTCCACAATCCTTCCGGTCGCATCTGGGTTATGCAGTATCCGTTGCAACGGGAGGTGGGTGATGACAGTGATCTCGTGGGCTTGGAAGTAATGACGCAGCTTCCTCGAGGCCATAAGGAGGCCGAAGAGCAATTTCTGCACGCCGGAGTACCTCGATCTCGCTCCCCGCAAGAGGGAGCTGACAAAGTAAACCGGGTGCTGCATCATCTTCTTCTTCTGCACCACCTCACTCGACTGCGCGGGCACTGCCTTGGTGGCATCAGACTCTGCCGGGGGCCTCGCCTTGCCGGCACCAGGCCCTGTCGGGGGAATCTTTGGCTTGCCATCCACTTGTTCTGCCGCCGTCACTGGTTCCTCGTCGACCTCCCTCTATGCCACCAGTGCGGCGCTGACCACCTGATTCATCGCCGCCAGATACAGCAGCAACGGCTCTTGTGGTTTAGGCGCAACCAGTATTGGCGTGGAGGAAAGGTATTTCTTCAGATCCTGCAATGCTGCCTCGGCTTCTGGGGTCCACTCCATTGGGCCTGCCTTCTTCAAGATTTTGAAGAAAGGAAGGGCGCGCTCGGCAGACTTGGAGATGAATCGGCTCATGGCGGCGACGCAGCCGGTGAGCCGACGCACATCCTTGATCCGCTTGGGCGCCTCAATCTACTCAATAGCCTTGATTTTGTCTTGTTTTGCCTCGATCCCGCGTTGCGACACAAAGAACCCGAGAAGCTTGCCGGACGGAACGCCTAAGACACACTTTTCAAGGTTCGGCTTGAGGTTGATCTTGCGCAGGTTGGCAAATGTCTCTTCCAGATCTTGCACAAGAGTCGCCTCGTCTTTGGTTTTGACCACTATGTCATCCATGTACGCCTCCATATTTCTATGGACCTGAGGTTCGAAACCAATTTGGACTGCTCTTGCAAATGTCAAGCCAGCACTCTTCAACCCGAAAGGCATCCGTAAAAAGCAATACGTACCACATGGGGTGATGAATGTTGTCTTTTCTTCATCTTCTCTTGTCATGAAGATTTGGTGGTAGCCCGAGTAGGCGTCGAGGAATGACAACAGATCACACCCGGCTGTGGAGTCGACAATCTGGTCGATGCGCGGCAATGGGAAGGGGTCCTTAGGACAAGCCTTATTGATATATGTGTAGTCAATACACAGCCTCCACTTCCCATTCGCTTTGCGCACCACTACCGGATTGGCCAACCACGTCGGGTGGAGCACTCCTCTCACCAAACCTGCCGCTTCCAACTTCCTAATCTCCTCTGTGATGAACTCCTGCCTTTCCAGAGCCTGCTTTCTGACCTTCTGCTTGACGGGCCGCGCATGAGGACAGACAGCTAGGTGGTGCTCAATCACCTCCCTGGGAACGCCGGGGATGTCGGATGCTTGCCACGCAAACACGTCGACATTCGCCCACAGGAAGGTGACGAGCACGCCTTCCTATTTGTTGTCGAGGGTGGAGCCTATGGTGAAGGCCCCTCCCATGCCATCCTCCCTGATGGACACCTTCTTGGTCTGCAGCGGCTCAGCTCTGGATTTCTTGCTCTTGCTGGTAGAGCTCTATGGCATGTCCTCGACGGTAGTAAAACACTCCGAGGAGGTGCGCTTGCCGGAGTGGGTGCGAGAGGTCTTGCCGGGCTTCTTCTTCCCTCCCGGGCTGTCGGGGGTTGGGTGCGACATATGCCAAAGGATGGCTTTATCATGGTGGGAGCAAGTAGAACGTTGCCGGTGCCTGGAAGCGGGATGAGGCGTAGACACGTACGCCGGCGAACTTTACCCAGGTTCGGGGCTCTCTGTGGAGATAACACCCCTGGTCCTGCTCTGCGGGGTCTCCGCATGATCACTAAGGCACTAGTGGTACAATGGTGCTCCTTGAGCTGTTTGCTAGAGGTGGAAGAAAGTAAGGCTAGCTCTCTCCTTTCTCTATGGGTGAGTCTAGTTCTAACAGGTTGGGAACCCTTTGCATGGGCCCTGGGGGGTTTATATAGGCCTACCCCCCAGGGGTACAATAGTAATCCGGCCGGGTGTAGGACTCGGCTGTCAGTCTCTCTGGTGGCCGGCTTCTTCGCCAGCTGCTGGGGCCCGCCGCCTGGTGGGCCCCGCCGACTGGTCTGGTACAGAGCCGATAGGCCGCCCCCGCCGCTCGTGGGTCTTGTCTTTCTTGATGAGGGCGCAGGCTTCACGGGCGCCACGGGCCGACTGCTAGGGGCCGACTTCTCTGGAAGCTGCCCATTAGGAGTCGGCTTGTCTTGATGCCGGCTTCTGGAACTCGGCCGTCTATGGGCAGCCGGCTATTCCTCCAGCCGGTCACCAGAAGGCGGCACCTCGTCTTGACGCCTTGAGGGGCGCAGCCAGCCCCGTTGTCTTGAAAGGTTCCGGGACTCGGGTTAGCCTACCCATGGCCCATTACTCCGACAGTAGTCCCCGAAGCTGGTGAGGTGCCGCGGCTGAGCAGCCGAGGAGCCTCAGCAGTTTCCTTCTCCGAGTGCTTGAGCCGGAGCTTCGTCCGACTTCTGCCGAGTCGACTGGCGAAAGTCGGCCTCGTCCAGCCTGACTTATCCAAACTTTGAAGGCGACGGCGGGAACCAAGTGGCGTGCTTGCTAAGCCTCCAAGCCGTCGCCCGTTGTGGGCATGTCACGTGGCGTCGAGCGGCCGGGCTAGTCTGCCAGCCCACGCTCGCGATGGGACGCGCCTGCTGGCGGGGCCCGCCACTACCAGGCCTTGGCACGCGAGCGGATCCGCTGCGGCCGAGGTGGGCGGTTGAGTTTTCCCACGGAGTTACTGCGCGCAGTAACTCACGCGATAAACGTGGGGGCGTGGGGTCGTGGGCGTAGCAAATCCCACGATCGCCCCCTCGGCTTCGTAGCCCGTAGGCCTATAAGTAGGGGAAGGAGGGGGAGCGGCGGAGCACGCACGCCCCTCCACCCCATTCTTTCCTCCTTCCTCTTCCTCTCATCGTAGCGCCTCCAAGCCACGCTCAGCGCTGCAGTGGTTCGTCTCCAATGAGCTCATCTTCCAACCCCACGCCCCCCATGGCGTGCTCCGGAGCATGGGACGGCTCCGAAGTTCATGATGACCACATCGACTTTCTCCACCAGACGCGGCGGCTGCCCAGCAAGGACTACGTGAAGGTCCGCCTCGCGCCGGAGAGGGAGATCTCGCCAGTGCCGGAGGAGGGCGAGCGGGTCGTCTTCCGCTCGCACTGCCTGCGCGGCCTCGGCCTGCCGGCGAGTGGCTTCTTCCGGTCCTTCCTCGAGTTCTACGGTCTTCAGTCGCACCACCTTACCCCGAACACGGTGGTGCTGCTGTCTGCCTTCGTCACTCTGTGCGAAGGCTTCCTCGGCGTCCTCCCCACCATCGAGCTTTGGGGGGAGTTCTTCTACACCAACCTCGGCACCCTCGTCGCGGGCGTGCCGGCTCAATGCGGCGCTTTTATTGCGATGCGGAGGCCGGCAGCCGAAAATCTGTTTCCTCCCATCACGCTGATCAAGTCGGTGAAGATGTGGCAGCGATCGTATTTGTACATGAAGAGCGTCTTCCCGGAGGGCGACTGGGTCAACTTGCCGGCTTACGTAGCCGGTCCGCCGGCTGGGAGGCGGCCCAACTGGTCGTACCGGGCCAAGACACTGTCGCCTTCCAGAGCCGCCGCCATCGCGCGGCTCCGGGTGCTGACACAGTCGGAGGGCCTGATCGGGCCCGATTTGCTATCCGCCTTTGTGGCGCGCCGGGTGCTCCCGCTCCAGGGCCGCCCTCACATGATCTGTCAGATGAGCAGGCATCGGGACCCAAGCCGGCTGTGCACCAAGGAGATGCCTCACGCAGAGGTAGCTCACATGGTGAACTACCTTGCGAACTGCGAGCTCATGGAGGAGTGGCGGTTTGGCAAGGAGCCGTATTCCCGTGCCGACCCCCCGCCTATGGTAGGTTATCTTTCTTTTTTCTTCTATCTTTTTTGTTGCCGAGTTCTGCCTGCCCAACCTAACCAATCGACCTTTGAACAGAGCCCCCTCCTCCAGCCGGCCGCCGGCGCCGCGGGGCCGGAGTGTCAGTTCCTCCCCGACCGAGCAGAGAGCGACGTGGATGACCCCGACTTGGGGGAGGCGGCCTTGGAGGACGACACCGAGGGGGGAGGCGGCAAAGCAGGCGGCTCGAGGCTCGAAGCCGGCCTCGAGGACTGGCCCGACGATGATGTGGGGGAAGTCGCCCCGCGCCACCAGCCAGGGTCCGGCCAGCCGGGCGTGAGCTCATTTGCCGCGCCGGATGCCCAAGGTGGTGCGAAAAAACGCAGGGCCGCGCCGAGCTTGTTTGGCAGCCGGTCGAACAAGTCCAAGGGCTCGGCCGCGTCGACTAAGCGGGATGAAGCAGCTGCGAAGGCCATCCGCTTCCGCAAGGCGGTGAAGGAGCCGCAGCTGGTTTCCGCGTAAGTACTGCCTTCATCTCGTACTTTCTCCTTCCTTGCTGATCTTGTTTGAGTTTCTTTGCTTTGTTTCCCTTGATCTAGGGCTCCGCTTTCTCTTGAGAAGTCGGCCGCCGCCTCCATCATGGGGTCGGCGGAGACTTCCACCACCACTCGGCGGATCGATCCGGCCGCCGACCTCCAGGAGGCGACGGAGCGGAACGCACGGGAAGCGCGCGAGGAGCAGGAAGCCGCCCACCTGGAGAAGGCGGAAGCGGAGAAGGCGGAGGCCGCCACCCTGAAGAAACTGGCGGAGGCCAAGGCAGCTGGCGTGGCAAAGAAGCAAGACGAGGAGGCCGCCCGTCGCCAGTCGGCGGTGTTCGTTACTCCCCTGAACTCCGCGCCGCCATCACCGGAGTTCGTGGTGCAGACTGGGGAAGCCGGCGGCGAGCACCCCGTCATGGAGAGGGACAGCGGCGACGTCGCCATGCCGGACGTAATCGTGCCTCCACCGCCACCATCCGGGAACGTGCAAGGCGAGCAGCCGGCGGACCCGCCGGTGCCACCAGCCGGAAACAAGGTGGTGACGGGCCCGACTCCTGAGGTCTGCACACCAACGCGCCACCGGCGTGCAAAGGCGGCTTTGGCGCCAAGCCCACTGGAGACCGGCGCCGCAAGCTCCTCGATCCTGGACACCGAGGCGACCAGCGCCGCGCCCACTAGGTGGGTGCGGGGCGGCGGGACGGGCCCTCTGAACAAGGCGATCCTGGACGTTCAAGCCAAACTCCGCGCCAAGGCCGACGCTATCAAGCACTGCAACAAGGCGTTCCTGCAATCGCGAGAGGCCATCCGGGTATGCTTCTTGCTTCTTCGTTTTTAACTCTTGTATTGCTTCGGGGGGGGGGGGGCGCGTCAGCGCACCCACTAGGTGTAGTCCCCGAGCCTCGGGCCGGCTGCTGAGCAGGCGGCTCGGAACTTTAATTAGCAGGTTCTGAGTGTTGATATCCTTGCTGCAGGATTATCATAACCTCCGTGCGGCCGCCTTCAACTCCAAAGTCCAGGAGTTGGATCAACGTGCTGTCGACTTGTTGGAGAGCCAGAGTAAGTCTTCTTCTTTCTCTGCGGGGGCGCGCTGGCGCACCCGCGGGCTGTAGTCCCCGAGATTCGGGCCGACTGCTGAGCAGTCGGGCCGGATCTCCCCGGCAACTGCTCTTCTTTTCTGCTGGTTACTGACGCCTTTCCCTTCTTCTTTTCTCTGCAGAGGCCAACGCCGCCTTGCAGCAACAGCTGGGCGAAGCCAACACTGCGCTGCGCACTAAGGAGGAGGAGTGCGGCATGCTGGCTGAAGAGCGTGACCGGCTGGTCGCGCAACTAGCGGAGCAGGCGGAGCTTCTCAACAAGGCCCAGAAGGAGGCGGAGGACAAGGAGACCAGCCTCCTTGCTGAGTTCGTGACCGAACGCTCCGCCTGGACTGACAAGGAGGCGATGCTGTCTTCCGGCTTTCACGAGATCAAAGACATAGTTGATGGTGAGCTTCCCTCTTTTCCCTTCTTTGAGCTACCGGCTGTTGGTCGAGCCGGCCTGTCGTCTCTGACTTTGGCTTTTTGCTTTCTATTTGGATCAGACTTCTTCCCTAGTCATTCTGACGCCGCCAATCAGGCCATCGAAGCTGATCGCGAAGGACGGAGGGCGGAAGGTGCACAGATCGCTACCGACGCCCCCGGACCCTTGGTGAGCAGCTCCTAAGCATCGAGGCCCGTCTTCGGCCGGCTCACCGGATGTTGCGCCGTCTTCAGCGTGTCGGCGCCCAGGCGATCGCCGCCCTGTGGCCGGACATGCCGGCACCGCGCACTCCCAGTCGGACTGCCCACTGGCTGGAGGTGGCGGCCGGCCATCTTGAGGCCTGGAAGGGCTCCTCGGCCCGGGCTGGAGCGCGCCGGGCCTTGGAATTCGTCAAGGCGTGGTACCCTGGGCTAAGTCTAGCCCAGTTAGCCACGTTTCGGCTAGAGGCTCAGGAGGAGTTGGCGGTCGTGGAAGATGACCTTGTCAAGCGAGCGGCGGCAATCGCCGAGTACACCGACACCAGCGTCTTCGTCCCGGAGCGAGCCGAAAACGGCGCCGAGGCGCCACCAGAATGGTTCAGGCTGAGCCCGGAGGACGGCGAGGACTCGGCCGAGGTGATCGACTCCAGCGGCGAGGAAGAAGGCGAGGAGGAGGAGGAAGGCGAAGAGGAGGCGCCAAAGGTCGGAGCGGACGGCCAACCTCAGCTCGACCGCGCCTCCAGCAACGAGCCACGCCCAAGCGAGTCGGCTACCACCGGAGGCGACCAAGCGGAGACTGACCAGCCGGCCGCTCCACCAACCGGCGCCACCGACTCCTCTGATCCATCGAACCCGTCTACTGCTCCCTAGGCCGCCGGTTTATCTTTTGCTTTACCTGCTTATCAGTCTCGATGAACTTGTTAATTTTGCACAATTCCACCCGCGGGGTGTATCTCAAACTTCCATTGAATGTCGGCCAAGGGCCTTTTGCTATGTAAATATTTTTGCCGAGTTCTATCTTTCCTTGCTTTCTGCCATTTTGGCTTTTTCCTTTGCCACCCTCCCTTAGTTGCCGTCTTGCCAGCCGAACAGCCGCTCTGCGGACTGTGGCTGGGTCAAGTACTTAGCTACTTTCGGGAAGGCAAGTACTTAGCCGATTTAGAACATTTTAGCAAGTTAAGTAGAAGCCGGCTGGCCGGCTCCTCAACAGCCGGTCGTAGAGGCGGGAATCTGGCTTGAACTATGCACATGCTTTGGGTCCTTAGCCATTTTCATGTGGGAACCCTTTCTGCCTTTCTCCTACCCACCAGACAGTGGCTCTGCGAGCTGCGCCCTCTGGCAGGAGACGGCTTAAGTGCCAACACATTACTTGTCCGGCTGCAGGAAGCATTTCATAGTACAAGGCGGCGAGTCCCCGGGCCGACTAACCGGACCCGGTGCCAAGCGACATAAAGGAAATAACACATTCATAGGCATAATTCTTATCATATAGATAAAAGAGGGCAGTCCCCGAGCTCTTCTTGGGGGACCCGGAGTCTTCGTACTTTAATACAAAAGGTAGCGTGGTACATACTACATCAACTGTAAAAATCTTCGGAGGAGATTTGCATTCCATGGCCGCTCCGTCTCCTTGCCGGAGTCATCCCTCTTGCGCGCTCGAGGCTTCTGAGCGTCGATCAGGTAGTAGGAGTCGTTGCCCAACACCTTGCTGATGATGAAGGGGCCTTCCCAAGGCGCTGAGAGCTTGTGCTGGCCGGCTGTTCGCTGGATCAGCCGGAGCACAAGGTCTCCCTCTTGGAAGGATCTCAGCTTGATCTTCCGGTTGTAGTATCGGCGCAGGCTCTGCTGGTAGATGCTGGACCGGCTGAGTGCCAACAGCCGGCCCTCTTCCAGCAGTTCGACACTGTCTTGACACGCTTCTTTTGCCTCCTCTTCGGTGTACATGGTGACTCGAGGAGAGTCGAATTCTATGTCCGTCGGGATGACGGCTTCGGAACCGTAGACGAGGAAGAAAGGCGTGAAGCCGGTTGACTTGTTCGGAGTTGTGTGCAGGCTCCAGAGGACGGCCGACATCTCATCGAGCCAACAGCCGGCCGAGCGCTCCAGAGGCTCGACCAGTCGGGGCTTGATGCCGGACAAGATGAGGCCGTTTGCTTGCTCTACTTGGCCGTTTGACTGCGGATGGGCGATGGACGCTAAGTCCAGTCGGATGCCCTGCGTCGCGCAGAAACGGGACAAGGCACCTTTGGCAAAGTTCGTGCCATTGTCGGTGATAATGCTGTGTGGTATGCCATACCGGATGGTGATGTCGGAGATGAAAGTCACAGAGGTCGGACCATTCAGCTTCTTGATTGGTTTTGCTTATATCCACTTGGTGAACTTGTCCACTACGACAAGCAGATGAGTCATGCCACCTCGTGCTGTTTTGAATGGTCCCACCATGTCCAGGCCCCAGACAGCGAAGGGCCAGGCGATGGGGATAGTCTTGAGTGCAGACGTCGGCTGATGTGGCTTGGAGCGGAACTTCTGGCACCCTTTGCATTTCTGGACCAAGTCTTTGACGTCTTCTAAAGCAGTCGGCCAGAAAAAACCATGGCGGAAAGCTTTGGCCACGAGTGCTCTTGAAGCCGCGTGATGACCACACTCGCCTTGATGAATATCTTTGAGGATTGCTTGGCTTTGCTCCGGCTCTACGCAGCGCTGGTAGACACCAGTGACACTGCGCCTCACAAGCTCTCTGTTGACTATGGTGTATGCTGCTGCCCGGCGTTGCACTTGCCGGGCCGAGATCTCATCAGTCGGCAGCTCTTTGTTCACCAGGAAGTTGAGGATGGGCTTGGCCCATGAAGGCGCTGCAATTTCTTCGATTGCTAGGGCTGCTACTTGCACGAGGGCGGTTGGGCCGGGAGGCGGCGGTTGGAGTCAGCTGCCGCTTGCTGAGTATGAAGTTCCCGGGCCGACTGCTGCAGTCCCCGAGCCGGGTTCTGAAGTCCCCGGGCTGGGTGCGGCTGTTGCAGTCCCCGGGTCACCTGCCGAATTCCTTGTGCCAGCTGCTGGGGTCCTCAAGTCGGATCCGACTGATTTAGGAGGAGCCAGCACAAAGATGGAATCCGACTCTGGCGATGGCTTGACAGATGGCTTGAGGAGGCGTTGTAGGGCGACGCCGGTTGGTATTGCTTGACGGGTGGAACCGATTCGTGCCAAGGCATCTGCTTGCTCATTGTCATTCCTTGGCACATGGAGAAACTCGCATCCTTCAAAGTATCCACTGAGTTGCTGTACGAGGAAGCGGTAGCTCGCCATGTTTGCATCCTTGGCATCCCAGTCACCCGACGACTGCTGGACCACCAAATCAGAGTCACCATAGCACAGGATTCGGCGAATGCCGAGTTCTTTGGCAAGCCGGAGCCCATGAATGAGTGCCTTCTATTCAGCAACATTGTTGGAGGCGGCAAAATGGATTTACAGCACATATCTGAGCTTGTCGCCTTTGGGAGAGGTGAGGATGATGCCGGCTCCCAAACCGGTGCGCATCTTGGAACCATCAAAATGCATCCACCAATGGGTGGATTCGGGCGCTAGCTGCAGGTACTGGGTCTCGGCCCAGTTGACGAGGAAGTCGGCCAGTGCTTGTGACTTGATGGCGGTGCGAGGCTGGTAGTAGATGTTGTAGGGGGCCAAATCTATGGCCCATTTGGCCACTCGGCCTGAAGCATCTCGGCTTCCAATGATCTCGACAAGTGTAGCCGTGCAGACCACAGTGATTGGGTGCTCTTGAAAATACAGCTTCAATTTCTTGGCGGCAAAGTGCACGCCGTAGCACATCTTCTGATAGTGGGGGTAGTTTTGCTTGGAGGCTGACAACACTTCACTCAGGTAATACACCGGTCTCTGGACTGGTAGTGCCTTGCCTTCTTCCTTGCGTTCTACCACTATGACCGTGCTGACCACCCGGCTGGTGGCGGCGATGTAGAGGAGCATGGCTTCCTTAGGAGTCGGAGCCGCCAGGACAGGCGGAGTGGTCAGCATCCTCTTGAGCTGGAGAAAAGCTTCGTCTGCCTTGTCGTTCCACTCGAAGAAAGTGGTCTTCTTCATGAGCTGGTACAGGGGAAGAGCCTTCTCGCCCCGCCGACTGATGAAGCGGCTGATGGATGCCAAGCAGCCGGTGAATTTCTGCACATCCAGCAGTCGGGTGGGCACTTCCTGTTGGGGAACGTAGTAATTTCAAAAAAATTCCTACGCACATGCAAGATCATGGTGATGCATAGCAACAAGAGGGGAGAGTGTTGTCCACGTACCCTCGTAGACCGATAGCGGAAGCGTTTAACACAACGCGGTTGATGTAGTCGTACGTCTTCACGATCCGACCGATCAAGTACCGAACGCATGGCACCTCCGAGTTCAGCACACGTTCAGCTCGATGACGTCCCTCGAACTCCGATCCAGCCGAGTCTTGAGGGAGTGTTTCTTCAGCACGACGGCATGGTGACGATGATGATGTTCTACCGACGCAGGGCTTCGTCTAAGCACCGCTACGATATTATCGAGGTGTAATATGGTGGAGGGGGGCACCACACACGGCTAAAAGATCGTCGATCAATTGTGTGTAGAGAGGTGCCCCCTGCCCCCGTATATAAAGGAGCAAGGGGGAGGCCGCCGGCCAAGGGAGGAGAGGCGCGCCAGGAGGAGTCCTACTCCTACCGGGAGTAGGACTCCCCCCTTTCCATGTTGGACTAGGAGAGGAAGGGGGAAAAGGTGGAGGGGAGGAAGGAAGGGGGGGCACCGCCCCCCTCTCCTTGTCCTATTCGGACTGAGGGGAGGGGCGCGCGGCCCTGCCCTGGCCTCCTCTCCTCTCTTCCACCTAGGCCCAATAAGGCCCATTAAGTTACCGGGGGGTTCCGGTCCCGGTACTCCGGAAAAATCCCGATTTCACCCGGAACACTTCCGATGTCCAAACATAGGCTTCCAATATATCAATCTTTATGTCTCGACCATTTTGAGACTCCTCGTCATGTCCGTGATCACATCCGGGACTCCGAACAACCTTCGGTACATCAAAACATATAAACTCATAATATAACTGTCATCGTAACGTTAACCGTGCGGACCCTACGGGTTCGAGAACTATGTAGACATGACCGAGACACCTCTCCGGTGAATAACCAATAGCGGAACCTGGATGCTCATATAGGTTCCCACATATTCTACGAAGATCTTTATCGGTCAGACCGCATAACAACAAACGTTGTTCCCTTTGTCATCGGTATGTTACTTGCCCGAGATTCGATCGTCGGTATCTCGATACCTAGTTCAATCTCGTTACCGGCAAGTCTCTTTACTCGTTCCGTAATACATCATCCCGCAACTAACTCATTAGTCACAATGCTTGCAAGGCTTATAGTGATGTGTATTACTGAGTGGGCCCAGAGATACCTCTCCGACAATCGGAGTGACAAATCCTAATCTCGAAATACGCCAACCCAACAAGTACCTTTGGAGACACCTGTAGAGCACCTTTATAATCACCCAGTTACGTTGTGACGTTTGGTAGCACACAAAGTGTTCCTCCGGTAAACGGGAGTTGCATAATCTCATAGTCATAGGAACATGTATAAGTCATGAAGAAAGCAATAGCAACATACTAAACGATCGAGTGCTAAGCTAACGGAATGGGTCAAGTAAATCACATCATTCTCCTAATGATGTGATCCCGTTAATCAAATGACAACTCATGTCTATGGGTAGGAAACATAACCATCTTTGATCAACGAGCTAGTCAAGTAGAGGCATACTAGTGACACTCTGTTTGTCTATGTATTCACACATGTATTATGTTTCCGGTTAATACATTTCTAGCATGAATAATAAACATTTATCATGATATAAGGAAATAAATAATAACTTTATTATTGCCTCTATGGCATATTTCCTTTAGTCTCCCACTTGCACTAGAGTCAATAATCTAGATTACACAGTAATGATTCTTACACCCATGGAGTCTTGGTGCTGATCATGTTTGGTCGTGGAAGAGGCTTAGTCAACGGGTCTGCAACATTCAGATCCGTATGTATCTTGCAAATTTCTATGTCTCCCGCCTGGACTAAATCCCGGATGGAATTGAAGCGTCTTTTGATGTGCTTGGTTCTCTTGTGAAATCTGGATTCCTTTGCTAAGGCAATTGCACCAGTATTGTCACAAAAGATTTTCATTGGTCCCGATGCACTAGGTATGACACCTAGATCGGATATGAACTCCTTCATTTGCTGCTTCCGAAGCAGCTATGTACTCCGCTTCACACGTAGATCCCGCCACGACACTTTGCTTAGAACTGCACCAACTGACAGCTCCACCGTTCAATGTAAATACGTATCCGGTTTGCGATGTAGAATCGTCCGGATCAGTGTCAAAGCTTGCATCAACGTAACCATTTACGATGAGCTCTTTGTCACCTCCATAAACGAGAAACATATCCTTAGTCCTTTTCAGGTATTTCAGGATGTTCTTGACCGCTGTCCAGTGATCCACTCCTGGATTACTTTGGTACCGCCCTGCTAAAATTATAGCAAGGCACACATCAGGTCTGGTACACAGCATTGCATACATGATAGAGCCTATGGCTGAAGCATAGGGAACATCTTTCATCTTCTCTCTATCTTTTGCAGTGGTCGGGCATTGAGTCTTACTCAATCTCACACCTTGTACTACAGGCAAGAACCCTTTCTTTGCTTGATCCATTTTGAACTTCTTCAAAACTTTGTCAAGGTATGTGCTTTGTGAAAGTCCAATTAAGCGTCTTGATCTATCTCTATAGATCTTGATGCCTAATATATATGCAGCTTCACCGAGGTCTTTCATTGAAAAACTCTTATTCAAGTGTCCCTTTATGCTATCTAGAAATTCTAAATCATTTCCAATTAGCAATATGTCATCCACATATAATATCAGAAATGCTACTGAGCTCCCACTCACTTTCTTGTAAATACAGGCTTCTCCAAAAGTCTGTATAAAACCAAATGCTTTGTTCACATTATCAAAGCGTTTATTCCAACTCCGAGAGGCTTGCACCAGTCCATAAATGGATCGCTGGAGCTTGCACACTTTGTTAGCTCCCTTTGGATCGACAAAACCTTCCGGTTGCATCATATACAACTCTTCTTCCAGAAATCCATTCAGGAATGCAGTTTTGACATCCATTTGCCAAATTTCATAATTATAAAATGCGGCAATTGCTAACATGATTCGGACAGACTTAAGCATCGCTACGGGTGAGAAGGTCTCATCGTAGTCAATCCCTTGAACTTGTCGAAAACCTTTCGCAACAAGTCGAGCTTTATAGACAGTAACATTACCGTCAGCGTCAGTCTTCTTCTTGAAGATCCATTTATTTTCAATGGCTTGCCGATCATCGGGCAAGTCAACCAAAGTCCATACTTTGTTCTCATACATGGATCCCATCTCGGATTTCATGGCCTCAAGCCATTTTGCGGAATCTGGGCTCACCATCGCTTCTTCATAGTTCGTAGGTTCGTCATGGTCTAGCAACATAACCTCCAGAACAGGATTACCGTACCACTCTGGTGCGGATCTTAATCTGGTTGACCTACGAGGTTTTGTAATAACTTGATCTGAAGTTTCATGATCATTATCATTAACTTCCTCACTAATTGGTGTAGGTGTCGCAGAAACTGATTTCTGTGATGATCTACTTTCCAATAAGGGAGCAGGTATAGTTACCTCATCAAGTTCTACTTTCCTCCCACTCACTTCTTTCGAGAGAAACTCCTTCTCTAGAAAGGATCCATTCTTAGCAACGAATGTCTTGCCTTCGGATCTGTGATAGAAGGTGTACCCAACAGTCTCCTTTGGGTATCCTATGAAGACACATTTCTCCGATTTAGGTTCGAGCTTATCAGGTTGAAGTTTCTTCACATAAGCATCGCAACCCCAAACTTTAAGATACGACAACTTTGGTTTCTTGCCAAACCATAGTTCATAAGGCGTCGTCTCAACGGATTTCGATGGTGTCCTATTTAGAGTGAATGCAGCCGTCTCTAAAGCATAACCCCAAAACGATAGCGGTAAATCAGTAAGAGACATCATAGATCGCACCATATCTAGTAAAGTACGATTACGACGTTCGGACACACCATTACGTTGTGGTGTCCCGGGTGGCGTGAGCTGCGAAACTATTCCGCATTGTTTCAAATGTAGGCCAAACTCATAACTCAAATATTCTCCTCCACGATCTGATCGTAGAAACTTTATTTTCTTGTTACGATGTTTTTCAACTTCGCTCTGAAATTCTTTGAACTTTTCAAATGTTTCAGACCCATATCTGCTCAAATCATCTATGAAGGTGAGAAAATAACGATATCCGCCATGAGCCTCAATATTCATCGGACCACATACATCTGTATGTATGATTTCCAACAAATCAGTTGCTCTCTCCATAGTACCGGAGAACGGTGTTTTAGTCATCTTGCCCATGAGACACGGTTCGCAAGTACCAAGTGATTCATAATCAAGTGATTCCAAAAGTCCATCATTATGGAGTTTCTTCATGCGCTTTACACCGATATGACCTAAACGGCAGTGCCACAAATAAGTTGCACTATCATTATCAACTCTGCATCTTTTGGCTTCAATATTATGAATATGTGTATCACTACTATCGAGATTCAACAAAAATAGACCACTCTTCAAGGGTGCATGACCATAAAAGATATTATTCATATAAATAGAAAAACCATTATTCTCTGATTTAAATGAATAACCGTCTCGCATCAAACAAGATCCAGATATAATGTTCATGCTTAACGCTGGCACCAAATAACAATTATTTAGGTCTAAAACTAATCCCGAAGGTAGATGTAGAGGTAGCGTGCCGACCGCGATCACATCGACTTTGGAACCATTTCCCACGCGCATCGTCACCTCGTCCTTAGCCAATCTTCGCTTAATCTGTAGCCCCTGTTTCGAGTTGCAAATATTAGCAACAGAACCAGTATCAAATACCCAGGTGCTACTGCGAGCATTAGTAAGGTACACATCAATAACATGTATATCACATATACCTTTGTTAACCTTGCCATCCTTCTTATCCGCCAAATACTTGGGGCAGTTCCGCTTCCAGTGACCAGTCTGCTTGCAATAGAAGCACTCAGTTTCAGGCTTAGGTCCAGACTTGGGTTTCTTCTCCTGAACAGCAACTTGCTTGCTGTTCTTCTTGAAGTTCCCCTTCTTCTTCCCTTTGCCCTTTTTCTTGAAACTAGTGGTCTTATTGACCATCAACACTTGATGCTCCTTTTTGATTTCTACCTCCTCTGCCTTTAGCATTGCGAAGAGCTCGGGAATTGTCTTATTCATCCCTTGCATGTTATAGTTCATCACGAAGCTCTTGTAGCTTGGTGGCAGTGATTGAAGAATTCTGTCAATGGTGCTATCATCCGGAAGATTAACTCCCAGTTGAATCAAGTGATTATTATACCCAGACATTTTGAGTATATGCTCACTGACAGAACTATTCTCTTCCATCTTGCAGCTGTAGAACTTATTGGACACTTCATATCTCTCAATCCGGGCATTTGCTTGAAATATTAACTTCAACTCCTGGAACATCTCATATGCTCCATGACGTTAAAAACGTCGTTGAAGACCCGGTTCTAAGCCGTAAAGCATGGCACACTGAAGTATCGAGTAGTCATCAGCTTTGCTCTGCCAGACGTTCATAACTTCTGGTGTTGCTCTTGCAGTAAGCCTAGCACCCAGCGGTGCTTCCAGGACGTAATTCTTCTGTGCAGCAATGAGGATAATCCTCAAGTTACGGACCCAGTCCGTGTAATTGCTACCATCATCTTTCAACTTTGCTTTCTCAAGGAACGCATTAAAATTCAACGGAACAACAACACGGGCCATTTATCTACAATTAACATAGACAAGCAAAATACTATCAGGTACTAAGTTCATGATAAATTCAAGTTCAATTAATCATATTACTTAAGAACTCCCACTTAGATAGACATCCCTCTAATCCTCTAAGTGATCACGTGATCCATATCAACTAAACCATGTCCGATCATCATGTGAGATGGAGTAGTTTCAATGGTGAACATCACTATGTTGATCATATCTACTATATGATTCACGCTCGACCTTTCGGTCTCCGTGTTCCGAGGCCATATCTGCATATGCTAGGCTCGTCAAGTTTAACCTGAGTATTCCGCGTGTGCAACTGTTTTGCACCCGTTGTATTTGAACGTAGAGCCTATCACACCCGATCATCACGTGGTGTCTTAGCACGAAGAACTTTCGCAACGGTGCATACTCAGGGAGAACACTTTTATCTTGAAATTTTAGTGAGAGATCATCTTATAATGCTACCGTCAATCAAAGCAAGATAAGATGCATAAAAGATAAACATCACATGCAATCAATATAAGTGATATGATATGGCCATCATCATCTTGTGCTTGTGATCTCCATCTCCGAAGCACCGTCATGATCACCATCGTCATCGGCGCGACACCTTGATCTCCATCGTAGCATCGTTGTCGTCTCGCCAACTATTGCTTTTACGACTATCGCTACCGCTTAGTGATAAAGTAAAACAATTTCATGGCGATTGCATTTCATACAATAAAGCGACAACCATATGGCTCCTGCCAGTTGCCGATAACTCGGTTACAAAACATGATCATCTCATACAATAAAATATAGCATCATGTCTTGACCATATCACATCACAACATGCCCTGCAAAAACAAGTTAGACGTCCTCTACTTTGTTGTTGCAAGTTTTACGTGGCTGCTACGGGCTTAGCAAGAACCATTCTTACCTACGCATCAAAACCACAACGATAGTTTGTCAAGTTGGTGCTGTTTTAACCTTCGCAAGGACCGGGCGTAGCCACACTCGGTTCAACTAAAGTGAGAGAGACAGACACCCGCCAGTCACCTTTAAGCAACGAGTGCTCGCAACGGTGAAACCAGTCTCGCATAAGCGTACGCGTAATGTCGGTCCGGGCCGCTTCATCTCACAATACCGCCGAACCAAAGTATGACATGCTGGTAAGCAGTATGACTTATATCGCCCACAATTCACTTGTGTTCTACTCGTGCAAATAACATCAACGCATAAAACCAGGCTCGGATGCCACTGTTGGGGAACGTAGTAATTTCAAAAAATTTCCTACGCACACGCAAGATCATGGTGATGCATAGCAACGAGAGGGGAGAGTGTTGTCCACGTACCCTCGTAGACCGATAGCGGAAGCGTTTAACACAACGCGGTTGATGTAGTCGTACGTCTTCACGATCCGACCGATCAAGTACCGAACGCACGGCACCTCTGAGTTAAGCACACGTTCAGCTCGATGACGTCCCTCGAACTCCGATCTAGCCGAGTGTTGAGGGAGAGTTTCGTTAGCACGACGGCGTGGTGACGATGATGATGTTCTACTGACGTAGGGCTTCGCCTAAGCACCGCTACGATATTATCGAGGTGTAATATGGTGGAGGGGGGCACCGCACATGGCTAAAAGATCGTTGATCAATTGTGTGTAGAGAGGTGCCCCTGCCCCCGTATATAAAGGAGCAAGGGGGAGGCCGCCGGCCAAGGGAGGAGAGGCGCGCCAGGAGGAGTCCTACTCCTACCGGGAGTAGGACCCCCCCTTTCCATGTTGGACTAGGAGAGGAAGGGGGAAAAGGTGGAGGGGAGGAAGGAAGGGGGGCGCCGCCCCCCTCTCCTTGTCCTATTCGGACTGGGGGGGAGGGGCGCGCGGCCGTGCCCTGGCCTCCTCTCCTCTCTTCCACCTAGGCCCAATAAGGCCCATTAAGTTACCGGGGGGTTCCGGTAACCTCCCGGTACTCCGGAAAAATCCTGATTTCACCCGGAACACTTCCGATGTCCAAACATAGGCTTCCAATATATCAATCTTTATGTCTCGACCATTTCGAGACTCCTCGTCATGTCCGTGATCACATTCGGGACTCCGAACAACCTTTGGTACATCAAAACATATAAACTCATAATATAACTGTCATCGTAACGTTAAGCGTGCGGACCCTACGGGTTCGAGAACTATGTAGATATGACCGAGACACCTCTCCGGTCAATAACCAATAGAGGAACCTGGATGCTCATATTGGTTCCCACATATTCTACGAAGATCTTTACCGGTCAGACCGCATAACAACATACGTTGCTCCCTTTGTCATCGGTATGTTACTTGCCCGAGATTCGATCGTTGGTATCTCGATACCTAGTTCAATCTCGTTACCGGCAAGTCTCTTTACTCGTTCCGTAATACATCATCCCACAACTAACTCATTAGTCACAATGCTTGCAAGGCTTATAGTGATGTGTATTACTGAGTGGGCCCAGAGATACCTCTCCGACAATCGGAGTGACAAATCCTAATCTCGAAATACGCCCACCCAACAAGTACCTTTGGAGACACCTGTAGAGCACCTTTATAATCACCCAGTTACATTGTGACGTTTGGTAGCACACAAAGTGTTCCTCCGGTAAACGGGAGTTGCAGAATCTCATAGTCATAGGAACATGTATAAGTCATGAAGAAAGCAATAGCAACATACTAAACGATCGAGTGCTAAGCTAACGGAATGGGTCAAGTCAATCACATCATTCTCCTAATGATGTGATCCCGCTAATCAAATGACAACTCATGTCTATGGCTAGGAAACATAACCATCTTTGATCAACAAGCTAGTCAAGTAGAGGCATACTAGTGACACTCTGTTTGTCTATGTATTCACACATGTATTATGTTTCCGGTTAATACAATTCTAGCATGAATAATAAACATTTATCATGATATAAGGAAATAAATAATAACTTTATTATTGCCTCTAGGGCATATTTCCTTCACTTCCATCCTCTCGATGGCCTTGATTTCCACGGGGTTGCATTCTATGCCGGGCTCTGAGACCAGGAAGCCGAGAAGTTGGCCGGCTGGTACTCCAAAGACACATTTCTCCGGGTTGAGCTTGATTTGAAATCAGCGCAAGATCTCAAAGGTCTCCTTGAGGTCTTCCAGCAGCGTTCCACGCTTCTCTGTCTTCACCACAACATCGTCCACATAAACGTGGGCGTTCCTGCCGAGTTGCTTCAGGAGGCACTTTTGCATGCAACGTTGAAATGTGGCACCGGCATTCCTCAAGCCGAACGCCATGGTCAAGTAGCAGAAGGCTCCAAATGGTGTGATGAAGGCGGTCTTCAGCCTGTCGGCCGGGTTCAGCTTGATCTTGTGATACCCTGAGTATGCATCCAAGAAACTCAACAGCTCGCATCCGGCTGTGGAGTCTATCACATGGTCAATTCTCGGCAAACCAAATGGGTCTTTGGGGCAGGTTTTGTTGAGGCTGGTATAATCAATACACATGCGCCACTGCTTGTTTTTCTTCAGCACAAGAACTGGGTTGGCCAGCCACTCTGGAAAGAACACTTCCATGATGAAGCCGGCTGCCAGCAGCCGGGCTATCTCTTCTCCAACGACTCTTCTCTTCTCTTCTAACAAGCGGCGCAGGGGCTGCCTGACTGGCTTGGCATCAGACCGGACATGTAATTTGTGCTCGGCGAAATCCGTCGGAACACCCGGCATGTCTTTGGGAGACCATGCAAAGATATCCCGATTCTCACGAAGGAAATCGACGAGCTCGCCTTCCTATTTGCTGTCAAGGCTCGCACCTATGACAGCGTGCCTCTCCGGGTGCTCCGGGTCCAAGGGTATCTTCTTTGTTTCTTTGGCCGGCTTGAATGAGCCCTCAGCTTCTGACTCCTTGGGGTTGGGCGGCATTTCCGGCTGCTTGCCTGCCATCGCCACAACCCGGTTAAGGAGTCGCTTCTCGGCCGCGATCACAAGGGACTCGGCCAGCTGGCTGCTATCTGCTGCGCAGGTGGAGGACTTCTTGTAATCCCCTGCTATGGTCAGAATTCCCTTGGAACTCGGCATCTTCATCTTGAGGTAAGCATAGTGGGGGACTGCCATGAACTTGGCCAGAGCAGGCCGGCCAAGCAGTGCATGGTATGGGCTCTCAAGGTCCACCACCTCAAACCAGACTGGCTCTCAGCGGAAGTGATCTTTGTCTCCAAAGAGGGCGTCTATCTGGATCTTGCCGATTGGTGAGCAGGAAAGGCCAGGAACTATGCCATGGAATACAGTTCGGCTGGGCTGAAGTTGCCTTTGTTTGATTACTAACTTCTCCATGGTATCCTTGTACAGGATGTTGATGTTGCTGCCGCCATCTATCAGAACTCGGGAAAAGCGAGCTGCTCGCCTCTCTGTGGCAAAAGTGGCATCTAGAACCAGGGCATAGGAGCCGGGATTGGGCATTACTTCTGGGTGGTCGGCTCTGCTCGGACCAATGCATGAACTCGGGGGTGTCTGATGCTACTGCATTTACTTCTTGCTGTCGGTGCCGTCTGCTGTGCTTATCGTCGGCCACGCTGGTGAACATGACATAAGCTCCGTGCTCTTCGGGATACTCGTCTTGTATGGCTCCGACTGGTCGAACTGCCAGCTGCTGGGGTGGAGGAGGAGGCGGCTGCCCAGCAGGCGGAGGAGGCACAAGGCCGTCACCCTTGGCGATCCTGGTGAGCCAATGGCACTTCCGAGTGGTGTGGTTGGACGGCTTCGCGCCGCAGTGAAATTTGCTGGGTGCATCAAGAGTCTGCTCATACGAGAAAGCGGGCAGCCAATTGGGCTTGCCGCCCTTCTGGCGCTTGGATGGAGGCTGCCCTTCTGGCTGCTGGTCTTCGACTGTCGCCACCTGCCGGCTTGTGGAAGCCGGCTGCGTGGACTTGCGTTTGTTGTCGTTGGGTTGTTGACGCCGACTGGAGTCTCCAGCCGGGGCCCGAGGAGCTGGGGGAGCCACTTTGCCAGTCGCATCAACTTGGATCTCTGCCTTCATGGAGGATTCGGCCGTGGCGTATTTATCTGTTATGATCAGCATCTCGTCGAGGGTCGCCGACTCGTCGCAGAGAAGCCTATGCTTGAGAAGGGTGCCCTCTCGGCACCCGGCGGTGAAGTATTTGATGGCCTGCACCTCATGCACGCCCTCACAAGAGTTGCGAAGCTCGGCCCAGCGTGTGAGGTAGTCATGAGTCGACTCGTTGGGGCCTTGGACACACAAGGCGAGATGGCGGGGCTTGGGCGGCCGCTTGTAAGTGCTGGTGAAGTTGCGGACGAAGGCTTCGGTGAAGTTGACCCAACTGTTGATGCTGCGGGGCTTCAGGCTGTTCAGCCATGTCCGGGCTGTGCCCTGGAGCATGAGCGGAACGTACTTCACGGCAACGCGCTTGTTGCCATTTGCGATGCTGACAGCTGTGGAGTAGTCGACCAGCCAGTCCTCCGGCTTTACGGAGCCGGTGTATTTGGGCGTGTCTCTCGGGAGTGTGAACCCTTTGGGGAAGGGCTCATCTCGAATGCGAGGGCCGAAACAGGGCGGACCCAGCTCATCTTCTTCTTCTAGCGCCAGGGATCGGTTGAGACGGTCGATCTGGTGGCGGGCGTCATTTTCTCTGACTCCTTCTCGGCGGCCAAGGCAGTCGCCGAGTGTCGGGTGCTCAACAGGCGGCAGGGAGATGCGCCTCTCCCTGCGGGGGGGGGGGGGGGGAGAGGCGGACAGTCATCCCGTCGTTCCACTGCTCTTGGGCGGCAGTCTTGGTCGCGCTCGATAGTGACGCAAGTTCGGCTGCGGCTGGCAGCCGGCTCCTTGTCTCTTCTTCCGCGGACGTCACCAGTCGATGTCCGGGATGTCGCACCTTGGTCTCGGCGGGGAGGCGGATCGTCATTTTGCCGGTTGGGTGCCTCAGTGCGGCAGCCGGCCTCGTGCTGCTCAGCAGCCGCGTCGAGGAGTCGCTGGACGCGCTCCGCCATCTGGCGACGCTCTTCTCCCTGGAACTTGTCCAGCTCTTCTGCTGCCGCCTGGGCAGCTCGTATGTTTTCCGCAGGCGTGACGTAGACGGGGTGGTCTGCCCCGAATAGGCTGGCGATGGCCACGCCGCGTTGCTGGACCGTGCTGATGCGGCTAGGCCCACCAGGGGCCGGTGTGCCACCCACAGCGCGGTCCATCTCGCGCTGGTAGGCCTCCGATAGGCGTCTCATGTTGGCCAGCTTCTTGGCGCTCTCGACGAGCTGGGCGCGGCATGCTTCGAGCATCTCGGCGTCGACATCTTCTGGGATGGGCGCCGTCAGGTCTTGCAGTGCCGCATCGAGCGGGCCATGAGCACCTCCGCCGGAGTGCTCGCTGTGGCCGATGACTAGCACCTCCGTGACGGTGCTTCCGCCGCTCCCCGCGCGAGGAAGCGGCTCGTCGTAGACCACCACGTTGGTGGGGAACGCATCAAGAGACGCAGTGTTGGAGTCCACAAGCATCGGGTCGGTGGAGCCAACAGATTCCAAGTCTACAGCAGGCTCGCTGGCGACATGGAGCTGATCGAGGAGGCTGACGAGGCGGCTCTCAGGGCCATCGGTGCCCGCATCAGACGCGGGCTCGTCGGAGAGGTGAACCTCGCCGACAAGATTGGCGAGGCAACTCGCCGCGCAGGCGACCTCCGCGCCGTGCAGCGCATCGGCACAGACTCCGTCTGACATGCCGGGCTGGCTGCGCTCGCCAGGGAGGAACATGGTTCCCGTCCAGAACAGGTCTCCGGACGACGGTGCACCTCGCCCCACGATGGGCGCCAAATGTCGGGGGTTGGGTGCGACATATGCCAAAGGATGGCTTTATCATGGTGGGAGCAAGTAGAACGTCGCCGGTGCCTGGAAGCGGGATGAGGCGTAGACACGTACGCCGGCGAACTTTACCCAGGTTCGGGGCTCTCCGTGGAGATAACACCCCTAGTCCTGCTCTGCGGGGTCTCCGCATGATCACTAAGGCACTAGTGGTACAATGGTGCTCCTTGAGCTGTTTGCTAGAGGTGGAAGAAAGTAAGGCTAGCTCTCTCCTTTCACTATGGGTGAGTCTAGTTCTAACAGGTTGGGAACCCTTTGCATGGGCCCTGGGGGGTTTATATAGGCCTACCCCCAGGGGTACAATAGTAATCCGGCCGGGTGTAGGACCCGGCTGTCAGTCTCTCTGGTGGCCGGCTTCTCCGCCGGCTGCTGGGGCCCGCCGCCTGGTGGGCCCCGCCGACTGGTCTGGTACGGAGCCAACAGGCCGCCCCCGCCGCTCGTGGGTCTTGTCGGCTGCTGATCACTGTAGCCGTGATGCTAATGACGTAGGCTCGGTCAGGGGAGCGTGGCTACAGCCCCGCCGCCTGGCGGGCGATTACTGTAGCCACTCCGTGTCTCATCTGGTTAATGGTGTGTGGGTCCCGAGGAAGGGGCGGGCCGACTGCTGGGGGCTGACCTCCCTCGGGTCCGACTGGCGGGGTTCTAGCCGTCTTCCGGGCTCTCGCTGATCGGTGGGGCCCGTCGTCCATGGGCCGTATCGACAGGCCGTCGTGGGAGCAGGGCTCCGCCTGCTTGTGGTGACGTCAGGGGTGGAGTGGCAATAGTGCCGCGCCGGGCGGAGATCGCCGCCTGGACGGTGCACTGTGGCCACGCCCATCCCTGGATTTGGGAGGGATAGGCTACACTGTAGCCACTCCCTGTCTTGTCTTTGTTGATGAGGGCGCATGCTTCATGGACACCACAGGCCGACTGCTAGGGGCCGACTTCTCTGGAAGCCGCCCACTAGGAGTCAGCTTGTCTTGATGCCGGCTTCTGGAACTCGGCCGTCTACGGGCAGCCGGCTATTCCTCCAGCCGGTCACCAGAAGGCGGCACCTCGTCTTGACGCCTTGAGGGGCGCAGCCAGCCCCGTTGTCTTGAAAGGTTCAGGGACTCGGGTTAGCCTACCCGTGGCCCATTACTCCGACACGGGCCTTCAGCGGCAGGAGCAGGGGCCTTGACGGCAGCTGCTGGAACTGCTTCCCGGTAGAGTTTGTCGGCGCAGATCAGCGCGTCCTTCTTGTCGGAGGGGACGGAGATGATGGTCAATGGCCCGGGCATCTTTAGCATGTTGTAGGCGAAGTGTGATGCTGCCATGAACTTGGCTAGTGCTGGGCGGCCGAGGATCCCGTTGTAGGGCAAGGGGATCTCGGCCACGTCGAAGGTGATCCTCTCCGTCCTGTAGTTCAACTCTCCTCCAAACGTCACGGGCAGTGTGACCTTCCCCTTTGGGTGGCTCCTCCCCGGATTGACCCCTTGAAACATGCCCGTTTCCTCGAGGTCTCCATCAGGAATTTGCAGTCTCTTGATCACGACAGGCGAGATCAAGTTCAGGCCAGCCCCGCCGTCAACCAACATCTTATTCACCTTGAGGTTGCATATTGTTGGTGAGACAAACAATGGCAAACACCCGACCGCGCTTGTGCCGTCAAGGTGGTCCTCGGTGTCAAAGATGAGGGGCGTGCTGGACCACTTCAGCGGCTTCTGAGCGTCGAACGACGGTTCCGCTGTTGTAATCTCACGCGCCCACTGCTTGAGCTGGCGGTGAGAAGTGTGCAGCAAGGCGCCACCATCGACGCACATGGCCTCCGTAGCCTTCTGGAATTCTTGCTCACCGGACTCGTCGTCCTCGTCGTGATCATCGTCTTCTTGTTTCTTGTCGCGGCCCTGGGCGGGCCTCTCTTGCTGGTTGTCCTTGCCACGGCGGCCTTCCTGGCCGCCACGCTTCTTGCCGGATCCCTCGGCACCATCCTGGTCCTTCTCCTTGTCCCGCCTCTCGTACTCAGCTTTTTGCTTATCAGCAAGCAGCTCGACTTGTCGGCAGTTCTGGACGTCGTGGCCCTTGGTGCGGTGGATCTTGCAGTTGCTTGCCAGAGCTTCCTGGCTTGTCGGTAGCCGCCAAGGCTCAGCAGGTGGCGCACCCGGAAATCTCCTTGCCGGGGGCGTTTGCCTTGACCTTCTTGGCAGCGCCGGTGTCGTCAGATCCTTCTACGGCAAGCACGGACTTGCCTTTGCGTTTCCTGTTGCGACGCCGGCCCTTCTTCGTCGGGGTGGCGGCGTCTTCGTCGGTAGAGTCGGTTTCCGCACCGGCGTCTTCACCGGGGTACTTCCTTCCCTCTTCAGCCCGGCCGCACCTATCGGCCAGAACGTAGAGCTCGGCCACATCCTTAATCTTGGTCATCGCCAGCTCTTCGCGCATCTTGCGGTTGCGCACGTTCTGATAGAACGCGCTGATCACATCAGCGGGATGAACGTCGGGGATGTTGTACTACACCGGGCTGAATCTCTGGATGTACTTGCGCAAGGTTTCCCCTTCCTTCTGGGGAATGGTATGCAGATCACTGGCCTGGCCATGAGCTTGGTGGCATCCTGTGAAGGCGCCAACGAACTCATGCCACAGGTCCGACCAAGAAGAAATGGAATCCGCCGGCAAGTGCATCAACCAAGACATAACATTAGGCTTCAGTGCCAGCAGGAAATAGTTGGCAAGCACCTTGTCGTCGCGGGCTCCAGCAGCCTGCATCGCGATGGTGTAGATGCTGAGGAACTCGGACGGATGGGTCTTGCCAGTGTACTTCTCGCCGACGTCGGCCTTGAACATGTGGTGGGACGGCCACTGGAACTGCCGCAGCTCACGGGTGAAGGCCGGGCAGCCCACCTCGTAAGGTAGGCCGCCGGAGCCCCCCGGCGCTGGGTGGTCCATAGCGGGTCCCGCCCGCTTGTCCGACTGGCGGCGCGTTTCGCGCCGGCGCTCGACGGTGGTCCGAGCGTCTTCATGAGCTCGTTCCCAAAGAACCTGGCGCTGGTCGCGGAGGGTCCGTGGGTCGGACGACGCTATGGAGATGTTATCACAAACGTCGTCACGACGGGCCGACGCCCCGCGGCAGCTGGCGAGGAGGAGAGTGCACCGTGGCCGCAGCTCCCCCGGTCCTCCCAGCGCCAGCATGTGGTGGCTCGATGGAACACCGACCGAGGGCCCCGCCGGCCGCGGATCGTCTTTGTTGGCGATGGCGACGAGGCTCCGGATGGTGGCCCTCCACTCGTCGAGCTTCTCCACAGCAGGAGGGAAGTCGAGGAGCTGCTGCGCGCGCGCAAGAGCTTTTGCTGGCATGGGCAGCGGTGATAGCTGCGTGGATCGCGGCGCGCTTCGACTTCTAACCACGTTAGAAGGAGCTCCATTACGATCCAGCGGCTGCGTGCCATTTTCGCCAGCACTTCGGCGGGCATGCTGAACTCCTTCATCCCGTGGACGACGCACAGGGCTCTTCCCACGGGGGTCCCCAAGGTCACCGGCGTGGTAACGCTGCTCGGCGCGCACACCATGGGAAGAGCGCAGTGGTCACCGGTGTGGGCGTCTTGGAGGTCGCTGCGCCGCCCGGAGGTGGCACGACGACACCCCTGGAGGGCCCCGCGCCACCTGTAGGGGGCCCAGCTCCGTCTTTGGATCTGGCGACGTGCGGCCGGTCGTCTGGCGCGCGAACAGCGCCGCTTGCCAGGCTCTGACTGCCAGGGCGATGCTGGTGCTCGCGGACCGCGGCCCGGGTCCTGTCCGCGACCGGTCCACTGCTCGTCCGCACCGGCACGGGCCGTTAAGCTCCCAACGAGCCGATCGCCGTGGCCGTCTTCTTCTTGGGAGCCATGGCGAAGAAGAGCTACTAGGCTAACTACTAGACCATATTCTCACAATCACGCCCCCTACCTGGCGCGCCAAAGATGTCGGTGTGGAATGACACCTATGGGATCAGAAGAATCCCTACCACGGTTGCCGAGGCGTAGGGTTGCAAGAAGAGCAGGATCAGTAGTCAGCACGAGGATCGTTTACCCAGGTTCGGGCCGCGAGGATGCGTAAAACCCTAGTCCTGCTTTGGTGGGTGTATTTCAGAGAGTTCTTAGGCTCTCGAACTAGCTGTGGTGAGTGTGCAGTTCGAAAGAGCCGAATCCTTCTCCAGTATGCCATGGGCCTCCTTTTATAGGCGAAAGGGGCTTCCACAGTGGCATACAGGAGGTGGAAAGGTGTACAGTATTGCGAGCTTATCGCTCGTATTACAGGGCAAGACACATTTAATGCGCCGCTGAGGTGTCCCCTAGCTTTATCGGGGACGGGGGCAAGGCCCGTCCCGTCCGTCGCTGCTCCTCCTCGCTTCGACACGCGCCCTGGCCAGCGATGCGTGCGGCGCCATGTAGGCAGGCAGGCAGCTGAGGTGGCGCGGTGGTAGGGTCTTCACGAAGATCTGCATGCCGCCACGCAGGCGCCTACTGAGTTGGCCTGGAAGCTGCATCTTGCCACGTAGGTGCCTGCCCAGCTGGTTTGGGCTGGCAGCTGCATGCGAACGGCGGTGGAGACTTGGTTGGTGCGGGCCTGGCAGTGGCCCTGTTGGCGTCTTCGGCGAGAGCCTTGCCGGGGGGCCCGGCAAGGGTCTTGCCGTGGTGCGCTGTCGTCCCCGGCAAGGACCTTGCCGGGGGTCTTGTGGTTCCCCCCGGCAAGGATCTTGCCGAGGATTGCTGTCTTCTAATCCTCATCTGATCTTGAATATTCCTTGTCTTCACAAAGATCTGCATGCCACCACAGAGGTGCCTCCCGAGCCCTGGCCCCACGTGGATGATGGTGTTGGGGACCGTGGGCTCAAGGGTGGCTCGCTCTGTTGGTGTGGGGCGAGCTGCCCCGGCAAGGGTCTTGCCGGGGCCGCTGAGGCCTCCCCCGACAAGGGTCTTGCCGGGGGAAACTGCTCCGCCCCTCTGCTTCGTTGCGTCCTTGGTCTTGGCGTTGCTCTGGTTGTCTTGGGCTTCGGTTTTACCTTAGTTCACCTCCCCTGTTCTGCTTGGTGCGACCGTGGGCGCGGCTCCGACTGCCCGTGCACAAGTAAAGGGGTACAAAAGTGCGTCCCTCCTTTTGTACACCGACAATATGCATCACTGTAACTAGTACTCCATCCGTCAACTTATAAGTTGTGCTTACCTTTTCCATCAACTTCGTGCAATGCGCGGGCATCTTGCTAGAAACACTAGAACATGTCGGATCGCGTGTGACCAAACCGACGATGCGCCAACCTAGCTACTACGTACCCTGCTTATCTGGCGGAAATAGCCCCGCCCTAGCGTTTCCAATCGTTATTTCTATCTATCGATCGTGCCAAGGAGCAGAACCAAAATGTTACAATTTATACATGTTTCTCTACACCTACTCCTATACAAGACTCAGTTGGTGATGGTGGTGTGTCTGCCATCCGTCGTTTCTGACCATTAGATCTGCATCTAATGGCTGTGAGGTAAGTTGTGGCATTTTTGCAACAATAGCCCACTTCTCTGCTCCAATTTGCAGAAAACCCCTTATTATCTTGAAAGCAACCACATCCCTCCCTCACCTCATCAAAACAGCCTGAGAAATATATACTCCTATAAAAGACTCAGTTGGTGATGGTGGTGTGTCTGCCATACGTCGTTTCTGACCATTAGATCTGCATCTAACGGCTGTGAGGTAAGTTGTGGTATTTTTGCAACAATAGCCCACTTCTCTACTCCAATTTGTAGAAAACCCCTTATTAACTTGAATGCAACCACATCCCTCCCTCACCTCATCAAAACAGCCTGAGAAATATATTTTGAGTGAAAAGTACTCCCTCCATTCCTAAATATTTGTCTTTCTAGAGATTTTTCAATAAGTGACTACATACGGAGCAAAATGAGTGAATCTACACTTCAAAATATGTCTATATAATCCGTATGTGATAGTCCATTTGAAATCTCTAAAAAGTCAAATATTTAGGAACGGAGGGAGTAATATATTAGGAGTATATCAAAACAAGAGTGATTTCCTTCAAGTTTGTGAACAAGTACTACCATTCTACTACTTTGGATCCGTCGCAACGCACGGGCACATTGCTAGTAAAAGGAAAAGGCCTGCCGCGTTCGCGTCGCACTCCCCCCACACACGCCCGAGAATCGGGAGTACTCCACGGCCCGTCCGGCACGACACATAGCTTAGGGAAGGCGTGTTGCCTAGCATTCACTTTCATGTGGGACCGCCGTTGAGCAAACCGACTATTAGCAAACCGTACCCCGCCCGCCGCCAGGTTGGAAAACAGAAACTAGGGGAAGATCTAGCTGTAGCACGGAAGCCAAGAAATTTGGTGTCAGATGGGGCTCGTTGATAGAGTAGGAGCATTCCGTACTACTCTTCTCCTACTAGTACCAAGTTTGTACTATACAACTAGTACTACCACTATACAACTAGTAGGTACGTGCACGGCACAACATCGTAGGAACAAAAAACGGGAAGATCTTGTTTTGGGTAATTTATCTTTTTCCCGTCAACGTAGTATGAATAATATGATGTGGGGGGCACCCATGAAGCTTATGTGGCTTGGTTGCATGGCTATGAAAGGTTAGAGAAAAATAAATAGATACTGTGTTTAGAGTGCACTCCACTAAACAGATATACTCTGGATCCACTGCAACGGGCCGGCACATCTATATCTATACCCCCTATATAGTGTGTGAATAACTTTGAAAGTTGGTCGTTGGATGAAGCCAATCCGACGGTACAAAGATGGCAAATCCGAGCACTACTGGCCGTTGGATATCATCTACATTCCACCAGATTCTGCCACATGTAGAATCTAGAAGACTCCATGGTTGAACTTCATTCATGACTAACTTTGCCACAACTAAGCTTAGGCAAAGTGTGTCTGAAACAAAAAATGTGGCTAACAAAATGGCCACCACAAGTGTGGCAAGATTTGGCAATAAGTTGAGTCTATGACATGTGGACCATGTAGCTAGAAAAGTGTGGCAAGCCACAAGTGTAGCAATGAACCAAACACATGCCTGGTGTGTTTGGTAGGGTGTATGAAGGGTGCATGATCCCAAGAGTTCCCTTCTCGACCCATTTTTGGGTGTTTGGTAGAGTGTATGGAGGGTGCATGAGTCCACACTAGATTAGCACAAATACACTAGAAGCATGCATGAAGAGAGCATACATGAAGAGGGGTGTTGAGTTGAGCATGCATGAAGAGGGAACAACTATGCTGAGACGAGAACGCAACCAAACACACTTGTGGCACGCCTAAGCTTAGGCGTGGCAACCTTAGGTTGCAAACCAAACCATAACTTTGAAAGTTGGTCGTTGGATGAAGCCGATCCGACGGCACAAAGATGGCAAATCCGAGCACTACTGGCCGTTGGATATCATCTACATTCCACCAGATTCCGCCACATGTAGAATCTAGAAGACTCCATGGTTGAACTTCATTCATGACTAACTTCGCCACAACTAAGCTTAGGCAAAGTGTGTCTGCCACAAAATATGTGGCTAACAAAATGGCCACCACAAGTGTGGCAAGATTTGGCAAGAAGTTGAGTCTATGACATGTGGACCATGTAGCTAGAAAAGTGTGGCAAGCCACAAGTGTAGCAATGAACCAAACACATGACAGCACGCCTAAGCTTAGGCGTGGCAACCTTAGGCTCCAAACCAAACCATAACTTTGAAAGTTGGTCGTTGTATGAAGCCAATCTGACGGTACAAAGATGGCAAATCCGAGCACTACTGGCCGTTGGATATCATCTACATTCCAGCAGATTTTGCCACATGTAGAATCTAGAAGACTCCACATGTAGAAGCATAATGCACAAACCACCAGAATCTCATGCGTGCAATGCACGTGTACCTTACTAGTAGTTGGTAGTAGTAAGAAACAAATTCCGGGTTTGGCATGAGCTCGTACTGCGGGAGCACCACAAGGCCTGCCGCAGGAGTTACATTTCCCTCTCGGGGCCCACAGGACCGAACTTCAGTGGCTTAGTGCCGGCCTATGAGAGCAAGTACAATAAGGTGATGTAGGCGGGCTGTAAGACATTAAATATTATATTTTTGCTTAGTTGGACGAGAGAGAAGATGCAAGAGAAGAGAAGCGGGCTACTAGTTAACAGCCGGCTGCAGCACATGCTCCTAGGCATTTTATGAGAGAGCGAGGTTGGTCGTGTAACAACAAAGTAGTACATATTAATATTCAACTATTGTACTTGCTGGCTACAAGCTTGGCTATATGTGATGTGGCAACATCATATAGCCAGCAGCCGGCTATATTATTAACCATGCTTTGAGTCAATCACATGCGGACGTTAAATGCGGCTGGCCCACATGTCATTCTCATGGTGGTGGTGTGGTTCGCGACTCACTCGTTCGAGATGAACCGGACGGTGGTGGCGTGGCCGTGGCGAGGGTGCCACAGCTGGGCGTCGGGGCGTTACGAGGCGTAGATGGCCACACCGGCAGGTACTACCTGTAGTACAGAAGTACTCTAGCTGAGGATTGATGCCCGAGACGAAATGTGTCACAGCCGCTGGATGAAAATTCGATGGTGCGGGATGTGTGGTATCATGGGTTCGTGCGGCGTCGTGGGAATTGCGTGTGGCTGTGGTAGAAACGTGATGCTCGCCGCATTTAAGGTGGCCCACATGTCATGCACACAAAGGCAGAGGGGCAGTGCGGCCGAGAGGGGTGAGGCGCACGTCGGGGGACGTGGTGCCGTGGGTTGGAGTGGCGTCGTGGGAATCGCGATTGGCAGTGGATGAAACGTGTTGGTCGTCGTAGTTGAACTTCCATGGACAAGTTGTCATGTCTACGGACACATGCATTGCATACCGATCACTAGAAGGAGTAGTAGAGAAAGCTAGGAGGATAAATAGTTCCTTATAGTCAAGCGGACCCATGCAACTACTTGTTCCAAAGACATGCACACCATCGAAATAGTCCATCTATATCAATATACATAGAGAGGGAATATATTTTTTACAAGAGAGGAAATAGTTCATCCATCCATAATGCCCTGCTGCTGGTGCAGCATCTTCTTCTTCTTCTTCATCATCATCTTCTTCTTCTTCTTCTTCTTCTTCTTCTTCTTCTTCTTCTTCTTCTCATTTTCTATGGGAGACGGCTTCGCAACAAGCTCTCTGGACCTTGCAGCTATCTCGAAACTCACACGGGCATTGAGGGCAGCATATTTTATCCGCTCGTACGTCAAGGGATAATTCTCCCATCCAGATGACCTTAATGCCAGCGTCTCGTCACCCTTCTGAAGATTTGTTCCTAGCACAAAATTTGCTACGTCGAATAGGGATGGTGTCTGTTTATCACAATCTTCTACAGGAATTTTTATTCTGGTTTGTAGGTCAGCAATGCTTTTCAAATCAAGGTTGTACAGCTCCAACTTCTGTTTGTCCCCTGCGATGGCTGCCCCACAGAAGTATATGTCCTCCCGAGACAAGAAATCGTGAAGCTCACTTGGTATGGAGGGCGTGTGTATGATGTGGTACACCAAAACATCATCTTCGAGGCACAACTGAAGGACAGCGACGCGTTGGATCTTCCCAGTGGCACGCTCCGTGTACCCTGCGTCGAGACCGATGACATTCATCTCCACCTTTTGGAGGGAGTTGGATACATTGTTGATCCACTTCCGAACAACCCTTGGGTGGTCGGTGACTGTGGCAACTATGCTCAACGAGCCTTCGACGAGGACATGTTGGACGCTAAAAACCTGCATCTCGATCTCTTTCGCCATTTGGAACCGCTGGACCGGAGGGCTATGGTTTGGAGAATTAGGATTAGATGGCTAATCTAACTGAAGAAGATGATTATTTATAGGGGCTTCGGAATTACTCCAGGAGGATGTGAAGAGGTTAAAACAATGTGAATTCAGTGTGGTTTGGATGCAAATGAAGATCAAGGAGTAGTGAAAAAGCCGAGGAAAATTGGTTCCCGATGGAGAAGTAAATGGGAGAAGTTATGCGCATGCAAGAGGAGAGGTGCGGTGGTTTGACTGCTGCATGCAATGGATTGGACGAGCTCTTCGGTTGCCTTTTCTCTCTCCCATGCACACAGAGTGGCCCACTTGCATGCTGCAGTTTATTGGCTGGAGTCGGGCTGCAGTTGCTCATGCGTACGCTAATTAATGCTGTGAATGCGGGGCATGGAGGGAAATGGGCAGACAAAAGTTATGCGCAGACAAAAGAGGACCGGAGGGAGTACTACTCATGTTCCTACTACGGTTAAGGAATATGCGGTTATCCTCAAAAAAAGAAAAGTCCTTCTTCGCGCTTCCGCATGCACGAGAATTTGGTTCTGCTCGCAATATGGATGATAGCTGGAGGATGAAGTGAACCCGGAGGCATGCTAGCACGGGAGTGTACTCATGTTCCTACTACTCCTACTAGTAGTAGTAGTACAACTATGGTACACTTGATGGTCAAAATACTATTATTCATCAGGTCCTCGCGGTGAAGTGACAAGACCCTGCGCCCGAGGTGACACCAGTCCAGGCGGCGTGTCCGGGTTACCAAAGTCAGCCTCACCTTGTGCACTGTGCAGTCACTGTCACCGCCGCTGTATAGCATGCATCGCCTCGTCTCCCTCTCCCCTAGCACCACTCCATCTCCATCTCCGTCTCGCCGGAGATCCTGAGGTCACTCTTCATTATCTCACTGTGCCCCCGCATACCCTCGCCTCGCTCGCCTCCCCCAGTACCACTATTCCCTCGCTAGCCGCTCCAGCACCGACAGCCTTCTCCCCCATAAATCAAGCACCCCAAAACCCCACCTTCCAAACTCCACCATGGCCGAACGCGAACCGCGCAGGATCCATATGAGCCGCGATTGGAGCTATCTCCCCAGTGACGTCCTCGACCTCTGTTGTTCGTGTATGGATATGTTGAGCGCCCTGCTGCTGGCTGCATGCTCAAGGGGCATGCACACGACCATAGTTGAAGCGAGGCCTAAGATTTTCAACACACCCTGCTTGCTGCTATCTAGTCTTGCGAGATTGGCTCACCACGATACGGAGGCGTACATGATGCCCCTCGACTTCAATCCGATCTCCATTAGCCGAAACTTCTTTGCAGGTATGTAGTGGGTCGCCGTACATCATTTCCCTCGACTTCGATCCGGTCACCATCGCCCGAAACTTCTTGGCAGGTATGTACTGGGTCGGCATGAACTCCCACTGGATGGCTGCCATCAGAGAAGACGGTAAAAAGTTGGTGCTCGTGAACTTCCAGACCTCCCATGAGATTATCCTTCCTCCATTGGATTATATAGAGTATTTCCATCGTGGTCCTAGTCATCTAGATTACCGCGTCAGTTGGACGGACCTTGTTTTGCAGAAGATTGTAATCTGCCAAGTGCCCACACGACATGCGGATTACGCAGACTTCAAGCTAATTGCCTTGTTCGACAAGGGACTCGCCTATCTTTACGCCGGTGCCTTCTTTAGATGGAGACAACTCAGCTCGCAGTGGATCGTCGTCAAAGCTGATACACACTTCTATGATGCTATTGAACACAATGGCATCATCTACGCGATCGACAAAGCAGATGGCACCACGTATTGCTGGGACGGCGCGTGTAAGTTGTTTCCATCTCATGTTAATGATGACGCCATGACACTGTTTGAACTTTTTGTGATGATTGGCATATCCCTGTTTGAGCAGAATTTGAGTAGAACTATGGCAATGTATTAAAGACGCTGTAAATCAGCTATATTTGGAATGAGTTAATTCATGCGATTGTGATCATGTCATTACAGCCAATTTGTACCCCTGAATAATCAAATGGTTAGGAATATATCGATATTCTCCTTATTTTACAGTAATCTATATACTACTACTAAATATGAGTGTGTATCAATGGCCATGTTAGTTTCCTCATTTTCATGATGTAGAAACATGCACCACACTGTTGGTTTCATCTAACCATACATTAGGGAAGTAAATGTGTATATGGAGAACTCTATATTTGGAAGTAGCGAAATCCTGTAATGCTTACCATGTGTACATACCTATATTCGCCCTTCAGCAATCAATGGCTAGAATATTATCCTCACAAAAAATTTGCCCACAGAACACGAGTATATAACAATGCATGGTCTGTTAGTTACCTTGAAGAATTTGTTTGAGAGGACAGAACATGATTTCATAACATGCATGACATGGTAGTTTCCTGTGAAGAATCGATTGCGAGATAACATGAGTATAACCATGCATGGCACTTCTATATTTTCGAACCCAGTATACATTTCCCTATATTTTCCTCCCAGTTCCAACATGGACATATCAATGCTGTTTCTTGCATTATCCTACTCATACTACGAACAATGCTGATCTTACATTAACAATGCTTCTCCTTTTTGATATGACGCAGTGTCCCTACAGTTACTGCCCTTTGTAATCACACCACCTGTGCCAAAAACAGGGAAGCACAACTGGTTCCTCGCTTGATCAGACGACGACAAAAGACTGATGATCATTCGGAAACATGAGCTGGAAAAGTTATATTGCAAAAACCCCACTGTATACAAGCACCGTGAAATACGTGAGTATCTGGACAGTGGTTGTTACGCCTATGAGCAGGATACCAGCTGGTTGGGGCCTTCAGGATTTTTTTAGTTGGAGGCGGGTAAACAGCCTTGGTCCGTTGGCAAGGACCTTGATGGCAGAGAGGCTCTGTTTGCTATGGAAAACTGTGTCTACACGACGAGCCATAGGAGTTCGGGAGCGAACTTCCCTGATTGTCAACGATACAGCCTGCAGCCAAAAGAAGGTGAGAATGACAAAGGCAGCCGGATTAACTTTGATCCTTGGATGTCTCAATTACGACAGGCAGTGATGTGGTTCAAGCCTTCAGGTTGATAGGTAATTGGGCTGTTGCGTCGAAAGGGTGGAGTACTGGTGTCTCCGGATCATTGGTCGCTGAAGCGGGGCTGCAAATTATGATGGTGTTGGATCATCTCTTCGAATGACTTTGTTGTCTTTGCTGCTTGTTCTGGATGGGTAGTTCTTTCTTTTGTTATGCATATTCCTTGTCATTTGGCCATCCTCGTCTATGTCACTCTTACTATGTAATAGTTGGCTCTGTTTAGAATGTCATTCTCGTCTGGATCATGAGAGTCTGAGCGCTGCAGATGGGTGCGTTTTGGTGGTGTAGCAAGACTTCTTATGAACTATCATGTCTTGTTGTTTATGTCAGTAGTAGTCACTAGTCAGTGTTTGAATGTTGTATATATCGTTGTTTTGAAGTGTTTATTGTCTCGAACTACTGGTGGGCTAAATGAGGGCATCACTATTCTCCAGTGTTCAGAGTGTATCTCCTTTTTTCAAGTTATATAATTTGAACTCAGTGTCTTTTCGATGATGTACACTTGTTTGGGCCAGTGAGGTGTCGTTGAATATGGGTCGAGTAGTAACGCAATCCAAACAGGTCAATTATGACTCTGAGGCTGGGCTCTCAAAAGATCCTAAAAAAGGCCGGGCTCTCCAAAAAAGAAAGAATAAGGACTCTTAGGCCGACATGTGGGCGCCACCGGTGTTTTCGTGCGCTTGCGCGCCGAGAGCATATTGGCGCGTGTTTGAATTTCAAGGTACCTTTTCATCCCCAATCTCCCGCCCCTCCCCCACCTCTGGAATCTCGATTCCTACTCCAGTTCCCCCAAATCCTCCTCCTGTACTCCCTGTACTCAAGCTCACTATCATGTCGTCGGTCAACGCGGATCTCCGAGCCGGAGATCCTGAGGTCCGTCCTACCTTCGGTCGATGTGTGCTGTCGCTCAACAGTGGCATGGCGGCGCTTGACGACCAGTTTGCCGGCAAAGTGCTAATGGTAACCATCAACGGCGACCGGCCTCCCGTCTCGCCGGACGACCTTGTCAAAGCTCTTGGCATTGCGCACGGCATCTAAATAAGTGACTTGCTCGTCGAACTCTGTCCGCCACCGGCTGATTTCTTCGTCAGGTTCCGGACAACTTTCGACTGCAGTCGTGTGTTCGAATCTTCCCGGTGTTTGTTCTGCGATGGCGCACTGGTGAGCTTTGATCGGTGGCACCCAAGATGGGGCTCGGTGCCCTCTGAGCTTGAGTTTTTAACAAAGCTTACCTTCCACGGCATGCCTCGACGTGCTTGGAACAACGAGTCCATGAATGAGCTTATCAACGACCTTGGAGGTGAGCTCGTAAGTATGTTTGTTCCCCCAGACAGCAGGGCTCTGACGGTTATGGCATGGATGAAGAAGCCGTCCACCATACCGAAGGTGATTGGTGTTGAGATACCGGTGCAGGAATCGGGGTTGTACTATTCGTCGCCACCAAGGCCGCCGCGGACCACGTTAGGGATGTACCTATATCGAGTGTTCGTGCATGTCGAAGAAGTGGTCCATCCATCAATCGAAGTCCTTCCGCCGCCGCTGGTGCCAGAGTCCATCGACGACATCCATTACAGGAGTCAACGTCAGACTTTCCCCGTGTTGCTCGGAACAATGGATGGCACAGGGCCTACTCCATCGCGCGGCGGAGGCCACTGCTTCTTTGGGAGAAGAGGCAGGGCTGACTGCCTGGATGTGCTCTAATTTTGAGGTAACAACTGAATCTTATCAGATACTCCCTCCGTCCCAAAATTCTTGTCTTAGATTTGTCTACATACGGATGTATCTATTCACATTTTAGTGTTAGATACATCCGTATCTAGATAAATCTAAGACAAGAATTTTGGGACGGAGGGAGTACTAGTTAAATCCGAGCTATGGGTGTGAAGCACTCATGTGCCAGTACATTTGATTGTGACCTGTTCTAATTTTGTACCTGAACTTTTTTTAGAAAGGGTTGTACGTCAACTTAATGTGCTAGCAGAACTTATTGTGTTGTCTGTCTGTTTTCTTTGCACAACATTCAAGATATTTCCCTGTCATTGATAAATAAGATGAACCGTTATGTACGAGTTCGTTGGTTTCAATATAGCCCTACCCGTAGCGATCCACTGCTTCCATCCTGATTGTGCCGCCTGCGTGAAATTTTTGTATGCAAGTTAAGTGTGCTATGATGTTCTATATGATTGTGTCAACTATATAAGTTTTTACTGAGCATCAGCAATGCATATGGCTAAAATATGTATTTACGAGCATCGACCGATGGGTCTCTCTCTCTCTCTCACACACACACAAGCACACACACACACGCACAAGTGGGACCCGTTGAATTATTTCTTTGCTCGTGACAGCTTTTAATTAGGTTCCACTGTAATCTAAGTTTTTTCTTAAGTTATTAATTGAGCTCATTGACTTCAAAAAGTTGTACAGAGGCCTTGTTTGGGCCTTTTCGGCGTCGCTGAATGTGGGCTGAGTAGCCATGTTAGGTTGTACTGTACTACACAGGCCTTTTTTTCAACATCAGCAATGCAACTGGGCCGACAGTTGTACACAATATCCGGGTCAACTTGTTATTCTCCGCCCCGCTGGGCTGCAAACTTTCCTAGGAGGTATGCATTAGGCTTAATAAGAAAATAGACTTTAAGAAATAATAAATGGGATTTACTTATAATAACTGGGCAGTAACTATAAAAAGATGCACCAAACGCGTAATTAGTTTAAAAATATATTATTTTTGGAATTTGAAAATTTTAATTTCATTACTTGTTGCGCGCGCAATATTTCGTTGGATTTTAACGTAATACAACTTTATTTTGAAATTATATTTAATCTGACTAGAAATTTCGGATAAAAATATTTGGGATCCCATAAAAATGTGGGAATTTTTTTTAATTCTGTTTTGAGCAGTTGGTTGAAATTATTAATCGTTGTCCTAGCTAGAAAATGGGCTGTACTTTTAACAAACTATAAATGGGCTGTAGTAAATTCCATTAGAATTAAAAAATGGGTTGTACATTCTTACAAATCGCAAATGGGCTATACGTTCTCTGCCACACACTTGTGGGCCTTCTAAGTTGACGCATCCCCTAAAAAACTAAGTTGACAAGTATGCAAGGCTTTGTCAACAACACACGGTTCTGGCAGCTGTGGCCGTTGGATGTCCATCCAACGGATGTCGTGCTTCTTCTTCAATCTCGGATATTCTTGCTTCAGCCGCCCAAAAAATGATTCCTCCCCCTGACATCTTGAAAGTGCGTTATATCGACTAGAGGGGGGGGGGGTGAATAGGCGATTTTTATGAATTCTTCACTGAGGAATTTGCCGGTGAGGAAATTCCTTAGCGAAGAACTACTTGCAGCGGAATAAGTATTCAAAAGTGAAGAACACAAGCATAGTCATCATGATGAAATGAAGACAAGCACAGAGTACGGAAAGCGTAAACACAGGATAACATAGGATGAAGACAAACAGACTGAAGAAATTGAACTGAGGAAATTGAGAAAGTCTTCAGTCAAAGTCTTCAAACACAAATATGACAAGCACACAACACAGTAATGAGGAAATGAAAGAGTTGAGGAAATAGAACCAGTAGGCTTGGTGAAGACAATGATTTGGTAGACCAGTTCCAATTGCTGTCTCAGTTGTACATCTGGTTGGAGCGGCTAGGTATTTAAACCTGAGGACTCACAGTCCCGGACACACAGTCATCACCGTATTCTCCTTGAGCTAAAGTCACACAGACCTCGCCCAATCACTCGTGGTAAGTCTTCAGGTGACTTCCGAACCTTCACAAACTCGGTCACTCGGCGATCCACAATTCCTCTTGGATGCTCTAGACCATGACGCCTAACCGTCTGGAAGAAGCACAGTCTTCAAAGGTAACAAGCGTCGGATCCACGCAGGATCAATCTCTTCCGTGATGCTCAATCACTTTGGGTTTGTAGGTGTTTGGGTTTGGGTTTTCCTCACTCAATGATTTTCACTCAAAGTCCTCGGAGGATGGGATGCTCTCAAATGACAAGTGTCAATTTCTCTCAGAGCAGCCAACCAGCTAGTGGTTGTAGGGGGCGGCTATTTATAGCCTAGGGAGCAATCCGACATGATAAGACATAAATGCCCTTCAATGATATGACCATTAGGTGGGTAGATATTTTGGGACAGCTGGCGCGTAGCACAGCAACGGTCAGAAATTTGAGTATCAAATTCCTCAGGGCTATCATGTTCCTCACTGTGTAGGCAATCCGCACTGGCGAATTCCTAACTCCTCAGTGAGAACAAATTCCTCAGAGACCAGAAGAACTTCGTCTCTGTCAGTGAAGAATATGACTGAACTGTATGAGATTTCCAATGGCTTCACTCGAAGGGATTGGTAGGTGTAAGATTTTGAGTTGAGCATCACTTGGAAATTTTTCCTTAGTATTTCCTCGACCCCCTTTAACAGTACGGTGTTTCCTATGACTCAAGAAAGAGAAAATGAAACTACGAAAACAAAAGTCTTCACGCTTCATGTTCCTCGAATGAATACCAAGTCTTCAAGGTCACACCAATTTCTTCACTTTCAAAGTCTTCAGAAAGTCTTCAGAAATCCAAAGTCTTCAGTCGAAGAACTTCATTTTTAGGGGTCGACTTTCTCTGTAAATATCAAACTCCTCATAGACTTATAGACCCGTGTACACTCACAAACGCATCAGTCCCTTAACCTATAAATCTTCAATACACCAAAATCACTAAGGGGCACTAGATGCACTTACAGTCTCCCCCTTTTTGGTGACTGATGACAATATAGGTTAAGTTTTCAACGGGGATAAACATATGAAGTGTAAATACTGATATTGGGGAATTTGATTGCAAGATATAGAAGAACTCCCCCTGAAGATGTGCATAGTGAGGAATTTGCTTTTGAAGCAATGCACACTTGAAGAGTAGAATCATGGAGATCTCCCCTTATATCTTGTAATTCATACACGCATTTGACATAATATATGAAGAATTTGAAATGCATGATGAAATATGGCGACTGATGTAATTCAGCATGCGTGCAATAACATTAACGAGGAATAAGCATGCAGAAGAAACAACAAAAGTATCAGGCCACCATAGAGTTTAAGTTTACAACTCGATCCAGCAAAGTCATCAGAAGAACGAGAGTTGTAACTTAAGAAAAAAAACGCCCATATAAGATAGACCCGCTTGAACACTAACTCAAATTTCTCCCCCTTTGTCATCGAATGACCAAAAGGATCGAAAATGAGGACTAACGCCCGTGAAGAATAACAAGTTGATGAAGGAGCGCCAGCGTTGTTGGGGTTGTTTGTTGATGTAGGGCTTGCCGCAGTGTCGTCCAAGTCTTCATGCTCATTGGTGTCGCACGATGAAGAATAGGAGCTGGCCACCAAGGAAGGAACCTTGACTTTCTTGTATTTCTTCGGTGGAGGTGCAGACCAGTCAAAATCTTCCTTGAGACCCATGTTCTTCAGATCTTCACCATATACATGTGACAGAATAGCCCAGGTGCGATCGAAGATTTCATGGAGGTAGTAATGGTTTTTCTTCACTTCATTATGTGTAGCAGTCATGTTGTGAAGAATTGAACCAAACTGACGCTTAACCCATTTATGGTTTCGATCCACCTTCTGGTGAAGACTTAGCAGAAGCTCACGATCAGTCATCACACGAGGAGCAGTAACTTGAGGATTTGGCTTGGAGGCATGGGCAGCAGAATCATGAGTGGCAGAGTCATCATTGGTGGAATAAGATGCAGCCTTGCAAAACTGACCATCCAATGGACGAATGCCTTCATCTATAACAGCTGGTGCCTTGCCCTTTTCATTAGATGAGGAATAGGTCCGCTTGAGGACTTCAATCGGGGGAAAGTAGCTGAGGTGATTCTGAAAATCAGCTTTGTACTTGAGTGAAGACCTTGTCCTGAGGAATCTCATAATCCAAGGTGCATAAGGCTTCAGCTCAAACGGAGAAAGTGCAACATTTGCCAGAGTCCTCATGAAGAAATCATGATAGTTGACGGGTATGCCATGAATGATGTTGAATACCAGATTCTTCATGAGGCCAACAATCTCCTCATCAGATGAGTCGTGGCCTTTGATTGGACTCATAGTCTTCGTCAGAATGCGATAGACTGTCCTTGGTACATACTGCAATTCCTTCACGAGGAATTTTGTCCTTGAGGATTGACCAGGTTTCAATGGCTTCATCAGCACTTGCATATAGTGATCTGTAAGCTCAGGCTCTTGGTACATGCAACGAGCTCCTTCAGGTAGAGGACTGATGGGCAGGGCGCGAAGTAATTCAGTGGCCGGTGCCTTATAGTGAGTGTTTTCGGTCATCCAGTCCAAAACCCAGGAGTTCACATCGCCAGCATCTCCTGTGATGTGCAATGTTGCGTAGAATTGAAGAATGAGTTCTTCATTCCAATCAACTATGTCTGTGCAAAAGTTGAGGAGGCCTGTGTCATGAAGCACACTGAGGACAGGTGTGAAGCATGGCAGTGATTCCATGTCCACATGAGGAATATGCTCGTGGTCGAAGACTTTCTCCTTATTGAAAAGCAGTGAAGAATAGAAGTTGGCCTGGCTGGCGGTCCAGAAGCGCTTCCTTCTAAGACGAGCAGAATCGTAGGGATTGTAGTCAATGAAGAACATGTGCTCGCCGAAGAAATCATCAGCCTATAATTTCCGCTTCTTTGAGAATGGATCCTTTGGCTTGGGCTGAGGAGTGTCAGTCAATTGCATTATCACCTCAGGAATCGCAATCTCAGGTTCTTCAGGCTGAGGAATTTCAGCTTCTACTCCAGTAACAGCCTGTGTCTTCAATTCTTCATTTACATTTTCTTCAGCACTAGTGGCTGGAATTTCTTCATGGACAGACGGTGTGGCATGTGGTTCATCAGATCCCATTTGAACTGTAGTTGCTGGGGACTGAGGAATTTGTTGCAATGGTGTGAAGAGTGGAGAGTTGGGGTGCTGACTTTCCCAAAAGTCATCATTCAGCACAGGTGTGGTACAGCCAATGTCCACATCTTCATCTTCCATTTCTTTAACGCCGGCCTCTTCACCAGTAAACTGAGGCATAGGTGAGGAAACAGCTGGAGTTGAAGGGATTTCATCCACTTCAATTTCTTCATCCAACTGCTCTGACGAAGCAGCAGAAGGATTTTCTTCATTAGATCCGCTAGGGATCACATATTCTTCATCAAAAGGGACGATTTCCTTTGATGGTAAGGTAGTGAGAGGAACGACATCAATTGGGTTCTCGAGTGAGCTTGTCAGTGTCTTCATCTTCTTGGGAGCTGAAGAATCTGATGAAGTAGATGCCTTCCTTTTCTTCACAGCTGCACGCTCTGCAGCCTTGGTCTTCTTTGCATCTGATGCAGATGGAAGAATTGGAGTTGGTGTAGGTGCAGGAGGAGTAGAGGAATGTGGTTGATTTTCTTTAGGCACAACTGATGCAGTTGCCCTGACCTCTTCATTTTCTTTAGGCGCACCACTAGTGGATGCCCTGGCAATTTCTTCAGTGGCTAGAATGCAGTCATCAGCCTTGGAACTCACATTTTCTTCAGCAGCCTGAATGTCATCAGCAGATGCTTCAGCTTGAGGAATTTCTTGTTGCGATGTGGCTACAACATTTGAGGTGAACTTCTCAGTCAGTTTTACAAACCTGACCTTGACTCCTTGCCAATCAACATAGTAAGCATTGAAATCATCGCTGAGGACTTTGATTTTAGACTGGATCTTCACAAGTTCGTCAGTTGTCATAGAGACAACGTTGTTCTTCAGGAATTTCTCCTTCCTGTACTGCGCTTTCTTGATCTGCCTGGCCTTTCCAAATTTCCATTTCTCTTCTTGGATGAAGGCAGTCAGCATATGACTTTGGCCAGGAGTCAACTTGAAATCAGGCAAAGGAGTGTTTGGGTCCTTGTGCCAGAGGTCAATGTAGTCGAGGATCAACTTTGGATCCAAAAGCAGAGGCACATTTGTGCCCTTGGCTCTAGCGGCCCTGACTTGCCTATCTCTGATGATTCCAGCAAGTTCCTCATCATCAGCTTCGTCTTCATCAGACGGCACTTGGAAGGCGACCTGCTTCTTGTGAGGACTTTGTCGAGAACCTCGTCCAGCAGTGGTCTTTGTCTTTAGCAGAGAAGGTCCCGTTGAAGAATTTGGTGTGGCTGAGGAACTAGCAGAAGCTCCTGAGGCAATAGAGATGCCTGTCGTCCTTTGGCACATGGCAAGATGCACAGGTACAGAGGACTTGGTCGGAGCAGCTGAGGACTTTGGAGGAGGAGCTGAGAACTTTGGAGGAGCAGGAGCAGCATGATGAATTGGCCGTGAGGGCTTTGAGGATTCTGGTCGTGAGGGCATTGCTGAGGAACTTGGCCTTGAGGGCATTGAAGGTGAAGCACTTGGCTTGTGAGCAGGCTTCTTTGACATGGCCTTCTTAGGCTTGACAGAGGCCTCAGCAGCAGCAGCAGCAGAGTCTTCGTTAATTTTCCTCACTGCTTCCTTAGCCTGTTTGGCCAACTTGGCCTGGCGCTTGGCCCATTCATCAGGATAATCCTCACCACGCTTGAGGCTGGTGGGATCAGCTTCTTGGCCAGGTGCCAATGGAGGTATTGGGCATGGAAGGTTAAGTGCGAATTTCTTCATGTATTTGGGAGTAACATATCTGTACTCCCTCCACTCTCTTGCCCATCTCCTCTCTATCCTCTGTATGCGCAGCTTGCGCTGATTTTTATCCTCTTTGCCAAACTTGGCCTCATCAGGAGTGCAATAGTCTTTGTATATGTCATCAGGGATTTCAAAAGCAGTGTTGATTTCAGGCCTCTTTCCTCCTTTCTGTGGCTTCTTACCATCAGCCATTTTCTTCAGTTGAGGAATTTGAACAATTGAATTCTCTGAAGAATTATGCAACTTTTCTTCGAGGAACGCTGCAAATGAGTTAAGTTGATGAGAACCTAGTGATTCAGCAGCGGACATGAGTACCTGTGAACAGAGTATAGTTGCGAGGAATTTGGAGAGGTCATATGCGTTCTCAGAAGGTTTTAAAAAAAACAAGTTTGAGGAATTTGACCAGACGAGTCTTGAAGAATTTCACTAGGCGTTCTTAGTCTTAGGTTCCAGAGTTGTACAGATCAGAAATCCGCACAATTGAGGAATCTTGAAGAGAAATTATTTCTTAGAGAAATGAATCAAGAACAGATGACATGTGAGGTGTTTAGTGTGTCAAGAACTTGAAGAAAAACACCTTTGAAGATTTTGTAGTAATCATTTGAATCAAAGAGGGCAGTAAAAGTAACTTTTAATTACCCTGGACGAAGAACACGACAAACTGTGAGGTGGAGATGAGAAGTTCGTCTGTGCAGATCTTCCACGCCCTAACTCGGCGGAGGAAGACAACTACGGCGGCGGTGGAGTGAAGATTTCCGTGACCGGCGCGAGTACGACGGCGACGAGGTCGAGGCAGTGAAGCTCTTCCTCACCAGCGACGATGAAGTAGCAGCGGCGCTAGGGTTTGAGAAGCTCGAGCGGAGTAAAGGAACTGAGGAAGGGGATGGGGGTATTTATAGCCACGGTGAAAAACTGTTCGCCCGAAGATTTTGGACGAACGTGTCCCTGACCCTTCTCATTCGCTTGACATGTGTCACTCACGTACTGAGAAGTGGAGATCGTGGGTGAATAGATAAGTGTTTTCGTGGGATTCGGAACGGTTTGAGCGGCAAAGCTGAAAATTTTGGATAAGATAAGTTTTAACGTTCCGTTCGCAAATTCTTCAGCTAACAAGGACACAGTGAAGATTTTGAACGAGTTTCAAATAGAACGCACATGACGAATTTGTGAATAGAATGGGTTGAGTTTAGCATAGAGGGGGAAGGGTCCGATCACATTCACTTAGCAGAAAAAACAACTTGAAGAATTAGCCATAAGTGAATGCTGTAGAGGACATAAACTTATATATATATATATAGCCAATGAAGAAAAACGACGGGAATAGTGAAGACAATGCAAAGTTGAAGAATATGAACAACTGAGGAATTTCAAAACTGAGAAAAAAAACTCAAATTGAAGATTTTCAACTTTTGGTGGTGGCGTGACCCACCGTATAAGAATGATGATTTCAGACACCGCGTACAATTCTTGTAGGGTTCTGAGAATCAAATTCTTCGTTAATTTCTTCACACTTAGAGTGTTATTCTTCATTGATTGAAAAAAAAGTTTCTTCATGTGTTGCACATCTAAGTCATCAATTTTGCATAAGTGTTAGGATGAGTGTCCTTTTCAAAGAACATTCGAAGATTCTAAGATATTTAGCTCACACCGCAACTTGCTAAATCTCTTCTCATCCAAGGGCATTGTGAAGATATCGGCTAGCTGTTCTTCAGTCTTCACATGCTCAATAGAAATGTCGCCCTTCAACACATGATCGCGAAGAAAATATTGACGAATCTGAATGTGCTTTGTCTTCGAGTGCTGAACTGGGTTGTGAGCAATCTTGATGGCACTCTCATTGTCACAGAAGAGAGGTACATTCTTCACGTTGACGCCATAGTCCTTGAGAGTTTGCTTCATCCACAGCAATTGAGCACAGCAAGAACCAGCAGCAATGTACTCAGCTTCAGCAGTAGACAGTGATACGCAGTTCTGTTTCTTCGAGGACCAACAGACCAAAGATCGTCCGAGGAAATGACATGTACCAGATGTTGACTTGCGGTCCACACGATCACCAGCATAGTCAGAGTCAGAATATCCAATGAGATCAAAAGTCGAGCCCTTGGGGTACCATAATCCAAGTGTTGGTGTGTGAGCTAGATATCGAAGAATATGCTTCACAGCCTTATGGTGTGATTCCTTCGGTGTAGCTTGAAATCGGGCACACATGCAAACACTAAGCATTATATCTGACCTAGATGCACATAAGTACAATAAAGAACCAATCATGGAGCGGTATACCTTATGATTGAAGTCAATACCATTTTCACCAGTGCACAGATGGCCATTTGTGGGCATAGGAATTTTGACGCCTTTGCAATCTTGCATGCCGAATTTCCTCAGTACATCCTTGAGGTATTTCTCCTGAGATATGAATATGTCATTGCGTTGTTGACGAATTTGAAGACCTAAGAATAATTTCAATTCTCCCATCATAGACATTTGATATTCTTCACTCATCATATAGGCAAATTCATCACTATAACGTTGGTCAGTACAGCCAAAGATAATATCATCAACATATATTTGGCACATAAACAGTTCACCATCATAAGACTTAGTGAAAAGAGTAGGGTCGAGTGAACCGGGTTTGAAGCCTTTCTTCATGAAGAATTCCTTCAAAGTATCATACCACGCCCGAGGGGCCTGCTTGAGGCCATAGAGGGCCTTATTGAGTCTGAAGACTTTGTCAGGATGCTTTGGATCTTCAAAACCTGGGGGTTGAGCAACATATACTTCTTCCTCAAGCTTACCATTGAGGAATGCACTTTTCACATCCATTTGATATAAAGTGATATCATGATGGTTAGCATAAGCAAGTAATATGCGAATAGCTTCAAGTCTAGCAACAGGTGCAAAAGTTTCATCAAAATCAATTCCTTCAACCTGTGTGTAGCCATGAGCTACAAGCCGTGCCTTATTCCTCACCACAAGGCCATTTTCATCTTGCTTGTTGCGATAGATTCACTTTGTGCCAATGATATTGTGCTTGCGAGGATCTGGACGTTTGACCAGTTCCCAGACGTTGTTGAGCTCGAACTGATGTAATTCTTCTTGCATGGCCTGAATCCACTCAGGCTCCAGAAATGCTTCATCTACCTTAGTGGGCTCTGTGATAGAGACAAAACCATAGTGCCCACAAAAGTTAGGTAAATGTGAAGCTTTTGAGCGTGTGAGAGGACCTGGTGCTTCAATGTCATCGATGATCTTTTCAACTTGCACTTCTTTTGCAACGCGAGGATGAGCTGGTTGTCGTCGAGGAATTTGATCGGCATTTTCTTCAGCACCATTTTCTTCAGCATTTTCTTCAGGTGCATTAGCTCGACGTTCTTCATGTTCTGGAATGAATTCTTCAGCAGATTCTTCGGTAGGAATGACATCCTCAGTAGCCTTGAACTTGATAGTTCCCTCAGGTGCTGGTTCATCTATCACAGAAGGTAGGTTCTCTCTTTGCGAGCCATTAGTTTCATCGGACCGCACATCTACAGTCTCAACAATCTTGTGAAGAACAATGTTGAAGACTCTATAGGTGTGCCAGTCCTTTCCATAACCAAGCATGAAACCTTCATTTGCTTTTGGTGCAAATTTAGCATTGTGAAGAGGATCTCTAATCCAACATTTAGCACCGAAGACTCTGAAATAACTCACATTGGGTTTCTTGTCAGTGAGGAGTTCATAGGCAGTCTTCTTGAAGAATTTGTGAAGATATACCCTATTGATGATGTGGCACGCAGTATAAATTGCCTCAATCCAGAAGTGACGAGGCGTCTTGTACTCATCAAGCATAGTGCAAGCCATCTCAACAAGAGTTCTGTTCTTGCGCTCCACGACACCATTCTGCTGAGGAGTATAAGGAGCAGATAACTCATGAGTAATACCAAGTTCATCAAGATAGTCATCAAGACCAGAATTCTTGAACTCAGTTCCATTGTCACTTCTGATGTGCTTGATCTTCACACCAAAGTTGGTTGAAGCCCTCGAGGAAAATCATTTGAAGACTTCCTGCACTTCATGTTTGTAAGTGATAATATGTACCCAAGTGTAACGAGAGTAATCATCAACAATAACAAAGTCATAGAGAGATGTGTCATTTGTGACTGCTGAGTAATGATTAGGACCAAAGAGGTCCATGTGAAGCAATTCGAATGGTCAAGTAGTGGTCATGATAGTCTTCGCTGGATGCTTGGCCTTGGTCATCTTTCCAGCTTCACAGGCTCTGCATAAGTGATCCTTGAGGAATTTGACATTCTCAATGCCAATGACATGCTTCTTCTTCGCAAGCGTGTGCAAATTCCTCATGCCTGCATGACCAAGTCGTCGATGCCATAGCCAGCCTTCTGAAGCTTTTGCAAGTAGGCACACGGCTGGTTGTGGTCCTGTAGAGAAATCAACAATATACAAGTCTCCACTCCTAAAGCCTTCGAAGACTTTGGAATTGTCAGCTTCCATAACCACAACACAACGATACTTTCCAAAGACAACAACCATATCAAGATCGCAAAGCATTGAGACAGACATGAGGTTGTATCCTAAGGACTCGACAAGCATGACTTTGTCCATGTGTCGATCCTTTGAGATCGCAACCTTACCTAGACCCAATACCTTACTTTTGCCTTTGTCAGTGAAGATGATATGCTTTAGATGCGATGGAGATAAGGGAGCATCCATCAATAGATTCTTGTCACCAGTCATGTGATTTGTACATCCACTATCGAGGACCCACTTAGTGGCCTTGGGTTGATCATCCTGCAGATGAATTAGTGCAGCTTACGAACTCATATACTTCATCAGTGAAGAATATGACATCACAATTCATTAGATCAATTTCATCAAGCAATAGAACAGATAAAGCAATGTGAGGACGTGAGAAATGAAAGTTCATTTCTTCATGATTAGCTTGCGTCCTATCAGGCACTTTTCAGGTCTCCAGCAAATTCTTCACACGTTTACGCACGTCTCGAGACCTGACCCTGCAGAGGAGATTAGTTCTTTTTCTTCACCACCCACATCTGAAGGGGTGGCAAAGAGTTCATCACTCTGCGAACTCCATACGAGAAAGGTGGCATAGAAGCCAATCCCTGTGAAACATAATGATTTGAAGAATAATGCTCATATTCATAGCCCTTAGCTCTTCCCTGTGAAACAGAGTTGTTAGCACGATGATATTCATATGAGGACTTTGATCCTTTTGAGGAATATGATCCACGTGAGGAATTCGATCTGTATGAGGACTTGGATCCATATGAAGAATTTGGTCCATATGAAGAATTTGATCTGGGGTTCCTATTCTTCACAGGTGGTGTCATGAGGACATTCACGTGAAGACTTTCAAGGCACTTTTTGGAAACCCAGATTTTCTTCATAGGGGAACCTGTAACACCCTGCATGTAACTTGCCATATTTGTAACTCCGACTCTTGCCATTTTCGGCTATGTGTTATGATATTCCCTCCGTTGTCGGGTTTTTGTCTTTCGTTTTGTATTTTGTCATGTCATGCATTTCATATCATGTCATCATGTGCATTGCATTTGCATACGTGTTCGTCTCTTGCATCCGAACATTTTCCCCGTTGTCCGTTTTGCAATCCGACGCTCCTATCTCCTCCGGCGCATCCCTCTTGTTTTCTTTCGTGTGCGGGTGTCAAACTTTCTCGGAATGGACCGAGGCTTGTCAAGTGGCCTTAATATACCACCCGGAGACCACCGGTCAAGTTTCGTTCCATTTGGAGGTTGTTTGGTACTCCAACGGTTAACCGGGCATCCGTCATGTCCATTTGTGTGTCCAGCAAAAACCCCCTCTAAAACCAGCCCAAAACCCACCAAACTCTCTTCCATGCTCTAGGTCGTTCGATCACGATCGTGTGGGCGAAAACCGCACCTCATTTGGAGTCTCCTAGCTCAATCTACCTATAAAACTCCATCCCCTCCCGAAACGAATCTCAGTCCAAACCCTAGCTTCGTCCCTCCGCGCGCCGGACACGTCCGCCCGGCGCCGGACGAAATTCTTGCCCGCCGCTGCCATGTGTCGCCGTCACCCGCGCCGTACGCCGCGGCCCGCCCGGCCCGCAGCTGGCCCGCGCGGCCCGCGCGCCCGCCGCCGCCCTCCTCCTCGCGCCCGAGGCCGCGCGCCTCCGGTCGCCGCCGCCGGCGCCGCCGCGCTCTCCGCCGCCGTCACCGGCGCCGGTTAGGCCCCGCCTCGCCCCGCCGCCTCCGCACCGGCGCCGCGCTGCCCCGCCGACGGCCGGCCCCGCCGCGGCTCGCCGGCGCCGACCCGGCGCCCGCCGGCGCCTCCCCGTGCCATCTCCTTCCCCGCGCCGCCGTCCTCTGCCTTCGGTCGCCGGCCCGAGCTCGAGTTGCTCCCCGATCCAGATCCGTTGACCAAGGTTGACCCGAGCCCCCCTCTAAATTTTCTAAGTCTGGGATATTCTACAGCATATGCCTCTGTTCACAGCTCCATAACTTCTTGCATCTAGCTCCGATTCGCGCGTGTAATATGTCAAATTGTTCGTATCGTGATGCTCTACATTTTTGTTCAATTGCATCATGTTCATTAGAGGTCATCTTGATGCCCAAATCTCTGTTGGAAGAGGGCTAGTTGCTGTTATTCTCTGGTTCTTATCAGAACTTGGAGATTTGTCATTTTTGTATCATTTATTCTGTGCATCTTATGGGCATGAGCTCTACATGTGTTTTGAAGTATGCCATGCCATATTTACAGTGGTCTAGTCCATGTATTTTTGTGATCTCTGTGGTGACTAGCACAAGCATGCAATTTAGGCTCCGTAATGTTTCTGATTTCTGGGACTTAGTGATTTCTCGAAGTCTTTGTCTGCTGTTATTTTGTTGCTATGTAAACTTGATGCTACAGAGAGATCCATGCATATTTTGGGGATATTCAGTAAGGATGTTTTGTACCAATAGTTGTAGTTGATCCATTCCTGCCCTTGTTTGCAATTATGGAGTGCCATAGGATGACTCAATCTTGCTCTACTTTTGCTATAAAATATTTCTGGCCGATTCTTAACATGATATGCAATTTTGCCAAGCTTATTGTAGTTGATCCATACACGCTATTCTTGTGTTCTTGCCATGGATAGCTTCATGAACATGCCATCTTTCTGTAGGTGTTCTTGGTTTGTCATGAATTGCTCTGTAGTGAGTGCGTCAAGCTCATAAAGAGGCCTACATATTATTATTTCTGCCATGCTCTGTTTTCTGCCAAGTCTGGAACCTGATAACGAAACTTGCTATGTTTACATGCTTGCCATCATATCTTCTGGTTCTTTTTGCCTTATGGTCAGTAAGGGACTTTTGTCATATGCATTTATTAGAATACTGTCATTCCTTGCTTTGCTATGTTAAGTTCCTGTAGCATGTTGATTTCGTGCTCTGAACATTGCTACCTGATGCTGTTTTCTGCCATGCCCAGTTTTTCACCAAGTCTGTGAACCTGTTATCTTTTGCACTTTTGGCATGCTTGTTTGAGCTTGATATGTTGTGATCTAGCCATAGCTCAGTGTTCATCTTTTGTCAAGCATCTCCTTTAGATTACTGTCATATGCTTTGTTGCTATGTTGGGGTGCTGTAGCATTGTTGCTTGTTGCATTTTAAGTGCTATCATGCTGTTAATCACAGATTCGTGTCATTCTTGTTTTGCTTGCCATTTGCAAACCGTGCATCCGTTTCCGGTGATCTTTATATCGATTTCGACTGAAATCATCTCATCTTTCCAGTCGCATGCTTGGTTTGCCAAGTTACTGCCTTGTTCATCATTTTCCTTCCAGAGCACGCATATGCATCGCATATCATATCTTACATATCTTACATGTTTTGCATCATGTTGCTTGTGCATTTCTCGTTGTTGATTGTGGTTCCGTTTGTTTGTGTTCTTGTCTTGGGTAGAGCCGGGAGACGAGTTCGTGAACGAGGAACCTGTTGAGTACGCTTACGAGGATCAAGCTTTCGACAACTCTGAGAACCTTGCAGGCAAGATGACCACCCCTCGAAATCACTTCTATCTTTGCTTTGCTAGTTGCTCGCTCTATTGCCATGCTCCGCTACCTATCACTGCTATATCATGTCTCCCATTTTTGCCATGTCAGCCCTAACCATCCTTTCCTAGCAAACCGTTGTTTGGCAAAGTTACCGCTTTTGCTCAGCCCCTCTTATAGCGTTGCTAGTTGCAGGTGAAGTTGAAGTTTGTTCCATGTCGGAACATGGATATGTTGGGATATCACAATATCTCTTATTTTATTAATGCATCTATATATACTTGGTAAAGGGTGGAAGGCTCGGCCTTATGCCTGGCGTTCTGTTCCACTCTTGCCGCCCTAGTTACTGATATACCGGGATTATGTTCCTTGAGTTTGCGTTCCTTACACGGTCGGGTGATTTATGGGACCCCCTTGACAGTTCGCCTTGAATAAAACTCCTCCAGCAAGGCCCAACTTTGGTTTTACCATTTGCCGCCTAAGCCTTTTCCCCCGGGTTTTCGCGAGCCCGAGGGTCATCTTATTTTAACCCCCCCGGGCCAGTGCTCCTTCGAGTGTTGGTCCGAACCGAGCAGCCTGCGGGGCCACCTCGGGGAAACTCGAGGTCTGGTTTTACTCGTAGCTTGACTTATCCGGTGTGCCCTGAGAACGAGATATGTGCAGCTCCTATCGGGATTTGTCGGCACATTCGGGCGGCTTTGCTGGTCTTGTTTTACCATTGTCGAAATTTCTTGTAAACCGGGATTCCGAGACTGATCGGGTCTTTCCGGGAGAAGGTTTATCCTTCGTTGGCCGTGAGAGCTTATGATGGGCTAAGTTGGGATACCCCTGCAGGGTATTATCTTTCGAAAGCCGTGCCCGCGGTTATGAGGCAGATGGGAATTTGTTAATGTCCGGTTGTAGATAACTTGTCACTGGACCCAATTAAAATACATCAACTGCGTGTGTAGCCATGACGGTCTCTTCTCGGCGGAGTCCGGGAGGTGAACGCGGTCTGAGTTATGTATGACGTAAGTAGGAGTTCAAGATCACTTCTTGATCATTTCTAGAAGACGACCGTTCCATTGCTTCTCTTCTCGCTCTCTTTTACGTATGCTAGCCACCATATATGCTTATTGCCGCTGCAGCTCCACCTCATTACACCATCCTTTCCTATAAGCTTAAATAGTCTTGATCTCGCGGGTGTGAGATTGCTGAGTCCTCGTGACTCACCGATTCTACCAAACAGTTGCAGGTGCCGACGATGCCAGTGCAGATGATGGGGTCGATCTCAAGTGGGAGTTCGACGAGGAACGTGGTCGTTACTATGTGTCTTTTCCTGATGATCAGTAGTGGAGCCCAGTTGGGACGATCGGGGATCTAGCATTTGGGGTTGTCTTATTTTCATCTGGATTTTGACCGTAGTCGGTCTTTATGATTGTATTTTGGATGATGTATGAATTATATTCATGTATTGTGTGAAGTGGCGATTGTAAGCCAACTCTTTATCCCATTCTTGTTCATTACATGGGATTGTGTGAAGATGACCCTTCTTGCGACAAAACCACTATGCGGTTATGCCTCTAAGTCGTGCCTCGACACGTGGGAGATATAGCCGCATCGTGGGCGTTACAGAACCGTTCCTGAAGTTAGTGCCAACATATCTAGCAAATACTTCACCATTCTGATTTTGAACAGTTTATAGTTGGAGTCAAATGACTCATCAGAAGAATGAGGAGATTCACAAGTAAAGCCAGATAGATTAGATGGATCAACTGGAGGTCCCTTTGCAGCAACCCATGAGGTTTTGGGGTACTGCTCAGGCTTCCAATATGTACCATCAGCATTGAGTTTCCTCTCAAAGGCAATACCCTCTTTCCTAGGGTTCCTGTTGAGGATCTGCTTTTTAAGCACATCACAAAGAGTCTGATGCCCTTTGAGGCTTTTGTACATGTCTGTCATGTACAATTCCTTAAGCCCTGCATCGTTAGTGATACTAGCAATGTCCTCGGATGAGGAATTAGTGATAGCAGAGGCAGGTGAAGAATTTGTAAAATTAGAAGCATTTGAACATTCAGGAGAAGAATTAGCAGATTCACGTTCAATGCACTTTAAGCATGGAGGAACAAATTCTTCCTGAGCAGCGGTGATTTGTTGAGCAAGTAATGAATCGCGCTCCTTCTGAAGATCTTCATAACTCACTCTTAGCTTCTCAATATCTTGCTTTCTTTGAAGAAATTCATAAGAAATCTTCTCATGATCAGATAAGAGAGTGTTATGATAACCTTGAAGGTTGTCAAACCTAGTCTGAAGTCTCTGAAGATTTTCAGTCAAGGTTTTAGTGCGATCCATTTCTTCACCCAAGATATCATCACTTTTGTCTAGCATGTTTTGAACCTGTTCAAAAGCCCTTTGTTGTTTCACAGCAATCTTAGCAAGTTTAGAATAGCTGGGCTTGAGGTTTTCATCAGATTCATTCTCACTTGATTCAGAGGAGGTATATTTGAGTACCTTGGCACCCTTTGTCATGAAGCAACAGGTGGGAGCGTAGTCATCATTGCCTTCATCAGCCTTGTTGGTGAGGTCATTTTCTTCAGAGTTGAAGATAGACTTGCTGACGAATGCAGTAGCGAGAGCTAGGCTCGCCACACCAGATTTGGACTCCTCAGATGCCTCCTATTCCTCATTTTCTTCAGATTCAGCCTCAGATTCCATTTCCTTGCCAATGAATGCTCGAGCCTTCTTGGAGCTGCTCTTCTTGTGAGATGAAGACTTTGAGGATTTTGATGATGAAGACTTTGAGGATTTCTTCTTTTTCTTCGCATCATCAGAACTGTAATCCTTGTATTTCTTCTTCTTTGATTCCTTGTCCCACTGAGGACAATCTTGAATGTAGTGTCCAGGTTTCTTGCATTTGTGACAAAGCCTTTTCTTGTAGTCACTGGACGAGGAATCATTACTCCTTGAGGGTTTTCCAAAGCGACCACGTCTTGATAACTTCTGGAATTTCTTCACGAGTAGTGCTAGTTCATGGCTCAGTTCTTCAGGATCACCAAGGCTGCTGCCAGAGTCTTCATCTTCAGACTCAGAAACTGCCTTGGCCTTCAGTGCACGTGATCTGCCATAGCTCGAACCATAGAGATCTCTCTTTTCAGCAAGCTGGAACTCATGAGTATTTACCCTCTCGAGGATATCAGCGGGATCAAGTGACTTGTAGTCAGCACGTTCTTGTATCATCAGTGCCAGAGTATCAAATGAGGAATCAAGCGATCTCAACAATTTCATCACCACCTCATGGTCAGTGATGTCAGTGGCACCAAGCGCTTGAAGCTCATTTGAGATGTCAGTGAGGCGATCCAAGGTTTGTTGAACATTTTCATTGTTGAGTCTTTTGAAGCGGTTGAAGAGATTGCAAAGAACATCAACTCGAGAGTCACGCTGTGTTGAGACTCCTTCATTCACTTTGGACAGCCTATCCCAGATAAGCTTAGCAGTTTCCAAAGCACTCACTCTTCCATACTGTCCTTTGCTCAGATGGCCACATATGATATTCTTCGCTTGAGAATCGAGTTGCTTGAATCTCTTCACATCAGCAGCATTCAGAGAAGGTGTGACTGAGGGAACACCAATTTCCACAACATACCAGAGATCGTTATCAATTGCCTCAAGATGCATTCGCATCTTATTCTTCCAGTAGGGGTAGTCCGTCCCATCGAAGGTAGGACACCTAGCCGAGACCTTGATCATACCTGCGGTCGACATAACTAAAACTCCAAGCGGTTAAACCAAAATCACACAGAACAAGGGAGTACCTTGCTCTGATACTAATTGAAAGTGCGTTATATCGACTAGAGGGGGGTGAATAGGCGATTTTTATGAATTCTTCACTGAGGAATTTGCCGGTGAGGAAATTCCTTAGCGAAGAACTACTTGCAGCGGAATAAGTACTCAAAAGTGAAGAACACAAGCATAGTCATCATGATGAAATGAAGACAAGCACAGAGTACGGAAAGCATAAACACAGGATAACACAGGATGAAGACAAACAGACTGAAGAAATTGAACTGAGGAAATTGAGAAAGTCTTCAGTCAAAGTCTTCAAACACAGATATGACAAGCACACAACACAGTAATGAGGAAATGAAAGAGTTGAGGAAATAGAACCAGTAGGCTTGGTGAAGACAATGATTTGGTAGACCAGTTCCAACTGCTGTCTCAGTTGTACATCTGGTTGGAGCGGCTAGGTATTAAAACCTGAGGACACACAGTCCCGGACACACAGTCCTCACCGTATTCTCCTTGAGCTAAAGTCACACAGACCTCACCCAATCACTCGTGGTAAGTCTTCAGGTGACTTCCGAACCTTCACAAACTCGGTCACTCGGCGATCCACAATTCCTCTTGGATGCTCTAGACCATGACGCCTAACCGTCTGGAAGAAGCACAGTCTTCAAAGGTAACAAGCGTCGGATCCACGCAGGATCAATCTCTTCAGTGATGCCCAATCACTTTGGGTTTGTAGATGTTTGGGTTTGGGTTTTCCTCACTCGATGATTTTCACTCAAAGTCCCCGGAGGATGGGATGCTCTCAAATGACAAGTGTCAGTTTCTCTCGGAGCAGCCAACCAGCTAGTGGTTGTAGGGGGCGGCTATTTATAGCCTCGGGAGCAGCCCGACATGATAAGACATAAATGCCCTTCAATGATATGACCGTTAGGTGGGTAGATATTTTGGGACAGCTGGCGCGTAGCACAGCAACGGTCGGAAATTTGAGTATCAAATTCCTCAGGGCTATCATGTTCCTCACTGTGTAGGCAATCCGCACTGGCGAATTCCTAACTCCTCAGTCAGAACAAATTCCTCAGAGACCAAAAGAACTTCGTGTCTGTCACTGAAGAATATGACTGAACTGTATGAGATTTCCAATGGCTTCACTCGAAGGGATTGGTAGGTGTAGGATTTTGAGTTGAGCATCAATTGGAAATTTTTGCTTAGTATTTCCTCGACCCCCTTTAACAGTACGGTGTTTCCTATGACTCAAGAAAGAGAAAATGAAAATACGAAAACAAAAGTCTTCACGCTTCATGTTCCTCAAATGAATACCAAGTCTTCAAGGTCACACCAATTTCTTCACTTTCAAAGTCTTCAGAAATCCAAAGTCTTCAGTCGAAGAACTTCATTTTTAGGGGTCGACTTTCTCTGTAAATATCAAACTCCTCATAGACTTATAGACCTGTCTACACTCACAAACGCATTAGTCCCTTAACCTATAGGTCTTCAATACACCAAAATCACTAAGGGGCACTAGATGCACTTACACATCTGGGGCGCACCGTTTCGGAGGTTGACTTGTGGGCCTACTAAGTTGACGCATACCAAGGGCTTTGTCAACTTAGTCAATATAAACGATTCTAGCTGCAGTGACCGTACGATGTCCATCCAACGGCCGTAGTGCTTCTTCAACCTTTGGTGTTCTTGCTCCAGCCGCCCAAAGCAACGCCGGTCGTGTCGCGTGCTCCTGCCTCCCGTGGCCAGCTGTGATGCCGCGGAGGCCTCACCGCCCCTACTACTCCCACCGCTGGCCAGGCCATCCCTCTACTCACCCACACCCCCTGTTATTCCACGGCGACGGCAGCCTCACACCGCAGCCAAACCAATGAACCCTCGTACTCCTCTCCGCGCGGGTTTCCACTTCCGCGTCTTCCCCGGCTCCGCGTCGTCCTCTTCCTAGGCCTCGTCGTCGTCCACCGCCCTGGTGCTCTCGGCGCGGCGTGGTCAACATGGTCAAGGAACGTCTTCCATCGGACGTGGACTGTACATGGAGAGGCTGACAGCTCGGTCCACGACGGCAGCAAGGAAGTGCCTCCTTATTATGCGGAAAGTAATTATTCCTCCACCTGACAGCAGGGACCCACCAGACGGGCCACCGTATTTCGCGAAAAAAAGTTTCCCCCCTGACTGCTGGGACCCAACGGACGGGCCACCGTATTGCGCGAAAAAAAGTTCCCCCCGCTGTCAGCTCGGACCCACCGGAAGTGCCTCCTTATTACGCACAAAAAAATGAATACTCCACCTGCTGGTTGGGACCCACCTTGGTGGGAGGCTGACTTGTGGGCCTACTAAGTTGACGGGGACGGAGTGCTTTGTCAACTTAGTCAATATGAACAATTCTAGCTCCGGTGACCGTATGATGTCCATCCAACGGCCGTAGTGCTTCTTCAACCCCTGGTCTTGTTGCTCCAGCCGCCCAAAGCAGCGCCGGTCGTGCCGCATGCTCCTACCTCCCGTGGTCGGCTGTGCTGCCGCGGAGGCCTCACCGCCCCTACTATTCCCACCGCTGGCCAGGCCATCCCTCTACTCACCCACACCCCCTGTTATTCTGCGGCGACGGCAACCTCACACCGCAGCGAACCAGTGAACCCTCATACTCCTCTACGCGTGGGCATCCACTGCCGCGTCTTCCCCGGCTCCGCATCGTCCCCTTCCTAGGCCTCGCCTCGTCCACCGCCCTGGTGCTCTCGGTGCGGCGTGGTCAACGTGGTCAAGGAACGGCTTCCATCGGACGTGGACTGTACGTGGAGAGGCTGACAGCTGGGTTCATGGCCGCAGCAAGGAAGTGCCTCCTTATTACGTGCAAAATAATTATTCCTCCACCTGACAGCGGGGACCCACCGGACGGGCCACCGTATTTCACGAAAAAAACATTTCCCCCTGACTGCTGGGACCCACCAGCTACATCTTCGCATGCAAGGAAGTGCGTCCGGGCAAAAAAACGATTCGCCCCCCCCCCCCGACTACTGGGACCCACCAGCTACATCTTCGCAGGCAAGGAAGTGCCTGACAGTCGGGACCCACCTGGTCGAAGCGTACGTAGCGTTGTCATTCTGGTCACGAACGTGTACGTACATACTGGTCGATGTAGAGGTGCGCACGTGTCGTAGTAGAGGCGCGCACGTACCATGTACACGTACGTACAGCGGCCAGTGTGCAAGAAAGAAAATACGGCCACGTACGTACATACGGGCAGGGTCTCGAACGCCTACTTGCGCATACGTACGGCCAGGGATCATGTACATGGCTGGGTTGGAACGGAGAAATAACGTCATCGTCGTGTTCATGGGGAGCCAACCGACTGGGTCGAAACGGAATGCGTCGCCGTGTTCATCGGGAGGGCTTGGACGGAAAAGCCGTAGGAAATGATGCCTGGCGTACTGCAGAATGGAGGAAACGGCCTTGTGTTCGACTGGCCACGTTCAAAACGGGATCCTGTTCATTGGGAGGGGTCTGGCGTACCGCAAAACGGAGGAAACGGACCTCCTACGGTCGAAACGGGGGTCTTGTTGATCGGGAGGGGTGTGGCGTACCACAAAACAGAGGAAACTGACTTGTGTTGGAGCACTACGGTCGAAACGGGGGTCCTGTTCATCGGGAGGGGTGTGGCGTACCGCAAAACGGGACTCCACGAGATACTGTTCATCTCCACCGTCGACCCCCCCAGCCTCCACGGGCTACTGTTCATCCACTGTCGACCTCGTCCAGCCTCCACCTGCGACTGTTCATCCACGGGCTCCTGTTCATCCAGCCTCCACCGCGCGCTACTCCACCGGCTACTGTTCAACCAGCCCTCTCCACGGGCTCCTGTTCAACCACCCCTCCACGGGCTATTGTTCATCCTGCCCTCCATCGTCTACTGTTCCTCCTGCCCCCCACAGGGTGGTCCTCTTCATCCTGCCCTCCACGGGGTCCTGTTCATCCTGCCCCAACTGGCTCGAACGATCGGGGTCGTGTTCATCCACCCCACGGGAACTATTCATCCAAACCCCCCAGCAACGCTCACTGTTCATCTAGAGGCAATGCCACGGGGTCGTGTTCATCCACCCCCACTGGGAACTGTTCATCCAAACCCCCCCCCCAGCAACGCTTACTGTTCATCCAAAGGCAGCATCGATCGGCTTCAGTTAGCAGCAGTAGCGAAGGAATCGCTCGATCGAGTTCAGTTAACAGCCATCTATTGATCGCTCTGGTTCAGTAACGCATAGCCTGCAGTGCAATTGCTCGGGTTCAGTTAGAGCCCAACGCCTCGCTCGGGTTCAGTTAGAGCCCAACGCCTCGCACACACACCCGTACGTACGAGAGAAACGCGCATCGCTCGGCCCCCGACCACCCACCGTAACCGGGGACTCCCCGATATTTTCCGCGCCCTCGCTTCTACCACGGTTTTTTCCGTCATGGACGGCCCAAAGAATGTCATGCAGCTGCGTCTTTGGCCCGCCCAGGACGAAAAGCCCATTTTCTGTCATGATTTTTTGTCATAGAAGTAGGACCCCACCACATCTATGATGATACCGGGTTTTGTCATAAGTATGACAGAAAAGATTTTCGTTCGGCCCAAAATGTCACAGATGTGTCTTTTTTTTGTAGTGACTCCAATACAGAGGGCTTCCCATGTGGCACTATAATGGAGAAGATGACGCCTCACGCTGCGGATGGAAGGGTCCGGACACCCCCGCCGCTTTGGCCAAAATATTGGTCGAACGGTACAAACGGGAGAAAGAGGAGTTCACTCGTCTCAAACGTCGAGATGGATTTTCCATGTACAGTCCTCCTAGCTGGGTGAGTTCTAATCCCACCACTTTACTCAATTCTCTCCCTGAATCACTTTTAATGAGCATCAACCCATCCATTTGTAACAGGAATGGCGGAAGGCTACCAAGGGGATATATAGCCCCGCCCCATAGATAGAGGATCACAACCGGGACCTTGACCCCGGATTCGAAGAGGATCCGGATATATTTGTGGAACTTGAGGAGGGAGTATTCTACCAGGAGAGCTATGATGGTACGGAAGTGGCCATCATCACTGACTATCCCGGCCTCCTTCCTGCCTCGCATGTAAGTAATCAAGAGACACCTTCTTCGAAAGAGCTTCCTCATTACGCCTCACCCACCGCACTATTTCATGCTCTAAAGGGGAGGCGCCCGACGCCTCAATGTGCACCAGAGGCATCTCCTAAGAGACTGGCGCCCGCGCCGAGCAAATCTTCAAAGAGCCCTCATCAAAGAGGTATGGTTTTTTAATCATGCCCCCTGGCAGCCACATCAAACTGTGACATTATCCGCTGTGTCTTATCAGAAAAAACATTCGCCAGACTATGTCCGGGGATCCCGCTGGTCGCGCCTCCACAAGTCAGGTTCCAGACCCTGCCTTAAAGGCGGGGGCTGATGCAAGAGTGACGCCGGATTGTCCTTCTACAGAGGATTCGGATGATGTATCCATCACAAACTCTAAAGTGGAAAGCGCTATGAATCATCGGCGTCGGCGGGCTGCTCTTCGCGACTCTAGCTTTACAAAGGAGGCATTCAACGCCTTCAGCTCGGCTGATGCATACATCTGAGCTGCTCGAGATGGGCTTACCAGAGCCACAGACCAGCATTTGAAAGATATGCGGGTAAGTACTTGATACGTCTCCAACGTATCTATAATTTTTGATTGTTCCATGCTATTATATATTCTGTTTTGGGTGATTAATGGGCTTTATTATACACTTTTATATTATTTTTGGGACTAAACTATTAACCGGAGGCCCAGCCCAAATTGCTGTTTTTTTTGCCTATTTCAGTGTTTCGCAGAAAAATAATATCAAACGGAGTCCAAACGGAATGAAACCTTCGGGAACGTGATTTTCGGAACAAACATGATCCAGAGGACTTGGAGTGGATGTCAAGCAATCAACGAGGAGGCCACAAGGTAGGGGGCACGCCGACCCCCCTGGGCGCACCCTCCACCCTCGTGGCTCCACCGACCTACTTCTTCCTCCTATATATACCTACGTACCCCCAAACCACCAGCAGAGGAGCAAAAACCCTATTTCCACCACCGCAACCTTCTGTACCCGTGAGATCCCATCTTGGGGCCTTTTCCGGCACTCCGCCGGAGGGGACATTGATCACGGAGGACTTCTACATCAACACCATAGCCTCTCCGATGATGTGTGAGTAGTTTACCTCAGACCTTCGGGTCCATAGTTATTAGCTAGATGGCTTCTTCTCTCTCTTTGGATCTCAATACAAAGTTCTCCTCGATTCTCTTGGAGATCTATTCGATGTAATCTTCTTTTGCGGTGTGTTTGTCGAGATCCGATGAATTGTGGGTTTATGATCAAGATTATCTATGAACAATATTTGAATCTTCTCTGAATTCTTTTATGTATGATTGGTTATCTTTGCAAGTCTCTTTGAATTATCAGTTTGGTTTGGCCTACTAGATTTCTCGTGGAATTGTCACGGCAGATGTCCTAGTGCGAGGACCTAGTCGTGAGGCCAACGCATCTTTGTAGTAGCTTGAGAGGGGTTGAGCGGAATCGAGAGACGCAACACAAGACAAGGATTTAGACAGCTTCGGGCCCCGGGAAACATCATCCGGTAACAACCCTACATGCTGTTTGTGGCTAGGTCTCATTATGATCATGAGGGAGTCACCATAAACGGCTCTCCTCTAGTTGTGTCTAGCCCTAGAGATTATTGAGCTTCTTCTTCTCCTCCCTCTTTGGGGAGCCCTGCCCCTCCTTATATAAGTTGAAGGGGCGGGTTACATGTGGAGTCCTATTAGGATTAGGACTAGTCTACCTTCTAATACAAACCGGATACAAGTCCGGGTCTTAACTCCTTGTAAGGTAATATTCTTCACGCCTTTCCTCTTAAACCGGCCCACCAGTAACATAAACCGTCCCTTTGGGCCTTCAGCCTTGTCATCTGTTTGTCCCGCCCGCCGGGTTACCAGTGAGTTATAATGTCCAGGCAAGTTGCTTGTAAATCGTCCGGTCAGGGCAGGTCGCCAGTGAATCGCCAAGTGTCAACCGGGTCTCAAGTAAAACGCCAAGTCCGGCCGGGTTATACTTCCGGCCGGTTTACGCCGCGGGGTATATCCCCGACATTAGCCCCCAGTTTAATTTGGATTTATCCATGTTAAACTGATCTGCAACATAAACACAAGAACAAATTTGGCAGGTTGTGCTCCGGATTAAATATTCTTATAAACCGGCACTTGATCATCCTTAAGTCCTTTTCATTTCTTCCTTCTAAAAAATCCAAGGCAATATACCAGCTTCATAATCAATTTGCTTGCAGAAGATATTTTGTAAATAAAGAATCCATTTGAATCGGCCTTTAATGCTCTGATTTGAAAAAAATATTGGTCTTCAAGTATTCAACTGATATCAGCCGGTTTGAGAAAGTAGAACTTGCCGGTTTATCATTGCCAAAATTGCCGGGTTATAAAAACTGATAATTCCGGGTCATGATTGTTGCCAACGCCGGTTCATAATTATTGATGACGCCGGGTTATGATTGTTGCAGACACCGAGTCAATCTGGTTAGCTCCAAACTGAAAATTTGGAAGATATTTCTCCCTTATATCCATATTACCTGTAGCCCCCAAGTCTTGAACAGAACAAAGTGATGATTTGAGACTTGTTTCCATATAATTACAGCCACTTTGAAGAAATCCATGTTGTTCATCTCAGTCACTAGTAAAAACTGAATACTCCATATATGTAGCCCCCAAGTGCCGGTTTGTCATGCTTGCAGCAACCTGGGACTTGTAATTGCCTTATACTCATAAAAACTTCAACAAGTGTAGCCCCCAAGGGCTGGGTCATTATGCAATAATGAGCAGGGACTTTGTAAATATGATCATATAGATTTGAACAACAACATGTAGCCCCCAAGGGCCGGCTCATTATGATGTGATGAGTCGGGTCTTCAATAAGGCCAATAAAAATGACTTTACATTAGCCCCCAAGTGTCATGGTGCATGTTTGCAGCGACATGAGACTGGCATATTTGATATAATCTCAATTTGAATAATGTAGCCCCCAAGTGTCGGGTCGTAAGCCTGCAGCGACTCGGGACTATTCCTTCAATTGTAGAATAAATCATATCCATTGATGATATAATAGCCATTGCGCTAAAGCGACTTTGAAAACCTTAATTATAACATTGGTTACTGATAACCATAATAAAATCCAGCCATGTTGGCTATTTGAATATTTGAATAATATAATCCAATGATTTATGAGCGCGTGATTCCAATGGCGCAATCCAAATATATACTGGCGACTTATAGTCGAAAGCCAGGCCGGGTTAATAAACACATGATAAATTATCATCATTCGGGCGACCTATAGTTGAAAGCTAGGCCGGGTTAATAAACACAGGATAAATTATCATGCTTTATTCAACCTGTTTCTGCATACGACAAGTTTAAAGTGTCCTGGCGGTTTACCGCCGGACGGGTCATAATGCCCAACATATAACTGGTTTATAACCAAGGCTACACTTAAGAATAATTAAATATGAAATATATCATACCTGTGACATTGAATCACATCGTTGGTTGGCCAACTTTATTGTAGTAAAGGTGATAACCCCAATCTTGAGTACTGATATTGTGCCGGTTTATGATAAAACCGTACCGGGTTGTGATAAACACCGGATTAACCATATATAATACTGGCGACTTGTAGTCAAACCAGACCGGGTTAATAGGCGCCGGATTATAACTGATCATATACTGACAACTTGTAGTTGAAAGTCAAGCCAGGTTAATGAATGCCGGTTTATCAGAATAGTAGAAATCTCATCCAAGGAGAAAAACTTAGCAAATAAAAGCAAATGAAAGCCTTGTAGTCGAGGCTTTTCACGGGCTGCCAGGCCCCAAATTCGAGGCTTTTCATGGGCTGCCAGGCCACTGAGTTAAACCATTTTAAGATGGTTCTCAATCCTTAACCAATCATCATTTTAACTTGACAAGTTCAGGGTCCTTTTTTGGAGTAACTTGTCAAAGTTCGAAGGGTCATACCAGGTTTACCTGGGCGGAGTGACTTACTTAAATAGGCAGATTAACCCGGGGTTTTAGGTGTATACACTAGGCTTACAAGCCATGGCTTGATAGCCTATTACAAAGTGTAGATTCTTTGTTCATTTCGACAGCAAAGAATCCCCAAGTAACATTTTGAGCTGTGCTCAGTGGGTGCCTATGTTTGAGTTGTTGTTTTACAACACTCTCTTTGGCCCCGGAGTAATTTGGCTTTAAGCCGATCAAGAGGTGTGACTATGGTTTGGAGACGACCAAGCCCCCAAGTGATGTTGTGGCATTGCGCCGATCAAGAGGTGTAGCTATGGTTCGGATACGACCAAGCCCCCAAGTGATATTGTAGAAAGCTTTGGTAAGCTGAATCAAGGGGTAAACCGGACGCCGCTTTATAAGCAGAAGCCCCCATGTGATCAACAATATGACAGGCCAATAAGGCGGTATACCCATGTTTCAACCGCGCATCATGGCAACAGGTCCTCTTCGGCTACCTTTAACTTTTTGCAAGAGATAAATTCTTCTTGAACCGGGATTTTGAACCGGATATTGAGAGCTTCAATGTTTTATGGGAGACATCTTTCCCTTGAACCGGATTTTAAACCGGAACCTTCATTTTCAGCCGGAAATTTTTTGACGGCCTTTCAGCTCAAACTTGCGAGAGATTAATTCCTCTTGAACCGGAAATTCTTAAACCGGATTTGAGAGCTTCAAATCTTTGTGGGAGAATAGATTTCCCTTGAACAGGATTTTAAATTGGCATTCTTTATTTTGAACTGGAAATTTTCTGACGGCCTTCAAATTGTCATCAATATGGTAGTAGCCTCCGGGACCGGGTTATCTTTCCCTCCAACGTCCTGGAGTTCTTGACTTCACTGAAAACTGGCATATAGCTGAATCATATCATTGTAGCCCCCGAGTCTCAAGGTGACTCGAGGAGTTGGCTTGAGATTCTCCGTGTTTGACCATAGCAGAAGGTGTATATCATTGATGTTGATAACGCCATGTGAATCCACAGAAAGTTGAGGTGAATGCGGCGGGTTATAAATGATCCCGTACGAGCCGTGTCAGCAACTCGGCCAATGGTTCCTTCCAACTGGCGATTTGAAGTTAACCAAAACTGTAGTGGCAGCGACTTGTGCGCCTGCCCATTGAGCCATCCAGTGCAAACAACGGTTGATGATAATTTGCCTCCAATTTGAAAGAAACCCGGGCTACCCAAGTTGTGACTTGCTCATACCCAATAAACAGCTCATGCAGACAGGTGCGGCCCGGTATGCTGATGTAGACCAGGCCGCGAGAGACGGACGACAAAGACGACCGCGGCTTCAGAGACTGCACAGACAGATGAGTTGGCCGAGGCATTGTCAGTCGGCGCGGGTGGGAGAATCGGACGCGGGGGCGGTCGACGAGTTAGTCCCATGTGTTGATGAAGCGGGGGGCGGCGACTTGCTCACGTATCCGTCTAGTAGTATGGCACGGACAAGCCGTAGTGCAATAATGTTGGCGCACGCCCCTTTGCGACACCTTTGTAATAAATAATGGTCCTGCGAAATAAAAATACCATAGACCAGAATAATTGTTTTTCAAACAATGTAATATATACTGATGAGATTTATAGAAAGGATAGCATCTGGTGTTTGTGAACCACAGATGATCTAGATGTAGACACCCGTAGATAACCTTTCTGTGCTGTTAGTGAATTCTGTTTGATCCTTATGTATGTATCCAAAGGATTTTCAACAACACCTGATCACTGTGACTTTTCGTCCAACAAGCCCCCTTTTTTTCTCTTAGCAAATCCAAAGTAGTACTACATGGCGTGCCACGCTAGCAGCCTTGATCTTATGCTGTTTTTCTTTAGGAGACGTGACGTTTTGCCTTAGTTAACGCCATAATGGCAGCAGGCACGCGCACACCTGACAGAACCAACGGCCACTGCCCTCTCTTTCCTTCCTCTTTTTTATTCTGTCTCACCGTCTGGCACCATAATGGTTGGGCGATACGGGTTAGGAGCATTTACCCTTGAGAGTCTGTCAAAGGAGCCACCGCGGGAACAATCAGAATGCTAAAGTTGCTCGTTTAGTGTTACTGTAGGCCTGTGCCACTAGATGCTTCTGCAGCGTTTCGCCTCGCTGTTGTTTCTTTGACAAAACATCATTCAACTGTTATCATGTCATGATGGACTCTGTTTTTTCCTGTGCAGGTTTATTGGCTCATGTGTTTGGACTCTCCAAATTACCATCCTGCAAATTTTGCTATACTAAATTTCATTACTGCAAAGCTGCTTCATTCGACTGATAACAGTGACGTCAAGTGGCTTATCTGGAGCCTCTTCATTTTCCCTAATCCTCAGGTGATCTATCAAAATTTCAGCTCCTCCTCCATAGCGCCTCTTCAGAACCTCAGGAGAAAAGTAATGCGTACTTCAAACAAGATCCTAAAACTGCTCCCCGTATTGAAGAAAACCAGCGGAGCAGCGCGTGCGGCTAGGGACGGTGTAGAGGAACAGCAGAAGGTGTAGTTGAGCGAGGGGAGGCTCCGCGGCGAAAGGGCGAACCCCGGCGAGTCAGCGGCAACGACGGCAGAGGGCCGGGCGGTTTAAAGCGGCAACAAGGCGAGGCGAAGGCAGACTCCAGGTGAGGCGGAGTAAACCGGTGGAGGTGACTCAACAGCAGCCCGGTCGAGAGGCCCCGAGGAAGGAGATCGAGGCGGTAGGCCGGCAATTTAGAAGGCGGCGGGTTGACTCGACCGTAACGGCGATTTGGCGAGGCGGATCAGAGTGAGGCGCGATGACTCGCGGCAGAGGCCAGGCCGGGTCAATGCACTGGAGAAGTAACTCGGAGACGACCGGGTCAGTGCAGGAGATGGCGACTCGCTAGCAGATAGCGAGTCTGTAGGGGTGACTCGATGAAATCATGGTGGCAACCCGGATTCGACGAGACGGATTCCGTGGCGATTCAGCATGGGCGGCGGCGGGTCAAAACAGCTGCAGCGGCAGCCCACGGTGTGGCGAAGTGGAGGGACGAGCCGGCGGCAGTCGGAGCCGGTTCAAGGCGAGGCCAGCTTGGCGCGAGGTCGGCGGCAGATTGAAGACGGGGCTGCGAAGGCAGAGGAGCGCCGGCGGCTTCATTGCAGAGGTGACAGTAAGAGCGGCGGGTCAGAGGCTAAACCGGCCCTCCAGCGACCGGTCGGTTTGACCAGGGCCGGCGGCTCATGAACTAAACTGGCAGAGGGCCGTGTTAGAAGCGGATACTTTTGTCAAGTGAAGAAAAACTGCAGGCGGCTCGTCAGCGGCGGATTGACGACGGGGCTGTGAAGGCAGAGGAGCGTCGGCGGCTTCATGACAGAGGTGACAGCAAGGACCGGCGGCGGTTTAGAGGAACGCCAGCTTGACGGGCCGTGGCTGAGCAACCGGAGTAGAGGTGCGGGTGACTCGGGACGAAAGAAGAGTCTACGTCCATGTCCCAGTTCTTCTCCGAGTCATAATTGCTTTCACTGATTTTTAGATTCTTTCCATCTCACGTGGCGTGTGAACCTCAGATTGTTTGATGCCCAAACGTGACCACAAAAGTGTCTCTGGATTCCCATCTGTCTCGGCGACCCGCACTGAACGCAACGGAAACATTAACCATGCTAGTTTCGGCGAGTTATTATCCGGATTGGACGCGCCGGTAAAACAGGCAACAGCTGAAAATCAATCTGGTTCCGACGGATTGACTTGTTACAGCAGCCGTACACTAAGCAATCCTAATTTCTCTTGTCTTCAAGGCGCGTACCGCTAACTCCAAAATTTACCTTGATTCTTGATCATAAAACGATGAATTTGATAGCTCTGTCCAAGGTTGTTCCCCACCGGGTTGTCCTCCGCGGTCGTTCCGCGCCGGTTTTTTTATATCCGATCAATCGAGAGCTCTTCGATCCCTGAAGAGAGATCCCTTAAGCCCTCCAAGAACTCAACACCACCGTGCGTAGGCCCCACGGTGGGCGCCAACTGTCGTGGAATTGTCACGGCAGATGTCCTAGTGTGAGGACTTAGTCGTGAGGCCAACGCATCTTTGTAGTAGCTTGAGAGGGGTTGAGCGGAATCGAGAGACACAACACAAGACAAGGATTTAGACAGCTTCGGGCCCTGGGAAACATCATCCGGTAACAACCCTACATGCTGTTTGTGGCTAGGTCTCATTATGATCATGAGGGAGTCACCATAAACCGGCTCTCCTCTAGTTGTGTCTAGCCCTAGAGATTATTGAGCTTCTTCTTCTCCTCCCTCTTTGGGGAGCCCGGCCCCTCCTTATATAAGTTGAAGGGGCGGGTTACATGTGGAGTCCTATTAGGATTAGGAGTAGTGTACCTTCTAATACAAACCGGATACAAGTCCGGGTCTTAACTCCATGTAAGGTAATATTCTTCACGCCTTTCCTCTTAAACCGGCCCACCAGTAACATAAACCGGACCTCTGGGCCTTGGGCCTTGTCATCTGTCTGTCCCGCCCGCCGGGTTACCAGTGAGTTATAATGTCCAGGCAGGTTGCTTGTAAATCGTCCGGTCAGGGCAGGTCGCCAGTGAATCGCCAAGTGTCAACCGGGTCTCAAGTAAAACGCCATGTCCGGCCGGGTTATACTTCCGGCCGGTTTACGCCGCGGGGTATATCCCTGACAAGATTGATCTTTCTTGCAATGGGAGAAGTGCTTAGCTTTGGGTTCAATCTTGCGGTGCTCAATCCCAGTGAAAGTAGGGGAAACGACACGTATTGTATTGTTGCCATCGAGGATAAAAAGATGGGGTTTATATCATATTGCATGAGTTTACCCCTCTACATCATGTCATCTTGCTTAAAGCGTTACTCCGTTCTTCTAAACTTAATACTCTAGATGCATGTTGGATAGCAGTCGATGTGTGGAGTAATAGTAGTAGATGCAGGCAGGAGTCGGTCTACTTGTCACGGACGTGATGCCTATATACATGATCATACCTAGCTAACGATGCGGGTTCGATTCTCGCTACCCGCTCCATTCTGTATAAAAGGAGTATTCTATTTGTCTAGACATGTTAGAGGCTTGTATTCAAGATATTCTCATAACTATGCTCAATTCTATCAATTGCTCGACAGTAATTTGTTTACCCACCGTAATACTTATGCTATCTTGAGAGAAGCCACTAGTGAAACCTATGGCCCCCGGGTCTATTCTCTATCATATTAATCTACCGTTATTTCTATTACCGTTTATTTTGCTTTCTTTACTTTTAATCTTTATCATAGAAATACCAAAAATATTATCTTATCATCTCTATCAGATCTCACTTTTGCAAGTGGTCGTGAAGGGATTGACAACCCCTTTATCGCGCTGGTTGCAAGGTTCTTATTTGTTTGTGTAGGTGCGTGGGACTTGAGCGAGGTCTCCTACTGGATTGATACCTTGGTTCTCAAAAACTGAGGGAAATACTTACGCTACTTTACTGCATCACCCTTTCCTCTTCAAGGGAAAACGAACGCAGTGCTCAAGAGGTAGCAAGAAGGATTTCTGGCGCCGTTGCCGGGGAGTCTACGCACAAGTCAAGACATACCAAGTACCCATCATAGACTCTTATCCCTCGCATTACATTATTTGCCATTTGCCTCTCGTTTTCCTCTCCCCCACTTAACCCTTATCGTTTTACTCGCCCTCTTTTCTGTTCGCCTCTTTTCCGCTCGCTTCTTGTTTGCTCGTGTGTTGGATTGCTTGCTTGTCACGATGGCTCAAGATAATACAAAATTGTGTGACTTTGCCAATACCAACAACAATGATTTCCTTAGTACCCCGATTGCTCCTCTTACCGAAGCTGAATCTTGTGAAATCAATGCTGCTTTGTTGAATCTTGTCATGGAAGATCAATTCGCCGGCCTTGCTAGTGAAGATGCCGCTACCCATCTAAATAGCTTTGTTGATTTGTGTGATATGCAAAAGAAGAAAGATGTGGACAATGATATTGTCGAATTGAAGCTATTTCCCTTTTCGCTTAGAGATCGTGCTAAAACTTGGTTTTCGTCTTTGCCTAAAAATAGTATTGATTCTTGGAATAAGTGCAAAGATGCTTTTATCTCTAAGTATTTTCCTCCCGCTAAGATCATCTCTCTTAGAAACGATATTATGAATTTTAAGCAACTTGATCATGAACATGTTGCACAATCTTGGGAGAGAATGAAATTAATGATACGTAATTGCCCTACTCATGGTCTGAATTTATGGATGATTATACAATTTTTTATGCCGGATTGAATTTTGCTTCTAGAAATCTTTTAGATTCGGCCGCGGGAGGCACTTTTATGAAAATCACTTTAGGAGAAGCTACTAAACTCCTAGATAATATTATGGTTAATTACTCTCAATGGCACACTAAAAAATTTACTAGTAAAAAGGTGCATGCAATTGAAGAAATTAATGTTTTGAGTGGAAAGATGGATGAACTTATGAAATTATTTGCTAATAAGAGTTTTTCTTCTGATCCTAATGATATGCCTTTGTCTACTTTGATTGAGAATAATAATGAACCTATGGATGTGAATTTTGGTGGTAGGAACAATTTTGGTAACAACGCGTATAGAGGAAACTTTAATCCTAGACTGTTCCCTAATAATTTCTCTAATAATTATGGTAATTCCTACAACAACTCTTATGGAAATTTTAATAAGTTTCCCTCTGATTTTGAGACTAGTGTTAAAGAGTTTATGAATTCACGAAAGAATTCCAACGCCTTGCTTGAGGAAAAATTGCTTAAAGTTGATGAATTGGCTAGGAACGTGGATAGAATTTCTCTTGATGTTGATTCTTTGAAACTTAGATCTATTCCACCTAAGCATGATATCAATGAGTGTCTCAAAGCCATGAGAATTTCCATTGATGAGTGCAAGGAAATAACCGCTAGGATGCGTGCTAAAAAAGATTGCTTTGTGAAGGCGTGGTCTTCTAGTTTTTATGAGAATAAAGATTGTAGATCTAAAATTTATTGATGTGTCCCCTAGTAAATCTTTGTTTTGCAATATGAATCTTGATGATGATGGGACTGGAGATGAGTCAACTTTAGTTAGAAGGCGTCCCAAAAATTCGGAGTTCTTAGATCTTGATGGCAAAATTGTTGAAAGTGGGATTGAAGAGGTTAAAACTTTAGATAACAATGAACCCACTATTTTGGATTTCAAGGAATTTAATTATGATAATTGCTCTTTGATAGATTGTATTTCCTTGTTGCAATCCGTGCTAAATTCTCCTCATGCTTATAGTCAAAATAAAGCCTTTACTAAACATATCGTTGATGCTTTGATGCAATCTTATGAAGAAAAACTTGATTTGGATGTTTCTATCCCTAGAAAACTTTATGATGAAAGGGAACCTACAATTAAAATTAAAATTAAAGATCATGAATGCTATGCTTTGTGTGATTTGGGTGCTAGTGTTTCCACAATTCCAAAAACTATGTGTGATTTGCTAGGTTTCCGTGAATTTGATGATTGTTCTTTAAATTTGCATCTTGTGGATTCCACTATCAAGAAACCTATGGGAAGAATTAATGATGTTCTTATTGTTGCAAATAGGAATTATGTCCCGTTGATTTTATTGTTCTTGATATAGATTGCAATCCTTCATGTCCTATTATTCTTGGTAGACCTTTCCTTAGAACGATTGGTGCAATTATTGATATGAAGGAAGGGAATATTAGATTCCAATTTCCGTTAAGGAAAGGCATGGAACACTTCCCTAGAAAGAAGATTAAATTACCTTATGAATCTATTATGAGAGCCACTTACGGATTGCCTACCAAAGATGGCAATACATAGATCTATCCTTACTTTTATGCCTAGCTAGGGGCGTTAAACGATAGCGCTTGTTGGGAGGCAACCCAATTTTATTTTAGTTTTTTGATTTTTGGTTCTGCTTAGTAATAAATCTTTGATCTAGCCTCTGGTTAGATGTTTTTTTATGTTTTAATTAGTGTTTGTGCCAAGTGAAACCTATAGGATCTTCTTGGATGATAGTTATTTGATCTTGCTGAAAATTCCAGAAACTTTCTGTTCACGAAAACAATTGTTTCAAATCACCAGAACGTGATAAAATACTGATTCCAATTGCAGTAGATCAATAAACAAATTATCTAGGTCTTCCTATTTTTGTAGAATTTTTGAAGTTCCATAAGTTTGCGTTAGTTACAGATTACTACAGACTGTTCTGTTTTTCTCACAGATTCTGTTTTTCGTGTGTTGTTTGCTTATTTTGATGAATCTATGGCTAGTAAAAGAGTTTATAAACCATAGAGAAGTTGGAATACAGTAGGTTTAATACCAATATAAATAAAGAATGAGTTCATTACAGTACCTTGAAGTGGTGTTTTGCTTTCTTTCGCTAACGGAGCTCATGAGATTTTCTGTTAAGTTTTGTGTTGTGAAGTTTCCAAGTTTTGGGTAAAGATTTGATGGATTATGGAACAAGGATTGGCAAGAGCCTAAGCGTGGGGATGCCCAAGGCACCCCAAGGTAAAATTCAAGGACAACCAAAAGCCTAAGCTTGGGGATGCCCCGGAAGGCATCCCCTCTTTCGTCTTCGTCTATCGGTAACTTTACTTGGAGCTATATTTTTATTCACCACATGATATGTGTTTTGCTTGGAGCGTCTTGTATGATTTGAGTCTTTGATTTTTAGTTTAACACAATCATCATTTCTGTACACACCTTTTGAGAGAGACACACATGATTCGGAATTTGTTAGAATACTCTATGTGCTTCACTTATACCTTTTGTGCTATATAGTTTTTGCTCTAGTGCTTCACTTATATCTTTTAGAGCACGGTGGTGGTTATATTTTATAGAAATTATTGTTCTCTCATGCTTCACTTATATTATTTTGAGAGTCTTAAACAGCATGGTAAATTTCTTTAATTATGAAATTAATCCGAATGTGATAGGCATCCAAGATGAGCATAATAAAAACTTCCATATTGAGTGCATTGAATACTAAGAGAAGTTTGATGCTTGATGACTGTTTTGAGATATGGAGGTGATAATATTAGAATGTGCTAGTTGAGTAGTTGTGAATTTGATAAATACTTGTGTTGAAGTTTGCAAGTCCCATAGCATGCACGTATGGTAAACATTGTGTGACAAATTTGAAACATGAGGTGTTCTTTGATTGTCATCCTTATGAGTGGCGGTCGGGGATGAGTGATGGTCTTTTCCTACCAATCTATCCACCTAGGAGCATGTGTATTAGTACTTTGTTTGTATGACTAATAAACTTTTGCAATAAGTATGTGAGTTCTTTATGACTAATGCTGAGTCCATGGATTATATGCACTCTCACCCTTCCATCATTGCTAGCCTCTTTGGTACTGTGCATTGCCCTTTCTCACCTCGAGAGTCGGTGCAAACTTCGCCGGTGCATCCAAACCCCGTGATGTGATACGCCCTATCACACATAAGCCTCCTTATATCTTCCTCAAAACAGCCACCATACCTACCTATCATGGCATTTCCATAGCAATTCCGAGATATATTGCCATGCAACTTCCATCATCATCATATACATGACTTGAGCATTCATTGCCATATTGCTTAACATGATCGTAAGATAGCTAGCATGATATTTTCATGGCTTGTCCGTTTTCAATATCTTTGCTATGCTAGATCATTGCACTTCCTGGTACACTGCCAGAGGCATTCATATAGAGTCATACTTTGCCCTAGATATCAAGTTGTGATATTGAGTTGTAAGTAAATAAAAGTGTGATGATCATCATTATTAGAGCATTGTCCCAGTGAGGAAAGGATGATGGAGAGTATGATTCCCCCACAAGTAGGGATGAGACTCCGGACGAAAAAGAAATAAAAAAGAGGCCAAAAAAAGAGAGAGCCCGAAAAACAAAAAAAAATGAGAGAAAAAGATAGAACGGGCAATGTTACTATCCTTTTACCATATTTGTGCTTCAGAGTAGCACCATGTTCTTCATATAGATAGTCCCTTGAGTTATCACTTTCATATACTAATGGGAATTTTCATTATAGAACTTGGCTTGTATATTCCGATGATGGGCTTCCTCAAATGCCAGAGGTCTTCATGAGCAAGAAAGTTGGACACCCACTTAGTTTTCAGTTTGAGCTTTCATACACTTATAGCTCTTAGTGCATCCTTTGCATGGCAATCCCTACTCCTCGCATTGACATCAATTGATGGGCATCTCCATAACCCATTGATTAGCCACGTTGATGTGAGACTTTCTCCTTTTTTGTCTTCTCCACAAAACCTCCACCATCATACTCTATTCCACCTATAGTGTTATATCCATGGCCCACACTATGTGTTGCGTGAAAGTTTAAAAAGCTTGAGAACATTAAAAGTATGAAACAATTGCTTGGCTTGTCATACTTTTGATGACTTGTAGATTTTTACAATAAGTATGTGAGTTCTTTATGACTAATGTTGAGTCCATGGATTATACGCACTCTCAACCTTCCATCATTGCTAGCCTCTTCGGTACCGTGCATTGCCCTTTCTCACCTTGAGAGTTGGTGCAAACTTCGCCGGTGCATCCAAACCCCGTGATATGATACACTCTATCACACATAAACCTCCTTATATCTTCCTCAAAACAGCCACCATACCTACCTATTATGGCATTTCCATAGCCATTCCGAGATATATTGCCATGCAACTTTCCACCATTCCGTTTATTATGACACGCTTCATCATTGTCATATTGCTTTGCATGATCATGTAGTTGACATTGTATTTGTGGCAAAGCCACCATGCATAATTTTTCATACATGACACTCTTGATTCATTGCATATCCCGGTACACTGCCGGAGGCATTCATATAGAGTCATATTTTGTTCTAGTATCGAGTTGTAATCATTGAGTTGTAAATAAATAGAAGTGCGATGATCATCATCCATAGAGCATTGTCCCAAAAAAAAGAGAAAGGCCAAATAAAAAAAGGAAGGCCCCAAAAAAAAGAAAAAAAGAAAATAAAAAGGGGCAATGCTACTATCCTGTTTCCACACTTGTGCTTCAAAGTAGCACCGTGATCTTTATGATAGAGAGTCTCTTGTTTTGTCACTTTCTTATACTAGTGGGAATTTTTCATTATAGAACTTGGCTTGTATATTCCAACGATGGGCTTCCTCAAATGCCCTAGGTCTTCGTGAGCAAGCAAGTTGGATGCACACCCACTTAGTTTATTTTGTTGAGCTTTCATACATTTATAGCTCTAGTGCATCCGTTGCATGGCAATCCCTACTCCTTGCATTGACATCAATTGATGGGCATCTCCCTAGCCCGTTGATTAGCCGCGTCAAGGTGAGACTTTCTCCTTTTTTGTCTTCTCCACACAACCCCCATCATCCGTTGTATTGCGTGAAACTTGAAAAAAGTTTGAGATTACTAAAGTATATGAAACAATTGCTTGGCTTGTCATCGAGGTTGTGCAAGATGAGAGCATTCTTGTGTGACGAAAATGGAGCATGACCAAACTATATGATTTTGTAGGGATGAGCTTTCTTTGGCTATATTATTTTGAGAAGACATAATTGCTTGATTAGTATGATTGAAGTATTATTATTTTTATGTCAATATTAAACTTTTATCTTGAATCTCTCGGATCTAAACATTCATGCCACAATAAAGAAAATTACATTGAGAAATATGCTAAGAAGCATTCCACATCAAAAATTCTGTTTTTATCATTTACCTACTCGAGGACGAGCAGGAATTAAGCTTGGGGATGCTTGATACGTCTCTAACGTATCTATAATTTTTGATTGTTCCATGCTCTTATATATTCTATTTTCGATGATTAATGGGCTTTATTATACACATTTATATTATTTTTGGGACTAACCTATTAACCGGAGCCAAATTGCTGTTTTTTTGCCTATCTCCGTGTTTCGCAGAAAAAGAATATCAAACGGAGTCCAAACGGAATGAAACCTTCGGGAACGTGATTTTTGGAACAAACGAGATCCAGAGGACTTGGAGTGGACGTGAAGCAATCAACGAGGAGGCCACGAGGCAGGGGGGTGCGCCTAGCCCCCCTGGGCGCGCCCTCCACCCTCATGGGCCCCTCGTGGCTCCACCGACCTACTTCTTCCTCCTATATATACCTACGTACCCCCAAACCATCAGCAGAGGAGCAAAAACCCTGTTTCCACCACTGCAACCTTCTGTACCCGTGAGATCCCATCTTGGGGCCTTTTTCGGCGCTCCGCCGGAGGGGGCATTGATCACGGAGGACATCTACATCAACACCATAGCCTCTCCGATGATGTGTGAGTAGTTTACCTCAGACCTTCGGGTCCATAGTTATTAGCTAGATGGCTTCTTCTCTCTCTTTGGATCTCAATACAAAGTTCTCCTCGATTCTCTTGGAGATCTATTCGATGTAATCTTCTTTTGGGGTGTGTTTGTCGAGATCTGATGAATTGTGGGTTTATGATCAAGATTATCTATGAACAATATTTGAATCTTCTCTGAATTCTTTTATGTATGATTGGTTATCTTTGCAAGTCTCTTCGAATTATCATTTTGGTTTGGCCTACTAAATTGATCTTTCTTGCAATGGGAGAAGTGCTTAGCTTTGGGTTCAATCTTGCGGTGCTCGATCCCAGTGACAGTAGGGGATACGACATGTATTGTATTGTTGCCATCGAGGATAAAAAGATGGGGTTTATATCATATTGCATGAGTTTATCCCTCTACATCATGTCATCTTGCTTAAAGCGTTACCCCGTTCTTATAAACTTAATACTCTAGATGCATGCTGGATAGCGGTCGATGTGTGAAGTAATAGTAGTAGATGCAGGCAGGAGTCGGTCTACTTGTCACGGACGTGATGCCTATATACATGATCATACCTAGATATTCTCATAACTATGCTCAATTCTATCAATTGCTCGACAGTAATTTGTTTACCCACCGTAATACTTATGCTATCTTGAGAGAAGCCACTAGTGAAACCTATGGCCCTCGGGTCTATTCTCTATCATATTAATCTACCATTATTTCTATTACTGTTTATTTTGCTTTCTTTACTTTTAATCTTTATCATAAAAATACCAAAAATATTATCTTATCATCTCTATCAGATCTCACTTTTGCAAGTGGCCGTGAAGGGATGGACAACCCCTTTATCGCGTTGGTTGCAAGGTTCTTATTTGTTTGTGTAGGTGCGTGGGACTTGAGCGTGGTCTCCTACTGGATTGATACCTTGGTTCTCAAAAACTGAGGGAAATACTTACGCTACTTTACTGCATCACCCTTTCCTCTTCGAGGGAAAACCAACACAGTGCTCAAGAGGTAGCAGTACTCATTTGTACAAATCGGATAATTATATATACCAGTAGCCCCCGAGACTTGAAGCAGTTGATACAACTGATTTAAGGATCATGGTATAACCAGGTGCTCACAGAGAAGAAAACCTATTGTCTCAAGAGCTAGAAAAGTGTCGGACCCAGCTAGCTGCTGTTACCGCCGAACTGAAGAAATCCGAGAAGGCATCACCTGGTAATGTTCCCCTCCATCGAGAAAATATAATCATATACCAGTAATATTAATACTTTTTGCACTCCCCATGACAGGATCGTCGGATCAACTGAAGGAGGCCCTGAAATTCACACAAGCGGGTGAACAAGAGGCCAAAAAGGCAATTAGCCGCGGGCAAGCATGTGCTAACACGGGCCAGGGATGATAAAAATAAGCTGCAGGATTCCAACACCCTGCTGGGCGAAGAACTAAAAGACGTGCGAGCCCAGTTGGACGACTCCGTGAAGGAGAATAAGAGACTACGAGGCGGCATATTTAGTATGCTTTTTAAACCTGCCTCCCTATAATTCAGCGAGGGCAGGAACTGACAGATTTATGTCTGCAGGTATGCTAACTGGCCGTCCCGAAGAGGAAATGTCCGGATCTCAAGGCGACCTGCTACAAGAGCTGTCCGAGATGCACGAGCGAGTTCGGCTAGCAATGAGGAGTGTTGCCAAGGCTTTATGGCCATCCGCCTCCCCTCCAGGAAGTATGGCGGAGCTTGTGGAGCTATTCAAAGGAGCACGGTGGCGTATTCGATTATGGAAGATATCAGCCTGCCGAGAAGGTGCGCGAGAGGCCTGGGCCATGGTGAAGACACGGTACACCAAGCTTGATCCGAATCATATGGCCCAGGTCGGGCCTAAAGGGTCAGATGGAAAAGAAATTCCAGTTAGTTTAGTATATGACCATGTAAAGGTAGCCGCCAAATATTCCCAACAGGATTGTAAGCTAGACAGCCTGTTAGAGGGTATAGAGGAAGAAGTTTTTGAGTCCAAATGACTATGTACGTCTATTGACAGAATTGTCCCTAGCCGGATTGTAAAACGATTGTCATGGCAGACCTTTTCGCTTCGACCTCTGGACCCGAAGGTGCGGAGTGTTTCCAAATACCAAAGCGGCAATATGGAGCGAGGTATGCGTGGAAACCAGGCGTAGGGGTCATAGTTTCTTGAACAGACAAGTTGTATCCGGCTAGCTATGTTATATTACATTGTAATTGTAAGAAACATCTTCTAGAGAGAATAGTTCCGTTAAGGGATCCTTTCCCTGGGTGAACATGCGTTAATGTGCATGCCCGAACTGTGATTGAAAAATCGCAGTATTCGTAACATCTGGGGGTTCATAGTGTAATAAGTGTGAAAACATCTTTAGTCCGCCGACCGAATATTCCCTTAAGAATGCTAGCTTTCGGCTTCACCTAGTCTGAGGTACACATCCGGATGACCCTGCAGTACCAATCGCAGAGGTGCTCCCTTTATGCCCTAGCCGAACAAACGGGAATGTAGGGCATAAGCACAGGAGCCAGGCAACCCAGCTTGGCCAAATCTTAAGTCATAACGATGCATATAATGGCGAAGAAAAGGTACATATGAGGAAAAGACACATATGTGGTGAGCTTGATGCTCGAAAAATAATAATAATAATAAGCTTCTGTACAAGAAGCTCCCAGGTATTATGGGCATACATATTTAAGGATGTGTACGTCATAGGTGTGTGGTTTAGTCGCACAAGAGCTTAAAGCTAGAAGAAAAGTTAAAGAGAGGAAAAAATAATCGAAACAAAGGGAGAAGAAGACGAACAAAGAGTCCGGCTCTAGGCGTAGAATCTTCGGAGTCTGGCAGCGTTCCATGGGTTCGGCTCTAAGCGATTATCTGATGCATCACGCAGGCGGTATGCTCCTCCAGTGAGAACTTCGTCAATGATGAAGGGACCCTCCCACTTGGGCTTGAGTTTGTCCTTTTTCTTGTCTGGCAAGCGTAGAACGAGTTCGCCAACATTATAAGTTTTGGCCCGCACTTCTCTGCATTGATATCTGCGAGCCTGTTGTTGATACAGTGCGGAATGGGCTTTTGCAATATCGCGCTCTTCCTCCAGGGCGTATAAACTATCCTGCTGATCAAGCTCGGCCTCTCTCTCTCTCTTCGTACATGCGCACTCGAGGTGAGTCATGAATAATGTCCCAGAGCAACACGGCCTCTGCGCCGTACACCATGAAGAACGGTGTGTATCCGGTAGTATGATTGGGCGTGGTCCGCAGCCCCCAGAGTACGGAGTCGAGCTCCTCAACCCAGTGCTTGTCTGATTCTTTCAAAGATTGCACTAGTCTAGGCTTAATGCCGCTCATAATAAGACCATTGGCTCGTTCGACTTGACTGTTTGTTTGCGGGTGATAGATGGAGGCGTAATCGAGAGTAATGCCCAGATTAGCACACCAGGTTTTTACCTCATTGGCTGTAAAATTGGAGCCGTTATGGGTGATGATGCTGTGTGGGACGCCATAACGGTGCAGAACACCGGATATGAAGTCTATCACTGGTCCGACTTCGGACGTTTTAACTGGTTTGGCCTCTATCCATTTGGTGAATTTATCTACCATGACCAGCATATATTTTTTCTTATGGCTTCCTCCTTTAAGGGGTCCAACCATATCAAGCCCCCAGGGCGCAAAAGGCCAAGTAATGGGGATTGTTTGTAGAGCGGTGGGAGGCATATGGCTTTGGTTGGCGAAAAGCTGGCATCCAACACAACATTGGACAAGGTCCTATGCATCCGCTCGGGCCGTCGGCCAAGAGAAACCTTTACGGAAGGCCTTACTTACAAGGGCCCGAGCCGCGGTGTGGCGACCACCGAGACCGGCATGAATTTCGGCCAAGAGCTGTCGTTCCTCTTCTTCGGAGATACATCTTTGGAGTACTCCGGTAGCGCTTTTCTTGTAGAGCTCTCCGTCATCGACCTTGTAGGCTTCCGAAGGCCAGACAATGCAGCGAGCCTCATTCTGATCCTCGAGGAGCTCTCACCTATTAAGGTAGGCCAAGAAAGGTTCGGTCCATGGGGCAATTACTGCCATAATAAGATGGGCCGATGGTGTTATTTCGGTGGCTGAGCCCCCAATGATATCGGTATTGTGTTTGGAATCTGGGGGTATAATCGGGTCTGGACTGGTGTTGCCGCTCTCCCCTTGCCACACCACGGATGGTTTGAAGAGCCTTTCGAGGAATATGTTAGGCGGGACGGGGTCGCGCTTGGCGCCGATGCGAGCAAGGACATCCGCCGCTTGATTACTTTCTCGAGCCACATGATGAAACTCGAGCCCCTCGAACCGAGTCGACATTTTGAGAACGGTGTTATGATAGGCCGCCATCTTCGGATCTTTGGCGTCGGAATCTCCATTTATTTGGGATATTGCAAGGTTTGAATCCCCGCGCACCTCCAGGCGTTGTATGCCCATGGAGACAGCCATCCGAAGACCGTGCAATAAGGCCTCGTATTCGGCTGCGTTGTTGGAGTCTGTGTATAATATTTGGAGTACGTACTAAACTGTGTCTCTAGTGGGGAACGTTAAGACAACGCCCGCTCCTATGCCCGCCAGCATTTTGGAGCCATCGAAGTGCATGACCCAGTTGAAATATGTGCCGTACTCTTCAGGGAGTTTGGCCTCTATCCATTCGGCGACGAAGTCGGCCAGTCCTTGGGATTTAATGACCCGGCGCGGTTTGTATGTTATGTCGAATGGCAGGAGCTCAATGGCCCACTTAGCAATCTGGTCTGTAGCGTCGCGGTTGTTTATTATGTCATTGAGTGGAACTTCGGAAGCCACCGTGATAGAGCACTCTTGGAAGTAGCGTCGTAGCTTCCGGGATGCCATGAGGACCGCATATGCCATCTTTTGGTAATGAGGGTACCGGAATTTGCATGGTGTGACGACAGTGGATACGTAGTATACCGGTTTTTGGAGTGGGAATTTGTGTCCGTCTGTCTCTCGTTCAACGACGAGCACTGCGCTCACCACCTGGTGTGTTGCGGAGATGTATAATAACATTGGTCCGCCGATGCTCGGTGCGGCCAGGATTGGTTTACTCGCTAAAAGAGCCTTTATTTCTTCCAGTCCGGCTGTTGCCGCATCCGTCCACTCGAAGTGGTCAGTGCGTCGGAGAAGGCGATACAGTGGCAATGCTTTTTCTCCTAATCTAGAGATAAAGCGGCTTAAAGCTGCCATGCATCCGGCTAGTTTTTGGACCTGTTTAAGGTCCGTTGGTATAACCAATTGTGACAAAGCTCGGATTTTGGCTGGATTGCCTCAATTCCTCTGTTGGAAACGATGAAGCCCAGCAGTTTTCCGGATTGAGCTTGATGTCATATGTACGGAGGTTGTCGAATGTGAGACGTAAGTCGTCTATTAGTGACTCGACGTGCCTAGTCTTGATGACTACGTCATCCACATATGCTTCAACTATCTTGCCAATTTGTTTCTCCAGACATGTTTGAATCATGCGTTGGTAGGTGGCGCCAACATTTTTGAGCCCGAAGGGCATGGTGTTGAAGCAAAAAGGCCCGTATGGGGTAATGAATGCCGTTGCGGCTTGATCGGACTCCTTCATTTTGGTTTGATGGTATCCGGAGTATGCGTCGAGGAAACACAGTGAGTCGTGTCCTGCAGTGGCATCAATAATCTGATCAATGCGAGGGAGGGGGAAGGGATCCTTAGGGCAGGCCTTGTTGAGGTCTTTGAAATCGACGCATAGGCACCAAGATTTATCCTTCTTTGGTACCATCACCAGGTTTGCTAGCCAGTCCAGGTGTTTTATTTCTCTGATGAATCCGGCCACGAGTAACTTGGCTAGCTCCCCCCCATAGCTTGTCGTTTGGGTTCGGAAAAGCGCCGCAGTGTTTGCTTGACCGGTTTATATCCCTTCAATATATTGGGGCTGTGTTCAGCCAACCTGCGTGGGATTCCTGGCATATCAGAAGGGTGCCAGGCGTATATGTCCCAGTTCTCGCGCAGGAACTCTCGTAGCGCGGCGTTGACCGTTGGGTCCAGCTGTGCCCCGATGGATGCTGTCTTCTTGGGGTCCGTCGGGTGGACTTGAAATTAGACTATTTCATTTGCTGGTTTAAAGGAGGTGGATTTGGGTCGCTTGTCCAGGATTACGTCGTCCCTATCCACCGTGGAGCATAGCGCGGTTAACTCTTCGGCCGCGAGGGCTTAAGACAGTGCCTCGAGGGCCAGGGAAGCGGTTTTGTTTTCGGCGCGGAGTGCTATGTCCGGATCACTGGCAAGAGTGATAATACCATTGGGCCCGAGCATCTTGAGCTTCATGTACCCGTAATGAGGTATAGCTTGGAAGCGTGTAAATGCATCTCGCCCCAATAGGGCGTGATATCCACTGTTGAAAGGGGCCACTTGGAAGGTTATCTCTTCGGACCGATAATTCTCCGGCGTGCCGAATACCACGTCGAGCATGATTTTTCCCGTGCATCGCGCCTCCCGACTGGGAATGATTCCTCGGAAGGTCGTGCTACTTTGCTCGACGCGGCTCCTGTCTATTTCCATTTTATTGAGTGTATCCTCATAGATGAGGTTTAAACCGCTATCGCTGTCCATGAGCACTTTGGTGAGCCGAAAACCGTCCACAATTGGATTGAGGACCAAGGCGGCTGGTGCCCGGACTGTCCGGAATTTTGGTTTGTCAGTGGCATTGAAAGTTATGGCCGTGTCGTTCCAGGGATTTGTTGATGCGACTTGGCAGACTTCGGCGAGGTCGCGGAGGGCCCTTTTGCTCCGATTGTTTGAAGCGAAGGTCTCGAAGACTGTCAATATGCTGAGGTTGTCATCTTCCGGGGGGTGTTGCTTTGGGGTTTTTTTGGGGAGGATATCCTCACCGCTCTTGGCCACATGCAAGAGTATCCAACATGCTCTAAGGCTGTGGATTGGTATGGTATCCAGTGTCATGTGTATTTTGCATGGCCTATCGGGCCATCCCTCCAGAACGGTTCCACGCCCCATAATGGGCTTCGATTTCTTTACTGCTGGGTCGGGCGCCCCGCGAGGGTGCGTCCTTTTTGCCCGGACGAGAGGTTGAGTGGAAACCGATGGTTCCCAGCGAGCTGCCTGAGTTTTCCAGGCACTTTCCATTGCCCAGTACTTCTGTACTATGGTTGCCAAGTCATCGAAGTGTAATACGTGATGGCGGTTGATGGCGTTGAGGATTCCTTCGTCCGTGCAATTATTGCAGAATACTGAGATCGCGTCTTCGTCGCGGCAATCTTTAATCTTGCCTTTGACAAGGAGGAATCTGGCCCAAAAGTGATGGACTGTTTCCTGAGACTGTTGCCGTAGGTATGTGAGATCACGTATATCTGGGTGGGTGGGTGGATTTAAATCTGAACCCTGACCCAATTTGGGGTCCGGAGTTTGAGAAACTTCCGAGCTTAATAGTTCGGGCTCCGGGATATTGACCGAGTTTTCAGGTCCACCGCCCGGTTCCGGGTTCTGAGGACAAGGCATGTCGTGTCGCGGACGGGTGTCCGGCTCTCCGAGCTTGGAGATCCGAACATAGTTTGTCCTCAGTATAGAGGGAGAGTTGTTGTTTTGCTCTTCTACTACCGCTATCTGATGGGTGATCGGCGGAGATTTGATTTCTCTCTGATCGGGTTTAAGCCCAATCCGATCGTAGTCTGTAGCGACCCCCAAGGCGGCGATGCGATCCAGGAGTTCGTTTAAGGACGACAACTCTGTCGGATCCATCCGTTTGGAGTATTCATAGTCAACACGGAGGCGATTTTCCATGACCCGAGAAGTCATCGTCTGCTTAACGGCCGAACGGGCGGTCATGGTAAAGCCGCCTAGCCGGAGGGTTTGGCCTGAGGCCAGGGCTCCTCCGAAGGTGATACCGTCCTTGATAACAAGGCGAGCCATCAATCCTGTCTTCGACGTCACAGTGGAACTCTCAATGAAAGCACCAATGTCGGTGTCAAAACCGGCGGATCTCGGGTAGGGGGTCCCGAACCGTATGTGATAGTGTCTTACATCACACATGCTTTGGAAACGGCAACTGTGTGCATGCTTGCACACGTTTCCTCTCTGTGAACCGTCCCGGATTATGGTGTATATCGCAAACGTTTGTGTTTTACTAACCGTGTGTGTGTCGTAATGACCTGCACAACGTAATTTCGCCCTAATTTAATTGCTGCTATTTAAAATTGTACCTAATTTAAACTTGAAAGTAGGCTATAACTTTATTCATATCCATCAGGTTCAAACAACCAATGCATTATTCGATTCACAGGTACATATGTTTAAGAATTACATAAGCAGCAAGTAAAGAATGATGTACTAGGGTTCTATACTTGTACTATTACAGATGGTAAAGAAAGAGGCGACAGACATTCGAGTTGCTAAACAAGGTGAAGCGGAATGGCCCTATTGTGCTCTACTGGATGCAGAAGGCATGCAGGACTCTAGTCAAACCCCTTGTGATCGCCGGCCGCCAATCATGTAGTTTGAGAGGTAATCTTGAGTAAACTGCTTCAGGATCCACTGCAAAAGAAAAAAGATTCAGATATTGTCATCTAACACAACTCATTACGGGCAGTAAAAAGAAGGCTATAGGGTTCTTACTTACCATACTGCAGTTCACTGTTGTCTTGCATAAAGTATAAACAAATAGTTTGATTGACATCTTTTGACCCATTTTAATAACAATCTTTATCAATTTCCTCACTTGATGTTGGTTCATGAATATCTCATTGCCCCATACGCTGAAAGGGTCGAAGTGTGGATCTTTGGCAATGATATATGTACCTAAAAGAACCAAGTTAATATTAGAAGCTAAACAACAATTGAAAAATGATGTAGTACATCACTCCATCCATCCCATTATATAAGATTTTATTACATGTATATCTAGACATCATCAGAACATTGAGGTAACACTCTTCCTTGTTGCTATGTACCCTGGGATTGCATATTTAGTCATTCAGTACAATGCATGTTGCTAAACAACAATTGCAAAATGAAAAGGCATGTTAACTGCAATATCCTTAACATCAACCAAATATCGTAATTCATAGTGGTATTGTTGAAACTGTTATTGATGAAATTGAACTGCACGGCAAATAGTTGCACATATAGAGCATCACATTGTGAAGAACTAAAATAAACAAGTCATAAGGACATGTCTAGGCGATCCTTAAAAGGTTAAAGGACTAAAACCATTAGTGGATATATATATATATATATATATATATATATATATATATATATATATATATATATACTCCAACAATTTTTGGCCTTTTCTAGTCGATCCCCTAAACTTAAGGTTGTAAACTTCAATTTGATCAAGTTCAAAGCAGGTTCAACTGAAAGTAGCATTCATTCAAACATAAACACAGATAGTTTTGCATAACCGAACATAAAACATAAATTTAAACTAAGCTAAACTACTTTTGGTCGAAGTAGAGGTCGAGCCAATCCTTCCTCGTCATGTACGGTGTGCCGCGAGCCGGGTCCGGGCCAGTACCGTCGTCGGGGTCGTTGGGGAAGGGACTCCTCCACTCGTCGCCATTGATCTCCTCGTCCTCGAGGCCTACCTCGACGCCCTCCGCGTCACCGTCGCCGCCGCCTTCGACCTCGTCATCAGAGGAGAGCGTGATAACCTCGTTGCCCTCCACGCCGCCGTCCTCGCCGCCTTCGACCTCATCATCGGAGGAGAGCGCGATAACCTCGCCGCCCTCTGCGCCAGCAAGGATCGCCCGCTCCACCTCCACAAGCTCCGGGTGCTGTCGGCGGAGCTCTTGCATGTAGGCCTCATTGGCGGCCTTGGCCTCGAGGTGCTCCCACGCCTCGCGGTCCTCCCGCGCCATAGTCGAGCTCACCACCCCTGGCTCCGGCGGAACGAGGTCGACCAGACGTGTGCCGAAGGGGAAATTGAGTCTAGCCGCCGCACCGTGGTAGCGGACCTGCTAGCGGTCGTACTCCATGGCTGCGAGCTCGGCCGTGTGGAAGCTACCAAGCCACCGGCGGGTGTGGGTCTCTCGATCTGTAATCTCGGCGACCCACGTCCCCACGGCCACTGCCGGACCCCGAGGTAGGACTTCGTCGGCTGCCGAGTCCGAGGGAGGACGGGGAAGTCCTCGAACCGGCATAGGGGCGTGGCGGCGGGCGGATCGGGGGACTGGCGACGGCAGATCGGGCCCGCGGAGGACGACGGGGACACCTCGGCGGCCAGCTCGCCAGCTTCGGGCGAAAAGGCCGCGATAAACCTCTTTTTGGCCATTGGCTCCTCAAGCTCCCCAGCACACAGGTAGAGGTTGAGGATGGAGGCGCCGGCGATGGCGGCGACCTACCAATGGTTTCGAGGGTTGTGTTTGTCTGTGTGAGCGGAGGTTTTGGGGTGTGTGTGGAGGGGGGACGGGTGGGCAAGGTTGTGTTTGAGGAAATACTGCGGCAACTGAAAATTTTACTAGGCGGGAGTAACAAGGCGGGGCTACTGAAAATTTGGATCAAGGGCGAGCAGATATTTTTGAGATTGCGAGGGATGCAGAGGCGGGAGTAAAATGTCGGGGCTACTGAAAAGTTGAATCAACGGACTGAAGCAGAGCGGGAGTTTTTGGGGAGCGAAGTAGTGTGCTTGACACGCCGGCTGTGGACTGTAGCCGACGCACCTTCTCGCGTAAGCCATAGGCGTACTATACACCGACGGTGCTCCAACACATTTTGTACTACATCTCACATGGTTGGTGATAATAAACTGTGTGGGATCTACTTGATTTGAATTACAAAATGGGGTCACAGCGGCAATGGACGCTATTCGAATTGCTAGACATTTTATCTGCAGTGAACATCCAACTATATGTGTGCCGTAAAAGAATTGGAATTATTCAGGGTTCATTTGAACATTTTATACATTAAACTGGTTTTCTAGCCATTTCAGGTGCACAATTCAAAATTAAACTACATGCACATGCTCTGGTGCATACAAAGTGGTTGAAAATCAAATATGTCTCCTTCAATGCATGCTTAGGCCCCATGCAAGAAGTGGGAATGAATTTTTGTTTGGCCTTTTTTTATACATTAACTGGGTTTTCTAGGCATTTTATGTGCATAATTCAAATTTGAACTACAAGCACATGCTCCAATGCACCAAAGTTGGTTGAAAAATCACATGTGTGTCCTTGGGTGCATTCTTAGGTCCCATGCAAGAGACAAGAATGAATTTCAAACACCAGGGCACTGTTGATTGCCGACAAAACATTGAGATACCTGGTTTTTAAATTCTAGTAAATCCAAAACTCGTCTAAAATTCATGAAACTTGGCATGCTATCATGGAGCGGCATCAACATGCCGTGGTGAAAATTTTGTCCCATTTGGGGCAGGTTTGGGTATAAGCTTCTCACAAACCAGAGCTTGTCACAACAAGCATGATGGTTTCGATAGGGAACGTACCACCTTTGGGGACAGGACGATATCCGTTGCCTCTTATTGCTTTCAAAAAATTTCTAGTGTCAACATAGAACAACAGGAGTGTTGTGTTTAATCTTGGAATTTTTCAGGGTTCGTTTGGCCTTTTTTATACATTAACTAGGTTTTCTAGGAATTTTATGTGCATAATTCAAATTTGAACTACAAGCACATGCTCCAATGCACTATAGTTGGTTGAAAAATCACATGTGTGTCCTTGGGTGAATTTCTAGGTCCCATGCAAAAGATGGGAATGTAATTCAAACACCAGGGCACTCTTGATTGCCGGCAAAACGTAGAGATGCCTGGTTTTTAAATTCTAGTAAATCCAAAACTCATCTAAAATTCATGAAACTTGGGATGCTATCATGGAGCGGCGTCAACATGCCGTGGTAAAAAATTTGTCCCATTTGGGGCAGGTTCGGGTATAAGCTTCTCACAAACCAGAGCTTCTCACATAAAGCATGATGGTTTCGATAAGGACGTCCCACCTTTGGGGAGGAAACAATATCCATTGCCTCTTATTGCTTTCAATTTTTTTCTCGTGTCAACATAGAACAACAGGAGTGTTGTGTCAATTTTTGTGATTTTTGGGGTTCGTTTGGACATTTTTATGCATCAACTGAGTTTTTAATGCATTTATGTGCATAATTCTAATTTGAACTATATGCACATGCTCTAGTGCATATAAATTGGTTGAAAAATCAAATCTGTGTCCTTGGGTGCATGCTTAGGTCCCATGCAAGAAATGGGAATGAATTTCAAACACCAGGGCACCGTTGATTGCCGGCAAAACATTGAGATGCCTGGTTTTTAAATTCTAGTAAATCCAAAACTCGTCTGAAATTCATGAAACTTGGCATGCTATCATGGAGCGGCATCAACATGCCGTGGTAAAAAAATTGTCCCATTTGGGGCAGGTTTGGGTATATGCTTCTCACAAACCAGAGCGTCTCACAACAAGCCTGATGGTTTCGGTAGAGAACGTACATCTCACCTTTGGGGACGAAACGATATCCATTGCCTCTTATTGCTTTCAAAATTTTTCTCATGTCAACATAAAACAACATGAGTGTTGTGTCAATTTTTGGGATTTTTCAGGGTTCGTTTTTACATTTTTATGCATTAACTGAGTTTTTTAAATGCATTTATGTGCATAATTCAAATTTGAACTACGTACATGCACATGCTCCAGTGCATATAAATTGGTTGAAAAATCAAATATGTGTCCTTGGGTGCATGCTTAGGTCCCATGCAAGAAATGGGAATGAATTTTTCGGGGTTCCTTTGGCCTTTTTTATACATTAACTGGGTTTTCTAGGCATTTTATGTGCATAATTCAAATTTGAACTACAAGCACATGCTCCAATGCACAAAAGTTGGTTGAAAAATCACATGTGTTTCCTTGGGTACATGCTTAGGTCCCATGCAAGAGACAGGAATGAATTTCAAACACCAGGGCACTGTTGTTTGTCGGCAAAACTTTGAGATACCTGGTTTTTAAATTCTAGTAAATCCAAAACTCGTCTAAAATTCATGAAACTTGGCATGCTATCTTGGAGCGGCATCAACATGTCGTGGTGAAAATTTTGTCCCAATTGGGGCAGGTTTGGGTATAAGCTTCTCACAAACCAAGGCTTCTCACAACAAGCATGATGGTTTCGATAGGGAACGTACCACCTTTGGGGACAGGAAGATATCCGTTGCCTCTTATTGCTTTCAAAAAATTTCTAGTGTCAACATAGAACAATAGGAGTGTTGTGTTTAATCTTGGAATTTTTCGGGGTTCGTTTGGCATTTTTTATACATTAACTAGGTTTTCTAGGCATTTTATGTGCATAATTCAAATTTGAACTACAAGCACATGCTCAAATGCACTAAAGTTTGTTGAAAAATCACATGTGTGTCCTTGGGTGAATTTCTAGGTCGCATGCAAGAGATGGGAATGAAATTCAAACACCAGGGCACTGTTGATTGCCGGCAAAACGTTGAGATGCCTGGTTTTTAAATTCTAGTAAATCCAAAACTCGTCTGAAATTCATGAAACTTGGCATGCTATCATGGAGCGGCATCTACATGCCGTGGTAAAAAATTTGTCCCATTTGGGGCAGGTTCGGGTATATGCTTCTCACAAACCAGAGCTTCTCACAACAAGCATGATGGTTTCGGTAGGGAACGTCCCACCTTTGGGGGACGAAACGATATCCATTGCCTCTTATTGCTTTCAAATAAATTCTCGTGTCAACATAGAACAACAGGAGTGTTGTGTCAATTTTTGGGATTTTTCAGGGTTCGATTGGACATTTTTATGCATTAACTGAGTTTCCAATGCATTTATGTGCATAATTCAAATTTGAACTACATGCACATGCTCTAGTGCATATAAATTGGTTGAAAAATCAAATATGTGTCCTTGGGTGCATGCTTAGGTCCCCATGCAAGAAATGGGAATGAATTTCAAACACCAGGGCACCATTGATTGCCGGCAGAACATTGAGATGCCTGGTTTTTAAATTCTAGTAAATCCAAAACTCGTCTAAAATTCATGAAACTTGGCGTGCTATCATGGAATGGCACCCGACATGCTGTGGCATTTTTTGTGTCCATTTTGAGAGAAGGCGCACTCGAATAATGACAGCCAACAAAGGCATTTTGAAAAAATAGCTGCCACTTTAATATCTCAAACGTTTGTATAATTCAAATTGTGTGTGTTCTGTTAACCATTCACGTGACGCCACGTATCTTGGTTTTAATGGCTGTAGGAGGTGCCGTGCGGACAGCTGCTTGAGCTTGACTGAACAGGAGGCGTGCGAGCGCAGTCCGGTGCGCAGGCTGACCGAGAGGCGTGCAAGCTGTCCTCCAATGCGCAGGCTCACCAGGAAGCGTGCGAGCTGTACGCTGCGCAGGCTCACTGGAAAGTGAGCCATTTCACTTCCATGGCCGCCCGCCTTCCTCTCCATTAATGGTGCCCGAGCCGCTTTTAATACGGGTGGCCTTACTATTCGCCTTCCATTCCCCTCCCTCCCGCAGACCTCCACCAATGCCATGGTGCAGAATGATCATCTGCCACTAGTCTTCAAGTTTGGTGAAGTTGACTCCGAGCCAGAGGAGATAGAAAATAAGGAGGAATGGGGCCTCATGGACATGGCCCAGAACGAGCTGGCCGCGGCGGTCGCTACCCCTGCTCCCGTCCCAGCTCCCATCCCCGCGCCCACGCCAGCGACCATCCCCGTAGCATTGATGGGCTGGTCGTCGAGAACTATCACAGAGCTGGAAGCCGCGGGCGTCAGCGAGGTCTCCGCGGTCCCGCGCGAGATCGTGTACATGCTAGCGCCAGCGCCCGTGCCTGTGCCTGTGCGCGCCCCTCCACTCACTGTGGCGCCGGCCCCCGTGCGTTTGGCTACACCTGTGCCCCTGCCCGTGCACGCCCCACCACCCACCGCGGCGTCGGTCCCCGTGCGTTTGGCTGCACCCGCCGCGCCCGTGCCCGTACCCGTGCGCGCGCCCCCCTCAGCGGCATGGGACGTTGTTGTCGACCGCTACCTCTCAGTGGTGCCAGTTGACGTCCTCCCGCGCCCCGCCCGTCGATTGCGCGACGACATGATGTTTGATTTACAAATGAAGAACATTTTGTGTTGCCTTGAAGACTTCAACAATGGCGTCCCAGAGAACGACAACGACAACAACGGCGCGGCATGCTGCCTCTGCCGCCGCCGGAAATAGTTTTTCTAGGGTTTAATACTGTATCTCGAATTCTCGATCATATGAATATAAATTTGCAGTGTGACTGAATGAAAGATATGGTTTGAACGAACTTGCGTTTTTCTCTCTTAATGTACAGACTTATCAAACGATTTTCTTTTGAAAAAATGTCAATGGTTTTTAAATATAAAACACACATCGCAAACGCTTTAGTTAGAACACCTGTATGCAAACCGACAGCTTCCCCAAGAAGCCAAGGGAAAATGTGCCGAGCAGGACTTCTGCATCCCTTCAACGCAAACGGTTGTTTTGCATGACCCGTGTGCAACCACGTACAAACAATTGGGTAAGATTTGCATATCTGTCATTTTGGGTATGTTGCCATTTGTTAAACTGGAAAGATTGACATTTGTTTATCTAGTAACATTGCCATTTGTCAACCTTGTAACACTGCGATTTGTCAAAATATGCAGCTAAAAATCACTAGCACTATCTAATTTTCGCAACTAAAATCACCAGCACTATTCATATGGACACCACTAGCAGGCGTGAGTTGATGGACGCATATACAAATGTACCATTGATTACATACAACAAGTCATCAACCCACAACGACAACGAAGATACACGTTGGATTATAGATCATTTCCAACAAAACATTCTAGTAAAGTTTTTCTCACACAACAAATAACAAAGCGATAAAAGGAACTTCAGCTCAACCACTCGTCGGCGTTGGAAACGCTTGCTTTGAACCAGAAGTGATTCTCTGGGAAGGGCCAGCTACTGTCAATCTCGAGACCAATGCAGGACTGATCATCCAGGCTGAAGCGGCCTATGTCAGGACCCATATTGGGACGGTAGGTAAGCATAGCAATGTCCTAGGTATAGATACATTTGCTTCTCATAAATGGTAGTAACATTGTGTCAACAGCAGCTGGATCGCCTTCCACCATCATTGGGTAGTTTTGTCCAAGGAAGAGCAAGTTTCCTCCAAGACTTTCAATACTGAACCAGGGAGAAGGTGTTGGCGCTAGTACACTAGTATCCATCCCGAATAGCCTGCAACGGATGTTGGAATAGGCCCGGAGAGTGCGACCATGCGAGACAACACCTGCTTCCTTAGTAACATCAGTAGTGCCCTGTATACAGACAAGAAGAGGTGATCCATCGGAATAAGTTGCCAGGCACCACTGAGTATATGGGTCCTGCTCGTCCTCATGCTCGTGATCATCAGCATCGTCATCTCCCCCTTGGTTATAAAAAATTTCAAGTATAGGTGGTGGAATGTTCACAGGACCTTGGAAACACAAGAAGGTTAATTAGTATAACCCGCATGCATGTGGATGAAACAATTATAATTACGGTGGAAGACAAACGTACCGAAAGCATCAGGATTCCTACAAAAACAGTGCCACGAGTGGTGGTAGCAAACACAAGACCCTTGTATTGAATTGCATCACAGTACTCATCCGTGTACAGAAATTGATTTTTGAGTAATATCCACCGAGGCGTGGAAGTAAGGACGGCAACAAGCTTGTCGAAGATAGCATGAACTTCATAGTTGGTGTAAGCCCAAGAGCGGTTGGGAACTCGACAAATTGCTATCTTCTATAGACGACAGTCACCATGATCGTATTTGAACTCACGTAGAATACCGGTGTACTCAACCTCTGGGCAGTCGTTTGAGATTTATGGAAGTGGAACCCGGTGATGAGTGTACACATTCACAAGTTCCCACTCGCTGCTGTACCCAATATAAACAACCCAATCTCCATTTGCGCCTGCCCAAGCCTTGCCCTCAAGCGATGGCATCTTAACATCATACGTATCATTATCAAGCGGCATCAACTTGCACAAGGCGAGGCTTCCCTCGCCCGCGCGCCAGTCAGCAGGGTCACGGCGAAGAAGACAGGGGCGATCAAACCGCTCCTGGACCCTTGGGTTCCTGTTGGAGTAAATGACCACAGGTGGCCTCATCAGCCTCGCATGGTATTTCAAGACATCGGGGCCGGCTGCGCCCCTCAAGAATCAAAGACCAAAGGCCGCCTTCTTGGGACTGGCTGGTCCATACGGCCGGCTGCCAGAAGGCGGCAAAGCACAACAGACGATCGCCGAGCTGGCCGACTCCTAGCAGGCGGCCTCCAGAGAGGCCGGCTCCTAGCAGGCGGCCCCTCCGCCCCCTTGAAGTTTGCACCGCATTATGACGACGAGATGGGGCGCGGCTATAGTGCAGCCTGCCACCCCCGAATCCAGGGCAGAGCGTGGCCACAGTGCGGCGTACAGGGCGGACATCCCCCACCCGGCGCGGCACTGTTGCCACACAGCCCATGACATCACCCATGGCAGAGAAGGCCATGCTCCCACTACGGGCTGTCGGTACGGCCCCAGGCGGAGGGCCCTACCTGTCCGTGAGAAGCCAGAAGGCGGCGAGCTCCCATCAGTCAGCACAGGGGGAGGCCGACTCCAAGCAGGCGACCCTCCCCTTCCCTCAAAGTCTGTGCGCCATTAATCAGAAGAGACGGGGAGTGGCTACAGTGATTGCCCGCCAGGCGGCGGCACTATAGCCACGCCATCCCCGACAAAGCATGCATCATCAGTGGCATTGCCACAGTACTAAGCAGCCGGCAGGACCCGCCAGCGGCAGGCGCGGCCTGTCGGCTAAGTACGAGACAACCAGCAGGGCCTGCCGCCAGCGACCGGTGGAGAAGCCGGCGACCGCAGACACTGACAGCCGGGTCCTGCACCCGGCCAGATTACCATTGTACCCCTTGGGGTAGGCCTATATGAACCCCCCAGGGAACCCATGCAAAGGGTTCAGCCTCGTTCAGACGTTAGTGCACCCACACACACATAGAGAGAGGAAGTTAGGGCTAGCCTTGTTCTTCTCCCCCTTCTAGAGAAACAGCTCAAGGAGCAAGCTTGTAGCCACCATTGTTGCTTGAGTGATCATGCGGAGACCCCGCAGAGCAGGAGTAGGGGTGTTATCTCCTAGGAGAGCCCCGAACCTAGGTAAGATTCGTCGGCGGGCATGTTTGCGCCTTCTCCCTTTTCTTGGCACCGGTGACGTATTATTAGCCCCCTCCATGATAAGCAACCTTTGGCATATTTCGCACGACACCCCCGACATTTGGCGCCCACCTTGGGGCTAGGTGCACCGTTGTCCGGAGATCTATTCTGGACGGGAACCTTGTTCCTCCCGAGCGAGCGCAGCCAGCCCGGCCCGCCTGATGGCGTTGGCGCCTGTGTGCTGCATGGCGCTGAGCTCGCCTGCGCAGCGAGCTGCCTCGCTGACCTCATCGGCGAGATCCGCCACCCCGACGATCCCGCAGCCTTGTTGACCTCCTTGGCAAGCTCGACATCGCCAACGAGCCGGCCTCTGACCTAGAGTCGATCGGCTCCACCGACCCGATGCTCGTCGACTCCGACACAACATCCCTTGAGGCCTTCCCCACCAACGTGGTGATCATCGAAGACCCTCTCCCTCGCGCCGACAGCAGCGGTAGCACCGTCACGGAGGTGCTCGTCATCAGCCACGACGGAGCCTCTGGTGGGGGTGCCCAAGACCCGCTGCAGGCAGCACTCCGGGACCTGTCTGCGCCCATCGCAGAACACGCCAACCCCGTGACGTTGGAAGCCTGCCGCGTCTCGCTCGTTGAAAGCGCCAAGAAGTTGGCCACCATGAGACGCCTCTTAGAAGCCTACCAGCGCGAGGTCGACCGAGTTGTTGGCGGCACGCGGGCTGCTGGCGGGCCCAGCCGCATCGTCATGGTCCGGCAGCACGGCACTGCCGTCGCCAGCATGTTTGGGGTAGTATGCCCTGTATATGCCACACCCATGGAGAACCTACAAGCTGCCCAGGCGGCAGCTGACGAGCTGGACCACCTCGAGGGCGACGAGCGTCGCTGCATGACCGAGAGCGTTCAGCAGCTCATCGAAGCTGCCGCTGCGCAGCAAGAAGTCGGCCACCATGCGCCAGAGCCCGGCACGCGTGACGAGAATACTCCCCCCCACCCCCCCCCCCCCCCCCCCGCCGGGATCAAGGCGCGACCTCCCGGACGCTGACAGGCGGCATTCGTGACAGACGAGACAAAGAGTCGGCTGCTAGCCGAAGCCGCACACGCCTCACCATCGACCACGACCAAGATGGCCGCCCACAAGCAGTGGAACGATGGGACGACTATCCGCCTCCTCCTCCCCCGCGCAGGGAGAGGCGCGCTTCCCCGCCGCCTGTTGAGCACCCGACGCTCGGCGACCGGCTGGGCCGCCGAGAAGGAGTCGGAGAGAACGACGCATGCCACCGGATTGACCGCCTTGCTCGATCCCTGGCATTAGAAGAAGATGACACGATGGGCCCGCGTTGTTTCAGCCCTCTCATCCGCGACGAGCCCTTTCCCAAAGGGTTCTCGCTCCCACGAGACACGCCCAAGTACAACGGCTCCGTGAAGCCGGAGGATTGGTTGGTTGACTACTCCACTGCAGTCAGCATAGCAAACGGCAACAACGTGTTGCCGTGAAATACGTTCCGATCATGCTCCAGGGCACGGCCTGGACATGGCTGAACAGGCTGAAGCCCCACAGCATCAACAGCTGGGTAGATTTCACTGAAGTCTTCGTCCGCAACTTCACCAGCACTTACAAGCGGCCTCCCAAGCCCCGCCAGCTCTCGCTGTGCGTTCAAGGCCCTGACGAGTCCAACCGCGACTACCTAACATGGTGGGCTGAACTGCGCAACTCCTGCGAAGGGGTGCATGAGGTCCAAGCAATCGAGTACTTCACTGTCGGGTGCCGAGAAGGCACCTTACTCAAGCACCGACTCCTCTGTGACGAGCCGGCCACACTCGACGAGCTGCTGATCATAGTAGACAAGTACGCCACTGCCGACTCTGCCATGAAGTCGGAGTTCCGAGTGGATGCTTCTAGGAAGGTGCTCCCTCCGGCTCCTTGAACACCGGCTGGAGACAACAGTCGGCGCCAGCAGGCGAACGACAACAAGCGCAAAGCCCCCCAGCTAGCTTCCACCAGCAGGCAGGTGGCGACAGTTGAGGATCAGCAGCCTAAAGGACAACCACTCCCTAAGCGCCAGAAGGGCGGCAAGCCAGCTTGGTTGCCCGCTTTCTCCTTTGAGCAGACCCTCGATGTCCCCTGCAAGTTCCACAGTGGTGCGAAGCCGTCCAACCATACAACTCGGAAGTGCCACTGGCTTGTCCGCATCGCCAAGGGAGAAGGACTGCCTCCTCCGCCTGCTGGCCCGCCGGCTCCGCCTCCTCAGCAGCCGGCCGCCCGTCCAGCAGTCGGCGCATTCCAAGATCATTACCCTGAAGAACATGGTGCTTACGTTGTCTTCACCAGTGTGGCCAGCGACAGACACAGCCGACGTCAGCAGCAGCGTGAAGTGAATGCAGTTGCCTCAGCTGCTCCAGAGTTCATGCACTGGTCTGAGAAGCCTATCAGTTGGAGCCGTGCTGACCACCCAGAAGTGATGCCTTCCCCGGGTTCCTTTGCCTTGGTGCTGGATGCCACCCTTGCAACGAAGAGGCGAGCTGCTCATTTGTCTCGGATCCTGATAGATGGCGGCGGCAGCATCAACATCCTTTACAGCGATACCATGGAGAAGTTGAATATCAAAGAGAAGGAGTTGCTGCCCAGCCGGACTATGTTTCATGGCATTGTGCCCGGCCTTTCCTGCTCACCGATCGGCAAGATCAAGATAGATGTCATCTTTGGAGACAAGAATCACTTCCGCCGTGAGGCAATTTGGTTTGAGGTGGTGGACCTGGAGATCCCTTACCACGTGCTCTTAGGCCGGCCAGCTCTAGCCAAGTTCATGGCAGTACCACATTATGCCTACCTCAAGATGAAGATGCCAGGAACCAAGGGCATTATCACGATCAGTGGGGACTATGAGAAGTCGTCCGCCTGTGCTGCAACCAGCAGCCGGCTGGCCGAGTCCCTTGTGATTGCTGCTGAGAAGAAGCTCTTGGACCGGCTGGTGGCCATGGCCAGCAAGTAGCCGGACCTGTCACTAGAACCCAAAGAGTCAGAGACCCAGGGCTCCTTCCAGCCGGCCAAAGAAACAAAGAAGATTCCTTTGGACCCTGAGCACCCGGAGAGGCACGCCGTTATAGGTGCCAACCTTGATAGCAAATAGGAAAGTGAGCTCATCGATTTCCTCCGTGAGAATGGGGACATCTTTGCATGGTCTCCCAAAGACATGCCGGGTGTTCCGACGGATTTCGCCGAGCACAAGCTACATATCAGAGCAGATGCCAAGCCAGTCAAGCACCCCCTCCGCCGACTGTCGGAAGAGAAGAGAAGAATTGTTGGAGAAGAGATCGCCCACTTGTTGGCAGCCGGCTTCATCATGGAAGTTTTCTTCCCAGAATGGCTTGCCAACCCAGTCCTTGTACTTAAGAAGAATAACAAGTGGCGCATGTGCATTGATTACACCAGTCTCAACAAAGCCTGCCCCAAGGATCCGTTTGCTTTGCCTCAGATTGACCAAGTGATAGACTCCACAGCCGGATGCGAGCTGTTGAGTTTCTTGGATGCCTACTCAGGTTACCACCAGATCAAGTTGAACCCGGCAGACCGCCTGAAGACCGCCTTCATCACACCATTCGGAGCCTTCTGCTACCTGACCATGACATTAGACTTGACAAATGCCGGTGCCACTTTTCAGCGTTGCATGCAGAAGTGCCTCCTCAAGCAACTCGGTAGAAATGCCCACATCTATGTAGACGATATTGTGGTGAAGACGGAGAAGCGCGGAACCCTTTCCGAATATCTCAAGGAAACTTCTGAGAATTTGCGCCAGTTTCAAATCAAGCTCAACCCAGAGAAGTGTGTCTTCGGAGTACCAGTCGGCCAGCTCCTTTGCTTCCTGGCCTCAGAACGCGGCATAGAGTGCAACCCTGTGAAGATCAAGGCCATCGAGAGGATGGAGAGACCCACCCGACTGAGAGATGTCTAGAAATTCACCAGTTGTTTGGCATCCATCAGCCGTTTCATCAGTCGGCTGGGCGAGAAGGCTCTTCCCCTGTACCAGCTCATGAAGAAGACCACTCATTTCGAGTGGAATGACAAGGCGGACGAAGCTTTTCTCATGTTGAAGAAGATGTTGACCATGTCGCCTGTCCTGGCGGCTCTGACTGCTAAAGAGCCGATGTACCTCTACATCACCGCCACCAGCCGGGTGGTCAGCACTGCCATGGTAGTAGAGCGCCCAGAAGACGGCAGAGCACAGCCGGTCCAGAGGCCTGTGTACTATTTGAGCGAGGTGCTGTCGACCTCGAAGCAGAACTACCCTCATTACCAGAAGATGTGCTACAGCGTGCACTTTGCCACCAAGAAGCTGAAGCCATACTTTTAAGAACACCCAATCATGGTTGTATGCACTGCCCCGCTTGCCGAGATCATTGGCAACAGAGATGCATCTGGCCGGGTGGTCAAATGGGCCATCGAGTTGGCCCCCTACACCATCTTCTACCAGCCACGCACGGCCATCAAGTCCCAAGCACTGGCCGACTTCCTCGCCGACTCGGCCGAGACCTAGTACCTGCCGCCAGCTCCGGACTCCACCCATTGGCGGATGCGCTTTGATGGCTCGAAGATGCGCACCGGCTTGGGAGCCGGCGTTGTCCTCACCTCTCCCAAAGGTGACAAGCTCAGATACACATTACAAATCCATTTTGCCGCCTCCAACAATGTGGCCGAGTATGAAGCACTAATACACGGCCTCCGGCTGGCCAAAGAGATCGGCATCCGCCGGATCCTGTGCTATGGCGACTCCGACTTGGTGGTCCAACAGTCGTCTGGTGACTGGGACGCCAAGGATGCAAACATGGCAAGTTACCGCTTACTCGTTCAGCAGCTCAGTGGATATTTTGAGGGGTGCGAGTTCCTTCAAGTGCCACGGAATGAAAACGAGCCAGCTGATGCCCTGGCACGGATCGGCTCCAACCGTCAAGCAGTACCAGCCGGCGTCTCCCTTCAGTGCCTCCGCAAGCCGTCGATCAAGCCTTCTCCAGAATCCGAGTCCATCTTCGTGCCGGCTCCTCCCGAAGCAGTCGGATCCGACTCGGGGCAGCAGCTGGCCCAGGGACTTCGGCTGGCGGCACGGGGACTACAGGAGTTGCACCCGGCCCGGGGACTTCACAACCCGGCCCGGGGGCTACAACAGTTGCCCCAGGGACTTCACCAAGCGGCTCGGGGACTATAGCAGTCGCACCCGGCCCGGGGACTTCACAACCCAGCCGGGGGGCTGCAGCAGTCGGCCCGGGGACTTCAGCGATGCAGCAAGCGGCAACCAAGTCCAACCCGCCGCCTCCCAACCCAACCGCCCTAGTATAAGTGGTCGTAGTGGCAGTAGGAGAAATTCAAACACCATCATGGGCGCAGCCCATCCTCAAGTTTCCGGTGAACAGAGAGCTGCCGGCTGATGTGATCTCGGCCCAGCAAGTGCAGCGCCTAGCAGGAGCCTACACGATAGTAAATAGAGAGCTGGTCATACGCAGCATGACTGGAGTCTTCCAGCGCTACGTAGAACCAGAGAAGGGCCAAGCAATCCTCAAAGATATCCACCAAGGCGAGTGTGGCCACCACGCGGCCTCCAGATCCCTTGTCGCCAAAGCTTTCCACCATGGTTTCTTCTGGCCGAGTGCTTTGGAAGACGCCAAAGAGTTGGTCAAGCATTGCAAAGGGTGCCAGAAGTTCAGCTCCAAGCAACATCTACCCGCTTCTGCACTCAAGACTATCCCCCTCACTTGGCCTTTTGCCGTGTGGGGGCTGGACATGGTGGGACCATTCAAGACAGCACGCGGCGGCATGACCCATCTGCTCGTCGCCATCGACAAATTCACCAAGTGGATTGAAGCAAAGCCAATAAAGAAACTAAATGGTCTGACTACTGTGACCTTCATCGCAGATATCACCGTCCGATACGGTGTGCCACACAGCATCATCACCGACAATGGTACGAACTTTGCCAGGGGAGCCTTGGCCCGTTTCTGCGCGACGCAGGGCATCCGACTGGACCTGGCGTCTGTTTTCCATCCGCAGTCAAACGGCCAAGTCGAGCGAGCAAACGGCCTCATCCTCTCCGGCATCAAGCCCCGACTGGTCGAGCCACTGGAGCGGTCGGCCGGTGATACGTCTCCAACGTATCTATAATTTTTTATTGCTCCATGCTATATTATCTTCTGTTTTGGACATTATTGGGCTTTATTATACACTTTTATATTATTTTCGGGACTAACCTATTAACCGGAGGCCCAGCCCAGAATTGCTGTTTTTTTGCCTATTTCAGAGTTTCACAGAAAAAGAATATCAAACGGAGTCCAAACGGAATGAAACCTTCGGGAACGTGATTTTCGGAACGAACATGATCCAGAGGACTTGGACCCTACGTCAAGAAAGCTACCAGGAAGCCACAAGGTAGGGGGGCGCGCCTACCCCCCTGGGCGCGCCCTCCACCCTCGTGGGCCCCATGTTGCTCCACCGACGTACTCCTTCCTCCTATATATACCTACGTACCCCCAAACTACCAGAGACGGAGCCAAAAACCTAATTCCACCACCGCAACCTTCTGTACCCGTGAGATCCCATCTTGGGGCCTGTTCCGGAGCTCCGCCGGGGGGGGCATCGATCATGGACGGCTTCTACATCAACACCATAGCCTCTCCGATGATGTGTGAGTAGTTTACTTCAGACCTTCCGGTCCATAGTTATTAGCTAGATGGCTTCCTCTCTCTTTTTGGATCTCAATACAATGTTCTCCCCCTCTCTCGTGGAGATCTATTCCATGTAATCTTCTTTTGAGGTGTGTTTGTTGAGACCGATGAATTGTGGGTTTATGATCAAGTTTATCTATGAACAATATTTGAATCTTCTGAATTCTTTTATGTATGATTGGTTATCTTTGCAAGTCTCTTCGAATTATCAGTTTGGTTTGGCCTACTAGATTGATCTTTCTTGCAATGGGAGAAGTGCTTAGCTTTGGGTTCAATCTTGCGGTGTCCTTTCCCAGTGACAGTAGAGGCAGCAAGGCATGTATTGTATTGTTGCCATCGAGGATAACAAGATGGGGTTTATATCATATTGCATGAGTTTATCCCTCTACATCATGTCATCTTACTTAAAGCATTACTCTGTTCCTATGAACTTAATACTCTAGATGCATGCTGGATAGCGGTCGATGTGTGGAGTAATAGTAGTAGATGCAGGCAGGAGTCGGTCTACTTGTCTCGGATGTGATGCCTATATACATGATCATACCTAGATATTCTCATAACTATGCTCAATTCTGTCAATTGCTCAACAGTAATTTGTTCACCCACCGTAAATACTTATGCTCTTGAGAGAAGCCACTAGTGAAACCTATGCCCCCCGGGTCTATTTTCCATCATATTAATCTTCCATCAACTAGCTATTTATGTTGCCGTTTTTATTTTACTTTCTTTACTTTGCATCTTTAGCATAAAAATACCAAAAATATTATCTTATCATATCTATCAGATCTCACTCTCGTAAGTGACCGTGTAGGGATTGACAACCCCTTATCGCGTTGGTTGCGAGGATTTATTTGTTTGTGTAGGTGCGAGGGACTCCTGCGTAGCCTCCTACTGGATTGATACCTTGGTTCTCAAAAACTGAGGGAAATACTTACGCTACTTTGCTGCATCACCCTTTCCTCTTTAAGGGAAAACCAACGCAGTGCTCAAGAGGTAGCAGCCGGCTGTTGGATCGACGAGCTGACGGCCATCCTCTGGAGCCTCTGCACCACTTCGAACAAATCAACCAGCTTCACTCCATTCTTTCTCGTGTACGGTGCCGAGGCCGTCATCCCAACTGACATTGAGTTTGACTCACCTCGTGTCACCATGTACACGGAAGCGGAGGCAAAGGAAGCATAAGAAGACGGTGTCGATCTGCTGGAAGAGGGCAGGCTGTTGGCACTCAGCCGGTCCGCCAGCTACCAGCAGAGTCTGTGCCGCTACCACAGTCGGAAGGTCAAGCCCAGATCCTTCCAAGAGGGAGACCTTGTGCTCCGGCTGATCCAGCGAATAGCCAGCTAGCACAAGCTCTCGGCCCCTTGGGAAGGCCCCTTCATCATCAGCAAAGCATTGGGCAACGACGCCTACTACCTCATCGACGCGAAGAAGCCCAGAGCACGCAAGAGAGACGATCCGGGCAAGGAATCGGAGAGCCCATGGAACGCAAATCTCCTCCGAAGATTTTACAGTTGATTCAGTATGTACCACGCTACCTTTTGTATTAAGCACTAAGACGTCGGGTCCCTCGAGGAGCACTCGGGGGCTACCCTTTTTTATCTATATGATAAGTTCTATGCCTATGAATATGTTATTTCATTATTCTGCCTAGCACCGGGTTTGACCAATCGACCCAGGGGCTTGCCGCCTTGTACTATGTAAATGTTACCTGCAGCCGGACAAGTAATGCGCCGGCACCTAAGCCCTCTCTTGCCACAAGCCGCAGCTCGCAGAGCGACTATCCGGCTGGCAAGAGCTAAAGGCAGGAAACAGTGCCCACACGAAAAATGGCTAAGGACCAAAGCATTTGCATAGGTCGAGCTGGTTCCTCGCCCCGCCGACCGGCCGGTTTCTAACTTAATTTGCTACACTCTACCAACGGCTAAAGTACTTGCCTTCCCAAAATGGCCAAGTACTTGACCCAGCCATAGACCGCAGAGTGGCTGTCCGGCTGGCAAGACGGCAGCCAAGGGAAGGCGGCACAGGAAAAAGCCAAAGGAGCAGCAAAGCAAGACAAGTCAAAAATCGACAAAGACAAATTACATAGCAAAAGGCCCTTGGCCAGCATTCAACGGAGTTTCAATACACCCCCAGCGGGTGGAACTGCGCGAACTTAACAATTTTGTTCAAGAGATTACAAAACAGGAAAAGATAATATAACTGGCCGCCTAGGCCAGAGGAGCAGCGGCCGGGTCGGCGGAGGTCGAGGCTCTGGGTGGTGGAGCGGCCGCCTGGTGGGTCTTGGCCTGGTCAGCATCGGCAGCAGTTGGCTCGCCGGTGCGCTAGTCGTTGGTCGAGACTTGGTCAGGCTAAGGCCGGCTGTCGTCGCCATCATCTGGCTCATCGTCTTCGCCGTCCTCATCATCCTCTTCCTCGCCTTCATCACTGGAGGCGATCTCCTCCACCGAGTCCTCGCCGCCTTCTGGGTTCAGCCCGAACCAATTGGGCGGCACCTCGGCGCCCGCCTCATCTAGCTCGGGGAGGAAGACACTGGTGTCTATGTACTTGGCGATCGCTGCGGCACGATGATAGAACTCGGCGCCACCGCCTCCAACTCTTCGCCGGCTTCAGCACGGAGAGTGGACAGCTGGTCCACGTTCAGCCCAGGGTACCACGCCTTGACGAACTCCAAGGCCCGCCGTGCACCCACCTAGGTGGAGGAGCCTTTCCACGCCTCAATGCGACCAATGGACACCTCCAACCAGTCGGAGGTCCAATTGAGGGTGCCCAGAACGGGAGCACCCGACCAGAGGGCGGAGACCACCTGGGCTCCAACGCGCTGAAGACGGCGGAGAGCCCGATGCGCCGGCTAGAGACGAGCTTGGATGGAAAGCAGTTGCTCAGCGAGGGTCCATGGAGCGTTGGGCGCGATCGTGGCACCAGTCAGCCTCCGCTCATCCAGGTGAGCCTCGACGGTTTGGCTGGCGGCGATGGAGTAACTAGGGAAATACTCTGCGCAAGAAGAAAAAAGAAGTATGAAGCCGGAAGCCGGCTCATATGACAAGTCGGTAGGCGGAAGAAAGAGAAGGGCAACTCACCATCGAGCAGGTCCTCGATCTCGCCGTAGCCGTCCAACAAGGCCTTCTCCTTCTCGACCCAGTTCGAGCGTTGAGTCTCGAACTCGGCCTGGAGGGCCTCCTCCGTGTCTTTGAGCTTCTGCAGCTCCGCCTGGTGCTTGTCCGCCTGGTCAGCCAGCTGCTTGGCCAGGCGGTCGCGCTCTTGCTCCACCTTGCGACGCTCCTCCTCCTTGGCGTGCAGCGCAGTTTGAGCCTCGCCCAGTTGCTGCCGTAAGGTGGCATTGGCTACTGCAGAAGACAAGAAAGAATAGGAGATCAGCAAACCAACAAAAAAAGAAGTAGTTACCGGAAGATCCGACCCGACTGCTCAGCAGTCAGCCCGAATCTCGGGGGCTACACCCCGCGGGTGTGCTGGCGCGCCCCCGCGACACTAAGGATTGAGCGATTCAATGAAAGAAAAAAGAAAAGTGGTCGCCGGAAGATCTGACCCGACTGCTCAGCAATCGGCCCGAATCTCGGGGGCTACACCCTGCAGGTGCGTTGGCGCGCCCCCACGAGAACGAAGAGCGGAGTGCTCACTCCGGCTGTCGGCCAAGTCAGTGGTCCGCTTGGCCAGCTCCTGGACCTCGGAGTTGAAGGCGGCTGCACGGATATTGTTGTAATCCTGAAACAAAGACAACAGAAGAAAAGAAAGGGCTAGCACTCGAAACTTACCTTTAAGTTCTGAGCCACCTTCTCAGCAGCCGGCCCGGAACTTGGGGGCTACACCCAGTGGGTGCGCTGGCGCGCCCCCACAGAAGAATTCAAGAAAATTACAAGAATCGGAAACAAGCAGTCAAGGAACATACCCGGACGGCGGCTCGCAATCCAGGAACGTCTTCGTGTAGTTCTGGTGGGCGGTGCCTTGGGCCTGAAGCAGAGAATAGACTTCCTGCACAGCCTTGTTCAGGACGCTCGTTCCACCCCCCAGACGTCCACTCTCGCGGGATGGCACTAGTGGACTTCGCGTCTAGGGCCGTTGAGCTCGAGGCTCCGATCACCTGAGGCCGCGACGCCGAAGTCGCCTTCGCCGCACGCCGGCGCGTCGGAGTGCGAACAATAGGGGTCGCCCCAACCACCAGCTCGCCGCCGACTTCAGATGCTGGCGGCACGTCAGGCTGACTTACCTGGAGCTCGGCAGTCGGGACTTGCGGGAGCACCTCCGTCCTCAAGGTGGCGGCGTCACTCCCTTCCCTCTCGATGACCGGCTGCTCATTGTCGGCTCCTCCCGTCGGCGCCGGGATCTCTAGTGCAGGCGGCACGGAGCGCAAGGGGACGATAAGCTGTGGAGTCTGGCCACGTGTGGTTTCCTCCGCTTGCGCCTTGGTGGCCGTGTCCGCCTAGGCTTCGGTTGCGACATCCTCCTGGGCCTTGGCCGCAGCGTCGGCTTGGGCCACTACAAAAAAAAATACACTTCCGTGATGATACATGTTTGTCGCAGTAGGTCGCGTTTTTTGTCATGCATGTACATCCATGACAATTTTATGACAGAATCAAGATAGTCATACATGTGCTGTCGTAGAAGTGTTCCATGACATTACCAAAATTATCATCATGGAAGTGTCCACTTCCATGACGATAAATCGTGCGTCACAGAAGTGCTTTTGTCAAGGGTGACCGACACGTGGCATCCGCCGTAACGGAACGCTTTAAGCTATCAGGTCCGGTTTTGGATCCGATAACCCTCTAACAGCCGCAACCAATGGGGATTTTCCACGTGTAAAATCATCAGTGGATGGAGGAAACACGTGTCGGCTCACCGTTGGGATAGATGTCATCCACTCATTGGACCGAAGGCGCCTATGATACGTCGACACGTGGCACGGCCGAATAGAGGCCCATTCCTGTGAAAAGGCCGGCCCGTTTGACTTGGTCAAAAGGTGGCAGGCCAGCCCACGGAAAGCCTGTTAACGGCATGTTCGCATATAGCCCATTTACAGCCCGCTAACCCAGGGCCCGTTATGCCCTATCCGAATTAGGCCCAGTAGCGTCATTTGGGCCGTCCAATATGATTCCAGCCCATTTTAAGTTCCGGCCCATGTATGGCCCATTACGTCTTTCGGCCCAAATGAGGCCCTTTGTAACTCTTGGCCCATTAACGGCCCGTGGTGAAACTGGCCCGTAATGAACAGTGTATCACTTTATACCCATTAACGGCCCATTAATCCATTGGGCCCTTCGCAGCCCATGTTATCTTTCGGCCTTCTCAGGGCCCATTTATTCTTGGGCCCATTCCCAGCATTCGGTTACTTACGGCCCGTTACTGCCATTTTCTGCTTGTGGGCCAAATTCAGCCTGTCGTTACAGTCGGCCCGTTTGTGGCCCGTTAATACGTTGGGCCGTTTTCATAGCCTCATCAAATACAGCCTATTAACGACGGCCCGTTATGGTCGGCCCATGAACGGACGACTCCAACTCTAGCCCATTTACGGCCATAATGCGGTCTGTTTCCGGCCCATGTTTGGCCAATCGGTCATACGGCCTGTCTAAGGCCCATTGATGATACGGCCCGTAGAAGGCCCATTGTTTCTACGGCCCGTAGAAGGCCCATTGTTTCTATGCATCGTAGAAGGCCCATTCTTTCTATGGCCCGTAGGAAGCCCAGTGTCACTACAGTAAATATGTAGCCCATGGCCTGTTAAAGGCGGGAAACTACTATAGGTTTAGACCTGTTAATGGCCCAAGATGATTATAGGCCCATGTTTTGGCCCATATGAGTAACGGGCCGGCCTGAAGACCGACAACACTGAGATCCACTGAACCTTCTAGCCTAAATTATAGCATACCGACCAAAGAATAAACCTAGACTATACAACAAAGAAATTATGGCATATTACATCCATTGGGAATCAAAGTTCGCTACCGGTGATAATAAAGCGCAACATGACCGCGGATTACATACACTGGGCATCAAAGGTCGCCACCAGTGCATATAAATGCGTCGACAAAAGAATATACAAAACTGAGAGCACTTCAGAAGGCACTAGACCTGGCAAGCTCTGGCCCCGCAAGCAGCCGAACAAGCTGATGAGACCTCAGTTGTGTCAACGATAGATGCTTCATCCCTAGCTGTATGGCACCATAGTGCGCAAGGCAGTCCCCTGACATCTTCATTACATCTTTGACTTCAAGTCGGAGCTGAGCTGAAGCAAGCCTTTCCGCTTTAAGTTGAGAATGAAGAAGTCGAACCGATTGAGGTAGCAACTGCACAGAGGTTGTCTCACACCTGCTGGTGAGTAGCTTCAACTCACTGTCTTCATCAAGACATGACATTGGGGTCATCTCGCTGTCCTCAAGATGGTTTGGCTCACTATCTTTCCTAAAGTTCTGCCTGGCATAAGAGATACGACTCTTAAAGAGAAACAAGGAGACACGTAACAGGTTTCACAATTATATAAGCAATAAATGGATCTGTTCTGCATAAGGAACATGTTTTTACAACTAAAATTTAAAACTGGTAGTTGTTGCAAACATCCAATCAGATGTAAACAACAGTGGAGGAAATGATGCCTATCCAAATCTATACTAGAACAAAGTTTGAAGGCTTGATAAGGATGAACTTACATTACATGTTAACACGGGCTGGACAAAGCCCTTCTCCATGTTGATGGAAAGATAATTCAATAAATTCCCCAAAGAAAATTCTTTATAAGCGTTGCCATTATTCTACATTTTGCAAAGAGTAAATGTAGATCAAATAATATTGGAAGAAATAGAGGATAATGAAGCTCAGGTGCAGACTGATGATACATAATCAAATAGCAATTAATTGAGTACAACGTTACAAGGCAAAAGGTACTGACAAGAGGAATGCAGACATCAACGTGTGCAGTGGCATTGGCTTTATTCAACATTTTGGTAAGAGTAAATGTAGATATGATATAATTTGGAGAAAATGGAGGGCAGGGCACATAAGATGCAGAGCAATGCTAGACAATCAACTATCTTGCGATGCATGTACAGTAATACCACCACCGTCCATTATTAGTTGTCGCTCAAATGGATGTATCTAGCACTATTAAGTTCTAAATACATCCAATTGATCAACAATTAATTCGATACAGAGGGAGTACATGACAACAGGTACTTACATGAGCAATCCAAAACTTCATAACCATTATGTTAATTCTACATTTATCTAAGAGTAAATATAGATCTTATAATTTCAAGAAAAGGGAGGATAAAGAAGCGAACATTTACAGTGATGCTACATAATCAAACAGCAACGAGTGTAAGTATGCTGACAAAGGGCAAGAGGTACTGACAAGAGCAATGCAGAGCCCAGTATTATCATGAGATCCTATGATCCTTGAGCAAGGAGATTCATCTGAAATTAGTTTTCATACAAGGGAGAAGGTAAGGAACATGCAGAAATTTAGGAGTTCAAATTTTGAATTGATATCATAGACAGTACCTGACGCTGGGCTGTCAGCAGTTCTAATAGGGGTTTGGCCACTGGAGTAGGGGTAAAGTCTGTTACAGTTGGGCCTGTGTTTTCTATGGCTGCTGATCTATCTCATTTAACAGGTATCACTACCTTTTCCAAATACCTAGTTTGTACTCCTTGAGGATCTGCAATCACCCTCTTCCTTTTGGACATCTATTACGAAAGAACAACATTTGACTGGAAAAACATAGTATGACGACACATGGAATAGGTACAGAAAATGGATAGGTATGGCATATACTCATATATGATGCTTAAACTAAGCAGATGGTGTAACAAAGTAGAAGTAATGCAAGAGGCCAGATGCAAAATATGTGCGACCAATACAACCTTGCCAAGTTAGAGCATCCACCTTGATGGGTGAATAAGATAGGCCATCCTCCACCATGCCAAGTTTGTTAGCCAGTGGATTGTTCCACAATATTCCCCTCGCGCGCCCATTCTCATATTCATTTTGATAATGTTCAATACCTGACATGCATGAAAACATAAAAACAAGTGAGATTATCTTTGTAATGCAGAAGTGATTCTAATCCAATACTTCCTCCCTGTAAACCCCTTTGTGCTATCTCTGCAATTCTTCTAAGAGGTGCCATGCATGCTGTAATTTGGTGTGTGCATTAATATAATGTGGCCTACTACTCAAAATATGAGAGCTCCAGAAGTGATGATACTTCGCAGATGACAGCTTCAACGTATAGTAAAGACGAACAAGTCGACCTGACCTGACAGATTCAAAATATACTAAGGGAGAATAACTCGACCTGACCAGTCGACCGCAAGAGAAGAGGATTATCTTAAAGAAGAGCAGAAGAGCAAGCAGATTGAAGATATTACAAGTCTTTCTATGAAATGTCAGTTGGCCACCCATGATGAACCGGAGTGCATAGAGAAATACTATTCCTTCCGATCTCTCCATATGTGGCTCACATGCATTTCGAAACTAAAGTAGGAACATTTAGCTGACCAATTAAACATCTCTCAGTTTTACTAATATCAGCATAATATCAGATTTGAATTTGTACAGCTAAGCTTGTTTAGCTCGATGGGTGGAGCAGTGCTATTACGACAAGAACCACGTAGGCTGATCGTGGTCATCATAAAGTGGGGAAACCATAAGCATGATGAGTATAGTGTTGACCGTGGCAGTGGGATGGCAGATCTGAAGCTGCAAACCTCGCAGAGGGTAGTTAGCAACCGATATGTGCTTTGAAATAACAACTAAGATTTGGTATGGACAAGAAAGTACAGTCAACAAGTGACAAAGAAATGCAATTCTGCTGTCTCTCTATATGTCGCGACATGCATTTCGAAACTCAAGTGGGACCTTTAGCTAACCAATTAAATGTGTCTGTTAACTAATATCAGTATCATATCACAATCATATTTGAACAACTAAGCTTTGGAATTTTGAGTGATGTGTTGTTTAGCTTGAAGGGTGGAGTAATGCTAGTATGGCAGAAAGCACCTACGCAGATCATAGTAGAGTAGATAAAAGGGGAAAACCCTAAGCATCAAGAGTAAAATCAGGAAAGTGAACTAGTTGGACCAGTGGGTGGCGCACATGCTTTTCGAAACGAATATAGGAACATTAGATGACCAATTAAACGTTCTCTGTTTTAGTAATATGAGCATCATATCAGATTCGTATTTCAACACGTAAGCTTTGGAATTATGAGTGGCATGTTGTTTCGCTTGATGGGTTGAGGTCTTGAGGAGCAGTGCTAGCACGACACGAAGCAGTGAAGCACCTACGATGATGGTAGTGAATATAAAGGGGGGAAACCATAAGCTTTACGAGTATAGTGACCGTGACATGGCGGATCTGAAGGTGCAAACCAGACAAAGCTACTTCGCAACCAATGTTTGCATTCAACTAGCCACTACAATTTGGTACGGACAAGAAAAGTACAGTAAACAATTTAAGATTTATTTTCCAGGTGAGATCAATAACTTAAGCACATATGGAAGAGTACCACCTCTCTTGCAACGCCGTGTAGCCCCTGCTGATACGTTGAGGGTGCTGCGGGTGCGATGGCTGTCGGTGGCGGGGAAGAAGACTTTAGATGGCAGACGGCTAGGTTGGGGGATAAATCCTGTTATCGTGGATGAGGCGGTCGTAGGAGCGGCAACGGCAAACTGGACGACGGCGCCGATGAAGCGAGACGACGCGATGAGGGGATCCTGGTCCGATGCCTTGGATGAGAGACGTCCATCTCTTGCAGTGGACGATGGGGTAGGGGTAGCGGCTCCGGCAAGGTGGAGGATGGGGTGGCGGACGGAGGAGGCTGGCCGCAGTGGGGAGGTTGTCGTGGCGCTGACGGTTTATGAATGGGGAAATGGAGGGGGAGGGGGGATCTCAAACTTTGGGACGCACTTGTCTGAAATGTGGCAAAGTTACGAACTTATCCCCCGTTTAAAATTTCGGACATCACGTCGGTTGGGGATAGGACGGTAATCTCGCATCTCCCAAATATTTGCCGGTAACGATTTCGGGCGAGGAGAGGGTGTTTTGCCGCCCACGGTTGGCGCCCATGGTGTATGAACGGGGCTGACAGGTAGGGCGGTTGTGTCACGTCTGAGGGAAGTTACACATCTTCCCCTATTTAAAATATTAGCCTACATCGATTTCGGACGAGGAGAGTTTGTTTTGCCGCCCACCATGGATGAATGGGGAAATGGAGGGAGAGACACATGTCTTTCAGACGAGCTTGAATCAAATGTGTTTTGCCGCCCACGTTTGGCGCTCACCATGTCTGAATGGGCTCAGAGGCCGTCGTGTCACGTCTGATTGAAGTTACTAGTCTACCCCTATCGACAATAGTGTAAATCCGGTCGATAAGGATGTCAAGTGTCAAGGGTAGACATTAATTTCCATCTCGCAAACACTTGCTTCAGGCAGCCCACAAATGATAGTGGGTGTTTAGCCGCTTCGTTCAAAACTTGGGAGAATTAGCATTCACGTTTGCCCTGGGCCCTGGCAACTAAATCCAAATCCAATTTTTATTTGATTACGAATATCCACAGATAATTCTACATTTTTTATTTATTTCTTCAAAACCACAACAAAGATTTATTCCACCTTTATATATGATTATGATTTAGAAATGCCGTGATCTTCGAATTCAGTAGATTGGATACACTTTGAGTCAAATAGTTGTTTCATCCAATACAATATGCTCACACGAAAAACAGTTCACCTTATGTCAATCATACAAGTACTGAGGATTACCTCGCCTAAAAAATTCGGATCATTACAACACATGGACAACATAGGGCCGGGGTCTTACAACATAATCCATTCAGAGACATGACACAACATGCAAGTACAATAATCTAATGATAATTTCAACTGCTATCTAAAGAAGAACTGGGATTACCCTGGGCTTCAGATAGCAGAAGCAGCAGGACCTCCTCCGTCTTCAAATGCAACATTCTTACTTCCTCCAATTCTTGGGTTGCTTGCATAATGCGTGCAGCTAATTGCATAATTTCCAGCTTCAAGATCGAGATTACCTCATTCATGGCAGCCACACCATCTCTTTTTGCCTCTAGTAGAGCCTCAAGAACTATAATATCTGTGCTCAGACTGCTCTCTGGCGGTTTTGCCTCTAAACTGCTACCATCTGGTAACATGGATGGCGCACTGCTTCCACAAATAGATTCTGGGGTTGTACATTGTGTCCTAGTGTGAACGGCATCCTGAAAGGTTTCCGCTGGACATAAGTAAGAGATAGTTATCGCATGATCCAGGCAGTAAGCTTACATGGTAAATGACATACAAATTATTGCTGGGCATGGCAAGCTATATTTAAATGGTTCGAAGCAGCATCAGCTGAAAAGAAATTAAAATGGTAAAATGAAACTAGGGATGTAAGTGGAAAATAAACGACATTCGCCAGTCCCATCTAGTTATTTTTTTGCTAGCTCCCTGGTTCAGTTTCCTCAAAAAACAAAAACTCTTTTGAACTATCATACCACTAGTGGACTTTAATCGGGATTAAACGGAACCCAGTTAACATCCCTAGTTGAAAGGGAGTGTACCACCGCTATATTTAGGTTGCCAAGGCATCTAAGCAGTTGAAATAATCTGAGAAAGCACTTAACAGTGTGGCCTCATATAAACTACGAAGACAGTCTTGTCATGAAGTTCAGAGGAAAAGTTAAGGACTCAAATGAACTAGGCATGCATTTCTTTACGATAGTACAGCAGGCACTGCTGACATATTGGCCAACTCAGGTATAGCGTAACAAGTAACAAACAAGCATTCGAATCAAGCAATACATCAAAGCAGACAACTGAACTATTTGTTATTCTGTAGGATTACAGGTTGAGGGCACAAGCCAAGAAAGCAGCCCACACGCATTACATTTCACATGTAAAACACATTGGCTTACCATATGTTGCTGTGAAGCCACGCTGCGGTTGCAATGTTGTTTGAAGATATCGTCAGCATCCCGTGGTTGCAAATCTACTTGTTGTAGTTTATTTTGCACCCTCTATTTAGGTAAAATTAATTTTAATCGCATGCACTGGTTCTAATTGACCATCAATGGTTCATCTAAACTAATGAAAGAAGGGTGTGTGCATACATGACAATATATCTGCTTCCCTCTATTTTTATGCTTGTTCGGGGTGCCAGCCCCAAAAGAACAAATATTTTGCTTCATGGGGTTGGCAGCTCCATAATTAATAGAAGCATCAAATTAGTCATGCAACTTGGGAAGATCAAGAACACACAAAAAAGTAATGAACAGAGGCTCGTAGCAGTGATGTAATAGATAGCATCAGAAAATGTAGGGTAAAACGAACAAAAACCAGCGGAACCACATGCTAGTTTGCTGATGTGTAATTAAGCATAGAGAACATGAAGCAGTCTGATGGAACCAACAGGTGGCATCAGAACAACACCATTATCATAAATATAGAATGCAAGAAGTAAAATAGTTGGCAGTGATATCTAGGAAGTACAGTAATACTTAGGACAAAACTAAAGCATATTAACTATATGTGCACTCGTATGTAATTTAGCACATGTAACATGTTCACTGCTAGAAGTATGGCTCTACAGGTGCAAGCAGAATAACGCGTCTCATGAAAAACTGAATGATGCCCTGAAGAAATTCAAAGGTGTGGTGCTTACGCTAAGAAAGTGAACGTAGGCGCCGGCCGTTGGATAATAGTACCTGATTCTCAGTGGCGTATGGGTATCGTTGGCATACTTGATAGCTAAGGATCGTCGATGGTGCTCGTGTTGCGGTTCAGTTTGGGCCGGCTGTCACCATCGCTGAAGCAGCTCCGGTGCTACGGTTGCGGTGCCTGTCGACATACAAGAAAGCTCATCTGTGGTAAGTGAACAGTTGCACGATAAAGAGAAAAACCGAAGGAGTACAGATCAAAATAACACGATGAGGCTGCGGCGTCGGTAAAGCAGGGCCGGTGGAGTTGAATATGGCGTCCGTGGAGCGGGTCCGGTGCAGTGGACAAAGGCTTCGGCGGGCGCGTTGTATAGTGCTTTCGGTGAGGCGGATCTGTTGCGGCGGACGAGGGCTTGTATGAAGGACCAGCGAAGGGACGGGCGAGGGAGTCAGTGATGGGCCTACACTGTGGTGGACGAGGGCACCGGTTAAGCAGATCCGGTGCGGTGGACCATGATGGCAGTCAAGGAGATCTGGAGCGGTGTACAAGCCAGTCGCTGAAGCGGCTCCGGTGAAGTGGTGAGTTGGCAGTTGGGGGTTCCAAGGTGCGGAAGGTAGATCCGTCGGGGTGTGAGGTCCACCGCTGTGGTGGAGGACTAGATTCGGCGGCTTGTCGTGGTTGGGGGGTTAGGGAGGGGAAGGGGAGGGGCTCTGGGGAAGAATGTTGGGGGCAAAGAGGGGAAAACAATGGAGTTACCAAAGCAGCCCTTTTCCGTTCATGTGGCAGGGGTAAAACAGGAATATCGCAGGGCTAAACTTTCGGGCGTGAGATATTTCGATGTGAGCGGGAAGTTTGAAAGCTTTTGGCGCCTGAAATTATATTCTGCTCTTGTACGGCCGACTATGATATCATGGCCGAGAATTTGTTTGTTTTGCACGCAAAAAAAGTGCAAGTTTTGAAAATCAATGTCCCCAACTCGAAACTTAGATTGTCCATTCAATTCAAATATGGATCATTGAGCTACTACAAGCAAATATCATCATATGGTCCAATTCAAATGAAATTCCAAATGTGTTTATCCTAAATATGATGACAAAAGCAAAAATGTGTATGTGTATGAATAAAGTGGATGATTATAATCTCTAGGTTTGATATATGAATTTGAAATCACGAAATCCCGGCTTAAAAATGTACCTCCATTTAAATGAATTACAAAAGCTAATGATGGAGTCGAATTCCAAAATTCCATTCTTAGGTTTGTAATTCTGGCACATCAAAGTATATCACGCATGTTCAAAAGTATCGTTATCTCATAGTCCAAACTGTGAAACAAATTGATCAACCTTGAGTGCACACACTATTGACCATGTATATCTCAATTACGCTAAAGTCCCTCAAATATAGACACCTCACTCTTTATCTGAAGCCAACCCCCCCCCCCCTCGTCGCCCCCCCCCCCCCACACACAGAGAAGTCGTTCTCTCCCCCAAACACCAACACACGAGCACATTAACACCCCTCTCTCTTCTAAAGTCCGGACCCCAATATAGGTCTCTATCACTTTGTCTCTTGGGCATGCACACATCTCTTCCCCCACTCTCTAGCTAGGTCTCCCGGCATCTCTCTTTCCCAAGCACACGCACTATGTAGGGTGTATCTTTCCCATACACACAAAACGTCGCCCCCAAATGTCTATCTCCCTAGTTATGTGGTTCTCGCACACTCACCTGACACACCACCCCCACTGCAAAACAAGCACACTTTGTCTCCTTGTGCACCACTCTCCTCTTTCTATCTCTCCCACATGCAGACCCGCCCCAGCTCCTCCCTGTATACACATATGTCATGACTCTTTCCATAGCTCCCTAATGTATCATCGTTCTCGATCTCGCACATTGTTCTCTACACCATCTATTCTAGATCTCTCATGAAGTCCCTATCACACACACGATGACTCGCTTCCCTTGCATCTCCGTACATAGGCCAATTTCAAACAACATCAACATTTTCTCCCTATCTATACGCCATTTATGGACACAAACGCCCCCTCTCTTCCTCTCTCTCTCTCTCTCCGTCGCTAGCTCTCTCTCTCTCTCGCTCTCACACCCCTCTCCCACACACAATCGATGTCTCTTCCGAATAGTCTGCTCCCCCCGCCCGCGCCCATGCTATCCCGCTACTACACATGTCACACCATTCCCCCTTCCATTATACTAGGTTTACATCATTAGTGGTCTCTCTACTCCACATACACACACTCCCTCTCACACACAAACGTGCGCACAAACACCCATTAATCTGGATCCTCATCTCTCCCCATGTCCGCATGTGTATCTCGCACACTCACTCTCAAATTATGTATATGTGTCTCCATGTTACACAACACAAAGCCCCATGTAGATGTCTCTCTCTATCCTCCACACACATAGACACAAAGAATCTGTTATCATTGCCTCAGTCTCTAGACATATCACACACGGACACTGTCTCTCTCTCTCTCTCGCAAACACGCTCAACAAGGGTTTCCCGTGAATAACTTACCGTCTATTCATCAATAGTCGTGGCAGTACGGCGAACACGAGACCTGAAAAAGAATAAATCTACACGTGCTTAGACTACCTAGTATGACTACTAGGACTAGAGCAAGCCAAAAAGCGCGCCGCCGTCACCCCCTCCTTATCGGCGACGGGAAAACCTTCGTTTTACACAGTCGAGAAGTCATTGTGCTAAGGCCTCACATGCTGAGGCGTTGAATAGAATGTAGATGCTAGTTTACGGAAACAAGTATCGATAATATGTTTGTATCTCCATACTTATATTTCTTCTCTTACAAAAAACCGAGTTGGTGATGATGGTACGCGTGCCATCTTGCAATATAGACTGTCCGATCTATATCTGACTGATGGAAATTAAACTAAAAGATACCCGCACCCCTCTCCACATTTGCAGACAAGGCCTTCCCTCGTTCATCCTAATCTCCAACAACCTCATTGTTGAGCAATTAAGAAAGGAAGCCTCTAGAACAAACTGGCCTGGTGGCCGCTGCCGGCGTCATGAATCCCCTTGCCTCCGCTCAGTCCGACCACCAATCACCACCACGCCCCACTCCTCTTCACCTTATCTCCTATTTCTTGAGATATCATTAGTCTTTACACATGGGATTACTCCCACATGGGTCAATCACAACGAGTGTTTTTCTAAAAAAAATGCATCTTGATGTTCTGTGCAATGCACGGATCTTGCTAGTACTCCTACAGAAGACTAAGTTGGTGATGATGGTGTGTCTGCCATCCGTCGTTTGTGACCATTAGATCTACATCTAATGACTGTGAGGTAAGTTGTTGCCTTTTCTCACAAACATCCCACTTGTCTACAAATTTGCAAAAAACCCATAATTAGTATCTTAAAACGAACAACATCCCTCCCTGACCTCACCAAAATAGCCTAAGGAATATATTGTAATTGAAACATAATATATCTCTAGTGATATATGTATATCAAAATTAGAGTGTTTTGTATCAAGTTTATGAATAAGTATTATTCTAATTATGATTCGTTGCAACGCACATGAACATTGCTAGTATTTCCAACCATGCAATTTTTTCCCTAGTATTCCATAGTTTCGAGTTTTCCATCAAGATATTAGTCACTCATGGTTGATATTTACTTTCAATCATGTACACATATGCACTATGTAACTAGCCTTGCTTATTGGGTTCCAAAGCTTAACTTTCACTCCTACTTACAATATGTAGAGTATTTAACAAAAAACTACCACTTTCAACCAGCCCTAGGAAGAATCTATTGTACAAAAAATAGCAAAAACATACCCAAAATTTCTTAATCCACGCCAAAAACTACTACCTACCGATTAGGTTAGTTTAAACCCATTTATGACATGGTTGGCCCACACGTCCGTGCTGACGAGGCAGCTTAAACCAACACATTTTGTTTGACCATTGACACGAGGGACCCACATCTGACCTTCTATCCTGTTATTCCCCCTCAAATCATTATTTTTCCTGAACATTACTTCAAACAGTACTGATGCGTGTTCGTTGGTGGGGCCGGTGATGAGCAAGTTGGCCGCCGCTCCACCGGACGGGCCGGACGCCGCGCTGGCCTCCGCACGGGTTGGAAGGCTGGCCCGAGCGTGACTCACGAGCGAGCAAGCCGACGTGCTGGCCTTCGCTCGAGCCAGATGGCTGGCCTTAGCGGGGCGCGCGCGAGCAAGTTGCCGCGCCGCCGTGCCAATCTAGCTAGCAAACCTTGCAGACAAGCAGCTGGACGGAGCTATCTTGGCTAGCTAGCGGCCGCGAGCGCCAGACGGAGCTGGCATCCGGGCTGCCGCAAAATGGGCTCCGCACCACTGGCGCTTTTGACCTCGCCTTTTGCTGGTGGCGGTAGCTGCGTCCCATGGCCGAGGATGACTAGGTGGACGGGCCGGAGGTAGGAGGTCACTCGGGGATTTTTGTGCAGACTGACATGTAGGTGCCACAAGTCATAACGCCCGGTCGAATAGAAGGCGTTGACTTAATGGGCGACATGGGCCCTATTTCGATACTCTAAGTCAGAGGTTAGATTCTAACCCTGAACTAACTCTAACCAAAGTGGTGTTTGGATGGCAGGGTTAGATTGACAACAAATGTATCCAAACAGGGCCATGGGTTGAAACGTGCCTATAACGGCACTTTGTAGAGTAGTCGTTTCTTGGTAGGGCTGGTTGGTAAGAGCATGTACAATGGTTGATAAGGTAGTCTTATCTTAAGTCTGCCACTTATGCAAGTGGTAGTAGTTTCTTGGCATTATTAGTGGTTTCTTGCATTATTAGGGGTTTCTTGTAAGGAACGATGTACTACTAGTGACAAAAGGTGATTCTAGGTTGCGTTGTACTCCAACGAGTACTACTAGTGGTCGCGGGAGTGTATACCTCGTTTTGTGGGTTCAATCCCAGCTGAACGCACGGTGGCCTTTTTTCTAAATAGTAACTTCGCTGTGAGCTAATATTTTACACGGGTAGTTTGAGTTTTGAAGTCAAACGACATGCGGCACCACAATCTGGGTGCACTGGATAGCCTAGCCACGTGAACGGGTTTTCCTTCCCAGCATCTCGTGGCTTGCGTGCTCTCCCTAGCCGCACCTCGCTTGCAGCTTCCTCATCAGCTAGTAGCATATTTAAACTAGCGCCTCCCAATTAAGCCCGAGGAGCCGAAAAAGCCTGGTGGGGCATTGGGAACTGTGCAATATGGCTCTGTACGTAAAGTGCTCTACTACTACTCTATAGCTTGCGGCGTTGCACGCATGGACTTCACTCCATTACCGGCTCTACTATAAAAGAAATTCCTCTTGACGTGTTTTTTTGAAACGGAGGCAAAAGCTTTGCTTCATCTCATTCATAAAGAAGGAATTACTAACAAAGTTCGACGAGATCCATTACACCTCCACAAATGGAAGCGAAAAGCCTAGTCTCGCTGTATCAAATAACTCAAATGTTCTGCCCCTGCAGTAACCGTCGCTGATAAACAGGCTGCTAGTGTGTGCGTGAGAGGAGCGGCTGAGTAGGCTAGCTACATGAGAGGAGCGGCTGAATAGAGCACCGAGAGTACCCACTAGGCCACTACGCAGGTGTACTTTCCCTGCATTGATAGTACAGCGATGGTTCTAGAGAACAGTAGTACCCTCCACTTCCAACTGTAGCTCCTTGGCCCTGAGATTCAAGTGTTCAAAACTGGTGCACTATACTAGAAGTAGAGTACATAGCACTAGTAGTACCCTCGCACTCATAGTTGAGAAAGTAGTACTAGTACTGCTACAGTACGAGTACGTACTCCTCCGTCACATAATGTAAGACATTTTTTAACACTAGTTGGCGTGTACAAAAAATAGCAAAAACATACCCAAAGATTCTTAATGCACGCCAAAAACTACTAGCTAGTGCCAAAAATTTCTTACTACTGCTGTTATTTACAGTATAATGTAATCCCATAATGTCCCATAATGCTAGTACTAGTAGTAAATAATAGCCTCACCCCTTCGCTACAGTTGGAAGGAACGATCTACAGTTGGAAGGGACGAGGCCCTGCGGTTACTACGCTCTTATCTCCTCCTCGCCAGTTCCCCTCCCCCCGAAGAGAAGGCAGTTCGCCGCTGCTCCCATGGATTCGCCAGGCGGGTTTCCTCCTCGTCGGGGCTGGGAGACCTTGGACGACGATCCTCTGGGATAAATCGCACGCCGCTCCGACGTCCTCACCGCCGCAAGACTCGGTGCTTTCTGCACCAACTTTTTCAAGACGGTGCTTAAAATGGCTTGGGAAAAGGCCATGCTTGTTGGTCTTCCATGCGTCCTCGAGGAGAAGGTTCTTCTATGGGACAACCCTTCGAACAGTGACCGCTCCCTGGCCATGGTTGCACGTTGACTCCGCTAGAGTTGCCGACGTTGAGAGGTAGTCAGATTTTGTCCGATGAGCAGGTCAGTAATGGAGTTTGATCATGTAGTACTTAGTTATTCCATTTCCATCCCGTAATTTCTCGGCTGCCCACCGTCTTATATATAGGTATGGGTCGGTGCCAACGAAGATTGGCTTGCATACCTCCGGCCGGATACCACCATCATTTTGCACAACATTCACAACAGTGCGGCTGTTCAGGTAGACCCCTTCTCCACCATTGGGATCGGCCTTCCGGATTGGCTGGGCTTGAATACGTATGATGATGCCTACATGAGATTGAAGAAGATAGCAATTGCGGACCCTTCGACAAAGCGACGCGGCTACGACGATTACTATCTCATCGCGGTGTTCGACATAAGGATTGCCATCAATGCAAGAGGCAGTAACGGTAGAGGCTGGCGCATGTTGGCGGCGGCAGATTTGTACCCCTTCATGTTTGAAGACGCCGTGCGCCATCTAGGCCGCATCTTCGCGGTGACAAGCCAGGGGACTTGTTTCATCTGGTGGCCATCCTACGGTATGGGATATTACAAATGGAATGCACAAACCATCATTTGCATCCCTAACGGTACTCCATTATTTTGCAGGGACCAGTCATCCCGCGATCAAAATAAGATCGCCGATCCTGGATGTGCATTTGCATCCGCGATTCGGTCTAACCTTGAACCTTGTAGCTGACTTTGGCATATTGGGATCAACTATCTTAGCAGTCGTTACCCATGGTACCACTGATGTGCAACATGGTCACACAATCTACCACGATCGGACTGTCGCCATCTACCCAGGTATTCCATTTTTTAACCCTCTCGCCTTCTTTTTCATTGTTGTACTAGTACTCTACTTACGTACTAGTAGGAGTACTTTTTACCTTGGAGGACGCGTATAGCTAGCTAGGCCCTTGAAGACTTGAACCCACTAGCTGCCACCATTTTTGTTTTTCCATGTCTTACTATCTCATCCATGTAGCCAAGAGTGGCTATATATAATAAGCCGGTTATTTTACTTACTCTATACCGGAGTAGCACTATTTGCTGCACAATATTACTGACCGCCATATTTGAGCACAACATTATTATGCATGGACCTTGACTATGTACGTCACCATGTGTCCAGATCTGAGATGCCGGGTGTACCAGATGAACGGCGCCGAGTTCGACCCCCGTGATGCTATGTGGGTGCCGAGGAACACTCTTGGAGAGTACTCGCTTTTCATTGGGGACAGCTACCCCATTGTGAAGCGGATGCCACGTTCTGTGCACGACACGGAAGGCCTACCATTCATGAAGCATGGTTGTGTCTTCAGTGCGCACCATTAGATGAACGACATGTTGGGACACGCTATCCCTGATTTATGCCGCTTCAGCTTGGATGAGTCTCCATCGTGTGGAACCGGACTAGAAAGCTGCGACAATGATTCCCGTTGCCCACCGCTATGGATCGTGCCATCCATGAAGAACACCTGGGACTGGAACCTGGAGGAGGACATGTAGCCCATCTATAATGTGTAATTAAGTGGAGTACGGTAAATTGTGAATGGTAGCGCTGTGAATATATGTAGACTAGTCATGCACAAATTTATCACATGAATTGGAGATGAACTTGTGTGGCATACTGGCATTTGTCCTTTAGAATTTATTACTAGTAAATGTGTTATGTGTACGTGCAACTTGTGTGGTTGTTGCACGGGCTCCAACACGCTCTTTGATAAAAAAAGGTGGCACAGCTTTGGATATACATGACGTGGCGGCATCATACAGTAGCATCGTTCGCTATAGTTGTAGTACGCTCCTACTAGGACGAAAACTCCTATAAAACCTTGCGCTTGGCTCTTTGCCTCTTCGGGAGGTTCAACAGTTCGTACTCGTGTGAACCTTACACTTGGCTCTTCGCCTCTTCGGAAGGTCCAACAATGATGATACTACAGTACACATTATGCTTCTGGCAATCTGACACCGATTGAACTGTTGCACGTCCACCGCGAGGGCGAGGGCGAGGGCGAGGGAGAGGGAGAGGGAGAGGGTGCTGTTGTCAAAACCCTCTCCTCGTCCTGCGAACAACCGCGCGCGTGGGCGAGGGAGAGGCGTAGTAAGCAGGCTTCTCCTCGTTCGGCGAGTTGACGGGACACATCAAAGCAGCACTAGTACTAGTCCATACTACATCCTTTCCGGTTAATATGGCTTAATTTGAAACAAGAAAAATACACCGGCGGTCAACGTATGTAACAATACGCTCTTTACGGTCACTATATATAGTTTTGCGGTGATTATACGATCACTAGCTCATCATAGAGCACCGTATTGCACCCTACTGACCGGCCACATAGTCGACGTGGCACTTTGTTGACTGGTTAAATTGTCACCTGGTTTCTGGGTCCCACCTGTCAGTTGGCAGAGCAAAGAAATCAGCTAAAAACAAAGAGTGTAGTACATCTACACTTCCAATGCATTTAGCCTTTAATCTAAATTGATATTGATTGACTAATGCACCAACTTGTGCTCTAGGTATAGGCTACATGTCTATCCTTAATTACAACATGCAACGACCTTCATTTAATCTTCTTCTCTCAATGGTCGCATGCACACATAAGTCTGCTACTTTTGGGCGTTAATTATGCCCTGGTCAATGTGTAAATCTCTAAATGTACAGTCTTTCACGGACGTAGGGAGTAGGTTGAGCACTTGAGCGTGAGCGTGTGTGTTGCGTCGTGTGCTGTGTGCCGCATGGCTGTGTGAGTGTTGCGTGCATCCATGTGTACGTGTGAGTGTTGCATGTTGCATGCATGGGGCTTACTCCCTCCCATTGACATGTTCATATTTCAAGCTTCGTCCTCTGTTCCCTCCATATGGTGATACACCCTCTGTTCCCAAATACGGAGTAAAATCCTCCATCTGTTCCCAAATACGGAGTAAAATCCTCCCTCTGTTCCCAAATATGGAGTATTTGTATTTCTAGAGATTTCAACAAGTGACTACGTACTGTAACATCCCAAATTTTCAATTTGGAATGTTATACCTAGGTCATTCATGCATATCATATTTTATTGCATATTTGCTTTGTGACCCTCGAAATTCTAAGCAACTCAAGGACCCATGGAGAGTTGGGGATTTCACCGTTTTCATATTTGAATTTTATCAAGTAGTGAAACAAGGGTCATTTGTTTTAATTATTTTTCTCTCCGAAAATATTTCATATCAAATTATATGAGAGGGGATAATATTACTTAACCAAAAATAATGAAACCCTAGCCCGCCGCCGCAGATCTCCACCGAGCCGCCGCCGTTGACTTTAGTCCGGTCGGTTTTTTTAGAAACCCTAGCCCGTTTTTCTTTTTTAGATCGGTTTTTCTTTTGGTTTTTTTAGTTCGGTTAAACTGTGGACGTTCGTCCGTACGTTCATTTTAACGAACGCCGTTCACCCGTTAGTCACAGATAGCGAACATTCGTTCGTTAGTCTGTTCGTCAGTTTTTCTTTTTCCAGGGTTTTTCGCGATTATTTTCGATCGCGATTTCTGACCCAATTTTCGTTTTAGTTTATCTTTTCTCTCGTTTATCGGAATCAGGCGATTCAAGTGCCTAGATGTTCGTCTAGAAGCCCTCTTTCTGTTTTAACCAACTTGAGCAAGATTTTGGTACTGTAAAATTTGACTTTAGTCCAGATTAGTAATCGGATCTTGTTTCGTTCGCAGTTTGAGTTTCGTTGCTCTGTTTGATTTGATTCTTTTTGCAAACCGGAGTTCTTAAGTTGAAATTTCTTGTTAGATCTTTTTATTTGAGTTTTAACCGTGCATCTTTGATTGATTGCTTATGTTTGCTATTGTTTGTTTGCGATAGAATTCCCGGAGTGCGAAGCGTGCTACTACGAGTCTCTAGGTTTTGCGGATCGTCAGCAAGGCAAGTAACACATTGATCATACTCTTTTCATACCCAGTTTTTATGCATTAGTTCCAATCCTCAAACACTGCATGATTAGGATGTGATTAACTTGTGGGTTTGGGAAGTAGTTGATGAGGTAGAACCTATTACTCAGTTTTATTGTCAAACCCTTGGGAGTTACTTCTACGTATGCTTATATTGCCATGCTATGCTCGTAGACGTGGATTTGGGTTTGAGTGTATCGATGACAGATGTGAGATTGTTAATTAATGGTTAACTTAAGGTGGCAACTTTAATACACATCTAGGTGGATTGTTTGTTTTGGTCACCTGGGGAATCCAGTGTTGTCCTGGGCGATCCCGGGGATATACCGTGTGATCCTCCTACGGTTCGCCACCCAGGCTCAAAGGGATCGTGAGATATTTCATGCTAGAAACTTCCGTGTGCAGCCACAAGCCATTATGGGCTCTGGCATAGTTGAGTATGCTACATGACCTCTTGAAGAGGTGGACTAGCAGATGTAGGGGAAAGTAGGTGTACCGGTCCACCCAAAGTAAAGAGTTAATGTTTGTGAAAGACTGTGTCTGAGTCATCCGTTTCTCAAACGCCATGTAGTGCGAGAAATCCAACGGAGGAGATCGAGTCTTGTGGGGAAAAGTGCGCAAACCTCTGTAGAGTGTACAATCTAATCATGGTTAGTCGTGTCCCCGGTTATGGACATCTTGAGTATCTAGTACTTGGATTATCCTATTGTATCTCATCACTCTAAATTAATTTGTTGGGTTATTAATGATTACTTTTAATTGGGATTGAGATGGGGGTACCATTCTCAATGTTTCAACCACCCTGATAGTTAAATAAAAATTATTCCTTTGATGTAGGAAAAAATTGGCTTTTCGCAAAAACATATAACCATAGAGCCTCCACCAGCCAAATATGCATGTAGTGATAGATTTATCTGTTAATTGCTCTACTGTGTTATTTTGCCAGCATATTCCATGTGCTGGCCCGTTTTCGGGCTGCAACGTATTATGTTGCAGACATTTCAGACGACGAGTAAGGTGCGATAGGTCGTCGTCATGCACTCAGCTATGCCGTTGGAGTTGATGGACTCACTTTATCTTCCAAGCCTTCCGCTGTTATCTTATTTAGATGGCCTTAAGCCATATTTATTGTAATAAGATCTCTTTTGAGACATTCGATGTAATAAGTGTCTGATTGCACTCTGTTATAAATCCTTCGAGTACTGTGTGTGTCAGCATTACTGATCCAGGGATGACACTTATGCACAGAGATTTGACCATCTGAGGTCGGATCGCTACAAGATGGTATCAGAGCACACGCTGACTGTACGACACGACCACTAAGAAAAGCCATAGGTCACTCTTCTCTACTCATTTCTGACTCCTCTCCATTTTCTACTCTTTAGGATGGCGGACTCGAGGAACAAGTTTGCACAACCGGATGAAGACACACCCTTTGGACGACACTTGAAGGAAGTCACTAGGTACCTGAACATCGGAATACCAAGCTTCACCGGGACCTACACCGCCACTTTACCGGAAGAGGAGCGTTGGAGTGTTCGAGTTCAAGTTCCAGGAAGGACATTCACGCCTATTATGGAGCCCATAGAGTTTTCCTTTGATGCACCAACCTGGAGTCTAGGAAAGAGCATGGCAGCCCACATTACCATGGGACGCATCGGCGAAGTCTACAGCAAGGATCTCAAGGACACTATCTACCAGATACGTGGGCTCCGAGACAAGCAATGGGAGATGATCTGCACCAGGAAGGACAGGTCCATTGCAGCTTTCATCCAGGAGCTAAACCAGCACATTCGACGCCAGGAGAACCAGATGTGCGCATGCATGATATATTTGAAGAAGGCGATGATTAGGATCACCGAGCTAGAAGAGGAACTCAAGTCTACGCGTGATGGATACGAGGAGGAAATCGCGATACTATTGGAGAAGAATGACGACCTGATAAAGAAGATCGAAGTTTTCATGGGAGACCCCGCGCCAGGAGGAGAAGACGACGATTCCACTTGTCCGGAGAACTACATCATCATCGACGACACCGACTCAGACCCCGATGATAGTGATGATGGTTATGAAGATGAAGCTGGAGCGGACGTCATGGAGTCTTCCACTGATCAAAATTTCTAGAATGACCACCATATGATTAGTAGTCTTTCCCCATGTATATAGTATAGTCCGAGCACTGTAACGATAGTTCTAGACCGTTTGTATGCCCTTGCTTGATTGATTGAGTGATATGATATGATTGTGTTTGTCTCATGTGCATATGGGTAGTGCTTTCTCACTAGACCTCATTTCTATTGTAATCTCTCCCCCCTAAACCCATCAGATGCCTCCGAGACATGACACCGGATTTGTCTTCCCACCGAAGATCACCCAGTTGATCCAGCAGCAGAATGCCTTGATGCAGATATTAGTCCAGAACCAAGGCAACAACAACAACAACCCTCCTCCAGTTGACAACTTAGCCCGTTTTCTGAGGTTACAGCCGCCGGTGTTTTCTAGTAGCACCGAGCCAATAGTTGCGGATGACTGGTTACACAAGATTGGAAGGGAGTTGACCACCGCAGGTTGCACTAATGCTGAGAAGGTGTGTTTTGCCGCACATCAGCTGGATGGACCAGCAGCCTCATGGTGGGAGAATTACACAGCCACTTTCCCTATAGCCAACATCACTTGGGATCAGTTTCAGCAAGCTTTCCACACAGCCCATGTCTCAACTGGAGCTATGAGCATGAAGAAGCGTGAGTTTCGCAACTTACGCCAGGGGAACCGTACTGTAGCTCAGTACGTGGATGAGTTTAGCAAGTTATCTCGTTATGCCCCTGATGATGTGGCCACGAATGCCGCGAAGCAGGAGAAGTTTATGGAAGGGCTGAATGATAAGATGAGCATGCAGTTGATGGTGGCGACATTCAATAACTACCAGGAGTTGGTAGACAAGGCTCTTATGATTGAAGGGAAGCAGCAGCAGATTGAGAGCCGCAAAAGGAAGTATGGACAAGGAAAGTACAATTCAGGAGCTCAGCAGAAGCCGCGTTTAACCCCGAACTCGGGAGGATTTACCCATAACCATGGAGGCCACACCCACAATGGAGGGAGCTCTCACAACCACAATGGCCACAAGAATGGGAATGGGAATGGAGCAAGCAACAATCAGAACCGCGCTAACCCAGCAACACCCGCAAAGAAGGACCAGAGTCACATTACTTGTTTCAAGTGTGGGCAGACTGGGCACTACGCCAATGATTGCCCTGAGTTGAAGAATGGCAATGGAAATGGAAGCTCTGGGAAGAAGCCTAACCCATGCAACAGAGGAGAAGTGAACCACGTTAACATGGAGGAGTTTGAAGAGCAGCCAGACGCCATTATCGGTAAGTTTTTGGTTAAGTCATTTACTGCACTTGTTCTTTTTGATACTGGTGCATCGCATTCATACATATCGAGGGGGTTCGTGGATAAGTATAAGTTGCCCACTAAAGTTCTTAAGACACCTATGCTAGTAACCTCACTCGGAGCAGAGTATATGGCAAGCAGAGGATGTTTTCAGATGCCATTAACCATAGGTAGTCATACTTTCCCCTCAGACCTTATAATTCTGGAGTCACAAGGGTTGGATGTGATACTGCGCATGGATTGGCTGTCGATGTATGGAGGAAACATCGATTGCGCCAGTAAGTCGATTTATGTCACCACCTCGGAGGGAAACAGGATCAAGTTTGTATCCAGGCATACGTCAAGGAGAACCCAAGTAAATTCCCTCTCAGGAGTTGTTCAGGAGGAAGTACCTGTTGTGAAGGATTACCCGGATGTGTTTCCAGAGGAATTACCAGGCATGCCACCGGAGCAAGACATTGAGTTCTTAATAGAACTATTGCCAGGTACCGGGCCTATATCGAAGAGACCATACCGGATGCCCGCAAACGATCTGGAGGAGATTAAGAAACAGATTAAGGAGTTATTGGAGAAAGGTTACATCCGACGAAGTTCATCACCGTGGGGAGCTCCAGTGCTCCTGGTTGAGAAGAAAGATAGATCGTTGAGGATGGTTGTTGATTATCGGGCATTGAATGAAGTGACGATCAAGAACAAGTACCCACTGCCGATGATCAATGATTTGTTCGACCAGCTGCAAGGAGCTAAAGTGTTTTCGAAGATCGATCTGCGATCGGGATATCACCAGTTGAAGATTCGGGAGAAGGATATACCTAAGACAGCTTTCACCACAAGGTACGGGCTGTATGAGTATACGGTTATGTCATTTGGATTAACTAACGCCCCTGCATATTTCATGAGTATGATGAAAAGGTGTTCATGGAGTTCTTGGATAAGTTTGTCATGGTGTTCATTGATGATATCTTGGTATACTCGAAGAATGAAGAGGAGCACAAGGAACATTTGCGTTTAGTTCTCGAGAAGCTCAGGGAACACCAGTTATATGCCAAGTTCAGCAAATGTGAGTTTTGGCTGAAGGAAGTTGGATTTCTTGGACATGTTATATCAGGAGAAGGTATAGCAGTGGATCCCACCAAGGTTCAGTCAGTCACCGAGTGGTTGGCACCCACCTCAGTTGTAGAGATCCGCAGTTTTCTTGGACTTGCGGGATACTACCGGAGATTTATTGAGAATTTCTCTAAGATTGCGAAGCCCATGACGACATTGTTGAAGAAGGGCACCAAGTTTAAATGGACAGAAGAATGTGAGGCCAGTTTTCAGGAGTTGAAGAAACGTTTGACCACAGCCCCAGTGCTAATCCTGCCGGATATACGCAAGGATTTCCAAGTGTATTGCGACGCCTCTCGCTTAGGACTTGGAGGAGTACTTATGCAAGACGGAAGAGTTGTTTCCTATGCCTCAAGACAACTTAAACCGCATGAGTTGAATTATGCCACGCATGATTTGGAGTTAGCAGCTATGGTACATGCACTCAAGACTTGGAGACATTTTCTCATTGGGAACCGTTGCGACGTGTACAAGGATCACAAGAGTTTGAAGTACATCTTTACCCAGAAGGAGCTGAACCTCAGGCAGAGGAGATGGTTGGAGCTCATAAAGGATTATGACATGAAGCTGCATTATCATCCAGGAAAGGCCAATGTCATAGCAGACGCTTTGAGCCGTAAGAGTTATGGTAACATCCTCGTAAGAGGGGGAATGCCAAAGGAGTTAGCCGAGGATCTCAGGGAACTTCGTTTGGAGATTGTTCCTAGAGGTTTTGTTGCAACAATGGAAGTTCAGTCTACATTGTTGGGAAAGATTCGAGAAGCTCAGAAGGATGATAAGGAGATTGCCGAGATAAAGGAGAAAATGGGCGAAGGAAAAGCTAAAGGTTTTCATGAGGATGAGCACGAGACCTTATGGTTTGAGGACCGTGTATATGTGCCCAATAATGCAGAGATCAGGAAGTTGATACTACAGGAAGCTCATGACTCGCCATACTCGATACACCCCAGAAACACTAAGATGTATTTGGACTTGAAGGAGCATTTCTGGTGGACTGGTATGAAGAAGGATATTGCAGAGTATGTAGCCGTATATGATGTATGTCAGAGAGTGAAGGCAGAACATTAGAAGCCAGCAGGATTACTGCAGCCTATGCCGCTACCCGAATGGAAGTGGGACAAGCTTGGCATGCATTTCATCACCGGATTGCCCAGGAACCAATCAGGATATGATTCTATCTGGGTAGTAGTGGATCGTTTGACCAAAGTGGCTCACTTTATCCCAGTAAAAACCACCTATACAAGTGCGAAGTTGGCCAAGATATATATGACCAGGATCGTATGTCTGCACGGAGTTCCGAGGACCATCGTATCAGATAGAGGAACACAGTTTACTTCAAAGTTTTGGCATCAGCTGCACCAGACTTTGGGGACCAGGCTAGAGTTTAGCACAGCCTTTCATCCGTAGACAGACGGACAGACCAAGAGAGTCAATCAGATTCTGGAGGACATGTTGAGAGCTTGTGCACTAGATTATGGATCTAGTTGGGATGATTATTTGCCGTACGTAGAGTTTTCATACAACAACTACTACCAGGCGAGTTTGAAGATGGCACCTTTCGAAGCCCTGTATGGACGAACATGCAGAACACTGTTGATGTGGGATGAAGTAGGAGACCGACAGTTGTTTGGACCGGATTTGATTAAGGAGTCCGAAGAGAAGGTTAAGCTGATTCGAGACCGACTGAAGGTAGCTCAGTCCAGGCAGAAGAGTTATGCGGTTTCGAAATGCAAGGAGGTAGTCTATGAAATCGGAGACAGAGCATATCTACGAGTGTCACCTCTGCGAGGAGTTAAACGTTTTGGAGTTAAGGGAAAGTTAGCCCCAAGATTTGTAGGACCATACCGAGTTTTGGAACGCATGGGAGAGGTTGCCTACAAGTTGGAGTTACCCGAAGGACTGTCAGGAGTTCATGATGTGTTTCACGTTTCCCAGTTGAAGAAGTGCCATGCAGAGATGGCTGATATACCACTAAGAGATACAGTGCCCTGGAAGCAATTCAGTTGGACAGGATCTGACATACGAGGAGAAACCTGTCAAGATTCTTGAGTTTGCCAGCCGAGTTACTTGCAGCAAGGTTATCAACTTTTGCAAAGTTCAGTGGAGCCACCATACCGAGGATGAAGCCACCTGGGAATGAGAGGATGATCTTCTCAAAGACAAACCACACCTATTTTCTAGCCAACCAGAATCTCGAGGGCGAGATTCATCTTAAGGGGGGTAGGTTTGTAACATCCCAAATTTTCAATTTGGAATGTTATACCTAGGTCATTCATGCATATCATATTTTATTCCATATTTTCTTTGCGACCCTCGAAATTCTAAGCAACTCAAGGACCCACGGAGAGAGTTGGGGATTTCACCATTTTCATATTTGAATTTTATCAAGTAGTGAAACAAGGGTCATTTGTTTTAATTATTTTTCTCTCCGAAAATATTTCATATCAAATTATATGAAAGGGGATAATATGACTTAACCAAAAATAATGAAATATTGGAGAAAAAAATATTAAAATCAAATAAAAAAATTATTTGGATTTTATTGCTATTTTATTTGAATTAGGAAAAATATGCGTTTTTCAAAACAGCATTAGAGTCCTAAATAAATGTTCACCTTGTCCGGTAGATTTTTATAGGACGGGGAAAATTTATTTCGGGATTTTTTGAGTCAGTTTAGTATTTATTTTCTTTGTTCTTCTGCGCGTCGGAATATTTTTTTTAAAGTTACCGCCTTACCGGGCCGTGTCGGCCTGGGACACCGACCCGGCCGGCCCGTTAAGAGGTGAGGCCTCGAGCCGCCGCCAGCCCCAGCCCACCCGCGCGGCCCGCCAAACCCTAAGTCGCCACCGCCGATCTCCACCCAGCTGCCGCCGTTGACTTTAGTCCGGTCGGTTTTTTTAGAAACCCTAACCCGTTTTTCTTTTTTTAGATTGGTTTTTGTTTCGGTTTTTTTTTGGTTCGGTTAAACTGCGGACGTTCGTCCGTACGATCGTTTTAACGAATGCCGTTCACCCGTTAGTCAGAGACAGCAAACGTTCGTTCGTTAGTCTGTTCGTCAGTTTTTTTTCCAGGGTTTTTCGCGATTATTTTCGATCGTGATTTCTGACCCGATTTTCATTTTAGTTTATCTTTTCGCTCGTTTATCGGAATCAGGTGATTCAAGCACCTAGATCTTTGTCTCGAAGCCCTCTTTCTGTTTAACCAACCCGAACAAGATTTTGGAACAGTAAAATTTGACTTTAGTCCAGATTAGTAATCGGATCTTGTTTCATTCGCAGTTTGAGTTTCGTTGCTCCGTTTGATTTGATTCTTTTTGCAAACCGGAGTTCTTAAGTTGAACTTTCTTGTTAGATCTTCTTATTTGAGTTTTAACCGTGCATCTTTGATTGATTGCTTATGTTTGCTATTGTTTGTTTGCGATAGAATTCCCGAAGTGCGAAGCGTGCTACTACGAGTCTCTAGGTTTTGCGGATCGTCAGCAAGGCAAGCAACACATTGATCATACTGTTTTCATACCCAGCTTTTTTGCATTAGTTCCAATCCTCAAACACTGCATGATTAGGATGTGATTAACTTGTGGGTTTGGGAAGTAGTTGATGAGGTAGAACCTATTACCCTGTTTTATTGTCAAACCCTTGGGAGTTACTTCTACGTATGCTTATATTGCCATGCTATGCTCGTAGACGTGGATTTGGGTTTGAGTGTATCCATGACAGATGTGAGATTGTTAATTAATGGTTTAACTTAAGGTGGCAAATTTAATAAACATCTGGGTGGATTGTTTGTTTTGGGTACCAGGGTATCCAGTGTTGTCCTGGGAGATCCCGGGGATATACCGTGTGATCCTCCTACGGTCCGCCACCCAGGCTCAAAGGGATCGTGAGATATTTCATGCTAGAAACTTCCGTGTGCAGCCACAAGCCATTATGGGTTCTGGCATAGTTGAGTATGCTACATGACCTCTTGAAGATGTGGACTAGCAGATGTAGGGGAAAGTAGGTGTACCGGTCCACCCGGAGTAAAGAGTTAATGTTTCTGAAAGACTGTGTCTCGGTCATCCGTTTCTCAAACACCATGTAGTGCGAGAAATCCAATGGAGGAGATCGAGTCTTGTGGGGAAAAGTGCGCAAACCTCTGCAGAGTGTACAATCTAATCATGGTTAGTCGTGTCCCCGGTTATGGACATCTTGAGTATCTAGTACTTGGATTATCCTATTGTATCTCATCACTCTAAATTAATTTGTTGGGTTATTAATGATTACTTTTAATTGGGATTGAGATGGGGGTACCATTCTCAATGTTTCAACCACCCTGATAGTTAAATAAAATTTATACCTTTGATGTAGGGAAAAATTGGCTTTTCACAAAAACATATAACCTTAGAGCCTCCACCAGCCAAATATGCATGTAGTGATAGATTTATCTGTTCATTGCTCTACTGTGTTATTTTGTCAGCATATTCCATGTGCTGACCCGTTTTTGGGCTGCAACATATTATGTTGCAGACATTTCAGACGACGAGTAAGGTGCGATAGGTCGTTGTCATGCACTCAGCTATGCCGTTGGAGTTGATGGACTCACTTTATCTTCCAAGCCTTCCATGGTTATCTTATTTAGATGGCCTTAAGCCATATTTATTGTAATAAGATCTCTTTTGAGACATTCGATGTAATAAGTGTGTGATTGCACTCTGTTATAAATCCTTCGAGTACTGTGTGTGTCAGCATTACCGATCCAGGGATGACACTTATGCACAGAGATTTGACCATCTGAGGTCGGATAGCTACACGTACAGAGCAAAATGAGTGAAGTGAGCGTAGAGGCATAGGGATAATGTAGAAAGGAAGTCTTCGCGATCCATTATTCCCCATCTCGGTCAGTGAGAACTATTCAACTAGTCTTCGCAGTGAAGTGACAATACACGCTGCAACAGATGGGACACTTAATTAATAAGCTGAACCAGCGTGTTGGTGTTACTAAATCAGCCTTACCCAGTACTGCCATCATGTTTGCCAGTAGAGCACGCTTCTGTCCTCCATTAACTGACATATGGGCCCTCTTGTGGTAGACACGTATGTGATCGGTGTAACTATTTACACTCCGAAGGACGGTATATCCTGGTAGTAGTAGTAGAATTGAGATTTAATGCACTTTCTTCCCCGTCTTCCACTCTTCTTCCTCCTCTCTTCTTCTTCCTCCCCTCTTCCCCATCGTCGGCCGCACACCATTCCCCCCCGCTCTCTGCTCGCCTGCCCGCGCTATCTTCCTTGGTAGCTCGCGCGTACCATATCCCCCTGCTCACTGTTCGGCCACACGGGGAGAAGCTTCTTCGCTCGCCCGCCTGAATCCACTTCCCCGCTGGCTCGCAGGCACCGAAAACCCCAATGGCAGAACCGACTGACACGCAGAGCCATGATTGGAATTCCCTCCCCGATGTTCTCTTGGAGCAGATCTATAATCGTATGGACCTACTCAGCACCGTCCGTCTGGCCGCATGCTCGGTGTCTTTGTACCGTCTACTGGTCTGCAACCAGCCGACTCTTTTCGAGACACCCTGCTTGCTGATGCCCGATCCTCGTAGGTGGCCCAGACACCGACTTGACGATCCTACGGAGGTTGACGTGGTGCCCCTCGACATGCTACCACTAGTCGTCCACCTGTCCTTCATGCGCGGCCACTACTGGGCGGGCATGAAGGCCAACTGGATCGTCCTCATCCACCAATCCGGTAGTCCGTGGCGTCTCGTGGATATCTACACCCAGCTAGAGATCACCCTTCCATCTTTGGATACCGCCGCCATCGAGCCTCGCGGCCCGCCGGACACTCCTGCCTACTACGCACGAGACGGGTCGAGCTTTTGGCTCGACCTTTGTTTGCTGAAGGTTGTAATCTGCGAAGTGCCCACACCATCAGAAGACTACATGGATTACAAGCTCATTGCCGTGTTCAACATGGGATTAGTCTATCTGGAATCCGGTTGCCATACATGGTTATGGCTCATCATCGATCCTCTTTACCCAACACTTCTGTCTGATGCTATAGTACACAATGGCATCGTTTATGCGTCGACGCACAGATTGGCTGCCTATACTGGTGGAATCTATCATCTTGTAATTGTTCTATCTCATCTCATCTTTACCTTAAGAATACGACTGCCTGTTCATTGTTACAAATTTGAATATGTAGTATGTCTATAACCACATCATTGCTATATGTTCCTCTCATTTCCTAGATTTTTATGACCACACATGTTATTGTTAGAGTTGATATGAGAACAATTGGTATCTAATGATTGTTAGAATAGATATTATGAGTATAACCTCATGATTGCTATATGTTACTCTCATTTCCAGGATTTTTGTAACAACGCATGTTATTGCTAAGAGTTGATATGATAACTGTAGTAAGTGCTATGGTAGAATATGAGTAGGCCCTGTCATATTTGTTTTCCTCTCATTGTTACATGATGTTTGAACCATGATATATTGCTAGAATATGAAAGCCATTGGCTTTTTTTTTAAGTTGGGTATGATTATGACCACGGCATTGCAATTCTCTGTCTATGATACGTGTCACTGTTATAATAATCTTAATTCCACACATACTCTGAACATGATTGTTTATTTTTGTCCTTTTGGTCTCCAATTTGAATTGTTGCAGCAGACACAAATGCGCTGGCCTTCATGATTCCAGGACCTGGAATCATACCAGCCGATGGGTGGTGGTTTATCGCTCGTTCAGCTGATGGTGGTCATTTGATGCTCATTTGCACGTACCAAATTGACCAAACCATTTCATCAAACCACATGCAGTACAATGCCTGGGGCGTTCGTGACATTGATGGCTATGGCTGCTTCGTGTTCAAGAAAGAAACCAGCTCTGTTGGGCCAGGCGTATTCAATTGGAGGCGGGTTATAGCCTCGGCAACCACTCCATGTTCCTCGGGCTCAATTATCCGATCATCCAACCAATCATCGATCATATCACTGGCGATGATTACCATGTTATACAACTTCCATTCGCCAGGGGGGACTGTGTTTTTACATCATACCATGGGTTTCATGAATCACCATATCCAGAGATTCGTCGACACAGCTTGTTGCCAGATAATCTTCAGTGTGTGAAAGGCATCAAGCTTCCATGCGATGGATGGCTTTTGCAAACCCGACATGCGGCGATGTGGTTCATGCCAACAGCAAATATGCACAACTTGATTCCTACTGATATGTAGACTGAGCCATGTATTCTGCTACTGTAGCACGACCCTCTTTTGTTGGATATTATGTACTGTTGTTAGTTTGAAGCACTCCTCTGGTTTGAAGGATAGATACCTTTCTGGGATCAAGTGCATCCTAACTCACCTGCGCAGGATGTACTGATAATGATGATGGAGATGTTGTGCAGTATGTATATATATATATATATCACTTAGGCTTCAAGTGCGTACTTGTTAGTTAAACCTATGGTTAAAATGTGACACTAAATACGACTAGTAAGTAGTACAGTGGCAGTACTAGTATACGTCGGTCCAATTATTCATCATGTCCACACATTGAATTGACGTGACAACACGCTGCGTGTGAGGTGACACAAGAATCCCGACGGCGTGTTCGGGTATTCTGGACTTCAGATTTGGAGTACCACTTATCTGTCGAAATCTTTCATCATTCACTTAAAACAGTCGATTGATCATACATTGAGTACCATATAACTGGAATTAACCGATGCAAGTCGAAGAAGGATTGGCCGGTGCTGCCGGCTGGCGTCAAGTTCGATCCCATAGATCAGGAGCTGATCGAGCACCTTGAGGCCAAAGTGAGTGCTAACAGCTCGAGATCTCACCCTCTCATCGATTTGTTCATACCAACCATCGACAGCGAGCATGGCATATGCTACACCCATCCTAAGAAACTTCCAGGTAAGACACTAATCGGCCGTCTACTTGCACAAACATATTCCTTTGTTTATAGCTCTATTTTTCTTTTTAGACGCAGACCTGGTGAAGCAATTACAATTTGACAGTTAATAAAAAGTGAAACAAGTGACTGCAACATGCCGAAGATGTTATGAAAATGCCAACTACGTACACTAAAACCTGTATTCAACAATACTGCAGGTATCACACTGAGTGGCCTAAGCAAGCATTTCTTCCAGCGCAATTCCAGGTCGTTCAAAAGGGGCACGTGGACGCGTCGCAAGATACAGTCGGAGTGTGGCATGCACGCGATGTGGCACAACACCGGCAATACCTTGCCGGTGATGGTCAACGGCCGGCAGACGGGCAGCAAAAAGGTTCTGGTGCTGCACACCAACAAGAACTTCGACCAGCAGAGGACCAACTAGGTGATGCACCAGTATCACCTCGGGGACCTCGAGCAAGAGAAGGAGCGGGAGCTGGTCCTCTGCAAGATTTTCTACCAGAAGAACACTAGGGCCAGGAGTAAAAATATTATAAGTTAGTTTGGTATTGGTACTTGTACTACCTTGTCGTCCGCTAGTTGGTATTGTTGTCAACGATCTTTTGGTATGAACTTCGCATTTGCTTCCAACCATCATGCCGAGGGTCGACGTGGATATAAAGCTGAATCATTTGTTTCGAAACGAATTTTCAGGCACCTGATTTTTATTTGATGGGTAGCATAAGCACCTGCCGTTCGAATTCCCAGTTCTCCAAATTTTTTGAAACAAGTGCATACTCTTATTATCACGATAAAAAACAATCACTGCTGCATCCCAGTTATCAGTCTGTACTTGCAGAATTCTCTCGTTTATTGAGCACGTATATTGTTTTTTCAGGTCGAGCAAATTTCAACTGGGCTGTAGACCGCCCAGGCTTGGTTTTGTTTTTAACAGGCCCAGCCCATGACGACAACGGGGCACAAAGATCCAGGAGGTATCTACTGGCCTCTGGCCCGCCAGCGTTAGTTATATTTTGTCTTACAACATCCGCAGGCACTTTTTTTACTGAATCAAACACACAGCCCAGTTCTATTTTCCTCTTGAAACGCATGTCCTACATCCGTTTTCTAATCTCTAGGTATAGTTTTACTAGTTCATAAACACGTATCATTATATTGAAAATACATAAAATTCACTTTTCATATTTACATCCTTATTTTTGTTGTTGTTTTCCCTCCCAGCGCTGATTTTTTTACCACTGGTTTTCCCTTAAACCACCTCAATTGTCCCACGTCTTATTTGCTTACAAAAACAAAATGTTTTTTGGCAAATCAATATGTTCTTAAAAAATGTTTATCATTTCGGGATTACAAAAGTTCGGACTCCACCGAAATATGCAAAATAAGGTTGAACTTTGTGACCGTGGTCCTGGGCAGGAAATGGGCTGTAATAAATTATTTAAAAATTAGCAAATGGGCTGCAAATTATTAAAAAATAGCAAATGGGCTCTATGTTGTCTGCCACAGATTTGGTGGCTGACTTGTGGGCCTACTAAGTTCATGCGTACACAAGGTTTATCAAAAAAGAAACTTAGTCAACAATCGACTCTACCAACGTCAGACCGTTAGATGTCAATCTAACGGCAATCGTGCTTCTTCAGTCTCTGATCTTCCTGCCCCAGCCGCCCAAACCAGCGCCGTCGGAACCGCCTGCTCCTGCCTCCCGTGGCCGGCTGTGCTGCTGGGCAGGCCTCACGGCCCCATCATATACTCGCATCCCTGGCCTGTCTATCCCTCTACTCACCACACCTCCTGTTATTTTCCGGCGACGGCAGCCGAACCAGTCAACCCTCGTACTCTCCATCGTGTGGGCAGCCACTGTTGTGTCTTCCCCGGCTCCGTGTCGTTCCCTTCGTAGGCCTCACCATCGTCCACCACCCTGGTGCTCTCGGCGCGGCGTGGTCAACATGGTCAACGAACGACATCCATCGGAAGTGGACTGTACGTGGAGAGGCTGACAACTGGGTCCACGGCCGCACACAAGGAAATGCCTCCTTATTACACGCAAAATAATGATTCCTCCACCTGACATCTGGGACCCGCCAGAAGGGCCTCTGTATTTCGTGAAAAAAACGTTCCCCCCGCTGATAGGTCGGACACACCAACTATATCTTCGCACGCAAGGAAGTGCCTCCTTATTGCGCACAAAAAAATGAATACCCCCTGCCAGCTGGGACCCACCACAGTGGGAGGCTGACTTGTGGGCCTACTAAGTTGACGGGGACGGAGGGCTTTGTCAACTTAGTCAATATGAACGATTCTAGCTCCAGTGACCGTACGATGTCCATCCAACGGCCTTAGTGCTTCTTCAACCTCTGGTCTTCTTGCTCCAGCCGCCCAAAGCAGCGCCGGTCGTGCCGCCTGCTCCTGCCTCCCGTGGTCGGATGTGCTGCCGCGGAGGCCTCACCGCCCCCATACTACTCCCACCACTGGCCAGGCCATCCGTCCACTCACCCACACCCCCTGTTATTCTGCGGCTACGGCAGCCTCACACCGCAGCCGAACCAGTGAACCCTCATACTCCTCTCCGCGTGGGCATCCAGTGCCGCGTCTTCCCCGGCTCCACGTCATCCCCTTCCTAGGCCTCGCCGTCGTCCACCGCGTTGGTGCTCTCGGCGCGGCGTGGTCAATGTGGTCAACGACCAACTTCCATTGGAAGAGTAATGTACGTGGAGAGGCTGACAGCTGGGTCCACGGCCACAGCCCAGTTTTTTTGTGATTTTCCAAGTAAGTCGCTTTGTCAGGCCTGTTGGGCTGCAAATCTTTCAAGACGAGGAGAGCTTCATTCGGCTGGCCGAGAAAATGGCCGATCAGTAATGAGAAATGGGCTGTACATTTTTAAAACACATCAAACCGGCAATTAGTTTCAAATTTCTTTTTTTCATTTCGAGATTTTAAATTGCATTGATTTTTATGCATGGACAATTTGTTGGATTTTATATTGATATACATTTATTTTTAAAATCAGTTTGAATGTGACTCGAAATTTCGGGATTAAAAACAGTTCGGACCGCACCGAAATATGCAAAATTTCGTATAATTTTTCAACCGTGGCCACAACATGGGCTGTAATGCTAACAAAAAGAATATGGGCTCCAAAAAAACCCTTAAGAATTAGCAAATGGGCTGTAAATTATTAGAAATAATGGCAGATGGGTTGTATGATGTTTTCCACAGATTTGAGGCTTTCCTAAAAAAAGGTTGACGCACAAGCAGTGACTGTTGGATGTCCATCCAACGGTCGTCGTGCCTCTTCAATCTCTGCTCTTCCTGCTCCAGCCACTCAAACAAGCGCCGGTGGGACTGCCTGCTCCCTCCTCCCCGCGGCCGGCTGTGCTGCGGCGCAGGCCTCATCGCCCCACCGTACTCCCATCGCTAGCCTAGCCATCCCTCTACTCACCCAGACCTGCTGTTATTCTCCAGCGATGGCAGACGAACCAGTAAACCCTCGTATAGTCGTACTCCCCTCCGCGTGGGAAACAACTGCCGAGTCTTCCCTGCCGCCATATCGTTCCCTTCCTAGGCCTCGCCGTCGTCCACCGCCCTGGTGCTCTCGACGCGGCCTAGTCAACGTGGTTAACGACCGACATGCATCTGAAGTGGACTGTACGTGGAGAGGCTGACAGCTGGGTCCACGGCCGCACGCAAGTAAATGCCTCCTTATTACACACAAAATAATGATTCCTCCACTTGACATCTGGGACCCACCGAATGGGCCTCTGTATTTCGCGAAAAAAACTTTACCGCCGCTGACAGCTTAGACCCACCAGCTATATCTTCGCACGCAAGGAAGTGCCTCCTTATTACGCACAAAAAAAATGAATACTCCCCCTGCTAGCTGGGATCCAGTATAGTGGCAGGCTGACTTGTGGGCCTACTAAGTTGACGGGGACGGAGGGCTTTGTCAACTTAGTCAATATGCACGATTCTAGCTCCAGTGAGCGTACGATGTCCATCCAACGACCGTAGCACTTCTTCAACCTCTGGTCTTCTTGGTCCAGCCGCCCAAACCAGTGCCAGTCGTGCCTCGTGCTCCTGCCTCCCGTGGCCAGCTACGATGCGGCAGAGGCCTCACCGCCCCCTACTACTCCCACCGCTGGCCAGGCCATCCCTCTACTCACCCACACCCCCTGTTATGTTGCGGCGACGGCAGCCTCACACCGCAGCGAACCAGTGAACCCTCATACTCCTCTACGTGTGCGCATCCACTACTGCGTCTTCCCCGGCTCCGCGTCGTCCCCTTCCTAGGCCTCGTCGTCGTCCACCGCCCTGGTGCTCTCGGCGCGGCGTAGTCAACGTGGTCAAGGAACGGCTCCATCAGACGTGGACTGTACGTGGAGAGGCTGACAACTGGGTCCATGGCCGCAGCAAGGAAGTGCCTCCTTATTACGCGCAAAATAATTATTCCTCCACCTAACAGCGGGGACCCACCGGACGGGCCACCATATTTCATGAAAAAAACATTTCCCCCTGACTGCTGGGACCCACCAGCTACATCTTTGCACGCAAGGAAGTGCGTCCGAAAAAAAACGATTCGCCCCCCTGACTGCTGGGACCCACCAGCTACATCTTCGCAGGCAAGGAAGTGCCTGACAGTTGGGAACCACCTGGTCGAAGCGTACGTAGCGTTGTCATTCTGGTCACGAACGTGTACGTACATACTGGTCGATGTAGAGGCGCGCACGTAGCATGTACACGTACGTACAACGGCAAGTGTACAAAAAAGAAAATACAGCCACGTACGTACGTACGGGCAGGGTCTCGAACGCCTACTCGCGCATACGTACGGCCAGGGCTCGTGTACATGGCTGGGTCGGAACGGAGAAACTGCGTCATCGTCGTGTTCATGGGGAGCCAACCGGCTGGGTCGGAACGGAATGCGTCGTCGTGTTCATCGGGAGGGCTTGGACGGAACAGCCGATGGAAACAAGGCCTGGCGTACCGCAGAATGGAGGAAACGGCGTTGTGTTCGACCGGCCACGGTCGAAACGGGATCCTTTTCATCGGGAGGGGTCTGGCGTACCGCAAAATGGAGGAAACGGACCTCCTACGGTCGAAACGGGGGTCCTGTTGATCGGGAGGGGTGTGGCGTACCGCAAAACGGAGGAAACAGACTTGTGTTGGAGCGCTACGGTCGAAACGGGGGTCCTGTTCATCGGGAGGGGTGTGGCATACCGCAAAACGGGACTCCACGGGGTACTGTTCATCTCCACCGTCGACCCCCTCCAGCCTCCACGGGCTACTGTTCATCCACCATCGACCTCCTCCTGCCTCCACCTGCGACTGTTCATCCACGGGCTCCTGTTCATCCAGCCTCCACCGAGCGCTACTCCATCGGCTACTGTTCAACCAGCCCTCTCGACGGGTTCCTGTTCAACCACCCCTCCACAGGATACTGTTCATCTAGCCCTCCACCGTCTACTGTTCATCCTGCCCTCCACGGGGTGGTCCTGTTCATCCAACCCTCCACGGGGTCCTGTTCATCCAGCCCCAACCGGCTCGATCGATCGGGGTCCTGTTCATCCAGAGGCAACACCACGGGGTCCTGTTCATCCACCCCCACCGGGAACTGATCATCCAAACCCCCCCAGCAACGCTCACTGTTCATCCAGAGGCAGCATCGATCAGCTTCAGTTAGCAGCAGTAGCGAAGGAATCGCTCGGTCGGGTTCAGTTACCAGCCATCGATCGATCGCTCGGGTTCAGTAACGCATAGCCTACAGTACAATCGCTCGGGTTCAGTTAGAGCCCAACGCCTCACACCCATGCGCGTGCGTGTATGAGAGAAACGCGCATCGCTCGGCCCCGACCACCCACCGTAACCGGGAACACCCCGATATTTTCCTCGCCCTTGCTTCTACCATGGTTTTTTCTGTCATGGACGGCCCGAAGAATGTCATGCAGCTGCTTCTCCGGCCCGCCCAGGACGAAAAGCCCATTTTCTATCATGATTTTTTGTCATAGAAGTAGGACCCCACCACATCTATGATGATACCGGGTTTTGTCAAAATTATCGTCATAGAAATGTCATAAGTATGACAGAATTTTTTTCGTTAGGCCCAAAATGTCACGGATGTGTCTTTTTTTCTAGTGGGCCTTGGCCGTCGCGTCCGTTTCCTCCTTCGCCGCCTCTCTCTGCCGTTCTGCCTGCTCCCAGTCCTCGCGCGCCTCTTGCGCGTTCTTCTCCGTCGCCTCCCGGAGGTCGGCAAGCGGGTCTATGCGGCGGCTGTTGGCGGAGCTCTCCGTCCCCTCGATGATGGAGGCGGAGGTCGACCGCTCAAGGGAGAGAGGGGCTCTATTCAAGCAAGACAAGACGAACTCAGAAGGAGTTTGCAAAAAAGACAAAGGAAAACACAAGAAAAGACAAGCTCTTACGCAGACACCATCGGCAGCTGCTTCGGGGCCCTCTGGAACCGGGCCGCCATCGCGGCGGCCTCCTCCTGCCTAGTTGCTGCGGCCGAGCCCTTGGGTTTCTTCGGCCGGCCACCTTGCAGCTGCGTGCCGGCTCGGCACTTTGGTGCACCGCCTGGTGCAGTCGGCGCTGCTGAGGAGCTCGCCCCCGGCCTGTTGGCGACCAGAGGGCGGCGCAGCGCGTGATCCTCCTCGTCATCGTCTGGCTAGTCCTCAAGATTGACCCCTCCTCCGGAGCCGCTTGCCCCGTCACAACCGCCTGTGGCGTCGTCTTCCTCCAACGCGGCCGTCCCCAAGTCGGGGTCGTCCGCATCACTCATGGCTCGGTCCGGCAGGTACTCCTGGCCCTGCTCCAGGGCGTCGGCTGACGGCTGGGTCGTGAGGAGCTGCATCATGACCAATTGATCAGGCAGCGAAGCAGAGCCCGACAGAAAAGAAAGGAAAAGGAGTTGAGAGCTTACCGTAGGCGGCTGGTGTGCGCGGGAATATGGCCGTTTGCCGAACTGCCACTCCGATTCCGAGAGTTTGCATTTCGCAATCTCGTTCACCAGGTGGGCCACCTCCGGGGCCGACATCTCCCTAGTGCTCATCCGACACGGGTCTCGATGACCGCTCATCCGGCTGATCAGATGAGGCCGTCCTTGAAGAGGAGAACTCGGCGCTCGACAAAGGCGGTCAGCAAATCTGAGGCTTTGAGGCCCTCCGACTTCGTCATCACCCTGAGCCGGGCGACGGCGGCAGAAGTGGCCGACAACGTCCTCGGCTTGAAAGCCCAGTTGGTGCGGGGCTCAGCCGGCGGGCCAACTTTGTAGCGCCGGGTTAACGTTCTTAACATAGAAATACGACTTTTGCCACAGCTTGACCGATTGCGTCAAGCTGATGGACGGGAAGTGGTTCCCAGCACCCGGGCGCCGCACTGCGATGAAGGCGCCGCACTGAGCCGCCTCGTTCTTGGCAGAGATGCCGATTTTGGTGTAGAAGAATTCTCCCTGGAGCTCGAGAGTGGGGAGAATGCCAAGGTAGCCTTCGCAGAGCGTGATGAAGGCCGACAGCAGCACCACCCTGTTCGGTGTGAGGTGGTGCGGCTGGAGTCGGTAGAATTTAAGAAAAGAGCGGAGAAAGCCGCTTGCCGGTTGGCCGAAGCTGCGAAGAAAGTGCGACCGAAAGATGACGTATTCACCTTCCTCTGGCGCTGGTGAAATCTCCTTTGCAGGCGGAACGCGAGCCCGGACGTAGCCCTCGCCGGGTAGCCGCCGCATGTTGCGGAGGAAGGTGATGTGGTCCTCAAGGACATTTAAGCCGTCGCAGTCACCGGCCCCATCACGTGCCATGGAAGCTCAAGCTCGAGGGAGGAGCAACGCGGCGATGAATGTGCAAGCCCGCCACAAGGCGACGGCGCGGCGGAGAGAACGGGCTCGGTGATGACGGGCCGCGGCAGCACTTCAGCACGACGTGGGAGTGCGGCGGCAGCAAAGAAGAAGAAGAGGAAGAAAAACGGCGGGGGTTGAGGAGGGCGCGCGTCCTAGTGCTGCTCCCCTCCTCCCCCCTACTTATAGCCCCTGGCTGCGAAGCCGAGGGGACGGGGTGTGGGGATCATGGGATTAATTGTGCCCACGACCCCACGGCCCTGCATTTACCGCACGGTAACAGCGCGAAGTAAATGCGCCATGGAACCCCAACCGTTCGCATCGGTCTCTGCGGATCCACGTGTGTGCCAAGGCCCGGTAGTGGTGGGCCCCGGCCTGCGGCGACGTCCCGTCGCACGCGTGGGTTAGCAGGCGGCCCGGCCGGCTGGCGCCACATGGTGCGCGAATAGCTGGCGGCGAGCTTGGCGCCTGGCTGGCACGCCACCCAACTCCCGCCGAGAAGTTTCAAAAACCACCAGGCGGCCTGCCTGGTCACGTCCGACTCCTGACAGTCGGCGCTCTGGAAGACGGACGAAGTGAGATCAATGAACCACACGGAGTAGGAAGCTGCTGAGGCCCCTCGCCTCTTTCAGCCACGGTACCCCACCAGCTTCGGGGACTACTGTCGGAGTAAATGACCACGGGTAGCCTCATTAGCCTCCCATGGTATTTCAAGACATCAGGGCCGGCTGCGCCCCTCAAGAATCAAAGACCAAAGGCCGCCTTCTTGGGACCGGCTGGTCCATACGGCCGGCTGCCAGAAGGCGGCAAAGCACAATAGATGATCGCCGAGCGGGCCGACTCCTAGCAGGCGGCCTCCAGAGAGGCCGGCTCCTAGAAGGCAGCCCCTCCGCCCCCTTGAAGTTTGCACCACATTATGACAACGAGACGGGGCGCGGCTATAGTGCAGCCTGCCACCCCCGAATCCAGGGCAGAGCGTGGCCATAGTGCGGCGTACAGGGCGGACGTCGCCCGCCCGGCGCGGCACTGTTGCCACGCAGCCCATGACATCACCCATGGCAGAGAAGGCCATGATCCCACTACGGGCTGTCGGTACGGCCCAGGCGGCGGGCCCTACCTGTCCATGAGAAGCCAGAACGCGGCAAGCTCCCATCAGTCAGCACGGGGGAGGCCGATTCCAGGCAGGCGGCCCTCCCCTTCCCTCAAAGTCTGTGCGCCATTAATCAGAAGAGACGGGGAGTGGCTACAGCCCGCTAGGCGGCGGCACTGTAGCCACGCCTTCCCCAACGAAGCATGCATCATCAGTGGCATTGCCACAGTACTAAGCAGCAGGCAGGACCTGCCAGCGGTGGACGCAGCATGTCGGATAAGTACGAGACAGCCAGCAGGGCCCACCAGGCGGCGGGCCCTAGCGACCGACGGAGAAGCCGGCAACCGCAGACACTGACAGCCGGGTCCTACAACCGGCCAGATTACCATTGTACCCCTGGGGGTAGGCCTGTATAAACCCCCAAGGCACCCATGCAAAGGGTTCAGCCTCGTTCAGAGCTTAGTCCACCCACACACAGATAGAGAGAGGAAGTTAGGCCTAGCCTTGTTCTTCTTCCCCCTCTAGAGAAACAGCTCAAGGAGCAAGCTTGTAGCCACCATTGTTGCTTGAGTGATCATGCGGAGACCCCGCAGAGCAGGAGTAGGGGTGTTATCTCCTAGGAGATCCCTGAACCTGGGTAAGATTCGCGGGCGGGCATGTTTGCGCCTTATCCCGTTTCCTGGCACCGGCGACGTATTATTAGCCCCCTCCATGGTAAGCCATCCTTTGGCATATGTCGCACGACACCCCCGACAGTTCCTTGTAATGATGTTACTAGTTGAGTCGAGAATGGTCTTGAATGAACCTGCCATGCTAGCCGAGGTGATGACGTCGCACCGATCAATGAGTTCCTCCACCACGTCATCTTTCAGATCGGGGCAAGAATAACGGGATCGTTTCCGGCCTATTCCCTCCATGGAGAAGATGATCGAACAATGGCAGAAGGAAGGGTGAAGGCAAATGGAGGGAGGAAGAGCATGTGACAGCAGTTCCAAATTGAGAGGGAAAGGCGAAGAGGCGGTGGACGGTTGCCATAGTACACGAAGAGGCACCTGGGGAGCGAACGGTTGCCGCAGAGGATACACACTGACGACAAGGGCCTGGTGAACCGCATGCGTATATCGCACACACCTTGATCTGGCTGACCGTTTCTTTTGTGTTGCCTAATCACAAACAGTTCATCCAAGTGAACCGTATGCTGTATATTGCACACACCTTCATCTGGCTGCCCGTTTCTTTTGTGTTACCTAATCACAAACAGTTCATCCAAGTGAACCGTATGCTGTGTATCACACACGCCTTCATCTGGCTGCCCGTTTCTTTTATTCCTCCTCATCGCAAACAGTTAACTGAACTGAACCGTATGCCCTTCATCGCACACACAACTAAAATCTGAACCGTCTTTGATGCATCCGTCATCGCAAACATTTTCTACATTTTTGACAGTTTTCATACACCACTGTTTGCGATTATTGCATCGCACACAGTTTCTCGAAGGGTCTCTCATCGTAGTGTCGCGTTAGCAGCATCCTGAAGTAGTGACCTCACCAGCTAATATTTATAATAGCTCCATAAATATTAGGAGGATATGTTTAAATCGAGGGAATTCACATGGTGATTTCTCTTTATAACATATCATCCTAATATTTATGGAGCTATTATAAATATCCCATTAGTTTGGAATTAACCGGAACACACTTGCAAATTAATTCCCATGCCTATTTCCACTTCAAGTTTCACCTCCAAGCTTTGCCAACAATTCTTTTCCCTCTTATCGAGGCCCTTCCTAAATGTTCAACATTTTGGACACTTTGTAATCCTACTCCTTGTTCAAACCATTTGAATTAAATTCAAATGCATTTGATTTAAAGCGCGCAATCTTACGCACTCCGTTTTTCTTGGAACGAGCATATTTTTGTGATGTCCGGGAAAATTATCTGCCTGCCCAAATTCTATCTCTACCTTCCGTTCTTCTTCTTTTTCTTCTATGACATTTTTTCTGTTTTCTTGGAAAAAGAAGAAGAAGGAGAGCAGCCGCAGCACGGCCTTCTCACAGCAGTCGGCCCAGGCCATCGCGGCCTCCCGCAGCCCACCACCCAGGCCCAGTCGGCGCCCCACCTAACCCTATCCCGACCGCTCTCTCCCGATCCCCATCTCTCCCTCTCGTCCCTCCCTGCGCCGTCACTCACACACACACGCACGCATCGAGCGAGGGAGAGGAGCTCCCTTCTGCTCGCACCCTCCATGGCATTGCCTTGCTGCTCCCTCCAGCGCCCAAGCCTCCTCCTCTGCTTCGCCCCTCCTCTGCTCCCTCAGCCATGGCGCTCCGCCGTCCCTTGTCTCGCCCGCGCCGGCAACCAGCCGTAGGTCGCCACTCCGTCGCCGCTCCTCCTCCTCGTGACCCGCAGCGCCAGCGAACCTCGCCGCCGGCGACCAGCTCCCCCAGGCCGGTCTCGCCTCCCTTCTCCTCCATGCGCTGCCCCACCGGAGCTCCTTCGCCCGAGCACCAATGGAGAGGGCCTCCCGAGTCCTCCTCGCACCGTGCCAGTGAACCCGCCGACGACCTCGACCTTCAGGCCACCCCGTCGCACCCCTGCCTCCTCGACCTCCTGACTCCCTCACGCCGAAGCCGCACGGGAGACGAGCTCCCCGCAGCAGCGCCCGACCCCACGCTCGTCTCTTCGCCTGGACGGCCGCCTCGTCTGCATCTACCTCGCCGGCGAGCAGCCCGCTAGGACAGGCCAGTCCCGCTCGGAACCAGCCTCCTCCACGCGCCAAGTCCTGCGGCCGTCGCCCCTGCATCGCGCCAACTTCCTGCATCGCGCCCCTGTTGCTGTTGCCGCCAAGTCCAACGACCACCGAGCGTGGAATTCGCCAAGTACACCACCGGCAAGACTAAAACACTGAAACGACAAGGTCGACTATGTTTTGCTGCCTCTCCAGATCGCCAAGTTCCACAAGACACAAGTACCACGACGACCGTTGTTCGCCAAGTACCCTCTCCGGATCATCAAGCTCGAATACCGATGACATGTACCACAACCGTCGCCTTGGGTTTCATCAAGTTCCTATACGACCCGTGTACAACTACCGTCTCCCAGAAGACTTGGACTCGTCTAGTACCTCTCCAAAACGAACGTGTACCACTACTTCCACTACGACCCTCCCGAGAACGTCTACTTCCCTCAACGGACTTGATCCGTTCCAAAATGCACGTTTCGAAGGTATAACCGCCGAGACGACGCCCGTGAACGTATGTTTGTGATGTATGAGTTTCTCATGTTCGAACCGTGTCCCAATTGTCGCTTGCGCGTTCCTTGTTTCCATGCCGCCGTACCGTGGGAACCCGGTAACCGGGAGCACCCCACCATCTCTTGCGTGTTTCACACATCCGCACAATTCTCTTTTGCGCCGGTATCTCCATGAGCTACCGGAAGCGATATGCTGCCGTGGCATCATTTTCGTTATCGTTGTCGTGGCACCCTTTTTCGTTCCACCACGATAACAAATGCTTCATAAGATTCTCTTGACCACGTTTTATAAAATTGCTTAAAAACTTGCATATGTCATTCGCATCATGATAACAACATTTAAATGTTTACAATTGATGTTTGCATTAAAATTGCTAAATGATGTGAGGATTTTCCGGAATTATTGTTTGTTGTTCCGGCCTCATTTAAACTTGCCTAGATAGGTTGTTTAATTATGCTTCACCCCTTGCCATGGTTAACAACATTTAATATTGTTGTGCACTTAAACAAGAGCGAACTAAATAACTCGAATGTGGCATTTCGTCAATATGCAACTCGTTGCATGTTGAGCTCCACTTAACTTGTAGTTTCGTATGTGCACTTTGCCATGCCATGCCTCATTAAACCGGACATGCATCATATTTGTTTCTTGCATCATGCCATGTGTATGTGGTGGTTGTTTACTATGTTGTTTGTTTCTTTCCGGGTTGCTTCTCTCGTTAGCTTCGGTTTCGTTCCGGGGTTGTGAGGATTCGTTCGACTACATCCGTTTGTCTTCTTCATGGACTCATTCTTCTTCCTTGCGGGATCTCAGGCAAGATGACCACCCCTCGAAATCACTTCTATCTTTGCTTTGCTAGTTGCTCGTTCTATTGCCATGCTGCGCTACCTACCACTTGCTATATCATGCCTCCCATACTGCCATGTCAGCCCCTAACCTTTTCACCCTTCCTAGCAAACCATTGTTTGGCTAAGTTACCGCTTTTGCTCAGCCCTTCTTATAGCGTTGCTAGTTGCAGGTGAAGTTGAAGTTTGTTCCATGTCAGAACATGGATATGTTGGGATATCACAATATCTCTTATTTAATTAATGCATCTATATATCTTGGTAAAGGGTGGAAGGCTCGGCCTTATGCCTGGTGTTTTGTTCCACTTTTGCTGCCCCTAGTTTCCGTCATACCGGTGTTATGTTCCTTGATTTTGCGTTCCTTACGCGGTTGGGTGATTTATGGGACCCCCTTGACAGTTTGCTTTGAATAAAACTCCTCCAGCAAGGCCCAACCTTGGTTTTACCATTCGCCTACCTAAGCCTTTTTCCCTTGGGTTCTGCAGACTCAAGGGTCATCTTTATTTACCCCCCCGGGCCAGTTCTCCTTCGAGTGCTGGTCCAAACCGAGCGATGTCCGGCGCCCCCTGGGCAACCAGGGTCTATGCCAACCCGACGTCTTGCTCATCCGGTGTGCCCTGAGAACGAGATATGTGCAGCTCCTATCGGGATTTGTCGGCACATTCGGGCGGCTTTGCTGGTCTTGTTTTACCATTGTCGAAATGTCTTGTAAACCGGGATTCCGAGACTGATCGGGTCTTCCCGGGAGAAGGTTTATCCTTCGTTGACCGTGAGAGCTTATAATGGGCTAAGTTGGGACACCCCTGCAGGGTATTATCTTTCGAAAGCCGTGCCCGCGGTTATGTGGCAGACGGGAATTTTGTTAATATCCGGTTGTAGAGAACTTGACACTTGACCTTAATTAAAACGCATCAACCGCGTGTGTAGCCGTGATGGTCTCTTCTCGGCGGAGTCCGGGAAGTGAACACGGTTTCTGGGTTATGTTTGACGTAAGTCGGAGTTCAGGATCACTTCTTGATCATTGCTAGTTCACGACCGTTCCGTTGCTTCTCTTCTCGCTCTCCTTTGCGTATGTTAGCCACCATATATGCTTAGTGCTTGCTGCAGCTCCACCTCACTACCTTTTTTCCTTCCTATAAGCTTAAATAGTCTTGATCTCACGGGTGTGAGATTGCTGAGTCCTCGTGACTCACAGATACTTCCAAAACAGTTGCAGGTGCCGATGATACCAGTGCAGGTGACGCAACTGAGCTCAAGTGGGAGCTCGATGAAGATCTTGTTCGTTGTGTTGTTTCTTTTCATGTTGATCAGTAGTGGTGCCCAGTTGGGACGATCAGGGATCTAGCAGTTGGGTTGTCTTCTTTTACTTTGGTTCCGTAGTCGGACCTATGTGTGTATCTTGAATGATGTATGGTTTTATTATGTATTGTGTGAAGTGGCGATTGTAAGCCAATTCTTTATCCCATTCTTGTGCATTACATGGGATTGTGTGAAGATGACCCTTCTTGCGACAAAACCACAATGCGGTTATGCCTCTAAGTCGTGCCTCGACACGTGGGAGATATAGCCGCATCGTGGGTGTTACAACTAGTTCATCCTCAGCCCCTCGAGGCAATCCACCACAAAGCTGGAGTAGGGTATTACACCGCAAGGTGGCCCGAACCAGGATAGACTGCTGTGTCCCTTGTCCCTTGGGTTCGTCGAGCTAGGCCGAGGAATCATTGATCAGGTAGATTGAGAGGGGAGAGTTCTTCGCACGCACCCCAGAGTTCGAACCTCTCAAGGGTCTGCGGAACCCCGAGTCCGACAGATTCCAAGAGGCACCAAAGGAATCGCATCACTTAGCTGTGAAGCGAATTCTTTGATATTTGGCTTACACCCCAACACTAGGATTATGGTATCCAAAGGGCTCGGAGTTTGATCTAGTTGGATTCTCAGATGCTGATTATGCTGGTGACAAGGTTGATCTCAAGTCCACATCAGGCAGATGTCACTTTCTTGGACGATCTCTTGTCTGTTGGTCTTCAAAGAAGAGGAACTGTGTATCACTCTCCACTACTGAATCTGAATACATTGCTGTTGGATCTTGCTGCGCTCAGCTTCTCTGGATGAAACAAATTCTCAAGGACTATGGCATCAACGTGAAGCATACGCCACTCTACTCCGACAACGAAAGCGCCATCAAGATTGCTCACAACCCAGTTCAGCACTCGAAGACAAAGCACATTCAGATCCGTCATCATTTTCTCAGAGATCATGTGTTGAACGAAGACATTGATATCATTCAGGTCAACACTGAAGAGCAATTGACAGATATCTTCACTAAGCCCTTGTATGAGAAAAGGTTTTGCAAGCTGCGGTGTGAGCTAAATATCTTAGAATCCTCGAATGTCCTGTGAATGGACACACATCCTAACGCTTATGCATATTGATGACTTAGATGTGCAACGCATGAAGTAACGTATATCTTCAATTAATGAAGACTTACCTTCTAGGTGTGAATACATTAATGTGAAAATTGACTTCGGAGCGCCCCGATAATTGTGCACCGTGTCTGGGTCTAATACTTCCTATATGGTGGGTAACGCCACCACCAAACTTTCTTGAAGATTTTCATTTGGCGTCATGATTGCATTATCTTCACATTTGGTTTGTCTTCAACATTGATTTGACTTCAGTGTTTATCTTCGCCATGTTGATTTGGTATTTTCTGATATATATATATATATATATATATATGTGTGTGTGTGTGTGTGTGTGTGTGTGTGTGTGTGTGTGTGTGTGTCTGTGTGTGTCTGTGTTCTATCCTCTACAGCATTCACTTATAGCTATGTCTTCGAACTTGCCATTTTCTGAACTAAGTGAATGTGATCGGACCCTAACCCCTTCTATGCTTCTTCCTCAAATTCTATCTATCCAGTCATATGCATTCTGTTGACACGTGTCGAATGTCTTCATTGCGTCCGTGTCAGTTGAAGATACAGAGACACACATTTAAAACTATTTTCAGTGCCATATCTCTTTTGCCTGGATACCGGAGAAGCCAGAACGACCACCCGACAAACCAGGCGCGCGTGGGAACATGGGACAACTTTCAATGAGTTGATGCATGCCACACGTCCATCAGATGTGAACCACGAGGGGCACCTACATAATTGCGTTGCGCGGCCCTTCACCTTATAAATACTCACCCATGCGGTCATTATCTCCTCTTCCACCTCGCCATCTTGCTCAAACCCTAGCACCACCGCTAGCTCGCGTCGACACCGGAGACGAAGCGCTTAGCTGCCGCGACCTCTTCGACGCCGTCCTCATGCCGGCAGCGGACCTCGTCTTCTTCGCTACCGCCGTAGGTGTCTTCCGCCGCCAAGTTAGGGTGCAGAAGATTGGACTGCTCGGCTTCTAATCTGCCCCGTCTAGCAGTTCTCCGGTGGTAAATAAAACTCACTTTTTACCGCTTTTTTGATCTGTCAAATCCATCCACTTCAACGAAAAGTGGTTTCTACACTTACAAATCTGGATCTTTCTCTTTCTGAATCTCATATCTTGCAAAGTATATTCACGTATGCTTCATAACTAGTTAGATTCCTCACTTGTACTTATTCATGGATTCGTACAAGTCTGGAACCAACTCACTTCAAATAAGTGAATGTCTTCGCACTATGAGGTCAATATCTTCAAACTGATTTATCTTCAAAATCTTCAGAGAATGCATATGACCTCTTCGCCTTCCCTCGCATCTTCTAATGTTGTCATAGGTGCATGTCCATGGGAGAATCCCTTGGTTCTCATAGTCTGCATTCATTTGCAGAATACTTACAGCGTCACATTGAATCTCCTGAAGCCAGTTCTTGTTTGACAAGTCATCGGAAGCCTTTCACTGTTCTGAAACCTCTCTATCTGAATATTATGGCCTCTAAAAGATCAACAAGGAAAGGTGGCAGACAGAGTCGTGGAAATACTGCTCTAGATCTGCCCCTGGATCTCCATGAACTCTACAAGACTGATCCAGAGGAAACCTATGGACAACGCAAGACCAGAATACAAAGGATCCGAAGATATTGGGCTGAACAGTGGTTCAAGTACAACTTCGTCACTCCTGAGTATGCTGAGAAGAATTCTATCAAGCACCCATGGGGCGATATTCTTTACAAGAATCTGCAACCCAAGACGAAGCCTGAAGCTATTGCCCAAGGCTTCTATCCATGCATGGTCCGAGGACCTCAGCCAGAAAATGCCGACCCATCATCTCTTCGATGGTGTCGTGACTGCGATCTCTTCAATCGAAACTTTCAGTTTGTAAAGGAGTCAGCTACCAAGAACAAGAAGGCATTCGCGCTCGACTTCAACCCTGGTCCGTCTGCTCCAAGGCAGGATGGCACACGTGACGCCAATCCAAATGTCATCGGCCCCTTCAATAGCTTCGATGGGCTCCTTTCATATATTGCTGCTCAGAGGGCCACGGTTGAACAATCTGCTAATGATGCAGACTCTGAGGATGCTCCTGCACCACCGAAGCAGAAGAAGTCAAAAGCTTCCAAGGCCTCTGTTGCTCCAAAAGCTTCGACTGTGAAGCCATTGATGACTGCACCTCCTAAACCCAGTGTGCAGTCTGAAGACATGTCTCGTGTCTCCAAGAAGACTAAGAAGACCAAGGAGCCCAAGAAGATTTCTAGGCATGACCTTACACCTGCTGCCGTTCTGCGCAATGAAGACAACACCATTGATCTGTCCAGTGATGAAGATCTAGGAGATGAAGCTCTAGAGATATTGATGAAGAGCAAGCAAGAGGCTGAGATCTTCCATGATCTGCCTCTCTTTGATGCTGACATTCTGAACAACTTCATTGATGAATGGTTTGAGGACCAAAGCATCGACATCGAAGTCACATTTCACAGAGCCATTGCCAATGAGCTTGCCTTGGCCTAGAAAATTGTCGAGCTCAAGAAAAAGATCGATTATGAGAAGGCACATTTCAAGAAACACATGGCCAAGCTCAGTGTTACTGATGTGCAAATCTTCAAGAAGATGATGAATGACCTCAAGGAAGAGTTCAACAAGAAGCATGAAGAAGCCAAAGGCTCACGCGAGCGCATGAAGTACTACGCACAAAAATGTGTGCAAGCGCACAATGAAGCTGAGAAGTGAAAGGCTCTTGGGTGTCCTGGCATTGAACTCAAGATGGCTGCCAAGAAAAAGAAGTCTGCTGAAGCCATACCCGACGCTCCAAGGTAGGAACAACCAAGCATTGTCTTCCCTGCCAGCATGACTGGCTCGAAGCCAAAGGTCCCCTCAACAGCTTCTGAACTGAAGAAAACAAGGCAAGACAAAGCTGAAGCCAGGAAGAGGAAGCTCAAGGACACCTCTGATGATGCTCCCTCAAAGAAGAAATTGAAGACCAAGGCTTCAAAGTCTTCAAGAAAAGGGCGTGCTGCTGCCCAGAGCCCCTCAACATTGAAGCAATCTCTGTCGCTCTCCCTGCCTCTACCAACCGCGAACGCCGCATGGTGATTCATGAGCCTGTTTCCACAGAGGCTCCAGAAAGTGAAGAAATTCCAGCTGTTGACCCCAACCCAGCTGAAGACATTGGTTGTGAAGACAATGTGCATGATGATGAAGTCCTTCCTCATCTCGAGCCCCAACCGGTATCATCGCCTGCTCTCACGAGCAGTGAACTCATTAGCATTGGTCGTCCCCTGACGCCATTTGCTCAAGATGACTCATGGGTTGAGCAACAACAATAAGACACCCCTCTGCAAGACGAGACCCCACGTACTCCACTAGCTCAAGTCACCACTCCGGTGCTTGATGATGACAACTACATGGAACAGACCACTCCCTCTTCAAAGGCGTCGCCATCATTTTGCAGGCTTCGCAAAGGCCTCAGGCCACAGGTCTCCATGACAAGAATTCCAAAAGAGGATGTGCAATATAGAGGCTCAGTAGCACGTCAAGTGTTCCCTGAAGCCACCCCATATGTTTCTGCTACTAAGTCTGAAGCTAAAGTTGTTGAAGACATTCTGGCTGCATCAGTCGAAGAAGAAAAAGCAGAAGAAAGAGAAGTCACTCCCCCTGCCAGTGATCCAGTCCAACCTGAAGAGAATGTGATCGTGCCCGACCCTCCAATTGTTGATGACATGGAGGTTGAAAACAATGAGGCTGCCACAACCAACAATGCTGAAGCCAATGACTCTGTCATGGCTGAAGACAATGAGGAGCTCGAAGCCAATGCTGCAACTGACACCATTGTGCAGCCAATCACTTTAGATGATGATGTTCCTCCTCCAAGGCCTCATACCATGGAACATGCATTCAATCATAGTGGCGAGCTTGTAACTGCCAGATGGCCTATCATGGTTCCACCCACTGCTCCAGGCCCTCAATATGGTTATCACGTGGAGCAGAGGCCTCTAGTTCGGAAGCCAAAGCCAAGACTGCCAAGGCTTCCAAGTGCTGCAACAACTCAGGGCTCGTTCAGTGTGCTCAGCTTCAGAGAGCACAACACCTTCTTTGACAACACCAAGAACCCATACTCGAAGCCAACGATATCCTCTAATAGGTTTTGGAGCCATCAGCAGCGAAGCTACTACTTTTGCATCCTATACAACCAGGACCGGATATTTCCGCATAAGCGTCTGGATTGTGATGCTATGGCTGGGCTACCATGCCTCGAAGAGGCCTTCGATTGTTTTCGGGATGTTGGACTGCTGCCGTCTGTGACTGATAAGGAGCACTGGAATGAAGAACTTCTACTCTAGTTCTATGCTACATTGCACATTCGAGGCTACAATAGGGATCCGAAGACTTGGATCCTTGAGTGGATGACATGCGACATTCATCATGAAGCCAAAGCTCAGGACATCATTGAGCTTACTTCCCTATCCACTCCAAGTGAGTTGTACGAATCTGGTTATCAGCTTCATCAGAACGAATTGCAAAGCATCTTCCAGAAGCCAGAGCCCAACATGAGCCAGATGTTAAGCATGATGAAGCCATTGCCCCATGGCGCTGAATGTCCTAAGGAATTCTTTGTTAAGGACATTGAGTACTTGCCACGCACAGTCTATCACATTCTGAGGCGTACTCTTTGGCCAATCAAAGGCAATCCTCTGAAGCTAAACGCGAAGGTGCCATGAAGACATTGGTTTTGTATATCATCAATGGCATCAGATTCAACACTCAGTTTTTCTTCATCCGACAGCTTGCAGCTTCCGGGATTGATCTTTTTGGCCTGAAATTCTATGCTCCATGGGTGATGCGTTTGATCAAGCTTCATTCAACCATCAACTATCAACCTTCAGCGCGCAACCATATTGTATTTCTGCCTGATGTTGATATGTCCATTGAAGCCATCTACCCCAAGCCAGCAAAGAAGCCACTCCACCTTCAGAATGCAGAATTCCAAAGCTTCACTCAGCCTATTGAAGGGATTCATGTGCCAAACTCTGCAACACCTGCTTATCCTCTAGCTGGCAACTAGCGTATGCCGCACTGTGCCAACACTGAAGCCACTGCCAGCACCATTGCTCAACGGCCTCAGAAGCGTCCCCGTGTCCTCAACGACCGTGAGCTTCTGGTTTCTTTGCATCAAAAGTAGGATAGGCATCATGACTGGCTGAAGCGTCAAATGCAGAGTCTCTTGATGGATGTTAATCGCATTCACAACTTGGCCATCAAGAACTCATTCATTATGCATGAAGCCTGTCTGCGGTCCTGGAAGAGCCTCACATTGCTCTCCTCTGAAGATGATCTTCGTGAAGATGGCTTCACAGAGAGCTTCAAGTTTGACTCCAGGCCTCCGCAATCTGCAAGCTAGTGTCGCACACCTTCAATTGAAGATTCTGAACATTCGTCTTCGGATGCAAGTGTTGTTGTGAGAATCATCAATGAAGATGCGCTACTTCACCAACTCTGGCTGCACTACACCACGATTTTGCTTCAGGCCCGTCTGCACCACCCAACTCCAATGTCGACCCTGCTCCAACATCGTCTCCTACTAGGAACGAGTAGGTAATCTATGTCTTCAAACGTTTTTGCTCCTTATTGACAAAAGGGGGAGAAGCATATGAGGTTGATAGTCTTCAAGCGGGTCCATATGGGGTGGTTGCATTATTTTTGCTAAGTTCTTACAACTCTTGTTTTGAAACTATTTGGCTCTTGAGTTGTAACACTTAAACTTGATGGTCGCCTGCTACTTTTGCTGCTACTTTGTGATGCGATGATAAATTCCGCATGAAGTCATTCTGCAGACACCCATTTCTCATTATGCATGTCATCATCTTCGTTATTCTTATATATGCATGATGAATTGTCTTTGCAAGTTGAAGAGGATCTCCACAAAGTAAAACCTTCCATGTGCATTTGCATTCAAAAGCAAACTACTTATATGCACATCTTCAGGCGGAGCCTTTTACAACTTATGAAGACAATGACTCTGATCTTTAACTTGCACATACTTTTATCCCCGTTGAAAACTTCAACCAGTTTGTCATCAATCACCAAAAAGGGGGAGATTGTAAGTGCATCTAGTGCCACCCCTAGTTGGTTTTGGAGTATTGAAGACAAACTTGGTTAAGGGACTAATGTGTTTGTGAGAATTGCAGGATAACACAGGTAGTAGTCCATTATTGATTCGGTTTACCTACCAGAGATGACCCCTAAAAATGTGTGAAGACATTGAAGACAATGGTGGTTCGTGAAGACATTCACGATGAAGATTATGACATGTGAAGACATTCACTTGAAGACTATGGAGTGCGAAGACATAGTTGTTTCGTAGTTTCCTTTTCTTCTTTGTTGAGTCATAGGAACCACCGTAATGTTATGTGGGGTCCAAGTGCACAAAGTCAGATTGACCGATGTGATGCTCAACCAAATCCTATGTCTTCAAGCGAAGACGATGAGAGCAAATCTTATCCAGAGTTGGATGAGTGAGCTTTACTTGTAGCCCAAGTCAACCTGCCAGGTGTGTTTGATATCCGACCATTGGACACGTGTCGGTTCCTTAGTGACCCAGGGTCATTTCGGACATATCAGGTCGGGTTGCCTCCCGCTATAAATAGCCCACCCCCTACACCATAAATTGATGGCTGCTCAGAGTTAGTGCACGACTTTTGTCGTTTGAGAGCAACCCACCTCCGAAGCCTTTGAGAGAGAGATCCTTGCGAGGACAAAGCCCAAAACACCCAGAGCCAAAGAGTGTTAGGCATCACTAAAGTCTTTCTGTCCGCGTGACTTGAAGACTTGTTACACTTGAGGACTGTGAATCCTCTAGCCGGTTAGGCGTCGCATTCTGAGCGTCCAAGAGTCATTGTGGATCGCCAGTGAACGAAGTCTGTGAAGGTTTGGAAGTCTACCTTGAAGACTTACCAAAGTGATTGGGCGAGGACTGGGTGTCCTTAGCTCAAGGGGTATAAGGTGAAGACGCGGTCTTCTGAGTTAAATCTCAGCCTCACTAACCAGATGTACAGTTGTCACAACAACTGGAACTGGTCTACTAAATCCTTGTCTTCACCAAGCAACTAGTTCTATCCCACACTTCCCTTTACTTTACTGTTTGTCTTCGTCAAGTCTTTGCTTGCCTGTCTGATCTGATTGACTTCACTCTGTGAAGACTATTTACTGTTTGGCTTCATACTGTCTTCCATCCTGATCCATACTACCTAGCTGCTGGTAGTCTTCATACTTTCACTACATTGCTTACTTGACTATGGCTTGTCAAGTGTAGTCTATCTTCCGTTGCATATCAATAGGTTTATTTCAGCTGTTTGTCTTCAAAGACCTAGTGTTTTGAAGACTTTCATAAAAATTGCCTATTCACCCCCCCTCTAGTCGATAACTAGCACTTTCGATATCGCAAACACCTTGATCTGGTTGGCCGTTTCTTTTGTGTTGCCTAATCACAAACAGTTCATCCGAGTGAATTGTATGTCGTATATCGCACATGCCTTCATCTGGCTGCCCGTTTCCTTTGTTCCGCCACATCGCAAATAGTTAATTGAACTGAACTGTATGGCCCGCATCGCACATGCAAATAAATTCTAAACCGTGTTTGATGTATCCTTCATCGCAAACGTTCTACATCTTTTTTGACGGGTTTTTTACATCACCGTTTGCGTTTAATGCATCGCACACAGTTTCGTCAAAGGGTCTCGGATCGTAGTGTCGCGTTAGCATCATCCTGCAGTAGTGGTTGTTGACGTATCAGATGCTGGGCCGGCGACCCTAGAAGGCGGTCCCCAATAGTTGGCTCTCCGGTGGGCGCCATGGCCGGCGGTGGTGGATGCCCCCTTGGACGTTTGGGCGGCGCGCGGGACCAGCGGGTGCCTTGGGCATGTTCTTTGTCTTTGACAGTGGCGGCGCCCCAATCCAAATCTAGAGTTTTGTACTCGTCGCGCTTGTCCTGCAGACCTCGTGGTGGCACGAGGGAGGTACCGAGCGAAATCTATGCGCTTTGTCACGGACGACGATGGCGCTCGTGGGCGCTGCTTTCTTCTTGAAGACGTCGTCATGGTGCTTGATACGTCCATTTTTCATCAGGTTTTTCTACTGCTATTTATAATTTTTTTATGCATAATAATTCTTTATGGAGTAATTCTAATGCCTTTTATCTCATAATATGCAAGGTTTACACAAGGAGGGAGAATACCGGCAGTTGGAATTCTCGACCTGAAAAAGCTACGTCAGAGTTACCTATTCTGCACATCTCCAAATGAGCTGAAACTTCACAAAGATTTTTTAAGGATTATTTAAGAATTATTGGAGCAAATAACTACCAGAGGGGGGACCACCAGGTGGGCACAACCCACCTGGGCGCGCCAGGGGGCCCTGGCGCACCCAGGTGGGTTGTGCCCTTCTCAGCCCACCTTTGGTGCCCATCTTCTGGTATATAAGTCATTTTGACCTAGAAAAAATCAGGAGAGGACTTTTGGGACGAAGCGCTGCTATCTCGAGGCGGAAATTGGACAGGAGTACTTTTGCCCTCCGGTGAAGCGATTCCGCCAGGGGAACTTCCCTCCCAGAGGGGGAAATCATCGTCATCGTCATCACCAACAATTCTCCGATCTTTGGGAGGGTCATCTCCATCAACATCTTCAACAGTACCATCTCCACTCAAACCCTAGTTCATCTCTTGTGTTCAATCTTTGTACCGGAACCTTAGATTGGTACTTGTGGGTGACTAGTAGTGGTGATTACATCTTGTAGTTGATTACTATATGGTTTATTTGGTGGAAGATACATGTTCAGATCTATTACGTTATTTAATACCCCTCTGATCTTGAGCATGATTATTATTTGTGAGTAGTTGCTTTTGTTCTTGAGGTCACAGGAGAAGTCATGTTGCAAGTAATCATGTGAACTTGATATGTGTTCGATATTTTGATGATATGTATGTTGTGATTCACTTAGTGGTGTCATGTGAACGTCGACTACATGGCACTTCACCTTATTAGGGCCTAAGGGAATGCATTGTGGAGTAGTTATTAGATGATGGGTTGCTAGAGTGACAGAAGCTTAAACCCTATTTTATGCGCTACTTCGTAAGGGACTGATTTGGATCCAAAAGTTTAATGCTATGGTTAGATTTTATCTTAATACTTTTCTCGTAGTTGCGGATGCTTGCGAGGGGGTTAATCATAAGTAGGAGGTTTGTTCAAGTAAGAAAAGCACCGAATTTCTGGTCCACCAACAGATCAAATTATCAAAGTAGCGAACACGAATCAAACCAACATGAAGAAGGTGATATGATGAAATTCCCGTGTACCCTCAAGAACGCTTTGCTTATCATAAGAGACCATTTTAGCCTGTCCTTTGCCACAAAAAGGATTGGGCTACCTTGCTGCACTTTATTTATCGTTACCGTTACTTGCTCGTTACAAATTATCTTGCTATCAAACTACTTGTTACCGACTATTTCAGTGCTTGCAGAAAATACCTTGCTGAAAACCACTTATCATTTCCTTCTGCCCCTCGTTGGGTTTGACGCTCTTACTTATCGAAAGGACAACAATAGATCCCTTATACTTCTAGGTCATCAAGGCTCTTTTCTGGCGCCGTTGCCGGGGAGTGAAGCGCTCTTGGTGAGTGGAAATCGGTAAGGAAAACAATTATTACTATGTGCTGAAATTTATTGTCACTTGTTACTATGGAGAACAATCCTTTGAGAGGTTTGTTCGGGGTATCTTCACCTCGATCGGAACCACAATTAATTTCCCCTCAACCTCATGCACGTACTGAAAATATTTGCTATGAAATTTCTTCGGGTATGATAGAACAACTCCTAGCTAATCCTTATGCAGGAGATGGAACCGAACATCCTAATATGCACTTAATATATGTGGATGAAATTTTTGGATTATTTAAGCTTGCAGGTTTACCCGGAGATGAAGCTAAGAAGAAGGTTTTCCCTTTATCTTTGAAGGGAAAAGCATTGGCATGGTATAGGCTATGCGATGATATTGGATATTGGATCTTGGAATTGGGATCGATTGAAATTGGAATTTCACCCAAAAAAATTATCCTATGCATCTAGTTATCGTGGTCGGAATTACATATATAATTTTTGGCCTCATGAAGGAGAAAGTATCGTTCTAACTTGGGGGAGGCATATTCCATGTTATATTCTTGCCCCGATCATGAGCTCTTAAGAGAAATTATCATTCAGAATTTTTATGCTCGGCCTTCTCATGATGATCGATCCATGCTCGATACTTCTTGTACTGGTTCTTTTATGAAGAAGACTATTGAATTCAGGTGGGAATCTTTTACAAAGAATTAAACGCAACTCTGAGGATAAGGAACTCAACAAAGGTAAAGAGTCGGGTATTATGCTTGAGTTTGATTGTGTTAAATCTTTTATGAATACCGATGCATTCCAAAAGTTTAGCACTAAATATGGACTTGACTCAGAGATAGTAGCCTCTTTTTATGAATTATTTGCTACTCATGTTGATCTCCCTAAGGAGAAGTGGTTTAAATATCATCCCCCTATTAAAGAAGAAGTTAAAGAACCGGTAACAGCCAAAGATGAAACTATTATTTATAGTGTTGATCCAGTTGTACCCACTACTTATATTGAAAAACCACCTTTTCCTATTAGGATAAAGTTTCAACCATGGTCAACAAAAGCAATATTAGAGCATCTAAACCTTTGGAACAAATAAAAGTAGAACCTACTATTGCTATGGTTAAAGATCTCCTGGTACAAAATATTGATGGGTATGTTATTAATTTTGTGGTAAAGCTGCTAGAATTACTAAACCAGATGAAAAAGATAAACATAGACCTGTTGTTGGCATACCTATTGTCTTAGTCAAAATAGGAGATCACTGTTATCATGGTCTATGTGATTTAGGTGCTAGTGTGAGGGCTATTCCTTTTACCTTATATCAAGAAATTATGATTGACATAGCACCCGCTGAAATAGAAAACATAGATATTACTATTAAGCTTGCTAATAGAGACACCATCACACCACTTGGGGTTGTTAGAGATGTTGAAGTCTTGTGTGGGAAAATAAAATATCCTACTGATTTTCTAGTTCTTGGTTCCCCACAAGATGACTTTTGTCACATTATCTGTGGTAGACCTTTCTTGAACACCGTTAATGCTGAAATAGACTGCGAGAAACAAATCGTCGGTATTAGTTTTGGTGATGAATCGCATGAGTTTAATTTTTCTAAGTTCAGTAGAAAACATCATAAGAAAGAATTGACTAGTAAGGATGAAATAATTGGTCTTACTTCTATTGTTGTGCCTCCTACTGATCCACTAGAACAATATTTGCTAGACCATGAAAATGATATGCATATGCATGAAAGAAATGAGATAGATAAAATTTTCTTTGAACAACGACCTCTGCTTAAACACAATCTGCCTATTGAAACTCTAGGAGGTCCACCTCCACCTAAAGGTGATCCTGTGTTTGAATTAAGACAATTGCCTGACACTTTGAAATATGTTTATCTTGATGAGAAAAAGATACATCATGTTATTATTAGTGCTAACCTTTCAGAACATGAAGAAGAAAGATTATTGAAAATTCTGAGGAAGCACAGAGCTGCTATTGGATATACTCTTAATTATCTTAAGGGCATTAGTCCCACTCTCTGTCAGCACAAGATTAATATGGAGCCTGATGCTAAACCCATTGTTGATCATCAACGACGTTTAAATCCTAAGATGAAAGAGGTGGTAATAATTGAAATATTAAAGCTTCTGGAGGCAGGTATAATTTATCCCAAAGCTAATAGTAGATGGGTAAGTCCTGTTCATTGTGTCCCTAAGAAGGGAGGTATTACTGTTGTTCCTAATGATAAGAATGAACTTATTCCACAAAGAATTGTTACTGGCTATAGAATGGTAATTGATTTTAGAAAATTAAATAAAGCAATTATAAATGATCATTACCCTTTGCCTTTCATTGATCAAATGCTAGAAAGACTATCCAAGCACACACACTTTTGTTTTCTCGATGGATATTCTGGTTTTTCTCAAATACCTGTTTCACAACCTGGTCAAGAGAAAACCTCCTTTACTTGCCCTTTCAAAACTTATGCATATAGGCGTATGCCTTTTGGTTTATGCAATGCACCTACTACCTTTCAACGATGTATGACTGCTATATTATCTGATTTTTGTGAAAAGATTGTTGAGGTTTTCATGGATGACTTTTCCGTTTACGGAACTTCTTTTGATGATTGCTTAAGCAACCTTGATCGAGTTTTGCAGAGATGTGAGCAAACCAATCTTGTCTTGAATTGGGAGAAGTGCACTTTATGGTTAATGAAGGTATTGTCTTGGGGCATAAAATTTCTGAACGAGGTATTGAGGTGGATAAAGCTAAAGTTGATGCAACTGAGAAAATGCCATCTCCTTGAGATATTAAAGGTATTCGTAGTTTTCTCGATCATGCTGGTTTCTATAGGAGATTTATTAAAGACTTCTCTAAAATTTCTAGGCCTCTTACAAATCTTTTATAAAAGGATGTTCCATTTGTTTTTGATGATGATTGTGTAGAATCCTTTGAAACACTTAAGAAAGCCTTAATTTCTGCACCTATCGTTCGACCACCTGATTGGAACTTGCCTTTAGAAATTATGTGTGATGCTAGTGATTATGCTATTGGTGCTGTCCTAGGGCAAAGAGTTGATAAAAATTAAATGTTATCCATTATGCTAGTAAAACCCTAGACAGTGCCCAAAGAAATTATGCTACTACTGAAAAAGAATTTTTAGTAGTTGTGTTTGCTTGTGATGAATTCAGATCTTACATTCTTGATTCTAAAGTTATTGTTCACACCGATCATGCTGCTATTAAATATCTTATGGAAAAGAAAGATGCTAAACCTAGACTCATTAGGTGGGTTCTCTTGCTACAAGAATTCGATTTACATACTACTCATAGGAAAGGAGCTGAGAACCCAGTAGCTAATAACTTGTCTAGGTTAGAGAATATTCTTGATGACCCACAACCTATTAATGATAGCTTTCCTAATGAGCAGTTAGCTACAATAAATGTTTCTCATAACAGTCCTTGGTATCCTTACTATACTAATTATATTGTTTCTAAATACATACCACCTAGATTCACATACCAACAAAAGAAAAAGTTCTTCTATGATTTAAGACATTACTTTTGGGATGACCCACATCTTTATAAATAAGGAGTAGATGGTATATATTGTTATTTACCTGAGCATGAACAGGGATAAATCCTACGTAAATGTCACTCCGAAGCTTATGGAGGGCATCATGCGGGAGATAGAACTGCGCACAAGGTATTCCAATCTGGTTTTTACTGGCCTACTCTCTTCAAGGATGCTCGTAAGTTTGTTTTATCTTGTGACGAATGCCAAAGAATTGGTAATATCGGTAAGCCTCGAGAAATGCTTATGAATTATTCACTTGCTGTTGAACCATTTGATGTTTGGGTTTTTGATTATATGGGACCTTTTCCTTCCTCTAATGGGTATACACATATTTTGGTTGCTATTGATTATGTCACTAGTTGGGTAAAAGCTATTCCAACTAGTAGTGTTGATCACAGCACTTCCATTAAAATGCTTAAAGAAGTTATTTTCCCAAGGTTTGGAGTCCCTAGATACCTAATGACTGATGGTGGTTCACACTTTATTCATGGTGATTTCCGTAAAATGCTTGCTAAGTATGATGTTAACCACAGAATTGCATCAACCTATCGTCCTCAATCTAGTGGTCAAGTTGAACGTAGCAATAGAGAAATAAAGCTAATATTACAAAAAATAATGTTAATAGGCCCCGAAAGAATTGGTCTAAGAAATTGGCTGATGCACTTTGGGCCTATAGAACAGCATATAAAAATCCTATGGGTATGTCCCCCTATAAAATGGTTTATGGAAAAGCTTGTCATTTGCCTCTTGAGTTAGAACATAAAGAATATTGGGCAATTAAAGAACTCAACTATGATTTCAAACTTGCCGGTGAAAAGAGGTTATTTGATATTAGATTACTAGATGAATGGAGGACCCAAGCCTACGAAAATTCCAAGCTATTTAAAGAAAAAGTGAAAAGATGCATGATAAAAGAATCCAAAAGCAAGAATTCAAAGTTGGTGAATATGTTCTTTTGTACAACTCTCATTTCAGATTCTTTGCAGGAAAACTTCTCTCTAAATGGGTGTCGGTGTCAAAACCGGTGGATCTCGGGTAGGGGGTCCCGAACTGTGCGTCTGAGGATCGAAGGTAATAGGAGACAGGGACATGATGTTTACCCAGGTTCGGGCCCTCTTGATGGAGGTAATACCCTACTTCCTGCTTGATTATCTTGGATGAATATGGGGTTTACAATAGTTGATCTACCTCGAGATCGTAATGGATAAACCCTAGACGTCTAGCATGTATGATTATGATTGCCTCTATGGACTAAACCCTCCAGTTTATATAGACACCAGAGGGACCTAGGGTTATACAGAGTCGGTTTACGGAGGAAGGAATCTTCATATCCGAACGCCAAGCTTGCCTTCCACGTAAAGGAGAGTCCCATCCGTACACGGGAAGAAGTCTTCTATATTCATGGCCCATTAGTCCGGCCCACGTCACTTAGCCCGGACGCCCGAGGACCCCTTAATCCAGGACTCCCTCAGTAGCCTCTGAACCATGATTCATTGACAATGTGTCCGGCGCGCAGATTGTCTTCGGCATTGCAAGGTGGGTTCCTCCTCCGAATACTTCAAAGTAGTCCTCGAACACAGAAAACGTGTCCGGCTCTGCAAAACAGGCACCACACACAGCCGTAGAGAGTATAATGTTTAACAAGTCCCATCTACTGACAACTTTTGTAGCAAGACGTTACGTCCCTGCCCGGTTATTATTTCGAACCGTTTTTGTCATCTTCCCGCTCCATGTTTTGAGACGCGGTTTTCATTGGCACGTCTTGTCGAAGCAGAGATCGTGCCCCCTTATCGTGGGATTCTCATCAATACGGGTGTGGGTAATCCAACCGCGCCGTCTGCACGACCCTTGGGGAATAGGCGATTTTTAAGGCGAGTGGGGAGGCACTTGATATTCACTGCCTTTATAAGGGGATAAGGATCCACTCTTTCACCCACGCCTTCCTCCTCTCTGCCCATCCATTCTCGAGCTCCAGCGCCCAAGCTTCCATCCTTTCCGACCCCAAAAAGCACTCCGACCATGTCCGGATCTGGAGCTCAGGGCAAGTGGATGGCCTCCTCCGTCACAGAGGAGAACATCACAGAGCTCCGGGAAGCGGGGTACTTGGCCCAGGAAATCGCCCACCAGCTTCCGACCAAGGGGCAGATCGTCCCCACCTCGGAGCCCAACAAGAGGGTGGTACTCATCCCCCACTTCATCCGTGGGTTAGGATTTCCCCTCCACCCCTTCGTCCGCGGACTCATGTTCTACTACGGGCTAGATTTCCATGATCTAGCCCCAAATTCTTTCCTCAACATCTCGGCATTCATTGTCGTGTGCGAGGCCTTCCTCCGCATCCCACCCAACTTTGGATTATGGCTAAAGATCTTCAATGTGAAGCCGAAAGTCGTGCATGGTCAACATGCAGAGTGCGAGGGCACCATGGTGAGCAAACTGTCCAACGTCACATGGCCCACAGGCACCTTTGTGGAGACCGCCAAAGGGTGGCAACATCAGTGGTTCTATGTCACAGAGCCCCGTGACACCACCTGGGCCGCGGCTCCCGAATTCAAGTCTGGGCCCCCAATGCGGCTTACCTCTTGGCTAAACAAAGGCCTGGACTGGGCGTCGCCAGACGAGGTGTCAGCGCTGCAGACGCGCATCAAGAGCATGGTGGACAAGAACATCAAGCTCGTCAATGTGATCCAGGTGATGCTTTTTCGCCAGATCCTTCCTTGCCAAAGCCAGACTTGCCATTTGTGGGAGTTCGATCCGGCCAAGCACCAGACCTTGCAATAGTTCTCCGGCTCCACGCACAAAGGTATCTGGAAGGTGCTTTTCAAGGCCAATCAGTCGTGGCCGAAGACGACCGAGGACCGCGGATATAACCTGACTCATCCAGCCAGTCCGGTAAGTTCTTCATACTTCAAGGTGTATCTCTACCTGTGCATTCAAGGAAGATGTCTAACCTTCTCCATTTGTCTTTTCAGGGCTGGATAAAGAAGGCGGAGTGGATCCAGTGTCCGGCTCCGCTCCCTGAAAACCCAGCTATCCCACTTCTGACGAAGATGCTGGTTTCGGCGCCATACAAGACGCGGAGAAGAAGGCCAAGAAGAAGGGCTAGGAGGCAAGAAGCGGCCTCCGCCGTAAAGGCACTTCGGACGCAACGTCCGAAGATGCCGAAAACAACTCCTCCCCCGTCGAGAATGACGAGGAGTTGGAGGAAAGCAATTTCCCCCCCCCCCCCCCGAGGGGGGAAGGAAGAAAAGGGCGGCCTCCACGGATCTGGAGGCAGAGGCAGAGGCTTCCAAGAAAGGGAGGGTCTCCCTTGCGGACAATTCCGAATCAGACACCGATAGCAGCCCTGAGTGGCGTCCTAGGGAGAAGCCCCTTGCCGGATCGTAAGTAATCAAAGGCACTTATGCACATATATATCCATCTCCTTTACTTCGTGGTTCTAACATGTTGAATCATGCGCTGCAGTCCGGCTCATACCCACCTCCAGCGATCCTCATCTTCGGGGAATTCGCTGGATCCAAATGTGATCGACAGCGAGTCGCCTCCGCTGGCCTCCTCCCCCAAGGCTACGGACGATGCCGAGGTGTTGTCCCGAAGGACCCTCCCAGGCCAGGGAGAGGTACAGGAGGCCGTCGAGGTGGTGCCAGAGGGTGATGCCTCGGCCACCGGACACATGGGGGAGCAGACCCCCCTGGAAACTGGCGATGGAGGCCATACCCAATTCGGCCCCTAGCCGAATACTAATCCGGAGGGCCATACATCTCCGGAATCAGGTAAACAGCCTCCTTCGAAAGAAGGAGGTGCACCTATTCCGCCGGTGACCTCGGTCCATCCAGAGGCACCGGATACTCTATTGGAAGCTCTTCAAGTTGCTTCCATTGTAGAAGAACACTGTATCCTTATGGGTACGGTGGTTGAGAGGGTTCAGTCTGCTAAAGGCGGACTGACCGAAGCCTGCGCCAGCCTTCTAACAGGCTTTGAGGTATGTGACGTAATTATGCAAAAAGAATGCCGTAGTACAGACAGTGGCCCCTGAGACTCTGTCTTGTTTTCGAAAACAAAGGCCGGACAGAGGATCGAATAATTTTTGTAGGAGACTAATCATATATCTCTATGTGAATAAGCATGCGTCAATGCTGGCTGCGACCTCCCATTCTGCCGAAGTCTCCAAACTGAAGCAGAGTCTGGAGCGCGCCGATGAAGAGATCGGCCGTGTCAAAAAAAACTAGAGGACAAGCAAGGTATGCAATGGCCTGTTCAGATCTAAAATGATATGAATTGTTGGTGTTGATCATGTTATTATGATGTTTCATAGGAGCTGCGGTCGAGGTGGAGTCCCTCAAGAACGCGCTGGCCGAGGCCCAGAAGAAAGCGGAGAAGGAACAAGTCCCCTGCAAAAAACACGAGTCAAGGGTCGGGGAGGTTCAGCAGGAGCTCAAGGACGCCATAAAGCAATGCGAGTCCTTGGAGCGCAAGATTGCGGACCAAGAGTTCAAACTTGCTAAGGCCCGCCAAAGCGCACAAGAGGCCCGGGTTGAAGCCCGGGGCGCCCTCCGGGAAATCCAGGAGGCCAAGCAGATTGCGGCAGGTAAGGCCTTTATTATGTAGAGCAAATTTGTGAAGAAAAAGTACCTCTTACTGACCCGGATTTGGAGTTCTCCAGGAGCGTTTGCGGATCTGCCTTGCAGTGTTGCTGATGCTACGGAGTTCTTCCGAGCCGAAGAAAGGAGCTCAACGGAGAAGCTGTTCTGGTCGCAATACCTTGCGTCAGAGCATCCGGTGCCCCTTAGCGATCAGCTGAAACAGCTGACCGAGCTGCATAGGGTGGTCGGATTGGCCATTAAGGATTTGATAATCCATCTATGCCCTGCCGAAGCCATGCCCAGCAGCCACTTCAGGCTCGTGAAGCGGTTGGTCGATGCCTGCCCTCGGCTTGATGCCATAAAGTGGTCGGTCTGCATTGAAGGTGCGCGGATGGCCTTCGCCCGTGTCAAGGTACAGTGGGCGAAGATGAACGTCGTCAAGCTTGCGACCGAGGGACCGCCTGTGGGCAAAGAGCACCGCACGCCCGAGCGGTATTTTGATGATGTCCTGGAAGGATCCCGCATTGTAGAGGGCCAGTGTGCGAAGGACATTATCTTTAAATGAATCTATTCGTGTTATCCGGTCCTGTATTATGGAACAAAGCCTATATGTAATATATTGCTTGTTGTTTTTTGAAAATATTTCCTCTGGTGCGGCCGTTTATTAAATCTAAGAGTTGGCCAGTCGTCAGCTTCAGCCCCCATGTAGGTAGTATGGGGATGTTCGGGTTGGAACCTAAACACACTTGACCCATGAGTTTGGTCCTTGAAGGAGGTGTTTAGTGCAGCGAACCAGGCAATCGGACTATGTGGCTTTATCACCCTCACTTAGCCATAGGAGTTTGACAATAGGAGTGCAGGCGCAGCCCCTAGTTAGTATTTGTTTATCCGGACTAGGGCGATGTAGACACCTGATCGGGTGGAGGCCGATCCGTCGCATAATGCGGAAAAAAACGCAAGAGATTTATGTTTAGCCACCGAATAGCTGACCAGCTCTCGCCGCATCATGACAATCATTTTTCGGCTTTCTCTACTGAGGTGTTTATCCGGATAAACCAGAAACACAATCGCAGTAGTTCTCCCTTTACTACCCTAGCCGATAAGACGGAACGTAAGGTAGCAAGCACAGGAGCCGGGCAACCCAGCTATTGACCAAAGACATGATTCGGAGCTGATGCATATAATGCTATATTCGGGGCGCCGAATTATACTGTAAAAAGTGTTTGGACTTGTTGCAAATGTATGGAGCGCAATGGAGCCCCTGGCGAGTTAAGTCGTACCGAAGTGTACGGGTGCAATCGATAAAAATAGTGAAATATAATGAAGGAGTAAGCCAGTGCCACATATGTTGGGCCGCAAACTGTTTCCATTATAATCTGATTGATACGTCAAAGCATATTTGTACAAATAATGCGATAAGCAACAGGGCTATTTAACATGCCGAGACCAAGGGGAAGCTGTGTGTGGGTCCTAAAAACAGGCAAAGTGATCGTCAAGAAGATCATCTAGATATTCTGCCACATGTCTATGTTGCTTGCCTCCTTGGTATGTTTATCCTTTGAAAGGATCGACGATCAGGCCGTCATGAGGGCCATGTGGAAAAGAAACCTAAAAAGGGTAGAGAGAAAAGGGAAAGTATGAGTGCCCAGATAAGGTCGAGCCATATTGTGGACCATGATCGACGAAAGGAAAAGGGAAAGTACGAGTGCCCATGTACGCGTGGTATGTACGCCACAATTCGGTCGGGACTGAGATGGAGGCCGAATTGCTAGTCAAACTCCTGACGAGCTGGACTGTCATGCTGCGGAGTAGTCCGGACTCGTTTAATAGTGTCCGGGGGCTTCGCCGCCGAATTGATGTTCTGCTTGATAAGGCCGCCCTGTACTTCCGCTGCCAGGGCCGCGGTTTGCTCCTCGGTACGAAGGGAGCGTTCCATGTTTCCGTTGACTGTTATGACACCGCGTGGTCCGGGCATCTTAAGTTTGAGATAGGCATAGTATGGCACCGCATTGAAGCGAGCAAATGCGGTTCGTCCGAGCAGTGCGTGATAGCCACTGCGGAAGGGGACGATGTCGAAGATCAAGTCTTCGCTTCAAAAGTTGTCGGACGATCCGAAGACGACTTCCAATGTGATTGAGCCCATGCAACGGGCCTCTACACCTGGTATTACTCCTTTAAAGGTAGTTTTTGTGGGCTTGATCCTAATAGAGCAGGTTAAGGCTGCTGCCACCGTCCATGAGGACTCGCGTGAGGTGGAATCCATCAATGATTGGGTCGAGGACCAATGCGGCTGAGCCGCCATGACGGATACTGGTCGGATGGTCCCTGCGATCGAAAGTGATCGGGCAGGATGACCATCGATTGAAATTTGGGGCGACTGGTTCTATCGCATAGACGTCCCTGAGCGCGCGTTTGCGCTCCCTCTTGGGGATATGAGTAACGTATATCATGTTCACCGTTTTGACTTGGGGGGGGGATTTCTTCTGTCCCCCTCTGTTCGGTGGACGGGGCTCCTCGTCATCGTCCTCACTTGCCGATCCCTTCTCCTTATTCTCAGTATTTAACTTACTGGCATGTTTAAAGACCCAACAGCTTCTGTTGGTATGATTGGCGGGTTTATCGGGGGTGCCGTGGATCTGACATGGTCGATCGAGGACTCGGTCCAAGCTGGATGAGCCCGGATTGCTTCTTTTAAATGGCTTCTTCCGCTGACCGAACTTGGAGCCACTGAATGCGACGTTGACTGTCGTGTCATCGGTATTGTCACCGTTGTTCCAATGCTTGTGCCCGTTGCGTCGGGGCTTGCCGTTGCTATTTCTGTCTTCAGAGGTGCCAGGTTCGCTTGCATTGTTTCTGCTACGGGCTAGCCAACTATCTTTGCCTGCGCAAAAGCGAGTCATAAGTGCCGTGAGGGCTGCCATGGACTTCGGCTTTTCTTGGCCAAGGTGTCGGGTGAGCCATTCGTCGTGAATGCTATGCTTAAAGGCCGCTAGGGCTTCGGCATCCGGACAGTCGACGATCTGGTTCTTTTTAATTAGGAACCTGGTCCAGAATTTCCTGGCCGACTCTGCGGGCTGTTGAACGATGTGACTTAAGTCATCGGCATCCGGAGGTCGGACGTATGTACCCTGGAAGTTATCGCGGAAGGCGTCTTCCAAGTCCTCCAAGCTGCCAATGGAGTTTTCTGGCAGGCTATTTAACCAGTGCCGAGCTGGTCCCTTGAGCTTTAGCAGGAGGTATTTGATGGCATGAAGATCATCACTGCGGGCCATATGAATATGGAGGAGAAAGTCCTCAATCCATACTGCGGGATCTGTTGTTCCATCATATGATTCGATATTCACGGGTTTAAACCCTTCTGGGAATTCATGCTCCATTACTTTGTTAGTGAAGCAGAGGGGGTGTGCGGCGCCTGTATATTGGGCCAAATCGCGATGCAGTTCGGATGGAGTCCGTCTGTAGTATTTGGCCTGGATGTGGTTATGCTTGTCGTGCCCGGCTAGATAGCCGTCCTCGTGCGTCGGGGCATGCCCCCGCGATCCATAGATCGGTCTGGTCTGACCTGCTCTATTTTCCAAGTCCTGCCGTAGATCGTACGTATATTCCTGAGCTGTTGTGTCTCTACTTTTACGGCGAGGTAGTACGGGCTGGTGTTCGGCTTGAATTGTCATTTTGCCACGACCACGTGGTGGTCGGTCGGCCACGTTACGTGCTGATGGTACGAGCTCCAGCGCCTCGTCGTCGAATTAAGGTAGCAGCTTACGCTTTGGGTAACTCTTGGTTGGGCGCCCGAGGCCGCATTCCTCAGCTGCCAGGACATTAGTCCACCTGTCATTGAGCAGATCTTGGTCAGCTTGAAGCTGCTGCTGCTTCTTTTTCAGGCTCCTTGCAGTGGCTATTAGCCGGCGCTTAAAGCGCTCCTGCTCAAGGGTTCCTCGGGCACGATAAAGTCTTCGTCACTGAGGCTCACCTCATCCTCAGAGAGTGGAAGGTAATTACTATCCTATGAGTCTTCGTTTGCAGCCTGTTCATCAGGGCTAATTTGCCCATTTTCCCGATCGTCCTGTTCGGAGGTTGGCTCGATGGGGTCTTCTTGGTCATCGGCATCGTCTGGAGTATTGTTGTCTCCGGTGCCGGTATTGCTGTTTTTTCCACGGCGTGATTTAGAGCGGCGCCGCTGACGTCGGCACTTTGGTTGTGCCTTAGGAGGCTTATCCTCAACTGGATTTTTCTCGTTATCGCTGTTACCCTTTTTGGGTGTATCCACCATGTACACGTCATATGAAGAGGTGGCCGTCTAGCGTCCGGTAAACGGCGGGTTTTGGGCCTGCCCTTCTCCGGCAACATCGTCCATACCGTCGATGCCTTCGGAGCCGTAATCGAGCATGTCGGTTAAGTCCTCGACAGTGGCTATGAAGTGGGTGGTGGGTGGGACGTAAAATTCCCCGCTCTCAGCCCCTAGTCTGGGCTGGGCGTAGTTCGGACGTTGCCGCTCTGTAATGACGCGGGATCGCATTAAGTCCAGATCCTCGCTTAAAGGTGAGGTTGGGCCAGGGAGAGGAGAGTTTGTGGAGTACGGCGGGAGGGAAACTCCTTGGACGAGCTCACGCGATGCTGACTCCGAGGGTTCGGAGCCAGTGTTCGGAGAAGAGACCAGCTTCATGATGATTGCCGGTGACACTACTTCCTCCGGCTCTCCCGTACTAGGCACAATAACCGCAAAAAGTCCGGTGGGCTCGGAAATCCCGTCTTCGAACCTGGTGATGCGCTCCGGATCTAAGGCCAGAGCGGAGGTTGGGGTCGCTGATGAAGCTATGTACCAAGGGTAGGGTCATAGGCCTGACCTAGATACCCTCCCCTAGGACATCACCCTAAAGCCAGAAGCATTCGAGGGATATCATCATCCATTCGACCATAAGCGTTCCACTCGGAAGACTCGAAGCCACTCGACCGCAACAACTATCACTCGACAGACAGTAGATCTAAAGTCACTATGCACAGCAATGGTCGGGCGTTTACTTCATAGACTTAATGATCATTTATGTCACTTTATTACTAGCGTTACCAGTAACGCCATGTCTTTATGTACCTTAAACACCTTGTAACGTGGGCTGGCTGGGGTCTGGGCGCACTCTATATAAGCCACCCCCTCCACTAGCACAAGGGTTCGACCCCCTGTAACACACACATGCATAATCCAGTCGACCGCCTCCGGGCTCCGAGACGTAGGGCTATTACTTCCTCCGCGAAGGGCCTGAACTCGTAAAACTCGTGTGTACAACTTCACCATAGCTAGGATCTTGCCTCCCCATACCTACCCCCCCATTCTACTGACAGTCTTAGATCCACGACAGTTGGCGCCCACCTTGGGGCAGGTGTCTTAGCGGCTTCTTGGTGAAGTTGCAATTTTTATGATTCCCATCATCATGGTTTCCGGCGGTGGTTTGGCTGAGGGCCACGAGATCCGTCTCAGTGCGCTCGTCTTCGTTGCCGACGACTCCGCCTGGCTTCAGGAAGCTCCCCTCGACGTCGATGTGCTCCCCGTCCGCAGGGCAACGCAATTTCGCGCGTGCGTCCGTGGCGTCCTTCTCCGGCAGCCATCAACTCAGTATCGTTCGGCTCCCGTGGTGTCCTCGCTCCCCGCTGTAGGCCGGCGCAAGCGATCCGGTCGGTCGCGACTTCAGCGGTGGGTGAGGCACGCGGTGGCCCGCCAGTTGGCCACCCCACAAGTTGCGGCAATCTGGCCCGACGAAACTCTCTACGGCATGTTCGATCTGTCGACTGGCTCCGTCGAGACCGCATCCGAGTGCGATAGCAGCGATCCCGTGGCTGAAGTCTTGATGGTCAATGGACCACGTAGTCCTCCTAGCTTCCCCCGCGATGATGGCGGCGATGGTGGCGGCGATCCGTCACGCGTTCACGAGGAGTACCGCCCTGAGCCCCTTTCTTCGCAGCAGAGGGAAGAGCTTCGCCGCCGCAATATGGATGCACTTCACACTCCCATCGTTGGAGAAACCCCTGAGGCCCGGGCCTTGGAGGAGGCGCGCTTGGCCAACTTGGTTGAGCGCACTCGACTGGAGAACCTGCAGCATGCACTCGACGACCATGCTCGGCAGCGGATCCCTGAGTCCAGTCGACGACAGCTTTTTCCGCCTCAACCTCAGGTATACCGCACTCCGATCCAAAATCTCACAGCTGCGGCCCGAATAGCAGAGTCAGTTCAGCCTTCCCAGTCAGAAGCTGGCAGAGGTCTGATGCAGATCCGGGCTTTACTCCGGGCGGCCGGAGAGCAGAACACAACAGTATCTCAGTCGTGGAATAGGATTCATAGCAGATCTGTGATGGCAGACACAGTTCAGTCGGCTCACAGCCCAAGATCGCCCCCGCGGCGTGAGGGACGTGGGTACCGGCAGGATCAGTACAGAAACCACGAGCAATATGATCACCAACTCGGCCGTGATGACCGTCGTCGAGTGCCCACACCTCCTCCGAGGAGTGGGTCATATGTGCCTCGGCAGCACGATGACAGACGCCCTCACAGTGGCGAGCGAAGAGTACCAGTCGACCCGAGGGAGCCGGGCTTTGATGCGAGATCTATTCCCGTTCAAGGTCTTGTTGACAGGAACAGGGCGCACAGAGAGGGCCATGACAGAAATCACCTGACTCGCAGTAGAGTGCATGTTTCAGGTCCAGAATGTTTTAGCAGAACCATCAGAGCCGCAGTGATTCCTCCCAACTTCAGGTTGGCGACTGGAGTCAGCAAGTTCACTGGTGAGTCCAAGCCGAACACTTGGCTTGAGGATTATCGAGTGGCGGTACAGATCGGTGGCGGCAATGATGAAGTGGCCATGAAGCACCTTCCTCTGATGTTGGAAGGCTCGGCCAGAGGACGGTTGACTCAGTTAGCTCCTGGCAGTATATTCAGTTGGGAAGAACTTGCCCGAGTGTTTGTTAGAACTTTTGAGGGTACTTGCAAACGACCAGCAGGGTTAACAGAATTGCAGCATTGTGTGCAAAAACCGAATGAGACTCTGAGAGATTTCATTCAGAGGTGGACCACTTTGCACCACACAGTGGAAAATGTGTCTGAGCATCGAGCAGTTTGTGCCTTCAAGGAAGGCGTTAAGCATCGAGAACTAGTCCTGAAGTTCGGTCGGACAGGAGATATGTCCCTGACTCAGATGATGGAAATAGCCAATCGGTACGCTAACGGAGAAGAAGAGGATCGACTCCGCAGCGGAAAGAGCAAACCAGTCAGTCAGGACACCGGCGGAGGTACTTCCAATCGGAAACAGAAGCGTAAGGCCGAGCCAGCTGCTCCTGGTGAAGCTTTAGTTGTGGCTCAAGGAAAATTCAAGGGGAAGCCCAAAGGGCCCTGTACCCCCAAGAAGGTGAAAGATCAAGCCGGAAATGATGTGTTGGATTTACCATGCCACATTCACACCAAGAAAGATGAAGAGGGTAATCTCATTTACCCTAAACATACCACTCGACAGTGTCGACTCCTGATCCAGCAATTCCGAGAGAAGCAACCCAATGAGGAGGAAAAGGAGTTGGACAAAGATGAGGATAAGGAAGAAGATGATGATGGTTTTCCCAAAGTCAATTCCACTCTGATGATTTTTGCTGATGTTGAAAGCAAAAGTCGATTGAAAGTTATCAACAGAGAAGTAAACATGGTTGCTCCAGCAACACCCAGTTATTTGAAGTGGTCTCAGACTGCCATCACATTTGACCAGTTCGATCACCCAGCGCGTATAGCCACCCCTGGGAGGCAAGCGTTGGTGGTCGACCCAGTTGTTGAAGGCACTCGACTGACCAAAGTGCTGATGGATGGTGGTAGCAGCCTGAATATCCTTTATACTGAAACCTTGAAGGGAATGGGAATTCCGATGTCCAAGCTTAGTGAAAGCAATATGAGTTTCCATGGCGTTATACCTGGCAAGAAGGCTGAATCACTCGGGCAGATCGCCCTTGATGTGGTTTTCAGTGATTCCAAGAATTACCGCAAGGAAAAGTTGACATTTGAAGTAGTGGATTTCCAGAGTGATTATCATGCTATTCTGGGTAGGCCTGCTTATGCACGTTTTATGGCTCGACCATGTTACGTGTATCTCAAACTGAAGATGCCTGGTCCCAGAGGAGTGATCACAATCACTGGCAATCGGCACAAAGGCAGAAGAGTGCTTCCAGAAGGGCTCAAAAATCGCCGATGCACAAATGGCAGCAGTCGAAATGCAAGAATACCAGAAGAATGCAGACCCGAGTGATTTGTTGCGAGCTAAGAAGCCTGCCACAGATTCTGCATTTCAGTCGTCCGGTGAAATGGAGCCGGTTCATATTCACCCGACCGATCCTAATGCTGCTCCTACTCATATCTCAACATCACTCGACAGCAAATAGGAAGAAGCGCTCATCCAGTTCCTCCATGAGAACTGGGACATCTTTGCATGGAAACCTTCTGACATGCCGGGTGTACCCAGGGGACTGGCTAAGCACCGTTTGCGAGTCGACCCGAAAGTGAAATGGGTCAAAGAACATCTTCGACGGTCCGCCATACAGAAGAGAAAGGCAATTGGTGAGGAAGTGGCTCGGCTCCTCGCAGCTGAGTTCATCCGAGAGATTTACCACTCCGAGTGGCTCGCCAATGTTGTCATGGTCCCCAAAAAGGACGACTCACTTCGTATGTGCATTGACTTCAAGCATATCAATCGGGCCTGCCTGAAAGATCATTTTCCTCTCCCCCATATCGACCAAATCGTCGACTCGACTGCGGGGTGTGAGCGTGTGTCTTTTCTAGACGCCTATTCCGGGTACCATCTGATCCGACTGTATGGACCCGATGAGATAAAAACAGCTTTATCACTCCATTCGAGTGTTTTTGTTATGTCACCATGCCATTCGGTCTCAAGAACGCTGGAGCCACATTCATTAGGATGATTCAGAACTGTCTCCTCACTCAAATCAGTCGGAATGTGGAAGCATATATGGATGACATTGTGGTCAAGTCGCGTAAAGGTTCCGACCTGCTGACTGACCTAGCTGAAACCTTTGCCAACATGAGAAGGTATGATATCAAGCTTAATCCATCAAAGTGCACATTCGGAGTTCCTGGTGGAAAGTTACTCGGTTTCCTCGTTTCTGAACGAGGGATCGACGCGAACCCAGAAAAAGTTGGTGCCATACTCCGGATGAAACGCCCTGTGTGTGTGTGTGTGCATGATGTCCAGAAGCTTACTAGTTGTTTGGCTGCTTTGAGTCGATTCATCTCTCGCCTCGGTGAAAAGGCATTGCCTCTTTACCGACTGATGAAGAAATCTGATAAGTTCGAGTGGACTCCTGAAGTTGACGCAGCGTTTGCAGAGCTCAAAGCCCTGCTTTCCACCCAGCCGGTGCTGGCTGCCCCAATCAGCAAAGAGCCTTTACTCCTTTATATTGCAGCCACTGGACAAGTTGTCAGTATAGTACTCACGGTCGAGTAGGAAGAAGAAGGAAAAGCCTATAAAGTTTAGCGCCCAGTGTACTATGTTTCTGAAGTTTTGACTCCATTCAAGCAAAGATATCCACATTATCAGAAGCTTGTCTATGGAATTTATATGACCACGAAGAAGGTTACGCATTATTTATCTGATCACTCCATTACAGTCGTCAGCGACGCACCATTGTCAGAAATTTTGAACAACAGAGATGCAACTGGTCGAGTGGCAAACTAGGCGATTGAACTCCTACCCTTGGATATCAAGTTTAAGGCAAAGAAAGCTATCAAGTCCCAAGCAATAGTAGATTTCCTCGCCGAGTGGGTCGAACAGCAATTGCCGACTCAGATTCACTCGGAGCATTGGACCCTGTTCTTTGATGGATCCGAGATGCAGAATGGTTCCGGTGCTGGAGTGGTATTAGTATCCCCCGAGGTGACAAGCTTAGCTATGTTCTCCAGATTCATTTTGACTCCTCCAACAATGAAGCTGAATATGAAGCACTTCTGTACGGGTTGCGTATGGCCATTTCACTCAGCGTCCATCGCCTCATGGTCTATGGCGACTCGGATTTGGTTGTTAATCAAGTAATGAAGGAGTGGGACGTCAGAAGCCCGGCTATGATTGGATATTGTAATGCAGTGAGAAAGTTAGAGAAGAAGTTTGAGGGGTTAGAGCTCCATCACATACCCCGACTGAAAAACCAAGCAGCTGATGATTTGGCAAAGATAGGCTCCAAGAGCGAAGCCATTCCCAGCAATGTGTTTTTGGATCATATTCATACTCCTTCAATTCAGGAAGATCCTTTCACTGACGACCCCCCACAACCAAAGAGTGCCACTGATCCGACTGAAGTCGAAGTCCCAGTCGTGGTCGACTTGATCATGGAGGTTTTGGTCATCACTCCCGATTGGACAGTGCCGTACATCGCGTACATTCTTAGGAAGGAACTCCCAGAGGATGAAGAAGAGGCTCGACAGATCGTCCGTTGATCCAAAGCCTTTACTGTGATAAGAGGACAGCTGTTCAGAGAAAGTGTAACTGGAGTCAGCCAGAAATGCATAACACCAGAAGAAGGTCGAGTGATCCTCAACGACATCCACTCGGGGACATGTGGTCACCATGCGTCCTCTCGGACCATTGTGGCCAAACCATGCCGAGCGGGATTTTATTGGCCACGAGCAAATGAAATGGCGAAAGAAATAGTCGACAAATGTGAAGGTTGCCAGTTTTACTCCAACATGTCTCACAAGCCTGCATCAGTCCTAAAGACCATTCCGCTCGACTGGCCCTTTGCTGTTTGGGGGTTAGATATGGTTGGACCTTTGAGGATTGGTAGGAGTGGCTTCACTCATGTACTCGTGGCAGTCGACAAGTTCACCAAATGGATTGAAGCCAAGCCTATCAAAAATCTTGAAGCCAGTACTGCTGTCAGCTTCATTAGAGAGCAAACATTCAGATATGGTATTCCGCATAGCATCATCACTGATAATGGGTCAAACTTTGATTCTGATGAGTTCAGAGCCTTCTGCGCTTCCCAAGGCACTCGAGTCGACTATGCTTCAGTCGCCCATCCCCAGTCGAATGGACAAGCTGAAAGAGCAAACGGGTTGATTCTGAAAGGACTGAAGCCCTGACTGATGCGCGATCTCAAGCATGCAGCAGGCGCCTGGGTCGATGAACTTCCATCAGTGCTTTGGGGATTGAGGACAACTCCTAATCGGTCGACTGGCCGAACTCCATTCTTCTTGGTCTATGGAGCTGAAGTTGTACTTCCGAGTGACTTGCTCCACAATGCACCCCGAGTCGAGCTTTTCTCAGAAGATGAAGCGGAACAGGCTCGGCAAGACGTAGTTGATCTCCTATAAGAGGAAAGAGAGATGGCCCTGATTCGGTCGACCATTTATCAGCAAGACCTGCGTCGATTCCACACCAGAAACATGAGGGGTCGAGCATTTCAAGAGGGAGACTTGGTTCTTCGAGTGGATCAGCAGAAACCACACAAGCTCGCTCCTGCTTGGGAAGGCCCCTTCATTATCACCAGAGTGCTCCACAACGGAGCATACCACCTATACAATGTTGAGCACAAGAAAGGCGAGCCACGCACTTGGAATGCGGAGCTGCTCCGCCCCTTTTACACTTAAAGCTTTCAGACTGTTGAGATGTAATAAGAAATACGTCTAGTTTGATTATCAAAGACATAGTTTTAACAGTCTCATAAATGATTGTTGTTCCTTTTTTATATTCTCTAAATCCCCCAGTGGGTGGCTTAGCTGCGAACCCATTTCGCCTAAGTTCGAAAAATCCTACCGAGTGGTGAGCAACGCTTCCACTCAGAGGCTTAGCTGCGAATCCGTTTCGCCTAAGTTAAAAAAATCCTACCGAGTGGTGAGCAACGCTTCCACTCGAATGCTTAGCTGCGAATCCGTTTCACCTAAGTTGAAAAAATCTTACCGAGTGGTGAGCAAGCCTCTCACTCGGGGGCTTAGTTGCAGTCCAGTACTCGCCTAAGTTTGAAAAAAATCCTACCGAGTGGTGAGCAAGCCTCTCACTCAAGGGCTTAGCTGCAGTCCAGTACTCGCCTAAGTTTGAAAAAATCCTACCGAGTGGTGAGCAAGCCTCTCACTCGGGGGCTTAGCTGTAGTCCAGTACTCGCCTAAGTTTAAGAAATCCTACCGAGTGGTGAGCAAGCCTCTCACTCGGGGGCTTAGCCGCAGTCCAGTACTCGCCTAAGTTTAAGAAATCCTACCAAGTGGTGAGCAAGCCTCTCACTCGGGGGCTTAGCTGCAGTCCAGTACTTGCCTAAGTTTGAAAAATCCTACCGAGTGGTGAGCAACCCTCACACTCGGGGGCTTAGCTGCAGTCCAGTACTTGCCTAAGTTTAAGAAATCCTACCGAGTGGTGAGCAACCCTCACACTCGGGGGCTTAGCTGCAGTCCAGTACTTGCCTAAGTTTCAGAAATCCTACCGAGTGGTGAGCAACCCTCACACTCGGGGGCTTAGCTGCAGTCCAGTACTTGCCTAAGTTTCAGAAATCCTACCGAGTGGTGAGCAACCCTCTCACTCGGGGGCTTAGCTGCAGTCCAGTACTCGCCTAAGTTTGAAAAATCCAACCGAGTGGTGAGCAACCCTCACACTCGGGGGCTTAGCTGCATTCCAGTACTCGCCTAAGTTTGAAAAATCCTACCGAGTGGCGAGCAACCCTCACACTCGGGGGCTTAGCTGCGGTCTAGTACTCGCCTAAGTTTGAAAAATCCTACCGAGTGGTGAGCAACCCTCTCACTCAGAGACTTAGCTGCAGTCCAGTACTCACCTAAGTATAAAATACGTTCCGAGTGAGAACCGACCTTCTCGCTCGGGGACTTGGCCACACGCTCCATCCTGATCCGCAAGGACGACGAGGTGCAGGTCGACTGCGACCTTCTCCTCAGAGTTGTGCCACAAATACAATGTGTGCTCCATCCTGATCCGCAAGGACGACGAGGTGCAGGTCGACTGCGACCTTCTCCTTGGAACTACGCCACAAGTACAACATGCGCTCCATCCTGATCCGCAAGGACAATGAGGTGCAGGTCGACTGTTACCTTCCCCTCAGAGCTGTAGCACAAGTTCAAAGACTATTCCGAGTGAAGAACAAGTTCTGCTCAAAGGCAAACACAAGCATATTCAGAGATAAACCAAGTTCAGATAAATCCTAATGTTCCGGACCACGGATTAAAGTACTCGGACATCAAGCCCGAAGGAGTTTAACGGTTACAAAATCACTCGGCATTCTGAGGCAAATTTAAAGTGGGGCATAAAGTTTATTCATTCCGCAGGAGGAGGGCTAGCAGGCTCGACAAACTCGTCCAGGTCGATTCCGTCAGCGATCCGAGTGGCAGGAGCAATAAAGGTTTCCATGAAGGATTGGAAGTCATGCCTCTTTGTAACACCCCGCATGTAACTTGTCATATTTGTAACTCCGACTCTTGCCATTTTCGGCTTTGTGATATGATATTCCCTCCGTGGTCGGGTTTTGTGTTTCGTTTTGTATTTTGTCATGTCATGCATTTTCATATCATGTCATCATGTGCATTGCATTTGCATACGTGTTCGTCTCATGCATCCGAGCATTTTCCCCATTGTCCGTTTTGCAATCCGGTGCTCCTATCTCCTCCGGTGCACCCCTCTTGTTTTCTTTCGTGTGCGGGTGTCAAACTTTCTCGGAATGGACCGAGGCTTGTCAAGTGGCCTTATTATACCACCCGGAGACCACCGGTCAAGTTTCGTTCCATTTGGAGGTCGTTTGGTACTCCAACGGTTAACCGGGCATCCGCAAAGTCCATTTAAGTGTCCAGCAAAAACCCCCTCAAAACCAGCCCAAAACCCACCAAATTCTCTTCCATGCTCTAGGTCGTTCGATCACGATCGTGTGGGCGAAAACCGCACCTCATTTGGACTCTCCTAGCTCCCTCTACCTTAATACTCCATCCCCTCCCGTATACATCTGCAGCCCAAACCCTAACCTCGCCCTTCGACGCCGGCGGACGTGTCCGTCCGCGCCGGACAAATCTCCGCCGCCGCCCGCGCCCAATCGGGAAGCGCCACGTGTCGCCGCTGCCTCCTTCCCGCCGCCGGCCCAGAGAGCCCGTACGGGGCCCTCCCGGCCCAGATCCGCCGCCGCGCGCCCCCGCGCGCCTCCGTCGCCCGACCCGGCCGCCACCCGTCGCCATTGCCGGCGCGGAGCTCCGCCTCGCCGCGCCGCCGCCGTGCTCGCCGGCCGGCCCTGCCGCCCGCGGCCGCCGCCTCCGCCTCCCGTCGCCGGCGCCGCCGTCCTCGCCTCCCCTCCGGCCGGCCACCGCCTCCTTCTTCCTTCCGTCGCTGGCAACTGCCCTCGAGGAGCCAGATCCGATCGAGAGGCTCTGTACGTCATGACTTTTCCCGAAGCTCGAAATTCCTCCAAGTATTTCTCTTCTACAGCATATGCCTCTGTTCACAGCTCCATAACTTCTTGCATGTAGCTCCGATTCATGCGTGTAATATGTCAAATTGTTTGCCTCGTGATGCTCTTCATTTTGTTCAATTGCACCATGTTCATTAGAGGTCATCTTGATGCCCAAATCTCTGTTGGAAGAGGGCTAGTTGCTGTTATCCTCTGGTTCTTAACAGAACTTGGAGATTTGTCATTTTTGTATCATTTATTCTGTGCATCTCATGGCCATGAGCTCTACATGTGTTTTGAAGTATGCCATGCCATCTTTCCAGTGGTGTAGTCCATGTATTTTTGTGATCTCTGTGGTGACTAGCACAAGCATGCAAAGTAGGCCCCGTAATATTTCTGATTTCAGGGACACTGATTTCTCCGTGTCTTTGTCTGCTGTTATTTTGTTGCCATGTAAACTTGATGCTACAGAGAGATCCATGCATATTTTGGAGATGTTCAGTAAGGATGTTTTGTAGCTATAGTTGTAATTGATCCATTCCTGCCCTTGTTTGCAATTATGGAGTGCCATAGCATGACTCAATTTTGCTCTACTTTTGCTATAAAATATTTCTGGCAGATTCTTAACATGATATGCAATTTTGCCAAGCTTATTGTAGTTGATCCATATATGCTATGCCTGTGTTCTTGCCATGGTTAGCTTCATAAACATGCCATCTTGCTGTAGGTATACTAGTTTTGTCATGCATTACTTTGTAGTGAGTGCATCAAGCTCACAAAGAGGCCTACATATTATTATTTCTGCCATGCTCTGTTTTTCTGCCAAGTCTGAAACCTGTTAACGAAACTTGCTATGTTTACATGCTTGCCATCATATCTTCTTGTCCTTTTTGGCTTATGGTCATTAAGGGACTTTTGTCATGTGCATTTAGTAGAACACTGCCTTGCCTTGTTTTGCTATGTTAAGTTCCTGTAGCATGTTGATTTCGTGCTCTGAACATCACTACCTGATGCTGTTTTCTGCCATGTCCAGTTTTTCACTAAGTCTGTGATCCTGTTATCTTTTGCACTTTTGCCATGCCTGTTTGAGCTTGATATGTTGTGATCTAACCGTAGCTCAATGTTCATCTTTTGTCAAGCATCTCCTGTAGATTACTGCCTTATGCTTTGTTGCTATGTTGGAGTGCTGTAGCATTGTTACTTGTTGCATTTCAAGTGCTATCATGCTGTTAATCGCAGATTTGTGTCATTCTTGTTTTGCTTGCCATTTGCAAACCATGCATCCGATTCCGGTGATCTTTATATCGATTTCGACCGAAATCATCTCATCTTTCCAGTGGCATGCTTGGTTTGCCAAGTTACTGCCATGTTCATCATTTTCCTTCCGGAGCACGCATATGCATCGCATATCATACATGTTTTACATCATGTTGCTTGCGCATTTCTCGTGATTGATTGTGGTTCCGTTTGCTTGTGTTCTTGTCTTGGGTAGAGCTGGGAGACGAGTTCGTGAACGAGGAACCTGGTGAGTACGCTTACGAGGATCAAGCTTTCGACAACTCTGAGAACCTTGCAGGCAAGATGACCACCCCTCGAAATCACTTCTATCTTTGCTTTGCTAGTTGTTCGCTCTATTGCCATGCTCCGGTACCTATCACTTGCTATATCATGTCTCCCATTTTGCCATGTCAGCCTCTAATCATCCTTTCCTAGCAAACCGTTGATTGGCTAAGTTACCGCTTTTGCTCAGCCCCTCTTATAGCGTTGCTAGTTGCAGGTGAAGTTGAAGTTTGTTCCATGTCGGAACATGGATATCTTGGGATATCACAATATCTCTTATTTAATTAATGCATCTATATATATTTTGGTAAAGGGTGGAAGGCTCGGCCTTATGCCTGGTGTTTTGTTCCACTCTTGCCGCCCTAGTTACTGTTATACCGGGATTATGTTCCTTGAGTTTGTGTTCCTTACGCGGTCGGGTGATTTATGGGACCCCCTTGACAGTTCGCCTTGAATAAAACTCCTCCAGCAAGGCCCAACCTTGGTTTTACCATTTTCCACCTAAGCCTTTTCCCCCGGGTTTTCGCGAGCCCGAGGGTCATCTTTATTTTAAACCCCCGGACCAGTGCTCCTTCGAGTGCTGGCCCAAACCGAGCGATGTCCGGCGCCCCCTGGGCAACCAGGGTCTATGCCAACCCAACGTCTGGCTCATCCGCTGTGCCCTAAGAACGAGATATGTGCAGCTCCTATCGGGATTTGTCGGCACATTCGGGGGCTTTGGTGGTCTTGTTTTACCATTGTCGAAATGTCTTGTAAACCGGGATTCCGAGACTGATCGGGGCTTTCCAGGAGAAGGTTTATCCTTCGTTGACCGTGAGAGCTTATGATGGGCTAAGTTGGGACACCCCTGCAGGGTATTATCTTTCGAAAGCCGTGCCCGCGGTTATGAGGCAGATGTGAATTTGTTAATGTCCGGTTGTAGAGAACTTGTCACTTGACCAATTAAAATACACCAACTGTGTGTGTAGCCGTGATGGTCTCTTCTCGGCGGAGTCTGGGAAGTGAACACGGTCTGAGTTATGAATGACGTAAGTAGGAGTTCAGGATCACTTCTTGATCATTTCTAGAAGACGACCGTTCCATTGCTTCTCTTCTCGCTCTCTTTTACGTATGCTAGCCACCATATATGCTTATTGCCGCTGCAGCTCCACCTTATTACACCATCCTTTCCTATAAGCTTAAATAGTCTTGATCTCGCGGGTGTGAGATTGCTGAGTCCCCGTGACTCACAGATTCTACCAAAACAGTTGCAGGTGCCGACGATGCCAGTGCAGATGATGGGGTCGATCTCAAGTGGGAGTTCGACGAGGAACGTGGTCGTTATTATGTGTCTTTTCCTGATGATCAGTAGTGGAGCCCAGTTGGGACGATCGGGGATCTAGCATTTGGGGTTGTCTTATTTTCATTTGGATCTTGACCGTAGTCGGTCTATATGTTTGTATTTTGGATGATGTATGAATAATATTTATGTATTGTGTGAAGTGGCGATTGTAAGCCAACTCTTTATCCCATTCTTGTTCATTACATGGGATTGTGTAAAGATGACCCTTCTTGCGACAAAACCACTATGCGGTTATGCCTCTAAGTCGTGCCTCGACACGTGGGAGATATAGCCGCATCGTGGGCGTTACAAGTTGGTATCAGAGCCTTCCCCGACTTAGGAGCCCCCTGCTTGATCGAATCGCTGGCGTTGTTGAGTCTAGAACAAAAATATTTTGAGTCTTAGGATTATATATATCGGAGAGTAGGATTCTTTTTACTCCTCAGTCCCTTCGTCGCTCTGGTGAGGTCTCCTGACGTAGAAGTTTTGACTATTCTCTCCTCAAATTTCACTTAAATTTTTTTTTAGGATCACGCGGGTATCTTGGAATCGTTCCGATGGTTTTGTGACGAGAACATTGTTCTTGGTGCCTCCTGACATTTAGGGGTTGTGGCAGTGTCCCGGGGAGTTGAGCTCCGAGGTGTTGTCGTCACAATTTTATCGTTGCAGTTCTGGAATACCTGAGTTTCACCGACATCGAAATCTCTTTTATGCAGTTGTTGGTGAGATCACCTCGACGCCACCCAGTACTGGGGCGGGAGTTCGGGAGTATTGCCATAACTTGTATAACGGATGTTTTTCGAAGGTTGAGGGAAACGATTTCCGAAGGTTTCTTGGTTATGTGTTGACGGATGGATACAGCTGGATCTAGGGATTGCTAGTTTGGGTGATATATTTTGTGTCCCCCGTATCCCCAACACCAGATTGCATAACCAGAAAGTTTCGGGAGTTTATAAGTGGGAATTCAAGTAGCCTTAGGATATCTTTCCGACAGACGCATGATATGAGATTGGGGTTCGACGTCTAGTGGTCCGCCTGTACATGGTTGGTTTTACAGTGGTCTCGTAGTGTCTTAAAGAGTCCATGGCTATGCCGACTCGGGGACGCTTCGTATGTCATGTGCACAGCCTTGTACATGATGGTGCTGTACGATTGAGCCCGTGTGGGCCCCACCACGAAAACTTCGGATGAAATATCTATCATATGTTTGTTCCGGCTTATTCTGCAAGCCAATACTTGTTTTGTTTTGTATTGTGGTATTCGAGTTACTTCGAAATCATATGTTGATTCCATATCTTTTTCTAAGTGGCTTCTCAACTTATGGAAGTGCAGATGATGGGGTCGATCTCAAGTGGGAGTTCGACGAGGAACGTGGTCGTTATTATGTGTCTTTTCCTGATGATTAGTAGTGGAGCCCAGTTGGGACGATCGGGGATCTAGCATTTGGGGTTGTCTTATTTTCATTTGGATCTTGACCGTAGTCGGTCTATATGTTTGTATTTTGGATGATGTATGAATAATATTTATGTATTGTGTGAAGTGGCGATTGTAAGCCAACTCTTTATCCCATTCTTGTTCATTACATGGGATTGTCTAAAGATGACCCTTCTTGCGACAAAACCACTATGCGGTTATGCCTCTAAGTCGTGCCTCGGCACGTGGGAGATATAGCTGCATCGTGGGCGTTACACTCTTGGTATTGGCAACCTTGATCACCGCCAGCTTCTCTTCTCGCACTTCCCAGCAGTGGACACGAACCAGGGACAGAGCCACATCAGCGCCGCACCAAGCGGAGGACTTCTTCCATTCTTGCACTCGACCGGGAACCTCATTAAGTCGAGTCATCAGAGATTCAAGGTCATTCTGGAGCGTTGCCCTTGGCCAGAGTGCCATGTCAATTCGCGACACCGTGACTTTCAATCGAGCCAGATAGTCGACAATGCCAGCGACACGGGATTCCAGTCGGAGCACGTTCATAGCAGCTTCATCCTTTATAGGAGAGAGGATGGGGTCCAAGCTCGTTTCAACTCGTATAGTTTCTTCCTCGAAGTTCTGGCAAAATTCTGCACACACAATACAACGATGAGTCAATGGTTATATATCGAGTCGACAGCAACAAGTCAGTCAGACAAAGGAAAGCACCTTCAAGCATGATGTACAGCTTCTTGGCAAGCCCTCCCAGATAATTCTCCAGATCGTCCCGCTTGCGAGCTATGCCTTCCATCTTTTCGGTCAGGTTCTTCTTGTCCTTCTTCAGACGAGTCGCCTCCTTGTTGTCTTCATCAAGGGAAGTTTTCAGCTTGGCATTCTCCTCTTCCAGCTTGCCGACTGAAGCCAGCTTTTGGTCAGCCAGTGCAGTTTTATCTTCAACCGCTTTCTGCACAGCTACAAGGTCTTGATCCTTCTTCGCCAGATCTTGGTTTAGTGTTTCTGAAAGAAGCAACACTCGGTTCAGAAAAAGCAAATAACACCCAGTTCAATAAATAAGCAGTCGACGAGTTTTTCATACCAGCAGCTTCGTCCTTGGCCTTCTGCAAGTTTGTTTTGGCTAGCTCCAGGTCGAGGTTGAGCTGAATGTGCTTCTGCTCCAGGTTAGCAAAATGAGCTCCAAGTTCATAGGATTTATGTAATCAAAGGATAGTCAGTCGGCAGGTGAAAAGATTGGTTACTTCAGAACAATAGAGTGATAAATTCAACAGGTTCTAAGACTACTGCTGAATCAAACATCCAACAGTAGTCTCGGGGACTACACCCAGTGGGTGCACTTAGCGTGCCCCCACTGGTCCAATTTCCACTCGACATGGTCCGCCCAGACCGAGTGTAAACAAAAGAGAGAGAAGAGTGATTCTCAGACCACAGTCGACTGCCCGCAATCCACTATGGTCTCGGGGACTACACCCAGTGGGTGCACTTAGCATACCCCCACTGGCTCATGTTCCACTCGACACGGTTCGTCCAGGTCGAGTGAGAAAAATTCCGATTCTCAGACCGAGTCGACTACCCGCAGTCAACTATGGTCTCGGGGACTACACCCAGTGGGTGCACTTAGCGTGCCCCCACTGGTTCAAAGATTCAATTGACATAAATTAGTCGACTCAAGACACAAATCTACTCAACGGCATGTCAAAGCACCCACTGGGTGTACTAATGCAAAATGTAGACCGATGGAAAGATCCTTCAAGGAAAGTTTTCAGGTAGCATATCCTAACAGAACAAGCTAAAGAGACAGTCGGCAATCTACTAACCTGGACGTTGCTCTGGAGAGCCGAGCTGGCGTCATAAGCAGCTTGGCTAGCCTCCCGGACCATCTTCATCTGCTCCATCATAATGCCCTCCTGACGTATAGCCTCCTTAGCAGCACCCACCTGGTCCTCTAGGACATGATGTGCAGCAAAAAGTGAAGGTGGTTCAGCTGGAGTCTGCGCGGTTGACGCTGAAGGTTGAGCACTCGACAGTGGTACATCAAAGGTGACAGAAGTCCGATTGGCATCGCCAGCCTCCTGGATTATCGGTTCCATCACCGGCGTCGACTGAGGCGTCTTGCCAGATGACGTCTTCCTGCTTCTCCTTCCCAAGGGCTTCAGCGGCACATCCTCTTCGTCGTCTGGGAGATCAATAACATTGGGAGGAGCTGCAAAAAGAGTCAATCACGAGAATTCAGTCGACCAACAACAAGATTGAGAAAATAAAGACAAGTTTGCAAAGACCATAGCTGGGTTAGAAGTGACCGCATCTTCCATGTCCTCATCTTCGTTTTTATGAGCAGAAGTCCCAGAAGTAGCAGCACTGCAGATTCAAAATCCACTCGGTCAGAACGGGGAAGTAAGTCGACCAAAGAACGAGTCGTGCCAAATTAAGGAGTCAAATTCAGAAATTACCCGGAAGCAATGGGGATGTCCACTTTGATCCTGGGCAGGGCCTTCTGCGGTTTTGACAGCGCAGCTTTCGGTTGCTTCGGTGCCTTCTTAGTCGGCGCAGGAGAAGATGTTCGAGGGCGCTTTGACGACTGCCCGGTCTGCGCAGTCGCTTTACCACGGATGCTTGCCGGATCGTGAGTGTGCTTGGATCGCCTTTCCCTACGGGGAGGTGAGTCGACCTCTTCTTCATCACTCGGGTCGTCGCTCTCCTCGTCCTCTTCTCCATCAGAGTGCCACTCGCCGCTCTCGCCTCCGCTCGCCTCCCCCTCTGGATCCTGCTCCTGCTCCCCGTTGGGCATCTAGTACATCACAGTAAGGGCCTGAAAGACAACAAGCGAAACAAAAAAAATCAGTCGGTTCACAACAAACAATTACATGATAAATCAAGAAAACACTCGGGAATTTAGAGTTGGACCTTGTCTGGTTCATACGAGTTGTCGAGTGGAGGGATCCTCCTGGACCCCCTGGGGTTATCCTTGTTGCCAGTGATACCCCTCAGCCACTGCTCCACTGTATCCTCGTCAACTTCCTCTGGGTGGATCCGAGTGCTATCATCAATGCCCGAATACATCCACATCGGATGGTCACGAGCTTGAAGTGGCTGAATGCGTCGTATGAGGAAGACCTCCAACAGATCCATGCCGGTCACGCCATCACGGACGAGCTGGACCACTCGCTCGACCAGCACCTTCACCTCCGCTTTCTCCCCCAGGGTCACTTTCAAGGTGGAGGGCTTCTTGACTTGAGCGACGGAAAAGGGGGGAAGTCCCGTCGACTGACCTGGAGTCGGCCGGTCTTTGCAGTAGAACCAGGTCGACTGCCACCCTCTGACTGACTCGGGAAGGATCATGGCTGGGAAAGTGCTTTTACCTCTCATTTGAATCCCGAGACCCCCACACATCTGGATCACATGCGTCCTCTTGTCACTCGGATTGGCCTCCTTGACCGACTGAGAACGACACGTGAAAATGTGCTTGAAGAGTCCCCAGTGTGGTCGACAACCCAGGAAATTCTCGCACATGGACACGATGGTGTTGGGGGAAAAGTGATGAAGTTGTGCTCCAAAGAAGTTCAAGATACCTCGGAAGAAAGGATGGGGAGGCAAAGAAAACCCGCGGTCGAATAGCCAGGAGAACACACTCACCCTCATGCGGCCGCGGCTCGGTCTCGTCCACCGGGAGCCGCGCTGATTCGTGGGGGATCAATCCCCCCTCGAGCAGATCGTCGATGTCATCCTGACGGATCGTCGACCGAATCCAATCGCCCTGGATCCAGCCGCGCGGCAGGCCGGAACTCGACGAAGATCCGCCCCGGCTGGACTTCTTCCCCTTCGCGTTCGCCGTCGCCTTCTTCACGCGCTCCAAGACCACCATCTTCTCCTTCCCCATTGCAGCGGGCGGAGCTCGAACAGAGCGGCGGCGCCGAGAGCCAAGGTGTCGGGTGAGCCATTCGTCGTGCATGCTGTGCTTAAAGGCCGCTAGGCCTTCGGCATCCGGACAGTCGACGATCTGGTTCTTTTTAATTAGGAACCTGGTCCAGAATTTCCTGGCCGACTCTGCGGGCTGTTGAACGATGTGACTTAAGTCATCGGCATCCAGAGGTCGGACGTATGTACCCTGGAAGTTGTCGCGGAAGGCATCTTCCAAGTCCTCCAAGCTGCCAATGGAGTTTTCTGGCAGGCTATTTAACCAGTGCCGAGCTGGTCCCTTGAGCTTTAGCAGGAGGTATTTGATGGCATGAAGATCGTCACCGCGGGCCATATGAATATGGAGGAAAAGTCCTCAATCCTTACTGTGGGATCTGTTGTTCCATCATATGATTCGATATTCACGGGTTTAAACCCTTCTGGGAATTCATACTCCATTACTTCGTTAGTGAAGCAGAGGGGGTGTGCGGCGCCTCTATATCGGGCCAAATCACGATGCAGTTCGGATGGAGTCCGTCTGTAGTTTTCGGCCTGGGTGTGGTTATGCTTGTCGCGCCAGGCTAGATAGCCGTCCTCGTGCATCGTGGCATGCCCCCGCGATCCATAGATCGATCTGGTCTGACCTGCTCTATTTTCCAAGTCCTGCCGTAGATCGTACGTATATTCCCGAGCTGTTGTGTCTCTAGTTTTACGGCGAGGTAGTACGGGCTGGTGTTCGGCTTGAATTGTCATTTTGCCACAACCACATGGTGGTCGGTCGGCCACGTTACGTGCTGATGGTACGAGCTCCAGTGCCTCGTCGTTGAATTGAGGTAGCAGCTTACGCATTGGGTAAATCTTGGTTGGGCGCCCGAGGCCATATTCCTCAGCTGCCAGGACATTAGTCCACCTGTCATTGAGCAGATCTTGGTCAGCTTGAAGCTGCTGCTGCTGCTTCTTTTTTAGGCTCCTTGCAGTGGCTATTAGCCAGCGCTTAAAGCACTCCTGCTCAAGGGGTTCCTCAGGCACGATAAAGTCTTCGTCGCCGAGGCTCACCTCATCCTCAGAGAGTGGAAGGTAATTACTATCCTATGAGTCTTCGTTTGCAGCCTGTTCATCAGGGCTAATTTGCCCATCTTCCCAATCGTCCTGTTCGGAGGTTGGCTCGACGGGGTCTTCTTGGTCATTGGCGTCGTCCGGAGTATTGTTGTCTTCGGTGCCGGTATTGCTGTTTTTTCCACGGCATGATTTAGAGCGGCGTCGCTGACGTCGGCGCTTTGGTTGTGCCTTAGGAGGCTTATCCTCAACTGGATTTTTCTCGTTATCACTTTACCCTTTTTGGGTGTATCCACCATGTACACGTCATATGAAGAGGTGGCCGTCCAGCGTCCGGTAAACGGCGGGTTTTGGGCCTGCCCTTCTCCGGCATCATCGTCCATACCGTCGATGTCTTCGGAGCCGTGATTGAGCATGTCGGTTAAGTCCTCGAAAGTGGCTATGAAGTGGGTGGTGGGTGGGACGTAAAATTCCCCGCTCTCAGCCCCTAGTCCGGGCTAGGCATAGTTCGGATGTTGCCGCTCTGTAATGACGAGGCATCGCATTAAGTCCAGAGCCTCACTTAAAGGTGAGGTTTGGCCAGGGAGAAGAGAGTCCGTGGGGTACGGCGGGAGGGAAACTCCTTGGCCGAGCTCACACGAACTCCGAGGGTTCGGAGCCAGTGTTCGGAGAAGAGTCCGGCTTCATGATGATTGCCAGTGACACTACTTCCTCTGGCTCTCCCGTACTAGGCACAATAACCGCAAAAAGTCCGGTGGGCTCGGAAATCCCGTCTTCGGACCTGGTCATGCGCTCTGGATCTAAGGCCAGAGCAGAGGTTGGGGTCACTGATGAAGCTATGTACCAAGGGTAGGGTCATAGGCCTGACCTAGATACCCTCCCCTAGGACATCACCCTAAAGCCAGAAGCATTCGAGGGATATCATCATCCATTCGACCATAAGCGTTCCACTCGGAAGACTCGAAGCCACTCGACCGCAACAACTATCACTCGACAGACAGTAGATCTAAAGTCACTCTGCACAGCAATGGTCGGGCGTTTACTTCATAGACTTAATGATGATTTATGTCACTTTATTACTAGCGTTACCAGTAACGCCATCTCTTTATGTAACTTAAACCCCTTGTAACGTGGGCTGGCTGGGGTCTGGGCGCACTCTATATAAGCCACCCCCTCCACTGGCACAAGGGTTTGACCCCCTGTAACACACACACACACACGCATAATCCAGTTGACCGCCTCCGGGCTCCGAGACTTAGGGCTATTACTTCCTCCGCGAAGGGCCTGAACTCGTAAAACTCATGTGTACAACTTCGCCATAGCTAGGATCTTGCCTCCCCAAACCTACCCCCATTCTACTGTCACTCTTAGATCCACGACAGTCGCGAACCCTGGGAAGATCAAATATCCTCGGATATCTGTGACATAATCCAGATTTCCAAAACTAATCTGGTGACCTGGGGCATAGCTGTCGATCTGCTCTAGATGGCCAAGCGAGTTGGCCCGCAGTGCGAAGCCGCCGAACACAAAGATTTGGCCGGGGAGAAAGACCTCCCTCAGGGCAACATTGTTGTAGATGACTGATGGAGCCATCGAACCTTCTGATGACGACACAGCGGAACTCTCAATGAAAGCACCAACGTCGGTGTCAAAACCAGCGGATCTCGGGTAGGGGGTCCCGAACTGTGCATCTGAGGATCAAAGGAAATAGGAGACATGGACACGATGTTTACCCAGGTTCGGGCCCTCTTGATGCAGGTAATACCCTACTTCCTGCTTGATCATCTTGGATGAATATGGGGTTTACAAGAGTTGATCTACCTCGAGATCGTAATGGCTAAACCCTAGACGTCTAGCCTGTATGATTATGATTGCCTCTACGGACAAAACCCTCCGGTTTATATAGACACCAAGGGACCTAGGGTTGTACAGAGTCGGTTTACGGAGGAAGGAATCTTCATATCCGAACGCCAAGCTTCGCTTCCATCTAAAGGAGAGTCCCATCCGGACACGGGAAGAAGTCCTCTGTCTTGTATATTCATGGCCCATTAGTCTGGCCCACGTCACATAGCTCGGACGCCCGAGGACCCCTTAATCCAGGGCTCCCTCAATGGGAAGGGTCATATATCATCGAGGAGGTTTATCGTTCTGGAGCTATTAAAATAAATAATTTCGAAGGTACTAACCCGAAGGTTGTCAACGGGCAAAGAATAAAACATTATATCTCTGGTACGCCCATTAATGTTGAAAGCAATATTATCCAAACTATGACACCGGAAGAACACATAAAAGAAACCTTCCGGAACACTCCAGAATAACCGAAAAAGAGGAGGTACGTGATACGGTAAGTAAACAGACTCCGAAAAATCCGCAAAAATATTTCCTGTTAGTTTTGGAATATATTAAAAAAATAGGAAAATAAGAAACAACTAGGAAGGTAACCCTAGTCGGCACAAGACAAGCCAGGCGCGCCCAGGTGGGCTGTGCGCACCTCGGGTACCTTCTGGACCCTGTTTTTCTCCCGTTTGCTTGTTTCCCGGGATAAAAAATCTTTATATACCCCCCCCCCCCCCCGAACCTATTGACCACCATATCGCGGAGAAATCTTCTGTTTCTTTTCTTGCTGTTTTTTGAAAGATCTAGATCACCATGGCCTCTTCGAGCTCCTCCAAGGACAAGTTCTTCCAGAACGTCATCAACCCGTATTTGCGGGAGGTGATGCAGCACCCTCAAGCCATCGAGATGTGTGAGGGGATGCTCCACATCCGCGACATCCAGGGCCCCAAAGGGACGGGGACCGTGGATGCCAGGCTCGAAGCTATGGAGCAAGAAGTCTTCAAGTGAAAGGGGATGGTGGAACGTGGACTCAATGCCAATCACCTCATGATCGCGGACTACACCCGTGATCTCGGGGTGGATGGAAAATCCATGAAGGACATCGTCTTCACCTTCAATGAGCAAATCAAATTTCTGCAAATCCAAATCTATGATCTCCAAAACCAAGTCTTTGAATATGAGGCAAGGTTTCAAGGTATGAGTTTGGCTGCCAGTTGCAGGACGCACGAGACTCACTCCTCCTCTTATGATGGTGAGCCTTTTCCATTGAAACCTGAAGATAAGATCGCGACTACCTCATCACCAACAACTTCTTCATCACCAAAGGAGACTTGAGTATCGGGTATGGGCACTCCCATTGGCTTGTGCCAAGCTTGGAGGAGGAGTCCTGGTGTCGGGGTATTCTCACGGGGGAGGTGCGCCGGCGCGGTTTGCTTCCAGTGGGGGCGCGCCAGCTTACCCACTGAGCGTAGCCTCTGAGCCTCCGAGTGAGGAGGCGGGTTTCCCACGGAAATGATCATGCAAAAAACAAAGTTAGTCCGCGCAGATATATCAAATATTTGCTTTTAGCATTGAAAATTTTATGCGGAGGGTGCCGACTCGGTTTCGTCCGAGCCCCCTTCAATCTTTTTCATGTTCCCTCCACTCTTTGGCTTGTGCTCTCGCTTGCCGGACAGCCGCTCTGCGGTCTGTGGCTGAGAGTGGGCCGCGGAGTGGAGTGTACAGTACTCAGACTATGGGAGCAGATTTGACAAGCAGATACTCGTAAAAGAAACGACCGGGTCGCCCGAACCGTTTTTTCTTCCCGGACGTTTTTCGCGTGGGTGGCCTCCCGCGTTCACTCTTGCTAGCCGGACAGCCGCTCTGCGGTCTGTGACTAAGAGTTGGCCTTTGGTACCGCGCACGCTACTAAGCCGTCTGCGGGAACTAACGTCTCAGGCCAAGCAGCCAGCCTCCGGGCCAACTCTGGTTGGCGCCAGGGCAAACAGTGGTGCAACTGTAATAAAAACGGAGGTGGTCCCCGAGCGTCGCTCGGGGTTATCCGTGTTTGCGTGGTGCAAAAATAAGCGGGTGAGGAGCTTACATTGCTTTTTGGCCCAGACGAGGCAGAGGTTGATCTCCGGCAGGTGGCCCGAGCCTCCGGGTGCTCGAGGGACGCCACAGTCGATCAGGCCCGACCGCCAGGCGGCGGAGCCCGACTGGAGCCCCCAGCTGGCAAGGCATCAAAGCGGACAGCCGGTCAGCCGGCTGAGTGATGACGCGGGGAGTCGTCCAGAGCAGCCGGCTGGACTGCTGGCCATGCAGCCGGCCACGCAGCGGATGTGCAGCCGGCCACGCGCACGCGGCCGTGCTCCTGGACGTGCAACCGGCCATGCATGCCCGTATACAAGTTTTGCTTTCTCTTTTTTTTAACACCCGGCTGTGTGCAGTCGGACACACTCCAGCCGACCTCTTGTTTTCTTCTCTCTATTCTTTTTATGCTCTGCCTGACGAGCCGGTAGGAGCGGGACGCGGCAGAAGCCAACGGCCGGGTCGCGCTAGAGGCCGGCGTCCGGGTTGCGGGGGAGCCGGCAGGCCGGGTTACCGAGGAAGCCGGCAGGCCGGGTTACCGGGGAAGCCGGCAGGCCGGGTCACCGGGCGGAGCCGGCTAGCGCAGGAGGCTGGGATGCCGCAGCGGCCGGCGATCAGGACGCAGCGCGGGAGCGGAGGCGGCGGGCCGGATTGAAGACGAGGCCGGCGGGCGGGGGACCGAGCCGGAGGCGGCGAGGGGCGTGGCAGCCGAGGGGCGGTGCGGGAGCCGGACCTGGCGTGGGGTGGCTGGGTCGACGCGGGGAGCCGGACACGGCGTGGGGCGGATGGGTGGACGCGGGGAGCCGGAGCCGGCGTGGGGCGGCCGGGTCAACGCGGGGAGGCAAAGCCGCGGACGGAGGCGGAGCCGGCCCGGGCAAGACCGGCGGGCGCGGGGCGTCCAGCCGCGGGCAGAGGAGACGCGGGGGGTCGATGCAGCGCGCGGGGGCCAGCGACGGGGAGCCTCGGGCACGGGGGAGTGGACGGACGGGCGCAACCTCGAAGGAGTCGACGACGGGGCCGTTGGTGGAGAGCGAGTGGAAGCAGGCGTAGGGGGGCTCTGGTGGCCGTGACTGCAGCGGAGCAGCGACAACAGGGAGCCAAGGCTGGGTGGCGTGGGAGCGAGTCGCCGCGGCGATGAGGCACGTCTGTGGGGACGTTGCTGGGGCGAGGCGGAGCTCGGGCTTCAGCGTCGATGTGCAAGGGCCAGCAGAAAGTAGCGGTAGCAGGGAGCTCTTCTACGAGCAGAGGCGGCACGGTTGAGAGGTCATGCACTGCTGCTCCTTGCGACTTAGCACGGGGAGGAGGCCCACGGAGATGCAACAGAAGATGGGCACGATAGTAAGCGCCGCAGCAGGCCGGAACGAGCCAGTGCACGGGCAGTATTCGGGCAGCGTCCGAGTCATATCTGGGAAGTGTATAGGGAATTATCTGGCTATCGTATGGGCAATATCCGATTTGTGTCTGACTAATGTCTGGGTAGTGTATGGGGCATATCTGGTTTCCTTCTGGGAAGTGTATGACCAAGGTTTTGGCGATGCATGGCCATTGTACAGGAAGCATCTAACCATTATCTGGCCATTGCCTCGGAGGAGCAAACGGAGGAGCAAGGGAGGCGCAGCATAGAGGAGAGCGGACGCGAGCGGCACGCGGATGGATGCGGCCGACAGAAGCGAGGCGGCGCGGCGTGCACGGGCGGACGACCGGCGTCGCAGTGGTGGTGATGAAGAGGCCAAGGACCGACGGCGAGGACGTGCCGCCCCTCGCGGCCATTCCGGGGGCATGCTGATGTCGAGCCCCCGACCACTATCGGAGAGACGGCGCGACGCCGCGGCGGTGAAGACGAAAATGGTCCTGCCCGGACTGCAAAACCAGCAGCAGCGTGGTAGCATAGTAGTAGTACCACACCACAGTGGGTGCCAAATGTCGGGGTATTCTCACGGGGGAGGTGCGAGGCGACAGATGCCACAAGGGCTTAGTGTGAGGGTAAGACTGCTGCTCATAGGACCGGGAGCGGGTATGCTAGTAGCACGCGCTAGTTTACCCAGGTTCGGGGCTCTCCGGAGAGATAAAACCCCTAATCCTGCATGTCTGAGTATATATATCTGGGGTGTACATCGGGCAGTACAAAGTGCTCCTGGAGCTGTATCTGAGCTCAGTGCCATAGGCATCTGGCTTTGTATATGCATATGAGCACAAGTGTGTGCATGGCCGCAAGTGCATGAGCATGCATGCGTGAGTGTGTGGGAGTGTGAGTCCATCCTGGATGGATGGATGGATGCTCATATATATAGGCTTGAGGGGTAGCTTAGGATGTAAGCTAGGTAGGTATGATAGCTAGGTATGGTGGGGTGTCACACTTGTCCCCTGGGTCACTTCATAAATAGTGCCCAGGGACAAGTGACAATGTACATGATGGCGTCGCGGTACAGCTGTCTCGTCCGCGGTATGGCCGTCTCGTCGGGGTCTTGTCGGTGTCGGGTCGAGCTGGAGTCGGCAGCCGGCTGATTGCGCAGTCGGCAGCCGGCTGGTCAGCGCAGTCGGACGGGGAGCCGGCAGGAGCGGCCGGGCAGTCGGACTGAGGGGCTTTGCTAGCCCCGATGTCTTGAATTATTGTCTCGCCGTCTTCGGGGTACCCGTGGTCAATTACTCCGTCACCCGGTATCGTATCACCACCACTATCTTTGCCTTTATCTATTTCAGATCGATCCTTAGTTATCTTTTGATTTAGTTGAATAAAAGTTTAGTTCCATCCTTTCTTTTCGAGTATTTGCTTAGTGATCTATCTTTCGATGTAATCGTGTGCGAGATATATAATAATGTTTAGTTTGAGTTTTGCTTTCTTTAGTTTCATGTTCCAATAAAAAGAAAGGAAATAATTGGAAAAGATCATACACTAATGTAATGGTAAATAGTGACATCACATAAGGAAAAGTATAAGTAGTAAAATTTATTGGAGATTGACAAACATAGCATTGGTCAGTGATGCAATTCATGAAAGAATTAATAAGGGAAGAGAAGATTCACATGCAAATACACTATCTTGGACATATTTTATGATTGTGAGCCCCCATCAAAATATTATATCCCAAAATTGTTGACATTGGACAAGGAAGACAACGTAATGATTTATGCTTGTTCATATTCAAATAGAAGTTATATTGTCATAGATCCTTTAACATGTGGTGCTTGCTCAATATCTTTGCTAACCAAAAATTCCGCACTAAGTAGAGATACTACTTGTGCATCCAAAACCCTTAAACTCAAATCTTGTTTTGAGACTCCACCATACCTACCTATGGACTGAGTAAGATCCTTCAAGTAAGTTGTCATCGGAGCAATAAGGCAATAAAAATTTCTTCTAAATGTGTAATATCATTTAGTGTAAGAGAAAATTGAGCATTGTACAAACTTGTGATGGCAAATAATAAAAGCGACAGACTGCATAATAAAGGTTGCTATCATAAGGGGCAATATAACATGACATTCTTTACTGAGAGATTCAGCATACAACCAAAAAGCTCATGGCAACCTCTGCTTCCCTCTGCGAAGGGCCTATCTTTTACTTTTATGTATTTACTTTTATGCAAGAGACAAAGTATTTCTCTCTATTCCTCTTTATTTTCTCTTTTGGCAAGCACCATGTGGTGTAGAAAGATCTAGGTACATTCTAGTTGAATATGGGTGGGCATCAGTTATTATTGTTGACATCACTCTTGAGGTGAATGCGTTGGGAGGCGAAACTATAAGCCCCTATCTTCCTATGTGTCTGGTTGAAACATTTTGCTCATGTGTATGCGGTGAGATAGTTAGCAATCATAGAAGACTATATGATGGTTGAGTATGTCGACTTGCCAAAAGGCTCCGATACGTGACCCTTCCTGAAAAAATGATGAATTGTGGTTGCAAAGTTGACTGAGAACATAGTTGTTCGTTTTCAATAGAGTTTATGCTTTATACTTCGATGTTGTGATGAATTGTTACTTGTTCATGAGAAGTTTATGATAAAAGTTCTATAATACAGTTTGTTGTTGTTCTAATAATATACATGATGCTTCTATGTCCGTATTTTGTTTTTACCGACACCTCTCTCTCTCTAAGCATGTGGACATGTTTTTTGATTTCGGTTTTCGCTTGAGGACAAGCGAGGTCTAAGCTTGGGGGAGTTGATACGTCCATTTTGCATCATGTTTTCCTACTGTTATTTATAATGTTTTATGCATAATAATGGTTTATGGAGTAATTCTAACGCCTTTTCTCTTATATTATGCAAGGTTTACACAAGGACGGAGAATACCGGCTGTTGCAATTCTGGACCTGAAAAAGCTATGTCAGAGTTACCTATTCTACACATCTCCAAATGACTTGAAACTTCGCATAGATTTTTTATGGATTATTTAAGAATTGTTGCGGCAAATAACTACCAGAGGGGGCCCACCTAGGCGCGCCAGGGCGCCCAGGCGCGCCCTGGTGGGTTGTGCCCTCCTCGGCCCACCACCGGTGCCCATCTTCTCGTATATAAGTCATTTTGACCTAAAAAATAAGGAGAGGACTTTCGGGATCAAGCGCCGCCGTCTCGAGGCGGAACTTGGGCAGGAGCACTTTTGCCCTACGGCGGAGCGATTTTGCCGGGGGAACTTCCCTCCTGGAGGGGGAAATCATCGTCATCGTCATCACCAACAACTCTCCCATCTTTGGGAGGGCCATCTCTGTTGGGGAACGCAGCATGCAATTTCAAAAAAAATCCTACGCTCACGCAAGAGCTATCTAGGAGATGCATAGCAACGAGAGTGGAGAGTGTGTCCACGTACCCACGTAGACCAAAAGCGGAAGCGTTAGGTTAACGCGGTTGATGTAATCGAACGTCTTCATGATCCAACCGATCTAGTACCAAACATACGGCACCTCCGAGTTCAACACACGTTCAGCTCGATGGTGTCCATCGAACTCTTGATCCACCAGAGGGTCGAGGGACAGTTTTGTCAGCACGACGGCGTGGTGACGGTTATGGTGATGTGATCCGTGCAGGGCTTTGCCTAAGCACTATGACGGTATGACCGAAGGAGTAAACTATGGAGGGGGGTACAGCACACGACTAAGAGAACAACTGTTGTGCTTTGGGGTGCCCCTGCCCCCGCATATAAAGGAGGGGAGGAGGAGGCCGGCCAACAAGGGGCACGCCAGGAAGAGGGGAGTCCTACTAGGACTCCACTCCTAGTAGGATTCGCCCTCCCCCCTTTTTTTCCTTCTTCCGGAGGGGGAAAGGGGGAAAGGAGAGGGAGTAGGAGAAGGAAAGGGGGGCACCGACCCCTTCCCTAATACAATTCGGCCTCCTCCTTTGTGGGGGGCGTGCCAGCCCCTTGTGGGCTGGTTAGTCTCCCTCCTATAGCCCATATGGCCCATATCTTTCCCCGGGGGATTCTGGTAACCCCTCCGATACTCCGGTATGTACCCGATACATTCTGGAACCCTTCCGGTGTCCGAATACTACCTTCCAATATATCAATCTTTACCTCTAGACCATTTCGAGACTTCTCATCATGTCCGTGATCTCATTCGAGACCCCAAACAAATTTCGGTCACCAAAACACATAACTCATAATACAAATCGTCATCGAACGTTAAGCGTGCACACCCTACAGGTTCGAGAACTATGTAGACATGACCGAGACACATCTCTGGTCAGTAACCAATAGTGGAACCTGGATGCTCATATTGGTTCCTACATATTCTACGAAGATCTTTATCGGTCAAACCCCATAAACAAGATACGTTATTCCCTTTGTCATCGGTATGTGTAACAGCCTGGATTTTGGCCCTTTTCTTTTTCTTTTAATTTAATTGGTTTTTGCTCTGTTTTTCTTTTTGGAGTGGTTCTGTGGCCTTGCCACCTGGGAAATCGTCTTCATTTCCTCTCCCAAGTGGCTCATCATTCTCAAAACCTTGCCAACATCATGTCACTTCACTGCTTGACCAAACCCTAAAATCTTTTTTAGGGAATATTCCTTTTTTTAAGGAATAACCCTGTCTGCCCTAGGTTGTGAAGCAACCTATATTTCTGTCCATCCAAGAATTCCCAAGTAATTCTCATAATTCCTTTGGGTCATATGTTGCTCAAATATGCCCAAACTTTCCTGTCCTAGCCCAAGAATAATTCCCCAATAATTAAGCTTCCTTTCTGTCCAGAGTGGCACTTTGTGAAGGAAGTGCCTCCTATCCAATCTTGTTTGCTGCCAAACTTGTTGGGAATTATTTTATGTCCAAATAATTGCCACATGCCAAAATTCAACTTTATTTGCCTAGACAATCTTCCTTAGTGATTTTTCAAAGTTTCTGTCAAACAGAAGCCACTGTGAAGGAAGTACTAGCTAGGAGAATCCAAATGAGTTGAAATTTTGCATGGCTCTTCTTGTGCTCATATTATATCACTCCTACAAATTTCATCCCCATCCAATCATTTATGTGAGCACAGGATCAAATCTTTGATTCTGGCAATATTTTCAGGTTGTGAAGCAAGTGCACTTTATATTGCTTCAAAATCCTGATAAATTACCAGATCATGCTCCTCCCTATATAACTTCTCTCCACCAAATTTGGTACCATTTCACCTATCCAATATTTCTCCAAAATTCTTGAAAAATTCTGGCCAGTGAAGATAGCTGTGAAGGGAGTACCATTTTGGTGAATCCAATTGGTATGAAATTGTTACACCTTCTTACTATGACCAAATCACTAAGCCTTGCCAAATTTCAGATCAATTGGATACTCCATGTGAGTGCACCATCATGATCTTGATTCTGTACTAAATATGCAGTTGTGAAGCAACTATGATTTATCTTGGTCCAAATCTCCTCGAAGTTACTAGGATGAAATTCCTTCTTACCCTAAACCTCGCAGACAACTCCTTTGCTCCAAATCACCTTCCTGTTGATCACCAGTGCTCACCCAAGTTTACTGTAGTAAACTTCAGAGGTTGCTTACCATTTAACTAGAGCAGTTTTCATCAATCTGCCACCGCAGTTGAAACCTCCCCTGGAAGGACTTACCACTAGACAACATGTTTAAGCCCATCTCCCCCGCTACATGCCAGTGCACGCGGTGACCGCGACGATGGCAAGCCTTTCCATGCGCTCTGTGTGTAGTGGCCGCGTCCAATGACCATTTGTGCTTCGGCACTTCCTCCTCTCGTCGACTTCGCGCGCGTGACCGTATCCATTGTCTTCCTCTCGTCGTCGCCGTTCCCCTGGACCCCTCTCCCCCTCCGCCCGTTTCCTCACCGATGCTCACCGACGCTCGCCACCGAACGCCCACGGGAGCACAGTGCGCCGACCATCGTCTTCCTCCTCGTCTCTTCCTCCCTGTGCCTCCTTTGGCCTCCTCCTCCCCGTGAGCTCTCCCCTGTGACTCACTCGTCACCTGCCTCCGAGCTCATGCGCGCGCACACACATCCGCGGCGACGACAGCTCGGCACCTCGCCCCGCGACTATATATAGGCCTCCCCTGAGCCTTTCAAGCACACCAGCAGCCTCCCCGCACTCCACTACCCCTCCCCGGCCTCTCATTCGAGCTCGAGGAGCTCTCTGTGTCCACCATCGCCACCATGGCCGCCGCGGTGACCCGTCTAAATTTCGGCGAGGCGCGCCTCCTCTCTCCGTTCCAACACACAAGAGCACTCCTCTCCTCCCCGTAGTTCGCCCCACCCCCTCGCCCACTCGCCAGAGTAGCAGAAGCCTCCGTCTCCAAGTCCAACTGCCGCCGGAGCCGCCTCTGTTCTCCTCTCCTCGCAGTCGTCCCGCCCCTCCCCGGTGCCGGCTGACCTTGGGGACGGGTGCGGCCGGTACTCCCGAGCCCACCGGTGGCGTCACCCTCGCCACAGACGGTCGGAGCTGGCCGGCCCGTCGCCGGTGACGCGCCCTCCCCTGCCTCCTCTGTCCCGTGCGAGAGCAGGACGAGGAAGAAGAAGACAGAGGCCAGGCGGGCCCTCTTCTTCTCGAGGGCCCCGCGTGGCAGCCTCAGCCCCGTTGACCCAGCATGGAATACGTTTTCCATAGGAGAAGGTCTATTTCTGCCAAGTTCACGTTCTGTTTTTCTGGCTGAGGGACTGTTTGTGATGATTTTATTACAGATAGGTCCCTGGCAGAAAAACCCTTATATCTTTTTACTCCCAACTCCAAATGAGGTGATTCCAAAGCCCACTTCCTCGTTTCGTCGAGCCCGTTCTGTTGGTATCATTTTCACCATGTGACAACATTCTGAAAATGAACATTTTGCCCTTGCCGTAAATCAGCCCCCTTCAAGAGAGAAGTGTTTCCGGTGAATCTTTGTGCAATATTTCCGCGCTTCTTCCCGGATTATTCTTCCACCCAGGCAAGCCACAACCACCATTTGCATGATAGCCATGCAGTAGCATTGGTTTCCAACTTGAATCTTTAATAATTGTATGTTTGTTTTGCTACTGTTGTCGTCATTTCGATTATGCTTATGGATCGGTGATTACCGTCATGCTATGTTTTGTTGCACTCTGTTATCATGTTCTACCTGCTAGTATTATTTTCATTTTGGTCATGCTTGATAGCAGTACATGTTGGGTTAGTCATGTTCTTCAGTGCGTGACTGACATCGGCTACCGAGTACCATTAATATGTATTGTTCCTTGTTGTTAGTTGGTTAAGTGTTTACTCGGTAATGTTATTGATGTATTCTTGCATGGTATTTATTGTTGATGCTAGTGATCATGTTATGCTATGAGTAGTGTTGTACTTGTGATATTCATGCTCGTCGTTATGCCATGCTCAGTTAGATATGATTCATTGTTGATATGGTGGATAGTTATGTTGCACCCCCATGCTTATGTTGACATCATGCTCATGCCTTGTAATTGCATCATGTTATTTTATCATGGCTCAGCATATTGCATTCAAGTTTAACCGGATTAAATTAAACTTGAACAACTGTTGGCTAAGTCATGGTGCCACCATATCGAGCTGACCAGTGCAACCACGCTTACCTTTATGGGAAGGTCCTAACTGGGTCTATTGTCGTGCCTCTCGCCGGTGCCTCCAATGAGGGCAGGTTATGGGCGCGCGCTACCATGATCAGGTAGGCGAACATAAGCCTTGTGTGCCCGTTGTTGTTGTTGTACCCGGGTTGTCCCCGTTTGGGACCGTTTATGTTTGGCCACGACGGTGGCCGTTGGTGCCTTTGGTAGGCACGGGGCCACCCAGGACTTAGCCCAAAGGGGAGTTGGTCGGAGTGGCCGGGAGAGAGTCATGGCAGTAGGACGGTTTTGTCGGAACGCCGTTGGTCCACCCTAATGGGAGTGCGAGGCCATGGGTTCCGTGGTGTGGGTACAGTGTACTAACCTCTACAGAGTGTATATTAAATCTATCGATAGCCGCGCCCGTGGATAAGGGCCCAGTTCATAGTTGGTCACACTGTGATTCAACGGTAATAATAATAATGTGATCAATAACAACCCTGGTTCGATGAGGAGATAAGTTGGTTGTGATCGCCGGGAAGATCACCGTTTGATACCAAGTGTTGGTCATGGTTGTGATCGCCGGAAAGATCACTGTTCGGTTACGAGGTAAACCGTTGAACCAAGAGTGGTTCCGTATGTGATCATGCGATGATCACCGTGGTATCGAGGATACCGAGTTGTTGGATATTCGTGATGTTGTGCGAGAATCGTGGGTAAAAATCAAGCTCCTTGTGGTCATTTAATGATTACAACGGTATTGTTTATACCAAGCTTGATTTTATCCTGAGATGATCGTGTGATGTCCGAGGTTGGTAAGTGCTGCATGTGATGGTTACGAGATAACCCGAGCAGAGTAAGTGGTGCATATAGTGTCATGATGTTGCATGCTAGTATCGACAGAGTTATATGTTCATGCCATGTTCATATTGTTCTAGCTGTATCATGTTCATGTTGTTCATGCCATGTTATCCTGATGATCTCATGATAATTCCTGCTTAACCTATAATTGCCATGCTGTTGTCTGCCATGAATGCTTCTGGTTATTGTGATCTTGCAAGTACATTCAATGTACTGACCTGGCGTGTCATGCCAGTTTGCAGGTCATGCCGGATTTGATTGCTTGCTTGTCGTGTTTTCCGTTTGTGCGAGCTAGGATAAGCGTTCCAGCCAGAGTCCCTGCGTAGTGGAGTTCATCACCGTCGTCGTTCTTCCGCTGCTAGACGTTTTTCCGCTACTTCGAGTTGTTCTGCTGCTTGCATAGAGCAACTGAGGATGCCGTAGTGTTGCCGTGCCGATGTTATTCCTTGTAATATCGGAGACCTTGTATTCATACTCGTGTAATAATAGAAAGCTAGTTTGTTTTATGCTAAGCAGTGCTGTATTCCAGAAGACTTCTCCTCGATCTCTGGGCTGGAATACGGGGCGTTCTGGTTTCTCTGAGCCGGGGTGCCACAGTATGTTACTTGCCCGAGATTCGATCATCGGTATCCTCATACCTAGTTCAATCTCATTATCGGCAAGTCTCTTTACTCGTTCTGTAATGCATCATCCAGTAACTAACTCATTCGTCACATTCCTTGCAAGGCTTATAGTGATGTGCATTACCGAGAGGCCCCAGAGATACCACTCCGATACTCGGAGTGACAAATCCTAATCTCGATCTATGCCAACCCAACAAACACCTTCGGAGACACCTGTAGAGCATCTTTATAATCACCCAGTTACGTTGTGACGTTTGGTAGCACACAAGGTGTTCCTCCGGTATTCGGGAGTTGCATAATCTCATAGTCAGAGGAATATGTATAAGTCATGAAGAAAGAAATAGCAATAAAACTTAACGATCATTATGCTAGGCTAACGGATGGGTCTTGTCCATCACATCATTCTCTAATTATGTGATCACGTTCATCAAATGACAACACATGTCTATGGTCAGGAAACATAACCATCTTTGATTAACGAGCTAGTCAAGTAGAGGCATAATAGGGACACTCTGTTTTGTCTATGTATTCACACATGTACTAAGTTTCCAGTTAATTCTAGCATGAATAATAAACATTTATCATGATACAAGGAAATATAAATAACAACTTTATTATTGCCTCTAGGGCATATTTCCTTTAGTCTCCCACTTGCACTAGAGTCAATAATCTAGTTCACATCGCCATGTGATTCAACACCAATAGTTCACATCACTATGTGATTAACACCCATAGTTCACATCGCCATGTGACCAACACCCAAAGGGTTTACTAGAGTCAATAATCTAGTTCACATCGCCATGTGATTAACACCCAAAGAGTACTAAAGTGTGATCATGTTTTGCTTGTGAGAGAAGTTTAGTCAACGGGTCTGCCACATCCAGATCCGTATGTATTTTGCAAATTTCTATGTCTACATTGCTCTGCATGGAGCTAATCTAGCTAATTGCTCCCACTTTCAATATGTATCTAGATTGAGACTCGAAGTCATCCAGATCGGTGTTAAAGCTTGCATCGACGTAATGCTTTACGATGAACTCTTTATCACCTCCATAACCGATAAATATTTCCTTAGTCCTCTAAGGATAATTTTGACCGTTGTCCAGTGATCTATTCCTGGATCACAATTGTACCCTTTTGCCAAACTCATGGTGAGGTACACAATAGATCTGGTATATAGCATGGCATAATAGAACCTATGGCTGAGGCATAGGGAATGAGTTTCATTCTCTCTCTATCTTCTGCCGTCGTCGGGTTTTGAGTCTTACTCAACTTCATACCTTATAACTCAGGCAAGAACTCCTTCCACTACTGCAGGATGCTGCTAACGCGACACTACGATCAGAGACTCTTCGAAGAAACTGTGTGCGATGCAATAATAGCAAACGATGGTGTAAAAGAACCGTCAAAAAAGGTGCAAAACGTTTGCGATGGCGGAGCCATCAAACACAGTTCAGATTTTAGTTGCGTGTGCGATCCAGGGCATACGGTTCAGTCCAATGAACTGTTTGCGATGAGGCAGAACAAAAGAAACGGGCAGCCTGATGAAGGCGTATGCGATATAGAGCATACGGTTCACTTGGATGAACTGTTTGTGATTAGGCAACACAAAAGAAACGGTCAGCCAGATCAAGGTGTGTGTGATTGAGGGCATACGCTTCAGAAGGATTAACTGTTTGCGATTAGGCAACAGAACAGAAACTGGTCAGCCAGATCAAAGTGTCTGTGATTGATGGCATACACTTTACATGGATGAACTGTTTGCGATTAACCACAACAATTGAAACAGTTAGATAGATCAACGTGTGTGCGCTAGACGGGCACACACATCTATTATATATAAAAACTATTTGACGGGTTAACCAATAAAAAGAGAAATAAGCTAGAAATTACCACAATAATTAGAATGGCTCCGGTTTGTAAGAAGATTGTACCAAAACATGACCCAAATTGGACTAGTTTTTTACCACAACATGTTGGTGCTATGACATAACACCATTCCAGGTTTCATGATTTTGAAGCGAGTTTTGGATTTACAGTAATTTTAAAACCAGGTTTCTCAATGTTTACTGTCGAGTCGGCACCGCCCTCGATAGGCTTTTTCCTCGTGGGTCCCAAATGATAAATCCAAATATGTGACTACCATGCAGCTTTTCTTATTAAGAATTACAGCCCTTGGTGTGCAAGCTGAAAATAAGTTTGTGGGTGCTGGTGGGAACTAAAAACTTGTGGTTCTGTAATGAACAAAGATCTCAAGGATCCCGCGAGAGTGATGTTCTTTGCCTATGTTGTGAATGCTTATAATATTTATGTCTTAATTAAAGAAATGGCAAGCCATTGGCCCAGTATGAAAGAAAATATGGGTCAAAGCCGAGTTGAAAAGGGCAACAAAATCTAACTCCGGCTAACAAACAATACAAAAGCACGAGAATTAATTGCTCATCAGGTTTAGACAAAATCCAGATTGAACAGGACAATGACATCTAACTCAACCAAAGTTTTCGACAATCACAATCAAATGGATCAGTCTGATCCACAAAATCAAGATCAACGACCAGAAATTCTACTGGTCCATGATGACAAGTTGCTGTAAATAGAAGCCGAGCACGATCAGAAGCCCTTAGGTCCACATGAAACTTCTTTTTATGTTGTTCAACACCTGCAGCCGTAAGAAATTTCTTGTTGAAAAACTTAATCCTCACGGACAATAGTGCCATCGCATTCGACATGAAGAATGTGACAAAGCTAGTGTTTGCATTGTTGGATGCATATCCTTCCAGTGTTACTGTCTTCAAACGAATGTCGTGCGATCTGAGAAAATCCCGGTGCTTCTTGAACCATCGATTGGTTATACCTTTTTTTCCATGTGTTAGTGCCTAAATAGAGATGAAGATTGAAAACAGTTAATGTCTAAAAAGATTATGTTGAAAGAGTGATAGCTGAACAATTAATTATAGTACATTATATATGGGCTTTCAATGTCCGTGAAATCATCACCTTCATATACAAATTCTCCAGACATGGAAAGCATTGCAGCAAGGCAATAATGATGTTGAGATCAAAACACCACATAGTGATATATAAGGTCTTGACAGGATCCACCACCACTGATAGGATGGACAAGCGCTTCATCGAGCATAGTGTTGGAAATATGCCCTAGAGGCAATAATAAATTGGTTATTATTATATTTCCTTGTTCATGATAATCGTTTATTATCCATGCTATAATTGTATTGATAGGAAACTCAGATACATGTGTGGATACATAGACAACACCATGTCCCTAGTAAGCCTCTAGTTGACTAGCTCGTTGATCAATAGATGGTTACGGTTTCCGGACCATGGACATTGGATGTCGTTGATAACGGGATCACATCATTAGGAGAATGATGTGATGGGCAAGACCCAATCCTAAGCATAGCACAACAGATCGTGTAGTTCGTTTGCTAAAGCTTTTCCAATGTCAAGTATCATTTCCTTAGACCATGAGATCGTGCAACTCCCGGATACCGTAGGAGTGCTTTGGGTGTACCAAACGTCACAACATAACTGGGTGACTATAAAGGTGCACTACGGGTATCTCCGAAAGTGTCTGTTGGGTTGGCACGGATCGAGACTGGGATTTGTCACTCCGTATGACGGAGAAGTATCTCTGGGCCCACTCGGTAATGCATCATCATAGTGAGCTCAATGTGACTAAGGAGTTAGCCACAGGATCATGCATTACGGTACGAGTAAAGTGACTTGCCGGTAACGAGATTGAACAAGGTATTGGGATACCGACGATCGAATCTCGGGCAAGTAACGTACCGATTGACAAAGGGAATTGTATACAGGATTGATTGAATCCTCGACATCGTGGTTCATCCGATGAGATCATCGTGGAACATGTGGGAGCCAACATGGGTATCCAGATCCTGCTATTGGTTATTGACCGGAGAGGCGTCTCGGTCATGTCTGCATGTCTCCCAAACCCGTAGGGTCTACACACTTAAGGTTCGGTGACGCTAGGGTTGTAGAGATATTAGTATGCGGAAACCCGAAAGTTGTTCGGAGTCCCGGATGAGATCCCGGACGTCACGAGGAGTTCCGGAATGGTCCAGAGGTGAAGAATTATATATAGGAAGTCAAGTTTCGGCCACCGGGAAAGTTTCGGGGATCACCGGTATTGTACCGGGACCACCGGAAGGGTCCCGGGGGTCCACCGGGTGGGGCCATCTATCCCGAAGGGCCGCATGGGCTGAAGTGGGAAGGGAACCAGCCCCTAGTGGGCTGGGGCGCCCCCCATGGGCCTCCCCCTGCGCCTAGGGTTGGAAACCCTAGGGGTGGGGGCGCCCCACCTGACTTGGGGGGCAAGTTTCCCCCCTGGCCGCCGCCCCCCCCCCCCCTTGTAGATGGGATCCAGGGCCGGCGCCCCCCCAGGGGGCCTATATATAGTGGGGGGGAGGGAGGGCAGCAAGACCACAGCCCCTGGCGCCTCCCTCTCCCCCTGCAACACCTCTCCCTCTCGCAGGAGCTTGGCGAAGCCCTGCCGAGATCCCCGCTACTTCCACCACCACGCCGTCGTGCTGCTGGATCTCCATCAACCTCTCCTTCCCCCTTGATGGATCAAGAAGGAGGAGACGTCGCTGCTCCGTACATGTGTTGAACGCGGAGGTGCCGTCCGTTCGGCACTCGGTCATCGGTGATTTGGATCACGACAAGTACGACTCCATCAACCCCGTTCACTTGAACGCTTCCGCTCGCGATCTACAAGGGTATGTAGATGCACTCCTTTCCCCTCGTTGCTAGTATACTCCATAGATGGATCTTGGTGATGCGTAGGAAATTTTAAAATTCTACTACGATCCCCAACATTGGCATCATGAGCCAGGCCTATGCGTAGTTACTATGCACGAGTAGAACACAAAGCACTTGTGGGCATAGATGTTGCCAATTCTTCTTGTCGCTACTAGTCTTATCTTGTTTCGGCAGTATTGTGGGATGAAGCGGCCCGGACCGACCTTACACGTACACTTACGTGAGACAGGTTCCACCGACTGACATGCACTAGTTGCATAAGGTGGCTAGCGGGTGTCTGTCTCTCCCACTTTAGTCGGATCGGATTCGATGAAAAGGGTCCTTATGAAGGGTAAATAGAAATTGGCATATCACGTTGTGGCTTTTGCGTAGGTAAGAAACGTTCTTGCTAGAATCCCATAGCAGCCACGTAAAACATGCAACAACAATTAGAGGATGTCTAACTTGTTTTTGCAGGGTATGCTATGTGATGTGATATGGCCAAAAGGATGTGATGAATGATATATGTGATGTATGAGATTGATCATGTTCTTGTAATAGGAATCACGACTTGCATGTCGATGAGTATGACAACCGGCAGGAGCCATAGGAGTTGTCTTAATTTATTGTATGACCTGCGTGTCAATGAAAATGCCATGTAATTACTTTACTTTATTGCTAACTGTTAGCCATAGTAGTAGAAGTAATAGTTGGCGAGACAACTTCATGAAGACACAATGATGGAGATCATGATGATGGAGATCATGGTGTCATGCCGGTGACGAAGGTGATCATGTCGCGCCTCGAAGATGGAGATCAAAGGCGCACGATGATATTGGCCATATCACGTCACTTTATGATTTGCATGTGATGTTTATCATGTTTACATCTTATTTGCTTAGAACAACGGTAGCATAAATAAGTTGATCCCTCACTAAAATTTCAAGAGACGTGTTCCCCCTAACTATGCACCGTTGCGAAGGTTCGTTGTTTCGAAGCACCACGTGATGATCGGTGTGATAGATTCTAACGTTCGAATACAACGGGTGTTGACGAGCCTAGCATGTACAGACATGGCCTCGGAACACATGCGAAACACTTAGGTTGACTTGACGAGCCTAGCATGTACAGACATGGCCTCGGAACACAAGAGACCGAAAGGTCGAACATGAGTCGTATAGCAGATACGATCAACATGGAGATGTTCACCGATGATGACTGGTCCGTCTCACGTGATGATCGGACACGGCCTAGTTTGACTCGGATCATGTATCACTTAGATGACTAGAGGGATGTCTATCTGAGTGGGAGTTCATTAATCAGATGAACTTCATTATCATGAACATAGTCAAAAGGTCTTTGCAAATTATGTCATAGCTTACACTTTAGCTCTACTGTTTAAGATATGTTCCTAGAGAAAATTTAGTTGAAAGTTGATAGTAGCAATTATGCGGACTGGGTCCGTAAACTGAGGATTGTCCTCATTGCTGCACAGAAGGCTTATGTCCTTAATGCACCGCTCGGTATGCTGAACCTCAGCGTCGTCTGTAGATGTTGCAGAACATCTGACATACACGTTTTGATGACTACGTGATAGTTCAGTGCGTAATGCTAACGGTTTAGAATTGTGGCACCAAAGACGGTTTTGAAACGTCGCAGAACATATGAGATGTTCTGAAGACTGAAATTGGGATTTCAGACTAGTGCCCACGTCACGAGGTATGAGACCTCTGACAAGTTTCTTAAGCCTACAAACTAACGGAGAAAAGCTCAATCGTTGAGCATGTGCTCAGATTGTCTGAGTACTACAATCGCTTGAATCGAGTGGGAGTTAATCTTCCAGATGAGATAGTGATGGTTCTCCAAGCTATTAGAGCTTAGTGATGAACTATAACATATCAGGGATAGATGATGATCCTTGAGCAACTCGCGATGTTTGACACCGCGAAAGTAGAAATCAAGAAGGAGCACCAATTGTTGATGGTTAGTAAAACCACTAGTTTCTAGAAGGGCAAGGGCAAGAAGGGATACTTCATGAAACAGCAAATCATTTGCTGCTCTAGCGAAGAATCCCAAGGTTAAACCCAAACCCGAGACTAAGTGCTCCTGTAATGAGGGGAACGGTCACTGAAGCAGAACTACCCTAGATACTTAGTAGATGAGAAGGCAGGCAAGGTCGACAGAAGTATATTGGATATACATTAAATGAATGTGTACTTTACTAGTACTCCTAGCAGCACCAGGGTATTAGATACCGGTTCGGTTGCTAAGTGTTAGTAACTCGAAATAAAAGTTGCGGAATAAACGGAGACTAGCTAAAGGTGAGATGACGATATGTGTTGGAAGTGTTTCCAAGGTTGATGTGATCAAGCATCGCATGCTCCCTCTACCATCGAGATTTGGTGTTTGCGTTGAGCATGATTGGATTATGTTTATCGCAATATGGTTATTCATTTAAGGAGAATAATGGTTACTCTGTTTACTTGAATAATACCTTCAATGGTCTTGCACCTAAAATGAATCTCGATCGCAGTGATACACATGTTCATGCCAAAAGATATAAAATAGTAATGATAGTTCCACATACTTGTGGCACTGCCATTTGAGTCATATTGGTATAGAACGCATGAAGAAGCTCCATGTAGATGGATCTTTGGACTCACTCGTTTTTGAAAAGATTGAGACATGCGAACCATGTCTATTGGTATATATGCATCAAGAAACTCCATGCAGATGGATCGTTTGGACTCACTTGATTTTGAATCACTTGAGACATGCAAATCATACCACATGGGCAAGATGACTGAAAGGCCTCGTTTTCAGTAAGATGGAACGAGAGAGCAACTTGTTGGAAGTAATACATTTGATGTGTGCAGTCCAATGAGTGCTGAGGCATGTAGTGGATATCGTTATGTTCTTACTTCACAGATGATTTGAGTAGATGCTGAGTGTATTTACTTGATGAAACACAAGTCTGAATTATTGAAAGGTTCAAGTAATTTCAGAGTGAAGTTGAAGATCGTCGTGACAAGAGGATAAAATGTTTGTGATATGATCATAGAGATGAGTATCTGAGTTACGAGTTTGGCACACAATTAAGACATTGTGGAAAGTGTTTCACAATTAATACCGCCTGGAACACCACAGTGTGATGGTGTGTCCGGACATCATAACTGCACCCTATTGGATATGGTGCATACCATGATGTCTCTTATCAAATTACAACTATCGTTTATGGGTTAGGCATTAGAGATAACCGCATTCACTTTAAAAGGGGCACCACGCAATTCCGTTGAGACGACACCGTTTAGAGAAACCTAAGTTGTCGTTTCTTAAAAGTTTGGGGCTGCGACGCTTATGTGAAAAGGTTTCAGGCTGATAAGCTCGAACCCAAAGCGGATAAATGCATCTTCATAGAATACCCAAAACAGTTGGGTATACCTCCTATTTCAGATATGGAAGCAAAAGTGATTGTTTCTTCTCGAGGAAAAGTTTCTCTCGAAAGAATTGAGTGGGAGGATGGTGGAGACTTGATAAGGTTATTGAACCGTCACTTCAACTAGTGTGTAGCAGGGCACAGGAAGTTGTTCCTGTGGCACCTACACCAATTGAAGTGGAAGCTTATGATAGTGATCATGAAATTTCGGATCAAGTCACTACCAAACCTCGTAGGTCGACAAGGATATGTACTACTCCTGAGTGGTACAGTAATCCTGTCTTAGATATCATGTTGTTAGACAACAATGAACCTACGAGCTATGGAGAAGCGATGGTGGGCCCATATTCCGACAAATGGTTAGAAACCATGAAATCCGAGATAGGATCCATGTATCAGAACAAAGCATGGACTTTGGTGAACTTGCCCGATGATCGGCAAGCCATTGAAATAAATGGATCTTTAAGAAGAAGACGGACATGGACGGTAATGTTACCGTCTATGAAGCTCGACTTGTGGCAAAGAGTATTTTCACAAGTTCAAGGAGTTGACTACGATGAGATTCTCTCATCCGTAGCGATGCTTAAGTCCGTCGGAATCATGTTAGCATTAGCTGCATTTATGAAATCTGGCAGATGGATGTCAAAACAAGTTTCCTTACCAGTTTTCGTAAGGAAAGGTTGTATGTGATACAATCAGAAAGGTTTTGTCGATCCTAAGGATGCTAAAAGGTATGCTAGCTCCAGCGATCCTTCCATGGACTAGAGCAAGCATCTCGGAGTCAGAATATACGCTTTGATGGAGTGATCAAAGTTTTTGGGTTTATACAAAGTTTGTTAGAAACTTGTATTTACAATAAAGTGAGTGGGAGCACTACAACATTTCTGATAAGTATATGTGAATGACATATTGTTGATCCGAAATGATGTAAAATTTCTGGAAAGCATAAAGGGTTGTTTGAAAAGAGTTTTTCAAAGGAAGACCTGGATAAAGCTGCTTACATATTGGGCATCAAGATCTATAGAGATAGATCAAGACGTCTGATGATACTTTCAAAGAACGCACACCTTGACATGATTTTGAAAGAGTTCAAAATAGATCAGCAAAGAAGGAGTTCTTGGCTGTGTTACAAGGTGTGAGTAGTGAGTAAGACTCAAGACCTGACCACAGCACAAGATAGAGAAAGGACGAAGGTCGTCCCCTATGCTTTAGACGTAGGCTCTACAGTCTGCTATGCTGTGTACCGCACATGAAGTGTGCCTTGCCATAAGTTGGTCAAGGGGTACAATAGTGATCCGGGAACGGATCACATGACAGCGGTCAAACTTGTCCTTAGTATCTAGTGGACTAAGGAATTTTCTCGATTATGGAGGTGAAAAGGAGTTCGTCGTAAAGGGTTACGTCGATGCGAACTTTGACACTAATCCGGATGACTCTGAGTAGTAAACCGGATTCGTATAGTAGAGCAGTTATTTGAAATGGCTCCAAGTAGCGCGTGGTAGCATCCACAAGATGACATAGATATTCGCAAAGCACACACGGATCTGAAAGGTTCAGACCCGTTGACTAATAACCTCTCTCACAAGCATAACATGATCAAACCAGAACTCATAGAGTGTTAATCACATAATGATGTGAACTAGATTGTTGACTCTAGTAAACTCTTTGGATGTTGGTCACATGGTGATGTGACCTGTGAGTGTTAATCACATGGTGATGTGAACTAGATTATTGACTCTAGTGCAAGTGGGAGACTATTGGAAATATGCCCTAGAGGCAATAATAAATTGGTTATTATTATATTTCCTTGTTCATGATAATCGTTTATTATCCATGCTGAAATTGTATTGATAGGAAACTCAGATACATGTGTGGATACATAGACAACACCATGTCCCTAGTAAGCCTCTAGTTGACTAGCTCGTTGATCAATAGATGGTTACAGTTTCCTGACCATGGACATTGGATGTCGTTGATAACGGGATCACATCATTAGGAGAATGATGTGATGGACAAGACCCAATCCTAAGCATAGCACAAAACATCGTGTAGTTCGTTTGCTAAAGCTTTTCCAATGTCAAGTATCATTTCCTTAGACCATGAGATCGTGAAACTCCCGGATACCGTAGGAGAGCTTTGGGTGTACCAAACGTCACAACGTAACTGGGTGACTATAAAGGTGCACTACGGGTATCTCTGAAAGTGTCTGTTGGGTTGGCACGGATCGAGACTGGGATTTGTCACTCTGTATGACGGAGAGGTATCTCTGGGCCCACTCGGTAATGCATCATCATAATGAGCTCAATGTGACTAAGGAGTTAGCCACGGGATCATGCATTACAGTACGAGTAAAGTGACTTGCCGGTAACGAGATTGAACAAGGTATTGGGATACCGACGATCGAATCTCGGGCAAGTAACGTACCGATTGACAAAGGGAATTGTATACGGGATTGATTGAATCCTCGACATCGTGGTTCATCCGATGAGATCATCGTGGAACATGTGGGAGCCAACATGGGTATCCAGATCCCGCTGTTGGTTATTGACCGGAGAGGCGTCTCGGTCATGTCTGCATGTCTCCCGTACCCGTAGGGTCTACACACTTAAGGTTCGGTGACGCTAGGGTTGTAGAGATATTAGTATGCGGAAACCCGAAAGTTCTTCGGAGTCCCGGATGAGATCCCGGACGTCACGAGGAGTTCCGGAATGGTCCGGAGGTGAAGAATTATATATAGGAAGTCAAGTTTCGGCCACCGGGAAAGTTTCGGGGGTCACCGGTATTGTACCGGGACCACCGGAAGGGTCCCGGGGGTGCACCGGGTGGGGCCACCTATCCCGGAGGGCCCCATGGGCTGAAGTGGGAAGGGAACCAGCCCCTAGTGGGCTGGGGAGCCCCCCATGGGCCTCCCCCTGCGCCTATGGTTGGAAACCCTAGGGGTGGGGGGCGCCCCACCTGACTTGGGGGGCAAGTTTCCCCCCTGGCCGCCGCCCCCCCCCCCCCTTGTAGATGGGATCCAGGGCCGGTGCCCCCCAGGGAGCCTATATATAGTGGGGGGAGGGAGGGCAGCAAGACCACAGCCCCTGGCGCCTCCCTCTCCCCCTGCAACACCTCTCCCTCTCGTAGGAGCTTGGCGAAGCCCTGCCGAGATCCCCGCTACTTCCACCACCACGCCGTCGTGCTGCTGGATCTCCGTCAACCTCTCCTTCCCCCTTGCTGGATCAAGAAGGAGGAGACGTCGCTGCTCCGTACGTGTGTTGAACACGGAGGTGACGTCCGTTCGGCACTCGGTCATCGGTGATTTGGATCACGACGAGTACGACTCCATCAACCCCGTTCACTTGAACGCTTCCGCTCGCGATCTACAAGGGTATGTAGATGCACTCCTTTCCCCTCGTTGCTAGTATACTCCATAGATGGATCTTGGTGATGCGTAGGAAAATTTAAAATTCTGCTACGATCCCCAACACATAGAACATAATATTAGCACAGAAAGTGTACTCCAAGATGATACTTAACTTATGCGCACAAATGAAAAATGCAAATTACAAAAATGTACGTGAATAATATACAATACCTCAATAGGTGTGGAGGCAAACACCATCTCGGGCCATTCAAACGGATCACTAATTGCACCCAACGTCTCCAGTTGAGGCGCAGAGACCACAGTTATTTGTGAAGGTTTATAACAACAATTAAGGAGCAACCTTTGAAGTGAAGGGGCGTCTTCGATGATGAGCTCATGTCCTTCAAAATGAATTTCAATGCTTACAAGGTGAGACGACTTTATTTTGAGACAAGGGATATGGATTCCTAATCCAAAAAAAGCACCAAACGCTGCAGTGCAGGGCAGCTAGAGTGGATGATGCTGTGAAGTGAGGCCACCGACAGATCAACCAACACAAGCGCAAGTTTTTTCAGCACTGGCAGTCGAAGCATTTGTACCAGATAGTCTGCTAGATGGCACCAGGTCAAGGTGACGGTGTGGAGAGAGGAGGAAAACCATGAGATGGGCATCACTGGTCAGGGCACAGATGCAGCTCTTGGTGGAAACCTATCGCTGTAATGGTAGAACTCAAGCTGCTCGAGTTTATCGAACTGACGGGATGTCACGCAGGCGGCCACCGTGCAGGGTATGTCTAGTGTGACACCCAAAATTTTATTTGGCTTTTTCAAAACTTTTCCTTGATTTGAGGGAGGTGATTTAAATTTTTCTTCTAAAAGAACTCTCCCTCTCAAAATATTTTCTTTTATGACTAGTGCTTCATTTTTGGATTCACTCAAAACTTGATTTTGGTCTTGGAGGTTTTCCTCTTTTATTTGGACTCAAACCAAAATGTTTTTCTCTTGGAAAAATGTCCTTTGAATATTTCTTTAAAAGGCCCTATAGCTTTTGGAATGATCTTTTTCCACTTTCAAAAATTCCTCTTGCCATGACCCAAGGGTAAATTCCCTCCCATAAGCCTTTCCTCATCTTTGGATCATGATATGCTTCAAATCCAGCAAGTTGAACCTCTCCATATAATTATTTCCATTTATTTCTTATCAAAAACAATTTCTGCCTTATATCTTGATCCTTGGAGGTTTACAAAGGAACTACTCTTTCTGCTTTGATTTTTGCCCCCAAACCATTTTCCCTTCCTAGTCCTTTGAACCCTCAACCAAGATCCATGAAGATCCACTAGTCTCCAGTTCAAATTTTTCAAACTATACTTGGTGCAAGTTTGGACTAGATTTGCCAAATTTGATGAAATTCATTCAAATCCTTCTCCAAAAATTCTGAGAAAAATCAGGCAGCCTCTGGGTGCATTGAGAGGTCACCTCACCAAGTCCCAGCGCCAGGAAAAATTTTCTTCATACCAAATCATTTCATCGAACACCTGCTGGACACTGTTTCTCTAAGGTTCAGTCAAGTTCAGTTAACAGTGTCTGAACTACTGTCGTTTCTTCAGTGTCCGTAGTCGATCTCGCCAGTGCCTCGGCGTCGCCGTGTTCCCTGTCCCCTCCCCCTTGTCCTCTGCATCGCACGAGCGCCTGGATGCTTGCGGGCGTCGGCGACGAGCAGGAGGAGGTGCGCCGCCCCGTGACCGACGCCAGCGACGGCTTTGCGGCCGCCAGGAAGAAGCACAGCGTAGACGGCGCTGACCAGCGCCGCCCAAGCCACCGGAGGCCGCCGCGTGGTCTTCCACTCCCCCGTGCGCGCTGCCACCCTCGTCGTGAACCGCTAGGTGCGGAGCGCGCTCTTTGCCGCCGCCGTGCCAGTACGGCGACCCCGGCGAACACCGACGCCATTACGCCATGCCCGACCGAGTTTAGTAGTGGAACGGGACCAGTAACTCTCACTGGTGCTGCCTGGCCACCTAAACCCTCTGCCAAGCCATTGCCTTGCCGTAATCGCTCGCCGGAGATTCTCCGTTCACGGCCACCCCCTCGAGCCGCCTATAAATAGAGGCCCCGAGCTCCAGCTAGTACCCACACCACCGCTGCACTCCACCAAGACCCCGCCTAGCCACTGGAAGAGCCCCGAGGGAGTCTCCTTCCTCAACTCCGGCCGCCGCAACCCGCCACGGGATCCAGCTCGATTCGCTCCCGTGCGTGCACCTCTGCCTCCCATCTCTTGCCAGTAGCTCTCTAGTGCATCCCTCCTTCTGACCCGCACTTCAATTCGAAGGTTGCAGCACACCACCGGAGTTCCCCACCATCGCCCGAGCCGCCGTCCGCCGGAGAAAGTGTCGCCGTCGACGTGGTGCTCTCCGACGCCCGAGTCCACCACCGACCGACGCGGAAGGACACGCTGATACTCTTGGTACACTCTGATCTCCCTGACTCGCCGTGGTTCGACGCCGGCGACCACCGCAGCCTTCGGGCGCCGGCGAGGTTTTTCAAACCTGACATGTGGACCCCCCACGTCAGCCTCTCTTCTTTCACCCCCGAAGCGTTTTCTGTTGGCGCCTTCGAGCAGAGTACGTTTTCTCTGTGGGCTGGCGCGTTTCTATTCGAACCGTTTTCTGTTTTCTCAGTTAAGCCCCTGGAACTTTTCTGTTTCATTACAGATGAGTCCCTAGACAGAAACCCTTATAACTTTTTAATAAAAAGTGATTTTTGAGTGATTCTTTTTCTGACAGTCTTATAATTTTGTCTAGTTTTTTATGGGATTTATTTGAAAAAAAATTGGAACAGATTTTCTGCACGAGTTGGTTTGCACGTTAGTATGCATTTTTCGCTATACCGTAGGTTCCGGGAGAGGTGACGGAGCCGCGAACTTCGCCGAGCTAGACTCCGACTTCTCCGAACCAGGCAAGCATGTTTGAACCTTTGATATGATAGGTGTTTTGCATGTTTGCGTGAAAGGTTGTGCATGGCATATGAGTATCGGTGAGTATCTCGTTGCATGTGAGGCAACTACCCGTGTGTTCCAAAGTTACTGTGATCTATGATGAGAGATGGCCTAGTCATGTGGTGACATGAAGGGCAGTAAGGTGGTACTGTTGTAGCATGCCAGCCTTACGTCATCCGATTAATTCCGACGTTAACGTGGACGGAGTCACGTTATCGTTCTTCCCCCTTCCATGCTACCACATGTTTTCTGCCAGAATGCGGTTTAGTAAGTTGGTAACCTCTTTCCGTGTACACACCAAACAGAGGGGCTGGGATGAGGGTTCCATGGCCCTGGATTAAAGCCAGTCATCCGGTCAGGGGGCATGGGTGTTTCCGGTTGGGACCGAGAGGGGGGCACCCCTTAGAGCGCGCGTATAGAAATTTGATCCCATGCTACGTGAGGTTGTAGCCTCCCCGTCTCAAGGTTTTTCTGGAGCGTTGCCGAGGGTGATTCCTGGCTTCAGAATGTTGAATGGGTGTGTACTGGTTAGACGTGTTTCTTCCAAAGCACCATAAACGGAACTAGTCCCCGTGACTACTGAAATCCGTTGGCTGTGGTTAAAGTACAAACTCTGCAGAGTCAAATCCTTCCGAGTCATCGTATCCATGGTCAAGTAACGTGATCAGCGTATCCATGTCTATGTCATAACCTCGTGGTATATTTTTTCTTTCCGGTAAGCGAGCGTGAGTAGTAAACTTGGCTGAACGTTATTCCTGTGGATGGACTAACCCTGTTGTTTATCTCATGCCTGATTATTCTCTTGATATGATTTAAAATTCATGAGCTACTAAGTTATGAATATAAGCCCTTTATGTGATGTCGCTCAGACATCCGACTGTGGCATGTTTGTCTTTTACTTTCAATATAAGCCCTTTATGTGATGTCGCTCAGACGTCCGACTGTGGCATGTTTGTCTTTTACTTTCAATATAAGCCCTTTATGTGATGTCGCTCAGACGTCCGACTGTGGCATGTTTGTCTTTTACTTTCAATATAAGCCCTTTATGTGATGTCACTCAGACGTCCGACTGTGGCATGTTTGTCTTTTACTTTCAATATAAGCCCTTTATGTGATGTCGCTCAGACGTCCGACTGTGGCATGTTTGTCTTTTATTTTCAATATAAGCCCTTTATGTGATGTCGCTCAGACGTCCGACTGTGGCATGTTTGTCTTTTACTTTCAATATAAGCCCTTTATGTGATGTCGCTCAGACGTCCGACTATGGCACGCACTGCCTTTTATTTTCTATTATAAGCCCCTTTATGTGGTGTCGCCTTGACGCCCGACTGCGGCATTGTTATTCTTGCGTTTTCCTCTCGAGGAGTCATTCAGACCCTCGTTTGGCACCCAGTATATTATTTTGGGATTTCGGGAGGACTACCGCCCGACTTCTCTTTTATTTCCTGTGCAGTATTATCTCTATGTCTGAGTCCACTTCTTAACCTATTCATATGCATCATGTCTACATTTGTTATATCTTATGTCCGAACTGTCTTGCGAGTACTTTCATAGTACTCACCTGGCTTGTTGATTTGGCCAGATGTTGATGAAGGCGATCTCATGGATGAAGAGTTTGATAGTGAGTCCGACGCCTAGAGGAGTCCCAGTCAGCCCCGTGCGATCCTGGATATTGGTCACTTGTATTATATACGCTTCCGCCACCCGCAATAAATCTCCTCGAGCTTCACCCCGACGCTCGAAGAGCTGTAGTTTTCAGGAGTCATATCACCCGCTTCGCGGTGATATTTTCACCACCGTTGTTATCGTGAGTTAGTAGTTATGCCACCCTATCCGCCGTTGTGTTTTATCGGCGTACTTGTAATAAATTGTTGAGCAGTCTCCGCTCAACCTTGTATTATATTCAGTACTCCTGGTATTTTTCTTCTGTGACCAAGATATTGTCTACCAGTGAGAAGGAATTCTTTTTTACTGGTCCGTAAAAGGGATTGGTCTCTCAATAAATATTTTATTGAAAAATGGGTCGTGACAAGCTTGGTATCAGAGCCAGGCTGACTGTAGGAAGCCACTAGGTGCGATCGCTAATCGGTTATTAGCGTCTTTTGTGCTTTTTCAGCATTTTGCAAATGTAGCTATTTTCTGTTGGTCATCATAAATTTATGACATGACTACTCAAAAATTTTGCCTACTTTTGTAGATGGCTGGCAGCAACTGCGAGACTCGAGTGTTCACTAACGTGCCCGAGGGGTTTGTCAAACTCCTCGTCTCCATCACCAAGCTTGCGATCAAGCCAGCGACTCGTCCGGAGTTCACGCTTTATCAGCACAAGCTCAGCGACGACGTTTCTATGCACCAGGCCGTGGTGCAATTCAAGGGAGGACGTTCTGCGTCTCGCCACTTCCGTTTTGTGGGAAGGGCCATGCCTACGGAGAGGCATGCCATGCAGATGGCTGCCCGCGAGGCGATAGCTCGCCTTCGGGACATTCTTCCTATGATGAAGACTCGTCGCTACCGCTACCTCCCATGCCACGTGCCATATACTTGTCACTATGCATTCACCTGCCATAGGGGAGAGCGAGATGAAGCCATCGAGATGGTTGTGGAGTACCTCAAGGCTCTGGAAGAATCTTTCGACAACCTCGTGGATGATCTTGTGGCTGCCCGCATGGACTTAGTTCGGGGCGGTCCTGCCAGCAGGAAGGAGCTTCTCCACACGGCACCGCCTCTGACATTCGTCTCATCCTCAGCATCTTATGCACCGGCCATTTTGGCCACTGCTCGCCGTCTGCCTACCACTGAGGAGTTCGACCGAGTCATCGCTCCTACTCCAGTCAGAGCTGTACTGCCTGCCGCACCCGCACTGCCGCCTGTCGCTCCCACACCATCACCGCAGCGCAGTGCTTCGCGCCTGGAGCCTGCTAGGGAGGAGGTGGAGGTTGAATCTCCTGCACCGCTGAGTCTTGCCCTCGGCAAGGGAAAGGACATCGTCACCATCTCCGACTGAGAGCGCCGAGTAGCCGCGCGTTATGTCTGCTTGTATGATGTGTTTTATCTATACGCTAGTTTGTATTAGTGTGTTCGCTGCTTTCCGGAGGAGTGTGCTAGTCTAAATAACATGTCAGGATTGTGTACGCACATCCTGAGTGCTGTATCGTGTGTTTGCTTTTCGCGTGTAAGATTTGTGTTAAGCGTTTCTTCTCCGTGCGAAATTGTTTATGTTTTTTTTTCAAAAAATCTTGAGGTCTTTTAAATTTTTACCTTTGCAAGATTTTCCTTGTGTCACACAGTTCTTCTCATGAGTTTTGCAAAATAATACCCCCAGACTGGAAAAATGTCTCGCCCGTGGACTCGCTCCATGCCCAATCAGCCAGAAGGAGTTTATGGGACACAGACTAGCAACAACTTCACTCAGGGACAGTCCAGTCAACAGGACAGCGAAGCAGCCTTGTCTCAAGTATGCCGTCTCTTCGAACAAAGCCAGCAACAGCACCAAGAGATGATGACCCACGTCATCAATATGGGAAACCACCGTGAGCCGTACCAGCCACACTCCAAGTTATCTGAGTTACAGAAGACTCGCCCTTCAACGTTTGCTCACACCGATAGGCCGCTGGAAGCCGATGATTGGCTTCGTGACATCGAAAGGAAGCTGATTATTGCTCAGTGTTCAGATAATGAGAAGGTGCTTTATGCACCACACTACCTTACTGGAGCAGCTGCAGCATGGTGGGAAAACTTCCTACACATGCATCCCAGTGAACACAACATCACCTGGGAAGAGTTCAAGGAAGGCTTTCATGGGGCACACATCCCCAGGAGCATCATAAAAATCAAGAAGAGAGAATTTGACGACCTCAAGCAAAGAGGCATGTCAGTGACAGAATACAACGGTCAGTTTACCCAGCTATCTCGTTATGGCTACGACGAGCACATGATAGAGAACAAGAAGATGGAAAAATTCCTGGAAGGCCTGACACCGGCACTAAGATGCCAACTGGTTGTACACACTTTCCCGGATTTTAAAACTCTGGTTGACAAGGCCATTACCTTGGAGAATGAGCGCCGTAGTCTGGAAGATATCCGTAAGCGAAAGAGGGACAAGACGACTCTTGCTCGCAACAACCGAAGCAAGACTGAGGTTCCAAGGACAGAAGCAAGGAAATCCACGACTACTGATCTAAGGCCAGTCAGACAGTTTCATGCCAGGCACAAGCAGTTCACGTACCGTCCAGGGGTCACATGCTATGCTTGTGGTGAAGAAGGGCACTATGCTAAACAGTGCCCAAAGCCAAGGAACTCGGCCCCCAAGCCAAACAATGGTGGGAATAATCCAGCCCCCAAGCGCAACAATTTCAATCCCAACAACAACCACAGGAAGGGTCACCTGAACCATGTGACCAAGGAAGAAGCGCAGAATGCCCCAGACATCGTGCTCGGTACGTTCCCTGTCAACACAGTACCTGCCATAGTTTTGTTTGATTCTGGAGCTTCCCATTCGTTCGTTTCGAAGAATTTTGTTTTGCGACATGGTTTTCCGATACTTCCCTTGGAAAAGTCTATGGTCATCAAGTCCCCTGGAAATAAGCAGATCGCTCAGAGTTACTGCCAAGGAGTGATCATTGAGTTCGAAGGACTACAGTTCCAAGCTAATCTCATCGTGTTGGAAAATAAAGGACTGGATGTCATCATAGGGATGGACTGGTTGACCACCAACAAAGGATTTATTGATTGTTTCAATCGGACTGTGATCCTCACCCATCATCAAGGCAAGACAATTAAGGTTACAGCTCAAGAGAGACCTCGGTCACGGCAACCAAAATTGAACAAAGTGGACATTTCAGAACTAAGAAAAGTTCCAGTGGTATGCGAGTTTCCTGACGTATTTCCTGAAGAACTACCAGGCATGCCACCAGACCGAGAGATAGAGTTCAGCATTGAACTAGCACCTGGCACCGCTCCCATCTATAAGAAGCCTTATAGAATGGCACCCTCAGAATTGGTAGAATTGAACGAGCAGATAAAGGAATTACTGGACAAAGGTCTTATTCGAGCCAGCTCCTCACCTTGGGGTTCGCCAGTATTATTCGCCAAGCAAAAGGATGGGACACTAAGATTGTGTATAGACTATCGAGCTCTCAATATGGTCACCATCAAAAACAAATATCCGATGTCGCGGATAAATGATTTGTTTGATCAACTCGCGCAAGCCAAGGTGTTCTCAAAAATTGATTTGAGATCAGGATATCATCAATTGAAAGTATGGGCAGAAGATATCCCTAAAACAGCATTCACCTCCAGATACGGATTATATGAGTTTACAGTGATGCCTTTTGGTCTAACGAATGCCACCGCATATTTCGTCCACCTCATGAACAAAGTGTTTATGAAATTCGTGGACAAATTTGTTGTGGTGTTCATTGACGATATTCTGGTTTACTCAAGGACACCGGAAGAGCACGCTGAGCATCTCAGAATTGTTTTGGGAGAATTAAGGAAACATCAGTTGTACGCCAAATTTAGCAAGTGTGAGTTTTGGCTAAGGCAAGTTGGTTTCCTAGGCCACATATTAAACCAAGAAGGCGTGGCCGTAGACCCAGAAAAAGTCAAAGCCATACTTGACTGGAAGCCACCCGCCAACGTGACAGATGTGCGGAGTTTCCTTGGAATGGCCGGATATTACAGAAGATTTATTGAAGGATTCTCCACTGTGTCGAAACCAATGACCCAGTTGCTCAAGAAAGACAAAAAGTTTGTATGGACGGAAGCATGCGAGAGAAGCTTCCAAGAGCTTAAGAAGAAGCTAACAACCGCACCGGTCTTAACCGTGCCAGACATACACAAGAGTTTTGAAGTATATTGTGACGCATCCCGGAAGGGTCTCGGATGTGTGCTGATGCAGGATGGCAAAGTTGTCGCGTATGCCTCCAAGCAACTGCGGAAACATGAGGAAAATTACCCAACACATGACTTGGAGCTAGCAGCAGTCATACATGCACTCAAGGAGTGGAGGCACTTTCTGTTGGGAAATCGCTATGAAATATATACGGACCATAAGAGCCTTAAATATATTTTCACGCAACCAGAGCTAAACTTACGCCAACGACGCTGGTTGGAATTGGTCAAGGACTATGATGTCGGTATTCACTACCATCCAGGGAAAGCAAATGTAGTGGCTGATGCCCTTAGTCGGAACCCTAGCCCGGATGACGACAGTCCACGAAACTTGAGGCCTGAGATTCAGCAAGAGTTCACTAGACTCAACATGGTGTTAGTCTCTGAGGCACCGTATCAAATCTGGAGATACAACCCACCCTAGTGGGACAAATTAAGAAGGCTCAACAGGGACATCCCAGCATCGAGGGCATAAAGAGGAAAATGAACCTTGGCAAGGCTGCAGAGTTCGTCACAGACAATGAAGGAATATTATGGTACGGAGACAGAGTTTGCGTACCTAACATTGAGGAACTCAAGCAATGAATCCTAACCGAAAGCCACACCGCTCCATACTCGATCCACCCTGGAGGAACCAAAATGTACAAAGACATTCAGGAAAGATTTTGGTGGCACGGTATGAAAAGAGATATAGCCGCATTTATTGCTTGTTGCGATTCATGTCAGCGCATCAAGGCCGAACATCAAAAGCCAGCAGGGATACTCCAGCCAAACAGGATACCGGAGTGGAAATGGGATGAAATAGGAATGGACTTCATCGTCGGACTACCTCGATCACAACGCGGAAATGACGCCATATGGGTCATTACAGACCGACTAACCAAGGTTGCTCACTTCATTCCCGTGAAGACTACCTACTCCACACAAAGGCTGGCCAAGCTTTATCTCTCCCGTATAGTTTGTTTGCACGGAGTCCCAAAGACTATAATATCTGACCGAGGCACCCAATTTGTCTCCAAATTTTGGGATCACCTGCAACAAGCTCTGGGCACGCAACTAGCTTTCAGTACAGCGTACCACCCTCAGACTGATGGACAAACGGAACGTGTGAACCAAATCCTAGAGGACATGCTGAGAGCCTGTGTGCTCACCTATGGATCCAGTTGGGAAGAGAGTTTGCCGTATGCCGAGTTTGCTTACAACAACAGTTACCAAGCCAGCTTACAGATGGCACCTTTTGAAGCATTGTACGGACGGAGGTGTCGTACCCCACTGAATTGGTCAGAAATAGGTGACAGCCGTATCTTCGGCCCAAACATGCTTAAAGAGGCCGAGGAGAAAGTTAAGCAGATTAGGGACAGACTCAAGACAGCGCAAAGCCGACAAAAGAGCTACTACGATCAAAAACATCGTGAGGTCAGCTTTGAACCCGGTGATTCCGTATACCTACGAGTGTCTCCTATGAGGGGCCTGCAACGGTTCAAAATTAAGGGGAAGCTAGCCCCGAGATTTATCGGACCATTCTGTATAGAGGCACGAAGAGGCACAGTGGCCTACAAACTAGACTTACCCAAGGAGCTGTCAGACGTCCATGACGTGTTCCATGTCTCACAATTGAGAAAATGTGTAAGTAACCCGGAGAAGCATGTATCTCATGAAAGCACTGATATACAACCAGACCTCACCTACAGAGAGAGACCAGTAAAGATTTTGGAAGAGTCTGAAAGGAGGACCCGTCAGAAAACAACAAAAAATTTCGAAGTTCAGTGGAGCAACCACACTGAGGATGAAGCTACATGGGAAAGGGAAGATTTTCTCCAGGCAGAGTATCCATACCTATTTGAGGATCAGCTGAAATCTCGAGGACGAGATTTTTCCTAAGGGGGTAGGTGTTGTGACACCCAAAATTTTATTTGGCTTTTTCAAAACTTTTCCTTGATTTGAGGGAGGTGATTTAAATTTTTCTTCTAAATGAACTCTCCCTCTCAAAATATTTTCTTTTATGACTAGTGCTTCATTTTCGGATTCACTCAAAACTTGATTTTGGTCTTGGAGGTTTTCCTCTTTTATTTGGACTCAAACCAAAATGTTTTTCTCTTGGAAAAATGTCCTTTGAATATTTCTTTAAAAGGCCCTATAGCTTTTGGAATGATCTTTTTCCACTTTCAAAAATTCCTCTTGCCATGACCCAAGGGTAAATTCCCTCCCATAAGCCTTTCCTCATCTTTGGATCATGATATGCTTCAAATCCAGCAAGTTGAATCTCTCCATATAATTATTTCCATTTATTTCTTATCAAAAACAATTTATGCGTTATATCTTGATCCTTGGAGGTTTACAAAGGAACTACTCTTTCTGCTTTGATTTTTGCCCCCAAACCATTTTCCCTTCCTAGTCCTTTGAACCCTCAACCAAGATCCATGAAGATCCACTGGTATCCAGTTCAAAGTTTTCAAACTATACTTGCTGCAAGTTTGGACCAAATTTGCCAAATTTGATGAAATTCATTCAAATCCTTCTCCAAAAATTCTGAGAAAAATCAGGCAGCCTCTGGGTGCATTGAGAGGTCACCTCACCAAGTCCCAGCTCCAGGAAAAAATTTCTTCATACCAAATCATTTCATCGAACACCTGCTGGACACTATTTCTCTAAGGTTCAGTCAAGTTCAGTTAACAGTGTCTGAACTACTATCGTTTCTTCAGTGTCCGTAGTCGATCTCGCCAGTGCCTCGGCGCCGCCGTGTTCCCTGTCCCCTCCCCCTTGTCCTCTGCATCGCACGAGTGCCTGGATGCTTGCGGGCGTCGGCGACGAGCAGGAGGAGGTGCGCCGCCCCGTGACCGACGCCAGCGACGGCTTTGCGGCCGCCAGGAAGAAGCACAGCGTAGACGGCGCTGACCAGCGCCGCCCAAGCCACCGGAGGCCGCCGCGTGGTCTTCCACTCCCCCGTGCGCGCTGCCACCCTCGTCGTGAACCGCTAGGCGCGGAGCGCGCTGTCTGCCGCCGCCGTGCCAGTACGGCGACCCTGGCAAAGACCGACGCCATTACGCCATGCCCGACCGAGTTTAGCAGTGGAACGGGACCAGTAACTCTCACTGGTGCTGCCTGGCCACCTAAACCCACTGCCAAGCCACTGCCTCACCGTAATCGCTCGCCGGAGATTCTCCGTTCACGGCCACCCCCTCGAGCCACCTATAAATAGAGGCCCCGAGCTCCAGCTAGTACCCACACCACCTCTGCACTCCACCAAGACCCCGCCTAGCCACTGGAAGAGCCCCGAGGGAGTCTCCTTCCTCAACTCCGGCCGCCGCGACCCGCCATGGGATCCAGCTCGATTCGCTCCCGTGCGTGCACCTCTGCCTCCCATCTCTTGCCAGTAGCTCTCTAGTGCATCCCTCCTTCTGACCCGCGCTTCAATTCGAAGGTTGCAACACACCACCGGAGTTCCCCACCATCGCCCGAGTCGCCGTCCGCCGGAGAAAGTGTCGCCGTCGACGTGGTGCTCTCCGACGCCCGAGTCCACCACCCACCGACGCGGAAGGACACGCTGATACTCTTGGTACACTCCGATCTCCCTGACTCGCCGTGGTTCGACGCCGGCGACCACCGCAGCCTTCGGGCGCCGGCGAGGTTTTTCAAACCTGACATGTGGACCCCCCACGTCAACCTCTCTTCTTTCACCCCCGAAGCGTTTTCTGTTGGAGCCTTCGGGCAGAGTACGTTTTCTCTGTGGGCTGGCGCGTTTCTATTCGAACCGTTTTCTGTTTTCTCAGTTAAGCCCCTGGAACTTTTCTGTTTCATTACAGATGAGTCCCTGGACAGAAACCCTTATAACTTTTAAATAAAAAGTGATTTTTGAGTGATTCTTTTTCTGACAGTCTTATAATTTTGTCTAGTTTTTTATGGGATTTATTTGAAAAAAAATTGGAACAGCTTTTCTGCACGCGTTGGTTTGCACGTTAGTATGCATTTTTCGCTATACCATAGGTTCCGGGAGAGGTGACGGAGCCGCGAACTTCGCCGAGCTAGACTCCGACTTCTCCGAAACAGGCAAGCATGTTTGAACCTTTGATATGATAGGTGTTTTGCATGTTTGCGTGAAAGGTTGTGCATGGCGTATGAGTATCGGTGAGTATCTCGTTGCATGTGAGGAAACTACCAGTGTGTTCCAAAGTTACTGTGATCTCTGATGAGATATGGCCTAGTCATGTGGTGACATGAAGGGCAGTAAGGTGGTACTGTTGTAGCATGCCAGCCTTACGTCATCCGATTAATTCCGACGTTAACGTGGACGGAGTCACGTTATCGTTCTTCCCCCTTCCGTGCTACCACATGTTTTCTGCCAGAATGCGGTTTAGTAAGTTGGTAACCTCTTTCCGTGTACACACCAAACAGAGGGGCCGGGATGAGGGTTCCATGGCCCTGGATTAAAGCCAATCATCCGGTCAGGAGGCATGGGTGTTTCCGGTTGGGACCGAGAGGGGGGCACCCCTTAGAGCGCGCGTATAGAAATTTGATCCCATGCTACGCGAGGTTGTAGCCTCCCCATCTCAAGGTTTTTCTTGAACGTTGCCGAGGGTGATTCCTGGCTTCGAAATATTGAATGGGTGTGTACTGGTTAGACGTGTGTCTTCCAAAACACCGTAAACGGAACTAGTCCCCGTGACTACTGAAATCCGTTGGCTGTGGTTAAAGTACAAACTCTGCAGAGTCAAATCCTTCCGAGTCATCGTATCCATGGTCAAGTAACGTGATCAGCGTATCCATGTCTATGTCATAACCTCGTGGTATATTTTTTTCTTTCCGGTAAGCGAGCGTGAGTAGTAAACTTGGCTGAACGTTATTCCTGTGGATGGACTAACCCTGTTGTTTATCTCATGCCTGATTATTCTCTTGATATGATTTAAAATTCATGAGCTACTAAGTTATGAATATAAGCCCTTTATGTGATGTCGCTCAGATGTCCGACTGTGGCATGTTTGTCTTTTACTTTCAATATAAGCCCTTTATGTCATGTCGCTCAAACGTCCGACTGTGGCATGTTTGTCTTTTACTTTCAATATAAGCCCTTTATGTGATGTCGCTCAGACGTCCGACTGTGGCATGTTTGTCTTTTACTTTCAATATAAGCCCTTTATGTGATGTCGCCCAGACGTCCGACTGTGGCACGCACTGCCTTTTATTTTCTATTATAAGCCCCTTTATGTGGTGTCGCCTTGACGCCCGACTGCGGCATTGTTATTCTTGCGTTTTCCTCTCGTGGAGTCATTCCGACCCTCGTTTGGCACCCAGTATATTATTTTGGGATTTCGGGAGGACTACCGCCCGACTTCTCTTTTATTTCCCGTGCAGTATTATCTCTATGTCTGAGTGCATTTGTTAACCTATTCATATGCATCATGTCTACATTTGTTATATCTTATGTCTGAACTGTCTTGCGAGTACTTTCATAGTACTCACCTGGCTTGTTGATTTGGCCAGATGTTGACGAAGGCGATCTCATGGATGAAGAGTTTGATAGTGAGTCCGACGCCTACAGGAGTCCCAGTCAGCCCCGTGCGATCCTGGATATTGGTCACTTGTATTATATACGCTTCCGCCACCCGCAATAAATCTCCTCGAGCTTCACCCCGACGCTCGAAGAGCTGTAGTTTTCAGGAGTCATATCACCCGCTTCGCGGTGATATTTTCACCACCGTTGTTATCGTGAGTTAGTAGTTATGCCACCCTATCCGCCGTTGTGTTTTATCGGCGTACATGTAATAAATTGTTGAGCAGTCTCCGCTCAACCTTGTATTATATTCAGTACTCCTGGTATTTTTCTTCTGTGACCAAGATATTGTCTACCAGTGAGAAGGAATTCTTCTTTACTGGTCCGTAAAAGGGATTGGTCTCTCAATAAATATTTTATTGAAAAACCGGTCGTGACATCTAGCAGGTAGCATGCCGAGATGCAGTTGCGTCGAACGGAGCCCCCGTGGGAGGAGATGATGGCTCCGGGGAGTTCAGAATCATAATCGACAGATAGCTGACGACGGTCGAGATTAAGAGGCGCGGTGCGCCACAGAGTGCGCCACCGAGATGCGAGGACTTGTGTGCGGCAGCCATCCTTGGTGGGGAGAAGGGAGATGATCTCCCCAAGGATTCTGTCCGGGAGATCGCCGATGCGGTTCGTCGGAGATTCTACTGGTTCCTCAGGTCCAGGGGGCGCTTCTGGCCGCACAGCCGGGTCGAAGATCTACATCCGGCGGCAGCGCTGGTCGGAGCCTCATCTATGTTCATACCAGTCTGAAAGAAAAAAATGGCATAACATGTAGGACACTTGAAATCAATTCCCAAGATCAGGAAGAAAAAAGGCACAAACATATATGTAGGTGACTAACCGGTTTTCCGTCGGAGTCACAGTTGTTGCCAGAGTTGTTGTTGACCTCCGGCTCCAGCTGGGGGGGCACGACGGCGCTGGCGAATTCAAGGTCGTGCTGCTGCCCGCGCAAGACCTCGTCGGCGGCGACGGAAACCTCTGTGGCCAGCTTGATGCGTTGTGCAGGTGCTTCACCAGCCCCGGCGTCGCCACTCCCTCCGATGGTGTGCTTCGGCGGCATCGTCATACACTCCGGAGTCCAGACGTCGGTGACCACTGTGGACCGGGGGTGTGGCCGCCTATTATGGCCGGCGGCTCGGGCATGCGATTAATACGGACCAGTGGGAGCGAGGCAGGCTGCGGTCAAAAGTTGTCTCGCCTCCCGGTGAGCCTGCGCGGCGGACATCTGCCATTCCTACCATCATTTCACACAGCTACTCGCACACCTCCCCGTCGATACACACACCTGCACGCACGCCTCTCGGTATGCCTGCGCGGCGGACTGCTCGCATGTGTCCTGTCAACTCACGCCTGCTCGCACGACACACGGGGCGTGTGGCAGCACGTATATTTTTTGGTTTATTTTCTGCCGCTTTACTGCTTCACCGAACCGTTTGCGTTGAAGAAATGCACAAATCCTGCGTTGAACATCTTGCACGCTTCCCGGTGAACCTGCGCACCAGACGTGTTTTGGATTTACTAGAATTTTAAAACCAGGCATCTAAATGTTTTACCGGCAATCAACAGTGCCCTGGTGTTTAAAAATCATTCTCATTTCTTGCATGGGACCTAAGCATGCACATAAGGACACATATTTGATTTTTCAACCAATTTATAGTCACTTGAGCATGCGCATGTAGTTCAAATTTGAATTATGCACATAAATGCATTGAAAACTCAGTTAATGCATAAAAATGTCCAAACGAACCCCGAAAAATTACAAAAATTCACACAACACTCTTTTTGTTCTATGTTGGCACGAGAAAAAAACTTGAAAGGCATTAAGAGGCAATGGATATCGTTTCGTCCCCAAAGGTGGGACATTCCCTACCGAAAACCATCATGCTTGTTGTGAGAAGCTCTGGTTTGTGAGAAGCATATACCCAAACCTACCCCAAATGGGACAAAATTTGTACCACGGCATGTTGATGCCACTCCATGATAGCATGCCAAGTTTCATGAATTTCAGACGAGTTTTGGATTTACTAGAATTTAAAAACTAGGCATCTCACTGTTTTGCCGGCAATCAACGGTGCCATGGTGTTTGAAATTCATTCCCATTTCTTGCATGGGACCTAAGCATGCACCCAATGACAAAGATTTGATTTTTCAATGAATTTATATGCACTGGAGCATGTGCATGTAGTTCAAATTTGAAATACGCACATAAATGCATTGAAAACTCAGTTAATGCATAAAAATGTCCAAACGAACCCCAAAAAATCACAAAAATCACACAACACTCCTGTTGTTCTATGTTGACACGAGAAAAAACTTGAAAGAAATAACAGGAAATGGATATCGTTTCGTCCCCAAAGGTGGGAGGTTCCCAACCGAAAACCATCATGCTTGTTGTGAGAAGCTCCGGTTTGTCAGAAGCATATACCCAAACCTGCCCCAAATGGGACAAAATTTGTACTACGGCATGTTGATGCCGCTCCATGATAGCATGCCAAGTTTCATGAATTTCAGACGAGTTTTGGATTTACTAGAATTTAAAAACCAGGCATCTCACTGTTTTGCGGGCAATCAACGGTGCCCTATTGTTTGAAATTCATTCCCATTTGTTGCATGGGACCTAAGCATGCACCCAAAGACAAAGATTTGATTTTTCAACGAATTTATATGCACTGGAGCATGCGCATGTAGTTCAAATTTGAATTATGCACATGAATGCATTGAAAACTCACTTAGTGCATAAAAATGTCCAAACAAACCCGAAAAATCACAAAAATTCACACAACACTCCTGTTGTTCTATGTTGACACGAGAATAAAACTTGAAAGCAATAAGAGGCAATGGATATCGTTTCGTCCCCAAAGGTGGTACGTTCCCTACCGAAAACCATCATGCTTGTTGTGAGAAGCTCCGGTTTGTGAGAAGCATATACCAAAACCTGCCCCAAATGGGACAAAATTTGTACCACGGCATGTTGATGCTGCTCCATGATAGCATGCCAAGTTTCATGAATTTCAGACGAGTTTTGGATTTACTAGAATTTAAAAACCAGGCATCTCACTGTTTTTCCGGCAATCAACGGTGCCCTGATGTTTGAAATTCATTCCCATTTCTTGCATGGGACCTAAGCATGCACCCAACAACAAAGATTTGATTTTTCAACGAATGTATATGCACTGGAGCATGCACATGTATTTCAAATTAGAATTATGCACATAAATGCATTGAAAACTCACTTAATGCATAAAAATGTCCAAACGAACCCTGAAAAATCACAAAAATTCACACAACACTCCTGTTGTTCTATGTTGACACGAGAAAAAACTTCAAAGCAATAAGAGGCAATGGATATCGTTTCGTCCACAAAGGAGAGACGTTCCCTACTGAAAACCATCATGCTTGTTGTGAGAAGCTCTGGTTTGTGAGAAGCATATACCCAAACCTGCCCCAAATGGGACAAAATTTGTACCACGGCATGTTGGTGATGCTCCATGATAGCATGCCAAGTTCATGAATTTCAGATGAGTTTTGGATTTACTAGAATTTAAACCAGGCATCTCACTGTTTTGTCGGCAATCAACGGTGCCCTGGTGTTTGAAATTCATTCCCATTTCTTGCATGGGACCTAAGCATGCACCCAATGACAAAGATTTGATTTTTCAACGAATTTATATGCACTGGAGCATGCGCATGTAGTTCAAATTTGAATTATGCACATAAATGCATTGAAAACTCACTTAATGCATAAAAATGTCCAAACGAACCCCAAGAAATCACAAAAATTCACACAACACTCTTGTTGTTCTATGTTGACACGAGAAAAAAATCTTGAAAGCAATAAGAGGCAATGGATATCATTTTGTCCCCAAAGGTGGGACATTCCCTACCGAAAATCATCATGCTTGTTGTGAGAAGCTCCGGTTTGTCAGAAGCATATACCCAAACCTGCCCCAAATGGGACAAAATTTGTACCACGGCATGTTGATGCCGCTCCATGGTAGCATGCCAAGTTTCATGAATTTCAGACGAGTTTTGGATTTACTAGAATTTAAAAACCAGGCATCTTACTGTTTTGCCGGCAATCAACGGTGCCATGGTGTTTGAAATTCATTCCCATTTCTTGCATGGGACCTAAGCATGCACCCAACGACAAAGATTTGATTTTTCAACGAATGTATATGCACTGGAGCATGCACATGTATTTCAAATTAGAATTATGCACATAAATGCATTGAAAACTCACTTAATGCATAAAAATGTCCAAACGAACCCTGAAAAATCACAAAAATTCACACAACACTCCTGTTGTTCTATGTTGACACGAGAAAAAACTTCAAAGCAATAAGAGGCAATGGATATCGTTTCGTCCACAAAGGAGAGACGTTCCCTACTGAAAACCATCATGCTTGTTGTGAGAAGCTCTGGTTTGTGAGAAGCATATACCCAAACCTGCCCCAAATGGGACAAAATTTGTACCACGGCATGTTGGTGATGCTCCATGATAGCATGCCAAGTTCATGAATTTCAGATGAGTTTTGGATTTACTAGAATTTAAACCAGGCATCTCACTGTTTTGTCGGCAATCAACGGTGCCCTGGTGTTTGAAATTCATTCCCATTTCTTGCATGGGACCTAAGCATGCACCCAATGACAAAGATTTGATTTTTCAACGAATTTATATGCACTGGAGCATGCGCATGTAGTTCAAATTTGAATTATGCACATAAATGCATTGAAAACTCACTTAATGCATAAAAATGTCCAAACGAACCCCAAAAAATCACAAAAATTCACACAACACTCTTGTTGTTCTATGTTGACACGAGAAAAAAATCTTGAAAGCAATAAGAGGCAATGGATATCATTTTGTCCCCAAAGGTGGGACATTCCCTACCGAAAATCATCATGCTTGTTGTGAGAAGCTCCGGTTTGTCAGAAGCATATACCCAAACCTGCCCCAAATGGGACAAAATTTGTACCACGGCATGTTGATGCCGCTCCATGGTAGCATGCCAAGTTTCATGAATTTCAGACGAGTTTTGGATTTACTAGAATTTAAAAACCAGGCATCTTACTGTTTTGCCGGCAATCAACGGTGCCATGGTGTTTGAAATTCATTCCCATTTCTTGCATGGGACCTAAGCATGCACCCAACGACAAAGATTTGATTTTTCAACGAATTTATATGCACTGGAGCATGTGCATGTAGTTCAAATTTGAATTATGCACATAAATGCATTGAAAACTCACTTAATGCATAAAAATGTCCAAACCAACCCTGAATAATTCCAATTCTTTTATGATCACTGCAGATAAAAGGTCTAGGAATTCAAACCCCGTCCATGGCCGCTGTGACCCCATTATGTAATTCAAATCAAGACCAAAAATCAAGTAGATCCCACACATTTTATTATAACCAACCATGTGAGATGCAGCACAAAATATCTTTGGACCGTGTCTGAATAAGGGACCGTGTCTGATGACACTTTGTGCACCAGTTTTTTGGCTGAAGCGATTCCAAATTTTCGGCTTCCACAGAAATATACCTCCCCGCCCCCTCCCCCTTACCAAAAGCCACATTTCCCCTCTTTCTGCCTTCCTTTCCAAGTAGAAACCTTCACTCCTTGCTTACAACGCCGCCGCCTCCTCGCCGGCGAGCTTCCTTCATGTTGCTCGGCCTCGCCTATCCAGGCCGGTAATCCACACCCGACCCCCATCCTCCTTCTCCTTCCACATCCCACATGGCCCGACCGCCGGCGCGAGCGCGACACCTTCCACCCAAATCACCGACCCCTCCACCAAATAAGCGCCGGCCTAAGCCATGGTGCAAGAAGTATAGCCAGGACCTCAAGGAGCATTTGGCAGCAGAGAAGCAAATCGCGGCCGCACGCGCAGATGAGGTCGCGATGGCTGCCATTCGTGCCGACCTCCATATCTTGGAGGAGCACCTCGCCGTCGAGGCCACCGTTGACGCCTCGCGCGCCAACGCCGCGACGCGGTTGGCTGCTTTAAATGACAGTTTGTGGCATTTTCTTGAGGCGACCATCGGTGCCTTCGACAAAGACTACAAGATGTTTTCTCAGCATGCACATGCTTACCTCATCTCGAGAGCCAGCAGGTTGGTGCCCGGAGCGGGTCATGCAACTCACCACTACAACGAGGGCACCCACGATGCGGAGGCCTCGCCCTCTTCCATATCCAAGGAGCTAATCGTCATCGATATCTCCGACAATGAGGAGTAGCTTGTCTTATTTTCTCACTATAAGGACCCATGTTCAGTTTGCTAGCTATTGCCTTTCCTTAACAAATTCTAGTGAATTGTGCTATCTACTTTTACCATGCAATCTTATGCTATAGTGTATATGTTATATATGTCGTGCAATGTGGTGTTCAATTAACTGCTTGGTTCAATTCTGCAAATGTGATGTTCAATTCTTCTATTAGGAGTATGTTATATTGTTTAATTGGTGTTTACTTAACTGCTTGGTTCATTTGTTGTGGCTTGGTTCACTTGTTGTGGTGTTTAGTTAACTGCTTGGTTCAATTCTGCAATGCGATGTTCAATTGTTGTGGATGCATTCTGTTATTGTATACCATGTGAGGAATAAATCGAATTTGGCTGTACTAAATACATGAGAAACAAATACAATTGCTATATTTCCAAGTTTGTTAAGCATGCTTGGTTTGGTTAACTACCTGATCTTCTATTAGGAGTATGTTATATTGTGCAATGTGGTGCTCAGTTAACATTTGGTTCATTTGTTGTGGTGTTTAGTTAACTGCTTGGTTCAATTCTGCAATGCGATGTTCAATTGATGTGGCTGCATTCTGTTATTGTATACCATGTGAGGAATAAATCGAATTTGGCTGCACTTAATACATGAGAAGCATATACAAGTGCTATATTTCCTAGTTCTTAATCATGCTTGGATTGGATAAATGGGTTTTCCATGTGGCTTGAATTAATCTTATGAATCTACAATGTGCTTATTTATTATCAACATATTTTACTGATAGCATGCGAACCCTTACTTAACCTGATGACTAACTACCTTATATGTGTTGTAGGGAAACAATGGGAAGCACTGAGGTTTACAAGATGGTACTAACTATTATACCTTGCGTTTTTGTATTCCTTTGCCCCATTTCCAATATAGAGAAGATATTTATGCACATCCTTGTTTTCAGGCTTCACTGATGATTACCTCTCAAACCACCTCTGTGGTCAGGAGGCGAGGAAATTTTTCATACAACACCCACGGTTCAATATTGAAGTGTTCTTGAAGAGGTCGAAGGATGGACGGTCAATCGTCCACAGGCACTAGCCTAAAGTTGCAAAGACCTTTAACATGAATGAAGCCTCAATATTCGCCTTCCGCTTCAGCAGTTTTCCAGATGAGATGCATCTCTCTATGTACCATCTGAGATGCTAATTTCTAAAGGTTCTAGATGTTGCATGTGAAACTTGCTGTTGGTGCAGTTGTGTAATGGGGTAGCTGAGTGCTGAAGCTATATCATGTTGTACTCCGATGTATTTCAATTATGAAATCCTGCTTCCTTAATATGGAAATGGAATATATTATGTGCTTAATATGAATGTCAGTTAGATTAGTAAATGGATTATTAATAATAGCGCAATTAGCCCGCTAATTGGCCAATTAGCTTGCTAATTGGGTTTTCCTATTGCAAATGGTTAATGAGAAACCACTGTGGGCGATGACCTCAGGCAACGCACACAGTTTCTAGGAATAAACCGTGTTGGATCAATGAACAATCACATATGACATTCTCTTCAAAAATGTTTGCGTTACGCCACCGTGCGCAAACGTTTTCCCTGGAGCGACTGTGTGGGATGTACATATGAACAGAAATGTTTAGCGGGGAGTGTCTGTGTGGGATGTACTTGCGACCGGAAACAATTTCGCTGTATAATTGTATTTTTTTAGCTATATTGTATGTATTTCTGTATTTGCGCGCTCGTCGGTCGCACACGACCTCATTTTGTCAAACGTGTGTCCCAGGAGGGCATATCCCCGACGGTTTCTGGGTCGTGTGGGAAGGACCCCCCTATCGCCCACACGCACTTGGCGACGGTTCCAGATGCCGTCACGGAAAGGGGTTAAAAACCGTTTGTTTAGGACCGACGCGCACCAGTGTTCTTTGACTGATCCATTTTGAACTCCTTCAAAATCTTATAAAGGTATGTACTCATCGAAAGTCTTATCAAGTGTCTTGATCTATCTTTATAGATCTTGATGCCCAATATGTAAGTAGCTTCACCGAGGTCTTTCTTTGAAAAACTCCTTTCAAACACTCCTTTATGCTTTCTAGAAAATTCTACATCATTTCCGATCAACAATATGTAGTTCACATATACTTATCAGAAAGGTTGTAGTGCTCCACTCACTTTCTTGTAAATACAGGCTTCACCGCAAGTCTGTATAAAACTATATGCTTTGATCAACTCATCAAAGTGTATATTCCAACTCTGAGATGCTTGCACCAGTCCATAAATGGATCGCTAGAGCTTGCACAGTTTGTTAGCACCTTTAAGATCGACAAAACCTTCTGGTTGCATCATATACAACTCTTCTTTAATAGATCCATTAAGGAATGCAGTTTTGACATCCATTTGCCAGATTTTATGAAATGCGGCAATTGCTAACATGATTCGGACAGACTTAAGCATTGACACGAGTAAGAAAATCTCATTGTAGTCAACACCTTGAACTTGTCGAAAACCTTTCGCAACAAGTCAAGCTTTGTAGACAGTAACATTACGGTCAGCGTTAGTCTTCTTCTTGAAGATCCATTTATTTTCTATGGCTTGCCGATCATCTCAAAGTCCACACTTTGTTCTCATACATGGATCCCATCTCAGATTTCATGGCCTCAAGCCATTTCGCGGAATCTGGGCTCATCATCGCTTCCTCAAAGTTCGTAGGTTCGTCATGGTCTAGTAACATGACTTCCAGAACAGGATTACCGTACCACTTTGGTGCAGATCATACTCTAGTTGACCTATGAGGTTCGGTAGTAACTTGATCTGAAGTTTCATGATCATCATTATTAGCTTCCTCACTAGTTGGTGTAGGCATCATGAGAACGGATTTCTCTGATGAGCTACTTTCCAATTCGAGAGAAGGTACAATTACCTCATCAAGTTCTACTTTCCTCCCATTCACTTCTTTCGAGAGAAACTCCTTCTCTAGAAAGGATCCATTCTTAGCAACAAAGATCTTGCCTTCGGATCTGTGATAGAAGGTGTACCCAACAGTTTCTTTTGGGTATCCTATGAAGACGCACTTCTCCGATTTGGGTTCGAGCTTATCAAGCTGAAGCTTTTTCACATAACCATCGCAACCCCAAACTTTAAGAAATGATAGCTTAGGTTTCTTGCCAAACCACAGTTCATACGGTGTCATCTCAACGGATTTAGATGGTGCCCTATTTAACGTGAATGTAGCTGTCTCTAATGCATAACACCAAAATGATAGTGGTAAATCGGTAAGAGACATCATAGATCGCACCATATCTAATAAAGTATGGTTATGACATTCGGACACACCATTACGCTGTGGTGTTCCAGGTGGCGTGAGTTGTGAAACTATTCCACATTGTTTTAAATGAAGGCCAAACTCGTAACTCAAATATTCGCCTCTGCGATCAGATTGTAGAAACTTTATTTTCTTGTTACGATGATTCTCCACTTCACTCTGAAATTCTTTGAACTTTTCAAACGTTACAGACTTGTGTTTCATTAAGTAGATATACTCATATCTGCTCAAATCATCTGTGAAGGTCAGAAAAATAACGATACCCGTCGCGAGCCTCAACACTCATTGGACCGCATACATCCGTATGTATTATTTCCGATAAGTCAGTTGCTCGCTCCGTTGTTCCGTAGAACGGAATCTTAGTCATCTAGCCCATGAGGCATGGTTCGCAAGCATCAAGTGATTCATAATCAAGTGATTCCAAAAGCCCATCAGCATGGAGTTTCTTCATGCGTTTTACACCAATATGACCTAAATGGCAGTGCCACAAACACTAAAAAAATACACTTATGTGATGATACGTGTTTGTCACAATAGGTCACGTTTTCTGTCATGCATGTACATCCATGACAAATTTATGACAGAATCAAGATAGTCATACATGTGTTGTCGTAGAAGTGTTCCATGACATTACCAAAATTATCATCACGGAAGTGTCCACTTCCATGACGACAAATCACGCGTCACAGAAGTGCTTTTGTCAAGGGTGACCGACACGTGGTATCCACCGTAACGGAACGCCTTTAAGCTATCGGGTCCAGTTTTGGATCCGATAACCCGTTAACAGCCCGGACCAATGGGGATTTTCCACGTGTAAAATCATCATTGGCCGGAGGAAACACGTGTTGCCTCACCGTTGGGACAGATGTCATCCACTCATTGGACAGGAGGCGCCTATGATAGGTTGACACATGGCACGGCCCAACAGTGGCCCATTCCGGTGAAAAAGGCCGGCCCAGTAAAAAATAGCAGGCCGGCCCATATAAGGCCTACTTGTGTCAGGTCCATTTAAGCCCACGGCCCATACGAGATGTGCCAATTCGGCCCGTCAACGGCCCGTTAAAGATTTGACACCATTGCAGCCTATCATCAGTTCGAGCCTGTTAATAGCCCGCTATATATTTGGGCTCAATATCGGCCCGATGAGATGTCGTCCTGTTAACGGCCCATTCAGTGGATGGGCCAATTTTCACGATGTACATCTTTCGGCCTTTTAGCGACCCATTTAAATATTGGGCTAATTTCTGGCCCGGTGTGTCTTTCAGCCTGTTGACGGCCCATAAATCAGTTGGGCCATTTGTAGTCGGACCTGAGTTTCGGCCTTTTAGTGACCCATTTAAGTGTTGGGCCAATTTCCAGCCCGGTATGTCTTTCAGCCTAGTGTTGGCCCATATATCTGTTGGGGCATTTGTAGTCGGACCTGAGTTTTGGCCTTTTAGCGACCCATTTAAGTGTTGGGCCAATTCCCGTCCCTGTGTGCCTTTCAGCCTGTTAACGGACCATAAATGAGTTGGGCCATTTGTAGTCGGACCTGAGTTTTGGCCTTTTAACGACCCATGCCCTTCATGGTCCAATACCAGCCCGGTTTCTCTTTCGGCCTGCTAAAGGCCCACAACATAGTTGGGCCATTTACAATACGACCTGACTTTCAGCCTCTTAGCGGCCCATGCTCTTCATGGTCCAGTACAAGCCCGCTATCTCTTTCGGCCTGCTAAAGGCCCACAGTATAGTTGGGCCATATGTAGCCCGAACTTAGTAACGGCCCGTGAAATCAATTGGGCCCACCTATTGCCCGCTTTGATGTCAGCCTGTTAACGACCCGGGAGTTAAGAGGGCCGACCATTAACTTTTGGCCTGGTAACGGCCCATTAACTTAATGGGACCACCAAAGTTCGTACATGTCTTTAGGCCAAATTAGATAATTTAAGCCCATTACGACCAGCAATTATGCACAGGACCAAAACCGATCAAGCAAAGGTACGGCATACAGGGAAAACGTTGCACATCCATCATATATTACAGGAAATTACATCCACTCGGCAATCAAAGATTGATGCCAGTGCAAATAAATGAACAGAACCTAACGATCTACAACGTCACAATCTGCAACCTCAGCACGGATGACGCCCATAAGCATGTGGGCAAGTTCTTGCTGCTTTGCTACACTGTCTCTGAAAACATTGATCAGTTGTTGTGTCGCATGACTCTGCACCTCTAATTCGTCCACCATTTCCATCATTCCTTCAGTCATTAATTGGTTCACAAACATACATTTTTTCCGTTGCATGAGAGAGAGAGGATACTGAACAGATTCAGATGGTGATTTTGGCAGGCTTGTACTATTGATAGTGGAGAGTGTCTCGACCACTGCATAATAACATAAATTAGGAGGGGAACCAAACAGATTAATCATGAGTTATTGGCATATTACCTGGCCTAGATTTATTGGAAAGAAACAATGGGGTTGCCTTGCTGTTTTCAGAGTTTGTCTTCTTATCTTCAGCAGCCTGCACCAAATTAAGACACTAGCATTGCTATCATTGGCCAAGTCAGATAATAGGAAAGCAACATTGGCACAACGAACGTTTGGGCAACTAGCCAACACCAAATTAACACAATATGGCACAGCTATCATCAGCCAGGTAAGGTAATACGAAAGCAACATTGACACAATGAATGAATGGGCAACCAGAGCAGCACTACAATTCAGTAATGTGGATGATATGAGATAGTACACTCATGCAGCTCAGTATGCAAAACTACCAGGCAGTTTTCTTTACAAAAATCAACATTAGCGCCTTTAACATTTTGCTACAACTAATTTTAGATCAGACAAAGGTTGGATTCACGCCGATTAACAAAATACATGCTGATGTAAAAATATAATGATATACAACAGGTACTTACATCGGAATTGGAGCACAGAGAATTCCCGCAAGATATTTTCCTCGAATACAATGCCAATGAAGGAAATCTTCTATCATTTAACCTTATTTCTAAAAGAGAGATGAGTAAGAAACATGTAGAAAATATGATCAGAATGCTATAAAATTTCATGATGCGAGGATACGCACACGCTTCTTAGAATGGAGTTGACATTCTTTTGCTGGACTGGAGCGGACTAGTTCTTTGGCCACTGGAATCTGCTTATTATCAGTGGGAGTTGGGTTTCTCTCTGCTAGAGCAGTATCTATGAAAAATGGAGTTGGTTTATTATCTCCTGGCGTTTGGATCTTTTGCAAAGACCTGGTTTGTAACCCTTCAGATTCTAACATAGCCGTGTTCCCCTTGCATGCCTTATATAGAAGAATGGTGCTTCAATTATAAAACATGCTACAGCAGAGATGGAATAGGTACTGAAGAATAGAAAGGCATGACATATTGACATGTATTCCCTCCATCCGGAAATAAATGGATGGGTCTAGGCATATTTCAGTTCTAGATACATCCAGTTTTATCCATTTCTATGACATGTAATCCGGACGGAGGGAGTATGATGTAAGAGCTAGGGATACGATAGGACAACACAGTAAAAAAACACTGAAACCCCACTACAGAACCAAAGTAATCAAACCCACTGATATGAGATAGTACACGCATGCAGCTCAGGATGCAAAACTACCAGGCAGTTTTCCTTACAAAAATCAACATTGTGGCCTTTAATCATACATTTTGCTACAACTAAATTTGGATCAGATAAAGGTTGGATTCACGCCGATTAACAAAATACATGCTGATGTAAAAATATAGTGATATACAACAGGTACTTACATCTGCATTGGAGTACAGAGAATTCCTGCAAGAATCTTTCCTCACAGACGATACCAGTGCAGAAATTCTTCTATCTGTTAAGCTTATTTTCTAAAAGAGAGATGGGTAAGAAACATGTAGAAAATATGATCAGCATGCTATAAAATTTCATGATGCAAGGATACGCACACGCTTCTTAGAATGGAGTTGACATATTTTTGCTGGACTGGAGCGGACTAGTTCTTTGGCCACTGGAATCTGCTTATTATCAGTAGGAGTTGGGTTTCTCTGTGCTGGAGCAGTATCTATAAAAACTGGAGTTGGTTTATTATCTCTTGGCGTTTGGATCTTTTGCAAAGACCTGGTTTGTAACCCTTCTGATTCTAACATAGTCGTCTTCCCCTTGCATGCCTTGTATAGAAGAATGGTGCTTCAATTATAAAACATGCTACAACAGAGAGATGGAATAGGTACTGAAGAATAGAAAGGCATGACATATTGACATGTATTCCCCCCATCCGGAAAAAATGGATGGGTCTAGGCGTATTTTAGTTCTAGATACATCCTTTTTTATCCATTTCGGCAACATGTAATCCGGACGGAGGGAGTATGGTGTAAGAGCTAGGGATACGACAGGACAACACAGTAAAAAAACACTAGTTGAATGTAAAACTGTATGCTAGCGGAATACGTACAGAAAAAACTAAGGCAACATACACGTGTATGATTGGGAAACTAAGATGGCATTGCAACAGAGCACTAGAACAGCACTTCAATGTAAAAAAACATGGTATGGTAGACAGATGAAGTACATACTGATGAATAACAATCCATAAGATATTCAGAAGCATGATGTCCAAATTAAGCAGATGGCATTGCGATAGAGCAAGGACCTTGTGTGGTGAAGAGGATTCAACATCTTTCTGCAAGTCTTCTGAAGAACTGCCTTTACATGTTCCATCATATTGGGTATCAATGACATCAAGTTTATTGGCCTTTACATTGCTCCGTGAGGTTCTTGTGGATATATCAGTGTGTGCAATTATATCTGGCATGCATGGAAGACAACTAGTAGTTAGATTTATGTAATGAGTGCCTGTAGGAGACGACATAAATAGTACGACTGGGGTTAATTAGCAGCAACAAGTCTCAAAAACTAAAGGGAGAACACAGATGAAAGCTACAGAATATGTATCGTTTGTACTCGAGATTAACTAGATGGCACAGAAAAGTATTAAAGAACAACATAGGTAATACTAGAAGTGGTATAATATTATAATCACCAGCCTGTGGGATAGCATTGGCTGATGGATGATAACTATGGAACAGCGTTACCTAAAGAACAAGTATCTTAGCTGAACTATGGAACAGCGTTAACTCCTGAACAAGACCCGTAAGAGATCAACATGAATATACAGTGAAATGTGATAATCTATTTTCCATGCTTAGATGAATAACAAAGCCATAAATGTTGCACACAAGTAAGATGAGGGTACAACCTATCTGGCCACCATCAATAGGAGTGAGCATCATGTGCTGACTTGTCGATGGCCCTATAGTTGTTGTGGCTGTCCATGTCGGGCACACGCATTCGATGCAGGGAACTGTTGAGTGGGGACTATAGCTCCCTTCTGGTGTATGCTTCCCTTGTTGGAGCAGCTGCGGTGAGTCGGAAGACGGTGTGGCTGAAGATGCAGATAACGCATAATGTTAAGAACGACACATCTCTTTGATCTGAAGAAATACACTAAGAGATCAACAGCAAGGTACGAGAGTGGTCACACGTCTGTTGACTGGGACTAAATTGGGGTCACACGATTTTATTTTATTTTGGTACTGTCCAATCTACGCCGGATGGCTTGATGGCCGTCTTGTGCCTCCCGGCTGACACTGTTAAGAATCTTCCCCGAAGAGCCAGCGACCAACGGCAGAGCAGCTTGCCTCTGTCGTCCGTGGCCCCGGCCAAAACCCCGCTCCCCGCCCCACCGCACTGCGTGGTTGCGCCACCCCCGGGCCAATCCACAAAGACTCGCCGTCATCCAGATCCGGCGGCGGCAGTACCTTGAACCCATGAAACTCTAAGATATCCATCTAAGCGCTGCTTCCACGGCGAACTTGCGGCCCCGCACCCTTACGTTAGACACCAGCCAACCGGCAGCCTAGGAGCTCCACCGCCTCGAGGGGTGCTGCTTCCCATTGGGAATCGATTGGCCCAGAATAAAAATTCAGACAACTGACGCCTAAATAAAGTGATTTGAGATGAGGATGCGACCTATCTAGCGGCATGGTGAAGTAGGCAGGTCCAGCTGCCGAGTCAGTGAGGCCGGCGCGGTTGCGGTGGCCACCGGCGGTAGGGAAACAACGATGTCGCGACGGTCGACGGCTACGGGGAAGCAGCGCCGGGACTCTGGACGGATCCGAAGTTGGAGCCGCTCCGGTGCCGTGAACAACGGCGGGGGTGAATCGACTCCGGTACGGTTCACGCGGCTGTTGTCGAGGCAGCTCCAGCAGCACGGAATAAGAGGCACACGGCCCAGTGCACGACGACAGATGGACAACGTCTCCGGCATTAGGGAGGAGGGCGGCTGTGAAATTGGTGCAGTGGGGGCGCCATGGAGGAGGGGCTGAGGTTTCGCGACTCGGGAGAAGGGAGCTTCCGGGGAGAAGGTGATTTGGCGCCCACGAGGTATGAATGGGGGATTGCGAGGGGAGTGGAACCATGTTTTACGGACGCATTTGTCTGAAATGTGAGGGGGAGTTACAGTTCTACCACTGCCTTTAGGCTTCTCGGCTTGGGTCTGTGTACTGAGGGTCGGGGATAGTAGAGTAACTTTGCTTCTCCCCAAATAGTGGGCGGGAGCGATTTCGGGCGAGGAGGGCGTGTTTTGAAATATAGTGGGCGTGAGCGATTTCGGGCGAGGAGAGCGTGTTTTGAAATAGTGGGCGCAAGCTATTTCGGGCGAGGAGAGTGTGTTTTGCCGACCGAGTTTATGAATTATTCGGCACATGTCATTTCGGCCGAGGAGAAGGCGCGCTTGGATGAAGTTACGAACCTACCCTCGATGCACAACGGGCCAATTAATGCGTCTCCCACATAGGATGGTAATTTCGCGTCTCCCATTTATTTGCTCGGGCGAATTCCACCGAGCAGAGGATGTTTAACGGTTCGTTCAAAATTTGGGAGAACGAGCATCCACGTCTACCTTACCAAGTCGATTCAAATCAAATTTAGAAATATTAGCTTGCCACTTCTTTTTTAGATGGAGAGATGATGCTCGGGAGTAATGTGTTTTTACATGCTCATTGCTAGCGATTTACTATATGACCAATAGTTGACCCACTCAAAAACGGGAATCAAACCCAAAATGAAATATCTCGATTCAATGAAATAGCTCGTTCACCAGGTCAAAATAGTGAACTAAATCCAAAAATTGAACACCTCAATCGAATAGCATGTTGTACAGTATTATAGTACTCCATGAACATGTTGAAAGTCAAATTAATGAACTTGTTTGATATACGCATATATCCGTTCATGTGTGGATTGCAAACCACATGTTCTCCAATTTAAATATTTGAATGCAAATTTATATCGAAACATGGTTTATATCAGTCTTTGATGCATAAAACGCGACCTCCCCCTCTCCTGGACTCCTACTCTCTCTCTGTCTCTCTCTCTCTCTCTCTCTCTCTCTCTCTCTCTCTCGCCGACAATCTTCAATTCTGTCGCACGCATCCAACACACAAACCTTGTTGGTCCTCTCTCTTTCTCTCCATCTCTCTCTCTTTGTGTGTGTGCGTGGGGGGCTCTTTCTAGTTCGCATGCATATATACTCCATCTATAGGTCTCTCTCGCACACTATGTATGATTCTCTAGTCCAAGCTAGATATCTTGGGTGCACTCATCGTACGCACACAAATTCCTTGGTTTGTTGCCGTAACTCTCACACGCACCACTCTGTCGTCTCGGAGCTCTTCCCCCTCTCTCTCAAACTCTCCATCTACTTGGGTCACACATACACATGCATATCTCACTCGCACTCGATAGGCCCATCTAAAACTCTATCTCTCTCCCTCATTCTCTCTCCATCTCCCATGCACACACACACAATCTCATGCCTAGCTAGCCAAGTATGATGGTCTCTCACTCAATTGTAGGCACACGCAGTCCCCCCCCCCATATGTATATGACTAGCTAATCTTAGTCTCCATCACAAACATGTGCATGGTCTATCTCGATTTCTCTCGGGGCATCTTTCTATCGTGCACGCACCTCCCTCGATCTCCCACCCATATAGTCCCCTCACGATCTCGAGGGGGTCTCTCTATCACAAACACACCCTCTCGCCCTCCCCATGCGTCCATGTTCTCCATGTGTCCCTCTCGACCTTTGTTCCTTGTTGGCCAGACCTCTATTGGACATGTGCTATAGGGGTGTCTCTCTCCGTTGCAAATAATCACACACTAGCTATCTTCGTGTATCTCCTCGCCTCGCTTTTCTATCTCGGAGATGCATGCGTGATATGTTCGCCTAAGAAACGAAAAAACACACACTCTCTCTAATTTATCGTTTGTTGTCACTTTCTGTTTCACACACATACTCTTTTTGCACACTTACTCATTCCCCTTCACACGCACTTGATCCCTCTCGACTTAGGCACTCTCCTCGGTCCATAGCATATTGATTTATTGAAAAGTCAAACATCACAAAGTTTGACCATGTACGTGGAGAAAAACAATTACATCTAGAACGGCAAACATATACCATTAGATTCACCATGAGGTGTAGTTTCGTATGATGTATCTTTGGTATTGAAGATATAAATAACATTTGTGTAAACCTGGTCAAAGTTTCCAAAGTTTGACTTCTAAAATAATTACATGCACTGCATTATCGAGCGGATGGAATATCTCTTTCCCCCTCTCAGCTATCTGACGCACCACTCAGCCTTATCGGGGCTCCTCAATCTCTCTCAAACTTTATATCTCCCTGGTTCACACATACACATGTCTCGCTCGCGCTATACATATAGACCCATCCAACACTCTCCGCCATTGTTCTCTCTCTATGTGACACGCACCCCCCTAATAAGTACCATAATCCCTCACTCCATCATAGGCGCAAGCACTCCCCCCTAAGTATGATTATCTCTCACTAGCCATCAGGAACACACGTATTGTCTCTTTCCATCCATACGTCTATCTCGATATCTCTCGGGGTATCTTCTATCGCGCACACACCTTGTCACTCGATCTCCCACCCATGTAGTCCCATCACGATCTCCAGGGGATCTCTCTATGACAAACATACACTCTCTCCTCCCCATGTCTGCATTTTGTCCGTACGTCTCTCTCGACCTCTCTCCCTTGTTTGTCAAACCCCTCTTGGCCACGTGCTAGGGGTCTTGCTCTCTCGGTTGCAAACAACCACACACTATCTCCTCACCTTGCTTCCGTTGTCGAAGATGCATGTGTGATATGTTTGCATAAGACACACACGTTTTTTCTCGACTTTTATCGAGTGTTGTCCATGTCTCTTTCACACACGCACACACACTTTTTTCACTCACTCTTTCTATTTCACTCTCTCTCTCTAGTTAGGGACTCTCGCACGTCCATAAGCATATGGATGTTTTGAAAAGTCAAACCTCAGAAAAGTTTGACCAGGTATATGTGGAGAAAAACATTTACATCTGGAAAGATCATTAGATTCATCACAACATGTACTTACTTCATACTATCATTTATCTTTGGTGTTGTAGATATAAGTAATTTCTTATAAACTTGGTCAAAGTTTCAAAAGTTTGACTTTTAAAAAAATGTTGGAACTACATTATCGAACGGAGGGAGTAGCTCTTTCTCTCCCTCTCTCTCTGCTATCTCTCACGGGCCTCCCCTCTCACACGAACACTCTATACCGACGGATTATACGCTCACTATGTCAGCGTATAGCTCCGTATATTGTTTAGTTGACTGGTCAACCAGTCCACATGCTGCCTTGTCAGCTCGTGTTCTGTATCTTGGTGTGCTGGCCCATGTGGCAGTGGGTGCAAATAAGTAAACTAGAGGCCCATTTGACACGCGGTGAAGTAAACAAAGTTGAAACCACTCGGGGTAGCACCCCGCACGCTAGTAAATTGAGGGCGCATTGAGGACACACTTCTTCCGCGTGGAGGACGCACTCGCGCACAATTCACCACTGCGCGGCGGCATGCACAGAAGGACGCACTCGCGCACACCCAGCACACAACAGACACCAGCACACGTGTACACCGGCGTCGCCGGTGGTTGAGATGGACGGCGCGGCAGCCAACAAGCGGAGGCGGCTCGAGCCAAAACCGCATCCGGCGAGCCTGGACTTCATCAGCAGCCTCCCCGATGACATGCTGCTCGTCATCATCGGCCTCCTCCCCACCAAATCTGCCGTGTGGACCGCCCTGCTCAACCGGCGGTGGCGCCCCCTCTGGCGCGGCGTCCCCCTCAACCTCACCGTCGACAGCTGCCTCTGCGACGGGGATTGCAAATGCATGGCCGCAGTCTCCAAGATCCTTTCATCGCACCCTGGGCCAGCCAGACGCCTTGACATCCTCATGTTCAGTACCAACTGCAAGGTCCAACCCAAGTTCGACGAGTGGTTCTTATCCCCCGCCCTAGATCAGCTCGAGGAGCTCACCTTTGAAGTTGTACGATGTCGCTCTCTGCCACTGTCCGCGCTCCGCCTCGCACCAACGCTGCGCCGCGCCAGCTTCAGCTCCTGCTATCTTCCCCAGATTAATGCCGCGCCCGCCCTTCTTCTCCCTCAACTCAAGCAACTCGACCTCTTCAACGTTGTCATCTCGAAGAAGGCTATGGAGCAGCTGCTCCACAGCTGTACTGCGCTCGAGTACCTTCATCTTGAGCAGATCCACGGGTTCATTAGCCTCCACATCGCCTCGATGAATCTCCGATGGATTTATGTGTCTTGCTGGCCTCGCAACAAGACATCAATTGGGAAGAGATCACTCCAGTTGTTCCACGTTATGGTCATTGAGAATGCGCCTTTCCTTGAGAGATTGCTTGTATCGGATCTAGAAGGTCCAACAAAAATCAGGGTCATTGATGCGCCGAAATTGACAGCCTTGGTGCACTCGTCTGCCAAATTCTCCGAACTCTTTATTGGATCCGTAATCGTTCAGGTACAGCACTCCTCTTCTTCTCTGTCTTCTTGAAATTCACATTTTTAAATTTCTTCTTGATGTATTTACGACCGTCTTCCAGAAAATGATTCCCACAAGCTTGACCCAGTCTATGAGCACAGTGAAGATCTTGGCAATAAAATCTATCAGCCCCAATCTGGATCAAGTTGTTGGATTCCTCACATGCTTTCCGTGCACGGAGAAGCTACTCATCAAGGTGAAACTTCTTTCCTATTAGTAAACGGTGATCACAACGTAGCTCAAATTTTTCGTAATTTTCCCAAATAACGATGACAAGTGTAGTTTTCAAAACTGCATCTACGCACTGCACCGAAAGAAATGTTTTTAGTATTTTTTTCTCACGTGATCACCTGCATCGGTTTTTGTTGTACTACTATAGTAGCCTAGGCTAGTCATAGTGGAAAGTAACTTATACTACTCTAGTAACTCTATGGTTACCCTAAGAGCAAGTACTACCTCCGTCCTGGTTTACTCTTCCTATTTTATAGTATCAAAATTTGACCATAGATTTAGCTGACAAAATGTTAATGCATGTCACTAAGAACTATATCGTTGGATTCGTATTTGAACATAATTTCAAATGGTGTAATTTTTAGTGACATGCATTGGCATTTTCTTACATAAATATATGGTCAAAATTTTATACTAAATAAGAGGTAGTACAAAAGTGGGCTATAACGGCCCTCCACTATGTAGGCCAAAACACGTGCCAAATTCACTTGTGATGCATTTGGCATTGATGCCCCTCCATTGCTCACCTGGTGCCCCAATCTGGATCACCTACTTTGCTCCGGTGCCAAATTAACTCACGCAATGAAAAACACTTGCGTGGGAGAGAGAGAGGACTGAGGCAATAAAAAAAACTTGTTTGGGAGAGTGAGAGGCTGGTGTAGTTGGTTTGATTGATTTGTTTATACATGTGGGTTTGTGTGCACAGCGGTGCCAACTCTCTCACATCGCGAGAGCGGTGCCAAAATCTTTTCATTTGACATCGATGCGTATTATGGCATCGGCCACATAGTGGAAGGCAACAAATGCCCAATCTCTTCACGTACTCCTAGGTAAATGAGAGGAAAGAGAAAGAGAGAGAGAGAGTGAAAAAATATCACTAGCCAGCCAACTCTATCGTACGAGCGAATGATATTGGTACCTCTTGATGACACGGCAATCTTATACAGCCAGCTGCTATAATATGTTCTCTTCTTTTGCAGATAAAAAAAGACCCGAAAGTGAAAAATGTGCTGCACTATAACAATCTCATCGAATGCCTTGATCTCCATCTTATAGAAATTGATTTGATCGACTACCGAGGCAGCACATCTGAGATTAAATTGGCCAGGTTCTTTGTTCTGGAGGAAAGTGTGCTCAAGGTAATGAGGTTTGGCATTCTCTGGCGCAACAATGAATGGCGTGCTGATCACCACAAGCGTCTAAGCCTAAATGACAAAGTCTCCGCAGAAGCGGAATTTGTTTTTGAAACATCAAGTGGCCAGAGACTCAAAAACTTATTTGCCCATTAGTGACTTGTCAGGGCGGTGGATTTTAGTTTGTACGATAATGCTGCATCCACGTAAACTTCCTAGTAATTCCCTCTTCGTAGGTGCAACATTACTCCTAACATTTGTAATATCAGTTTGAAACTTGTAATATTGCCGTGTCCTATTCCTGCGTTTTCAAAATCCTGCGAATCAAACAGGTCCTGAGTTGGTGATGATGTTGTGCCTGCCATCTTTCACCAATAGCCGTCGGATCTATATCTGACGCATCCAAACCAAACTTCTCCAGTTTTGCAAAAAGATGCCCGCACTTGTTCCCTATTTACAAACAACTCCTTGTCTCTCACAATCAGCCTTATCTCCTCCCCACCACATCTAGATGGCCATGGCAAAATCTGGCGCGATGGCCGCTGCCGGCGCCGTCCACCCCCCAATCTTGGTGTTTCGTGCAATGCACGGGCATCTACGCACGGGAAATTATGGCGAACATGGCTAGTTGTAAGCAGGCTAGGTCTACAGCCATGATGATAGTGACTGCAGACAGTGAGGCTGAGTATGGTATGCCGAACACGGCGCCTATACTCAGGTGTCATCTCCGGCGTAGGGTCTTGTCACTTCACTGTGAGGAGCAGCACGTAATAATTTGACCAACGGGTAGTACAGTGCTACTACATTGGTAGTACTACTACTACTAGTACTAGCACCACCGTCTGGATTTAGTAGTACTACCACGTCCATCTGGATTTAGTATTTGACTAGCAATATCTAGTAATGCATGTCACAAAAAATGTACTACTCCCTCTGTAAATAAATACATGGTGTATTGTTTTATTCCTATCGGCTAGATAACTTAATGTCTTTTTGCTACTTAATAGGATTACATGCAATGAACTAACCACTGCATGTGATGTTTGGTAGTCTCAAGTCATTGAAAGCATGCACGGGCACAGAGGGGGACGCAGCTTCATTGACTTACTGCACCTGCCTTTGGGTGTATGACACATGGGCCCAATGGGTGGCTGGCCAACCTGTCATACAGCCAAAGGCAGGTGCAGTAGAGGGGCGAGGAGTAGATGGCCAACACGCACGTGAATTCAACGCAGTATGCACTTCTCATATAAAGGCTCCCGCCAGTCCAATCTACGAAATCCTACGCACCTACGCACCCAAAGGGCAAGAGTGATCACTCCAATCGCAAGATCAGTTGACTAGAAGCTAGACCCATGGAGGCGATGAGCGCGAGCATCAGCCAGCTGTGCCAGATGGTCCACGATGCCAGCCTGCAGCCCGGCACCGAGGAACGTCTCCAGGTAGTGCTTGAGGCCGCCAGGGCAAGGGGCCGCTTGGACGGCAGCTTTGTCTCCTTGTTCGACGAGGTCCTCGTCGGCTTCCTCGACAAGTTCACCGTCGTCAAGAAGCTCGCAGACGACCTTGACGTACGCCTCCAGCCCACGCACCCAGGCTCTGCGATGCCTGCCACCCTCAATGGCCTCTATGGTGACAACCTCTTCGACGCACTAGTGGCCCTGCGACTGCCCGCCATCGCGCCGGAGAATGTCCACCTCGAGGTCGCGCTCGCCGCGCAGCGCCTGGCGCAGCAAGACACCATCGACATAATCACCCACGTCTACGCGCAAATCGTCCACAAGGACTACTACATGCAAGAGGAGGACGATAGGACGATGGCCTTCTTAGATCGCAGGGCAACCTTGGACAGCATTGTTCAGAAGCACGTTCAGCTTGCCGCCAACGCCGCTGCTCCTCACACGTCGGTTGGTGACTCGGTGCACTAGGGCGTGAGGATGTCGTTGATGGATCCGTATGTATCTTTATCTTTCCGTCAAATCCATGTAGTAGCATATGGTACTACTAGTAATTATCTTACCTTTCGCATCAACTTCATAATTTTCCTACGTACTCCATGCATGAACCGCGCCAGAACCAAACTTCTCATTACTCTAGGGAAAATCGTTATTTCTATCTATCGGTCGCGCCATGGAGCAAAACCAAATTTTACAAGTTACAAGTTCAAAAGGAAAAGCCTGCCGTGTTCGCGTCGCACCCCCACACGGTTGGTCCAGCACGCCGCTCAAGGGGGAATGCGTGCTATGTTGCATTTTCACTTACAAGTGGGACCGCAGTTGAGCAAACCGACTATCGGCAAACCCCCACCCCGCCCACCGCGCGGTGGCTGAGAAAACAGGAGGGAGAAGAGATGGCTGTAGCACGGACTCCAAGAAAATTGGTGTCGGATGGGACTCATGATGGTGGCGTGTGCCGTACTGCTAGACATGAATGCTAGTTATGGCCCATGCCACCCCACTATATCGAGGTGCTGGTTACGTAGAACAAATTTCCTGGAGTCCATGCTCAGCCCTCCTCTATCTCTCTTCTCAACCAGCCAGCAGACGCGCGGAGCCCATCGTCTGTTTGCTCATATGCGGTCCCACATGTCAGTGAAAACGCAAGAGGACCCACTGAACCTGCACATCTTTCACCTCGACATGTTGGTGATGAAAAACAAATCCAATAAAGATCTTCGGTGGCCGCTTTTGGAGTTACTCAAGAGTAGTAAGATTCTATTTACGGTTTAACCCAAGATGCACATCACGTGGCTTCAACTACCACTCTATTTTCTTGCATGACACGACCTGGATGCTGGATGTCCCACGTGTCGGCAAAAGGAGGAAGAACTCGACCAAATCTTCAGTTGTGCTCTCGGATTAGACTAGTTGTGCTAACTTAAAATTTTATTGTGTAGAATGGATGCAGGTTTTGGTATTGGGAAGAAGAGTACAACGATATATTGATAGAGCACAATTTAGTAGATGTTCTAGCACTTTTAGCTACCATAGAGGCTAGAGATGAGACTAGTGCACTTGTTGATAGAATAGTAGCTAGACACGTCTACTTCTTTACACTCGAAGAAGAAAGAAGCACGCAGGATCGAGCCTCCACAGATCAACAATGAATGTATCGAGAAGGCACTAATCCAACTTACAGGAGCAGTTATGGAAGTTGGATATCTTCTAAAATGTATTCTTGTGGTTCTTGTTTTTCTAGTCAAAATTTTGGTGATGTATTTCCATGTACCAAAAAATCAATGATGAAAAAAAGATATGTGTTTGCAAAGAAAAATGTACGCGGCCGGGATGCGTCCGCGCATTCGGCGCACGGCCACCGCATCCGAGAAATGGCACGGACACGACCCCATTGCCCTACCCAAACAGACAGAATCCGGGCAAAACGAAGGTCTGTTTGGGGTCATGCGTTGGAGTTGGCCTTACAAGTGGGACCGCGGTTGAGGAAACCAACTATCGGCAAACCCCCACCTCGCCCACCGCGTGATGGCTGAGTTAGAGAAACGACGAGGTTGAAGAGATTGTTGTAGCACAGACTCCAAGAAATATGGTGTCAGATGGAAGTCGTGCTGGCGGCGTGTGCCGTACTCCTGGACGTGAATGCTTGCTCTGGCCCATGCCACCCTACTACTCCTACTACTTATAGTAGTAGTATCGAGGATTCAAGGTGTTGGTTACGTACAGCAAACACATTAACATATGGCCCACCTCATACTGTGGCCAAATTTCCTGGAGTCTGTGCTAGGTTAAAAAGTGTTCTTTGTGAGGATGGGTGGCTGGTCTCAAGTTTAAAACTTGTTGTATTACGTACGTAGACGTAGAGATAGTGCAGCATGTGAAGCTAGTGCAAATAGTGTACTATTGTTGATTGGCCTCATCCGATAACCTGTTGCAATGCACGTACAATTATGTATTCGGAAAATATATTTTTTCCTCGTCGTAGCACCCACTCAGAGAAGCGACTCGAAAGCCATTCATAAATTTAGTAAGTTTATCATAGGCATATCATTTTATTACATACAACAGGTCATCAATCCACAACGACAACGAGGATACATTATAAATACTAAAGTTTTCATCACACAACAAATAACAAGCAATGAAATGAACTTCAACTCAACCAATCCTCGGCGTTGGAAACGCTTGCTTTGAACCACAAACGATTCTCTGGGAAGAGCCAGCTACTGTCAATCTCGAGACCAACGCAGGACTGATCATCTAGGCTGAAGCGGCCTACTATATCATGACCAGGGTAGGGAACCACCGCAATATCCGACGTATAGATACAGTTGCTTCTCATAAATGGTAGTAATGTTGTGTCAACAGCAGTTGGATCGCCTTTCACCATCATTGGATAGTTTTGTCCAAGGAAGAGCGAGTTTGCTCCAAGACTATCAATACTGTACCAGGGAGAAGGTGTTGGCGCTAGCACACTAGTATCCATCCCCAATACCATGCAACGGGTGTTGGAATAGGTCCAGAGAGTGCGACCATGGGATACAACACCTGCTCCCTCAGTAGTAACATCAGAAGTGGGCTGTATACAGACAAGAATTGGTGATCCATTGGAATTAGTTGCCAGCCGCCAGTGAGCATATGGGCCCTGCTCGTCCTCATGCTCGTGATCATCACCATCGTCATCTCCCCCTTGGTTATAAAAATTTTCAAGTATAGGTGGTGGAATGTTCACAGGACCATGGAAACACAAGAAGAGGGTTAATTAGTAGAGAAGGGAAACTTGCTAACTCGCATACATGTGGATGAAACAATTATAATTACGGTGGAAGACAAACGTACCGAAACTACGAGGATCCCATGCAAAAACTGTGCCACGAGTGGTGGCAGCAAACACAAGACCCTCGTATTCAATTGCATCACAGTACACATCCGTGTATAGAAACTAATTTTTGAGCAATATCCATCCAGTCGAACCATGAAGGCGGCAACAAACTTGTCGAAGATAGCGACAACTTGATAGTTCTTGTAATTCCAAGAGCGGTTGGGAACTCGAGAAATTGCTATCTTCCATAGACGACAGTCACCATAATCATATTTGAACGTACGTAGATCATCTATGTGCTCAACCTCAGGGCACTCTGAGATTTTTGGAAGTGGAATCCGCTGACGAGTGTACATATTCACAAGTTCCCACTCGCAATTGTACCCAATATAAACAACCCAATCTCCATTTGCGCCTTCCCAAGCCTTGCCCTCAAGCGATGGCATCTTAACATCATACGTATCATTAGCAAGCGGCATCAACTTGCACAAGGCGAGGCTTCCCTCGTCCCCGCGCCAGTCAGCAGGGTCACAGTGAAGAAGATAGGGGAGATCAAACCGCTCCTGGACCCTTGGGTTCCTTGTAATGATGTTATTAGTTGAGTCGAGAATGTTCTTGAACGAACCTGCCATGCTAGCCGAGGTGATGACGTCGCACCGATCAATGATCTCCCCCACCACATCATCTTTCAGATCAGGGCAAGAATAACGGGGTCGTTTTCGGCTTGTTCCCTCCATGGAGAAGACGATCGAACAATGGCAGAAGGAAGGGTGAAGGCAAATGGAGGAGGGAGGAAGAGCGTGCGACAGCAGTTCCAAATCGAGAGGGAAAGGCGAAGAGTCGGTGGACGGTTGCCAGTTTGCCATGATACACGAAGTGGCGCCCCGGCCTACACGTCCTTTCGGAAATTGTACAAAAGGACTCGCCGTCGTCTCACTGACATGTTGGAACGGGACCACATATCAACGAAACGTGGTGTGTAATTTCTCGTGCAAAATGCGATCTGGCCGCGTTGGCCCGAGGTGCCGCATTAGTTATCGACCTTTATTTTTTTAACATACAGTCTGAGTGGATAGCTCCTGTGGTCATCACACATGAGCGGATATATAGGTGGGCTAGGTGGGCAGGCGGTAAGTGCTAAAAGAGTTGATCTCGAAAAAATAGTTGATCCAATGCTTGGTTTTGTTTGGATTTTCCAACTATGACCATTGGATAGAGTGAATCAATGGCTTACTTCAAAGTTATTCTCATACTATAGAATGGTATAGGAACATGGAGAGATTTGGTTGATTTTATATTGCTGAATAATATAAAATATTATGAGTGCAGACGCTCCACCCCGAGGTTTGTTGATCCTTCTCGGTCGTCGGGAATCTATGTTCTTCCACTCTTTCGTTTAAGACATGAGCTTTGTTCATCCTTTTGCCGACACGCAGGACATCTATATGCCTCCATTTTACAAAATCATACTATATGCCTCCATGACACGCGGGACATCTAGCATCAAGGTGGCGTGTCATGCAAGAAAATGGAGATATGCAGTGCGTAAGTGAGTCGTGCACTTCGATGGCACCTAGTGCTACGCAATATTTTTTCTCCTCGATGGCACGTGAATAGTGCATGTACTGAATGACAGAGCACGGGATGGTAGCCATGGACATGGTCGGCCCTTTTTGAAGAGAGTACTAATAAATAACTTTGATGTGTCCCGTCAACTCGCAGAACGACGAGAAGCTTGCTTACTATGCCTTCTCCCTCGCCAACGCGTGCGCGATGGCTCGCAACACGAGGAGAAACTTTTGCTTACAAGCGGTGGATGTGCAGCAATTCATTTGGTGTCAGATTGACAGAAGTACTACTGTAGTACCATCATTATTGTTCGACTTCCGAAAGAGGAGAAGAGCCAAGCGCAAGGTCGCCTACTAACCTAGTACAGTACTACTATAGCAAAAGTTGGTCCACCTTTTTAGAGCATGGTTAATTAATATAGGCGGCTCTTGCAGCGGCACATCATTTAGAGCAAGTACTCTCTTCGTAGGAACAAAGGAAGTGAAACAAAAGTTGGAGTGGATGCTAGATTGCCAATTAAAACATGATTACATAGGAAAAAAATCCTATAGCATTCTATCCTATGAATCAAACGACCGATGTAGGAAAATTATGAGGGGGGTCTCTCCAACAGTGTTCCTTGGCTCGCACCTAGCATCACGGTGGTCGAACTTGGAGTCATTCATCTGGTACACGTGGCATCTCAGATCTGGACACAAGGTGACGCGACCTCTCACTTCCTCCGCCATTTGAAGCGGCGCGCCGGTGGAGGGCTAGCATACTCCAATATTAGGTTGGCTCTATGTGATGTGGCAACTTCATATACTAACCGGATGCTGGCTATACTACTACGGTACTCACACTCCAAGAAGTGACTCGAAAACCATTCATAAATTGAGTCTATGACATGCATTTGCAAATGTACCATTCATTACATACAACAAGTCATCAACACACAACGACAACGAGGATACATGTTGGATTATAGATTATTTCCAACAAAACATTCTAGCAAATACTAAAGTTTTCATCACACAACAAATAACAAGCAATGAAATGAACTTCAACTCAACCAATCCTCGGCGTTGGAAACGCTTGCTTTGAACCATAGGTGCTCTGGGAAGGGCCAGCTATTGTCAATATCGAGAGCAACGCAGGACTGATCATCTAGGCTGAAGCGGCATATATCAGGACCAGGGTAGGGAACCACCGAAATGTCTGAGGTATAGATACAGTTGCTTCTCATAAATGGTAGTAATGTTGTGTCAACAGTAGCTGGATCACCTTTGACCATCATTAGATAGTTTGGTCCAAGGAAGAGCGAGTTTTCTCCAAGACTATCAATACTGAACCAGGGAGAAGGTGTTGGCGCTAGCACACTAGTATCCATCCTGAATACCATGCAACGGGTGTTGCAATAGGTCCGGAGAGGGCGACCATGGGAGACAACACCTGCTTCCTCAGTAGTAACAATCTGAGTGCACTGTATACAGACAAGAAGAGGTGATCCATCGGAATTAGTTGCCAGGCGCCATTGAGTATATAAGTTCTGCTCCTCCTCATGCTCGTGATCATCACCATTGTCATCTCCCCCTTGCTTATAAATTTTTTCAAGTATAGGTGGTGGAATGTTCACAGGACCTTGGAAACACAAGAAGAAGGTTAATTAGTAAAGGGAAACTTGCTAACCTGCATGCATGTGGATGAAACAATTATAATTATGGTGGAAGACAAACGTACCGAAACTATGAGGATCCCATGCAAAAACAGTGCCACGAGTGGTGGCAGCAAACACAAGATCCTCGTATTCAATTGCATCACAGTACTCATCCGTGTGTAGAAACTGATTTTTGAGCAATATCCATGGACGATGAACCGTGGAATGAGTAAGGATGGCAACAAGCTTGTCAAAGATAGCAACAACTTCATAGTTCTTGTAATTCCAAGAGCGGTTGGGAACTCAACAAATTGCTATCTTCCGTAGACGACAGTCACCATGATCGTATTTGAACGTACGTAGATCATCTGTGTGCTCAACCTCAGGGCACTCTGAGATTTTTGGAAGTGGAATCCGCTGACGAGTGTACACATTCACAAGTTCCCACTCGCAATTGTACCCAATATAAACAACCCAATCTCCATTTGCGCCAGCCCAGGCCTTACCCTTAAGCGATGGCATCTTGACATCACACATATCATTATCAAGCGGCATCAACGTGCACAAGGCGAGGCCTCCGTCGTCCGCGCCCATGCGAACAGGCTTATAGCAAAGAAGACAAGGGAGATCAAACCACTCCTGGACCCTTGGGTTCCTTGTAATGATGTTATTAGTTGAGTCGAGAATGGGCTTGAACGAACCTGCCATGCTAGCCGAGGTGATGACATCGCACCGATCAATGAGTTCCTCCACCACGTCATCTTTCACATCAAGGCAAGAATAACGGGGTCGTTTCCGGCTTGTTCCCTCCATGGAGAAGACGATCAAACAATGGCAGAAGGAAGGGTGAAGGCAAATGGAGGAGGGAGGAAGAGCGTGCGGCAGCAGTTCCAAATCGAGAGGGAATGGCAAAGAGTCGGTGGACGGTTGCCAGTTTGCCACGGTACATGAAGAGGCGCCCCGACCTACACGTCCTTTCGGAAATTGTACAAAAGAACTCGCCGTCGTCTCACTGACATGTTGGAACGGGACCACATGTCAACGAAACATGGTGTGTAATTTCTCGTGCAAAATGTGATCTAGTCGCGTTGGCCCGAAGTGCCGCATTATTCTCGACTTTATTTTTTTAATGGCGTGCCGTTCAGTTTTGAAGCATGACTAACTGGTACTGTTTGTAGAGAAAATATAAACTACTCTACCACTACTCCACCTCTAGTACTAGTAGTATAAAAAAGATATATAGGCTGGAGCTTCAGAGCTTTCTTGCTAAGGGCTGCCCACTTGCTTCTCACACTATCACCCTCTCTCCAGATCTAAAAAAGACGGCCTCTCTCTCCCTCCTCACCAATGGTCACAGATCCGCCGGGGAAGAAAAGGACGTGCAGCGTTGACGCACTCGTCGTCGGCGAGAAAGGTCATGCATTGACGACAAGGCCGTCCTCTCAGACCTAGCGCCCGCGCGGGATGGCCTCCGTCCCCAAGCTCACTGTCGTAGTGCGTGCGGAGGACGACGACCACGGGCGAAGCCACTTCCCGCCGACCCTCAGGTATGCTACCTCTTTTCGAACCATACCCTTGTTCTATTGCCCCATCTGCCACGTCGCTGCATGTGGATCTTTTTCCACTCCACCATCTTCCCAATTTCCTGTCCTCTGCTCTGCTGGTCACGCAGACGAAAACCTTAATTTGCACTATTAAAGGAAACCCTACTTCATGCAGACTAATCCATGTCTGGGTTGAATAAGGAAAGGAAGGGAGACTGTACTTTCCAAGAGAGTAGGCATCGAACCCGCATCTAGGTTGAAAAGGGGAAATCAGTAGCTAAGGAACGAGTCTCGTGTCTCTTGGTTGAAGAAGGGTAGAAAGGCATGACAACGCAATAGAGAATGACCAGGTTGATCGGTTTGTTGTCCTCACATAGGAAAAAGGTGGCTAAAGAGAACAAAAATGGGACATAATCCACATATGCTTCCTGGATATTTGTTGCTCTGGGCAACCATACCTCCCTCACCACTCTATGCGTCCGTGGAGGTACATCGTACTGGTGCGCCCACTGTCCGAATGGCCCTAGCATGTCCCTTAAACCAAACACATCCTTATAGTCACTTTTTTGCTGTTAGTATAACGCCAGCAGTCAAGTCAAGCAATGCTACTGCTAAAATGATGCCACATTTAACTAATGTCGCACTCAGTCTAATGCCACCGATAAAAAAAATTGACGAAAAGGTAGGGCCACTGCTTTTCATTGCTAAAAGAAGAAATAAACAGTTACAAAAATAAGATTAGAGAAGGAGGATTGGGGTTAGAGATACATCAGAAGTACATCAGTCCGGTTCTAGGGGGCGCTCTACAAGAGCCATTGCACGCTTACGCCCAGCGTCAACCCAGTCCTTTGCTTCGACCTGAATCTTCAGAAACAGTTGTGTGGGGTGACAAGAAATATTTCTGAATGTTCTATCATTTCTTTCTTTCCAGAGGTTCCACCAAACCAAGGCCAAAATTGATCTCCAAGATTTCGCTCTTTCCTTTCCCATGGAAGCACTTGTTCGCTGCCACCAGCTAACTAGGGAATCGTCATGAACTGCCGCCATAGCCGGGCTCATGTTTAGCTTGCAGAGTGTCAGGTGCCAAACTTCCTTCGCAAAGAGCAAGAAGTAAGCAGGTGGGCAGCAGTTTCAGGCTCTTGTAGACAAAGCAGACACAACGCATTATGGGGCCACCCTTGCTTAGCAAGGTTATCCGCCGTTAGACATCGATCTTGAGCAGCCAGCCAGACGAAGAACTGACATTTGGGAGGGGCATCCGAGCTCCAGGCCAGCTTCGCATAAGGTGGCCTAATGTTGGCAGTAAGAGTGGCAGCGTACGCCGAGCTGGAGGAAAACTGACCATTGTTTGTCCATCTCCAGGTTAGTGAATAATCTTGAGCCTGAGTGAGTTGGATCGGCTGCAACTCATTCCAAAGGTTCATGAATTGCGCAATGGCCTCTTGAGTTAACCACCGATAAATTTAAGCAATGCCATTTAATGTCACTCGATTATTTCAGGGTTAGCTGTTGATTGTAGATGTATTAAAGATTTTTTAGCTAAGGCATTCTAATGTTGTTACACAGCCAGTATACCAACGATGAAACTTGTTACTACCTTCAGATTTTTGCACTGTTAATGCTTATAGATTACATACCTCACTTTCATGAGATAAGTTAATTTTTTGTACAGTGTCACCAAAATGCCAAGGCGCTGATGTCATTTTATTTTGGTTAAACTGCACAAAAATTACGAAGACAAGAGGAAAGGTGAAGAGTGGGCACCTCCTCCTCCGGCTGTTCTCTTGATACGTTCGATCAAGTTTTTATGTTTGATCGATTATCAAGATTGGGATAGCAATTTTTAAGGTCCCCCCCCCCCGAGTTCGAAATGATATTTACCTTGGAGGTACATGGTTTGCAATTTTTTTATACTGTCATTAGTTAATAATGCTAGTTACCTTCAGACTTTTGTATTTGGTTTAATGCTCATGCACAGCTAGTATACCAATGCTGAAACTTGTTACCTTTACATTTTGTATTGTTAATTCTTATAGAAATCTTCCAGTGCTAGAGTTTATTGAAATCTGTTCAGTAAAACCATTGTAATGTACCCTGTAATAAAATAACTACTCTACTATTGCACTAGCCACTGGATTAGTGTATATTTGTAGTATTCGAATGGGGTTGCATTAGCGTATGGACATAAATAAAGTGTGGCAAGCTTTCCCAGATATGTGCTCAAGAAAACTACTACCTGCTTTTCTAAATACTAGACATTTGGGTACTTTAAATTGAACCGCGAAAACGTCTTATATTAAGGAACAGAGGGTGTAGAGTTCACTCAAATTATCCCGGTAAAGCTAGTCACACCTTTGTTAAAATTAATGTTCATTATGTTATCGGAGGAGGTCTGTAAGTTTGTCTCTAATGCATGTCGACTACATACCTGACATCATTATGTAATGTTAAGTAATTTCCTTTTGTTACAGTGTCACTGAATTGTCAAGGCGGTGATGGCATTTTAGTTGAGCTGCACAAAATATGCTTAAAAGAAGAGGAAAGGTCAGGAATCGATCATTCTTTCAGAAAGAACTATATATGCCTTTCTGACATCAGCCGTTGTTGCCTTATTTATTCATTCAAACAGGTGGTTAGAAACAGTCTTGCTACCTTTTCCCATTAAGAAATTGGAATGCTTATATTTGTGAGTCTATGCTTCAACTAGTGCCACTTTTATAGTAATCACACTTTCAATATCTATGCAAACAGGGATGCTCGATTTTAGTGGAACTGCACAAAAAGTCCAACTGGTTCAACATTAGGAGCATGTTTTCTTCCAAACCTTTATATCCAATTGGTGGCACTATGAGTTGTTCATTAAGAAGGTACATGGTTTGCTACTATCTTGCTACTCTTTTTGTACTGTCATTAGATAGTAATACTAGTGGTTTGCATGTGAATTTATTGGCAGGGTGGACCTACATTGGAGGTGCAGGACAGGATTCAATGATTGGATGCTCAATTTTGGTTGTATCGATTTCACCTCTTCCATCACTGCGAACATGAATATCCTTGGCCTGATGAAGAATAGGCGCTATATTTCTGCTCTGAACAAGCAAATCAATTTAGTATGAAATTGTCCAGGGCAAAACATGACTGTATCAAATTGTCCAGTGCAAAACATGACAGATGCTAAGCGGAAGAGACATATTTAAACCGAAAATACAAGGTGGGGTATATGTTTTCTAGCTGCTTGATATTTGTGCAGATAGAGATGTCTGCCCGTTGCTATTTGGCAAACACACAAAGTGACCGCAATTTTGGTTGAACTGCACAAGAGAATAGTATAGTCACTGCATGCAGTGCCATTTGAAAATAGACACAGAAAGATTGGATAGTCACTTCATGGACTGCAGAAAAGTAGTAATGTACTATTTATTGGCCAACACTAGGTGCTTCATTGCTTTGGTCTGATTATACAATGGGCATCATTTTGCCTAAGTTAAAGTTTGTATTCCGAAAATAGTCTTGCCGTGTGATCGAGAGAAGACCAAATCATATTGCAGTGGATGTTCCTCCATCATGTGTGGTTCATTCTCATGGTTCCAGCTGTTGGTGAAACCACTTACGTTTGCAAGAGGAATTGTAGACTTCACAAACAAATTTGTCTCTCAGTCTGTACTGAATGTTGGCCAAGAGAAGCATCCATGTTAGTAGGAAGAACATACGTTTTTTCTAGATCTTTGCTTTTGGAGCTACATATTTGTATATGATCTGTGAATCATTGAGATGCAATAAACTGTTGATCTTATGTATGGGAATCGTACTAGTTGGTTTTAGTTGTGGCTGATCTTTGCTTTTGGAGCTACATATTTGTATATGATCTGTGAATCATTGAGATGCATTAACAATTCCTTATATATGTTCGCTCGGTGTTTACAAGTTACTGATCGATCACTAGCTAGCCTACTAATGCGCTCCGGGCAGTTTTAGTTGCGACGCAAGATCCAAAGTGGCAGTTTTTTGAATAAAAATGCCTACCTCTGAAGAAACTGACAAGATGCTCCGAAGAAAATGCCATGCGAATCTGAAGAAACTGCCAGTGAAAACGTTCGCAAATGCCTTATCTCCCAGCTAAAGTTCATCAACTAATGCCCTCGGCTGCGACTCGTTGCATGCTGCTCCGCGTACTGGTTGTGAGCGATTTTGAGTGCCTGCATGCAGCCGGCTATAATTAAGGCAGCTAACTGATGCGAAAAAGATGCGCTTTAATTGTTGCAGGCCTTTTAAATCCGTGGAATCATTATTGACAAGGAGGGAGATGATTCGAGTGCACTCGTTTGACCGTCATGCCGGCGTGCGACCCAGCACGGACGGGACGGGATGGCACAGTCAGAATTTCAGTTTATCTAGTTTTCCACGGCAAGCTGGCGCGCTAAGCCATGCCTGCTTAATTATGCATTGAATTCCGATGAATGTCGCGCTACCTTCCGCCTATAAGTACTGTTTCTCGGCCTTCTATGGTGGCACCGTGACCCAACTCGCCCTATCCTCATAAGCCCCCACCGGCCCGACGTCGCTCGCCACTTATCCTTGCTCTCGCCATGTCCGCCATGCCCCCGCCCATCCGCGATAGGCGAGGCCGGAGGCGGTCACCGCCGGAACTAGTGTTCGGTTTTTCACCGGAAGGCACACGGAGGGAGGAGGCATTCTATCGGTCTTTAGATGGCAATGCGGAGATCGAGGACTTGTTGGAGCGCGACCGCCTGGCGGAGGAGCAGGAGTTGTTGGAGCGCGACCGCTTGGCGGAGGAGCAGCGTATCGCCGATTTGCGCCGCCAGCGGGACATGGAGCAGCAGCGCACCGACGCTATGAGTCGCGAGCAGAGCGCCCGCAACTGGGCCGACTACGTGGAGGCCGGCGCCCGGCAAATAGCCCTGGAGGCTGTCGGGCACGCACGCGTTTGCAACGCCGATTTTTACTACCAGCTCGTCAAGTGGGTTTCCCGCTTAGAAGCCGAAGCTTCGGTGGACCACGCCGGCATGGAAAGGGCCAACGCGCGCGAGCAACGCGCCCTATCGCACCTCTGGCAAGTCCGAGGCGAGGCGGAGGACGCCGGTGCCGGCGTTTAGCGTGTACAGCAGATGGCGGCCGGCATCGTCTAGTTAGCTAAGAGTAAGTTAGTACTTGTACACTACTGGAGTATTAGTGGGAGTAGATAGTTAACTTGGCTATGATGGTTGTCAACGTGGAAGTTCAGTACTCTATATGTGGATCAGACCTGTTACTTTGCTCTGAATGTTGAACTTTCCGTTTGAACGTATGGAATGGGTTGTTATTTTTTTAAATGGGTTGTATTTGTCCTCCACGGGTTTAGAGGCTGACTTGTGGGCCTACCAAGTTGACGTGTACACAATCAGGAGATGATTGTATGTGGAGAGGATGACAGCAGGGACCCGCCAAGGTCATGGCAGTACGCAAGCAAGTGCCTCCTTATTTCAAGCCAATAAAAAATGGCTCCTCCTAATGGATTTCTGACATCTGGGTCCCATGCCATTGTCAACGTAGTCAATAAACGAGAGAATTGCACAACGAGCGGCTGACACCAGGGACCCAGCAGCTCACCCAGTTATTTTTATTTTGGGTTAATTTGATAAAAGCCACTCCAAATCTGGTGTTTCTGAGAAATGCCACTGCAATTTCCAAACTTTGAAAAATGCCATTTCATGCCATTTCCAGTGGCATTTTTCGAAGTCTGGAGTGGCGTTTTTCAAAGTTTGCAAATTGCAGTGGCGTTTTCCAAAGTTTGCAAAAATTGCAGTGGCATTTTTCAAAGTTTGGAAATTGCAGTGGCATTTTTATGAATCGCCATAATTGGAGTGGCATTTATCTAATTTGTTTTTGGGACGGAAGCAGGGTGTCAACTGGGCTATGCGGGGCACCCTGGCCTGTCTAGACAGCCTTCTCTTTTATGTTTACCACAGACCAGCCCAGTAGTTTTTTTTCTTTCTGAAAATGGCTAGCCCAGTTTTTTTGTGATTTGCCAAATAAGTCGCTTTGTCAGGCCTGTTGGGCTGCAAATCTTTCAAGACGAGGAGAGCTTCGTTCGGCTGGACGAGAAAATGGCCTATCAGTAATGAGAAATGGGCTGTACATTTTTAAAACACATCAAACCGGCAATTAGTTTCAAATTTCTTTTTTTTCATTTCGAGATTTTAAATTGTATTAATTTTTATGCGTGGACAATTTGTTGGATTTTATATTGATATACATTTATTTTTTAAATCAGTTTGAATGTGACTCGAAATTTTGGGATTAAAAACAGTTCGGACCGCATCGAAATATGCAAAATTTCGTATAATTTTTTAACCGTGGCCACAATATGGGTTGTAATGCTAACAAAAAGAATATGGGCTCCAAAAAAACCTTAAGAATTAGCAAATGGGCTGTAAATTATTAGAAATAATGCCAGATGGGTTGTATGCTGTTTTCCACAGATTTGAGGCTTTCCTAAAAATAAGGTTGACGCACAAGCAGTGACTGTTGGATGTCCATCCAATGGTCGTCGTGCTTCTTCAATCTCTGCTCTTCCTGCTCCAGCCGCTCAAACAAGCACTGGCGAGACTGCCTGCTCCCTCCTCCCCGCGGCCGGCTGTGCTGCCGCGCAGGCCTCACCGCCCTACCGTACTCCCATCACTGGCCTAGCCATCCCTCTACTCACCCACACCTGCTGTTATTCTCCGGCGACGGCAGACGAACCAGTAAACCCTCGTACAGTCGTACTCCCCTCCACGTGGGAAACAACTGCCGAGTCTTCCCTGCCTCTATGTCGTTCCCTTCCTAGGCCTCGCCGTCGTCCACCGCCCTGGTGCTCTCGGCGCGGCCTGGTCAACGTGGTCAACGACCGACATGCATTTGAAGTGGACTGTACGTGGAGAGGCTGACAGCTGGGTCCATGGCCGCACGCAAGGAAATGCCTCCTTATTACGCGCAACATAATGATTCATCCACCTGACATCAGGGACCCACCGAAAGGGCCTGTGTATTTCGCGAAAAAAACGTTACCGCCGCTGACAGCTTGGACCCGCCAGCTATATCTTCGCACGCAAGGAAGTGTGTCCTTATTACGCACAAAAATATTAATACTCCCCCTGCTAGCTGGGACCCAGTATAGTGGCAAGCTGACTTGTGGTCCTACTAAGTTGACGGAGATGGAGGGCTTTGTCAACTTAGTCAATATGCACGATTCTAGCTCCAGTGACCGTACGATGTCCATCCAATGGCCGTACATAGTGCTTCTTCAACCTTGTGCTCCTGCCTTCCATGGCCGGCTGCGATGCGGCGGGGGCCTCACCATCCCCTACTACTCCCACCGCTGGCCAGGCCATCCCTCTACTCACCCACATCCCTTGTTATTCTGCGGCGACGGCAGCCTCACACCGCAGCGAACCAGTGAACCCTCATACTCCTCTACGCGTGGGCATCCACTGCCGCGTCTTCCCCGGCTCCACGTCGTCCCCTTCCTAGGCCTCGCCGTCGTCCACCGCCCTGGTGCTCTCGGCGCAGCGTGGTCAACGTGGTCAAGGAACGACTTCCATCGAAAGACTACTGTACGTGGAGAGGCTGACAGCTGGGTCCACGGCAACCGCAAGGAAGTGCCTCCTTATTACGTGGAAAATAATTATTCCTCCACCTGACAGCAGGGACCCACCGGACGGGCCATCGTATTTGGCGAAAAAAACGTTTCCCCCCTGACTGCTGGGACCCACCGGACGGGGCACCGTATTTCGCAAAAAACGTTCCCCCAGCTGTCAGCTCGGACCCACCGGAAGTGCCGCCTTATTACGCACAAAAAAATGAATACTCCCCCTGCTAGTTGGGACACACCTTGGTGGGTGGCTGACTTGTGGGCCTACTAAGTTGACGGGGACGGAGTGCTTTGTCAACTTAGTCAATATGAACAATTCTAGCTCCAGTGACCGTACGATGTCCATCCAACGGCCGTAGTTCTTCTTCAACCTCTGGTCTTCTTGCTCCAGCCGCCCAAAGCAGCGCCGGTCGTGCCGCATGTTCCTGCCTCCCGTGGCCGGCTGTGCTGCCGCGGAGGCCTCACCGCCCCCTACTATTCCCACCGCTGGCCAGGCCCTGCGGCGACGGCAGCCTCACACCGCAGCCGAACTAGTGAACCCTCGTACTCCTCTCTGCGCGGCCTTCCACTGACGCGTCTTCCCCGACTCCGCATCGTCCCCTTCCTAGGCCTCGCCGTCATCCACCGCCCTGGTGCTCTCAGCGCGGCGTGGTCAACGTGGTCAAGGAACAACTTCCATCGAAAGAGTACTGTACGTGGAGAGGCTGACAGTTGGGTCCACGACAACCATAAGGAAGTGCCTCCTTATTACGCGGAAAATAATTATTCCTCCACCTGACAGCAGGTACCCACCGGACGGACCACCGTATTTGGCAAAAAAAACGTTTCCCCCCTGACTGCTGGGACCCACCGGACGGGCCACCGTATTTCACAAAAAAAACGTTCCCCCTGCTGTCAGCTCGGACCCACCAGAAGTGCCGCCTTATTACGCACAAAAAAATGAATACTCCCCCTGCTAGTTGGGACCCACCTTGGTGGGTGGCTGACTTGTGGGCCTACTAAGTTGACGGGGATGGAGTGCTTTGTCAACTTAGTCAATATGAACAATTCTAGCTCCAGTGACCGTACGATGTCCATCCAACGGCCGTAGTGCTTCTTCAACCTCTGGTCTTCTTGCTCCAGCCGCCCAAAGCAGCGCCGGTCGTGCCGCGTGTTCCTGCCTCCCGTGGCCAGCCGAGCTGCCGCGGAGGCCTCACCGCCCCCTACTATTCCCACCGCTGGCCAGGCCCTGCGGCGATGGCAGCCTCACACCGCAGCCGAACCAGTGAACCCTCATACTCCTCTCCGTGCGGGCTTCCACTGCCGTGTCTTCCCCGGCTCCGCGTCGTCCCCTTCCTAGGCCTCGCCGTCGTCCACCGCCCTGGTGCTCTCGGCGCGGCGTGGTCAACGTGGTCAAGGAACGACTTCCATCAGAAGAGTACTGTACGTGGAGAGGCTGACAGCTGGGTCCACGGCCACAGCAAGGAAGTGCCTCCTTATTACGCGCAAAATAATTATTCCTCCACCTGACAGCGGGGACCCACCGGATGGGCCACCGTATTTCACAAAAAAAACATTTCCCCCTGACTGCTGGGACCCACCAGCTACATGTTCGCATGCAAGGAAGTGCGTCCGGGCAAAAAAAACGATTCGCCCCCCTGACTGCTGGGACCCACCAGCTACATCTTCGCACGCAAGAAAGTGCCTGACAGTCGGGACCCACCTGGTCGAAGCGTACGTAGCGTTTTCATTCTGGTTGCGAACGTGTACGTACATACTGGTGGATGTAGAGGCGCGCACGTGTCGTAGTAGAGGCGCACACGTAGCATGTACACGTACGTACAGCGGCCAGGGTGCAAGAAAGTAAATACGGCCACGTACGTACATACGGGCGGGGTCTCGAACGCCTCGCGCGTACGTACGGCCAGGGCTCGTGTACATGGCTGGGTCGGTACGGAGAAACAGCGTCGTCCTCATGTTCATGGGGAGCCAACCGGCTGGATCGGAACGAAATGCGTCGTCGTGTTCACCGGGAGGGCTTGGATGGAACAGTCGATGGAAACGAGGCCTGGCGTACCGCAGAACAGAGGAAACGGCCTTGTGTTTGAGCGGCCACGTTCGAAACGGGATCCTTTTCATCGGGAGGGGTTTTGCGTACCGCAAAATGGAGGAAACGGACCTCCTACGGTCGAAACGGGGGTCCTGTTGATCGGGAGGGGTGTGGCGTACCGCAAAACGGAGGAAACGGACTTGTGTTGGAGCGCTACGGTCGAAACGGGGTCCTGTTCATCGGGAGGGGTGTGGCGTACCGCAAAACGGGACTCCATGGGATACTGTTCATCTCCGCCGTCGACCCCCTCCAGACTCCGCGGGCTATTGTTCATCCACCGTCGACCTCCTCCAGCCTCCACCTGCGACTGTTCATCCACGGGCTCCTGTTCATCCAGCCTCCACCGCGCGCTACTCCACCGGCTACTGTTCAACCAGCCCTCTCCACGGGCTCCTGTTCAACCACCCCTCCACGGGCTACTGTTCATCCAGCCCTCCACTGTCTACTGTTCATCCTGCCGTCCACGGGGTGGTCCTGTTCATCCAGCCCTCCACGGGGTCCTGTTCATCCAGCCCCAACCGGCTCGATCGATCGGGATCCTGTTCATCCAGAGGCAACACCACGGGGTCCTGTTCATCCACCCCCATCGGGAACTGTTCATCCAAACCCCCCAGCAACGCTCACTGTTCATCCAGAGGCAACACCACGGGGTCCGGTTCATCCACCCTCACCGGGAACTGTTCATCCAAACCCCCTCAGCAACGCTCACTGTACATCCAGAGGCAGCATCGATCGGCTTCTGTTAGCAGCAGTAGCGAAGGAATCGCTCGATCGGGTTCAGTTAACAGCTATCGATCGACCGCTCGGGTTCAGTAACGCGTAGCCTGCAGTGCAATCGCTCGGGTTCAGTTAGAGCCCAACTCCTCGCTCGGGTTCAGTTAGAGCCCAACGCCTCGCACCCACGCGCGTGCGTGTACGAGAGAAATGCGCATCGCTCGGCCCCGACCACCCACCGTAACCGGGAACACCCTGATATTTTCCTCGCCCTCGCTTCTACCACGGTTTTTTCCGTCATGGACGGCCCAAAGAATGTCATGCAGCTGTGTCTCCGGCCCGCCCAGGACGAAAAGCCCATTTTCTGTCATGGTTTTTTGTCATATAAGTAGGAGCCCACCACATCTATGATGATACCGGGTTTTGTCACAATTATCGTCATAGAAGTGTCATAAGTATGACAGAAAAAAAATCGTTCGGCCCAAAATGTCACGGATGTGTCTTTTTTTTTGTAGTGAAATAGGTTGCACTATCATTACTAACTTTGCATCTTTTGGCTTCAATATTATGAATATGTATATCACTACGATCGAGATCCAACTAAAATAGACCACTCATCAAGGGTGCAAGACCATAAAAGATAATACTCATATAAATAGAACAACCATTATTCTCGGATTTAAATGAATAACCGTCTCGCATCAAAGAAGATCCAGAGATAATGTTCATGCTCAACGCTGGCACCAAATAACAATTATTTAGGTCTAAAACTAATCCCGAAGGTAGATGTAGAGGTAGCGTGCCGACGGCGATCACATCGACCTTGGAACCATTTCCGACGCGCATCATCACCTCGTCCTTAGCCAATCTTCTTTTAATCAGTAGCCCCTATTTCGAGTTGCAAATATGGGCAACAGAACCAGTATCAAATACCCAGGCGCAACTACGAGCATTAGTAAGGTACACATCAATAACATTTAATCAAATATACCTTTCACTTTGCCATCCTTCTTATCCGCCAAATACTTGGGGCAGTTCCGCTTCCAGTGACCATTCCCTTTGCAGTAGAAGCACTCAGTTTCATGCTTAGGTCTAGCTTTGGGCTTCTTCACAGGAGTGGCAACTTGCTTGTCATTCTTTTTGAAGTTCCCTTTCTTTTCCTTTGCCCTTTTTCTTGAACTAGTGGTCTTGTTAACCATCAACACTTGATGCTCTTTCTTGATTTCTACCTTTGCTGATTTCAACATCGCGAAGAGCTCGGGAATCGTTTTCGTCATCCCTTGCATATAGTTCATCACGAAGTTCCAGTAACTTGGTGATAGTGACTAGAGAACTCTGTCAATCACTATCTTATCTGGAAGATTAACTCCCACTTGATTCAAGCGATTGTAGTACTCAGACATTCTGAGCACATGCTCACTGGTTCAGCTATTCTCCTCCATCTTGTAGGCAAAGTACTTGTCAGAGGTCTCATACCTATCGACACGGGCATGAGACTGAAATACCAATTTCATCTCTTGGAACATCTCATATGCTCCATGGCATTCAAAACATTTTTTAAGTCCCGGTTCTAAGCCATAAAGCATGGTGCACTAAACTATCAAGTAGTCATCATACCGAGCTTTGTCAAACATTCATAACGTCTGCATCTGCTCTTGCAATAGGTCTGTCACCTAGCGGTGCATCAAGGACATAATTCTTCTGTGCAGCAATGAGGATAATCCTCAGATCACGGACCAAGTCCACAACATTGCTACTATCATCTTTCAACTTATTTTTCTCTAGGAACATATCAAAAAATAAACGGGGAGCTACATGCGAGCTATTGATCTACAACATAATTTGCAAATACTATCAAGATTAAGTTCATGATAAATTAAAGTTCAATTAATCATATTACTTAAGAACTCCCACTTAGATAGACATCCCTCTAGTCATCTAAATGATCACGTGATCCATATCAACTGAACCATGTCCGATCATCACGTGAGATGCAGTAGTTTTCAATGGTGAACATCTCTATGTTGATCATATCTATTATATGATTCACGTTCGACCTTTCGGTCTTAGTGTTCCGAGTCCATATCTGCATATGTGATACGTCTCCAATGTATCTATAATTTTTTATTGTTCCATGCTATATTATATTCTGTTTTGGATGTTTATTGGGCTTTATTATACACTTTTATATTATTTTTGGGACTAACCTATTAACCGGAGGCCCAGCCCAAATTGCTGTTTTTGCCTATTTCAGTGTTTCGCAGAAAAAGAATATCAAACGGAATCCAAACGGAATGAAACCTTCGGGATGTGTGGAGTTTATATCATATTGCATGAGTTTATCCCTCTACATCATGTCATCTTGCTTAAAGCATTACTCTGTTCTTATGAACTTAATACTCTAGATGCATGCTGGATAGCGGTCGATGTGTGGAGTAATAGTAGTAGATGCAGAATCGTTTTGGTCTACTTGTCGCGGACGTGATGCCTATATACATGATCATACCTAGATATTCTCATAACTATGCTCAATTCTATCAATTGCTCGACAGTAATTCGTTCACCCACCGTAATACTTATGCTCTTGAGAGAAGCCACTAGTGAAACCTATGGCCCCCGGGTCTATTTTCCATCAGATTAATTTTCCAACACTTAGCTATTTCTATTGCCGTTTATTTTACTTTGCATCTTTATTTCTCTTTATCATAAAAATACCAAAAATATTATCTTATCATATCTATCAGATCTCACTCTCGTAAGTGACCGTGAAGGGATTGACAACCCCTTTATCGCGTTGGTTGCGAGGTTCTTATTTGTTTGTGTAGGTGCGTGGGACTTGAGCGTGGTCTCCTACTGGATTGATACCTTGGTTCTCAAAAACTGAGGGAAATACTTATGCTACTTCACTTCATCACCCTTTCCTCTTAAAGGGAAAACCAACGTAGTGCTCAAGAGGTAGCAAGAAGGATTTCTGGCGCTGTTGCCGGGGAGTCTACGCACAAGTCAAGACATACCAAGTACCCATCACAAACTCTTATCCCTCGCGTTACATTATTTGCCATTTGCCTCTCGTTTTCCTCTCCCCCACTTCACCCTTGCCATTTTATTCGCCCTCTCTTTTCCGTTCGTCGCTTTCTTGCTTGCCTTGTCGTTATGGCTAGTCCTCTATCTACTCCGTTGTCTCCCGAGTTTGAAGTTCTTCACTTCAAACAAAGACAAGGAGAAAACTTAAAAGATGCTTGGTTTAGAATGATGGAATCTTATCGTAATTGTACCCTAGAGGTGAACTTTAGAATTTTTCTTCGCAATTTTTATGTTGGACTGAATATGTCTCATAGACAACTCTTGGATTGCGTTGCCAAAGGCAATTTTATCGAAATTGATCCCAGTATTGCACATGAAATTATAGAGGGTATAGTGAGAACACTACCTCAACAAAAGGGGCCTCATCATACCCAGGAAGAAACGCAAGTTTTTGAGAAAATTTGCGAAGTTACAAAAAAATTACAAAAATCTCTTGAAACTCTTAAGAGTGTTAGTGGAAATCTTCACTGCATGAATATGTTGATTACTCTTTGCAATAAGCGGTTGGATTCTTTAGATCTAAAAATCTCGGAATATGAAGGGAAGCGTAAAGAACCTCCCGGATTCGAGCATAACTCCGCTAAAAAATTAAAGACCCAAGATGATAATACTTAGATCTATCCTTGTTTTTATGCCTAGCTAGGGGCGTTAAACGCTAGCGCTTGTTGGGAGGCAACCAAATTTTATTTTAGTTTTTTTGCTTTTTGCTTCTGTTTAGGAATAAATATTTGATCTAGCCTCTGGTTTGATTTGTTTTTATGTTTTAATTAGTGTTTGTGCCAAGTGAAACCTATAGGATCTCCTTGGATGATAGTTATTTGATCTTGCTGAAAATTCCAGAAACTTTCTGTTCACGAAAACAATTGTTAAAAATCACCAGAACATGATGAAATACTGATTCCAATTGCAGCAGATCAATAAAGAAAAATTTTAGGTCTTCCTATTTTGGTAGATTTTTCTGAGTTCCAGAAGTTTGCGTTAGTTACATATTACTACAGACTGTTCTGTTTTTGACAGATTCTGTTTTTCGTGTGTTGTTTGCTTATTTTGATGAATCTATGGCTAGTAAAATAGTTTATAAAACATAGAGAAGTTGGAATACAGTAGGTTTAACACCAATATAAATAAAGAATGAGTTCATTACAGTACCTTGAAGTGGTGTTTTGTTTTCTTTCGCTAACGGAGCTCACAAGATTTTCTGTTGAGTTTTGTGTTGTGAAGTTTTCAAGTTTTGGGTAAAGATTTGATGGATTATGGAAAAAGGAGTGGCAAGAGCCTAAGCTTGGGGATGCCCATGGCACCCCAAGGTAATCTAAGGACACCAAAAAGCCAAAGCTTGGGGATGCCCCGGAAGGCATCCCCTCTTTCGTCTTCGTCCATCGGTAACTTTACATGGAGCTATGTTTTCATTCACCACATGATATGTGTTTTGATTGGAGCGTCTTGTATGATTTGATTCTTTGCTTTTTAGTTTACCACAATCATCCTTGATGTACACACCTTTTGAGAGAGACACACATAATTCGGAATTTATTAGAATACTCTATGTGCTTCACTTATATCTTTTGAGCTATATAGTTTTTGCTCTAGTGCTTCACCTATATCTTTTAGAGCACGTTGGTGGATTTGTTTTATAGAAATTATTGTTCTCTCATGCTTCACTTATATTATTTTGAGAGTCCTACAAAACAGCATGGTAATTTGCTTTAATTGTGAAATTAGACCTAATATGCTAGGTATTCAAGATTAGTAAAAACATTCTTATGAGTGTGTTGAATACTAAGAGAAGTTTGATGCTTGATGATTGTTTTGAGATACAGAGGTAGTGATATTAAAGTTGTGCTAGTTGAGTAGTTGTGAATTTGAGAAATACTTGTGTTTAAGATTGCAAATCCCGTAGCATGCACGTATGGTAAACGTTGTGTAACAAATTTGAAACATGAGGTGTTCTTTGATTGTCCTCCGTATGAGTGGCGGTCGGGGACGAGCGATGGTCTTTTCCTACCAATCTATCCCCCTAGGAGCATGCGCGTAGTGCTTGGTTTTTTATGACTTGTAGATTTTTGCAATAAGTATGTGAGTTCTTTATGACTAATGTTGAGTCCATGGATTATACGCACTCTTACCCTTCCATCATTGCTAGCCTCTTCGGTACGGTGCATTGCCCTTTCTCACCTTGAGAGTTGGTGCAAACTTCGGCGGTGCATCCAAACCCCGTGATACGATACGCTCTATCACACATAAACCTCCTTATATCTTCCTCAAAACAGCCACCATACCTACCTATTATGGCATTTCCATAGCCATTCCAAGATATATTGCCATGCAACTTTCAACCGTTCCGTTTATCATGACACATTCATCATTGTCATATTGCCTTGCATGATCATGTAGTTGACATCGTATTTGTGGCAAAGCTACCATGCATATTTTCGTACATGTCACTCTTGATTCATTGCCCATCCCGGTACACCGCCGGAGGCATTCATATAGAGTCATACTTTGTTCTAGTATCGAGTTATAATCATTGAGTTGTAAATAAATAGAAGTGTGATGATCATCATTCATAGAGCATTGTCCCAAAAAAAGAGAGAAAGGCCAAAAGAAAAAAAGAAAGGCCCAAAAAAGGCCAAAAGAAAAAAAAGAAAGGCCCAAAAAAAGAAAAGAAAATAAAAAGGGGCAATGCTACTATCTTTTTCCATACTTGTGCCTCAAAGTAGCACCATGATCCTTATGATAGATAGTCTCTTGTTTTGTCACTTTCATATACTAGTGGGAATTTTTCATTATAGAACTTGGCTTGTATATTCCAACAATGGGCTTCCTCAAATGCCCTAGGTCTTCGTGAGCAAGCAAGTTGGATGCACACCCACTTAGTTTCTTTTGTTGAGCTTTCATACATTTATAGCTCTAGTGCATCCATTGCATGGCAATCCCTACTCCTCACATTAACATCAATTGATGGGCATCTCCATAGCCCGTTGATTAGCCGCGTTGATGTGAGACTTTCTCTTTTTTTGTCTTCTCCGCATAACCCCCATCATTATATTCTATTCCACCCATAGTGCTATATCCATGGCTCACGCTCATGTATTGCGTGAAAGTTGAAAAAGTTTGAGATTACTAAAGTATGAAACAATTGCTTGGCTTGTCATCAGGGTTGTGCATGATGAGAGCATTCTTGTGTGGCGAAAATGGAGCATGACCAAACTATATGATTTTGGAGGGATGAACTTTCTTTGGCCATGTTATTTTGAGAAGACATAATTGCTTAGTTAGTATGCTTGAAGTATTATTACTTTTATGTCAATATTAAACTTTTATCTTGAATCTTTCGGATCTGAATATTCATACCACAATTAAGAGGGTTCCATTGAAAATTATGCTAAGTAGCATTCCACATCAAAAATTCTGTTTTTATCATTTACCTACTCGAGGACGAGCAGGAACTAAGCTTGGGGATGCTTGATACGTCTCCAACGTATCTATAATTTTTTATTGTTCCATGCTATATTATATTCTGTTTTGGATGTTTATTGGGCTTTATTATACACTTTTATATTATTTTTGGGACTAACCTATTAACCGGAGGCCCAGCCCAAATTGTTGTTTTTTGCCTATTTTAGTGTTTCGCAGAAAAAGAATATCAAACGGAGTCCAAACGGAATGAAACCTTCGGGAACGTGATTTTTGGAACAAACGTGATCTAGAGGACTTGGAGTGGACGTCAAGCAACAAACGAGGAAGCCACGAGGTAGGGGAGCGCCTACCCCCCCCCCCCAGGGCGCGCCCTCCACCCTCGTGGGCCCCTCGTGGCTCCACCAACCTACTTCTTCCTCCTATATATACCTACGTACCCCCAAACCATTAAAAGCACCCACAAAAACCTAATTCCACTGCCGCAACCTTCTGTACCCGTGAGATCCCATCTTGGGGCCTTTTCCGGTGCTCCGCTGGAGGGGGCATTGATCACGGAGGGCTTCTACATCAACACCATAGCCTCTTCGATGATGTTGGAGTAGTTTACCTCAGACCTTTGGGTCCATAGTTATTAGCTAGATGGCTTCTTCTCTCTCTCTTTGGATCTCAATACAAAGTTCTCCTCGGTTCTCTTGGAGATCTATTCGATGTAATCTTCTTTTGCGGTGTGTTTGTCGAGATCCGATGAATTGTGGGTTTATGATCAAGTTTATCTATGAACAATATTTGAATCTCCTCTAAATTATTTTATGTATGATTGGTTATCTTTGCAAGTCTCTTCGAATTATCAGTTTGGTCTGGCCTACTAGATTGATCTTTCTTGCAATGGGAGAAGTGCTTAGCTTTGGGTTCAATCTTGCGGTGTCCTTTCCGAGTGACAGCAGGGGCAGCAAGGCACGTATTGTATTGTTGCCATCGAGGATAAAAAGATGGGGTTTATATCATATTGCATGAGTTTATCCTTCTACATCATGTCATCTTGCTTAAAGCATTACTCTGTTCTTATGAACTTAATACTCTAGATGCATGCTGGATAGCGGTCGATGTGTGGAGTAATAGTAGTAGATGCAGAATCGTTTCGGTCTACTTGTCGCGGACGTGATGCCTATATACATGATCATACCTAGATATTCTCATAACTATGCTCAATTCTATCAATTGCTCAACAGTAATTCGTTCACCCACCGTAATACTTATGCTCTTGAGAGAAGCCACTAGTGAAACCTATGGCCCCCGGGTCTATTTTCCATCATATTAAATTTTCCAACACTTAGCTATTTCTATTGCCGTTTATTTTACTTTGCATCTTTATTTCTCTTTATCATAAAAATACCAAAAATATTATCTTATCATATCTATCAGATCTCACTCTCGTAAGTGACCGTGAAGGGATTGACAACCCCTTTATCGCGTTGGTTGCGAGGTTCTTATTTGTTTGTGTAGGTGCGTGGGACTCGAGCGTGGTCTCCTACTCGATTGATACCTTGGTTCTCAAAAACCGAGGGAAATACTTACGCTACTTTACTGCATCACCCTTTCCTCTTCAAGGGAAAACCAACGTAGTGCTCAAAAGGTAGCAATATGCTAGGCTCGTCAAGTTTAACCTGAGTATTCTGCATGTGCAAAACTGGCTTGCACCCATTGTATGTGAACGTAGAGCTTATCACACCTGATCATCACGTGGTGTCTCGGCACGACGAACTGTAGCAACAGTGCATACTCAGGGAGAACACTTGTACCTTGAAATTTAGTGAGGGATCATCTTATAATGCTACCGCCGTACTAAGCAAAATAAGATGCATAAAAGATAAACATTACATGCAATCAAAATTTGTGACATGATATGGTCATCATCATCTTGTGCCTTTGATCTCCATCTCCAAAGCACTGTCATGATCTCAATCGTCACCGGCTTGACACATAGATCTCCATCGTAGCGTCGTTGTTGTCTCGCCAACTATTGCTTCTACGACTATCGCTACTGCTTAGTGATAAAGTAAAGCAATTACATGGCGTTTGCATTTCATACAATAAAGCGACAACCATAAGGCTCCAGCCAGTTGCCGATAAATTTTACAAAACAAGATCATCTCATACGATAACATATATCACATCATGTATTGATCATATCATATCACAACATGCCCTGCAAAAACAAGTTAGACGTCCTCTACTTTGTTGTTGCAAGTTTTACGTGGCTGCTACGGGCTTCTAGCAAGAACCGTTCTTACCTACGCATCAAAACCACAACGATTTTTCGGCAAGTGTGCTGTTTTAACCTTCAACAAGGACCAGCTGTAGTCAAATCCGATTCAACTAAAGTTGGAGAAACAGACACCCGCCAGCCACCTCTGTGCAAACACGTCGGTAGAACCGGTCTCATGAACGTGGTCATGTAATGTTGGTCCGGGCCGCTTCATCCAACAATACCGCTGAATCAAAATAAGACATTGGTGGTAAGCAGTATGACTATAATTGCCCACAACTCTTTGTGTTCTACTCCTGCATATCATCTATGCATAGACCTGGCTCGGATGCCACTGTTGGGGAACGCAGCATGCAATTTCAAAAAAATTCCTACACTCACGCAAGATCTATCTAGGAGATGGATAGCAACGAGAGGGGCGACTATGTCCACGTACCCTCGTAGACCGAAAGCGGAAGCATTAGGTTAATGCGGTTGATGTAGTCGAACGTCTTCACGATCCAACCGATCTAGTACCGAACATACATCACCTCCAAGTTCAGCACACGTTCAGCTCGATCGCGTCCCTCGAACTCTTGATCTAGCTGAGGGTCGAGGGAGAGTTTTGACAGCATGACGGCATGGTGATGGTGATGGTGATGTGATTCGTGCAGGGCTTCGCCTAAGCACTACGACGCTATGACTGGAGGAGTAAACTGTGGAGGGGGGCACCGCACACGGCTAAGAGAACAACTGTTGTACTTTGGGGTGCCCCCCTGCCCCCGTATATAAAGGAGGGGAGGCGGAGGCCGGCCAACAAGGGGCGCGCTAGGGAGAGGGGGATCCTACTAGGACTCCAGTCCTAGTAGGATTCGCCCCCCTTTTTTCCTTTTTCCGAAGGGGGGAAGGGGGAAAAGAGAGGGAGTAGGAGAAGGAAAGGGGGCGCCGCCCCCTTCCCTAATCCAATTCAGCCTCCTCCTTTGTGGGAGGTGTGCCAGCCCCTTGTGGGCTGGTTAGCGTCCCTCCTATGGCCCATATGGCCCATATCTTTCCCTGTGGGGTTCCAGTAACCCCTCTAGTACTCTGGTATGTACCCGATACACTCCGGAAGCCTTCCGGTGTCCGAATACTACCTTCCAATATATCAATCTTTACCTCTCGACCATTTAGAGAATCCTCGTCAGGTCCGTGATCTTATCCGGGACTCCGAACAAACTTTGGTCACCAAAACACATGACTCATAATACAAATCGTCATCAAACATTAACCGTGCGGACCCTACGGGTTCGAGAACTATGTAGACATGACCGAGACACATCTCCGGTCAATAACCAATAGCGGAACCTGGATGCTCATATTGGTTTCTACATATTCTACGAAGATATTTATCAGTCAAACCGCATAAACAACATACGTTATTCCCTTTGTCATCGGTATGTTACTTGCCCGAGATTCGATCGTCGGTATCCTCATACCTAGTTCAATCTCGTTACCGGCAAGTCTCTTTACTCATTCCATAATGCATCATCCCATAACTAACTCATTAGTCACATTGCTTGCAAGGCTTACAGTGATGTGCATTACCGAGAGGGCCCAGAGATACCTCTCCGATACTTGGAGTGACAAATCATAATCTCGATCTATGCCAACCCAACAAACACCTTCGGAGACACCTGTAGAGCATCTTTATAATCACCCAGTTATGTTGTGACGTTTGATAGCACACAAGGTGTTCCTCCGGTATTCTGGAGTTGCATAATCTCATAGTCAGAGGAATATGTATAAGTCATGAAGAAAGCAATAGCAATAAAACTTAACGATCATTATGCTAGGCTAATGGATGGGTCTTGTCCATCACATCATTCTCTAATGATGTGATCTCGTTCATCAAATGACAACACATGTCTATGGTCAGGAAACATAACCATCTTTGATTAACGAGCTAGTCAAGTAGAGGCATACTAGGGACACTATGTTTTGTCTATGTGTTCACACATGTACTAAGTTTCCGGTTAATACAATTCTAGCATAAATAATAAACATTTATCATGATATAAGGAAATATAAATAACAACTTTATTATTGCCTCTAGGGCATATTTCCTTCAATCTCCATCAACATCTTCAACAGCACCATCTCCTCTCAAACCCTAGTTCATCTCTTGTGTTCAATCTTTGTACCAGAACCTTAGATTGGTACTTGTGGGTGACTAGTAGTGTTGATTACATCTTGTAGTTGATTACTATATGGTTTATTTGGTGGAAGATTACATGTTCAGATTGCTATTTAATATCCCTCTGATCTTGAGCATGATTATTATTTGTGAGTAGTTACTTTTGTTCTTGAAGTCACGGGAGAAGTCTTGTTCCAGGTAATCATGTGAACTTGATATGTGTTCGATATTTGGATGATATGTATGTTGTGATTCCCTTAGTGGTGTCATGTGAATGTCGACTACATGGCACTTCACCTTATTAGGGCATAACGGAATGCATTGTGGAGTAGTTATTAGATGATGGGTTGCTAGAGTGACAGAAGCTTAAACCCTAGTTTATGTGCTACTTCTTAAGGGACTGATTTGGATCCAAATGTTTAATGCTATGGTTAGATTTTATCTTAATACTTTTCTCGTAGTTGCGGATGCTTGCGGTGGGTTTAATCATAAGTAGGAGGTTTGTTCAAGTAAGAACAACACCTAAGCACCGGTCCACCCACATATCAAATTATCAAAGTAGCGAACACGAATCAAACCAACATGATGAAAGTGATATGATGAAATTCCCGTGTACCCTCAAGAACGCTTTGCTTATCATAAGAGACCGTTTTGGTCTGTCCTTTGCCACAAAAGGATTGGGCTACCTTGCTGCACTTTATTTATTGTTACCATTACTTGCTCGTTGCGAATTATCTTGCTATCAAACTACTTATGACCAACTATTTCAGTGCTTGCAAAAAAATCTAGCTGAAAACCACTTGTCATTTCCTTCTGCTCCTCGTTGGGTTCGATGCTCTTACTTATCGAAAGGACTACGATTGATTCCCTATACTTGTGGGTCATTAATGCTCCTCTCCGTGTCTGGGTTACGGGTGAAAACCTTTGTCCGGTGTGGACTCGGCAGCGGCGATGCTTAGATTCGTCCTCCCTCCTAGGGGTGTTGCCTTGGAGCATAGGTGTTGTAGGGCGTAGCATATCATTGTATTAAGTTTTTCCTGTGCTTTATGTCAGTAGCGTAGTTGCGTGTAGTCTTGCGTGTTCCGATTTCCTGGTATTGACATTGTATGAGGGCTACATTATCATCTTGTATCATTCGATAATGTAATTTGTTCAGGTGTTGTTGTTTCATATATAAAGCGGGGAGAAAGCATATTTCAAGAGTACGTATATATTTTGAAAATAAAAAGAAATAAAAAATAAAACTATGCATTTGATTAAATGTTAATACAATATAAAACAGTTGTTGGATTAATTCAAAAAAGAATGTTGATAGCATATTAAAACAATGTTTGTGACATATTTAAAAAGGTCATGAGTTGACCCACCCCCAGAAAATGGTAAATGTATATAAAATAAATTTTGAATGTCTAGGAAAAAAGTCGACAGCACAAAAAAATGTTTGCGCATTTCAAAAAAAGTATCTGACATTATAAAAATGCTAATCATATATTTGGAAAATTTTAAGCGTATATCAAATAAACGTTGTAGATGTATATGAAAATATACAAAGTTTACGAAGAAAGTAGACATCAAATATGTATTTGAAATGAATGTTACTCATTGTATTTAAAAATGTCAATCATGTATTAAAAATGTTAAATGTGTATAAAGGATGTTCTTGATGCTTACAAAAATGTAGACATCAAAAAACTGTTTTCAAAAATATTAGTTGTGTATTTTAAAAATATTTAACCTATAAAAAATAATGTTTCACATGTACGTGAGACATTCACATAGAAGACCGAGGAAAAATGATACAAATGACACAAAGAAAACAAAAAAGTAAATCAATGGGGTTCTAAAACCGAAGAAAAACTGATGAAAACCATAAAGAAATACACATAGAAAGAAAGAAAAAAGTAAAAGAAAACTGAAGAGAACCAGTGAAAGAGAGAAATGAAGAAAACTGAAGAAAATCAAAGAAAGAAGCAAGGAAAACTGAACTAAAACGAAGAAACAAAGAACAAAATGAAAAAAATGAGAAAAGGGGAAGAAAGGGAAAAAACAGTTCAAGGAGCACCGTTGTAGCCCTTTTGTGATACACATAGTAGATCCTTGCAGAACTAGGGGTGTTACCTCCCACGGAGGGCCCTGAACCTAGGTACATCGAGTGTCTCATACCGCCTGTCCCCAATCTTGCCTCCGGAACCCACCGACATCATGTGGTCCCAACCACGTTTGATAAGCCTACCCATGGCATCTACTTTAAGCATACCAAAATAGTTGGAGCCCACCGTGGGGCCGTCCGCGGTGCCGGACGGCATTTTGTTCTGAATAAGACCCTTCACTCCCTCCGATGAGCGCATCATGCATGGTTTGCTCAGCCTGTCTGGTGCCGTCAGTCGCACCAGCTCTGGCGTGGGTGTCGCTTGCCCTGCGGCGGCTCCATCGTCCCCTTCGGCAAATTGTGCGTCTTCGTCAAGCTCGTCCCCGACGAGTACCCTAGCGGGGTGCTCCCCGTCTCCGACCTGCTTTCATCTAGTGGCGGCAACGTCTCCAGCGACATCAACGACCTCTGCGTCCGCGTGGAGGTGCTCACCATAGGATCCAGCACCTCCATCAGTCGCGCCCGGCGCGTGACTGCCATGGATGCCGCCACCGCAGCCGCCACCGGCCAGTCCGACCCTCTCCTGGCGACGGTGCAGAGCCTACGCACACCCATCATACCAAACGCTGATCCAGCTACCGCTGGGGCTGAGCTCGATGCGTCCCGCAAGCTCCTACTTGCCGAGGCCACCGAGCTAGCCGTCGCATGGCACTAGATAGAGTCTACCCAATGAGAGTACAACACCGACTATGGCCTCATGTCGGCCGGCGTCGAGCCTAGCCGGCAGGGCGCCATGTGGCGCCGTGGCGGCGCCATTAGTTAACTGTTCGGCGCCAACCGGCCCTCCTACGCTACGCCCGCCCAGAACATGAGGATGGCATAGGAGGCTGCTGACGAGCTTGTCCACCTAGAGGGCGAGGCATTGCTGCAATAGTAGCAGCACGTCCGCGACCTCATCGTCACGGCCAACCGGCTTTAAAACCACTACGAGCAGAACCCCTCCGGCTTGGACCCCCCGCATCAGACCGAGGATCCACAGCCGGACGGCCACATGCGGCATACCCACCAAGCCTCTTCTCCGCTCGCTCCCAGCCACTGGAGTCGGTCACGTGGCAGTAGGGGAGGACAGTGTCGTCATGACGCAGCCGACGTGAGGAACTCGCAAGCATCCACAACTATGAAAGAAGAATTAAGATAAATCTAACCATAGCATGAAACATATGGATCCAAATCAGCCCCTTATGGAATAACGCATAAACTAGGGTTTAAGCTTCTGTCACTCTAGCAACCCATCATCTACTTATTACTCCCAATGCCTTCCCTTAGGCCCAAGTATGGTGAAGTGTCATGTAGTCGACATTCACATGACACCACTAATGGAAGCGATAACATACATATCATCAAAATATTGAACGAATACCAACTTCACATGATTACTTATAACAAGACTTCTCCCATGTCCTCAAGAACAAAAGTAACTACTCACAAATTATATTCATGTTCAAGATCAGAGGTATATTGAATATGCTTGAGGATCCGAACATTTAATCTTCCACCAAATAAACCAACTAGCATCAACTACAACATGTAATCAACACTACTAGCAACCCACATGTACCAATCTGAGGTTTTAGGACAAAGGTTGCATACAACAGATGAACTAGAGTTTGAGATGAGATGGTGCTAGTGAAGATGTTGATGAAGATTGTTCCTCCCATGATGAGAGGATCGTTGGTGATGTCGATAGCTTCGATTTTCCCCTCCCGGATGGAAGTTTCCCCGGCGGAATCGCTCCACCGGAGAGCAAATGTGCTCCTGCCTAGATTCCATCTCGAGACGGTGGCGCTTCGTCTCGAAAGTCTTCTACTTTTTTTCTAGGGAAAATGGCTTCATATAGCAGAAGATGGGCACCGGAGGCCTGCCAGCGAGCCCACAACCTCTGTAGGCGCGCCTAGGGGGTAGGGTGCGCCCCCTCAGCTTGTCGCTCCCTGGTGGCCCCTCCTTTTGGTATTTCTTTCACCAATATTTTTTATATATTCCAAAATAATTCTTCGTAAATTTTCAGGTCATTTGGAGTTGTGCGGAATAGCTATATCTGCTGTAGCCTTTTCTGGTCTAGCATTCCAGCTGCCAGCAATCTTGTGAAACTTGCAAAATAAGAGAGAAAATGCATAAGAACTGAATCATAAAGTGAAATAACAATCCAAAACATAATAAATATTAGTAGGAAAACATGATGCAAAATGCACGTATCAGCCTTCTCCCCAAGTTATGGCCCCAGGGCTCAACATATAAATAGAGGGGCAGGGCTAGCCCCTAGGACACAAGTTTTGGAACCTTCTCTAGTTCTTCTAGTTATAGTTCTAGTTGATCCAAGTTGACTAATTAGAGATAGACTAATCCTCTAATCCTTATAATTAGAAGCCTAGTGTGGTTCTAATATCCTCCCTCTAATTCTCCGTCAATGATTAGCTCTGGACGGTGAAGCGCTGCCAAATCATGAAGGCTACACGCTTGCAACCAAGTAGAGATGGCGTGCTTTCGATCTTCAGTTCGAAGGATCATTTGTCAATGGTTCGAGGGACTCCAAGTAGGATCGACACCGACACATTCTTCTTCCGCTTCAACTCGGTGACGGTAACGACCATGATCACAACCCGTTATGCATCTTCATATTGATCTTGGGTGTGCGTAGGCGCGATTTTTTTTCTAGTACGTTTCCCAACAGTGGCATGCTACTTCTTGAGCTTGCATTGATTTTTACCTTGAAGAGGAAAGGGTGATGCAGCAAAGTAGAGATAAGTCTTTCCCTCAGTTAAAAACCAAGGTATCAATCCAGTAGGAGGCACAAGCAAGTCTCCAATCTATGCACCTGCACAAACTAACAAACACTTGCACACAACGCGAAAAAGGGGTTGTCAATCCCTTTATGGTCACGAACAAGAGTGAGATCTAATAGAGATAGGTATAAAAGATAAATAAAAGAGCAAACTAAAGTAAATATAAATAAATTGCAGCAAGGTATTTTTGGGTTTTTTGGTTTATAGATCTGAAAATATGTGAGGGTGCAATTTTATATGATGGAGAGGCATAAGCTAACATACTTTCTCTATTTGGATCATATGCACTTATGATTGGAACTCTAGCAAACATCCGCAACTACTAAAGATCATTAAGCTAAAACTCAACCATAGCATTATAAGGTATCAAGTCCTCTTTACTCCCATACGCAACAACCCCCTTACTCGGTTTTAAGCTTCTGTCACTCTAGCAACCCACCATAAGCGAATCATGAGCATATTGCAACACCCTACGGTGGGGATCCCTCACGATTGCATGACACGGAGAGCACCATAGGACAACACCAATAATAAAACATACAACTCAACCCAATCATGATCATCAATCAACCCATAGGACAAAACGGATCTAATCAAACATCATAGGATAGCCACACATCATGGAATAATAATATATAGCATTCAGCACCATGTTTAAGTAGAGATTACAGCGGGTAAAAGAGAGGTTACACTGCTGCATAGAGGGGGAGAGAGTTGGTGATGACGGCGGCGAAGTTGTTGGCATAGATCGCCGTCATGATGATGGCCCCGGCGGCGTTCCGGCGCCATCGGGAGAGAGGGGGAGAGAGCCCCCCATCCTTCTTCTTCTTCCTTGACCTCCCCCCTAGATGGGATGAGGGTTTCCCCTCTGGTCCATGGCCTCCATGGCGGCGGAGGGGTGGATCTCTCTCTCTGTTTCGCGTTCCTGTTTTCTGGCCTTTCACCGTTTCTTAAATATCCGGAGATTCATAACTCCGATTGGGCTGAAATTTTAACACGATTGTTATCTGGATATAAGCTTCCTTGCGGCCGAAGGACATCTCCAACCGACCTACAGGGTGGCAACAAGCCTGCCAGGCGTGCCCTAGGGCTTGTGGGCCCCTCGGGCATCGTCTCGCATTGATTCCGCTTCCCAAAAATCACATATATTCCAAAATAATTCTCTGTAAATTTTTATCGCGTTTGGACTTTGTTTGATATGGGCATTCCGCGAAACAAAAAACGTGCAACAAACAGGAACTGGCACTGGGCACTGGATCAATATGTTAGTCCCAAAAATAATACAAAATGTTGCCAAAAGTATATGAAAGTTGTAGAATATTGGCATGATACAACAAAAATTAATGATATGACAGAGACGTATCAGGGTTGACATCGGATTGATATTGGTGTAAATGTTAAAAGTGCTAACTAGATTATTAACTCTAGTGCAAGTGGGAGACTGTTGGAAATATGCCCTACAAGCAATAATATCGTAGTTATATTTTCATATTCATAGTTAAGTGTTTATATTTTATGCTATAACTCTATGATCCTGGAATATGCGATTCAGTGGAAAACTCATATGCACATGTAAAATGATAAACGGATAAAATAAAGGCTCCTAGTCTCGCCTCTAAGACTAGCTCAAGTTTTGTTGGTGATCACGTTTTTTGGATCTTAGGATATCGTTAAGTGTAACGATAGTCTTAAAACAACTTTGAGATTATGACGTTGGAAGAACGATCATATTGAATTGACCCAAACTTGTTTGTTATGAATTGAGATAATATCGTCTATGATCAATTCTAATAACACGTAGTGTTAACATGTGATTTTTTTCCTTAGACCATGAGAGTATCCTAGTCACTCCTTACTGTACGGTCGACTTTGGGGTTGCTCAAACGTCACCTATAACATGGTGATCATAACGACAACTTACATGTTCATCGGAAAGTTTTACAAGTGACTACATAGCTCGAGAGTGGGATTTCCTCCTCCGGGAATGTGGAGATATTCTTAGGGCCCTCTCGGTGTGACGGCGTCCATCATCATCTGGTCAAACACAGGTGACTTTTTCACGGTGATGACGGAACATAATAACAAGAAAGAAGAACAAAACCAGTAACGAGGAGAACAGTATAGTGAGCATGTGATGACTCGGGAGGATACTGGTGCATCCCGGGTTTTCTGAAGTATCGCGAAGCAAAGGAAACATCACATGACAACCAAAGGTTGACCATAATTTCATTCGTATGCTCATATGGATCAATATGGACGTCCACGGTCCCACTGTCGGTCATGGAACGAACGGTTTCGTTCATGTCTATGAGTTACAAACCTACGGATCACAAGGTTAAAGCAATCATGGTCTGCTTAGTGTCAGTAGGACGGGAGTGATGAGAACATATTTGTTGAATTGTTTTATGAATATTCGGAATAGTTTCAAGAGGTTCCGGAAGTGTTTTGAGGTCACCTGAAGGGTTTCGGATGTTTCCAGAAATGTTCTGGTGCGAGGACACTTTGGCTGGGCCAAGGGGTAAGGCCCACAAGGCTTTAGGTCGGTGCAAAAGGGGTTTTGCAGATGTCAGGGACCAGACGCCAGGGACACAAGTTTTGGAGCCTCCTCTAGTTCTTCTAGTTCTAGTTCTAGTTGGTCCTAATTGACTAATTGGAGCTAGACTAATCCTTTAATCCTCATAATTAGAAGCCCAATCTGGTTCTAATCTCCTTCCTCTAATTCTTCAATGACGATTAGCTCTGGACGGCGAAGCGCTATCAGATTGTGAAGGTTGCACGCTTGCAACCAAGTAGAGAGGTCGTGCTTTCGGTCTTCGGTTCGAGGGACCGTTCATCGATGGTTCGAGGGACTCCAAGTAGGATCTACACTGACACATTCTTCTTTCGCTGCAACTCGGTGACGGTAACGATTGTGATCACAACCCGTTATGCATCTTTATATTTATCTTGGGTGTGTGTAGGCGCGAATTTTTTGGGTTTTCTACTGCGTTTCCCAACAGGGCTAGGCCGCCATCTCTCTGGATACCCCATGCGCACGGGCTTCACTTACCCCGTGCACACGGGGCTGCCTATGTGCAGCGATTGGGCTTTGCCCATGTAATATCCATTACGCGCCTACTTACCCCTTTATTTCCTAGGACTATATATATTCCTCCTCCTCCTCCATTTAGGGATAGCTAAGATTAGATTTAGACATTAGAGCTTAGCTCATGTATCTTCCCTTGTGGGATTCCTTTTGAAAGAGAAGACTCCATTGGAGTGCATGACCTCCACTTTTGGAGAAGGACTCCCAAAGTGAATCATCAAGACCCATCTCTCCTAGAGATTTGGATGAACTACCTTGTATCTTTATTTCCCTTGTAGTTCTTGGATCTTGATGCATCTCTTGTATTGCTTGTGATTTGAGTAGTACTTGGAGTGAATCTTGTCCATTAGAGTGTTCTTCTTGTGTTTTGCCCTTGTGTTCTGGTGTTCTTCCTCAAATTCATCACCAATTCATGAACATCGGGCCACCTAGGGTTTTGCTCTACAACATTGTGTCTGGTCGGTCTTCGATGAAATGCATGCGCCTGCTCGGAAGAGCATATGCAATGGGTGGGCCTGGCCCCTGCTGTGAGATCTGTTGGATAAAGATTTACATAGCACTACACACCACATCTCTCGCGAGCCGGTCAGTCCGTAGCATGGAATGGCCCGACATACATGGGAAAAGGCACCATCCGTCCAGCTACAACGGTCAAAGCCCGGGTAGACATCCCCAAATACGATGGTCGAGCAGACCCTTCTAAGTCGAGCCCAGGAACCGACCAGACATCCCAGGAAATTCAACGACATGTAGGGAGCGAAGGTCTGGGCAGTCGACGCTATTTAGGCAGATCCATCAGACCACGTCGTAATAAACCTCTCCTTGACACTACAAGAAACACTGAGCATTCTTCAAAGTGTTCAAGTCATTTTGCCTAAGTCCTTGTGTCGGAAGACCTGTCGTCATCCATTTCCATGACTGAATACTACGAATAATTGCTTTGTATGTCACATAGTATATAAGATGGTGCCAAGAACTTAACTAAAACATAGATTCACACATTAATTTTTCCACCTCCTCGTCTGTCACCGCAATACCTCTCTGGCCACCGCCAAGGCATTGCCACACGTCCGCAACCCCCGCCCACGGTCCTGCCCGCCTTGGACTACGCTGCCATTCATCCAGGGCTCATCTACAACCAGGTACTATCCGCCCCTGCTGACGCCATCCATGGTGGACACCACGCCCCGTCAACAAATATTCGGTAGATGTCATTGAGCTTTTTTAATACATTTTTGTTGTTTTCTAGAGTAAAACATGATGGCAGGGTACGTGATGGAGGATGAGTTGATGTGTGATGTGTGGAAGGTCTACGGACTTTGTGGGCATGAGGCAAGGGGCTCTACGTTTTGGCAAAACATGCATGCTTCGTTTCATGAGCCAAAGCACTTCGCGGCCTACGACTTGCAAGTGATCCATGATCACAATGTGAAGTCGCTAGCCTGTCGATGGTACACCATCTTCAACTTAGCCATGAAGTTTTACGATGCGATTGCACAAATTGGGAGAAGCTGGCCACCTAGCTCGGAAACCATTGACATCATGAGTTTTGCTTCTTGTTGCTCCACATGTTGATCAATTCTTTGATTCACTCAATGTTGCAACTTGATAATCATCACATTGTATAGCATGGATGTGCTTGAATTGTGTTATTTTGGAAATGTGTTGCGTAATTCTGCGTTGTAAAGAGAGGGAGCTCTCGCGATGGCATTGGCGAGCGCAGTGGCGACTCCCACCGTCGCCGCGCGCTCCTCCGCCCCTTCCCTGCTCGCCGGCGCACCCTCGGCGACCGACCTCGCCGCCCCTCTGCTCCGTCTCCGGGTGTCTCCCCGCCCTAGCTCCCCCTACCCGCGGCATGCCTCAACGCCGGATCCCGCCCCGATGCCGGCGGTCCGCGTTTGCTGGGCTGACTGGGCGGCGGAGGAGGACCGGACAGAGGCGGAGGCCGCGGCCGCCGTGGCTGGCCTCCCCCGGGGACCTCGCCGGTTTGGTGACCGGCTAGCTGAGGCCGTCGCGGACGCCTCCATCTCAACCATTGCTCTTCCCCTCTTCCCCTTCCTCTGCGGGTGCGGCCGTCGGTCCACCATGCACCACCTTCCCCACCGCCGGCGACTGTTGGCCGCGCGGCCGGCCGCCGTGATGCTGGGGCCCGAGCTCGCTCTTGGGGGGTGGCCGGAAGGTCGGATTCGGGACGGGCAGCGGCTTCGTGGCGATCTTCCTCACCGGCGGTGGGCTATGGGGCTCTGGCGCGGTTGTCGACGCTTCCATCGATGTCCACTATGCTAGTTTGCGGCCCCAAATTCCGGCCTTTTCGTCCGTCTACGGCGGCGCCGGTCGGCGCCCGGGTGGCAGCGGCGGTGGGGGAACGCAATGCCCTAGCTCCTTCCCTCTCTCCCGTGCGGGATGGGCTGGGCCGTCCCGGGCCCGCCGGGCCGACTGGGACAGGGGAGTGCTCGGGCCCATCACAGGTTGCGGCTGATGGCCCCTGCGACATTGGGCCGTCCACCGGCCCTCCTGTGCCGGCCCCGGCCTGTCATGGCCACGACCTCGTTTCCTTAGGGTTCGAGCCAGTGTGTCCGGTCCAGCCTTCAATCCCCCTCCTACCCGCGTCACCGCAACCCCATCTCCCTCTCCCCTTTGTGACTTGCTCGTCCTCCCCCGCCCCGTCCGCCATGGTCCGCGAGACCGGCAATGGCGCCCCTCGCCCCAAGCGCTGCGCTGCTGGCCGAGATGCCCCGCCTCTGTCGGATGCTCGCCGGCCCTCGCCGGACGGCTCGCGGCGCGAGGCCGAGCTCCGGGAGTCCATGCTCCACGGCAAGAGCTCGGCCACGGCGGAGGGGTCCGGGTGGCATTCCTCCCACGGCCATGACCGCTCGCCCGAGGATTGGCGCGGCCGCGGTCGCGACCGTGACTGCCGGTCCCCGGCCCGTCGCTCCCGCTCCCCGCCCTGGCCTGAGCGTGTGGAGGCCTCTCCCCCCCCCCCCCCCCGGCGCTATGAACCCCCTTGGTGTCAGGCACAATTCCCCCTGGCCGGTCCCAACACCAACAACCATAACGGCCGGGGGGCTTTTGCCAAGAAGAAGAAGAAGCAGGGTGCTCAAGCTCAACCGGGTGGCCCGGCTTCCTCGGTCTCCAACCCTACGGTGGTGGCTGCGCCGTCACCGGTGGCGGCGGCGGCAGACACTTGCTTCAACTGTGGGGTCGTCGGCCACTGCCAGGTGGACTGCACTCAGCCCCCGGCCTGTTTCCGCTGCAAGAGGACGGACCACCCCGCGGCGCTCTGCCCCGATCACCAGCCCATCGGGGCTCTTGGTCTGTTTGGCTATGCGCTCCATGAACTGGGCTTCTTTCAGATGGACCTCCCCGAGGCCCAGGCCACCCCACCCATGACTGCACTCATCTCGGTCTTGGATGGCAAGATGGCGTCTCCAGCCATCATCTCCGAGGAGCTTCGCCGCCTGTTCAACCCGTACTGGGAGTGGGAGGTGACTCCGATCTCAGACCGGGAGTTTACTATGGTCTTCCCCGACCCTGTCAGTCTCCGCTATGGCACCCATAGCGCCAGGCTCACGCTAGCCCTCAACCAGCTCTCCGTCCGCATCTCGGTCCCGTCGGTGGACCCCCTTGCAGTGGCCACCCTGTCCATGGTGTGGGTGCAGATCTGTGGGCTCCCGCCGACTGCCAGGGAGGAGGGTGTCATCCGTGGCTTGTCCCATCTATTGGGCAAGTTTGTGGCGGTTGATGGTTCCTCCCTGGCCAAGGGCCCAGCCGTGCATGTCCAGATCAAGTCTCTCGACCCCTCCAAGCTCCGGATGATGATTCGGATGTTCTTCAACGACGTCGGCTACGACCTCCGTATCACAGTTGAGGGTGGGACTCCCACTGATCCCCTCATCCCAGATACGGGGGGGCGGGGACGATCCTGAGCCGGGCCACGGTGGTGGTGCCGCTCCTCGGGACAATCCTCGTCGCTCCCGCAGCCGCTCCCCCCGCTCTGAGGCCTTCGATGACGACTCTACAGACCCAGGTGATCCTCCCCCACTGGCCGGCTCCTCCCACCCCTCGTCCACCCACGGCTCGGGTCTCGGCTCCCATGTGCACAGCTCCAGAGAGGAGCCTGAGGATATCGAGGCCATCGCGGCCATGCTTGACGAGGTGGCCACCCTCCCACCCGGCGCTACTTTACCCCCTCCCTTCCTCCCTGATCAGCTTTCGTCATCTGATGAGGAGGGGATTGGGGATAACCGGGTGAGCCTGGATGTGCGTCCTCCGTCCTCCCCGTGGCTCATGTCCCCCGTGCATGCCCGTGTGGAGTCGTCGACCACGGCCCCTCGGCGATCTCCCCGCCCGCGTTGTCTCGGCCGCCCAAGTCCAGGGGTCGTCCATGCTCTGCTTCTACGCCGGTCTCGTCAGCACAGAAGAGTGCGCGGCTTGAGGCGGCCCCTCGGCCGGTGGGGGCCTCGCCAACCGCGGTGGAGAAGGCGTTGCGCCGTGCTGCCATTTGTAACCTCGACTCAGGTCCGTCTGACTCCCAGATTCCCTATGATGATTCCGATGATATCTGCGATGATTCTTTCTCTGCGCTAGCCGGTGTTCCTCTTGGCCATTTGACCAAGGTTGCGGCCGATTCGGCTATAGTGTTCCGTGGCGAGAAGGGCCCGGCCTTAGAGAAGCTTGCGTCCCTCCAGGCCAAGGAGGTGCTGGAGGGTGCCTCACGGCCACTCGTGCCCGCGAGGCGGCAGCAGCCGCGGAAGTCCCTCCCCCCTACCCCCCGCCCCGGTGGTGGCCGGGGCCTATTTGACATTGACCCAGATGAGATCTGCGGTCGGACGCGTTCCTGCACTGCCCAATTGCATCGGGCTCTCAGTGCTCCTACTACCATAGGGTTCAGGGAGGACCCGTTAGGCGAGTGATCATGCGTGCTCTATTTTGGAACCTGTGGGGCTTCGGCCATGATGGCCGCCGCAGGCAACTCATGGAATATATGCGCGATGAATCTGTAGATGTGGTAGCGATCCAGGAGACGATGCGCTCCGAGTTCTCACTAGTTGAACTTGAGCTCCTTAGCAGACACTTATTTGGCATTGGCTGCCATCTAGTGGAGTGGCGGGTCACTCCGGGGGCATCCTTCTAGGTGTGAAGGATACTACCTTTCAGGTGGGATCCATGGACTGTGGATCCCACTTCGTCAGCATGGAAGTTTGGGAGCGTGAGATGAACTTCAAGTGGGGGATCATTGTGGTCTACGGCCCGGCTAACCACCATCGCTCGGCCGCTTTCCTAGCTGAGCTCCATACCAAGATATCCTCCGCTACCCTCCCGGTGGTGGTGGGAGGAGATTTTAACCTTCTCCGCTCCGCCGCTGAGAAGAGTAACTCACGTGTCGGTCTTGCTGACATCCGGAGATTGAATGACTGGGTTGCTAACTTAGGCCTTTTGGAGCTTGACAGGGTCTGGGCGAGGTTCACCTGGACTAATAGACAGGTTGCCCCTACCCTTGGTGTCCTCGATCGAGTATTCGTTTCCCCTGAGTGGGATCTTTGATTTCCCTTAGCGTCTCTTCAGGCTATTACGCGCATCGGGTCCGACCAAGTGCCCCTACTCTTATCCTCCATGGATGAGAGACCCCGTTCCCCTCCCCGGTCAGGTTCGAAGGCTTCTGGCTTCGACAACCAGACATTGTGGCTGCCGTCCAGGCACATTGGGCCGCGGCACTTAACGAACCCCATAGGCAGATGTCCATCCCGGACGAGTGGCATCACCTATCTAAACGGTCCACGCAATTCATGAAGGGCTAGGGAGCAAACATAGGAAGGGACCTTCGGGTCCAGAAGGCCTCCCTTCTTGAGGAGATTCGCTCCCTTGACCTCCGAGCTGACATTTCAGGTCTCTCCGCAGAGGAATGGGCTCATAGATATAATCTGGAAGATTCTCTTATGGACATTTACTCTAAAGAAGAGGAGTATTGGCGCCAGCGAGGCTCTTTGAACTGGGTGTTGTTTGGAGATGCCAACACTGCCTACTTCCAGGCCATTGATACGTCTCCAACGTATCTATAATTTTTGATTGCTCCATGCTATATTATATTCTGTTTTGGACATTATTGGGCTTTATTATACACTTCTATATTATTTTTGGGACTAACCTGTTAACCGGAGGCCCATCCTAGATTGCTGTTTTTTGCCTATTTCAGAGTTTTGCAGAAAAAGAATATCAAACGGAGTCCAAACGGAATGAAACCTTCGGGAACGTGATTTTCGGAACGAACGTGATCCAGAGGACTTGGACCCTACGTCAAGACATCAACCAGGAGGGCACGAGGTAGGGGGCGTGCCTACCCCCCTGGCGCGCCCTCCACCCTCATGGGCCCCCTGTTGCTCCACCGACGTACTCCTTCCTCCTATATATACCTACGTACCCCCAAACTACCAGATACGGAGCCAAAAACCTAATTCCACCACCGCAACCTTCTGTACCCGTTAGATCCCATCTTGGGGCCTGTTCCGGAGCTCCGCCGGAGGGGGCATCGATCACAGAGGGCTTCTACATCAACACCATAGCCTCTCCGATGATGTGTGAGTAGTTTACCTCAGACCTTCGGGTCCATAGTTATTAGCTAGATGGCTTCTTCTCTCTTTTTGGATCTCAATACAATGTTCTCCCCCTCTCTCGTGGAGATCTATTCGATGTAATCTTCTTTTGCGGTGTGTTTGTCGAGACCGATGGATTGTGGGTTTATCATAAAGTTTATCTATGAACAATATTTGAATCTTCTGAATTCTTTTATGTATGATTGGTTATCTTTGCAAGTCTCTTCGAATTATCAGTTTGGTTTCGCCTACTAGATTGATCTTTCTTGCAATGGGAGAAGTGCTTAGCTTTGGGTTCAATCTTGCGGTGTCCTTTCCCAGTGACAGTAGGGGCAGCAAGGCACGTATTGTATTGTTGCCATCGAGGATAACAAGATGGGGTTTATATCATATTGCATGAGTTTATCCCTCTACATCATGTCATCTTGCTTAAGGCGTTAGTCTGTTCTTATGAACTTAATACTCTAGATGCATGCTGGATAGCGGTCGATGTGTGGAGTAATAGTAGTAGATGCAGGCAGGAGTCGGTCTACTTGTCTCGGACGTGATGCCTATATACATGATCATACCTAGATATTCTCATAACATTGCTCAATTCTGTCAATTGCTCAATAGTAATTTGTTCACCCACCGTAATACTTATGCTCTTGAGAGAAGCCACTAGTGAAACCTATGGCCCCGGGGTCTATTTTCCATCATATTAATCTCCCGGCAACAAGCTATTTCTGGCACCATTTTTATTTTACTTTCTTTACTCTCTTTTTTGACAGAAAGACTGTAAGGGAACCCCTTACAGTATAATTGGTGCAACAAACCCAAATTGCAAGTACCATGGCTTGAACCTGGATGGGTGGGAAGGCATCAGCCCCTTCCCACCACTAGGCTATGCCTTAGTCTGCACTTTACTTTGCATCTTTATCATAAAAATACCAAAAATATTATCTTATCATATCTATCAGATCTCACTCTCGTAAGTGACCGTGTAGGGATTGACAACCCCTTATCGCGTTGGTTGCGAGGATTTATTTGTTTGTGTAGGTGCGAGGGACTCGTGCGTGGCCTCCTACTGGATTGATACCTTGGTTCTAAAAAACTGAGGGAAATACTTACGCTACTTTGCTGCATCACCCTTTCCTCTTCAAGGGAAAACCAACGCAGTGCTCAAGAGGTAGCAAGAAGGATTTCTGGCGCCGTTGCCAGGGAGTCTACGCAAAAGTCAACATACCAAGTACCCGTCACAAACCCTTATCTCCCGCATTACATTATTTGCCATTTGCCTATCGTTTTCCTCTCCCCCACTTCACCCTTGCCGTTTTATTCGCCCTCTCTTTTTTCGTTCGCTTCTTTTTCGCTTGCTTCTTGTTTGCTCGTGTGTTGGATTGCTTGCTCGTCACGATGGCTCAAGATAATACCAAATTATGTGACTTTACCAATACCAACAATAATGATTTCCTTAGCACTCCGGTTGCTCCTCTTACCGATACTGAATCTTGTGAAATCAATGCTGCTTTGTTGAATCTTGTCATGAAAGATCAGTTTGCCGGCCTTCCTAGTGAAGATGCCGCTTCCCATCTAAATAGCTTCGTTGATTTGTGTGATATGCAAAAGAAGAAAGATGTGGACAATGATATTGTTAAATTGAAGCTATTTCCTTTTTCGCTTAGAGATCGTGCTAAAGCTTGGTTTTCGTCTTTGCCTAAAAATAGTATTGATTCATGGAACAAGTGCAAAGATGCTTTTATCTCTAAGTATTTTCCTCACGCTAAGATCATCTCTCTTAGAAACGATATTACGAATTTTAAGCAACTTGATCATGAACATGTTGCACAAGCTTGGGAGAGGATGAAATTAATGATACGTAATTGCCCTACACATGGTTTGAATTTGTTTATGATTATACAAAAAAATTATGCCGGATTGAATTTTGCTTCTAGAAATATTTTAGATTCGGCCGTGGGAGGCACTTTTATGGAAATCACTTTAGGAGAAGCTACTAAACTCCTAGATAATATTATGATTAATTATTCTCAATGGCACACTGAAAGATCTACTAATAAAAAAAGTGCACGCGATAGAAGAAATTTATGTTTTGAGTGGAAAGATGGATGAACTTATGAAATTATTTGCTACTAAGAGTGTTTCTTCTGATCCTAATGATATGCCTTTGTCTACTTTGATTGAGAATAATAATGAATCTATGGATGTGAATTTTGTTGGTAGGAATAATTTTGGTAACAACGCATATAGAGGAAACTTTAATCCTAGGCCTTATCCTAGTAATTCCTCTAATAATTATGGAAATTCCTAAAACAATTCTTATGGAAACTTTAATAAGATGCCTTCTTAATTTGAGACTAGTGTTAAGGAATTTATGAATTCACAAAAGAATTTCAATGCTTTGCTTGAAGAAAAAAGGCTTAAAGTTGATGAATTGGCTAGGAATGTTGATAGAATTTCTCTTGATGTTGACTCTTTAAAACTTAGATCTATTCCTCCTAAGCATTATATCAATGAGTCTCTCAAAGCCATGAGAATTTCCATTGATGAGTGCAAAGAAAGAACCGCTAGGATGCGTGCTAAGAAAGATTGCTTTGTGAAAGCGTGTTCTGCAAATTTCTATGAAAATAAAGATGAAGATCTAAAAGTTATTGATGTGTCCCCTATTAAATCTGCGTTTTGCAATATGAATCTTGATAATGATGGGACTGAATATGATCCTCCTTTACCTAGAAGGCGTTCCGGAAATTCGGAGTTTTTAGATCTTGATGCTAAAATTGATAAAAGTGGGATTGAAGAGATCAAAACATTAGATATTAATGAACCCACTATTTTGGATTTCAAGGAATTTAATTATGATAATTGCTCTTTGATAGATTGTATTTCCTTGTTGCAATCCGTGCTAAATTCTCCTCATGCTTATAGCCAAAATAAAGCCTTTACCAAACATATCGTTGATGCTTTGATGCAATCTTATGAAGAAAAACTGGAGTTGGAAGTTTCTATCCCAAGAAAACTTTATGATGAGTGGGAACCTACTATTAAATTTAAAATTAAAAATCATGAATGCTATGCTTTGTGTGATTTGGGTGCTAGTGTTTCCACGATTCCAAAGACTTTATGCGATTTGCTAGGGTTCCGTGATTTTGATGATTGCTCTCTAAACTTGCACCTTGCGGATTCCATTATTAAGAAACCTATGGGAAGAATTAATGATGTTCTTATTGTTGCAAATAGGAACTATGTGCCCGTAGATTTTATTGTTCTTGATATAGATTGCAATCCTTCATGTCCTATTATTCTTGGTAGACCTTTCATTAGAACGATTGGTGCAATTATTGATATGAAGGAAGGGAATATTAGATTCCAATTTCCATTAAAGAAAGGCATGGCACACTTCCCTAGAAAGAAAATAAAATTACCTTATGAATATATTATGAGAGCCACTTATGGATTGCCTACCAAAGATGGCAATACCTAGATCTATCCTTGCTTTTATGCCTAGCTAGGGGCGTTAAACGATAGCACTTGCTGGGAGGCAACCCAATTTTATTTTTAGTTTTTTTTTGCTTTTTGCTTCTGTTTAGGAATAAATATTTGTTCTAGCCTCTGGTTAGATGTGTTTTTATGTTTTAATTTGTGTTTGTGCCAAGTTAAACCTATAGGATCTTCTTGGATGATAGTTATTTGATCTTGCTGTAAATTCCAGAAACTTTCTGTTCACGGAAACAATTGTTAAAAATCACCAGAACGTGATAAAATATTGATTCCAATTGCTGCTGATCAATAAACAAATTTTCTAGGTCTTCCTATTTTGGCTGAATTTTTGGAGTTCCAGAAGTTTGCGTTAGTTACAGATTACTACAGACTGTTCTGTTTTTGACAGATTCTGTTTTTCGTGTGTTGTTTGGTTATTTTGATGAATCTATGGCTAGTAAAATAGTTCATAAACCATAGAGAAGTTGGAATACAGTAGGTTTAACACCAATATAAATAAAGAATGAGTTCATTACAGTACCTTGAAGTGGTATTTTGTTTTCTTTCGCTAACGGAGCTCACGAGATTTTCTGCTGAGTTTTGTGTTGTGAAGTTTTCAAGTTTTGGGTAAAGATTTGATGGATTATGGAACAAGGAGTGGCAAGAGCCTAAGATTGGGGATGCCCATGGCACCCCAAGGTAATCTAAGGACACCAAAAAGCCAAAGCTTGGGGATGCCCCGGAAGGCATCCCCTCTTTCGTCTTCGTCCATCGGTAACTTTACATGGAGCTATGTTTTCATTCACCACATGATATGTGTTTTGATTGGAGCGTCTTGTATGATTTGATTCTTTGCTTTACCACAATCATATTTGCTGTACACACCCTTTGAGAGAGACACACATGATTCGGAAATTATTAGAATACTCTATGTGCTTCACTTATATCTTTTGAGTTATATAGTTTTTGCTCTAGTGCTTCACTTATCTCTTTTAGAGCACGGTGGTGGATTTGTTTTATAGAAACTATTATTCTCTCATGCTTCACTTAGATTATTTTCAGAGTCTTAAACAGCATGTTAATTTTCTTAAATAATCCTAATATGCAAGGTATTCAAGATTAGTAAAAACTTTCTTATGAGTGTGTTGAATACTAAGAGAAGTTTGATGCTTGATGATTGTTTTGAGACATGGAAGTAGTGATATCAAAGTTGTGCTAGTTGAGTAGTTGTGAATTTGAGAAATACTTGTGTTGAAGTTTGCAAGTCCCGTAGCATGCACGTATCGTAAACGTTATGTAACAAATTTGAAACATGAGGTGTTCTTTGAGTGTCTTCCTTATGAGTGGCGGTCGGGGACGAGCGATGGTCTTTTCCTACCAATCTATCCCCCTAGGAGCATGCGCGTAATGCTTGGTTTTTGATGACTTGTAGATTTTTGCAATAAGTATGTGAGTTCTTTATGACTAATGTTGAGTCCATGGATTATACGCACTCTCACCTTTCCATCATTGCTAGCCTCTTCGGTACCGTGCATTGCCCTTTCTCACATTGAGAGTTGGTGCAAACTTCGCCGGTGCATCCAAACCCCGTGATATGATACGCTCTTTCACACATAAACCTCCTTATATCTTCCTCAAAACAACCACCATACCTACCTATTATGGCATTTCCATTGCCATTCCGAGATATATTGCCATGCAACTTTCCACCGTTCCGTTTATCATGACACGTTCATCATTGTCATGTTGCTTTGCATGATCATGTAGTTGACATAGTATTTGTGGCAGAGCCACCGTTCATAATTCTTTCATACATGTCACTCTTGGTTTATTGCATATCTCGGTACACCGCCGGAGGCATTCATATAGAGTCATACTTTGTTCTAGTATCGAGTTGTAATCATTGAGTTGTAAATAAATAGAAGTGTGATGATCATCATTTTCTAGAGCATTGTCCCAAGGGAGGAATATAAAAAAAGAGAAAGGCCATAAAAAAGAGAAGAAGGCCCAAAAAAAGTGAGAGAAAAAGAGAGAAGGGACAATGCTACTATCCTTTTTCCACACTTGTGCTTCAAAGTAGCACCATGATCTTCATGATAGAGAGTCTCTTGTTTTGTCACTTTCATATACTAGTGGGAATTTTTCATTATAGAACTTGGCTTGTATATTCCAACAATGGGCCTCCTCAAGTGCCCTAGGTCTTCGTGAGCAAGCAAGTTGGATGCACACCCACTTAGTTTCTTTTGTTGAGCTTTCATATATTTATAGCTCTAGTGCATCCGTTGCATGGCAATCCCTACTCCTTGCATTAACATCAATCGATGGGCATCTCCATAGCTCATTGATTAGCCTCATTGATGTGAGACTTTCTCCTTTTTTGTCTTCTCCACATAACCCCCATCATTATATTCTATTTCACCCATAGTGCTATATCCATGGCTCACGCTCATGTATTGCGTGAAAGTTGAAATTTTTTGAGATTACTAAACTATGAAACAATTGCTTGGCTTCTCATCGGGGTTGTGCATGATGAGAGCATTCTTGTGTGACGAAAATGGAGCATGACTAAACTATATGATTTTGTAGGGATGAAATTTCTTTGGCCATGTTATTTTGAGAGGACATAATTGCCTAGTTAGTATGCTTGAAGTATTATTATTTTTATGTCAATATTGAACTTTTATCTTGAATCTTTCGGATCTGAATATTCATATCACAATTAAGAAGAATTACATTGAAATTATGCCAAGTAGCATTCCACATCAAAAATTCTGTTTTTATCATTTACCTACTCGAGGACGAGCAGGAATTAAGCTTGGGGATGCTTGATACGTCTCCAACGTATCTATAATTTTTGATTGCTCCATGCTACACTATATTCTATTTTCGACATTATTGGGCTTTATTATACACTTTTATATTATTTTTGGGACTAACCTATTAACCGGAGGCCCAGCCTAGAATTGTTGTTTTTTGCCTATTTCAGAGTTTCGCAGAAAAAGAATATCAAACGGAGTCCAAACGGAATGAAACCTTCGGGAACGTGATTTTCGGAACGAACGTGATCTAGAGGACTTGGACCCTACGTCAAGACATCAACCAGGAGGGCGCGAGGTAGGGGGGCGCGCCTCCCCCCCCCCTCGGGCGCGCCCTCCACCCTCGTGGGCCCCCTGTTGCTCCACCGACGTACTCCTTCCTCCTATATATACCTACGTACCCCCAAACTACCAGATACGGAGCCAAAAACCTAATTTGACCACCGCAACCTTCTGTACCCGTGAGATCCCATCTTGGGGCCTGTTCCAGAGCTCGGCCGGAAGGGGCATCGATCACGGAGGGCTTCTACATCAACACCATAGCCTCTCCGATGATGTGTGAGTAGTTTACCTCAGACCTTCGGGTCCATAGTTATTAGCTAGATGGCTTCTGGTCTCAATACAATGTTCTCCCCCTCTCTTGTGGAGATCTATTCAATGTAATCTTCTTTTGCGGTGTGTTTGTTGAGACCGATGAATTGTGGGTTTATGATCAAGTTTATCTATGAACAATATTTGAATCTTCTGAATTCTTTTATGTACGATTGGTTATCTTTGCAAGTCTCTTCGAATTATGAGTTTGGTTTCGCCTACTAGATTGATCTTTCTTGTAATGGGAGAAGTGCTTAGCTTTGGGCTCAATCTTGCGGTGTCCTTTCCCAGTGACAGTAGGGGCAGCAAGGCACGTATTGTATTGTTGCCATCGAGGATAACAAGATGGGCTTTATATCATCTTGCATGAGTTTATCCCTCTACATCATGTCATCTTGCTTAAAGCGTTACTCTGTTCTTATGAACTTAATACTCTAGATGCATGTGTTGGGAATTGTAGCATAATTTTAAAATTTTCCTACGCTCACCAAGATGCATCTATGGAGTATACTAGCAACGAGGGGAAAGGAGTGCATCTACATACCCTTGTAGATCGCGAGCGGAAGCGTTCCAATGAACGTGGATGACGGAGTCGTACTCGCCGTGATCCAAATCACCGATGACCGAGTGCCGAACGGACGGCACCTCCGCGTTCAACACACGTACGGTGCAGCGACGTCTCCTCCTTCTTGATCCAGCAAGGGGGAAGGAGAGGTTGATGGAGATCCAGCAGCACAACGGCGTGGTGGTGGATGTAGCGGGTCTCGGCAGGGCTTCGCCGAGCTCCTGGGAGGGGGGCGCCGGCCAAGATCCATCTGGAGGGGGGGCGGCGGCCAAGGGGGTGGCTTGCCCCCCAAGGCAAGTGGGGCGCCCCCCCACCCTACGGTTTCCAACCCTAGGCGCAGGGGGGAGGCCCATGGGGGGCGCCCAGCCCACTAGGGGCTGGTTCCCTTCCCACTTCAGCCCACGGGGCCCTCCGGGATAGGTGGCCCCACCCGGTGGACCCCCGGGACCCTTCCGGTGGTCCCGGTACAATACCGGTAAGCCCTGAAACTTTCCCGGTGGCCGAAACTTGACTTCCTATATATAATTCTTCACCTCCGGACCATTCCGGAACTCCTCGTGACGTCCGGGATCTCATCCGGGACTCCGAACAACTTTCGGGTTTCCGCATACACATATCTCTACAACCCTAGCGTCACCGAACCTTAAGTGTGTAGACCCTACGGGTTCGGGAGACATGCAGACATGACCGAGACGCCTCTCCGGTCAATAACCAACAGCGGGATCTGGATACCCATGTTGGCTCCCACATGTTCCACGATGATCTCATCGGATGAACCACGATGTCGAGGATTCAATCAATCCCGTATGCAATTCCCTTTGTCAATCGGTATGTTACTTGCCCGAGATTCAATCGTCGGTATCCCAATACCTTGTTCAATCTCGTTACCGGCAAGTCTCTTTACTCGTACCGCAATGCATGATCCCATGACTAACGCCTTAGTCACACTGAGCTCATTATGATGATGCATTACCGAGTGGGCCCAGAGATACCTCTCCGTCACACGGAGTGACAAATCCCAGTCTCGATCCGTGCCAACCCAACAGACACTTTCGGAGATACCCGTAGTGCACCTTTATAGTCACCCAGTTACGTTGTGACGTTTGGCACACCTAAAGCACTCCTACGGTATCCGGGAGTTGAACGATCTCATGGTCTAAGGAAAAGATACTTGACATTGGAAAAGCTCTAGCAAACGAAACTACACGATCTTTTATGCTATGCTTAGGATTGGGTCTTGTCCATCACATCATTCTCCTAATGATGTGATCCCATTATCAACGACATCCAATGTCCATAGTCAGGAAACCATGACTATCGGTTGATCAACGAGCTAGTTAACTAGAGGCTTACTAGGGACACGTTGTGGTCTATATATTCACACATGCATTACGATTTCCGGATAACACAATTATAGCATGAACAATAGACAATTACCATGAACAAACAAATATAATAATAACCATTTATTATTGCCTCTAGGGCATATTTCCAACAGCATGCTGGATAGCGGTCGATGTGTGGAGTAATAGTAGTCGATGCAGGCAGGAGCCGGTCTATTTGTCTCGGACGTGATGCCTATATACATGATCATACCTAGATATTCTCATAACTATGCTCAATTCTGTCAATTGCTCAACAGTAATTTGTTCACCCACCGTAATACTTATGCTCTTGAGAGAAGCCACTAGTGAAACCTATAGCCCCCGGGTCTATTTTCCATCATATTAATCTCCCGACAACAAGCTATTTCTGGCGCCGTTTTTATTTTACTTTCTTTACTTTGCATCTTTATCATAAAAATACCAAAAATATTATCTTATCATATCTATCAGATCTCACTCTCATAAGTGACCGTGTAGGGATTGACAACCCCTTATCGCGTTGGTTGCGAGGATTTATTTGTTTGTGTAGGTCCGAGGGACTCGTGCGTGGCCTCCTACTGGATTGATACCTTGGTTCTCAAAAACTGAGGGAAATACTTACGCTACTTTGTTGCATCACCCTTTCCTCTTCAAGGGAAAACAAACGCAGTGCTCAAGAGGTAGCAGACATCGCTAATGGTCGTCGGAGGCGCTGCTCCATTCCCCTTTTATGTGAAGGAGGTCAGCTCTTCCAGGAACCCCGAGCGATCCGATCATTAGTTGATGATTTTTACAAGTCACTGTTTGTTGGCCGCCCTAGGGGTGGGATCGCCCTCGCGGTGAATTTTTGGTCACCTGACCAGTAGGTCTTGCATGAGGAGAATGCTGCGCTTCTTGCTCCCTTTGATGCCGCGGAGGTAGAGGCTTTTGTCAAAGCGATGAACCCAGCCTCGGCTCCAGGGCCCGATGGCCTCCCGGTTCGCTTCTTCCAGGCATTCTGGCCGATGGTCAAGGAGATCATCCTTGACTTGTTCCTCGAGTTCTCTTGAGGAACTTTGGACGTGTCCCGACTCAACTACGGGATCATCTCCCTGATCTCGAAGGTCCCTGGCGCAGCCGACATTCGGCAGTTCCGACCCATCACGGTCCTCAACGTGTTGTTTCGGATCTTGGCCAAAGGGTACGCCACTAGGGCGGCCCTAATTGCACCCCAGATCCACCACCCGAACCAGACGGCCTTCACGAAGGGTCGATATATTTTGGATGGGATTCTCGTCCTCCACGAGGTCATCCATGAAGTCAAGAGCAAGCGCCTTCGTGTGGTGTTCTTTAAGATTGACTTCCATAAAGCGTACGACACTGTACATTGGTCCTTCCTTCAGGAGGTGTTGATGAGGCGTGGTTTTGATCACCATTGGGTGGCCGGATCATGCAGCTGGTTATGAGCGGACGCATGGTTGTCAACATAAATGGGGAGGTCGGGCCGTACTTCCAGACCGGCCAGGAGGTACGGCAGGGCAATCCCGTCTCCCCTTTCCTATTCAATCTAGTGGTCGACGCTCTAACTACGATCCTAGACTTGGTCAAGCGGGCAGGCCACATTAGGGGGATTTTCCCCCATCTGGTGGCTAATGGAGGTTTGACCCATCTCCAGTATGCGGACAACACCATTATTATGGTGCAGGGCTCGGATGAGGATATACGACACCTCAAGTTCCTCCTTCTCTGATTTCAGGAGATGCCGGGCCTCACGATTAACTTCACCAAGAGCGAAGTGATGGTCCTTGGGTACTCCGCGGAGGAAGCCTAGTGAATTGCTAATCGCTTGTACTGTCGCTTGGGATCCTTCCCAACTACCTACCTCGGCATGCCGATTAGTGACACCCGCCTACAGGAAAAATACTTGATACGTCTCCAACATATCTATAATTTATGAAGTATTCATGCTATTATACTATCCATCTTAGATGTTTTATATGCATTTACATGCTATTTTATATGATTTTTGGGACTAACCTATTAACCTAGAGCCCAGTGCTAGTTTCTGTTTTTTCCTTGTTTTTTGAGTTTTACAAAAAAGGAATACCAAACGGAGTCCAATTGACGTGCCAATTTTTGACGATTTTTTATGGACCAGAAGAAGCCCATGGAGCATTGGAGATGGACCAGAAGAGTCCCGAGCCGTCCACGAGGGTGGAGAGGGCGCCCTACCCCCCGGGCGCGCCCCCCTATCTCATGGACGACTCGGAGACCCCCCCCCCCCCCGACGTGAAACCAACGCCAAAAATTCCTATAAATACAGAAACCCCCAGAAAATAACCTAGATCAGAAGTTCCGCCACTGCAAGCCTCTGTAGCCACGAGAAATCAATCTAGGCCCTCTCTGGCACCCTGCCGGAGGGGGCCATCATCACCGGAGGCCATGGAGGAGGATCCCGGAGGGGCCATCATCGCCATGAAGGCCAAGGACCAAAGGGAGAACCTCTCCCCATCTAGGGAGGAGGCCATGGAGGAGGAAGCACAAGGGGGAGAACATCTCCTCCTCTCTCTCGGTGGCGCCGGAGTGCCATCGAGAGGGGAATCATCGCCGCGGTGATCATCTTCATCAACATCACCATCCTCATCTATTTTACGCGGTCCACTCTCCCGCACCCTGCTGTAATCCCTACTTGAAGATGGTGCTTTATGCCACATATTATGATCCAATGATGTGTTGCCATCCTATGATGTTTTGAGTAGATATCCTTTGTCTTTGGGTTGATTGATGATATAGATTGGTATGAGTTGTATGTTTTATTTTGGGGCTGTCCTATTGTGCCCTCCATGTCGCGCAAGTGTGAGGGATTCCCGTTGTATGGTGTTGCAATACGTTCATGATTCGCTTATAGTGGGTTGCTTGAGTGACAGAAGCATAAACCCGAGTAAGGGAGTTGTTGCGTATGGGATAAAGGGGACTTGATGCTTTAATTCTATGGTTGGGTTTTACCTTAATGATCTTTAGTAGTTGTGGATGCTTGTTAGAGTTCCAATCATAAGTGCATATGATCCAAGAAGAGAAATTATGTTAGTTTATGCCTCTCCCTCATATGAAATTGCAATGACGACTACCGGTCTTGTTAACAACTGCCTAGGATAATTCCGCACACCGACCCATCATTATTCCACACTCGCTATTTATAATATTTAGTAATATATTCTAACTTTATGATAAAAGCACCTACTTTTTTGTTTTAGCTCTCCGTTATCATGTAAAGTTATCCTCTTCATACCCACAACGTAGTTTTATTTCTCGTTTCTAGTTGGAAGCAAATGTTCGGTGTACGTAGAGTCGTATCAGTGGCAGATAGGACTTGAGAGAATATTGATCTTACCTTTAGCTCCTTGTGGGTTCGACACTCCACACTTATCGCTTCCACCATTGGGAATTGTTACGATGATTCCCTGCACTTGGGGATTATCAAGCTCTTTTCTGGAGCCGTTGCCGGGGAGCAATAGCGTGGAGTTGATATTCTCGTGTGTGGTTGTTTGCTTTCTTCACTAAGTAGATTTTATTTTTCCTTTTTGTTTCTGTTTAGTTGTGGGTGAAACATACAAAAAAAATTAAGAATGAAAATACAAAAAAAATTACTTACCTCTCATGCCTAAAAAGTTTTTCAATAAGAGAGGTGATTGGAAGGTTATGCATTGGAGAAGTGAGGGTCGACCTTGAACACTTGTGTTCATGCTCATGGAAACAATGTAAAAACTTTCATGTAAGCTTCTCTGAAAATAATTATCCCCTTGTATATATCCATTGTATTATAAAAATAATGTGCCAAGCTTTGGTTTTAGGATGATTAGATTGCTTGTTTACTATGTGCAGTACAAAAACAGAAACTTTGGCTGTCATCCGTGAATTTACATTTTTTACTGGAAAGTCAAATTGGTCTGAAACTTTTTTCAGATTACTTCTGTACAAATTTTTTAAATTTTCATATTTTTTTAGAATTTTTTAGAGTTACATAAGTTTACTAAACTTCCAGATTACTACAGACTGTCCTGTTTTTGATAGATTCTGTTTTCTATGTGTTGATCGCTTATTTTGATGAATCTATGGGTAGTATCGGGAGGTATGAACCATGGTGAATTTGGAATACAGTAGATAAAGTGCTAATATGAAATTGGAATGAGTTTGCAACAGTACCTAAAGGTAGTGATTTGCTTTAGTATACTAACGGATCTCACAAAGTTTTTGTTAAGTTTTTGTGGATGAAGTGTTCGAAGAACGAGGAGTTACCGATGTGAGAAGAATAAAGAGAGGCAAGAGTTAAAGCTTGGGGATTCCCAAGGCACCCCAAGTAAATATTCCAAGGATACTCAAGCATCTAAGCTTGGGGATGCCCCGGTTGGCATCCCATCTTTCTTCTTCAACAATTATCGGTATACCTCGGTTTTTGTTTTGTTTACATGATTTGTGTCCTTTGTGTTTTTATTTTTCTTTAAAAACCATGCTAGTATGAGATGTCCCTTCATAAATTTATAGAATGATTCATGTGCTTCACTTATATTTTGAGTATGACCTTATAGAATGCTCTTTGTGCTTCACTTAAATCTTTTGAGTATGGTTTTATAGAATGCTTCGTGTGCTTCACTTATATATTTTGAGCTTGGATATTGGTTAGTCTATATTAATTTTAGAATGCTCCATGAACTTCACTTATATCTTTTGGAGTATGAATAATACTATTATCTAAAGCGGGTTTGGAAGAGTGTCAACTTTAGGAATTAGTGATCCCACTATTCCGAATGAGAAGAATTTTGCTTATGTGGAGAGTAGAAAAATTTCTATGCTTGTAGATCATGAAAAGAATGCTTTATGTGATGGTTATATTGTTAAATTCATTCATGATGCTACTGAAAGTTATTATGAGGGAGGAATATATGCTTGTAGGAGTTGCAATAATATCAAGTTTCCTCTCTATGTGCTTAAAGTTTTGAAGTTATACTTGTTTTGCCTTCCTATGCTAGTTGATTCTTGTTCCTATAAATTATGTGTTCAAAAAATCCCTAGGCATATGAAGTGGGCTAGATTAAAATGTGCTAGTCATATTCTTCATGATGCTCTCTTTACGTTGCAATTCTTTTCTTTTATGTGAGCATCATTGAAATCATCATGCCTAGCTAAAAGGCATTAAAGAAAAGCGCTTGTTGGGAGACAACCCAATATTTACCCTTACTGTTTTTGTGTGTTTACATGATTAAGCTACTGTAGTAATCATGTTTTATAGCTTTTTGTTTCAATAAAGTGCCAAGTAAGACCTTTGGGAAGACTTGGGTGAGAGTTAATGTGATCTTGCTGTAAAAAACAAAAACTTTGCGCTCACGGGATCAGCTACCATTTTTTACAGAAGAGTGCTTTTGAGTTGATTATTTTTGCAGAAGATTAATAGACAAATTCCTCACGTCCACCAATTTATTTCATAATTTTTGGAGTAGCAGAAGTATGGTTGCTGTTCAGATCATTACAGGCTGTTCTGTTTCTGACAGATTCTGTTTTCATTGCATAGTTTGCTTGTTTTCTAGTTTATATGGCTTATATTTCTCAATATAAATTGTAGAAATGGTATGGTACAGTAGGCATTGTGTGATAACAGTTATGAACCTTGTCTTTGATAGTACCAAAGTGAATGGTTTACTCTTTATCATACTAACCTATCTCACGAAGTTCCGTTAAGTTTTGTGTGATTGAAGTTTTCAAGCTTTGGGTGAGATATCGATATGAGGAGAATAAGGAGTGGAAAGACCCTAAGCTTGGGGATGCCCAAGGCACCCCATGGTAATATTCAAGGAAGACTCAAGCGCCTAAGCTTGGGGATTCCCCGGAAGGCATCCCCTCTTTCGTCTTCAAAACTATCGGTATACCTTACTCAGAGCTATATTTTTATTCGTCACATGATATGTGTTTTGCTTGGAGCGTATTTTCAATTTTACTTGCTGTTTGAATAAAATCATTGGATCTGAAATCTTGAATGAAAAAGAATCCTCCCATGGCTAGTTAATTATTTGACTACTCAGTGTTCTTCACTTATATCTTTTTGGAGTAGTTTGTCATTTATTCACGTGCTTCACATATATCCTATGAGTAAATGGTTGAATGAATTGAATATCATAAATCTGAATTTATATATGTTTCATATGCTTATACCATGGGGAGCAATGACTTCACACAGAATAAGTATAGGTAGTAAACTTATTGAAAGTTAGCAAACGCAGAATTGGTCACTTGAACAATTCATGAAAGAATATTGAAGGAAGAGAGATTTCACATATAAATATACTATCTTGGACATCTTTCGTAATTGTGAGCACTCATTAAAATATGACATGCTAAAAGGTTGATGTTGGACAAGGAAGACAACTTAATGGGTTATGGTTTCCTATATCCGAAACGTTATATTGTCTTGGATCATCCAACATGTTGAGCTTGCCTTTCCCTCTCATGCTAGCCAAATTCTTTGCACCAAGTAGAAATACTACTTGTGCTTCCAAACATCCCTTAAACCAGTTTTTCCATGAGAGTCCACCATACCTACCTATGGATTGAGTAAGATCCTTCAAGTAAGTTGTCATGGGTGCATGCAATAAAAATTGCTCTCTAAATATGTATGATCTATTAGTGCGAAGAAAATAAGCTTTATACGAACTTGTGATAGGGAAGAAATAAAAGCGACGGACTGCATAATAAAGGTCTTTATCACAAGCGGCAATATAAAGTGACATTCTTTTGCATTAAGATTTTGTGCATCCAACCATAAAAGCGCATGACAAGCTCTGCTTCCCTCTGTGAAGGGCATATCTTTTACTTTTATCTTCTACCCTTATACAAGAGTCATGGTGATCATCACCTTTCCTTTTTACACTTTTTCCTTTGGCAAGCACTTTGTGTTGGAGCGATCCAGATATATATATATCCACTTGGATGTAGGTTTTCATAAATTACTATTGTTGACATTACCCTTGAGGTAAAAGGTTGGGAGGCGAAACTATAAGCCCCTATCTTTCTCTGTGTCCGATTAAAACTTTGAACCCATAAATATCAAATGAGTGTTAGCAATTGTGAAAGATTAAATGATAGTTGAGTATGTGGAGTTTGCTGAATCAAAGCTCTTACATAGACCCTTCCCGAAAATAAGATGAATTGCAATTGTTTGATGACTAAGGGCACGGTTTGTTAGTTTTCAAGAAAGTTTATGATCTATACTTTAACATGCGAATAGCTTGTTACTTGATCATGAGAAGTTTTATGACTTGAGCAACTGTTATGATATATAATGATGCTAGAAAAGGTGATTGAAATTATCATTGATCAAACTTGTGCACCTGCTAGCATTCACACTTCATAAATTATTTCTTTTATCATTTACCTACTCGAGGACGAGCAGGAATTGAGCTTGGGGATGATGATACGTCTCCAACGTATCCATAATTTATGAAGTATTCATGCTATTATACTATCCATCTTAGATGTTTTATATGCATTTACATGCTATTTTATATGATTTTTGGGACTAACCTATTAACCTAGAGCCCAGTGCCAGTTTCTGTTTTTTCCTTGTTTTTGAGTTTTACAGAAAAGGAATACCAAATGGAGTCCAATTGACGTGCCAATTTTTGACGATTTTTAATGGACCAGAAGAAGCCCACGGAGCATCGGAGAAGGACCAGAAGAGTCCCGAGCCATCCACGAGGGTGGAGGGCGCTCCCTACCCCCTAGGCCCCCCCCCTATCTCATGGACGACTCGGAGACCCCCCTGACGTGAAACCGATGCCAAAATTCCTATAAATACAGAAACCCCCAGAAAATAACCTAGATCGGAAGTTCCGCCGCCGCAAGCCTCTGTAGCCACGAGAAATCAATCTAGGCCCTCTCTGGCACCCTGCCAAAGGGGGCCATCATCACCGGAGGCCATGGAGGAGGATCCCGGAGGGGCCATCATCGCCATGAACGCCAAGGACCAGAGGGAGAACCTCTCCCCATCTAGGGGGGGAGGCCATGGAGAAGGAAGCACAAGGGGGAGAACCTCTCCTCCTCTCTCTCGGTGGCGCCGGAGTGCCATCGGGAGGGGAATCATCGCCGCGGTGATCGTCTTCATCAACATCACCATCCTCATCTATTTTACGCGGTCCACTCTCCCGCACCCCGCTGTAATCCCAACTTGAACATGGTGCTTTATGCCACATATTATGATCCAATGATGTGTTGCCATCCTATGATGTTTTGAGTAGATATCCTTTGTCTTTGGGTTGATTGATGATATAGATTGGTATGAGTTGTATGTCTTATTTTGGTGCTGTCCTATTGTGCCCTCCGTGTCGCGCAAGCGTGAGGGATTCCCGTTGTAGGGTGTTGCAATACGTTCATGATTCACTTATAGTGGGTTGCTTGAGTGACAGAAGCATAAACCCGAGTAAGTGGGTTGTTGCGTATGGGATAAAGGGGACTTGATGCTTTAATGCTATGGTTGGGTTTTACCTTAATGATCTTTAGTAGTTGCGGATGCTTGCTAGAGTTCCAATCATAAGTGCATATGATCCAAGAAGAGAAAGTATGTTAGCTTATGCCTCTCCCTCATATGAAATTGCAATGACGACTACCGGTCTTGTTAACAACTGCCTAGGATAATTCCGCACACCGACCCATCATTATTCCACACTCGCTATTTATAATATTTAGTAATATATTCTAACTTTATGATAACAACACCTACTTTTATGTTTTAGCTCTCCGTTATCATGTAAAGTTATCCTCTTCATACCTACAACGTAGTTTTATTTCTCGTTTCTAGTTGTAAGCAAACGTTTGGTGTACGTAGAGTCGTATCAGTGGCAGATAGGACTTGAGAGAATATTGATCTTACCTTTAGCTCCTTGTGGGTTCGACACTGCATACTTATCACTTCCACCATTGGGAATTGCTATGATGATTCCCTGCACTTGGGGATTATCAAGAGTTCCGCCCAATAATCTCCAGGCTCCAACCTAGGATGGAGCCTTGGCAAGGGAGCTGGCTCTCCAAGGCCGCGCGAGTGATCCTAATGAACTCCTCCCTTGTTAGCCTTTTGATGTATGTTATGGGATTTTATAGTTTACACAAGTGGGAGGAGCTGCTCGAGTGTGTTGCCTTACACACCCCCTCCCTTGAGCCTGCCTCACTATCTTGGCGGCTCAAGCCTAGCGGCCGGTTCTCTACTAGGTCCCTGTACCAGGCGATTGTCCCCACACCTGGACCAGTGGAGCTATCGGTGATTTGGGAGATTAAACTCCCCTTGAAGATCCGCATTTTCCTTTGGCAATAGGTAAGAGGCCGTATGCCTTCGGGCAAGGAGGTGCGTAAGCATAATGGCCCCGGAGATGGCCTTTGTCCCATTTGCATGGTACCGGAAGACTGTAACCACATCTTCTTCCAGTGCCCGGCGGCGTAGTTCCTTTGGAGCTGCTTCCGGGATGTGGTTGGGGGCACTTGGTGCCACGACAACCTTCCAGACTTATTCGGGGAGATTCGTAGGCTCCCCGGCACAAGGCGTGCACCCACCTGGGTTGCTATGGGTACCCTAGCATGGACCCTCTGGTACTCGCGCAATAAGCTAGTCATCGAATGCATGATCCCTTGCCGTGTGACTGACTCAATCTACAAAATGTGTGTTCTTACAGCTATGGAGACCGCTTAGCAAGCGGCGCGATCGGGACGTCATTGACAACATCATCACGGGTCTCCGCTCCTCGGCCGCAACACTTGCTACTCCGCCACCACCACCCCTTCCTGAGCCCGATTAGACGTTCTTTTCTTCTCTTTGGGGCTTGTCTTGCTGTGCCCCCAGCGATGATTTGAGACTTGTTTGTACTCTGAACATGACTTGTTGGATGCTTGGTGTTGGTGCTTTATAATATAAAGCGGGGGAAACCCTTTTTCATAATTGTGTTATTTTCTATAATTATTTTGAGAGTTGTGTACTTAATAAAAATACGAAAACACTAACGCCCACACGTGTGGTCGTTAGCCAACTCAACCACACGCCTCCATCGCCGTTCAACAGTTTCTGCACGAATCTTGGCACGTTTGGCCTGATTTTGTGTGCCATGTAGGACAAGTCGCGTGTGTGGTGTGTGAGAGAGTTCGCCCACATGCCGGTTGCCTCTCCGCGGTCAACGGTTGCCACTCAGAGGCGTGCGGTGGAACTGCTCTGCGCCCGCACGCCACACCCGACTACGGTTGCCGTCAACCACGTCACGCACTTCAACCCCCTCCTCTCATGGTTCCATTTACTCTCCACTTCATTACTCACCCAACCCAACCTGCAGTTCATTCAATTGGAAGAGAAGGCGAGGGGAGAAGGCGACGGCAGAGGCGGAACAGTCGACGGCATTCGCGACCGTCGGTGGGACTCGCCGGAGCAAAGCGTCTTCGTCGGAGTGCCTGCAGATTGAAGGTAATGCTCCTTCCCACGCTCACATTCCTTGCCTGCATTCTCCCCAATCCTCCGTGGTCAATGTTCCGCTCGAGATTCATAGAGATTCAGGCGGATTCGCGATGCTCCGGCGTTCCCGCCGGCGGCGGAGTCCTGATAACCCACAAGTATAGGGGATCAACTGTAGCCTCTTTCGATAAGTAAGAGTGTCGAACCCAACGAGGAGCTAAAGGTAGAACAAATATTCCCTCAAGTTCTATCGACCACCGATACAACTCTACGCACGCTTAACGTTCGCTTTACCTAAAACAAGTATGAAACTAGAAGTACTTTGTAGGTGTTTTTGGATAGGTTTGCAAGATAATAAAGAGCGCGTAAATAAAAAGTAGGGGCTGTTTAGATAAAGACACAATAAAGTAAATATAGCGAGTATGGAAAAGTGGTGTAGGAGTTGCGAAATTGTCCCTAAGCAATTGACTACTTTACTAGACCGATAGCAAGTATTATGTGGGAGAGGCCACTGCTAGCATGTCATCCCTGACTTGGAATTCTATGCACTTATGATTGGAACTATTAGCAAGCATCCACAACTACTAACGTTCATTAAGATAAAACCCAACCATAGCATTAAGTTATATTGGTCCCCCTTCAATCCCGTATGCATCAATTTCTATGCTAGGTAGAAGCTTCTGTCACTCTTGCCCTCCAATACATAGTCCTATCAACATACAACTAACCCTATGGTGTGATCCACGCGCGCGCTCATATGATGGGCACCAAAGGACAGCAACATAACCACAAGCAAATTAAATCAATCATAGCAATTCATCAACCGCCGATAGGACAACGAAAAATCTACTCGGACATCATAGGATGGCAACACATCATTGGATAATAATATGAATCATAAAGCACCATGTTCAAGTAGAGGGTACATCGGGTTGCGGGAGAGTGGACCGCTGTAGATAGAGGGGTTAGGTGATGGAGATGTTGGTGAAGATGGCGGAGGTGTTGGTGAAGATCGCGGTGATGATGATGATGGCCACGGCAGCGTTCTGGCGCCACCGGAAGAGAGGGGGAGAGGGGCCCCCTTCGTCTTCTTCTTCCTTGACATCCTCCCTAGATGGGAGAAGGGTTTCCCCTCTGATCCTTGGCCTCCATGGCACGGGAGGGGCGAGAGCCCCTCCGAGATTCGATCTGTCTCTCTGTCTCTCTCTGTTTCTGCGTTCTTGGTTCTGCCCTTTCACCGTTTCGTATATATATGGAGATCCATAACTCCGATTGGATTGAAACCTTTGCCGAGATTTTTTTCTGAAAATTAGCTTTCTTACGGCCGAAGAATAGCAGCAACCGCCTTACGAGGGGCCCACAAGGGGGGCAGGCGTGCCCCCCTCGGGCACCATCTCGCGTTGATTCTTCTTCCCATATTCTCCAAATATTCCAAAAATATTCTCCGTCCGTTTTTATCCCGTTTGGATTCCGTTTGATATGGGGTTTCTGCGAAACATAAAACATGCAACAAATAGGAACTGGCACTGGGCACTGGATCAATATGTTAGTCCCAAAAATAGTATAAAAAGTTGCCAAAAGTATATGAAAGTTGTATAATATTGGCATGGAACAATCAAAAATTATAGATACGACGGAGACATATCAGCATCCCCAAGCTTAATTCCTGCTCGTCCTCGAGTAGGTAAATGATAAAAAAGATAATTTTTGATGTGGAATGCTACCTAGCATAATCTTGACCATGTAATCTAATCATGGCATGAATATTAAGACACGAGTGATTCAAAGCAATAGTCTATCATTTGACATAAAAACAACAATACTTCAAGCCTACTAATAAAGCAATCATGTCTTTTCAAAATAACATGGCCAAAGTAAGTTATCCCTACAAAATCATATAGTCTGGCTATGCTCCATCTTCACCACACAAAATATTCGAATCATGCACAACCCCGATGACAAGCCAAGCAATTTTTTCATACTTTTGACGTTCTCAAACCTTTTCAACTTTCACGCAATACATGAGCGTGAGCCATGGACATAGCACTATAGGTGGAATAGAATATGATGGTGGAGGTTGTGTGGAGAAGACAAAAAGGAGAAAGTCTCACATCGACGCGGCTAATCAACGGGCTATGGGGATGCCCATCAATTGATGTCAATGTGAGGAGTAGGGATTTCCATGCAACGGATGCACTAAGAGCTATAAGTGTATGAAAGCTCAAACTGGAAACTAAGTGGGTGTGCATCCAACTTGCTTGCTCATGAAGACCTCGGGCATTTGAGGAAGCCCATCATCGGAATATACAAGCCAAGTTCAATAATGAAAATTCCCACTAGTATATGAAAGTGATAACTCAAGAGACTCTCTATATGAAGAACATGGTGCTACTCTGAAGCACAAGTGTGGTAAAAGGATAGTAACATTGCCCCTTCTCTCTTTTTCTCTCATTTTTTTCTTTTTTTCTTTTTTTTCTTTTTTTGGTGGGCTTCTTTGGCCTCTTTTTTTTATTTGGGCTTCTTTGGCATCTTTTATTTTTTTGATAAAGTCCGGAGTCTCATCCCGACTTGTGGGGGAATCATAGTCTCCATCATCCTTTCCTCACTGGGGCAATGCTCTAATAATGATGATCATCACACTTTTATTTACTTACAACTCAATATTACAACTCGATACTAGAACAAGGATATGACTCTATATGAATGCCTCTGGTAGTGTACCAGGATGTGCAATGATCTAGCATAGCAATGACATCAAAAAACGGACAAACCATGAAAACATCATGCTAGCTATCTTACGATCATGCAAAGCAATATGACAATGATGCTCAAGTCATGTATATGATGATGATGGAAGTTGCATGGCAATATATCTCGGAATGGCTATGGAAATGCCATGATAGGTAGGTATGGTGGCTGTTTTGAGGAAGATATAATGAGGTTTATGCGTGATAGAGCGTATCGTATCACGGGGTTTGGATGCACCGGCGAAGTTTGCACCAACTCTCGAGGTGAGAAAGGGCAATGCACGGTACCGAAGAGGCTAGCAATGATGGAAGGGTGAGAGTGTGTATAATCCATGGACTCAACATTAGTCATAAAGAACTCACATACTTATTGCAAAAATCTATTAGTCATTGAAACAAAGTACTACGCGCATGCTCCTAGGGGGATAGATTGGTAGGAAAAAACCATCGCTCGTCCCCGACCGCCACTCATAAGGAAGACAATCAATAAATAAATCATGCTCTGACTTCATCACATAACGGTTCACCATACGTGCATGCTACGGGAATCACAAACCTCAACACAAGTATTTCTACTAATCCACAACTACCCACTAGCATGACTCTAATATCACCATCTTTATATCGCAAAACTATTGCAAGGAATCAAACATGTCATATTCAGTGATCTACAAGTTTTATGTAAGATTTTATGACTAACCATGTGAATGACCGGTTCCTGTCATCTCTCTAAATAGATATAAGTGAAGCAAGAGAGTTTAGTTATTTCTACAAAATATATGCCCACGCTCTAACAAATATAAGTGAAGCAAAAGAGCATTCTACAAATGGCGGTTTTCTATGTGAAGAGAAACAGGCAATCCAAACTTCAAATGATATAAGTGAAGCACATGAAGCATTCTATAAAGCCATACTCAAAAGATATAAGTGAAGTGCAAAGAGAATTCTATAAATCAACCAAGGACTATATCATACCAGCATGGTGCATAAAAGAAAAATAAAAACTAAATGCAAAAGACGCTCCAAGATTTGCACATATCGCATGAACGAAACAAATCCGAAAACATACCAATATTTGTTGAAGAAAGAGGGGATGCCTTCCGGGGCATCCCCAAGCTTAGACGCTTGAGTCTCCTTGAATATTTACTTGGAGTTCCTTGGGCATCCCCAAGCTTGAGCTCTTGCCTCTCTTTCTTCTTCTCACATCGAGACCTTCTCGATCATCGAACACTTCATCCACACAAAACTTCAACAGAAAACTCGGTAAGATCCGTTAGTATAATAAAGCAAATCACTACTCTAAGTAATGTTGCAAACCAATTAATATTTTGTTTTTGCATTGTGTCTACTGTAGTATAACTTTTTCATGGCTTAATCCACTGATATAAATTGATAGTTTCATCAAAACAAGCAAACTATGCATCAAAAACAGAATCTGTCTAAAACAGAACAGTCTGTAATAATCTGAACATTCACCATACTTCTGATACTTGAAAAACTCTGCCAAAATTATGAAAAATAAAAAATTTGTAAAGAAATACAGTGCAAAAAGAATCAGAACCGTTTGACGTTCCAGTAAAAAACTAAAAATCGCGCACTACAGCCAAAGTTTCTGTCCTGCACCGCACAAACCAACAAGCATTGTAAACATCCTAAAGGCAAACCTTGGCACATTATTTTTATAATACAATGGAATTGTACAAGGGGATAATTATTTTTCTTGAAAAGTTTCTGTAATTAAGATTCACAAAGTTTCTATGGGCATGAACAAAGTTCAAGGACGTCCCCCACTTTCACAATGCTCGTCTATCTCACATTTCACTTTTCTTTTTGAAAAGTTTTGGGTTCCCCTCTTTATTTTTTTGTTTTTAAACTATATAAAAGCACTCAAAAGAAATAAATGACTCTCTAAAACTTCCGGGTTGTCTCCCTGGCAGCGCTTTCTTTAAAGCCATTAAGCTAGGCATATAGTGCTCAAGTAATGGATCCACCCAGATCCCAAAGTATATCAAAGCCAATTTTAATTAGCAATGATTTGAAATTTAGTAGTGAGCATAAAGTAACATATATCATGTAATGACGAAGTCTAACTCTCTTCCTATGCATCGGCATGTCATAAAAGAACAATTCATGCACACATAGTAAAGGCCAATGCATAGTATAAACAATTTCTTGCAATTTTTTCGTGTTGGAAACATAAAGAGGAGGAGATGTAGTTCCTCTCTCATAATAATTGCAAGTAGGAGAAGCAAGCACATGCATATTATACTCATAAAAATCATCATGTGTAGTAGTAAAAGGCAACCCATCAATATAATCCTTAATAAGCACAAACTTCTCCGATATAGTGTAGTCGGGAGAATTCAAAAAGATAATAGGACTATCATGTGTGGGTGCAATCGCAACAATTTCATGTTTAACATAAGGAACTATAGCAAGTTCATCTCCATAAGCATCATTCATATTGGCATCTTGGCCACAAGCATAGCAAGCATCATCAAAAAGGGATATTTCAAAAGAATCAACGGGATCATAACAATCATCATAGCATTCATCCTTCGGTAAGCACGAAGGGAAATTAAACAATGTATGAGTTGAAGAGTTACTCTTATTAGAAGGTGGGCATGGGTAGCTAATCCGCTCTTCCTCCTTTTGTTCTTCGCTCTCCTCATCATCTTTTTCATCCAATGAGCTCCCAGTTTCATCAATTTCTTCTTCCATAGACTCCTGCAAAATATTAGTCTCTTCTTGGACAGCGGAGACTTTCTCAATAAATGCATCAATATCGGCATTGTATTCATAATTCTCATAGCAATATTTAAGGATAGCTAAATTTTCAGGTCTATAAACAGCATCATAAAGATTTTCAAACTCTTTGAACATAGATTCAATTTCATAAGCACCCATAAAAGCAACAAATTCTTCTATTTGTTCCACATCATAGTAATCATATATACCTTTAGCATAAGAAGCCAAGGTTTCATTATCAATAAATTCGCATGAAAAGGGAAGGTGTGGAGCCTTCATCCTAGAGCAACAAGTATAATCATATCTCAAGCATAGTTGCCTAGCATACCAATTCAATATATGAATTTGATCCCATAATAGTTTCCCTTTTTGAGTCAAGCGATAAACCCTAAAGTATTCACGTTGATCCAATGTGTCTCCCATTACATAATTGAATGGGGTTTTCTCAGGATTATCAAAGTAGTACATAATATCTTTCACATAACGAGCATCGAGGGTTTTAGGAGGTTCCCCATCTCCATGAGTAGCAAGTACACCTAATTTTTTTGGTATTTCGTGTTCCATATCCATAACTAAAGATAGAGAACAACTAAGAACAGCAAATAAAAATTACTTAGTGATAAAGCAAACAAGCACACACAAGAATATTCACCCCACGCTATTGCTCCCCGGCAATGGCGCCAGAAAAAGGTCTTGATAACCCACAAGTATAGGGGATCAATTTTAGCCTCTTTCGATAAGTAAGAGTGTCGAACCCAACGAGGAGCTAAAGGTAGAACAAATATTCCCTCAAGTTCTATCGACCACCGATACAACTCTACGCACGCTTAACGTTCGCTTTACCTAGAACAAGAATGAAACTAGAAGTACTTTGTAGGTGTTTTTGGATAGGTTTGCAAGATAATAAAGAGCGCGTAAATAAAAAGTAGGGGCTGTTTAGATAAAGACACAATAAAGTAAATATAGCGAGTATGGAAAAGTGGTGGTAGGAGTTGCGAAATTGTCCCTAAGCAATTGACTACTTTATTAGACCGATACCAAGTATTATGTGGGAGAGGCCACTGCTAGCATGTCATCCCTGACTTGGAATTCTATGCACTTATGATTGGAACTATTAGCAAGCATCCGCAACTACTAACGTTCATTAAGATAAAACCCAACCATAGCATTAAGTTATATTGGTCCCCCTTCAATCCCGTATGCATCAATTTCTATGCTAGGTAGAAGCTTCTGTCACTCTTGCCCTCCAATACATAGTCCTATCAACATACAACTAACCCTATGGTGTGATCCACACGCGCGCTCATATGATGGGCACCAAAGGACAGCAACATAACCACAAGCAAATTAAATCAATCATAGCAATTCATCAACCGCCGATAGGACAACGAAAAATCTACTCAGACATCAGAGGATGGCAACACATCATTCGATAATAATATGAAGCATAAAGCACCATGTTCAAGTAGAGGGTACAACGGGTTGCGGGAGAGTGGACCGCTGTAGATAGAGGGGGGGGTAGGTGATGGAGATGTTGGTGAAGATAGCGGAGGTGTTGGTGAAGATCGCGGTGATGATGATGATGGCCACGGCAGCGTTCCGGCGCCACCGGAAGAGAGGGGGAGAGGGGCCCCCTTCTTCTTCTTCTTCCTTGACCTCCTCCCTAGATGGGAGAAGGGTTTCCCCTCTGGTCCTTGGCCTCCATGGCATGGGAGGGGCGAGAGCCCCTCCGAGATTGGATCTGTCTCTCTGTCTCTCTCTGCTTCTGCGTTCTTGGTTCTGCCCTTTCACCGTTCGTATATATATGGAGATCCGTAAGTCCGATTGGATTGAAACCTTCGCCGAGATTTTTTCTGAAAATTAGCTTTCTTGCGGCCGAAGAATAGCAGCAACCACCTTACGAGGGGCCCACGAGGGGGGCAGGCGCGCCCCCCTGCCTCGTGCCCCCCTCGGGCACCGTCTCGCGTTGATTCTTCTTCCCATATTCTCCTAATATTCCAAAAATATTCTCCGTCCGTTTTTATCCCGTGTGGATTCCGTTTGATATGGGGTTTCTGTGAAACATAAAACATGCAACAAACAGGAACTGGCACTGGGCACTGGATCAATATGTTAGTCCCAAAAATAGTATAAAAAGTTGCCAAAAGTATATTAAAGTTGTATAATATTGGCATGGAACAATCAAAAATTATAGATACGACGGAGACGTATCAAGTCATGTGCTTGCCGTTTTGGGTGGCATTGCGCAGTTTCGTCGCCGCCGCGGTGGCTGTCATGACGGTGTGACTCGGCCTGTCCGCAGCCACATCCTGGTTCTGCCTTGGGATTGAGCCGACGTTTTTCTAGTCGTCAGTTTATGTATTGTCTTGAAATGCTTTTTGCGATTAGTGCAGGAAGTTTTTGTTGATGAATTTCAGGTTATGATAGTTGCCAATGAACCCTAGATCTAGATAGTTGTATTTCACAGTGTAGTATGAAGGTAGTCATGGCAGTTTCAGTAACTATCTGCACTGGATGGCAACTATTTTCCTGATCAACTGTGTCATTTGCCACAACTATGTTTTCCATGTGGCAACTATTTTTGTGAACACACTCTTGCTGTTGCCATGCTGTAGGCATGATAAAGTGTAGTATATAGGTAGTCATGGCAGTTTCAGCAACTTTGTGCACTGGATGGCAACTAATTTCCTGATCAACTGTTTTAATTGCCACAAATATGCTTTCCATGTGGCAAGTATTTCTGTGAACACACTATGGTTGTTGCCATGCTATAGACAGGATAATGTGGCAAATTCACTCTACTATAGACTCAATTTTTGTGTTTTGCCATGGTGACTTGTGATATCTGAACATATTTTGGCTGCCTTACATTGCCATGATGTAGACAGGATAATGTGGCAAATTCACTGTACTATAGACTCAATTTTATGTTTTGCCATGGTGACTTGTGATATGTGAACATATTTGGCCGTATTACATGGCAACTCATTTTTAATATGAGGTTAGTGTGTGAATTGCCACATTGCAGGTTGTTCAGTGGATTTTTCAGCACATTTTGAATTTTCTTGCATTTTAACATGGCAATTTCAACATAGTACATTTGCCTTCGAACATATGGCAACTCATTTTTGTATGAGGACAGGGTGTGAGTTGCCACATTATATGTTTGTGCAGTGGAAGATTTGTGCCTTTCTTTTGTACTATCTTGTGCTAACATGGCAACTTCAACATTTTGTTTTAAATGCCCTACTATCTGTACATTTTTCAAATGAAGCCAACGTGTTTAGTTGCCACATTTCCTGTTGGACAATCATAGGGGGTGTGGGTGTTCATATGATATTACCTGATCTTTTTTGCCACTTTCAATTGAGCCCATGTGGCAAGTACATTCTGTCAGGTGGCAACTGATTACTTCATACTTTCATTTCCACCCTGACATTTTGCTTTGTTCTTACCTGAGCACAATGGCTCGCGGCGATCATCAAGATGATGATGATGAGTTCATGGAGTTACCGCAGCAGAATCGCGCAACTGGACGGACAAAAGACGGCGATGAGGTAACTGTCCACCCCCCCCCCCCTCCCCCCATATGTTTTGAATGTCACATTGAGTTTGCAATCGTCTGTTACGAACTAAATTTTCATGATAGTGAAACATGGCAACAAATGATCATTTGTCTGTTTTGCAGAAGAAGAAATGTAATCACAATAGGGCTTCACAGGAACGCCTGACTATATTGACCGATGGATTTACCGACGACCAGAAGGGAGCTGCTGCTGAGATGGGGATGCAGGCTCTGATGGATGTTCGGTGCAAGAATCTAGTGAACCCTGTATGTGACTGGCTCGATGAGATTTACGAGCCCGCCTCCAGGGAATTTGTGATTCCGGGATGTGGAAGACTGCCATTGGACGAGGAATCCGTGTTCGGCACTTTGGGTGTGCCCCGTGGAGAAATCAAAGTCCCGTATGAGGTCAATAATAAGATTGAGGAAATGTTGTTTGCCCGTTTGTTTCCTGGGACGGCAACCATGCCGAACATGACTGTGTTGGCAAATTCGCTGCAGGCCATGACAACCCATGGCGAGGTTTTTAAGATGAAGCTACTCATGTACCTGATCTCAGTTGTTTTTGCGCCGACCACATCTCTTCGCCCAAGCAACAAATGCTTCCCCATCCTGGTGAATGATCTATCTCTACTCCTTTATTTCCTTCAATCTTTTTACTCCGATGTCATCTGTAAGCTAGTCACTGCCAGTTATTTTGATGTTTTTCCATTTGATTTCCGATGCGGCAACTTCTTGTCCTGAAATTTGTGTCGTGCAGGCAAAACTGAAAGATGTGAAGAACATGAATTGGTGTAAGTTCATTGCGGACTTCCTGCATGATGCATTCTCAAACAAGATGTACCAGAAGGGTTGTCGACTCCATTTAATGGTATTTTTTTACTACCCCTTTGCAAACACTCTTAGCACCTTGAGTATGCATGGCAACCATGATGGTGATATTATGGCAACTACCATCATAACAAGATGGCAACTGCCAGCACAACATGATGGCAACTAGCACATATAGATGGCAACTCTTTCTTTCTTTCATGCCCTTTAACTTGATGTTTGAAGGAACATACATTAGCTTATTTTTCAACATAGCATGATGGCAACTGACATATTTTCCTTTTTTATTGTGTACACCAGCTCATGTACGTCGATCGTCTTGATCTGTCCACCGTTGACTTTACTGGGGTAGGAGGTCGGCCACCTCCACATAAGTTTGATGTCTCTGCGTGGACGTACGGTGCTGTCAAAGCTGTGCTTGCCGCAAACAAGATAACTGATACTAAATATGGGAAACTGCAGGTTAGTTCTGGCTTCTTTCTTTACACGACATTCTTTCAATTTTGTTGCTACATAACATATGAAAAAATCCCCATACGGCAACCGCCTGTGGCTAACAAGAGATGACTACCTTGTTAGCCATGGATGTCTGCGCATGGTATCCATGTCTTACGCCACATGGCAACTCCGCCATCCATGTTGAAACTTCTATCCTCTTCCTCTTACTTTTTTCAATACATGAACTGTTAGTTAGTGTTCATTATTTTCTCTCTTACAACCTAGCTGTTTTTTGTTATTTCCAGCTGATGGCCAAGCATGCTATAGACTACAGCGTGTTTGGTGGGCCTCAAAACTTTGGGAAGTGGATGGACGTGCACTCAGCTCCATCTTGTCCTGCAGAGGTAATCAAGGATATATATCTATGGTTGTGTTTGGTTTATTTGATCTTGTGCACGTGACTCTAATATGGTTGGTTACTGCTGCTTCTTGTTTCGTGCACAGGCGAGGGCATCTGTTGAGCATCTAATTGGGCAGTTTGTATCCGGAATGACCAGCTTGCTCGGGAAGTTAGTTGAGGGTTGGACGACCCTTAATGGCTCTGACAGCGACGCGGTTGCGAGGCAGTTCACTCCATTTGTTGCAGAACGGACACATCGGCCAACTGGTTGCCGTGGTCGGTACGACTACAACAGCTCGCAGGAGCTTCCTGACACACAAGATGAACTAGATGGAGATGCTGTTCTCGACAAGGATGATGACGATGACATGGAGAACGTGCAACACGACACCGACGATGATGAACATGTTGAAGTTCGTGCATGTGGTAAGAAGGGCAAGGTTGCACCAGATGTCCCCTCACCGGAGAAAGTCAAAAACATACAGCTGCGAGAGGCAAGGGGGTGTCGCCCTCAAAGAGGGGGAGGGATCCAGAGGATGTTGGGCAGGACTCTCCTGGCAAGAGGTCTAGGACCGATCCCTTAGCTTCTAGGAGGAGGTTCGACTTCTATTTTAGTGTTTTGTTTTGTCTCTCCTTTTGAATAGACTGGCCCTTTTTTCCATTTTTTCTGCTAAGCGTGGCAACGATTTTCGTGTCTGACACTTGGCACCTTTTTTGCCACTTTTCTTATACGTGCAGTGAGGCAACAGCTGGTGGACGAGCAGTTACAAAGAAACAAGCACCAACGCCAACCCGTGTTTCTGCTCAATTGAACAAGGGTGCCCCCATTGCTGGTGACACCCCTTCCACCAGGTCATCTCCTCGTACGACGACGTCCAACCCCGGGGATCCTGTCATGTTGCCAGACTTGAGGAAGACTGTCAAGAAGTAGGTTATCCCTGTTCCTTCATTGCCATAGTGCTATATTTTTGCTTTTCAATGCAGCTGTTCAGCTTGCCACATGGGCAACAGCCATCAGTCCCACATGGCAACTGTTGTTTTTCCAATGATCTCTTTCTTTTTACTGCGTGGCAACTCCTGCTTGTTTTGCATGGCAACTGCTATCTAGGCCAAATGGCAACTCTTATTCCACCTACATGGCAACTACCAGCTTTCCATTGGCTTGTGTGCTCATCCATATCTAGTTTTGAAATTGCAGCCCTGGCACATCAGACATTTTTTTCATTTTTCAAGATGGCTACCATGGCAACTCCTGCTTGTTCTGCATGGCAACTGCTAACTAGGCCACATGGCAACTCTTATTCTACCTGCATGGCAACTACCAGCCTTCCATTGGCTTGTGTGCTCATCCATACCTAGTTTTGAAATGGCAGCCCTGGCACATCACACATTTTTTTCATTTTTTAAGATGGCTACCATGGCAAATATTTTTTGTTCATTTTTCAATACTTTTCATGTGCTTTTTCTTTGCAGGGTGAAGAAGACTACTACACGCGTGACCAAGCAGAACATTAGAGACCCACTCGAACGCCTTCATTCAAAGTTGTCGACACGTGGCAACTCAGACGTTCATGAGGTGCCAGTCGGCAAAACTGCTGCTACAGCGTCAACTGTTCCCACTAGCTCTGATGCAAGCGGTCGACCATCTCCGCCGATTGCAGATGTGCAGGCTACAACAACAGGCATCCGTACATCTGGGAGTGACGAGTCGGTATCTGCCAGGACTGCTGAAATATTGCCCACTCTGCTGGCAATGAAGGATGCTGCTGTGAGCCATGCCACCCGATCAGCAAGTGTTGAAGTGGACGCCCCCGAGATCAACCTAAGCAAGGAAGATTCCCGCTCATCTGAGACGGATTCCAAGCGCGTGGGTGGTGGCACTTCTGCGTCCATGAAAAAAGGGGCTGAGGCGACAGTCCATAATGATATGCCATCCACAGGTGAGAGTCTTGGCACAACAGCTCCAGCTTCTGGTGGTCCAGAGGTTGCTAAGGCGACCGTTTCACGAACTGGCCTTCCACCTAGGCGTTGTAGCCCCCGCAAGCAATCAGCACACATACCCAACGCACCGGCTGTAGCTAGGAGCAATAGAGATGACTCTGGTTATGTGCCTGCGTCCACGCTGTTCCCATCACCTGCCAAAATCAATGTTATGGAGAAAACGGAAGACCGGAGTACAACTGCCCAGGTGGCAAGCCGGGCAGGACTGACGGAGGTGAACGTCCGGAGCGGACTGCGTCTTTACCCGTCGTGGAGAACCCCAGCTTAAATCTATGCACTTCTAAGCTCCCAGTCAATGTTGGTGTCCCCTACAGCCCAAACAAGAAGATTGTCAACAAAGTTGCGACTGATACCGCTGACAACACGCCCCGCCCTACGAATAAGCCCGATGATTCTGTAGCGGCCGATGCAGAAATGTTTGTTGATCTTTCACCCTTGGATTCTGCCCAGCAAGTTGTTCGCGGTTCGGCCAGTAGGCAGGAGAGGCACCCAATGGCCTTCACCCCATCGAGCTTTAGCCTTGGCATTAGTCAAGATCAACCAGTGGTGCAAGATCCTACGCCAGTTGCCTTTGCTTTCCCGGCAGGCATGGCCGCAATGATGGCGCAGCCAATGGTCGAGGGCAGGAAGGCTGTGAAGTTCGCAGAGCCGATTGTGCAAGGTACATTTCTTCTGCGTTTATCATTTTCTTGTATACATCTTTTTAGTCTGACTTTTGTCCCAAGAATTTTTTTTGGGTTCTCACTTGTGATGGCAAATGTTATCTAATGGATATGGCAACTGGATTTGTTGCACATTGTCACCTACATTTTTGTTGCCATGTTGCATTTTCCATTCGGCAAGTACATGGCAACTGTAGTTGGTACAACATGGCAACTGTAGTTGTTGTCACATGGCAACTACAATGCACTACACATGCCAACTGGAGTTGCCTCCACATGGCAACTCCCTACGTTTTCTACCTACATTTCATATTCTGCACCCTTTCTTTCACACTAAACTTGTTTTGTTTTCCAAGTATCCTAACCCACTTTTTTGATCCTTGTAGCCACCCCTGAGGAGATTACGCCGTCACTTGATGAAGCTTACCGCAGGATTGAGGAGACAGCATTGCAGAGGAGGTCCTCACGAGGTCAGGGGCAATCAAGTTCTAACGTGCCTGCTGAGACGGTATCTGAGGATACCATTAGAAGTGCCACCCCTAGTTCTGTGAGGCAGCATAGGGTAGTTCACGCACCATCCGCGGATGATTACGAGCCAGAAGTCAAGGCCACAAAGGATCAGAACCAGCTGTACGATATTGTCAAGTGCTTTGGAAATGTGAGGTCCAACAGCAAGCACATGAAGGAACTGAAAGCGTAATGACCACACCACATAACCTCTCATTTGCGTTGCTCTTTTTACTATTCCTCCATTTGCTATTTCTAGATATGCTCCGTTCACATTTTATTTCTTTCTTTTTTACTTAGTATACATGATTCTTTCATGTTATATCATTTTCATACAGCTCATGTTTGGACAGAACCAAGATCATACAATGCGATGCGACGTACGTTGACCTGGGTGATCTTGCCGAGTCTGTGAGGCCACTCGGTAAAATGTCGAAGAATGTAGTTGCATGTGGGATTGACTTCATCAACAGGCATATGGATATGTCTCCCGACAAAACAATCATGCAGTACAGTGTGACCTGCAAAATATGGGATGGTGACTTCCACCACAAAATCCCGAGGAAGCATTTTCCTGCGCATGGTGATTTCAAGCTCACAATGAAGAAATGTGTGAGTACTCCTTCCTATTTTGCACATTTTCCTCCCATGGTATGTTTTTGCAAGTAGCTATGCTTCACATGTGGGCTACACCCTGTTTTGTGACAGCTGTTTCATGTGGCAACAGCTGCCATGTAAAATGACTTTCGATTTGCTTCTTACTATAACCTATGTGGCTCAAACTAAAATACAGGGAAACTTTGTTCATACATGGATGGCAACTTCTTTTAATTACCCACTATAACTAAACATTTCTATGTGGGTTTACTTTTTGGACCCTTGCTGCTTTATGTCACTCATGTGCCTCTTAGTGCAACCGGTGATATCTTTTACACGTCATTTTCCCAATTACATCATTTCTGTTCTCCATGTGAACTCTGCTCCTTCTTTCCTTCATTTTACTTGCAGGTCTTGTTCCCCATGTTCCAGGAGCTTGCACCACACGACCCACATGACAAGTGTGGTCACCACTACGCGATCTGCCTTGACCTGAAGAACCAACGTATTGAGGTGCTTGATTCAATGCGTTCAGAAGCTGATGCAGACCTTACTACGCGTGTTGAATACTTCATCAACAACCTCAAAGAGACATGGAACCGTCACTACAAAAACTCAAAGGTCCAGATCAGACATTTTCCAATTGAGTATGTGGCGACTATGAAGCAAGGAAACCGGTATTTTCCCATCTTTTCTTCATGTGTCCTATACACCAATGCTAACCCTGTTGTCACCTTTGAATTGAAGTTTATGATTTTTCTCTCTGTTCTTGTGAGTTCACCTGATTCTTTTCTTGTTTTAGGCACGACTGCGGCTTTCACATGTTGGAATACCTTGCAAAGTGGGAAGGTCGACGGGTTCCTGTCGTCACAGCTGCAATGGTCGTCGAGCTCCGCAAAATTTACACATGTAACTTGTTGATGAATGAAGATTTCAACACGCGGTCCAACGCACGTGAGTTCATAGAGGAAGTTGTCAAGAAAGCCACCAAGAAGTACAAGTGATCACGTCGTGCTCCATACCGAACGCCTACCTTACATTCTGTTGCCGAGGAATGTAAGGTATTACCTTTGTTCTTTTCAAAACTATGTCCGTGTACTATGTTATGGCTGCATCTCCGCGTAGCCTAGTATGTAGTGGTGTTTGTGTGAGCGACATTTGAACATTTTCTGTAATATATGTGTGGATGTGAACCTAATTAGGTGTGACAGCAGATACGTTTATGTTTTTCAGTATTATTATGCGTTCATCGTTGGTAGTACCAGTTTGGTGTTTCGAATGCGTCTACGATGTTTGAAAACATGGCAAATGTAGTTCATCAGACACAGTTAGTGAAAATTATCGTCCTTTTTCATTTGTCTGTTTGGTTCTTTTTTTTCATTGCTAACTGTACTGGCTAGCATGGTAGTTTGATCACGCGGCCGTAACCTGTGCGGTTGCTCCACGTGACCGTTTCAACTTGTTTCCCATAGTTTGCACACAATACAATATGTGTGACTAAAATGCGCTGATTGAACACGGAAATCTACGCGATGCACACTCAGTAGAACTAACATGGCATTTTCAGTACAACTAACATGGCAGATTCAATACAAATAACATGGCAGATTCAATACAAATAACAGGGCAGATTCAGTATAAATAACATGGCAAATTCAGTAGAAATGGCATGGCAGATTCAGTAGAAACGGCATGGAAGATTCAGTTGAAGTAACATGGCAAATTTAGTACCATACACATGGCAACTGTAGTTATTCATCCATGGCAATTTCCTTCAAATTCTGATGCCCATCAAGAGTCATTCTCCCATTTTTAAAAATTTAGAACATCTAGATTACAAAAAAAGGTCACCAAGGACCAAGTCACGGTGCTCCAATGTTGCTTACGGATTGCCTGTCCCTTTCTTAGTTTTCTTGTGTTTTGCTTGAATCTCCAATCCCGATTTGTATCTTATCTCTTTTGGACGCCCCTTTGTGATGGAACGGGGCGGGTTCCTGACCTGGGTTTGTGTGCTTGCTGTTCCAGATCCTACCTCCGAGTTTTCAGATGATGGCCCCGTGGACGAAGGCACACTTGATGTGCGGGGGAACCTGTGTAAGGCTTCCTCAGCTTTCCTCTTCTTGATCTCATCAAGCTCTCTTTTCAGAGCCTTCCTGTGTTTTTCTACGACCCTCGTTGTCTCATCACTCTTGCATGCTTCATCAATTAGTTCAGCATAGTTCTTTGTCAACACAACGTGCCTCATGGCTTTCATGGTTGACTCTGGTCTCTTGTCATGCACAGCCAAAACTGCATTTGATGTTTGCGGCGCCAATGCGTCGTCAGCGTCCCAAGTCCATCACCGCCGTATGAAATGGCGGGGCATTCGTGTCACCGCGTTCATGTCCATTACTTTTAGTATGTGTCAGCACACAATCCCGTCCCGTTTGAATTTGCAGCATTGGCAGTAGTATTCGCCTTCGCTTATCGAGGCCTTCACAAAGTAGTTCCTTCCCTTGTCCGGGTCTTCAGGTTCTGAATCCGACATGCCCAAGATAGAACACACCTTGAACGTATGTTTGTCCACCTGGAAAGCCGTGTACATGCTGGCACGCTTTATTTCTTCCTGGAATCTGCAAGTTTTGTGTGGTTTTGTTAAACTCTTGTGTGATGTTTTTTGTAGCACCTTATGTTGTTGTGGCCAATGGAAGTACAGTTCGTTTAAACATGGCAACTACAGTTCATTAAACATGGCAACTGCAGTTGAGTAAACATGGCAACTTCAGTTCATTAAACATGGCAACTGCAGTTCATTAAACATGGCAACTGTAATTCATTAAACATGGCAATTTGCATAACATCTTTAATTGGAATTTGCATTTCCATACCATCATGGCCAATGGAAGTACAGTTCATTAAACATGGCAACTACAGTTCATCAAACATGGCAACTGCAGTTGAGTAAATATGGCAACTGCAGTTGAGTAAACATGGCAACTGTACTTCATTAAACATGGCAAACTGTAGTTCATTAAACATGGCAACTACATATCATGGTTACTCTGTACTCAATGGCTACTTTTCAACAAATCATCATTTTCAAATAAGCTTTTCAACTGCATTGCATTCTACATGGCACCTACTACCTTCATGCTTGTGCAAATAAGATTGTAACACAACTGACTTACTTGTTAAAAATCTTGTTGGTGTATATCTTGCTCATCTGCCTCTCCATCGGTAAATACGTTAGCAATTTTGGCTGCTTGAGCGCGGTGTTTGCTTCTTGCTGTAGCTCAGATCCCAGTATTTTTTGTTGCAAAGCGGTGTATTGCTTGGCAAACTGTAGCAATGAGTTGTCAGGGCTCACGTACCGCTTCAAAATAGCATTGAACCCCTCGCTGCGCTGCGTAGTCTGCAGAAACGGGAAGAAGCACTACATGAAGTAGGTCGGCACCCAATACATTCGCTTCTCCCACAGGCTAGCAAGCGTCTCGTTGTCTTGGACTTGATATGTTTCAATCATAGCCATCCAGCTCCTTTCAAACTCCTCCACCGTCAAGCTGTGGTCCACACACAACTCGAATGCCTTGTGCAGCTCTGGACAGTCAGCAAAGAACGGTCCTAGCGTCTCCTCGGCCTTCTTTATAATGTGCCACCTGCAGTGCCTGTGCACTGTCAACGGAAAGACCTCCTCTATTCCTACACGCATGCTAAAATCATGGTCTGTTATTATGTTCATCGGAGCAAGTCCACCCATGCACTCCAAGAAGGTCTTGAACATCCAAGTGTACCCATCCGTGTCTTCGTTCCGAACGAGCCCACATCCGAACTGCAATGACTGATTGTGGTTATTTAATCCTATGAATGGAGCGCATGGCATCTTGTACATATTAGTGAGATATGTCGCGTCGAATGAAATGCAATCTCGGAAATGTTTGTAGGCTCTTCTTGCAGCACCATCCACCCAATACATGTTCCTGACACGGTCCTCATCGTCCAATCTTATCATGTAGAAGAAATCTGGATCTCCCTTCGCTTTCTCATCGAAGTAGGCTATCGTGGCTTCTATGTCAGCCAACTTGCTCTCTCTACGGTACTTTGCCTTTAGGTTTGTGACGTCTGCTGGTATGTAAGGCATGCTACTCAGAGTCCCATTTTTGCTGTGGATGAGGGATAGTATCTGGACCATTCTTGATGGACTGACGTTACAATCATGTAGCAGCTTTATGAATTTCTTCTCGAGGGGGGTGAATCCTCTGTGGGCGGTCAGAAATTTTACCAGGTCAAACTTCTTTATGAGTTCGTGGTTGTGCTCGTCAAAATATTCAGTGACCACCCACCGTGCTCCATCTACGTTCAGCTTACACCGGACAGGACATTCCGTCTTGACAATGATACCTCTCTTTCGTTCCGGAACGACAGGCGCAACACCTTTACCCTTCTTGTTCTTTCGTGCCTTGTAGCACATCATCTCACCTCTGCTGTACTCATTAGTTTTATTTATTTTCCTATGGTATTCGGTGTTAACCGTAAACCCATGGAACTTTGCATATGTCTGGTAGAACTCCTTTGCGTCTTCGAATGAATCAAATCTCTGCCCAACGTACGGTGGCTGAGGTACCATGATTTCTGATTGCCCACCATCTTCATCCCCTTGTGCTTCGTCATCAGTTTCATCATTCACTTCAGTATCGGCGGCTGTTTCATCTGCTTGAGTGTTGCTTGTGCTGGTGTTCAAAGGTGTGCTTGTCGGCATTGCTGGAACGATTGCCATTTCCGACATTGACTCGGCATTGTTTGTGGCATGATTGTTGGCTGGCTGGTGGAACGCGTCTTTCGTGCGCTCAGAGCTCCCCGCAGTAGATGTCCCCGTGCCGCTGTTGATTGTAGTTGAAGGTCCTGCAATTAAAAAACAGGTACGAGCGTAAGATTTTGCTTGAATGGCATGTTTATTGTAACGGAGTACAGCAACTGCATGTGATTTGGCATGACATCATTCACACATTAAGCCGTGAGTCTGCATATGGCCATGCATGGCAACTATAGTTCTCCAGTCATGGCAGCTACAGTCCAACAAACATGGCAACTACTGTTGCCAATGCATGGCAACCACCTTCTTTCAGTACCAAAACTTGGATTCTATAGCCATGGCAGCTACAGTCCAACATACATGGCAACCACTGCTGCCAATACATGGCAACCAGTTTATTCTAGCATCGAAACTTGTATTCTAGGCTTGAGCTCACTAGGCAAATGCGATCAATCATGAATGTTGCACACACTCTTATAGCAATTGGCAAATCCCGAAGACAATATATGACTCTTTGCACACGACCACTTGGTAGCATTTTTTGTTTGTTTTTTCCACCACCACCGTTACAAATCTACTTTTCCTCACATGCTATTCCCACAAAAGCAAACGCAGTACTGCTTTCTGGTTCACATTTTTACCTTGTTGTGCCGCATGTGCCGATGTTGTGTGGTCTGTCATCCCAATTTGATGTGCTCTATCTGCAATAACGTTGTCCTGCAACTGTGAAGCTTGCCATGAGACGTTTCCACCGTAACAACCTGTGATCATGGTAGCAGTTGGTCATTGCATGGCAACTGTAGTTTGTTCAGCATGGCACATGTAGTGGTCCAACCATGCCACACATGTTTGTTCACACTTGTCATCCACGGTTGTTTAGATAGTGCAATCACATTTGATTATACATGGCAACTGCAGTTGTCCAGGCATGGCAACTGCAGCTGTCCAGGCATGGCAACTGCAGGTGTTAGATATGTTCCTTTCTCCTAACTCACTGTCCACAACTTCACTTCATACACTCACCTGTGTACGACGTTGATGGCAGATACATGGTTGCTGCCTGATGCCACGTGATGCATGAAGGTCCTACATTTTTTCCGACGTAACTCGTGAGTCTTTTGCCATCCTTGCAAGTTTAATTTCATGTCCACAACACTAAGTTTCTTTTTCGTATGCGTTACCTTGATTTGCCACATTAGTTAGCTGAAGTTGGTTGCCCGTACATTTGTCAGCGTTAGCGCCCTGTGACTGAACTTGCCATGCTGCCCCCCTGATTGTGGTTTGGTCATAAGAACCTGCTAAAAATTAGATTGTAGGACATAAGTAGATGACATCTTCATCGTCACGAACATGGCAACTGTTTCTTTTTTGTTTATCATGCATCGTACCGATGCCCACGTAGTGCTCTAGTAGTGGCAGCAAGGGCCCTGCAGAAATGAGTTGATTGTACTCTGCTGCATCCCAAGGTGGCGTTTCCGGCCTTTGAGAAAGCCAAGGATCATTGCCATCTTCGTGATTCATTCTTCTACTTTTTTTTCTGCCACTGTGTTTTCAGTCACTGCATGAACAAGAACGCATCAACAATCCGCAAAAAGGCATTCTTGCTGTTTGCACGTAGAAGATAACACGGCAATCTTATCACATTTCTTGCGTAAGCAACCAACACATCATGGCAAGTAGGACATGCACATTCATTCTCTTTTTTCTGAATTCTGGATGCCAGCTATCACTTTGAAGCGATGGCAACAGACAATAAAATAGGATGGCAAGCAACAAGATAACACGGTGGCAACTAAGGACAACGATAGATGGCAACTGTTGTTACATACAAGTGGCAATTATTTTTCCTCTCTTCCTTTGCCAAATTTCTCATTTCCCTCCCTATTTCTAGTGACTCCTACGCATCCTTCCTTACCAACTACTCGCACATACCCAACCCAGAAGCTTAGCTTAACTCTAGCACAGTACATGGCAAATCTGGTGTATGTTGGTGGGCAAACGTGAATACACACAAATCTGTAGGGTGTTTGCACTGATAGCGTGGATCCAGTCGCCATATATTGTGGGCAAATTTGCAATTTCAAATTTCTGCGCAGAAGAAGGACGAGAAACAGAAGGAAATCGGAGATCCACCTGTTTTTTAGCTCATAGGGGATCGAGAGGTGGGAGACGATGGCGGCAGGTCGGACTGGGGATCGAAAGAAGGCCGGGACGGCTGGAGTGCTGGGTCGTGCGGGCAGCGCGGTCGTTTGGCCCGGACGTGTGGGCAGTTTTGCCACACACCGGACGTGCGGGCTGTGGCTGCGCGCACCCGGACGCGGTCGTGCGGGCGGGTTTTTCTTCATGCCACACAAGGCGTGCGGCACAACCACCCGATACACCACACGTATGGCAGTTATCGGCGTCCTAAAAATAAGGATGGGTGTTTAAGCGGAGATACCCTAAGTTGTGTGTTCATATGTGTGAATTATATACTTGAGCGGTTGCATCTCTGAAAAAGAAAACTGCGAAGCTATTGTCAATAGCAGCGGCAGCAAGTCCGGACGTGTCGGCCGGGCACGGCTGGCCGTTGAACTCGCGGGCGCGGCTGATGCTAATCCCGTGAACCGGTCCTGTCCAAGTAGTACTTCAACATGCACGTCGCACTTTTCACCGTTCCACGGCGTCGACCCGTAGGAGCCTGGCTGCGAATTGGTCCATCGAGCGGTCTCCGCATACCCTGAGCGAATCACCACCGTCAAAAAGAAGAAAACACTGGGCAAAGACAGCGGCTCGTGTGACTTGCGCGCCAACGGGACAGCAGCCATGCGCCCATGCCGGCGGCTAAGGTTCGACTTCGACCCAGCTCTATATAATAGCACGCACGCCGCTCTCGTGCATCAGCTGCACACATCCGATCCACCGCCCAGCCGTCGTCGTCCTAGTTGCTTCGCTCTGCTGTACTTGGTGCGCCTGATCTGGCCATGGCAGGGCCGGGCGAGAAGCCGTCGTCCACCTCCGCCAACGGCAACGGCACGAAAGCCCCGCCGCCTCCGGCCGCTCCCGGCGGCTCCGGTATGTACCACCGCCTCCTCTCTTCTCTCGCTCGCTTCTGGATCGTGAGTTCGTGACGGTCTCGCGCGTGCGTGGTGATCGTCTTCCTTCCCAGAAGAAATTTGACGCCTGAGTACCACGGTCCCGATGCCATCTCTGATTCTTTGGCTTATTTCTTGTCCACGTTGTCCTTGTTTCTTGTCCACGTTGCACTTCGCTGCAAGAAGAAGAGGCTCTTGCCGCACCGCGTGGTTCTTTGCATTTTTCCTGCCGTTGGCGCCTCGAGATCGACCCTGCGACAGACAGGGATACATCGGGATATTGCTAACGGGGGTCCGCCGGTCGAGGCGATATGCCCCTTTCCTTTTCAGACGGTAGCCAAGTTGTCCTTTTGTTGACTTGGGGCGGCGATCTCGATGCTTTGCTACTTCCAAATTTTGCGGGAGTGATTTGCGTCAGCCACGAAATATACTGTCGGAGTTCGTTTGTCTTCTAGCTTCGCAAGGCACGCAGCCACACGAATGTTTTCTTTCTTTTTAATAACACGGTAACATAACATACACGTACATACATTCACATCTATGAAAAGAGTATCCTTATGATTTAGGAACCCCAACATCTATTGGTTGTTGAAAGGTTGCCGGGGCATCACCTTGAATTCAAAAAGCCAGTCCTTCATGCTGTTTTGTAGATATTTTCTTCCTTCCATTCTTATTTGATAATAACCTGCCCTCAAATCTATCTTAGTTCACACCTCATCCAAAAGTGCCGGTGCTCAAATGATTAGGTTTATTGTGGTGAAATCAGCCCATTCATGTTTAAATTCTAAACTGAACATGGTGATAGTATCCTTCTGAATTTATTTCAGCTTTTTTGACGATGTTCATTCAGTCGGAGAAGCTAGGCTCAATTCAAGTTTTCTTTTTATGACTGCATCGAGCACCATACAACAAAACTATTTTAGCACCCTTTTGCGGGTAACAAGTATTGGTCATCTTCGTCCGGTGGACGGCAGCCATGGCAATTAGTGAGGACGTTCTAGGACAGTTGACCTTTATTAATTAGTACACCTATAAGGACGTTCTAGGACAGTTGACCTTTATTAATTGGTAAAGAAAACCCCAGCTTGTACTTTGAGTGCTATAGTGAACAATGCTAGCATGTAATTTTGTGATAATATATTTTTCCCAGCATATGCATATTCTTTTATAAATTGTTCAAGATGTTGCTTTCTCTAGCCGGATATACATAGGGCCTACTCCATCGATAAGATCAATAAACATAAGATGTATGTGATAGATTCTGTGGATCAGTTAGGCTAGGATTCCGGCAACAGTGGTGGTAGGTATTACCTTCTTCTTGTGGCTCGAGGAGCTCCCGGTGCCGGCCATGGTGACGGTGGCCGGTGATGGCAGAGTAGCGGTGGCGGTGCTTCCCGTCAGCACTGCACTAACCCTAGATCGGTAGGGGATGTAGGTGGGGTGTACGGCGTCGCGACGAACCTCGTGATGCGAGTCGCCGGCCCCCACCTCTTTATATAGTGCAGGTGACAGGGGCCCGTCAACCATAGTCGGTTGAGCGCCCCCGATCAGAGCGCAGATCTAAGGGCCCGGTGGGCCGTTGGGCCCACACGGTGGAGATCATCCTAACATTCTCCCCCTTGATCTCAACTTTTACTTTTGACCTTATACTTTTACTTTACTCGTTTCATAACAGATCAATACATAGAACATGTTTCATCGTCACAGCTCAATTGCCGATAGAATCAGACAGCCACAACGTACCTCTCTGTTTTGAAACAAATTCTTTAACCTTGGGCCCTTTTATTGTCCGGAAATCTTAGACTATACCATAAAACCCATGTCGACTGTGTGTTCTCCGAACACACTGGGCGGTAAGCCTTTAATAAGCAGATCTGCACACACTTGTCTGTTGCTTTTATGCTTCAAGCATTTCTACATAATTCCGGACTTTCTCCTTTACAACGCATAACTCTGTGTCAGTGTGTTTGGCATCAACACTTCACTCGTTGTCATAGGAGCGAACAATTTAAAATGGTTATCGCTGTTGTCAACCATTATTAACTCCGGGTACAGGTCTCCTTAACCATTTTGCCTGTTCCTCAGCCTCATATCAAGCTATAAAATATCTTTGCATCACATTGATGATAATTGTTTCATTCTTTGGAGCTTTTCCACACAAAAACCTCCAAGTATGAAAGTTAGCGACAATTGTGGATTTCGCTATACATTTCACAAGCCCTGTCTTTGTACTCACAATCTTTTGAGAGCACTTATTTCTTTCAGCACGAGGCCGATATCTTTGACTCCATTCCAGTGATCTATATATGGACTGGATATTGCCAAAACAACCCGGATACGTGAATTGTGTCAGGGTAATATAGTGAGCTTCCAACAGCTGAAGCATATGGTACCATATCCGTTTTCAATCTTTTCTCATCAACTTTTGGAACACCATAGTTTCCAGTTCCATTACCCTTGACTATAAGAACAGGCGTAGGTTTTCTCGCATGCATACTTTAGAGACCTTTGTTAGCATGTCCATGCGACATTCCTAATACCCCATTTTATTCTTTTCTTGGTGAATCTCGATATTTATAACGAGAGACACTCCGAGAAATGCAATTTCGAACTTTGAGGACAAGAACTTCTTTTCTCCTCCTGAAGTAGATTGACATCACCACTAGCAAGTAGGACGTCATCCACATGCACAAGATTGGGAAATGAATTTCCCATTCTCTAACTTTGCATGAATACAATTGTCCTTCCATTTTCTTTAACCCAAAATATCATCTGATTCTTTAAACTTTAAATGCAACTGTCTAGAGACTTGCTCTAGTCCATAAAAAACTTCTTGAAGCAGTATCCCTTGTGTTCTTTACATTCATCTGATGTAACTCAGATCATGATGTCGGTCATGATGTGCCACTAACACTCATTGTAATTTGTTCATTCTCTTTGCACAAAATCTTTCGATTCAAGTCGCGCTTTACACCTTTACATATTTCCTTTGGAGTCACATTGACCTTGTAGACCTTTTACAGCCTACTATTTATGCTCCATTGGAAATTACTTATGAGTCCCAAACATTGTCGGGATTCACCAATTTTATTTCATCTCACATAGTCTCTTATCATTTAGACAAACAGACACTTCTCTAAGCTCGATTGAGCGCTTTAAATGAGGTGGGATCAACCTCGATTTGAATTTCACTAACATAGACTTTATAGTAATCAGAAGTATCTGATTTTCTCATTCCTTGAGACCATCTGTGTCTCAGGTACTGGAACTTCTTTCATATGGGGCTGTTGTTACTCTGTCATTGCCAAGAGGCAATTAATTCTATAGTCTTTTATTTCCAAGACGCAATAGGTTTTACAGGGACCTGTGTCACAAGATCCATGTGTACTCATTCATCCTTTATAGAGCTAACATCAGGTGCTGTATAGGTCATACAACATGCTCCCCCAGATTACTCCATCTTCACTAAAAATGGCGTATCTTTAAACTTTATAATTTGGGTTTATTTTGTTAAAACTTTCTTCTTTATGGCACTTTAAGCACCGTCTTAGTATTCCTTAGTCTGCTTTCGGAACTGTAAAAGATCCAGGAATACAACTATTTCTTTTCTTTAGGGTATTATTATGACCGTCGTACTCCCCCAGACGATCACATTCTTCATTAATGGATCACTTTAGATGCATAATGTGCATCACATTATCGAAAGTATAGAGGAGTTTCATCATTCTTAATTTATCTCATATTTCTTTCTCCCCCTCGAAATGTGGCAAGAACTTTTCTGCCACAATTTCAAAAATCATTCATAACTTTTGTGAATTGAGGAAACTTCAATTATCTATTTCATTCATCTGATTACTTGAAGTTATCTGTTAACTGATATGGGAGTACTTTTTCCTCATTCCATTTCAGAAACTCAACAGAGTTCTTTATTATTAGTACTTTTGCAAGTCACACTTGCATATCAATCTTATCTTTAGGTTCGTCTCTCACTTTTATTCTCTTTGGATTTATTGAGTGGTTAATGACCATTGCACATAAGGTGTACGGTCAATACTAGGAAAGCATAATAGCTACTCCATACTTTTCTCCTAGAGTAGGACACATTAAACGCACATGAGTCATCATATCTTTCTCCTGTCATATAGGATAAGTCCTTTGCATAAATTTCTCCCGCCATACAGGATTCTGACATAATACTATGTCAACTTTACCCAGTTACGCAGGTATTTTTTCCAGACTTTTCCCGCCGTGCGGTTTTTATCATAACCATCTTTTTCCCGCTATGTGGGTAATTCCCTGTAAGGGACATAAATGCCAGAATTGGCTCGTTTGAATGCATATTCAATCATCAAATTCAGAAATAAATTCGAATGCTCTTTGACACACGTGCTTGATCCGACGTTGGTCAAATTAAACATGCATGTTGCTTGTTTCATTTCAAATCATGTTGACTGAAAACTCTTCTTCATAGAGAGTACATGAAAGACATTCGTCAACCAAGACTCTTAATGATCTTTCTCTTTTCTTTTGAAGCCATTCTTTAGAGAGAACATACTCCCTCACGTTATGACCTTTCTTGGTCATCTTTCGGGTCACAAGTACCCAGCCATTTCCTTTCGCGAATGAAAACATGGAAAACTTTTAGTCTGAGAAAACTTAGCCAATAATCAACAATAATGAGCATAAAAAATAACCCCATGTTGGTCTGGTTAAAAAAAATATGCACATCAAAGTTTGAAAAGCTTTCTTTTATATTCTAAATCACCGTTGGGCAGAATTAGAATAAAATATCATCCTTCTACATTAATTCCATATCACCGTTGGGCGGAAATGGAAATAATGCATATAACTCATAAATAATGTGATGATAAAATTTCTATTAAGCGACTTTACTAAGAAAATAATCATCATTATCAACTTTATTGCAGCGGAAAACTTTTAATATGCATTTCTCAATCTTTATCAAATGCTCTGAAAATTGGTCACTTTGATACAAAAATTATCAGAGATTTGAACTTTTAACTATAAGACTCATTGAATTATAATATTGTCATCATCAACGTTGGTCAGAAAATAACAATACCATAATTAAACTTTAATCAAATATTTTTCTACTGTCATAGCAGAAGCTATCTGAATCTGATTTCTCCCACAAGTGAAAAAAACTTCTCTTAAAAAACTGTTCATCCAATTAAATTTTCCCATTGGTTCCAATTTAATTGGAGGATAATACTTTTTCTTTCTTTGTAAAAGAGTACTATTAATTATTTACGCAGCGGAAAAACATGAATAAAAAATTCATGAACTTTTTACTATTAAAAGAAACTTTTTTTGACTAAATAAAAATTCATAAACTTTATTATTTTCTTTATAAATTCATGAACATATCGTTTTTTGAAAAATTTCTATTTCATTTTCAGAAACTTTTTCTGTTTACTTTTCTATTTTTCTAAACAAAATTTTGTTGGAAAAAATCGCATAGAAAAAACTATTTGAAATTTGCCACAAATCTTGACAAATAACAAAGAAATGCAGCTAGTCCGGCGCGCTGCTACGGCCTCGGCCCAGCACCCCGCGCGAGTGAGCCCGCGGGGGCTGGCCTGGTCCAGCTCCACTTTAGGCTCAAAAAGCCCGGGGCGAGGCTAGGGTTTCGATCTCAGTCGTTCAATTGCATCAAACGATCCAGTGAACTTTTCGCTCGAACCAAAACGAGGAGAGCCCCCTCGATCCGAAAACCTAGCCCCCATTCTCTCGATGCTTCTTTCCCTCTTCGTCTCTGTAGTCACCCGCGACGGCGACGACCCGACCGCCGGCGACGGCGCTGAGGGCCACCGCGCCGCGCCCGGTTGCCGGAGACGGCCACCGCGCCGCGCCTCTTTTCTTCCCCTTTCCTCTGTGCATCTCGCCCGCAGCGGCCACTGCATGCCGCCGGCGTTGCTCAGCCCGTCCGCCGGCGACGGGGTCGAAAACCTCCGCGTGGCGCAAGGCTCTGCTTCCTCCCCCCTTTTCTTTCCATCTTTCAAGCCCCCATCCACCACCGCGTTGTATGAGAGAGAGAGAGCCACGGGCAGAGCTGCTGTTTGCTCCCCCTCGCGCCGGCGGCTGACGCGCGATACTGCGGCGCCCTCCCTGTCCCCTTTGCCGGCGTGCGCGAGCACCTCCGGGGTGAACGTGCCGCCGTCAAATGGCACGGTGGTGGTGCCCTTTGCCCCTTTCGGGGTGGTTCTTCGTCCGGCGCCTCGGCTTGCCGATGCGCGGCCGGATCGAGAGGAACGGCGCGGCCATGACGGCGGCGCTACTTTAGGGATTTCTTTTCCCTCTTTTCTCTGTTAGTAGTTAGGGTTCTTGAGGATGGGGGGTCTTTCTATCTCTGGCTTTCTTTGTACCGAAGATCCAATAACCAATCTCTGGCTGATACCATTGATAGATTCTGTGGATCGGTTAGGCTAGGATTCCGGCAACAGTGGTGGTAGGTATTACCTTCTTCTTGTGGCTCGAGGAGCTCTCGGTGCCGGCCATGGTGACGGTGGCCGGTGATGGCAGAGTAGCGGTGGCGGTGCTTTCCGTCAGCACTGCACTAACCCTAGATCGGTAGGGGATGTAGGTGGGGTGTACGGCGTCGCGACGAACCTCGTGATGCGAGCCGCCGGGCCCCACCTCTTTATATAGTGCAGGTGACAGGGGCCCGTCAACCATAGTCGGTTGAGCGCCCCCGATCAGGGCGCAGATCTAAGGGCCCGGTGGGCCGTTGGGCCCACACGGTGGAGATCATCCTAACAGTATGATATAAAGATTATACTATTGATAACTCCTTTTTTATTTTTATTTTTTAAAACTTCTTTTAAATAAACACAACTGTGTACCTTTTTAACACACATGTCATGTATTATTGGTCTGAGTGATGATCAAAATAAAGTTCAAAATATGTATTAGACTCTAGTATATATCAGGCTGGGGGGAGTATTTGTTGTGGAATGATGTTCAATGTGATTGGTTTTAGTTGTAATCGTTAATTGTTATTTGTTGTGAAAACGTTATAACTCTTGGGTCCTGAGAAAACAAAAACATTTCAAAATTAAGGTACGAGCAATGACATCAGCGTAATAAATGGTGCCTTTAAAACTTTAAAATGTTTTAATCCTTAGATCGCATATTTGATTTACTATCCGTCTTCACGGTCAGCTTTGTCGTGAAGAGCGTTTTGATAATTGAAACTATATACCATATATGTATGTTCGATGAAGAAAAACCATCTTGAAAGTTGTCACCTAGTGATTAAGGAATTAGCCATTCTATTGGCACGAATACAATGGCAAACTCATTTACTAGAGAGAATGTTAGAATAATCCGAGGCACTCCGTCGATCTATCGAGGACCAAGCAATCACACGAGGCACGACACCGAGATTTGTTAACGAGGTTCACCGATATGGCTACATTTCCGGGGCATGACTACGGGCGCTCCTCCCCATGACACCGTCACAATACCGCACCCTGGCCGCCCGGGCGCCCGCACACGCCGCCGGCTCCCCCGCGTGCCCGTGCTATTATGTTGGCATAGGTTACATTGTGCGTCTATCCCCACTATATATGAGAGGCCTAGGATACAAGTGTCCTACTTGGACACGACTCCATATCCTGTCTACACACCGTACGACTCCAAGTCCAACTGTAACCTAACTTGTACAATAATATTCGACACAACTCTAACAAACTCCACCTTGGCGAATATTCTCCACCACCTTGAATTCGTCCGTGCGTCGAACCTCCATGTACATTGGACTTGAGATACGCCATGAGCACCGCTGTTACTCCCAGACTCCATATGACTCCACCTGCAACTGTAGTCCCTTCTCGTCTTCTTCACAGTCAACACTCGAGCAAAATTAAGTTTCTCATTACTCTACTTTGTGCTCCCAACTTCCGGAGTTTCCGTTCAATGTCATCACACACGATAATTTATCTGCGTGAAAATGAACAACTCACATATTGGATGTCACATACAAGAGTTACCTGAACTCAACATCACCGCTCTTTCTTGACCGTCTGTCTGAAACTTGAAGGAATTTCACCGTCGCCCTGTGTCACCCTGAGTCAAATTCACAGTTGTCTCATCTTTTTTCGGGGTAGTCTTTGACATGCCCATAGCTATAGCACTCCGCCTACTTCTGTACTTATCATCCGCACTTTGCCATGTGCACTGAACACCACAGAATATACGGTCATGTACTCTCCCAGCTTTTGACAATTTCAAACTTTCCTCCACTTTCTCAGATTCTCCATGGTCAACTCCTGTCCATCAACCGGCACCGATAGACCCAGTCACCAACTTGAATCCGGTACTCGTCAACACTGCTTCAGCACCCCTTGCACACTTTGTCTAACAACATATCTGACCACCGGTGCCCTGGCCTGTCGCTGTGTCTCATGCTTACCGCGTCGAGCCTCTGCTGTCCTGGTCGAGTCTCCCAGGTAGCTTGCCCACACTGCCTCAACCCCCACTGCAGAGAATCACCGATCATCACCGACCGATGCCAAGTATCACGTCTTCATCAGACCATTGGGCTCCAGTCCGATCCACGTGTCTCTCGCTATCCTGCTGAAATAGGCTTCGACTCTCTGAATTCTTACGCCGTAGCCCCTCCATCAGCACAGAGTGTAGTCCTCCATCAGACTCCAACTCCACCTTCAACATGACTCCATGGTGGTTGTACGTGCCACCCTCCCGCGCCCTGTCGACTCCAAGCTCTCATGTGCACCGTCTTGAATCAACCCCGCGCCATAGTCTGTCGAAGCCGCACAAGCCCTCAGGCCTGCACCACGTGTTTCCACGCCCCAGAAGCCAGCCACCATCAGCATCACGCTCCTATGTCGTCGTCGCTGAAATCACCGCCGTCTTTTGCTTTGACCAACATCCTCGTCGATCCGTCAGACTGTCCAGTCCGACCCAGCCGAAATTAACCGACTGCAACCATGTTTCACCCTGCATCGGTCTGCCCGCACATCTCTGTGTCTTGCTTGATGCCCTGTGTATGCATGATTCTGCCACGACGCGCTCCAGACTCCTCTGAGCCTTATACGCACGTCGCCATCCTCGCCCCGCGGACCACAGACTTTCACGCTACCATCCCTATACACAAACCATGTACAAAGAAATAAACCAAACTCCACCATATAAGCCTTTCCATGTGCACTTAGCTTTTGGAGATCAACCTTCAAACTTCACCACGTGCTCACATAGGCTGTAGGTCCATTGGTCTTTCCTATCTCCCGATGGTCAGCAACAATCTGTTACGTAGCTCTTTTTTTCCTTAACAAATCCAACGTGCATGCACAGGACCGCACGGCTCTTTGCCTCTGCCCAGCTTTCTAGGCAACCAACGCACCGAGCCTGGGCCGTAGCCAGCCAGCCGCTCAGCCACGTGCCCGGCGCCTAGCGGGCCTACCGTTTGGGCCACCCTGCACGCCAGCACTCGTGCGCCTAGCGTTCCCGTGCCACTTTCGCCGAGGATTCGTGCTGCTACACGTTGCCACGCCGGCTGTTTCCGATTGCTTCAATTCCGTCGAGAAACACCGCTCTCGATTGCATCCATTGATTTTGTCGATCACACAGCGATCCTCCAACGAATCGGCAGCGACTCGTCTTGACTGTCATGCTGTCTACTTGACCAATCTGCTTTCGAATACCGAGCGATCAATTCCGCTGCTTTCGTTGTTCACACAACTCGCAGCACGATCACCTTCGACCTTCCTCGAGATCAACTTCCACGGCCTCTTCGAACCTTACTCATGATACCACTTGTTATAATAATCCAAGGCACTCCGTCGATTTACCGAGGACCAAGCAATCATACGAGGCACGACACCGAGATTTGTTAACGAAGTTCACCGATATGGCTACATCCCCGGGGCATGACTACGGGTGCTCCTCCCTATGACACCATCACAATACCGCACCCTGGCCGCCCGGGCGCCGGCACACGCCGCCGGCTCCCCCGCGTGCCCGTGCTATTATGTTGGCATAGGTTACATCATGCGTCTACCCCCGCTATATATGAGAGGCATAGGATACAAGTGTCCTACTTAGACACGACTCCATATCCTGTCTACACACCGTACGACTCCAAATCCAACTGTAACCTAATTTGTACAATAATATTCGACACAACTTTAACAGAGAAAAATGTCAATATATATCAAGTACTCCCTCCGTCTCATAATATAAGAGCGGTTTTGATACTACACTAGTATAAAAAACGCTCTTATATTATGGGACGGAGGGAGTAGTTTCTAAGTCAACGGCAAAAACAACTGTTAAGCAATCAGACCGTTTAGTGTGTAGAACATTCTTTTATCTTGTTTTTTATCCTAAAGTTTCAGATTTCTTGTCGCTGGCGACCGAAAGACTGACGATTTAGTGTTAATTTGCCGATTTGAAAAAAGTTCGCAATGGCAAATTCATTTACTAGAAGGTACTCCCTCCGTTTCAAAATAGATGACTCAACTTTGTACTAACTTTAGTATAAAATTGGGGAGCAACTAGTTAACGAGCGCTCCTTCGGGAGCCTCGCAACGATCAGCGCCACTTTGCGCGCTCTCAGCCATTCGCTACGTGTCGCGCTCTGGACGCTCCCTCCAGATTTTGTTTTTTTTTATTTTTCCGCACGCGTTTTCGGCTTTTTAAACGGTTTTTTCCGGGTTTTTTCAACGTTTTGGTTTTCCCCGGTCTTCCTTAGCGTTTCGACCAAAAAAAATTAAAAAAAATTTGCGCGAAAAAACGCGTTTACTTTTTTTTTCTTTCGTGAAAAGTCACGTTTTTTTTCGCGAGAGGCACGGTTGTGCTTTAGCGAGAGTTACGGCTGTGCCTTTCAGAAACGAAAAAACCGCGTTTTCTGTTTTTTTCTTTCGCGAGAGTCACGGTTTTACTTCCGCGAGAGGTACGGTTGTGCTTTCGTGAGTGTCACGGCCGTGCCTCTCGGAAAGGGAAAAACAAAACGCGTTTTCTGTTTTTTTTCTTTCGCGAGAGTCACGGTTTTGCTTCCGCGAGAGGCACGGTTGTGCTTTTGCGAGAGTCACGGCCGTGCCTCTCGGAAAGGGAAAAAATACGCGTTTTCTGTTTTTTTTCTTTCGCGAGAGTCACGGTTTTGCTTTTGCCAGAGGCACGGTTGTGCTTTCGCGAGAGTCACGGGCGTGCCTCTTTCGGAAAGGGAAAAAACGTGTTTCCTGTTTTTTTCTTTTCACGAGAGTCACGGTTTTGCTTTCACGAGAGGCACGGTTGTGATTTCGCGAGAGGCACGGACGTGCCTCTTTCGGAATGAAAAAAACCGTGCTCCCGGTTTGTTTTTTTTGTCCGGTTTTTTTCGTTCGGTTTTTCTCGTGAAAAAAAAGTCCGTCAAAACCAATCAACATGGGATCTAGTTTTGAAGATCTCGACGCGAGGAATCCAATGGTGAAAACGGTTTGAGATTTGGACGCACGGTTTAAGAGATAAAACGTTTTGAATAAACGAAACTACGAAAAAAGGGAAAACTCCCAGGTTGCGACAAGTGGCGCGCTGCATGTGCGCCACTTGTCGTGACCTGGGAAGATGAAGTGTTCTTTGCAACGAGTACTCCTTAATTAGTGATTTCGATAAAATTAAGTCATCTATTTTAGAACGGAGCTAGTATCAACCGATCCACTAATTATCTGGGCCGGCCCATAGTGTGCAAGCGAGGACTTTAAAAGGCTATTTGGTGGAGGCCTTCCAAGATTGTAGTGATTCTATGAGAACACCGGGTCTTAGACCTCTCATGATGGGTATTATCATAAGTTATTTTTTGAGAAGGACAAAGGTCATATATTAAATAGCACAAACCCACAAAAACATCCTTATAGAAATTGAAAAATACATCTAAATTTTTGGGGATGTCGAGGTCTTCTTCCTCTTGCATCCATAGGCGGCAAACCATGAGCAAAGCTTGTGACGCCTCTGGGGCTCTCTCTTAGCGAAGCAATATTGTTTAAGCACTGGAGCTTGCAGAAGCAGCGGTCGGAAAGTCGCCGATGTAGATCAGAAGATGGTTGTGGTCGCGATCTGCGTAGCAAATATCATATGCATATAATGCTAGTGTATGATAACTTCATGGTGCAAAGTATCATAGACTGGCATTTTAGATGACATAATTGATTACTTTGTTGACTCATACTAACACCTCATTATTATGATATGGTATAATAATATGATACTAGTACCTTCTCTTTCTTAACTTAGTGTTACGATCATGCCGACTCTATAGCGAAGTCCTATAAGGCATCGCCGCCTGAAGTCCTTCCGGGGTAGCCAAATTTTTTCTCTCTATTTCCTTTTGTGTTTTCTTTGTTTCTTTTATTCCTTTTGCGTTTGTGATGTTCTTTTTCTGTTTTCACCTATTTAATAGGAAAAATCTAAATAAGTTTTTAAAATTATATGAACATATATTAGAACACACATGAATTTTTTTTCAAATGTATAATATATATGACTTTTCTCATATGTAGTGAATTGTTTTTAAATATGAGATGAGCATTTTTCGAATGTACGAACATTATTTTAACGCTCATGAACATTTTTTGTTTTCATGTTCATATGTATATTTTGCCTATATTTTAGAATTTTACTAAATAAAATATTATATATATATATATATATATATATATATAAATATAATTTTGAAAACAAAAAAATACGGTCGTCGTACAGGAGATCCGACTCTACACGGCTCACTTAATGTTCATTTCTCACATTCAACCCTTTTTTCTATTAAAAAAAGAAAAATCAACTTGCCTTACTATAATCGCTACATATCATTCTTTCTGTGGGTTTTTTCTGTATATTGTACACATGATTATCACAATTCCGTATATTGAACCAGATGCGTGTCTATTTCGTCGCGTGTTTGTGGCATTCTACATCTGAAATGATTTCTAGAGCCTGACAAAAATGATATTTATCTCTCGCAGGTATAGCCAAAAGGCTTCCCCGCCTTGCATTCGTGTTCCTGCTTGCGGTTCTGTACCGTCAGCTTCAGGCTCCGCCTCCAAAGATCTGCGGATCCCCAGACGGCCCTCCGATCACCGGGACAAGGATCAGGCTCAGTGACGGCAGGCACTTGGCCTACCATGAGTCGGGTGTCCCGAAAGAACAAGCCAACCATAAGATCATCTTCGTCCATGGATTCGACTCATGCAGATACGATGCCCTCCGAGTATCACCCGTACGTCACAATCATCAGCTGAACTGAACCTGAATGCGCTCTTATTTACTACACAAGGAACAATTAGTCATAGGGAAGTGTTGCTGGAAACTGTGGCATGCAGGAGCTGACACAGGAGCTCGGGATCTACATTTTGTCCTTCGATCGACCTGGATACGGCGAGAGTGACCCTCATCCGGCAAGGACCGAGAAGAGCATCGCCCTCGACATTGCAGAGCTAGCTGACAGCCTGCATCTCGGGTCCAGGTTCTACCTCGTCGGGTTCTCCATGGGCGGCGAGATCATGTGGAGCTGCCTCAAGCACATCCCCCACCGGTATCACCCGCCATACTTCTTCTCTACTTGACACCACTGCACAGTGACTAATTTGCAAGCTTAGTGACAACTACATTTTTCTGACAGGCTTGCTGGGGTGTCTATCCTCGGCCCCGTGGGCAACTACTGGTGGTCAGGCTTCCCGTCCAACGTGTCGTGGGACGCGTGGTACCAGCAGACCCCTCAGGACCAATGGGCCGTCCGCGTCGCGCACCACGCGCCCTGGCTGGCCTACTGGTGGAACACCCAGAAGCTCTTCCCGGCCTCGAGCGTCATCTCCTTCAACCCCGCCATCTTCTCCAGAGAAGACATGGCCATGATCCCCAAGTTCGCGTCTCGACCTTGCTCGGTAATACTCCCTCCGTCTCAAAATAAGTGGCTCAACTTTATACTAATTTTGTACTACCGATCAGTGAAGCGACCCCACCGTTTGTATCTGTGAGAATCACAGTGTGTGCGCCTTTTGTTTGTCGCAATGACTCACCCGTTGTTTGCATTGTATTTTGTGTGCCCACAGAGCAAGGCGAGGCAGCAGGGGGAGCACGAGAGCCTGCACCGGGACATGACCGTCGGGTTCGGGAAGTGGGGCTGGAGCCCGCTGGAGATGGAGAACCCGTTCCCGGGCGACGAGGCGGATGTGCACCTGTGGCACGGCGCGGAGGACCTCATCGTGCCCGTTAGCCTGTCGCGGCACATCGCGGAGAGGCTGCCATGGGTGAGATACCACGAGCTGCCCACGGCCGGGCACCTCTTCCCCGTCGCCGACGGCATGGGGGATGTCATCCTCAGGACCATGCTGCTCGGGGAAAACTGAAGTGAGTGCTAGAGGGAGTGGTCAGCGATGTTGTCTGCGTTTTCTTGTCTTCTTTGTACTACTGGTTGTTGGTGTTTTTTCAAGAAGGTGACTCTTTTTCATTGAACAACGAGGCTGCTCCTATGTAGAAAGCTCGTGACAATAACTCCGTGTCTGGTTTTCCCCAAGCAGCATTTTTTTGTTGTTGAGGAAAACAGTAGGTCTCTGCTGCTTATTCCCCTGAGCAGCATTACCCAATCTGAATGGCAAGTTAGCAACAAAATCAGCAATACATGAGTTCAATTTTAATGGTATTTTTAGAATCAGGAATGAGCAAGCTGTATCATATCTTATGTTACTACCATCTTTTGCAAAGAACTATAAGAATATTTTACAATATAATTGATGTGTGCATCACTCAATGCAGAGGACAACAATTCCTCCTTTCCGGAACAATGATAATCTTGTTTACCAGACTATATTTTATCTACTTCCATAAATAAATAACACAGGCCAATTTTTTTTACAAGTGCATTTTGTACCAAAATAAATTCAGCATACCATGGTTCATCAACCAGTGTCCATCGCAGAGAAAAAGGTTCAACAACAATAGAGCCGCTGCCCAACCGGATTTGGTTCGATGGACGATGAATGAATTTTAATTGATCATCATGTCAATAAAAAATATAAAGCGAACGAAGTCAAATTGGACCTCCTACACCCGCCCAAAAAAAAATTCTCCTTTGATTGCATTTTTTTGTTGGTAGCTTACCAAGCTGACCGCTTGGCAAAAAAGAAAAATCTCCCTTGAGACGACATAAAACGTCAGAACTGAGACGGGCAAATGATGACCGTGGAAAACAATGCACCCTTTCATTTCGCCAAACAGGCACCGCGACTTACAACATCCACGGCAACATCTGGCCACCCAGAGACGACGGCGATGATCCATGGGCGTGCCCGCCCAATGCTCACAACCCTTCCGTGCGGCCGGATCACACGACCGTGGCACTATAAATTACATACGTAATCACCTAACGTTAGTTACAGCTCCCTGGGTCTTCGTCAGGATCTTCACGTCAGTCGGAACCGGATCAGTGCTTAGTGTCAGCTATAGTTGCTGTCCAGATGACGATTGGGTTCGCCTGTGACGAGGAGACTGCCCGAGGCACATCCTCAGGCGCTGGGAGAGGCTGTCCCCCATCTCCTCCCTCTCGCGCTTGAGCTTCTTCCACAGGGCATGGAACTTCCTCTCCTTCGTTTTCGGGGGCGACGATTTGGCCAGTTTCCTCTGTTCGTGTCTCCGCGGCGTGGCCAGAGCATTTACCGTCATGCTCTGCAGAGCAAATTATCAGGTCAGCGAGTCTTCCGTTCTCTGAGTGAGTTAGCTAGTCGACATTATTGTGTGAAGTGACTAACGTTTATGGAAATCTTGATTCCTTAGAACACCTCTTGTGTCTAACGTGGCTACTTTTGTATTAGGTGGTGAAGGCAAGAAACTGAAGAAATGTACCTCGTGCTTATCACCAAGGCCGCGTGAGAATGATCCATCACTCGCCGCACCTAACGATGAACATCTGCCCCAACTTTCTCTGTTTGAGCTTGTGTATGAGCAGGACTCCTCGCTGTGCCTACTGGTTTTATCCTATTAGGAAATGAATAATTATTACCAGCACGGCGCTTACAAAATGATATATTTTGCACAATGGACTCGATCACGATTCAGGAAATGCATGAAATAATGCACGGAGCAGACAAAATATGGTATTGATGACCTGTGATGAGTACTGACCACCCATGTCAGTACTCTATTGATCAGAAATGCTCACAATGAAGTAACTTAATGCATTTCAAAGCCAATAAATAGAAGGATCACAACGGATGGTCAGAGGATGAGTGAAAGATATGACAATGAACTTGACTGCCAAAAAAGGAGCAGCTAAAGCAATTTATACACTTTACCTGCAAATGCAGTCCAACACTATCACCATCTGCACCAGATAGGTTATGATTCTCATCTAAGAGGAAATCCTGCATTCAATGGAAATGTATCAGGAAAGTATCTTTCAAAATAGATACTAACATATCGGCAACAAACCTACCAAGTCATTGTCATTCTTAATGGACAACTGATTTGCGCTCTCCGATAGTAATTCGACTACCGAAGTTGTAGCTGGAAGAAAAAAGTGAAGGAGTTAGTGAACATTGAACAACACCAAGTTAAAAACTTGCAAGGAAGATGAGAAGGGGCCTGTGCCAGACAATTTCGAAAGCCATGTGCATTTGTTGATGAACTGCCTGCATCGGTTTTAGCTGCCCTCAGACCATTGATGATCTCAAAGAACAAACTCTACAAAAAAAGAACCAAAAACAAGAGTGATTTCCTTGGAAATACTTCATACCAAACGCCCCCAATTAGGTCACAGAGTGATATTTCATGAAAATTACCTCATTGGTCATGGTACCAATTTTTACATGTAGCTTATTTGAGCCTGATGCAGGCAACTGGGGAGGACGCAGAGTATTGTAGAAAAATATCGAAACCGAATCATAGTATGATTGAGGTCTTGGGGAATTATGGTCACCCTCAAATTTTACCATACTTTTATCCCCCTGTACATAAAAACATGTGTTAAATCTTAAATGTACCATGCTCTTTAGCAAGGAAGATCGTCAACCAGCCCTCCATAAACTATTTTAGTTGTGGTGCGACCTCTACTCCCTCTGTCCCGAATTAGTATGATTTTGTTTAGGTACGGATGTATCTAGACACGTTTTAGTGTTAGATACATCTGCATCTAGACAAATCTAAGACAACTAATTTAGGATGGAGGTAATATTTGCCAGTGAAACTTTATAAAGCAAGCCACATATGCATTTACCCCATATGCTTCGTGAATACGGTCACAGTGGTGAGGCTGAATAAACATGTCACTCAGACCATGTCCAAATAATGCAGGAATAAATGTCTTAGGAGCAAGCTGGTTAAGACAAAAGAGAGCATTAAAGTTAGTTGCAGTTTGAAATATGCAGCTAGTTTTGAAGTTGCTGAAATGAAACATAAATCCACAACACTTGAGATGTCAAGGTCGAATAATCTATGCTGGTAAAGGATCAAAGAAGGTATCGCCCTTCAAACCCCAGCAATAACAAGACAATCAGTGTTGGACTGCCGTGAAACTAGAAACTATGAGCTTTCAAAAACTAGAGAGGAAGAGACTTAATTTAGTTACCTTCAGATCAATTTAAAATAATGTAGAAGAAACTCGTACCAAATCCAGGCAAAGCTGAAAGTTTTAATAAGTGGGCTTCTCCGAGTTTTGCTGAAATTTGCTTAATTACACTCTATCCACACTAGGACCAGATGGGTTCCTAGAGTTTTGCTTGTATTTGGTTAATCAATAATTACATAGTATCCTTTTTAAGGATAATTATAGTATCCTTGGTGGGAACTGGAAAATGCCAGTTCCAAAATCTAACGCTGGGGCAATGCAACAAATAACAGCAACAACAACAACAACAAAGCCTTTAGTCCCAAACAAGTTGGGGTAGGCTAGAGGTGAAACCCATAAGATCTCGCAACCAACTCATGGTTCTGGCACATGGATAGCAAGCTTCCACGCATCCCTGTCCATGGCTAGTTCTCTGTTGATACTCCAGTCCTTCAGATCCCTCTTTACGGACTCCTGGTTACATGAGCATTACACCTTATGAGTTACTACTAAACACACATGGTTGTGCCTGCATGAACCTTGGCCAGGCCTGCCAAATGCACACAACAGTTATAAAGGGCTGTTTGGTTGCCTACACGAGAAGCTCAAGCAAGGCCAGCAGGAACCCTAAAGCACCCACAGCCAGGCTATGAGGAAACAGAATTATTGATATTGAGTATTTCTCCATGGCCAGGCTGAGCTGATGCAACTATCGTTGGTTATCTTCCTCCTCTATCTCCACACCCATGGTTGCCATGGTGACAAGCAAATCCAAAATTCTTCCACAAATCCCAATGACAAAATTGGGATCGTCATTGCCGAGAAGACATCTGGTCCTGCGGCTCGGCATATAGGAGTAGCTCAAGCTCACTACCGCAAAAAGCTCCAGCCAGATCCTGGCAAGCCAGGCTACGGCAATACACCATAGCAGGCTACACGCGCCACCTCCTAGACATCCTATGACCACGCTCAAGCCCACATAGGATGGCCATGTCCAAGTCCTCTCCGGTCACTTCGGCCACGTGAGCGGCATGATGCCCTCCCCAACACTCCACACAACCTCCTTGTCCATGACGAGCCGCACAAGCTGTGGCATGAGAGCACCGCGATGGTGAGCTAGGACAAGCCACACCGTGCCTTGGCAAAAGCGCATCAAGCTCAAGTCGACTATTGCGCGTGTCTCGCCAACGTGCTTCAGCTGCATGGTTTTCGAGTCGCACGACTAGTCGTCGACTAGTCGATGAGTCGCAAAAAAATGTCAACTCAACTTAGTGTCGACTCATGACTCGAGTCGCGACTAGTCGCAACTGCAGGCTCAACTTTTTCCGAGTCGCTACCCCAGAACGACTCATCGACTCGAAAACCATGTTCAGCTGTTCGACGAAAGGTAACCATATTCAATCCCATGCAGGCAAGTAGACAAGATCTCTCCAAATGAGCCTGTTCAACGAAACCATGTGCCTGGATCTTCTAATGAAGGCAACCGAATACTCACTTATGTATTGTCGTAGCCTGGCTTGCCAGGATCTGGCTGGAGCTCCCCATGACAGCCTAGCTCATGGGGCCTGGTAGCCAAAATGATGCAGGCAGCCAAACATGCCCGTATTTGATTGTCGTTTACCAGAACTTATCTAATCTGAGACATAACCCTTTACAGTGAGTCATGGGCAATGTATTGCAAAGTGTACACTGTTGCAAAATGGTTCTTTTATGATCTTTCACGAGTTCAGTTATATCTGGCTGTATGTTTGTGACAAGGTATAGTATATGAAGTGCACCTTTACAACATTAAGGTCCATTATGTCAAACTTCGCTCTTTTCTGAATGGTTCGTCGCATGTACTGTACAGCCATCTTAACCTGAAAAAGCAGAAGACCTCGTTAACACTACGCAATTACGGCAACACTCATTTGAAAACTGTTTACGTTAGTGAGAATGAAATAAGCCACCAAAATCTAAGTATCTAATAAACACATCGTCCTTCTATACATCACAGTGAGCAAACAGATTCCTCAACTAACTCAATGATAGAAATGAAAGCTCAAAATGTAGGAGTCACTTGTGTGCTAACATTGAGTGTCTGCAAATTATATTTCAGTAGCAGAATAAGAGTGCAGTAAGATAAAACTTCACAAACTTTTGCAAGTTGCAACTAGAGGATGTGTGTCCAAGCTAAATTCAGATGGGTATACTCTGAAGGAGGTACTACTTGGCAAATTCTGTTAAAGGTATAACCTTTTGTCTCATACTTATTCCGAAACTAACATCACATCTAAGGAAACTTCAAAATGCAGTATCACGATTTTCTAAAATTAAGGCAATACATTATGCACTTTCTTCCATGATCATTTCACAATGGTGGGGAAGCAACAGACTCTGCAGTAGATGCACCTACCGTGAATTTAGGAACTCGAATTTTGTAAACATCCACAAGTTCCAACATCAAGCCATACAAGTTGGTGAAAGCACTATCCAATACCATGCCAGCAATTGAGGGATCTTCTGCTCCATATAGTAGGCTGTGTTACATTTATACAAAACATGAATTAAAGGCCTGAAGATGTACATAAATATCTCAATCTAAGAATTAAACGGAAGAACCAAGAACCACTTGAACACACACAGTTCTGTTCAGGAACCATCTAGTGCATTGTGATCTAAAAATATTGAATCGTGTGAAATGCAATAGAGAGATGCCCCGAAGGAAATGGAGCACATATTGTATACAAACCAGAAAGTACCTTGTAACAGCACCCATCGATCGCCCCCAAAGGCCTATACGGGAAACTTGCTTGTTGGTGCGCAGGAATGATACTGCGCATTTGAGGTCCTCTTTCTAGAAGTAAATTACTGTGAATTTCAGAATACAGTGAACAGCAATATGAATGCAGAAGAACAAAATGTATACTGATTATATACCTCATGCCAACCAAGGCTGACATAATCTCCGTCCGATAGACCTGAACCGGAAAAGTCTAGTGTGAAAACTGTGATGTTTGAAGGAAGAAGTACTACAGCGGCTTCATTTGCGTCTGCTCTGCATCCGCTGCATTGAGTTAGAGCAAAATCCTGTTAAATATTCCAGAAGATATTGGTGATTGCTCGAGGTGATAAGCTAAATCATAATTACTAAGTACACTGATTTATAAATTTGTGCTTTTAATCCAGTGCTACAGTTTCCAAAATCTACATGAATGTTATATAAAGCAAGTTATATTAAATAAGAATGCCAAAACTAACAAGTGCCCAATGCATGAGCAAACATATGCTAGCAGTGATCCCGCAGAGTAAGTACCTATTTCCATGGCAGTAGATCACACACGGGAGGGCAATATTTTCTGGAATGGAAGCAGGAAGATAGTGGCTGCATTTCAGGGTATGGCCCCTTGGATTTGTGAGCTGCCAGGTTAAGGTATACCAATAAGGTTATAAACAAACATGTCCCCAGTTGGGGTCACTTCTCATCAGCAAACTAAAGAAAGAAGAAACCTCGATAATTGGTCTCCGTACTTGCCTCCAAGTCTAGTCGTTTATACCTTCGCCCTGCGAGCATAAACTCTCTCTCCCATAAGTACTGATCTGGGTTATACTCTGACCTGTAAATTAGTCATTCAATCCCATCAGATCAGCTGCAGATGCTTGAAATATTTGAAGTTCAAAACCTTATCAATGGACATGTCATATACATGACATTTCTGGTCTAATTAAACATCTATCATAAGACTCGGATTTTATAAGTAATGAAGAGACATGACTTGGTTCGAGTTGATACTGTTAAAAACTATATACATCATCCTATTAACAAAGCTAAACCTCAAACCTAAGTTTGAAAAGGAAGCATGGGCCATAAACATGACAACTAAAACAGAGAAGTGCAACATCAGAGACGGTGCAACAGAGGAACAGCCTATCATTTATCTCAGTCTCTCCTCCATAAGGATCTCAGTTCGAAATTTGAGCAGCATTAAGATTGCCACGATAGGTTAGAGTTACTTCTTAGCGCTATATGGACGGACATCACGTCTGAACAGATACAAGTACAGTTATTCGTAACATGACAACCTTAATTACAATTGCATTGTGGCTAGCTTTAACTGCACATGATAGTACTGATTCGCAACGAGCGAACAACATAATCAAGTCCAAGTACTAACTGAAACAACTGCCCTCATCGTCCTCCCAGATTTTAAGTGGAACTTGCAATTTCCAAAAGTACGGTTAACAAGGCAGGCAAAATGACTCGGCATTGTCAACCGTACCACAAACAACGAACAGCTATATGCACGAGCATTAAAGCAATATAACCAATCCGGACCTGATGTCGCATGTGTACCGAACTATCGATTTGTCCCACCGACATTGTTCCAATTTACAACGACACGGGCACGGCCGCATGCCAATGCAACGTCGTGTCAATTAGCACCAAACAACAAATGCAACAGCACATCATGCGGGACGTAGGAGGGTACCGAGGCGGCCGGATGACGAAATTGACGAACTGCTCGATCATGGCGTCGGCGGCGTGCCGCTACAACGCGACGCCCGTGCGTCGTATGGGACTGTGGGTGGGTGGGCTCCAAGTGCTCACGGTGAGCACGCCCGCGGCCCGCCCGACTCTCACGGCCCCAGCTCGTCCTCTCCGAATTCCACCCCGCCCACCCGCGAGAACGCGCCCGAGCCCACCACAGCCGCAGCAGGAGTCTCCCGGCGAGCGTAGGCACGCGCGACGGATCTGCGCGAGACGCCGCGGGAGCTCGCTGCCGCGCCGAGTGCCCGCCGGATCCGGCACGGTTGCCGGCGACCCGAGGCTCGAGACTCTCGCCGCGAGCCGCGGAATCCGGCGGGGAGGGCGGCGAGCGGAAGGGGGGAGGTGGGTGGGCTCTGGTTGGCGGAGGTGGTGGGGGTGGGAAGAGGGGACGAGCGAGAGGGAGGGAGCAATAGCCGTGGGAAATGGAGGATGGTAATGAAAGCCGAGGTAATCGGGAGAATAAAAATAAATATTGTTTATTTCTGCAAACACATGTTGAGAGATACACGTTGCCGTACACGTTTTTCCTTTTTAGGCAGGTGCTAGAAGGTAAGTACTTCGAATTACGATCTTGCTCCCGTTTTGGGGAAATAATCGTACATTTAAATATTGCAACATCAAAAAATACAATATATATATATATATATATATATATATAACATTTTGGGGAAATAATCGTACATTTAAATATTGCAACATCAAAAAATACAATATATATATATAACGTTTTGGGGAAATAATCGTACATTTAAAAATATATATATATATATATTAAAAGGCTAAAAAAATATTTTACCACTCAAACAGTTTCAACTACCAAAACAATTTTCTTTTGATTTGAGCAAAACAAACATGACAATCACTAAGCTGCCTTATAGTCAGATTGAATCACTAAGCCGCCCCTTGTAAGCAATAATGATAGCGTTGCGTGCAAGTGTAAGGTCAGGAAAGGTTAACTTTTAGATGGGCAGACGATTAATGATGATCTTAACAATAGCCTTGTTCTAGAAGCATTGGTCACAGGTTCTAGAACGTTTATCAAATGATTGAAACGTTCACATTGAGGCGCTGTCGTCAGCAGCATGCATCATAGGAATAAAGTCAGAAGCAATAGCAATGCAAGTACTCAAACATGGAGGAAAAAAGGTAAAAGTAATACAAACAGAGTACTATAGAGAACTGCCAATATCAATGGCAAATACTGAAGTGAAAGAAGCACCCCCTAGATTTCCTCTTGACTGCAACCAGATTAACCAAGTTGATAAATAGACTTTTATCCTCGACTGACCATATACAATATTTGTTATAACAAAGTTAAATAAGCTACAATGCTTGTTCTAGAAGGCTAGAAGTTTCCACATTATTCTTATTGTAAAAAAAGAGGCAGATCTATGTACATGCTTATCATGGTGCTGCAGATTTCCTCATACTCTCATACGCATGCAAAACTCTGCATTGGGTGTTTGAGCACCAGCTAGTTTGTACCCCATGTCAAAACTAACGCCACCTGTAATCTGCCTTCGCCACGCCTCATCTTGAAGCTCTGAACCTCACTATTTGTGCGCCTCCAGTTGCTGCCGTCGCAGCCATACAATCTGCCGTTGTGCCATGGTGGTGGTACTGTCATGCTGCCGATGGCGTCGATGGTGTGCATGATCCATCAGGTAACGTAAGCGTAAGCCATGCCACCGCCCACAGAAGCCGCAGTACATGAAAGGGTCGTGCGACCACTGCATCCCACCAAGAAAAGGATCATAGCATCCCGAGGGAAATGCAGCGTTGTACCCATATTCATTTCATGATCTGCATGTCTAGCGCGCGCCTCTGCCATGCCCGTCTCCTGCCCCTTTCCTGGCTCGTGCCGCAGGAGCCGGCGTCGACTATTCCATTGTTGTGCTCCTCCAAGGCCGTGCCCTTCTTGGAAGAGACGTACATGGCTGATGCCGCTCTCCCACACGGCGGCCGGACTTTGAGTTTGAGGCGTGCCCACATTGCTTGAGACGAAGCTCCTCCGGTTTTTTGTTCTGCTCGGAGCGCCGCTGGCCCTGACGGCGAGGATGTTGGAGATGGTGGTGCGCAGCGTCGGGTTGGGATCAGTCCATCCGCGCTTGCCTTCGCCCCACACGCACAATTGGGGTTGGCGACGATGTGAGCCCTGATGGACTGGATTCACCATTAATTGCCAATAGTTGTGACCAATATTTGAAGCCACTATTGTGGAGGATGCAGCTCGAGATCAACAATTCTAGCAATGACAGTACAATGTAGAAAACAATTGATTTCATGTCAAATCTAACTCTTAGAAGGTCCCTAAAAAGGTCTGGACGACCAATACTCCTGTGATTCAATTCCATCAAGCATCCCTTAAAGCATTTGTAAGCTTGACTTTCCCAGATTGAGTCAACACATGGAAAAATCACGTTGCTTACCTGAGAATCAGTGAAACTGTTTCGGATGATGGCTCTAGCAAATGCAACAGATAATGGTTGCACGAATCAGACATGGATGGCACAAGCGCCCTACTGCCATTAATGGAGCCGCGGAGCCGCAAAACATATATGATCCGGTCGAGAGGCCAGAGATGTAGAAGCAGACCCTCCACCATGCTCTACGTACGTGATTAACCAAAGGATGTTCAGAAAGCCACGGTCCAGAACAAAATTTGATAACAATGATAATAAAACATGTAAAGTTGAAAAGGATTTTGCAAGTGTCCAGGGCCAACCTGCTCCAGATTGAGTCACGCCCGGAGTCAACCTGCTCTAGCTTTCCATCCAATTTGTATTCCACCTTTTCTTGAGAGGGAAATTCGTTTCCGTCTGTTGGAGTTGTGTCGAATATAGTGTACACGGTAGGTTACAGTTGGACTTGTTGTTGTATTGTGTTTAGATAGGATATGGAGTCGTGTCCTAGTAGGACACTTGTATCCTAAGCCTCTCATATATAGCGGGGGTAGACACACGATGTAACCTATGCCAACATAATAGCACAGGCGGGCAAGGGGGAGCCGGCGGCGTGTGCCGGCGCCCAGATGGCCGGTGTGCGGTATTGTGACGGTGTCACGGGGAGGAGCGCCCGTAGTCATGCCCCGGGATGTAGCCATATCGGTGAACCTCGTTAACAAATCTCGGTGTCGTGCGCGTGTGATTGCTTGGTCCTCGGATGATCGACGGTATGCCTCGGATTTATTCTAACAAGTGGTATTAGAGCCGAGGTGCCCGGAATAAATCTCGGTGGACTCACGGGTGGTCGGTCATGATTGGTGGGCTGGAAATGCTGGTGTTAGCGGGCCCATGGGTGACCGATATGTGAGGGGAAGATTGTTGGGTTTAGTCTCACATCGGTTGTGGGGGGAGACATAACACAACTTATAAGGACGGGGGTGTCCCCTCCTAACAGACTAGTCTTTTGGGGGGAGAGGGCCCAAGGCCTCTTATAAATCTGTGTTGCTCTCCGGTTGGGCCTGGTTGACGCATATGGGTCGGAAACGCTGGTGATAGCGGACCCGGAATTGCTAGGTTGTTTGGTCGATTCGGTGGATCAGATGAGTTCTTGGTGAGATCGGTTTAATCGATTCAGGCATGGACTCGGAGAGATGCAATCGACGGCGGCGGCGTGTTGCGCGCGGACTGGCAGACAGCAGGTCGGTCGATCGGGGATGCTGGCTGCGAAAGCGCGGGGCGCGACCTGGGCTGCGGCCCAGGTGGAGGAAGCCGCACGGCTGCAGCAGGCGGGCAAGTCACGGGCTTAACGACAGCTTGTGAACTCAGGCGTACGTGTGCGTATGCAAAGGCGATCAGGACCAGGGTCGTGTACAAAGGCATCTTACGGGATTTGTTTTGGACCAAAAGGAGACCGAGTATCCAAACGACACTGAGATAGGCAGGCAAATCAACTGGCGAATAGAAAAATCGCAAGGGATAATCCGTGGGAAAGCACAAGGTCATGGCAAAGCTAGCATTGGAAGTTTTGTGCAAGGGAGCCCATCGACCACGTGAAGGCCAAAGATTTTAATTCTCTTGGAATTGCTAGTAGTACGCGGAAGTTCTGTTCGTGTACTTGGGGCGTCACGTGGAAAGCTCGCATAATTTTTTCATAGGGCCAGCCTTATGAAGAACTAGGGCACCAACGGGTACCAAGTTTGAGGTGGAGAAGTTTTGAGGAAACTGAAAACCTTGGGTTATGGCGGACAAGGATGAATTTTTTTTTGTTGGCACGATAGAGATGCTTGAAGGAGTTGCAGTAAGTCATGTCAGCTAAGATGGAATTATCAGGTGATGGATGGAAATTCGCGGAAGACGATTTAGGAGCCTGGAGCGTGTCATGCAGCCGGAATAGTTCGGCTGGGTCGGACTAGACAGTCTGACGGATCGACGCGAGTCGGTTGGTACAGAAGATGGTGGTGGGATCGGCGACGACGACATAGGAGCGTGATGCTGATGGTGACCGACTTCTGGGGCGTGGAAACATGTGGCGCAGGCCCCGAGGGCTTGTGTGGCTTCGACAAGACTATGGCGCGGGGTTGATTCAAGACGGTGCACACATGAGAGCTTGAAGTCGACGGGGCGTGAGGGTGGACTAATCATCTACCATAGAGTCATGTTGAAGGTGGAGCTGGATTGAGGGGCTAAGATGTAAGGATCCAGGGAGTCGAAGCCTATTCAGCAATGGAGAAAAAAGCGAGTGACACGTAGTTCGGATTGGAGCCCACTGGTCTGATGGAAGCGTGAAACTCGTTATCGGTCGGTGATGATCGGTGGTACTCTGCATTGGGAGTTGAGTGGTGTGGGTTCGCGGCCCTTGAGACTTGACCGGGACAGCAGAGGCTCGACGCAGTAATAGCGGCGAGGCGTGCGGTATGCACGGGACATGGAGACGGGCCAGGGCTCTGGTGGTCATACATGTGGTGAGACAACTGCGAATTTGACTCGGGATGACTACAAGCAACGGTGAAATTCCTTCAAGTTTCAGACAGGCGGTCAAGGAAGGAGCGGTGATGTTGAGTTCAGGTAACTCTTATGTGTGACACCCAATATGTGAGTTGTTCACTTTCACGTAGGTCAGTGATCAATGTGTGATGGCGTTGGACTGATGCTCTGGAAGTTGGGAGCGCAAACTAGAGTAATAAGGAACTTAATTTTGCTCGAGTGTTGACTATGATCAAGAAAAGGAGGGACTACAAGTTGCAGGTGGAGTCACATGGAGTCTTTGGAGTAGCAGCGGTACTCATGGGATAAGCTCAAGTCTAATGTACATGGAAGTTTGACGCATTGACGAATTCCAGGTGGTGGAGAATATTCGCCAAGGTGGAGTTTGTTGGAGTTGTGTCGAATATAGTGTACACGGTAGGTTACAGTTGGACTTGTAGTTGTATTGTGTTTAGATAGGATATGGAGTCGTGTCCTAGTAGGCACTTGTATCCTAAGCCTCTCATATATAGCGGGGGTAGACACACGATGTAACCTATGCCAACATAATAGCACAGGCGGGCAAGGGGGAGCCCGGCGGTGTGTGCCGGCACCCGGATGGCCGGTGTGCGGTATTGTGACGGTGTCACGGGGAGGAGCGCCCGTAGTCATGCCCCGGGGATGTAGCCATATCGGTGAACCTCGTTAACAAATCTCGGTGTCGTGCGCGTGTGATTGCTTGGTCCTCGGATGATCGACGGTATGCTTCGGATTTATTCTAACACCGTCATCTCAAGAATTTTTCCTAGACACTAAAAGCTAAAAACAGTTGGATTCAAGGGCAAGCCGAGTGGATCCATTAATTCCCCCCAAAACTAAAAATTGCAAACATAAAAAACTCATACAGCTTTACATGTTTTTACATTTTTTTTCTCAACATGGCAATCATAATGCATAAAGAGAGAGGCCAAAAATTTGACCAAATGCATATGTAACTGCTACTTTTGGCCCAACAAATGTATATTTAATTGCTATTGTGATCTTGACTTTTCCAGATTGAATCAATACAATCTTTTTCGGTGCATCAACCATCTTTCAACTGACAATTGATTCATTAATTGTTCTGAAAATACATGGCATTAGTTCAAACTGAGGGGATTCAAAGATTGGAGAGAAATTAGACCGGGGGAGGGTAAGCGGAAAAACTTCCTTTAGATTTGGAGTGCCTTTGCTGCCGTCCTCATGCCTCAACCGCGACCTTCTAAGCGCCCCCACACCCGCGTACTTCCATCGCCAGCGTCGTCGAGGCCTTGCTCGTAGGATCGCCCGTGCAGCTGTCTCCTATGATTTGTGTGGATGAAGGAGTGGCTGGTGGCGAAGCCGGCGGGGTTGGGGGAACCATTGTTGAGGTGGAAGCAATGGGGAGGAATCCCGGCGGTGGCAGGCAGGGGGAGCGGTCAACGGCCGCATCGTCGATTGTTACCGGCGGTGGGAGGCCGCGGGTGTGGGGGCACTTGGGGTAAGAGTAGGCGCGCCGACGGGGTAGGAGGCGGCGGCGCCGGGCTTGGCGTGGCAGGACGCCGCGACGCGGGGAGGGGAAGGCGTGCCAGGAGGAGGCGGCGCAGGGAGGGGCGAGGCGTGGACTTCTCCCAGTGCTAGGTTGAACTTCCGCCAACATTGCCCAAATGGGGCTTGCGATATACCGTTGGAAATCTATGGACACCAGTATCATGACCCAGGTTGAATTTTGGGCAAAATCTAAGCGGTTTAAGAGCAGTTTTGAAAACCGTTTTTCTTCATACACAAAACGTGAATCGTATTTTCGATCGTATTTCTAAACCGTTTATCGGAATGAGGCAAATAATATGGCCTTGGAAAGCTGTTGTAAAACCGCTCCTTCCACATGTTGAAAGTTTTCTCTAATTCCTTATGGTTAAAGAGTAATTTGGAAAATCGTAAAATTTCATAAACCGAACAACCGAGTTGGTATTTTTGATACCATTTCTAGACGGCTAATCCAATCGAGGCAAATGATATGGCATTGGAAAGCTTATGAAAATGCGCTACTTTTTCATGTTGAAAGTTTTTTCTAATTTTAAACGGTTTAAGAGTAATTTAGAAAACGGTACAAGTACCACCGAGTTCGTATTTTCGAGCTAATTTTTTAACCTTACGTCCGAATGCAGCAAATGATATGGCGTTGGAAAGCTTAAGGAAATGTGAAACTTTTTGGTATATATTGTTTCTTCCAATTATTTACAGTTTTAAGTCAATTTTAAAAATTGCTAAAAATGTATTTTTCGCCTTAATTTCTACAAACTTTATCGGAATGGGGCAAATAATATACCGCTGAAAAGCTACGGAAAATGCAAAACTTTTTCATATTGATGGTTTTCTCTAATTCCTAGCTGTTTTCAAGTAATTTCGAAAACGGCGGGATCATTCGTTCGGGCTTTATCGCGAAACAGATTTTTTTAAAATGCACCGCGTGAAGAACTTGAACTTCTCGGCATATCTACTTGAACTTCACTCTGTTTTTCACGTGCTTTTTTTTCTTCTAGATCTTCATCCACTGCTCGTAGCTTTCCATCCACTTACCGGAATTGAGTAAGTGATATACCGATGGAAAGCTGCTGTAAACATGCAACTTTCTCGTGTTGATCATTTTTTCATACTCGCGACAATTTTAAAACTTTTCATCTGAAATTCATTCAGCGTAGTAGTTGAACTTCCTGTTGTTTTCACGTTGAACTTCTGTGACATACTTTTGTTTGTAATTTTCTCATCTATTCATCAGTGTTACACAAATGATATTCCTTTTGTACAAACCTCTCTCATAATAATTTTTTTAACTTTCTCCGACCGAGGACTTGAACTTACACAAATAATGTTCTTGCTGTTTTGAAGTAAATTAAAATGGCGAGATCATGATTTCTGCGTTCATTGCGAACGGAAATGCACTGCGTGAAGTAGTTGAACTTCTCGGACATGTCTGTTTGAACTTCACTCTGTTGGAACGAAAATGCCCAAAATGGCATTGTTTTTTGTTTTTGTTTTTGAGCTTATAAATCCTAGGGTTTAATATACTTTGAACTTCTCAGTTATTTTAATTTGAACTTCACATATTTTATTTTTTGAGTAAAGAATTGTGTTCGGTTTTAAAATAAACATCGAATTTGTCTTTTTTCTATTTTTGAACTTCATGATTTAATCTTTAGTATCGGGGAAAATCCTAGCTTTCTAAAAAATGGGGAAAATCTTTTTAAATTTTTTTAGTTGTTCCCTTATTTTAGTTCAAACTTATTAGTTGATTCTTTAGTAACGAGAATGAGAGGTTTTTACAAACTTTGAACTTCTCTGTTATTTTAATTTGAACTTCTTAGTTTTTTCTTTAGTAACGGGGAAAATCGAGTTTTTTGAACTTCATCAAAATTGAGCATGTAAATCCTAGATTTTTATAATCTTTGAACTTCTTTGTTTCTTAATTTGAACTTCTTAGTTTTATTCCTATAAAAGAAAAAAATGATTTTTAAGTAAACATCATACAACCTTTGTTAAATTGAACTTCATACATTAATTTTGCACAAAAACAAGAAGAATTTGAGTTTGTTGTATACATCAAACTATTCCCTTTGTTAAATATGAAATTATTGATTTTAATTTTAAAATCAAATTGCTCCATTTTTTTAAAATGCAATAGAAAAACTAAGAAATGGAAAAAAATCTAAATTATTTATAGAGATCAAACCGCTCCATTTTTCAATTTTTTAAACCTCTTTGTGTATTTTTTGAAATAGGAAAAACTGGAGTTTTTTAATAAATGATGAACTTCTTCATTATTTCGACCTGAACTTATTGTTTTATTCGTTAGTAACACGAAAATTCGAGCTTTTGTAATAAATAGTGAACTGCTCCTTTTTTAAATCAAACTTCTTAGGTTATTATTTAGTAACGAGGAAAATCTAGGTGTTTCATATACATTGAACAATTCTATTTTTCAAAATTGAACTTCTTGGTTTTTTCAATTTGGACTTCTTGGTTTATTCTTTAGTATCGTTTAAAAATCTAAGTTTTTAGTAAATGTTGAACCGCTTCGTTGTTTTAATTTGAACTTCGAGGCTTTTCCCAAAAACAAAGAAAATCACTTTTTTCGTAGTCTTTTCGTTGAACAACTTCGTTATTTAAACTCGAATTTCTAGGTTCTTCCTTATTTAAATTTGTACTCCGTTATGTCTAATTTTTTTATTTAACTATTTGGTTTTGTTTTTATAAATGGGGAAATCCTTTTTTGATAAACATCAAGTTGTTCTATTTTATTTTTAAATTTGAAATTCTTTGTTTCATTTTTTTAGAAATAGGGAAATACTTTTTTCCAATTTAAACTTCATGTTTTTTACAATTTGGACTTCTCAAATTTTTTTGAAAGGGCATCAAGTCAAGTTTTTCATAAGCCAAATATAGAAACAATCGAACAAGAAAAAGACATAAGTTCCATTTTTTTACTTACAAGGCATAAACACTGTGTCTTGAATTTTGGACTAGGCTTCATTGCACTGAGCAGCTGGTTTTCACTTACAACTGAACGCCGAACTTTGTTGGTTTTAGTCTCCGACCTTCCAAACTCGGTAGATACAAAAGGATGTGAGAACTTTCTTCTCCAGTATCATACAAATTTCTCAAGTAATGTATCCACATAAGTAGAAAAATCTAAAATTTTGATTTATACAAAGTAGATAGAAACACATATATTTGCATGGGTGTAGTGTACTGGTCGACCAATTCATCACCACACATTCATACAAAACCTGGATGTCGTGTGTGCGGCAGCAGAGAGAGGAGCTACGAAAGTTCGATTAGAGACGCAAGGGCAAGCCGCACGCGATGGATGGAGATCAGGCCCGTAACTCCCCAACCTCACTTATTGTTTTTATGGGGAAAATGCTAGGTTTTGATACACATCATATTGTTCTCTTTTTTAGAAAAAAATTGAACTTCATGGTTTTATTTTTTCTGAAATGGGAAAATCGGTTTTTTATTCTTGCTTTTATTTTTTAGAAAAGAGAAAATTCTAATAAATTATGGATATTGAACTGCTATGTTATTTTATTTGACCTTCTTAGATTTTTTTAGAAATGAGAAAAAGTTTCTTATAAGTCGGGCCTTGATTTTTTTTTCATTTTTGCTAGTTTGTTTTTGAATGAGCTCCTTTGTGTTGCACTGCTCGGGGACGGTGAAATATGAACTTTCCAAAATCAAGAATATGTATTTCAGCGGACCCTTTTTAAAATGTACTCCATCCGTTCGGAATTACTTGTCATAGAAATGGATGTATCTAGACGTATTTTAGTTCTAGATACATCCATTTTCGAGACAAGTAATTCCGAACGGAGGAAGTAATTTGTTATTGCTTGTATACTTTTGTTTTATTGCACATACATAACATTTTTTGTGAATTTACATGAATCTTTTTTTCCTGCTTGTGAAAAGAAAAAGAATGTTTAACACCAAGACATGAAGACTGAAGAAAATATTATATAAGCTTTTAGAACATACAAACACAAACACAAACGGGAGTATATATGAGAGCACACTCGACACACATAATAGAGCACGCACACATGGGAGCACACGACACACACGAAGTACCCACACAGAGACATATGAGACACCAGACTTAGGACAGACGCAGGAGTACATAAACACTCTTTCTTTTGAATTTTGAACTTTTGTTTACAGAAACTTCTTAATATCCTTTTACAAGCTCGAGGCCATCAGGTTCTAGCAGCAGCCCAAATTTCAGTTATCTGAACTCTGAAGAATAATACTACACCTCTATAGGAACTTCTCGACGCATGTATTTGTGACCTCGTCAGCTTTGACAGGCAGCTGCGCGAGCATGCTCCTGGCGGCGGCGCTCCTCATGTTTTGGGGATTTGAGCTGGCTCGCATGGTGCACCTAACAGCAACACACAGGAGCACGCGGCACTGCAGTCCACACATGTTGAGCAACACTGCATACTTAACTGAAGATGTCTGCACACGCACGACATGTCGACACGCATACTTAACTGAAGTTGGCCTGCTGAAAATCGACACAGTGGACTGCAGCATGCTAATTACCGCTGAAAATGGTCAGCCATACTAATTACTGCACAAAATGGTGAAGAATAGTTGACCATGTGCAGCCATACTATTTTTCTTGAGCATATGAATGAACATGTAGACATTTAACTATAGAAAACCATCTCTATCTACTGTAAATTACATCCATCCAAAAACAAAATTGACTAATTACTCCCAAAAGCACCAGAAATAAATAAAAACTGAGAGGATAAATAAACAGAGTAGTTCAAGACGGGTTCGGCTCGTCTGCAGTATGGTTATTACTGCATAGGTGCTGTAGCTCCTAAATCTGTCGTTCATTCCAATCAAGTGGTTCTCCTTCCTCCTGTTAATTATCTAATTATTAACAGGAAAAAACACCACGCCGGCGTTAGACGCTGCAACGGCAGTTCTCCGCCTCCAAGCGCCGGCCAGCACGATCATCCACGTAGCCGCGTAGGTGAAGTCGACACAGCGGTGACATCGTCGGAGTCTAGGAGCTCCCCCGCCCTGTAGTTGTAGAGGACCTGTAGCTGTAGGACTGCAGCACAAGATCCTCAGGGAAACCATGAGCATCGCCCGTCCCTGAAGCCCAACTATTGGCTATTGGTGGCTGGAGCATGAAGGGCAAGCATCAAGGTCCGGTGACGCCTCCTTCAGTAGTGGCAAGAAGACTTGCTCTGCAGCTTCTATGCAATTATACGACGCCCGAGCAAGCTTCCGGTGCCAGTGCCGTGCTTTCACTTGCGCGGCTGGGCCGGCAACCGGAACCAAGCCGGCTGGTGTATGGAGCTTGAGGAGCCAAGGGCGGCATGCTGCAGTTCAAACACACCTGCGGAGGAAGGTAAAAGCGGTGGCCGTCGCTGGTAGCGGTGGGTCGAGGCGTGCGCGAGCATCACACATGTTGGGCAGAATCAAATCGAACTTCAAGATGGAGAGGAGGTGTTCAGCGATTGATTTGGAAACCAATAAAAATGCATCAATTGCTAGTTAATTTGGCAGGCTTTAATTCGTGGACCGTCCCATGCATGTATGTCACGTGATAAAAAGGCAGGGTATTAATATGTAGGTCGACATTTATTACTTTCTTATATAACATGTATTTTGCCCTTGTATAACAGATCAAATTAGGAATGGGTACGTATGACGCAAGATTTCATTGGATATATACGCACCCTAAGAATGCACATAATTTTGGTAGTAGGTATTGCATACCCGTATTAGATAGTTAGAAAATAAAATAAAACATAAATAGTTCTAAAAATAAATTATTGGGTATATACGTACCCGCATGTGTACATAATTACATGAGTAGGTATTAGATACCCGTATTTGTACATAATATCGTTAGTAGGTATTTTTGTATGGTATCGTTAGTAGGTATTAAATACCCATATATTTACATAAATTATTGGGTATATACATACCCGATATGTACATAATTTTGTTAATAGGTATTAAATACTCATATTAAATAGTACTCATATTAAATAGTTCAAAAAAAGAACGTAATAGCTCAGAGAATAATTTACTGGGTATTTTAACAGCACCCATTTTTATATTAACAGCACCCATTTTTATGTTAACAGCATCCATTTTTATATTTTAGTTTTCCGATATCATGCAAAGTTATCCTCTTCATACCAAAAACGTAGTTTTATTTCTCATTCCTAGATGGAAGCAAACGTTCGATGTACATAGAGTCGTATTAGTGGCAGATAGGACTTGAGAGAATATTGATTTTACCTTTAGCTCCTTGTGGGTTTGACACTCCATACGTATCACTTCCACCTTTGGAAATTGCTATGATGATTCCTTGCACTTGGGGATTATCAAGCTCTTTTCTGGCGCCTTTGCCGGGGAGCAATAGCGTGGGGTTAATATTCTCGTGTGTGCTTGTTTGCTTTCTTCACTAAGTAGATTTTGTTTTACCTTTTGTTTTTGTTTTATTTAGTTGTGGGTGAAACAAACAAAAAAAATTAAAATAATGCAAAATACAAAAAATTTACTTGCCTCTTATGCCTAAAAACTTTTTCAAAAAGAGAAGTGATTGGAAGGTTATGCATTGGAGAAGTGAGGGTCGATCTTGAACACTTGTGTTCATGCTCATGGAAACAATGTAGAATTTTAATGGAAGTTTCTCAAAAATAATTATCCCCTTGTATATATCCATTGTATTATAAAAATAATGTGCCAACTTTTGGTTTTAGGATGATTAGATTTCTTGTTTGGTGTGTGCAGCAGAAAAAACAGAAACTTTTGCTGTAGTAATTGAATTTACATTTTTTTACTGGAGCGTGATAAAATCTTGAAATTTTTATACAGTACTACTATACAAATTGTTTAGGTTGTCCTAATTTTTTATAATTTTTGGAGTTACAGAAGTATACGGTGTTTCCAAATTGCTACAGACTTTCCTGTTTTTGACAGATTCTGTTTTCTATGTGTTATTCGCTTATTTTGATGAATCTATGGGTTATGGGGGGGTATGAACCATGGTAAAGTTGGAATACAGTAGATATAATGCTAATATGAAATTGGAATGAGTTTAGAACAGTACCTAAAGGTAGTGTTTTGCTTTATTGTACTAACGGATCTCACAAGGTTTTTTGTTAAGTTTTGTGTGGATGAAGTGTTCAAAGATCGAGGTGTTATCGATATGAGAAGAATAAGGAGAGGTAAGAGTTCAAGCTTGGGGATGCCCAAGGCACCCCAAGTAAATATTTCAAGGATACTCAAGCATCTAAGCTTGGGGATGCCCGGTTGGCGTCCCATCTTTCTTCTTCAACAATTAGCGGTATACCTCGATTTTTGTTTTGTTCACATGACATGTGTCTTTTGTGTTTACTTTACTTTTCTTTTCCTTTATACACCATGCTATTATGAGATAATCCTTCATTGATTTATAGAATGCTTCATGTGCTTCACTTAAATCTTTTGCGTATGGCTTTATAGAATGCTCTCTGTGCTTCACTTAAATCTTTTGAGTATGGCTTTATAGAATGCTTCGTGTGCTTCACTTATATAATTTGAGCTTGGATATTGGTCAATCCATATTAATTGTAGAATGCTATATGAACTTCACTTATATTTATCATCGAAATTGGGCTTGGGAGATTATCATTAAAATTTCATGCCTAGCTAAAAAGGCATTAAAGAAAAGTGCTTATTGGGAGACAACCCAATATTTACCCATACTGTTTTTGTGTGTTCACATGATTAAGCTACTGTAGTTATCATGTCTATAGTCTTTGTTTAAATAAAGTGCCAAGTAAAGCCTTTGGGATAGTGTGGATGATAGTTGACTTGATTCTATGCAAAAACAGAAACTTTTTCTCACAGTCCAGGAATTTTGAAAATTAACTAGAACACAATAAAATTCTGAATCTTTTACACAAGATTGACATACAAATTTCCCACGTTGTACTAATTTTTTAGAATTTTTGGTTTTACAGAAGTATGGTTGTTGTTCATATCATTACAGACTGTTCTGTTTTTGACAGATTCTATTTTCAATGCATAGTTCGCTTGTTTTCTAGTTTCTATGGCTTATATTGCTCAATATAAATTGTAGAAACGATATGGTACAGTAGGCATTGTGTGAGAACAATTATGGATCTTATCTTGACAATACCAAAGTGAATGATTTGTCTTTCTCATACTAACCCATCTCACGAAGTTCCATTAAGTTTTGTGTGATTGAAGTTTTCAAGTTTTGGGTGAGATATCGATATGAGGAGAATAAGGAGTGACAAGACACTAAGCTTAGGGATGCCCAAGGCATCCCAAGGTAATATTTAAGGAAGACCCAAGCAACTAAGCTTGGGGATGCCCCGGAAGGCATCCCCTCTTTCGTCTTCAAAACTATCGGTATACCTTACTCGGAGCTATATTTTTATTCGTCACATGATATGTGTTTTTCTTGGAGCGTATTTTCATCTTACTTGTTGTTTGAATAAAATCATTGGATCTGAAATCTTGAATGAGAGAGAGTCCTCACATGGCTATTTAACTATTTGACCACTCATTGATCTTCACTTATATCCTTCTGGAGTAGTTTTATCATTTACTCTCGTGCTTCACTTATATCCTATGAGTAAATGGTTGAATGAATTGAATATCATAAATCTAAAATTATATATGCTTCATATGCTTATTGATGCGGAGCATCCCTCGTCCATCCGCAATGACACTCCATCACCACCACAAGCACCGAGAGGACCGATGACAAGAGCACGTGCACACAACATCGAGAACGAGGTCACTTCTTTCCTCTCCGAGTTTCGTTCGGTTTCACATGAGAATGAGATTCTACCTCAAAGAGATACGCTATGCATTCTTAGGTACATGGGAGATGATCGTGAGAAGGAGAAGGTGAAGAATAGAGCATCCACGGAGCAAGAGAAGGAAGGAGAGGACAAGAAGAACGAAGGAAAGGAGTCTCTGGACACCCCGGGTGCCCGGGCGGGAGGACCCCGGGTGCCCGGACGAGCAACCAAGGGAAGGGCCAAACTCCCTGGACACCTCGGGTGCCCGGCCTCCTTGGCACCGGGTGCCCGGCCTCAACTTGGGCTGTGCCCCTGCCCGCCTTGGGTGCCCGGCCCTGAGGCCCCGTGTGCCCGGTCCCCCACCCGGCCGCCGCCTGGGCTGCACCCCGGGTGCCCGGCCCCGCCTCGCTCCAGCCTCGCCCGGGTGCCCGGGCCTTGGACCCCCGGGTTCCCGGCCGAGGTCGCCCGCTCCTACCCCGGGTGCCCGGGCCTAGGACCCCGGGTGCCCGGTCCTCCTCCCTCCGGAGCCCCTGACCGGTCCGGGTCTACCCCGGGTGCCCGGACTCCTCCTCCGTGGCTACAACATTTTGGTCCTTTGTACCCCTCTTTCTCCAAGTTTCGTCCCTAGACTTTATATACTCTTTACCTAGCTCGTTTGGAAGGATAGCAAAGTATTTAGAACACAAAGAGAGAGCTTTGCTCATCTTCCTCCTCTAGGAGATCTAGACCTCCTCTTGGAGAAGTGATACGTCTCCAACGTATCTATAATTTATGAAGTATTCATGCTATTATATTATCTGTTTTGGATGTTTATGGGCTTTACTAAGCACTTTTATATTATTTTTGGGACTAACCTATTAACCGGAGGCCCAGACCAAATTGCTGTTTTCTTGCCTATTTCAGTGTTTCGAAGAAAAGGAATATCAAACAGAGTCCAAACGGAATGAAACCTTTGGGAGAGTTATTTTTGGAACGGAAGCAATCCAAGAGACTTGGAGTAGACGTCAGGGAAGCTTCGAGGAAGCCACGAGGCAGGGAGGCGCGCCCTACCCCCCTAGGCGCACCCCCACCCTCGTGGGTCCCTCGTGGCTCCCCTGACCGACTTCTTTCGCCTATATATGTCCATATACCCTAAAAACATCGGGGAGCAGAATAGATCGGGAATTCCGCCGCCGCAAGCCTCTGTAGCCACCGAAAACCAATCTAGACCCGTTCCGGCACCCTACCGGAGGGGTAAATCCTTCACCGGTGGCCATCTTCATCATCCCGGCGCTCTCCATGACGAGGAGGGAGTAGTTCACCCTCGGGGCTGAGGGTATGTACCAGTAGCTATGTGTTTGATCTCTCTCTCTCTCTCTCTCTCTCTCTCTCTCTCTCTCGTGTTCTTGATTTGGCACGATCTTGATGTATCGCGAGCTTTGCTATTATAGTTGGATCTTATGATGTTTCTCCCCCTCTACTCTCTTGTAATGGATTGAGTTTTCCCTTTGATGTTATCTTATCGGATTGAGTCTTTAAGGATTTGAGAACACTTTATGTATGTCTTGCGTGGGATAACCGTGGTGACAATGGGGTATTCTATTGATTCACTTGATGTATGTTTTGGTGATCAACTTGCGGGTTCCGTGACCTTGGGAATCTATGCATAGGGGTTGGCACACGTTTTCGTCTTGACTCTCCGGTAGAAACTTTGGGGCACTCTTTGAAGTTCTTTGTGTTGGTTGAATAGATGAATCTGAGATTATGTGATGCATATCGTATAATCATACCCACGGATACTTGAGGTGACATTGGAGTATCTAGGTGACATTAGGGTTTTGGTTGATATGTGTCTTAAGGTGTTATTCTAGTACGAACTCTAGGATAGATCGAACGGAAAGAATAGCTTCGTGTTATTTTACTACGGACTCTTGAATAGATCGATCAGAAAGGATAACTTTGAGGTGGTTTCGTACCCTACCGTAATATCTTCGTTTGTTCTCTGCTGTTAGTGACTTCGGAGTGACTCTTTGTTGCATGTTGAGGGATAGTTATATGATCCAATTATGTTATTATTGTTGAGAGAACTTGCGCTAGTGAAAGTATGAACCCTAGGTCTTGTTTTAACGTATTGCAATACCGTCTACGCTCACTTTTATCATTAGTTACCTTGCTGTTTTTATAATTTCAGATTACAAAAACCTATATCTACCATCCATATTGCACTTGTATCACCATCTCTTCGCCGAACTAGTGCACCTATACAATTTACCATTGTATTGGGTGTGTTGGGGACACAAGAGACTCTTTGTTATTTGGTTGCAGGGTTGTTTGAGAGAGACCATCTTCATCCTACGCCTCCCACGGATTGATAAACCTTAGGTCATCCACTTGACGGAAATTTGCTACTGTCCTACAAACCTCTGCACTTGGAGGCCCAACAACGTCTACAAGAAGAAGGTTGCGTAGTAGACATCAAGCAGTTTCTGGCGCTGTTGCCGGGGAGGTGAGTGCTTGAAGGTATATCTTTAAATCTTGCAATCGAATCTTTTAGTTTCTTGTTTTATCACTAGTTTGGTCTATAAAAGAAAACTACAAAAAAATGGAATTAAGATTGCCTCATATGCTTCATCTTTTTAATATCTTTCGTGAAAATGATGGGAAGGAAAATTGTGCTGAAGTACTAGAAGAAGAATTACATAGAATGCTTGGCATAAAATATGTGAATGATGAGCTTGATTGCAATGTTGTTAGTATGAATTCTTTGAATACCCATGATGCTAATGATATGCAAAGCCACAAGCTTGGGGATGCTATGTTTAATGAAGATGATATTTTTAGTCCCCCAAGTTTTGATATGCAAATTTATTATGATGATAGCATGCCTCCTACTTATGATGATTATATTGATGAAAGTGGGTTTGGAAGAGTGTCAACTTTAGGAAGTAATGATCCCACTATTTTGGAGGATGTTGAATATTATTGTGATAATTATGAAAGTGGATTTGGAGAGGTCATGACTTTATTTAGTGATGAATCCACTATTTCGGAAGAGGTTCCAATTGATTATGAGAACAAAGTTGCTATCTATGATGATTATTGTGATGACTTGTATGCTATTAAGAATAATGATAACCATGAAACTTGTCATCATGATTTTAGTTTTCAATTGGATTATGCCTCACATGATAATTATTTTGTTGAGTTTGCTCCCACTATTATTCATGAGAAGAAATTCGCTTATGTGGAGAGTAATGAAATTTATATGCTTGGGGATCATGAAAAGAATGCTTTTATGTGATGGTTATATTGTTGAATTCATTCATGATTCTACTGAAAATTATTATGCGGGAGGAACATATGCTTGTAGGAATTGCAATAATATCAAGTTTCCTCTCTATGTGTTGAAAATCTTGAAGCTGTGCTTGTTTTGCCTTCCTATGCTAGTTGATTATTGTTCCCATAAGTTGTTTGCTCACAAAATCCCTATGCATAGGAAGTGGGTTAGACTTAAATGTGCTAGTCATATTCTTCATGATGCTCTCTTTATGTTTCAATTCTTATCTTTTATGTGGGCATCATTGAAATCATCATGCCTAGCTAGGAGCGTTAAACGTTAGCGCTTGTTGGGAGGCAACCCAATTTTATTTTAGTTCTCTGATTTTTGGGTCTGTTTAGGAATAAATAATCTATCTAGCCTCTGGTTAGATGTGTTTTTATGTTTAGTTAGTGTTTGTGCCAAGTAGAACCTTTGGGAAGACTTGGGTGAAGTCTTTATGATCTTGCTGTAAAAAACAGAAACTTTAGCGCTCACGAGATTAGCTAAAACTTTTTACTGGAGAGTGATATTTAGTTGATTCTTTTTGCATATGATTACTAGACAAATTCCTCAGGTCCACAAATTTATTTCAGAATTTTTGGAGTTACATAAGTATTCGAATGATACAGATTACTACAGACTGTTCTGTTTTTGACAGATTCTGTTTTCTATGTGTTGTTTGCTTATTTTGATGAATCTATGAGTAGTATCGGAGGGTATGAACCATAGATAAGTTGGAATACAGTAGATATTACACCAATATGAATTTATAATGAGTTCACAACAGTACCTAAGTGGTGATTTATTTTCTTATACTAACGGAGCTTATGAGTTTTCTGTTAAGTTTTGTGTTGTGAAGTTTCAAGTTTTGGGTAAAGATTAGATGGAATATGGAATAAGGAGTGGCAAGAGCCTAAGCTTTGGGATTCCCAAAGCACCCCAAGGAAATATTCAAGGACAACCAAGAGCCTAAGCTTGGGGATGCCCCGGAAGGCATCCCCTCTTTCGTCTTCGTCTATCGGTAACTTTACTTGGGGCTATATTTATATTCACCACATGATATGTGTTTTGCTTGGAGCGTCAATTTATTTTGTTAGTATTTGCTTGCTGTTATTTATAGTAATGTTTTGCATCTCTATTTTCAATAAAAATGTCAAGGATAGACTTTACCATGCTTATTTTGCAAGTATACATGTTGCTGTTTCAAAACAGAAAGTTTACCGCTGTTGCAAAAATTCCCTAGAAAAGTCAGAATATGATAAAATGTTGAAACCTTTTGCATAATAAGCTCTGATAAATAACTACAGTGGGAATTTTTTTTCATAATTTTTGGAGCTAGGGAAGTATGGATCTTGCTGCATTCTTTACAGACTGTCCAGTTTAGGCAGATTGCTGTTATGTTTGCATTGTTTGCATATGTTTGCTTGTTTAATGATTCTATTTGAGGATAGGAGTATTAAATATGTAGAGACATTTAGTATGAAATGTTGAATAATAATTTTAGTGATTTGTTACAGTAGAAAATGATAAGGTTTCTGCATTGGTTTATACTAACTTATCTCACGAGTTCTTGTTGAGTTTGGTGTGGGTGAAGCTTTCGAGATTTAGGAAACCGTGATATGAGAGGAATTAAGGAGACACAAAAGCTCAAGCTTGGGGATGCCGAAGGCATCCCAAGATAATATTTCAAGAAGTCTCAAGCGTCTAAGCTTGGGGATGCCCCGGTTGGCATTCCACCTTTCTTCTTCAACAACTATCGGTTAGTTTCGGTTGATCCTAAGTTTTTGCTTCTTCACGTGATGTTTGCTATCCTTGAAATGCCGTTTTATTTTGTTTCGATTGCTGTTTGAATAAAGTACTTAAGATCTGAAATACTTAAATGAGAGAGAGTCCTCACATAGCTACATAATTATTTAACTACTCATTAATCTTCACTTATATCTTTTTGGAGTAGTTTGTCATTTACTCGTGTGCTTCACTTATATCCTATGAGTAAATAGTTGAATGAGCGAATATCATAAATATGAAATTATATATGTTTCATATGTTTATCCCATGGGGAGTAATGACTTCACATATAAGAAGTAGAGGTGGTAAATTTATTGAAGGTTAGCAAACATTGTATTGGTCACTTGAACAATTCATGAAAGACTATTGAAGGAAGAGAGATTTCACATATAAATATACTATCTTGGACATCTTCTATGATTGTGAGCCCCATTAATTATTTTCAAACCTGAGCAAATTAGTTGAAGTTGGACAAGGAAGACAACATAATGAGTTATGCTTGGGTATATTTTTATAGAAGTTATATTGTTATGGATCTTCTAACATGTGGTGCTTGCTATTTAGAATCCTTTGCTAGCCAAAATATCTGTACTAAGCGGGAATACTGCTTGTGCATCCAAAATCCTTGAACCAAGTTCCTTCCATGAGTGTCCACCATATCTACCTATACGCGGTATTTACCTGCCGTTCCAAGTAAATTTGCATGTGCCAAACTCTAAACCTTCAAATAATAATCTGTTTTGTATGCCCGAACCGCTCATGTAGTGATTAGGGGCTGTCAGTATCTTCCATGCTAGGTGGGTTATTCTCACGATGAGTGGACTCCGCTCATCATTCACGAGAAAATGGCTGGTAACTAGGATGCCCAGTCCTATGATCAAAAGATCAAAAACAAATTAGCAAATAATTTAAACAAACTCCCCCAGGATTGTTGATAGTTGGACGGCACCCGTTGTTACGGACAAGCCGTGGAGTGTGATGCTTGGTGGAGGGGGAGTAAAATCTTTACCTTTCTGCTTGGGAACCGCCTATAATGTATCTAGTGTGGAAGATATTGGGAACTCTTGGTTGTTATGTTGACAATGAAAGCATACCTCTCAAAATTATTTTCATCTTTGTTTTAGCTTCGAGCTCTGGCACCTCTACAAATCCCTGCTTCCCTCTGCGAAGGGCCTATCTTTTACTTTTATGCAAGAGTCAGTAGTATTCCTTCTCATTCCAACCTACTCTTTAGTTGGCAAGCATCATGTGGTGGAGAAAGATCTAAGCATATATGGCCATTCAAATATATTTGAGCATGAATTATTATTGTTGACATTACCCTTGAGGTAAAAGGTTGGGAGGCGAAACATTAAGCCCCTATCTTTCTCTGTGTTCGATGAATACTATTTGTTCTAAAAATATGCTTTGAGTGGTAGCAATCATGGAAGACTATATGATAGTTGAGTATGTGGAGTTTGCTAAATCAAAGCTCTGACATAGACCCTTCCTGAAAATAAGATGAATTGCAATTGTTTGATGACTAAGAGCACTGTTTGTTAGTTTTCAAGAAAGTTTATGATCTATACTTTAACATGTGAATAGTTTGTTACTTGATCATGAAAAGTTTTATGAGATGAGCTAGTGTTATGACATATAATGATGCTAGAAAAGGTGATTGAAATTATCAATGATCAAACTTGTGCACCTGCTAGCATTCACACTTCATAAATTATTTATTTTATCATTTACCTACTCGAGGACGAGCAGGAATTAAGCTTGGGGATGCTGATACGTCTCCAACGTATCTATAATTTATGAAGTATTCATGCTATTATATTACCTGTTTTGGATGTTTATGGGCTTTACTAAACACTTTTATATTATTTTTGGGACTAACCTATTAACCGGAGGCCCAGCCCAAACTGCTGTTTTCTTGCCTATTTCAGTATTTCGAAGAAAAGGAATATCAAACGGAGTCCAAACGGAATGAAACCTTTGGGAGAGTTATTTTTGGAACGGAAGCAATCCAAGAGACTTGGAGTAGACGTCAGGGTAGCTTCGAGGAAGCCACGAGGCAGGGAGGCGCGCCCTACCCCCTGGGCGCGCCCCCCACCCTCGTGGGCCCTCGTGGCTCCCCTGGCCGACTTCTTTCGCCTATATATGTCCATATACCCTAAAAACATCGGGGATCAGAATAGATCGGGAGTTCCGCCGCCGCAAGCCTCTATAGCCACCGAAAACCAATCTAGACCCATTCCGGCACCCTACGGGAGGGGGAAATCCTTCACCGGTGGCCATCTTCATCATCCCGGCGCTCTCCATGACGAGGAGGGAGTAGTTCACCCTCGGGGCTGAGGGTATGTACCAGTAGCTATGTGTTTGATCTCTCTCTCTCTCTCTCGTGTTCTTGATTTGGCACGATCTTGATGTATCGCGAGCTTTGCTATTATAGTTGGATCTTATGATGTTTCTCCCCCTCTACTCTCTTGTAATGGATTGAGTTTTCCCTTTGAAGTTATCTTATCGGATTGAGTCTTTAAGGATTTGAGAATACTTTATGTATGTCTTGCGTGGGATAACCGTGGTGACAATGGGGTATTCTATTGATTCACTTGATGTATGTTTTGGTGATCAACTTGCGGGTTCCGTGACCTTGGGAATCTATGCATAGGGGTTGGCACACGTTTTCGTCTTGACTCTAGGATAGATCGAACAGAAAGAATAGCTTCGTGTTATTTTACTACGGACTCTTGAATAGATCGATCAGAAAGGATAACTTTGAGGTGGTTTCGTACCCTACCATAATATCTTCGTTTGTTCTCTGCTGTTAGTGACTTCGGAGTGACTCTTTGTTGCATGTTGAGGGATAGTTATATGATCCAATTATGTTATTATTGTTGAGAGAACTTGCGCTAGTGAAAGTATGAACCCTAGGTCTTGTTTTAACGTATTGCAATACCATCTACGCTCACTTTTATCATTAGTTACCTTGCTGTTTTTATAATTTCAGATTACAAAAACCTATATCTACCATCCATATTGCACTTGTATCACCATCTCTTCGCCGAACTAGTGCACCTATACAATTTACCATTGTATTGGGTGTGTTGGGGACACAAGAGACTCTTTGTTATTTGGTTGCAGGGTTGTTTGAGAGAGACCATCTTCATCCTACGCCTCCCACGGATTGATAAACCTTAGGTCATCCACTTGAGGGAAATTTGCTACTGTCCTACAAACCTCTGCACTTGGAGGCCCAACAACGTCTACAAGAAGAAGGTTGCGTAGTAGACATCAAGAAGCTCCTCTTGGAGATCAAGCCCTCCTCTTGGAGAAGATCCTCTTGGATGCAAGACCTCACCTAGTGGGAAGAACTTTTACCCTAGTGCTATTTTCCTTGGATTGATCTTGTAATCTTGTGGATCTCATGTATGCTACTCTAGTGGATGTGATATTTGGGTTTGTTTGAGTGATTTGTGCCTTGTGTTCTTGAGTGTTCTTCCTCTTTTCCGCCTCCAAGTGTGAAAAGATCCCCTCTAGGGTTTCACCCTACAACATCTTGGTATCATGAGCAAGGTTGATTCACATCTTGGAGTCCCATCCCCCATTTGCTAGCTTGATTTTGTTGTTTTTCATCCAATTTCAAAAATTCCCCACAAAAATAGCCCCAAAAAATTTTCTTGCAATTTGTTGGATCTTGTGAGATTTGGTTGTTTTGGTCCATGGATTTGATGTTTGGCAAGTGGATCTAACCCCTCCCCAACAATCCCCACCCTTTCCACCACTAAATCCACAGAATCTTGCATTTCCCCCAAAATTTCCGCCCAAATCAACGACCTCCGGGTGCCCGCACCTCGAACCATCGGGCACCCACACCCCCGGGCCATTTACCCCTGACCACCCCGGGCACCCTCACCTCCCACCCCCGGGTGCCTGCACCCCCCCGAATCAACCCAACTACACAACCATTTTGACCATAACTTCCAACTCCCAAGCCTGTTTTTTGTGTTCTTTAGCTCGTTTGGAAGCATTTGACATCCCCCATCCACTCATATCATTACCACCACCATTAGCCTCCATCCAAAAAATTATCACAAAACACCCACCTTCTGCATTTGACCGATTCTGAGTTGCGGTTTCCGTTTCCTAAGGTGTTTCGGCTACTTAGGAGCATGTGACATCGACATCACCGCCAATCATCATCACTCGGAGTCATCTTCACCGGACCGTAAGAAAGGATGGTAACCTTGACGACACTTACTTCTTACCCTTGCTTTTGCATTGATAGCCCGAGCCATTTTGCGTTGCTTACCCATCGAGACTAGCGAGTTGAGAATTGCCGGGCCACGCTATTGTGCACCGTAGTGATCTTGTTATCATCTTAGTGCCATAAGTCTCTCCCGTGCATATCTTACATACTTGTCTCATATCATACTTGGCTCGAGCATCAAGCATAGAAAAAAACAAAGAGAAAGAAAGAAAAGCTTTTAAGCAAAAGAGGAGAAACAAAGAGCTTGTAAGCAATAGTATTGAGCCATTTTGCATAGTCATATCATCTTGGTCACCGCATACATAGCATAGTTGGGATTGAAGACGGCACGTTTCTCTCATAGGTTGGTGCACAAGCGTATCTTGCCCATTTGAGCAATCGAGCTAGCGTGTCTCTAGCATTCGCACAACAAGAGCATTTTCCATGGTTGCACATTTTGAGCTCACCCCTTGGTTGTGCGGATCCCATCTATCTTCCGTGTGTGTGTTCCTAGTGATATCCTTGGGCTTGATCTATTTGCTTTACTTGCATTTTTGTGAACCTTCACAACCTTATCGATATCTTGACTAACATTTGCTTGAATTTTTTGCCGCCATCCTAACCGAGCTACTCCATAAGCTTTTTACTTGTAGGTGTGAGGAACAAACCCGGTTCCAATTCTCCTATTGTGGCATTACATTGAGTGATACTTGTTACATCCTCAATCCTCAGAAAAGGTAACTTCGGTATTGTTCTCTCATTTTCCTACTCACCCCACTTGGTTATGATGGATAGGCCAAGTTCGTCGGCGAACCCGCTTTCCGAGGAGCAAGATGGTGATCACGGCTACGTCACAAAGAACCACTTCTTCATCGTGCAACGAGCTCTAGATCAAGAAAGTGAAGCATTGGGTGAACACATGGAGCAACTCGCCTCCGACCTTCGTCAATCGGAAACAAGGAACTGCGACTACATCAACGCCAAGTTCACCACCCAAATGGAATAACTCCGCAACATGATCGTGCGACGCCCGTCTTCCTCGTCCTCTTCCTCAAGACGGCGCCACTCAAGCCACCGCTCAAGTCGGCAATCTTAAGACTACTCTGATACGTATCCGTCGTATCTATAATCTTTGATTATTCCATGCCAATATTATACAACTTTCATATATTTTTGGCAACTTTTTACACTATTTTTGGGACTAACATATTGATCCAGTGCCCAGTGCTAGTTCCTGTTTGTTGCATGTTTTTTGTTTCGCAGAAAATCCATATCAAACGGAGTCCAAACGGGATAAAAACTGACGGAGATTTTTTTTGCAAAATATATGTGAATTTTGGGAAGTGTAATCAACGCGAGACGATGCCCGAGGGGGCCACGAGGCAGGGGGGCCCCCCAGGGGGGCAGGCACGCCCCTGACCCTCGTGGACACCCCGTAAGGCGGTTGGAGCCCTTCTTTCGCTGCAAGAAAGCCAATATCCGGATAAAAATCATGTTCAAATTTCAATCCAATCGGAGTTACAGATCTCCGGGAATATAAGAAACGGTGAAAGGCCAGATCTGGGAACGCACAAAAACGCAGAAACAAAGAGAGACAGAGAGACAGATCCAATCTCAGAGGGGCTCTCGCCCCTCCCATGCCATGGAAGCCAAGGACCAGAGGGGAAACCCTTCTCCCATCTAGGGAGAAGGTCAAGGAAGAAGAATAAGAAGGAGGGCTCTCTCCCCTCTCTCCCGGAGGCGCCGGAACGCCGCCGGGGCCATCATCGTCACCGCGATCTACACCAACACCTCCGTCATCTTCACCAACATCTTCATCACCTTCCCCCATCTATCTATAGCGGTCCACTCTCCCGCAACCCGATGTACCCTCTACTTGAACATGGTGCTTTATGCTTCATATTATTATCCAATGATGTGTTGCCATCCTATGATGTCTGAGTAGATTTTCGTTGTCCTATCGGTAATTGGTGAATTGCTATGATTGGTTTAATTTGCTTGTGGTTATGTTGCTGTCCTTTGGTTCCCATCATATGAGCGCGCGCGGATCACACCATAGGTTTAGTTGTATGTTGATAGGACTATGTATTGGAGGGCAAGAGTGACAGAAGCTTCAACCTAGCATAGAAATTGATGCATACGGGATTGAAGGGGGACCAATATATCTTAATGCTATGGTTGGGTTTTACCTTAATGAACGTTGGTAGTTGCGGATGCTTGCTAATAGTTCCAATCATAAGTGCATAGAATTCCAAGTCAGGGATGACATGCTAGTAGTGGCCTCTCCCACATAAAACTTGCTATCGGTCTAGTAAAGTAGTCAATTGCTTAGGGACAATTTCGCAACTCCTACCACCACTTTTCCACACTCACTATACTAACTTTATTGCCTCTTTACCTAAAACAGCCCCTACTTTTTATTTACGTGCTCTTTATATTCTTGCAAACCTATCCCGCAACACTTACAAAGTACTTCTAGTTTCATACTTGTTCTAGGTAAAGCGAACGTCAAGCGTGCGTAGAGTTGTACCGGTGGTCGATAGAACTTGAGGGAATATTTGTTCTACCTTTAGCTCCTCATTGGGTTCGACACTCTTACTTATCGAAAGAGGCTACAATTGATCCCCTATACTTGTGGGTTATCAAGACCTTTTTCTGGCGCCGTTGCCGGGGAGTTATAGCATGGGGTAAATATTCTCGTGTGTGCTTGTTTGATTTATCACTAAGTAGTTTTTATTTCCTATTCTAAGTTGTTCTCTATCTTTAGTTATGGGTAGGAAACGCAAAATACCAAAAAAATTAGTGGTACCTACTGAACCAATGGTTGAAGAACCACTCAAAATCTATCACACTACTGAAGCTTTTTACTTGGATCATCTTCGATCCCTATGTGCTCGGGCTGAAACCCCAACTAGCTTAGTTGAGGGAAAATCTTTAGATGAGCATGCTTATTATGTGCGACACCGCATATCTAAAAAAGGGAAACTTTTACTGGATCAAATTCATCGTTTGCAGTGCTATGCTTGGAATTTATGTGAAATATATGATTGTACTTGTTGTTCTAAAGACCCTAAGAAACACCTTCCTTACCAATGTGAGTTTAGTGATAATGGAATCATATACTAAGGGTGTTTATAATTACTATGATGTTCAACAAATTGAAGAATTTGTTGCTTTTGGGGGTATTTGTGAAATTGCTTCTTTTATTGAAGAGTGTGATACTACTCTCTACAAGTCTGAAAATTTGGCCATACTTAAATATTGCTATGATAATTATGCTTCTAATCCTTATATTAAACCATATATTGAGGACTCCTCCGCTGTCCAAGAAGAGACTAATATTTTGCAGGAGTCTATGGAAGAAGAAATTAATGACATTGTGAGCTCATTGGATGAAAAAGATGAGGAGGAGAGCGAAGACCAAAAGGAGGAAGAGCGGATTGATCACCCGTGCCCACCTTCTAATGAGAGTAACTCTTCAACTCATACATTGTTTAATTTCCCTTCGTGCTTACCGAAGGACGATTGCTATGATGATTGTTATGATCCCGTTGATTCTTTTGAAATATCCCTTTTTGATGATGCTTGCTATGTGATACGTCTCCGTCGTATCTACTTTTCCAAACACTTTTGCCCTTGTTTTGGACTCTAACTTACATGATTTGAATGGAACTAACCCGGACTGACGCTGTTTTCAGCAGAATTGCCATGGTGTTATTTTTGTGCAGAAATAAAAGTTCTTGAAATGACCTGAAAATCAACGGAGATTATTTTTGGAATTAATAAAAAATACTGGCGAAAGAATCAAGGCCAGGGGGCCCACACCCTGTCCACGAGGGTGGGGGGCGCGCCTACCCCCCTGGGCACGCCCCCTGCCTCGTGGGCCCCCTGGTGCTCCACCGACCTCAACTCCAACTCTATATATTCACGTTCGGGGAGAAAAAAAATCAGAGAGAAGGATTCATCGCGTTTTACGATACGGAGCCGCCACCAAGCCCTAATCTCTCTCGGGAGGGCTGATCTGGAGTCCGTTCGGGGCTCCGGAGAGGGGAATCCGTCGCCGTCGTCATCATCAACCTTCCTCCATCACCAATTTCATGATGCTCACCGCCGTGCGTGAGTAATTCCATCGTAGGCTTGCTGGACGGTGATGGTTTGGGTGAGATTTACCATGTAATCGAGTTAGTTTTGTTAGGGTTTGATCCCTAGTATCCACTATGTTCTGAGATTGATGTTGCTATGACTTTGCTATGCTTAATGCTTGTCACTAGGGCCCGAGTGCCATGATTTCAGATCTGAACCTATTATGTTTTCATGAATATATGTGAGTTCTTGATCCTATCTTGCAAGTCTATAGTCACCTATTATGTGTTATGATCCGTTAACCCCGAAGTGACAATAATCGGGATACTTACCGGTGATGACCGTAGTTTGAGGAGTTCATGTATTCACTAAGTGTTAATGCTTTGGTCCGGTACTCTATTAAAAGGAGGCCTTAATATCCCTTAGTTTCCAATAGGACCCCGCTGCCATGGGAGGGTAGGACAAAAGATGTCATGCAAGTTCTTTTCCATAAGCACATATGACTATATTCGGAATACATGCCTACATTACATTGATGAATTGGAGCTAGTTCTATGTCACCCTATGTTATAACTATTGCATGAGGAATCGCATCCAGCATAATTCTCCATCACCGATCCAATGCCTATGAGCTTTTCACATATTGTTCTTCGCTTATTTACTTTTCCGTTGCTACTGTTACAATTACTACAAAACTGCTACTGTTACTTTTGCCACCATTACCGTTACTTCCATACTACTTTGCTACTAAATATTTTGCTGCAGATATTAAGTTATCTAGGTGTGGTTGAATTGACAACTCAACTGCTAATACTTGAGAATATTCTTTGGCTCCCCTTGTGTTGAATCAATAAATTTGGGTTGAATACTCTACCCTCGAAAACTGTTGCGATCCCCTATACTTGTGGGTTATCAAGACTATTTTCTGGCGCCGTTGCCGGGGAGCATAGCTCTATTCTTTGAGTCACTTGGGATTTATATCTGCTGGTCACTATGAGGAACTTGAAAGACGAAAGAACTAAGATTTTTCCCTCAACTACGAGGGGAGGTAAGGAACTGCCATCTAGCTCTGCACTTGATTCACCTTCTGTTTTGAGTAAGCTTGCGCACCTAAACCTGCTTCTGCTATTAATTCTGATATGTCGCATGTTATTGATGATGCCACTTCTGCTATGCATGATACTTATGATGAAACTACTTCTATGCTTGATACTACTGTGCCATTAGGTGAATTTCTTGATGAAGAACTTGCTAGAGCTAGAGAGAATGAAATTATTGAAACTGATAATATTGACGAAAGTGATGATGAAGATTCTCCCGCTAGATATGAATTGCGTGTTGTGCCTGAGGGTTATGTTATTGTAACACCCCGGTGTAATGATGCTACAGTAACCCCTGGGGTTAAGTTAATCATTTTGCTAAACAAGTGTTTGATCATCATTTTCTCCTCTCTCTTTTTAAATTCCAGTTGAATTCAATTTTCAAATTATGAGTGAAATTCAAAATGCTCAAACATGAAAACTAAAATGTTCATCGTGTGGAAAATATTCTTCTGGTAATATTGGTGGTGAACCAACATTTTTTGCGAAGTACCTAAATGGCCTAAAATAGCTATAACAAAAAGTTGTTAAAAAAAAGAAAGCAAAAGTTTAAAACAAAAACAAAAGGAGAGAAAAGGGGCTAGAGCCCCTGGCCTCCCATTGGGCCTCGGCCCACCCCAGCTAGGCCGGCCCGCTCCCCCTCCCCGGTCATCCCTCTCCTCTCTGTTCACGCGACCGAGCCCCCCAGCTCGTTCCCACCGGACCCGGCGCGGCGCCTCGCGCTGCCACGTCGCCGGCGAGGGGATAAGGGCAGCCCCGACGCCTCGGGCTCCCTCCCCACTCGCCCACTTGCCCCTCTCCCCCTCGTCGATCTCTCTTCCTGCTCGCTCACTCCCCTCTCCCTGACCCGAGCGCCATCGCCGCTGTCCCACCTCGCATCACCGCGGCGACCGCCTCCCTCGTGCTCCTCCGATGTAACCAGCCGCTCCGCCGCGCTCCGCTACGACGACTACGGCCACGAACGCGAGCTGGCAAGCCCCGCAACACCGGATCCCCGTCTTCTTCCTCCCCGGGTCGCCGGACGCAGCCGTCGTCGATTCGGCCTTCCCCTGCGCTCCTAACCTGTCGAGGGCCTTTCTTGCGCCGTGCGGTGAGCCCCTCTTCTTCTCCCCTCGCTCCCCTGGCCTCTTGCGCTACCATAGCCACCGCGCCGCCATGGCCGAGCTCGGCTCCGCCGAGCAGCTGGCCGCCGTCGTTGCCATGCTCACCTGAGCACGGGAACGTGCTCAGTGCAGCCCGCCGAGGCCGCCCGTGCCGCTTGCCCACCTCGTCGACCCCCCTAGTGCGATCCCGACGAGGTCCCGAACGCCACCACCGCCTCCACTCGTCGCCGATGCCGTTTCCGGCAGCTCCAGCTCCGGCCGGCCTCACCACGCGACGCGGCGGGATCTCCTCGTTCGAACGCGCCAAGTCCCGGGCCAAAAGACCCCCTGTGTGCGATTCCCGGCGAAGTTCGGCGAGCCCCGCCGCTGTTTTGGTCGCCGGCGGCGAAACCCCGCCGCCGCCGATGTGGCCCTCCTGGGGCCCGCCTCTGGGTCACTGCCCGTGGGCCCCCTGGCCCCAGTCGACCACATTGACCGTGGTCAACTGTGCTGACTGGGCACACAGTGTCACTGACACGCGGGCCCCATCGCATATTTTGTTAAATAAACGTTTTTCTAAATAAAAGTGATTAGTTAAGCTAAACAGTCACTGACATGTGGGGCCCAGCTATTAATTAACCTCTTTTTAGTTAGTTTAAAGTTATGTTAATCCACTGTCTATGACAGGTGGGACCCACTGGTCAGTTTGACCAGTCAGCGGGTCTGTTGACCTGTTGATGTCATGCTGACACTCTGCTGACGTCATAATTCCTTTTCTGTTAATATTAATAATTTCAGAAAATACTTTAATCTTTAAAAATTCATAGAAAATAAACCGTAACTCAGATGAAAATGTTTTCTATATGAAAGTTGCTCAGAAAAACGAGACGAATCCGAATACGCGGTCCATTCATCAGTCGGATGCCTCTAGCTATCTGAGCATGGAACATTCCCCCTCCGGTCATCTGTCTGACACAGGTCCGGAACCGGGAAAACATTCCCGGTTGAATTCCCCCTTCACCTATATCGTGTAGCCTTACGTTAGGTCACACCCGGCACCGCATATCGTCATGTCATGCTTAGCATTGCATCTGTTTGCTTATATTTACTGTTTCTTCCCCCTATTCTCTCTGATAGACCCCGAGGCCGATGATGCCCCAGTGATCGACTACGTCGAAGACGACCCCTCCTTGCCAGAGCAACCAGGCAAGCCCCCCCTTTGATCATCCCGATATCGCCCATTCCATTCTCTCATGGTTGCATTAGATTTTGCTACTGTTATTGTTTGCTCCTATTCTGATGCATAGCCTGCTTTTGTAACCTGCTCAGTGTACCTTACTTGCTTATCCTAAACTGCTTAGTATAGGTTGGTTAGTGATCCATCAGTGACCCCCACCTTGACCTTGTTGCCCCTGCTTCATCATCGAAGACCTGATCAACGGGATCGAAGACCAGGCCCCGGCATCGCACATCACTTTCCCCTTAGTTGCTCGACACTGCTGGGTTACTATCGAGTGCCGAGGGTGAGACCTCTACAGCACTTCTGATGTTAACCCTGTAGTGTAGCTATTCGGTCGTGGTCATCGAGGGTGATTCCGCCTTAACCACTTCCGATACGACTCTGTCGTGCAACCCCTCCAGTGTGAACCTCGGGGGTGATTCCTCTTACGTTCACCTTGATGATTACATCGAGTGGAATCCACCGGGGGTGATTCCTCGGGTTTTCCCCTTGATGTTTGGACACACGGATACTTGGACTTTACAACTGTTACTTGGAAAGGCGGGTCGACCCTGAGGGGTACCCGCGAGTGATGTGGAGATGGGTTGACCTGGAGGGTACCCGAGAGTTGAATACGAGGCGTGGCCGGGCATTCTTAGCCCTTGCCGCAAGTCCTCAAGACGGGGCAACGGGGTCACATCTTTTGTGAGTCTCTGCTCGTGACCGCACTAACAACACACTAACGGTTTGGATATTTGATCCGAGTGGTCTCTGGCCCGATAGCACTAACCATCACGTGGGCATAGTATGGGCGTTCTACGTCGTATGCATCAGCCGAAGCTTAATAGACGTCAAGCGACTGAGCGGCGCGCGCCGGGTTGGACTGGTAAGCTCCTACCTTTTTAAGGAGGTAGCTAGGTCTGCTCACCGGCCGCCCACGCAACATGCAGGAGTTCCCGGGGCGATGGCCCATGACCCCTGGGGGCATAGGTTTAGTCCGGCGTGCTTGACCTCTCTATTAAGTCTAGGTCGGGTTGCGGCGTATTGTTTGGCCGAGGCCGGGCATGACCCAGGAAAGTGTGTCCGGCCGGAGTTAAGCGAGCGTGGTGGGTAAGTTGGTGCACCCCTGCAGGGAAGAAAACATCTATCGATAGCCTGTCCTACGGTAACGGACACTTGGAGTTGTATCCCGATCGATACAACTAGAACTGGATACTTGAGATGAGACTTGGATATGAGATGATAACTGGATAGTATGGCTCTGGGATTGCTTTCTCGCAGGGAGTCGAGAAAGGATCTCTGGCCGAGGTTGATAACACTTCTACTACTTTACTTTATGCTACTCTACTCCCTCCTGTTGCTGCAAGATGGTGGTTTCCAGAAGATGCTAGTCTTTGATAGGCTAGGCTTTCCCCTTCTCTTCTGGCATTCTGCAGTTCAGTCCACATATACTACCCTTTTCATTGACACCGATGCATATGTAGTGTAGATCCTTGCTTGCGAGTACTTTGGATGAGTACTCACGGTTGCTTTGCTCCCCCTTTTGCCCCTTTCTTCTCCTTTCCGGTTGATGCAACCAGATGTCGGAGCCCAGGAGCCAGATGCCACCGCCGATGCCTGCTACTACGTGGAGACCGCTGACGACCAGGAGTAGTTAGGAGGCTCCCAGGCAGGAGGCCTTGCCTCTTCGATCGTGTTTCTTTGTGCTAGCCTTCTTAAGGCAAACTTGTCTAACTTATGTCTGTACTCAGATATTGTTGCTTCCACTGACTCTTGTGTATTCGAGCTTATGTATTCGAGCCCTCGAGGCCCCTGGCTTGTAATATAAAGCTTGTATTATTTTAATTTGTGTCTAGAGTTGTGTTGTGATATCTTCCCGTGAGTCCTTGATCTTGATCGTACACATTTGCGTGTATGATTAGTGTACGATTGAATCGAGGGCGTCACAGTTATGGATGAAGAAACTGCTTGAGACTTTCTTGCTTGCAATGATAGGAGTGATCTTAAGAAATTATTAGCTAAGCTGAAAGAAAAATCTATGAACGCTAGAATGAAATATGACCCTGCTTTTGCTACTTCACCTATCTTTATTACTGATAAGGATTATGATTTCTCTGTTGATAGTGATATAATTACTTTGGTTGAATCTGATCCTTTCTATGGCTATGAATCTGAAACTGTTGTGGCACATCTTACTAAATTAAATGATGTAGCCACCCTGTTCACTAATGATGAGAAAACTCGCTACTACTATATCCTTAAATTATTTCCGTTCTCATTAAAGGGTGATGCTAAGATATGGTTTAATTCTCTTGATCTTGGTTGTGTATGTAGTCCCCAGGATATGATTTACTACTTCTTTGCTAAATATTTCCCCGCTCATAAGAAACAAGCTGCTTTAAGGGAAATATATAATTTTGTGCAAATTGAAGAAGAGAGTCTCCCACAAGCTTGGGGGAGGCTTCTCCAATTACTTAATGCTTTGCCTGATCATCCTCTCAAGAAAAATGAAATACTTGATATCTTTTATAATGGACTAACAGATGCTTCCAGAGACCACCTGGATAGTTGTGCTGGTTGTGTTTTCAGGGAAAGAACTGTTGATCAAGCTGAATTGCTATTGAATAATATGTTGACTAATGAAAATAATTGGACTCCTGAACCAACTCCTAAGCCAACTCCGAAGAAAAGGGGTATTCTATTTCTCGGTCCTGAAGATATGCAAGAGGCAAAGAAATCTATGAAAGAAAAAGGTATTAAAACTGAAGATGTTAAGAATTTACCTCCTATTGAAGAAATACATTGTCTTAATTTGCCGCCTGTGGAAGAAATACATGGTCTTGATAACCCAACACAGGTAGTAAAGGTAAATTCTCTCTATAGATTTGATGAAGGTGATATTCCTCGTTATAAGTCTGCTAGCCAATGCTTAGATGAGTTTGATAATTTTATTGTCAAACAAGAAAACTTCAATGCTTATGTTGGTAGACAATTGAAACACAATGCTGATATGCTTGAACACTTGAGTTATTATATGTCTAGAGTTAAAGGTGAACTTAAACTCATTAGTAAACATGCTTCTATGGTTACCACTCAAGTAGAACAAGTGCTTAAAGCTCAGAATGATTTGCTCAATGAATTACATAACAAGAAGAATGATAATGCTGTTAGAGTTATGACTAGAGGGGGTAAAATGACTCAGGAACCTTTGTATCCCGAGGGCCACCCTAAGAGAATTGAGCAAGATTCTCAGAGAATTAATGATGATGCACCTAGTCCTTCTAAGAGGAAGAAAAAGAAAAATGACAGGACTTTGCATGCTTCTAGTGAATCTGTTGTAGACACACCTGAGAATCCTAGTGATATTTCTATCGCTGATGCTGAAACACAATCTGGTGAGGAACATGAACCTAGAGATAATGTTAATGATGATGTTCATGTTGATGCTCAACCTAGTAATAACAATGATGTAGAAATTGAACCTGCTGTTGATCTTGATAACCCACAATCAAAGAATCAACGTTATGATAAGAGAGACTTCGTTGCTAGGAAGCACGGTAAAGAAAGAGAACCATGGGTTCAGAAACCCATGCCTTTTCCTCCCAAACCATCCAAGAAAAAGGATGATGAGGATTTTGAGCGCTTTGCTGAAATGATTAGAACTATATTTTTGCGTATGCATTTTATTGATATGCTTAAAATGAATCCTTATGCCAAGTATATGAAGGATATCGCTACAAATAAGAGAAAGATACCGGAAGCTGAAATTTCCACCATGCTTGATAATTATACTTTTAAGGGTGGAATACCTAAGAAACTCGGAGATCCAGGAGTACCAACTATACCATGCTCCAGTAAAAGAAACTATGTTAGAATTGCTTTATGTGATCTTGGAGCCGGTGTTAGTGTTATGCCTCTCTCTTTATATCGTAGACTTGATTTGAATAAGTTGACACCTACTAAAATATCTTTGCAAATGGCTGATAAATCAACTGCTATACCTATCGGTATTTGTGAGGATGTGCCTGTTGTAGTTGCAAACGCTACTATTTTAATGGACTTTGTTATTTTTGATATTCCCGAGGACGATAGTATGTCTATTATTCTTGGAAGACCCTTTTTGAATACTGCAGGGGCTGTCATTGATTGCAACAAAGGCAATGTCACTTTTCATTTCAATGGTAATGAGCATACGGTACACTTTCCGAGGAAACAACCTCAAGTCCGCAGTATCAATTCTATTGGAAAAATTTCAACTATTACTATTGGAGGTTTTGAATTTCCTCTTCCTACTGTCAAGAAGAAATATGATATTCTTATTGTTGGGGATGTGCATATCCCCGTTGAGGTAACCTAGTGTTATTCGAAATTTCTCCGGTCCCATGTTAGTCGAAAAGAGTTTGTTAACAAGACTTGATCAACCTTATTAGTGGATTCCTTTTGATAAGCATGAGATGGATGAAGTTAGAAAGCACAACCTTCTGTACCTCCCTTTTACTTTCTGTTATTTAGATTAAATAAAGCAAAAATAGTATTTTCTGTCAGTTTTCTGAATTATCCGTGCAGTAACAAAATACCCCGAAAATAAAAGTTCTCCAAATGCCCCAAAAATGAAATATGATTTTTTCTGGAATATTTGAGAATATTTGGCACTGAGAACACATCAGGGGGAGCAAGTACCTAGCCACGAGGGTCCAGGGCGGGCCCCCTGCCTCGTGGGCCCATGGTGGCTCCCCTCCACTTATTCCAGCCACCACACACTCCTTCCTCCCAAAAAAATCACCAACCAGCTCAAGCACGAGTTCTAGCTCACCTTGCTGCGATTTTCGATCTCCTTGCTCAAAGCTCCACTCACAAAACTGCTCTGGGGGATTGTTCTTCGGTATGTGACTCCTCCAATGGTCCAATTAGTTTTTGTTCTAGTGCTTTATTCATTGCAAATTTTTGTTGCTTAGGTGACCCTGTTCTTGAGCTTGCATGTCAAATTTTTATGGTCCCAAGTAGTTCTAGTGCATGATATAGTCTCTAGGCACTTGTGGGAGTAGTTGCTATCAATTTTGTTGAGTTTGGTTCACTTTTATTTTGAGTTACTAAAATTTTCAGAAATTTTTTAGAGGAAGAAATATGTTTAGGAAATTGTACCAAGGTGGTTCTTCAAGGAAGCAAGGACCCAGGCCCACAATACGTGAGCCGGACCATGAACCACCAAGAGAAGCTCAAGTGCGGCCTTATGAATGCCCGTCAGAAGATTTCATGGTTCGGGAAGGAATTAAGGAGGAATTTGATGCATATGTGCGTAATGCTGAACTCGAGGGCTTCATGCTAGATAAGTGCCCTCAATACTATCACCTAACTGATTCCTTTGTGAGAAGGTTCAAATTTTCATCTTCACGTATTTCTCACACTGTCCTATTTGATATCTATGGCCAATCTTATACTATGGACTTCGAGGATTTTAGTACTGCTTGCAAACTTCCACAATGGGGTAGTGTTAGTGAACCTCGCAAATATGAGTTTAGAGATTTTCTTGCTAGTATTACGGTGGGGGAATCTAGAGATGTAACACAAGCCACCATAGGGAGCATTCATTTTCCTGCTATACATTATTTTGCTCTCCTCATAGGTAGGTGCATAAATGGTAAGGATGAAGCATGTCACATGTGTGTTCCTGATCTTAGTGTTCTCAAGAGTGCTGTTTTGGGAGATAAACAATGTAACTTGGGGGCCATCGTTGCACGAAGGTTGCATAATAATGGCTTAAGTGGAGACTTGTTTGGTGGAATTTATGCAACCCGTGTGGCTAATTTTCTTGGGATACCCATACATGAAAGTGATATGGAATTGCCTCCCACTTATCTAGGATATGAGGCTATGGTTCGCCATCAGTTTATTGAGAGGAACGAACAACCTCTTCAGTACCGACTAATGTTTGACAGGCGCCGCATTTTCCATGTTGCTCTCCCTGCTCCTACTTTCTTTACTTTCAGATAAAAGGGAGATTTATTATAACCAGGGAGGAGGCGAACGAGTATAAGAGGAGGACGGAGACAGCCCGCCTCCAAGCGGCAGCTCATGAGGCAATAGCTGCTGCATCATAGTACGACCCCAACTACAACTTTGGATATCCGCCAGGCCAGCCGTGGCCATAGACCAACTTAGGCCAAAAGCCTAAGCTTGGGGGAGTACGTATTTCTCACCGACATTACATTCATGCTCACACACTCTTGCTAGTTGTCGGTGGTCATACTTTTTCATTGTAATATCCATGCTAGTTTATTTTCTTTTTCTTGCTTTCTTCTTGTGTGTTTGATAAACCTTAAGAAAAACAAAAAAGAAATAGTAGTAGCTCTTAGCTAGTTTACTTTCCTTGCTTGTAGTAGTAATAATTAAAAGAAAACCCAAAAAGATTTCCTGTTCCTATTTTGTTTGTTGGGAGCTTTCCCGTGTAAATAGTTTTATTTCTTTTCTTTTCTTTGGGGGTCGAGAGGAGAAGACTATAATGAAAATGTTGAAGTGGCTCTTATATGCATTATTGTTGATTTAACCAAGAGCCCATATTACCTTGTCTTCTCCTTTGTATTGAATGCCTGCAGATTCTAGCTTAGTCCAATGCACGTGCACTATTATTATTATCCACATCGTTCGGTCGTGCAAGTGAAAGGCAGTAATGACGATATATGATGGACTGATTGAGATGAGAGAAGCTGGTATGAACTCGACCTCTCTTGTTTTTGTAAATATGATTAGTTCATCGTTCCTGATTCAGCCTATTATGAATAAACATGTTTGCAATGACAATTAGAGATTATAGTTGCTTATGCCATGCTTAATTTGCTAGGAGTTTATAATGGTTTACCTTGCATGCCAACATGCTATTAAAATGGTTGTGATGTGGTATGATAGGGTGGTATCCTCCTTTGAATGATTTGAGTGACTTGACTTGGCACATGTTCACGCATGTAGTTGAAACAAAATCAACATAGCCTCCACGATATTTATATTCATGGTGGATTATATCCTACTCATGATTGCACTCAATGTTCATTAATTTTAATGCATGTTCATGACTGTTGTCGCTCTCTAGTTGGTCGCTTCCCAGTCTTTTTCTAGCCTTCACTTGTACTAAGCGGGAATACTGCTTGTGCATCCACTTCCATAAACCCCAAAGTTATTCCATATGAGTCCACTATACCTTCCTATATGCGGTATCTACCTGCCGTTCCAAGTAAATTTGTATGTGCCAAACTCTAAACCTTCAAATGAAATTCTGTTTTGCATGCTTGAATAGCTCATGTATCAACTAGGGCTTTCTGTATCTTCCATGCTAGGCGGGTTATTCTCAAGACGAGTGGACTCCGCTCCTCACTCACGAGAAAATGGCTGGTCACCGGGATGCCCAGTCCCATGCTCTAAGCAAATCAAATCGAAATAATTGCAAACAAAACTCCCCCGGGACTCTTGTTAGTTGGAGGCACTCGTTGTTTCGAGCCAGCCATGGATTGATGCTTGTTGGTGGAGGGGGAGTATAAACTTTACCATTCTGTTTGGGAACCGCCTATAATGTGTGTAGCATGGAAGATATCGAGATCTCTCAGTTGTTATGTTGACAATGAAAGTATGCCGCTCAAAATATTATTTATCTCTATTTCAAAATTGAGCTCTGGCACCTCTACAAATCCTTGCTTCCCTCTGCGAAGGGCCTATCTATTTACTTTTATGTTGAGTCATCACCCTCTTATTAAAAAGCACCAGTTGGAGAGCACCGCTGTCATTTGCATCCATTACTATTAATTTATATTGGGTATGACTATGACTGGATCTCTTTTACCATGAATTACAATGTTTAGTCAATCCTTGATCTTCAAAGGTTCTCTGCATTTATGTTTTGCGGTCTCCGAAAGGGCTAGCGAGATACCATCTTGTTATATCATATTATGATTGTTTTGAGAAAGTGTTGTCATCCGAGATTTATTATTATTGCTCGCTAGTTGATTATGCCATTGATATGAGTAAACATGAGACCTAAATGTTATTGTAAATATGGTTACTTCATAATCTTTGCTGAAAACTTGAATGCTGGCTTTACATATTTATAACAACAAGAGCAAACAGAGTTTGTAAAAGTTTGTCTTTATCACTTTCAGTTTATCAACTGAATTTCTTGAGGACAAGCAAAGGTTTAAGCTTGGGGGAGTTGATACGTCTCCGTCGTATCTACTTTTCCAAACACTTTTGCCCTTGTTTTGGACTCTAACTTGCATGATTTGAATGGAACTAACCCGGACTGACGCTGTTTTCAGCAGAATTGCCATGGTGTTATTTTTGTGCAGAATTAAAAGTTCTCAGAATGACCTGAAAATCAACGAAGATTATTTTTGGAATTAATAAAAAATACTGGCGAAAGAATCAAGGACAGGGGGCCCACACCCTGTCCACGAGGGTGGGGGGCACGCCTACCCCCTGGGCGTGCCCCCTGCCTCGTGGGCCCCCTGGTGCTCCACCGACCTCAACTCCAACTCTGTATATTCACGTTCGGGAGAAAAAAATCAGAGAGAAGGATTCATCGCGTTTTATGATACGGAGCCGCCGCCAAGCCCTAATCTCTCTCGGGAGGGCTGATCTGGAGTCCGTTCGGGGTTCCGGAGAGGGGAATCCGTCGCCGTCGTCATCATCAACCTTCCTCCTTCACCAATTTCATGATGCTCACCGCCGTGCATGAGTAATTCCATCATAGGCTTGCTGGACGGTGATGGGTTGGATGAGATTTACCATGTAATCGAGTTAGTTTTGTTAGGGTTTGATCCCTAGTATCCACTATGTTCTGAGATTGATGTTGCTATGACTTTGCTATGCTTAATGCTTGTCACTAGGGCCCGAGTGCCATGATTTCAGATCTGAACCTATTATGTTTTCATGAATATATGTGAGTTCTTGATCCTATCTTGCAAGTCTATAGTCACCTATTATGTGTTATGATCCGTTAACCCCGAAGTGACAATAATCGAGATACTTACCGGTGATGACCGTAGTTTGAGGAGTTCATGTATTCACTAAGTGTTAATGCTTTTGTCCGGTACTCTATTAAAAGGAGGCCTTAATATCCCTTAGTTTCCAATAGGACCCCGCTGCCACGGGAGGGTAGGACAAAAGATGTCATGCAAGTTCTTTTCCATAAGCACGTATGACTATATTCGGAATACATGCCTACATTACATTGATTAATTGGAGCTAGTTCTGTGTCACCCTATGTTATAACTATTGCATGAGGAATCGCATCCGGCATAATTCTCCATCACCGATCCAATGCCTACGAGCTTTTCACATATTGTTCTTCGCTTATTTACTTTTCCGTTGCTACTTTTACAATTACTACAAAACTGCTACTGTTACTTTTGCCACCATTACCGTTACTTCCATACTACTTTGCTACTAAATATTTTGCTGCAGATATTAAGTTATCCAGGTGTGGTTGAATTGACAACTCAACTGCTAATACTTCAGAATATTCTTTGGCTCCCCTTGTGTCGAATCAATAAATTTGGGTTGAATACTCTACCCCAAAAACTGTTGCGATCCCCTATACTTGTGGGTTATCACTATGTTTGTGGCCAAGATGCCAATATGAATTATGCTTATGGAGATGGACTTGCTATAGTTCCTTATGTTAAACATGAAATTGTTGCTATTGCACCCACGCATGATAGTCCTATTATCTTTTTGAATTCTCCCGACTACACTATATCGGAGAAGTTTACCCTTATTAAGGATTATATTGATGGGTTGCGTTTTACTTCTACACATGATGATTTTGATAGATATAATATGCATGTGCTTGCTGCTCCTGCTTGCAATTATTATGAGAGAGGAACTACATCTCCGCCTCTCCATGTTTCCAATGTGATAAAATTGCAAGAAACTGTTTATACTATGCATTGGCCTTTACTATGTGTGCATGAATTGTTCTTTTATGACATGCCGATGCATAGGAAGAGAGTTAGACTTCGTCATTGCTTGATATATGTTGCTTTGTGCTCACTACTAAATTACAAATCATTGTTAATTAAAATTGGCTTTGATATACCTTGGGATCCGGGTGGATACATTACTTGAGCACTATATGCCTAGCTTAATGGCTTTAAAGAAAGCGCTGCCAGGGAGATAAACCTGAAGTTTTAGAGAGTCATTTATTTCTGTTGTGTGCTTTTATAAAGTAAAAAATAATAATGTGCCAAGATTTGCCTTTAGGATGTTTACAATGCTTGTTGGTTTGTGCGGTGCACGACAGAAACTTTGGCTGTAGTGCGCGATTTTACATTTTTTACTGGAATGTCAAACGGATCTGAAACTTTTTGCACTGTCTTTCTATACAAATATTTTATTTTTCCTAATTATTTCAGAATTTTTGGCGTACCAGAAGTATGGTTAATGTTCAGATTACTACAGACTGTCCTGTTTAAGACAGATTCTGTTTTTGATGCATAGTTTGCTTGTTTTGATGAAACTATCAATTTCTATCAGTGGATTAAGCCATCAAAAAGTTATATTACAGTAGCTAAAATGCAAAAGCAAAATATGAATTGGTTTGCAACAGTACTTAGAGTAGTGGTTTGCTTTATTATACTAACGGATCTTACCGAGTTTTCTGTTGAGTTTTGTGTGGATGAAGTGTTCGAAGATCGAGGAGGTCTCGATGTGAGGAGAAGGAGGAGAGGCAAGAGCTCAAGCTTGGGGATTCCCAAGGCACCCCAAGTAAATATTCAAGGAGACTCAAACATCTAAGCTTGGGGATGCCCCAGAAGGCATCCCATCTTTCTTCAACAAGTATCGGTATGTTTTCGGATTCGTTTCGTTCATGTGATATGTGCAAATCTTGGAGCGTCTTTTGCATTTAGTTTTCACTTTTTCTTTTATGCACCATGCTGGTATGAGATAGTCCTTGGTTGATTTATAGAATGCTCTTTGCACCTCACTTATATTTTTTGTGTATGGCATTATAGAATGCTTCATGTGCTTCACTTATATCATTTGAAGTTTGGATTGCCTGTTTCTCTTCACATAGAAAACCGCCATTTGTAGAATGCTCTTTTGCTTCACTTATATTTATTAGAGCGTAGGCATATCTTTTGTAGAAAGAATTAAACTCTCTTGCTTTACTTATATATATTTAGAGAGTTGACAGGAATTGGTCATTCACATGGTTACTCATAAAATCTTACATAAAACTTGTAGATCACTGAATATGATATGTTTGATTCCTTGCAATAGTTTTGTGATATAAAGATGGTGATATTAGAGTCATGCTAGTGGGTAGTCGTGGATTGTAGAAATATTTGTGTTGAAGTTTGTGATTCCCGTAGCATGCACGTATGGTGAACCGTTATGTAATGAAGTTGGAGCATGAAGTATTTATTGATTGTCTTCCTTATGAGTGGTGGTCGGGGACGAGCGATGGTCTTTTCCTACCAATCTATCCCCCTAGGAGCATGCGTGTAGTACTTTGTTTCGATGACTAATAGATTTTTGCAATAAGTATGTGAGTTCTTTATGACTAATGTTGAGTCCATGGATTATACCCTTCCATCATTGCTAGCCTCTTCGATACCGTGCATTGCCCTTTCTCACCTCGAGAGTTGGTGCAAACTTCGCCGGTGCATCCAAACCCCGTGATACTTTACGCTCTATCACACATAATCCTCCTTATATCTTCCTCAAAACAGCCACCATACCTACCTATTATGGCATTTCCATAGCCATTCCGAGATATATTGCCATGCAACTACCATCATCATCATATACATGACTTGAGCATTCATTGTCATATTGCTTTGCCTGATCGTAAGATAGCTAGCATGATGTTTTCATGGCTTGTCCCTTTTTTGATGTCATTGCTACGCTAGATCATTGCACATCCCGGTACACCGCCGGAGGCATTCATGTAGAGTCATATTTTTGTTCTAGTATCGAGTTGTAATATTGAGTTGTAAGTAAACAAAAGTGTGATGATCATCATTATTAGAGCATTGTCCCATGTGAGGAAAGTATGATGGAAGCTATGATTCCCTCGCAAGTTGGGATGAGTCTCCGGACTTTACAAAAAAAAGAGGCCAAAGAAGCCCAAATAAAAAAAGAGGCCAAAGAAGCCCACCAAAAAAAAGAGAGAAATAGAGAGAAGGGACAATGCTACTATCATTTTACCACACTTGTGCTTGAAAGTAGCACCATGTTCTTCATATAGAGAGTCTCTTGAGTTATCACTTTCATATACTAGTGGGAATTTTTATTATAGAACTTGGCTTGTATATTCCGATGATGGGCTTCCTCAAATGCCCGAGGTCTTCATGAGCAAGCAAGTTGGGTGCACACCCACTTAGTTCCAGTTTGAGCTTTCATACACTTATAGCTCTTACTGCATCCGTTGCATGGCAATCCCTACTCCTCACATTGACATCAATTGATGGGCATCTCCATAGCCCGTTGATTAGCCGCGTCGATGTGAGACTTTCTCCTTTTTTGTCTTCCCCACACAAACCTCCATCATCATATTCTATTCCACCTATAGTGCTATATCCATGGCTTACGCTCATGTATTGCGTGAAAGTTTAAAAGGTTTGAGAACATCAAAAGTATTAAACAATTGCTTGGCTTGTCATCGGGGTTGTGCATGATTTGAATATTTTGTATGATGAGGATGGAGCATAGCCAGACCATATGATTTTGTAGGGATAACTTTCTTTGGCCATGTTATTTTGAAAAGACATGATTTCTTTATTAGTATGCTTGAAGTATTATTGTCTTAATGTCAAATGATAGACAATTGCTTTGAATCACTCGTGTCTTAATATTCATGCCATGATTAGATTACATGATCAAGTTTATGCTAGGTAGCATTCCACATCAAAAATTATCTTTTTTTATCATTTACCTACTCGAGGACGAGCAGGAATTAAGTTTGGGGATGCTGATACGTCTCCATCGTATCTATAAATTTTGATTGTTCCATGCCAATATTATACAACTTTCATATACTTTTGGCAACTTTTTATACTATTTTTGGGACTAACATATTGATCCAGTGCCCAGTGCCAGTTCTTGCTTGTTGCATGTTTTTTGTTTCGCAGAAAATCCATATCAAACGGAGTCCAAACGGGATAAAAACTGATGGAGATTTTTTTGCAAAATATATGTGAATTTTGGGAAGTGGAATCAACGCGAGACGATGCCCGAGGGGGCCACGAGGCAGGGGGCGCACCCCTGACCCTCGTGGACACCCCGTAAGGCGGTTGGAGCCCTTCTTTCGCCGCAAGAAAGCCAATATCCGGATAAAAATCGTGTTCAAATTTCAATCCAATCGGAGTTACGGATCTCCGGGAATATAAGAAACGGTGAAAGGCCAGATCTGGGAACGCAGAAAAACGCAAAAACAGAGAGAGGCAGAGAGACAGATCCAATATCGGAGGGGCTCTTGCCCCTCCCATGCCATGGAAGCCAAGGACCAGAGGGGAAACCCTTCTCCCATCTAGGTAGAAGGTCAAGGAAGAAGAAGAAGAAGGGGGGCTCTCTCCCCCTCTCTCCCGGTGGCGCTGGAACGCCACCGGGGCCATCATCGTCACCGCGATCTACACCAGCACCTTTGTCATCTTCACCAACATCTTCATCACCTTCCCCCATCTATCTACAGCGGTCCACTCTCCCGCAACCCGTTGTACCCTCTACTTGAACATGGTGCTTTATGCTTCATCTTATTATCCAATGATGTGTTGCCATCCTATGATGTCTGAGTAGATTTTCGTTGTCCTATCGGTAATTGGTGAATTGCTATGATTGGTTTAATTTGCTTGTGGTTATGTTGCTATCCTTTGGTGCCCATCATATGAGCGCGCGCGTGGATCACACCATAGGGTTAGTTGTATGTTGATAGGACTATGTATTGGAGGGCAAGAGTGACAGAAGCTTCAACCTAGCATAGAAATTGATGCATACGGGATTGAAGGGGGACCAATATATCTTAATGCTATGGTTGGGTTTTACCTTAATGAACGTTAGTAGTTGCGGATGCTTGCTAATAGTTCCAATCATAAGTGCATAGAATTCCAAGTCAGGGATGACATGCTAGCAATGGCCTCTCCCACATAAAACTTGCTATTGGTCTAGTAAAGTAGTCAATTGCTTAGGGACAATTCCGCAACTCCTACCACCAGTTTTCCACACTCGCTATACTAACTTTATTGCTTCTTTACCTAAAACAGCCCCTACTTTTTATTTACGTGCTCTTTATATTCTTGCAAACCTATCCCGCAACACCTACAAAGTACTTCTAGTTTCATACTTGTTCTAGGTAAAGCGAACGTCAAGCGTGCGTAGAGTTTTATCGGTGGTCGATAGAACTTGAGGGAATATTTGTTCTACCTTTAGCTCCTCGTTGGGTTCGACACTCTTACTTATCAAAAGAGGCTACAATTGATCCCCTATACTTGTGGGTTATCATACTCCTCTTACGATGCAAGTCCTCCACGAGCTCGCTTTCCTCGACGTGATGATCCTCAAGATCGCCAAGCTCAAGAAAATCCTTTCCATGGCAATGGCTTACAAGACCGAGTCCGAGCATGTGAACGGGCGCGACATCAAGCGCAATAAGAAATGGAGCAAGAGAAAATACCTCCTCAAGTGCAACGCTAACCATCTCAAGACGGTGATGCAATTCAACAAGCACAAGAGCGACGTCAAGCATAAGCCCTCGAACGTGAAGCTCAAGCACTCGAAGCTCAACGAACACTCAACGAGGCCACTAGAACCGTCAAAGAGTGCAACCGCCAAGTCCGTGAACAAGAAGATGCACTTCGCCAAGCACGACAAGAAGAAGCCGCTCGACTTGAAGAGCAACAAGAACGAAGAAACCAAGCGCACATGCCTCGTCCTACTCCACGACAAGAGCGACATCACGAGGATAGAGCATTTGAGGACCTTCCTCCTCGTCAAGAGCAACATCAAAACCGCCACTATGATGAAGAACTCCGCTACGGCAAGCTCAAGTTCACCATACCAAAGTTCTCCGGAAGCAATGATCCCGAAGAATATCTCTCATGGGCCTTAAAGGTGGACAAGATATTCCATATTCACAACTACGGCGAGGAAAAGAAGATCGCCATGGCCTCCCTCAAGTTCCAAGACTACGTCCTCATTTGGTGGGAACAAGTGATTGAGCGACGACAAACAAGAGGAGAACCACCAATCACAACTTGGACGGAAATGAAGGATGTCATGAGAGCTCGCTTCGTGCCTACACACTACACCCGTGCCCCAAACCCATGGTTGCCCCCACTGAGGGAGTCCTGGACTAAGGGGTCCTCGGGCGTCCGGCCTGTTATCCATGGGCCAGACTGATGGGTTGTGAAGATACGAAGGCCGAAGACAATACCCGTGTCCAGATTGGACTCTACTTGGCGTGGAAGGCAAGCTAGGCGACCTATTATGAAGATTTCCTCCTATGTAACCGACCTCATGTAACCCTAGGTCTCTCCGATGTCTATATAAACCGAAGAGCATAGTCCGGAGAGGACAGATTCAGTACCATATACTCATAGGCTAGACTTCTAGGGTTTAGCCATTACGATCTCGTGGTGGATCAACTCTTGTAACACTCATATTCATCAAGATCAATCAAGCAGGAAGTAGGGTATTACCTCCATAGATAGGGCCCGAACCTGGGTAAACATTGTGTCCCCCGTCTCCTGTTACCATCGATCCTAGACGCACAGTTCGGGACCCCCTACCCGAGATCTGCCGGTTTTGACACCGACATTGGTGCTTTCATTGAGAGTTCCACTGTGCCGTCGACAAAAGGTTTGATGGCCCCTTCAATCGTCAGTAATGACGTGGTCCACGGAGAAACCTTCCTCCCCGGACAGATATTTGTATTCAGCGGCTTCGTACTGCGGGCCAACTCGCTCGGCCATCTGGAGCAGATCGATAGCTACGCCCCTGGCCATCAGGTCAGATTCGGAAGCCTGAACTACGTTGTGGACATCCGGGGAGACTTGATCTTCGACGGATTCGAGACCGCGGCAACCGCTCCCCTTCGCCCCGATGAACATGGCTTAAACCTGTCATTGGGCCGCAGGAGATAGCTCCTGTAACAACTCTGGCCTTAGATCCGGAACAAATCAAGTCGTCCGAAGATGGGAAACTCAACCCCATCACGGGGGCTACCGATTCGGCGGCGTTGGAGCCGCATGCAGATTCCACTTCGTATGATACTTGCATCAACGGAACCCCGGACTTGTCTCCGGTATCGAGTTCCGAACCCTGCGAGCCCGCGGATACCGAACTCGATCGGCTATCGATCTTCAAGTTCAGCGCCGCGGATATCTTCCAACACTCGCCCATGGGCGACCTACTAAACTCACTAAAAAACCTATCCCTGGCAGACGGCTCGTCGCCGAACTATGTTCGGTTCAACCTTACGGCGGATGATGGAGAATTTTGCTTCCCACCCGCCACCCACTTCATAGCCACCGTCGAAGACCCAACTGCCTGACCCCTGCTCCGAAGACATCGACGGTCTAGACGACGATGAGGGCCAAGGCCAGAGCTTACTATCCGCTATACGCGGGGCGACCACTTCCTGGTATGACGTGTGTATGGTAGAACACCCAATGACGATCTCGATGATGACAAGGAGGATCAAGTCGAGGATAAGCCTCCTGGTACACAGTACAAACACCTGCGCCCCCGACACCACTCTCAGTCACGTCACTCAAGAGAAAACAATACTAGCACCGGAGGTGATAATACTCCGGACAACGAAGACCCTGTTGAGACAGGATCCGAACAGGAGGACCAGGGAAGTGGGCAAGATAGCCCTGATGAACAAGTCATATACGGAGACTCGGAGGATAGTAATTATCTCCCACTCTCCGAGGAAGAGGAGAGCCTCGGCAACGAGGAATTCATCGTGCCTGAGGAACCTCTCGAGCGGGAGCGCCTTAAATGCCGGCTAATAGCCATGGCAAGGAATCTAAGAATAAAGCAGCTGCAGCTTCAAGCAAGCCAAGATCTGCTCAATGATAAATGGACCGAGGTCCTGGCCGCCGAAGAATACGGCCTTAGCGGCCCAGACAAAAGCCACCACAACCGTAGGTGGCTCCCTCAATACGATGGCAAGGCGTTGGAGCCTACACCACCATCGAATAAGCCGGTAGGCCGACCATAGTTCGGTCCGGACAAAGCAGTAGCCCAAGCAGAGCACCATAGCAACCCATCCAGCCATCAAAGCAAGAATAAAGAAGCCCGGGGGAACACTCACGACATCCAACAAGACCTGGAGGGTAGAACAGGACACACAAAATCGACACACAGATCGCGGAGACATGCCCCGGCCAGTAATAATGGTTATCTATTCGGACACAACAGACCCGAGCACGCTCGGTCTGAAAACTGTAAGCGGAGTCCGCCGGAGGTGCTTCACAGTGTGGCCCAACATAGAGGAGCCGCGCACCCTCTTTGCTTCACCGACGAGGTAATGGAGCATGAATTTCTAGACGGGTTTAAACCCATCAACATCGCATCATACAATGGAACAACAGATCCCGCAATATGGATTGAGGATTACCTCCTCCATATCCACCTGGCTCGCGGAGATGACCTTCATGCCATTAAATACCTGCCTCTCAAGCTTAAGGGGCTAGCACGGTATTGGCTAAATAGTTTGCCAGAAAATTCTATTGGCAGCTGGGAAGATTTGGAAGACGCCTTTCGTGACAACTTCCAAGGAACATATGTCCGGCCACCAGATGCCGATGACTTAAGTCATATTGTCCAACAGCCCGGCGAGTCAGCGAGGGAACTCTGGACTAGGTTCTTAGTCAAAAAGAACCAAATTGTCGACTGCCCGGACGCGGAAGCCCTTGCGGCCTTCAAACATAGCGTCCGGGATGAATGGCTAACACGTCACCTCGGCCAGGAAGGACCTAAATCCATGACAGCCCTTACTGCTCTAATGACTCGCTTTTGTGTGGGAGAAGACAACTGGCTCGCTCGTAAAAGCAACAACGCCAGCGACCCGGGCACTTCCAAAATCCGAGACGGCAACGGCAAGCCACGACTAAACGAACACAATAGTCGCAACAATAATGAAAGATTACGCGACACAACGGTCAACGCCGGATTTCACAATCCGAAACCCGGTCAACAGAAGAAGCCATTCAAGGCAAACCAGGATGGACCATCCACCCTCGACAGGATATTGGACCGACCTTGTCAGATTCACGGTCACCCTGATAAGCCAGCTAATCACACCAACAGAAACTGTTGGGTCTTTAAACAGGCAGGCAAGCTTAATGCCGAACACAATGGGAGGAGGCCACCAGGCGATAAAGACGACGGAGCGGCTCGCCAGCCGAACACCAGTGGCCAGAAACAGTTTCCCTCCGAAGTTCGACCACTCCCGGCACGGAAATAGCAATTCGGCTTCCGCCACCAACCCGCTATACCGGCAAGATTCACACCACACGTACATCACTACGTGCTCAAGATACCATGGGCACCGGCGGAAGTACAATACGGGCAACCCTGCAAACATTCCCGTAACGTTTTTTATCTGTTTTCCATATTTTTCTTTATTATCTCTTAAAAACAGGTGACCATCAGGACAACATCTAATCGGACTCTATCGGAGTTCGGATCCGTACACTCACCTAAGGGGCCACTTCCGTTAAGGACTCCCCTCCCCGAGGACGGGCGGCGCAGACGTGCGACAGGAGGTCCAAAACAGCTTTTTTGTAGACCACACTCTTTATTTTGAGCCTGTACTATGCCTTTTTCCTCCGTTCCTGACCCCGAGCCTGTCAAATAGCCGGGTTGTGGTTTTTCTCTTCTTTTTATATATATGAATTTATCATTGGCTTATTGCTCCACTCCCAGTAAACTTCATCCGAACTAATCTTCCATACTCTTTCTACAATGAGTGCGGCCGTAATGGCGGTGTTACAAGACGCACCTCGGCATAACCTGCCAGGGGCTCGGTATGGGAACAAATGAGTCGCCAATAAAAGTTCGAACAACTCTATAGCGTACTTCGGCGTCGCAAGTTTGGCCTTATATGCATCAGCTCCAAATCATTGTCTTTGGTCAATAGTTGGGTTGCCCGGCTCCTGTGCTTGCTATCCTACGTTCCGCTCTATCGGCTAGGGTAGTAAAGGGAGAACTACTATGATTGTGCCCTGGCTTTGACCGGATGAGCACCTCAGTAGAGAAAGCGAAAACTGACTGTCATGATGCGGCGAGAGCTGGTCAACCACTTGACGACTTATTCGAATCTTTAGTGATTCTCCGTGTCACACGAAGGATCTTTTTCAGATCAAAACATGTAAGGCACAAAAATTATAATACGCCGCATACATACCAGGGGCTATGTCATAGCCCCGCCATAAAACTCCTATGGCTAAGTGAAAGTGTTAACGCCCTATAGTCCGATTGCCTGGTTCGCCGCATTATCACCTCCTTTATGGACTGAGACGTTGGATAAAGAGTGATTTAATGCTTTTCCGAACACCCCCGTATTTCCCTGCGAGGGGGCTAAAGCCGACGATTGGAAAACTTTCAGATTACATTAAAACGGCCGCACTGGGGGAATACAAGCTTTCAAGCAAAAGATGAAAACAGATTAACCATAAAGTTGTCTGTTACAACACTTATACACATCACTTGAACATTATGTCTTTCGAGCACTGACCCTCTATCAAGCGGGCGGCCTCTAGGACGTCTTCAAAATAATGCTCCGGTTCCGGACGGTCCTTGCCTTTGGGTGGACTCTTCGCCACAACATCGATGGCCTTCATCTTCCCCCAGAATGTCTTGACTCGGCCGAAGGCCATCCGTGCACCTTCAATGCACGCCGACCGCTTCACAGCGTCGATACGCGTCACCGCCTCAACAAGCCGCTGCACCAGGCCGAAGTAACTACTCGGAACAGGTTCAATCGGCCACAACCGGAATATGACGTTCTTCATGGCAGCGCCGGATATCCTATGCAGCTCGGCCCACTGGGAAATTTGTTCATTTAGCAACAGAGGGCGCTTCGACGCGCCAAATTGTGACCAGAAAAGCTTCTCCGTCGCATACCCCTCTTGCGCATGGTAAAACTGTGCCGCATCGGAAGAACTCTTCGGCAAGTCTAAAAAATTGTCCGAAGAACTCCACACTTGGTTAAGCTGAGCATAGTTCGGATCGCCGAACTTAGCCTGTAGCAAAAAGGGCTTGCCAGCCACAATCTCCCCAGCTTGCCGGATCTCCTCACGGGCTGCTCTGGATTCAGACCACACTTCTCTTGCCTCTCGTAAGGCCTTGTCAAGTTCAGCCATTTTGGCTTCATTTTCCTTCTCAAGAAGTTTACAGCGGCTAGCCGCATTCTCTAACTCGTGCGCCATGGTGGACATCTTCTCCTTGTCTTGGCGCCGAGCAGCTTGTTCGGCTTTCAACTCAGCCGATGCCTTTTCGGCAGCCGCATCACTAAACCGGGCCTGCTCCTTGACCCGGGCCAGCTCCGCCCGAAGGGCTTCCACGGCGGCGGCACCATCTGCATTCATGCACATTTCATATAAAACTCTTTTTCAGAGTCAGGCTTAAATTACAAGCACATTGGTGTAAGGAATGCTCAAAATATATACCTTGCGAGTCGTCAAGACGCCTGTTGATCAATGCAATGTCATCCTCCACAATATCCAGCTTTCGCTGCAGTTCGGCCACTTCCGTATTTCGAGTAGTGGCAGGAGGGTCGGTAGCCTATATTCCAAATTCAATCAAGATTAGTACCTGAGCATATCTTTTTGATCCTCCGATTGCTTCCTTCGGAAGGCAATATGAGTCTCAGGGGCTACTGCATACACAACAGGTGCATTCTGTCAATATCATTCAATTGGCAACATTACATCACAAACCTCCAAACCTCTTAGAAGGCTCGTAAAGGCCTCGTTCAACCCGCTCTTCACGGAGAGAACCTTTTCGACCACCGTAACCATTAAGGCACAGTGCTCTTCCGAAACGGACGCTCGTCGCAGCATGTCTGTCGGCGTCTCCGGCACTCCTGGGTCTTCGGACACCGCCACCGGAGCACGACACTCCTTTGAAGGAATCCGCTCACCCGCCTCCAGAATCGTCTCCGGCTGTAAACCGGATAGTTCGGGGCCGATATTTTTTATCCCAGAACCCTGAGTGACAGAGGCGGCACCTTCGGGGAACTCCTTCCTCGTTTCCTGCGCTACTTGCCGGTTGGGAGGAGCCCTCCGAGACAACACCTCAAGATCATCCTCCCTATTGGGCGAGGAGGCCGGAGAAGGTGTGTCACTCTCCATCATCTCCGGCAGAAGGTCTCCCGAGGAGGAGGACGATTGAGAAACACCAGGCGTTAACCTGCGAGGACGTACATATGTCGGAGGATTACTTCAGTAATAAGAAAGGAATGAGGTATGGTTAAAGTACCCTGTGTCACTTACGGTCTGGCCGGAGGTTCATCCTCATCATCAAGCTCTACATCGACATTGCTCGCCCGACCCAAGCCGCCCGACGATGGCGTTTTCCCTTTCTTGGAAGGTTTCCCCTCCTGACCTCCAGAAGCGGCCCTCTTCTTGCTATGGAAGGCCCCCTCTACACCTTTGCCCCTGGGCAAAAGGGTTTCGGTTTCCCCGACCACAGCGTCTGAATCGTCCTCAAGGAGGGCATCTTCTTTGGGCTCCCCGCTCTCACCCCCCTCTGCAGACACCTGGTACGGTGTCGGAGTTAACATCCGTGTCAGCAGGGCGGACGCGCGGTCTTCGGGAAGGGGCGCCGGACACCAGATCAGCATCGCTTTCTTTATCCAGTCCCGTATAAGGACGGGTCGTTCAGTATCTTGTCAAGAGATGCTTGAATGAAAGGTGTTCGGAGATTGAACACTTACTGGAGTGTCCGGATGATTGCAGTCAAGGCTATTGTCTTTGGTGGTGTCCGGCCATTGCTCTCGCTCCCCGAAATATAATCTCTGCATCCCTTCGTGCGTAGCGTTGAAGAAGTGCTGAAGAGTCTGCCACCCTTCTGGATTAAACTCCCACATACGGAGAGGCCGCCGCTGACATGGCAGGGTCCGGCGGACTAACATTACTTGAACAACGTTCACAAGTTCGATGTCCTTCTAGGTAAGGCTTCGGATGCGACTTTGCAGAGTCTGCACCTCATTGGCGGACCCCCAGTCTAATCCCTTATTGATCCATGAAGCGAGCTGAGTTGGAGGGCCGGGTCGGAATGCAGGCATAGCTGCCCACTTGGAGCCCCGCGGCTCGTTGACATAAAACCACCCCTGCTGCCATAGGTCGGAAGACTCGGCGAAAGATCCTTCAAACCAAACCGCGCTGGCAAGCTTGCTTATTATAACGCTGCCGCACTCTGCCTGCTCCTCTTCTGTCACCCGCGGCCTCACGTCGAAAGTCTTGAGCCACAAACCAAAGTGCGGAGGAGTCCAGAGGAAGGCCTCACACGTGACGATAAATGTCGAGATGAGGAGAACGGAGTCCGGGGTCAGGTCGTGAAAATCTAGCCCATAGTAGAACATGAGCCCCCGGACGAAGGGGTTAAGCACAAACCCTAACCCATGGAGGAACTGGGACACAAATACTACCCTCTCGCCGAATTTGGGGGTGGGAATAACCTGCCCCTCGGCAGGAAGCCGATGAAGGATTTCTGGGGTCAGATACCTCGCCACGCGGAGCTTCGCAATATCCTCCTCCGTGACAGAAGAGGCCACCCACCGGCCTGAAAGGCTGGGTCTGGACATGATTGGGGCTGGTGGTGATTGAAACTCGAGGGCTAGAACTCGAGGTGGCTGGGGTTGAGGAAGAAGCAAGCGCTGAAGAGAAAGACAAGCTTGGGTCCCTATATAAAGGCCCAGAATATTGAGCGTCCCCTCCTGGGTCTCGAAACCTACCTATCCTCTAAGAGTTGTACCCAGGGGACGGTTGGGTTACCCACACCTGCATTATTGAAAATCCCGTGAATACGGGGACTCGATCTCTGCTTTGGCAAGACGTGCCAATAAAACCGCTCCCCGAGACGTGGGGCGATGGGCTAGCCAACGGTTGGAAATAATAACCGAGCAGGCGTGATACAATGTCATAAACAGTTGCAGCAGATTGGACTCGTGGAGTATTGTATTTTTTGCAATTACATACACAGTTCCGGATATATTTACTACATCCGAAGACTATCTTAGAGTTCGGAAGAAGGAAAATCCGCCTTGCAATGCCGAAGACAATCTGCGCGCCGGACTCCTCGTCGTTGAAGCCAGGTTCAGGGGCTACTGAGGGAGTCCTGGACTAAGGGGTCCTCGGGCGTCCGGCCTGTTATCCATGGGCCGGACTGATGGGCTGTGAAGATACGAAGGCCGAAGACAATACCCGTGTCCGGATTGGACTCTACTTGGCATGGAAGGCAAGCTAGGCGACCTATTATGAAGATTTCCTCCTATGTAACCGACCTCATGTAACCCTAGATCTCTCCGGTGTCTATATAAACCGGAGAGCATAGTCCAGAGAGGACAGATTCATTACCATATACTCATAGGCTAGACTTCTAGGGTTTAGCCATTACGATCTCGTGGTAGATCAACTCTTGTAACACTCATATTCATCAAGATCAATCAAGCAGGAAGTAGGGTATTACCTCCATAGAGAGGGCCCGAACCTGGGTAAACATTGTGTCTCCCGTCTCTTGTTACCATCGATCCTAGACGCACAATTCGGGACCCCCTACCCGAGATCCGCCAGTTTTGACACTGACACCCACCCTGCTTGTCCTCCAAGGTATAGGAGGTGCAACCTGATACGTCTCCAACATATCTATAATTTTTGATTGTTCCATGCTATTATATTATCTGTTTTGGATGTTTCATATGCATTCATGCTATTTTATATTATTTTTGGGAATAACTTATTAACCTAGAGCCCAGTGTCAGTTTCATTTTCCTTGTTTTTGAGCTTCACAGAAAAGGAATACCAAACGGAGTCCAAACGGAATAAAACCTTCACGATGATTTTTCTTGAACCAGAAGACACCCAGGAGACTTGGAGTGCAAGTCAGAAGAGCCACGAGGCGGCCACAAGGGTGGAGGGCGCGCCCCCTACCTTGTGGGCCCCTTGGTGACCCCTTGACCTAGATCTTCCTCCTATATATTCACATATATTCCCAAACCACCAGAAGTATCCACGAAAACACTTTTCCACCGCCGCAACCTTCTGTTCCAGTGAGATCCCATCTTGGGGCCTTTTCCGGCATCCTGTCGGAGGGGGATTCGGTCACGGAGGGCTTCTACATCAACTCTATTGCCCTTCCGATGAAGCGTGAGTAGTTTAGTTCAGTCCTACGGGTCCATAGCTAGTAGCTAGATGGCTTCTTCTCTCTTACCATGTTCTGCTCGATGTTCTTGGAGATCTATCCGATGTAATCTTATTTTGCGGCGTGTTTGTCGAGATCTGATGAATTGTGGATTTATGATCAGCTTATCTATGAATATTATTTGAATCTTCCCTAAATTCTTTTATGCATGATTTGATATCTTTGTAATTCTCTTCGAACTATCGGTTTGGTTTGGCCAACTAGATTGGTTTTTCTTGCAATGGAAGAAGTGCTTAGCTTTGGGTTCAATCTTGCGGTGTCCTCTCCCAGTGACAGTAGGGGTAGCGAGGCACGTATTGTATTGTTGCCATTGAGGATAAAAAGATGGGGTTTACATCATATTGCTTGAGTTTATTCCGCTACATCATGTCATCTTACTTAAAGCGTTACTCCGTTCTTCATGAACTTAATACTCTAGATGCAGGCAGGAGTCGGTCGATGTGTGGAGTAATAGTAGTAGATGCAGGCAGGAGTCGGTCTACTTGACACGGACATGATGCCTATATTACATAATCATTGCCTTGGATATCGTCATAACTTTGCGCTTTTCTATCAATTGCTTGACAGTAATTTGTTCACCCACCATATTATTTCCTATCTTGAGAGAAGCCTATGGCCCCCGAGTCTATTTTCCATCGTATAAGTTTCCGATCTACTATTTTGCAATCTTTTACTTTCCGATCTATAAACCAAAAAAACCAAAAATATTTACTTTATCCTTTGTTTAGTTTTATCTATCTCTATCAGATCTCACCTTTGCAACTAACCGTGAAGGGATTGACAACCCCTTTATCGCATTGGGTGCAAGTGTTTGATTGTTTCTGGAGGTGTTGGTGATTTGTGCATTGTCTCCTACTTGATCGATACCTTGGTTCTCTAACTGAGGGAAATACTTATCTCTACTTTGCTGCATCACCCTTTCCTCTTCAATGGAAAAACCAACGCAAGCTCAAGAAGTAGCACAACCCCTACATGGGTCCCTTCATCCCAAGTGGCTGCCACCCCTTGGTCCTTCCAAGGGGGGAGCCCATGGGGTCTCCCAGAACTTATCGAAATGTTACATAGTATTTCGGAACCTTCTAGTACCTTTTTGGGTCCTCTGAGATTTTCCTGCTTTTCTCTCTGATTTTTTTTAATTTCCAAAACTTTTCTAGTGTGTTCCTCTCGTGCTCCTATCACTTTGATGGCTCTATATTTTACGCACTTTTAGAGCTCATTTGTTGCATGCACTCTTTATATATTATGTCCCATTGAACCAAATAGTTGTCCATTATGCATGATTACTGGTATTCACACTTTTCATTGTGAGCATCGCACATTTAGTGCTTTATTTGGTTTATATTAGTTTTTCGTGTGTTTCTTGTGTCTACAGGTGTTTTGGAGCAACATAGGACCAAGCGCGATGAAAGGGCCAAGGCTGGGATTGATATGGAGTTAGCCAGGGATTAGACTTAGCCATTTTGAAGGTCGGAAAAGTCATTTTCTTAAAGTACTCCAAATTAAGATCAAAGACCAGAAATAGATCGGCGTCGTTCATACGAATCCAATGAGCCCAAGAACGTCAAATTCCGAGTTTGTATGAAGAAATGGCGGCCGTTTTACCAGAGAAGGACAACAGAAATCAGGACAAAATACGACGTTCCAAGCGACCGCATGCGGTCGTTTGACGTCCAGACAGCTCTGAAAGTTGCCCTTCCAGACGGGATCCTTCACCGATTTCATCCCCATTCAATCCGACAAGATTCTTGGCTGTAAAGAAGAGATTGGGAGAGGATTAGGCTCATTGTGAGCCCTTGGATGAAGCCCATCAATAGAGGAGGCTAGGGAGGTTCCATATATATCATCCACAACCCTAGCCGCCGTATCCATCAGCCACAACACATCTCATTTATCCACATCCCATCTCCATTGCTGCTCCACCACTAAGAGAAGGACGGACAAGGCCAAGGGAAGAAGGAGGAGGCTCCGCCACCATGAGCACCGGCCTTCCGGCTGGTGCCCTCGCGCCAGCGCCGCCACTACCAGTGGCGCCCCCATCATCATCATCGCCCATGTGGCCACCATCATCATCATCACCATCGCGCCGCCACCATCACCACCATGCCTTCTCCCTTCACCGGCTTGCAACTTGATCCTAACCTTCATGCATATGTTTGAGTAATTACATTAGTTCTTGAGGATATGGTTGAACCCTCTGTGATTCTTGATGTGATCCAATATCTTCTGCTCATGATTCGAGTTAGTGTTCTCGCGAGTGTTGAGAGTAGGTCTCGCTCGCACTATTGCCATATAGGTCGTAGAGGAACTACCGTCGTTGCCAAGGGTTGGGCATTGGGGTAATTTGAGGTGACAGTAAAAGCCTTTGATTCCTCGCCATCACAATTGATAGGGGAATACCGGAGAACCCTTAGAGAGGACACGTCCACGGGGTGACCCTTAATTATCATAAATTGTAACCCTATGGGTGAGGCTATGATGGTGGTGTGTGTGGCACGAAGTCTACTTTGAGTAGAACGTTTTCTATACCCGGCTCCGCCCACTTATGCATTCGACTAGTGAATAGAGGATTCGGTAGTTCATTATGTGGTAGTGATTCCGAAACCCTCGAGAATGCTTTATTACTCAAGCACCTTCACCACTAACTTAGCATATTTTATTTCCCGTTTTTACCTTGTTGTTAGTAGTTTAGTTAATTACCCCTTCTTATCTAGTTTTCCTAGCAACTTATATAGTAGACTATTTCTAAACTCCGGTTTGGGTGCATACGTGGTTGCGTGAAAGTGACAACGCAGTTGCGGGGTTTGTGGTGCCTTCCTATCAGCTCTGTATGGGTTCGACACTCTACTTATCACAACGAAAGTGCTGCAACAACCTTGTGCACTTGCATGTCATCACACTTCTACTCAAAAAATGATGATCCTTAAGCATGTGACCCCGCAGGTTCGGTAATGTGCAAACATGACTCAGAACTCCTTCCGGTCAATAATCAATAGCAGGATCTCATCATCCATATTGACTCCTACACATTCAAGAACAATTATCAAGCAAATCTTTTGTTTTTGTACACAATTCCCTTTGATTCACGATACTTGACAAAACTTGAGGCGAGACTTTCATCGGTATCCTTGTGAAGCAACAACTTGATCACGATACCAAGTTATCCTTGTTAATGGTTTTGTTCTCTTTTCTCGTATCCCTATTCCGGTATCCCCATGATCATATCACATTGTATCTGGACAAAAGATGAAGGACACTGTAATATCGAGAGGGCCCGAAGAATATCTCTCCATTGTCGGAGGAGCATATCCCAATCTTGAGCTATCAAGTCCCTAGATGATACGTCCATTTGCATAATGTTTTACCGCTGTTATTTATAATGTTTTATGCATAATAACACTTTATGGAGTAATTCTAATTCCTTTTCTCTCTTAATATGCAAGGTTTACACAAAGAGGGAGAATACCGGTAGATGGAATTTTGGACCTGAAAAGCTATGTCAGAGATACCTATTCCGCACATCTCCAAATAAGCTGAAAATTTATGGAGAATTATTTTGGAATATATAAATATTGGAGAAAAGAACTACCATAGGGGGGCTGCCTGGTGCCCACAAGACACCAGGGCGCGCCAGGGCCCCCGGGCGCGCCCTGGTGGGTGGTGGGCAGCCGAGCCCACCTCTGGTGCCCATCTTCTCGTATATAAGGTCTTTTGGCCTAGAAAAATAAGGGGATGACTTCTGGGACGGAGGGCCACCGTCTCGAGGCAGAACTTGGGCAGGAGCACTTTTGCCCTCCAACGGAGCGATTTCGCTGGGGGAACTTCCCTCCCGGAGGGGGAAATCGAAGCCATCGTCATCACCAACAACCCTCTCATCTTTGGGAGGCCAATCTTCATCAACATCTTCAACAACACCATCTCATCTCAAACCCTAGTTCATCTCTTGTGTTCAATCTTTGTACCAAAACCTTAGATTGGTACATGTGGGTGACTAGTAGCGTCGATTACATCTTGTAGTTGATTGCTATATGGTTTATTTGGTGGACGATTATATGTTCAGATCCATTATGCTATTTAATACCCCTCTGATCTTGAGCATGAATATTATTTGTGAGTAGTTGCCTTTGTTCTTGAGGTCACGGGAGAAGTCATGTTGCAAGTAATCATGTGAGTTTGACATGTGTTCGATATTTTGATGATATGAATGTTGTGATTTCCTTAGTGGTGTTATGTGAACATCGACTACATGACACTTCACCATCTTTGGGCCTAAGGGAATGCATTGTGGAGTAGTTATTAGACGATGGGTTGCTAGAGTGACATAAGCTTAAACCCTAGTTTATGCGCTATTCCATAAGGGACTGATTTGGATCCATATGTTTAATGCTATGGTTAGATTTTACTCGTAGTTGCGGATGCTTGCGAGGGGGTTAATCATAAGTGCGAGGCTTGTTCAAGTAAGAACAGCACCCAAGCACCGGTCCACCCACATTTCAAATTATCAAAGTAGCGAACGCAAATCAAACCAACATGATGAAAGTGACTAGATGAAATTCCCGTGTGCCCTCAAGAACGTTTTGCTTATTATAAGAGACCGTTTTGGCCTGTCCTTTGCTACAAAAAGGATTGTGTTACCTTGCTGCACTTTATTTACCGTTACCTTTACTTGCTCGTTACAAATTATCTTACTATCAAACTACCTGTTACCAATCATTTCAGTGCTTGCAGAAATTACCTTGCTGAAAACCGCTTGTGATTTTCTTCTGCTCCTCATTGGGTTCGACACTCTTACTTATCGAAAGGACTACGATTGACCCCCTATACTTGTGGGTCATCACTAGACATACTTTTTTGGTGTACCCGAAAGTTGCCCTTATAATCACCATGTCACGGGTAACGTTTGACAAACCCCAAAGTATACCATCCATCATGAAGGCACTCAATACTCTCATGTTCGAAGGAAGTGATTATACGTTAGCACTTGCATGATTAAACTTATAAAACTGTGACAATGTGTTCTTATGGTATATCATTCGGTAGGGTTTGTTTGACACCATTTTTCAACAATGTGCTCACATTGTTGTTGGCATCCTTGTTACTATAATAATGTTCTGTGATCAAGAAAACATGATCATTATGCCATCATGAGCTAGTTTTAGAGGCGAGATTGGGAACATATTTTTGGTTTATGTTTCCACACATGCATATGATTTTTCTTTTGAGTCTCACATCCAAGAACCATATCAATACTAGCACAAAAATATAAACATCAATTAGAAACATGGAAATAAATAATATACCATTTATTATTGCGTTGAGGGCATATTTCCAACAGTCACCCATTTGCACTAGAGTTAATAATCTAGTTTACATAAGGTCTCTAACACCGATGGCATTCCGGTATTGCTCATACTTTTCTCATGGTAGAGGATTCGTGATCGGATCTAAGGTTCATGTTTGTGTGAATCTTGCATACTTTCACAAATGCTTTCTTCACAAAGTTTCAGATAATGCAAAGTCGGCGCTAAATATGTTTAGATTTGTTGTGGGACCTTGGCTCTTTTGCCTGCCACGGTGCCACTATTATCAGAATAGATCTCCACTGGATCCAGTGCAGTTGGAACCACTCCAAGCTCAGTGTTGAACTTATTAATCCAACATCCCTCCTTCGAAACTTTTGAAGCTGCGAGGTACTCCGCCTCCATTGTAGCATCTCTTACAGTGTTTTTCTTGGAACTATTCCGGCTCACTCCACCAACATTGAGTGTGAAAACATAGCCTGATTGAGATTTGTAGTCATTTGAATCAGTCATGAAGCTTGCATTAGTGTAACCTCTTACAATGAGCCCTTCATCATGTCCATACATTAGGAACATTTCCTTAGTCCTCTTAAATTAAAGATATTTTAAAATGTTGCCCACTATTATAAGAATAGATCTCCACTGGATCCAGCGCAGTTGGAACCATGCCAAGCTCAGTGTTGAACCTATTAATCCAGCATCCCTCCTTCGAAACTTTTGAAGCTATGATATACTCCATCTACATTGTAGCATCTTTTACAGTGCTTTGCTTGGAACTCTTCCATCTCACTACACCACCATCGAGTGTGAAAACATAGCCCGATGGAGATTTATAGTCATCTAAATCAGTCATGAAGCTTGCATTAGTGTAACATCTTACAATGAGATCTTCATCACTTCCATACATTAGGAATATTCCTGGATCACTTTGGTGCACACTGCTAACACTTAGCATAAAGAAAACAACTGGTCTTACACAAATCATGACGTACATCCTGGGTCCAATTATCAAAGAAAATGGGTCTATACTCATCTCCACTCGTCCATCAATGGTGTGCAAACCCTTCTTGCTTAGTATAGTGCCATGTGACATTAAGAGTAAGTGCTTCTTGGTGTTCTCCATTTTAAACCTCTTTACAACCTTGTCAATGTACGTGATCTGGCTAAGCGCTCTTAGGCGTCTCAATCTATCTCTGTAGATTTTAATCCCTGGTTTATATGCCGCTTCGCCTAAGTCTTTCATTGAAAAACTCTTCTTCAATGAATTTTTATTGTGTTAAAAAACTTCACTTCATTATCAATCAATAATATGTCATCCACATATAAGTTTAGAAATATATATGCTTCCACTTTCCTACTTGTAGACACAACTTCTTCGCCATTCTTAATAAAGCCAAACTCTTTGACCGCTTGATCAAAGCGAGTATTTCAGCTCGTTGATGCCTGCTTCAGACCGTAAATGGCCCTTTGAAGGTTGCATACGTTCCTGACATTCTTAGGATTGAAAAAAACTTCAAGTTGTATCATATACATGTCCTCTTCAAGATTTTCATTTAGGAAATTGTTTTGGCATTCATCTATCATATCTCATAATCTAAATAAGCATCAAGTGATAGCAAAATCTGCATCGACTTAAGCATCACTACAGAAAGAAAGTCATGTTGTATTCAACTCAAATTTTCCGAAACCCTTTCACGACAAGGCTAACTTTACGGATGGTCACATTACAATCCACATTTGTCTTTTTAAAATACATTTACATTCAATAGGTTTCACACCCTATGGAGGATCTACCAAGTTCCAATTTGGTAATCGTACATGAATTCCAGTCTGGATTTCATGGCCTTAAGCCATTCATGGAGTTAGAGCCCTCCATTTGCTTCTTTGTAACTAGCAGGTTCATCATTCTCAAGGATGGATGAGGGAGTCCTGGACAAAGGGGTCCTCGGACATCCGGTCTGTTATCCGTGGGCCGGACTGATGGGCTGTGAAGGCATGAAGACCGAAGATTGAACCCGTGTCCGGAGTAGATGCCACATGGCGTGGAAGGCAAGCTAGGCGGCCGACTATGAAGATTCCCTCTTGTGTAACCGACTCCATGTAACCCTAGATCTCTCCGGTGTCTATATAAACCGGAGAGCATAGTCCGGATAGGACAGATTCATTACCATATACTCATAGGCTAGACTTCTAGGGTTTAGCCATTACGATCACGTGGTAGATCAACTCTTGTAACACTCATATTCATCAAGATCAATCAAGCAGGAAGTAGGGTATTACCTCCATAGAGAGGGCCCAAACCTGGGTAAACATTGTGTCCCCCGTCTCCTGTTACCATCGATCCTAGACGCACAGATCGGGACCCCCTACCCGAGATCCGTCGGTTTTGACACCGACATTGGTGCTTTCATTGAGAGTTCCACTGTGCCGTCCCAAGAGGGTTGATGGCTCGCCTTGTTGTCAAGGATAATATCATCTCTGGAGGAGCCCTGGCCCCAGGCCAGACCCTCCGGCTCGGCGGCTTCGTCATGACCGCCGGCTCGGCCCTTAAGCCAACGATGACCTCTCAAGTCATCGAAAATCGCCTCCGCGTTGATCCCGAATACTCCGCCCGCATGGATCCAATGGAGTTATCGTCGTTGAATGAACTCCTGGATCGCATGGCCGCCTTGGGGGTCGCTACAGACTACGGTCGGGTCGGGCTTAAACCCGACCAGAGAGAAATTAAAACTCCACCGGTCACCCATCAGATAGCGGTAGTCGAGGAGCGGAGCAACTCTTCCACTATATTGAAGACGAACTATGTTCGGATCGCCGATCTCGAAGAGCTGGATATTTTCCGGTAGAAAAGCATGTCTCTTCCTCCGAACATAGAGTCGGATGACGAGCCTAAAAAATCAGTCGATATCCCGGAGCTCGAACTGTCCGGCCCGGTAGACATCCAAACTCCGGATCCAAAATTGGGTCAGGGTTCGGATTCAATTCCACCCACCCACCCGGACATAGATGCTCTCAGGAGCATCAAACAACAGTCGCAGGAAACGGTCCACCACTTCTGGGCCAGATTCCTCCTTGTTAAAAACAAGGTAAAAGACTGTCGCGATGAAGACGCGATAGCAGCATTCTCCAACAACTGCGCGGACGAAGGTATCCTTAACGCCATCAATCGCCGCCGCATACCAAAGTTCGCTGACCTAGCGACTATCGTACAAAAGTACAGCGCGATGGAAAGCGCCTGGAAAACTCAGGCAGCTCGCTGGGAACCATCCCGGCTCCCCCTACAGGCAAAAGGGACGCGCCCCCGTGGCACGCCCAGCCGAACAGTCAAAAAACATAAACCTATTACGTTGCACGACACCGTTCTGGAGGGATGGCTCAGTGGCCCATGCAAAATACACACGACGCCGGATACCGTGGCAACCCACAGCCTTAGAGCATGTTGGATACTTTGGCAGGTAGCCAAGAGCGGCGAGGACATCCTTATCAAGAACACCCCAGAACAACACCCTCCAGCAAACGACGACAATAGAGTATTGGCACTCTTTGAGACATTCGCTTCAAACAACAAGCGTAAAAGGGCCCTGCGCGATCTCGCCGAAGTTTGACAGGTCGCTGCAATTGACCCCTGGAACGACACGGCCATAACCTTCAACGCCAGTGACGAACCTAAATACGGAACAGTCCGAGCGCCAGCTGCCCTAGTCCTCAGTCCCATCGTGGACGGCTTTCGACTTACAAAAGTCCTCATGGACGGCGGCAACGGACTAAACCTCATTTACGAGGACACGCTCCACAAGATGGAAATAGACAGGAGCCGCATTGAGAAAAGCAGCACAACCTTTCGAGGTATCATTCCCAGCCGGGAAGCTCGGTGTGCAGGAAAAATTACACTTGATGTGGTGTTCAGCACGCCGGAGAATTATCGGTCCGAAGAAATAACTTTCCAGGTGGCCCCTCTCAACAGTGGGTACCACTCCCTGTTAGGGCGAGAGGCCTTCATGCGCTTTCAAGCCATACCTCATTATGGGTATATGAAGCTAAAAATGCCTGGGCCTAATGGAATAATCACCCTCGCAGCGATCCGGACATAGCCCGCGCCGAGAATAAAACCGCATCCTTGGCCCTCGAGGCACTGTCTGAGGCCCTTGCGGCCGAAGAACTAAGCGCACTACGCTCCACCGTGGATAAGGACGATGTGATCCGGGACAAATGACCCAAATCCACTTCCTTCAAGCCAGCAGAAGAAATAGTCAAATTTCAGGTCCATCCAACAGACCCGAAGAAGACAGCGTCTATCGGAGCGCAACTCAGCCCTGCAGTCGACGCCGCACTACGAGACTTCCTGCGCGAAAACTGGGATATATTCACCTGGCATCCTTCTGATATGCGAGGAATCCCGCGCGAGTTGGCCGAACATAGCCTCAACATACTAAAGGGATATAAGCCGGTCAAGCAAACTCTGCGGCGCTTTTCCGAACCCAAACGACAAGCTATGGGGGAGGAGCTAGCCAAACTCGCCGAGGCCGGATTCATCAAAGACATTAAACATCCGGACTGGCTGGCAAACTTGGTAATGGTACCAAAGAAGGATAAATCCTGGCACCTATGCATCGATTTCAAAGACCTTAACAAGGCTTGCACTAAGGATCCCTTCCCTCTTCCCCGCATTGATCAAATCATTGACGCTACCGCAGGTCACGATTCGCTGTGCTTTCTTGATGCATATTCCGGATACCATCAAATCAAAATGAAGGAGTCCGATCAAGCCGCAACAGCATTCATTACACCATATGGGCCGTTTTGCTTCAACACCTCGCCTTTCGAGCTCAAGAACGCCGGCGCCACCTACCAGCGCATGATCCAAACATGCCTCGAGAAACAGATCGGCAAAACAGTTGAGGCCTACGTGGACGACGTCGTCATCAAAACTAGACACGTCGAAACACTAATAGACGACTTGGGTCTCACATTCGACAACCTCCGCATGTACAACATCAAGCTTAACCCAGAAAAGTGCGTCTTCGGCGTCCCCGCCGGTAAACTATTGGGCTTCATCGTTTCCAATAGAGGAATTGAAGCAAATCCAGCTAAAATCCGAGCTCTGTCACAACTGGCTACGCCAACCGAACTCAAGCAGGTCCAAAAACTCGCTGGGTGCATGGCAGCTTTAAGCCGCTTTATCTCCAGGTTGGGAGAAAAGGCGCTGCCGCTCTATCGCCTTCTACGGCACACCGATAACTTCGAGTGGACAGACGCGGCGACGGCCGGACTGGAAGAAATAAAAGCCCTTCTGGCAGCAACCCAATCCTAGCTGCGCCAAACGCCGGCGAACCAATGCTCTTATACATATCAGCAACACACCAGGTGGTGAGTGCCGTACTCGTCGTCGAACGAGAACAGGACGGACACAAATTCCCGCTCCAGAAGCCGGTATACTACGTATCCACCGTCCTCACACCATGCAAATCCCGGTACCCTCATTATAAAAAATAGCATATGCAGTCTTCATGGCATCTCGAAAATTGCGACACTACTTTCAGGAGTGCTCTATCACGGTGGCCTCCGAAGTGCCCCTCAATGATATAATTAACAACCGGGATGCAACGGGCCGGATTGCCAAATGGGCCATTGAGCTCCTGCCATTTGACATCACGTACAAACCACGTAGAGCCATCAAATCCCAGGTACTGGCCGACTTCGTCGCCGAATGGACAGAAGCCGAACTCCCTAAAGAGTACGACGCGTATTCCAACTGGGTGATGCATTTTGACGACTCCAAGATGTTGCCAGGGCTAGGGGCGGGCGTCGTATTAACGTCCCCCACAGGAGATATCGTCCAGTTTGTACTCCAAATATTATACACAGACTCCAACAACGCAGCCGAATACGAGGCCTTGCTACATGGCCTCCGGATGGCAGTATCAATGGGCATACAACGCATGGAGGTGCGCGGGGACTCAAACCTCGTAATATCCCAAATTAATGGAGACTTTGATGCCAAAGATCCAAAGATGGCAGCTTATCGCGATGCCGTTTTGAAGATGTCGGCTCGGTTCGAGGGACTCGAATTTCATCACATCGCCCGCGAAAGTAACCAGGCGGCAGACGTCCTTGCTCGCATCGGCGCTAAGCGCGACCCTGTCCCACCTAACATCTTCCTCGAAAGGCTCATTAAGCCATCTATGGTATGGCAAGGGGGAGATAGCAACGACAGTCCCGTTCCGAACACAAACACAGATAACGAACACGCCGATATCATCGGAGGCTCAACCACCGAAGTAACACCATCGGCCCACCTCATCATGGCAGTAAATGCCCCGTGGACCGAACCATTCTTGGCCTACTTTAATAGGAAGGAGCTCCCAGAAGATCAGAACGAGGCTCGCCGCATAGTCCGGCGTTCGAAGGCCTATAAAGTTCACGAAGGAGAGCTCTACAAGAAAAGCACTACCGGAGTCCTTCAAAGGTGTATCTTCGAGGAGGAGGGGCGGCAACTCTTGGCAAAAATTCACGACGGTCTCGGTGGGCACCACGCTGCAGCCCGGGCACTTGTCAGCAAGGCCTTCCGTACAGGACTTTACTGGCCTACGGCCCGGGCAGATTCACAGGACCTCGTCCAACGCTGTGTCGGATGCCAACTCTTCGCCAACCAAAGCCATATGCCCCCAACCGCTCTACAAACAATCCCCATTACATGGCCCTTTGCGGTCTGGGTCTTGGACATGGTCGGACCCCTTAAAGGAGGAAGCCATAAGAAAAAATATCTGTTGGTCATGGTGGACAAATTCACCAAGTGGATAGAGGCTAGACCAGTTAAAACGGCCGAGCCTGGACCGGTGATTGCATTTAGATCCGATGTGGTACACCGTTACGGTGTACCGCACAACATCATCACCGATAACGGTTCGAATTTCACAGCTGATGAGGTGAAAACCTGGTGTGCTAATCTGGGCATTAAGCTCGATTACGCGTCTGCCTACCACCCGCAAACAAATGGTCAAGTCGAGCGAGCTAATGGTCTTATTATGAGCGGCATCAAACCCAGACTAGTGCGGTCTTTGAAACAATCAGACAAGCACTGGGTCGAGGAGCTCGACTCCGTACTCTGGGGGCTGCGGACCACGCCCAACCGTACTACCGGATACACACCTTTCTTCATGGTGTACGGTGCAGAGGCTGTATTGCCCTGCGATATTATACACGACTCACCTCGAGTGCGTATGTACAAAGAGAAAGAGGCTGAGTTGGATCGGCAGGACAGCCTAGATGCCTTGGAGGAGGAGCGCGACGTCGCCAAAGCCCGTTTAGCATTTTATCAACAGCAGGCTCGAAGATATCAAAGCAGAGAAGTACGGGCCAAGACTTACAACGTTGGCGAACTCGTTCTACGCTTGCCGGAGAAGAAAAAGGACAAACTCAAGCCCAAGTGGGAGGGTCCCTTCATAATTGACGAAGTTCTTACCGGAGGAGCATACCGTCTTCATGACGCATCAGACAATCGCCTAGAGCCAAACCCATGGAATGCAGCCAGACTCCAAAGGTTCTATGCCTAGTGCCGAACCCTTTGTTAGTCTCCTTCTCCCTTACAGTTTCCATAACTCTTTCCCCCTTTTACACATTTTTTTGGCTTTAAATCTATCATTCGGCTTGACCGAATACTGCTGACGTACACATTTTTACAAACGTACGCTCATTATACTTGGGGGCTTCTTTTAACAGAAAATTGTTAATATTACTTGCCGATCATTAAGCTCATCACACATACGTGTCTTCCCCGTATGTCTTTTCTTCACCATTATATGCATCAATATGACTTAAGTTTTGGCCAAGCTGGGTTGCCTGGCTCCTGTGCTTACCCCTACGTTCCCGATTGTTTGGCTAGGTGGTAAAGGGAGCACCTCTGCGATTGTTACTGCCGGGTCATCCGGATGTGTACCTCAGACTGGGTGAAGCCGAAAGCTAGCGTTCTTAAGGGAATATTCGGTCGGTGGATGAAAAATACCTTTTTGCACTCACTCTATTGTGAACCCCCAGAAGATATACACGCTGTGATTTTCACATCACAATTTTGACATGTCTACTAATGCATGCATACCCAGGGAAAGGAACCCTTAACGGAACTATTCTCCCTGGAAGATGTTTCTTACAATCTCAATGTAATATAACATAACTAGTCGGATACAACTTGTCTGTTCAAGCAACTATGACCCCTACGCTTAGTTTTCCACGCGTACCCCAGCCTATTCGGCCGTGACGGTATTCGGAAACACTCCGCACCTTCGGGTCCGGAGGTTGAAGCGAAAAGGTCTGCCATGACAAATGATATACAATTCAGCTAGAATTCCACACGGTGAGGAAAGTACATAGTCACTTGGACTCAAACACTTCCTCCTCTATACCGTCCAACAGGCGATCTAACTTACAATCCTGTTGGGAATATTTGGCGGCCACCTCTACTTGGTCATACACTAAACTAACGGGAATTTCTTCCCCATTCGGCCCTACCGGTCTGACCCGCGCCATGTGATTAGGATCAAGCTTGGTATACCGAGTCTTCACCATGGCCCAAGCCTCTCGCGCACCCTCTCGACAGGCCGATATCTTCCATAGCCGGATACGCCGCTGCGCTCCTTTGAAGCTCTACAAGCTCCTCCATACTTCCTGGAGGGGAAGCGGATGGCCATAGAGCCTTGGCAACACTCCGCATCGCCAGCCGCGCCTGTTCGTGCACTTGCGACAGCTTTTGCAGTAGATCACTCGATGATCCGGACACCTCCTCTTCAGGACGGCCCGTTAATATACCTGCGATCATAGCTATATCAGTTTCTCCTATCGCCGAACTACTCTCAACATAGTTCAGATACATACCGAATATGCCGCCCCGCAGCTGCTTGTTCTCCTTCATGGACTCGGCTAGCCGGGCCCGCACATCTTTCAGCTCCTCGCCTAGCTGGGTCTTGCAATCCTGGAGCTGGTTTTTCTCAATAATGGCCTGCTTCAGCACACGATCGCCTGTTGCTTGTAGCCTTTTGGCTTCTTGCTCATTTGCTTGCGCGACTTCCAACGCCTCTTTAAGTCCCCCTGACCATTATGTCACGGTATAGGCAAGAATATTAGTATTCGGGGCATATAAGTATATTTTCTCGTTGGAGGGGAATATTACCAGGTGACGCCTTCTTGGACTTTTCCAGTTCGGCGGTAGCAGCATTTAGCTGCGTCCGACATTGTTCCAGCTCTTGGGATAGTAGGTTATTCTTCTCTGTAAGAACCTGGCCATACAACGGTCCTTAAGTCAGTTGTATCAACTGCTTTCAGTCCCGGGGGCTACTGGCATATGGTTATCCTATTCGGACAAAGAAAACTTACCCACACATTTGTTAAATACTGCTTCGTGGCTCTACTAAGCCCGTTTCGAGAAGTTCAGATGTACGCATCGGCCGAGCTGAAGGCATTGAATGCCTCTTCCGAAAACTCAGGGTCTCGTAAAACAGCCCTGCAGCGCCGATGATTCATGGCGCTCTCCACTTTCGAGTTGGTAACGGACATATTCTACGAACCCTCGGCCAAAGGACCGTCCGGCACTGTTCCTATGTTGGCTCCCGCCTTTCCAACGGGGTCTAAATCCCGGGCGCGGGGAGTACGGCTGGCCGGACCCTCGGATTTAGTCCGGTGAACCTTTTTCCTGGTGTCAAACAAGCGTACAAGTTACAGTTGGATGTGACTGTTAAAGTATACCTTTAAATCCTTACCTCTTTGACGAGGGACCGGTCGTGACTTCACCGACCTTCCTTTTAGAAGCCTTGCTCGGTGCCGGAGCCGCTCTCTTTGGAGCTGCCCCTGGAGTAGCGTGACGCGCCGAACGTCTCCCCTGTGGAGCACGAGACAGTGCGATGGATGAGGCAGTGCGAGGAAGCTCTTTCAAGAGAGGTTTTTTCTCAACGACTTACGTGGGAAGCAGGAAGAAGACCAGGGTAATCGGTGATAATGGCCACTTTCGTGCCATTGTAGCTCGCCTGGTAAAACACCCCTTCCGCGAGTACCACGAATATATCCGGATCTTCTTCAAACCCGGGATCCAGCTCCTGGTTGTGGTCCTCGGGCTGTGGGGCGGGGCTGTAAAACCCCTCGGTGATTCTTCGCCAATGCTGTTATAAGCGGATTGGAAATTTGTCAAAGGTAATCCGGGAAGCGAAATGAGTAAAGCAGAAGGATTGGGGCTTACCCAACTGGGAGGATTATACATAGAATATCCAACTCTATGATTGATGCGAAGAAATTCCTCTTCCTCCCCTTTGAACAGCTCGGCCAGTATTTTGGCCAGAGCGGCGGGGGTGCCCGGACCTTTTCAACCGCAGCGGGAGGCGTCGTCCTCCCTGTTGTAGTGCCACATTGGGAGCCCTCTGTATTGAAGCGGCTGAACCCCTCGCGTTATGGAGGTCGCCATTACCTCAACCATTGTTAATCCGGACTGGGCGAGCGTCTTTATCTCGCCCAAGAGTTGACGAACCTCCGCACTGTCATCCTCCTCAAGGCTCCAGGGGCGCCAACTGTGGCGTTTCTTTAGCGGAACGCTTGCAAATTCAGGGAGACCCTTTCGAACTGGGTCGGGAAGCGCAACATCCTCGATGTAGAACCACTCGGAAGGCCATTCTTTAGATGCCTTCCTTGGTGTGCCAGACGGGTATCCGGTATCAGCGATGCGCCACACTTCAGCTCCACCCACTTCAAATATTGACCCCTCATGGTTACGCGGGACAAGACAGAACAATTTTCTCCATAGTTCAAAATGGGCTTTAACACCCAGAAATAGCTCGCATAAAGCAACATAACCTGCAATGTGCAGGATAGAGGCGGGAGTGAAGTTATGCATCTGAAGGCCATAATATTCCAGAAGCCCTCGGAGGAACGGGTGGACTGGAAATCCGACGCCTCTTATCAGATAGGGGACGAAGCACACTCGCTGCCCCCTGGACGGATTGGGGGAGTCCTCCGCCTGAGTCACACCATTGAAGGAAGCCAGCCCTGCTCGAACAGGGACCAGATCCGCGGGAGGACGAAATCCCTGCGTTTGCAACTTTGCTAACTGACTGTGAGACACCGAGCACTTCTCCCACTCGCTTTTCTTTGGGCTGGAACGGGAGGAGGAGCCGGGAATGCTAGCCATGTTGGAATGGTTTCTCCTAGCAGTCTCCGGGGATCTTCTTGGTGTGGTGTCGCATGGATCTGAGATCCAGTATCTTTAATAGGTGCGCTCCCTTGCATGGACGAGGTGTTATTTGCAAAAATACCCTGACTTTCCGCATTCGCTCGACACGTGGAAGACGAAGTTTTTAGCGCATAGAAGCCGAGGGGAACGATATTGAGTCAACAGCCGAATACATTACTTGGATAAGGGAACCCGGCTTGCAATGCCGAAGACAATCCGAACGCCGAACACCTCGTCATTGAAGCCTGGTTCGGGGGCTACTGAGGGAGTCCTAGACTAAGGGGTCCTCGAACGTCCGGTCTGTTATCCGTGGGCCGGACTGATGGGCTGTGAAGGCATGAAGACCGAAGATTGAACCCGTGTCCGGAGTAGATGCCACATGGCGTGGAAGGCAAGCTAGGCGACCGACTATGAAGATTCCCTCTTGTGTAACCGACTCCATGTAACCCTAGATCTCTCCGGTGTCTATATAAACCGGAGAGCATAGTCCGGATAGGACAGATTCATTACCATATACTCATAGGCTAGACTTCTAGGGTTTAGCCATTATGATCTCGTGGTAGATCAACTCTTGTAACACTCATATTCATCAAGATCAATCAAGCAGGAAGTAGGGTATTACCTCCATAGAGAGGGCCCGAACCTGGGTAAACATTGTGTCCCCCGTCTCCTGTTACCATCGATCCTAGACGCACAGTTCGGGACCCCCTACCCGAGATCTGCCGGTTTTGACACCGACAATGGATATTTCATTCTCAAACAACTAAGGAGTTTCTCGAACTCTACTTGTCCTACGTGGTTCAGCCGCAAACTTGTCTAAAGTTTCAGCATTAGATTTTTTAATGGAAAAGGATGATCACCCCCGGCCTCTGCATCAGATGGAGGAACTTTTGGTTCGATCATAGGGATGACTTGCGGATTTACTTCCGCCGCCTAAGCCCTTTGAACGGTCACCACATATTCAATAATCTCATTAAGTTGTCACAAAAAATAGAGCCAATAATGTTCTTTAGCCTTGCATGAATGCTCGTGGTATCAATCTGTAATCTAGTGGTGTGATGGAGTTACACACATGTTCATTATGTAAAGCCGCTTTGTGTTAACTGATCTGGCCGATGACATCAATAGTGTCACATTAAGCTTATACTATTTAAATCTCATCTCTAACTTGATTTGCCAACATAAAATAGGAAGTGGAATAGATAATACAGTGACCATATTACATGGAGATATGTTTGTATCATGGTGCTAATTTGTACTTAAAAGACTTATATATTATTACAAACATGTCCATCTTACTAACGCACTGGGTCACCAAAATGAGTTTAGTATACATGCAAAACCAGTTATCTGTCTGCTAGTTTCTTTTAGAATGCTAACACATATATGGTGGCAAACGTCTTCTAGAGATAATGTGACAAAAAATTGTTTCTCTCTCCTAAAAAGCTAATGTAGATACGATGGCAATGTATACTCAAGACACCGAGAAAACCACATTATTTCTTTCCCACAAACCTAATGTAGATAAGATGGCAAAACCTCTTGAAGGCATCGAGAGAATCTCAAATGCAAGTTATATGTAGTATCAAGATACTTTCCACCCTGTGACACAAGCTTGCCAAAGTTGTTGTTTGAATCTATTCGGCATGTTTAGTCTCCACTCCAATGAGTAAGATGTTTGTGTCTGCTCCAATTGGATGTTGAATCACTAAGGAAAAGAGTGGAGTATTCCGTGGCACAAATCCTTGCCTGACAACATCTGATCAAGGATTTCATAGCCAATATAGCAAAGAAGAAACAACTTGCTCAAGTGCTTCTAGGCATCATCGCTCTGAGGTTGAAGATTTTAAGCTCTCTAGTGTGGCGTCGGTTTTCTAGCCTTGTTTCCTTGGTGCATTTATTTTCACTGGTAGAGAATTTTGATGCCCGATGTAATCTATTGCAATGTCCTATTGTAAACTGCATGTTTATTGTTAATTATCGTATGTTGGTTGGGCAGCGAATTTTGATGCCCGATGTAATATATTGCAATGTCCTATTGTAAACTGCATGTTGGTTGGGCTGTACGAACCATGGGCCATAAACAGACTAAAAGTACCACCGACCACAAATGGCCAAAAGCACCATAGGCTGCTAATGGGCCAAAAGAAGCATGGACCACCAATTGGTCGAAATCACCATGGGTCGCAAACAGATCGAAAGCACCACATACCACAAACCTACCGATAGCATCATGGGCCGCACATGGGTTGAAAGCACCAATAGTCCCAAACAGGTCGAAAGCAATGCGAGAAGCATGCAGGCCTAAAGCACCATGGGCCATAGATGACCCGAGAGCACCACGCCATGCAGACATGCCTAAAGCATAGTGAGACACAAAGGATCTGAAAGCACCATGGTCACAAATGGGATGAAAGGCACCATGGGACACAAACAGGCGAAAACACACCACATGCCTTAGATGGGCTAGAATATAGCACGACCGTAAATGACTCAAAAGGAACGATGGGCCGCTTATGGGTTGAAAGTATCAACGGGCCGTTATCAGGACGAAGGACCCACTAGCCAGTAATGGGTTGAATTCACAAAGATCATTAATGGGTCGGATGTATTTGAGCCATAAATGGGTTGTCTGCACTCATGTCATTTGGTGGGCCTTGAATGGGCCATATGTATCTCATGTTCTACTAAGGCCCATGGGCCTTAACCAGGCCTTAGACTAGGCCGGCCTTTTAACTAAACATACCTCTACTGGGCCTGACACATGCCATTCCGATGAATTTGCATATAAGTTCTTGGTTGTGTGATACTTATTCCAATGTGTAGCCTGCGTGTGGTTACCTCTGACCAATTGGAAGACACATGTCCCATTAGCAAGAGGCCACACCATTAACCGATATCGTATCCGGAACCGCACCCCTTAGCTTAATGGCGACCCATTATGGCGGCTACCACGTCTCGATGGTGTCCCGGCTGAGTCCTTCCTCCGTGGCAAATACCACTTACATGACGCATGATATGTCTGAAATGTATCTATAATTTTTTATTGTTTCATGCTATGTTCATGCCATTTTGGCACCATTGTCATTTTTCTGGGCTAACCTATTAACTCAGTGCCCTGTGCCAATTGTTTTTTTGCATGTTTTTTATTTTACAGGCAAATTAGTTTTACAGAGCTCCAAAAATACCAAAAAACCCTAAATATTGAGGAGTTATTCTGTTTCCACCGACAGACATCTCTATTTTGTGGCAATCCAATCTGGAGGCCTTTTTCCCTACTCTGTTGGAGGGAGAAATCATCGCAGTGGCCATCTCCATCAACTTGAAGGTCACCATGATCATCCGTGAGTAGTTTCTTTTGGACTATGGGTCCATAGGAGTAGCTAGAGGGTTTTTCCACCATTGCTTCTCAATACAAAGATCACATGAGCTGCCCTACATGATTGCGATCCATCTGATGTAGTCAGTTGATGTGTTTGTTGCGGCGTTTTATGATCAGATTTATCGATGAATCTTTTTGAGATCTGTTTGGCTTATTAGCTGCATAATTCTTATTCACATATGCTACCTGATGTATTTGTCTTTATTTTGACAAGTTTGATGAGTGATCTCCAAGAGGGAGTTGTGTATGGTAGTTGTGTTCAACCTTGCAACTAAATACAGCAGTGATAAAAAGTGGAAAAGGCTTGTATTATGTTGTTGCCACTAGGGATAAAAAGATGATTGCGCAGTTGTCATTTGAACATAGGGTGAAGACAATATATCATCTACTTCATGTCAACATACTTAATGCAATGCTTTGTTTTTACTTAATACTTCAAAATGCATGTTGGATAGTGGTCCTGGGTGGAGTTACCTATATATGCACTTGGATAACGGTTTATAGATGTTTGGACGTGATGCTCATATGTTAATGATGCCATGGATAGTCATAGTGATAAAAACTGCAATTAAATCGATATGCAACTGTAGTTTGTTCACCACACCATGCTATCTTTTGGAGGGAAACTACTAGTGAACCTATGGATAGTGCCCCATTCTTCTTCCTATTGCTTCCACCCTCGATCAACACTCTCTTTTATGATTCTTGCTTTTTTTAATTTTTCGTTGCAATCAAATCTTTCATATACACTCGACTTTAATCCTTGTAACTAGAAAGGCTAGTGAGACTACCCGATTGCTTGTATCTGTGTTGGTATTTCCCTGAAGAGGAGAGGATGATGTAGCACAACAACGGTAAGTATTTACCTCAGTTATGAAACCAATGTTATCAATCCAGTAGGAGGATCAACCCACCCTATGTAAACAACACCTGCACACAAATAACAAATACTTGCAACCAAACGCGTAAGAGGGGTTGTTAATCCCTCCTCGGTATTGAGATAGATTAAATTGTATGAGATTGGATAAATAGATCTAACAAAAACACAAAAGAATATAAATAAAGAAAAAGTGCAACAAGGTATTTTTGGTTTTGATATGATAGGAAATAGACCTGGGGGCCGTAGATTTCACTAGAGGTTTCTCTCGAGAAAATAGCATACGTGGGTAAACAAATTACTGTTGGGCAATTGATAGAAGAGAAAATAATTATGACGATATCCAAGGCAATGATCATGTATATAGGCATCACGCCAATATTAGTAGACCGAAACGTTTTTGCATCTACTACTATTACTCCACACATCGACCACTATCCAACATGCATCTAGTGTATTAAGTTCATGAAGAAAGGAGTAATGCAATAAGAACGATGACATGATGTAGACAAGATCTATTCATGTAGGAATAAACCCCATCTTTTTATCCTTAATGGCAACGATACATGAGTGTCATGTCTCCTTCTATCACCGAGATTGAGCACCGCAAGATCAAACCCATCACAAAGCACCTCTTCCCATGGCAAGAAAAATCAATCTAGTTGGCCAAACCAAACCAAAGTTTCGGAGAAGAAATACGAGGCTATAACAATCATGCATAAAAGATTTCAACAAACACTCAAATAATATTCATAGATAGATTTGTGAAGGAAATATGCCCTGAAGGCAATAATAAAGTTGTTATTTATATTTCCTTATATCATGATAAATGTTTATTATTCATGCTAGAATTGTATTAACCGGAAACTTAGTACATGTGTGAATACATAGACAAAACAGAGTGTCCCTAGTATGCCTCTACTTGACTAGCTCAATAATCAAAGATGGTTATGTTTCCTGACCATAGACATGTGTTGTCATTTGATGAACAGGATCACATCATTAGAGAATGATGTGATGGACAAGACCCATCCGTTAGCTTAGCATAATGATCGTTTAGTTTTATTGCTATTGCTTTCATCATGACTTATACATGTTCCTCTGACTATGAGATTATGCAACTCCCAAATACCGGAGGAACACCTTGTGTGCTATCAAACGTCACGACGTAACTGGGTGATTATAAAGATGTTCTATAGATGTCTTCGAAGGTGTTTGTTGGGTTGGCATAGATCGAGATTAGGATTTGTCACTCCGTGTATCGGAGAGGTATCTCTGGGCCCTCTCGGTAATGCACATCGCTATAAGCCTTGCAAGCAATGTGACTAATGAGTTAGTCACAGGATGATGCATTATGGAATGAGTAAAGATACTTGCCGGTAACGAGATTGAACTAGGTATGATGATACCGACGATCGAATCTCGGGCAATTAACATACCGATGACAAAGGGAACAACGTATGTTGTTATGCGGTTTGACCGATAAAGATCTTCGTAGAATATGTGGGAGCCAATATGAGCATCCAGGTCCCGGTATTCGTTATTGACCAGAGATGTGTCTCGGTCATGTCTACATAGTTCTCGAACCCGTAGGGTCCGCACGCTTAACGTTCGATGACGATTTGTATTATGAGTTATGTGATTTGATGACCGAAGTTTGTTCGGAGTCCCAGATGAGATCATGGACATGACGAGGAGTCTCGAAATGGTCGAGAGGTAAAGATTCATATATAGGACGATGGTATTTGGACACCGGAAGTGTTCCGGGTGATACCGGGTCACCGGAAGGGGTTCCGGGCAACCCCCAACAAAGATATGGGCTTAATGGGCCAAGTAAGGGAACACACCAGCCCACAAGGGGCTGGTGTGCCCCCTATAGGGCCAGTCACGTGGGGAGAAAGGGAAAGGAGAGGAGGAAAAGGAAAGTATGAAGTAGGACTCCTACTTCCTTCCCCTTCCCCCTCCTTCCTTTCCCCCTTGTCCAAATATGGTAGGGGGGCGAATTGGACTAGGGGCCCAAGTAGGATTCCTCCTACTTGGGCGCGCCCTAGGCTGCCTCCCTCCCTCTCCCTCCTTTATATACGTGGGGAGGGCACCCCTAGAACACACATCAATTGTTCCTAGTCATGTGCGGCGCCCCCTCCACAGTTAACACCTCGGTCATATCGTCGTAGTGCTTAGGTGAAGCCCTGCGCCGGTAACTTCATCATCACCGTCGCCACGCCGTCGTGCTGACGGAACTCTCCCTCGTCCTCAACTGGATCAAGAGCTTGAGGGACGTCATCGTGCTGAACGTGGGCTGAACACAGAGGTGCCGTACGTTCGGTACTTGGATCGGTTGGACCGTGAAGACGTTCGACTACATCAACCGCGTTACTAAACGCTTCCGCTTTCGGTCTACGAGGGTACGTGGACACACTCTCCCCGCTCGTTGCTATGCTTCTCCTAGATAGATCTTGCGTGGTTGTAGGAAATTTTTGAAATACTACGCTACCCAATAGTGGTATCAGAGCCTGGTCTATGCGTAGATGTTATATGCACGAGTAGAACACAAAGAGTTGTGGGCGATAATAGTCATACTGCTTAGCAGCAATGTCTTACTTTGATTCGGCGGTATTGTTGGATGAAGCGGCCCGGACCGACATTACATGACTACGTTCATGAGACTGGTTCTACCAACGTGCTTTGCGCATAGGTGGCTAGCGGGTGTCTGTTTCTCCAACTTTAGTTGAATCGAGTTTGACTACGCCCGATCCTTGATGAAGGTTAAAACAGCACACTTGATAAAAAATCGTTGTGGTTTTGATGCGAAGGTAAGAACGGTTCTTGCTAGAAGCCCGTAGCACCCACGTATAACTTGCAACAACAAAGTGGAGGATGTCTAACTTGTTTTTTCAGGGCATGTTGTGATGTGATATGGTCAAGACGTGATGAGATATAAATTGTTGTATGAGATGATCATGTTTTGTAACCGTTATCGGCAACTGGCAGGAGCCTTATGGTTGTCACATTATTGTATGAAATGCAATCGCCATGTAATTGCTTTACTTTATCACTAAGCGGTAGCGATAGTCATTGAAGCAATAGTTGGCGAGACGCCAACGATGCTATGATGGAGATTAAGGTGTCAAGCCGGTGACTGATGTCTACTACACAACCTTCTTCTTGTAGACGTTGTTGGGCCTCCAAGTGCAGAGGTTTGTAGGACAGTAGCAAATTTCCCTCAAGTGGATGACCTAAGGTTTATCAATCCGTGGGAGGCGTAGGATGAAGATGGTCTCTCTCAAACAACCCTGCAACCAAATAACAAAGAGTCTCTTGTGCCCCCAACACACCCAATACAATGTAAATTGTACAGGTGCACTAGTTCGGCGAAGAGATGGTGATACAAGTGCAATATGGATGGTAGATATAGGTTTTTGTAATCTGAAAATATAAAAACAGCAAGGTAACTAATGATAAAAGTGAGCGTAAACGGTATTGCAATGCTAGTAAACAAGGCCTAGGGTTCATACTTTAACTAGTGCAAGTTCTCTCAACAATAATAACATAATTGGATCATATAGCTATCCCTCAACATGCAACAAAGAGTCACTCCAAAGTCACTAATAGCGGAGAACAAACGAAGAGTTTATGGTAGGTACGAAACCACCTCAAAGTTATTCTTTCGGATCGATCTATTCAAGAGTTCGTACTAGAATAACACCTTAAGACACATATCAACCAAAACCCTAATGTCACCTAGATACTCCAATGTCACCTCAAGTATCCGTGGGCATGATTATACGATATGCATCACACAATCTCATATTCATCTATTCAACCAACACAAAGTATTTCAAAGAGTGCCCCAAAGTTTCTACCGGAGAGTCAAGACGAAAACGTGTGCCAACCCCTATGCATAGTTTCATGGGCGGAACCCGCAAGTTGATCACCAAAACATACATCAAGTGGATCACGTGATATCCCATTGTCACCACAGATAAGCACGGCAAGACATACATCAAGTGTTCTCAAATCCTTAAAGACTCAATCCGATAAGATAACTTCAAAGGGAAAACTCAATCCATTACAAGAGAGTAGAGGGGGAGAAACATCATAAGATCCAACTATAATAGCAAAGCTCGCGATACATCAAGATCGTATCATCTTAGGAACACAAGAGAGAGAGATCAAACACATAGCTACTGGTACATACCCTCAGCCCCGAGGGTGAACTACTCCCTTGTAGCGACCCGACCCGAATGGATCAAGTCTCTGTGCTTAAGTGTCATCCCTGGATCGGTATGCTGACACACACAGTACTCGAGGATTTATAACAGAGGTAAATCACATGTATAAAATAACGTAAATACTATTACCTCAATCCAAATAGCGGAAGTAACAAGGTTGTGGATTCCCATCAACACCAACGGCAAAGTTGAGTGTAGAAATCGTAACCCTAACGTATCACTTACTCGTCGTAAGATATCCTGCAACATGAAACGTTGCAGCCCGAAAACGGGTCAGCACATGGAATATGCTGGCAAATTCACACCATAGAGAAATGATGAACAAAGGCTATCACTACATGCATATATGGCTAGTGGAAAAGCTCTATGGTTATAATGTTTTTGCGAAAAGCCAATTTTTCCCTACTGCAAAGGAATAAATTTTATTTAACTATCATGGTGGTTGTGAAACATTGAGATGGTTGACAGCATCTCAATCCCAATTAAGTATCATCATTAACCCAACAATATTAATTAAAAGTAACATGATGAGATCAACGGGATAATCCAAGAACTAGATACTCAAGATGTCCATAACCGGGGACACGGCTAACCATGATTAGTTTGTACACTCTGCAGAGGTTTGCGCACTTTTCCCCACAAGACTCGATCGCCTTCGTTTTATTTCTCGCACTGCATGGTGTTTGAGAAACGAATGACCGAGACACAGTCTTTCAGAAACAATCACTCTTTACTCTGGATGGACCGGTACACCTACTTTCCCCTACATCTGCTAGTCCACCTCTTCAAGAGATCATGTAACCTACTCAACTATGCTAGAGCCCATAATAGCTTGTGGCTGCACACGGAAGTTTCTAGCATGAATAATCTTATGATCCCTTTGAGCCTGGGTGGCGGACCTTATACATACAAACAACACTGGGTTCTCCAGGTGCCTCAATCCACCCAGATGTGAGTTTTAGTTGCCACCTTAAGTTGAACCGTTAATAAACATCTCACATCTGTCATGAATATCACTCAAACTCAATCCACGTCTACGAGCATAGCATGGCAATAATAAAAGCAACGTAGAAGTAACTCCCAAGGGTTTGATAGGAAAACAGGTAATAGGTACTACCTCAACTACTTCCCAGTTCCCACAATTCATTTAGATCCTAATCATGCAAGTGTTTGAGGAAAACAGATCTAATGCAATAAAACTGGGTATGAACGGGGTATGATCAAAGTTTTACTTGCCTGCAATGTTGATGAAGATGATTCGCACTCAAAACTCTGGATAGATCTACTCGTCACACTCCGGTCAATCTATCGTAAGCAAGCAATAGTAACCACACATAAGCAATCACTCAAAAGATCGAGAAGAACGAAGAAGATAGTTCGGAAAACATCAAAACAAAGCAAATAACTCTTGCGACATAAAACAATTTCTAACAGCCAAAATTATGTGAATTTGGCCTTATCAAAAAGTTTAGTCAAGAGCTTCGATTTGCAAAAAGAATCAACTCAAACGGAGTTACGGAACTCAAGTTATGAACAAAAGAAGTTCAAATACAAATCTGTTTGAAATCAAATTTTCAACTTTCAAAAACATGTTTAAGTTGTTTAACTGGATAGAGGGGATCATAACGAAAAAGTGGGCGTTGGTTTCGTTGGATTTGGACAAACGAGTGAAAAGTTATAGACGTTTGAAGAACAGGGACTAAACTGTAAATAAAATCAGCACAGATAAGTCCCTGGCGAAAAACTAAAATAAAAGAAAAGACTAAATAGCGAACGTGCGTTAACTAGTTCTAAACAGTGGACGTTCGCAGTTTAGTAAAACCTAAAAAAACAGATCTAGGTTTTCTTAATAAAACCAAAACGAATTAAAAAAAACCGGGGCGGTTCACGGTTTATACCGGTTCGCAAATAAAAAAAATAAAACTGACTAGATCTAATCCTAGCCGTCCATCCTAGATCGAGCGGACGACGGCGGCCGGTGGCTTACCGCGGCGGTGGGCGTCGACGTCGCCGGAGAAGACGACGGCGGCGGCTCGGCGATGAACGGGGCGACGGCTTCGGGCGTCGGCGGCGACTGCGGAGTAGCGGGGAAGGGGCGGCGTGGCGCGGCGGTGAGGTTGGTGGGGGTCGGCGGCGCTCGGGGAGTCGGAACGGAGCGCGGCGGCGGCGGCAGATCTCGTCGGGGCGGGAGCTCCGGTGAGGGCGGCGGTTGCAGCGGAGGAGGAGGAGGAACGGGGCCCGGGGCCTCGGGTTTTATAGGAGAGGGGAGGAGGTGGCGTGGAGGAGGGGCCAGGGCAAGGCGGCGGCGGTGTCCGGCTGGAGCACGGACGCCGAGGCGGTGCGGCGGCGTGCGGCGGGAGGAATCCCGCTCGGGGACGAGGCGGACGAGCAGCGTGGGCTGGGCCGTGGCCTGGCCTGGGAGCTGGGCCGGCCCAGTGGGCGAAGAGAGAGTTTTTTTTATAAAACATTTCTCAGACAAAGAAAAATAATAAAACGAAATAAATAAAAATATTATATAGGCATATAATATATCAAAATTTTCAGAAAAAGATTTCCTACAACGTGAACATTTTTGTAGAGTCAGATAAAATCCACACAAATTTTAATAAATCAAACAGTGCTGCTGCCTTAATAAAATCCAATAAAAATCATTTTAAAAATACCAAAATGATTTCAAATTTACTTTTCTCCAATTTTCTGATGTAGGGAATCATGTTACCCTATTTTCTGTATATTTTATTTTTGGAGAAAAATAATTTGAATAAAAACTCAAATAACTCCAATATTGAAAAATAATTTCAATGGGACTTTGAATAAATCCTTTGAAACTCCCAACTCATATTTCATATGTTTTGAAGAAGTCATTTTATCTTCGCTCATGAAAATCATTGAGTTGCATAAAGTTTTAGAATTGGAAATATTCTCAAATGAAATTCAAATATTTTCAACACCCCCTTTCATTTAAATAAATGGAAGAAGTCATGTCATCTTCTCTCCAGGGTTTTGTGATGAAAAGAATTTGAATTCATGGAGACCATAAAAGCAAAATGAAAGTTTGGGAAAGTCCTTTTATTCCCTCTCGTTTAACTTTCAAAAGATTTCGAATTCCACTCACTTTCAGTCAATCAATCAAACAATCAATCCAATCTATCTGTTATTATAACATTCCAAAATTTAGAATTTTGGGATGTTACAAACCTACCACCCTTAAAATGAATCTCGTCCTCGAGATTCGGAGAGGCTAGAAAGAAATAGGTTAGGGTTTGGGGGTCTCCTCAAAATCCATCGATCATCACCGGGGTCTGGGGTGCTACCACCCTTAAAAGCATTGTTACGGTTCCACCAAAACTCGTATACTCCATCCTTGTTGTTGACAGTGTCAGTCTTCTCAGATTCTCAGTATAATTCCTTCTCTGGGTTCTTCCGGTGGTGGCATAACCACAATTCTTCTGTCCATTCAATCTTGGTAAGGTTATTCCATGACTGGGTCTTCTTACCTGACGGGTCTGGCGCCAATACTAAACAACTATCGACATCTCATGGTGGTCAACAATTTACGGTTTCTCCTGCAGGAAATGGGTCTGGGTTGAACCTCACCGTATAACCTACGGTTGGCAACAACTGCCGTGTACAAGGGGAAAAAATACTTACACCATTCTAAGGTTTAAACAAGGTTTAAATCGTCGTCACTCTACTATAGGTAAGTCACTCAGATTTACCATCCCATATAGCAAAGCGAACAATAAGAGTAAGTCGGTATGGAGATCAATCCATCCCGCACCCAAATCATTTCCTTGTATATGGTTTAGCGAATCTCGCATTCTAACACTCGGTCATCCTCACAAGCATTGCAGAATTTTTCTTGTCGACGAACCAAGTTCGGAAAAATCCAATGATTCTGCAAGCCAAACAAACATCTATCGTTTCTTCACAACTCTCAGGTTTTTGCGTTACTCCTATAAAATCGTCTGTCGATAAAATCGTAATCTTCTTCCAGGGTCTTCCCTTCAGAAAGAATGTGCTTGCTTCTTGGCAGGTCCTGGGGCCTGTGGGTTATGGCCCATCTCATCACTTGTAAACCTTGAACTCATCATCGGGCAACTGATCCTTATTCCAACATCCAACTTCCTGGTATTCTTAAATCCATCCAATTGTACTGTCTTCCTTCCTTCTATTGTCACCACTAGGACATGATTACTCAGACTCATCATCGAATTCCATTGATCCATATTTCCAACATCATACCTCCTTTATATCCAATAGTAATTCATCTCTTCATCCTCGGGGAAGTATCCCACATACCGAGATAAAAAAAACTTATACTTATGAAGTCCATAGTCCACTTCGTGGAACATCATTATCCTTTCCAGGGTCAAGCGTCCTTACAGGGGAATATTGGCCATCTCTGCATGGCACTTCTTCAACTGGGAAACATGAAACACATCATGAACTCCTGACAGTCCTTCAGGTGACTCCAACTTGTTGGCCACTTCTCCCATACGCTCCAAAACTCGGTATGGTCCTACAAATCTCGGGGTTAACTTTCCCTTAACTCCAAATAGTTTAACTCCTCGCAGAGGGAACACACGAAGACATGCTCCGTCTCCAATTTCATAGACTACCTCCTTTACACCCAATAATACTCCATACCCTCATATTCTTGGGGTATCCAACATATCGAGATAAAACTCATACTTATTTTGTTCGAAATCCACTTCGTGGAATATCATTACCTTTTTCCAAGGGTCAAGTTTCCTCACAGGGTACTACCACCCTTAAAATGTACAATCATCCATAGACCATATTTCTCATATCCTCGAAAATGGTCAAAATCTTTTCTTCATAGAGTAACAACTCATAGAATCCAAATCAATACCAATGATGCTAACTTTATTGATTCTCCAATTATTACAATCTCCTGCATTCCATTACATGCCTCAATCCGACACCTCACTAATAAAAGAAATGTCCACACTACTACTACTATACTTCTCGTTGCACTCAACTATTTGTCTCAAGTCTCCGTCTCCTTGGGGCATTCTCTGGCAAAGTGCCCTGCTTCATCACAACGGAAACATATTACTTCTGACATATCTCGGGGTTTCCTTGTGATTATATAGCCTCCTGGGGTCCTCATCTTCCCTTTTGGGCAATCATTGTGGTAGTGTCCTGAATTTTTGCACCTGTAACATGTGATATGACTCAGGTCATTTTTTTGTAGAAATTGGGTTGTTCCTGGGATCCAATCTACTTCTCTTCCTGGACTTTTCCGTTCCAATCAGGGCTTCTATTTCCTGTGGGTCATACTCTACTTCCTCTGTCGGGAATTCTACTAAATCCCCATTCAGACAATTTTGGGAGATGTGTCCTTCTTCTCCACATGAATAGCATGACTTGGTGCAGGGTTTATTTGGTTCTTCTTTGGGTGTGTCCTCCACCTCTTCCTTCATCACAGATTCCTCTAAAATTTCCATGAGGGCTCTTTTCATTGCTTCTTTCTTCTGCTGGTTGGTCCTTTGTACCATGGGGTAGATGTGACACTGAGAAGGGTAGTGGGTAGTCCCTTCACACAAGAAACAAGTGATCTGCCTAGTTGGGCATTCTTCAACTGGGTGACTTCCTTCACAATTTGGGCATTCATCCTTGTGTTCCTTATGGTTGCGTCCTATTTCTCCACAAGGCTTGTATGCACAAGGTTTCTTCATATCCTTTCCATAAGGCTTCAATTTCTGGGACACAAGACGAGATCTTTGTAGAGTCCACTTAAATTCTTTCCAAGTGGTTACTCCTTGCCATCCATTGGTGGTTTGGTACATCCTCCACCAAGTAGCAGCACCTCTTTCAAAACACTGAAGAGCATGCCGGGTCATATCCTTTCCGACTATAGGGTTATTCTTCATGTGATCCTCCATGTTCTGAATCCATCGGTCCGTCTCCAAATGACTCATCCGTCCAGAAAATACAAGCTCATCTCCATTCATCCTCTATTGGGTCCAAGGGTTTGGGGTGGGATAAGAGAGGTCGAGAGGGATGCACACAATACAAACAATAGTTTTGAAAAGAAAGATTTTATTGTGGCTGTCGGAAAAACAACAAACAAATGACAGCTCACAAACGTCGCATCTAACGTAGGTATAACAGGGGTTTGGTCTTCTAAAGGTCAAAAAATCTTCAAAGTCGCCAAACTCTTGAAGTCTTGTTAATGTCTCCGATGGCTTCTTCCAATCATGCTTGTCCTTCTCAAGTTCTTTTGCCAAATCATCTCTGTTGACGCGAAGTCTCTCGTGACGTCCTTTAATATTTCTGGAGTGGCATTCCAAACTTCTGGGTTTCAACATCCTTGACATGAACCATGATCCTACTGTCCTTCAGTTCCTGACGAGTCTTTGATGTCTCAGGGTTTTGCTCCTCTAGCTTGGCTACTTTCAGTTTCTGGGTTCTGAGTTCTTCACGTAACACTTCTTTGTCAAATACAGCTTCCTGCAGGTCCATCCTAAACCTCTTGATGTAATACTCCAGATCCTGGTGATACACCGGCTAAGGTTAAAAGTTTGTCTTGCTGATAGGTGCTCCATCAGCCTTCTACCATCCAATCCTTCCATGCATCTTCATGCTTAAGTCCGTACAGTGACAGTAGCATAAGCGGACGATAACATCATGGATAGCCGTGTTTATGCCCATGTTACTGCCATGAGCTTTCATTCCATAACTGATATCTCCTGTGTTTGGGTTTCTTAACAAAAACTTTGAGTTTCTAACTCTCCATGTTTCGGTCTTTCTCCGATACACCTTGCTCTCGGGTATTGACAGCTTCCATAGTCTGCCAAGTTCCATAAGGGTAACCTTCCTAGGTCATACACATCTGGCAATTCTTTAGAGCCTTCAAATTCTCCCAGTCTTCGGAGTCTTCAACCATTGTAGTTTCCATTATCATAATGCACAGTAAAATCCTCTTCCGATATCTTGTACTTCTTGAAGTGGTCTCATCCATCGAATCTTCAAGTGGTCCAAAAGGAAAAAGGGTATGGTCTCTCTAAAAGGGAATATTTGAATAAGACTCGGAAAAGAAGAGAGGTAAAAGATCTTTTTGAAAAGGAAAGTTTTTTGAGAAAATCCTTCCTCTGGGCTTGCCAGTTTCTAGGGTCACGTCCTACAGTCAACATGTGCTCTGATACCATCTTGTAGCGACCCGACCCGAATGGATCAAGTCTCTGTGCTTAAGTGTCATCCCTGGATCGGTATGCTGACACACACAGTACTCGAGGATTTATAACAGAGGTAAATCACATGTATAAAATAACGCAAATACTATTACCTCAATCCAAATAGCGGAAGTAACAAGGTTGTGGATTCCCATCAACACCAACGGCAAAGTTGAGTGTAGAAATCGTAACCCTAACGTATCACTTACTCGTCGTAAGATATCCTGCAACATGAAACGTTGCAGCCCGAAAACGGGTCAGCACATGGAATATGCTGGCAAATTCACACCATAGAGAAATGATGAACAAAGGCTATCACTACATGCATATATGGCTAGTGGAAAAGCTCTATGGTTATAATGTTTTTGCGAAAAGCCAATTTTTCCCTACTGCAAAGGAATAAATTTTATTTAACTATCATGGTGGTTGTGAAACATTGAGATGGTTGACAGCATCTCAATCCCAATTAAGTATCATCATTAACCCAACAATATTAATTAAAAGTAACATGATGAGATCAACGGGATATTCCAAGAACTAGATACTCAAGATGTCCATAACCGGGGACACGGCTAACCATGATTAGTTTGTACACTCTGCAGAGGTTTGCGCACTTTTCCCCACAAGACTCGATCGCCTCCGTTTTATTTCTCGCACTGCATGGTGTTTGAGAAACGAATGACCGAGACACAGTCTTTCAGAAACAATCACTCTTTACTCTGGATGGACCGGTACACCTACTTTCCCCTACATCTGCTAGTCCACCTCTTCAAGAGATCATGTAACCTACTCAACTATGCTAGAGCCCATAATAGCTTGTGGCTGCACACGGAAGTTTCTAGCATGAATAATCTTATGATCCCTTTGAGCCTGGGTGGCGGACCTTATACATACAAACAACACTGGGTTCTCCAGGTGCCTCAATCCACCCAGATGTGAGTTTTAGTTGCCACCTTAAGTTGAACCGTTAATAAACATCTCACATCTGTCATGAATATCACTCAAACTCAATCCACGTCTACGAGCATAGCATGGCAATAATAAAAGCAACGTAGAAGTAACTCCCAAGGGTTTGATAGGAAAACAGGTAATAGGTACTACCTCAACTACTTCCCAGTTCCCACAATTCATTTATATCCTAATCATGCAAGTGTTTGAGGAAAACAGATCTAATGCAATAAAACTGGGTATGAACGGGGTATGATCAAAGTTTTACTTGCCTGCAATGTTGATGAAGATGATTCGCACTCAAAACTCTGGATAGATCTACTCGTCACACTCCGGTCAATCTATCATAAGCAAGCAATAGTAACCACACATAAGCAATCACTCAAAAGATCGAGAAGAACGAAGAAGATAGTTCGGAAAACATCAAAACAAAGCAAATAACTCTTGCGACATAAAACAATTTCTAACAGCCAAAATTATGTGAATTTGGCCTTATCAGAAAGTTTAGTCAAGAGCTTCGATTTGCAAAAAGAATCAACTCAAACGGAGTTACGGAACTCAAGTTATGAACAAAAGAAGTTCAAATACAAATCTGTTTGAAATCAAATTTTCAACTTTCAAAAACATGTTTAAGTTGTTTAACTGGATAGAGGGGATCATAACGAAAAAGTGGGCGTTGGTTTCGTTGGATTTGGACAAACGAGTGAAAAGTTATAGACGTTTGAAGAACAGGGACTAAACTGTAAATAAAATCAGCACAGATAAGTCCCTGGCGAAAAACTAAAATAAAAGAAAAGACTAAATAGCGAACGTGCGTTAACTAGTTCTAAACAGTGGACGTTCGCAGTTTAGTAAAACCTAAAAAAACAGATCTAGGATTTCTTAATAAAACCAAAACGAATTAAAAAAAACCGGGGCGGTTCACGGTTTATACCGGTTCGCAAATAAAAAAAATAAAACTGACTAGATCTAATCCTAGCCGTCCATCCTAGATCGAACGGACGACGGCGGCCGGTGGCTTACCGCGGCGGTGGGCGTCGACGTCGCCGGAGAAGACGACGGCGGCGGCTCGGCGATGAACGGGGCGACGGCTTCGGGCGTCGGCGGCGACTGCGGAGTAGCGGGGAAGGGGCGGCGTGGCGCGGCGGTGAGGTTGGTGGGGGTCGGCGGCGCTCGGGGAGTCGGAACGGAGCGCGGCGGCGGCGGCAGATCTCGTCGGGGCGGGAGCTCCGGTGAGGGCGGCGGTTGCAGCGGAGGAGGAGGAACGGGGCCCGGGGCCTCGGGTTTTATAGGAGAGGGGAGGAGGTGGCGTGGAGGAGGGGGCAGGGCAAGGCGGCGGCGGTGTCCGGCTGGAGCACGGACGCCGAGGCGGTGCGGCGGCGTGCGGCGGGAGGAATCCCGCTCGGGGACGAGGCGGACGAGCAGCGTGGGCTGGGCCGTGGCCTGGCCTGGGAGCTGGGCCGGCCCAGTGGGCGAAGAGAGAGTTTTTTTTTATAAAACATTTCTCAGACAAAGAAAAATAATAAAACGAAATAAATAAAAATATTATATAGGCATATAATATATCAAAATTTTTAGAAAAAGATTTCCTACAACGTGAACATTTTTGTAGAGTCAGATAAAATCCACACAAATTTTAATAAATCAAACAGTGCTGCTGCCTTAATAAAATCCAATAAAAATCATTTTAAAAATACCAAAATGATTTCAAATTTACTTTTCTCCAATTTTCTGATGTAGGGAATCATGTTACCCTATTTTCTGTATATTTTATTTTTGGAGAAAAATAATTTGAATAAAAACTCAAATAACTCCAATATTGAAAAATAATTTCAATGGGACTTTGAATAAATCCTTTGAAACTCCCAACTCATATTTCATATGTTTTGAAGAAGTCATTTTATCTTCGCTCGTGAAAATCATTGAGTTGCATAAAGTTTTAGAATTGGAAATATTCTCAACTGAAATTCAAATATTTTCAACACCCCCTTTCATTTAAATAAATGGAAGAAGTCATGTCATCTTCTCTCCAGGGTTTTTTGATGAAAAGAATTTGAATTCATGGAGACCATAAAAGCAAAATGAAAGTTTGGGAAAGTCCTTTTATTCCCTCTCATTTAACTTTCAAAAGATTTCGAATTCCACTCACTTTCAGTCAATCAATCAAACAATCAATCCAATCTATCTGTTATTATAACATTCCAAAATTTGGAATTTTGGGATGTTACAAACCTACCACCCTTAAAATGAATCTCGTCCTCGAGATTCGGAGAGGCTAGAAAGAAATAGGTTAGGGTTTGGGGGTCTCCTCAAAATCCATCGATCATCACCGGGGTCTGGGGTGCTACCACCCTTAAAAGCATTGTTACGGTTCCACCAAAACTCGTATACTCCATCCTTGTTGTTGACAGTGTCAGTCTTCTCAGATTCTCAGTATAATTCCTTCTCTGGGTTCTTCCGGTGGTGGCATAACCACAATTCTTCTGTCCATTCAATCTTGGTAAGGTTATTCCATGACTGGGTCTTCTTACCTGACGGGTCTGGCGCCAATACTAAACAACTATCGACATCTCATGGTGGTCAACAATTTACGGTTTCTCCTGCAGGAAATGGGTCTGGGTTGAACCTCACCGTATAACCTACGGTTGGCAACAACTGCCGTGTACAAGGGGAAAAAATACTTACACCATTCTAAGGTTTAAACAAGGTTTAAATCGTCGTCACTCTACTATAGGTAAGTCACTCAGATTTACCATCCCATATAGCAAAGCGAACAATAAGAGTAAGTCGGTATGGTGATCAATCCATCCCGCACCCAAATCATTTCCTTGTATATGGTTTAGCGAATCTCGCATTCTAACACTCGGTCATCCTCACAAGCATTGCAGAATTTTTCTTGTCGGCAAACCAAGTTTGGAAAAATCCAATGATTCTGCAAGCCAAACAAACATCTATCGTTTCTTCACAACTCTCAGGTTTTTGCGTTACTCCTATAAAATCGTCTGTCGATAAAATCGTAATCTTCTTCCAGGGTCTTCCCTTCAGCAAGAATGTGCTTGCTTCTTGGCAGGTCCTGGGGCCTGTGGGTTATGGCCCATCTCATCACTTGTAAACCTTGAACTCATCATCGGGCAACTGATCCTTATTCCAACATCCAACTTCCTGGTATTCTTAAATCCATCCAATTGTACTGTCTTCCTTCCTTCTATTGTCACCACTAGGACATGATTACTCAGACTCATCATCGAATTCCATTGATCCATATTTCCAACATCATACCTCCTTTATATCCAATAGTAATTCATCTCTTCATCCTCGGGGAAGTATCCCACATACCGAGATAAAAAAAACTTATACTTATGAAGTCCATAGTCCACTTCGTGGAACATCATTATCCTTTCCAGGGTCAAGCGTCCTTACAGGGGAATATTGGCCATCTCTGCATGGCACTTCTTCAACTGGGAAACATGAAACACATCATGAACTCCTGACAGTCCTTCAGGTGACTCCAACTTGTTGGCCACTTCTCCCATACGCTCCAAAACTCGGTATGGTCCTACAAATCTCGGGGTTAACTTTCCCTTAACTCCAAATAGTTTAACTCCTCGCAGAGGGAACACACGAAGACATGCTCCGTCTCCAATTTCATAGACTACCTCCTTTACACCCAATAATACTCCATACCCTCATATTCTTGGGGTATCCAACATATCGAGATAAAACTCATACTTATTTTGTTCGAAATCCACTTCGTGGAATATCATTACCTTTTTCCAAGGGTCAAGTTTCCTCACAGGGTACTACCACCCTTAAAATGTACAATCATCCATAGACCATATTTCTCATATCCTCGAAAATGGTCAAAATCTTTTCTTCATAGAGTAACAACTCATAGAATCCAAATCAATACCAATGATGCTAACTTTATTGATTCTCCAATTATTACAATCTCCTGCATTCCATTACATGCCTCAATCCGACACCTCACTAATAAAAGAAATGTCCACACTACTACTACTATACTTCTCGTTGCACTCAACTATTTGTCTCAAGTCTCCGTCTCCTTGGGGCATTCTCTGGCAAAGTGCCCTGCTTCATCACAACGGAAACATATTACTTCTGACATATCTCGGGGTTTCCTTGTGATTATATAGCCTCCTGGGGTCCTCATCTTCCCTTTTGGGCAATCATTGTGGTAGTGTCCTGAATTTTTGCACCTGTAACATGTGATATGACTCAGGTCATTTTTTTGTAGAAATTGGGTTGTTCCTGGGATCCAATCTACTTCTCTTCCTGGACTTTTCCGTTCCAATCAGGGCTTCTATTTCCTGTGGGTCATACTCTACTTCCTCTGTCGGGAATTCTACTAAATCCCCATTCAGACAATTTTGGGAGATGTGTCCTTCTTCTCCACATGAATAGCATGACTTGGTGCAGGGTTTATTTGGTTCTTCTTTGGGTGTGTCCTCCACCTCTTCCTTCATCACAGATTCCTCTAAAATTTCCATGAGGGCTCTTTTCATTGCTTCTTTCTTCTGCTGGTTGGTCCTTTGTACCATGGGGTAGATGTGACACTGAGAAGGGTAGTGGGTAGTCCCTTCACACAAGAAACAAGTGATCTGCCTAGTTGGGCATTCTTCAACTGGGTGACTTCCTTCACAATTTGGGCATTCATCCTTGTGTTCCTTATGGTTGCGTCCTATTTCTCCACAAGGCTTGTATGCACAAGGTTTCTTCATATCCTTTCCATAAGGCTTCAATTTCTGGGACACAAGACGAGATCTTTGTAGAGTCCACTTAAATTCTTTCCAAGTGGTTACTCTTTGCCATCCATTGGTGGTTTGGTACATCCTCCACCAAGTAGCAGCACCTCTTTCAAAACACTGAAGAGCATGCCGGGTCATATCCTTTCCGACTATAGGGTTATTCTTCATGTGATCCTCCATGTTCTGAATCCATCGGCCCGTCTCCAATTGACTCATCGGTCCAGAAAATACAAGCTCATCTCCATTCATCCTCTATTGGGTCCAAGGGTTTGGGGTGGGATAAGAGAGGTCGAGAGGGATGCACACAATACAAACAATAGTTTTGAAAAGAAAGATTTTATTGTGGCTGTCGGAAAAACAACAAACAAATGACAGCTCACAAACGTCGCATCTAACGTAGGTATAACAGGGGTTTGGTCTTCTAAAGGTCAAAAAATCTTCAAAGTCGCCAAACTCTTGAAGTCTTGTTAATGTCTCCGATGGCTTCTTCCAATCATGCTTGTCCTTCTCAAGTTCTTTTGCCAAATCATCTCTGTTGACGCGAAGTCTCTCGTGACGTCCTTTAATATTTCTGGAGTGGCATTCCAAACTTCTGGGTTTCAACATCCTTGACATGAACCATGATCCTACTGTCCTTCAGTTCCTGACGAGTCTTTGATGTCTCAGGGTTTTGCTCCTCTAGCTTGGCTACTTTCAGTTTCTGGGTTCTGAGTTCTTCATGAAACACTTCTTTGTCAAATACAGCTTCCTGCAGGTCCATCCTAAACCTCTTGATGTAATACTCCAGATCCTGGTGATACACTGGCTAAGGTTAAAACTTTGTCTTGCTGATAGGTGCTCCATCAGCCTTCTACCATCCAATCCTTCCATGCATCTTCATGCTTAAGTCCGCACAGTGACAATAGCATAAGCGGACGATAACATCATGGATAGCCGTGTTTATGCCCATGTTACTGCCATGAGCTTTCATTCCATAACTGATATCTCCTGTCTTTGGGTTTCTTAACAAAAACTTTGAGTTTCTAACTCTCCATGTTTCGGTCTTTCTCCGATACACCTTGCTCTCGGGTATTGACAGCTTCCATAGTCTGCCAAGTTCCATAAGGGTAACCTTCCTAGGTCATACACATCTGGCAATTCTTCAGAGCCTTCAAATTCTCCCAGTCTTCGGAGTCTTCAACCATTGTAGTTTCCATTATCATAATGCACAGTAAAATCCTCTTCATTCCAAAATGGTCTTAGTTGTCCGATATCTTGTACTTCTTGAAGTGGTCTCATCCGTCGAATCTTCGAGTGGTCCAAAAGGAAAAAGGGTATGGTCTCACTAAAAGGGAATATTTGAATAAGACTCGGAAAAGAAGAGAGGTAAAAGATCTTTTTGAAAAGGAAAGTTTTTTGAGAAAATCCTTCCTATGGGCTTGCCAGTTTCTAGGGTCACGTCCTACAGTTAACATGTGCTCTGATACCATCTTGTAGCGACCCGACCCGAATGGATCAAGTCTCTGTGCTTAAGTGTCATCCCTGGATCGGTATGCTGACACACACAGTACTCGAGGATTTATAACAGAGGTAAATCACATGTATAAAATAACGTAAATACTATTACCTCAATCCAAATAGCGGAAGTAACAAGGTTGTGGATTCCCATCAACACCAACGGCAAAGTTGAGTGTAGAAATCGTAACCCTAACGTATCACTTACTCGTCGTAAGATATCCTGCAACATGAAACGTTGCAGCCCGAAAACGGGTCAGCACATGGAATATGCTGGCAAATTCACACCATAGAGAAATGATGAACAAAGGCTATCACTACATGCATATATGGCTAGTGGAAAAGCTCTATGGTTATAATGTTTTTGCGAAAAGCCAATTTTTCCCTACTGCAAAGGAATAAATTTTATTTAACTATCATGGTGGTTGTGAAACATTGAGATGGTTGACAGCATCTCAATCCCAATTAAGTATCATCATTAACCCAACAATATTAATTAAAAGTAACATGATGAGATCAACGGGATAATCCAAGAACTAGATACTCAAGATGTCCATAACCGGGGACACGGCTAACCATGATTAGTTTGTACACTCTGCAGAGGTTTGCACACTTTTCCCCACAAGACTCGATCGCCTCCGTTTTATTTCTCGCACTGCATGGTGTTTGAGAAACGAATGACCGAGACACAGTCTTTCAGAAACAATCACTCTTTACTCTGGATGGACCGGTACACCTACTTTCCCCTACATCTGCTAGTCCACCTCTTCAAGAGATCATGTAACCTACTCAACTATGCTAGAGCCCATAATAGCTTGTGGCTGCACACGGAAGTTTCTAGCATGAATAATCTTATGATCCCTTTGAGCCTGGGTGGCGGACCTTATACATACAGACAACACTGGGTTCTCCAGGTGCCTCAATCCACCCAGATGTGAGTTTTAGTTGCCACCTTAAGTTGAACCATTAATAAACATCTCACATCTGTCATGAATATCACTCAAACCAAATCCACGTCTACGAGCATAGCATGGCAATAATAAAAGCAACGTAGAAGTAACTCCCAAGGGTTTGATAGGAAAACAGGTAATAGGTACTACCTCAACTACTTCCCAGTTCCCACAATTCATTTAGATCCTAATCATGCAAGTGTTTGAGGAAAACAGATCTAATGCAATAAAACTGGGTATGAACGGGGTATGATCAAAGTGTTACTTGCCTGCAATGTTGATGAAGATGATTCGCACTCAAAACTCTGGATAGATCTACTCGTCACACTCCGGTCAATCTATCGTAAGCAAGCAATAGTAACCACACATAAGCAATCACTCAAAAGATCGAGAAGAACGAAGAAGATAGTTCGGAAAACATCAAAACAAAGCAAATAACTCTTGCGACATAAAACAATTTCTAACAGTACCAAAATTATGTGAATTTGGCCTTATCAGAAAGTTTAGTCAAGAGCTTCGATTTGCAAAAAGAATCAACTCAAACGGAGTTACGGAACTCAAGTTATGAACAAAAGAAGTTTAAATACAAATCTATTTGAAATCAAATTTTAAAAATTTTAAAAACATGTTTAAGTTGTTTAACTGGATAGAGGGGATCATAACGAAAAAGTGGGCGTTGGTTTCGTTGGATTTGGACAAACGAGTGAAAAGTTATAGACGTTTGAAGAACAGGGACTAAACTGTAAATAAAATCAGCACAGATAAGTCCCTGGCGAAAAACTAAAATAAAAGAAAAGACTAAATAGCGAACGTGCGTTAACTAGTTCTAAACAGTGGACATTCGCAGTTTAGTAAAACCTAAAAAAAAAGATCTAGGTTTTTTTAATAAAACCAAAACGAATTAAAAAAACCGGTGCGGTTCACGGTTTATACCGGTTCGCAAATAAAAAAAATAAAACCGACTAGATCTAATCCTAGCCGTCCATCCTAGATCGAACGGACGACGGCGGCCGGTGGCTTACCGCGGCGGTGGGCGTCGACGTCGCCGGAGAAGACGACGGCGGCGGCTCGGCGATGAACGGGGCGACGGCTCCGGGCGTCGGCGGCGACTGCGGAGTAGCGGGGAAGGGGCGGCGTGGCGCGGCGGTGAGGTTGGTGGGGGTCGGCGGCGCTCGGGGAGTCGGAACGGAGCGCGGCGGCGGCGGCAGATCAAGTCGGGGCGGGAGCTCCGGCGAGGGCGGCGGTTGCGGCGGAGGAGGAGGAACGGGGCCCGGGGCCTCGGGTTTTATAGGAGAGGGGAGGAGGTGGCGTGGAGGAGGGGCAGGGCAAGGCGGCGGCGGTGTCCGGCTGGAGCACGGACGCCGAGGCGGTGCGGCGGCGTGCGGCGGGAGGAATCCCGCTCGGGGACGAGGCGGACGAGCAGCGTGGGCGGGGCCGTGGCCTGGCCTGGGAGCTGGGCCGGCCCAGTGGGCGAAGAGAGAGTTTTTTTATAAAACATTTCTCAGACAAAGAAAAATAATAAAATGAAATAAATAAAAATATTATATAGGCATATAATATATCAAAATTTTCAGAAAAATATTTCCTACAACGTGAACATTTTTGTAGAGTCAGATAAAATCCACACAAATTTTAATAAATCAAACAGTGCTGCTGCCTTAATAAAATCCAATAAAAATCATTTTAAAAATACCAAAATGATTTCAAATTTACTTTTCTCCAATTTTCTGATGTAGGGAATCATGTTACCCTATTTTCTGTATATTTTATTTTTGGAGAAAAATAATTTGAATAAAAACTCAAATAACTCCAATATTGAAAAATAATTTCAATGGGACTTTGATTAAATCCTTTGAAACTCCCAACTCATATTTCATATGTTTTGAAGAAGTCATTTTATCTTCGCTTGTGAAAATCATTGAGTTGCATAAAGTTTTAGAATTGGAAATATTCTCAAATGAAATTCAAATATTTTCAACACCCCCTTTCATTTAAATAAATGGAAGAAGTCATGTCATCTTCTCTCCAGGGTTTTGTGATGAAAAGAATTTGAATTCATGGAGACCATAAAAGCAAAATGAAAGTTTGGGAAAGTCCTTTTATTCCCTCTCATTTAACTTTCAAAAGATTTCGAATTCCACTCACTTTCAGTCAATCAATCCAATCTATCTGTTATTATAACATTCCAAAATTTAGAATTTTGGGATGTTACATCCCTCCTCGTCATGGAGAGCGCCGGGATGATGAAGATGGCCACCGGTGAGGGATCCCCCCTCCGGCAGGGTGCCGGAACAGGGTCCCAATTGGTTTGTCGTGGCTACAGAGGCTTGCGGTGGCGGAACTCCCGATCTATTCTATTCCCCGATGGTTTTAGGGTATATGGACATATATAGGCGAAAGAAGTCGGTCAGGGGAGCCACGAGGGGCCCATGAGGGTGGAGGACGCGCCCAGGGGGGTGGGCGCGCCCCCCTTCCTCGTGCCTTCCTAGTTGCTTCCCTTACGTACACTCCAAGTCTTCTGGATTGCTTCTATTCCAAAAATTACTCTCCCGAAGGTTTCATTCCGTTTGGACTCCGTTTGATATTCCTTTTCTGCGAAACACTGAAACAAGGGAAAAACAGAAACTGGCACTGGGCTCTAGGTTAATAGGTTAGTCCCAAATATAATATAAAAGTGCATAGTAAATCCCATTAAACATCCAAAACAGATAATATAATAGCATGGAACAATCAAAAATTATATATACGTTGGAGACGTATCAGTGACGATGGTGATCATGACGGTGCTTTGGAGATGGAGATCAAAGGCACAAGATGATGATGGCCAAATCATATCACTTATTTTGATTGCATGTGATGTTTATCCTTTATGCATCTTATTTTGCTTAGTACGGCGGTAGCATTATAAGATGATCCCTCACTAAATTTCAAGGTATAAGTGTTCTCCCTGAGTATGCACCGTTGCTACAGTTCGTCGTGCCGAGACACCACGTGATGATCGGGTGTGATAATCTCTATGTTCACATACAACGGGTGCAAGCCAGTTTTGCACACACAGAATACTCGGGTTAAACTTGACGAGCCTAGCATATGCAGATATGGCCTCGGAACACTGAGACCGAAAGGTCGAGCGTGAATCATATAGTAGATATGTAACGACCCGTGTACCTCTACTTCCTTCGACGAACTGGATTCATTTCGAAATTGCACGTTTCAAAGGTATAACCCCGAGGCGACGTTCGTGAACGAATGCATGTGTTGTATGAGTTGCTCGTGTGTGCACCGTGTCCGAGAGAGGTCTTTTGCACGTTCCTCGATTGCCATGCCGCCGTACCGTGGGAACCCGGATTCCGGGAGCACCCCACCATCCTTGCATGACACGCTCACGCCCACTTCTTTTGCACCGGTATCTCCATGAGCTACCGGAACCGATATGTTGTCGTGGCATCATTTTCGGATTCGTTGCCGTGGCACCCCTTTCTTCCTCCATGGTGACAAATGCTTCTTAACATGCTCATGTCAACATTTTCATAAAAATTGCATAAAACTTGCATATGTCATTCGCATCATGATAACAACATTTAATATGTCTAAAATTGATGTTTGCATTAAAATTGTTAAATGACATGAGGATTTTCCAGAATTATTGTTTGTTGTTCCAGCCTCATTTAATCTTGCCTAAATAGTTAGTTTACTTATGCTTCACCCCTTGCCATGTTTAATAACATTTAATATTGTTGGGTACATAAATGAGGGAGAACTAAATAATTGATGTGGTGTTTCGTCAATATGCAACTCGTTGCATATTGAGCTCCACTTAATTTGTAGTGTTGTTTGTTGCACTTTGCCATGCCATGCTCATTAAATCGGACATGCATCATACTTGTTTGCGCATCATGCCATGTGTATGTGGTGGTTGTTTACTATGTTGTTTGTTTCTTTCCGGGTTGCTTCTCTCGTTAGCTTCGGTTTCTTTCCGGAGTTGTGAGGATTCGTTCGACTCCGTCTGTTTGTCTTCTTCATGGACTCATTCTTCTTCCTAGCGGGATCTCAGGAAAGATGACCATACCCTCGAAATCACTTCTATCTTTGCTTGCTAGTTGTTCGCTCTATTGCCATGCTGCGCTACCTACCTCTTGCCATATCATGCCTCCCATATTTCCATGTCAAGCCTCTAACCCACCTTTTTCCTAGCAAACCGTTGTTTGGCTATGTTACCACTTTTGCTCAGCCCCTCTTATAGCGTTGCTAGTTGCAGGTGAAGATGAAGATTGCTCCATGTTGGATTATGTTTATGTTGGGATATCACAATATCTCTTATTTAATTAATGCATCTATATACTTGGTAAAGGGTGGAAGCTCGGCCTTATGCCTGGTGTTTTGTTCCACTCTTGCCGCCCTAGTTTCCGTCATACCGGTGTTATGTTCCTTGATTTTGCGTTCCTTACGCGGTTGGGTGATTTATGGGACCCCCTTGGCAGTTCGCTTTGAATAAAACTCCTCCAGCAAGGCCCAACCTTGGTTTTACCATTTGACTACCTAAACCTTTTTTCCCTTGGGTTCTGCAGACTCAAGGGTCATCTTTATTTTAACCCCCCCGGGCCAGTGCTCCTCTGAGTGTTGGTCCAAACTAGAGCACCGTGCGGGACCATCCCTTGGCAACTTGGGTTACGTCGGTACCTGTACGCTTAGCTTATCCGGTGTGCCCTGAGAACGAGATATGTGCAGCTCCTATCGGGATTTGTCGGCACAGCGGGCAGTTTTTCTGGTCTTGTTTTACCATTGTCGAAATGTCTTGTAAACCGGGATTCCGAGACTGATCGGGTCTTCCTGGGAGAAGGTTTATCCTTCGTTGACTGTGAGAGCTTATAATGGGCTAAGTTGGGACACCCCTGCAGGGTATAAACTTTCGAGAGCCGTGCCCGCGGTTATGTGGCAGATGGGAATTTGTTAATATCCGGTTGTAGAGAACTTGACACTCGACTTAATTAAAACGCATCAACCGCGTGTGTAGTCATGATGGTCTCTTCTCGGCGGAGTCCGGGAAGTGAACACGGTTCTTGTGTTATGTTTGACGTAAGTAGGAGTTCAGGATCACTTCTTGATCATTGCTAGTTCACGACCATTCCATGGCTTCTCTTCTCGCTCTTATTTGCGTATGTTAGCCACCATATATGCTAGTGCTTGCTGCAGCTCCACCTCAATACCCCATCCTTTCCTATAAGATTAAATAGTCTTGATCTCGCGGGTGTGAGATTGCTGAGTCCTCGTGACTCACAGATACTTCCAAAGCAGTTGCAGGCGCCGATGATACCAGTACAGGTGACGCAATCGAGCTCAAGTGGGAGCTCGATGAAGATCTTGTTCGTTGTGTTGTTTCTGTTCTTGTTGATCAGTAGTGGAGCCCAGTTGGGACGATCGGGGATCTAGCAGTTGGGTTGTCTTCTTTTATTTTGGTTCCGTAGTCGGACCTATGTGTGTATCTTGAATGATGTATGAATTATTATGTATTGTGTGAAGTGGCGATTGTAAGCCAACTCTTTATCCCATTCTTGTTCATTACATGGGATTGTGTGAAGATGACCCTTCTTGCGACTAAACCACAATGCGGTTATGCCTCTAAGTCGTGCCTCGACACGTGGGAGATATAGCCGCATCATGGGCGTTACAAGTTGGTAATCAGAGCCATCCCCGACTTAGGAGCCCCCTGCTTGATCGAATCATTGGCGTTGTTGAGTCCAGAACAAAAATGTTTTGAGTCTTAGGATTATATATATCGGAGAGTAGGATTCTTTTTACTCCTCAGTCCCTTCGTCGCTCTGGTGAGGCCTCCTGACGTAGAAGTTTTGACTCTTCTCTCCTCAAATTTCACTAAAAAAAATTTAGGATCACGCGGGTATCTTGGAATCGTTCCGATGGTTTTGTGACGAGAACATTGTTCTTGGTGCCTCCTGACATTTAGGGGTTGTGGCAGTGTCCCAGGGAGTTGAGCTCCGAGGTGTTGTCGTCACAATTTTATCATTGCAGTTCTGGAACACCTGTGTTTAGCCGACATCGAAATCTCTTTTATGCAGTTGTTGGTGAGATCACCTCAACGCCACCCAGTACTGGGGCGGGAGTTCGGGAGTATTGCCATAACTCGTATAACGGATGCTTTTCGAAGGTTGAGGTAAACGATTTCCGAAGGTTTCTTGGTTATGTGTTGACGGATGGATACAGCTGGATCTAGGGATTGTTAGTTTGGGTGATATATTTTGTGTCCCCTGTATCCCCAACACCAGATTGCATAACCAGAAAGTTTCGGGAGTTTATAAGTGGGAATTCAAGTAGCTCTTAGGATATCTTTCCGACAGACGCATGATATGAGATTGGGGTTCGACGTCTAGTGGTCCGCCTTTCCACGGTTGGTTTTACAGTGGTCTCTAGTGTCTTAAAGAGTCCTTGGCTATGCCGACTCGGGGACGCTTCGTATGTCATGTGCACTGCCTTGTACATGATGGTGCTGTACGATTGAGCCCGTGTGGGCCCCACCACGAAAACTTCGGACGAAATCTCTATCATATGTTTGTTCCGGCTTATTTTGCAAAGCCAATCCTTTGTTTTGTTTTAAGTTGTGGTATTCGAGTTGCTTCGAAGTCAAATGTGGATTCCTTACCTTTTCCAAGTGGTGTTCTCATATTCCAATGTGGATACTAATCATTCTTGACCATCGAGATTGCCACCTTAATTCTATTTCCAACCGGTGCGTTTCTCTTCGAGATGATCCCATCATTCTCCCCATTCGGAAGATCAATAATAAGTTTTCTCAACGGTGTTCGTTTCATCCGACCCAAGTTGCCTTTGTTTTCCCACCCTCCCACCCTTTTTCTTCAAGGACTCAGATTTCTTAATCAAGTATCCTTTTTATTGATGCAAAGTCTCTTCATTCTTTTCTTTCAATGTTCTTATCCGGTGATTTCCCATGAAGATACTAACGGAGCTTCAAGTTTATTATTCTTCATTTTTTTCCTCTCCGGTGGACTAAATTCAAGCTTTCAGTGTTGATCATATTCCTTTCCTCGCTTCAATGCTTTCTCATACCGGTGTACCTCTCACTATTTTTCATTGGTTCCGGAGTGCCGAAGATATCTCAGAAGATTTGTGTCTCCATTATCAATCTGTTCAAGCTATTTTGAGGTTGTTATCACATTCAAGCCATTTAATTGAACCGGCGCAATCTCTCTTTTAAATCGTTCAACGATGTATCTTTTGAGTGGGCCCTAACCCACAGGTCTTTTCCCAGGATCTTACCTGACTCTTCTAATTTTCCCGGAGCTTCTAAAATTCTTTTCAAAGTTTGACGTAAGAAGGAATTATCATCAGTCAAATGTCTTTCTCCAAGATCTTTCAAATTATTTTCATTGTTGATTCAACCTTTCTATTCTTCATGGTTCCGGAGTGCCTCAATAATTCATGGTGATGTTTCTCATCATCATTCTCAACATTTGAAGACCGAAGAAGAGTTTCCCTTAAATCTTGTCCATTCTCTTGAGGATTCATGGTTCTAGCTTGATGTCGTCCTCTCATAATTGTTTTCGATTATGAGAATTCTTTTCACCCATCCGGGGCAATTCATGAGTCTTTTCAGTTTGATTCTCCGGAGCTCATCATCTCAGAATTATTCATTCTCAATTTTCAGATCTCGTTCTCCAAATCTTATCGGTGCACCGCTCAAGTATTCCCTAGTCAGCTCGTGATCTCTTCGTTCACTTGTATCTAAATTCTCTCAAGTATCTTCGTTCATTTTCTAATTCGTCCCGATGTTTCTTTATATTATCTTCGTTGATTTTTAGATTCTTACGGTGGTTCGTTCAAGAGTTCTCTTCCTTCGTTATCATATCAATTTATTCGTTGTTTCAATCCTACCGTTGGTTCGTTGAAGACTTTTCTCAAGTTTGCGCTATATCTATCTTAATCCTTTCTACGAGAATAAGTAGTATGCCAAATCCGTTGCTTGTCATCAATCTAAATTGGTGAAGGATACGCGTAATGTAATTCTTATTCTTGTTTTCCTCCAAGTGTTTAATTCCTTCTTCCGGAGTTCGTTCATGATATCAAATTTTCGGTTCCAAGTTGTTCATCTTTTCTTTCCGGAGCTCCAAGTTATTTCAATTATATCATTTCAAAGCTTCATCTAATCATTGCAAGGCTTCTCCCGGAGTTCTTTTCAATTTTCCCTTTCGTTTGATCATTCTTTTATTATCGTAGTTCTTCATGGAGGATCAACATGGTGGCTCATCAAGGATTCCTTTCATTCTTCAATTGTTCTTCAAGATTTCTCTCGGAGTCAAGATCCGTCAAGCTATACTCTAAAAAAACATGGTGTTCAACACATGTTTTGTTATGTGGAGTCCAAGCATTCTTCATCTTGCATTCTGAAGTGCAATTCGTTCTACCTTATCATTTGAGGTGGTGTTATGTCATTCTTGACAATTTGAGTTCGTGTTTCATGTTTCACATGTTGTCAAGAATGAGATATGTTAAATCCACCAATCTCTTTGTTGGAGTTATCTTGTGTCATGTTTCACCTAAAGCCTTCCCTAAGGAATGTTGCTAATTGTGGTGTCTAACAATGATCCAAGTTTTCTCCTATCCTTTCGGCGAGAGAAGTTTTCATCTCTTCGTTGATCTCAAGCAAGCAATTGTTTCCGTTAGTGGCGGGTTGTCACCTCATAATTTTGAGATGTGTTCCATAAGCCCACAACAAGCTTGTTCTTTTCGTTGTTGATTTTTCCAACAACTCCGTTCAATCCTACTTCGTAAGGATGCTCTTTAAAATTCATTTATGGTAGGAGATGTTGGTTTCATTCTTCGTTCTATTCACTCCAACTATCTAACTTTCATGCATTGTTTTCGGAGGCTTTGTGATGTTGCTCTCTTCGACCAATCATCTTGTTTTGTCAAGATCATGTAATTTTTCCTTTCTTATCCATTTAGCCGGAGTGTCGTGTTTTCATTCGAGCTCTCTCATCTTATCAAGTTTTGTCTCCTTCCTCAACAGGAGGGCTATCTGAAATCTTTCTTTCCCCTTGTGCCATTCTTTCATTAGTTCCGGAGGCAATGTGTTGTTAATTTCATCGAGTATCCTCTCATCTTGTCAAGATCATGTTCAATTCCTTCCATTTACAGTCGGAGTGCTGCCCAAATTATATCATTCTTATTCCTTCCTATCTTGTTTTAACCGGAGTGGTTTAAATATCTATTGTGTCACTTAACCTCAAGGTTCTCATGGTGTTCCTTGCTTCCGTTTACTACGGAGTTCTCTCAATTCGCTTATCTTCGTTGTGTATTTTCCTCAAGCTTTGCGACCTCTCAAGGTTCTTTGGTTTCACTCGTTTGTCAAAGAAGCAACTTTGTTTTTCCTCTTCCTCTTCCGCATTTCTCTCCGGTGCCATCCTAGATCTCGGGACGAGATCCTCTTGTAGTGGTGGAGTGTTGTAACGGCCCGTGTACCTCTACTTCCTTCGACGAACTGGATTCGTTTCGAAATTGCACGTTTCAAAGGTATAACCCCGAGGCGACGTTCGTGAACGAATGCATGTGTTGTATGAGTTGCTCGTGTGTGCACTGTGTCCGAGAGAGGTCTTTTGCACGTTCCTCGATTGCCATGCCGCCGTACCGTGGGAACCCGGAATCCGGGAGCACCCCACCATCCTTGCATGACACGCTCACGCCCACTTCTTTTGCACCGGTATCTCCATGAGCTACCGGAACCGATATGTTGTCGTGGCATCATTTTCGGATTCGTTGCCGTGGCACCCCTTTCTTCCTCCATGGTGACAAATGCTTCTTAACATGCTCATGTCAACATTTTCATAAAAATTGCATAAAACTTGCATATGTCATTCGCATCATGATAACAACATTTAATATGTCTAAAATTGATGTTTGCATTAAAATTGTTAAATGACATGAGGATTTTCCGAAATTATTGTTTGTTGTTCCGGCCTCATTTAATCTTGCCTAAATAGTTAGTTTACTTATGCTTCACCCCTTGCCATGTTTAATAACATTTAATATTGTTGGGTACATAAATGAGGGAGAACTAAATAATTGATGTGGTGTTTCGTCAATATGCAACTCGTTGCATATTGAGCTCCACTTAATTTGTAGTGTTGTTTGTTGCACTTTGCCATGCCATGCTCATTAAATCGGACATGCATCATACTTGTTTCGCGCATCATGCCATGTGTATGTGGTGGTTGTTTACTATGTTGTTTGTTTCTTTCCGGGTTGCTTCTCTCGTTAGCTTCGGTTTCTTTCCGGAGTTGTGAGGATTCGTTCGACTCCGTCTGTTTGTCTTCTTCATGGACTCGTTCTTCTTCCTAGCGGGATCTCAGGCAAGATGACCATACCCTCGAAATCACTTCTATCTTTGCTTGCTAGTTTTTCGCTCTATTGCCATGCCGCGCTAGCTACCTCTTGCCATATCATGCCTCCCATATTTCCATGTCAAGCCTCTAACCCACCTTTTTCCTAGCAAACTGTTGTTTGGCTATGTTACCGCTTTTGCTCAGCCCCTCTTATAGCGTTGCTAGTTGCAGGTGAAGATGAAGATTGCTCCATGTTGGATTATGTTTATGTTGGGATATCACAATATCTCTTATTTAATTAATGCATCTATATACTTGGTAAAGGGTGGAAGGCTCGGCCTTATGCCTGGTGTTTTGTTCCACTCTTGCCGCCCTAGTTTCCGTCATACCGGTGTTATGTTCCTTGATTTTGCGTTCCTTACACGGTTGGGTGATTTATGGGACCCCCTTGGCAGTTCGCTTTGAATAAAACTCCTCCAGCAAGGCCCAACCTTGGTTTTACCATTTGACTACCTAAGCCTTTTTTTCCCTTGGGTTCTGCAGACTCAAGGGTCATCTTTATTTTAACCCCCCCGGGCCAGTGCTCCTCTGAGTGTTGGTCCAAACTAGAGCACCGTGCGGGACCATCCCTTGGCAACTTGGGTTACGTCGGTACCTGTACGCTTAGCTTATCCGGTGTGCCCTGAGAACGAGATGTGTGCAGCTCCTATCGGGATTTGTCGGCACAGCGGGCGGTTTTGCTGGTCTTGTTTTACCATTGTCGAAATGTCTTGTAAACTGGGATTCCGAGACTGATCGGGTCTTCCTGGGAGAAGGTTTATCCTTCGTTGACCGTGAGAGCTTATAATGGGCTAAGTTGGGACACCCCTGCAGGGTATAAACTTTCGAGAGCCGTGCCCGCGGTTATGTGGCAGATGGGAATTTGTTAATATCCGGTTGTAGAGAACTTGACACTCGACTTAATTAAAACGCATCAACCGCGTGTGTAGTCGTGATGGTCTCTTCTCGGCGGAGTCCGGGAAGTGAACACGGTTCTTGTGTTATGTTTGACGTAAGTAGGAGTTCAGGATCACTTCTTGATCATTGCTAGTTCACGACCGTTCCATGGCTTCTCTTCTCGCTCTTATTTGCGTATGTTAGCCACCATATATGTTAGTGCTTGCTGCAGCTCCACCTCATTACCCCATCCTTTCCTATAAGCTTAAATAGTCTTGATCTCGCGGGTGTGCGATTGTTGAGTCCTCGTGACTCACAGATACTTCCAAAACAGTTGCAGGTGCCGATGATACCAGTACAGGTGACGCAACTGAGCTCAAGTGGGAGCTCGATGAAGATCTTGTTCGTTGTGTTGTTTCTGTTCTTGTTGATCAGTAGTGGAGCCCAGTTGGGACGATCGGGGATCTAGCAGTTGGGTTGTCTTCTTTTAGTTTGGTTCCGTAGTCGGACCTATGTGTGTATTTTGAATAATGTATGAATTATTATGTATTGTGTGAAGTGGCGATTGTAAGCCAACTCTTTATCCCATTCTTGTTCATTACATGGGATTGTGTGAAGATGACCCTTCTTGCGACTAAACCACAATGCGGTTATGCCTCTAAGTCGTGCCTCGACACGTGGGAGATATAGCCGCATCGTGGGCGTTACAAGATATGATCAACATAGTGATGTTCACCATTGAAAACTACTCCATCTCACGTGATGATCGGACATGGTTTAGTTGATATGGATCACGTGATCATTTAGATGCCTAGAGGGATGTCTATCTAAGTGGGAGTTCTTAAGTAATATGATTAATTGAACTTTAATTTATCATGAACTTAGTCCTGATAGTTTTTGCATATCTATGTTGTAGAACAATAGCTCACGTATAGCTCCCCTGTTTTATTTTTTATATGTTCCTAGAGAAAAAATAAGTTGAAAGATGATAGTAGGAATGGTGCGGATTGGGTCCATGATCTGAGGATTATCCTCATTGTTGCACAGAAGAATTATGTCCTTGATGCACCGCTAGGTGACGGACCTATTGCAGGAGCATATGCAGACGTTATGAATGTTTGGCAAGCTCGGTATGATGACTACTTGATAGTTTAGTGCGCCATGCTTTACGGCTTAGAACCGGGACTTCAAAAACATTTTGAACACCACTGAGCATATAAGATGTTCCAAGAGCTAAAATTGGTATTTCAGACTCATGACCGAGTCAAGAGGTATGAGACCTCTAACAAGTACTTTGCCTACAAGATGGAGGAGAATAGCTCAACCAGTGAGCATGTGCTCAGAATGTCTGAGTACTACAATCGCTTGAATCAAGTGGGAGTTAATTTTCCAGATAAGATAGTGATTGACAGAGTTCTCTAGTCACTATCACCAAGTTACTGGAACTTCGTGATGAACTATAATATGCAAGGGATGACAAAAATGATTCCCGAGCTCTTCGTGATGCTGAAATAGACGAAGGTAGAAATCAAGAAAAGCATCAAATGTTGATGGTTGACAAGACCACTAGTTTCAAGTAAAAGGGCAAGGGAAAGAAAGGGAACTTCAAGAAGAATGGCAAGTAAGTTGCCACTTCCATGAAGAAGCCCAAAGCTAGACCCAAGCCTGAAACTGAGTGCTTCTACTGCAAAGGAAATGGTCACTGGAAGCGGAACCACCCCAAATACTTGGCGGATAAGAAGGATGGCAAAGTGAACAAAAGTATATATGATATACATGTTATTGATGTGTACTTTACTAGTGTTCATAGTATCCCCTGGGTATTTGATACTGGTTCAGTTTCTATGATTAGTAACTCGAAACAAGAGTTACAAAATGAACAAAGACTAGTTGAGGGCGAGCTGACGATGTGCGTTGGAAATGATTCCAAAGGTTGATAAGATCACCATTGCACACTCCCTTTACCTTCGGGATTAGTGTTGAACCTAAAATAAATGTTACTTGGTGTTTGCGTTGAGCATAATATGATTGGATCATGTTTATTGCAATACAGTTATTCATTTAAGTCAAAGAATAATTGTTATTCTGTTTACATGAATAAAACCTTCTGTGGTCATACACCCAACACTACTGCAGGATGGTCCAAACGCGACACTATGATCAGAGACCCTTCGACGAAACTGTGTGCGATGCCATAATCGCAAACGGTGCTGTAAAAGAACCGTCAAAAAGGTGCAAAACATTTGCGATGGCGGAGCTATGAAACACGATTCAGATTTTAGTTGCGTGTGCGGTGCAGGGCATATGGTTCAGCTCAATGAACTATTTGCGATGAGGCGGAACAAAAGAAACGGGCAGCCTGATGAAGGCATGTGCGATATAGAGCATACGGTTCACTTAGATGAACTATTTGTGATTAGGCAACACAAAAGAAACGGTCAACCAGATCAAGGTGTGTGTGATACGCGGCAAACAGGTCCGTAGTCAGAAATGTGTGCGAAGACCAATAATAACACAGACGATTGCTGCTAATAAGCCATGTGAATTGCTCTGTCTATAGTAGAATAACATGTATATATATATAAATAATTGAAATAAACATCTAATTACATAAGTGACTATACAAATCATTCGCACACACCTCAATAAACAATTGCATGCATTCTAAAGTAGGAGAAACAATCGTCTAGTCATCTACTTCTTGTGAAGCTCCCGCCACTGCTATGTGGCTCGATCCCTCGTCTGGGTCAGGAAGAAGACAGTTCCTCATGTCAGCGATCCGCCTGTACATCTCGTAGCTTGTGTACGTGTCCATGGCCGCGTACTTGACATGTTGTTAATCTAGTCTCTCATGCCACACACAGTGCCAGGCGTTCTTGTCCTTATTGCTCTCTACCTTCATCTTCGCGTAGTAGGGGTCGATGATGGCCGAGGCGAGGTCAACCAGGGAGTTCAGTTTGTTTTTGTCGCTGCCCCAGACCTTGTAGTGGTGCTGGATGTTGACAAGATTCGGGCATTTAAGTCCGAAACCTTGAGCGCTTTTAGATCGTTGGTGGTGTCCATCGTAGCAAAACTGTAGTCGGAGCTGTTGATAAACCTGGAGAAACGCTCGCGAGGCCTTGTGGCAAGGTGGTTGTCGGATGTGGGGTTCCGGCAAACCCTTAAGGTTCGAACTCTGGGGTGCACGCGAAGTCTTCCCCTCCTACCGATCCACGCCCTAGCTCGCTAAGATCTCGCGGGCGAACTCGACGAACTCGCAACACAGAAAGACACGAGGGTTATACTGGTTCGGGCCACCGTTGTGGTGTAATACCCTACTCCAGTGTGTGTGTGTGTGTTGGGGAACGTAGTAATTTCAAAATTTCTACGCACACACAAGATCATGGTGATGCATAGCAATGAGAGGGGAGAGTGTTGTCCACGTACCCTCGTAGACCGAAAGCGGAAGCGTTATCACAACGCGGTTGATGTAGTCGTACGTATTCACGATCCGACCGATCCAAGTACCGAACATACGACACCTCCGAGTTCAGCACACGTTCAGCTCGATGACGTCCCTCGAACTCCGATCCAACCGAGCTTTGAGGGAGAGTTCTGTCAGCACGACGGCGTGGTGACGATGATGGTGTTCTACCGACACAGGGCTTCGCCTAAGCACCGCTACGATATTATCGAGGTGGACTATGGTGGAGGGGGGCACCGCACACGGCTAAGAGATCAAGAGATCAATTGTTGTGTCTTTGGGGTGCCCCCTGCCCCGTATATAAAGGAGCAAGGGGGGAGGCGGCCGGCCTAGGAGGAGGGCGCGCCAAGGGGGAGTCCTACTCCCGGTACTCCCACCGGGAGTAGGACTCCTCCTTTCCTTGTTGGAGTAGGAGAAGGGCAAGGAGAAGGAGAAGGAAGGAAGGGGGCGCCCCCCTCCCTAGTCCAATTCGGACTAGTCCATGGGGAGGGGTGCGGCCACCCTTTGGGACCTTTCTCTCCTTTCCCATATGGCCCATTAAGGCCCAATACGAATTCCCATAACTCTCCGTACTCCGAAAAATACACGAATCACTCGGAACCTTTCCGATGTCCGAATATAGTCGTCCAATATATCGATCTTTACGTCTCGACCATTTCGAGACTCCTCGTCATGTCCCTAATCTCATCCGAGACTCTGAACTCCTTTGGTACATCAAAACACATAAACTCATAATATAACCGTCATCTAACTTTAAGCGTGCGGACCCTACGGGTTCGAGAACTATGTAGACATGACCGAGAAACGTCTCCGGTCAATAACCAATAGCGGAACCTGGATGCTCATATTGGCTCCCACATATTCTATGAAGATCTTTATCGGTCAAACCGCATAACAACATACGTTGTTCCCTTTGTCATCGGTATGTTTCTTGCCCGAGATTCGATCGTCGGTATCTCAATACCAAGTTCAATCTCGTTACCGGCAAATCTCTTTACTCGTTCCGTAATACATAATCCTGCAACTAGCTCAATAGTTGCAATGCTTGCAAGGCTTATAGTGATGTGCATTACCGAGTGGGCCTAGAGATACCTCTCCGACAATCGGAGTGACAAATCCTAATCTCGAAATACGCCAACCCAACAAGTACCTTCGGAGACACCTGTAGAGAACCTTTATAATCACCCAGTTACATTGTGACGTTTGGTAGCACACAAAGTGTTCCTCCGGTAAACGGGAGTTGCATAATCTCATAGTCATAGGAACATGTATAAGTCATGAAGAAAGCAATAGCAACATACTAAACGATCGAGTGCTAAGCTAACGGAATGGGTCAAGTCAATCACATCATTCTCCTAATGATGTGATCCCGTTAATCAAATGACAACTCATGTCTATGGCTAGGAAACATAACCATCTTTGATCAACGAGCTAGTCAAGTAGAGGCATACTAGTGACACTCTGTTTGTCTATGTATTCACACATGTATCATGTTTCCGGTTAATACAATTCTAGCATGAATAATAAACATTTATCATGATATAAGGAAATAAATAATAAATTTATTATTGCCTCTAGGGCATATTTCCTTCAGTCTCCCACTTGCACTAGAGTCAATAATCTAGATTACACAGTAATGATTCTAACACCCATGGAGCCTTGGTGTTGATCATGTTTTGCTCGTGGAAGAGGCTTAGTCAACGGGTCTGCAACATTCAGATCCGTATGTATCTTGCAAATTTCTATGTCTCCCACCTGGACTAAATCCCGGATGGAATTGAAGCGTCTCTTGATGTGCTTGGTTCTCTTGTGAAATCTGGATTCCTTCGCCAAGGCAATTGCACCAGTATTGTCACAAAAGATTTTCATTGGACCCGATGCACTAGGTATGACACCTAGATCGGATATGAACTCCTTCATCCAGACTCCTTCATTTGCTGCTTCCGAAGCAGCTATGTATTCCGCCTCACACGTAGATCCCGCCACAACGCTTTGTTTAGAACTGCACCAACTGACAGCTCCACCGTTCAATGTAAACACGTATCCGGTTTGCGATTTAGAATCGTCCGGATCAGTGTCAAAGCTTGCATCAACGTAACCATTTACGATGAGCTCTTTGTCACCTCCATAAACGAGAAACATATCCTTAGTCCTTTTTAGGTATTTCAGGATGTTCTTGACCGCTGTCCAGTGATCCACTCCTGGATTACTTTGGTACCTCCCTGCTAGACTTATAGCAAGGCACACATCAGGTTTGGTACACAACATTGCATACATGATAGAGCCTATGGCTGAAGCATAGGGAACATCTTTCATCTTCTCTCTATCTTCTGTAGTGGTCGGGCATTGAGTCTTACTCAACTTCACACCTTGTAACACAGGCAAGAACCCTTTCTTTGCTTGATCCATTTTGAACTTCTTCAAAACTTTGTCAAGGTATGTGCTTTGTGAAAGTCCAATTAAGCGTCTTGATCTATATCTATAGATCTTGATGCCCAATATATACGCAGCTTCACCGAGGTCTTTCATTGAAAAACTCTTATTCAAGTATCCCTTTATGCTATCCAGAAATTCTATATCATTTCCAATCAGCAATATGTCATCCACATATAATATCAGAAATGCTACAGAGCTCCCACTCACTTTCTTGTAAATACAGGCTTCTCCAAAAGTCGGTACAAAACCAAATGCTTTGATCACACTATCAAAGCATTTATTCCAACTCCGAGAGGCTTGCACCAGTCCATAAATGGATCGCTGGAGCTTGCACACTTTGTTAGCTCCCTTTGGATCAACAAAACCTTCCGGTTGCATCATATACAACTCTTCTTCCAGAAATCCATTCAGGAATGCAGTTTTGACATCCATTTGCCAAATTTCATAATCATAAAATGCGGCAATTGCTAACATGATTCGGACAGACTTAAGCATCGCTACGGGTGAGAAGGTCTCATCATAGTCAATCCCTTGAACTTGTCGAAAACCTTTTGCAACAAGTCGAGCTTTATAGACAGTAACATTACCGTCAGCGTCAGTCTTCTTCTTGAAGATCCATTTATTCTCAATTGCTTGCCGATCATCGGGCAAGTCAACCAAAGTCCACACTTTGTTCTCATACATGGATCCCATCTCAGATTTCATGGCCTCAAGCCATTTCGCGGAATCTGGGCTCACCATCGCTTCTTCATAGTTTGTAGGTTCGTCATGGTCCAGTAACATAACTTCCAGAACAGGATTACCATACCACTCTGGTGCGGATCTTACTCTGGTTGACCTACGAGGCTCAGTAATAACTTGATCTGAAGTTTCATGATCATCATCATTAACTTCCACACTAATTGGTGTAGGTGTCGCAGAAACCGATTTCTGCGATGAACTACTTTCCAATAAGGGAGCAGGTACAGTTACCTCATCAAGTTCTACTTTCCTCCCACTCACTTCTTTCGAGAGAAACTCCTTCTCCAGAAAAATTCCGAATTTAGCAACACAAGTTTTGCCTTCGGATCTGTGACAGAAGGTGTACCTAACAGTCTCCTTTGGGTATCCTATGAAGACACATTTCTCCGATTTGGGTTCGAGCTTATCAGGTTGAAGCTTTTTACATAAGCATCGCAGCCCCAAACTTTAAGAAATGACAACTTTGGTTTCTTGCCAAACCACAGTTCATAAGGCGTCGTCTCAACGGATTTTGATGGTGCCCTATTTAACGTGAATGCGGCCGTCTCTAAAGCATAACCCCAAAACGATAGCGGTAAATCAGTAAGAGACATCATAGATCGCACCATATCTAGTAGAGTACGATTACGACGTTCGGACACACCATTACGCTGTGGTGTTCCGGGTGGCGTGAGTTGCGAAACTATTCCGCATTGTTTCAAATGAAGACCAAACTCATAACTCAAATATTCTCCTCCACGATCAGATCGTAGAAACTTTATTTTCTTGTTACGATGATTTTCAACTTCACTCTGAAATTCTTTAAAGTTTTCAAATGTTTCAGACTTATGTTTCATTAAGTAGATATACCCATATCTGCTCAAATCATCTGTGAAGGTGAGAAAATAACGATATCCGCCACGAGCCTCAATATTCATCGGACCACATACATCTGTATGTATGATTTCCAACAAATCTGTTGCTCTCTCCATAGTTCCGGAGAATGGCGTTTTAGTCATCTTGCCCATGAGGCACGGTTCGCAAGTACCAAGTGATTCATAATCAAGTGGTTCCAAAAGTCCATCAGTATGGAGTTTCTTCATGCGCTTTACACCGATATGACCTAAACGGCAGTGCCACAAATAAGTTGCACTATCATTATCAACTCTGCATCTTTTGGCTTCAATATTGTGAATATGTGTATCACTACTATCGAGATTCAACAAAAATAGACCACTCTTCAAGGGTGCATGACCATAAAAGAGATTACTCATATAAATAGAACAACCATTATTCTCTGATTTAAATGAATAACCGTCTCGCATCAAACAAGATCCAGATATAATGTTCATGCTTAACGTTGGCACCAAAAAACAATTATTTAGGTCTAAAACTAATCCCGAAGTAGATGTAGAGGTAGCGTGCCGACCGCGATCACATCGACTTTGGAACCATTTCCCACGCGCATCGTCACCTCGTCCTTAGCCAATCTTCGCTTAATCCGTAGCCCCTGTTTCGAGTTGCAAATATTAGCAACAGAACTAGTATCAAATACCCAGGTGCTACTGCGAGCATTAGTAAGGTACACATCAATAACATGTATATCACATATAACTTTGTTCACCTTGCCATCCTTCTTATCCGCCAAATACTTGGGGCAGTTCCGCTTCCAGTGACCAGTCTGCTTGCAGTAGAAGCACTCAGTCTCAGGCTTAGGTCCAGACTTGGGTTTCTTCTCCTGAGCAGCAACTTGCTGCTGTTCTTCTTGAAGTTCCCCTTCTTCTTCCCTTTGCCCTTTTTCTTGAAACTGGTGGTCTTATTGACCATCAACACTTGATGCTCCTTTTTGATTTCTACCTCCGCATCCTTTAGCATTGCGAAGAGCTCGGGAATTGTCTTATCCATCCCTTGCATGTTATAGTTCATCATGAAGCTCTTGTAGCTTGGTGGCAGTGATTGGAGAATTCTATCAATGACGCTATCATCCGGAAGATTAACTCCCAGTTGAATCATGTGATTATTATACCCAGACATTTTGAGTATATGCTCACTGACAGAACTATTCTCCTCCATCTTGCAGCTGTAGAACTTATTGGAGACTTCATATCTCTCAATCCGGGCATTCTTTTGAAATATTAACTTCAACTCCTGGAACATCTCATATGCTCCATGACGTTCAAAACGTCGTTGAAGTCCCGGTTCTAAGCCGTAAAGCATGGCACATTGAACTATCGAGTAGTCATCAACACGTGACTGCCAGGCATTCACAATGTCTGCAGTTGCTGGCGCAGGTGGTGCACCTAGCGGTGCTTCCAGGACGTAATTCTTCTGTGCAGCAATGAGGATAATCCTCAAGTTACGGATCCAGTCCGTGTAATTGCTACCATCATCTTTCAACTTTGCTTTCTCAAGGAACGCATTAAAATTCAACGGAACAACAGCACGGGCCATCTATCTACAATCAACATAGACAAGCAAGATACTATCAGGTACTAAGTTCATGATAAATTCAAGTTCAATTAATCATATTACTAAAGAACTCCCACTTAGATAGACATCCCTCTAATCCTCTAAGTGATCACGTGATCCATATCAACTAAACCATGTCCGATCATCACGTGAGATGGAGTAGTTTCAACGGTGAACATCACTATATTGATCATATCTACTATATGATTCACGCTCGACCTTTCGGTCTCCGTGTTCCGAGGCCATATCTGTTATATGCTAGGCTCGTCAAGCTTAACCTGAGTATTCCGCGTGTGCAACTGTTTTGCACCCGTTGTATTTGAACATAGAGCCTATCACACCCGATCATCACGTGGTGTCTCAGCACGAAGAACTTTCGCAACGGTGCATACTCAGGGAGAACACTTATACTTTGATAATTTAGTGAGGGATCATCTTATAATGCTACCGTCAATCAAAACAAGATAAGATGCATAAAAGATAAACATCACATGCAATCAATATAAGTGATATGATATGGCCATCATCATCTTGTGCTTGTGATCTCCATCTCCGAAGCACCTTCATGATCACCATCGTCACCGGCGCGACACCTTGATCTCCATCGTAGCATCGTTGTCGTCTCGCCAATCTTATGCTTCTACGACTATCGCTACCGCTTAGTGATAAAGTAAAGCATTACAGGGCGATTGCATTGCATACAATAAAGCGACAACCATATGGCTCCTGCCAGTTGCCGATAACTCGGTTACAAAACATGATCATCTCATACAATAAATTTAGCATCATGCTTTGACCATATCACATCACAACATGCCCTGCAAAAACAAGTTAGACGTCCTCTACTTTGTTGTTGCAAGTTTTACGTGGCTGCTACGGGCTTAGCAAGAACCGTTCTTACCTATGCATCAAAACCACAACGATAGTTTGTCAAGTTGGTGCTGTTTTAACCTTCACAAGGACCGGGCGTAGCCACACTCGGTTCAACTAAAGTTGGAGAAACTGACACCCGCCAGCCACCTATGTGCAAAGCACGTCGGTAGAACCAGTCTCGCGTAAGCGTACACGTAATGTCGGTCCGGGCCGCTTCATCCAACAATACCGCCGAACCAAAGTATGACATGCTGGTAAGCAGTATGACTTATATCGCCCACAACTCACTTGTGTTCTACTCGTGCATATGACATCTACGCATAAAACCTGGCTCGGATGCCACTATTGGGGAACGTAGTAATTTCAAAATTTCTACGCACACGCAAGATCATGGTGATGCATAGCAACGAGAGGGGAGAGTGTTGTCCACGTACCCTCGTAGACCGAAAGCGGAAGCGTTATCACAACGCGGTTGATGTAGTCGTACGTCTTCACGATCCGACCGATCCAAGTACCGAACGTATGGCACCTCCGAGTTCAGCACACGTTCAGCTCGATGACGTCCCTCGAACTCCGATCCAGCCGAGCTTTGAGGGAGAGTTCCGTCAGCACGACAGCGTGGTGACGATGATGATGTTCTACCGACGCAGGGCTTCGCCTAAGCACCGCTACGATATTATCGAGGTGGACTATGGTGGAGGGGGGCACCGCACACGGCTAAGAGATCAAGAGATCAATTGTTGTGTCTTTGGGGTGCCCCCTGCCCCCGTATATAAAGGAGCAAGGGGGAGGCGGCCGGCCTAGGAGGAGGGTGCGCCAAGGCGGTGGGAGTAGGACTCCTCCTTTCCTTGTTGGAGTAGGAGAAGGGAAGGGAGAAGGAGAAGGAAGGAAGGTGGCGCCCCCTCCCTAGTCCAATTCGGACTAGTCCATGGGGAGGGGTGCGGCCACCCTTTGGGGCCTTTCTCTCCTTTCCCGTATGGCCCATTAAGGCCCAATACGAATTCCCGTAACTCTCCGGTACTCCGAAAAATACACGAATCACTCAGAACCTTTCCGATGTCCTAATATAGTCGTCCAATATATCGATCTTTACGTCTCGACCATTTCGAGACTCCTCGTCATGTCCCTGATCTCATCCGGGACTCCGAACTCCTTCGGTACATCAAAACACATAAACTCATAATATAACCGTCATCTAACTTTAAGCGTGCGGACCCTACGGGTTCGAGAACTATGTAGACATGACCGAGACACGTCTCCGGTCAATAACCAATAGCGGAACCTGGATGCTCATATTGGCTCCCACATATTCTACGAAGATCTTTATCGGTCAAACCGCATAACAACATACGTTGTTCCCTTTGTCATCGATATGTTACTTGCTCGAGATTCGATCGTCGGTATCTCAATACCTAGTTCAATCTCGTTACCGGCAAATCTCTTTACTCGTTCCGTAATACATCATCCCGCAACTAGCTCATTAGTTGCAATGCTTGCAAGGCTTATAGTGATGTGCATTACCGAGTGGGCCTAGAGATACCTCCCCGACAATCGGAGTGACAAATCCTAATCTCGAAATACCCCAACCCAACAAGTACCTTCGGAGACACCTGTAGAACACCTTTATAATCACCCAGTTACGTTGTGACGTTTGGTTGCACACAAAGTGTTCCTCCGGTAAACGGGAGTTGCATAATCTCATAGTCATAGGAACATGTATAAGTCATGAAGAAAGCAATAGCAACATACTAAACGGTCGAGTGCTAAGCTAACGGAATGGGTCAAGCCAATACATCATTCTCCTAATGATGTGATCCCGTTAATCAAATGACAACTCATGTCTATGGCTAGGAAATATAACCATCTTTGATCAATGAGCTAGTCAAGTAGAGGCATACTAGTGACACTCTGTTTGTCTATGTATTCACACATGTATCATGTTTCCGGTTAATACAATTCTAGCATGAATAATAAACATTTATCATGATATAAGGAAATAAATAATAACTTTATATTTCCTCTAGGGCATATTTCCTTCAGTGTGGTGGTGGATTGCCTCTTGGGCTGATGATGAACAGTACAAGGGGAAGAACAGCCTCCTGAGGTTGAGGTGTTCTTGTGCTGGGTGAACTGGCGGATCAGAACTCTCTCCTCTACTGTGGTGGCTAGCTCTACTTATATAGGCCCTGGTCCTCTTCCCAAATATTGAGCGGGAAGGGAGCCAACAACGGCGGGCAAATTTGAAGGGGGACAGCTAGTACAAGCTATCCTGACAAAAGTGGTCTTCGCCTGCGAAAGGCTCTGGTGGTGACGCCGTCTTGGGCTCCACGATGACCTCCGTCCTGCCGTCCTTCTGGTCTTGGTATCATTGCACGGATAAGGCAACCTTTGCCTGATGCCTCGGTACTCCTCGCCTGCGCTAGCCTCCTTAGCAGCAAAGAGGAAACAAGGACGCTGCACGCGTTGGCGCCCGCCTGGCGCCCGCCTGCTCTTGATCATCATGGCTCACGTCATGAGAGCCTCGTGAGGTTTGCCCTGCCTTGATATCTCCGCTCCTCGTGAGCCTGCCGAGCTAGGCCACTCCTAAGGAGGTCTTGCGTCGTCCGCCTCACGAGGCTTGGCCCCTCGCGAGGGTCTTGGATGCCTAGTTGATGAAGATGGGTCGTACGGCCTGCTGACTTAGCCACGCCGGGGGCCGTAGGCAGGCAAGTCTGGGGACCCCCGTTCCCAGAACGCCGACAGTAGCCCCCGGGCCCAAGGTGCGCTCGGGCTTGGCTTCGCAGCGAAGCCGAGGGTCAAGTGCGGAGCGCCACGGGCCCCAAAAGCCTGCGGCCTCGGTCGTGTGGCGGTTGATTGGACGTGGGCGTCTCCACTTCCCCACGCTGCCTCGGCAACTGCTCGACTTGACAAGTCCCTGCGACATGCAAGGAAGACCATCATTACCTGCGATTGTGGGGGGGGGGCAGTTGGCCTCCTTCCGCTATAAATGGGGAGGGGGCGGAGCCCCAGTCGCCCATCTCTTCCTTCCTTGCTTGCTTCTTCTTCCTCGTTCCACCGCCAGTAGCGCCACCGATGGCGCCATGAAGGAAGTTCTCTGCCGCCGAGAAGGGGAAGGCCCCTCGCGAGGGACCCGGCTCCCCGGCGCCCAAGCGCGGACGCGGCTGTCCGCGCAAGCACGCCGCGACCCCCGCCATGGCCCACTGTCGTGGCGGCGTCGCGGCACGCAGAGGGGGTCATCCCAGCCATGGCGGTCCAGTTGACGAGGGGAGGCGTGCTATGGTGGCGCGGCCTCCTCGTCCGCGCTTCCATTCGGCAGATGTGTCGCCGGAGTTTGTCGTCTGGTCGGAGAACCCGGCCGGCAACTGGCTCCGGTCCAGGCGGACTCTGGTTGCAGGCGGACGGTTGCTGCAGCAAGGCCTCCTGGGTCGCGGTCGAGACTTCCACCACGGGCAACATAGCCCTGGCCCGCGGCTGGCAGACGTTCGCCCGCGCGCGCGGCCTGGGCAGGCGGTGCACCCACCACTTCAAGTACGATGGTGGATCGACCCTCTATGTGAGGGTGTTTGGGGAAGATGGTCACCGCGCCGGTTGCTGCCCCGAGGCGAACGACGGTGAGGAGGTGCTCGGCCTTGGTGACGGTCGCGACGAGGATGAGGGCGAGCCTGCCCTCGGTGGCGACCGTGTCTCGTCCAGCTACGACGGCTCTTCCTCCAGCGACCGCTCCAGCAGTGGTGGCTACGACCAGCCGCCGCGCGCGCTTTGAAGGCGGCAGTGGGTCATCTCGTCGCCGCGCCTCCGTGAAGCGCGATAAGGGTCTGGCTAGGCTCGGGGTGCCGCTAGGGACCTGCCTCCGCGGATCGCTGCAACGCCACTTTGTTTTGCTCTTTTTCCTGCATAAAAAATGAAACCAGTATGGGCCCAGAGGGGCATGTATCGAACTGTGGTTCCTTGGTTATTGCACTGTGCGTGTTATTCCCGTGCCGTGTTGTTATTTTGCGTAAAGATAACTTAACCTGGTGCATTCGGGCCGCCCTCTTCCTTACGAGGCGTTTGTTTCCTCGTGTCCATCTTGACCTGGTGGTCTGTGTTTGCTCAGGAACTGCAAAAACTCGTTAGGAGGTGCGCTAGAAGATTTGCCGTCCACCCGAGCCTTGACCTGGCGCTTTGTATCGCGGTACCCGTGGAGCACGGACTAGGAGAGGTGCGCCAGTTTTTGGGCTCGAACGAGGGTGGCTCGCGAGAAGGCAGAGAGGAGAGAAATGCTCGCGAGGGCACCCGACTAGCCCCCTCGCGAGGTATGCGAGAGAGAGAACACGAGCAAACCAGAGCCGGGAAATGCGGTAAGAGGCGAGGAAATCAAATCAGCAAGGAACGCCAAAAGAAAACTTCGATTAAGGAAAAGCGAGCCAACTACGGAAAGCAAATGAAAAGCCGCGTCCGGCACCTAATCTAGTCTTCAAGTCTTCTCACCAGCGCGGAGCTAAGTGCTGCCACTAGGCGTGGGCGGGAGCCCCAGGGCCTGAGGCCGGCGCTCCTGAGACTCCGGGGCGTGTACAGCCCCAACTCATTATTACGTGAGAGTGTCACGGGCGGCGATTCTTCACAGGCACCGGGCCTTCTTTACAGGCTTTGGGCCTTTCTTCACAGGCTCTGGGCCTTGCTTCATGGGTAGGACTTCCGGAGGTGCTGGATGTTCCAGGCGTTCTGGATGGGCATCCCGTCCTGCGTCTCCAGGCGCGCTGCACCAGGCCTGGAGACATGGACTACCCTGCACGGGCCCTCCCACATGGGCGAGAGCTTGTGCAGCCCTTCCCTGGAGAGGACCCGCCTCAGGATGAGGTCGCCCACCTCAGGACGAGGTCGCCCACCTCGAGTGTCCTGGAGCGGACGTTGTGGCAGTGGTATCGCCGCAGCGCTTGTTGGTACCTTGCCGCCCTCAATGCAGCTTCACGACGGCGTTCCTCCCCCAGCACGAGATCCATCCCCTGCGTGACGTCCTACTGCGCTTCATCGAACGCCAGGACCCATGCGGAGCGATGCTTGACCTTGTGAGGAAGGACTGCTTCAGCTCCGTAGACGAGGAAGAATGGAGTATCGCCCGTTGGCTTGGTGGCGGTGGTGCGGATGGACCACAGCACGGACTGGAGCTCATCGTGCCAGCCCCTGCCACAGGCCTCCAGCTTCTTCTTGAAGGTCTTGGTCTTGAGGCCCTTCAGGACCTCCGCGTTGGCGCGCTCGGCCTGGCCATTTGATGTAGGGCGGAACCCTAGATGCCCGATCTTTCACGAAAGGAGCGGATCCCTACGAAGAACGTGATGAACACGAGGGGAAACACGAGGGAAACACGAGAGGAACACGAGAGAAATCACTCAACCAACAAGAATAGATCACACATGCGCTAGATCGATGAACACAAAGGTAAGATACAAGATCCAAGTCCAACAAAGGACGATACAAAGGTAACCGGTTCTTCTCCGTGAGGAGGTCTTGATGGGGGTCTTCTCCGTGAGGAGGTCTTGAATCCAACGTGGATCGTCTCCGTAGAGGGGCCGCGGTCTCTCTCGTGGAGTAGATCCATATGGATGAGCAATGCTCTATCTCACATATGAGCTAAACCAATGCGAACCCTAGACAGGACGAGGGGAAGGTCTATTTATAGTCTAAGCCTTCGAAGGGGTACGAGAGGGTCAAACGAGTACATGGTCCTCGGCCCAGATACGCTGCGCGCAGGCAGGGCGGTAGTACCGGTCCTTTGGGCGGTAGTACCGCTTGTATAGCTTAAGCGGTAGTACCGCTGTGATGGGGCGGTAGTACCGCTCTGGAGCTGTTCGATCATAGGAGTTTGTCGGGTTCGGCGGTAGGAGGGCGGATGTAGGGCGATAGTGCCGCCCGTTCCAGGCTGAGCAGCTTCTCCTCTTGCTCTCGACGTCCATCTTGTACTGTAGCTTCTTCTAGGCTGGTTCCTTGGTACCTAAACACACAAAACATCTCCGTTTGAGGTAGTAGCCATGTCTCAAGTGGGTCAAAGGGAAGTTCAACAAGGAGAGAGTTAACCTCGGATTGAATAGCACGTGCTCGAGCTCTTGTCATGGGTCCACTTGGAGCTTGTGTAGTCGAAGTAGTGTCCATGGGGATGATCGTAGGATGCTCCGCATCATCTCCCCTCCCTTGGGAAAGATCTGACCTCGGATCAAAATCCTCATCACCATGGTACGGGGAGAGGTCTTGGATGTTGAAGATGTCGCTCACTGAGTATTTGTCGCATGGGAGGTCGATCTTGTAAGCATTGTTGTTGTAGCGTGCTAGCACCTTGAATGGTCCATCGGCTCAAGGTAGAAGTTTGGACTTGCGTTCGTTGGGGAAGCGGTCCTTGCGAAGGTGTATCCACACGAGATCGCCAATGTTGAAGATCATGGTATTCTTGTTGACGTTGAGCTTGGTCGCTAGTCGTTGTACTTGGCGCTCGATGGTGTGCCTTGTATCTTCATGCATCTTCTTGAGGTAGTTTACTCGTGCACTCACGTCCATGTTTGTGCGCTCTTGTAGCGGTAGAGGTAGAATGTCCAATGGTGACAATGGGTTGAAGCCATAGACGACCTCGAAGGGGGACTTGCCGGTAGTCGAATGTCTTGCACTATTGTAGGCGTACTCGGCGATAGGTAGGCACTCCTCCCACTCCTTGATGTTCTTCTTTATCAACACGTGTAGTAGAGTGGAGAGCGTGCGGTTCGTCACCTTTGTTTGGCCGTCGGTTTGTGGATGGTATGCCGAAGAGAACAAAAGCTTGATTCCGAGCTTGGCACACAAGGTCTTCCAAAAGTAACTCAGGAACTTGACGTCGCGGTCCGAAACAATCGTCTTTGGCACTCCATGAAGGCGCAAAATTTCCCTACAAAACAAATTTGCAACATGTGAAGCATCGTCTATCTTGTTGCAAGGAATGAAATGTGCCATTTTGGAGAATTGGTCCACAACAACAAAAACGGAATCCTTGCCATTTCTAGTTCTAGGTAAACCAAGCACAAAATCTATGCTAATATCTTCCCATGGGTGATATGGAATTGGAAGTGGCATATAGAGGCCATGAGATTGGGCTTTAGACTTAGCTTTGCGACATGTAGAGCATCGGTTGGTGAAGCGATTGACGTCGCGAAACATCTTGGGCCAAAAGTAGTTCTTGGAGAGCGTAGCAAATGTCTTGTCACGTCCAAAGTGTCCCATGAGTCCGCCTCCATGAGATTCCTGCAAAAGCAACAAGCAAAGAGAGGACTCGGGGATGCAAAGTTTGTTAGCTCTCATAAGATATCCATCTTTGATGTAGTATCGATTCCAAGAAGTATGCGTCAAACACTTGGCATAAGGAATAGCAAATGTAGGATCATGCTCATACAAGTCTTTTATATGCTCAAAGCCAATGACATTTAACTCAAGTTGAGTAACAAACATGCATATACGGGGAAGTGCATCCGCCACAACATTTTCCTTACCTTTAATGTACTTGATGACATAAGGAAATGACTCAATAAATTCACTCCACTTAGCATGACGCTTGTTCAACTTAGTTTGACCCTTAAGGTATTTAAGTGTTTCATGGTCGGTATGGATGACGAACTCATGAGGGTGTAGGTAATGTTCCCATTCATGCAAAACTCGCACTAAAGCATATAGCTCTTTGTCATAGATGGGGTAATTGAGTTGCGCTCCGGATAGTTTCTCACTAAAGTATGCAATGGGGTGCTTCTCTTGCGTTAACACACCTCCTATGCCATTACCACTAGCATCGCAATGAATTTCAAAAGGTTTGTCAAAGTTGGGTAGTGCAAGCACGGGAGCATGAGTAAGCAAATTCTTAAGCTCATTGAAAGCGATATCTTGGGATGTTCCCCAAACAAACGGTGCATTTTTCTTACTCAAAGCATGCAAAGGTGAAGCAATGGTACTAAAATCCTTCACAAATCTACGGTAGAAACTGGCTAAACCAAGAAAACTACGCACTTGTTGCAAATTGGTTGGTTGGGGCCAAGTTGTAATAGCATTGATCTTAGATTCATCAACATGAACACCCTTAGAAGATACTACGAAACCCAAGAAAACAAGCTTATCAACACCAAATAGGCATTTTTCCATATTAGCATAAAGTTGCTCTTTTCGAAGAGTTTGTAGCACGGTGCGAAGGTGGGTGACATGTTCTTTGATAGATTTGCTAAACACAAGGATATCATCAAAGTAGACAACAACAAATTCACCAATGTAAGGGCGAAACACATAATGCATAAGGCCATGAAAGTACCGGGTGCTTCCGATAAACCCATAGGCATGACTAACCACTCATATAGACCAAACTTTGTTTTGAAAGCGGTTTTCCATTCATCACCCTCTTGTATGCGGATTTGATAGTAACCACTTTTAAGATCAATTTTGGAAAAGATAGTGGCACCGCTAAGTTCATCAAGCATATCATCAAGGCGTGGAATGAGGTACCTATATCGAACGGTGATAGCATTGATAGGTCTACAATCGGAACACATGCGAAAACTACCGTCTCATTTTGGCACAAGAATGACCGGTACGGCACAAGGACTCAAACTTTCACGCACATGTCCATGATCTATGAGATGCTTTACTTGCCTTTGTATTTCTTTGGTTTCTTCGGGGTTGACGCGGTAGGGAGCTTTGTTTGGGAGCGGCGCTCCGGGGATGAGATCGATTCGGTGCTCAATGCCTCGTAGTGGAGGTAGACCCGGAGGTAGCTCATCGGGGAAAACATCTTGGAATTCCTGCAATAAGGAAGATAACACCAAAGGTAGATCGTGACAGTTGTTAGTTTTTGGTGCCTCGTCCTTGCACAATAGGACATAGTGTAGGACACTTGATGGGTTCTCACACACTTCTCTCATCTCACGTTTGCTGGCAAATAGGACTAAGTTTTTCTTGTCGCTCATCGTGGAGGCACTGAATTTGGGCTTGTGGCGCTCACTCTCTTTTTGGTGGTTCGCTCTCTCACTATTCTCTCCACGATGGGTGTTTTGCTTGTCGGCGAGCACTTGGCTTGGAGACATAGGACGTAGCACAAACTCTTTCCCTTTCATCTTGAAGCTATAGTGGTTTGTATGCCCATTGTGAATGACACCTCGGTCAAATTGCCATGGCCGTCCAAGAAGGAGGTGGCACACGGTCATTGGAAGGACATCACACTCCAAAGTGTCTTCATAGGCGCCGATCTTGAAAGAGACTTGTACCCTATGCTCGACTTGGATGGTGCCGGTGTCGCTTAGCCATTGAACCTTGTAGGGGTGAGGGTGCTTCATCTTGACCAATTGGAGTTTGGAGCATAGTTCTTCACTTGCTAAGTTATGGCAACTTCCTCCATCGATGATGACCTTGACAGACCGTCCGTTGATGCCGGCCCTTGTGTGGAAGATATGGCATCTTTGATCTTCGTCTTGTTGATGTTGAAGAGTCAAGACCTTGGAGACAACAAGAGCGGGACTTGAGTCTTCATCACAAAAGACTTGATCATCGTCGTCTTCATTGTTCACTTGTCGGTGCATGGCCACTTGCTCAAGGGCTTCCATTTCTCCTTCACTCATGGAGTCGTAGGTTCCGTCGTCGTTGAGGATCATGGTGCGCTTGTTCGTGCACTCGAAGGACTTGTGGCCTCGGCCTCCGCATGTGAAACATTTGATGGAACTTGTCTTGATGGTCTCATCGGTTGGAGTAGATGATGATGAAGCTTTTGGCTTGAAGTTGCTTGTAGTAGGAGGACGACTTGAGCTTGTCGAAGCTTTCTTGTAACTTGATTTGTCGCCGTTGCTTGTAGATTGCTTGGTTGAAGGTGTTGGAGTCGTCGAAGCTTGATTGTTGGAGAGGCCATAGGACTTGGATGAGAACTTGGCATACTTGAAGTCATCTTGTACTTGTCGTTCCGCTTTGGTAGCTTGATGCACTAGCTCGATGAGGTTCGAGTATGGTTGGAAGTCGGCAATCTTCTTGATAGGGTGATTGAGTCCATTCAAGAAACGTGCCATAGTTTGCTCATCATCTTCTTTGACATTGGCTCGTATCATGGCAATCTCCATGTCCTTGTAGTACTCTTCAACGCTCTTGGTTCCTTGCTTGAGTTGTTGGAGTTTCTTGAAGAGGTCGTGGTTGTAGTAGTTTGGCACGAATCGTGCTCTCATGACATCCTTCATTTGTGGCCAAGTGGTGATGGGTGGTTCACCTCTTGCCTCTCGGCGCTCAATGACTTGTTCCCACCAAATGAGGACGTAGTCTTGGAATTCAAGGGATGCCATTGCAATCTTCTTCTCTTCTTCATAGTTGTGCAAGCGGAAGATTTTGTCAACCTTCAATGCCCATGATATGTACTCTTCGGGGTCGTTGCTTCCGGTAAACTTGGGCATGGTGAACTTTAGCTTGCCATATCGTTGCTCTTCATTGTGTTGGGGTCGGGGATGGTGACGCCCATGTCGGTGAGGATTGGCAATCTCATGTTGCTCTTGGCGAGGAGGGTTGTCTTACTCATGTTGCTCTTGGCGAGGAGGGTGGTCGACCTCATGTTGCTCTTGGCGAGGAGGGTTGTCTTCCTCATGTTGCTCTTGGCGAGGAGCTTGTCGATCTTGACGAGGAGCTTGACGATGCACACGTGCTTGGTAAATCCTTTCTTGAGCTTCGTCGCGAAGTGCTTCTTGATGTAGTCGAGCTTGTCGGCCTCGATTGGCTACGGCACGACTTGAATCTTGAAGGGCACATTGCGCCTCAAGTGCTTGAGCTTCACGTAGTTGTTGTTCTTGACGTTGCGCCTCGGCGTCTTGTGCATCTTGATGTTGTCACGCTCGGTCCTCTTGTTCTTGTTGTCATTGGCATTGTCGTTCTTGTGCTTGTGCGAAAGCAGCTTGGTTTTGACGATGTCGATGCTCTTGAGAGTCGGTGTCGTGTAGAGGATTGTGGTTAGCTTGACGGTCTTGACGCGCGGCACGACAAAGAGTGTTCGATGTCGGTGTACTTGAACCGGAGATAGTGTCGTCGGAGTGTTGACTTGAGCAGCTCCGTCTTGACGAGGACGAAGTTGTAGAAGAGCGGACCATCATGGTTCGGATATCTTCTTTGAGGGAACTCATGGATGTGTCAAAGTAGTCTCTTGTACGTTGCTCGGATTGTCGTAGGTCGGTGACGAGATTGTCGATGCGGTCGCCCAAAGCAAGTTGTTCTTGATGCAAAGCTCGGTGTGCACCAAATAGTTGAGTCTTGGTGACGTAGGATGACATGTCGTCGTCTTGCTCCAAGAAGAGTGGGTTGGTAGAAGTACTTGGCCTATCCATCGTTCCAAACAAAGATATGTGAGTGGGAGGAAGAGAAGAACCAATACCAAATGTACCTTGACCGATGTTGAAAATGGATCAAAGATCAATCCAATGTGTAGCAAGGAAATAGCACAATTGGTACCAATTCTTGTCGGTTCTCACACCTACACAAGTAAAAGCTTATGCTGGAGCTTGGTTAGGATGGTGGCACAAAATTTGATGCAATTGTAAGTGAGACTCAATAATGTTGGAAAAGATTCACAAATTTGCAAATGCAACAAGTAGACCAATAGCAAGATATGGTACACGGAAACACACACGCAAATGGATAAGTGGGGTTGGGCAACCAAGGATGAGCCAAAATGTGGAATCCACCAAGATGCTCTTGTTGCACAACACTAGAGAGACGCTAGCACGATTGCACAATAGGCGGATACGAACTTGTGCACAACCTACTTAGCAAAAATGCAACGACTTCTATCCCAAGTATGCTATATGTATGACGTGTCGGTGATATGATCCAAGATGATCGAGTATGACAATCTTAATGTTGTGTGATGCTATGGTTCTTGCTTATAAGCTCTTTGCTTATCTTTCATCTTTGCTTAAAAGCTTGTTTGGCTCTTTGTTGTTTGAGCTCTTTTCTCATGCAATGCTCTGCGAACCAAGATAGCAATTGTGTATGCGATGACAACTTTGCGACACAAAAGATGATGCGAAGATATGCACCAATAGTATGGTATGTATGCTATGGAGTATGATCACTAATGTGCACAAGTCACGTTGCCGGCAATACTCAATGGCTAGTCTCGATGGGTAAGCTACGCAAATGAAAGGCCATGGGGTTATCAAAGCAAATGCAAGGTATGACAAAGATGTCGTCGAGGTTACTGTCCTTGGCGATGATGAGTCCTTTGCGAAGATGAGCGGTGTTGATGACGATGTCGAACCGTACCTAGATAGCCGAAACACAATAGGACACGGGAACCACAACTCAAAATCTCAAAGACCAAAGAGGTGTAAAAATCGTTGGAGTTTGTTAGCGGGAAAGCTATGGTCGTATGCGGAAGATATGGTGGGGTTGCGGCTGAACAGGGCTGGGCGGTAGTACCGTTGGATAGGGCGGTAGTACAGCTTGAGGTGCTAAGCGGTAGTACCGCTTGGGGCCGGTAGTACCACTCGTGTCAGGAAAATTCACAGATCAAAAATCGGGGCGAGTTTGGGGCGGAAAAGGATGATTTCGGGGGCAAAATTGGATGGATTTCGTGGATGGAAGGTGGGGAAACTTGGGGAGATGCTAGATCTACCTGCAACACACAAAATCCGCGGATCAAATCCAACAAAACTTCATCACACCAACAAATCACAAAAAAAAAATTGGGGCTATTTTTGTGGGGGAATTTTCGGATTAGGACGAAAAACAACAAAATCAAGCTAGAAAACAAAAAGACGGGGCTCCGAAATCGTGATCAACGTGGCTCATCATACCAAGATGATGTAGGGCGGAACCCTAGATGCCCGATCTTTTACGAAAGGAGCGGATCCCTACGAAGAACATGATGAACACGAGGGGAGACATGAGGGAAACACGAGAGGAACACGAGAGAAATCACTCAACCAACAAGAATAGATCACACATGCGCTAGATCGATGAACACAAAGGTAAGATACAAGATCCAAGTCCAACAACGGATGATACAAAGGTAACCGGTTCTTCTCCGTGAGGAGGTCTTGATGGGGGTCTTCTCCGTGAGGAGGTCTTGAATCCAACGTGGATCATCTCTGTAGAGGGGCCGCGGTCTCTCTCGTGGAGTAGATCCGTATGGATGAGCAATGCTCTATCTCACATATGAGCTAAACTAATGCTAACCCTAGACAGGACGAGGGGAAGGTCTATTTATAGTCTAAGCCTTCGAAGGGGTACGAGAGGGTCAAACGAGTACATGGTCCTCGGCCCAGATACGCTGCGCGCAGGCAGGGCGGTAGTACCGGTCCTTCGGGCGGTAGTACCGCTTGTATAGCTTAAGCGGTAGTACCGCTGTGATGGGGCGGTAGTACCGCTCTGGAGCCGTTCGATCACAGGAGTTTGTCGGGTTCGGCGGTAGGAGGGCGGATGTAGGGCGGTAGTGCCGCCCGTTCCAGGCTGAGCAGCTTCTCTTCTTGCTCTCCACGTCCATCTTGTACCGTAGCTTCTTCTAGGCTGGTTCCTTGGTACCTAAACACACAAAACATCTCCGTTTGAGGTAGTAGCCATGTCTCAAGTGGGTCAAAGGGAAGTTCAACAAGGAGAGAGTTAACCTCGGATTGAATAGCACGTGCTCGAGCTCTTGTCATGGGTCCACTTGGAGCTTGTGTAGTCGAAGTAGTGCCCATGGGGATGATCGTAGGATGTTCCGCGTCACCATTGCTCCACTTTAGCTCCGGCTTGGCGCAGCGCACCCTTTGCTTGGCGCTCCTCCGAACCGCCACCAGCGAAGCGCTGGCGGAGTACGGGGTGGCGGCAAGGTAGAGTACTAGGGGCTCGAGAGGCCGTGGTGCCACCATCACCGGAGGGCTGGTAAGGTATTTCTTGAGGTCTCGGAAGGCCTGGACGGCCTCCGGGGTCCACTCGAACGGGCCCTTCTTCTTCATGAGCTTGAAGAAGGGTAAGGCGCGCTCTCCCAGTTTGGAGATGAAACGCCCCAATGCGGTCACCCGCCCTGCTAGATTCTGCATCTCTTTGAGGGTCTATGGTGGGCTCATGTCCTCGATGGCCTTGATCTTTTCCGGGTTTGCCTCAATCCCTCTGTGGGATATGAGGAATCCCAGCAGCTTGCCGGAGGGGACGCCGAACACACACTTCTCCGGGTTAAGCCTCAAGTTCACTTGGCGCAGGCTCTCGAAGGTCTCCTCTAAGTCTTGAATCACTTTACCACTATGTCGTCGATGTAGGCCTCTGTGTTTCTCCCGAGCTGCCGCCCCAGGGCGATGTGCATCAGCCGCTGAAAGGTCGCGCCCGCGTTGCGCAGCCCGAAGGCCATGCAGGTGTAGCAGTACACCCCACATGGTGTCAGGAAGGCTGTCTTCTCCACATCTTCCACCGCCATCTTGATCTGCTGATACCCTGAGAATGCATCCAGGAAGCACAGCAGGTCGCACTCGGCGGTGGAGTCGACGATCTGGTCGATGCGCGGGAGCGGGAACGGATCTTGGGGGCAGGCTTTGTTAAGGTTGGTGAAGTCGGCGCACATCCGCTCCTTCCCGCCTTTCTTCGGCACTACGACGGGGTTCGCCAGCCATTCGGGATATCGAACTTCGCGGATGGCACCTGCCGCCTCCAGCTTGCGTGTCTCCTGGACGATGAAGGCCTGCTTCTCAGTGGACTGCCGTCTTGCTCGCTGCTTTACGGGGCGTATGTTGGGGCATACCCTCAGATGATGCTGAATCACCTCCCTCGGGACCCCTACCAGCTGATTGGGCTCCCACACGAATATCTCCTTGTTCGCGCGCAAGAACCTCACCAAGGCCTCCTCTTGACCCGGGTCAAGGCCGGCGCCTATGGTAAAGGTGGCTCCTGAAGGCCCGTCCTCGCTGACCGGCACCTGCTTGGTTTCCGCCTTGTCTTGGGTGAACAGCTTCTTCTTCTTGGTAGGCGCAGCCTCCTTGGCCTCGGGGGTACCGGCGCCGGCGGGCTGTGCTGCCGCCGCGGCCTTGAAGGCAAGCCTGAGTGCTGTCACGGCCTCCTTAGTGTCCCCCTTGATGGTGAGGACGCCCTTGTTCCCCAGCATCTTCATGAGGTTGTAGGCCGGATGGGTCGCCGCCATGAACTGAGCGAGAGCTGGGTACCGAAGGATGGCGTTGTACGGGAGACCGACGCGGGCGATGTCGAAGTCCACCAGCTCGGTGCGGTAGTTGTTGCGTGTGCCGAAGGTGACGGGGAGGCGAATCTGCCCCAGAGAGTGGGCAGCTCCACCACCAACTCCTGAGAAGGGCTTGCTGAGGCTGAGCCGCTCGAGCGGCACGTGAAGAAGGCTGAAGGCTTCTACGGAGAGCAAGTTGAGGCCGGCACCGTCGTCGATGAGGGTCTTGGTAACGGCCACGTTGCAAATGGTGGGCGTGCAGAGCATTGGGAGCATGCCCGAGCCGGCGGTGGAGTCGGGGTGGTCTTCTGAGCCGAAAGTGAGGTCAGCCTCTGGCGCAGCCCAACCTGGCGGAGCCCCCGGGAACTTGGAGGTGGCCCCGATCTGACGGAGGAACGGCTTGACGTGGCGATCTGAAGGCGGTGCTTGAGAGCCGCCCAGCAGGGCCGCGACTGCATGGTGCGCTGGCACCGCGTAGCGGGCAGCGAAGAGATCGCGGAGCTCCCCCCAGGACGCCACAGTGGATTCAGGAAGGTTGAGCAGCCAAGCGCGCGGCTCGCCGGCGAGGGCCATGGGGAACCAGTTGGCCATGATCTTGTCGTCGCCTCCGGCCTCGAGGACAGCCTCCTCGTACGCTAGCAGGAACGGTGATGGGTCTGCCGCGCCGTCGTAACGCGGCGGCATCTCCGGCTTGAACTTGGTCGGCCACCGCACCCGCTGTAGGGCGGGGGCCAAGGCACGGTACCCAGATGCCCCGCTGTCGATGTCGGCCGCAGAGGCGGATGGCGGGGCACCTGCCATGGGGGCGAAGTGCGGCGGCGCGGGGCGCAGGCTGGTGGAGAGGAGCTACGGCGCACCCTACCTGGCGCGCCAAATGTCGGATGTGGGGTTCCGGCAAACCCTTAAGGTTCGAACTCTGGGGTGCGCGCGAAGTCTTCCCCTCCTACCGATCCACGCCCTAGCTCGCTAAGATCTCGCAGACGAACTCGATGAACTCGCAACATAGAAAGACACAAGGGTTATACTGGTTCGGGCCACCGTTGGGCTGATGATGAACAGTACAAGGGGAAGAACAGCCTCCTGAGGTTGAGGTGTTCTTGTGCTGGGTGAACTGGCGGATCAGAACTCTCTCCTCTACTGTGGTGGCTAGCTCTACTTATATAGGCCCTGGTCCTCTTGCCAAATATTGAGCGCGAAGGGAGCCAACAACGGCAGGAAAATTTGAAGGGGGACAGCTAGTACAAGCTATCCTGACAAAAGTGGTCTTCGCTTGCGAAAGGCTCTGGTGGTGACGCCGTCTTGGGCTCCACGATGACCTCCGTCCTGCCGTCCTTCTGGTCTTGGTCTCGTTGCACCGATAAGGCAACCTTTGCCTGATGCCTCAGTACTCCTCGCCTGCGCTGGCCTCCTTAGCACCAAAGAGGAAACAAGGACGCTGCGCGCGCTGGCGCCCGCCTGGCTCCCGCCTGCTCTCGATCGTCATGGCTCACGTCACGAGAGCCTCGTGAGGTTTGCCCTGCCTTGATATCTCTGCTCCTCGTGAGCTTGCCGGGCTAGGCCACTCCTGAGGAGGTCTTGCATCGTCCGCCTCGCGAGGCTTGGCCCCTCGCGAGGGTCTTGGATGCCTCATTGATGAAGATGGGCCGTACGGCGTGCTGACTTAGCCACGCTGGGGGCCGCAGGCAGGCAAGTCTGGGGACCCCCATTCCCAGAACGCCGATAGTGGTAGTGGTAGACAAGGATGTCATGTCGCACGCACAACTGGGCGACGACAACCTTCAGATCATGCCCGGCACAACCGATGGTGCACTCGAGGTCGAAGCCGACCACTCGGTACTTGTCCTCGGCAAGGAACTGCTCCATAGTTTGGATGGAGCTCTCCACCGAGACTGGATCGTTCGTGTACACCACCGAGAGGGCCTTCCCCCACACGCGGGTGTCCACTATGTGATGAGTGGTGAACTGCCTGCCGTTGTCGTCGTCGGCCGCTGGGAGCGCCATTGGAGCCACGGGGGGTGCCATTGGAACCGATGGATGTCCTCTCTGTATGTGCCCTCATGGGTGTGCTTATTGTGTCATGTGAGACGAGAGATGAAGGTAAATGGCTGTAGGAATAAAAGGGGGCCAGGCGGCGTGGATTCTCGGCGCGTCCACATGGCAGTTTTTGCAGCGGGTAACTGCATCTTCGCGCCGTGCCTGACGCAACCGCTTGCACACGAACATGCCTGATCATGCGCCGGCCCCAAACACTGGCAGCGCGCGTGGAGGTACGAGGGCAGAGCACCCGGAGGGACGCGAGAGCAGTGCACGTGCGGCAGGACGCGAGCAGAGCGCGCCGCGGCCGCCTGAACCGCAAGCAACCACACGCATAGAGCAGTTGAACACGCAGGAAATTGTCGCCTACAAGCCGGCCGACACATGCGTCGCTGTGTAGAGAGCAGCCGTGTGCTACCACCTCCATCTAGTCTATAGTCTCCTTTATATTCTATGCCATACTTTGCCCGCAAATTTAACCAACAAAATGTTAATGCATGTTTTAATAATTATATAATTGGAAACTATGTTCAAATACAAATCCAACTATATAATCTTTGGCGACATGCATTCGTATTTTATTAGTTAAATCATACTTATAAACCAGGACGGTGGTATAGCAGGTAATTAAATCACAAACATTTTTTTATTAACCGTATGTGTACGTGGCCTTTCGTTCTCCTCTCGCACGTCTCGTCACCCCGCTGCCGCAAACGGCTTACAGCGCAAGCTTGCGCAGCGCGCGGGGGCGTTCTTTTGGCCAAACGGTGGCGCCAATGAATCGTCGCTGAGCCCGTTCCCGCGCAACCTCACAGGTTCCCGCGCAAGCTTCCCCCCCGACTCGGCGAAATCCCCCAAAACCCCAATGCTTACGGCCTGCTATAAAAACCCTCACAGCCGGCGAGTCTTGCGTCGCATTTTCCCCTCCCTCCCTGTAGCTTATCTCGTCTGCTTCTCCCACAATCGCCAATGGCACCGGTCTGTCGTTGTCGCTCAGCCACTCCGCCGTCATCAGAGGACAGCTCCATCTGGGAGGCTACACCGCGGCAGCGGCGCAGTCCCCGGCGTAGTGTAGTGCGTGTGGCGTCCCTATTGGGTATGCGCGGAACACCCACCACACGCTTCGCCGCCGGTGTACGTCGGCAGCTGTTGCCGGCCGCCGTTGCCGCCACACCACCGTCGAAAGCCAGGGCCATCGCCCGCTCCGCCGCCGCGGCCCAAAGGAGGGAGGTGGCTGCCGTGGCTGCCACCCCACTGCCGGCCACTGTGGCCATCACCCGCTCCGCCACCGCGGCCCGAAGGCGGGAGGTGGTGGTCGTGGCCGCCACCCCGTCGTCGGCTGCCATGGCCGCCAGCCCACCGTCGACCGCCGGGGTCATCACCCGCTCCGCCACCACTGCCCGAAGGTGGGAGGCGGAGGTGGACGCACGCACATGCGTTAGTGACCTTGCGCGCTACACCGAGTTCCTGCGGGAGGAGGAGGAGCGCCTCGTCAAGCACGCAAAGAGCCTTACCGCCGCCATGGCCACGGCACACGCCACCTCAGAGGCGAGGAATCAGGAGATCTACGAGGAGAACCACCGCTTCGAGAGGGGTCGACTGGAGCGGCAGAGGGCGTTCGAGGTGAGCGTCGCTGAAGCTGCAAAAGCGGCAGGCACCGCATTGCGGTTGCCCAGCTCGTCGGTAGGCTCCTCCTCCTTCGCCTCTTACTGAGTGCGCTCGGTAGAGGAGAGGCAGCCGGAAGTAGTACAAAGCCCCTCCGCGGTAGTAGTAGTATTTAGGGGCTATTTTGTTCAGTTCATCTAACTATAGATGTGGTGGAACTGTACACGTACTTAAAATTAGCTAGTATATATAGTTGAACTAGCTATTTTAGTACGTGGTTGGCAACAATTGGGGAAAAGTTTGTTTGGTTCAGCTGTCGAGTTGAACTGTTTGTATAAATTAAGAACGACTGCTTAATCTATGAATGAAATCTATGCATAATTACTGAATTTTAGTTGCAAAAATTAGATACTGCTAGTGATTTTTAGCTTCATATTTTGACAAATCGCAGTGTTACAAGGATTGACAAATCTTACCAAATTGTTTGTACGTGGTTGCACACGGGTCATCCAAAACAACCGTTTGCGTTGAAGGGATGCACAAATCCTGCGCTACTCTCACTTTGCATACGGGTGTTCTATCTAAAATGTTTGCGATCAAGAGCTACAGAAATCCTGCTCGGCACATTTTCTCTTGGCTTCCTGGGGAAGCTGTCGGTTTGCATACGGGTGTTCTAACTAAAACATTTGCGATGAGTGTTTATATTTAAAAAGTGAATTAAACTGCGGCTTGGGCGCCATTAATAGAGAGGATGCAAGCAAGGCGGGCGTCCATGGAAGTCAAAGGGCTCGCTTCCCAGTGAGCCTGCGCAGTGTACAGCTCGCACGCTTCCCGGTGAGCCTGTGCATTCGAGGACAGCTTGCACGCCTTCGGTCAGCCTGCGCACCGGACGGCGCTCGCACGCCTCCCGTTCAGTCAAGGTCAAGCAATTGTCCGCACGGCACCTCCTACAGCCATTAAAACCAAGACACGTGGCGTCACATGAATGGTCACGGTTTGTATTATACAAACCTTTGAGATATTAAAGTGGCAGCTATTTTTCAAAATGCCTTTGTTGGCTGTCATTATTCGAGTGCGCCTTCTCTCAAAATGGACACGGAAAATACCATAGCATGTCGGGTGCCATTCCATGATAGCATGCCAATTTTCATGAATTTCAGACGAGTTTTCGATTTACTAGAATTTAAAAACCAGGCATCTCAATGTTTTGCCGGCAATCAACGGTGCCCTAGTGTTTGAAATTCATTCCCATTTCTTGCATGGGACCTAAGCATGCACCCAAGGACACGGACTTGATTTTTCAACCAATTTATATGCACCGGCGCATGTGCATGTAGTTCAAATTTGAATTATGCACATAAATGCGTTGAAAACTTAGTTAATGCATAAAAATGTCCAAACGAACCCCAAAAAATCACAAAATTTCACACAACACTCCTGTTGTTCTATGTTGACACGAGAAAATTTTGAAAGCAATAAGAGGCAATGGATATCGTTTCGTCCCCAAAGATGGAACGTTCCCTATCGAAAACCGTCATGCTTGTTGTGAGAAGCTCCGGTTTGTGAGTAGCATATACCCAAACCTGCCCCAAATGAGATAAATTTTTACCACGACATGTTGATGCCGCTCCATGATAGCATGACAAGTTTCATGAATTTCAGACGAGTTTTGGATTTACTAGAATTTAAAAACCAGACATCTCAATGTTTTGCCAGCAATCAACGGCGCCCTAGTGTTTGAAATTCATTCCCATTTCTTCCATGGGACCTAAGCATGCACCTAAGGACATAGATTTGATTTTTCAACCAATTTATATGCATCGGAGCATGTGCATGTAGTTCAAATTTGAATCATGCACATAAATGCGTTGAAAACTCAGTTAATGCATAAAATGTCCAAACGGACCCCGAAAAATCAGAAAAATTCACACAACACTCCAGTTGTTCTATGTTGACACGAGAAAAAATTTGAAAGCAATAAGAGGCAATGGATATCATTTCGTCCCCAAAGGTGGGACGTTCCCTATCGAAAACCATCATGCTTGTTGTGAGAAGCTCCGGTTTTTGAGAAGCATATACCCAAACCTACCCCAAATGGGACAAATTTTTTACTACGGCATGTTGATGCCGCTGCATGATAGCATCCCAAGTTTCATGAATTTGAGACGAGTTTTGGATTTACTAGAATTTAAAAACCAGGCATCTCAATGTTTTGCCGGCAATCAACGATGCCCTGGTGTTTGAAATTCATTCCCATTTCTTGCATGGGACCTAAGCATGCACCCAAGGATGCAGATTTGATTTTTCAACCAATTTATATGCACCGGAGCATGTGCATGTAGTTCAAATTTGAATTATGCACATAAATGCGTTGAAAACTCAGCTAATTCAAAAAAATGTCCAAACGAACCCCGAAAAATCACCAAAATTCACACTAACACTCTTGTTGTTCTATGTTGACACGAGAAAAAATTTGAAAGCAATAAGAGGCAATGGATATCGTTTCGTCCCCAAAGGTGGGACGTTCCCTACCGAAAACCATCATGCTTGTTGTGAGAAGCTCCGGTTTGTGAGAAGCATATACCCAAACCTGGCCCAAATGGGACAAATTTTTTACCACAGCATGTTGATGCCGCTCCATGATAGCATGCCAAGTTTCATGAATTTCAGACGAGTTTTGGATTTACTAGAATTTAAAAACCAGGCATCTCAATGTTTTGCCGGCGATCAACGGTGCTCTGGTGTTTGAAATTCATTGCCATTTCTTGCATGGGACCTAAGCATGCACCCAAGGACACAGATTTGATTCTCAACCAATTTATATGCACCGGAGCATGTGCATGTAGTTCAAATTTGAATTATGCACATAAATGCGTTGAAAACTCAGTTAATGCATAAAAATGTCCAAACGAACCCTGAAAAATCACAAAAATTCACACAACACTCCTGTTGTTCTATGTTGACACGAGAAAAATTTGAAAGCAATAAGAGGCAATGGATATCGTTTCGTCCCCAAAGGTGGGACGTTCCCTACCGAAAACCATCATGCTTGTTGTGAGAAGCTCCGGTTTGTGAGAAGCATATACCCAAATCTGCCACAAATGGGACAAAAATTTTACCACGACATGTTGATGCCGCTCCATGATAGCATGCCAAGTTTCATGAATTTCAGACGAGTTTTGGATTTACTAGAATTTAAAAACCATGCATCTCAATGTTTTTTCGGCAATCAACGGTGCCCTGGTGTTTGAAATTCATTCCGAGTTCTTGCATGGGACCTAAGCATGCACGCATGGCAACATATTCGATTTTTCAACCAATCTATATGCACTGGAGCATGTGCATGTAGTTTAATTTTTAATTGTGCACCTGAAATGGTTATAAAACCAGTTTAATGTATAGAATGTTCAAACAAACCCTGAATAATTCCAATTCTTTTACGACACACATATAGTTGCATGTTCACTCCAGATAAAAGGTCTAGCAATTCAAACACCGTCCATTGCCGCTGTGACCCCATTATGTTATTCAAATCAAGATGAAAAATCAAGTAGATCGCACACAGTTTATTATCAGTAACCGTGTGAGATGCAGCACAAAATATCCTGGAGCACTGTCGGTGTATAGTATGCCTATGTCTTACGCGAGAAGGTGCATCGACTACACTCCATAGCCGGCGTCTCAAGCACACTACCTCGCTCCCCAAATATCATTTCACTGTTCAATTGTCGCCGGTGAAAGATGGGCACGTGGACCCGCGTAGTGAGGGCAACTTCGGTGGCCCACTCCGGCGAGAGCGCGGCCGCAGCCGCCATGCGCGTGCTAATAAGGTGTATGAGCGCGGCCGCAATCTGCGACCGGGCGGCAAAGGCAGCCCAAACGGCCGCTGTTGCTTCTCAGGTGGCAGCAGCAACATCTGCCTCAGGGATAGCAACTGGCGAGAGCGGCACAACAGCTCCCCGTTCTGCAGCGGTGGCCTTAGCCCTGATGGAGGCCGCCGACGACCATGTCGAGGCTGCCCACGCCCAACTCCTGGCAGTCACTGAACAAATCGAATGAAGCTTCTCCGACAACGGTCGGCAACCCATGGCCGAAGAGCTGGCAATCGCCCAGAGCGTTTGAGCAGCCGTCCGTTCCTCCGCCACATACCTTGTGACAACGGAGCCCGTCCAAGCCCTGATCGCGTCCGCCCACGCCCAGCTCGTGGCGGCCTTTTCCAAAGAGATGGCGGACGCGGATGGCGAGATGCTTGCCGAGTATGGTGCGTCAGGCGCGAGCTGGACATGGAGGCGGCGGCGGAGATCGACGAGCACCAGCCGTAGTAGTACTCTTTGTTTTGTTTAATTAAGAGCGCCGGTCTTTAATTGTTAGAGTAATGTTTAGGTTAACTAGCTCTGTTTAATTGCTGAACTTGCTCGATTAAGAAGTGTGGGTGTGCTGTAGTCTCCTTTGTGTACCCAAATTATGCAATGATGTGGATGACCACTGTAACCATGGAAATTCGAACCAAAACTTTTGACGTTCAAACTCATCACACACAGGTTAAGCTATCTAAATCGTTTGTGATGTCCACATATCGTACACAGTTCTGAATAAGGGATCATGTATGATGACACTTTGCGTACCAGTTTTTTGGCTGAAGCGATTCCAAACTTTCGGCTTCCGCGGAAATATCTACCTCCCCTCCCCCTCCCCCTTACCAAAAGCCACATTTCCCCTCTTTCCGCCTTCCTTTCCAAGTTGAAACCTTCACTCCTTGCTTGTAGCACCGCCGCCTCCTCGCCGGCGACCCTCCTTCACGCTGCTCGGCCTCGTCTATCCAGGCAGGTAATCCACACCCGACCCCCATCCCCCCTCCTTCCACATCCCACATGCCCCGACCGCCGGCGCGAGCGCGACTGTCGGTGTCAAAACCGGTGGATCTCGGGTAGGGGGTCCCGAACTGTGCGTCTAGGATCGATGGTAACAGGAGACGGGGGACACGATGTTTACCCAGGTTCGGGCCATCTCTATGGAGGTAATACCCTACTTCCTTCTTGATTGATCTTGATGAATATGAGTGTTACATGAGTTGATCTACCACGAGATCGCAATGGCTTAACCCTAGAAGTCTAGCCTATGTGTATATGGTAATGAATATCTGCTTTCCGGACTAACCCCTCCGGTTTATATAGACACCGGGGGGATCTAGGGTTTACATGGAGTCGGTTACATAAGAAGGAATCTTCATAGTTGGTCGCCAAGCTTGCCCTCCACGCCAAGTAGAGTCCAATCCGGACAAGGTGCAGTCTTCGGCCTTCATGTCTTCACAGCCCATCAGTCCGGCCCATGGATAACATGCCGGACGCCCGAGGACCCCTTAGTCCAGGACTCCCTCAGTAGCCCGCGAACCAGTCTTCAATAGTGAGGTGCTTGGCACACATATTGTCTTCGGCATTCCAAGGCGGGTTCCCCCTTCAATAATCACCAAGTAATGTATTCGGCCATTGATCCAATGTCGCCTCCTTGCTTCCGCACATTAAATAATCTTCGTCCTCCACGTGTCGAGCGAATGTGGAAAGTCAGGGTATTTTTGCGAATAACACCCCGTCCACGCGAGGAAGAGCGCCTATTTAAAGAGATTGGATCCCAGATCCATTCAGCGCTACGCAGAAGAAATCCCCAGAGACTGCTTAGGAGAAACCATTCCAGCATGGCTAGTGTTCCCAGCTCCTCCGCTTGTCCCGGCCCAGAGAAAGGCGAGTGGGAGAGGTGTTCTGTGTCTCATAGCCGATTGACGAAGTTGCAAACGCAGGGATTACTTCCTCATGCAGATCTAGTCCCTGTTCGAACGGGGCTAGCTCCCTTCAATGAGGGGACTCAGGCAGAGGACTTCCCCAATCCGTCTGGGGGAGAGCGAGTGTGTTTTGTCCCCTACCTGCTGAGAGGCGTTGGATTTCCAATCCATCCGTTCCTCCGAGGGCTTCTGGAGTACTACGGCCTCCAGCTACACAACTTCACTCCGGCCTCTATTCTGCACATTGCGGGTTACGTCGCTTTATGCGAACTATTCCTGGGCGTCGAGGCTCATTTCGAGTTGTGGAGAAAGCTGTTCTGTCTCGTCCCGCGCAATCACGAAGGGTCAATATTTGAAGTGGGCGAAGCCGAAGTATGGCGCGTCGCCTATACCGGATATCCATCCGGCACACCAATGAAGGCACCTGATGAATGGCCCTCCGAATGGTTTTATATAGAGGACATTGCGCTCCCCGACCCGGTTCAAAAGGGTCTTCCTGAATTTGCGCACGTCCCGCTGAAGAAACGCCACAGTTGGCGTCCCCAGAGTCTTGAAGAGGAAGATGGCATGGAGGTTCGTCAGCTGATGAGCAAGATAAAAGAGCTCACTCAGTCCGGACTCACAGTGATCGAGGTTATGGAAATCTCCATAGCGCGAGGGTTCAGCCGCTCCAATACAGAGGGCTTCCAATGTGGCACTACAATGGGGAGGACGACGCCTCTCGCTGCAGCCGGAAAGGTCTGGATACCCCTGCCGCTTTGGCTAAGATATTAGCCGAACTATTCAAAGGGGGGAAAAGGAATTTCTTCGCATCAAACTCAGAGACGGGTACTCTATGTATAACCCTCCCAGTTGGGTAAGGCCCGACCCCTCTGTTTTTACTCCTTCCATCTCTGAATTGCCTTTGATAAATTTCTAGTTTGTTTGCTTATGACAGCACTGGCGAAAGGTCACCGAGGGATTTTATAGTCCCGCCCCACAGCCGGAGGACCACAACCGGGAGCTTGATCCCGGGTTTGAAGAGGATCCAGATATATTTGTGGTGCTCGCGGAGGGGGTGTTTTACCATACGAGCCATGATGGCACAGAAGTGGCCATCATTGCCGACTACCCTGGTCTTCTTCCTGGTTCACAGGTAAGTGATCAAGAAACACCTTCTCTGAGAGGGTGCTCTTACTCTGCCTCATCCACCGCATTGTCGCGCGTTCTACAGGGGAGGCATTTGACGATACTGAGGAAATCGGTTCCTGCGCCGGTCAGGCCTTCGAAGAGGAGGGCTGGTGAAGGCACCGCCGGGCCCTCATTGAGGAGGTACGGATAAATATATTTTTCAGTGGCCGTGTCCAACTGTGACCTATGCGCCTGTTTGATTACAGGAAAAAGGTTCGCCGAACTGTGTCCGGGGATCCGGCTGGCCGCGCTCCCAACAACCACGATTTAGATCCAGTCGGGGAGACGGGGGCCGATGTAGGAACAAAGCCGGACTGCCCTTCGGCCGAGAGTTCGGACAATATGTCTGTTAGCAACTTGGAAGTAGAGAGCGCCATGAATCATCGGCGCTGCAGAGCTGTTTTACGAGACCCGAAGTTCTCGGACGAGGCATTTAATGCCTTTAGCTCGGGCGACGCATGCATCCGAGCTGCTCGAGACGGGCTTAGAAAAGCCACGAGGCAATATCTGACAGATGTGCAGGTAAGTTTTCTTTGTCAAAAAAGGATAGCCATATACCCGTAGCCCCCAAGACTGAAAGCAGTTGGCACAACCGATTTAAGGATTGTTGAACAACCAGGTCCTCGCAGAGAGGAATAGTCTGCTAGCCCAAGAGCTGGAGCAGTGTCGGGCGCAGCTAAAAGCTGCTATCGCTGAACTGGGAGACTTGAAGAAGTCGTCCACTGGTAACGTTCCCCTCCATCGAGGAACAGTAAATGTATACCAACTGTGCTAATACTACAACTGATCGCAGAATAGGGTCGCCTGGTCAACTTGAGAAGAAGTTGAAGATCACCCAAGAGGGAGAAAAAGAGGCAAAGAGGCAACACGCCGCAGGCGAGCGTGTGCTGACCCGTGTCAGGGACGAGAAAAACAAGCTACATGATTCCAACACTAAGTTGGGTGAAGAGTTGAAAGATGTGCGGGCCCAGCTAGCCGACTCCGTAAAGGAGAACAAGAAGCTGTGGGGCGGCATGTTCAGTATGTTTCCGAACTTGTTGTTTTTTAGTAGTTCGGAGATAAATGGAACTGATATAGGTATGCTTGCAGGTATACTGACGGGCCGTCCTGAAGAGGAGGTGTCCGGATCAGCAAGTTGTCTGCTGTAAAGATTGTCGCAAGTGCACGAGCATGCTCGGCTGGCCATGCGGAGTGTTGCCAAGGCCTTATGGCCATCCGCCTCCCCTCCGGGAAGTATGGAGGAGCTTGTAGAGCTATTCAAGGGAGCACGGTGGCGTATCCGGCTATGGAAGATATCGGCCTGCCGAGAGGGTGCGCGGGAAGCCTGGGCCATGGTGAAAACGCGATATACCAAGCTGGACCCAAATCACATGGCCAGGAGACCACTAGGGTCAGATGGGGAAGAAATTCCCGTTAGTTTAGTATATGACCAAGTAGAGGTGGCCGCAAAATATTCCCAATAGGATTGTAAGCTAGACTGCCTGTTGGATGGTATAGAGGAGGAAGTGTTTGAGTCCAAGTGACTATGTACTTTCCTCACCATGTGAAATTCTAGCTGAATTGTATATCATTTGTCATGGCAGACCTTTTCGCTTCAACCTCCGGACCCGAAGGTGCGGAGTGTTTCCGAATACCGTTATGGCCGAACAGGCCGGGGTATGCATGGAAAACTAAGCGTAGGGGTCATAGTTGCTTGAACAGACAAGTTGTATCCGGCTAGTTATGTTATATTACATTGAGATTGTAAGAAACATCTTCCAGGGAGAATAGTTCCGTTAAGGGTTCCTTTCCCTGAGTGTGCATGCATTAGTAGACATTTCCGAATTGTGATGTAAAAATCACAGTGTGTATAGCTTCTGGGGGTTCACAATAGAGTGAGTACAAAGAATATTTTTCATCCACCGACCGAATATTCCCTTAAGAACGCTAGCTTTCGGCTTCACCCAGTCTGAGGTACACATCCGGATGACCCGGCAGTAACAATCGCAGAGGTGCTCCCTTTACCACCTAGCCGAACAATCGGGAACGTAGGGGTAAGCACAGGAGCCAGGCAGCCCAGCTTGGCCAAAACTTAAGTCATATCAATGCATATAATGGTGAAGAAAAGACACACGGGAAAAACGCGTATGTATGATGAGCTTGGCGCTCGGCAAATAATGTTAACAAGCTTCTGTTCAAGAAGCCCCCAGGTATAGTGGACGTACATATGTAAAGATGTGTACGTCAGCGGTGTTCGGTCGAGCCGAATGAGAGTTTTAAAGCGAGAAAAAAGAATTGTGTAAAAGGGAGAAAAAGTAGTGGAAACTATAGGGGAGAAGGAGACTAACAAAGAGTTCAGCGCTTAAGCATAGAACCTTCGGAGTCTGGCCGCGTTCCAGGGGTTCGGCTCTAGGCGATTGTCTGATGCGTCACGAAGACGGTACGCTCCTCCGGTAAGAACTTCGTCAATTATGAAGGGACCCTCCCATTTGGGCTTGAGTTTGTCCTTTTTCTTCTCCGGCAAGCGTAGAACGAGTTCGCCAACATTGTAAGTCTTGGCCCGTACTTCTCTGCTTTGATATCTTTGAGCCTACTGCTGATAAAATGTTGAACGGGCTTTGGCGACGTCGCGCTCCTCCTCTAGGGCGTCTAGGCTGTCCTGCCGATCCAACTCGGCCTCTTTCTCTTCGTACATACGCACTCGAGGTGAGTCATGTATAATATCGCAGGGCAATACAGCCTCTGCACCGTACACCATGAAGAAAGGTGTGTATCCGGTAGTACGGTTGGGCGTGGTCCGCAGCCCCCAGAGTACGGAGTCAAGCTCCTCGACCCAGTGTTTGTCTGATTCTTTCAAAGACCGCACTAGCCTGGGTTTGATGCCGCTCATAATAAGACCATTAGCTCACTCAACTTGACCGTTTGTTTGCGGGTGGTAGACAGAGGCGTAATCGAGCTTAATGCCTAGATTAGCACACCACGTTTTCACCTCATCAGCTGTGAAATTGGAACCGTTATCAGTGATGATGCTGTGCGGTACACCATAACGGTGCACCACATCGGATATAAATGCGATCACCGGTCCGGACTCGGCCGTTTTAACTAGTCTAGCCTCTATCCACTTGGCGAATTTATCCAGCATGACCAGCAGATATTTTTTCTTATGGCTTCCCCCTTTAAGGGGTCCAACCATGTCCAATCCCCAGACCGCAAAGGGCCATGTAATGGGGATTGTTTGTAGGGCGGTTGGGGGCATATGGCTTTGGTTGGCGAAGAGTTGGCATCCAACGCAGCGCTGGACGAGGTCCTGTGCGTCTTCTCGGGCCGTAGGCCAATAAAATCTTGTCCGGAAGGCCTTGCTCACAAGTGCTCGGGCTGCGGCATGGTGCCCACCGAGACCGGCGTGAATTTCTGCCAAGAGTTGCCGCCCCTCCTCCTCGGAGATACACCTTTGAAGGACTCCGGTAGTGCTTTTCTTGTAGAGCTCTCCCTCGTGAACTTTATAGGCCTTCGAACGCCGGACGATGCGGCGAGCCTCGTTCTGATCTTCTGGGAGCTCCTTCCTATTAAAGTAGGCCAAGAATGGTTCGGTCCACGGGGCAATTACTGCCATGATAAGGTGGGCCGATGGTGTTATTTCGGTGGCTGAGCCTCCGATGATATCGGCGTGTTCGCTATCTGTGTTTGTGTTCAGAACGGGACTGTCGTTGCTCTCTTCCCCTTGCCACACCACGGATGGCTTAAAGAGCCTTTCGAGGAAGATGTTAGGTGGGACGGGGTCGCGCTTAGCGCCGATGCGAGCAAGGACGTCTGCCGCCTGATTGCTTTCGCGGGCGATGTGATGAAATTCGAGCCCCGCGAACCGAGCCGACATCTTCAAGACGGCATTGCGATAAGCTGCCATCTTTGGATCTTTGGCATCAAAGTCTCCATTAATTTGGGATATTGTGAGGTTTGAGTCCCCGCGCACCTCCAGACGTTGTATGCCCATTGATACGACCATCCGAAGGCCATGTAGCAAGGCCTCGTATTCGGCTGCGTTGTTGGAGTCTGTGTATAATATTTGGAGTACGTACTGGACGATATCTCCTGTGGGGGACGTTAATACGACGCCCGCCCCTAGCCCTGGGATTTGATGGCTCGACGTGATTTGTACGTGATGTCGAATGGCAGGAGCTCAATGGCCCATTTGGCAATCCGGCTCGTTGCATCCCGGTTGTTGATTATATCATTGAGGGGCACTTCGGAAGCCACCGTGATCGAACACTCCTGAAAGTAGTGTTGCAATTTTCGACATGCCATGAAGACTGCATATGCTATCTTTTGATAGTTCGGGTACCGGGATTTGCATGGTGTGAGGACGGTGGATACGTAGTATACCGGCTTTTGGAGCAGAAATTTGTGTCCGTCCTGTTCTCGTTCGACGACGAGTATGGCGCTCACCACCTGGTGTGTTGCCGATATATATAGGAGCATTGGTTCGTCGACGTTTGGCGCGGCCAGGATTGGGTTGCTTGCCAAAAGGGCTTTTATTTCCTCCAGTCCGGCTGTCGCTGCGTCTGTCCATTCGAAGTTATGGTGCGCCGCAGAAGGCGATAAAGGGGCAGCTCCTTTTCCCCCAACCTGGAGATAAAGTGTCTTAAAGCTGCCACGCTCCCGGCGAGTTTTTGGACCTGTTTGAGTTCGGTTGGCATGGCCAACTGCGACAGAGCTTGGATTTTGGCTGGATTTGCTTCAATTCCTCTGTTGGAAACGATGAAGCCCAGTAGTTTACCGGCGGGGACGCCGAAGATGCATTTTTCCGGGTTAAGCTTGATGTTGTATGCGCGGAGGTTGTCGAATGTTAGATGCAAGTCGTCTATTAGTGTTTCAACGTGTCTAGTTTTGATGACGATGTCGTCCACGTAGGCCTCCACTGTCTTGACGATCTGTTTCTTGAGGCATGTTTGGATCATGCGCTGGTAGGTGGCGTCGGCGTTCTTGAGCCCGAAAGGCATGGTGTTGAAGCAAGACAGCCCGTATGGGCTAATGAATGCTATTGCAGCTTGATCGGACTCCTTCATTTTGATTTGATGGTATCCGGAATATGCATCGAGGAAACATAGCGAGTCGTGTCCTGCGGTAGCATCAATGATTTGATCAATGCGAGGAAGGGGGAATGGATCTTTAGGGCAAGCCTTGTTAAGGTCTTTGAAATCGACGCATAGGCGCCAGGATTTATCCTTCTTTGGTACCATTACCAAGTTTGCCAGCCAGTCTGAATGTTTAATATCTTTGATGAATCCGGCCTCGATGAGTTTGGCTAGCTCCTCCCCCATAGCTTGTCGTTTGGGTTTGGAAAAGCGCCGCAGGGTTTGTTTGACCGGCTTATATCCCTTTATTATGTTGAGGCTGTGTTCGGCCAACTCACGTGGGATTCCTGGCATATCTGATGGGTGCGAGGCGAATATATCCCAGTTTTCGCGCAGGAAGTCTCGCAGTGCTGCGTCTACTGAGGGGCTGAGTTGCGCTCCGATAGAGGCTGTCTTCTTCGAGTCTATTGGATGGACCTGAAATTTGACCGTTTCTTCTGCTGGCTTGAAGGAGGTAGATTTGGGTCGTTTGTCCAGGATAACATCGTTTCTTTCCATAGTGGAGCGTAGTGCGGTTAGTTCTTCAGCCGCAAGGGCCTCAGATAATGCCTCGAGGGCCAAGGATGCAGTTTTGTTCTCGGCACGGAGTGCTATATCCGGATCGCTGATGTGACGCCCGGATAGTTAAGCTACAGTAATCCCACGTTAATGATGCCACGTCACCAGGATACTGTTGCTAAATCTCGCGTTAGTTTGAAACCGATTCAAATTCAAATTCAAAATCGAATCAAGCGGTAAAAGTTTACAAACATTAAAACTAAAATGTCCAAGATGTGTCAAATAAACCATGGATAATACTAGTGGGGAAACCACACTTTTATAAAATGTTCAAAGGCTCTAAAGTAATTAAAACAGCAGCTATGTCAATTAATTAAATGCCTTTTAAAAATTATAATAATGCAAACTATTTTAATTAGGTGTCAAACTTTTTGGGGCAGTAGAATAAGTTATAACATTTATCTAGGAGTTGCATTTATATTTTATAAAACAAAAGTTAAAAAAATAGAAAAGAAATTAGATAAAGAAAAGTAAACAGAAAAAAAAGAAAACAAAAGAACCCCCTCTCCCTGGGCCGAATGGCCCAGCTAGCCACAGGTCGGCCCAGCTACGGCCCAGCCCCACTCCCCTTATCCACTCACCCCCCAGCCAAACCCTAACCCAAACCGAACCCCACTCACTCTCCCCGATCCCCTCTCTCTCGCTCCCCCTCGATCCCCCTCTCCCTCCCCCGTTCTGGATCGGGAGCGGGCGCCCCCGACTCCACCCGTCGCCCGCCTCGCCGCCCCTCCTGGCCTCCTCGCCGCCGCCCCGATCCGCCATCGCACTCCGCCGTCCAGCTCGAACCGCGCCCCGCCACCCCGACGTCGTTCCCCGCGGCGCCGCCCCCTGCTTGGGTCAGGTCGGGGCCGACCGCCGCTGCCTCGACCTCGACGCCAACCGCCGTGGCCGGACACCGACGCCGCCGCCACCGGACGCCTCGCAGCCCCTCCCTCGCGCCCCGTCGCCTCTTCCTCGTCGACCGACGCCTGTAGACGCCGCGCCCGTCGCTCGTCACCGCGCCGTCGTCGACCATCGTCGTCCCAAGCTCCGGCGCCTCCCCGAGCTCGCTTTAGCACATCTACAGGGCCTCGTGAGTCCCCGCTCCCTTTTCTTCCTCTTCCCCGACTGTTTCGACCCTTAGCGCGCCTCCCGCTCGTACCCGTAGCTTCGTCGCCGTCGGACATGGTCCCGGCCATCGATCCCGCGCGTCCCTGCTAGCCAGACCACACATCGGGCTTCCCCTGCCCGCGCCACCTGCTGCAGCTCGTGGCCGCGCCGCGCCTGCTGCGCCCCGCCGCTCCCCGCGTGCCGGCGCCGCCCCGCTGCGCCCGTTCTGGCCCGCCTCTTTCGCCCCTGCGTTGCCTTCGCCGGCCAACTCCCGCTATGGCCGGTCGTGGCCATGGCCTTGGCAGCCCTGCTGGGCGAGCAACCGCACAGGGCCAGCGCCTGAACCCCAGTGCCCGTTCGCCCGCTAACCGCCCCGAGTTGGCCCAGGGCCTATGACGACGGGCCCCAGCCCACAGAACAAAAAAACAAAAAAATGATTTAAAAAAAATTTAAAAATAAAATAAAAATAAATAATAATATAATAAAAATAAAAATAATAAATTAATTAATAAATATATAAATAAAACAAATAATAAAAATAAATTTAATTAATTAATTAAGTTAATTAATCCTGTTTAAACTAATCTAATTAGTTAATTAATTTAACTAAACAGTAGTTAATTAGCTAACAGCCAGGTTGACCAGGTCAACGGTCAACGTTGACTGCTGACGTCAGCATGACATCATGCTGATGTCATAAATCCATTTTCGAATTAAATTAAATAATTAATTAAATTCCAGAAATTAATAAAATCTTTAGAAAATCATATCTTTTAATCCGTAACTCGGATTAAAATATTTTCAACATGAAAGTTGCTCAGAACGACGAGACGAATCCGAATACGTAGTCCGTTTGTCAGCCACACGTCCCTAGCATAGTGAACCTGCAACATTTCACCTCCGGTTCATCTGTCCGAAAACGTGAAACACCGGGGATATTTTCCCGGATGTTTCCCCCCTTCGCCGGTATCGCTTACTACCGCGTTAGGGCATACCTAGCACCGCGTTTTGCCTCCTTATGTTTTGTGATGCTTTGTTTGCTCCGTATTTACTGTTTCTTCCCCCTCTCCTTCTCCGGTAGACTACGAGACTGACGCCGCTGCTGGTGCCCGATCATCTACGTTGTTGACGACCCCTCCTTCTCGGCTGAGCTTCCAGGCAAGCCCCCCCCCCCTTGATCACCAGATATCGCCTATTCTTCTCTATACTGCTTGCATTAGAGTAGTGTAGCATGTTACTGCTTTCCGTTAATCCTATCCTGATGCATAGCCTGTCTTTGTTACTACAATTGTTACCCTTACCTGCTATCCTACTGCTTAGTATAGGATGCTAGTGTTCCATCAGTGGCCCTACACTCTTGTCCGTCTGCCATGCTATACTACTGGGCCGTGATCACTTCGGGAGGTGATCACGGGTATATACTATATACATTATATACATGACACATGTGGTGACTAAAGTCGGGTCGGCTCGTTGAGTACCCGCAAGTGATTCTGATGAGGGGGCTGAAAGGACAGGTGGCTCCATCCCGGTAGAGGTGGGCCTGGGTTCCTGACGGCCCCCGACTGTTACTTTGTGGCGGAGCGACAGGGCAGGTTGAGACCGCCTAGGTGAGAGGTGGGCCTGGCCCTGGTCGGCGTTCGCGGATACTTAACACGCTTAACGAGATATTGGTATTTGATCTGAGTCTGGCCATTTGGTCTATACGCACTAACCATCTACGCGGGAGTAGTTATGGGTATCCCGACGTCGTGGTATCAGCCGAAGCTCTTTTGACGTCAGCGACTGAGTGGCGCGCGCCGCATTGGACCGTAAGCTCGCGCTTGTATTAAGGGGGCTAGGTCTGCTTCCGGCCGCGTACGCAACGTGCAGGTGTGCATAGGGCGATGGGCCCAGACCCCTGCGCGCATAGGGTTAGACCGGCGTGCTGACCTCTCTGTTGTGCTTAGGTGGGGCTGCGACGTGTTGATCTTATGAGGCCGGGCATGACCCAGAAAAGTGTGTCCGGCCAAATGGGATCGAGCGTGTTGGGTTATGTGGTGCACCCCTGCAGGGAAGTTTATCTATTCGAATAGCCGTGTCCCTCGGTAAAAGGACGACCCGGAGTTGTACCTTGACCTTATGACAACTAGAACTGGATACTTAATAAAACACACCCTTCCAAGTGCCAGATATAACCCGGTGGTCGCTCTCTAACAGGGTGACGAGGAGGGGATCGCCGGGTAGGATTATGCTATGCGATGCTACTTGGAGGACTTCAATCTACTCTCTTCTACATGCTGCAAGATGGAGATGACCAGAAGCGTAGTCTTCGACAGGACTAGCTATCCCCCTTTTATTCTGGCATTCTGCAGTTCAGTCCACTGATATGGCCCTTTACACATATACCCATGCATATGTAGTGTAGCTCCTTGCTTGCGAGTACTTTGGATGAGTACTCACGGTTGCTTTTCTCCCTCTTTTCCCTTTTTCTATACCGGATTGTCGCAACCAGATGCTGGAGTCCAGGAGCTAGAGATCCCGAGGATGATGCTACATGGAGTTCGGCTTCGAGGAGTAGTTAGGAGGTCCCAGGCAGGAGGCCTTGCCTTTTCGATCGTTGCTACTTTTGTGCTAGCCTTCTTAAGGCAAACTTGTTTAACTTATGTCTGTACTCAGATATTGTTGCTTCCGCTGACTCGTCTATGATCGAGCACTTGTATTCGAGCCCTCGAGGCCCCTGGCTTGTATTATAATGCTTGTATGACTTATTTATGTTTTAGAGTTGTGTTGTGATATCTTCCCGTGAGTCCCTGATCTTGATCGTACACATTTGCGTGTATGATTAGTGTACGGTCAAATCGGGGGCGTCACAAGTTGGTATCAGAGCCGACTGCCTGTAGGAACCCCCCTTTCCAACTCCTTGGCCGAAGTTGAATCTAGTCAGTGAAAACTATTTTACTAACATGGCTGTGTGGCTTACGGGCCCACGTCGCCATTGGGTGGTAGTAGGATCTTTTATTCCTCAACCTATACTCTGGGACTCTGACATCTCTTCTATTCGGGTTAAATGAATTTTGCTAAATCTAACATTAGGATCTCGTTATCACCTTCACCCGGAGAGCCCCTTTATTACTGATGATCGTCTGCTGCACGTGAAGACCCTGAAGATACTCTCCGCTGATACCCCGAGAACTTGTGTTCATCGCTTTTGCAATTCCCTTTCATCAATAAACTCCTATGGATAACCACGTATACTCGCCACTCATACAATGTTTCCCAGTTGATCTTGTTATTACAAGATACCCCGAAATTCTCTCTGTTTTTCCAAGAATCCTTTGAGCTTACTGCCTTGCTGTTCTTTGTCACCTGAATACCCCTACGGATAATTCTCGCACTTACCGAGTATCCGGTCATCCCCAATTGATTCAAGTATTCCACAATAGTCTTCAAAATACTATTCGATCTTCCAAAAATCCTCAGGAGCCTATTGCTCTTGAAATTCTTGTTTGCTTGCATTATGGTTAATCCCAAAATTCTCGTAATCTTATTGGCATCTCTTGTCATTATCATTTTGAGTCCGTTGATTCAATTTGTTGCGAATGCTCGCAATCCTCAATCATATCCTAGAATTCATTCTTCCGGCTCAGACGTCATTTTAAACGTGAGCTGGATCTCGACCTATCAAATTGCCATCGATTGTACCCCTAAGCCTACTCAACCTATCCATCCTTGATCAAAGCGTTGCTTCTGACCCCCTGATTTGGAAATCATAATTCTTTTGCATTTAAACTTTGAGTTAGTCAGTTGTTTCTATAATCAGATCTCCTTGCATTCTTCTTCCTCTGGTTGAGTATCGATGCTCACATCAGATCCCTTGTGGACCATCGGTTCCTTTGTTGGCTTTTATCCGACAGTGTCCTTCATATTGAATAACCTTGTGAGCCTTTCCATGGGTATATAATGCCTTTGGTAAATTGTATCATCTGTTCTTGAACAATGCTCTTATTTCGAGCTTGTAATATTTACTCCGAAGTTTGTGGTATATGTTCCTAAGAAGCCTTGATGGGTTGAACCTATGCCTTTCATAATATGTGTGAACTCGAAAGTTTTCATGAGTCATACTCTTCTGGTATTTTGCCAGATAAAAATTTTCAACACTGCAACTTCATCAAACGCGAGAAGTGAATGAAAGGTTATGCATTGAAGAAGTGGGAGTCGACCTTGAACTTTGCGTTCATGCCCAAGGACACGATGTAGATCTTATCATTAAAGCTTTTCTTAAATTAATTATTCCCTTGGTATAAGTTCATCTTATATCTGGGATCTGGCCTTTTGCAATCGTGGTTCCGACCATGTTCTCCTTTAAACACCATTTCTCGTACAAGTTAGGCACTTGTCTTCTGCAGAGCAATACCCCAGTCCAACCTCTATTTTGGTTTGTCGTCGAGTATTACCCCCTGGTATCTCGAGATTATCATGGAACTGCATAACTTCTTATGAGTTTTTCATCAAGTGCTACATTCTCACTGATTCCAATTTTCCACGGGCTCTGAGTTATTAGTCACTCGAGAACACCGATAAGCGAATCGATTCCGCACTCCGATTCAATAACTCTAAGTAATTCTTGTTGCTTACGAGTGTAATAATCCCTCAAGTCATTCCTAGCCTTATCGGCTATATCATTATCGTGCAAACTTTTAACTGTGCTACCCGGTCCTTCCCGGAACACAACTTTCGATGATGAGCTAAGCTTACGTCGATCTTCCTCGTCATATTAGTTCGCCTTGAACAACAAGCTTGATTTCAAGTTTGTGCCTTCCCCTTGGTTCCATTAACCTATCACTTCATCATTCCTTTGACTTGATGTCATCGCCGATCGATTACATCTTCGTGGAGCCTCTTGACAAAATTTGCCGTGAACATCATCAACATTTTGACTCCTTCCAGGATATCAATGGAATTCTTGATGATAAGTGCCATCCTCGTTCCTTGGTAATTTGAGTTACCATCGACAACAACCTTTCATTCCTTTCATCACAAACTTGATCAAGTTATGGAGCTCCTTGCTAACCAGCCTATGTTATGTTCTACCTTGGAGTATTACCATCCTTTATGTCAAGGATATTGTGAGTATTTCTCCACCTCTTGAGAATTCTTGATATAGTAATACTTCTCGCCATCTCCATTTGCTTTCTGATCCCCGTGTTGTTTCTAACCTGAATACCGACAATTGAACTAGGATGCGTGAATTCAAAACTTCTAGCAATCCTATTGCTTTGGAGCTAATGGTCGATAGTTCATGCTTAGACTATTGGTTATCGAATCACCGTTCCAACATTGATCATGCTACCTAAGCCCATATTTTGGGTGCAGCTTTCCACCAATGTTTAATTGGGTATGTTTTCCTCGAGCATACCTCATTATATCTTTCGATCTAGCTAATGTTATCTCCTTGTTCACATAGTTGTGGAAATCCATCTTTTGGAAATCTCAATGAATTGTCGCTGAGTCCATCAGCCACCCCCTCATCCTCTCCTTGATTTAATGATGAACTCTTGTTCCAGAACTCGCTTCCATGGTTTAATTCCCGAGAATCATACAAATGTCACCTAGACAATTTGTGTTGCACCTTTCTTCTCAGGCATCCTGAGTCTGAGTTATCCTGACACCAATCAAATCTGAATCTCGGTCAGATATGATGGTTGGAACATATTTCCAAGAGTTATAACATTGGCCTATTTATGACCCGGTAAGGTGATGACATGCCAAACACACCTGGCCGGAGGACCTATTGTTATAAGCTTTCCTTTCAGCAAGGTTATCTATTCTTCCATGAGGAAATTGTAAGACTTATTCTATAAGTTGTTCCTGATGGATCCTTTTTGTTTCCAAATTCTGATCTTCACCTGTTGACCATGTCAATGCTATCTCAAAGCATGTCTATGGTACTCCGATTTTCAACAAGAACATTTGAAGCCCAATACTAAATGTTTCTTGCTCAATTATCCAAACACCGCTGTATGGGATATGTCATGAATTTCCTCTCCCCTTACCTAAATGGTTTTCTACTATCTATCCTGTCATGGATATGATACGCTGCTTGTCCTTGGGAAGGATATACCCTTGAAATATGTGTTTAAACACATTTTCCTTTCCATTCTTCTGTTTAATCTGATAATCATATTTTCCTTTCCATTGTTTGGTTTAACCTTTCTGGTGATCTATATGATCTAAGCAATAATATTCTCCTGCTTATGTAAACACCTCGGTGTACAACTCTGTCAGTAAGACCCTGTTACTATTGTTGGTGACATTTCGGTAACCACCGATGGACGAGAACTTTGCCTAATGGTCCGCCTCGTTTCAACGAGCAGGAAAATGGTTCTCTTCGTCCCTCGCCATTGGTACCGACGTTGTTGTCGACATAATCAACAGGCTACCCTCTGACATGTCTTGCTATCATGACAGTGCAAGATGTCACCGCTCCTCCTACTTTTTAATCCACATGGTGGGCCCATAACCCACAGTTCCACAGGATCGAAAACTGACTCTCCTGTACACCGTGTTGTCAGAGTTATTCCTCGCTCTTGACTTTGTATGTAATTCACGGGCCACCTGCCTAGTGATCTATACTCGTATTAGATGCAATGCTTATGCACATTGCTCTAAACCCCCTTCAACACTTTGTTTCAGGCAACGAACGATTGCCTATGCGCTTGAAAACTTCTATTTTTGTACCTTCTTACTTTGCTCTCGATAATTTCTTAAGTTGCAATTCGAGAGTTACTTTCCGCCACCTTCGCCGATGTTATCGACCAGATAGTCAACCTTACGGAGGTCCGTTCTCCCGGAGTACCCACCCTTCATTCCTTCGTAAGTACGATGGAGTTCCCGAAGAAAGGACGACAACTTTATCATGATGACCTGAAACAGCAGAATGAAGACATCAATGTAATGGATCAACCTCTTCGAGAAGAGCAACCAAGACCGCGGAGATTCGTTAGAATTTCGTAACCAGACCTTCCCCCCCTTACTCCCCTCTTAAATCTCGGGACGAGATTTCTTGTAGTGGAGGAGAATTGTGATGCCCGGATAGTTAAGCTACAGTAATCCCACGTTAACGATGCCACGTCACCAGGATACTGTTGCTAAATCTCGCGTTAGTTTGAAACCGATTCAAATTCAAATTCAAAATCAAATCAAGCGGTAAAAGTTTACAAACATTAAAACTAAAATGTCCAAGATGTGTCAAATAAACCATGGATAATACTAGTGGGGAAACCACACTTTTATAAAATGTTCAAAGGCTCTAAAGTAATTAAAACAGCAGCTATGTCAATTAATTAAATGCCTTTTAAAAATTATAATAATGCAAACTATTTTAATTAGGTGTCAAACTTTTTGGGGCAGTAGAATAAGTTATAACATTTATCTAGGAGTTGCATTTATATTTTATAAAACAAAAGCTAAAAAAATAAAATAGAAAAGAAATTAGATAAAGAAAAGAAAACAGAAAACAAAAGAAAACAAAAGAACCCCCTCTCCCTGGGCCGAATGGCCCAGCTAGCCACAGGCCGGCCCAGCTGCGGCCCAGCCCCACTCCCCTTATCCACTCACCCCCCAGCCAAACCCTAACCCAAACCAAACCCCACTCACTCTCCCCGATCCCCTCTCTCTCTCGCTCCCCCTCGATCCCCCTCTCCCTCCCCCGTTCTGGATCGGGAGCGGGCGCCCCCGACGCCACCCGTCGCCCGCCTCGCCGCCCCTCCTGGCCTCCTCGCCGCCGCCCCGATCCGCCATCGCACTCCGCCGTCCAGCTCGAACCGCGCCCCGCCACCCCGACGTCGTTCCCCGCGGCGCCGCCCCCTGCTTGGGTCAGGTCGGGGCCGACCGCCGCTGCCTCGACCTCGACGCCAACCGCCGTGGCCGGACCCCGACGCCACCGGACGCCTCGCAGCCCCTCCCTCGCGCCCCGTCGCCTCTTCCTCGTCGACCGACGCCTGTAGACGCCGCGCCCGTCGCTCGTCACCGCGCCGTCGTCGACCATCGTCGCCCCAAGCTCCGGCGCCTCCCCGAGCTCGCTTTAGCACATCTACAGGGCCTCGTGAGCCCCCGCTTCCTTTTCTTCCTCTTCCCCGACTGTTTCAACCCTTAGCGCGCCTCCCGCTCGTACCCGTAGCTTCGTCGCCGTCGGACATGGTCCCGGCCATCGATCCCGCGCGTCCCTCCTAGCCAGACCACGCATCGGGCTTCCCCTGCCCGCGCCACCTGCTGCCGCTCGTGGCCAGGCCGCGCCTGCTGCGCCCCGCCGCTCCCCGCGTGCCGGCGCCGCCCCGCTGCGCCCGTTCTGGCCCGCCTCTTTCGCCCCTGCGTTGCCTTCGCCGGCCAACTCCCGCTATGGCCGGTCGTGGCCATGGCCTTGGCAGCCCTGCTGGGCGAGCAACCGCACAGGGCCAGCGCCTGAACCCCAGTGCCCGTTCGCCCGCTAACCGCCCCGAGTTGGCCCAGGGCCTATGACGACGGGCCCCAGCCCACAGAACAAAAAAACAAAAAAATGATTTAAAAAATTTTAAAAATAAAATAAAAATAAAAATAAATAATAATATAATAATAATAAAAATAATAAATTAATTAATAAATATATAAATAAAACAAATAATAAAAATAAATTTAATTAATTAATTAACTAACTAAATTAATTAAGTTAATTAATCATGTTTAAACTAATCTAATTAGTTAATTAATTTAACTAAACAGTAGTTAATTAGCTAACAGCCAGGTTGACCAGGTCAACGGTCAACGTTGACTGCTGACGTCAGCATGACATCATGCTGATGTCATAAATCCATTTTCGAATTAAATTAAATAATTAATTAAATTCCAGAAATTAATAAAATCTTTAGAAAATCATATCTTTTAATCCGTAACTCGGATTAAAATATTTTCAACATGAAAGTTGCTCAGAACGACGAGACGAATCCGAATACGTCGTCCGTTTGTCAGCCACATGTCCCTAGCATAGTGAACCTGCAACATTTCACCTCCGGTTCATCTGTCCGAAAACGTGAAACACCGGGGATATTTTCCCGGATGTTTCCCCCCTTCGCCGGTATCGCTTACTACCGCGTTAGGGCATACCTAGCACCGCGTTTTGCCTCCTTATGTTTTGTGATGCTTTGTTTGCTCCGTATTTACTGTTTCTTCCCCCTCTCCTTCTCCGGTAGACTACGAGACTGACGCCGCTGCTGGTGCCCGATCATCTACGTTGTTGACGACCCCTCCTTCTCGGCTGAGCTTCCAGGCAAGCCCCCCCCCTTGATCACCAGATATCGCCTATTCTTCTCTATACTGCTTGCATTAGAGTAGTGTAGCATGTTACTGCTTTCCGTTAATCCTATCCTGATGCATAGCCTGTCTTTGTTACTACAATTGTTACCCTTACCTGCTATCCTACTGCTTAGTATAGGATGCTAGTGTTCCATCAGTGGCCCTACACTCTTGTCCGTCTGCCATGCTATACTACTGGGCCGTGATCACTTCGGGAGGTGATCACGGGTATATACTATATACATTATATACATGACACATGTGGTGACTAAAGTCGGGTCGGCTCGTTGAGTACCCGCAAGTGATTCTGATGAGGGGGCTGAAAGGACAGGTGGCTCCATCCCGGTAGAGGTGGGCCTGGGTTCCTGATGGCCCCCGACTGTCACTTTGTGGCGGAGCGACAGGGCAGGTTGAGACCGCCTAGGTGAGAGGTGGGCCTGGCCCTGGTCGGCGTTCGCGGATACTTAACACGCTTAACGAGATCTTGGTATTTGATCTGAGTCTGGCCATTTGGTCTATACGCACTAACCATCTACGCGGGAGTAGTTATGGGTATCCCGACATCGTGGTATCAGCCGAAGCTCTTTTGACGTCAGCGACTGAGTGGCGCGCGCCGCATTGGACCGTAAGCTCGCGCTTGTATTAAGGGGGCTAGGTCTGCTTCCGGCCGCGTACGCAACGTGCAGGTGTGCATAGGGCGATGGGCCCAGACCCCTGCGCGCATAGGGTTAGACCGGCATGCTGACCTCTCTGTTGTGCTTAGGTGGGGCTGCGACGTGTTGATCTTACGAGGCCGGGCATGACCCAGAAAAGTGTGTCCGGCCAAATGGGATCGAGCGTGTTGGGTTATGTGGTGCACCCCTGCAGGGAAGTTTATCTATTCGAATAGCCGTGTCCCTCGGTAAAAGGACGACCCGGAGTTGTACCTTGACCTTATGACAACTAGAACTGGATACTTAATAAAACACACCCTTCCAAGTGCCAGATATAACCCGGTGGTCGCTCTCTAACAGGGTGACGAGGAGGGGATCGCCGGGTAGGATTATGCTATGCGATGCTACTTGGAGGACTTCAATCTACTCTCTTCTACATGCTACAAGATGGAGATGACCAGAAGCGTAGTCTTCGACAGGACTAGCTATCCCCCTTTTATTCTGGCATTCTGCAGTTCAGTCCACTGATATGGCCCTTTACACATATACCCATGCATATGTAGTGTAGCTCCTTGCTTGCGAGTACTTTGGATGAGTACTCACGGTTGCTTTTCTCCCTCTTTTCCCTTTTTCTATACCGGATTGTCGCAACCAGATGCTGGAGTCCAGGAGCTAGAGATCCCGAGGATGATGCTACATGGAGTTCGGCTTCGAGGAGTAGTTAGGAGGTCCCAGGCAGGAGGCCTTGCCTTTTCGATCGTTGCTACTTTTGTGCTAGCCTTCTTAAGGCAAACTTGTTTAACTTATGTCTGTACTCAGATATTGTTGCTTCCGCTGACTCGTCTATGATCGAGCACTTGTATTCGAGCCCTCGAGGCCCCTGGCTTGTATTATAATGCTTGTATGACTTATTTATGTTTTAGAGTTGTGTTGTGATATCTTCCCGTGAGTCCCTGATCTTGATCGTACACATTTGCGTGTATGATTAGTGTACGGTCAAATCGGGGGCGTCACAGCTGACGAGGGTGATTATTCCATTAGGCCCGGGCATTTTTAGCTTCATATACCCATAACGGGGTATGGCTTGAAAGCGCATGAAGGCCTCTCGCCCTAATAGGGCATGGTATCCGCTGTTGAAAGGGGCCACCTGGAAGGTTATTTCTTCGGATCGATAATTTTCCGGCGTGCCGAATACCACATTGAGTGTAATTTTTCCCGCACACCGCGCTTCCCGACTGGGAACGATACCTCGAAAGGTCGTGCTGCTTTTCTCGATGCGGCTCTTGTCTATTTCCATCTTGTGGAGCGTGTCCTCGTAGATGAGGTTTAGTCCGCTGCCGCCGTCCATGAGGACCTTTGTAAGTCGAAAACCGTCCATGATGGGACTGAGGACTAATGCAGCTGGCACTCGGACTGTTCTGTGTTTGGGTTCGTCACTGGCGTTAAAGGTTATGGCCGTGTCATTCCAGAGGTCAATTGTGGCGACCTGGCAAACTTCGGCGAGATCGCGCAGTGCCCTTTTACGCTTATTGTTTGAAGCGAATGTCTCGAAGACTGTCAATACTCTATTGTCGTCGTTTGCTGGAGGGTGTTGTTCTGGGGTGTCCTTGATAAGGATGTCTTCGCCGCTCTTGGCTACCTGCCGAAGTATCCAACATGCTCTAAGGCTATGGGTTGTCGCGGTATCCGGCATCGTGTGTATTTTGCATGGGCCATTAAGCCATCCCTCCAGAACGGTGCCGTGCCGTATAGCGGCTTTGTGCTTTTTGACTGTTGGACTGGGCATGCCCCGAGGGTACGCCCTTTTCGCCTATAGCGGAACTTGGGTTGGGGCTGGTGGTTCCCAGCGAGCTGCCCGAGTTTCCCAGGCGCTTTCCATCGCGCAGTATTTTTGTACGATGGTTGCTAAGTCAGCAAATTTTAGTATACGACGGTGATTGATGGCGTTGAGGGTAGTGAGCGGGGGGCTACTGATTGATTGCGGAGGTGAATCAGATAATCGCCGCCCTAGTTCAGTTGCTGGTCACTATGGCCGGACTTGGTTGGCTCCTTGAAATTTTAGTATGCGGCGGCGAGTGAGGACGCCCGAGGACCCCTTAGTCCAGGACTCCCTCAGCGACACCTTCCACCCAAATCACCGACCCCTCCACCAAATAAGCGCCGCCCTAAGCCATGGTGCACACAGTATAGCCAGGATCTCAAGGAGCATTTGGCAGCGGAGAAGCAAATCGTGACCGCACGCACGGATGGGGTCACGATGGCTGCCATTCGTGCCGACCCCCAGATCTTGGAGGAGCACCTTGCCATTTGCTAGCTACGCCGGTTAAGCATGCTTGGTTTACCCGTTGCGTGTGTTGTTCCTGCCTTTCCTTCACACATTCTAGTGAATTGTGCTATCTAATTTTACCATGCAATCTGTTGCTCTAGTGTATATATTCTATATGTCGTGCAGTGTGGTGCTCACTTATTAACTGTTTTGTTAATTAGTTGTTGTCTTCAGTTAACTGTTTGGTTCAATTTTGCAAATGTGATGTTCAATTCTTCAAGCTGCAATTTTGTATTGTCTTCCATGTGAGAAATAAATCGAATTTATCTTTACAAAATACATGAGAAACGAATACAATTGCTATATTTCCAAGTTGTCAAGTATGCTTGGTTTGGTTATACATTGTGCAATGTGGTGCTCAATTAACGTTTGGTTCATTTGTGTTGTGGTGTTTAGTTAACTGTTTGGTTCAATTCTGCAATGCGATGTTCAATACTTGTGGGTGCATTCTGTTATTGTATACCATGTGAGGAATAAATTGATGTAGTAAATACATGAGAAACAAATACAATTGCTACAATTGGCTATAGTTAACTGTTTGGTTAACTGTCTGATCTTCTATTAGGAGTATGTTATATTGTGCAATGTGGTGCTCAGTTAATGTTTGGTTCATTTGTTGTGGTGTTTAGTTAATTGCTTGGTTTAATTCTGCAATGCGATGTCCAATTGTCGTGGGTAGAATTTTGTATTGTTGTGCATGTGAGGAATAAATCGAATTTGGCTGCACTTAATACATGAGAAACATATACAAGTGCTATATTTCCTAGTTCTTAATCATGCTTGGTTTGGGTAAATGGGTTTTCCGTGTGGCTTGAATTAATCTGATGAATCTGCAATGTGCTTATTTTTCATCAACATATTTTACTGATAGCATGCGAACCCTTACTTAACCTGATGACTAACTGCCTTATATGTGTTGCAGGGAAACAATGGGAAGCACTGAGGTTTACAATCGAAGTTAGCACGTGCATGGTCCGTTCTCTAGTAGCACATTATTGTGCAATTGCAGGAACCATTCTAATATTTTGGTTTTTAACAATTTGGTCTTGCACGTGTAGGTCCTGCTGTGAGAGGTTTTGACCCACTGTTCGACCCTTTTTGCATATGGGGAATTGAGTTGTCCATGAATATCAATCAAATCAAGAAACTTTGTTAGGATAAAGAAATTAGCGACAAAAATCCACAAGATCTTTGTCTGCACAATGAAGAAGACATCAGTTCACTACAAGATGGTACTAACTATTATACCTTGCCTTTTTTTATTCCCTTGCCCCATTTCCAATATAGAGAAGATATTTATGCACATCCTTGTTTTCAGGCCTTTCCAAAGCAGTTCACCGATGATTACCTCTCAAACCACCTCTATGGTCAGGAGGCGATGAAGGTTTTCATACAACACCCACGGTTCAATATTAAAGTGTTCCCGAAGAGGACGAAGGACGGACGGTCAATCATCCACAGGCACTGGCCTAAAGTTGCAAAGACCTTCAACATGAATGAAGGCTCAATATTCGCCTTCTGCTTCAGCAGTTTTCCAGAGGAGATGCATCTGTCTATATATCGTCTATGATGCTAATTTTGAAAGGTTCTACATGTTGCATGTGGAACTTGCTGCTGGTGCAGTTGTGTAATGGGGTAGCTGAGTGCTGAAGCTACATCATGTTGTACTCTGATGTATTTCAATTATGAAATTCTGCTTCCTTAATATGGAAATGAAATATATTGTGTGCTTAATATGAAATGTAAATTAGATTAATAAATGGATTATGAACAATTGGATAATTAGCCTGCTAATTGGGTTTTGCTATTGCAAACGGTTGTTGAAAAAATACCGTGGGCGATGACCTCAGGCAACGCACACAGTTTCTAGGAATAAACAGTGTTGGATCAATGAACAATCACACACGACTTTCTCTTGAAAACTGTTTGCGTTAGGTCACCTTGCGCAAACGTTTACCACATAAAACTTGTGTGTGATGGACAGCCTTTGCCACACAGTTTCTTCTACGGACTGTGTGTGATACATTCAATAACGCAAACGATTTAACGGGAAAATTGTGTGTGATGTACCTGTGAATGGAAACGTTTTCCCTGGAGCGACTGTGTGGGATGTACATACGAACAGAAACGTTTAAGGGGACTGACTGTGTGGGATGTACTTGCGACTGGAAACAATTTCGCCGTATAATTGTATTTTTTAACTCTACTGTATGTATTTCCGTATTTGAGCGCTCGCCGGTCGCACACGAACTCATTTTGCCGAGCGTGTGTGCCAGGAGGGCATATCCCCGACGGTTTCTGGGTCATGTGGGAAGGACCCCCCTATCGCCCACACTCACTTGGCGATGGTTCCAAATGCCGTCACGGAAAGGGGTTAAAACCGTATGTTTAGGACCAACGCGCAGCAGTGTAAGGTGAATGGTTTATTGAACCTCGATCGTAGTGATACACATATTCATGATATTGATGCCAAAAGATGCAAAGTTGATAATGATAGTGCAACATACTAGTGGCACTGCCGTTTAGGTCATATTGGTGTAAAGCGCATGAAGAAACTCCATGCGGATGGACTTTTGGAATCACTTGATTATGAATCATTTGATGCTAGCGAACCATGCCTCATAGGAAAGATGACTAAGGCTCCGTTCTCCAGAACAATGGAGCGAGCCACTGACTTATTAGAAATAATACATACCGATGTATGCGGTCCGATGAGTGTTGAGGCTCGCAGCGGGTATCGTTATTTTCAGACCTTCACAGATCATTTGAGCAGATATGGGTATATCTACTTAATGAAACACAAGTCTGAAACATTTGAAAAGTTCAATAATTTCAGAGTGAAGTTGAGAATCATCGTAACAAGAAAATAAAGTTTCTACGATCTGATCGCGGAGGCGAATATTTGAGTTACGAGTTTGGCCTTCATTTGAAACAATGTGGAATAGTTTCGCAACTCACGCCACCTGGAACACCACAGCGTAATGGTGTGTCCGAACATCGTAACCGTACTTTATTAGATATGGTGCGATCTATGATGTCTCTTACTGATTTACCACTATCGTTTTGGGGTTATGCATTAGAAACAGCTGCATTCACGTTAAATATGGCACCGTCTAAAAATCCGTTGAGACGACACCGTATGAATTGTGGTTTAGCAAGAAACCTAAGCTGTCGTTTCTTAAAGTTTTGGGTTGCGATGCTTATGTTAAAAAGTTTCAGCTTGATAAGCTCAAACCCAAATCGGGGAAGTGCGTCTTCACAGGATACCCAAAAGAAACTATTGGGTACACCTTCTATCACAGATCCGAAGGCAAGATCTTTGTTGCTAAGAGTGGATCCTTTCTAGAGAAGGACTTTCTCTCGAAAGAAGTGAGTGGGAGGAAAGTAGAACTTGATGAGGTAATTGTACCTTATCTCAAATTGAAAAGTAGCTCATCACTAAAATCAGTTCCAATGATGCCTACACCAATTAGTGAGGAAGTTAATGATGATGATCATGAAACTTCAGGTCAAGTTACTACCGAACCTCGTAGGTCAACCAGAGTACGACCCGCACCAGAGTGGTACGGTAATCCTGTTCTGGAAGTGATGTTACTTGACCATGACGAACCTACGAACTATGAGGAAGCGATGATGAGCCCAGATTCCGTGAAATGGCTTGAGGCCATGAAATCTGAGATGGGATCCATGTATGAGAACAAAGTGTGGACTTCGGTTGACTTGCCCGATGATCGCAAGCCATAGAGAATAAATGGATCTTCAAGAAGAAGATTGACGCTGACGGTAATGTTACAGTCTACAAAGCTCGACTTGTTGCGAAGGTTTTTGACAAGTTCAAGATGTTGACTACGATGAGATTTTCTCACTCGTATCGATGCTTAAAGTCTGTCCGAATCATGTTAGCAATTGCCACATTTCATGAAATCTGACAAATGGATATCAAAACTACATTCCTTAATGGATTTATTAAAGAAGAGTTGTATATGATACAACCAGAAGGTTTTGTCAATCCTAAAGGTGCTAACAAAATGTGCAAGCTCCAGCGATCCATCTATGGACTGGTGCGAGCATCTCGGAGTTGGAATATATGCTTTGATAAGTTGATCAAAGCATATAGTTTTATACAGACTTGCGGTGAAGCCTGTATTTACAAGAAAGTGAGTGGGAGCACTACAACCTTTCTGATAAGTATATGTGAATGACATATTGTTGATCGGAAATGATGTAGAATTTTCTGGAAAGCATAAAGGAGTGTTTGAAAGGAGTTTTTCAAAGAAAGACCTCAGTGAAGCTGCCTACATATTGGGCATCAAGATCTATAGAGATAGATCAAGACGCTTGATAAGATTTTTCAATGAGTACATACCTTGACAAGATTTTTGAAGTAGTTCAAAATGGAACGGTCAAAGAAGGATTTCTTGCCTGTATTGCAAGGTGTAAAGTTGAGTAAGACTCAAAACACGACCACGGCAGAAAACAGAAAGAGAATGAAAGTCATTCCCTATGCCTCAGCCATAGGTTCTATAAAGTATGCTATGCTGTGTACCAAACCTATTGTGTACCTTGCCATGAGTTTGGCAAGGGGGTATGATATTGATCCAGGAGTGGATCACTTGACAGCGGTCAAAATTATCCTTAGAAGACTAAGGAGATATTTCTCGGTTATGGAGGTGATAAAGAGTTCATCGTAAAGAGTTACGCCGATGCAAGCTTTTACACCGATCCAGATGACTCTGAGTCTCAATCTGGATACATATTGAAAGTGGGGGCGATTAGTTAGAGTAGCTCCATACAGAGCATTGTAGACATAGAAAAATTTGCAAAATACATACGGCTCTGAATGTGACAGACCCATTGACTAAGCTTCTATCACAAGCAAAACATGATCACACCTTAGTACTCTTTGGGTGTTAATCACATAGCGATGTGAACTAGATTATTGACTCTAGTAAAACCCTTTGGGTATTAGTCACATGGCGATGTGAACTATGACATGGTGATGTGAACTATTGGTGTTAAATCACATGGCGATGTGAACTAGATTATTGACTCTAGTGCAAGTGGGAGACTGAAGGAAATATGCCCTAGAGGCAATAATAAAGTTGTTATTTATATTTCCTTATATCATGATAAATGTTTATTATTCATGCTAGAATTGTATTAACTAGAAACTTAGTACATGTGTGAATACATAGACAAAACAGAGTGTCCCTAGTATGCCTCTACTTGACTAGCTCGTTAATCAAAGATGGTTATGTTTCCTGACCATAGACATGTGTTGTCATTTGATGAACGGGATCACATCATTAGAGAATGATGTGATGGACAAGACCCATCCGCTATTGGTTATTGACCGGAGATGTGTCTCGGTCATGTCTACATAGTTCTCGAACCCGTAGGGTCCGCACGTTTAACGTTGGATGACGATTTGTATTATGAGTTATGTGATTTGATGACCGAAGTTTGTTCGGAGTCCTGGATGAGATCACGGACATGACGAGGACTCTCGAAATGGTCGAGAGGTAAAGATTCATATATAGGACGATGTTATTTGGACACAGGAAGTGTTTCGGGTGATACTGGGTCACCGGAAGGGGTTCCGAGCAACCCCCGGCAAAGATATGGGCTTAATGGGCCAAGTAAGGGAACACGCCATCCCACAAGGGGCTGGTGCGCCCCTATAGGGCCATCCACGTGGGGATAAAGGGAAAGGAGAGGAGGAAAAGGAAAGTATGAAGTAGGACTCCTACTTCCTTCCCCTCCCCCCTCCTTCCTTTCCCCCTTGTCCAAATATGGTAAGGGGGCCCGAATTGGACTAGGGGCCCAAGTAGGATTCCTCCTACTTGGGCGCGCCCTAGGCTACCTCCCTCCCTCTCCCTCCTTTATATACGTGGGGAGGGCACCCCTAGAACACACATAAATTGTTCCTAGCTGTGTGCGGCGCCCCCCTCCACAGTTAACACCTCGGTCATATCGTCGTAGTGCTTAGGCGAAGCCCTGCGCCGGTAACTTCATCATCACTGTCGCCACGCCGTCGTGCTGACGGAACTCTCCCTCGTCCTGACCTGGATCAAGAGCTCGAGGGACGTCATCGTGCTAAACGTGTGCTGAACACGGAGGTGTTGTACGTTCAGTACTTGGATCGGTTGGATTGTGAAGACGTTCGACTACATCAACTGTGTTACTAAACGCTTCCGCTTTCGGTCTACGAGGGTACGTGGACACACTCTCCCCACTCGTTGCTATGCTTCTCCTAGATAGATCTTGCGTGATCGTAGGAAATTTTTGAAATACTACGTTACCCAACAATTTGATCATAAACTCACAGTTCATCGGATCCCAACAAACACACCGCAAAAAGTCATTGCATCAAATAGATCTCCAAGAACATCGAGGAGAACATTGTATTGAAGATAAAAAATTGAGAAGAAGCCATCTAGCTACTACCTACGGACCCATAGCTATGTGGTAAACTACTCATGCATCATCGAAGGGGCAAGGGTGATGATGAAGAACCCCTCCATGATTGTTGACCCCTCCGGCAGAGTGCCAGAGAAGGCCTCTAGATTGGACCTCGTGGTTTTGGAACTTGCGGCGGCAGAAACTCTTTTCTCTCAACTCCCTTAGGGTTTTGGGGATTTTAGAGTATTTATAGAGCTGACAGCCGGTGGAGGGCGTGCATGTGGGCCCCACAGGGCCCCTCTAGTGCACCTCTTGGGCCTCCTGGGTGTCATCTGGGCAGAAAAAATTCTCCAAAAAGTTTCATGGCATTTGGACTCCGTTTGGTATTGATTTTCTGTGAAGTAAAATACAAGCAAAAACAACAAATGGCACTGGGCACTATGTCAATAGGTTAGCACAAAAAAATGATATAAAGTTGCTATAAAATAAATATAAAACATCCAAGATTGATAATATAACAACATGGAACAATAAAAAATTATAGATACGTTGGAGACGTATCAGCATCCCCAAGCTTAATTCCCGCTCGTCCTCGAGTAGGTAAATGATAAAAACATAATTTTTGATGTGGAATGCTGCCTAACATGTTCATCACATATTCTTTTCTTTTGTAGCATGGACATTTGGACTTTTAGATGATTCAAAGCAATAGTCTATATTTGACATGAGGACATCAATACTCAAGCATATCAACAAGCAACCATGTCTTTCAAAATATCAACACTAAAGAAAGCTATCCCTAGCCCATTATGCTCAATCATTGATCCATTCATGGAACACACTCAAATATTAACTATGCCCAATGCACAAGTACGATAATAGTGTTCCATAGTTGGTGCTTTGTAAGAAAAGATGGAGACTCAAAAAATTGCATACAAGTAAATAGATAGGCCCTTCGCAGAGGGAAGCAGAGATTTGTAGAGGTGCCAGGGCTCAAAGCTTGAATTGAGATAAAATTGTTTTGAGAGGCATGCTTTTCCCATCAATGAGAACGACCGAGAATTCCCAATACTTTCCATGCTAGATAAATCATAGGCGGTTCCCAAACATAAAATAAAGTTTTTTTCCTTTTTCAACAATTCTTTCACAATCCATGCCTAGCCATATCCATGGTGCCTTCCATACCAAAACTTTCCAAGGAATTTATTATTTGACAACATTTTTTTCATTTCGGGACTGGGCATCCCTATTACCTTGCCACACTCTCGTGCATGACAAGTGAATAAACACTCATCTTGAGAATAAAATATCAAACATGGAAAAATATTGGCCACCCCCTGCTGCCTCATGAGCACTACGGGCACACAAAAAGGAAATTTATTTGAAAATTAGAGTTGGCACATACAAATTTACTTGGAACGGCATGGAAATACCGCATATAGGTAGGTATGGTGGACTCATTTGGCACAACTTTGGGTTAAGGAGTTGGATGCACAAGGAGTATTCCCGCTTAGTACAAATGAAGGCTAGCAAATAGATTGAGAAGCAACCAACCAAAAAACAAAAACTCTCATAAACGAGCATTAAACATAACTAACACCGAATAATGCACCACAAGCAGGATGTAACTTCATTGCATAACTATTGACTTTCATGCTTGCATAGGGAATCACAAACCTTAACACAAATATTCTTACTAAAGCATAATTACTCACCAACATGACACACATATTGCTATCTCCATATCTCAAAACTATTACAAGGAATCAAGTTTATAATATCTAATGATCTTCATGAAAGTTTTTATTATACCCCCTTGAATATCTATCACTTTGGGACTAATTCCATAGATTACCATTTCTACTAACAAACTCAAATAAATTTAAGTGAAGCATGAGAGCACATATTTCTTTCAAACAATTTTCATCACTCAAAATAATATAAGTGAAGCATTGAGAGGATATTTCTTTAAAATTTTACTAACTCTCAAAATAATCTAAGTGAAGCATGAGAGTATTTTTTCAAAAATTAAAGCACCACCATGCTCAAAAGATATAAGTGAAGCACTAGAGCAATTCCAAGCTCAAAAAATTTAAGTGAAGCACTAGAGCAATTCCATAGCTCAAAAAAATTAAGTGAAGCACTAGAGCAATTCTAACAAATTATATCATAATTACGGCTCTCTCAAATAGGTGTGTCTAGCAAGGATTATTGTGGCAAACTAAAAAGCAAAACAAGCAAAGACTCATATAATACAAGACGCTCCAAGCAAAACTCATGATATGTGATGAATAAAAATATAGCTCCAAGTAAAATTACCGATGGTCGTTAGAAGAAAGAGGGGATGCCTTCCGGAGAATCCCCAAGCTTAGTTGCTTGGTACTCCTTGAATGTTACCTTGGGGTGCCATGGGCATCCCCAAGCTTAAGCTCTTTTCACTCCTTATTCCTTCATCCATCGTGATCTCACCCAAAACTTGAAAACTTCAATCACACAAAACTCAACAAAAACCTTCGTGAGATCCGTTAGTATAATAAAGCAAATCACCACTTTAAATACTGTTTCAAACCCATTCATATTTTATTATTGCATTATACCTACTGCATTCTAACTTTACCATGGCTTATACCCCCCAATGTAGTCCATAGATTCATCAAATAAGCACACAATGCAACGAACACAGAATTTGTCAAAAATTGAGTAGTTTGTAGTAATCTGTACTTTAACCGTACTTCTGTAACTCCAAAATTTCTGAAAAATTAGGACAACGTAGTAAATTTGTATATCAATCTTGTGTAAAAGATTCAGAATTTTTCATCCTTTCTGTGATTTTTAAAAATATCGCTACCTTATGCAAAAGTTTTTGTTTTTCAACAAGATCAAATCAACTATCACCCAACATGATCCTAAAGGTTTTGCTTGGCACAAACACTAATTGAAACATAAAAACATAATCATAACAGTAGCAAAAATTATGTAAACACACAAGAACAGAAAGAAAAAGAGAAAAAATTAATTTATTCATTGGGTTGCCTCCCAACAAGCGCTATTGTTTTATGTCCCTAGCTAGGCATAATGCATAGATTCAAGAATTGTCTTCTTTTGTTCCCAACTCCTCAATCACACAAACATAATTCTTCTTAGATCTAGCATGCATATTTTTCAATAATCACGCTCCTAGGAATAAGAGTAAAGAGTTCACTCTTGAAAATAGGGGTTTTTAGCACTTCAACAAAGTTGGGGTGAATACTAGTCATTTTAAGATCTTCATTGTTGCTACTAGAAGTGGCACCCTTGTTCTTGGGAACATGTGTAGACTTACAACTTTTTATAGGAGTTTTTTCAATAGTTTTAATGGAAGAAAAAGCTGAGCTCAAGTTACTAAAAATTTCCTCCAATTTATCAATCTGAGCAGGACTCTCTTCTACCCTTTCGTTAGCTACAGAGTTTTTCTATTTTAGTATTTTTAAGGGTATCTCGTACCTTCGATCCAATTTTATTAGCAAGATTATGAATCCTTTTATCCAAATTTTCAATATGTTCTTTCGTGAGCATTTTCTTTTCAATAACATCAAGCCTTTGCATAACATGCTCAAGAGTTAAAACCGTTTCATTAATAATGATAGGGGTGATCCCACTAAATTTCCCATAGCATTAAAAGCATCCAAAGGAGGGCACATCAAGAAATTCCCTCCGGTGATAGTATCTAGAACAAATCTATACCAAGTAGTAATGCCCACGTAGAAATTGCGAAGAAGAATAGTAGTGGATTGCTTTCGAGTAGATCTATTATGAGCATCACAAATTCTATACCAAGCATCTTTTAAATTTTCTCCTCCCCTTTGCTTAAAATTGAGAACTTCATCCTGAGGGGTACACGTAGTAGGAGGAGAAGTAGCCATAATGATAAAGTAAGCAAGCAAGATCACGAGCAAACAAAAGATCGAACGAAAAAAGGGAAACGAAAACAAGGCAAATAAAAAGGCAAATATTTTTGTGTTTTTTCTGAAAACGTTTTAAAAGTGGGGGAGATGAAAGCGAGAGGCAAATGGCAAATAAAGTAAATTGCAAGGAGATGAGATTTGTGATTGGGTACTTGATATATCTGGCTCCCCAGCAACGGCGCCAGAAATACTTCTTGATTGCATGTATCTGCGTTGGTATTCCCCGAAGAGGAGAGGATGATGCAGTACAACAACGGTAAGTATTTCCCTCAGTTATGAAAACCAAGGTCATCAATCCAGTAGGAGGATCCACTCACCCTATGTAAACAACACCTGCACACAAATAACAAATATTTGCAACCCAACGCGTAAGAGGGGTTGTCAATCCCTCATTGGTATTGAGATAGACTAAATTATATGAGATTGGATAAATAGATCTAACAAAAACACAAAATAAAATAAATAAATAAAAAGTGCAACATGGTATTTTTGGTTTTTGATATGATAGGAAATAGACCCCGGGGCCATAGATTTCACTAGAGGCTTCTCTCGAGAAAATAGCATACAGTGGGTAAACAAATTACTGTTGGGCAATTGATAGAAGAGAAAATAATTATGACGATATCCAAGGCAATGATCATGTATATAGGCATCACATCCAACATTAGTAGTCCCAAATGATTCTGCATCTACTACTATTACTCCATACATCGATCGCTATCCAGCATGCATCTAGTGTATTAAGTTCATGAAGAAACGGAGTAATGCAATAAGAACGATGACATGATGTAGACAAGATCTATTCATGTAGGAATATACCCCATCTTTTTATCCTTAATGGCAACGATACATGTGTGTCATGTCTCCTTATGTCACTGAGATTGAGCACCGCAAGATCGAACCCATCACAAAGCACCTCTTCCCATGGCAAGAAAAATCTATCTAGTTGGCCAAACCAAACCAAAGTTTCGGAGAAGAAATACGAGGCTATAACAATCATGCATAAAAGAGTTCAGCAAAGACTCAAATAATATTCATAAATAGATCTGATCATAAACTCACAATTCATCGGATCCCAACAAACACACCGCAAAAAGTCATTATATCAGATAGATCTCCAAGAACATCGAGGAGAACATTGTATTGAAGATCAAAAAGAGAGAATAAGCCATCTAGCTACTACCTACAGCCCCGTAGGTCTGTGGTAAACTACTCACGCATCATCGGAGGGGCAAGGGTGATGATGAAGAACCCCTCCGTGATTGTTGACGCCTCCGGCAGAGTGCCGGAGAAGGCCTCTAGATTGGATCTTGTGGTTCTGGAACTTGCGGCGGCGGAAACTATTTTCTCTCGACTCCCCTAGGGTTTTTGGGATTTTAGAGTATTTATAGAGATGATAGGCGGTGGATAGGGTGCCTGTGGTCCCCACTACCCACCAGGGCGTGCCAGGTGCCTCTGGCGCGCCCTGGTGCCTAGTGGGCCCCACAGGGCCCCTCTGATGCACCTCTTGGGCCTCCTAGATGTCTTCTGGGCAGAAAAAAATTCTCCAAAAAGTTTCATTGCATTTGGACTCCGTTTGGTATTGATTTTCTGCAAAGTAAAAAACAAGCAAAAAATAGCAACTGGCGTTGGGCACTATGTCACTAGGTTAGTCCCGAAAAAGATATAAAGGTGCTATAAAATGAATATAAAACATCCAAGATTGATAATATAACAACATGGAATAATAAAAAATTATATATATACGTTAGAGACGTATCACTACCAACCTTGCTAGTTTAGTTGGGGGCCAAGGCAGTTTTGTAATTTGTGTGTCCAGGTATTGATCATTTGTTGTGTCACAAATTTCTACCGGTACGATAAGTCTTAAGATCATACACTTAAGGGAAATTGATGCTTGCTACAAATCCTTGCACTTGGAGGCCCAACGCCTTCCTAATTCAAATGAAGCAGCAAGCTCGGGTACGAAGAACACAAGGGAATCCATGTGCTCCCTTCACACCTACATACTCTCATCGGTGTACCTCTGCTGCATGGTAAGCATCAAGCATGATTCCAGACGGCTAGGAGAAAGCTACCTCCTCTTCCCCAAACCCGTGAAGCCCAACTTGCAGCAACCATGCAGTACAATCTCTTCTCATCCAACTGGGATGATGAGTACGCGTTGCAACTTGGTTGCATGTGTGGTGCGACAATGAGCGACGGTGGCGGCTCCAGTTCAAGGTGGAGGCGCAACTGTAGATGACATTGGTGTTAGGGCCGTGCTGCACTATGAGTCGAGGTCGACAACGCAAAAGTTGTGCCCATTATGGTCACCACCGGTGTGAGCGCCACAGTGCTTGTGACATGCGTGCGTGTGCCTTCGATAGCTGGAGTCCACCACGTCTAATCTTGTGTCAGTTGTTGGAGTCCACCATGCACCATCATCACCGGGAGAGTACACACATGCTCGAGCTGCACACACCGGCCCACGTGATTCCTACCCTGTGGCCCACATTACTGGTCTTGGCACTCGTGCATGCATGCAACCCAACTCCATTAGGTTCGCCACAGGGCATGGACCAGAGTTCTGCCTTGGGGTCCTCATTAGCGGTCGGTGACGTGGCTTGCAGCAAAATGGGAGTCTATGTTGGCGGACGGAAACACGTTGTACATGTGCCACCGAATGGCTCGTGTAGAGAGACAACCAAGAGCATCACCGCGGGATTGCCCTGCGCTCCTCATCCCTGAGTTCACCAATTTTGTGGATTTAGGCACCGACAATGTGGGAAAACATGGTGCAGTTTGATAACCCACAAGTATAGGGGATCGTTTGTAGCCTTCTTCGATAAATAAGAGTGTCGAACCCAACAAGGAGCTAAAGGTAGAACAAATATTCCCTCAAGTTCTATCGACCACCGATACAACTCTACGCACACTTGACGTTTGCTTTACCTAGAACAAGTATGAAACTATTTTGCGAGAATAAAACTACGAGTACTTTGCGAGAATATAACTACGAATAAATTGCAAGGTAATAAAAGTGGATAGCTTTTGTCAATAAGAAAGTCATTTGTCCCTAGGCAATCAATAAGAAGTACCGGTAATCATTCTTGCAATTTTATATGAGGGAGAGGCATGAGCTAACATACTTTCTCTACTTGGATCATATGCACTTATGATTGGACCCCTAGCAAGCATCCGCAACTACTAAAGATCATTAAGGTCGTGAAACCCAACCATAGCATTAAGTATCAAGTCCTCTTTATCCCATACGCAACAACCCACTTACTCGGGTTTAAACTTCTGTCACTCTCGCAACCCACCATAAGCGAATCATGAACGTATTGCAACACCCTACAGCGGGGACCCCTCCGTCTGCGCGACACGGAGGGCACCGTAGGACAGCACCATAAATAAAATATACAATCATACCAACCAAGATCACGATTAACCCATAGGACAAAATGGATCTACTCAAACATCATAGGATAGCCAAATATCATTGGGAAATAATATATGGAGTTTAGCACCATGTTTAAGTAGAGATTACAGCGGGGAGAAGGGCTGTTACACCACTGCATAGAGGGGGAGAGAGTTGGTGTTGACGGTTGCAAGATTGTTGACGTAGATCGCTGTCACAATCCTAGCCCCGGCGGCACTCCGGTGCCACCAGGAGAGAGGGGGAGAGAGCCCCATCCTTCTTCTTCTTCCTTGGCCTCCCCCTAGATGGGAGGAGAGTTCCCCCTCTGGTCCATGGCCTCCATGGCTGCGGAGGGGCGGGAGCCCCTCCAAGATTGGATCTCCCTCTCTATTCTCTTCTGTTTCGCGTTTCCCAGATTTGGCCCTTCACGGTTTCTTAAATTCCCGGAGATCCGTAACTCCGATTGCGCTGAAATTTTTACACGATTTTTCTCCATAAATTATCTTTCTTGCGCCAGAAGAAGGGCCCCAACTACCTTACGGGGTGGGCACAAGACACTTGGGCGCGCCAGGGGGTGCCTGGCGCGCCCTGGTGGGTTGTGGAGGCCGTGGGCCTCCGTTAGCGTTGATTCCAAGTCTCTAGAATCACATATATTCAAAAATTATTCTTCGTAAATTTTTATCGCGCTTGGACTTTGTTGGATATGGATTTTCTGCGAAACAAAAAACATGCAACAAACAGGAACTGGCACTGGGCACTGGATCAATAGGTTAGTCCAATAAATCATATAAAATGTTGCCAAAAGTATGTGAAAGTTGTATAATATTGGCATGAAACAATCAAAAATTATAGATCCGATGGAGACGTATCGACATCCCCAAGCTTAATTCCTGCTCGTCCTCGAGCAGGTAAATGATAAAAAAGATAATTTTTGATGTGGAATGCTACCTAGCATAAACTTGATCATATATCTAATCATGGCATGAGTATTAAGACATAAGTGATTCAAAGCAATAGTCTATAATTTGACATGAAGACATCAATACTCAGGCATCCCAACAAACAATCATATCTTTCAAAATATCAACGCTAAAGAAATCTATCCCTGCAAAATCATATAGTCTTGTCATGCTCTGTCTTCTTAACACAAAGTATTTATCATGCACAACCCCTATGACAAGCCGAGCAATTGGTTCATACTTTTAACGCGCTTCAGCTTTTTCAACCCTCACGCAATACATGAGCGCAAGCCATGGATATAGCACCACAGGTGGAATAAAGTATGATGATAGGGGTAAATATAAAGAAGACAAAAAGTAAGAAAGTCTCACATCGACGCGGCTAACCAACGGGCTATGGAGATGCCCATCAATTGATATCAACATGAGGAGTAGGGATTGCCATGCAAGGGATGCACTAGGAGCTATAAGTGTATGAAAGCTCAGTATGAAAACTAAGTGGGTGTGCATCTAATCCTATAATGAAAAATTCCCACTAGTATATGAAAGTGACAACATAGGAGACTCTCCATATGAAAAACATGGTGCTACTTTGAAGCACAAGTGTGGAACCAGCATGCCCCTTCTCTCTCTTTTTCTTCTTTTTTTTTCTTTTCTTTCCTTTTTTCCTTTTTTCTTTTTATATATATATTTTCTCTCTCATTGTTCGAAGTCTCATCCCGGCTTATGGGGGAATCATAGTCTCCATCGTCCTTTCCTCACTAGGGCAATGCTCTAAAAATGAATGATGATGATCATCACACTTCTATTTACTTATAACTCAAAAGAAATAAAAATTACAACTCGATACCTATAACAAAGTATGACTCTATATGAATGCCTATGGCAGTGTACGAGGATGTGCAATGATCTAGCATAACAACGATATCAAAAAACGGACAAGCCATGGAAATATCATGCTAGCTATCTTACGATCATGCAAAGCAATATGACAATGAATGCTCAAGTCATCAAAACGGAAGCGGCGGAAGTTTCATGGCAATATATCTCGGAATGGCTATGGAAAGGCCATAATAGTTAGGTATGGTGGCTGTTTTGAGGAAGATATAATAAGGCTTATGTGTGATAGAGCGTATCATATCACGGGGTTTGGATGCACCGGCGAAGTTTGCACTGACTCTCGAGGTGAGAAAGGGCAATGCACGGTACCGTAGAGGCTAGAAAATTGCGGAAAGGTAAGAGTGTGTATAATCCATGGACTCACATTAGTCATAAAAAACTCATATACTTATTGCAAAAGTTTATTAGCCCTCAAAGCAAAGTACTACTACGCATGTCCCTAGGGGGATAGATTGGTAGGAAAAGACCATCGCTTGTCCCCGACCGCCACTCATAAGGAAGACAATCAATAATAAATCATGCTCCAACTTCATAGCATAACGAGAGACTATACGTGCATGCTTCGGGAATCACAAACCTTAACACCAATTTTCTTACTAACCACAACCATTTACTAGTACCTCCCACATATTCCATCTCTATATCGCAAAACTATTGCAAGGAATCAAACATATCATATTCAGTGATCCATAAGTTTCATGTAGGATTTCATTACTAACCATGCAATTGACCAATTCCTGTTGACTTTCTAAATAGATATAAGTTAAGCATGAGAGTTTGATTCTTTCTATAAAATACCATGCTCTAATAAGTATAAGTGAAGAAAAAGATCATTCTACAAATAACGATTTTCTATGTGAAGAGAAACATGCAAACCAAACTTCAAATGATATAAGTGAAGCACATGAAGCATTCTATAAGGCCATACTCAAAAGATATAAGTGAAGTGCAATGAGTATTCTATAAATCAACCATGGACTATCTCATACCAGCATGGTGAATAAAAGAAAAGTGAAAAATAAACACAACAGACGCTCCAAGATTTGCACATATCACGTGAACGAAACGAAGACAAAAACATACCGATACTTGTTGAGGAAAGATGGGATACCTTCCGGGGCATCCCAAGCTTAGACGCTTGAGTCTCCTTGAATATTTACTTGGGGTGCCTTGGGCATCCCCAAGCTTGAGCTCTTGCCTCTCCTCCTTCTCCTCATATCGAGACCTCCTCGATCTTTGATCACTTCATGCACACAAAACTCAACAGAAAGGTCGGTAAGATCCGTTAGTATTATAAAGCAAATCACTACTCTAAGTACTATTGCAAACCAATTCATATTTTGTTTTTGCATTGTAGCTACTGCAATATAACTTTTTCATGGCTTATTCCACCGATAGAATCGATAGTTTCATCAAAACAAGCAAAACAATGCATCAAAAACAGAATCTGTCTTAAACAGGACAGTCTGTAGTAATCTGAACATTCACCATACTTCTGGTACTCCAAAAATTCTGAAAAAATAGTACAAAATAAAAAAATTGTATATCAAGACTGTGCAAAAAGTTTCAGAAACTTTCGACGTTCCAGTAAAAAATGTAAAATTGCGCACTACAACCAAAGTTTCTGTTTTTGCACCGCACATACCAACAAGCAATCTACTCATCATAAAGGCAAATCTTGGCACATTATTTTTATAATACAATGGAATTGTACAAGAGGATAATTATTTTTGTGAGAATCTTCATGAAAAATTCTACATTGTTTCCATGAGCATGAACACAAGTGTTCAAGGTCGACCCTCACTTCTCCAATGCATAACTTCCAATCGCTTCTATTTTGTGAAAAAGTTTTTAAGTTCCCCTCTATATTTTTTGTTTTTAAACTTTATAAAAGCACTCAACAGAATAAAATGACTCTCTAAAACTTCCGGGTTGTCTCCCTGGCGGCGCTTTCTTTAAAGCCATTAAGCTAGGCATAAAGTGCTCAAGTAATGGATCCACCTGGATCCCAAGGTATATCAAAGCCAATTTTAATTAGAAATGATCTAGCATTTACTAGTGAGCACAAAGCAACATATGTCAAGCAATGACGAAGTCTAACTCTCTTCCTATGCATCGGCATGCCATACAAGAACAATTCATGCACATCAAGTAAAGGCCAATACATAGCATAAGCAGTTTCTTGCAATTTTATCGTGTTGGAAACATAAAGAGGTGGAGATGTAGTTCCTCTCCCATAATAATTGCAAGTAGGAGCAGCAAGCACATGCATATTATATTCATCAAAATTATCATGTGCAACGGTAAAAGGCAACCCATCAATGTAATCCTTAATAAGTGCAAACTTCTCCGATATTGTGTAGTTGGGAGAATTCAAAAAGATAATAGGACTATCATGTGTGGGTGCGATAGCAAAAATTTCATTCTTAATATAAGGAACTATAGCAAGTTCATCTCCATAAGAATAATTCATATTGGCATCTTGGCCACAAGCATAGCAAGCATCAAGTTCATCAAAAAAGGATATTTCAAATGAATCAGCGGGATCATAGCAATTGTCATAGCATTCACCCTTCAGTAAGTACGAAGGGAAATTCAACAATGTATCAGTTGAAGAGTTACTCTCATTAGAAGGTGGGCACGGGTAGCTAATCCACTCTTCCTCCTTTTGTTCTTCACTCTCCTCATCATCTTTTTCATCCAATGAGCTCACAGTTTCATCAGTTCCTTCTTCCATAGACTCTTGCAAAATGTTAGTCTCTTCTTGGACAGTGGAGAAGTACTCAATATATTCTTTAACATAAGCATTGGAAGCATAGTTTTCATAGCAATATTTAAGTATGGCAAATTTTTCAGATTTGTAAAGAATGGCATCATACTTTTCAATCAAAGAAGCAATTTCATAAGCACCCTTAAAAGCAACAAATTCTTCAATTTGTTCAACATCATAGTAATTATAAACACCCTTGGCATAAGCAGATACAATTCCATTCTTCTTAAACTCACATTGGAACGGAAGGTGTTTTTTAGGGTCTTCGGAACAACAAGAAAAATGATGTATTTCACATAAATTCAAAGCATAGCAATACAAACTATTAATATGATGCCATAAAAGTTTCCCTTTTTGAGATAAGCGGTGTCGCACAAAATGAGCATGCTCATCTAATGATTTGCGCTCAACTAAGCTAGTTGGGGTTTCAGCACGAGCACATAGGGATCGAAGATGATCCAAGTAGAAAGCTTTAGTAGTAGGATAGATTTTGGGTGGTTCTTCAACCATTGGTTTAGTAGGTACAACTATATTTTTTGTATGTTGCGTTTCCTACCCATAACTAAAGATAGAAAACAAGAGCACAAAATAAAAACTACTTAGTGATAAAGCAAACAAGAACACACGAGAATATTCACCCCACGCTATTGCTCCCCGGCAACGGCTCCAGAAAAAGGTCTTGATAACCCACAAGTATAGGGGATCGTGTGTAGCCTTCTTCGATAAATAAGAGTGTCGACCCCAACGAGGAGCTAAAGGTAGAACAAATATTCCCTCAAGTTCTATCAACCACCGATACAACTCTACGCACACTTGACGTTTGCTTTACCTAGAACAAGTATGAAACTATTTTGCAAGAATAAAACTACGAGTACTTTGCGAGAATATAACTATGAATAAATTGTAAGGTAATAAAAGTGGATAGCTTTTGTCAATAAGAAAGTCATTTGTCCCTAGGCAATCGATAATAAGTACCGGTAATCATTCTTGCAATTTTATACGAGGGAGAGGCATGAGCTAACATACTTTCTCTACTTGGATCATATGCACTTATGATTGGACCCCTAGCAAGCATCCGCGACTACTAAAGACCATTAAGGTCGTGAAACCCAACCATAGCATTAAGTATCAAGTCCTCTTTATCCCATACGCAACAACCCACTTACTCGGGTTTAAACTTCTATCACTCTCGCAACCCACCATAAGCGAATCATGAACGTATTGCAACACCCTACAGCGGGGACCCCTCCGTCTGCGCGACATGGAGGGCACCGTAGGACATCACCATAAATAAAATATACAATCATACCAACCAAGATCATGATTAACCCATAGGACAAAACGGATCTACTCAAACATCATAGGATAGCCAAATATCATTGGGAAATAATATATGGAGTTGAGCACCATGTTTAAGTAGAGATTACAGCGGGGAGAAGGGGTGTTACACCGCTGCATAGAGGGGGAGAGAGTTGGTGTTGACGGTTGCAAGATTATTGATGTAGATCGCCGTCACGATCCTAGCCCCGACGGCACTCCAGCGCCATCAGGAGAGAGGGGGAGAGAGCCCCCTCCTTCTTCTTCTTCCTTGGCCTCCCCCTAGATGGGAGGAGAGTTCCCCCTCTGGTCCATGGCCTCCATGGCTGCGGAGGGGCGGGAGCCCCTCCGAGATTGGATCTCCCTCTCTATTCTCTTCTGTTTCGTGTTTCTCAGATCTGGCCCTTCACGGTTTCTTAAATTCCCGGAGATCCGTAACTCCGATTGCGCTGAAATTTTTACACGATTTTTCTCCATAAACTATCTTTCTTGCGCCAGAAGAAGGGCCCCAACCGCCTTACGGGGTGGGCACAAGACACCTGGGCGCGCCCTGGTGGGTTGTGGAGGCCGTGGGCCTCCGTTAGCGTTGATTCCAAGTCTCAAGAATCACATATATTCCAAAATAATTCTTCATAAATTTTTATCGCGTTTGGACTTCGTTGGATATGGCACTGGGCACTGGATTAATAGGTTAGTCCAACAAATTATATAAAATGTTGCCAAAAGTATGTGAAAGTTCTATAATATTGGCATGAAACAATAAAAAATTATAGATACAATGAAGACGTATCACAGTTGCCTAGACTCTTGCACTTCCTCCTCCCGGTGGGATACCAGAATGATGGCTGCCTCCCTTGAACTCGATGGCTACAGTTACTACTAATGGCACCGTGCCTACCTTGAGCCCCGGCGCCCAGCGGGTTGCACCTCCCCCGGGCGACGGCGGCGAAGGCTGAGGAGGGGAGGCGATTTGGGACGTGGTTGACGAACGATGGAGACATGGGGCTAGGAATTTGGGAGAGGGGACGACATCATGTACTATACAACTTCTTTTGTAAAAAAAATGCATGCAAGTGGCCCATGCGTCCTTGATTTATTATTGAATACGGTGACCAAAGTGAATTTTGAGGACAGTCCAATGACCGCCCATGAATTTTACTCCGTCGCTGGCCTGCTGGCATATAAGTGGACGGTCAATCGGTTAAATAGTATGGCACGTAGACAGAATACATAACCAAAGCGTACACGATGACCGTAGGCGTTCACGGATATGACTTTCTTCACCATATTTCAGGCATTTCTAAGTCCAGTGACTGAAATAAAATTTGGGACGAGTCCAGTGACCTTCAGTGAATTTATGACTTAAGCAACAGCCTGTCGAGCTTCCTTGCTCGCAGCCTGCTGCTTATCGGACCAAGTGCATCTCCGGCCATGGAGATACATGTCCTTGAGCTCCATCCCGTTTATGAGACGCCAGAACGCAGCCATGGTGCGCCGGTTCAGATTGGTGTTGCTTCTGTCAGCAGCGCCGACCAAACAAAGGCAGGGCAGTGGAGCAGCAATGCTTGAGATCATCCAGGAATAACAACAGGTGAAAATCAGTTTGTCGAGTCTTGAGAGTATATAGAAGGCGAAGCTAGATATTATTTCAGAAAGAGATTTATATAGATCACATGTATGATGCAACATCTATGTGAAGCTTTCAAAAGCTATGTAGAGTACTCTTTTCCCGCAAAAAGGAGAGAATAAGCTACGTACTTTTATTCATCCAGCCGGGGTCTATCTTCCTTTGGGAAGAGAAGTACTTTTATTCATTTATTTGTAGCTAGTCTTTTTCTACAGGTATTTGTAGCTAGTCTTATACCCATGTGATCGATGACGTTGCCATGCCCATGCGTGCGCCACGTGCTCCCGTATGTGGCAGCTATTTATTTAGCTAGGTACGTGGGTATTTGAGCTCGAAGGATTAGATTTGCTGGCGGCGGCTGGTGTAGGGCCCGGTGAACTTCCGGCCGCCGGAGCCGGCCTGGCGCTGGCAGTTGAAGTACTTTGCGGCGACGGGCGCGCCAAGGTTGTAGCGGCGGGCGAAGTTGCGGGTGTTGAAGTTGTGGCGCATCGACGGCGCGTACACCGTGTTCCGCCCGAGCTGCCGGAACAGCACCAGCACCATGCGGTGGATCCCCGTCGCCGGCGTCGGGCTCTCGTAGCACACCACCTCCCGCCCTTCAAACAACGAAGAAAAATTTACATCCAAACTGTCCAGAGATGCCAAGTCATGTACTATTATAATTATTGCATTCACGAGGGGCAGTGCTCACCGTAGGTGTCATCCATTGATCCTGGGATATCGGTTACCATCCTGCATGGAGCATGGACATGAATCAGTCGGTCGATAGTTAGTTAGGATATATTGGATCTATATCTAGCTGTACTCACAATGAACCTAGCTATCCTGAAATAATGCACATATATTTATAGTATGTCATGTCCATCGACACGCTTGCCACAAGCATATTTGTGGTTATGTACGTACGTGCATGATCCATGAGTATATTATATCATTATCATGCATGCACCAATACATACATCCACCGTTACATGTGATGCATGTATAGATTATAGTTCCTAATCGACAGCATGCAAGAGCAAGCAAGGTAGGGTTGCACTCAGCCTCTCACCAGTGAAGATATTCCCTCAAGGTCGGATTGCTGGGGTTAGGAGCATCAGGATCCACCATGACCTGCATATATCACATTGACAGATTACACAGTTAACTTGAGCAAACCACAGTGCTGAAAACATAAATAACTAATAAATCATGGGCTTACAAGGGTGTATGTCACGCTAATATCGTCACCGCCAATCTCGACGCTAGGCTTGCCCGACACCGCCGGTGAGCGGAACTCCATGCCGTTAATGACGAACCTACCGTCATAGAGCACTGTCAGATCAACTGTGCTACGGAAGGGGTCCAACACATCACCTACTATTCGTGATGTAACCAAGGAGTCGTTCGACATTTCTAGTGTATATATATGATGTGTATAGTATACGCAGATGTATGCGTGTTGATGTCTAGCTTCAGTGTAATGGCTTGGTATAAAGATACTACAGAGCTAGAGGTAGTTAGGCGTCATATTTATAGTATAGTAGCTAGCCATGAGAAGATCGAGAAACCGCCATGCATATCACATGCAGCTCCAATCCTTGTCATCGTTCGTTGTATGCGCTTGATAGTAATTTTCGCTCCACTAAATTTGACCGGTTGTGCATGCTGATTCCAGGCATGTCTTTCTAGCTAGAATGACGTATGTAGTAAAGCTAACTAGCATCTCTTTGCACAATTATTGGAGGGCATATACACATCCACAATTTGATGTGTGTACGGGCCAACATATTGTGCGACATTTGTATGATATGACGGAACACGTGGAGGACCCAAATTGCTGTCCTGATCCCGAGCTTGAGTGAACAGTAAAATAAAATAAAAATTCAAAAAAATCAGATTTTTTTATGCCAAACATTGTCAGAAAAATTCATATTGTTTTTTTTTCATTTTATTTGTTTTTATTGTTCACCCGAGCTCACATGAATGCGGGATTAGAACAGATGCGTCCATGGAGAACCGACCCCTTTTGACGAAGCTTGGTGATTGTTGGCTTGGCATTATTTCTCCAGCTCAAACTGTCATGGAGTATTGTTACAGCCTACACAAATATTGGCAAACCGGCTTACTTTCCTCAACATTTACTTACAATACGTAAAACTTTTCTTTAATGAAGAGGGAGGTGGGGGAGAGAGCGTGTACCTTTTTTATTAACGCTAAATATCATCATCGCCAATCTATTAATGAAGGGTGTATGCAGAGCAAGTACAATAAGATGACATAGGCAGGCTGTAAGACATTAAATAATATATTTTTACTTAGGTGGCAGAGAGAGAAGAGGAGAGAGAAGAGAAGCGGGCTACAAACTAACAGCCAGCTGCAGCACATGCTCCTAGAGACTTTGTGAGAGAGGGATGTGGGTCATGTATCAATAAAGTAGTACTTGTTTACATCTAACTATTGTACTTGCCGGCTATAAGCTTGACTTTAGATGACATGACAACACCATATACTATTAACCATGCTCTAATATCATCACCGCCAATCTATTAATAAAGAGGGAGGTGGGGGAGAGAGCGTGTACTTTTCTTTAATGAAGAGAGAGGTGGGGGAGAGAGCATGTACTTTAGATGGGAGGTGAGGGAGAGAGAGGGGGAGATCTAGCTAGAGAGAGAGAAAGAGCGCGCTATCCTGGGCTTGAGTAGGGAGAGATGGCTAGATTAAAAAATGGAGATGCCTAAGGCTGGTTATAGTGGGGAGTAACTTATACTAGTGTTATGCATATGACACTAGTCTAAGTTACTACTATAGTGTCATAGATGACTTTATTTATTAGCTTGTATACTCATCATGTCTTGGGAACCGCTATGTTACAGTAACATATTATGTTACCACTTCTCATTAACTGCTTGCCACGTAAGCAATTTTTTTTTTAAGTATGCTATGTTACTAGCTAAATTACTCCCACTATGACTAGCCTAAGATGTGTGTGTGTGTGTGTGGAATAGGACGGGGGAGTGAAGGAGTCACAGTTTCAATTATTGAGGTAAATTACCGGAAGACGATTTGTGGCATTTAGGGGCGGAGGCATGCATGCATGCATGCTGTCGTATGATTGCGTCAAGATTCAGAAAGTAGTTTTGTGGTTAGAGCTTAATTGTTGCATGCATGCATTTTTTTAGTATAACTTTTGGCAGATATTGCATATGCCTCATCAATCCCACCTTCCATGCTTTTCCTTTTGACTTATAAATTTCAATCTATTATATCTTTTGGATCGAAGGTATAATTTATATTGAGTTTACATATTCGTGTTCCTTGTAATGAGGGCTTTGAAATAAGACCTATTTTGAAGACGTTTGACACGTTTTTAAATATCGCTAAGTTTCAACTGCATAAACTTAATAGAAATGGACGATAAAATTAGTAAGTTTTAGAATTGAAACTTAAAACCATGTGGGGGCTCCAATGTTTTCACAAGTTTTAAAGCTTCAACAAGTTTCAACTCCTAAAACTTGATAGAACGAATGATAAGTTTGTAGAACTTGGTGAAACTTGATAAAACTTAATAATACACCTAGCAAGTTTTAATATTTGAAACTTTGGTTAAATTTTAAAATGTCTAAATATATTCAAAATTGGTCTTATTCGAAAGTACTCATTCCAATGAACATGAATATGCAAATGAAACTTAATTTGGGCTCTCGGTTCAAAAGATACATGATGGCATGTTAGTGCACATTGTTTAATTGTATCTTTATTGAAGTAAGAGTAACTATCGACAAGGGCCACATGAATCATTCTTTGTCTCTCGAAGGGTTCAAATAGCAATGCCCGGAAGTTAAATGGGATCCAAAATAAAGTGAAAAAGGGTTTAAAGTATTGGGTGATTGTAGCAAACACGGAAGTAAACTTGAAAGAGTAAAGCAAAGTAACGCGGGACCTGAGTGACGTTTGTTTCGATAGGACTAAAGCATTCCTAGGGAGTCTGGAATTCCCACTGGTATGCTTCTACATGATCGATACCTAAACATAATACTATGTCGGATTCCTAAGCCACTTTATATGTTTCTATTTGTGGGTGGAGTCAAGTACATATACATGCATATATACACGCAGCAGCCCCATACGACATACGCCACTACCATTCTTCCCCACTCTGGTTACTGAATGATAATTATGGGGTCTTCCCCTGTGGACGCAGCTAAAAGTGGTCTCCGTTTACCCCCCTCTTGCAACGATCAGGGACGAAGGGAGGTAGGCCTTGGCACTAACTAACCTCCACAACTAGCCATCATGCTAGCAGTAATAATCTTTCGTCCAAAATTGGCATGTGTTGGATAGTCGAGTTCACCCAACATTAAGAAGACTATTAACATAAACATATAAAGAGGATGTCAAATCCTAATACGAAACAGTCTATTACATACTAGGGTTCCTCCATATCCCCAAGAATTAGGAACATTACTCGCACATCAAGGACACAAACGTCATGAGATGAATTATGATGAGTTTACAGAAGTAGTACGAAATCGAATCCACTCCAACTAGTGTATTATAAATGGATAACGATGAGATGGAGATGGTGATGACAATGGTGATGATGATAGTGATGATGCCCTCTTGATGTAGCTTGGTGGCGGCGAAGTCCTTGGATCGATTCCCCCTCTGGATGCGTTCCGAAGGCTAGAGTTATGCGTTCTGAATGTTTTTGGAGTCTATGTGTCTTCGATCTGTGATCTGATTCCAAGGCAGAAGTAGTTGACCAGGAGGCGGCTGCGGCAGCTGGTACGAACATGTGCACTTGTACCAGACGTCGTCTTATGCTCTGGAAGCGCCGCACGCCCTCCTGTTTTTCTCCAAAGTGCTTCATTCTTCTATGGCAATAATGTATCACATTTATGGACGTGATTTTATCATCATTTCCTTTTTTTTCTCTTTAATGCTTCATTTCTTTCTAAGAGTACATCATGAGGAAAATCGACAAAAAGACATGCGCGATCGCACTAAAAATCCACATTTTGGAATCATCAACTCCCCAAGCTTTCAGGTTTGCTCGTCCGTGAGCAAATAGCGTAGCTTGTAAGAAAGAAGCCATCTTGATTATGAGGTGCGGATAACGATGATGAATGAGTTAAACACAAGATCCGGAAATTCATGCTAGATAAATGATCATATTGAGCAGTATTATATCTCCACTTAATATGATGATCACGAAGGCTTCCACACCTTACTATTCTATCGGTTAGCAGACATATCACAACTTTATGCGGTTATTCACCCGTCTTTCAGGCGAGCAAATTGCGTTGGTCTCTCGGTTTTGTTTTTCTTCCCCTTCTTCTTTAAAGATTAGGCCTGAGCCCATGTAACTTTTACTTCTGTTAAGTGAGACATAAAAACATAGGCATAATTCTTTGTGTCAATAACGGACTTTTTGGAAATGTTTAATTTATTAAGGAGGGTTTTACCAATTGAGCTACTTGCTCTATATTATTTTATTCGACAGATGAGACAATCGGCTACACCAACTCATTTTGTTTTGAAAGGAACTAAACTGAAATAAAAGTGGTTATCTCATCTAGTTGCCAACCTCTCATATCCGATCGATACTAAAGATGCGAAGACTTATACTCATCATCTTCAAGTTGGAATACATTACCAGGCAATTTTAGTCTTGTATCTATCATGATTAAAAAAACGCAATAAAACATTCATCAAAATATCCATTACTCATCCGATATAAGAATCTTCCCTCAATCAAAAAGAAGCATGATCGCCCAACTTTTATTCAAACGAACTAAAAACCTTTAGCTGAAAATTAACCAAAGTTCTCGCAAAAAAAAATCTTTTTGAAGGAAAACGACAAGAGATACAAAAGGGCTTTAACATCCCTCCAACTTAACATGCTAATTCATTTAGTCTCCTTTTTATTATTAATACATGTGTTCTTTGCAGGCGCACACAGGGTGACAGAGGATAAGAGTTAGAGTGCTCAATTATTCTGGAATCGTGGGGAGATGTAAAATTTACACCTCATGTAAATCTTACCTTTATACGACGGTTTTCCTCTATCTTAATAAAAAGAAAGATATGCGGCTTGCGTATTCTTGAAGAAAAAAGATAATCTTGTAGGTGGGCATGTGATTGTAGAGACGAGCAAGACATATCTTTTGTGGACGGCGGGCCGAGTAATTGAAGATGGAATGCATATGAGGAAGTACACGAAACACGTACTTCGATTTAAGAAAGTTATGTGGCAATCCGATAACCTGTGGCCTGTGGCAACCAAATGGCACTAACCCATTTGCCAAACGTTATTCCTTTTCCACTGGATCATAATCGAATGATTATAAAGCACACATTGAGACTGACATATACCTCGCTCTGTTCTATAGTAGCTAGTTTCATCACGTGTTGCTCTTTTTTCTCCATTGCTTTCGTTTTCCGCTTTAATGGCCCCTGCAATGGGATCGTTCGGGATGGCAGCCGCATAGACTGGTCGTGACTCGATTCTGACCGCCGTTTTTTCTCCTTGCTTTTGTTGCTGTCTCATAGGATGACCAAAATACCAGCTATGTGTGTACTTTGGAAACATTGAAGCCGGCCATATTTTGACATTTGTGGGCTATGTTGTATACTCTTTTTTCTTTTGCGGGGGCTGTGTTGTATACATTTGGGAAAGTCGCCACATTTCGTTGTCAGGACTAGGATGGAAAGAATATCAGATGGAGACCAAGTATGGTGACAACCGATGAAAACCACGTGAAAACTATGTTTCGAAGTTTCAAACAAAACTTACAAGATTTTTTTTTGAGGAATCTTACAAGAAAATATTATGTTAAAAGAATGATGATTTTACGGCGATTGGGGAGTTACAATATGTAATTTCATGAGCCTATGATTATTTACCGCCATTGATTTAAACATGTTAACTAATAAAAATATTAAGTTTGATCAAGACGGGTTATTATGGTCCTCCGTGATTTTTTTTCCCTTTTAGAAAGTGAATTCGTTCGGTTAATCCCTCGCATCTCGCCTAAGAGCATCTCCACCGCGCCCCCAACAGCCCCCCCCCCCCCCCTCAGGCGCCTTTTTACGCGCCGACGCCGGAAAAAACCCTCACTCGCGCCCCCCAGACGCCGAAATCCGCCGGCTCGACCCGTTTTTAGGCCCGGCGATCGCAGGTCGAACCCAGCGCACTGGGGGGCGCTCGGGGGCTCCGGCACAAGGGAAAAACACGCCTGGGCCACACTGTCAGGCGAAAAAGTCAAGCCAATCGTCCAAATTCACCCCCACCCCCTGTGCGCTCGGCCACCACCCTGCCGATCCCGGCGCCGCCCACCGCCCACTACCGCTAGCTAGGCCATTCCCCGCCGGAAAAGAGAGAATGTTTCACCGCGGCAGCCTCCCCACCACCGTCCGGGCGAGTTTTCCGGCGCTCCGGCCGCGCAGGGTGGTATACCGGCGGGTGTGCGCCCACCACGCCCACCAGGTGTTCGGCGTTTTGTCTGCTCGCGATGGACTCGGAGGACAAGGAGGCGCTCGCGGCGCTGCTGCAGGAGGAAGCCGATGCCAAGGTCCAGGACGAGGAACACCTCATGGTCCTCGCTGCCCTCGCCGGTCTGCTCGCGAGCAATGAAAAGCCACGGCGAGGTGGCTCGGCGCCGGGGCGGCTGAAAGCAAAGAACCGGCATCGTCTGGAAGGCTATTGCATGCTCTACTCCGATTACTACGCGACGCTCCACTGCACGGCAACAAAGTGTTTCAGCACCGTTATCGGATGAGCCGAAAGCTTTTTCTCAGGATTGTGAATTCCATCCGAGAGTTCGACAGCTACTTCAAGTGCAAGAAGGATTGCACCGGCAAACTTGGATTCACCTCAATCCAGAAGTACATGACAGCTATGAGGATGCTTGCATACGGAGCTCCCGATGATTCACTCGACGACCATGGGCGCATGGCCGAGTCCACGACCATTGAGTGTTTCTACAAGTTCTGCAGGGCAGTGGTAGCAGTGTTTGGACCGCAATACTTGCGAACACCCAATGCGGAAGACACTGCTCGGATCCTAGCACAGAATGCAGCAAGAGGATTTCCTGGGATGCTTGGAAGCATCGACTGCATGCATTGAAAATGGAAGGACTGCCCATTTGCTTGGCAGGGGATGTACAAAGGCGCCAAAGGCGGTTGCAGTGTGGTACTTGAGGCGATGGCTACACAGGACCTCTGGATTTGGCACTCCTTCTTTGGTATGCCAGGAACTCACAATGACATCAACGTGCTGCAGTGCTCCTCTATCTTTGCCAAGCTTGTTGAAGGTCATTCTCCTCCGGTGAACTTCGAGGTCAATGGGCGGCACTACAACAAGGGGTACTAACTAGCTGATGGCATCTACCCGAGATGGTCTACATTTGTGAAGACTATTTCAAACGTTGTGCGAGGATGCAAGAAGTCCCACTTTGCGAAGGTTCAGGAGGCTTGCAGGAAGGATGTCGAGCGGGCATTTGGTGTGCTCCAATCTCAATTTGCTGTTGTCCGGTACCCTACTCAGACCTGGTCGAAAGATCAAATGTGGGAGATCATGACTTGTTGTGTCATCTTGCACAACATGATCATTGAGATCGAGCAGGAAGAGCCAGTGTTTGACACTGAACCATACTACAGACAGGGTCCTCTTGCCCAAGTTGATCACCAGCTACCGGCAACCTGGACTGCCTACCTATGCGCCAGAAGATCCGAAACCCACAGATGCATCAACAACTGCAGCAGGATCTGATGGAGCACCTATGCAGGCTCAAGGGCAACGCCTAGCTCGACGTGTGATGAAATGTGAGTTTTTATTTGTTGAACTATATAATTTGTATTGAACTATTTGTTGTTGAACTACTTGATTTCTATTGATTTTCTGTGATGAGCTATGTGATAAAAAATATTACTTATGTCAAATTCACGTCGAACCACGGCGAACATGAGCCGATACCGGGCCATTTTTTGCCGAAAGTGGGCTGAAAAGCGGCGCCTGGGGCCGACCTAGAGGCGATGATGTCATACCCAACCACCCCCAGAGTCGATTATACGGGACCTCCTATTCGACGCGTTTTGCGTCAAACAGTTCCGCGACGCATAAGGGCACGTGCGACTGGGCTGGCCCATTAGTGGTGTCGTGAGCAGACTACTCTAGCCTACTAAAGTAGGCAAAAAGTACTGCAATAGCCTGGATTCGAACACAGGTTCTCCTACTAGCGTTGTTAGCCAAGTGAGCTGGCGTGGTTCCTGGTTGATGTATCAGCGCCAAGGTATAAGAACAAACAGCTAGCTGCAAATCCGAACTTTTTTTAATTTTGAACTGAAACACTTTTTCAGAACGGTAATAAATTTAGAAACTAAACTACTTTTCAAATCCATGAATTCCTTTTAGGAAACTCACATTTTCCGAAAACAGTTATCCCCCCTGAAATGTTATTTTCTGTACGTGTAGTGTAGCATATAGATTTTTTAAAATTGAACACATTTGGAAAACACAAAAAGATTTTTTGAGGAATTGTGCACAGAATTTGAATTTTCAAACAGATTTCGAAAATTTGGTGAACATCTCAAAAAACAAGAAGAAAATTTGTGAAGGTGATTTGAAAAAAGTGTACTTCTTGAAAGTGTATATGTTGAAAATGTGCAAGCATTTTCTGAATTTCTGAACACATTTTCAACAACAGGAATATTTTTTCAAATACGTGAACAAACTATGAAATTCTGAACAAATTTTGAAACCGCAAACATTTTTTGAATTTTTGAACAAATATCTGGAAAAATGGAATAATTCATGAAATTCTGAACAGACAATGTTGAAACATGAATATTTTGTCAATATGTGAACAAATTTTGAAAAGGAAAATATTTTTTAATTTGTAAACAGGAATATATTTTGAAAGTCCCAAACATATTCCAATTTGTGAACAACATTTAATCATGTGAACATTTTTTGAATTTGTGAACAAATTTTCGAAATGGAACTTTTTTTGAATTAAAATATTGGTTTTTCAACAAAATTTAAAAACATTTGAACTTTTGTGTAAACATGAACACTTTCCGAATTTGTGAACAAAATTTTCAAATCACGAACATATTCTGATTTTTAGAACAAATTTCAAAATGGAGAACAATTCTGAAAATCCTAAAAGAAATTGAATTTGCAAACAAAAATTGAAAACATGTACATTTTTTAATTTGTGAACAAAAAGTAAAACACAAATATTTTTGAAATTGCGAATAAATTTTCAAAACATGAAAAGTTTTTGAATTTTTGAACAGAATTTCAAAACAGGAAAGCTTTTTAAAATAATATATATATATATATATATTTGAATTTCCAGAACAAAATTTGGAAACACGAACAATTTTTGAATGCGTGAACAAAATATGAAAAAAAATACCTTTTTCGATATTACCAAACAATTTTTAAAAATGTGAACATTTCTCGAATATACGAACAATTTTTGAAAAAATGTTCTTTCTTTTGAAAAACGTTCGAAATTTCCAAAACTGCTTGTTTTTCAAAAAAATGTTCGTAAATTCAAAAAATATTCACATTTTTCAAAATTAAGAACAATTTCCGAATATGAACTTGTTTAAAAGATAAAATAACCTTGAAAAATAAAAAGGAAAAAAAGAATAACGAAACAGAACGAAAAAAAGAAAAGAAAAAAGAAAGAAGATAAAGAAACAGAAACAGAAATTAAAAAGAAACAGAAAACTGGAAAAAGAAGCAACAAGTCGGTTCAGGGAACTTAATAGAAGGTTCCCAAAACCGGGAACGCCTATGGCGACCTATGCGCTGCCGAGACGCCGCCTAGTTTTAATTTTTTTTTGTTTTTTTTCAGTAATTCGGAATATCAAAAAGTTCTAAAATTTCAGAAAAAGTTGCTAATTTTAATAAAACAATCACGATTTTGAAACGTATTTATTATTAGAGAAAAATGCTCTGGAATTTAAAAACTGTTCACGAATTTGTAAAAGATGTCCACAAACTCAAGAAATGTTCATGATTTTGAAAAAAATTATGATTCAAAAAATGTTCGCTAATTCAAAAAGGATTTGTGAATTTGAAAAAAATGTTCGTAATTCAAAAAAATGCCCACTAATTTGAAAAATGTTCACGAATTTGAAAAAATGTTCACTAATTCAAAAAATGTTCGTGAATTTAAAAAAATTGTTCACGATTCAACAAAAGTTTGCTAATTCGAAAAAAATTCACGAATTTGAGAAAAATGTTAAAGATTCAAAAAAAATGTTCGCTAATTTGAAAAATGTTCGTCAATTTGAAGGAAATGTTTGCTAATTCGAAAAACGTTCACGAATTTGAAAAGAATTTTTCACGATTCAAAAAAATGTTCCCTAACTCGAAAAATGTTCAAGAATTTGAAAACAAATGTTCACGAATTTGAAAAAAAATGTTCACTAATTCAAAAAATGTTCACAAATTTGGAAAAAAATGTACAACATTTTGAAAATTTAGTCTATAATTTTCAAATGTTCATTATTTAGAAAAAATGTCATGAATTCAAAAGCATGTTCATGAGTTAAGAGAATGTTCACAAATTTCTAAAAGATGTTAAATAATTTAAGAAAATGTTCATAATTTCGAAAAAATGTTCATGAGTTATAAAAAGTGTTCACAGTTACAAAAAAAAGTTCATGATTTTGGAAATGTACACGAATTAGTAAAAATAAACCACAGTTTTGAAAAAATGTTCATCATTCCAAAAACAAGTTAAGAACTTAAAAAATAAATCACAAATTAATATAATTTCGGAAATTAGAAAAAAGTGTAAAAAAAATAAAACATATGAGTAAAGAAAAAATAAAAAGAAAACAGAAAAAAAAAGAAAAAAACAAAAAACCCGGTTCAGGGAAGGTTCTAGAACCTTCCCAAATCCGGTTGGGGGTGAAACCCCGAAATTGGCCGGCCCATGTTAACAGCAGCGAGCGACGGGGGGTTCGCGCTACTCGCTGGAAATTACTATTCGCCGCTCGCTGCGGCAAGATATCGGGTTATCGCACAGGAGCAGCGATGTTAGCGACGAATATGGGCGGGCCCACTTCGTGATTTACGCAGGTGCGGCCAACCGGTTTTGGGAACCTTCTGAACCGGCTTTTTTTCTGTGTTGTTTCCTTGTCGGTTTTTTGGCTCTTTTTATTATTTTTCGTTGTTTCCTTTTCCTTTTTCTTTGTTTCTCTTTTTTCTGTTTCTTCTATTTTCTTTTTCTTTTTCTTTCCTTTTCGTTTTTTTTCAAGTTTATTTCCTTCTCAAAACTGTTCGGACATTTTAAAAGTGGTTGCATTTAAAAATGTTTCCTTTTCTTTTGTTCAAAATTTGACAACTATTCAGATTTGTTTAGGATTTCGAAATAATGTTTCCATTTTAAAAATTATTCAATTTTTTTAGAAATTTGTTTGTATTTTCAAATTTTGTTCGGGATTTTCAAAAAATGTTTCCATTTCAAAATTTGTTCAGGATTTTAAAATAATGTTTCCATTTAAAAAATCTTTCAAAAAATTTAGAAAATTGTTGGTATTTTCAAATTTTGTTCAGGAGTTTCAAAAAATGTACCCATTTCAAAATTTGTTCGTGAATTTCAATAAAATTACATATTTTCAATTGTTGTCTGGGAGTTTCAAAAATTGTTCACAAATATCAAATAATGTTCGTGCTTCAAATTTTGTTCGGGAGTTTAAAAAAATGTTCGCAAGTTTGAAAAAATGTTCGTATTTCCAAATTTTGTTCAGGAGTTCAAAAAACTGTTCACATGTTCAAAAAATGTTCTTGTCTCATTTCTTCAGGAATTCGATAAATGTTGGTACTTTTTGAAAATATACATTAAAAAATCGTTCAACTCAGTAACTAATTCAGATTCGCTACAATAGTTACTTTCAGTTTGCTACAATATATACCATTCCGGTTCCATATACGTATATGCTTAGTTCTTTAAGGGGTGCACTGCTTTATTAACAGTGGATCTCGTTAGCCCGAGTGGCAAGTACTTCGTAATAATAAAGCAGTTGGTCTCCGGTTTGATTCCTGATACGCGCACGTTTACTATTTCATGCAATGTTTTTTGTCCTGCAGTAGAACTAGATGGGCCGGCCCAGTCAAGTCCCTGCTTGTGCGTCAGGCCGCCAATTTGACGCAAAGCGCGTCAAATAGGGGCTTCCCTACTCGCTCCCTGGCGCGGTACGCGCCGTATGGGAAATCCCGCCCAAAACCAGCTGGCTGGTTGCTGTGGTTGTACGTGCAAGTCTACCTGACTGGGCCGGCCCATCGCGTGCTGCTCGGTCGCTTGCCTGTGGGAAGCCCCGGCAGTTTGGGGAGCAACTAGTTAACGAGCGCTCCTTTGGGAGCTTCGCAACGATCCACGTCACTTGGCGCGCTCTCGGCTATTCGCCACGTGTCGCGCTCTGGATGCTCCCTTCGGATTTTATTTTTTTTATTTTTCTGCACGCATTTTCGGCTTTTTAAATGGTTTTTTTTGGGTTTTTTCGACGTTATGGTTTTCCCCCGGTCTTTCTTAGCTTTTCGATCAAAAAAATTCGGAAAAAAAAAATTTCCGCGAAAAAATCGTGTTTTTTTCCTTTCGCGAAAGTCACGGTTTTTATTCCGCGAGAGGCACGGTTGTGCTTTAGCAAGAGTCACGGCCATGCCTTTCGGAAACGAAAAAAAAACGTGTTTTCTGTTTTTTTTTCGCGAGAGTCACGGTTTTGCTTCCGCGAGAGGCACGGTTGTGCTTTCGCGAGAGTCACGGCCGTGCCTCTCGGAAAAGAAAAAACAAAACGCATTTTCTATTTTTTATTTCTTTCGTGAGAAGCACGGTTTTGCTTCCGCGAGAGGCACGGTTGTGCTTTCGCAAAAGTCACAGCCGTGCCTCTAGGAATGGAAAAAAAATACGCGTTTTCTGTTTTTTTTCTTTCGCGAGAGTCACGGTTTTGCTTTCGCAAGAGACACGGTTGTGCTTTCGCGAGAGTCACGGCCGTACATTTCGGAAACGAAAAAAAAACGCGTTTTCTGTTTTTTTCCTTCCATGAGAGTCACGGTTTTGCTTCCACGAGAGGCACGGTTATGATTTCACGAGAGGCACAGGCGTGCCTCTTTCGGAAAGGGAAAAAACCATGCTCCTGGTTCAGTTTTTCGCCCGGTTTTTTTCTTCCGGTTTTTCGTGAAAAAAAAAGTTCGTCAAAACCTATCAACGTGGGATCTAGTTTTGAAGATCTCGACGCGAGGAATCCAATGATGAATACGGTTCGAGATTTGGACGCACGGTTTAAGAGATAAAACGTTTTAAATAAACAGATATACAAAAAAAGGGAAAACTCCCAGGTTGCGACAAGTGACGCGCTGTATGTGCGCCATTTGTCACGACCTAGAAAAGTGAAGTGTTCTGTGCAACGAGTACTCCTTAATCGGGCAGCTTGACGCGCGGCAAATAGGATCCGCGGCGATTTTTATGCCTGCCAACGGCTGGAGATGCTCTAATCCATCGCGAGAGGGAGGCGCCTGGTGGCGACGACGCTGGCGCGAGGTCGTGTTGGCAAAACCCCGGCTGGGCTTGGTCGTAGTGGCCGCACCCCGACGCCCCGCGGACGCCGGCGCGAGGTCCTGGGAGACGCCGGCGGCGCGCAAGGACCTGGGCGACGACGCCGGCGCGAGGTCCTGGAGGCGAACCCCTGGCTGGGCTTGGTCGTAGTGGTCGACCAATGGAGCAAGGTACCTCGCCCCCTGCCCTCATCTCTTCCTTGATTCCTTCCCTCCCTCCCTGCAGCCTGCAGGCGGCTAGCCGGCGACTAAACATTCAATTATTTCTGTTCTAGTGCGCACAAAAATTGAAGGTAAACCACCATTGAAATTTAGGATCTCTGGAATTTTCTGATTACGATGATTACTGTCAGCTCTTGTCCTAATGAAGTACATCGTCCAGGAATAGGACAACACCAAACAATTATTGGATTCAGTCCTGTAGTGTAATCTCTGATTCTTCCCATGTAGATGTTGGGGAGGATGGTCCTTCCGTTGTTGAACAATTATAAACTATGTAGTGTGATATTCTTCCGACGTAGTGTTATCTCTGAATCTCTGAATGATGTTGGTTTATGATAAGATGACAATCTACGTTGAACAATGATGCTAGTCTGAATCAACGTTTTGTAATCTCTGAATCTTACCATGTAGATACATAGATATCATTGTGCATTCCTTCCAATGTGCTACAAACCCAGATTAATTTCTTCTCTGCGCCTAAAATTCCTTCTGCTTGAGCTGTCAAGGAAGAAGACAGATCACAGAATCCATTGAATGTTGTCCTGTTAACTTGATATATTCTACTCAGGAAAATATTCTCTCCTGTCCAGACCTGTCACACGAAATAGACCATTGCTATTAGTAAAACACAACTAGTCATAACTCATAAATAATTAGATCGATCTGCTAGTGTATCGCCTCGTTGCTATAACTCATTCCCCTTTGCAAGTGTCTTGACCAAATGATGGTGTTAATATTTAGCTGCAGTGTACCTTTTGTTTTTCTAAAATCTTCCCACATAGATGTTGTGAAGGATGGTCCTTGCGTGCATCGGACTGAATTGAGAAGTATCTTGGATGAAATTGGGGACCCTTTTTAGTTGGTTCTTGACGTGAATGAATCAATGAAGTAGGTGTAATGGTCAAGATCATAACACCAATGTATAATTTGAGATACTACTTGATTTGCTAGCAGTTGAGTGAGATAGCACAATATTCACTTATATATCTTGCACGTACCAACACCTGCATCCTCGTTTTTATAGTAAGCATTGAAAATCTGTACCTTTTTGTTTATAGGAAATGTTGATTTTCTCCTTTCATTTGCATGTGGTATTTCTTTGTCATTCGTGTTATGTTGAGCTTTGTTCACATATTTTCCAATCGAGTTGCCTTTGTGACATTCCCACATGTGGGTTTGCTAGGTTGGTGAAACCTATGGTTAATTTGTACTCCCTCCGTCCCGAAATTCTTGTCTTAGATTTGTCTAAATACGGATGTATCTAGTTACATTTTAGTGTTAGATACATCCATATCTAGACAAATGTAAGACAAGAATTTTGGGACGGAGGGAGTATGTGATATGCAGGAAGGCATGACCGATTTATGTGTGGAGACTCTATCTGAGTACCATGGCATTGTCATCAAGACGTTTGTAAGTGAGGATGAAGGTTTTCAGTCTATAACAAACTAGGTATGTGCTCGTGTGTTGCCACGGGAGACATTTTTCTAACGCAATAAGAGGAACATACAAGGATACATCCTAATGCAAATCAAATAACCAAGAGGTTGTGTTTTGGTTTTGAAGCATAGAATTTTTTACAACTTTGTCACAGGACATACTGAAGGCCAGAGAACATCAGAGTGAAATATCATTATCTGAATGACATTTAAAAAAAATAGATGTCCAATAATTCATCTTTGCATCTAAATAAAAATGTACGAGGCAATATTACCACTCATTTACTAACATGTTTCTCTATCTCCTCTTGCGGTAGAACAATCAGTACCTGAAGATGGCATTTGGGTGTCACTGCAAATGTAAACAAACATTCATAGTTTTTTTTTGTTGAGAAAACGCAAAGAGATTTTTTGCATTTCTTTGTATTGAAAAGATAGGGTTTATGTTACAATCCTCCTAGGAGGTACAGAACTGATGATGAAAAACGGGTTATCCGTGCACATCCCAAGTCTGGGGGATGATGTCGCGAAGGCCAGCAGCTCCCGCCTTGGCCCAGGGCGACGCCTCTTCCTTGATCTTCACAACAAGGTCTTGCGTCGAAGGCAGGGCGCCCTCAAAGACGCAACTATTGCGGTGTTTCCGAATCATCCAGGGGGTTAACAAGGCCATGGAGGCCAGGCCTTTGCGCATGGACTGCGGCGTCCCCTGCCTAGCAGTGTGCCACCAGTCCAGGAGGGAAGGTTCATGGCTTGGTGGCGTGCACGACAAGCTTAGCCAAGCGATGATGTCATGCCAAACTTGCCTGGAGAAGGGGCATTGGAGGAGCAGATGGTCCATCGTCTTGGGGTCCTGGCAGCACAGGAGGCAAGGGTCGTGGTGGTGCTGCAGCCCGCGGCGTGCCAAGCGGTCGGCGGTCCAGCATCGGTCCTGGTCGGCGAGCCAGTGGAAGAAGCGTGCCCGGGACGGTGCCCAACTCTTCCATATGATTTTGCAGGACTCGCTGTGGATTGATCCCTGGAAGGTAGCCTTGTAGCAGGACTTTGCGGTGTATGATTAGCTCGTGGTCCACTCCAGAGGAGTTGGTCAGGCTCCTCGGTCAGGGTAGTGCGCTCCAAGGTACTCTAGACGCGTATGTATTGACCGATCTCATGGATACCTAGTGTGCCCTCGATGTCGCGTGCCCAAGCATTGGCGTGGAGCCCCTCCGCGACAGTCCGTGTCTTTCTCTTGCGCTTGGGGATGCAGGCATGGAGCTGTGGTGCAATCTCGCTGATGGAGCGGCTATTGATCCACCGGTCGTCCCAGAATAGGGTTGTATGGCCGTTGCCCAGGACCGTCTCGGTGCAGGCGAAGAAGAGATAGTTACTTTGTTTTAGATGTTCATTCTGAATTTGAGCTTCTGTAAAAAATACATATTTCAGCAATAGAGTAATAATCTTTAGCAGTCCAGTAGTTGATCGATGTGCTTTCTTACTGTAGGGGAGTATGTTGACATGATCAAGGCTGGTATCATCGACCCTGTGAAAGTGATCCGAACTGCACTTCAAGATGCATAACTCTCAAGTTCTCTAACCATATAGTATAAAACAAGCAAATTGTGCATTGAAAACAAAATCTGTCAAAAACAGAACAGTCTGTAATGATCTAAACAATGGCCATACTTCTGTAAATTCAAAATTTTTGAAAACTTAGAACAACGTAGGTTGTTTGTATATCAATCATGTTTAAAAAATTCAGAATTTTATCGCGTTCCAGTGAATTTAAACAATTCTATTACTGGAAGCAAAAGTTTCTGTTTTTGCACAGAATCAAGTCAACTATCATCCACACTATCCAAAGGCTTTACTGGACACTTTATTGAAACAAAAGCTATAAAACATGATTACTATAGTAGCTTAATCATGTGAACACACAAAAACAGTAGGTAATAGTGTTGGGTTGTCTCCCAACAAGCGTTTTTCTTTAATGCCCTTTTAGCTAGGCATGATGATTTCAATGATACTCACATAAAAGTAAAGAATTGAAATATAACGGGAGCATCATGAAGCATATGACTAGCACATTTAAGTCTAACCCACTTCCTATGCACAGGGATTTTGTGAGTAAACAAATTATGGGAGCAAGAATCAACTAGCATATAGGAAGGTAAAACAAGCATGACTTCAAAACTTTCAACACATAGAGAGGAAACTTGATATTATTGAGATATGTAAAAGCATATGTTCCTCTCTCATAATAATTTTCAGTAGCATCATGAATGAATTCAACAATATAACTATCACATAAAGTATTCTTTTCATGATCCACATGCATAAAAAAATTATTACTCTTCACATAAGCAAATTTATTCTGATCAATAGTAGTGGAAGCAAACTCAACAAAATAACTATCACATGATACTTGATCCACATAATCAATTTGAGCATTAAAATCATGATGACAAGTTTCTTGGATATCATTACTTTTTATAACATACATATCATCATAATAATCATCATATATAGCAACTTTTTTTATCATGGTCAATTGAAACCTCTTCCAAAATAGTGGATTCATCATTAAATAAAGTCATGACCTCACCAAATCCACTTGTATCAATATTGTAATAAGATTCAACACCCTCCAAAATAGTAGGATCATTACCTAGAGTTGACACTCTTCCAAACCCACTTTCATCAATATAATCATCATAATAAATATTCTCATCAAGACTTGGAGGACTAAAAATTATCATCTTCATCAAACATAGCATCTCCAAACTTATGGCTCTGCATATCATTAGCATCATGGATATTCAAAGAACTCATACTAACAACATTGCAATCATGCTCACCATTCAAAAATTTTGTGCCAAACATTTTATTGAATTCTTCTTCTATCAATTGAGCACAGTTATCCTTTCCATCATTCTCAAGAAAGACATGATAAAGATGAATAATATGAGGCAGCCTTAATTCCAATTTTTGTTGTAGTTTTCTTTTATAGAACGAAACTAGTGAATAAACAAGAAACTAAAAGATTCAATTACAAGATCTAAAGATATACCTTCAAGCACGCATCTCCCCGACAATGGCGCCACAAAAGAGCTTTATGTCCACTACGCAACTTTATTCTTGTAGACTCATGGTGGGCCTCCAAGCGTAGAGTTTTGTTGGACAGTAGTAATTTACACTCAAGTGGATGACCTAAGGTTTATCAATCCGTGGGAGGCATAGGATGAAGATGGTCTCTCTCAAACAACTCTGCAACCAAATACAAGAAATCTCTTGTGTCCCCAACACACCCAATACAATTGCAAATTGCAAATTGTATAGGTGCACCAGTTCGGCAAAGAGATGGTGATACAAGTGTAGTATCGATAATAGATGTAGGTTTTTGTAATCTGAAAATAAAAAAACAGCAAGGTAGCAAGTGATAAAACGGAGCACAAACGGTATAGCAATGCTTAGAAACAACGCCTAGGGTTCATACTTTCGCTAGTGCAATCTCTCAACAGTGCTAACATAATTGAATCATATAACCATCCCTCAATGTGCGATAAAGAATCACTCCAAAGTTCTTATCAAGCGGAGAACATAAGATGAAATTGTTTGTAGGGTACGAAACCACCTCAAAGTTATTCTTTCCGATCAATCTTTTGAGCTATTCATAGAAGTGTCACAAACAGCCCTAGAGTTCGTACCAAAATAACACCATATGATACACATCAACCAGCTCTAATGTCACCTAGATACTCCAATGTCACCACAAGTATCTGTGAGTTAATTATACGATACGCATCAAACAACTTCAGATCCATAATATTCAATCCAACACAAAGAACATCAAAGAGTGCCCCGAGATTTCTACCGAAGAAAGTAGGACGAAAACATGCATCAACCCCTATGCATAGATTACCCCAATGTCACCTCGGAAATCTGCGAGTTGAGTGACAAAACATACATCAAGTGAATCAATATAATACCCCATTGTCACCACGGGTATTCATATGCAAGACATACATCAAGTGTTCTCAAATCCATTAAAGTATTCAATCTGATAATAGTGAAACCTTAAAGGTAAAAACTCAATTTATCATAAGAAGATAGAGAGGGGAAAACACCATACGATCAAACTATATTAACAAAGCTCGCGGTACATCAAGATCGTGCCAAATAAAGAACACGAGAGAGAGAGAGAGAGAGAGAGATCAAACACATAGCTACTTGTACATACCCTAGCCTCGAGGGTGAACTACTCCCTCCTCGTCATGGAGACCGCCGGGATGATGAAGATGGCCTCCGGTGACGATTTCCCCCTCTAGCAGGGTGCCAGAACAAGGCTCCAGATGGTATTTCGAAGGTACAGAGGCGTGCGATGGCGGAGTCCAAGTTCTAGGGTTATTTCTGGTGGTTTCTCTATTTATAGGATTTTTTGGCGTCAGTCTCACGCTAAGATGGGCTACACGGAGCCCACCACCCTCCAGCGCACCACCTCCCCCAGGCGCGCCCTGGTGGGTGGTGGCCACCTCGTGACTTTTCTGGCCTTCACACAAAGCTTCTAGTGTCTCTTTTCTTCCAAAAACATTGTCAAAAAGTTTTGCTGCATTTGGAGAACTTTGATTTCTGCACAAAAAACAACACCATGATACGTCTTCAACGTATTTATAATTTTTGATTGTTCCATGCTATTATATTATCAATCTTGTATGTTTTATATGCATTTATATGCTATTTTATATGATTTTCGGGACTAACCTATTAACCTAGAGCCCAGTGCCAGTTTCTGTTTTTTCCTTGTTTTTGAGTATTGCAGAAAAGGAAAACCAAACGGAGTCCAATTGACCTGAAATTTCACGGAGATTATTTTTGGACCAGAAGAAGCCCACGGAGTATCAGAGATGGGCCAGAAGAGTCCCGAGGCACCCAAGAGGGTGGGGGGCGCGCCCTACCCCCTGGGCGCGCCCCTACCTCGTGGCCGCCTCGGAGACCCCCCTGACTTGTTCCCGACGCCAACACCTCTTATATATACCCAAACTTCCAGAACATAACCTAGATCGGGAGTTCTGCCGCCGCAAGCCTCTGTAGCCACCGAAAACCAATCTAGACCCGTTCCGGCACCCTGCCGGAGGGGGGAATCCCTCACCGGTGGCCATCTTCATCATCCCGGCGCTCTCCATGACGAGGAGGGAGTAGTTCACCCTCGAGGCTGAGGGTATGTACCAGTAGGTATGTGTTTGATCTCTCTCTCTCTCTCTCTCTCTCTCTCTCTCGTGTTCTTGATTCGGCATGATCTTGATGTATCGCGAGCTTTGCTATTATAGTTGGATCTTATGATGTTTCTCCCCCTCTACTCTCTTGTAATGGATTGAGTTTTCCCTTTGAAGTTATCTTATCAGATTGAGTCTTTAAGGATTTGAGAACACTTGATGTATGTCTTGCATGTGCTTATCTGTGGTGACAATGGGATATTCACGTGATCTACTTGATGTATGTTTTGGTGATCAACTTGCGGGTTCTGTGACCTTGTGAAGTTATGCATAGGGGTTGGCACACGTTTTCGTCTTGACTCTCCGGTAGAAACTTTGGGGCACTCTTTGAAGTTCTTTTGTGTTGGTTGAATAGATGAATCTGAGATTGTGTGATGCATATCGTATAATCATACCCACGAATACTTGAGGTGACATTGGAGTATCTAGGTGACATTAGGGTTTTGGTTGATATGTGTCTTAAGGTGTTATTCTAGTACGAACTCTAGGATAGATCGAACGAAAAGAATAACTTCGTGTTATTTTACTACGGACTCTTGAATAGATCGATCAGAAAGAATAACTTTGAGGTGGTTTCGTACCCTACAATAATCTCTTCGTTTGTTCTCCGCTATTAGTGACTTTGGAGTGACTCTTTGTTGCATGTTGAGGGATTGTTATATGATCCAATTATGTTATTATTGTTGAGAGAACTCGCACTAGTGAAAGTATGAACCCTAGGCCTTGTTTCCTAGCATTGCAATACCGTTTGTGCTCACTTTTATCATTAGTTACGTTGCTGTTTTTTTTATTTTTTCAGATTACAAAAACCTATATCTACCATCCATATTGCACTTGTATCACCATCTCTTCGCCGAACTAGTGCACCTATACAATTTACCATTGTATTGGGTGTGTTGGGGACACAAGAGACTCTTTGTTATTTGGTTGCAGGGTTGTTTGAGAGAGACCATCTTCATCCTACGCCTCCCACGGATTGATAAACCTTAGGTCATCCACTTGAGGGAAATTTGCTACTGTCCTACAAACCTCTGCACTTGGAGGCCCAACAACGTCTACAAGAAGAAGGTTGCGTAGTATACATCAAGCAATTTCTGGCGCCGTTGCCGGGGAGGTGAGTGCTTGAAGGTATATCTTTAGATCTTGCAATTGAATCTTTTAGTTTCTTGTTTTATCACTAGTTTAGTCTATAAAAGAAAACTACGAAAAATTGGAATTAAGGTTGCCTCATATGCTTCATATTTTTAATGTCTTTCGTGAAAATGATGGGAAGGAAAATTGTGCCCAAGTACTAGAAGAAGAATTACATAGACTGCTTGGCATAAAATATGTGAATGATGAGCATGATTGCAATGTTGTTAGTATGAATTCTTTGAATACCCATGATGCTAATGATATGCAAAGCCACAAGCTTGGGGATGCTATGTTTGATGAAGATGATATGTTTTGTCCCCCAAGTTTTGATGAGCAAATTTATTATGATGATAGCATGCCTCCTATTTATGATGATTATATTGATGAAAGTGGATTTGGAGGGGTCATGACTTTATTTAGTGATGATTCCACTATTTCGGAAGAGGTTCCAATTGATTATGAGAACAAAGTTGCTATCTATGATGATTATTGTGATGACATGTATGCTATAAATATTAATGATAACCGTGAAACTTGTCAACTTGATTTTAATTTTCAATTGGATTATGCTTCACATGATAGTTATTTTGTTGAGTTTGCTCCCACTACTATTCATGAGAAGAAATTCGCTTATGTGGAGAGTAATAAAATTTCTATGCAAGTAGATCATGCAAAGAATGCTTTATGTGCTGGTTATATGTTTGAATTAATTCATGATGCTACTGAAAATTATTATGAGAGAGGATCATATGCTTCTACATATTGCAATAATATCAAGTTTCCTCTCTATGTGCTTAAAGTTTTGAAGTTATGCTTGTTTTGCCTTCCTATGCTAGTTGATTATTGTTCCCATAAGTTGTTTGCTCACAAAATCCCTATGCATAGGAAGTGGGTTAGACTTAAATGTGCTAGTCATATTCTTCATGATGCTCTCTTTATGTTTCAATTCTTATCTTTTATGTGAGCATCATTGAAATCATCACGCCTAGCTAGGGGCATTAAACATTAGCGCTTGTTGGGAGGCAACCAAATTTTACTTTTGTCTTTGCCTTTTGCTCATGTTTAGTAATAAATAATCTATCTAGTCTCTGGTTAGATGTGGTTTTATGTTTTAATTAGTGTTTGTGCCAAGTAGAACCTTTGGTAAGACTTGGGTGAAGTCTTTGTGATCTTGCTGTAAAAAACAGAAACTTCTGTGCTCACGAGATTAGCTGCCATTTTTTACTGGTGAGTGCCTTTAGGTTGATTCTTTTTGAAGATGATTAATAGACAAATTACTCAGGTCCACCAATTTATTTCAGAATTTTTGGAGTTACATAAGTATTTGAATGATACAGATTACCACAGACTGTTCTGTTATTGACAGATTCTGTTTTCCGTGTGTTGTTTGCTTATTTTGATGAATCTATGAGTAGTATCGGAGGGTATGAACCATAGAGAAGTTGGAATACAGTAGATATAACACCAATATGAATTTAGAATGAGTCCATAACAGTACCTAAGTGGTGATTTATTTTCTTATACTAACGGAGCTTATGAGTTTTCTGTTGAGTTTTCTGTTGTGAAGTTTTCAAGTTTTGGGTAAAGATTCGATGGACTATGGAATAAGGAGTGGCAAGAGCCTAAGCTTGGGGATTCCCAAGGCACCCCAAGGTAAAATTCAAGGGAAACTAAAAGCCTAAGCTTGGGGATGCCCCGGATGGCATCCCCTCTTTTGTCTTCGTTCATCGGTAACTTTACTTGAGGCTATATTTTTATTCACCACATGATATGTGTTTTGCTTGGAGCGTCATTTTATTTTCTTTTGTTTTTCTTGCTGTTTGAATAAAATACCAAGATCTGAAGTTCTTAAATGTTAGAGAGTCTTCACATAGTTACATAATTATTCAACTACTCATTGATCTTCACTTATATCTTTCGGAGTAGTTTGTCGTTTGCTCTACTGCTTCACTTATATCTTTTTAGAGCACGGTAGTGGTTTTATTTTATAGAAATTGTTGATCTATCATGCTTAACTTATATTATTTTGAGAGTCTTTAGAACAGCATGGTAATTTGCTTGGGTTATAAAACTAGTCCTAATATGATAGGCATCCAAGAGGGATATAATAAAAACTTTCATATAAAATGCATTGAATACTATGAGAAGTTTGATTCCTTATGATTGTTTTGAGATATGAAGATGGTGGTATTAGAGTCATGCTAGTTGAGTAGTTGTGAATTTGAGAGATACTTGTGTTAAAGTTGGTGATTCCCGTAGCATGCACGTATGGTGAACCGTTATGTGATGAAGTCGGAGCATGATTTATTTTTTGATTGTCTTCCTTATGAGTGGCGGTCGGGGACGAGCGATGGTCTTTTCCTACCAATCTATCCCCCTAGGAGCATGCTCGTAGTACTTCGTTCGATAACTAATAGATTTTTGCAATAAGTATGTGAGTTCTTTATGACTAATGTTGAGTCCATGGATTATACGCACTCTCACCCTTCCACCATTGCTAGCCTCTCTTGTGCCGCGCAACTTTCGCCGGTACCATACACCCATCATTACCTTCCTCAAAACAGCCACCATACCTACCTATTATTGCATTTCCATAGCCATTCCGAGATATATTGCCATGCAACTTTCCACCGTTCTGTTTATTATGACACGCTTCATCATTGCCATATTGCTTTGCATGATCATGTAGTTGACATCGTATTTGTGGCAAAGCCACCGTTCATGATTTTCATACATGTCACTCTTGATTCATTGCACATCTCGGTACACCGCCGGAGGCATTCACATAGAGTCATATTTTGTTCTAAGTATTGAGTTGTAATTCTTGAGTTGTAAGTAAATAAAAGTGTGATGATCATCATTATTAGAGCATTGTCCCAGTGAGGAAAGGATGATGGAGACTATGATTCCCCCACAAGTCGGGATGAGACTCCGGACGAAATAAATAAATAAAAGAGGCCAAAGAAGCCCAAATAAAAAAAGTGAAAAAAGAGGCCATAAAAAAGAGAAGGCCCAAAAAACAAAAAAAATGATGAGAGAAAAAGAGAGAAGGGGCAATGCTACTATCCTCTTACCACACTTGTGCTTCAAAGTAGCACCATGATCTTCATGATAGAGAGTCTCCTATGTTGTCACTTTCATATACTAGTGGGAATCTTTCATTGTAGAACTTGGCTTGCATATTCCAATGATGGGCTTCCTCAAATTGCCCTAAGTCTTCGTGAGCAAGCAAGTTGGATGCAAACCCACTTAGTTTCTTTTGTTGAGCTTTCATACACTTATAGCTCTAGTGCATCCGTTGCATGGCAATCCCTACTCACTCACATTGATATCTATTGATGGGCATCTCCATAGCTCGTTGATACGCCTAGTTGATGTGAGACTATCTTCTCCTTTTTGTCTTCTCCACAACCACCATTCTATTCCACCTATAGTGCTATGTCTGTGACGCCCCCGATTCGACCGTACACTAATCATACACGCAAATGTGCACGATCAAGATCAGGGACTCACGGGAAGATATCACAACACAACTCTAGACACAGATAATACAATACAAGCTTCATATTACAAGCCAGGGGCCTCGAGGGCTCGAATACATAGCTCGATACATAAGCGAGTTAGCGGAAGCAACAATATCTGAGTACAAACATAAGTTAAACAAGTTTTGCCTTAAGAAGGCTAGCACAAACATCAACGATCGAAGAGGCAAGGCCTCTTGCCTGGGACCTCCTAACTACTCCTGGTCATCGATGGGCTCCACGTAGTAGTAGGCACCCTCGGGGTAGTAGTCGTAGTCGGCGGGGGTGGCATCTGAATCTTGGGGGGCACCATCTGGTTGCAACAACCAGAAAGAAGAAGGAAGGGGAAAGGGGGGAGCAAAGCAACCATGAGTACTCATCCAAAGTACTCGCAAGCATCAGATCTATACTAAGTATGCATTGGTATCAAATGGAAGGGCTGTATCTGTGGACTGAACTGCAGAATGCCAGAATAGGGGGAAGACATAGCCTATCAAAGACTAGCAGCTCCAAGCGTCTTGCAGCATGTAGAAGAGTAAAGAATAGCAGTTTAATTAACAAGCATGTTGTAACATTAAGGCCCAGAGATCCTTCCTCGACTCCCTGCGAGAAAGCAATCTCGGAGCCACATATCCATCACATATCTCAAGTATCCATTTCTAGTTATATAAGATCTGGATACAAGTCTGAACGTCCATTACCGTGGACACGGTATTCGAATATATGTCTTCCCTGCAGGGGTGCACCACGTTACCCAACACGCTCGATCACTCTGGCCGGACACACCTTTCTGGGGTCAATGCCCGGCCTTGGAAGATCAACACGTCGTAGCCCTACCTAGGCTCAGCAGAGAGGTCCCCGCTGGTCTACATCCTAAGCACTCCGGGGTCTGGGCCCATCGCCCGTTGCACTCCAGGTCGTTGCGAGCAGGGCGGACCAGGCTCCACCACTACAGGATGGTGCCGGCCCAGCCGTGCCGCAATGCTGAACTGGACGTCTGACAAAGCTTCGGCTGATACTGCGACGTCGAGGCCCATAACTATTCTCACGTGGTGGTTAGTGCATAAAGGCCAAAGGCCAATTCAGAACAAATACCCAAACCTGTTAGTGCATTAACAATTAAAGTGGTGACGGCTGTCGGGACAAGTCCGGAGCTATCACCCCTCCTGGGTGATACCGCTAAAAAGCCAGCCGCCACCGTCACATCGCACGGGTGCTCTCCGGGCCCGCCCGGCTTTCACAACGGTCTCAAGTAAAGTCAAGGTAATTGTGTGTCCAGACATCAAGGGGAAAGCCCGAGGAATCACCCCCGGTGGATTCCACTCAATGTAATCATCAAGGTGAACGTAAGAGGGACCACCCTCGAGGTTCACACTTGAGGTGTTGCACGACAGAGCCGTATCAGGAATGGTGAAAGAGGAACCACCCTCGATGACCACACCGAATAGCTACACTACAGAATTATCATCAGGAGTGCGTTATGAGGGATCACCCTCGGCACTCGATAGTAGCTCTGCAGAGTCGAGCAACTAAAGGGGCGTGATGTGATGTGAGGTGTCAGGCTCTGGTCGTCGATCACGTTGATCGAGTCGTCGATGATGAAGCAGGGGCAACAAGGACAAGGTGGAGGTCACTGATGGATCACTAACCAACCTATAATAAGCAGTTTAGGATAAGCAGGTAGGTAACAATAGCAGCTACAAAAGCAGGCTATGCATCAGAATAGGAGCAATCAATAACAGTAGCAAAATCTAATGCAAGCATGAGAGAATGGAATGGACGATATCGGGATGATCAAAGGGGGGTTTGCCTGGAAGCTCCGCTGAAAGGGAAGAAGGGTCGTCGTCGACGTAGTCGATCACAGGGGCATCAGCAGCGGTCTCGGGGTCTACCGGAGAGAAGAGGGGGAAGAAACAGTAAATATAATGCAAACAGATGCAACACAGATGCATGACGGTGGTAACACGCAGGGCTAGGGGTGTTCTATCGCGGTGCTACACGATACCGGCGAAGGGGGAAAACATCCGGAAAGTTTTCCCGGAGTTAGGCTTTTTCGGCTAGATGAAACGGAGGGGGAAAGTTGCATGTTCTCTATGCTAGGGATGTGTGGCAGACGAACGGACTGCGGATTCAGATTCGTCACGAAATTCTGAGCAACTTTCATGTAGAAAACTTTTTCATCCGAGCTACGGTTTAATTTCTATTAATTTTCAAAGTTTTATTAATATTCTGAAATTAATTTTAATACGGAAATAAATGCTAAAATGCTAGGCGCACCCAGCACATTGTACACAAGAGTGTACCCAGTGGCTGACAGGTGGGCCAGGGGGACCCAGTTGACCAGTCAACGTTTGACTGGTCAACAGGGGTGGGACCCCCCTGCCATACACACATCTAACTAATTATAGATTAGGTAGTTATTTAGCAGGTTAAGTTAATTAAGAAAACTCTAATTAATTAATTATATATTTTTTAATATATTTTTTCTTTTTTTCAATGGGTGGCTGGGCCACTGTCAGTGGCCCACTCGGGCCTAACGGGGCGGGTTTACTGGGCGCGTGGGTGGGAGTGCCCGTGCACCCGCACGGGGGTAACGGAGGGCGCCGGCGGAGGCCGTGGCCTCGGCGAGGCGCTAGCGAGGGTGGACGCGGCACGGCGGAGGCCACGCGGGGCGCGGCACGGCGGAGGCCACGCGCGGCACGGCGGAGGCTGCGCCGCCGGGCAGAAGCAAAGCGGGGCCGCGGCCGTGCGGTAGTGGGGGCGACGGTGGTGGCGAGCGGGGACGGAGCCCGGGCGCGGCGCCGGCGCGGTCTCGCGCGGGCGAGACAGGGGTGAGGCCAGGGCGGCTTGGTTGGGCGCGGCCGGGCGCAGGTGCGCGCGGTCAGGCCGCGACCCGGACGCGGCCAGGGGCGTGGGGAACGCGACGACCGCGAGCTGCTCAGGAGCTCGGGCGTGACGGCGGGAGCGGCAGGGCTGCACGGGCAACTTCGCAGGAGTAGCAGCACCGAAACAGCAGCGCAGGGAGCACGGTCCATGACGAGCGCGAGCTCGGGCGGCGGTGACGCACGGCGTCTATAGCGAGGGGGAAGGAAGGGGAACAGAGGAGGGGGCCTCACCGGGCCTTGTAGGTGTGCAAAAGCGTGCGCGAGGAGGAGTCGGGGAGGCGCCAGAGCTCGGGGTAGCCGTCGCGGAGGCGGTTGGGGTCGGGACGAAGACGGCGAGCTTCGGCTTCGGGCGTCGGCCTCGCCGACGCGGGTGTCCAGATCGGGGAGATGGGCGAATGGGGATCTAGGGTTCGTCCCGGGCGAGGGGACGACGTCTTATAGGCGAGGGGCGTCGGGCGATGGCCGCCACGGCGACGGCCGGTGCCGTGGCAGGCATCGGCGCTGCCCATGATCCCCCCGTGAACAGGGAGGGGGAGGCAGTGCGCGGGTGGGCTGGCTAGGGGCCAGTTGGCCCAAGGCCCAGAGGGAACAGTGGGGGGCTTTTCCTTTTATTCTTCTACATATTTTGTTTTGTTTTCTTTTTATAGTTTTCTGTTTTCAATTAAGTTTCCTTTCACATATTTATTTTTAGTTTTCTAAAATATAAACCTAGCCTCAAAATTAGTATTACTACTTAGGCTACTGCCCTAATTAATTTGGCACAATAATAAAATAGGTTTGTATTCTTTTTATTATTTAAAGGCATTCAATAATTGTTTTAGTCACCGTTTTATTCACCAAAAAGCATTTAAATACTTTTACAAAAATGTTGGGTCAGCACCATAATTGGTTATGGAATATTTGCCATACTCTGATCATTTTTCTTCTCACACTTGAGAACTTTTATTTTTTTATCTTTGTTTTAAATTTTGAATTTTGAACTGTTTTGAATCTAAACGAGATTAGCAACAGTAAAAATGATGACGTGGCATCATTAGCCGAGAATTACTGTAGCTTAATTATCCGGACGTTACAATGTCCATGGCTCACGCTCATGTATTGCGTGAAGATTGAAAAAGTTTGAGAACATCAAAAGTATGAAATAATTGCTTGGCTTGTCATCGGGGTTGTGCATGATTTAAATATTTTGTGTGATGAAGATAGAGCATAGCCAGACTATATGATTTTGTAGGGATTGCTTGCTTTGGCCATGTTATTTTGAGAAGACATGATTACTTTGTTAGTATGCTTGAAGTATTATTATTTTTATGTCAATATTAAACTTTTGTCTTGAATCTTATGGATCTGAATATTCTTGTCACAATAAAGAAAATTACATTAAAAATTATGTTAGTTAGCATTCCACATCAAAAATTCTGTTTTTATCATTTACCTACTCGAGGACGAGCAGGAATTAAGCTTGGGGATGCTGATACGTCTCCAACGTATCTATAATTTTTTATTGTTCCATGCTATTATATTATCAATCTTGTATGTTTTATATGCATTTATATGCTATTTTATATGATTTTGGGACTAACCTATTAACCTAGAGCCCAGTGCCAGTTTATGTTTTTTCCTTGTTTTTTAGTATCGCAGAAAAGGAAAACCAAATGGAGTCCAGTTGACCTGAAATTTCATGGAGATTATTTTTGGACCAGAAGAAGCCCACGGTGTATCGGAGATGGGCCAGAAGAGTCCCAAGGCACCCACGAGGGTGGGGGCGCGCCCTACCCCCTGGGCGTGCCCCGCTACCTCGTGGCTACCTCGGAGACCCCCCTGACTTGTTCCCGACGCCAACACCTCTTATATATACCCACACTTCCAAAACATAACCTAGATCGAGAGTTCCGCCGCGGCAAGCCTCTGTAGCCACCGAAAACCAATCTAGACCCATTCCGGCACCCTGCCGGAGGGGGGAATCCCTTACCGGTGGCCATCTTCATCATCTCGGAGCTCTCCATGACGAGGAGGGAGTAGTTCACCCTCGGGGCTGAGGGTATGTACTAGCAGCTATGTGTTTGATCTCTCTCTCTCGTGTTCTTGATTCGGCACGATCTTGATGTATCGCGAGCTTTGCTATTATAGTTGGATCTTATGATGTTTCTCCCCCTCTACTCTCTTGTAATGGATTGAGTTTTCCCTTTGAAGTTATCTTATCGGATTGAGTCTTTAAGGATTTGAGAACACTTGATGTATGTCTTGCATGTGCTTATCTGTGGTGACAATGGGATATTCACGTGATCTACTTGATGTATGTTTTGGTGATCAACTTGCGGGTTCTGTGACATTGTGAACTTATGCATAGGGGTTGGCACATGTTTTCGTCTTGACTCTCCGGTAGAAACTTTGGGGCACTCTTTGAAGTTCTTTTGTGTTGGTTGAATAGATGAATCTGAGATTGTGTGATGCATATCATATAATCATACCCACGGATACTTGAGGTGACATTGGAGTATCTAGGTGACATTAGGGTTTTGGTTGATATGTGTCTTAAGGTGTTATTCTAGTACGAACTCTAGGATAGATCAAACGGAAAGAATAACTTCGTGTTATTTTACTACGGACTCTTGAATAGATCGATCAGAAAGAATAACTTTGAGGTGGTTTCGTACCCTACAATAATCTCTTCGTTTGTTCTCCGCTATTAGTGACTTTGGAGTGACTCTTTGTTGCATGTTGAGGGATTGTTATATGATCCAATTATGTTATTATTGTTGAGAGAACTTGCACTAGTGAAAGTATGAACCCTAGGCCTTGTTTCCTAGCATTGCAATACCGTTTGTGCTCACTTTTATCATTAGTTACCTTGCTGTTTTTATATTTTCAGATTACAAAAACCTATATCTACCATCCATATTGCACTTGTATCACCATCTCTTCGCCGAACTAGTGCACCTATACAATTTACCATTGTATTGGGTGTGTTGGGGACACAAGAGACTCTTTGCTATTTGGTTGCAGGGTTGTTTGAGAGAGACCATCTTCATCCTACGCCTCCCATGATTGATAAACCTTAGATCATCCACTTGATGGAAATTTGCTACTGTCCTACAAACCTCTGCACTTGGAGGCCCAACAACGTCTACAAGATGGAGGTTGCGTAGTATACATCACACCACGGTAGTTCTGCTGAAAACAACGTCAGTCCAGGTTAGTTCCATTTAAATCATATAAAATTGCACCCAAACCATATAAATTGTTATAAACATGGCATGAATACTTCATAAATTATAGATACGTTGGAGACGTATCAGGAGGAAGAAATGCTAACTCCTCGGTCCAAAAGATATCTCCTGCAGCTCCGAAGAACAACGTCTACTGTTGGCTGGTAATCATTCGGAACACAGCAATTTCTCTTAGTCTTGCATAGGTTTCGCCTAAGCATCACATCGGACCTAAGCTTCGAGAACCTATACCCCTCTTAATAGTGCAGAGGTCTTATGACTTAGATAAGAGAAATAAAAATAGCGAAAGGAATGCTACATCTTCACTTCGCCTTCAATCCTTTCGACTGTAGTCATTCTTCCTCGAAGAACTGAATTTGCGTCAACAATAATCTTAAAGGGGTCAATTCCTTCGATACCATCTTCTCGCCTTCATTTCTTCTCGAAATGTAGCGCTTCCTTCTCTGCCAGGCAGATAATCTTAGGCGAAGTCCTTTGAATTTCATCACTGAACATAGTATTCTTCTCGGACTTGCATGTTCTCTCTGTGTGCACTAGCAAACAAACCAGTCCATGCATGTTTCTGACAACAATATCCAAAACACAAGGGGGCAAGTTATTCCACCAACATCCTCTGTTATAGCGCCCCCTACACTGGTGCTTGGGGGGTTTTCCGCCGCCTCCTCCTCCATCTTTGGGGGTATCCACCATATAGACATTGTAGGTGGAGGTAGCTACCCATTTTCCGGTATGAGTGTGAAGGAAATATGCCCTCGAGGCAATAATAAAGTTGTTATTTATATTTCCTTATATCATGATAAATGTTTATTATTCATGCTAGAATTGATACATGTGTGAATACATAGACAATACAAAGTGTCCCTAGTATGCCTCTACTTGACTAGCTCGTTAATCAAAGATGGTTAAGTTTCCTGACCATAGACATATGTTGTCATTTGATGAATGGGATCACATCATTAGGAGAATGATGTGATGGACAAGACCCACCCGTTAGCTTAGCATAATGATCATTAAGTTTTATTGCTATTGCTTGCTTCATGACTAATACATATTCCTTTGACTATGAGATTATGCAACTCCCGAATACCGGAGGAACACCTTGTGTGCTATCAAACGTCACAACGTAACTGGGTGATTATAAAGATGCTCTACAGGTGTTTCCGGAGGTGTTTGTTGGGTTGGCATAGATCGAGATTAGGATTTGTCACTCCGAGTATCGGAGAGGTATCTCTGGGCCCTCTCGGTAATGCACATCATAATAAGCCTTGCAAGCAATGTGACTAATGAGTTAGTTGCAGGATGATGCATTACAGAACGAGTAAAGAGACTTGCCGGTAATGAGATTGAACTAGGTATGAAGATACCGACGATTGAATCTTGGGCAAGTAACATACCGATGACAAAGGGAATGACTGTAACGCCCACGATGCGGCTATATCTCCCACGTGTCGAGGCACGACTTAGAGGCATAACCGCATTGTGGTTTTGTCGCAAGAAGGGTCATCTTCACACAATCCCATGTAATGAACAAGAATGGGATAAAGAGTTGGCTTACAATCGCCACTTCACACAATACATAAATATAGTTCATACATCATCCAAAATCCACGCATAGACCGACTACGGTCAAATCCAAATGAAAATAAGATAGCCCCAAATGCTAGATCCCCGACCGTCCCAACTGGGCTCCACTACTGATCATCAGGAAACGAAACATAGTAACGACCACGTTCCTCGTCGAACTCCCACTTGAGCTCGGTTGCGTCACCTGCGCTGGCATCGTCGGCACCTGCAACTGTTTTTGGTAGAATCTGTGAGTCACGAGGACTCAGCAATCTCACACCCGCGAGATCAAGACTATTTAAGCTTATAGGAAAGGATGTTGTAATGAGGTGGAGCTGCAGTAGGCACTAAGCATATATGGTGACTAACATATGCAAATGAGAGCGAGAAGAGAAGCAACGCAACGGTCGCGAAGCTAGAAATGATCAAGAAGTGATCCTGAAACTACTTACGTTCATGCATAACTCAAGCCGTGTTCACTTCCCGGACTCCGCCGAGAAGAGACCATCACGGCTACACACACGGTTAATGTATTTTAATTAAATCAAGTGTCAAGTTCTCTACAACCGGACATTAACAAATTCCCATCTGCCTCATAACCGCGGGCACGGCTTTCGAAAGATAATACCCTGCAGGGGTGTCCCAACTTAACCCATTATAAGCTCTCACGGTCAACGAAGGATAAACCTTCTCCCGGGAAGACCCGATCAGTCTCGGAATCCCGGTTTACAAGACATTTCGACAATGGTAGAACAAGACCAGCAAAGCCACCCGAATGTGCCGACAAATCCCGATAGGAGCTGCACATATCTTGTTCTCAGGGCACACCGGATGGGCAAGACGTCGGGTTGGCATAGACCCTGGTTGCCCAGGGGGCGCCGGACATCGCCCAGTTTGGGCCAGCACTCGAAGGAGCACTGGTCCGGGGGTTTAAATAAAGATGACCCTCGGGCTCGCGAAAACCCGAGGGAAAAAGGCTTAGGTGGCAAATGGTAAAACCAAAGTTGGGCCTTGCTGGAGGAGTTTAATTCAAGGCGAACTGTCAAGGGGGTCCCATAAATCACCCAACCGCGTAAGGAACGCAAACTCAAGGAACATAATACCGGTATGACGGAAACTAGGGCGGCAAGAGTGGAACAAAACACCAGGCATAAGGCCGAGCCTTCCACCCTTTACCAAATATATAGATGCATTAATATAATAAGAGATATTGTGATATTCCAAACTATCCATGTTCCAACATGGAACCAACTTCAACTTCACCTGCAACTAGCAACGCTATAAGAAGGGCTGAGCAAAAGCGGTAACTTAGCCAAACAACGGTTTGCTAGGAAAGGATGGTTAGAGGTTTGACATGGCAATATGGGAGGCATGATATAGCAAGTGGTAGGTAGCGCAGCATAGCAGGTTAGAGCGAACAACTAGCAAAGCAAAGATAGAAATGATTTCGAGGGTATGGTCATCTTGCCTGCAAGGTTCTCAGAGTTGTCGAAAGCTTGATCCTCGTAAGCGTACTCAACAGGTTCCTCGTTCACGAACTGGTCTCCCGGCTCTACCCACAGCAAGAACACAAACAATGGAACCACAATCAACCACGGGAAATGCACAAGCAACATGATGCAAAACATGTATGATATGCGAGATGCGGTATGCGATGCATATGCGTGCTCTGGAAGAAAAATGATGAACAAGGCAGTAACTTGGCAAACCAAGCATTCCACTGGAAAGGTGAGATGATTTCGGTCAAAATCGATATAAAGATCACCGGAAACGGATGCACGGTTTGCAAATGGCAAGCAAAACAAGAATGACACGAATCTGCGATTAACAGTAGGATAGCACTTAGAATACATCAAGTAACTATGCTACAGCACCCCAATATAGCAACAAATCATATGGAAGTAATCTACAGGAGATTCTTGACAAAAGATGAACACTGAGCTACGGCTATATCACAACATAACAGGTTCAAACAAGCATGGCTAAAGTGCAAAAGATATCAGGTTCACAGACTTGGTGAAATTACCAAGTCCCTGAAAACAGAAACATCACGAAGCCTAGTTTGCATGCTTGTGCTAGTCACCACATAGATCACAAAAATACATGGCATACACCTCTGTAAAGATGGAATGGCATACATCAAAATACATGTAGATCTCCTACTCATAAGATGCACACATCAATAGAAACAAAAATAACAAATCACCAAGTTCTGATAAGTAACAACAGTAAATATCATATAGCACTCTTGCAATAGAGATTTGGGCATCAAGATGGACTCAAATGAACATGGAATAATGGAACAAAATGAAGAACATCTAGAGACGAACATTTCGATATATCATGCACGCAAAACGGAGCAGTATGCAGAGAGTTATGATGCAATGAACAGAGCCATATATTGTAAAATATCTAGGACAGAGAGAATTTCGGGAGAGGGGAGAAGTCAACCGTCTCTGGATCCAGATCCGGATCGGGCCGAGGCGGGGCTCGCCGGAGCTGTGACGGGAGGAGGGCGCCAGCGTGGAGAGGAGGGAGAGGGAGACGGCGGCGACCGGCGCGGGGCTCGGGGGAGACAGGGCCGCGGTCGTCGGGCGAGGAGCTCGCCGGGGCGCGGGACGGCGCCGACCGGGGCGCGCGGCGGCGTCCGGCGAGGCTGCGCGGCGGACAGCGGCCCGAGCGGCGGGAGCGGGCGACGGGCGGAGAGGAGGCGCGGGCGGGGCGCGCGGGCCGGGAGGGCCAGACGCGGGCTCGCGAGCCGGCGGCGGCGCGGCGTACGGGCGCCACGTGGCGCGCAGTGGTTGGGCGAGGGCGGCGGCGGCTTTCGTCCGGCGGCGGCGGACGCGTCCGGTGGCGGCGGAGGACGATTTTTGCTAGGGTTAGGGTGGTTTTTGCCCGAAATTTCGGAGGGGAGGTGTTTTTATAGGTAGAGGGAGCTAGGAGACTCCAAATGGAGTGCGGTTTTCGCCCACACGATCGTGATCGAACGACCGAGAGCATGTAAGTGACTTAGATGGGTATTGGGCTGTTTGGAGGGGGTTTTTGCTGCAACACACAAAAGGACTTTGCGGTTACCCGGTTAACCGTTGGAGCATCAAACGACCTCCAAATGGAACGAAACTTGACAGGTGGTCTACCGGTGTTATACCAAGGCCACTTGGCAAGACTCGGTCCATTCCGAGAACGTTCAACACCCGCTCACGAAAAGGAACAAGAGGGGTGCGCCAGTGCACGTGGGAGTGCCGGATTGCAAAATGGACAACGGGGAAAATGCTCGGATGCATGAGACGAACACGTATGCAAATGAGATGCAGATGATGACATGATATGAGATGCATGACAAGAACAAAATGCAAAATGAAAAACAAAACCCGACCACGGAGGGAATATCATAACACATAGCCGAAAATGGCAAGAGTTGGAGTTACAAATATGGGAAGTTACATCCGGGGTGTTACAATGACGTATGTTATCATTACGGTTTGACCGATAAAGATCTTCGTAGAATATGTAGGAACAAATATGAGCATCCAGGTTCTGCTATTGGTTATTGATCGGAGATGTGTCTCTATCATGTCTACATAGTTCTCGAACCCGTAAGGTCCGCACGCTTAACGTTCGATGACGATTTGTATTATGAGTTATGTGTTTTGGTGACCAAAGATTGTTCGGAGTCCTAGATGAGATCACGGACATGACGAGGAAATGGTAGAGAGGTAAAGGTTGATATATTGGACGATAGTGTTCAGACACCGGAATGGTTTCGGAGTGTTTCGGATATTTATCGGAGTACCGAGGGGTTATCGGAACCCCCTAGGGAAAGTAATGGGCCACAATGGGCCATAGGGGAGAGAGAGGGCAGCCCACAAGGGGTGGCGCGCCCCCTGAAGGAAATATGCCCTAGAGGCAATAATAAAGTTGTTATTTATATTTTCTTATATCATGATAAATGTTTATTATTCGTGCTAGAATTGTATTAACCGGAAACTGAAGGAAATATGCCCTAGAGGCAATAATAAAGTTGTTATTTATATTTCCTTATATCATGATAAATGTTTATTATTCATGCTAGAATTGTATTAACCGGAAACTTGATACATGTATGAATACATAGACAAAACAAAGTGTCCCTAGTATGCCTCTACTAGACTAGCTCGTTAATCAAAGATGGTTAAGTTTCCTGACCATAGATGTAACATCCCAAATTTTCAATTTGGAATGTTATACATTAGATCATCATTGCATAGCATATTTTATTGCATTTTGGCAAAATCCTCGAAAATCCTAAGCAACTCAAGGACCCTCGGAGAGAGTTGGGGATTTTTCGCGGTTTTCATATTTGACCTTTATCAAATAATGAAACGAGGATTTTTGGTTTTAATTATTTTCTCTCCGAAAAATATTTCGTATTAAAATATACGAGAGGAGAAAATATGACTTCTCCAAAATAATTGAAATATTGGAGGAAAAATATTAAAATCAAATATTTGATTTTATTCGGATTTTATTTGCAATTTTATTTGCATTAGAAAAATTGCACGTTTTCAAAACTGCATTTTTGGGCCAAGAAAATGTTCATCTCGTCCTAATTATTTTAATTAGATGGTGAAAATTTGTTTTGGCATTTTTCAATTTTTATTTATTTTTCTACGATTTTTTTAGGTTCGGCGATATTATTTAAAAAAAACGCACGAGCGCCCGACTGGGCCGAAGCCCAGCCGCGCGGCCCAACCCACCCCGCGAGCCGTCTCCCTCCTGGAGACCGCTGTCGCCGAGTCCCGATCGGGGACGACTCCCGCCGCCGCCCGTCGCCCCCTCCCCCACGGCATCCCCCTCTTAAATACCGCACCCCGCCGCCCCTCTCCTCACCCCGCCCCTGACCCAAAGCCGCCGCCGCCGAGAGGAGCCGCACCGGAGTTGCCCGACCCCGCCGCCGAAGGAGCCCGACGCCGCCGCCACAAGAAGCCGCCGTCCCGCCGCCCCTCGTCGCCCGCCGCCGCCCCTCGCCGCACCCCGAAGACCCCGCCGGAGCCCCGTCCCTCCCGCCAGAATACCTCGCCGAGGTATAACCGAAGCCGCCGCCGCCGTGCCAGCTTTTTTAAAAAAACCGTTCGGTTTATTTTTATTTTCCGAAACCCTAGGTTTATTTTTTTAGATCGGTTTATTTTTTTATTCGGTTTAGTTAGTTAGTGAACGTTCGCCGATTCGTTCGTTTTAACGAACGTAATCGCTGTTTAGCCGCAGTTAACGAACGTCCGTTCGTTTAACTGTTCGTCAGTTGCTTTTTCGCCGGATTTTCCGCGATTATTCCAGATCGCGATATCTGATCTGATTTTCGTTCTAGTATATCTTTTCGCTCGTTTATCGGAATCAGGCGATTCAAGTGCCTAGAGTTTCGTCTCGAAATTCTCTTTCCGTTTAACCAACTCAAACAAGTTTATGCTACTGTAAAATTTGACCTAGATCCAGATTAGTAAACGAAGCTTGTTTCTTTCGCCGTTTGACTTTCGTTGCTTCGTTTGATTTGATTCTTTTTGCAAACCGGAGTTCTTAAGTTGAAATTTCTGGTTGGATCTTTTATTTGAGTTTTACCTGTGCATTAGTGAGTGCTTATTGTATGCTTGTTTGTTTGCGATAGAGTACCCGGAGTGCGCCGCTTGCTACTTCGAATCTCTAGGTTTCACGGATCATCAGCAAGGCAAGTAACACTTTGATCATACTTCTTTTACTACCCAGTTTTATTGCATTAGACCAATCCTCAAACATTGCATGATTAGGATCTAATTAAATTGTGGGTATTGGGAAGTAGTTGAGGTAGTACCTATTGCCCTGTTTATTATCAAACCTTTGGGAGTTACTTCTACGTTTGCTCATATTGCTATGCTATGCTAGTAGACGTGGATTGGGTTTGAGTGTTACCATGACAGATGTGAGATTGTTAATTAATGGTTAACCTTAAGGTGGCAACTAAAACTCACATCTGGGTGGATTGAGGTACCTGGGTATTCCAGGATTGCCTTTTTTCTTTTGGACCGCCACTCAGGTTCAAAGGGATCATGAGATTATTCATGCTAGAAACTTCCGTGTGCAGCCACAAGCTATTATGGGCTCTAGCATAGTTGAGTAGGTTACATGATCTCTTGAAGAGGTGGGTTAGCAGATGTAGGGGAAAGTAGGTGTAACTGTCCACCCGGAGTAAAGAGTTATTGTTTCTGAAAGACTGTGTCTCGGTCATCCGTTTCTCAAAACATCATGTAGTGCGAGAATCAAGCGGAGGCGATCGAGTCTTGTGGGGAAAAGTGCACAAACCTCTGCACAGTGTATAAATTAATCATGGTTAGCCGTGTCCCCGGTTATGGACATCTTGAGTATCTAGTACTTGGATTATCATGTGAATCTCATCATGTTACTTTAATTAATTTTTGTTGGGTTTGATGATGATACTTAATTGGGATTGAGAATGCTGTCAACCATTCTCAATGTTTAACAACCACCATGATAGTTAAATAAAATTTATTCCTTTGCAGTAGCGAAAAATTGGCTTTTCGCAAAACTGTAACCATAGAGCCTTCTACCAGCCATATATGCATGTAGTATAGCATTATTATGTTCATTACTCTCTATGTGTTACATTGCCAGCATATTCCATGTGCTGACCCATTTTCGGGCTGCAACGTTTCATGTTGCAGACTTTTCAGACGACGAGTAAGGTGCCTTAGGTCGTGGTCTTATACTCAGTGATGCCGTTGGAGTTGATGGACTCACTTATCTTCCAAGTCTTCCGCTGTTATCGTTTTAGGTAGCCTTAAGCCATATTTGTCATACTTATTTCTCTCTTGAGATACTCGATGTAATAAGTGTGTGATTGCTACTCTGTTATAAATCCTCCAAGTACTGTGCGTGTCAGCATTACTGATCCAGGGATGACACTGGTGCATGGTAGATCAGACTATTTGAGGTCTGGTCGCTACAAAGGTGGTATCAGAGCACACGCTGAATGTAGGACACGACCACTAAGCTTAAACCCTAGAACACTACTCTCTTCTCATTTCTGACTCCTCTCCATTTTCTACTCTTTTAGGAATGGCGGATGCAAGGAACAAGTTCATGCAACCGGATGAAGATACACCTTTTGGACGACACTTGACGGAAGTCACTAAGTACCTGAACATCGGAATACCAAGCTTCACCGGGACTTACAAAGCCACACTACCAGAAGAGGAGCGCTGGAAGATTCAAGTTCAAGTTCCAGGAAGGACGTTTACGCCAGTCACTGAGCCTATAGAGTTTTCCTTTGATGCACCAACCTGGAGTTTAGGGAAGAGCATGGCAGCCCACATCTCTATGGGACGCATTGGAGAAGTCTACCACAAGGAGCTTAAGGATACTATTTATCAGATTTGTGGACGCCGAGATGAGCAATGGGAGATGATCAGCACCAAGAAGGATGGATCAGTTGCAGCTTTCATCCAGGAGCAAAACCAACACATTCGTCGCCAGGAGAACCAGATGTGCGCAGATATGATAGATCTGAAGAAGGCATTGACCAAGATCACGGAGTTGGAGGAAGAACTCAAGTCTACGCGTGATGGATATGAGGAGGAGATTGCCACGTTGTTGGAGAAGAACGGCGACCTAACACAGAAGATCGGAGTATTCATGGGAGACCCAGCACCAGGAGGAGAAGATGACGATTCTACTTGCCCGGATAACTACATCATCATCGACGACACCGACTCGGACCCCAGTGAAGAAGATTTTGTTGATGAAGCTGGAGCAGATATCATGGAGTCTTCGACCGATCAAAATTTCTAGTAGACCCCCATAATCAGTAGTAGTATTCCCCCATGTATATAGTATAGTCCGAGCACTTTGTAACGATAGTTAGATCGATTGTATGCCTTGAATTGATTGAGTGATATTGATTGTGTTTGTCTCATGAGCATATGGGTAGTGTTTTCCCTCTAGACCTCATTCTATTCTAAATTCTCATCTTTTCTAAACCTATCAGATGCCTCCGAGACGCGACACCGGATTTGTTTTCCCACCGGAGATCACTCAGTTGATTCAGCAGTAGAATGCCCTGATGCAAGTGTTAGTACAGAACCAAGGCAACAACAACAACAACCCACCACCACCTGTTGATCACTTAGCCCGTTTCTTGAGGTTGAATCCCCTTGATATGTATGAATGGATTTGTGGATAAGTTTAAGTTGCCCACCAAAGTTCTCAGAACACCTATGTTAGTAACCTCGCCAGGAGTAGAGTATATGGCAAGCCAAGGATGTTTTCAGATGCCATTGGCCATAGGTAGGCATGTTTTCCCCTCAGACCTAATAGTTTTGGAGTCACAAGGTTTGGACGTAATATTGGGTATGGATTGGCTATCGATGTATGGGGGAAACATCGATTGCGCCAGTAAGACGATTTTGCTTACCACCCCAGAAGGAAGAAGGATTAAGTATGTATCCCGGCATGTGCCGAAGAGGACTCAAGTAAATTCCTTATCAGGAGTTGTACAGGAAGAAGTACCAGTGGTGAAGGATTACCAGGATGTATTTCCAGAAGAGTTGCCAGGCATGCCACCAGATAGAGACATAGAGTTTTTGATTGAACTTTTGCTAGGCACAGGGCCGATATCTAAGAGACCGTACAGGATGCCCGCTAAGGATTTGGAAGAAATTAAGAAGCAGATTAAGGAGTTACTGGATAAAGGCTATATTCGCCCAAATTCTTCACCTTGGGGATCACCCGTACTTCTAGTGGAGAAGAAAGATGGATCGTTGAGGATGGTTGTTGATTACCGTGGATTGAATGAAGTGACCATAAAAAATAAGTACCCACTGCCGATGATCAATGATTTGTTTGACCGATTACAAGGAGCTAAGGTATTTTCCAAGATCGATCTACGATCAGGATACCATCAGTTGAAGATTCGAGAGCAGGATATACCTAAGACGGCTTTTACCACCAGGTATGGGCTGTACGAGTATACCGTTATGTCATTTGACCTGACTAACGCACCTGCCTATTTCATGAACCTGATGAACAAAGTGTTTATGGAGTTTTTGGATAAGTTCGTCGTAGTGTTCATTGATGACATCTTGGTCTACTCAAAGAACGAAGAGGAGCATAAGGAGCATTTGCGTTTGGTACTTGAGAAGCTCAGAGAACATCAGTTATACGCCAAGTTCAGCAAATGTGAGTTTTGGCTGAAGGAAGTTGGATTCATCGGACATGTTATATCCGGAGAAGGAATAGCAGTAGACCCCACCAAAGTCGACACTGTGACAAACTGGGAATCACCCGCATCAGTTGGAGAGATCCGGAGTTCTCTTCGACTTGCAGGATACTACCGGAGGTTCATTGAGAATTTCTCGAGGATTGCTAAGCCCATGACAGAGCTGTTAAAGAAGGACACCAAATTCAATTGGACTGAGGAATGTGAAGCTAGTTTCCAAGAGTTGAAGAAACGTTTGGTTACATCACCAGTGCTGATTCTGCCAGATCAACGCAAGGATTATGAAGTATATTGCGACGCTTCACGTCGAGGACTTGGAGCAGTGCTAATGCAGGAGGGAAGAGTTGTTTCATATGCTTCACGACAACTTAAACCCCATGAGAAGAATTATGCCACACATGATTTGGAGTTAGCAGCCGTAGTGCATGCATTGAAGACATGGAGACATTTTCTCATCGGAAACCATTGTGAGGTGTACACGGATCACAAGAGTTTGAAGTACATTTTCACGCAGAAGGAGTTGAATCTCAGGCAAAGGAGATGGTTGGAGCTCATTAAGGATTATGATATGAGATTGCATTATCACCTCGGAAAGGCTAACGTAGTAGCTGATGCGTTGAGCCGCAAGAGCCTTGTCAACACACTTATGACCGGAGAGTTACCTAAATTATTAGCCGAGGATCTTCGCGAGCTATGTTTGGAGATAGTTCCAAGAGGCTATTTAGCAACGTTGGAGGTTCAGTCTACCTTGATGGAAAATATCAGAGAAGCTCAGAAGACAGACAAGGAGATTGCGGAAATAAAGGAAAGGATGAGCACAGGAAAAGCCAAGGGATTTCGTGAGGATGAGCACGATACCTTATGGTTTGAGGACCGCGTTTATGTGCCCAATGATCCGGAGATCAGGAAGTTGATCTTGCAAGAGGCACATGATTCACCGTATTCGATTCACCCAGGAAATACCAAGATGTATTTGGATTTGAAGGATACTTTCTAGTGGACCGGAATGAAGAAAGATATTGCGGAGTATGTAGCAGTTTGTGATGTATGTCACAGAGTGAAGGCAGAGCATCAGAAGCCAGGAGGATTGCTACAGCCATTGCCGATACCCGAATGGAAATGGGATAAACTAGGCATGGATTTTATCACGGGATTGCCCAGGACTCGTTCAGGCTATGACTCAATATGGGTTGTAGTCGATCATTTGACGAAGGTAGCTCATTTCATCCTAGTGAAGACCACTTACACCAGTGCTAAGTTGGCAAAGATATACATGACCAGGATCGTATGTCTGCATGGAATTCCGAGGACCATTGTATCAGATAGAGGAACCCAGTTTACTTCAAAGTTTTGGAATCAATTACATGAAACTTTGGGTACCAAGCTAGAGTTCAGTACAGCCTTTCACCCACAGACAGACGGACAGACCGAGAGAGTCAATCAGATTTTGGAAGATATGCTGAGAGCTTGTGCGCTAGATTATGGATCTAGTTGGGACGACAATTTGCCGTATGCAGAGTTCTCTTACAACAACAGTTATCAATCCAGTTTGAAGATGGCCCCTTTCGAAGCTTTATACGGAAGGAGGTGTAGAACACCATTGTTATGGGACGAAGTTGGAGACCACCAGTTGTTTGGACCAGATTTGATTAAAGAGTCTGAACGGAAAGTGAAGTTGATTCGCGATAGGCTCAAGGTAGCCCAATCCAGGAAGAAGAGTTATGCGGATTCTAAACGCAAGGAGATAGTTCACGAAGTCGGAGACAGAGTTTATCTTCGTGTATCACCACTTCGAGGAGTTAAGCACTTTGGAGTTAAAGGAAAGTTAGCGCCACGTTTTGTAGGACCATACAAAGTTTTGGAGCATATGGGAGAAGTTGCTTACAAGCTGGAATTGCCTGAAGGATTGTCAGTAGTTCATGATGTATTTCACGTTTCCCAGTTGAAGAAGTGCCACGCAGAGATGGCTGAGATACCACTGAGAGATACGGTGCCATTGGAAGCGATTCAGCTGGATAGTGACTTGACCTATGAGGAGAAACCAGTTAAGATTCTTGAGTATGCCAGCCGAGTCACCCGCAGCAAGGTTATCAAGTTTTGCAAAGTTCAGTGGAGTCACCATACCGAGGACGAAGCCACCTGGGAGCGAGAGGAAGATCTACGGAAGAACCACTCTCACCTATTTTCTAGCCAACCCGAATCTCGAGGGCGAGATTCATCTTAAGGGGGTAGGTTTGTAACATCCCAAATTTTCAATTTGGAATGTTATACATTAGATCATCATTGCATAGCATATTTTATTGCATTTTGGCAAAATCCTCGAAAATCCTAAGCAACTCAAGGACCCTCGGAGAGAGTTGGGGATTTTTCGCGGTTTTCATATTTGACTTTTATCAAATAATGAAACGAGGATGTTTGGTTTTAATTATTTTTCTCTCCGAAAAATATTTTGTATTAAAATATACGAGAGGAGAAAATATGACTTCTCCAAAATAATTGAAATATTGGAGGAAAAATATTAAAATCAAATATTTGATTTTATTTGGATTTTATTTGCAATTTTAGTTGCATTAGAAAAATTGCACGTTAAAACTGCATTTTTGGGCCAAGAAAATGTTCATCTCGTCCTAATTATTTTAATTAGACAGTCAAAGTTTGTTTTGGCATTTTTGGATTTTTATTTATTTTTCTACAAATTTTTTTAGGTTCGGCAATATTATTTACAAAAAACGCGCGAGCGCCCGACTGGGCCGAAGCCCAGCCGCGCGGCCCAGCCCACCCCGCGAGCCATCTCCCTCCTGGAGACCGCTGCCGCCGAGTCCCGATCGGGGACGACTCCCGCCGCCGCCCGTCGCCCCCTCCCCCACGGCACCCCCCATCTTAAATACCGCACCCCGCCGCCCCTCTCCTCTCCCCGCCCCCGACCCGAAGCCACCGCCGCTGAGAGGAGCCGCACCGGAGCCGCCCGACCCCCCCCCCCCCCCCCCCCCCCCGCCGAAGGAGCCCGACGCCGCCGCCACGGGAAGCCGCCGTCCCGCCGCCGCCCCTCGCCACACCCCGAAGACCCCGCCGGAGCCCCGTCCCGCCCGCCGGAATACCTCGCCGAGGTATAACCGAAGCCGCCGCCGCCGTGCCGGTTTTTTTTTAAAAACCGTTCGGTTTTTTTTCCGAAACCCTAGGTTTATTTTTTTAGATCGGTTTATTTTTTTATTCGGTTTAGTTAGTTAGTGAACGTTCGCCGATTCGTTCGTTTTAACGAACGTATTCACTGTTTAGCCGCAGTTAACGAACGTCCGTTCGTTTAACTGTTCGTCAGTTTTCTTTTTCGCCGGATTTTCCGTGATTATTCCAGATCGCGATTTCTGATCTGATTTTCGTTCTGGTATATCTTTTCGCTCGTTTATCAGAATCAGGCGATTCAAGCGCCTAGAGTTTCGTCTCGAAATTCTCTTTCCGTTTAACCAACTCAAACAAGTTTATGCTACTGTAAAATTTGACCTAGATCCAGATTAGTAAACGAAGCTTGTTTCTTTCGCCGTTTGACTTTCGTTGCTTCGTTTGATTTGATTCTTTTTGCAAACCGGAGTTCTTAAGTTGAACTTTCTGGTTGGATCTTTTATTTGAGTTTTACCTATGCATTAGTGAGTGCTTATTGTATGCTTGTTTGTTTGCGATAGAGTACCCGGAGTGCGCCGCTTGCTACTTCGAATCTCTAGGTTTCACGGATCATCAGCAAGGCAAGTAACACTTTGATCATACTTCTTTTACTACCCATTTTTATTGCATTAGACCAATCCTCAAACATTGCATGATTAGGATCTAATTAAATTGTGGGTATTGGGAAGTAGTTGAGGTAGTACCTATTGCCCTGTTTATTATCAAACCTTTGGGAGTTACTTCTACGTTTGCTCATATTGCTATGCTATGCTAGTAGACGTGGATTGGGTTTGAGTGTTACCATGACAGATGTGAGATTGTTAATTAATGGTTAACCTTAAGGTGGCAACTAAAACTCACATCTGGGTGGATTGAGGTACCTGGGTATTCCAGGATTGCCAGTTTTTCTTTTGGACCGCCACTCAGGTTCAAAGGGATCATGAGATTATTCATGCTAGAAACTTCCGTGTGCAGCCACAAGCTATTATGGGCTCTAGCATAGTTGAGTAGGTTACATGATCTCTTGAAGAGGTGGGCTAGCAGATGTAGGGGAAAGTAGGTGTAACTGTCCACCCGGAGTAAAGAGTTATTGTTTCTGAAAGACTGTGTCTCGGTCATCCGTTTCTCAAACATCATGTAGTGCGAGAATCAAGCGGAGGCGATCGAGTCTTGTGGGGAAAAGTGCACAAACCTCTGCAGAGTGTATAAACTAATTATGGTTAGCCGTGTCTCCGGTTATGGACATCTTGAGTATCTAGTACTTGGATTATCATGTGAATCTCATCATGTTACTTTAATTAATTTTTGTTGGGTTTGATGATGATACTTAATTGGGATTGAGAATGCTGTCAACCATTCTCAATGTTTAACAACCACCATGATAGTTAAATAAAATTTATTCCTTTGCAGTAGCGAAAAATTGGCTTTTCGCAAACCTGTAACCATAGAGCCTTCTACCAGCCATATATGCATGTAGTATAGCATTATTATGTTCATTACTCTCTATGTGTTACATTGCCAGCATATTCCATGTGCTGACCCGTTTTCGGGCTGCAACGTTTCATGTTGCAGACTTTTCAGACAACGAGTAAGGTGCCTTAGGTCGTGGTCTTATACTCAGTGATGCCGTTGGAGTTGATGGACTCACTTATCTTCCAAGTCTTCCGCTGTTATCGTTTTAGATAGCCTTAAGCCATATTTGTCATACTTATTTCTCTCTTGAGATACTTGATGTAATAATTGTGTGATTGCTACTCTGTTATAAATCCTCCAAATACTGTGCGTGTCAGCATTACTGATCCAGGGATGACACTGGTGCACGGTAGATCAGACTATTTGAGGTCTGGTTGCTACAATAGACATGTGTTGTCATTTGATGAACGGGATCACATCATTAGGAGAATGATGTGATGGAAAAGACCCATCCGTTAGCTTGGCATAATGATCGTTTAGTTTATTGATATTGCTTTCTTCATGACTTATACACGTTCCTCTAACTATGCGATTATGCATCTCCCCAATATCGGAGGAACACCTTGTGTGCTATCAAACGTCACAACATAACTGGGTGATTATAAAGATGCTCTACAGGTGTCTTCGATGGTGTTTGTTGAGTTGGCATAGATCGAGATTAGGATTTGTCACTCCGTGTTTCGGAGAGGTATCTCTGGGCCCTCTCGGTAATGCACATCACTATAAGCCTTGCAAGCAATGTGACTAATGAGTTAGTTATGGGATGATGCATTACGAAACGAGTAAAGAGACTTGCCGGTAACGAGATTGAACTAGGTATGATGATACCGATGATCGAATCTCGGGCAAGTAACATACCGATGACAAAGGGAATAACGTATGTTGTTATGCGGTTTGACCGATAAAGATCTTCGTAGAATATGTAGGAGCCAATAGGAGCATCCAGGTTCCGCTATTGGTTATTGACCGGAGATGAGTCTCGGTCATGTCTACATAGTTCTCGAACCCGTTGGGTCCGCACGCTTGACGTTCGATGACAATTTTGTATTATATGAGTTATGTGATTTGCTGACCGAATGTTGTTCGGAGTCCCGGATGAGATCACAGACATGACGAGGAGTCTCGAAATGGTCGAGAGGTAAGATTCATATATAGGATGATAGTATTCGGACACCGGAAGTGTTCCGCGGGTAACGGGTACGTATCGGGTCACCGGAAGGGATTCTGGGCACCCCCCCCCCGGCAAAGATATGGGCCTTATTGGGCCTAGGGCGGGACAGACCAGCCCCTTATGGGCTGATGCGCCCCCATATGGGCTGATCTAAGTGGAGAAAGGAAAAGGGGAGGAGGAAAGGAAATAGAGGGAATAGGATTCCCCCTTCCTTTCCCCTCTCCCCTCTTTCCTTCCCCCCTCCGAATAGGAATAGGAAAGGGGGGAGGCCGACTTGGGAGGCGCCCAAGTAGGATTCCTCCTACTTGCGGCGCCCCCTTGGATGCCTCTCCTCCCCTCCAACCTATATATATGAAGGGGGGCACCGCTAGAACACACAGCAAACATTGTTAGCCGTGTGTGGTGCCCCCCTCCACAGTTTACGCCTCCGGTCATATTCACGTAGTGCTTAGGCGAAGCCTTGCGCGGATCACTTCATGATAACCCACAAGTATAGGGGATCGCAATAGTTTTCGAGGGTAGAGTATTCAACCCAAATTTATTGATTCGACACAAGGGGAGCCAAAGAATATTCTCAAGTATTAGCAGTTGAGTTGTCAATTCAACCACACCTGGATAACTTAATATCTGCAGCAAAGTATTTAGTAGCAAAGTAGTATAATAGTAGCGGTAACGGTGGCAAAAGTAACAGTAGCAGTTTTGCAGTAATTGTAACAGTGGCAACGGAAAAGTAACTAAGCAAAGAGCAATATGTGAAAAGCTCATAGGCATTGGATCGGTGATGGATAACTATGTCGGATGCGATTACTCATGCAACAGTTCTAACATAGGGTGACACAGAACTAGCTCCAGCTCATCAATGTAATGTAGGCATGTATTCCGAATATAGTCATACGTGCTTATGGAAAAGAACTTGCATGACATCTTTTGTCCTACCCTCCCGTGGCAGCGGGGTCCTATTGGAATCTAAGGGATATTAAGGCCTCCTTTTAATAGAGTACCAGACCAAAGCATTAACACTTAGTGAATACATGAACTCCTCAAACTACGGTCATCACCGGGAGTGGTCCTGATTATTGTCACTTCGGGGTTGCCGGATCATAACACATAATAGGTGACTAATGACTTGCAAGATAGGATCAAGAACTCACATATATTCATGAAAACATAATAGGTTCAGATCTGAAATCATGGCACTCGGGCCCTAGTGACAAGCATTAAGCATAGCAAAGTCATAGCAACATCAGTCTCAGAACACAATGGATACTAGGGATCAAACCCTAACAAAACTAACTCGATTACATGATAAATCTCATCCAACCCATCACCGTCCAGCAAGCCTATGATGGAATTACTCACGCACGGCGGTGGGCATCATGAAATTGGTGATGGAGGAAGGTTGATGATGACGACGGCGACGAATTCCCCTCTCCGGAGCCCCGAACGGACTCCAGATCAGCCCTCCCGAGAGAGATTAGGGCTTGGCGGCGGCTCCGTATCGTAAAACGTGATGAATCCTTCTCTCTGATTTTTTCTCCCCGAACGTGAATATATAGAGTTGGGAGTTGAGGTCGGTGGAGCTCCAGGGGACCCACGAGGCAGGGGGCGCGCCCCCACCCTCGTGGACAGGGTGTGGGCCCCCTGGCCTTGATTCTTTCGCCAATATTTTTTATATATTCCAAAAATATTCTCTGTGAAGTTTCAGGTCATTCCGAGAACTTTTATTTCTGCACAAAAATAACACCATGGCAATTCTGCTGAAAACAGCGTCAGTCCGGGTTAGTTCCATTCAAATCATGCAAGTTAGAGTCCAAAACAAGGGCAAAAGTTTTTGGAAAAGTAGATACGATGGAGACGTATCACTTCACCATCACCGTCACCACGCTGTCGTGCTGATGGAACTCTCCCCCGACACTTTGCTGGATCAAGAGTTCGAGGGACGTCATCGAGCTGAACGTGTGCAGAACTCGGAGGTGTCGTACGTTCGGTGCTTGATCGGTTGGATCGCGAAGACGTTCGACTACATTAACCGCGTTAAGCTAACACTTCCGCTTTCGGTCTACGAGGGTACGTGGACACACTCTCCCGTCCCGTTGCTATGCTTCTCCTAGATAGATCTTGCGTGATCGTAGGTAAATTTTTTGAAATACTACGTTCCCCAACAGTGGCATCCGAGCCAGGTCTATGCGTAGATGTTATATGCACAAGTAGAACACAAAGAGTTGTGGGCAATAATAGTCATACTGCTTACCAGCATGTCATACTTTGATTCAGCGGTATTGTTGGATGAAGCGGCTCAGACCGACATTACGCATACGCTTACGCGAGACTGGTTCTACCGCCGTGCTTTGCACACAGGTGGCTAGTGGGTGTCTGTTTCTCCAACTTTAGTTGAATCGAGTGTGACTACGCCCGGTCCTTGTTGAAGGTTAAAACAGCACACTTGACGAAAAATCGTTGTGGTTTCTGATGTGTAGGTAAGAACGGTTCTTGCTAAGCCCGTAGCAGCCACGTAAAATTTGCAACAACAAAGTAGAGGACGTCTAACTTGTTTTTGCAGGGCTTGCTGTGATGTGATATGGTCAAGACGTGATGATATATAAATTGTTGTATGAGATGATCATGTTTTGTAACAGTTATCGGCAACTGGCAGGAGCCATATAGTTGTCTCTTTATTGTATGAAATGCAGTCGTCATGTAATTGCTTTACTTTATCACTAAGCGGTAGCGATAGTCGTAGAAGCAATAGTTGGCGAGACGACAACGATGTTTCGATGGAGATCAAGGTGTCAAGCCGGTGAAGATGGTGATCATGACGATGCTTTGGAGATGGAGATCAAAGGCACAAGATGATGATGGCCATATCATATCACTTATATTGATTGCATGTGATGTTTATCCTTTATGCATCTTATTTTGCTTAGTACGGCGGTAGCATTATAAGATGATCTCTCACTAAATTTCAAGGTACAAGTGTTCTCCCAGAGTATGCACCATTGCGACAGTTCGTCGTGCCGAGACACCACGTGATGATTGGGTGTGATAAGCTCTACGTTCACATACAACGGGTGCAAGCCAGTTTTGCACACGTAGAATACTCGGGTTAAACTTGACGAGCCTAGCATATGCAGATATAGCCTCGGAACACTGAGACCGAAAGGTCGAGCGTGAATCATATAGTAGATATGATCAACATAGTGATGTTCACCATTGAAAACTACTCCATCTCACGTGATGATCGGACATGGTTTAGTTGATATGGATCACGTGATCACTTAGATGATTAGAGGGATGTCTATCTAAGTGGGAGTTCTTAAGTAATATGATTAATTGAACTTTAATTTATCATTAACTTAGTCCTGATAGTATTTGCATATCTATGTTGTAGATCAATAGCTCATGTATAGCTCCCCTATTTTATTTTATTTTTGATATGTTCCTAGAGAAAACTAAGTTGAAAGATGATAGTAGCAATGATGCGGACTAGGTCCGTGATCCAAGGATTGTCCTCACTACTGCACAGAAGAATTATGTCCTTGATGCACCACTAGGTGATGGACCTATTGCAGGAGCAGATATAGATGTTATGAATGTTTGGCAAGCTCGGTATGATAACTACTTGATAGTTTAGTGCGCCATGCTTTACGGCTTAGAACCGGGACTTCAAAAACATTTTGAACGCCACGGAGCATATAAGATGTTCGAAGAGCTGAAATTGGTATTTCAGACTCGTGCCCGAGTCAAGAGGTATGAGACCTCTGACAAGTACTTTGCCTACAAGATGGAGGAGAATAACTCAACCAGTGAGCATGTGCTTAGGTTGTCTGAGTACTACAATCGCTTGAATCAAGTGGGAGTTAATCCTCCAGATAAAATAGTGATTGCAGAGTTCTCTAGTCACTATCACCAAGTTACTGGAACTTCGTGATGACTATAATATGCAAGGGATGACGAAAACGATTCCCGAGCTGTTCGTGATGCTGAAATCGACGAAGGTAGAAATCAAGAAAAGCATCAAATGTTGATGGTTGACAAGTCCACTAGTTTCAAGTAAAAGGGCAAGGGAAAGAAAGGGAACTTCAAGAAGAATGGCAAGCAAGTTGCCACTCTCATGAAGAAGCCCAAAGATAGACCCAAGCCTGAAATTGAGTGCTTCTACTACGAAGGAAATGGTCACTAGAAGCGGAACTGCCCCAAATACTTGGTGGATAAGAAGGATGGCAAAGTGAACAAAACTATATATGATATACATGTTATTGATGTGTACTTTACTAGTGTTCATAGTAGCCCCTGGGTATTTGATACTGGTTCAGTTGCTATGATTAGTAACTCGAAACAGGAGTTACAAAATGAACAAAGACTAGTTGAGGGCAAGGTGACGATGTGTGTTGGAAGTGATTCCAAGGTTGATAAGATCACCATCGCACATTACCTTTACCTTCGGGATTAGTGTTGAACCTAAAATAAATGTCATTTGGCGTTTGCGTTGAGCATAATATGATTGGATCATGTTTATTGCAATACGGTTATTCATTTAAGTCAAAGAATAATTGTTATTCTGTTTACATGAATAAAACCTTATGTGGTCATACACCCAAGGTGAATGGTTTATTGAATCTCGATCGTAGTGATACACATATTCATAATATTGATGCCAAAAGATGCAAAGTTGATAATGATAGTGCAACATATTTGTGGCACTGCCGTTTAGGTCATATTGGTGTAAAGCGCATGAAGAAACTCCATGCTGATGGGCTTTTGGAATCACTTGATTATGAATCACTTGATGCTTGCGAACCATGCCTCATGGGCAAGATGACTAAGACTCCGTTTTCCGGAACAATGGAGCGAGCAACTGACTTATTGGAAATAATACATACTGATGTATGCGATCCGATGAGTGTGAGGCTCGCGGCGGGTATCGTTATCTTCTGACCTTCACAGATGATTTGAGCAGATATGGGTATATCTACTTGATGAAACATAAGTCTGAAACATTTGAAAAGTTCAAAGAATTTCCAAGTGAAGTGGAAAATCATCGTAAAAAGAAAATAAAGTTTCTACGAGCTGATCGCGGAGATGAATATTTGAGTTACCAGTTTGGTCTTCATTTGAAACGATGTGGAATATTTTCGCAACTCACGCCACCTGGAACACCACAGCGTAATGGTGTGTCCGAACGTCATAACCGTACATTATTAGATATGGTGCGATCTATGATGTCTCTTAGCGATTTATCACTATCGTTTTGGGGTTATGCATTAGAGACGACTGCATTCACGTTAAATAGGACACCATCTAAATCCGTTGAGACGACACCATATGAACTGTGGTTTTGCAAGAAACCTAAGTTGTCGTTTCTTAAAGTTTGGGGTTGCGATGCTTATGTGAAAAAGTTTCAACCTGATAAGCTCAAACCCAAATCGGAGAAGTGCGTCTTCATAGGATACTCAAAAGAAACTATTGGGTATACCTTCTATCACAGATCCGAAGGCAAGATCTTTGTTGCTAAGAGTGGATCCTTTCTAGAGAAGGAGTTTCTCTCGAAAGAAGTGAGTGGGAGGAAAGTAGAACTTGATGAGGTAATTGTACCTGCTCCCTTATTGGAAAGTAGTTCATCACAGAAATCAGTTCCAGTGATTCATACACCAATTAGTGAGGAAGCTAATGATGATGATCATGAAACTTCTGATCAAGTTACTACCGAACCTCGTAGGTCAACCAGAGTAAGATCCGCACCAGAGTGGTACGGTAATCCTGTTCTGGAGGTCATGTTACTTGACCATGACAAACCTACGAACTATGAGGAAGCGGTAATGAGCCCAGATTCCGCGAAATGGCTTGAGGCCATGAAATCTAAGATGGGATCCATGTATGAGAACAAAGTATGGACTTTGATTGACTTGCCCGATGATCGGCGAGCCATTGAGAATAAATGGATCTTCAAGAGGAAGACGGATGCTGATAGTAGTGTTACTATGTACAAAGCTCGAATTGTCACAAAAAGTTTTCGACAAGTTCAATATGTTGACTACGATAAGATTTTCTCACCTGTAGCGATGCTTAAGTCTGTATGAATCATGTTAGCAATTGCCACATTTTATAAAATCTGGCAAATGGATGTCAAAACTACATTCCTTAATGGATTTCTAAAAGAAGAGTTGTATATGATGCAACAAGAAGGTTTTCTCAATCCTAAAGGTGCTAGCAAAGTGTGCAAGCTCCAGCGATCCATCTATGGACTGGTGCAAGCATCTCGGAGTTGGAATATACACTTTGATAAGTTGTTCAAAGCATATTGTTTTATACAGACTTGCGGTGAAGCCTGTATTTACAAGAAAGTGAGTGGGAGCACTACGGAATTTCTGATAAGTATATGTGAATGACATATTGTTGATCGGAAATGATGTAGAATTTTTTGGAAAGCATAAAGGAGTGTTTGAAAGGAGTTTTTCAAAGAAAGACCTCGGTGAAGCTGCTTACATATTGGGCATCAAGATCTATAGAGATAGATCAAGACGCTTGATAAGATTTTTCAATGAGTACATACCTTGACAAGATTTTTGAAGTAGTTCAAAATCGAACAGTCAAAGAAGGAGTTCTTGCCTGCATTGCAAGGTATAAAGTTGAGCAAGACTCAAAACACGACCACAGCAGAAAATAGAAAGAGAATGAAAGTCATTCCCTATGCCTCAGCCATAGGTTCAATAAAGTATGCTATGCTGTGTACCAAACCTAATGTGTACCTTGCCATGAGTTTGGCAAGGGGGTACGATATTGATCCAGGAGTGGATCACTTGACAGCGGTCAAAATTATCCTTAGAAGACTAAGGAGATATTTATCGGTTATTGAGGTGATAAAGAGTTCGTCGTAAAGAGTTACGCCGATGCAAGCTTTTACACCGATCCGGATGACTCTAAGTCTCAATCTGGATACATATTGAAAGTGGGAGCAATTAGCTAGAGTAGCTCCATGCAAAGCATTGTAGACATAGAAAATTTTCAAAATACATACGGCTTTGAATGTGATAGACCCATTGACTAAACTTCTCTCACAAGCAAAACATGATCGCACCTTAGTACTCTTTGGGTGTTAATCACGTAGCGATGTGAACTAGATTATTGACTCTAGAAAAACCCTTTGGGTATTAGTCACATGGCGATGTGAACTAATCACACGGTGATGTGAACTAGTGTTAAATCACATGGCGATGTGAACTAGATTATTGACTCTAGTGCAAGTGGGAGACTGAAGGAAATATGCCCTAGAGGCAATAATAAAGTTGTTATTTATATTTCCTTATATCATGATAAATGTTTATTATTCATGCTAGAATTGTATTAACCGGAAACTTGATACATGTGTGAATACATAGACAAAACAAAGTGTCCCCAGTATGCCTCTACTAGACTAGCTCGTTAATCAAAGATGGTTAAGTTTCCTGACCATAGACATGTGTTGTCATTTGATGAACGGGATCACATCATTAGGAGAATGATGTGATGGACAAGACCCATCTGTTAGCTTGGCATAATGATTGTTTAGTTTATTGCTATTGCTTTCTTCATAACTTATACATGTTCCTCTAACTATGAGATTATGCAACTCCCGAATACCAGAGGAACACCTTGTGTGCTATCAAACATCACAACGTAACTGGGTGATTATAAAGATGCTCTACAGGTGTCTCCAATGGTGTTTGCTGAGTTGGCATAGATCGAGATTAGGATTTGTCACTCCGTGTTTCGGAGAGGTTACTAATGAGTTAGTTATGGGATGATGCATTACGGAACGAGTAAAGAGACTTGCCGGTAACGAGATTGAACTAGGTATGATTACCGACGATCGAATCTCGGGCAAGTAACATACCGATGACAAAGGGAATAACGTATGTTGTTATGCGGTTTGACCGATAAAGATCTTCGTAGAATATGTAGGAGCCAATATGAGCATCCATGTTCCACTATTGGTTATTGACCGGAGATGAGTCTCGGTCATGTCTATATAGTTCTCGAACCCATAGGGTCCGCACGCTTAACGTTCGATGACGATTTTGTATTATATGAGTTATGTGATTTGGTGACTGAATGTTGTTCGGAGTCTCGGATGAGATCACGGACATGACGAGGAGTCTTGAAATGGTTGAGAGGTAAAGATTCATATATAGGACGATACTATTCGGACACCGGAAGTGTTCCGCGGGTACAGGGTACGTATCGGGTCACCGGAAGGGGTTCCGGGCATCCCCCGGCAAAGATATGGGCCTAGGGCGGGACAGACCAGCCCCTTATGGGTGGTGTGCTCCCATATGGGCTGATCTAAGTGAAGAAAGGAAAAGGGGAGGAGGAAAGGAAATAGAGGGAATAGGATTCCCCCTTCCTTTCCCTTCTCCCCTCTTTCCTCCCCCCCCCCTCCGAATAGGAATAGGAAAGGGGGCAGGCCGACTTGGGAGGCGCCCAAGTAGGATTTCTCCTACTTGGGGCGCCCCCTTGGCTGCCTCTCCTCCCCTCCAACCCATATATATATATATATATATATATATATATATATATATATATGAAGGGGGGCCACCGCTAGAACACACAATAAACACTGTTAGCCGTGTGCGGCGCCCCCTCCAAAGCCTTGCGCGGATCACTTCACCATCACTGTCACCACGCTGTCGTGCTGATGGAACTCTCCCTCGACACTTTGCTAGATCAAGATTTCGAGGGACGTCATCGAGCTGAACGTGTGCAGAACTCGGAGGTGCCGTACGTTCGGTGCTTGATCGGTTGGATCGCGAAGACGTTCGACTACATCAACCGCATTAAGCTAACGCTTCCGCTTTCGGTCTACGAGGGTACGTGGACACACTCTCCCGTCTCGTTGCTATGCTTCTCCTAGATTGATCTTGCGTGATCGTAGGTAATTTTTTTGAAATACTATGTTCCCCAACAGAAACTTAGTACATGTGTGAATACATAGACAAATAGAGTGTCCCTAGCATGCCTCTACTTGACTAGCTCGTTAATCAAAGATGGTTAAGTTTCCTAGCCATAGACATGTGTTGTCATTTGATGAACGGGATCACATCATTAGAGAATGATGTGATGGACAAGACCCATCCGTTAGCTTAGCATAATGATCGTTTAGTTTTATTGCTATTGCTTTCATCATGACTTATACATGTTCCTCTGACTATGAGATTATGCAACTCCCGAATATCGGAGGAACACCTTGTGTGCTATCAAACATCACAACATAACTGGGTGATTATAAAGATGCTCTACAGGTGTCTCCGATGGTGTTTGTTGAGTTGGCATAGATCGAGATTAGGATTTGTCACTCCGTGTATCGGAGAGGTATCTCTGGGCCCTCTCGGTAATGCACATCACTATAAGCCTTGCAAGCAATGTGACTAATGAGTTAGTTACGGGATGATGTATTACGGAACGAGTAAAGAGACTTACCAGTAATGAGATTGAACTAGGTATGATGATACCGACGATCGAATCTCGGGCAAGTAACATACCAATGACAAAGGGAACAACGTATGTTGTTATGTGGTTTGACCAATAAAGATCTTCGTAGAATATGTAGGAGCCAATATGAGCATCCGGGTTCTGCTAGTGGTTATTGACCAGAGATGTGTCTCGGTCATGTCTACATAGTTCTCGAACCCGTAGGGTCCGCACGCTTAACGTTCGATGACGATTTGTATTATGAGTTATGTGATTTGATGCCCGAAGATTATTCGGAGTACCGGATGAGATCACGGACATGGTGAGGAGTCTCGAAATGGTCGAGACATAAAGATTGATATATTGGACGATATTATTTGGACACCGGGTGAGTTCCGTGAGGTACCGGATAATTATCGGAGTGCCGGAGGGTTATCGGAACCCTTGGGGGAACTAATGGGCCTTGATGGGCCTTAGTAGGGAGAGAGGAAGGGCCACAAGGGGCTGCCCCCCTTGGGTCCGAATTGGACTAGGGGAAGGGGGCGGTGCCCCCCTTTCCATCCCTTGCCCCTCTCCCTTCCTTATTCCCCCTTTCCTCCAAGTGGAATCCTACTAGGACTTGGAGTCCTAGTAGGACTCCCTCCTCCTGGCGCGCCCTACAGGGCCGGCCGGCCTCCCCTCCCCTCCTTTATATATGGGGGCAGGGGGCACCCTAGAACACACAAGTTTCTCTTAACCGTGTGTGGTGCCCCCCTCCACAGTTACACACCTCGGTCATATCGTCGTAGTGCTTAGGCGAAGCCCTACGCCGGTAACTTCATCATCACGGTCGCCACGCCGTCGTGCTGACGGAACTCTCCCTCGGCCTCAACTGGATCAAGAGTTTGAGGGACGTCATCGAGCTGAACGTGTGCTGAACGCGGAGGTGCCGTACGTTCGGTGCTTGGATCGGTTGGATCGTGAAGACGTTCAACTACATCAACCGCGTTACTAAACGCTTCCGCTTTCGGTCTACGAGGGTACGTGGACACACTCTCCCCGCTTGTTGCTATGCATCTCTGAAAGGATTGATATAGTTGACTAGGGGGTGAATAGGCAACTAATAATTTTTTGCTTTTCTTTACCAATTTAAAGTTTGCATCAAAGTAGGTTGTCTAGATATGCAACTAGGTGAGCAACCTATATGATGTAATAACAACAAGCACACAAGCAAGCAAGGGATGCATCACAATATAAGCTTGCGCAAGTAAAGGTAAGAGATAACCAAGAGTGGAGCCGGAGGAGACGGGGATGTGTTACTGAAGTTCCTTCCCTTTGAGAGGAAGTACGTCTCCGTTGGAGCGGTGTGGAGGCACAATGCTCCCCAAGAAGCCACTAGGGCCACCGTATTCTCCTCACGCCCTCACACAATGCGAGATGCCGTGATTCCACTATTGGTGCCCTTGGAGGCGGCGATCGAACCTTTACAAACAAGGTTGGGGCAATCTCCACAACTTAATTGGAGGCTCCCAACGACACCACGAAGCTTCACCACAATGGAATATGGCCCGCGGTGACCTCAACCATCTAGGGTGCTCAAACACCCAAGAGTAACAAGATCCGCAAGGTATTAGTGGGGGAATCAAATTTCTCTTGGTGGAAGTGTAGATCGGGGCCTTCTCAACCGATCCCTAGAAAATCAACAAGTTTGATTGGCTAGGGAGAGAGATCGGGCGAAAATGGAGCTTTGAGCAACAATGGAGCTTGGGGAGAGAAGAGGTAGTCAACTTGGAGAAGAAGACCCCCCCCTTATATAGTGAGAGGACAATCCAACCGACCCCCACCTACTCAGCCCGCGACATGCAGTACTACCCCATCTCCAAGCGGTACTACCGCGCTGGCTTGCGGTACTACCGTTGGGAGGTGCGGTACTACCGCTCGTGCAGCAGGAGCCAGGTGAGGCTCTGTTGCACAAGGCAACGAGCGGTAGAACTGCCGGAGCGGTACTACCGCGCGCCCTTGCGGTACTACCGCAAGGCAGAGCACATCCTGGGCTGGGAAGGCACGGACTAATAAAATTACATCCGTGGCTACTTTCGCTGAGTTTTGATCAATCCAAAAATCCGGCACGGTACTACAGCTCACAGGGAGCGGTATTACCGCGTAGGGTGCGGAAGTAAAAAATTACTTCCGCCCCTACATCCTCTCATGCCACGGTACTGGGCCAGAGGCCACGGTACTACCGCTTGCTAGGAGCGGTACTACCGCACTTGCGGTACTACCGTGGCCAGCTGCGGTACTACTGCTCCCTTGAGCAGTACTACCGCATGCCGCAGACCAGTAGCACTAGGATGCCTTCATCTTTGCAGGGACAAGGGGAACAGCTGGTGCTCCAAAGAAGCAAGGGAAGGTGGTGCAAAGGAATAGATGTGTACGTGATGATTCCACCCTAACCTTTCCAAAGCGGACCCCCTCTTAATAGTACGGCTTTCCTACGACTCAAATCCACCGAAAAGAAACATAGAGAAACGCCGTCTTCGATAGGCTCTGAGGGGCACCGAATCGTCTTGTGCCTAGACATGAGATATCTGAAATGCTCAATGCACACGATTAGTCCGCAAAAGCATTGTGATCAATCACCAAAACCACTTAGGGAGAAATATGCCCTTACAATCTCCCCATTTTTGGTGGATTGATGACAATACGGGATTAGCAAATAGAGATATAAAATAAAACATAAGCAAACACAAAATCTATAAAATATAGACGGGCTCCCCCTAGATGTGTGCTCTCTAGAGAAATGCTTTGGACTGCACGACACACATACTAGGATCAACACTCCCCCTATATTTTGTAAACAAGGCAATCCTTGCAACAATATGACTGACAATGAGCATGGCAAGGTATAGAAATGAGCATGCAAACAAGGGCACAAGGCATAATAGGCTCACAATCTAATAAACATACTAAACAATATGAAAAGATAGTAAGATAAGCTGAGGACATATGTCTTACACCATATGATAGTCTCACACGAACACAACCACAAACCAGCGAGCCAAAGCAAACGAGGTTCAATAGAACGAACGCAAAGCGACAAAGCAAAACAATACACGACACAAGACTCGCAAATCCTACACTCTCTCCCCCTTTGGCATCGAGACACCAAAAAGGCAGAGAGGGCACCTACGACACAGGTGGTAGCTCAGCTGCAGTGATCACTCATCACGCTCCACGTCGGTCTCGGCAGCGGGAATGTTCTCCTCCTCTGACTCAGTCCACTGGTAGCCCTGCTTCGCCATCCAGGCAGCCTCAGGAGTGATGACCCTCTCGGACCCGCTTGACACGTGCTCGCCGAACGTCGTCAAGATCCTCTTGTCGCGCCGGTGACTCTCCTTCTGAGCAACATGGGACTTGTACTGTACCTTGGCCTGCATGCAGAACAGAGCCTTCATCTTTTTCTTCAGCCTCTTGGCCCAAGTGGGCTCAGAAGAGGGAGGAGTGTATCCATCAGAACTGTCCTCATCCGCCTCCTCCTCCTCGAGCTCATCCTCATCCACCTCCATCCTAGCAGCCTCTGCCTCAGCCCGGGTAGTGGTGTTAGCCCACTTGCTGTTGATGCGCAGCTTGATGGGCTCATGACAGATCCAGTTGGGGGCAAGAAACTCGTCATTGGGATAGAGCTGCCCCCAAGTCTTCGAGATCAAGAGAAACAAGTAAGGTCCATAGATGGGTACCTTATGGTTGAACACCGCAAACTGCAGCTCACACCACATGATGTGTGAGACATCAAGTGTTGAGGAACGTAGTAATTTCAAAAAAATTCCTACGCACACGCAAGATCACGGTGATGCATAGCAACGAGAGGGGAGAGTGTTGTCCACGTACCCTCGTAGACCGACAGCGGAAGCGTTATCACAACGCGGTTGATGTAGTCGTACGTCTTCACGATCCGACCGATCAAGTACCGAACGTACGGCACCTCCGAGCTCTACACACATTCAGCTCAATGACGTCCCTCGAACTCCGATCCAGCCGAGTGTTGAGGGAGAGTTTCGTCAGCACGACGGCGTGGTGACGATGATGATGTTCTTCCGACGCAGGGCTTCGCCTAAGCTCCGCAACGGTATTATCGAGGTGTAATCTGGTGGAGGGGGGCACCGCATACGGCTAAAATATCGTATATCAAGTGTGTATAGAGGTGCCCCCCTACCCCCGTATATAAAGGAGCAAGGGGGAGGCCGGCTGCCCCTAGGCGCGCCAAGGAGAGGGGGGAGTCCTCCTCCTAGTAGGAGTAGGACTCCCCTTTCCTAGTCCTACTAGGAAAAGAGGGGGGGAAGGAAAGAGAGGGAGAGGGAAAGGGGGCTGCGCCCCCCTCTCCTAGTCCAACTAGGACTCCTCCTGGGAGGGGGCGCGCCACCTCCTGGCTGCTGCCCTCTCTCTCCCCTCAAGGCCCACTAAGGCCCAATACTTCCCCGGGGGGTTCCGGTAACCCTCCGGCACTCCGGTTTAATCCGAAACTTCTCCGGAACACTTCTGGTGTCCGAATAGTCGTCCAATATATCAATCTTTACGTCTCGACCATTTCGAGACTCCTCGTCATGTCCGTGATCACATCCGGGACTCCGAACAACCTTCGGTACATCAAAACATATAAACTCATAATAAAACTGTCATCGTAACTTTAAGCGTGCGGACCCTTCGGGTTCGAGAACTATGTAGACATGACCGAGACACCTCTCCGGTCAATAACCAATAGCGGGACCTGGATGCCCATATTGGCTCCCACATATTCTACGAAGATCTTTATCGGTCAGACCGCATAACAACATACGTTGTTCCCTTTGTCATCGGTATGTTACTTGCCCGAGATTCGATCGTCGGTATCTCGATACCTAGTTCAATCTCGTTACCGGCAGGTCTCTTTACTCGTTCCGTAACACATCATCCCGCAACTAACTCATTAGTCACAATGCTTGCAAGGCTTATAGTGATGTGCATTACCGAGTGGGCCCAGAGATACCTCTCCGACAATCGGAGTGACAAATCCTAATCTCGAAATACGCCAACCCAACAAGTACCTTTGGAGACACCTGTAGAGCACCTTTATAATCACCCATTTACGTTGTGACGTTTGGTAGCACACAAAGTGTTCCTCCGGTAAACGGGAGTTGCATAATCTCATAGTCATAGGAACATGTATAAGTCATGAAGAAAGCAATAGCAACATACTAAACGATCGGGTGCTAAGCTAACGTAATGGGTCATGTCAATCATGTCATTCTCCTAATGAGGTGATCCCGCTAATCAAATGACAACTCATGTCTATGGCTAGGAAACATAACCATCTTTGATTAACGAGCTAGTCAAGTAGAGGCATACTAGTGACACTCTGTTTGTCTATGTATTCACACATGTATTATGTTTCCGATTAATACAATTCTAGCATGAATAATAAACATTTATCATGATATAAGGAAATATATAATACTTTATTATTGCCTCTAGGGCATATTTCCTTCAGTCTCCCACTTGCACTAGAGTCAATAATCTAGTTCACATCGCCATGTGATTTAACATCAATAATTCACATCACCATGTGATTAACACCCATAGTTCACATCTCTATGTGACCAACACTCAAAGGGTTTACTAGAGTCAATAATCTAGTTCACGTCGCTATGTGATCAACACCCAAAGAGTACTAAGGTGTGATCATGTTTTGATTGTGAGATAATTTTAGACAACGGGTCTGTCATATTCAGATCCGTAAGTATTTTGCAAATTTCTATGTTTACAATGCTCTGCACGGAGCTACTCTTAGCTAATTGCTCCCACTTTCAATATGTATCTAGACCGAGACTCAGAGTCATCTAGATTAGTGTCAAAACTTGCATCGACGTAACCCTTTACGACGAACCTTTTGTCACTTCCATAATCGAGAAACATATCCTTATTCCACTAAGGATAATTTTGACCGATGTCCAGTGATCTACTCCTAGATCACTATTGTACTCCCTTGCCAAAATCAGTGTAGGGTATACAATAGATCTGGTACACAGCATGGCATACTTTATAGAACCTATGGCCAAGGCATAGGGAATGACTTTCATTCTCTTTCTATCTTCTGCCGTGGTCGGGCTTTGAGTCTTACGCAATTTCACACCTTGTAACATAGGCAAGAACTCTTTCTTTGACTGTTCTATTTTGTACTACTTCAAAATCTTGTTAAGGTATGTACTCATTGAAAAACTTATCAAGCATCTTCATCTATCTCTATAGATCTTGATGCTCAATATGTAAGCAGCTTCACCGAGGTCTTTCTTTGAAAAACTCCTTTCAAACACTCCTTTATGCTTTGCAGAATAATCTTACATTATTTCTGATCAACAATATGTCATTCACATATACTTATCAGAAATGCTGTAGTGCTCCCACTCACTTTCTTGTAAATACAGGCTTCACCGCAAGTCTGTATAAAACTATATCCTTTGATCAACTTATCAAAGCGTATATTCCAACTCCGAGATGCTTGCACCAGTCCATAGATGGATCGCTGGAGCTTGCATATTTTGTTAGCACCTTTAGGATTGACAAAACCTTCTGGTTGCATCATATACAACTCTTCTCTAATAAATCCATTAAGGAATGTAGTTTTGTTTATCCTTTTGCCAGATTTCATAAAATGCGGCAATTGCTAACATGATTCAGACAGATTTAAGCATCGATACGAGTGAGAAACTCTCATCGTAGTCAACACCTTGAACTTGTCGAAAAACCTTTTTGCGACAATTCTAGCTTTGTAGATAGTAACACTACTATCGGCGTCCGTCTTCCTCTTGACGATCCATTTATTCTCAATTGCTTGCCGATCATCGGGCAAGTCAACCAAAGTCCACACTTTGTTCTCATACATGGATCTCACCTCAGATTTCATGGCCTCAAGCCATTTTGCGGAATCTGGGCTCACCATCGCTTCTTCATAGTTCGTAGGTTTGTCATGGTCTAGTAACATAACCTCCAGAACAGGATTACCGTACCACTCTGGTGCGGATCTTACTCTGGTTGACCTACAAGGTTTAGTAACAACTTGATCTGAAGTTTCATGATCATCATCATTAACTTCCTCACTCATTGGTATAGACGTCATAGGAACCGTTTCTTGTGATGAACTACTTTCCAATAAGGGAGCAGGTACATTTACCTCATCAAGTTCTACTTTCCTCCCACTCACTTCTTTCGAGAGAAACTCCTTCTCTAGAAAGGATCCATACTAAGCAACGAATGTCTTGCCTTCGGATCTGTGATAGAAGGTGTACCCAACTGTCTCCTTTGGGTATCCTATGAAGACACATTTCTCCGATTTGGGTTTGAGCTTATCAGGATGAAACTCTTTCACATAAGCATCGCAACCCCAAACTTTAAGAAACGACAACTTTGGTTTCTTGCCAAACCACAGTTCATAAGGCGTCGTCTCAACGGATTTTGATGTTGCCCTATTTAACGTGAATGTAGCTGTCTCTAATGCATAACCCCAAAACGATAGTGGTAGATCGGTAAGAGACATCATATATTGCACCATATCTAATAAAGTACGGTTACGATGTTCGAACACACCATTACACTGTGGTGTTCCAGGTGGCGTGAGTAGTGAAACAATTTCACATTGTTTTAATTGAAGGCCAAACTCGTAACTCAAATACTCTTCTCCACGATCAGATCGTAGAAACTTTATTTTCTTGTTACGATGATTTTCCGCTTCACTCTGAAATTATATGAACTTTTCAAATGTTTCAGACTTCTGTTTCATTAAGTAGATATACCCATATCTGCTCAAATCATCTGTGAAGGTGAGAAAATAACGATATCCGCCACGAGCCTCAATATTCATTGGACCACATACATCTGTATGTATGACTTCCAACAAATCTGTTGCTCTCTCCATAGTTCCGGAGAACGGCGTTTTAGTCATCTTGCCCATGAGGCATGGTTCGCAAGCATCAAGTGATTCCAAAATCCCATCAGTATGGAGTTTCTTCATGCGCTTTACACCAATATGACCTAAACGGCAGTGCCACAAATAAGTTGCACTATCATTATCAACTTTGCATCTTTTGGCTTCAATATTATGATTATGTGTATCACTATGATCGAGATCCAACAAACCATTTTCGTTGGTGTGTATGACCATAGAAGGTTTTTATTCATGTAAACAGAACAACAATTGTTTTCTAACTTAAATGAATAACCGTATTGCAAAAAACATGATCAAATCATATTCATGCTCAACGCAAACACCAAATAACACTTATTTAGTTTCAACACTAATCCCGAAAGTACAGGGAGTGTGCGATGATGATCATATCAATCTTGGAACTACTTCCAACACACATCGTCACCTCGCCTTTTACTAGTCTCTGTTTATTCTGCAACTCCCCTTTCGAGTTACTACTCTTAGCAACTGAACCAGTATCAAATACCGAGGGGTTTCTATAAACACTAGTAAAGTACACATCAATAACATGTATATCCAATATAGCTTTGTTCACTTTGCCATCCTTCTTATCCACCAAATACTTGGGTAGTTCCGCTTCCAGTGACCAGTCCCTTTGCAGTAGAAGCACTTAGTCTCAGGCTTAGGTACAGACTTGGGCTTCTTCACTTGAGTAGCAACTTGCTTGCCGTTCTTCTTGAAGTTCCCCTTCTTCCCTTTGCCCTTTTCTTGAAACTAGTGGTCTCGTCAACCATCAACACTTGATGTTTTTCTTGATTTCTACCTTCGTCGATTTCAGCATCACGAAGAGCTCGGGAATTACATTCGTCATCCCTTGCATACTATAGTTCATCACGAAGTTCTACTAACTTGGTGATGGTGACTAGAGAATTCTGTCAATCACTATTTTATCTGGAAGATTAACTCCCACTTGATTCAAGCGATTGTAGTACCCAGACAATCTGAGCACATGCTCACTAGTTGAGCGATTCTCCTCCATCTTTTAGCTATAGAACTTGTTGGAGACTTCATATCTCTCAACTCGGGTATTTGCTTGAAATATTAACTTCAACTCCTGGAACATCTCATATGGTCCATGACGTTCAAAACGTCTTTGAAGTCCCGATTCTAAGCCGTTTAAGCATGGTGCACTAAACTATCAAGTAGTCATCATATTGAGCTAGCCAAACGTTCATAACGTCTGCATCTGCTCCTGCAATAGGTCTGTCACCTAGCGGTGCATCAAGGACATAATTTTTCTGTGCAGCAATGAGGATAATCCTCAGATCACGGATCCAATCCGCATCTTTGCTACTAACATCTTTCAACATAATTTTTCTCTAGGAACATATCAAAAATAAACACAGGGAAGCAACAACGCGAGCTATTGATCTACAACATAATTTGCAAAATACTATCAGGACTAAGTTCATGATAAATTCAAGTTCAATTAATCATATTACTTAAGAACTCCCACTTAGATAGACATCCCTCTAATCATCTAAGTGATTACGTGATCCAAATCAACTAAACCATGTCCGATCATCACGTGAGATGGAGTAGTTTCAATGGTGAACATCACTATGTTGATCATATCTACTATATGATTCACGCTCGACCTTTCGGTCTCTGTGTTCCGAGGCCATATCTGCATATGCTAGGCTCGTCAAGTTTAACCTGAGTATTCCGCGTGTGCAACTGTTTTGCACCCGTTGTATTTGAACGTAGAGCCTATCACACCCGATCAACACGTGGTGTCTCAGCACAAAGAACTTTCGCAACGGTGCATACTCAGGGAGAACACTTTTATCTTGAAATTTTAGTGAGAGATCATCTTATAATGCTACCGTCAATCAAAGCAAGATAAGATGCATAAAGGATTAACATCACATGCAATCAATATAAGTGATATGGTATGGCCATCATCATCTTGTGTTTGTGATCTCCATCTCCAAAGCACCATGCTCGTGATCTCCATCTCCGAAGCACCGTCATGATCACCATCGTCACCGGCGCGACACCTTGATCTCCATCGTAGTATCGTTGTCGTCTCGCCAACTTATTGCTTTTACGACTATCGCTACCGCTTAGTGATAAAGTAAAACTATTACATGGCGATTGCATCTCATACAATAAAGCGACAACCATGTGGCTCCTGCCAGTTGCCGATAACTCGGTTACAAAAACATGATCATCTCATACAACAAATTATATCACATCATGTCTTGACCATATCACATCACAACATGCCTTGCAAAAACAAGTTAGACGTCCTCTATTTTGTTGTTGCATGTTTTACGTGGCTGCTACGGGCTTAGCAAGAACCGTTCTTACCTACGCATCAAAACCACAACGATAGTTTGTCAAGTTGGTGCTGTTTTAACCTTCGCAAGGACCGGGCGTAGCCACACTCGGTTCATCTAAAGTGAGAGAGACAGACACCCGCCGGTCACCTTTAAGCAACAAATGCTCGCAACGGTGAAACCAGTCTCGCGTAAGCGTACGCGTAATGTCGGTCCGGGCCGCTTCATCTCACAATACCGCTGAACCAAAGTATGACATGTTGGTAAGCAGTATGACTTATATCGCCCACAACTCACTTGTGTTCTACTCGTGCATAGCATCAACGCATAAAACCAGGCTCGGATGACACTGTTGAGGAACGTAGTAATTTTAAAAAAATTCCTACGCACACGCGAGATCATGGTGATGCATAGCAACAAGAGGGGAGAGTGTTGTCCACGTACCCTCGTAGACCGACAGCGGAAGCGTTATCACAACGCGGTTGATGTAGTCATACGTCTTCACGATCCGACTGATCAAGTACCGAACGTGCGGCACCTCCGAGCTCTACACACGTTCAGCTCGATGATGTCCCTCGAACTCCAATCCAGCCGAGTGTTGAGGGAGAGTTTCGTCAGCACGACGGTGTGGTGACGATGATGATGTTCTTCCGACGCAGGGCTTCGCCTAAGCTCCGCAACGGTATTATCGAGGTGTAATCTGGTGGAGGGGGGCACCGCACACGGCTAAAATATCGTATATCAAGTGTGCATAGAGGTGCCCCCTGCCCCCGTATATAAAGGAGCAAGGGGGAGGCCGGCTGCCCCTAGGCGCGCCAAGGAGAGGGGGGGAGTCCTCCTCCTAGTAGGAGTAGGACTCCCCTTTCCTAGTCCTACTAGGAAAAGAGGGGGAAGGAAAGAGAGGGAGAGGGAAAGGGGGCTACGCCCCCCTCTCCTAGTCCAACTAGGACTCCTCCTGGGAGGGGGCGCGCCACCTCCTGGCTGCTGCCCTCTCTCTCCCCTCAAGGCCCACTAAGGCCCAATACTTCCCCGGGGGGTTCCGGTAACCCTCCGGCACTCCGGTTTAATCCGAAACTTCTCCGGAACACTTCCGGTGTCCGAATATAGTCGTCCAATATATCAATCTTTACGTCCCGACCATTTCGAGACTCTCGTCATGTCCGTGATCACATCTGGGACTCCGAACAACCTTCGGTACATCAAAACATATAAACTCATAATAAAATTGTCATCGTAACTTTAAGCGTGCGGACCCTTCGGGTTCGAGAACTATGTAGACATGACCGAGACACCTCTCCGGTCAATAACCAATAGCGGGACCTGGATGCCCATATTGGCTCCCACATATTCTACGAAGATCTTTATCGGTCAGACCGCATAACAACATACGTTGTTCCCTTTGTCATCGGTATGTTACTTGCCCGAGATTCGATCGTCGGTATCTCGATACCTAGTTCAATCTCGTTACCGGCAAGTCTCTTTACTCGTTCCGTAACACATCATCCCGCAACTAACTCATTAGTCACAATGCTTGCAAGGCTTATAGTGATGTGCATTACCGAGTGGGCCCAGAGATACCTCTCCGACAATCAGAGTGACAAATCCTAATCTCGAAATACGCCAACCCAACAAGTACCTTTGGAGACACCTGTAGAGCACCTTTATAATCACCCATTTACGTTGTGACGTTTGGTAGCACACAAAGTGTTCCTCCGGTAAACGGGAGTTGCATAATCTCATAGTCATAGGAACATGTATAAGTCATGAAGAAAGCAATAGCAACATACTAAACGATCAGGTGCTAAGCTAACGTAATGGGTCATGTCAATCACGTCATTCGCCTAATGAGGTGATCCCGTTAATCAAATGTCAACTCATGTCTATGGCTAGGAAACATAACCATCTTTGATTAACGAGCTAGTCAAGTAGAGGCATACTAGTGACACTCTGTTTGTCTATGTATTCACACATGTATTATGTTTCCGGTTAATACAATTCTAGCATGAATAATAAACATTTATCATGATATAAGGAAATATATAATACTTTATTATTGCCTCTAGGGCATATTTCCTTCATCAAGGGGTGCCGTCTGTTGTAGACGCGCCTTCTCACAGATGAGCATCATGTCCACAAGATAAGCGTGCACCTTATCCTTGTCACCAATGCGAGGAAAGAGCGTGTTGCGGAAGATCCGGTGCATGATATCAATGAATGGATTCAGCACCCAAGTCTCCTTGTCATTGGCTAACTTCTTCTTAACGAGATAAGGTTGAAGCTTGTTCTTGTTAGCCGACTCTAGGTTGGCATGCGGGCAGACACCAACCGGCACATTTAGCCCCTCATCACGAACATGAAGCAACTCCATGAACTCCTTCCACTTAGCAGTCATCCTCTTCCCATTGGTCATCCATGTCATGGTCCGCTCCTCATCGGTGTGGAAGTGGACAGAAGCAAAGAACTAACCCACAACCTCCGGATCAAAGTCCATGTGGAACGTGAGGAGGTCCTCAATGCCAAACTGCTCCACTAAATCCAGAGGTTCACCAAAGTACTCCCGGTTGCTCTCCTTCTTCATATGATGCATGTCAATCCATTGCACTAGCACATAGATGTTTTGCTTGGCCTTGATCACATCCAGGAAGATGAGATTCTGCTGCTTGGTCCAAAACAAATCATTTCCCCTTGTGATCTCCCTAGGATTGACGTAGGGGTTGATCTTCCTTCGAATCAGAAACTCCCCTTGAGGCATCTCATCCATGCCAATAGTTGGCTCCTTGGTCTTGGTGGTTGTGGACTTGGTTCTGCGTTGGGGGCACTGGAGCCCTTTGGAGCCTCCTCTTGGTTTTGCAGGTGCTTCAGGCCCGTGTCACGGCTGGGAATCGAGCGACGGACATTTGAATCGGAGCCACCACCTATGACACACAACACAAACACAGGAAAAACCAAGAAGGATTATTGCAAAGACGAGGGCCAAATCCAAAAGAAACAAGCAAGCAAGAGATTTGGAAGGACAAAACAACATAGTTTGCAACTCTACAGTAGTACCAAACTGGCTTACGGATGTAAAAAATGACATCCGCTCTAGCCGCGGTAGTACTGTGCCAGGGTGGCACGGTAGTACCGCACCTGGAGCGAAAGTATTTTTTAATTCCGCGCCCCGGGCGGTAGTACCGCTCCAGCAGAGCGGTAGTACCGCACGGGGACAGTTCATGGGCGAGCATGCGGTGGTACCGCTCCAGGAGGAGCGGTAGTACCGCGCGGATTTGAAATCCCCACAAGCAATAATCCGGATCTAGAAACATCCGCAATAATAAATCGGTACTACCGTTGATCGAACTATACTGTTGCATCACTCCAAATAGCATGCCTACCACACTAGCACTCTCCTACAATCCTCACTTGCAAAGATTTAGCCAAAAATCACACGAACTACACATGCATCTCCCCAAGACCTAGAAGCACAAGAACGGAACAAAAAGGGAAGGACTTGGGGAAATACCGGGGTCCATGGCAAGAGGGCGAGGTGGGGAACGATCCCACCGGTCAGAATGCGAGGAGAGTGGCCAGAGATGGAGATCCAGCGAGGTCCTCCGGCGCCGTTCTTGGGCAGGAGAGAGAGAGACGGGGTGGGGAAAAGAGATGAATGGGTATGGGGGAGTTAGAACTCCCCCTTCCCCACTCTTAACCCCCACCCGCTCGCTACGGCGCGGTAATACCGCAGGTCCTTGCGGTAGTACCGCTCGGGCGGAAGTACCGCTCGCTGGGCGGTAGTACCGCTCTTCCAGCGGCAGTAAAAAATTACTGCCACGATGGAAGCGGTAGTACCGTGCCTAGGATGCAGCTGTGCATGCACAGAGCAACCCACTTCCTGCGGTAGTACCGTGGCTTGCCACGGTAGTACCGTAACCCCAAGAAAGTGCAAGTTTCGCAAAAAGAGAAGAACACGGCCTTTGCAATGCAACCTTCAAGCAACCGAACACACAAAGGAGTAAACACACGAGGCAACTCAAACACAAGCTCGGCTCGAAGAAAAAGGCAAAAGACAACAAGGACCAACCATGAGACACAACCTCTCCATAGAGAGGGCAGTGGCCGGAGCCACCTATGTTTGAGTCAATTGGTATGGCGCCGTGAAGTTATCCTTGGGCCCATGACCAAAACTCATCTTTGAAGCACAAGTACCATCAAAAATGGCTAATGTGAAAGAGTTGATCAATTTATGCATAATGGGGGGAGGGAGAGTTCACTGAGAGAACAACACTCCCCCTATGTCCATGCCTACACCTAAACAAGACATCAAGATGAGTATGGTGGGGTGTGCAAGGGTTCAAGCCACATTGCTCGAATCAATGATATTTAGCTCATGCCTTAACTCGCGAAATCTTGCTTCATCCAAGGGCTTCGTGAAGATATCTGCAAGGTTATCATGAGTGGTGACATAGTTGAGCTCGATCTCCCCTCGCCTAATGTGATCCCGGATGAAGTGATGCCGAATCTCAATATGCTTTGTCTTGAAGTGTTGCACCGGGTTGAGATAAATCTTGATGGCACTTTCATTGTCACACCAAAGAGGCACTTTGTACAAATGACACCGTAATCCTTTAAAGTTTGCCTCATCCATAGAAGTTGTGCACAACAACTACCGGCTGCCACATACTCCGCTTCAGTGGACGAGAGAGACACACAACTTTGCTTCTTAGAAGACCAACTCACCAAAGAGCAACCAAGGAATTGGAACCCTCCGGAAGTTGACTTCCTATCCACTTTGTCTCCCGCCCAATCCGAGTCCGAAAAGCCCACAAGGTTGAAGTTAGCTCCTCTTGGGTACCATAAGCCAAAGTTTGGGGTATGAGCCAAATATCAAAAGATTCGCTTGACCGCCACAAAGTGGCTTTCCTTAGGTGCGGCTTGAAACCGTGCACAAATTCCCACACTCAACATGATATCCGGTCTAGATTCACAAAGGTAAAGCAAGGAGCCAATCATGGAGAGATATACCTTTTGATCCACCGCTTTACCATTGGGATCTTGACATCTTGAACTTGGAGGTCATGAGAGCGGCAAATTCCTCATTGAAAGCTTTGTTAGGGGAACCAAAGATAATATCATCAACATATAGTTGGCACACAAACAACTCCCCTTTGACCTTCTTAGTAAAAAGAGTGGGGTCGATTTTCCCAATTTCAAACCCATGATCTTGCAACAACTCGGTAAGGTGGTCATACCACGCACATGGGGCTGGTTTAAGGCCATAGAGTGCCTTATCGAGTTGGTACACATGATCGGGGAAATAGGGATCCTCGAACCCTGGGGGTTGTTTGACATACACCAACTCATTAATAGGACCATTAAGAAAAGCACTCTTCACATCCATTTGTTGCAACTTGAAGTTATGATGAGAAGCATAAGCAATCAACAAACGAATAGATTCAAGGCGAGCAATGGGAGCAAAGGTTTCACCGTGGTCGATACCCTCGACTTGGGAGTAGACTTGTGCTACCAAACGAGCCTTGTTGCGAACGATAATTCCAAGCCCATCTTGCTTGTTCTTGAATATCCACTTGGTTCCAATGACATTATGGTTCCCCGTTGGCCTTGGCACCAATCTCCACACCTTGTTGTGCTCGAAGTTATTGAGTTCTTCATGCATGGCATTAAGCCAATCCGGATCCTGGAGCGCCTCATAGACCTTTTGGGGTTCAACACAAGAAACAAACGCGTGATGTTCACAATAGTTTGCTAATTATCTACGAGTGCTTACCCCCTTTCTTAAGCTTCCAAGCACATTCTTCTTGAGATGATCTTTGGTAGTGAGCTTGGATGCAATCTTAGCGGCACGACGCTCCAATTCCTCCTTAGGAGTGAGTGGAGGAGCGGAAACTTGATCATCTTGAGCGTCGTCTTGAGCTTGTTCTTGATCTTGAGCTTGCTCTTGATCTTGAACTTTCTCGGTGGTGAGAAATTGACCTTGGGCATCACTTGGTGGTTCACCACCATCTTGTGGTTGATCTTGCCCTTGATCTTGTTCATTTGGTTGAGGGCCTTCACTTTGTTCTTCGGAAGCGTGTGGGTCTTGGGTTGGTGATGGTTCCACTTGAGTGGAACATTGTCCTTCTCCTTCGGCCACAAGGGGTTCCTCAATGGGTAGGATATGACCAACACCCATTCTTCTTATGGCTTGGGGAGGAATTTCATCACCTACATCACAAGTACCACTTTGCTCCACTTGGGAGCCGTTATTCTCATCAAACTCCACGTTACACGTCTCCTCAATAAGTCCTGTGGACTTATTGAGGACACGGTAAGCATGAGAGTTTGTAGCATAACCAACAAATATGCCCTTATGAGCTCTAGCCTCAAATTTACACAAACGAACACCTTTCTTGAGAATGAAACACTTACACCCGAACACCCGGAAGTACTTGAGGTTGGGCTTGTTACCGGTGAGTATCTCATATGGAGTCTTGTTCAAGCCTTTGCGGAGATAGAGCCGATTGGATGCATGACAAGCGGTGTTCATGGCTTCGGCCCAAAAGTTGTATGGAGACTTGAACTCCGCCATCATGGTCCTTGCCGCATCCATCAACGTCCGATTCTTCCTCTCCACTACACCATTTTGTTGAGGGGTGTAAGGTGCGGAATATTGATGCTTGATCCCCTCATCACTAAAAAACTCATCCAAGGTGTAGTTCTTGAACTCGTTGCCGTTGTCACTTCTTATCGTCAAGATCTTTGCATTATGTTGGCGTTGAGCTTCATTTGCAAAGTCAATGACGGTTTGTTGGGTCTAACTCTTCCTCTTGAATAAGTATACCCAAGTGTATCTTGAATAATCATCCACAATCACCAAGCAATACTTTCTACCCCAAGACTATCAAAGGATGGAGGTCCAAAGAGATCCAAGCGAAGGAGCTCCAAGGGCCTCTTCGAGTAGATGATAGTGTGGGAGGGTGAGCCTTCTCATGTAGCTTTCCTTCAATACAAGCACTGCAAGCACGATGTTTGGCAAAACTAACATTTGTTAGTCCATGGACATGGTCCCCCTTGAGAAGACTTTGCAAATATCTCATATTGACATGGGCTGAACGACGATGCCAAATCCATCCCACGTCAACTTTAGCCATTAGGCATGTCACGGTCTTAGTGGGTCGCTCCGAAAAGTTAATCACATGGAGACCGTTCTCGACATGCCCAACAAAGGCTACTTTAAGAGTCTTGCTCCACAAGAGGGCCACGGTATCAATATCAAAGAAAGTGGCAAAGCCCATGAGTGCAAGTTGACGAACGGAAAGTAAATTGTATGTAAGGGACTCAACAAGCATGACTTTCTCGATCGTGAGATCATGAGAAATGACAACCAGTCCCAATACCTTAGAAGACGAGGCATCACCCCACTCGACATTGGTGGGCATAGATGAAATCTTGTGCACGTCCACCACCAAGTCCTTGCTTCCGGTCATATGATTTGTGGCTCCACTATTGAGCAACCATGATCCCCCACCGGAAGCAAACACCTATAAGAGATCGATGCTTGGTTTTAGGTACCCATCTTGTAATGGGTCCTTTGATGTTAGTAACAAGGGGGTCTTAGGAACCCAAATATACCATTCAATGTACTCATAAGGAGAACCAACAAATTTAGCATAAACATGCCCATCACTAGCACGCCATAACACATAGGAAGGGTTAAAGTCGCCGGCTTTGTTGGAAGGGGTGGCATTGCCCTTCTTGGCACCACCACCCTTCACATTATTCTTCTTCTCCTTAGAAGCACCCTCTCCCTCCTTCACAAAAGTTTGCTTGAGAGGAGGAGGTCGTTTGGCCTTGTCATTCTTCTTCTTGTTCTTGGACTTGGGTGCGAACCCAATTCCCTCCTTGGCCACAACTTCCTTTTGATTGCTCAAAAGGTCATTGAGGTTCTTCTCACCTTGTATACAAGACACAAGGCCTTTCTCAAGTTGCTTCTTCAACTTTGCATTCTCCTCCACAAGATGCACATGCTCACAACAAGGGTTAGTAGCATTTGCATTATCAATTAACACCATATGAGGAAAAGTGGCTTTCTCCTTGGTTAGCTTCACTTGGAGTTGATCATGAGACTCTTTAAGCCTAGCATGAGTACCCTTCAAGGCCTTGTGAGCCTTGTCAAGTATATCAAACTCCTCCTTGAGTCTAGCAAGATCAACACCAAGTTTAGCCTTCTCGGAATTGAGCACACGAGATACAACAAGAGCATGATCAAGATCTTTCTTAATTTTAGCATGATCATCATTGTGTGACTCCTCAAGAGCCAAAAGACGACGACGCTCCTCCTCAAGCGCATTAGATAGATCCGATATCTCATCGACATAGTCACGACTATGCCCCTCCATCTTAGAGATGGTTTCTTCGTGAGCCTCAACCATGTCATGGGCTTCACCAAGTTGTTCCAAGAGAGCAACAAAGTGCTTCTTGGACTTACCCTTGAGCTTACTCATAAAAGACTCAAATTCATTTTCCTCCTCATTAGACACCTCACTTTCATCAATGCAATCCGTCAAAGAAGGATTAGTAATGATGGCAGTTTTGATGTTGGAGGTTACCTTGTTGGTGGCTTTAGCCATGAGGCATTTGGCGGTGGTGTTCTCATTGGGTGAGTCGAAGAGGGACACCCATGGAGTTGTCGCAATGGCAACGGAGTCCATGGCAACCGACTCACCGTCTTCATCATCATCATCATCCTCATTGTACTCTTCTTGTGCCACCAACCCCTTGGGAGGAGTCTTCTTGGTGAAGTTGTTCTTGTTGGGGAAGGACTTGGCCTTGTCTTTTCGGATGAGCTTGGCACCATTGTCTTCCCTCTTCTCATATGGACACTCGGCAACAAAGTGGCTCACATTGCCGCAATTATAGCAAGTCCTCACATGTTGCTTGCCCTTGGCGCCACTTGAGTTGTTCTTGTTGAAGTTGGGCCTTGAGTTCTTCTTGCTCCAAAATTGCCTTGAAGCAAGAGCCATGTGCTCATGATAAGCATATTTTGTATCTTCGGGGTTACTCTCCTCTTCTTCCTCTTCATCCTCTTCTTCCACACTAGCCTTGGCCTTCAAGGCAAGGTTGGGCTTCTTTGCTCTTTGAGAATGCAACACCGCATTGTCGGCGGTCTTGTCCAAGATCCTCATTGCCACAAACTCATCCAACACTTCACTTGAGGACAAGGTGTGGAAGTCCGGCCTTTGACGGATGATGGAGGACATGGCCTTATGGTAAGGCATCATGGCCTTGAGAAACTTGCGCTTGATCCAATTGTCATCTGTTTCCTTGCTCCCATGATCTCGGAGTGAGACCGCGAGAGTGGTTAATCTCCGGTAAAGCTCACGAGGTTCTTCATCTTCATTCATTGCAAATTCATCGGCTTCATCTTGCACCACTTCATAGTTGGAGCGTTGAATGCTTGCGCTTCCCTTGTAAATGGAAACAATATGGTGCCATGCTTCCTTTGCCACGGTGAAAGGTTGGAGATGCGCAATATCTTCGGATGGAATTGCATCTTGGATGATGAAGAGAGCATTCTCGTTGAATTGATGATCCGCGGCTTCTCTAGGGGTGAAGTTGCTTGGGTCATGCGGATAGAAACCTTGCTCAATGATTCTCCAAAGATTAGTATTAACATGATTTAAATGATGTTTAAAGCGATAGACCCAAGAGTTAAAATCCTCATTTTTCACAATCTTAGGAGGAGGACCAACATGATTCAAATGAGTGGAGGGAACCGGTCCTCCATAAGTAAGTGGAGGTTCAACATGGGCAAAGATGCCACTTCCATTTCTACCACTAGATAAGGGAACTTTGTCACTAGTAGCTTCCCCCTTGTCGGAGTTAGCATCCGTCACCTTGTTAGCGGGATCACCCACTTTCATTGGTGCGGTGGATAATTTAAGGCCTTCTAATAACTTGTTGAACATGCTTTCAACCTCGGTCGTCATGGAGGATAATTTAAAGCCACATTGAACTCCTCACGAGAGACCGCAGTTCCCCCATCGACCGTAGATGAGAACGGATTCACACCGGAGTGCTCCTCCCCACCGTCTATGGTGTCAACCATACTCTTCGGATGACAAAGTCCTTAATAAAGAGACGAGGCTCTGATACCAATTGAAAGGATTGATGTAGTTGACTAGAGGGGGGTGAATAGGCAACTAACAATTTTTAGCTTTTCTTTACCAATTTAAAGTTTGCATCAAAGTAGGTTGTCTAGATATGCAACTAGGTGAGCAACCTATATGATGCAATAACAACAAGCAAACAAGCAAGCAAGGGATGCAACACAATAAAAGCTTGCGCAAGTAAAGGTAAGAGATAACAAGGAGTGGAGCCGGAGGAGACGAGGATGTGTTACCAAAGTTCCTTCCCTTTGAGAGGAAGTACGTCTCCGTTGGAGCGGTGTGAAGGAACAATGCTCCCCAAGAAGCCACTAGGGCCACCGTATTCTCCTCACGCCCTCACACAATGCGAGATATCGTGATTCCACTATTGGTGCCCTTGGAGGCGGTGACCGAACCTTTACAAACAAGGTTGGGGCAATCTCCACAACTTAATTGGAGGCTCCCAACGACACCACGAAGCTTCACCACAATGGAATATGGCTCCGCAGTGACCTCAACCATCTAGGGTGCTCAAACACCCAAGAGTAACAAGATCTGCAAGGGATTAGTGGGAGGAATCAAATTTCTCTTGGTGGAAGTGTAGATCGGGGCCTTCTCGACCAATCCCTAGAAAATCAACAAGTTTGATTGGCTAGGGAGAGAGATCGGGCGAAAATGGAGCTTGGGGAGGGAAGAGGCAGTCAACTTGGAGAAGAAAACCCCCTTACATAGTGAGAGGACAAATCCAACCGTTACCCACCTACTCAGCCCGCGACATGCGGTACTACCGCATCACCAAGTGGTACTATCGCACTGGCTTGAAGTACTACCGCTGGGAGCTGCGGTACTACCGCTCGCGCGGCAGGAGCTAGGTGAGGCTCTGTTGCACAAGGCAACGAGCGGTAGAACCGCCAGAGCGGTAGAACCGCCATAGCGGTACTACCGCGCGCCCTTGCAGTACTACCGCAAGGCAGAGCACATCCTGGGCTGGGAAGGCACGGACTAATAAAATTACATCCGTGGCTACTTCCGCTGAGTTTTGGTCAGTGCAAAAATCCGGCACGGTACTACAGCTCATAGGGAGCGGTACTACCGCGTAGGGTGCGGAAGTAAAAAATTACTTCCGCCCCTACATCCGCTCATGCACGGTACTGGGCCAGAGGCCATGGTACTACTGCATGCTAGGAGCGGTACTACCGCACTTGCGGTACTACCACTACCTCAGGGCGGTACTACCGTGGCCAGCTGCGGTACTACTGCTTCCTTGAGTAGTACTACCGCACGCTGCAGACCAGTAGCACTAGGATGCCTTCATCTTCGCAGCGACAAGGGGAACAACTGGTGCTCCAAAGAAGCAAGGAAAGGTGGTGCAAAGGAATAGATGTGTATGTGATGATTCCACCCTAACCTTTCCAAAGCGGACCCCCTCTTAATAGTACGGCTTTCCTACGACTCAAATCCACCGAAAAGAAACATAGAGAAACGCCGTCTTCGATAGGCTCCGAGGGGCACCGAATCGTCTTGTGCCTAGACATGAGATATCTAAAGTGCTCAATGCACATGATTAGTCCGCAAAAGCATTGTCATCAATCCCCAAAACCACTTAGCGAGAAATATGCCCTTACAATCTCCTAGATAGATCTTGCGTGATCGTAGGATTTTTTTTGCAATGCGGCGTTCCCCAACAGTGGCATCCGAGCCAGGTCTATGCGTAGATGTTATATGCACGAGTAGAACACAAAGAGTTGTGGGCGATAATAGTCATGCTGCTTACCAGCAACGTCTTACTTTGATTCAGCGGTATTGTTGGATGAAGCGGCCCGGACCGACATTACATGACCACGTTCATGAGACTGGTTCTACCGACGTGCTTCACACACAGGTGGCTAGCGGGTGCCTGTTTCTCCAACTTTAGTTGAATAGAGTTTGACTACGCCCGGTCCTTGTTGAAGGTTAAAACAGCACACTTGACGAAAAATCATTGTGGTTTTTTATGCGTAGGTAAGAACGGTTCTTGCTAGAAGCCCGTAGCAGCCACGTAAAACTTGCAACAACAAAGTAGAGGACGTCTAACTTGTTTTTGCAGGGCTTGTTGTGATGTTATATGGTCAAGACATGATGACATATAAATTGTTGTATGAGATGATCATGTTTTGTAAAAGTTATCGGCAACTGGTTGGAGCCTTATGGATTTCGCTTTATTGTATGAAATGCAGTCGCCATGTAATTGCTTTACTTTATCACTAAGCGGTAGCGATAGTCGTAGAAGCAATAGTTGGCGAGACAACAATGATGCTACGATGGAGATCAAGGTGTCAAGCCGATGATGATGGTGATCATGACGGTGCTTTGGAGATGGAGATCAAAGGCACAAGATGATGATGGCCATATCATATCACTTATTTTGATTGCATGTGATGTTTATCCTTTATGCATCTTATTTTGCTTAGTACGGTGGTAGCATTATAAGATGATCCCTCACTAAATTTCAAGGTACAAGTGTTCTCCCTGAGTATGCACCGTTGCTACAGTTCGTCGTGCCAAGACAGCACGTGATGATCGGGTGTGATAAGCTCTACGTTCACATACAACGGGTGCAAGCCAGTTTTGCACACGCAAAATACTCGGGTTAAACTTGACGAGCCTAGCATATGCAGATATGGCCTCGGAACACTGAGACCGAAAGGTCGAACGTGAATCATATAGTAGATATGATCAACATAGTGATGTTCACCATTGAAAGCTATTCCATTCACGTGATGATCGGACATGGTTTAGTTGATATGGATCACGTGATCATTTAGATGACTAGAGGGATGTCTATTTAAGTGGGAGTTCTTAAGTAATATGATTAATTGAACTTTAATTTATCATGAACTTAGTACCTGATTGTATTTTGCATGTCATGTTGTTGTAGATAAATGGCCCGTGCTATTGTTCCTTTGAATTTTAATGTGTTCCTAGAGAAAGCTAAGTTGAAAGATGATGGTAGCAACTACACGGACTGGGTCCATAACTTGAGGATTATGCTCATTGCTGCATAGAAGAATTATGTCCTGGAAGCACCGCTAGGTGCAAGACCCACTGCAGGAGCAACTACAGATGTTATGAACGTCTGGCAGAGCAAAGCTGATGACTACTCAATAGTTCAGTGTGCCATGCTTTACGGCTTAGAATCGGGACTTCAATGACATTTTGAACATCATGGAGCATATGAGATGTTCCAGGAGTTGAAGTTAATATTTCAAGAAAATGCCCGGATTGAGAGATATGAAGTCTCCAATAAGTTCTATAGATGCAAGATGGAGGAGAATAGTTCTGTCAGTGAACATATACTCAGAATGTCTGGGTACCACAACCACTTGACTCAACTGGGAGTTAATCTTCCTGATGATAGTGTCATTGACAAAGTTCTTCAATCACTGCCACCAAGCTACAAAAGCTTCATGATGAACTATAATATGCAAGGGATGGATAAGACAATTCCCGAGCTCTTCGCAATGCTAAAGGCTGCGGAGGTAGAAATCAAGAAGGAGCATCAAGTGTTGATGGTTAACAAGACCGCTAGTTTCAAGAAGAAGGGCAAAGGGAAGAAGGGGAACTTCAAGAAGAACGGCAAGCAAGTTGCTGCTCAAGTGAAGAAGCCCAAGTCTGGACCTAAGCCTGAGACTGAGTGCTTCTACTGCAGAGGGTCTGGTCACTGGAAGCGGAACTACCCCAAGTATTTGGCGGATAAGAAGGATGGCAAAGTGAAAGGTATATTTGATATACATGTTATTGATGTGTACCTTACTAATGCTCGTAGTAGCGCATGGGTATTTGATATTGGTTTTGTTGCTCATATTTGCAACTCGAAACAGGGGCTACGGATTAAGCGAAGATTGGCTAAGGATGAGGTCACGATGCGTGTGGGAAATGGTTCCAAAGTCGATGTGATCGCGGTCGGCATGCTACCTCTACATCTACCTTCGGGATTAGTTTTAGACCTGAATAATTGTTATTTGGTGCCAGCGTTAAGCATGAACATTATATCTGGATCTTGTCTGATGCGAGACGGTTATTCATTTAAATCAGAGAATAATGGTTGTTCTATTTATATGAGTAATATCTTTTATGGTCATGCACCCTTGATGAGTGGTCTATTTTTGTTGAATCTCGATAATAGTGATACATATTCATAGTATTGAAGCCAAAAGATACAAGTTTAACAATGATAGTGCAACTTATTTGTGGCACCTCCGTTTAGGTCATATTGGTGTAAAGCGCATGAAGAAACTACATGCTGATGGGCTTTTGGAATCACTTGATTATGAATCACTTGATGCTTGCGAACCATGCCTCATGGGCAAGATGACTAAGACTCAATTCTGTGGAACAATGGAGCGAGCAACAGACCTATTGGAAATAATACATACTGATGTATGCGGTCCGATGAGTGTTGAGGCTCATGGCGGGTATCATTATTTTCTGACCTTCACAAATGATTTGAGCAGATATGGGTATATCTACTTGATGAAACATATATAAGTCTGAAACATTTGAAAAGTTCAAAGAATTTCAGAGTGAAACATTCTATGATGTCTCTTACTGATTTACCGCTATCGTTTTGGGGTTATTCTTTAGAGACGGTTGCATTCACATTAAATAGGGCACCATCTAAATCCGTTGAGACGACAACATATGAACTGTGGTTTGGCAAGAAACCAAGTTGTCGTTTCTTAAAGTTTGGGGCTGCGATGCTTGTGTGAAAAGGCTTCAACCTGATAAGCTCGAACCCAAATCTGAAAAATGTGTCTTCATAGGATACCCAAAGGAAACTGTTGGGTACACCTTCTATCACAAATCCGAAGGCAAGATATTCGTTGCTAAGAATGGATCCTTTCTAGAGAAGGAGTTTCTCTCGAAAGAAGTGAGTGGGAGGAAAGTAGAACTTGATGAGGTAATTGTACCTTCTCCCGAATTAGAAAGTAGTCCATCATAGAAATTAGTTCCAGTGATTCCTACACCAATTAGTGAGGAAGCTAATGATGATGATCATAAAACTTCTGATCAAGTTACTACCGAACCTCGTAGGTCAACCAGAGTAAGATCCGCACCAGAGTGGTACATTAATTCTGTTCTGGAGGTCATGTTACTTGACCCTGATGAACCTACGAACTATAAGGAAGCGATGATGAGCCCAGATTCCGCGAAATGGCTTGAGGCCATGAAATATGAGATGGGATCCATGTATGAGAACAAAGTGTGGACTTTGGTTGACTTGCCCGATGATCAGCAAGCCATAGAGAATAAATGGATCTTCAAGAAGAAGACTGACGTTGACGGTAATGTTACTGTCTACAAAGCTCGACTTGTTGCGAAAGGTTTTCGACAAGTTTAAGGAGTTGACTACGATGAGACCTTCTCACCCGTAGCGATACTTAAGTCTGTCCGAATCATGTTAGCAATTGCCGCATTTTATGATTATGAAATTTGGCAAATGGATGTCAAAACTGCATTCCTTAATGGATATCTTAAAGAAGTGTTGTATATGATGCAACCAGAAGGTTTTGTCGATCCAAAAGGTGCTAACAAAGTGTGCAAGCTCCAACGATCCATTTAGGGACTGGTGCAAACCTCTCGGAGTTGGAATATACGCTTTGATAGTGTGATCAAAGCATATGGCTTAATACAAACTTTTGGAGAAGCCTGTATTTACAAGAAAGTGAGTGCGAGCTCTGTAGCATTTCTGATATTATATGTGGATGACATATTGTTGATCGGAAATGATACTGAAGGATACTTGAATAAGAATTTTTCAATGAAAGACCTCGGTGAAGCTGCTTATATATTGGGCATCAAGATCTATAGAGATAGATCAAGACGCTTAATTGGACTTTCACAAAGCACATACCTTGATAAAGTTTTGAAGAAGTTTAAAATGGATCAGTCAAAGAAAGGGTTCTAGCCTGTGTTACAAGGTGTGAAGTTGAGTCAGACTCGATGCCCGACCACTGTAGAAGATAGAGAGAAAATGAAAATCGTTCCCTGTGCCTCAGCCATAGGTTCTATCATGTATGCAATGTTGTGTACCAGACTTGATGTGTGCCTTGCTATTAGTTTGGCAGGGAGGTACCAAAGTAATCCAGGAGTGGATCACTGGACGATGGTCAAGAACATCCTGAAATACCTGAAAAGGACTAAGGATATGTTTCTCATTCATGGAGGTGACAAAGAGCTCGTCGTAAATGGTTACATCGATGCAAGCTTTGACACTGATCCAGATGACTCTAATTCACAAACCGGATACGTATTTATATTGAATGGTGGAGCTTTCAGTTGGTGCAGTTCTAAGCAGAGCGTCATGGCTGGGTCTACGTGTGAAGCGGAGTACATAGCTGCTTCGGAAGTAGCAAATGAAGGAGTCTGGATGAAGGAGTTCATATCCGATCTAGGTGTCATACCTAGTGCATCGGGTCCAATGAAAATCTTTTGTGACAATACTGGAGCAACTGCCTTGGCGAAGGAATCCAGATTTCACAAGAGAATCAAACACATCAAAAGACGCTTCAATTCCATCCGTGATCAAGTCAAGGAGGGAGACATAGAGATTTCCAAGATACATACGGATCTGAATGTTGCAGACCCGTTGACTAAGCTTCTCTCACGAGCAAAACATGATCAGCACCAAGACTCCATGGGTGTTAGAATCATTACTATGTAATCTAGATTATTGACTCTAGTGCAAGTGGGAGATTGAAGGAAATATGCCCTAGAGGCAATAATAAAGTTATTATTTATATTTCCTTATATCATGATGAATGTTTATTATTCATGCTAGAATTGTATTAACCGGAAACTTAGTACATGTGTGAATACATAGACAAACAGAGTGTCCCTAGTGTGCCTCTACTTGACTAGCTCGTTAATCAAAGATGGTTAAGTTTCCTAGCCATAGACATGTGTTGTCATTTGATGAACGGGATCACATCATTAGAGATTGATGTGATGGACAAGACCCATCTGTTAGCTTAGCATAATGATCGTTTAGTTTTATTGCTATTACTTTCTTCATGACTTATACATGTTCCTCAGACTATGAGATTATGCAACTCCTGAATATCGGAGGAACACCTTGTGTGCTATCAAATGTCACAACATAAATGGGTGATTATAAAGATGCTCTACAGGTGTCTCCGATGGTGTTTGTTGAGTTGGCATAGATCGAGATTAGGATTTGTCACTCCGTGTATCGAAGAGGTATCTCTTGGCCCTCTCGGTAATGCACATCACTATGAGCCTTGCAAGCAATGTGACTAATGAGTTAGTCACGGGATGATGCATTACGGAACGAGTAAAGAGACTTGCCGGTAACGAGATTGAACTAGGTATGATGATACCGACCATCGAATCTCGGGCAAGTAATATACCGATGACAAAGGGAACAACATATTTTGTTATGTGGTTTGACTTATAAAGATCTTCGTAGAATATGTAGGAGCCAATATGAGCATCCATGTTCCGCTATTGGTTATTGACTGGAGATATGTCTCGGTCATGTCTACATAGTTCTCGAAACCGTAGGGTCCGCATGCTTAACGTTCGATGACGATTTGTATTATGAGTTATGTGATTTGATGACCGAAGATTGTTCAGAGTCCCAGATGAGATCACAGACATGGCGAGGAGTCTCGAAATGGTCGAGACATAAAGATTGATATATTGGACGATGTTATTTGGACACCGGATGAGTTCCGTGAGGTACCGGATAACTATCGGAGTGCCGGAGGGTTATCGGAACTCCCCGGGGAACTAATGGGCCTTAGTGGGGAGAGAGGAAGGGCCGTACATTCGGTGCTTGGATCGGTTGGATCGCGAAGACGTTCGACTACATCAACCGCGTTACTAAACGCTTCCGCTTTCGGCCTACGAGGGTACGTGGACACACTCTCCCCGCTCGTTGCTATGCATCTCCTAGATAGATCTTGCGTGATCATAGGTAAATTTTTTGAAATATTGCATTCCCCAACAATGATCAAACATGGTTTAGTTGATTTGGATCATGTATCATTTAGATGACTTGAGGGATGTCTATCTAAGTGGGAGTTCTTAAGTAATATGATTAATTGAACTTAATTTATCATGAACTTAGTCTTTCTAGTATTTGCATATCTATGTTGTAGATCAATAGCTTGCGATGTAGCTCCCCGTTTATTTTTTATATGTTCCTAGAAAAAAGTAAGTTCAAAGATGATAGTAGCAATGATGCGAAATGGGTCCGTGATCTGAGGATTATCCACATTGCTGCATGCTACCTCTTGAGCACTGCATTGGTTTTCCCTTGAAGAGGAAAGGGTGATGCAGTAAAGCAGCGTAAGTATTTCCCTCAGTTTTTGAGAACCAAGGTATCAATCCAGTAGGAGGCCACGCTCAAGTCCCTCGCACCTACACAAACAAATAAAAACCTCGCAACCAACGCAATAAAGGGGTTGTCAATCCCTTCACGGTCACTTACGAAAGTGAGATCTGATAGATATGATAAGATAATATTTTTGGTATTTTTATGATAAAGATGCAAAGTAAAATAAAAGCAAAGTAAACGGCGCCAGAAATAGCTTGTTGTCGGGAGATTAATATGATGGAAAATAGACCCGGGGGCCATAGGTTTCACTAGTGGCTTCTCTCGAGAGCATAAGTATTACGGTGAGTGAACAAATTACTGTTGAGCAATTGATAGAATTGAGCATAGTTATGAGAATATCTAGGTATGATCATGTATATAGGCATCACGTCCGTGATAAGTAGACCGACTCCTGCATGCATCTACTACTATTACTCCACACATCGACCGCTATCCAGCATGCATCTAGAGTATTAAGTTCATAAGAACAGAGTAACACTTTAAGCAAGATGACATGATGTAGAGGGATAAACTCATGCAATATGAAATAAACCCCATCTTGTTATCCTCAATGGCAACAATACAACATCTTGTTACTTGACCCATTCTGTTAGCTTAGCACTCGATCGTTTAGTATGTTGCTATTGCTTTCTTCATGACTTATAATGTTCCTATGACTATGAGATTATGCAACTCCCGTTTACCGGAGGAACACTTTGTGTGCTACCAAACGTCACAACATAACTGGGTGATTATAAAGGTGCTCTACATGTGTCTCCGAAGGTACTTGTTGGGTTGGCGTATTTCGAGATTAGGATATGTCACTCCGATTGTCGGAGAGGTATCTCTGGGCCCTCTCGGTAATGCACATCACTTAAGCCTTGCACGCATTGCAACTAATGAGTTTGTTGCGGGATGATGTATTACGGAACGAGTAAAGAGACTTGCCAGTAACGAGATTGAACTAGGTATTGAGATACCGACGATCGAATCTCGGGCAAGTAACATACCGATGACAAAGGGAACAACGTATGTTGTTATGCGGTCTGACCGATAAAGATCTTCGAAGAATATGTGGGAGCCAATATGAGCATCCAGGTTCCGCTATTGGTTATTGACCGGAGACGTGTCTCGGTCATGTCTACATAGTTCTCGAACCCGTAGGGTCCGCACGCTTAAAGTTCGATGACGGTTATATTATGAGTTTATGTGTTTTGATGTACCGAAGGTAGTTTGGAGTCCCAGATGAGATCGGGGACATGACGAGGAGTCTCGAAATGGCCGAGACGTAAAGATTGATATATTGGACGACTATATTCGGACTTCGGAAAGGTTCCGAGTGATTCGGGTATTTATCGGAGTACCGGAGAGTTACGGGAATTCGCCGGGGAGAAGTATTGGGCCTTATTGGGCCATACGGGAATAGAGGAGAGAGGCCAAAAGGAAGGAGGCGCCCACCCCCCCCCCCCTCTGGTCCGAATTGGACAAGGGGTGCAGCCCCCTTTTCCTTCTCCCTCTCCCCCTCTTTCCTTCTCTCCTACTCCAACAAGGAAAGGGGGAGTCCTACTCCCGGTGGGAGTAGGACTCCCCCCTTGGCGCGCCCTCCTCCTTGACCGGCTGCCTCCCCCTTGCTCCTTTATATACGGGGGCAGGGGGGCACCCCATAGAGACAACAATTGATCGTTTGATCTTTTAGCCGTGTGCGGTGCCCCCCTCCACCATAGTCCACCTCGATAATACTGCAGCGGTGCTTAGGCGAAGCCCTGCGTCGGTAGAACATGATCATCGTCACCACGCCGTCGTGCTGACGAAACTCTCCCTCAACATTCGGCTGGATCGGAGTTCGAGGGACGTCATCGGGCTGAACGTGTGCTGAACTCGGAGGTGCCGTGCGTTCGGTACTTGATCGGTCGGATCATGAAGACGTACGACTACATCAACCGCGTTGTGCTAACGCTTCTGCTTTTGGTCTACGAGGGTACGTGGACAACACTCCCCCCTCTCGTTGCTATGCATCACCATGATCTTGCGTGTGCGTAGGAATTTTTTAAATTACTACGTTCGCCAACAGTGGCATCCGAGCCTGGTTTTATGCGTTGATGTTATATGCACGAGTAGAACACAAGTGAGTTGTGGGCGATATAAGTCATACTACTTACCAGCATGTCATACTTTGGTTCGGCGGTATTGTTGGATGAAGCGGCCCAGACCGACATTACGCGTACGCTTACGCGAGACTTGTTCTTCCGACGTGCTTTGCACAGAGGTGGCTGGCGGGTGTCAGTTTCTCCAACTTTAGTTGAACCGAGTGTGGCTACGCCCGGTCCTTGCGAAGGTTAAAACAGCACCAACTTGACAAACTATCGTTGTGGTTTTGATGCGTAGGTAAGAACGGTTCTTGCTAAGCCCATAGCAGCCACGTAAAACTTGCAACAACAAAGTAGAGGACGTCTAACTTGTTTTTGCAGGGCATGTTGTGATGTGATATGGTCAAGACATGATGCTAAATTTTATTGTATGAGATGATCATGTTTTGTAACCGAGTTATCGGCAACTGGCAGGAGCCATATGGTTGTCGCTTTATTGTATGCAATGCAATCGCCCTGTAATGCTTTACTTTATCACTAAGCGGTAGCGATAGTCGTAGAAGCATAAGATTGGCGAGACGACAACGATGCTACGATGGAGATCAAGGTGTCGCGCCGGTGACGATGGTGATCATGACGGTGCTTCGGAGATGGAGATCACAAGCACAAGATGATGATGGCCATATCATATCACTTATATTGATTGCATGTGAAGTTTATCTTTTATGCATCTTATCTTGCTTTGATTGACGGTAGCATTATAAGATGATCTCTCACTAAATTATCAAAGTATAAGTGTTCTCCCTGAGTATGCACCGTTGCGAAAGTTCTTCGTGCTAAGACACCACGTGATGATCGGGTGTGATAGGCTCTACGTTCAAATACAACGGGTGCAAAACAGTTGCACACGCGGAATACTCAGGTTAAGCTTGACGAGCCTAGCATATAACAGATATGGCCTCGGAACACGGAGACCGAAAGGTCGAGCGTGAATCATATAGTAGATATGATCAACATAGTGATGTTCACCGTTGAAACTACTCCATCTCACGTGATGATCGGACATGGTTTAGTTGATATGGATCACGTGATCACTTAGAGGATTAGAGGGATGTCTATCTAAGTGGGAGTTCTTAAGTAAAATGATTAATTGAACTTAAATTTATCATGAACTTAGTCCTGATAGCCGTGTGCGGTGCCCCCCTCCACCATAGTCCACCTCGATAATACTGCAGCGGTGCTTAGGCGAAGCCCTGCGTCGGTAGAACATGATCATTTGTAACACCCTGAGAATCATGCTACAGTAACCCCCTGTGATTAAGCTAGTCATGTTGCTAAACAGGGCTTGATCACATTTGAATCACACCCTTTTCAAGCTCCTAGTTCAAACTTCAAATATAATTAAAGTGGAAAATAAAAGTTTTCAAAAATTCAAACAGAAATGTTCAGTGGGTTCTAAATAATACACTGGTAATTATGGTGGAGAAAACACATTTTTATAAAATGTCTAAATACTTTTAAATGAAATAAAACAGAAAAGGAAATAAACAAATAAAAGAAAAGGCAAAACAAAACAGAAAACAGAACAAAAAAAAAAGAACGAAAGCCCCCCCCCCACTGGACCTGGCCCAACTGGGCCACCCCAGGCCCAGCCGGCCGGCCCAACCCCCCCTCACCTTATCCCCTGCCCCCCCCCACCGACAGCCTCACCACCCACTCCTCCCGAAATATCTCCTCTGCCCCCCCGATCGGGATCGAGGAGGAGGCGCTCGACCCCGTCGCCGACCGCCCCCGCGCCCTCGCCTCGCCGGAGTACTGCCTCGCCGGCCTGCCTCCTCCTCCTCGCCGGCCTGCGCCTCGACACGGCATCGCCGTCGCCCCCGTCTCCCCCTCGACCCCACTGCCGTGACCCTGCATCCCTCGGTGAGGCCACCGGCCTCCGTCGCCCGCCCCTCTCCTCTCGGTCACCGCCGCCCCGCTCGCGCTCCGACGCGCCCAGACGCGCCCCGCCGCGCCTGTCCACGCACGCGCGCCCGCACGGCCTTCGCCCGTGCGCGCCCCGACCGCGCGCCCGCGTCGGCCACGCCCCGCCTGCCCCCCCTCGTCCTCGCGCACCCCGAGCTCCTCCGTCCGCACCGATGGTCCCCGCGTGCTCCTGGCACTCCCAGGACCCCGTAGAGCCCCACGTCTGGCCTTCCCGTGCCTCCCATCGCCGTGCCCGTGCAACCCCGAACTCCGGCCGCCGCTAAGCTCACCGCCGATGCCGTTTCCGGCCATCTCCGGACGAACCACTACCACCATCCGGCGCGGATCGTCTTGGCCGTTCGAACGCGACCAAGCGCGCGTGAAACGGACCCCTGTGGCCGAATTCCGGCCACGGCCGAGGCTCGTCGCCGTGTACGGGCTCGCCGGAGTGCCCTCCCGCCGGCGTCCGACGTGGCACACCTGGGGCCACCCCCTGGGTCACTGCCAGTGGGCCCCCTAGTCACCTGTTGACCAGTTGACCTGGTCAACTGGGCTGACTGGGCAGCCCCAGCCACTGACGTGCGGGCCCCACCCCTTAAAATAAATAATTAAAATGATTTTATAATTAAAAGTAATTAGTTTAACTAATTAGTCACTGACATGTGGGACCCAGCTGCTAATTAACCACGTTTAATTAAAATAACCCACTATTAGCCCTCTCTCTATGACATGTAGGACCCACTGGTCAGTTTGACCTGGTCAGCGAGTCTGTTGACTGCTGACATCATCAGCACGTCATGCTGACGTCATTTTATTCTTTCTGTTAATTAAATAATTCCAGAAATTCAAATAAACTTTGAAAATTCATATCTTTTAAACCGTAACTCGGATGAAAATGATTTCTATATGAAAGTTGCTCAGAACGACGAGACGAATCCGAATACGCAGTCCGTTCATCCACCACACCTCCCTAACCTATCGAACTAGCAACTTTACCCCTCCGGTCCGTCTGTCCGAAAACGCGAAACATCGGGAATACCTCCCGGATGTTTCCCCCCTTCACCGGTACCACCTACTGTCGCATTAGGACACCCCTAGCACCGCTCATTGTCATGTCACGCATCGTCATGCTTATGTTTGCATTGTATTTACTGTTTCTTCCCCCTCTTCTCTCCGGTAGACTACGAGACCGACACTGCTGCTGCCCAGTTTGACTACGGAGTTGACGACCCCTCCTACTTGCCAGAGCAACCAGGCAAGCCCCCCCCCCTTTGATCACCAGATATCGCCTACTCTAATCTCTACTGCTTGCATTAGAGTAGTGTAGCATGTTACTGCTTTTCGATATCCTATTCTGATGCATAGCCTATCCTTGCTACTATTGTTACTACCTTTACCTGCAATCCTACATGCTTAGTATAGGATGCTAGATTTCCATCAGTGGCCCTACATTCTTGTCCGTCTGCTGTGCTATACTATCGGGCCGTGATCACCTGGGCGGTGATCACGGGCATATACTTATATACTATATACATGACACATGTGATGACTAAAGTCGGGTCGGCTCGTAGGAGTACCCGCAAGTGGATCTTTGTGGCGGAGCGACAGGGCAGGTTGAGACCGCCTAGGTGAGAGGTGGGCCTAGCCCTGGTCGGCGTTCGCGGATACTTAACACGCTTAACGAGATCTTGGTATTTGATCTGAGTCTGGCCATTTGGTCTATACGCACTAACCATCTACGTGGGAGTAGTTATGGGTATCCCGACGTCGTGGTATCAGCCGAAGCTCTTTTGACGTCAGCGACTGAGTGGCGCGCGCCGTGTTGGACCGCTTTGACGTAACCGCCGTGATCGTGTGGGTTGCTAGGTCTGCTCACGGCCGCGTTCGCAACGTGCAGGTGTGCATAGGGCGATGGGCCCAGACCCCTGCGCGCATAGGTTTAGACCGGCGTGCTGACCTCTCTGTTGAGCCTAGGTGGGGCTGCGACGTGTTGATCTTACGAGGCCGGGCATGACCCAGAAAAGTGTGTCCGGCCAATTGGGATCGAGCGTGTTGGGTTATGTGGTGCACCCCTGCAGGGAAGTTTATCTATTCGAATAGCCGTGTCCCTCGGTAAAAGGACGACCCGGAGTTGTACCTTGAGCTTATGACAACTAGAACTGGATACTGAATAAAATACACCCTTCCAAGTGCCAGATACAACCCGGTGATTGCTCTCTAACAGGGCGACGAGGAGGGGATCGCCGGGTAGGATTATGCTATGCGATGCTACTTGGAGGACTTCAATCTACTCTCTTCTACATGCTGCAAGATGGAGATGGCCAGAAGCGTAGTCTTCGACAGGACTAGCTATCCCCCTCTTATTCCGGCATTCTGCAGTTCAGTCCACTGATATGCCTCTTTACACATATACCCATGCATATGTAGTGTAGCTCCTTGCTTGCGAGTACTTTGGATGAGTACTCACGGTTGCTTCTCTCCCTCCTTTTCCCCCTTTCCTTTCTATCTGGTTGTCGCAACCAGATGTTGGAGTCCAGGAGCCAGACGCCACCGTCGACGACGACTCCCACGGCACTGGAGGTGCCTACTACTACGTGCAGGCCGCTGACGACGACCAGGAGTAGTTAGGAGGTCCCAGGCAGGAGGCCTTGCCTTTTCGATCGTTGCTACTTTTGTGCTAGCCTTCTTAAGGCAAAACTTGTTTAACTTATGTCTGTACTCAGACATTGTTGCTTCCGCTGACTCGTCTGTGATCGAGCACTTGTATTCGAGCCCTCGAGGCCCCTGGCTTGTATTATGATGCTTGTATGACTTATTTATGTTTTAGAGTTGTGTTGTGATATCTTCCCGTGAGTCCCTGATCTTGGTCGTACACATTTGCGTGCATGATTAGTGTACGGTCAAATCGGGGGCGTCACAAGTTGGTATCAGAGCCGACTGCCTGTAGGAACCCCCCTTCCACACTCCTTGGCCGAAGTCGAGTCTAGTCATTGCAAAAACTTTTACTAACATGGCTGTGCGGCTTATGGGCCCACATCGCCATTGGGTGGTACTAGGATCTTTTACTCCTCGACCTTTACTCTGGGACTCTGAACTCTCTTCTACTCGGGTTAAACGAATTTACTAACTCTAACACTAGGATCCCGTGACCGCGTTCACCCCAAAGATGGATAAACCATAGATGTTTCTTAGATAGTATTTTGAACCATTCACACACTGTCATTTGACTCCTTTGAAACGTCTTTGCTTTCAGATGGAACCCACGAGGCAGGTTGTTCGCCACACGATGGCCATTGGTGCCTCGGGATCACCTGCGGTGCTAGCTGAGATGATGACCTATCTGGGTTATCGCTGGCACCCTGAGTACACCGTCTACGAAGAGTACCAGGACTTTAACCAGGAGCAGTACCGTGCCATCGTCCACCTCTACTCTCGGGAGTACGACTCCACTACTGTGCTGCACACCGCACATGGTGTTGGTGTGACCATCGATATGGCTGTCCACGATGCAGCCTATGCTGCTCTGACACGTCTTCGTGGAGAGTATCAGGAGTTGGACACCTCCCCTTTCAGGCACATTGCTATCGCCTCTGATGTTGGTGCAGAGGGATACTATACTGCTGCCTACTCCACTGTCACCCGAGAGCCCTTCTACCATCAGCACCTGGTTCTGCATGCTGATGGGCTGGATCGAGCTAACCGAGCTCTTCGCCACGAGATGTACACCACCCGTCAGCACCTTTACCGTGCTCTGACGCTGCTGCACCCCTTTGTCCGGTCTGGACAGGTACCGCGCGCTGCGATCTACCCAGCCAGGACCGTGATGCCCCACGGTGTCGGTTGGCCAGAGGTGGGAGGCTACTCTCCCGCACTTGGTCCTCTTCTGCCACCTGAGCGTCGGGCTCTACACCTGAGTATCCGCGGCCCCCAGTCTGCTGACGTGGAGGGCTATCTGTTGCCTCACTACCAGCTGTCGGGCTACGATTACCTCCACAGTACCTCTTGGGACTGATGTAGGCTTGTTTGTAGTGTTAAAGGCATTCGCCGCGAGCCTGTGTGCCGCCTATGATGTTTTAGTCTATGTACTGAACCCTGTGTACTGAACTCTATGCATGAACCCTTTTGTAAGCTATGCCGACTACTATGTAGTAGCTATCGTGCTCCTTTCGTTACGCATGTTTCATCATGAATGATTCTTGTCATTGCAAATTTTCTAAATGCTGAACTACCCCTGTTATATATTAGCAGGATGGTTAGACCAGGTGGTCGTGGTCGTGGTGGCGATGCCCCACCACCACCTGAGTACATGGCTGGTATGATCCAACAGTTCGAACTGAACCGCCAATTCATGGAAAATATGATGGCTCAGTTTCCTCGCCCCAATATGAACCAGCAGCCAGCCCAAGTGACTCTTCAAGATTTCATACGCCTCAACCCAACCATCTACCGCAGCTCAACTCAGCCTTTGGATGCTGATGACTGGCTCCGTGACATCACCTATGAGATGGAGTCTGCTGATGTAGCCCCTGCCAGCTATGTCAATTTTGCTTCCTTCTTCTTGAAGGGACCCGCAGCTCAATGGTGGGACAGCCACAGGCGTACTCTGCCAGCTGGAACAATCATCACATGGCCAGACTTCCAAGCTGCTTTCCGTGCCCGCTTCATTCCTCAAGGAGTCATGGACCGGAAGAAGCGTGAGTTCCGCAACCTCACCCAAGGCAACAAAACTGTCGAAGCTTATCAGCGGGAGTTTCTGGACTTGTCCCGCTATGCTGAAGAAGACATTGCAACTGATGCACGCAGACAGGAGAAGTTCCGTGATGGCCTTCAAGCTGACATCAAGCTCGCACTTCTAGTGCATGACTTTGCCGATTTCGCCACCTTGGTGAATAAGGCCATCAATGTCGAGACTGGTCTGCAGGAATACCAGAGCTCTCAGAGGCGCAACCGTGACACGGGCTCATCTTCGGGCTCGCCCTCACGGAAGCGTAAGATATGGATCCCGAACAGCATGTATCGTCCAAATGCACCTGCTCCCAGGAAATCTTATGCTGCACCGCGTCTGCCTCCTCCACCATCTAAGCAGTCAAAGCTACCAGCTCCCCCACCTGGGGCTCCTGTTCCCACTCCCGATAATGGTCTGTGCTTCAAGTGTGGTTAACCGGGCCACTTTGCCAGGAACTGCTATCAGAACCAGAATCAACTGGCCCTTCCAGCAGCTGGCCGTGGTAACAACCAGCCCCGCAACAACAATGCTAAGTCTCATGGTCGCGCTCATGCCAACCACGTTGATCTCAGCGAAGCTCAAGACCAGCCTGCTACTGTGATGGGTACACTCCTCGTAAATTCAGTACCAGCATCCGTTTTATTTGATACAGGAGCATCCCATTCATTCATTTCAGCAGAATTTGCATTCCTGCATGGTATTAATCACGAGGAGATAAACACTCCGCTAGTGGTACACACCCCTGCGGGCCAATGTCAAGCCTCTATGGTTAGTCGCGATGTTACTGTTGAAATCGAAGGACTGGAATTTCTTGTCTCTCCCATCGTACTGAAGTCCTGTAGCATTGATCTCATTCTGGGAATGAATTGGTTAAAAGCGCATACTGCTTCAATAGTTTGCACCACTAAGACCGTCCATCTGCTGCACCCTTCAGATGAGATAGTTACTTACCAAGCCCATCTGGTGCAAAATGCCGAGGCAAGGCTCTATGCATTGAATGCATTGAACGCTGCACCACTCGAGGGCATTGAAAACATTCCCGTCGTGCGTGAATTCCTCGACGTCTTTCCTGAAGAACTTCCGGGGATTCCCCCTGCTAGAGCTGTCGAATTCATCATCGACTTGAAACCAGGCACCACTCCTATAGCCAAGCGACCTTACAAAATGCCGCCGCATGAACTCCTTGAGCTTAAGGAGGAAATTGACAAGTCTCTTCGCAAAGGATTCATTCGCCCAAGTTGCTCTCCTTGGGGAGCACCTTCTCTCTTTGTCAAGAAGAAGGATGGGACAAACCGATTAGTTCAAGACTACCGTCCTATAAACCAAGCTACCATTCAGAATAAATACCCTCTTCCTCGGATCAATGATCTGTATGATCAACTGGCGGGTTCGTCAGTGTTCTCTAAGCTCGACTTGAGGTTGGGCTACCACCAGATCCGTGTTCGCGAAGAGGATATCCCAAAGACCGCCTTCGTGACTCGCTATGGTTCATACGAGTACACCGTCATGTCTTTCGGTTTAACCAATGCTCCAGCCACCTTCTCTCGTCTGATGAACTACATATTCATGGATTACCTCGACAAGTTCGTCGTGGTTTATCTGGATGATATCCTGATATTTTCCAAGAACGAAGAAGAACATGCGGAACATCTCCGACTTGTGCTGGAAAAGCTACGAGAACATCAACTATATGCCAAGTTCTCCAAATGTGAATTCTGGCTACCGGAAGTAACCTATCTTGGGAATGTCATCTCTAAGGATGGTATTGCCGTCAACCCTGAACGAGTTCAGGCTATTCTTGATTGGACTCCTCCCAAGAACGTTAAGCAAGTCAGAAGTTTTCTCGGTCTCGCCAGCTATTGCCGTCGATTCGTCGAGAACTTCTCTAAGATCGCCAGGCCTCTGACTAACCTGTTGCATAAGGGTGTCAAGTTCCAATGGACAGACAAATGTCAGGAAAGTTTCCAGGCACTCAAAGACAAGTTGACTTCTGCCCCAGTTTTAGCTCCACCTGATACTAAGAAGGACTTCGTCATTTACTGCGACGCTTCCCGTCAAGGATTAGGCTGTGTCCTAATGCAAGACCGCAAAGTGATTGCTTATGCCTCTCGACAATTGCGCCCTCACGAAGAGAACTACCCAGTTCACGACCTCGAACTTGCTGCTGTCATTCATGCGCTGAAGCAGTGGCGACATTACCTTCTCGGTAATCGTTGCGAGATCTTCACCGACCACCAAAGTCTGAAGTATCTGTTTACTCAACCAGATCTGAACCTCCGTCAGCAGAGATGGATGGAGCTTGTTGCAGACTTTGACTTGGGTATTTCCTATACGCCAGGCAAGGCTAATGTAATGGCTGATGCCTTGAGCCGCAAGTCTTACTGCAACCACCTCCAGGTTCATAAAGTTCAGCCCTCGCTTGTTGAAGAATTCAGGAAGCTGAACCTCCATATTGTTCCTCCGGGTGCACTCGCTCCCCCTCCTAAACAATTTGGCAAGGTGAACCTCCACGTTGTTACCCAGGGTTCCCTCAATACCCTAGTTGCTAAACCAGATCTCGAGGACAGCATCAAAAGGCTACAGAAGTATGACTCTGAAGCCTACAAGATTAAGCGCTACCTCGCAGGAGGAAAGCCCTCATTCTTCACCATTTCTGAAGATGGCACCCTATACTTCAAGGGCCGCCTAGTGGTGCCATGTGCAGAGAAAAACCTGGATATGACACAGGAAGTTATGAAAGAAGCTCATGATACGCCTCTGTGTATCCATCCTGGTAGTACAAAGATGTATCAAGATATCCGTCAGAGATTCTGGTGGACTAATATGAAGCAAGACATTGCTCGTTATGTTGCTGAGTGTGACGTTTGCCGTCGTATCAAAGCAGAACATCAAAGGCCTGCTGGAACTCTGCAACCTATCTCTATTCCTGAATGGAAATGGGACCATGTTGAGATGGACTTCGTCACTGGATTTCCCAAATCGCAGAAAGGTAATGATGCTATTCTTGTCGTCATTGACCGGCTTTCCAAAGTTGCACATTTCCTGGCAGTCAAAGAAACGATCACTGCTAGCCAGTTGGCAACGCTCTATATGTCCAGGATTGTTTCGCTCCACGGTATTCCATTGGTTATCAGTTCAGACCGTGGTAGCTTATTCACTTCAAGATTCTGGGCAAGTTTCCAAGAAGCAATGGGAACTCATCTGTCATTCAGTACTGCGTTTCATCCTCAATCGCAAGGACAAGTTGAACGCGTCAATCAAGTTCTCGAAGACATGCTTCGAGCTTGCGTTATTTCCTTCGGCAAGAAATGGGAGGAATCTCTCCCGTATGCTGAGTTCTCTTATAATAATAGCTATCAAGCTAGTCTGAAGATGGCCCCCTTCGAAGTGTTATATGGACGAAAGTGCCGAACCCCCCTGAACTGGTCAGAAACTGGGGAACGTCCACTCTTCGGTCCGGATATTATCCAAGATGCCGAAGAACAAGTCCGCATTATTCGCGAGAATCTCAAGACTGCTCAGTCACGTCAGAAGAGTCAGTATGACCGTCATCATAAAGACATGGTCTATCAACCTGGCGAAAAGGCTTATCTTCGAGTCACACCTATGAAGGGTGCTCACCGCTTCGGGATCAAGGGCAAACTAGCTCCTCGCTATATTGGCCCATTCACTATTCTCGAAAGGCGTGGAAAAGTGGCATACCAACTGGAACTACCGCCGAACCTTTCGCAGGTTCACGATGTGTTCCATGTGTCACAGCTCCGCCGTTGCTTCAAGGATCCAATCCGAGCTGTGGATCATGAAGTGCTCGAATTGCAGCAAGACCTCTCCTATAAGGAGCATCCGGTCCGCATTCTCGACCAAGCTGAACGCCGCACACGTCAGAAGGCGATCAAGTTTCTCAAAGTCCAGTGGTCGCACCATTCTGAAGATGAGGCCACTTGGGAACGAGAGGATCGTCTGCGCGAAGAATACCCCGCACTGTTTCCTTCTACCTCCTAAATCTCAGGACGAGATTTCTTGTAGTGGAGGAGATTTGTAACACCCTGAGAATCATGCTACAGTAACCCCCTGTGATTAAGCTAGTCATGTTGCTAAACAGGGCTTGATCACATTTGAATCACACCCTTTTCAAGCTCCTAGTTCAAACTTCAAATATAATTAAAGTGGAAAATAAAAGTTTTCAAAAATTCAAACAGAAATGTTCAGTGGGTTCTAAATAATACACTGGTAATTATGGTGGAGAAAACACATTTTTATAAAATGTCTAAATACTTTTAAATGAAATAAAACAGAAAAGGAAATAAACAAATAAAAGAAAAGGCAAAACAAAACAGAAAACAGAACAAAAAAAAAAGAACGAAAGCCCCCCCCCCCCACTGGACCTGGCCCAACTGGGCCACCCCAGGCCCAGCCGGCCGGCCCAACCCCCCGTCACCTTATCCCCTGCCCCCCCCCCCACCGACAGCCTCACCACCCACTCCTCCCGAAATATCTCCTCTGCCCCCCCCCCCCGATCGGGATCGAGGAGGAGGCGCTCGACCCCGTCGCCGACCGCCCCCGCGCCCTCGCCTCGCCGGAGTACTGCCTCGCCGGCCTGCCTCCTCCTCCTCGCCGGCCTGCGCCTCGACACGGCATCGCCGTCGCCCCCGTCTCCCCCTCGACCCCACTGCCGTGACCCTGCATCCCTCGGTGAGGCCACCGGCCTCCGTCGCCCGCCCCTCTCCTCTCGGTCACCGCCGCCCCGCTCGCGCTCCGACGCGCCCAGACGCGCCCCGCCGCGCCTGTCCACGCCCGCGCGCCCGCACGGCCTTCGCCCGCGCGCGCCCCGACCGCGCGCCCGCGTCGGCCACGCCCCGCCTGCCCCCCCCCCCTCGTCCTCGCGCACCCCGAGCTCCTCCGCCCGCACCGATGGTCCCCGCGTGCTCCTGGCACTCCCAGGACCCCGTAGAGCCCCACGTCTGGCCTTCCCGTGCCTCCCATCGCCGTGCCCGTACAACCCCGAACTCCGGCCGCCGCTAAGCTCACCGCCGATGCCGTTTCCGGCCATCTCCGGACGAACCACTACCACCATCCGGCGCGGATCGTCTTGGCCGTTCGAACGCGACCAAGCGCGCGTGAAACGGACCCCTGTGGCCGAATTCCGGCCACGGCCGAGGCTCGTCGCCGTGTACGGGCTCGCCGGAGTGCCCTCCCGCCGGCGTCCGACGTGGCACACCTGGGGCCACCCCCTGGGTCACTGCCAGTGGGCCCCCTAGTCACCTGTTGACCAGTTGACCTGGTCAACTGGGCTGACTGGGCAGCCCCAGCCACTGACGTGCGGGCCCCACCCCTTAAAATAAATAATTAAAATGATTTTATAATTAAAAGTAATTAGTTTAACTAATTAGTCACTGACATGTGGGACCCAGCTGCTAATTAACCACGTTTAATTAAAATAACCCACTGTTAGCCCTCTCTCTATGACATGTAGGACCCACTGGTCAGTTTGACCTGGTCAGCGAGTCTGTTGACTGCTGACGTCATCAGCACGTCATGCTGACGTCATTTTATTCTTTCTGTTAATTAAATAATTCCAGAAATTCAAATAAACTTTGAAAATTCATATCTTTTAAACCGTAACTCGGATGAAAATGATTTCTATATGAAAGTTGCTCAGAACGACGAGACGAATCCGAATACGCAGTCCGTTCATCCACCACACCTCCCTAACCTATCGAACTAGCAACTTTCCCCCTCCGGTCCGTCTGTCCGAAAACGCGAAACATCGGGAATACCTCCCGGATGTTTCCCCCCTTCACCGGTACCACCTACTGTCGCATTAGGACACCCCTAGCACCGCTCATTGTCATGTCACGCATCGTCATGCTTATGTTTGCATTGTATTTACTGTTTCTTCCCCCTCTTCTCTCCGGTAGACTACGAGACCGACACTGCTGCTGCCCAGTTTGACTACGGAGTTGACGACCCCTCCTACTTGCCAGAGCAACCAGGCAAGCCCCCCCCCCTTTGATCACCAGATATCGCCTACTCTAATCTCTACTGCTTGCATTAGAGTAGTGTAGCATGTTACTGCTTTTCGATATCCTATTCTGATGCATAGCCTATCCTTGCTACTATTGTTACTACCTTTACCTGCAATCCTACATGCTTAGTATAGGATGCTAGATTTCCATCAGTGGCCCTACATTCTTGTCCGTCTGCTGTGCTATACTATCGGGCCGTGATCACCTGGGCGGTGATCACGGGCATATACTTATATACTATATACATGACACATGTGATGACTAAAGTCGGGTCGGCTCGTAGGAGTACCCGCAAGTGGATCTTTGTGGCGGAGCGACAGGGCAGGTTGAGACCGCCTAGGTGAGAGGTGGGCCTGGCCCTGGTCGGCGTTCGCGGATACTTAACACGCTTAACGAGATCTTGGTATTTGATCTGAGTCTGGCCATTTGGTCTATACGCACTAACCATCTACGTGGGAGTAGTTATGGGTATCCCGACGTCGTGGTATCAGCCGAAGCTCTTCTGACGTCAGCGACTGAGTGGCGCGCGCCGTGTTGGACCGCTTTGACGTAACCGCCGTGATCGTGTGGGTTGCTAGGTCTGCCCACGGCCGCGTTCGCAACGTGCAGGTGTGCATAGGGCGATGGGCCCAGACCCCTGCGCGCATAGGTTTAGACCGGCGTGCTGACCTCTCTGTTGAGCCTAGGTGGGGCTGCGACGTGTTGATCTTACGAGGCCGGGCATGACCCAGAAAAGTGTGTCCGGCCAATTGGGATCGAGCGTGTTGGGTTATGTGGTGCACCCCTGCAGGGAAGTTTATCTATTCGAATAGCCGTGTCCCTCGGTAAAAGGACGACCCGGAGTTGTACCTTGAGCTTATGACAACTAGAACTGGATACTGAATAAAATACACCCTTCCAAGTGCCAGATACAACCCGGTGATTGCTCTCTAACAGGGCGACGAGGAGGGGATCGCCGGGTAGGATTATGCTATGCGATGCTACTTGGAGGAGTTCAATCTACTCTCTTCTACATGCTGCAAGATGGAGATGGCCAGAAGCGTAGTCTTCGACAGGACTAGCTATCCCCCTCTTATTCCGGCATTCTGCAGTTCAGTCCACTGATATGCCTCTTTACACATATACCCATGCATATGTAGTGTAGCTCCTTGCTTGCGAGTACTTTGGATGAGTACTCACGGTTGTTTCTCTCCCTCCTTTTCCCCCTTTCCTTTCTATCTGGTTGTCGCAACCAGATGTTGGAGTCCAGGAGCCAGACGCCACCGTCGACGACGACTCCCACGGCACTGGAGGTGCCTACTACTACGTGCAGGCCGCTGACGACGACCAGGAGTAGTTAGGAGGTCCCAGGCAGGAGGCCTTGCCTTTTCGATCGTTGCTACTTTTGTGCTAGCCTTCTTAAGGCAAAACTTGTTTAACTTATGTCTGTACTCAGACATTGTTGCTTCCGCTGACTCGTCTGTGATCGAGCACTTGTATTCGAGCCCTCGAGGCCCCTGGCTTGTATTATGATGCTTGTATGACTTATTTATGTTTTAGAGTTGTGTTGTGATATCTTCCCGTGAGTCCCTGATCTTGGTCGTACACATTTGCGTGCATGATTAGTGTACGGTCAAATCGGGGGCGTCACACGTCGGTAGAACATGATCATCGTCACCACGCCGTCGTGCTGACGAAACTCTCCCTCAACATTCGGCTGGATCGGAGTTCGAGGGACGTCATCGGGCTGAACGTGTGCTGAACTCGGAGGTGCCGTGCGTTCGGTACTTGATCGGTCGGATCATGAAGACGTACGACTACATCAACCGCGTTGTGCTAACGCTTCTGCTTTTGGTCTACGAGGGTACGTGGACAACACTCCCCCCTCTCGTTGCTATGCATCACCATGATCTTGCGTGTGCGTAGGAATTTTTTAAATTACTACGTTCGCCAACAGTGGCATCCGAGCCTGGTTTTATGCGTTGATGTTATATGCACGAGTAGAACACAAGTGAGTTGTGGGCGATATAAGTCATACTACTTACCAGCATGTCATACTTTGGTTCGGCGGTATTGTTGGATGAAGCGGCCCAGACCGACATTACGCGTACGCTTACGCGAGACTTGTTCTTCCGACGTGCTTTGCACAGAGGTGGCTGGCGGGTGTCAGTTTCTCCAACTTTAGTTGAACCGAGTGTGGCTACGCCCGGTCCTTGCGAAGGTTAAAACAGCACCAACTTGACAAACTATCGTTGTGGTTTTGATGCGTAGGTAAGAACGGTTCTTGCTAAGCCCATAGCAGCCACGTAAAACTTGCAACAACAAAGTAGAGGACGTCTAACTTGTTTTTGCAGGGCATGTTGTGATGTGATATGGTCAAGACATGATGCTAAATTTTATTGTATGAGATGATCATGTTTTGTAACCGAGTTATCGGCAACTGGCAGGAGCCATATGGTTGTCGCTTTATTGTATGCAATGCAATCGCCCTGTAATGCTTTACTTTATCACTAAGCGGTAGCGATAGTCGTAGAAGCATAAGATTGGCGAGACGACAACGATGCTACGATGGAGATCAAGGTGTCGCGCCGGTGACGATGGTGATCATGACGGTGCTTCGGAGATGGAGATCACAAGCACAAGATGATGATGGCCATATCATATCACTTATATTGATTGCATGTGAAGTTTATCTTTTATGCATCTTATCTTGCTTTGATTGACGGTAGCATTATAAGATGATCTCTCACTAAATTATCAAAGTATAAGTGTTCTCCCTGAGTATGCACCGTTGCGAAAGTTCTTCGTGCTAAGACACCACGTGATGATCGGGTGTGATAGGCTCTACGTTCAAATACAACGGGTGCAAAACAGTTGCACACGCGGAATACTCAGGTTAAGCTTGACGAGCCTAGCATATAACAGATATGGCCTCGGAACACGGAGACCGAAAGGTCGAGCGTGAATCATATAGTAGATATGATCAACATAGTGATGTTCACCGTTGAAACTACTCCATCTCACGTGATGATCGGACATGGTTTAGTTGATATGGATCACGTGATCACTTAGAGGATTAGAGGGATGTCTATCTAAGTGGGAGTTCTTAAGTAATATGATTAATTGAACTTAAATTTATCATGAACTTAGTCCTGATAGTATTTTGCAAATTATGTTGTAGATCAATAGCTCGCGTTGTTACTTCCCTGTGTTTATTTTTGATATGTTCCTACAGAAAAATTATGTTGAAAGATGTTAGTAGCAAAGATGCGGATTGGATCCGTGATCTGAGGATTATCCTCATTGCTGCACAAAAGAATTATGTCCTTGATGCACCGCTAGGTGACAGACCTATTGCAGGAGCATATGCAGACGTTATGAACGTTTGGCTAGCTCAATATGATGACCACTTGATAGTTTAGTGCACCATGCTTAACGGCTTAGAATCGGGACTTCAAAGACGTTTTGAACGTCATGGACCATATGAGATGTTCCAGGAGTTGAAGTTAATATTTCAAGCAAATACCCGAGTTGAGAGATATGAAGTCTTCAATAAGTTCTATAGCTAAAAGATGGAGGAGAATAGCTCAAGCAGTGAGCATGTGCTCAGATTTTCTGGGTACTACAATCGCTTGAATCAAGTGGGAGTTAATCTTCCAAATAAAATAGTGATTGACAGAATTTTCGAGTCACCATCACCAAGTTAGTAGAACTTCGTGATGAACTATAGTATGCAAGGGATGACGAAAGTAATTCTCGAGCTCTTCGTGATGCTGAAATCGACGAAGGTAGAAATCAAGAAAAACATCAAGTGTTGATGGTTGACGAGACCACTAGTTTCAAGAAAAGGGCAAAGGGAAGAAGGGGAACTTCAAGAAGAACGGCAAGCAAGTTGCTGCTCAAGTGAAGAAGCCCAAGTCTGGTCCTAAGCCTGAGACTAAGTGCTTCTACTGCAAAGGGACTGGTCACTGGAAGCGGAACTACCCCAAGTATTTGGTGGATAAGAAGGATGGCAAAGTGAAATAAGGTATATTGGATATACATGTTATTGATGTGTACTTTACTAGTGTTTATAGCAACCCCTCGGCATTTGATACTGGTTCAGTTGCTAAGAGTAGTAACTCGAAACGGGAGTTGCAGAATAAACAAAGACTAGTAAAAAGCGAGGTGACGATGTGTGTTGGAAGTAGTTCCAAGATTGATATGATTATCATCGCACACTCCCTATACTTTCGGGATTAGTGTTGAAACTAAGTAAGTGTTATTTGGTGTTTGCGTTGAGCATGAATATGATTTGATCATGTTTGTTGCAATACGGTTATTCATTTAAATTAGAGAATAATTGTTGTTCTGTTTACATGAATAAAACCTTCTATGGTCATACACCCAATAAAATGATTTGTTGGATCTCGATCGTAGTGATACACATATTAATAATAATGAGGCCAAAAGATGCAAAGTTAATAATGATAGTGCAACTTATTTGTGGCACTGCCGTTTAGGTCATATTGGTGTAAAGCGCATGAAGAAACTCCATGCCGATGGGATTTTGGAATCACTTGATTATGAATCACTTGATGCTTGCGAACCGTGCCTCATGGGCAAGATGACTAAAACGCCATTCTCCGGAACTATGGAGAGAGCAACAGATTTGTTGGAAATCATACATACAGATGTATGTGGTCCGATGAATGTTGAGGCTCGTGGCGGATATCGATATTTTCTCACCTTCACGGATGATTTAAGCATATATGGGTATATCTACTTAATGAAACACAAGTCTGAAACATTTGAAACGTTCAAAGAATTTCAGAGTGAAGTGGAGAATCATCGTAACAAGAAAATAAAAGTTTCTACGATATGATCGCAGAGGTTAAATATTAGAGTTACGAGTTTGGCCTTCAATTAAAACAATGTGGAATAGTTTCACAAACTCATGCCACCTGGAACACCACAGCATAATGGTGTGTCCGAACGTCATAACCGTACTTTATTGAATATAGTACAATCTATGATGTCTCTTACCGATTTGCCACTATCGTTTTGGGGTTATGCATTAGAGACAGCTGCATTCACGTTAAAACGGCACCATCTAAATCCGTTGAGACGACACCATATGAACTGTGGTCTGGCAAGAAACCAAAGTTGTCATTTCTTAAAGTTTGGGGTTGCGATGCTTATGTGAAAAAGTTTCATCCTCATAAGCTCAAACCCAAATCGAAGAAATGTGTCTTCATAGGATACCCAAAGGAGACAGTTGGGTACACCTTCTATCACAGATCCGAAGGCAAGACATTCGTTGCTAAGAATGGATCCTTTCTAGAGAAGGAGTTTCTCTCGAAACAAGTGAGTGGGAGGAAAGTAGAACTTGATGAGGTAATTGTACATGCTCCCTTATTGTAAAGTAGTTCATTGGAGAAACCAGTTTCTGTGACGCCTACACCAATTAGTGAGGAAGTTAATGATGATGATCATGGAACTTCAGATCAAGTTATTACTGAACCTCGTAGGTCAACCAGAGTAAGATCCGCACCAGAGTGGTACGGTAATCCTGTTCTGGAGGTTATGTTACTAGACCATGACGAACCTACGAACTTTGAAGAAGCGATGGTGAGCCCAGATTCCGCAAAATGGCTTGAAGCCATGAAATCTGAGATGGGATCCATGTATGAGAACAAAGTGTGGACTTTGGTTGACTTGCCCGATGATCGGCAAGCAATTGAGAATAAATGGATCTTCAAGAAGAAGACTAACGCTGACGGTAATCTTATTGTCTATAAAGCTCGACTTGTTGCAAAAGGTTTTCGACAAGTTCAAGGGATTGACTACGATGAGACCTTCTCACCCGTAGCGATGCTTAAGTCTGTCCGAATCATGTTAGCAATTGCCGCATTTTATGAAATCTGGCAAATGGATAAACAAAACTGCATTCCTTAATGGATTTATTAAAGAAGAGTTGTATATGATGCAACCAGAAGGTTTTGTCAATTCTAAAGGTGCTAACAAAATATGCAAGCTCCAGCGATCCATCTATGGACTGGTGCAAGCATCTCGGAGTTCGAATATACGCTTTGATAAGATGATCAAAGGATATAGTCTTATACAGACTTGCGGTGAACCCTGTATTTACAAGAAAGTGAGTGGGAGCACTACAACATTTCTGATAAGTATATGTGAATAACATATTGTTGATCAGAAATAATGTAGAATTATTCTGCAAAGCATAACGGAGTATTTGAAATGAGTTTTTCAAAGAAGGACCTCGGTGAAGCTGCTTACATATTGAGCATCAAGATCTATAGAGATAGATCAAGATGCTTGATAATTTTTTCAATGAGTACATACCTTGACAAGATTTTGAAGTAGTTCAAAATGGAACAGTCAAAGAAAGAGTTTCTTGCCTGTGTTACAAGGTGTGAAATTGAGTAAGACTCAAAGCCTAACCACGGCAGAAGATAGAAAGAGAATGAAAGTCATTCCCTATGCCTCGGCCATAGGTTCTATGAAGTATGCCATGCTGTGTACCAGATCTATTGTATACCCTACACTGATTTTGGCAAGGGAGTACAATAGTGATCTAGGAGTAGATCACTGGACGGCGGTCAAAATTATCCTTAGTGGAATAAGGATATGTTTCTCGATTATGGAAGTAACAAAAGGTTCGTCATAAAGGGTTACGTGGATGCAAGTTTTGACACTAATCTAGATGACTCTAAGTCTCGGTCTAGATACATATTGAAAGTGGGAGCAATTAGCTAGAGTAGCTCCGTGCAGAGCATTGTAGACATAGAAATTTGCAAAATACTTACGGATCTGAATGTGACAGACCCGTTGACTAAAATTATCTCACAAGCAAAACATGATCACACCTTAGTACTCTTTGGGTGTTAATCACATAGCGATGTGAACTACATTATTGACTCTAGTAAACCCTTTGGGTATTGGTCACATGACGATGTGAACTATGGGTGTTAATCACATGGTGATGTGAACTATTGATGTTAAATCACATGGCGATGTGAACTAGATTATTGACTCTAGTGCAAGTGGGAGACTGAAGGAAATATGCCCTAGAGGCAATAATAAAGTTATTATTTATTTCCTTATATCATGATAAATGTTTATTATTCATGCTAGAATTGTATTAACCGAAAACATAATACATGTGTGAATACATAGACAAACAGAGTGTCACTAGTATGCCTCTACTTGACTAGCTCGTTGATCAAAGATGGTTAAATTTCCTAGCCATTGAAATTGGTTGTCATTTGATTAACGGGATCACATCATTAGGAGAATGATGTGATTGACTTGACCCATTCCGTTAGCTTAGCACTTGATCGTTTAGTATGTTGCTATTGCTTTCTTCATGACTTATACATGTTCCTATGACTATGAGATTATGCAACTCCCGTTTACCGGAGGAACACTTTGTGTGCTACCAAACATCACAACGTAACTGGGTGATTATAAAGGTGCTCTACAGGTGTCTCCGAAGGTACTTGTTGGCTTGGCGTATTTCGAGATTAGGATTTGTCACTCCGATTGTCGGAGAGGTATCTCTGGGCCCTCTCGGTAATGCATATCACTTAAGCCTTGCAAGCATTGCAACTAATGAGTTTGTTGCGGGATGATGTATTACGGAACGAGTAAAGAGACTTGCCGGTAACAAGATTGAACTAGGTATTGAGATACCGACGATCGAATCTCGGGCAAGTAACATACCGATGACAAAGGGAACAACGTATGTTGTTATGCGGTCTGACCGATAAAGATCTTCGAAGAATATGTGGGAGCCAATATGAGCATCCAGGTTCCGCTATTGGTTATTGACCGAAGACGTGTCTCGGTCATGTCTACATAGTTCTCGAACCCGTAGGGTCCGCACGCTTAAAGTTCGATGACGGTTATATTATGAGTTTATGTGTTTTGATGTACCGAAGGTAGTTCGGAGTCCTAGATGAGATCGGGGACATGACGAGGAGTCTCGAAATGGCCGAGACGTAAAGATCGATATATTGGACGACTATATTCGGACTTCGGAAAGGTTCCGAGTGATTCGGGTATTTATCGGAGTACCGGAGAGTTACGGGAATTCGCCGGGGAGAAGTATTGGGCCTTACTGGGCCATACGGGAATACAGGAGAGAGGCCAAAAGGAAGGAGGCGCGCACCCCCCTCTGGTCCGAATTGGACAAGGGGTGCAGCCCCCTTTTCCTTCTCCCTCTCCCCCTCTTTCCTTCTCTCCTACTCCAACAAGGAAAGGAGGAGTCCTACTCCCGGTGGGAGTAGGACTCCCCCCTTGGCGCGCCCTCCTCCTTGGCCGGCCGCCTCCCCCTTGCTCCTTTATATACGGGGGCAGGGGGCACCCCATAGAGACAACAATTAATCGTTTGATCTTTTAGCCGTGTGCAGTGCCCCCCTCCACCATAGTCCACCTCGATAATACTGTAGCGGTGCTTAGGCGAAGCCCTGCGTCAGTAGAACATCATCATCGTCACCATGCCGTCGTGCTGACGAAACTCTCCCTCAACACTCGGCTGGATTGGAGTTCGAGGGACGTCATCAGGCTGAACGTGTGCTGAACTCGGAGGTGTCGTGCGTTCGGTACTTGATCGGTCGGATCGTGAAGACGTACGACTACATCAGCCGCGTTGTGCTAACGCTTCCGCTTTCGGTCTACAAGGGTACGTGGACAACACTCTCCCCTCTCGTTGCTATGCATCACCATGATCTTGCGTGTGCGTAGGAATTTTTTTGAAATTACTACGTTCGCCAACAGGAGAGGCTATGGTGTTGATGTAGAAGCCCTCCGTGATCAATGCCCCCTCCGGCGGGACGCCGGAAAAGGCCCCAAGATGGGATCTCACGGGTACAGAAGGTTGCGGCGGTGGAATCAGGTTTTCGTGGATGCTTCTGTTGGTTTGGGGGTACATAGGTATATATAGGAGGAAGAAGTACGTCGGTGGAGCAACGTGGGCCCCACGAGGGTGGAGGGCGCGCCCCCCTACCTCGTGCCCTCCTGGTTGCTTTCTTGACGTAGGGTCCAAGTCATCTGGATCACGTTTGTTCCGAAAATCACGTTCCCGATGGTTTCATTCCGTTTGGACTCCGTTTGATATTCTTTTTCTGCGAAACACTAAAATAGGCAAAAAAAAAAACAATTCTGGGTTGGGCCTCCGGTTAATAGGTTAGTCCCAAAAATAATATAAAAGTGTATAACAAAGCCCATTAATCATCCAAAATAGAATAGAATATAGCATGAAGCAATCAAAAACTATAGATACGTTGGAGACGTATCAAGCATCCCCTAGCTTAATTCCTGCTCGTCCTCGAGTAGGTAAATGATAAAAACAGAATTTTTGATGCGGAATGCTACTTGGCATAATTTTTTAATGTAACCCTCTTAATGTTGGTATGAATATTCAGATCCGAAAGATTCAAGATAAAAGTTTAATATTGACATAAAAGTAATAATACTTCAAGCATACTAACTAAGCAATTATGTCTTCTCAAAATAACATGGCCAAAGAAAGTTCATCCCTACAAAATCATATAGTTTAGTCATGCTCCATTTTCGTCACACAAGAATGCTCTCATCATGCACAACCCCGATGACAAGCCAAGCAATTGTTTCATACTTTAGTAATCTCAAACTTTTTCAACCTTCACGCAATACATGAGCGTGAGCCATGGATATAGCACTATGGGTGGAATAGAATATAATGATGGGGGTTATGTGGAGAAGACAAAAAAGAAGAAAGTCTCACATCAACGCGGCTAATCAACGGGCTATGGAGATGCCCATCAATTGATGTTAATGCGAGGAGTAGGGATTGCCATGCAACGGATGCACTAGAGCTATAAATGTATGAAAGCTCAACAAAAGAAACTAAGTGGGTGTGCATCCAACTTGCTTGCTCACGAAGACCTAGGGCATTTGGGGAAGCCCGTTGTTGGAATATACAAGCCAAGTTCTATAATGAAAAATTCCCACTAGTATATGAAAGTGACAAAACAAGAGACTCTCTATCATGAAAATCATGGTGCTACTTTGAAGCACAAGTGTGAAAAAGGATAGTAGCATTGTCCCTTTTTATTTATATTTTTTTGGGCCTTCTTTTTTTTGGCCTTTCTCTTTTTTTATTGGGACAATGCTCTATGAATGATGACATCGCACTTCTATTTATTTACAACTCAATGATTACAACTCGATACTAGAACAAAGTATGACTCTATATGAATGCCTCCGGCGGTATACCGGGATAGGCAATGAATCAAGAGTGACATGTATGAAAAATTATGAATGGTGGCTTTGCCACAAATACGATGTCAACTACATCATCATGCAAAGCAATATGACAATGATGAACGTGTCATGATAAACGGAACGGTGGAAAGTTGCATGGCAATGTATCTCGGAATGGCTATGGAAATGCCATAATAGGTAGGTATGGTGGCTGTTTTGAGGAAGATATAATGAGGTTTATGTGTGACAGAGCGTATCATATCACGGGGTTTGGATGCACCGGCGAAGTTTGCACCAACTCTCAATGTGAGAAAGGGCAATGCACGGTACCGAAGAGGCTAGCAATGATGGAAGGGTAAGAGTGGGTATAATCCATGGACTCAACATTAGTCATAAAGAACTCATATACTTATTGCAAAAATCTACAAGTCATCAAAAACCAAGCATTACGCGCATGCTCCTAGGGGGATAGATTGGTAGGAAAAGACCATCGCTCGTCCCCGACCGCCACTCATAAGGAAGACAATCAAAGAACACCTCATGTTTCAAATTTGTTACATAACGTTTATACGGGACTTGCAAACTTCAACACAAGTATTTCTCAATTTCACAACTACTCAACTAGCACAACTTTAATATCACTACCTCCATATCTCAAAACAATCATCAAGGATCAAACTTCTCTTAGTATTCAATACACTCATAAGAAAGTTTTTTACTAGTTTTGCATACCTAACATATTAAGATTAATTTCCCAATTTAAGCAAATTATCATGCTGTTTAAGACTCTAAAAATAATATAAGTGAAGCATGAGAGAATAATAGTTCCTATAAAATGAAACCACCGACGTGCTCTAAAAGATATAAGTGAAGCACTAGAGGAAAAAGTATATAGCTCAAAAGATATAAGCGAAGCGCATAGAGTATTCTAATAAATTCCGAATCATGTGTGTCTCTCTCAAAAGGTGTGTACAGCAAAGATGATTGTGGTAAACTAAAAAGAAAAGACTCAAATCATACAAGACTCTCCAAGCAAAACACATATCATGTGGTGAATAAAAATATAGCTCCAAGTAAAGTTACCGATGGAAGTAGACGAAAGAGGGGATGCCTTCCGGGGCATCCCCGAGCTTTGGCTTTTTGGTGTCCTTAGATTATCTTGGGGTGCCATGGGCATCCCCAAGCTTAGGCTCTTTCCACTCCTTGTTCCATAATCCATCAAATCTTTTACCCAAAACTTGAAAACTTCACAGCACAAAACTTAACAGAAAATCTCGTGAGCTCCTTTAGCGAAAGAAAACAAAACACCACTTCAAGGTACTGTAATGAACTCATTCTTTATTTATATTGGTGTTAAACCTACTGTATTACAACTTCTCTATGGTTTATAAACTATTTTATTAGCCATAGATTCATCAAAATAAGCAAAGAACACACGAAAAACAGAATCTGTCAAAAACAGAACAGTCTGTAGTAATCTGTAACTAACACAAACTTCTGGAACTCAAAAAATTCAGCCAAAATAGGAAGACCTAGACAATTTGTTTACTGATCATCAGCAATTTGAATCAATATTTTATCACGTTCTGGTGAATTTTAACAATTGTTTTCGTGAACAGAAAGTTTCTGGAATTTTCAGCAAGATCAAATAACTATCATCCAAGAAGATCCTATAGGTTTAACTTGGCACAAACACTAATTAAAACATAAAAACAAACCTAACCAGAGGCTAGATAAAATATTTATTCCTAAACAGAAGCAAAAATCAAAAAACTAAAAATAAAATTGGGTTGCCTCCCAACAAGCGCTATCGTTTAACGCCCGTAGCTAGGCACTGATATTTTAATGATGCTCACATCAAAAACAAGAATTAAAGCACAAAGAGAGCATCATAGAACACGTGATAAACACATCTAATTCTAACATACTTCCTATGCATAGGCATCTTATAGGCAAACAAATTATCATAGCAAGCAAAAACTAGCATATGCAAGGAAGCGGAAAGAAACAATAGCAATCTCAACATGAAGAGAGGTAATTTAGTAACATGAAAATTTCTACAACCATATTTTCCTCTCTCATAATAATTACATGTAGGATCATAAGAAAATTAAAAAATATAGCTATCAGATGAAATATTTTCAACACGATCCACATGCATGCAAAGTTGACACTCTTCCAAAATAGTGGGATTAACATTAACTAAAGTCATGACCTCTCCAAACACACTTTTATCAAAAATTTCATAAGATTGAACATTCTCCAAATATGTGGGATCCAAAGTTGACACTCTTCCAAACCCACTTTCAATATTATTGCAAACACTATTATCAATCTCATATTCAGCATGGGGCTTAAATAAATTTTCAAGATCATAAGAAGAATCAGCCCAATCATGATCATTGCAACAAGTAGTAGACATAGCAAAACTAGCATCCCCAAGCTTAGGGTTTTGCATATTATTAGCACAATTGAAATTAATAGAATTTATGATAACATCATTGCAATCATGCTTTTTACTCAAAGATCTATCGTGAATCACTTCATAAAGCACTTCATCACAATTTTCAGATTCACGGATTTCAAGCAAAACCTCATAAAGATAGTCTAGTGCACGAAACTCACTAGCAATTGGTTCATCATAATTGGATCTCTTAAAAAGATTAGCAAGTGGATGAGGATCCATAAACTTTTAGCAATCAAAGATGCAAGCAAAAAGAAGGCACATAGTAACACAAGCAAACAAAAGAGGGGCGAAGAAAAGGCAAAGGTGAAGTGGGGGAGAGGAAAACGAGAGGCAAATGGCAAATAATGTAATGCGAGGGATAAGAGTTTGTGATGGGTACTTGGTATGTTGACTTTTGCATAGACTCCCCGGCAACGGTGCCAGAAATCCTTCTTGCTACCTCTTGAGCACTGCGTTGGTTTTCCCTTGAAGAGGAAAGGGTGATGCAGTAAAGCAGCGTAAGTATTTCCCTCATTTTTTGAGAACCAAGGTATCAATCCAGTAGGAGGCCATGCTCAAGTCCCTCGCACATACACAAACAAATAAAAACCTCGCAACCAACGCAATAAAGGGGTTGTCAATCCCTTCACGGTCACTGACGAAAGTGAGAACTGATAGATATGATAAGATAATATTTTTGGTATTTTTATGATAAAGATGCAAAGTAAAATAAAAGCAAAATAAACGGCGCCAGAAATAGCTTGTTGTCGGGAGATTAATATGATGGAAAATAGACCCGGGGGCCATATGTTTCACTAGTGGCTTCTCTCGAGAGCATAAGTATTACGGTGGGTGAACAAATTGTTGTTGAGCAATTGATAGAATTGAGCATAGTTATGAGAATATCTAGGTATGATCATGTATATAGGCATCACGTCCGTGATAAGTAGACCGACTCCTGCATGCATCTACTACTATTACTCCACACATCGATCGCTATCCAGCATGCATCTAGAGTATTAAGTTCATAAGAACAGAGTAACGCTTTAAGCAAGATGAAATGATGTAGAGGGATAAACTCATGCAATATGAAATAAACCCCATCTTGTTATCCTCGATGGCAACAATACAATACGTGCCTTGCTGCCCCTACTGTCACTAGGAAAGGACACCGCAAGATTGAACCCAAAGCTAAGCACTTCTCCCATTGCAAGAAAGATCAATCTAGTAGGCCAAACCAAACTGATAATTCGAAGAGACTTGCAAAGATAACCAATCATACATAAAAGAATTCAGAGAAGATTCAAACATTGTTCATAGATAAACTTGATCATAAACCCACAATTCATCGGTCTCAACAAACACACCGCAAAAGAAGATTACATCGAATAGATCTCCACAAGAGAGGGGGAGAACATTGTATTGGGATCCAAAAAGAGAGAAGAAGCCATCTAGCTAATAACTATGGACCCGAAGGTCTGAGGTAAACTACTCACACATCATCGGAGAGGCTATGGTGTTGATGTAGAAGCCCTCCGTGATCAATGCCCCCTCTGGCGGGACGCCGGAAAAGGCCCCAAGATGGGATCTCACGGGTACAGAAGGTTGCGGCGGTGGAATCAGGTTTTCGTGGATGCTTCTGTTGGTTTGGGGGTACGTAGGTATATATAGGATGAAGAAGTACGTCGGTGGAGCAACGTGGGCCCCACGAGGGTGGAGGGCGTGCCCAGGGGGTAGGCGCGTCCCCCTACCTCGTGCCCTCCTGGTTGCTTTCTTGACGTAGGGTCCAAGTCCTCTGGATCACGTTTGTTCCGAAAATCATGTTCCCGAAGGTTTCATTCCGTTTCGACTCCGTTTGATATTATTTTTCTGCGAAACACTGAAATAGGCAAAAAACAGCAATTCTGGGCTGGGCCTCCGGTTAATAGGTTAGTCCCAAAAATAATATAAAAGTGTATAACAAAGGCCATTAATCATCCAAAACAGAATATGATATAGCATGAAGCAATCAAAAATTATAGATATGTTGGAGACGTATCACTGCACAGAAGAATTATGTCCTTGATGCATCGCTAGGTGGCGTACCTATTGCAGGAGCAGCTGCAGACGTTATGAACGTTTGGCAAGCTCGGTATGATGACTACTTGATAGTTTAGTGCGCCATGCTTTACGGCTTAGAGCCGGGACTTCAAAAACGTTTTGAATGCCACGGAGCATATAAGATGTTCCAAGAGCTGAAATTGGTATTTCAGACTCATGCCCGAGTCGAGAGGTATGAGACCTCTGACAAGTACTTTGCCTACAAGATGGAGGAGAATAGCTCAACCAGTGAGCATGTGCTCAGAATGTTGAGTACTACAATCGCTTGAATCAAGTGGGAGTTAATCTTCCAGATAAGATAGTGATTAAACATAGTTCTCTAGTCACTATCACCAAGTTACTGGAACTTCGTGATGAACTATAATATGCAAGGGATGATGACAATGATTCCCGAGATCTTCGCGATGCTAAAATCAGCGAAGGTAGAAATCAAGAAAGAGCATCAAGTGTTGATGGTTAACAAGACCACTAGTTTCAAGAAAAGGGGCAAAGGAAAAGAAAGGGAACTTCAAGAAAGAATGGCAAGCAAGTTGCAAGTTGCAAGTTGCCACTCCCGTGAAGAAACCCAAAGCTAGACCTAAGCCTGAAACTGAGTGCTTCTACTGCAAAGGGAATGGTCACTGGAAGCGGAACTACCCCAAATACTTGGCGGATAAGAAGGATGGCAAAGTGAACAAAGGTATATTTGATATACATGTTATTGATGTGTACTTTACTAGTGTTCATAGTAACCCCAGGGTATTTGATACCGGTTCAGTAACTCGAAACAGGAATTGCAAAATGAACAGAGACTAGTTATGGGCGAGGTGACGATGTGTATTGGAAGTGATTCCAAGGTTGATAAGATCACCATCGCACACTCCCTCTACCTTCGAGATCAGTGTTGGACAAAAATAAATGTTATTTGGTGTTTGCATTGAGGATGAATATGATTGGATCATGTTTATTGCGATACGGTTATTCATTTAAGTCGGAGAATAATTGTTGTTCTATTTACATGAATAAAACCTTCTATGGTTATACACCCAATGTAAATGGTTTATTGAATCTCGATCGTAGTGATACACATATTCATAATACTGATGCCAAAAGATGCAAAGTTGATAATGATACTGCAACATATTTGTGGCATTGTCGTTTAGGTCATATTGGTGTAAAGCGCATGAAGAAACTCCATACGGATGGATTTTTGGAATCACTTGATTATGAATCATTTGATACTTGTGAACCATGCCTCGTGGGCAAGATGACTAAAACTCCGTTCTCCGGAACAATGGAGCGAGCCACTGACTTATTGGAAATAATACATACCGATGTATGCGGTCCGATGAGTGTTGAGGCTCGCGGCGGGTATCATTATTTTCTGACCTTCACACATGATTTGAGCAGATATGGGTATATCTACTTGATGAAACACAAGTCTGAAACATTTGAAAAGTTCAAAGAATTTCAGAGTGAAGTGGAGAATCATCGTAACAAGAAAATAAAGTTTCTACCATCTGATCGCGGTGGCGAATATTTGAGTTACGAGTTTGGCCGTCACTTAAAACAATGTGGAATAGTTTCACAACTCATGCCACCTAGAACACCACAGCATAATGGTGTGTCCGAACGTCGTAACTGTACTTTATTAGATATGGTGCGATCTATGATGTCTCTTACCAATTTACCACTATCGTTTTGGGGTTATGCATTAGAGACAGCCGCATTCACGTTAAATAGGGAACCGTCTAAATCCATTGAGACGACACCGTATGAACTATGGTTTAGCAAGAAACCTAAGCCGTCATTTCTTAAAGTTTGAGGTTGCGATGCTTATGTGAAAAAGCTTCAGCCTGATAAGCTCGAACCCAAATCAGAGAAGTGCGTCTTCATAGGATACCCAAAAGAAACTGTTGGGTACACCTTCTATCAAAGATCCGAAGGCAAGATCTTTGTTGCTAAGAATGGATCCTTTCTAAAGAAGGAGTTTCTCTCGAAAGAAGTGAGTGGGAGGAAAGTAGACCTTGATGAGGTAATTGTACCTTCTCTCGAATTGGAAATTAGCTCATCACAGAAAACCGTTCCCGTGATGCCTGCACCAACTAGTGAGGAAGCTAACGATAATGATCATGAAACTTCGGATCAAGTTACTACCAAACCTCACAGGTCAACCAGAGCACGTTCCGCACCAGAGTGGTACGGTAATCCTGTTCTGGAAGTCATGTTACTAGACCATGACGAAGCTACAAACTATGAGGAAGCGATGATGAGCCCAGATTCTGATAAATGGCTTGAGGCCATGAAATCTGAGATAGGATCCATGTATGAGAACAAAGTATGGACTTTGATTGACTTGCCCGATGATCGGTGAGCCATTGAGAATAAATGGATCGTCAAGAGGAAGATGGACGCTGATAGTAGTGTTACTATCTACAAAGCTCGAATTGTCGCAAAAGGGTTTCGACAAGTTCAAGGTGTTGACTACGATGAGATTTTCTCACTCGTATTGATGCTTAAAGTTTGTCCGAATCATGTTAGCAATTGCTGCATTTTATGAAATCTGGCAAATGGATGTCAAAACTGCATTCCTTAATGGATTTATTAAAGAAGAGTTGTATATGATGCAACCAGAAGGTTTTCTCAATCCTAAAGGTGCTAACAGAGTGTGCAAGCTCCAATGATCCATCTATGGACTGGTGCAAGCATCTGGGAGTTGGAATATACGCTTTGATGAGTTGATCAAAGCATATAGTTTTATACAGACTTGCGGCGAAGCCTGTATTTATAAGAAAGTGAGTGGGAGCACAACAGTCTTTTTGATAAGTATATGTGAATGACATATTGTTGATCGGAAGTGATGTAGAATTTTCTGGAAAGCATAAAGGAGTGTTTGAAAGGAGTTTTTCAAAGAAAGTCGTCGGTCAAGCTACTTACCTATTGGGCATCAAGATCTATAAAGATAGATCAAGACGCTTGATTAGACTTTTGATGAGTACATACCTTGATAAGATTTTGAAGGAGTTCAAAATGGATCAGTCAAAGAAGGAGTCCTTGCCTGAGTTGTAAGGTATGAAGTTGAGTAAGACTCAAAACCCGACCACGGCAGAAGATAGAGAGAATGAAAGTCATTCCCTATGCCTCAGCCATAGGTTCTATAAAGTATGCCATGTTGTATACCAGACCTATTTTGTACCTTGCCATGAGTTTGGAAAATGGTTACAATACTGATCTAGGAGTAGATCACTGGACAATGGTCAAAATTGTCCTTAGAGGACTAAGGAAATATTTCTCGGTTATGGAGGTGATAAAGAGTTCATCGTAAAGAGTTATGTCAATACAAGCTTTAACACCGATCTGGATGACTCTGAGTCTCAATCTGGATACATATTGAAAGTGGGATCAATTAGCTAGAGTAGCTCCATGCAGAGCATTGTAGACATAGAAATTTGCAAAATATATACAGAACTGAATGTGGCAGACCCGTTAACTAAACTTCTCTCACAAGCAAAACATGATCATGCTACCTCTTGAGCATGCGTTGGTTTTCCCTTGAAGAGGAAAGGGTGATGCAGCAAAGTAGCGTAAGTATTTCCCTCAGTTTTTGATAACCAAGGTATCAATCCAGTAGGAGAATACACGTGAGTCACCTAGTACCTGCACAAACAATCAAGAACCTTGCAACCAACGCGATAAAGGGGTTGTCAATCCCTTCACGGCCACTTGCAAAAGTGAGATCTGATAAAGATAATAAGATAAATATTTTTGGTATTTTTGTTGTATAGATTGGAAAATAAAGATTGCAAAATAAATAGTAAACTAGAATTATCGGAAACTTATATAATGTAAAGTAGACCCGGGGGCCATAGGTTTCACTAGTGGTTTCTCTCATGATAGCATATATTACGGTGGGTGAACAAATTACTGTCGAACAATATAGAAATGCGCATAGTTATGAGAATATCTAGGCATGATCATGAACATAGGCATCACGTCCGTGTCAAGTAGACCAAAATGATTCTGCATCTACTACTATTACTCCACACATCGACCGCTATCCAGCATGCATCTAGAGTATTAAGTTCATAAGAACGGAGTAACGCATTAAGCAAGATGACATGATCTAGAGGGATAAACTCAAGCAATATGATATAAACCCCATCTTTTTATCCTCGATGGCAACAATACAATACGTGCCTTGCTGCCCCTGCTGTCACTGGGAAAGGACACCGCAAAATTGAACCCAAAGCTAAGCACTTCTCCCATTGCAAGAAAGATCAATCGAGTAGGCCAAACTAAACCAATAATTCGAAGAGACTTGCAAAGATATCAAATCATGCATATAAGAATTCAGAGAATAATCAAATATTGTTCATAGATAATCTTGATCATAAACCCACAATTCATCGAATCTCGGCAAACACACCGCAAAAAGTATTACATCGAATAGATCTCCAAGAACATCGAGGAGAACTTTGTATTGAGAACCAAAGAGAGAGAAGAAGCCATCTAGCTAATAACTATGGACCCGAAGGTCTGTGGTAAACTACTCACACATCATCAGAAAGGCTATGGTGTTGATGTAGAAGCCCTCCGTGATCGAATCCCCCTCCGGCAGATCGCCGAAAAAGGCCCCAAGATGGGATCTCACGGGTACAGAAGCTTGCGGCGGTGTAAAAGTGGTTTCGTGGCTCTCCTGGATGCTTTCAGGGTATAAGAGTATATATAGGTGAAAGAAATAGGTCGGTGGAGCTACGAGGGGCCCACGAGGGTGGGGGGCGTGCCTACCCCCCTAGGCGCGCCCTCCTGCCTCGTGGCCGCCTCGTTGCGTCTCTGACTTCCACTCCAAGTCTCCTAGATTGCGCTTGTTCTAGGAAAGATCCTCGCGAAGGTTTTGTTCCATTTGGATTCTGTTTGATATTCCTTTTATGCAAAACACTGAAATAGGCAAAAAAAACAGCAACTGGCACTGCGCCTCCGGTTAATAGGTTAGTCCCAAAAATAATATAAAAGAGCATATTAAAGCCCATTAAACATCCAAAACGGATAATATAATAGCATGGAACAATAAAAAATTATAGATACGTTGGAGACGTATCAACATCCCCAAGCTTAATTCCTGCTCGTCCTCGAGTAGTTAAATGATAAAAACAGAATTTTTGATGTGGAATGCTACCTAACATAATTTTCAATGTAATTTTCTTTATTGTGGCATGAATTTTCAGATCCGAAAGATTCAAGACAAAAGTTTAATATTAACATAAAAATAATAATACTTCAAGCATACTAACCAAGCAATTATGTCTTCTCAAAATAACATAGCCAAAGAAAGCTCATCCCTACAAAATCATATAGTTTGGCCATGCTTCATTTTCGTCACACAAAATGCTCTCATCATGCACAACCCCGATGACAAGCCAAGCAATTATTCCGTACTTTAGTATTCTCAAACTTTTTCAACTTTCACGCAATACATGAGCGCGAGCCATGGACATAACACTATGGGTGGAATAGAATATGATAATGGAGGTTGTGTGGAGAAGACAAAAAAAAGGAGAAAGTCTCACATTGACGCGGCTAACCAACGGGCTATGGAGATGCCCATCAATTGATGTCAATGCGAGGAGTAGGGATTGCCATGCGACGGATGCACTAGAGCTATAAATGTATGAAAGCTCAACAAAAGAAACTAAGTGGGTGTGCATCCAACTTGCTTGCTCACGAAGACCTAGGGCATTTGAGGAAGCCCATTGTTGGAATATACAAGCCAAGTTCTATAATGAAAAGCTCCCACTAGTATATGAAAGTGACAAAATAAGAGACTCTCTATCATGAAGATCATGGTGCTACTTTGAAGCACAAGTGTGGAAAAAGGATAGTAACATTGCCCCTTCTCTCTTTTTCTCTCTTTTTTGGGCCTTCTCTTTTTTTGTTGGCCTTTCTCTTTTTTTGGGCCTTATTTTTTATTTGGACTTTCTCTTTTTTTTCCTCACACGGGACAATGCTCTAATAATGATGATTATCACACTTCTATTTATTTACATCTCAAGGATTACAACTCGATACTTGAACAAAATATGACTCTATATGAGTGCCTCCAGCGGTGTACCGGGATGGGCAATGAATCAAGAGTGACATGTATGAAAAATTATGCATGGTGGCCTTGCCACAAATACGATGTCAACTACATGATCATGCAAGGCAATATGACAATGATGAAGCGTGTAAACGGAACGGTGGAAAGTTGCATGGCAATATATCTCGGAATGGCTATGGAAATGCCATAATAGGTAGGTATGGTGGCTGTTTTGAGGAAGATATAAGGAGGCTTATGTATGATAGAGCGTATCATATCACGGGGTTTGGATGCACCGGTGAAGTTTGCACCAACTCTCGAGGTGAGAAAGGGCAATGCACGGTACCGAAGAGGCTAGCAATGATGGAAGGGTGAGAGTGCGTATAATCCATGGACTCAACATTAGTCATAATGAACTCACATACTTATTGCAAAAATCTACAATTCATCAAAACCAAGCACTACGCGCATGATCCTAGGGGCATAGATTGGTAGGAAAAGACCATCGCTCATCCCCGACCGCCACTCATAAGGAGGACAATCAAAGAAACACCTCATGCTTCAAATTTGTTACACAACGGTTACCGTACGTGCATGCTACGGGACTTGCAAACCTCAACACAAGTATTTCTCAAATTCACAATTACTCAACTAGCACGACTCTAATATCACCATCTTCATATCTCAAAACAATCATCAAGTATCAAACTTCTCATAGTATTCAATGCACCCTATATGGAAGTTTTTATTATACCCATCTTGGATGCCTATCATATTAGGACTAATTTTATAGCCAAAGCAAATTACCATGATGTTCTAAAAGACTCTCAAAATAATATAAGTGAAGAATGAGAGATCAATAATTTCTATAAAATAAAACCACCACTGTGCTCTAAAAAGATATAAGTGAAGCACTAGGGCAAAATTATCTAGCTCAAAAGATATAAGTGAAGCACATAGAGTATTCTAATAAATTCCGATTCATGTGTATCTCTCTCGAAAGGTGCGTACAGCAAGGATGATTGTGGTAAACTAAAAAGCAAAGACTCAAATCATACAAGACGCTCCAAGCAAAACACATATCATGTGGTGAATAAAAATATAGCCTCAAGTAAAGTTACCGATAGACGAAGACGAAAGAGGGGATGCCTTCCGGGGCATCTCCAAGCTTAGGCTTTTGGTTGTCCTTGAATTTTACCTTGGGGTGCCTTGGGCATCCCCAAGCTTAGGCTCTTGCCACTCCTTATTCCAAAATCCATCAAATCTTTACCCAAAAACTTGAAAACTTCACAACACAAAACTTAAACAGAAAATCTCATGAGCTCCGTTAGTGTAAGAAAACAAACCACCACTTTAAGGTACTGTTGTGAACTCATTATAAATTCATATTGGTGTAATATATATTGTATTCCAACTTCTCTATGGTTCATACCCTCCGATACTACTCATAGATTCATCAAAATAAGCAAACAACACAATGAAAACAGAATCTGTCAAAAACAGAACAGTCTGTAATAATCTGTATCATTTGAATACTTCTGTAACTCAAAAAATTCTGAAATAAATTGGTGGACCTGAGGAATTTGTCTATTAATCATCTGAAAAAAGAATAATCCTAAAAGCACTCTCCAGTAAAAATGGCAGCTAATCTCGTGAGCGCAAAAGTTTTTGTTTTTTACAGCAAGATCGCAAAGACTTCATCCAAGTCTTCCCAAAGGTTCTACTTGGCACAAACACTAATTAAAACATAAAACCACATATAAACAGAGTATAGATGAATTATTTATTACTAAACAGGAACAAAAAGCGAGGAACAAAAATAAAATTTGGTTGCCTCCCAACGAGCGCCATCGTTTAACGCCCCTAGCTCGGCATTGATAATTTTAATGATGCTCACATGAAAGATAGCAATTAAAACAAAGAGAGCATCATAAAACATGTGACAAACAAATTTAAGTCTAACATACTTCCTATGCATAGGCATTTTATAAGCAAACAAATTATTAAGGCAAGCAAAAACTAGCATATGCAAGGAAGCGGAAAGAAACAATAGCAATCTCAACATAACGAGAGGTAATTTAGTAACATGAAAATTTCTACAACCATATTTTCCTCTCTCATAATAATTACATGTAGGATCATAAGAAAATTCAAAAATATAGCTATCACAAAACATATTCTTAACACGATCCACATGTATGCAAAGTTGACACTCTTCCAAAACAGTGGGATTAACATTAACTAAAGTCATGACCTCTCCAAACCCACTTTTATCAAAAACTTCATAAGATTGAACATTCTCCAAATATGTGGGATCTAAAGTTGACACTCTTCCAAACCCACTTTCAACATTATTGCAAACATTATTATCAATCTCATATTCATCATGACGCTTAAATAAATTTTCAAGATCATAAGAAGAATCACCCCAATCATGATCATTGCAAACAAGTAGAGGATATAGCAAAACTAGCATCCCCAAGCTTAGGGTTTTGCATATTATTAGCACAACTGACATTAATAGAATTTATAATACCATCATTGCAAACATGCTTTTCATTCAAAGATCTACCATGAATCACTTCATAAAGTACTTCATCACAATTTCCAGATTCACGGATTTCAAGCAAAACCTCATAAAGATAATCTAGTGCACACAACTCACTAGCAATTGGATCATCATAATTGGATCTCTTAAAGAGATTAGCAAGTGGATGAGGATCCATAAACTTTTAGCAAGTGAAGGTGCAAGCAAAAAGAAGGTACATGGTAACACAAGATCGAACGGAAGGAAGGCGAAGAAAAGGCAAATATTGTGAAGTGGGGGGGAGAGGAAAATGAGAGGCGAATGGCAAATAATGTAATGCGAGGGAGAAGAGTTTATGATGGGTACTTGGTATGTCTTGACTTGGCATAGATCTCCCCGGCAACGGCGCCAGAAATCCTTCTTGCTACCTCTTGAGCATGCGTTGGTTTTCCCTTGAAGAGGAAAGGGTGATGCAGCAAAGTAGCGTAAGTATTTCCCTCAGTTTTTGAGAACCAAGGTATCAATTCAGTAGGAGACTACACACGAGTCACCTAGTACCTGCACAAACAATCCAGAACCTTGCAACCAACTCGATAAAGGGGTTGTCAATCCCTTCACGGCCACTTGCAAAAGTGAGATCTGATAAAGATAATAAGATAAATATTTTTGGTATTTTTGTTGTATAGATTGGAAAATAAAGATTGCAAAATAAATAGTAAACTAGAATTATCGGAAACTTATATAATGTAAAGTAGACCCGGGGGCCATAGGTTTCACTAGTGGCTTCTCTCATGACAGCATATATTATGGTGGGTGACAACAAATTATTTTCGAGCAATTGATAGAAAAGCGCATAGTTATGAGAATATCGAGGCTTGATCATGAACATAGGCATCACGTCTGTGTCAAGTAGACCAAAACGATTCTGCATCTACTACTATTACTCCACACATCGGCCGCTATCCACTGGTGCGCGTCGGTCCTAAACAAATGGTTTTTTACCCCTTTCCGCGACGGCATTTGGAACCGTCGCCAAGTGAGTGTGGGTGATAGGGGGTCCTTCCCACACGGCCCAGAAACCGTTAGGAATAGGGCCTCATGGCACACACGTTCGGCAAAATGAGGTCGTGTGCGATCGGCGAGCGCCCAAATACGAAAATACGTACAGTAGAGCTAAAAAAATACAATTATACGACGAAATTGTTTCCGGTCGCAAGTACATCCCACACAGTCAGTCCCCGCTAAACGTTTCCATTCATATGCACATCCCACACAGTCGCTCCAAGGAAAACATTTACGTTCACAGGTACATCACACACAATTTTTCCCGTTAAATCGTTTGCGTTATTGAATGTAGCACACACGGTCTGTAGAAGAAACTGTGTGGCAAAGGCTGTCCATGACACACAATTTTTATGTGGTAAACATTTGCGCAAGGTGGCCTAACGCAAACAGTTTTCAAGAGAAAGTCGTGTGTGATTGTTCATTGATCCAACACGGTTTATTCCTAGAAACTGTGTGCGTTGCCTGAGGTCATCGCGCACGGTATTTTTTCAACAACGTTTGCAATATCAAAACCCAATTAGCAGGCTAATTACCCTATTATTAATAATCCATTTATTAATCTAATTGACATTCATATTAAGCACACAATATATTTCATTTCCATATTAAGGAAGCATAATTTCATAACTGAAATACACTAGAGTACAACATGATATAGCTTCAGCACTCAGCTACCCCATTACACAACTGCACCAGCAGCAAGTTCCACATGCAACATGTAGAACCTTTCGAAATTAGCATCATAGACGGTATATAGACAGATGCATCTCATCTGGAAAACTGCTGAAGCGGAAGGCGAATATTGAGCCTTCATTCATGTTGAAGGTCTTTGCAACTTTAGGCCAGTGCCTGTGGATGATTGACCGTCCGTCCTTTGACCTCTTCAGGAACACTTCAATATTGAACAATGGGTGTTGTATGAAAACCTTCCTCGCCTCCTGACCATAGAGGTGGTTTGAGAGGTAATCATCAGTGAACTGCTTTGGAAGGCCTGAAAACAAGGATGTGCATAAATATCTTCTCTATATTGGAAATGGGGCAAAGTAATAAAAAAAGGCAAGGTATAATAGTTAGTACCATCTTGTAAGGAACTGATGTCTTCTTCATTGTGCAGACAAAGATCCTGTTGTTTTTTGTCGCTAATTTCTTTATCCTAACAATCTTTCTGAGTTTCTTGGTTTGATTGATATTCATGGACAACTCATTTCCCCATATGCAAAAAGGTCGAACAGTGGGTCAAAACCTCTGACAGCAGGACCTACATGTGCAAGACCAAATTGTTAAAAACCAAAATATTAGAATGGTTCCTGCAATTGCACAATAATGTGCTATTAGACTACGGACCATGCACGTGCTAACCTCGATTGTAAACCTCAGTGCTTCCCATTGTTTCCCTGCAACACATATAAGGTAGTTAGTCATCAGGTTAAGTAAGGGTTCGCATGCTATCAGTAAAATATGTTGATGAAAAATAAGCACATTGCAGATTCATCAGATTAATTGAAGCCACACAGAAAACCCATTTACCCAAACCAAGCATGATTAAGAACTAGGAAATATAGCACTTGTATATGTTTCTCATGTATTAAGTGCATCCAAATTCGATTTATTCCTCACACCCACAACAATACAAAATTCTACCCACGACAATTGGACATCGCATAGCAGAATTGAACCAAGCAGTTAACTAAACATCACAACAAATGAACCAAACATTAACTGAGCACCACATTGCACAATATAACATTGAACCAAGCAGTTAACTAAACACCACAACAAATGAACCAAACATTAACTGAGCACCACATTGCACAATATAACATACTCCGAATAGAAGATCAGAGAGTTAACCAAACAGTTAACTACAACCAATTGTAGCAATTGTACTTGTTTCTCATGTATTTACTATAGCCAAATTCAATTTATTCCTCACATGGTATACAATAACAGAATGCACCCATAATTTTGTAAAGATAAATTCGATTTATTTCTCACATGGAAGACAATACAAAATTGCAGCCTTTAGAATTGAACATCACATTTGCAGAATTGAACCAAACAGTTAACTGAAGATGACAACTAATTAACAAAACAGTTAATAAGTGAGCACCACACTGCACGACATATAGAACATATACACTAGAGCAACAGATTGCATGGTGAAATTAGATAGCACAATTCACTAGATTTTGTGAAGGAAAGGCAGGAGCAGCACACGCAACGGGTAAACCGAGCATGCTTAACCGGCGTAGCTAACAATTGGCAAGGTGCTCCTCCAAGATCTGGGGGTCGGCACGAATGGCAGCCATCGCGACCTCATCCGCGCGTGTGGCCGCAATTTTCTTCTCCGCTGCCAAATGCTCCTTGAGGTCCTGGCTATACTGCGTGCACCATGGCTTAGGCCGGCGCTTATTTGGTGGAGGGGTTGGTGATTTGGGTGGAAGGTGTCGCGCTCGCACCGGCGGTCGGGGCATGTGGGATGTGGAAGGAGGAGGAGGATGAGGGTCAGGTGTGGATTACCTGCCTAGATAGAGGAGGCCGAGCAGCGTGAAGGAGGGTCGCCGGCGAGGAGGCGGCGGCGCTGCAAGCAAGGAGTGAAGGTTTCAACTTGGAAAGGAAGGCGGAAAGAGGGGAAATGTGGCTTTTGGTAAGGGGGAGGGGCGGGGAGGTAGATATTTCCATGGAAGCCGAAAATTTAGAATCGCTTCAGCCAAAAAACTGGCGCGCAAAGTGTCATCAGACACGGTCCCTTATTCAGAACTGTTTACGATATGTGGACATCACAAACGATTCAGATAGCTTAACCCATGTGAGATGAGTTTGAACGTCAAAAGTTTTGGTTCGAATTTCCATGGTTACAGTGGTCATCCACGTCATTGCATAATTTGGGTACACAAAGGAGACTACAACACACCCACACTTCTTAATCGAGCAAGTTCAGCAATTAAACAGAGCTAGCTGACCTAAACATTACTCTAACAAATTAAAGACTAACGCCCTTAATTAAACAAAACATAGAGTACTACTACGGCTGGTGCTCGTCGATCTCCACCGCCGCCTCCATGTCCAGCTCGCGCCCGACGGTCTCCTGGGGAAGGGGCTCCATGGCATCCATCGCACCATACTCGGCAAGCATCTCGCCATCCTCGTCCGCCATCTCTTTGGAAAAGGCCGCCATGAGCTGGGCATGGGCGAACGCGATCTGGGCTTGGACGGGCTCCGACGTCGCAAGGTATGCGGCGGAGGAACGGACGACTGCTCGAACACTCTCGGCGATTGCCAGCTCTTCGGCCGTGGGTTGCCGACCGTTGTCGGAGAAGCTTCGTTCGATTTGTGCGGTGACCGCCAGGAGCTGGGCGTGGGCGGCCTCCATCAGGGCTAAGGCCGCCGCTGTAGAACGGACAGCTGCTGTGCCGCTCTCGCCAGTTGCTATCCCCGAGGCAGGTGTTGCTGCTGCCACCTGAGAAGCAACAGCGGCCGTTTGGGCTGCCTTTGCCGCCCGTTCGCAAATTGCGGCCGCGCTCATGCACCTTGTTAGCACGTGCATGGCGGCTGCGGCCGCGCTCTTGCCGGAGTGGGACACCGAAGTTGCCCTCACGACGCGGGTCCACGTGCCCATCTTTCACCGGCGATGATTGACAGTGAAATGATATTTGGGGAGCGAGCTAGTGTGCTTGAGACGCCGGCTGTGGACTGTAGCCGACGCACCTTCTCGCGTAGGCCATAGGCGTACTATACACCAACGGTGCTCCAAGATATTTTGTACTACATCTCACTCGGTTGCTGATAATAAACTGTGTGCGATCTACTCGATTTTTCATCTTGATTTGAATTACATAATGGGGTCACAGCGGCAATGGACGGTGTTTGAATTCTAGACCTTTTATCTGGAGTGAACATGCAACTATATGTGTGTCGTAACAGAATTGGAATTATTCAGGGTTCGTTTGAACATTTTATACATTAAATTGGTTTTCTAGCCATTTCAGGTGAACAATTCAAATTTGAACTACATGCACATGCTCCAATGCATATAAATTGGTTGAAAAATCAAATCATTGTCCTTGGGTGCATGCTTAGGTCCCATGCAAGAAATGGGAATGAATTTCAAACACCGGGGCACCATTGATCGCCGACAAAACATTGAGATGCCTGATTTTCAAATACTAGTAAATCCAAAACTCGTCTGAAATTCACGAAACTTGGCATGCTATCATGGAGCGGCATCAACATGCCGTGGTACAAATTTTGTCCCATTTGGGGCAGGTTTGGGTATATGCTTCTCACAAACCGGAGCTTCTCACAACAAGCATGATGGTTTTCGGTAGGGAACGTCCCACCTTTGTGGACGAAACAATATCCACTGCCTCTTATTGCTTTCAAATTTTTTTCTCGTGTCAACATAGAACAACAGGAGTGTTGTGTGATTTTTTGTGATTTTTTGGGGGTCGTTTGGACATTTTTATGCATTAACTGAGTTTTCAATGCATTTTATGTGCATAATTCAAATTTGAACTACACGCACATGCTCCAGTGCATATAAATTGGTTGAAAAATCAAATCTGTGTCCTTGGGTGCATGCTTAGGTCCCATGCAAGAAATGGGAATGCATTTCAAACACCGGGGCACCGTTGATCGCCAGCAAAACATTGAGATGCCTGGTTTTTAAATTCTAGTAAATCCAAAACTCGTCTGTAATTCATGAAACTTGGCATGCTATCATGGAGCGGCATCAACATGTCGTGGTACAAATTTTGTCCCATTTGGGGCAGGTTTGGGTATATGCTTCTCACAAACCGGAGCTTCTCACAACAAGCATGATGGTTTTGGGTAGGGAACGTCTCACCTTTGTGGACGAAACGATATCCATTGCCTCTTATTGCTTTCATATTTTTTTCTCGTGTCAACATAGAACAACAGGAGTGTTGTGTGACTTTTTGTGATTTTTCGGGGTTCGTTTGGACATTTTTACGCATTAACTGAGTTTTCAATGCATTTTATGTGCATAATTCAAATTTGAACTACATGCACATGCTCCAGTTCATATAAATTGGTTGAAAAATCAAATATGTGTCCTTCGGTGCATGCTTAGGTCCCATGCAAGAAATGGGAATGAATTTCAAACACCGGGCCACCGATGATTGCCGGCAAAACATTGAGATGCCTGGTTTTTAAATTCTAGTAAATCCAAAACTCGTCTGAAATTCATGAAACTTGGCATGCTATCATGTGGCGGCATCAACATGTCGTGGTACAAATTTTGTCCCATTTGGGGTAGGTTTGGGTATATGCTTCTCACAAACCGGAGCTTCTCACAACAAGCATGATGGTTTTCAGTAGGGAACGTCCCACCTTTGTGGACGAAATGACATCCATTGCCTCTTATTGCTTTCAAATGTTTTTCTCGTGTCAACATAGAACAACAGGAGTGTTGTGTGATTTTTTGTGATTTTTCGGGGTTCGTTTGGACATTTTTATGCATTAACTGATTTTTCAATGCATTTTATGTGCATAATTCAAATTTGAAGTACATGCACATGCTCCAGTGCATATACATTGGTTGAAAAATCAAATATGTGTCCTTGGGTGCATGCTTAGGTCCCATGCAAGAAATGGGAATGAATTTCAAACACCGGGGCACCGTTGATTGCCGGCAAAACATTGAGATGCATGGTTTTTAGATTCTAGTAAATCCAAAACTCGTCTGAAATTCATGAAACTTGGCATGCTATCATGGAGCGGCATCAACATGCCGGGGTACAAATTTTGTCCCATTTGGGCAGGTTTGGGTATATGCTTCTCACAAACCGGAGCTTCTCACAACAAGCATGATGGTTTTCGGTAGGGAACGTCCCACCTTTGTGGACGAAATGATATCCATTGCCTCTTATTGCTTTCAAATGTTTTTCTCGTGTCAACATAGAACAACAGGAGTGTTGTGTGATTTTTGGGGTTCGTTCGGACATTTTTATGCATTAACTGAGTTTTCAATGCATTTATGTGCACAATTCAAATTTGAACTACATGTACATGCTCCAGTGCATATAAATTGGTTGAAAAATCAAATATGTGTCCTTGGGTGCATGCTTAGGTCCCATGCAAGAAATGGGAATGAATTTCAAACACCGGGGCATCGTTGATTGCCGGCAAAACATTGAGATGGCTGGTTTTCAAATTCTAGTAAATCCAAATCTCGTCTGAAATTCATGAAACTTGGCATGCTATCATGGAGCGGCATCAACATGCCGTGGTACAAATTTTGTCCCATTTGGGGCAGGTTTGGGTATATGCTTCTCACAAACCAGAGCTTCTCACAACAAGAAATGATGGTTTCCGGTAGGGAACGTGCCACATTTGGGGACGAAACGATATCCATTGCCTCTTATTGCTTTCAATTTTTTTTCTCGTGTCAACATAGAACAACAGGAGTGTTGTGTGATTATTTGTGATTTTTCGGGGTTCGTTTGGACATTTTTATGCATTAACTGAGTTTTCAATGCATTTATGTGCACAATTCAAATTTGAACTACATGTACATGCTCGAGTGCATATAAAATGGTTGAAAAATCAAATATGTGTCCTTGGGTGCATGCTTAGGTCCCATGCAAGAAATGGGAATGAATTTCATACACCGGGGCATCGTTGATTGCCGGCAAAACATTGAGATGGCTGGTTTTCAAATTCTAGTAGATCCAAATCTCGTCTGAAATTCATGAAATTTGGCATGCTATCATGGAGCGGCATCAACATGCTGTGGTACAAATTTTGTCCCATTTGGGGCAGGTTTGGGTATATGCTTCTCACAAACCGGAGCTTCTCACAACAAGCATGATGGTTTTGGGTAGGGAACGTCTCACCTTTGTGGACGAAACGATATCCATTGCCTCTTATTGCTTTCATATTTTTTTCTCGGGTCAACATACAACAACAGGAGTGTTGTGTGACTTTTTGTGATATTTCGGGGTTCGTTTGGACATTTTTATGCATTAATTGAGTTTTCAATGCATTTTATGTGCATAATTCAAATTTGAACTACATGCACATGCTCCAGTGCATATAAATTGGTTGAAAAATCAAATATGTGTCCTTGGGTGCATGCTTAGGTCCCATGCAAGAAATGGGAATGAATTTCAAACACCGGGGCACCGTTGATTGCCGACAAAACATTGAGATGCCTCGTTTCTAAATTCTAGTAAATCCAAAACTCGTCTGAAATTCATGAAACTTGGCATGCTATCATGGAGCGGCATCAACATGCCGTGGTACAAATTTTGTCCCATTTGGGGCAGGTTTGGGTATATGCTTCTCACAAACCGGAGCTTCTCACAACAAGCATGATGGTTTTTGGTAGGGAACGTCCCACCTTTGTGGACGAAACGATATCCATTGCCTCTTATTGCTTTCAAATTTTTTTCTCGTGTCAACATAGAACAACAGGAGTGTTGTGTGATTTTTGTGATTTTTCGGGGTTCGTGGTGACGTTTTTATGCATTAACTGAGTTTTCAATGCATTTTATGTGCATAATTCGAATTTGAACTACATGCACATGCTCCAGTTCATATAAATTGGTTGAAAAATCAAATCTGTGTCCTTGGGTGCATGCTTAGGTCCCATGCAAGAAATGGGAATGAATTTAAAACACCGGCCACCGATGATTGCCGGCAAAACATTGAGATGCCTGGTTTTAAATTCTAGTAAATCCAAAACTCGTCTGAAATTCATGAAACTTGGCATGCTATCATGGAGCGGCATCAACATGCCGTGGTACAAATTTTGTCCCATTTGGGGCAGGTTTGGGTATATGCTTCTCACAAACCGGAGCTTCTCACAACAAGCATGATGGTTTTCGGTAAGGAACGTCCCACCTTTGTGGACGAAACGATATCCATTGCCTCTTATTGCTTTTAAATTTTTTTCTCGTGTCAACATAGAACAACAGGAGTGTTATGTGATTTTTTTGTGATTTTTCGGGGTTCGTTTGGACATTTTTATGCATTAACTGTGTTTTCAATGCATTTTATGTGCATAATTCAAATTTGAACTACATGCACATGCTCCAGTGCATATAAATTGGTTGAAAAATCAAATATGTGTCCTTGGGTGCATGCTTAGGTCCCATGCAAGAAATGGGAATGAATTTCAAACACCGGGGCACCATCGATTGCCGACAAAACATTGAGATGCCTGGTTTCTAAATTCTAATAAATCCAAAACTCGTCTGAAATTCATGAAACTTGGCATGCTATCATGGAGCGGCATCAACATGTCGTGGTACAAATTTTGTCCCATTTGGGGCAGGTATGGGTATATGCTTCTCACAAACCGGAGCTTCTCACAACAAGCATTATGGTTTTCGGTAGGGAACGTCCCACCTTTGTGGACGAAATGATATCCATTGCCTCTTATTGCTTTCAAATGTTTTTCTCGTGTCAACATAGAACAACAGGAGTGTTGTGTTATTTTTTGGGGTTCGTTTGGACATTTTTATGCATTAACTGAGTTTTCAATGCATTTATGTGCATAATTCAAATTTGAACTACATGTACATGCTCGAGTGCATATAAAATGGTTGAAAAATCAAATATGTGTCCTTGGGTGCATGCTTAGGTCCCATGCAAGAAATGGGAATGAATTTCAAACACCGGGGCATCGTTGATTGCCGGCAAAACATTGAGATGCCTGGTTTTTAAATTCTAGTAAATCCAAATCTCGTCTGAAATTCATGAAACTTGGCATGCTATCATGGAGCGGCATCAACATGCCGTGGTACAAATTTTGTCCCATTTTGGGCAGGTTTGGGTATATGCTTCTCACAAACCGGAGCTTCTCATAACAAGCATGATGGTTTTCGGTAGGGAACGTCCCACCTTTGTGGACGAAACGATATCCATTACCTCTTATTGCTTTCAAAAATTTTCTCGTGTCAACATAGAACAACAGGAGTGTTGTGTGATTTTTTGTGATTTTTCGGGGTTCGTTTGGACATTTTTATGCATTAACTGAGTTTTCAATGCATTTTATGTGCATAATTCTAATTCGAACTACATGCACATGCTAAAGTGCATATAAATTGGTTGAAAAATCAAATTTGTGTCCTTGGGTGCATGCTTATGTCCCATGCAAGAAATGGGAATGAATTTCAAACACTCGGGCACCGTTGATTGCAGGCAAAACATTGAGATGCGTGGTTTTTAAATTATAGTAAATCCAAAACTTGTCTGAAATTCATGAAACTTTGCATGTTATCATGTGGCGGCATCAACATGTCGTGGTACAAATTTTGTCCCATTTGGGGTAGGTTTGGGTATATGCTTCTCACAAACCGGAGCTTCTCACAACAAGCATGATGGTTTTCAGTAGGGAACGTCCCACCTTTGTGGACGAAATGACATCCATTGCCTCTTATTGCTTTCAAATGTTTTTCTCGTGTCAACATAGAACAACAGGAGTGTTGTGTGATTTTTTTGTGATTTTTCGGGGTTCGTTTGGACATTTTTATGCATTAACTGAGTTTTCAATGCATTTTATGTGCATAATTCAAATTTGAACTACATGCACATGCTCCAGTTGATATAAATTGGTTGAAAAATCAAATCTGTGTCCTTGGGTGCATGCTTAGGTCCCATGCAAGAAATGGGAATGAATTTCAAACACCGGGCCACCGATGATTGCCGGCAAAACATTGAGATGCCTGGTTTTTAAATTCTAGTAAATCCAAAACTCGTCTGAAATTCATGAAACTTGGCATGCTATCATGGAGCGGCATCAACATGCCGTGGTACAAATTTTGTCCCATTTGGGGCAGGTTTGGGTATATGCTTCTCACAAACCGGAGCTTCTCACAACAAGCATGATGGTTTTCGGTAGGGAACGTCCCACCTTTGTGGACGAAACGATATCCATTTCCTCTTATTGCTTTCAAATTTTTTTCTCGTGTCAACATAGAACAACAGGAGTGTTGTGTGATTTTTGTGATTTTTCGGGGTTCGTGGTGACGTTTTTATGCATTAACTGAGTTTTCAATGCATTTTATGTGCATAATTCGAATTTGAACTACATGCACATGCTCCAGTTCATATAAATTGGTTGAAAAATCAAATCTGTGTCCTTGGGTGCATGCTTAGGTCCCATGCAAGAAATGGGAATGAATTTAAAACACCGGGCCACCGATGATTGCCGGCAAAACATTGAGATGCCTGGTTTTTAAAATCTAGTAAATCCAAAACTCGTCTGAAATTCATGAAACTTGGCATGCTATCATGGAGCGGCATCAACATGTCGTGGTACAAATTTTGTCCCATTTGGGGCAGGTTTGGGTATATGCTTGTCACAAACCGGAGCTTCTCACAACAAGCATGATGGTTTTCGGTAGGGAACGTCCCACCTTTGTGGACGAAACGATATCCATTGCCTCTTATTGCTTTCAATTTTTTTTCTCGTGTCAACATAGAACAACAGGAGTGTTGTGTGATTTTTTGTGATTTTTCGGGGTTCGTTTGGACATTTTTATGCATTAACTGAGTTTTCAATGCATTTTATGTGCATAATTCAAATTTGAACTACGTTTACATGCTCCAGTGCATATAAATTGGTTGAAAAATCAAATATGTGTCCTTGGGTGCATGCTTAGGTCCCATGCAAGAAATGGGAATGAATTTCAAACACCGGGGCACCATTGATTGCCGACAAAACATTGAGATGCCTGGTTTCTAAATTCTAGTAAATCCAAAACTCGTTTGAAATTCATGAAACTTGGCATGCTATCATGGAGCGGCATCAACATGCCGTGGTACAAATTTTGTCCCATTTGGGGCAGGTTTGGGTATATGCTTCTCACAAACCGGAGCTTCTCATAACAAGCATGATGGTTTTCGGTAGGGAACGTCCCACCTTTGTGGACGAAACGATATCCATTACCTCTTATTGCTTTCAAATTTTTTCTCGTGTCAACATAGAACAACAGGAGTGTTGTGTGATTTTTTGTGATTTTTCGGGGTTCGTTTGGACATTTTTATGCATTAACTGAGTTTTCAATGCATTTTATGTGCATAATTCAAATTCGAACTACATGCACATGCTCAAGTGCATATAAATTGGTTGAAAAATCAAATTTGTGTCCTTGGGTGCATGCTTATATCCCGTGCAAGAAATGGGAATGAATTTCAAACACTCGGGCACCGTTGATTGCAGGCAAAACATTGAGATGCGTGGTTTTTAAATTATAGTAAATCCAAAACACGTCTAAAATTCATGAAACTTGGCATGCTATCATGTGGCGGCATCGACATGTCGTGGTACAAATTTTGTCCCATTTGGGGTAGGTTTGGGTATATGCTTCTCACAAACCGGAGCTTCTCACAACAAGCATGATGGTTTTCAGTAGGGAACGTCCCACCTTTGTGGACGAAATGACATCCATTGCCTCTTATTGCTTTCAAATGTTTTTCTCGTGTCAACATAGAACAACAGGAGTGTTGTGTGATTTTTTGTGATTTTTCGGGGTTCGTTTGGACATTTTTATGCATTAACTGAGTTTTCAATGCATTTTATGTGCATAATTCAAATTTGAACTACATGCACATGCTCCAGTGCATATACATTGGTTGAAAAATCAAATATGTGTCCTTGGGTGCATGCTTAGGTCCCATGCAAGAAATGGGAATGAATTTCAAACACCGGGGCACCGTTGATTTCCGGCGAAACATTGAGATGCCTGGTTTTTAGATTCTAGTAAATCCAAAACACGTCTGAAATTCATGAAACTTGGCATGCTATCATGGAGCGGCATCAACATGCCGGGGTACAAATTTTGTCCCATTTGGGCAGGTTTGGGTATATGCTTCTCACAAACCGGAGCTTCTCACAACAACCATGATGGTTTTCGGTAGGGAACGTCCCAGCTTTGTGGACGAAATGATATCCATTGCCTCTTATTGCTTTCAAATGTTTTTCTCGTGTCAACATAGAACAACAGGAGTGTTGTGTGATTTTTCGGGGTTCGTTTGGACATTTTTATGCATTAACTGAGTTTTCAATGCATTTATGTGCATAATTCAAATTTGAACTACATGTACATGCTCGAGTGCATATAAAATGGTTGGAAAATCAAATATGTGTCCTTGGGTGCATGCTTAGGTCCCATGCAAGAAATGGGAATGAATTTCAAACACCGGGGCATCGTTGATTGCCGGCAAAACATTGAGATGGCTGGTTTTTAAATTATATTAAATCCAAATCTCGTCTGAAATTCATGAAACTTGGCATGCTATCATGGAGCGGCATCAACATGTCGTGGTACAAATTTTGTCCCATTTGGGGCAGGTTTGGGTATATGCTTCTCATAACAAGCATGATGGTTTTCGGTAGGGAACGTCCCACCTTTGTGGACGAAATGATATCCATTACCTCTTATTGCTTTCAAATTTTTTTCTCGTGTCAACATAGAACAACAAGAGTGTTGTGTGATTTTTCGGGGTTCGTTTGGACATTTTTATGCATTAACTGAGTTTTCAATGCATTTATGTGCACAATTCAAATTTGAACGACATGCACATGCTCCACTGCATATAAGTTGGTTGAAAAATCATGTGTCCTCGGGTGCATGCTTAGGTCCCATGCAAGAAATGGGAATGAATTTCAAACACTCGGGCACCGTTGATTGCCGGCAAAACATTGAGATGCGTGGTTTTTAAATTATAGTAAATCCAAAACTCGTCTGAAATTCATGAAACTTGGCATGCTATCATGTGGCGGCATCAACATGTCGTGGTACAAATTTTGTCCCATTTGGGGTAGGTTTGGGTATATGCTTCTCACAAACCAGAGCTTCTCACAACAAGCATGATGGTTTCCGGTAGGGAGCGTGCCACCTTTGGGGACGAAACGATATCCATTGCCTCTTATTGCTTTCAAATTTTTTTCTCGTGTCAACATAGAACAACTGGACCGTTGTGTGATTTTTCGGGGTTTGTTTGGACATTTTTATGCATTAACTGAGTTTTCAATGCATTTTATGTGCATAATTCAAATCTGAACTACATGCACATGCTCCAGTGCATATACATTGGTTGAAAAATCAAATTTGTGTCCTTGGGTGCATGCTTAGGTCCCATGCAAGAAATGGGAATGAATTTCAAACACCGGGCCACCGTTGATTGCCGGCAAAACATTGAGATGCCTGGTTTTTAAAATCTAGTAAATCCAAAACTCGTTTGAAATTCATGAAACTTGGCATGCTATCATGGAGCGGCATGAACATGCCGTGGTACAAATTTTGTCCCATTTGGGGCAGGTTTGGGTATATCTTCCCACAAACCGGAGCTTCTCACAACAAGCATGATGGTTTTCGGTAGGGAACGTGCCACCTTTGGGGACGAAACGATATCCATTGCCTCTTATTGCTTTCAAATTTTTTTCTCGTGTCAACATAGAACAACAGGAGTGTTGTGTGATTTTTCGGGGTTTGTTTGGACATTTTTATGCATTAACTGAGTTTTCATTGCATTTTCTGTGCATAATTCAAATTTGAACTACATGTACATGCTCTAGTGCATATAAATTGGTTGAAAAATCAAATCTGTGTCCTTGGGTGCATGCTTAGGTCCCATGCAAGAAATGGGAATGAATTTAAAACATCGGGGCACCGTTGATTACCGGCAAAACATTGAGATGCCTGGTTTTTAAATTCTAGTAAATCCAATACTCGTCTGAAATTCATGAAACTTGGCATGCTATCATGGAGCGGCATCAACATGCCGTGGTACAAATTTTGTCCCAATTGGGGCAGGTTTGGGTATATGCTTCCCACAAACCGGAGCTTCTCACAACAAGCATGATGGTTTTCGGTAGGGAACGTGCCACCTTTGGGGACGAAACGATATCCATTGCTTCTTATTGCTTTCAAAATTTTTTCTCGTATCAACATAGAACAACTGGAGTGTTGTGTGATTTTTCGGGGTTTGTTTGGACATTTTTATGCATTAACTGAGTTTTCAATGCATTTTCTGTGCATAAATCAAATTTGAACTACATGTACATGCTCTAGTGCATATAAATTGGTTGAAAAATCAAATATGTACTTGGGTGCATGCTTAGGTCCCATGCAAGAAATGGGAATGAAATTCTAACACCGGGGCATCGTTGATTGCCGGCAAAACATTGAGATGGCTGGTTTTTAAATTCTAGTAAATCCAAAACTCGTCTGTAATTCATGAAACTTGGCATGCTATCATGGAGCGGCATCAACATGCCGTGGTACAAATTTTGTCCCAATTGGGGCAGGTTTGGGTATATGCTTCCCACAAACCGGAGCTTCTCACAACAAGCATGATGGTTTTCGGTAGGGAACGTGCCACCTTTGGGGACGAAACGATATCCATTGCTTCTTATTGCTTTCAAATTTTTTTCTCGTATCAACATAGAACAACTGGAGTGTTGTGTGATTTTTCGGGGTTTGTTTGGACATTTTTATGCATTAACTGAGTTTTCAATGCATTTTCTGTGCATAAATCAAATTTGAACTACATGTACATGCTCTAGTGCATATAAATTGGTTGAAAAATCAAATATGTACTTGGGTGCATGCTTAGGTCCCATGCAAGAAATGGGAATGAAATTCTAACACCGGGGCATCGTTGATTGCCGGCAAAACATTGAGATGGCTGGTTTTTAAATTCTAGTAAATCCAAAACTCGTCTGTAATTCATGAAACTTGGCATGCTACCATGGAGCGGCATCAACATGCCGTGGTACAAATTTTCTCCCATTTGGGGCAGGTTTGGGTATAGGCTTCTCACAAACCGGAGCTTCTCACAACAAGCATGATGGTTTTGGGTAGGGAACGTCTCACCTTTGTGGACGAAACGATATCCATTGCCTCTTATTGCTTTCATATTTTTTTCTCGTGTCAACATAGAACAACAGGAGTGTTGTGTGACTTTTTGTGATTTTTCGGGGTTCGTTTGGACATTTTTATGCATTAACTGAGTTTTCAATGCATTTTATCTGCATAATTCAAATTTGAACTACATGCACATGCTCCAGTTCATATAAATTGGTTGAAAAATCAAATATGTGTCCTTGGGTGCATGCTTAGGTCCCATGCAAGAAATGGGAATGAATTTCAAACACCGGGCCACCGATGATTGTCGGCAAAACATTGAGATGCCTGGTTTTTAAATTCTAGTAAATCCTAAACTCGTCTGAAATTCATGAAACTTGGCATGCTATCAGGGGCGGCATCAACATGTCGTGGTACAAATTTTGTCCCATTTGGGGTAGGTTTGGGTATATGCTTCTCACAAACCGGAGCTTCTCACAACAAGCATGATGGTTTTTAGTAGGGAACGTTCCACCTTTGTGGACGAAATGACATCCATTGCCTCTTATTGCTTTCAAATGTTTTTCTCGTGTCAACATAGAACAACAGGAGTGTTGTGTGATTTTTTGTGATTTTTCAGGGTTCGTTTGGACATTTTTATGCATTAACTCAGTTTTCAATGCATTTTATGTGCATAATTCAAATTTGAACTACATGCACATGCTCCAGTGCATATACATTGGTTGAAAAATCAAATATGTGTCCTTGGGTGCATGCTTAGGTCCCATGCAAGAAATGGGAATGAATTTCAAACACCGGGGCACCGTTGATTGCCGGCAAAACATTGAGATGCATGGTTTTTAGATTCTAGTAAATCCAAAACTCGTCTGAAATTCATGAAACTTGGCATGCTATCATGGAGCGGCATCAACATGCCGGGGTACAAATTTTGTCCCATTTGGGGCAGGTTTGGGTATATGCTTCTCACAAACCGGAGCTTCTCACAACAAGCATGATGGTTTTCGGTAGGGAACGTCCCACCTTTGTGGACAAAATGACATCCATTGCCTCTTATTGCTTTCAAATGTTTTTCTCGTGTCAACATAGAACAACAGGAGTGTTGTGTGATTTTTTTGTGATTTTTCGGGGTTCGTTTGGACATTTTTATGCATTAACTGAGTTTTCAATGCATTTTATGTGCATAATTCAAATTTGAACTACATGCACATGCTCCAGTTCATATAAATTGGTTGAAAAATCAAATCTGTGTCCTTGGGTGCATGCTTAGGTCCCATGCAAGAAATGGGAATGAATTTAAAACACCGGGCCACCGATGATTGCCGGCAAAACATTGAGATGCCTGGTTTTTAAATTCTAGTAAATCCAAAACTCGTCTGAAATTCATGAAACTTGGCATGCTATCATGGAGCGGCATCAACATGCCGTGGTACAAATTTTGTCCCATTTGGGGCAGGTTTGGGTATATGCTTCTCACAAACCGAGCTTCTCACAACAAGCATGATGGTTTTCGGTAGGGAACGTCCCACCTTTGTGGACGAAATGATATCCATTGCCTCTTATTGCTTTCAAAAGTTTTTCTCGTGTCAACATAGAACAACAGGAGTGTTGTGTTATTTTTTGGGGTTCGTTTGGACATTTTTATGCATTAACTGAGTTTTCAATGCATTTATGTGCATAATTCAAATTTGAACTACATGTACATGCTCGAGTGCATATAAAATGGTTGAAAAATCAAATATGTGTCCTTGGGTGCATGCTTAGGTCCCATGCAAGAAATGGGAATGAATTTCAAACACCGGGGCATCGTTGATTGCCGGCAAAACATTGAGATGGCTGGTTTTTAAATTCTAGTAAATCCAAATCTCGTCTGAAATTCATGAAACTTGGCATGCTATCATGGAGCGGCATCAACATGCCGTGGTACAAATTTTGTCCCATTTTGGGCAGGTTTGGGTATATGCTTCTCACAAACCGGAGCTTCTCATAACAAGCATGATGGTTTTCGGTAGGGAACGTCCCACCTTTGTGGACGAAACGATATCCATTACCTCTTATTGCTTTTAAAAATTTTCTCGTGTCAACATAGAACAACAGGAGTGTTGTGTGATTTTTTGTGATTTTTCGGGGTTCGTTTGGACATTTTTATGCATTAACTGAGTTTTCAATGCATTTTATGTGCATAATTCAAATTCGAACTACATGCACATGCTCAAGTGCATATAAATTGGTTGAAAAATCAAATTTGTGTCCTTGGGTGCATGCTTATGTCCCATGCAAGAAATGGGAATGAATTTCAAACACTCGGGCACCGTTGATTGCAGGCAAAACATTGAGATGCGTGGTTTTTAAATTATAGTAAATCCAAAACTTGTCTGAAATTCATGAAACTTTGCATGTTATCATGTGGCGGCATCAACATGTCGTGGTACAAATTTTGTCCCATTTGGGGTAGGTTTGGGTATATGCTTCTCACAAACCGGAGCTTCTCACAACAAGCATGATGGTTTTCAGTAGGGAACGTCCCACCTTTGTGGACGAAATGACATCCATTGCCTCTTATTGCTTTCAAATGTTTTTCTCGTGTCAACATAGAACAACAGGAGTGTTGTGTGATTTTTTTGTGATTTTTCGGGGTTCGTTTGGACATTTTTATGCATTAACTGAGTTTTCAATGCATTTTATGTGCATAATTCAAATTTGAACTACATGCACATGCTCCAGTTCATATAAATTGGTTGAAAAATCAAATCTGTGTCCTTGGGTGCATGCTTAGGTCCCATGCAAGAAATGGGAATGAATTTCAAACACCGGGCCACCGATGATTGCCGGCAAAACATTGAGATGCCTGGTTTTTAAATTCTAATAAATCCAAAACTCGTCTGAAATTCATGAAACTTGGCATGCTATCATGGAGCGGCATCAACATGCCGTGGTACAAATTTTGTCCCATTTGGGGCAGGTTTGGGTATATGCTTCTCACAAACCGGAGCTTCTCACAACAAGCATGATGGTTTTCGGTAGGGAACGTCCCACCTTTGTGGACGAAACGATATCCATTTCCTCTTATTGCTTTCAAATTTTTTTCTCGTGTCAACATAGAACAACAGGAGTGTTGTGTGATTTTTGTGATTTTTCGGGGTTCGTGGTGATGTTTTTATGCATTAACTGAGTTTTCAATGCATTTTATGTGCATAATTCGAATTTGAACTACATGCACATGCTCCAGTTCATATAAATTGGTTGAAAAATCAAATCTGTGTCCTTGGGTGCATGCTTAGGTCCCATGCAAGAAATGGGAATGAATTTAAAACACCGGGCCACCGATGATTGCCGGCAAAACATTGAGATGCCTGGTTTTTAAATTCTAGTAAATCCAAAACTCGTCTGAAATTCATGAAACTTGGCATGCTATCATGGAGCGGCATCAACATGCCGTGGTACAAATTTTGTCCCATTTGGGGCAGGTTTGGGTATATGCTTCTCACAAACCGGAGCTTCTCACAACAAGCATGATGGTTTTCGGTAGGGAACGTCCCACCTTTGTGGACGAAACGATATCCATTGCCTCTTATTGCTTTCAATTTTTTTTCTCGTGTCAACATAGAACAACAGGAGTGTTGCGTGATTTTTTGTGATTTTTCGGGGTTCGTTTGGACATTTTTATGCATTAACTGAGTTTTCAATGCATTTTATGTGCATAATTCAAATTTGAACTACGTGCACATGCTCCAGTGCATATAAATTGGTTGAAAAATCAAATATGTGTCCTTGGGTGCATGCTTAGGTCCCATGCAAGAAATGGGAATGAATTTCAAACACCGGGGCACCATTGATTGCCGACAAAACATTGAGATGCCTGGTTTCTAAATTCTAGTAAATCCAAAACTTGTCTGAAATTCATGAAACTTTGCATGTTATCATGTGGCGGCATCAACATGTCGTGGTACAAATTTTGTCCCATTTGGGGTAGGTTTGGGTATATGCTTCTCACAAACCGGAGCTTCTCATAACAAGCATGATGGTTTTCGGTAGGGAACGTCCCACCTTTGTGGACGAAACGATATCCATTACCTCTTATTGCTTTCAAATTTTTTCTCGTGTCAACATAGAACAACAGGAGTGTTGTGTGATTTTTTGTGATTTTTCGGGGTTCGTTTGGACATTTTTATGCATTAACTGAGTTTTCAATGCATTTTATGTGCATAATTCTAATTCGAAATACATGCACATGCTCAAGTGCATATAAATTGGTTGAAAAATCAAATTTGTGTCCTTGGGTGCATGCTTATGTCCCGTGCAAGAAATGGGAATGAATTTCAAACACTCGGGCACCGTTGATTGTAGGCAAAACATTGAGATGCGTGGTTTTTAAATTATAGTAAATCCAAAACACGTCTGAAATTCATGAAACTTGGCATGCTATCATGTGGCGGCATCGACATGTCGTGGTACAAATTTTGTCCCATTTGGGGTAGGTTTGGGTATATGCTTCTCACAAACCGGAGCTTCTCACAACAAGCATGATGGTTTTCAGTAGGGAACGTCCCACCTTTGTGGACGAAATGACATCCATTGCCTCTTATTGCTTTCAAATGTTTTTCTCGTGTCAACATAGAACAACAGGAGTGTTGTGTGATTTTTTGTGATTTTTCGGGGTTCGTTTGGACATTTTTATGCATTAACTGAGTTTTCAATGCATTTTATGTGCATAATTCAAATTTGAACTACATGCACATGCTCCAGTGCATATACATTGGTTGAAAAATCAAATTTGTGTCCTTGGGTGCATGCTTAGGTCCCATGCAAGAAATGGGAATGAATTTCAAACACCGGGGCACCGTTGATTTCCGGCGAAACATTGAGATGCCTGGTTTTTAGATTCTAGTAAATCCAAAACTCGTCTGAAATTCATGAAACTTGGCATGCTATCATGGAGCGGCATCAACATGCCGGGGTACAAATTTTGTCCCATTTGGGGCAGGTTTGGGTATATGCTTCTCACAAACCGGAGCTTCTCACAACAACCATGATGGTTTTCGGTAGGGAACGTCCCAGCTTTGTGGACGAAATGATATCCATTGCCTCTTATTGCTTTCAAATGTTTTTCTCGTGTCAACATAGAACAACAGGAGTGTTGTGTGATTTTTCGGGGTTCGTTTGGACATTTTTATGCATTAACTGAGTTTTCAATGCATTTATGTGCATAATTCAAATTTGAACTACATGTACATGCTCGAGTGCATATAAAATGGTTGGAAAATCAAATATGTGTCCTTGGGTGCATGCTTAGGTCCCATGCAAGAAATGGGAATGAATTTCAAACACCGGGGGCATCGTTGATTGCCGGCAAAACATTGAGATGGCTGGTTTTTAAATTATAGTAAATCCAAATCTCGTCTGAAATTCATGAAACTTGGCATGCTATCATGGAGCGGCATCAACATGCCGTGGTACAAATTTTGTCCCATTTGGGGCAGGTTTGGGTATATGCTTCTCACAAACCGGAGCTTCTCATAACAAGCATGATGGTTTTCGGTAGGGAACGTCCCACCTTTGTGGACGAAATGATATCCATTACCTCTCATTGCTTTCAAATTTTTTTCTCGTATCAACATAGAACAACTGGAGTGTTGTGTGATTTTTCGGGGTTCGTTTGGACATTTTTATGCATTAACTGAGTTTTCAATGCATTTATGTGCATAATTCAAATTTGAACGACATGCATATGCTCCACTGCATATAAGTTGGTTGAAAAATCATGTGTCCTCGGGTGCATGCTTAGGTCCCATGCAAGAAATGGGAATGAATTTCAAACATTCGGGCACCGTTGATTGCCGGCAAAACATTGAGATGCGTGGTTTTTAAATTATAGTAAATCCAAAACTCGTCTGAAATTCATGAAACTTGGCATGCTATCATGTGGCGGCATCAACATGTCGTGGTACAAATTTTGTCCCATTTGGGGTAGGTTTGGGTATATGCTTCTCACAACAAGCATGATGGTTTCCGGTAGGGAACGTGCCACCTTTGGGGACGAAACGATATCCATTGCCTCTTATTGCTTTCAAATTTTTTTCTCATGTCAACATAGAACAACTGGACCGTTGTGTGATTTTTCGGGGTTTGTTTGGACATTTTTATGCATTAACTGAGTTTTCAATGCATTTTATGTGCATAATTCAAATCTGAACTACATGCACATGCTCCAGTGCATATACATTGGTTGAAAAATCAAATTTGTGTCCTTGGGTGCATGCTTAGGTCCCATGCAAGAAATGGGAATGAATTTCAAACACCGGGCCACCGTTGATTGCCGGCAAAACATTGAGATGCCTGGTTTTTAAAATCTAGTAAATCCAAAACTCGTTTGAAATTCATGAAACTTGGCATGCTATCATGGAGCGGCATGAACATGCCGTGGTACAAATTTTGTCCCATTTGGGGCAGGTTTGGGTATATCTTCCCACAAACCGGAGCTTCTCACAACAAGCATGATGGTTTTCGGTAGGGAACGTGCCACCTTTGGGGACGAAACGATATCCATTGCCTCTTATTGCTTTCAAATTTTTTTCTCGTGTCAACATAGAACAACAGGAGTGTTGTGTGATTTTTCGGGGTTTGTTTGGACATTTTTATGCATTAACTGAGTTTTCATTGCATTTTCTGTGCATAATTCAAATTTGAACTACATGTACATGCTCTAGTGCATATAAATTGGTTGAAAAATCAAATCTGTGTCCTTGGGTGCATGCTTAGGTCCCATGCAAGAAATGGGAATGAATTTAAAACATCGGGGCACCGTTGATTGCCGGCAAAACATTGAGATGCCTGGTTTTTAAATTCTAGTAAATCCAATACTCGTCTGAAATTCATGAAACTTGGCATGCTATCATGGAGCGGCATCAACATGCCGTGGTACAAATTTTGTCCCAATTGGGGCAGGTTTGGGTATATGCTTCCCACAAACCGGAGCTTCTCACAACAAGCATGATGGTTTTCGGTAGGGAACGTGCCACCTTTGGGGACGAAACGATATCCATTGCTTCTTATTGCTTTCAAATTTTTTTCTCGTATCAACATAGAACAACTGGAGTGTTGTGTGATTTTTCGGGGTTTGTTTGGACATTTTTATGCATTAACTGAGTTTTCAATGCATTTTCTGTGCATAATTCAAATTAGAACTACATGTACATGCTCTAGTGCATATAAATTGGTTGAAAAATCAAATATGTACTTGGGTGCATGCTTAGGTCCCATGCAAGAAATGGGAATGAAATTCAAACACCGGGGCATCGTTGATTGCCGGCAAAACATTGAGATGGCTGGTTTTTAAATTCTAGTAAATCCAAAACTCGTCTGTAATTCATCAAACTTGGCATGCTACCATGGAGCGGCATCAACATGCCGTGGTACAAATTTTGTCCCATTTGGGGCAGGTTTGGGTATATGCTTCTCACAAACCGGAGCTTCTCACAACAAGCATGATGGTTTTCGGTAGGGAACGTCCCACCTTTGTGGACGAAACGATATCCATTGCCTCTTATTGCTTTCAAGTATTTTTCTCGTGTCAACATAGAACAACAGGAGTATTTTGTGATTTTTCGGGGTTCGTTTGGACATTTTTATGCATTAACTGAGTTTTCAATGCATTTTATGTGCATAATTAAAATTTGAACTACATGCACATGCTCCAGTGCATATAAATTGGTTGAAAAATCAAATCTGTGTCCTTGGGTGCATGCTTAGGTCCCATGCAAGAAATGGGAATGAATTTCAAACACCGGGGCACCGTTGATTGCTGTCAAACATTGAGATGCCTGGTTTTTAAATTCTATTAAATCCAATACTCGTTTGAAATTCATGAAACTTGGCATGCTATCATGGAGCGGCATCAACATGCCGTGGTACAAATTTTGTCCCATTTGGGGCAGGTTCGGGTATATGCTTCTCACAAACCGGAGCTTCTCACAACAAGCTTGATGGTTTCGGTAGGGAACGTGCCACCTTTGGGGACGAAACGATATCCATTGCCTCTTATTGCTTTCAATTTTTTTTCTCGTGTCAACATAGAACAACAGGACTGTTGTGTGATTTTTCGGGGTTCGTCTGGACATTTTTATGAATTAACTGAGTTTTCAATGCATTTTATGTGCATAATTCAAATTTAAACTACATGCACATGCTCCAGTGCATATAAATTGGTTGAAAAATCAAATATGTGTTCTTGGATGCATGCTTAGTCCCATGCAAGAAATGGGAATGAATTTCAAAAACCGGGGCATCGTTGATTGCCGGCAAAACATTGAGATGGCTGGTTTTTAAATTCTAGTAAATCCAAAACTCGTCTGAAATTCATGAAACTTGGCATGCTATCATGGAGCGGCATCAACATGCCGTGGTACAAATTTTGTCCCATTTGGGCAGGTTTGGGTATATGCTTCTCACAAACCGTAGCTTCTCACAACAAGCATGATGGTTTTCGGTAGCGAACGTCCCACCTTTCTGGACGAAATGGTATCCATTGCCTCTTATTGCTTTCAAATGTTTTTCTCGTGTCAACATAGAACAACTGGAGTGTTGTGTGATTTTTCGGGGTTCGTTTGGACATTTTTATGCATTAACTGAGTTTTCAATGCATTTATGTGCATAATTCAAATTTGAACTACATGTACATGCTCGAGTGCAGAAAAAATGGTTGAAAAATCAAATATGTGTCCTTGGGTGCATGCTTAGGTCCCATGCAAGAAATGGGAATGAATTTCAAACACCGGGGCATCGTTGATTGCCGGCAAAACATTGAGATGGCTGGTTTTTAAATTCTAGTAAATCCAAATCTTGTCTGAAATTCATGAAACTTGGCATGCTATCATGGAGCGGCATCAACATGCCGTGGTACAAAATTTGTCCCATTTGGGGCAGGTTTGGGTATATGCTTCTCACAAACCGGAGCTTCTCATAACAAGCATGATGGTTTTCGGTAGGGAACGTCCCACCTTTGTGGACGAAACGATATCCATTACCTCTTATTGCTTTCAATTTTTTTTCTCGTGTCAACATAGAACAACAGGAGTGTTGTGTGATTTTTCGGGGTTCGTTTGGACATTTTTATGCATTAACTGAGTTTTCAATGCATTTATGTGCACAATTCAAATTTGAACGACATGCACATGCTCCAGTGCATATAAGTTGGTTGAAAAATCATGTGTCCTTGGGTGCATGCTTAGGTCCCATGCAAGAAATGGGAATGAAATTCAAACACCGGGGCATCGTTGATTGCCGGCAAAACATTGAGATGGCTGGTTTTTAAATTCTAGTAAATCCAAAACTCGTCTGTAATTCATGAAACTTGGCATGCTATCATGTGGCAGCATCAACATGCCGTGGTACCAATTTTGTCCCATTTGGGGCAGGTTTGGGTATATGCTTCTCACAAACCGGAGCTTCTCACAACAAGCATGATGGTTTTCGGTAGGGAACGTCCCACCTTTGTGGACGACACGATATCCATTGCCTCTTATTGCTTTCAATTTTTTTCTCGTGTCAACATAGAACGACAGGAGTATTTTGTGATTTTTCGGGGTTCGTTTGGACATTTTTATGCATTAACTGAGTTTTCAATGCATTTTATGTGCATAATTCAAATTTGAACTACATGCACATGCTCTAGTGCATATAAATTGGTTGAAAAATCAAATATGTGTCCTTGGGTGCATGCTTAGGTCCCATGCAAGAAATGGGAATGAATTTAAAACACCGGGGCACCGATGATTGCCGGCAAAACATTGAGATGCCTGGTTTTTAAATTCTAGTAAATCCAATACTCGTCTGGAATTCATGAAACTTGGCATGCTATCATGGAGCGGCATCAACATGTCGTGGTACAAATTTTGTCCCATTTGGGGCAGGTTTGGGTATATGCTTCTCACAAACCGGAGCTTCTCACAACAAGCATGATGGTTTTCGGTAGGGAACGTGGCACCTTTGGGGACGAAACGATATCCATTGCCTCTTATTGCTTTCAAATTTTTTTCTCGTGTCAACATAGAACAACTGGTGTGTTTTGTGATTTTTCGGGGTTTGTTTGGACATTTTAATGCATTAACTGAGTTTTCAATTCATTTTCTGTGCATAATTCAAATTTGAACTACATGTACATGCTCTAGTGCATATAAATTGGTTGAAAAATCAAATCTGTGTCCTTGGGTGCATGCTTAGGTCCCATGCAAGAAATGGGAATGAATTTCAAACATCGGGGCACCGTTGATTGCCCGCAAAACATTGAGATGCCTGGTTTTTAAATTCTAGTAAATCCAATACTCGTCTGAAATTCATGAAACTTGGCATGCTATCATGGAGCGGCATCAACATGCCGTGGTACAAATTTTGTCCCATTTGGGGCAGGTTTGGGTATATGCTTCCCACAAACCGGAGCTTCTCACAACAAGCATGATGGTTTTCGGTAGGGAACGTGCCACCTTTGGGGACGAAACGATATCCATTGCCTCTTATTGCTTTCAAATTTTTTTCTCGTATCAACATAGAACAACTGGAGTGTTGTGTGATTTTTCGGGGTTTGTTTGGACATTTTTATGCATGAACTGAGTTTTCAATGCATTTTCTGTGCATAATTCAAATTTGAACTACATGTACATGCTCTAGTGCATATAAATTGGTTGAAAAATCAAATATGTGTCCTTGGGTGCATGCTTAGGTCCCATGCAAGAAATGGGAATGAAATTCAAACACCGGGGCATCGTTGAGTGCCGGCAAAACATTGAGATGGCTGGTTTTTAAATTCTAGTAAATCCAAAACTCGTCTGTAATTCATGAAACTTGGCATGCTATCATGGAGCGGCATCAACATGCCGTGGTACAAATTTTCTCCCATTTGGGGCAGGTTCGGGTATATGCTTCTCACAAACCGGAGCTTCTCACAACAAGCATGATGGTTTTCGGTAGGGAACGTCCCACCTTTGTGGACGAAACGATATCCATTGCCTCTTATTGCTTTCAAATTTTTTTCTCGTGTCAACATAGAACAACAGGAGTATTGTGTGATTTTTTGTGATTTTTCGGGGTTCGTTTGGACATTTTTATGCATGAACTGAGTTTTCAATGCATTTTATGTGCATAATTCAAATTTGAACTACATGCACATGCTCCAGTGCATATAAATTGGTTGAAAAATCAAATCTGTGTCCTTGTGTGCATGCTTAGGTCCCATGCAAGAAATGGGAATGAATTTCAAACTCCGGGGCACCGTTGATTGCTGGCAAAACATTGAGATGGCTGGTTTTTAAATTCTAGTAAATCCAATACTCGTCTGAAATTCATGAAACTTGGCATGCTATCATGGAGCGGCATCAACATGCCGTGGTACAAATTTTGTCCCATTTGGGGCAGGTTCGGGTATATGCTTCTCACAAACCGGAGCTTCTCACAACAAGCTTGATGGTTTTGGGTAGGGAACGTGCCACCTTTGGGGACGAAACGATATCTATTGCCTCTTATTGCTTTCAAATTTTTTTCTCGTGTCAACATAGAACAATAGGACTGTTGTGTGATTTTTCGGGGTTCGTTTGGACATTTTTGTGAATTAACTGAGTTTTCAATGCATTTTATGTGCATAATTCAAATTTAAACTACATGCACATGCTCTAGTGCATATAAATTGGTTGAAAAATCAAATATGTGTCCTTGGATGCATGCTTAGTCCCATGCAAGAAATGGGAATGAATTTCAAACACCGGGGCATCGTTGATTGCCGGCAAAACATTGAGATGGCTGGTTTTTAAATTCTAGTAAATCCAAAACTCGTCTGAAATTCATGAAACTTGGCATGCTATCATGGAGCGGCATCAACATGCCGTGGTACAAATTTTGTCCCATTTGGGGCAGGTTTGGGTATATGCTTCTCACAAACCGGAGCTTCTCACAACAAGCATGATGGTTTTCGGTAGGGAACGTCCCATCTTTGTGGACGAAATGATATCCATTGCCTCTTATTGCTTTCATTTTTTTCTCGTGTCAACATAGAACAACAGGAGTGTTGTGTGATTTTTTGTGATTTTTCGGGGTTCGTTTGGACATTTTTATGCATTAACCGAGTTTTCAATGCATTTTATGTGCATAGTTCAAATTTGAACTACATGCACATGCTCTAGTGCATGGAAGTTGGTTGAAAAATCATGTGTCCTTTGGTGCATGCTTAGGTCCCATGCAAGAAATGGGAATGAATTTCAAACACCGGGGCACCGTTGATTGCCGGCAAAACATTGAGATGCCTGATTTTTAAATTATTGTAAATCCAAAACTCGTCTGAAATTTATGAAACTTGGCATGCAATCATGGAGCGGCATCAACATGCCGTGGTACCAATTTTGTCCCATTTGGGGCGGGTTTGGGTATATGCTTCTCACAAACCGGAGCTTCTCACAACAAGCATGATGGTTTTCGGTAGGGAACGTCCCACCTTTGTGGACGAAACGATATCCATTGCCTCTTATTGCTTTCAATTTTTTTTCTCGTGTCAACATAGAACAACAGGGGTATTATGTGATTTTTTTGTGATTTTTCGGGGTCCGTTTGGACATTTTTATGCATTAACTGAGTTTTCAATGCATTTTATGTGCATAATTCAAATTTGAACTACATGCACATGCTCCAGTGCATATAAATTGGTTGAAAAATCAAATCTATGTCCTTGGGTGCATGCTTTGGTCCCATGCAAGAAATGGGAATGAATTTCAAACACCGGGGCACCGTTGATGGCCAGCAAAACATTGAGATGCCTGGTTTTTAAATTCTAGTAAATCCAAAACTCGTCTGTAATTCATGAAACTTGGCATGCTATCATGGAGCGGCATCAACATGCCATGGTACAAATTTTGTCCCATTTGGGGCAGGTTTGGGTATATGCTTCTCACAAACCGGAGCTTCTCACAACAAGCATGATGGTTTTCGGTAGGGAACGCGCCACCTTTGGGGACGAAACGATATCCATTGCCTCTTATTGCTTTCAATTTTTTTTCTCGTGTCAACATTGAACAACTGGACCGTTGTGTGATTTTTCGGGGGTCGTTTGGACATTTTTATGCATTAACTGAGTTTTCAATGCATTTTATGTGCATAATTCAAATTTGAACTACATGCACATGCTCCAGTGCATATAAATTGGTTGAAAAATCAAATATGTGTCCTTGGGTGCATGCTTAGGTCCCATGCAACAAATGGGAATGAATTTCAAACACCAGGGCATTGTTGATTGCCGGCAAAACATTGAGATGCCTGGTTTTTAAATTCTAGTAAATCCAAAACTCTGTTAACCATTCACGTGACGCCACGTGTCTTGGTTTTATTGGCTATTGGAGGTGCTGTGCGGATAGCTGCTTGACCTTGACTGAACGGGAGGCGTGCGAGCGCCGTCCGGTGCGCAGGCTGACCGAGAGGCGTGCAAGTTGTCCTTGAGTGCACAGGCTCACCGGGAAGCGTGCGAGCTGTATGCTGCGCAGGCTCACTGGGAAGCAAGCCCTTTGACTTCCATGGCCGCCCGTCTTGCTCGCATCCTCTCCATTAATGGCGCCCAAGCCGCGGTTTAATTTGCTTTTTAAATATAAAACACTCATCGCAAACGTTTTAGTTAGAACAACCGTATGCAAACCGACAGCTTCCCCAGGAAGCCGAGAGAAAATGTGCTGAGCAGGATTTCTGCAGCTCTTGATTGCAAACGTTTTAGATAGAACACCCGTATGCAAAGTGAGAGCAGCGCAGGATTTGTGCATCCCTTCAACCCAAATGGTTGTTTTAGATGACCCGTGTGGAACCACGTACAAACAATTTGGTAAGATTTGTCTATCCTTGTAACACTGCGATTTGTCAAAATATGAAGCTAAAAATCACTAGCAGTATCTAATTTTTGCAACTAAAATTCAGTAATTAAGCATAGATTTCATTCATAGATTAAGCAGTCGTTCTTAATTTAAACAAGCAGTTCAACTCGACAGCTGAACCGACCAAACTTTTTCCCAATTGTTGCCAACCACGTACTGAAATAGCTAGTTCAACTATATATACTAGCTAATTTTAAGTATGTTGTACAGTTCCACCACATCTATAGTCAGATGAACTTAACAAAATAGCCCCTAAATACTACTACTACTGCGGAGGGGCTTTGTACTACTTCGGTTGCCTCTCCTCTGCCGAGCGCGCTCAGTAAGAGGCGGAGAAGGAGGAGCCTACCGACGAGCTGGGCAACCGCAATGCAGTGCCTGCCACTAATGCAGCTTCAGCGACGCTTGCCTCGAACGCCCTTTGCCGCTCCAGACGACCCCTTTCGAAGTGGTGGTTCTCCTTGTAGATCTCCTGATTCCTCGCCTCTGAGGCGGCGTGTGCCACTGCCACTGCGGCGGTAAGGCTCTTTGCGTGCTCGACGAGGCGCTACTCCTCCTCCCGCAGGAACTCGGTGTAGCGCACAAGGTCGCTGTCGCACGTGCGGGCATCCACCTCCGCCTCCCGCCTTCGGGCGGCGGTGGCGGAGCGGGTGATGACCCCGGCGGTCGACGGTGGGCTGGCGGCCACGGCAGCCGACGACGGGGTGGCGGCCACGACAAACACCTCCCGCCTTCGGGCCACGGTGGTGGCGTGGGTGATGGCCACAGTGGCCGGCAGTGGCCGGCAGTGGGGTGGCGGCCACGACGGCCATCTCCCGCCTTCAGGCCGCGACGGCGGAGCGGGCGATGGCCCTGGCTTTCGACGGTGGTGTGGCGGCAACGGCGGCCGGCAACAGCTGCCGACGGGCACCGGCGGCGGAGCGTGTGATGGGTGTTCCACGCACACCCAATAGGGACGCCACACGCACTACATTACGCCAGGGACTGCGCCGCCGCCGCGGTGTAGCCTCCCAGTTGGAGCTGTCCTCTGATGACGGCGGAGTGGCTGAGCGACGACGACAGACCGGTGCCATTGGCGAATGTGGGAGAAGCAGACGAGATAAGGTACAGGGATGGAGGGGAAAATGCGACGTGATACGTCCATTTTGCATCATGCTTTTATGTCAATATTTATTGCATTATGGGATGTTATTACACATTATGTCACAATACTTATGCCTATTCTCTCTTATTTTACAAGGTTTACATAAGGAGGGAGAATGCCGGCAGCTGGAATTCTGGGCTGGAAAAGGAGCAAATATTAGAGACCTAAAACTCCACGAAAGTTATTTTTGGAAATAATTAAAAATAATGAGCGGAAGAAATACGTCAGGGGGGCCTCCACCTGTCCACGAGGGTGGGGGCGCGCCCCCCTGCCTTGTGAGCCCCCTGTTGGCCCTCCGGTGCCCATCTTCTGCTATATGAAGTCTTTCGTCCTAAGAAAAATCATAAGCAAGCTTTCGGGACGAGACTCCACCGCCACGAGGCGGAACCTTGGCAGAACCAATCTAGGGCTCCGACAGAGCTGTTCTGTCGGGGACACTTCCCTTCGGGAGGGGGAAATCATCGCCATCGTCATCACCAACGCTCCTTTCACCGGGAGAGGGCAATCTCCATCAACATCTTCACCAGCACCATCTCCTCTCAAACCCTAGTTCATCTCTTGTATCCAATTCTTGTCTCATAGTCTGGGATTGGTACCTGTAGGTTGCTATTAGTGTTGATTACTCCTTGTAGTTGATGCTAGTTGGTTTATTTGGTGGAAGATCATATGTTCAGATCCTATATGCATATTAATACTCCTCTGATTATGAACATGAATATGCTTTGTGAGTAGTTACGCTTGTTCCTGAGGACATGGGAGAAGTCTTGCTATTAGTAGTCATGTGAATTTGCTATTCGTTCGATATTTTGATGAGATGTATGTTGTCTATCCTCTAGTGGTGTTATGTGAACGTCGACTACATAACACTTCACCATTATTTGGGCCTAGGGGAAGGCATTGGGAAGTAATAAGTAGATGATGGGTTGCTAGAGTGACAAAAGCTTAAACCCTAGTTTATGCGTTGCTTCGTAAGGGGCTGATTTGGATCCATATGTTTCATGCTATGGTTAGGTTTACCTTAATACTTTTGTTGTAGTTGCGGATGCTTGCAATAGAGGTTAATCATAAGTGGGATGCTTGTCCAAGTAAGGGCAGCACCCAAGCACCGGTCCACCCACATAACAAATTATCAAAGTACCGAACGCGAATCATATGAACGTGATGAAAACTAGCTTGACGATAATTCCCATGTGTCCTCGGGAGCGCTTTTCTCTATATAAGAGTTTGTCCAGGCTTGTCCTTTGCTACAAAAAGGATTGGGCCACCTTGCTGCACTTTATTTACTTTTGTTACTTGTTGCTCGTTACAAATTATCCTATCACAAAACTATCTGTTACCTATAATTTCAGTGCTTGCAGAGAATACCTTGCTGAAAACCGCTTATCATTTCCTTCTGCTCCTCGTTGGGTTCGACACTCTTACTTATCGAAAGGACTACGATAGATCCCCTATACTTGTGGGTCATCACGACGCAGGACTCGTCGGCCGTGAGGGTTTTTATAGCAGGCCGGTAAGCATTAGGATTTTGGGGGATTTCACCGAGTCGGGCGGGAAGCTTGCGCGGGAATGGGCTCACCGATGATTCATTGGCGCCACCGTTTGGCAAAAAGAACGCCCCCGCGCGCTGCGCAAGCTTGCGCTGTAAGCCGTCTGCGGCAGCGGGGTGACAAGACGTGCGAGAGGAGGACGAAAGGCCACGTACACATACGGTTAATAAAAAAACGTTTGTGATTTAATTACCTACTATACCACCGTCCTGGTTTATACGTATGAGTTAACTAATAAAATACGAATGCATGTTGCCAAAGATTATATAGTTGGATTTGTATTTGAACATAGTTTCCAATTATATAATTTTTAAAACATGCATTAACATTTTGTTGGTTAAATTTGAGGGCAAAGTATGGCACGGAATATAAAGGAGACTATAGACTAGACGGAGGTGGTACCACACGACCGCTCTCTACGCAGCGACGCAACTGTCGGCCGGCTTGTAGGCGACCATTTGCTGTGTGTTCAACTGCTCCATGCATGTGGTTGCTTGCGGTTCAGGCGGCCGCGGCGCGCTCTGCTCTCGCGTCCCTCCGGGTGCTCTGCCCTTGTCCCTCCACGCGCGCTACCAGTGTTTTGGGCCGGCGCACGATCACGCACGTTCGTGTGCAAGCGGTTGCGCCAGGCGCGGCGCGACGATGCAGTTACCCGCTGCAAAAACTGCCATGTGGACGCGCCGAGAATCCACGCCGCCCGGCCCCCTTTTATTCCTACGGCCATTTACCTTCATATCTCGTCTCACACGTCACAATAAGCACACCCACGAGGACACATACAGAGAGGACATCCAGCGGTTCCATTGGCGCTCCCCGTGGCTCCAATAGCGCTCCCAGCGACCGACGACGACAACGGCGGGCAGTTCACCACGCATCACGTAGTGGACACCCACGTGAGGGGGAAGGCCCTCTTGGTGGTGTACACGAACGATCCGGTCTCGGTGGAGAGCTCCATCCAAACTATGGAGCAGTTCCTTGCCGAGGACAAGTACCGAGTGGTCGGCTTCGACCTCGAGTACACCATCGGTCGTGCCGGGCACGATCAGAAGGTTGTCGTCGCCCAGTTGTGCGTGCGACATGACGTCCTCGTTTACCACTTCCACCTTGCCACAAGGCCTTGCGAGCGTTTCTCCAGGTTTATCAAGAGCTCCGACTACAGTTTCGCTACGGTGGACACCACCAACGATCTAAAAGCGCTCAAGGTTTCGGACTTGAAATGTCCGAATCTTGTCAACATCCAGCACCAATACAAGGTCTGGGGCACCGACAAAAGCAAACTGAACTCCCTGGTTGACCTCGCCTCGGCCATCATCGACCCCTACTACGCGAAGATGAAGCAAGAGAGCAATAAGGACAAGAACGCCTGGCACAGTGTGTGGCATAAGAGATTGGATGAACAACATGTCAAGTACACGGCCATGGACGCGTACACAAGCTACGAGATGTACAAGCGGATCGTTGACATGAGGAACTGTCTTCTTCCTGACCCAGACGAGGGATCGAGCCACATAGCAGTGGCGGGAGCGTCACAAGAAGTAGATGACTAGACGATCGTTTCTCCTACTTTAGAATGCATGCGATTGTTTATTGAGGTGTGTGCGAATGATCTGTATAGTCACTTATGTAATTGGATGTTTATTTCAGTTATATATATACATGTTATTCTACTGTAGACAGAGCAATTCACACGGCTTATTAGCAGCAATCGTCTGTGTTATTACTAGTCTTCGCACACATTTCAGATTACGGACCTGTTTGCCGCGTATCACACCCATCTTGTTCAGTTGAACCGTTTCCATTGTGTTGCCTAATCACACACAGTTCATCCCAGTGAACCGTATGCTGTATATCGCACACGCCTTCATCTGGCTGCCCGTTTCTTTTGTGCCTCCTCATCACAAATAGTTCATTGAGCTGAACCGTATGCCCTGCATCGCACATGCAACTAAATTCTGAACCGTGTTTGATGCATCTGTCATCGCAAACGTTTTGCACCTTTTTTGACAGTTTTTTTACACCATCGTTTGCGATTATGGCATCGCACACAGTTTCGTCGAAGGCTCTCTGATCGTAGTGTCGCATTTGGACCATCCTGCAGTAGTGATCCATCATGCATCTAGAGTATTAAGTTCATAAGAACGGAGTAACGCATTAAGCAAGATGACATGATGTAGAGGGATAAACTCAAGCAATATGATATAAACCCCATCTTTTTATCCTCGATGGCAACAATACAATACGTGCCTTGCTGCCCCTGTTGTCACTCGGAAAGGACACCACAAGATTGAACCCAAAACTAAGCACTTCTCCCATTGCAAGAAAGATCAATCTAGTAGGCCAAACTAAACTGATGATTCGAAGAGACTTGCAAAGATATCAAATCATGCATATAAGAATTTAGAGAAGAATCAAATATTGTTCATAGATAATCTTGATCATAAACCCACAATTCATCGAATCTCGGCAAACACACTGCAAAAAGTATTACATCGAATAGATCTCCAAGAACATCGAGGAGAACTTTGTATTGAGAACCAAAGAGAGAGAAGAAGCCATCTAGCTAATAACTATGGACCCGAAGGTCTGTGGTAAACTACTCACACATCATTGGAGAGGCTATGGTGTTGATGTAGAAGCCCTCCGTGATCGAATCCCCCTCCGGCAGATCGCCGGAAAAGGCCCCAAGATGGGATTTCACGGGTACAGAAGGTTGTCGTGGTGGAAAAGTGGTTTCGTGGCTCTCCTGGATGTTTTCAGGGTATAAGAGTATATATAGGTGAAAGAAATAGGTCAGTGGAGCTACGAGGGGCCCACGAGGGTGGGGGGCGCGCCCTCCTGCCTCGTGGCCTCCTCGTTGCGTCTCTGATTTCCACTCCAAGTCTCCTGGATTGCGTTTGTTCCAGGAAAGATCCTCGCGAATGTTTCATTCCGTTTGGATTCCGTTTGATATTCCTTTTCTGCGACACTGAAATAGGCAAAAAATAGCAACTGTCACTGGGCCTCCGGTTAATAGGTTAGTCCTAAAAATAATATAAAAGAGCATATTAAAGCCCATTAAACATCCAAAACGGATAATATAATAGCATGGAACACAAAAATTATAGATACGTTGGAGACGTATCAGATCACACCTTAGTGCTCTTTGGGTGTTAATAAAATGGCGATGTGAACTAGAATTTTGACTCTAGTAAACCCTTTGGGTGTTGGCCACATGGCGATGTGAACTATGGGTGTTAATCACATGGTGATGTGAACTATTGGTGTTAAATCACATGGCGATGTGAACTAGATTATTGACTCTAGTGCAAGTGGGAGACTGAAGTAAATATGCCCTAGAGGCAATAATAGAGTTGTTATTTATATTTCCTTATATCATGATAAATGTTTTTTATTCATGCTAGAATTGTATTAACCGGAAACTTGATACATGTGTGCAATACATAGACAAAACAAAGTGTCCCTAGTATGCCTCTACTTGACTAGCTCGTTAATAAAAGATGGTTAAGTTTCCTGACCATAGACATATGTTGTCATTTGATGAATGGGATTACATCATTAGGAGAATGATGTGATGGACAAGACCCACCCGTTAGCTTAGCATAATGATCGTTAAGTTTTATTGCTATTGCTTTCCCCGATAATGCACGTCATAATAAGCCTTGCAAGCAATGTGACTAATGAGTTAGTTGCGGGATGATGCATTACGGAACGAATAAAGATACTTGCCGGTAATGAGATTGAACTAGGTATGAAGATACCGACGATTGAATCTTGGGCAAGTAACATACCGATGACAAAGGGAATGACGTATGTTGTCATTACGGTTTGACCGATAAAGATCTTCGTAGAATATGTAGGAACCAATATGAGTATCCAGGTTCCGTTGTTGGTTATTGACCGGAGATGTGTCTCGATCATGTCTACATAGTTCTCGAACCCGTAGGGTCCGCACGCTTAACGTTTGATGACGATTTGTATTATGAGTTATGTGTTTTGGTGACCGAAGATTGTTCAGAGTCCCCGATGAGATCACGGACATGACGAGGAGTCTCGAAATGGTCGAGAGGTAAAGATTGATATATTGGACGATAGTGTTCGAACACTGGAATGGTTTCAGAGTGTTTCAGATATTTATCGGAGTACCGAGGGGTTACCGGAACCCCCCGGGAAAAGTAATGGGCCACAATGGGCCATAGGGGAGAGAGAGGGCAGCCCACAAGGGGTGGCGCGTGCCCCCCATGGGGAGTCCGAATTGGACAAGGGGAGGGGGCACAACCCCCCTTTCCTTCTCTCTCTCCCTCTCCTTCCCCCTTTCCCCCTCTGAAAGAAGGAAGGGGGAGGCCGAACAGGACTTGGAGTCCTAGTAGGACTCCCCCCTTGGGGGCGCGCCTAGGCCGGCCCTCTCCCTCTCCCTCCTTTATATACGGGGGCAGGGGGGCACCCCAAAGCATATCAATTGTTTCTTAGCCATGTGCGGTGCCCCCCTCCGCCGTTTACTCCTCTGATCATATTGTCGTAGTGCTTAGGCGAAGCCTTGCGCGGATCACATCACCATCACCGTCACCATGCCGCCGTGTTGACGAAACTCTCCCTCGACACTTTGCTGGATCAAAAGTTCGAGGGACGTCATCGAGCTGAACGTGTGCTGAACTCGGAGGTGTTGTACGTTCGGTACTTGATCGGTTGGATCACGAAGACGTTCGACTACATCAACCGCGTTAAACTAACGCTTCCGCTTTCGGTCTACGAGGGTACGTGGACACACTCTCCCCCTCTCGTTGCTATGCATCTCCTAGATAGATCTTGCGTGATCGTAGGAATTTTTTTGAAATTGCATGCTACGTTCCCCAACAGAGTGACGGCAGGCGGCGAGGTAGTGTCTGACATCTCATCGAGTCTTCCTCCACGTCGGTTGCCTCCTTGGAGGCGTATGCTAGGACGTCGGTTAAATCTTCGACGGTAGCGACTAGGTGGGTTTAAAATTCCAACCTCTCTATATTTCCCCCAGATTCGATCGTAAACCGATGTTTGATTGTTTGAGATTGTGAGGCCCTGAATCTGGTCTAACATCTTGTTCAGAAGTGCCTTGTTGGCCTTGCCCATATCTTGATTGAAAGTTGGGCTTAGCTGCAGTCTGCTCGAGATCCCATCTAGTGTGGCCTCAGGATTTTCGCCGGCCAAACTTGACGTCTGAACCACTGGGGTAATTCTCGGCTCTATGCTTGAAGCTAGATCCAAGGTGTGGTCCGTGCCATGGTCCTGGTCCAAGATTGAATCTGAGATCATATAAAGGCATTAGAGGAGTCATCGGATTGGTCTGACACCCAGTCCAAAAATGCAAGCTCGTCACGGGCACCCGCAGCGTATTCCAGATTTCCAAACTTGATGGTCTGGCCAGGAGCGAACTTTTCTATCTAGCCGAGGTGGCCAGTCGAATTGGCGTTGAGTGTGACGCTGCCGAAGACAAAAAGCTGACCGGGGAAGAAGGTCTTCCCATAGCCAATGTTGTCATCGCTCCGAAGATGAGCCATCAAGCTGCTTTGGCCACACAACGGGAACTGCATGGGCCACCAATATCGGGGTTGAATCCGGCGGATCTCGGGTAGGGGGTTCCGAGCTGTCGATCTTAGCTTGATGGTAACAAGACAGAAGAGGGACATGGTGTTTACCCAGATTCGGGCCCTCTCGAAGAGGTAAAACCCCATGTCATGCTTTGATTGTATTAATGTGATGGGGTACAAAGTACATGATGATCCACCTCGAGATCGTACGTGTAGGTCTCTAACTCTACCCTACGGACTAAACCTCTTGGCTTATATAGGCACCGGGGATGCTTAGGGTTACATGTAGGTCGGTTACATCTAGGGATAAACATGCCGATGAAACACATGCATTGAAGTATGCACCAAGTATTCGGAGAATTCCATCTTAAGTACACAAATGGGTCATGGCAAACATGACCCATTCTTCGGTTGCCTATGGGTCCTCGGGCGGGCCCATTGACTGGCAGGCCGACGTGGTTAGCACCCCTAGTCCAGGACACCGCCACGCCCCCCGTTGTGGCCGCTGTTGCTCCGCTGCTAATGGGCTGTCGCTGTGCGAGATAGCAAGCTCGCGGCCGTCTAGGTCACGGCCGAGGCGACCGGGCGCCGACGAAGGTGGCCCGTGGTGGTCGGCAAATGTGGCAGGGAGGTTAGGACGCATCGTTCCGCCGTTCTCGCGTGTGCACCACCTTTGCTTCATGGAGAGGAGATAGGGGGCTGGCGCCAGGAAGGGATATGAAGACCGGCGTTGGGGTCTTCGACGAGACGGTCACCAGCAGAAAGATCAGTGAGGATGGGTGTGGGCGTCGATGGTATTCAGTGGCCGCACGCGGGATGCAGGGGCGAGGCGGGAGCCCTTTTATAGGTCTATCCGACGATGAAACGGTGGTTGCAGTGGGTGACTCGTGCAAGGGATTGGAGAAAGTTTTCTAGAAAAAGGGGAGAAAGACGAAGCCATGAGGGGTTATCCCTTTTGTCATTGGCAAGATGCACACAGATCCGTACCACGCCATATCCTAAATAAATACAGTGTTCTCTTCTGATTGATCGATTTACGCTGCAAAACAAAACTCAAATAAAAACCTCAAACAAGAAACTTAGTGGGAAATAGGGTTTGGGGGATAGATTGATTTTTGTTCGAAAAAGTTGTTTTGACATCCAAATCATTCGGGTAGTGCCAACCCCCGTATAGAACCCAAGCCAGCAGCCATGCTCCGTCGCCTCCTACTCCGCCAAGCTCGTCGGCGCCATTGCTCCTCCTCATTCTCCTCCGCCTTGCCCCTCTCTTCGCCGACCTTTGCCGTCTTCGGCGCCAACACCGGCGTCGGCAAGACCCTCGTCTCCGCGGGCCTCGCTGCCTCCCTCCTCCGTTCCCACGCCGCCTCCCCCTCCGCCGTCCTCTACCTCAAACCGCTCCAGACCGGCTTCCCCGCCGATTCCGACGCGGGGTTCCTCTACCGCAGGGTCCCCGCGCTTGTCCGCCCCTCCCACGCCGCGCACCTCGTCGCCTCCATCGACACCCTCTCCCCTGCCCCGTCAGTGGAAACCCCATCCTCTTCCCGCGAGGAGGCGGCCTTCTCCTACGATGGGGAGGGTAAGGCGGTGAGGAAGCTTCTGGCTTGCAGGACGCTGTACGCATGGCGGGAGGCGGTGTCGCCGCACCTTGCGGCGGAGAGGGAGGGGATGACGGTAGAAGACGCGCATGTGAGGTCGCTCCTGGCGGCGTGCCTCTCCGAGGGGGAAAATTTGGGGAAGGGGGAGGGGGATGTGTGGAAGCTGGTCGAGACCGCCGGCGGCGTGGCCAGCCCGGGCCCGTCTGGCACGCTGCAGTGCGATCTCTACCGGTGCGTTCTGATGCCTCTTCAGCCGTAAATATGCTGTTTTATTTGTTAATGTTACCAAACGCGTACAAGTACACATGTTCTCCGGGGTGTTCAGTTTGAATTAATTGATTTCTCAAAAAGAAGAAGTTTGAATCAATTGAGGAAATGAAATGGTGCGCAATTTAGTACTCCCGCCGTTCCAAAATAGATGACCCAACTTTGTACTAACTTTGTACTAAAGTTAGTATAAAGTTGAGTCATCTATTTTGGAACAGAGGGAGTATGATGCAATTGACGTTTCTGCTATATATACCCGTTTCCCGTGTTTAGTCCAGTGATATAGTCTGATTTTCGTTCTGTCTGTTCACAAGGGATCTCAATACCTAAAAAAAATCGTTAGCCTATTCCATCGAAATCACTATCACATTGGTGTAGTTTGTAAGAAGATATCATGCAAGCTGGAGATAACAATGATGGTTAGTGAGCATGATAATTGCGGTGAACGATCTGCTGCTTTGAAGTTTTCTTGAGGTTGTATGTTGGATATCCTGTTGATTTGTTGTGTTCTCAACTTTTCATTTACTGGAGCAGTTTATGTTTTTGATTCTACAAGTGCTGAAAGTAATCACATATTTGGTGACCATTTGTGAAATATTTCCGATGTATGTCTGCACACTATTTTTCTAACATGTTTTATTTCTTGGGAAATTATGGTGATCTTACCAGACATAGAGCATACTTCAAAATCCTTTAAACCACGTTCGAATTGGTTACATGATTGCATCTATTTTTAAAGAACCCTGTTGCCTATTTAATTGTTCACACAAACTTCATTACTGCTCGGCGTATTAGATTGATTTACATCAACACACTTCTTGGTTCTGTGACTATTGACAGGCACTTTAGGTTGCCTACTATTCTTGTTGGAGATGGCCGTCTTGGTGGTATTTCAGGCACTTTATCGGCATATGAAACTCTGTTGCTCAGGGGGTATGATGTTAGCGCAGTAATTTTGGAAGATTGTGGTTTGTCAAACGACAAGTTCTTGCTTTCTTACTTGAGAAATAGGTAACATGCTTCAGTCTTATTGTTATTTTTATAAATGTTTTAGCAGCTCGATTTCATTGATACGACAGCTTCACAATGTTTGTATTATTTAGGGTACCAGTGCTTGTTTTGCCACCTATTCCAGAAGATCCATCAGATGACCTAACTGATTGGTTTTCCGAATCATCTTCAGTTTTTGGTTTGCTTGAAGATGCCCTGCGATCTTTTCATTTGAAAAGAATTCAGAGGTTAAACAGTATGCAAAGAAAATCAAAGGATTTACTGTGGTGGCCCTTCACTCAGCACAATCTTGTACCTGTAGATTGTGTTACAGTAATTGATTCGCGTTGTGGTGAGAGTTTTTCAGCATACAAGGTTTGTCCAATGTATATTCCAAGCTTTTGAAAAGAAATTTAAAATGAAGCTTTGAAACATCAGCGGCGTTGTTATGGAATCTTTTGATGTAGGTGAAAGACAACAAGATGATGATGATCCCTCAGTTTGATGCATGTGCAAGTTGGTGGACTCAAGGACCTGATTCTAAGTTGCAGGTTATTCTTGCACTTCCTGTATTTTCAAAATCTCCTTTACCTTGGTTTGCTAAGGGAACTCTTATTGCAGGTGTTCTATGGCTAAAGTTCTGTATGTTGAACTAATGACATGCAATTTTTGTGGCCTAAATTTCTCTTTCATCATCAGATTGAACTTGCAAGAGATATGGGCTACGCTGCTGCTAGGTATGGCCATGTGATGTTTCCAGAGAATGCTCATGAGCCTGCTCTTCGTTGTGCTGAACTTTTGCTTGGGGGAATTGGTAAAGGTTGGTACTTTTACTTGTTTTTCATCTATAATAATGTATGTGCAGCAGAACCAAACTGTACGAGTATAAGTCACCCCTTAACGAATAAAATGGTGTATTAGTATGAAAAATGACTTGTTTAAAGCACCCTTTAGCTACCAAATTCTGCAGCTTAGAGCTTATTGTTCGCACCTGAACACGTCATTGTGTGCCTCCGACATCGAGCATGATATGCTAGACACGTCGTCAGAGGAGCCTCACCGGGAGCGTGATAGGCAAGACACGCCGACGGATCCCTTGAGACCCGAAACCCCACACGCCCGGGAGGGACCCCTTCAAGGTGCGTGGCGGCAATGGGCTGCCCTAGTTCGGCTTGGTCGCCCCTAGAGCGTTGAGGTTCGCTGACATTGAACACGAAGAACAAGAAGCAAAAAACCAGGGCAAAGGAGACGTAGATAGGACATAAAAGTGACAGCAAGATAGACAAGACTCCCAACAAGATGACGATAACGCGTCGGATCAGACAAGAGCTCGCCATCAGAAGCGCGAAGGTTAACATTGAGCTCCATAGGAGTCTCGATAGTGCGCTCATCACTAAGAGCCGCACGAGCAAGAAGATCCTGGATATACTTTTCTTGGGAAATAGAAAAGCCATCAGAGGTGGAGGAAACCTCAATCCCAAGAAAGTAACGAAGAGGACCAAGATTAGACATAAGAAACTGCTCATTGAGACGGGCCTTGACAAAGGCAATGTACTCAGAATCATCACCAGTGATGATCATGTCATCAACATATAGAAGAAGACGAGTGCGACCACGAGTAGAAAGGTGGACAAACAACGCCGAATCATGAGCTGCAGTTACCATAGAGGCAAAACGCTCAAACCAAGCACGGGGGACTTGCTTAAGGCCATATAGAGAGCGACGAAGACGACAAGCCATGCCGTCAGGAACTGAATACCGAGGTGGTGGCTGCATATAAACTTCCTCACGCAACTCACCATTAAGAAAGGCATTCTTAACATCAAGTTGAGACACAGACCAGTGGCGAACAGAGGCCACGACAAGAAGTGTGCGGACAGTGGTCATATGGGCCATAGGAGCACTCATCATAATCACGACCATGCTCCTGCTGAAAGCCACGAGCCACAAGACGAGCTTTATAACGCTCAAGAGAACCATCAGAGCGAGTCTTAATCTTATAGGCCCACTTACAAGTGATGGGACGAACATAGGGAGGAAGAGAAACCAGGTCCCATGTGCCATTGCGCTCAAGGGCAGCAATCTCCTCTGCCATCGCAAACTGCCATTCAGGATGAACAATAGCATCTCGATAAGTAGTCAGCTCAAGAACAGTCGAAAGACCATAGTGAGAAGGAGAATATCGGTCAGGGGCGGACAAGGCCGAGGACGAAGACCATAAGTCGGGTGAGAGGAGGAAGACGACACACCAGAAGTAGAAGGCACATCTGTAGACTTATCCACAACACGTGAACGACGAGTATAATGGAAAGGAAAGGAGGGAAGAGGTGGAATCACTGGAGGTGGAGACGGGGAATGTATCGGTGATGAAGGTGGAGAAGTGGAAGGTATCGGTGATGAAGGTGGGAAGTTATGCGATGAGGGAGGAGAAGAAACCGTAGGAGAGGACGGGGTCGGTTCTGTAACAGCGGGACGAGGAGTAAGAATACCGGGCACAAAGGGTGGTGTATCCGGAAATGTAAGGAATGAGATGTCCTCCGTAGAAAAAGCCGAGGAGGACAGACGCGAGTAGAAGGGACGAGATTCATCAAAGGTCACATCCCGGGAAATACGCATCCGGCGATCGACAGGATCCCAACACCGATAGCCCTTATGCTCATCACTGTATCCAAGGAAGACACACTCAACAGACTGAGCGGTCAGTTTGGTGCGTTCACGAGAGGCAAGCAAAACATAGCAAACGCAACCAAACAAACGGAGCGTCGAATAATCAGGAGAACGACTAGAAAGACGCTCGAGAGGAATACCACCCTGTAGAGCAGCAGAAGGCTGAATGTTGATGAGGTAGGTGGAAGTGGTAACAGCCTCAGCCCAAAAGTGAGGCGGAAGAGAGGCGGCAATCATCATTGCATGCGTCGTCTCAAGAAGGTGACGATGCTTGCGCTCAGCCACACCATTCTGAGCATGAGCACCAGGGCAAGAGAACCCAGTAAGAGTACCCTGCTCAGCAAGAAATCCTCGCAGTGCATGGGAGATATACTCACCAGCTGAATCTGCGCGGAAAACATGAATAGGAGTGGAATACTGGGTATGAACCATGGGAGCAAACTTTTTGTATATAGGTAAGACCTCACTACGAGAAGACATGAAATAGATCCAAGTGTATCGAGAAAAAACGTCTATAAAGATAATATAGTTGCGATGACCCCCTTTCGAAGCGAAGGGAGCCGGACCCCAAACATCAGAGTGAACGAGATCAAAAGGACGCTCGGACACTGACTCACTGTGAGGGTAGGGTAGCTGAATCTGCTTACCAAGTCTACAACCCAGACAATCCAACGAAGCGTTACCGGAGACAGACCCCAGAACACCGCGATGAACCAAAGACGAGAGACGAGAACCACATAAATGGCCAAGACGATGATGCCACTGCTGAAAAGAGCTAGTAGATGCAGCTATAGGGGCCGCGAGACTGGCGGTGGTGGCAGCGGAGTGAAGACAAAGCCAGTCAAGCTCCCAAAGACCATCAAAGCGTCGAGGGCCAGCACCAAGCAAAGTGCCCGTGTGACGATCCTGAACAGAACATGAATCGAAGTCGAGAATGACCCTACAACTAGAGTCGACAATCTGACCACCAGATATGAGCTGCATGGTAAGTCGAGGAACATGAGCGACAGAGGGGAATGAAGAAGTGCTAAGAGTGCCTTGACTAGCTACAGGGAGGGGAGTGCCATCAGCCGTAAGAACACGTACATGAGACTCGACAGGTTGAATGGAGGTCGAAGTGGAAGAATCATAAGTCATGTGAGAAGACGCTCCAGTATCAAGAATCCATGGGGATGTACCTGAATAAGTAGAAGGTGGTTTCTCAGTGCCAGAAGAGTCAGCCACAGAACCTGCAGAAACCGTCGGTGAAGAATCCCAAGCATCAAGCAGGCATTTCAACTGTGCAATCTCATGCGCAGACAGGGACACGGTCGAAGAGGTCGAGGTAGAAACACCTGCTGACGATGAGCAGTCGCCTCCACCCATGGAAGCCGCGTGCAGAGTCGACCGAGAGTAGCGAGTCGACGTAGAGCCGCATGTGAAAGCCACTGGGGGATTCGAGGTAGATCGGTCACCGCCGAATGTGGAAGCCTCGTCATGAGTCGACGTAGGGCGACAATCACCAGGTGCGGAAGCCGTGGGAAGAGTCGCTGAAGAACGACCAACACCATCAAGTGAAGCGGCTAGACGAGGCGGTGCAGCTGCCGAAGGAGTCGATGTAGAACGGTCAGCAACACCCGTGGATGTCACATAAGATCGAAGTAGGGCGACAACCACCACCTCCAAGCGAGCGAGCATGAAGCACCGAGGAAAAGCGCATGTGCGAGACGGGGTCTGTACGGAATACCGTCGAGAAACACTGGCAACGCGGGAGAGGCGTACCCGGCGAAAGCATTGCACCTTTTTTTTACTCTTTTTTCTCTCTCTTTTTTTGGAGTGTCAGTCAACATAGCAGAGTCCGAAACAAGGCCCAAGGCAGCAGCGAGGCCCAAAACGAAGCAGCCAAAAGGGCTGAAGGTGCCAATGATCTGCAACTGGATCGACTCATTCCGAGTCAATCCACAGACGACTTGATCTAGAATTCGAGCGGGCGAGCAGCAGCCGACCGGAGGGCGCCGGCGGGAGGTGGGAATCGAAGTCGGCGGCGGCGGAGAAATCACGGGACCGCGGCAGGGAGGCGGCGGCGGCCGGCGGAAGTCGCGGGGAGCGGCCTGGAGGCGGCGGCCGGTGGAGAAGTCGTGGGGCGCGGCCGGGAGGCGGCGGCGACTAGCGGAGAAGTCGCAGGGCCGCGGCCTACGAGCGAGCGCACGCTGCTCCGTGCAATCAGAATGAGGCATAAGGGCTCGATCCTGATCTGCGACGAGGCGTACAGAGAGGGAGCAACGTGGTGGTGGCGATTTGGTGGCGATAGACTTCGGCAGGACCTGATCGGCTGGCGAACTAGGCGGAGACCGGTAGCAGCGGCGACCTACGGAACTGGATCGGAAGAGCACGAGTTGCGGCGTGCGAAAAAAAACCCTACAGCTCTAATACCATGTTAGAATAGCAACTTAATCTTATTAGGAGGCCAAAGGCAGCATATATACAAGTACATGAGGATGCCAAAAGGCTAGAATGCAAAAGACCAAAAGTCATCACTAATATAACTCTAACAACACAAATGTCTTCATGTACCTCTCTCATAGCAATTCTTGAAAAATATACGACCAAATTTGCAAATAGGTAAATTACTTGTCAGATGTACCTGTTCAAATATGTTGGGGAAGCACGATGATTGCGTGATTTGAATGATATCTTGCTCCGCTTTCTGATGGCTCTCCAACACCTTGTCATCTTCTTCTGGATCCTGTGCCTCATCACTCTAATGCTTCATGTCAACCGAACTTTGTTCGGCTACATATGTTTGTTGTTGATGCTCGTCAATTTCTTTGGCACGAAACTCATGGTGCAGAATGAAAGCTCCCTTAACTCCAGAGAAATCAAGCACGATCGTCTTGCCATGTCCTTGCTCAACCAAGCTTGCCTCTTTTGATTTGATAGATCCGAAACATGTACAACTTGATTTGGCCCTCCAATAACCGAACTACCCTTATCATTTGAATGACTCCTCATCAACTCTTATCAATTGGCATAGCTTTTTTTTCTTGCTTAATTCTACCCGTATTGCAACATAATCTGAATCTGCCCCCTTTTTATTTGTTCAAGGCAAAGAGCATTATTATACCTTGGTGCAGCGGTAAAGCTGTTCACCCATAGTTAGGCAATGAGATATGTGTGATGCCGAGACTTTGCAATTGTGTAGGGGACGTATAATATGCTATGGTACTAGGTGAAGGCATATGCACTCCTGCAGAACTTTTATTCATTCGGTTATGATCATTGTGAAGGTGTGGTGCCGAATTATGGATATTAACATTTGCATATGGTGCTGAAACTTAGTAACATGAGGGGTATCACATGACAGTTGAAGGTAATTAGCAGAATAACTAGCAGTAGCATGGCCTGTTCTCCCATCCGTTGATGTGTTTAATGGTAGACTTGCATATTGTGAGTTAATTGCTGATGGATAAAACAGTGAAATATCCACTTGCATCTGCAATCCCACAAATCCATATGCAAGTGGATATTTCACTGTATGGACTACATACGGAGCAAAATGAGTGAATCTACACTCTAAAATATGTCTATATACATTCGTATGTAGTCTATATTGAAATCTCTGAAAAGACATATTTAGGAACGGAGGGAGTAGATTGGTAGATAATTGTGCTTACCTGAAGAAAGGAGACAGCAAAACGGGCACATTTGTGAACAAATGATATGTGCTTATCTGATTCATATTGATCTTATAAATTTTCCACACAAAAACATTATTTCTGGTTTGCTGAGATAATGATGTTTCAGTTGTTCTTGTTTCATTATTAGTGTCCTGTTATTCAAGTCACATTGCTCAAGAACATTTTATTCATTGCACATAGCTTCCTTGTAATTTGTTGGTCAGATTGGGCTTCCAGAGTTTATTATTCGGACAATGGATCAACGGCAATTGAAATAGCTCTAAAGATGGCATTTCGCAAGTTTTCACTTGATCGTGGAATTCTACTCGATAGTGACAAGAGTATCACCAACGAAAGAAATATTCAGTTAAAGGTTTGCTGCTCTTATACTAGACATACTTATCCTCATTGTTTTTAGGTTTTCTGGAGCAGCATAAGGTTGTGGAGGAGTAACTCCACCTTGCTGCTACAATGTGTACAACACAAGTGTTGAAGGAACAACTTCAACGTGCTGCGCTAGATATCGCTCTAGAGGCGGAGACAGGGCCGAAATGGCAGCAGGAGTTCAATCCAAAACTCCTAGAACGCAAGATCCAAGATCTTAGATAACAACACCAAGTTCTATTATAGGTAGTGGGGGTACATAGTCTGGGTACAAACTAGAGGTGAGGACCTCTATTTATAGGGCTTTGGGAAGCCTTCACATACTTCTACTTATGGCTTGAACACTCTAGAAAACATTACTTAAGATTCACCATTCTACTCATAGCTACTCACAACTAGAGGACTCTAGAAATCAGTAGGTAGGGTAGAAAAGAAAAGGAAACACTACACTATTGTGGAAGCATCTAGAAGTAGCCAAACAAATTTGACATGTGATTTTGTTTTATTTTCTTTTTCCTCATCATTCTTCCCTGGTTGTTTGAAACTCGCCTCGAGTTATCTTCATAGAGCGCTTCTTTTGGATGGTAGATAGTCAAGTCCGCAACATTGAAAGTGTTGGATATACCCATGTCACTTGGAAGATCTATCACATAAGCATTATCATTTATCTTCCTCACAATAGAGAAGGGCCCATACCTTTGCTGCCTAAGCTTCCCTTTAACACCTAAAGGCAGCCTCTCTTTTCGAAGGTAGACCATCACCTTATCACCAATTTGGAATGATTTCGGCCTCCTTTTGCAGTCAGCAAGTTGTTTATATTTCTGATTTTGTGCTTCCAAAACACCACGAATTTCTTCAAATAACTCAGTGTAATTATCAGCAACGGACAATGCTGATTTTGAGTTTCCCCTTGATGGTAGCTTCACCAGGTCCACCACATGTGTTGGAACTTTAGTGTAGACAACGGAAAAAGGACTCGTTCCTGTGGATCTATGCTTGGAGTTATTGTAGGAGAACTCTGCAAGAGATAAAGTCAAATCCCATTGTCCCTTTCTTTCTCCACAAATGCACCGGACCAGATTACCCAAAAATTTGTTCACCACTTCAGTTTGTCCATCTATTTGTGGATGGGCAGTGCTAGAAAATTTCAATTCAGTGTTGAATTGCTTCCAAAAAGTGAGCCAAAATGCAACAAGAAATTGCTATCATGGTCTGAGACGATGGACCTTGGAACTCCATGAAGTCTGACCACTTCCCAAAGAATAGGTTTGCCACATGATGAGCATCCGTTGTCTTGTGGCACGGGATGAAATGAGCCATCTGAGAGAATCTATCCACGACCACAAACACGACATCACTCCCTCGTCTTGTTCTTGGCAAACCCAAGACGAAGTCCATAGAGATGTCCTCCCATGGAGCAACAGGAACAGGCAAAGGCATGTATAACCCTGTGTTTTGGACTTGGCCTTTGCAAGTTTGACATATCGGGCATCGCTGAACAAACTTTCCACCATCTCTCTTTAGTTGTGGCCAAAAGTAACGAGCTTCCAGGTTAGCGGTAGTCTTGTCACGTCCAACATGGCCACTAAGATCACTTGAATGGAGTTACCGAAAAGGGCTTTCGCCTCGCTTTATATATAAAGCAACAACCAACCGACATCCGAAACCGATACAAACACAACACCCCACACCACACTCACACACACCCAAGGCCAGATACATAGGTGCCAAAGGGCTACAACAACAACATGCCGCACGACTCGAAGTAGACTGCAGGAGAAGACATTAAGCATCACTACAGAGCCGCCGGCGCCCTTCTGATGAAGATATCGCGAAGAGGTGAAGTTGAGGCTCGACGAAACCGAGCGCTCTGAGACGGTGCCTTCGGGAAGGACAATGACACAACAGCGCCGCCACCGCCCGATCAAAAGATCAGATTTTCATCTGAAGCGCGACGAAGGGAGGGAGCAATCAGAACGGAGGCTTCAGAAGATGGCGACACCCACAGGCGTCGTCTCCGGTATGGCCAAACCATACATGGTTTCCACCCTGGCTCGCAAACTCCACCTCCGACGAGAACATCGAGATGGCAGCCACCACATCGCCGACGCAGCCATGGCCACTAGCCGCCCGCACTTGAGCTGCGGGCTCAGCCCACAAGCACAGCGGCTCCCACCTCCCGGGCCGCCGCCCGGGAAACAAGATGCCCCAAAGACCCATCATGACTGTGAATGATGACCAACCGGCAAACTCCGACCGCCGACAGAGCCGCCAGCGACCGGAACGACCGGATCTACCGGGGAGCCACCAGGTTGGAGAAGAGGTCGGGTGGGAGCGGACTACGTCGACGTCCGGCACCCCTGCCGGTGACGGGTGGCCCGACCGCATCGGCGCCACCCATCTCTCCCACCCCCTCTCCAAACATCACCCTTGATGCCCAACCGGAGCTCCCTGCCTGGATCCGCACCCAGCCCAAACCTGTCACCCGCTCAACGACGCGAGAAGCCGAACCAACCACCAACAACAACCATGGGAGAGATCTAGAAGCATCCACAAGGATCGCCCACAGACGAGCGGACGCCGGAGCACGTCCAGCCGCCGCTGCACACGGCCCGCGCATCGAGCCGCCACCACGTCGTCGTGGTCCACTCCATGCTTCAGCCCGAAGACCTCTGCCAACACCCCGCGACCACCACCGCCGGCAAGAGGGACCGAAACCGGCAGCACGCACCTCTAGAGCCTCCCGCAGCCGACCATCACCAGCCTAGGCGCCGCTGCAAGCGCCCAGACCCCGCCGACGAGGCCCCACCCGCAGCCAGACCCAGCCGACATCTGGATCTGGGGCGCATGGGGGAAGCCGCCGCCGCCGGCACGACGCGCACCACCGCCGCCCACAGCCTTCCACGCCACCGCCAGGAGGACGCGACCCCGCCGCCAGCTCCTGGGTGAATGCTGCCGCGCCCTGTGCCGCCGCCCGACGGCCACGGCCCGCGCCGAGCCACCACGAACGGGGGAAGAGGGGCCCGCTGGCAGCGTGCCAAGGCGGCGGCGAGGAGGAGAGAGGGTGGGGAGGGAGGGGAGGGCGCGGTGGCAAGGGTTGCCCCTTCGGTCGCCCGCGGGTGCGACGCGGAGGGGAGTAGGGGCTCTCTGTACTTCTTGGAATGCACAAACGATCATTTTTGAAGAGAGAGCCATCTTGCATCAAATAGTCATCACCTAATGGCTAGCCCTGATTTGTTTTACCCAAACATGGCCAAAGTCTTCGTCATCCTCATACAACTCCTTTATTTGATCCATGCCTGAAAGTTCAGCCTCAAAAGAAGTCAAGAGCCATGCACAACGACTCGGCATCAGCCACTCGGTTAGTCGTTCCAGATTTATGCACAATGAGATAGTTAAACCTCTCCAGGTATACTGCCCATCTTGCTAGCATGCGATCAACATGCTTTTGATTTCTAAAATGCATCAAGAATTGATGGTCAATGTAAACGACAAACTCTTTAGGCAGCAAATAGACTTCCCAAGTTTTCAAAGCTTTGAAAATGGCATACAATTCTTGCTGATAAGTATTCCATTTCTTTCTAGCCTCGTTTAACTTCTTACTAAAGAAAGCAATGGGCTTCCTTTCTTGAGATAGAACAGCTCCAATGCCTACTCCACTTGCGTCACACTCCGACTCAAAAACCTTGTTGAAATCAGGTAGCACCAAGACAGGAGCTTGTGAGAGTTTTTGCTTGATCTCATCGAAACTAACTTCAGCCGCTTTTGTCCATTGGAACTTTCCTTTTTTCAGGCACTCGGTAATTGGTGCCATGATAGTGCTGAAATTCTTCACAAACAGCCTATAGAAAGTTGCAAGGCCATGAAAACTTCTTACTTCAGAAATGGTCTTTGGAGTTGGCCATTCTCGAATTGCTTCAACCTTAGCATCATCAACACGAATACCGTCACATGTTATGACGAATCCTAGGAAAAGAAGTTGTGTTTGCAGGAAAACACATTTCTTCAAGTTGACGTAGAGCTCATTTTCCCTTGGTACTTTTAGCACCTTTCGAATGTGATCAAAGTGTTCATCCTCGTCCTTGCTATAGATCAAGATGTCATCGAAATAGACCACAACAAAGTGGGATAAGAAGGGTCGAAGGACTTGATTCATCAGGTGGATAAAGGTACTTGGTGCATTTGAGAGTCCAAATGGCATGACTAGTCATTCAAACAACCCTTACTTTGTTTTGAAGGCTGTTTTCCATTCATCCCCAGGTCTGATACGAATTTGATAATATCCGCTTCTTAAATCTAGCTTTGTGAACACTCTTGCTCCACTAAGTTGATCCAACATATCATCCAGACGGGGAATAGGGAATCTATACCTTATGGTGATCTTGTTAATGGCTCTACTATCCGTACACATTCGCCAAGATCCATCTTTCTTGGGCATGAGCAGGGCTGGTACAACACATGAGCTAATACCTTCTCGAATGTGCCCCTTTTGCAGCAATTCGTCCACTTTCTCCTTCAATATATCATGCTCTTTTGGGCTCATTCGATAGTGTGAAAGATTAGGGAGACTTCCGCCCGGAATTAAGTCGATTCTATGTTGAATCGCCCTCATCGGTGGTAGGCCTTGTGGCTCCCCAAGTATGTTATGAAATTCTGCTAATAAGCCACATACCTTTGCTGGAATTTAACAACCGGTTGCTCTTCTCCTTTTACAATAAGTGCATCAGACAAATCTGCCTCCTTCAAGTGTTCCATAAACTCATTAGAGGTGTTGGTGATAGTTAACATACTTCTCCCTTCGTCCTTAAAGATATTACCATTAGTTTTGTTTCGGAGAATAATGATCTTTCTCTTGTTCCAAATGAAAGAGTAAGAATTTTCCTTGCCTTTGTGTGTAGTATCCACATCAAATTGCTAAGGTCTCCCAAGAACATGGCTGGCATCCATGTCAACCACATGACACAACACATTTGAGCGATAATGTTTGCCCAAAGAAAGTGGCAGGTTGCATTGTTTGGTGATCCTCATATTCACTCCTTTCTTGATCCACCCAATAGTGTAGGGATTTGGGTGATCATGAGTTCCAAGCTTTAAGTGGTTCACCAAATTCTGGGAGATAAGATTCTTGCAGCTGCAACTATCAATCACTAATTTGCATACCTTGCCATTCACCGTGCATTTGCTTTCAAATATTTTCTTTTGTTGTGTGTCGTCAGGTTGTGGTGTGGAACATAGGAGACGCTAAATCACACATACCACCTCTTCACCTTCTTCTTGAAACCTCTTGTCCCTCTACATCTTTCGATTCGTATTCTTCCTCATCATCTTCACCATCATGGATAGTTGTGCTAACAAATTTTAGTGGCAGCCGCTGGATATGTGTCCCTCTTCACCACATTTATAGCACTTTGGGCCTTCATTTGCCTTACCCTTGCCTCTAGTTTGCTTCGAGATGGGTCGTTTTGCCTTTGGTGGAGCGGTCTTTTCTTCCACTCTATTAGTGTGACTCCTAGACGAGCCTTCAATATGAGGATATGGAGGCTTAGTTGTCTTTCTTGTCTTCACAAACCTCTCGGCCTTCAAGGCTAGAGTTTGTGCTTGATCAATGGACCAGATTTGTTGCATCATCAATCGATCTTGAATAGCATCATTAAGATCATTGATATACCTTGCAACTTGCTGATCCTCAGTTTCGGTAAGGTTGCACCTCACTTCTAGCCTTAGAAACTCCTCTGTGTAATCTGAAACAGTCCTATTCCCTCAATTTTGAAATTGGATAAATGATCTGGTCATAATCAGCAGGCAAAAATCTCCCTTTCAAAAGGCTCTTCATTTGCCGCCTAGTTCTCACATGAGATTCTCCTCTCAGCCTGCGCTCTTCTTGAATGCGGTGCCACCATGCACCAGCTCCTCCTTTCAGCTTGTACGCGACCAAAGGAACACTACGATCTTCCGGAACCTCCATGACCTCAAAAAAAGTCTCCACTTCATATAACCAATCCAGGCAGCCTTCAATATCAACTTTTCCATTAAAAGTTGGGATCTCAGCTTCCACCTTGTATGTATCCCTTGCATATGTAGGGTTGGGTACTCTCCGATATGCATAGAGATCAGGTTCTTCAAGGGCATCATCTTATTCTTCACCTTCAGAAGCTTCAACATAAATTGGCCTTCTTGAACTACGCTGGACTGCACATTGTTGTGGTGGTCTTGCTCCAAGATTACCTCCCCTTCTTCGTCGTTGAACATCTTATTCATTGGCAGCAGGGGGTACACCCTTTCTTATCATCTCAACCAGCTGATCAAATCTCCGATTAAGATCTTCACGCAGCTCTTTGATTTGTCATTCTGCAGCATCCATTCTCTTCTCCAATTGCTCCATTGCTTGCTGCAGCTCGCTTTCAAAGAGAACAACAAGAACTATATCGCTCTAGAGACGGAGATAGGGCCGATATGGCAGCAGGAGTTCAATCCAAAACTCCTAGAACGCAAGATCTAGTCCAAGATCTTAGATAAGAACACCAAGTTCTATTATAGGTAGTGGGGGGGGGGGTACATAGTCTGGGTACAAACTAGAGATGAGGACCTCTAGAATGCAAGATCTAGTCCAAGATCTTAGATAAGAACACCAAGTTCTATTATAGGTAGTGGGGGGTACATAGTCTGGGTACAAACTAGAGATGAGGACCTCTATTTATAGGGCTTTGGGATGCCTTCACATACTTCTACTTATGGCTAGAATACTCCAGAAAACATTACTTAAGATTCACCATTCTACTCATAGCCACTCACAACTAGAGGACTCTAGAAAACAGTAGGTAGGGTAGAAAAGAAAAGAAATACTACACTAGCGTGGAAGCATATAGAAGTAGCCAAACAAATCTGACATACAATTTTCTCTTTTTTTCTCTTTCCTCGTCTAGTGTTCCTCATCAGTTTCTTTTGGACTCACTCAGTTTACAGTTGACCCAGTTTTTATTAGTTAGGACTCTTGTTTCACCTCTAGCCTACCCCAATTTGTTTGGGACTAAAGGCTTTGTTGTTGTTGTTGTTGTAGGACTCTAGTTTCTTACTCGCTAGATATGGTTGTACTAGTTTCTTCGAACTCTCTCTGCACTTCACCATTATCGTGTTTAATATTACTCTATGGTCGATTGCATTACTCTATGTGAGTGTTGGCTAAGATAGGATGGCTACGCTCGTTTTGAGTGGTCGAACAGCCAAAACAGACTCCGTATGAGAAAATTATGACCGTTTTATTAAATACTGCGCAAAACTGATTCTGACCCGAACTTAGAGACTAGTTCTAGTCTAGTCGGATCCAAAAAAAATCCAATTGGGCGGAGTGAAGATGCAAGCAACCGGAAGCATGATTATGACTGAGGGCGGTGGTGGGGACGTACTGGAATTTGATGGATGTCGGTGGTCGGCAGTGGAGGGGCAGATGGTGCGGTTGCGGCGGCGTGACCAGTGTGAACAGAACTCAAAACTATAAAGGACTAGAACCTAAAACCTACAACTCTACATGACGATGTAGACGTAAACTCAACGGTGGAATGCACTGAAAAGAAAAATTGTGACGGCTCAGATTGGCTTGGACAGGATGATCTAACCCTAATTTTCTTGACTTTTTCATGGACTATAGGTATAAAGAACAAAAATTAATCTAGAGTACAATTTTTTTTTAAAATCTCAGCGAGCAACCTGGAAATCTGATACCACGTGATAGGTACATGGTGTCCTGATCTTTCAATGAGATAGTATCGATTTTGTTAGAGACTTTGACGACCCGACTACACTGAACACTCAGTGGTGTGCCTTAGCAATCACTAAACCAACTATGCTATGGTTATTGACAGTGTTGGAAACACAGTCCGCACCTGATCATGAGGATCAATCCCTACATGCAACCGAAGAACAAGTGAGAATTGGAGATATGCAATCTAAATTGCAGGTTTAAATCGAAATTCTTGATTAACGCAGTCAGGTTTCGATGACGCGTACAAGTCTGAGGTCTCACTGATTCTCGTGTCTATGGCAAAGAGTAGCAAACGCTAAACACCCTAATTCGGTACCCTAAGGGGGATTTGAACGGTCAAGTTGGTAGATTGTGAAAAGAGTGGTGGCTTAGGAGCAGCAGATGAAGTTCCTTCTCCTTCACCTTGAATCTTCACTTGAGGAATTTCTTTAGAAGGTGGAGTTTCCTCGTCTTCAACGTGGGCACACGATCCGTCTTGAACTTTCGATCTTGCACCACATGATCTATAAGCTTTTGACTATAAGGAGCAAAGGGGCAACTTCTTGATTGATCTTGTGAAGCCTCTCTTATGCACTCACATATGTATTCCATGGGATTGAATGGAGTAACCTTATCAAGGTTGGCCATTAGATTCATTGGGTACCCTCTAATGTTGGTTGTGTCATCTACGTTTGGATCAAGAGTCAATCTTAGCAGGTAGTTCGGAGTGTAAAGTCTGGGAAGAAGACCTGTGGTTTTCCAATAGTTCTTTGCAGGTATTTTCTCCTTGTAGAGACACTTCATATCTTTAGTGGATAACTTTGGCCTCTTATGGATAGACTTGTATCTAGGATTGTTAGATCCTTCCAATCCAAGCGCTTGGGCAAATTCTCCCATATTTGAGATGTACTTGATCCTGTTGTTCACATCCATGAGAAAGATCTTGTGGTCTTATTCTCAAATTGGACAGTGGCGTAAAACTAATCTCATTAGTCCAATATTCCTTTTGAACCATTAGAGCATTAACCTCGCTCATTGCACATATCAACTAGACATTGGGATATCTCTGAGAAATATAGATTTACTAACACCTTAGTGAGCATGGCAGATTTGGAGAGGTGTGGTATGTGATTGGAAACTTATGCTGCAGACCCATAGCCATTTAGGGATTCCAGCCAATTTCTGGAATCAGCCGCTTGCGAGGACCCCACGTATGCTATCAACACTGGCAAACATACCCCTCGAACTCTTTTACTTGGCTTACTGACCCCCATTTCCTTCTTAAGTCATTGTCAAATGTCACATCTATACTTCTGTCCTCACCATCTTCCAAAACTTCTGTCACATCTAGGAACCTTCAGTTCTGCTGATGGCACTGGTGAATGATGTAGGGCTTACACACTGCATGGTGGATGCTGTGGTCATCTACAGTTGTTAACATGCGGAATTTGGAAAATTAGGTGAATAGAACTCCAAATTCATGAATAGGGTAATAAAACTCATAACTCTAAAGGTCCTTTTATATACGAGAGGCCTGGGATCTGGATCGTTAAAATTAATTTCAGTTTGGACTAGATTCAAACACTCCATAAAAACAACTCCAATATTCATAGTATTACGAAGAATCAATGATGTTTTTGCCTTGTTTCATTATTTACCACTGTATAATTTAGTTCCTCACAATGTCCAATTTGTTTGTTCTCATTGGTCAGTAATTCATAACTATATCTAGAGGCAAACAAGGTAGTCTGGACCAGAAATATCTAAATCCTCATTTTCGTCCCTTCTTATCTGTTGACATATTAATTGAATTCTTTGATCTCTAGGTCCTTGCTCTAAAAGGTTCATATCATGGTGATACCCTGGGTGCTATGGAAGCTCAAGCTCCATCAGCCTATACATCGTTCCTTCAGCAGCCATGGTATGCATCAAGTTCAGTTTCACTCATATGCTGCATGCTTAGAAATATTCACACCTTTTTCTGATGACTGTCTTTCCCAACTATTGCCATTTTTTTGCACTACTGTAGCCCAGTACATATTTCTATCAAGACATAGAACTGCTGTTCCTCTAAGCCCCTTTCTTGCTATCAGTTTCAAAATAAGTAATTGTGGAATCTCTCATTTAAGGGTTTTTCTGCAGGTATTCTGGGCGGGGACTTTTTCTAGATCCTCCAACAGTGTTCATAAGAAATGGGACATGCGCACTTTCTTTGCCCCAGTCGATACAGAACTGTCATCTGAGTCCTGGTGATAAATGTCGGTAACTCGTTTTGATATGTCAGATTATATATCTGTAATTTTAACTTAACTTATATATTTGGACTGACAACTGAAATTGCAGGTTTTCCTTCATTAGCTGATGTCTTTTGCAAGAGTAGGGACTCATCAGCTGCAGCTGATTTATACTCAACCTACATATCCCAACAACTTTCAGAATATTCCGTGTCAAGTAACATAGAGCATATTGCAGCACTTATTATAGAACCAGGCAAGTACATTGTTCTCCATCAGCCGAGTGAACTGCTTGGATATTAACTGTTTGACATATGCCTTGATTTATATTGAGTTGAATTGGAGGTTCCATGGTAAGATCACACATCATATAATCGATTTAGAATCTAGGGTCACAAATCGTAGAAACAATGCAGAACTGTTAGGGTCGCTGTGCCAATCTAGGGTTGCAGAAACGCAGAATCATATGCCACAATTGAGATTCTGAAAACCTTGCGTCACACAGTCGGCTAGAGGTTGTTAGGAATAAGCAACTTATATTCCCATGAGGCCATAGGCCGATATATATACATGTACAGGTGTGGTACATATGCAGGAAACCCCTTATACTACGGGATAAATACAAAGGGGTATACATGACTTATATTATAACTCTAACACCCCCCCTCAAACTCATGGTGGAGGAACAACACTGAGTTTGGAGAGATAAAAGCCATGTTGTGCTCTAGTCTGGGCCTTCGTCAGGAAATCCGCCAACTGTAACTCGGAAGGCACATACTGAAGAGCAACGACCTGATCCTGCACAGCAGCGCGCACATAGAAAGCATCAACACCAATATGCTTGGTGAGCTCATGCTTCACAGGATCACGCGCAATGCTAATAGCACCTGTACTGTCAGATAAGAGCATAGTCGGTGTAGTGACAGAAACACCAAAGTCCTGAAGTAACCACCGTAACCAAGTCACCTCTGCCGTCAAAAGAGCCATAGCTCGCAACTCAGCCTCAGCACTCGAACGGGAAACTGCAATCTGTTTCTTCGTCTTCCAGGCAATGAGAGAACCGCCAAGAAAAACACAGTAGGCAGAAAGCGAACGGCGATCAGAAGGATCACTAGCCCACGTAGCATCCGCATAGGCCTGAAGCTGTAAAGAACTGGAGCTAGGAAAGAAGAGACGGTGAGAGATCGTGCCCCGAAGATATCGGAGAACACGAAGGAGATGACTATAATGAACCGATGTGGGAGCAGAAACAAACTGACTCAGAATATGAGATGTCCGGACGAGTGACAGCTAGATAGACAAGACTGCCAACGAGATGACGATAACGCGTCGGGTCAGGGAGAGGATCACCATCAGTAGCACGAAGGTGAACATTGAGCTCCATAGGAGTCTCAACAGTGCGCTCGTCAGAAAGAGCAGCACGAGCAAGAAGATCCTGGATATACTTTTCCTGGGATATAAAAAAGCCATCAGTGGTAGAAGAGACTTCAATCCCAAGAAAATAGCGAAGAGGTCCAAGATCAGACATAAGAAACTGCTCACTAAGACGGGCCTTTACAAAGGCAATATACTCGGGGTCATCCCCAGTGATGACCATATCATCAACATAGAGAAGAAGAGTCCGGCCACGAGGAGAAAGGTGAATAAACAATGCGGGATCATGAGCACTTGCTGAAAAACCAGCAGTAGTGACCACAGAAGCAAAACGCTCAAACCAGGCGCGAGGGGCTTGCTTAAGGCCATAGAGAGAGCGACGAAGACGACACACCATGCCATCAGGAACAGAATACCCAGGTGGTGGCTGCATGTACACCTCCTCACGCAGCTCACCATTAAGAAAGGCATTCTTAACATCAAGCTGAGATATAGACCAGTGGCGTGCAGAGGCAACGGCAAGAAGTGTACGAATAGTGGTCATATGGGCCACAGGAGCAAAAGTCTCGTCATAATCACGACCATGCTCCTGCTGAAAACCACGAGCCACGAGACGAGCTTTGTGACGCTCAAGAGAACCATCGGAGCGAGTCTTAACCTTGTAGACCCACTTACAAGTGATGGGACGGACGCCGGGAGGAAGAGAAACAAGATCCTAGGTACCAGTGCGTTCAAGAGCAGCAATCTCCTCCGCCATCGCAAACTGCCATTCAGGATGAACAACAGCCTGACGGTAAGAAGTCGGCTCAAGAACAGCAGCACCAGCGGTGGGAAATCCAAAGCGATCAATAGGCGGACGAGGACAAGAACGCAAGCCATAAGTAGGCTGAGAGGAAGAGGACGACTCATCGAAGGAAGCATCCACAGGTCGTGAACGACGAGTGTAATGCTGAGGAAGAGATGGAACAAGAGAAGGAGGAATCGCCAAGGTAGAATCAGGGGGTGGCGACGAAGAAGTCACCGGAGATGAAGGTGTAGAATCCGGTGACATGCTAGGTGAGGAGACCGGGGAAGATGGTGGCGGTGAATCGACGAGGGGTGGAGAAGCAGAGGGAGTGGGACGAATAGGCACAGGCGCGACGGGAGTGATAGGGGAGTCAGGAAAAGTGAGAAAAGAGATATCCTCCACTGAAAAGACCGAGGAAGATGGGCGTGGGTAAAAAGGACGAGACTCATCAAAAGTCACATCTCGAGAGATACGCATCCGACGACCGACAGGATCCCAACAACGATAGCCCTTATGCTCATCACTGTAGCCTAAGAAGACACACTCAACAGACTGAGCGGTCAGTTTGGTGCGTTCGCGAGGGGCAAGAAGAACATAGCAAACACAACCAAACAAGCGAAGCATCGAATAATCGGGAGAGCGATCAAACAGACGCTCAAAAGGAACACCACCCTGCAAAGCAGCAGATGGCTGAAGGTTGATGAGATAGACAGAAGTGGAGATAGCCTCGGCCCAAAAATGAGGCGGAAGAGAGGCGGCGATCATCATAGCACGAGCCGTCTCAAGAAGGTGACGATGCTTGCGCTCAGACACACCATTCTGAGCATGAGCACCAGGACAAGAGAACTGGGCAAGAGTACCCTGCTCAGCAAGGACACCACGCAACATCTTAGAGATATACTCACCAGCGGAGTCAGCACGAAAAACACGAATGGGTGAAGAGAACTGAGTATGAACCATGGCAGCAAGACGCTTATAAATAGACAACACCTCACTACGTGAAGTCATAAAATAAAGCCATGTGTAACGAGAAAAATCATCGATGAAAATAATATAGTATTTATGACCACCTTTCGAAGTGAAAGGAGCCGGACCCCATACATCAGAGTGGACTAAATCGAAAGGACGCTGAGACACTGACTCACTATGAGAATATGGTAGCTGAATCTGCTTGCCAAGACGACAACCCTGACACTCTAAAGAGACATCTCCTGAGACAGACCCCAGAAGACCTCGACGAACTAAAGACGATAATCGAGAACCACACAGATGACCAAGTCGATGATGCCACTGCTTGAAGGAACCAGTAACAGAAGCGACAGCAGCGGAGGAACTGGCGATGGTGGTTGCAGCGGAAGGAACATGAAGCCAGTCCAACTCCCAAAGACCCTGAGAATCACGGCGGCGAGGGCCAGCCCCAACCAGAGTGTGCGTGCGACGATCCTGGACAGAACAAGAGTCAACATCAAGGATGACACGACAACCGACAACCGGAATCAGTAAGTTGACCGGCAGAAAACAGATTCATGGTAAGTCGAGGAACATGAGCAACATCAGGAACAGAATAAGGAGTAGAAAGATGGCCTCTACTAGCAACAGAAAGTGGAGTACCATCAGCAGTGAAGACATGAACAGGAGAATCCAGCGAGCGAAGAGAAGACAAAGCGGAAGAATGAGAAGACATATGAAAAGAAGCTCCAGAATCCAGAACCCATGGGGATGTACTTGACTGTGTAGAAGGCGGGTGCTCAGTGCGGGAAGCATCAGTCACAGAACCAGCAGTACCCGTCGAGGAAGAACCTGAAGCCGCGAGCAGACGCTTAAGTCTCAGAATATCCTGCTCGGTCAAAGCAATGGCTGAAGCTGGCGAGGGAGATGACGAAGTCCCTGAGGAGGATGATCGCGCCTTGCGCAGGTGTTTCCGCTTTGTGTAGCACTGGGACTCAATATGACCATCATTGTTGCAGTAGTCACAATGTGAACGGGGCCGACCTGAGCCTCCAGAAGGAGTGGGCAAGAGCGGCGGAGCACTCGAGCGAGAATGGGGCGGTGCAGCAGGTGGAGTGGAAGAAACCCGAGTAGCGAGCACAGAGGGAACCTCCAGCAAACCAGCACCACGTAGGCGAGTCTCCTCAGCACGAATCTCTGAAAGCGCCTCCATGAGAGAAATACGGCCACGAGCAAACAACTGAGCACGCCGGGGCTCAAACTCCTTACGGAGCCGAGACAGGAACTCATAGACGCGATGAAACTCCAAATCGGCTTGGACAGCCTGGCAGCAGGGGCAAGTACGACAACCAGCACGGCGGAGAGAATCAAGCTGGCGCCAGATAGCAGAACTCTGTGCATAAAAGTCATCAACAGTAGAGTCACCCTGCTGAAGAGCATGCTCCTGACGAACCACCAAAGATATAAGGCATCACCAGAGGGCTCATAGCGCTGACGAAGACAGGTCCACATCTGGAAGACAGTAGGAAGACCCAGAAACTCAGAAGCAAACTGAGGCAGAACACTAGCAGTGAGAACAGCTGCAGCACGAGCATCATCATCAAGCCACTGAGTGTAAACAGACAAAGCACCATGATACGTCTGAAGAGCCTCCTCATAAGCCAAAGCCCTCTCATCATAGGCACGATCAGCAGCCTCATCAGCAATCTTAGCCGCATCCTTGGCGGCCTGATTAGCATCCGTAGGAAGAACCAGTGGAGTCGGCGGAGTAGGGGCCACCGGAGGAACCGGACGTGGCGGACAGCAGACCTCGCCAGAAAGAACACCCCAGAGACGGATGCCACGCATGTGAATGCGCATGAAGCCAGCGAACTCGGTGTAGTTAGTACCATCGAAGATCACCGGACAGCGAGGGACCGAAACATAGCCTGATGCAGCAGACATTTTTTTTTTAGGAGAGACCCGTAATCAGGGGAAGACGACGGGAGACCACGCACGAACGGCGGCCGCAGAAGGGGATGCGTGACCACGAGTCCGGGCGGGAGGGGCGGACGACCACGGGCGGGTCGCGGTGGCCGAGCACGGGGAGCGCAGTACGGGGGCGCGCGAGGGAGTCCCGCGGGTCGCGGTGGCCGAGCACGGGAAGAGCTTCGGCGGGAATCGGCGGCGGCCGACTTCGAGCGGGAGGGAGCGTCGGCGGGAGAGAGCTTCGACGGCGTCAGCAGCTGCGGGAGCGGGAGGGAGCTTCGGTGACGGCTGACTGCGAGCGGGAGCAGCCGCGGCGACGGCGGCTTCGAGCGGGAGGAGGATGAGCCGAACTCGATATGGACAGATCAATAGCACGAGTTGCAGCGTGCAAAAAATTGACCTAGCTCTAATACCATGTTAGGAATAAGCAACTTATATTCCCATGAGGCCATAGGCCGATATATATACATGTACAGGTGTGGTACATATGCAGGAAACCCCTTATACTACGGGATAAATACAAAGGGGTATACATGACTTATATTATAACTCTAACAGAGGTGAGAGTATGTGCTCACTCCACACAAGTTTTTGTTCTCCCGTTTGTTGGTATGTACATGTAAGAACTGTATAATTGCTTGTTTTTGTTATTTCTGTTTCGTATGTTGCTGTAATGTTTGATCCTCTTTAACTCCTATTCATGCAGTGATACAAGGTGCTGGGGGAATGCACATGATAGATCCACTTTTCCAGCGAGTACTTGTCCATGAGTGTAGAGACCGAAAAATACCTGTCATATTCGATGAGGTCTTTACAGGGTTCTGGCGTCTTGGTGTGGAGGTAACAGATCGCAACAATCTTCGCGGATAATACATGATAAAAGTTAGCTCACACCTTTCAGAAATCATGACAACTTCTTTCTTTCTCAGTCTGCTTCAGAGTTGCTCGGCTGCTTACCTGATGTTGCATGCTATGCTAAATTGATGACTGGTGGGATAGTACCATTAGCTGCAACGGTAACAACAGAAGCAGTTTTTGAGGCCTTCAAAAGTGACTCTAAGGTATATTTTGAATGTGTTTCTGTGTGCTCAGGCTTCAATAAACTAAGAACATCATTTTTTATGTTATGTGAAAAAGGATTACAGTAAATACGGGGCTGGAGGCACTGATAAGTTTTTATAATGGTCCAGCTTACAGCGCTTTTACATGGCCATTCCTACACTGCTCATGCCATGGGCTGTTCTGCGGCAGTAAAAGCTATCCAATGGTTTAGAGATCCGTCCACAAATTCAAATCTCGATTTTGATCGTATGAAGCTCAAGGAGGTAATGAATTTTAATTGGTTGAACTTGTATAGATTGATGGAGGAAATGGTCAGCAATGTGTCTGTGTGTCTTAGAAGCGTCGGTACTCTCTCCATTATTAGCATGTTGGTGATAGGAACTAGGGTCCTACCAGGCCTAGACCGTAGGTTGTAGGGGTGGAAGGGGGCTTGGCGTGGAGGAAGGCGAGTTCGCCGACGCTGGGGTGCCGTTGCGCGTGAGAGAGGGCAGGAGGCGGCGGCTAGGGTTAGGTCTCCCGGCTCCTTTCAGGAAGCCGAGCAAATATGATTGCTTCTGCTTAACTTCAAACGAGTCCTTACATGAGTTTATATAATCTCCAAATACGATAACTGGGCTAAGCTCCTAATAACGATAAGATAACTGGGCCAGGCCCCTAACTGCCTGGCTGTAGTATATGCCGGTCATAACATCTCTCCCCGCCTGCACAAACAGCTCGTCCTCGAGCTGGAAGGCGGGGAAGCGCTTGCGGAATTCCTCGAGGTGATCAACGAGCGCCAAACACCTCCGCATCAGCTGGGGCAGGCAGGTCGCCGAGCCCAGCGGCGACGGTGTCCTCAATGAGTCCGCAGCCTCCAGGTAGAAGAGTCGTGGGCAGACGTGGCCGGGCACGTAGGGCTCGTCGCAGTTGAAGCACAACCCTTGGCAGCGACGCTCGAGTTGCTCGGCCGGGGTGAGCCGGCGGAACGGGCGCGCCGCGGTCGCGGCGAGGGGCGCTGCGGAAGCCTGAGTAGGCCGACCCTGCACGGGAACTTCCGGCCAGGGTGGCGGCTCAGCGGCCCGGGGCGGTGACGCCTGCTGGATGGCCACCTCACAACGCTCGAACACGCGGGCGTAGTACATGGCCGTCTGGAGGTCCTATGGCCCGCGCATCTCCACATCCACGCGGATGTGGTCCGGTAGGCCGCCGACGAAGAGCTCAGCCCGCTGACGAGCCGAAACGCCGGGGGCGTGGCAAGCCAGTGCCTGGAAGCGGTCGGCGAAGTCTTGCACTATGGTGAGGAACGGAAGGCGCCCAAGCTCCGCCAAACGGCTCCCACTTATAGGCGGACCGAAGCGCAAGAGGCACAGATCACGGAAACGCTCCCATGGTGGCATGCCGCCCTCGTCCTGCTCGAGGGCGTAATACCACGTCTGGGCGGCGCCTCGTAGATGATAGGAGGCGAACAAGGTGCGGTCGGACGCGAGCGTGCACTGCCCCCTGAAAAATTGGTCGCATTGGTTGAGCCAATTCAGGGGGTCGACGGTGCCGTCGTAGGTCGCGAACTCCAGCTTGGAGAATCGCGGCGGTGGCTGGGCGTGGACGACGGGTGGGTATGTGTCATCCGCGCGCAACAGCGAGGGCGACAGCGCCGAGTGTGCGGGCTGCAGAGTACCGCCATGGAAAAGGGGCCCGTCCACACCATTGTAGGGACCCGCGGCACCCGAGGACCCGCCGAACTGCATGGGCGGGGGTGGCGCCGGCGGTGACAGCACGTGCGGCTGTCTTGAGGCCAACGTGTAGACCGGCTCGATGGACCCGGCGAGCTAGGCCGGTAGTGGAGATGGCGACGGGGGAAAACGGACCTGGTGGATGGGCACCCCGTGCGCCGTCGACGGAAGGCCCGGCCCCGAGATCGCCGGTGGCGGCAGCAGCGGCATGATGGATGAGACGAAGGTCGCCGGTGGTGGCGGCTGCCTCGGGAGCTGCTGCGGCCCCGTGATGGTGGTGACGGGGGCGGGCGGCTGCAGCCCATAGTGCCCCGTGAGGAAGGTGCGGATGCCCTGGACCGCCTGAGTCAGGTCCCGGAGCGCCGCCATCATCTCCTCCGGGGTGAGCATGGCGAGGGTGGGCGTGGGTGGTGTCCAGGCGGCGGAGGAGACCGGCCCGGTCAGGGACGGCGTGCTGACCGTGGTGGTCATCGGCGACGAAGAGGCGATCGGCAGCGGAAGGGAGGGGGTGGGCGGTGGCGCGGACATGATCGCGCCTAAGACACCTGATACCAGATTGATAGGAACTATGGTCCTACCAGGCCTAGACCGTAGGTTGTAGGGGTGGAAGGGGGCTTGGCGTGGAGGAAGGCAAGGTCGTCGGCGCTGGGGCGCGGTCGCGAGAGAGAGAGGGCTGGAGGCGGCGGCTAGGGTTATGTCTCCCGGCTCCCTTCAGGAAGCCGAGCAAATATGATTGCTTCTGCTTAACTTCAAATGGGTCCTTACATGAGTTTATATAATCTCCAAATACGATAACTGGGCTAAGCCCCTAATAACGATAAGATAACTGGGCCAGGTCCCTAACTGCCTGGGCTGTAGTATATGCCGGTCATAACAGTTGGCCATTCAACTAAATGTGCATCACAGTAATATGAAGTTACCTTAAGTCGGAGATGAATGATTTATCCCAAGTTCACACTTTGGGGGAGTGCTAATCTTCGCTGGAGAGGCGTTGGAATACCAAGTATCCTTCTAGGAGTCCCCACAATTCCAAGAGTAACAAGATCCACAAGGGATTCAGTGGGAATTGTTGCAGTGCATATGTGGATTGCCTAGCCCTTTCCATAAGTTCGGACTTTTGGTTGCGTTGGCTAGTGCATGAAGCTTAGCAAGGAATCAACTTTCTCAAATTGGTTTGTTAGAACTAAAAGGCGACACGTTCAACAGTTAGGTGTGACGGCGATGCGCATGTTGAGATGGATGTGTGGTCACACGAGGAAAGACCGAGTTCGGAATGATGATATACGAGATAGAGTTGGGGTAGCACTGATTGAAGAGAAGCTTGTCCAACATTGTCTGAGATGGTTTGGGCATATTCCGTGCAGGCCTCCAGAAGCTCCGGTGCATAGTGGACGGCTAAAGCGTGCTGATAATGTCAAGAGAGGTCGGGGTAGGCTGAACTTGACATGTGAGGAGTCCGTAGAGAGAGATCCGAAGGATGGAGTATCACCAATGAACTAGCCATGGACAGGGGTGCGTGGAAGCTTGCTATCCATGTGCCAGAACCATGAGTTGGTAGCGAGATCTTATGGGTTTCACCTCTAGCCTACCCCAGCTTGTTTGGGACTAAAGGCGATGCTGTTGTTGTTGTAGAACTGTAGATCGAGATCTCATCTATCTTCCCCTAAATTTGTGGCAAGGGTGGAGCGCCATGGAAGGAGATCTCAAGCTTTTGGAAGGTCACAACAATGGTGGAGAGGTAGTGGAGTCGTTCCCTTCCTTGTGGGGAAGGGTTTTTAAACAGGGTCCCTCTAATACCTACTCATTGGGCCACGTACAGAACTGCCCAGGGGCTCTAGGCCAGGCTCTGGGTGACTTTCGGGTGAGCCCAGAAGGTACTGGACCTGTCCGGACCCTCTGAGTGCTCGGAGTTCCAGTCCGGTCCCAGGCAATTTCTGGGCGAGTCCAGACTCCGGGCCACTCCAGTGGCTCAACCAGCAGCCTTTTAAAGGCGCTCTCCGAAGTTTCTTAATGGGATTGTGGCTGTATATTGTTTATTTAAATATAGTTGATTCCAACACGTCAGCCAAAGTGTACCCCATCTTAATAGTGTGGCTTTTCCTATGACTCAAAATAAAGAAATCATAGCCAGAAATAGACGACCATCTTATTTTAACCTTTTTGAGTGGGGGGTCTGCAGCTATGTGTGCTTCTGTCCGAATGGACTAAATCATTTAGTATATACTCAAGAAGATGATTAGTCCTATAATCACCTTGTCACTAACACAAAAACTCCTTAACGGGCGTATATGTCCTTCAATCTATTCCACCATAACATGTGATATTATTATCTTACTCCTTTTTGTTATAAAATTAATGGTGGGTTCACAGGTTCATGTGCTTTGGGCATATATCTCTAACGTAATAATATGCATTAACAATATATTTATATGAAGTATCTTTGTTAATGTAAGAAGTTTCTTTGCTAATGCTATGTTCTGTCAATTCGTACATGTAGTTTTACAGTTCTAATGTCTACCAAAATTTGCAGCTATGGGATGGCACACTTGTGAACCAGTTATCGTCACTACCAAATGTAAAGAGAGTAGTCTCCTTGGGAACTCTGTGTGCAATTGAGCTGCAGGCCGAGGGATCTGATGCCGGGTATGATACTCTTGATAGTCATTAATTTGTTTCATTGATGGTATCTTGGAAAATTTTACCTTAAACTTCTTCAGTGAAGAGGAAAAAACACTTTTCTTAAAGACTCTTGCATGCACGCCCATAGACACACGCACAAAACAAAATATGGCATTTTTCATTAACAAGAACATGGACTTGTTTGCGAAGCACTCCCAAAATGATATGCACATAGCTTGGATCTGTTTGACAAAAAGAAGACACTCACTGGGCCACCCCATCCTCACGATCCTACTCACAAACATATGGTTGCCATGCATGACATGTCACTCGCCCTCCTGTTCTGCCCCTGGTGCCGCCTTTCATATTAGGACCTGCTTAGTTGCTATGGAATCCAATTTTCTCTAGAGCATCCCGTTTTTGCTCTTTGCTGTAGAGTATCTATAATAAGGTGCTGTATGACTCAAAGTGCAGTATAATAAGAGCGTTTACATGTAACTGAAATGTCAAACACTCTAGTATGTGTAGATGTATTGATGTCCTGATTTTTTTCATTGACCGAATTGTATTGATATGTGAACGCTGTGTGTCCTGGATCCTCAGCTAACTTTAGTTGAATGATAGCCAGTGTTGTAAAGATTAGTGAATTTAAGCAAATCATATTGCATGGACATGCCTAGGCCCAGGGCTAGGAGGGCTCTAGCCCTGGCCCAGCCCAAGTATACAAGGGATATGTATGCTTTTTGTGTGTAGGAATGCCTCATCCTTGCCCACGTCGCCAGCTCCACCCAATCGATCAAGTCCTGCGCCCAGCACCTGGTCACCACGCATGGCGCCCTATATAGATAGGAGTTTCTGTTGTACCTACCTGATCCAGCCGTTGTGCCACGGCGTATATAATACACCATTCTTCTTTTTGGCCCAAAATACTGAAACCTGGACAGTGGACAGTCCTGCTCAGCCCCTTCCTTCGTCCAATCTTGGGCATTGCATAGTTGTACTTGTAGCACAAGAGAACAACTGCGATCATTCAGTTCCCAGTCCATTAAATGCTTCATATCTATATTACTTACTTTTTTCTAGCAATTTGTACCCCCAGTTGAACGAGGATATGAGACAACAATGATGTCATAAGCACGCATCATTCTCTCCACTCATTGGATGAAAACTTGATTGTTTTTTGATTCGCCATGATACCTTGTCCTCTATTCTGGTGAAGCCATGTCTGGATTTCTTACAAATTCGGTTTCAAATTATAAGAACCCAAAGAACTAGCTGGAACTCTATCAGTTAAAGCCAAAAATATCAAAATTGTACAAGGGAACAAGAGAAGAAAAAAACTACAGTAAATACCTAGTGAAGTACAAGATGCTAAACAATTCAGTTAGGGACGAATTCACTACTTTATTTAACTATGAAACACTAAGTGTACTATGACTGCACTGCTCTTGCTCTTATGTAATATTCCCTTAATCATCATTTCTGGCAGGTATGCGTCGTTGTATGCGAGATCCCTGATCCAGCAACTTCGAGAAGAGGATGATATCTATGTGAGGCCCCTGGGCAACGTGATATACCTAATGTGTGGTCCTTGCACGACCAGAGATGTCTGCACGGAACAACTCTCCAAAGTGTACCATAGAATCAGCCACTTCAATCCAATTCACTGAGGATAGTTATGAGCAGAAAGTCAGAAAATCTATGCTAGCTTTAGTTTCCGGCCAGCAGACAATGTGCCCCGCCTCTAAGGTGAAAGCTTATGGAGCTTTTTGAATATGTAGTTCAGGCTGGATGTAAGTTCAGTTACAATGTTCTCCTATGATTACGTGGAAGTGGGATGACATTACAAAGAGAAATAGGTCTACTCTGCATTTCCCACTTCCACGTAATCATAGTAATATTACCCAGTATAGGCCTATTTCTCTTTGTAGTGTCATATATAAGATTTGTTCCAAAGTTTTGGCTAATCATCTCCGCGAGATTTTAGATGAAATATTTGCAGAAGAGCAAAGTGCCTTCGTGCCGGGGAGGCTCATAACTGATAATTTTTTGACGGCTTACAAATGCATCGATGCCATGAAAAGAAAGAAGGGGAAGCAAGGTTGGTGTGCAATCAAGATTGATATGATGAAAGAATACGACCGCGTTGAGTGGGAGTATTTGCAGGCAATGATGCGCTGCCTGGGCTTCTCTGAAGATTGGTTATCTCTTGTGATGAAGTGTGTCAGCTCAGTTAGCTTCCAAGTGAAGGTTAATGGTGAATTGTTACCCTCTTTTCGTCCTTCAAGAGGGACCAGGCAAGGGGATCCCATATCTCCCTACTTGTTTCTACTCTTATGGAGAAGGATTATCATGTATGCTTAAGAATTATGGAGGCTAGGTGGAGAGAGGAATTAAAGCGGGGCTTTGATCTCCATGGGTGTCACATCTTTTGTTTGCAGATGACTGTCTGGTGTTCATGAAGGCAGATGGGTGAAGTGCAAACCGCTTGAATGATATTCTCAATGCCTATAGCATTGGCTCAGGTCAGAGTGCAACAAACAAACAAAAAACTCGATTTTCTTCATCCCGAATTGTTGAGCATCTATTAGAAGGTTGTTCGAAACTGTTTGCAAATTTAGAGAGGCCCTAGCAGAGAAATATCTTGGTCTACCGACTGCAACAGGGAGGATCACAAAACAGAACTTTGAACATATTGTTGAGTCTGCAAGATCAAGAGTCCAGGGATGGAGTCACAGGAATGCGTCTTGTGCAGGAAGGGAGGTTCACCTCAAAGCAGTGGTCCAAGCACTACTGGCCTACTCTATGAGTTGTCTTACGTTCACAAAAGGTTTATGCCGCAAAGTCATGACAGCCATGTCCAAGTATTGGTGGGCTGGGTCACTTGACAAGAGGGGTATGCATTGGCAATCTTGTCAAAGATGTCTATTCCGAAATCTAAAGGTGGTCCAGGCTTTCGATACCTAGAGATCTTGAATTATGCAATGGTTGCTAAGAGCATCTCCAGCCGCGCCCCCAACAGGCCCTGCTCGGGCGATTTTTTCGTACCGGCGCTCAAAAATCGGCTCAGTCATGCCCCAGGAGCCTGTTTTTTCGCCGGTTTGGATCGAAACTGGCGCCGGCAGACCCAGGCCGAACCCGGCGCGCTGGGGGGTGCCCGGGGGCGCCGGGGCAAGCGATTTTGGCGCGAACGAACTGCGGGCCCGCCGAGTCAGCGACACTCGCCTCGTCGTCCTCACAATGCCTCGGTTTCCTGCGGGGATCAATGCCAAGGCTGCCGCCGGTCAGCCTTTCATTGATTCCTCACGGGCGGTGCGGCGACGCCCCCCTTCCCGCCACGCATACACACGGCGCCGGCTATAAAAAGCGACGCCTCCCCCTCGCCTCTGGCCACACTCGCCCACAGCTGCCGTCGAGCTCTGCCTCTCTCCCCGTGTGCAGCCGCCGCCGACGTTCCTCCCCTCTCCCCCAAGCCTGCTCCCTCTTCCCCACCGCGACGATGGGCGAGCGATTCCCCGGCGATGGGGCGGCGGCCAACGGCTTCGGCCGCCGCTCGCTGCACGAGTGGGAGGCATACCTGCTCTTCAAGGCCAACATCCCGGCGCCTCCCGACATGCGCACAAGGCCGGGAGGGTGGAGGCTCAGCGCCGGTGGCGTCCCCATTCCCCCGGTGCCTGACGTTGACATGCGCCCCGACCTCTTCGCCGCCGAGGTCGACCGCGTGCGGGCGTCGCTGATGGACGAGCAACGGGCCCTCCCACAGTACGCCGCCGACAAACACGAGGCGTGGGCGGTGTACTTCCAGCACCGCCAGGCGCGGCGGCTCGCCTCCACCAACGCAGCGCCGGTGGTGCGGGGCACCAAAAACAGCGAGGGGCACCCTCCCCGGCCGCTCGCTTCACGAAGTTCTCCGACACCTCGAGGGTGGCAACGACCCGCCCTTGATGTACCCTGCCGCCCCGACTCGGATCGGCGGCCAGTGGATGCCGAGGAGGACGGCGTCCTCTTCTTCCTCCTCCTCCCGCTGCTCCTCCTCCGGGTCGCCGGCGCTGCTCAGCGTCAAGGCCGAGCCCGCCGAGATGCCGCTCGACCGGCGCGCCTCCTCCCCGCTTCGTCAGGCCGAAGACGGAGTCGGGGCTCGCTGCCGTCAAGACGGAGCCAGGACTCGCCGCGGTGAAGACGGAGCCGGGGCTCTCCGACGAGGCGGCCTTGAAGTGGGCGCGCGAAGACTGGGAGCGGACTGAGCTAGAGCGCCAGTGCCGCACCCTAGAGCAGTTCACCGCTCGTCGCCGTGGCAGCAACGAGGGAGGCGTTGTCGTTCTCGACGACGACAGCGACGACGACGCGCCGCCACCGGTCCGTCAGGGCGACCCCGAGCAGGGGTCCAGCAGGGGCGGCCGCGTCAAGGAGGAGAAGGACGACGACGAGGACAATGGCGACGGCGACGACTTCGCCGCGCTCAGCGCGTTCTTCCTGTAGACTAGGGGCCGTTCTTCCTTTATTTTTTAAGTTTGCTACGTAAAAAACTCTTTAATCGCCGAAGTTTATGCCCGTTTGCCGAAATTTAACCGAATGTCTTTTAAAAAAAATAAAAAAGCCTTCTGGGGCGACCCTGGGGCCGGCGGCTGGGAACCAGATCGGCCCCAAGCCGATTTTTTCACCGTGTCGCTCCCAGGCGGTGATTTTTCGAGCTCCTTGAGGGCCAACGGCTGGAGATGCTCTAAGCAAGCTTGGAAGTTGTTAGTCAATCCAGACAGCTTGTGCGCACGTGTTAAAAGGTACTCCCTCCGTCCTATAATATAAGAACGGTTTTCAAGCTTGAAAAATGTTCTTATATTATAGAGTGAATTGCAGAAAACCACCACATTGAAGCGAAGGGTTGCAGAAAACACTGTTCTATAAATTTGTGGCAGAAAACACTGATTTTGGGCTTAATCATTTGCAGAAAGCACTGATAGGTGATTATGATATGTGGGGCCTGCATTTGATGACGTCATAGACAATGTCAAACCGGTCTTTTTCAAAAAGAACCCTCCCTCCGAGAAATGCATGAAACCACCACATTATCACATAGTTTGGCAGAAAACACTGGTTTACGAATTTGGGTCAAAAACCACCGATTCTTCGCTTAATCTTTTACAAAAAGACTGATCGGTCCATTTGGGCATTTTAACCGCGATTATGACAAGTGGGCCCCACAAGAGCTGATATGGCATAACTGTTAGTCCCTGGTATTCTTGTAGATGCACCCTTCAATCAGAAAACAAAAATGCAATTAGGCCCTTGCCATACCCAGCTCGGCTGTACTCTGCCGCCGGCCATCCCGCGCTCATGCGCTGCTGCCCACGTCGGTGCCCTGATGGCGACGGAGCTCACCGGCAAGGTTTGCTGCTTGGCTGCATCTGTGTTGCGCGTCGCCGCTGCTGCTTGCTCGCCGCCGTTGCTGCTTGCGCCCGTGCTGCCCGTCGACGTGCTGCTGCTTGCTCCGGTGACGCGCGCCGCCACAAGTCTTCTTGCTCCGGGATTGCGCGTGAAATGCATGAAACCACCACATTATCACATAGTTTGGCAGAAAACACTGGTTTACGAATTTGGGTCAAAAACCACCGATTCTTCGCTTAATCTTTTACAAAAAGACTGATCGGTCCATTTGGGCATTTTAACCGCGATTATGACAAGTGGGCCCCACAAGAGCTGATATGGCATAACTGTTAGTCCCTGGTATTCTTGTAGATGCACCCTTCAATCAGAAAACAAAAATGCAATTAGGCCCTTGCCATACCCAGCTCGGCTGTACTCTGCCGCCGGCCATCCCGCGCTCATGCGCTGCTGCCCACGTCGGTGCCCTGATGGCGACGGAGCTCACCGGCAAGGTTTGCTGCTTGGCTGCATCTGTGTTGCGCGTCGCCGCTGCTGCTTGCTCGCCGCCGTTGCTGCTTGCGCCCGTGCTGCCCGTCGACGTGCTGCTGCTTGCTCCGGTGACGCGCGCCGCCACAAGTCTTCTTGCTCCAGGATTGCGCGTGAAATGCATGAAACCACCACATTATCACATAGTTTGGCAGAAAACACTGGTTTACGAATTTGGGTCAAAAACCACCGATTCTTCGCTTAATCTTTTACAAAAACACTGATCGGTCCATTTGGGCATTTTAACCGCGATTATGACAAGTGGGCCCCACAAGAGCTGATATGGCATAACTGTTAGTCCCTGATATTCTTGTAGATGCACCCTTCAATCAGAAAACAAAAATGCAATTAGGCCCTTGCCATACCCAGCTCGGCTGTACTCTGCCGCCGGCCATCCCGCGCTCATGCGCTGCTGCCCACGTCGGTGCCCTGATGGCGACGGAGCTCACCGGCAAGGTTTGCTGCTTGGCTGCATCTGTGTTGCGCGTCGCCGCTGCTGCAACAGCATCTGCGCCCACAAGATGATTTTCTCCTGGCCGAGTGCCCGACGAGTTCATCTACAATGTGGCGTGCGATAATTCATGGGAGAAAAGCTCTTCAGCAAGGGCTGGTTCGTTGAGTGAGTGATCGAGGGACCACTGAGATATGGCATGATCAATGGATCGGGGGCACCACTACTATGAAACCGAGAGGGCAGCATTTTTGTCTGATTGAGAAGTAGCCAGGTTCGTAACAGCATCTGCGCCCTCCCCGCGGCGCCGGCCGCCGACCGCCGGCGCGATGGGTTCCGTTGGAACTAATCTTGTTATTAGTGTTAAGTGTCGATGATTAATTAGATCATGTTTTAGTTGAGTCGGCCATAGAAGAAAATGGATGCATGCACGTAACAGCAATGGAACTGGAAGACTAGCTTATTAAGAGTATGCCAATGGTCTTTTGCTTGCTTCACTTGTCTTGTCCTATTTTTTGGAGTGGTGCTGTTGTACACGTTAGTGACATCTCCCCAATACTGATCACTCTTCTTGTTGTTGCCATTAATTGGGTCAGTCGAGCAACGTAACCAGGCGCTCATCTACAATGTGAACAAAATACATGAGTGTTCTTGCTGACATAATAATTTAGATTATCAAATATGTGTACACAGAAACCTTACCAATCTTACATCCTCCTGTGATGTCCAAGCAAGTCGCTTCTCAGTCCTCTTATCTCCATCCTCCTCACCGTCAACATTGATGGTTTGTTGTGAACCAGAAGGTGTAACTGGAGTTCTTGACTTGCGAAGTGAGGGTGATGGTTGTGGTGCTGGACATGGAACATAGTGTGAAGGACCACCAGAGTAATGGAGATGCTGCAACATGGCCTGCTGATTAGGCGGCTGTTGTGGAAGCGGGTAACTTGATGGATTTCCCAAATAGCTTACGAAACCACCCGGCGGACGGGGATCCACCCCCCTGAAAAATAACAAGGTATGTTATAGCAACACTGAAAAGGTTGACACCATACAAAGCTATCATGAGGTTGTGTAGTCAGTTAGAAAACATTATCAGAAAGCACACAATCTGAAATTATATGTACATAGTTCTCAGATCATTAAAAAAATCAACTTTCATAGATCTACTTCCTACGCAATCTGACCAGAAAGAAGTAGAGACAAGCTCACACCTTTCAACACAAGGACAAACTATACGAGTTGAAATACCACTAAACCTAAGTTAGTACATCTTTCAACATCTTAGTTTAATTAACCACGGCCGCGCTCGCTCCTTGCAGAGCACGAGAGATTTGATGGTATATATGATGACTGTGAAAAGGCAGAGAGTTAGAAACAGGGATGACACCCACAGGTTTCCCACAAGATCTTGTTGATGTCTAAACTGGGAACTTAAGAACAGAATGAATCGTACCAATGTAATGTTGGGGAGAAGAACTCGGAGGCAGCGGCCGCAGCGTTCCATGCCTGCTTGTCCATCGGCGGTGCTTGCGTTGATGAAGAGGCCGCTCTGAAGTGGGGAACAGCGGCTGCTTGCTCGGTGGTGGTGACCTGGTGAGGCTCCCGTGCCGGCGGCGGCGGCGGCGGCGTAGGGACCCTCGTGGATTGGCGCCCCATCCTCTCAACAGCAGAAAAAAGGCTACACCAGGAGAGAGATTGAACACATCCTGGTTCGATTGAGAGGGCGTCGTGGAGAAGGAGAAGTGGAGGATGAACAAATCGTGGAGAAGAAGGCGCGCTCGATCTGATTTCGTTCGCGCGCGAGAACAGAGTTCGCGGGAGAAGGGAAAGCTGGTTCGCGGGAAAGGGGAAAATCTGTTTTCCTGGAAACGAGATCACGATGCGGCCCACGATAGGCGACGCCCTCCTACAACGGGGAAAACGTCGTCTTTTTTTTGAACCGGGCATTAGAGCAACTTCAATGCCAAACGGACGGCGTATTTGTCCGCTTTTTGTTCGTTTGGGTCGGCCGCCCGCCCGCCGTCCGCCCAGTTTTGCATTTGGGTCGGCAATGCACCCAACGCGCCGACCCATTTCATGTCCGCATTCAACTTTTAAATAAAAAAGGCTCGAGGCCGATTATGCCAATGGCCATGTCTCATGCCGGCACCATGCCAGCACCGGCATACAATGCTGGCTTCAGAAAACACCACAGTTCATGCTGGCGCACTCGCTAGCCGGCCTGCACACATGCCAGCATACAAAAATGGTGGGACTTGAGTTCGACCACGCCATCGCGGCTTCCATGGTCATGCCGGCATAAAAAAAGATGGCCCCTCGACGCCATAGATCACTCGTCGTCGAACTTGAGCATGTCGGCCTGCATCTTCTCAAACCACGGCCTCTTCCTTGGCGACAAGGCATTGAGATCCATCTTCATGATCTCCACCTCGGTCATCATGCTTGCAAGAGCCACTTCTTTCGCCTTTGTCTTGGCGTTGGTGGCCTCGATCTCTAGCATCTTGGCTTGCTTTTCCGCCTCGAGCTCGAACATCTTGGCTTGCTTCTCGGCGTCAAGATCAAACCTCCTCCTTTGGATCTCCATGAAAGCATCCATTTGCTCCACCTTGAAACGCCGGCGCTCCTCCTCCCTTGAGTCCTTCTTATTCATCATGCCGTCCACGCTTGCGATCAAGGCGTTGGTGGCCGCATCTCGCTTGTCCTCCTTCTTGGAGTTGGTCTTCCCCCGCGGCCGTGCCGGCTCGCCCTCCCCAACATCCTCCACGGCGCCCTTCCCCCCACGTGCCTTGAGCGCGGCATATTGTGCCTTGAACTTCTCTTCGTCCTTGATGACCCGATAGCAATGGGAGAGGTTGAAGCACTTGTCATTGTGTTGAACCTTGAATGCCTTCAAAGCATGAAATGCCTACAAAATGTTTCCATGCAAGCATATGAGCAAGTGATCTTGATGGCACAAAAGAGGGCGGCTTGCTAGCATACCATGTCTTGCACGCCGATGCCGCTCACGGGGCGGGCCTTGACGCTTTCAAGGGTGGCACAAAACTTGTTGCACTCTTGTTCGATCACCCTCCACCGCTTGGAAATGAAGACCCACCCGCGCGTGCTCACAAATTGGTAAGGTGAAAACTTCTTGCGCTCATGAAACTCGCGGTGCACACGAGTCCAAAAGGTCGAATGCTTTTGCTCGGCGCCCGTCTTTGGGTCTTATCCAATGTCTCGCCAACACTCGCAAAGAAGCTTGTCCTCGGCAGCTGTGTACGCCTTCGTGCGCTTGCTCTTGCGCTTCGGCTTAGGACCGGCGGTTTGGTCGGCGAGCTCGTCCTTGAACAAAGGCTCCACTTCGATGTCGCACTCGTCCTCTTCCTCTAGCCTACAGTCCTCCGGGAACTCGTGTTCGAGGGGGAAGCCGTCCAGGTCGATGCCGACCTGATCACGCATGAAGGCCGCCTGATCGGGATCATAGCCAGCGGCCGGCGTGAACGCCCCGCGGCCGTCCTAGCTTTGCGTTTCCTCGGGATCATAGCCAGCGCCCGGCGCACCACCCTCGAAGATGAGGTGTTGCATGTAGTCCTCGTCGACGGCGGACGTCATTTCCTCGAACAGGTTACGGGCGTCCGGGAGACCGCCGGCCGGCGTCTGTCGCGCGCGTTTCCTCGTGCCGTCGGACGACGAGCCACCGACCACCGGGGTGGAATTGAGGTCGATGGGCGCGGGCGCGGGCGTGGAAGGCGCGACCACGCTCACGTCGGGTGAGCACTCCCCGGAGAGGCGGGAGGCCTGCGGGTAGACGTGGAAGCCGGGGACCGGGTTGCAAGCCGATGCGCGGGGTGAGTCGGGCATCACCATCCGAGGAAACGCCGACGAGCCGGTGCTGGCCGCGGCGACGGCGGCTTGGACGAGGCTGTGCTGGCTAGGGTTTACCCCAAGCATGTAGAGCGCCTCCCTCGTTGCCGCGGCGACGCGGGCGTTGGTGAACTCCTGCTGCGAGGCGGCGACGGCGGCGGCCTGCGCAGCGGCCTCATCCCTCGCGTCCTCGGCGTGCCTCCGGGCCTTCCTCTTGGCCGACTCCCTTGCCCGATGTTCGGGCGTCAGCGCCTTCTTCGGCTTGGTCGCCGCGGTGGTCTTGCGCGGGGCACGAGGCTTGCCTTTCCCGGAGGGGGCGACGGCACCGAACGAGGCGAGGGAGGCGAGGCCGGCGGCGGCGTCGAGGTCGAGGTTGATGGCGTCCTCCATGGCTAGTTGGGCTGGCCCGGGGAGAGGAGTAGGCGCGCGCGCGTCCGTCTCGTGTCTGCGCCGACGCAAATCCGGCTCAAAATTGGGCCTGGAATGGGCCGCCCGCGGACGAAAAACGAACGCGCGTCCGTTTGGGTCGGCGCGTTGGGCCGCCACTTTCCCGCGCCGACCCAAACGGACGCGAGCGGACGAAATGGGTCGCCCCATTGGAGTTGCTCTTACCCCTTTCCATTACTGCGAGATAACGGAAATACATCAAATGTCCAAAAAGGGGGTGGGAAAGGGGAAAGCGAGTTCAGGCATCGTCGGGAAACCCACTGTAAGCACTCGCCATCGAGATTACTTACTGTGGGGCGAAAACCCGACGACACCATTACATCACAATATCAGCCAAAACCAACAGACAGTCGAGTTAACTAGCCAAGGGACAAAAGGCCTAAGCACCCAACCCACACACAACCAGCAGAACAACATCCCTTCCTGCATAGCAGCAAACTTCACCCTTTAGCTTTCTTATTTTTTGTTCTGGCCTGGTTGATCTTCAGTAAGTCCCATCCTCCTGGTGCGCCACGGCACAGATCTGCATCAGTCTTGAGGCATTGCTCTTCAGCATGTTCGCTCCAGTCCTCAGGTCCTCCGCATCCTTTTGTTGTTTCATCAGCCCTGCCCAGTAACAAAGAAGAGCACAAGTAGAGAAAGTGCATTCAAATGGGTTTCTGAGAGGAATAAACTCAAAAGTAGCTCTGTTGCGACACGTCCAGATCGCCCAGCATATGGCAGCAATGCCCATTGTGTAGAACACTTCCCCTTTTGGGAAGAACGAATAGCACCACGAATATGCTTGATATGTTATTTGGACATAAATCAGTCCCAAACATACACGCCACCGCTCTCCAAGTTACCTTGGCCACTGGGCAAGTAAAAAAGAGATGTTGAGATGTTTCATTTGTAGCACAAAAGGAGCATTTAGGATCTTTTTCCCACCCCCTGTGCTTCATCACATCTCTGGTTAAGATTGCATTTTGTGACAATTGCCACATAAAGATTTGGATCTTCAAAGGTATACTAGCTCTCCAAATCCAATTATAGTTACATCCCGCAATTTGACTCTCCAGAAATGCATAAACCGAGCGAGTGGTGAAGTAGGTTTTAGGACCCAGCCCCCATTTGATTTTGTCACCCTCACTAGAAGTGCAAGTCTTACTAACTGTATCTACCATCTGATGCCACTGCTCCCCCATTCCGTGATTTAGTCTTCTTCGGAAGAAAGACAAAGGGTCAGCCGCTAGGCAGGCATTGACAGTACAGTCAGGATAGTTACATATAGAGAACAATCTGGGGAATTGTTCACAAAATGGTAATTGATCCCCAACAGGATCCCTCCAAAGCCTGGCAATTGATACGTCTCCAACGTATCTATAATTTTTGATTGTTCCATGCTATTATATATCCATCTTGGATGTTTATTGGGCTTTACTATGCACTTTTATATTACTTTTGGGACTAACCTATTAACCCAGAGCCCAGTGCCAGTTTCTGTTTTTTCCCTTGTTTCAGTGTTTTGAAGAAAAGGAATATCAAACGGAGTCGAAACGGAATGAAACCTTCTGGAGAAGTTATTTTTGGAAGGAAAGCAACCCGGGAGACTTGGAGTCCACGTCAAGAAAGAAACGAGGAAGCCACGAGGCAGGGGCGCGCGCCCACCCCCCCAGGGCGCGCCCTCCACCCTCGTGGGCCCCTCGTGGCTCCCCTGACATATTTCTTCCTCCTATATATATCCATATACCCTAAAACGATCAGGGAACAGAATAGATCTGGAGTTCCGCCGTCGCAAGCCTCTGTAGCCACCAAAAACCTCTCGCGAGCCCGTTCCGACACCCTGCCGGTGGGGGGATCCCTCACCGGTGGCCATCTTCATCATCCCGACGCTCTCCATGACGAGGAGGTAGTAGTTCACCCTCGGGGCTGAGGGTATGTACCAGTAGCTATGTGTTTGATCTCTCTCTCTCGTGTTCTTGATTTGGCATGATCTTGATGTATCGCGAGCTTTGCTATTATAGTTGGATCTTATGTTGCTTCTCCCCCTCTACTCTCTTGTAATGGATTGAGTTTTCCCTTTGAAGTAATCTTATCGGATTGAGTCTTTAATGATTTGAGAACACTTGATGTATGTCTTGCGTGGGATACCCGTGGTGACAATGGGGTATTCTATTGATCCACTTGATGTATGTTTTGGTGATCAACTTGCGGGTTCCGCCCATGAACCTATGCATAGGGGTTGGCACATGTTTTCGTCATGATTCTCCGGTAGAAACTTTGGGGCACTCTTTGAGGTTCTATGTGTTGAGATTGTGTGATGCATATCGTATAATCATACCCACGAATACTTGAGGTGACATTGGAGTATCTAGGTGACATTAGGGTTTTGGTTGATTTGTGTCTTAAGGTGTTATTCTAGTACGAACTCTAGGGCTGTTTGTGACACTTATAGGAATAGCCCAACGGATTGATTGGAAAGAATAACTTTGAGGTGGTTTCGTACCCTACCATAATCTCTTTGTTTGTTCTCCGCTATTAGTGACTTTGGAGTGACTCTTTGTTGCATGTTGAGGGATAGTTATATGATCCAATTATGTTATTATTGTTGAGAGAACTTGCACTAGTGAAAGTATGAACCCTAGGCCTTGTTTCCTAGCATTGCAATACCGTTTACGCTCACTTTTATCATTAGTTACCTTGCTGTTTTTATATTTTCAGATTACAAAAACCTATATCTACCATCCATATTGAACTTGTATCACCATCTCTTCGCCGAACTAGTGCACCTATACAATTTACCATTGTATTGGGTGTGTTGGGGACACAAGAGACTCTTTGTTATTTGGTTGCAGGGTTGCTTGAGAGAGACCATCTTCATCCTACGCCTCCCACGGATTGATAAACCTTAGGTCATCCACTTGAGGGAAATTTGTTACTGTCCTACAAACCTCTGCACTTGGAGGCCCAACAACGTCTACAAGAAGAAGGTTGCATAGTAGACATCAAGCAGTTTCTGGCGCCGTTGCCGGGGAGGTGAGTGCTTGAAGGTATATCTTTAGATCTTGCAATCGAATCTTTTTGTTTCTTGTTTTAGCACTAGTTTAGTTTGTAAAAGAAAACTACCAAAAATGGAATTGAGTTTGCCTCATACGCTTCATCTTTTTAATATCTTTCAATAGAATGATGGAAACGAAAATTGTGCTCAAGTGCTAGAAGAAGAAGTCTATAAAATGTTTGGCACTAAATCTTTGAATAATGAGCATGATTGCAATGTTGTTAGTATGAATTCCTTGAATATCCATGATGCTAATGATATGCAAAGCCACAAGCTTGGGGAAGCTATGTTTGATGAAGATGATATTTTTTGTCCCCTAAGTTTTGATGAGCAAATTTATTATGATGAAAGCATGCCTCCTATCTATGATGATTATTGTGATGACACGTATGCTATAAAGAATAATGATAACCATGAAACTTGTCATCTTGATCTTAATTTGCAATCACATGATAGTTATTTTGTTGAGTTTGCTCCCACTACTATTGATGAGAACAAATTTGCTTACGTGGAGAGTAGTAAAATTTCTATGCAAGTAGATCATGAAAATAATACTTTAGGTGGTGGTTATATTGTTAAATTTATTCATGATGCTACTGAAAATTATTATGAGGGAGGAATATATGCTTGTAGGAATGGCAATAATATCAAGTTTCCTCTCTATGTGCTTAAAGTTTTGAAGTTATGCTTGTTTTGCCTTCCTATGCTAGTTGATTATTGTTCCCATAAGTTGTTTTCTCACAAAATCCCTATGCATAGGAAGTGGGTTAGACTTAAATGTGCTAGTCATATTCTTCATGATGCTCTCTTTATGTTTCAATTCTTATCTTTTATGTGAGCATCATTGAAATCATCATGCCTAGCTAGGGGCGTTAAACGATAGCGCTTGTTGGGAGGCAACCCAATTTTATTTTAGTTTCTTGCTTTTTGGTTCTGTTTAGTAATAAATATTCCATCTAGCTTCTGGTTAGATATGATTTTATGTTTTAATTAGTGTTTGTGCCAAGTAGAACCTTTGGGAAGACTTGGGTGAAGTCTTTATGATCATGCTGTAAAAAACAGAAACTTTAGCGCTCACGAGATTAGCTTCAAATTTTTACTGGAGAGTGATATTTAGTTGATTATTTTTGCAGATGATTACTAGACATATTCCTCAGGTCCACCATTTTATTTGTGCCAACTAGACAGTATACGTTTGATACAAATTACTACAGACTGTTCTGTTTTTGACATATTCTGTTTTCATTGTGTTGCTCGCTTATTTTGATGAATCTATGGCTAGTAAAATAGTTTATAAACCATAGAGAAGTTGGAATACAGTAGGTTTAACACCAATATAAATAAAGAATGAGTTCATTACAGTACCATGAAGTGGTGTTTTCTTTTCTTTCGCTAACGGAGCTCACGAGATTTTCTGTTAAGTTTTGTGTTGTGAAGTTTTCAAGTTTTGGGTAAAGATTCGATGGACTATGGAATAAGGAGTGGCAAGAGCCTAAGCTTGGGGATGCCCAAGGCACCCCAAGTTAATATTCAAGGACAACCAATAGCCTAAGCTTGGGATGCCCCGGAAGGCATCCCCTCTTTCGTCTTCATTCATCGGTAACTTTACTTGGAGCTATATTTTTATTCACCACATGATATGTGTTTTGCTTGGAGCGTCGTTTTATTTTCTTTAGCTTTGCTTGCTGTTTGAATAAAGTACCAAGATCTGAAATCCTTAAATGTTAGAGAGTCTTCACATAGTTGCATAATTATTCGACTACTCATTGATCTTCACTTATATCTTTCAGAGTAGTTTGTTGTTTGCTCTAATGCTTCAGTTATATCTTTTAGAGCACAATGGTGGTTTTATTTTGAAGAAACTATTGATCTCTCATGCTTCACTTAGATTATTTTGAGAGTCTTAAACAGCATGGTAATTTGCTTAATCCTAATATGCTAGGTATTCAAGATTAGTAAAAAAATCTTATGAGTGTGTTGAATACTAAGAGAAGTTTGATGCTTGATAATTGTTTTGAGATATGGAGGTAGTGATATTAAAGTTGTGCTAGTTGAGTAGTTGTGAATTTGAGAAATACTTGTGTTAAAGTTTGCAAGTCCCGTAGCATGCACGTATGGTAAGCGTTATGTAACAAATTTGAAACATGAGGTGTTCTTTGATTGTCCTCCTTATGAGTGGCGGTCGGGGACGAGCGATGGTATTTTCCTACCAATCTATCCCCCTAGGAGCATGCGCGTAGTGCTTGGTTTTTGATGACTTGTAGATTTTTGCAATAAGTATGTGAGTTCTTTATGACTAATGTTGAGTCCATGGATTATACGGACTCTCATCTTTCCACCATTGCTAGCCTCTTAGGTACCGTGCATTGCCCTTTCTCACATTGAGAGTTGGTGCAAACTTCGCCGGTGCATCCAAACCCCGTGATATGATACGCTCTTTCACACATAAACCTCCTTATATCTTCCTCAAAACAGCCACCATACCTACCTATTATGGCATTTCCATAGCCATTCCGAGATATATTGCCATGCAACTTTCCACCATTCCATTTTTCATGACACGTTCATCATTGTAATATTGCTTAGCATGATCATGTAGTTGACATAGTATTTGTGGCAAAGCCACCGTTCATAATTCTTTCATACATGTCACTCTTGGTTCATTGCATATCCCGGTACACCGCCAGAGGCATTCATATAGATTCATACTTTGTTCTAGTATCGAGTTGTAATCATTGAGTTGTAAATAAATAGAAGTGTGATGATCATCATTTTCTAGAGCATTGTCCCAAGTGAGGAATAAAAAAAAAGAGAAAGGCCATAAAAAAGAGAAGGCCCAAAAAAATGAGAGAAAAAGAGAGAAGGGACAATGTTACTATCCTTTTACCACACTTGCGCTTTAAAGTAGCACCATAATCTTCATGATAGAGAGTCTCTTGTTTTGTCACTTTCATATACTAGTGGGAATTTTTCATTATAGAACTTGGCTTGTATATTCCAACAATGGGCCTCCTCAAGTGCCCTAGGTCTTCGTGAGCAAGCAAGTTGGATGCACACCCACTTAGTTTTTTTTGTTGAGCTTTCATATATTTATAGCTCTAGTGCATCCGTTGCATGGCAATCCCTACTCCTTGCATTAACATCAATCGATGGGCATCTCCATAGCTCATTGATTAGCCTCGTTGATGTGAGACTTTCTCCTTTTTTGTCTTCTCCACATAACCCCCATCATCATATTCTATTCCATCCATAGTGCTATATCCATGGCTCACGCTCATGTATTGCGTGAAGGTTTATAAAGTTTGAGATTACTAAAGTACGAAACAATTGCTTGGCTTGTCATCGGGGTTGTGCATGATGAGAGCATTCTTGTGTGACGAAAATGGAGCATGACTAAACTATATGATTTTGTAGGGATGAACTTTCTTTGGCCATGTTATTTTGAGAGTGAAAGATCGTGGATGTCGCCTAGAGGGGGGGTGAATAGGCGCTTTAAAATAATTACGGTTTAGGCTTGAACAAATGCGAAATAAACCTAGCGGTTAATTTGACAAGCACAAAACCTACAACAACTAGGCTCACCTATGTGCACCAACAACTTATGCTAAGCAAGATAAACAACTAAGTGATAGCAAGATATATGACAAGAAACAATATGGCTATCACAAAGTAAAGTGCATAAGTAAGGGTTCAGGTAAGAGATAACCGAGGCACGCGGAGACGACGATGTATCCCGAAGTTCACACCCTTGCGGATGCTAATCTCCGTTTGGAGCGGTGTGGAGGCACAATGCTCCCCAAGAAGCCACTAGGGCCACCATAATCTCCTCACGCCCTCGCACAATGCAAGATGTCGTGATTCCACTAAGGGACCCTTGAGGGCGGTCACCGAACCCGTACAAATGGCAACCCTTGGGGGCGGTCACCGAACCCGTACACTTTGGCAACCCTTGGGGGCGGTCACCGGTACCCGTCAAATTGCTCGGGGCGATCTCCACAACCTAATTGGAGACCCCGACGCTTGCCCGGAGCTTTACACCACAATGATTGAGCTCCGAACACCACCAACCGTCTAGGGCGCCCAAGCACCCAAGAGGAACAAGCTCAAGGGCACCAAGCACCCAAGAGTAATAAGCTTCTCAACTTGTAACTTCCACGTATCACCGTGGAGAACTCAAACCGATGCACCAAATGCAATGGCAAGGGCACACGGAGTGCCCAAGTCCTTCTCTCTCAAATCCCACCGAAGCAACTAATGCTAGGGAGGAAAAAGAGAGGAAGAACAAGAAGGAGAACACCAAGAACTCCAAGATCTAGATCCAAGGGGTTCCCCTCACAAAGAGGAGAAAGTGATTGGTGGAAATGTGGATCTAGATCTCCTCTCTCTTTTCCCTCAAAAACTAGCAAGAATCCATGGAGGGATTGAGAGTTAGCAAGCTCGAAGAAGGTCAACAATGGGGGAAGAACACGAGCTCAAAATATTAGATTCGTTGGGGAAGAAGACCTCCTTATATAGTGGGGGGAACAATCCAACCGTTACCCCCACTTCAGCCCCGCAGAGAGCGGTACTACCGCTTGGCCAGCGGTACTACCACTTGCCCCTATAAGCGGTACTACCGCTCCCCCTCGCGGTACTGCCGCTGGGCCCAGAGCGGTACTACCGCGGTGGCAGGGCGGTACTACCGCATACGAGCGGTACTACGGCCCCCACTGCCGCGGCTAGTACCGTAAAACCCGACACGAAAAAGACCCCTCGAATCGAGGCGGTACTAGTACGAGACCGTAGCGGTACTACGGCTGGGGCCACCAGCGGTACTACCGCTCTGGAGCGGTACTACCGCTCTAGAGCGGTACTACCGCTTGTAGCACCCAAGCGGTACTACCACTCCGGCCCGCGGTACTACCGCTAGGAAACCAAAACTGCCATAACTTCTGCATACGAGCTCCGAATTGAGCAAACTCAAGCTTGTTGGATACAAGACGACGAGTAGCATCAAAACAACGACTGGTTATAGTAAGAAGAGGCAGGGGAGGTATGCCAACAAATAGAGGAGTGAAACCTCCAACCGAGAAGAACCGGCATAACCTCCAACATCGAAAACATCATAGAAGATGCGAGTGAACTCCGTTTTCGATGAACTCGAGCTTGTCATCAAGATGACCATAAGCTCCAAAACTCACAAAGAGAAGAACCAAACAAGAACCAACAAAGATGATGCAAGGATGCAATGGTTTGAGCTCTCTATGAATGATACGATCAAGCTACTCATCGAGAGCCCCCCTTGATAGTACGGCAATCGATCCTATAACCCGGTCTCCCAACTACCATCATGAGACCGGTAAAATAGAAAACCTATCAAGAGCAAACATTTGCCTTGCACATGGTCCACTTGAGCTAGATGATGACGATCTTGACTCCCTCAAGTTGGACCACCTTTCTTGGTTGTGTTGGCTCGATGAAGACTAGTTGATTGCTCCCCCATACTCCACTATGGGTGAGCCACTCTTCCGCACATCTTCACAAGTCCATTGTCACCACAATGGACGGCAAGCTTCAAGCATTTGATCTCTTCATGATGCTTCACTTGAACTTGCACACCGCAACATCTTCACAAGTCCATTGTCGCCACAATGGACGGCAAGCTTCAAGCATTTGATCTCTTCATGATGCTTCACTTGAACTTGCACACCGCAACCTAACCCCACAAAGAACTCTCACGAAGATCATGGGTTAGTACACAAAGCGTAATTGACAATGCTTACCACACCATGGGATCGCTTGATCCCTCTCGGTACGTCTTGTGCGCTTTGTGTGTTGATCAACTTGATTCACTCTTGACTTAGTCTTGATCAACCTTGACTCTTTCCAACTCTCTTCATTTGGATGATGTCTTGAAGGTAAACATGAATGATCACACAATCTTCTTCTTCAAGACATGCTTGCAATAAGCTCTACTCTCACATGACCAATCTTTGGATAATTCCTTAATAACACCTTGGTCACCACATAAACTCCTTGAAACCAACACATGGACTTCAAGAAATGCCTATGGACAAATCCTTCAAATATAACTCAAGGCAACCATTAGTCCATAGAGATTGTCATCAATTACCAAAACCAAACATGGGGGCACCGCATGTTCTTAAAGATAATAGTGTTGGAACAACCTCTTCAATCCTAGGTGATATGAGATCATCCCTAGGAGCGTCTTGGATGTCTTCATCTGTAGAAAGCACATTTGTCGGCGAGGATAGGAAACTGACTGACGTAGCTGAACTGCTCATAATAGCTGTATTGACGGTTGCCGTATTGGAATTTTGTGCAAGGGCTACAACTACAACTTCCATCGATGATGCGGGCCTGGGCTTTATCTTGATCATTGTGGCTTTGGGTGGACACTTTTTCCTACCCGCAGTCTTCTTGTATTGCCTGAGTTACACACACACCAAAAAAGAAAGTTAATAAAAGAAAAGGTACAGAAAAGACCTGGCAAAAAACAACGGACTGCCATGAGACCTTAAAAAAGATGCCAACATGACAATAATAATTTTTAAATGCCATGACCTTCCTATTAAAAGTTCCATGTAGGGATTATTAAATCTGTCAATCTGACAAAGCATATTAAAAATGCTAGGATAAAGCATTAATAAAAGAGCCAAAACCATGAACTATAGAAAAAGCCCTGACAAAAGCTACTACAAAAAAGTGCAGTGTCAAGTATGGATAGATGAAAAAAGTCTCGATGACATGAAAAATGCCATGACACTGTGAATAAAAATGCCATGTATGAATAGATAAAACTGCCATGACACTGCAAATAAAAATGCCATGACTGGATGACTAAATTTCGTACCTCTTCAAAACACCCCTCCTATCTTGGAGAATAACAGGGTCCCCCTTTTTGACTCTACTAGATGAGGAGAAGTACGAGTAGCGGTACCAATAGGCTCATGGGCAGGCAACAACTCAGTAGGTTGAAAACTTAATAATTGGGGAGATGAGCGGGTAGGTGTTGACACAACCTTGGATTTGGTGGCTTTACTAACAGCAGTAGCCTCACTAGGACAGAAACAACCACACAATAACAAAACATACAAACAGAGATGGCTGAGCATCAACCTCTACTTGTACAGAACGGCGGAAGATAACGATGTTATGAAAAAAAAGGTTTACTCATAAAGAAAAAAAAGCACACACCTCCTCCTGGCTACAATGGGATCAACCCTCGCCTTCTTAAGCATGACATCAACGCCATCACCAACACCCTCCATGGCCCTCTTCGAAAGAGCAACAACACTGCCTCCGCTTCCACCAGCACCACCAATGACCTTTGCCTCATGCTTATCTCCTACCTTGTCAATTCCAGTGTCTTGCCCATCGGCGCCTACTTCAGTTCCATCCTGCCCACCACCATCTTCCTCACTTGGCTTGTCCATATCTACATCTACGCCAGCACCGGCCTCAACAGCCTCATCATGATCCTCACCGTGCCCCGAGTCAGAGTCGCCATCAAATAGATTCTCCTAGGTGTCGCTAGTCGCCTGTGAGCTATTGTACTCGAATCGGCCATGGACACCAATCGGTATTGACGCACCAGCTGCAGCAACATTACGGAAAAGCCGGCCAACCTCATCACTTTCACCCTCAGACAAGCCTGTCCAACCCTGAACTAGTTTCCCAAGAATGTTGGTCATGCCAGACGCAAACTCACCAATGAGATTTTTGACTTTACTCCTGGTCTGCAAAAACAACCAAGGAAAAAAAGAAGGATGCCACTCAGCATAGCACGACGCATCTAGTTCCATATAGCTCACAATTTCGTACGTCGAAAAAACATGCTGGTCATGACAACACCGATAGAAAAAAATCATGGCAATAGAAAAAACACTAAGAAACTTACCCGAGGAGGGCAAGATGGGCTCACATTCACATCCATCCACTTGTTGAAATTTGCTGCACCGCCAAAAAGACTGAGGTTGATAGCATGCTTTGAGGCAAACTGCAACAAAATGACACGTAACTAACACCAAAACATTGCATAAACAGAAATGCCATCTATTGAAAAAATGCCATGTAGATTAAAGAATGCCACCCAACATATATGAAAAATGCCATCCAACATATAAAAAAAATGCCATCTAGCATATATGAAAATGCCATCTAAGCATGAAAACATTGCCATGATGACAAAAATAAAAAAATGCCAACTAATGTGTAACAAAAAATGCCATCCAAGGTGTGAACACAAAGCCATCCATCAAAAAAATGAAAAAAGCAACCCAACATGTGTAAGAAAACCAAAAATGCCATCTAAACACATATATATTTGTCATGCTGACAAAAATAAAAATGTCATTTAATCTACATAAAAAATGCCACTCAAGGTATGAAAAAATGCCATCAAACAAATATGAAAGATGCCATCCAGGAGAGGGTGGGTATGCCAGAAAAATGCCCCCAAGGCGGTAAGTGAAAAAATGGCACAACCAAAAATGAAGTAACACCTAACTTTCCAAAGGATCCATCTGACTTCTTGTCTGTCATGAGAACGGCTTTGATGGTCTGGTCAGACCATGCAACTACAACCGCCATAAAAAATTATGATACGATCATGAGAGTATTACAAAAATGCCAAGAAAGACTGGCATTGCAGTTATAATGCAAAAATGCCATCCAGAGTATAATCGTAAACCACCGTCAAGAATTGTGATGGTAGCAATAACGTTTTAAGAATGCCATAAAAAAAGCTACATATGCCACTATGATGTGAAAATGCCAACTAGTACATGATTAAAACATATACACTGCCATTTAACTACCATTACAGATGCCACATCAACAAAAGGTTCAAATGCCATACAAACTACAGCCAAAAACTACCATCAAAATATAAAAAATGATCCTAGCATAAAACATGCAAACAACCATGTAAAACTACCAATGCCATTAAGGTGTGAAAAATGCCACTCAAGAAGGGGCATAAATGCCATCAAAATGTAACACATACAGAAAAAAGACATTTAGTGGCGACAAAGTGAGAAATATAGTGTTAACGGACGACAAAAGATTTGATGATCACCGTTGTTTGGAAATAAGGAATACCTCGTTTGGGGGATTATTGACGCCATGACACCCCCTGCCTGAGATATTCATGAAATCATCAACGCCATTGTTCAAATCCTCTTTGGCCATCTTACAAAATCGAAAACCTGAAATAAAATATGGACAACAACAACACATGACCACGTCAGGCAGGTGAACGCATACAGAAAAAATAATTTAAACAAGATGGGTACGCACATGTCACCTACCCCCCCCCCCCTAAAAAGAACCAATCTAAGGATACACATGGCATTCCCCCAAATAAAATCTTAACCACATGGCACTTTGCATCCAAAAAGAACCACCATCTACACACGCATGATAGTTTCCCTCAAATATAGAAAAACTCTATGCATGCATATCCCCCCTAAAAGACCTACTCTAAGGACACACATGACATTTTCCCCCAAAAGAACAATCCCAAAATAAACCACATGGCAGTTTTAATCCAAAATTGCCACCATCTAGAAACAAAAATGGCAGTTCCCATAAAAAGATCAGAAACAACTATGACCCCCCGAAAAACAAACACACTCTAATTACACGCATGTCATTTCTCGTCAAAAACAACACCCCAAATCAACCACAAAGCAATTATAATACAAAAAACTACCATCTACAAAAGCACACATGACAGTTTCTCTCTACCCAACAACCATCTACAACACAGATGACCCCCCCCCCCCCAAACAATCCCTCTTGTAAACCACATGACAATTTTCATCCCAAAAAACATCATCTACAAAACACACACATGGCAGTTCCCCCTCACCTCCCCACCAACAACAAAAACCTCTCTACACACATGCACCTAACCACCTTAAAAAGACCCACTATAAGGACGTACATGACATTTTTCACCAAACTATAAAATCACATGGCATTTTCCCCTCAACCCCACACATATCCTCCACTAACACATATGGAAGTTTCCATCATCAAATCCCAACACTAAACTACACAAAAAAAGGACATACATGACATTTTTCACCAAACTATAAAAATCCAATTATAAACATAATCATATGGCATTTCCCCTTCAACCCCCCACATATCCTCAACTAACACACATGGCAGTTTCCACCATCAAATCCCTACACTAAACTACACAAAAGGCACCAAACTGGTCAACCAAAACAGATCTACGACGAAAAATCACCCAAAACTGCCACCCAAAAAAACGAAGGCAAATACGGCGCCACAGAACACCGTCCGTCGCCGATGTCGAAGTAATGGCAACTGCGGCCGTTGCTGCCGCACCACACACGTTTGGCGCAACCCGGCAGACCACGTGGGATGCGCGTGCTCAAACCCTAGCCCTGATAGCAAGCCCACCACACCACCTTCTCCATCCCTTCCCACCATTGCCCATCGACAGCTCTAACTACTCCAGTCGCCTCCTCGCGACTACCTCAAGCAAACAACCATAGGGCACGAAACACTCGCGCGCGACGACCAGTGATCTAGAACACGTACCTCAATGGCTACCAATAATGCCGCCCGTGGTGGATGAAGCCCTCGCCGTCGACGAGCGGCTGGGCTTGGTGGGAAAAGCGTCGTCCGTTCACCGGAAATCGCTGCGGTGAGAGGGGGCGATGAGGAAGGGAGAAGATGGGTGGGGGGTGGGATGAAACTGACTAATGGAGTGAATTGGGGGGGGGGGGTGAGGGGTTAACTGCACTTTTTAGTTCGCTCGTGGCCATGTTGGAGCGAACAGCTCAGGCAGTCTAATGTGGCACCTGCCTATGCTTGAAGATTCGTGCGCACGAAACTTGTGGTTTGATGGGTGTTCGCTGGCTGTTGGCTCCTGGCTGACGTAGGCCAGTTAAGATTTCCGTTTCTTTAACACCGTGTAGTCATTATCGAGCTTTGTCAAGCTATCAACGAGCTCGGAGTCTGAACTCTGAACTCAGGCAGGCGAAATTGAACTGACTTTCCCTCTTTTCTTTCTTTCTTTCTTTCTCCCACCTCTCCTCGCGCCGCCGCCGGCAACTAGGCTCTGACGGCACCTTCTCTCTCAGTTCTCCTCCTTCTCATCCGCTCTACAGGACTGGCTTGGGGTGGAGGTTTGCCTTTGCCCGGCCCCGGGCTCGGATTGATCTGGTTACGGACCCTACTTCTTTTCTTCGCTGTGAGCACTGTGTTCCCAATCTCTCCTTCCGGGACTGATACCCCAATCTAGGGCACCCCTGAGTACCTGACCACCCCAAGCCTCTTACATCGATTCCCCGCTGTCTTCACCCGGTCCGTGATCTTGGATATTGGCTGAGGTATGAGCCTTTTCTCATCCAGTGATTTTAGTTAAACCCCATTGACCTCCACAAATTCGGGGGCGTGCAGGCGCACACTCTAGATCTGCCCCTGTCACATCACGCCATTGCATTGTGGCACCATTTAAGGGCACGGGGATGATAATAAGCTTTAAAACTTGTTTACTTGTCTAATCGTAGCTGTGCTGCCATGCCATTCTTAGGCGTCATAATTTGCGTGGCTCCCGTTAAGGAGTCTTGGCTCTCTCTGGAACATGGCAGGTCCATTGTCATTCTGAGTGCATCAGCCATGTGTTTTTTTTTTTCTAGCATTGAATGCATCGGATATGTTAATATCATGCTATTCCATAACCTTCATCTGGTAAAGTTACAGGAGGCAGCTACTGATGTCAGTAATTTCGTGTTGAATTTTCAGGGAAGTGTGTGTGGTACTTTTATGGTTGGCCAAATGCAGATATCTTGGCCATCCACGATTGTAGAGCTCATCTTGGGCCTGCTATGGCACCTTGTCCACCTGTTGGTCAGCCTCTTTGATTTGTGGTCGCATCTGAGTGATAATCTAGAATGCTATCTTATTTCGTCTGAGTTGCTGCCCAAGTACCGAGATCTTCATTTTGAGAGACTTAATTACGTGGGCGTTGTAGTAGATAGCAGAGAAGCAAATGATGTTTTGAAGATCAAGCAACTTTTACGGTGGTTATCAACTATCGGCGTTAAGTATGTAGTTCTCTATGATATTGAAGGTGTGCTTATGAACATTTGCTTTACATGCTTACTTGTTTGAGTACACATGATCTTATTCTTTTCAAGTCTTCTTGGCCTATCCTTACCTGAGCATAGAACTCTTTCTTTCTCAATATAATGTGGCAGAGTGCTTGCCTTTGACGGTGAGAAAAGAACAAGAAAAAACGAGAGTACTAGCAATATGCGGTATTAATAACTGTGAGTCCTGCTGTATTTTAACGGTTTGCCCTTCAAGTCATCTTCCATAAATCTGTGCCGTGGGAAAAACAGCCTTCAAATTTTATGTATTTTGCATGAAACTACTTTGAAACTCCGCCTATGTTGCCCAGGTAAAGGAGGAGGGTTGTGATAGGCTTGGCGAGCCAACATAAAAACTCAACCATTCTGATGGAGATGAAACCCAAAAGAACATCTTTGGGGCATAACTCTCTTAGCGACGTGCCATATCGGGACCCGGGTGTGGTGTTAAATGGGTAAGGGCCAGGCCGTCACTCCCTTGGTGGCGCGCCGTACCTTGATCTGGATACTGTGATAAGTGAGCAAGGACAGGTTGTTGCATCCCTAGTGGCGCTCTACATCGATGCTCGGGTGTAGTGAAAAATGAGCAAGGGTCTTCGCATTTGATTCAACGAGTGTGAAGGGTAAGAAAGCTAGCCGAGCCAACTAGGATCCACTTAGGTCGCTGGAACGTAGGGCCTCTGACCGGTAAGTTACAGGAGTTTGTTGATACAACGGTGGGGAGAGGCATTGTTATCCTTTTTGTCCAAGAAACCGAATGGAAGGGACATAAGACGAAGGAGGTGGAGGATATCGGCTTCAAGCTGTGGTACACGGGGACAACTACAAACAAGTATGGAGTAGGCATCTTGATCAACATGACAACAAGGGCCTCAAGTCTGGAGTGGTAGATGTCAAGAGGCAAGGGGACTGGGTTATCTTGGTCATGCTGGTCGTTGGGGACTTAGTTCTCAATGTTATCAGAGTGTATGCCCCAGAGCAATGAGCACCAAGAGGGAGTTCTGGGAAGGCCTGGAGGACATGGTTAGGAGTGGGTCTATTGGCGAGAAGCTCTTAATATGAGGAGACCTCAATGGCCATGTGGGTACATCTAACACAGGTTTTGAAGGGGTGCACGGGGGCTTTGGTTATGGTAGCAGGAATCAAGGAGAGAATGTCTTAAACTTTGTTTTAGCCTACGACATGATCGTAGCAAGACCCTCTTTAAAAAGAGAGAATCCCTTCTACTGACTTTTAGTAGTGGTTAACACTAGCCATATTGATTTTGTCCTCTCGAGCAGAGAAGACAAACATGCTTGCCTAGATTGTAAGGCCCTCAACATAAACTTCTGGTAGCGGCCTTTCGCTTCCAGATACGTGTCCAGCAAGATAAGCATGCCAAAATCGCTAGAACGAAGTGATGGAAGCTCAAGAGGGAGGCAGCTCAGGCTTTCAAGGAGAAGTTTATTAAGGAGGGCTCTTGGGAGAAAGGAGATGATGCAAATAATATGTGAAGTCAAAGCGAAGCTAAAGACACTTGATGGTGGAACGATGATTTCCGGAAGGCTATCAAGGAGAAGAAAGACTGTTTCAGACGCCTATACCTGGATAGGAGTCCAGACAACATAGAGAAGTATAAGGTGGCAAAGAAAACTGCAAAGCAAGCTGTGAGCGAAGCAAGGGGTGGAGCGTATGAGGACCTCTACCAGCGTTTAAACATGAGGGAAGGCGAAAGGGAAATCTATAAGATGGCCAGAGAGGAAGATGAGAGATGTCAACCAAGTCAAATGCATCAAGGATGGAGCAAATTGACTCCTGGTGAAGGACGAGGAGATCAAGAATAAATGATGAGAGTACTTTAACAAATTGTTCAATGGAGAGAATGAGAACTTTGTCATTGAGCTGGGCAACTCCTTTGATCATACCAACAGACATTTTGTGCAATGAATGCAAGAGTCTGAGGTTAGGGAGGCTTTAAAAAGGAGAAGTAAGGTGAGGCAACGGGTCCTAATTGCCCAATTGAGGTGTGGAGATGCCTTGGAGACATAGTGACAGTATGACTAACTAAGCTTTTCAACCTCATTTTCGGACAAACAAGATGGCCGAAGAATGATGAAGAGTACATTAGTACCAATCTTCAAGAATAAGAGAAAAGTTCAAAGTTGTACTAATTATTGTGGAATTAAGCTAATGAGCCATACAATGAAGCTATGGGAGAGAGTGTCATTGAGCAACGTTTAAGAAGAATAACAAGCGTGACCAAAAATCAGTTTTGTTTCATGCCTGGGAGGTTGACCATGGAAGTTATTTTCTTGGTACGACAATTTATGGAGAGATAGAGGTAGCAAAAGAAGGACCTCATATGGTGTTCATTGACTTGGAGAAGGCCTGTGATAAGATACCACGGAATGCCATCTGGTGGGCCTTGGAGAAACACAAATTACTTTCCTCATCAAGGACATGTACGATAATGTTGTGACAAGTGCTCGAACAAGTGATGGAGACACTGATGACTTTCCAATTAAAACATGACTGCACCAAGGGTCAGCTTTGAGCCCGTATCTTTTTTGCTTTGGTGAGGTCACAAGGGATATACAAGGAGATATCCCATGGTGTATGCTCTTTGTGGATGATGTGGTGCTAGTCGATGATAGTGGGACGAGGATTAATAGACAGTTAGAGTTGTAGAGACAGGCTTTGGAACTGAATATTAGGCTTAGTAGAACTAAAACTGAGTACATGAGGTGCAGTTTCAGTACTACTAGGCACGAGGAGGAGGAGGTTAGCCTTGATGGGCACATGGTACGTTAGAAGGACACCTTTCCATTATCGGGGTCCATGCTACAGAAGGATGGTGATATTGATGAAGATGTGAGCCATCGAATCAAACCTGGATGGATGAAGTGACGCCAAGCTTCAGGCGTCCTATGTGACAAGAGAGTGCTACAAAAACTAAAAGGCAGGTTCTATAGGACGGCGATTCGACCCGTGGTGTTGTACGGCGCAAACTGTTGGCCAACTAAAAGGCGGCATGACCAACAGTTAGGTGTAGCAGAGATGTGCATGCTGAGATGGATGTTTGGCCACACAAGAAAGGATTGGGTCCAGAATGTTGATATACGTCATAGAGTTGGGGTAGCACCAATCGAAGAGAAACTTGTCCAACATCGTATGAGATGGTTTGGGTATATACAACGTAGGCCTCCAGAAGCACCGCCACATAGCGGAAGGATAAAGCATGCTGATAATGTCAAGAGAGGTTGGGGTAGACCAAACTTGACATGGAGGAGTCCGTTAAGAGAGACTTGAAGGGCTGAAATATCACCAAATAATTAGTTATGGACAGGGGTGCGTGAAAGTTAGCTATCCACGTGCCAGAACCATGACTAGGTTTCGAGATCTTATGGGTTTCAACTCTAGCCTACCCCAACTTTTTTGAAATTGAAAGGCTTTGTTGTTGTTGTTGTGCATGAACTACTTTGGACAATTTGAGTTGTGCATCAGATACTGAAAGGAGAAAATAACTAAACCTGAACCTTTTTAACATCCAACTAAAAAGGAAAGGGAACATGTCTCCAAACATATCAGATCCTTTTGGTATAACTAAATAAGCCAAGATGAGTGCCATGTTTCCTGTTACTTCTCAGTTTCCTCGCACTGACTATTGCACAATCAACGGTGCAGAGAGGTATGTCTGACCATTCGACAATGCTCTACAGGAGTACTGAAGGAATGGCTTAAACCTGGTATCGAAACCCCAAGAGATGAGAACTCAAGAACTAATTTAGTAAGTTGCTTAATGCAGAATTCTGTTGGCCCATTTGCTGTCTAAGATATGGACTATGGTAATCTTTGTCTGTTCTTTGATTAGTATATTTATCACTCTTATAACTATTATGTCATTCATGTGAGCCTGTAGGATCTTAGTGCACATGGGGGGATGGCCATAGAGTGTCTTTCTGGTTCTGATAGCAAGGAAGGCATTGCTAAAGCAGCAAACTTACTGTGCTCAGACTTCTGCAATCGCAACACTCATGGGCATAATAAAGGTGACAATGCATTTACAGAAGCTGACATGGTTTGTGCACTGAGAGCAGTAGGTAAGTTTGGAAAAATTATCTCCTCCCAGTTATTGCATTTTACCATATTCATTTCTCAATTAGGAATTTGTACATTGCAATTCTGGAAGAACACTTACTGTTCCAATCTTTTCGTTAGGTAGTGGTGGGCCAGAACCTGATCTTCTTCTTGTGTATGGTCCTGTTAGATGTCATTTAGGATTTCCTGCATGGAGATTACGTTTCACAAAGATTATGTAAGTTTTTCTTCCATTTATACAATTCTCACTAGTTTCCATGCTCAAATCACATTCAAAATTCATTCCACCTGAGGGTGAGGGGATCATGTGCGCTCACTGGTTTATGCTTATTGTACATTACTGAAGTTACTTATTTTATTTTACTACTGAAATATTATTTTTATTGTGTGTGCAGGCATATGGGCTCGCTGAAATCAATGAAATACGGTTCTATTGTGAAAGCTTTGCATCGATTCTCACACAAATATCAAAATTATGGTAACCCCATATTTCAGGTTGGCAATTTCGACTGTACTGCAGCAAAACTCTTTAGTTTTTACCTTTACCGTAGGTTACACAAAATGTTCTGTACTTGAAGTGTACAGGCATGTTAGCAAGATTCAGTTTGTAACATTTTGTACATGTTCCATAAGATGCTTACATAATAGGAACTGGCGAAATTGATCAATGCTCCATACTTTTTTTTGTTATATTTCTGCCAGCCCTGTCAAACAAATATACATAGAAATGTTTAGTGTCATTTCCAGTGGTTTGGAAATACACAAACGCACAAGTGTAATTAGAAACTGTGGACATCAGCTTAGCCATCAAGCTTAAACAGGAGAAACTAGAAGCTACATCAGGCAGAACTCAAGTTCGATGACTAAAATAACCAAATAGTTTGTATCAAGAAACCCCTCGGCAGAAACAAAGATGACAAGAAAAGGAAAACTACTAGAACATATCAAGCCGCAAATCCACACTTCCAAGGCAACATGCCTCAATGAAGTCTGTTCAGATGATTCAGGTTGTACTAGTATTTTAGCTTACCACTGCCACCAACATTGTCTTTGTATTCTTCAGTAATTTTTCCCATCACCACATCATTGACTTAATCCTATATATACTAGAGTTATAAAATCCGACAAAATCTTCCTCCAAAAAATCATACAATTTCTCATCCTCCATAACTCCGTACATACTACAGATAGACCAAATGATCTTGACATCCTCCCGTGCCGCCAATTTCCAACAAAATCCATCAACCTGTCACAGTCTGAATGGTTGATTACATGTCCCAAAGGGTAATGTTTGGATTTTGTGACCAAAGTGTACCGTATACATTGTTTGCCCATGATTTTTTTAAATCTATTTTTGGACAGTTACCAACATTTTGGCATGCCAATGCTCCTTTGCCAATTCCAGTTCAATTTTTAGCCAATGTTGGCCAACACATGGGGAAGCAAAATCTCAAAATAAAAATAAAATTGGCTAGCCAGCCAATGTTTGGCAGGGCAACCTTAGGCATGAAGCAAACACACCAAAGTGTTTGTGCCTCTAATTTGCAAAGACACTCCATACCAAGTTCTGATATCTCTTTTTTTGGAGGCATTGCACTGCCATAGTTTTTCATGGGAATTTCTTGTATTAGTGGTCTTCATATCTGATTAAACAACAGTGCTATGCATAAGTATCAGAATCTGGTTCGTTTTTAGTAAATTGTATCATCACCTTAACTAACCATAACCTTTTGTCTATCAGGTAAATGAGAGGAGACAAGAAAGCCACCCATTTTGTTATGTAAAATGTGTACTTCTGGAGCGAGCTGAAGTTTATTAACTACAATATATAGTCTTGGCGGATACACTGTGCTTCCTTTTTGTTTGGATCAAATGGGTTACCTGTAGAACATACAGGTACAAACCTCATCCAACATATTTATCTTTTCATCAGAATGTAACAGACTGGCAGCACAGTGATTGTTTTGTGGAGAATTAAAGATCCAATTGTCTTTACCTTGTGAAAATTTACTTTGGTCTCGTGTTACCGCACACAATAGTAACCGCCAAAGATATATTTGTATTAATATATTGAAGAAATTTGATGATTTAGTAATCCGAAAGATCCCCTTATCCAGATGGTGATACATGATAGGCTCATATGGGCAACCATGATATCTCATATCCCACGGAATGCATACTCTCTAGCCAGACACAAAAATTGCAACTGTCTGCTGTCCACAAGCTGCTGAAAAATCTGAGCCAAGGGAATGCAGTTAAGCAGCCTCAGCTGCTGAGAGGCCAGGTGGCAGCCCCCTTATCCCAGCGCACCTGCCACATGGCGGGCTTCTACTGGGTCCACAGATGCCCTCATCCGCTGAGGCTCCACCTCACATCGGAATAAGATTTCCCTGGTCCCACCCCCGCCCAGCCTCAGGCGCACGTTCCTCTCTCCTTTTGTAGCAGTGGGTGAGTTTTGGAGCAAACACTTTCATCTCAGTCTGTACCACACACCACGCCTGCCTCATCTCTCGGAGCAGGAGGAGGAGCTTGCAGGAACAATGGCAGCCCAGGGTCTTCTCTCTGGGAGGCAGCTGCTGGGGAGGCCTCTGCAGTCCTCCATCTCCAGGTCGTCTTCCTCCCGGAAGTCCCCCTTCGTCGTCAGGGCATCGTCCAGCCCCCCTGCCAAGGTCAGTTCAACTCTGGCCATGACGCATGTTTTCTTCTGATCTGATGAGAGCTAGCTGGAGTTGTTGCTAACTTTCTTTTTCTTCTTCTCTTTCAGCAAAATGACAACAGGCAGCTGTGGTTCGCGTCCAAGCAGTCCCTCACCTACCTCGACGGCACGTAAGTCGCAGCGCAACATATTACACCTGGTGGCAGTGTGGCAAAGAGAATCTGATTTAGGAGGTGTTGGGTTTTGTGCTTTGCAGGCTGCCCGGTGACTTTGGTTTCGACCCCTTGGGGCTGTCCGACCCGGAGGGCACCGGCGGGTTCATCGAGCCCAGGTGGCTGGCCTACGGCGAGATCTTCAACGGCCGGACGGCGATGATGGGGGTGGTGGGCATGATCGCCCCGGAGGCCCTGGGCAAGGTGGGCCTGGTGCCCCCGGAGACGGCGATCCCGTGGTTCCAGGCAGGCGCGATCCCGCCGGCGGGCACCTACCAGTACTGGGCCGACCCATACACGCTCTTCGTGTTCGAGATGGCGCTCATCGGCTTCGCGGAGCACCGGCGGCTCCAGGACTGGTACAACCCGGGCTCCATGGGGAAGCAGTACTTCCTGGGCCTTGAGAAGTACCTCGGCGGCTCCGGCGACCCCGCCTACCCCGGCGGGCCCATCTTCAACCCGCTCGGGTTCGGGACCAAGAGCGAGAAGGAGATGAAGGAGCTCAAGCTCAAGGAGATCAAGAACGGCCGCCTCGCCATGCTCGCCTTCCTCGGCATGTCCCTGCAGGCCATCTTCACCGGCGTCGGGCCCTTCCAGAACCTCCTCGACCACCTCTCAGACCCCGTCAACAACAACATCCTCACCAGCCTCAAGTTCCACTAGGCGAAATCGATCCGATCCGATCCGAGCATCGTCGTCCTGTGCATGGTACCCGTCGTCGTGGGAAACGTGAGCGTGCGAGAGGTATATATGCGAGGGTGGGTGTAAAATGTAAATTTGTACGCGTGCTGCGTGCATGCTTGTAATATTTATATCGTGCTACGAAAATTAGTGCATTGCATCTCTCGTCATCTTCATCAACATCTGTGTCTTTCTTTCCCCGCTCCTCTTCTGGTTATCGTACGTGCAATTAGGCGGCTAGGTTTTGACGATAGTGGCCGTATCTTCTTTATAATTCTCATGAATAAAATGGTTATTTACAAATGAGAAATTTTAAAGCTACATGTGATTTTTCTGTCAAAATAAAGTGAATTGTTGCTGTATAAAACACAGAATTTTGGGAAAAGGTTTATCACAGGATGCAAACAAATCTGAGTGTTTTTTTAGAACTGCAAATCTGAGTGGCTGTGGTTTTTTTTTTTTGAGAATCCGGCTGCGGTTTCTTCTATGCTTACAGCGACGAAGTTCTTAAATCGGGCCGGGCCAAGAAACGCGTTGGAATAGGCCCAGCTTTTCACCGGTCCACGGTTAGATCCATCCGCGGCGACCCGTCGCCGTCTTCTTTCGTCTCTCTTCGACGGATGCCTTGCCCAGATGCTTCCCCTCCTCCGCTTCCGCCCCTCCGCTTCCCGCCTCCGCTGCCGCTTCCTCTCCGCCCTTGCAGCGGGCGGGACGCCTCCGCCGCCGCGGTCCGGCCTAGTGTACGGGTTCGGTGACAACAGCCACGGGGCCGTGGGCCAGCCTGCGCCGGCCGCGGACGTCTACGTCCCCACGCCCGTGCCCTCCCTCCCGTCGTCCGTCGATGCGGTCGCAGCCGGACACTACCACTCCCTCGCTGTATCCTCTGCCGGGGAGGTCTGGGCGTGGGGGCGCAACGAAGAGGGCCAGCTCGGCCGCGGGCTCCAGGCCCCGAGGTGATCTAACCCTCCTCCCCGTTTCCTCTGCCCTTCGAGGCGAATCAGTATATGAATTGAACTAAATGAGTCGGTTTCACTTACCTAAATCAATTTTACCCATTGCAATTTTACTGAAGTCTGCAGAGTATCATGATAGGGGTTATGTATGCCAGTATGAATTCATGCCAAAGCGATGAATTATTTATTCCAGTATGCAGCATCATTTCTTTCTGGCCCAGATAATGAGCAAGAGTGATGTGCTTATTCAGTACTACCAGCATAACAAAGATGCTGAAGAATGGCTCACATAACGTGGTCACTTCTTTATTGAAATATAATAACGTGGCCACTTGCTGATGTATGCCGCACGCGCACACCTTGCACTGCTTTCAGTTTTCATATTGAGTATATTCTGACCAGAGAATTCAAACCTTAACATGGAAAGCATACATCAACCAAACTGGTATGATGCACCCATATTTTTCTTGCCCATGCCAGCCTTAAATAAAATACTAGCCAATGGCATGAGTTAAAATTGTAGTTCAAAACCTCAACCGTTTGTTTGTGTTATTCATAGGTGTTATTTAACACTTACCAAGTGTATAGGTGCAATGTTTTACCATTCTGCTAAATGGCAGGAATACTTGGAGCAATCCAGAACAGGTGAGAGGATTGGAGAATGTTCAAGTTCGAGCTGTATCCGCTTCAGGTGTTGTTTCTGCAGCAATTGGGTGCGATGGCTCGTTATGGGTATGGGGGAGATCAAAGCGTGGCCAACTTGGGCTTGGCAAAGACATTGTGGAGGCCACAATGCCTTCTAGAGTGGAGGCCCTTGCTGGTTACGATGTTGTTAAGGTGATAACTTTTGCCCTGATATGAACTAATTGGATGCTGCTTACTAGTGAGGCAATGTTTTAATGAAGCGAAAATGGTAGGTATCATTTGGATGGGGGCATGCCATGGCACTGACAAAGGATGGAGGGCTGTTCGGTTGGGGTTTTTCAGAAAATGGAAGGTTAGGAGATATGGGTCAAAGTACCGAAGCACCTTCTCCACAAGAATACGTTGGGAAAACAAAGGATAACTATTCAAGTTCAATGTTGGAGGCTGTTGAAAAGATGGTTGCGGACAAAATTCGGAGCGAGGACAATATGCCCATCATCTGGGAACCTTCTCTTGTTCATGAAGTGACTCATCTTGACGTGTCTGATGTTTCCTGTGGGCTTGATCATTCCCTGATTCTCGGCTGTGAGTATTTCTTTTCACCTACAAAATTGAAGCTCTTATGCGCACTTGCTATGCATAATGTTTCTGCTGTACTTATTTATCTCTCTCTGAAGGTAGTAGTGTTTAATAAGACGTAGGGCATTGTTGCATCTGCAATATTTGTTTTTTTAGTATTCATAATGAGTTCAAACTTGGAAATAGCAGATTTATATTTTTCAGAAATGAATAGTAAATATATATTGCCAATTTGCATCAGGTTTTTCAAGGAACAGCATTCCTTCTGACTATTCTTATTTGATTCGTTCATTGTGTTAACATAGAAAACTAGGAGCTGGGCTGCTGTGAAAGCATAAAGTCTTGTGCATGTAGTATGACGGAGATTTTTTTAATGCATGAGCACCAAAACAGAGATATTATATTAGGAGTGCACAGCTTTGGACAAATGAACAACAATCATCTAAAACTGTACCTTTTGGGGGGTGTCGGAGTTTTCAGTTCCGTTATATTTATATTCCTCTCATGTGATTTACGTATTAACCAGCTAATGGCACTGTACTGAGTGGTGGAGACAACACTTATGGACAACTTGGTAGGAAGTCAGGCTGGGCCAAATTGCTTCCCGTCGACATAAGCTACATCCCATTCTCTGTGTCAGCGAGTGCTGGCCACTCACTTGCTCTGTGCCATATATCAACCAAAGGCACTGACAATGTTAAAACTGGTGTCCTATCATGGGGATGGAACTGCAGCTCCCAGCTTGGACGACCTGGTCAAGAGGATGCCCCAGCACTAGTCAACTATCTGGTTGGTGAGAACCCAATAACAGCTGCAGCTGGCCGTGTTCATTCCATTGTTCTCATGTCGAACGGAGATGTTTGGGCTTGGGGATCTGGACGAAATGGCAGACTAGGTTTGGGCAGTTCAATGGATGAGGCAGAGCCTTGTCTCGTCGATACCTTGGAAGGAGTAGAGGTCTTACAAGTCGCCACAGGCATGGACCATAATCTCATATTGGTTAAAGAATAGGCTGGGCTGCTTCTTTAGGGAAGGATATTGATTGTTGCAGTAGTCACTGGAACAGTTTTGCTATCAACTGGATGCGATCTTCAAACATAGTTATGAACTTATGATGCTAACTACTACTCACACGCTTTCAGAATTGTGTCTGTCACCTTTCACTTCCATGTAATGTTTCCCATGTATTTATGCTCGTCCATCATGGTAAATATTTGTGTTGGCATCATCTCTGGTGGTGATACTGGAGTTTGACGGTTTTTTTGGTCTTGAAGGAAAAATGTTGAGATAGTTCATGTGCATTCCCAGGCTTCCTCCTGTGCAATTCTGTAGCTTGTCTGTTTACATGTACATACTTTTAAATCCTGTTGCGAATGTTCTATTGCTAACATCTCGGCTCTCCAATGGACTAGTAAAAGTAGTACCGTTAGTTTGTAAAAAAAAATCTTATCATGTAATTGTTCTACATTCAAAAGCTTTAAGTAAGCAAACTCTTTGATATCCAGAAAATTGTGTAATAAGCTCTTTCCTACCATGAGAAAACATTTTTTACAAGGTGGTGTTGTATAGTGATAAATTTTGAACTTTGGTATCTTTTTTACATTGTTGTTGTTTGTGTAATTATTTCTGAACATACTGCCATAGCTAGTGATGTCCATCAAAATTTGAGAGCATAGCCATTAGCTCAATTCAAAGACCATGGAGATTTACTACTTGCCATGCATAGTACTCCCACCATTAATAAATACTTCCTCTGTCTCAAAATGTAGTGTCAAAAAATGTCTTACATTTTGAGACAAAGGGAGTATATTGCATAATTTTGACTGTCCAACTTAAGTTTTGACAAACAATAAGCAAATGATATGCATGCTACTTGACAAAACATCAATACATTTGCGTTTGTTTTCAATAGTGTTTTCTTTTCTAGTTGCAATTTGTAACTGCTAGCAATGTATACTTTTCTTGTTTGCGACGACTAGCAATGCATTTGAAAAACAAATTCATGATCAAACTTTAAACTTGACCAGTGAAAATGTGCTTGTACTTTTGAACAAAGGAGTAAACAAAGTGCAATCTGTATGCTCTAAAAAAGAAGTGACCTAAGTTTATTTTTTTGAGGAAAAAGTAACCTAAGTTTCTCATAGGGAAATAGGTGTTCTTGGCAACGATAAGGCCCAACAAGCCGGGTAGCGATCCCTACTTCAAAGCAGTCTCATCAGCCGTCCCCAACTTTCTGTTGGCACCACTGCCTGCCAAGTGTGCTGGTTGTTGGAGGTAAGTATCACCACCAATGATACAATACTTATCTCCTTTTCAATCCCTCAAAAAAAAGCTTATCTCCTTTTCATTTTTATAATAAGAAGAGATTTTCCCGCAAAAAATAATAAGGCGTTTAAGATCCAAAATCACATGGTTGAAAACTGAAGTAAAACAAAGGTTGAAAAGAGATTATTCTTTCTAGCAGAGGTTGAGAAGAGATTTTTGTTGAGCGCTTGAGGTTGAGAAGAAATAAAAAAGGAAAGAAAGAATATGTCAACTTAACTTAGACACACACTCCGCAGCCCGGCCCAACCCAGCTAAAGAACCAGTCACTACTTTGGTTCTCACCAGGTGGGACCCGCTTGTCGGTCAGTAGACACGAGCGGAGCACCGAGGACTAACCGAGCGGGCGCGCAGCACATCATCTTCCTCACCGGCGGCGGCGGCGGCGGCATGGGGATGGGCGGTCGAGGTGTGGTTGGCGACAGGTGGTCGCAGCGCGTCCTCTGGATGTGCGCCATCGGCAGCGCCGTGAGTAAGCGCCTGAACCAAACCCTAAACTATGGCGCTCCCTTACATTCCGTCTCCGCGTCCTCCTGGTTGTTCCGTGCCGCGATCCGATCTGATGGTTTCCGCTGTGCAGGCCTGTACTTTGTGGCGGTGGAGAGGCAGGCGCAGAACCGCGCGCGGGCGGTGTCCGAGGGCTTCAAGGGCCTGGACGGCGCAGGCGGAGGCGGCAGCCGTGGCGGGGAGGACGTGTAACTTTGGCGGCGCCGAGGTGAAAGGGCGTGTAGAGATGTGCCTTTCTGCTCGAAGCCTGAGACAAGTTAGAGTTTTCTTATCTGCTGCTTGTTCACAAGATTCACAGAATCGTTGCAATAATAATGTACTGCTAATTGCCCCCTGTGTTGCGGTATGTCAATGCTTGGGGGGCAAGAATTGTTATCTGACGACCTGGATGGTTTTATGTGTGAAATATGAGTTGGAAAATTCAGATTATGCTTCGTTTCGTGACTGTTGCTCGTAAGTTTATCGAGCTTGTTGGGTTGCAACTTAAGAATTAGAACTTAGTCTAAGAAAAACAATGGAGTATATAAGCAAATGAGAAATTTTCGTTTAGGTAATTCATAGATATAGGCTTGAGTTCCTGTATTTTCCATACTGTGATACTCTGTTCTACATTTATCTAAAATGAGCCACTGTCTTTTAGGATTTGTGTGTGTGTATTCCTAGGTTGGGAAACCGAAAGGTAAACTAGGAGATGATCAACTTAAAATGAACATAATGGCTGCTCAGTGAGCACTAAATTCTTTTCCTGCCTCAGTACCAATACTTGCTGCACCTCGCTACTTGACTACTTTTGATCCTAATGGGCACTGGGTCACAGACTCTAGTAATACTGATGAGGTCTATCAAATATGGAATAGTCCACCAACCCATCATACGTTGATTTCCGGCAGTTTTTTCTTCTTCCCTGCTTCTCTTTTACCCTTACTGAATGATAAACTACTGCAAGTAGGGTTTGCATGCTTGAATCCTTTTCTGTCTGCATTGTAGAGTTCTAGCAGGGGTAAAATGGAATAATCCAGTGCCAGTGTATTAGATTGTATTAGATTGTCTCTTATTTATCTATAGTTGGTAATCAACATAGTGCTGATTGGATTCTTGATTTTTAAGTTTGGTAACTTTTTTGCCCAGTAGAAGATAAGCAGAAAGCAGCCATAAATGTTTGTTTAAGTGAAAAAATTGACCCCAATTCCTGTCCATTGTAGTCAAGGCAGGCCCACCGACTACTTTAAGAATAAGTTCCTGACAGTCATAATTTGGCTAGTGCATCATGGTATCTACTGATTTATTGTATGTGCATGGTGCAGTAATTCTATATAATTGTTGACACCTCTACATCCTACCAATTTAGAGAATAATGGCATCTACAGCCTCAATGCATCACTAACTGGAAATGGATATTTTAAGTGAGATTTCTGCTATTTATTCTTTTGACAGAACAATATATCTGAACATGAGCCTGAAAATGAGGCTCATTTTAGCAGATAGTTGGTTTAATAGTTTTGTCTCTTGTACATGCTGTATAGTGAAAGACTTGGCAGTTCATAAGGCAATTAAACACTACCTGACCTTTGACTGCAATTTTTTTAACATGCTGTGATAATCCGTCTGCCATCCACCTCCCCTCCACCAAAAGTAACTCTGTGACTGGTGGTGTCATCTCCATGATTTTCACATTCTTTTTCTAGGGTTTGCAAAATATGCATTATGATTGATTTTTCATGTGGCTATTTCTAAGTTGCCTTACTTTATGTAAGTAGAAAGTTGTTTTTTTGGACATGGATTTGTACGGCCACATGATTAGATTTATATAAGTTCCGTAGCAATGCGTGAATATTCAGCTAGTAAGACTATAATTATGAGAGCTACAAGGAGTGAAACAATCATGATATCAGTTTGTTTGTTTCTTTCTGACCATAACAGAACTAAATCCAATGATAATGCAGAGGATCATTATCTTATTGCCAAGGCGTTTTTTCCAGTATATTCTTGATTACTGATGCTCATATTTCATAATTTCAATATATCTGAGCACATAGATGATTGAATCTCATCATAATGAAATCCCCTATTCAGATATATTAATATGCGTAATAATGAATATCCGTCAACATTTGTCTGTTTAATGATTTCTATTATCAGTTTTGCTAAAGCACATCTAGATGTGCCACAAGTATTGCACATCTAAATCCTATATCATTGATCTTACGCGGAGATTCGTGTATACATTTTATTTCATCAGATTTTCACATGAAAGCTCACACCATCAAGTTGCAGTGCTTTGTACCATCGGCAGGACTCAAAAGCAGATTCATTTTGTCTTGCACTCAAATATGTATTTGTTAGCAGATCGTTGTTTCTATTGAACAAATCTAATCGCACCTCTACCCTGAAAGTTTATTGCTCTAACATCTTTGCTTTTCCCTGCGAATTTTCTTAGAATATTATACACACACAACTCTTGCGTTAGTGACTGAGTTTGGATTGTGCTGAAACTGAACAACATCTTGAAGGATTTTATGGCTGTACATCATTGAGTAACGAGAAGGCCTGTAGATGGCTGGGGACAAGGCAAAGTATGATTTGTGTAATCTGCAAAAGCTAGATTTGTAGCTATCTCTTTACTATACAGGAGTCACACTAAGTACAAAACAAAGGAATGAAGTTAGGTGATTACGAAGTGGCATGATTAGACAGAGATTTCTCTGTTACTAACATTACCTGCTTCTTTAATTAATTTATTTATTCCATAGTAGTTCAGTTTGATCTATCTGCAAAATGCATAGGAATGTCACATAGCACTTTTCCTTTATTAGCCCCTGTGCTAAGACTTGGAACTCTTATTGCCTTTTACTTTATGGGCCCTTTCTGTGATGCCTCAGTTTTTCCATTTTCTTAATGGCAAGTGTTAATTTAAATATATGCTATATTATAGATCTAATGATCAACTTAGGTGCCCACTTCTTGTAGGTATGAAAGCCCGAAAATGTGAGGAATCTTCCATGCACAGAGGCCACTAATGAATGGGGGTTGCAGGATTGTGATGCAATAACGCATCATTCTTCTCTTCTCATCCATATAATCTTGAAAAGTACTTTTTCACAAGATGCTGGTTTATTCAGATTATTCTACCCTGTATCAGTGTCCAAAGTTTCGTTGACTATCACACACACACACACACACACACACACATATATTTTCTAATCCAAAGTATTAGTTTGATAATACCATTTCTTATGCCTTATATTTATTTTTCGTGTTTATTTACTCTTATACCTAACATGAAAATCTATTAGTTTACTGAAGAAACATACTTTTGACTGAGCAATGGAGTTCAGCATGTGTTAGACCCAGTTCACCTTAGTTGATTCCGCTTTTATTGTGCACTCTCGCAGGTCACATAATCACAAGATGCCTTGTAATAAAATCCATGATGATATGGTGGTTACGAGCACTCCAGCCTTCCAGATGCAGTTAGTGCTGTTCTTTCCGGCCTTTCCTTTTGCCCCCTTCCTCACTACTGACCCCACAAATTTTAATGTCACAATCAGCTTGATGCAGAGCATCTTTGGCATGATCTTCCTTGCATTGGTCCACCAAATAAACCCCGTTTAAACTTTTAACTTTTTCTGTAAATTATACCTAAGGTGAACATGTCAAGACCAGGCAAGGAAAATAATAAATAAAAAGGGGCAAGAATGATTGTTACGTTTATGACGAGGACTGGAAAGTTTAACTAATTAAGAAAAAAGTTAGGGGGGATAAGGGAATAATCTATGGAACTTATCAACGTTCTAACCGGTTTCTAGTTAGCATCTATTAGGGTTTCTGCTTTGGTCACTTGTAGCATGTAGGGGGTGATAACTTATGTGCTTAGTGGTTTGAAAATAACAAATTGAAGGTGTAAAGCCTAGTGCTTTTTCAGGGAATTCGGTGTATCCAGCCCTTTGCCCGTGGGCTCCAGGAAAGGATAGATTCTGTAGCTTGATTGAGTTCGTAGCCATAGATAGGTCTTCTTTTTCCTGGGACCATTCGAAGTAGATAGTGTAATTTATGATAATTTACATTTTCTATATCTGTTTAGATAGATGAAGCCTACTGGTAGGGAGATGCTTTAGTAGTCTACCAGCTCATTTATTTATTGCATAAATTCCAACTTGCACCTTTAAGGTTGATGGATGGCCAGACCTTAGCCATGTAGTAGCATATTTTGTTGATTACTGTAGGTGCCGCAAGTTAGTGGTCAAGGTTGTAATCTAATCTTGCACAACTGTGTTGTTCCTTGGTGCTCCACCTAAGCCTTAATGTATAATATCTGGCAACTCAGCATAGCTGACTGTTGGTCCAAAAGCCAGTGGAATTTCCAGCTCAAAAAAAAGCCAGTGGAATTTTGTTCGAGGCATGAGGTATCTTAACCTTTTTTCCCCTAATAAAATAATGTGTTTTCTGGGCTATTTTATGAAATGACGAATTGCTTATCTCACTCTTACTGTTATTTGTATTGTTCGTTTCTTCTGTCAGCATCTTAAATCTTTTCCTGATTTGCACTGCTGATTTCTGTAGGTGTCTATTTAGTAGTACTAGTATTTTGCAATGTTCTCTAGCTTCATCTTACATCGTTCCTTTCTGGAAGGGTTTGCTGAGCTGCTGCTTCTCCTTTGTGTTCAAAAGGGGCACATCTTGTGATCAAAGAGAGAATATATAACTATGACGTCCCTCTGCGTTGGAGCCTCTTGTTGGAAAACTGTACTCTCTTTTGGAGAATGATTGAAAATGCATGAGTGGCCAAGTGTTATAATCTCAGAACTATCCAGACTGTCTTGCGGAAAACAGGCCGACAAGTTCAGGAGAAAATAACTGTTGATGGGGTATTTATTTATATATTTATCTAGTTGAGAGAACAATAGTTTGTTTCCTTAGCTTCTTCCTGAAGCCCTGTTAAAAAATGCAAAAGCTGGTTCACTAATCTGTCTTTGCAAAATCGTTTAGATGTCTCAGGCGGCGGTGGCATATTTTCTGTGCTCTTTCTATATGTCTGAGGTGAAAGTTACGGATGCCAATGTCAGGAGACGCATCCTATCCCGAGCTCACATGCTCCCGCATGAACAGTAGAATCAAAAAAATAGTCTGACAAAATTTCCAATTGCGTGCAAAATTTTCAGGCTGAAATGACATTCGTGGAGGTCTGAGCAAAAAGAATAAAATCGATGCTCCAAAAAGACTATTGTTGGAAGCATTTTGGAGCATTGATTTTGTTATTTTTGTCCAGACCTCCACAAATGTCATTTCAATCTGAAATTTTGCACGCAGTTAGAAAATTCATCAATGTTCGTCATAAAAAAATTCAGATTTTTTTGAATGTGCTTACTATTTTTTGATTTTACTGTTCATGCGAGAGCATATGAGCTCGGGATCAAAAGAGCGCTTTCGCATCCTTGGTCCTTACATGTATGTTTGGCGTCATAGTTTTCTTCCATTTTTACGTTCTTGCCCTTTTAAACCTGAACTCGAAACCTTCAAAGTTTTTTTCACGTTACATGAATCACATCCATAAATGTCTTCAGGTTTTACTCTTGACACGAGTACGTTTGGTCATTGACGGCCTTTTATTATACTTAATAAATACTACAGAGTATATGTTTTCATCAATTTATTTATATCTGTGAGGGAGTTTCCATAACGAAATTGGATGAGCCATTGTACATTGGATTTGCTTTCATTTCGTGACATTTGAATAATAGCAAGGGTAAGACTAAAGCTGGCCTACACACAGTGACAGAACAAAAAATGGGGAGAAGGGAGGGTAGGAGAAAGAACATGGGCATAGATACGCATGGAAAAACATGCACTAATTGCAACACGTTGAGGCAAACAATCGAATCGTTGCCATCTCTACCTGGCCACATTGTACCACCAAAATGCATGGGCTCTCTGTAATACTACCCTCATTTCATTATACAAGGTCACTATGAAATATACATTTTACATACATACATATACATGTGTGTGTGTGTATATATATATATATATATATATATATATATATATATATATATATATATATATATAAAATGACATTTAGTTATTTCCTTGCTCAACATCCACTCATTTTCCTATTCCTTCCTTGCGTGCATGAGGCGTATTCATTTTTCCAGTAACGAAAAGAAAAATTGGTTTGCAAAACAGACATTAAATTTTACCTTCGTACCTGTAATATGAGTTTGTGGTCACTCGCAAAATAAAAAATATGAGTTTGTGGTCTTGTATATAGAATAGAGAGAGTACTGTGTTTACAGATTTGACATGACTTGCACATGGGAGAATTTTATATCTAATGTCTGTTAAATGTAGACTGGAGATTCAATTGTGTAGGTTTGTCCCTTCACCTTCAATTACACAGCTTCTGGTTGATTCGTCAGATCCATAGTAATTTGGTATTGTACCCTCTTGAGTTGTCATTTTAGTTAACAACAAAAGTCTTTTAGACTTGGTGAAGCGTATATTTCTGCCGGAGATTGCGAGGGAGCATAAGTCGGATTTTATAGCTCTCATGGAGAACGGTAGACCCAACTTCAGATCGTAGTTTTTAGATAATATTTCTGGTGGTATGGTGTATGCATGGTACTATCTACCTCCTCAGGGGAGATCGGGTGGTATCATTCTTGGTGTGAATAAGTCTTCGCTTGATGCTTGAAAAATGCAAGTGAGTGACTATGCTCTCAAGTTTCACGTGCGGTCGAAACTTGATCGTTTTGATTGGGCCCTGGTTGATTTCCTAGATGAACTGGTTCATATATGTGGAGACGAGAATTTACCCATGTTGGTTGTGTGTGTGTGTGGGTGGGGGTTGAATTTAACATTACCTGTAGACAGGACGAGAAGAATAATGCAAACTTTGATGCTCGTTGGTCTTTTATGTTCAATCTTGACTTGAGGGAGATCACTCTCTCAGGTCGTCAATATACTTGAGCCAAAAGTCTAAAAGGATCAAAGAGGTCGACTAGCGAAGGGGGGACGGGGCATTGAATTGGATACTACAAAATTTTAGCTTTACTTACAATTTTAGGGGATGTGCAGATAAAATAAGTTCTCTAGATATGCAATCTACGGTGCGAACAACCTATATGGCAAACAAGCTAGTATACTAGGTAAGCAAGAGTAACAAGCTAGCTAGCAAGCAAACACAAGTAAAGGTGCGGGAATGGATAAACCACACAAGTCCAAGATGCGAATGCATCCCGAAGTTCGCCTTGTCTCCCTTTAAGTCACCCCAACGAATGAGCCTCAAATCACTCATGGTTGGTCTTGAAGGTGACCACCGGACCTTTACAAACTTCCCAGAGCAGACCACACGCAAGGAAGCTTCCAGGCTTGACTCCTACCGCCTAGGAGTCCTAAATCTTCAAGAGTAACAAGTTTGGTGATAAACAAGTATGGGGATCACAAATTGGTTTGGTGAAAGTGTAGAGCGGGTAATTCTCTTTTAATCCTAAAACTTTGTTGGAGTTTGAGCAAAGGGGTGAAGAGTAAGCATTTAGGGTTGGACGATGATGGTGAAGCTCAAAATGGAGGATTAGGGCTAGAGGTGGAAGAAAGGAAAGTATTTATACTCACCTCAGAAACCTGATCGTCGCAACCCCGGATATCTCCAAGGCCCGGGCTAAAGGGCCTGGAGACTGGGCCCCAACAGAGGCGACACCTACAACACCACGGAGTTCCAGGAGTCAAAGACCCTAGAGGCTCGAGGGATCCAGAGAGGAAACCACCTCCACCCCGGAGGCTCAGGGTGTCCCGAGACCCATGCTAGAGGTACCCAGGAGCTCCAGGGGTTAGAGACCCCAGAGGCCTGAGGTAACCAGAGGAAAAACCATGGAGAAAAGTATATTTTTCGCCCCTCAACTCTTAGTGGAGTCTAGATTTGGTCCCTCAACTCCAAAACCGGACAACTTGCACCCCCAACTATCGAAACCGGACAAGGTTCATCCCTGGTCTCAGTTTTGACCCTTTTTGGTGCCGAGTCACCCCGGTTTTGACTGGTGCTCACTCAAATTCGCGGAATTTTTTAATATCCATGAACTTTTTTGAAATTCACACACACACTCTTCAAATCCGCGTAGTTTTTTCAAGGTCATGTATTTTTTTCAAAAACAAACATACTTTTTTCAAATAAGTGAACTATTTTGAAATTTCCGTACTTGTTTTCAAATTTGCATACCTTTTTCAAATCCGCGTATTTTTCCCAAGTTTGTGTAATTTTATCAAATCCAAGTATGTTTTCCAAATCCATGAACTGTTTTTGAAATTCGCGTACTTGTTTCAAATCCGGATACTTTTTAAAGTTCACGTATTTTTTCTCAAATCTGTGTTCCTTTTCCAATCCAGGAACTTTGTTTGAAATTCACGTACTTGTCTCAAGTTGACATGATTTTTTAAAATCTACATATTGTTGCGTAAAAAATATCCAAATCCGCGTACTTCTCTCAAGTTTGCATAAATTTTTCAAATTCATGAACTCATTCCAAAAAAGTACATGGATTTGAAAAAAGTATAAAAATTTAAAAAATTTAACGCAATTGAAAAAGTACCAGAATTTGAAAACATTATGCGGACTTGAAAAAAGTATGTGAATTTAAGTCAGCATGGTCAAAACTGGGGTGGGACAACACCAAATTCGGCCAAAACCGTGATCAGGGATGAATCTTGTCCAGTTTTAGAAGTTAAGGGTGCAAGTTGTCCAGTTTTAGAGTTAAGGGACCAAATCTAGACTCTCGTAAAATTGAGGGACGAAAAGTATACTTTTTTCAAAGGGATAATTAGATTTATGCCCCTAGTTGTGTCCCACTCGGCTGTTTTACCCCTAGTTTCCAAAAGTGACCGGTTCTTATGCTTTTGCCCTTTGACCGTTTGACCGTCAGTTCGAAAACTTCATAACTAATTCATACTAAATAAGAAAAATGCAAACAAGATACCCAAATGTTCGGAAAAACATCACCTATATGTCAGTGTCATTTGTATTCATGACAAAAGTGTTGGAAAGTGCCCATCCGAGTTTTAGCTCTTATGATACCACCATGGATAGTAAAATATAAAAAAATTCTAAAAATTCTAAAAAAAATTTGGTGGCAAAGAATGACAAATGTTTTAAGTGCTTTCCAAGTTTCATCAGGGAATGACATTCGTGGAAGTCGTGGCAAAAAACAATCTATTTTGGAGTGCTGATTGTTTTTTTTGCCACGACATCAACGAACGTGATTCCCTGATGAAACTTGGCAAGCACTTAAAACATTTGTCATTCTTTGCCACCAATTTTTTTACAATTTTTTGATTTTTTTTGATTTTACTATTCATGGTGGTATCTGATACGTCTCCAACGTATCTATAATTTATGAAGTATTCATGCTGTTATTTTATCATTCTTGGATGTTTTACAATCATTTTATAGCAATTTATATCATTTTTTGGGACTAACCTATTGACCCAGTGCCCAGTGCCAGTTGTTGTTTTTTGCTTGTTTTTTACATCACAAGAAATCAATACCAAACGGAGTCCAAATGCAACGAAACTTCACGGAGATATTTTATGGGCCAGAAGACCAACAGTGGGGCAAAGAAGCACCTGGGGGGTTCCCAGAGGGGGGCACAACCCACTAGGGCGCGCCAGGACCCCCTGGCGCACCCAGGTGGGTTGTGCCCACCTCGGTGGCCTCCTGCACACCCTCTTTGCACTATAAATTCCCAAATATTCCGAAACCCATCGGGGTTAACCTAGATCAGAAGTTCTGCCGCCACAAGGCTCTGTATCCACGAGAAACCAATCTAGACCCGTTCCGGCACCCTGCCGGAGGGGGGAATCATCTCCGGTTGCCATCTTCATCATCCTGGCGGCCACCACGATGAGGAGGGAGTAGTCCACCCTCGGGGCTGAGGGTTTGTACCAGTAGCTATGTGCTTAATCTCTCTCTCTCTCTCTCTCGTGATCTATATCATGGGTTTTGTTAATATAGATGGATCATATGGTGTTTCTCCCCTCTATACTCTTGTTGTGATGAATTGAATCTTTACCCTTTGAAGTTTTGTGTTTTCGGATCGAATATTCAGATATGAGAACACATGATGTATGTCTTGCGGTATGAATACTTGAGGTGACAATGAGGTATCGTACTAATTCACTTGATGTATGTTATGGCACTCAACTTGCGGATTCCTGAGGTGATATTGGGGTAATCTATGCATAGGGGTTGATGCACATTTTTATTATCTTTTCTCCGATAGAAACTTTGGGGTCTCTTCGTAGTTCTTTGTGTGGATTGAGTATTATGAATATGAATTTGCTTTGGTGTTATTTTAGTACGAACTCTAGGATAGATCGAACGGAAAAAAATAGCTTTGTGTTATTTTAGTACGAACTCTTGAATAGATCGAACGGAAAGAATAGCTTTGAGGTGGTTTCGTACCCTACAAACATTTTCTATCTTTTGTTCTCCGCTATTAGGAACTCGGGAGTGATTCTTTATTGCACTTTGAGGGATAATCATATGATCCAACTATGTTAGCACTGTTGAGAGATTGCACTAGCGAAAGTACGGACCCTAGGCCTTGTTTTCAAGCATTGCAATACCGTTTTTGTGCCCGTTTACTATTTGCTACCTTGCTGTTTTTATTTATTCAGATTATAAAAATATATTTCTACCATCAATATTACGCTTTTATCGCCATCTCTTCGCCGAACTAGTGCACCTATATAATTTGCCATTGTATTAGGTGTGTTGGGGACACAAGAGATTTCTTGTATTTGGTTGCAGGGTTGTTTGAGAGAGACCATCTTCATCCTACACCTCCCACTGACTGATAAACCTTAGGTCATCCACTTGAGGGAAAATTGCTACTGTCCTACAAACTCTGCGCTTGGAGGCCCAACACGTGTCTACAAGAATAAAGTTGTGTAGTAGACATCAAGCTCTTTTCTTGTGCCGTTGCCGGGGAGGTGAGTGCTTGAAGGTATATCTTTAGATCTTGCAATTGAATCTTTTAGTTTCGTGTTTTATCACTAGTTTAGTTTATAAAACAAAACTACATAAAAAAATGGAATTGAGGTTGCATCATATTATTGATCATCTTTATAATATCTTTCTTGAAAATGATGGATCGAAAAATTGTACTCAATTGTTAGAAGAAGAAGTCAATAAAATGTTTGGCAGAAAATATGTGAATGATGAGCATGATTGCAATGTTGTTAGTATGAATTCCTTGAATATCCAAAATGCTAATGATGATTGCACAAGTCATGACAAAAATGTTTCTTATAAACATGTCACTTTTTGCGGAGTGAATTGGGAGTGCATTTTCACACCAAAAAGGGAAGCTAGATTTTGTAAGAAGCATAAATATTTAGAAACAAAAAAGTTGCAAGAGAGGCTAGATGATTGTGCTAAAAGATGTAATTTTTTTCGCCATCCTTGTGAACTTTGCAATGAACGTGGTCATTTAAATCTCCAATGCAAATTATTTCATGATCAAATTGTGTCCAAAAATTGTGATAACTTGATTACCCTTGAGCATCATAAAGAGCTTAGTCTTCTTTTGGGGTATGAAGAAATGAAACGTATAACTAATGGTTTTCCAAATCCCGAGAGATTTCTTGATTTTGATCTAGAAGAAATTTATATGTTTTGTGCGGTAAATTGCATTGAGAATCCTTATATTGCCAACTACCTAAAGACAAGAAAACAAATAGAATATGAAGAGATTACTAATGAAAGGGAAAATATTTCCCGATACCCTCCTAGTGTTTATTATGATGAATCAGGTAACGAGGAGGAGCTTCCTATCCAACCAATCTCATCAATAAGAAGCTTGAAATGATTAATTAAACCCACACATGATGTGGTGAAGAAGAAGAAAAGAAGAAAGAATAGAGGTAAAAAAGTATCTCTCCCAAATAATGTTGCTCCTCTTATTGTTGTGCCTCATGAAAATGAATCAAAAATAATTGTGGAAGATGATGCACTTGATGATGATTTTGTTATGCCTATTGCTTGTTGTGATGATTATGATTGGGAAGATAATGATACTTCTTATAATCTTGGAAATCTTTTTGGCACCAACTTGAGAAATTATGATGATAACAATTGTTATACTGTTGGTGCTATTCATACTATTAATGATGAGAGTGATTATGCTTATGATATGCCAAGCCACAAGCTTGGGGATGCCATGCTTGATGAGAATGACATGTTTGAGAATTTATTTGCTGCAACTAATGTTTGTCCCAAGCTTGGGGATGCTATGTTTAATGAAGATGATCTTTTTAGCCCCCCTACTTTGAATGATCAAACTTTCTATGATGGTTGCATGCCTCCTATCTATGATGAGAACAAAGTTGCTACTTATGATGATTATTGTGATGATACTTATGTTATAAAAAGTAGTGATAATTATTGTCATAATTTTGAATATCCTTTTACTGAACATTACTCTTTTAATGTGGGAACAATTTATAGTATTCGAGTTTCCTATGATACTCCCACTATTATGAATGAGAATAAAATTGCTTATGTGGAGAGTAATAAATTTTCTATGCTTGTGGATCATGAAAAGAATGCTTTATGTAATGGTTATATTGATGAATCTATTCATGATGCTACTGAAAAATTATTATGAGAGAGGAACTTATGACTCATGATGCTCTGTTTATGTTTCAATTCTTATCTTTTATGCGAGCATCATTGAAATCATCATGCCTAGCTAAAAGGCATTAAAGAAAAGCGCTTGTTGGGAGACAACCCAACACTTTTACTTACTATTTTTGCATGTTCACATGATTATGCTACTGTATTTATCATGTTTTATTGCTTTTGTTTCAATAAAGTGCCAAGTAAAGCCTTTGGGATCATGTTGGGTGATAGTTGATTTGACCCTGCTGAAAACCAGAAACTTATGCGCTCACGAAAATAAGTGTAATTTTTAACAGAAGAGTGCTTTTGAGTTGATTATTTTTAAAGAAGTTTAATATACAAATTTCTCACGTGGTCCTAATTTTTTCATAATTTTTTTAGTAGCATAAGTATGGTTTGAGTACAGATTACTACAGACTGTTCTGTTTTTGACAGATTCTGTTTTCAATGCATCGTTTACTTGTTTTCTAGTTACTATGGCTTATATTGCTCAATATAAATTGTGGAAATGATATGCTACAATATACATTGTGTGGAAACAATTATGAATCTTGTCTTTGACAGTACCAAAGGAAATGGTTTGCTCTTTATCATACTAACCTATCTCACAAAGTTCTGTTAAGTTTTGTGTGATTGAAGTTTTCAAGTTTTGGGTGAGGTGTCGATATGAAGAGAATAAGGAGTGACAAGACCCTAAGCTTGGGGATTCCCAAGGTACCCCAAGTTAATATTCAAGGAATATCCAAGCAACTAAGCTTGGGATTGCCCCGGAAGGCATCCCCTCTTTCGTCTCCAACATTATCGGTAACCTGACTTGGAGCTATGTTTTCATTCGTCACATGATATGTGTTTTGCTTGGAGCTTCAATTTATTTTATTAGGATTTGCTTGCTATTATTTAGAATAATGTTTTGCATCTTTTATTTCAATAAAAGTGGCATTGATAGCCTTTACTATGCTTATTTTACAAGTCTACATGTTGCTGTTTGAAAACAGAAAGTTTACCGCTGTTGCAAAAATTCCCTAGAAAAGTCAGAATGTGATAAAATGTTGAATATTTTTGCATAATAAACTCTGATAAATTTTCTACAGTGTGGTAAAATTTCATAATGTTTGGAGTTAGAGAAGTATTGATACTCTTGCATTCTTTACAGACTGTACTGTTTTGGCAGATTGCTGTTATGTTTGCATTGTTTGCATATGTTTGCTTGTTTAGTGATTCTATTTGAGGATAGGAGCATTAAATATGCAGAGGCATTTAGTATGCAATGTTGAATAATAATGTTAGTGATTTTCTACAGTGGAGAATGATAAGGTTTTTGCATTGTTTTATACGAACTTATCTCATGAGTTCTTGTTGAGTTTTGTGTGGATGAAGCTTTTGAGATTTGGGAAAACTGTGATATGAGAAGAATTAAGGAGACACAAGAGCTCAAGCTTGGGGATTCCCAAGGCATCCCAAGATAATATTTCAAGAAGTCTCAAGCATCTAAGCTTGGGGATGCCCCGGTAGGCATCCCACCTTTCTTCTTCAACAATTATCGGTTAGTATCGGTTGAGCCTAAGTTTTTGCTTCTTCACATATATATGCTATCCTTGGAGTGTCATTTTATTTTGTTTTGCTTTTTGTTTTAATAAAGTACTTAGATCTGAAAGTTTTTAAATAAAATAGAGTTCTCAAATAGTTGCCAAGGAGGCTAAGTAAGCAGCATTCACATCCCGTCAACGAAACTCTTTTCTATGGAATTGCTCTAGTGCTTCACTTATATCTTTTTGGAGTAGCTTGTCATTTACTCTTGTGCTTCACTTATATCCTATGAGTAAATTTTTGAATGAATTGAATATCATGAAGTTGAAGTTATATCATGCCTAGTGGTAGCTTCACATTAGGTTTAGAAAGTGAAATCTTTTGAGGCTTGACAATCACAATATTGGTCATACAAGCAATTCACGAATAATTAGTATAAGGAAGAGAACTTTCACATGCAAATAGACTATCATGGAAATCTTTTGTGATTGTGAGTCCCCATCTAAATATTATATGCCAAAATTGTTGACGTTGGACAAGGAAGACAACGTAATGATTTGTGTTTGCTCATATTCACATAGAAGTTATATTGTCATAGATCCTTCAACATGCGGTGCTTGCCCCCCATCTTTGCTAGCCAAAAATTCTGCACTAAGTAGAGATACTACTTGTGCATCCAAAAACCATTAAACCCAAATCTTATTTTCAAGATTCCACCATACCTACCTAAGGATTGAATAAGATTCTTCAAGTAAGTTGTCATCGGTGCAATAAGGCAATAAAAATTGCTTCTAAAAGTGTGAGATCATTTAGTGTAAGAGAAAATTGAGCGTTGTACGAACTTGGATGGCAAAGAATAAAAGCGACAGACTACATAATAAAGGTTGTCACCTTAAGGGGCAATACAACTTGACGTTCTTTTGCACTAAGGGATTGGGCATACAAACAAATAAGCACATTGCAACCTCTGCTTCCCTCTGCGAAGGGCCTATCCTTTACTTTTATGTATTTACTTTTATGCAAAGAGTCAAAGTTTTTCTCTCTATTCCTTTTTATTTTTCTCTTTTGGCAAGCATCATGTGGTGAGGAAAGATCTAGGCACATATGTCCAGTTGAATATGGGTAGCATGAGTTATTATTGTTGACATCACCCTTGAGGTGAATACGTTGGGTGGCAAAACAATAAGCCCCTATCTTTCTATGTGTCTGGTTGAAACGTTTTGCTCATGTGTATGCGGTGAGTGTTAGCAATCATAGAAGACTATATGATGGTTGAGTATGTGGAGCTCTTACTTAAACTCTGCTGAATAAGTTGAATTGCAATTGCTTGGTGACTAAGAACATAGGTTGTTGAGTTTCAAGAGAGTTCATTGTTTGAACCTTAACATGTGAATTGGTTGCCACTATAACATGAGAAGTTTTATAAAAAAGAATTGATGTTATGATGCTAGGAAAAGTGATTGAAATTGTCATTGATCAAACTTGTGCACTTTGCTAGCATTCACACTTCATAAATTATTTCTTTTATCATTTACCTACTCGAGGACGAGTAGGAATTAAGCTTGGGGATGCTGATACGTCTCCAACGTATCTATAATTTATGAAGTATTCATGCTGTTATTTTATCATTCTTGGATGTTTTACTATCATTTTATAGCAACTTTATATAATTTTTTGGGACTAACCTATTGACCCAGTGCCCAGTGCCAGTTGCTCTTTTTTTGCTTGGTTTTTACATCGCAGGAAATCAATACCAAACGGAGTCCAAATGCAACGAAACTTCACGGAGATTTTTTATGGGCCAGAAGACCAATAGTGGGCCAAAGAAGCACCTGGGGGGTGCCCCGAGGGGGGCACAACCCACCAGGGCGTGCCAGGAGCCCCTGGCGCGCCCAGGTAGGTTGTGCCCACCTCGGTGGCCTCCCGCACCCCCTCTTTGCACTACAAATTCCCAAATATTCCGAAACCCATTGGGGTTAACCTAGATCAGAAGTTATGCCGCCGCAAGGCTCTGTATCCATGAGAAACCAATCTAGACCCATTCCAGCACCCTACCGGAGGGGGGAATCATCTCCGGTGGCCATCTTCATCATCCCGACGGCCACCACGATGAGGAGGGAGTAGTCCACCTTGGGGCTGAGGGTTTGTACCAGCAGCTATGTGCTTAATCTCTCTCTCTCTCTCTCTCTCTCTCTCTCGTGATCTATATCATGGGCTTTGCTAATATAGATGGATCATATGATGTTTCTCCCCTCTATACTCTTGTTGTGATGAATTTAATCTTTACCCTTTGAAGTTTTGTCTTGTCGAATTGAATATTCAGATATGAGAACACATGATGTATGTCTTGCGGTATGAATACTTGAGGTGACAATGAGGTATCGTATTAATTCACTTGATGTATGTTATGGCACTCAATTTGCGGATTCCCGAGGTGATATTGGGGTAATCTATGCATAGGGGTTGATGCACGTTTTTATTATCTTTTCTCCGATAGAAACTTTGGGGTCTCTTCGTAGTTCTTTGCTTGGATTGAGTATTATGAATATGAATTTTCTTTGGTGTTATTTTAGTACGAACTCTAGGATAGATCGAACGGAAAAAATAGCTTTGTGTTATTTTAGTACGAACTCTTGAATAGATTGAACGGAAAGAATAGCTTTGAGGTGGTTTCGTACCCTACAAACATTTTCTATCTTTTGTTCTCCGCTATTAGGAACTCGGGAGTGATTCTTTATTGCACTTTGAGGGATAATCATATGATCCAACTATGTTAGCACTATTGAGAGATTGCACTAGTGAAAGTACGGACCCTAGGCCTTGTTTCAAGCATTGCAATACCGTTTCTGTGCCCGTTTACTATTTGCTACCTTGCTGTTTTTATTTATTCAGATTATAAAATTATATTTCTACCATCAATATTACACTTTTATCGCCATCTCTTCGCCGAACTAGTGCACCTATACAATTTGCCATTGTATTAGGTGTGTTGGGGATACAAGAGATTTCTTGTATTTGGTTGGAGGGTCGTTTGAGAGAGACCATCTTCATCCTACACCTCCCACGGATTGATAAACCTTAGGTCATCCACTTGAGGGAAAATTGCTACTGTTCTACAAAACTCTGCGCTTGGAGGCCCAGCACGTGTCTATAAGAATAAAGTTGCGTAGTAGACATTAGTATCATAAGAGCTAAAACTCGGATGGGCACTTTCCAACACTTTTGTCATGAATGGAAATGACACTGACATATAGGTGATGTTTTTCCGAACATTTTGGAGTCTTATTTGCATTTTTCTGATTTAGTATGAATTAGTTATGAAGTTTTCAAACTGACAGTCAAACGATCAAAGGGCAAAAGCATAAGAGGAGCAAAGTGACTTGGACAAAACTGGTGACTTTTGGAAATTAGGGGTAAAACAGCCGAGTGGGACACGACTAGGGGCATAAATCTAATTATCCCTTTCTCAAAACCATGGGACACTGGAGGCCTGGGGCTTGATCCATGGAGGCCCAAGGTGGTTGACACAACAAGATATGTAAGGGAGTTTGACCCAATTTCAGATAAGATTGACTGGGGATGAAATGAATATAGGGCATGCATGATCCCCAAACTTATGCAATCACCTCAATCCATCTTAATAGTGTGGTTTTACTATGACTCAAATTAAACCAAAAGAAACCTTTGAGCATCTGGAAAACTGACTTTTTATTTTTATTTTTGAAATGTTGGTGGTGGTGGTGGTCAATGATGACCCACAAGTATAGGAATCAATTGTAGTCCTTTCGATAAGTAAGAGTGTTGAACCCAACGAGGAGCAGAAGGAAACGATAAGTAGTTTTCAGCAAGGTATTCTCTGCAAGTACTGAAAGTAGTAGTGATAGATAGTTTTGTAGTAAGATAATTCATAACAAGTAGCAAGTAGCAATAGTAACAAAGTTGCAGCAGGGTGGCCCAATCCTTTTTATAGCAAAGGAGCAAAGGACAAGCCAGAAAGTTCTCTTATATAAAGCAAAGTGCTCTTGAGGACACATGGGAATTGCCATCTAGTCACGTTCATCATGTTTACTTGATTTACGTTCGTTATTTTGATAATTTGATATGTGGGTGGATCCGTGCTTGGGTGCTGTTCTTACTTGAACAAGCAACCCACCTATTATTACCCCCTCTCGCAAGCATCCGCAACTACGAGAGAAGAATTAAGATAAATCTAACCATATCATGAAACATATGGATCCAAATCAGCCCCTTACAGAATAACGCATAAACTAGGGTTTAAGCTTCCGTCACTCTAGCCACCCATCATCTACTTATTGATCGACATTCACATGACAACACTAACGGAAGCAACAACATACATATCATCAAAATATTGAACGAATACCAACTTCACATGATTACTTATAACAAGACTTCTCCCATGTCCTCAAGAACAAAATTAATTAAAGAATAGTAGCATGTTACATAGGATATTTACAACCCCATCATTCAATGGGGTAGGGGAGAAGGGGAGGTTTTACACTATGGAAGTGTGACGCCCAGATAATTAAGCTACAGTGAACCTCTGCTAATGATGCCACATCACCTCGGTTACCGTCGATAAACTCGCGTTAGTTTAAAACCAATCCAAATTCAAATTTGAATTAAAGTCAAACGATGAAAGTTTTCAAATGTTAAAAATATAATGTTCGGGTCATGCCAAATAATGCATAGGTAATCATGTTGGAGAAACCAAATTTTTATAAAAGGTTTAAATGCACTTAGGTAATTAAAGTAGTAGGTAAAATAGTTAAATAAATGCCTTTCTATTTTATAAAATATTAAACTATCTTATTTAGTTGCCCAAAATTAATGGGGTAGTAGCATACTTATTATTGCTAAATTGGGACTTGCTTTTAGGTTTTATAAAACTATAATGAATCAACATGAAATAAAAAATAGAAAAGAAAAGTGGAAATAAAACAAAACAGATAAAAACTCAAAAGGACCCCTCTGGCCAACTGGGCCAAATGGCCCAGCCGGCCAACCCACTGGCCCGGGCAGCCCATCCCCACTCCCTTATCCCCTGAGGCGACCCAAACCCTAACCACCGACACCCCACTCCCCCCACTCGCTCTCTCCCTTCCCCCGATCTGGATCGCGATCGACCCCGAACCCGTCGCCCGCGACGCCCTGCGCCCGTCCTTCGCCGTCCACCGTCGCCCGAGGTCCCCGCCGGCGCCGCCTCCTCGCCCTCTCCATCAACGGCCACCTCATCGCCGCGCCTGACGCCTCGACCTCGCGGTCCCCGTCGCCCACCGCTGTCGCCATTGCCTCCTCATCTCCTCCCCACGGGTCGCCTCCAAGCCTCGCCCCCCTGGTCTCTACATTGTCGATGAGGGCCTCACCCTCCCCTGTCTCTCCTTATATACCGTGCCCGATTCGCCCGGTCACCGTGTCCCCCTCATTCCGGCGCCCTCCCTCGCCTGCCCCGCGCCGCTGCTCCTGCCTGCACGCCGCACGCCCACGCTTGCCCTCGTCGTCCGTGTGCGCGCGACGCCGTGACCCTGGTCCCTGCCAGCGCCCGCTCGCCCTCGTCCAGCTCGCGGCGCCCCTGCCCACGCATCCCCACCGCATCGCTCTGCCGTGCGCGTGCCTCGCTCGCCGCGTCTCCTCACGCGCCGCGCCGTCCCCCTGCATTCCGCTGCGCGTGCGGTCGCCCATCCAGCCGCGCCTCCCGCTGCGGCGCCCCTCACCGCCGGCCCGCGCCCATCCAGGCCGGCCCAGGCCACTGACCTCCCTCTGCTCCAGCGCCCTGTCGTGGTCGCTGGCGCCCAGTCGGGTGCCCCCCTGCCGGTCACGCCCGTAGCACCCATTCGGGCTGCGCTACGCCCGACGCCCGTAAACCCCACACCCGGTAAGGCCCTGGCCTATGACAAGTGGGCCCCCTGCCCCAGAACGATTCAAAGAAAAAAGGAATTTTTTAAAATAAATAAATCAGTAATTAATTAATTAGTTAATTAAGTTAATTAATCTTGTTTAACCAATCTAATTAAAATGAATTAACCTAATCACTTAGTTAATCTAATTAACTCTAATTTAGTTAGTCTGTGTCGATGACAACGGGACCCACCCGTCAGTTGACTGGTCAAAGGTCAACTTTGACCGCTGACATCATGCTAACGCAATATATAATTTTGAATAATAATAATCCAAGAAAATGATTAAATCCTTATAAATTAATATAAAATAAACCGTAACTCGGATGAAGAAACTTTGTACATGAAAGTTGCTCAGAACGATGAGACGAATCCGAATACGCATTCCGTTCGTCCGCCACACGTCCCTAGCATAGCAAACATGCAACAATCCACCCCTGGTTCATATGTCCAAAAATGCCAAACACCGGGAATACTTTCCCGGATGTTTTCCCCCTTCGCCAGTATTGCCTAGTACCGTGTTAGGGCATACCTAGCATCGCGTATTGCCTCGTTATGTTTTCTGATGCTTTGTTTGCTCCGTATTTACTGTTTCTTCCCCCCCTCTTCTCTCCGATAGACCCCGAGACCGGCGCTGATGCCACTGAGTATGACTACATCACCGACGACCCTTCTTCCTGTACAACAGAGCTTCCAGGCAAGCCAACCCCCTTTGATCAACCAGATATCGCCCACTCTCTTCTCTCTTATTCTTGCATTAGGTTTGCTACTGTTGTTGATTCGATAGCTCCTATTCTGTTGCATAGCATGCCATTGTTGCTACAATTGTCGATACCTTTACCTGCTATCCTAATGCTTAGAATAGGTTGCTAGTATTACATCCATGGCCCTACACTCTTGACCGTCTGCCATGCTATATTACTGGGCCGTGATCACTCAGGAGGTGATCACGGGTATATACTATACTGTTACATACTTATGTTGATGATTCGGAGATGGGAGCTGAAGGGGTAGGTGGTTCCACCCAGGTAGTGGTGGGCCTGGGTTCCCGGCAGCCCCCTGATGGTTACTTTGTGGCAGAGCGACATGGCAGGTTGCGACCACCTAGGAGACAGGTGGGCCTGGTCCCTGGTCGGCGTCCGCGATTACTTCAAAATAACACGCCTAATGAGATCTTGGCATTTGGTCTGAGTCTGGCTACGAGCCTATACGCACTAACCAACTACGCGGGAACAGTTACGGGCACTCGACGTCGTGGTATCAGCCGAAGCCTTCTTGACGTCAGCGACTGAGCGGTGCGCGCCGGATTGGACTGGAACGCCTGCTCTTGTATTAGGGAGGCTAGGTCTGCTTCCGGCCGCATTCGCAACGTGCAGGTGTGCAACGGGCAATGGGCCCAGACCCATGTGCGCATAGGATTTAGACCGGCGTGCTGACCTCTCTGTTGTGCCTAGGTAGGGCTGTGACGTGTTGATCTTCTGAGGCCGGGCATGACCCAGGAAAGTGTATCCGGCCAGAGGGATCGAGCATGTTGGGTAATGTGGTGCACCCCTACAGGGAAGTTTATCTATTCGAATAGCCGCGTCCCTCGGTAAAAGGACGACCCAGAGTTGTACTTCGACCTTATGACAACTAGAATCGGATACTTAATAAAACACACCTCTTACAAGTTCCATATACAACCCGGTGATCGCTTTCCCACAGGGCGACGAGGGGAGATCGCCGGGTAGGATTATGCTATGCGTTGTTACTTGATGCTACACTTGCTACTCTCTTCTACATGCTTCAAGATGGAGGCTGCCAAAAGCGTAGTCGCCGATAGGACTAGCTATCCCCCTCTTATTTTGGCATTCTGCAGTTCAGTCCATAGATACTACCCATTTCATTGATACTAATGCATATGTAGTGTAGATCCTTGCTTGCGAGTACTTTGGATGAGTACTCACGGTTGCTTTGCTCCCTCTCCCCCCATTTCCATTCTTCTCGGATGTCGCAACCATATGTTGGAGCCCAGGAGCCAGATGCCACCCTTGACAACGACTCCTGCACCGAGGGTGCCTACTACTACGTGCAGACCATCGACGACTAGGAGTAGTTACGAGGATCCCAGGCAGGAGGCCTGCGTCTCTTTCGATCTGTATCCCAGTTTGTGCTAGCCATCTTATGGCACCTTGTTTAACTTATGTATGTACTCAGATATTGTTGCTTCCGCTGACTCGTTTATGATCGAGCACTTGTATTCGAGCCCTCAAGGCCCCTGGCTTGTAATATGATGCTTGTATGACTTATTTGTTTTTAGAGTTGTGTTGTGATATCTTCCCGTGAGTCCCTGATCTTGATCGTACACGTTTGCGTGTATGATTAGTGTACGATTGAATCAGGGGCATCACAGGAAGCAATGAAGGAGGGAATGAAATATTTATGTTTCTCCTTTACCCTATAAGTAAGGAGAGAGAAATCTTCCTTGAATCTATGAAGCCAGGATTCCTTTGAGGGGATGATCTTTCTGAAGTGTTTGTTATTGCACTCTTTCCAGATACTCCAAGCCGCCAGGAGAAAAGTTTCCATAAAGAGAGGCCAATCCCAATTTTGTCTAGCTGCCAACACATTTTGCAGTCGTGTAGTTCCTTGGATCCAGTTTATATTAAGACTACTCCAGCATTCATAACTGAACTGGCATTCAAAGAACAGGTGTTCCAACGTCTCTTCAATTTTGAGGCCACAAAGGATACAGTTGTGATCATCATCTATGTTGTAGTGTCTTCTTTTGAGCATATTCCGAGTGTTTAGTCGATCCGAGAGTAATAGCCATCCAAAAACCTTTATATGCATGGTAGCCTTGGACTTCCAATCCACTTGGAAGCCTCATGTGCATGCACATCTCGGAAGTAGAAGGTGTAGTATTTGTGTGCACTGAATTCTACAGATCCCCACACATATGTCCAACAGTCATGGGATTCAGAGAGAGAGAGAGAGATGTTTGTCATTTCATTTTGCAGTTCTCTCACTTCAGCATGCGCCTGGTCCGAGAGGGGAAGGTGGAACGTCATATTGAGCGACGTGGCAGTCAAAAAGTTTTGTACCGACAGATCTTCATTTAGAACATACGAGAAAGCTCTTGGGTAAGATTCTGCTAGGATGTTATTCCTCCACGAGTCCTTCCAAATTAGTACATCCTCCCCATTAGAGACCTGTGCATAGGCAATCCCTTTGAAAATTGGCATGAGCTTCATGACATCCCACCACCAGAAGGAGCCACAGGGGTCAGCTGCATGTGGGGTTTTCGATGTGTAATAGGTAGACTAGATCAGATGAACCCAGGGTAGATCGCCGTGGTTGCAAAACTTGTGCAAATATTTTAGAAGTAGTGCGTCTCCATGTGTTCTTAGATTAAGAAATCCCAAACCACCACTCTCCTTGGGTCTACAGACCAGGTCCCAAGAAGCTAGAGAATTGCATTTGTCTCCTTGGTCTGTTTTCTTAGTCCATAGGCATTTCCTCCGAATCTTGTCCAATAGCTCAATAATCTTTGCTGGTAATCGCAGGGTTCATAAAGAAAAGATAGTGAGTGAGGTAATAATCGAGTTGAGTAAGGATAATTTTCCACCATAAGATATCATGTTGAGTGTGGCAGATAGTCGTCATTCAACACTGCAAACTAGAGGCATCACGTCTTGTATTGTCGGTCTGGTGGTGCTGAGCGGGAGACCCAGATAAGTAAACGACATTTTACCGATGACGCAACCAAAGATTTTGGCAAGCCATTCACACTTCTCTATTTCACAGTTGATAGGCACAATTGCTGACTTGTGAAAGTTGATTTTCAGGCCAATTGAGTATGCAAAATCAGTCAAGATTTTTTGATGATAGATGCTTGGTCAGGGCATGCATGTAGGATCAAGATTGTATCGTCAGCATACTGGATCACAGGGTAATCCCTTTGTTGAGGATGAGGGAATGGGAGCTTAATTAGGTCTGGCAAAAGCATCATTGATGGACGCTTGAAGGAGGTCAGCCGCTAGTACAAAAATCAGTGGGGAGAGCGGATCTCCCTGCCTCACCCCACACTTACAAAGAAATTGCTGTCCAGGAGTGCCATTTAGGAGTACTGATGACTTGCCAAAGGTAAAGATGCATCTGATCCAATTAAGCCACTTGTCATTAAAGCCCATATTTCTCATTATTTCGATCATGGTATCATGCTGAATAGTATCGAATGCCTTTGTAAAGTCAAGTTTCAATAGAACAATTTCTTCATTGGAGGTCTGACATTGGTGAAGATACTCAAATGCCCAAGCGAGACAATCTTGAATAGAACACCTTTGATAAAACCATATTGGCTGCGATGAACAATCTTTAGAATGACTCGCTGTAATATGTTTGCAAGGATTTTGGCGATTACCTTCAAACAACAGTTCAGAAGTGTGATGGGCCGAAAGTCATTTATCGTGGCTGGAGAGTTGATTTTGGGGATTAGAGTTATGAATCCATCATTGATGCTTTCCAAGTTCAAATCTCCCTCAAAAAGTTGATTGCACAAGTTGTAAAAATCATCCTTGATGATTGGCCAGCATGCTTTTAGGAAAACCCCTGTGAACCCATCTGGACCGGGTGCTCTATCTGCAGGCATATTCCTTATGACAATGTCGATCTCGTCCTTAGAGAAGGGGACAGTGAGTTGATCCAAGTCCACACATCTTTTGATTATCCCAGGGAGATCAAATTTCATGGTATGTGTGGAGGAGGAACCCAATCTTTCCTTATATGTATGAAATATGATAGATTCCTTGCCAGCATGATCTTCTACACATGTGCCATCAGCGGTTGTCAAGGAGGCAATGTTATTTTTCCTGTATCTTTCAGAAGCCATCACTTGAATTTACTTTGAGTTTTCATCACCGAATTTAACCCATCTCATTGTGCATTTTTTCTTCTAGTATTGTCTTTGATAGGACAGTAGACATAGAATATGAGCTTTCAAAATTTTGCGAAAGTTTGTCTCAGGGACAGGCAAGTGCCTTTTGTTCTCTAGCTCATCAATTTAATTAAGGGTTTTATTGAAATTCTCAATTGCCACAAAAAGTTTAGATATTCCTTTGCTCCAATATTTAAGGTCTCTTCTTAAGTTCTTGAACTTGCGACATAGCATTGTGGCAGTATTTCTAGAGTTGACCTGTTTAGACCATGAGGTTCTCACCACCTCTTGGAACCCTGGGTGTTGAACCCAAAATGATTCAAAGCGGAATAGTTTTGATCTTGGAATAGTCGTCTCTATGTTGACCACACACGGGGTATGGTCAGAGACAGGTTTGCCCAGGGGTTTAACAGCTGTCTTCGGGTATGTTGTGGTCCAATTGGTGCTAGTAAAAAACCAGCCAATCTGTTCAAGGAGTGGATCCGTTTGCATATTACTCCAAGTATACAATCTACCTTTGATGGGCAATTCAATTAGACTCAGTGAACGAATGAGATCATTGAAAGTTATCATATCTGAGATGTTCCCTCCCGGTTTATTATGATTTTCGGGGGCACGGATAAAGTTAAAATCACCAAGGAGAAGCCAATCTTCATCATTAGGAATGTGGAGATGCAGAAGCCAATTAACAAAGTTATCACGTTGCTCTCCTTGACACGGACCATACACATTGACAAGAGTCCAACATTGTGTAGATTGCGTGGACTTAAAACGAGTGACGAGGGCAAACTCTCACTACAAAAAAAATACACATCCGTGACATTTTGGGCCGAACAATTTTTTTTCCTGTCATACTTATGACACTTCTATGACGATAATTGTGACAAAACCCAGTATCATCATAGATGTGGTGGGGTCCTACTTCTATGACAAAAAATCATGACAGAAAATGGGCTTTTCATCCTGGGCGGGCCGGAGACGCAACTGCATGACATTCTTTGGGCCGTCCATGACGGAAAAAACCATGGTAGAAGCAAGGGCGAGGAAAATATTGGGGAGTTCCCTGTTACGGTGGGTGGTCGGGGGCCAAGCAATCCGCGTTTCTCTCGTACGTACGCGCGTGTGTGCGAGGTGTTGGGCTCTAACTAAACCCGAGCGAGGCGTTGGGCTCTAACTGAACCCGAGCGATTGCACTAGCTACGTTACTGAACCCGAGCGATCGATCCCTTGTTGTTAACTAAACCCGAGTGATTCATTCGCTACTACTACTAACTGAAGCTGATCGATGCTGCCTCTGGATGACTAGTGAGCGTTGGGGGGGGGGGGGTGTTTGAATGAACAGTTCCCGGTGGGGGGTTGGATGAACAGGACCCCGTGGTAGTAGAGGCCGTTGCCGCTGGATGAACAGTACCCCGATCGATCGAGCCGGTGGATGAACAGGACCCCGTGGAGGGCTGGATGAACAGGACCCCGTGGAGGGCTGGATGAACAGGACGACCCCGTGGAGGGCTGGATGAACAGTAGCCGGTGGAGGGCTGGATGAACAGTAGCCCGTGGAGGGGTGGTTGAACAGGACCCCGTGGAGAGGACTGCTGGTTGAACAGTAGCCGGTGGAGGAGCACGCGGTGGAGGCTGGATGAACAAGAGCCCGTGGATGAACAGTCGCAGGTGGAGGCTGGAGGAGGTCGACGGTGGATGAACAGTAGCCCGTGGAGGCTGGAGGAGGTCGATGGTGGAGATGAACAATATCCTGTGGAGTCCCGTTTCGTGGTACACCACACCCCTCCCGATGAATAGGACCCCCGTTTCGACCGTAGCGCTCCAACACAAGTCCGCTTCCTCCGTTTTGCGGTACGTCACACCCCTCCCGATCAACAGGACCCCGTTTCGACCATAGGAGGTCCGTTTCCTCCATTTTGCGGTATGCTAGACCCCTCCCGATGAACAGGATCTCATTTCGACCATGTCCGGTCGAACACAAGGCCGTTTCCTCCGTTCTGCGGTACGCCAGGCCTCGTTTTCATAGGCTGTTCCATCCAAGCCGGTTGGCTCCCGATGAACAGCACACATTCCGTTGCCTCCCGATGAACACGACGCATTCCGTTGCCTCCCCATGAACACGATGACGACATAGTTTCTCCGTTCCGACCCAGCCATGTACGCGAGCCTTGGTCGTACGTATGCGCAAGTAGGCGTTCGAGACCCCACCCGTATGTACGTATGTGGCTGTATCTACTTTCTTGCACCCTGGCCACTGTACGTACGTGTACATGCTACGTGCGCGCCTCTACTACAACACGTGCCCTTCCTTACTCGGCCATGGTTCATCACTGCAGCCTGCAGACAGACCGATCGACCAGTATGTACGTACACGTTCGCCACCAGAATGACAATGCTACGTACGCTTCGACCAGGTGGGTTCCTACTGTCAGGCACTTCCTTGCATGCGAAGATGTAGCTGGTGGGTCCCAGCAGTCAGGGGGAAACGTTTTTTTCACGAAATACGGTGGCCCGTCCGGTGGGTCCCTGCTGTCAGGTGGAGGAATCATTTTTTCCACGTAATAAGGAGGCACTTCCTTGCTGCGGCCATGGACCCAGCTGTCAGCCTGTCCACGTACAGTACTCTTCCGATGGAAGTCGGTCGTTGACCACATTGACCACGCGGCGCCAAGAGCAACAAGGCGGTGGACGACGGCAAGGCCTAGGAAGGGGACGACGCGGAGCCGGGGAAGACGCGGCAGTGGAAGCCCACGCAGACAGGAGTATGAGGGTTCACTGGTTCGGCTGCGGTGTGAGCCTGCCGTCGCCGCAAAATAACAGGGGGTGAGGGTGAGTAGAGGGATGGCCTAGCCAGCGGCGGGAGTAGTAGGGGCGGTGAGGCCTCCGCGGCAGCACATCCGGCCACGGGAGGCAAGAGCATGAGGTGGTTTGAACGGCTGGAGCAAGAAAATCGGAGGTTGAAGAAGTAGGACGACTGTTGGATGTTAACAATCCAACGGTCACTGGTGATAGAATCGTTGTTGACTAAGTTGACAAAGCCCTCCGTCCGCCTCAACTTAGTAGGCCCACAAGTCAGGCTCCCACTATGGTGGGACCCAGCTAGCAGGGGGAGTATTCATTTTTTTGTGCGTAATAAGGAGGCACTTCCTTGTGTGCGAAGATATAGCTGGTGGGTCCGAGCTGTCAGCGGGAGTATTCATTCTTTTTGGCGTAATAAGGAGGTACTTGCTTGCCTGCGGCCATGGACCATGTGGGTCCCAACTGTCAGCCTCCCCATGTACATCCCTCTTCCGATGTTGTCATTTGTTGACAACGTTGACCACGCCGTGCCGAGAACACCAACGTGATGGACGACGGCAAGACCCAGGAAGGGAATGACCCGGAGGCGGTGAAGCCACAACAGTGCAGGGATGTGGGTGAGTAGAGGGATGGCCTGGCCAGTGGTGGGAGTAGTAGGGGGGTGTGAGGCCTGCGCAGCAACACAGCCGGCCACGAGAGGCGGGAGCAGGCGGCCCCGCCGGCGCTGGATTTGGAGGCTGGAGCAGGAAGATCAGAGATTGAAGAAACACGACGGCCGTTGGATTGACATCCAATGGTTACGTCCGCTAGAATCGTTTGTTGACGTATATAATAAGTAAAAGAATCTTGCATACACGTCAACTTAATAGGCCCACAAGTCAGACAATTCCATATTTTTTAATAATTTATATATAGCTCATTGCAACTTCTTATGCAATTTATTGCAGTCCGTTTTTTTGTTGGCTAGGGCCAGGGTTAAAAATTTAAACGAAATTTCGCATATTTCTGTGGGTTCCAAACTATTTTAATACCGAAATGTCGAGCCAGATTTAAAGTACTTTGAAGATATATTTAAATTAGGTTAAAGCCCAGTGAAATAGGAATCTGAAAATGTGAAAAAATTCAGAAATTATAAAGTAATTGCCAATTTGTCATCTGTTTTTATATTTACAACCCATTTCATATTACTTTCAAGATTTGCAGGCGTCTTGAAAGAGTTGCAGCCCATCAGGGCGTAGAAAAATAAGTAGGCCTGGATTGGGTATTCTTCAGAAAAAATAAACTGGGCTCATTTTCACAAAGAAAAAATAGCTGGGCTGGTCATATGGTGAACATAAAATATAAGCCTGGGCTAGACGGGCCACAACATAGTTGAAACCCTGCTCCGTCTCAACAATAACAAAAAAATGCTGCTCGAGCAGCTACGTCCCAGGTGTCAGCCGATCTTGTGGTGCTGTTCTCTTGTCTATTGACTATATACGCTGACAATGTTGTGGGTCCTAGATGTCAGGAAACCACTAGGAGGAAGCATTTTATTTTCCATACACTGACAATGGAGTATATATAACAAAAAATGAGGAACTTCCTTGCGTCCGGCCATGGACATGGTGGGCCCCTACTGTCATCCTCTCCACGTACTGTCTGCCGATTTCTGTTGTTTGTTGACCATGTTGACAATGCAAGAGGGCGGCGTCGCGGCGAGTGCACCAAAGCGCACGGAGGACGACTGCGAGACCTCGGACGTCGGCGTTAATGATTTAGGAGACGGTGGGGCGGCGATGCGTGCGCTGAGGCACAACCAGCCGTGGGAGGCGGAAGCAGGCGGCCCCGCCGGCGCTGGTTTGGTTTTGGCGGCTGGAGGAAGACAGGACTGAAGAAACACGACAGACTGTAAAAGCAGCAGGAGTACTTAACAACCTTAACTGAAGCCAGCAGGGGCACTTAACAACCATAGCTGAAAGCAGTATGACTACTTATACAGGTTCAACCGTACAATACACGCCTCGAACAGTGCTACTTTGCCTACAGTTAACCAAGGGTGAGGCCGCCAAGCCCCAGGACAAGGCCCAGGCACCACCCCGCGCATCCACAACCTTCTGAAAGTGGCTTCATCTCGCAATGTAGTCAATAAATAGTATATTCTCTTTAGAGCCATGGAAAAGCAGGAACATAATCTTCTGTCCTATTCTCCAAGATGGACGGGCCTTCATTATTTGAGACCACCCATGAATAAGTATCTTTTCACCTCCAAGGGGAATGGAGTAGGTCGACATAAACATCATGTTGTGACCAAGCGCAAGTCTGACCCGACCATGGTCAGGCATCTGTATAGGAACAATAGAACTGGGCAGTTTCTGTTTTAAGAAGATCACAACTATAAAAATGTGTATAAGCAAGAGTTTATGAACAACATATATAACAGAAAACAGCTCATACCATAAGTTTCTCGACATAGTTGGACATGTTCAACGAGTGCAGCAGTGGCACACATATCCCACGTGGCCTTCCACCATTGAAACGCCCCACAAGGACCTCAAGACGATCAATAAAGTGTAGGAACTTGTGGATGTCGTCCCAGTCAACTTCAGTGCCATCAGTAACAGCCGAGTTCTTATAGAATAACAAACGAGTAGCCTGCTTAACTCTGAAAAAACCTACACGTGCCACCAATTATAAGAAAATATTAGTTAGCAGTAGCATCTTTGTGAGAGATTCGTTGCTACTTCTAAAGTTAAATTGTGATTAGTTAGACAGAATAGGTGGATTAAGAAGTAATCGAGGCAACAAGCAAGAACCAGATACAAAACTAACATGGATGAACAATTGGAACGACGTCGGGGTGGAAGATCGCAGTGAAGATGAGACCAGGTTATGCTATTTCCATCAAGATTCGTGTGCCAACTTTCAGTCCGTAACACTTGAGAAAGTTTATCCAAGTTCGGCCATAAAAAAAGCAGTGGTCTTCTTGGTTCATGAACCCAACTCGGAACTTATATCCATGGCTTGTCTTCACTGTGACCATTAAACTGGTGTATTCAGTTATGGCAAGGCCAAGCATCTTGAGTACATGCATCTGTTCTAGCAGAGCAAGGAATGCACTGCAGGAAAAATAATATGAGAACACAATGTATTCCCTATCCAAATATAGAAATATTTTCCTCCTTCACGTCAGTGTTGACCATGGTACTAGTACCTTTTATCCCAATATAGCAATCCAAATTTCCAAATTAGTCGACAACATGTTCAAAAAACCCCACCCTCCCAGATAGAAAAGAGGATTCTAACAACATACTGTGCGCGTTTTAAAATCCTGTGTTAGGATGAGAAGGAACAAGTGTGGCGTCTCGCCGAGGGCGCAGAAACCTGTAGGGTCCTCGCACTTTGGGCACTTCAAATGAAACACACTAGATTCAGTAGGAAGAAAAATGCATCAACGGCGGCTGCCATCCTAGGATTACCCGCGACCAAGGGACTTGGATTTATCGAGGATGGATGAAGAATTCGTACCAGGTTCTCCATGAGAAAACCCTATGCAATTGCCGAGCACGGGTTTTCTCTGAACAAGCAGACGAGGGAGAAGGGGATTCAAGCCTAGTGAAATATTGCCGCTTCGTCCGTCCAGCTTACTGCTAAAGCTGGAAAGGTGGGGTTTTTTGTGATTTGACGACTCATTGGGCATTACTGCGGCGCTACGACCGGGGTGTGTCTACCGTGCAGTTGTGCACTCTAATTTGGTGCATATGGCACGTGGACCCCGTTGCCGGATGCCCCACATACCAGCGAAAGGAAGTAGAAAGACAGGAGTAAGTAGTTACACATAAATATATTTTTGACAGAGAGATACTCCCTCTGTAAAGAAATATAAAAATCTTTTATATCACAACTTTATACATAAGAAAAATCAAGGGGAATATATATAACATATATAATTATAAAAAACAGAGTTTTTTTTAACACAGTATAGATGAGTTGGTGATGATGGTGTGCCTGCCATCCTGCAATATAGGCCGTCCGATTTATATCTGACGGATAGGAAGGAAACTATGGCAATTTTGCAAAAAGGTACCCACACACCTCTCCACACTTCCAAATAAGGCCTTCCCTCGTTCATCCTTTTCTCTCACAAGATAAAATACTCATACAAATGCATCTTGATGTTACGTGCAACGCACGGGCATTATGGGGGTTCAGCTGAGAATATAATACTCAGACATGCTCACGGTTCTGGACTTTGGGCCACAGGCCGGTGGGCCTGTATGTTTGGGGGTCCATGTGTTCTACCTCAGCGCTTTTCATATTGCAAGCGATCGGTACGACGCTAGTTTTAGATGCGGTCGCAAGGCGAATACACAAAATTGAGTAAAGCACGACAGCTGTTAGAATGAAATCGAACGACAGTTCCTAACCAGCAATCAGAGTTGCAATTCTATCAACGATATACCATGTGATAAATAATACTGTCGTACTACTTATACACACAGGACACTTGTTTCACCATGCCAGATTATTACATCAAAATCTCTCGGAGGATAGATCAGTTCGGCAGTTGCGTGCTGGTACTGAAGAATTTCAAAGTTGATTTGGACCAGCTCTCCTTGCCGAGAAAGTTCGATTTTGACATCATCCACTACCGCAAGATATGATTTAGATTTAAACCTTGACCATCCTTTAGCATCTATCATCATGCGACCATCCTTTGTACTTACGGTATATTGAGCAGGTTCATTCACACCAAGGCTGCGCATGGTAAGAGAAACTTGGCCACGGTCGCCCGGATTGTTGAACGACTCCCTCGTTGCTCTAGGAATTCTCTGTTTGCAAACAAGAAGACATACACAAACAGTTAGATCAACACAGTGAATCATGTGAAACAACATGGAAAGAAAAAAGAACGAAGCACTTGGGCGGCCAATGCTTACCAAGAAGGTGGACATGTCGGTTTTTGTAAGGACATTGGTATATGAAGTGCGAACTGCAGCCCAGTCTGTTGCCGGTGCAACTGCTGGTTCCGTTGCCGCTGCACGGGCCGGAGCAGATGCAAGTGCAAGTGTTGGTGCAGGTGCTGAAGCCATTGCTGGTGCCCGTGCCGGTGCGACTGGTAGTGCCGCTGCTGCTGCCAGAGATGGTGATCCTTGTAGAGCTGGTGCCGGTGTCGGAGTAGGTGCTAGTGTCGATGCCCGATCCTTTGGTAGATCAGACTGATCCGCTGACACGGTCGGTGCCCAATCCTCAGCTAGATCAGACTGAGCTGCTGCCGCTGTCAGTGCTAGAGCAACTGCCGGTGCTTGATCCATTGCTGAAGGTGGTACCGATGTGCGAGACAGCGGCGATCGTGTCTGGTTTGCTATGATCAGCTTTCTAACTTGAGTAGGCTTCGTGATCGTGATCCAGTCTTTTTCTTCATTTCTTTTAAACGCGAGAAGGACTAATTGTGGCGTGTTTGTTAAACCAAACTGCAGTTCATCATAGGGATTCAGCTTGTACCCAGACAACAGACTGATCCAATTTTTTCCAGTAATATATGTGATGGACAGTGCCTTCGTTACTGACACGACATAAGAAGTGAAACCTGCAAAAATATCCATCATAGAGCAAACCAAACGGTTTATTCTGTGATGAATGTCACATGGCAAAACCTGCATCGTAAAATTGCAGCAACATAAAGAAAACATGACACTAAATCAATAAGATTTAGACAGTAAATCAATAAGATTTACTTGATGTGACACGAGTGAATCCTTACCAGGAAATCACTATGTTGAAGTACTAAACGGAAGATTGATCGTCCAACTACGCGTGGCATGCAGGGCCCCCACCTACTCCCACAAGCAGGACAGTCCAAAGGTCGTGACAAATCGTATGGACCGAACATCCATGGGACTGGAAATCCTGGTGGGTGCGATAAACCCTGCAATGCATACTGATATTGGAGTGTAACCATAATTGATAAACCGTCCTCACAAAAAAGATGATCTGGATACTTCAAAATATACAGACTGAATTGAGTGGACAGACATTAACATAGACTATTCTCAGGACTCACCACACAGCAAAAGCGACAGTACTAAACAATACAGGGTTCACAAACACAAATCAAGTACTGAACAATAGTACTTACTACAGACAAGCAAAGTTGCACTAATTAAACTCTGTAGACTATTTCCTGCCACCAACCTACGGGATGAACCCCGCATAACTGACTAGGCCATGGACTTCGTGAGAGATGTCTACCGGCACCATCACCATCTCGTCAACCTTGGAGAACCTAACGGAGTGGTCTTTCCACTCATAAACATGACGATGAAGACAGGCCGCATCAGATTTGTCGGGAAGGTTTACAAGAACCACACCCTTCGTAATCGAAGGCACAACAAGGAAATTGTTGTGGTCAAGTACAACCTCGAGAACACGCCTGACAACAATGCTATAGGAAAACACTAGTTCAGCACACGTGTGTCGGTGTTCTGGGAACGGGGGTCCCCAGACTTGCCTGCCTATGGCCCACGGCGTGGCTCTGCGAGCGGGCCCGTACGACCCATCTTCACCAACAAGCTTTCAAGACCCTCGCGAGGAGGACGACACAAGACCTCCTCGGGAGCGGCCTCACCAGGCTGGCTCGCGAGGGGCGGAGAGATCAAGGCAAGGCAAACCTCGCGAGGTTCTCGTGACGTGAGCCATGATGACCAAGGCCAGGCGGGTGCCAGCGCGCACAGTGTCCTTGTTTCCCCTTTGGTGCTAAGGGGGTAAGCGCAGGCGAGGAGTACCGAGGCGTCAAGCAGAGGTTTCCCCATCAGTGCAACGAGACCAAGACCAGCAGGACGGCAAGAAGGAGGTCACCATGGAGCCCAAGACAGCATCACCACTAGAGCCTTTGGCAGGCGAAGACTACTTTTGTCAGGATAAGCTGTACTAGCTGTCCCCTTTCAAATTGGCCGTTGTGGGATCCCGTCCCGCTCAATATTTGGGAAGAGGACCGGGGCCTCTATAAATAGGACTAACCACCACAGTAGGAGGGGATCCCCCATTTGGAGCAATCCTCACACACCCTCGAGTTCACCAAGAACAAGAACACCTCTCCTCGGGAGGCTGTTCTTCCCTTTGTACTGTTCATCCTCAGCCCAAGAGGCAATCCACCACCACCACATAGGAGTAGGGTATTACACCATAACGATGGCCCGAACCAGTATAAATCTTGTGTCCCTTGTGTTGCGAGTTCGTCGAGTTAGCCTAGAGATCTCGAAGCGTATGAGGGCGTGATCTGCGGGGGAGAGATCTTCGCGCGCACCCCAGAGTTCGAACCTTAAGTGTTTTGCCGGAACCCGAGATCCGACATTTGGCGCGCCAGGTAGGGGTGCGCCGGAGCCTCTTCCCCGCCAGTTGATCCACCAACGCTCCGCGGTTCCGATGTCCGGCGACCCAAGGACCGACGCCGACCGCTAGGCAGCTTGGCCAGCCCGGGCGGCGCCGCCTGCCCAAGAAAACCTCAATCCCGCGCTCCAGGAGGCACGAGCGCCACCCAACACTTCTGGGCGCGGGCGGCACGGCCAGGTGCCGTCCACTCTTACTCCACGACAGGCACGAGCCGCTGCAAGGGCCGCAAGCCACGCCGCCGCAACAGTGCCACACACCCGGCGGGAGCAGGCGAACATGCGGGCTGCACTCATGATGGCGCGGGAGCTGCTGCCGTGCCAACTGATGGAGAGCGGCCGGGATGCGCTGCTGGAACACGTCGCCGAGCTACTGGACGCATCGGCCACGGGAGCGCCGCCCTTCTGCTTCCAGCTCATGCCTCAGGCAGCGGCCGGATCCCACGGCGGGCCTCGCCGCGCCCGCGTGCTCCCGAGTGCACCCTGGGGCCTTGTTGGCATCAATGCGATCCCCGGCGGAGGGCGCCCCGTCGCGCCTGCACCACCCCAGATGGGTGCGGGCACGAGCGTTGCCGCACACGGCCCCATCGGAGCACCGCCCTACCATCCTGAGGACGGCGTGACGGGTCGGGCGACATGGAGCGTGTGGCACTTCGGTGAGGTCTTCGGGGCAGCGGCCTCGGGGGCCTACGTGCCCCGCATGATGGACCAGGAGTACACGCCGGAGGACGACCCCGGCTCGTTCCTCGGACCAGGTTGGGAGGAGGAGGCGTTAGGAGCTGAGGCCTTCCAGGAGCCGCCAGAGAGCCCCACCAACCGCACCGTCGACAATAGATACAGGGTACCACTAATCTCTCAGGGGCAAGCTTACCCTAACCTTGAGTCACAAGTGAATCAGGTCACAACACCCGGCGATGGTTCCGGCATGGCGACATCCGCCTCACTAGGAGAGACCCACTGGGGGCTGCGCGGGAGGGGCCAGGAGCAAGGTCCCTCTCCGTGTCGCACGGAGCAAGGCATCGCCCGGAGGTAGGCCCTCTGCCGGGGAGGCGCCGGCGAGCCTTCCCCTGGCAGAGGACCCGTGGTCGCCGAGGGCGCCGCTGGCGTCCCCTCTACCCCCTTTGGTGCCGTCCTGGTTTCTGGTCGTCCCAACGGTGGTAGAGGGTGGCGCAAGGCGGGGCCCTCGTCTGGCGATATGAAGTAAGGCTCACGACTGTGAAGGTCTCTGCTCGTGACACTCTCACATAATAATGAGTGGGGCTGTACACGCCCCGGAGCCTCAGGAGTGCCGCCCTTGGGCCTCGGGGGCTCCCTCCCACGTCCTAGTGGCAGCACTTAGCTCCGCGCTTGTGAGAAGACTTGAAGACATGAAGACTAGACTAGGCGCCGGACGCGGCCATTTGCTTTGGATTCCTTTTCTGTAGCCCTACCTTCTGGGTTTGAATTTAAGTTGGAGTTGAATTTTCATTGATGCATGCAGGGGGGGGGAGGGGTGCCTTTTCTCGATTTCTTGTTATCTAGTTCTTGCCTTAATTCGGAGTTCGCGCTTATTGCATTCCCTTCGTGAGCCCCTCGCAAGCGGGGCTGGGCATGGCACGAGCGCGCCACGCGCATGCCCTATCACGGCTGGCGCTTGCTCCTTGCGAAGCCCTCTCGGGCGGGTCGATAGGCGCCTCAGGAGCTTCTCCGGAACTCACAACCTAGTGAGTCAGTTCGGAACCGACCCAGGTCAAGGTAAATTACAACAACCAACTCGCCACGGGACTCGTGAGCATACGAAGGCACACGTTCAGCTTGGCTCAAAAATAGGGATAGTAATCTGTTTACATGAGGGGCCCCCTCCCAAAATGCTCTTACAACCTCTAGGGCCGCGCCCGAGCTTTGCGTGCAGGATAAACAACAGGGGAACACGGGATCAGTCTGACAAATCGCTCGCCGCGTCCCCTGGGTCGCCCTCAGGCGCGTTGCTGGCGTCGCTGTCATCATCGCTAGCCTCACCATCACCTTCACCAGCACCACCGTCACCGTCGTCAACCAGATCGCCATCGTCCGCCGTGACCACCACCGCGTCATCCTCGGAAGCGAAGGCCTTGAAGAATGCGTCCACATTGTCCTCCACCCACCACGCCAGGTCGTCCCGGATGGCCCCCGGAACGGGGGCAATGGCAGCGTCAAAATCAAAGTTGGGGTAGGTGTTTTGGAGATGGCTGAAGACTCGGGAGAACGCGCGCCTCAGGAAACCGCGGCTCCTCTCTTCAACAAGCTGGCGAGCCATCTCAGAATGATTCTCCAGGCGCGTCACCACGTCGGTGAAGAAGCGGAGATGGCTGGCGTAATCGGTCGTGCGGGGATGAGGGGCGTTCTCATCGCAGATGTGGCCCAGCGCCGAGTTGGCCCTGTTCCTGAGGCCCTCAAGCATGGGGGCATGCACGCGCTCCAGTGTCCGCCGCTCAAGCACTTCCTCCCTATTCTGCCGTGCAACGCACTCGGCGTCATCGACCCGCTGCTGAAGAGAGAGCAGCTCGGCGCGGGCGGATGCCAGTTCCGCCTGCGCCGAGACCAGGGCGGCTGCGGTGGCCTCCTCGCGCTGCTCCACCTCAGCTAACCTGGGCCTAAGGGCAGCATTCCTACCCGCAACCTCAACTTCTGCAAGCTTCAACTTCAGGTCGTGCCTACCCCCAAGATCCGTGCGAGCCTCGGCCACCCGGCGATCGACCTCCTCCTGAGCCCTGGCCCGCGCGCGCCAACGGCGTCTTCTGCTTAAGCAACTTGACGCTCCCTCGTCTCCAATCGCTCGAGCTCGAGGCTACGCTCCACGGCTTCCAGTGCCAGCGCCTCCTCGCGCTTCCGGATCTCTTCTTCTTCGGCGGGCGTCCCCCTCAGCGACGCAAGGGCGGCCCTGCGCTCCTCCACCTGCCGCTCCAAGGAGGTGCTCCATGCTTGGAGCTCCCACGCGCGCTTCTCCGCGGCCTCGCGACGACGGTCAGCTTCTCGGGCCTCTTCTTGAGCTCGGAAGCAGGCCTCACGCGAGGCTACGAGAGAGCCATCGGCCTTCGCGTTATCAAGCTCGCGCTGGTGGCGCTCGAGGTTGATAGCCACCTTCAGCTTATGCTGCTCCTCCGCCAGCCGAAGACCCTCGGCCACAAGGCGCGCGTCCACCTCGATGAGCTCTTCACCAAGCCGGTTCATCGCGCCCATCGCCTCCTGAAAGAGCTCGTGGCGGACGACGATCTTCTCTTGCGCAGACTTGAGCATGCCGCTGACTCCGTCCTCCGCCGCGTGGGACGCGGACGGGGCTCGAAGCGGCACGCCCCCTAGCAGTAGGGGGCTGGGGGCTGGCGCCTGCCTGGTTGACGGCCCAGCCGCGTGAGGGGCCCAGACGAGCGAAGATCTGCCGCCTGAAGAGGACCCCAGGATCGAAGCCAGCCAACCGCCGTCCAAGACCAGGGGAGGGGCCCTTGGAACACTGGCCGCGTGTGAAGCAAGGCCGACAAGAGGAGGCGACGAAGGCATGAGATCAAGGCACCCCGCTGGCGGGCTCGCAACACTCAAGTCCAGCGGGGGAGGCGGGGCGAGAGGAGGCCGCTTCTTAGGAGATTCAGCGGCCCTGGCGAAGGGATCCTGAAGAGCCATCGTCAGGAAGAGAAGTAGCACTCAAAGAATCACAAAGATAAGGTACTTATGTTGGAAATATGCCCTAGAGGCAATAATAAATTGGTATTATTATATTTCCTTGTTCATGATAATCGTTTATTATCCATGCTAGAATTGTATTGATAGGAAACTCAGATACATGTGTGGATACATAGACAACACCATGTCCCTAGTAAGCCTCTAGTTGACTAGCTCGTTGATCAATAGATGGTTACGGTTTCCTGACCATGGACATTGGATGTCGTTGATAACGGGATCACATCATTAGGAGAATGATGTGATGGACAAGACCCAATCCTAAGCCTAGCACAAGATCGTGTAGTTCGTTTGCTAAGAGCTTTTCTAATGTCAAGTATCATTTCCTTAGACCATGAGATTGTGCAACTCCCAGATACCGTAGGAATTGCTTTGGGTGTACCAAACGTCACAACGTAACTGGGTGGCTATAAAGGTGCACTACAGGTATCTCCAAAAAGTGTCTGTTGGGTTGGCACGAATCGAGACTGGGATTTGTCACTCCGTGTAAACGGAGAGGTATCTCTGGGCCCACTCGGTAGGACATCATCATAATGTGCACAATGTGACCAAGGAGTTGATCACGGGATGATGTGTTACGGAACGAGTAAAGAGACTTGCCGGTAACGAGATTGAACAAGGTATGGGGATACCGACGATCGAATCTCGGGCAAGTAACATACCGATAGACAAAGGGAATTGTATACGGGATTGATTGAATCCTCGACATCGTGGTTCATCCGAGGAGATCATCGAGGAGCATGTGGGAGCCAACATGGGTATCCAGATCCCGCTGTTGGTTATTGACCGGAGAGTCGTCTCGGTCATGTCTGCATGTCTCCCGAACCCGTAGGGTCTACACACTTAAGGTTCGGTGACGCTAGGGTTATAGAGATATTAGTATGCGGTAACCCGAAAGTTGTTCGGAGTCCCGGATGAGATCCCGGACGTCACGAGGAGTTCTGGAATGGTCCGGAGGTAAAGATTTATATATGGGAAGTCTTATTTTGGTTGCCGGAAAAGTTTCGCACTTTATTGGTATTGTACCGGGAGTGTCCAAAGGGGTCCGGGGGTCCACCAAGGGGGTTCACCAGCCCCGGGGGGCCACATGGGCTGTAGGGGTTGCGCCTTGGCCTATATGGGCCAAGGGCACCAGCCCCAAGAGGCCCATGCGCCAAGAGATAAGGAAAAGGGAGAGTCCTAAAGGGGGAAGGCACCTCCGAGGTGCCTTGGGGAGGAAGGACTCCTCCCTGGCCGCACCCTTCCTTGGAGGAAGGGCCAAGGCTGCGCCCCCCTCTCCCTTGGCCCTATATATAGTGGGGGGGGGGAGGGAGGGCAGCAATACCTAAGCCCTGGCGCCTCCCTCTCCCTCCCGTGACACCTCTTCCTCCCCGCTTGCGCTTGGCGAAGCCCTGCCGGGATCCCGCTACTTCGACCACCACGCCGTCGTGCTGCTGGATCTCCATCAACCTCTCCTCCCCCTTGCTGGATCAAGAAGGAGGAGACGTCGCTGCTCCGTACGTGTGTTGAACGCGGAGGTGCCGTCCGTTCGGCGCTAGGATCATCGGTGATTTGGATCACGACGAGTACGACTCCATCAACCCCGTTCTCTTGAACGCTTCCGCTCGCGATCTACAAGGGTATGTAGATGCACTCCTTCCCTCTCGTTGCTAGTAAACTCCATAGATTGATCTTGGTGATGCGTAGAAAATTTTGTATTTCTGCTATGTTACCCAACAGTGGCATCATGAGCCATGTTTATGCGTAGTTTCTATGCACGAGTAGAACACAAAGCAGTTGTGGGCGTAGATGTTGCCAATTCTTCTTGCCGCTACTAGTCTTATCTTGTTTCGGCGGTATTGTGGGATGAAGCGGCCCGGACCGACCTTACACGTACGCTTACGTGAGACAGGTTCCACCGACTGACATGCACTAGTTGCATAAGGTGGCTAGCGGGTGTCTGTCTCTCCCACTTTAGTCGGAACGGATTCGATGAAAAGGGTCCTTATGAAGGGTAATTAGAAATTGGCATATCACGTTGTGGTCTTACGTAGGTAAGAAACGTTCTTGCTAGAAACCTATACAAGCCACGTAAAAACTTGCAACAACAATTAGAGGACGTCTAACTTGTTTTTGCAGCATGTGCCTTGTGATGTGATATGGCCAGAAGATGTGATGCATGATATATGTGATGTATGAGATTGATCATATTCTTGTAATAGGAATCATGACTTGCATGTCGATGAGTATGACAACCGGCAGGAGCCATAGGAGTTGTCTTAATTTATTGTATGACCTGCGTGTCAATGAAAACGCCATGTAATTACTTTACTTTATTGCTAACCGTTAGCCATAGTAGTAGAAGTAATAGTTGGCGAGACAACTTCAAGAAGACACGATGATGGAGATCATGATGATGGAGATCATGGTGTCATGCCGGTGACAAAGGTGATCATGCCGCGCCTCGAAGATGGAGATCAAAAGGCGCAAGATGATATTGTCCATATCATGTCACTTTATGATTTGCATGTGATGTTTGTCATGTTTACATCTTATTTGCTTAGAACAACGGTAGCATAAATAAGATGATCCCTCACTAAAATTTCAAGAGAAGTGTTCCCCCTAACTGTGCACCGTTGCGAAGGTTCGTTGTTTCGAAGCACCACGTGATGATCGGGTGTGATAGACTCTAACGTTCGAATACAACGGGTGTTGACGAGCCTAGCATGTACAGACATGGCCTCGGAACACATGCCAAACACTTAGGTTGACTTGACGAGCCTAGCATGTACAGACATGGCCTCGGAACACAAGAGATCGAAAGATCGAACATGGGTCGTATAGTAGATGCGATCAACATGGAGATGTTCACCGATGATGACTAGTCCGTCTCACGTGATGATCGTACACGGCCTAGTTTGACTCGGATCATGTATCACTTAGATGACTAGAGGGATGTCTATCTGAGTGGGAGTTCATTAATCAGATGAACTCAATTATCATGAACATAGTCAAAAGGCCTTTGCAAATTATGTCATAGCTTATGCTTTAGTTCTACTAAGATATGTTCCTAGAGAAAATTTAGTTGAAAGTTGATAGTAGCAATTATGCGGACTGGGTCCGTAAACTGAGGATTGTCCTCATTGCTGCACAGAAGGCTTATGTCCTTAATGCACCGCTCGGTGTGCTGAACCTCGAGCGTCGTCTGTAGATGTTACGAAACATCCGACATACACGTTTTGATGACTACGTGATAGTTCAGTGCGTAATGTTTAACGGTTTAGAATTGTGGCACCAAAAACGTTTTGAAACGTCGCAGAACATATGAGATGTTCCGAAGACTGAAATTGGGATTTCAGACTAGTGCCCACGTCAAGAGGTATGAGACCTCTGACAAGTTTCTTAAGCCTGCAAACTAAGGGAGAAAAGCTCAATCGTTGAGCATGTGCTCAGATTGTCTGAGTACCACGCTCGCTTGAATCGAGTGGGAGTTAATCTTCCAGATGAGATAGTTCTCCATAGTCACTGCCACCAAGCTATTAGAGCTTCGTGATGAACTATAACATATCAGGGATAGACATGATGATCCTTGAGCAACTCGCGATGTTTGACACCGCGAAAGTAGAAATCAAGAAGGAGCATCAATTGTTGATGGTTAGTAAAACCACTAGTTTCTAGAAGGGCAAGGGCAAAAGGGATACTTCATGAAACAACAAATCATTTGCTGCTCTAGTGAAGAATCCCAAGGATGAACCCAAACCCGAGACTAAGTGCTTCTGTAATGAGGGAAACGGTCACTGAAGCAGAACTACCCTAGATACTTGGTAGATGAGAAGGCTGGCAAGCTCGACAGAAGTATATTGGATATACATTATATGAATGTGTACTTTACTAGTAATCCTAGCAGCACCAGGGTATTAGATACCGGTTCGGTTGCTAAGTGTTAGTAACTCGAAATAAAAGCTGCGGAATAAACGGAGACTAGCTAAAGGTGAGATGACGATATGTGTTGGAAGTGTTTCCAAGGTTGATGTGATCAAGCATCGCATGCTCCCTCTACCATCGAGATTGGTGTTAAACCTAAATAATTGTTATTTGGTGTTTGCGTTGAGCATAAACATAATTGGATTATGTTTATCGCAATACGGTTATTCATTTAAGGAGAATAATGGTTACTCTGTTTATTTGAATAATACCTTCAATGGTCTTGCACCTAAAATGAATCTCGATTGCAGTGATACACATGTTCATGCCAAAAGCAATGATAGTACCACATACTTGTGGCACTGCTATTCGAGTCATATTGGGATAAAACGCATGAAGAAGCTCCATGTAGATGGATCTTTGGACTCACTCGTTTTTGAAAAGATTGAGACATGCGAACCATGTCTATTGGTATATATGCATGAAGAAACTCCATGCAGATGGATTGTTTGGACTCACTTGATTTGAATCACTTGAGACATGCAAATCATACCATATGGGCAAGATGACTGAAAGGCCTCGTTTTCAGTAAGATGGAACAAGAGAGAAACTTGTTGGAAGTAACACATTTGATGTATGCAGTCCAATGAGTGCTGAGGCATGCAGTGGATATCGATATGTTCTTACTTCACAGATGATTTGAGTAGATGCTGAGAATATTTACTTGATGAATCACAAGTCTGAATTATTGAAAGGTTCAAGTAATTTCAGAGTGAAGTTGAAGATCGTCGTGACAAGAGGATAAAATATCTATGATATGATCATAGAGATATCTGAGTTACGAGTTTGGCACACAATTAAGACATTGTGGAAAGTGTTTCACAATTAATACCGCCTGGAACACCACAGTGTGATGGTGTGTCCGAACATCATAACTGCACCCTATTGGATATGGTGCATACCATGATGTCTCTTATCGAATTACCACTATCGTTTATGGGTTAGGCATTAGAGACAACCGCATTCACTTTAAATAGGGCACCACGCAATTCCGTTGATACGACACCGTTTAGAGAAACCTAAGTTGTCGTTTCTTAAAAGTTTGGGGCTGCGACGCTTATGTGAAATAGTTTCAGGCTGATAAGCTCGAACCCAAAGCGGATAAATGCATCTTCATAGAATACCCAAAACAGCTGGGTATACCTCCTATTTCAGATCTGGAAGCAAAAGTAATTGCTTCTAGAAACAGTTCCTTTCTCGAGGAAAAGTTTCTCTCGAAAGAATTGAGTGGGAGGATGGTAGAGACTTGATGAGGTTACTGAACTGTCACTTCAACTAGTGTGTAGCAAGGCACAGGAAGTTGTTCCTATGGCACCTACACCAATTGAAGTGGAAGCTTATGATAGTGATCATAAAACTTCAGATCAAGTCACTACCAAACCTCGTAGGACGACGAGGATGCGTGCTACTTCAGAGTAGTACGTGATCCTGTCTTGGAAGTCATGTTGCTAGACAACAATGAACCTACGAGCTATGGAGAAGCGATGGTGGGCCCATATTCTGACAAATGGTTAGAAGCCATGAAATCCGAGATAGGATCCATGTATCAGAACAAAGCATGGACTTTGGTGAACTTGCCCGATGATCGGCAAGCCATTGAGATAAATGGATCTTTAAGAAGAAGACGGACATGGACGGTAATGTTACCGTCTATGAAGCTCGACTTGTGGCAAAGAGTATTTTCACAAGTTCAAGGAATTGACTACGATGAGATTTTCTCATCCGTAGCGATGCTTAAGTCCGTCAGAATCATGTTAGCATTAGCTGCATTTATGAAATCTGGCAGATGGATGTCAAAACAAGTTTCCTTACCAGTTTTCATAAGGAAAGGTTGTATGTGATACAATCAGAACGGTTTTGTCGATCCTAAGGATGCTAAAAGGTATGCTAGCTCCAGCGATCCTTCCATGGACTAGAGCAAGCATCTCGGAGTCAGAATATACGCTTTGATGGAGTGATCAAAGTTTTTGGGTTTATACAAAGTTTGTTAGAAACTTGTATTTACAATAAAGTGAGTGGGAGCGCTACAAAATTTCTGATAAGTATATGTGAATGACATATTGTTGATCCGAAATGATGTAAAATTTCTGGAAAGCATAAAGGGTTGTTTGAAAGGAGTTTTTCAAAGGAAGACCTGGATAAAGCTGCTTACATATTGGGAATCAAGATCTATAGAGATAGATCAAGACGCCTGATGATACTTTCAAAGAACGCACACCTTGACATGATTTTGAAAGAGTTCAAAATAGATCAGCAAAGAAGGAGTTCTTGGCTGTGTTACAAGGTGTGAGTATTGAGTAAGACTCAAGACCTGACCACGGCAGAAGAGAGAAAAAGGACGAAGGTCGTCCCCTATGCTTTAGACGTAGGCTCTACAGTATGCTATGTTGTGTACCGCACTTGAAGTGTGCCTTGCCATGAGTTGGTCAAGGGGTACAATAGTGATCCGGGAATGGATCACATGACAACGGTCGAACTTATCCTTAGTATCTAATGGACTAAGGAATTTTCTCGATTATGGAAGTGAAAAGGAGTTCGTCGTAAAGGGTTACATCGATGCAAACTTTGACACTAATCCGGATGACTCTGAGTAGTAAACCGGATTCGTATAGTAGAGCAGTTATTTGAAATGGCTCCAAGTAGCGCGTGGTAGCATCCACAAGATGACATAGATATTCGTAAAGCACACGTATCTGAAAGGTTCAGACCCGTTGACTAATAACCTCTCTCACAAGCATAACATGATCAAACCAGAACTCATTGAGTGGTAATCACATAGTGATCTGAACTAGATTGTTGACTCTAGTAAACTCTTTGGATGTTGGTTACATGGTGATGTGACCTGTGAGTGTTAATCACATGGTGATGTGAACTAGATTATTAACTCTAGTGCAAGTAGGAGACTGTTGGAAATATGCCCTAGAGGCAATAATAAATTGGTATTATTATATTTCCTTGTTCATGATAATCGTTTATTATCCATGCTAGAATAGTATAGATAGGAAACTCAGATACATGTGTGGATACATAGACAACACCATGTCCCTAGTAAGCCTCTAGTTGACTAGCTCGTTGATCAATAGATGGTTACGGTTTCCTGACCATGGACATTGGATGTCGTTGATAACGGGATCACATCATTAGGAGAATGATGTGATGGACAAGACCCAATCCTAAGCCTAGCACAAGATCGTGTAGTTCGTTTGCTAAGAGCTTTTCTAATGTCAAGTATCATTTCCTTAGACCATGAGATTGTGCAACTCCCGGATACCGTAGGAATGCTTTGGGTGTACCAAACGTCACAACGTAACTGGGTGGCTATAAAGGTGCACTACAGGTATCTCCGAAAAGTGTTTGTTGGGTTGGCACGAATCGAGACTGGGATTTGTCACTCCGTGTAAACAGAGAGGTATCTCTGGGCCCACTCGGTAGGACATCATCATAATGTGCACAATGTGACCAAGGAGTTGATCACGGGATGATGTGTTGCGGAACGAGTAAAGAGACTTGCCGGTAACGAGATTGAATAAGGTATGGGGATACCGACGATCGAATCTCGGGCAAGTAACATACCGATAGACAAAGGGAATTGTATACGGGATTGATTGAATCCTCGACATCGGGGTTCATCCGATGAGATCATCGAGGAGCATGTGGGAGCCAACATGGGTATCCAGATCCCGCTATTGGTTATTGACCGGAGAGTCGTCTCGGTCATGTCTGCATGTCTCCCGAACCCGTAGGGTCTACACACTTAAGGTTCGGTGACGCTAGGGTTATAGAGATATTAGTATGCGGTAACCCGAAAGTTGTTCGGAGTCCCGGATGAGATCCCGGACGTCACGAGGAGTTCTGGAATGGTCCGGAGGTAAAGATTTATATATGGGAAGTCTTATTTTGGTCGCCGAAAAAGTTTCGCACTTTATCGGTATTGTACCGGGAGTGCCGAAAGGGGTCCGGGGGTCCACCAAGGGGGTTCACCAGCCCCGGGGGGGGGGGCACATGGGCTGTAGGGTTTGCGCCTTGGCCTATATGGGCCAAGGGCACCAGCCCCAAGAGGCCCATGCGCCAAGAGATAAGGAAAAGGGAGAGTCCTAAAGGGGGAAGGCACCTCCGAGGTGCCTTGGGGAGGAAGGACTCCTCCCTGGCCGCACCCTTCCTTGGAGGAAGGGCCAAGGCTGCGCCCCCTCTCCCTTGGCCCTATATATAGTGGGGGGGGGGGAGGGCAGCAATACCTAAGCCCTGGCGCCTCCCTCTCCCTCCCGTGACACCTCTTCCTCCCCGCTTGCGCTTGGCGAAGCCCTGCCGGGATCCACTACTTCCACCACCACGCCGTCGTGCTGCTGGATCTCCATCAACCTCTCCTCCCCCCTTGCTGGATCAAGAAGGAGGAGACGTCGCTGCTCCGTACGTGTGTTGAACGCGGAGGTGCCGTCCGTTCGGCGCTAGGATCATCGGTGATTTGGATCACGACGAGTACGACTCCATCAACCCCGTTCTCTTGAACGCTTCCGCTCGCGATCTACAAGGGTATGTAGATGCACTCCTTCCCTCTCGTTGCTAGTAAACTCCATAGATTGATCTTGGTGATGCGTAGAAAATTTTGTATTTCTGCTACGTTACCCAACAACTTACTCGTCAATGGCGATATACTTCCTCCGCTTCAACAGCCTGAAGGCGCCGCTGCTGCAGCTCGGAGATTCCTTCCTCTTGAGGAGCTCCTCGAAGTCCACGCGCAGCCGGCCGAAGCGGTGAACATGGAGACCATCTCGAGGCGTAACTGGAGAAGCGCCCAAGGAGGCCTCAGAGGCGTCAAGCTGGCGGGAGCTGTCGGGCTCTGCCTCGCAGTGACCTGCCGAGGCCTCAAGGGCTTCGACCTCAGGAGCAGCGGACTGCGTCGCCCCTTCAGCTACCGCCCCAGCGTGGGGATCACGGGTTCCTGAGGATGACGCCTCGGGAGCCTCAAGCTGCGTCGACACATCTGCACCAGCGCCCCCGGCCTCCGACGATACTTGCCCCCCAGCATCCACTCTTGGGGCAGGATCGAGGCTGGTGGCAAGGAGAGGGACCACGATGATGGGGTTCTCGCGGGGCCCCACAAGGCCGACTGGACGCAGCCCCCACTCATCGAAGGAGGGCATGTGCTCCCCAAATTGCACCTTGTTCAAGCAGCGGTACAGAAGACAACTCTTCCATGCATGTCATCAGGCAACGGGACGCCTGTCAGGACCTCGAGCACTGTTCGTCGTGCCTCAAGGGGAAGCCCGGACTCCTGAAGTCTCATGTGGTCGTTGCTGCTGAGCAAGGCCCACATCGGTCGAGAGTGTCGCTGAAGTGGAGCAACTCGGCGCCGGACGAACTCCTGCACCACCATAGGCGTAGTCACGCCGCGGTCCTTCAGCCTCTTCAACCTGAGCCAGACGGGGACAAGGCAAGGATCGGCAAGCCTCTGGTGGCACCAACAGGAGTTGGGAATGGCATGCGCCGACGGAGAAGAGAGCAGGGGGCTGCGCACTCTAACATCAACGAACACCCACCGTGTCCGGAACTCGCTCGTGGATGGCGGAAGCTCAAAGTCAATCCCTGTGCCGGCCGTCGCCGCCACGGCCTGGAAGCTCAGGCATCCCGAGGTCTGTCGGGAATCAGTCAAGTGCAACGAGAAGAAGTGGTGGAGGAGTGCCACGGAAGGAGCAATGCCCACCATGGCCTCGCAAACAAAGGCGAAGACGGCGAGAAGGGTCACGGATTGAGGATCGAGGTGCAGCATGTGGATCTGGTAATGGGCAAGCACTGTGTTGGAGAAGGCATAAAAGGGAGGAACCAGACCGGCCTAGAGGGCGTCGATGAAGAATGGGACCTCGGTGGCCGTCCTGTCGACACGAGCTCGAGATGCAGGCCAGGCCACCGTTTTCCCCCACTCATTGAAGCTGGAGGCGAGCATGGGGTGCACCTTGTCCATGGCTTCTTGGTTGAGCACCAGCGACCTGCCAATGGCGGGCTCAATGGCCGGATGATGTTCGGCGGAGGACAGGGGCTCCTTCCCTTTCTCCGTATGATCCGGCGCCATGGCGATGGGAGAGATGGGCTCAGATCGGATTGGGAGAAGGAGGTGAGCTTCGAGAAAGCGGAAGAATTGGGGAGCGCGCCGCAACAAGGGGAAGGAAACCGTGTAGACTGCAGTGGCCACCTAGCCAGGCGGGTATCAAGGCAGTGTGGGGAAGCGGAGACGCCCACGTCCAATAAACCGCCACGCGTCGACCAAGGCCGCAGGCTGTGGGGCCCATGGCGCTCCACACTTTCCCTTTGGCTTCGCCTCGAAGCCAAGCCCGAGCGCGCCTTGGGCCCGGGGGCTACTGTCGGCGTTCTGGGAATGGGGGTCCCTAGACTTGCCTGCCTGCGGCCCACAGCGTGGCTCTACGAGCGGGCCCGTACGACCCATCTTCACCAACAAGCTTTCAAGACCCTCACGAGGGGCCAAGCCTCGCAAGGCGGACGACACAAGACCTCCTCGGGAGCGGCCTCACCAGGCTGGCTCGCGAGGGGCGGATAGATCAAGGCAAGGCAAACCTCGCGAGGTTCTCGTGACGTGAGCCATGACGACCAAGGCCAGGCGGGCGCCAGCGCGCACAGTGTCCTTGTTTCCCCTTTGGTGCTAAGGGGGCAAGCGCAGGCGAGGAGTACCGAGGCGTCAAGCAAAGGTTTCCCCATCGGCGCAATGAGATCAAGACCAGCAGGGCGACAAGAAGGAGGTCACCGTGGAGCCCAAGACGGCGTCACCACCAGAGCCTTTGGCAGGCGAAGACTACTTTTGTCAGGATAAGCTGTACTAGCTGTCCCCTTTCAATATTTGGGAAGAGGACCAGGGCCTCTATAAATAGGACTAGCCACCACAGTAGGAGGGGATCCCCCATCTGGAGCAATCCTCACACACCCTCGAGTTCACCAAGCACAAGAACACCTCTCATCGGGAGGCTGTTCTTCCCTTTGTACTGTTCATCCTCAGCCCAAGAGGCAATCCACCACCACCACACTGGAGTAGGGTATTACACCATAACGGTGGCCCGAACCAGTATAAATCTTGTGTCCCTTGTGTTGCGAGTTCGTCGAGTTAGCCTAGAGATCGCGAAGCGTATGGGGGCGTGATCTGCGAGGGAGAGATCTTCGCACGCGCCCCAGAGTTCGAACCTTAAGGGTTTTGCCGGAACCCGAGATCCGACAACGTGGTGACAAGGACACATCAGCTGGATAGTTTAGCAGTTGAACTCATCCTCAGGTCTTCCAGTTCACACGGCATGACTTTGAGAACTTCATCTCCACCGCGGACCTGGTTCTAATTCAAAAAGAAACCAGATATTTTACTACTAGCTCCGTTAAGAAATATAAGATGATTTTTGATATTTTACTCCATATATGACTACATATACGCACAGAAATGAGTGAACAAAGACACTAGAACATGTCTTCAAAGGCATGAGAGCAGAGGGATTACTTGCAATATCCATAACACAAGTTACTGAGGCAAATATACCCTCTTCAAAGGTAGCATTGATGTTCATAAAGTAGTTGAAAGTAATCTATAAGAAATCAGTGTCAACCTCTCGCATGTTTTGGTCAAAAGAGGAATTTAGAACCGTCATTTGGCACACAAAAATCACATGCAAGATCAGCCAGAAAGTTGTACTACTAGTACTAGTACTGCGTGTTAGATGAAAAAACACGGTCAAGATCGAGAAAAAGATCGTCAAGAAGAGATATTACCTGGACTTGCTTAATGAGGGATCCCAGAGAGGGGGGCTTGGACAGGGCGGTGTCTTTGAGCTTGTCTGCGGTAGTCTCGACGGGATGCTTGCGCTTCTTCGTACCATGAGCCTCAACGGTTTTGTCCAGAGCCATAGACATCACTTCGGTCGGTGCTCCGGCGTCCATCAAGAAACTGTCAAATAGAAAGAAAAGAAAAGAAACCATAATCACAAACCCAAAAGAAGAACATAGAGGGGTTATAGGATCAGTCTCGGGGTTGCAAGATCGGGCCTTGGCCAGAATCAACACCATTGATGTGCTCACCTTTCCTTCTTTGGGAGAGAAGAACAATGGCAGAAGCAGGGTCGGGGTTTTCTTGAAGAAATGAGGAACAAGATGAGGGAGAAGCGAGTGGGGGTTTTCTTTAAGAGAGGAAGCTGAGAGAGAAGAGTGCAATGATGGTTGCTTCGTCTGCCCAACTTACTGTTGGAAAGGATGGGGTTTTGTGATTTGACGGCTCATTGGGCATTACTGCGGCGCTTCGATCGGGGTAGTCTACCATGCAGTTGGGCACTCTACTACGGAGTAATTTAGTGCATGGTTGGTGGACCCTGATGCTGGCTGTCCCACACGTCGGCGAAAGTGAGTAGCAAGGTTCCCGACGACCGTCGAGGAGGATCCACACGGTAGAGCGTGTCCACTGTTTTTCTGAAGAAAAAAAATGTTTACAGCAAGCGTTTCCACTCTTACGACGGAGGAGTGCGAAACACGGCAGCCACTTGAACATACATAGTGCTCCTACTACTAGGCATGTGCAGTGGTTCATATGTCAGTACTACATAATCTTGTTGCTAGCGTAGTAAGATATGACGACAACAAATGATGTTGTGCGTATGTCAACTATATGAACAGTAATGTAACATAGTACCACTTTTTCGACTGTCTGGTCGAGAATGAACAGTGAGATCAATGTTAACAGAACTAGGTCTACAACGCACGGAGAGTACGGTGCTACAGTACTCCACGAAACATGAACCATATGAAGCACGAATCGGTGTTAGGCAGGGTGTAGGAACGGTGCACGGGATGGGAGCAAAAGTTCCCTTCTTGAACCACTTTTGGGTGTTTGGCAGAGTGCATGAGTCCACACTAGTAGGTTAACACAAATACACAAAGAGGGAACAACTATATTGAGATGAGAATGCAACCAAACACACCCACACGCTTTGTGCTACAGTGACCGATTTGCACCGTCTGAGTTTGATCCAACGGTCATGTTGCGCCGCCGAGACATGGACATGCCCATGCAGAGGACGCCTAAACACCACCCAAGTCCCTCTGCTTCTCGAGGCGCACGATGTTGGTGATGCAGGGTGCAACCGCCCGCAGAGCCAGCTCCCGGTCGACGGGAGCCAGCTCGTCAAAGACGGCCTCCAATGGCATGAATGGATTCCGGTGACGGAGCCCTGAGAGGATTCGCCTGGCAACGGCGTCGGCAGCCCGCAACCCCTCCTTGTCTAGCTCCGCCCCCACCATCGCGTGGAGACGACTCAGCTCCTCGGAGATATAGGTGAAGAAGGAGACCAAGTCAGGAAGCCGTAGCTCGTTGAAGTTGACGGGGTGGTTTAGGGAGTCCTAGATTAAGGGGTCCTCGGGCGTCCGGGCTATGTGACGTAGGCCAGACTAATGGGCCATGAAGATACAAGACAAAAAGACTTCTTCCCGTGTCCGGATGGGACTCTCCTTGGCGTGGAAGGCAAGCTTGGTGTTCGGATATGAAGATTCCTTCCTCTGTAAACCGACTCTGTACAACCCTAGGTCCCTCCGGTGTCTATATAAACCGGAGGGTTTGGTCCATAGGGGACATTCATAATCATAATCATACAGGCTAGACATCTAGAGTTTAGCCATTACGATCTCAAGGTAGATCAACTCTTGTAACCCCCATATTCATCCAAGATAATCAAGCAGGAAGTAGGGTATTACCTCCATCAAGAGGGCCCGAACCTGGGTAAACATCGTGTCCCTGTCTCCTGTTACCTTTGATCCTCAGACGCACAGTTCAGGACCCCCTACCCGAGATCTGCCGGTTTTGACACCGACATTGGTGCTTTCATTGAGAGTTCCGCTGTGTCGTCGTCAGAAGGTTCGATGGCTCCATCAGTCATCTACAACAATGCTGCCCTGAGGTAGGTCTTTCTCCCTGGCCAGATCTTTGTGTTCGGCGGCTTCACACTGCGGGCCAACTCGATTGGCCATCTAGAGCAGATCGATAGCTACGCCCGAGGTCACCAGATTATTTTCGGAAATCTGGATTATGCCGCGGATATCTGAGGAGACTTGATCTTCCAGGGGTTCGCGACCCCAACCTCCGCTCTGGCCTTAGATCCGGAGCGCGTCACCAGGTCCGAAGATGGGATTCTCGAGCCCGCTGGACTCTCTACCGTTATTGAGCCCAATATGGGAGAGCTGGGGGAAGTGGTGTCACCGGCAGTCTTCATGAAGCCGAACTCTTCTCCGAACACTGGCTCCGAACCCTCGGAGTCAGCATCATGTGAGCTCGGCCAAGGGGTTTCCCTCCCGCCGTACTCCATGGACTCTCCTACCCCTGGCCAAACCTCGCCTTTAAGCGAGGCCCTGGACTTAATGCGATCCCTCGTCATTACAGAGGGGCAACGTCCGAACTACGCCTAGCCCGGACTAGGGGCTGAGAGCGGGGAATTTTACGTCCCACCCACCACCCACTTCATAGCCACTGCCGAGGACTTAACCGACATGCTCGATTACGGCTCAGAAGACATCGACAGTATGGACGACGATGCCGGAGAAGAGCAGGCTCAAAACCCGCCGTTTACCGGACGCTGGACGGCCACCTCTTCATATGACGTGTACATGGTGTTTACACCCAAAGATGGTAACGGCGATAACGAGAAAAAACTAGTTGAGGATAAACCTCCTGAGATACAACCAAAGCGCCGACGCCAGCGGCGCCGCTCTAAATCACGCCGTGGAAGAGACAGCAATACCGGCACCGGAGACAACAATGCTCCGAACGATGCCGAAGACCAAGAAAACCCCGTCGAGCCAACCTCCGAACAGGATGATCGGGAAGATGGGAAAATTAGCCCTAATGAACAGGCTGTAAACAAAGACTCGGAGGATAGTTATTACCTTCCACTCTCCGAGGATGAGGTGAGCCTCGGCGACGAAGACTTTATCGTGCCTGAGGAACCCCTCGAGCAGGAGCGCTTTAAGCGTCGGCTAATAGCCACTGCAAGGAGCCTAAAAAAGAAGCAGCAGCAGCTTCAAGCTGATCAAGATCTGCTCAACGACAGGTGGACTAATGTCCTGGCAGCCGAGGAATATGGCCTCGGGCTCCCAACCAAGAGTTACCTGAAGCGTAAGCTGCTACCTCAATTCGACAAGGAGGCGCCGGAGCCCGTACCATCAGCGCGTAATGCGGGCGACCGCCCACCACGTGGCCGTGACAAAATGACAACTCAAGCCGAACACCAGCCCGTACTACCTCGATGTAAAAGTAGAGACACAACAGCTCGGGGATATACGTATGACCTACGGCAGGACTTGGAAAATAGAGGAGGTCAGACCAGATCGATCTACGGATCGAGGGGACGTGCCCCGACGCACAAGGACGGCTATCTAGTCGGGCACGACAAGCATAACCACGTCCGGGCCAAAAACCGCAGACGGGCTCCATCCGAGCTGCGTCGCGATTTGGCCCGATATAGAGGCGCCGCACACCCCCTCTGCTTCACTGACGAAGTAATGGAGCACGAATTCGCAGAAGGGTTTAAACCCGTGAATATCGAATCATATGATGGAACAACAGATCCCGCAGTATGGATTGAGGACTTTCTTCTCCATATTCATATGGCCCGCGGTGATGATCTTCACGCCATCAAATATCTCCCACTAAAGCTCAAGGGACCAGCTCGGCACTGGTTAAACAGCCTGCTAGAAAACTCCATTGGCAGCTGGGAGGACTTGGAAGACGCCTTCCGTGACAACTTCCAGGGTACATACGTCCGACCTCCGGATGCCGACGACTTAAGTCACATAATTCAACAGCCCGGAGAGTCGGCCAAGAAATTCTGGACCAGGTTCCTAATTAAAAAGAACCAGATCGTCGACTGTCCGGATGCCGAAGCCCTAGCGGCCTTTAAGCATAGCATTCGCGGCGAATGACTCGCTCGACACCTTGGACAAGAAAAGCCGAAGTCCATGGTAGCCCTCACGACACTTATGACCCGCTTTTGCACGGGCGAAGATAGTTGGCTAGCCCGTAGCAGCAACAATACAAGCGAACTTGGCACTTCTGAAGCCAGAAACAGCAACGGCAAGCCCCGACGCAACAGGCACAAGCGTCGGAATAACGGTGACAATACCAATGACACGACAGTCAATGCCGGATTCAGTGGCTCCAAGTCCGGTCAGCGGAAGAAGCCATTTAAAAGAAGCAATCCGGGCTCGTCCAGCTTGGACCGAATCCTCGATCGACCATGTCAGATCCACGGCACCCCCGATAAACCCACCAATCATACCAACAGAAGCTGTTGGGTCTTTAAACAGGCCGGTAAGTTAAATACCAAGAATAAGGAGAAGGGGTCGCCAAGTGAGGACGATTACGAGGAGCCCCATCCAACGAACATAGGGGGACAGAAGAACCCCCCCCCCCCCAAGTCAAAATGGTGAACATGATATACGTTACTCATATCCCCAAGAGGGAGCGCAAACGCGCGCTCAGGGACGTCTATGCGATAGAGCCAGTCGCCCCAAAATTCAATCCATGGTCATCCTGCCCGATCACTTTCGATCGCAGGGACCATCCGACCAGTATCCGTCACGGCGGCTCAGCCGCACTGGTCCTCGACCCAATCATTGATGGATTCCACCTCACGCGAGTCCTCATGGACGGTGGCAACAACCTTAACCTGCTATATCAGGACACAGTCTGCAAGATGGGCATCGATCCGTCAAGCATCAAGCCCACAAAAACTACCTTTAAAGGAGTAATACCAGGTGTAGAGGCCCGTTGCACGGGCTCAATCACATTGGAAGTCATCTTCGGATCTCCGGACAACTTCTGAAGCGAAGACTTGATCTTCGACATCATCCCCTTCCGCAGTGACTATCATGCACTGCTCGGACGAACCGCATTTGCTCGCTTCAATGCGGTACCACACTATGCCTATCTCAAACTTAAGATGCCCGGACCATGCGGTATCATAGCAGTAAACGGAAACATGGAACGCTCCCTTCGTACCGAGGAGCACACCGCGGCCCTAGCAGCGGAAGTACAGGGCGGCCTTATCAAGCAGAACATCAATTTGGCGGCCAAGCCCCCGTACACTATTAAACGAGTCCGGACTACTCCGCAGCATGACAGTCCAGCTCGTCAGGAGTTCGACTAGAAATTCGGCCTCCATCTCAGTCCCGACCGAATCGCGGCGTACGTACCACGCGTACATAACTACACACTAAAAATACCATGGGCAAAGATGGAGGCATAACTCGATCATGGTCCACAATACGGCTCGACCTTCTCTGGGCACTCATACTTTCCCTTTTCTCTCTATCCTTTTCAGGTTTCTTTTCCACAGGTCCCTAACGACGGCCTGATCGTCGATCCTTTCGAAGGATAAAAATACCAAGGAGGCAAGCAGCATAGACGTGCGACAGAATATCTAGATGATCTTCTTGACGATCACTTCGCCTGTTTTGAGGACCCGCACGCAGCTTCCCCTTGGTCTCGGCATGCTAAATAGCCCTGTTGCTTATCGCATTATTTGTACAAATACACTTTGACGTATCAATCAGATTATAATGGAAATAGTTCGCGGCCCAACATATGTGGCACTGGCTTACTCCTTCATTATATTTCACTATCTTTATCGATTGCACCCGTACACTTTGATACGACTTAACTCACCACGGGCTCCTTTGCGCTCCATACGTTTGCAACAAGTCCGAACACTTTTTATAGTATAATTCGGCGCCCCGAATATAGCATTATATGCATCGGCTCCGAATCATGTCTTTGGTCAATAGTCGGGTTGCCCGGCTCCTGTGCTTGCTACCTTACGTTCTGTCTTATCGGCTAGGGTAGTAAAGGGAGAACTACTGCGATTGTGTTTCTGGTTCATCCGGACAACACCTCAGTAGAGAAAGCCAAAAACTGACTGTCATGATGCGGCGAGAGCTGGTCAGCTATTCGGTGGCTAAACATAAATCTCTTGCGATTTTTTCCGCATTATGCGACAGATCGGCCTCCAACCGATCAGGTGTCTACAACGCCCTAGGCCGGACAAATAAATACTAACTAGGAGCTGCGCCTACACTCCTATTGTCAAACTCCTATGGCTAAGTGAGGGTGATAAAGCCACATAGTCCGATTGCCTGGTTCGCTGCACTAAACACCTCCTTCAAGGACTAAACTCTTGGGTCAAGTGTGTTTAGGTTCCAACCCGAACACCCCCGTACTACCTACGTGGGGGTTGAAGCCAACGACTGGCCAACTCTCAGATTTAATAAACGGCTGCACATGAGGGGATATTTTCACACAGCAACAAGCAATATATTACATATAGGCTTTCTTCCATAATATAGGACTGGATAACATGAATACATTCATTCAAAAATAATGTCCTTCGCACACTGGCCCTCCACAATGCGGGATCCTTCCAGGACATCATCAAAATACCGCTTGGGCGTGCGGTGCTCTTTGCCCGCAGGTGGTCCCTCGGTCGCGAGTTTGACAGCATTCATCTTCGCCCACTACACCTTGACACGGGTGAAGGCCATCCGCGCACCTTCGATGCAGACTGACCGCTTTATGGCATCAAGCCGGGGGCAGGCATCGACCAGCCGCTTCACGAGCCCGAAGTGGCTGCTAGGTATGGCTTCGGTAGGCCATAGACGGATTAACAAATCCTTCATGGCCAATCCGACCACCCTATGCAGTTCAGTCAGCTGTTTCAGGGGCACCGGATGCTCTGGCGCAAGGTATTGCGACCAGAACAACTTCTCTGTTGAGCCCCCCTCTTCGGCTCGGAAGAACTCCGCAGCATCAGCAATACTGGGAGGCAGATCCGCAAACGCTCCTGGAGAACTCCAAATCCGGGTCAGTGAGAGATACCTTTTCTTCACAAATTTGCTCTGCATAGTAAAGGCCTTACCCGCCGCAATCTGCTTGGCCTCTTGGATTTCCCGGAGGGCGCCCTGGGCTTCAAGCCGGGCGTCTTGTGCGCTTTGGCAGGCTTTAGCAAGTTCGGACTCTTGGTTCGCAATCTTGCGCTCCAAGGACTCGCATTTCTCTATGGCGTCCTTGATCTCCTGCTGAACCTCCCCGACCCTTGACTAGTATTTTTCGCGGGCAGCTCGTTCCTTCTCCGTTTTCTTCTGGGCCTCGGTCAGCGCGTTCTTGAGGGACTCCACCTGGGCCACAGCTCCTATGAAATATCATAATAACAAGCTCAACACAATTCATATCATTTTAGATCTGAACAGGCCATTGCATACCTTGCTTGTCTTCTAGTTGTTTTTTGACACGGCCGAGCTCTTGATCGGCCTACTCCAGACTCTGCTTCAGTTTGGAGACTTCGGCATAATGGGAGGTCGCAGCCAGCATCGACGCCTGCTTATTCATATGGACACATATGATTAGTCTCTTGCGAAAATTATTAGATCCTCTGTCCGGCCATTCTTTTCGAACACCGGACAGAGTCTCAGGGGCTACTGTCTATACTACGACATTCTTTTTGCATAATTCCGTCACATATCTCAAAGCCTGTTAGAAGGCTGATGCAGGCTTCGATCAGTCCGCTCTAAGCGGACTGAACCCTCTCAATCATCGTACCCATAAGGATACGGTGTTCTTCCACAATGGAAGCACCTTGAAGTGCTTCCAGTAAAGTATCTGGTGCCTCTGGGTGGACAGAGGTCACCGGCGGAATAGGTGCACCCCCTTATTTCAAAGGAGGTTGCTTACCTGATTCCGGAGCTGTATGGGCCTCCGGAATAGTATTCGGCTGGGGCCGAATGGGGCATGGCCCCCATCGCCAGTTTCCAGGGGGGTCTGTTCCCCCATGTGTCCGGCGGCCGAGTTATCACCCTCTGGTGCCACCTGGACGGCCTCCTGTACCTCTCCCTGGCCTGGGAGGGTCCTTCGGGACAACACTTCGGCGTCGTCCATAGTTTTAGGGGAGGAGGCCGGCGGAGGCGACTCGCTGTCCATCACATTTGGATCTAGCGAATTCCCCGAAGATGTGGATCGCTGGGGGCGGGCGTGAGCCGGACTACAGCGCATGATTTAACATGTTAAAAACCACGAAGTAAAGGAGCTGGATGTATATGCACATAAGTGCCTTTGATTACTTACAATTCGGCCAGGGGCTTCTCCGTGGGGCGCCACTCAGAGCTACTATCGGTGTTGAATTATCCACAAGGGAGACCTTCCCTTTTTTGGACGCCTCCGCCTCCAGATCCGTGGAGGCCGCCCTTTTCTTCATTCCCCCTCGGGGGGAGAATTGCTTTCTTCCTCCTCCTTGTCATTCTCGGCGGGGAGGAATGGGTTTTGGCGTCTTCAGACGTTGCGTCCGAAGTGCCTTTACGGCGGAGGCCGCTTCTCGCCTCCTGGCCCTTCTTCTTGGCCTTCTTCTCCGGCGCCTGGTAGGGCGCCAGAACTAGCATCTTCGTCAGAACCGAGATAGCTGGGTTTTCGGGCAGCGGAGCCGGACACTGGATCCGCTCTGCCTTCTTTATCCAGCCCTAAAAATACAAATGGAGAAGCTTGGACATCTTCCTTGAATGCATAGGTAGAGGATACACCTCGAAATATGAAGAACTTACCGGACTGGCTGGATGAGTCAGGTCATGGCTGCGGTCCTCGGTCGTCTTCGGCCATGACTGGTTGGCCTTGAAAAGCACCTTCCAGATACCTTCGTGCGTGGCACTGAAGAACTGTTGCAAGGTCTGGTGCTTGGCCGGATCGAACTCCCACAAATGGCAAGTCCGGCTCTGGCAAGGAAGGATCCGACGAACAAGCATCACCTGGATCACATTGACAAGCTTGATGTTCTTGTCCACCATGCTCTTGATGCACGTCTGCAGCGCTAACACCTCATCCGACGATGCCCAGTCCAGGCCCTTTTTTAGCCAGGAGGTAAGCCGCATCGGGGGCCCGGACTTGAATTCGGGAGCTGCGGCCCAGGTGGTGTCGCAAGGCTCTGTGACATAGAACCACTGTTGTTGCCACCCTTTGAAGGTCTCCACAAAGGTGCCTGTGGGCCATGTGACGTTGGACACTTTGCTTGCCATGGCGCCTCTGCACTCTGCATGTTGACCATCCACCACTTTCGGCTTCACATTGAAGATCTTCAGCCATAACCCGAAGTGGGGTGGGATGCGGAGGAAGGCCTCGCACACGACAATGAATGCCGAGATGTTGAGGAAAGAATTTGGGGCTAGATCTGAAAATCTAGCCCGTAGTAGAACATGAGTCCACGGACGAAGGAGTGGAGGAGAAATCCTAACCCGCGGATGAAGTGGGGGATGAACACCATCCTCTCATTGGCTTCCGGGGTGGGGACGATCTGCCCCTTGGTCGAAAGCCGGTGGGCGATTTCCTGGGCCAAGTACACCGCTTCCTGGAGCTCCGTGATGTTTGATAACCCACAAGTATAGGGGATCAATTGTAGCCTCTTTCGATAAGTAAGAGTGTCGAACCCAACGAGGAGCTAAAGGTAAAACAAATATTCCCTCAAGTTCTATCGACCACCGATACAACTCTACGCACGCTTAACGTTCGCTTTACCTAGAACAAGTATGAAACTAGAAGTACTTTGTAGGTGTTGTTGGATAGGTTTGCAAGATAATAAAGAGCGCGTAAATAAAAACTAGGGGCTGTTTAGATGAATACACAACTAAGTTAGTTTCAGTAGAGAGCTTTTTGTCACGAGAAATTTATTTGTCCCTAGGCAATCGATAACTAGACCGGTAATCATTATTGCAATTTTATATGAGGGAGAGGCATAAGCTAACATACTTTCTCTTCTTGGATCATATGCACTTATGATTGGAACTCTAGCAAGCATCCGCAACTACTAAAGATCATTAAGGTAAAACCCAACCTTAGCATTAAAGTATCAAGTCCTCTTTATTCCCATACGCAAACAACCTACTTACTCGGGTCATTGCTTCTGTCACTCACGCCACCCACCATAAGCAAATCATGAACGTATTGCAAACCCTACAGCAGGGATCCCTCACGCTTGCGCGACACGGAGAGCACCATAGGACAGCACCAATAATAAAACATGCAACTCAAACCAATCACAATCATCAATTAACCCATAGGACAAAACGGATCTACTCAAACATCATAGGATAGCCATACATCATTGGGAAATAATATATAGTGTTGAGCACCACGTTTAAGTAGAGATTACAGCGGGTAAAATAGGGGTTACACCGCTGCATAGAGGGGGGAGAGTTGGTGATGACCGCGGTGAAGTTGTTGGTGTAGATTGCGGTGATGATGATGGCCCCGGCGGCGTTCTGGCGTCACCAGGAGAGAGGGGGAGAGAGCCCCCCTTCTTCTTCTTCCTTGACCTTCTCCCTAGATGGGAGAAGGGTTTCCCCTCTGGTCCTTGGTCTCCATGGCATGGGAGGGGCGAGAGCCCCTCCGAGATGGGATCTGTCTCTTTGTCTCTCTCTGTTTCTGCGCGCCTGATTCTGCCCTTTCACCGTTTCTTTTATAACCGGAGATCCGTAACTCCGATTGGGCTGAATTTTGGACACGGTCTCTATCCGGATCTTAGCATTCTTGCGGCAAAAGAAGGGCTCCAACCGCCTTATGTCCACGAGGGTCCATGGCGCGCCCCCTGCCTCGTGGCCCCCTCGGGCATCGTCTCGCGATGATTCCACTTCCCAAAATTCATAAATATTCCAAAAAAAAATCTCCGTCAGTTTTTATCCCGTTTGGACTCCGTTTGATATGGGTTTTCCGCGAAACAAAAAACATGCAACAAACAGGAACTGGCACTGGGCACTGGATCAATATGTTAGTCCCAAAAATAGTATAAAAAGTTGCCAAAAGTATATGAAAGTTGTATAATATTGGCATGGAACAATCAAAAATTATAGATACGACAGAGACGTATCAGCATCCCCAAGCTTAATTCATGCTCGTCCTCGAGTAGGTAAATGATAAAAAAGATAATTTTTGATGTGGAATGCTACCTAGCATAATCTTGATCATGTAATGTAATCATGGCATGAATATTAAGACACGAGTGATTCAAAGCAATAGTCTATCATTTGACATTAAGACAATAATACTTCAAGCATACTAATAAAGCAATCATGTCTTTTCAAAATAACATGGCAAAAGAAAGTTATCCCTACAAAATCATATGGTCTGGCTATGCTCCATCTTCACCACACAAAGCATTCAAATCATGCACAACCCTGATGACAAGCCAAGCAATTGTTTCATACTTTTGATGTTCTCAAACCTTTTCAACTTTCACGCAATACATGAGCGTGAGCCATGGATATAGCACTATAGGTGGAATAGAATATGATGATGGAGGTTGTGTGGAGAAGAAAAAAAGGAAGAAAGTCTCACATTGACGCGGCTAATCAATGGGCCATGGAGATGCCCATCAATTGATGTCAATGCGAGGAGTAGGGATTGCCATGCAACAGATGCACTAAGAGCTATAAGTGTATGAAAGCTCAAACTGAAAACTAAGTGGGTGTGCATCCAACTTGCTTGCTCATGAAGACCTCAGGCATTTGAGGAAGCCCATCATCGGAATATACAAGCCGAGTTCTATAATGAAAATTCCCACTAGTATATGAAAGTGATAACTCAAGAGACTCTCTATATGAAGAACATGGTGCTACTCTGAAGCACAAGTGTGGTAAAAGGATAGTAACATTGTCCCTTCTCTCTTTTCTCTCATTTTTTTTTATTTTTTTCTCTTTTTTTCTGGTGGGCTTCTTTGGCCTCTTTTTTTATTTGGGCTTCTTTGGCCTCTTTTATTTTGATAACCTCACCTGGGACAATGTTCTAATAATGATGATCATCACACATTTATTTACTTACAACTCAATATTACAACTCGATACTAGAACAAAGATATGACTATATATGAATGCCTCCGGCGGTGTACCGGGATGTGCAATGATCTAGCGTAGCAAAGACATCAAAAAAATGGACAAGCCATGAAAACATCACGCTAGCTATCTTACGATCATGTAAAGCAATATGACAATAAATGCTCAAGTCATGTATATGATGATGATGGAAGTTGCATGTCAATATATCTTGGAATGGCTATGGAAATGCCATGATAGGTAGGTATGGTGGATGTTATGAGGAAGGTATAAGGAGGCTTATGTGTGACAGAGCGTATCGTATCACGGGGTTTGGATGCACCGGCGAAGTTTACACCAACTCTCAAGGTGAGAAAGGGCAATGCAAGGTACCGAAGAGGCTAGCAATGATGGAAGGGTGAGAGTGTGTATAATCCATGGAATCAACATTAGTCATAAAGAACTCACATACTTATTGCAAAAATCTATTGGTCATCAAAACAAAGTACTACGCGCATGCTCCTAGGGGGATAGATTGGTAGGAAAAGACCATCGCTCGTCCCCGACCGCCACTCATAAGGAAGACAATCAATAAATAAATCATGCTCCGACTTCATCACATAACGGTTCACCATACGTGCATGCTACGGGAATCACAAACTTCAACACAAGTATTTCTACAGTCCACAACTACCCACTAGCATGACTCTAATATCACCATCTTTATATCACAAAACTATTGCAAGGAATCAAACATATCATATTCAGTGATCTACAAGTTTTATGTAGGATTTTATGACTAACCATGTGAAATGACCAGTTCCTATCAACTCTCTAAATAGATATAAGTGAAGCAAGAGAGTTTAATTCTTTCCACAAAAGATATGACCACGCTCTAACAAATATAAGTGAAGCAAAAGAGAATTCTACAAATGGCGGTTTTCTACGTGAAGAGAAACAGGCAATCCAAACTTCAAATGATATAAGCGAAGCACATGAAGCATTCTATTAAGCCGTACTCAAAGGATATAAGTGAAGTGCAAAGAGCATTCTATAAATCAACCAAGGACTATCTCATACCAGCATGGTGCATAAAATAGAAGTGAAAACTAAATGCAAAAGACGCTCCAAGATTTGCACATATCGCATGAATGAAACGAATCTGAAAACATACCGATACTTGTTGAAGAAAGATGGGATGCCTTCCGGGGCATCCCCAAGCTTAGACGCTTGAGTCTCCTTGAATATTTACTTTTGGTGCCTTGGGCATCCCCAAGCTTGAGCTCTTGCCTCTCTTCCTTCTCCTCACATCGAGACCTCCTCGATCTTCGAACGCTTCATCCACACAAAACTCAACAGAAAGCTCGGTAAGATCCGTTAGTATAATAAAGCAAATCACTACTCTAAGTACTGTTGTAAACCAATTCATATTTTGTTTTTGCATTGTAGCTACTGTAATATAACTTTTCCATGGCTTAATCCACTGATAGAAATCGATAGTTTCTTCAAAACAAGCAAACTATGCATCAAAAACAGAATCTGTCTTAAACAGGACAGTCTGTAATAATCTGAACATTTACCCTACTTCTGGTACTCCAAAAATTCTGACAAAATTAGTAAAATTAAAAAATTTGTATAGAAAGACAGTGAAAAAAGTTTCAGAACCTTTTGACGTTCCAGTAAAAAATGTAAAATCGCGCACTACAGCCAAAGTTTCTGTTCTGCACCGCACAAACCAACAAGTAATCTAAAACATCCTAAAGGCAAACCTTGGCACATTATTTTTATAATACAATGGAATTGTACAAGGGGATAATTATTTTTGTTGAAAATTTTCTGTAATCCAGATTCACAAAGTTTCCGTGAGCATGAACAAAGTTCAAGGCTAGCTCCCACTTTAACAATGCTCGTCTTCCTCACTTTCGCTTTTTCTTTTTGAAAAAGTTTTGGGTTCCCCTCTTTATTTTTTTGTTTTTAAACTTTATAAAAGAACTCAACAGAAATAAATGACTCTCTAAAACTTCTGGGTTGTCTCCCTGGCAGCGCTTTCTTTAAAGCCATTAAGCTAGGCATATAGTTATCAAGTAATGGATCCACCCGGATCCCAAGGTATATCAAAGCCAATTTTAATTAACAATGATTTGTGATTTAGTAGTACGCACAAAGTAACATATATCATGCAACAACGAAGTCTAACTCTCTTCCTATGCATCGGCATGTCATAAAAGAACAATTCATGCACACAAAGTAAAGGCCAATGCATAGTATAAACAGTTTCTTGCAATTTTATCATGTTGGAAAACATAGAGAGGCGGAGATGTAGTTCCTCGCTCATAATAATTCCAAGTAGGAGCAGCAAGCACATGCATATTATATCTATCAAAATCATCATGTGTAGCGGTAAAAGGCAACCCATCAATATAATCCTTAATAAGGGCAAACCTCTCCGATATAGTGTAGTTTGGAGAATTCAAAAAGATAATAGGACTATCATGCGTGGGTGCAATAGCAAAAAATTCATGTTTAACATAGGGAACTATAGCAAGTTCATCTCCATAAGAATAATTCATATTGGCATCTTGGCCACAAGCATAGCAAGCATAATCAAAAACGGATATTTCAAAAGAATCAACGGGATCATAACAATCATCATAGAAATCATCCTTCGGTAAGCACTAAGGGAAGTTAAACAATGTATGAGTTGGAGGGTTACTCTCATTAGAAGGTGGGCACGGGTAGCTAATCCGTTCTTCCTCCTTTTGTTCTTCGCTCTCCTCATCATATTTTTCATCCAATGAGCTCACAGTTTCATCAGTTTCTTCTTCCATAAACTCCTGCAAAATATTAGTCTCTTCTTGGACAGCGGAGACTCTCTCAATAAAATCATCAATATCAGAATTGAATTCATAATTCTCATAGCAATATTTAAGTATAGCAAAAAAATTAGGTCTGTAAACAGCATCATCAAGATTTTCACACTCTTTAAACAAAGATTCAATTTCATAAGCACCCATAAAAGCAACGAATTCTTCTATTTGTTCCACATCATAGTAATCATATATACCATTAGCATAAGAAGCCAAGGTTTTATCATCATTAAATTTGCATGAAAAGGGAAGGTGTGGAGCCTTTATCCTAGAGCAACAAGTATAATCATATCTCAAGCATAGTTCCCGAGCATACCAATGCAACATATGAATTTGATCCCATAATAGTTTCCATTTTTGAGTCAAGCGATAATCCCTAAAGTATTCATGTTGATCCAACGTGTCTCCCATTACATAATTGAATGGGGTTTTCTTAGGATTATCAAAGTAGTACATAATATTTTTCACATAACCAGCATCGAGGGTTTTAGAAGGTTCCCCATCTCCATGAGTAGCAAGTACACCTAATGTTTTTGGTAATTCGTGTTCCATATCCATAACTAAAGATAGAGAACAACTTAGAACAACAAATTAAAACTACTTAGTGATAAATCAAACAAGCACACACGAGAATATTCACCCCACGCTATGACTCCCCGGCAACGGCGCCAGAAAAAGGTCTTGATAACCCACAAGTATTGGGGATCAATTGTAGCCTCTTTCGATAAGAAAGAGTGTCGAACCCAACGAGGAGCTAAAGGTAGAACAAGTATTGCCTCAAGTTCTATCGACCACCGATACAACTCTACGCACGCTTAACGTTCGCTTTACCTAGAACAAGTATGAAACTAGAAGTACTTTGTAGGTGTTGTTGGATAGGTTTGCAAGATAATAAAGAGCGCGTAAATAAAAACTAGGGGCTGTTTAGATGAAGACACAACTAAGTTAGTTTCAGTAGAGAGCTTTTTGTCATGAGAAAGTTATTTGTCCCTAGGCAATCGATAACTAGACTGGTAATCATTATTGCAATTTTATACGAGGGAGAGGCATAAGCTAACATACTTTCTCTTCTTGGATCATATGCACTTATGATTGGAACTCTAGCAAGCATCCGCAACTACTAAAGATCATTAAGGTAAAACCCAACCATAGCATTAAAGTATCAAGTCCTCTTTATTCCCATACGCAAACAACCTACTTACTCGGGTCTGTGCTTCTGTCACTCACGCCACCCACCATAAGCAAATCATGAACATATTGCAAACCCTATAGCGGGGATCCCTCACGCTTGCACGACACGGAGAGCACCATAGGACAGCACCAATAATAAAACATGCAACTCAAACCAATCACAATCATCAATTAACCCATAGGACAAAACGGATCTACTCAAACATAATAGGATAGCCATACATCATTGGGAAATAACATATAGTGTTGAGCACCACGTTTAAGTAGAGATTACAGCGGGTAAAAGAGGGGTTACACCGCTGCATAGAGGGGGGAGTGTTGGTGATGACGGCGGTGAAGTTGTTGGTGTAGATTGCGGTGATGATGATGGCCCCGGCGGCGTTCTGGCGCCACCGGGAGAGAGGGGGAGAGAGCCCCCCCTTCTTCTTCTTCTTCCTTGATCTTCTCCCTAGATGGGAGAAGGGTTTCCCCTCTGGTCCTTGGTCTCCATGGCATGGGAGGGGCGAGAGCCCCTCCGAGATTGGATCTGTCTCTTTTTTTCTCTCTGTTTCTGCGCGCCTGATTCTGCCCTTTCACCGTTTCTTTTATAACCGGAGATCCGTAGCTCCGATTGGGATGAATTCTGGACACGATCTCTATCCGGATATCAGCTTTCTTGCGGCAAAAGAAGGGCTCCAACCGCCTTACGGGGTGGCCACGAGGGTCCAGGGCGCGCCCCTGCCTCGTGGCCCCCTCGGGCATCGTCTCGCGATGATTCCACTTCCCAAAATTCATAAATATTCCAACAAAAATTCTCCGTCAGTTTTTATCCCGTTTGGACTCCGTTTGATATGGGTTTTCTGCGAAACAAAAAACATGCAACAAACAGGAACTGGCACTGGGCACTGGATCAATATGTTAGTCCCAAAAATAGTATAAAAAGTTGCCAAATGTATATGAAAGTTGTATAATATTGGCATGGAACAATCAAGAATTATAGATACGACGGAGACGTATCAATGTTATCCTCCGTGATGGAGGAGGCCATCCACTTGCCCTACGCTCCAGATCTGGACATGGTCGGAGTGCTTTTTTTAGGGCGGAAAGGGTGGAAGCTTGGGCGCTGGAGCTCGAGAATGGATGGGCAGAGAGGAAGAAGGCGTGGGTGAAAGAGTGGATCTTTATCCTGTTATAAAGGCAGCGAATATCAAGCGCCTCCCCACTCGCCTTAAAGCTCGCCTATTCCCCAAGGGTCCTGCGGACGGCGCGGTTGGATTACCCACACCTGTATTGATGAGAATCCCGCGATAAGGGGATACGACCTCTACTTCGACACGACGTGCCAATGAAAGCCGCATCTCGAAACATGGAGCGGCAGGCTAAAAAACGGTTCGAAATAATGACCGGGCAGGAACATAACGTCTTGCTACAAAAGTTGTCAGTAGATGGGACTTGTGAAATATTATACTCTGTGCGGCTGTGTGTGGTGCCGGTTTTGCAGAGCCGGACACGTTTCCTGTGTTCGAGGACTACTTTGGAGTATTCGGAGGAGGAACCCGCATTGCAATGCTGAAGACAATCTGCGTGCCGGACACATCATCATTGAAGCCTGGTTCAAGGGCTACTGAGGGAGTCCTGGATTAAGGGGTCATCGGGCGTCCGGGCTATGCAACGTAGGCCGGACTAATGGGCCATGAAGATACAAGACAGAAGACTTCTTCCCGTGTGCGGATGGGACTCTCCTTGGCGTGGAAGGCAAGCTTGGCATTCGGATATGAAGATTCCTTCCTCTGTAAACCGACTCTGTACAACCCTAGGTCCCTCCGGTGTCTATATAAACCGGTGGGTTTAGTCCGTAGGGGACAATCATAATCATATTCATACAGGCTAGACATCTAGGGTTCAGCCATTACGATCTCGAGGTAGATCAACTCTTGTAACCCCCATATTCATCCAAGATAATCAAGCAGGAAGTAGGGTATTACCTCCATCAAGAGGGCCCGAGCCTGGGTAAACATCGTGTCCCTGTCTCCTGTTACCTTTGATCCTCAGACGCACAGTTCGGGACCCCCTACCCGAGATCTGCCGGTTTTGACAGCGACAGTTGTCGAATGGGTTTAGCTCGACGGCCGGCATGGTCGTGCTGGCACGACGGTAGGCATCGCGCAGCCACAACACGTGCGTGGAAACTTGGTCCACAAGTGGCTGAGGCGATCCTGGACCTCGTCACGATCGACCCGCTCGCGCTCCAGCCGGCTCCCCTGACGGCCTATCGTATCTCCCGCTTTCTGCAGCAACGCCGCCGACGCCTCGAGCATCTTTCTGGTGGACACCTGCCGCTTTTGAAGATCCGTGAACTCCCACACATAACGGAGGAGCATGGCACTCTCTCCTCCTTGAGCTCACGGAGCTCCACGTCCTTGGCCCTGAGCTCCGCATCCTTGGCCCGGAGCTCCCGTGTCAGGCGCCTCACCTCAGACTCCGTGATCTGTTGCGCCGCCATGGCACCAGGTAGAAGCAATGGGGAGAGGAAGCAAAGGGGGCGAAACGGCTGAAAGGCAATGCAATCTACGGGAAGGTGGAGGGAGCCAGCCAAGGAGCGGGGTGAATATTTTGGTTTTCACCATGGGAAAACACCAGTCGATGACTTTCACATCAGCGAGCAGTGGGTTTTACAGGTGGAGTCATCATGACTAATTGCTGCCGCGCCTGCTCCCGTCAATCAAAAAATTAAAAATGCTGCCGCGCCTGCTCCCGTCAATCAAAAAATTAAAAATCCTGCCGCGCCTGCCGCACCCAAAGACCAGAGCAACGCCGCGGTGGATATTTATATTTACCTGCCAGCGAGGAGATAAAAAAGGGATTTTTACATCTGTGCCCCTGGTTCCTTAGCCATACTCATTTGTCCCCACGTTCTTAACTTTTGCTCACTTTTCCCCACTCCCGTGCCCAAAACCCTCAGAACTGGTCACAAATGGTGGATGCCGTCGGGTCAGTGCTTTGACCGTTAACTCTGACGAGTGGGGCCGCGCTGACTGTGTTGCTCGTTGGGACGGTGCCGCTGTTCGCCCGTTGGGCCGTCGTTAGACTGTTGGGCCGTGCGCGGGCCGCAATGCCAGAAGCCTGTTATGCATGCACAACATGTCTAGCTAGCCTGCTATGCATGCACGTAGCTAGCCTACCTGCATGCGCCACTGCCCGCGCCACGATGCGTTGACCGGTCTCTTTTTCACGGGAGCCGCTGGTTCGTCTCATCTCCCACGCGTGTCTCCTCGATGTAGATTAGTTTCACACTTTTCGATCCACCCGCATCTATTCAACGTGGCAATTAAAACCTGTTGGCAATTAAAGTGGCATATCGATCGATCGAGGCAACTCGTTTGAACGTAAGCGCGGCCGATGCCACTCCCCTTCCCTTCCCCTTTCCCTATTTAAACCAGCACCCCTCCACCTATTCTCTACACATCCATTTGTGCCGCCCCCTTCTCTTCTTCACCCAAACCCAGAGCACTCTCAAAGCAAGGCGAGGATGCAGTACAACGGCCCCACCTTCCAGCTCCCACCAACCGTGCCGGAGAGACGGTATCCGGCCGATGTCGTCTTGGAGAGGACGCCCCGCGTGTGGGCATTCTCATGCTGGAGGGGTGCAAGGGGGTTTGCCCAGTGGTTCCTTGGTGCGGGCTCGCCGGTGATGTTCCGACTGGAGGAAGTGCGCTCAAACTCTAGGACTCCGCCGATAGGGCTCACCGTCACCTTCACCAACAGATTTGATGTGTGCTACCTCCTTGGCAAGGTGTTTTGGTGTGGATGCAAATTCATCGCATTCACAACCCACAACATCTTCACAAACTTCGCTACATCTTCCCCACCCGCGACGGTATGCACAACATCCCCTACTACATCGGCGAGGACGGCATGGAGAGGAGGAGCAGTGAAGAGGAGGCGCAGTGAAGATGGTGGTGAAGGCCCGGTCTCGTGAGCTTGTCATGCCCTAGGGTGTTAGGGATTTTTATCTTTTATATATTTCTATCTTAATTATGTCGTTGGTTGTATCGTGAACTTGTTATCTCTGTCGTGTTATCCCATAAGAACTATGTTATGCTTGCAACCCTTATTTGATATGTCATTGGTTATTTTTTTGCTTGCTATTTCTATCTTATTTGACGTGAGATATCGCTAGATGGATATGGTGCCGTACGCGAGCCCTTATGCTAAACCAATCAATGAAAGGGTATCACTCAATAAAAACCAGCAAGTTTTCGGGCTAGCCTTGTAAAAATGGTTGGAGGGTAGCCCATTTGTCTTGTTATATTCATGGTGTGTACTTGTGTAGGTCAATTTTAAATGGCCCATTTAGAGTAGGGTCAAGTTTTTGCACGCGCGGATAATGGACTAGTTGAAGTGTCAAAAAGGAAACTAAAGCTAGAAAAATGAGCCATGTTGATGTTCAAAAGAAGAAGAAGAAAAGCCAATTTTTTTGAATTGTTGGTGGCCCTATTCCGTATATTGTATGAACAAAAACAAGCTAATTTTTGAATAGTTTGTGGCCTATGCTATGGTTTAGGGCACCCTCTGTTTTATGTAAGAAGTATGCTATGGTTGCTACCTATTTTCTATGTTATGGATGTATGCTTGCTACGTGAGATATCGGTAGATGGATATGGTGCCGTAGCCGAGCCCTAGACATGCTCTCTAGATGGATATGGTGGCTAATGGTGCAACCGGACTATTTTATGGGATTATTTTAGACATGGTTTCAGATGCATATCATGATCTACATAATTAAGTCTGACATGCTCTTAATAAAAAAACAAAAACAAAATTTCTTGTATACAATATTTGTATTTTTATTCCAACAAAAACATGTTTATAATGCCCGCATGTCAAAAAATCAAAGTGTTGTGCCGTAGGCTATATACAGAAGGAAAATTCCATGATATGTACAAATAAATTTGACATGGGCAAGTCCAACAATAAAAGGGGATTTACCATGGCAATAATCAAGGAAAAAACAGAGCCAGCGCATGCACTATTTTCTAGGCCTCTTTTATCTTTGTGGGCCTTCGGCACTCAACACAATGATACGGCCCAACGCAATTTGGGTCCTAGAACTATGTTTTTTTTTTCTGCGGTCTGTGTTGTCTGACGAAACTGAAGAAACTGAAAGTGTACAAAACTGAAGAAACTGACATGATCCACAAATTAAGCATCACAGAGCATAGAGCACATGATCCACAAATTAAGCAACACGGAGCATAGAGCACATGATCCACAAATTTAACCAAATCCTAGAGCACATCACACCACACTAATAACATCTCTAACGAGTGATGACTAGCAAGTAAGCAAATCCTAGAGAAACTACACAAAAATAAAAGGGATAAAATCCTAAAGCTACCAGATTCGCCTGCTTGTTCAATTGAATCATTTGCTTCAAGTTCTTGTTCATCTTCTTTAATTCCCCCTTCAGATCTGCATCCCCAACTGTCAGAGCAGCACTTTCAGAGACCAATTCATTGGTGCCGCCGGCAGATTGAGCTCCCGGGTTGGGGCCCCATTGAATTGAATCCGCTTAACGTAGTCATCCAGCCATTCAAAATGTGTGCATTTCTTCACGATCCGAAATGAAAACATGAACCCTAAATCCTAGATCGGCGCTGCATGCGCAAGGTTCCCGTTCATTTCATATTACTTCCGGGCTGGCCAAGCTATCGTCGGGTGGAACTTTCCTTCAGAAAAAATTAAAAGCAAATAGAAAAAGAAATTAGAGAAAAATCATGAGATCCAACCTGCCCCTCTGGCTTGCTCTCGCATTTCATGAACTCGCGCCCATAGTTGCCATTCTTGACCTCCTTCGAAGTCAACTGTATCAGTGGTGCGCTGCGTGGGCAGTCAGGACATCGCTCCATGGGAAGTGGACCATACTGGGTCCAAGAGGGGCGGGAGGCTGAAGTGGAGCTCGACATATCGCCCAAACTCACCGGAGAAGAAGAAGCAGAGGAGTGGCTCCTATTGTTGCCGGAGAAGAAGAAGCAGAGGAGTGGCTCCTATTGTTGCCGGAGAAGAAGCAGAGGAGTAGTGGGTCCTCTCGTCGCTGCAGAATAAGCACCAGAAGGAAGGGGAGGCACATCCAACAAGTCTTCCGGATCGCCCCACGATCCAACGATGCAGAGCCGTCTATGTGATCCAACGGCGCGAAGCCTGCACGCAGCCTGTCCTCGGAATTCCTTCTAGAAGACCACATCTGAGGGCAGTCGCTTGGCGCTAGGGTATGATCGGACGGTTGACATCGGAGCTAGGGTTAGGCAAAACCCCGCGGGGTTTAGAGGGGTTTTGAGCTGGTCAACGGGGTTTCCAAGGCTTTGACTGAGCATAACTAATTTTAAAAAATATCGAAAAACATGAAACCTTCGTCGTTCATCATTTTATAAGACACACTAACGAGGAAAAATACTAAACTTGGTATACAAACATTTACCAAAAACCTAGCTAGCACGATCGAGGTCAAATGAGCACCATTAATTTAAAAAAATAATAAAAAAATATATAAAACCTACGCACAATGTTGTCTTGTGTGACATTTTACCCACTAAAAATCATAAACTTTGTCTGTGCACATTTTCATGAAAAAACCTTCACACATATGAGCTATCACGTACAACGTTTCATAGAGACCAAGGACAGGAGGTAGGGTTCCCTTCGGTTTTTGAAAATTAAAAAAAATCACCAAAGCTTGATTTCGAAGTGAATAAGAAGGATCTGAACTTAGTTTTCTATTAAAGTATATTTGTTTCAAAAAATGTAAAAATAGAAAGATTAATTCAATAAATAGTGATTCTTTGAATCTACACTATATAGATTGAATAGGTGTTAATAAAAAATATACGGCTCATTAGGAGTAGGTCCAAAAAAACTTGATTACAAATGGGGCTGCTTACCCTAGCTTGGGAGCTCATTTGGAGCAGATTCTCATGACTACAAGTTTTACCATGCAAAAGAGATCGAATTGATCACCTAACGTTTATAATAGTTCAACAAACTTTGCAGCTCACGCCACGGGGGAATGGACTTCAAGTGTTGGTTCAAATTCAAAGTTTGCCTAAAATTCAAATTCTACCTCAAATTTCACATCAAATTACAAATAGAATTATTACACCTTAGAAGTTTTCACCCTTATTACAAATACTTAAAGTTCAAAGTTTATGACTTCCATTCAAGTTCAAATTCAAATCTTTGCCTTACTCCTTGTGTTCCGGGATGGGTTAACCGTCTTGCTTCTGGTTTCCCTGGCTGGGTTATTTTGTGCTTTTGAAAGCTTTCTCTTGTTGCTTCTGATCTTCACTTCTGGTGGTGGCAGTTTTGCTGAGCTTTGACTGACCAAGAAAGTGATGACCAGTTGACGGTCATCTATGGGTTCACTCATCCTTAAAGGAACTTCAGACAAAATAACTTCCTCCTCTCTTATAGCTTCAAAACCTTCATAAGCCATGGTTTCAAATTCTGCATCAGATGATGGTTCAACCGATGAAGTTTCTTCCTCTCTTGGTCTTTTCTGTCCTGTGCCTTAATTAACCTAGACCTGGGTCAAATTGAGCTTAGTCATCGATAAAAAAGAGAACAAATGCAAAAAAGGAAATGTTGCACACGTACCTCGCTGCTACTTCAGTTGCTTCATTCTCCTCTATACTTGCTGCATTTTCCTCTGCTGCTGCATTCTCCTCTGCATTTGCTGCTGCCCATTGTTCCTCTTCTCCAAATGATGCATCAACTGGATTGGTACAACGCCTAGCAATATGCCCTAGGATACCACATCTTTTGCACTTACGTTGTTTTTTTACGCGTCCCTCTTCACCAGCTCTTATCCTGTTTTTCCTTGGTCTTCCTGGTGGTCTAGTCAGTACAGGAGAACAGAGTTTGAACCCTGGGTTTACTATGTTCCATTGGTCTTTTCCCAAGAGTGCGGGCACATTTTCAGCATAAGCAGCCCTAAATTTGGCAACAGAGAAATATTCAGAGCAATACTGATCAACTTCACCATCTTCACCTCCAATAACAGTCATGAGATGTAGGGCATGTATGCACAGCTTCCCGCGGATCTGCCATTGCCTACAACTGCATTCATTAGTTGCAAGGTTCACTAGATATCTCCATTCCCTATTTTTACTGTCTGTGTATGTCACCTCAGCCTCGTATGTTGACGGTCGAATGCATTTCATCCTTAGTCCTCTTGCCTTGGCATGCAATGCCTTAATTAGAGATGGGAGCATAAGATGGCCAACATATTGTGTTTCTGCAATTCTTTTACGAAGAGCCATCTTTATCATGATCCTCTGCCTGATCTTATCAAATGCTTGCCACAACAAAAGCCCTTTCACTGACTTGAACTTTGCATTTAAACACTCAGCGAGGTTATTGGTCACATAGTCTACTTTGCAGATTTCATTGAATTTGACCACAACTTTCCATGATCTTCATCCATGTACTCCTTCACCAAAGGATTGTGAGCATACAACACTCTCAAATGGTGCTCATGCTTCCTCAAGCTGCATGTGTATGATGCTGGCCATAGGTTCTCATCATAAACTTTGCCTCTGAATTTCTTTTTAAAGTTTTGCGCTAGGTGTCGCATACATTCCCTATATTCCAGTCCAGGGAATACAATTTCTACTAGAGTTTCTAAACCCTTGCAAGCATCTGTGTGTATAACTAAACCTGAGGGTGTACCTATAATGTTGCGCAACTGCTGCAGAAACAAGACACAACTCTCCTCGGACTCTACCTCCAACACACCAAATGCAACTGGGAATAGCCAGTTGTGTCCATCAACTGCAAAAGCTGCTGCTAGCTGGCCTCTCCATCTTCCATTCAAAGCAGTTGCATCAATAGCCAAATAGGGCCTACAACCATTCGGAAACCCCTGCCAGCAAGCCTTCAAACAAACAAAAGCCCTCCTGAAGCACTCCTTCTCCATTGCCTTCCCTTTTAATTTGTACTTAACTGTATGCTTGTCAATCTCTACAACACTCCCTGGACTAGCCGTCTCCACTTCAGCTTTGAAGGTGTAAAGCAACTGAAAACTCTCATTCCATGGACCATTAATCCTATCAAGAGCCCTTTCCTTAGCATAGAAAATCCTCATGTAAGGTATATTAATCTTGTACTTCTCAAATAGCTTCCCATGGAGTGTTGTTGGACCAATTGTTGGTGTTTCCCTCACCCAATCCAAGATTGCATCTGCCACCCACCTAGTCTTTGCAAGCTTAGATTTGTCCTTTCCCCCTCCCCCTCCAGGTGGGCAAGTGTGCCCGTGTGGGTTGCTTTTTATCTGAAACAAAATGAAAAATGATGTCAAATACAATTAAGAAATAGTACACATGATCTGAATATAGAATGGATAAATAATCTGATAAAAAGATTCTATTGTAATACCTGAATCAATTTGCTCTTTAGCATAGTGGATGCATGCAACCTCCACCTACACCTATCATAAGGGCAATGAACAGTGAATCTTCTTGGCTCACTCCTATCAACCTCATAGGAGTTTTCAGTGAGAATGCAATATGTAGTCACTGCATTACGACAGTCCACCATCAATTCAAATACGGTTCCTGGAGTAAGCTCAGGATTCTCTCTGTTCCACTCAATTGTTGGCATGTCCTCACCATCATATTCTTGTAAAACTAAGGAGTTGATGTTCTCCTCCCTCTCTTCATCGTCAGTGTCATCAAATCTAGCACGCCTGCTAGGCTCCTCTGCATATTCATCTTCCACTGCCTGTTGACTAACTCTATCTACCAGTTCAGGGAATAGAATCTCATCCTCATCATCATGTCGAGGCACTTCCTCGTTAGGCTCTGCATCTACTTCTACATCAGGTGCAGAAGGGAGAGGAGAAGTGGCAGAATTAGCGGTAGCCGACATGTTGTGGCTTTCAGAACCACTAGGTTTACTTGGTCTCGACCTACAAGGAGTGCGAGGACGCTCGCTATTAGCAGAGACAGATGATGTTTGAACATCCTTCCCCTTCGGGATACATTGTTTGCGTGCTTGAAGCAGACCAATATGGATTTTACCGAAACAGCTGTCAGCATTCAAACTAAATAGCAATCCCAGATGCTCATCACAAGTTAATGGGACAAATCTCTGCTCGGTACTATCGAAATATCTCAGTTCAACAGCATCGGCAGGGCTCCACGGATACTCACAACAGAGTGCCTCACGGAAATCTGTGAACGAAACGCTGGTTTCTACCACTTTAGGATAGAAAAACCCAGAGATCAGACACGGTTTAGTTCCACGCAACTCGCTAGTTTCCATTCTAACCGCCAGCCGAAAAGCAAGTGCAGGATCAACCCTATTCGATTGAGATAAGATAAAGGGCGCAGTTAGGCCGAATTTTTTCAGATAAATTGCACGGATTCACGCTAACGGTGGTCAAATACAGCCTAATTTACGGATCTCCTAATCAATTTGAGAGCAAAACGATGCTTACCCAGGTGGAATCCATGAATTATCCGCCTCTGATTCGACCCAATCATCTCCACGGTCGATGGGCCGGACGGGGTGCTCCCCCGACATCGCTTCCTAATCCTAGATGGGGAGAGAGGGTAGATGCGGCGGAGGCGGCACGACGGTGGCGGAGGCGGCATGACGGTGGCGGAGGGGGTGGCGCGGAAGCGAGTCGATCTGATTCAGGTTACAGTGAGGGGGAACCTACAGTGAGGGTCAGTTTCGTGGCCCCACTGGTTAGCACGTAATGGTCAAAATGTGGACTCGGCCCTACGCGGCCCCACTCGTTAGAGTTAACGGTCAAGCCATTGACCCGACGACAACATCCGCTGTGACCAGTTCTGAGGGTTTCAGCCAAGGGAGTGGGGAAAATTGAGCAAAAGTTAAGATCGTGGGGATGAATGAGTAGAACTAAGGAACCAGGGGCACGAAAATAAAAAACCCATTAAAAAGGGGTGAAAAAACAAATGTGGCGGTGGCCTAGCTAATCGGTCGCACTAGCCCAACTAGCTAGCCACCATGCTTCACTGATGTACTCGTTGGGAAAGGTGGTCTTTCGTGATTTGATGAATCATTTAGTTGCTTCGGCGCTATGACCGAGGAGGACCCAGAAAACGCGCGGTAGGGCGTCCCACGTCTTGGCAAGGAAGAATATATGCATGCACCACCCGGGAGGACCCCGAAACCGCACGGCAGGGCGTGCCACGTCTCGGCACGAAGGAAAAATGTGCGTGCAAAATTATACTGTATCAGACGTACTACCTATGGTTCGACCTCGGGACCCAACCAGTCGGTCGAAAACACCCCACTAGCCACACAGCTTCATCATGCTAACATGGCACGGAGGATAGGTGTGGTTAGCTTCGTCTCGACCAGCCACAACGTCTCCTGTTCTAGGCGTTTCTTCTATTTTCCAAGCTATTTTTTAGTTATAATAACACCACGGCAAGCTAGCGCCGCTCTGCGTGTGTGCCCGTGCGTCTAAAGGTTAGACAATGGAGAGGAGAGAGAGATCGCAAACCTGGGACCCACTAGTAAGTGAGTCAATGGTCATGCACGTGTTGACGAGCCACTCCCTCTGCTCTACTCAACGTAATACTGTATAAAATCAAGTTATAGGACAAAGCCAACAACCGTTGTTGTTTCAGGCTATCGACTTATGCTTTGTAGTCTAGGTTGCCAGTTTGAATCTCGACTTTTAGATTTGTTGGTTTTAGGTCCAAATTTGATCAATGACAAGTGAGACCCCCGTGTGTTGTTCCGATCAGTGTAGGATGGTTTGTTTGAACAAACATTTTGTGCGGTTAGATAAGTAACGACACGAGTTACACGTATTTTGCAAGTTTACGAACAAAAATGACAGCGGCATAGAATATCACATCCACCCCGCAGTTTAGATGCTATGGTGATACGAGTTTTTACATCGTTGGAACTGAGATCCAATGGCTTGGGAGTAGTCTTTGTAATTTTGCGCAATTTCCAAACTCTCCAAGGTTCTTTTTTTCAAATAAAACATTCAGGCCTCGTGTGTGCCGCTGCATCTTGGATCCAACGGCTCCCCGTTGCTCATATTAGGTGCTCCCCGTAGCTTAATTAGCCGATACGATGATACGAGCATCTAGGTCGTACGGTATGTGATCAGATGCCACATGCGTAGTACTTGTACTTTCTACGCAATTCCCAAACTCTCTCAGGCGTATATTGCAAAAACATTCAAACCTCCTACTGTGAGCCGTTAGATCTTCGTGAACTCGTATCACCATAGAATCTACGGTGCGGGGGCACCTCATATTCTCCCCTGCGAGAAAACATCAGGTGCTCTCGCAGCTTGGACGCTACGGTGATACGAGCTTCGAGGTTGTTTGATCTGAGATCCAATGGCATCTGAGCAGTCTTTGTGCTTGTAAGCAGTGGCCGAACTCTTTGGTGGTTTTTCTGCAAAAAAACATTCAAACCACCGAGGAGTTGTTGGGTCACAAATCCAACGGCTCCGAAGAGCTTGTATCACCAAAGCATCTAAGGTGTGGTAGCACATGATATTCTTACATACAGGAGAATATGATGTCCTCCTTCATCTTAGATGCTACGGTGATACGAGCTTCGAGGTCGTTGGATATGGGATCCAAGGGCATCTGAGTAGTTTTTGTACAAATTGTGTGCAATTCTCAAACTCATCAAGGTTTCCTGTAAAAATATTAAGACATTCTGTCAGCTGCTATATCTTAGATCTACAAGCTCCATGGAACTCGTATCAGTATATAGCATCTAAGGTGTGGGGGCACATGATATTCTCCCGGGGAGGAGGGGGGTGCAGAACCAATCGGTGTTTGGGAGGGTGGGGACAAATATAATCTAAACAATCCTAAACACAACTTCACAATTTTATCTAAGGTCGAGGGGTCAACCCCCGACAATCTACATAGCTCCGCATAAACACAACATTTGCATGTACTGTAGCACTAGACTTAATATTCATGTTTCAGTTTCCTGCTCATTTTAAATATTGGATTGAGGACTATGCATGTCTTACATTTTACTCCCTTCGTTCCTAAATATTAGTCTTTTTAGAGATTTCAAATGGACTGCCACACACGGATGTATATAGACATATTTTAGAGTGTAGATTCAGTCATTTTGCTCCGTATGTAGTCACTTGTTGAAATCTCTAAAAGACTAATATTTAGGAACAGAAGGAGTATTTTTGAATTCGTGTCATACATGCATGGTTTGGAAAAATAGATGCACTATACTTATTGGATTGTTGTTGTGTTTGTGTGTGTGTGTGTGGTCATATGCTTGATACATACAAAGTTTTCTCACCACCATACCGTTCATCTTTTAAATTTGAATTTGCAATGAAAAACTTACTAGGGATACCATGAAATGTGAAATCCACGTTGAGATCACTATATCACAAACTCACTCTAATTAAAGAACATGTCATAAATCAATTACCACGTTGAGATTACTATTTGCAAGGAAAATACGGGCATTGTAATACACATAGATTCATTCGGCAATTTAAAAGATTCATTTCGTATACTCGAATGGTAGGACCCAATGGCGTACCAGCCAGACCTTTGCTCGTGTTGATCCTGAAAAAAAACCCGGGCTTGTGTCCTTCTGGTGGTGTGCGTGGTACGCACATTAGCCAACCCCAACCAGTCGAGCTTCCGCGTTTCGAGTCGAAATATCTGGCGGACAGAATTCCACCCCTAGGAAATTCCCCTCATGTCCCCGGTCCATAGTGACTACCGATGAACAATGGAGGGATGCTTTAGTAACTAGACAACATTACCTACCGTGCGGAGCACGGTTCAATTCCCTCGGTCACCGCTACCCAAGGTCACCTGTCAACTGCATTTCCTAGTACTAATAGGAGTACTACACCAGGATGAGCACATAATTGAGCGGTTTTGTTCGTGCCTAGTACTTGACTTAATATATCGGGCAATGCACTGGTACGGAGGGATTATCCTTTTACTCTGCATATATAACTTGTCTGAAGTCTAACTAAGCAAAATGTTTGACCAAATCCTTTCTTAAGAAGCACAACGGGAAAGATGCATCGCTTGAAAATTTATTGCATGATGCAGGTTATGATATTGTTTCGAATCCTGGATTTTAAATTTTAGAAAATCCAGAAGTGACCAGAAATCATGAAACTGAGCATGGTCACGTGATATGGCACAAATTCCTACGTAATTTTTTCTTCAATTTGAGACAGGCTGCTTATGTGAAGTTGCACAAATGAAGAGCCAAGGTATTTTGGAAAAAAGACCTATCACGTTAAGGCGAAAATTTTTCACTATTGAAACCATGGGCGTTTACGTGCCGCCACGAGTCCCGCTTCTCATCGGCAGATGCCGTCCGAGCAAGCATGTGAGTCGCCGGGAGGCGTGCGAGCAGACCGCGGCGCCGGCTGACAGGAGGCATGCGAGCAGACCACTGCTCAGGCTCACCGGGAGGCGAGCCCTTTGACCAGGCTCCGCCGCCCACCTTCGTCTCAACTGCTCCCACTTTTAATGTCGCCGGCGCCGCAGTTTAAAATCAACCCCGCACTACCCGGTATCGCTACAATCTTCTCTCTTCCTCTCCGATTCTCCTATCGTCTACCTCCAACCAGCCTGACCTAACCGTACGCCATGCCGCATCACGATGGTCGGCCCTTAGTCTTCCAGTTTCCTGAGGAAGACACCCAGCCAGAGTCTCAAGAACATAAGGCGCTTTGGGACGAGCTTGAACTGGCCTTGCGGGAAGACTCCGCCCCTGTCCGCACTCCCGTTCTGGCTCCCGTCGCCCCGACTGCGCCAGCGCCCATCACCGTGGCATTGATGGGCTGGGAGCCGCACATTGTCGCCGAGCCTGATGCCACGGGGTTCCACGAGGTCCCCGCCGACTTTCACGCGCCCGTGCACCTGCCAGCGCATGCTCCTACGCGTGCACTGACGTGTGCGCCCGTGCCGGTGCCCGTGCACACAAATGTCTCCGCCGCGCCGTTGCCAGCACCTGTCCCCGCGCAGGTGCCAGTGCCCCCCTCAGCGGCGTGGATGGCCGCGGTCGACCGCTTCCTTGCACCAACGCCAGTCGCCTCCTCCCGCTAGTTGACTTGCTCCTGGAGACTGAAGTCTAGAACATTGTGGCCTTCCTTGAAGCTAGGGCCAACGTCTAGGAGTACGCCAACAATGGCGCAAGACGTCGTCGTCGGTCAGTGGCCCGACGACACACAGAGCACGGCAGAGGAGCCGCTTCCCACAGCAAGACGCCCCCGCCGCCGCCGCGTAATCTAAATTTTCCATGAAAGACATTCGGATTGCCATGCTTAAAATCCAAACATTTATCATTTCCGTTTATTTTAGATCGATCGTCGTATGAATGTAACGTCGGAGTCAGACTGAATGAAATCTATGGTTTGATCGATTGAATGTTCTGCTAGAGCCGTATCAAATTAAATATAAAACGTCATCAGGCCACATGTATTCCTTCTGATCCAACGACCTAGACTGCTTCAATGTCGAGCGCTTAACACGTTTAGCGCGCAGTTAATTTCATGCCAAAAAATAGTGCTAATCACATAATAACACGCAAATAATATCCTACTTAATATCCGCATGCACTTAATATACTTCCAAATTAACGTGCATTGCACGTACACATTGACTAGTACTACTAGTACGTGAAACTGGTGCCGTAACTTGTGAACGCGTCCAGATATGGTCAACGGCAACATCGCCCGCGAGTTCTTTGTGTTTTCCCATGCGTCTAAACGCAGAAGGGGAAGAGAGAGAGAGAGAGAGAGCACACATGGAACCCACTAGTAAGTGAAGGAGAATAGTACTACGTGCTAACGAGCCGGTCCCACTAATGTACTAAAAATAATATTACATGTTATCCATTAAATAGGCTGTGGTAATATAAAAACTTTATATGAACAAAGGGGGGTACAACAAACATTGCTGTTCTACATATGTTGCCTATTGACGTGCGGCTTGAAGGGCCTGGTCGCATGTTCGATCCCCGTCCTTTATTTTTTAATTTGTATATGGGTCCAAATTTGTTTCATGACAGGTGGGCCCCTCGGTGTGTAGTTTGTAGCACTTTAATTTGTGGGTCGAAATTTGTTCCATTCCAGGTGGACTATCGGTGTGTAGTTTTGTAGCTTATTTGTAATAATTAAAGAGAACAACAGAGTTTTTTGCAATAATACCATGGTGCGACGTTGAAGGCGAGAAAGGACGTGCGAGAGAGCGATGACCGAGCCAGAGGGAAATCAATTGGGGGAGGTGCGGGGGTTGCAACGGTGTTCAGAGTAGTTGTGGGCCAAATGCTACGAAAATATAATCTAAACCCACCGGAATAAATGCCTACACAAATTAATCCAAGGTTGGAGTCCCCCTTGCAATGTAAATACCTCCGGCTTTGCGAGGATGGAGAGGTAGCTTCAATGTGTGGTAGATACGTTGTGAGAAAGCGAGGTCAATCGAGAGACATATAGATAGAGAGACAAAGTGAGTGTGGTCCGACATTCATTGAAAAGATATATATGCTCTGGAGAGATATTGTCGGATTGAGCTTTTGAGAAGGGTGAGCGCTGTAAGATAGAGCTTGAGAGATGATCCAGCCACAGACATGTAGATATATTTTGTGTGTTGGAGGAAGCAAGGTCAATCGATTACATATATAAAGGGAGAGAGATTGAGCGAGTGTGGGTCGTCGTGCGATCGAAAGAGTGAGACAGGTTGGAGAGAATGACCTAGATAGACAATGTGCATGGGAGAGTATACAATATGAATATGTCGATTTGGGCTCAAACATGGAGATATATTGTTTGTGTCCGAGAAAGAGCGAGGTCAATCGAGACATACAAAGAGAGAGAGAGAGAGGGAGAGAGCGAGCGAGAGAGAGAGAGAGAGAGAGCGAGCGTAGCCCGCCATGAGGTCGAAGAGTGGGGGCGGCTTGGATGGACTGACCTAGATAGACAATCTGCATGAGAGAGTATAGAGTGTGTTGATCGAGGCCTGAACAGGGAGATATATCATTTGTGTGTGAAAGAAAACGAGGTTAATCGAGACTCAGATAAAGAGAGCGAGATTGAGCGAGTGTGGCCCGCCGTGCGGAAGAAAGAGTGAGACAGTCTCGAGGTAGTGACCTAGGTAGACAACGTGCGTGCGGGCGCACGAGAGGTTGGGGGGCTAGATAGGCAATGCATGTATCTAGCGAGAGAGGGTGGGAGGGAGAGAGAGGGAGAGCTCGGCATGGGGTGTAATGGCGGGTGTGTGAGGTAAATACATTTGGTAACAGAGTGGAAAAAAGGGGGTTGTGTAGTTGAGAGAGTTAGAGATCGAAACATGGAGAGAAAGAATGAACATGTGTGGAAACCGGGGCGGTGGTTAGGAGAGGAAGATTGACCGATACAGGAAGTATGTAGCGTGTGTGCCGACGGGAGGTGGGGGTGGGGCTAAAAACAACATTTGAATGTAGATAGTATGAGATTTAATATCGATGTTTCAATTCCGTGTACATTGTAAGATTTGAACTAAGGACCATACATATGGGTAATTATTTCGAATTCATGCCATACTAGGTTTGGAAAAGTTGACATTGACTCGATTGTTGTGCTATTTTGTAGGTCATATGTTTGAATCCATCCAAAGTTTTCTCACTACCATGGTGTTCATCATATACATATGAATTTGTATTAAAAAAGTAGCATGGATACCGTGAAATACGAAATCCACATTAGAATTGGAGATTGCTATGTGACACACACTCTAATTCAAATAACTAATTATGTGACACACACTCTAATCCACGTTAGCGTGGATACCGTTTCGGATTTTTTTTCAAATAACTCCTCACTAATTAATTTATAGTATCTCGTTTCGAATGACTAATTATTTGCAAGGAAAACACGGGCATGGTAATACATACAGATTCGTTTGCATTCTCAAATGTAGGCGCACCAGGCAGACCAGGGTCGTGTCCTGGTGGTCGCGTGTGTCGTACGGACGCTTAGCACCCAGCCACACACCCCCTCCCTCCCTCCCCCCTCCCCCCAAAAAGAACAACGACAAAATAAGTCCGCGCTTCCACGTTTCGGATTGAAATATCTGGCGGCCCCAATTCCAGCCCTGCAAAATCTCCCTTCTCCACTGTCCCCTTCCGCGCCCAGATTGCTCAAATCCCTAATTCGCCGCCAACCCAAGCAAAGTTCGAATCGCCCCTCGTCTCGTCTCTTTGCCCACCCCTGTGCCGGACGACGACGACGAAGACGATGGTCGCGCTTCACCACCGCACCGGAGCTACCTCATCTAAGCCCTCGTCCACCACACCGGGTGGTCCACTGACAATGTCGGCCGCCGCAACCGACGTGCCTCACAGACACCGACTTCCACCGCATCAAGTGCGCTTCACCGACGCCGTCTCCCACCTCATCGGGGCTACTTCACCGAGCACATCGTCACACCTCCGCCCCCCGAGGCCGTTGGGGCTTCACCAACGGTCTCATCCACCGCATTGTAGCGCTCCGCTGCCACTCAAGGTCTGCATCCGTGCGTGGCCAGCCAACGCCAGCGCATCACCCTCAACGGCTCTGAAGTGACCCGCACTCTAGCTAGGCGAGCATGCCCAAACGCCGGCCCGAACTAGGTATCCATACATCACTCCCTTGTGCACTGTTCCGATGATGTTTGGCTATCCTTTCACTGCTCTCTTAGCTTACACGCCTATGCAACTCTGAATTTAACTCTTGTTTCTTCTAGAGATATCATCTGAAACAAGCAAAACCATATTTTAGCGAAGCATGACGACGCTACGGGATCCGGTACACATCCTGCACACCCATATAACCTTGTAAGTATCTGTCCTCCGGTACAACAGCAAGGTCGATTCCTCTTATTTGATCAACCATTCGCCGTGTAAAAAATGCAGAGGGGGATGCAAGGAGCACAAGGCGTGCACATCCAAGCAAGTGGTAACATGGACTTGTACATGGAACATCCCAAGCACAAGCAGAGCTACAGTGAGCCTGTACAACGAGCTAGCGTAAGTCCCTGCATTTCATTTAATTTGTACTGGCCTGCGTGTATGATTTGTGTGCAGTGGCAGATCCACGAATTCAAGTTACCAGGGGCGAACATTTAACTTAAAAAATACGAAGGCACTTGCACCCCAGAAATCAACATAACTTGAGAAATGTGAAGCTACATGCACTTTGAAAACCAGCTAATGATACAAAGTAGTTCAGATTATAAAACACTAAATGATGCAAGCACCAAAAAACACAAAATGCAACATGGTGTACAAGGACTACTAACATGGTCTGTACCTGCTTGAATTATTCGTTCTCTAGCTGAAAATATCGAAGTGTAATTGCACCTATAACCAGTGCGCAAACTGCATATCAATATATATATCCTGCACAAGTATGCCAATAGTTTCAAACAACAGATTAGAAAAGTATTTATGCTACGTTGTCATGATACGGGGACTTTCTGGTAGATGGCCTCGACGTTTCCTGAAGCCATGAAAATGTACTATAATTTGCTTGTCATCAATGCCTGCAAATCTCTATGTCTCTCTCAACATAGCAGATCATCATTAGACACTAAATCCTTCAATGGGAGCATGCAAAATGCTTGCATTAGATCCCTCATTAGACACTATATGTTCATCACCAGGAGCATGTAAAATGTTTGCATCAAATCCTTCATTAGCAGTCTGTTCATTAGACACTTCAGGCTCAAGAACAACATGAGCTTGTATGTTTGCACCGAAAACTTGATTAGATACATCAGATTCAGTCAGTTCAGTATTGATTGGGGGAGTTATAAAATAAGCAGAAATTGGTCTCATTTTCTCATAGATTCCCTACACACAAGCAGTTTCACAACACCGTCAGGTTTAACTATTGGCCAGAAATTGAACAGTTGAATTAGATATAACTAGGGATGTGATGTACCTGCTCGTTGCCCATGCTGCTCTTGCAAGCTGCGACTGTCCATTTGCGCAAGCTCGATGCCATGCCCGTGCTGCCGCCGCTGCCTCCCATGCAGGCTACACCCAGGGCTGGATCTTCATCTTCTTGTCCATCCATTAGCTTGAAGCCCAGCGACCGCCCTCCAATGAAGGCGCGAGGAAGTGTTGTATTGGTCTGTCCAGCGGCGGCTAGGTTAGGAGCGAACCAGACTGGAGGTTGGAGGGAACGAACTGGGATTTTTCCTGCTGTCGATCAATATGGGAGGCGCTCGTTTGGGCCGCGAGCCTGCTATTGGGCCTGCCTTGCACTTACGTTATTGGCCCATCCAAATTGAAACGTTTTTGTTCATTTTTTACATTGCCTGCTCGTGCGTTGGGACGAACATAACTAGCCTGGGCCAACCTAGACGACTCAAACTAGGTGCACACTTTCTAGCCACCCGAGGTAGCCGCCCATACCAGCCCCTATGGTGGCGTCGCCACTTTTTGCGTGTATGATTGGGGTAGTGAAAAATATTCCAGTGGCGCTTTTGATTTACCCACATAATGGTTAAATTACTTGTTTCTATGAAGTGAGTTCGCCAATAATGTGAAGGATTCCAGTCTTTTCATCCTATTGTAGATTGCTTAGATCTCGATATGCCAAATGTAATCGCATGAAATATACAGTAAAAGCCAGTGTGATGTGTGTGGCTACAACTAGTCTGACTACACGTCCTCATATAACATATCAAGGACGCACCATCTTATCAGATTAACCATTCGACTTACCAATGCAGTGTGGAAAGAAAGAAGTATTGGGACTGCGTATCCAAGCAATTGATGCCATGGACTCCTTCGTAGAACCTTGTAAGCAAAAAAGAAGTTGCAGTGTGCCTGTACAAAGAGCTAGCATAAGTCCAGTTACCTGCTTCTCGGAATTTTAGTTAGCCACTTATTGCAAAATTGTTCAATTACGTTACTTGGCTTAATTTAGTTTGCTACTGATTACATAATGCCATAGCCTGTTAATCCTATTATAGACTGCGCCTATCTATATGTTTGATACCTACTGTTAAGACTTAACTGTTTGCCTGAACTTAAATAGCTACTTAAGCACGTAGATAGCTGGTCATATGTACTTCTAGGTTGCAGCAGAATTCACGTGTAATTTATGTTCTGATACCCTGTTTGTTTAAATGGTTTGCTGTTATCACTTGTAGCACTAGTAATGTTTGCATGTTCATAGATAGACAAATGTCAGGTTTATATGAGGGACACCGTCTTTTTAACTTATATATGTGTTGGAATCATTTTGCTTACATCAAATAAATTTACAGATGTCTGTGTTGCCGGTAAATGGTGCCGACTTGTTACTTTAATACGTTGCCAAGAACGTGTTAGTTTTACTAGTTCATGTGTAATTAAATACGTTGCCAAAACTGGTTAGTTTTTTACTAGTTTGATGTTAGTTTCTTATGGCTCTTGCAAAACTTTATTTATTGATTGCTAACATTCAAGTTTGTAGGATCCAACTGAAACTCCGTTGGCACAACAGGTATGTTTTCAGAAACTTCCTTGTTTACCTGGTTTGCTTCTGTAACTTGTTGTTGTAATCATCTTACCAACTTTAAGTTTTCAGGATCCAATTGGAAGTCCAATTGCACAACAGGTACATTTTCAAAAATATATTCGTGTAACAGGTTTGCTGGTGTAACTTGTTGCTCTAATCAAGTTACTGACTACTCAACTTTTCAGGATCCAATAGAAACTCCAATGCCACAATGATACGTCTCCAACGTATCTATAATTTTTGATTGTTCCATGCTATTATATATATTCTGTTTTGGATGTTTAATGGGCTTTATTATACACTTTTATATTATTTTTGGGACTAACCTATTAACCGGAGGCCCAGCCCGAATTGCTGTTTTTTGCCTATTTCAGTGCTTCGAAGGAAAATGATATCAAACGGAGTCCAAACAGAATGAAGCCTTCGGGAACGTGATTTTCGGAAAAAACGTGATCCAGTGGACTTGGAGTGGACGTCAAGCAATCAACGAGGAGGCCACGAGGCAGGCGGGCGCGCCTACCCCCTGGGCGCGCCCTCCACCCTCGTTGGCCCCTCGTAGCTCTCCTGACCAACCTCCTTCACCTATATATACTCATATACCCTGGAAACATCATATACGGAGCCAAAACCCTATTTCCACCGTCGCAACCTTCTGTACCCGTGAGATCCCATCTTGGGGCCTTTTCCGGCGCTCCGCCGGAGGGGGCATCGATCACGGAGGGCTTCTACATCAACACCATAGCCTCTCCGATGATGTGTGAGTAGTTTACCCCAGACCTTCGGGTCCATAGTTATTAGCTAGATGACTTCTTCTCTCTCTTTGGATCTCAATACAAAGTTCTCCTCGATTCTTTTGGAGATCTATTTGATGTAACTCTTCTTTTGCGGTGTGTTTGTGGAGATCCGATGAATTGTGGGTTTATGATCAAGATTATCTATGAACAATATTTGAATCTCCTCTGAATTCTTTTATGTATGATTGGTTATCTTTGCAAGTCTCTTCGAATTATTAGTTTGGTTTGGCCTACTAGATTGATCTTTCTTGCAATGGGAGAAGTGCTTAGCTTTGGGTTCAATCTCGCAATGCTCGATCCCAGTGACAGTAGGGGAAACGACACATATTGTATTGTTGCCATCGAGGATAAAAAGATGGGGTTTATATCATATTGCATGAGTTTATCCCTCTACATCACGTCATCTTGCTTAAAGCGTTACTCCGTTCTGATGAACTTAATACTCTAGATGCATGCTGGATAGCGGTCGATGTGTGGAGTAATAGTAGATGCAGGCAGGAGTCGGTCTACTTGTCACAGACGTGATGCCTATATACATGATCATACCTAGATATTCTCATAACTATGCTCAATTCTATCAATTGCTCGACAGTAATTCGTTTACCCACCGTAATACTTATGCTATCTTGAGAGAAGCCACTAGTGAAACCTATGGCCCCCGGGTCTATTTTCCATCATATTAATCTCCCGTCAACAAGCTATTTCTGGTGCCAATTATTTTGCTATCTTTACTTTTAGTCTTTATCATAAAAATACCAAAAATATTATCTTACCATCTCTATCAGATCTCACTTTGCCAAGTGGCCATGAAGGGATTGACAACCCCTTTATCGCGTTGGTTGCAAGGTTCTTATTTGTTTGTGTAGGTGCGTGGGACTTGAGCGTGGCCTCCTACTGGATTGATACCTTGGTTCTCAAAAACTGAGGGAAATACTTATGCTACTTTACTGCATCACCCTTTCCTCTTCAAGGGAAAACCAACGCAGTGCTCAAGAGGTAGCAAGAAGGATTTCTGGCGCCGTTGCTGGGGAGGCTTACGCCAAGTCAAGTCAAGATTTGACTCCCAGCAACTAGCCATTTCTGGAGCCGTTGCCGGGGAATCTACGCACAAGTCAAGACATACCAAGTACCCATCACAAACTCTTATCCCTCGCATTACATTATTTGCCATTTGCCTCTCGTTTTCCTCTCCCCCACTTCACCCTTGCCGTTTTATTCGCCCTCTTTTTCCGTTCGCCCTCTTTTCCGCTCGCCTTTCTTTCACCATGTCTGAATCTGGGGAGGTTATCGCTAATGAAGGCAATAATAATAATATGGGAAACTTTGATGCTTTCGATGATCCTCTTGAGGAACCTACTATCTTTCGAGTCGGTAGTGGTAATATTATTGGGAAAGGAGTTATTCAAGATTTCTTTACTTGTGTCGGTGCTTTGCCCATCATGGGTGGCTCTATTCTTCACAGAACTAGTAGCCTTGCGGATGCGATATCTTTGCTCGTAGTTGAATTTGAAAGGCAATTTCTTTATATGCATCCTTGCATACAAAGAATTTTCCTAGAATTTTCTAATATTGATTACTCTTCTGTTAAGCGTGCCGCTACTATCTTTTTGGCACATGAGTTCAGATTTATAATGAAAGAGGCTAAAGAATTTTTTGCGCATTATAGGGTGGATGTTGGTCATCCTCCCATAGAAGCTATCCTTTTTAATCAAGAAGACATAATGCATTTACAATCTTTGGATCATGTTGCCTATAATGAAAACCTTAGAAAAAAGATTCCTACCGATGTTTTAGTTGATAGAATTTCTGAACTTAATGACGACTTTGCTATTCAGAATAATGGGTTAGGTTTTTCTCTTGAGCAAAGACTCGTGACTTTTTGTCAAAAGAACGCTTGTAATGATGAATTGGTTGTGCAATATAAGGGGCCAAGGGAGGAACCCATACCTCCCGAGCTTGATCTTGGGGACTTTTGTCCTATTAAATTTAACCCCTTTGACTACTTTTGCTTGCCACAAAGGAAACTTGCTGCTGAACGTAGAGAATACGAAAGGAGTTTTCATGATTTACCTTACCATTATTATGGCAATACCTAGATCTATCCTTGCTTTTATGCCTAGCTAGGGGCGTTAAACGATAGCGCTTGTTGGGAGGCAAACCAATTTTATTTTAGTTTTTTTTGCTTTTTGCTTCTGTTTAGGAATAAATATTTGATCTAGCCTCTGGTTAGATTTGTCTTTGTGTTTTAATTAGTGGTTGTGCCAAGTAAAACTTATAGGATCTTCTTGGATGATAGTTATTTGATCTTGCCGAAAATTCCAGAAACTTTCTGTTCACAAAAACAATTGTTAAAAATCACCAGAACGTGATAAAATACTGATTCCAATTGCAGCAGATCAATAAACAAATTATTTAGGTCTTCCTATTTTGGTAGATTTTTCTGAGTTCCAGAAGTTTGCGTTAGTTACAGATTACTACAGACTGTTCTGTTTTTGACAGATTCTGTTTTTCATGTGTTGTTTGCTTATTTTATTGAGTCTATGGTTAGTAAAATAGTTTATAAACCATAGAGAAGTTGGAATACAGTAGGTTTAACACCAATATAAATAAAGAATGAGTTCATTACAGTACCTTGAAGTGGTGTTTTGTTTTCTTTCGCTAACGGAGCTCACGAGATTTTCTGTTAAGTTTTGTGTTGTGAAGTTTTCAAGTTTTGGGTAAGGATTTGATGAATTATGGAACAAGGAGTGGCAAGAGCCTAAGCTTGGGGATGCCCAAGGCACCCCAAGGTAAATCCAAGGAAACCAAAAAGCCAAAGCTTGGGGATGCCCTAGAAGGCATCCCCTCATTCGTCTTCGTCCATCGGTAACTTTACTTGGAGCTATATTTTTATTCACCACATGATATGTGTTTTGCTAGGAGCGTCTTGTATGATTTGAGTCTTTGTTTTTAGTTTACCACAATCTTCCTCTCTGAATACACTTTTGAGAGAGACACACATGATTCGGAATTTATTAGAATACTCTATGTGCTTCACTTATATCTTTTGAGCTATATAATTTTTGCTCTAGTGCTTCACTTATATCTTTTAGAGCACGGTGGTGGTTTTGTTTTATAGAAACTATTGTTCTCTCATGCTTCACTTATATCATTTTGAGAGTCCTACAAAACAGCATGGTAATTTTCTTAAATTGTGAAATTAGTCCTAATATGATAGGCATCCAAGATTAGTAAAAACTTTCTTATAAGTGCATTGAATACTAAGAGAAGTTTGATACTTGATAATTGTCTTGAGATATGAAGATGGTGATCTTAGAGTCATGCTAGTTGAGTAGTTGTGAATTTGAGAAATACTTGTGTTAAAGTTTGTGATTCCCGTAGCATGCACCTATGGTGAACCGTTATGTGATGAAGTCGGAGCATGATTTATTTATTGATTGTCTTCCTTATGAGTGGAGGTCGGGGACGAGCGATGGTCTTTTCCTGCCAATCTATCCCCCTAGGAGCATGCGCGTAGTACTTTGTTTCGACAACTAATAGATTTTTGCAATAAGTATGTGAGTCCTTTATGACTAATGTTGAGTCCATGGATTATACACACTCTCACCCTTCCACCATTGCTAGCCTCTCTAATACCGCGCACCTTTCGCCAGTATCATACACCCGCCATATACCTTCCTCAAAACAGCCACCATACCTACCTATTATGGCATTTTCATAGCCATTCCGAGATATATTGCCATGCAAATTACCACCGTTCCGTTTACTATGGCACGTTCCATCATTGTCATATTGCTTTAGATGATCATGTAGTTGACATCGTATTTGTGGCAAAGCCGCCGTTCATAATTTTCATACATGTCACTCTTGATTCATTGCATATCCCGGTACTCTGCCGGAGGCATTCACATAGAGTCATATTTTTGTTCTAAGTATTGAGTTGTAATTCTTGAGTTGTAAGTAAATAAAAGTGTGATGACCATCATTATTAGAGCATTGTCCCAGTGAGGAAAGGATGATGGAGACTATGATTCCCCCACAAGTCGGGATGAGACTCCGGACGAAAAATAGAAACTAAAACAAAAAAAGGAAAAAAAAGAAAAAAAAATAGGCCATAAAAAAGAGAAAAGGCCCAAATAAAAAAATGAGAGAAAAAGAGAGAAGGGACAATGTCACTATCCTTTTACCACACTTGTGCTTAAAAGTAGCACCATGATCTTCATGATAGAGAGTCTCTTATGTTGTCACTTTCATATACTAGTGGGAATTTTACATTATAGAACTTGGCTTGTATATTCCAATGATGGGCTTCCTCAAAATGCCCTAGGTCTTCATGAGCAAGCGAGTTGGATGCACACCCACTTAGTTTCTTTTGTTGAGATTCCATACACATATAGCTCTAGTGCATCCGTTGCATGGCAATCCCTACTCACTCACATTGATATCTATTGATGGGCATCTCCATAGCCCATTGATACGCCTAGTTGATGTGAGACTATCTTCTTCTTTTTTGTCTTCTCCACAACCACCATTCTATTCCACATATAGTGCTATGTCCATGGCTCACGCTCATGTATTGCGTGAAGATTGAAAAAGTTTGAGAACATCAAAAGTATGAAACAATTGCTTGGCTTGTCATCAGGGTTGTGCATGATTAAATACTTTGTGTGATGAAGATAGAGCATAGCCAGACTATATGATTTTGTAGGGATAACTTTCTTTGGCCATGTTATTTGAGAAGACATGATTGCTTTGTTAGTATGCTTGAAGTATTTTTATTTTTATGTCAATATTAAACTTTTATCTTGAATCTTTCGGATCTGAATATTCATACCATAAATAAGAGAATTACATTGAAAATTATGCTAAGTAGCATTCCACATCAAAAATTCTGTTTTTATCATTTACCTACTCGAGGACAAGCAGGAATTAAGCTTGGGGATGCTTGATACGTCTCCAACGTATCTATAATTTTCGATTGTTCCATGCTATTATATATTCTGTTTTGGATGTTTAATGGGATTTATTATACACTTTTATATTATTTTTGGGACTAACCTATTAAACAGAGGCCCAGCCCAAATTGCTGTTTTTTTGCCTATTTCAGTGTTTCGAAGGAAAAGGATATCAAACGGAGTCCAAACGGAATGAAACCTTCGGGAACGTGATTTTTGGAACAAACGTGATCCAGAGGACTTGGAGTGGACGTCAAGCAATCAACGAGGAGGCCACGAGGCAGGGGGGCGCCTACCCCCTTGGGCGCGCCCTCCAGCCTCATGGGCCCCTCGTAGCTCTCCTGACTCACCTCCTTCGTCTATATATACTCATATACCCTGGAAACATCACATACGGAGCCAAAACCCTATTTCCACCGCCGCAACCTTCTGTACCCGTGAGATCCCATCTTGGGGCCTTTTCCGGCGCTCCGTCGGAGGGGCATTGATCACGGAGGGCTTCTACATCAACACCATAGCCTTTCCGATGATGTGTGAGTAGTTTACCTCAGACCTTCGGGTCCATAGTTATTAGCTAGATGGCTTCTTCTCTCTGTTTGGATCTCAATACAAAGTTCTCCTCGATTCTCTTGGAGATCTATTTGATGTAACTCTTCTTTTGCGGTGTGTTTGTCGAGATCCGATGAATTGTGGGTTTATGATCAAGATTATCTATGAACAATATTTGAATCTCCTCTGAATTCTTTTATGTATGATTGGTTATCTTTGCAAGTCTCTTCGAATTATCAGTTTGGTTTGGCCTACTAGATTGATCTTTCTTGCAATGGGAGAAGTGCTTAGCTTTGGGTTCAATCTTGCGGTGCTCGATCCCAGTGACAGTAGGGGAAACGACACGTACTGTATTGTTGCCATCGAGTATAAAAAGATGGGGTTTATATCATCTTGCATGAGTTTATCCCTCTACATCATGTCATCTTGCTTAAAGCATTACTCTGTTCTTATGAACTTAATACTCTAGATGCATGTTGGATAGCGGTCGATGTGTGGAGTAATAGTAGTAGATGCAGGCAGGAGTCGGTCTACTTGTCACGGACGTGATGCCTATATACATAATCATACCTAGATATTCTCATAACTATGCTCAATTCTATCAATTGCTCGACAGTAATTCGTTTACCCACCATAATACTTATGTTATCTTGAGAGAAGCCACTAGTGAAACCTAAGGCCCTCGGGTCTATTTCCCATCATATTAATCTCCCATCAACAAGCTATTTCTGGGGCCGTTTATTTTGCTTTCTTTACTTTTAGTCTTTATCATAAAAATACCAAAAATATTATCTTATCATCTCTATCAGATCTCACTTTTGCAAGTGGCCGTGAAGGGATTGACAACCCAATTTATCGCGTTGGTTGCAAGGTTCTTATTTGTTTGTGTAGGTGCGTGGGACTTGAGTGTGGCCTCCTACTGGATTGATACCTTGGTTCTCAAAAACCGAGGGAAATACTTACGCTACTTTACTGCATCACCCTTTCCTCTTCAAGGGAAAACCAACGCAGTGCTCAAGAGGTAGCACACAACAGGTTCCTTTTGCAAAACTTGTTTGTTTAACTGCTTTGCTGCTGCAACCGGTTGCTCTAATCACGTTACTGGCTACTCAACTTTTCAGGATCCAAGAGAAACTCCAATGCCACAACTGGTACCTTTTGCAAAACTTGTTTGTTTAACTGCTTTGCTGCTGCAACAACCGGTTACAATGATGTTAATAACTACTTTTCAGCATCCAATTGAAACTCTTTATTTCCTTGTTTGTTTAACTAGTTTTCTATTATAACTCCCAGTTGAGATGTTTTGCTAACTTCAAATTTTCGGAATCCAGTCGGAACTTTAATGGCAAAAAAGGTTAGCCCTAGATCAAAAAGAGCGAGGTCCCCATGGACGTTGTCTCATCCCACAGCAGTGGCACCGGCCCAATCGTGCATCATGAATTGCCAACTGATGCTCTAGAGGCTAAACTAGTGGTAAAAAGAGATTCTGCTTCTGCACTTAGAGATGAAGTTGACATGTTGAGGAAGCAAACAACACAATCATAAGCAGTACTCAAGACAACCATTAAATATTTGGTGGATTTCAAAATGAAGCAAGGTGAGACTGACCGCATTGTTAAGGTCCTGGAGAAAAAAAGGAAATTAAATTCCCACTTGGTAAATCATTGGTGAAATGTTCTTTCCATCGTTGAATAACCTTTGTGTTGTTTGTTCATGTAATCGTTCAAACCATTTGTTTTAGAGATCATGTAATAATTGTTTTTTGTTTTTTGGTTTGTAATTTTATTTGAGCACAAGTATGTATTAATTGATAAGACTCGGAGATATTTCATTTTGATTGCTGTGCCAGACCTACAAATATGCCAATCGGGCTGAACGTGCATTCAACAATAATAGTAGTATAGATGGACCATAAGTGGCACGCATCGGAAAGGGCCAAGATGCTGTACTAGCTTCGCTAAAAAAGGATGCTTTTCTAGCAAAAAAAAGTACATCGGCCTGGCTTATGTATGTTAGTTGATATTATTGATCCATATACTCTATAAGTGTTTATATGTCTGTTAGTTTTGTACATTATTGGTTGATTGACTCAGTATCTGAATCTTGATACATCTCTTGTGTACATATCTAAATGGGAGTGCACATTATGCTGCGTGTGACATTTGAGTTGGACATAAAGTGTTCCAAATATTCGAATTCACCTTAAACTGGATTCTAGCTTCTGAATTCGAGTATTGGCATTTGTAAATCATATTCATATATGACAGTGGAATACATCTTTGTCGTGCTTTTGAAGATATATAAAAACACATAGAATGTTATAGAGATTCGTATAGGAATACAAAATGGATTTGAATTTAGTTGCCAGGGTAAACGTGGATGCTCATTGTCCTAAAATTCGAAAGAAGCGGCAAAATGTCCACTCCCACGTCGGCTGCCCGAAGCCAAGTGTTTGGGAGATGGAAATTACTGTCTATCCCTTACACGAACAATCCATCGGCCTGATTTCCACTGCTCTCAGTAGGGGTAGGTTAGTAACTTCAATTAGACGTGACACGACCACCTCTAAGCCCATTCCGACATGGTGGGCGCCAAACATGGGCGGCAAAACACATTTGATTCAAGCTCGTCCGAAAGTCCTCCGTTTCTCCCTCCATTTCCCCATTCATACACGGTGGGCGGCAAAACAAACTAGACTCGGCCGAAATTGATGTAGGCAAATAATTTCAATAGGGGTAGGTTTGTAACTTCACTCAGACGTGGCACAACCGCCCTACCTGTCAGCCCCGTTCATACACCGTGCGCACCAACCATGGGCGCCAAAACACCATCTCCTCGCCCGAAATCACTCTGGGCAAATATTTGCGAGATGCGAGATTACCGTCCTATCCCCAACCGACGAGACGTCCAAATTTTAAATGGGGGCTAGGTTTGTAACTTTCCCATATTTCAGACAGGCGCGTCCCAAAAACATGGTTCCCTGTACCTCTCCCTCCATTTTCCCATTCATACACCGTCCGCGCTAGAACACCATCCCCACACCAGCCTCCTCCGTCCGCCACCCCATCCATCGCCGTCGTCCTCCACCCCATCCATCTCCACCGTCCTCCACCATGCCGGAGCGCCTACCAAGACTGCGTCATCCACTGCTAGAGATGGACGTTTCTCATCCAAGGCGATGGACCAAGAGCCTTGCATCGCATCCTCTCGCTTCATCGGCGTAGTTGTCCTCTTTGCCAGGGCCGCTCACACGACCTTCTCTTCCACCGCATCGAGACTTATCACCCGATGCACCCGTCTACCGTCGCAAATCTGCTTCAACGCCACCAACAACCATCACACCCCCAATGCCTACACGGCGCCGCAAGAGAGGTGGTACTTCATATCTCCACAACTTTTTGATCTCAACCAGAAAATAGATCGTAACTTGGTTACTGTACTTTCTTTTCAGCTCTTAGAATTTAGTAGTTCGAAGCAAACAATGGATGCTAAATAGCATTTCCCCGGTTTGCTGCTTTAAATATGCCGTGGCACAATCATAATAGGGTTTAATTTTGATCATGCTTAGGGTTTAATCGATCATGTTGGTTCCGTGGTGGCTTCTTTAATAGAAATCGGAGGGGAAACCCTCTTTTGCTAAAAAAAATGCTTAGGGTTTCCCCCTTTTATGATCATTATATGATCAACATACGTGCTTCGTGTCATAATAGCACTGCTCCACCCATCAAGCTAAACAAGCTTAGTTGTTCAAATACTAATCTGATATTATTAAAACAGAGTCGTTTAATTGGTCAGCTAAATGTTCCTAATTTAGTTTCGAAAATGCATGTTCGCCGCTCGGGTGTGTATCTCTACAGGGTACCCACGGTGGGCCGCGGCCCACCCTGGGATTTTGGGTCGGCCCAGGCCCCGATTCCCCTCTGTTCTGCTGCGCGCTTCCGATCTCTACTCGCCCCCAGCCGCCTGCCTCGCCCGCGACTTGCCGTCCCCGGACGGCATGACTCTAGGAGGAGACGCCGGACTAACAGGAGGTCAGGAGTAGCTCGCCCAACAGCGTCACCGCTGCCCGGGCGCGCCACCGTGCCTACCTTTCTAGTTCGTTCAGGGCTTAGGCGTGCAGCACCCACTAAGCCAACCCGATTTATCCTGAGATACGTCCTCAACACTCAGCAGCCACTCCTCATCCCCCATTTTCTAATTGATTCATTACTCATTAGGCAGGACTGTCATTAGGGTTTGTTGTGTGCTGAGTGCTGCCTACACTTAATGGTTCAGATGTATTTCAGTAATCTTTAGTACCTGTAAAGTTCACAGGGTTTCACAATTCCGGCCCTAGGAACAGACACTAGTCATTTTGGATTGTTGGTCTTAGTGACATTGACCCAGATTACTACTGCAGGCCAGGTTTGTTGATAATTTTACTTGTCTTTCTTACTCATTCGATATGATATCCAATTATTCACGTCGACTAGTTGCAAACAATAAGTGCTAGACAAACTTCTTGATTCGGATTTTGGATGGTCTCTTACTGCTGTTACAATTCTGCATACCTGTCCTAGTAAGCTCACAAGTAAATGATTGATTCACTACATCTATGCTTGCCTTGTCATATTTGTTGTCAATATTCTTTTAGGGTGGACCACCCTATTTCAAAATATTGGAACCGTAGACATGAGTTAATAGTATTTCTGTGTGTGATCTCTTCCATCATGTGTGGCCAACGAGCACTGCATTGTATAGAAAGAAAGTGTCATTTCCAGCTTTTACATAGACTACGATCTTTTACATGGAATACAATCTGCCTACTTGCTTTGTGTCGCACTACCAGCAATCCACCCTTGAAGCTAAACATTATGCCACTGATATTTCCTTAGTTTATTTGATCAAATACGAATTTGATATGATTCTATTGTTCCTACTTCAGTTTTGAAATGTGTGTCTGCCTGTTATAGAGACATAAGAGGTTTGTATTTATGTGTGGTCTGGTCAGCATGGTTGGGGGGTGAACTTTGCATATGCAGGGGTTTATAGGGAGACACTCTTTGAGTTGAATCCGCAATGCATTCCATAGATAATCTGACTACTTTTTATGTTTTCATGAATCTCAGATTCTGAACAGCATCATAATGATTATGAGCTTGCGCGCATGAAAAGAATAAAGCAGAACAATGCCATGGCTGTCAAACTTGGCATTAAGGGACTGAAATCAAGTTTGGATGCAACACAATGCAAACGCTCTTCGCCTACAGATTCATGCTCAGAATATGATCCTAACAGTGATCCTGAGCTAGAGGGAGACCTAAGTCAATGTAGCTCCCTAGTGGAGGAGTCAGAGGCAGATGCCCTATCTTATTTACCCTTCAAGGTGCTTGCTCTAACTTTCCAAGGTTATATTGGTCGAACATATCTTGCAACTGATGCTTTGCATTGCTTCTACTTCGTTGCACTGCCATTAGCTTAGTTTACACATCGTGTATGTGAATACACCCTGCCTATCCATTTTCAGTACATATTCCATCTGTCATCAGACCATATTTATCCATTCAAATGATGTTCTTGTCTATCAGATGTTCAAAAGGAAGAGGGCGATTGCTGATCGCGGAGGAGCACGAGCAAAGTATTTGGAAAAGGTAGTGACACTTGATAAACCAAATAGCCCATTAGGTGTAGTTGCAATATCACCTGACCCACAAAACGCCCCAACTCTAGCAGATTCTAGCCCTACAACACTGGTCATTTCTGATGCCCCAACTCAGCAGACCCCAACTGCAGCAAACAGTATGATGATGCCAATTGACATAGCACCAGTTCTACGACGCAAAACCCCCACTCCAGCAAAGAGTACACCAAATCCCATTGCCAAATCCCTTTTCGAACCAGAGAGAGCCCCAATTGCAGCAAATAGGACCCCTGTTCCATTTCTTCCCAGTTTAGAAGAAGAAGCTTATATTGTTGTCAGGAACTTTGTGCGCATCTTTCCTTCATGGAAAGATTATACTGCAGACACAAAACAATTTCCAGTCTTCCTCCGCAACTTACGCGTAAGTAATGTACTGATGTTATTCATGGTAATTACTGCATATGTTTCTGCTGACAGAAGACACAAGATTTCATTCTTTTAAATAGGCGAGGACCAAACTGGATTGTCAAGACGAGCAAGGGTTGGTTGCGCTTTTCCAGCACTCATTGATGAAGTATCGTTCCTACCTGAGGCAAGTGCACTTCGATGGCAAGCCTCTAAACGAAATTTCTGTAAAGTCTCCGGTGCTACATTTATTAGACAGTGATTGGAATAATCTTGTTACACATTGGTCTCGTCTGCAGCGTAAGGTACCGTCTATGATATCACATCACAATTTGAACTACATTTCTGCATTTGCCTTAAGATCTCACTTGTACGAAAACTGTTAGCAGAAGAACATTCATTCTCAAGGGACCACAGAATCTCGCAACTATACTGCACACTGCATTGCTCTTGTGAGTACCTCTTGCCCTGTATGACCATACTTACTTTCATAGCTGTTTGATTATGTAGCATCACTACACATGTTAGCCTCGTTATCGTCCATTTGGTGGACATTATAAGATCTGTATGGACTCTTACATAAATTTAGAATCAATCCAATGCTTTTGAAGAGGTTTAGCTCTGCAGTCCTCTTGTAAGGACTGAACGTCGTCTATCACTGTACTTACATTAACAGCTACTCCCTCCGTCCCATAATATAAGAATGTTTTGTACAGTACACCAGTGTTCAAAACACTCTTGTATTATGGGAAGAGGGATTGGTTCATTGTGTAGCATTCTGCATCGTATCTCCCTCGCCCACCATTTACTTAAAAATATCAGATCTATATTTAATCTTACCAAAAAGTTGAATACACAGACAATGCCAGTGCAGAAGTGTAGCCCATTGCTCTTGTCAGTACATTTTGTCCTGCAACGCTTGTACTTCCAGGGATTGGTAGTTGATTATGTAGCATTAATCTGCATCTTATCTTCATTATCCTCTATCCCTTCCAGTATTATCATATCTATAATTACTCTCTAAAAAATGTAGAGTACAGGCAATGCTTATGAAGAATATTCTGTGCTGAAATTCTTGAGTTATCCTTCCCTTGACATGGAGAAGGGCATTATAAAGCCGGTGTTAACTGTTAATGTAAGTCATTCCTTCTAAAGCCTTTATCCTCAACTGCTGTTTAATTTTCTCATACTCCCTATCGTTTACTGCTGTTTAGTTTGCTGTTTCTATCAAAATGCATGTTCACAACAACCGTAAGTTCCAAGTTTTACTTGTAAAACCAAATTCCTTATTCATACCATGCACATTACTCAATACTCCCTATATGTATGCTTGTTTTTGTGGATCTATAATCTAGTGTGTGGTGAAGCAGCCCACGTTTGCACCTTGTCATCTCCTGTTTATCTTACTGATGTGGCTGATGATATGAACAACATGCCTTGCACATTAACCAAAATAGATACAATGATTGTCTTTGCCCTTCATCTATGCTTGTTATGTTGACATGGTAATCTAGTAGTGTGGTGAAGCTCCCCGCATTATGAACAATGCCAAATTATGCTATTGATATTTTGAACTTACACTTTATTTTCTAATTTGAAATTGGATGGAATTGACAGCACAGTTATCATCTTTGTTTATACACGTGCAAAACTTGTCATCTCTCTGCTTGTTTCAGGGTGATATGCCTGATGGTATGCACAAGTCTGCTGAAGGCTGTGACACAAACCCAACATATATTGCAGCAAAGAAGGCAAAACATCTTGAAGATAGAGAGACAACCCCAAAGTCTTGTCTTGCTGCAGTGTTCAAGTTACTTGAGACTAGCAGTCAGACAAGCTCACAAAATTCGCTGTCTAAATCAGTTCGACTTCTCCAGTCCCAAGTTCTAGCAGAAAGGCATTCTGCAACTCAATTTCGACTTGAAGTCTTATCTCTAAGAAAGATTGCGGAGAACACCAATGAGAACCTCATTGCTAAACAGCCACACCTGGAAGCTATGACCGACATGCTAGGCCGGTCTCACAGCCTTGCTCAGCAGCTTGCGCAGCAGTTCCCGCGCAAGGCTAACCTTTCTTGAACTGTCTTGGAAGTGGTCTCGATTTAGTATTATTTTGTTACGCTGCAATGGTGCCCAGTTTTTGTAATCTGCTTCTTCGTTGCGCTTTATGATCACTGGTGGTGAACTTCGATGCCTAGTGGATGTAATATACCATAAATCCTTTATTGTATAGTGTAGGTTTATTCTAAGTTACTATGCCGTAATTTCTTTATTGTATAGAGTAGGTTTGTTCTTAATTCCTACTAGTTACTGCCATCATTCGCTATCTGAAAAAAAATCTGATGTAGTCGACTAGGCCGAAACATTCGCCTCTAACGGGCCTGGTTTTAGCGGGCCACAATTGGGCCGTCCTGCATCTTTCTTGGGCCCGAATGGCCATTGGGGCCTTCACACTTTGCTCCAGGCCCACAACTTACTCCGGCCTATATTCAGCTCAAATTTTAGTTGGGCCTTTTGTGGACCCAGCGCATAGTTTCGCCCATGTAGCGTTGGGCCATTAACAGGCTGAATATTCTGGTGGCCTGTTACGGCCCAGAAGAAACCATGGGCCTTTAGCAGGCCGAAATTCATGTTGGGCCTCAATTTTCACTAGTCGTCGACGGGCCTTCAGCAGGCTGAAAGGTAGACCGGGCCTTTTTTGGCCCAGTTATATGACGGGTCGTTACCAGGCCGAAACATATTTCAGGCCTTAGTTGGCCCACTGATATCATGGGCCTTTAAGAGGCCGAAAGCTTAGTACAGGCATCAACGGGCCGAATTGTATGACAAGCCCTTAACAGGCCCAAAGTCACGTTGGGCTGAATTGTTGCCACCTTTATCACGGGCCGTTAGTGGGCCGGATGTCGCGTGGGACCATATATGCCCCATGGGCAACACGGGCCATTCCCAGGCCAAAAGACACACCGGGCTGAAATGGGCCCATGTCTACATCGGGCCTCTAACAGGCCAAAAGTCACTGGGCCGTAATTGGGCCCAAATATTCAGCGAACAATTAACAGGCTAGATCTGGCTTGGGGCCGTAAATGGGCCTTATTAAACAGGCCGCTATTGGGCTGGCCCACTAGTACCTGAGTAAGTACTACGGGCCTTTGACTGGGCCGACATTTTTAACCTATATGGACCTTTGTTGGGCCGTGCCAAGTGTCGACGTATCATAGGCGCCTCCTGTACAATGAATGGATGACATCTGTCCCATCGATGAGCCAACACGTGTTTCCTCCGGCCAATGACAATTTTGCACGTGGAAAATCCTCATTGGTCCTGGCTGTTAACGGGTTATCGGATCCAAAACCGGACCCGATAGCTTAACGGCGACCCGTTACGGTGGATGCTACATGTCGGTCACCCTTGACGAAAGCACTTCTATGACGCGCGATTTATCGTCATGGAAGTGGACACTTCCGTGATGATAATTTTGGTAATGTCATGGAACACTTCTACGACAGCACATGTATGACTATCTTGATTATGTCATAAAATCGTCATGGATGTACATGCATGACAGAAAACGTGACCTACTGTGACAAACACATATCATCACGGAAGTGTCTTTTTTTGTAGTGTCTTCAGTCGCAATGATATCAACAGAGAATAAAGAGCTATTCCAAATAGTAGCTATACCACCAGAAGCACCTCTAGATGGCACAAAACCAAACTGATCAAATCGGTGTGGGCAGCAAGACTTGACAAAAGATAAATCAAACGAGGTTTTCTTAGTTTCTTGCAAACATATAATAGCACATCCACTAGATGTGACGGCATTAGAGAGAGCTAATTGCTTATCAGTACAATTTAGGCCACAGACATTCCAACACAGAACGTTCCAGTTTACCAAAAGACACAGAAAGTAAATGTGAATTAAGCTAAAGAGGAGGGCCCAGAGTACTCTGGAGCAAGAAGAGCTTCTTCAGTAAGTTCTGCAGGGGGGATAGCACACACGTTGGTGCCGATCTGCTGAATCACTGAGATGAGAGTCGGTGGAGGAATTGGTTCTGCAGTGCCTTCATTGATCTTGATAGTTGTAGGGGCAGAAGGAAGCACTCTTGGCTTAACTTTAGATGCTTGAACTTGCTGTCAGAGATTGGAGGATCTATGAACCCATCATACTTGTTCATCCAAGCACTCCTGCACAGAGAAGTAGTACATTCAGGAATTACATTCTTCCCCTTCCGACCCCGAGGGACAAGCAGTCCGGAGGAAGATCCTGGACCCTCTAGAGGAGGCAGAATTGCAAGAGGAGCAGGGTTGTTCCGGGTCTGCTGAGCTGTGTCCAAACTCACAGAGATATCAACTTGAGGAGTTCCAAGTGTATCATAGTTATCCTGGGTCTGCATAGTTGTATTAGTGGCCAGTGACATATCGGATTGAGAGGAATCTTCAGTAATATTGAGATCATTCTGAGCAGTCAAGAGAGGTCGTATTGCAGTAGCTGATTCAACAGTTGTCATGTGATTAGAAAGGTCTACATAGTCTCCCTCAAGAACAAAACTAACTACTCACAAATCATATTCATGTTCAAGATCAGAGGAGTATTGAATATGCTTGAGGATCTAAACATTTAATCTTCCACCAAATAAACCAACTAGCATCAACTATAAGATGTAATCAATGTTGGAACAATGCCCTAGAGGCAATAATAAAATGGTTATTATTATATTTCCTTGTTCATGATAATTGTCTATTGTTCATGCTATAATTGTATTAACCGGAAACCGTAGTACATGTGTGAATACATAGATCACAACATGTCCCTAGTGAGCCCCTAGTTGACTAGCTCGTTGATCAATAGATGGTTGTGGTTTCCTGACCATGGACATTGGATGTCGTTGTTAATGGGATCACATCATTAGGAGAATGATGTGATGGACAAGACCCAATCCTAAGCATAGCACAAGATCGTGTAGTCCGTTTGCTAGAGCTTTTCTAATGTCAAGTACCATTTCTTTAGACCATGAGATTGTGCAACTCCCGGATTCCATAGGAATGCTTTGGGTGTATCAAACGTCACAACGTAACTGGGTGACCATAAAGGTGCACTACAGGTATCTTCGAAAGTGTCTGTTGGGTTGGCACGAATCGAGACTGGGATTTGTCACTCCGTATGACGGAGAGGTATCTCCGGGCCCACTCGGTAATGCATCATCATAATGAGCTCAATGTGACTAAGGAGTTAGCCACAAGATCATGCATTACGAAATGAGTAAAGAGACTTGCAGGTAATGAGATTGAACGAGGTATGGGGATACTGATGATCGAATCTCGGGCAAGTAACATACCGATGGACAAAGGGAACTGTATACGGGATTGATTGAATCCCCGACATCATGGTTCATCTGATGAGATCATCGTGGAACATGTGGGAGCCAATATGGGTATCCAGATCCTGCTATTGGTTATTTGCCGGAGAGGTGTCTCGGTCATGTCTGCATGGTTCCCGAACCTGTAGGGTCTACACACTTAAGGTTCGATGACGCTAGAGTTGTAATGGGAATAGTATGTGGTTACCGAAGGTTGTTCGGAGTCCCGGACATGACGAGGAACTCTAGAATGGTCCGGAGGTGAAGATCGATATATTGGACGAAGGGTATTGGAGTCCGGAATTGTTCTGGGAGTACTGAGTGATGACCAACATGACCGAAAGGAGTTTCGGAGGCCCCGACAAGCGTTGGGGGGCCTTATGGGCCAAGGGGAGGGGGCACATCAGCCCACTAAGGGGGTGTGCGCCCCTCCCACCCCATCTCACGTAACCTGGAGAGGTGGGGGCGCCTCCCCTAGGGAAGCCGCCCCTCCAGGCTTGGGGGCAAAGTTTCCTACGGGTGGGGGTGCCCAAACCCATCTAGGGTTTCCCCTGTGGCCGCCGCCCCTCCCCTAGGGAAACCCTAGGGCGCCTCCTCCTCCCCCTTCCCCTATATATAGTGAGGGAGAGAGAGGGTAGCCGCAAGCCTTCCCCTGGCGCAACCCTTCCACCCCCAACTCCTCCTCCTCCGTAGTGTTTGGCGAAGCCCTGCCGGAGAACCGCAAGCTCCACCACCACGCTGTCGTGCTGCCGGAGCTCTCCCTCAACTTCTCCTCTCCCCTTGCTGGATCAAGAAGGAGGAGACGTCCCTGGGCTGTATGTGTGTTGAACGCGGAGGCACCGTCCGTTCGGCGCTTAGATAAGATCTTCCATGATTTGAATTGCCGCAAGTACAACTCCATCAACCGCGTTCTTGTAACGCTTCCACTTAGCGATCTTCAAGGGTATGAAGATGCACTCCCTCTTTCTCGTTGATAGTATCTCCTAGATTGATCTTGGTGACACGTAGGAATTTATTTGAATTGCTACTTCGTTCCCCAACAGTGGCATCATGAGCTAGGTCTATGCATAGATTCTATGCACAAGTAGAACACAAGTAGTTGTGGGCAATGATTTGGTCAATTTTCTTACCGTTACTAGTCTTATCTTGATTTGGCGGCATTATGGGATGAAGTGGCCCGGACCGACCTTACACGTACGCTTACGTGAGACAGGTTCCACTGACATGCACTTGTTGCATAAGGTGGCTAGCGGGTGTCTATCTCTCCCACTTTAGTCGGATCGGATTCGATGAAGAGGTTCCTTATGAAGGGTAAATAGCAATTGGCATATCACCGTTGTGGTTTTTACGTAGGTAAGAAACGTTCTTGCTAGAAACCCTTAGCAGCCACGTAAAACATGCAACAACAATTGGAGGACGTCTAACTTGTATTTGCAGGGTATGCTATGTGATGTGATATGGCCAAAAGGATGTGATGAATGATATATGTGATGTATGAGATTGATCATGTTCTTGTAATAGGAATCACGACTTGCATGTCGATGAGTATGACAACTGGCAAGAGCCATAGGAGTTGTCTTAATTTATTGTATGACCTGCGAGTCAATGTAAACGACATGTAATTACTTTACTTTATTACTAACCGTTAGCCATAGTAGTAGAAGTAATAGTTGGAGAGACAACTTCATGAAGACACAATGATGGAGATCATGGTGTCATGCCGGTGATGAAGGTGATCATGCGGCGCCTCGAAGATGGAGATCAAAGGCGCAAGATGATATTGGCCATATCATGTCACTTTATGATTTGCATGTGATGTTTGTCATGTTTACATCTTATTTGCTTAGAACGACGGTAGCATAAATAAGATGATCCCTCACTAAAATTTCAAGAAATGTGTTCCCCCTAACTATGCACCGTTGCGAAGGTTCATTGTTTCAAAGCACCATGTGATGATCAGGTGTGATAGATTCTAACGTTCGCATACAACGGGTGTAAGCCAGATTTACACATGCGAAACACTTAGGTTGACTTGATGAGCCTAGCATGTACAGACGTGGCCTCGGAACACGAGAAACGAAAGGTCGAACATGAGTCGTATAGTAGATGCGATCAACATGGAGATGTTCACCATTGATGACTAGTCCGTCTCACGTGACGATCGGACACGGCCTAGTCGATTCGGATCATGTATCACTTAGATGACTAGAGGGATGTCTATCTGAGTGGGAGTTCATTAAATAATTTGATTAGATGAAATTAATTTTCATGAACTTAGTCTAAAATTGTCTTTACAATCTATCTTGTAGATCCAATGGCCCACGCTAATGTTGCCCTCAACTTCAACGCATTCCTAGAGAAAACCAAGCTGAAAGACGATGGTAGAAACTATACGGACTGGGTCCGTAACTTGAGGATCATCCTCATAGCTGCCAAGAAAGCATATGTCCTTGAAGCACCGCTAGGTGACGCACCCATTTTCCCAGCAACTCAAGACGTTATGAACGCCTAGCAGTCGTGTAGTTTGGATTACTCCCTGGTTCAGTGCGGCATGCTTTACAGCTTAGAACCGGGGCTCCAAAAGCGTTTTGAGCAACACGGAGCATATGAGATGTTCCAAGAGCTGAAAATGGTTTTCCAAGCTCATGCCCGGGTCGAGAGATATGAAGTCTCCGAGAAGTTCTACATTTGTAAGATGGAGAAAAACAGTTCTGTCAGTGAGCATATACTCAAAATGTCTGGGTTGCAAAACCGCTTGTCTCAGCTGGGAGTTAATATTCCAGATGACTCGGTCATTGACAGGATCCTCCAGTCGCTTCCACCTAGCTACAAGAGCTTTGTGATGAACTACAATATGCAAGGGATGGAGAAGTCCATTCCTGAGTTATATTCAATGCTGAAATCAGCGGAGGTGGAGATCAAAAAGGAACATCAAGTGTTGATGGTGAATAAGACCACTAGTTTAAAGAAAGGCAAGGGTAAGAAGAACTTCAAGAAGGACGGCAAGGGAGTTGCCGCACCCGATAAGTCAGTTGCCAGGAAGAAGCCAAAGAATGGACCCAAGCCCAAGACTGAGTGCTTTTATTGCAAGGGAAATGGTCACTGGAAGCGGAACTGGCCCAAGTACTTAGCAGATAAGAAGGCCGGCAACGCCAAAGGTATATATGATATACATGTTATTGATGTGTACCTTACCAGCGCTCGTAGTAGCTCTTGGGTATTTGATACCGGTGCGGTTGCTCACATTTGTAACTCAAAACAGGAGCTGCAGAATAAGCGGAGACTGGCGAGGGACGAGGTGACGATGCGCGTTGGGAATGGTTCCAAGGTCGATGTGATCGTCGTCAGCACGCTACCTCTACATCTACCTTCGGGATTAGTTTTAAACCTCAATAATTGTTATTTAGTGCCATCTTTGAGCACGAACATTGTATCTGGATCTCGTTTAATGCGAGATGTCTACTCATTTAAATCCGAGAATAATGTATACGGTCCAATGAGCGTTGAGGCTCGCGGTGGCTATCGTTATGTTCTCACCCTCACCGATGACTTAAGTAGATATGGGTATGTCTACTTAATGAAACACAAGTCTGAGACCTTTGAAAAGTTTAAGGAATTTCAGAGCGAGGTAGAGAATCAATGTGACAGGAAAATAAAGTTCTTATGATCAGATCGTGGAGGAGAATACTTGAGTCACGAGTTTGGCACGCACTTAAGGAAATGTGGAATTGTTTCATAACTCACGCCGCCTAGAACACCTCAGCGTAATGGTGTGTCCGAACGTCGTAATCGCACTCTATTGGATATGGTGCGATCTATGATGTCTCTTACCGATCTACCGCTATCATTTTGGGGTTATGCTTTAGAGACTGCCGCATTCACTTTAAATAGGGCTCCGTCGAAATCCTTTGTGACGACATCGTATGAACTATGGTTTGGGAAGAAACCTAAGCTATCGTTTCTGAAAGTTTGTGGATGTGATGCTTATGTCAAGAAACTTCAACCTGAAAAGCTCGAACCCAAATCGGAAAAAATGCGTCTTCATAGGATACCCTAAGGAAACTATTGGGTATACCTTCTACCTCAGATCCGAAGGCAAGATCTTTGTTGCCAAGAATGGATCCTTTCTGGAGAAAGAGTTTCTCTCGAAAGAAGTAAGTGGGAGGAAAGTAGAACTTGATGAGGTACCCCCTCCTGAAACGGAGAGTAGCGCAGCTCATGAAGATGTTTTTGTGGTGCCTGCACCAACTAGAGAGGAAGTTAATGATGATGATCATGAAACTTCGGGTCAAGTTGCTACTGAACTTCGTAGGTCCACGAGGACACGTTCCGCACCAGAGTGGTACGGCAACCCTGTCCTGGAAATCATGTTGTTAGACAACGGTGAACCTTCGAACTATGAAGAAGCGATGGAGGGCCTGGATTCCAACAAATGGCTTGAAGCCATGAAATCCGAGATAGGATCCATGTATGAAAACAAAGTATGGACTTTGACGGACTTGCGCGATGATCGGCAAGCCATAGAGAATAAGTGCATCTTTAAGAAGAAGACTGACGCGGATGGTAATGTGATCATCTATAAGGCTCGGCTTGTCGCTAAGGGTTATCGATAAGTTCAAGGGGTTGAGTACGATGAGACCTTCTCACCCGTAGCGACGCTGAAGTCCGTCCGAATCATGTTAGCAATTGCCACATTCTATGATTATGAGATCTGGCAAATGGACGTCAAAACGGCATTCCTTAACGGTTTCCTTAAGGAAGAATTGTATATGATGCAGCCGGAAGGTTTTTTCGATCCTAAGAATGCTGACAAAGTATGCAAGCTCCAGCGCTCCATCTATGGGCTGGTGCAAGCATCTCGGAGTTGGAACATTCGCTTTGATGAAATGATCAAAGCGTTTGGGTTTATACAGACTTATGGAGAAGCCTGTATTTACAAGAAAGTGAGTGGGAGCTCTATAGCATTTCTCATATTATATGTGGATGACATACTATTGATGGGAAATGATATAGAACTTTTGGAAAGCATAAAGGCCTACTTGAATAAGTGTTTTTCAATGAAGGACCTTGGAGAAGCTGCTTACATATTAGGCATCAAGATCTATAGGGATAGATCGAGAGTCCTCATTGGTCTTTCACAAAGCACATACATTGACAAGATATTGAAGAAGTTAAATATGGATCAGTCCAAGAAGGGGTTCTTGCCTATATTGCAAGGTGTGAGATTGAGCGCAGCTCAACGCCCGACCTCGGCAGAAGAAAGAGAAAAGATGAATGTCATCCCCTATGCCTCGGCCATAGCCTCTATTATGTATTCCATGCTGTGTACCAGACCTGATGTGAACCTTGCCATAAGTTTGGTAGGGAGGTACCAAAGTGATCCTGGAGTGGAACACTGGACAGCAGTCAAGAATATCCTCAAGTACCTGAAAAGGACTAAGGATATGTTTCTCATTTATGGAGGTGCCAAAGAGCTCGTCGTAAAGGGTTACGTCGATTATAGCTTTGAAACTGATCCGGATGACTCCAAGTTACAAACCGGATACGTGTATATTTTGACTGGTGGGGCAGTCAGCTGGTGCAGTTGTAAAGTACATACGGATCTGAATGTCGCAGATCCATTTACAAAACCTCTTCTACGAGCAAAACATGATCAGCACCAGAACTCCATGGGTGTTCGATTCATCACAATGTAACTAGATTATTGACTCTAGTGCAAGTGGGAGATTGTTGGAAATATGCCCTAGAGGCAATAATAAAATGGTTATTATTATATTTCCTTGTTCATGATAATTGTCTATTGTTCATGCTATAATTGTATTAATCGGAAACCGTAATACATGTGTGAATACATAGATCACAACATGTCCCTAGTGAGCCTCTAGTTGACTAGCTCGTTGATCAATAGATGGTTGTGGTTTCCTGACCATGGACATTGGATGTCGTTGATAATGGACCACATCATTAGGAGAATGATGTGATGGACAAGACCCAATCCTATGCATAGCACAAGATCGTGTAGTTCGTTTGCTAGAGCTTTTCTAATGTCAAGTATCATTTCCTTAGACCATGAGATTCTGCAACTCCCGGATGCCGTAGGAATGCTTTGGGTGTATCAAACGTCACAACGTAACTGGGTGACCATAAAGGTGCACTACAGGTATCTCCGAAAGTGTCCGTTGGGTTGGCACGAATCGAGACTGGGATTTGTCACTCCGTATGACGGAGAGGTATCTCTGGGCCCACTCGGTAATGCATCATCATAATGAGCTCAATGTGACTAAGGAGTTAGCCACGAGATCATGCATTACGGAACGAGTAAAGAGACTTGTTGGTAACGAGATTTAACGAGGTATGGGGATACCGATGATCGAATCTCGGGCAAGTAACATACCGATGGACAAAGGGAATTGTATACGGGATTGATTGAATCCCCAACATCGTGGTTCATCCGATGAGATCATCGTGGAACATGTGGGAGCCAATAAGGGTATCCATATCCCGCTATTGGTTATTGTCCGGAGAGGTGTCTCGGTCATGTCTGCATGGTTCCCGAACCCGTAGGGTCTACACACTTAAGGTTCGGTGACGCTAGAGTTGTAATGGGAATATTATGTGGTTATCGAAGGTTGTTCAGAGTCCTGGATGAGATCCCAGACATGACGAGGAACTCCGAATGGTCCGTAGGTGAAGATCGATATATTGGACGAAGGGTATTGGAGTCCGGAATTGTTCTGGTAGTACCGGGTGACGACCAGCGTGACCGAAAGGAGTTTCGGAGGCGCCGACAAGCGTTGGGGGGCCTTATGGGCAAAGGGGAGGGGGCACATCAGCCCACTAAAGGGGTGTGCGCCCCTCCCACCCCATCTCATGTAACCTGGAGAGGTGGGGGCGCCTCCCCTAGGGCAGTCGCCCCTCCCGGCTTGGGGGCCAAGTTTCCTAGGGGTGGGGGCGCCCAAACCCATCTAGGGTTTCCCCTGTGGCCGCCGCCCCTCCCCTAGGGAAACCCTAGGGCGCCTCCTCCTCCCCCCTTCCCCCTATATATAGTGAGGGAGAGAGAGGGCAGCCGCAAGCCTTCCCCTGGCGCAGCCCTTCCACCCTCCAATTCCTCCTCCTCCTCCGTAGTGCTTGGCGAAGCCCTGCCGGAGAACTGCATGCTCCACCACCACGCCGTCGTGCTGCCGGAGCTCTTCCTCAACTTCTCCTCTCCCCTTGCTGGATCAAGAAGGAGGAGATGTCCCCGGGCTGTGCATGTGTTGAACGCGGAGGTGCCGTCCGTTCGGCGCTTGGATCGGATCTTCCGTGATTTGAATCGCCGCGAGTACGACTCCATCAACCGCGTTCTTGTAACGCTTCCACTTAGCGATGTTCAAGGGTATGAAGATGCACTCCCTCTCTCTCATTGCTAGTATCTCCTAGATTGATCTTGATGACACGTAGGAATTTTTTTGAATTACTACTACGTTCCCCAACAATCAACACTACTAGCCACCCACAATTACCAATCTGAGGTTTTGGGACAAAGATTGAGTACGAGAGATGAACTAGGGTTTGAGATGAGATGTTGATGGTGAAGATGTTGATGAAGATTAGTCCTCCAATGATGAGAGGATCATTGGTGATGTCGTGGCTTCGATTTCCCCCTCCCGGAGGGAAGTGTCCCTAGCGGAATCGCTTCGCTGGAGAGAAAAAGTGCTCCTACCCAGGTTCCGCCTCGATACGGCGGTGCTTCATCCCAAAAGTATTCTCTTATTTTTTTTCTAGGTCAAAACCCTTCATATAGTAGAAGATGGGCACCGGAGGCCAGCTGTGGGCCCCACAAGGCATCAGGGCGCGCCTGGCTCTCCTATGGTGTTTCTTTGCTCCAGTATTTTTATATATTCAATAAAAATCTCCATAAAGTTTCACGTCATTTGGAGCTCTGTACAATAGGTATCTCTGTTGTAGCTCTTTTAGGTCCAAAATTCCAGCTGTCGGTAATCTCCATCTCCATGTAAATCTTGCAAATTAAGAGAGAAAAGGCATTAGAATTGCATCATAAAGTGGAATAATGACCAAAAACAATATATAATAGTAGTAAAACATGATGCAAAATGGACGTATCAACTCCCCCAAGCTTAGACCTCGCTTGTCCTCAAGCGAAAGCCGAACTCGATAATCATGACCACATGTTTAGAGAGAGAGGTGTCGATAAAAACAAAATACGGACATGGTAGCATCATGATCATTAACATAGAAGCAAATATTTATCATATAACTTCTCATAAACAAGTAACAATTCATTCACAACCTTGAAGTACGAAGTATAAACTTTCTCGAAAACAAACAAACTATGTTCTTAGTCATCGAAACAATCACAATTCATCATATTTCGGAGAAGAGTGTATGTAAGAGCTTTTGTTTTAGAAAGTCCACATACTCAACCATCATATAGTCTTATATGATTGCTAACACTCAATGCATATTTTTCAGAACAGACATTTCTGTCAGACACATAGGAAGATGGGGGCTTATTGTTTTCGCCTCCCAACTCCTTTACCTCAAGGATAATATCAACAATAATAACTCAGGATCACCTACATCCAAATGGATATATATGCCTAGATCTTTCCCCACCACATGATGCTTGCCACTTAAGGGATAAATAAGAAAGAATAGGGATAATCACTATTGGCTCTTGCATAAAAGGGAACACAAAAAAGTAAAAGATAGGCCCTTCGTAGAGGGAAGCAAAGGTTGTCATGCACTTTTTATTTTTTTGGATGTGCAAGCTCTTAATGGAAAGGAATGTCCCTTTATATTACCCCTTGTGATAGCGACCTTTATTATGCAGTCCGTCGCTTTTATTTCTTCACCATCACAAGTTCGTACAAAGCTTATTTTCCCTTCCAATAAAAGATCATACATATTTACGAGCAATTTTTATTGCTTTATGCACCGATGACAACTTACTTGAATGATCTTATTCAATCCATAGGTAGATATAGTCGACTCTCATGACAAGAAACTGGGTTTAAGGGGTTATGGATGTACAAGTAGTATCTCCACTTGGTACGAAGTTTTTGGCTAGCAAAAGATTCTAAACAAGCACCACATGTCAGAGTATCCATGACAATATAACTTCTATGTGAATTTAGACAAACATAACTCATTACGATGTCTTCCTTGTCCAACATCAACTATTTGACCATGCAGAAAATATTTGATGGGGGCTCACAATCATAAAAGATGTCCAAGATAGTATATTTATATGTGAATCTCCTTTCCCGTTAATAATCTTTCATGAATTGCATCCATGACTGTCGCGGGATATCAACGGCCACCTATGAGACCAGGAGGCCCCTTGCTGGTTGGGCAGGGGGACGTCGCGTTGCACAAAGAGCAGACCAGCACATGACAGCACGGCAGAGAGCACACAAGCAATTTACCCAGGTTCGGGCCGCCACGAGGCGTAAAACCCTACTCCTGCTTTGGTGGATTGATGGTGGAATGTGGATGGTGCAACGCAGTACACTTGCCCGACAGGAATCACCGTAGGGCAGCAGTGACTACGCGCGTATGGGGGCATGGGTTCGTCAACTTTCCAACCCTTCCTACGAGTGCCATGGGCCTCCTTTTATAGATCAAGGGGTCACAACAATGGTAAAGTAGTCATTATCCACTAATATGATAGCAAACAGTGCTATCATACCTAACTCTGCGAGCTGACAGGATGCATTAAATGCACCACTTAGTGTCACGTCACTAGTTGCCCGACAAGGCTTGCCGGGCTATCTTGCCAGCTCCGCACCTGTTCTCTTGACACGCCGCAGGACGGGTGTCATCTGTGGGTTTCTTTTGTATGAAATGGCTGCCATGTGGCGAATGGCTGCCACTTAATCACTTTGCGGCTTGGCACCGCACTGATCGACGACATGGGTCGTGCTTGAGTGGTTGGTGGGGTGGTTCTGCCCCCGCAAGCCCCGGCAGGCCCTGTCGGGGTGTCTTGGTTGCCTGCTTCTGGTGGTGGCCTCGCCCCTTGCCGGGCTCGCCTGCCCGGCAAGGGAGGCCCTTCTCTTGCCGATACATTGCTCCTCTAGCTTGATCTTGGTCCCTCTGAACTGCATGTTGGTTCTTGAAATCTCTTGTCTGTCACATCCTGATTTTCATGCCACAACACTTAAGCTAATAAATCATGACAAAATGTGGTTTGACAAAAACTTTTGAGTGTTTTGAACCTTGCTTCATTGGATTTTTGTTTGCTGTTTGCAAGTGCTCTAAAAATCAAATAAATCCTCCAACTTTTATACTGCTTCTCCTTGGTCCAAAACTTTGCCCAATGATCATGCCATGTGTATAGGACAGAATAGTATTTTATGACAAAAATAATTTGGCCAAAAAGTATTTTCTAAATTAGGTTTTTCCAAAACCCCCTGAATTGAGACTTGAACTACAAGTACTTAATTTAGGGCATGAAAAATCTTTCAAAAACTATATTTGAAACCTATTAGGTATAGGACTCCCATAACCCACAAAATTATAATTTTAAAAGTTATTTTCCTATTTTATTTAAAGGATTTTTCTTTATGCTAGAATGGTCTTTAATAGGTTAAAATTATTTAAATGTTTCAAAAATATTTGAGAAAATTTAGGGAAACTCATAGGACATATATTGTCCATATATAAGAGTTTCAACACATGGTCATGTTCAAAATATTGGACAAATCCCTCAAAAACCCTTTTTGGATATTTCAAGCTTTTGAAATATTTACAAAGGAAATATTCTCTAAAAATTCCAGGAAAATTCTAGAAAGTCACATATGCATAATATGATGACCTTGCAAAGTTTCAGCTCAATACAAATTGTTTTGGATCATAAAAGTGCCCCAAAACCATCTCTGTTCAGATTCAAATTTGAACAACTTTACATTGCCAACTTATTCCAAATGACCCCAAACTTTGTGGACATGCTCAAAACCCCAAATGATGACACTACACCAAGTGGTGCATCAAGGGGAATGGTTTTGCATGACTAGATCTTGGTAAATGCATTTTTGTTGATTTCTAGGGTTTACAGAAGTTGCATTGGCAACTTTTCCCAAATGAGCTCAAAATTGGTGGAAGGCCCTAATTATATGTGCCATTTCACCCTGTGGAGTCTCATGCCAAATGGAATACATTTTCTTGCCCTAACCAGCAACAAACACTTTTTGCCCTTTTTCTAAAACAACTACTTTGACCTCTTCCACTAATCCAAATGGGCTCAACTTTTTTCCACAGCTACTCCTGACCCTCTTCTACCTCAAGTAATAATGGCAGCATCACAGATCAATTATTGGGGGTAAAACCACCTCTTTCTCTCTCTGGACAACACATTTCTCTCTCTCTCTCAACCCCACCTCTCTCCCACTGGTTCACCAGGGCATCCAAGGCCACCTCAGACTTGTTTACTACTCCCTAGCACTACCAGACACCCTTGGTCGCGCCCACATTGTCAACAAAATGGCCATGCCAGCCATTTGCATGCTCCAGAGCGCGCTACAGTGCGCTCTTGCACTATAGCCACCCTCTGCCCGATGCCTCCGACCACCTCGGCCCTCCCCCTCGCGCCCGACGATGCTCCTCGACGTCCGCGCCACGCCACAACCTGGCCCCTCCTCCTTCTCCCTTCTACTGCCTCCTTTCGCACGCGCGCCGGCCGCCCGAGAGCTCCAATGGCTAAGCTCACACGCGCGATGCTCTGGCCCTCCCCTGCTCCTTCTCTCCCTTCCTCTGGACGTGGACCTCCTCCACGAACGCCCCAGACACGCCCATACGAGCCCCCGTGGCTTGTAGCAACGATAACAGCCTCGCCGACTCACGAGCTCACGGTGCACCTCGCCCCTTCCCTTAAAGGACACCCCGAGCCCTCTTTGGCCTCCGATCGCTCTCTCTCCCTCCTGTGCGTCACCCCGACCGGCTCACTCCTCTCCCGTGCCCTCCATAGCCCTCCATGGCCGGAGAACCGTCACCGGCACCGGGCTAAATTCGCGATGCCCGAGCCCCTTCCCCTCCACCTATGCATCTCAATGCACCTCCACCGACCCCCTGGAGCTCCCCCGCACTCCGGTTACTCCTCCTGGTGGCCGTAGTGCCGTGCCCACCATCACCGCCGGCCTCGTCCACCGTGGCCAGCACCCTGCTCAACCCGGTGCCTCTGGGCGACCGTGCCACCCACGGTTGGACGCGCCCGGGTCCCCTGAGCACGCCGGTAGGAAGAGCATCGTTGGAGACGCCCTGTAGCGCTGGCAGCCGGCATCGAGCACCTCCTCTGTCTCCCATCGCGCCTGCGCGGGAGGTGGAGGACGAACCTGCTAGCGGGCACCGCCTATCGGCCGGCCAGCGTGGGCCCTGCCTCGTTTAGGTGGAGACGGGCTCTGCCCGCTGCCGCCTTCGCTCAGGGAAGGTGTATTCTAGTGAATACGCCTCCTGCGTCGACAGCCTGTGCGCGGCCGTGCAGCTGGGCCGGCCCGCTGCCTATCTGTCGGCCTATGCACAGGATAAGGGTAATGCCCTATTTTCTTTTTCTTTTCTAGTGAGCTACTAAAAATCCATAGCTAATTCATTTCGTGTCCAAAATTGACAATTCAAACTTCTAGTAGTTCCTAAATTCATGATCTATCACATGGTGCTATTTGCACATTTTTCCAGAAACCTTCCCTTCACAAATATTTATGGAATCACATTTTTCCATTTTTGTAATAAACTTTAGAAAATCGCAGAGAGGCCAATTTTGATCCAAATGCCATGATTCAAATTCCTAGATACTTATATGTTCATAACTTAGTTTTTGAACATTTTTCCCAATACTTTCAGTGCCCCAGGAAATATTGATCCATTTCTCCATATATTGCCAACTTTGCAAATTCATAGAAAATCATTTGAACTCCAAGTCAAGTGAAATCAACTCCTAGCTGCTTCCAAAATCATTCCTTGTTAAATGGGTGCCTTTACTCATTTTTCAAAATAATATTTCTGTATACTTCTTGCAAATCCATAAATCCCTTGAATCCCTCATATTGAAATGTTCCAAAATATCCATGGATCCAATCCCAATGAAACCACTTTGGTCATTTTTCATATGACTAGTGGTGTCCTAGAAAAGTCTAAATCACATTTTTAGAGCACTTTTATGTTTGCCCTGTTGTGTTGCTTATTGTGTTGTTTCCGACGTCAGTTGATGAAGTAGACGGAATACTTGGAGTTGGGACAGAGACATTTGGGGACCTCGAAGACTTTGTTAAAACAGGAAACCAACCCTTTTACCATGATTCACCTCTCTTTTTCATCGATAAATTTTTCGTATGCATGATGACGTTGTTGATTATGAGCTTGATATAATCGTTGCATTGATGCATGCCCGTTGGTACTTGCATGCTCGTAGATTTACCTTGTGCATGGAGGAACTGTGTCAAAGGATTGAACATTGATGCATAAATGTTTCATGTATGCCATGAGCACCTCGTGGTTGTATTCTTTCGAAAACCCCGTCGGGTGCCCCTAATGCCCGTGGGTGATGTTGAACTAAGGTCACCACTTGAGGAAGAAGTGGTGTACCCGAGAAAGCATTTTGTGTGAGAGTAAAAATGATGGATTAGATTTAGGTGTGATTACCGTCCCAACCAAACATGTGCAACCACTCTACCCCTTATGGGGCGGGGCGTTATTCATTACCTAGGCCGATACTAGCATGGTGCCCACATTACTAGTGACGGGGGTGACATGAGGTCACTCTTGGGACGGGGTCGTGCTCGGATAGGCGGCAACGACTGTTTTCACAGGGCACCGGACACACCGTTGGTCCCTTCATGTATGCGTGATAATATGAAAAGGGCAGAGTCCCACGATCTTTGCTTATACATTATAATGCGCTAGCATCTGACCATACCATCAAGCTCGATGAATATATGTGCAAACCGACATTCTGCAGACAAGTTTACATCAACATGATGTGGCTAACTCGCCCGTCCACGCCGGCTTATAACACCGCGGCCGATTCAGCTATCTGTGCTGCCTCTGAAGCCACGGTCGTCTTTGTTGTCCGTCTCTCGCGGCCTGGTCTACATCAACACACCGGGCCACACCTATCTGCATGAGCTATTTATCGAGAATAAAGCCAGTCACTGCTCGGGTGGCCTGGTTTTCTTTCAACAAAATGGTGGCAAATTATCATATACTATCAACCGTCGTCTGCACTGGGTGGCTCAATGGGCAGGCGCAGAAGCCGCCGCCACTACAGTTTGGTTAACTTCAAATCGCCAGTTGGAAGGAACCATTGGCCGAGTTGCTGACACGGCTTATACGGGATCATTTATAACCCGCCGTAGTCACCTCAACCTTCTGTGGATTCACATCGTGCTATCAACACCAATGATATACAACTTATGTCGGTTTATATCATGGTCAAATATGGAGAATCTCAAGCCAACTCCTCGAGTCGCCTTGAGACTCGGGGGCTACAATGATATGACTCAGCAAATGTTGCTGATTTTCAGTGAATTCAAGAACCCCAGGACGTTGGAGGGAAAGATAACCCGGTCCCGGAGGCTACTACCATATTGATGAAAATTTAAAGCCGTCAGAAAATTTCTGGTTCAAAATGAAGAATGCCGGTTTAAAATCCGGTCCAAGGGAAATCTGCTCTTCCACAAAGCTCTGAAGCTCTCAAATCCGGTTTAAGAATTTCCGGTTCAAAAAGAATTAATCTCTCGCAAGTTCGAGTTTAAAGGTCGTCAGAAAATTTCCGGCTGAAAATGAAGATCCCGGTTTAAAATCCGGTTCAAGGGAAAGATGTCTCCCATAAAGTTTTGAAGCTCTCAATATCCGGTTTAACATCCGGTTCAAGAAGAAATATCTCTCGCAACAGCTCTCAGAAAAGTTAAAGGGACCAAAGAGAGTCTGTTGCAAAAGCACAACTCAAACATAGGTATCCCTTGAGCACAGCTCAAAATATTGCTCGGGGGCTCTTTGTTTCTACAAGAACAAAGAGTCTATAACCTTGTAATAGGCTATAAAAGCCAGGCTTGCAAGCCAGGTGTATTCACCTAAAACCCCGGGTTATCCTGCCTTTTTAAGTAAGTCACTCCGCCCAGGTAATCCTGGTAAGACCCGTCGAACGTTTGACAAGTCAATCTTATAAAGACCCTGAACTTGTCATAGTTAAAATGATGATTGGTTAATGTGAGGTCCATCTTATAAGGCTTTGTAAATGGTTTAACTCAGTGGCCTAGCAGCCCATGAAAAGCCTTGAATTCTTGCATATTTTTCTTTTGAAATCTTTATTTTGGTGGTTTATTTTGATGAGGTTTATGTTAATCCGATGTTTACTGACTCGGTCTGGCTTTTGGCTATAAGTCGCCAGTATGATTATAAATCACCGGCGTTTATTAACCCGGCCTAGCTTTCGACTATAAGTCGCCAATATGATGATAAATTATCCGGTGTTTATTAACCCGGCCTGGCTTTGGACTATAAGTCGCCAGTATGATGATAAATTATCTGGTGTTTATTAACCCGGCCTGGTTTTGGACTATAAGTCGCCAGTATATATTTGGATTGCGCCATTGGAATCATGCGCTTATAAATCATTGGATTATATTATTCAAATCTTCAAATAGCCAACATGGCTGGATTTTATTATGGTTATCAATAACCAATATTATGATTAAGGTTTTCAAAGTCGCTTTAGCGCAATGGCTATTATATTATCAATGGATATGATTTATTCTGCAATTGAAGGAATAGTCCCGAGTCACTGTAGGCTTACGACCCGGCACTTGGGGGCTACATTATTCAAGTTGAGATTACATCAAATATGCAAGTCTCATGTCGCTGCAAGCATGCACCATGACACTTGGGGGCTAATGCAAAGTCATTTTTGCTCACCTTATTTAAGACCCGACTCATCACATTGTAATGAGCTGGCCCTTGGGGGCTACTAATTGCTCCTATAAAAATTCAACGTACACAAGCCTTAATCCATTATATTGAAGGGTTTATTGCTCAGTTGGTAGAGGACAAGGCTCTTAATCTTGTGGGCGTGGGTTCAAGCCCCATGGTGGGGTTACATCATATGATATATTTTCAATGAAATATATACAAAGTCCCTAGTCATTATTGCATAATGACCCGGCCCTTGGGGGCTACACTGGGTGATGTTTTTATGAACATAAGGCAATTACAAGTCCCAGGTTGCTGCAAGCATGACAACCCGGCACTTGGGGGCTACATATATGGAGTATTTAGTTTATATGATTGAGATGAACAAACCGGATTTCTTCAAGGTTGCAACACTTATTGGAGCAAGTCTTAAGTTATCACTATGTTCTCCTCTTAAGACTTGGGGGCTACAGGTATTATGTATATAAAGGAGGAACGTCTTTGAATTATCAGTTCTGAGCAAATCAGGAAGATCAATTACATGACCCGGTGTCAACAACAATTATGACCCGGTGCCATCAATATTAATAAACCGGCAATTTTGGCAATGATAAATCGGCAAGTTTTACATCTTTAAGCCGGCTGAGAATCAGATGAGTATTTCAAGACCAATATTTTTGTTAAGCATTGGGAGATGATTCAAATGAATTATTTTTCACATAATTTCTCTGTGAGAAACCAACGTCAGCAAATGGATTATGAAGCTGGCTTATTGACCCGAATTTTCTAGAAGAAGGAAATGACAAGGACTAAAGGATGTTCAGGTGCCGGCTTACAAGAATATTTAACCCGGAGCACAACCTGTCAAATTTGTTCTTGAGTTATTTTGTAGAATCAGTTTAACATGGATAAATCCAAATTAAACTGGGGTCTAATGTCGGGGATATACCCCACGGTGTAACCCGGCCGAAAGTATGGCCCGGCCGGACTTGGCGCTTCATCATAACCCGCCAAAGGACTGGCGATTCATGGGTCTGGCGGTTCACTTGTCTGACGATTTACGAGCCTGGCGACTCATGAATGACCCCGACGACGGGTCAGATAAAGGACTAGGCCCAAGGCCCAGAAGGCTGGTTCATGTTATGGTGGGCCGGTTTAAGAGGAAAGCATAAGGAGTATTCCCTTACAAAGGAAGCAAGACTAGGACTCCACTTGTAATAGAGTAATCCTAATCCAACTAGGACTAGTAATGTAAACCGCCCCTTCAACATATATAAGGAGGGGCAGGGCTCCACAAAGGGGGACAAGCAACAAGCAATAATCTCTAGGGTTAGACACAACAAAGGGGAGCCGGCTTATGCGGCGTCTCCCTCATGAGCATAATGAGATCTAGCCACAAACAACATGTAGGTTTATTACCGGATGATGTTTCCTGGGGCCCGAAGTTGTCTAAACCCTTGTCTTGTGTTGCACCTCTCGATTCCGATCAACCCCTCTCAAGCTACTACATAGATGTGCTGGCCTCACGACTAAGTCCTCACACTAGGACATCTGTCATGACAATTCCACGACAAGGGTTGTGTACCAATGAGTGGACCCTATGTTAGTGTCGTCTAGGGAATCATAATGATCGGGTGCTTCTCCCGAGTACTTGAGGTACTGCGGGATCGTGGATGACACGAAAGCTTCCCGGATCTTGTGGGTAAAGTGCGCAACCTCTGCAGAGTGTCAAACTATTCGAATAGTCGTGTCCACGGTCATGGACAGTTGGGTGGTGCTACTTAAACTATGTCCAGCAATTTTACAAACTTGGTACATGTGTGTATGCTTGAGAACCATTTGAGTCAAGGCAAATGACTTGACATGTGGAATGAGCTAGCATTGATCCTATTATGTTGGTATCTGTAACCTGTTCTCATGGTTACTAGGGTTCATTGATGCATATTTTACAAGGTGATAAGTCATTCCAACTAGCTTGATGCTATGTTGCCTACTTGTTGTTACACCATGCATTGTTACTTTGATCCAAAATATGGGTTGCTTGCGAGTACATTCAAAGTACTCATTGGCTTGTCACTGGTTATTTAATTGGCCAGGCATGGAAGAACAGGAGTTCGAAGAAGAATTCTTTGGAGACGAACATGCGAACTAGGACGCTTTCCCAGTCAGAATGCCTGTAGGGTTAAGGAAGATGGCATGGGTTCTACTTATCTACGAAGATTTCCGCTTCTTAAGTTTATTTGGTATTCAGACCTTGAGGCTTTATCTATGTAAGACTTGACCATACTGGTCATAATTTGTGTAAGACAATATGTATGGATGTAAGACTCTTGTTATCCAGCTTCTGTGTGTTCAGTGAGCATTGATCTCTGGGATCACTGTACACGTGCATTCAGTGATCACGACTTATGAGTCGGGGTCCCCACATTGTCCTTCAATCTCTGACTTTCTCTTAGCCTGTCCGTGCATGAGTCAGGGGAAAATGCATACCCTTGTATATTTTCCCCAACATAAGCCCCCAGGCCTGAGCCATATGTGTCGCGTGGCACATTGGGTTAGGCCCCAAATAGTGTGCGGACACATGGCAGGAGAGGGCTGTGCATGCCATTCTGTCACGACGATCAGTCAATCCAATGTCCACTTTGCGCAATTACTGCGCGTCGCGGGGTCGTGCCACTGTTGCAGTTATGGTAAAATGGTAACTTTCTGAAGCGTCGCGCCTCTGCCCCACTCTTCCCCCACTTAAGAGTAGGAAAAAACAGAGCGATACGATTCACCTGTCTCTCGCCCCGCTCCTCCATCTTCTTCCTCCGCAAGCCAAGCGCCAGTTCCTCATCTCGCTCCTCCTTCCGCCGCCACCCTCCCAACCGAAACCCTCCCCTCTCTACATCGCTGCATGCTACCTCTTGAGCACTGTGTTGGTTTTCCCTTGAAGAGGAAAGGGTGATGCAGCAAAGTAGTGTAAGTATTTCCCTCGGTTTTTGAGAACCATGGTATCAATCCAGTAGGAGGCCACGCACGAGTCCCTCGCACCTACACAAACAAATAAATCCTCGCAACCAACACAATAAAGGGGTTGTCAATCCCGTCACGGTCACTTACGAGAGTGAGAACTGATAGATATGATAAGATAATATTTTTGGTATTTTTATGATAAAGATGCAAACTAAAATAAAAGGCAATGAAAATAGCTAAGTAGTGGAAGATTAATATGATAGAAAATAGACCCGGGGGCCATAGGTTTCACTAGTGGCTTCTCTCAAGAGCATAAGTATTACGGTGGGTGAACAAATTACTGTTGAGCAATTGACAGAATTGAGCATAGTTATGAGAATATCTAGGTATGATCATGTATATAGGCATCACATCCAAGACAAGTAGACCGACTCCTGCCTGCATCTACTACTATTACTCCACACATCGACCGCTATCCAGCATGCATCTAGAGTATTAAGTTCATAAGAACAGAGTAACGCTTTAAGCAAGATGACATGATGTAGAGGGATAAACTCATGCAATATGATATAAACCCCATCTTGTAATCCTCGATGGCAACAATACAATACGTGCCTTGTTGCCCCTACTATCACTGGGAAAGGACACCGCAAGATTGAACCCAAAGCTAAGCACTTCTCCCATTGCAAGAAAGATCAATCTAGTAGGCCAAACCAAACTGATAATTCGAAGAGACTTGCAAAGATAACCAATCATACATAAAAGAATTCAGAGAAGATTCAATTATTGTTCATAGATAAACTTGATCATAAACCCACAATTCATCGGTCTCAACAAACACACCGCAAAAGAAGATTACATTGAATAGATCTCCACAAGAGAGGGGGAGAACATTGTATTGAGATCCAAAAAGAGAGAAGAAGCCATCTAGCTAATAACTATGGACCCGTAGGTCTGAGGTAAACTACTCACACATCATCAGAGAGGCTATGGTGTTGATGTAGAAGCCCTCCGTGAAAGATGCCCCCTCCGGCGGAGCTCCGGAAAAGGCCCCAAGATGGGATCTCACGGGTACAGAAGGTTGCGGCAGTGGAATTAGTTTTTCGGCTCCGTATCTGGTAGTTTGGGGGTACATGGGTATATATAGGAGGAAGAAGTACGTCGGTGGAGCAACGTGGGGCCCACGAGGGTGGATGGCGCGCCCTGGGGGGGGGGGGGTAGGCGCGCCCCCTACCTCGTGCCTTCCTGGTAGCTTTCTTGACGTAGGGTCCAAATCCTCTGGATCACGTTCGTTCCGAAAATCACGTTCCCGAAGGTTTCATTCCGTTTGGACTCCGTTTGATATTCTTTTTCTGCGAAACTCTGAAATAGGCAAAAAAAACAACAATTCTGGGTTGGGCCTCCGGTTAGTAGGTTAGTCCCAAAAATAATATAAAAGTGTATAATAAAGCCCAATAATGTCCAAAACAGAATATAATATAGCATGAAGCAATAAAAAATTATAGATACGTTGGAGACGTATCAAGCATCCCCAAGCTTAATTCCTGCTCGTCCTCGAGTAGGTAAATGATAAAAACAGAATTTTTGATGCGGAATGCTACTTGGCATAATTTCAATGTAATTCTCTTAATTGTGGTATGAATATTCAGATCCGAAAGATTCAAGATAAAGGTTTAATATTGACCTAAAAGTAATAATACTTCAAGCATACTAACTAAGCAATTATGTCTTCTCAAAATAACATGGCCAAAGAAAGTTCATCCCTACAAAATCATATAGTTTAGTCATGCTCCATTTTCATCACACAAGAATGCTCTCATCATGCACAACCCCGATGACAAGCCAAGCAATTGTTTCATACTTTAGTAATCTCAAACTTATTCAACCTTCACGCAATACATGAGCGTGAGCCATGGATATAGCACTATGGGTGGAATAGAATATAATGATGGGGGTTATGTGGAGAAGACAAAAAAGGAGAAAATCTCACATCAACGCGGCTAATCAATGAGCTATGGAGATGCCCATCGATTGATGTTAATGCAAGGAGTAGGGATTGCCATGCAACGGATGCACTAGAGCTATAAATGTATGAAATCTCAACAAAAGAAACTAAGTGAGTGTGAATCCAACTTGCTTGCTCACAAAGACCTAGGGCATTTGAGGAAGCCCATCGCTGGAATATACAAGCCAAGTTCTATAATGAAAAATTCCCACTAGTATATGCAAGTGACAAAACAAGAGATTCTCTATCATGAAGACCATGGTGCTACTTTGAAGCACAAGTGTGGAAAAAGGATAGTAGCATTGTCCCCTTTTTATTTTTTTGGGCCTTCCTTTTTTTGGCCTTTCTCTTTTTTTGGGACAATGCTCTATGAATGATGATCATCACACTTCTATTTATTTACAACTCAATGATTACAACTCGATACTAGAACAAAGTATGACTCTATATGAATGCCTCCGGCGGTATACCAGGATAGCGATGAATCAAGAGTGACATGTATGAAAAATTATGAACGGTGGCTTTGCCACATATACGATGTCAACTACATGATCATGCAAAGCAATATGACAATGATGAACGTGTCATGATAAACGGAACGGTGGAAAATTGCATGGCAATATATCTCGGAATGGCTATGGAAATGCCATAATAGGTAGGTATGGTGGCTGTTTTGAGGAAGATATGAGGAGGTTTATGTGTGAAAGAGCGTATCATATCACGGGGTTTGGATGCACTAGCGAAGTTTGCACCAACTCTCAATGTGAGAAAGGGCAATGCACGGAACCGAAGAGGCTGGCAATGATGGAAGGGTAAGAGTGCGTATAATCCATGGACTCAACATTAGTCATAAAGAACTCACATACTTATTGCAAAAATCTACAAGTAATCAAAAACCAAGCATTACGCGCATGCTCCTAGGGGGGTATATTGGTAGGAAAAGACCATCGCTCGTCCCCGACCGCCACTCATAAGGAGGACAATCAAAGAACACCTCATGTTTCAAATTTGTTACATAATGTTTACGATACGTGCATGCTACGGGACTTGCAAACTTCAACACAAGTATTTCTCAAATTCACAACTACTCAACTAGCACAACTTTAATATCACTACCTCAATATCTCAAAACAATCATCAAGCATCAAACTTCTCTTAGTATTCAAACACACTCATAAGAAAGTTTTTACTAGTCTTGAATACCTAACATATTAGGATCAATTTCCCAATTTAAGCAAATTACCATGCTGTTTAAGACTCTCAAAATAATCTAAGTTAAGCATGAGAGAATAATAGTTTCTATAAAACAAAACGACCGCCGTGCTCTAAAAGATAGAAGTGAAGCACTAGAGCAAAAACTATATAGCTCAAAAGATATAAGTGAAGCACATAGAGTATTCTAATAAATTCTGAATCATGTGTTTCTCTCTCAAAAGGTGTGTACAGAAAAGATGATTGTGGTAAACTAACAAACAAAGACTCAAATCATACAAGATGTTCCAAGCAAAACACATATCATGTGGTGAATAAAAATATAGCTCCAAGTAAAGTTACCGATGGAAGTAGACAAAAGAGGGGATGCCTTCCGGGGCATCCCCAAGCTTTGGCTTTTAGGTGTCCTTAGATTATCTTGGGGTGCCATGGGCATCCCAAGCTTAGGCTCTTGCCACTCCTTGTTCCATAATCCATCAAATCTTTTACCCAAAACTTGAAAACTTCACAACACAAAACTTAACAGAAAATCTCGTGAGCTCCGTTAGCAAAAGAAAACAAAACACCACTTCAAGGTACTGTAATGAACTCCTTATTTATTTATATTGGTGTTAAACTTACTGTATTCCAACTTCTCTATGGTTTATAAACTATTTTACTAGCCATAGATTCATCAAAATAAGCAAACAACACACGAAAAACAGAATCTGTCAAAAACAGAACAGTCTGTAGTAATCTGTAACTAACGCAAACTTCTGGAACTCCAAAAATTCAGCCAAAATAGGACGACCTGATATTTTGTTTATTGACCATCAGCAAGTGGAATCAATATTTTATCACGTTCTGGTGATTTTTAACAATTATTTTCGTGAACAGAAAGTTTCTGGAATTTTCTGCAAGATCAAATAACTATCATCCAAGAAGATCCTATAGGTTTAACTTGGCACAAACACTAATTAAAACATAAAAACACATCTAACTAGAGGTTAGATCAAAGATTTATTCCTAAACAGAAGCAAAAGCAAAAAAACTAAAAATAAAATTGGGTTGCCTCCCAACAAGCGCTATCGTTTAACGCCCCTAGCTAGGCATAAAAGCAAGGATAGATCTAGGTATTGCCATCTTTGGTAGGCAATCCATAAGTGCCTCTCATAATAGATTCATAAGGCAATTTTATTTTCTTTCTAGGGAAGTGTTCCATGCCTTTCCTTCACGGAAATTGGAATCTAATATTTCCTTCCTTTATATCAATAATTGCACCAATCATTCTAAGGAAAGGTCTACCAAGAATAATAGGACATGAAGGATTGCAATCTATATCAAGAACAATAAAATCTACGGGCACATAATTCCTATTTGCAATAATAAGAACATCATTAATTCTTCCCATAGGTTTCTTAATAGTGGAATCCGCAAGGTGCAAGTTTAGAGAGCAATCATCAAAATCACGGAAACCTAACAAATCACACAAAGTCTTTGGAATCGTGGAAACACTAGCACCCAAATCACACAAAGCATAGCATTCATGATCTTTAATTTTAATTTTAATAGTAGGTTCCCACTCATCATAAAGTTTTCTAGGGATAGAAACTTCCAACTCAAGTTTTTCTTCATAAGATTGCATCAAAGCATCAACGATATGTTTAGTAAAAGCTTTATGTTGAGTATAAGCATGTGGGGAATTTAGCATGGATTGCAACAAGGAAATACAATCTATCAAAGAGCAATTATCATAATTAAATTCCTTGAAATCCAAGATAGTGGGTTCGTTAATATCTAGAGTTTTGATTTCTTCAATCCCACTTTTACCAATTTTTGCATCAAGATCTAAAAACTCAGAATTTTTGGAACGCCTTCTAGGTAAAGGTGGATCATATTCAGTCCCATCATTATCAAGATTCATATTGCAAAACAAAGATTTAATAGGGGACACATCAATAACTTTTAGATCTTCATCTTTATTTTCATAGAAACTAGAAGAACACGCTTTCACAAAGCAATCTTTCTTAGTACGCATCCTAGCGGTTCTTTCTTTGCACTCATCAATGGAAATTCTCATGGCTTTGAGAGACTCATTGATATCATGCATAGGAGGAATAGATCTAAGTTTCAAAGAATCAACATCAAGAGAAATTCTATCAACGTTCCTAGCCAATTCATCAACTTTAAGCAATTTTTCTTCAAGCAAAGCATTGAAATTCTTTTGCGAATTCATAAACTCCTTAACGCTAGTCCCAAATTCAGAAGGCATCTTATTAAAATTTCCATAAGAATTTTTGTAGGAATTACCATAATTATTAGAGGAATTACTAGGATACGACCTAGGATTAAAGTTTCCTCTATACGCGTTGTTACCAAAATTATTCCTACCAAAAAAATTCACATCCATAGATTCATTATTATTCTCAATCAAAGTAGACAAAGGCATATCATTAGGATCAGAAGAAACACTTTTATTAGCAAATAATTTCATAAGCTCATCCATCTTCCCACTCAAAACATTAATTTCTTCTATCGCATGCACTTTCTTATTAGTAGATCTTTCAGTATGCCATTGAGAATAATTAACCATAATATTATCTAGGAGTTTAGTAGCTTCTCCTAAAGTGATTTCCATAAAAGTGCCTCCCGCGGCCGAATCTAAAAGATTTCTAGAAGCAAAATTCAATCCGGCATAAATTTTTTGTATAATCATCCACAAATTCAAACCATGAGTAGGGCAATTACGTATCATTAATTTCATCCTCTCCGAAGCTTGTGCAACATGTTCATGATCAAGTTGCTTAAAATTCATAATATCATTTCTAAGAGAGATGATTTTAGCGGGAGGAAAATACTTAGAGATAAAAGCATCTTTGCACTTATTCCAAGAATCAATACTATTTTTAGGCAAAGACGAAAACCAAGCTTTAGCACGATCTCTAAGCGAAAAAGGAAATAGCTTCAATTTAACAATATCATTATCCACATCTTTCTTCTTTTCCATATCACACAAATCAACGAAGCTATTTAGATGGGTAGCGGCATCTTCACTAGGAAGGCCGGCGAGTTGATCTTTCATGACAAGATTCAACAAAGCAGCATTGATTTCACAAGATTCAGTATCGGTAAGAGGAGCAATCGGAGTGCTAAGAAAATCATTGTTGTTGGTGTTGGTAAAGTCACACAATTTAGTATTATCTTGAGCCATCGTGACAAGCAAGCAATCCAACACATGAGCAAATGAGAAGCGAGCGAAAAAGAGGCGAACAAAAAAAGAGAGGGCGAATAAAACGGCAAGGGTGAAGTGGGGGAGAGGAAAACGAGAGGCAAATGGCAAATAATGTAATGCGGGAGATAACGGTTTGTGATGGGTACTTGGTATGTTGACTTTTGCGTAGACTCCCCGGCAATGGCGCCAGAAATGGCTCGTTGTCGGGAGTCCAAATCTTGACTTGACTTTGCGTAGGCCTCCCCGGCAACGGCGCCAGAAATGGCTCGTTGTCGGGAGTCCAAATCTTGACTTGACTTTGCGTAGGCCTCCCCGGCAACGGCGCCAGAAATGGCTCGTTGTCGGGAGTCCAAATCTTGACTTGACTTTGCATAGGCCTCCCCGGCAACGGCGCCAGAAATGGCTCGTTGTCGGGAGTCCAAATCTTGACTTGACCTTGCGTAGGCCTCCCCGGCAACGGCGCCAGAAATCCTTCTTGCTACCTCTTGAGCACTGCGTTGGTTTTCCCTTGAAGAGGAAAGGGTGATGCAACAAAGTAGCGTAAGTATTTCCCTCAGTTTTTGAGAACCAAGGTATCAATCCAGTAGGAGGCCACGCACGAGTCCCTCGCACCTACACAAACAAATAAATCCTCACAACCAACGCAATAAAGGGGTTGTCAATCCCTTCACGGTCACTTACGAGAGTGAGAACTGATAGATATGATAAGATAATATTTTTGGTATTTTTATGATAAAGATGCAAAGTAAAATAAAAGGCAATGAAAATAGCTAAGTAGTGGAAGATTAATATGATAGAAAACAGACCCGGGGGCCATAGGTTTCACTAGTGGCTTCTCTCAAGAGCATAAGTATTACGGTGGGTGAACAAATTACTGTTGAGCAATTGACAGAATTGAGCATAGTTATGAGAATATCTAGGTATGATCATGTATATAGGCATCACGTCCGAGACAAGTAGACCGACTCCTGCCTGCATCTACTACTATTACTCCACACATCGACCGCTATCCAGCATGCATCTAGAGTATTAAGTTCATAAGAACAGAGTAACGCTTTAAGCAAGATGACATGATGTAGAGGGATAAACTCATGCAATATGATATAAACCCCATCTTGTTATCCTCGATGGCAACAATACAATACATGCCTTGCTGCCCCTACTATCACTGGGAAAGGACACCGCAAGATTGAACCCAAAGCTAAGCGCTTCTCCCATTGCAAGAAAGATCAATCTAGTAGGCCAAACCAAACTGATAATTCGAACAGACTTGCAAAGATAACCAATCATACATAAAAGAATTCAGAGAAGATTCAAATATTGTTCATAGATAAACTTGATCTTAAACCCACAATTCATCGGTCTCAACAAACACACCGCAAAAGAAGATTACATCGAATAGATCTCCACAAGAGAGGGGGAGAACATTGTATTGAGATCCAAAAAGAGAGAAGAAGCCATCTAGCTAATAACTATGGACCCGGAGGTCTGAGGTAAACTACTCACACATCATCGGAGAGGCTATGGTGTTGATGTAGAAGCCCTCCGTGATCGATGCCCCCTCCGGCGGAGCTCCGGGAAAGGCCCCAAGATGGGATCTCACGGGTACAGAAGGTTGCGGCAGTGGAATTAGGTTTTTGGCTCCGTATCTGGTAGTTTGGGGGTACGTGGGTATATATAGGAGGAAGAAGTACGTCGGTGGAGCAACGTGGGGCCCACGAGGGTGGAGGGCGCGCCCCCCTGCCTCGTGCCTTCCTGGTAGCTTTCTTGACGTATGGTCCAAGTCCTCTGGATCACGTTCGTTCCGAAAATCACGTCCCGAAGGTTTCATTCCGTTTGGACTCCGCTTGATATTCTTTTTCTGCAAAACTCTGAAATAGGCAAAAAACAGCAATTCTGGGCTGGGCCTCCGGTTAATAGGTTAGTCCCAAAAATAATATAAAAGTGTATAATAAAGCCCAATAATGTCCAAAACAGAATATAATATAGCATCAAGCATTCAAAAATTATAGATACGTTGGGGACGTATCACTGCAACAATGGGGAAGAAACCCGCGGAGAAGAGAAAGCCGATGGCTGCGGCGAAGGAGGCCACTGCCGAAGGAAATAAGAGGTCAGCGGAGCTGAACAAGAAGTGGAGTGAGGACGTCGTCTTCATCCCGTCCACCTTGAGCGGCCCCGTCCTTCAAGCGAAGTACGTGTATCTGTGGGGGCGGCCTGTTGAGAAAGGGCATGGGGCGCCCGTAGTCTACGAGGCTGTTGAAGTGGATTCCCCCAATTCTTATCGGTTCTTTGCTGCTTACTTCATCTGCGGCCTCTGTCCCACTTTCTCCGGGTTCTCCGAGGCGATTATGAACTTCTATGGGTTCCATCTCCTTGATTTCACGCCCAATGCGATGGCGACTATGGCCATCTTTGCGCATTTGTGCGAGAACTTCGTCGGAGTGATGCCCAATGTGGATCTGTTCCGGCATTACTTCGTCCCGAGGGTCGAGAGCAGAGTCAACCGCTCCGGAATCATCAGTTGGATGCCCCGGTCGAAGTGGATTAACTAGGATTATCTCTCGAGGTACCAACGCGAGAGGTGGGATGAATGGAGAGGGGACTGGTGCTGGATCCAGGACAAGGAAGCCCCCGAGTTCTGCGTAGCACGGCAGGAGTGCATCGAGCGCAGCAAGGACTGGAGCTTGAAAGGACTCACTGAGGACAGGCTGCGCCCGGTAATTAATAGGATCACCCGTCTGGCGGCTGCCGGGTTAACTATTGAGCATGTGGGGGCAGATTTCCTTCTCCGCCACATCTCGCTGCTACAGGAAAGGGATAGGCCTGCATGGTTGTATGGAGACACGGCAGACAGGATGAGGTTGCTGCCAGGGCTGGCCAACAACTTGTCGGTTTATGGCCATGGCTGGTTGTGCGACCAACTGTTTGGCCGCTTCAAGTTGTTCAAACTCCCGGCAACCGTCATTCCCTTGAACATCAACTCTGCCCGGGATCAGATATTGAAGTGGATGCCGTACTGCAACACTGAGGGAGTATCGAGCACCTGGCGGCTCCCCTCCTTTGACGAAGAGCTTCAGTGGTCAAGCGCCCTGGTGGAAAGGGCCACCAGGACTGAGGGTGAGATGTACAAGCGCACCTTCGCTATGGAGGTGGCGTATATTCTAAAGAGGGTAGAGGAGGACAAGGCGGCCCGCCGTGCGGAGATGGAGAAGGCCGCAAAGGCTGGGAAAGGCAAAGGGAAGGCTGGGGACGGGAGCTCTTCCCAGGGTGGCAGCAAGGCGCAAGCTACGGAAGACGCTACCGGGGAAGATCTTGCTGGGGATAATTTTGCCGGGCTGGATGCCCTAGCCACGGCAGCAATTAAAGGAGCTCCAGGAGGGGAAGAAGGAGGAGAGGGAGGGGGACGCGATAGCGGCCCCTGAAGATGAGTGTCTTGCGGCTGGACCGCAAGCCCCAGCACCGGACCCTGACCAGCACACCCGCAGGCGTGCCGCAGCCCGAGGAACGGCGACCTCCAACCCAGCGCCGGCCTCCAAGAGGGTGAAGAAGGTCTCCACCAAGTCTACTGAGGCTGAGGTGGCTTGTCGCCAATCCCCTCGCCTTGCTTAGGCCAAGGCTCCTTCCACAAAACGGCCGGTGGCCGTGGAGGTGGAGTCCAGCCCCCGCTCCGACTCGAGCTTTTCGCAGGGCTCGTGTTCCTCGGAGCACTCGGCGTCACGGTAGGCGCCAAAGCTCCCGGGGAGCGCCACCCTCCCGCCTCTGAAGAGAAGATGGGAGTCTCCCCTTCCCACAGAGTTCAACTTGAACTCCATGCTTATCGCGGAAGAGTAAGGAGGGTTTCTCTTGGTGGCAAGCATCTTCTTAGGCAGATTTGAATGCTTTGGCTAACTAACCTCTCATTTTTGTCACTGCCGGCAGGGAAGTGGAGGAGGACACGAAGACCCTCATTCACCATTCCCGGAAGAGGCTCCGGCGCCTCGGGTTGCTGGAGGGCGCTGAGGGTTCGGCTTCGGCAGGGAAGGACGCAGAAGACCCCATGCCGAGCCCTCAGCCCAGCCCCGGCCTAGGAGCGGAGACTTGGCCCCGCCCACCGGAGATGATGAAGGTAGCCCTTCCGCCCCCCCACGGAGGAGATGGTGAGACGACGCATGGCAAGCCCCTCCCTGAGGGGCATGCCTCCTCTGTCGCTCAAGCCAAAGATATTATCATGGAATCCTCCGCGGTAGAGACCGCACAAAAGGCTACCGAGCCCACCCCAGTAGAGGATGTAGCCCGGGACCCGGCAACAACTGCTGCGAGGGAAATGGAGACTCCTGCCCGGCAGACTTCCCCAGGTACCTGATTTAATCCTTCTTTTCCTTTGTACTCTGGTTGCCTCCACCAGTTTCTTCATTCGCTTGAGATTTCTGTTTCTTCACTATTCCCTGGCCCTCCCACATGTAGCCCCCCAAACTGAAGAACGAGATTTGCTGGAGGTGGTGGCTGAGATAGGGAGGTCTGCCGCGGACGAAGCAGTGAGGCTCGCAGCTGCCGAGGGTCAGGATCTTGCTCCTGGGGATATCCGGGGCTCCCTGGCAGTGATGGAGCATTCTTCAGAGGACGCCCCTGTAGTGGAAGTGGCCGTCGAGATGAAGATTCCACTCCAGACCATGGGTCCGCTTCCCACCACCGGGACCGTTACCGAGATTCCGCCACCTCCCTCGAGCATGCTGGCAATGGTGTTGTCGTTGCCTGATATCGGAGCCCCTGGCCCGTCCTTGACGGACGCAGAGCTTGATGACGAGCTTTAGCGCCTTCTGGTACCGCTACATCTAGGAAGCGGGGAGGCCGACGACTCAGCTGCCATCACTATGGACTTGTCCTTCATAGAGTCCATGGTGGTGGGCATGAAGGAACTGCAGGCCCGACACCGTCAGAAGTGGCAGGAGCTTAAGGAACGGCGCAAATCCGCTGACAAGGTGGATCAGAGGCTGAAGGACAAGTGCCTGGAGCTGTGTGAATGGCACGACAAGCAGTTCAGGGCACTCATGAGGCAGCAAGAGACCCTTCAGATGATGAGGGAGGATGTCACGGCTCGGGAGGCATGCTTGGCGGACCGTAAGGCATCTTTGGACGCCAGGGAGCGAGAGATCTCCCTTCGGGAAGAGAATCTTGAAGCCACCCTCCGTGCCAAAGATGAAAGTTTGGAGGCCCTGGTGTAGCAACGCACCAAGGAGTTGGAGGACAAGCACAAGGTTGCTCTGGACACCCTCGCCACTGACCATGCTGCCCAGCTGAAGAAGCTTATTGACGATCTGGATGCCGCGTCTTCCGCTAAGGCTGAACTTGACTGGCAGGTGGCCAAACTGAACGAAGACCTTGCCGAGAGTGCCAAGAAGGTGGAGGCACTCAAGGAGGAAGCGCAGCAGACAGAGCTCCGCCTGGTTGACATGTAGTCGCAGCTTTCTTCCAAGACCTAGAGCCTTGAGACCGCCAACGGCAGCATTACTGACCTGAAGGCGAGGATTGGCTTGCTGGAGCAATCGGCGGAATACCTTGAATCCCAGCAGCAGTTGCTGTCCAAGGATTTGGAAACTGCCAAGCGTCTCCGGCAAGATGCAGAGGGCAGGCTGAAGAATCAGGCCGAGAGGAGCAACCTCTTGATCAAGTGCCCAATTGATATTGCAAAACGTCTTGGCACCCAAGCTGCGGCGATGGGCATGGACGACCCAGTCTACTCAGCCAGCGAGCAGGAGGTCCCGAATGTCAAGCCGGGGCTCTTCTTCAATGAGTTGATCGACAAGCTAAAGGTGCATGAAGAGGGGAGGGCCGAGAGCTTCGCGACCGAGTCGCGGAGGCTCGCTCGCAATGCCCTCTTCATGGTCTTGAGCAACATCGCCTGCCGCCACCCAGAGCTCGACCTTGACGACGGCTTCAAGAAGCCGCCAACAGGTGCTAACGCCGCTGCCGCCGAGGAGAAGGCCGCTCCCCACGCCGACAGGCTCCTTCGCGTTTAAGCTATTCCTCCTGGTCGCGGGATCAAGTACCGGGCCCCTGTATGAAACATGACATATATTTTGTGTTTAGTCGTTTTATCTCTGGTGTTTGTGCGAAACTGATACTTCTAGTTGTATCTTTAAATGCATGTTTATCCCTTTGAACTCTATGTGTTCGTGTTTGTATGATCAATTCCTATCCATGTTCTGGATGCCTGCCGATATCATATTGCCGTGATTGTCGTAAGGGTCCGGCCCTTAACAGTCATCTTGGCGTGGATGTTTCTCGGCAGGTTTTTCCTAAGTAGCTCTCGATGCAGCCTCTCGACCTGCGAGCGTGGCTCTGGACAGGACGATGGTGTGATCAAAGAAACTAGCCAAGGTTCCATCGCATAAGGGATTTCTCGATACAAACACTTACTAGAGTTAAGGGATAAACGACTGCAAAAATCTGAAATGCATCAACAAGAAGTGATAACGTGAACTTAGCTTTCGTTTTCAGCTTCTTTTTCTTCTGATGGGCCGCGCGCGTTCGACGCATCCGCGACACCTGGAGGGGTAGAAGGCAATCAGGTGGTTTCTTCATTTCCAGCAAGGACCGACATGCATTTCACGCAGCTGGCGGGCATTGGAGCACGGTGTCGGGCTTCTCTGGTCCTCCTTCCCTTTTGCTCCCCTCCCCCTCGAGTCAGTGCAGCGGCTGCCGTCGCACGGGCCGTGCCAATGCAGGCAGCCTTGCTGAAGCATGCCTGCCGGGGTATCAATCGACAGACTCATACTAGCAATTTGCTTAGGATCACCCACGACAGGGGAAATACTGGACTGAGCGTCGCATGGTAATCGTCGACGTTGACGACATCGAGGCTAAAGAAGCTCGACTGCTGACAAGGGTGAGGGACAGGAAGAGGGAACTCGCGCCCGCACGTCTTGTGCCCCTTCCCCGGATGGTGCCCGAATGTCAAGAACACCATACGTGCCGCCGGGATAAATCTACCGCTGTCAGCGGCGGTCTTGGCCATAATCGTCGCTACGGCGAAGCTTGGAGAGTGATAGGACGGCGCGGGGGAGGCCCCCCAGTTTGCTTCCACGTCTCCAAGGGCGCCACAGCTGATGGCGCTGTCGAAGATGAAGATGGTGATGAAGATGACGCGTTGCGCACGCTTTCAGGTTCGCGCAAGCGAGCCCCCTACCTGGCGCGCCAAAGATATCGCGTGATATCCACGACCACCTATGGTACCAGGAGGCCCCTTGCTGGTTCGGCAGGGGACGTCGCGTTGCACAAAGAGCAGACCAGCGCACGGCAGCACGGCAGAGAGCACACAAGCAATTTACCCAGGTTCGGGCCGCCGCGAGGCGTAAAACCCTACTCCTACTTTGGTGGATTGATGGTGGAATGTGGATGGTGCAACGCAGTACACTTGCCCGGCAGGGATCGCTGTAGGGCAGCAGCGACTACGCGCGTATGGGGGTGTGGGTTCGTCAACTTTCCAACCCTTCCTATGAGTGCCATGGGCCTCCTTTTATAGATGAAGGGGTCATCACAATGGCAAAGTAGTCATTATCCACTGATATGATAACAAACAGTGCTATCATACCTAACTCTGCGGGCTGACAGGGTGCATTAAATGCACCGCTTAGTGTCACTCACTGGTTGCCCAACAAGGCTTGCCGGGCTATCTTGCCAGCACCGCGCCTGTTCTGTTGACACGTCGCAGGACGGGTGTCATCTGTGGGTTTCTTCTATATGAAATGGCTGCCATGTGGCGAATGGCTACCACTTAATCACTTTGCGGCTTGACACCGCACTGATCGACGACGTGGGTCGTGCTTGAGTGGTTGGTGGGGTGGTTCTGCCCCCGCGAGCCCCGGCAGGCCCTGCCGGGGTGTCTTGGTTGCCTGCTTCTGGTGGTGGCCTCGCCCCTTGCCGGGCTCGCCTGCCCGGCAAGGGAGGCCCTTCTCTTGCCGATACATTGCTCCTCTGGCTTGATCTTGGTCCCTCTGAACTGCATGTTGGTTCTTCAAATCTCTTGTCCTTCAATCTCTAACTTAGTCTTGGCCTGTCCGTGCACGAGTCAGGGGAAAATGCATACCCCTGTATATTTTCCCTGACAATGACCAATACTATGTTTGTTAATTTCCAATAAATTTTATCAACCATACTCTTTCTATGTGAAGTTATTACTCCCCATGGGATTAGCATATGATCTTTTATTCCTTTTTATAGCTGAGATTGAAACAAGAAAGTGAAGAAACAAAACTCAAACTACTCTTTATTATGTAACTCTCACACTCAATTACATAGATAGATAGATCACTAAGCAAGCACTCAAAACTAAATCATACCAAACTTTTATTATTCTAAGTCATGAAATAACTAGGGATCGAACTAAGGTTGATAACGATGGCAAAAGTGATGGTGATATGATACCGGAGCACCTCCCCCAAGCTTGGAACAAGCCAAGGGTGGTGCCCACACCCGTGTACTCAAGTTTCTTTCTTTGGTGATGGTGGTGATGAAGTAGTAGGCTTGTCCTATGTCTTCCAAGGCATAGGGTCTCCATCATAAAAGGATGAACGTGTTTCCGGAGTCTTGACATTTGCAGCTAAACTTGTACCTTTAAACCTGGCTTCATACTCAAAATTTTGGTTTTGCAAGTCATAAATTTGGGCTTGAAGATGATCAATTCAGTCATTGATTTTGAAGATGACGTCCCCAGTATCCTTGTTGTCCACCTTGTGCTCATGGATGAATTCCGTGATCATGGAGTGGTTGGCGTTGAATCCGCGCTCCACCATCCCTTGGCACTTGAAGATCTCCTGCTCCACTACTTCAAGCCTGGCCTTCTCGCTTCCTCCTTCTTTGTCCTTGAACGTCCCGGATGTGAAGCACCCCCTCATGCATCTCAATGGCTTCAGGGTATTTAATCACCTCCCAAAGATAGGGGTTGATGACCTTCTCGAAGAACTTGTCCTTGGATGAACTTGGCGGCGCCATAGCGATCTAGATCTGTCAGAAAAACAGCTCGAAACAAGAATAGAGGAGAAACTTGCGATACGGTGGTCAAAACATACGGGAGTGTATATAAACATTTTATCTTGCAAAACAAGTATACGGGAAGAAAACGGAGTCGGTAAGGCATGTGAGGGGCCCACAAGGCAACCCGGCGCGCCTGTTGCCTTGTGACCTCCTCGTGGGTCCCCGCAGCTGGTTCTTATTTTTGTATTTTTCTAATATTCCAAAATGGACAGACAGATTTTTTATGGAATTTTGGGAGTCGCTTTACTTACCGTATCACATACCTATTCATTTTCAGGGTTCTGGAGTGTTCCGGAAGGTCTCTCTTTTGTGTTCTTCCATTGTCATAGTTTGAATAATATTACTTTCAACATTAATGGGCATACATGAGATATAATGTTTAACTCTTGCACATTAACCACTCTTGGATTAGTGCCCTCGGCATTATTGATGTTGATAGCTCCGGAGCGATAAACTTCTTTGACGATATATGGCCCTTCCCATTTAGAGAGAAGTTCGGAAACGAGAGTTGTACAATAGAACTTGATCACCTAATTTAAATTCCCAGTTTTGGATTCTTTTTTCATGCCATCTTTTAACTTTTTCTTTAAACAACTTGGCATTTTCATAAGCTTGTGTCCTCCATTCATCTAAAGAGCTAATATCAAATAACCTCTTTTCACCGGCAGGTTTGAAATCATAATTAAGTTCTTTAATTGCCCAATAAGCCTTATGTTCTAATGACCCACAAGTATAGGGGATCAATTGTAGTCCTTTTGATAAGTAAGAGTGTCGAACCCAACGAGGAGCTGAAGGAAATGTAAGCGGTTTTCAGCAAGGTATTTTCTGCAGGCACTGAAATTGTCGGTAATAGATAGTTTGATACTAAGATAAGTTGTAACGAGCAAGTAATAGTAACGGTAAAAAAAGCGTGGCAAGGTAGCCCAATCCTTTTGTAGTAAAGGACAGGCCTGAACAATCTCTGATAATAAGTAAAACGTTCTTGAGGACACACGGGAATTTCGTCTAGTCACTTTCATCGTGTTTGTTTGATTCGCGTTCACTACTTTGATAATATGATATGTGGATGGACCGGTGCTTGGGTGCTGTTCTTACTTGAACAAGCCTCCCACTTATGATTAACCCCTCTTGCAAGCATCCGTAACTACGAAAGAACAATTAAGATAAAATCTAACCATAGCATTAAACTTATGGATCCAAATTAGCCCCTTACGGAATAGCACATAAACTAGGGTTTAAGCTTCTGTCACTCTAGCAACCCATCATCTAATAACTACTCCACAATGCATTCCCTTAGGCCCAAAGATGGTGAAGTGTCATGTCAACGTTCACATAACACCACCAAGGGAATCACAACATACATATCTTCAAAATATGGAACGAATACCAAATTCACATGGTTACTTATGGCAAGACTTCTCCCATGTCCTCAAAAACAAAAGTAACTACTCACAAAACATATTCATGCTCAAGATAAGAGGGGTATGAAATTGCATAATAGATCTAAACATATAAATCTTCCACCAAATAAACCGGCTAGCATCAACTACAAGATGTAATCAACACTACTAGTCACCCAAAGGTACCAATCTGAGGTTTTGATACAAAGACTGAACACAAGAGATGAACTAGGGTTTTGAGATGAGATCGTGATGTTGAAGATGTTGATGGAGATTGGACCTCCCACGATGAGAGGGTTGTTGTTGATGGCGATAGCGATAGCTTCGATTTCCCCCTCCCGGAGGGAAGTATCCCCATCGGAATCGCTCCGCCGGAGAGCAAAAGTGCTACTGCCCAAGTTCCACCTCGAGACAGTGGCGCTCCGTCCCGAAAGTCCTCTCTTCATTTTTTCTAGGTCAAAAGACCTTATGTACTAGAAGATGGGCATCGGAGGTGGGCTAGGGCCCCCACTACCCACCAGGGCGCGCCAGGGGGGCAGGCACCTGGGTGGCCCCCTGTGGTGTTTCTTTATTCCAATATTTTTTATATATTCCAAAATAATTATCCGTAAAATTTCATCCCGTTCGGAGTTGTGCAGAATAGGTATCTCTGACATAGCTTTTTCAGGTCCAGAATTCCAACTGCCGGTATTCTCCCTCTTTGTGTAAACCTTGCATATTATGAGAGAATTACTCCACATAGTGTTATATTGCATAAAACACTATAGATAACAATAGGAAAACATGATGCAAAATGGATGTATATATCATGTTGTAACTCAAGAGATAAATGACATGCTTTTCTATAGACCATTTATATGAAGACATACCTATAGGATTTTTATAAGAAGTTCTATAAGCCCATAATGCATCATCAAGTTTCTTAGACCAATTCTTTCTGGATCTATTAACAGTCTTTTGCAAAATCAATTTTATTTCTCATTGCTCAATTCAACTTGACCAGTAGACTAAGGATGATAAGGCATGCAATTCTATGGTTAACATCATACTTAGTTAGGAGTATACAAAATGCACCATGAATAAAATGTGAACCACCATGAGTCATTAAGTATCTTGGGACTCCAAACCTTGGGAAGATAACTTCTTTAAGAATTTTAATAGAGTGTTATGATCAGCACTACTAGTTGGAATAACTTCTACCCACCTAGTAATGCAATCAACAGCAACAAAAATATGATGTATCCATTAGAGGAAGGAAAAGGTCCCATATAATCAAAACCCCGGACATCAAATGGTTTAGTAACAAGTGAATAATTAATAGGCATTTCCCAACGTCTATCAATATTACCAATTCTTTGACATCATCACAAGAAAGGACAAACTTACGTGCATCCTTGAAGAGAGTAGGCCAATAAAAAACAGACTGTAGTACCTTATGTGAAGTTCTGTCTCCCACATGGTGCCCTCCGTATGCCTCAAAATGACATTTCCGTAGGATTTATTCCTTTTCATGATCAGGTACACAACGTCTAATAACACCATCTACTCCTTCTTTATATAAATGTGGGTCATCCCAAAAGTAATCTCTTAAATCAAAGAAGAACTTTTTGTTTTGTTGGTAGGTGTGACTAGGTGGTATATATTTAGCAACAATGTAATTAGCATAGTGTGCATACCAAGGACTATTATGACAAGAAGCATTCACAACAGCTAATTGCTCATCAAAAAAATATCATCAATAGGTAGTGGGTCATCAAGAACATTTTCCATCCTAGACAAATTATCTGCTACAGGATTTGTAGCTCCTTTTCTATCAATAGTATGCAAATCAAAGTCTTCAAGTAAAAGAACCCACCTAATCAGTCTAGATTTAGCATCTTTCTTTTCCATAAGATATTTAATAGCAGCATGATCGGTGTGAATAGTAACTTTAGAATCAACAACATAAGGTCTGAATTTATTTCATGCAGACACAACTACTAAAAATTCTTTCTTAGTAGTAGCATAATTTCTTTGAGCACTATCCAATGTCTTATTGGCATAATGAATAACATTCAATTTCTTATCAACTCTTTGACCTAGAACAGCACCAATAGCATAATCACTAGCATCACACATAATTTCAAAAGGCAAACTCCAATCAGATGGTTGAACAATAGGTGCAAAAATTAAGGCTTTCTTAAGTATTTCAAAGGCTTCTACGCAATCATCATAAAAAACAAATGAAACATCCTTCTGAAGGAGATTAGTTGGCGACCTAGAAATCTTAGAGAAATATTTAATGAATCTTTTATAGAAACCAACATGACCAAGAAAACTTCTTATACCTTTAATATCTTTAGGACATGGCATATTCGCAATTGCATCAACTTTAGCTTTGTCTACTTCAATACCTCGTTCAGAAATTTTATGCCCAAGTACTATACTTCGTTCACCATGAAGTGGCACTTCTCTCAATTCAAGACAAGATTAGTTTCTTCACATCTCTGCAAAACCCGATCAAGATTGCTTAAGCAATCATTAAAAGAAGTCCGGAAAAATCATCCATGAATACCTCAACAATCTTTTCATCAAAATCAGAGAATATTGCAGTCATACATCTTTGAAAGGTAGCAAGTGCATTGCACAAATCAATAGGCATACGTCTATAAGCATAAGTTTCAAAAGGAAAAGTAAAAGTAGTTTTCTTTTGATCTTCTTTCGACATAGGTATTTGAGAAAAACCGGAATATCCATCAAGGAAACAAAAGTGAGTATGCTTTGATAATCTTTCTAACATTTGATCAATAAAAGGCAAGGGGTAATGATCTTCTCTAGTAGTTTTATTTAATTTCCTGAAATCATTTACCATCCTATAACCAGTTACAATTCTTTGTGGGATAAGTTCATTTTTATCATTAGGAATAATAGTAATGCCTCCTTTCTTAGATGTCAGAGTCAACACTACAAAAATATGTTTAGTTTATAGTAAAAGGAAACTTGAAAGGATTGCAAAGGCATACCCTCTTCACTCGGCTTTGTAGTCTTTCAGTGGTAAGTGACATGCCCGTCAATAGCGAGAAGCGTGCGGTGACTTCGCCAGTCTCGTGACTTGCCGGCTCCGCCTCTCGGAGGTGGTCATATGGATAGAGTGTGTGTACATGCGTTTATAGGGGTGAGTGTATGTATGTGTTTGTGAGCCTTTGCGTTTGTACTGTGTTTCGCAAAAATAATAATGATAAACATAGGAATTGGTATCGAATTGGAATGTATTATGCAGGTTATCTACAGGTGTACCGGTACACTCCGTTTATGGTCGTCTCTACAACGTGTGGATGGTCAAGACCTGTTTACGGAAGTGTGTCACGCTTGGAGCGCACGGCGAGGGATACTTTAAAATGGATGATAGCATGATCTTAGGATTGGCCCTCATACAGTTTACGCGTCATACAAACTCACGATTTCTTGTATTTCGCCTTTATTCTTGCTTTTTTTAGTTTGAACTTGGTTTGGCTGTGTGTATCTTAATTATGAAGACGCCGAGTGTCATGCTTAAATCTTTAAGTAATAAAACACCCTTTTATCGAAAAAATTGGGATATTTGATTATATTGTAAAAAAACTTAGTACTTAATGAAATTTTCGATAAAGTGTGTTTTTATTAACTCAAAATGTAGCATCGAGCGGATACAAAGCATAAAGAGCGACACCCGACCTCTGTATAGCTAAGATGCACACAACCATCACACGAACAGTATGTCAAAGAATATAAAAACGACAAGGTGGCAACAGTAAAGCCATATGAGACCGAAACTATGCCTATGTCGACGGAGAAGGTGGTCCGATTCGGAGATTATGCTGCCACCCATGTTGGGTAAAAACCTCCCTGACCACCCGCTCCGACCGCATACGCACCGCCTTGAACAACGATTGATACTTCGTTCGATGCATAATAGACCACGTACGAAGACAGCGTGTACAACGATAAATAACCTGCATAGGAGAATATATTTTGCCACTAAAAACATAATCATTTGTACATAGCCAAAGCGATCATAGTAAGGCTGAAGCTCCCACCTGTATTAGCATGCTAAACGTATTTGGTATTCCATTAAGCCAGTGACCATATAAATTGGTAACACTTGTTGGTGGATACAAATTTGACACTATTTGAATGACTGGCCATGTAAAACACGTAAACTTGTATTGAAAGAAGAGGTGTTTGATTGTCTCGTCATGAGTACACAAACTATATTTCTTGCTTTTTTTCTAGTTGCGTCGAGCAAGGAATACTTGATCAAATATGAGGGTTTTTTCAAGCGATTGGACTAAACGGAAATCCCCTTTTAGAACTGAAGTAGAAGTGGCATATAGAATACATCCCTAAGGCTTCTGATCCAAGAAATGAAATAACTTCTTTAAGAAACGCTCCCAAAGATTGAAAACGTATAGAACTTCGAATTTATTGTATGATGAGGACCTTCAACTTGCCACGCTAAAAATACATCAAACAAGAAACAGCATGAGTGGATCGGTCTACCTCAGTTGTTGTCATTGCATGCCTTGCATGGCTAATTAATCCTTAGTTTGTTTAATTTAACCCTTTGGCAATTGACATTATGGTATCACATGCATGCACACCCCGCCGGGCCCATGTTTCTTTGAGTGTGCTTCCCCTTTCTCTTCCTTGAACTCCACTCAATCAAGAGCACCACACCTTGGCCCCTCATCTCTCCATGTCAGGGAACGGCCGGGTGGACTTTGTAGCGCATCAGATCCCAGCATTTGATCCACCAAGAGATAAAATAAACCTGACATGTGTTTATATATACTGTTTCTGTTGAGTGTTCCACTTGCCTCCTTGATGCTTCTCATGCATGGCTTGCAGATTTGCAGTCCTTGCATGATCTTTCTATCCCTGAGATACTCTCAGCAGAACAGTGCACAGTAGTACCTATATAGAGTAGGTTGTAGCTACCTTTGTGTCAAAGTGATTAGAGAGCATGCACTGTCTAATCACATGAAGAGAGATAACAGCTATTAGTAGGCCTGCAAGCTTTTGTCTTGCAGGGTTGGAGTTGGAAGCAAGGGATATGCCCTTGCCTTGATCTGATCCATTGGTGAGGGTGCACATCTTCTCTTCCCATCTTTCTGGGTAATGATATGATGAGGTGGTTGAGGTACATGCACACAGGTAGCCGGTGGCTAGTAGAAATGATGATGGTAGGCTTTGGCAAGAAGCATCTGGGGCCTGCCTCGCATTTGGCTGGCTGAAACATTCCATCCAACCTTGCTGCCACCCTTCCAGGGGGGTGCGTGCGTGCATGCATGCATGCAATATTCCATTTGCTTGCCACTCTTTTGCACACTTGTGTGTGTGTACTACTATTACCAAGATGCTCTCTTCTCTGCCAGTGTGATGTGAGTGCTCAGTCTCTCTCGATCCATGGATCTGTAGACCTCTGACTGGGAGGTAGGTAGGTCGCAGAGGTTTGACAGGAAGCTTCAATGGGGGTGAAATGAGATCCCATGCATGTACAACGGGACGGGTCTGTCTGGTCTCTGTCGTCCAAAGGGAACAAGCTTAGCTTTGCGTGTGCGTGTGGAGACATGGGCCATCGAACAGTGTGAGGATCTCTTTTGGACCTCCGAAAACGCAGAAGTGGGGGGGAAACGGATACAAACGCAAAAAATGATAAGAATAAGCATTTATAAGGGCATCTTCAACGGCCGTCCATCAAAATAGACACTGTAAACGTCCACAGATATGTCTGAATGTGTTTACATACGGCGGTTACAACATAGAAATGAGATCGCATGAAAAGGTTGTCGAAGAGTGGGGATGCCCCAAAGGCATCCCAAGCTTTACCTTTGGAGACTTCTTTGAAACAAATTGGGGTGCCATCCCCAAGCTTGGATCTCTTGATCTTCTAGACTTTCCTTGATAGCCAAGGATCCCCTAAATTGAAAAATTGTCATCCAAAGCAAAACTCGAATGGAACGTGAGATGGTTAGTCAATAATTAATTGCTAATAGCTCTATCTGTTGTATACAAATCATGGAAACATGGAAAGTCACTAGGTATAATGGTACAGTAAAAGTATGCACAATTATAAGCTCTCTCAAAAAATAAGAAATAAAAAACTATGCACACACATAGCTATAAGACAAGTTACACAAGAATCTGTTAAAACAAACCAGCATGTAATGATGCGATTAAAAAGACTACTATTGTAACTCACAAAATTCCAAAATTGTATCATAGATACTAGACATATGAAGATATGTTACATAAAAATTCATAATTTTTCGATGCTCCGGTAAGTCTGTTAAAATTTTACAATAACAACAACATTGCAATTTCAGAATAACACACCAACAATAATCGCTTTCACTATGAAAAGTTTCCCAATCAATTATATCACTCTTCAAATAGTGGGATTAACACTAATTCCTAAAGTTTGACTTCTTCAAACCCACCTTTGATAAGGTTGCAATCCACATGATCAATTGTGACACTCCCCAAAATAGTGGGATCAAAAGTATCAAAAGTTGACCTTTACAAACCCACTTTTAACAATGATCTCAACATTACTCTAAAAGATATAAGTGAAATTCGTAGAATAATATTTTTGCCACCAAAAACCATACTATAACAAGCATGATATCTGTTTATTCATTATTCACTAAAAGATAGAGAGTTCTCCAAGATATTACACAAAACATTAAGATGAACAAAAGGACTCGAGCAAATTTTACTGGACTGAGGAAGAGTGGGGAAGCTTGGCATCCCCAAGCCTAAGTCTTGAGACCTCCTTGAAAAATTGGAGGGGTGCGGGGGCATCCACAAGCTTATGTTCTTGTTGGTCATCCACATCTAAATCTTGGAAGCTTCATTGACAAAAACTTCTTTTTGAGGAATCACGGGGGGAGTCCCCCGAACTGAATATATTTTACTCAAAGTTGTAACTATAGCACAAACGATTACATAGTTGAATTACATGGGCACAAAAAGATTGTCTATTTAGGTATCTCTGCCATGATAAATGGAGCCCTTATGGACCGACCTCTTTAGCCGGTGTGACCATTGGGTCAAGTTCTCGATAATAAACCGTAGGGTGGTGGAGCTGTGATGATCGATTTTGTTGAAGGCCACAACATTTCGAGGTGCCTATATCTTCTCTAGTATGGTCAGGAGAACTGTGGACCAGATCAACATAGGCATGGAGCAGGCCTACATGTCTTCGATGATGCGAGGGGGTGATATCGAACCTTTGCCAAATTCTGTCTGCAAACAGGCACCGGGCATGAGATGAAGATATGTAGGGTATCTTTGGTTGTATGACCACACCTAGTCACAGAGGATCACTAGAAAATGTTCTTGCGAAGAAGGTTGGACTTGGAGTTGATCATGTCCTAAAAGATAAGCCATGCAAAGATCTAGACTCGGTTAGGGATTTTGATGACCAAGTAGCCCAGGCATGAGTGTTTACCTCACCCGTCATGACGAGCTTGTACGCCGATCAAGTGGTGAATGCATGGCCACCTCTAAGAAAGCGCACATCATGGTCATAAGATCTTTGGAAGTCGTACAATAAAGACAAAAGAGATACCATTTCTGCAGACACATCATTGGATAGACGATTCTGCAGACAACTTTCTAATCCGAAATTAAGAATGGTTGCCGCTCTAAAAGAACAATTTGTGCTGCGTAGGCTTATGAGTAGGTTAGTTCACAAACCAATGAGGATCTATGCATATAGGCGATGTCAAAACTCATGGAAAAATTAATAATCACTTTCTAGAGTATATACTTGCATAATTGAACTCCTATCAATGTATAAGAATCCAAATACAAGGCATCCAAATCCTGAAACCAAGTAAACAAGAATTTTGTCTTAACAATACAACCAACAATGAATTGAACAGGGACTTATACTACCATATTTTTTTAATCTTTTGCCACTAATAGAGAACTTATAAAGAGTATTGTGTAAAACTTTCAAGAAAATATGAGCTTCCAGTAGAGAACTAAAATTTTCGAACTAACAACATAGCTACTGAAAACAGTAAACCTAGCAATCAACAAATAACCTTTTGTGCTAAATGTAATTCTTGGCACTTTATTTTTATAATACCATGGTGATACAAGGGGATAATTATTTTTTATTGAGAAGCTTCCATGACAAAATATTAATAATTTTTCCATGGGCCTGAACAAATGCTTAAGGTCGACCCACACTTCTTCAGTGCTTGCCTTCTCTCAATCACTTCTATTTTTGAAAAAAAAAATCCTTATATTCTGTTCTCCACTTTATTTGTATTTCTTAGTTTCTTGGATCTAAGTAGAGAGTACAAAGTTTCATGGAGGAAATGACAAAAAATTATAATCCTCTTCCTGTGCAGTGGCATTGCCTGCAAAAAAATTAATCATTAACAAAGAGTGAGTGCCATTGCACGATAAAAGTAGTTTCTTGCAATTTTACCATACGGGGGACATATAGAGGGCCCTTATTTATTCATATTGCAAAATTATCAGAAGAAGAAGCAGCAAACTTTAAATACAGGTTTCATTATAATCTTCATGAGCAGAAGCAAATTGCAAGCCACAAGCATAATATTCAGGAAATTTCCTCTCAGAACTGTAGTTAGGAGAGTCAAAACCAACATAGGACTATAATAAGTGAGAGCAAAATTATCATTCATAGTTTCATCATCCATAATGGTAGCATAATCATCATCAAGTAATTCCTCTATAGGTGCATCGTGATATTCATTCCAATGTTGATCATAGTCATCACAACACGAGTTTTGATCAAATGATGTTTTTGTGCCATCAATATTTATTTCATCGCCTAATCCAGATTGGCACAAGCATCCCTGAAGCCAAGGTATTCAGATTTGAGAATTTTTGTTACAAGTGGCTCATTTCAAAGAAATGATGAGGAATATTTGTGAACAAGAAGTCATAGCTGATAACGATGGTAAAACAACACTACAAAATTCAAGAAACTAAGGAAATGACTCAAATTTGGTCCAAACATATTTCACAACTTGCAATGCTTATCCAACACTCCAGTGATCTAGTTCTTTTCTTTGATATCTTGAAGAATATAGGCAGTTATCTGTTGAGGAATGGAATGGGAGAAATGTTATAAAAAGCATTTGCTCAACCTCCTTTCTTACCAAAATACCTACTCGAAACAAAGAGAAACTATAATATGGGTGAAATTTGGAGATGGAAACATAGATTTCTAGGCAAAAGCGAGAATAAAATACAAAAACAATCACACTGCAATCTTAAAAGATGAAGATTTCGTTCACCACTCTGAACACCAAGCAAAGTCTGCTATTTTGTGGAGAGCTTTGAAGGGTACAATGGGGTCCACCAGTCCAACCGGATTTTTTAACCTCCATGGATTGCTTCATTTAGATATTCACCTATCTGAGTTAGAGTTGCCCTTTTCCAAGAAAGAAATTGAAAGTGTCATCAAAGATCTCCCTATAGACAAAGCCCTTGGACTAGATGGTTTTAATGGAGCTTTTACCAAATCATGTTGAAGCATAATTGCAAAGGATTTGTGTGAAATCATTAAGGATTTTTATCATGGCAGAATCAGTTAACAACCCATCGATAGTTCTTTCATTACTCTGATTCCAAAAAAGAACAACACTCACCATTCAAGAGACTTCATACCCATATCAATATTGAAATGCACTATCAATTTTTTCACAAAGTTTTTGGCCAACAGACTGCAAAAAGTTAATTTGGAGCTATAGTTCATACCAATCAGTGAGGTTTCTCAAATCAAGGTCAATCCAAGATTGCCTAGTTTGGTAATTTGAATGTATTGACCAGTGACAACACTAAAAAAAGAAATGATTCTACTGAAAGTAGATTTTGAAAAGGCTTTCGATATGATAGAACATGAGACCACATTGGAAATTCTCAAGGAAAGAGGCTTTCATAATAGGTTTATCATGTGGATAAAAGTGATATTTGGCTCAAGGTTTTCTTCTCTCCTGCTAAATGTGAGTGCCTAGAAAACAATTTCACTGTAAAAGAGGGGTGAGGCAAGGAGAACCTTTATTCCCTCTAATATTTGTAATTGTTGTTGATTTGCTCCAAACCATTCTTAATAGGGCAATGATGGCTGGTATCATTCAGGCTCCTCTGGAATCTCATTCAAATCCTGATTTTCCAGTAATACAATATGCACATGACACAATTTTAATCCTCCCTACCATTGAAAGCCAAGTGGAACAAGTGAATAATTTTTTGAAACGCTATACAGCTCAAACTGGAATGAAAATAGATTATCACAAATCAATCATGATCCCCATTAATGTGCAAGAAGTGATTTTCACACAGCTCCTCAATGCTCTGGAATGCAAAAGAGGGAACTTCCCATTCACATATTTATGGTTACCTCTCAGTGCCAACAGACTCAAGGTGGAAGATTTTACCCCCATTTGCTAGCAATTGAAAGAATTTTGTCTAGGTTCTCAACTATGCTTTCATATGATGGAAGATTTCTTCCAATTAAGTCAGTTTTTTCTGCCCTTCCAATATTCTTCAAGTGCACCCTAGCACTCTGTGCTTCCATTATCAGCCAGATCAACAAGTATCTCAGAAATTCTTATGGAGAAATTTAGGGAAACAAATTGCTGGACCTGCCTTAATTTTGTGGGACAAAGTGTGTAATCCCAAAGATTAGGGGGGTTGGGCATTTCAAATGTGTCTCTGGATAACAAAACATTGATGATGAAGAATATTCCAAAATTTCTCAACAAAGATCCATTGCCCTGGGTGTCCCTAATTTTGGAGAAATACTATTCTGATTCTCTACCTGAATTTAAGATGGAAGGGTTAATTTGGTGGAAAAATCATTTCAAATTGCAAGAAGCATATAAGGGGAAATCCAATTGCATATTAGGAAATGACAAATCAATCATTCTCTGGCATGACATTTGGTTAGATTAACCAGTCAAACACATGTTCCCAGAGCTACATTCCTATGCAAAGACTGATACTCAATCTTTGGATCATGGAATCAGACTGAAGACCCAAACCAACACTTCCACACATCCCTGTCCACACAAGCCTACAATCAATTCAATCATGTGCAGAGTATTCTCTAGAATCAAAGTAATTCTATAGTGCAAGATAGATGGACATGCAAGTGTCAAAAGAGCAAGTATTCTTCAATCATAATGTAACACCATCTCTGTTCACGGAAGGAGGAACATCACATTTTCAAATGGCTATATAAGAGTTCTTGCAGATTGAGGCATAATTTTTTTTCTGGCTTCTAGTCCATGATAGAGTTCATACCAGGATTTTTCTAAAACAAAAATCATTTCACCTGGACTATTATGATTGTGTGTTTTGCCACGAGTGTATTGATGAAACTTCTAGGCACCTCTTTTAGAAATGTGGTTTTGTACACGATTGTTGGCACAATATTATCCCTAATAGTACACTAGGGATTTTATGTTTTGGAAACACTATTCTAGCCATTGAGTTATTACCAAGACACGTTGCAATGGAAGTTATTATTCAAGGGTGCTAGGCCATCTAGGGACAAAGAAATTGCAATATTTTCAGGAAGGATCTCCCTAGCTTCAACTGTTGGAAGTTCAGGCTCAAAGAAGATCTCAACATGGTAGAACACATTACAAAGAAGATCTCAGCAGGCTCAAAGAAGATCTCAGCATGCTAGAACACATTACAAAGTCTAGGCTCAAAGAAGGTCCCTAGCTTCAACTGTTGGATTTTCATAAGGCAAAGCACTTGACCACCTTACAAAGATGGATCGGTGATCATCTAGGATGAGCACTGGTAGGATGGAGAATTAAGACTGTTTACTTATCTTCCATAGGACTGAAATTGGATAGTTGACATACTTTCTTTATTTTTATTTTATTTTCTTCTTTTACATGTAAATATTTTACCTTCATTTATATTAACAGAAAAGAACATAGAATAATTGCTCTATGGTTTGAGCTTGAAAAAATATATTGTTTTCACCCTCCCACAAGCTAGTCATAATCGTTTCATGGAGGGTAATCAAGTATAACGTGATCTATGTCTAATTCATCTTTATCTACACTCTTAAATATTTCATGCAAGAGAGTTCTTTCAATTAAAGAATCATCACTAAGACTAGATAAATAAGCGTTAATGAGTTTTCGAGCAACAGAGTTACTTCCATCTTCATTGGGAGGCATCCATGGGTAGCTAATCCATCCTTATTGCACTAGTTCCATTAGTATTTAACTTTCAAGAGTGGTATTTCCTTCATGAAAACATTAGCAGCAGCAGTGGGAACATCACATGTATTATTGCAAGCATTAATGACGTAACCATAGAGCAAGTCATCACAGAGATACATCTTTCTGGTATGTTTTTATATATAAATCATAGGGTTAGTATTATGTTAATGGCAAAGCAAACAAGTACAAACAAGAATACTCAACCTAGCGCTATGCTCCACAGCAACAGGGCCATAAAAGAGCTTGAGAAAGCCCATGTACATGAAGTTATTATAACACTCTCCAATGTGGAGGTGGAAGTATATGATTGTTGATACCCCATGGGAGATAAAGGTAGGTTTCCTACTCTCTCAAGTGTGTATTCCACTTACATGACTATCCTTGCACTTTAGTGTTTTGCTTACCTAGACTCTCCAAAACTATCATATAAAGGCTTCAAGTGTAGAAGCTAATGTACTAAATGAAAAAGGTTTTAAGAAGATGAATAAAGTGCTTAACAATACAAAAATAAATGATATGTGCTGATAATAAAAGAATATAAGAACAAAAAAGCTAGAATGTGTGGTGGTAGTGATGAATGTAGTGGTATCCAGTGAGAGCAAGTGTTCGTGCCAATTGTCTATTTTTCATAAGTTCATGGTTGATTTTATTATTTTGGGAACAAGAATGATGCCAAGATGCGTCTCAATGCTCACCTAGTAAATTACCCTTGATTATAACGTGAAACTTATCTCACAACTTAAGCAATTACCCTTAGTTGTCACGTGCAAGTTATCTCACATCTTGGCACCCTTCGTCGTCACATGGAAGTTATCTCACCACTTGGCAGACAAGGCACTACATTGTAAGATGGACTTTTTGCTTTCCCTCAGTAAGTGTGGTTCTAGGGAGGGGCCTAAGATAGCATGTCGCATTGCTGCTACACCGAGCCTCGCAAGCACTTATAATTGTATCTTTAGCAGGCATCCGCGAATACTAAGAGTAATTAATGTAAAAAAATTATAGCCATAACTTCCTATAGGGTCCCATTTACTCTCCTATGTCATAATTCATGACTCGGGGAATGGTCATTTATGTCTCTCCGGCCTCCCATCTAAACTCCTTATAACACATTGCATCACCTTAAGTGTCCCCCCTATGCGCATGTGCACTCATACACAAGACATAAATTATTACAAAAAAACCAACATATAAAAGTTCAACCAATCCTCATATTATTTCACCAATGCCATGGAACAAGTTATTAGTAAAACATAGACATAAATATGCAATAAATCATGGGAAAATAATTGATAGCACAAGACATCATTGTTTGCCAAAGGATTACAAGAATTTGTGGAAGGGGAAGCCTCTGACCAAAGGAAGAAGATGGTAGTGGAGACGATGGGGAGAGTTCTCCGGGGATAGCACAGTAAGCACCGAGATTCAGATCCTACCAGATCCGGGACGTTATAGTACAACAACACTCAGCGAGTAGGGAAAGAGTACGCCTGCATGCTTGTTTTGCCTTTGGGGTATACCCCCATCTATATATAGGTGAGGGTAGGGGCTAGTCGCACTTGGGGAGGGAGGAAACCCTCCTTACGGTTTGGCTGAACCTAGAGGTGGAATCCTCCAAGCATTCTGCTCTAGTTGCCCTTGTCCCTCAAGCTTTCCTATTGGGACTTGACCAATTTGTCCCAACTGGGATTTGCCCCTAGCTCAGCAAGGGAAAACCCACTAAGGACCCCTAGAATGTCTTGGCAGGTTTTAGAACCTTTTGGACCCTTCTGGAAGTTCTCTAGGCCTTCCAAGAGTTTCTAGAGATATTTGGGACGCTCCTGGGACCTCCTCGAACCATACATACATGACACTTTCGGATCTCATCCTTGTATTCTCCATCATCTCCTAATTCTCTTACATAGAGCTAGCCGTTAAGCGTGTGACCTTATAGGTTCGGTAATATGTGGACATGTCTGGAACACCTTTCGTTCAATAATTCTTAGCAGGGTCTGGCCACCCATAATAATCCCCACATATCAACAAAGAACTTTATTGAGCGAACTTTTTGTTATCGTATGGAATTTCCTTTGCTTCATGATATGTTTACAAAAACTAAGGTGAGACTTTTATCAATATCCTTGTGAAGCAACACCTTGATCACTATACCCTAGTTATATATCCTTCTTAGCAACTTTGTTATCTTTTCTCGCTTCTGTATTCCGGTATCCCTATCATATCAATCATGGTGTCTAGACAAACAATGATGGATACTATATATTGAGTGGTTCAGGAGAGTATCTCTCCATCGTTGGAGGAGAAAATCCCATTCTTGAACTATCTAGCACTTTGACATAATTTTTTGGTATACTCGTGAGCTACCTTTATGATCACCTGGTTATGGTAATGTTTGGCAACCCCAAAGTAACCATACCATATGAAAGTATACAATATTCTCATGGTCTAAAGACGTGAGTAAACCTTAACACATCATATGATAATATCGGCAACATAGTGACAATGGGATCTCATAGCATATCATAACTTGGGTCGATCAAACATGATTGTTTTGCCAACAATGTTTTCTCATTATTGTCGGCATCTGATACGTCTCCAACGTATCTATAATTTTTGATTGTTCCATGTTGTTATATTATCATTCTTGGATATTTTGCAATCATTTTATAGCAACTTTATATCATTTTTTGGGGACTAACCTATTAACATAGTGCCCAATGCCAGTTGTTGTTTTTTGCTTGTTTTTTTACATCGCAGAAAATCAATACCAAACGGAGTCCAAACACAACGAAACTTTTTGGAGAATTTTTCTGGACCAGAAGACACAAGATGGGCCAAAGAAGTACTAGAGGGGTGCCCCTAGGGGGGCACAACACCTTGGTGGCCTCCAGCACCGCCTCTTCGCCCTATAAATACCCAAATATTCGAGAAACCCTAGGGGAGTCGACAAAACATAATTCCAGCCGCCGCAAGTTCCAGAACCACGAGATCTGATCTAGACACCATCACGGAGGGGTTCATCATCCTCATTGGTGCCTCTCCGATGACGCGTGAGTAGTTCATTGTAGACCTACGGGTCCGTAGGCAGTAGCTAGATGGCTTCTTCTCTCTTTTTGATTCTCGATACAATGGTCTCTTGGAGATCTACTTGATGTAACTCTTTTTGCGGTGTGTTTGTTGGGATCCGATGAACTTTGAATTTATGATCAGATCTATTTTATCCATGAAAGTTGTTTGAGTTTTGATCTCTTATATGCATGATTACTTATAGCCTTGTATTTCTTCTTTGAATCTTTTGTTTAGTTAGGCTGACTAGATCGATTTTTCTTGCCATGGGAAGAGGTGCTTTGTGATGGGTTCGATCGTGCGGTGTTCTTTCCCAGTGACAGAAGGGCAGCAAGACACGTATTGATCGTTACTATTAAGGATAACAAGATGGGTTCTATTCCTACATTAATAGATATTGTCTACATCATGTCATCGTTCTTATTGCATTACTCAGTTTCTCCATGAACTTATACACTAGATGCATGCTGGACAGCGGTCGATGTGTGGAGTAATAGTAGTAGATGCAGGCAGGAGTCGGTCTACTAATCTTGGACGTGATGCCTATATAATGATCATTGCCTAGATATCATCATAATTATTTGAAGTTCTATCAATTGCCCAACAGTAATTTGTTTACCTGCCGTATGCTATTTTCCTCGAGAGAAGCCACTAGTGAAATCTACGACCCCCGGGTCTATTCTTTATCATAATTTCTTCGAGATCTATTTTTAGTTGCTTTTGTTTTCAGATCTATTATTCTAAAAACCCAAAAATACCTTGCTGCACTTAGGCTTTATTTATTTTATTTTGTTTTATTGCGAGATCTATTTATCCAAAATCATACAAACCAATCTATCTTTTACCCAAGATGGATTGACAACCCCTCTTACGCATTGGGTTGCAAGTATTTGTTCTTTGTGTGCAGGTACCGTTTACATAGTGTTGCTTGGTTCTCCTACTAGTTCGATAACCTTGGTTTCATCACTGAGGGAAATACCTACCGTAGTTGTGCTGCATCATCCCTTCCTCTTCAGGGAAATACTGACGCAGACACGAGCCATCAAGAAAGGATTTCTGGCACCGTTGCCGGGGAGACATCATCAACATCTATCAGGTTCCTAATCACAAATCTCATCTCCTTGCAATTTAAATTATTTTCCATTTGCCTCTCGTTTTCATCTCCCCCACTTCACAAAAATTTGTCGTTTTATTCACCCTCTTTTTGTTCTCCTTTTTCTCGTCAGATCTCTAGTTCGCTATCTCTACTTGTGTTACTGTGTGCCTTCTATTTGCTTAAATCTTTGCTTGCTAATAATCTATTGATATGGATCCTCATCAACTTGCTAATCTTTTCAAAAGATCCAATTATGATGAACCAATTGATAGTGAATTGAGTTCACTAGATTATCTTTATGAAGTTTTCCTTGAGATTCATGAATCTGAAAATTGTGATGAAGTGTTAAACGAAGGAATTTATAAAGTGATTCATGATAGCTCCTTGAATGAAAAGCATAATTGGAATGATGTTATTATAAATTCTATTAATGTCAATTGTGTTAATTATATGCAAAACCCCAAGCTTGGGATGCTAATTTTGATATGTCCACTACTTATTGTAATGACCATTTATTTAAGCCTCATGATGAATATGAAATTGATAATAATGTTTGCAATAATATTGAAAGTGTGTTTGGAACAGCGTGAACTCTAGGTAAAAATAATCCCACTATTTTGGAAGAGTGTCAACTTTGCATGCATGTGGATCATGAAGAGAATATTTTACATGATAGTTATATTATTGAATTTGAATATGATACCAGATGTAATTATTATGAGAGAGGAAAATATCGTTGTAGAAATTTTCATGTTACTAGATTACCTCTCGTTATGTTGAGATCGTCAATGTTCTATTCCTCTTCTTTGCATATGCTAGTTTTTGCTTGCCATGATAATATGTTTGCTTATAAAATTCCTATGCATAGGAAGTATGCTAGACTTAAATATTATTTTCACATGCTATATGATGCTCTCTTTGTGCTTCGAATCTTGTCTTTCATGTGAGCATCATTGAAATCTCCAAGGCTATCTTGTCGGGAGGCAACCCAACGAATAAAATTTATTTTTGCCTTTTTCTTTCTGTTCTTGAGTGTTTGCACAATTATGCTACTGTTATGATTGTGTTTTTCATGTTTTAATTAGTGTTCGTGCCAAATAAAGCCTTTGGGATCATGTTGGGTGCTAGTTGATTTGATCTTGTTGAAAAAGGGAAACTTTGCGCGCCAGTAATAGAATTATTAAAAATCACAGAAGGGTGATAAAATTCTGAAATTTTTACATAAGATTTATATACAAATTTCCTACATTATCCTAAATTTGCAGAATTTTTGGAGTTACATAAGTATTCGAAGTTTTCATATTGTTACACATTGTTCTGTTTTTGCCAGATTCTGTTTTCTTTGCGTTGTGTGCTTATTTTGATGAATCTATGGACTTTATCGGGGGGTATAAGCCATAGAAAAGTTGGAATACAGGGTAGAGATAATGCAAAAAATAAAATATGAATGGGTTTGCAACAGTACTTAGAGTAGTGATTTGCTTTTTTATACTAACGGATCTCACGAAGGTTTTGTTGAGTTTTGTGTGATTGAAGTTTTCAAGTTTTGGGTGAGATCACAATGGATGAAGGAATAATGAGTAAGAAGAGCCTAAGCTTGGGGATTCCCCATGGCACCCCAAGTTATTATCCAAAGAGGAACAAGCAACTAAGCTTGGGGATGCCCCGAGTGGCATCCCTCTTTCTACTAACGACCATCGGTATTTTACTTGGAGCTATATTTTCATTCATCACATATCATGATTTTTTTGGAGCGTCTTGTATTATATGAGTCTTTGCTTGTTTTACTTTTTAGTTTGTGTCATCTATCCTTACTAGACACACCTATTTGAGAGACCCCAAATTATGCTATGATTTGTTAGAATTGCTCTATGTGCTTCCCTTAAAAATGTTGAGCTATGGAATTGCTCTAGTGCTTCACTTATATCTTTTTGAGCAAGGTGTGCTTTAATATTTTTGAAGAAATTCTCTCATGCTTCACTTAGATTTATTTGAGAATTAGTAAAATTTTGAAGAAATTCTCTCATGCTTCACTTATATTATTTTGAGAGAAGAAAAATTTTATGCTCATGTTCTTCACTTAGATTTGTTTGAGCTTATTAAAAGCAACTTATGAAATTAGTCCCAAAGTGACAGATATTCAAGAGGGATATAATAAAAACTTTCATGAAGATCATTGGACAAAAAAAACTTGATTCTTTGTATAGTTTTGAGATATGATGATAGTGATATGTGAGTCATGTTGGTGAGTAATTATGCTTTAGTAAGAATATTGGTGTTAAGGTTTGTGATTCCCTATGCAAGCACGAAAGTCAATAGTTATGCAATGAAATTGCATCCTACTTGTGTTGGATTATTCGGTGTTAGTTATTCTTAATGCTCGCGTATGTGATTTTTTGTTTCTTGGTTGGTTGCTTCTCAGTCTTTTGCTAGCCTCCACTTGTACTAAGTAGAATTACTACTTGTGCACCCAAAACCCTTTAAACCAGTTTTGCCACATGAGTCCATCATACCTACCTATATGTGGTATTTCCGTGCCGTTCTAAGAAAATTTGTATGTGCCGTCTCTAATTTTCAAAATAAATTTCCTTTTTGTGTGCTCGTACCGCTCATGAAGCGGCTGGGCGTGGCCAATATTTTCTATTCTAGATGTGTTATTCTTAAGATGAGTGTTTATTCACTTGTCATTGCACGAGAGTATGGCAAAGGTATTAGGGATGCCCAGTGCCGAAATGAAAAATAAATTTACTTTATGTTGTCAAATAATAAATTCCTTGGAAAGTGTTGGTATGAAAGGCGCCCGTGGATACGACTAGCCATGGAAAGTGAAAGAATGGTGGAAAAAGGAATAAACTTTATTTACTATTTGGGAACCGCCTATGATATATCTAGCATGGAAAGTGTTGGGAATTACTAGGTCGTTTTCATTGATGGGAAAAGTATGCCTCTCAAAATGTTTTATCTCTATTTTTCCGTTTTGAGCTCTGGCACTGTTGGGGAACGTAGTAATTTCAACAGTTTTCCTACGCACACGCAAGATCATGGTGATGCATAGCAACGAGAGGTGAGAATGTTGTCTACGTACCCTCGTAGATCGTAAGCGGAAGCGTTATGACAACGCGGTTGATGTAGTCGTACGTCTTCACGATCGACCGATCCTAGTACCGAAAGTATGGCACCTCCGCGATCTGCACACGTTCGGCTCGGTGACGTCCCACGAACTCATGATCCAGCAGAGTGTCGAGGGAGAACTTCGTCAGCACGAAGGCGTGATGATGGTGATGATGAAGCTACCGGTGCAGGGCTTCGCCTAAGCACTGCAACGATATGACCGAGGTGGATTATGGTGGAGGGGGGCACCGCACATGGCTGGAAACAATCAACTTGTGTGTCCTAGGGTGCCCCCTTGCCCCGTATATAAAGGAGCAAGGGGGAGGCCGGCCGGCCCTTGGGGTGCGCCAGGAGAGGAGTCCTCCTAGTAGGAGTAGGACTAACCTTTCCTACTCCTACTAGGAGGGGGAAAGGAAGGAGGAGAGGGAGAAGGAAAGGGGGGCGCCGCCCCCCTTCCCTAGTCCAATTCGGACCAGAGGGGGAGGCGCGCGCGGCCTGCCCTGGTCGGCCCTCTCTGTCTCCACTAAGGCCCATGTGGCCCATTAGTTCTCCCGGGGGGTTCCGATAACCCTCCGGCACTCCGATAACTATCCGGTAACCCCCGGAACACTTCCGGTGTCCGAATATAGTCGTCCAATATATCAATCCTTATGTCTCGACCATTTTGAGACTCCTCGTCATGTCCGTGATCACATCCGGGACTCCGAACTATCTTTGGTACCTCAAAACACATAAATGCATAATACCGATCGTCACCGAACGTTAAGCGTGCGGACCCTACGGGTTCGAGAACTATGTAGACATGACCAAGACACGTCTCCGGTCAATAACCAATAGCGGAATCTGGATGTTCATATTGGCTCCCACATATTCTACGAAGATCTTTATCGGTCAAACCGCATAACAACATACGTTGTTCCCTTTGTCATCGGTATGTTACTTGCCCGAGATTCGATCGTCGGTATCACCAGACCTAGTTCAATCTCGTTACCGGCAAGTCTCTTTACTCATTCCGTAATGTATCATCCCGCAACTAACTCATTAGTTACATTGCTTAGAGGGCCCAGAGATACCTCTCCGACAATCGGAGTGAAAAATCCTAATCTTGATCTATGCCAACTCAACAAACACCATCAGAGACACCTGTAGAGCATCTTTATAATCACCCAGTTACGTTGTGACGTTTGATAGCACACTAAGTGTTCCTTCGGTATTCGGAAGTTGCATAATCTCATAGTCATGGGAACATGTATAAGTCATGAAGAAAGCAGTAGCAATAAACTAGACGATCATAGTGCTGCTAACGGATGGGTCTTGTCCATCACATCATTCTCTAATGATGTGATCCCGTTCATCAAATGACAACACATGTCTATGGCTAGGAAACTTAACCATCTTTGATTAACGAGCTAGTCTAGTAGAGGCATACTAGGGACACTCTGTTTGTCTATGTATTCACACATGTACTAAGTCTCCGGTTAATACAATTCTAGCATGAATAATAAACATTTATCATGATATAAGCAAGTATAAATAAGAACTTTATTATTGCCTCTAGGGCATATTTCCTTTAGGCACCTCTACAAATCCCTACTTCCCTCTGCGAAGGGCCTTTCTATTTATTTTATGCAATTTTTATTTTTATTTGAGTCTCCATCTTCTCTTATAAAGCACCAACTAAGGGGCACTATGATCGTACTTGAGCATTGGATGTAGCTAATGTACGAGTGTGTTTCACGAATGGATAAATGATTGAGCATGATGGGCTAGGGATAACTTGCTTTAGCATTGATATTTTGAAAGACTTGGTTGCTTGTTGATATGCTTGAGTATTGAAATCTTCATGTCAAAACTAGAGTATTGCTTTGAATCATATAAAAGTTCATATGTCCATTCTAAAAAAGAAAACAATATGTGATGAACATGTTAGGCAGCATTCCACATGAAAAATTCTGTTTTTATCATTTACCTACTCGAGGACGAGCAGGAATTAAACTTGGGAATGCTGATACATCTCCAACATATCTATAATATTTTATTGTTCCATGTTGTTATATTATCATTCTTGGATGTTTTACAATCATTTTATAGCAAATTTATATCATTTTTTGGGACTAACCTATTGACATAGTGCCCAGTGCCAGTTGTTGTTTTTTTGCTTGTTTTTTTACTTTGCAGAAAATCAATACCAAACGGAGTCCAAACGTAGCGAAACTTTTTGGAGATTTTTTCTGGACCAAAAGACACAATATGGGCCAAAGAAGTACCAGAGGGGTGCCCCGAGGGGGGTACAACCCACCTGGGTGCGCATGGTCTCTTGGAGATCTATTTGATGTAACTCTTTTTGCGGTGTGTTTGTTGGGATCCGATGAACTTTGAATTTATGATCAGGTCTATTTTATCCATGAAAGTTATTTGAGTTTTGATCTCTTATATGCATGATTACTTATAGCCTCGTATTTCTTCTTCGAATCTTTGGTTTAGTTAGGCCGACTAGATCGATTTTTCTTGCCATGGGAAGAGGTGCTTTGTGATGGGTTCGATCGTGCGGTGTTCTTTCCGAGTGACAGAAGGGGTAGTAAGACACGTATTGATCGTTGCTATTAAGGATAACAAGATGGGGTCTATTCCTACATGAATAGATCTTGTCTACATCATGTCATCGTTCTTATTGCATTACTCCGTTTCTCCATGAACGTAATACACTAGATGCATGGTGGATAGCGGTCTATGTGTGGAGTAATAGTAGTAGATGCAGGCAGGAGTCGGTCTACTAATCTTGGACGTGATGCCTATGTAATGAGCATTGCCTGGATATCATAATTATTTGAAGTTCTATCAATTGCCCAACAGTAATTTTTTTACCCGCCGTATGCTATTTTTCTCGAGAGAAGCCACTAGTGAAATATATGGCCCATGGGTCTATTCTTTATCATATTTGCTTCGAGATCTATTTTTATTTTCTTTTTTTCAGATCTATTATTTTAAAAACCCAAAAATACCTTGCTGCAATTTTTCTTTATTTATTTTATTTTGTTTCATTGCGAGATCTATTTATCCAAAAATCATACAAACCAATCTATCTTTTACCCGAGAGGGATTGACAACCCCTCTTACGCGTCGGGTTGCAAGTATTTGTTCTTTGTGTGCAGGTACCGTTTACATAGTGTTGCTTCGTTCTCCTACTGGTTCGATAACCTTGGTTTCATCACTGAGGGAAATACCTACCGTAGCTGTGCTGCATCATCCCTACCTCTTCGGGGAAATACTGACGTGGACATGAGCCATCAGCATCCTTGTTACTCTTAGCAATGCCATATGTTTAGGAAAGTTGGATCATCAATAATACATGAGCAAGTTCTAGAGGCAACACTAGGGATCTTCTTGGTGTTTATTTCTCACACCTACAATTGATTCTTCCTGTGAATCTCATATACAAGAACCATTGAAATTATAGGATAGAAATAGAAATTTAAATTATTAACACATAAATAGGAATAACAACATTTTACTAATGCTTCTATCACTACTGTAGGATGCTGCTAACGTGACACTACGATCAGAGACCCTTCGACGAAACTGTGTGTGATGCAATAATCACAAACGATGATGTAAAAAACCGTCAAAGAAGATGCAAAACTTTTGATATGACAGATGATCAAACACGGTTCAGAATTGAGTTGCGTGTGTGATGAGGGGCATACGGTTCAGTTCAATGAACTATTTGTGATGAGGCAAAAGAACAGAAACGGGCAGCCAGATGAAGGTGTGTGCGATATACAGCATACGGCTCACTTGGATGGACTGTTTGTGATTAGGCAACACAAAAGAAACGGTTAGCCAGATTAAGGTGTGTGCGATATACGACATACGGTTCACTCGGATGAACTGTTTGCTTTGAGCCAAGAGAACAGAAACGGTTCAATTTAACAAGATGTGTGTGTTGTGCGTTGGGATTGCATACAGAACAACAACAACAACAACAACAACAACATAGACACACTTATAAGGACATGGTTGCATAACCAAATTAAACATCCAATTACATAGGTGGCTACTACAACCATGGCATTTTCACACACCAAAGTAAACTATTACATGCATAATTACATAGGTGGCTACTACACACATGACATTTCCACAAACCAAAGTAAACTATATATTACATGCATGATTAACTAGGATAAATGATCATCTGATCATCATCTACTTCTTGTGACGCTTGCTTTGCTTGTGGCTCGATCTGGCCTCGTCGATCTCCGTAACAAGGCACTTCCTCATGTCAACGATTCGCCTGTGCATCTCGTAGCATGTGTACACCCTCTTGTCCGCGAACCTGAGGTGAGGTTCATCCAGTTGCCGCATCCAGGCCCCGTGCCAGGATACGGGACGTGTTCTGTTGGCATCCTGCTTCAGCTTTCCGTAGTATGGGTCGATGATGGCCGAGGCGAGTTCAACCAGGGAGTCCTTCTTCGTGCTGCCCCAGACCCTGTAGTGCTAACGGATTTTGACAAGGTTCTCACAGGCCAAGCCCGTAACCCTGAGCGCTTTTACATCGTCGGTGGTTTCCATCATGGCGAACTTGTAGTTGGTGCTATTGACAAACCTGGTGAAACGGTCGCAAGGCTCTGTGGCCATGCAGTAGTGGTAGATGAGGACATGATGGCGCACGCACAACTGGGCGACGGCAACCTTCTGATCTATGTTGGGACGACCGGCGGTGTACTGGAGGTCGATGCCGACCACCTTGTACTTGTCTTGAGCAAGCAACTACTCAACGGTGTTGATGTAGTCATCCACCACGGCTAGTTGGTGTACACCACCGAGAGATCCGTCTCCCTCGCGTGGGTCTCCACTTTATGCTCGCCGAACTCCATTGGAGCACTGCTAGACATCCCCTCTCTATGTGTCGTCGTGGGTGTGCTTGTTGTGTTGTGGGGCGCGATCGAAAGGTTGAAGATACTAAGGTTACAATGGCCGCGGGAATTAAAGGGGAAGCCGGACAGCCTGGAATATCGGCACGCCCTGATGGCAGTTCTAATTTGTAGCGCGTAACTCCATCGTGCAGCACGTAACTGCATCGCGTGGCAACGCGCGCGGTGCAACCGCATGCATATGGGGGCCCCGACGTGATCGTGCGTAGGCCCAACCGCTGGAAGAGCGTGCGCGGAGGGACGCGAGCAGAGCGCTCCACGGTTTCCTCAACGACGAGCAACCATATATATGCATATAGCAGTTGAACACGCAAGGAAAAGCTGTCCACAAGCCGAGCGCGCCGACGGACGCGAGCAGAGCGAGCCGCGGCGCCTAACGGCGAGCAGAGCTTGCCGAGGGACGCGAGCAGAGGCCGGCACAATGATACGTGGCAAATAAGACAAACTGTGGGCAAACACTTGCTGGTATATAACCGTTTGCGATTGATGAATTCATCACTGACGGGTTACCTAGTGCGGTCCGTGTGTGTTGTGATATGCTCTGTCTGCAGAACATCTATGCTCTATGTACAGAAGAAAAACATATATATACTTGTAGCATGACATGATTGCGATACCAAATTAAACATCCAATTACGCTATATAACAAATACCATAAATATTGCAAGGTTCAAATTCAAAGATTACAATGCCCAAATTCAAACATTGCAAACCTCGTCATTTCTGCAAAGGGATTAGCCGCTAACAAGTCATGTTTGGGTTTGACACAATGACTTCCAATTGCTCTGTCATATGCTCTTCCAATATGAAATTTAGCTTTTTTGGTGCCTCTTCCATTCTGCAGTACCTGCCGGCTATGATCAACATACCATTCATCTTTCCTAATTAAATGCGTGTTCAACCTCAGTACCCTCAGCACCCTTGCTCTGGCAAGAAAGAACCTGGCGAGTGCAATCTCCGGTAAGGTCCCTCGGTAGGAGTTCAAAGTAATATTTGAGAGATGCAGATCCACGCATTTGATGTGATTGTCGTTATAAACATTATCCACCTCCGGGCCTATTATTATCTGCAAAAGAAGAGAATGTGTTAGTGCCTACATGCAGTTTTGGACACTACTACACGCCTATTTGGTTTGCAGGATTTGTAAAATGCACCAACGTGCCATCTTCGATCTGACATGATTAACATGGGCATTTGATTACAATCTAGAAACATGTAGCCTTCTTCAAAAGAGGTTGGATTGAATGAAAAAGTCCCTAAGAAAACTAGTACAGATGAATCTAAAGGAGAAATGCTTATGGATTGTAACCATATGAATCAAGAAACCAATATGGGGTGGGGGGTGTATGTCCTGAAATCCTCCAAATTCCTTCATAAATCATAGTACATTGTCATTGTAAACTTGAGAAAAGGTGCCAAAAAATTGAACTCCCTTATGGTTAACATTTAACAGGAAAGGAACATCACCTCGATATACAGCTTCTTCAGGCACGGAAAGCATCTCAGGCAACTGACAACTTGGTCCACGTTGGGGCCAACAGATTCTAGTGCCAAGACCTTCACTATGCCCAGAATCTGGGTGAAGCTTTGCTGGATGACAGATGAACATACATCTCCAAAACTAGAAATAATGTTGATATCAAGAAGGAGAGGTATAAGGCGATTGTTGTACCTGAAAGTAGTAGTATTTGACAGACGAGTAGCCCACCACTGTCAATTTCGGCGCATAAATGACATTGATTCTTGTTGGACCTTGTTGATCAACTACAAGTAATCTCTCAAGTGAAGGTGTGTCCTCAATGACCATATTGTGGTCCACCTTTTGTGATATCTCTTTGCAGCACCAGCAACACACATAAATTGTCCGGAGAGTCCTGGAGGTGATGTGGAAGGTACTCGACCAATTCATCGCCGAGGAACTCGAGTGCAGTACAGCCGCGGAGCAGGTGCTCCATGTTATCCTTTGGAATGCGGACGGTGACGAGCTCGAGGTGCTTCAGTCGTGGTAGAAAAAGAGCGGGCGCGTCATTAAGGGGGGGAAATGGCAGTTCATGAACTTGGCGAAGCGTAGCGTGGGTGCGAAGTGGAGCGCGGACGTTGGCAGCAAGCGCATATGCCCATCATTAAAACTGAGCTCCTCGAGCTGATCTATGGTGGGGATGGGAACCACTCGTCAAGCTTGGCTCAGTCCTCGCCATTGGAACAGAACTTGCCCCTGATAAGGCCTCTGATTGGGCCATGGTGACTGCCGAGGATCTGGGAGAACGCATCCAAGCTTTTGTGATAGCCATGGTAGAGCTCGTGGGTGTCGAGGAGGTCGACAGGGGTGAGGATCCATAGGGAACGGCACCGCCGGGAAAGGGCGGTTGTCCTCGCCCCATATTTGATTAGGAGGAGGGATATGATGACTCTCAACATATCATCGGGGAGGTTGCTGATGAAGTCTAGGCCTGCTGGAGTCACTTGTGCTTCTTTCTCGACCCGCCTCCGCTTGTTGGCAGCCTCATTCTCCACCTCGTCGGTGGCCACGGAAACCTCTGTCTCCATATTCACGCCATGCTCTGGTGCTTCAGCAGCCCGGCATCGCCACTCCCTCCGATGGGGCGCTTCGGCGGCATCCTCATACACTAACGGTTTTGAGGACTGAGAGCGGCGTCGAGGATGCAGGCGGAGAGAGGGGATGGTGTGTGTGGTGAGGAAGGGGGATGCGGCCGCTCGGGCGCGCCATTAATATAGACCAGTGGGTGCGAGGCGGGCGGTGGTCAAAGGCTGTCTCACTTCCAAGTGAGAACGACAACTTAATCTATGAATGAAATCTATGCTTAATTACTAAATTTTAGTTGCAAAAATTAGATAGTGCTAGTGATTTTTAGCTGCATATTTTGACAAATCACAGTGTCTCTTGGCTTAGCACCGAAGTCTGGCTTTACCGTAATCAATCTGAACCGTTTACGTTGAAGAGATGCACACTTCCCAGTGAGCCTGCGCATTGGAGGAGAGCTTGCACGCCTCTCGGTCAGCCTGCACACCGGACTGCGCTCGCACGCCTCCTGTTCGGTCAAGCAGCTGTCCGCACGGCACCTCCTATAGCCATTAAAACCAAGACACGCGGCGTCACGTGAATGGTTAACAGAACGCGCACGATTTGAATTATACAAACGTTTGAGATATTAAAGTGGCAGCTATTTTTTCAAAATGCCTTTGTTGGCTGTTCTTTGAGTGCGCCTTCTCTCAAAATGGACATGAAAAATACCACAACATGTCGGGTGCCATTCCATGATAGCATGCCAAGTTTCATGAATTTCAGACGAGTTTTGGATTTACTAGAATTTAAAAACAAAGTATCTCAAGGTTTTGCCGGCAATCAACAGTGTCGTGGTGTTTGAAATTCATTCTCATTTCTTGCATGGGACCTAAGCATGCACCCAAGGACACAGATTTGATTTTTCAACCAATTTATATGCACCAGAGCATGTGCATGTAGTTCAAATTTGAATTATGCACATAAAATTCCTAGAAAACCCAGTTAATGTATAAAACTGTCCAAACAAACCCCAAAAATTCCAAAATTTAACAAAACACTCATGTTGTTCTATGTTGACACTAGAATTTTTTTGAAAGCAATAAGAGGCAACGGATATCGTTTCGTCCCCAAAGGTGGCACATTCCCTACCGAAACCATCAGGCTTGTTGTGAGAAGCTCTGGTTTGTGAGAAACTTATACCCAAACCTGCCCCAAATGGGACAAATTTTTTACCATGGCATGTTGATGCCGCTCCATGTTAGCATGCGAAGTTTCATGAATTTCGGACGAGTTTTGGATTTACTAGAATTACAAAAGCAAGTATCTCAATGTTTGCGGCCGAGTGACAGTGGCAGGGTGTTTGAAATTCATTCCCATTTCTTGCATGAGACCTAAGCATGCACCCAAGGACACATATTTGATTTTTCAACCAATTTATATGCACTAGAGCATGTGCATGTAGTTCAAATTTGAATTATGCACATAAAATGCCTAGAAAACCCAGTTAATGTATAAAAATGTCCAAACGAACCCCGAAAAATTCCAAAATTTAACACAACACTCCTGTTGTTCTATGTTGACACTAGAATTTTTTTGAAAGCAATAAGAGGCAACGTATATCGTTTCGTCCCCAAAGGTGGAACGTTCCCTACCGAAAACATCAGGCTTATTGTGAGAGGCTCTGGTTTGTGAGAAGCTTATACCCAAACCTGCCCCAAATGGGACAAAAAATTTACCACGACATGTTGATGTCGCTCCATGATAGCATGCCAAATTTCATGAATTTCAAACGAGTTTTGGATTTACTAGAATTTAAAAACCAGTATCTCAATGTTTGCGGCCGAGTGACGGTGGAAGGTTGTTTGACATTCATTCCCATTTCTTGCATGGGACCTAAGCATGCAACCAATGACACAGATTTGAATTTTCAACCAATTTATATGCATTAGAGAATGTGCCTGTAGTTCAAATTTGAATTATGCACATGAATGCATAGAAAACTCAGTTAATGTATAAAAATGTCGAAGCGAACCCCGAAAAATCCCAAAAATTGACACAACACTCATGTTGTTCTATGTTGACATGAGAAAAATTTTGAAAGTAAGAAGAGGCAACAGATATTGTTTCGTCCCCCAAGGTGGCACATTCCCTACCGAAACCATCAGGCTTGTTGTGAGAGAAGCTCTGGTTTGCGAGAAGCTTATACCCAAACCTGCCCCAAATGGGACAATATTTTTACCATGGCATGTCGATGCCGTTCCATGATACCATGTCAAGTTTCATGAATTTCAAACGAGTTTTTGATTTACTATAATTTTAAAACCATGCATCTCAATGTTAGCGGCCGAGCGACAGTGTCAAGGTGTTTGACATTCATTCTCATTTCTTGCATGTGACCTAAGGTTGCAACCAAGGACAAACATTTGATTTTGCAACCCGTTTTTATGGACTGGAGCATGTGCATGTAGTTCAATTTTAAATTATGCACATAAATACCTAGAAAACGCAGCTAACGTATAAAAATGTCCAAACGATCCCCACAAAAATCCAAAATTTAACACGACACTCCTGTTCTTCTATGTTGACACCAGGAAAAAAATTGAAAGGATGAAGAGGCGAAGAATATCATTTTGTCCACAAAGGCGACACGTTTCCCTAACGGAAGCATGGGGCTTCTTTTGAGAAGCTCTAGTTTGTGAGAAGCTTATACCATAACCTACCCCAAATTAGACAATATTTTTTACACCAGCATGTTGATGCCATTCCATGATAGCATGCCAAGGTTCATGAATTTCAGACGGGTTTTGGATTTACTAGAATTACAAAATCGAGTACCACAATGTTTCCCGGAGAGCCACGGTGTCGTGGTGTTCGAAATTCATCCCCATTTCTTGCATGGGACATAAGCATAAACCCATGGACACATATATGATTTTACAACCCATGTTGGTGCACCGGAGCATGTGCATGTAGTTTAATTTTGAATTGTGCACCTGAAATGGCTAGAAAACAAATTTAATGTATAAAATGTCCAAACGAACCCTGAATAATTCCAATTCTTTTACGACACACATATAGTTGCATGTTCACTGCAGATAAAAGTTCTAGCAATTCAAACACTGTCCATTGCCGCTGTGACCCCATTATGTAATTCAAATCAAGATGAAAAATCAAGTAGATCCCACACAGTTTATTATGACCAACCGTGTGAGATGCAGTACAAAATATCCTGGAGCACCGTCTGATGACACTTTGCGCGCCAATTTTTTTGCTGAAGCGATTCAAAAAATTTGGCTTTCGCGGAAATATCTACCTCCCCGCCCCCTCCCCCTTACCAAAAGCCACATTTCCCTTGTTTCTGCCTTCCTTTCCAAGTTGAAACCTTCACTCCTTGCTTGCAGCGCTGCCTCCTCGCCGGCGACCCTCCTTCATGCTGCTCGGCCTCGTCCATCCAGGCTGGTAATCCACACCCGACCCCCATCCTCCTCCTCCTTCCACATCCCACATGCCCCGACCGCCGGCGCGACACCTTCCACCCAAATCACCGACCCCTCCACCAAATAAGCGCCGCCCTAAGCCATGGTGCACGCAGTATAGCCAGTAGCTCGAGGAGCATTCAACAGCGGAGAAGCAAATCGCAGTCGCACGCGCGGATGAGGTCGCGATGGCTGCCATTCGTGCCGACCCCCAGATCTAGGAGCACCTCGCCGTCGAAGCCACCGTCAACGCCTCGCGCGCTGACGCCGCGACGCGGTTGGCTGCTTTAAACGACAGTTCCTGGCGTTTTCTCGATGCCACCCTCGGTGCCTTCGACGAAGACTATGAAGTGTTTTCTCAGCATGCACGTGCTTAATTACCTCATCTCGAGAGCCAACAGGTTGGTGCCCGGAGCGGCTCAGACAACTCACCACTACGACGAGGGCACCCACGATGCGGAGGCCTCTCCCTCTTCCATGTCCAAGGATCCAATCGTCATTGATATCTCCGACAATGAGGAGTAGCTTGTCTTATTAGCTCACTATAAGGACCCATGTTCAGTTTGCTAGCTACTGCCTTTCCTTACCAAATTCTAGTGAATTGTGTTATCTACTTTTACCATGCAATCTGTTGCTCCAATGTATATGTTCTATATGTCGTGCAATGTGGTGCTCACTTATTAACTGTTTGGTTAATTAGTTGTCGTGTTCAGTTAACTATTTGGTTCAATTATGCAAATGTGATGTTCAATTCTTCAGGGTGCAATTTTGTATTGTCTTCCATGTGAGAAATAAATTGAATTTTTCTTTAAAAAATACATGATAAACAAAATACAATTGCTATAATTCCAAGTTGTCAAGCATGCTTGGTTTGGTTAACTGTCTGATCTTCTAGTATGTTATACATTGTGCAATGTGGTGCTCATCATTTGTTGTGGTGTTTAGTTAATTGTTTGGTTCAATTCTGCAATGCGATGTTCAATTTTGGTGGGTGCATTCTGTTATTGTATACCATGTGAGAATATACCATGTGAGAAATAAATCGAATTTGGTTGTACTAAATACATGAGAAACAAATACAATTGCTATACTTCCAAGTTGTTAAGCATGCTTGGTTTGGTTAACTGTCTGATCTTCTATTAGGAGTATGTTATATTGTGCAATGTGGTGCTCAGTTAACGTTTGGTTCATTTGTTGTGGTGTTTAGTTAACTGTTTGGTTCGGTTCTGCAATGCAATGTTCAATTGTTGTGGGTGCATTTTGTTATTGTATACCATGTGAGAAATAAATCGAATTTGGTTGTACTAAATACATGAGAAATAAATACAATTGCTATATTTCCAAGTTGTTAAGCATGCTTGGTTTGGTTAACTGTCTGATCTTATATTAAGAGTATGTTATGTTGTGCAATGTGGTGCTCAGTTAATGTTTGGTTCATTTGTTGTGGTGTTTAGTTAACTGCTTGGTTCAATTCTGCAATGCGATGTGCAATTGTCGTGGGTAGAATTTTTGTATTGTTGTGCATGTGAGGAATAAATTGAATTTGGCTGCACTTAATACATGAGAAACATATACAAGTGCTATATTTCCTAGTTCTTAATCATGCTTGGTTTGGATAAATGGGTTTTCCATGTGGCTTGAATTAATCTGATGAATCTGCAATGTGCTTATTTTTCATCAACATATTTTACTGATAGCATGCGAGCCCTTACTTAACCTGATGACTAACTACCTTATATGTGTTGCGGGGAAATAATGGGAAGCACTAAGGTTTACAATCGAGGTTAGCACGTGCCTGGTCCGTTGTCTAATCTAGCACATTATTGTGCAATTGCAGGAACCATTCTAATATTTAGGTTTTTAAGAATTTGGTCTTGCACATGTAGGTCCTGCTGCCAGAGGTTTTGACCCACTGTTCGACCCTTTTTGCATATGGGGAAATGAGTTGTCCATCAATATCAATCAAGTCAAGAAACTCAGAAAGATTGTGAGATAAAGAAATTAGCGACAAAAAACAACAAAGTTTTTGTCTGCACAATGAAGACGACATCAGTTCACTATAAGATGGTACTAACTATTATACCTTGCCTTTTTTTATTCCTTTGCCCCATTTCCAATAGAGAAGATATTTATGCACATCCTTGTTTTTAGGCCTTTCCAAAGCAGTTCACTGATGATTACCTCTCAAATCACCTCTATGGTTAGGAGGCGAGGAAGGTTTTCATACAACACCCACAGTTCAATATTGAAGTATTCCTGAAGAGGACGAAGGATGGACGGTCAATCATCCACACGCACTGGCCTAAAGTTGCAAAGACCTTCAACATGAATGAAGGCTCAATATTCGCCTTCCCCTTCAGCAGTTTCCAGATGAGATGCATTTGTCTATGTACCGTCTATGATGCTCATTTCGGAAGGTTCTAGATGTTCCATGTGAAACTTGGTGCTGGTGCAGTTGTGTAATGGGGTAGCTGAGTGCTGAAGCTATATCAAGTTGTACTATGATGTATTTCAATTTTGAAATCATGCTTCCTTAATATGGAAATGGAATATATTATGTGCTTAATATGAATGTCAATTAGATTAATAAATGGATTATTAATAATAGGGCGATTAGCCTGTTAATTGGGTTTTTCTATTGCACACGGTTATTGATAAAACACCGTGGGCGATGACCTCAGGCAACGCACAAACTCTCTAGGAATAAATCGTGTTGGATCAATTAACAATCACACACGACATTCTCTTGAAAACTGTTTGTGTTAGGCTGATACATCTCCAACGTATCTATAATTTTTTATTGTTCCATGCTATTATATTATCTGTTTTTGATGTTTAATGGGCTTTAATATGCTCTTTTATATTATTTTTGGGACTAACCTATTGTAACGCCCGGATAATTATGCTATAGTAATCCCCTGTTAATGGTGCCATGTCATCGATTTTACTGTTGTTAAGTTCTCGTTGATTCAAAATCGGTTCCAAATTCAAATTTAAAGTAAATAAAAGAAAAGGTAAGACACACAAAAAAAGGAAAAGGGAGAAAGAAGAAAAAAAGGGGAGAGGCCCCGCCCCTCACTGGGCCTCGACCCAGGTAACCCCCAGGCCGGCCCAGCCGCGCCTACCTAACCCCCCACTCCCCCGCTAACCCTAACCCGGTCGCCCCGTTCCCCACACCCCCCACTCGCTTCCCCCACGCCTTTCTCCCTTTTCCTCCATCTGGACTGGGGCAGAGGGCCCCGACCCCTTCACCACGACGCCGCCGCCCTTTCCCCTGCGCCACCACGCCGGCGCCACCTCCCCGACGCCGCCTGGCGCTGCCCCGTCGTCATCCTCCTCGCGGCCCCATCCTCCTCCCCGTTCCTGGATCCAGAAGGCCCCCCTAACGGGGCCACCCTCCGCGCCGTCGCCACTCGTCACCACCTCATCGGCGTCGCCTCCCCACCTCTCCCTCGACGGCTCCATCGAGCCTCGACGACCCTGATCCCCTACAAACGGGGGTGAGACCCCGAACCTCTCTCCTCTGCCCCAGTAGCCGTCGCCAGCGCTCGCGCGCCTCGCCGCAGTCACCGGCCCCGCTCGCACCCGCCGTTCCCTGTTGTGTCACCGCCGCGGCCTCCGCCCGGTGACCGCACCTGCCTCCTGCTGACCCCCGCCCGCGCCGAGTCCCGACCGGCCTCGCTGGCCCCGCTGTCCGCCACGGCCACCGCAGCCGTGCGCATCCGTAGCCGCACGCCCACCCCGGTAGTCACCCGCCAACGACGCGCGCCCCAGGGGCCCTGCACCGCCCCTGGCCGCGCCTCCCCTCTGGCCGCAGCCGCGCCTCGTCGGCGCGCCCGTTCGGGCGACGCTGCGCCCGTCGGGCGTCCGCGGCCGATACCCGCACGCCCGCACACCCGGTTGGCCCTATGGGCCACTGACCATGGGGCTCAGCCCCTTAAAAAAAGGGGGAAAACAAAATGTAATTTAAAATAAGAATAAGTAATTAGTTGATTAATTAATTAATTAGGTAATTAATTAACTTAACTAACTCTGTTTAGTACCTAATTAACTTGATTAGTTAATTAAAATTGTTAACTAGTTGTTAGTCTATGACAGAACTCCCCACACGTCAGGGTTAACTTTGGACAACTCTGTTGACTGCTTACGTCATGATGACGTTACGCTGATGCAAAAACCCCATTTTAGATTTAATAATAATTTCAGAATATTGCTAGAACTTTAACAATTCATAGAAAAATGACCGTAACTCGGATGAAAATACTTTGTACATGAAAGTTGCTCAGAACGACGAGACGAATCCGAATACGCGGTCCGTTCGTCCGCCACACGTCCCTAGCATAGCAAACATGCAACCTTTCCCCTCCTTTTCATCTGTCCGGAAATGCCAAACTTCGGGAAAGCTTTCCCGGATGTTTCTCGCTTGGCCGGTAGCGTGTAGTGGCGCGTTAGAACTCGCCTAGTGCTGCTTATTGTCTTGTCAGGCACTTGTTTGCTCTGTATTTACTGTTTCTTCCCCCTGTTCTCTCCGGTAGACCCCGAGACCGCTGCTAATGCCCCTGTGATCGACTACGTCGACAACGACCCATCCTTCTCGCCTGAGCAACCAGGCAAGCCCCCCTGATCATCTCGATATCGCCCATTCCATTCTCTCATGCTTGCATTAGATTTTGCTACTGTTATTGATTGCTCCTATTCTGATGCGTAGCCTGCTTTTGTAACCTGCTTATTGTTACCAACCTGCTTATCCTAAACTGCTTAGTATAGGTTGGTTAGTGATCCATCAGTGACCCCCACCTTGTCCTTGTTGCCCCTACTTCATCATCGACGACTCGATCAACGTGATCGACGACCAGAGCCCGACACCTCACATCACATCACGCCCCTTTTGTTGCTCGCTCTACAGAGCTACTATCGAGTGCCGAGGGTGATCCCTCATAACGCACTCCTGATGCTAATTCTGTAGTGTAGCTATTCGGTCGTGGTCATCGAGGGTGATTTCCTCTTTTACCATTCCCGATACAGCTCTGTCGTTCAACACCTCAAGTGTGAACCTCGAGGGTGGTCCCTCTTACGTTCACCTTGATGATTACATTGAGTGGAATCCACCGGGGGTGATTCCTCGGGTTTTCCCCTTGATGTCTGGACACACGGTTACCTTGACTTTACTTGAGACCCTTGGGAAAGTCGGGCGGGCCTGAAGAGCACCCACAAGATGGTTGCGAGGCACGGCCGGGCCAGCAGGCCGCCCCCGAGTTGGCTGGGCTAGCCCTTGCCGTATTTCCTCGAGACGGGGCGACGGGGTCACATTATCGTGAGTCTCTGCTCGTCTCCGCAAGCTAATAATACACTATGGTTTGGGTATTTGTTCTGAGTTGGCCTCTGGCCTTTACGCACTAACCACCACGCGAGAATAGTTATGGGCCTCGACGACGTAGTATCAGCCGAAGCTTTGTCAAACGTCCAGTTCAGCATTGCGGCACGGTCGGATCGTGCTGGCCATCCAAGGCGGTGCTGGTATTCACCCTGCGCGCAATGACCCAGAGTGCAACGGGCGATGGGCCCAGACCCCGAAGTGCTTAGGATGTAGACCGGCGGGGACCTCTCTGCTGAGCCTAGGTAGGGCTACGACGTGTTGATTTTCCGAGGCCGGGCATTGACCCAGAAAAGTGTGTCCGGCCAGAGTAATCAAGCGTGTTGGAAAACGTGGTGCACCCCTGCAGGGAAGATTATCTATTAATAGTCGTGTCCACAGTAACGGACGTTCAGACTTATATCCTGATCTATTACAACTAGAAATGGATACTTGAGATATGTTGCTCCGGGATTGCTTTCTCGCAGGGAGTCGAGGAAGGATCTCTAGGGATTAATGCTACAACATGCTTGTTAATTAAACTGCTATTCTTTACTCTTGTACATGCTGCAAGATGCTTGGAGCTGCTTGAAGATGCTAGTCTTCGATAGGCTAGGCCTCCCCCTCTATTCTGGCATTCTCCAGTTCAGTCCACAAATACAACCCTTCCATTTGATACCATTGCATACTTAGTATAGATCTGATGCTTGCGAGTACTTTGGATGAGTACTCACGGTTGCTTTGCTACCCCCTTTTCCCCTTCCTTCTTCTTTCCGGTTGATGCAACCAGATGATGGATCCCTGGAGCCAGATGCCACCGCCAACGAATGCTGCTACGTGGAGCCCGCTGACGACCAGGAGTAGTTAGGAGGTCCCAGGCAGGAGGCCTTGCCTCTTCGATTGTTGATGTTTGTGCTAGCCTTCTTAAGGCATCCTTGTTTAACTAATGTCTGTACTCAGATATTGTTGCTTCCGCTGACGCTTGTGTCTCGAGCTTTTGTATTCGAGCCCTCGAGGCCCCTGGCTTGTAATATGAAGCTTGTATTATTTTGATTTGTGTCTAGAGTTGTGTTGTGATATCTTCCCGTGAGTCCCTAATCTTGATCGTACACATTTCCAACTCCTTGGCCGAAGTTGAGTCTAGTCTTTGAAAAACTAATTTACTAACATGGCTGTGTGGCTTATGGGCCCACGTCGCCAATTGGGTGGTATTAGGATCTTTTACTCCTCGTCTATACTCTGGAACTCTGATCTCTCTTCTATTCGGGTTAAATGATTTTGCACACTCTATCTAGGTTCTCGTGATCACATCCATCCGTTGTAATACGCCTTTCTTGAATTGGGAGCCAGGATCTGCTTCACATTGTTCACGGGCCGCAGGATGCTTTTATCGAGGGCACCCTGCGTCGTCCCCTGCAGATTCCTCACTCTAGTGGTTTTCTCCGACGTTGATGTAGCCTTTGCTACGTCCCGTTGTTGTATCCCTCCATCGCATGCAAGCGTGCTGCCTAGTATGTCTAGGATGATTCTCTTGTCCGAACTCATACTAACAATGTGTAATTGGCTCTGTATATGCATATGTATGTCTTTAATGGCTACTGCTTTGTACATACTGCGCCTTTGCTCTTTGTTCAAGTTACATCATGAATGACTCCATACACCTGCTCCAACCTCTTGTTAAAGCTACTCCCTGATGTTTTTAGCAGGATGGCTGACGATCCTCCACCTCCACCTTATATTGCCGCAATGATGCAACAGTTTGAGCTGAATCGTCAGTTTATGACTGGGGTAATGGCCCAGTTTCCAAACCAGAATGCTCATCAACAGCCTGCCCCAATAACACTGCCAGAATTTGTGCGCCTCAACCCATCCATTTTCCGCAACTCCACCAATCCTATGGATGCTGATGATTGGCTTCGTGACATCCTGTTTGAGATGGAGTCAGCTAATGTTGCCCCTTCCAGTTATGTCACCTTTGCGACATTTCACTTGAAGGGTCCAGCTGCTCAATGGTGGAAAGCCACAGGGGTATGCTGCCTACAGAGACTGTAACCAATTGGCAGGAATTTCAGTTAGCCTTCCGTGCACGACACATTCCCCAAGGTATGATGGACCAGAAGAAGAAGGAGTTTCACAAACTCTCACGGGGCACAATGACTGTGGATGAATATCAGAGGAAATTCCTTGAATTATCTCGCTATGCTGCGGATGACGTCTGCACTGACGCTCGCATGCAGGAGAAATTCCATGAAGGACTGCATCCCGATATAAAGCTCGCACTTCTTGCTCATGATTGCACAGACTTTGCGACGCTTGTCAGCCAAGCTTTTCGAATTGAAACTGGTCTGACTGAGTACCAAGAGTCGCTCAAGCGTACTCGAGATGTTGACTCATCCTCGAGTCAGCCTGCTCAGAAACGTCGAGTCTGGATCCCACACAATGTTCAACATCGACCTCCTCCAACACCAAGGCCGTCTTATGTTGCCATCGTCTGCCTCCGCCGCCGAGACAACTAACAATTCAGGGTGGACAGTCAGGACACCTTACCCTTGATTATCACCAGGGTCAGCCGCAGAATGCATCATGTCCTCTGTTGGTTGTAAGAAGAGCACCCGAAACCGTCATTCCAGAAGAGGTAGTGCCAGGACGCCTGCCATGAGTTGTGGTCAAGTCACCCATGTCAAGATTGAAGGAGCTCGTGAGTCCCCAAAAATCGTGATGGGTACCCTTCGTGTTAATTCAGTGCCAGCTTCTGTTCTCTTTGATTCAGGAGCATCACATGCTTTTGTGTCCCAACAATTTGCTAAGTTGCATGGGTTAGATATGGAAAATTTGCCCACTCCTTTACCGATCCAATCTCCGGGATCCAAGTGGCAAACCACAATGTTATGTCCTTGCAACCAAATCGAGATTGGAGGTCTACTTTTTCCAGCTTCTCTCATTGTACTCGGACCTTCCAACATAGACATAATTCTTGGTATGGAATGGTTGACCGCCCATAATGCTTTGATTGAATGTGCTACCAAGACAGTCCAGCTCACTCACCCTTCTGGCCAGACAGTCCAATACTCAGCCCGAGCAGCTCAGGATGCCGAGAATCAGATATATGTTCTGAATGCATTGAATGCTTCACCTCTTGAGGGAATAGAGAATATTCCAGTTGGTCGTGAATTCAAAGATGTCTTCCCAGAAGAACTTCCAGGAATACCCCCTGCTAGAGCTGTTGAATTCGTCATAGACTTGAAACCGGGCACAACTCCTATTGCCAAGCGACCCTACAAGATGCCGCCACATGAACTCCTTGAACTTAAGGAGGAAATTGACAAATCTCTTCACAAGGGATTCATTCGTGCTAGTTCCTCTGCTTGGGGAGCACCTTCTCTCTTTGTCAAGAAGAAGGATGGTACAAATCGTTTGGTCCAAGATTACCGACCTATCAACCAGGCAACAATTCAGAACAAGTATCCGCTTCCCTGAATCAACGATCTGTATGATCAACTTGCCGGTTCCTCAGTATTCTCTAAACTTGATTTGAGGTTGGGTTACCACCAGATCCGGGTTCGTGAAGAGTATATTCCCAAGACTGCTTTCGTGACTCGCTATGGTTCATACGAGTACACCGTCATGTCTTTCGGCTTGACCAATGCTCGAGCGACATTCTCTCATCTGATGAACTATATATTCATGGAATACCTCGACAAGTTCGTCGTGGTTTATCTGGATGATATCCTTGTATATTCCAAGAACAAAGAAGAACATGTTGAACATCTTTGACTTGTTCTGGAAAAACTTCGAGAGCATCAACTATATGCTAAGTATTCCAAGTGTGAATTTTGGCTCCCCGAAGTGACCTACCTTGGGCATGTCATCTCCAAGGATGGTATTGCCTTCAACCCCGAACGAGTTCAGGCTATTCTCGATTGGACTCCTCCGAAGAATGTCAAACAAGTCAGAAGTTTTCTCGGACTCGCCAGCTATTGCTGTCGATTTGTCGAGAACTTCTCCAAGATCGCCAAGCCCCTGACCGGTTTGCTTCACAAGGGCGTCAAGTTTGAGTGGACAGAAAAGTGTCAGGAAAGCTTCCAAGCACTCAAAGACAAGCTGACTTCTGCCCCAGTGCTTGCTCCTCCCAATACTAAGAAGGATTTCGTCATTTACTGCGACGCTTCACGACAAGGATTAGGCCGTGTCCTAATGCAAGAGCACAGAGTGATTGCTTATGCCTCTCGTCAATTGCGTCCTCACGAAGAGAACTACCCAGTTCATGACCTCGAGCTTGCTGCTGTCATACATGCACTGAAACAGTGGCGACATTACCTTCTTGGTAATCATTGCGAGATCTTCACCGACCACCAAAGTCCGAAGTATCTGTTTACCCAGCTAGACTTGAACCTCCGTCAGCAGAGATGGATGGAGACCGTAGCAGATTTTGACTTGGGTATTTCCTATACACCAGGCAAGGCTAATGTAATGGCTGATGCTTTGAGCCGCAAGTCATATTGCAACCACCTCGAGGTTCAAAAAGTTCAGCCCTCGCTTGTTGAAGAATTCAGAAAGCTGAACCTCCATATTGTTCCTCCTGGTGCACTCGCACCCCCTCCTCCAGAATTCCGCAAGATGAACCTCCGCGTTCTTTCCCAAGGTTCCCTCAATACCCTGGCTGTCGACCAGATCTCTTGGACTCCATCAAGAGAATTCAGGGATATGACTCTCAAGTTGAGAAGATTAAACGCTACCTCACAGAAGGAAGGCCGTCATTCTTCACTGTTCATAATGCTGGTGCTTTGTTCTTCAAAGGTCGCCTAGTGGTTCCTTCAAAAGACAACCTGGATATGACTAAGGAGGTTATGAAAGAAGCTCATGATACGCCTTTGTCTATTCATCCCGGTAGTACCAAGATGTACCAAGACATTCGTCAGAGATTCTGGTGGTCAAATATGAAACAAGACATTGCTCGTTATGTTGTTGAATGTGACGTTTGCCGTCGTATCAAAGCAGAACATCAAAGGCCTGCTGGAACTCTGCAGCCTATCTCTATTCCTGAATGAAAATGGGACCATGTTGAAATGTACTTTGTCACTGGATTTCCCAAATCGCAGAAAGGTAATGATGCTATTCTTGTCGTCATTGACCGACTTTCTAAAGTTGCACACTTCTGGTCGTGAAAGAAACCATCACTGCTAGTCAGCTGGCAACTCTCTATATGTCCATAATTGTTTCACTTCATGGTATTCCGCTGGTAATCAGCTCAGACCGTGGCAGCTTATTCACTTCAAGATTCTGGGCTAGTTTCCAAGAAGCTATGGGAACTCATCTGTCTTTCAGTACTGCATTTCACCCTCAGTCGCAGGGACAAGTTGAATGCGTCAATCAAGTTCTCGAAGACATGCTTCGAGCTTGTGTCATTTCCTTCGGCAAGAAATGGGAGGAATTTCTCCCGTATGTTGAGTTCTCTTACAACAATAGCTATCAAGCTAGTGTGAAGATGGCCCCCTTCGAAGTGTTATATGGACGAAAGTGCCGAACCCCTCTGAACTGGTCAGAAACTGGGGAACGTCCACTCTTCGGTCCGGATATTATCCAACACGCCGAAGAACAAGTCCGCGTCATTCGCGAGAATCTCAAGACTACTCAGTCACGTCAAAAGAGTAATTATGACCGTCATCATAAAGACATGGTCTATCAACCTGGCGAAAAGGCTTATCTTCGAGTCACACCAATGAAGGGTGCACACCGCTTCGGGATCAAGGGCAAGCTAGCTCCTCGCTATATTGGTCCTCTCACTATTCTCGAAAGGCGTGGAAAAGTGGCATACCAGTTGCAGCTTCCGTCAAACCTTTCTCGGGTTCATGATGTGTTCCACGTGTCACAACTCCGCCGCTGCTTCAAGGACCCAATCCGAGCAGTGGATCATGAAGTGCTCGAGTTGCAACAGGACCTCTCCTATAAAGAGCATCCGGTCCGCATTCTCGACCAAGCTGAACGTCGCACATGTCAGAAGGCGATCAAGTTCCTCAAGGTCCAGTGGTCGCATCACTCTGAAGACGAAGCCACTTGGGAACGCGAGGATCGCCTGCGTGATGAATACCCTGAACTGTTTCCTTCTACCTCCTAAATCTCGGGACGAGATTTCTTGTAGTGGAGGAGAATTGTAACGCCCGGATAATTATGCTACAGTAATTCCCTGTTAATGGTGCCATGTCATCGATTATACTGTTGTTAAGTTCTCATTGATTCAAAGTCGGTTCCAAATTCAAATTTAAAGTAAATAAAAGAAAAGGTAAGGCACACAAAAAAAGGAAAAAGGAGAAAGAAGAAAAAAAGGGGAGAGGCCCCGCCCCTCACTGGGCCTCGGCCCAGGTAACCCCCAGGCCGGCCCAGCCGCACCTACCTAACCCCCCACTCCCCCACTAACCCTAACCCGGTCGCCCCGTTCCCCACTCCCCCCACTCGCTTCCCCCACGCCTCTCTCCCTTATCCCCCGTCTGGATTGGGGTAGAGGGCCCTGACCCCTTCACCACGACGCCGCCGCCCTTTTCCCCTGCGCCACCACGCTGGCGCCACCTCCCCGACGCCGCCTGGCGCTGCCCCGTCGTCCTCCTCCTCGCGGCCCCATCCTCCTCCCCGTTCCTGGATCCAGAAGGCCCCCTAATGGCGCCACCCGCCGCGCCGTCGCCACTCGTCACCACCTCGTCGGCGTCGCCTCCCCACCTCTCCCTCGATGGCTCCATCGAGTCTCGACGACCCTGATCCCCTACAAACGGGGGTGAGACCCCGAACCTCTCTGCTCTGCCCCAGTAGCCGTCGCCAGCGCTCGCGCGCCTCGTCACAGTCACCGGCCCCGCTCGCGCCCGCGGTTCCCTGTTGCGTCGCCGCCGCGGCCTCCGCCCGGCAACCGCACCTGCCTCCCGCTGACCCCCGCCCGCGCCTAGTCCCGACCGGCCTCGCTGGCCCCCCTGCCCGCCACGGCCACCGCAGTCGTGCGCGTCCGTAGCCGCACGCCCACCCCGACGGTTGCCCGCCTCCGACGCGCGCCCCAGGGGCCCTGCACCGCCCCTGGCCGTGCCTCCCCTCTGGCCGCAGCCGCGCCTCGTCGACGCACCCGTTCGGGCGACGTTACGCCCGTCGGGCGTCCACGCCCGATACCCGCACGCCCGCACACCCGGTTGGCCCTATGGGCCACTGACCGTGGGGCTCAGCCCCTTAAAAAAGGGAAAACAAAATGTAATTTAAAATAAGAATAAGTAATTAGTTGATTAATTAATTAAATAGGTAATTAATTAACTTAACTAACTCTGTTTAGTACCTAATTAACTTGATTAGTTAATTAAAACTGTTAACTAGTTGTTAGTCTATGACAGAACGGCCCCACACGTCAGGGTTGACTTTGGTCAACTCTGTTGACTGCTTACGTCATGATGACATCATGCTGATGCAATAAGCCCATTTTAGATTTAATAATAATTTCAGAATATTGCTAGAACTTTAACAATTCATAGAAAAATGACCGTAACTCGGATGAAAATACTTTGTACATGAAAGTTGCTTTGTACATGAAAGTTGCTTAGAACGACGAGACGAATCCGAATACACGGTCTGTTCGTCCGCCACATGTGCCTAGCATAGCAAACATGCAACCTTTCCTCTCCTTTTCATCTGTCCGGAAATGCCAAACTTTGGGAAAGCTTTCCCGGATGTTCCTCGCTTCGCTGGTAGCGTGTAGTGCCGCGTTAGAACACGCCTGGTGCTGCTTGTTGTCTTGTCATGCACTTGTTTGCTCTGTATTTACTGTTTCTTCCCCCTCTTCTCTCCGGTAGGCCCCGAGCCCGCTGCTGATGCCTGATACGTCTTCGTCGTATCTACTTTTCCAAACACTTTTGCCCTTGTTTTGGACTCTAACTTGCATGATTTGAATGGAACTAACCCGGACTGACGCTGTTTTCAGCAGACTTTCCATGGTGTTATTTATGTGCAGAAACAAAAGTTCTCGGAATGACCTGAAACTCCACGGAACATATTTTTGGAAAATATTAAAAATACTGGAAGAAGAATCCACGTCAGGGGGGCCTCCACCTGTCCACGAGGGTGGGGGGCGCGCCTGCCCCCCTGGCGCGCCCCCTGCCTCGTGGGCCCCCTGACGCTCCACCGACCTCAACTCCAACTCCATATATTCGTGTTCGGGGAGAAAAAAATCAGAGAGAAGGATTCATCGCGTTTTATGATACGGAGCCGCCGCCAAGCCCTAAAACCTCTTGGGATGGCTGATCTGGAGTCCGTTCGGGGCTCCGGAGAGGGGAATCCGTCGCCGTCGTCATCATCAACCATCCTCCATCACCAATTTCATGATGCTCACCGTCGTGCGTGAATAATTCCATCGTAGGCTTGCTGGACGGTGATGGGTTGGATGAGATCTATCATGTAATCGAGTTAGTTTTGTTAGGGTTTGATCCCTAGTATCCACTATGTTCTGAGATTGATGTTGCTATGACTTTGCTATGCTTAATGCTTGTCACTAGGGCCCGAGTGCCATGATTTCAGATCTGAACCTATTATGTTTTCATGAATATATGTGAGTTCTTGATCCTATCTTGAAAGTCTATAGTCACCTACTATGTGTTATGATCCGGCAACCCCGAAGTGACAATAATCGGGACCACTCCCGGTGATGACCGTAGTTTGAGGAGTTCATGTATTCACTATGTGTTAATGCTTTGGTCCGGTACTCTATTAAAAGGAGGCCTTAATATCCCTTAGTTTCTGCTAGGACCCCGCTGCCACGGGAGGGTAGGACAAAAGATGTCATGCAAGTTCTTTTCCATAAGCACGTATGACTATATTCAGAATACATGCCTACATTACATTGATGAATTGGAGCTAGTTCTGTGTCACCCTATGTTATGACTGTTACATGATGAACCGCATCCGGCATAATTCTCCATCACCGATCCAATGCCTACGAGCTTATCACATATTGTTCTCCGCTTATTTACTTTTCCGTTGCTACTGTTTTCAATCACTATAAAACACCAAAAGTATTACTTTTGCTACCGTTACTTTTGCTACCGTTACCACTACTATCATACTACTTTGCTACTAAATACTTTGCTGCAGATAATAAGTTATCCAGGTGTGGTTGAATTGACAACTCAACTGCTAATACTTGAGAATATTCTTTGGCTCCCCTTGTGTCGAATCAATAAATTTGGGTTGAATACACTACCCTCGAAAACTGTTGCGATCCCCTATACTTGTGGGTTATCAATGCCCCTGTGATCGACTACGTCGACGACGACCCCTCCTTCTCGCCTGAGCAACCAGGCAAGCCCCCCCTTTGATCATCTCGATATCGCACATTCCATTCTCACATGCTTGCATTAGATTTTGCTACTATTATTGATTGCTCCTATTCTGATGCATAGCCTGCTTTTGTAACCTGCTTATTGTTACCTACCTGCTTATCCTAAACTGCTTAGTATAGGTTGGTTAGTGATCCATCAGTGACCCCCACCTTGTCCTTGTTTCCCCTACTTCATCATCGACGACTCGATCAACGTGATCGACGACCAGAGCCCGACACCTCACATCACATCACGCCCCTTTTGTTGCTCGACTCTCCAGAGCTACTATCGAGTGCCGAGGGTGATCCCTCATAACGCAATCCTGATGATAATTCTGTAGTGTAGCTATTCGGTCGTGGTCATCAAGGGTGATTTCCTCTTTCACCATTCCCGATACGGCTCTGTCGTTCAACACCTCAAGTGTGAACCTCGAGGGTGGTCCCTCTTACGTTCACCTTGATGATTACATTGAGTGGAATCCACCGGGGGTGATTCCTCGGGTTTTCCCCTTGATGTCTGGACACACGATTACCTTGACTTTACTTGAGACCCTTGGGAAAGTCGGGCGGGCCCGAAGAGCACCCGCAAGATGGTTACGAGGCACGGCCGGGCCGGTAGGCCGCCCCCGAGTGGGCTGGGCTAGCCCTTGCCGTATTTCCTCGAGACGGGGCGACGGGGTCACATTATCGTGAGTCTCTACTCGTCTCCGCAAGCTAATAATACACTATGGTTTGGGTATTTGTTCTGAGTTGGCCTCTGGCCTTTACGCACTAACCACCACGCGAGAATAGTTATGGGCCTCGACGACGTAGTATTAGCCGAAGCTTTGTCAGATGTCTAGTTCAGCATTGCGGCATGGTCGGATCATGCTGGCCATCCGAGGCGGTGCTGGAATTCACCCTGGGCGCAACGACCCGGAGTGCAACGGGCGATGGGCCCAGACCCCGGAGTGCTTAGGATGTAGACCGGCGGGGACCTCTCTACTGAGCCTAGGTAGGGCTACGACGTGTTGATTTTCCGAGGCCGGGCATTGACCCAGAAAAGTGTGTCCGGCCAGAGTAATCAAGCGTGTTGGAAAACGTGGTGCACCCCTGCAGGGAAGATTATCTATTAATAGCCGTGTCCACGGTAACGGACGTTCAGACTTATATCCTGATCTATTACAACTAGAAATGGATACTTGAGATATGTTGCTCCGGGATTGCTTTCTCGCAGGGAGTCGAGGAAGGATCTCTGGGCATTAATGCTACAACATGATTGTTAATTAAACTGTTATTCTTTACTCTTCTACATGATGCAAGATGCTTGGAGCCGCTTGAAGATGCTATTCTTCGATAGGCTAGGCCTCCCCCTCGATTCTGGCATTCTGCAGTTCGGTCCACAGATACAACCCTTCCATTTGATACCATTGCATACTTAGTATAGATCTGATGCTTGCGAGTACTTTGGATGAGTACTCACGGTTGCTTTGCTACCCCTTTTTCCCCTTCCTTCTTCTTTCCGGTTGATGCAACCAGATGATGGATCCCTGGAGCCAGATGCCACCGCCGACGAATGCTGCTACGTGGAGCCCACCGACGACCAGGAGTAGTTAGAAGGTCCCAGGCAGGAGGCCTTGCCTCTTCGATCGTTGATGTTTGTGCTAGCCTTCTTAAGGCATCCTTGTTTAACTAATGTCTGTACTCAGATATTGTTGCTTCCACTTACGCTTGTGTCTCGAGCTTTTGTATTCGAGCCCTCGAGGCCCCTGGCTTGTAATATGAAGCTTGTATTATTTTGATTTGTGTCTAGAGTTGTGTTGTGATATCTTCCCGTGAGTCCCTGATCTTGATCGTACACATTTGCGTGTATGATTAGTGTACGGTCGAATCGGGGGCGTCACACCTATTAACCGGAGGCCCAGTGCCAGTTTCTGTTTTTTTGGCCTATTTTAGAGTTTTGCAGAAAAGGAATACCAAACGGAGTCCAAACGGAATGAAACCTTCGTGATTATCTTTCTTGGACCGAAAGCAATCCTGAAGACTTGGAGTCGAAGTCTGGAAGTCCATGAGGAAGCCACGAGGTAGGAGGGCGCACCCCCCACCCTCGTGGGCCCCTCGTAGCTCCAACGACGTACTTCTTTCACCTATATATACTCTTATACCCTAGAAACATCAGGGGGAGCCACGAAACCACTTTTCCACCGCCGCAACCTTCTGTACCCGTGAGATCCCATCTTGGGGCCTTTTCCGGCGATTTGCCAAAGGGGGAATCGATCATGGAGGGCTTCTACATCAACACCATTGCCTCTCCGATGAAGCGTGAGTAGTTTACCACAGACCTTCGGGTCTATAGTTATTAGCTAGATGGCTTCTTCTCTCTCTTTGATTCTCAATACAAAGCTCTCCTCGATGTTCTTGGAGATCTATTCGATGTAATACTCTTTTGCGGTGTGTTTGCCGAGATCCGATGAATTGTGGATTTATGAACAAGATTACCTATGAATATTATTTGGTTCTTCTCTGAATTCTTATATGTATGATTTGATATCTTTGCAAGTCTCTTCGAATTATCGGTTTAGTTTGGCCTACTAGATTGATCTTTCTTGCAATGGGAGAAGTGCTTAGCTTTGGGTTCAATCTTGCGGTGTCCTTTCCCACTGACAGTAGGGGCAGCAAGGCACATATTGTATTGTTGCCATCGAGGATAAAAATATGGGGTTTATATCATATTGCTTGAGTTTATCCCTCTACATCATGTCATCTTTCTTAATGCGTTACTCCGTTCTTATGAACTTAATACTCTAGATGCATGCTGGATAGCGGTCGATGTGTGGAGTAATAGTAGTAGATGCAGAATCGTTTCGGTCTACTTGACACGGACGTTATGCCTATATCCATGATCATTGCCTTAGATATCGTCATAACTATGCGCTTTTCTATCAATTGCTCGGCAGTAATTTGTTCACCCACCATAATACATGCTATCTTGAGAGAAGCCACTAGTGAAACCTATGGCCCCCGGGTCTCTTTCCTATTATATTGCATCTCTTTTATTTACATTGCATCTCGTTTACTATTTTGCAATCTTTACTTTCCAATCTATACAACAAAAATACCAAAAATATTTATTTTACTATCTCTATTATATCTCACTTTTGCGAGTGACCGTGAAGGGATTGACAACCCCTTTATCGCGTTGGTTGCAAGGTTCTTGATTGTTTGTGCAGGTACTAGGTGACTTGTGCGTTGTCTCCTACTGGATTGATACATTGGTTCTCAAAACTGAGGGAAATACTTACGCTACTTTGCTGCATCACCCTTTTCTCTTCAAGGGTAAACCAACGCATGCTCAAGAGGTAGCATAGGCCACCTTGCGCAAACGTTTTCCTTGGAGCGACTGTGTGGGATGTATAGACGAATGGAAACGTTTAGCGGGGACTGACTGTATGTGATCTACTTACGACCGGAAATGATTTTGCCTGTATAATTGTATTTTTTAGAACTACTGTACGTATAACCGTATTTGATCGCTCGTCGGTCGCACACGACCTCATTTTGCCGAGCGTGTGTGCCAGGAGGGCATATCCCCGACGATTTCTGGGTCGTGTGGGAAGGACCCCCCTATCGCAGTCACTCACTAGGCGACGGTTCCAAATGCCGTCGTGGAAAGGGGTTAAAAACCGTTTGTATAGCACCTCGTTGTACTAGTGTAAGGCATATTTCGAACACTTTGATGCAGTTGTTCATCGGCGTGGCTTTGTGGCCCACTGTTTTGTACGTTGATCGATGAAGCTAGCGACAACGGTGTCATGATGGTCATGACGATTGTGGAGGAGGGGGGGTTGTTGCTGAAGTGTCAATGACATGGTCCAGTTCTCGATCTCATATGCCCTCTTCTTAGTATGGTTGGTATTTGCTTCTACCCACTTCATCATGGCAATGTGTTGCGACCTTCCTCCGTTAGATCCTTGAACCGATCTAGGATCTACTTCATGAGCTTGGTGATTGGTTGTATCTGCTTTGGTTTTTCCTTGAAGAGGAGAGGATGACGCAGCACAACAACAGTAAGTATTTTTCTCAGTTATGAAACTAAGGTTATCAATCCAGTAGGAGAACCAAGCAACACTATTTAAATAGCACCTGCACACAAAACAACAAAAACTTGCAACCTAACATGTAAGAGGGGTTGTCAATCCCTCCTCGGTATTGAGATAGATTAAATTGTATGAAATTGGATAAATAGATCTAGAAAAAAACACAAAATAAAATAAATAAAGAAAAAGTGCAGCAAGGTATTTTGGATTTTTAGAAAAATAGATCTGAAAATAATGTGATAGGAAATAGACCCGGGGGCTGTAGATTTTACTAGAGGCTTCTCTCGAGAAAATAGCATACGGTGGGTAAACAAATTATTGTTGGGCAATTGACAGAAGAGCAAATAATTATGACGATATCCAAGGCAATGACCATGTATATAGGCATCACGTCCAAGATTAGTAGACCGACTCCTGCTTGCATCTACTACTATTACTCCACACATCGACCGCTATCCAGCATGCATCTAGTGTATTAAGTTCATGGAAAAACGTAATAATGCAATAAACGATGACATGATGTAGAAAAGATCTATTCATGTAGGAATATACCCCATCTTTTTATCCTTAATGGCAACGATACATGCATGTCATGTCTCCTTCTGTCACTGAGATTGAGCACCGCAAGATCGAACCCATCACAAAGCACCTCTTCTCATGTAAGAAAAATCAATCTAGTTGGCCAAACCAAACCAAAGTTTCGGAGAAGAAATATGAGGCTATAACAATCATGCATAAGAGAGTCCAACAAAGACTCAAATAATATTCAAGGATAGATCTCATCATAAACTCACAATTCATCGGATCCCAACAAACACACCGCAAAATTCATTACATCAAATAGATCTCCAAGAACATCGAGGAGAACATTGTATTGAAGATTAAAAAGAGAGAAGAATTCATCTAACTACTTCCTACGGACCCGTAGGTCTGTGGTAAACTACTCACGCATCATCGGAGGGGGAAGGGTGATGATGAAGAACCCCTCCCTGATCGTTGACCCCTCCGGCAGAGTGCCGGAGAAGGCCTCTAGATTTGATCTCGTGGTTCTGGAACTTGCGGCGGCTGGAATTGTGTTTCGTTGACACCCCTAGGGTTTTTTGGGATTTTAGAGTATTTATATGGCCAGAGGTCGAAGGAGGGGGTGCCTGTGGGCTTCACTACCCACCAGGGTGTGCCTAGGGGCCCTGGCGTGCCCTGGTGCCTAGTGGGCCCCACAAGCCCCCTCTGGTGCACTTCTTGGGCCTCCTGGGTGTCTTCTGGGCAGAAAAAATTCTCCAAAAAATTTCGTGGCATTTGGACTTCATTTGATATTGATATTCTACAAAGTAAAAAAAATAAGCAGAAAACAGCAACTAGCACTGAGCACTATGTCAATAGGTTAGTCCCAAAAAATGATACAAAGTTGCTAGTAAATGAGTATAAAACATCCAAGAATGATACTTTAATAGCATGGAACAATAAAAAATTATAGATACATTGGAGACGTATCACTTGGCCGACTCCAAATTCTACGCGGTGACATCCACCAAGTCTTGCGTGAACTGCTCCTAGATTTGTGGGTTACTCTTCCTCAGTGCCAGAATGTGTTGCCACTCCAAGGTTCATATTTTTTGGGAACGTAGCAATAATTCAAAATTTTCCTACGTGTCACCAAGATCAATCTAGGAGATGCTAGCAACGAGAGAGAGGGAGTGCATCTTCATACCCTTGAAGATCTCTAAGTGGAAGCGTTACAAGAACGCGGTTGATGGAGTCGTACTCGCGGCGATTCAAATCGCGGAAGATCCGATCTAGCGCTGAATGGACGGCGCCTCCGCGTTCAACACACGTACAGCCCGGGGACGTCTCCTCCTTCTTTATCCAGCAAGGGGAGAGGAGAAGTTGAGGGAGAACTCCAGCAGCACAACGGCGTGGTGGCAATGGAGCTCGTGGTTCTTCGGCAGAGCTTCGCTAAGCACTACGGAGGAGGAGGAGGAGGTGTATGAGGAGGGAGGGCTGTGCCAGGGAAGAGGTGCAACTGCCCTCCCACCCCTCCACTATATATAGGGGCAAGGGGAGAGGGGAGGCGCCCTAGGGTTTCCCCTAGGGGGCGGCGGCCAAGCAGATTGGATCTCCCTAGGGAAAATCCTAGGGAGACTTGCCCCCCAAGCCAAGCAGGTGGGGGCTTGCCTCCCAAGCCAGGTGGAGGCGCCCCACCTCCCCAAGTAACGTGGGAAAGGGTGTGGGGGGCGCACCACCCCTTAGTGGGCTGGTTTGCCCCTTCCCCGTTGGCCCATGAGGCCCTCCAACACTTGCCGGGGCTCCCGAAACACCTTTCGGTCATGCTGGCCATAGCCTGGTACCCCCGGAACACTTCCGGACTCCAATACCCTTCGTCCAATATATCGATCTTCACCGCCAGACCATTCCGGAACTCCTCGTGATGTCCGGGATCTCATCCGGGACTCCGAACAACCTTCGGTAACCACATACTATTTCCCATAACAACTCTAGCGTCACCGAACCTTAAGTGTGTAGACCCTACCGGTTCGGGAACCATGCAGACATGACCGAGACACCTCTCCGGCCAATAACCAATAGCGGGATCTGGATACCCATATTGGCTCCCACATGTTCCACGATGATCTCATCGGATGAACCACGATGTCGAGGATTCAATCAATCCCGTATACAATTCCCTTTGTCTATCGGTATGTTACTTGCCCGATATTCGATCGTTGGCATCCCAATACCTCGTTCAATCTCGTTACCGGCAAGTCACTTTACTCGTTCTGTAACGCATGATCCCATGGCTAACTCATTAGTCACATTGAGCTAATTATGATGATGCATTACCGAGTGGGCCCAGAGATACCTCTCCGTCATACGGAGTGACAAATCCCAGTCTCGATTCGTGCCAACCCAACAGACACTTTCGGAGATACCTGTAGTGCACCTTTATAGCCACCCAGTTATGTTGTGACGTTTGATACACCCAAAGCATTCCTACGGTATCTGGGAGTTGCACAATCTCATGGTCTAAGGAAATGATACTTGACATTAGAAAAGCTCTAGCAAACGAACTACACGATCTTGTGCTATGCTTAGGATTGGGTCTTGTCCATCACATCATTCTCCCAATGATGTGATCCCGTTATCAATGACATCCAATGTCCATGGTCAGGAAACCATAACCATCTATGGATCAACGAGCTAGTCAACTAGAGGCTTACTAGGGACATGTTGTGGTCTATGTATTCACACATGTATTACGGTTTCCAGTTAATACAATTATAGCATGAACAATAGACAATTATCATGAACAAGGAAATATAATAATAACCATTTTATTATTGCCTCTAGGGCATATTTCCAACAGTCTCCCACTTGCACTAGAGTCAATAATCTAGTTCACATCACTATGTGATTGTAATGAATCCAACACCCATGGGGTTTGTTCACATCTTGCTTGTGAAAGAGGTTATTAGTCAACGGGTCTGAACCTTTCAGATCTGTGTGTGCTTTACAAATCTCTATGTCATCTTGTAGATGCAGCTACCACGCACTACTTGGAGCTATTCCAAATAACTGCTCTACTATACGAATCCGGTTTACTACTCAGAGTCATCCGGATTAGTGTCAAAGTTTGCATCGACGTAACCCTTTACGACGAACTCCTTTTCCACCTCCATAATCGAGAAAATTCCTTAGTCCACTAGATACTAAGGATAAGTTCGACCGTTGTCATGCTCATCAGGCTCATGACCTGAAGACTCCCTTCCTGGATCACTATTGTATCCCTTGACTAACTCATAGCAAGGCACACTTCAGGTGCGGTACACAGCATAGCATACTGTAGAGCCTACGTCTAAAGCATAGGGGACGACCTTCGTCCTTTCTCTCTCTTCTGCCGTGGTCAGGTCTTGAGTCTTACTCAATACTCACACCTTGTAACACAGCCAAGAACTCCTTCTTTGCTGATCTATTTTGAACTCCTTCAAAATCTTGTCACGGTATGTATTCATTTGAAAGTACTATTAAGCGTTTTTGATCTATCCTTATAGATCTTGATGCTCAATGTTCAAGTAGCTTAATCCAGGTTTTCCATTGAAAAACACTTTTCAAATAACCCTGTATGCTTTCCAGAAATTCTACATCATTTCTGATCAACAATATGTTGACAACATATACTCATCAAAAATTCTATAGTGCTCCCACTCACTTCTTTGGAAATACAAGTTTCTCATAAACTTTGTAAAAACCCAAAATCTTTGATCATCTTATCAAAGCGTACATTCCAACTCCGAGATGCTTACTCCAGTCCTTAGAAGGATTGCTGGAGCTTTGCATACCTGTTAGCATCTTTCAGGATTGACAAAACCTTCTGGTTGTATCACATACAACCTTTCCTCAAGAAAATCGTCGAGGAAACAATGTTTTTGACATCCTATCTGCAAGATTTCATAAATAATGCAGTAACTGCTAATATAATTCCAACAGACTCTTAGCATCGCTACGAGTGAGAAAATCTCATCGTAGTCAACTCCTTGAACTTGTCGGAAAACATCTTAACGACAAGTTGAGCTTTCTTAATGGTGACACTTACCATCATTGTCCATCTTCCTTTTAAAATCCATCTGCACCCAACAGCCTTACGACCATCAAGTAGTTCTTCCAAAGTCTATACTTTGGTTTTATACATGGATCCTCTCTCAGATTTTATGGCCTCGAGCCATTCGTCGGAATCCGGGCCCACCATCGCTTCTCCATAGCTCGTAGGTTCATTGTTGTCTAGCAACATGACTTCAAAGACATGATTACGTACCACTCTGAAGTAGTACGCATCCTTGTCGACCTACGAGGTTTGGTAGTGACTTGATCCGAAGTTTCATGATCACTATCATAAGCTTCCACTTCAATTGCTGTAGGTGCCACAGGAACAACTTCCTGTGCCCTGCTACACACACTAGTTGAAGTCATGGTTCAATAACCTCATCAAGTCTCCACCATCCTCCCACTCAATTCTTTCGAGAGAAACTTTTCCTCGAGAAAGGACCCGTTTCTAGAAACAATCGCTTTTGCTTCCAGATCTGAAATAGGAGGTATACCCAACTGTTTTGGGTATTCTATGAAGATGCATTTATCCGCTTTGGGTTCGAGCTTATCAGCCTGAAGCTTTTTCACATAAGCGTCGCAGCCCCAAATTTTTAAGAAACAACAGCTTAGGTTTCTCTAAACCATAGTTCATACGGTGTCGTCTCAACGGAATTGCGTGGTGCCCTATTTAAAGTGAATGCGGTTGTCTCTAATGCCTAACCCATAAACGATAGTGTAATTTGATAAGAGACATCATGGTATGCACCATATCCAATAGGGTGCAGTTATGATGTTCGGACACACCATCACACTATGGTGTTCCAGGCGGTATTAGTCGTGAAACAATTTCCACAATTTCTTAATTGTGTGCCAAACTCGTAACTCAGATATTCATCTCTATGATCATATCACAGACATTTTATCCTCTTGTCACGACGATCTTCAACTTCACTCTGAAATTACTTGAACCTTTCAATAATTCAGACTTGTGTTTCATTAAGTAAATATACTCAACATCTACTCAAACCATCTGTGAAGCAAGAACATAACGATATCCACTGCATGCCTCAGCACTCATTGGACTGCACACATCAAATGTATTACTTCCAACAAGTTGCTCTCTTGTTCCATCTTACTGAAAACGAGGCCTTTCAGTCATTTTACCCATGTGGTATGATTTGCATGTCTCAAGTGATTCAAAATCAAGTGAGTCCAAACGATCCATCTGTATGGACTTTCTTCATGCATATATACTAATAGACATGGTTCGCATGTCTCAATCTTTTCAAAAACGAGTGAGTCCAAAGATCCATCAACATGGAGCTTCTTCATGCGTTTTATACCAATATGACTCAAGTGGCAGTGCCACAAGTATGTGGTACTATCATTACTATCTTATATCTTTTGGCATGAACATGTGTATCACTACGATCGAGATTCAATAAACCATTCATTTTAGGTGCAAGACCATTGAAGGTATTACTCAAATAAACAGAGTAACCATTGTTCTCCTTAAATGAATTACCGTATTGCGATAAACATAATCTAATCATGTCTATGCTCAACGCAAACACCAAATAACGATTATTTAGGTTTAACACCAATCTCGATGGTAGAGGGAGCGTGCGATGTTTGATCACATCAACCTTGGAAACACTTCCAACACATATCGTCATCTCACCTTTATCTAGTCTCCATTTATTCCGTAGCCTTTTATTTCGAGTTACCAACACTTAGCAACCGAACCGGTATCTAATACCCTGGTGCTACTAGGAGTACTAGTAAAGTACACATTAATATAATGTATATCCAATATAGTTCTGTCGACCTTGCCTGCCTTCTCATCTACCAAGTATCTAGGGTAGTTCTGCTTCAGTGACCGTTCCCCTCATTACAGAAGCACTTAGTCTCGGGTTTGGGTTCAACCTTAGGTTTCTTCACTAGAGCAGCAACTGATTTGCCGTTTCATGAAGTATCCCTTCTTTCCCTTGCCCTTCTTGAAACTAGTGGTTTTACTAACCATCAACAATTGATGCTCCTACTTGATTTCTACTTTCGTGGTGTCAAACATCGCGAATAGCTCAAGGATCATCATATCTATCCCTGATTTGTTATAGTTCATCACGAAGCTCTAGTAGCTTGGTGGCAGTGACTTTGGAGAACCATCACTATCTCATATGGAAGATTGACTCCCACTCGATTCAAGCGATTGTAGTACTCAGACAATCTGAGCACATGCTCAACGGTTGAGCTTTTCTCCCTTAGTTTGCAGGCTTAAGAAACTTGTCAGAGGTCTCATACCTCTTGACGTGGGCACGAGCCTAAAATCCCAATTTCAGCTCTTGGAACATCTCATATGTTCCTCGACGTTTCAAAATGTCTTCGGTGCCTCAATTCTAAACCGTTCAACATTACGCACTAAACTATCACGTAGTCATCAAAACGTGTATGTCAGATGTTCACAACATCCACAAACGACGCTCGAGGTTCAGTACACCGAGCGGTGCATTAAGGACATAAGCCTTCTGTGCAGCAATGAGGACAATCCTCAGTTTACGGACCCAATCCGCATAATTGCTACTATCAACTTTCAACTAAATTTTTCTCTAGGAACATATCTTAGTAGAACTAAAGCGTAAGCTACGACATAATTTGCAAAGACCTTTTGACTATGTTCATGATAATTAAGTTCATCTAATTATTTAATGAACTCCCACTTAGATAGACATCCCTCTAGTCATCTAAGTGATACATGATCCGAATCGACTAGACCGTGTCCGATCATCACGTGAGATGGACTAGTCATCAACGGTGAACATCTCCATGTTGATCGTATCTACTATACGACTCATGTTCGACCTTTCGGTCTCTTGTGTTCTGAGGCCATGTCTGTACATGCTAGGCTCGTCAAGTCAATCTAAGTGTTTCGCATGTGTAAATCTGGCTTACACCCGTTGTATGCGAACGTTAGAATCTATCACACCCGATCATCACGTGGTGCTTCGAAACAACAAACCTCCGCAACGGTGCACAGTTAGGGGGAACACATCTCTTGAAATTTTAGTGAGGGATCATCTTATTTATGCTACCATCGTTCTAAGCAAATAAGATGTAAACATGACAAACATCACATGCAAATCATAAAGTGACATGATATGGCCAATATCATCTTGCGCCTTTTGATCTCCATCTTCGAGGCACGGCATGATCACCTTCGTCACCGGCATGACACCATGATCTCCATCATCATGATCTCCATCATCGTGTCTTCATGAAGTTGTCTCGCCAACTATTACTTCTACTACTATGGCTAACGGTTAGCAATAAAGTAAAGTAATTACATGGCGTTTTTCATTGACACGTAGGTCATACAATAAATTAAGACAACTCCTATGGCTCCTGCCGGTTGTCATACTCATCGACATGCAAGTCGTGATTCCTATTACAAGAACATGATCAATCTCATACATCACATATATATAATTCATCACATCCTTTTGGCCATATCACATCACATAGCATACCCTGCAAAAACAAGTTAGACGTCCTCTAATTGTTGTTGCATGTTTTACGTGGCTGCTATGTGTTTCTAGCAAGAACGTTTCTTACCTACGCAAAAGCCACAACGGTGATATGCCCGTTGCTATTTACCCTTCATAAGGACCCTCTTCATCGAATCCGATCCGACTAAAGTGGGAGAGACAGACACCCGCTAGCCACCTTATGCATCAAGTGCATGTCAGTCGGTGGAACCTGTCTCACGTAAGTGTACGTGTAAGGTCGGTCCGGGCCGCTTCATCCCACAATGCCACCGAATCAAGATAAGACTAGTAACGGTAAGCAAATTGAACAAATCATCGCCCACAACTACTTTGTGTTCTACTCGTGCATAGAATCTACGCATAGACCTAGCTCATGATGCCACTGTTGGGGAACGTAGCAATAATTCAAAATTTTCCTACGTGTCACCAAGATCAATCTAGGAGATGCTAGCAACGAGAGAGAGGGAGTGCATCTTCATACCCTTGAGGATCTCTAAGCGGAAGCATTACAAGAACGCGGTTGATGGAGTCGTACTCACGGCGATTCAAATCGCGAAAGATCCGATCTAGCGCCGAACGGACGGCGCCTCCGCGTTCAACACACGTACAGCCCGGGGACGTCTCCTCCTTCTTGATCCAGCAAGGGGAGAGGAGAAGTTGAGGGAGAACTCCAGCAGCACGACGGCGTGGTGGCAATGGAGCTCATGGTTCTCCGGCAGAGCTTCGCTAAGCACTACGGAGGAGGAGGAGGAGGTGTATGAGGAGGGAGGGCTGCGCCAGGGAAGAGGTGCAACTGCCCTCCCACCCCACCACTATATATAGGGGCAAGGGGAGAGGGGAGGCGCCCTAGGGTTTCCCCTAGGGGCGGCGGCCAAGCAGATTGGATCTCCCTAGGGAAAATCCTAGGGAGACTTGCCCCCCAAGCCAAGCAGGTGGAGGCTTGCCTCCCAAGCCAGGTGGAGGCGCCCCACCTCCCCAAGTAACGTGGGAAAGGGTGTGGGGGGTGCACCACCCCTTAGTGGGCTGGTTTGCCCCTTCCCCTTTGGCCCGTGAGGCCCTCCAACACTTGTCGGGGCTCCCGAAACACCTTTCGGTCATGCTGGCCATAGCCTGGTACCCCCGGAACACTTCCGGACTCCAATACCCTTCGTCCAATATATCGATCTTCACCGCCGGACCATTCCGGAACTCCTCGTGATGTCCGGGATCTCATCCGGGACTCCGAACAACCTTCGGTAACCACATACTATTTCCCATAACAACTCTAGCGTCACTGAACCTTAAGTGTGTAGACCCTACCGGTTCAGGAACCATGCAGACATGACCGAGACACCTCTCCGGCCAATAACCAATAGCGGGATCTGGATACCCATATTGGCTCCCACATGTTCCACGATGATCTCATCGGATGAACCACGATGTCGAGGATTCAATCAATCCCGTATACAATTCCCTTTGTCTATCGGTATGTTACTTGCCCGAGATTCGATCGTCGGTATCCCAATACCTCGTTCAATCTCGTTACCGGCAAGTCACTTTACTCGTTCTGTAACGCATGATCCCGTGCCTAACTCATTAGTCACATTGAGCTCATTATGATGATGCATTACCGAGTGGGCCGAGAGATACCTCTCCGTCATACGGAGTGACAAATCCCAGTCTCGATTCGTGCCAACCCAACAGACACTTTCGGAGATACCTGTAGTGCACCTTTATAGCCATCCAGTTACGTTGTGACGTTTGATACACCCAAAGCATTCCTACGGTATCTGGGAGTTGCACAATCTCATGGTCTAAGGAAATGATACTTGACATTAGAAAAGCTCTAGCAAACGAACTACACGATCTTGTGCTATGCTTAGGATTGGGTCTTGTCCATCACATCATTCTCCCAATGATGTGATCCCGTTATCAATGACATCCAATGTCCATGGTCAGGAAACCATAACCATCTATTGATCAACGAGCTAGTCAACTAGAGGCTTACTAGGGACATGTTGTGGTCTATGTATTCACACATGTATTACGGTTTCCAGTTAATACAATTATAGCATGAACAATAGACAATTATCATGAACAAGGAAATATAATAATAACCATTTTATTATTGCCTCTAGGGCATATTTCCAACACATATCGATCAACCTTAGACCGGTATTATGACTGTCGAGAAAATCAAAATCAAACCTCTCCTTGGATTTAGAATTGAGGATAGAAGCGGGGAGGAACAGTGGCTCTAGATAGCAATTCTAACACCAAGTGGTTCATATCCTCATAAATACAACTAACTAAGTACATGTTCCAGGATTAGAGGAAGCATGAGTATAGGGTTCTTCGTATCCCTTCCCAGCCTCTCAATCTAAGTAGCTATTACATGGGTTAGGCCCTTACCCGCATGAAGGTGGTTGATGTCTACTACGCAACTTTTTTCTTTTAGACTTTGTTGTCCATCCAAGCGCAGAATTTTGTAGGACATCAACAAATTTCCCTCAAGTGAATGACCTAAGGTTTATCAATTCGTGGGAAGTGTAGGATAAAATGGTTCTCTCTTAAACAACACTGCAATCAAATACAAGTAATCTCTTGTGTCCCCAACACACCCAAAAGAGTTGTCAATCATATAGGTGCACTTGTTCGATGAAGAGATGGTGATATATGTGTAACATGGATGGTATGAATAGTTTTTTTATAATCTGAATAAATAAAAACTGCAAGGTAGCAAGTAACAAAGTGAATAAAACGGTGTCTCAATGCTTGGAAACAAGGCCTAGGGTTCTTAATTTCGCTAGTGTCAACTCTCAACATCATTAACATAATTAAACCAGATGATATGACCTCAAAAGTGCAGCAAAGAATTACTCCAAAGTTTCTATTTTGTCAAATAAAGTAGGATGAAATCGCGTAGGTGCACTTGCAAACCACCTCAAAGTCGTATTTCCAATATTAATCTGTTGAACCACCCATATGATCGCCACATGTAGTCCCTCGAATTGTCTTACAACGACATCATATGATACTTATCGCTCAACCTTTATGCATAGATTACTCCAATGTCACCACACGTATCCGCAAGTTAATGACTAGACATGCATCATGTAATCTCAACTCCAAACTATTCAATCCAAAATAAATAAATTTCAAAGATGAAGACTCAGCTCACCATAAAAATAAAAGAAGGGGATGAACATCATATGATCCAACTATATTGATAAATCCCATGATACAATCAAGATCGGAATCTTTCATGAACATGGGAGAGAGAGAGGAGAGAGAGAGAGAGAGATTGAACACATAGCCACTAGTACATACCCTCAGCCCTGAGGATAAACTACTCACACATCACCATGGGAACAGAGCGAGAGTTGTTGGTGACGGTGATGCAGGAGATGTCCCCTGCGCGTCCCGACGCCAGAAGAGGAAAGGGGGAAGGGGGCCCATATCCAGGGAAGAGGGAGCTCTCCCCTAGATTGGATCTCTCTTGTCTGTCTCCTATTTTCGCTTCTGTTTTCTGGCCAAGCATTGTTTATTAAACATCGAAAGATCCATAATTCGATCTGGCTGAAATTTTAACACATTTTTTCTTCGTAAATTAGCTTTCTTGCAGCGAAAGAACGGCTCCTACCGACTTAAGGGTGCTCCACATGGGCCCACGGTGCGGCCAGGGGCTTACCCGCTCCATGAGGCCGTGTGGGGCCCTCGAGCACCACCTTACGATGATCCGTTTGCCAAAAATCTGATATATTTCATAAAAATCACAAAAATAATTAGCTCATTTCTAGCTTCATGAATTTTTCATATAAAACCCCTAAAACAATAGAAAACGGGAGCTAGCCTCTGGCACTGAATTAATAGGTTAGCCCAAGTAAATATTATGCCAAATACATAAATATTTGATGTAAATATAGCATAAATACTTTATAAATTATAGATATGTTTGAGATGTATCAGTGATCAGCCTTTACCCTTGGGCCTTGGCACCCGGGTACTCCTCCTAGTAGTGGCGGGCTCTAGACTTTGGTCACCTTGCCCGACAATGGCTGGGTGGACTGTCATAGCCGGGGGCGTAACATATTGGTAGATCATATGACTAGTTTTACTAACCAGCTAACACACACACACACACACATTCTGTTGGAGACACTAACAATTCATTTGCCTTACATCTAAAAGAAACTATGTCTCGACTCAAACGTCTTATAAAGTGTCGTTTTTGCTAAAATCAAACAAATATTCATATGAATTCAAGTGAATATGATATTCCAATGATTTTACTATATTTTCACGCATTTCGAAACCTGAAATCCAATAGGCACTTAAGTTTACAAAATAAGTCCAAAAAATCCCATGCACACGTGAGAATAAACTATACATATTTTATGGAAAAATCGAGTTTATTGAAAAATGATAAGGATGAAGGATGAAACCATGCACCAAAGCTTTTATTTTTGCACAACTATAAAATGTAGTATTATGCGGTAAACTTGTTCTTTGTACACAAGGTATTAAATGTGATATATTACACAAACTTGCTCCTTTTTGAAAAGGTGCAAACTTGCAATACTTTGCATATAAATTAAACTTATATATATATATATATATATATATATATATATATATATATATATATATATATATATATATATATATATATATATATATGCATGTTTTCCTGGATTTGTTTTAAAGCCCTATAAATATCTATTTAATTTAGTTCATGTGATCTTAGCACACATTGTATTTCGTCAATATAATTTGCAAACAGAGTGGTTAAGTAGACGATTAATTAGTTACCCAACTTGATACTTTCCAACTAATGTTGCAGTGTATATATAATGTTTTAGAGTGTGTATGATCTTTATTGAAAATTTTATTTTCAGGGAGATTAAAACTGCCTTGGCCAATGCATTCGACAATTGTGCATAAGCAAAACTCAAAAAAATCTTACGGGCTAGAATGTGGTAAAATCACTTCTCACAACTACTATGTTAACTAGCAAAGTGTTTGTGCCTTTCAACAGATCCAAAATAAATTATAATATATGTTCACAAACTTGAAAAAATCATCGCATTTTTATATATAATTAATGATATGCTTGCTTTCACCCAGATTTATTATTCCTATTTGTTTGGATGAGGTGTGAGATGAACTAGACTAGTCTAGAAAGGCTAATGGGTTTTGTGCACATGTGAAGCAATTACAGGTTTTATAGAAATACCACGACTCTCCTCACATGCGTTAGATGGAAATTAGATCGTCAGAAATGGCTGAAAATAGGCAAACCCAGTGGTATCCCTAGCCCACCAAGGTTCAAGTCTCAGACTTGACACTAGTGGTCGTGTTTCCCTGAATTTATTTCAAGCCTTTTGGCGATGTGTGTTCAGTGGGAGGAAACGTTCTCACTGACTAGAGGGTGTCTGTGACAACTTCGTCAATCACAAGATGATGTGCCGGATTAGTCTGTCGTAGACGTTCATAGGGGTAGGGTGCATGTGCGTGTATTTATAAGGGTAAGCGAATGTGCATATGTATGAGAGGCTACGTCTGAACTATGTTCAGAAAGAAAGGTATTCATGGTTTGGGAAAGTTTTTTGAAGTGGTATACATGCATGCATGGGATGAGACAGGTTTCATCCCTGTTCTCTCACACAATAAATGCACACTTTTTTTCATCTTTGCTAATTTCAATAATTTGTATCTTTTTAAATCATAATTTTGTTTTTGAAATTTTTGTATATTGAACTCATGGTGCCCAGACTTTTAAAACAAGACCAATCTTGAATATATTCTAAACACATTAAAATTTTAATGTTTCAATCGATTTCTTTCACTTCAACTATTTCAGTCATTTCAAAATGTAGAGTTTAGTTCATTCAAAAAAACATATTCAAAATATTTCAAACAATCATTTCAAAAACTAGATTCACAAGATATATCACTCAATTCAAGAATCCAGTTTCAATTTTTTCTAAAAACCATTTTAATTATTTCAGACTTATTTTCAGAAAGTATTTCACTTATTTTGGATAATACTCCACTATTTGAAACAAAATGATTTAATACATTCTAATAATGTCATAATATATTTCACTTTTTTAAAATAATTTCAAAAATTCACTCTTCTGAAACAAACTAATTTCACTAGAAACCTTCACTCCTTTTTAGAAACACATGTTTCACTCATTTCAAAAAATAACTTCACTGAAATTGAAGACCGATTTCACTCATTGATTGACATATGCGGATTGAAACGTTGAAATTTAAACATGTTTGAAATGTATCCATAATTAATCTTATTCTAATGGTTTTGGGGCTAGGAGTTCAAATATATAAAAAGTTTTAATAACAGAATTATGGTTTTGAAATAACAATGTGTGTTTATTGTCGAGAGAAGAGAGAGAGAAACTGAGTACCTTTTCCTGCCATGCATGCATTGTAGAGTATGGTCCAGGGGTTGTATGTAGTCTCGTATAGGCTTGGTATTGTAGTAACTTATAATTAATTAGTGGGGCCTTGCACGAATCATGATGCATGTGTGGACGATGAATTTTTTGTGGCTAGGTGTTGGAACTGGTAAAAAGCTCTTTGCGAATATAAAACCTATTGCTCCTAAGATTACCTAAGTTTTTTTTGCTGCTAAGACACATCAAAAAAATGATGGCCCCTTAACAGGAGAAGGGTTTCAGTTCTATATAACTGAGCACTGTCTTTCATTTTCCGGCCAACGGATTTGTGCTATTAAAGATTTATAGAATTTTTAACATACACATTTCATAAAAATGCACATAGATCCAACATGTCCATTCTGATTCTGTTTTTCTGACATACAAGAACAAAGGAAATTCTTGTGTTTTCTAGGCTCCATTCTTGCAAAAGATAGTGCATTTCTCCCTCTATTTTCTGCATGTATTTTGATTAACCATCTATTTTGTGCATGTAGTCCCGGATGAACAATAAATACAGAAAAATGTAATAAATTCAAATTGTGTGGCAAACATTAAGGAGTGTTTCGGGTTATCGGAAAGTTTGATCCTAGAATCGCATTCGTGGAAGTTGCGGCAAAACAATCAGTGCTCCAAAAATGCTACTTTCAAACACATTTTGGAACGTTGTTTTTTTCCTGACTTTCACAAATGTGATTTCATGATGAAACTTTGTAAGCATTTCAAATATTTTTTAATGCTTGCAACCAAATAAATCAGATTTTTTTTAATTTTACTGTTCATATAAGGAGCATTTGAACCCGAGCTTACTTTCATGGTCTAACAAGGTAAACTTTCTACTAGCCTACTACTATTTGTTTAATCCACAAATCATAAAAATTAGATCAAATTATATAACATATAGTATAATATCTCAAAAGAGAAAGAAGACATCTTGACCATTCCCCCACCAAAGTCCACGGGATAAAAGACAACAAATGCAAAGTTGCACACCCTGCTACCTTTTCTCTCGTCTCTCTCTCCTCTCCCCTCCTAGAGAGAGAGGAAAACGCTCTCCCTCCCCCTCTCTCTCTAGAGTACTACCTATTGCATAGTCTACTTGGCGGAAGGGAACACCTGTAGTGGTGTGCGCGTGTTGCAGATGATCGATCATGTCCCTCTGTCACGGAAGCCGCTGGGGCAGCAGCAAGCTCAGAAGATGCCGCGGCCACCTCCGCCTCCGCGCTGCTATTAAGCCGCCCGAGCCATGCGCTGCGCCCACCACCTGCTGCTGCTGCTGACGCCATGCTCGACCCGCCCGAGCCCGACGACGACGCCGCCCAGCCGCCGCGCGCACCGGTCGCCGCCCCCTCGCCGAGAGGGCTCGTCCTCGCGTGCGCCGACCTGCTGCACCGCGGGGACCTCGACGGGGCGCGGCGCCTCGCGGGCGCCGTGCTCTCCGGTGCTGACCCGCGGGGAGACGCGGCCGACCGCCTCGCGCACCACTTCGCGCGCGCGCTCGCTCTACGGGCCGACGAGGGACGAAGTGGCGTCGGCCCGCCAGCGGCCGTGGGCGTGGGCGTGGCGCCGGCGTCGTCCGCGGCGCACCTGGCGTACAACAAGATCGCGCCGTTCCTGCGCTTCGCGCACCTGACAGCCAACCAGGCGATCCTGGAGGCCGCCGCCGGCGCGCGGCGCGTGCACATCGTGGACCTCGACGCCGCGCACGGCGTGCAGTGGCCGCCGCTCCTTCAGGCCATCTGCGACCGCGCTGACGCCGCCGTCGGCCTGCCCGAGGTCAGGATCACCGGCGCCGGCCCCGACCTTGACGTGCTCCGTCGCACCGGCGACCGCCTCCGCGCCTTCGCCAGCTCCCTCAACCTCCCATTCCGCTTCCACCCGCTACTCCTTCCCTGCACGGCTCAGCTTGCCGCCGACCCGGCCGCCTGCCTTGAGCTGCACCCGGACGAGACTCTGGCCGTCAACTGCGTCCTATTCCTCCACAGGCTCTCCGGCGACGGTGAGCTCACCGCATTCTTGAGGTGGGTGCGTTCGATGAACCCCGCCGTGGTGACCATCGCCGAGAGGGAAGGCGAAGCCGGCCGAGGAGAGGACGACGACGACTTACCGCGGCGGGTGGCCGCGGCGATGGACTTCTACTCGGCGGTGTTCGACGCGCTGGAGGCCACGGTGCCGCCGGGCAGCGCGGAACGGCTGGCGGTGGAGCAGGAGATCCTCGGCACGGAGATCGACGCGGTGGTGGCTGGCCCCGGCAGCGGCGGTGGGCGGCCCCGCAGCTTCGAAGCGTGGACGGCCGCCGTGCGCGCCTCGGGGCTCTCGCCGTGGCCGGCCAGCACGTTCGCGGTGTCGCAGGCGCGGCTACTGCTGCGCCTGCACTACCCGTCGGAGGGGTATGCGGCGGAGGAAGCCGGCGGCGCGTGCTTCCTCGGCTGGCAGACGCGGACGCTGATGTCGGTCTCTTCGTGGCACTAGCAATCCAAGTGATCTATCCATGCTGTTGGACCTCTTGCGTGCTCCATTGATGGATTTCGTGCTCCCAAGCTAGCTACTGCATCGCATTGCCGCAATGAACCATATGGAACCGGATCGAGCAAGTTGGAGGCCGGCAGCAAGAAGATCGGTGCTTGATCTTGCGGCTGCTCAAATGGCTTCGGTGAGGTTTCGGAGGGACTGGAGAATGGGGATGTGCATGCATGCAAGGACCAGTGAGGCTAGCTCTTATTTATCCTAGCTAGCTACTGTACTTGCCATTCTTGTTGGAGGGAGAAGAGAAGGGGAGGTCGACGAAGGCGAAGACGAATTGAAGAAGAGGAGGTTGTGCATGATCGGTGGACGCGTTGCATGGGAACTGGAGAGGGCGCCAATCGCCATTGGGAGATCTCGGAGAGGATCTTTTGGCACTCGACCTGGTAAACCTTCTACCACCACTAACTAATACTTTCAGTTATTTCTTCTTTGCTTTACATCATCATCTATCTTTATTTACTTCCACTTTGTTGTTTGTTCAACTTCCCCTCTCCAACCTATATTGGTGGAGTTGCTATAGATTGCTAATTACTACTTAAAAATATGTTCTAGAGCCCCTAAAAAAATGTTCTAGAGTGGATGGTGTTTCCGAATTTGTACCGTCTCCACTGAACAAATTTGACCACTATTTTAGTATGAATATTGAAGCAGGTCATTTTTAAAATATCATGAAATTATTTTTCATGAACAATCCAATGGTACATCTTTTTATCTAAAAACTCTTTTTTTTCTTAGTAGTTAATTCGTGATTGAAGATATATAAACTTGTCTCCACACTTTCTAGGGCGCGATGTACTTTGGATTTTAAATGGGTGTATTATTACAATTTTGATCCATATCTGGATTAATTCTCACTTTTGTGATGCTACTAACTAAAGAGATATGCATGCATGGCCTTCTCTTTACAAAAAAAATTTAGGTATAGCTACACAAAATTGATCTGTTCAACATAAAGCAATGGAGGATCTTGTGGATTGAGTTCATTTTTAAAATTTATCCCTGCATTTCACTTGCTCCCCTTGGTGTTTTTTCGTTATAACTAATCATGCTTTGGCCGCCACTAACCATAAACTAATCATGCTTCGGTAGCCTTCCCTTTTTAGTGTACTTATTAGAGGAAATGATCAGACTCTTGTGTGCTGTGAAAGGCCGGTACATTAGTTACCCATTAATTAATTACTGTATAGTATTATAGATGAAGGTACCACTATGTATAGCTGGCTAGTATTTCTCTAGTATGCCCACTGCTCCGGTAAAGCTAAAGAATGAAATAAAATGTCGAGTTTTTTCTGATACAAAACCGCAGTAGAGGTTGCCATTCTGTTGAACGAAAACCTAAAGGTGGAAACTAAAATATGTTTTTTTCGATATAAAACTGTCATTCTGTTCAACGAAAACTTAATGTGGTTTACTGAATACTGATAGTTTACAGTTACATGGAGAATTTTGTGAAATTTTCTTGAAAAAAGAAGAAAATCTAGTACGGATCTCCTACCTTCTGCCCAAGGAGAAGGGGTTTGTAGACCTAGTTCAAGAGATATGCTGGTAAGCTGTCCCACAGAAAGCATATGGACAATGGCATCATGCATGATCCCCATGCATCAACGCATGCCGTTCCTAGTTCCTGGACCCCTGTCCCCTCAAAACAAAATCATGGGATTTCACAACACCGGCACCCCTTTTGGATGGCAAAAATAGATCCTTAAACCTCTCTTGTTGAGTTGCCTCCTGGATATGCGAACATGGATCATTTTTCTTTGGGACATATGGACCCATATGTCTACCCCTCCCCCCTCGCTCTCTAGCCTGATTGCATTGGGATCTTAGCATGCATGCCTTCTTAATTGGTTCCTTAAAAAGAGCCATGCCATGCACTCATGGTGCTCATCCCTTGCTCCGTTGGCGAATTGTCTCATTTCTCTGGCATCACGGCCAGTTGAATGAAGAGGAAGGGCCAAAAAGGTGTAGTTCTCCCTAAACTATAACGAGTCACACTAAAGAACTTTCTGAATAGAAAGAGAGTTATAGTTTAGTAGATCATGCTAATTAATTTGAGGTATAGAGCATATGATGGGAAATCGAAAATACATACAAAAGTATTGTAGTTGTCCTAGATTAAATTTCAGTGTGTTAAATTTATCCTTAATTAACCATGATTCCTTTCATATCTTTGACTCTCCTCTAATGTTTGCGAGTAATCCTTACTAACAAATCTAATGTTTGACCATCTGTTTTTTGCGTGTGATTATAACAGTAATTGTAGAATATTTTCTAACCTGGAGTAATCCTTACTGGCAAATCTAATGATTGGGAATATATTCAGTTTATATTTTTTTATACTTTCACAAATCTATGTTCTCAATATTCAGCCATCAGTTTAGTGTTTGAATTTGTAGCATGACTCATGATGATAAGTCATCACCATCTCTTTAGAGACGAGTTATCGGTATCATATATCTCAATCATGAGTCAAATTTTATATTGACACCCAAAATATAAAGGGGAGAACAGAATCAGTGTTGATTGCGGTCTTTCGTCGGGATCACTTTTAGGTGCTTTTAGTACATCAGCAGCCTAGCTTTTTAACCTAACCATAACTGAATACTACCTGAATGCCATTTTGTTCCTTTGTATTTGTTCATTTTGTCCAAATATGTCAGTCTAATGCATTACCTAATGCTTCAGCCCGGTGCACTAGACATCATTTCAGCCTGTGCATTCATCTTGTTGCATCAGTAAACATCACCTTTATGTTTATCTTCTTCTGTATGTACATATATTCCACTCATTCAGTGACTATTAGTTAGGTACTACTATGTGACATAGAAATGGTAATAGTGGACACTTCATCAAAAGAATCATGGTGTTTGGATTTAGCAGACATTTCATAAATGTGTCTGACTATCCTTTCATTGTTCACATTCATTGATTTTCTCCTAAATAATTTGTTTGAATCATTGAAATTTCACTGGAACCTCATGGAAATTAACCGTTTTCTACTGAAATTCCAGCATTCCAAATGGATCGTTTTTTTTGTTTATTCATATTACTCGTTAATGCCTAGTAGATATACCCCCTCTACAATGTGCATTTTCAACCGTTATATATCATATGAATATGTTAATATTGAACTATATAATCATGATGTTATGAAAATTATTTTTTCATGAGACATATAATTTATCACTTGACCAATATCCAAACAGTTAATTACATATTGATAGGTGCCAATGTTAAAGAAGTTTTCAGTTAAGCTTGACGGTATACGTACGCTTCTAAAGGATGAATTGCTACAAATTAATTTTGCAGGCAGAAGTACAGAATTTTGTTGGGCCCCCAAGCCATTCTTACTGGCAAGAGAAGAGAACCATGCATGCATGATCAGTTCATACCTGGTTAATATTGAAGCCCAAAGTTAACGAGGCTCCATCGACCGTTTGTGCATACGCTGGCCAAGCTAGGCACTGATGTTGCCTACACCTTTCGTAATTAAGAGGAGCCAATTCTTAATTTGGTTTCTGTTGGTACTATGGGATTGAATCATAGATTGCATCGATTAGGGAATTGGTTCGATAGCTCATGGTTTTCGTCTGGGCTGTATATTTTTATAGTAGCATGTCAGACAATAGTCAGTTGCTAAGACTGCAGCAGATTACAAGATGCCAACTTGTACAACAAGATTGTTAGCGTAATTCGGTAGGATTCTAACAGTCTTAACTAACTCTAACTAGTTTTACAGCCCCCCTTCACCCACAACTTTACATAGACTAAGTTGAGATTGAACCTTTCTTTTTTGCGGAAAAGTTGAGATTGAACCATAATCTGTTAGACACATCAACCGGCAATTCCTTGATGAATATATCTGCCAACTGGTCCTTGGATGGAGCGAATTGTATTTCCAACGCCTTTTTTTTAGAAGTGGAGGAGGACCCCCGGCCTCTGCATTTGGACGATGCATTTAGCCACTTTATTAATTATTCACACAAGACCTTACAAAGTCATACACCATTAAGACTAAAGCCACCGTCTAGGCAACATCTGTCGTTACTCCTATCCAGTTGATGAAGGAATGCTGATAGTCTGGGCCTAATACCAAACAGACCTCGGAGCTAAACCTAACATCTAAGACCTGAGGTCCCAACCAGGACGCCTGCCGGGTATGGGGCTCCATCAGTCCGGCGCACTCCTCAACCAGGACACTTGCCGGGAATAAGGCCGCCGCAGCCACCTGCCACCAATCCATCTTCAGTACTGTACTGATGCATCTACCTTGCCCGGTCTAGCTGTCGTCGATGCCACCACGGCGCCAGACAACACCACCATCCTGCACGTATCCATCCACACGCGCCCGTCGCCGAAACTCCGCACCGCCATGCCGCCGGGATCCGTCGTTGGCCTTGCAGTAGATGAAACACCGCTCCTCCTTGTCCCCTCCAGCTAGCTCCTGCTCCAAAACGATGCCCTCAGGAGGGAGCACGGCACCGAAGGCGCCGTCATCGTCCGATCCGGTAGACCCAGATCTAGGGTTTCTCCCGGAACATCTCGATCATGTTAACGCAGTTTGCAACGACGATGCCTCAACACGGGGCGTCGGAGACGCCATCATCGTCCGCCATGACCGAAGTCGGCGCGATTTTCACCGGAAGTAGCGCCACCACAATCTCGCCGCTTACTGGATCCGAGCACACCCACGCCATGTAGACGTATGGTGTCGTCCGAAAGCCGGTTGAGGACCACCGGCCGCCCCACCCTGGCCCCATCACGCGCCGCCAGCCGGCCATAGCCGAACCACGACGGATCTGGCGGCCAGATCCACGGCCACCGCCGCTGCCCATCGCATAGCGGAGAATCCCACCGGAGGACCTCGCCGGCCCTGGGTTCTTAGCAACACACTCATTTAAAAAATGGAAATCAACCTTCTTAGTCCTTGCATGGAATACCGGATTAGCCAACAAGTACATAGTTACTGAAATTATTACACCATAAAGTTGGAGCTATTTCTTAGGGAAAAAGATGACTTTCATTCAATAATAACATAGTTTTGAGTACAATCTTCATCAATTAGCCAGAGAGTGGGGAGGGAAATCAGTATCCATAGCATCTCCACCCTCATAACCCAAAGTGTAGGGGAAAGTATCCCATAGCATGTCAACCGTGATAACCCAAAGTGTAGGGAATCGCACAGTCTTCATTGGAAAGTATTTTAACCCTAATTTATATTTGACACCATGGGAGCCAAAGAATATTTTTAGGATTTAGCAGTTATCTGTTTAGCCACACCAGAAACAACACTTGCTCGAGAAAATTTATTAGTAGGCAGTGCGATGAAGTGATTGTTGTATGATTTGCAAAAAAAGTAAACAAAAACAGCAATATTCATCCGTTCCCAAGTACAAAGTGTCTTACAGAGAGCAACAACTATGAAAACATAGGCATGACGATGGATAAAAGGGATGGTGCATGGATGGAATTAATCGTATAATAGTATAAATCACATGGAACAATTTTCCTAGCTCATATTCTTTCATCATATAGGCATGTATTTTGAATATAATTGTACGTGCTTACAATAAAAACTTGCACAATATATTTTGTCTTACCCTCCTGTGTCAGCGGGGTCACAATTGGAATTAAGAGTAAATAAGATGCTCCCTTTACAGAGCAGCCGAAACAAAGCATTAACACTTGTTGAATACGTGTAATCCTAAAAATGATAGCCATTCACATTTGATATTGATATCCCGACCATGTCAGCTCGGGGTCTCTGGTACAAAACTACAATGAGTGCATACAACTTGCATGTATGATCCAGACACATATATATTCATGAAAACAAATATAGTTATGATCTGAAATCATATCACTCGGACCCTAATGACAAGCATTACACATAGCAAAGTCATAGCAACATCAATCTTAGCACTATAATGACATTAGGCTTCAATCCCCGGTAATTCTGACAACTATTATGATGGATCTCATCCAATTCCCATCCACCCCGTTGCATACAACAGATTACTCACACATGGATGGTACAAACATGATGGTGATGATGGAGAAGGAGTTGGGGAAGATGATGTGAAGATTCCCTCTATACGGAGGCAAAATCTACCTCCAGACAACCCTTGAACAAAGGTGGTGGTAGTCTTCGCCCCGAAGAAAATTGTGAAAAGAAAACCATTCTCAGGGTTTTCGGTGCGGAAGAAGATATATGGTGAAATAGGTCAGACGGGGTGCCCATGGTGAAAGGATCGAGATGGACCTCGAGGGGGTGAATAGGAATTACAAATTTTACTTTGATTATTAGCAAGTTTAGTCTATGCGGGATATAAAGTGCAAGACTAAACAATGCTACGGTGAGATATACAACATATATTATGCTTGCAATGTCAAGTGGGGAAACAAAACCACAAGCAAATGAGCTAGGTTTAGGGATAACTGAATACCACAAAGACGAAGATGTATCCCAATGTTCACTTCCTTGGAGGGAAGCTAGTCACCGTTGAAGGGGTGGATGTTACCACGAAGGCACGCTAGCACCATGAAGGCTCACCCTCTTCTACTTGAGATATCATCACGAAGGCGGTTCTCAACCACTAGTGGTAGACCTTGATACGGCCTCCAAACCTTTAGAAACCATAGGGTTAATCACAAGTTGATTCCTCTCTGGTGACACTACAAAAAAATACACTTCCGTGATGATACGTGTTTGTCACAGTAGGTCGCGTTTTTTGTCATGCATGTACATCCATGACGATTTTATGACAGAATCAAGATAGTCATACCTGTGCTGTCGTAGAAGTGTTCCATGACATTACCAAAATTATCATCACGGAAGTGTGCACTTCCATGACGATAAATCGCGCGTCACAGAAGTGCTTTCGTCAAGGGTGACCGACACGTGGCATCCACCATAACGGAACGCCGTTAAGCTATCGGGTCGGGTTTTGGATCCGATAACCCGTTAACAGCCCCGACCAATGGGGATTTTCCACGTGTAAAATCATCATTGGCTGGAGGAAACACGTGTCGGCTCATCGTTAGGACAGATGTCATCCACTCATTGGACAGAAGGCGCCTATGATACGTCGACACGTGGCACGGCCCAACAGAGGCCCATTCCTGTGAAAAGGCCGGCCCGTTTGACTTGGTCAAAAGGTGGCGGGCCGGCCCATGGAAAGCCTGTTAACGGCCTGTTCGCATATAGCTCATTTACAGCCCGCTAACCCAAGGCCCGTTACGCCCTATCCGAATTAGGCCCAGTAGTGTCATCTGGGCCATCCAATATGATTCCAGCCCGTTTTCACTTCTGGCCCATGCATGGCCCATGACGTCTTTCGGCCCATATGAGGCCCTATGTAACTCTTGGCCTATTAACGGCCCGTGGTGAAACTGGCCCGTAATGAACAGTGTATCACTTTACACCCATTAACGGCCCGTGGTGAAACTGGCCCGTAATGAACAGTGTATCACTTTATACCCATTAACGGCCCGTTATTCCGTTGGGCCATTTCCAGCCCATGTTATCTTTCAGCCTTCTCAGAGCCCATTTATTCTTGGGCTCATTTCCAGCATTCGTTTACTTACGGCCCGTTATTGTCATTTTCTGCTTGTGGGCCAAATTCAGCCCGTGGTTACAGTCGGCCCGTTTGTGGTCCGTTAATACGTTGGGCCGTTTTCATAGCGTCATCAAATACGGCCTATTAACGATGGCCCGTTATGGTCGGCCCATGAACGGACGATTCCAACTCTAGCCCGTTTACGGCCATAATGCGGCCTGTTATTGGCCCATGTTTGGCCAATCGATCATACGACCCGTATAAGGCTCATTGATGAGACGGCTCGTAGAAGGCCCATTATTTCTACGGCCCGTAAAAGGCCCATTGTTTCTACGGCCCGTAGAAGGCCTACTGTTTCTACGGTCCGTAGAAGGCCCACTGTTTCTACGGCCCGTAGAAGGCCCACTGTTTCTACGACCCGTAGGAGGCCCAGTGTCACTACAGTAAATATTAGCCCATGGTTATTGTGGACTAGTTTTAAAAAATAGGTTATTGCAGCCACTAGCAAACCGCGGAAAAAGAACTGCACTGACTACAAGCAAACAAATAAACAAGACAACAAGGAAATAAATAAGCAAGCAACTTATACTAGGCTATCACGGCTATTACACATATTACATCCACTGGGCATCAAAGTTCGCCACCAGTGCAAATATAGGGAACAAAGCAGCATATAAACGCCGCAGCAAAACAAGTCCAGAACTGAAACCACTTCAGAAGAGTTCAAGAAACAATATCCTGGGTACCCATAATGCTGGCAAGATGCTTAGCAAGCTTATTAACTTTCTCTTGTTTGGCGCTTAAATCCTCCAGCGCTTGCTGTTGCACAAGAAAGTACGCATCTGAATTCTGCAGGGACTTCCTCAGTCCTTCGGCTTCTTGCCGCAGCACAGCTGACTGATGCCTTTTAGCTTGTAGCTGAGACTGAAGAAGCCGAAGTGATTCAGGCAGCGAGTTCGAAGAGCTTGTGCCAGCGGTACTGGCCAGTAACTCGAACACTAACGCAGGACTGTGGGGTTTTCTCACTGTCTACAAGATCGTTTTTATCACCTTTCTTGGAGACCAACAGGGTTGTCTCACTATCTTGAACCTTATCTGCATTACTTTCTCTACCATTGCATAGTGGGGTGCTCTTCTCCAATATTCTGTTTGCATACTACAAGAGAAACAAGCAGACAAATCACAGGTTTAGCTTGTAGTATACGAAACTCATTTTGGTAAACCGGTTCAGTAGTAAGGTGGACAGGATAACAGCATGAAACAAACATATATCTATGTACTATGGTCACTGTATTGTCCATATCATTCTAGTTTATGTTCCCTAATCAAGATAGAGACACAGTTCAACTCATATATTTTTAAGACACGGCAGCATAGACAGAATATAAGTGTGAGAAACTACACAGCATTGGCTGCACTTGTAATGTGCATCACATGAGAACATAACTGTTTATACAACTTAAACTGAAATCAACATAGAGCAAGAAGTTAGAACAGCAATCCAGTTAAAGAAATAGGTTTAAAACATACCTGTTGCGCCATTGGAGTTTCAATTGGATCCTTCAAATTCGAAAGTAGTTGGTATGAGTAAATACAGTGATGCAACAGCAAAGGAGTATGGACCATAGCTACGGAATATGACCTGAGAACAGTTGCTCTACTGCTTTAAACGTGGAGTTTGGGTTAGCCGTGGTGGTCTTCGTGCTTTGGGCACTGCAGTAGCTTTACAAACTGCTCGTGTGGGGGTACTCTATGGTGGACATGGTGCTTTGTCAACTATAAGTGGGTTACTATCCGGGGGGGTTGCGGTTAGATGGGTTGTAGCTGGTTCTCTGCCCAACGGTGTAAGTGTGCAATCTGGAAGAGTCTCGATTATGTGTGGTGGGACTAGTTTGTGGGCCAGTACAACCATGGTTCTATCTGCATCGACGGGTAGCACTGTCTTTTGTGAAGAACGAGTTTTTGCTCCCTTAGATACTGCCATCACCCCCTCCAATTCAAATGGCTGATAAACAAGAAAAGAAATTGAACGTACAGACATTGTATGATAGACAGATGTGGTAATTCACATATATGTTGTGTAACCAAACAGGACAGCATGACACAATTTCACATATATGATGCCTAACTAAACAGGATAGCATGACACAGTTTCAGATATATGATGGATAACTTAACAGGATATAATGGCATAATTCAACATATGATGAGTACCTAAACAGGATGACATGACAAAACTATAGGATGTCTTTCTAAAATAGGTTGGGATGAAATAATTCACATACATGTTGTCTAAGTATACAGGATGGCATGATATAATTGACATAATTGATTCATATACTAAGCAGTTGGCGCTCGCATGTATGATCTCTAAACTAAGCAGATAGAATTCAATATTGTGCATATGATGTCTAAACTAAGCAATGCAAGACACCATATGCATCATATGAGAAATATAAACATTGCAACTTAGAGCATACACCTCAGGTGGGATATAGGACTGGTCATCTTTCTCTGAATCCTCCTCTGAGGAGCTCCCTGTAACCATCGAGATATATGCTTCAACAGGTACCATTGCCTGCTCTGAAGACCTTGTTTTCACTCCAGATTTTTCCATAACCGGCTCAAATGGCTGATACACATGAAGAGTAGTTCAATATACACAGATTGTCGACAAATGGAATACGTAATGAAAAAAAGATGGCATGAGATAATTCACATATATGATGCCTGGCTCCATGGCGGTGCATAATTCACATATATGATAACTGGCTGAAAAACATGGCATTGCATAATTCACATATCTGATATAGAAAGCAAACAGGAGGCATTCACACAAAGCATGTCTAATCTAAGCAGATGGCATGGCAATGCAAGACACCATATGCATGAGCAATATAACCCAGCCAAGTTAGAGCATGCACCTCGGGGGGGGGGGGGAATACGACTGGTCATCTCTCTCTGAATCCTCCTCTGAGGAGCTATCTGTAACCAGCAAGAAATCTGCATCGACGGGTAGCACTGACTGCTCAGAAGACCTTGTTTTCACTCCAGATTATCCCATGACCAACTCAAATGGCTGATGCACAGGAAGAGTAGATGAATGTATAAACATTGTTGACAAATGAAATACATTATGGAAAAAAATATGGCACAATACAATTCACATATACGATGACTGGCTAAACAGGATGGCATTGCATGATTCACGTATATGATGCCTGGCTAAAGAAGATGTCATTGCATAATTCCCATATACTCCCTCCGTTCCTAAATATTTGTCTTTTTAGAGATTTCAAATGGACTACCACATACGGATGTATATAGACATATTTTAGAGTGTAGATTCACTCATTTTGTTCCGTATGTAGTCACTTGTTGAAATCTAAAAAGACAAATATTTAGGAATGGTGGGAGTATGATATAGAAACCAAACAGGTGGCATTCACACAAAGCAAATCTAAACTAAGCTGATGACATATAAGATGTATAATGTAAGCAATGCAAGGCGCCATATGCATGATATGACCAACATCAGCATGCCAGGTTAGAGCAAACACCTCAGGTGGTAAACAGGCATGGTCGGCTCCTTCTGAATCTCCATCTGAACAGTTATCTTCCTCTGGAATACAATCTGGAAATGCAGGAGGGGGCCACTTCGTCCACCATGGAGCGGCGTCTGCATGACATTATATTCGCACGCAACGGTCTTCTCTTTTTCTCTACATGTTTAGTACGATTGTGTACAATATCTGACATGCATAACAAAAAATAGTTAGATTTTGTAAGGCCTAAGGGGTGCATGCAAAAATCAAGACTGATGGTAGCAAACGAGTGGATGGATCCAAAACTAATCATAGCAGGTAGATTATAGCTTCAGTTTAAAAAGATAGACAATGGATCATCTATTGTTTGTTGCCCACCCAACATGAACCACATAGAAGACCCCAGATGAACCAGATAGTAGACAGATACTATTCGTTGCTGGCTCGATATGAGACCCATGGGCAATTCAAAACTCAAGATTGAACGATAAAGTAGCAGGTAATAATAACCGATGTATAACGTAAGCAAACACGAAAGACTGCGGCCTCTCTTCCGGAACTGTGTAGTCCTCAGGTTCATCTGCTCAGTCGATGATGGTAATGCAGTTGGCGTGGCTGCCGGCAACGGGGAAGATGATCTGAGGCAGCGAAAGGAAGTCTGTAGGGGGGATCTCTGCTGCAGTGAACGCTTCTGTCGATGGTGCACCACGGGTGGGGTGGATGACGGCACGGCAGGAGCAGGACATAACACACAGAGTTTTCTTTGACGCCTATCTGAAAATGAAGTAAATCTGTAAGGGCTCCTTAGAATTGGAGGATTCTATAAACGCAGGGACAGGAAAAACATAGGAATAGGATAGGAATGCACGTGCAAAACAGAGCATTTGGAAACATAGGATTTCAGTCAACCTGCGTGTTTGGCTCACATGAATTGGAAGAACAGAGGAATGGAGAAACAAAGTGATGCGACGAGTGTACAACCTCTTTGGCATAGCCTTGTGGACCTCAGCATCATTGGGTTGGACGTGGAGGATGGTGATGATGCTGGTGTGACTGTCGGAGGCGGGGAAGAATATCCGAGGCCTCTGGAAATGGCGCCGAGGGTACTGCTCCGCTGTGATGGACGGTTCCGTCGTTGGAGCAGCTCCGCTAAGGTGTACGGCGACGAGGCTGAAGCATGACAAGACAGACAACGTTAATCTGAAGTGGGACCCTAATATCATCTGCAATAGATGATGTAAAATACATCACCAAAAAGTGCTAGTAGATGTAAAACGCATCAGCCGCGCCACGGCCGCTCCGACAGATGCTGTAAGTACTGTTCACTCTAAAATTAACTGAAGAAAATGAACTTCACAGTCGAAACTGAATTTTGGTGTCGAAATTGATTGAACTAGTAACAGAGCATTGCAATAGATGTTTAGGGCGTTCGAGCACTAGTAGTAGAGAAGCAGTGATCTAAATCAGCAGACGCTCGAGCAGGGAACGCACTAGCAAAGAGCAAGTCATGCAGTAGCACCGCGAGCGAGTGCTAAAGCAGCAACTCCTGTAGCTGTCGGAGGTCGTGCAGCAGCAGCAGCAGCAGCAGCGCAAGCGAAAGCAAGAGCAGAGCAGCAGCACGAACGAAAGCAGGAGCAGTGCAGCAGTGCGACCGACAGCAAGAACAGAGCCGCAGCGCGAGCGAGAGCCGGAGCAGCTGCAGCTAGTGCCGTTGTGGAAGTCGCCGCCGAGGAAGCAACGACATGGGGGAGAGACGCCGCGGATGATGTGGCCGGCGACGGCGCCGTCGATGGAGACAGGCCATGTCTGCTCGGTATTGAGCACCGGCAGCCCCGTGAGATCGAATAAAAGATAAAATGCAGCGGTGAGTGCAGAACCTCCTTGGTGGCGCCGAGTTGGCCTCGGCTTCATCGGAGGAATTGGTGAGGGTGTTGCGGTTCCGGTGGGGCAGGTCAAGACGGCGCTGTGGGGATTGAGGTGGCGCGATAGACGAGGCGAACGTCGGGGCAGCTCCTTGGAGGTGGAGGATGGGGCGGCTGATCCGGCGGGACGACGAGATCGACAACGGATCCTCATCCGGTGCGGTGGATGAGGGACGGCGAGCTATTGCGGTGGACGACGTAGTCGGGGAAGAGTCTCCGGTTGGGCGGCGGTTGGGAGGCCGACGGAGGAGCGTGGGGTTTCGCGGGTTTTGGCGGCCTCGGTGTATGAATGGGGGCGAAGGGGGAGGGGGGAGCCAAGCTTAGGGACGCGCTTGTCCGAAATGTAGGATAAGTTACCAGCGTACCCCCACCGGTTTTGACACCGCGACGTGGAGCTTCATTTCCGGCTGAGGGGCAGAAGGGGGATTTCGTGTGTCTGGGCTGCGGGAGCGATTTCGGATGAGGAGGGAGTTCTCGCGCGCGTCCAAATTTCGGGATAACAAGGCGCGGCGCGGGTTGAAGAAGCGGGAGTTTCAAAGCAGGTGAGACAAAAGATACTCGAGCTTGAAAATTTCGGGATAACAAGGTGCGGATTCCTTGTTCGGCAGAACAAACTTAACGTGTAAAAAAACAATTCATACAAGACACAAGAGAGTCATGTCCCCTTTTACTATATTGCTATAGATGCCATTAAAAAACTACAAGAAAAATGTAAAAAAAATCGGGAGAACAAGATTACCCTGCACAATACCAAATCGATTCGCACTTCCCTCAACAACAACAAAAAACAAATCAATTCCCACCAAAGAAAGAGTAATGTCCCTTTTTATATGATTACACATGCCATGATCTCGAATTTCAATTTTTGAATCCACGTTATGTTGAATTCGAATATATCGTTAGGTGACCTTGCGGTTTATAATTGATGTAGTCGTACATTTTGATCTTCCATCATATATGAACATTTTACTCCACCATGTGAACATATATATTGTCGTCTACCATATGGACTAAATTTGAATCAATTTTCCTTATTTGAATACGATTGTTGTCAAGTTATACAATAATTTAAATATTATCTTGATAACAAAAAACATACATATAGCAGTAATCATATTTCACTATGAACTACATGTACCATACGCTCTCCAATTCAAATATTTGTATCCATTTTATGTTGAATTCAAATCATAGTAAATTATTGGTCTAGGTAGCGAGATGTTTGGGATAATCTAAACCCTGTTTTCATACGTATAATTTTTGGCTGAATTGGGACAAGTTTTGGTATAAGCCTCTTGCAAAACCGGAGATTCTCTCAACAAGCCTCGTGGTTCCGAGAGGGAACGTGTCACCTTTGTGCGCGAAATGATATACGCTGCCTCCCCCCTGATTTTATTTACACAGGCAACATAGAACTATATGAGTGCCCTGTTAAATTTTGGAATTATTTCGGGTTCATTTGGCCTTTTTATACATTAATTGAGTTTCTGGACTTTTAATGTGCATAATCTAAATATGAATTGCATGCACATGCTCCGGTGCACCAAAGTGGGTTGAAAAATCACATGTGTGTCCTTGGTTGAATTTCTAGGTCCCATGGAAGAAATGAGAATGAAATTCAAACATCTGGGCATCATGACTCGGCCGAGAACATCGAGAAACTTTGATTTTAAATTCATGTAAATCTAAAACTCGCCTGGAAATCATGAAACTTGGCATGGTGTCATGTCATGGCACTAACATGTTGTGGTAAAAAATTGGGCCGATTTGGAAGCTCGTGGTTCTAAGAGGGAACGTGCCATCTTTGAGTGTGAAACGATATACGTTGCCCCCCCCCTTGAGTTTCTTAACAAAGGCAACATAGAACTACATTAGTGCTCTGTTGAATTTTGGAATTATTCCGGGTTCATTCGTCGTTTTTTATACATTAATTGAGTTTCTGGTCATTTAATGTGCATAAGTCAAATTTGAACTACAAGCACATGCTCTCGTGCACCAAAGTTGGTTGAAAAATCACATTTGTGTCCTCGGGTGAATTTCTAGGTCCCATGCAAGAAATGCGAATAAAATTAAAACATCTGGGCATCGTGGCTCAGCCGAGAACATTGAGAAACTTGGTTTTAAAATTCTTGTAAATCCAAAACACGTCTGAAAATCATGAAACTTGGCATGGATGTCATATCATGGTACTACCATGTTGTGGTAAAAAAATTGGCCGAATAGGAACAGATTTTGGTATAAGCTTCTTGCAAACCAAAGCTTCTCTCAAGAAGGCTCGTGGTTCTGAGAGGGAACGTGCCACCTTTGAGTGCGAAATGATATACGTTGTACCCCTTGAGTTTATTTACAAAGGCAACATAGAACTACATGAGTGCCCTGTTAAATTTGGAATTATTCCGGCTTCGTTTGGCCTTATTTACACATTAATTGAGTTTTTGGTCATTTAATGTGCATAATACAAATTTGAACTACAAGCACATGCTCCCGTGCACCAAAGTTGGTTGAAAAATCACATTTGTGTCCTCGGGTGAATTTCTACTCCCTCCTTCCATCTATATAGGTCCTAATGCGTTTTTCGAGGCTAACTTTGACCAAACATTAGAGCAATAATATATGACATGCAACTTACACAAAGCATACCTTCAAATTTGTATGTCAAAGGAGCTTCCAATAATATAATTTTCATAGTATACATCTCATGTGCTATTAATCTTGTCAATAGTCAAAGGTTGTCTTGAAAAACACATTAGGCCCTATATAGATGGAAGGAGGGAGTAGGTCCCATGCAAAAAATGAGAATAAAATTCAAACATCTGGGCATCGTGGCTCGGTCGAGAACATTGAGGAACTTGGTTTTAAAATCATGAAACTTGGCATGGTGTCATGTCATGGTAGTACCATGCCGTGGTAAAAAAAATGGCCGAATAGGAACAAATTTTGGTATAAGCTTCTTGCAAATCGGAGCTTCTCTCAAGAAGGCTCGTGGTTCTGGGAGGGAACGTGTCACCTTTGTGTGCATAATTCAAATTTGAAATACAAGCACATGTTCCAGTGCACCAAAGTTGGTTGAAAAATCACATGTGTGTCCTCGGGTAAATTTCTAGGTTCCATGCAAGAAATGGGAATGAAATTCAAAATTCTGGGCGTCGTGGCTGGGTTGGAAACATTGAGAAACTTGGTTTTTTAATTCCTGTAAATCCAAAACACGCATGAAAATAATGAAACTTGGCTTGGTGCCATGACATGGCACCAACATGCTGTGGTAAATTTGCAGTCCGATTTGCGAAGGCGCACACATTAACAATCAACAAAGTCATTTTGGAACAAGTGCTGTCACGTTACAATCGGAAACACAAGTATTATTGAAACCGTGGGCGTTCTACTTACTAGTACCATTTACGTGCCGCCACGCGTCCCCATTTTTTATTAGCTAGGAGGCTCCGTGCAGGGTAGCTATTTGAGTACGAGAGGCGTGCGATCAGACCCCTGCACGTGCTTATCGGGAGGAGAGCCCTTTGACCTCCATCTGCCATCCACCTCTCTCCCAAGGTCTCCATTAATGGCGTCCGAGCCTCTGTTTAATGGCGTGGCTATGTCTCACTCGACTGAGATTTAAGAGAGAGAAAAAATCTGAAAGCACGGATCTTGATGTAAGATCCGACGGACCTATATAGCATCTACTGCGACTTATAGCAAGACTGATGAATATATAAGGACGATTAAATTTTTTTTGATCAAAGAAGGGCTTGCCCCTTCCGATTTTCATTACTGAAAACCACCACAATTCACAAGAAGTTCAGCACAACTCCAGCCTAACACGAAGGACTAAAAGCTACCAGATTGAAATCGCAACATCCCAAGAGGCCAACAAAGGCCAAACATCCGCGCTAGAACCCAACATTTCACAACCGACGACACAATCCACATCCTAAACCGATTATTACATCAAAGGAAACCAGGAAACTGAAGGAACCCAGCACCAACTAGAAGAACAGCAACGCCAGGGTCGCCACAGCAAGAGTTTTCTTCATTCCAGCCTCGCAACATTGATCTTCCATAGAAAGATAAGGACGATTAATTGCCTTACATAATTAGAAAGATAATTAAAAAAAGCCACATGCGGCTATGCCCGAAATACACAAGGGCAAAAGAAGAAGGAAGACAAGGATCTGGCTCGCTGATCTCTACTTTCTTGATGCGTTGCTATAGGCCGCGGGAACTAGTCTCCGCGGCGAGCGGCGATGAGCTCTTTCGTGTCCTCAAGACACTGCTTGAGAACATCCACGGATTCCTCCACCAGCCTTTGGCGCTCGTTGCGGAGCATGTCATTTTCGTCCATAAGTTTCTTGACGATGAAGCCGGTCCTCTTCAACAAGGCACTGGTCTCCTCATGCTGGTCTGCACTTCGGACGATCTTCTCCCTCAGCAGGTCGCGCTCGGCCCGGAGCCTCTCATTGCCCTCCCTTAGTTGCCGGATGACGCCGGTAGCCTGTTCAAACGAGGCTTTCATGTCGTCCTGCAACCTCGCCCAGCCGGAGATCTGATCCATCTGGCTATGGACGATCGCATGCATGCGCCTGTAACAGTCGTCGCCTGCCTGCGAGAAATTTTCCCAGGCCGCCGCGGCGCGGTGGGACATCTCTACTGCATTCGTGGCGCGGCGGGACATCTCTGCTGCTTCCGCGGCGCGGCCAGACCAGTCTGCTGCATCGATGGCGTGGCGGGACCTCCGTGCTGCTTCAGCGGCGCGGCGGGACCTCTGTGCTGCTACTTCCGCGCGGCGGGACATGTCGGCTGCTTTCGCAGCGAGGCGGGACATCTCTCGTGCTTCCGCTTCCATGCTCGCCTCTCCCGGGTGGCAATCTCTCGACCCAGAACTCACGCTGGCCATGGCAGACGCAAGGGAAGGATGCTGAATGACTTGTTTGTTTTTGTGGATGAGGAGTTGAGGAGGAATGTGCAGTCATCTTGGCATACTAGTATTTATAACCGAGTACTAATACGCTCCTAAGTGGGAAGCCGTTTAGGTTGTGATCGGTGTGAACAGGTTTGCAATTCAATATAGCATGGTACTAATACGCTCCTAAGTGGGAAACCGTTTAGGTTGTGATCGGTGTGAACAGGTTTGCAATTCAATATAGCGTGGAGTAATTTGGAATGTGACGAGACGCAAGCTCAAAATTTATTGACGGTTCTAGTTTCGAAGTGCGGCACTATTCCCGGATGGAGTACTTCTTTTTCTACTCCCTCCTTTACGGTTTTATAGGGCTTATCTCAAAATTTTAGTTTTTCCATTTTATAAGGCTCAATTTGGTTGTTCCCCAACACATGTTCAGACTCCAAGGTGCATTAAATCATTGCATGCAAGTATTAAGAGAAAATTTACCAATGCATGTACTTTATGCATGCATGCATTGCAATTAATGCATTGATAAACATAATTTTTTGAGAAAAACAAGAGCATTAATTAGGTGCTTTTGCAAACTACAAAAAATATTCCACCACTCACCATCTTGGTTGGTGAGATTTTTGAATTAAGCCCTATAAACCGGAAAGGAGGGAGTACTGCTGTGTACGTGCAATAACTGGCACCGTCGTATACATATCTTACGGTTAATGGGGCGTTCGACAGGAATAGCCGCGTGGCGAGCTCTAGGCTAGTCTTTTTTTCAGACGCATTAAACCTATCTCTCGGGACTTCTCGCACGCACCATCGTGCCACCCACAAAAACGTGTACTCTGAGTTTAGTAGTACGTTATACAGGAAGAGAAGAGGTGCACGCACGCACTCGTCCTCTCACACACGCGTCTGTTTTTTCTCGAAAAGGAGGATGATGACCCCCGGCCTCTGCATCTGGGAGTCACACACGCATCTGTAGCTACGAATTGTAGTGTTCTCAACCATCCGATTGGCTCTATCATGGATGTACCTATATACTAAAACATGTCTAGATACATCTATATTTTGACAAATGGAAGGCATGTATTGTGGAACGGAGGGAGTGCTTGTCATCAAAATGTATAAAAAGGGACGTATCTAGAACTAAAATACGTCTACATACATCTCCTTTTATCCATTTTGATGACAAGTAGTACTTCTTACCCAAAGGAACTTTATATCCAACAGACACAAAATATCCGTTCGACTGTTGGAAATTACTGATCTGATGTCGAAGTAATTGCTGCATCCCCACCAAAACCCACCATTTCTTAAGCTAAAGTAGACCAAGGTAATCCCTATATTAGCATATTACTAAGATAAACAGAAGGCACTGTAGAAACATTTAGGACATGAGCTTGTCAATCTAAATGTGGAGGGACACAAGCTTAGCCCCGGCCAGCAGCTTGGGCGGAACTGTCAAGAAGGTCAGCTCCTGCACGTCGACGTCGCCGGGATCCTTGCTGCTTGTCACCTCCATTTCCACCTTGACGGCGTCGGTCGTGCCTTTGGGCTCCCCCGGCGGGCCGTTCGCCCACAGCTTGGCCACATAGTGCGGCAGTGGGGACGCCCCCGCTCTGATGCAGACGATCGACACGGCGATAGGCGCGCTGATGTCGAGCATGCCGCCGACCAAGAAAAACGTGCGGCGGTCCTCCTCCGCGAACAGCAAGAGCCGTGGCTCCAACAGTGGCACTTGCAGCTGGAGCACCTTGCCGTACTGGATCCTGTGCACGGGCATGGGATGCGCGGTGCTAATGTGGTGGTAGAGCGCCGGTGGCGGGCCTTCGTAGCCGTAGACGGGCACGGGGCATTTGCAGGGCGCGAGCGGACACACGCTCTGGTGATCGGCGAGCTTGTGGTAAGTGACGTAGAGCCCACAGCCTTCGTGCGGGCACTCCACCCTCACCGACGAAAGGACGGAGTCCACCGCCGTGTTCCGCACGTCGAAGCCACCGCCGCGCTCGCACTTCTGGCACTGCCGCTGGTTCCCGGTGCGCTCGACGCGGCAGTCCGCGCAGGCCAGGTGCCCTCCCTTGCACTGTAGAAATCAATCGAACAGCACATCAATCAAGAAACCTGCACCTTGCTCAATCAGCCGAACGGACAAGGTGTATTCGAACCTCATACACTGGAGGCGTCAAGGGGCGGAGGCGGTGAGGTCCATCGAGACCTTAGAGAGCTCCATCGTCGGGTCCTGTTCGGTCTGCATGATCTCGCCCTCCTCGTGCACAACCATCTCTCGACTTGGGCCGGGGTATTACAAAGCTTTACCGTCACATATTTTATACTACTTCAAGGTGCATTAAATCAACACATGCAAGTATCAAAAGGAGAGTCACGGCATGCATGCATGCATTGTAATTAATGCATCGGTAAACGCAAATTATTGAAATATATCGAGTGCAGTGCTTTGATGTGTCGCGTCAACTCGTACATCAACGAGAAGTTTGATTATCCTCTCCCTCGCGGACTTAACTGCACCTGCCTTTGGCTGTATGACAGGTTGGCCACACACCTGTCGGGCCCACCTGTCCTACACTCAAAGGCAGGAGCGTCCCTCCCTCGCCCATGAGAGTGGTGGCTGGCAAGACTAGGAGAAGCTTTCGCTACACGCTCTCCCTACCGCACGCGGTGGACATGCAGCAGTTCAATTGGTGTCAGATGGCCAGAAGCGTACTGTAGTACTCCTCCAGTGCAGTAGTACTCCATCATTGTTCGACTTCCCGAAGAGGCGAAGAGCCAAGCGCAGCCCGGACGCTCGTGTGCCAGTTTCATGTGTAGAGTAATCTAGGATAGCGTGTACCGTGCCTATAAGCTTAAAATCATTGGGGTCGGCTCCATGCTATGTGGCCATCTTGAAGTTTTAAAAAAAATTAAAATAGTCTTCTGGCCCTACCTGATACCCTGGTGATTGTAGTTTGCACGCTCATCTGGTCAAGACAGGAATATATATTTTAATTTGTTTTTTTTAAAAGGGGGGACTCCCCAGCCTCTGCATCAGAACGATGCATACGACCACATGTATTTTAATTTGTGGTGGGTAAATGTTAGAGGTTGCAGCAAATATATTGTACACTACGGGTCTTTCAGCCAAGTTTAGAGGCAAGCATGTGGGGCCAGTGCTATGATGTGTCGCGTCAACTCGTACAACGAGGAGAAGCTTGATTTTACTACACGCCTTCTCCCTCACCCATGCGCGCGGTTGCTCACAAACGAGGACAGGCTTTTGCTTAGTAGTACTTCTACAACAAGCTATCCGCCCCGCTCGCAGTGGACGGACATGCAGCAGTGGATTCGACACTGTAGAAGCAGTAGTGGTAACATCATTGTTCGTCTTCTCGAAGAGGCGAAGAGCCAAGCGCAAACCGAACATTGCAGTTGCGAACATTGGAGCACGCATATAGCCAGGCTCTTGCATGAGACAAAATTGCTATGTGAGCCCACTATTGTACTAGTACGTACAACTACTTGCTAGTATAGCCCTGTAAACCAGAAAGGAGTATTTGCCCTTCTAGAGATTTCAACAAGTGACTAGACTACACCGAGACGGAGTACATATGGAGCAAAATGATTGAATCTGCACCGTAAATAAATACGTACTAGTTCTATCGTTTTCCTCTCCGAGGTGCACAATATTGAGTATACTGACTAGTCTCTTTTTGACACGCATTTACGTTTTTTTACACAGTACAGACGCAAGCGCTCATATACACGCGCATACACTCACCCCTATGAACGCACACACGCACGGCACTATCATTTTGAAATTTACGAAGTCACCATAGGCACCTCGTCGTCGACGGGTCCATAGGTGCTTGAATGCCAAGGAGGGAGAGGGTAGCGGTTCCCGAGACGTTGAACGGTCAATGATGCATCCTCAATTACATGCAAAGGGAATTAATTGGAGAAGCAGAATAGAGCCAGCACGATGTGAATACAACAAAGTTTGGACTCTCATATAATAAAGGCGCCCCACCACTCCAATCCATCCACTCCCAAGTCTCTGCGCAACACTGCTCACTCCAATCCAAGACCAAGTGACCAGAAGCCACAAGCACCTATGGAGGCGATGGACGTGAGCGGCAGTCGGCTATGCCAAATCATCCAAGGCGCCGGCCTGCGGCCCCGCACCGCACAGCGTTTCCAGATGGTGCTAGCGACCGCAGGCATCGTAGCCCTCGCCGACGTCGGCTTCGCCTCTCGCATGGACGACATGATGGTCAACTCCATCCGCAAGTTCACCGCCGTCAAGAAGTGCGCGGACGACCTTGCCGTACTGCTCCAGCCCGCGCGCTCAGGCTCCTCATTGCCTGCCACCCTCATCGGCCTCCATGGTGACGAACTCTTTCAAGCCCTGGTGGCCCTGCAGGTGCCGGAGGTCGTGACGAAGAATGTGCACCTCGAGGCCGCGCTCGCCGCGCAGCGCCTCGCCATGCAAGAAACCGTCGACCTGCACATCCACGTCTACGAGGAAATCGTCTACATAGGCCACTACAAGGCAAGCGAGGACAGAAAGACGTTGGTCTTCTTCCAGCGGCTGGAATCTTTGGACGCCATTGTTCAGAAGCACGTCGACCTGGCCACAAAAGCCGCTGCTACTTAGGCGCCGTTCGGTGGGCCGGCGCCCTGAGTCGAGGAGGTGGACGTTGTCGATGGATGCATCTCTTCTTGCCTCCTGTAACCAGCACTGCAACGCCTCGTGGCCTTAATGTTTTATTAGTATATTACTCCCTCCGTTCCCAAATATAAGTCTTTCTAAAGATTCCAGCAAGTGACTACTACATACGGAGCAAAATGAGTGAATCTGCACTCTAAACTATGTCTACATACATCTGTATGTTGTATTCCATTTGAAATAGTATCTAAAAAGGCTTATATTTATGAACGGAGGGAGTATATGGCATTTTTATTCCAGTCGTAACGTTTTCACTGTGAGGTGGGGCCGCAGTTGAGCAAACCTACCCCGCCCACCGGGCGTCGGCCGAGTTTAGAATTACTAGAAGAGAGAAACAAGGGAGGAGAGCTAGCTGTAGCACGGACGCTGTTGTCAGATGGGACTCGTGTTTATAGAATAGGAGTACTGAGCACTCGTGCCTCTTTTTTTTTAGGGAAAAATTAGTCGTATGTCTAGTACCACTAGTTGGGTGCGTGCGACCTATAGTTGTCATCACTTTAGGTCTCATTTTCGAACCGCGGCTATGCTTCATAGTACATATTATTTCACGCATTTATCCTCCTATATGTACTCCTAGGCTATTTCCACGTGCTCCCATTCGCCGACATGTGGGACGTAGAGCATCTGGGTCGTAATGCATGCACAACTCGGAACATATGCCATGGTACTTTACATTTCAGACCTCACGAATTACATGCAAACCCCCCGCAGAAGAATAAATAAATGAATGAATTACTACATGAAACCGGATTATTTTCGTGGAAACCGTAGCACGTTCATTAAATTTTGGACATAACACGTTTATAAAATATGCCCGGACCGAAACCAGTCTAAGGGCCTCTTTGATTTTTCCCGCAAAAAAAGGGCCTCTTTGATTCGCAGGATACTGAAAACACAGGAATGGGGAAAGTATGATGGCGATGAACCGAGACGAGGAGAACTCTAACTCAGTTAGAGGTTAGAGTTAGATTCTAACCCTGAACTAACTCTAAACCAAAGAGGTGTATGGATGGCAGGGTTAGATTGACAATAAATGCTCGATCTCAATCATTTGACTACTTTGGACCCTATTTCCTGCCGGATTTGGAGGGTGCTTGGATACGTTTTAGTTCCATGACTAAAAGTAGTGGGACTAAAACCGGATTTACTCCTTGGCGAGCGAGCGCTGCGACGCTCGATTCCCATGCGGGAATTGTTGGAACCGTGGGCCCCTCTTTCTTTCCTAATAAATCTCCCCCTAATCCAACCGTGGGGTCTTTCCTCAAATAAATCTCTCTCTCTTCCCCTGAGATCTCCATCTAATCTCTCTCTCTCCTCCCTCTAATCTCTCCTCCCTCTAATCTCTCCTCCCTTGATTTTAAGGGGGTGGGTGGCTGCATGCATCGTACTTTTGTTTCCTGGGCCTTACTTGTGTTTACGGTTTGCATGCAAATTAAAAAAAGGAAATAAAGGAAAAGGAAACAACACATGGAACCGCTTCAATCTGGAATACAAAGGCTGGTCGGAAAGCGAGCGCTCCGACGCGCGAGCGCTAATTAGCAACGCCCGACTAAAACTTGCTAGCCTCACCCATGCTTGGATCCAAATACTAAAGAGACTAAAATCAAGTTAATGAGCATTTATTATCCTCCAAACCCTCCAATCCAGAACTCGCCTGTGTTAAAGGAGAGGAGTTAAATGAGGAGAGAGAGGACTAATCCACATTTTAGTAGGGGTACCCCTGACTAAAAAATTTTAGTCTCAAGACTAGTTTTAGCCCCTCTTTAGTCAGGGGTGCTTGAAACTTTAGCCTCTTAAAGAGACTATTTTTAGTCAGACTAAAATAAGTCCCTTGGATCCAAGCACCCTCTTGGTGTGGTCGGCTCTTCTGTGGCCTCCTCCCGCTCACAATTGACATAAATGAACCATCTATACAAATCAAGCATGCAAAACATGATAATTTTTACTTTGTCCATAGAAATGAGATATCCCACTTAAACATACAAGTCGTCAGTCAAGCTTCACAAAATAAAAAAACACTTCATGAAACAAAGAATGAGCTAACTCATCACGGAAGTCATACAGGATAGGGAGGGAGCCCGGAGCCCCTCACGCACCGAGGGAGGAGCTCGCCATCGTTGCTCTGGAGGAAGGCTCTGTAGAGCCCAAGCCCCGGGAACCCCTCCGACGCCGGCCCTTGCGAGTTGAGGTCGACACCGGCATGGGTAGCAGGGCCGCTTGCCGCCGACTGGGAACTTAATCTTTGGGCCTCTAGAAATAATGCAAGCCTGTAACTAAAATACCTAGAAAGGTGAACTTAATATTTGGGCCTCTAGAAATAATGCAAGCCTGAAACTGAAATACCTAGAAAGGTGAACTGAATCTTTGGGCCTCTAGAAATAATGCAAGCCTGAAAGTGAAATACATAGAAAGGTGAACTGAATCTTTGGGCCTCTAGAAATAATGCAAGCCTGAAACTGAAATACCTAGAAAGGTGAACTGAATCTTTGGGCCTCTAGAAATAATGCAAGCCTGAAATTGAAATACCTAGAAAGGTGAACTGAATCTTTGGGCCTCTAGAAATAATGCAAGCCTGAAATTGAAATACCTAGAAAGGTGACCTGAATCTTTGGGCCTCTAGAAAGATTTATTACCTCCTCAAGCAGCATCAAACAATTCCATGCGTGCACCACAAATCTATACCAAGTTTGATCAGGATCTACTTTTCCAAATCAGAATTAGCGCTAGAGCAAGCAAGATCAATGATATGGCCGTGAGACAGAGAAGGAACGAACAAACTCACCCCTCTCCCGACCTCCCTGGTAGATGCGCCGCCGCCGCGCACGACAGAGGGAGAAAAATGACTGGTGAAGGGGGAGCGGGGCAACCTTTGAAGGCCGGAGGGAGAGGGCGGCCGGAGTAGGGCGGCGGAGGCCGGAAGGAGAGGGCGGCCGGAGGAGAGAGAGGGCGACTGGCCCTATGGGGAATAGAGAGGAGTCATGAGAGAGGGGGGAGCGATCTGGTGCGGGCAGGGAGATTTTTTTAGTTCTCTTTTAGTGGGCTCGAGGATAACTAACCCAATTAGAACCTCTCCACCAGGCTAGTTTTTTTAGCTGGGTTAGAGCAAACTAGCTCAAACTAACCCCTCTTGTTTCGATAATTTGAGGCTATTTCAACCCAAACTAGCTCTAATTCAGGGATCCAAACAAAGAGGAGTGTTACTGTACATGCTACCGTGTGGACCGTAGCACATTGTTTTTTATGGCCATATCACCACATTGTTTTCTACTGCTGGTTCACTGGGCTACCATGGTTCGCACTGCTGGTTCACTGGGTTGCCGTGGTTTGCACTCCTCCGACCTGAGTAGTACTGTAGTATAGTACTAGTATATACCGCATCATTCTTTGCTCCTTCTTACTACTCCGACATGTGGGAGAGCCAGCATCCGGGTCGACGTGTCATGCACCAGATTAGAGCGCGGAACGGAAGGGGGACATCACCCCGGTCGGAGCGCCAGTAATTCATGACTATAGTGAGTGGTCATATCACAAGTCTTTCCAGCAATAACGCGCCGTCAAATCACACAGCCCCACTCGCTCACCCTCCTCGCCTCTGTGTCAAACCGCCTACCCGAAAGCTGCCGCGCGTACTGCCCGGGAAAAGCCCCGCCCTCAACTTTTAACTACGCGAAAATAGTTCGAGCTTGTTCGTTCTATATAAATACAGTACTTACTGTATGTTTATTCACCCGTGGGGTTGTTCAATGAATGGAGGGGCGGGGAGCACAAGTGAACAATACTGTAGTACTACTAGTAGTAAGTAGGAGTCGTATAGTAGTCACCTTAAATAGAGAGTTTCTTTTCTTTAATGCCACGTTCACAAATTGAAACGCTTGTTGTGGAGAGAAAAAAGATAATCACTCCACTATATATGGACGCAGGGGCCTAAGCGCTTGCTTTACTAGGGTTGCTCTCTTCATTCTCTCATCCTCTCCAGATATAAACAAGACAGCGGTAGCGACATTTTCTCTCTGCTCACCGCTGGTCACAGATCCGGCCGGATCCCTTCGGCCGGTGTGTGTAGAGGAATAAAAGGTGCATCGTTCACGCGGTCATCGCCGCCGAGGGAGGAAACCCACAGCTGCCGGAGGGGCCCGATCCTCTGCCCGTGTCGTTCTCTCCGACACAGCGCCGGCTCGGGAGGTCCTCCGACCCTTCTTCCTCCCTACCGTATGGTCCGCAGATCCGACCTGCCGCCGCCGACATCCCGGTGACCCTCAGGTATAAGTTCTTCGAAAGCGGCCTTGCTCTACTGCCCCAGCTCCCCACGTGTCTACATGTGCATCTTTTTCTACTCCCATCAGCTCTTCCAAAGCCACCTAAATTTTTAGTATTATTAGAGGTAAAGCTACTTCATGCATTCGAATCTAGGGCTTTGTTCAAACAACGAAGAAAGGGGGGAAACTTGTAGCATGAATCTAGGACTTGATTCAAAGAGGAAATAATATGGTGAAAGTAGTAGAGACCGGATACCCAACCGGTCTCTTGGTTGAAAAGGAAAATAATGGGAAAACGCAGTACAAACTGGATAAGGAACAGATCTATTATTGGTTGAAAAAAGGATAAAAAGTGGCGGCTGGTGGACAAGTCAACAGAGTATGTCCAGGATTAGATTTGCTGCCATCACATAGTAAAAGGTCTCCAGGATTAGATTTGCTGCCCTCACATAGTAAAAGGTCTCAGGATTAGATTTGCTGCCCTCACATAGTAAAAGGTCTCAGGATTAGATTTGCTGCCCTCACATAGTAAAAGGTCTCCAGGATTAGATTTGCTGCCCTCACATAGTAAAAGGTCTCCAGGATTAGATTTGCTGCCCTCACATAGTAAAAGGTCTCCAGGATTAGATTTGCTGCCCTCACATGGTACAAGGTCTCCAGGATTAGGTTTGCTGCCCTCACATAGCATGAACAAACTCGGCATCACCACTTTATGCCTCCTTGTAGGTACATTGTGCTGATGCGTCCACTGTCGCATGTCCTTATACCAACCTTTTGCTATTGTTAATGTAAGGGCGCATGTAAAATGAAGCGATCACACTGTTACCTTAGGGACATGTCTAACCAGTGTTATTGTTAATCTAATGCCTCCAGTGATAAGATGCAATTAAACTGTGTTACAAATGGCACTCCTGCTGTTTTCCCCAGTATGATAAGTAAGTTGCTCCTTTACGTTGCTGAGTGTCCTGGTGTCCCCACGGTCCCATGCCCTTAAACCAACTCTTTGGCTGCTGTTGATTTACTGTGTCTGGTAAACAAGCAATGCCACCATTAAAGTAATCCCATATTTGAGGAATCTCATTGTTGATCGTAATGCTTCTGGTAACATGAAGCATTGCTGACGTTTTAAAATTTCTACTGTCCTTGCGTGATTGCCATGAACATAATTAAGATGCTTCTTTTCATTTTGTATATGTTTCGTATATTCTTATTGACCAGCAACTGTTTACTTTCTATCTTTTTGTGCAGATAGGGATATCCATTTCACCTTGTTGCTATTGTGACCTTTTGGTGAACTGCACAAAACACTTTTTTTGGAATGAGTGTCTTGTGCAGTTCAACTAAAATGTCATGTGGGCAACATCTCTCAATTTTGGTGGAACTGCACAAAATGGTGATTGGAGTTTCCAAAATCTCCGTCAAGTTCTGCTGGTAATCTCGTGCAACATTTTATTAGCCTTTGCAAGATGGAGCCGTCACTGTCACCACAATGGCACTTTATTTTAGTGGAACTGCACAAAAGGATAAGAAAATTATAGTTGCACCTTACATGAGCCGGACAACCAACCTTAATGTTGCTCAATTTTTGTGCAACTACTAAAGAAGAACCTGCCAGCTCACAAGAGCAAGTACTTCTTGCTAGCTGAATGATACAATTTTTACTTCATTTCAGGTGAACTGCAGAAAAAGTGGCATGAATTGAATCATCGAGTGGAGCTGCAGGTTGACTTCCAATAGTGCCAGTATTATAGTAATCATGCTCTTTATTATCTGTGTTGTGCAAACAGGAATACTCAACTACAGATGTTGTGACGGTCAAGAGCATTTGCCAAGTTCTTCGATTGTATGACATGGCTAGCCAAGATGGATTTAATCCCGATATTCACTTTATCAAAAGGCTCTAATGGGTTGGTTCTGAATCTTGCAAGCTGGGAATCAGTGAGATGTGTAGGCATCTTTGTTGTACTTATTATTTGAATATTATTTGTTGGTTCTGAATCTTGCAAGGTGGGAATCAATGAGATGTGTAGGCATCTTTGTTGTACTTATTATTTGGATCTTATTTGTTGGTTCTGAATCTTGCAAGCTGGGAATCAATGAGATGTGTAGGCATCTTTGTTGTACTTATTATTTGGATCTTATTCGTTGGTTCTGAATCTTGCAAGCTGGGAAAGACGGCATGATGATGCAGAGGACAACAACCATAACAAACAGTTCAAACTTGGTAGTATTATCTTTGTGAAAGTGCGACAAATGTGCTGATCGTGTGCGTCCTGAGAATAATAATTCTAATTGTTGTGCATGTTGATCCTGTGGCACTGATAGAACGAGCGAATGCATTGCTTGTTTTAAGTATAAATTTCTATTAAAGCTAATTAAATTTAAGTAAAGTGACCACTAACTCCTGTTATTACATTACCAATACAGACCCGCTCGTGAACCGACGTGTGGCCGAAGGTGCATCTTCTGCCGGGCGTGCAGCGGACGAGGGAGGGGTAGTAACTGTTGTCTCCTGTACACACTCAGCTTACTGTTGAATCCAGTTCCCCAAGAGCTGAAAAACGAACTGCTGCCGCCGCCTACACACTCGTTCACTCGAAGAGACTCCAATGGCGATCCAAGGGGTGAGCCTGCTGGATATGGACTTCAGCAAGGAGTTCCCCTTTGAGTTCGCCGTTCAGTCCTATGGCTGCACCAAGTTGAATGTGATGTACACCAACGATACGGACTCGGTGAAGCTCTGCCTCGCCTCAGTCCTATGGCTGCACCAGGTTCTGGAGCATTCACCCGTTTCATCGGCAGCGCCGACTGCACCTTCGCTACGGTGGAGAGAAGGAAGAACGCGACGATTCGGCCATCTGGTGCAACAAGCTTGTCGACATCCAGAAGCAATACAAGATCATCAGCAACGGGCAGGAGAAGGACTCCGTGGTTGACCTTGCTGAGACCATCATCGACCCCTGATACGCCAACATGAAAGAAGACGACCTGAACACGTGGGAGGTACCTCTGAATCTAGCCTACATAACCTACGCGGCCAAGGTCGCATACGCATGCTACGACATGTACAGGCAGATCTTGGATATGAGGGTGTGTCTGCTTCCCGTAACCGACGAGTACACGGACAGCTGCAGCGTCATGATCAAGCGTGCCAGGAAGGTCTAGATGTTGTCCTTTATCTGTTTATAAGCACCTTTATCATCTGAGTGTTTCATGCATTAGCCTATGTGTCGTAATTATCTGTTTTGTCCGAAATATTTCTTTTAAGAACCCATTAACCTGATTGCTTGTTTTAGTGGCTATTTGCTTATGTATGTAAACTAGTTCACTTGTCCGTAAAAAAACTAGTTCACTCGGCTGCCGTGCTTTGAATCTCCTTCCTCCCAACATATTCCCCTCCTCAGGTGGACCCAGCAGGTCTCTGAATTTTCTCCCACTTTCTTTTTCGATGTAAACTGAGTTTTATCCCAGTACTTTCCCCTAGAACCAACTCAATTGTCCCACGTCTAGCCTAAAAAATAATAATACCCCACGTACTATTAACTCATCAAATTAAAATGATATTTTATTTCGTAAGTTGAAAGTTCTTAGAAAATAATAATAATAATTGTTTATATATAACTTGGCAAGTTAACTCCTAGTGATTGCGTACATAAGCTTGCAAAGATTTTACTGACGTGCAATCATGTGTTTATGTTTTTATAACATTTCTCCGTCTAGCCCAACATGATATTTTCACCCAGCCCAGCAAGTCCGCGGATTTCGAGAAAAATGCAAATGGGATTTAAACGGGCAGCATAGATGCTACATCATTGTTTCACCCAGCCCACCAAATGGACTAAAAAACAAATGGATTGGCTGACATGTGGGCCAGTAGGTCGAAGCCTAAGAAGGCGTTGGATTTACATCCAACGGCCGGCATTCTTCTTCAATCTCTCGTCTTCTTCCCCCAGCGCTGCCGGAACCGCCTGCTCCAGCCTTCGGCGTCCAGCGGCGTTGTTTTGCGCTCCTCAGCGAAACGCTACCCCGCCGACGGGCAGGCCATCCCTCCACTCCGCACCTCCTGTTATTCTCTGCCGAGTGTAGGCCCACCCCGCACCCGAACCAATCAAGTTTCCCACTCCTCTCCGTCTGCAACTCCACTGCCACGTCTTCCCCATCTCCGGGCCGTTCCAGTCTGGGGCCTCGCCGTCGTCCATCGCCTCGGTGCGCTCGGCGCGGCGTGGTCAACATACGAGAGTCATCGAAAGAGGACTGTACGTGGAGAGCCTGACGGCTAGGACCCACGAGGTCCATGGTCGCACGCAAGGAAAGTTCCTCCTTATTACGCACTATATGTGCACTGTACATGGGAAGGGCTTCTGTATTTCGTGAAAAAAACGTTCCCCCCGCTGACAGGTCGGACCCACCAGCTATATCTTCGCACGCAAGGAAGTGCCTCCTTATTACGCACCAAAAAATGAATACCCCCTGCTAGCTGGGACCCACCATAGTGGGTGGCTGACTTGTGGGCCTACTAAGTTGACGAGGATGGAGGGTTTTGTCAACTTAGTCAATATGAACGATTCTAGCTCCAGTGACCGTACGATGTCCAACCAACGGCCATAGTGCTTCTTCAACCACTGGTCTTCTTGCTCCAGTCACCCAAAGCAGCGCCGGTCGTGCCGCGTGCTCCTGCCTCTCGTGGCCGGCTGTGATGCCGCGGAGGCCTCACCGCCCCCTACTACTCCCACCGCTGGCCCAGGGTATCCCTCTACTCACCCACACCCCCTGTTATTCTGCGGCGACGGCAGCCTCACACCGCAGCCGAACCAGTGAACCCTCATACTCCTCTCTGCATGGGCATCCACTGCCGCGTCTTCCCCGGCTCCGCGTCGTCCCCTTCCTAGGCCTCGCCGTCGTCCACTGCCTTGGTGCTCTCGGCACGGCGTGGTCAATGTGGTCAACGACCGACTTCCATCGGAAGAGTACTGTACTTGGAGAGGCTGACAGCTGGGTCCACGGCCACAGACCAGTTTTTTTGTGATTTGCCAAGTAAGTCGCTTTGTCAGGCCTGTTGGGCTACAAATCTTTCAAGACAAGGAGAGCTTCATTCGGCTGGCCGAGAAAATGGCCTATTAGTAATGAGAAATGGGCTGTACATTTTTAAAACACATCAAACCGGCAATTAGTTTCAAATATCTTTTTTCATTTCGAGATTTTAAATTACATTAATTTTTATGCGTGGAGAATTTGTTGGATTTTATATTGATATACATTTATTTTTAAAATCAGTTTGAATGTGAGTCGAAATTTCGGGATTAAAAACAGTTCGGACCGCACCGAAATATGCAAAATTTCGTATAATTTTTTAACCGTGGCCACAATATGGGCTGTAATGCTAACAAAAAGAATATGGGCTCTAAAAAAACCTTAAGAATTAGCAAATGGGCTGTAAATTATTAGAAATAATGGCAGATGGGTTGTATACTGTTTTCCACAGATTTGAGGCTTTCCTAAAAAAAGGTTGACGCACAAGCAGTGACTGTTGGATGTCCATCGAATGGCCGTCGTGCTTCTTCAATCTCTGCTCTTCCTGCTCCAGCCGCTCAAACAAGCGCCAGCGGGACTGCCTGCTCCCTCCTCCCCGTGGCCGGCTGTGCTGCCGCGCAGGCCTCACCGCCCCACCGTACTCCCATCGCTGGCCTAGCCATCCCTCTACTCACCCACACCTGCTGTTATTCTCCGGCGACGGTAGACGAACCAGTAAACCCTCGTACAGTCGTACTCCCCTCCGCATGGGAAACAACTGCCGAGTCTTCCCTGCCTCCGTGTCGTTCCCTTCCTAGGCCTCGCCGTCGTCCACCGCCCTGGTGCTCTCGGCGCGGCCTGGTCAACGTGGTCAACGACCGACATGCATCTGAAGTGGACTGTATGTGGAGAGGCCGACAGCTGGGTCCACGGCCGCACGCAAGGAAATGCCTCCTTATTACGCGCAAAATAATGATTCCTCCACCTGACATCAGGGACCCACCGAAAGGGCCTCTGTATTTCGCGAAAAAAATGTTACCGCCGCTGACAGCTCGGACCCACCAGTTATATCTTCGCACGCAAGGAAGTGCCTCCTTATTACGCACAAAAAAAATGAATACTCCCCCTGTTAGCTGGGACCCAGTATAGTGGCAGGCTGACTTGTGGGCCTACTAAGTTGACGGGGAAGGAGGGCTTTGTCAACTTAGTCAATATGCACGATTCTAGCTCCAGTGACCGTACGATATCCATCCAACGGCCGTAGTGCTTCTTCAACCTCTGGTCTTCTTGCTCCAGCCGCCCAAACTAGCACCGGTCGTGCCTCGTGCTCCTGCCTCCCGTGGCCGGCTGCGATGCGGCGGAGGCCTCACCGCCCCCTACTACTCCCACCGCTTGCTAGGCCATCCCTCTACTCACCCACACCCCCTGTTATTCTGCGGCGACGGCAGCCTCACACCGCAGCGAACCAGTGAACCCTCGTACTCCTCTACGCGTGGGCATCCACTGTCGTGTCTTCCCCGGCTCCGCGTCGTCCCCTTCCTAGGCCTCGCCGTCGTCCACCGCCCTGGTGCTCTCGGCGCGGTGTGGTCAACGTGGTCAAGGAACGGCTTCCATCGAACGTGGACTGTATGTGGAGAGGCTGACAGCTGGGTCCACGGCCGCAGCAAGGAAGTGCCTCCTTATTACGTGCAAAATAATTATTTCTCCACCTGACAGCGGGGACCCACCGGACGGGCCACCGTATTTCGCGAAAAAAATGTTTGCCCCTGACTGCTGGGACCCACCAGCTACATCTTCGCACGCAAGGAAGTACGTCCGGGCAAAAAAAACGATTCACCCCCTCTGACTGCTGGGACCCACCAGCTACATCTTCGCAGGCAAGGAAGTGCCTGACAGTCGGTACCCACCTGCACCTGGTCGAAGCGTACGTAGCGTTGTCATTCTGGTCGCGAACGTGTACGTACATATATACTGGTGGATGTAGAGGCGCGCACGTGTCGTAGTAGAGGCGCGTACGTGTCGTAGTAGAGGCGCGCACGTGGCATGTACACGTACATACAGCGGCCAGGGTGCAAGAAAGAAAATACGGCCACGTATGTGTACATACGGACGGGGTCTCGAACGCCTACTCGCGCATACGTACGGCCAGGGCTCGTGTACATGGCTGGGTCGGAACGGAGAAACAGCGTCGTCGTCGTGTTCATAGGGAGGCAACGGAATGCGTCGTGTTCATGGGGAGGCAACGGAATGCGTCGTGTTCATGGGGAGGGGTGTGGCGTACCGCAAAATGGAGGAAACGGACCTCCTACGGTCGAAACGGGGGTCCTGTTGATCGGGAGGAGTGTGGCGTACCGCAAAACGAAGGAAACGGACCTCCTACGGTCGAAATGGGGGTCCTGTTGATCGGGAGGGGTGTGGCGTACCGCAAAACGGAGGAAACGGACCTCCTACGGTCGAAACGGGGGTCCTGTTGATCGAGAGGGTTGTGGCGTACCGCAAAACGGACGAAACGGACCTCCTACGGTCGAAACGGGGGTCCTGTTGATCGGGAGGGGTGTAGCGTACCGCAAAACGGACGAAACGGACCTCCTACGGTCGAAACGGGGGTCCTGTTCATCGGGAGGGGTGTGGCATACCGCAAAACGGGACTCCACGGGATACTGTTCATCTCCACCGTTGACCTCCTCCAGCCTCCACGGGCTACCGTCGACCTCCTCCAGCCTCCACGGGCTCCTGTTCATCTAGCCTCCACCGCGCGCTACTCCACCGGCTACTGTTCAACCACCCCTCCACGGGCACCCCTCCACCGTCTACTGTTCATCCAGCCCTCCACACCACGGGGTCCTGTTCAACCACCCCTCCACGGGCACCCCTCCATCGTCTACTGTTCATCCAGCCCTCCACAACATGGGGTCTTGTTCATCTAGAGGCAACGCCACCGCTCACTGTTCATCCACCCCCCCCCCCCGCAACGCTCACTGTTCATCCCAGAGGCAGCATCGATCGGCTTTAGTTAGCAGCAGTAGCGAAGGAACCGCTCGATCGGGTTCAGTTAACAGCCATCGATCGATCGCTCGGGTTCAGTAACGCGTACCCTGCAGTGCAATCGCTCGGGTTCAGTTAGAGCCCAACGCCTCGCTCGGGTTCAGTTAGAGCCAACGCCTCGCACACACGCGCGTACGTGCATGAGAGAAACGCGCATCGCTCGGCCCCCGACCTCCCACCGTAACCGGGAACTCGCCGAAATTTTCCTCGCCCTCGCTTCTACCACGGTTTTTTCCGTCATGGACGGCCCAAAGAATGTCATGCAGCTGCGTCTCCGGCCCGCCCAGGACGAAAAGCCCATTTTCTGTCATGATTTTTTGTCATAGAAGTAGGAGCCCACCACATCTATGATGATACCGGGTTTTGTCACAATTATCGTCATAGAAGTGTCATATGTATGACAGAAAAAAAATCGTTCGGCCCAAAATGTCACGGATGTGTCTTTTTTTTGTAGTGTGAGTCCTACTGCTTAGGAGTAAGAGTAACAAATCCTCAATGAACACAAAGGGGGACACATATTCCTTCGACGGAAATATAGATCAGTTGCTCCTCTCTCTTTTCCCTCAAACGAGTATAATGATTTGATGGAGGGATGTGGAGGTTTTCAAGTTTTTAAGCTTTTGAGAAATAAAGCAAGGGAGAGAGAAATCTCAACTCAAACAATGTGGAAAGGATAACCCTTGGGGAAGAAGTGGCCCTTATATAGGTCCGCTTGAAAATTTCCTGTTGGGCTCTCCTTGCGCCTCCCGAAATGTCTCTTGGGAGTCTCCGGGACAACTTTCCGAGGCATCTCGAATTCCACGACCGACTCTGGAGCATTAACCTCCGACAGGCACAAGATGCCTCTGATGTCTACACATAAACACCAGATGGGCGCCAGAATCCATACATGCCGGATTCCTAAGTTGACTATGGGAGGTCTAGGTTCCGAGATCGTATCTGGTGTAATATCCGGTAGGCACCGGTAGCTTCCGATGTCATATGTCAATAATAAATATAGGGAGGTCCACACCTTGCTCACCATGCATGGTTGTCTTCAATTTTCTCCTAGGGTCGAAGAGTCCAATAGATCATGTCATCTCCAAGCTCTTCAAGGCGAGCCAGCACACGATTTTCTTTTCAAGAATGCTCAGGAGTCTCTCAGGACCTCGCCAAACATTCGAAAGATGGCGTGCTTGGTTCGACATCAAGCCTCATGCAGCCGAGCTAATGACGGACTCAGGGCTACTGATGGCACACCATACCGGGGCAACCTTAACTTGTACTCTAGACATGTGTACTAGTAGTTCTAATAGGACTCTACTATTTAACCGACTTCGGTCCATATAACTTTACCCCTCGTACTGAAGGAAATATGCCCTAGAGGCAATAATAAAGTTATTATTTATTTCCTTATTTCATGATAAATGTTTAATATTCATGCTAGAATTGTATTAACCGGAAACTTAGTACATGTGTGAATACATAGACAAACAAAGTGTCACTAGTATGCCTCTACTTGACTAGCTCGTTAATCAAAGATGGTTAAGTTTCCTAGCCATAGACATCAGTTGTCATTTGATGAACGGGATCACATCATTAGAGAATGATGTGATTGACAAGACCCATCCGTTAGCTTAGCATTATGATCGTTGAGTTTTATTGCTATTGCTTTCTTCATGACTTATACATGTTCCTCTGACTATGAGATTATGTACCGGAGGAACACTTAGTGTGCTATCAAACGTCACAACGTAACTGGGTGATTATAAAGATGCTCTACAGGTGTCTCCGATGGTGTTTGTTGAGTTAGCATAGATCGATATTAGGATTTGTCACTCCGATTGTCGGAGAGGTATCTCTGGGCCCTCGCAGTAATGCACATCACTATAAGCCTTGCAAGCAATGTGACTAATGAGTTAGTTACGGGATGATGCATTACGGAATGAGTAAAGAGACTTGCCGGTAACGAGATTGAACTAGGTATTGAGATATCGACGATCGAATATCGGGCAAGTAACATACCGATGACAAAGGGAACAACGTATGTTGTTATGCGGTTTGACCGATAAAGGTCTTCATGGAATATGTAGGAGCCAATATGAGCATCCAGGTTCCGCTATTGGTTATTGACCGGAGATGTGTCTCGGTCATGTCTACCTATTTCTCGAACCCGTAGGGTCCGCACGCTTAACGTTCGATGACGATTTGTATTATGAGTTATGTGATTTGATGTACCGAAGGTTGTTCGGAGTCCCGGATAAGATCACGGACATGACGAGGAGTCTCGAAATGGTCGAGACATAAAGATTGATATATTGGAAGGTTATATTCGGACACCGAAAAGGTTCCGAAGTGTATCGGGTATTTTTTGGAGTACCGGGAGGTTACCGGAACCCCCTGGGGAGTCTATGGGCCTTATTGGGCCATAGTGGAGAAAGAGGGCAGCAAGCAAGGTGTGGGGCGCGCCCCCTAGGCCCAAACTGAATTGGTTTAGGGTTTGGGGGCCGGCCCCTCTTTCCTTCTCCCCTCCTCCTCTTTCCTCCTTCTCCTAGTAGGAATAGGAAAGGGGGGGCAAACCTACTTGGAGTAGGATTGCCCCCCCTCGGCGCGCGCCTCCTCCTAGGCCGGCCTCCTTCTCCCTCCCTCCTTTATATACGTGGGGAGGGGGCACCCCAAAGACACACCAAGATTTGTCTTAGCCGTGTGCGGTGCCCCCCTCCACAGTTACACACCTTGGTCATATCGTCGTAGTGCTTAGGCGAAGCCCTGCGCCGGTAACTTCATCATCATCGTCACCATGTCGTCGTGCTGATGGAACTCTCCCTCGGCCTCAACTGGATCAAGAGCTCGAGGGACGTCATCGAGTTGAACGTGTGCTGAACGTGGAGGTGCCGTACGTTCGGTACTTGGATCGGTTGGATCGCGAAGACGTTCGACTACATCAACCGCGTTACTAAACGCTTCCGCTTTCGGTCTATGAGGGTACCTGGACACACTCTCCCCGCTCGTTGCTATGCTTCTCCTAGATAGATCTTGCATGACGTAGGCAAATTTTTTGAAATATTACGTTCCCCAACAGTGGTATCAGAGCCACGTCTATGCATAGATGTTATATGCACAAGTAGAACACAAAGAGTTGTGGGCGATAATAGTCATACTGCTTACCAGCATGTCATACTTTGATTCAGCGGTATTGTTGGATGAAGCAGCCCAGATCGACATTACGCGTACGCTTACGCGAGACTGGTTCTACCGACGTGCTTTGCACACAGGTGGCTGGTGGGTGTCAGTTTCTCCAACTTTAGTTGAATCGAGTGTGACTACGCCCGATCCTTGTTGAAGGTTAAAACAGCACACTTGACGAAAAATCGTTGTGGTTTTGATGCGTAGGTAAGAATGGTTCTTGCTAAGCCCGTAGCAGCCACGTAAAACTTGCAACTACAAAGTAGAGGACATCTAACTTGTTTTTGCAGGGCATGTTGTGATGTGATATGGTCAAGACGTGATGAGATATAAATTGTTGTATGAGATGATCATGTTTTGTTAAAGTTATTGGCAAGTGGCAGGAGCCTTATGGTTGTCTCTTTATTGCATAAGATGCAAGTGCCATATAATTGATTTACTTTATCGCTATGCGATAGCAATAGTTGCAAAAGCAATATAGTTGGCGAGACGACCATGTGATGACACGTTGATAAAGATCAAGATGATGGAGATCATTGTGTCATGCCGGTGATGATGGAGATCATAATGGTACTTTAGAGATGGAGATCAAAGGCACAAGATGATGATGGTATTGGGGAACGTAGCAATAATTCAAAATTTTCCTACGTGTCACCAAGATCAATCTAGGAGATGCTAGCAACGAGAGAGAGGGAGTGCATCTTCATACCCTTGAAGATCGCTAAGCGGAAGCGTTACAAGAACGCGGTTGATGGAGTCGTACTCGCGGCGATTCAAATCGCGGAAGATCCGATCTAGCGCCGAACGGACGGCGCCTCCGCGTTCAACACACGTACAGCCCGGGGACGTCTCCTCCTTCTTGATCCAGCAAGGGGAGAGGAGAAGTTGAGGGAGAACTCCAGTAGCACGACGGCATGGTGGCAATGGAGCTCGTGGTTCTCCGGCAGGGCTTCGCCAAGCACTACGGAGGAGGAGGAGATGTATGAGGAGGAAGGGGGCTGCGCCAAGGGAAGGGTGCAGCTGCCCTCTCTCTCCCTCACTATATATAGGGGGAAGGGGGTGGAGGAGGCGCCCTAGGGTTCCCTAGGGGAGGGGCGGCGGCCACAGGGGAAACCCTAGATGGGTTTGGGCGCCCCCACCCCTGGGAAACTTGCCCCCCAAGCCGGGAGGGGTGGCTGCCCTAGGGGAGGCGCCCCCACCTCTCCACGTTACGTGAGAGGGGTTGGGAGGGGCGCACAGCCCCTTAGTGGGCTGGTGTGCCCCCTCCCCTTGGCCCATAAGGCCCCCCAACGCTTGTCGGGGCCTCCGAAACACCTTTCGGTCACGCTGGTCGTCACCCGGTACTCCCAGAACAATTCCGGACTCCAATACCCTTCGTCCAATATATCGATCTTCACCTCCGGACCACTCTGGAGTTCCTCGTCACGTCCGGGATATCATCCGGGACTCCGAACAACCTTCGGTAACCACATACTATTTCCCATAACAACTCTAGCGTCACCGAACCTTAAGTGTGTAGACCCTACGGGTTCGGGAACCATGCAGACATGACCGAGACACCTCTCCGGCCAATAACCAATAGCGGGATCTGGATACCCATATTGGCTCCCACATGTTCCACGATGATCTCATCGGATGAACCACGATGTCGGGGATTCAATCAACCCCGTATACAATTCCCTTTGTCTATCGGTATGTTACTTGCCCGAGATTCGATCGTCGGTATCCCAATACCTCGTTCAATCTCATTACAACAAGTCTCTTTACTCGTTCCGTAACGCATGATCCCGTGGCTAACTCCTTAGTCACATTGAGCTCATTATGATGATGCATTACCGAGTGGGCCCAGAGATACCTCTCCGTCATACGGAGTGACAAATCCCAGTCTCGATTCGTGCCAACCCAACAGACACTTTCGGAGATACCGGTAGTGCACCTTTATAGCCACCCAGTTACGTTGTGACATTTTGTACATCCAAAGCATTCCTACGGTATCCGGGAGTTGCACAATCTCATGGTCTAAGGAAACGATACTTGACATTAGAAAAGCTCTAGCAAACGAACTACACGATCTTGTGCTATGCTAGGATTGGGTCTTGTCCATCACATCATTCTCCTAATGATGTGATCCTGTTATCAATGACATCCAATGTCCATGGTCAGGAAACCATAACCATCTATTGATCAACGAGCTAGTCAACTAGAGGCTTACTAGGGACATGTTGTGGTCTATGTATTCACACATGTATTACGGTTTCCAGTTAATACAATTATAGCATGAACAATAGACAATTATCATGAACAAGGAAATACAATAATAACCATTTTATTATTGCCTCTAGGGCATATTTCCAACAGATGGCCATATCATGTCACATATTTTGATTGCATGTGATGTTTATCTTTTATACATCTTATTTTTCTTAGTTTGCCGGTAGCTTTATAAGATGATCCCTTACTAAAATTTAAAGGTATAAGTGTTCTCCCTGAGTATGCACCGTTGCGACAGTTCTTCGTGCTGAGACACCACATGATGATCGGGTGTGATAAGCTCTACGTTCACATACAACGGGTGCAAGCCAGTTTTGCACACACAGAATACTCGAGTTAAACTTGACGAGCCTAGCATATGCAGATATGGCCTCGGAACACTGAGACCGAAAGGTCGAGCGTGAATAATATAGTAGATACGATCAACATAGTGATGTTCACCATTGAAAACTACTCCATCTCACGTGATGATCGGACATGGTTTAGTTGATATGGATCACGTGATCATTTAGATGACTAGAGGGATGTCTATCTAAGTGGGAGTTCCTAAGTAATATGATTAATTGAACTTTAATTTATCATGCACTTAGTCTTGTTAGTATTTGCAAATTATGGTGTAGATCAATAGCTCGCGATGTAGCTCCCCGTTTATTTTGATATCTTCCTAGAGAAAACCAAGTTGAACGATGGAAGTAGCAATGATGCAGACTAGGTCCGTGATCTGAGGATTATCCTCATTGCTGCACAGAAGTATTATGTCCTTGATGCACTGCTAGGTGACAGAACTATTGCAGGAGCAAATACAGACGTTATGAACGTTTGACATGCTCGGTATGATGACTACTTGATAGTTTAGTGCACCATGCTTTACGGCTTAGAACCGGGACTTCAAAAATGTTTTGAACGACATGGAGCATATGAGATGTTCCAAGAGTTGAAATTTGTATTTCAGACTCATGCCCATGTTAAGAGGTATGAGACCTCTGACAAGAACTTTGCCTACAAGATGGAGGAGAATAGCTCAGCTAGTGAGCATGTGCTTCGTGATGAACTAAAATATGCAAGGGATAACGGAAACAATTCCCAAGCTCTTAGCGATGCTGAAATCGGCGAAGGTAGAAATCAAGAAAAAGCATCAAGTGTTGATGGTTGACAAGACCACTAGTTTCTAGTAAAAGGGCAAGGGAAAGAAAGGGAACTTCAAGAAGAATGGCAAGCAATTTGCCACTCCCATGAAGAAGCCCAAAGCTAGACCCAAGCCTGAAACTGAGTGCTTCTACTGCAAAGTTAATGGTCACTAGAAGTGGAACAGTTCTAGATACTTGGTGGATAAGAAGGATGGCAAAGTGAACAAAGGTATATTTGATATACATGTTATTGATGTGTACTTTACTAGTGTTTATAGCAACCCTTCGGTATTTAATACTAGTTCAGTTGCTAAGAGTAGTAACTCGAAACGGGAGTTGCAAAATAAACAGAGACTAGTTAAGGGCGAGGTGATGATGTGTGTTGGAAGTGATTCCAAGGTTGATAAGATCACCATCGCACACTCCCTTTACCTTCGGGATTAGTGTTGAACCTAAAATAAATGTTATTTGGTGTTTGCGTTGAGCATGAAAATGATTGGATCATGTTTATTGCAATACGGTTATTCATTCAAGTCAAAGAATAATTGTTGTTCTATTTACATGAATAAAACCTTCCATGGTCATACACTCAATATAAATGGTTTATTGAATCTCGATCGTAGTGATACACATATTCATAAATATTGAAGCCAAAAGATGCAAAGTTAATAATGATAGTGCAACTTATTTGTGGCACTGCCGTTTAGGTCATATTGGTGTAAAGCGCATGAAGAAACTCCATGCTGATGGGATTTTGGAATCACTTGATTATGAATCATTTGATGCTTGCGAACCATGCCTCATGGGCAAGATGACTAAGACTCCATTTTTCGGAACAATGGAGCATGCAACTGACTTATTGGAAATAATACATACTGATGTATGCGGTTCGATGAGTGTTGAGGCTCGCGGCGGGTATCGTTATTTTCTGATCTACAGATGATTTGAGCAGATATGGGTATATCTACTTGATGAAACATAAGTCTGAAACATTTGAAAAGTTCAAAGAATTTCAGAGTGAAGTAGAAGATCATCGTAATAAGAAAATAAAGTTTCTACGATCTAACCGTGGAGGTGAATATTTGAGTTATGAGTTTGGTATTCATTTAAAACAATGTGGAATAGTTTCGCAACTCACGCCACCTGGAACACCACAGCGAAATGGTGTGTCCGAACATCGTAACCGTACTTTATTAGATATGGTCGATCTATGATGTCTCTTACCGATTTACCACTATCGTTTTGAGGTTATGAATTAGAGACAGCTACATTCACATTAAATAGGGCACCGTCTAAATCCGTTGAGACGACGCCGTATGAACTATGGTTTGGCAAAAAACCTAAGTTGTCATTTCTTAAAGTTTGGGGTTGCGATGCTTATGTGAAAAAGTTTCAGCCTGATAAGCTCGAACCCAAATCGGAGAAGTGCATCTTCATAGGATACCCAAAAGAAAATGTTGGGTACACCTTCTATCACAGATCCGAAGGCAAGACATTCGTTGCTAAGAATAGATCCTTTCTAGAGAAGGAGTTTCTCTCGAAAGAAGTGAGTGGGAGGAAAGTAGAACTTGATGAGGTAATTGTACCTTCTCCCGAATTGGAAAGTAGTTCATCACAGAAATCACTTCCAGTGATTCCTACACCAATTAGTGAGGAAACTAATGATGATGATCATGAAAATTCATATCAAGTTACTACCGAACCTCGTAGGTCAACCAGAGTAAGATCCGCACCAGAGTGGTATGGTAATCCTGTTCTGGAAATCATGTTACTAGACCATGACGAACCTACGAACTATGAGGAAGTGATGATGAGCCTAGATTCCGCGAAATGGCTTAAGGCCATAAAATCTGAGATAGGATCCATGTATGAGAACAAAGTATGGACTTTGGTTGACTTGTCCGATGATCGGCAATCCATAGAGAATAAATGGATCTTCAAGAGGAAAACGGACGGTGATGGTAGTGTTACTATCTACAAAGCTCGACTTGTCGCAAAAGGTTTTTGACAAGTTCAAGGTGTTGACTATGATGAGATTTTCTCACTCGTATCGATGCTTAAGTTTGTCCGAATCATGTTAGCAATTGCCGCATTTTATGAAATCTGGCAAAATGGAAATCAAAACTGCATTCCTTAATGGATTTATTAAAGAAGAGTTGTATATGATGCAACCAGAAGGTTTTGTCAATCCTAAAGGTGCTAACAAAATGTGCAACCTCCAGCGATCCATCTATGGACTGGTGCAAGCATCTCGGAGTTGGAATATACGCTTTGATGGGTTGATCAAAGCATATAGTTTTATACAGACTTGCGGTGAAGCCTGTATTTACAAGAAAGTGAGTGGGAGCAATACAACTTTTCTGATAAGTATATGTGAATGACATATTGTTGATCGAAAATGATGTAGAATTTTTCTGGAAAGCATAAAGGAGTGTTTGAAAGGAGTCTTTTCAAAGAAAGACCTCAGTGAAGCTACTTACATATTGAGCATCAAGATCTATAGAGATAGATCAAGACGCTTGATAAGTTTTTTCAGTGAGTACATACCCTGGCAAGATTTTGAAGTAGTTCAAAATGGAACAGTCAAAGAAGAAGTTCTTGCCCGTGTTGCAAGGTGTGAAGTTGAGTAAGACTCAACGCACGACCACGGCAGAAGATAGAGAGAGAATGAAAGTCATTCCCTATGCCTCAGCCATAGGTTCTATAAAGTATGCCATGATGTGTACCAGACCTATTGTATACCCTGCCCTGAGTTTGGCAAGGGAGTGCAATTTTGATCTAGGAGTAGATCACTGGACAGCGGTCAAAATTATCCTTAGAGGACTAAGGAACTATTTCTCGGTTATGGAGGTGATAAAGAGTTCATCGTAAAAAGTTACGTCGATGCAAGCTTTGACACCGATCTGGATGACTCTAGGTCACAATCCTGATACATATTGAAAGTGGGAGCAATTAGCTAAAGTAGCTCTGTGTAGAGCATTGTAGACATAGAAATTTGCAAAACACACACGGATCTGAATGTGGCAGACCCGCTGACTAAACTTCTCTCACAAGCAAAACATGATCACACCTTAAGTACTCTTTGGGTGTTAATCACATAGCGATGTGAACTAGATTATTGACTCTAGTAAACCCTTTGGGTGTTGGTCACATGACGATGTGAACTATGGGTGTTAATCACATGGTGATGTGAACTATTGGTGTTAAATCACATGGCGATGTGAACTATTGACTCTAGTGCAAGTGGGAGACTGAAGGAAATATACCCTAGAGGCAATAATAAAGTTATTATTTATTTCCTTATTTCATGATAAATGTTTATTATTCATGCTAGAATTGTATTAACCGGAAACTTAGTACATGTGTGAATACATACACAAACAGAGTGTCACTAGTATGCCTCTACTTGACTAGCTCGTTAATCAAAGATGGTTAAGTTTCCTAGCCATAGACATGAGTTGTCATTTGATGAACGGGATCACATCATTAGAGAATGATGTGATTGACAAGACCCATCCGTTAGCTTAGCATTATGATCGTTGAGTTTTATTGCTATTGCTTTCTTCATGACTTATAAACGTTCCTCTGACTATGAGATTATGCAACTCCCGAATACCGGAGGAACACTTAGTGTGCTATCAAACGTCACAACATAACTGGGTGATTATAAAGATGCTCTACAGGTGTCTCCGATGGTGTTTGTTGAGTTGGCATAGATCGAGATTAGTATTTGTCACTCCGATTGTCGGAGAGGTATCTCTGGGCCCTCTCGGTAATGCACATCACTATAAGCCTTGCAAGCAATGTGACTAATGAGTTAGTTGCAGGATGATGCATTAGGGGACAAGTAAAGAGACTTGCCGGTAACAAGATTGAACTAGGTATTGAGATACGACGATCGAATCTCGGGCAAGTAACATACCGATGACAAAGGGAACAACGTATGTTGTTATGCGGTTTGACCGATAAAGATCTTCATAGAATATTGATGTCTACTACGCAACCTTCTTCTTGTAGACGTTGTTGGGCCTCCAAGTGCAGAGGTTTGTAGGACAGTAGCAAATTTCCCTCAAGTGGATGACCTAAGGTTTATCAATCCGTGGGAGGCGTAGGTTGAAGATGGTCTCTCTCAAACAACCCTGCAACCAAATAACAAAAAGTCTCTTGTGTCCCCAACACACCCAATACAATGGTAAATTGTATAGGTGCACTAGTTCGGCGAAGAGATGGTGATACAAGTGCAATATGGATGGTAGATGTAGGTTTTTGTAATCTGAAATTATAAAAACAGCAAGGTAACTAATGATAAAAGTGAGCACAAACGGTATTGCAATGCTAGGAAACAAGGCCTAGGGTTCATACTTTCACTAGTGCAAGTTCTCTCAACAATAATAACATAATTGGATCATATAACTATCCCTCAACATGCAACAATGAGTCACTCCAAAGTCACTAATAGCGGAGGACAAACGAAGAGATTATGGTAGGGTACGAAACCACCTCAAGGTTATTCTTTCTGATCGATCTATTCAAGAGTTCGTACTAGAATAACACCTTAAGACACAAATCAACCAAAACCCTAATGTCACCTAGATACTCCAATGTCACCTCAAGTATCCGTGGGTATGATTATACGATATGCATCACACAATCTCAGATTAATCTATTCAACCAATAGAAAGAACTTCAAAGAGTGCCCCAAAGTTTCTACCGGAGAGTCAAGACGAAAACGTGTGCCAACCCCTATGCATAAGTTCACGAGGTCACGGAACCCGCAAGTTGATCACCAAAACATACATCAAGTAGATCACGTGATATCCCATTGTCACCACAGATAAGCACATGCAAGACATACATCAAGTGTTGTCAAATCCTTAAAGACTCAATTCGATAAGATAACTTCAGAGGGAAGACTCAATCCATTACAAGAGAGTAGAGGGGGAGAAACATCATAAGATCCAACTATAATAGCAAAGCTCGCAATACATCAAGATCGTGCCAAATCAAGAACACGAGAGAGAGAGAGAGAGAGAGAGATCAAACACATAGCTACTGGTACATACCCTCAGCCCCGAGGGTGAACTACTCCCTCCTCGTCATGGAGAGCGCTGGGATGATGAAGATGGCCACCGGTGAGGGTTCCCCCCTCCGGCAGGGTGCCGGAACAGGGTCCCGATTGGTTTTTCATGGCTACAAAGGCTTGCGGCGGCGTAACTCCCGATCTATTGTGTTCCCCGATGTTTTTAGGGTATATGGACATATATAGGCGAAAGAAGTCGGTCAGGGGAGCCACGAGGGGCCCACGAGGGTGGGGGCGCGCCCAGGGGGTAGGGCGCTCCTCCCTGCCTTGTGGCTTCCTCGAAGCTTCCCTGACGTCTACTCCAAGTCTCCTGGATTGCTTCCGTTCCAAAAATAACTCTCCCGAAGGTTTCATTCCGTTTGGACTCCATTTGATATTCCTTTTCTTCGAAACACTGAAATAGGCAAGAAAACAGCAATTTGGTATGGGCCTCCGGTTAATAGGTTAGTCCCAAAAATAATATAAAAGTGTTTAGTAAAGCCCATAAACATCCAAAACAGATAATATAATAGCATGAATACTTCATAAGTTATAGATACGTTGGAGACGTATCAAATATGTAGGAGCCAATATGAGCATCCAGGTTCCGCTATTGGTTATTGACCGGAGATGTGTCTCGGCCATGTCTACATAGTTCTCGAACCCGTAGGGTCCGCACGCTTAACGTTTGATGACGATTTGTATTATGAGTTATGTGATTTGATGTACCGAAGGTTGTTCGGAGTCCCGGATGAGATCATGGACATGAGGAGGAGTCTCGAAATGGTCGAGACATAAAGATTGATATATTGGAAGGTTATATTCGGACACCGGAAAGGTTCCGAAGTGTATCGGGCATTTTTCGGAGTACCAGGAGGTTACCGGAACCCCCCAGGGAGTCTATGGGCCTTATTGGGCCATAGTGCAGAAAGAGGGCAGCAAGCAAGGTGTGGTGCGCGCCCCCCTAGGCCCAAACCGAATTGGTTTAGGGTTTGGGGGGCGGCCCCCTCTTTCCTTCTCCCCTCCTCCTCTTTCCTCCTTCTCCTAGTAGGAATAGGAAAGGGGGGCCAAACCTACTTGGAGTAGGATTGCCCCCCCTTGGCGCGCGCCTCCTCCTAGGCCAAACTTCTCCTCCCTCCCTCCTTTATATACATGGGGAGGGGGCACCCCAAAGACACACCAAGATTTGTCTTAGCCGTGTGCGGTGCCCCCCTCCATAGTTACACACCTCGGTCATATCGTCGTAGTGCTTAGGCGAAGCCCTGCGCCGGTAACTTCATCATCACCGTCACCACGCTGTCGTGCTGACGGAACTCTCCCTCGGCCTCAACTGGATCAAGAGCTTGAGGGACGTCATCGAGCTGAACGTGTGCTGAACGCGGAGGTGCCGTACGTTCGGTACTTGGATCGGTTGGATCACGAAGACGTTCGACTACATCAACCACATTACTAAACGCTTCCGCTTTCGGTCTACAAGGGTACGTGGACACACTCTCCCCGCTCGTTTCTATGCTTCTCCTAGATAGATCTTGCGTGATCGTAGACAAAATTTTTGAAATACTACGTTCCCCAACACGTACACCTATATAAGGGGAGGTAGGGGCCTCCCAAGTTGGCATCCAAAATATCTCAAGATCTCATACGAGACACCAATCAATACAATCAGACATGCTGGATATATGGTATTACCTCCACCACGAGGGCCTAAACCTGGGTAAAAATCCATGGACTTGATGGACTCTGTCCTTGATGTCATCGATTTATAACATGACTGCATTCGATTTACGCATGGCGCACTCGATTTAGCCATCGAATCTACCTCTCGGCTTCAATTTGGAACTCGATTTAGGCATATTTGATTAGGGATCTAAGTGGTTCGAACGGGGTTGAGTAGGATTTTCACTCGCGGCAGTATAATCGAGCTTATACATCCATTCAAATCCAACCCAACAAGCTTAGAACCTAGCCGCAGCGAGCCTGGAGGATCTTGATACGTCTTCAATGAATCTATAATTTTTGTATTGTTCCATGCTATTATAGTATCAATCTTGAATGTTTTATATAACATTTTGTGGTATTTTATATCATTTTTAGGCTAACCTATTAACCCAGTGCCAAGTGCCAGTTTTTGTTTTCTGTTTGTTTTTGGTTTTCTTGGAAATCAGTACCAAACGGAGTCCAAACGCTATGAAACTTTTTGATGATTTTTTCTGGACTAAAGAGACCCTAGAAGCTTCGAGAGGAGACCAGACGAGAAGCGAGGAGACGGCAAGGCAACAAGGCACGCCCTGATGCCTTGTGGGCTCCTCGTGGCTCCGTCTGACCTAACTCCACCTCTATAAATTCTCTAAAATCGGGAAACCAATAGAGAGCCACCCAAAAAACTTTTTTCACCGCCGCAAGTTTCTGTTCTTCCGCGATCCTATCTAGAGGCCTTTTCTGGTACTCTTCCGAAGGGGGGATCGATCATAGAGGGCTTCTAGATCATCCTTGCTGCTCTCCGATGATGCATGAATAGTTCACCACAGACTTACGGGTCCATAGCTAGTAGCTAGATGGCTTCTTCTCTCTCTTTGATCTTCAATGCAATGTTCTCCTCGATATTCTTGGAGTTCTATCCAATATAATATTCTTTTGCGCTGTGTTTGTTGGGATCCGATGGATTGTGGATTTATGATCTGAATATTTATGAATATTAATTGAGTCTTCTCTGAACTCTTTTATGCATGATTGTTATAGCTTTGTATTTCTCTCTGATCTGTCTGTTTGGTTTGGCCAACTAGATTGATTTATCTTCAGTGGGAGAGGTGTTTTGTAGTGGGTTCAATCTCACGGTGCTTTATATCCCAGTAAGTAGGGGACAAGACACGTATTTGTATTGTTGCCATTAAGGATAAAACAACGGGGTTTATTCATATTGATTGTGTTTACTCTGTCTACATCATGCCATCTTGCTTAAGGCATTACTCTGTTTTATACTTAATATCCGAGATGCATGCTAGATAGCAGTTGATGGGTGGAGTAATAGTAGTAGATACAGGAAGGAGTCGGTCTACTTGTCTCGGACGTGATGCCTATATACATGATCATTACCTTGAATATCGTCATAACTATGCATTTTTCTATCAATTTCCCAACAGTAATTTGTTTACCCACCATATGCTATGTGTTCGAGAGAGAAGCCTCTAGTGAAAACTATGGCCCCCGGGTCTACTTTTATCATATATAAAAACACAAAAATACCTTGCTGTAATTTTCTATTTTATTTTATCTTTATAATTTATCTATCTACCACTATGAGATTTCTTCCTTGCGGGTAACCACCAAGGGATTGACAACCCACTTGTTTGCGTTGGGTGTAAGTATTTGCTTTTGAGTGTGCAGGTGCTGTTCACGAGGCTTTGTGTGATTCTCCTACTGGATTGATGACCTTGGTTCTTAACTGAGGGAAATACTTATCTCTATTGTACTGCGTCATCCTCTCCTCTTCGGGGAAATCCCAACGTAACTCACAAGTAGAAAATCCCTGACCACAAGGGCATTTCATGGCAGCCTAGCTGAGGATCCCTGACCACCATCTCCACGGCTTCAGCATTATCAGCATCCTCATCCTCGTTGTCATCCAGAAGGATGGTGGTCGGCACCACAACATCGACCGCCTGGTCAGCAGGAGTCCTGATAGACATGTACTTGGCCCACCTAGCTCTCTGACCTGGATCAGCCGATTCAGCCTCATTCTTCACCACAGTAGTATGTCATGTGACATAGCGCCTTTCGTTGGATCATGTATCAGCCTCTTCAATTCCGTCTTCGCCGCCTTCAACAGCACAACGTCTGCCTCTTTATGCAGCTCGCCCATGCTCTTGAACCAAGAGCACACCTCCATTGACTCACGAACTTCATGTTGTCACTGAGCGAGCACCCAAGGATGAATGCCCTCCATCCAGGATTGTTGGGGAAGAGGCTGGGAAAGGGGGAGGGGTTCGTGTCAGTGGAGCGGTGGTGAGACACACACACACAGGGGGGAGGGGGAGAGAGTTGTGGAAGAGGAGACGGTAGAAGACAGAGAGAGATGAGTTGAAGATGTAGTGTGGTGGTAGATAAGTAGGGGCTTTGGAGGTTCAAGCAGTAGGTAGGTGGTTGACATGAATGAATGCTTAAGATGAAGTGTAATAGATTTTTTGCATACTTCCATTGATGTTGTTCGTATGTGGATTACATTTTGTCCCTCCATTCACCTCAGGTTCTTATATTCGATGCAGATCGACAATGGTGCTTCGAGGAACTCCTCCGAGGGCTAGGAGGCTGTGACTGACAAGAAGGGCAAGGAGGTGGTCGAGCTCGACAGCGCTCCCAAGAGGCCAAAGAACTATGACCATGTCCATGAGGATGCCGACCCAAGCCACTTCTACATGATCATCCTTGTACCCCAAGCTGGAGTGTCTTCCAGTGACTATCGAGTTCACCAAAGCACTTGATCGTCGTCCCAGAGGAATTCATGCTAACAACAAGGATCGGTTACGCTTAGAGGGTGACGGTCCGAACACTGCATCTGCCTAGAACAGAGCTGCAACCAAATACAATGTGTGCGTTTCTACTAAGCCATGTTGGAGGGGATGCAAGCAAACAACAGAACATGTGTTTTTTGCCCGTTTTCACTCAGCCGGGCTGAGTCAGGCTACATATGTAAAGTGCCCAAAATCTATGCATTCTACCAAATGCGCCCTTGGTGCACCTCCCACAGGCCACGATCTCACCGACGGAATGACTTCCACAACCTCGTAATCTTGTGCCCAGTAGTTAAGGCATCTCCAAGGGAGACCCTTGAAGCTCCGGTATATGTCTGGGTTGTAATGTCTGAACCGCTTGTAGCAACTTTTGTCATTTAATGGAGACTCCATCGATCCGCGAAGTTGTCCGGATGTCCGTTTTCCGACAAAACCAAGACAAACATGGGGGTTATACCGGTGTCCGAACATCCACTTGACCAACAAAAAGCCACCACGTGACCCTCCTCTCTTTTCTCTCTCCGCACATGCATAGTCCCCTCCTCTCTCTCTCCTTCCAACCGGATAAATAAGGATTAATTCGTGACAAGGGTTGAATGTCTCTCTCCCGCATCATACCCGTGGACCATGTGCGGACATAAAAACGGACAAATACCGGAGCTATTTGCCGTCTCCCTTGAGATGCCCTTAGTTCTTTTGTAAGACCGTGTGCCCTACAACCGTGGATGGGTTTCTTTACCCTCTCTTCTTTCAATATTTGATCCGCATGCTTGTGCTTATTTTAGAAGAGAAAAATCATGATAGGAGCAAATATACTGCTCAGAAATGCTTATTTTAGAGGAGAAAAATCATGATAAGAGCAAATATACTGCTCAGAGATACGGTACATAAAGAGTTAATTAAGGTAAAACGAGGCGATATTATATTGTCAAAGTTTCGAAGTGTTGAGATCGCGCGAAACATGTCCTAGCTAGTCTGTTATAAGTAGTTTATCCAACCTGCAGGCTTCAGAGCTAGCATGCCACGTCGGCGCCTCGGCGGCGGCAACAGCGTAGCTTCGACTAGGTCCTGCCGGCCGGATGAAGACGTGGGCGTCACAGCGAGACACGGCCGACGCGCCCGGCCTACCGTTAGGACTTAGTAACGCGAGCATGTACGAAGCTACGAGAAACTGGCGTTGCGACGACGATGGTCCTCCTCCGTGGTCGTCACGATCTCCTCTAGGTCGTTGGCCCGCTGCGGCGGCGGCGCGGTGGGCGTGCTGGAGCTACCGGCGCGCTGCTCCGTCGCCCTCGCCTGCGCCGCGGCCTCCTCGGTTGCGGGGCCACGTCCGCTGTGCCGCTTCTTGTTGAGAAACGGGATCCGGAGGTGCGAGTGCGGGTGTTGGTGCGGGTGCGGGTTCGGATGAGCCGGCAGCGACGTCGCCTTCTTCTTCACGTCCGTCGCCCAGCTGTGCACGGACACGTGTACGTGCTCGCCGAACGCCTGCAGCTTGATGTCGCCGCCCATCTGATATGATCGACCATCCATAACGATATTACGACCAGCTACTAGCTAAGCAATCAAGCAGTGTTCTTGGTGAAATTAATGGTGTAACGAGAGCGTACGTGGGTGACAATGGCGTACAGCGGCAGGGTGCTGTAGCTGCAGAGCACCTGAACGATGATGCTGAATATTTGACACAGAAAAAGAATTGTCCGTTAGTTGCCGTAGCTAACGGGAAAAAGATAGTGGAGGTTTTGTACTAACCCAATAGCAAGTCTGGGGAGTGCATATGATCTGTTCTCCATGATGCATGAATCGAACCCATATGTTGCCTGCAAACGTACCAGTCAGATATCCCCATGCTTCTTTAATTGTATGCATTTAGTACAGACTGCAGACTAAAGGCAGTTTGTAATTTCAGGACATACCAGGACCCAGAAGAAAAATGCCATCTCAAAGGAGTTCTGGAACAAGATGAAATGGATCAGATGGAGGACGGCCCTAGGGTGGCTAAACCAAAAGTGCTCCTTGCATGGCTTCGTCCATGGGTTTCCTGATGCTTCATCAGAACAATCCGCTGCTTCTTGAGCCAATCGAGTGCTGATGTACTCCAGCTTAGTGCCAACAATAAGCAGAAGCTGCAGGTTTATTTACCCAGAGCAGTAAGAAACTCTTCCATGGAGGTAACTGGAGAATGTATTTACTAGAGTGCCATGGATTTGTTAAGGTACTTACAATCAAGGGCAAGAAAGACAGCCAGAAGTATGTGTGCCACCCTGCATTGACAGTAGATCAAGAACTAACAGTGAGAAAGAAAAGAAAAAAAAGCATGCTAGTTCAAACAATTCCAACACAAACTACTTGTTAAGTTGTTATTGTGGTTCTGAGTTGTTCTAATCAAGTAGCATAACTTGCGCTGCCGGACATGACGATCACAAACATGGTTAAAAGTCTAAATTGTGTTGTTCTCCTAGGATCTGTGTATCTTTGGGCAAACAAATATACGAGGGGACTTTTCTCAGTTTAGGAGTTACCATTTATATTCAGCAGCAGGAAGACGATAACGAAAAGCCATAGGTACCAGCTGCATGCATGTGAGCATCATTAGGTAAACCAAACTAATTTTATTTATGCAATCCAAGTTGGAACTTTACCCAATACTAACCTGATTCCAACTACTTCTTTGAAATCATGCTCAAGGGCACGAACCATGTACTTGTGGAAATCAAAGTCTGGGCGATTTGGGTAGTGCCGCTGGGAGGGGGGAATGGCAAGTATCCTATTAGTTCAGTAGGAAAACCAGGACACTCATGATTGTGCAGAAGTCACTGAACAGTACGTCTTAGTATCTTACCAGAACAAAAGCTGATCTGAGTACTTGATAATCTGGTTTACCGACAGAATTATAAAACTGCTTGAAGAATGCAATCTGAAATCATATGGGAATAAAACCTTTGAAATCATCATAAATATAATATACCGAGTTCAAAATTTGAATTTGGGGAAATTTTGTAACTGAAAGAATGCCTCATATAGCACAGAAATATTGCAATAACTATGCAGAGGCTATGATACTCGGCCATAATAAATGTTTTACTGTGGTCAGTTCATTGCAGTTAAGGCTATATTAGTGTTTGGTTTGGTCATGATATTCTTGTTGCAGAGAGACCTGAAATAACAAAACAAAGTGCAACACCACACTGCACTTCATGCACATGCTATGAGAATATCGTCATGTCATAGTAGCTTTCCAGATCATTGTTATCCTTAGCTGACAATGAACCATCTTCAAGTGTTCTACTCACGTTTTGCAAATAAAAATTTGACCACACATTGAATATTCCGTAACGTGCTGGGATGCCTTCCCCTATTTAATTTCATATATGCAGCCATGGCGTTTAAGATGTAAAATATGATTTGTTAGCACGTTTCTCTTGCGAAAATAAATTGATAACCCCTTAAAAGCAGCTTAAGTTTACTTGGGTAAACCCAAATAATTCTCATGCAATTGTCATTTGTATTACGAATTAAGGATTTACAATTGACTTTATAACAAAAGAGAAGCATAAGTGCATAATAAGAGGGTTATATTACTTACAATCCATCTTACAGCAGATGGTTTCATCCAGCCTGGCCTCTTTTCACGCTCGTTGAGTCTTCCTTGTTGAATTTCTTTCTCCCATTTATTCCATGTTCTCATCTACAAGAGCTTACCCTAAATTTGTTACCTTCACTATCATGTCGCGTGAACTACGTATTCATCCCCAGTAATAGTTATACCTTAGCTCCACCAAGTAACAGCGTTGTAACACAGAACAAAACATGCACCACACCAAGTACAAAGATAAAGATGTGCAGCTGATGCAGAGCCTCTTCAGATAGCATGGGAACTTCACCCTGCATAAGGACAAGAATGATGTTTCAGAATGACCAATCTGGCAAATATTCTTTGCGATTCTTGGGACAGGCAATGTCTAGCAATTACCATTAAACAGAAGTGATTATGTTTTGCTAGTCAGAATACTACATCAGCAGTACTATCAAAGGAAAACAGTATTCACTGAAGCTACAAGCAGATATTTAGGTAATAATGAACCACACTAAACTTGAAGACAGCACTATCTTCACAGTTCATGGTCTACCTTTCTCTTGCAGAGTTTGGCAGCATCTTCTCTGGCTTTGGACTCTTCAATGCATGGAAGCATGATTCGTGCAGCGCTCTCCGGGATGCAAATGCGATTGATGAGATTTTGACAGACGCTTAGTAGGAAGGAAATGAAACCCAGAATCATCAACTCTGCACAAGTAACCAATAAATAGATTAGGCAAGACGAACAAACAGTTTTATACAGCAGGAATGAACTGGTACGAGACATTCTGCTTTGTGTGTCATGGAAACTTTTGTTGGTTGGTATCTGATGTTACTCTCCATATTTATTACAATCAGTTCAGCCATTGCAATTTTAATCAGGAAACAAGTAGCACATATACAGATCATCAGAAGATCTGTATCTTCAGGTTCTAGCAGCCATGGTGCTTGAGATAATTGATGAGGTAAAATTTTGCTGTGATATCGAAAAGATAAAAGGAAGTTATGCAGCAATCTAACTAAATCCGAGGATAATGCTACCTTCTTTGACTCTCTGCAAGGCTGAGAATAGTGCTTCTTGCCCATTGAATTTGAGCACCTGCAGAGAGAAAGGTTTCTTATTAGCATATCATCGAAAACTTCAACAGGAAGACTAAATATGCTTTAGAAACGTAACAGAGATTATAACAGGAATGGGAAGCAGATAGGTAGGGAGGGAGCAGGTCGGGGTGCGCCGTGCCTTGCCGAGACGGTGGAGCAGGCGCTCGGCGGCGAGGGAGATGGCGACGATGACGAGGCAGACGGAGGCGACCACCCACGTCGGCGTGAGCGCCAGCGACTGCGCCTCCTCCTCCTGCCCCATCTCCTCCTCCTTCTCCTCTCCCGCCTTGCCGAGCCGAAGCCGCTACCCGCACCATGTGGCTGATATAGGAGGAGGCAGGCACGCCGGTGGTGGGGAATCACGGCACTGCAGCAGCGACCTGCGCGGCGGCCCACTCCACGGGCCGGTCCTGCGGCGGGGACAGCGCCCCCGGGGGTCCCGCGAGCGCCCTTTGTCCCGGCGCGGCGCGGGCTGGGCGCCGCACGTGACCGTGCGCCCGGCCTCTCGACTCCCGTCGCTGTCGTCCCCCGCGAGGCGCCAGGCCTCGCTTCGCTTTCGAGTTTTGTTCCCGCCTGTGGAACTCGTGAGCGGCCGGCGCGTTTCGGGACTTCGACGGCGAGAGCAGGAAGAAGACGCCAAAGGAAAAAAAAAAAGGAACGATGCGCGCACGTGTCCCGTCAGGTATCAAAATGTTTGGACGGGAATCGCCTTCGTGGTGATAGATGGATGGATGGATGGAGGCAGTGAACCGTCGACGAATTCTGTGGCTCCTGTGACGTTGCCTTTGTGTACGTCAGGCCATGAAAACCTAGATTTGTGGTAACTTTTACCTTACTATATGTTCCGACTGGATTAGTTGCTTCTAGTTTGGATCTGGTTGGTTTTTAAGATTACAGAGTTGAACTGGTTTTATTTGTTGAGCTTTCCAAAATGTCGCCGATATAGCGAAGTGAGCATAGCTTAAATGGTTAGTTTACTATATTTAATACATTGCTCTTTTTTTTTTGAATTCATTTAGACTTTTCGACAATGTTTCTTTAGTGGGAGACGAAATTCTCGTTGATTATTAGATGCCTGTGGAGACTTCGTCAATTTTAATATTTATTGACTCAGTCTTTCAAAAGAGTTCCCACGAGTAGGGTGAATATTTTTTATTCGGGGGAAAGCATAACATTTAATCAACCAGGGCCTTACAATCGTTTGAAATGATAATACTAATCTCCTCTGGGGAGTTTGCTAACCAACAAGCAGTGCGTTGGTGACTACGACCTAGAGCTGCCATAGCATGAGCAGCATTATTTTGTGATCTACAAATTTTCCGGAAATGTACAGGTCGCTCTTCGCCATCTCAGCGATCTCAGTCACCTGATACATGTTACTAGAGCGCTCTGTAGGACAGCTTGATGATTTCGGAGCAATCCGTTTCCACCTGAAGCGGTAGTTGAGTCCAGTGTAGCGCCAGTCGTAGGCCCTCGTCACACGCTGCAAGCTCAGCCTCAAGAGCACCCGAGCAGTTCAAGAGCGACCTGCAAGCCGCATAAATTACTGTACCTTTGTGGTCTCTGAGTATCATTCCAGCGCCCGCTGTTCCATCCGCTTGGACGAAGGATCCGTCGATGTTTAGCTTGGCAACACCACATGGTGGGGGAATCCAATTTACAATCTTCACTAGGGTCGTCCTAGCTCCCTTATGACTTGCCTGGCCTGAGAAAATAACAGCCTGTTTACCCTTCAACACATTCACCTCCTAGTGTTGTTTAATCAGTAGCAACGATTCCATATAGCTGCATAGGAATTTCTTCAAGGCCTCAACCGGGATGATTGGCTTGTTATGGGTAAGCTCATTGCGGACATGCCATATACGCCATAATAACATGAGGAACAACATCCTTTGTGTCTCATTGAGCTGCTGAATACACAACAGCAACCATTCTGGTTCTGTACCTTCGAGAAGGTCATCAGCTGGAAGGTCCCAGACCAATCTCATGACAGTCCATAAGTTACGAGCATGTGGGCATCGAACCAGCGCATGAAAATTTGACTCTGTTTCCTAACCGCATATGGTACAAATCCCATCATGCTCCAATTGTCTACGTCGTTTATTTTCCTTTGTAGCCAACGCCCCCCTTGCTGCCTTCCATGCAAACACACACACCTTTGGAGGAGCACCACAACTCCACAACATTTTCCACGCCGGTCTTGACCCATCTGGTCGTACACTTGATTCACCTACACCCTGCACATCCATAACTCTATCACGAGCCATGTTATAAGCCGACTTGACAGAGAAAATTCCGTGCTTATCCGGGTACCAGGCAATACAGTCATCGTTCATTCTTCTCGAGGCCTTGACTTTCAGAATCTCATCTACGTCAACCTGGAAAAAATGATGCCTGGGTAATGGAACATTCCATGCTCCATCAGCCACCAAAAAATCTGCAACCCATTTAAGTCTGCATCTACGCTTGGGAGTGATCGGCCTATAGGTCGGTCCTCTAGGGATCCAGGGATCTCTCCAAGCACGGATACTTGCCCCATTCCCTACCCGCCATATGTACCCTTGTTTGACCAGCTCGAGTCCATGCTCAATAGCCTGCCAAGTTGTTGATCTGTTACCTGTAAACACAGTATCAGTAATGACACCCTCGGGGTGAATGTTGCCCATATACAAAGAAAGTGATATGCAAACTTTCACTGAGATGTTGAATGCAAAAGGTTCTTTTCAGCTAAGATTTTGATGTTCGCCTAGTGAAAAAGGCATACCCCTACTTGGAGCAGATTTTCTAGGACACATCCCGCGTGAACAATTTTTCTAGAGCATATCCATAACCAGCCAAATTTTGAGTGACGGGTCAAGAATTCTATCCTCTTTGCTCCACATATGTGATTGTCATGTCGGTATATGCAAATCGACTGCTCATCCCTTCACTCCACATGGTTCCCTCCTATAGATTTTTAAACGTCACAGTTGCACAATGAGACATATTCAAGGCATACTTAACAACAAGAGTGCAATTCTTAAGATGTGTTTTAAGATAATTTCTCTTATAAAAGATGAGTTTGAATTTATTTTTCATAAACATTCAAATTTGAAAAGCAAGTATGAAACGAAATTGAAGGAAACACCAACTTACAAAAGCAAAGATTCAAAATCCTTGTAGTCTGCTCACATCCAAGCTAGCATTGGTCGCAATGGCGCAACTGCCGAATTAGTTCAAATAAGTTTATATGGCCAAGACAGTGTTCAAGAACTAGGAGAAATACCATACTTGAAAGTACCGATTACAAAGTGAGTGGTGGTTCCAAACACAAAAAGGTACCGCCTTTTCTTCAAAGACAGAATATATAAGAAGTACTGATAAAAACAGTTGCTCAATTGTATTATTTCAAATATAGCAGATCTTGGAATGAGAATTTGTATAAAAGCGCTATGCCATAGCCGCAGTTCTGAGCAACTGAAAATGGGTTTGATCTATGAGTATGAACAACCCTAAGGTTAGAGAAACACATACAAAGATTGGTAAGGAAGTGGATTTTAGATAACTTTGGCTTAGGATCTATTCTTGTAGTTCATACCAAAGTACTTGCTTGAGCCCATCTTTGTAGTGCGGTTGTCCTATATTCAATGTGAATCTTGGATGACTAAAAAATACATGCTAAAATCTTGAGGATGACAATAACTAGAAAAGTTGTTTGTGGGGCCACCGATGATCTTCACATATAGCCGAGCACATGTATGGTTGTACATGAAAAATAGTTCTAAGTTCTAACCCCTGAAATAAACTAATTGAAATCATTAATCCTCTCAAGTGATTTTCATAAATCATCAAACTCGCTAGGGTATAATAAATATGCACTTTCAACTCTTTAGACATATATTATTAAGAAATTACATGAACTTGGATCAGGATGTGTTTGATGGCACATGAAAAATAAAGGATTGTTACTAGAGGTTTAAGTGGATGACTCTTTTTGCCTCCAAAGTAGTATTCAAGGAATTCTTATGAAAATTTGTAAGGATTCTAATCTTGTAAGTCAAACGACAAATGTAGTGAAATTACATAAGAATTCAAATCCTTACAAAATCACATGGAATTCCTTGAATCAATGAGGCCATAAATGTGCTAGGACTATTTATGAAGTTTCATAATTGTTTAAATTTCTCTGGAAACTTTCAATTTTCAGTTGGGATTCAATCAAATGGTAGTTCGAATTTTGAATTTTGATTCTAACGCGGCCTGATTCATGATAGCAGGGTTTGGTGACACTAAAGCGATAGTTTTCATGCATGTGGCCTCATGAGTGGGACCAGTCAAGAATCATTGGTACGAACTGTTGAGTATATGTGTTATGTGCATATTGTGTATTGGGCCCGCCTCCTAGTTCTTTGTATAGTTGAGGTCTATGGCCCACCTTTGTACATCATATATACGTGCCTATGCACGAGAGCAATACTACGTGCAATTCCCACAACATACATGGTATCAGTTTTTAGGTTCTAACCCTAGTCTTCCATTGCCGCCGCCGTCGCGCTCCTCCGCGCCGCCGCCGCCGCAACCTAGCCGCCGCCTCTTGCGCACCTCCCGCGCTGGCCGCCGCTCGCGTGCTCCCCAGCTGCTGCCCCGATCACCCGCTGGCCGCTGCAGCCCGCTGGCTCGATCGATCCAGCCCGCCAGCACGCCGCTGCTTGATGACCCACAAGTATAGGGGATCTATCGTAGTCCTTTCGATAAGTAAGAGTATCGAACCCAACGAGGAGCAGAAGGAAATGACAAGCAGTTTTCAGTAAGGTATTCTTTGCAAGCACTGAAATTATCGGTAACAGATAGTTTTATGATAAGGTAATTCGTAACGGGTAACAAGTAATAAAAGTAAACAAGGTGCAGCAAGGTGGCCCAATCCTTTTTGTAGCAAAGGACAAGCCTGGACAAACTCTTATATAAAGGAAAGCACTCCCGAGGACACATGGGAATTATTGTCAAGCTAGTTTTCATCATGCTCATATGATTCGCGTTCGTTACTTTGATAATTTGATATGTGGGTGGACCGGTGCTTGGGTACTGCCCTTCCTTGGACAAGCATCCCACTTATGATTAACCCCCCTCGCAAGCATCCGCAACTACGAAAGAAGAATTAAGGTAAACCTAACCATAGCATGAAACATATGGATCCAAATCAGCCCCTTACGAAGCAACGCATGAACTAGGGTTTAAGCTTCTGTCACTCTAGCAACCCATCATCTACTTATTACTTCTCAATGCCTTCCCCTAGGCCCAAACAATGGTGAAGTTTCATGTAGTCGGCGTTCACATAACACCACTAGAGGAAAGACAACATACATCTCATCAAAATATCGAACGAATACCAAATTCACATGACTACTTATAACAAGACTTCTCCCATGTCCTCAGGAACAAACGTAGCTACTCACAAATCATATTCATGTTCATAATCAGAGGGGTATTAATGTGCATAAAGGATCCGAACATATAATCTTCCACCGAATAAACCAATTAGCATCAACTACAAGGAGTAATCAACACTACTAGCAACCCACAGGTACCAATCTGAGGTTTGGAGACAAAGATCGGATACAAGAGATGAACTAGGGTTTGAGAGGAGATGGTATTGGTGAAGATGTTGATGGAGATTGCCCCCCTCCTGATGAGAGGATCGATGGTGATGACGATGGTGGCGATTTCCCCCTCCCGGAGGGATGTTTCCCCGGCAGAACAGCTCCGCCGGAGCCCTAGATTGGTTTCGCCAGGTTCCGCCTTGAGACGACGGTGCTTCGTCCCAAAAGCTTCCTTCTGATTTTTTTCAGGGCAAAAGACACCTTATACCAGAAGATGGGCATCAGGGGGCTGCCAGGTGGCCCACGAGGCAGGGGGCGCGCCCAGGGGGTAGGGCGCGCCCTCCACCCTCGTGGACGGTGGGTGGCCCCCCTCTGGTGCTTTCTTCGCCCGATATTTTTAATATATTCCAAAACTGACTTTCGTAGAGTTTCAGGACTTTTGGAGTTGTGCAGAATAGGTCTCTAATATTTGCTCCTTTTCCAGCCCAGAATTCCAGCTGCCGGCATTCTCCCTCTTCATGTAAACCTTATAAAATAAGAGAGAAAGGGCATAAGTATTGTGACATAATGTGTAATAACAGCCCATAATGCAATAAATATCGATATAAAAGCATGATGCAAAATGGACGTATCAACTCCCCCAAGCTTAGACCTCGCTTGTCCTCAAGCGGAAGCCGATATAGAAAATTATGTCCACATGTTTAGAGATAGAGGTGTCGATAAAATAAAATACGGACATGAGGGCATCATGATCATTCTTAGAATAGCAACATATATAAATATTGTCATATGATTTCTTATGTTGAAGTAACAATCTATTCACAATGTAAAGTATGAATCAGAAACTTCACTGAAAACTAACAAACTATAATCTCAGTCATTGAAGCAATTGCAATTTATCATAACATCGGAAAGAGTCAATATAAGAGCTTTTCAGCAAGTCCACATACTCAACTATCATTTAGTCTTTCACAATTGCTAACACTCACGCAATACTTATAGGTATGAAGTTTTAATCAGACACAGAGAAAGATAGGGGCTTATAGTTTTGTCTCCCAACCTTTTACCTCAAGGGTAACGTCAACAATAATGCTTTATGAAAACCCACATCCAATTGGATATATATATCAGGATCTTTCCAACACATAGTGCTTGCCAAAGGATAAAGTGTAAAAAGGAAAGGTGAAGATCACCATGACTCTTTTATAAGGTATAAGACAAAAATAAAAGATAGGCCCTTCGCAGAGGGAAGCAGAGGTTGTCATGTGCTTTTATGGTTGGATGCACAAAATCTTAATGCAAAAGAACGTCACTTTATATTGCCACTTGTGATAGGGACCTTTATTATGCAGTCTGTCGCTTTTATTTCTTCCATATCACAAGCTCGTATAAAGCTTATTTTCTCCACACTAATAGATCATACATATTTAGAGAGCAATTTTTATTGCTTGCAACAATGACAACTTACTTGAAGGATCTTACTCCATCCATAGGTAGATATGGTGGACTCTCATGGCAAAACTGGGTTTAAGGATATTTGGAAGCACAAGTAGTATCTCTACTTGGTGCAAAGAATTTGGCTAGCGTGAGGGGGAAAGGTAAGCTCAACATGTTGGATGATCCATGACAATATAATTTATTTCGGATATAAGAAGACATAACCCATTACGTTGTCTTCCTTGTCCAACATCAACTTTTTAGCATGTCATATTTTAATGAGTGCTCACAATCATAAAAAATGTCCAAGATAGTATATTTATATGTGAAAACCTCTCTTTCTTTATTACTTCCTATTAATTTCAACGATGACCAAAACTACGTTTGTCAACTCTCAACAACTTCTATTCATCATACTCTTTATATGTGAAGTCATTACTCTCCATAAGATCAATATGATCTCTTTATTTCTTTTTATTCTTTCCTTTTCTTTTATTCCCTCAAGATCATAGCAAGATAACCAAGCCCTCAACTCAAGACTAATCTTTATTATATATAGCTCACGGACTCGATTACATAGATAAGGATCAACATAAAAACTCAAAGCTAGATCATACTAAACTTTATTCTACTAGATCAAGATATAACCAAAAGGATCGAACTAAGAAAAACGGTAAAGATAGAAGGTGGTGGTGATACGATACCGGGGCACCTCCCCCAAGCTTGACAGTTGCCAAGGGGAGTGCCCATACCCATGTGTTTATGTCTCTTTCTTCGGAGGTGGTGATGATGGAGTTGTTGATGATGTAGGCTTGTCGTCCATCTTCCAAGGAATAGGCTCACCATCATAGAAATATGATCGAGTCTCCGGGATCCTCAAATCTGCAGCCAAACTCATCCTCTTGAATCTATATTCATACTCACAGTTTTGGTTTTGTAGGTCATAGATCTGGGCTTGGAGGTGCTCGATTTTCTCGTGAAGCTTGAAGATGGTCTCCCCAATGTTCTTGGCATCCGGCTTGTGGTTGTTGGTGAACTCCGCGATCATCATGTGGTTGGCGTTGAGTCCGCGTTCCACCATCCCCTAGCACTTGAAAACTTGTTGCTCCATTGCTTCGAGTCTTGTCTCCACGCTTCCGGTCCTCCTTGGTCCCTCAACATCACGGATGTGCAGCACCCCCTCACGCATCTCAATGGTTTGAGTGTGTTGCAGCACCTCCGCGAGGTAGGGGTTGATGACCTTCTCGAAAAATTTGTCCTTGGGGGCGCTTGAAGACGTCATGGTGATGTAGATCTGTCAGAAAAACAGCTCGAAACAAGAGCAGAGGATTGTGTCGTGGTACGATGGTCAAAACCTTCGGGAGATTATATACTGCATTTTTGCTGACCAACAGAAGTATCGTGCAAGAAAACGGAGTCCGGAGAGCACACGAGGTGCCCACGAGGCAGGGGGGCGCCCAGGGGGGTAGGGCGCGCCTTCCACCCTTGTGGATGCCTCGTGTCCCTTTCAAACTACTTCTTATTTTCCTATTTTCTTAAATATTCCAAAACGGAGAAAAATTGCTATTAGAACTGTTTCGGAGTCGCATTACTTACCGTACCACATACCTATTCCTTTTCAGAGTCTGAAACGTTCTGGAAAGTGTCCCTTATGTACTCCTCCGGGGTTACGGTATCAATAACATTGGTTTCAACATTTATGGGATTACCTGAGATATAATGTTTGATTCTTAGACCGTTCACCACCTTCAGATTTGTGCCTTCGAAGTTGTTGATTTTTATGGCACCGGAACGATAGACCTCCTCGATAACGTAAGGACCTTCCCATTTAGAGAGGAGTTTTCCTGCAAAAAATCTTAAACAAGAGTTGTATAACAGGACATAATCACCTACATTAAACTCACGCTTTTGTATCCTGTTGTCATGCCACCTTTTAACTTTTTCTTTAAACAGTTTGGCATTCTCATAGGCCTGGGTTCTCCACTCATCAAGTGAGCTAATGTCAAATAGTCTCTTCTCACCGGCAAGTTTCAAATCATAATTGAGCTCTTTAATGGCCCTTATGTTCTAGTTCGAGAGGTAAGTGACATGCTTTTCCATAAACCATTTTATACGGAGACATACCCATAGGATTTTTATATGCAGTTCTGTAGGCCCATAATGCATCATCAAGTTTCTTGGACCAATTCTTTCTAGATCTGTTAACAGTCTTTTGCAAAATTAATTTAATCTCTCTATTACTCAGTTCTACTTGACCACTAGACTGTGGGTGGTATGGAGATGCAATTCGATGATTAACATCATACTTAGCAAGCATTTTACGAAAACCATGAATAAAATGTGAACCACCATCGGTCATTAAGTATCTAGGGACTCCAAACCTCGGAAAAATAACTTCTTTAAGCATTTTAATAAAGGTGTTATGATCAGCACTACTAGTTGGAATAGCTTCTAACCACTTAGTAACGTAATCAATATCAACTAAAATATGTGTATACCCATTAGAGGAAGGAAACGGTCCCATATAATCAAAGCCCCAAACATCAAATGGTTCAATAACAAGTGAATAGTTCATAGGCATTTCTTGACGTCTACTAATATTACCAATTCTTTGACATTCATCACAAGACAAGACAAACTTACGGGCATCTTTGAAAAGAGTAGGCCAATAAAAACTGGATTGCAATACCTTATGTGCAGTTCTATCTCCAGCGTGGTGTCCTCCATAAGCCTCGGAGTGACACTTGCGTAGGATCTGTTCCTGTTCATGCTCAGGTACACAACGTCTAATAACACCATCTACTCCTTCTTTATAAAGGTGTGGGTCATCCCAGAACTAATGTCTTAAATCATAGAAAAACTTTTTCTTTTGCTGGTATGTGAAACTAGGTGGTATAAATTTAGCAACAATGTAATTAGCATAATCAGCATACCATGGAGCAGTACGAGAAGCATTTATGACAGCTAATTGTTCATCAAGAAAGCTATCATCAATAGGTAGTGGGTCATCAAGAACATTCTCTAACCTAGATAAGTTGTCTACAACAGGGTTCTCAGCTCCCTTTCTATCAATAATATGCAAATCAAATTCTTGTAGCAAGAGAACCCATCTAATAAGTCTAGGTTTAGCATATTTCTTTTCCATAAGGTATTTAATAGCAGCATGATCAGTGTGAACAGTTACTTTAGAATCAACGTTATAAGGTCTGAACTTATCACAAGCAAATACAACTGCTAAAAATTCCTTTTCAGTAGTAGCATAATTTCTCTAGGCACTGTCTAGAGTTTTACTAGCATATTGGATAACATTTAATTTCTTATCAACTCTTTGTCCTAGAACAGCACCTACAGCATAATCACTAGCATCACACATAATTTCAAAGGGTAAATTCCAATCAGGTGGCTGAACAATAGGTGCAGAAATCAAGGCTTTCTTAAGTATTTCAAATGCTTCTACACAATCATCATCAAAGACAAAAGAAACATCTTTTTGTAAAAGATTAGTCAGAGGCCTAGAAATTTTTGAGAAGTCTTTAATGAACCTTCTATAGAAACCGGCATGACCAAGGAAACTTCTTATACCTTTGATGTCCTTAGGACACGACATCTTTTAAATAGCATCAACTTTAGCTTTATCAACTTCAATACCTCTTTCAGAAATTTTATGCCCCAAGACAATATCTTCATTAACCATAAAGTGGCACTTCTCCCAATTCAAGACAAGATTAGTTTCTTCACATCTCTGCAAAACTCGATCAAGGTTGCTTAAGCAATCATCAAAAGAAGTTCCATACACGGAGAAATCATCCATGAAAACCTCAACAATCTTTTCACAAAAGTCAGAGAATATAGAAGTCATACATCTTTGAAAGGTAGCAGGTGCATTACATAAACCAAAAGGCATACGTCTATAAGCAAAGGTACCGAAAGGGCAAGTAAAAGTGGTCTTTTCCTGATCCTCTTTTGACACAGGTATTTGAGAGAAACCAGAATAACCGTCTAGAAAGCAAAAATGTGTATGTTTGGATAATCTTTCTAGCATTTGATCAATAAAAGGTAAAGGGTAATGATCCTTTCTAGTAGCTTTATTTAATTTGCAGAAATCAATTAACATTCTATAACCTGTAACAATTCTTTGTGGGATCAATTCATCTTTATCATTAGGAACAACAGTAATACCTCCCTTCTTAGGGACACAATCAACAGGATAAATTATACCTGCCTCCAGAAGCTTTAGTATTTCATTTCTTACCACTTCTTTCATCTTAGGATTTAACCGTCGTTGGTGATCAACAACCGGTTTAGCGTCTTTCTCCAATTTTATTTTGTGTTGGCATAGAGTGGGATTAATGCCCTTAAGATCATCAAGAGTATATCCAATAGCAGCACGGTGCTTCTTCAGAGTTTTCAATAATTTCTCTTCTTCCTGCTCTGAAAGGTTAGCACTAATAATAACAGGATATATCTTCTTTTCATCAAGATAAGCATATTTAAGAGTATCAGGTAATAGTTTAAGCTCAAACACGGGATCGGCCTTGGGTGGAGGAGGATCCCCTAGAATTTCAACAGGTAAGTTGTGTTTCAAAATAGGCCCCTGTTTAAAGAATACTTCATCTATTTCCCTTCTTTCATTCATAAACATATCATTTTCATGGTCTAGGAAATATTGTTCTAAAGGATCATTAGGAGGCACGGCAATAGAAGCAAGACCAGTAATTTCATCTTTACTAGGCAATTCTTTATCATGGGGTTGTCTACGAAATTTAGCAAAATTAAAATCATGAGACATGTCCCCTAAACCAACAGTAACAATATCCTTTTCGCAGTCTATCTTAGCATTAACAATATTCAAGAAGGGTCTACCAAATATAATGGGACAAAAGTCATCTTGTGGGGAACCAAGAACAAGAAAATCAGTAGGATATTTAACTTTCCCACACAAGACTTCAACATCTCTAACAATCCCAATTGGTGAAATAGTATCTGTATTGGCAAGCTTAATAGTAACATCAATATTTGTTGGGGAACGTAGTAATTTCAAAAAAATTCCTACGCACACGCAAGATCATGGTGATGCATAGCAACGAGAGGGGAGAGTGTTGTCCACGTACCCTCGTAGACCGAAAGCGGAGGCGTTAGCACAACGCGGTTGATGTAGTCGTACGTCTTCACGATCCGACCGATCAAGTACCGAACGCACGGCACCTCCGAGTTTAGCACACGTTCAGCTCGATGACGTCCCTCGAACTCCGATCCAGCCGAGTGTTGAGGGAGAGTTTCGTCAACACGACGGAGTGGTGACGATGATAATGTTCTACGGACGCAGGGCTTTGCCTAAGCACCGCTACGATATTATCGAGGTGGACTATGGTGGAGGGGGGCACCGCACACGGCTAAACGATCAATGATCAATTGTGTGTCTTTGGGGTGCCCCCTGCCCCCGTATATAAAGGAGCAAGGGGGGAGAGGTGGCCGGCCATGAGAGGGGTGTGCCAGGAGGAGTCCTACTCCCACCGGGAGTAGGACTCCCTCCCTTTCCTTGTTGGATTAGGAGAAGGGGGAAAGAGAAGAGAGAGAGGAAGGAAAGGGGGGGCGCCGCCCCCCCTCCTTGTCCAATTCAGACTAGAGGGGGAGGGGGCGCGTGGCCTACCCTAGCCGCCTCTCCTCTTCTCCACTAAGGCCCATGTAGGCCCATTAAACCCCCCGGGGGTTCCGGTAACCTGCCGGTACTCCGGTATATATCCGATAACCCCCGGAACTATTCCGGTGTCCGAATATAGTCGTCCAATATATCAATCTTCATGTCTCGACCATTTCGAGACTCCTCGTCATGTCCGTGATCACATCCGGGACTCCGAACTACCTTCGGTACATCAAAACATATAAACTCATAATATAACTGTCATCGAAACTTTAAGCGTGCGGACCCTACGGGTTCGAGAACTATGTAGACATGACCGAGTCATGTCTCCGGACAATAACCAATAGCGGAACCTGGATGCTCATATTGGCTCCCACATATTCTACAAAGATCTTTATCGGTCAAACCGCATAACAACATACGTTGTTCCCTTTGTCATCGGTAAGTTACTTGCCCGAGATTCGATCGTCGGTATCTCAATACCTAGTTCAATCTCGTTACTGGCAAGTCTCTTTACTCGTTCTGTAATACATCATCCCGCAACTAACTCATTAGTTGCAATGCTTGCAAGGCTTAAGTGATGTGCATTGCCGAGTGGGCCCAGAGATACCTCTGCGACAATCGGAGTGACAAATCCTAATCTCGAAATACGCCAACCCAACAAGTACCTTTGGAGACACCTGTAGAGCACCTTTATAATCACCCAGTTACGTTGTGGCGTTTGGTAGCACACAAAGTGTTCCTCCGGTAAACAGGAGTTGCATAATCTCATAGTCATAGGAACATGTATAAGTCATGAAGAAAGCAATAGCAGAATACTAAACGATCGTGTGCTAAGCTAACGGAATGGGTCAAGTCAATCACATCATTCTCCTAATGATGTGATCCCGCTAATCAAATGACAACTCGTGTCTATGGCTAGGAAACATAACCATCTTTGATCAACGAGCTAGTCAAGTAGAGGCATACTAGTGACACTCTGTTTGTCTATGTATTCACACAAGTATTATGTTTCCGGTTAATACAATTCTAGCATGAATAATAAACATTTATCATGATATAAGGAAATAAATAATAACTTTATTATTGCCTCTAGGGCATATTTCCTTCAGTCTCCCACTTGCACTAGAGTCAATAATCTGGATTACATAGTAATGATTCTAACACCCATGGAGCCTTGGTGCTCATCATGTTTTGCTCATGGAAGAGGCTTAGTCAACGGGTCTGCAACATTCAGATCCGTATGTATCTTGCAAATTTCTATGTCTCCCACCTGGACTAGATCCCGGATGGAATTGAAGCGTCTCTTGATGTGCTTGGTTCTCTTGTGAAATCTAGATTCCTTCGCCAAGGCAATAGCACCAGTATTGTCACAAAAGATTTTCATTGGACCCGATGCACTAGGTATGACACCTAGATCGGATATGAACTCCTTCATCTAGACTCCTTCATTTGCTGCTTCTGAAGAAACTATGTACTCCGCTTCACACGTAGATCCCGCCACAACACTTTGTTTAGAACTGCACCAACTGACAGCTCCACCATTCAATGTAAACATGTATCCGGTTTGCGATTTAGAATCGTCCGGATCAGTGTCAAAGCTTGCATCGACGTAACCATTTACGACTAGCTCTTTGTCACCTCCATATACGAGAAACATATCCTTAGTCCTTTTCAGGTATTTCAGGATGTTCTTGACCGTTGTCCAGTGATCCACTCCTGGATTACTTTGGTACCTCCCTGCTAAACTTATAGCAAGGCACACATCAGGTCTGGTACACAGCATTGCATACATGATAGAGCCTATGGCTGAAGCATAGGGAACATCTTTCATCTTCTCTCTATCTTCTGCAGTGGTCGGGCATTGAGTCTTACTCAACTTCACACCTTGTAACACAGGCAAGAACCCTTTCTTTGCTTGATCCATTTTGAACTTCTTCAAAACTTTGTCAAGGTATGTGCTTTGTGAAAGTCCAATTAAGCGTCTTGATCTATCTCTATAGATCTTGATGCCCAATATATAAGCAGCTTCACCGAGGTCCTTCATTGAAAAATTCTTATTCAAGTATCCCTTTATGCTATCCAGAAATTCTATATCATTTCCAATCAGTAATATGTCATCCACATATAATCAGAAATGCTATAGAGCTCCCACTCACTTTCTTGTAAATACAGGCTTCTCCAAAAGTCTGTATAAAACCAAATGCTTTGATCACACTATCAAAGCGTTTATTCCAACTGCGAGAGGCTTGCACCAGTCCATAAATGGATCGCTGGAGCTTGCACACTTTGTTAGCTCCTTTTGGATCGACAAAACCTTCCGCTTGCATCATATACAACTCTTCTTCCAGAAATCCATTCAGGAATGCAGTTTTGACATCCATTTGCCAAATTTCATAATCATAAAATGCGGCAATTGCTAACATGATTCGGACAGACTTAAGCATCGCTACTGGTGAGAAAGTCTCATCATAGTCAATCCCTTGAACTTGTCGAAAACCTTTCGCAACAAGTCGAGCTTTATAGACAGTAACATTACCGTCAGCGTCAGTCTTCTTCTTGAAGATCCATTTATTCTCAATGGCTTGCCGATCATCGGGCAAGTCAACCAAAGTCCACACTTTGTTCTCATACATGGATCCCATCTCAGATTTCATGGCCTCAAGCCATTTTGCGGAATCTGGGCTCACCATCGCTTCTTCATAGTTCGTAGGTTCATCATGGTCTAGTAACATGACTTCCAGAACAGGATTACCGTACCACTCTGGTGCGGATCTTACTCTGGTTGATCTACGAGGTTCAGTAACAAATTGATCTGAAGTTTCATGATCATCATCATTAACTTCCTCACTAATTGGTGTAGGTGTCACAGAAACCGGTTTCTATGATGAACTACTTTCCAATAAGGGAGCAGGTACAGTTACCTCATCAAGTTCTACTTTCCTCCCACTCACTTCTTTCGAGAGAAACTCCTTCTCTAGAAAGATTCCAAATTTAGCAACAAAAGTCTTGCCTTCGGATTTGTGATAGAAGGTGTACCCAACAGTCTCTTTTGGGTATCCTATGAAGACACATTTTTCCGATTTGGGTTCGAGCTTATCAGGTTGAAGCTTTTTCACATAAGCATCACAGCCCCAAACTTTAAGAAACGACAACTTTGGTTTCTTACCAAACCACAGTTCATAAGGCGTCGTCTCAACGGATTTCTATGGTGTCCTATTTAACGTGAATGCGGCCGTCTCTAAAGCATAACCCCAAAACGATAGCGGTAAATCAGTAAGAGACATCATAGATCGCACCATATCTAGTAAAGTACGATTACGACGTTCGGACACACCATTAAGCTGTGATGTTCCGGGTGGCGTGAGTTGCGAAACTATTCCGCATTGTTTCAAATGAAGACCAAACTCGTAACTCAAATATTCTCCTCCACGATCAGATCGTAGAAACTTTATTTTCTTGTTACGATGATTTTCAACTTCACTCTGAAATTCTTTGAACTTTTCAAATGTTTCAGACTTATGTTTCATTAAGTAGATATACCCATATCTGCTTAAATCATCTGTGAAGGTGAGAAAATAACGATACCCGCCGCGAGCCTCAACATTCATCGGACCACATACATCTGTATGTATGATTTCCAACAAATCTGTTGCTCGCTCCATAGTTCCGGAGAACGGCGTTTTAGTCATCTTGCCCATGAGGCACGGTTCGCAAGTACCAAGTGATTCATAATCAAGTGGTTCCAAAAGTCCATCAGTATGGAGTTTCTTCATGCACTTTTCACCGATATGACCTAAACGGCAGTGCCACGAATAAGTTGCACTATCATTATCAACTCTGCATCTTTTGTCTTCAATATTATGAATATGTGTATCACTACTATCAAGATTCAACAAAAATAGACCACTCTTCAAGGGTGCATGACCATAAAAGATATTACTCATATAAATAGAACAACCATTATTCTCTGATTTAAATGAATAACCGTCTCGCATCAAACAAGATCCAGATATAATGTTCATGCTCAACACTGGCACCAAATAACAATTATTTAGGTCTAAAACTAATCCCGAAGATAGATGTAGAGGTAGCGTGCCGACCGCGATCACATCGACTTTGGAACCATTTCCCACGCGCATCGTCACCTCGTCCTTAGCCAATCTTCGCTTAATCCGTAGTCCCTGTTTCGAGTTGCAAATATTAGCAACAGAACCAGTATCAAATACCCAGGTGCTACTGCGAGCATTAGTAAGGTACACATCAATAACATGTATATCACATATACCTTTGTTCACCTTGCCATCCTTCTTATCTGCCAAATACTTGGGGCAGTTCCGCTTCCAGTGACCAGTCTGTTTGCATTAGAAGCACTCAGTCTCAGGCTTAGGTCCAGACTTGGGTTTCTTCTCCTAAGCAGCAACTTGTTTGCTGTTCTTCTTGAAGTTCCCCTTCTTCTTCCCTTTGCCCTTTTTCTTGAAACTGGTGGTCTTGTTGACCATCAACACTTGATGCTCCTTCTTGATTTCTACCTCCGCAGCTTTTAGCATTGCGAAGAGCTCGGGAATTGTCTTATCCATCCCTTGCATGTTATAGTTCATCACGAAGCTCTTGTAGCTTGGTGGCAGTGATTGAAGAATTCTGTCAATGACGCTATCATCCGGAAGATTAACTCCCAGTTGAATCAAGTGATTGTTATACCCAGACATTTTGAGTATATGCTCACTGACAGAACTATTCTCCTCCATCTTACAACTGTAGAACTTATTGGAGACTTCATATCTCTCAATCCGGGCATTTGCTTGAAATATTAACTTCAACTCCTGGAACATCTCATATGCTCCATGACGTTCAAAACGTCGTTGAAGTCCCAGTTCTAGGTCGTAAAGCATGGCACACTGAACTATTGAGTAGTCATCAGCTTTGCTCTGCCAGACGTTCATAACATCTGGCGTTGCTCCTGCAGCAGGTTTGGCACCTAGCGGTGCTTCCAGGACGTAATTCTTCTGTGCAGCAATGAGGATAATCCTCAAGTTACGGACCCAGTCCGTGTAATTGCTACCATCATCTTTCAACTTTGCTTTCTCAAGGTACGCATTAAAATTCAACGGAACAACAGCACGGGCCATCTATCTACAACAACATAGACAAGCAAGATACTATCAGGTACTAAGTTCATGATAAATTTAAGTTCAATTAATCATATTACTTAAGAACTCCCACTTAGATAGACATCCCTCTAATCCTCTAAGTGATCACGTGATCCATATCAACTAAACCATGTCCGATCATCACGTGAGATGGAGTAGTTTCAATGGTGAACATCACTATGTTGATCATATCTTCTATATGATTCACGCTCGACCTTTCGGTCTCCGTGTTCCGAGGCCATATCTGTTATATGCTAGGCTCGTCAAGTTTAACCTGAGTATTCCGCATGTGCAACTGTTTTGCATCCGTTGTATTTGAACATAGAGCCTATCACACCCGATCATCACGTGGTGTCTCAGCACGAAGAACTTTTGCAATGGTGCATACTCAGGGAGAACACTTTCGCGTGGTGTCCCACCGGCAGTAGGACTCCCTCCCTTCCTTGTTGGATTAGGAGAGGAGAGGGAAGCAGAGAGAGGGGGAAAGGAAAGGGGGGCGCCCCCCCCCCCTCCATGTCCAATTCGGACTTGGGGGGGAGGGGCGCGCGGTTGCCCCTTGGCCACCTCTCCTCTACCACCAATTGGGCCCATGAGGCCCAATAACCTCCGGGGGGTTCCGGTACTCCGGTATATATCCGATAACCCCCGAAACCATTCCTGTGTATGAATATAGTCGTCCAATATATCAATCTTCATGTCTCGACCATTTCGAGACTCCTCGTCATGTCCGTGATCACATCCGGGACTCCGAACTATCTTCGGTACATCAAAATACATAAACTCATAATATAACCGTCATCGAACTTTAAGCGTGCGGACCCTACGGGTTTGAGAACTATGTAGACATGACCGAGACACGTCTCCGGTCAATAACCAATAGCGGAACCTGGATGCTCATATTGGCTCCCACATATTCTATGAAGATCTTTATCGGTCAAACCGCATAACAACATACGTTGTTCCCTTTGTCATCGGTATGTTACTTGCCCGAGATTCGATCGTCGGTATCTCAATACCTAGTTCAATCTCGTTACTGGCAAGTCTCTTTACTCGTTCCGTAATACATCATCCCGCAACTAACTCATTAGTTGCAATGCTTGCAAGGCTTATAGTGATGTGCATTACCGAGTGGGCCCAGAGATACCTCTGCGACAATCGGAGTGACAAATCCTAATCTCGAAATACGCCAACCCAACAAGTACCTTTGGAGACACCTGTAGAGCACCTTTATAATCACCCATTTACGTTGTGACGTTTGGTAGCACACAAAGTGTTCCTCCGGTAAACGGGAGTTGCATAATCTCATAGTCATAGGAACATGTATAAGTCATGAAGAAAGCAATAGCAACATAGTAAACGATCAAGTGCTAACCTAATGGAATGTGTCGGATGTAGGGTTCCGGCAAACCCTTAAGGTTCGAACACTGGGGTGCGCGCGAAGTCTTTCCCTCCTACCGATCTACGCCCTAGCTCGCTAAGATCTCGCGGACGAACTCGACGAACTCGCAACACAAAGAGACATGAGGTTTATACTGGTTCGGGCCACCGTTGTGGTGTAATACCCTACTCCAGTGTGGTGGTGGTGGATTGCCTCTTGGGCTGATGAGGAACAGTTACAAGGGAAGAACAGCCTCCTGAGGTTGAGGTGTTCTTGTGCGTGCGAACTTGTGCGCGTCTCTGGATCCGATCCCTATTACTGTGGTGGCTAGACCTATTTATAGAGGCCCTGGTCCTCTTCCCAAATATTGAGCGGGAAGGGAGCCAACAACGGCGGGCAAGTTTGAAGGGGGACAACTAGTACAAGCTATCCTGACAAAAGTGGTCTTCGCCTGTGAAAAGCTCTGGTGGTGACGCCGTCTTGGGCTCCACGATGACCTCCGTCTTGCCGTCCTCCTGGTCTTGGTCTCGTTGTACCAATATAGCAACCTTTGCGCGATGCCTCGGTCCTCGCCTGCGCTGGCTTCCTTAGCACCAAAGAGGAAACAAGGACGCTGCGTGCGCTGGCGCCCGCCTGGCACCCGCCTGGCACCCGCCTGGTGCCGATCATCATGGCTCACGTCACGAGAGCCTCGTTAGGTTTGCCCTGACTTGATATCTCCGCTCCTCGTGAGCCTGCCTGGCTAGGCCACTCCTGAGGAGGTCTTGCGTCGCCCGCCTCGCGAGGCTTGGCCCCTCGCGAGGGTCTTGGATGCCTTGTTGATGAAGATGGGTCATACGGCCCGCCAACTTAGCCACGCAGCGGGCTGCAGGCAGGCAAGTCTGGGGACCCCCATTCCCAGAACACCGACAGTAGCCCCCGGGCCCAAGGTGCGCTCGGGCTTGGCTTCGCGGTGAAGCCAAGGGTCAAGTGCGGAGCACCGCGGGCCCCAAAAGCCTGCGGCCTCGGTTGAAGCGTGGCGGTTGGTTGGACGTGGGCGTCTCCGCTTCCCCATGCTGCCTCGGCAACTGCACGACTTGACAAGTCCCTGCGACATACAAGGAAAACCATCATTACCTGTGATCGTGGGAGGCGCCGGTTGACCTTCTCTGGCTATAAATGGGTAGGGGGGCGGAGCCCCCGTTGCCCATCTCTTCCTTGCTTGCTTGCTCCTTCCTCCTCGCTCCATCGCTTGCAGTGACACCCATGGCACCACGAAGGAAGTTCTCCGCCGCCGAGAAGGGAAAGGCCCCTCACGAGGGGCCCGGCTCCCCGGCGCCCAAGCGCGAACGCGGCCGTCGGCGCAAGCACGCTGCGACCCCCGCCGTGGCCCATTGTCGAGGTGGCGCCACGGCACGCGGAGCGGGTCATCCCAGCCATGGCGGTCCAGTTGATGAGGGGAGGCGTGCCATGGTGGCGCGGCCTCCTTGTCCGCGCTTCCACACGGCGGAGGCGTCGCCGGAGTTTGTCGTCTGGTCGGAGAACCCGGCCGGCAACTGGCTCCAACTTCCACGCTTCTTCGCCGGCGAACTGCCGCCTCTGGTCCAGGCGGACTCTGGCTGCACGCGGATGGCTGTTGCAGCAAGGCCTCTTGGGTTGCGGTCGTGACTTCCGCTGCGGGCAACATAGCCCTGGCTCGCAGCTGGCAGACATTCGCCCGCGCGCGCGGCCTGGGCAAGCGGTGCACCCTCCACTTCAGGTACGATGGTGGATCGACCCTCTATGTGAGGGTGTTTGGGGAAGATGGTCGTCGCGCCGGGTGCTGCCCCGGGGCGAACGACGGTGAGGAGGTACTCGGCCTTGGGGACGGTCGCGATGAGGACGAGGGCGAGCCCGCCCTGTGCGGAGGCCGTGTCTCGTCCAGCTACGGCGGCTCTTCCTCCGGCGACAGCTCCAGCAGTGGCGGCTACGACCAGCCGCCGCGCCGCCGCGCTCGTTTTGAAGGTGGCAGTGGGTCGTCTCATCGCCGCACCTCTGTGAAGCGTGAGGAAGGATCCGGCTAGGCTCGGGGTGGCTCTAGGGTCCTGTCTTCGCGGATCGCTGCAACGCTACTTTTGTCTTACTCTTTTCTTGCATCAAGAATGAAACCAGCATGGGCCCAGGGGGGCGTGTATCGAACTATGGTTCCTCGGTTATAACAGTATGCGTGTTGTTCTCGTGTTGTGTCGTTGTTTTGCGCAAGGATAACTTAACCTGGTATACTCAGGATGCCCTCTTCCTCGCGAGGCGTTTATTTCCTCGCATCCATCTTGCCTTGGCGGCCTGCATTCGCTCAGGAACTGCGAAAAACTCGTTAGGAAGTGCATTAAAGGATTTGCCGTTCATCCTGGCCTTGACCTGGCGCTTTGTATCGCGGTACCCGAGGGGCACGGACTAGGAGAGGTGCGCCAGCTTTTGGGCTCGAACGAGGGTGGCTCGCGAGAAGGCGAAAAGGAGAAAAAATGCTCGCGAGGGCACCTGCCCAGCCCCCTCGTGAGGCATGCGAGAGAGAGAACACGGGAAAATTCGAGCCGAAAAAATGCAGTGGGAGGCGAGGGAATCAAATCAGCAAGGAACGCCAAAGGCAAACATCGATTAAGGAAAAGCGAGCCAACTACGGAAAGCAAATGAAAAGCCGCGTCCGGCACCTAATCTAGTCTTCAAGTCTTCTCACCAGCGCGGAGCTAAGTGCTGCCACTAGGCGTGGGCGGGAGCCCCAGGGCCTGAGGTCGGCGCTCCTGAGACTCCCGGGCGTGTACAGCCCCAACTCATTATTACGTGAGAGTGTCACGGGTGGCGATTCTTCATAGGCACCGGGCCTTCTTCACAGGCTCTGGGCCTTTCTTCATAGGCTCTGGGCCTTGCTTCATGGGTAGAACTTTCGGAGGTGCTGGATGTTCCAGGCGTTTTGGATAGGTACCCCTTCTTGTGTCTCCAGGCGCACGGCGCCAGGCCTGGAGATGTGAACGACCTTGAACGGGCCCTCCCACATTGGCGAAAGCTTATGCAGCCCTTCCCTGGAGAGGACCCGTCTTAGGACCAGGTCACCCGTCTCGAGTGTTCTGGAGAGGATGTTGCGGCAGTGATACCGCCGCAGCGCTTGCTGGTACCTTGCCGCCCTCAGCACAGCCTCGCGACGACGTTCCTCCCCTAGCACGAGATCCATCCCCCGCGTGGCGTCCTGCTACGTTTCGTCAAACGCCAGGACCCGTGCGGAGCGATGCTTGACCTCGTGAGGAAGGACTGCTTCAGCTCCATAGACGAGGAAGAACGGAGTCTCGCCCGTTGGCTTGGTGGCGGTGGTGCGGATGGACCACAACACGGACTGGAGCTCATCGTGCCAGCCCCTGCCGCAGGCCTCTAGCTTCTTCTTGAAGGTCCTAGTCTTGAGGCCCCTCAGGACCTCCGCGTTGGCACGTTCGGCCTGGCCATTGCTCTTGGGGTGCGCTACCGAAGCATAGAAGATCTGCGTTCCAAGGTTAGCACAATAGGTTTTGAAAAGGTTACTAGTAAACTGCGAGCCGTTATCTGTGATGATGCGGTTGGGGACCCCGAAACGGCTCACGGGGCCCTTGATGAACTTGACAGCAGAGCCAACTGGGATGGTACGGACGGCTTCCACTTCCGCCCACTTGGTGAACTTGTCGATGGCAACGTAGAGATAGCGGTAGCCCCCTGGCGCCCGAGGGAATGGGCCTAAGATGTCCAGCCCCCAGACCGAGAACGGCCATGTGAGCGGGATGGTTTGGAGGCCCTGATCAGGCTGATGGATTTGCTTGGCGTGGAATTGGCAAGCTTCGCAGGACTTCACCAGCTCGGCTGCGTCGTTGAGTGCTGTAGGCCAGTAGAATCCACTGCGGAACACCTTGCCGACGAGGGTACGTGACGACGAGTGGTGCCCACAGTCCCCGCCATGTATGTCAATCAGCAACTCCCTTCCTTGATCGCTGGAGATGCAGCGTAGCGTGACATCGTTCGGTCGTTTTCTGTATAACTCGCCGTCTTGGATACAGTATGCCGTGGCTTGCCGGGCCACGCGCTCTGCGTCTTCTTCCTTCTCCGGCAGCGTCCCGTGCGTCAGGTACTCTTTGAATTCCTTGGTCCAGCATTCCTCCTGGGGCTTGAGCGCCAAGAGCAGCCGGGCTCCTGAGGTCGGGCCACAGGTCGGGGCTCCCGTGGCCGGAGGCTGTGGGAGTTCCTCCCGAGGCTGAGTCGTGCTTGAAAGAGGTGGCGTAGCTAATGGCTTGAAGAGCCGCTCCTCAAAGACGACGGGCTCCTGTGGTTGCCGCTTGGATGCTCTCTTGGCGATGTCGTCGGCTTCCTTGTTGGTGCCCCGGGGCACGTGCTGCAGCTCCAGGCCCGAGAACTGCTTCTCCATCTTGCGCACCTCCGCGAGGTACGCCTCCATATTCTCGTCCTTTGGCTCGTACACCTTGTTGGGGAAGTTGACGAGGAGTTGCGAGTCGCCTCTGACGGTGAGGCGCTTCACCCCTATAGCCACCGCCGCCTTCAGGCCAGCTATGAGGCCTTCGTATTCTGCGATATTGTTGGGACCTTCTCGCCGTGCTGGAAGCATAGTTGCACGGCGTAGTAGAGCTTGTCCTGGGTGGGCGAGATGAGCACTGCTCCAGCCCCCGCGCCCTGGTGCGCGAAGGCGCCATCGAAGTACATGACCCAGCCGTCTGGAGCCTCGCTTCCCGGGAAGGTAGACCGGTCCTCTCCTTCCCCAAGTGTCGGGGCATCTGTCCATTCTGCCACAAAGTCGGCGAGCGCGGCTCCCTTGATGACCCTGGTAGTGCTGAACTCCAACTGGAAAGCTTGCAGCTCGATGTTCCACTCAGCGACCCTTCCGGCTGAGTTAGGGCTCCTGAGTACCCTCTCCAATGGGTAGGCTGAGACAACCTTGATGGGGTGGCCCTGGAAGTAGTGTCGCAGCTTACGTGACGCCACCAAGGGAGCGAGCAGGAGCTTCTGGGGCATGGGGTAGCGTGCCCTTGCGTCCCGCAGTACGGTGCTGACGAAGTACACCGGGTGTTCGATGAGGGCTGGCACACCGTCGAGGCTCGGGTCCGGCGGAGATTGGGGCGTATCCTGAGGTGGTGGGTTTCCTGAGACCTGACCATCCTCAGGAACTTCTGCGATGTTGCCCTGCTGAGCTTGGTCTTCCACCACTGATGCCTTTGCTGCGCCTTCCTGACCCTGCGCTGCATCAGCTCTGGCTTGGCGCGGCACACCCTTGGCTTGGCGCTCCTCCCGAACCGCCACCAGCGCCGCGCTGGCGGAGTACGGGGTGGCGGCAAGGTAGAGTACCAGGGGCTTGAGAGGCCGCGGTGCCACCATCACCGGGGGGCTGGTAAGGTATTTCTTGAGGTCTTGGAAAGCTCGGTCGGCCTCCGGGGTCCACTCGAACGGGCCCTTCTTCTTCATGAGCTTAAAGAAGGGTAATGCACGCTCTCCCAGCTTGGAGATAAAACACCCCAGCGCGGTCACCCGCCCCGCTAGCTTCCGCATCTCTTTGAGGGTCTGTGGTGGGCTCATGTCTTCGATGGCCTTGATCTTCTCCGGGTTCGCCTCGATCCCTCTGTGGGATACGAGGAACCCCAGTAGCTTGCCGGAGGGGACGCCAAACACGCACTTTTCCGGGTTAAGCCTCAAGTTCACTTGGCGCAGGCTCTCGAAGGTCTCCTCCAAGTCTTGAATCAATGTCCTCGCCTCGCGAGATTTGATCACTATGTCATCAACGTAGGCCTCTGTGTTTCTGCCGAGCTGCCGCACCAAGGCGATGTGCATCAACCGCTGAAAGGTTGCGCCCGCGTTGCGCAGCCCGAAGGGCATGCAGGTGTAGCAGTACACCCCGCATGGTGTCAGGAAGGCTGTCTTCTCCACATCCTCCACCGCCATCTTGATTTGGTGGTATCCTGAGAATGTATCTAGGAAACACAGCAAGTCACACTCGGCGGTGGAGTCGACGATTTGATCGATGCGTGGAAGTGGGAACGGATCTTGGGGGCAAACTTTGTTAAGGTTGGTGAAGTCGACGCACATCCGTTCCTTCCCGCCTTTCTTCGGTACTACGACGGGGTTCGCCAGCCATTCGGGACATCGAACTTCTCGGATGGTACCTGCCGCCTCCAGCTTGCGTGTTTCTCGGACGATGAAGGCTTGCTTCTCAGTGGACTGCCGTCTCGCTCGCTGCTTCACGAGGCGTGCATTGGGGCATACCCTTAGATGATGTTGGATCACCTCTCTCGGGACTCCTACCAGCTGATTGGGCTCCCACGCGAATATCTCCTTGTTCGCGCGCAAGAACCTCACCAAAGCTTCTTCTTGCTCCGGGTCGAGGCCGGCCCCTATGGTAAAGGTGGCTTCTGAAGACCCGTCCTTGTTGACCGGCACTTGCTTGGTTTCCGCCTTGTCCTGGGTGAACAGTTGCTTCTTATTGGTGGGCGTGGTCACCCTGGCCTCGGGGGTACCGGCGCCGGCTGGCTGTGCTGCTGCCGTGGTCTTGAAGGCGAGCCTGAGCGCCGTCACGGCCTCCTTAGTGTCCCCCTTGATGGTGAGGACGCCCTTGCTCCCTGGCATCTTCATGAGGTTGTAGGCCGGGTGAGTCGCCGCCATGAACTGAGCGAGAGCCGGGTACCCGAGGATGGCGTTGTACGGGAGGCCGATGCGAGCGATGTCAAAGTCCACCAGCTCGGTGCGGTAGTTGTCGCGCGTAGCGAAGGTGACAGGGAGGAGGATCTGCCCCAGAGAGTGGGCAGCTCCACCACCCACTCCCGAGAAGGGCTTGCTGAGGCTGAGCCGCTCGGGCGGCACGTGAAGAAGGCTGAAGGCTTCTACGGAGAGCAAGTTGAGGCCGGCGCCGCCGTCAAGGAGGGTCTTGGTGACGGCCACGTTGCAGATAGTGGGCATGCAGAGCATTGGGAGCATTCTGGAGCCGGTGGTGGAGCCGGGGTGGTCTTCTGAGCCGAAGGTGAGGTCGACCTCTGGCGCAGCCCAACCCGGTGGAGCCCCCGGGCGCTTGGAGGCGGCCCCAATCTGACGGAGGAACGGTTTGACGTGGCGATCTGAAGGCGGTGCTTGAGAGCCGCCTAGCAAGACCGCGACTGCGTGATGCGCCGGCACCGCGTAGCGAGCGGTGAAGAGGTCGCGGAGTTTACCCCAGGACGCCACCGTGGATCCCGGGAGGTTGAGCAGCCAGGCACGCGGCTCGCCGGCCAGGGCCATGGGGAATTGGCCATGATCTTGTCGTCGCCTCCGGCTTCGAGGACAGCCTCCTCGTACGCCAGCAGGAACGGCGCCGGGTCTGCCGCGCCATCGTAACGCGGCGGCATCTCCGGCTTGAACTTGGTTGGCCACAGCACTCGCCGTAGGGCGGGGGCCAGGGCTCGGTACCCAGATTCCCTGCTGTTGGTGTCGGCTGCAGAGGTGGATGGCGGGGCACCTGCCATGGGGGCGAAGTGTGGCAGTGCGGGGCGTAGGTTGGCAGAGAAGAAGCTCCGGCGCACCCCTACCTGGTGTGCCAAATGTTGGATGTAGGGTTCCGGCAAACCCTTAAGGTTCAAACACTGGGGTGCGCGTGAAGTCTTTCCCTCCTACCGATCTACTCCCTAGCTCGCTAAGATCTCGCGGACGAACTCGACGAACTCGCAACACAAAGAGACACGAGGTTTATACTGGTTCGGGCCACCGTTGTGGTGTAATACCCTACTCCAGTGTGGTGGTGGTGGATTGCCTCTTGGGCTGATGAGGAACAGTTACAAGGGAAGAACAGCCTCCTGAGGTTGAGGTGTTCTTGTGCGTGCGAACTTGCGCGCGTCTCTGGATCCGATCCCTATTACTGTGGTGGCTAGAGCTATTTATAGAGGCCCTGGTCCTCTTCCCAAATATTGAGCGGGAAGGGAGCCAACAACGGCGGGCAAGTTTGAAGGGGGACATCTAGTACAAGCTATCCTGACAAAAGTGGTCTTCGCCTGCGAAAAGCTCTGGTGGTGACGCTGTCTTGGGCTCCACGATGACTTCCGTCTTGCCGTCCTCCTGGTCTTGGTCTCGTTGTACCAATATAGCAACCTTTGCCTTATGCCTCGGTGCTCCTCTCCTGCGCTGGCTTCCTTAGCACCAAAGAGGAAACAAGGACGCTGCACGCGCTGGCGCCCGCCTGGTGTCGATCGTCATGGCTCACGTCACGAGAGCCTCGTGAGGTTTGCCCTGCCTTGATATCTCCACTCCTCGTGAGCCTGCCTGGCTAGGCCGCTTCTGAGGAGGTCTTGCGTCGCCCGCCTCACGAGGCTTGGCCCCTCGCGAGGGTCTTGGATGCCTTGTTGATGAAGATGGGCCGTACGGCCCGCCAACTTAGCCACGCAGCGGGCCGCAGGCAGGCAAGTCTGGGGACCCCCGTTCCCAGAACGCCGACATAATGGGTCAAGTCAATCACATCATTCTCCTAATGATATGATCCCGTTAATCAAATGACAACTCTTTGTCCATGGCTAGGAAACATAACCATCTTTGATCAACGAGCTAGTCAAGTAGAGGCATACTAGTGACACTCAGTTTGTCTATGTATTCACACATGTATTATGTTTCCGGTTTAATACAATTCTAGCATGAATAATAAACATTTATCATGATATAAGAAAATAAATAATAACTTTATTATTGCCTCTAGGGTATATTTCCTTCAGACGTTCACATAACACCACTAGAGGAAAGACAACATACATCTCATCAAAATATCGAACGAATACCAAATTCACATGACTACTTATAACAAGACTTCTCCCATGTCCTCAGGAACAAACGTGACTACTCACAAATCATATTCATGTTCATAATCAGAGGGGTATTAATGTGCATAAAGGATCTGAACATATAATCTTCCACCGAATAAATCAATTAGCATCAACTACAAGGAGTAATTAACACTACTAGCAACCCACAGGTACCAATCCGAGGTTTGGAGACAAAGATCGGATACAAGAGATGAACTAGGGTTTGAGAAGAGATGGTGCTGGTGAAGATGTTGATGGAGATTGACCCCCTCCCGATGAGAGGATCGATGGTGATGACGATTTCCCCCTCCCGGAAGGATGTTTTCCCGGCAGAACAGCTCCGCCGGAGCCCTAGTTTGGTTTCGCCAGGTTCCGCCTCGAGACGGCGGCGCTTCGTCCTAAAAGCTTCCTTCTAATTTTTTCAGGGCAAAAGACACCTTATACCAGAAGATGGGCATTGGGGGGCTGCCAAGTGGCCCACGAGGCAGGGGGGCGCGCCCAGGGGCTAGGGCGCGCCCTCCACCCTCGTGGACGGTGGGTGGCCCACCTCTGGTGCTTTCTTCGCCTGATATTTTTAATATATTCCAAAACTGACTTTCGTAGAGTTTCAGGACTTTTGGAGTTGTGCAGAATAGGTCTCTAATATTTGCTCCTTTTCCAGCCCAGAATTCCAGCTGCCGGCATTCTCCCTCTTCATGTAAACCTTATAAAATAAGAGAGAAAAGGCATAAGTATTGTGACATAATGTTTAATAATAGCCCATAATGCAATAAATATCGATATAAAAGCTTGATGCAAAATGGACGTATCACTGCTTCCCGCCCGCTAGCTTCGCACGCATTGCATCCCGCCTGCCAGCGCTGCATCCCGCCAGCCGCTTTTCATCTCCACGCGCCGCTGCCCGCATTGCGCCAGCCGCATCGCGCCAGCCCCGCCAGCCGCTACCCACGTCTTCCACGTGCTACCCACCAGCCGCTACGCGCCGACGCTGCCTCGACCCATCAGATCGCCAGCCCGCCCGTCCCATCAGATCGCCAGCACGCCACTCGCCTCGTCCGCCTCGTCTGCTCACCTTGCCAGCGCCCACTCGCCTTGCAAGCCGCTGCTGCCGCTGCCCCGAGCCGCCGAGTCGCCTCGTCATGTCGTCCGTCACCTCCTCTGCGTCCACTAAATCCAACCCGTTCGCCGACGCAAACCCTCCCGACGTGAACGACATCCGTAACCTGAACATCTTCGAGCGGGTGCTGGTTCGTCTCTCACAGGCGGACTCCTCCTACTACACGTGGAAGACGTATTTTTCCCTCGTGTTCCGGGAGTATCACCTCATCGACCACGTGGACGTCACCGTCGACTCCAGCCTCGTCCCCGAGTTCCATGACTGGTCCACCATTGACACCACGATCATCCGCTGGTTCTTCCTCACCATCTCGCCGGACCTCTTCCAGACAGTCGTGGCAGACGGTGACGATGCCTACGCCGTGTGGACCAAGCTGAACGGGCTCTTCACCGACAATCAACTCCAGCGTCGTGTTTTTTTGCAGCAAGAGTTTTTTGGGTGTCACCAGGACAACACCTCCGTCGACGACTATTGTCGCCGCCTGAAGACTCTCGCTGACGAGCTCCGCGATATTGGTGCGAAGATCGATGATGACCTCCTCCTCAGCACGCTCACCGCCGGACTCAACGAGGACTTCGGCAATGCCGCGGCGAACCTCAGCCTCATCCAAAACCCGTCCTTCACCAAGTTCATTGCGTACCTCCGCTTGGAGGAGCGGCGGATGAAGCAGGTGAAGGCGCGGGCCATCCACACCGCCCTCACCGCCAGCACCACCCGCGGCATGCCCTCGGCTTCTCCAGCCGCGACGGCCGCGCCCCCGCTGCCGCGCCACCCGGCGTCCTTCCCGGCGCCCCCAGCAGCCGGGGCTGCTTCCGCTGCCCTATGGTCCGCCCGCCCCTCACGCCGAATGGCGCCGCGGGGGCCGCCGCGGTGGGGACCGCCGCGGCGGTCAGTAGCAGCAGCCGCAGGGCACCGGCCAGCCTCGTCAGCCGCAACAGTTCCAGGTGCCCCCTCCGTGGGCCTCTGGCTACAACCCGTGGACCGATGTTGTCCATGCCTACACCATGTCGCTTCCATGGGCTGCTGCACCAACCCTTCTCGTGTCGTGCCCGTCGGCGCATCAGGCGTACTATGCGGCTCCACAACCGTACAGAGGATACCCACCGCTGCAGCTGAGCGGCGCCTATGGTTTTCCTGTGGCCCCGCCGCTGCCCTCACCGGCCCTGCCTCTTCCGCCTTGGGATCCGGTGCTCCTCGCCACACTGCACACCGCGCCTACGCCGAACAACTACACTGGAGGCGGTGATTGGTACATGGACACCGGGGCTACGGCTCACATGTTTGCTCATCCTGGTAATCTTGCCTCCTCCACTCCCGTCACCACCGACCGCCGCATCATTGTCGGCGACGGTTCCACACTCCCTATCACTCATGTCGGGCACACTTCTTTTCCTTCCACTTCCATGCCTATTACTTTGTCTAACATACTTGTGTCACCTCATCTTATTAAGAATCTTGTGTCTGTTCGTTGTTTAACTCGTGAAAATCCTGTTACTGTTGAATTTGACGAGCTTGGTTTTTGTGTCAAGGACGCTCGAACCAGGATGGTACTTCACCAATGTGACAGCCTCAACGACCTCTATCCGGTGCATCCGCCGTTGATGTCTACTACACAACCTTCTTCTTGTAGACGTTGTTGGGCCTCCAAGTGCAGAGGTTTGTAGGACAGTAGCAAATTTCCCTCAAGTGGATGACCTAAGGTTTATCAATTCGTGGGAGGCGTAGGATGAAGATGGTCTCTCTCAAGCAACCCTGCAACAGAATAACAAAGAGTCTCTTGTGTCCCCAACACACCCAATACAATGGTAAATTGTATAGGCGCACTAGTTCGGCGAAGAGATGGTGATACAAGTGCAATATGGATGGTAGATAAAAGTTTTTGTAATCTGAAAATATAAAAACAGCAAGGTAACTATTGATAAAAGTGAGCGAAAATGGTATTGCAATGCGTAGAAACAAGGCCTAGGGTTCATACTTTCACTAGTGCAAGTTCTCTCAACAATAATAACATAATTGGATCATATAACTATCCCTCAACATGCAACAAAGAGTCACTCCAAAGTCACTAATAGCGGACAACAAACGAAGAGATTATGGTAGGGTACAAAACCACCTCAAAGTTATCCTTTCTGATCGATCTATTCAAGAGTCCGTAGTAAAATAACACGAAGCTATTCTTTCCGTTCGATCTATCATAGAGTTCGTACTAGAATAACACCTTAAGACACAAATCAACCAAAACCCTAATGTCACCTAGATACTCCAATGTCACCTCAAGTATCCGTGGGTATGATTATACGATATGCATCACACAATCTCAGATTCATCTATTCAACCAACACAAAGAACTTCAAAGAGTGCCCCAAAGTTTCTACCGGAGAGTCAAGACGAAAACGTGTGCCAACCCCTATGCATAGGTTCATGGGCGGAACCCGCAAGTTGATCACCAAAACATACATCAAGTGAATCACGTGATATCCCATTGTCACCACAGATACGCACATGCAAGACATACATCAAGTGTTCTCAAATCCTTAAAGACTCAATCCGATAAGATAACTTCAAAGGGAAAACTCAATCCATTACAAGAGAGTAGAGGGGGAGAAACATCATGAGATCCAACTATAATAGCAAAGCTCGCGATACATCAAGATCGTATCACCTCAAGAACACGAGAGAGAGAGAGAGAGAGATCAAACACATAGCTACTGGTACATACCCTCAGCCCCGAGGGTGAACTACTCCCTCCTCGTCATAGAGAGCGCCGGGATGATGAAGATGGCCACCGGTGAGGGATCCCCCCTCCGGCAGGGTGCCGGAACAGGGTCCCAATTGGTTTTTGGTGGCTACAGAGGCTTGCGGCGGCGGAACTCCCGATCTATTCTGTTCCCCGATGTTTTTAGGGTATATGGACATATATAGGTGAAAGAAGTCGGTCAGGAGAGCCACGAGGGTGGAGGGCGTGCCCAGGGGGTGGGCGCGCCCCCCTGCCTGGTGCCTTCCTCGTTGCTTCCCTTACGTACAGTCCAAGTCTTCTGGATTGCTTCCGTTTCGAAAATAACTCTCCCGAAGGTTTCATTCCGTTTGGACTCCATTTGATATTCCATTTCTACGAAACACCGAAACAAGGCAAAAAACAGAAACTGGCACTGGGCTCTGGGTTAATAGGTTAGTCCCAAAAATAATATAAAAGTGTATAATAAAGCCCATAAACATCCAAAACAGATAATATAATAGCATGGAACAATCAAAAATTATAGATACGTTGGAGACGTATCAAGCATCCCCAAGCTTAATTCCTGCTCGTCGTCGAGTAGGTAAATGATAAAAACAGAATTTTTGATGTGGAATGCTACCTAACATATTTATCAATGTAATCTTCTTTATTGTGGCAAGAATATTCAGATCCATAAGATTCAAGACAAAAGTTTAATATTGACATGAAAACAATAATACTTCAAGCATACTAACAAAGCAATCATGTCTTCTCAAAATAACATGGCCAAAGAAAGTTATCCCTACAAAATCATGTAGTCTGGCTATGCTCTATCTTCATCACACAAAATATTTAAATCATGCACAACCCCGATGACAAGCCAAGCAATTGTTTCATACTTTTGATGTTCTCAAACCTTTTCAATCTTCACGCAATACATGAGCGTGAGCCATGGACATAGCACTATAGGTGGAATAGAATGGTGGTTGTGGAGAAGACAAAAAGGAGAAGATAGTCTCACATCAACTAGGCGTATCAACGGGCTATGGAGATGCCCACCAATAGATATCAATGTGAGTGAGTAGGGATTGCCATGCAACGGATGCACTAGAGCTATAAGTGTATGAAAGCTCAACAAAAGAAACTAAGTGGGTGTGCATCCAACTCGCTTGCTCACGAAGACCTAGGGCATTTTGAGGAAGCCCATCATTGGAATATACAAGCCAAGTATTCTAATGAAACATTCCCACTAGTATATGAAAGTGACAACATAGGAGACTCTCTATCATGAAGATCATGGTGCTACTTTGAAGCACAAGTGTGGTAAAAGGATAGTAGCATTGTCCCTTCTCTCTTTTTCTCTCATTTTTTTATTTTTTTATTTGGGCCTTTTCTCCTCTCTTTTTTTGGCCTCTTTTTTTATTTTATTTTTATTTTTCGTCCGGAGTCTCATCCCGACTTGTGGGGGAATCATAGTCTCCATCATCCTTTCCTCACTAGGACAATGCTCTAATAATGATGATCATCACACTTTTATTTACGTACAACTCAAGAATTACAACTCAATACTTAGAACAAAATATGACTCTATATGAATGCCTCTGGTGGAGTGCCGGGATATGCAATGAATCAAGAGTGTCATGTATAAAAATTATGAACGGTGGCTTTGCCACAAATACGATGTCAACTACATGATCATGCAAAGCAATATGACAATGATGGAACGTGTCATAGTAAACGGAACGGTGGTAAGTTGCATGGCAATATATCTCGGAATGGCTATGGAAATGCCATAATAGGTAGGTATGGTGGCTGTTTTGAGGAAGGTAATGGTGGGTGTATGGTACCGGCGAAGTTGCGCGATACTAGAGAGGCTAGCAATGGTGGAAGGATGAGAGTGCGTATAATCCATGGACTCAACATTAGTCATAAAGAACTCACATACTTATTGCAAAAATCTATTAGTTATCGAAACGAAGTACTACGCGCATGCTCCTAGGGGGATAGATTGGTAGGAAAAGACCATCGCTCGTCCCCGACCGCCACTCATAAGGAAGACAATCAATAAATAAATCATGCTCCGAGTTCATCACATAACGGTTCATCATACGTGCATGCTACGGGAATCACAAACTTTAACATGAGTATCTCTCAAATTCACAACTACTCAACTAGCATGACTCTAATATCACCATCTTCATATATCAAAACAATCATAAGGAATGAAACTTCTCTTAGTATTCAATGCACTTTATATGAAAGTTTTTATTATATCCCTCTTGGATGCCTATCATATTAGGACTAATTTCATAACCAAAGCAAATTACCATGCTGTTCTAAAGACTCTCAAAATAATATAAGTGAAGCATGAGAGTTCATATATTTCTTCAAAATAAATCCACCGCCGTGCTCTAAAAGATATAAGTGAAGCACTAGAGCAAACAACAAACTACTCCGAAAGATATAAGTGAAGATCAATGAGTAGTTGAATAATTATGCAACTATGTGAAGACTCTCTAACATTTAAGAATTTCAGATCTTGATACTTTATTCAAACAGCAAGCAAAACAAAATAAAATAAAATGACGCTCCAAGCAAAACACATATCATGTGGTGAATAAAAATATAGCTCCAAGTAAAGTTACCGATGAACGAAGACGAAAGAGGGGATGCCATCCGGGGCATCCCCAAGCTTAGGCTCTTGGTTGTCCTTGAATATTACCTTGGGGTGCCTTGGGCATCCCCAAGCTTAGGCTCTTGGTTGTCCTTGAATATTACCTTGGGGTGCCTTGGGCATCCCCAAGCTTAGGCTCTTACCACTCCTTATTCCATAGTCCATCGAATCTTCACCGAAAACTTGAAAACTTCACAACACAAAACTTAACAGAAGATCTCGTGAGCTCCGTTAGCGAAAGAAACAAAACACCACTTCAAGGTACTGTAATGAACTCATTCTTTATTTGTATTGGTGTTAAATCTACTGTATTCCAACTTCTCTATAGTTTATAAACTATTTTACTAGCCATAGATTCATCAAAATAAGCAAACAACACACGAAAAACAGAATCTGTCAAAAACAGAACAGTCTGTAGTAATCTGTAACTAACGCAAACTTCTGGAACTCAAACAATTCTACCAAAATAGGACGACCTAGATAATTTGATTATTGATCTTCTGCAGTTAGAATCAGTATTTTATCACGTTCTGGTGATTTTAAACAATTGTTTTCGTGAATAGAAAGTTTCTGGAATTTTCAGCAAGATCAAATAACTATCATCCAAGAAGATCCTATAGGTCTTACTTGGCACAAAGACTAATTAAAACACAAAACCACATCTAACCAGAAGCTAGATGGATTATTTATTACTAAACATAACCAAAAAGCAAGAAAGTAAAATAAAATTGGGTTGTCTCCCAACAAGCGCTAACGTTTAACGCCCCTAGCTAGGCATGATGATTTCAATGATGCTCACATAAAAGATAAGAATTGAAACATAAAGAGAGCATCATGAAGAATATGACTAGCACATTTAAGTCTAACCCACTTCCTATGCATAGGAATTTTGTGAGCAAACAACTTATGGGAACAAAAATCAACTTGCATAGGAAGGCAAAACAAGCATAACTTTAAAACTTTAAGCACATAGAGAGGAAACTTCATATTATTGCAATTCCTACAAGCATATATTCCTCCCTCATAATAATTTTCAGTAGCATCATGAATGAATTCAACAATATAACCAGTACCTAGAGCATTCTTTTCATGATCTACAAGCATAGAATTTTTATTACTCTCCACATAAGCAAAATTCTTCTCATTCAGAATAGTAGTGGGAGCAAACTCAACAAAATAACTATCATGTGATTGAACATTAAGATGACAAGTTTCATGGTTATCATTATTCTTTAAAGCATACGTGTCATCACAATAATCATCATAGATAGGAGGCATGCTTTCATCATAGTAAATTTGCTCATCAAAGCTTGGGGGACAAAAAATATCATCTTCATCAAACATAGCTTCCCCAAGCTTGTGGCTTTGCATATCATTAGCATCATGGGTATTCAAAGAATTCATACTAACAACATTGCAATCATGCTCATCATTCACATATTTTATGCCAAGCATTCTATGTAATTCTTCTTCTAGTACTTGAGCACAATTTTCCTTCCCATCATACTCACGAAAGATATTAAAAAGATAAAGCATATGAGGCAAACTCAATTCCATTTTTTTGTAGTTTTCTTTTATAAACTAAACTAGTGATAAAACAAGAAACTAAAAGATTCGATTGCAACATCTAAAGATATACCTTCAAGCAGTCACCTCCCCGGCAACGGCGCCAGAAAAGAGCTTGATGTCTACTACACAACCTTCTTCTTGTAGACGTTGTTGGGCCTCCAAGTGCAGAGGTTTGTAGAACAGTAGCAAATTTCCCTCAAGTGGATGACCTAAGGTTTATCAATCCATGGGAGGCGTAGGATGAATATGGTCTCTCTCAAGCAACCCTGCAACCAAATAGCAAAGAGTCTCTTGTGTCCCCAACACACCCAATACAATGGTAAATTGTATAGGTGCACTAGTTCGGCGAAGAGATGGTGATACAAGTGCAATATGGATGGTAGATAAAGGTTTTTGTAATCTGAAAATATAAAAACAGCAAGGTAACTATTGATAAAAGTGAGCGAAAATGGTATTGCAATGCATTGAAACAAGGCCTAGGATTCATACTTTCACTAATGCAAGTTCTCTCAACAATAATAATAACATAATTGGATCATATAACTATCCCTCAACATGCAACAAAGAGTCACTCCAAAGTCACTAATAGCGGAGAACAGGCGAAGAGATTATGGCAGGGTACGAAACCACCTCAAAGTTATCCTTTCTGATCGATCTATTCAAGAGTCCGTAGTAAAATAACACGAAGCTATTCTTTCCGTTCGATCTATCATAGAGTTCGTACTAGAATAACACCTTAAGACACAAATCAACCAAAACCCTAATGTCACCTAGATACTCCAATGTCACCTCAAGTATCCGTGGGTATGATTATACGATATGCATCACACAATCTCAGATTCATCTATTCAACCAACACAAAGAACTTCAAAGAGTGCCCCAAAGTTTCTACCGGAGAGTCAAGACGAAGACGTGTGCTAACCCCTATGCATAGGTTCATGGGCGGAACCCGCAAGTTGATCACCAAAACATACATCAAGTGAATCACGTGATATCCCATTGTCACCACAGATACGCACATGCAAGACATACATCAAGTGTTCTCAAATCCTTAAAGACTCAATCCGATAAGATAACTTCAAAGGAAAAACTCAATCCATTACAAGAGAGTAGAGGGGGAGAAACATCATAAGATCCAACTATAATAGCAAAGCTCGCGATACATCAAGATCGTATCACCTCAAGAATACGAGAGAGAGAGAGAGAGATCAAACACATAGCTACTGGTACATACCCTCGGCCCCGAGGGTGAACTACTCCCTCCTCGTCATGGAGAGCGCCGGGATGATGAAGATGGCCACCGATGAGGGATCCCCCCTCCAGCAGGGTACCGGAACAGGGTCCCGATTGGTTTTTGGTGGCTACAGAGGCTTGCGGCGGCGGAACTCCCGATCTATTCTGTTCCCCGATGTTTTTAGGGTATATGGACATATATAGGCGAAAGAAGTCGGTCAGGGGAGCTACAAGGGCCCCACGAGGGTGGAGGGCGCACCCAGGGGGGTGGGCGCGCCCCCTGCCTCGTGCCTTCCTTGTTGCTTCCCTTACGTACACTCCAAGTCTTCTGGATTGCTTCCGTTCCAAAAATAACTCTCCCGAAGGTTTCATTCCGTTTGGACTCCGTTTGATATTCCTTTTCTGCGAAACACTGAAACAAGGCAAAAAGCAGAAACTGGCACTGGGCTCTGGGTTAATAGGTTAGTCCCAAAAATAATATAGAAGTATATAATAAAGCCCATAAACATCCAAAACAGATAATATAATATCATGAAACAATCAAAAATTATAGATACGTTGGAGACGTATCAGCCGTCCACCTCCACCACCGCACCGGTTGCTCTCTCCGTCGGCGTCGACCTCTGGCACGCTCGTTTGGGTCGTCCCAACCCCATCACACTTCGTCATATTCTTAGGAGTTTCAGTTTCAGTTGTAATAAGATAGGGGATCACACCTGTCATGCCTGTCGTGTGGCAAACATGTTCGCCTCCCGTTTAATAACTCCACCACCATAGCTTCTTTTCCTTATTAGTTGATTCATAGCGATGTGTGGACCTCTCCGGTTCCTAGTAATTCGGGCTATTTATATTATCTGGTTATCCTTGATGATTATTCTCACTATGTGTGGACGTTTCCTTTACGACCAAAGTCGGATGCACTCTCCACTTTGACGCTTTTTACTCCTATGTTAGCACGCAGTTTGGGCGTCCCATCCTTGCTCTCCAGACTGACAATGGAAAAGAGTTCGACAACCTTGTTTTCCGCACTTTTTTGTCGCACCACGGCACGGTCTTTCGTCTCACATGCCCGTATACTTCACATCAGAACGGTCGAGCCGAACGCGTCCTTCGCACTCTGAATGACTGTGTTCGCACGCTCCTGTTCCATGCTAATGTGCCACCCCGTTTCTGGCCGGATGCACTCGCTACTGCTTCACTTCTCCTTAACCTCCGCCCCTGCTGCCCACGGTGGAACTATGCACCTCACCATCTTCTCTTCGGTACGCCCCAATCTTATGATGGCTTGCGTATTTTCGGGTGCCTTTGCTATCCTAGCACTGCCGACTCCGCTCCTCACAAACTCGCACCTCGTTCTGTCGCTTGCATCTTCATCGGCTACCCCTCTAACTCCAAGGGATATCGGTGCTACGATCCCGTCCCCCACCGTGTGTTCACTTCCCGGCACGTTTACTTTGATGAGCATGTGTTTCCGTTTCAGCAGGTACCCCCGGCTGTTCCTCCCGCCACCAGTGATGCGGGCTCCTTGACGCCTCACCCAGGGCGCTCACGCGCCTCCCTTGGGCCACCCCTTTCTTCGAGGCGCGCCCCCCGCATGTGGCGCCTCCTACAGCCGTGGCGCTGGCGCCCGCGGCGCCCCCGACGTTGGCGCCCCCCCCCCCCCACGTCGGCGCCCGCGGCCCCCCGACGCCCGCAGCCGGTCCGGTCACCCGCGCCCGTACAGGCGTTTTTCGCCCGAGCTCGCGCTACGCCGCGGATGACTACGTCCATGCGGCGTTCACCTCTGAGCCGTCGCCGTTGCTGTCCTCCGCTCGAGCCGCTCTTCGTAACCCGCCCTGGATGGCTACAATGCAAGAGGAGATTGACGCCCTGTTGCGCAACCGGACATGGCAGCTTGTTCCCCGTCCCCGGCACGCAAATGTGATTACCGGGAAGTGGGTCTTCAAACACAAGCTCCGTCCTGATGGTACCCTTGATCGCTATAAAGCGCGCTGGGTAGTTCGTGGCTTCCGACAACGTGCTGGTATCGACTTCACCGACACCTTCGCTCCGGTCGTCAAGCCCGGCATGATACGCACGGTTCTTCACCTTGCGGTCTCCCGTGCTTGGCCGGTGCACCATATGGAAACGCCTTCCTCCATGGACACCTCGAGGAGCAGGTCTTCTGCCAGCAGCCCATCGGGTTTGTTGACCCGGTGCTTCCCAACCATGTCTGCCTGCTCTCGCGGTCCTTGTACGGCCTCAAGCAGGCTCCGCGCGCTTGGTACCAGCGCATCGCGGCGTTTCTTCACCAGCTTGGGTTCCGCTCTACCCGCTCGGACGCCTCACTCTTCGTCTATCATCAGGGCTCTGACACGGCCTACTTGCTGCTCTATGTCAACGACATCATCCTGATGGCATGTACGACTGGTCTCCTCAGTCAGCTCACGGCTCGTCTTCGCGCTGAGTTCGCCATCAAGGACTTGGGTCCTTTGCACTACTTCCTCGGTGTCGAGGTGGTGCGCCGTCCGGATGGCTTCTTCCTTCATCAGCAGAAGTACGCTCATGAGCTCCTGGAGCGCGCCGGCATGCTTAACTGCAAGCCCGCTGCCACGCCTATTGATACGAAGGCCAAGCTTTCTGCCACGGATGGTTCTGCTGCTTCGGATGCTGCTTTCTATCGGTCTATCGTTGGTGCTCTTCAGCACCTCACTCTAACTCGATCGGAGATCCAGTATGCCGTGCAGCAGGTGTCTCCATATGCATGCCCCCCGAGACGTTCACTGGGCTGCCGTCAAGCGGATTCTCCGCTATGTCTGTGGCACTATGGATCTTGGTGTCACGCTTCACGCCTCCGCCGACACCGCCCTCACCGCCTACTCTGATGCAGACTGGGCGGGCTGCCCTGACACTCGTCGCTCCACCTCGGGCTATTGTGTCTACCTTGGACCCTCACTTATCTCGTGGTCGTCCAAGCGGCAGCCTTCGGTCTCTCGTTCCAGTGCTGAGGCTGAGTATCGTGCGGTGGCCAACGCCGTCGCCGAGTGTTCGTGGCTTCGCCAGTTGCTTCAGGAGCTCTCTTGCCCTGTTGACCGTGCCACGATGGTCTACTGCGACAACGTCTCGGCGGTCTACCTCTCCGCTAACCCGGTGCATCATCGACGGACCAAGCATATTGAGTTGGATATTCATTTTATTCGGGAACAGGTGGCCCTTGGCCATATTCGTGTTTTACACGTTCCTACTTCCCAACAATTTGCAGATATCATGACCAAGGGCTTGCCTACGTCGTCATTTGAGGAGTTCCGGTCCAGTCTTTGCGTCAGCCGCGGTGCCGCTTTGACTGCGGGGGGTGTTGAGTATATGTGTTATGTGCATATGTGTATTGGGCCCGTCTCCTAATTCTTTGTATAGTTGAGGTTTGTGGCCCACATTTGTACATTATATATACATGCCTATGCACGAGAGCAATATTACGTGCAATTCCCACAACATACACGAACATTGTGGTTTTCGGACAAAAATATTGTGGCATTTCGACGTTCTTAAGTAGTAATTTGAAGTTTTTTTCAAATAATATACTCCCTCCAATCTGAATTAAAGGTTGCGCCAACTAGTTTAGATCTGAGGGAGTAGTAAATTGACGTTAGAGTCATGTGAACTCTTAAAAGAAAACAACCACCCGACCAAGAATTTTGTGACTCGGGAGCAAAACAATACACACCAAGGTGGGCCTTCGGGAAAAGCACAAGAAGCATTTTAAATTTTCCGAAGCCACAGAGGCGACAAGTGGAGCCCCAGGTTGAGGATGCATCCAATTTTTCTTCCTTTGCCTTTTTACAGTTTTTAGTTGGTTTTTCATCTACATGAGTTTTTTTAATAGATCTAAATTATGTAAATTGTAAAAATATTTTTTTCATGAATTTAAAAAATATTAATGAATATAAGAATGTTCGTGTATAAATGTTCATAGATTTTAAAAAATGTTCATGTATTTAAAAAGTACTCATGAAATTTAAAATTGATTTCTTTAAAGTTCACGAACTAAAAAAGTAGAAATACAGAAAAATAATAGAAAATGAACAACAGAAAGGAAAGAAACAAAGAGCGACTATGTGTAAGTCAACTAAATTTTTTCTGCAAGTCAATATATTTTTGCCGTCAGAGGTTTATCCAATGGCCAGGATCACGCCGTGACTATCATATTCTTCCTCTCGTACCGTCTCCCAGCCCAACCCTAACTATCAACCCCCACCATCCATGGCTGGTGGCGCTCCCGTGACCGGCCCGCTCTCCCCCCACCGCCTCCACCCGGCCAACCCTACCCCCCCCCCCCCCCCCCCCCCCCGCCGCCGCCTTCAGCCTCGCGCTTCCCAAAATTCACTCGACTTACCACTAGCCCACGCTAAAAGGAAAACCAGAGGAAACAAACCCAACTAAAACCATAGAACTAGAAAGAAAGAAAAAAACAGAAAACAGACGAACCCGAAAGAAAATCAGGTGCGCTCGCATTGGAAAATAGGCCTGCCCCTAATTGTTTTTTTAAAGGCCTGGCCCATAGCAGCTTGCCCTGTGCGATTGCTCGCGTCGAATTCCGTGCGAGCGGGCGAGCCCGAAGCCACGACCTCTGCTTTCATTCGAACGTTACTCGACCCGATTTCAACTCCATTCCCTCCTTCATATTTACTCCCCCCTTTCCAGCCGTTAGCGCTCTCTCGTTCCGATTCGCCACTGCCGCCGCCCTAAACATCCCCCTCCCCTCCCCCTCTCCTCTCCCCGCGACGGAGGAGCACGGATCGGCGGCCAGGTGAGGTGAGGACTCAGCGTCTGCCTTCTCGATCTCCTGCCGTTAGAGGGTGGCTGTTGTACCCGGCGGGTTTCCGATTTCATTACGTCCCTTCTCTCGTACGCTCCGGTTCTTGATGGCTTCGCTTGGTGCGGTCGCCGTACCGCGGTTAGATTTGGGGACCCTTTTTTCCGTTCTAGTCCGTGCCATGCCGCTGTGGTGCTAGTATTTTCAGGTGGAGACGGGCTTGGAGTTCCCGTTCCCAGTTCTCATCCAAGAAATCGCAGTTTTTTGTTTACCCCGTTCCAAATAATTGTACCCAAGAAACAATCCGGGTCTCAATTCGTGGGATCAGCTGTGCCAGAATTTCCGGGTTTCGCTGCGGAATCCTCCTCTGCCAGGCAGCGAAGATTCGGCGGGGATTTTGTTTTGGGGGTTTGATTTTGTTCCTCCAAACTTTCCACCGTCTGTCTTTGCTGGTTTTGCGTTTGCTTCTAAAAGTATATGGCCGCCATTCTTCTTTTCCTTTTTTGGCTGAAAACACCGCAATCCCTTCTTGTTTTCTTTTTATTAACTCCTCTCCAGGAGGCAGATTTTGACAGTGTGACTTTTGGTGTATCTATTGCCGCAGGTAGATCGGAGCAGTATAAGAAATTTTCTGCCAAGGTTGGTTAGTTGATAACAAGCACGCAGGCACAATGGCTGCTGAAGTTGGGCAGCCGTTCAGTGGATGGACGCACTCAGATTCGCCCTACAACGACCTCTGCACACAGGTAGTATCCTCTGCTTCGAAATCATTTGTCGCTTCACCTTTGGTTGCGTACCTGAATTATCAACTTAAATCTCGATAGTTTAATAGCTCCTTGATATCGTAGTGCTGTTGGGAAATACTCCTATTTGAGATGTCAACATTGTATGACATAGTTGATGCTGCCTGAATCTTGTTTCTGTAGTTTCTTGTTGCGTTTCGAGGAGGCTAGATGGCGGTTAGTAATTTTGTTTTTATTCACTGCTGATGCAAAAGGTCAAATATTCTTATGACATAGGAATAGGAAAATTTCTTATGGGGAGACACTATTTGTCCATTTGATTCGAAGGAATGGACCATAAGAAAAGGGGAGGTATTTTTCCTTTGTATTGAGTTTCATAAGAAAAATAAAAGGAATTTTACCATCCACTAAAACCTCTTTTTTTACATTCCTATGCACAAACAAGGCAAAAGCTATAAGTAGCATTATATTAACTTTATCTTACATTTGCATATGTTTTAACCTTAATTTGACCATGCTTTGTAGGATTCCTGTGTTTTTCCTATTCAATCGAATCAAACACCCAATTTTGCAGATCCCTGTGTCTTTCACAATCCTATCATATTCTTGAGTTTTCCCTATTCCTACATTTTCAAATCCTGCGAATCAAAGAGGCCGTATTAGTTATATCCAGAGTTTTGTAGCTACCACTCTGTATATGTTAGTTAGTTATTGTTTTTTCTGTTGTTCTAAATTTCTAATAAATTGAAGTTCGTGAGTCTCTAATTTCTCTTTATGTCTACTGTCCAGGACGATTCAGTTCAGAAAATGGTACTTGATCATGGTTCGGTATCATTTGGTAGATTTGCAGAAGAGTCTTTGTCATGGGAGAACAGATCAGTATTTGAACACAACAGACGTCAGGAGGAGATAAGCAAACTCACACTGCCTGGTTTAGTTGCACAGAAGAAGGCATTTTTTGAAGAATATTACAAGAGGAAGGCTCAGAAAGCTAAACTTCTCACCGAAGCCACATTGGAAGAAAGGAGTGATGGCGACACTCTGGACCATAGCATGCAGGAAGATAATTCACATGCAGTTGTTCCCGAAGATCCTGTGGATACTGCTCCAAGCTCCAGTTGTCAACCATCTACTGGAGTGAGCTCATCGGATGAGAATAAACGCTATGAACCCCATGGGCTAGGATACTTGACATTCAATCCTCTGTTTTCTCGGATAACAGGGTCGCAAGGTATTCAAGATGAGGAGGCATCTAGTACTGCTCAAAATCAACATGTTGATGGTGAGTTTCGGTGCGCTACGCGCACGAGTAGTAAACATGGTCTCAACCAGGAAACCGTGGACAGAAAGGTTCTTGCACCAAAGCATGTGGTTTCAACTGATTATGGTGAAAGTAATGTTGCTGCGTCGAGAATTAGCTTGCCTATAGCAAGTTTGAAAGCTGGTGTTAAGAAACAGGAGCCAAGAAAGAGCATAGCGGCAGCTGTCATTAACGGGTTGACAAAGGGGGCCAAGGTATTGATATTTACTGTTTATGTAGTGAAGGATCTACTTTTCAGCAAGGGGGGGAGGGGGGGGGGGTGACTGACAAGATATAACAGAAAAGAGCTAGTTTTTGCAGTTGGTTCCTGCTTTAGCGGCAAGTAAATTCTAGATAATCAATACTAGAATGTTGTAGTATAGAAAGTTCATCGCAAAAGTACAAGAGTTTTATTTTGGACATTGGTTTACATTTGATATACAGAAGCATTCACCCATATATTGGGATGATCAATTTGCTGCAATTACATGGTTGGTGTGAGTTTTGGCTTTGTATGAGATTCCAAGCAGTTTGGAAGGGAAATTCCATAATAATATTATATGACTTACATGTGTGAATGAGCCAAATCACTTTCCAGGATAGTACTAGCTAGATCACTTTCCAGGATAGTACTAAAGAAAACTTCCATTGTTGGTTTCTTCCTTTCTTGATTATTTTATATATATGATGCAAAAGTTAATGTCATTTATCTCATATGCCCATGTTTACTATTTCAGGACCCATCAAGTTGTCTTATCCAAATTCCGAGAGTACATTTAAGAAGAAACTCAGAAAACATGAACTCTGAAGGCTTAAAGGATCCTTTCCACAAGAGGGTTGAGATGAAATTGCGTGCTTTATCTGATAGGATGAGTGCTGAGAAAGCTGCTGCCTCTTCTAGATCTTCTCCGTATCAAAATGCTGATAGAGCTGCCATTTCTTCCAGATCTGCTTTGTGCCAGAACACTGATAGAGTCATTGCACCATCTAAATCAGCTACACAAGCTTCTCACAAGTTTTTGAAAGAAGTACAGCCTGCAGCTACCCTTCCTCGTACAAATTTCTACAACAAGGGATTGTCTGTTTCTCATGTTGCCTCTAGCAACAGCAGTAATACTGGGAAGCTGGCTACTAGAAGCTCAGTTATGCCCAATTCACTTCAAAATAATGCAAAACCCTTGCAGGCTGCTCAGGTAGCTTTTGCCCCTAATCAAATGTTGATTTATCCTTTGAACTTATTCACAAATGCAACTTTGGTCAGTTGCTTCTACATATGGACCATAATTTTCCTTTTGCTAATCGTCAGAAGATATTTTTGCAAGTTCGGTATAACAAATAGTTAAACGCTTCTAATGGTTTATGGAAAGTTGATAAGCTTAATTAATCTTGGCAGGTCGCATCGAAAAGAGGCGCAGGTCTTACCAGTACAAGCAATGGATCGCAGAACAAAAGGTCTTCATTTTGATTTCATTTCTACTCCCTCCGTTCCTAAATATAAGTCTTTTTAGAGATTTCAATAAGGACTACATGTTGTGGAAATCTTGAATATTATTGAAACCCCTGTGCTTGTTTGAACTGATTTTCAGGAAGCAGCTGAGCACACCAGCGGCATCAGTTGGAAGTAGCCGGATTAGAGGATCTATGCACATATCTGCACCAACAAGTGCAAGGTTTGTTCCTGGAGTGTGGAATGATTTATAAATTTGGTGTGAAATATCTGTTTCTTTTTATGTAAATTGCTCCGTTCTCTTGTGCAGAAGTAGCAGCAGCGGCATCCGACCTTACAAAGCTGCAAAGGCACCCCGGATTTCGAACGGGAGGAACGCAGCGGTTAAGGTAAAAGCAAACAGTACCCTGGGATGATTCGTAGGATTATTGTTATAGACTGAAATCGCTTCCAAATCATAGCACTTGCTAATGTGGTTCTGTTGTAGACTGAAATGATGCAGAAGTCCACAACATATGAAACCCATTCTGTTGGAGGAAGGAATGCTTTGTCAGAAGTTACTGTAAACGGCAACGAACAAAACAGAAAGGTCTGTTCTTTTCTTTTTGCGTGCATGGGGTAACCAGTAACCACTAGCCAGGGATCGGCAGAGGCTTTATTATTCTGCCTACTATCGCGATTGTCGTATAAATTCATCGTGTCTATAAAAATTCAACGGTGACTATAAAAAATTACTAAAAGGTTGGTTCGTGCACACATCTTGTGTAGGTAATCTTGTCGCGTGATGGCAAGAGGAGCAACCTGGCGTGTAAGAGCAAGCCAAGGTATTCCCATTTGTGTGTATTATTATGACTTGATCACTACACAGATAGAATTTATGTGAATTGCTGAAAATCTGCCACTTGATTGTTCATGGAACAATTATGTTTCTTTGTTAACTGTGCAGACAGGAGAGGCCGCGATGGCGATGACGCGCCACTTGACGAGCAGTTTGAGATGCGCGAGTTGGCACGGTTACTTGGTTGTATTGTTGTCCAAGGGCCTTCTCTGAACCTCGGTATAGTATTAAGGCTGTATGTTAGGCATGATGTTTTGCTGCTGCTTGTGACCTCTATTCTACCATGAGGCATGATATATAATTCTTGTGTCGAGTCCAGAGCAAAGAAAGAACATGGAAGGCAGCGCTGTTTCGCCACGATTGTTTGCCTGTTGTTGTCTGGTTGGAGAGTGAAAGCGAGACGTGGGAATACTAGCGTTTAATTTGTGCTTGGCGCTGTTGGAGTTGCGGCCATAACGCAAACTAGCTGTCTCCAGTGGTGTCTGCTGATCGTAGGTTTTCCATCTGTTTGTGAGAGCTTCTCCAACAACTAGCTGTTGGGGTAACATTTAGGGCACCAAAAAGTGACTTTTAGGACACTGAAAATTGTTCTTCTCCAGCAATTGTCCTATTTTAGGACAGACATACTAAAAGATCCAAACTACTTATCACATTGCATACTCATCACTGCAAACTTCCAAATATTCAAACTTCCAAATATTCAAACATCCAAACTTCCAAACAGTTTTTTTGTTGTTGAGGGAAACAGCAGGACTCTGTTGCGTATTTTTATTGATTTTTTAAAAAACATATACAAAAGGTTCGGTACAAAGAGCAAAGAAGAAGAACAATAAAACTAGAAGCTATACAAAGATATGCACAGAAGAAGAGTTTAAACATAGAACACTGACACTAGAAAATTACTACTCGTCACTCTCACGTGTGAGGTTATCCCAGTCTATGTCGGAACCCTCGCCGTTGGACTCCACCTTCATCACTGTGAAGGCCCTGGCTCTTCCTCCTTACCCGCCTACTCGCGCTCACGGTTCCTCTTCGAGGCATCGCAATAGCCGCCTCATCGCTCTCCCAGGTATCCCGCTCCTCGAGGACAGTACTAGTCTCCATCTTCGCCAAGCAGGATACAAAATGGTCAAATGGCGGCCCGATGAACTCCACATCCACCCGTGTTCTCCGCCATCTCGAAGGTGTCGAGTCAATACCATCGGTCGTTGCACTGGAACTCGACTGAAAGGATCAAGGACCTAGGGGGGGGGGGTGAATAGGTATACTTACACGTTTAAATTATTAGTTATCAATCTCATGTAATATTTGAAATATGAAAGTGGGCCTAATAATTGCAAATGTGATTCTAGTGCTAGCAATATAATCAACAATAACTAGATAGGCAAACAACAACAATATGATATAACAAGTAAAGACAAGGAGACAAATAAATCACAAGTAAGAAGTTAGGGTTAAGATAATCAAAACTCCAAAGACGAGGAGGCATCCCGATGTTTACTTCCTTAGAGGGAAGCTAGTCACCTTTGGAGGGTGGATGTTACCACGAAAGCACACCAACAATATGAAGACTCGCCCAATTTTCCTTGGATCAGTTGAATGTAAAAACTTGATTGAATGTGTTAGCAACTATTGATCAAACATATGCATGTCAAATGGAGGAAGCCAGACCTAGGGTGTATATTTGGTGTACTGGATTGGATATCCACCTCTCCTATGGTTGTCCACGGACACATCCGAACATGTCCATCGACATTTGGTGTGTCTGATTTGGTGCAAGGCGTTGGAGTTACATGTCCACGGACATTTGGTGGTCTGATTTGGTGCATGGTGTTGGAGTTACCCTAAATCCATGCTTCCACCCGAAGCATCCTATTTGGCGCTTCAGGCGCCCGTTGCAGTGCATTTTGCTAACGGGCGCCTGAAGCACTTCAAGCTGGGGCGGTCCATTATATTTTTTTCTTGTTACCCTAAATCCATGCTTCCACCCGACGCATCCTATTTGGCGCTTCAGGCGCTCATTACAGTGCATTTTGCAAATGGGCGCCTGAAGCACTCCTAGCTGGGCCGACCCATTTTTTTTTCGGGCACGGTGGGTTGAACATGCAACCCCTTCATTGTGAGCGCTTTGCTCTAACCACGAGGCTATCACCTTGTTGGTGTAAAGACAATTCATTTTTTTCTTTTATTTCGTTCTCTAGTTCGGTTTTTTCCTTTTTTGTTTTCTTTAATGCATGTTTTTTTTTAAATAGCGAACCTTTTTCTAAATTGATGAACTGTTTTTAATTTAGATGAAATTTTTTCAAATTCGTTGAACCTTTTTTTTTCAAATTTGATGATTTTTTTTAAATTGGATGAACTTTTTTCAAATTCATGAACTATCATTTAAAATCCGTGAACTTTTTAAAAATTTGTGAACCTTTTTTCAGATCACTATGAACTTTTTTGAATGCGTGAACCTTTTTTAAAACTAACGCTCACACGTGTGTCATCTTGCACAGTGCTCACACGCCTTCTTTACCACTCATTTTGCCACATGTGAACAGATGATATTAGCAGGAATCTTTTTGGGTTTCGGCTTAAAAATGTTTTATCTCCTAATTAAAAAATCGAATAAAAATCCGTTTTCATCATTAAATCCGTCTCAACGAGATCTTCAAAACTAGATCCCATGTTGATATGTTTCGACGAATTTTTTTTTGCCCAAAAGTTGCCATGATGTTTACACTGTAGTTGCCATAGTGCTTAAACTAAAGTTGCCATGTGACAATTTTAGTTTGTAGACCACGACAATTTTAGTATTTTAATGATGGCAACTGCAGTACTTTGACCATGAAAATTATTTTTTGTATGAACCATGGCAATTTTAGTTTATGATTCATGGCAAGTCCAGTTTCTTAATTCCCCGTTTTATAAATGTTAAGATTACTTTTAAATGTAGAAGAAAATAGCTGGAACATATCATGGCAACTTCAGTGTAAATACCATGACAATTCATGTGCAATAGACATGGCAACTTTTAACCCAAAAAAATTCGTCAAAATATATTGCTATGCGATCTAGTTTTGAAGATCTCGTCACGAGGGATTTAATGATGAAAACGGATCTTCAATCGGATTTTTTATTTAAGAGATAAAACATTTTAAAAACTGGAAATCCAAAAAGATTTCCACATGCATGTGTGCGGTGACATGGCGCAGTCTATGTATTATAGGGCGTGTGGGCGGGTTTCGCTCCCACCACACGTGTGGGCGTTAGCGTTGTCCTTTAAAAATTTATGAACCCTTTTAAATTTCGTCAAATTTTTTGTATTTTTTTTTATTTTTTGAAATTTTTAATAGAAAATTCAACGGTTCACCGGTCAACTGGTCAACCGTGACCAGGCAAACAAGGCGACAGGAGGGACGAGCGGCAAGGCAGCCTTGAAACTGGGTCGGCCAAATTTGCAGGGCGCGTGGGCACCGGTTCTCCTAGTCGGCGCTTAAGCTCCCCTTCCACCCGCCCCTCTCCGTGCGACTAGGAGCTGGCCATCTAGGCTAGCACAATCTGACCCACCCTTAAACGTGCCTAGCACGATGAAAATGGCCTGCGGCGACACGTTTATAAAAACTAGTAATTGTGCACGTGCAACGCACGTGTGACTTTAGTAAAAACAGGTTTGCATTAAGTTTATTCTGAACCCTGAACTTGTATGCATACTATTATACCAACTTGAACTTGTAATCCCTAAAATCAAACCCTAAACCTTGTTCTCGAGCTGCCAACAACCTGCAATCGCAGGCCAACCGGCCAAGGTCTGTACCCTTCATTGTGCCAGCGTGGAAGACAGAAGCCAACGGCCGAGGGGCGGGGGGGGGGGGGGGGGGGGGCGCAATGTGCAATCCAAGTTCCTTAAGGCTTCCATGAAGTTTATTCACACAAAATCGAACTGCAACCAACTTGTATTACTGAGCAAAGCCAAGGGGGTCGCCCAAAAGGAAGAAACAAAGCAGATAGCCTCACATGGACCAGCAGAGAGCAATTGTCTTGAAGATTGCAAAGCATACAAGTGTAAGAGAAGAAAAGTACTCTTTGTATCTGAATTTTGCCCTCCTTTTTGTGTGCGCAGGCTGCATCTGTGTCATGTGGAGAATTAATCAAGATCTGCAATGAAAATGTTAACACTTTGCATGTGTTCTCGTGGGTGATGGTCCGAACTCCGAAGCATATGGAATGAAATGCCTTGTACTTGTAACATTGAAGTTGTCTACTGTACAAATATGCTACTGTATGTAAAGAAAACACCATTATTTTCTTGTTGAATCATCAACGTTGTCTTACTCTGTAATGTGCACTGAAAAACCAGTGATTCTGCATATGCGCGCAATGTGCGTGAACTATATTCTGCATATTCCTTGGAACCTGACACAAGGCAGTTTGCCCACTTTGGCATTTCACTCTCACATTAAGCAGCATGAGATTACCGCCCAAATAATAAGAGCACATGGTTTGTTACAGTTTTACACAAAAGAGAAGGCTTTACTGCAACACAGTACTAAATAAGAATACAATCTTCGAAGAAAAGCCACCTGTGGCATCAAGGATGTCATCTATACCAGAAACCAATGGCACCTACAGAGCTAAATTCTGTTGGAAATATGCCCTAGAGGCAATAATAAATGGTTATTATTATATTTCTTTGTTCATGGTAATTGTCTATTATTCATGCTATAATTGTATTGTCCGGAAATCGTAATACATGTGTGAATACATAGACCACAACCTGTCCCTAGTAAGCCTCTAGTTGACTAGCTCGTTGATCAACAGATAGTCATGGTTTCCTGACTATGGACATTGGATGTCATTGATAACGGGATCACATCATTAGGAGAATGATGTGATGGACAAGACCCAACTTAAGCATAGCATAAAAGATCGTGTAGTTTCGTTTGCTAGAGCTTTTCCAATGTCAAGTATCTTTTCCTTAGACCATGAGATCGTGCAACTCCCGGATACCGTAGGAGTGCTTTGGGTGTGCCAAACGTCACAACGTAACTGGGTGACTATAAAAGTGCATTACGGGTATCTCCGAAAGTGTCTGTTGGGTTGGCACGGATCGAGACTGGGATTTGTCACTCCGTGTGACGGAGAGGTATCTCTGGGCCCACTCGGTAATGCATCATCATAATGAGCTCAATGTGACTAAGGCGTTAGTCACGGGATCATGCATTGCGGTACGAGTAAAGAGACTTGCCGGTAACGAGATTGAACAAGGTATTGGGATACCGACGATCGAATCTCGGGCAAGTAACATACCGATTGACAAAGGGAATTGCATACGGATTGATTGAATCCTCGACACCGTGGTTCATCCGATGATATCATCGTGGAACATGTGGGAGCCAACATGGGTATCCAGATCCCGCTGTTGGTTATTGACCGGAGAGGCGTCTCGGTCATGTCTGCATGTCTCCCGAACCCGTAGGGTCTACACACTTAAGGTCCGGTGATGCTAGGGTTGTAGAGATATATGTATGCGGAAACCCGAAAGTTGTTCGGAGTCCCGGATGAGATCCCGGACGTCACGAGAGGTTCCGAAATGGTCCGGAGGTAAAGATTTATATACGGGAAGTCTTATTTTGGTCGCCGGAAAAGTTTCGCGCTTTATCGGTATTGTACCGGGAGTGCCGAAAGGGGTCCGGGGGTCCACCAGCCCCGGGGGGGCACATGGGCTGTAAGGGGTGCGCCTTGGCCTATATGGGCCAAGGGCACCAGCCCCAAGAGGCCCATGCGCAAGAGATAAGAAAAAAGGGAGAGTCCTAAAGGGGGAACGCACCTCCGAGGTGCCTTGGGGGGAAGGACTCCCCCCTGGCCGCACCCTTCCTTGGAGGAAGGGGCAAGGCTGCGCCCCCCCTCTCCCCTGGCCCTATATATAGTGGGGGGAAGGGAGGGCAGCAACATCTAAGCCTTGGGCTCCTCCCTCCTCCCCTGCAACACCTCTCTCTCTCTCTCGCAGAAGCTTGGCGAAGCCCTGCCGGAGACCCGCTACATCCACCACCACGCCGTCGTGCTGTTGGATCTCCATCAACCTCTCCTCCCCCTTGCTGGATCAAGAAGGAGGAGACGTCGCTGCACCGTACGTGTGTTGAACGCGGAGGTGCCGTCCGTTCGGCACTCGGTCATCGGTGATTTGGATCACGGCGAGTACGACTCCGTCATCCACGTTCATTGGAACGCTTCCGCTCGTGATCTATAAGGGTATGTAGATGCACTCCTTTCCCCTCGTTGCTAGTAGACTCCATAGATGCATCTTGGTGAGCGTAGGAAAATTTTAAATTATGCTACGATTCCCAACAAATTCTTCATAGGTCCAAAATACACAACAAAGTGTCAAGTGCTATTTAGGAAGAACCTAGTGCTTTACATTGATTCACATTGCCCTCACATAGAGCTGGGTATACTACAGATCATATTGTACAGGAGTGGCTGCTGCATCATTTAATTAACTGAATTGTATGTAGGATACATCATCAGATCACACCATTTACAATAATAAATATTACCAGCAAAGAAATAATACCAATTGAAAAAAACACTTTGGTTATTGGACGCCATGAGACAGGGGAGCAGCGAGATGGGGGCGCCATGAGACGGACGGTGCCGCCAGATGTGGGTTCTTATCTAATCAAATTCCATCATACAAACAGAACGGAATTAAGAGGAACTTTTTTTAGATAGCCTCACATGGACCATCCAACACGTCCCAATTTTGCGAGAAACAAGCAGATCATCAACAATCTCTTACAACATTGCTCACGAGGCTCTAAACTCTGAATTCGAGTGTGTCTTGTACTGTAATTGTTTAGCTCATAGAGATAGCCCTCGTGGGATCATAGATTCTATCGTCTGTAGGCAAATGTTGCAGGTTATGCAATTCACGCTATAATTGACTGAAAATTTGGCACGTCTCCCTGTTAAAGAAAAGGTTGCAATGCAGAATAGTGGTATAAAAATAGAAGGTCAAAGGAACTACAAATTACCAAGAAGAAGAAAATAACAAGTGTGAAGCAGATCAGTGTAACCTTTGTGGCGTACTCGCCTAAACCCTTCCAAAAATAACAATCAAAGCAAGCGGCTGCAGATTCAAAAAGGAAGGATATGTGTACAGCTCATGTGCTCTTGCAATTTTTGGTATGAAAGAATGCATTTTGTTTCAGCGCAAAAAAAGAAGAAAATGATGATAGGTTACAGAAAAACAAGTACATACACCAAATTAAAGGAACACATTTTTTATTTGCAAAAATGAAAACATGCAACTACGCAATTTAAAGGAACACATTTAGTTTTATTCTAATCTGGATCCAAGAGGACATCAAATGCATGAATCCAATGTCGTGGCACTGTCACGGAGTACAGGCAACATTCCCAGCAACTTGATAGAAGATGTGTTGTCAAACGCACCGTATCTTGACAGTCATGTACTTGAACCAGTTACAAACTCTTACTCGCCATTTCTTAATAAAAAAGACAGACAAATGACGATCTCTTAATATGCTCAATAGAAAAGCATTGCCAAACAAAACTCCACTTGTGCGTCTGACAGATTGTGAGACTGCAAGCGGCCAATAGCTTTCCATGTTCCATCCCAGCAAGTGGTGTTGATTTAGCCTACAGGAGAGTGAAATCTCATTATAACTCATTGGTAAACCATAGACATATTCTGCATCAACTAATGCGAGTACTGTCACACAGAGACAAATAGTAAGTAATGTATGAACTCTTGCCCAGCAGTATATTTATCTTGCAATGCCAAAATTTTCAGTGGTTCCTAGAGTTTAGAAAGCTCAGAAATACTATGCATTCATCCATTTCCAGAGTTTATATGAAAAATATGTTGGAAATATGCCCTAGAGGCAATAATAAATAGGTTATTATTATATTTCATTGTTCATGATAATCGTTTATTATCCATGCTAGAATTGTATCGATAGGAAACTCAGATACATGTGTGGATACATAGACAACACCATGTCCCTAGTAAGCCTCTAGTTGACTAGCTCATTGATCAATAGATGGTTACGGTTTCCTGACCATGGACATTGGATGTCGTTGATAACGGGATCACATCATTAGGAGAATGATGTGATGGATAAGACCCAATCCTAAGCCTAGCACAAGATCGTGTAGTTCGTTTGCTCAGAGCTTTTCTAATGTCAAGTATCAGTTCCTTAGACCATGAGATTGTGCAACTCCCGGATACCGTACGAATGCTTTGGGTGTACCAAACGTCACAACGTAACTGGGTGGCTATAAAGGTGCACTACAGGTATCTCCGAAAGTGTCTGTTGGGTTGGCACGAATCGAGACTGGGATTTGTCACTCCGTGTAAACGGAGAGGTATCTCTGGGCCCACTCGGTAGGACATCATCATAATGTGCACAATGTGACCAAGGAGTTGATCACGGGATGATGTGAGTTACGGAACGAGTAAAGAGACTTGCCGGTAACGAGATTGAACAAGGTATAGGGATACCGACGATCGAATCTCGGGCAAGTAACATACCGGTAGACAAAGGGAATTGCATACGGGATTGATTGAATCCCCGACATCGTGGTTCATCCGATGAGATCATCGTGGAACATGTGGGAGCCAACATGGGTATCCAGATCCCGCTGTTGGTTATTGGCCGGAGGACGTCTCGGTCATGTCTGCATGGTTCCCGAACCCGTAGGGTCTACACACTTAAGGTTCGGTGACGCTAGGGTTATAGAGATATTAGCATGCGGTAACCCGAAAATTGTTCGGAGTCCCGGATGAGATCCCGGACGTCACGAGGAGTTCCGGAATGGTCCGGAGGTAAAGATTTATATATGGGAAGTCTTATTTTGGTCGCCGGAAAAGTTTCGCACTTTATCGGTATTGTACTGGGAGTGCCGAAAGGGGTCCGGGGGTCCACCAGCCCCGGGGGGGCCACATGGGCTGTAGGGGGTGCGCCTTGGCCTATATGGGCCAAGGGCACCAGCCCCAAGAGGCCCATGCACCAAGAGATAAGAAAAACGGAGAGTCCTAAAGGGGGAAGGCACCTCCGAGGTGCCTTGGGGAGGAAGGATTCCTCCCTGGCCGCACCCTTCCTTGGAGGAAGGGCCAAGGCTGGGCCCCCCCTCTCCCTTGGCCCTATATATAGTGGGGGGAAGGGTGGGCAGCAAGAACCTAAGCCCTGGCGCCTCCCTCTCCCTCCCGTGACACATCTCCCTCCTCCCGCAGCGCTTGGCGAAGCCCTGTTGGAATCCCGCTACTTCCACCACCACGTCGTCGTGCTGCTGGATCTCCATCAACCTCTCCTCCCCCCTTGCTGGATCAAGAAGGAGGAGACGTCCCTGCTCCGTACGTGTGTTGAACGCGGAGGTGCCGTCCGTTCGGCGCTAGGATCATCGGTGATTTGGATCACGACGAGTACGACTCCATCAACCCCGTTCTCTTAAACGCTTCCGCTCGCGATCTACAAGGGTATGTAGACGCACTCCTTTTCTCTCGTTGCTAGTAAACTCCATAGATTGATCTTGGTGATGCGTAGAAAATTTTGAATTTCTGCTACGTTCCCCAACAAAATAAATAAAGAACAAGCATCTACTTGCAACCTCACATTTGAGCACTTAGATTGAGCACACATGTTCTGAACCAGAAAAATCAAGCACAGTAACAGGTAAGGTCACCACGCACGCACCTGGGAGCATGATCTCAGTTCTCAGGGAGAAGGCGTTTGACATCAGGCAGCAACCGAGTTCCCTTGTCCGACCGACCATACAACACCATCAGGTAGAGCGAGACGGCGAGAGCATGCGGGCGGATTTCTTCTGCCTCCCCTTTTCTCTTGGCTTCTTTTTTCGCTGCCTTCCTGGAGAGTCCTCTAGCCACCACTTGGCCCTAGAGAGGAGGCCATGAAGCCGAGGGCGTCTTCCTCTCCGCCGGTGCAGGAAAGCAAGGAAAAGGAGAGGGGCAGCATGAGGAGGGGAATGGAGGAGACCCGTCGCCGTGGCCGCCAACGCAGGTTCAGCCCGCTACATCTCGCGCCGCCGCCGCCGACGCTCGACCGAGGAGAGGGACACCGGCGCCGCCGATGCAAGTTGAGCCCGCTGCGTCCCGCGTTGTCGACGCTGCTCGAGGGATGAGAGCGACCCCGGCGGCGTCCTATAGCGGCAGCGAGGAGAGAGGAGGGAGGGGGAGGCGGGTGGAATCGATCCCCCTGTTGCGGGCCGGTGGGTGATCCGCGTGTTGCGCGAGGGGCCGCGGAGCGCTAATAGGATTGGCAGACCACGACGCTTGGCAGACCATTTCATCCGAGTCGTTGATCTGATTGGCAGACTATTAACGTGATGTAGACGGTGGGATGCGTTTAACTTAATTTGATCCAAGGGTTGTGCTTATCGTGTGTACACTTTATGGTGTGGGTTTAGAAAAACTCAAGTTCGCACTTTTAATAGTAGTATAGATATTGTGTTGTGCCTTCCTTCCAGGCCCAGGCATGACACAATTGCTAAATGGGCCAGCCTGACACGACACGTGTGCCGGTCGGCCCGCGTGCTATTCTGCCTTTTGGGTTGTTTTGTGCCTATTTTTGGCATTTTGGGTTGTTCAGAAATAAAAAGGTTCAAATATAAACGGGCCGTGCCGGCACGCGGGCCTTACCTCGCAGCCCAGGCCACAGGCCTGGCACGGCCCGTTTAGCCGCGTGCTAGGCCGTGTCAGGTACGCGGGATTTTGGCCCGGCTGCGTAGCACGGCCCAGATGGCCAGGTCTGCGTGCGAGGGAAGAGCCGATGCCCTGGGATTTGCTAAAAAAAAAAAAAAAACAGGCCGATGCCCTGGGCCCCTAGGATAGTCAGCTTCGCCGCAGCGCCTGATGAGCATGCTCCGCCGCGCTCTCCTGTTCGGCCACCGCCTCCGCCGAGGCTTCTCCTCGGGTGCGGACCTTCCTCCGCCGCGCCCATCTGCCTGCCGCCGCGTGGTCGTGACGGGGCTGGGCGCCGTCACGCCGCTCGGCCGCGGCGTCGGGTCCACCTGGGACCGCCTCGTGGCCGGAGACTGCGCGGTGCGCGCGCTCGCCGCGGAGGACCTACGCCTCACCGGGGATGCCGCGGGGAGGACGTTGGAGCAGCTCCCATCGAGGGTCTTCGCCGCCGTGCCGCGCGGGAAGGGCGAGGCCGAGTTCGACGAGGAGGCGTGGACCAAGGTTTATGACTGATGCTTCACTAGCCCCTAACCATCCAGTATATACATTGGTTTTCGCACTGTTGCCGTGAGATTGGATTGGTGCTCCTTTTTCTGCACATGATTGTTACACGTGTGATTTATCATATATGAATTGCTAGTTTACATGCTTGATATAATTGATTCGAGAATAAATTTCATGTATAAGCTGCTCAACAGAAATTTAAATGAAGCTGTTACTTTCAGCAAACTATACAAGCTTTCCCGTAGACAATGTTGCAATACAGTCATGTGATAACTGGTACAGATATAAAGACCCTTATCTTCAGTGCCATTAGGAGTAACACAGTCTTCAATGCCACAGCACTTTGCTGAACCTGTTTTTCGTGTCGTTTCTGTCAGATATCTGTATGATTTAAGTAGATACTCTCTCTCTCTCTCTCTCTCTCTCTCTCTCTCTCTCTCTCTCCCCTACAACTGGAAATCTGTTGTGTTCTGATAAGATGCTATCGTATGACTGTAATATGCAACTGGTGATGTTGTCTGTCTCATAGTTAAACTTTGTTACATATTTCAAACTGTTGATTTAACATTTTTGTTTCCAGGACAGTAGATCTATATCGGGATTTATAGCATATGCTCTATGTGCAGCTGATGAGGCTTTGAGAGATGCAAATTGGCTGCCCTCGGAAAATGAGAAGAAGGAAAGAACGGTACCAATTGCTTTTGGTGGAAGCTCTTTTCCTTTTTTGTGTTTTTGCCAAGTTGCTGGGTCTAATTAGAGCCTTTATCAGGGTGTTTCAATTGGTGGGGGAATCGGAAGCATCTCAGACATTTTAGATGCATCACAGCTGATTGCTGAAAATGTTCGTACCCACAGTCACTGCAATTTGCTTTATTATCACTCTTTTCCTTTTGTATTTTTAGTCATTGTGCAGCTATAGTGATTCTCACTATTATTATATTGCTACGTGCCGAGTGAGAAATACAGTGTTAGATTCAAGCAAAATAATGGCGGCTACCGGCTGGCCGGCATTACTGGTGGGCACCAGCAGCATTAAGAGAATTTTTTTTTTCATCTGATGTTAGCAACTCAAGTACTCCCTCTGTTCACAAATATAAGGTGTTCTAACTTTTTCTGAATCGGATTATATAGACACGTTTTAGTGTGTCTGTTCACTCATTTCAGTCCGTATGTTGTCCACATTGAAATATCAAAAACATCTTGTATTTGTGAACGGAGGGAATAAGTTTGAAGAAAATTGTGAGAAGATATGTTATTTAACCAATGAACAGGAAAACCGAGCGCTAACCGGCCAGGAACAGGATACATTGAATTTGTAGTTTACACTTGATAATTGAAACTAGCCATTACAAAACTACTTGTAGGTGAATGCTACTGGCCAAGACCAGCGCTTCCTCAGATTTTGTTGTTGTTAATTCTTCATTTACATGAGAATCAAACATTTTTTACGTCTTCTCCAAAGCTTTGACCTGCACCATACATGGCTTGCAATATACATCTTCTGGTCACTTCTAGCACTGACGTGTGGAATTTATTTTCTTCTGAATGCAGCGTCTACGTCGTCTCAGCCCATTCTTCATCCCCAAGATTTTGATCAACATGGCATCAGGTCATGTCAGCATGAAATATGGTTTCCAGGTGAACATTGTTATCGTGATATGCCTTGTTTCCATTTTGTACAATTATTGCATGAATAACATTGATATTTGACGCTTCAAACCTAGGGTCCAAACCATGCTGCCGTGACAGCTTGTGCCACAGGCGCTCATTCTATTGGCGACGCTACACGGATGATTCAATTTGGAGATGCAGATGTGATGGTGGCTGGAGGAACAGAGTCTAGTATTGATGCTTTATCTATAGCTGGATTTTCTAGGCAAGTATGTTCGCGTCTTCACAATTGTTTTGTTTTGCTTAATTACCCAAATACTCTGTCTAGATGCTCCGTAGGGCAATTATAAATTGCCTCAACTGCTTTACTAAGGTTTCAATGTACACCTGTTGACTGAAGGTTGTAGGACAAAGTAGAGAACCCATGTTTTTGTCCACAAACCACTTGTGGTTGTGGCTCGTAATATCATATGCAAACTTAATCTGTTTATTTCCAGAAAAACTTGGTCACAGTCACACTCTTGCACTTTTTATCTGCTATCCCCGTCACTGGTATTGCCAACACCATCTTATTTTCGTTATATTGTTCTGCAGGTTAAGGGCATTGTCTACAAAGTATAACTCTCTTCCACAAGCATCTTCGAGGCCATTTGATTGTGGCAGAGATGGATTTGTGTACACATACTTATATCGAATCGTATTTTTTTTACTTCCTTTTGTTTTTCCTTCCTATGTCCGTTCTTATCTTCCGTCTTAAATAACCAATAGGATTGGTGAAGGCTGTGGAGTCATGGTGTTGGAGGTGAGTTCAGAGGAAACACTGATCATTTCCTGTTGTCTGTTCTTACCTTGCTGTTCCCAAGCTGCTGGTTCAGTGTTATTTTATAGATCAGTCCTTCACATATTGAAAAAAAGAACCATAGCACTTGGTAAAAGAGTTTGTCGACGGACTTAAATCACCATAGTATTGCTCCTTTAGAAGCTGCTTGGAAGAATGGTGGTTCTTGGTATTTGAGTCAAATTTGAACTAAATGCAAAACTTACCTACAAATACTCCTTTTCTGAATGGGCCCTTATTGTGTAAAATTTTCTGTATCCTGTATATGGTATATGCAACTTTTAATCTGGAAACTGTCTTATTGCATTTTGTTTCTGAACAGACTGTACATCAATTTATTCCTCTGTAGGCACTTGACCATGCAATGGAACGAGGCGCAAAAATTTATGCAGAAGTTCGAGGCTATGGCATGTCTGGTATCCTCCGATTCCACAAAAGAGATGGTCTACTTTGTCATTAGTATGTATTGCATCATGAACATCAGCTTCTGTCAGGTGATGCACACCACATAACTCAGCCACAAAATGATGGTAGAGGTGCTATCTTAGCCATGGAGAGGGCATTGGAACAGGTGTGGCATTTTCTTTCTAATTCGTGTGGTGCACATTTTAAGCATTTATTAAGCTTTGAGGAATTAGAAATCACATTTTAAACACGTATTAAGCTTTGAGAAATTAGAAATCACATCACAATAATTATTTTCTTGACATTCTGATTTTGATAGAATTCTTGCTCCTTTTCTAGTCAGGGCTTCAGGCAGATCAAATTGATTATTTGAATGCGCATGCAACATCAACTCCTCTCGGTAGGTGCTCACAGTCAGTCTGGCAAAGCCCACCTGGGCCGGCATGACTTCTGTTTATTCTATTTTGTGGGTAAACTTGTGTTTATGATTCTGCGGCATCTTGAGTTATGATAAATAAGCTGATGTTTTGAATCTGAACCGCAATCAGGGGATGCTGTGGAGGCAACTGCAATAAAATCTGTCTTTGGCCACCACGCGACATCCGGTGGTCTTGCGTTATCCTCAACTAAGGTACACCTCATTCTGCGCAGCTAAACTGTCACAGATCCCGCACTAGTCTAGTCCATTTTACAACAATGACCGAGGACCAAAAAAACCATCTTCTCCAGGGAGCAATCGGTCATCTGCTAGGGGCGGCTGGTTCAGTGGAAGCAATCTTCACCGTGCTAGCAATCCACCATGTATGTTACCCACCATGAGTGATAACTGATCAGTAGCTCCGTGCAATGAAAAATTGCTCTGTAGCCCGTACTCACCATCACATGCAATTTTTTGCAGGGAGTGGCGCCGCCCACGCTCAACCTGGAGCAGCCCGACCTGCTGTTTGAGGGCGCGTTCATGCCTCTAACCGCCGCCAAGAAGATGCATATACGGGCCGCCATCTCGAATTCCTTCGGGTTTGGTGGAACCAACGCGTCGCTGCTGTTCTCGTGCCCGCCCTAGCGATCCAGCATCACCCTCCCTCTCTTCTGTTTTCCCCTTCGAAGAGGCATACCAGAATGTCGGGAGTTTTCCCGTCCGTGAACTTAAACGGGGGAAGGCACCATCCGCGTTGAGCAGGAGTTGGGGGGTTTCAAGCACTGACCATTGTGCTGTGCTCCCTCTGAATCCGGAGCATCGCCCAACTTGTGGGTGTTGATTCATCCCTCCGTTCCTAAATACAAGACCGTTTAAAGATTCTAAATTTTTTCTGGATCTAAGCAAAATGTGTGGATCTTGCACTCTAAAATACGGAGTATGCCTATATACGTCCGTATGTAGTTCATATTGAAATCTCTAAAAAGGCTTATATTTAGAAACTATACTATACTACAGTATGCGAACTTATTGATTTTTTGTCTGAGAGAGAGAGAGAATTTTTGCCGAGCCGGGTTAGGTGCAGATGTGGGGCTGGTGAGCGGGTTTGGCCGTCGCTCTCACGTGCTAGCTACCACGGAAAGGGGAACGAAACCAACCCAAATGCTGCTGCTGCCTGCGGTGGATACTGTCCTTGCACACGTCCAACGGAGGCGAAGGCTGTGAGGAGCGCTAGCACTCCACAGTCCACACGCAAATGGACTCCTCGCCGCCCACGGAAAACAAGGCAAGAAAGAAGAAGATAGTTTGAAAGGCTGTTTGCTACAGCACCAGATGAACATGAGTTGCTTATGACTTTCTAGAACTGCAAGTTCCTTTAACTATGTCTGCGAGTTCCAAAGGATAGAAACTACGCGGGGGATTATTTTTTCCAAGACGGAGGCATAAGATTTGTCTCATTCATTAAATAAGGAAGAATAGAGTTTAGAGTTTTACAACACACTCAAATACACGACATGACAATTACTCACGCAAAATTATATGCCATAGTCTTTTCGCGCCTGCGGTGACCCAAAGCTTAGCCTTCTCCAAGATGATGCTAAGAAGGATTGGTGGCGGTGCGGATTTATGCCGGAAAACCCGAGCATTTCTCTCATTCCAAATGGTCCAAGTGACCAGCATGGTGAGGGAGGCCATAGCGTGACGATTGGGGTTACGGTTGTCGGTTCTCCTGTCCCACCACTCGTCGACTGATGCGTGAAGGTGCCAGTCGGATGTGTCCAAGTGTGCGAGCGAAGCTTCGCAATGACAGATCTCCAAAGCCTGATAGTGTATCGACATTTGAAGAAAAGGTGTGCACATGTCTCTTGTTCCCTTTTGCAAAGAGGGCACAAGCCACAGTTTGGCCAACCTCGCTTCTCCAAGCGATCGGCGGTCCAAATTCTGTCTTGTAGAGCTAGCCATGCGAAGAATTTGATCTTTGGGGAAGCCCACATTTTCCAAATCATGCGATCCATGGGAGAAAGGGTTAGGCCAAGGAATTGGGCCTTGTAAGCGGTGGCCGTCGAGTATACCTCATCGTTCGAGTGCTTCCAAATAATATCATCCTTGCGATGCTCATTAAGGTGGAAGACGTGGACAAGCAACCAAAGAGTGAAGAATTCCAAAGTGTGGGCAGCCGAGGCGACGGTGTTGTGGTCGATTTTCAGGATCCACGCGTTCCCCCTAAGAGCCTCACACACCTTCCAGTTCTTTCTCCATGCGCAATGTCGTTGGGCTTGCGCCCAAGCAGCCAGGGGGAGTCCCAAAATGGCGTTTTGGCGCCGTCGCCGACGGTAATAGAAGTTGAGGCGCAGAAGAACTCAAAATCCTCCTTGGCGCAAGGGTTGTCGAAGCCCACCCATAATTTGTGTGGCTCCTTCCATTCGTACCAAAGCCACCGAGGCGCAATGCATGTGCAAACTTGTCAGTTTAACACACCTAAGCCACCATACTCCTTCGGTCTGCAAACTGTCTCCCAGTTGACCTTGCACTTTGCTCCCGTCGTCCTGTCTGACCCGAACCAAAGGAAATCCCTCTCAATTCTATTTAGGTTGTGCGGGGTGCTAGGCGACACAATGAGGGGCGCGATAGAGTACTGATGTCTACTACGCAACCTTCTTCTTGTAAACTCGTGTTGGGCCTTCAAGCGCAGAGTTTTGTAGGACAATAGCAAATTTCTCTCAAGTGGATGACCTAAGGTTTATCAATCCGTGGGAGGTGTAAGATGAAGATGGTCTCTCTCAAATAACCCTGCAACCAAATAACAAAGAGTCTCTTATGTCCGCAACACACCCAATACAATGGTAAATTATATAGGTGCACTAGTTCGGCGAAGAGATGGTGATACATGTGCAATATGGATGGTAGACATATGTTTTTGTAATCTGAAAATATAAAAACAGCAAGGTAACTAGTAACAAAAGTGAGTGAAAGCGGTATTGCAATGCTTAAAAAGAAGGCCTAGGGTTCATACTTTCACTAGTGCAAGTTCTCTCAACAATGATAACATAATTAGATCATATAACAATCCCTCAACGTGCAACAAAGAGTCACTCCAAAGTCACTAATAGAGGAGAACAAACGAAGAGATTATTGTAGGGTACGAAACCACCTCAAAGTTATTCTTTCTTATCGATCTATTGGGCTATTCCTATAAATGTCACAAACAGCCCTAGAGTTCGTACTAAAATAACACCTTAAGATACACATCAACCAAAGACCTAATGTCACCTAGATACTCCAGTGTCACCACAAGTATCCGTGGGTTTGATTATACGATATGCATCACACAATCTCAGATTCATCCATTCAAACCAACACAAAGAACTTCAAAGAGTGCCCCAAAGTTTCTACCGGAGAGTTAAGACGAAAACGTGTACCAACCCCTATGCATAAGTTCATAAGGTCACAGAACCCGCAAGTTGATCACCAAAACATACATCAAGTGGATCACATGAATATCCCATTGTCACCACAGATAAGCACATGCAAGACATACATCAGGTGTTCTCAAATCCTTAAAGACTCAATCCGATAAGATAACTTCAAAGGGAAAACTCAATCCATTACAAGAAGGTAGAGGGGGAGAAACATCATAAGACCCAACTAGAATAGCAAAGCTCGCAGTACATCAAGATCGTGCCAAATCAAGAACACGAGAGAGAGAGAGAGAGATCAAACACATAGCTACTGGTACATACCCTTAGACCCGAGGGTGAACTACTCCCTCCTCATCATGGAGAGCGCCGAGATGATGAAGATGGCCACCGGTGATGATTTCCCCCTCCGGTAGGGTGACGGAACAGGGCCCCGATTGTTTTTTGGTGGTTACAGAGGCTTGCGGCGGCGGAACTCCCGATCTAGATTTCTTTTCGGGGGTTTCTATATTTATAGGAATTTTTGGCGTCGGTTTCACGTCAGGGGGGGTCCACGAGTCAACGACAAGGGTGGAGTACCCTCCCGGGGGGTAGGGTGCGCCCTCCAACCTTGTGGTTGGCTCGGGACTCTTCTGGCCCAACTCTTTTGCTTTGGGGGACTTCTTCTGGTCCATAAAACATCACCATAAATTTTCAGGTCAATTGGACTCCGTTTGATATTCCTTTTCTGCGAAACTCAAAAACAAGGAAAAAACAGAAACTGGCACTGGGCTCTAGGTTAATAGGTTAGTCCCAAAAATTATATAAAATAGCATATAAATGCATATAAAACATCCAAGATAGATAATATAATAGCATGGAACAATAAAAAAATTATAGATATGTTGGAGACGTATCAAGCATCCCCAAGCTTAATTCCTGCTCGTCCTCGAATAGATAAATGATAACAACAGAATTTTTGATGTGGAATGCTACCTAACATATTTATCCATGTAATATTATTTATTGTGGCAAGAATATTCAGATCCATAAGATTCAAAACAAAAATTTGATATTGGCATAAAAACAATAATATTCAAAGCATACTAACAAGGCAATTATGTCTTCTCAAAATAACATGGCCAAAGAAAGCTTATCCCTACAAAATCATATAGTCTGGCTATGCTCCATCTTCATCACACAAAATATTCAAATCATGCACAACCCCGATGACAAACCAAGCAATTGTTTCATACTTTTGACGTTCTCAAACCTTTTCAACTTTCACGCAATACATGAGTGTGAGTCATGGACATAGCACTATAGGTGGAATAGAAGGTGGTTGTGGAGAAGACAAAAAGAAGGAGATAGTCTCACATCAACTAGGCGTATCAACAGGCTATGAAGATGCCCATCAATAGATATCAATGTGAGTGAGTAGGGATTGCCATGCAACGGATGCACTAGAGCTATAAGTTTATGAAAGCTCAAAAAGAAACTAAGTGGGTGTGCATCCAACTTGCTTGCTCATGAAGACCTAGGGCAATTTGAGGAAGCCCATCATTGGAATATACAAGCCAAGTTCTATAATGAAAAATTCCCACTAGTATATGAAAGTGACAACATAGAAAACTCTCTATCATGAAGATCATGGTGCTACTTTGAAGCACAAGTGTGGTAAAAGGATAGTAACATTGTCCCTTCTCTCTTTTTCTCTCATTTTTTTTATTTTTTGGCTCTCTTTTTTTGGCCTCTTTTTTTCATCCGGAGTCTCATCCCGACTTATGGGGGAATCATAGTCTCCATCATCCTTTCATCACATGGGACAATGCTCTAATAATGATGATCATCACACTTTTATTTACTTACAACTCAAGAATTACAACTCGATACTTAAAACAAAATATGACTCTATATGAATGCCTCCGGCGGTGTACCGGGATGTGCAATGAATCAAGAGTGACATGTATGAAAAATGATGAGTGGTGGCTTTGCCCCAAATACGATGTCAACTACATGATCATGCAAAGCAATATGACAATGATGATGTGTGTCATAATAAACGGAACGGTGGAAAGTTGCATGGCAATATATCTCGTAATGGCTATGGAAATGCCATAATAGGTAGGTATGGTGGCTGTTTTGAGGAAGGTATATGGCGGGTGTATGGTACCAGCGAAAGTTGCGCGTCACTAGAGAGGCTAGCAATGGTGAAAGGGTGAGAGTGTGTATAATCCATGGACTCAACATTAGTCATAAAGAACTCACATACTTATTGCAAAAATCTATTAGTTATCAAAACAAAGTACTATGTGCATGCTCCTAGGGGGGTAGATTGGTAGGAAAAGACAATCACTCGTCCCCGACCGCCACTCATAAGGAAGACAATCAATAAATAAATCATGCTCCGACTTCATCACATAACGGTTCACCATACGTGCATGCTACGGGAATCACAAACTTTAACACAAGTATTTCTCAATCAACACTCACTAGAATGACTCTAATATCACCATCTTCATATCTCAAAACAATCATAAGGAATCAAACTTATCATAGTATTTAGTGCACTTTATATGAAAGTTTTTATTATATCCCTCCTGGTTGCCTATCATATTAGGACTAAATTTATAACCAAAGCAAATTACCATGTTGTTTAAAGACTCTCAAAATAATATAAGTGAAGCATGAGAGTTCAAAAATTTCTTCAAAATAAAACTACCGCCGCACTCTAAAAAGATATAAGTGAAGCACTAGAGCAAATGACAAACTACTCCAAAAGATATAAGTGAAGATCAATGAGTAGTCGAATAATTATGTAACTATGTGAAGACTTCTTCTCATAAATAAAATTTCATATCTTAAGTACTTTATTCAAACAACAAGCAAAACAAAATAAAATGACAGCACATATCATGTGAAGAAGCAAAAACTTAGGCTCAACCAAAACTGACCGATAGTTGTTGAAGAAGAAAGATGGGATGCCAACCGGGGCATCCCGAAGCTTAGATGCTTGAGACTTCTTGAAATATTAATTAGGGATGCCTTGGGCATCCCCAAGCTTGAGCTTTTGTGTCTCCTTAATTCCTTTTATATCGTGGTTTCCCTAAATCTTAAAAACTTCATCCATAAAAAACTCAACAAGAACTCGTGAGATAAGTTAGTATAAATCAACGCATAAACCTTATCATTCTCTACTGTAGCAAATCACTAGAATTATTATTTGACATTGCATACTAAATGCCTCTGCATATTTAATAGTGCTATCCTCAAATAGAATCATTAAACAAGCAAACATATGCAAACAATGCAAACATAACAGTAATCTGTCTAAACAGAACAATCTATAAAGAATGCAAGAAGAATCATACTTCCCTAACTCCAAAGATTCTGAAAAATTACCACACTGTAAAAAAATTGTTGTTACTCATTGTGTAAATTTTTTGAGATTTATCATGTTCTAACTATTCACAAATATTCAAAACATAACAGCAAACTTTCTGTTTTTAAAACAACAACATATGGACTTGCAAAATAAGCATGGTAAAGGCTATACTTGACCTTTTTATTGAACTAAAAGATGCAAAACATTACTCTAAATAACAGAAAGCAAATCCTAATAAAAGAAAATGACGCTCCAAGCAAAACACATATCATGTGGTGAATAAAATATAGCTCCAAGTAAGGTTACCGATGAACGAAGACGAAAGAGGGGATGCCATCCGGGGCATCCCCAAGCTTAGTTGCTTGGGTATTCCTTGAATATTACCTTTGGGTGCCTTGGGCATCCCCAAGATTAGGCTCTTGCCACTCCTTATTCCGTAGTCCATCGAAACTTTACCCAAAACTTGAAAACTTCACAACACAAAACTTAACGGAACTTCGTGAGATGGGTTAGTATGATAAAGATAAAACATTCACTTTGGTACTGTCAAGACAAGATTCAATATTGTTCTCACAAAATGCCTACTGTACCATATCATTTCTACAATTTATATTGACTAATATAAGCCATAGAAACTAGAAAACAAGCAAACTATGCATTGAAAACAGAATCTGTCAAAAACAGAACAGTCTGCAATGATCTGAACAACAACCATACTTCTGTTACTCCAAAAAATCTAAAAAATTGGGACAGCGTAGGCAATTTGTATATCAATATACTGTAAAAAAATCACAATTTTTTGGCGCTCCACTAATTTTGAACAATTTTGTGACTGGGCGCAAAAGTTTCTGTTTTTGGACAGAATTGAATCAACTATCATCAACACTATCCCAAAGGCTTTACTTGGCACTTAATTGAAACAAGAGCTATAAAACAAGATTACTACAGTAGCTTAATCATGTGAACACACAAAAACAGTAGGTAAAGGTGTTGGGTTGTCTCCCAACAAGCGCTTGTCTTTAATGCCTTTTTAGCTAGGCATGATGATTTCAAGGATGCTCGCATAAAAGTAAAGAATTGAAATGCAAAGAGAGCATCATGAAACATATGTGGCAAGCACATTTAAGTCTAACTCACTTCCTATGCATAGGGATTTTGTGAGCAACCAACTTATGGGAACAAGAATCAACTAGCATAGGAAGGCAAAACAAGCATGACTTCAAAACTTTCAACACATAGAGAGGGAACTTGATATTATTGAGATATGTAAAAGCATATGTTCCTCTCTCATAATAATTTTCAGTAGCATCATGAATGAATTCAACAATATATCTATCACATAAAGGACTCTTTTCATGATACATAAGCATAAATTTTTTATTACTCTCCACATAAGCAAATTTATTCTCATGAATAGTAGTGGGAGCAAACTCAACAAAATAACTATCATGTGGGGCATAATCCAATTGAAAATTAAAATCATGATGACAAGTTTCATGGTTATCATTATTCTTTATAGCATACATGTCATCACAATAATCATCATAGATAGAAACTTTATTCTCATAATCAATTGGAACCTCTTCCGAAATAGTGGATTCATCACTAAATAAAGTCATGACTTCTCCAAATCCACTTTTATCAATATTGTGAAAAGATTCAACACCCTCCAAAATAGTGGGATCATTAGTACCTAGAGTTGACACTCTTCCAAACCCACTTTCATCAATATATTCATCATAAATAGGAGGCATGCTTTCATCATAATAAATATTCTCATCAAAACTTGGGGGACTAAAAATACCATCTTCATCAAACATAGCATCCCCAAGCTTGTTGTTTTGCGTATCATTAGCATCATGGATATTCAAAGAATTCATACTAACAACATTGCAATCATGCTCATCACAAAGATTTAGTGCCAACCGTTTTATTGCATTCTTCTTCTAACACTTTGGCACAATTTTCCGATCCATCATTTTCAAGAAAGACATGATAAAGATGAATTATATGTGGCAACCTCAATTCCATTTTTTGTAGTTTTCTTTTATAGACTAAACTAGTGATAAAACAAGAAACTAAAAGATTCAATTGCAAGATCTAAAGATATACCTTCAAGCACTCACCTCCCCGGCAACGGCGCTAGAAAAGAGCTTCGTTGATGGGATGTGAGTGCCGCTTACCTAGCCTCCCCGACAACGGTGCCAGAAAAGAGCTTGATGTCTACTACGCAACCTTCTTCTTGTAGACTCGTGTTGGGACTCCAAGCGCAGAGTTTTGTAGAACAGTAGCAAATTTCCCTCAAGTAGATGGCCTAAGGTTTATCAATCCATGGGAGGCGTAGGATGAAGATGGTCTCTCTCAAACAACCCTGCAACCAAATAAAAAAGAGTCTCATGTGTCCCCAACACACCCAATACAATGGTAAATTGTATAGGTGCACTAGTTCGGCGAAGAGATGGTGATACAAGTGCAATATGGATAGTAGATATAGGTTTTTGTAATATGAAAATATAAAAACAGCAAGGTAACTACTAACAAAAGTGAGTGAAAACGGTATTGCAATGCTTAGAAAGAAGGCCTAGGGTTCATAGTTTCACTAGTGCAAGTTCTCTCAACAATGATAACACAATTAGATCATATAACAATCCCTCAACGTGCAACAAAGAGTCACTCCAAAGTCACTAATAGCGGAGAACAAATGAAGAGATTATTGTAGGGTACAAAACCACCTCAAAGTTATTCTTTCTGATCGATCTATTGGGCTATTCCTATAAATGTCACAAACAACCCTAGAGTTCGTAGTAAAATAACACTTTAAGATACACATCAACCAAAACCCTAATGTCACCTAGATACTCCAATGTCACCACAAGTATCGACGGGTTTGATTATACGATATTTTGCGGAACGTAGTAAAAATTCCTGCGCACACGCAAGATCATGGTGATGCATAGCAACGAGAGGGGAGAGTGTCATCCACATACCCTCGTAGACCGTAAGCGGAAGCGTTATGACAACGCGGTTGATGTAGTCGTACGTCTTCACGATCGACCGATCCTAGTACCGAACGTATGACACCTCCGCGATCTGCACACGTTCAGCTCGGTGACATCCCACGAACTCACGATCCAGTAGAGCTTCGAGGGAGAGTTCCGTCAGCACGACGGCGTGATGACGGTGATGATGATTCTACCGACGCAGGGCTTCGCCTAAGCACCACTATGATATGACTGAGGTGGATTATGGTGGACGGGGCACCGCACACGGCTAAGAGATCAATGATCAACTTGTGTGTCTATGGGGTGCCCCCCTCCCCGGTATATAAAGGAGTGGAGGAGGGGGAGGGGGCCGGTCTCCTAGGCGCGCCCCAAGGGGAGTCCTACTCCCACCGGGAGTAGGATTCCACCCCTTCCAAGAGTAGGAGTAGGAGGGAAGGAAGGAGGAGAGAGGGGGAAGGAAAAAGGGGGGCGCCGCCCCCTTCCTTATCCAATTTGGACTAGAGGGGGAGGGGGCGCGCGGCCTGCCCTGGCCGCCCCTCCTCTTCTCCACCAAGGCCCATGATGCCCATTACACTCCCCGGGGGGTTCCGGTAACCCCCCGGTACTCCGGTATTTGTCTGAACTTACCCGGAACCCTTCCGAAGTCCAAACATAGTCATCCAATCTTTATGTCTCGACCATTTCGAGACTCCTCGTCATGTCCGTGATCATATCCGGGACTCAGAACTACCTTCGGTTCATCAAAACACACAAACTCATATTACCGATCGTCACCGAACGTTAAGCGTGCGGACCCTACGGGTTCGAGAACTATGTAGACATGACCGAGACACGTCTCTGGTCAATAACCAATAGCGGAACCTGGATGCTCATATTGGTTCCTACATATTCTATGAAGATCTTTATCGGTCAAACCGCATAACAACATACGTTGTTCCCTTTGTCATCGGTATGTTACTTGCCCGAGATTCGATCGTCGGTATCTCAATACCTAGTTCAATCTCGTTACCGGCAAGTCTCTTTACTCGTTCCGTAATACATCATCCCGCAACTAACTCATTAGTTGCATTGCTTGCAAGGCTTATAGTGATGTGTATTACCGAGAGGGCCCAGAGATACCTCTCCGACAATCGGAGTGACAAATCCTAATCTTGTTCTATGCCAACTCAACAAGTACCATCGGAGACACCTGTAGAGCACCTTTATAATCACCCAGTTACGTTGTGATGTTTGGTAGCACACAAAGTGTTCCTCCGGTATTCGGGAGTTGCATAATCTCATAGTCATAGGAACATGTATAAGTCATGAAGAAAGCAATAGCAATATACCAAACGATCAAATGCTAAGCTAACACAATGGGTCAAGTCAATCACATCATTCTCTAATGATGTGATCCCGTTAATCAAATGAAAACTCATGTCTATGGCTAGGAAACTTAACCATTTTTGATTCAACGAGCTAGTCAGGTAGAGGCATACTAGTGACACTTTGTTTGTCTATGTAGTCACACATGTACTAAGTTCCCGGTTAATACAATTCTAGCATGAATAATAAACATTTATCATGATATAAGGAAATATAAATAACAACTTTATTATTGCCTCTAGGGCATATTTCCTTCAGTCTCCCACTTGCACTAGAGTCAATAATCTAGATTACACAATAATGATTCTAACACCCATGGAGTCTTGGTGTTGATCATGTTTTGATCGTGAGAGAGGCTTAGTCAACGGGTCTGCAACATTTAGATTCGTATGTATCTTGCAAATCTCTATGTCTCCCTCCTTGACTTGACCGCGGATGGAATTGAAGCGTCTCTTGATGTGCTTGGTTCTCTTGTGAAATCTGGATTCCTTTGCCAAGGCAATTGCACGAGTATTGTCACAAAAGATTTACATTGGACCCGATGCACTAGGTATGACACCTAGATCGGATATGAACTCCTTCATCCAGACTCCTTCATTTGCTGCTTCCGAAGCAGCTATGTACTCCGCTTCACACGTAGATCCCGCCACGACGTTCTGCTTAGAACTGCACCAACTGACAGCTCCACCGTTCAATATAAATACGTATCCGGTTTGTGACTTAGAGTCATCCGGATCAGTGTCAAAGCTTGCATCGACGTAACCATTTACGACGAGTTCTTTGTCACCTCCATAAACGAGAAACATATCCTTAGTCCTTTTCAGGTATTTCAGGATGTTCTTGAGCGCTGTCCAGTGATCCACTCCTGGATTACTTTGGTACCTCCCTGCTAAACTAATAGCAAGGCACACATCATGTCTGGTACACAACATTGCATACATGATAGAGCCTGGCTGAAGCATAGGGAACACCTTTCATTTTCTCTCTATCTTCTGCAGTGGTCGGGCATTGAGTCTGACTCAACTTCACACCTTGTAACACAAGCAAGAACCCTTTCTTTGCTTGATCCATTTTGAACTTCTTCAAAACTTTATCAAGGTATGTGCTTTGTGAAAGTCCTATTAAGCGTCTTGATCTATCTCTATAGATCTTGATGCCCAATATATAAGCAGCTTCACCGAGGTCTTTCATTGAGAAACTCTTATTCAAGTATCCTTTTATGCTATCCAGAAATTCTATATCATTTCCTATCAACAATATGTCATCCACATATAATATTAGAAATGCTACAGAGCTCCCACTCACTTTCTTGTAAATACGGGCTTCTCCAAAAGTCTGTATAAAACCATATGCTTTGATCACACTATCAAAACATTTATTCCAACTCTGAGATGCTTGCACCAGTCCATAAATGGATCGCTGGTGTAGCGATCCGACCTCAGACGGCCAAATCTCTGTGTTCAGTGTCATCCGTGGATCGGTAATGCTGACACACACAGTACTCGAAGGATTTATAACAGAGTAGCAATCACACACTTATTACATCGATAATCTCCAAAGAGAACTTATTACAATACATATGGCTTAAGGCCATCTAAATAAGATAACAGCGGAAGGCTTGGAAGATAAAGTGAGTCCATCAACTCCAACGGCATAGCTGAGTGCATGACAAACGACCTAGCGCACCTTACTCATTGTCTGAAAAGTCTGCAACATGATATGTTGCAGCCCGAAACGGGTCAGCACATGGAATATGCTGGCAATATAACACAGTAGAGCAATGAACAGAGTAAATGCTATCACTACATGCATATATGGCTGGTGGAGGCTCTATGGTTATAATGTTTTGCGAAAAGCCAATTTTTCCCTACAACAAAGGAATAGATTTTAATTTAACTATCATGGTGGTTGAAACATCATTGATAAGGTTCCTCCAACTCAATCCCAATCAAAGTAATAATTTACAACCCAACAAATTAATTTAGAGTGATGAGATCAACATGATAATCCAAGAACCAGATACTCAAGATGTCCATAACCGGGGACACGGCTAACCATGATTAGTTTGTACACTCTACAGAGGTTTGCGCACTTTTCCCCACAAGACTCGATCTCCTTCGTTGGATTTCTTGCACTACATGGTGTTTGAGAAACGGATGACCGAGACACAGTCTTTCCGAAGCATTGACTCTTTACTCTGGGTAGACAGTTACACCTAATTTCCCCTACATCTCCTAGTCTACCACTGAAAGAGGTCACGCAACATACTCAACTATGCCAGAGCCCATAATGGCTTGTGGCTGCACACGGAAGTTTCTAGCATGAATAATCTTATGATCCCTTTGAGCCTGGGTGGCGGACCGTAGGATGATCACACGGGTACTCCGGGATATCCTAGGACAACATTGGATTCTCCAGGTGCCCAAATCAACAATCCACCCAGATGTGTATTAAAGTAGCCACCTTAAGTTAACCATTAATTAACAATCTCACATCTGTCATGGATTCACTCACCCAAACCACGTCTACGAGCATAGCATAGCAATATAAGCATAACGTAGAAGTAACTCCCAAGGGTTTGATAATAAAACAGGTAATAGGTTCTACCTCATCATCTACTTCCCAATACCCACAAGTTAATCACATCCTAATCATGCAGTATTTGAGGATTGTAACTAATGCATAAAAATTGGGTATGAAAAGAGTATGATCAATGTGTTACTTGCCTTGCCGACGATCTGCAAATCCAAGAGACTCGTAGTAGCACGCTTCGCACTCCGGGAATTCTATCGCAAACAAACAATAGCATACATAAGCAATCAAGCAAAGATGCACGGGTAAAACTCAAATAAGAAGATCTGACCAGAAAGTTCAACTGAAGAACTCCGGTTTGCAAAAAGAATCAAATCAAACGGAGCAACGAAACTCAAACTACGAAAGAAACAAGATCCATTTACTAATGTGGACTAAAGTCAAATTTTACAGTACCAAAATCTTGTTCAAGTTGGTTAAACAGAAAGAGGGCTTCAAGACGAAGATCTAGGCGCTTGTTTCACCTGATTTGGATAAACGAGCGAAAAGATAAACTAAAACGAAGATTAGGGCAGAAATCACGATCGAAAATAATCGCGGAAAAACCCTGAAAAATAAAACGAGACGAACAGGCTAATGAACGAACATTCGCTGTCTGCGGCTAACTGACGAACAACGTTCGTTAAAACGAACGTACGGACAAACGTCCGCTATTTAACTAGACCGAAAAAACCGAACCGAAACTAAAAAAAAACTAGATCTAGGGTTTCGAAAAACCGACAGTTTTCCCGAGAAAACCGAGTCGGCAGCGGCGGCTACCTCGGCAACGGCGGGATCGGTGGCGGCGGGCGGTGGGGAACGGCGTCGGCGGCGGCTTCGCGCGGTGGCGGGAAACGGGGCGGCTGGGCTGGCGGGGCGAGGCCTCGGCCTTTAAAGGGCCGGCCGGGGCGAGGTGTCTGGGACAGACACGGCCCGTTAGGTCGGTTCACTTTTTTTAAGTAATTAATTTAGAGTGATGAGATCAACATGATAATCCAAGAACCAGATACTCAAGATGTCCATAACCGGGGACACGGCTAACCATGATTAGTTTGTACACTCTACAGAGGTTTGCGCACTTTTCCCCACAAGACTCGATCTCCTTCGTTGGATTTCTTGCACTACATGGTGTTTGAGAAACGGATGACCGAGACACAGTCTTTCCGAAGCATTGACTCTTTACTCTGGGTAGACAGTTACACCTAATTTCCCCTACATCTCCTAGTCTACCACTGAAAGAGGTCACGCAACATACTCAACTATGCCAGAGCCCATAATGGCTTGTGGCTGCACACGGAAGTTTCTAGCATGAATAATCTTATGATCCCTTTGAGCCTGGGTGGCGGACCGTAGGATGATCACACGGGTACTCCGGGATATCCTAGGACAACATTGGATTCTCCAGGTGCCCAAATCAACAATCCACCCAGATGTGTATTAAAGTAGCCACCTTAAGTTAACCATTAATTAACAATCTCACATCTGTCATGGATTCACTCACCCAAACCACGTCTACGAGCATAGCATAGCAATATAAGCATAACGTAGAAGTAACTCCCAAGGGTTTGATAATAAAACAGGTAATAGGTTCTACCTCATCATCTACTTCCCAATACCCACAAGTTAATCACATCCTAATCATGCAGTGTTTGAGGATTGTAACTAATGCATAAAAATTGGGTATGAAAAGAGTATGATCAATGTGTTACTTGCCTTGCCGACGATCTGCAAATCCTAGAGACTCGTAGTAGCACGCTTCGCACTCCGGGAATTCTATCGCAAACAAACAATAGCATACATAAGCAATCAAGCAAAGATGCACGGGTAAAACTCAAATAAGAAGATCTGACCAGAAAGTTCAACTGAAGAACTCCGGTTTGCAAAAAGAATCAAATCAAACGGAGCAACGAAACTCAAACTACGAAAGAAACAAGATCCATTTACTAATGTGGACTAAAGTCAAATTTTACAGTACCAAAATCTTGTTCAAGTTGGTTAAACAGAAAGAGGGCTTCAAGACGAAGATCTAGGCGCTTGTTTCACCTGATTTGGATAAACGAGCGAAAAGATAAACTAAAACGAAGATTAGGGCAGAAATCACGATCGAAAATAATCGCGGAAAAACCCTGAAAAATAAAACGAGACGAACAGGCTAATGAACGAACATTCGCTGTCTGCGGCTAACTGACGAACAACGTTCGTTAAAACGAACGTACGGACAAACGTCCGCTATTTAACTAGACCGAAAAAACCGAACCGAAACTAAAAAAAAACTAGATCTAGGGTTTCGAAAAAACCGACAGTTTTCCCGAGAAAACCGAGTCGGCAGCGGCGGCTACCTCGGCAATGGCGGGATCGGTGGCGGCGGGCGGTGGGGAACGGCGTCGGCGGCGGCTTCGCGCGGTGGCGGGAAACGGGGCGGCTGGGCTGGCGGGGCGAGGCCTCGGCCTTTAAAGGGCCGGCCGGGGCGAGGTGTCTGGGACAGACACGGCCCGTTAGGTCGGTTCACTTTTTTTTAAGTAATCCTGACGCGAAAAAACTAATAAAAGAAAATATTAAACGGAGTCCAAAAATCCTGAAATAAATTTTCACGGTCCTCTAATAATATTGCGGACAAAGTGAACATTTATTTGGGCATCTAATGCAATTTTTGAAAAACGCATATTTTTTCCTAATTCACATAAAATAGCAATAAAAGTCCAAATAAAATACTTATTTGATTTTAATATTTTCCTCCAATATTTCTTTATTTGGAGAAGTCAGTTTATCCCCTCTCTTTTATTTTTCGTATTAGAAATATTTGAAGAGAAAAATAATTAAAACCAAATGATCCTCTTTTCAAAATTTGAGAAAAACTCAAATATGAAAATAAGGAAATTCCCAACTCTCTCCGTGGGTCCTTGAGTTGCTTAGAATTTCTAGGATCAACCAAAATGCAATAAAATATGATATGCAATGATGACCTATGTATAACATTCCAAATAAAAAATTTGGGATGTTACAAACCTACCCCCCTTAAGATGAATCTCGTCCTCGATATTCGGGTTGGCTAGAAAATAGGTGTGGGTGGTCTTTGCGTAGATCATCGTCTCGTTCCCAGGTGGCTTCATCCTCGGTATGGTGGCTCCACTGAACTTTGCAAAACTTGATAACTTTGCTGTGAGTGACTCTGCTGGCAAACTCGAGAATCTTGACAGGTTTCTCCTCATAGGTCAGATCACTGTCCAACTGAATTGCTTCCAGGGGCAATGTGTCTCTCAGAGGAATATCGACCATCTCTGCATGGCACTTCTTCAACTGAGAAACGTGAAACACCTCATGAGCTCTTGACAGTCCTTCGGGTAACTCCAACTTGTAGGCAACCTCTCCCATGCGTTCAAAACACGGTACGGTCCTACAAATATCGGGGCTAACTTTCCCTTAACTCCAAAACGTTTAACTCCTCGCAGAGGTGACACACGAAGATATGCTCTGTCTCCGATTTCGTAGACTACCTCCTTGCGTTTTGAGTCTGCATAGCTCTTCTGTCTAGACTGGGCTACCTTTAGTCTGTCTCGAATCAGCTTAACCTTTTCTTCCGACTCTTTAATCAAATCCGGTCCAAACAACTGACGGTCTCCAACTTCATCCCACATCAACGGTGTTCTGTACCTTCGTCCGTACAAGGCTTCGAAAGGTGCCATCTTCAAACTGGCCTGGTAGCTGTTGTTGTGTGAGAACTCCACGTAGGGTAAATTGTCATCCCAACTAGATCCATAATCTAGCGCACAAGCTCTCAACATGTCCTCCAGAATCTGATTGACTCTCTCGGTCTGTCCATCTGTCCGCGGATGAAAAGCTGTACTGAACTCCAGCCTGGTACCCAAAGTCTAGTGCAGCTGGTGCCAAAACTTTGACGTAAATTGTGTTCCTCTATCTGATACGATTGTCCTCGGAACTCCGTGCAGACATACGATCCTGGTCATATATATCTTGGCCAACTTTGCGCTTGTATAGGTGGTCTTTATTGGGATAAAGTGAGCTACTTTAGTCAAGCGATCCACTACTACCCAGATAGAATCATATCCCGATCGGGTCCTGGGTAATCCGGTGATAAAATCCATGCCAAGCTTGTCCCACTTCCATTCGGGTATCGGCATAGGCTGCAGTAATCCTGCTGGCTTCCAATGTTCTGCCTTCACTCTCTGACATACATCACATACGGCTACATACTCGGCATTATCCTTCTTCATTCCAGTCCACCAGAAACGCTCCTTCAAATCCAAATACATCTTGGTGTTTCCGGGGTGTATCGAGTATGGCGAGTCATGAGCTTCCTATAGTATCAACTTCCTGATCTCGGCATTATTGGGCACATATACACGGTCCTCAAACCACAGGGTGTCGTGCTCATCCTCACAAAAACCTTTGGCTTTTCCTTCACTCATCTTCTCCTTTATCTCGGCAATTTCTTTATCATCCTTCTGAGCTTCTCGAATCTTTCCCAATAACGTTGACTGAACCTCCAATGCTGCAACAAAACCTCTAGGGACTATCTCCAGACGAAGCTCCCTGAGATCCTCGGCTAACTCCTTTAGTAATCCTCCGCTTACGAGGGTATTGGCATAACTCTTCCGGCTCAAAGCGTCTGCTACGACATTAGCCTTGCCTGGATGATAATGCAACTTCATATCATAATCCTTTATGAGTTCCAACCATCTCCTTTGCCTGAGGTCCAGCTCCTTATGTGTGAAAATGTACTTCAAACTCTTATGGTCCGTGTACACATCACAACGGTTTCCAATAAGAAAATGTCTCCAGGTCTTGAGTGCATGCACTACAGCTGCTAACTCCAAATCATGCGTGGCATAATTCAACTCATGCGGTCAAAGTTGACGTGAGGCATATTAACTCTTCCGTCTTGCATAAGTACACCTCCAAGTCCTAAGCGAGAAGCGTCGCAATACACTTGGAAATCCTTGCGTATATCCGGCAGAATCAGCACTGGGGTTGTAACCAAACGTTTCTTCAACTCCTGGAAACTTGCCTCACATTCTTCAGTCAAATGGAACTTGGTGTCCTTCTTCAACAACGCCGTCATAGGCTTCGCAATCTTGAAAAAATTCTCAATGAATCTTCGATAGTATCCCGCGAGTCCCAGAAAACTGCGGATCTCTCCAACTGAGGTGGGTGCCAACCACTCAGCGACTGACTGAACCTTGGTAGGATCCACTGCTATACCTTCTCCTGATATAACATGTCCAAGAAATCCAACTTCCTTCAACCAAAACTCACATTTGCTGAATTTGGCATACAACTGATGTTCTCTGAGCTTCTCGAGAACCAAACGTAAATGCTCCTAGTGTTTTTCTTCATTCTTCAAGTATACCAAGATATCATCAATGAACACCACGACGAACTTATCCAAGAACTCCATAAACACCTTATTCATCATACTCATAAAATAGGCTGGGGCGTTAGTCAATCCAAATGACATAACCGTGTACTCATATAGCCCGTACCTTGTGGTCAAAGCTGTCTTGGGTATATCCTTTTCCCGGATCTTCAGCTGGTGATATCCTGATCGCAGATCGATCTTCGAAAACACTTTAGCTCCTTGCAACTGGTCAAACAAATCATTGATCATCAACAGTGGGTACTTGTTCTTGATGGTCACCTCATTCAAGGCACGATAATCAACAACCATTCTTAAGGATCCATCCTTCTTCTCAACCAAGAGCACTAGGGCTCCCCATGGTGATGAACTTTGTCGAATGTAACCTTTCTCCAATAACTCCTTAATCTGTTTCTTGATCTCTTCCAGATCATTTGCGGGCATCCGGTATGGTCTCTTCGATATCGGTCCAGTGCCTGGCAACAACTCTATCAAAAACTCAATGTCTCGATCCGGCGGCATGCCTGGTAACTCCTCTGGAAATACATCTGGATAATCCTTCACTACAGGCGCCCCCTCCTGAACAACTCCCGTTAGAGAATTTACTTGGGTCCTCCTTGGCGCATGCCTGGAAACATACTTGATCCTTTTTCCCTCCGGGGTGGTGAGTAAAATCGACTTACTGGCGCAATCGATGTTTCCCCCATACATCGATAGCCAATCCATTCCTAGTATCACATCCAATCCTTGTGACTCCAAAATTATCAGGTCTGAGTGGAAAACATGGCTTCCAATGGTCAATGGCATCTGAAAACATCCTTGACTTGCCATATACTCCGCTCCCGGTGAGCTTACTAACATAGGTGTCCTAAGTACTTAGTGGGCAACTTATATTTATCCACGAATCCCCTTGAAATGTATGAATGCGATGCACCAGTATCAAAAAGAACAATCGCAGTAAATGACTTAACCAAAAACTTACCGACAACTGCATCAGGCTGCTCTTCAACCTCCTCCACGTTCACGTGGTTCACTTGTCCCCTGTTGAAAAGGTTGGGCTTCTTCCCAGAGCTTCCATTGCCATTTCTGTTCTTCGCTCCAGGGCACTCAGTGGCATAGTGTCCTGTCTTCCTGCACTTGAAACAAGTAATGTGACTTAGGTCCTTCTTGGCGGGTGTGGCTGGATTAGAGCGGTTCTGATTGCTGCTTGCTCCATTCCCGTTCCCATTCTTGGGGCCATTGTGGTTATGCGAACTCCCTCCATTATGGGTGTGGCCTCCATGATTATGGGTATATCCTCCGAGTTCGGGGTAAAACGGGGCTTCTGTTGAGCTCCAGAATTGTACTTTCCTTGTCCATACTTCCTCTTGCGGCTCTCAATCTGCTACTGCTTCCCTTCAATCATAAGAGCCTTGTCTACCAGCTCCTGGTAGTTGTTAAATGTTGCCACCATCAACTGCATGCTCATCTCATCATTCAGCCCTTCCATAAACTTCTCCTGCTTCGCGGCATCTGTGGCCACATCATCTGGGGCATAGCGAGATAGCTTACTAAAGTCATCTATGTATTGAGCCACAATACGATTTCCCTGGCACAAGTTGCGAAACTCGTGCTTCTTCATGCTCATAGCTCCAGTTGATACATGGGATGTGCGGAATGCTTGCTGAAACTGATCCCAAGTGATATTGGCTATAGGGAAAGTGGTCGTGTAATTCTCCCACCATGAAGCTGCTGGTCCATCCAATTGATGTGCGGAAAAACGCACCTTCTCAGCATCTGTGCAACCTGCGGTGGTCAACTCCCTTCCAATCTTGCGTAGCCAGTCATCGGCAACTATTGGCTCGGTGCTGGAAAACACAGGTGGCTGCAACCTCAGAAAACGGGCTAAGTTGTCAACTGGAGGTGGTGGCGGTGGGTTGTTGTTGTTGCCTTGGTTCTGGACTAATATCTGCATCAAGGCATTCTGCTGCTGGATCAACTGGGTTATCTCCGGTGTGAAGACAAATCCGGTGTCACGTCTCGGAGGCATCTGATGGGTTTAGAGGGGAGAGATTAGAATAGAAATGAGGTCTAGTGAGAAAGCACTACCCATATGCACATGAGACAAACACAATCATATCACACCAAAACAATTCAAGCAAGGGCATACAATCGGTCTAGAACTATCGTTACAAAAGTGCTCAGACTACTACTATGTACATGGGGGAATGCTACTAATCATATGGTGGTCATCTAGAAATATTGTTCGGTGGAAGACTCCATGATATCCGCTCCAGCTTCGTCTTCATAATCATCATCACTACCATCAGGATTAGAGTGGGTGTCGTCGATGATGATGTAGTCTTCAGAACGAATTTCCTTGGGTTCGTTGTCTTCTCCTCCTGGTGCGGGGTCTCCCATAAAAACTCCTAGCTTCCTTGTCAGGTCGTCATTCTTCTCGACGAGTATTGCGATTTCCTCCTCATATCCATCGCGTGTAGACTTGAGTTCCTCTTCTAGCTCCATGTTCCTGGTCATCGCCTTCTTCAAATCTATCATGCTTGCGCACATCTGGTTCTCCTGTCGACGAATGTGCTGGTTTAACTCCTGGATGAAAGCTGCAATGGATCTGTCTCTCCTGGTGCTGATCATCTCCCATTGCTCGTCTCAGCGCCCACATATCTGGTAGATAGTGTGTTGTAGGGTGGAGACCCTAAGTGGAGATCTTTCACGAATTGGAGGGGAATCCACGAAGAACGCAAAGAACACGAAGAACAAGAGGGGAAATCACAAGAGGAAAACACTCTAGAACAAGTCCAATCACACATCCACTAGACTCACAATCACACAAGATCCACAAAGGTACAAGAACAACAAAGAGAAAGATACAAGGTAAACTTCATCCCAAATCCAAAGGAGATGAGGTCTTGATGATCTAGATAGATCCCTCCCTAGAAGGGGTCTTGAATCCCTAGGGATCTTCTCCAATGGAGGCCTTGAACTCCAATGGAATCTTCTCCCTCAAGAGGAAACCCACAAGGGGAGATACATGAGCTAAGCTCTAATGTCTAGTTCTAATCTTAGCTAACCCTAAAAACTGAGAGGAGCACGGAATATATAGTCTAGGGGCGAAGGGGTATGGGCCTCGGTGTTTACATGGGCTTTTTAGCCCGATTCGTAGCGAAACTGGGCGGACCGGACAGTCCGGTGGTAAGGACCGGATAGTCCGGTGAGCACAGATGCAATTTCGGGTGCCACCGGACTATCCGCTGTTGGGACCGGACTGTTCGATAGTGCAATTTCGGTGCGACCGGACTGTCCGCTGTGAGGAGCGGACTGTCCGGTAGTGCAATTTCTGCACGCTTTGTTTTCTTCATCTTGACACCTCCGGCCAGCTCTTGGGTCTTGGGGTCCTTCTCCTTGGCCTCCCGGAAGCTTCCTAGCTGCTTGGTGGTGGTTGCCCTTGTACCTAATGATGCACAATGTTCCATGGTGAGGTAGCAACCACATCCAATGGATATTCATGTAAATCTCGAAGAGGAGCGGGTTCACCTTAAGTCCGGTAGGTCCACTTGGGGCTTGAGGTGCTATGAAGGTGTACAAGGAGATGACCGTAGGATGCTCCGCATCATCCCCTCCCCCTTGGGAAAGATCCGACCTCGGATCGAAAACCAAATCACCATGGGAAAGAGATGGCGTTGCCATGTAGGAGTGGACGATCACCAAGTTCTCGTCATCTTGAAGCTCGAAATGGGCACTCTCCAATGTCGCACCATCTAGTGATTCCTTCAAAAGGAGCAAAGACAACAAGGACTTGGAAAAACAAATGTGGTTAGCGTTAGTGCAAAACCAAGCATTCCAGAGGTGATGCACCAAACAAGTGTTGTCATCAAGCATAGCATATGGTTTGACATAGGATTGTGACATGGCATGTAAGCACATAAATTGAGCATAATGAAGGTCATCATGGAAATAAGTATGCAAATGGGAGGTAGAGATGCAAGTATGTTTGACAATTGAACAAGCATCTACCTCAAGGTCATAGCAAGCATGCATAAAGCGCTCAACAAACGGTCTATGGTAGGCATAGGAAGCATTGACCACACCAAATAAAATGAAGTGTCTAAACGCATGGATCAAGTGCAAGACAATCCAAGCATAACGTGCATAGGGTGTAGTGAAAATCATGTGGCACTCAACACAAGAAAAAGAGCAATTGTTCACATGTGTGAGGCAATCAAGTCAATCATGTGACAAGCAATGTGACATGGCATATGTGAAGAAATGACATTGTTGCAACCAAACATATGATAGGAGCACGTAATCCAAGAATTGGATGGAATACACAAGGCATATATATCACGATGCATGGAATGGTGAAAATGACAAGTCGAAACAAGATCTCTAACATGTGTGCAATCAAGTGGTCCAAGATGAACAATAAGTCTCATGGTGCAAGCAACACAAGTAGTATGATCTATAATATCCATGCTCATGGTTTGGGGGTTCTCAAAAGAGAAGGATATCACCTTGAAAGCATGCCCTTGTGCGTTCTTCAGAATGCCAAAATGAAGCAAAAGCGGTGTAGAAGCGAGTCATGGTAGAATGTATGAGGCTCGCTCTCAAGAGCTCGAATGGTCAACTCACGTGAAGTGGAAGTCGACACAAAGTCCAAGTATCCTACACATGCACACAACAAAACAAAGAACGTATGTGCATGGTAGATAAACACATCATCCATCATGATAGTTCTCTTCTTTTGCACATAACCATTAGAAGCACAAGTGCACGAAAATATGACGCAACAATGGCAATATTCATGGCACTAGGTATATGGTGAAAAGAGGTAAGGCAAGCATGCTTCACAACAAATATGTCAAAATCTCCAAATATATGCGAGAATGCTATGGGGGCAATCTCATTAGCAAGACTAAAAGCATTGTCACACTCAATACATGTCAAATCATCTAGCATTAGAGAGGCAACACACGGAGATATGTGACAAGAAGCAATAACAAGCATGTGCAAAGCATGGTAATGGTTGTCATCAACCGCATGAAATGAGCAAGTATGAATCATTGGTGATGCAACATAAGCAAGCATAGTAATCAAGTCGTGCAAACTAGTGGAGCGAAGATGCAACACACTAGAGGAAATCATGGCAATCATGTCATGTGAGCAAATAATAGGCATAGACAATGCACATGACATATCGCAAGCATGAACACAAAGCAAGATCAAAGCATGATCATAAGCATTGGGCACAAAGTAAACATGGCAAGAACAAGCAATATCTCCACCAAGCTTGCAAATACACATACGGGTACTAGAATCAATCATCATGTGTAATGCAAAGCATGGGTCACAAATGCATGGCAAAGGCATAGGAATAAGCATAGCATGCAAAGTGAACATGGTGAGATGGGCATATAATATGTAATGGACAATAACCCATAGCCAAGTGAGGGACATGTAGAAGAAATGCGCGAAGTCTTTGCGCGAAGGGAGCGGTGGGAAAGACAATCCATGGGATCCCAAGTCATCGTTGCTCTCTAGAGCTCGTTTTGTCAACTCATGGGATTGTGAGGTTGACAAGTAAGCATGGGTACCTGCACAACAAATACACAAACGAAAGAAATTGTGTGTGTGGTAAATGTACACATCATCCATCATGACGTGTATGTGCACGTGTGAGTTAGCACAAGATAAGAAATTCTCGAAGAAATTTGATGCATGGTATAAGAACATGTCATCCATCATGAAATAATAGTTGTTATGTATAACACGATGGGGATGCAATTTGAGCATACAAATATATGGCACATCAATAGCATTTTCATTCATGGGAAACATATGGTGCACATAATTATTGGGGTCATGCAATGGATGGGATGGATCAAAAGCTCCTAACATGTATGAGGAAACTATGGGGTTCTCCTCATGAGCAATAGCGGAAATATCATATGAAGAAAATGGACAACATCCAAAACAATGCATATCCGAAGCTAGGTGGTCATGGTATGGCATATGAGATAAATGATGCAAAGGGAGCATAAAAATATCATCACAAGAAAAACAAATGCCAATAACCATCGGCTTGTCATCTATGCCATATGTGCAAATTGGGTTTATTTTAATGGCATATGCATAGTCACTATGAAGAGATTGCAAATAAGACATATGGTTGATCTCATGCATAGCATATGACAAGTCAAGCGGATTATCAAACATGATGTGACCAAGGGAATTGTCACAAGAAATCCTATGTAACATGGCATCACAACTAGGCAACTCAACATGCTCATCATCATATTCATCATAAATTGGTAAGTCAAGACATGAAGAAGTCACACTAGCATGAAGCATGGAAATAGGTTGATCAACATCATGCAAGCAATCAATGTCAAGAATGTCCACTAGTGGGACTAGAGCATCACCTTCACCTATGTTACCATTCTCATTCCACTCAAGTGGTGCAGGTGAGGTGGGAAAGACCAAATGTTGGTCATCTTCATCTTGATGGAACCATGTGGGGGGTGCATCATATTCCACCATGGCCATCGTCTTGTCCAAAGGGAGGACGAAGTCGTCGAGGATCGGCGCGTCATCATAAATGGGACCTAACACCAAATGAGAAGACACAATAGAGGTAGAGGTCAAGTCGTTAGTGTTGAAATTGGCCTCACAAGACCTATGAACTATCTCACTCTCTCTATGTGGTGGTTCACTCACTCCATCAAAGTAGGTGCACTCAATCTCACATATGGTGGAGTCACTCATCTCACTCAAGTGGTGGGGATTGTGGCTCTCCTCACATGGGAATTGGGGCAACTCGTCGTATATGGGGCTAGTGGTGAAGTCACTCTCACTCTTAATATGGTGGCAAAAGTCACTCAAGTCATCATACGTCTCCGTGGTTGAAGGGAAAATCCCATGCTCAACCATCTCGTCATCGTCGCCGTGGATGAAGGCCGAAGATGGCACATCATCACTCTCCTCCATGACCGAAGGGAAAATCCCATGCGCGATCATCTCGTCACCGTCGCCGTGGATGAAGGCTGAAGATGGCACATCATCACTCTCGCCTCCTAAGATGGAAGCATCATCCTTGCTCGCCACCTTGTCGCTCGCCTCCAAAGCTTGGTCCTTGAAGGTCTCCGTGGTCGTACTTGTCGTCGTACCATCTTGAAAAAGAGACGAGGTAGACTCGGCATCATCAATGCCACAAAGAGGGATGGCGGTGAAGTCGAACTTGGGAGCATCGTCTTGGAGCTCGTCGCGCTTGGACATCGTGGTGGTACTAGCCTCATGCTTGTTGTAGAGCTTGGTCGCCTGATACGTCTCCAACGTATCTATAATTTATAAAGTATTCATGCTATTATACTATCCTTCTAGGATGTTTTATATGCATTTATATGATTTTTGGGACTAACCTATTAACCTAGAGCCCAGTGCCAGTTTCTGTTTTCTCCTTGTTTTAGAGTATCGCAGAAAAGGAAAACCAAACGGAGTCCAATTGACGTGCCACTTGACGGAGATCATTTTTGGACCAGAAGAAGCCCACGGAGTACCAGAAGCAGGCCAGAAGAGTCCCGGGCTGCCCACGAGGGTGGGGGGCGCGCCCACCCCCCTAAGGTGCGCCCCCCTGCCTCGTGGACAGCCCGGAGACCCCCCTGACGTGAAATCAACGTAAAACTCTTCTATATATACCCAAACTTCCAGAAAGAAACCTAGATCGGAAGTTCCGCCGCCGCAAGCCTCTGTAGCCACGAGAAGTCAATCTAGGCCCTCTCTGGCACCCTTCCGGAGGGGGCCATCATCACCGGTGGCCATGGAGGAGTATCCCGGAGGGGCCATCATCACCATGAAGGCCAAGGACCAGAGGGTGGAGGCCATGGAGGAGGAAGCACAAGGGGAGAACCTCTCCTCCTCTCTTCCGGTGGCGCCGGAGTGCCATCGGAGGGGGAATCATCGCCACGGTGACCGTCTTCATCAACATCACCATCCTCATCTCTTTTACGCGGTCCACTCTCCCGCACCCCGCTGTAATCCCTACTTGAACATGGTGCTTTATGCTACATATTATGATCCAATGATGTGTTGCCATCCTATGATGTTTTGAGTAGATATCTTTTGTCCTTGGGTTGATTGATGATATAGATTGGTACGAGTTGTATGTTTTATTTTGGTGCTGTCCTATGGTGCCCTCCGTGTCGCGCAAGCATGAGGGATTCCCGCTGTAGGGTGTTGCAATACGTTCATGATTCGCTTATAGTGGATTGGTGAGTGACTGAAACACAAACCCGAGTAAGAGGGATTGTAGCGTATGTGAATAAAGAGGACTTGATGCTTTAATGCTATGGTTGGGTTTTACCTTAATGATCTTTAGTAGTTGCGGATGCTTGCTAGAGTTCCAATCATAAGTGCATATGATCCAAGTAGAGAAAGTATGTTAGCTTATGCCTCTCCCTCATATGAAATTGCAATGACGACTATCGGTCTTGTTAATAATTGCCTAGGACAATTCCGCACACCGATCCACCATTATTCCACACTCGCTATTTATAATACTTAGTAATATATTCTAACTTTATGATAACAGCACCTACTTTTATATTTTAGCTCTCCGATATCATACAAAGTTATCCTCTTCATACCCACAACGTAGTTTTATTTCTCGTTGCTAGTTGGAAGCAAACGTTCGGTGCATGTAGAGTCGTATTAGTGGCAGATAGGGCTTGAGAGAATACTGATCTTACCTTTAGCTCCCTGTGGGTTCGACACTCCATACTTATCACTTCCACCTTTGGAAATTGCTACGATGATTCCCTGCACTTGGGGATTATCAAGCTCTTTTCTGGCGCCGTTGCCGGGGAGCAATAGCGTGGGGTTGATATTCTCGTGTGTGCTTGTTTGCTTTCTTCACTAAGTAGATTTTGTTTTTCCTTTTTGTTTCTGTTTAGTTGTGGGTGAAACATAAAAAAAATTAAAAGAATGAAAACACAAAAAAAAATACTTGCCTTTCATGCCTAAAAAGTTTTTTTTAAAAGAGAAGTGATTGGAAAGTTATGCATTGAAGAAGTGAGGGTCGACCTTGAGCACTTGTGTTCATGCTCACGGAAACAATGTAGAATTTTTCATGGAAGTTTCTCTGTAAATAATTATCCCCTTGTATATATTCATTGTATTATAAAAATAATGTGCCAAGCTTTGGTTTTAGGATGATTAGATTGCTTGTTTACCATGTGCAGAACAAAAACAGAAACTTTGGCTGTAGTGCGTGAATTTACATTTTTTACTGGAAGGTCAAATGGGTCTGAAACTTTTTGCACATTACTTCTGTACAAATTGTTCAAATTTTCAAATTTAGTTCATAATTTTAGGAGTTACAGAAGTTTGCTAAACTTCCAGATTACTACAGACTGTCCTGTTTAAGACAGATTCTGTTTTTGATGCATTGCTGGCTTGTTTTGATGAAACTATCGGTCTCTATCAGTGGATTAAGCCATGGAAAAGTTATATTACAGTAGCTATAATGCAAAAACAAAATATGAATTGGTTTGCAACAGTACTTATAGTAGTGATTTGCTTTATTACACTAACGGATCTCACAAGTTTTTGTTAAAGTTTTGTGTGGATGAAGTGTCCGAAGGTCGAGGAGCTATCAATATGAGAAGAATAAAGAGAGGCAAGATTTCAAGCTTGGGGATTCCCAAGGCCCCCCAAGTAAATATTTCAAAGGATACTCAAGCATCTAAGCTTGGGGATGCCCCGGTTGGCATCCCATCTTTCTTCTTCAACAAATATCAGTAGACCTCGGTTTTTGCTTTGTTCACATGATTTGTGTCCTTTGTGTTTTTGTTTTTCTTTTAAGAACCATGCTAGCATGAGATAGCCCTTCATTGATTTATAGAATACTTCATGTGCTTCACTTATATCTTTTAAGTACGATCTTATAGAATTACTCTTTGTGCTTCACTTAAATCTTTTGAGTATGGTTTTATAGAATGCTTCGTGTGCTTCACTTATACATTTTGAGCTTGGTTAGTCTATATTAAGTGTAGAATGCTCCATGAACTTCACTTATATCCTTTGGAGTATGAGTAATACTATCATTTAAAAATGGGTTTGGAAGAGTGTCAACTTTAGGAATTAGTGATCCCACTATTTTGGAGGGTGTTGAATCTTAGTGTGATATTTATGAAAGTGGATTTGGAAGAGTGTCAACTTTAGCTAGTAATGATTCCACTATTTCGGAAGAGGTTCCAATTGAGTATGAGAACAAAGTTTCTATCCATGATGCTACTGAAAATTATTATGAGGGAGGAATACATGCTTGTAGGAGTTGCAATAATATCAAGTTTCCTCCCTATGTGCTTAAAGTTTTGAAGTTATACTTGTTTTGCCTTCCTATGCTAGTTGATTCTTGTTCCCATAAGTTGTGTGCTCACAAAATCCCTAGGCATATGAAGTTGGTTAGAATCAATTGTTCTAGTCATATTCTTCATGATGCTCTCTTTATGTTTCAATTCTTATCTTTTATGTGAGCATCATTGAAATCATCATGCCTAGCTAAAAGGCATTAAAGAAAAGCGCTTGTTGGGAGACAACCCAATATTTACCCTTACTGTTTTTGTGTGTCTACATGATTATTCTACTGTAGTAATCATGTTTTTTAGCTTTTGTTTCAATAAAGTGCCAAGTAAGACCTTTGGGAAGACTTGGGTGAAAGTTAATGTGATCTTGCTGTAAAAAACAGAAACTTTGTGCTCACGAGATTAGCTGTCATTTTTTACAGAAGAGTGATTTTTAGTTGATTATTTTTGCAGAAGATTAATAGACAAATTCCTCACGTCCACCAATTTATTTCATAATTTTTGGAGTAGAATAAGTATGGTTTATGTTCAGATCATTACAGACTGTTCTGTTTCTGACAGATTCTGTTTTCATTGCATAGTTTGCTTGTTTTCTAGTTTCTATGGCTTATATTCCTCAATATAAATTGTAGAAATGATATGGTACAGTAGGCATTGTGTGAGAAAAATTATGAACCTTGTCTTTGACAGTACCAAAGTGAATGGTTTGCTCTTTATCATACTAACCTATCTCACGAAGTTACGTTAAGTTTTGTGTGATTGAAGTTTTCAAGCTTTGGGTGAGATACCGATATGAGGAGAATAAGGAGTGGAAAGACCCTAAGCTTGGGGATGCCCAAGGCACCCCAAGGCAATATTCAAGGAATACTCAAGTACCTAAGCTTGGGGATGCCCCGGAAGGCATCCCCTCTTTCGTCTTCAAAACTATCGGTATACCTTACTCGGAGCTATATTTGCTTGGAGCGTATTTTCAATTTTACTTGCTGTTTGAATAAAATCATTGGATCTGAATTATTGAATGAAAAAAGAATCCTCCCATGGCTAGTTAATTATTTGACTACTCAGTGTTCTCCACTCATATCTTTTGGAGTAGTTTGTCATTTGCGCATGTGCTTCATGTATATCCTATGAGTAAATGGTTGAATAAATTGAATGTCATAAATCTGAATTTATATATGTTCCGTATGCTTATAACATGGGGAGTAATGACTTCACACATAATAAGTATAGGTAGTAAACTTATTGAAAGTTAGCAAACGTAGAATTGGTCACTTGAACATTTCATGAAAGAATATTGAAGGGAGAGGGATTTCACATATAAATATACTATCTTGGACATCTTTTGTAGTTGTGAGCACGCATTAAAATATGACATGCTAAAAGGTTGATGTTGGACAAGGAAGACAACATAATGGGTTATGTTTTCTTATATCTGAAATAAAGTATATTGTCATGGATCGCCCAACACATTGAGCTTGCCTTTCCCCCTCATGCTAGCCAAATTCTTTGCACTAAGTAGAGATACTACTTGTGCTTCCAAATATCCTTAAACCAAGTTTTGCCATGAGAGTCCACCATACCTACCTATGGATTGAGTAAGATCCTTCAAGTAAGTTGTCATCGATGCAAGCAATAAAAATTGCCCTCTAATTATGTATGATTGATTGGTGTGGAGGAAATAAGCTTTATACGATCTTGTGATGTGGAAGAAATAAAAGCGACGGACTGCATAATAAAGGTCCATATCACAAGTGGCAATATAAAGTGACGTTCTTTCGCATTAAGATTTTGTGCATCCAACCCTGAAAGCGCATGGCAACCTCTGCTTCCCTCTGCGAAGGGCCTATCTTTTAATTTTATCTCTTACCCTTATGCAAGAGTCATGGTGATTTTCACCTTTCCTTTTTACATTTTATCCTTTGGCAAGCACCTTGTGTTGGAAAGATTCTGATATATATATATCCAATTGGATGTAAGGCATCATGAACTATTATTGTTGACATTACCCTTGAGGTAAAAGGTTGGGAGGCGAAACTATAAGCCCCTATCTTTCTCTGTGTCTGATTAAAACTCCATAACCACAAGTATTGCGTGAGTGTTAGCAATTGTGAAAGACTAAATGATAGTTGAGTATGTGGAGTTTGCTAAATCAAAGCTCTGACATAGACTCTTCCTGAAAATAAGATGAATTGCAATTGTTTGATGACTGAGAATATTGTTTGTTAGTTTTCAAGAAAGTTTATGATCTATACTTTAAACATGTGATTTGCTTGTTACTTGATCATGAAAAGTTTTATGAGATGATCTATTGTTATGACATATAATGATGCTAGAAAAAGTGATTGGAATTATCATTGATCAAACTTATGCACTTGCTAGCATTCACACTTCATAAATTATTTCTTTTATCATTTACCTACTCGAGGACGAGCAGGAATTAAGCTTGGGGATGCTGATATGTCTCCAACGTATCTATAATTTATGAAGTATTCATGCTATTATACTATCCTTCTAGGATGTTTTATATGCATTTATATGATATTTTATATGATTTTTGGGACTAACCTATTAACCTAGAGCCTAGTGCCAGTTTCTGTTTTCTCCTTGTTTTAGAGTATCGCAGAAAAGGAAAACCAAACGGAGTCCAATTGATGTGCCACTTGACGGAGATCATTTTTGGACCAGAAGAAGCCCACGGAGTACCAGAAGCAGGCCAGAAGAGTCCCGGGCTGCCCACGAGGGTGGGGGGCGCGCCCACCCCCCTAGGGCGCACCCCCTGCCTCGTGGACAGCCCGGAGACCCCCCTGACGTGAAATCAATGCAAAACTCTTCTATATATACCCAAACTTCCAGAAAGAAACCTAGATCGAAAGTTCCGCCGCCGCAAGCCTCTGTAGCCACGAGAAGTCAATCTAGGCCCTCTCTGGCACCCTGCCGGAGGGGGCCATCATCACCGATGGCCATGGAGGAGTATCCCAGAGGGGCCATCATCACCATGAAGGCCAAGGACCAGAGGGTGGAGGCCATGGAGGAGGAAGCACAAGGGGAGAACCTCTCCTCCTCTCTTCCGGTGGCGCCGGAGTGCCATCGGAGGGGGAATCATCGCCTCGGTGATCCTCTTCATCAACATCACCATCATCATCACCATCCTCATCTCTTTTACGCGGTCCACTCTCCCGCACCCCGCTGTAATCCCTACTTGAACATGGTGCTTTATGCTACATATTATGATCCAATGATGTGTTGCCATCCTATGATGTTTTGAGTAGATATCTTTTGTCCTTGGGTTGATTGATGATATAGATTGGTACGAGTTGTATGTTTTATTTTGGTGCTGTCCTATGGTGCCCTCCGTGTCGCGCAAGCGTGAGGGATTCCCGCTGTAGGGTGTTGCAATACGTTCATGATTCGCTTATAGTGGGTTGGTGAGTGACTGAAACACAAACCCGAGTAAGAGGGATTGTTGCGTATGGGAATAAAGAGGACTTGATGCTTTAATGCTATGGTTGGGTTTTACCTTAATGATCTTTAGTAGTTGCGGATGCTTGCTAGAGTTCCAATCATAAGTGCATATGATCCAAGTAGAGAAAGTATGTTAGCTTATGCCTCTCCCTCATATGAAATTGCAATGACGACTATCGGTCTTGTTAATAATTGCCTAGGACAATTCCGCACACCGATCCACCATTATTCCACACTCGCTATTTATAATACTTAGTAATATATTCTAACTTTATGATAACAGCACCTACTTTTATATTTTAGCTCTCCGATATCATACAAAGTTATCCTCTTCATACCCACAACGTAGTTTTATTTCTCGTTGCTAGTTGGAAGCAAACGTTCGGTGCATGTAGAGTCGTATCAGTGGCAGATAGGGCTTGAGAGAATATTGATCTTACCTTTAGCTCCTTGTGGGTTCGACACTCCATACTTATCACTTCCACCTTTGGAAATTGCTACGATGATTCCCTGCACTTGGGGATTATCATCGCCGCGAAGTGTGCTTGGGGTGGAGAAGCCTTGGCCTTCATGAGTTCTTGTTCCGCCTTGAGAGCACCAATGTAGTTGTCGTCGAGGGACTTGTAGTTCTCGAGGAAGATAGTCTTGGAGATGTCGTTATGCAATCCCATCATGAAGTGGGACTTCATCGAAACGGGGTCGTCCATGCCGGCTCGTCGCAAGGCAATCTTCATCTCATTGAAGTACGCGTTGATGGACTTGGATCCTTGGGTGGTGTTCTCCAATTGGCGTAGAAGTTGGTCCGTGTAGGTTGGAGGCACGAACTCTCTCCTCAAAGCTCTCTTCGTCTTGGGCGAACTCATGTTGTAGCTCTCCGAAGGTGTGTGAAGCCACCATGTTGATGCGTAGTCGTGGAAGTTTCTTGTTGCGAACTTCACTTGATCTTTGGGAGGAACTTGATGTAGCTTGAGGTAGTCGTCCATTAGGCGCTCTCATTCGAGATACTCCTCGGGTTCTTGAGTTCCATAGAAAGGAATCCTGTGGTCGGTGTCGAGGTCGTAGTAGCTCGTGGAAGTCGCGGACTTGAGCTTGGGGAGCTTCTCTTGAGCGTAGTCTTGGGGTGCTTGTTGGTGAAGATGACGTATGTCCGTAGGCGAAGATGCCTTGAAGTTGCTTGGCGAAGATGCCAAGGGAGATGGTGAAGTCGTTGAGCGGTAGTTGGTGTTGAGCTCTTGACCTTCACATTCTTGGTGGCAATGGTGTCGATGCCGATGTGATCTTGCCGGAGATGCTAGCTCGGAAGGATGTGCTCTTGAGCGTCTTCTCGAAGATGAGGAAGATCGCTTGTAGGACTTGATGAGGGCTTTGATCTCCTCCATTTAGCTTGCATCTTGGCGTTCAAGTTGTTGTTCGTGGCATCGAACTCGTCGTTTTTGTAGACTGAAAGTGAAATGCCTTGCCTATCCATCACAAGACTCGAGTAGAGGTGAGTAGGAAATGAGATAAACAATACCAAGTTACCTTTTCCCAAATTTGAGGATGTATCCCGTTTCACTCAATGTGAAATGAAAGAATAGTGGAATTGGTACCAGACTTGTTCACTCACACCTATCAAGTAAAGCTTATGATGGAGCTCGGTGAGGATAGTGGCACAAAAATTTGATGCAAAATGTTAGCAAGAGTCAATAATGTTGAAAGAGATTCACAAATTCGCAAGTGAAACAAGTAGACCAATAGCAATATGTGGCACACGGAAACACACACACGGATAGATAAATGGGGTCGTGCAACCAAGGAATGAGCACAAAAAGTGGAATCCATGGAAAACGCTCGTGTTGCACAACTCAAGAGAGACGCTAGCACAATTTCTCAATAGGCGGATACGAAACTTGTGCACAACCTATAAGATGCAAAATGTAGCAACTTTCTATCCCAAGTATGCTATTATGTATGGTTCCCGGTGTTTGATCCAAGATGATCGGATATGACAATCTTGTGCAATGTGGTATGATGCTATGGCTATTGCTTACAAGCTTCTTTGCTCTCTCTTTTTGCTTAAAAGCTTATTCTTCCTCTCTTTTTTTGTATGGCCACTATGCAAAATGCACAAACCAAGATAGCAATTGTGTATATGCGGGAACAATCTTGTGACACAAGAGATGATATGATGATACGAAGATGATATGGTATGTATGCAATGGGAGGTGCGGATCACTAACGTGCACAAGTAACGTTGTCGACAATACTCAAATGGCTAGTCTCGATAGGCAAGTGACACAAAATGGCTAGGGGTTAACAAAGCAATGGCAAGAATGAATGTATAATGACGGGATACCACGATACCAAGATGATATAGAGGTTACCGTTCTTGCTTACGGTTAGGTTGTCAAAAAGGTGAAGTGGTCAATGTCGATGACGACCTCATGGCGATGATGAGTGGTGGTGTTCTCGATGTAGAACCGTTCCTAATTAGCTGAAACACCTTAGGAAACGGAAAAACCGCAAACTCAAAATCTCAAACGAAAAATGTCAAATGGTGATAGCGAAATGCGTTGGTGGTTCCGGAGTTGACAATGCGGAAGTGGTGGTGGTGGTTGATGAAGAAGCAACCATCCCTAAGTAGCCTAAACACCTTAGGAGACTCAAGTCACCACTCAAGCAACCACAAATGCTATATGGATCAAAATGGGTTAGGTTGCGGAATGCTATGGTGGTTTTACGGATGATATGGTGGTGAGCCTAGGCAAAGGTGTCAAAATGTCAAAATTTTGATGGAGTCAATTGATGTTGGAACACATCTAGATGGATGGGGGATGTCAATAGCTACTCAGCGAGCTAAAGAACGTCATAATGGGACTCCGGATGTGGAAGATATGGCCGAAAAAAGAAATCAGCTGAAGCAGTTTTTGAACTAGCGGACAGTCCGGTCCGGGGTAGCGGACCGCTCGGTCTTCATCCGAAAACATTCTGATTCGAGCGGACAGTCCGGTGTTGGGAGCGGATAGTCCAGCATGTGAGCGATTTTGGTCTTGATGCCAGCAGACAGTCCGCTACGGGGGTGCGGACAGTCCGGTGCGGGTTGGGAAAGGACGAACTCGAATTTTTTTAGGGCGGAAATGGATGATTTTGGGGTCAAAATTGAGGAGATTTCGTGGATGGAAGGTGGGGAAACTTGTGGGGAAGCTAGATCCACTCAAAACACAACGAATCCATGGATCAAAATCAACAAAACATCATCAAACCAACAAATCACAAACAAATTGGGGCTATTTTTGGTGGGGATTTTTGGATTTTAGGACGAAATCAAGCAAATCAAGGCTAGAAAATGGTGGGGGAGACTCCAAATTCGTGATCAACGTGGCTCATGATACCAAGATGTTGCAGGGTGGAGACCCTAAGTGGAGATCTTTCACGAATTGGAGGGGAATCCACGAAGAACGCGAAGAACACGAAGAACAAGAGGGGAAATCACAAGAGGAAAACACTCTAGAACAAGTCCAATCACACATCCACTAGACTAACAATCACACAAGATCCACAAAGTTACAAGAACAACAAAGAGAAAGATACAAGGTAAAGTTCATCCCAAATCCAAAGGAGATGAGGTCTTGATGATCTAGATAGATCCTTCCCTAGAAGGGGTCTTGAATCCCAAGGGATCTACTCCAATGGAGGCCTTGAACTATAATGGAGTCTTCTCCCTCAAGAGGAAACCCACAAGGGGAGATACATGAGCTAAGCTCTAATGTCTAGTTCTAATCTTAGCTAACCCTAAAAACTGAGAGGAGCATGAAATATATAGTCTAGGGGCGAAGGGGTATGTGCCTCGGTGTTTACATGGGCTTTTTAGCCCGATTCATAGCGAAACTGGGCGGACCGGACAGTCCGGTGGTAAGGACCGGACAGTCCGGTGAGGACAGATGCAATTTCGGGTGCCACCGGACTGTCCGCTGTTGGGACCAGACTGTCCGGTAGTGCAATTTCGATGCGACCGGATTGTCCGCTGTGAGGACCAGACTGTCCGGTAGTGCAATTTCTGCATGCTTCGTTTTCTTCATCTTGACACCTCCGATCAGCTCTTGGGTCTTGGGGTACTTCTCCTTGGCCTCCGGGAAGCTTCCTAGCTGCTTGGTGGTGGTTGCCCTTGTACCTAATGATGCACAACGTTCCATGGTGAGGTAGCAACCACGTCCAATGGATATTCATGTAAATCTCGAAGAGGAGCGGGTCCACCTTAAGTCCGGTAGGTCCACTTGGGGCTTGAGGTGCTATGAAGGTGTACAAGGAGATGACCGTAGGATGCTCCGCATCATAGTGTCTTTGAGATCCTTGCTGTAGACTTCGCCGATGCGTCCCATGGCGATGTGGGCTGCCGTGCTCTTTCCTAGACTCCAGGTTGGTGCATCAAAGGAAAACTCTATGGGCTTAGTAACTGGCATGAATGTCCTTCCTGGAACTTGAACTCGAGTCATCCAACGCTCTTCTTCTGGTAATGTGGCGGTGTAGGTCCCGGTGAAGCTTGGTATTCCGATGTTCAGGTACCTAGTGACTTCCTTCAAGTGTCGTCCAAAGGGTGTGTCTTCATCCGGTTGAGCAAACTTATTCCTTGAGTCCGCCATCCTAAAGAGTAGAAAATGGAGAGGAGTCAGAAATGAGTAGAGAAGAGTGACCTATGGCTCATCTTAGTGGTCGTGTCCTACATTCAGCGTGTGCTCTGATACCATCTTGTAGCAATCCGACCTCAGACGGTCAAATCTCTGTGTTCAGTGTCATCCCTGGATCGGTAATGCTGACACACATAGCACTCGAAGGATTTATAACAGAGTAGCATTCACACACTTATTACATCGATAGTCTCCAAAGATAACTTATTACAATAAATATGGCTTAAGGCCATCTAAATAAGATAATAGCGGAAGGCTTGGAAGATAAAATGAGTCCATCAACTCCAACGGCATAGCTGAGTGCATGACAAACGACCTAGCGCACCTTACTCTTCGTCTGAAAAGTCTGCAACATGATATGTTGCAGCCCAAAACGGGTCAGCACATGGAATATATTGGCAATATAACACAGTAGAGCAATGAACAGAGTAAATGCTATCACTACATGCATATATGGCTGGTGGAGGCTCTATGGTTATAATGTTTTGCGAAAAGCCATTTTTTTCCTACAACAAAGGAATAGATTTTAATTTAACTATCATGGTGGTCGAAACATCATTGAGAAGGTTCCTCCAACTCAATCCCAATTAAAGTAATCATTTACAACCCAACAAATTAATTTATAGTGATGAGATCAACATGAGAATCCAAGAACCAGATACTCAAGATGTCCATAACCGGGGACACGGCTGACCATGATTAGCTTGTACACTCTGCAGAGGTTTGCACACTTTTCCCCCCAAGACTAGATCTCCTCCGTTGGATTTCTCGCACTACATGGTGTTCGAGAAACGGATGACCGAGACACAGTCTTTCCGAAGCATTAACTCTTTACTCTAGGTAGACAGTTACACCCAATTTCCCCTACATCTGCTAGTTACCACTGAAAGAGATCACGCAACATACTCAACTATGCCAGAGCCCATAATGGCTTGTGGCTGCACACGGAAGTTTCTAGCATGAATAATCTTATGATCCCTTTGAGCCTGGGTGGCGGACCGTAGGATGATCACACGGGTACTCTGGGATATCCTAGGACAACACTGGATTCTCCAGGTGCCCAAACCAACGATCCACCCAGATGTGTATTAAAGTAGCCACCTTAAGTTAACCATTAATTAACAATCTCACATCTGTCATGGATTCACTCACCCAAACCACGTCTACGAGCATAGCATAGCAATATAAGCATAACGTAGAAGTAACTCCCAAGGGTTTGATAATAAAACAGGTAATAGGTTCTACCTCATCATCTACTTCCCAATACCCACAAGTTAATCACATCCTAATCATGTAGTGTTTGAGGATTGTAACTAATGCATAAAAACTGGGTATGAAAAGAGTATGATCAATGTGTTACTTGCCTTGCTGATGATCTGCAAATCCTAGAGACTCATAGTAGCACGCTTCGCACTCCGGGAATTCTATCGCAAACAAACAATAGCATACATAAGCAATCAAGCAAAGATGCACGGTTAAAACTCAAATAAGAAGATCTAACCAGAAAGTTCAACTGAAGAACTCCGGTTTGCAAAAAAAATCAAATCAAACGGAACAACGAAAGTCAAACTACGAAAGAAACAAGATCCGTTTACTAATATGGACGGCAAATTTTACAGTACCAAAATCTTGTTCAAGTTGGTTAAACAGAAAGAGGGCTTCGAGACAAAGATCTTGGCGCTTGTTTCACCTGATTTGGATAAACGAGCGAAAAGATAAACTAAAACGAAGATCAGGGCAGAAATCACGATCGAAAATAATCGCGAAAAAACCCTGGAAAATAAAACGAGACGAACAGGCTAACGAACGAACGTTCGCTGTCTGCGGCTAACTGACGAACAGCGTTCGTTAAAACGAACGTACGGACTAACGTCTGCTATTTAACTAAACCGAAAAAAAACTGAACCAAAACTAAAAAAACTAGATCTAGGGTTTCGAAAAAAAACCTACGGTTTTCCCGAGAAAACCGAGTCAGCGGCGGCGGCTACCTCGGCAACGGCAGGATTGGTGGCGGTGGGCAGCGGCTCCGGCGGCGGCAGGGAACGGCGGCGATGGCTCCGCGGGGCAGCGACGGGGAACGGCGTCGGCGACGGCGGCGGCGGGGAACGGCGACGGCGGCGCTAGGGTTTGCGGGGCGGGGCGGCTGGGCTGGCGGGGCGAGGGCTCAGCCTTTAAAGGGCCGGCCGGGGCGAGGTGTCCGGGACGAACATGACCCGTTAGGTCGGTTCACTTTTTTTAAATAATCCTGACGCGGAAAAACTAATAAAAGAAAATACTAAACAGAGTCCAAAAATCCTGAAATAAATTTTCACGGTCCTCTAATAATATTGCGGACAAAGTGAACATTTATTTGGGACTCTAATGCAATTTTTGAAAAACGCATATTTTTCCTAATTCACATAAAATAGCGATAAAAGTCCAAATAAAATACTTATTTGATTTTAGTATTTTCCTCCAATATTTCTTTATTTGGAGAAGTCATTTTATCCCCTCTCTTTTATTTTTCGTATTAGAAATATTTGAAGAGAAAAGTAATTAAAACCAAATGATCCTCTTTTCAAAATTTGAGAAAAACTCAAATATGAAAATAACGAAATTCCCAACTCTCTCCGTGGGTCCTTGAGTTGCTTAGAATTTCTAGGATCAACCAAAATGCAATAAAATATGATATGCAATGATGACCTATGTATAACATTTTCCAAATTGAAAATTTGGGATGTTACAGCTTGAGCTTGCACACTTTGTTAGCACCCTTTGGATCGATAAACCATCAGGTTGCATCATATACAACTCTTCTTTCAGAAATCCATTCAGGAATGCAGTCTTTACATCCATTTGCCAAATTTCACAATCATAAAATGCGGCAATTGCTAACATGATTCGGACGGACTTAAGCATCGCTACGGGTGAGAAAGTCTCATCGTAGTCAACTCCTTGAACTTGTCGAAATCCTTTCGCAACAAGTCGAGATTTGTAGACAGTAACATTACTGTCAGCGTCAGTCTTCTTCTTGAAAATCCATTTATTCTCGATGGCTTGCCGATCATCGGGCAAGTCAACCAAAGTCCACACTTTGTTCTCATACATGGATCCCATATCAGATTTCATGGCCTCGAGACATTTCGCGGAATCTGGGCTCATCATCACTTCCTCATAGTTCGTAGGTTCGTCATGGTCAAGTAACATGACTTCCAGAACAGGATTACCGTACCACTCTGGTGCGGATCTTACTCTGGTTGACCTACGAGGTTCGGTAGTAACTTGATCTGAAGTCACATGATCATCATCATTAGCTTCCTCACTAATTGGTGTAGGAGTCACAGGAACAGATTTCTGTGATGAACTACTTTCCAATAAGGGAGCAGGTACAATTACCTCATCAAGTTCTACTTTCCTCCCACTCACTTCTTTCGAGAGAAACTCCTTCTCTAGAAAGGATCCATTCTTAGCAACGAATGTCTTGCCTTTGGATCTGTGATAGAAGGTGTACCCAACAGTCTCCTTTGGGTATCCTATGAAGACACATTTCTCCGATTTGGCTTCGAGCTTATCAGGTTGAAGTTTTTTCACATAAGCATCGCAGCCCCAAACTTTAAGAAACGACAACTTTGGTTTCTTGCCAAACCATAGTTCATAAGGCGTCGTCTCAACGGATTTAGATGGTGCCCTATTTAACGTGAATGCAGCCGTCTCTAAAGCATAACCCCAAAATGATAGCGGTAAATTAGTAAGAGACATCATAGATCGCACCATATCTAGTAAAGTACGATTACGACATTCGGACACACCATTACGCTGTGGTGTTCCGGGTGGCGTGAGTTGCGAAACTATTCCGCATTGTTTCAAATGAAGACCAAACTCGTAACTCAAATATTCTCCTCCACGATCAAATCGCAGAAACTTTATTTTCGTGTTACGATGATTTTCCACTTCACTCTGAAATTCTTTGAACTTTTCAAATGTTTCAGACTTATGTTTCATCAAGTAGATATACCCATATCTGCTCAAATCATCTGTGAAGGTGAGAAAATAACGATACCCACCGCGAGCCTCAACATTCATTGGACCATATACATCCGTATGTATGATTTCCAACAAATCTGTTGCTCGCTCCAGTGTCCCAGAGAACAGCGTTTTAGTCATCTTGCCCATGATGCATGGTTCGCAAGTACCAAGTGATTCATAATCAAGTGATTCCAAAAGTCCATCAGAGTTTCTTCATGCGCTTTACACCAATATGACCTAAATGGTAGTGCCACAAATAAATTGCACTATCATTATCAACTCTGCATCTTTTGGCTTCAATATTATGAATATGTGTATCACTACTATCGAGATTCATCAAAAATAGACCACTCTTCAAGGGTGCATGACCATAAAAGATATTACTCATATAAATAGAACAACCATTATTCTCTGATTTAAATGAATAACCGTCTCACATCAAACAAGATCCAGATATAATGTTCATGCTCAACGCTTGCACCAAATAACAATTATTTAGGTCTAAAACTAATCCTGAAGGTAGATGTAGAGGTAGCGTGCCGACCGCGATCACATCGACTTTGGAACGATTTCCCACGCGCATCGTCACCTCGTCCTTAGCCAATCTTCACTTAATCCGTAGTCCCTGTTTCGAGTTGCAAATATTAGCAACAAAACCAGTTTCAAATATCCAGGTGCTACTGCGAGCATTAGTAAGGTACACATCAATAACATGTATATCACATATACCTTTGTTCACCTTGCCATCCTTCTTATCCGCCAAATACGTGGGGCGGTTCCGCTTCTAGTGACCAATCCCTTTGCAGTAGAAGCTCTCAGTCTCAGGCTTAGGTCCAGACTTGGGCTTCTTCACTTGAGCAGCAACTTGCTTGCCGTTCTTCTTGAAGTTCCCCTTCTTCCCTTTACCCTTTTTATTGAAACTGGTGGTCTTGTTGACCATCAACACTTGATGCTCCTTCTTGATTTCTACCTCCGCATCCTTTAGCATTGCGAAGAGCCAGGGAATTGTCTTATCCATCCCTTGCATATTATAGTTCATCACGAAGCTCTTGTAGCTTGGTGGCAGTGATTGAAGAATTCTGTCAATGACACTATCATCCGAAAGATTAACTCCCAGTTGAATCAAGTGATTGTTATGCCCAGACATTTTGAGTATATGCTCGCTGACAGAACTATTCTCCTCCATCTTGCAGCTGTAGAACTTATGGAGACTTCATATCTCTCAATCCGGGCATTTGCTTGAAATATTAACTTCAACTCCTGGAACATCTCATATGCTCCATGACGTTCAAAACGTCGTTGAAGTCCCGGTTCTAAGCCGTAAAGCATGGCACACTGAACTATCGAGTAGTCATCAGCTTTGCTCTGCCAGACGTTCATAACATCTGGCGTTGCTCCTGCAGCGGGTTTGGCACCTAGCGGTGCTTCCAGGACGTAATTCTTCTGTGCAGCAATGAGGATAATCCTCAAGTTACGGACCCAGTCCGTGTAATTGCTACCATCATCTTTCAACTTTGCTTTCTCAAGGAACGCATTAAAATTCAATGGAACAACAGCACGGGCCATCTATCTACAACAACATAGACATGCAAAATACTATCAGGTACTAAGCTCATGATAAATTAAAGTTCAATTAATCATATTACTAAAGAACTCCCACTTAGATAGACATCCCTCTAATCATCTAAGTGATCACGTGATCCATATCAACTAAGCCATGTCCAATCATCACCTGAGATGGAGTAGTTTTCAATGGTGAACATCACTATGTTGATCATATCTACTATATGATTCACGCTCGACCTTTCGGTCTCAGTGTTCCAAGGCCATATCTGCATATGCTAGGCTCGTCAAGTTTAACCCGAGTATTCTGCCTGTGCAAAACTGGCTCGCACCCATTGTATGTGAACGTAGAGCTTTTCACACCCGATCATCACGTGGTGTCTCGGCACGACGAACTTTCGCAACGGTGCATACTCAGGGAGAACACTTATACCTTGAAATTTAGTGAGAGATCATCTTATAATGCTACCGTCGATCTAAGCAAAATAAGATGCATAAAAGATAAACATCACATGCAACCAATATAAGTGATATGATATGGCCATCATCATCTTGTGCCTTTGATCTCCATCTCCAAAGCACCGTCATGATCACCATCGTCACCGGCGCGACACCTTGATCTCCATCGTAGCATCGTTGTCATCTCGCCAACTATTGCTTCTACGACTATCGCTACCGCTTAGTGATAAAGTAAAGCAATTACATGGCGATTGCATTTCATACAATAAAGCGACAACCATATGGCTCCTGCCAGTTGCCGATAACTCTGTTACAAAACATGATCATCTCATACAATAAAATTTAGCATCATGTCTTGACCATATCACGTCACAACATGCCCTGCAAAAACAAGTTAGACGTCTTCTACTTTGTTGTTGCAAGTTTTACGTGGCTACTACGGGCTGAGCAAGAACCGTTCTGACCTATGCATCAAAACCACAATGATATTTCGTCAAGTATGTGCTGTTTTAACCTTCACAAGGACCGGGCGTAGCCACACTCAATTCAACTAAAGTTGGAGAAACTGACACCCGCCAGCCACCTGTGTGCGAAGCACGTCGGTAGAACCAGTCTCGCGTAAGCGTACACGTAATGTCGGTCCGGGCCGCTTCATCCAACAATACCACCGAATAAAAGTATGACATGCTGGTAAGCAGTATGACTTGTATCGCCCACAACTCACTTGTGTTCTACTCGTGCATATAACATCTATGCATATACCTGGCTCGGATGCCACTGTTGGGGAACGTAGTAATTTCAAAAAAATTCCTACGCACACGCAAGATCATGGTGATGGATAGCAACGAGAGGGCAGAGTGTCGTCCACGTACCCTCGTAAACCGTAAGCGGAAGCGTTATGACAACGCAGTTGATGTAGTCATATGTCTTCACGATCGACCGATCCTAGTACCGAACGTACGGCACCTCCGTGATCTGCACACGTTCAGCTCGGTAACGTCCGTGATCATATCCGGGACTCCGAACTACCTTCGGTTCATCAAAACACATAAAATCATATTACCGATCGTCACCGAACGTTAATCGTGCGGACCCTACGGGTTCGAGAACTATGTAGACATGACCGAGACACGTCTCCGGTCAATAACCAATAGCGGAACCTAGATGCTCATATTGGTTCCTTCATATTCTACGAAGATCTTTATCGGTCAAACCGCATAACAACATACGTTGTTCCCTTTGTCATCGGTATGTTACTTGCCCGAGATTCGATCGTCGGTATCTCAATACCTAGTTCAATCTCGTTACCGGCAAGTCTCTTTACTCGTTCCGTAATACATCATCCCGCAACTAACTCATTAGTTGCATTGCTTGCAAGGCTTATAGTGATGTGTATTACCGAGAGGGCCCAGCTATACCTCTCCGACAATCGGAGTGACAAATCGTATCTTGATCTATGCCAACTCAACAAGTACCATCGGAGACACCTGTAGAGCACCTTTATAATCACCCAGTTACGTTGTGACGTTTGGTAGCACACAAAGTGTTCCTCCGATATTCAGGAGTTGCATAATCTCATAGTCATAGGAACATGTATAAGTCATGAAGAAAGCAATAGCAATATACTAAACGATCAAATGCTAAGCTAACGGAATGGGTCAAGTCAATCACATCATTCTCTAATGATGTGATCCCGTTAATCAAATGACAACTCACGTCTATGGCTAGGAAACTTAACCATCTTTGATTCAACGAGCTAGTCAGGTAGAGGCATACTAGTGACACTTTGTTTGTCTATGTATTCACACATGTACTAAGTTTCCGGTTAATACAATTCTAGCATGAATAATAAACATTTATCATGATATAAGGAAATATAAACAACAACTTTATTGTTGCCTCTAGGGCATATTTCCTTCACGATATGCATCACACAATCTCAGATTCATCCATTCAAACCAACACAAAGAACTTCAAAGAGTGCCCCAAAGTTTCTACACCGGAGAGTCAAGACGAAAACATGTACCAACCCCTATGCATAAGTTCATAAGGTCATAGAACCCGCAAGTTGATCACCAAAACATACATCAAGTGGATCACGTGAATATCCCATTGTCACCACTGATAAGCACATGCAAGACATACATCAAGTGTTCTCAAATCCTTAAAGACTCAATCTGATACGATAACTTCAAAGGGAAAACTCAATCCATTACAAGAAGGTAGAGGGGGAGAAACATCATAAGATCCAACTAGAATAGCAAAGCTCGATGTACATCAAGATCATGCCAAATCAAGAACACGAGAGAGAGAGAGAGAGAGATCAAACACATAGCTAATGGTACATATCCGCAGCCCCGAGGGTGAACTACTCCCTCCTCGTCATGGAGAGCGCCGGGATGATGAAGATGGCCACCGGTGATGATTTCCCCTCCGACAGGGTGGCGGAACAGGCCCCCCATTGGATTCTGGTGGCTACAGGGGCTTGTGTCAGCGGAACTCTCGATCTAGGTTTCTTTTCGGGGGTTTCCGTATTTATAGGAATTTTTGGCGTCGGTTTCACGTCAGGGGGGTCCACGAGTCAACGACAAGGGTGGAGCACCCTCACGGGGGGGGGGGGGGGGGTAGCGCGCGCCCTCCACCCTTGTGGTTGGCTCGGGACTCTTCTGGCCCAACTCTTTTGCTTTGGGGGCTTCTTCTGGTCCATAAAAAATCACCGTAAATTTTTAGGTCAATTGGACTCCGTTTGTTATTCCTTTTCTGCGAAACTCAAAAACAAGGAAAAAACATAAAATGGCACTGGGCTCTAGGTTAATAGGTTAGTCCCAAAAATCATATAAATAGCATAGAAATGCATATAAAACATCCAAGATAGATAATATAATAGCATGGAACAATAAAAAATTATAGATACGTTGGAGACGTATCAAGTACACCGCTTTGGAGGAGATGACTGACTTGACGAGGGTAGTGCAGCCGATAGTAGTGATGTTTTGACCATCCCAAGTTACCAATTTACCAGCTGCCTTGTCTTCAAGGTATTGAAGGCCACCTTCTTCAGTTGCAAAACTGAGAGAGGTAGGCCTAAGTGTTTCAACGAGAAGGACACGTGATTAGCCAGCATACCCTGCATGTGACTAAGGCTGAGGTGGTTGCGGCAAATTGGGACCACCGAGCTTTTCTGGAAGTTTGTACACATGCCTGTAACCTCACCGAAGCCTCGCAAGATCGAGGCGAGGTTGTCAATGGCCCGCTTGATGGGAGCCATAAAGACCGCCGCATCATCCGCATAGAGTGAGGTTCTCGCCATGGCCTCTCTCCCACGAATCTTATGAAGAAGACCTTGACGTGTTGCCAAGTCAAGCACTTTATGAAGAGGGTCGATCACGATGAAAAAAAGGAGGGGGCCCCCTACCGAAAGCCGCTTCCATGCTTGATTCAGGGGGGGTGGGAATCCCGTTCAGAAGAATCCGAGACGATGAAGAGAGGAGCGCGGCAATCCGGGACCGATTTTGTGGGGAAACCCCAGCCGTTGGAGGAGGTCCAGAATGTATCCCCACTTGACAGAGTCAAAAGCTTTTTTGATGTCCAGCTTGAAGAGAAGAGCGGGCGTTTTGCATTTGTCAAGCCTTCGAGCGAAGTTCCAAACGTACAAGAAGTTGTCATGAATGCTTCACCTCTTGATGAAAGCGCTCTGGGCATTGGAGACAAGGGCATCCATGTGGGGTGCGAGTCAGAATGATAGAACCTTGGTTATGATTTTGGCAATGGCATGGATGAGGCTTATGGGCCTATAGTCAGATATGCCTTCAGCGCCCTCCTTTTTGGGCAAAAGGACAATATTGGCAGAGTTGAGCCAATGAAGGTTAGAGGTATGGAGGGTGTCGAATCGTTGGATGACCCTCATGATAGTGTGTTTAATGATTCCCCACCACTTTTTGAAGAACATGCCCATGAAGCCATCCAGACCGGGTGCCTTGTCACTAGGCAACTCCTTGATGGCTTCCCAAACCTCGTCCTTAGTGATAGTTGCGTCCAGGCCATGCAGGCCATGCTGCTCGACGCCAAGCTTGGCTCAGTTGAGGTCTCTGTTGCTGGAGGGGCCCCTACTAATAACCTTGGAAAAGTGGTCGTGGATGAGCTTCTCCTTTTCCTTGTGGTCAGTTATCCAACCTTGCGTGCACTTGTTTCGATGAATGTGATTTTTATGACACCGGGCATTAATCCATCGGTGATTTTGTTTGTTTGCGTCGCCATCCCGCAGGTTTGCAACCCGGGCACATTGGCTCTTACTAGCCCTCCCAAGCACCGCCAAGCTTATCACCCTCCGCTTAAGCCTAGAACGAAGATCTCTTTCCTCAGGTGAGAGGAGCCTCTCCTCCTACGCGATGTTGAGGCGTAGGATCACAAGAAGCACCATGTGGAGCTGAATTTTTGCCTCGAAAAATAAGCTCTTGCTCCATTGGTGAGCCGAAGCGCGGTCTTCTTAAGCTTGCGATGCAGAATTTGGAATGGCTCCGTGTGAGCCACCCATTCGTCCCACGCCTTTTGGACCACCTCGTGAAATCCGCGCAAAGATTACTAGAAGTTCTCAAATTTGAAGGACCGTGGTCGTCTTGGCCCCTTGACATCTGCAAGCAAGAGAGGGCAATGGTCGGACAGGGAGGATGAAAGGGCATGGATCACGTGCGTATTGAAGGTGGTATCCCACTCCGCGTTGCAGAAGAACGAGTAAAGTTTGCACTGAGTTGGGTTGTCCCGCTCGTTGCGCCAGGTGAAGCGCATGTTTTTTAGGTGGATTTCCTTGAGCTCGCAAGATTGTAGCATAGCTCGAAACCGGTTGATTCTACTCCGGTTAACATTCCTCTTATTCTTGTCTCTAGCCCGGTAAATTTGGTTGAAGTCTCCGAGTGCAAGCCACGCCACTAATGTCTACTATGCAACTTTGTTCTTGTAGACTCGTGTTGGGACTCCAAGCGCAGAGTTCTATAGGACGGTAGCAAATTTCCTTCAAGTGGGTGACCTAAAGTTTATTGATAACCCACAAGTATAGGGGATCACAACAGTTTTCGAGGGTAGAGTATTCAACCCAAATTTATTGATTCGACACAAGGGGGGCCAAAGAATATTCTCAAGTATTAGCGGCTGAGTTGTCAATTCAACCACACCTGGAAGACTTAATATCTGCAACAAAGTATTTAGTAGCAAAGTAGTATGGAAGTAACGGTAACGGTGGCAAAAGTAACAGTAGCAGTTTTGTAGTAATTGTAACAGTGGCTACGAAAAAGTAACTAAGCGAAGATCAATATGTGAAAAGCTCTTAGGCATTGGATCAGTGATGGATAATTATGTCGGATGCGATTCCTCATGCAATAGTTATAACATAGGGTGACACAGAACTAGCTCCAGTTCGTCAATGTAATGTAGGCATGTATTCCGAATATAGTCATACGTGCTTATGGAAAAGAACTTGCATGACATCTTTTGTCCTACCCTCCCGTGGGAGCGGGGTCCTATTGGAAACTAAGGGATATTAAGGCCTCCTTTTAATAGAGTACCGGACCAAAGCATTAACACTTAGTGAATACATGAACTCCTCAAACTACGGCCATCACCGGGAGTGGTCCCAATTATTGTCACTTCGGGGTTGCCGGATCACAACACATAGTAGGTGACTATTGACTTGCAAGATAGGATCAAGAACTCACATATATTCATGAAAACATAATAGGTTCAGATCTGAATTCATGGCACTCGGGCCATAGTGACAAGCATTAAGCATAGCAAAGTCATAGAAACATCAATCTCAGAACATAATGGATACTAGGGATCAAATCCTACCAAAACTAACTCGATTACATGATAAATCCCATCCAACCCATCACCGTCCAGCAAGCCTACGATGGGATTACTCATGCACGGCGGTGAGCATCATGAAATTGGTGATGGAGGATGGTTGATGATGACGACGACGGCGGATTCACCTCTCCAGAGCCCTGAACGGACTCCAAATCAGCCCTCCCGAGAGAGATTAGGGCTTGGCGGCGGCTCCGTATCGTAAAACGCGATGAATCCTTCTCTCTGGTTTTTTCTCCCCGAACGTGAATATATGGAGTTGGAGTTGAGGTCGGTGGAGTCTCAGGGGGGCCACAAGGCAGGGGGCGCGCCCTCGACCCTCGTGGACAGGGTGTGGGCCCCCTGATGCTGGTTCTTTCGCTAGTATTTTTTATAAATTCCAAAAATATTATCCGTGAAGCTTCAGGTCATTCCGAGAACTTTTATTTCTGCACAAAAATAACACCATGGTAATCCTGCTGAAAACAACGTCAGACCAGGTTAGTTCCATTCAAATCATGCAAGGTAGAGTCCAAAACAAGGTCAAAAGTGTTTGGAAAAGTAGATACGTTGGAGACGTATCAACTCCCCCAAGCTTAAACCTTTGCTTGTCCTCAAGCAATTCAGTTGACAAACTGAAAGTGATAAAGAAAAACTTTTACAAACTCTGTTTGATCTTGTTGTTGCAAATATGTAAAGCCAGCATTCAAGTTTTCAGCAAAGATCATGAACTAACCATATTCACAATAACATTTAGGTCTCATGTTTACTCATATCAATGGCATAATCAACTAGCGAGCAATAATAATAAATCTCGGATGACAACACTTTCTCAAAACAATCATAATATGATATAACAAGATGGTATCTTGCTTGCCCTTTCTGAGACCGCAAAACATAAATGCAGAGCACCTCTGAAGATCAAGAACTGACTAGACATTGTAATTCATGGTAAAAGAGATCTAGTCACAGTCATACTCAATGTAAATTAATAGTAATGCATGCACATGACAGCGGTGCTCTCCAACTGGTGCTTTTTAATAGAGGGTGATGACTCAACATAAAAGTAAATAGATAGGCCCTTCACAGAGGGAAGCAGGGATTTGCAGAGGTGCCAGAGCTCGAGTTTTGAAATAGAGATAAATAATATTTTGAGTGGCATACTTTCATTGTCAACATAACAACCAAGAGATCTAGATATCTTCCATGCTACACACATTATAGGCGGTTCCCAAACAGAATGGTAAAGTTTATACTCCCCCACCACCAACAAGCATCAATCCATGGCTTGCCCGAAACAACGGGTGCCTCCAACTAACAACAATCCTGGGGCAGTTTTGTTTGCAATTATTTTGATTTGAGCATGGGACTAGGCATCCCGGTTACCAGCCATTTTCTCATGAATGGTGAGCGGAGTCCACTCATCGTGAGAATAACCCACCTAGCATGGAAGATATAGACATCCCTAGTTGATACATGAGCTATTCGAGCATACAAAACAGAATTTCATTTGAAGGTTTAGAGTTTGGCACATACAAATTTACTTGGAACGGCATGTAGATACTGCATATAGGAAGGTATGGTGGACTCATATGGAATAACTTTGGGGTTTATGGAAGTGGATGCACAAGCAGTATTCCCGCTTAGTACAAGTGAAGGCTAGAAAAAGACTGGGAAGCGACCAACTAGAGAGCGACAACAGTCATGAAAATGCATTAAAATTAATCAACACTGAGTGCAAGCATTAGTAGGATATAATTCACCATGAACATAAATATCGTGGAGGCTATGTTGATTTTGTTTCAACTACATGCATGAACATGTGCCAAGTCAAGCCACTTGAATCATTCAAAGGAGGATTCCACCCTATCATAGCACATCACAACCATTTTAATAGCATGTTGGCATGCAAGGTAAACCATTATAAACTCCTAGCAAATTAAGCATGGCATGAGCAACTTAATCTCTAATTGTCATTGCAAACATGTTTCATTCATAATAGGCTGAATCAGGAACGATGAACTAATCATATTTACAAAAACAAGATAGGTCGAGTTCATACCAGCTTCTCTCATCTCAATCAGTCCAACATATATCGTCATTATTGCCTTTCACTTGCACGACCGAACGGTGTGGATAATAGTAATTGTGCACGTGCATTGGACTAAGCTGGAATCTGCAAGCATTTAATACAGGGGAGAAGACAAGGTAATATGGGCTCTTGGTTAAATCAACAATAAAGCATATGAGAGCCACTCAACATTTTCATCAAGGTCTTCACCTCTCGACCCCCAAAGAAAAGAAAAGAAATAAAACTATTTACACGGGAAAGCTCCCAACAAGCAAAAGAAGAAAGAGAAATCTTTTTGGGTTTTCTTTTAATTACTACTACTACAGGCATGGAAAGTAAACTAGCTAAGAGCTACAACTATTTTTTTGGGTCTTTCTTAAGGTTTTTCAGACACACAAGAAGAAGGCTTAGAAAAGAAAATAAACTAGCATGAATAGTACCATGAAAAAGTATGAGCACCGATAATTGGCATGAGTGTGTGAACATGAATGTAATATCGGTGAGAAATACGTACTCCCCCAAGCTTAGGCTTTTGGCCTAAGTTGGTCTATGGCCACGGATCGAAGCTAGTCTCTCCGGTGTACGGGGGAGTGTCCTCTGGGTGCCACTGGTTGGCGATCTCCTCCAGATCCCACTGATAAACAGACTGTCGATAAGGGTCAAGTGGTGGCTCGGGCTCAGGCTCTGGAACTTGTGTCAGGCTCCAGTATGCATAAATGGCCTCTGGCAAGATGAGGTACGTGCCTGAAAGTATATTAAACAAAGAAGGTGCAGGCAGGGTAATAACCACATAGCGAGTTTTACCAAATATCAAATTATAATTAAGCATTTTCTTCTCATTTTTAACAATAATTCATGTGCTACCATACTCTTATAATCTAGAAAAACAGGAGGCAGCAACTTTTCCTCTTTCTCATAGTGCCTAATAGGTATCTCAAAGTGTGCAGCAAGGCGTGAAGCAAAGATGCCTCCGAAGATGGGGCCCTTTGTACGGTTCAGACTTAATCGTATAGCAACAATAGCGCCTAAGCTGAAAGTTGTATCACGAAACAAAGCATGGCGCAAAATGACTAGATCAGGAGCACTAAGGTTTCCACTGTTCCCGCAACCAATTAAGCATCTACTAGCAAATATTGCAAAGTAACATAGAACAGGAAAATGTATACTAGTAACTCTCGCATCGGAAACTTTTCTCGTTTCCCCTACAGCAATTCTATCAATAAATGCATCCACATCACTATGGTGTGGTTCCTCGATGTTGCCTACAAAGGGTATCTTGCAGACCAGACAAAAATCATGGAGTGACATCTTCTTAACCTCATCATATAAGTGAAACTCCACTGAAGGTGGTGATTTCTTAGCATGGAAATAAAAATTTTGTACGAAAATATTAGTGAGTAAGAGATACTGTTCGCGCTGGTCGTGGAGGAAGTCGGTGAGGCCTGCATTCTCAGCCAAGTAATAACAGTCATCATAAATTCCGACGGCTCTCAAGAACTCATCACAAGGCCATTCGCACGGCCAAACCTCCACAGTGCGAGGAAGATTATATTTGGGCTTTTTATCCTCTTCATTTTGCTTATCCTTCGAGCTTCGGCTCGAAGAACCTCTCAACAACCTCTTCAACATTTTCTCCCTCTGAAAATTTCTGAAATTTTTAGTGACTCAAAATAGAAGTGAACCAAACTCTACAAGATTGATAGCAACTACTCCCACAAGTGCCTAGAGGCTATATCATGCATTAAAACTACTTTGGACCATATAATTTTGACATGCAAGCTCAAGAACAGGGTCACCTAAGCAGCAAAAAATTGCAATAAATAAAGCACTAGAACAAAAACTAATTGGACCATTGGAGGAGTCACATACCGAAGAACAATCCCCCAAAACAGTTTTGTGAATGAAGCTTTGAGCAAGGAGATCGAAAATGGCAGCAAGATGAGCTAGAACATGGGTTTGAGCTATGGGAGGATTTTTTCTGGAGGAAGACGAAGTGAGTGGGTGCTGGAATAAGTGGAGGAGGTCCACGTGGGGCCCATGAGGCAGGGGGCGCGCCCTGCACCCTCGTGGCCAAATGGTGGGTCCCCCTGGTGTGTTCTTAGTTCCAGATATTCTTAAATATTCTACAAAAAATCATATTTCATTTTCAAGACGTTTGGAGAACTTCTATTTTCGGGGTATTTTTTATTGCAAGGATAATTCAGAAAACAGACAGAAAATACTATTTTTTCTTTATTTAATCTAAATAACAGAAAGTAAAAGGAGGGTACAGGGAGTTGTGCTTTCTAACTTCATCCATCTCATGCTCATCAAAAGGAATCCACTAACAAGGTTGATCAAGTCTTGTTTACAAACTCTTTCCGAGTCGCATGAAACCAGAGAATTTTTGAATAACACTAGGTTACCTCAACGGGGATATGCATGTCCCCAACAATAAGAATATCATATTTCTTCTTGACAGTAGGGACAGGAAATTCAAAACCTCCAATAATAATCGTTGAAGTTTTTCCAATAGAATTGATACTGTGGACTTGAGATTGTTTCCTCAGAAAGTGTACCGTATGCTCATTACCATTAACATGAAAAGTGATATTGCCTTTGTTGCAATCAATAACAGCCCCTGCAATATTCAAAAAGGGTCTACCAAGGATAATCGACATACTATCGTCCTCGGGAATATCAAGAATAACAAAGTCCGTTAAAATAGTAATGTTTGCAACCATAACAGGCACATCCTTACAAATGCCGATAGGTATAGCAGTTGATTTATCGGTCATTTGCAAAGATATTTCAGTAGGTGTCAACTTATTCAAATCAAGTATACGATATAAAGAGAGAGGAATAACACTAACACCGGCTCCAAGATCACATAAAGCAGTTTTAACATAGTTTCTTTCAATGGAGCATGGTATAGTTGGTACTCCTGGATCTCCTAGTTTCTTGGGTATTCCACCTTTAAAAGTATAATTAGCAAGCATGGTGGAAATTTTCAGCTTCCGGTATCTTTCTTTTATTAGTAACAATATCTTTCATATACTTAGCATAAGGATTCATTTTAAGCATACCAGTCAAACGCATACGCAAAAAGATATGTCTAATCATTTCAGCAAAGTGCTCAAAATCCTCATCATCCTTTTTCTTGGATGGTTTAGGAGGAAAAGGCATGGGTTTTTGAACCCATGGTTCTCTTTCTTTATCATGCTTCCTAGCAACGGAATCTCTCTTATCATAACGTTGATTCTTTGATTGTGGGTTAACAAGATCAACAGCAGGTTCAATCTCTACATCATTATTATCGCTAGGTTGAGCATGAACATCATCATTAACATTATCACTAGGTTCATGTTTATCACCATATTGTGTTTCAGCATCAGTAATAGAAATATCATTGGGATTCTCAAGCGTGTCAACAACAGGTTCACTACAAGCATGCAAAGTCCTATCATTTTTATTTTTCTTCTTAGAAGGACTAGGTGCATCAACATTAGTTCTCTGAGAATCTTGCTCAACTCTCTAGGGTGGCCCTTAGGATACAAAGGTTCCTGAGTCATTTTACCCCCTCTAGTCATAACTCTAAATACATTATCATTTTTCTTATTATTTAATTCATTGAGCAAATCAATTTGAGCTTTAAGCACTTGTTCTACCTGAGTGGTAACCATAGAAGCATGTTTACTAATTAGTTTAAGGTCACCTTTAACTCTAGACATATAATCACTCAAGTGTTCAATCATATAAGCATTACGTTTCAATTTTCTACCAACATAAGCATTGAAGTTTTATTGTTTAACAATAAAATTATCAAACTCATCCATGCATTGGCTGACAAACTTAGTAGATGGGATTTCACCCTTATCAAATCTATAGAGAGAATTTACCTCCACTACCTGTGTCGGGTTATTAAGACCATGTATTTCTTCAATAGGCGGTAAATTCTTAACATCTTCAGCTTTAATACCCTTTTCTTTCATAGATTTCTTTGCCTCTTGCATATCTTCAGGACTGAGAAATAGAATACCCCTTTTCTTCAGAGTTGGCTTAGGAGTTGGTTCAGGAAGTGTCCAATCATTATCATTACTCAATATATTATTCAACATCAATTCAGCTTGATCAACAGTTCTTTCTTGAAAACACAACCAGCACAACTATCCAGGTGGTCTCTGGAAGCATCGGTTAGTCCATTATAAAATATATCAAGTATTTCATTTTTCTTGAGAGGATGATCAGGCAAAGCATTAAGTAATCGGACAAGCCTCCCCCAAGCTTGTGGGAGACTCTCTTCTTCAATTTGCACAAAATTATATATTTCCCTTAAAGCAGCTTGTTTCTTATGAGCGGGGAAATATTTAGCAGAGAAGTAATAAATCATATCCTCGGGACTACGCACACAACTAGGAGTAAGAGAATTAAACCATGTTTTAGCATCACCCTTTAATGAGAACGGAAATAACTTAAGGATATAGTAGTAACGAATTTTTTCCTCATGAGTGAATAGGGTGGCTATATCATTCAATTTAGTAAGATGTGCCACAACAGTTTCAGATTCATAGCCATAAAAAGGATCAGATTCAACCAAAGTAATTAACTCAAGATCGACAGAGAAATCATAATCCTTATCAGAAATACAGATAGGTGAAGTAGCAAAAGCAGGGTCATATTTCATTCTAGCATTCAAAGACTTTTCTTTCAGCTTAGCTAATAGTTTCTTAAGATCATATCTATCTTTGCAAGCAAAAAAGTCTAGCAGTTTCTTCATCCATAACATAACCCTCAGGCACATCAGGCAATTAATATCTAGGGGGAGAATCTTCACCATCACTTTCATCAATATTATCAGTTTCAATAATTTCATTCTCTCTAGCCCTAGCAAGTTGTTCATCAAGAAATTCACATAACGGCACAGTATTATCAAGCATAGAAGTAGTTTCATCATATGTATCATGCAACGCAGAAGTGACATCATCAATAACATGCGACATATCAGAATAAATAGCAGGAGTAGGTGTCGCAAGTTTACTCATAACAGAAGGTGAATCAAGTGCAGAGCTAGATGGCAGATTCTTACCTCCCCTCGTAGTTGAGGGATAAATCTTGGTTTTTTCGTCTTTTAAGTTCCTCATAGTGATCAGCAGATATAAATCCCAAGTGACTCAAAGAATAGAGCTATGCTCCCCGGCAACGGAGCCAGAAAATAGTCTTGATAACCCAGAAGTATAGGGGATCGCAACAATTTTCGAGGGTAGAGTATTCAACCCAAATTTATTGATTCGACACAAGGGGAGCCAAAGAATATTCTCAAGTATTAGCAACTGAGTTGTCAATTCAACCATACCTGGAAGACTTAATATCTGCAGCAAGGTATTTAGTAGAAAAGTAGTATGGAAGTAGCGGTAACGGTGGCAAAAGTAATAGTAGCAGTTTTGTAGTAATTGTAACAGTGGCAACGGAAAAGTAACTAAGCGAAGATCAATATGTGAAAAGCTCGTAGGCATTGGATCAGTGATGGATAATTATGTCGGATGCGATTCCTCATGCAACAGTTATAACATAGGGTGACACAGAACTAGCTCCAGTTCGTCAATGTAATGTAGGCATGTATTCCGAATATAGTCATACGTGTTTATGGAAAAGAACTTGCATGACATCTTTTGTCCTACCCTCCCGTGGGAGCGGGGTCCTATTGGAAACTAAGGGATATTAAGGCCACCTTTTAATAGATTACCGGACCAAAGCATTAACACTTAGTGAATACATGAACTCCTCAAACTACGGTCATCACCGGGAGTGGTCCCGATTATTGTCACTTCGGGGTTGCCGGATCATAACACATAGTAGGTGACTATTGACTTGCAAGATAGGATCAAGAACTCACATATATTCATGAAAACATAATAGGTTCAGATCTGAATTCATGGCACTCAGGCCCTAGTGACAAGCATTAAGCATAGCAAAGTCATAGCAACATCAATCTCAGAACATAATGGATACTAGGGATCAAACCCTAACAAAACTAACTCGATTGCATGATAAATCCCATCCAACCCATCACCGTCCAGCAAGCCTACGATGGGATTACTCACGCACGGCGGTGAGCATCATGAAATTGGTGATGGAGGATGGTTGATTATGATGACAGCGACGGATTCACCTCTCCGGAGCCCCGAACGGACTCCAGATCAGCCCTCCCGAGAGAGATTAGGGATTGGCGGCGGATCCGTATCATAAAACATGATGAATCCTTCTCTCTGGTTTTTTCTCCCCGAACGTGAATATATGGGGTTGGAGTTGAGGTCGGTGGAGTCTCAGGGGGCCCACAAGGCAGGGGTGCGCCCTCCACCCTCGTGGATAGGGTGTGGGCCCCTTGATGCTGATTCTTTTGCCAGTATTTTTTATAAATTCCAAAAATATTCTCTGTGAAGTTTCAGGTCATTCAGAGAACTCTTATTTCTGCACAAAAATAACACCATGGCAATTCTGCTGAAAACAGCGTCAGTCCGGGTTAGTTCTCAAATCATGCAAGTTAGAGTCCAAAACAAGGGCAAAAGTGTTTGGAAAAGTAGATACGTTGGAGACGTATCATTTATCAATCCATGGGAGGTGTAGGATGAAAATGGTCTCTCTCAAACAACCCTGCAACCAAATACAAGAAATCTCCTGTGTCCCCAACACACCCAATACAATGAGAAATTGTGTAGGGGCACTAGTTTTGCGAAGAAATGGTGATACAAGTGTAGTATGGATAGTAGATATAGGTTTTTGTAATCTGAAAAAACCCACCAAGGTAGCAAGTGATAAAACGTAGCACAAATGGTATTGCAATGCTTGAAAACAAGGCCTAGGGTTCATACTTTCACTAATGCAATCTCTCAACAGTGTTAACATAATTGAATCATATAACAATCCCTCAACGTGCAACAAAGAATCACTCCAAAGTTCTTATCTAGTGGAGAATATAAGATGAAATTGTTTTTAGGGTATGATGACCCACAAGTATTGTGTAGGTGCACTAGTTCGGCGAAGAAATGGTGATACAAGTGTAGTATGGATAGTAGATATAGGTTTTTTGTAATCTAAAAAAACCACCAAGGTAGCAAGTGATAAAACATAGCACAAACGGTATTGCAATGCTTGAAAACAAGGCCTAGGGTTCATACTTTCACTAGTCCAATCTCTCAACAGTGCTAACATAATTGAATCATATAACAATCCCTCAACGTGCAACAAAGAATCACTCCAAAGTTCTTATCTAGCGGAGAATATAAGATGAAATTATTTTTGGGGTATGATGACCCACAAGTATAGGGGATCAATTGTAGCTCTTTTCTATAAGAAAGAGTGTCGAACCCAACGAGGAGCAGAAGGAAATGACAAGTAGTTTTCAGTAAGGTAATGTCTGCAAGTGCTAAAATTGTAAGTAGCGGAGTAGTTTGATAGCAAGATAATTTGTAACGAGCAAGTAACGATAGTAGTAACAAACGTGCAGCAAGGTAGCCCAATCCTTTTGAGGCAAAGGACAGGCCAAGACGGTCTCTTATGATAAGCAAAGCGTTCTTGAGGGTACACGGGATTTTCATCTAGTCACTTTCACCATGTTGGTTTGATTTGTGTTCGCTACTTTGATAATTTGATATGTGGGTGGACCGGTGCTTAGGTGCTGTTCTTACTTGAACAAACCTCCTACTTATGATTAACCCTCCCGCAAGAATCCGCAACTACGAGAAAAGTATTAAGAATAAATTCTAACCATAGCATTAAACTTTTGGATCCAATCGGTCCCTTGCGGAATAGCACATAAACTGGGGTTTAAGCTTCTGTCACTCTCGCAACCCATCATCTAATTGCTACTCCACAATGCATTCCCTTAGGCCCAAATATGGTGAAGTGTCATGTAGTCAATGACACCACTAAGGGAATCACAACATACATACTATCAAAATATTGAACACATATCAAGTTCACATGATTACTTGCAACATGATTTCTCCTGTGACCTCAAGAACAAAAGTAACTACTCACAAATAATTATCATGCTCAAGATCAGAGGGGTATTAAATAGCATATTGGATTTGAACATATAATCTTCCACCAAGTAAACCATATAGTAATCAACTACAAGATGTAATCAACACTACTAGTCACCCACAAGCACCAACCTATAGTTCCGGTAACAAGATTGAACACAAGAGATGAGCTTGGTTTTGAGATGAGATGGTGCTGTTGAAGATGTTTATGGAGATTGCCCTCCCCAAGATGGGAGAGTTGGTGGTGATGATGATGATGATGATTTCCCCCTTCGGGAGGGCAGTTCCCCCGGCGGAATCGCTCCGCCGGAGGGCAAAAGTGCTCCTGCCCAAGTTTCGCCTCGAGACGGCGGCACTCCATCCTGAAAGTCTTCTCCTTATTTTTTCTAGGTCAAAATGACCTATGTACTAGAAGATGGGCACCGGAGGTGGGCCTGGGTGAGCACAACCCAACAGGGCGTGCCTGGGCTCCCTGGCGCGCCCAGGTGGGTTGTGCCCACCTGGTGGGCCCCCTCTGGTAGTTATTTTCTCCAATATTTCTCAAATATTCCAAAAAATCCTCGTGAAGTTTCAGCTTGTTTGGAGTTGTGCAGAATAGGTGGCCTGACGTAGCTTTTCCAGGTCCAGATTTCCAGCTGCCGAAATTCTCCCTCTTTGTGTATACCTTGCATATTATGAGAGAAAAGGCATTAGAATTACTCCAAAAAGAATTATTATGGATAAAAACATCATAAATAACAGTCAGAAAACATGATGCAAAATGGACGTATCAACTCCCCCAAGCTTAGACCTCGCTTGTCCTCAAGCGAAAACCGAAATCGAAAAACATGTCCACATGCTTAGAGAGAGAGGTGTCGATAAAAACAAAATACGGACATAGAAGCATTATGTTCATTATTATAACAACAACAAACTTAAACATAAGACTCTTATCATAAAGCGCTTATCATAGACTTCTCATGAATAAGTGACAATTCATCACACTATTGAAGTATAAAGCAAAAACTCTATTAAAAACCAACAAACTATGTTCTGAGTCAACTTTGCAACTACAATTCATCATCTTTCCAGGAAGGGTCACGTATCGGAGCCTTTAGGCAAGTCCACATACTCAACCATCATATAGTCTTCTATGATTGATGTAAGGGCATATTTATCCCTTAGTTGTTTTGGTGATTGATGACAATGCATTTGCGAACTAATCGTGTGCATTGAGCATTTCAGACGTATCATGACTAGGCACAAGACGATTTGGTGCCCCTCAAAGACTATTGAAGACGGCGTTTCTCTACGTTTCTTTTCGGTGGATTTCAGTCATAGGAAAGTCGTACTATTAAGAGGGGGTCCACGTTGGAAAGGTTTGGGGTGGAATCAACACGTACATGTCTGTTCCTTTTTGCACCACCTTTCCTTTGGCTCTTTGGGGCATCCTCCGTTTCTCCGTGTATTTGCAACATGAAGGCCTCCTAGTGTTGCTGAACTGGGGCATGCGGTAGTATTGCTCTTCGGAGCGGTAGTACCGCAGGCCCTTGCGGTAGTACCGGCCTCAGGCATGGTAGTACCGCAGGTGCTCACGATAGTACCGCTCCTTGGGAGCGGTAGTACCGTGGCCTCAGGCCAGGCTCAGCTACTCGAGCGGTTGTAGGGGCGGATGTAATTTTTTACATCCGCGCCCTACACGTTAGTATCGCTCCATGGGCGCGGTAGACCGTGAGCTCTGGCCAGGCACAACAGCATGAGCAGAAGTAGGGGTGGATGTAATTTTTTACATCCGCGCCCTACACGGTAGTACCGCTCCAGGCTTGTGGTAGTACCGTGTCGGATTTTTGCATAGATCGAAACTCAGCGAAAGTAGCCACGGGTGTATTTTTATATGTCCGTGCCTTCCCAGTCTAGACCAACCCTGCCTTGCGGTAGTACCGCAAGGGGGAGCGGTAGTACCGCGCCAGCGGTTCTACCGCCCTCGGCTTCTTTGCCACAGGCCTGGGTTAGCTCCTGCCGCGCCAGCGGTAGTACCGTGGGCTCGCGCGGTAGTACCGCTTGTTGTGTGTGGTAGTACCGCTCGTCGCGGGCTGAGTAAGTGGATAACGGTTGGATTTGTTCTATCACTATAAGGGGAGTCTTCTTCTCCAAGTTGACTACCTCTTCCACCCCAAGCTCCATTGTTGCTCTAAGCTCCATTTTCGCCCGATCTCTCTCTCTAGCCAATCAAACTTGTTGATTTTCTAGGGATTGGTTGAGAAGGCCCCGATCTACACTTCCACCAAGAGAAATTTGATTCCCCCACTAATCCCTTGCGGATCTTGTTACTCTTGGGTGTTTGAGCACCCTAGACGGTTGAGGTCACCGCGGAGCCATATTCCATTGTGGTGAAGCTTCGTGGTGTCGTTGGGAGCCTCCAATTAAGTTATGGAGATTGCCCCAACCTTGTTTGTAAAGGTCCGGTCGCCGCCTCCAAGGGCACCAATAGTGGAATCACGGCATCTCGCATTGTGTGAGGGCGTGAGGAGAATACGGTGGCCCTAGTGGCTTCTTGGGGAGCATTGTGCCTCCACACCGCTCCAACGGAGACGTACTTCCCCTCAAAAGGAAGGAACTTCGGTAAACATCCTCGTCTTCACCGGCTCCACTCTTGGTTATCTCGTACCTTTACTTGTGCAAGCTTATTTTGTGTTGTATCCCTTGCTTGCTTTTGTGCTTGTTGTTGTTGCATCATATAGGTTGCTCACCTAGTTGCACATCTAGACAACCTACTTTGATGCAAATTTTAAATTGGTAAAGAAAAGCTAAAAATTGTTAGTTGCCTATTCACCCCCCTCTAGTCAACTATATCGATCCTTTCAATTGGTATTAGATCCTTGTCTCTTTTTTAAGGACTTTGCCATCTAAAGAGTATGGTTGACTCCGTAGACGGTGAGGAGGAGCACCCCAGTGTGATTCCGTCCTTGTCTACGGCCGATGGGGGAACCTCGGTCTCACGCGAGGAGTTCAATGTGGCTTTGGACACATTGAAATCTTCCATGACGGCCGAGGTCAAAGGCATGCTTAAGAACTTTCTCAATGGTTTTACATTATCCACCGCACCGTTGGAAGTGGTCGATCCCACTAACAAGGTGACGGATGCTAACTCCGACAAGGGGGAAGCTACTAATGAGAAAGTTCCTTTATCTAGTGGTAGAAGTGGAAATGGCATCTTTGCCCATGTGGAACCTCCGCTTACTTATGGTGGACCGATTCCTTCCACTCATTTGAATCATGTCGGTTCTCCCCCTAAGATTGTGAAAAATGAGGACTTTGATGCTTGGGTATATCGCTTTAAACGTCATTTAAATCATGTTAATACTAACCTTTGGAGAATCATTGAGCAAAGTTTTTATCCTCATGACCCAAGCAACTTCACCCCTAGAGAAGCCGCAGATCATCAATTCAACAAGAATGCTCTCTTCATCATCCAAGATGCAATTCCTTCCGAAGATCTTGCACATCTCTGACCTTTCACCATGGCCAAGGAAGCATGGCACCATGTTGTCTCTCTTTACAAGGGAAGCGCAAGCATTCAATGCTCCAACTATGAAGTGGTGCAAGATGAAGCCGATGAGTTTGCAATGAATGAAGATGAAGAACCTCGTGAGCTTTACCGGAGGTTAACGACTCTCGCGGTCTCACTCCAAGATCATGGGAGCAAGGATACGGATGACAATTGGATCAAGCACAAGTTTCTCGAGGCCATGATGCCTTTCCACAAGGCCATGTCCTCCGTCATCCGTCAAAGGCCGGACTTCCACGCCTTGTCCTCAAGTGAAGTGTTGGATGAGTTTGTGGCAATGAGGATCTTGGAAAAGACCGCCGACAATGCAGTGTTGCACTCTCAAAGAGCTAAGAAGCCCAAGCTTGATTTGAAGGCCAAGGTTAGTGTGGAAGAAGAGGATGAATAGCAAGAAGAGGAGAGCAATCCCGAAGATACAAAATATGCTTTGAGCACATGGCTCTCGCTTCAAGGCAATTTTGGAGCAAGAAGAACACGAGGCCCAACTTCAACAAGAACAACTCAAGTGGTGCGAAGGGCAAGCAACAAGTGAGGACTTGCTATAATTGCGGCAATGTGAGCCACTTTGTTGCGGAGTGCCCATATGAGAAGAGGGAAGACAATGGTGGCAAGCTCATCCGAAAAGACAAGGCCAAGTCTTTCCCCAACAAGAGCAACTTCACCAAGAAGACTCCTCCCAAGGGGTTGGTGGCACAAGAAGAGTACAATGAGGATGATGATGATGATGAAGATGGTAAGTCGGTTGCCATGGCCTCCGTTGCCATTGCGACAACTCCACGGGTGTCTCTCTTTGACTCACCCAATGAGAACATCACCGCCAAGTGCCTCATGGCTAAAGCCACCAACAAGGTAACCCCCAACATCAAAACTACCATCATTACTAATCCTTCTTTGATGAATTGCATTGATGAACATCAGGGGTCTAATGTGGAGGAAAATGAATTTGAGTCTTTTATGAGCTCAAGGGTAAATCCAAGAAGTACTTTGTTGCTCTCTTGGAACAACTTGGTGAAGCCAATGACATGATCGAGGCTCACGAAGATACCATCTCTAAAATGGAGGGGCATAGTCGTGACTATGCCGATGAGATTTCGGATCTCTCCAATGCTCTTGAGGAAGAGCGCGGTCGTCATTTGGCTCTTGAGGAGTCATACAACGACGACCATGCTAAATTGAAGAAAGATCTTGATCATGCTCTTGTTGTATCTCGTGTGCTAAACTCCGAGAAGGCCAAGCTTGGGGTTGATCTTGCTAGACTCAAAGAGGAGTTTGATTTACTTGACAAGGCTCACAAGGTCTTGAAGGGTGCTCATGCTAGCCTCAAAGAGTCTCATGATCAACTCCAAGTAAAGCTAAGCAAGGAGAAAGCCACTTTTCCTCATATGGACTTAATTGATAATGCAAATGCTACTAACCCGTGTTGTGAGCATGTGCATCTTGTTGAGGAGAATGCAAAGTTGAAGGAGCAACTTGAGAAAGGCTTTGTGTCATGCATACAAGGTGAGAAGAACCTCAACGACCTTTTGAGCAATCAAAAGGAAGTTGTGGCCAAGGAAGGGATTGGGTTCACACCCAAACCCAAGAACAAGAAGAAAAATGACAAGGCCAAATGACCTCCTCCTCTCAAGCAAACCTTTGTGAGAGAGGGAGAGGGCGCTCCTAAGGAGAAGAAGAACAATGTGAAGGGTGGTGGTGTCAAGAAGGGCAATGCCATCCCTTCCAACAAAGTCGGCGACTTTAACCTTTCCTATGTGTTATGCCGTGCTAGTGATGGGCATGTTTATGCTAAATTTGTTGGTTCTCCTTATGAGTACATTGAATGGTCTATTTGGGTTCCTAAGACCCTTGTCACTAACATCAAAGGACCCATTACAAAATGGGTACCTAAAACCGAGCATTGATCTCTTGTAGGTGTTTGCTTCTGGTGGGGGGTCATGGTTGCTCGATAGTGGAGCCACTAATCATATGACCGAAAGCAAGGACTTGGTGGTGGACGTGCACAAGATTCCATCTATGCCCACCAATGTCGAGTGGGGTGATGCCTCGTCCTCTAAGGTATTGGGACTTGGCAAGGTTGTCATTTCTCATGATCTCACGATCGAGAAGGTCATGCTTGTTGAGTCCCTTGCATACAATTTACTTTCCGTTCGTCAACTTGCAATCATGGGCTTTGCCACCTTCTTTGATATTGATACCGTGGCCCTCTTGTGGAGAAAGACTCTTAAAGTAGCCTTTGTTGGGCATGTCAAGAACGGTCTCTATGTGTTTAACTTTTCGGAGCAACCCACTAAGATCGCGACATGCCTAATGGCTAAAGTTGACGTGGGATGGCTTTGGCATCGCCGGTTAGCCCATGTCAATATGAGATCTTTGCAAAGTCTTCTCAAGGGGGACCATGTCCGTGGACTAACAAATGTTAGTTTTGCCAAAGATCGTGCTTGCAGTGCTTGCATTGAAGGAAAGTTACATGAGAAGGCTCACCCTCCCACGACTATCATTTACTCAAAGAGGCCTTTGGAGCTCCTTCACTTGGATCTCTCTGGGCCTCCATCCTTTGATAGTCTTGGGGGTAGAAAATATTGCTTGGTGAATGTGGATGATTATTCAAGATACACTTGGGTATATTTCTTCAAGAGGAAGAGCGCGGCCCAACAAACCGTCATTGACTTTGCAAATGAAGCCCAACGTAACACAATGCAAAGAACTTGACAATAAGAAGTGACAACGGCACCGAGTTCAAGAACTACACCTTGGATGAGTTTCTTAGTGATGAGGGGATCAAGCATCAATATTCCGCACCATACACCCCTCAACAAAATGGTGTAGCGGAGAGGAAGAACCGGACGTTGATGGATGCAGCAACACTACAAAAAAAGACACATTCGTGACATTTTGGGCCGAACGAATTTTTTTCTGTCATACTTATGACACTTCTATGACGATAATTGTGACAAAACCCGGTATCATCATAGATGTGGTGGGGTCCTACTTCTATGACAAAAATCATGACAGAAAATGGGCTTTTCGCCTTGGGCGGGCCGGAGACGCAGCTGCATGACATTCTTTGGGCCGTCCATGACGGAAAAAACCATGGTAGAAGCGAGGGCGAGGAAAATATCGGGGTGTTCCCGGTTACGGTGGGTGGTCGGGGCTGAGCGATGCGCGTTTCTCTTGTACACGCACGCGCGTGGGTGAGAGGCGTTGGGCTCTAACTGAACCCAAGTGATTACCCTGCAGGCTACGCGTTACTGAACCCGAGTGATCGATCGATGGCTGTTAACTGAACCCGATCGAGTGATTCCTTCGCTACTGCTGCTAACTGAAGCCGATCGATGCTTCCTCTGGATGAACAGTGAGCGTTGCTGGGGGATTTTGGATGAACAGTTCCCGGTGGGGGTGGATGAACAGGACCCCGATCGATCGAGCCGGTTGGGGCTGGATGAACAGGACCCCGTGGAGGGCTGGATGAATAGGACCACCCCGTGGAGGGCTGGATGAACAGTAGACGGTGGAGGGCGGGATGAACAGTAGCCCGTGGAGGGGTGGTTGAACAGGAGCCCGTGGAGAAGGCTGGTTCAACAGTAGCCGGTGGAGTAGCGCGTGGTGGAGGCTGGATGAACAAGAGCCCGTGGATGAACAGTCGCAGGTGGAGGTTGGAGGAGGTCAACGGTGGATGAACAGTAGCCCGTGGAGGCTGGAGGGGGTCGATGGTGGAGATGAACAGTATCCTGTGGAGTCCCGTTTTGCGGTACGCCACACCCCTCCCGATGAACAGGACCCCCGTTTCGACCGTAGCCCTCCAACACAAGTCCGTTTCCTCCGTTTTGCGGTACGCCAGACCCCTCCCGGTCAACATGACCCCCGTTTTGACCGTAGGAGGTCCGTTTCCTCTGTTTTGCGGTACGCCAGACCCCTCCCAATGAACATGATCCCGTTTTGACCATGGCCGGTCGAACACAAGTCCGTTTCCTCCGTTCTGCGGTAGGCCATGCCTCGTTTCCATCGGCTGTTCCGTCCAAGCCCTCCCGATGAACACGACGACGCATTCCGTTCCGACCCAGCCAGTTGGCTCCCCATGAACACGACGACGACGCAGTTTCTCTGTTTCGACCCAGCCATGTACACGAGCCCTGGCTGTACGTATGCGCGAGTAGGCGTTCGAGACCCTGCCCGTATGTACGTACGTGGCCATATTTTCTTTCTTGCACACTGGCAGCTGTACGTGCGTGTACATGCTACGTGCACGCCTCTACTACGACACGTGCGCTCCTCTACATCGACCGGTATATACGTACATGTTCGTGACCAGAATGACAACGCTACGTACGCTTCGACCAGGTGGGTCCCGACTGTCAGGCACTTCCTTGGCTGCAAAGATGTAGCTGGTGGGTCCCAGTAGTCAGGGGGCGAATCGTTTTTTTTGCCCGGACGCACTTCCTTGCGTGCGAAGATGTAGCTGGTGGGTCCCAGCAGTTAGGGGGAAATGTTTTTTTCACGAAATACGGTGGCCCGTCCGGTGGGTCCCTGCTGTCAGGTGGAGGAATAATTATTTTGCGCGTAATAAGGAGGCACTTCCTTGCGGCCGCCGTGGACCCAACTGTCAACCTCTCGACGTACAGTACTCTTCCGATGGAAGTCGTTCCTTGACCACGTTGACCATGCCGTGCCGAGAGCACCAGGGCGGTGGACGACGACGAGGCCTAGTAAGGGGACGGCGCGGAGCCAGGGAAGACGCGGCAGTGGAAGCCCGCGCAGAGAGGAGTACGAGGGTTCACTGGTTCGGCTGCGGTGTGAGGCTGCCGTCGCCGTAGGGCCTGGCCAGCGGTGGGAATAGTAGGGGGCGGTGAGGCCTCCGCGGCAGCACAGCCGACCACGGGAGGCAGGAGCATGCAGCACGACCGGCGCTGCTTTGGGCGGCTGGAGCAAGAAGACCAGAGGTTGAAGAAGCACTACGGCCGTTGGATGGACTTCGTACGGTCACTGGAGCTAGAATCGTTCATATTGACTAAGAACTCCGTCCCCGTCAACTTAGTAGGCCCACAAGTCAGCCTCCCACCAAGGTGGGTGCCAACTAGCAGGGGGAGTATTCATTTTTTTTGTGCGTAATAAGGAGGCACTTCCGGTGGGTCCGAGCTGACAGCGGGGGGAACGTTTTTTTCGTGAAATACGGTGGCCCGTCCGGTGGGTCCGTGCTGTCAGGTGGAGGAATAATTATTTTCCGCGTAATAAGGAGGCACTTCCTTGCGGCCGCCGTGGACCCAGCTGTCAGCCTCTCCACGTACAATACTCTTCCGATGGAAGTCATTCCTTGACCATGTTGACCACGCCGCGCCGAGAGCACCAGGGCGGTGGACGACGACGAGGCCTAGGAAGGGGACGACGCGGAGCCGGGGAAGATGCGGCAGTGGAAGCCCGCGCGGAGAGGAGTATGAGGGTTCACTAGTTCGGCTGCTGTGTGAGGCTGCCATCGCCGCAGAATAACAGGGGGTGTGGGTGAGTAGAGGGATGGCCTGGCTAGTGGTGGGAGTAGTAGGGGGCGGTGAGGCCTCCGCGACATCACAGCCGGCCATGGGAGGCAGGAGCATGCGGCACGACCGGCGCTGGTTTGGGAGGCTGGAGCAAGAAGACCAGATGTTGAAGAAGCACTACGGCCATTGGATGGACATCGTACGGTCACTGGAGCTAGAATCGTTCATATTGACTAAGTTGACAAAGCCCTCCATCCCCGTCAACTTAGTAGGCCCACAAGTCAGCCTCCCACCAAGGTGGGTCCCAGCTAGCAGGGGGAGTATTCATTTTTTTTGTGTAATAAGGAGGCACTTCCGGTGGGTGCGAGCTGACAGCGGGGGGAACGTTTTTTTCATGAAATATGGTGACCCGTCCGGTGGGTCCCAGCAGTCAGGGGGAAATGTTTTTTTCGCCAAATACGGTGGCCCGTCCGGTGGGTCCCTGCTGTTAGGTGGAGGAATCATTATTTTCCGCGTAATAAGGAGGCACTTCCTTACTGCAGCCATGGACCCAGCTGTCAGCCTCTCCACGTACAGTACACTTCCGATGGAAGTCATTCCTTTACCACGTTGACCATGCCGCGTTCCGTTGCATGCATGCGTCCATGGGCGTGGTGCATCCCCACTGTCAGCCTCTCACGTACAGTCATCTTCCGATGACTCTCGATTGTTGACCATGTTGACCACACTGTGCCGAGCGCACCAAAGGCCGGTGGACGACGGCGAGGCCGCAGACTGGAATGACCCGGAGATGGGGAAGACGGGGCAGTGGAGTCGCAGATGGAGAGGAGTGGGAAACTTGACTGGTTCGGGTGCACGGCAGCACAGCCGCGGTGCCGCCCACGGGAGACAGGAGCAAGAACAGAAGTTGAAGAAGGAGCACGACTGTTGGATTAACATCCAACGGTCCAGCTGCTAGAATCATTTGTTGATTAAGTTGACAAAGCCCTGCGTACACGTCCGCTTAGTAGGCCCACAAGTTAGCCACCAAATCTGACGGGTCCCAGCTGTCAACGGGAGGAATAATTTTTTCGCATAACAAGGAGGCACTTCCTTCCATGCGAAGATACAGCCAGTGGGTCCCAGCTGTCAGGTGGAGGAAAAAAAATTCCAGCTTAATAAGGAGGAACTTTCCTTGCATGCGACCATGGACCTCGTGGGTCCCAGCCTTCAGGCTCTCCACGTACAGTCCTCTTCCGATGACTCTCGTTTGTTGACCACGCAGCACCGAGCGCAGCGAGGCGGTGGACGACGGCGAGGCCCCGGACGGGAACGACTCGGAGATGGGAAGACGCGGCAGTGGAGTCGCAGATTGAGTGGAGGAGAAGGGTTATAACTGGTTCTGGTGCGGCGTGGGGCTGCGGTTGGTGGAGAAGAATAGGAGGTGTGGAGGGGTGGAGGGATAGCCTGGCCGGTGGTGGGGTAGCGCTTCGTGGCGATGCGTGCTAAGCAGAGCCGCTCGCCGCCGGAGGCCAGACCAGGCGGTCCCGGCGACGCTGGAGGAAGAAGATGAGAGATTGAAGGTGCATGCCGACCAAGTTGACAACGTCCTGCGTAGGCTTCGACCTATTGGCCCACATGTCAGCCTGCAAAAATGTGGTATATATTTAACCCATGTTTTCTAGAATGTACAGTCCATTTGCTGGGCTGGGTGAACAAATAATTTCGCATCAATGCGGCCCATTTATATTATCTAAGAAATCCCAGCCCATTTGCACTTCCTTCAAATACACGAATTAGCTGGGCTCGTTATATATATAATGTTATGTTAGAAGGAGCAATTAATATCAAAAATAAACCGGAGAGGCACATTTTTTATATACATAATTAACAAATTAGCGAGTTATTGCTCAAAATAAAAATGAGCGCGTTATTATTACATTGGTCCTTAAAATCTTCGCAAGCTTTTGTACGCAATCACCAGGATTTTCCTTGCCTGTAAGTAAAAAACAACCAGGATTTTCCTTGCCAACTTCTGTTAAACATTTACTTTTATAAGTTAATAACACGTGGGATGTTTTTATAATGTATATATAAGTCTCTATAAAATATACGATAATAGTAATAATATAAATATATATAATGTGGTTAAAAAGTACATTGGGCTGCCGATCTTTAAGAAAAAGCCCATAGGCCGGTATGGACCTCAAAAAATAAGTTGAAACCACTGTCACCGTATGTCGTGGGCTACGCATGTTAAAATACAAAACCTAGGCCTAGCTGATACTTGTTCGCCCTCTGGAAAAAAATGATACTAGATCCCCGAGCGAACTGGATTAAAGAGGGGGCCGGCGGCACGACCGAAGAAGCACATCAGGAGCGATTTTTTTTCTTCAGTGGATGGCTCTCGATGTCGTTTTTTTACTTGCCTCTGCACCATACAACTTGTATTTTTAGCCTCCCAGTCCGTGGTGGACCAGCAACCCATTTGCTGGGTGGGCCAACCTACATAAACCAGCACTCGATTTTTCATCAAGCCCCCAAAACAACACAGTACTATGTTTGTTTTGAGGCCGAAAACATTGCGGCAGGGGTTGAGCGGGGGAGGGGGCAAGACAGAGCAAAAAAGATTAAAAAGAGCAGATGCGCCGTTGCTACCCTAACAAAGCAGGTGCAATTCTTCTCGGGAAGAAGGTGTGCCGTTGACACCCACACGTCACATACCCCACAGTAGGCATACTAACAAGTTCACACACAAGCACAACAGAAAAGGTAAACATTCGTATCAAACTCAGGTTCACAGGACACGTTCATATTCATAGCCAACATTCACTATCAACAACTCAAAAGATTCATATATACACAAGTTCAGCATTTCTATGGATCTAAATGATTGATAGATCACACAACAATATTCATAGATAATTCACAAAAAGATTCAGATATACACATGTTCAGTATGTTTATGCATCCAAATGATTGAGATCACAGCCAATATGATCCATGGACGAACTTTAATTACCTAGGGTACAGACTGGTAAATGGTGTTCAGTCGGAGGTACTTCTTGCTAAAATTAATGCTTGTACGAGTAAACTTTCAAGTACATAAGAGGCAGCACAGACAATCTGAACTTTGCTTGTAGGTTTATCCTCAAATAGTGGCCTCGTGCCGAGGGAGGTTTGAGCAACTTGCCCACTACTTTCATCCAACTAGTTTACTGGCTCATCTTGGTCCTGTAGCCAGCCAAAATTCTACATTGCAGATGAGAAAGGAGGCGGTTGAGAAAATGAACCACCCAAATTTTTTGTGCAGTTCAACTAAAATGGAGCATCCCTGGCGTGCAGACTGATTAAGTGCCAGATGAATATACGCGTCAACCAACTTGTCTGGAATCTTTAGACTCCATGCCATACAGTTTGCTACCATATGTGCTGATAACCAAAAGGCACAAGCTGGGACCAAAGACTGGGCTGCGTTTTTCTGGGCTATGCGCCAAGCAATATTTTTGGCGTTCACTCTCCTAATACTTGGAGTTTGACAATTGGTTGACGTCGGCTGATACTAGAATGAATATAGGCACTTCTTCCTGTCAACGTCGATGCTTGTCTGAGTGAACTTTGGAGTACATAACAGTTGCATAAGTACCTGTCCATCTGGTCTTTTGTGCGGTTCTACTGAAATCACCCGATGTAATGATTTGCCTACGAGTTCAGGCTCCAAGTTACTCCTTTATGAAATCGGCAAACAGTATCACAATACCAAATTACCAATACATATGACAAGCACAATAATCAGGATAAAGGCCAGTACCAACCTGTGTGAGGTAGCATATCAATTACTATTTCCTTTGACGGGAAGCCGAGCTAAGCCAAGCGACTGACAGCAAAGGAAAAATGCAAGCCGAGATTAGCGACTAACAGGAACGGAAGGAAGCTGTCGAGGAGATGAAGCACCCAAAGTTTTTGTGCAGTTCCACCAAAATCGAGCATCCCTGTTGGCACATATATTGAGAGAGTGAGATTACTGTAATAGTGGGACTAGTTGATGAAACATACACTAATAAATAGAAGCACCCTCATTATCTTAATGGGTAAAGTTAGCATTCCCTCCCTGCTCCACCACATGATTCACCTCCATAGACAAACATACACATGTACATGATTCAGCATAGGGTGCTACTAAAGATTTGTTTAACTCCGACAGGAAAATTAGGCAGCAATAAATTAGTGGTACTTAAGTACTCCTAATTAATTAAGTGAGACAGCAGAAGTGGAAGGGCTCCCTGGAGGATCGTCTCACATGTAAGGTAGTCGTTGCCGGAGCCCTTGAATGGCCTCGATTGAGGCCTCTGGCTTCAGCAAGATCGCCTTGGCACTGTTTACTCTTCTTCTTCCTCTTCATGCTCTGTTTCTCATTCTCCTCACCAGTTGGTGAAACCAAGTACATGATTGGCCTTCTATTTCAGAATTAGTTTTGTTAGTGAGGGAGTACAAGTGTACTAGTAAAAAATAGCATTATTTTCTCATGGCAGTCACAAAATTGAGATGAACACATGCATTAAATATCATTCTTACCTAAAGGAAGGTTATGGTGCCAATATGGATGATGAGGATTGGAACACAGATCTCCCTTTGTGCAGTTCCACCGAAATGAACAACTGTTCCATTCTGACATTCCAGTTAAATAGCACAAAAGTCACTTCTTTTAAGAAGAGTTTTGTGCAGTGCACCAAAAGGTCACAACAGCAACCAGGTGAAATGGATATCCCTGTTTGCACAAAAAGCTACAGAGGAAAGAGTTAGGGTCTCAAAAAATTACAGGAAAAAACATTTGGCTAAACTTGTCATGGCTTATAACAGTGGCATGGCTTCATTTTTACCAGGGGCATTATATTAAGAACAACTAAATATTTGGTATAAGGGCATGGGACAGTGGGTGCACCAGCAGTCCAGCACCATGTACCTAAACAGGGGCATAAAGTGGTGATTCATAGTTTGTTGCCCCGAGAAACAAACATCCAAGAAACATATCTGGGTTGGTCCCATTTTTGTTCACTCTAGCCACCTACTCCTATGTGTGGATAGCAAATCTAGTCCTGGTCATACCACTATGTACAGCGTTACCCCTATATTTCCCTTTTCGACCAAGAGACTGGTTGGATGACCAGTCTGTACTACTTTCACCCCCTTTCCTTCCTGTTTGTACCAAGTCCAATGTACTACACACTAAATTCCCCCATCCCCGCTTTATTTCTTGTTTGAACCAAGTACAAGATTCGACTCCATGAAGTAGCTTTACCACTAACAATAGAAAAAAAATAGGTGACGTTGGACCATCCGATCGAGAGGGGCTGAGAGGTAGAAAATGATGCACATGCAGCGACGTAGCGAGCTGGGGAAGTAGAACTAAGGTGGTTTCGAAGGAAGATATACCTGAAGGTCGTCGGGATGTGGATAGGTGGGCGGCGGGAGGCCGGATCCGCCCACACTAGGGCAACGACGAAGGGATCGGAGGACCTCCCGCGCCGGCGCTCGGCGAGAGATAACGGTGTGGCCGGTAGTGGGTCTCCTCCCTCGCTGTCGATGATGGCCTAAACGCTGCCCCTCCTCCCCTTCACCGGCGGAGGGGGATACGTCCGGATCTGCCGGCGGTGAGGATAGAAAGACAGTGTTTTTTGAAGGGAGAAATATAGTGTTACCACCCCTATCTTGTTTAGATCTGGATAGGATGAGAGTGTGTGAATAGAGCAACCCTAGCAAGCAAGCGCAGAGGCTCCGGCCTATATATACGTAGTGGGGTAGTTTTCCTTTTTCACTCCATCAAAACAATCGTTTAAAATTGTGTACTACGTGCCAGGTCGCCGTTTATTTAGTTGTTGATTGTTTTTTGAGATAGCTACCCGCTTGTTCAAAGTGGTGTTACGGTGTGCCAGGTCGCACTTTGTATCGTTCAAGTCTGGTACAAGTCCCTCCATTAAATGAACAACCACCCCCTCATAAAAATTGTGAACAAGCCCACGGCTAAAATTATCGGAAACGTGGGTTGCCCCAACATGCATTATTATTTATATTTTCTACTCCCTCCGTTCCTAAATATAAGTCTTTTTTATTAGCCACACCTAAGACAAGATTTTTTTTATTAGCAGTGAACCCCACATGTCATAGACACAAAAAGTGTGGCAAGATTCCCTTAGGCAAGCCAAAGTGTGTCTAACAATTTGAGCAACTCAAGTTAGGCAAGTGTGGAAAGTGTGGGAAAAATAATGTGGCAACATAAGACCAACATAGTCACAATCCAACCAGCCCCGTAATTTTTTGTGACCTGCATGAAAATTTGGTTAGTTAAATTTATAGTCAAAATTTGGCAAGGTGCATCAAATCAACACATGCAAGTATCAAAAGGGAAGTCACGGCATGCATGCATGCGTTGTACTCCCTCCGTTTCCAAATATAAGTCTGTTTAGAGATCGCAACAAGTGACTACATACGAAGCAAAATATGTCTACATACATCCGTATGTAGTAGTCCATTTGAAATGTGTAAAAAGACTTATATCGAGTGCAGTGCTTTGATGTGTCACGTCAACTCGTACAAGACCGAGAAGTTTGATTACTACAACGCCCTCTCCCTCGCGGACTGAGCTCCGGCGCCTTAACTGCACTTGCCTTTGGCTGCATGACAGGTGGGCCAACCACCTATTGGGCCCACCTATCATAGACGCAAAGGCAGGAGCAGTAAGTCAATGAAGCTGCGTCCCTCCCTCGCGCATGAGCGTGGTGGCTGGCAGGACTAGTAGGAGCTTTCACTACACGCTTCTTGACGGCGGCGAACTTGCGGATGGAGTTGACCATCATGTCGTCCATGCGAGAGGCGAAGCCGGCGTCAGCGAGGGCTATGACGCCGGCGGTCGCCGGCACCGTCTGGAAACGCTACACGGTGCGGGCCCGCAGGCGGGCGCCTTGGATGATTTGGCACAGCCGACTGCCGCTCGCGACCATCGCCTCCATAGGTGATTCTGGCTTCTGGTCACTTGGTCTTGGATTGGAGTGAGTTTTGTTGCGTAGAGACTAAGGAGTAGATGGATTGGTGTGGTGGGGCGCCTTCATATGAGAATCCAAACTCTGTTGCATTCACATCATGCTGGCTCTATTCTGCTTCTCCAATTAATTCCCTCTGCATGTAGAGTAATCTGAGGATGCATCATTGACCGTTCAACGTCTCGAGAACCGCTACCCTCTCCCTCCTTGGCATTCAAGCACCTATGGAGGCGACTGCCGCTCGTGTGTTAGGAGACGTTCCCGTCGACGACGAGGTGCCTATGGTGACTTCGTAAATTTCAAGATGATAGTACTAGTATACTCAATATTGTGCACCGCGACCAAGGCTGAGAGGAAAACGAGAGAACTACATATTTATTTACGGTGTAGATTCAGTCATTTTTCTCCATATGTACTCCGTCTCGGTGTAGTCTAGTCACTTGTTGAAATCTCTAGAAAGGCGAATACTCCTTTCTGGTTTACAGGGCTATGATAGCAAGTACTCCCTCCGTCCGAAAATAATTGTCATCAAAATGGATAAAAAAGATGTATCTAGAACTAATATACATCTAGATACATCCCCTTTTATTCATTTTGATGACAAGTATTTCCGGACGGAGGGAGTACTACAATAGTGGGCTCACATAGCAATTTTGTCTCATGCAAGAGCCTGGCTATATGCGTGCTCCAAGGTTCGCAACTGCCATGTTCGGGTTGCACTTGGCTCTTCGCCTCTTCGAGAAGACGAACAATGATGTTACTACTATTGCTTCTACAGTATCGAATCCACTGCTGCATGTCCGTCCACCGCAAGCGGGAGGGATAGCCTGTTGTAGTACTATAAGCAAAAGCATGTCCTCGTCTGCGAGCCACCGTGCGCATGGGCGAGGGAGAAGGCGTGTAGTAGTAAAATCAAGCTTCTCCTCGTTGTACGAGTTGACGTGACACATCATAGCACTGGCCCCACATGGTTGCCTCTAAACTTGGCTGAAAGACCCGCACTGTACAATACTCCATTTGCTGCAACCTCTAACATTTACCCCACCACAAATTAAAATATATATTCCTGTATTGACCAGATGAGCATGCAAACTAGAGTCACCAGGATGACAGGTAGGGCCAGAAGATTATTTTAATCAAAAAATATAGCATGGAGCCGACCCCAACGATTTTAAGCTTACAGGCACGGTACACGCTATCCTAGACTACTCTACACATGAAACTGCCACACGAGCGTCCGGGCTACGCTTGGCTCTTCGCCTCTTCGGGAAGTCGAACAATGATGGAGTACTACTGCAGTGGAGGAGTACTACAGTATGCTTCTGGCCATCTGACACCGATTGAACTGCTGCATGTCCACCGCGTACGGGAGGGAGAGCGTGTAGCGAACGAAAGCTTCTCCTAGTCCTGCCAGCCACCACGCTCATGGGTGAGGGAGGGACGCAGCTTCATTGACTTACTGCTCCTGCCTTTGCATCCATGACAGGTGGGCCCAACAGGTCGGTGGCCCACCTGTCATGCAGCCAAAGGCAAGTGCGGTTAAGGCGAGAGGGTGTTGTAGTAATCAAACTTCTTGGTCTTGTACGAGTTGACGCGACACATCAAAGCACTGCACTCGATATATTTCAATAATTTGTGTTTACCGATGCATTAATTACAACGCATGCATGCATGCTGTGACTCTCCTTTTGATACTTGCATGTGTTGATTTAATGCACCTTGAAGTAGTATCTAGTATGAATATGTGACGGTAAAGCTTTGTAATGCCCCGACCCTAATAAAGCGAGAGATGGTTGTGCACGAGGAGGGCGAGATCATGCAGACTGAATAGGACCCGACGATGGAGCTCTCTATGGTCTCGATGGACCTCACCTTGCTCCATTGCCCCTTGTGCCTCCGCCCCTTGAAGCCTCTAGTGTATGAGGTTCGAATACACCTCGTCCGTTCGGCTGATCGAGCAAGGTGCAGGTTTCTTGATTGATGTGTTGTTCGATTGATTTGTGCAGTGCAAGGGAGGGCACCTGGCCTGCGCGGACTGCCGCGTCGAGCGCCCCGGGAACCAGCGGTAGTGCCAGAAGTGCGAGCGCGGCAGTGGCTTTGACGTGCGGAACATGGCGGTGGACGCCGCCCTCTCCTCGGTGAGGGTGGAGTGCCCGCACGAGAGCTGTGGGCTCTACGTCACTTACCACAAGCTCGCCGATCACCAGAGCGTGTGTCCGCTCACGCCCTGCAAATGCCCCGTGCCCGTCTGCGGCTACGAAGGCCTGCCGCCGGTGCTCTCCCACCACATCAGCACCGTGCATCGCATGCCCGTGCACAGGATCCAGTACGGCAAGGCGCTCCAGCTGCAAGTGCCACTGTTGGAGCCACGGCTCTTGATGTTCGCGGAGGAGGACGGTCGCGCGTTTTTCTTGGTCGGCGGCGTGCTCGACATCGGCGCGCCTATCGCCGTGTCGGTCGTCTACATCAGAGCGGGGGCGTCCCCACTGCCGCACTATGTGGCCAAGCTGTGGGCAAACGGCCCGCTGGGGGAGCCCAAAGGCAGGACCGACGCCGTCAAGGTGGAAATGGAGGTGACAAGCAGTAGGGATCCGGACGACGTCGCCGTGCAGGAGCTGACCTTCTTCACAGTTCCGCCCAAGCTGCTGGCCGGGGCTAAGCTGGTGTCCCTCCACATTCAGATTGACAAGCTCACGTCCTAAATGATTCTACAGTGCCTTCTGTTTATCATAGTAATATGCTAATATAGGGGTTAGCTCGGTCTAATTTAGCTTAAGAGATGGTGGGTTTTGGTGGCGATGCAGCAATTACCTCGACATTAGATCAGCAGTGAAAGTAATTTCGAACAGTCGAATGGATATTTTGTGTCTGTTGGATATAAAGATCCTTTGGGTAAGAAGTAACAGCTTATATGCTTTTTTCGAAATGGAACAGCGATACTAGTATAATTTTTGTTGACATGCACTAATATTTTTGAAACAGACGTCGGGCTGTAGCTAGAAGGGCGGTTGGGACGCGGCATCGGCCCATACCGCGGTGACCCCCAATTGGGACGCACCGACTGTGGATTTTCTCCCTCGCCGATGTCGACCGCGTCTACGCAGAACATTATTCCCTTCCCCCAGCTGCGGGATCAGGCCGGATATGTGACCAGTGGTGTGGCCACCGTCGTTCTATGCTTGTGAAGAGAGCAACCCAAGCAAGCAGGCTTGTAGCTTAGGCTCCTGCTAGTGTATATATAGTGGTTTTCTTTTTCTCTCCATATCAACCATTTTATATTGCGTACGTGTCATTGAAGAGTGAAATGATGGTTGCTTCTTCCGACTAACTTACTGTGTGATTTGACTGCTCCTTTAGTGGCCCCTACACGTACTCCCCCTACGTGCATGCAACAGTCACACGTACACATGGACGCAAAAATGCGTGCGACGCCCTAATGCATGCATGTCTGAGCACACGACGGAACACACACGGTCACGCTCAAGTGCTCAACCTACCCGTGCATGCACACACATACTCAGCCAGGGTGAGCTAGTGACCGTATAAACACCGGAAAATGTATATATTGAGCGCAATGAGCGTATTATGAAGTCCACTGACTGTATTTTTACAAATATACAATGACAGACAGTGTATTTATCTCGTTTGAAATTAAGCCATATTAACCGGAGAGGAGGCAGTTTGGACTAGCATTACTTTGCTGTCTCCCGTCAACTTGCCGAACGAGGAGAAGCTTGCAGGACAGGAGAAGCTTGCAGGACAGGAGAAGCTTCCGCGCGGTGGCTCGCAGGACAAGGAGAAACTTTTGACTAATGCAAGCTCTCCTTCGCTCAGGCGGTGGACGTGCAACAGTTAATTTGCTGTCGGGTTGCCAGAAGCATACACTATACTAGTACTATTATTGTTGCACTTCCCGAAGAGGTGAACAGCCAAGCGCAAAGTTTACTAGTACTAGTACTACTACTATAGTCTATAGAGGTATGTACTATACTAGTACTAGGAATCGGATGGAGGAGCATCTGCACTCTTATTATATTTTTAAAATGTGATAAAGGAATCTTCAACACATTTGGTTCTCTTCGAGGGTTCTCGCATGTGATAATGGAAGTTGATTGCATGGAACACTCGCCACAATTCTCGCTTAATTCTGGCTCATATCCTGTTACAAATAGGAGCGCTCGGTAATATTTCCTCTTTTTTTGTTATTCAGCATGTAAACAGGTCAGCAAACCTTGCGGCGCATCTTTGTGCGAACCGCTTGCTGCACTTTGAATGTGGCCGAGAGCTGGCTTGATGAAACACCTCGCTTCCTACTTCTTTTTTTGCGGGGTACCTCGCTTCCTAGTGACCAGTGTCTTGGCTTATCGTCCTAAGAATGCTTATATATGAATAAAGCTCTCTCATTTACCCGCAAAAAAGATTAAGCCATATTAACCGAAAAGGAGGGAGTATGGACTAGCACTACTTGTTGGTGTGTCATGTCAACTCGCAGAACGAGGAGAAGCTTGCAGGACAAGGTGAAGCTCACTTACGCCTTTTGACTAATGCAACGTACCCTCGCCCAGGCGGTGGACATGCATCAGTTCATTCGGTGTCAGATTGCCAGAGGCATACACTGTAGTACCGAACATGCGGAGTACCATCATTGTTCGACTTCACAAAGAGGCGAAGAGCCGAGCGCAAGGTTTAGTAGTACGAGTAGTACTACTACTAGAACCGCATGGTGGAGCCTCTGTACTCTTATTTTTTTAATCTCTGATAAAGTACACATTTATTCCGGAGAAGGGCGGAAAGCGGCAGCCCAACATGTAATGATGATATCGATCAACCATGCTCGAATATATCTTGGCCTCCGTGCGAGCCCGTCTGTGTGTTCTCGCTCCTCGTCTCTCTCAAGGAACGGGGGTTGGTCATTTTGCCGTCAATTGAGATCGGTTTGCTCACACTCCGGTCCCACATGTCTGTGATATGCCAAGAGGAGGTGCGTTGACTGACTGGCCATACACGTACTTGGTTTTGCACCTTCATACTACTCCTCCCTTCGTCACAGTTTACAGGGCGCGCTTCATTATGATGCATTTCTCTCAATGCATTTCCACCACCAAAGAGACTTTAGACACGTTTGGTTTAATGCTCAATTAATTAGGGCGTGGTAACCGCAATCAAGTCCACAATTTTCTCTCGATGTAGTACTATGGAGTGGCGTAAGTGCATGCATGTGTGTACCCGGGGTGGAAGCATTGCATGCATGTGTGTACGCATTATTTCCTCTAATAATAGACGCCGTGCTATAACTACCAATGCAATTTTTCAGGCCAATCGCTAGTCGCCTTGGTCCCAGAGATTTTTTCTTTTTCTGAAGCGCGCTCTATAAACAGTGACGGATGGAGTAGTATGAGCGGATTCAAAGAAGAGCGTATTGATGGTTGCTTCTTCCGAGCAACTTACAGTGGGAAAGGTGGGGCTTATGATTTGACTGCTCATTACTCACTATTAATGCGGCGCAATGACCGGTCTGAGTCTCTCATGCAGCTGTGCACTACCCCCTCGTTCTTAAATATACTCCGGAGTATTTGTCTTTCTAGAGATTTCAACGAGTGACTACTCAAATATTTGTCTTTTTAGAGATTCAAATGGACTACTACATACGGATGTATATAGACATATTTTAGAGTGTAGATTCACTCATTTTGCTCCGTATGTAGTCACTTGTTGAAATCTCTAGAAAGACAAATATTTAGGAACGGAGGGAGTACACATACGAAGCAAAATGAGTGAATCAACACTCTAAAATATGCCCATTTGAAATTTGTAAAAAGACAAATATTGTTGATGACACTTGCGACGACAAAAAAGAAGCATATTCCTTGTCCTAAGGGAAGATAACAACACGGTTGTGTTTGTCTAAAACGGTGTGAGGACGAGATTGCAATATGGAAAGTACGCCGGACGAGCTACGTTTTGGGCAAAGAACTATGGAAGATCCACATGCAGCGACGTGGGAAGACGGGCAGTGGAGCAAGGCCGGAGGGGATACTTGGAGGTCGTCGGGATGTAACTAGTTGAGCGGCGGCGGGCGGAATCTGCCCATACTGCGGCAGTGAGCAGGTGGCGTAGGCCCTACCGCGCCGGAGCTTGGTCAGAGAGAACGGCGTGTACCACAGATCGGGACGTGCTGCCTCGGCGCCGTCGAATGAAGAAACGATGCACGTCCTCCCTTTCCGCCGGCGGACGGATGCGGTCGGATCAGTGACCAACAGTGAGAGAGAGAGAGAGGCCACCACAGCCTTGTGTGAGATACTCTGAAGAGAGACAACCCAGGCAGGCAGGCTCCATTGTATATAGTGGAGCGGACTACCTTTTTCTCCATAAAAATCGTTTTATATTCTGTGTACGTGCCATTGAGTGATATAACTTTATTTAAAAATAACGCGCCAACGCATCAAATCAAACTTTGTTTCGTGCACGCGTGGTACACGACCTCCGTAGGTAAACAACCGCTACACGCGTTCAAATTAGCACATGGGCTGCCATTTCATACAGAAATGAGCTCCATAGTGTACCCGTGCGGGTGTGGCTGGGCACGAAGCGTGAGTACGTGCACGGTGCACCTATTCTCTTCTTGTATACGTACACCACCTACGTGGGGTTGTGTGAGAGAGATACAAACGTAGAGAGATATAGTGTGTGGGTTCGTCAGAGTTTTTTTTGGGGGGGGGGGGGGGGGTCAATCAAAAAATGTAACATATGCAATGTGTGTGAAATAGAGTCCTGGATATATCATATATATAGAGGGGGCGATCCACGAGAAGAGAGTGGAGGTATCATCGACTTGAGGTGTCCATAGAATCGAAGAGAGGGATGATGTGTGTGTGTGTGTGCGCGCGCGGTCGATAAAGAGTGCCATCGAATTTGTGTGTGCCCACGTCAAAGATATAGAGTGGCTGGCCTACTAGAACGAGAGAGGGAACAGGTACAGTTTTTCTCTGTGGCATGGATACCTACCTACAACGCTCGACTATCGGTGTGTGGTGGGGCGAGGGAGGCCTAATTAACTATAGAGGTACAATGGCTGGTATATGTGTGGAGGAGGAGAGAGGCCTACCTCATGTATTAAGGGAGATCGATCTACCTCATGTATTAAGGGAGATCGATCGGCATCCATGCATATGTGTAGGAGAGGAATAAGGTTGGGAGAGAGACAGAGCTAGAGTGTTGGAGGGGGTGGTAGTGGAGTTGCTTCTAACAATGGTGGGATAGGCTTGCTAGACAACCGGAGGGCACGCCTGCAATATCAATAAGATAGGGGATGGCTACCTGTCTGTGCACGTGCGTGTGAGAGACGGGTCAGGAGGCATGCACGAATTATGAGGGGGGCGATATGGCTATGGTAAGCAGACATAACTACATAGGAAGATCAATCATCCTTTGTGAGAGAAAGGAGAGACATAACTTGTGAGGTACGTCGATCGATGGGGAGGGGGAATAGTTAAAGTCAACCTAGGTATATGTTGGGAGATCGATCGGTATACATGCATGTGTGTGTTATAAGCAAATGAGGCACGAGGAGAAGGATAGAGAGAGAGGGATCCATCTAGGAGGTGGTGCGAGAGTCATACTATATCGAGGGGGAAGGAGTGTGCGAGTACGAGATCGATGAAAAGAGTGGTGGGAGTGAGGCATGGACGGTGATAAGAGAAGAGGGGAAGCTTGTGTTTGTGCTAGGCACACCTGGCTAGAGAGGCATATCGATCGATGTGTGCCGTAAAGAAGGAGCTGGGGGGGGCTACACACACCGTGGGTGAACGACCTAAAGTGAAAAGACGAATTTGCGCGATGGAGCTAGAGAATGCTGAGGGAGGGTGAGAGGGATGCGGGCGTCTGCATGCACGAGAGAAAGTTAGCGCTAGCTAGCTACAAAGATAAGAGGATTGTGTGGGTGTAAAAGACGAATAGAGATCATACTTCATTATAAAAAGCGAATTTGGATAAGAATTTATCATAGTGTTTTAAACCGACGCATGTGTGAATATATATAACGGTGATACACATGGTGTGGTTATGAACATGTTATACTACATATAATATATTTTATCTCTACTCTTATAAAAAAACGGAGTTGTTGATGACGGTGTGCCTGCCATCCTGCAATATAGGCCGTCCAATTTATATCTGATGGATAGGAAGGAAACTATGGCAATTTTGAAAAAAGATACCCACACCCCTCTCCATATTTGCAAATTAGGCCTCCCCGTGATCATGTTGATGTTCTGTGGAACGCATGGGAATCTTGTTAGTACTACGTATAATATATAGAACATTGATCATAATTTGGGCTAATGTGTGGCTTTTGCAGCTCAGGTCTAATTACTTGTCATAATGTAGGGGGCGGGGCACTATACTATGTGTGATAAACACGGTTGACATGTATGGAACATGGTTTAGATTATGAATATATAGTTAGTACATCAAATATACTATTATTTGGAATCAACATCAAGTGTATTCAAAAAATAGAATTCGAGTTCATGCAGTACACATAGTTCATATCTATCACTATAGTAATCATGTGGTGTGTTATTAAGGTAATACACGAACGATGGTTGAAGTTGGCAACAATCATGATTGTAGATTCTTATTGAAATAGAGAAATGAATTCAAATTCAGTTCGAATTGCAGCTGTAGTATAGACATTTGGAATGCACTAAAATGTTGGTATGAGTAGGTTACATGCATTATACAGCAAGCGAAAAAATTTAATTGGACATAACATGGATTCATACTCCCTCCTTCCATCTATATAGGGCGTAATGCGTTTTTTAAGACCGCCTTTGACTATTGACAAGATTAATAGTACATGACATGCACAATGTGAAAATTATATCATTGAAAGAACCTTTCACAGACGAATTTAACGGTGTGCTTTGTGTAAGTTGCATGTCATATATTATTGCTCTAATATTTGGTCAAAGTTAGCATCGAAAAACACATTAGGCCCTATATAGATGGAAGGAGGGAGTAGCTTTGAATAGCATTTTTATAGTAAAACGGGGCAAGACTCTCTCTTTGTGTGGTGTGAATAGTTTTATTTTTTTCGTTTTCTTTTTGGTTGAGGGAAGTGCGAATTGATTTGGTACGTACAAGTACAATATTACACATTAGGCTTGTCCCTAGAATTCAACCCGCGCCTTGTAATATCCCGAAAATTCAGATATCGTGCTCCCAAAACTGGCGCCTTCACAACTCGCGCCTTGATATCCCGAAATTACAACACGCGCGAAAACTCCCTCCAGCTGCCAAATCCCGACACGCGAAATCCCCCTTCTAACCCTGAGCCGAAAGGGCCGCTAGTTCAAATCGGTGGGGGGTACTTTTGTAACACACCCTACATTTTGGACAAGCGCGTCCCTAAGTCATGGTTCACCCCCTCCCATCGCCTCCTTTTTGCCATTCGAAATCCCAGGCCGCCATAACCTCTCCGCTCCAGCCACGAAACCCCACCCTCCTCCGCCCGCCACCTCACCGCTGCTCAGCCGGAGCCTTTTCCCCGACGACGTCGTCCACCGCAACAGCTCAACGTCCCTCGTCCACCTCCCCGGATGAGGATCCGTCGTCCATCTCGTCGTCCCGCCGGTTACGCCGCCCCGTCCTCCACCTCCAAGGAGCTGCTTCGACGATTGCCTCGTCTATCGCGGCTGCTCCATCCCAACAGCGCCGCCTTAACCTGCTCCACCGGAACCGCAGCATCCTCACCGACTCCTCGGACGAAGTCGAGGCCTACTCGGCGCCACCAAAGAGGTTGTACACTCATCGCATCGCACCTTCTCCTTAGCTCGACCTCCCAGCGCCGACGGTGCTCCATCCCGCACCCCCATGGAGCGGCCCGCGGGCGACATCTCCACGGCGGCTCTCCCCCAGTGCGAGGCCCCTTCGGCGAAGGCGTCCATACCAGCCGGATCTGCTACTGCTGCTCCGGCTCTCGCTCGCTCGCGCTGCTGCCGCTGCTCTGGCTCTCGCTCGATCGCTTGCTCGCCCAGCTGCTGCTGCTCCGGCTCTCGCTCGCTCGCGCTGCTGCTGCTGCTCTCCCCTCGCTCGTGCTGCTGCTCTGCTCTGATTTAGCTACACTTCAGTCAACTGAATCGACTTTTGGGTCAGTCGATTTTCAGGGGGTGGGGAGGCTCGCCGGAGTTAAGGAAGAACCACCCGCAGCGGGGATGGGGGCTCGCCGGAGAGGTACCCCACTATTTATCTTAGGGTTCAGGGTGGGGGCGGGGGGCCTATAGGGCTAGCCGGGGCGGCGGCGGACCGACGGTGGGGAGTTGTTTCGGGGCGGCGAGGCGGCGCTGGGGCGAGCGGTTCGGCCGGTAGTGGCTGGCGGCTCAGGGGGGGTGCAGGTTGAAGTTGAACTGCAGGCCCTCCCTAAACTACATGTCAAGTGCCTCTCTGCTACCATTGCGTTCAGTTTCGACAGTAACATTCAGATTCCATAGTAAATTTCAGTTTCGACAGTTAAGTTCAGAGTCAACAGTTTTTACCTCATCTGTTGTAGTCAGGTGGTTTTTGGTGATGTAAATTTTACATCTATTTTACATCATCTATTGGAGATGCTATTAGAATCCCACTTGAGATTGACGATGTCTGTCTTGTGCTGCTTCAGACTTGACGTCTTACGGCTCACCGGGGCTGCTCCAACGACAGAACGATCCATCACAACAGAGCAGTGCCCTGGACGCCGTCTACAGATTCATCAGATCTTCCTCCACACCTCCGACAGCCACCTCTGCCTCAACTGCTTCAGCGACCAACCCAATGATGATGAGGTCGACACGGCTACGGCAAAGAGGTTGTACACTTGTTGCATCACTTATTACGATACATTCATGTCGATCCATTAGGGCTATTTTGCTTCAACGGAAAAACTTAGCAATAGGGAATTTTCCAATGGCACTCTACTATTCAATTATTCATGCATTTTGTTGAAAGGAATGAAGCAAAACATCCACCTGGACCTACTTTTCAAAATCATATGCATGAAAACAAGACCAAGTGCATTAGTGGCAGAATAACATTCTACCTGTACACGCTTTCATATGGTTTCACTTTATTTTGGCCATGTTTCTTTGCATTCCTCTGCTCTTCCAATTCCTGTAAACCAAACACTCAAGTTGACAGAAATCCCGTGTTTACAAATGCTATGTTTACCATGTGCATTCCTATCCTATTCCGGTGTTTTTCCTATCCCTGCATTTTTTGAATCATGCAAGCCAAATGAGCCCTTACAGAATTACTTCAGTTACAGGTAGGTGTCGAAGGGAACTTTGTGTGGTTTGTCCTGCTCCTGCCGCGATGTCGTCCACCTCAACTGAGCTGCTCCATCGACAGAAACATCCACCAAACCAGACATCACGACTCCTGACCGTCTTTCGCCGCCTCAAATCTCCTTCCCTGCCGCCGGCACCCACCGCAACGGCATCACCATCATCGACTCAGCAGATGAATCTGAGGAGTACACGGGTCCACAAGAGAGGTCGCACTCTTTTGTTTCTGCTTATGTTATGCATTGCTTAAAATTACCCGCTACTTTATCGTCCTGTTCACCTCTTGGACTCCAAGTCAGGTCCAAATTAATGTTTAAACTTGAGTTCTAAATTAGTTGTGGGGCACATATCGAGGAAGCAATGAATAGTATCTCTGTCTAATATCTGGTTCACCTAGGGTATGCCTATGTTGTTCATCTTGGGTGGGAAACAAATAGTAAAGCAATCATCATCTGTCTTTTTATTAAATTAAAGCAATCATCAGCCTGCTATCATTATTTTTGGAACCATCCACTGGTTGTTACCATCACTCTAAAGTTCTGCATGCTCTCCTTACATAATCTCACCATATTTTTTCGTATGCATGTCAGATATTGTACACAGTCATGCTGAACATGTAGAGAAAAAGAGAAGAGTTTTGCGCGGCAATACAATGTTATGCAGACATTGCTCCATGGTGGGTTCAAAGGCAAACCCTCCCCACCCCTCTCCAGATTGTAATCTAGAGGAAGATATCTGTTCTGAGGCGGATTCAGACGCTGCTGACCACTCCTATTTACCCCCCAAGGTGTTTGCTCTACCTTGGCATGATGATGTTAGTCATATCATGCATATGTTGCCTTGCAGTGCCTACTTTTGACATCATATATGTCATCTGCTTAGTTTAGACATGTTCTGTAATGCCACCTGTTTAGTTTCTATATCATATATGGGAATTATGCAGTCTCATGTCTTTTAGCCAGCCATAATATACGTGAAATGTGCAATGCCATCCTGTTTAACCAGGCATCATATATTTGAATGATATCTTGCCCATCCTTTTCTTCATTACATTTCCATTTGTCGACAATGTTTGTACATTAAACTACTCTTCCTGTGAATCAGCCATTTGGGTGGGAGATTGGAAAATCTGGAGTGAAAACAAGGCCTTCAGAGCAGACAGTGCTACCTGTCGAAGCAGATCTCTTGTTGGGTCCCGTTAGCTCCTCAGAGATGGATTCAAAGATAGATGACCAGTCCTATTCCCCCACCGAGGTGTATGCTCTAACTTGTCACGGTTATACTGCTCATATCATGCATATGGTGTCTTGCATTGCATAGTTTAGACATCATATACACAATATTCAACACCATGTTCTTAGTTCAGACATCATATCTAATGCCCTCTGTTTAGCATATAAATCACATATGTGAATTAAATGATGCGATCCTGATTACTTAGATAACATGTAGGTGAATTATGTCATGCGATCCTGTTTAGTTATTCATCATATCTTTGAATTATGTTATGCTATGCTATCCAGTTTAGATAGACATCATATATGTGAAATTATGTCATGCTATCTGTTTTAGTTAAACAATATACAAGTCAACTATTTCATGCCCTCTTTTTTCCAACTATCTATTGCATCTGTCTCTCATACAATGTCTGTACATTCAACTATGTTTCCGGTTTATCAGCCATTTGAATTGGAGCGGGTGATGCCAGCATCTAGCAGACTAAAAACACGGTCTTCAAATAAAACAGTGCTACCTCTTGGTGGAGATAGCACCCCGGTTGTACATGCACGAGAACCAGCCCTACCACACATAACCCAAACTCTCGCAGATTGTACCCCTACTGCGATGGACAGAGAACCAGCTTCACCCAATCTAACCCCAACCCCAGCAGATAGTAACCCAGTTCCTGTTGACACAACACCATCTCCACCACAGAGCTCCCAAACAAGAGCAGTTAGTAAGGCAGCTCTAGTGCCCAAAGGGCCAGTACTACCACGGCGAACCCCAACTCCACCAGTTAGTACGCCTATTCCTGTGGAGGAAGCACAACAAGCTAGTCGTAGTTTAGCATCTATCGCATTTGATGATGTTAAACGTATGTGCGTATCTTCCCATCTTGGAAATATTATACTGAAGATGAAGGAAAATGCCAGTTGTAGGTGTTTGTCCAGGAGTTATGTGTAAGTAATGTTATTCATGGCATTTACTTTGCTTTGTCCCATACATCCTACCTCCATGATTGTTATAATACAGCAAATTTTCCCATTTTTCTCTATAGAGAAGGACCGATTTGGAAACTCAGGATGAGGTAACCTGTGCTAATACCTCTGCTATCTTCAAGAATGCTTGGTGGCAGTATCAGAATTACCTGAAGAAAACGTACTTCACCGACAAGAAACTCATAAAATTCCCTTACGTTCTCCTGAGACACATTTACTGGACGATGACTGGGAACGCCTTGTTCTGTATTGGTCCCGAACCAAGAATGTGGTAAGGTCTATGAGCTCATTTTATATTTTTAAGTACTATATTCTTGCGTCTTGCTGTACTCTGTTCATGTAGAACAAGTGCCGAAACCTGAAGAACAACTGTTCTAATTTAAGATTCCATTGCTATCATAGTTCAAAAAAGCGCTAGGCGTTAATTGTGCGTTTTGCCACCGCCTTGCGCTTTACTGACCAAAGCGCATGCTTATGCACAGTTGTGCATAGATTAAGCGTAGTTATGCGCAATGCGTTTCCCCAACGCCTAGAGCCTAGGCGCGCTTCGCTTAGGCGCGCCTTTTTTAACTATGATTGCTATCGTGCATACTGCTTTGCTCTTGTATCACTGTATTTACTCATACAAACTTATTTTTAAATTGAGGATCCAATCGAAACTCCAGTGGCACAACAGGTATGTTCACGCATGTTTCTTTAACAGGCTTGCTCTTATCAATAGCTCTGTTGATTTCAATTTCAATTGTGTATGCAGTTGACTTCTCATATTATGCACATTACTAGCATCACAACAGAGCCAATAGTGTTGTTGTACATGTAGACCCGTGGTACCCATCTGAAATCTTGTTGTGCTGTGTAGTTTCCCACGCTTTGTATTCTTTCACTACTGCTTTGTCTTGAACTGATATGATTTGAACCGTGTCTCTATTTTGATTTGGCAAGACAATGAAGTGACCATAGGACATAGATATATGTTTGTTTGATGCTTTTATTATGTACTAGTACTTGGCAATAGAAGACTTGGTAGTTTAATCCTGTCCACCTTACTAATGAACTGGTTCACCGAAATGAGTTCCATATACTAGTACATGCTAAACCTGTTATGTGTCTGCTTGTTTCTTCTTTTAGAATGCTGACAGAATATTGGGGAAGAGTGCCTTATTAAGCAATGGTAATGCAGATAAGGTTCAGGATAGTGACACATCCTTGTTGGTCTCCAACAAAGCTGATAAAACAACTAAGGAAGACTATCTCGAAGACAGTGAGACAACCCCAAAGTCCTGTCTTGGTTTAGTGTTCGAGTTACTGGCCACTACCGCTTGCACAAGCTATTCAAACTCACTATCTGAATCAGTTCAGTTTCTTGAGTCTCAACTACAAGCTGAAAGACATCGATCAGCTGTGCTACGACAAGAAGCGGAAGGACTACGAAAGTCCCTGGAGCATTCAGATGCATACTTTCTGGTGCAACAGCAAGCGTTGGAGGATTTTAGCGCCAAATAGGACAAAGCTAATAAGCTTGCTAAGCTTATTGCTAGCATGGTGGATACCACGTTTCTTGAGCTCTTCTGAAGTTGTTTCAGTTATGCTCTTGTTTTGCTGCCGCGTTTATTTGCACTTGTGGCCAATTTTGACGGCCAGTGTATGTAATATGCTGCTTTGTTCCCTATATTTGCACTGGTGGCGAACTTTGATGCCCAGTGGATGTAATATGTGTAATAGCGGTAATAGGCTAGCGTTAATTGCTTGCTTATTTATTTCCTTATTGTCTTGTTTAGTTCTTTTTCTGTGTTTTTCTAGTGGCCACAATAACCTATTTTTGGAAACTAGGCCAAAATAATCATGGCAACACACGGACTGTTGTAACCATGGGCCTCCTGCGGGCCGTATGATCCATGGGCCTTCTATGGGCTGTAGGATCCATTGGCCTTCTATACGGGACGTAGGATCCATGGGCCTTCTACGGGCCGTACGATCCATGGGCCTTTTACGGGCCGTACGATCCATGGGCCTTCTACGGGGCGTATCATCATTTCGCCAATCATGGTCCATACTATTCATGGACAATAACGGGCCATTAATAGGCCGTATTTGATAAGTATATGAAAACAGCCCAACGGGTTTTTTTCGACATGAAAACGGCCCAACGTATTAACGGGCCGACTGTAACCACGGGCTGAATTTGGCCCACAATCAGAAAATGACAGTAACGGGCCATAAGTAACCGAATGCTGGAAATGAGCCCAAGAATAAATGGGCCCTGAGAAGGCCGAAAGATAACATGGGCTGGAAATGGCCCAACGGAATAATGGGCTGTTAATGGGTATAAAGTGATACATTGTTCATTACGGGCCAGTTTTACCACGGGCCGTTAAGGGGCCGAGGGTTACTAAGGGCCTCATATGGGCCGAAAGACGTCATGGGCCATACATGGGCCGGAAGTTAAAACGGGCTGGAATTATATTGGACGGCCCAGATGACGCTACTGGGCCTAATTCGGATAGGCCGTAAACGGGCCCTGGGATAGCGGGCTGTAATTGGGCAATATGCGAACAGGCCATTAACAGGCTTGTCGTGGGCCGGCCCGCCACCTTTTGACCAAGTCAAACGGACCGGCCTTTTCACAGGAATGGGCCTCTGTTGGGCCGTGCCACGTGTCGACGTATCATAGGTGCTTTGGGTCCAATGAGTGGATGACATCTGTCCCAACGGTGAGCCCACACGTGTTTCCTCCAGCCAATGATGATTTTACATGTGGAAAATCCCCATTGGCCGGGGCTATTAATGGGTTATCGGATCCAAAACCGGACCCGATAGCTTAACGGCGTTCCGTTCCGGTGGATGCCACGTGTCAGTCACCCTTGACGAAAGCACTTCTGTGACGCTTGATTTATCGTCATGGAAGTGGACACTTCCGTGATGATAATTTTGGTCATGGAACACTTCTACGACAACACAGGTATGACTATCTTGATTCTATCATAAATTTTTCATGGATGTACATGCATGACAGAAAACGTGACCTATTGTGACAAACACGTATCATCACGGAAGTGTATTTTTTTGTACTGCAAGGACCATGATGGCGGAGTTCAAGTCTCCATACAACTTTTGGGCCAAAGCCATTAACACCGCATGTCATGCATCCAATCGGCTCTACCTCTGCAAGGGTTTGAACAAGACTCCATATGAGATTCTCGCCGGTAACAAGCCCAACCTCAAGTACTTCCAGGTGTTCGGGTGTAAGTGTTTCATTCTCAAGAAAGGTGTTCGTTTGTCTAAATTCGAGGCTAGAGCTCAAGAGGGCATATTTGTTGGTTATGCTACAAACTCTTATGCTTACCGTGTCCTAAATAAGTCCACGGGACTTATTGAGGAGACATGTAACGTGGAGTTTGATGAGAATAACGGCTCCCAACACTACAAAAAAAATACACTTCCGTGATGATATGTGTTTGTCACAGTAGGTCGCATTTTTTGTCATGCATGTACATCCATGACAAATTTATGACAGAATCAAGATAGTCATACCTGTGCTATCGTAGAAGTGTTCCATGACATTACCAAAATTATCATCACGGAAGTGTCTACTTCCATGATGATAAATCACGCGTCACAGAAGTGCTTTCATCAAGGGTGACCGACACATGGCATCCACCGTAACGGAACGACGTTAAGCTATCGGGTCGGGTTTTGGATCCGATAACCCGTTAACAGCCCCGACCAATGGGGATTTTCCACGTGTAAAATCATCATTGGCTAGAGGAAACACGTGTCGGCTCATCGTTGGGACATATGTCATCCACTCACTGGACAGAAGGCTCCTATGATACGTCGACACATGGCACGGCCCAACAGTGGCCCATTCCTGTGAAAAGGCCGGCCCGTTTGACTTGGTCAAAAGCTGGCGGGTCGGCCCATGGAAAGCCTGTTAACGTCATGTTCGCATATAGCCCATTTACAGCCCGCTAACCCAAGGCCCGTTACGCCCTATCCGAATTAGGCCCAGTAGCGTCATCTGGGCCATCCAATATGATTCCAGCCCGTTTTCACTTCTGGCCCATGTATAGCCCATGACGTCTTTCGGCCCATATGAGGCCCTTTGTAACTCTTGGCCCATTAGCGGCCCGTGCTGAAACTGGCTCGTAATGAACAGTGTATTACTTTACACCCATTAACGGCCCGTGGTGAAACTGGCCCGTAATGAACAGTGTATCACTTTATACCCATTAACGGCCCATTATTTCATTGGGCCGTTTCCAGCCCAAGTTAACTTTCGGCCTTCTGAGGGCCCATTTATTCTTGGGCTCATTTGCAGCGTTCGGTTACTTACGGCCCGTTACTGTCATTTTCTGCTTGTGGGCCAAATTCAGCCCGTCGTTACAGTCGGCCCGTTTGTGGACCGTTAGTCTGTTGGGCCATTTTCATAGCATCACCAAATACGGCCTATTAACGATGGCCCGTTATGGTCGGCCCATGAACGGACGATTCCAACTCTAGCCCGTTTACGGTCATAATGCGGTCTGTTTGGCCCATGTTTGGCCAATCGATCATACGGCCCGTATAAGGCCCATTGATGATACGGCCCGCAGAAGGCCCATTGTTTCTACGGCCCGTAGAAGGCCCATTGTTTCTACGGCCTGTAGAAGGCCCACTGTTTCTACGGCCAGTAGGAGGCCCAGTGTCACTACAGTAAATATTAGCCCACGGTTATTGTGGCCTAGTTTTAAAAAATAGGTGCAGCCACTAGCTAACCGCGGAAAAAGAACTGCAATGACTACAGGCAAACAAATAAACAAGACAACAAGGAAATAAATAAGCAAGCAACTAACGCTAGGCTATCACGGCTATTACACATATTACATCCACTGGGCATCAAAGTTTGCCACCAGTGCAAATATAGGGAACAAAGCAGCATATCATATACACTGGTTGTCAAAGTTGGCGACCAGCGCATATAAATGCCGCAGCAAAACAAATCCAGAACTGAAACCACTTCAGAAGATCTCAAGAAACAATATCCTGGGTACCCATAATGCTGGCAAGATGCTTAGCAAGCTTATTAACTTTCTCTTGTTTGGCGCTTAAATCCTCCAGCGCTTGTTGTTGCACCAGAAAATATGCATCTGAATTCTGCAGGGACTTCCTCACCTTCAGCTTCCTGTCGCAACACATCTGATCGATGTCTTTCAACTTGAAGTTGAGACTCAAGAAGACGAACTAATTCAGGCAGCGAGTTCGAAGAGCTTGTGCCAGCAGTAGTGGCCAGTAACTCGAACACTACATCAAGACAGGACTTTTGGGTTCCCTCACTGTCGTCAAGATAGTTTTTATCAGCTTTCTTGGAGACCAACAGGGATGTCTCACTATCTTGAACCTTATCTGCATTACTTCCTTTACCATTGGATAACGCGGTACTGTTCTCCAATATTTTGTCCGCATTCTAAAAGAGAAACAAGCAGACACATCACATGTTTACCATGTTGTATATGAAACTCATTTTGGTAAATGAGTTTAGTAGTAAAGTGGACAGGATAACAGTATGAAACAAACATATATCTATGTACCATGGTCACTTTATGGTCTATATCATTCTAGTTTTTGTTGCCAAATCAAGATAGAGACACAGTTCAAATAATATTTGTTCAAGACAAAGCAGAATAGACAGGATATAAGTGTGGGTAACTATAGAGCAATAACAACACTTGTAATGTGCATGACATGAGAACATAACTATTTATTCAATTGAAACTAAAATCAACATAGAGCAGGTTACAACAGCAAACCAGTTAAAGAAACAGGTTTAAAACATACCTGTTGCGCCATTGGAGTTTCAATTCCATTCTTCAAATTTGAAAATAGTTGGTATGAGTAAATACAGTAATGCAAGAGCAAAGGAGTATGAACTATAGCTACAGAACCTGACCTGAGAACAAATCTTCTTCTCCTATAAGCGTTGAGTTGGGATTCGGAGTGGTGGTCCTCGTGCTTTGGGCACTGCAGTTCCCTTACTAACTGCTCGTGTTTGGGTGCTCTGTGGTGGAGACGGTGCTGTGTCAACTGGAACTGGGTTACTATCTGCCGGGGTTGGGGTTAGAAGGGGTGTAGCTGGTTCTCTGTCCAACTGGGTAGGGGTACAATCTGCGAGAGTCTGGTTATGTGTGGTGGATCTGGTCCTTGGGCAAGTACAACCGTGGTTCTATCTACATCAACTGGTAGCATTATCTTTTCTGAAGACCGTGTTGTTACTCCCTTAGATACTGCCATCACGCTCTCCAATTCAAATGGCTGATAAGCAAGAAAAGTAATTGAAAGTATAGACATTGTATGATAGACAGGTGCAATGGATAGTGGGGAATAAAAGAGGGCATGAAATAATTCATATTTATGTTGTCTAACCAAACAGGATAGCATGACACAATTTCACATATATGATGGCTAACTAAACAAGATAGCATGACACAATTTCACATTATGATGGCTAACTAAAAAAGATGGAAAGACATAGTTCAAAATATGAGACTATGTAAACAGGATGACATGACATAACTATATAAAGTGTTTATTAAATAGGTTGGCATGCCATAATTCACATACATTCACGGATAGAATGCCATAATTCAAAATATGATGACTGTAAACACTAAACAGGATGAGATGATATAACTATATGATGTCTTTATTAAATGGGTTGCCATGCCATAATTCAGATAGATGATGTGTATGTACTATGTAAACATGATGGCATGATATAATTCAAATATATGATTTATATAATAAGCAAGTAAGCAGATGGCAATCCATATATGATGTAAAAACTAAGCAATGCAAGACAACATGCATGACATGGGTAATATAACCCTGCCAAGTTTGAGCATAGACCTCAGGGGGGAAATAGGACTGGTCATCAGTCTCTGAATCCTCCTCTGAGGAGCTCTCTGTAACCAGCAAGATGTCTGCTTCAGCAGGTAGCATTGTCTGCTCTGAATACCTTGTTTTCACTCCAGATACTTCCATCACCGCTTCAAATGGCTGATGCACAGGAAGAGTAGTTGAATATACAAACATTGTCGACAAATGGAACACGTAATACAAAAAATGATAGCATGATATAATTCACATACATGATGATTGGCTAAACAGCATGGCATTGCATAATTCACATATATAATGCCTTTGCAACAAGATAGTAATTCACATATATAATGTCTTGCAACAAGATGGCAATGCATAATTCACATATATGGTAATTAGACACTGAACAGGTGGCATTCACACAAAGCATGTATAAACTAATCAAATGACATAGCAATGCGAGACACCATACGCACGATATGAGCAACATAACCCTGCCAAGTTAGAGCATACACCTCGGGGGGGAATAGGATTGGTCATCTGTCTCTGAATCCTCCTCTGAGGAGCTATCCGTAACCAGCGAGATATGCGCTTCGTCAGATAGCATAGTCTGCTCGGAAGACCTTGTTTTCACTCCAGAATTTGCCATCACCGTGTCAAATGGCTGATGCACACGAAGAGCAGTTGAATGTACTAACATTGTTGACAAAAGTAATATGTAACGGAAAAAAAGGATGGACTGATATAATTTACATATAAGATGACTGGCTAAGCAGGATGGCATTGTAAAATTCACATATATGATGCCTGGCTAAACAAGATGGCGTTGCATAATTCACATAAACGATGAATAAACTAAACAGATGACATTCGCACAAAGGATGTCTAAACTAAGCAGATGACATATTTGATGTATAAAGTAAGCAATGCAAGACACCATATGCATGATATAACCAACATCAGCATGCCAAGTTAGAGCGAAGACCTCAGGGGGTAAATAGGAGTTGTCTTCTCCTTCTGAATCCCCCTCAGAACAGATATCTTCCTCTCGATTACAATCCGAAATGCATGGAGGGGGGCTGCCTTTGCGCCTACCATGGAGCGACGTCTGCATGAAATTTTATTGCCACGCAAAGCTCGTCTCTTTTGCTCTACATGTTCAGTTCCATTATTTACAATAACTGTCATGCATAGGAATAAAACATAGTGAGATTATGTAAGGAGTGCATGCAGAAATCCAGAGTGATGGTAGCAACCTGTGGATAGACCCAAAACCAATAATAGCAGGCAGATAATGGCTTCAGTTAAAAAATACAGATAATGGCTTCTTTACTGTTTGTTTCCCACCCAACATGAAACTCATAGTAGACACCGGAGATTAACCAGATAGTAGATAGATACTATTGATAGCGGCCCCGATATGTACCCCACAACCATTTAAAAACTCAAGTTTGACCATTAGTTTGGAGCTGACTCAGAGTCTAATCGGTGAACAGGACGATAAAGTAGCATGTAATATTAAGCGATGCATAACGTAAGCAGACACGAAAGACTGCGACCTCTCTTGCAGACCCGTGTAGTCCTCGAGGTCATCTGCTCGGTTGATGATGGTAATGCAGTTTTCATGGCTGCCAGCGGCGGGGAAGAAGATCTGAGGCGGCGAAAGACAGTCTGGAGGCCGGATCCCTGCTGTGCTGGACCCTTCTGTCGTTGGAGCAGCTGAGCTGGGGTGGACGACGGCGCAGCAGGAGCGGGACAAACCACGCAAGGTTTTCTTTGACAACTATCTGTAAGAGAAGTAATTCTGTAAGGGCTCGTTTGAATTAGAGGATTCCAACAATGCAGGGATAGGAAATAGACAAGAATAGGATAGGAATGCACGTGCAAAACAGAGAATTTAAAAACACAGGATTTCTGCCAATCTGGGTGTTTGATTCACAACAATTGGATGATCACAGGATGCAAAGAAGCATGGTGAGATTAAGTCAAACCACAAGAAAATGTACGGTTATAATGCTATTATGCTACTATCTCTTAGTCTTGTGCTTCATGAATAGGAATTTGAAAAGGAGGACAAGTGAAAATTAAAATTCCTACGTTTTTTCTTTCAAGGAGACACTAAAGGAACAAATCTGTGTGCTCAGTGGACAATATATATAACATGTAGAGTAAAAAAGAGATGCAACAAGTGTATAACCTCTTTGGCGAAGCCATGTCGATCTCAGCGTGATTGGGTTGGCCGGTAAGGATGCTCCGGCTGACTTTGCTGTCAGAGGAGGGGAAGAAGATCTTAGGTGTCTGGAGATGGAGCCCGAGGTACTGCTCCGCTGTGATGGAGGGTTTCGTCGTTGGAGCAGCTCAAGTGAGTTGTACGACGCCGAGGCTGAAGCAGGACAAGAGAGACAACGAACAACGTTAACCTGAGTGGAATTCTAATAGCATCTCCAATACATGACGTAAAATACATAATCACAAAATGCTAGATGTAAAATACATCAGCCGCTCATCTCTGAACTTAACTGACGAAACTGAACTTAACTGTCGAAACTGAACTTAACTGTCGAAACTGAATTTTGCTGTCGAAACTGAATTTTGCTGTCGAAACTGAACGCACTAGCAAGGTGAGGCTACACGTCGGTCGACTGACTTTTTCATCTCTGGTCAGTCGATTTTGCAGCCGTTGGATACGAAATCAAGGGCATGCGGTTCATGTTCAACCTCCACCCCCCTAAGCCGCCAGCCACCACCGGCCAAACAGCAGCCGCCCGCGGCCGGCGGTGCGCCGCCCCGCCCGCCCCGAAAACACTCCCCACCGCCGGTCCGCCGCCGCCCCGGCCATCCCTCTAGGCCCCCCCCCCCCCCGTGCCGAGCTTTTTCTCCGGCGATCCCCACGCCACCGCCCCGCCAACGCCCCGCCACCGCCGGTGACCACCGCCCCCATCCTGAACCCTAAGATAGATAGTGGGGTACCTCTCCGGCGAGCCCCCCTCCCCGCTACGGCTGGTTCTTCCTTCACCCCGGCGAGCCCCCCCCCCCACCCCCTGAAAATCGACTGACCCAAAAGTCGATTCAGTCGACTGAAGTGTAGCTAAATCGGAGCAGCATCGGAAGCAAGAGCAAGAGCGAGAGCAGCAGGGCGAGCAAGAGCAATAGCAAGAGCAGACCAGGCAGGGAACCGAGAACAAGAGCAGAGCAGCAGCGCGAGCGAGAGCTAAAGCAGCAGCAGCTCCTACTGATGTGGACGTCGCCGCCGAGGGAGCGATGCCGTGGAGGAAGTGGTCGGCGACGCCGCCGTGGATGGAGCCGCGCCGTGTCGGCTCGGGACCGAGCGCCGGCAGCACCGTGAGATCGAATCAAGAAGAAAATGCGGCGATTAGTGTACAACCTCTTTGGTGGCGCCGATTAGGCCGTAGCTTCATCCGAGGAAACGGTGATGATGATGCTCTTCCGGTGGTGCAGGTGAAGACGGCGGTGTGGGAATGGAGGTGGCGCGAAAGACGAGGGGAACGTCGGGGCGGCTCCTTGGAGGTGGAGGACGGGGTGGCTGAACCGGCGGGACGATGAGATCGATGACGGATCCTCATCCGGTACGGTGGATGAGGGACGTCGAGGTGTTGCTGTGGACGACGTCGTCGGGGAAGAGGCTCCGGCTGGGTGGCGAACGGAGCATGGTGTGGGGTTTCATCGCGGGTTTTCGCGGCCTCGGTGTACGAATGGGTGGGCGGATGGGATGGCAGTAGGGAATCATGGCTTAGAGACACGCTTGTCCGAAATGTGGGGTAAGTTACAAAAGTACCCCCCACCGATTCGAGGCGGTTCTTTCGGTTCAGGGGTACCACGGGCATTTCGCGTGTTGGGATTTCACAGGAGGTGGGAGTTTTCGCGCGCGTTGTAATTTCGGAATAGCAAGGCGCGGGTTGAGATGGAGGGAGTTGTCGGAGCACAACGAGACAAAGATATATCTTAAATATTTTGGGCTAACAAGGCGCGGGTTGAAATTTCCGGACAAGCCTAACGTGTACTGTGCCAAATCAATGCGCACTACAAATGTCATTCAAAACTTTGAATTCATGTTATGTTCAATTAAAATATTTCGCTACGTGTATAATGCATGCAACCTACTACTCAAATGAACGTTTTAATGCATTCCAAACGTATATACTACCGCTTCAATATGAAGTAAATTTGAATTCGTTTCTCTATTTGAATAAGATCTACAGTAATGATTGTTGTGAAGTCAAAGCATTTGAATTCGTTTCTCTGTTTTAATAAGATCTACAATCATCATTATTGTCAAGTTAAACCATCGTTTGTGTATTATCTTCACAGCACACCACATGATTAGTCTCGAGTTACATATGAACTATGTGTACTATATGAACTCGAACTAGATTTTTTGAATCCACTTTATTTTGATTTCAAATCACATTACATTTCTAGCTCTAGCTAGATCTTCATAATCTAAACCATGTCTCATATGTATAATGTGTTTATCACATTATGTATGGTGCCCCGCCCCCTACGCCTACAAGTATTTAGATGTGAGTTGCAAACACCACACATTACCACAAATTCAAATAAAATGTGAGAATGTTCGATATATAGTATTGTTTAGATTGTTCGATATTTAGTTGTAAGCTGCAAACGCCACACATTATCACAAATTCAAATAAAATGTGAGATTGTTTGATGTATAGTATGGTTTAGATTGTTCGGCATTTAGCTGTGAGTTGCGAACGCCATGCATTATCACATTATGGTATAACATGTGCACAGCACGTGTATCACCGCTATATTCATGCATGCAATGTTTAAAACACTATGATCTCCGATTCAAATATATGAATCCGCTTTCATATCAAATTATGATCTTTGTTAGTCTCTTACACCCACACAATCCTCTAAACTTTGTAGCTACCACTAACTTTCTCTCGTGCATGCACACGCCCTCCTCGCCCTCCCCCTCCCTCGGCATTCTATCCACCGGGCACATTCATTTTTTTTCTTTAGGTCGTTCTCCCAGAGTCTCCACAACTCCTTTCCGACACACACCGATCGATAAACCTCTCCAGCGATGCCTGCCTACAACATACACACACACCTTCAATCTCCTCCTTTATGTGTCCTTGCCTCGTGTCTCTCATACGGTCAGACACACGTGTAAACTCTCGCCCCTCTTTTCATCGATCTCACAACCACACACTCCTCCCCCTATCTAGCTAGTAGTTGGGCCTCTCGCACCACCTCCTAGCTCCATTCTCTCTGTCTATCCGTCTCGCTGGGCCTTATTTGCCTCTAACAAATGGACGTACACCGACTGATCTCTCGCTATACATGTAGCTAGCTAGGTCCTTATAACTCGTTTTTACCCACACGTCAATCGATCTACCTCATTAGTTGTGTCTCTCCCTTCCTCCAACAAACAACAATTGATCTACCGATCTAGTTAGGTTTGCTTACCAAACACATGGTTCCCCTTCATCATCCATGGATGCGTCCCGACAGATCTATCACGCACACGCACACACAGAAACACATCCCCACTCTTATTGATAACATTGCAGTTCCACCCTCAGTTTGTCTAGTAGGTGTTGGAAATATGCCCTAGAGGCAATAATAAAATGGTTATTATTATATTTCCTTGTTCATGATAATTGTCTATTGTTCATGCTATAATTGTGTTATCCGGAAATCGTAATACATGTGTGAATACATAGACCACAACGTGTCCCTAGTAATCCTCTAGTTGACTAGCTCGTTGATCAACAGATAGTCATGGTTTCCTGACTATGGACATTGGATGTCATTGATAACGGGATCACATCATTAGGAGAATGATGTGATGGACAAGACCCAATCCTAAGCATAGCGCAAAGATCGTGTAGTTCGTTTGCTAGAGCTTTTCCAATGTCAAGTATCTTTTCCTTAGACCATGAGATCGTGTAACTCCCGGATGCCGTAGGAGTGCTTTGGGTGTACCAAATGTCACAACGTAACTGGGTGACTATAAAGGTACACTACAGGTATCTCTGAAAGTGTCTGTTGGGTTGACACAGATCGAGACTGGGATTTGTCACTCCGTATGACGGAGAGGTATCTCTGGGCCCACTCGGTAATGCATCATCATAATGAGCTCAATGTGACTAAGGAGTTAGCCACGGGATCATGCATTACGGTACAAGTAAAGAGACTTGCTGGTAACGAGATTGAACAAGGTATTGGGATACCGACGATCGAATCTCGGGCAAGTAACATACCGATTGACAAAGGGAATTGTATATGGGATTGATTGAATCCTCGACATCGTGGTTCATCCGATGAGATCATCGAGGAACATGTGGGAGCCAACATGGGTATCCAGATCCCGCTGTTGGTTATTGACCGGAGAGTCGTCTCGGTCATGTCTGCATGTCTCCCGAACCCGTAGGGTCTACACACTTAAGGTTCGGTGACGCTAGGGTTGTAGAGATATTAGTATACGGTAACCCGAAAGTTGTTCGGAGTCCCGGATGAGATCCCGGACGTCACGGGGAGTTCCAGAATGGTCCGGAGGTGAAGAATTATATATAGGAAGTCCAGTTTCGGCCACCGGGAAAGTTTCGGGGGTTATCGGTATTGTACCGGGACCATCGGAAGGGTCCTGGGGGTCCACCGGGTGGGGCCACCTATCCCGGAGGGCCTCATGGGCTGAAGTGGGAAGGGAACCAGCCCTTAGTGGGCTGGGGCGCCCCCCTTGGGCCTCCCCCTGCGCCTAGGGTTGGAAACCCTAGGGGTGGGGGCGCCCCACTTGGCTTGGGGGGCAAGCCACCCCCTTGGCCTCCGCCCCCCCCCCTCAGATGGGATCTCCAGGGGCCGGCGCCCCCCCCCCCAGGACCCCTATAAATAGTGGGGGGAGGGCAGCAGCAAGACAGCCCCTGGCGCCTCCCTCTCCCTCCCGTGACACCTCTCCCTCCCGTTTGCGCTTGGCGAAGCCCTGCCGGGATCCCCGCTACTTCCACCACCACGCCGTCGTGCTGCTGGATCTCCATCAACCTCTCCTTCCCCCTTGCTGGATCAAGAAGGAGGAGACGTCGCTGCTCCGTACGTGTGTTGAACGCGGAGGTGCCGTCCGTTCGGCGCTCGGTCATCGGTGATTTGGATCACAACGAGTACGACTCCATCAACCCCGTTCACTTGAACGCTTCCGCTCGCGATCTACAAGGGTATGTAGATGCACTCCTTCCCTCTCGTTGCTAGTAAACTCCATAGATGGAACTTGGTGATGCGTAGAAAATTTTAAAATTCTGCAACGATCCCCAACAGTGGCATCATGAGCCAGGCCTATGTGTAGTTTCTATGCACGAGTAGAACACAAACTTGTTGTGGGCGTAGATGTTGTCAATTTTTCTTGCCACTACTAGTCTTATCTTGTTTCGGCGGCATTGTGGGATGAAGCGGCCCGGACCGACCTTACACGTACGCTTACGTGAGACAGGTTCCACCGACTGACATGCACTAGTTGCATAAGGTGGCTAGCGGGTGTCTGTCTCTCCCACTTTAGTCGGAACGGATTCGATGAAAAGGGTCCTTATGAAGGGTAAATAGAAATTGGCATATCACATTGTGGTTTTACGTAGGTAAGAAACGTTCTTGCTAGAAACCTGTAGAAGCCACGTAAAAAACATGCAACAACAATTAGAGGACGTCTAACTTGTTTTTGCAGCATGTGCCTTGTGATGTGATATGGCCAAAAGGATGTGATGAATGAGATATATGTGATGTATGAGATTGATCATGTTCTTGTAATAGGAATCATGACTTGCATGTCGATGAGTATGACAACCGGCAGGAGCCATAGGAGTTGTCTTTATTTTTTGTATGACCTGCGTGTCATTGAATAACGCCATGTAAATTACTTTACTTTATTGCTGAACACGTTAGCCATAGAAGTAGAAGTAATCGTTGGCGTGACAACTTCATGAAGACACGATGATGGAGATCATGATGATGGAGATCATGGTGTCATGCCGGTGACGAAGATGATCATGGCGCCCCGAAGATGGAGATCAAAGGAGCAAAATGATATTGGCCATATCATGTCACTATTTGATTGCATGTGATGTTTATCATGTTTTACATCTTATTTGCTTAGAACGACGGTAGTAAGTAAGATGATCCCTTATAATAATTTCAAGAAAGTGTTCCCCCTAACTGTGCACCGTTGCGAAGGTTCGTTGTTTCGAAGCACCACGTGATGATCGGGTGTGATAGATTCTAACGTTCGCATACAACGGGTGTTGACGAGCCTAGCATGTACAGACATGGCCTCGGAACACACGCAATACACTTAGGTTGACTTGACGAGCCTAGCATGTACAGACATGGCCTCGGAACACGGAAGACCGAAAGGTCGAGCATGAGTCGTATAGAAGATACGATCAACATGGAGATGTTCACCGATGTTGACTAGTCCGTCTCACGTGATGATCGGACACGGCCTAGTTAACTTGGATCATGTTTCACTTAGATGACTAGAGGGATGTCTATCTGAGTGGGAGTTCATTGAATAATTTGATTAGATGAACTTAATTATCATGAACTTAGTCTAAAATCTTTACAATATGTCTTGTAGATCAAATGCCCCACGTTGCCCTCAACTTCAATGCGTTCTAGAGAAAACCAAGCTGAAAGATGATGGAAGCAACTATACGGACTGGGTCCGGAACCTGAGGATCATCCTCATAGCTGCCAAGAAAGATTATGTCCTAGAAGCACCGCTAGGTGAAGCACCCATCCCAGAGAACCAAGACGTTACGAACGCTTGGCAGTCACGTGCTGATGATTACTCCCTCGTTCAGTGCGGCATGCTTTACAGCTTAGAACCGGGGCTCCAAAAGCGTTTTGAGAAACACGGAGCATATGAGATGTTCGAAGAGCTGAAAATGGTTTTCCAAGCTCATGCCCGGGTCGAGAGATATGAAGTCTCCGACAAGTTCTTCAGTTGTAAAATGGAGGAAAATAGTTCTGTCAGTGAGCACATACTCAAAATGTCTGGGTTACACAACCGCTTGTCTCAGCTGGGAGTTAATCTCCCGGATGACGCGGTCATTGACAGAATCCTTCAGTCGCTTCCACCGAGCTACAAGAGCTTTGTGATGAACTTCAATATGCAGGGGATGGAAAAGACCATTCCTGAGGTATATTCAATGCTGAAATCAGCGGGGGTGGAGATCAAAAAGGAACATCAAGTGTTGATGGTGAATAAAACCACTAAGTTCAAGAAAGGCAATGGTAAAAAGAACTTCAAGAAGGACGGCAAGGGAGTTGCCGCTCCCGGTAAGCCAGTTGCCGGGAAGAAGCCAAAGAATGGACCCAAGCCTGAGACTGAGTGCTTTTATTGCAAGGGAAGTGGTCACTGGAAGCGGAACTGCCCCAAATACTTAGCAGACAAGAAGACCGGCAACACCAAAGGTATATGTGATATACATGTAATTGATGCATACCTTACCAGTACTCGTAGTAGCTCCTGGGTATTTGATACCGGTGCGGTTGCTCATATTTGTAACTCAAAATAGGAGCTGCGGAATAAACGGAGACTGGCGAAGGACGAGGTGACGATGCGCGTCGGGAATGGTTCCAAGATCGATGTGATCGCCGTCGGCACGCTACCTCTACATTTACCTACGGGGTTAGTTTTAAACCTCAATAATTGTTATTTAGTGCCAGCTTTGAGCATGAACATTGTATCTGGATCTCGTTTAATGCGAGATGGCTACTCATTTAAATCTGAGAATAATGGTTGTTCTATTTATATGAGAGATATATTTTATGGTCATGCCCCGCTGGTCAATGGTTTATTCTTAATGAATCTCGAACGTGATGTTACACATATTCATAGTGTGAATACCAAAAGATGTAAAGTTGATAACGATAGTCCCACATACTTGTGGCACTGCCGCCTTGGTCACATTGGTGTCAAGCGCATGAAGAAGCTCCATGCTGATGGACTTTTGGAGTCTCTTGATTACGAATCATTTGACACGTGCGAACCATGCCTCATGGGTAAGATGACCAAGACTCCGTTCTCCGGAACAATGGAGCGAGCAACCAACTTATTGGAAATCATACATACCGATGTGTGCGGTCCAATGAGTGTTGAGGCTCGCGGAGGCTATCGTTATGTTCTCACTCTCACTGATGACTTGAGTAGATATGGGTATGTTTACCTAATGAAACACAAGTCTGAGACCTTTAAAAAGTTCAAGGAATTTTAGAGTGAGGTTGAGAATCAACGTGACAGGAAAATAAAGTTCTTACGATCAGATCGTGGAGGAGAATATTTAAGTCACGAATTTGGCACACACTTAAGGAAATGTGGAATAGTTTCACAACTCACGCCGCCTGGAACACCTCAGCGAAATGGTGTGTCCGAACGTCGTAATCGCACTCTATTGGATATGGTGCGATCTATGATGTCTCTTACCGATCTACCGCTCTCATTTTGGGGCTATGCTTTAGAGACTGCCGCATTCACTTTAAATAGGGCTCCATCGAAATCCGTTGAGACAACACCGTATGAATTATGGTTTGGGAAGAAACCTAGGCTGTCGTTTCTAAAAGTTTGGGGATGCGATGCTTATGTCAAGAAACTTCAACCTGAAGCTCGAACCCAAATCGGAAAAATGCGTCTTCATAGGATACCCTAAGGAAACCATTGGGTATACCTTCTACCTCAGATCCGAAGGCATCTTCGTTGCCAAGAACGGGTCCTTTCTAGAGAAAGAGTTTCTCTCGAAAGAAATAAGTGGGAGGAAAGTGGAACTTGATGAAGTGATAGTCACCCTTTCAGAACCGGAAAGTAGCACAGCGCGGGAAGATGTTCCTGTGGTGCCTACACCGACTGGGGAGGAAGTTAATGATGATGATCATGAAGCTTCGGATCAAGTTACTGCTGAACTTCATAGGTCCACAAGGACACGTTCCGCACCAGAGTGGTACGGCAACCCTGTCCTGGAAATCATGTTGTTAGACAACGGTGAACCTTCGAACTATGAAGAAGCAATGGCGGGCCCAGATTCCAACAAATGGCTTGAAGCCATGCAATCCGAGATAGGATCCATGTATGAAAACAAAGTGTGGACTTTGACAGACTTGCCCGATGATCGGCGAGCGATAGAAAACAAATGGATCTTTAAGAAGAAGACGGACGCGGATGGTAATGTTACCATCTATAAAGCTCGACTTGTCGCTAAGGGTTATCGACAAGTTCAAGGGGTTTACTACGATGAGACTTTCTCACCCGTAGCGAAGCTGAAGTCCGTCCGAATCATGTTAGCAATTGCCGCATTCTATGATTATGAGATATGGCAAATGGACGTCAAAACGGCATTCCTTAACGGCTTCCTTAAGGAAGAATTGTATATGATGCAGCCGGAAGGTTTTGTCGATCCTAAGAATGCTGACAAAGTATGCAAGCTCCAGCGCTCAATCTATGGGCTGGTGCAAGCATCTCGGAGTTGGAACATTCGCTTTGATGAGATGATCAAAGCGTTTGGGTTTACATAGACTTATGGAGAAGCCTGTGTTTACAAGAAAGTGAATGGGAGCTCTGTAGCATTTCTCTTATTATCTGTGGATGACATACTATTGATGGGAAATGATATAGAATTCTTGGAAAGTATAAAGGCCTATTTGAATAAGTGTTTTTCAATGAAGGACCTTGGAGAAGCTGCTTATATATTAGGCATCAAGATCTATAGAGATAGATCAAGACGCCTCATTGGTCTTTCACAGAGTACGTACCTTGACAAGATATTGAAGAAGTTCAATATGGATCAGTCCAAGAAGGGGTTCTTGCCTGTATTGCAAGGTGTGCAATTGAGCACGGCTCAATGCCCGACCACGGCAGAAGATAGAGAAAAGATGAGTGTCATCCCCTATGCCTCGTCCATAGGGTCTATTGTGTATGCCATGCTGTGTACCAGACCTGATGTAGACCTTGCCGTAAGTTTGGTAGGAAGGTACCAAAGTAATCCCGGCACTGGACAGCGGTCAAGAATATCCTGAAGTACCTGAAAAGGACTAAGGATATGTTTCTCGTATATGGAGGTGACGAAGAGCTCGTCGTAAAGGGTTACGTCGACGCTAGCTTCGACACAGATCTGGATGACTCTAAGTCACAAACCGGATACGTGTATATTTTGAATGGAGGGGCAGTAAGCTAGTGCAGTTGCAAGCAAAGCGTCGTGGCGGGATCTACATGTGAAGCGGAGTACATGGCGGCCTCAGAGGCAGCGCAAGAAGCAATCTGGATGAAGGAGTTCATTATTGACCTAGGGGTGATTCCCAATGCGTCGGGCCCGATGACTCTCTTCTGTGACAACACTGGAGCTATTGCCCTTGCCAAGGAGCCCAGGTTTCACAGGAAGACCAGGCATATCAAGCGTTGCTTCAACTCCATTCGTGAAAGTGTTCAAAATGGAGACATAGATATTTGTAAAGTACATACGGACCTGAATGTAGCAGATCCGTTGACTAAACCTCTCCCTAGAGCAAAACATGATCAACACCAGAACTCTATGGGTGTTCGATTCATCACAATGTAACTAGATTATTGACTCTAGTGCAAGTGGGAGACTGTTGGAAATATGCCCTAGAGGCAATAATAAAATGGTTATTATTATATTTCCTTGTTCATGATAATTGTCTATTGTTCATGCTATAATTGTGTTATCCGGAAATCGTAATACATGTGTGAATACATAGACCACAACGTGTCCCTAGTAAGCCTCTAGTTGACTAGCTCGTTGATCAACAGATAGTCATGGTTTCCTGACTATGGACATTGGATGTCATTGATAACGGGATCACATCATTAGGAGAATGATGTGATGGACAAGACCCAATCCTAAGCATAGCGCAAAGATCGTGTAGTTCGTTTGCTAGAGCTTTTCCAATGTCAAGTATCTTTTCCTTAGACCATGAGATCGTGTAACTCCCGGATGCCGTAGGAGTTCTTTGGGTGTACCAAACGTCACAACGTAACTGGGTGACTATAAAGGTACACTACAGGTATCTCTGAAAGTGTCTGTTGGGTTGACACGGATCGAGACTGGGATTTGTCACTCCGTATGATGGAGAGGTATCTCTGGGCCCACTCGGTAATGCATCATCATAATGAGCTCAATGTGACTAAGGAGTTAGCCACGGGATCATGCATTACGGTACGAGTAAAGAGACTTGCCGGTAACGAGATTGAACAGGGTATTGGGATACCGACGATCGAATCTCGGGCAAGTAACATACCGATTGACAAAGGGAATTGTATATGGGATTGATTGAATCCTCGACATCGTGGTTCATCCGATGAGATCATCGAGGAACATGTGGGAGCCAACATGGGTATCCAGATCCCGCTGTTGGTTATTGACCGGAGAGTCGTCTCGGTCATGTCTGCATGTCTCCCGAACCCGTAGGGTCTACACACTTAAGGTTCGGTGACGCTAGGGTTGTAGAGATATTAGTATGCGGTAAACCCAAAGTTGTTCGGAGTCCCGGATGAGATCCCGGACGTCACGAGGAGTTCCAGAATGGTCCGGAGGTGAAGAATTATATATAGGAAGTCCAGTTTCGGCCACCGAGAAAGTTTCGGGGGTTATCGGTATTGTACCGGGACCACCGGAAGGGTCCCGGGGGTCCACCGGGTGGGGCCACCTATCCCGGAGGGCCTCATGGGCTGAAGTGGGAAGGGAACCAGCCCTTAGTGGGCTGGGGCGCCCCCCTTGGGCCTCCCCCTGCGCCTAGGGTTGGAAACCCTAGGGGTGGGGGGCGCCCCACTTGGCTTGGGGGGCAAGCCACCCCCCTTGGCCTCCGCCCCCCCTCAGATGGGATCTCCAGGGGGCCGGCGCCCCCCCCCCCAGGACCCCTATAAATAGTGGGGGGAGGGCAGCAGCAAGACAGCCCCTGGCGCCTCCCTCTCCCTCCCGTGACACCTCTCCCTCCCGTTTGCGCTTGGCGAAGCCCTGCCGGGATCCCCGCTACTTCCACCACCACGCCGTCGTGCTGCTGGATCTCCATCAACCTCTCCTTCCCCCTTGCTGGATCAAGAAGGAGGAGATGTTGCTGCTCCATACGTGTGTTGAACGCGGAGGTGCCGTCCGTTCGGCGCTCGGTCATCGGTGATTTGGATCACGACGAGTACGACTCCATCAACCCCGTTCACTTGAACGCTTCCGCTCGCGATCTACAAGGGTATGTAGATGCACTCCTTCCCTCTCGTTGCTAGTAAACTCCATAGATGGATCTTGGTGATGCGTAGAAAATTTTAAAATTCTGCAACGATCCCCAACAGTAGGCCTCTCCCACCATCTTCGAGAAGCAACTCCATCACCCATCCAGCACTCTACCCCTCTCCCTCCCTCTCCCTCCCTCTCTCTCTCCTCTCTCTCTCTCTGTCCCATCATATTTCCCGTCCTTCAGTTATGTGTGGATGTCGACCGATCTCCCTCAAGACATAGCTGGGTCTCTCCTTCTCAACACATATACGAGTCGTTCTACCTCTATAGTTAGGCCTATGCCTACCCCTCCCCCCACCCCCCCTCCCCCCCACACACACCGATACATCGAGCGCTCTAGTCATGTCTCCCTGCCACACACAAACTTGACATGTGCCCTCTAACGTTCCGGTAGGCCAGTCACCCTATATCTTTGACTTGCACACACACACAATTTCGATGGCTCTCTTCATCGATCTCGCACCCACCCACTTGATCCTCTCTTCGACTCTATCGATAGCTATGACCGCTCCCTCTGTTCTCGTGGATTGCCTGACCCTCTATGTATGATATGGATAGGCCTCCATTTCACACACATTGCATGCAAAATTTTGTTTGAGATGTCATCGACACATATTCCCACAAATAATTCACGAAATCAACCCCCCACCCCACCCCCACCCCAAAACAAAAAACACTCACGAACGCGGTTTGTATCTCTCACACACACCCACATAGGTGGGAGACGTGCACGAAGAGAAGAGGTACATGCATGGCGCACGTACTCCCGTCTCTTTCCCAACCACACCCACGCGGGTACATGGTGGACCTCATTTCTGTACAAAAAGGGCAGCCCACGTGGTAATTTGGCACGTGTACTGGTTGTCCACTTGGTGGAGGGAGGATCGTCTACCACGGGTGAACAAACAAATTGCGACTTGGCGTGTTATGTTAAAAAAAGAGGCAAACCATGTGGGGCCTACCTTAGAGGCAAGGCTCTATACACTGGAGTACTTTTGATGTGTCCCGTCAACTCGCAGAACGAGGAGAAGCTTCCTCAGTACGTCGTCTCCCCCGCCCATGGGCGCGGTGGCTCGCAGGATGAGGTGAAGCTTGCTCCGCCTTACGCCCGCTCCCTCGCCCATGCGCGCGGTGGCTCGCAGGAGGAGGAGAAAAATTTACTACTCCCTCCGTTTACTCCTCGTCCCTACTACCTTGGTTATAGAGATTATATCATATTGTTTGGAATATATATGCCCTTTAGTAGATTTCAATATGAACTACTAGTACATACTCCAAACACTGATGTATATATACGTATTTTAGAGTGTAGATTCACTCATTTTGCTCCGCATGTAGCACTCTCCCTCGCCCCTCGACCCTCGCCCACATGGTGGACGTGCAGCAATTCATTCGGTCTCATATAGCCAGAACGATATATACTGCACTACCATTATTGCTCGACTTCCCGAAGAGGCGAAGAGCCAATCGCAAGGTTAATATTTTGGAGATGCCAAGCGCAAGGTTATAGGAGAACGAGTAGTAGGTGCCGCGTCATTTATAAATGAAGTTTTTTTTCTTCAGTGGCACGTACACAATATGATAGGTTCATATGGAGAGAAAAGGAAACCGCTCCACTATATACATAGTCAGGACGGGCCAGCCTACACGGTTGCTTGCTGGGGTTGCTCTCTTCACACTCTCACGCACAAAACGACTGTGGCCACATCTCTAACATCCCGGCGGATCACGTCCGCTTGGGGAAGGGGTGGATGCTTAGTGTAGATGCGGTGGCCGTCGCCGACGGCGAAAACCCACTGTCGGCACGTCCCGATCAGGGGTCCCCGCCGTTCTCTCTCACAAAGCCGGTGAGGTTGCCTTCGTCCCTTGCTCACTGCCGCGACGTGGGCAGTTGCCGCCTCCCGCCGCCCTCCTCGAGGTTGAGCTACGTCCCTCAGGTACAACTCCCTTTACAGCCGGCTTGCACCACTGCTCCAGCTGCCCACATCACTCCCTGTGGATATTTCTCTACTTCTTTGCCCCGCACATACCTCTACTGGCTTCTACGTACTGTATTTGTGATGAGTTTATGTCTCATCAACTAGTCCCAGTAATCTTATTCTAATCACGCTTCTTCAATTTCTTTGCCACACGGATGCTCATCTCGATTTTGGTGAAACTGCACAAAATGATCCGATGGTCAAAAGGTTGCAAACTTCATTTATTAGGAAGCTCGAACATTGCCAGCAAATTGAAGCCTGGTCAGGGTTCACGGTTCAAGGGCTAGGGACTGCATGGATCGTTTTTTTCTTTAGCTGCCTCTGTTCCAAAATAAGTGTCAACTTTAGTAGTAGTACAACTTTGTACTAAAGTTTGCACAAAGTTGAGACACTTATTTTGGAACGGAGGGAGTACATATTTGCTATGATCTGTCAATCATTGAGATGCAATAGCATGCATGTTAGTCTCCTTTGTATTTGATGAAATGTTGCAACGGGCAACCTTGGACGCAAGATACATGTAACAGAAGCTGGAAGCTTCATAGCATTGTACAAATTTATCTCGCTGATAAATTACAGTACGTACTATACTAGTACTTCCTTCGTTCCTAAATATAAGTCTTTGTAGAGATTTCACCATGAACCACATGCGGATGTATATAGATGCATTTTAAGTGTAGATTCATTCATTTTGTTCCGTATGTAGTGGAATCTCTACAAAGACTTATCTACTAGTAATAGCTAGCCCCCACTACTAGGGATTCTCTATCCTCTCCTTGAGCCACATCATCAAAATTGATGTAGCCGTTAGATGAAGTAAATCAGTCCATAATAGCTGTCTGATCTAGACGTTGAGAGGCTCTGCACTAAGCCACATGCAAGCATGCAGAAATACCGTGGCACATGCATGTGAGTGGGTTTTAAATCACATCAACATGTCTGCATGCAAGCATGCACCGGTAGCATGCATGTAAGTGAGCTTTTAAGTCCCATTAACATGTCAAAAAGAAAAATATAATCCCATTATGCAGTAGGAGTTGGCTGATCTTTTTTCCTTACGTGGGATGGTCTAAATGATGATGGGAGTTTATTTAGTTTGGCTACCACATTTGTCATGCGGTTATAGAGTTTTTTTAGTTCTATGAAATCGATAATTTTGCGCAGAGAGATATACCGCTGTTCCGCGGCAACGCGCGGGGACTCATCTAGTAATATTTAGGAACGGAGGGAGTACTATGTAAAGAGTTAGGTGTCGCACGGTGATAGTGTGAGGTGGGCCATGTAATCACTGAGCCTGCGTGTTTTCACTGCTCTTGCACGCCTCCGCTGTAAGAATGGAGAAAATTGTAATCTAGTAGTAGTACCTCCTTTCGCCGAAAGCGTGGGACATCCAGCAGTCCTACCACCTCAGTAATAAAGACCAATGAGCCGTCAAATCACATAGACCCAGCAGTAAGTTGGACGGACGAAGCAACCATCACTCTTGCGCCAGTGAGAGGTCGCGTCCGCTCTGCCCGGGCATGAATGTGGCACCGATTCTTTGGAGCAGCGCTGACCGTTTCGGGCGGGAAGAGCGCGCGAGCGATGGAGGGGCTTTGGGTGGGCCAGGCTGGTCAGGAGCGGGCGTCGCAGCTGTCCGCATGTCCCTACCGGACACGCCCGGAAACGAGAGGATGCACCGACTCTCGCGGCTAAAATCGTACACTACACAACATCTCTCTGTAGGAGTAGGTCGATATGTCGCTCTCTCTAACACACACATGCTGTTAAACACACACACACACGCACGCACACGCACGCACCTTGGTCCCGTTGCACCTTCTAACGTGACTTATTACACCTAGACGGAGGGAGTAATAAGTATACGAGATACGGTGGCACACTCTTAAGTCGAATACAAGTGCCCAAAATTTGTGTGCATGTTATAATAAGGATTCACTTAAAATAGTACGTGAGCGAACAGAGGGATCAATTGGACAGTGTTCCCGAGCAGTAGCGAGATGTGTGAGGTAAGATACACCGCTGGCGCTTTTAATTTTTCTTATTAATTTGTTTGTTTCACCCTCTGACTGGTGGGACCCAACGTACTACGTGGAGAGAGGTAAGGTGACTAAGGCTGCATTATTTCTGCACCACTGTGGATAGTCTTACCACCAAAGCCACATGACACGATTATGATTGAAATCCCAATGACTCCCACACACACAAAAAAAACACGGCATGCTTGTCACACGAATGCAGGAATGTATAAAAGGTTATTTCCCTCTCGTTAAACATAACGAGAGGGTTGTGTAGCTGGTTAGCCTGTTCGCTCATCAAACTTGAGGTCTCGGGTTCGATAACTACACTTGAGCATAATTTGTGCCAGGAGGATTCTTTGACTGGTCAGAATGTTTTCTAGGGTTTGCACGCTTCACACTCTCTCTCCAGTATATATATACACGCTGGAGCCTCAGCGCTTGTAGTTGCTCTCTTCACACTCTCTCGCCCTCAGCGCTTGTAGTTGCTCTCTTCACACTCTCTCACCCTCTCCAGATCTAAACAAGACTTCATTGGCCTCTCTCTCCCCTCACTTCTGCTCAAAGAGCTGGCAGGATCCGTCCGCCGGGAAGGGAAGGAGGCTTAATGATGTCGCCGTCGGCGAGGGACTACCGGCGCAGCTGTTCACTTTCCACCCAGCGGCGGCGCGGGAGGGCCTCCGACCCCTTCTTCTTCGCCGCCGTCCCGTCGCCCACCGAACCACGCCCCAAGAACCTTAAGGTATAATTTACTTACTCCACATGCATTGCTCTAGCTGCATGTATACCATGAATCTAGGACGTGGTTCAAAGAGGAAAGGAGTGGGGGAAAGTAGTGGGAAAAGTTGTATATAGCATGAATCTAGGACGTGGTTCAAAGAGGAAATGAAGGGGGAAAGTTGTATAGCATGAATCTAGGACGTGGTTCAAAGAGGAAAGGAATGGGGGAAAGTAGTGGGGAAAGTTGTATCGCATAAATCTAGGACGTGGTTCAAAGAGGAAAGGAAGGGGCGAAAGTACTAGTTCAAAAAGGAAAGGAAGGGACAAGGCAGTAGAGTTTGAGCAGGACTAGATTTGTTGCGCTCACATAGGGAAAGGTGTCTAAAGATAACAAAACTGGGACCAACACAAATATGCTCCTTGGTTGTTTGTTCTTTGTTGCAACAGACTGTGCATGACCACAGTACATCGGTAGATGCACATGGTGCTGGTGCGTCCACTGTCCCGTGCAACTCATTAGTTGTTGTTAATCTAAGGCCCTATTTGGTTAAAAACTCCCTAGTCCCTACCTGCTTGGTTCCAGGGACTAAACATGGACTAGAGGTTATTAAATGACATGCTAAAATACCATGTTACCCCTAGTAATGAACTAATAGAGACAAGGTGCGATGCGTGGCAGGGGCAACTGTTGGAAAAAGTCCCAAAAAGACTCCCTCGGGGTCTTCTTTCTTTAGTCCCAAATGCGCACTTTTAGTCCCTAAAACTCCCTCTTGTTTGGTTTAGATGGGACTGACACGGAGATTTTTTAGTCCCTACACCAAAATGTCCCTGTAAACAAACACCCTCTAATAATGCCGCTGGAAAATTGATGCAATGCCACAGTTAAAAGCAAATTACATGTTTAACGAATTTTATTGTTAATATAATCTCTATGTTAATATTAATCAATGCCACCGTTTGAGAAATGCTATTGTCTTGCTTTCTTTCCCATTTAGATAAGGTAGATGCTTCTTTTTGTTGGCTTCTGTGTCATCCACCGTTATTGACCACTAATTGTTTCCTTTGCACCTCGTTGTAAACAGGGTTATCTACTTCACCTCGTTGCCATTGTGACCTTTTGTTGCACTGCACAAAACACTTTTGTTTTAAGAGTGTTTTGTGCAGTTCAACCAAAATGTCACACCGACAATGTTGCTTGATTGCTTGATCTTAGTGGAACTGCACAAGAGGAGATCTTACTTCCTATCCGTTAAGGCGAATTTGGTTCAGATCTTCTTCTTGTGAGTTCTTTGAATTCCGCATCATGAGAGGTCGGTACTAGCCTTCTTTCACATGATTCTACAGTGTGCTTTCATATGTTGTGCTACTTGTATGATAATGTTGCTTGATTTTAGTTAACTGCACAAATGGAGACAAGACTTCCAATCTGTATGTGCACCGTAATATCCCATTGAGGTAAGATAAGGATATTTCACAACTGCTGGCCTGTATTTTGCCACTTTCATCAGAAAATTAAGTTTAGTACTATACTTGTGCTCCCTAATTGACATGCCAAATCTTACATTGAAGGCGAAGCTTGTCTGTTATTGAACCAAGTGATGAAGGGGAAGAACAAGCGGAAGAAAAACAAAAATCAACTCCCAGTGATGTAATGAAGCACTGGAACTGTGATGACACAAGTAATGATATAGTTTTGCATCTTAATTTATTGCTATGGCTGGAACGAGCAATTGTTTTGCCACTGATTTGATGCCACTCTTAATGTAATATGTAATTATCTCTACTTGTGTAAACAGGGATCTTCTTTGAAGATACCATATATTTTAGTGGAACTCCACAAGAAGATGTTGGAAACATTAAACTAATCGAGGAGTATATAGTAAGCATGGCCACCACCGTAGATAGCAACAGATGGTTCCGGAGAAGTGCTTCATCTGTATGCTCTACACAATAAGCCTCCTGACAAAGGTTGGTACTCGCCCATTGATTTCATCCATATGATTGAGCTTTGTCATCTCTATTGGTGTTGTGCTACTGTTTAGATACTGTCATGAAAAAGTGGTATTGTCCTTGAGAAGTGCTTCATCTGTGCTCTGTTTTAAATATTTCCTTTCCTTTTTTTCGAGCAAACAGGGATGCTAGCATTTAGTAGTCCTCTTGTCTTTGCACAACAGGATCATCTTCCTCTGAAGAAGAATATGGAGTACGTGAAGTGACTAGTTCCGATTATGCCAGGATGAAGAAGCCCTGTCTATCTTCTCATCAGAAGGAGTAGTTGAAGGATGGTTACATTACTCCCCACAAGACCAAACTAACTTCAGCTCAGAAGGACTGACAAATCTCCATATTTTTGCTGTGATGCGTGAGTACAATGTTGTTCTAGGATTCTTTCTGGTGAGTTCCATTTTTCTAAAAGTGTGCTCTACATGGACCATGTATGTGCCTGTTGAAACTGTCAATTCATAGTACAGTTTGCTTTATACTAATCACTTTTTTGTATTTGTGCAAACAGGGGTGCTCAGCTTGATTTCAATGGGAACTGCACAAAATGTTCATGAATACATCGAATCATTCATTTCCACCACAAGAAAGGAGGTGCCCATAAGTTCAAGGCGTTGCAACATATAAGGGCGAAATCATACAAGCTATGTGCGAATTTGGTTGATTTTGGTGGAACTGCACAAAAAGAACAGCTGGTTTATTTAGCACGAGGTGCCATGTCAATGTCCGAACTGATGGCAAACCCTGCCCATTCCACAATCGTAGGCATTTGATATTTTGGAATGGGACAACCTTGTCAAATGTTGCTCATTGATTTTAGCAAGACATGCGTTTGATATTTTCGAATGGGACGCCCTTTGCTGTCAGCAGCGTCGATCAATTTTTTCTTTATTCTTTAGTTGTGAAGTAAATATTGCCTCTGACATGTGAGTCGCTGAGATGCATAATCATCGATTGTTTTGAATGTTCTCTATGAATTGTCAGGCCTGTGTGTTTGATTGCAATGTACAGAAACGCTAAAAAGCTGCTCAAACTCTTTGTACTCCTTCTGTTCCTTTGTACTTCGCACATTGTGAAAGTGCATACTTTTTTGTATAAGATTGGTCAAAGTAGAGATACTTTGACTGCAGACAAAACTTGTATGCACGGCTAGAAAGGACCGGAGGGAGTACATGTGAAACTGCTGCAAACGAGGTGATCACCCTGGGAATAATGCTAGTACGTATTGTTTTGCATGTTCATCCAATGCCAGTGATACAGGAATTCGAACTAATCAAAATAAATTCATTCATACACGGTCGGATTTCATATAAACATGCCGGATTTCATTACATTTCATACATTCTTCAACTAAAAAGGGGTGCGCTGGAGGTATAATTAATTAACCGAAGCTACCCACCTGTGTCCCGCTGAGCCGAACAGAAGCTTCAGTGACTTAACTCCAGGTGCAGTTGCGTAACTGACATGTGGCCTGTTGGGCCCATGTGTCAGTCAGCCAACTGCACCAGCAGTTAAGTAGAAGCAGCGTTCTTCTCCAGCACAGCTCTCCGACTCCACGTCGCCGCCAAGAAGCTAACCGGCCGTTAATGGTCAACCCGCCTAGCTTGGCTTCAACCGGAGGGTAGCAGCGGTGGCCTTACTTGGACCCGAGCGGCGGCGACCTACCGTGTTCTACTCTTCCTCGTTCTCTGTGTGGTGCGGCCTCGTTGGCAGCGGGGCGGGGCCTCGGCGGAGCCGGCGATGTCCTCTGTCTCGTTGCTGGCGGGCGGCGCCTTAGTGGAGCGGTGGAAATCCTCCCCCACGTTGCCGGCAGGGTGGGGCCTCGGCTGAGCCGGCGATGTCCTCTGCCTCGTTGTTGGCGGGGCGGGGCCTCGGCGGAGCCGGAGGTGTCCTCTGCCTCGTTGTTGGCACCGCGGGGCCTCGGCGGAGTAGGGCCTCGTCGACGCCAGCGGAGCGGGGACTCGTTGGAGCCAGCATTGTCCTCTGCCTCGTCCTCGGTCTCGCCAAACAGCGCCTCGCCCGCTTCATCGCCCTCTTTGCTAGCCTCTTTGTAGGCGGCCGCAGCCTCCGCCACCCACATGCGGTACCTCCAGCGCTCGAGGCGGCCCTTGCGGGCGAAGTGGTACGAGTCGAGCAACGCCTCCTGCTCCGCCCGCTCCGCGGCGATCTGCTCCTCCACTTGCAGGTGCTCCTGGAGGAGATGGTGGTTGTAGGCGGCATCGGCCTGCGCCTCCCGGAACTGCTCCTCACGCATCTGCCTCACCCTGTCCATATATTGGGCACGGGCCTCGCTGATGATCATGGTGCAATGCACCGGCGAGGATGGCGCGGAGGAGGGGGTTGGTGCCAGATCGTTGACTACCATGTTCTCCATTGGGACGTCGTCGTCCTCCGGCTGCCTGCCGGCCAGCCGGTCGGCAGCAATGGCTGCCATCTCCTTGTGGTCCATCGTCCGCCCGTCCCGAAGAGCGCTGGAGCGCGAGGAAGCCATGGTGGGTAGTAGTGGTGTGGACAGGAGAAAGGGAACGGATGCGGATGACTGCGGCTATGGCCGGCGCAGCAGTTTATATAGCAATGGTGGTCGGGCGGAGGGACGGACGTGTGGCGCCGGAGTAGCCGCCTCGGCAACCGCGTATCATTAATGTGGGCGGCAGATGGACGGATGGACGACACTTGTGTCGTTTGAAGGCGGAGCAATCGCCTGCACCGGGAAGCGGGGCGGGCGGCGCTGACTATTTCGGGCGGAAAGCGCACGCGGGCGAGGAGATGACTTTACTTGGAGAGGATGACAATGGGGACCCACCAGGTCCATAGCCTCACGTATGCAAGTGCCTCCTTATTATATATATATATATAACTATAATTTATTTTGCTTCCTCCTGGTTTCCTGACGTCACGGTCCCACACCATTGTCAACCTATGTAGTAGTCAATAAACAAGAGAATTGCACAAGAAGCGGCCGACAGCTGGGACCAAGCAGCTCGAGCAGTATTTGTGTTTTTGAGGTGTGAGCACTGCAGAGTTTTTCGATGTTTAGCCCAGATATTAATTTTTCTCCTCTGAACAACAACGAAAACATCGCTGCAGGTATTAACTGGGCAGGCTGTGGCCCGTCTAGCCCAGGCCAGATATCCAGCCCAGATATTAATTTTTTTCAAGCTGAAAATGGCTAGCCCAGCTATACTTTTTTTAGGAATACCCAGGCAAGGTCAAGTTGTTATTCTCCGCCCCGCTGGGCTGCAAATCTTTCCTAGGAGGGATGCATTAGGCTTAACAAGAAAATGGGCTTTAAGAAATAATAAATGGGATGTAATTATAAAAACTGGGCAGTAACTATAAAAAAATGCACCAAATACGTGATTACTTTATAAAATATTATTTTTGGATATTGAAAATTTTAATTTCATTAATTGTTGCGAGCGCAATGTTTTGTTGGATTTTTACGTAATATAAATTTATATTGAAATTGTATTTAATCTGACTAGAAATTCCGGGATAAAAATATTTCAGATCCCATCAAAATGTGGGAAATTTTATTGAATTCTGTTTTGAACGGTTGGTTGAAATGGGTTGTACTTTTAACAAACTGTAAATGGGCTGTAGTAAATTCCATTAGAATTCAAAAATGGGCTACACATTCTTACAAATCTCAAATGGGCTATAAGTTCTCTGCCACACACTTCTGGCCTTACTAAGTTGACGCGTCCCCTAAAAAAACAGAGTTGACGCGTATGCAAGGCTTTGTCAACTTATAGTCAACACACGGTTCTAGCAGCAGTGGCCGTTGGATGTCCATCCAACGGATGCCGTGCTTCTTCTTCAATCTCGGATATTCTAGCTTCACCCGCCCAAAAAATGATTCCTCCCCCTGACATCTAGGGCGCACCGTTTCGGAAGCTGACCTGTGGGCCTACTAAGTTGACGTACCAAGGGCTTTGTCAACTTAGTCAATATAAACGATTCTAGCTGCAGTGACCGTACGATGTCCATCCAACGGCCGCCGTGCTTCTTCAACCTCTGGTCTTCTTGCTCCAGCCGCCCAAAGCAGCGCCGGTCGTGCCGCCTGCTCCTGCCTCCCGTGGCCGGCTGTGCTGCCGCGGAGGCCTCACCGCCCCCTACCACTCCCACCGCTGGCCAGGCCATCCCTCCACTCACCCACACCCCCTGTTATTCTGCGGCGATGGCAGCGCAGCCGAACCAGTGAACCCTCGTACTCCTCTCCGCGTGTGCATCCACTGTCGCGTCTTCCTCGGCTCCGCGTCGTCCCCTTCCTAGGCCTCGCCGTCATCCACCGCCCTGGTGCTCTCGGCGCGGCGTGGTCAACGTGGTGAAGGAACGACTTCCATCGGACGTGGACTATATGTGTAGAGGCTGACAACTGGGTCCACGGCAGTCGCAAGGAAGTGCCTCCTTATTACGCGCAAAATAATTATTCCTCCATCTGACAGCGGGGACCCACCGGACGGGCCACCGTATTTTGCGGAAAAAAATGATTAGCCCCCTAACTGCTGGGACCCACGAGCTACATCTTCGCACGCAAGGAAGTGCGTCCGGGAAAAAAAACGATTCGCCCCCCTGACTGCTGGGACCCACCAGCTACATCTTCGCACGCAAGGAAGTGCGTCCGGAAAAAACGATTCGCCCCCCGACTGCTGGGACCCACCAGCTACACCTTCGCACGCAAGGAAGTGCGTCCGGGCAAAAAAAAAGATTCGCCCCCTGACTGCTGGGACCCAGCAGCTACACCTTCGCACGCAAGGAAGTGCGTCCGGGCAAAAAAAACAAAACGATCCGCACCCCTGACTGCTGGGACCCACCAGCTACATCTTCGCAGGCAAGGAAGTGCCTGACAGTCAGGACCCACCTGGTCGAAGCGTACGTAGCGTTGTCATTCTGGTCGCGAACGTGTACGTACATACTGGTCGATGTAGAGGCGCGTACGTGTCATAGTAGAGGCGCGCACATGTCATAGTAGAGGCGCGCACGTAGCATGTACACGTACGTACAGCGGCCAGGGTGCAAGAAAGAAAATACGGCCACGTATGTGTACATACGGGCAGGGTCTCGAACGCCTACTCGCACATACGTACGGCCAGGGCTCGTGTACATGGCTGGGTCGGAACGGAGAAACAACGTCGTCGTCGTGTTCATGGGGAGGCAATGGAATGTGTCATGTTCATGGGGAGGCAATGGAATGTGTCATGTTCATGGGTAGGCAACGGAATGCGTCGTGTTCATGGGGAGGCAACAGAATGCGTCGTGTTCATCGGGAGGCAACGGAATGCGTCGTGTTCATCGGGAGGCAACGGAACGCGTGGGAGCCAACCGGCTGGGTCGGAACGGAATGCGTGGTCGTGTTCATCGGGAGGGCTTGGACGGAACAGGCGATGGAAACGAGGCCTGGCGTACCGCAGAACGGAGGAAACGGACCTCCTACATTCGGAACGGGGTCCTGTTGATCGGAAGGGGTCTGGCGTACCGCAAAACGGAGGAAACGGACCTCCTACGGTCGAAACAGGGGTCCTGTTGATCGGGAGGGGTGTGGCGTACCGCAAAACGGACGAAACGGACCTCCTACGGTCGAAACGGGGGTCCTGTTGATCGGGAGGGGTGTGGCGTACCACAAAACGGACGAAACGGACCTCCTACGGTCGAAACGGGGGTCCTGTTGATCGGGAGGGGTGTGGCGTACCGCAAAACGGACGAAACGGACCTCCTACGGTCGAAACGGGGGTCCTGTTCATCGGGAGGGGTGTGACGTACCGCAAAACGGGACACCACGGGATACTGTTCATCTCCACCGTCGACCTCCTCTAGCCTCCATGGGCTACCGTCGACCTCCTCCAGCCTCCACGGGCTACCGTCGACCTCCTCCAGCCTCCACGGGCTCCTGTTCATCCAGCCTCCACCGCGCGCTACTCCACCGGCTACTGTTCAACCACCCCTCCACGGGCACCCCTCCATCGTCTAATGTTCATCCAGCCCTCCACACCACGGGGTCCTGTTCAACCACCCCTCCACGGGCACCCCTCCACCATCTACTGTTCATCCAGCCCTCCACCACACCACGGGGTCCTGTTCATCCAGAGGCAATGCCACCGCTCACTGTTCATCCAACCCCCCCCCCCCCCCCCCGCAACGCTCACTGTTCATCCAATCGATCGGCTTCAGTTAGCAGCAGTAGCGAAGGAATCGCTCGATCGGGTTCAGTTAACAGCCATCGATCGATCGCTCGGGTTCAGTAACACGTAGCCTGCAGTGCAATCGCTCGGGTTCAGTTAGAGCCCAACGCCTCGCTCGGGTTCAGTTAGAGCCAACGCCTCGCACACACGCGTGTACGTATACAAGAGAAACGCGCATCGCTCGGCCCTCGACCTCCCACCGTAACCGGGAACTCCCCGAAATTTTCCTCCCCCTCGCTTCTACCACGGTTTTTCCCGTCATGGACGGCCCAAAGAATGTCATGCAGCTGCGTCTCCGGCCCGCCCAGGACGAAAAGCCCATTTTCTGTCATGATTTTTTGTCATAGAAGTAGGAGCCCACCACATCTATGATGATACCGGGTTTTGTCACAATTATCGTCATAGAAGTGTCATATGTATGACAGGAAATTTTTTCGTTCGGCCCAAAATGTCACGGATGTGTCTTTTTTTTGTAGTGCAAGTGGAGCAAAGTGGTACTTGTGATGTAGGTGATGAAATTCCTCCCCAAGCCATAAGAAGAATGGGTGTTGGCTTTATCCTACCCATTGAGGAACCCCTTGTGTCTGAAGGAGGAGGACAATGTTCCACTCAAGTGGAACCATCACCAACTCAAGACCCATACGCTTCCGAAGAACAAAGTGAAGGCCCTCAACCTCATGAACAAGATCAAGGGCAAGATCAACCTCAAGATGGTGGTGAACCACCAAGTGATGCCCAAGATCAAGTTCTCTCCTCCGAGCTAGTTCAAGATCAAGAACAAGCTCAAGACGACGCTCAAGATGATCAAGTTTCCACTCCTCAACTCACTCCTAAGGAGGAATTGGAGCGTCGTGCCGCTAAGATTGCATCCAAGCTCTCCACCAAAGATCATCTCATGACAAATGTGCTTGGAAGCTTAAGGAAGGGGGTAAGCACTCATAGACAATTAGCAAACTATTATGAACATCACGTGTTTGTCTCTTGTGTTGAACCCCAAAAGGTCTATGAGGTGCTCGAGGATCCGGATTGGCTTAATGCCATGCATGAAGAACTCAACAACTTCAAGCACAACAAGGTGTGGAGATTGGTGCCAAGGCCAACGGGGAACCATAATGTCACTGGAACCAAGTGGATATTCAAGAACAAGCAAGATGCTCGTGGAATTTTAGTTCGCAACAAGGCTCGTTTGGTAGCACAAGGCTACTCCCAAGTCGAGGGTATCGACTACGGTGAAACCTTTGCTCCCGTTGCTCGCCTTGAATCCATTCGTTTGTTGATTGCTTATGCTTCTCATCATAACTTTAAGTTGCAACAAATGGATGTGAAGAGTGCTTTTCTTAATGGTCCTATTAATGAGTTGGTGTATGTCAAGCAACCCCCCGGGTTCGAGGATCCCTATTTTCCCGATCATGTGTACCAACTCGATAAGGCACTCTATGGCCTTAAACAAGCCCCACGTGTGTGGTATGACCACCTTACCAAGTTGTTGCAAGATCGTGGTTTTGAAATTGGGAAAATCGACCCCACTCTTTTTACTAAGAAGGTCAAAGGGGAGTTGTTTGTGTGCCAACTATATGTTGATGATATTATCTTTGGTTCCCCTAACAAAGCTTTCAATGAGGAATTTGCCGCTCTCATGACCTCCAAGTTCAAGATGTCCATGATGCGAGAGTTGAAATTCTTTCTCGGGTTCGAAGTCAAGCAAAGAAGAGAAGGAACCTTCATCAACCAAGACAAATACACTCAAGACATGCTCAAGAGATTCAAGCTAAGTGATGTCAAGCCGGCTTCCACTCCAATGCCCGTCAAATGCCAACTTGACATAGATCCCAATGGTAAAGCGGTGGATCAAAAGGTATATCGCTCCATGATTGGCTCCTTGCTCTACCTTTGTGCATCTAGACCGGATATCATGTTGAGTGTGGGAATTTGTGCATGGTTTCAAGCCGCACCTAAGGAAAGCCACTTTGTGGCGGTCAAGCGAATCTTTTGATATTTGGCTCATACCCCAAACTTTGGCTTATGGTATCCAAGAGGATCTAACTTCAACCTTATGGGCTATTCGGACTCCAATTGGGCGGGAGACAAAGTGGATAGGAAGTCCACTTCCGGAGGGTGCCAATTCCTTGGTTGTTCTTTGGTGAGTTGGTCTTCCAAGAAGCAAAGTTGTGTGTCTCTCTCGTCCACCGAAGCGGAGTATGTGGCCGCCGGTAGTTGTTGTGCACAACTTCTATGGATGAGGCAAACTTTAAAGGATTACAGTGTCATTTGTGACAAAGTGCCTCTTTGGTGTGACAATGAAAGTGCCATCAAGATTTCTCTCAACCCGGTTCAACACTTCAAGACGAAGCATATTGAGATTCGGTATCACTTCATCCGGGATCACATTAGGCGAGGGGAGATCGAGCTCAACTATGTCAACACTCATGATAACCTTGCAGATATTTTCACAAAGCCCTTGGATGAAGCAAGATTTTGCGAGTTAAGGCATGAGCTAAATATCATTGATTCAAGCAATGTTGCTTGAACCCTTGCACACCCCACCATACTCAACTTGTTATCTTGTTTAGGTGTAGGCATGGACATAGGGGGAGTGTTGTTCTCTCAATGAACTCTCCCTCCCCCCATTATGCATAAATTGATCAACTCTTTCACATTAGCCATTGTTGATGCTACTTGTGCTTCAAAGACGAGTTTTGGTCATGGGCCCTAATACGTCTCCATCGTATCTACTTTTCCAAACACTTTTGCCCTTGTTTTGGACTCTAACTTGCATGATTTGAATGGAACTAACCCGGACCGACGCTGTTTTCAGCAGAATTGCCATGGTGTTATTTTTGTGCAGAAATATAAGTTCTCAGAATGACCTGAAACTTCACGGAGAATATTTTTGGAATATATAAAAATACTGGCGAAAGAATCAAGACCAGGGGGCCCACACCCTGTCCACGAGGGTCGGGGCGCGCCTACCCCCCTGGGCACGACTCCCTACCTCGTGGGCCCCCTGAGGCTCCACCGACCTCAACTCCAACTCCATATATTCGCTTTCGGGGAGAAAAAAATCAGAGAGAAGGATTCATCGCGTTTTACGATATGGAGCCGCCGCCAAGCCCTAATCTCTCTCGGGAGGGCTGATCTGGAGTCTGGTCGGGACTCCAGAGAGGGGACTCTGTCGTTGTCATCATCATCAACCTTCCTCCATCACCAATTTCATGATGATCACCGCCATGCGTGAGTAATTCCATCGTAGGCTTGCTGTACGGTGATGGGTTGGATGAGATTTATCATGTAATCGAGTTAGTTTTGTTAGGGTTTGATCCCTAGTATCCATTATGTTCTGAGATTGATGTTGTTGTGACTTTGCTATGCTTAATGCTTGTCACTAGGGCCCGAGTGCCATGATTTCAGATCTGAACTTATTATGTTTTCCTGGATATATGTGAGTTCTTGATCCTATCTTGCAAGTCAATAGTCACCTACTATGTGTTATGATCCGGCAACCCCGAAGTGACAATAATCGGGACCACTCCCGGTGATGACCGTAGTTTGAGGAGTTCATGTATTCACTAAGTGTTAATGCTTTCGTCCGGTACTCTATTAAAAGGAGGCCTTAATATCCCTTAGTTTCCACTAGGACCCCGCTGCCACGGGAGGGTAGGACAAAAGATGTCATGCAAGTTCTTTTCCATAAGCACGTATGACTATATTCGGAATACATGCCTACATTACATTGATGAACTGGAGCTAGTTCTGTGTCACCCTATGTTATAACTGTTGCATGAAGAATCGCATCCGGCATAATTATCCATCATTGATCCAATGCCTACGAGCTTTTCACATAGTGATCTTTGCTTAGTTACTTTTCTGTTGCTACTGTTACAATTACTACAAAACTGCTACTGTTACTTTTGCCACCGTTACTGTTACTTCCATACTACTTTGCTACTAAATACTTTGCTGCAGATATTAAGTTATCCAGGTGTGGTTGAATTGACAACTCAGCTGCTAATACTTGAGAATATTCTTTGGCTCCCCTTGTGTCGAATCAATAAATTTGGGTTGAATACTCTACCCTCGAAAACTGTTGCGATCCCCCATACTTGTGGGTTATTAAGACTATTTCCTGGCGCCGTTACCGGGGAGCATAGCTCTATTCTTTGAGTCATTTGGGATTTATATCTGCTAATCACTATGAGGAACTTGAAAGACGAAAAACCAAGATTTATCCCTCAACTACGAGGGGAGATAAAAATCTTCCATCTAGCTCTGCACTTGATTCACCTTCTGTTGTGAGTAAACTTGCGACACCAACTCCTGCTATTGATTCTGATATGTCGCATGTTATTGATGATGCCACTTCTGCTATGCATGATGCTTATGATGAAACACTTCTATGCTTGATGATACTGTGCGACTAGGTGAATTTCTTAATGAACAACTTGCTAGGGCTAGAGAGGATGAAATTATTGAAACTGATAATATTGATGAAAGTGATGATGAAGATTCTCCCCCTAGATATGAATTGCCTGTTGTGCCTGAGGGTTATGTTATGGATGAAGAAACTGCTAGAGATTTTCTTGCTTGCAATGATAGATATGATCTTAAGAAATTATTAGCTAAGATGAAAGAAATATCTTTGAATGCTAGAATGAAATATGACCCTGCTTTTGCTACTTCACCTATCTGTATTACTGATAAGGATTACGATTTCTCTGTCGATCCCGAGATAATTACTTTGGTTGAATCTACTTTTTATGGCTATGAATCTAAAACTGTTGTGGCACATCTTACTAAATTAAATGATATAGCCACCCTATTCACTCATGAGGAAAAAATTCGTTACTATTATATCCTTAAGTTATTTTTGTTCTCATTAAAGGGTGATGCTAAAACATGGTTTAATTCTCTTGATCTTGGTTGTGTGCGTAGTCCCCAGGACATGATTTATTACTTCTCTGCTAAGTATTTCCCCGCTCATAAGAAACAAGCTGCTTTAAGGGAAATATATAATTTTGTGCAAATTGACGAAGAGAGTCTCCCACAAGCTTGGGGGAGGCTTCTCCAATTACTTAATGCTTTGCCTGATCATCCTCTCAAGAAAAATTAAATGCTTGATATCTTTTATAATGGACTAACCGATGCTTCCAGAGACCACCTGGATAGTTGTGCTGTTTGTGTTTTCAGGGAAAGAACTGTTGATCAAGCTGAATTGCTATTGAATAATATGTTGAGTAATGGAAATAATTGGACACTTCCTGAACCAACTCCTAAGCCAACTCCGAAGAAAAGGGGTATTCTATTTCTCAGTCCTGAAGATATGCAAGAGGAAAAGAAATCTATGAAAGAAAAGGGTATTAAAGCTGAAGATGTTAAGAATTTACCACCTATTGAAGAAATGCATGGTCTTGATAACCCGACACAGGTAGTAAAGGTAAATTCTCTCTATAGATTTGATGAAGGTGATATTCCTTGTTATAAGTCTGCTAGCCAATGCTTAGATGAGTTTGATAATTTTATTGTTAAACAAGAAACTTCAATGCTTATGTTGGTAGACAATTGAAACATAATGCTTATATGATTGAACACTTGAGTGATTATATGTCTAGAGTTAAGGGTGAACTTAAACTTATTAGTAAACATGCTTCTATGGTCACCACTCAAGTAGAACAAGTGCTTAAAGCTCAAAATGATTTGCTCAATGAATTAAATAATAAGAAAAATGATAATGTTGTTAGAGTTATGACTAGAGGGGGTAAAATGACTAAGGAACCTCTGTATCTGAGGGCCACCCTAAGAGAATCGAGCAAGATTCTCAGAGAACTAATGTAGATGCACCTAGTCCTTCTAAGAGGAAGAAAAAGAAAAATGATAGGACTTTGCATGCTTCTAGTGAACCTGTTGTTGACACACCTGAGAATCCCAATGATATTTCTATTTCTGATGCTGAAACACATTCTGGTTATGAACATGAACCTAGTGATAACGTTAATGATGATGTTAATGTTGATGCTCAACCTAGCAATAACAATGATGTAGAAATTGAACCTGTTGTTGATCTTGATAACCCACAATCAAAGAATCAGCGTTATGATAAGAGAGACTTCATTGCTAGGAAGCACGGTAAAGAAAGAGAACGATGGGTTCAGAAACCCATGCCTTTTCCTCCTAAACCATCCAAGAAAAAGGATGATGAGGATTTTGAGCGCTTTGCTGAAATGATTAGACCTATCTTCTTGCGTATGCATTTGACTGATATGCTTAAAATGAATCCTTATGCTAAGTATATGAAAGATATTGTTACAAATAAAAAGAAAGATACCGGAAGCTGAAATTTCCACCATGCTTGCTAATTATACTTTTAAGGGTGGAATACCAAAGAAACTTGGAGATCCATGAGTACCAACTATACCATGCTCCATTAAAAGAAACTATGTTAGAACTGCTCTATGTGATCTTGGAGCCGGTGTTAGTGTTATGCCTCTCTCGTTATATCGTAGACTTGATTTGAATAAGTTGACACCTACTGAAATATCTTTGCAAATGGCCAATAAATCAACTGCTATACATGTCGGTATTTGTGAGGATGTGCCTGTTGTGGTTGCAAACGTTACTATTTTAACGGACTTTGTTATTCTTGATATTCCCGAGGACGATAGTATGTCTATTATCCTTGGTAGACCCTTTTTGAATACTGCAGGGGGTGTTATTGATTGCAACAAAGGCAATGTCACTTTTCATGTTAATGGTAATGAGCATACGGTACACTTTCCGAGGAAACAACCTCAAGTCCACAGTATCAATTCTATTGGAAAAATTCCAACGATTACTATTAGAGGTTTTGAATTTCCTCTTCCTACTGTCAAGAAGAAATGTGATATTCTTATTATTGGGGATGTGCATATCCCCGTTGAGGTAACCTAGTGTTATTCGAAATTTTTCCGGTTTCATGCAATTCGGAATGAGTTTGTTAACAAGACTTGATCAACCTTGTTAGTGGATTCCTTTTGATGAGCATGAGATGGATGAAGTTAGAAAGCACAACTCTCTGTACCCTCGTTTTACTTTCAGTTATTTAGATTAAATAAAGCAAAAATAGTATTTTCTGTTTGTTTTCTGAATTATCCTTGCAATAAAAAATACCTTGAAAATAAAAGTTCTCCAAATGGCGTGAAATCAAAATATGATTTTTTTTAGAATATATAAGAATATTTGGCACTGAGAACACACCAGAGGGGCCAACCACCTGGCCACGAGGGTGCAGGGCGTGCCCACCCCCTGGGCGCGCCCCTACCTCGTGGACCCCACGTGCCCCCCCACTTATTCCAGCACCCACACACTTCGTCTTCCTCCAGAAAAAATCACCACACAGCTCAAACTCGTGTTCTAGCTCGTTTTGCTGCAATTTTCGATCTCCTTGCTCAAAGCTCCACTCACAAAACTGCTTTGGGGATCGTTCTTCGGTATGTGACTCCTCCAATGGTCCAATTAGTTTTTGTTCTAGTGCTTTATTCATTGCAAATTTTTGCTGCTTAGGTGACCCTGTTCTTGAGCTTGCATGTCAAATTTATTTGGTCCCAAGTAGTTCTAATGCATGATATAGTCTCTAGGCACTTGTGGGAGTAGTTGCTATCAATTTTGTTGAGTTTGGTTCACTTTTATTTTGAGTTACTAAAAAATTTAGAAATTTTTCAGAGGAAGAAATATGTTTAGGAAAATGTACCAAGGTGGTTCTTCAGGAAGCAAGGACCCAGGCCCGCAATACGTGAGTCGGACTATGAACTACCAAGAGAAGCTCAAGTGCGGCCTTGTGAATGGCCGTCAGAAAATTTCATGGTCCAAGCAGGAATTAAGGATGAATTTGACACGTATGTGCGTAATGCTGAACTTGAGGGCTTCATGTCAGATAAGTGCCCCCAACATTAATACCTAACTTACTCCTTTGTGAGAAGGTTTAAATTTACATCATCACGTAATTCTCACATGGTCCTGTTTGATCTTTATGATAAATCTTATACCATGGATTTAGAGGATTTTAATACTGCTTGTAAGCTCCCGCAGTGGGGTAGTGCTAGTGAACCTCGCAAATCTGAATATAAAGACTTTCTTGCTAGTATAACTATGGGAGAATCTAGGGAAATCACACAAGCTACCATAGGGAGCATTCATTTTCCTACCATACATTATTTTACTCTCTTTATAGGTAGATGCATTAACGGTAAGGACGAGGCATGTCACATGTGCGTTCCCGATCTTAGTGTTCTCAAGAATGTTGTATTAGGAGATAAACAATATAACTTGGGAGCTATTGTTGCACGAAGGTTGCATCATAACAGTATTAGCGGAGATTTGTTTGGTGGAATTTATGCAACCCGTTTAGCTAATTTCTTGAGGTACCCATTCGTGAACATGATATGGAGTTGCCTCTTGCTTATCTAGATTTTAATGCTATGGTTCGTCATCAATTTGTTGAGAGGGATGAACAGTCTCTCCAGTACCGACTAATCTTTGATAGACGTCGCGCTGTCCATATTACTCTCCCCGCTCCTACTTTCTTTGACTTTCAGGCAAAAAGGAGATATGTTATAACCAGGGAGGAGGCGAACGAGTACGAGAGGAGGACGGAGGCAGCTCACCTCCAAGCTGCAGCTCGTGAGGCAGTAGCGGCTGCATCTCAGTACGACCCCAGTTACAACTTCGGATATCCGCCAGGCCAACTTAGGCCAAAAGCCTAAGCTTGGGGGAGTACGTATTTCTCACCAACATACATTCATGTTCACACACTCATGCCAGTTGTCGGTGATCATACTCTTTCATTGTACTATCCATGCTAGTTTATTTTCTTTTCTAAGCCTTCTTCTTGTATGCTTTAAATAACCTTAAGAAAAAAATAGTTGTAGTTTCTAGCTAGTTTACTTTTCATGCCTGTAGTAGTAATAATTAAAAGAAAACCCAAAAAGATTTCTCGTTCTTCTTTTGTTTGTTGGGAGCTTTCCCGTGTAAATAGTTTTATTTCCTTTCTTTTCTTTGGGGGTCGAGAGGAGAAGACCATGATGAAAACGTTGAAGTGGCTCTTATATGCATTATTGTTGATTTAACCAAGAGCCTATATTACCTTGTCTCCTCCCTTGAATTAAATGCTTGCAGATTCCAACTTAGTCCAATGCACGTGCACTATTATTATTATCCACACCATTCGGTCGTGCGAGTGAAAGGCAATAATGACGATATATGATGGACTGATTGAGATGAGAGAAGCTGGTATGAACTTGACCTCTCTTGTCTTTGTAAATATGGTTAGTTCATCATTCCTGATTCAGCCTATTATGAATGAAACATGTTGCAATGACAATTAGAGATTATAGTTGCTCATGCCATGCTTAATTAGCTAGGAGTTTATAATGGTTTACCTTGCGTGCCAACATGCTATTAAAATGGTTGTGATGTGGTATGATAGGATGGTATCCTCCTTTGAATGATTCGAGTGGCTTGACTTGTCACATGTTCACACATGTAGTTGAAACAAAATCAACATAGCCTCCACTATATTTATGTTCATGGTGAATTATATCCTACTCATGCTTGCACTCAGTGTTGATTAATTTTAATGCATGTTCATGACTGTTGTCGCTCTCTAGTTGGTCGCTTCCCAGTCTCTTTCTAGCCTTCACTTGTACTAAGCGGGAATACTGCTTGTGCATCCACTTCCTAAACCCAAAGTTATTCCATATGAGTCCACCATACCTTCCTATATGCAGTATCTACCTGCCGTTCCAAGTAAATTTGTATGTGCCAAACTCTAAACCTTCAAATGAAATTCTGTTTTGTATGCTCGAATAGCTCATGTATCAACTAGGGATGTATGTATCTTCCATGCTAGGCGGGTTATTTTCAAGAGGAGTGGACTCCGCTCCTCACTCATGAGAAAATGGCTAGTCACCGGGATGCCTAGTCCCATGCTCAAACCAAATCAAAATAATTGCGAACAAAACTCCCCGGGGATTGTTGTTAGTTGGAGGCACCCGTTGTTTCGGGCGAGCCATGGATTGATGCTTGTTGGTGGTGGGGGAGTATAAACTTTACCATTCTGCTTGGGAACCACCTATAATGTGTGTAGCATGGAAGATATCGAGATCTCTCGGTTGTTATGTTGACAATGAAAGTATGCCACTCAAAATATTATTTATCTCTGTTTCAAAAATCGAGCTCTGGCACCTCTACAAATCCCTTCTTCCCTCTGCGAAGGGCTTATCTATTTACTTTTATGTTGAGTCATCACCCTCTTATTACAAAGCACTAGCTGGATTGCACCGCTGTCATTTGCATGCATTACTATTAGTTTACATTGAGTATGACTATGACTGGATCTCTTTTACCATGAATTACAATGTTTAGTCCGTCCTTGATCTTTAGAGGTGCTCTGCATTTATGTTTTGCGGTCTCAGAAAGGGCTAGCGAGATACCATCTTGTTATATCATATTATGATTGTTTCGAGAAAGTGTTGTCATCCGAGATTTATTATTATTGCTCGCTAATTGATTATGTCATTGATATGAGTAAACATGAGACCTAAATGTTATTGTGAACATGGTTAGTTCATAATCTTTGCTGAAAACTTGAATGTTGGCTTTACATATTTGCAACAACAAGAGCAGACAGTTTGAAAAAGTTTTTCTTTATCACTTTCAGTTTATCAACTAAATTGCTTGAGGACAAGCAAAGGTTTAAGCTTGGGGGAGTTGATACGTCTCCATCGTATCTACTTTTCCAAACACTTTTGCCCTTGTTTTGGACTCTAACTTGCATGATTTGAATGGAACTAACCCGGACTAACACTGTTTTTAGCAGAATTGCCATGGTGTTATTTTTGTGCAGAAATAAAAGTTCTCGGAATGACCTGAAACTTCACGAAGAATATTTTTGGAATATATAAAAGATACTGGTGAAAGAATCAAGACCAGGGGGGCCACAACCTGTCCACGAGGGTGGGGGCGCGCCCCCCTGCCTCGTGGGCCCCCTGAGGCTCCACCGACCTCAACTCCTACTCCATATATTCGCATTCAGGGAGAAAAAAATCAAAGAGAAGGATTCATCGCGTTTTACGATACGGAGCCGCCGCCAAGCCCTAATCTCTCTCGGGAGGGCTGATCTAGAGTCCGTTCGGGGCTTCGCAGAGGGGAATCCGTCGCCGTCGTCATCATCAACCTTCCTCCATCACCAATTTCATGATGCTCACCATCATGCGTGAGTAATTGCATCGTAGGTTTGCTGGACGGTGATGGGTTGGATCAGATTTATCATGTAATCGAGATAGTTTTGTTAGGGTTTGATCCCTAGTATCCATTATGTTCTGAGATTGATGTTGCTATGTGTCGGTGTACAAAAGAAGGGGTGCACCTTTGTACCCCTTTACCTGTGCACGGGCAGTCGGAGTCGCGCTCACGGCCACACCAAGCAGAGCAAGGGAGGTGAACCAAGGCAAAACCGAAGCCCAAGACAGCCAGAGCAACGCCAAGACCAAGAACGCGAAGGACAGAGAGACGAAGCAGGTTCCCTCAGTGACCCCGGCAAGCCCCTTTGCCGGCGCGGCTCGTCAAACACCAACAGGGCGAGCCACCCTTCAGCCCACATCCCCAACACCATCAGCCACGTGGGGCCAGGGGTCGGGAGGCACCTCTATGGTGGCATGCAGATCTTTGTGAAGACATATTCAAGATCAGATGAGGACTAGAAGACAATGATCCTCGGCAAGATCCTTGCCGAGGAGACCCACGAGACCCCCGGCAAGATTCTTGCCGGGGACGACAGCGCGCCACGGCAAGACCCTTGCCGGGCCCCCCGGCAAGGCTCTCGCCGAAGATGCCAGCATGGCCACTGCCAGGCCCGCACCAGCCAAGTCTCCACCGCCGTTCGCATGCAGCTGCCAGCCCAAACAAGCCGGGCAGGCACCTGCGTGGCAACATGCAGCTTCCATGCCAACTCAGCAGGCGCCTGCGTGGCGGTATGCAGATCTTCGTGAAGACCCTACCACCGCGCCACCTCAGCTGCCTACCTGCCTACATGGAACGCACGCATCGCTGGCTAGGGCGCGTATCAAAGCGAGGAGGAGCGGCGACGGACGGGACGGGCCTCGCCCCCGTCCCCGATAAAGCTAGGGGACACCTCAGCGGTGCATTAAATGCGACTTGTACTGTAATACGAGCGATAAGCTTGCAATACTGTACGCCTTTCCACCTCCTGTATGCCACTGTGGCAGCCCCTTTCGCCTATAAAAGGAGGCCCATGGCATACTGGAGGAGGATTCGGCTCTTTCAAACCACGCACTCACCATAGCTAGTTCGAGAGCTCAAGAACTCTCTGAAATACACCCACCAAAGCAGGACTAGGGTTTTACGCATCCTCGCGGCCCGAACCTGGGTAAACGATCCTTGTGCTGATTACTAATCCTTCTCTTCTCGCAACCCTGCGCCCCGGCAACCGTAGTAGGGATCCTTGTGATCCCATAGGTGTCGTTCCACACCGATATCTTTGGCGCGCCAGGTAGGGGGCGCAATTGTGAGAATCTGGTCTAGTAGCTAGCCTAGCGTTTCTTCATCTCCATGGCTCCCAAGAAGAAGACGGCCACGGCGATCGGCTCGTCGGGGGCCGAACGGCCCGTACCGCTACGGGCGAGCAGCGACCCGGTCGCGGACAGGACCCGGGCCGCGGTCCGCGAGCACCAGCATCACCGTGGTAGTCAGAGCCTGGCGAGCGGCGTCGTTCGCACGCCCGACGACCGGCCGCATGTTGCCATATCCAAAGACGGAGCTGGGCCCCCCGCAGGCGGCGCGGGGCCCTCCAGGGGTGTCGTTGTGCCACCTCCGGGCAGCGCAGCGACCTCCAAGACACCCACGCCGGCGACCACTGTGCGCTCTTCCCATGGTGTGCGCGACGAACAGCGTCACCACGCCGGCGACCCTGGGCACCGCCGTGGGAAGAGCCCTGTGCGTCATCCGCGAGATGAAGGAGTTCAGCATGCCCACCGAAGTGCTGGCGAAAATGGCGCGCAACCGCTGGGCCGTGGTCGAGCTCCTTCTAACATGGTTAGAAGTTGAAGCACGCCACGGTCCATGCAGCTATCGCCGCCACCCACGCCAGCGGAAGCTTTGGCGCGCACGCAGCTGCTCCTCAACTTCCCTCCTGCTGCAGAGAAACTCGACGAGTGGAGGGCCACCATCCGGAGCCTCGTCGCCATCGCCAACAAAGACGATCCGCGACCGGTGGGGCCCTCGGGTCGGCGCTCCACCGAACCACCACATGCTGGCGCTGGGAGGACCGGGGAGCTGCAGCCACGGTGCACTCTCCTCCTCCTCGCCAGCCGCCGCGGGTGTCTGCCCGTCATGACGACGCTTGTGATAACATCTCTATAGCGTCGTCCGACCCGCGGACCCACCGCGACCAGCGCCAAGTTCTTCGAGAACAAGCTCACGAAGATGCTCGGACCACTATTGAGCGCCGGCGTGATACGCGCCACCAGTCGGACAAGCGGGCAGGACCCGCTATGGACCAGCCAGCACCGGGGGGCTCCGGCGGCCTACCTTACGAGGTGGGCTGCCCGGCCTTTACCCGTGAGCTGCGGCAGTTCCAGTGGCCATCCCACCGCACGTTGAAGCCCGACGTCGGCGAGAAGTACACTGGCAAGACCCATCCGTCAGAGTTCCTCAGCATCTACACCATCGCGATGCAGGCGGCCAGAGCTCGCGACGACAAGGTGCTTGCCAATTATTTCTCGCTGGCGCTGAAGCCCAATGTTATGTCTTGGTTGATGCACTTGCCGGCGGATTCCATTTCTTCTTGGTCGGATCTGTGCCATGAGTTCGTTGGCGCCTTCACAGGAGGCCACCAAGCTCATGGCCAGGCCAGTGATCTGCATATCGTTCCCAAGAAGGAAGGGGAAACCCTGCGCAAGTACATCCAGAGGTTCAGCCGGGTGCAGTACAACATCCCTGACGTTCATCCCGCCGCTGTGATCAGCGCGTTCCACCAGAACGTGCGCAATCGCAAGATGCGCAAAGAGCTGGCGATGACCAAGGTTAAGGATGTGGCCGAGCTCTACGTTCTGGCCGATAAATGCGCCCGGGCTGAAGAGGGAAGGAAGTACCCCGGCGAAGACGCCGGTGCGGAAACCAACTCTACCGACAAAGACGCTGCCACCCTGACGAAGAAGGGCCGGCGTTGCAACAGGAAATGCAAGGGCAAGGCCGTACTTTCCGTCGAGGGGTCTGACGACACCGGCGCTGCCAAGAAGGTCAAGGCAGACAGCCCCGACAAGGAGATTGCCGGGTGCGCCGCCTGCCGGGCCTTAGCAGCTGCCGACAAGCCAGGGGGCTCCGGCAAGCAGTACTGCACGATCCACCGCACCAAGGGCCACGACCTCCAGAACTGCCGACAAGTCGAGCTGCTTGCTGAAAAGCAAAAGGCCGAGTATGAAAGGCGGGACAAGGAGAAAGGTCAGGACGGTGCTGAGGGATCCGGCAAGAAGCATGGCGGCCAAGGAAGCCGCCCCGGCAAGGACAACCAGCAAGAGAGGCCCGCCCGGGGCCGTGACAAGAAACAAGAAGACGATGATCACGACGAGGACGACGAGTCCGGTGAGCAAGAGTTCCAGAAGGCTACGGAGACCATGTGCGTCGATGGTGGCGCCTCGCTGCATACTTCTCACCGCCAGCTCAAGCAGTGGGCGCGTGAGATTACAACAGCGGAGCCGTCGTTTGACGCTCAGAAGCCGCTGAAGTGGTCCAGCACGCCCCTCATCTTTGACGCTGAGGACCAACCTGACCGCACGACCGCGGTCGGGTGTTTGCCATTATTGGTCTCACCAACGATACGCAACCTCAAGGTGAACAAGATGTTGGTTGACGGCGGGGCCGTCCTGAACTTGATCTCGCCCGTCGTGATCAAAAGGCTGCAAATTCCTGATGAAGACCTCGAGGAAACGGGCACGTTTCAAGGGGTCAATCCAGGGAGGAGCCAGCCGAAGGGGAAGGTCACACTGCCCGTGACGTTTGGAGGAGAGTTGAACTACAGGACGGATAGGATCATCTTCGACGTGGCCGAGATCCCCTTGCCCTACAACGGGATCCTCGGCCGCCCGGCACTAGCCAAGTTCATGGTGGCATCACACTACGCCTACAACATGCTAAAGATGCCCGGGCCGTTGACCATCATCTCCGTCCCCTCCGACAAGAAGGACGCGCTGATTTGCGCCGACCAACTCTACCGGGAAGCAATTGCAGCAGCTGCCGTCAAGGCACCTGCTCCTGCCGCTGAAGTCCCGGGAGGGAAGAAGAAGCCCAACAAGACCTTTCGCACCCACTCCGGCAAGCGCACCTCCTCGGAGTGTTGTGCTACCATCGAGGACGTGCCAGAGAGTTCTACCGGCAAGAGCAAGAAATCCATAGCTGAGTCGCCGCAGACCAAGAAGGTGTCTGTCAGGGAGGATGGCACGGGAGGGGCCTTCACCATAGGCTCCACCCTCGACAGCAAATAGGAAGGCACACTCGTCACCTTCCTGCGGGCGAATGTCGACGTGTTTGCGTGGCAAGCATCCGACATCCCTGGTGTTCCCAGGGAGATGATTGAGCACCACCTAGCTGTCTGTCCTCATGCGCGGCCCGTCAAGCAGAAGGTTGGAAAGCAGGCTCTGGAGAGGTAGGAGTTCATCACAGAGGAGATCAGGAAGTTGGAAGCGGCAGGTTTGGTGAGAGGAGTGCTCCACCCGACGTGGTTGGCCAATCCGGTAGTGGTGCGCAAGGCAAATGGGAAGTGGAGGCTGTGTATTGACTACACAGATATCAATAAGGCTTGTCCTAAGGACCCCTTCCCATTTCCGCGCATCGACCAGATTGTCGACTCCAAGGCCGGGTGTGATCTGTTGTCATTCCTCGACGCCTACTCGGGCTACCACCAAATCTTCATGACAAGAGAAGATGAAGAGAAGACAGCATTCATCACCCCATGTGGTACGTATTGCTTTTTACGGATGCCTTTCGGGTTGAAGAGTGCTGGCTCGACGTTTGCAAGAGCAGTCCAAATTGGTCTTGAACCCCAGCTCCATAGAAATATGGAAGCATACATGGATGACATAGTGGTCAAAACCAAAGACGGGGCAACTCTTGTGCAAGATCTGGAAGAGACATTTGCCAACCTGGCAAGATCAACCTCAAGCTGAACCCTGAGAAGTGTGTCTTCGGTGTTCCATCCGGCAAGCTTCTCGGGTTCTTTGTGTTGCAGCACGGGATCGAGGCAAACCCAGACAAAATCAAGGCTATTGAGCAAATTAAGGCGCCCAAGCAGATCAAGGACGTGCGTCGGCTCACCGGCTGCGTCGCCACCATGAGCCGATTCATCTCCAAGTCCGCCGAGTATGCCCTTCCTTTCTTCAAAATCTTGAAAAAGACAGGCCCAATGGAGTGGACCCCAGAAGCCGAGGCAGCATTGCAGGATCTGAAGAAATACCTTTCCTCCACGCCAATACTGGTTGCGCCTAAACCACAAGAGCCGTTGCTACTATATATGGCGGCGACGAATCAAGTGGTCAGCGCCGCATTGGTGGCACAGAGGGAGGTCGACAAGGAGGCAGTGACGGCGGCAGAACCAGCGGATGGCAAGCCAAAGATTCCCCCGGCAGGGCCTGGTGCCGGCAAGGCGAGGCCCCCGACAGAGTCTGATGCCCCCAAGGCAGTGCCTGCGCAGTCGAGTGAGGTGGTGCAGAAGAAGAAGATGATGCAGCACCCGGTTTACTTTGTCAGCTCCCTCGTGCAGGGAGCTAGGTCGAGGTACTCCGGTGTGCAGAAATTGCTCTTCGGCCTCCTTATGGCCTCGAGGAAGCTGCGTCATTACTTCCAAGCCCACGAGATCACTGTCGTCACCCGCCTCCCATTGCAACGGATACTGCATAACCCAGATGCAACCGGAAGGATTGTGGAATGGGACTTGGAGTTATCAAGTTTTGGTTTGAAGTTTGAAAGTACCTCGACAATCCAGAGCAGAGTCTTGGCGGAGTTCATTGCAGAATGGACCTCAACGCTTGACGAAGAAATCCAGGAGACCAATCATGTACTTTGATGGGGCTTTCTCGCTGCAAGGCGCCGGTGCCGGTGTGCTGCTCATCGCACCCACCGGAGAGCACCTCAAGTACGTGATCCAGATGCACTTCCCCAGGGAGATGTCCACCAACAACACTGCGGAGTACGAGGGATTGCTCGCCGGTCTCAGGATTGCGGCAGACCTCGGGGTTAAGAAGCTCATCGTCAGGGGTGACTCGCAGCTTGTTGTTAGGCAGGTCCACAAGGACTACCAGAGCCCATTGATGGAGGCCTACGTAGATGAGGTGAGAAAGCTGGAGGAGCGCTTTGACGGCATCCAAGCGGAGCACGTCCCCCGAGCGGAGAACGACATCGCCGATTACCTGTCAAAGCATGCTGCATTCAAGCTACCTGTGGAGCCGGGTACCTTTTTGCTCCGTTTAACTCAACCATCCGTCGAACCATCAACAGAGCAGAACAAGCGGAGGAAATCAGGTCCCGGCAAGTACCTTCTCGCCGAGCCCCTTGGGACGGCCGGCAAGGATGTTGCCGTGCACACTGAGCCTGCCCAAGAGCAACTGGCTCCGGCAGGGCGTCAAGCCCTGGCCGTAGAGACAGCCGCTCCCATGGCGGAAGAGATGCCTTTGGTGCTTGCCGTCGAGCCCCAGGCTCCGGCATGGGCGCAGCATACCGTCCAATTCCTCCAAACAGGGGAGCTTCCTGAGGAGCAGGAAGAAACGGAGAAAGTAGCCCGTCGGTCTGCCCTGTACCAGTTCGTCGATGACGTCATGTACAGGAGGAGGCCGAACGGTGTGAAATTGAAGTGCATCCCCCGGGAGGAAGGACTGGAGCTGTTGGCGGAGATACATGGAGGCATATGTGGCTCCCACATAGGGTCAAGGGCCCTTGCCGCAAGGCGTTCCGGCAAGGTTTCTTCTGGCCCACCGCCCTCCAGGATGCGACGGCACTAGTAACCAAGTGTGAAGCGTGTCAGTTCCATTCAAAGAAGCTTCATCACCAGCTCAAGCCCTTCAAACAATCCCTCTCTCCTGGCCATTCTCGGTCTGGGGGCTCGATATACTGGGCCCTTTCCCCCACGCTGTCGGGGGCTTTGAGTACTTGTACGTTGCAATCGACAAGTTCACAAAGTGGCCGGAAGTGGAAGCAGTGAGAAAGGTGACTGCTCAGTCAGCCGTCAAGTTCTTCAAGGGACTGGTCTGCCGTTTTGGTGTGCCAAACAGAGTCATCACCGACAACGGCACGCAGTTCACAAGCCACACCTTCATGAAATACATTCAAGACCTCGGTAGCAAGGTCTGTTTTGCTTCCGTGGCACACCCACGGAGCAACGGCCAAGCGGAGAGGGCAAATGCTGATGTGTTGCGAGGCCTGAGAACAAAGACCTTTGACAAGCTGCACAAGAGTGCAAGGTGCTGGATTGATGAGTTGCCGGCGGTTCTTTGGTCGATCAGGACGACGCCAAATCGAGCCACCGGTCAGACACCCTTTGCCCTAGTATATGGGGCGGAGGCAGTTCTCCCCACGGAACTCATATACGGGTCACCTCGAGTGCTCGCTTATGATGAGCTTGAGCAAGAGCAGTTGCGGCAAGATGACGCAATGCTCCTTGAGGAAGATCGTCTTCGGGCGGCTGTGAGAGTAGCACGCTACCAGCAAGCCTTGCGCCGCTACCATAGCCGCAAGGTTCATGCCCGAAGCTTTGAGGAAGGCGACCTTGTTCTTCGGTGCGTTCAGTCGGCCAAGAATTCCAACAAGTTGACGCCAAAGTGGGAAGGCCCTTATCGGGTAATACGAGTCACCAGGCCTGGCGCAGTCCGCCTGGAGACCGAAGATGTTGTCCCAGTGAGCAACTCCTGGAACATCGAGCATCTTCGCAAGTTTTACCCATAAGGCGAGGCTTGCCGGGCCTCCCGGCAAGCCACCTTTTGTACAAGCTTTGCCGGCAAGGCATGTTAACCCTTTGTACAAAGCCAGACGCAGACCCTGAGCATAAATAAATGAATCGCTGGCGCCCTAAGTTATAGCATGCATGCTAGGTCGAGTCTCTTCCTTGGTTAGGGTTGATAGTGCTCAGAGAAAGGGCAAATGGGGCGCCTAGGCGAGCTACGAGCAGCAGAAAGCACCAAGAGAACACCTCGGTGGCTGCCCACGAGTAGGCCGGTGATGACGGTGCCGGGAAAGGAGCTGGAAGACGAGGCGGCAGGACCGGCAATACGCGATGAAGGTGTCGGTGCCCGCGTACTCCGAGTTGACGGCCTTGCGGCCCGCCTTCTTCCTCTTCCGCAGCCTCCCGACGCCGGCCGCCCAAGGAGACGGCCTCGAGAAGTTCAAGGAGCTGGCCCCACCCCCGGCAAAACTCTGGCGGAGGAGCGGCCAGGTGCAGATGTTGCTGCTGCCGCACCCGCCCAGGCGCGGGGCGTCCGACGCCTAGTCGGACTCGTCCCCGTCATCTGCCCCGCTGTCCTCCTCATCACTTTCGCTCGAGGAAGATCTTCCATCGTCGGAATCTCCGTCGGAGGAGCTCTCCACGCAGCACTTCAGGCGAGTCCCGAAGTCTCTAAAGACCTTGACAGAGAGCAGGCCGTCCTCCATTAATTTGAAGTAGAGGACAAGCCCCGCCGTCAGGCTGTGGATGCGAGCGAACGTCTTCCACCCACGATGGAGGTACATGACCCGAGGAGCCCGGAAGTCGACGTCGACCCGAGTGCCCCCATTCCCACAGCCCCTCATGTGCAATCTGAGGGATTGGGGCGGGTCACGCTCCATCTCCCGAGAAAACGGGGCGGGAAGACGAAGACGGCGACACGGAGGCCGGCGCAGCCTGATGAAGAATTCGCGGGGCTGGTCTCTGACATGGCCTTCCATCGAAAAAGGCATCATTGGCGGGGGCGAAGCCGGCGCGTTGCCCCGTCCTCCTCTTCCCCGAGCACTACGACCTCTGCCCCGGCCTCGCCCACGGCCTCGCCCCCTCTCCCTTCCCCTCGCGGTCGGCTCCACCACCGCGGGCTCAGGAGGGGGAGGGACGCGCTGTCGAGCGGCGACCCTCGCCGCCACCGATGAGGGACCACGATTCCCTTTCTCCATGGCGAGTGAAAGGAAGAAGCGGAAGCAGGAGGGGATAGATGACAGAAGAGTGCGGGATGCCATCCCCCTTCCCCCTCCTTATAAAGGGGCGGGGTCGGGGCTCGGCCGCCCCGCTCGGCCAATCTAGCCACCAGAGGCGCAGGGAATCGAGACCGACCCGCTGCCCCAACCAGCAACGGCCCGGTTTCCCGCCTCCACCGCTTGCCACCCCAAGCGCATGGAGGATGCGTGGCGAACTTGCAGAATCGAGGGGACGGGTGAAGCGACCTCTCCCCACCCCGTGATCGTGGGGTGTGGACGCCTTGAAGACCGCAACCCGGCCCCGTGCAGTAAATAAGCCGTGCCTCCACGCCTCCCTCCTTTCATGGGGAAGGCGCGAGCTGCCCATTTACTGCGATATGACGCATGCGTGCAGGAACCGCCCCACGCATGCCGCCCACGTCACGCGTTCCCCTCCACGTCGCACCTTCAACACAGGTCATGGGAAGCGCGGCGCGCGAAAAGTTTCAACGTGGTAAAAACCGCCCCGCCTGCCCGCGCACCGTTTTGGGCCTGGCCCAACAACGTGTCGCGCTTATGTGTGGCCCAGGCCCGGGGGCTCCTGTCGGTGTACAAAAGAAGGGGCGCACCTTTGTACCCCTTTACCTGTGCACGGGCAGTCGGAGCCGCGCCCACGGCCACACCAAGTAGAGCAGGGGAGGTGAACCAAGGCAAAACCGAAGCCCAAGACAGCCAGAGCAATGCCAAGACCAAGAACGCGAAGGACAGAGAGATGAAGCAGGTTCCCCCGGCAAGACCCTTGCCGGGGCAGCCTCAGCGACCCCGGCAAGCCCCTTTGCCGGGGCGGCTCGTCAAACACCAACAGGGCGAGCCACCCTTGAGCCCACATCCCCAACACCATCAGCCACGTGGGGCCAGGGCTCGGGAGGCACCTCTGTGGTGGCATGCAGATCTTTGTGAAGACATATTCAAGATCAGATGAGGATTAGAAGACAATGATCCTCGGCAAGATCCTTGCCGAGGAGAGCCACGAGACCCCCGGAAAGATTCTTGTCGGGGACGATAGCGCGCCACGGCAAGACCCTTGCCGGGCCCCCCGCAAGGCTCTCGCTGAAGACGCCAGCATGGCCACTGCCAGGCCCGCACCAGCCAAGTCTCCACCGCCGTTCGCATGCAGCTGCCAGCCCAAACCAGCCGGGCAGGCACCTGCGTGGCAACATGCAGCTTCCAGGCCAACTCAGCAGGCGCCTGCATGGCGGCATGCAGATCTTCGTGAAGACCCTACCACCGCGCCACCTCAGCTGCCTGCCTGCCTACATGGCGCCGCACGCATCGCTGGCCAGGGCGCGTGTCGAAGCGAGGAGGAGCGGCGACGGACGGGACGGGCCTCGCCCCCGTCCCCGATAAAGCTAGGGGACACCTCAGCGGCGCATTAAATGCGACTTGTCCTGTAATACGAGCAATAAGCTCACAATACTGTACGCCTTTCCACTTCCTGTATGCCACTGTGGCAGCCCCTTTCGCCTATAAAAGGAGGCCCATGGCATACTGGAGGAGGATTCGGCTCTTTCGAACCACGCACTCACCATAGCTAGTTCGAGAGCTCAAGAACTCTCTGAATCACACCCACCAAAGCAGGACTAGGGTTTTACGCATCCTCGCGGCCCAAACCTGGGTAAACGATCCTTGTGCTAATTACTAATCTTGCTCTTCTCGCAACCCTGCGCCCCGGCAACCGTAGTAGGGATCCTTGTGATCCCATAGGTGTTGTTCCACACCGACACTATGACTTTGCTATGCTTAATGCTTGTCACTAGGGCCCGAGTGCCATGATTTCAGATCTGAACCTATTATGTTTTCATGAATATATGTGAACTTTTGATCCTATCTTGCAAGTCAATAGTCACCTACTATGTGTTATGATCCGGCAACCCCGAAGTGACAATAATCGGGACCACTCCCGGTGATGACCGTAGTTTGAGGAGTTCATGTATTCACTAAGTGTTAATGCTTTCGTCCGGTACTCTATTAAAAGGAGGCCTTAATATCCCTTAGTTTCCACTAGGACCCCGCTGCCACGGGAGGGTAGGACAAAAGATGTCATGCAAGTTCTTTTCCATAAGCACGTATGACTATATTCGGAATACATGCCTACATTACATTGATGAACTGGAGCTAGTTCTGTGTCACCCTATGTTATAACTGTTGCATGAAGAATCGCATCTGACATAATTATCCATCACTGATCCAATGCCTACGAGCTTTTCACATATTGATCTTTGCTTAGTTACTTTTCCGTTGCCACTGTTACAATTACTACAAAACTGCTACTGTTACTTTTGCCATCGTTACCGTTACTTCCATACTACTTTGCTGCAGATATTAAGTTATCCAGGTGTGGTTGAATTGACAACTCAGCTGCTAATACTTGAGAATATTCTTTGGCTCCCCTTGTGTCGAATCAATAAATTTGGGTTGAATACTCTACCCTCAAAAACTGTTGCGATCCCCTATACTTGTGGGTTATCGGGCCCAACGATAATTCTTCACGGTGCCATACCTATTGACTCAAACATAGGTGGCTCCGGCCACCGCCCTCTCGTTGGAGAGGTTGTGACGCGTGTTTGGTCCTTGTTGTCTCTTGCCTTTCTTTCTTCGTGCCGAGCTTGTGCTTGCGTTACCTCATGTGTTAGCTCTTTGGTGTGTCCGTTCGCTTGAAGGTTGCTTTGCAAAGGCTGTTTTCCTCTTTTATTTGCGCAACATGCATTTTCTTGGGTCTACGGTACTACCGTGGCTTGCCACGGTACTACCGTAGGAGCTGCGCACGGTACTACCGCACCCAGCACGGCAGTAATTGTTTACTGCCGCTGGAAGAGCGGTACTACCGCCCACGGTGCGGTACTTCTGCCCAAGTGGTACTACCGCCATGACTCGCTGTACTACCGCGCAGTCGTGAGCGCGTGGGGGTTAAGAGCGGGCAGGGGGAGTTCTAACTCCCCCATACCCATTCAACTCCTTTTCCCCACGTCGTCTCTCTCTCTCCTGCCCAAGAACGGCGCCGGAGGACCTCGCCGGATCTCCGTCTCCGTCCGCTCTCCTCGCATTCCGACCGGTGGGATCGTTCCCCACCTCGACCTCTTGCCATGGAACAAGGTTTCTCCCCAAATCCCTCTCTCTTTGTTTCATTGTTTTGCGTCTAGGTTTTGGGGAGAAACATTGTGTTCTTGAGATTTTAGGCCAAATCTTTGCAAGAGTAGGATGTAGGAGAGTTGTAGTGCTGTAGAGATGCTATTTGGTATGTTGCTACTCGGTAGTTTTGATCAACCGTAGTACCGCTCCGTTGTCACGGATGTTCCAAGATCTGATTCATTTCGAATCTAATCCGAGCGGTACTACCGAACTCCCGTACGGTACTATCGCTCTGGCCGCTTTCGCCTCGTACGGTACTACCGCTTCTCCGGAGCGGTACTACCGCGCACGGCGCGGAAGTAAAATTTTACTTCCGCTCTAGGCGCGGTACTACTGTGCCATCTCGGCGTGGTACTACCGCAGCTAGAGCGGTACTAAAATTTTAGTTCCGCTTCATGGAGCCGTACTACCGTTGATCTCAAACCTTCCTCGTGGCCACTACCCAATGTTACCTCTTCTTGTTTCGTTTGTTTTTGCTGTGGTCTTTGCATTGATCCTTCTTGCCTCTCTTGCGTATTCTTGTGTTGTGTGTCATAGGTGGTGGCTCCGGTTCCAATGTCCGCCATTCGAATCCAAGCCGTGACACGGGCTCCAAGCGCCTGTGCAACCAAGATGAAGCTCCAGAGGGCTCCAATGCCCCCCAACGCGGAACCAAGACCACCGCCACCAAGAACAAGGAGCCCTCAATGGGCATGGATGAGATACCACTTGCTGAGTTTGTCGCTCAAAGGAGGATCAACCCCTATGTGAATCCCCGTGCCAACTTCAGAGGGAATGATTTGTTCTGGACCAAGCAGCAGAATCTTATCCATCTGGATGTGATCAAGGCCAAGCAGAACATCTACGTGGACGTGCACTAGATTGACATGATTCACATGAGGCAGGATAAGTACCGTGACTATTTTGGTGAGGCTTTGGACCTGGTGGAGCAGTTTGGCATTGAGGACGTGATCTCTTTCCACCTGGACTTTGACCCTGAGATTGTGGCCCAGTTCTTTGCTTCGGTCCACTTCCATACTGATGAGGAATGTACCATGACATGGATGACCAATGGACAACGGATGATTGCTAAGTGGAAGGACTTCATGGCTTTGCTACAGGTGCCTGATGAGGGGCTCAACACGCCCGTTGGTGTTCGCCCTCATGCCAACCCCGAGTCCGCTAGCAAGAACAAGCTTTAGCAGTACTATGTTGAGAAGAAGCTTCCCAATGACAAGAAGGCGTGGGTGCTGAACCCATTCCTTGACATCATGCACCGGATCTTCCGCAACACCCTCTTTCCATGCATTGGTGACAAGGACAAGGTGCATGCCTATCTCGTGGATATGATGCTCATTTGTGAGGAGGTGCGTCATGCTCAGACGCAACCACTTGACGTCTCACACATCATGTGGTGTGAGCTACAGTTTGTGGTGTTCAACCGTAAGGTACCCATCTATGGACCTTACCTGTTTCTCTTGATCACGAGGACTTGGGAGCAGCTCTATCCCAATGATGAGTTTGTTGCCCCTGACTGGATCCATCACGACCCTGTCAAGCTCCGCATCAAGCCTCAGTGGGCTAACACCACCACCCGTGCTGAGGCTGAGGCAGCTCAAATGGATGTTGATAAGGATGAGGCTGAGGAGGAGGAGGCGGATGAGGACAACTCTGCTGGGTATGCTCCTCCCTCTACTGAGCCCTCATGGGCTAAGAAGCTGAAGGCCAAGATGAAGGCCTTGTTCTGCATGCAAGCCAAGGGGCAGTACAAGACCCATGTTGCTTCCAAGGAGAGTCTCCGCCGCGACAAAAGGATCTTGAGGACATTTGGCGAGGAGGTAACCAGCGGATCCGAGACGCACATCACCCCAGAGGCTGAATGGATGGTGAAGCGGGGTTACCAGTGGACTGAATCTAAGGAGGAGACCATCCCCACTGCCGAGACCGATGAGGAGCGTGACAAGTGATCGCTTCAGCTTGAGCCACCACTTGTGTCGTAGGTGTCCTCTCTGCCTTTTTGGTGTCTCGATGCCAAAGGGGGAGAGAGTGTAGGATTTGCGAGTTGTGTGTTGTGTTTCGTGTGTCGGATTGTTTCGCTTTGTCGCTTTGCTTTCGTTCAGTTGGACCTCATTTGCTTTGGTTTGATTTGTGCTTGTGAGACCAGGTTCTCTTTCATATGATGTAAGACATATGCACCCTAGTGTACCTTATTGTCTTTCATACTTAGTAGCTCGTGAGCCTATGCTATCTTGTGCCCTTTACTTTATGATCATAGTTATTATCTTGCCTCCTTGCTTAGTGTTAGCTATATTGTTGCAAGATATGCCTTGTCTATAAAATATAGGGGGAGTGTTGATCCTAGTATGTGTGCCGTGCAGTCCAAAGCATTTCTCTAGAAAGCACACATCTAGGGGGAGCCCGTCTATATTTTATAGATGTGGGGTTTGCCTATGTTCTATTTTTTTATCCCTATGTGCAAATCCCGTATTGTCATCAATCCACCAAAAAGGGGGAGATTGTAAGGGCATATTTATCCCTTAGTTGTTTTGGTGATTGATGACAATGCATTTGCGGACTAATCGTGTGCATTGAGCATTTCAGACATATCATGACTAGGCACAAGACGGTTTGGTGCCCCTCGAAGACTATTGAAGACGGCGTTTCTCTACGTTTCTTTTCGGTGGATTTGAGTCGTAGGAAAGCCGTACTATTAAGAGGGGGTCCGCGTTGGAAAGGTTTGGGTGGAATGAACATGTACACGTCTGTTCCTTTTTGCACCACCTTTCCTTTGGCTCTTTGGGGCATCCTCCGTTTCTCCGTGTCTCTACAAAATGAAGGACTCCTAGTGTTGCTGAACTGGGGCATGCGGTAGTACTGCTCTTCGGAGCGGTAGTACCGCAGGCCCTTGCAGTAGTACGAGCCTCAGGCGCGGTAGTACCGCAGGTGCTCATGGTAGTACCGCTCCTTGGGAGCGGTAGTACCGTGGCCTCAGGCCAGGCTCAGCTGCTCGAGCGGTTGTAGGGGCGGATGTAATTTTTTACATCCGCGCCCTACACGGTAGTACTGCTCCATGGGCGCGGTAGTACCGTGAGCTCTGGCCAGGCACAGCAGCATGAGCGGAAGTAGGGGCGGATGTAATTTTTTACATCCGCGCCCTACGCGGTAGTACCACTCCAGGCTTGCGGTAGTACCGTGTCAGATTTTTGCATAGATCAAAACTCAGCGGAAGTAGCCATGGATGTATTTTTATATGTCCATGCCTTCCCAGTCTAGACCAACCCTGCCTTGCAGTAGTACCGCAAGGGGGAGTGGTAGTACCGCGCCAGCGTTTCTACCGCCCTCGGCTTCTTTGCCATAGTATCACAGGGCCTTGCGGTAGTACCATGGGCTCGTGCGGTAGTACCGCTTGTTGTGTGCGGTAGTACCGCTCGTCGCGGGCTGAGTAAGTGGATAATGGTTGGATTTGTTCTATCACTATATAAGGGGAGTCTTCTTCTCCGAGTTGACTACCTCTTCCACCCCCAAGCTCCATTGTTGCTCTAAGCTCCATTTTCGCCCGATCTCTCTCCCTATCCAATCAAACTTGTTGATTTTCTAGGGATTGGTTGAGAAGGCCCCGATCTACACTTCCACCAAGAGAAATTTGATTCCCCCTCTAATCCCTTGCGGATCTTGTTACTCTTGGGTGTTTGAGCACCCTAGACGGTTGAGGTCACCGCGGAGCCATATTCCATTGTGGTGAAGCTTCGTGGTGTCGTTGGGAGCCTCCAATTAAGTTGTGAAGATTGCGCCAACCTAGTTTGTAAAGGTCCGGTCGCCGCCCCCAAGGGCACCAATAGTGGAATCATGGCATCTCGCATTGTGTGAGGGTGTGAGGAGAATACGGTCTAGTGGCTTCTTGGGGAGCATTGTGCCTCCACACCGCTCCAACGGAGACGTACTTCCCCTCAAAAGGAAGGAACTTCGGTAACACATCCTCGTCTTCACCGGTTCCACTCTTGGTTATCTCGTACCTTTACTTGTGCAAGCTTATTTTGTGTTGTATCCCTTGCTTGCTTTTGTGCTTGTTGTTGTTGCATCATATAGGTTGCTCACCTAGTTGCATATCTAGACAACCTACTTTGATGCAAAGTTTAAATTGGTAAACAAAAGCTAAAAATTGTTAGTTTCCTATTCACCCCCCCCCCCCTCTAGTCAACTATATCGATCCTTTCAATTGCTAACACTCACCGCGTACACATGAGCAAAACGTTTCAACTGGACACATAGAAAGATAGGGGCTTATAGTTTTGCCTCCCAACATATTCACCTCAAGGGTGATGTCAACAATAATAACTCATGCTATCTATATTCAACTTGACATATGTGCCTAGATCTTTCCTCACCACATGATGCTTGCCAAAGGAGAAAAATGAATAAAAGGAAAACTTTGACTCTTTGCATAAAAGTAAATACATAAAAGTAAAAGATAGGCCCTTCGCAGAGGGAAGCAGAGGTTGCCATGTGCTTATTTGTTTGTATGCTCAACCCCTTAGTGCAAAAGAACGGCATGTTACATTGCCCCTTGTGATAGCGACCTTTATTATGCAGTCTGTCGCTTTTATTCTTCACCATTAGAAGTTCGTGCAACGCTCAATTTTCTCTTACACTAAATGATCTCACACATTTAGAAGCAATTTTTATTTCCTTTTTGCACTGATGACAACTTACTTGAGGGATTACTCAATCCCTAGGTAGGTATGGTGGACACTTGAAAATAAGATTTGGGTTTAAGGGTTTTTGGATGCACAAGTAGTATCTCTACTTAGTGCGGAATTTTTGGCTAGCAAAGATAGGGGGCAAGCACCACATGTTAAAGGATCCATGACAATATGACTTCTATGAGAATATAAACAAACATAAACCATTAAGTTGTCTTCCTTGTCCAACGTCAACAATTTTGGCATATAATATTTTGATGAGGGCTCACAATCACAAAAGATTTCTAGGATAGTATATTTATATGTGAATCTTCTCTTCCCTTATCAATTCTTTCATGAGTTGCATCATTGACTAATGCTATGTTTGTCAATCTCTAATAAATTTTTCTACTTATACTTTTCCTTATGTGGTGTCATCACCTACCATAAGATTAGTATATGATCTTTTTCATTATTTCTTTCCTTTTATTTATTTCCTTTCTCTTTTTCTTCCTTATTTCCTTTCTTTTATTTGTAACATGAAAGTAAAGAAAGCAAAAACTCAAACTAAACTTTATTATATATCTTGCACACGATTACAAGGATAGACCACTAAGCAAACTCTCAAAGAAGAAATGATCGAACTAAACTTTTATTCATCTAAAGCAAAAGATCGAACTAAAATAAGTAAAGGCAAAAATATAGTCGGATGATACGATACCGGGGCACCTCCCCCAAGCTTGGCGGAAGCCAAGGGGAGTGCCCATACCTGATACTTAATTCTCCTTTGGTGATGAAGAAGATGGTGGTGGTGAAGAGATCTTGTCCTCGGATTTCCATGGCAGTGGTCCACCATCATAAGAGGAGGAGTGAGTCTCACGGGTCCTTGCACATCGCGGATGTGCAGCACCCCCTCATGCATCTGGATGGTTTGAGGGTGCTACACCACCTCCCTCAGATATGGGTTGATGACGTTCTTGAAGAACTTGTCCTTGGAGGAGCTTGTAGCGGCCATGGTAGATGGGATCTGACAGAAAACAGCAAGAAAAGAGAACAGAGGATTTCTCCGCGATACGGTGGTTAGCAGGTTCAGGAAGTATATACAGTTTTGCCAGGCGCGCCCAGGTAGGTTGTGCTGTTGGGGAACGTAGTAATTTCAAAAAAATTCCTACGCTCATGGTGATGCATAGCAACGAGAGGGGAGAGTGTTGTCCACGTACCCTCGTAGACCGAAAGCGGAAGCGTTAGCACAACGCGGTTGATGTAGTAGTACGTCTTCATGATCCGACCGATCCAAGTACCGAACATACGACACCTCCGAGTTCAACACATGTTCAGCTCGATGACGTCCCGCAAACTCCGATCCAGCAGAGCTTCACGGGAGAGTTCCGTCAGCACGATGGCGTGATGATGGTGATGATGTTGCTACCGACGCATGGCTTCGCCTAAGCACCGCTACGATATGACCGAGATGGAATATGGTGGAGGGGGGCACCGCACACGGCTGGAATAGATCAACAGATCAACTTGTGTGTCTAGAGGTGCCCCCTGCCCCCGTATATAAAGGAGCAAGGGGGAGGCGGCCAGCCAGGAGGAGGGCGCGCCAAGGGGGGAGTCCTACTCCCACCGGGAGTAGGACTCCTCCTTTTCCTTGTTGGAGTAGGAGAGGGAAGGGAGGGAGAGAGGAGGAGAAGGAAAAAGGGGGGCGCCGCCCCCTCCTTGTCCAATTCGGACTAGAGGGGGAGGGGGCGCGCGGCTGCCCTGGCCGCCCCTCCTCTTCTCCCACTAAGGCCCATGAGGCCCAATTAACTCCCCGGGGGGTTTAGGTAACCCCCCGGTACTCCGGTTTTTCTCCGAAACCACTCGGAACACTTCCGGTGTCCGAATATAGTCATCCAATATATCGATCTTTACGTCTCAACCATTTCGAGACTCCTCGTCATGTCCGTGATCATATCCGGGACTCCGAACTACCTTCGGTACATCAAAACACAAAAACTCATAATACCGATCGTCACCAAACTTTAAGCGTGCGGACCCTACGGGTTCGAGAACTATGTAGACATGACCGAGACACGTCTCCGGTCAATAACCAATAGCGGAACCTGGATGCTCATATTGGCTCCCACATATTCTACGAAGATCTTTATCGGTCAAACCGCATAACAACATACGTTGTTCCCTTTGTCATCGGTATGTTACTTGCCCGGGATTCGGTCGTCGGTATCTCAATACCTAGTTCAATCTCGTTACCGGCAAGTCTCTTTACTCGTTCAATAATACATCATCTCGCAACTAACTCATTAGTTACAATGCTTCCAAGGCTTATAGTGATGTGCATTACCAAGAGGGCCCAGAGATACCTCTCCGACAATCGGAGTGACAAATCCTATTCTCGATCTATGCCCACTCAACTAACACCATCGGAGACACCTGTAGATCACCTTTATAATCACACAGTTATGTTGTGACGTTTGGTAGCACACAAAGTGTTCCTCTGGTATTCGTGAGTTGCATAATCTCATAGTCATAGGAACATGTATAAGTCATGGAGAAAGCAATAGCAGAAAACTAAACGATCAAGTGCTATGCTAACGGAATGGGTCAAGTCAATCACATCATTCTCCTAATGATGTGATCCCATTAATCAAATGACAACTCATGTCTATGGCTAGGAAACTCAACCATCTTTGATCAACGAGCTAGTCAAGTAGAGGCATACTAGTGACACTATGTGTGTCTATGTATTCACACATGTATTATGTTTCCGGTTAATACAATTCTAGCATGAATAATAAACATTTATCATGAAATAAGGAAATAAATAATAACTTTATTATTGCCTCTAGGGCATATTTCCTTCATGTGCCCACCAGGGTATGCTTCCTGGAAGTTTCTTATTTTCCTATTTTTCTAAATATTCCAAAACTGATAAAAAATATTTTTGCGGATTTTTTTGGAGTTCGTTTACTTACCATATCACGTACCTCCTTATTTTCATGATTCTGGAGTATTCCGGAAGGACTCTTATGTGTTCTTCCGGTGTCAAAGTTTGGATAATATTACTTTCAACGTTAATGGGCGTACCTGAGATATAATGTTTTATTCGTTGCCCATTGAAAACCTTCAGGTTAGTACCTTCGGCATTATTTATTTTGATGGCTCCAGACCGATAAACCTCCTCGATAACGTAGGGGCCTTCCCATTTTGAGAGGAGCTTTCCTGCAAAGAATCTGAAACGACAGTTGTACAAAAGAACATATTCTCCGACTTTAAACTCATGCTTTTGGATTCTTTTGTCATGCCATTTTTTAACTTTTTCTTTGAATAATTTTGCATTTTCATAATCTTGGGTTCTCCATTCATCTAAAGAACTAATATCAAATAACCTCTTTTCACCATAAAGTTTGAAACATTAATTGAGCTCCTTGATGGCCCAATATGCTTTATGTTCTAACTCAAGAGGTAAATGAAAAGCTTTTCCATAAACCATTTTATAAGGAGACATACCCATAGGATTTTTATATGCCGTTCTATAAGTCCAAAGTGCATCATCTAATTTCTTAGACCAATTCTTCCTGGACCTATTGACAGTCTTCTGCAAAATTAATTTTATTTCTCTATTGCTAAGTTCAACTTGACCACTAGACTGAGGATGATAAGGTGATGCAATTCTATGGTTAACATCGTACTTGGCAAGCATTGTACGGAAAGCACCATGAATAAAGTGTGAACCACCATCAGTCATTAAATATCTAGGGACTCCAAACCTTGGGAAAATAACTTCCTTAAGCATTTTAATAGAGGTGTTGTGATCAGCACTACTGGTTGGAATAGCTTCTACCCATTTAGTAACATAATCAACATCAACCAAAAAATGTGTATACCCATTAGAGGAAGGAAAAGGTCCCATGTAATCAAATCCCCACACATCAAATGGTTCAACAGCAAGTGAATAGTTCATAGGCATTTATTGACGCTTATCGATATTACCTATTCTTTGACATTCATCACAAGATAAGACGAACTTATGGGCATCCTTGAAGAGAGTAGGCCAATAAAATCCAGATTGCAATACCTTGTGAGCAGTTCTATCTCCAGCATGATGCCCTCCATAAGCTTCGGAGTGGCATTTCCGTAGGATTTGTCCCTTTTATATCTTTAGGACATGGCATTTTCTCAATTGCATCAACCTTAGCTTTGTCCACTTCAATACCTCTTTCAAAAAATTTATGACCGAAGACAATGCCTTCATTAACCATAAAGTGGCACTTCTCCCAATTCAAGACAAGATTTGTTTGTTCACATCTCTGCAAAACTCGATCAAGATTGCTTAAACAATCATCAAAAGACTTCCCATAAACAGAGAAGTCATCCATGAAAACCTCAACAATCTTTTCACAAAAGTCAGAGAATATAGCAATCATTCATCTTTGAAAGGTAGAAGGTGCATTGCATAAACCAAAAGGCATACGTCTATAAGCATAGGTTCCAAGGACAAGTAAAAGTGGTCTTTTCTTGATCAGGTTGAGAAACAGGTATTTGTGAAAAACCAGAATATCCATCAAGGAAGCAAAAATGTGTGTGCTTAGATAATCTTTCAAGCATTTGATCAATAAAAGGCAGAGGGTAATGATCTTTTCTAGTTGCTTTGTTTAATTTTCTAAAATCAATTACCATTCTACAGCCTGTAACAATTCTTTGTGGAATAAGTTCATTCTTATCATTAGGAACAATAGTTATACCTCCTTTCTTAGGGACACAATGAACAGGACTTACCCATCTACTATTAGCTATAGGATAGATTATACCTGCTTCCAGAAGTTTTAATATTTCCGTTCTTACCACTTCTTTCATCTTCGGGTTTAACTAACGTTGCTGGTCAACAACAGGTTTAGCATTAGGTTCCATATTAATTTTGTGCTGACATAGAGTGGGACTAATGCCTTTAAATCATCAAGAGTATATCCAATAGCAGCTCAGTGCTTCCTTAGAACTTTCAATAATCTTTCTTCTTCATGTTCTGAAAGGTTAGCACTAATAATAACATGATATATCTTCTTTTCATCAAGATAAGCATATTTCAAAGTGTCTGGCAATTGTTTTAATTCAAACACAGGATCACCTTTAGGTGGAGGAGGACCTCTTAGAGTTTCTATAGGCAAATTGTGTTTAAGCAAGGGACGTTGTTCGAAGAAAATCTTATCTATTTCATTTCTTTCATGCATATGTAAATCATTTTCATGGTCTAGCAAATATTTTTCTAGTGGATCAGTAGGTGGCACGGCAATAGAAGCAAGACCAATTAATTCATCTTTACTAGGCAATTCTTTTTCATGAAGTTTTCTACTAAACTTGGAAAAAATAAACTCATGAGACTCATCACCAAAACTAACACCGACATTTTGTTTCTCACAATCTATTTTAGCATCAATGGTGTTCAAGAAAGGTCTACCAAAGATAATGGGACAAAAGTCTGGGGAACCAAGAACAAGAAAATCAGTAGGGTATTTTATTTTCTCACACAAGACTTCAACATATCTAACAATCCCAATTGGTGATATGGTGCCTCTATTGGCAAGTTTAATAGTAACATCTATTTCTTCTATCTCTGCGGGTGCTATGTCATTCATAATTTCTTGATATAAGCTGTAAGGAATAGCACTCACACTAGCACCTATGTCACATAAACCATGATAACAGTGATCTCCTATTTTAACTGAGATGACAGGCATGCCAACAACATGTCTATGTTTATCCTTTTTATCAGGTTTGGCAATTCTAGAGCTTCTTCATAGAAGTAAATAACATGCCCATCCATATCTTCTTCCAAGAGATCTTTAACCATAGCAATACTAGGTTCTACTTTGATTTGTTGATCAGGTTTAGGTGTTCTAATATAGCTTTTGTTAACCACAGTTGAAACTTTAGCATGTTCCTTTATACTAACAGGGAAAGGTGGTTTCTCAATATAAGCAGAAGGAACAACTAGATCGACATTGTAAAGTATAGTTTCTTCTTTAACGAGTACCATTTTTTTTATTTAATAGGTGGGTGATATTTAAACCAATTCTCTTTAGGGAGATCAACATGAGTAGCAAATGATTCACAGAAGGAAGCTACTATCTCAGAGTCAAGTCCATATTTAGTGCTAAACTTTTGAAAAGCATCGGTATCCATAAAAGATTTAACACAATCATACTTAAGCTTAATACCTGACTCTTTACCTTCGTTGAGTTCCCAATCTTCAGAGTTGCATTTAATTCTTTCCAAAAGATCCCGCCGAAATTCAATAGTCTTCTTCATAAAAGAACCAGCACAAGAAGTATCAAGCATGGTTTGATCATTACCAGAAAGCCGAGCATAAAAGTTCTGGATAATAATTTCTCTTGAGAGCTCATGATTGGGGCATGAATATAACATTGACTTAAGCCTCCCCCAAGCTAGAGCGATACTTTCTCCTTCACGAGGCCACAAATTATATATAATTCCGATCACGATGAACTAGATGCATAGGATATTTTTTTTGGTGGAACTCCAATTTGAGACGATTCCAATTCCAAGATCCAATATCATCGCATAGCCTATACCATGCCAATGCTTTTCCCTTCAAAGAAAAAGGGAAAACCTTTTTCATAACTTCATCCCTGGGTAAACCTGCAAGCTTGAACAATCCACAAATTTGTTCTACATATATCAAGTGCATATCAGGATGTTCGGTTCCATCTCCTGCATAAGGATTAGCTAGCAGTTGTTTTATCATACCCGAAGGAATTTCATATTCAATATTTTCAGTAGGTGTAGTAGGTTGATGGGTAGCTCATTGTGGTTCCGGTCGAGGTGAAGATACCCCGAACAAACCCCTCAAATGATTGTTTTCCATAGTAACAAGTGACAATAAATTTCAGCACACTATATAAACGTTTCCTTACCAAATTCCACTTACTAAAGGCGCTTTACTCCCCGGCAACGGCGCCAGAAAATAGCCTTGATGACCCACAAGTATAGGGGATCAATTGTAACTCTTTTCGATAAGTAAGAGTGTCGAACCCAACGAGGAGCAGAAGGAAATGACAAGTAGTTTTCAGTAAGGTAATGTCTGCAAGAGCTAAAATTGTAAGTAGCGGAGTAGTTTGATAGCAAGATAATTTGTAATGAGCAAGTAACGATAGTACTAACAAAAGTGAAGCAAGGTAGCCCAATCCTTTTGAGGCAAAGGACAGGCCAAAACGGTATCTTATGATAAGCAAAGCGTTCTTGAGGGTACACGAGATTTTCATCTAGTCACTTTCACCATGTTGGTTTGATTTGTGTTCGCTACTTTGATAATTTGATATGTCGGTGGACCGGTGCTTAGGTGATGTTATTACTTGAACAAACCTCCTACTTATGATTAACCCTCCCGCAAGCATCCGCAACTACGAGAAAATTATTAAGAATAAATTCTAACCATAGCATTAAACTTTTGGATCCAATCAGTCCCGTACGGAATAACGCAGAAATTGGGGTTTAAGCTTCTGTCACTCTTGCAACCCATCATCTAATTGCTACTCCACAATGCATTCCCTTAGGCCCAAATATGGTTAAGTGTCATGTAGTCGACGACACCACTAAGGGAATCACAACATACATACTATCAAAATATCGAACACATATCAAGTTCACATGATTACTTGCAACATGATTTCTCCCGTGACCTCAAGAACAAAAGTAACTACTCACAAATAATAATCATGCTCAAGATCAGACGGGTATTAAATAGCATATTGGATCTGAACATATAATCTTCCACCAAATAAACCATATCGTAATCAACTACAAGATGTAATCAACACTACTAGTCACCCACAAGCACCTATCTATAGTTCTGGTAACAAGATTGAACACAAGAGATGAGTTAGGGTTTGAGATGAGATGGTGTTGTTGAAGATGTTGATGGAGATTACCCTCCCCAAGATGGGAGAGTTGTTGGTGATGATGATGATGATGATTTCCCCCTCCGGGAGGGAAGTTCCCCCGGCGGAATCGCTCCGCCTCGGGGCAAAAGTGCTCCTGCCCAAGTTCCGCCTCAAGACGGCGGCGCTCTGTCCCGAAAGCCTTCTCCTTATTTTTTTTCTAGGTCAAAATGACCTATATACCATAAGATGGGCACCGGAGGTGGGCCTGGGTGAGCACAACCCACCAGGGCGCGCCTGGGATCCCTGGCGCGCCCAGGTGGGTTGTGCCCACCTGGTGGGCCCCTCTAGTAGTTATTTGCTCCAATATTCCACAAATACTCCATAAAAAATCCTCGTGAAGTTTTAGTTTGTTTGGAGTTGTGCAGAATAGGTAGCCTGACGTAGCTTTTCTAGGTCCAAATTTCCTGCTGTCGGAATTCTCCCTCTTTGTGTATACCTTGCATATTATGAGAGAAAAGGCATTAGAATTACTCCAAAAGCATTATTATGGATAAAAACATCATAAATAACAGTAAGAAAACATGATGCAAAATGGACACGTATCAGGGTACGAAACCTCCTCAAAGTTATCCTTTCTGATCAATCTATTGAGATATCTCTATAAGTGTCACAAACATCCCTAGAGTTCGTACTAAAATAACACCATATGATACACATCAACCAACTCTAGTGTCACCTAGATACTCCAATGTCACCACAAGTATCTGTGAGTTGATTATATGATATGCATCAAACAACTTCAGGTTCATAATATTCAATCCAACACAAAGAACTTCAAAGAGTGTCCAAAGATTTCTACCGGAGAAAGTATGACGAAAACGTGCATCAACCCCTATGCATAGATTACCCCAATGTCACCTCAGGAATCCGCGAGTTGAGTGCCAAAACATACATCAAGTGAATTAATATAATACCCCATTGTCACCTTGATACGTCTCCATCGTATCTACTTTTCCAAACTCTTTTGCCCTTGTTTTTGACTCTAACTTGCATGATTTGAAATTAACTAACCCGAACTGATGTTGTTTTCAGTAGAATTGCCAGGGTGTTATTTTTGTACAGAAATAAAAGTTCTCGGAATGACCTGAAAATTCACGGAGATCAATTTTGGAATTAATAAAAAATATTGGCGAAAGAATCAACAGAAGGGAGCCCACACCCTGGCCACAAGGGTAGGGGCGCGCCCTCCGACCTTGTGGGCCCCCTGGACCTCCACCGACCTCAACTCCAACTCCATATATTCATATTCGGGTAGAAAAAATCAGAGAGAAGGATTCATCGTGTTTTACGATACGGAGCCGCCACCAAGCCCTGTTCTTCCTCGGGAGGGCAGATCTGGAGTCCGTTTTGGGCTCCGGAGAGGGGAATCTGTCGCCATCATCATCAACCATCCTCCATCACCAATTTCATGATGCTCACCTCCGTGCGTGAGTAATCCCATCGTAGGCTTGCTGGACCATGATGGATTGGATGATATTTACCATGTAATCGAGTTAGTTTTGTTAGGGTTTGATCCCTAGTATCCACTATGTTCTAAGATTGATGTTGCTATGACTTTGCTATGCTTAATGCTTGTCACTAGGGCCCGAGTGCCATGATTTCAGATCTGAACCTCTTGATCCTATCTTGCAAGTTATAGTCACCTACTACGTGTTATGATCCGGCAACCCCGGAGTGACAATAGTCGGGACCACTCCCGGTGATGACCGTAGTTTGAGGAGTTCATGTATTCACTAAGTGCTAATGCTTTGGTCCGGTACTCTATTAAAAGGAGGCCTTAATATCCCTTAGTTTCCAATAGGACCCCGCTGCCACGGGAGGGTAGGACAAAAGATGTCATGCAAGTTCTTTTCCATAAGCACGTATGACTATATACGGAATACATGCCTACATTATATTGATGAATTGGAGCTAGTTCTGTGTCACCCTATGTTATAACTGTTGCATGATGAATGCCATCTGACATAATTATCCATCATTGATCCATTGCCTACGAGCTTTTCACATATTGATCTTTGCTTCGTTACTTTTCCGTTGCTACTGTTACAATTGCTACGAAACTACTACTGTTACTTCTGCCACCGTTACCGTTACTTCCATACTACTTTGCTACTAAATACTTTGCTGCAGATATTAAGTCTTTCAGGTGTGGTTGAATTGACAACTCAGCTGCTAATACTTGAGAATATTCTTTGGCTCCCCTTTTGTCGAATCAATAAATTTGGGTTGAATACTCTACCCTCAAAAACTGTTGCGATCTCCTATACTTGTGGGTTATCAAGACCTTTTTCTGGCGCCGTTGTCGGGGAACATAGCTCTATTCTCTGAGTCACTTGGGATTTATATCGGTTGATCACTATGAGGAATCCGAAAGACAACAAAGCCAAGATCTATCCCTCAACTACGAGGGGAGGTAAGGAACTTCCATCTAGCTCTGCACTTGATTCTCCTTCTGTTTTAAGCAAACTTGCGACACCTACACCTGCTATTGATTCTGATATGTAGCATGTTATTGATGATGCCACTTCTTCTATGCATGATGCTTATGATGAAACTACTTCTCTGCTTGATAATACTGTGCCACTAGGTGAATTTCTTGATGAACAACTTGCTAAGGTTAGAGAGAATGAAATTACTAGATATGAATTGCCTGTTGTACCCGAGGGTTACGTTATGGATGAAGAAACTGCTAGAGACTTCTTTGCGTGCAATGATAGAGAGGATCTTAAGAAATTGTTAGCAAAGCTGAAAGAAAAATCCTTGAATGCTAGAATGAAATATGATCCCACTTTTGCTACTTCACCTATCTTTGTTACTGGTAAGGATTATGAATTCTCCGCCGATCCTGATTTAATTACTTTGGTTGAATATGATCCTTTCTGTGGTTATGAATCTGAAACTGTTGTGGCACATCTTACTAAATTGAATGATATAGCCACCCTATCTGCTCATAAGGAAAAAATCCGCTATTACTATGTTCTTAAATTGTTTCCTTTCTCATTAAAGGGTGATGCTAAACTATGGTTTAATTCTCTTGCTCCTGGTTGAGTGTGTAGTCCCCAGGATATGATTTACTATTTCTCTGAAAATATTTCCACGCTCATAAGAAACAAGCTGCTTTAAGGGAAATATTTAATTTTGTGCAAATTGAAGAAGAGAGTCTCCCACAAGCTTGGGGGAGGCTTCTCCAATTACTTAATGCTTTGCCTGATCATCCTCTCAAGAAAAATGAAACACTTGATATCTTTTATAATGGACTAACTGATGCTTCCAGAGACCACCTGGATAGTTGTGCTGGTTGTGTTTTCAGGGAAAGAACCGTTCAGCAAGCTGAATTGCTATTGAATAATATAATGAGTAATGATAATGACTGGACACTTCCTGAACCAACTCCTAAGCCAACTCCGAAGAAAAGGGGTGTTCTATTTCTCAGTCCTGAAGATATGCAAGAGGCAAAGAAATCTATGAAAGAAAAGGGTATTAAAGCTGAAGATGTTAAAATTTACCGCCTATTGAAGAAATACATGCTCTTGATAACCCGACACCGGTAGTAGAGGTAAACTCTCTTCGTAGATTTGATGAAGGTGATATCCCTCATAATAAGTCTGCTAGTCAAGGCTTGGATGAGTTTGATAATTTTATTGTTAAACAAGAAAATTTCAATGCTTATGTTAGTAGACAATTGAAATGTAATGCTTATATGCTTGACCACTTGAGTGATTATATGAGTAGAACTATTAATGATCTTAAGCTTATCAGTAAACATGCTTCCATGGTTACAACTCAAGTAGAACAAGTACTTAAGGCACAAGATGATTTGCTTAACGAGTTGAATAGTAAAAATAATGATAATGTTGTTAGGGTTATGACTAGAGGTAGTAAAATGACCCAGGAACCTTTGTATTCTAAGGGTCATCCTATGAGAGTTGAGCAGGATTCTCAGAGAACTAATACTAATGCACCTAGTCCTCGTACTAAAAAGAAAAAGAAAACTAATTGGACTTTGCATGCTAGTGAACCTGCTATAGACACACCTGAGAATCCCAATGATATTTCTATTTCTGATGCCGAGACACAATCTAGTGATGAACATGAACCTAGTGATAATGTCAATAAGGATGTTCATGTTGATGCTCAACCTAGTAATGATAATGATGTAGAGATTGAACCTGCTGTTGATCTTGATAACCCACAATCAAAGAATCAATGTTATGATAAGAGAGATTTTGTTGCTAGGAAGCATGGCAAAGAAAGAGAATCTTGGGTTCAGAAACCCATGCCATTTCATCCTAAACCATCCAAGAAAAAGGATGATGAGGATTTTGAGCGCTTTGCTGAAATTATTAGACCTATCTTTTTGCGTATGCGTTTGACTGATATGCTTAGAATGCCTCCTTATGCTAAGTATATGAAAGATATTGTTACTAACAAAAGAAAGATACTGGAAGCTGAAATTTCCACCATGCTTGGTAATTATACTTTTAAGGGTGGAATACCAAAGAAACTTGGAGATCCAGGAGTACCAACTATACCATGCTCCATTAAAAGAAACTATATTAAAACTGCTTTATGTGATCTTGGAGCCGGCGTTAGTGTTATGCCTTTCTCTTTGTACCGTAGACTTTAATTAAATAAGTTGACACCTACTGAAATTTGTTTGCAAATGGCTGATAAATCAACTGCTATACTCATCGATATTTGTGGGGATGTGCCTATTGTGGTTGCAAACGTTACTATCTTAACGAACCTTTGTTATTCTTGATATTCCCGAGGATGGCAGTATGTCGATCATCCTTGGTAGACCCTTTTTGAATACTATAGGGGTTGTTATTGATTGCAACAAAGGCACTGTCACTTTTCATGTTAATGGTAATGAGCATACGGTACACTTTCCAAAGAAACGACCTCAAGTTCATAGTATCAATTCTATTGGAAAAATTTCAACTATTACTATTGGAGGTTTTGAATTCCCTCTTCCTACTGTCAAAAAGAAATATGATATTCTTATTGTTGGGGAAATGCATATCCCCGTTGAGGTAACCTAGTGTTATTCAAAAGTTCTCCGGTTTCATGTCATTCAGAAGAAGTTTGTTAATAAGACTTGATCAACCTTGTTAATGGATTCCTTTTGATGAGCATGAGATGGATGAATTTAGAAAGCACAACTCTCTGTACCCACTTTTTAATTTATGTTATTTAGAATAAATAAAGCAAAAATAGTATTTTTTGTCTATTTTCTGAATTATCCGTGCAATAAAAAAATGTCCCGAAAATAAAAATTCTCCAAATGCCCTGAAAATTTAGTATGATTTTTTTAGAATATTTAAGAATTTCTGGCACTTAGAACACATCAGGGGGCCTCACCAGCTAGCCACAAGGGTGGAGGGTGCGCCCCTTGTCCTTGTGGGCCCCATGTGGCCCCCTTCACTTATTCCAGCACCCATCCACTCCTTCTTCCTCCAGAAAAAATCACTCCATAGCTCAAACTCGTGTTCTTGCTCATCTTGCTGCCATTTTCGATCTCCTTGCTCAAAGATCCATTCACAAAACTGCTTTGGGGGATTGTTCTTCGGTATGTTGCTCCTCCAATGGTCCAATTAGTTTTTATTCTAGTGCTTTATTCATTGCAATTTTTTGCTGCTGTGCTGACCTTGTTCTTGAGCTTGCATGTCAAATCTATATGGTCCAAAGTAGTTTTGATGCATGATATAGCCTCTAGGCACTTGTAGGAGTAGTTGCTATCAATTTTGTTGAGTTTAGTTCACTTTTATTTTGAGTCACTAAAAATTTCAGAAAATTTCAGAGGGAGAAAATGACGAGGAGATTGTTTAGAGGCTCCTTGAGCCGGGGTTCGAAGGAAAAAAGAAAATGAGGAGAAAGAGAAGCCCAAGTATAATCTTCCTCGTGCCGCGGAGATTCGGCCGTGTGAATGGCCATGTGATGCATTCTTGCAAGCGACCGGAATTTATGATGATTTCTATTATTTGGCTGGGAATGCAGGCATCACCGACTTCCTCCTCGACCAGTGTGATCAGTATGTCCTACTCACTAATACTTTCGTGCAAAATTTTCATTTTCATGCTAGGAGATCACCACCCATGGTAGACTTTCATTTATATGATGAGTACAAGGAAATGACGCTCTATGACTTTTGTGAGGTTTGTAAATTACCTTATGAGGGTAGCGTCGAGGAACCACACCCTATTGATGTGGAAGGTTTTATTCATGAAGTTACCATAGGGGAAAGGAGAAGGGTGTCGGAAGCGAGAGTGGCTAGTTTACATTTTCTTGTTTTGCGCTACTAATCATTATTTGTTGGGAGATGTTTAATTGGTCGTGGGGAGAGTGGAGGCCTTAGTGCTCCTTACCTTGCCATTTTGCGCCATGCTTTACTTCGTGATAGAACTTTCAGTTTAGGCGCTATGGTTGCTAAACGGTTGAGTATAAACCGTACAAAGGGTCCTATTTTCCGAGGTATCTTCGCCTCTCGCCTTGCTAAACACTTTGAGATACCCATTAGGCACTATGAGAAAGAAGAGAAACTGCTACCCACTATTTAGTTAGATTATGACAGCATGGTAGCACATAAGTTTATTCGCCATGATGAGGAAAAGAGACATGTTTATAACTTGATATTTAGCGAAGATTCTTGCCAGATTATTACCTTGCCTGCACCTATTTTGTTCGATATTCATCCAGGAAGGTACTTCGTTTTGCCCGCGGACATTTATGCATACTGGGAGGGGACATGATCCCCACCTCCTGAGCCAGAGCCATCACCTGATCCATTTCAGGAGTCTATTTATCAGTGGGATCCACTGGAGCTCGCTAACCAGTGGAACCCCCAGGATCCTCCTCAGTACACCAGAGAGGTCTACTTTGATCCATGGGCGTCGACCAACTTAGGCAAAAAGCCTAAGCTTGGGGGAGTACGTATTTCTCACCAACATTACATTCATGTTCGCACACTCATTTCAGCTGTCGGTGTTCATACTTTTTCATTGTATTATCCGTGTAGTTTATTTCTTTTTCTTGCTTTCTTCTTGTGTGTTTGAAAAATCTTAAGAAAAAACCAAAAAAATTAGTTGTAGTTAGTTTTACCTTCTATGCATTCTTAGCAGTAAAATTAAAAGAAAACCCAAAAAGATTTCCTGTTCTTATTTTGCTTGTTGGGAGCTTACCCGTGTAAATAGTTTTTCTCGTTCTTGTTTTATTTTCTTCAAAAAAACAAAAACTCCAAAAACATTTCAGTGTGTTTCTTTGAAATTCTTTTCTTTTCTTTGGGGTCGAGAGGAGAAGACCACGATGAAAACGTTGAGTGGCTCTCATATGCATTATTGTTGATCTAACAAAGAGCTCATATTACCTTGTCTTCGCCTTTGAATAAATGTTTGCAGATTCCAGCCTAGTCCAATGCACGTGCACTATTATTATTATCCACACCATTCGTTCGTGCAAGTGAAAGGTAATAATGACGATATATGGTGAAATGATTGAGATGAGGAAAAGCTAGTATGAACTCGACCTATCTTGTTTTGTAAATAGGATTAGTTCATCGTTCCTGATCTAGCCTATTATGAATGAAACATGTTTGCAATGACAATTAGAGATTATAGTTATTCATACCATACTTAATTAGCTAGGAGTTTATAATGGTTTACCCTACGTGCCAACATGAAAATTAAAATGATTGTGATGTAGTATGATAGGATGGTATCCTCCTTTGAATGATCTGAGTGGCTTGACTTGGCACATGTTCACGCATGTAGTTGAAACAAAATCAACATAGCCTTTACGATATTTATGTTCATAGTGATTTATATCCTACTCATGCTTGCATTCAATGTTGGTTAATCTCAATGCATGTTTATGACTGTTGTCGATCTCTAATTGGTCGCTTCCTAGTCCCTTTCTAGCCTTCACTTGTACTAAGCGGGAATACTGCTTGTGCATCCACTTCCATAAAACCAAAGTTGTTCCATATGAGTCCAGCATACCTTCCTATATGCGGTATTTACCTGCCGTTCCAAGTAAATTTGCATGTGCCAAACTCCAAACCTTCAAATAATAATCTGTTTTGTATGCTCGAATCGCTCATGTACCAACTAGGGTTGTCCATATCTTCCATGCTAGGTGGGTTATTCTCACAATAAGTGGACTCCGCTCATCATTCATGAGAAAATGGCTGGTAACCGGGATGCCCAGTCCCATGCTCAAATCAAATCAAAATAATTGCAAACAAAACTCCCCCTGGACTGTTGTTAGTTGGACGGTACCCGTTGTTTCGGACCAGCCGTGGAGTGTGCTTGTTGGTGGTGGGGGAGTATAAACTTTACCATTCTGTTTGGGAACCGCCTATAATGTATGTAGCATGAAGATACCAAGATCTCTTAGTTGTTATGTTGACAATGAAAGCATGCCGCTCAAAATATTATTTATCTCTATTTCAAAACTTGAGCTCTGGCACCTCTACAAATCCCTGCTTCCCTCTGCGAAGGGCCTATCTATTTACTTTTATTGCTGAGTCATCATCCTCTTATAAAAAGCACCAGTTAGAGAGCACCACTATCATTTGTATGCATTGTTATTAATTTATATTGAGTATGACTGTGACTGGATCTCTTTTACCATGAATTACAATGTCTAGTCAGTCCTTGATCTTCAGAGGTGCTCGGCATTTATGTTTTGCAGTCTCAGAAAGGGCTAGCGAGATACCATCTTGTTATGTCATATCATGATTTTTTTGAAAAAGTGTTGTCATCTGAGATTTATTATTATTGCTCGCTAGTTGATTATGCCATTGATATGAGTAAATGTGAGACCTAAACGTTATTGTGAATATGGTTAGTTCATAATCTTTGCTGAAAACTGGAATGCTGGCTTTACATATTTGCAACAACAAGATCAAACAAAGTTTGTAAAAGTTTTTCTTTATCACTTTCAGTTTGTCAACTGAATTGCTTGAGGGCAAGCAATGGGTTAAGCTTGGGGGAGTTGATACGTCTCCATCGTATCTACTTTTCCAAACTCTTTTGCCCTTGTTTTGGACTCTAACTTGCATGATTTGAATGGAACTAACCCGGACTGACGTTGGTTTCAGCAGAATTGTCATGGTGTTATTTTTGTGCAGAAATAAAAGTTCTCGGGATGACCTGAAAATTCACGGATATCATTTTTGGAATTAATAACAAATATTGGTGAAAGAATCAACAGAAGGGGGCCCAAACCCTGGCCACAATGGTGGGGGGCGCGCCCTCCGACCTTGTGGGCCCCCTGGACCTCCACTGACCTCAACTCCAACTCCATATATTCACTTTCGGGGAGAAAAAAATCAGAGAGAAGGATTCATCATGTTTTACGATACGGAGCCGCTGCCAAGCCCTGTTCTTCCTCAGGAGGGCAGATCTGGAGTCCGTTTTGGGCTCCGGAGAGGGGAATCCGTCGCCATCGTCATCATCAACCATCCTCCATCACCAATTTCATGATGCTCACCTCCGTGCGTGAGTAATCCCATCATAGGCTTGCTAGACCGTGATGGGTTGGATGAGATTTACCATGTAATCGAGTTAGTTTTGTTAGGGTTTGATCCCTAGTATCCACTATGTTCTAAGATTGATGTTGCTATGACTTTGCTATGCTTAATGCTTGTCACTAGGGCCCGAGTGCCATGATTTCAGATCTGAACCTATTATGTTTTCATGAATATATTTTTGTTCTTGATCCTATCTTGCAAGTTATAGTCACCTACTACGTGTTATGATCCGGCAACCCCGGAGTGACAATAGTCGGGACCACTCCCGGTGATGACCATAGTTTGAGGAGTTCATGTATTCGCTAAATGCTAATGCTTTGGTCCGGTACTCTATTAATAGGAGGCCTTAATATCCTTAGTTTCCAATAGGACCCCGCTGCCACGGGAGGGTAGGACAAAAGATGTCATGCAAGTTCTTTTCCATAAGCACGTATGACTATATACGGAATACATGTCTACATTATATTGATGAATTGGAGCTAGTTCTGTGTCACCATATGTTATAACCGTTGCATGATGAATGCCATCCGACATAATTATCCATCATTGATCCATTGCCTATAAGCTTTTCACATATTGATATTTGCTTCGTTACTTTTCCGCTGCTACTGTTACAATTGCTACGAAACTACTACTGTTACTTCTGCCACTGTTACCGTTACTTCCATACTGCTTTGCTACTAAATACTTTGCTGCAGATATTAAGTCTTTCAGGCATGGTTGAATTGAGAACTCAGTTGCTAATACTTGAGAATATTCTTTGGCTTCCCGTGTGTCGAATCAATAAATTTGGGTTGAATACTCTACCCTCGAAAACTGTTGCGATCCCCTATACTTGTGGGTTATCACTCCTGAACACTGGGTCACGCTGGAGGGGGAGGGACATACCCTAGTGACAGATCGCTCCATGCCCACGCTGATAAGCCCTGCAGTGTCGTCAATCCCCCGCCGCGCGGGGGAGGAAGCTCACTATGAAGGCTCGTGTGTGGATGCGAGGAGGAAGCTCACAACGAAGCCTATGAGCTACTCCGACTGAATCATCGGGGAGAGATGAATCGTCAGGGAGGAGTGGACGATGTAGGGGATGCAACACGGGCGAGCGGGTGGGCGTGTGAGTACTAGAGCATGCTATGTTGCCCTGTTAGTGCGGTTTTGGCTAGGAGCAAATGCTTGTCCGATAACGACGTGGCAATGAACCGTGCGCCGTGATTCGTGTGTCTGATCCAACGACACATAAGCGCTTTCACATGGAAGAACTGACGCTAGTTCATTAGCATTTTGGATATCTTTTGGCTTACGACCTCAAAAGCCATGACAAGTGCCAAAAGGGAGCAAAAAATGATTGGTTTGCAACGCGAACATGAGACAAATCAAATACCAGTTTACCAACGACAACTCAATTTAGCTACATTTCCAAGCAGTCAACCCACATGAGGTCATCAAAAACTTAAAATCTAAGGAAAAGTTCACATAAGCACAAGCAAACAAGAAAATTGATCAGCAATGCTTGAGTCTAGACTCTAGAGTCGTTGTCACCATTCGTTAATTATTATAAATCATGCAACCGTTTGTACCAAAAGCAAGCTAAATAGAGTATATTAGAATATGAGGATCGATCCAACCATTCATTGATTCACTTTGGGCGTTGTTGGCCTGCTGCTAGCCTGCTACAAATCCTCAATCGGGGTTGTTGGCCCGCTACTGGGCAGCAGATCGATCTCCTCAACACCTGGATCAATCATGCTTCAAATCCTGAAACAATGAGAAGATCAAGCTAGCCAAATCGTTGCTACTTTCCAATCCAGCCGAGATAGATCACAAGCCCACTTTCAAGACAATTAATGTATGGGTCAGTATTGGAGTTCTTCTCGGGTTAGGCTCAATACGTTTTTCAAGAGGCATGGGTCTGTGGCTAGCGGAGGCAGTCTAACGGTGGACCAAGGGAGGCGGCATCGGGATGGTGGAGAGGCGCTCCAGTGCGTGGCGGAGGACCTGGTGGCGGCCGAAGGCTAGATGCACACGTCCTGTACGAGGGAGGCCCGCATCTGCGCCTCTGAATGTTTGAATTCACGTGAAAGCATAAATCCACCTTACCAAATTAGCCTCGGACCAAACTATGAGGGAAACCATATTGACAATTGGATCAACTTAATACTACACATTAAATTTGGTAGTGCGATGTACCGCAAAAAGCTCTCCATTTTTTAAGTAACAGACCAATGAAAGTCATGACTAAAATGCAATATGAAATCCATAAATCAATGACATACTGTTTTAAAACAGGCTTCAAAAGTTATGCAGGCCGAGATCGATATATGACGATTCATGAGATCCGGTTTCGAGACTATAGACGCCTCTAAACAGATATGACAACTCTACTAGGGTTGCTCTTAAGAGACGGGCAACATATATATCACGGCGTGTAGACAATCGGTGTCTTTTATCCGTAAGTATTTAATCAAACGAACCATACATGCTCTATGTATATCTATCCGTAACTATATCTGTTATTTTCTTCTGTATAAGATGGATTACAAGTTTACAGCTACTTTCTGTAGAATGTATACCTAACACGAGAAGGACACGTCAGCAGAATGCGTCCCACGCCAATACGGCCGGCCGGCCCCGTCACCTATTTATACGGTCCCCATCTCTCCCACCCGACCCGCTATCCCCCACGGCTTTTACTGCGCCCTCCGAGCAAACCAGAGAGGAGGACAGAGCACACGACGCGCGCAAGAGAGAGACACTACGGCAATGGCGGAGGGGAAGCTGCTGCTGCGGTCGTTCGTGGAGGTGCCGAGGGACTCGCACTTCCCCATCCAGAACCTCCCCTTCGGGGTCTTCCGCAGGAGGGGCCAGCCCGAGGGCCCGCCGCGCCCGGCGACGGCCATCGGGGACTTCGCGCTCGACCTCGCCGCCGTCTCCGCCGCCGGCCTCTTCGACGGGCCCCTCCTCTCCGCCTCGCCATGCTTCCACCAGGTACTCGTCCTGCCCATCTACTTGCTCCGCGTCATCTGCCTGAGATTGCTACTGATCTGATGCTTAGAGTAGAGCGAGCATAATTTCCACAGTCCAACTGATTGCTGGCGCATCGATTGAATGCTTGGGGAATTAATTGAGTTGCCGAAGTTGTAGTAGTGACTAGCACTTTGTGATGCAGTAATTGTAGTTGGTGATTTGATTATGTGGTTAATTAATTACTGCTGTGCGCGCGCAGGAAACGCTCAACATGTTCTTGGGGTTGGGCCGGCCGGCGTGGAAGGAGGCGCGCGCCACGCTCCAGAAAATCCTCTCAGGTTCTCTTTGTTCCTCTTAGCTAACTTGGATTGTGCTACTCCTTGATTTTACTTTGTTATTACTGTTCCAAGGTAAGCACGGCGTTGTGGGGAATAATCGTGATGTTCAGCCCGTAGTGATGCTTATCGTGTTTAATTATGCTGCTGATGTAATGTACTATGCCTTGTGAGCAAGCGCAAGTTTGAAACAGTTTTTCAGTATTTGTTCTAATTTGGTCATGTTGGTTTTTGTTGGTTATATTCATCTGGTTTATCATGGCACGAGGTAAAGTGCAAAGACCCTGAAGGAAATCTTTCCTAAAAAATTATTTCCTTGTTTCACTGTAGCTGATGAGCCGGTGCTGCGTGACAACGAGGCCTTGAGGAAGAACTGCCTTGTGCCAATGGTGAGCTTGACAGCCATCTAGCTCCTACCTTTTTTCTGGAGAAGCAAAGGAATATTTTATTTTTTTGAATAAGAAACAAAGGAATATTGATGAAATCGCTGATGTTATGTTTCAACCTTGTAGAGTGATGTAGAGATGCTTCTTCCTATCACGGTAGGAGACTACACGGATTTCTTTTGTTCTGTGCACCACGCAAGGAACTGTGGATTCATCTTCCGCGGACCACAGACTCCAGTCAATCCGAATTGGTAATGTATTCTCTTTGACCATGCCCTGTCTTGATACAACTCGACGTTATGACCAAGTATGTCAGAAAACTTGAGCTTAGGCATAGAATGCGCGTGAACTGTGTGCTTCTATGTTCTCCAGAAAATTAAAACGTGCTTCTATGGACAATGCACTTGGTGCAATCTGATCCCAATACATCTAAATTAGAGCCTGGCTAATAAGAAGATTCCTTTTTATGGTCATATGGCTACGCTTTTTGCTTATGTTACCTAAAGCTAAGCATACACAATACATTTTTTTGCAATAGTCATTTGCTCAAATTTCATGGGTTACAGATTTATAAAATTTGTGAAGTTGTTCTGCATGCTGTTCAGTCGTTTCTTAGCACACTTGTGCTCTAATAATACACAGGTATTCTTAATTCTGTCACTAACTGCAATATGTTTTTGTTTCACTCAGGTTTCATTTACCAGTTGGTTACCATGGACGGGCATCATCTGTAATCATATCTGGAACAGACATTATTCGACCCAGGTACACATCCCAAAAGTTTTAAATAGTTGTTTAAATGTTTATTTTAGTGTCCTGTCTGATTGAGTAGTAACCATTAGCCGTTTTCCAATTTCATTCACTTTCTGAAGTGCCTAATTTCTCCCAGCCTGCCCCTTTGTCATAATTCACTATACTGTGCACTTTTTTGTTGCATTGAACCTTCTGTCTCATGCTATAAATAATAACTTATTATATATATGTGTGTTACACTGGAACCTCTTTGACTTTTTTCTGTTCACTATCATTCACTTGATATCTTGATAATATTATCTTTGTCTGTTCTTGCTAGAGGACAAGGTCATCCAACAGGAAGCTCTCAACCTTATTTCGGTCCTTCTCAAAAGCTTGATTTTGAACTTGAGATGGTTAGCTTCTTACATATACCTCTTAAATGTAGTGCTTGATATTCTTGTGGTTATTGTCGACACATCTTTGCTAATTAATCAAATACTCTCTCCATTCCTAAATATATGACCTTTTGGTAGTTCAAATTGAACTACCAAAACGTCATATATTTAGGAACGGAGGAAGTAATTAGTTTGCATTCATATCGAATTAACCTTGATTCACTAATGTCGCAACACTTGTTGCTTTCAGGCTGCCATTGTTGGACCAGGGAATGAACTGGGCAAACCTATTGATATTGCTGACGCTGAGGATCATATATTTGGCTTAGTGGTAATGAATGATTGGAGTGGTAAGTATCCTTTTCAATGTTACTTGTTCTAAATTGTTTGCCCACTGTGTCTGTTCTGACTTTTGTATACTATATTGCAGCCAGAGATATTCAAGCCTGGGAGACCATACCTCTTGGACCTTTCCTTGGCAAAAGCTTCAGTAAGACACCTGATATCAGCAGTATAATGTTTTTAGGATAAGCTTTGAATCACGTGTTGTACAAAAGTTGAAATGCTGCATGTGTAATGTTTGTTTTCTACTGGTGCTCGTTTCTAGTTCAATTCTTCTCTTATTCAGAGTTCTGTATCTCTTGCTATATGTAATCTTCTGCAGTGCTTCATGAAGAAGTACACTTTTCCCTAAATAACACTCTCCCTTCCATTTTGTAAAATTTAATTTCTCTAGGTACATCTGTATCACCTTGGATTGTGACTCTGGATGCCCTAAAGCCTTTTGCCTGTGAGGCTCCTAAGCAGGTAAGCAATTTTTATTTTGTTATTACCAGTGCTATTTCTTTTGCTAATGAGCATTTGCTCTCCTGTGAATAACTAATTTGTTTTGTGTTACAGGAACCTGAGCCTTTGCCTTACTTAGCTGAAAAGAATCATATAAACTATGACATTCCTCTTGAAGTACGATCTTGTCACATTATTGCCTCGTTGTTTTGTTTTTGCCATTTCTTGTTGAAGTCAATCTGATTATTGCAAAAAAAAATCTGTGCAAGGCTTGGATTAAGCCCAAAGAGCAAAGCGACGCATCAATTGTCACAAAGACCAATTTCAAACATATGTAAGCACTCTGTTTGGGACGGAGGGAGTACGTTTTAATTAGAGGCATAATTCAATCCATGGTGCATACGTATCTTATTTCTTACTCAATCTGCTGGTCTTCTCCGTGTGTATATTCATAATGTTTCCATTGGTTTTGTTACCAAAATCTCATTCCATTTTGTACTAGTAAATTAATGTGTTAAAATATGCCCGAAGTGCCCTTTTTCACTTCGATGTGTAACCCATGCATACTCCTGTAATCTGTTTTACAGGTACTGGACCGTGACGCAGCAACTAGCACACCACACTGTGAATGGATGCAATCTGAGACCAGGGGACATGTTTGCGACTGGCACCCTCAGTGGACCTGTATGGAGTTAACCATTGCAAATATGAGTTACAAACATGCCAATCTGCAAATTACAGTACACATCGACACTGAACGACTCGCCTTGTTTCAGGAACCAGACTCTCTGGGATGTTTGCTGGAGATAACGTGGAACGGGCAGAAGGAGATATCGGTTGGGAATTCGATCCGCAAGTTCCTCCAAGATGGGGATGAAGTCATCTTGACAGCCTGTTGCAAGGTTCAGTGAACTATGTCCTTTTTCTTTTCTTTTCCATCGGACATTATCGGTCTTGAAAATTTCGACAATTACCCGCAAAAAAGAGAAAAGAATTAAAGATGACATGATGTGTGATCTTGATGGCATCTGGGTTTTCAGGGCGAGGACTACAACGTTGGATTCGGAACCTGCACCGGGAAGATTCTGCCGTCGCTTCCATGAGCCAAGACGGGGGATGATCTTCAGTTCTTGGAATAAAGCAGGCAGTGTGTTTAGCAAGCTGCCATGTATCTTGAAGGGCTTAGCAATGGCGGTAAATAGTAATAAAATTGGGATGAATTCCCCCCTAGTGATGATGTGATAACTTGATTGCTTTAGTCGGTACTTCCTCGATGATATCGTGATTCTACCGTGTGTCATTTCGTTTTCTTCCTTTTTTCTCCTCTGCAACACCGCAGGAGGATGCGATGTTGCGATTGTTCCGAAGTAAATTTTGTTGGGTTTCAGCTGAGCAAGAGCAACGCAGACGCTAGGTAGATTGTGCTGGGTGGTAGCTAACTATCACCAGTTAACATGCATGGGCCAATTCTTAACCAAAATCAGACACTTGCTATCATTGACGAGTTAACCGTCAGCTGCTTACACCAGTTGATTTAAGTAAAAAAAACTGAAAACAAACGTATGATAGGAAGCAAAAAGAAAAACAAAAAACAAATTAATCAAATCAAATTAACAAAAGAAAGAATGAATCCGGGTGGGCGTGCGTGGTTCGAGTCAGAGGCATGCGAGCTCCTTGACGACGTTGACGGACGTGCCGACGGCGTTCTTGCAGACGGCCATGGTCTTGTTGTTCGTGCCGGTGTACTTGAGGTTGACGTTGACGAGCTGCAGGCCCTGGCAGGGCACGTTGTTGACGCAGTTGAGCGTGACGGCCTCGGGCGTGGCGGAGGTCCCGACGATGTTCTTGAAGACGATGTCGGCGACGACCACCTTGGAGGCGCCGGGGGCCTTGGCGCAGATGTTGTTGGGGCAGTACTTCTGGTCGATGACGATGGGGTAGGAGACGTTGTCCATTTTCACGTCGTCGTACACGAAGCGGGTGGCCCTGAGCGCCGACTTGGAGTCCTCGTACGACTTGATCCGGAGCCCGTTGGTGGCGCCCTTGATGGTGCAGTTGGTCACCTGGATGTCCTCCACGTCCTTCTCGTCCTTGTACCGCCCCAGGCTGCCCACGCTGATGCCGTGGCCGGGGCCGCACCGGGAGCCGTGGATCTTGACGTGCTTGGTCCCGGGCCCGATGGAGATGCAGTCGTCGCCGACGCCGATGTTGGTCGCCTTGATGGTCACGTCCTCCGAGTCGCCCATGTGGATGCCGTCCGTGTTGGGGCTGTTCCCCGGCGCCGTGATCTCCACGTTCTCCACCAGCACCGTCTTGCACTTGAAGAGGTTGAGGTGGAAGAACTTGGCGTTCTTGAGCGTGATGCCCCGGATCGTCGCGTTGTTCACGTAGTCCAGCACCAGGCTCTGCATGCGTGCATGCACGTGTGATCTTGATTGGTTTTGGTTTTGGTTTTGGTTTTGGTTAATGGCGATGCAAGAGTGGGTGGGTGGGCACGTACGTTGGGGAGGATCTTGCAGTCGTAGTGCTTGCTGCACTGGTTCTTCTCCCACACGAGGGGGCCCTGGCCGTCGATGGTGCCGTGGCCGTTGATGGTGAAGTTGTCCACGCGCATCACCTCGATCCAGTTCTTCTTGTAGGCGGTGAGGTCGCCGGTGCCGAGGAGGTTGCCGTCCAGCCGGATGATGATGGAGGAGGTGCAGGGGCCTGACAGCTCCAGCGCGCCCACCAAGAAGTTGCCCGGCGGGATCACGATCTTCTGCGTCCCCGTCGCCCCGCACGCGTTCTTCCACGCCTTCATCACCGCCTGCGTCGCGTCCGTCTTGCCGTCGCCCTTGGCCCCCAGCATCACGATGTCCAGGGGGCCCGCCGGCACCGACGGCGCCCCGCCGGCGGCCGGCTTCGGCTGGTACGGCGCCGCCGCCGCCCACGCCGTGCTCCCGAGCAGCGCCAGCGCCACCGCCAGGGCGGTGGCGGCATTGCTTCTCCCCGCCGTCACCATCTTGATAGTAGCTGCGTGCCTTGGTCTCTGGCTGGGTATGGTGAGGCGAGAGGTGGACGGCGACGCTGGCCGCTTATATGCGGCGGAGGCGCGCTATGTTTAGCTACTCGGTAGTGCGTTTCGACGCTGGTCTTTGGCGCCAACGGACGCATGGTATTGGCGGGGCCGCTCCCGACGGTCGAGCGCGGCTGTCCGCTCCGTTTCCCCGATGTCGTCTCGTCTCCGTCTGACGGATTCCTCGCGCCATCGCACGCGCGTCCCCATCGCTATAGGTGCGGTGCGGGAGTCAGGATGGAAAACAGGTGGGGCTTGTTTGGTCGTAGGCACGAGTGGCGCCTCCCGGACTCCTGGTTGACTCTAAAACATGCGGCAAAAGCAGATACCATATCCAGTGCTAAGTGCTAACGTGGAAATAAAACGGTCAAATACTATCCTGAATGCTGCCAAATCATATTCATTACTGTATGAATAGGGTCTGTCTGGGGCAAAACCGTTATGATATCATCTTGGCCGTCAACGGCCGGACCCCTAAACTGCTCGCATCCGTTCGAACGAGCGGTCTGGACCCAATTTGTTATCCAATGCGGTACCTCACAAACCAGAGGGACTTTGCGGGCGTCCGAACCGCTGTCACGCGCGCGTCAGACACCCTGGCCCACTCGAAAACCTCTTCCGTGTCAGCACCCTCTCTCGCGCGAAGCAGTTGCCACACATTCATGCCGTTCAGCCTCACTCCAGAGCGCCGGCGTCGCATTCATGACGGCATTTAAACAGGTGCGCCGCTTCCCGGTCTCCGCGGCCGTTCAAAGCCGGAGCAACGAGATTGAGCGGGACGGGATGGGAAGGGATAGATATCTACCACATTCCAAACGGGCTGCCCCACCGTTCGTCTTTCGGCATTAAACAGGCGTGCCAGCCAAAAAACCCACTTGAGCATCCTCATTCAAACACCCATCGCTTGGGCTGACCGGTGCCTGTTGTTTATACCTGACCACACCGGCACGATCCGCACCACACCACCTCTGCTCCTGCTCCTCCTCACCACACCACCTTCACCATGACAGCGAGCTCTAGCATGTTGTGGCTAGCCTCACGACGGAGAAAATCACGAAATAGTCGCCCTTGCGGTCGGCTAGCAGGGTCGCTGTGTGCGGCGGATAGAGGTTGTCATGCCAGTGAGCTCGTCGGAGGTCTCAGACGATGACCCGACGATGGAGGAGGCCTTCGATGATGAGCCGGGGCCCCTGCCGCGCCGGTCCATGCCGACTTCGCCATGGAGCAGGCGCAGGCGCACTTCAACGCCGTCATGGGGGAGGTGGAGCCGGTGCCAGCGTTCCTGCAGGCGCAGGAGGAGCAACGCTACAACCTCAATCTCCTCGCACATCACCGGCTGGCGGAGGGCCAGATCTATGATGAGTTCACGAGCGAGGAGGCCATGACAACCATGGTGGCGGAAAACCCGAACTTCGTGAGGAGCAGCGAGCGCTCTACGAGGCCGCGTGCAACGCTCGCGCGACGGCCGCAGCCATGGACGCAGGCAACCACGTGTCATTCACGCCGCTAACTAGTCCCGCTGGCGCCACGAGCTAACTAGTCCCGCTGGCGCCACGAGGCTGGCCCATCCACATTCATCGCCAACCTCACCTCCATTGGTGACGGCCAGGTCGCGGACTGCGACAAGGAGTAGGGCATGCGAGACGGCGACACCTCATGTCCCATGTCCTATGCCAGTGACCGCCCGTGGCTCACAGTCGTCGGACGTGAACACAAAGGGGAACAACGAAGGGGTCGGATGTGAACACGAAGGGGAACAACAAGGACTTGGAGGTCAAACGCTTTCTAGGGCTCATGGCTGCCGGTGAAGATTTAGACTAGTTAACTTCCGGATGCTTTTGTTTATTGAAGTATGTCAAAAATGTAATGAATTTAATCCGGTTTAAATGGAAATCGTCCTGTTTGCATGAACATAGTCCAATTTGTTCAAATCAGTTTTGAAATGTATATGGGTATGATTGGATTGCCGACATCAGTGTCCGCATCCACATCCGCAAATTGGTCCGGACCAGTCTGCGGACAAATACAATGTCCGTTTTGAGAGTCTGTTAGCCAATGATGGAACAATCTGATGAATAGTTCCGTTTCAAGGATAAACCTCCCATATTATTATATATAAAAAATCATTCCGCACAAAAGGAAAAGGGTTGCGTGAAATTACATATGCACACGAATCAATCAGGAGGGCCACAGCAAACAGGGCGTTTTCAATCGGCGTCAGTTCAAGGTGCATGCCAGCAAATAGCTGCAGCCCACACCAGGTTCGAGCAACAGTTTCACCAGGTTCGAGCAACGTTGACAGCAACAGTTTCGTCAGTAGCACCGCGAGACGGAGGCCAGAACGGGCGTGTGCTCCTCACACCAGGTTCGAGCCACCATCGCCGGGTCCTGCCGTCATCGGCGCCTCCTCGACGTGCAACGGCTTCTTGTAGAGCTGGAGCAGCAGCGACGAGCAGACGACGCTCACCGACGAGGCGGCCATGCAGGCCCCGGCAAGCCATGGGGGGAGCCGGATGCCCGTGAACGGGAACAGGACGCCAGCAGCGATCGGCATGCCCAGGACGTTGTAGCCCAGGGCCCAGACGTAGTTGAGCCGGATCTTGGCGAGGGTCTTCCGCGAGAGGTCAATGGCGGTGATCACGTCCACCAGGCTGCTCTTCATCAGGACGATGTCGGCAGCCTCAATGGCAACGTCTGTGCCCGCGCCGATGGCCATGCCCACGTCCGCTGCGGCCAGGGCCGGCGAGTCGTTCACCCCGTCGCCGACCATCGCCACCGCCAGTCCTTGCGTCTGTGCGGGAATGGAGTAAGCAGGAATGCAAAATGTAATGCCAGGTAATAATCCCTGCCGAAAAGAGAAAAGACCGTCGTACCTGCAAGTCCTTGATCTTCTCAGCTTTTCCAACTGGATCGATCTCAGCAAATACGGTGCTGATCCCGACTTGCTTTGCTATGGATTTGGCTGTAGCCCAGTTGTCGCCCGTCACCATGATGCTTGTGATGCCCATTGAGCTAAGGTGTGAAATGACGCGTCCTGCCTCAGGCTTCAGAGGATCCGATACGGCAAGAGCTCCGCAGATAACCCTATCGATCGCAACAAGCACACAGGTCCTGGCAAGATCCTCCATTTCAGACATGTATTCCTCCACTTCAGAGCTCATTGGAGCTTCAAATTCTTGCATGAGCCGTTTGTTCCCAACCAAAACCAGCTTGCCTTCAACATTCGCGCTGACCCCTGCCCCTGGATGCACCTCAAAATCTTTGGAATCCATCATATGATCACTCGGAGATCCATACTGTTCTCTGAGCTTCTTTGTGTATTCAACAATAGCCTTTGATAGAGGATGCTCACTGTTTGCCTGACAAAGTCACAATTTTTCAAGTTAAAGAGAAAATTAGAGCCAGACACCCAAAAAAGGAGGAAAAAAAAGTTTATAACAACAGAATAATAATAAGTAGGAACGTATCATATGGTGTCTGCCAACATAAATGCGGAAAATGACAAGTGGTTAACAAACCAACCTCAGCACTGGCAGTTAAATCACACAATTCTAGAAGTGGTATCTTGGAGAAGGTCTTTGTTTGAACAACAGAAGGTTTACCCTTAGTCAGGGTTCCAGTTTTATCAAATATGATAGTTTTAATCTGCAAACAGAGAGATCAAAACGGTGGTCCAGTGTGTGTTAGTATACCACAGTAGAATTTATATGGAGAAGAAAAACATACTCCTTACACTGGAGTCTGTATCGCACGAGCACACACACACACACACACACACACAAGCTAGCACAAAAAGTTTCAAGATTACCTTGTGAGCTTTCTCAAGTGCATTGCCACCTTTGATAAGAACACCTAGAGAAGCACCTTTTCCAGTAGCAACCATAACAGCAGTTGGGGTAGCTAATCCCAGAGCACACGGGCATGCAACGACTAGGACAGATATTCCAAACTGCAGAGCAAGCTCAAAACTATCCATTGCCTTTGGAATCCATTGCTGAGGGTAGAGGTGAAGTTGCCCGGGTATGAACCAGCCAAGCCATGTAAGAAATGCAGCCACCACAACCTTAAAATGAGAAGAAACAATCAATATGAGAAAGGTTTTCTCTCAAGAGATAGCCTGGCAGCAAATATCATACTAGAACATTTGTACGTATCAAGCAGGGTATGATTTCCCACAATGAACCTACTGTTTACTGCTGGAAAACTAATCAGCTCAGTAAAGAACAAGGTTAAACTAGATAGTTACTAAATCAAATAAACAAATTTGATCTTGACAAGTTCACAAAACAGGAGTATACAATAGAACCCGGGTAGCCAGCCGGTAGCACATACAAGGTCTTCAGCTGAATGCTAGCCGAGTCTAGGCTGACTACTCATATTGGTCATGTACATCACATTTGCATAATGTTGATACCGACAAACTACTACTGTAACCAATTATGAACCACAAGGGTAGGTAATTTCTGACCATGCTCTGATTATGCAAAAGATGATGCAGAGCAACATAGCAGGAGCAAATTTAAGGAGAAAATAACAGATAACTTACAGTTGGAACAAAAAACCGTGAAATCTTGTCTGCCAACCGCTGTACTGGAGCTCTTGCAAGTTGAGCAGCTTCAACTAGCTGGACTATCTGTGACAGAGCCGTCTCTGACCCAACATGGGTGGCCTTAACAATTATGAAACCATTATCGTTTACAGTACCACCAATAACCTTTAAAAAAGACAATTGAAGCATCAGGACAGTACATGATAAATAACATCAGATGAGGCAATCGGAATCCAAAAATACCAACCTTATCTCCCGGTTTCTTTGCAATGGGCCTTGCTTCCCCAGTTATCATACTTTCATTAACATGGCTTTGGCCTTTGATGACAACACCATCAACTGGGACCTTTTCACCAGGGACAATCTTAATGAAATCGTTTCTTTGAAGTAACTGGGTACTGATCTCCACTTCTGAAATGACACTTCCATCCTTTTCCAGTGTGAGAAGTACAGCTGTTTCTGGTGCAAGTTCTGTCAGCTTTGACAAAGCATCTGATGTCTTCCCCTTTGCCACCACCTCAAGGTATTTTCCCAGCAATATAAAAGATACCAACATCGAACTAGTTTCAAAAAGATCTTGCCCTTCAAACGTGTCTGATGTTAGTGCCTTCACAATAATGTACACAGAATAGAAGTACGCAGCATTTGTTCCCAAAGCAACCAGCACATCCATGTTAGAGTACCCTCGCTTCAGTGCATGGTAAGCTCCAACGTAAAATCTGACAATTATCAATACAAAGTGAAATACGTAAGACACATGCTGTAGCATAAGATTGCAGTGAAGAAATTGTAAAGCAGCATCGTTTGACAACTTTTGCAGTACTTCTATCATTCCCAAACAGCATGATACCTTTATATAATTGCATTTTTTGAAACAAAAGAGCTTAACATTTTTTCAGAGAGAAGGAATCAACATCAAGATGTTGTTGCCAGGTTGAGACTGTACCTCCAACCAATAATGAACTGAACTGGAGAACATAGCAACCACCGCAGTAGCATACCTACCGTCATGTTGTTGTAGATTTTATAAAACAGCCAATCTCCAGAAGGAGGGAGCATGGGCAGAACCATCGCGAACAGGAACACAGGAACTGAAAAGAGGCAACTCCAAAGAAATTGGTTCCTGTAACTCATAATTTCATGGTGGCGTTCTACTTCTCTTTGCTTTGGTGGTGAGTACAAGCTGGCATTAAAGCATTTAGGGGGTTCTGCAGCATCCTGAATGCGCTGAATAAGTAATCGTGGACCAGTGACATCAGGGTCATATGCAACTGTAACTGTTTGACCTGATGTATCCCATTCAACATTATTCACTCCCTCTACAGTTTCCAGTACCGACTGAATGAGTTTGGTGTCTTCTGGAGAACTCACACCCTCAAGTTTTAGATGCATTTTGTTCACATCGTCCCCATAACTAATGAGATCAGCTCCAAATCCAGCATCCTCAATAGCCTCGATTAGTAAATCACGGCTGGTAATATTTGGATCAAAGTGCACCTTGGCTTCCTCTAGGGCAAGCCCCACTGCAGCTTTTTTAACTCCAGGTACCATCAGAAGTGCCCGTTCAATAGATTCAGAACAGCTTGTACATGCCATTCCTTTTATCCGGAGCCTGCATACGGCAATTTCTTGTTCTTGGAGTTCATCGACCTCAAAGTTGATATCCTCAATAGCTTCTTTTATGGTTCTTGCCTGTGAGAACAAGAATCTTAACTGAGAAAATATAGCAAATTATACCAACGGTGCAGCATTTTCGGCATTACTTTGTGGAGAATGCATCAATGCAGACTCGAGTTTACTGAACTGAAAGTGCATGCTCATAAATATAAATCTACTAAAATTGCTAGTAAAAAAATCACAGTATGAAGAAAGAAAGGCTGCATTGTTCCTTGGCAGTTCATTTATGCTCAAAATTCTCTAAGAATATATAATTGAGGTATACTCATCGTGGAGAGGATATAGTTCCTCGGCAATTCATTTATGAACTAAACTATCTGACAATGTTTGACAGTCCAATGATTGGGCAGTCGCTGTCAAGAGATTGGCCCACACCAACAAAAGGTAGTTAAAATAGTTGGTGGTACAAAGGTGTGGGTCTTAAAACTGAATATCAAGGGAAAGATAAGATAAAGTTGACCTGGCAGCTAAATGAGGATTTGTAGGATAAAATTCATCTCCTGAAACCAAACATTTCCCGTTTACACTAAATACATGTGCAAATATGTCCCTAGTGAAAACTGATAACTTGGATTAACAACAGGACAAAAAGAAGCTACCACATGTATTTGGCTTCCCTCTTTTTACCCCATTTATGACAATATGCAGATATTTCCATAGCAAGTACTAAGGACCTCCATATTGAAAAAATAAAAAATACAGTGATGAGAAGACGAGCATCAGCTCAAGGAAATCTTACATCGGTCTCCTCCGGGCTGTACTGAACAACAGCCTGGCCCTGAAGGGTTGAGACCTGGATGCTCTCGACCCCCTTCAATCCTGCCACCACCGTCTCTATCGAGACGGCACAGGAACCGCATGACATGCCCCGGACATTGAACATGACCTTCCTTGTAGTCCTCTCCTTCCGCGGGGATACCCTGGCGGCAGCGGCAGAAGCGCCATCCGCCGCATGGAGAAGCGGCTCCTTGAGATGGCTCTCTCCATTCTGCTCCATTCCTGTTGCAGAATTGGTCAGAACAACATCATGGAAGTAGCAGAGCATCAAGAACCCACGTCCAAGACACTCGTCAGAACCTATTAATGGAGTGCAAATACTGTTCTTCTATCTATGTGACAGAGTGGCGGCAGCAATCTGCATTAGAAGTACAGACAGCCTACGGTTTGGACAAACCATGAACACGGTAAAATCAAGGTGACTGGTACTAAGCAGAGCTGCTGCTTTCCCCCAAATCTTCAGCCGAATAACGGCGTGTTAAATTGCGAAACATTAGTTTCCTCAACGATTTGTTTTTACCCGTAAATCATGCAGCAGATTTTGCTCCGCGCCTAAACCAAACCAAACCAAACGAAGTGCCGTGCAAGTTTGAAGTCTCAGAAACAACCACCGCTGACGCGCGCGCAAACAGCTCGAAGCACCAAATTTAACAGGGAGACTGAAAATAAAAAAATACTGGGGCGGCAACTCCACACAACAGAACCGCGTACCAGAGAGCGAAATCAAAAAAACCCACGAGACAAACAGCCAAAAAGCTTGGCGGTGGCGGCGCCGGGGGGCGGTGGCGGTGGTTACCTCTGTATCCGGCGACGGAAGGGGCTGCAGAGGAGGCTGCGGCGGGCTCTAGGGTTCGTCCGCACGCGCGCGCGGCTGTGGAGGGATTAGGGGACGGGATGGGATGGGATGGGAGGGGAGGGGAGGGAGTAGAAGACTCGGAGGCGCGGGAGGAGGCGGCGTGAAGCAGGCCGCCCGCGGCAAGAGGAGGAGGCGGCGACGAGGGCGAGGTGGCCGGGTACTCTGGCCGCCTGTAGTCCTTGTTTGTTTTATAAAATTTTGATTTGATGACTCGTTCGGATTTGCTGCAATTTCGATGGGAATGCGGTGGCTTTTGCGGGTTTTATTTGGCTCCGGTGGCGTTTGAGGTTTGAGTTTGATTTGGTTTTGGATTCCCTCGGTCGGGTCGTTGGTGGCCATCGCTTTCGCCGCTCCTTTTCTATCCTCCTCCGTGTTTTTTGGTTCTTGCCCGCTCGTCTTTCAGTTTTTGCCCGTATGCCCCTCTGAAGCATCTCCACCTTTTCAAACTCTGCACATATTTCTTTTTATGGTAGTATGTGACTCATTTATATCGTAAGAATTATATAATACAAGTTACCTACAAACCGACCTAGTAAAACTGAAAAGACAGTAAAACGCTATCTTTTACACAAAGGAACAACAGTTAAGAAGTAAAATTACAATCAAGACACATAGTCCTCGCATCAACAGTTTAACACCCATCACCTGCCTCTGGAACCACCACAACAGCAACCGAAGGAAAAAATGACGGATCATCTTCACACCTAAGCTCGAAAGTGGCTCCATCGCAGATAAGCTTTGTGGACCTCCAATGTGGCTCACGAAAGGTGAAATCATTACCGTTGAACGTATCAGATCGCGGCAACACCTTGGGCCGGCGCGGACGGATGTGGAGGCAGACCCTGCAAAATGGACCCGTATAAAAGGATATTCGCGGAATATGCTCTTTTACAGGTCGGCTTTGCGGGGTCTGGTCTGCCGCCGCTCCCGTCGGCCCGCAAATCCTAAATTTGCACCTCAATTTGACACAAGATAATGCATTTCTTTGCTTTTTCAACAACATTGGATACATAGTACATCACCAAATTTTTGCTAGAATAGCAAGACCAAAGAAAACAAGAATCACAATTATGCATTTTAGAAGATTTCCAACTTCAATAACTGCTCCCACTAGTTGGACCAATATCTTCTTCATGCATTCATTATTGATCTGTGGATTCTTGATTTTTCATTCTTCATTCTTCTTTTTTGGTTCTAAAGAAGTAGAGGTTGCTTCTCCTCTAGTTGCACATGCAGCCGCTTCATTGCCTTCGATTCTACTAAGGAGTGCACAAACGTCTATTAAGTTTCTTTCTATCAATAAATCAATGTATTCGTCTTCCCAAAACGAAAATGAGCATCCATCTTCCTACACACATGATGATGTTCGAAATGAGCTATCACAATTGAACCAAAGAATGCGGTGCCAAAGCCGAATGAAAACAACACGTACCCCGTCGTTTTCGCATTTGAAGAACACCCATCCGGGGTGCTTCGTCGTGCCCGAAGTTAGCCGCAGCACTGTCCGCGTGCAGTCGTCGCACTATATGAGCGGCATCGGCGAGCCACAGAGCCTCTGCGCGAGCGCCGAGCCCGGCGGACGGCCAGCCGAATCCATGCCAGCAAACCGTCGGCGGCGGCGACAGGACGAACCCGTACCTGCATGCGGCGATGGGACTTTGCCGGGGCTGCGCGAGGTGCTCCCCGAGCATTCCATCGCTTGGCGCAGCCACCGGCGCCCGGAAAAGCCAAATCCGGCCACCCGCGACGAAGGGCCGCAGATCTGCAACTTTCCGGCCCGCCGAGGCAGGAGGAGGGAGGGCAACCTCATGCATGTGGCGGGCTTTCGGCGTGATCCCGCCGGCTACTTTCGCCGGGATCGTGGGCGGCGGCCCGGCAGCAGGGCGAGGGGGAGAGGGGAGGTGGTAGGTGGGGAAAAGCGTGGGCTGAAATGTCCTCCACACCAACCGCTCCCGCTATATGCAGGGCACCGACGGGCCGGGGGGCGCGTATTCGCGGGTTGGGGTCAAGATTTTGCCACGCCCCTCAAAAAAATTACGGGTCGGCCGCGTTTGCGGGGTCTGTTCGGGCGGGATTTTTCACGCCGACCCGCATTTTGGCGGTTATTTTGCGGGTCGGGGCTTTTTACGGGGTCTGCTAGAGATGCTCTAAGAGGCCGGCAGAGAAAACCACACCTGCCATCCACGAACCACGAGTCAAGTGCACGATTCACCATCTTTCAGATGCCACCGATGCAGACCACAATCTGCATATACCTCCCAAGTTTCGCGCCCGCATTGGAGCAAACGTCGTCGTAACGCGCCTGATAACACAGGTCCACCACGAGGATGTCGTTGTCACCACGTCATCCTTACTTGAACAGACTGATTTCCAAATTCATCCCAACCATAGGACCGATCGTCTCGTCAAAGTAGGATCTGAAGAAATTTTATTCAATGCCGCCATCACCGCCGCCAAAGCTAAGATGATGAACAAGCTAAAAACCTAAACTACGAGAGTAAAAAATGATCCACACACGTGGATCTGGCGACCTCCCTCACCACCGACGACCAAGGTCGCCGGCAAAGGGGAGTCGTCGAAGGGCGGCGGCGAGGGAGACTCCTGGCAGCGAGATCGTCTTTTGTTTCGCACAAAAGAAAGAAAAGCAGACGTCTCTACACATATCACATATGTACATTGTTCTAGCAGATGTACTCCCTCTAAAAATCGACGTAGTAATTTTGACAAACATTGAAGAAATCAACCGGATTTCCCTTGCCAGTCTTTGTGTGACCTGACACATTTTTTGCTTTTCTTTTTTGGAAAACGCTATTCTTCAACCGGCTGATGCATGCGCGAGCGTCCGCCGCTTGCGTAGCCGTCAGATCAACCATGATCAAGCGGCCACGCGGACTACAAGTCAGTCCTGCGCGACCAGATTTTTTTTCTTATAATAAGGGTCTTGTTTCAGTAGATTTCTGTAACAAGGGTCTTATTTCAGAAAGAAAAAAAAATGATTCGGTGGTGAAGATTTTTTTCTGCAACTGGGGTCTTGTTTTAAAAGATTTCTGCAACATATCTTTTGTTTCAGAAAGAAAAGAATTATTTCAGTTGTGAAGGTTCTTTTCTGCAACAAGGGTCTTGTTTCAGAAACATAGCCCGAGTTCCACCATCGGAGGAGCGTCCGGCGTTATATGTTTCAGAAGCATAGCTCCGGTTGCAGAAAACGCCGAAGAAGCGTCAGGCGTGAGAGATCGTTGCCGTCGTGCTGGATTGGAGCTAGCAGTTGCTCGCGGGGCTGAGACGGAGGAGGAGGAGCAACTCCGGCGAGCACGGCAAGAACTAGTCCCCCCCCCGCACACCGGCGGCAGTGATTTTGCGGTGGTGGGGGTTGGTGCCGCGCTGGGCGCAGCTGTGTCAGGACGGCGGACAAGGGAATCTGTTTTCGAAACTGAGAGGTTGTTGCAGGAAGTAAGGAGGTGGTCACGCGCGTGCAGTGGTATGATCCGACGGTTGTTAGAGGGCTGATCCAACAGAGCTCCATGTGGCTGATGTTTCTAATACATCCGCCGGCCGACGCGTAGCGGCTCCCCTTTCTTTTTTTGAGGGGTGGCACATTTTTTGTTGGAAAATGTCACGTGCGATGGGCTTATACATGATTCGGAGGATATTATGGCCTTTTATGTGAGGTGGAGTAAGTATAGTATTTGTCAATAGATTTGGGGCCGGCCTGTACATAGAAATCATGGCATTCCCGGGTACTATGAGCCAATCAGCTGGCCCAAAAATCTGTTGACTTTAATGGGTATGAACTGGACATCTAGCAACATTTATTCTCTTTGGCCTTTGTTTACAGGAAAGGAGTTGGTCAACACTCGTTTATAAAACCGAAGCAGAATTGACATTCAAATAAACCACTTTTTTTAAAACGCCTTTGAATACAAATTGCACGGTATATTCCATGCATTACTGGCGGCACGTACTATGCCTCTTTGTATTAAGTGTTTTTGACAGGGCATCCATCGGAAGAATCTTTCCCAGGTGACCTACTCGCTGACGCGCGAACAACAACAAACGATTTGTCAAGATAACGGTGTACCCGCAAAAAAAAAAAGTAAGCATATCGGCGGTAAATTTTGAGTTCATTTCTTCATTAACAATATCATTATTTCTGAATTTATTTCAAAATTTCCGGCGATGCGCTTTCAGTGGAAGGGGACGTTCCCGTCGACGACGAGACGCCTACCGTGACTTCGTAAATTTCAAGATGACATGCCGGCTCGGTCTCTCGGAGGTGCTCAGAGCATCTCTAGCAGACCCCGCATCCCACCCCGACCCGCAAAATAACCGCCAAAGTGCTGGCCGGGGCGGGAAAACCTGCCCGACCAGACCCCGCATCCTGCCCCGGCCCGCAAATATTTTTGCGGGGCGCGGCAAAACATCTCCCCCAACCTCTAGATTCACGGGCTAGGAGGGCGACCCGAGCTCAGCCCCTATCCGCCGCGAGATTTGGCGGGAGGGACATTTCCGCGCGGCCTTTCCCGCTCCCCCCACCCTCCGCCACCATTGCCCGCCACCGCACGCTCCGGTGCATCTTCCTCGGCCGTCCTTCGCCGCCATGGATGACTCCTTGCTGTCCCCCGTCGCCGTCGAGGTCGCGCATGCTCCTTTCCCTCGGGCGGATCTCGTCGTTGGCCATGTTGACCTCGCCGTCGCCCAAGGTAACGCCGCGCCTGCCTGCAAGCGGCAGGGCAACGTGGTCGTGCAGGACGGGAATCCGGCAGCCCCCGCCGCGAAGGACCGCGCTCCGGGCGCCAACGCTGCTGCGCGATCTCGGCCGGCGGCGGAGAAGGTCGCCAAGGCCGCCGGCGGCAAGAGGAAGAGAGTTCTGGCTACAAAGAAGCCGCCTCCTTCATCTGCTCACTCCGCCCCGGAAAGAGGTGCCCCGGCGATGCCGCTCAACGGTGCTGCTCCCCCCGCAAGCGAGGTGTTTGACAAAATGGCCAGAAGGTATGCGTCTTTCGGTCATGGCAATTTTCTTTGCTTTACGCCATTTTGCGATAGCTCGTGACTTGTTGTTGTTCAATATAGCGGTGGTTGGAACAATGCAACTGCCGAGTTCATGAACTTGTTGGACGCCAACGCCGTTGACATTGATCAAGCCCCGTTCGCTCCATTCGACTACAATGCAACGGAGGACGGCGTGGACGATCATGGTTGTGAGGAGGAATTAGAGGAGATCGAAGCGAAAGCGTATGAGCAATCGCAAACAAAAACTAGGAAAAGTCAGAGATCGAAGAACTACACGATCTTGAAAGATCAAGTTCTGATCAATGCGTGGAGTGTGGTGTCTCTTGATGCATGCACGGGTACTTCTCAAACCGCCAAGAGGTATTGGCAAAGGATCGATGATCAATACTTTCGCATGATGGCAAAGTACCCCAATAGGACTCCACGCACATTTCGGTCGCTTCAAGGGCGTTGGGAGGTGACCAAGCCTATGTGCAGCCGTTGGGCAGCTTGCTTGGAGCAAGTACACAATGCACCTCCAAGTGGAACCGTGGAATCCGACTATGTGAGTTTGTTTTGCCTTTGTGCAAGTTGTGCATCATCATATTTGCATCATATGAAATGATTGCATCATTTCACTTTGTTCACATTGTGTAGGACAAGATTGCCCAACATAGATACAAAGACATGGAAGCTTCGGAAGGCAAATTCTTCAAACTAGAGCATTGTTGGGACTTGCTCCAAAAGTGCGAGAAGTGGAATGTAACATCCCAAATTTTTAATTTGGTATGTTATACATAGATCATCATTGCATATCATGTTTTATTGCATTTTGACAAATCCTCGATAAATCCTAAGCAACTCAAGGACCCTTGGAGAGAGTTGGGGATTTTCTCAAATTTTCATATTTGATTTTCATCAAATAATAAGACAAGGATTTTGGTTTTAATTATTTTTCCCTCCGGAAAAATATTTCACTTTAAAATAAAACGAGAGGAGAAAACATGACTTCTCCAAAACAATTGCAATACTGGAGGAAAAATGTTAAAATCATTATTTGGAATTTATTTGGATTTTATTTGCAATTTTTATTGCATTAAAAATATTGCATGTTTTCAAAATATTTATTTTGATTTAAAAAAATGTTCACCCTATTCTAGATTTTCTAACTAGACGGGAAAAATTTTATTTCATATTTTTCTGATTTTTATTTATTTTTCTACGTATTATTTTCCGCGGAACTTATTTAAAAAAAAAAACTGCGCGACGCCCGACCAGGCCGAAGCCCAGCCGAGCGCCGGCCCGCCTCGCGCCTCTCCTCTTCCCGCACGACGCCGAGCCGCCGCCGGAGTCCGCCCCGGCCACGCCGCCCCGGCCGCCCCCTTCCCCAAGCGTCGGACCCCCCTCCTTAAATAGCCCCCCCTCTCTCTCTCCCTCAACCCGCAAGCCGCCGCCGCCGCCCTCACCGCCGAGCCCGCCGCCGGCCGCATCCCACCGCCGCCGCCGCCGGAGTCGCGCCCGCCGCCGCCCGTTCGTCGCCGGAGCCGCCGCCCCTCGCGCCCCCCGACCCCCGAGCCCGCGCCCGAGCCCGGAGCCCCGCCGGAGCCCCTCGCCGGAGTAGCCCGACGAGGTACTGCCCGATGCCGTTGACCTTTGCCGGTTTTCGTTTAAAAAAAACCCTTCGTTTAAAAAAAAACCTAGATCGGTTTTTTTTCGGTTTTATTATTTTTGCGAGCGTTCACCGAACCGTCCGTTTTAACGAACGCGTTCGTCGGTTTTTCTCTGATAACGAACGTCCGTTATTTAACCGTTCGACCGTTTTTCTTTTTCGTCGGATTTTTCTCGTTATTTTCTCAGATTCGATTTCTGATCAAATCTTCGATTCTGTTTAACTTCTCGCTCGTTTATCGGAATCAGGCGATTCAAGCGCCTAGAGTTTCGTCTCGAAATTCTCTTTCCGTTTAATCTACTCAAACAAGTTTTTGTTACAGTAAAATTTGACCTAGATCCAGATTAGCAAACGAAGTTTCTTTCTTTCGCCGTTTGACTTTCGTTGCTTCTTTCGAGTCGATTCTTTTTGCAAACCGGAGTTCTTAAGTTGAACTTTCTGGTTGGATCTTTCATTCGAGTTTTACCTGTGCATTAGATGAGTACTGATTATATGCTTGTTTGTTTGCGATAGAGTACCCGGAGTGTGCCGCTTGTTACTTCGACTCGCTAGGTTTTGCGGATCATCAGCAAGGCAAGTAACACTTTGATCATACCCCGTTCATACCCAGTTTTATTGCATTAGATCTATTTTCCTCAAACACTTGCATGATTAGGATCTAATTAAACTGTGGGTATTGGGAAGTAGTTGAGGTAGTACCTATTACCTGTTTTCTTACCAAACCCTTGGGAGTTACTTCTACGTTGCTTTTATTATTGCCATGCTATGCTCGTAGACGTGGATTGGGTTTGAGTGATATTCATGACAGATGTGAGATGTTTATTAATGGTTCAACTTAAGGTGGCAACTAAAACTCACATCTGGGTGGATTGAGGCACCTGGAGAACCCAGTGTTGCCTGTATGTATAAGGTCCGCCACCCAGGCTCAAAGGGATCATAAGATTATTCATGCTAGAAACTTCCGTGTGCAGCCACAAGCTATTATGGGCTCTAGCATAGTTGAGTAGGTTACAAGATCTCTTGAAGAGGTGGACTAGCAGATGTAGGGGAAAGTAGGTGTACCGGTCCATCCAGAGTAAAGAGTGATTGTTTCTGAAAGACTGTGTCTCGGTCATCCGTTTCTCAAACATCATGTAGTGCGAGAATCAAGCGGAGGCGATCGAGTCTTGTGGGGAAAAGTGTGCAAACCTCTGCAGAGTGTACGAACTAATCATGGTTAGCCGTGTCCCCGGTTATGGACAACTTGAGTATCTAGTACCTGGATTATCACTTGAATCTCATCACCATGATACTTATAATTAATTTTGTTGGGTTAAAGATGATACTTAATTGGGATTGAGTTGGAGGTACCTTCTCAATGTTTCAACCACCATGATAGTTAAATAAAATTTATTCCTTTGAAGTAGGATAAAATTGGCTTTTTGCAAAAACTGTAACCATAGAGCTTTCCACCAGCCATATATGCATGTAGTATAGCATTATTGTTGTTCATTACTCTCTATGTGTTACTTTGCCAGCATATTCTATGTGCTGACCCGTTTCCGGGCTGCAACGTTTCATGTTGCAGACTTTTCAGACGACGAGTAAGGTGCTTTAGGTCGTGGTCTTATACTCAGTGATGCCGCTGGAGTGATGGACTCACTTATCTTCCAAGTCTTCCGCTGTTATCGTGTTAGATGGCCTTAAGCCATGTTTATCATACTTTAACTCTTCGGAGTTATTCGATGTAATAAGTTTGTGATTGCTACTCTGTTATAAATCCTCCATTTGTACTGTGCGTGTCAGCATTACTGATCCAGGGATGACACTGGTGCACAGCAGCACAGGCCATTTGAGGTCTGGTCGCTACAAAGTTGGTATCAGAGCACACGCTGACTATAGGACACGACCACTAAGCTTAAGCCCTAGAAAACTTCTCTCTTCTCATTTCTGACCCCTCTCCACTTTCTATTCTTTTAGGAATGGCGAATGCAAGGAGCAAGTTCATGCAACCAGATGAAGACACGCCGTTTGGTCGACACTTGAAGGAAGTCACCAAGTACTTGAACATAGGAATACCAAGCATCACCGGAACCTACAACGCCACTTTACCTGAAGAGGAGAGCTGGAAGATTCAAGTTATCATTCCAGGAAGGATGTTTAGTGCCATGAGATTGGTTTTCGAAGCACCAACTTGGAGTTTAGGGAAGAGCATGGCCGCACACATCGCCATGGGACGCATTGGAGAAGTCTACCACCAGGAGCTTAAGGATACAATTTATCAGATTTGTGGAAGTCGAGACGCGTAATGGGAGATGATCTGAACCAAGAAGGATGGATCAATTGCAGCTTTCATCCAGGAGCAGAACCAACATATTCGTCGCCAGGAGAACCAGATGTGCACGGACAAGGAAGAACTGAAGAAGGCATTAACGAAGATCAAGGAACTCCAATAAGAACTCAAGGCTACACGCGAAGATTACTTGGAGGAAATCAACGCACTAGTAGGGAAGATTGACGACCTGGAGAATAAGATTGGAGCATTCGTTGGAAATCCAGTGCCAAAAGCAGAAGTCGATGAATGCACTTGTCCGGATAACTACATCATCATCGACGACACCGACTCGGAACCAAGTGAAGACGACTGGATTGATGAAGCTAGAGCAGACATCATGGAGTCTTCAACGGATCAGAATTTCTAGTAGACCACCATATCAGTAGTAGTTTTCCCCCATTTAATAGTATAGTTCAAGCACTTTGTAACGCTAGTTAGATCGATTGTTTTGCCTTGTTTGGATTGATTGAGTGATATTGATTGAATTTGTCTCATGAGCATATGGGTAGTGTTTTCTCTCTAGACCTCATTCTATTCTTAACTCTCGTCTTTTCTAAACCTATCAGATGCCTCCGAGACGCGACACCGGATTTGTTTTCCCACCAGAGATCACCCAGTTGATTCAACAACAGAATGCCCTGATGCAAGTGTTAGTGCAGAACCAAGGCAACAACAACAACAACAACCCACCGCCACCACCACCTGTTGATCACTTAGCCCGCTTCTTAAGGCTAAACCTGCCGGTGTTTTCCAGTAGCACCGAGCCGATTGTTGCAGATGATTGGCTCCGCAAAGTTGGAAGGGAGTTGACCACTGCAGGATGCACAGATGCGGAAAGAGTGCGTTTTGCCGCACATTAGCTTGATGGACCCGCAGCATCATGGTGGGAGAATTATACAGCCGCACCCTATTGACACTGTCACATGGGACCAGTTTCAGCAAGCTTTCCGTACAGCTCATGTTTCAGCAGGAGCTATGGCTATGAAGAAGCATGAGTTTCGTAACCTACGCCAAGGAGGACGCACCGTAGGCCAGTATGTGGAGGAATTCAGTAAGTTAGCACGTTATGCACCAGATGACGTTGCTACAGATGCTGCCAAGCAGGAGAAATTCTTGGAAGGACTGAATGATGAACTGAGTATGCAGTTGATGGTAGCAACCTTCAACAACTACCAGGAGCTGGTAGATAGAGCTCTCATGATTGAAGGGAAGCAACAGCAGATTGAAAATCGTAAGAGGAAGTATGGACAAGGGAAGTACAATTCTGGAGCCCAGCAGAAGCCACGATTTACCCCGAAGCCGGGAGGACAGTTTCAGCATACCCATGGAGGAGGTAGTTCGCACCACCATAATGGCTCCAAGAATGGTAATGGGAATGGAGGAGGAAACGGACAGAACCGTACCAACCCATCTACCCCAACCAAGAGAGATCTAAGTCACATTACTTGTTTCAAGTGCCAGAAGACGGGACATTATGCTACTGATTGTCCCGAAGCCCAAAATGGAAATGGCAATGGAAGCTCTGGGAAGAAGCCGAACCCGTTCAACAAAGGACATGTGAACCACGTGAGCGTGGAGGAGGTTGAAGCTCAGCCTGATGCAGTAATAGGTAAGTTTTTGGTTAAGTCATTTACTGCAACTGTTCTTTTCGATACTGGTGCATCGCATTCATACATATCAAGGGGATTCGTAAACAAGTTTAAGATGTCCACTCAAGTTCTCAAAAGCCCTATGTTAGTAACCTCGCCAGGAGCAGAGTATATGGCCACCCAAGGATGTTTTCAGATACCGTTGGCCATTGGTAGGCATGTTTTCCCCTCAGACCTCATTGTTTTGGAATCACAAGGTTTGGATGTGATTTTGGGAATGGATTGGCTATCGTTGTATGGAGGAAACATCGATTGTGCCAGCAAGACGATTTCGCTTACCACCCCGGAAGGAAAAAGGATCAAGTATGTATCTCGACATATGCCGAAGAGGACTCAAGTGAATTCCTTGTCAGGAGTTGTACAGGAGGAAGTACCAGTGGTGAAGGATTATCCGGATGTATTTCCAGAAGAGTTGCCAGGCATGCCACCAGATAGAGACATTGAGTTTTTGATTGAACTTTTGCCAGGCACAGGGCCAATATCTAAGAGACCGTACAGGATGCCCGCAAAGGATTTGGAGGAAATTAAGAAGCAGATCAAGGAGTTACTGGATAAAGGATATATTCGCTCAAGTTAGTCACCTTGGGGATCACCAGTACTTCTAGTGGAGAAGAAAGATGGATCACTGAGGATGGTTGTTGATTACCGAGGATTGAATGAAGTGACCATCAAAAACAAGTACCCACTGCCGATGATCAATGATTTGTTTGACCGCTTGCAAGGAGCTAAAGTATTTTCCAAGATCGATCTACGATCAGGATACCATCAGTTAAAGATTCGAGAGCAGGATATACCCAAGACGGCATTTACCACCAGATATGGATTGTATGAGTATACCGTTATGTCATTTGGACTGACTAACGCACCTGCCTATTTCATGAACCTGATGAAGAAAGTGTTTATGGAGTTTTTGGATAAGTTCGTCGTGGTGTTCATTGATGATATTTTAATCTTTTCCAAGGATGAAGAAGAGCATGAGGAGCATTTACGATTGGTACTTGAGAAGCTCAGAGAACATCAGTTATATGCCAAGTTCAGCAAATGTGAGTTTTGGCTGAAGGAAGTTGGATTCCTTGGACATGTTATTTCTGGAGAAGGAATAGCAGTAGACCCTGCCAAGGTTGACACAGTGACAAGTTGGGAATCACCCACGACAATTGGAGAAATCCGGAGTTTTTTTGGACTTGCAGGATACTACCGGAGATTCATCGAGAATTTCTCGAAGATTGCTAAGCCCATGACTGAGCTATTGAAGAAGGACACCAAATTCAATTGGACTGAGGAATGTGAAGCTAGTTTCCAAGAGTTGAAGAACGATTGGTTACATCACCAGTGTTGATTCTGCCCGATCAACGCAAGGACTATGAAGTTTATTGCGACGCTTCTCGTCAAGGACTTGGAGCAGTGCTTATGCAGGAAGGAAGAGTTGTGTCATATGCTTCACGACAACTTAGACCCCATGAGAAGAATTATGCTATGCATGATTTGGAATTAGCAGCCGTGGTGCATGCATTGAAATCATGGAGACATTTTCTCATCGGAAACCATTGTGAAGTGTACACGGATCACAAGAGTTTGAAGTATATTTTCACGCAGAAGGAGTTAAATCTCAGACAGAGAAGATGGTTGGAGCTCATTAAAGATTATGATATGAGATTGCATTATCACCCTGGAAAGGCTAACGTAGTAGTAGACGCGTTGAGCCGCAAGAGTCATGTCAACACCCTCATGACAAGAGAATTACCTCAGGAGATAGCCGAGGACCTTCGCGAGTTATGTTTGGAGATAGTCCCAAGAGGCTATTTAGAGACATTGGAGATTCAGTCTACCTTGATGGAAAGAATCAGAGAAGCTCAGAAGACAGACAAGGAGATTGAAGAGATAAAGGAGAAGATGAGCAAAGGAAAAGCCAAGGGATTTTGTGAGGATGAGCACGATACCTTATGGTTCGAGGACCGTGTATATGTGCCAAAGGATCCGAAGATCAGGAAGTTGATTTTGCAAGAAGCCCATGATTCACCGTACTCGATTCACCCAGGGAATACCAAGATGTATTTGGATTTGAAGAATACTTTCTGGTGGACCGGAATGAAGAAGGATATTGCAGAGTATGTAGCAGTTTGTGATGTATGTCAGAGAGTGAAGGCAGAGCATCAGAAGCCAGCAGGATTGCTACAACCATTGCCAATACCCGAATGGAAGTGGGATAAAATAGGCATGGATTTTATCACCGGATTACCCAGGACTCGTTCAGGCTATGACTCGATATGGGTTGTAGTTGATCGATTGACGAAAGTGGCTCATTTCATTCCAGTGAAGACCACTTACACCAGTGCTAAGTTGGCAAAGATATACATGACCAAGATCGTATGTTTGCATGGAGTTCCAAGGACCATTGTATCAGACAGAGGAACCCAATTTACCTCGAAATTTTGGAAGCAGTTACATGAAACATTGGGAACCAGGCTGGAATTCAGTACAGCTTTTCACCCGCAGATAGATGGACAGACCGAGAGAGTCAGCCAGATTTTGGAGGACATGTTGAGAGCATGTGCACTAGATTATGGATCTAGTTGGGACGACAATTTGCCATATGCGGAGTTTTCATATAACATCAGTTATCAAACCAGTTTGAAGATGGCCCCTTTCGAAGCCTTGTATGGAAGGAGGTGTAGAACACCGTTGTTATGGGACGAAGTTGGAGACCGTCAGTTGTTTGGACCAGATTTGATTAAGGAGTCTGAACAGAAAGTGAGGATGATTCGCGATAGGCTCAAGGTAGCCCAGTCCAGACAGAAGAGCTATGCCGATTCTAAACGAAAGGAGACAGTTCACGAAATCGGAGACATAGTGTATCTTCGAGTATCACCACTTCGTGGAGTGAAGCGCTTTGGAGTTAAAGGAAAGTTAGCGCCCCGTTTTATCAGACCATACAGAGTGTTGGAACGTATGGGAGAAGTTGCTTACAAGTTGGAATTGCCCGAAGGATTGTCTGGAGTACATGATGTATTTCACGTTTCGCAGTTGAAGAAGTGCCACGCAGTGATGGCTGAGATACCACTGAGAGATACTGTGCCACTGGAAGCGATTCAGTTGGAAAGTGATTTGACTTATGAGGAGAAACCAGTTAAGATTCTCGAGTATGCCAGCCGAGTTACCCGCAGCAAGGTTATCAAGTTTTGCAAAGTTCAGTGGAGTCACCACACAGAAGATGAAGCCAACTGGGAGCGAGAGGAAGATCTACGGAAAGACCACTCCCACCTGTTTTCTAGCCAACCCGAATCTCGAGGGCGAGATTCATCTTAAGGGGGTAGGTTTGTAACATCCCAAATTTTCAATTTGGTATGTTATACATAGATCATCATTGCATATCATGTTTTATTGCATTTTGACAAATCCTCGATAAATCCTAAGCAACTCAAGGACCCTCGGAGAGAGTTGGGGATTTTCTCAAATTTTCATATTTGATTTTCATGAGATAATAAGACGAGGATTTTGGTTTTAATTATTTTTCCCTCCGGAAAAATATTTCACTTTAAAATAAAACGAGAGGAGAAAACATGACTTCTCCAAAACAATTGAAATACTGGAGGAAAAATGTTAAAATCATTATTTGGAATTTATTTGGATTTTATTTGCAATTTTTATTGCATTAAAAATATCGCATGTTTTCAAATATTTATTTTGATTTAAAAAAATGTTCACCCTATTCTAGATTTTCTAACTAGACGGGGAAAATTTTATTTCATATTTTTCCGATTTTTATTTATTTTTCTACGTATTATTTTCCGCGGAACTTATTTTAAAAAATAAAAAAACTGCGCGACGCCCGACCAGGCCGAAGCCCAGCCTCGCGCCGGCCCGCCTTGCGCCTCTCCTCTTCCCGCACGACGCCGAGCCGCCGCCGGAGTCCGCCCCGGCCACGCCGCTCCGGCCGCCCCCTTCCCCAAGCTTCGGACCCCCTCCTTAAATAGCCCCCCCTCTCTCTCTCCCTCAACCCGCAAGCCGCCGCCGCCGCCCTCACCGCCGAGCCCGCCGCCGGCCGCATCCCACCGCCGCCGTCGCCGGAGTCGCGCCCGCCGCCGCCCGTTCGTCGCCGGCGCCGCCGCCCCTCGCGCCCCCCCCCGACCCCCGAGCCCGCGCCCGAGCCCGGAGCCCCGCCGGAGCCCCTCGCCGGAGTAGCCCGACGAGGTACTGCCCGATGCCGTTGACCTTTGCCGGTTTTCGTTTTAAAAAAACCCTTCGTTTAAAAAAACCCTAGATCGGTTTTTTTTCGGTTTTATTATTTTTGCGAGCGTTCACCGAACCGTCCGTTTTAGCGAACGCGTTCGTCGGTTTTTCTCTGATAACGAACGTTCGTTATTTAACCGTTCGACCGTTTTTCTTTTTCGTCGGATTTTTCTCGTTATTTTCTCAGATTCGATTTCTGATCAAATCTTCGATTCTGTTTAACTTCTCGCTCGTTTATCGGAATTAGGCGATTCAAGCGCCTAGAGTTTCGTCTCGAAATTCTCTTTCCGTTTAATCTACTCAAACAAGTTTTTGTTACACTAAAATTTGACCTCGATCCAGATTAGCAAACGAAGTTTCTTTCTTTCGCCGTTTGACTTTCGTTGCTTCTTTCGAGTTGATTCTTTTTGCAAACCGGAGTTCTTAAGTTGAACTTTCTGGTTGGTTCTTTCATTCGAGTTTTACCTGTGCATTAGATGAGTACTGATTGTATGCTTGTTTGTTTGCGATAGAGTACCCGGAGTGTGCCGCTTGTTACTTCGACTCGCTAGGTTTTGCGGATCATCAGCAAGGCAAGTAACACTTTGATCATACCCCGTTCATACCCAGTTTTATTGCATTAGATATGTTTTCCTCAAACACTTGCATGGTTAGGATCTAATTAAATTGTGGGTATTGGGAAGTAGTTGAGGTAGTACCTATTACCTGTTTTCTTACCAAACCCTTGGGAGTTACTTCTACGTTGCTTTTATTATATTGCCATGCTATGCTCGTAGACGTGGATTTGGGTTTGAGTGATATTCATGACAGATGTGAGATGTTTATTAATGGTTCAACTTAAGGTGGCAACTAAAACTCACATCTGGGTGGATTGAGGCACCTGGAGAACCCAGTGTTGCCTGTATGTATAAGGTCCGCCACCCAGGCTCAAAGGGATCATAAGATTATTCATGCTAGAAACTTCCGTGTGCAGCCACAAGCTATTATGGGCTCTAGCATAGTTGAGTAGGTTACAAGATCTCTTGAAGAGGTGGACTAGCAGATGTAGGGGAAAGTAGGTGTACCGGTCCATCCAGAGTAAAGAGTGATTGTTTCTGAAAGACTGTGTCTCGGTCATCCGTTTCTCAAACATCATGTAGTGCGAGAATCAAGCGGAGGCGATCGAGTCTTGTGGGAAAAAGTGCGCAAACCTCTGCAGAGTGTACAAACTAATCATGGTTAGCCGTGTCCCCGGTTATGGACAACTTGAGTATCTAGTACCTGGATTATCATTTGAATCTCATCACCGTGATACTTATAATTAATTTTGTTGGGTTAAAGATGATACTTAATTGGGATTGAGTTGGAGGTACCTTCTCAATGTTTCAACCACCATGATAGTTAAATAAAATTTATTCCTTTGAAGTAGGATAAAATTGGCTTTTCGCAAAACTGTAACCATAGAGCTTTCCACCAGCCATATATGCATATAGTATAGCATTATTATTGTTCATTGCTCTCTATGTGTTACTTTGCCAGCATATTCTATGTGCTGACCCGTTTCCGGGCTGCAACGTTTCATGTTGCAGACTTTTAAGACGACGAGTAAGGTGCTTTAGGTCGTGGTCTTATACTCAGTGATGCCGCTGGAGTTGATGGACTCACTTATCTTCCAAGTCTTCCGCTGTTATCGTTTTAGATGGCCTTAAGCCATGTTTATCATACTTTAACTCTTCGGAGTTATTCGATGTAATAAGTGTGTGATTGCTACTCTGTTATAAATCCTCCATTTGTACTGTGCGTGTCAGCATTACTGATCCAGGGATGACACTGGTGCACAGCAGCACATGCCATTTGAGGTCTGGTCGCTACATGGAAGTTGATCGACAAAGAATCCCCACCGAAGAGATGCTCACTTACAAACATGGATGAAGATGAGGATGATGATGGCCCAAGAAATTTGAACAAGCCCGATGGTGACAAGAAGACTAAGGAGAAGATGAAGAGATAGCAAGAAGCATCGATCTTGAGGGAGAAGATTGATGCCATGGTGCAATCAAACGAGTTGATGTTGTTGAAGTCGTTGGAGATCAAGAAAGAGTTGACCGAGAAGAAGGCAAAGGAAAAGCAAGAAAAGTGGCAATTTGCTACCTCTTGAGCACTGCGTTGGTTTACCCTTGAAGAGGAAAGGGTGATGCAGTAAAGCAGCGTAAGTATTTCCCTCAGTTTTTGAGAACCAAGGTATCAATCCAGTAGGAGGCCACGCACGAGTCCCTCGCACCTACACAAACAAATAAATCCTCGCAACCAACGCAATAAAAGGGTTGTCAATCCCTTCACGGTCAATTACGAGAGTGAGATCTGATAGATATGATAAGATAATATTTTTGGTATTTTTATAATAAAGATGCAAAGTAAAATAAAAGGCAATGAAAATAGATAAGTGTTGGAAGATTAATATGATGGAAAATAGACCCGGGGGCCATAGGTTTCACTAGTGGCTTCTCTCGAGAGCATAAGTATTATGGTGGGTGAACAAATTACTGTTGAGCAATTGACAGAATTGAGAATAGTTATGAAATATCTAGGTATGATCATGTATATAGGCATCACGTCCGCGACAAGTAGACCGACTCCTGCCTGCATCTACTACTATTACTCCACACATCGACCGCTATCTAGCATGCATCTAGAGTATTAAGTTCAAAAGAACAGAGTAACGCTTTAAGTAAGATGACATGATGTAGAGGGATAAGCTCATGCAATATGATATAAACCCCATCTTGTTATCCTCGATGGCAACAATACAATACGTGCCTTGCTGCCCCTACTGTCATTGGGAAAGGACACCGCAAGATTGAACCCAAAGCTAAGCACTTCTCCCATTGCAAGAAAGTCTAGTAGGCCAAACCAAACTGATAATTCGAAGAGACTTGCAAAGATAACCAATCATACATAAAAGAATTCAGAGAATATTCAAATATTGTTCATAGATAAACTTGATCATAAACCCACAATTCATCGGTCTCAACAAACACACCGCAAAAGAAGATTACATCGAATAGATCTCCACAAGAGAGGGGGAGAACATTGTATTGAGATCCAAAAGGAGAGAAGAATCCATCTAGCTAATAACTATGGACCCGAAGGTCTGAGGTAAACTACTCACACATCATCGGAGAGGCTATGGTGTTGATGTAGAAGCCCTCCGTGATCGATGCCCTCTCTGGCGGAGCTCCAGAAAAGGCCCCAAGATGGGATCTCACGGTTACAGAAGGTTGCGGCGGTGGAATTAGGTTTTTGGCTCCGTATCTGGTAGTTTGGGGTACGTAGGTATATATAGGAGGAAGAAGTACGTCGGTGGAGAAACATGGATCCCACGAGGGTGGAGGGCGCGCCCAGGGGGTAGGCGCGCCCCCCTACCTCGTGCCTTCCTGGTTGATGTCTTGACGTAGGGTCCAAGTCCTCTGGATCACGTTCATTCCAAAAATGACGTTCCCGAAGGTTTCATTCCGTTTGGACTCCGTTTGATATTCTTTTTCTACGAAACTCTGAAATAGGCAAAAAAACAACAATTCTGGGCTGGGCCTCCGGTTAATAGGTTAGTCCCAAAGATAATATAAAATTGTATAATAAAGCCCAATAATGTCCAAAATAGAATATAATATAGCATGGAACAATAAAAAATTATAGATACGTTGGAGACGTATCAAGCATCCCCAAGCTTAATTCCTGCTCGTCCTCGAGTAGGTAAATGATAAAAACAGAATTTTTGATGTGGAATGCTACTTAGCATAATTTCAATGTAATTCTTCTTATTGTGGCACGAATGTTCAGATTTAATATGATTCAAGATAAAAGTTTAATATTGACATAAAAACAATAATACTTCAAGCATGCTAACCAAGCAATTATGTCTTATCAAAATAACATAGCCAAAGCAAGTTATCCCTACAAAATCATATAGTCTGGCTATGCTCCATATTCCCCACACAAAATATTCATATCATGTACAACCTCGGTTTTAGCCAAGCAATTGGTTCATACTTTTTAACGCGCTTCAGCCTTTTCAACTCTTATGCAATACATGAGCGCAAGCCATGGATATAGCACTATGGTGGAAATAGGTATAATGGTAGGGGTTATGTGGGAAGACAAAAAAGGAGAAAATCTCACATCAACGAGGCTAATCAACGGGCTATGGAGATGCCCGTCAATTGATGTCAATGCAAGGAGTAGGGATTGCCATGCAACGGATGCACTAGAGCTATAAGTGTATGAAAGCTCAAACAAAAGAAACTAAGTGGGTGTGCATCCAACTTGCTTGCTCACGAAGACCTCGGGCATTTGAGAAAGCCCATCATTGGAATATACAAGCCAAGTTCTATAATGGAATTTCCCACTAGTATGTGAAAGGACAAAACGAGAGACTCTCTATCATGAAGATTACGGTGCCACTTTGAAGCACAAGTGTGGTAAAAGGATAGTAACATTGTCCCTTCTCTCTTTTTCTCTTATTTTTTTATTTGTGCCTTTTCTCTTTTTTTATGGCCTCTTTTTTTTCCTTTTTTTCGTCCGGAGTCTCATCCCGACTTGTGGGGGAATCATAGTCTCCATCATCCTTTCCTCAGTTGGGACAATGCTCTAATAATGATGATCATCACACTTTTATTTACTTACAACTCATGAATTACAACTCAATACTTAGAACAAAATATGACTATGTGGATGCCTCCGGCGGTCTACCGGGATATGCAATGAATCAAGAGTGACATGTATGAAAGAATTATGAATGGTGGCTTTGCCACAAATACAATGTCAACTACATGATCATGCAAAGCAATATGACAATGATGGAGCGTGTCATGATAAACGAAACGATGGAAAGTTGCATGGCAATATATCTCGGAATGGCTATGGAAATGCCATAATAGGTAGGTATGGTGGCTGTTTTGAGGAAGATATAAGGAGGTTTATGTGTGGTAGAGCGTATCATATCACGGGGTTTGGATGCACCGGCGAAGTTTGCATCAACTCTCAAGGTGAGAAAGGGCAATGCACGGTACCGAAGAGGCTAGAAAATTGCGGAAAGGTAAGTGTGCGTATAATACATGGACTCACATTAGTCATAAATAACTCATATACTTATTGCAAAAAATTATTAGCCCTCGAAGTAAAGTACTACTACACATGCTCATAGGGGAAGGGTTGGTAGGAGTTAACCATCGCGCGATCCCGACCGCCACACAAAGGATGACAATCAATAAATACCTCATGCTCCGACTTTGTTACATAACGGTTCACCATATGTGCATGCTACGGGAATCACAAACTCCAACACAAGTATTTTTCAATTCCACAATTACTCAACTAGCACAACTATGATATTACCACATTTATATCTCAAAACAATTATCAAGCATCAAATTTCTCATGATATTATAATTAAAGCAAATTGCCATGATATTTCAAGACTCTCAAAATAATATAAGTGAATCATGAGAGATCAATAGTTTCTATAAAACAAATCTACCGCCATGCTCTAAAAGATATAAGTGAAGCACTAGAGCAAAAACTATATAACTCAAAAGATATAAGTGAAGCACATAGAGTATTCTAACAATTTCCGAATCATGTGTGTCTCTCTCAAAAGGTGTGTACAACAAGAATGATTGTGGCAAACTAACAAATAAAGACTCAAATAATACAAGACGCTCCAAGCAAAACACATATCATGTGGTGAATAAAAATATAGCTCCAAGTAAAGTTACCGATGGAAGTAGACGAAAGAGGGGATGCCTTCCGGGGCATCCCCAAGCTTTGGCTTTTTGGTGTCCTTAGATTATATTGGGGTGCCATGGGCATCCCCAAGCTTAGGCTCTTTCCACTCCTTGTTCCATAATCCATCAAATCTTTTACCCAAAACTTGAAAACTTCACGACACAAAACTTAACAGAAAATCTCGTGAGCTCCGTTAGCGAAAGAAAAGAAAACACCACTTCAAGGTACTGTAATGAACTCATTATTTGTTTATATTGGTGTTAAACCTACTGTATTCCAACTTCTTTATGGTTTATAAGCTATTTTACTAGCCATAGATTCATCAAAATAAGCAAACAACACACGAAAAACAGAATCTGTCAAAAACAGAACAGTCTGTAGTAATCTGTAACTAACGCAAACTTCTGGAACTCCAAAAATTCAGCCAAAATAGGAAGACCTATACAATTTGTTTATTGATCAGAAGCAATTGGAATCAATATTTTATCACGTTCTGGTGATTTTTAACAATTATTTTCATGAACAGAAAGTTTCTGGAATTTTCAGCAAGATCAAATAACTATCATCCAAGAAGATCCTATAGGTTAAACTTGGCACAAACACTAATTAAAACATAATAACACATCTAACAAGAGGCTAGATCAAATATTTATTCCTAAACAGAAGCAAAAAGCAAAAAACAAAAAACAAAATTGGGTTGCCTCCCAACAAGCGCTATCGTTTAACGCCCCTAGCTAGGCATAAAAGCAAGGATAGATCTAGGTATTGCCATCTTTGGTGAGCAAATTCTTAATGGAGTTATGCTCGGCGATCCTTTGATCTAAAGCATCCAGCCGCTTATTGCAAAGCGTAATCAGATTATTCATGTGGTTGATATTCCCATCAATACTTTTAAGAGGTTCAACAATTTTTTGTAATTCACATAATTTCTCTAGAATTTGAGTCTCTTCTTGGGTAAGGGATGATCCTTTTTGTAGGGGGAGTACTCCCACTATCCCCTCTATGATTTCATAGGCGAAGCCAGGATCAATATCAATAAAACTACCTTTGGCGGAAAAATCGAGGAGTTGTCTATGGGGCAAGGTTAGCCCAACATAAAAATTGCGAAGCAAGATTTTGAAATCTCCCTCTATATTGCAACTACGATAAGATTCGAGCATCCTAAACCAAGCATCTTTTAAATTTTCCCCTTGTCTTTGCTTGAAGTGGAGGACTCCAAAGTTGGGAGACGAAGGGATGAAGACCGAGCTAGCCATAACGACGAAACAAGCGGAAAAGAGGCGAACGGAAAAGAGAGGGCGAATAAAACGGCAAGGGTGAAGTGGGGGAGAGGAAAACGAGAGGCAAATGGCAAATAATGTAATGCAGGAGATAAGGGTTTGTGATGGGTACTTGGTATGTTGACTTTTGCATAGACTCCCCGGCAACGGCGCCAGAAATCCTTCTTGCTACCTCTTGAGCACTGCGTTGGTTTTCCCTTGAAGAGGAAAGGGTGATGCAGTAAAGCAGCGTAAGTATTTCCCTCAGTTTTTGAGAACCAAGGTATCAATCCAGTAGGAGGCCACGCACGAATCCCTCGCACCTACACAAACAAATAAATCCTCGCAACCAACGCAATAAAGGGGTTGTCAATCCCTTCACGGTCACTTACGAGAGTGAGATCTGATAGATATGATAAGATAATATTTTTGGTATTTTTATAATAAAGATGCAAAGTAAAATAAAAGGCAATGAAAATAGCTAAGTGTTGGAAGATTAATATGATGGAAAATAGACCCGGGGGCCATAGGTTTCACTAGTGGCTTCTCTCGAGAGCATAAGTATTACGGCGGGTGAACAAATTACTGTTGAGCAATTGACAGAATTGAGAATAGTTATGAGAATATCTAGGTATGATCATGTATATAGGCATCACGTCCGCGACAAGTAGACCGACTCCTGCCTGCATCTACTACTATTACTCCACACATCGACCGCTATCCAGCATGCATCTAGAGTATTAAGTTCAAAAGAACAGAGTAACACTTTAAGTAAGATGACATGATGTAGAGGGATAAGCTCATGCAATATGATATAACCCCATCTTGTTATCCTCGATGGCAACAATACAATACGTGCCTTGCTGCCCCTACTGTCACTAGGAAAGGACACCGCAAGATTGAACCCAAAGCTAAGCACTTCTCCCATTGCAAGAAAGATCAATCTAGTAGGCCAAACCAAACTGATAATTCGAAGAGACTTGCAAAGATAACCAATCATACATAAAAGAATTCAGAGAAGATTCAAATATTGTTCATAGATAAACTTGATCATAAACCCACAATTCATCGGTCTCAACAAACACACCGCAAAAGAAGATTACATCGAATAGATCTCCACAAGAGAGGGGGAGAACATTGTATTGAGATCCAAAAAGAGAGAAGAAACCATCTAGCTAATAACTATGGACCCGAAGGTCTGAGGTAAACTACTCACACATCATCGGAGAGGCTATGGTGTTGATGTAGAAGCCCTCCGTGATCGATGCCCCCTCCGACGGAGCTCCAAAAAAGGCCCCAAGATGGGATCTCACAGGTACAGAAGGTTGCGGCGGTGGAATTAGGTTTTTGGCTCCGTATCTAGTAGTTTGGGGGTACGTAGGTATATATAGGAGGAAGAAGTACGTCGGTGGAGCAACATGGGCCCCACGAGGGTGGAGGGCGCGCCCCCCTACCTCGTGCCTTCCTGGTTGATGTCTTGACGTAGGGTCCAAGTCCTCTGGATCACGTTCGTTCCAAAAATCACGTCCCGAAGGTTTCATTCCGTTTGGACTCTGTTTGATATTCTTTTTCTGCGAAACTCTGAAATAGGCAAAAAAAAACCAGCAATTCTGGGTTGGGCCTCCGGTTAATAGGTTAGTCCCAAAAATAATATAAAAGTGTATAATAAAGCCCAATAATGTCCAAAACAGAATATAATATAGCATGGAACAATAAAAAATTATAGATACGTTGGAGACGTATCACAATTTCTCAAGGAAGAGGGGCTGCGCAAAGCGGCCATTGAGGAGAGAAGAGCACGCGCCGCTGAAAACAAAGCCATGTCCAAGTTGCTCGCCGAAGAGAACAAGATCATGTCAATGAACTGCAATGACATGGACGACCTCACCAAGACATGGCATGATATGGCAAGGAGAGAAATCTTGAAGAGGAGAATGGTTGCGTCGGCCGGTGCGTGTTACAGTTCCGGAGATGTTTTCTCTGCTCCATCTGGTGGCAACGTCGATGATTTCGGTGCGGTAGTTGGAACAAGCGCCTTAGGTGGATGTTGAGGAATGTAGTAATTTCAAAATTTTCCTACGCACACGCAAGATCATGGTGATGCATAGCAACGAGAGGGGAGAGTGTTGTCCACGTACCCTCGTAGACCGAAAGCGGAAGCGTTATGACAACACGGTTTATGTAGTCGTACATCTTCACGATCGACCGATCCTAGTACCGAACGTACGGCACCTCCGCGATCTGCACACGTTTAGCTCGGCGATGCCCCGCGAACTCACGATCCTGTAGAGCTTTGAGGGAGAGCTTCGTCAGCATGACGGCGTGATGACGGTGATGATGAAGCTACCGGCGCAAGGGCTTCGTCTAAGCACTACGACGATATGACCGAGGTGGATTATGGTGGAGGGGGGCACCGCACATGGCTAAGAGATCAATGATCAACTTGTGTGTCTATGGGGTGCCCCCCTCCCCCGTATATAAAGGAGTGGAGGAGGAGGAGAGGGCCTTCCTCCTAGGCGCGCCCCAAGGGGAGTCCTACTCCCATCGGGAGTAGGATCCCCCATTCCATGTAGTAGGAGTAGGAGAGAAGGAAGGAGGAGAGAGGGAGAAGGAAAAAGGGGGCGCCGCCCCCCTTCCTAGTCCAATTTGGACTAGAGGGGGAGGGGGGCGCGGCCTGCCCTGGCCACCCCTCTCTCTCTCCACTAAGACCCATTAACTCCCCGGGGGGTTCCGGTAACCCCCCGGTACTCCGGTATATGTCCAAACTCACTCGGAACCCTTCTGATATCCAAACATAGTCATCCAATATATCGATCTTTATGTCTCGACCATTTCGAGACTCCTCATCATGTCCGTGATCATATCCGGGACTCCGAACCACCTTCGGTACATCAAAACACATAAACTCATAATACCGATCGTCACCGAACGTTAAAGGTGCGGACCCTATGGGTTCGAGAACTATGTAGACATGACCGAGACACGTCTTCGGTCAATAACCAATAGCAGAACCTGGATGCTCATATTGGCTCCTACATATTCTACAAAGATCTTTATCGGTCAAACCGCATAACAACATACGTTGTTCCCTTTGTCATCGGTATGTTACTTGCCCGAGATTCGATCGTCGGTATCTCAATACCTAGTTCAATCTCGTTACCGGCAAGTCTCTTTACTCCTTCCGTAATGCATCATCCCGCAACTAACTCATTAGTCGCATTGCTTGCAAGGCTTATAGTGATGTGCATTACCTAGAGGGCCCAGAGATACCTCTCCGACAATCGGAGTGACAAGTCCTAATCTCGATCTATGCCAACTCAACAAGTACCATCGGAGACACTTGTAGAGCACCTTTATAATCACCCAGTTACGTTGTGACGTTTGGTAGAACACAAAGTGTTCCTCCGGTATTCGGGAGTTGCATAATCTCATAGTCACAGGAACATGTATAAGTCATGAAGAAAGCAATAGCAATATACTAAACGATCAAGTGCTAAGCTAACAGAGTGGGTCAAGTCAATCACATCATTCTCTAATGATGTGATCCCGTTAATCAAATGACAACTCATGTCTATGGTTAGGAAACATAACCATCTTTGATTCAACGAGCTAGTCAAGTAGAGGCATACTAGTGACACTTTGTTTGTCTATGTATTCACACATGTACTAAGTTTCCGGTTAATACAATTCTAGCATGAATAATAAACATTTATCATGATATAAGGAAATATAAATAACAACTTTATTATTGCCTCTAGGGCATATTTCCTTCAGTGGATTCGGTGGTGGCGATGAACTTCAAGATGGACTCAATGGCGCGGAGTGAAGATCTACCAAGATGATGCCGGACATGGGCGTCACTTTTGCAAGGCCCTTTTTTGCGTTTGTCCTACTAAACTTGGCTTTTATTTGCGCGTAAACTGTGTTATGTTGTTTTAAATTTGAACTTATTTGTGGGAACCTATGTCAAATGCGAGAATTGGGAGTTTTCTGTTTGCGGGTCGACGCGCCGGTGACTGAGCAGACCCCGCAAAAGCTGACCCGCAAAAAAGTATATTCCACAAATATCCTTTTATACGGGTCCGTTTGGGGGGTCTGCATGTGCAGCCGTCCGATATAATACTAAATTGTGTGACTTCACCAATACCAACAACAATGATTTTCTTAGCACTCCAATTGCTCCTCTTACCGATACTGAATCTTGTGAAATTAATGCTGCTTTGTTGAATCTTGTTATGAAAGATCAATTCGCCGGCCTTCCTAGTGAAGATGCCGCTACCCATCTAAATAGCTTCGTTGATTTGTGTGATATGCAAAATAAGAAAGATGTGGACAATGATATTGTTAAATTGAAGCTATTTCCTTTTTCACTTAGAGATCGTGCTAAAGTTTGGTTTTCGTCTTTGCCTAAAAACAGTATTGATTCATGGAATAAGTACAAAGATGCTTTTATCTCTAAGTATTTTCCTCCCGCTAAGATCATCTCTCTTAGAAACAATATTATGAATTTTAAGCAACTTGATCATGAGCATGTTGCACAAGCTTGGGACAGGATGAAATTAATGATACGTAATTGCCCTACACATGGTTTGAATCTTTGGATGACTATACAAATTTTTTATGCTAGATTGAATTTTGCTTCTAGAAATCTTTTAGATTCGGCCGCGGGAGGCATTTTTATGGAAATCACTTTAGGAGAAGCTACTAAACTCCTAGATAATATTATGGTTAATTATTCTCAATGGCACACCGAAAGATCTACTAGTAAAAAAGTGCATGCGATAGAAGAAATTAATGTTTTGAGTGGAAAGATGGATGAACTTATGAAATTGTTTGCTAATAAGAGCGTTACTTCTGATCCCAATGATATGCCTTTGTCTACTTTTATTGATAACAATAATGAATCTATGGATGTGAATTTTGTTGGTAGGAACAATTTTCGTAACAACGCGTATAGAGGAAACTTTAATCCTAGGCCGTTCCCTAGTAATTCCTCTAATAATTATGGTAATTCCTACAACAATTCTTATGGAAATTTTAATAAGATGCCCTCTGAATTTGAGACTAGTGTTAAGGAGTTTATGAATTCGCAAAAGAATTTCAATGCTTTGCTTGAAGAAAAATTGCTTAAGGTTGATGAATTGGCTAGGAACGTTGATAGAATTTCTCTTGATGTTGATTCTTTGAAACTTAGATCTATTCCACCTAAGCATGATATCAATGAGTCTCTCAAAGCCATGAGAATTTCCATTGATGAGTGCAAAGAAAGAACTACTAGGATGCGTGCTAAGAAAGATTGCTTTGTGAAAGCGTGTTCTTCTAGTTTCTATGAAAATAAAGATGAAGATCTAAAAGTTATTGATGTGTCTCCTGTTAAATCTTTGTTTTGCAATATGAATCTTGATAATGATGGGACTGAATATGAGCCACCTTTACCTAGAAGGCGTTCCAAAAATTCGGAGTCTTTAGATCTTGATGCAAAAATTGGGGAAAGTGAGATTGAAGAGATCAAAACTCTAGATATTAATGAACCCACTATTTTGGATTTCAAGGAATTTAATTATGATAATTGCTCTTTGATAGATTGTATTTCCTTGTTGCAATCCGTGCTAAATTCTCCTCATGCTTATAGTCAAAATAAAGCTTTTACTAAACATATCGTTGATGCTTTAATGCAATCTTATGAAGAAAAACTTGAGTTGGAAGTCTCTATCCCTAGAAAACTTTATGATGAGTGGGAACCTACTATTAAAATTAAAATTAAAGATCATGAATGCTATGCTTTGTGTGATTTGGGTGCTAGTGTTTCCACGATTCCAAAAACTTTGTGTGATTTGTTAAGTTTCCGCGAGTTTGATGATTGCTCTTTAAACTTACACCTTGCGGATTCCACTATTAAAAAACCTATGGGAAGAATTAATGATGTTCTTATTGTTGCAAATAGGAATTATGTGCCCGTAGATTTTATTGTTCTTGATATAGATTGCAATCCTTCATGTCCTATTATTCTTGGCAGACCTTTCCTTTCAACGATTGGTGCAATCATTGATATGAAGGAAGGGAATATTAGATTCCAATTTACGTTAAGGAAAGACATGGAACACTTACCTAGAAATAAAATTAAATTACCTTATGAATCTATTATGAGAGCCACTTATGGATTGCCTTCCAAAGATGGCAATACCTAGATCTATTCGTGTTTTTATGCCTAGCTAGGGGCGTTAAACGATAGCGCTTGTTGGGAGGCAACCCAATTTTATTTTAATTTTTTTTGCTTTTTGCTTATGTTTAGGAATAAATATTTGATCTAGCCTCTGGTTAGATTTGTTTTTATGTTTTAATTAGTGTTTGTACCAAGTTAAACCTATAGGAACTTCTTGGATGATAGTTATTTGGTCTTGCTGAAAATTCCAGAAACTTTCTGTTCACGAAAATAATTGTTAAAAATTACCAGAACCTGATATAATATTGATTCCAATTGGAGCAGATCAATAAACAAATTATTTAGGTCGTCCTATTTTTCCTGAATTTGTGGAGTTCCAGAAGTTTGCGTTAGTTACAGATTACTACAGACTGTTCTGTTTTTGACAGATTCTGTTTTTCGTGTGTTGTTTGCTTATTTTGATGAATCTATGGCTACTAAAATAGTTTATAAACCATAGAGAAGTTGTAATACAGTAGGTTTAACACCAATATAAATAAAGAATGAGTTCATTACAGTACCTTGAAGTGGTGTTTTGTTTTCTTTCGCTAACGGAGCTCACGAGATTTTCTGTTAAGTTTTGTGTTGTGAAGTTTTCAAGTTTTGGGTAAAAGATTTGATGGATTATGGAACAAGGAGTGGAAAGATCCTAAGGTGGGGATTCCCATGGCACCCCAAGATAATCTAAGGACACCAAAAAGCCAAAGCTTGGGGATGCCCCGGAAGGCATCCCCTCTTTCGTCTACTTCCATCGGTAACTTTACTTGGAGCTATATTTTTATTCACCACATGAGATGTGTTTTGCTTGGAGCATCTTGTATGATTTGAGTCTTTGCTTTTTTAGTTTACCACAATCATCCTTGCTGTACACACCTTTTGAGAGAGACACACATGATTCGGAATTTATTAGAATACTCTATGTGCTTCACTTATATCTTGTGAGCTATATAGTTTTTGCTCTTGTGCTTCACTTATATTTTTTTGAGCACGGTGGTGGATTTGTTTTATAGAAACTATTGTGCTCATGCTTCACTTATATTATTTTGAGAGTCCTACAAAACAGCATGGTAATTTTCTTAAATTGAGAAATTAGTTCTAAAGTAATAGGCATCCAAGATTAGTAAAAATTATCTTATGAGTGTGTTGAATACTATGAGAAGTTTGATGCTTGATAATTGTTTTGAGATATGAAGATGGTGATATTAGAGTCATGCTAGTTGAGTAGTTGTGGATTTGAGGAATACTTGTGTTAAAGTTTGTGATTCCCGTAGCATGCACGTATGGTGAACCGTTATGTGATGAAGTCGGAGCATGATTTATTTATTGATTGTCTTCCTTATGAGTGGCGGTCGGGGACGAGCGATGGTCTTTTCCTACCAATCTATCCTCCTAGGAGCATGCGCGTAATACTTTTCTTTGATAACTTGTAGATTTTTGCAATAAATATATGAGTTCTTTATGACTAATATTGAGTCCATGGATTATACGCACTCTCTTCCTTCCACCATTGCTAGCCTCTCTAATACCACACACTTTTCGCCGGTATCATACACCCACCATATACTTTCCTCAAAACATCCACCATACCTACCTATTATGGCATTTCCATAGCCATTCTGAGATATATTGCCATGCAACTTACCACTGTTCCGTTTACTATGACATGCTCCATCATTGTCATATTGCTTCGCATGATCATGTAGTTGACATCGTATTTGTGGCAAAGCCACCATTCATAATTCTTTCATACATGTCACTCTTGATTCATTGCATATCCCGGTACACCGTCGGAGGCATTCACATAGTCATATTTTGTTCTAAGTATTGAGTTGTAATTGTTGAGTTGTAAGTAAATAAAAGTGTGATGATCATCATTTTTAGAGCATTGTCTCAAGTGAGGAAAGGATGATGGAGACTATGATTCCCCCACAAGTCGGGATGAGACTCTGAAAAAAAGAGGCCATAAAAAAGGAGAAAAGGCCCAAACAAAAAAATGAGAGAAAAAGAGAGAAGGGACAATGTTACTATCCTTTTACCACACTTGTGCTTCAAAGTAGCACCATGATCTTCATGATAGAGAGTCTCCTATGATATCACTTTCATATACTAGTGGGAATTTTTCATTATAGAACTTGGCTTGTATATTCCAATGATGGGCTTCCTCAAAATGCCCTAGGTCTTCGTGAGCAAGCGAGTTGGATGCACACCCACTTAGTTTCTTTTGTTGAGCTTTCATATACTTATAGCTCTAGTGCATCCGTTGCATGGCAATCCCTACTCACTCACATTGATATCTATTGATGGGCATCTCCATAGCCCGTTGATACGCCTAGTTGATGTGACACTATCTTCTCCCTTTTTTGTCTTCTCCACAACCACCATTCTATTCCACATATAGTGCTATGTCCATGGCTCACGCTCATGTATTGCGTGAAGATTGAAAAAGTTTGAGAACACCAAAAGTATGAAACAATTGCTTGGCTTGTCATCGGGGTTGTGCATGATTTAAATACTTAGTGTGGTGAAGATAGAGCATAGCCAGACTATATGATTTTGTAGGGATAACTTTCTTTGGCCATGTTATTTTGAGAAGACATAATTGCTTTGTTAGTATGCTTGAAGTATTATTATTTTTATGTCAATATTAAACTTTTGTCTTGAATCTTTCGGATCTGAATATTCATACCACAATTAAGAGAATTACATTGAAAATTATGCCAAGTAGCATTCCACATCAAAATTTCTGTTTTTATCATTTACCTACTCGAGGACGAGCAACAATTAGGCTTGGGGATGCTTGATACGTCTCCAACGTATCTATAATTTTTGATTGTTCCATGCTATATTATATTCTGTTTTGGATTTTTAATGGGCTTTATTATACGCTTTTATATTATTTTTGGGACTAACCTATTAACCGGAGGCCCAGCCCAAATTGCTGTTTTTTTGCCTATTTCAGTGTTTCGCAGAAAAAGAATATCAAACGGAGTCCAAACGGAATGAAACCTTCGGGAACGTGATTTTCGGAACAAACGTGATCTAGAGGACTTGGAGTCTACGTCAAGAAATCAACCAAGAGAGCACGAGGCAGGGGGGTAGGCGCGCCCTCCACCCTCGTGGGGCCCATGTTGCTCCACTGATGTACTTCTTCCTCCTATATATACCTATGTACCCCCAAACTATCAGATACGGAGCCAAAAACCTATTTCCACCGCCGCAACCTTATGTACCAGTGAGATCCCATCTTGGGGCCTTTTCCGGCGGTCTGCCGAAGGGGGCATTGATCACGGAGGGCTTCTACATCAACACCATAGCCTCTTCGATGATGTGTGAGTAGTTTACCTAAACCTTCGGGTCCATAGTTATTAGCTAGATGGCTTCTTCTCTCTCTTTGGATCTCAATACGAAGTTCTCCACGATTCTCGTGGAGATCTATTCGATGTAATCTTCTTTTGCGGTGTGTTTGTTGAGATCGATGAATTGTGGGTTTATGATCAAGATTATCTATGAACAATATTTGAATCTCCTCTGAATTCTTTTATGTATGATTGGTTATCTTTGCAAGTCTCTTCGAATTATCAGTTTGGTTTGGCCTACTAGATTGATCTTTCTTGCAATGGGAGAAGTGCTTAGCTTTGGGTTCAATCTTGCGGTGTCCTTTCCTAGTGACAGTAGGGGCAGCAAGGCACGTATTGTATTGTTGCCATCGAGGATAACAAGATGGGGTTATATCATATTGCATGAGCTTATCCCTCTACATCATGTCATCTTACTTAAAGTGTTACTCTGTTCTTTTGAACTTAATACTCTAGATGCATGCTGGATAGCGGTCGATGTGTGGAGTAATAGTAGTAGATGCAGGCAGGAGTCGGTCTACTTGTCGTGGACGTGATGCCTATATACATGATCATGCCTAGATATTCTCATAACTATGCTCAATTCTATCAATTGCTCGACAGTAATTTGTTCACCCACCGTAACACTTATGCTCTTGAGAGAAGCCACTAGTGAAACCTATGGCCCCGGGTCTATTTTCCATCATATTAATCTTCCAACACTTAGCTATTTTTATTGCCTTTTATTTTACTTTGCATCTTTATTTCTCTTTATCATAAAAATACCAAAAATATTATCTTATAATATCTATCAGATCTCACTCTCGTAAGTGACCGTGAAGGGATTGACAACCCCTTTATTGCGTTGGTTGTGAGGTTCTTATTTGTTTGTGTAGGTGCGAGGGACTTGAGCATGGTCTCCTACTGGATTGATACCTTGGTTCTCAAAACTGAGGGAAATACTTACGCTACTTTACTGCATCACCCTTTCCTCTTCAAGGGAAAAACCAATGCAGTGCTCAAGAGGTAGCACTCGTCATGTCCGTGATCATATCCGGGACTCCGAACTACCTTCGGTACATCAAAACACATAAGTGTGCGGACCCTACGGGTTCGAGAACTATGTAGACATGACCGAGACACGTCTCCGGTCAATAACCAATAGCGGAACCTGGATGCTCATATTGGCTCCTACATATTCTACGAAGATCTTTATCGGTCAAACCGCATAACAACATACGTTGTTCCCTTTGTCATCGGTATGTTATTTGCCCGAGATTCGATCATCGGTATCTCAATACATAGTTCAATCTTGTTACGGGCAAGTCTCTTTACTCGTTCTGTAATGCATCATCCGGCAACTAACTCAATAGTTGCATTGCTTGCAAGGCTTATAGTGATGTGCATTACCGAGAGGGCCCAGAGATACCTCTCCGACAATCGGGGTGACAAATCCTAATCTCGGTCTATGCCAACTCAACAAGTACCATCGGAGACACCTGTAGAGCACCTTTATAATCACCCAGTTACGTTGTGACGTTTGGTAGCACACAAAGTATTCCTCCGGTATTCGGGAGTTGCATAATCTCATAGTCATAGGAACATGTATAAGTCATGAAGAAAGCAATAGCAATATACTAAACGATCAACTGCTAAGCTATCGGAATGGGTCAAGTCAATCACATCATTCTCTAATGATGTGATCCTGTTAATCAAATGACAACTCATGTCTATGGTTAGGAAACATAACCATCTTTGATTCAATGAGCTAGTCAAGTAGAGGCATACTAGTGACACTCTGTTTGTCTATGTATTCACACATGTACTAAGTTCCCGGTTAATACAATTCTAGCATGAATAATAAACATTTATCATGATATAAGGAAATATAAATAACAACTTTATTATTGCCTCTAGGGCATATTTCCTTCAGTGGATTCGGTGGTGGCGATGAACTTCAAGATGGACTCGATGGCGCGGAGTGAAGATCGACCAAGATGATGCCGGACGTGGGCGTCACTTTTGCAAGGCCCTTTTTGCGTTTGTCCTACTAAACTTGGCTTTTATTTGCGCGTAAACTGTGTTATGTTGTTTTAAATTTGAACTTATTTGTGGGAACCTATGTCAAATGCGAGAATTGGGAGTTTTCTGTTTGCGGGTCGACGCGCCGGTGACTGAGCAGACCCCGCAAAAGCTGACCCGCAAAAAAGTATATTCCACAAATATCCTTTTATACGGGTCCGTTTGGGGGGTCTGCATCTGCAGCCGTCCGAGCCAGGCCGCAAAGGCCGTTTTCCATGAACCGCAAACGCATTTTGCGGGCTGGCCAGATGCGGGGTCTGCTAGAGTTGCTCTCATAGGGGTAGGGTGTGCGTGTGTGCGTTCATAGGGGCGAGTTATGCACGTATGTGTGCGCGCTTGCGTCTGTACTGATGTTCAAAAAAATCAATTTAGTACAAAAATCAATTTATGCATGTATGTATGCACGTAGTTACTTGGTATATAAAACAAATTATTTTTTGTTTTTATAGGTTTGTAATGGCTTATCGTGCTTGTGGTAAGCTACTGTAGTACTGCATTAGTTAACTCACTTGGCACCTTCACCCCTCTCTTTTTTCTCTTGAAAAGGAAGTGTTAACCCCAAAAATAATCATATCTTGATGCGTGTTGTCGCTTAGCCTATTGTCCGGTATAAAATCATTCCCGAAAAGTTCTTGGATATTTGAAGAAAAAAACATACAATTAGGTTGAGGGGTTGAATATATACATATGAAGCTTGAAATTTTGACCATTTAGAGAACAGAAGAATAAATTAATGGTCATATTATTAATTGCATGTGTCAACTTTACATCATAACCTGCATGTATGACTATTATCATGTTTTTTCGAAGAAATAAATCAAGAAACATTTTACCATTTTAGAAAGTGAAAAGTGGGCAAAGTTCTTCAACATATGATGCATTAAGTAAGTCTAGAGAAAATAATGCGGTGAACTGAACCAAGTATAATTTTACAAGGAAGTAAAAAGTACCTTTTTATATTTATAACACACAACTCTTCTATTGTTTTTTTATTAGTTGACACAACTCATCTATTGTTAGCAATACTTAGGCAATGCATCTTTGACAAACATATAAACTATCCCCAGTAATATGGCCAAATTCAAAATCTAATAGACATGAAAGGCAGAGGCAAGTATATTTCACTATAGTTGCTCCCTTAGAAGAGAAGGTTATTTGTTATTTTATATGATTTTTTTCTCAAATACGTTCGAGTGTGTGTATCATATTTTATAGAAAGAGGGGTGGGGGTATAGAACCCAATCCACTGTTCATGTTTTTTTGCATTGGTAAAAGAGTTTTATTCAACATTCATAGGGTTACAATCGAGAGATAAAAGTTCCTCAATGCTAGGAGGACCTCGTCCAAGCCATACAACTGTAGTGCTCTCTGTACGACCCACAATTCCACCCATGGTTTACAGAATGGATCACTATGTTACTCGTAATCTAAAACTGTAAGTGATGAATAATTAGTAGACATTAAATACTTCTCGTAGATTTAACTCGGCATTACTATACGTATAAAATAATACGTGGATAGAATCGCCAAGATACATAGGACATGTTGGGCAACGTAGCATGCAATTTCAGAAAATTTCCTACGATCACGCAAGATCTATCTAGGAGAAGCATAGCAACGAGACAGGGAGAGTGTGTCCACGTACCCTCATAGACCAAAAGCGGAAGTGTTATGTTAATGCGGTTGATATAGTCGAACGTCTTCACAATCCAACCGATCCAAGTACCGAACGTACGTCACCTACGTGTTCAGCACACGTTCAGCTCGATGACGTTCCTCGAGCTCTTGATCTAGTAGAGGGTCGAGGGAGAGTTTCATCAGCGCGATGGCGTGGTGACGGTGTTGCCGATGTGATCCGCACAGGGCTTCGCCTAAGCACTACGACACTATGACCGGAGGAGTAAACTGTGGAGGAGGGCACCGCACACGGCTAAGAAACAACTGTTGTGCCTTTGGGGTGCCCCCTGCCCACGTATATAAAGGAGGGGAGGAGGAGGTGGCCGGCCCAAGGGGGGCACGCCAAGGGGGAGTCCTACTTGGACTCCCAGTCCAAGTAGGATTCGGCCCCCCTCCTCCCAATCAACGGAGAGGGGAAAGGGGAAAGGGGGGAGAGGGAGAAGGAAAGGGGGGCCGCGCCCCCACCCCTTGTCCAATTCGGATTGGGCTTGGGGGGGGGGGGGAGGGGGGCGCGCGCCACCTCCTGTGGCAGCCTCCCTCTCTCCACTATGGCCCAATAGGCCCATTAACTTTCCCGGGGGGTTCTGGTAGCCTCCCGGTACTCCGATAAATCCCCGAACCTTATCGGAACCATTCCGATGTCCGTATATAACCTTACAATATATCAATCTTTACCTCTCAACCATTTCGAGACTCCTCGTCATGTCTGTGATCTCATCCGAGACTCCGAACAAACTTCGGTCACCAAAACACATAACTCATAATACAAATCGTCATCGAACGTTAAGCGTGCGGACCCTACGGGTTCGAGAACTATGTAGACATGCCCGAGACACATCTCCGATCAATAACCAACAGCGGAACCTGGATGCTCATATTGACTCCTACATATTCTATGAAGATCTTTATCGGTCAAACCGCATAACAACATACGTCATTCCCTTTGTCATTGGTATGTTACTTGCCCGAGATTTGATCGTCGGTATCCTCATACCTAGTTCAATCTCATTACCGGCAAGTCTCTTTACTTGTTCCGTAATGCATCATCCCGCAACTAACTCATTTAGTCACATTGCCTGCAAGGCTTATAGTGATGCGCATTACCGAGAGGGCCGAGAGATACCTCTCCGATACACGGAGTGACAAATCCTAATCTTGATCTATGCCAACTCAACAAACACCTTCGGAGACACTTGTAGAGCATCTTTATAATCACCCAGTTACGTTGTGACGTTTGATAGCACACAAAGTGTTCCTCCGGTATTCGGGAGTTGCATAATCTCATAGTCAGAGGAATATGTATAAGTCATGAAGAAAGCAATAGCAATAAAACTAAACGATCATAATGCTAAGCTAACGGATGGGTCTTGTCCATCACATCATTCTCTAATGATGTGATCCCGTTCATCAAATGACAACACATGTCTATGGTCAGGAAACTTAACCATCTTTCATTAACGAGCTAGTCAAGTACAGGCATACTAAGTTTCCGGTTAATACAATTCTAGCATGAATAATAAACATTTATCATGATATAAGGAAATATAAATAACAACTTTATTATTGCCTCTAGGGCATATTTCCTTTAGCCTCCCTCTTGCACTAGAGTCAATAATCTAGATTGCATAGTAATGATTCTAACACCCATGGAGTCTTGGTGCTAATTATGTTTTGCTCATGGAAGAGGCTTAGTCAACGGATCTGCAATATTCAGATCCGTATGTATCTTGCAAATCTCTATGTCTCCCTCCTTGACTTGATCACAGATGGAATTGAAGTGTCTCTTGATGTGTTTGGTTCTCTTGTGAAATCTGGATTCCTTCGCCAAGGCAAATGCTCCAGTATTGTCACAAAAGATTTTCATTGGACCCGATGCACTAGGTATTACACCTAGATCGGATATGAATTCCTTCATCCAGACTCCTTCATTTGCTACTTCCGAAGCAGCTATGTACTCCGCTTCACACGTAGATCCCGCCACGACGCTCTGCTTGGAACTGCACCAACTTACAGCTTCACCATTCAATATAAATACGTATCCGGTTTGTGACTTAGAGTCATCTGGATCAGTGTCAAAGCTTGCATCGATATAACCATTTACGACAAGCTCTTTGTCACCTCCATAAACGAGAAACACATCCTTAGTCCTTTTCAGGTATTTCAGGATGTTCTTGACCGCTGTCCAGTGATCCACTCCTGGATTACTTTGGTACGTCCCTATTAAACTTATAGCAAGGCACACACCAGGTCTGGTACACGGCATTGCATACATGATAGAACCTATGGCTGAGGCATAGGGAATGACCTTCATTTTCTCTCTATCTTCTGTAGTGGTCGGGCATTGAGTCTGACTCAACTTCACACCTTGTAACATAGGCAAGAACCCTTTCTTTGACTGATCCATTTTGAACTTCTTCAAAACTTTATCAAGGTATGTGCTTTGTGAAAGTCCAATTAAGCGTCTTGATCTATCTCTATAGATCTTGATGCCCAATATATAAGAAGCTTCACCGAGGTCTTTCATTGAAAAATTCTTATTCAAGTATCCTTTTATGCTATCCAAAAATTCTGTGTTATTTCCAATCAACAATATGTCATCCACATATAATATCAGAAATGCTACAGAGCTCCCACTCGCTTTATTGTAAATACAAGCTTCCCCAAAAGTTTGTATAAAACCATATGCTTTGATCACACTATCAAAGCATATATTCCAACTCCGAGAAGCTTGCACCAGTCCATAAATGGATCGCTGGAGCTTGCACACTTTGTTAGCACCTTTAGGATCGACAAAACCTTCTGGTTGCATCATATACAACTCTTCTTTAAGATATCCATTAAGGAATGCAGTTTTGACATCCATTTGCCAAATTTCAAGATTCGGACAGACTTAAGCATCGCTACGGGTGAGAAGGTCTCATCGTAGTCAACTCCTTGAACTTGTCGAAAACCTTTCGCAACAAGTCAAGCTTTGTAGACAGTAACATTACCGTCAACATCAGTCTTCTTCTTGAAGATCCATTTATTCTCTATGGCTTGCCGATCATCGGGCAAGTCAACCAAAGTCCACACTTTGTTCTCATACATGGATCCCATCTCAGATTTCATGGCCTCAAGCCATTTCGCGGAATCTGGGCTCATCATCGCTTCCTCATAGTTTGTAGGTTCGTCATGGTCAAGTAACATGACCTCCAGAACAGGATTACCGTACCAATCTGGTGCAGACCATACTCTCGTTGACCTACGAGGTTTGGTAGTAACTTGATCTGAAGTTTCATGATCATCATCATTAGCTTCCTCACTAATTGGTGTAGGAATCACTGGAACTGATTTTTGTGATGGACTACTTTCCAATTCGGGAGAAGGTACAATTACCTCATCAAGTTCTACTTTCCTCCCACTCACTTCTTTCGAGAGAAACTCCTTCTCTAGAAAGGATCCATTCTTAGCAACGAATATCTTGCCTTCGGATCTGTGATAGAATATGCACCCAACAGTCTCCTTTGGGTATCCTATGAAGACGCATTTCTCCGATTTGGGTTCGAGCTTATCAGGTTGAAGCTTTTTCACATAAGCATCGCAGCCCCAAACTTTAAGAAACGACATCTTAGGTTTCTTGCTAAACCACAGTTCATATGATGTCGTCTCAACGGATTTAGATGGTGCCCTATTTAACATGAATGCAACCGTCTCTAAAGCATAACCCCAAAAAGATAGCGGTAAATCGGTAAGAGACATCATAGATCGCACCATATCTAATAAAGTACGGTTACGACGTTAGGACACACCATTACGCTGTGGTGTTCCAGGTGGCGTGAGTTGCGAAACTATTCCACATTGTTTCAAATGAAGACCAAACTCATAACTCAATATTCACCTCCACGATCAGATTGTAGAAAGTTTATTTTCTTGTTACGATGATCTTCCACTTCACTCCGAAATTCTTTGAACTTTTCAAATGTTTCATACTTATGTTTCATTAAGTAGATATACCCATATCTTCTCAAATCATCCATGAAGGTCAGAAAATAATGATACCCGCCGCGAGCCTCAACACTCGTCGGACCGCATACATCAGTATGTATTATTTCCAATAAGTCAGTTGCTTGCTCCATTGTTCCGGAGAACGGAGTCTTAGTCATCTTGCCCATGAGGCATGGTTCACAAGCGTCAAGTGATTCATAATCAAGTGATTCCAAAAGCCCATCATCATGGAGTTTCTTCATGCGCTTTACACCAATATGACCTAAATGGCAGTACCACAAATTGTAGCAACCCGACCTCAAACGGTCAAGTCTCTGTGCTTCAGTGTCATCCCTGGATCGGTAATGCTGACACACACAGTACTCGAAGGATTTATAACAGAGTAGCAATCACACACTTATTGCATCGAATGTCTCAAAAGAGAACTTATTACAATAAATATGGCTTAAGGCCATCTAATACGATAACAGCGGAAGGCTTGGAAGATAAAGTGAGTCCATCAACTCCAACGGCATAGCTGAGCTGCACGGCAACGACATAACGAACCTTACTCCTCGTCTGAAAAGTCTGCAACATAATACGTTGCAGCCCGAAAAATGGGTCAGCACATGGAATATGCTGGCAATGTAACACAGTAGAGCAAGAACAGAATAATGCTACCACTACATGCATATTTGGCTGGTGGAAAGCTCTATGGTTATAGTTTTTGCAAAAAGCCAATTTTTCCCTACAACAAAGGAATAAGTTTTATTTAACTATCATGGTAGTTGAAACATCATTGAGAAGGTTCCTCCAACTCAATCCCAATTAAAGTAATTATCAACCCAACAATATTAATTAAGAGTGATGAGATACTTAGGATACTCCAAGTACTAGATACTCAAGATTGTCCATAACCGGGGACACGGCTAACCATGATTAGATTGTACACTCTGCAGAGGTTTGCGCACTTTTCCCCACAAGACTCGATCTCCTCCGTTAGATTTCTCGCACTACATGGTGTTTGAGAAACGGATGACCGAGACACAGCCTTTCAGAAACATTAACTCTTTACTCCGGGCAGACCATACCAAACCTACATCCCTCTACCTGCCGATCCACCTCTTCAAGAGCTCATGCAACTTACTCAACTATGCTAGAGCCCATAATAGCTTGTGGCTGCACACAGAAGTTTCTAGCATGAAAATATCTCAGTTCCCTTTGAGACTGGGTGGCGGACCTTAGGATGATCACACAGGTACTCCGGGATATCCTAGGACAACACTGGATTCTCCAGGTGCCCGACAAGCAATCCACCCAGATGTGTATTAAAGTTGCCACCTTAAGTTGAACCATTAATTAATCATCTCACATCTGTCATGGATTTCACTCACCCAACCCACGTCTACGAGCATAGCATAGCAATATAAGCAATACGTAGAAGTAACTCCCAAGGGTTTGAATATAACAGGGCAATAGGTTCTACCTCATCAACTACTTCCCAACCCACATGTTAATCACATCCTAATCATGCAATGTTTGAGGATTGAAACTAATGCATAAAAACTGGGTATGAAAGAAGTATGATCAATGTGTTACTTGCCTTGCTGACGATCCACAAAACCTAGAGACTCGTAGTAGCACGCTTCGCACTCCGGGAATTCTATCGCAAACAAACAATAGCATACATAAGCAATCAAGCAAATAAGCACGGGCTAAACTCAAATAAGAAGAATTGACCAGAAAGTTCAACTTACGAACTCCGGTTTGCAAAAAGAATCAAATCAAACGGAGCAACGAAACTCAAACTGCGAAAGAAACAAGATCCGTTTACTAATCTGAACTAAATTCAAATTTTACAGTACCAAAATCTTGTTCAAGTTGATTAAACAGAAAGAGGGTTTCGAGACGAAGATCTAGGCGCTTGAATCGCCTGATTCCGATAAACAAGCGAAAAGATAAACTGAAACGAAAATCGGATCAGAAATCGCGATCGAAAATAATCGCGGAAAATCCGAGAAAAAGAAAACTGACGAACAGGCTAACGAACAAACGTTCGTTGTCTGTAACTAACGAGCGAAAACCATTCGTCAAAACGAACGTACGGACGAACGTCCGCTAAATAAACTAAACCGAGAAAACCGGCGAACCGATCTAAAAAAACGAACTTGGGTTTTCTAAAAAACCCGGATCGGTTTTGAATTAAAACTGAACGGCGGCGGCGGCGGCGTATACCTCCGGCGAGGTGGGGCGGCTCCGGCGGGGCGGGGCTGCGGCGGCGGGTGGCGCGGGGCGGCGGCAGGCGGCAACGGCGAGCGGCGGCGCGCGGCAAAGGGCGGCGGCACGGCGCGGCTAGGCGGCGGCGGGCGGCTCTGCGGGCGGGGCGAGGCAGGCGACGGCGTTGGTGGTGGTGGGGGCTCCGGGGGTGGCGTATTTAAAGGAGGGGGGCTTGCTTGGGGGAGGGGGCAAGGCGGCGCGGGAGGAGTCCCGGCCGGACTCGGGGTCGGGCGGCGGCGCTGGCGCGGTCTCCTCGAGGGAGACGGCGGCGCGGGGCTAGCGGGCCGGCTCGGCTGGGCTTCGGCCCAGTCGGGCGCTGAGATTTTTTTTTAAAATAATTTCACCGAGACTAAAATAAATCCTAGAAAATAAGATAAAAATCTAAAAATGTCAAAACAAATTTTCACCGTCTAAATAAAATATTTAGAACGAGATGAACATTTTCTTGGCCCTAAAATGCAATTTTGAAATATGCAATTTTTCTAATGCAAATAAAATAGCAATAAAATCCGAATAAAATAAATATTTGATTTTAATATTTTTCCTCCAATATTTCAATTATTTTGGAGAAGTCATATTATCTCCTCTCATATATTTTAATATGAAATATTTTTGGAGAGAAAAATAATTAAAACAAAAATCTTCGTTTCAATATTTGATAAAATTCAAATATGAAAGCAATGAAATCCCCAACTCTCTCCGAGGGTCCTTGAGTTGCTTAGGATTTCGAGGATCGCGAAACGAAATGCAGTAAAATATGATATGCATGGATGATCTATGTATAACATTCCAAATTGAAAATTTGGGATGTTACAAACCTACCCCCTTAAGATGAATCTCGCCCTCGAGATTCGGGTTGGCTAGAAAATAGGTGTGGGTGGTCTTTGCGAAGATCATCCTCTCGTTCCCAGGTGGCTTCATCCTCAGTATGGTGGCTCCACTGAACTTTGCAAAACTTGATAACCTTGCTGCGGGTGATTCGGCTGGCAAATTCAAGAATCCTGACTGGCTTCTCCTCATAGGTCAGATGACTGTCCAACTGAATCGCCTCCAAGGGTACTGTATCTTTTAACGGTATATCGGCCATCTCAGCATGACACTTCTTTAGCTGTGAAACATGAAATACATCATGAACTCCTGACAGTCCTTCAGGTAACTCCAACTTGTAGGCAACTTCTCCCATACGTTCCAAAACACGATACGGTCCTACAAATCTCGGGGCTAACTTTCCCTTAACTCCAAAACGTTTCACTCCTCGCAAAGGTGATACTCGCAGATATGCTCTGTCTCCAATTTCATAGGTTACCTCCTTGCGTTTCGAATATGCATAACTCTTCTGCCTGGACTGAGCTACCTTCAGTCTATCTCGGATCAACTTAACTTTCTCTTCAGACTCCTTGATCAAGTCTGGTTCAAACAACTGTCGGTCTCCAACTTCATCCCACATCAGCGATGTTCTGCACCTTTGTCCATACAGGGCTTCGAACGGTGCCATCTTCAAACTGGCTTGGTAGCTATTGTTGTATGAGAACTCTGCGTAGGGCAAATTCTCATCCCAGCTAGATCCATAATCTAGCGCACATGCCCTCAACATGTCCTCCAGAATCTGGTTGACTCTCTCGGTCTGTCCATCCGTCCGCGGGTGAAATGCTGTACTGAACTCCAATCTCGTTCCCAAAGTCTGGTGCAGTTGATGCCAAAACTTTGAGGTAAACTATGTTCCTCTATCTGATACGATGGTCCTCGGAACTCCATGCAGACATACGATCCTGGTCATGTATATCTTGACCAACTTCGCACTTGTATAGGTGGTTTTCACTGAGATAAAGTGAGCCACTTTGGTCAAGCGATCAACTACTACCCATATAGAATCATATCCTGATTTGGTCCTGGGCAATCCGGTGATAAAATCCATGCCAAGTTTATCCCACTTCCATTCAGGTATCGGCACAGGCTGTAACAATCCTGCTGGCTTTTGATGTTCTGCCTTCACTCTCTGACATACATCACATACAGCTACATACTCGGCAATATCCTTCTTCATACCAGTCCACCAGAAACGTTCCTTCAAATCCAAATACATCTTGGTGTTTCCGGGGTGTATCGAGTATGGTGAGTCATGAGCCTCCTGAAGTATTAACTTCCTGATCTCTGTGTTATTGGGCACATAAACACGATCCTCAAACCATAAGGTGTCGTGCTCATCCTCACGAAAACCTTTGGCCTTTCCCTTGCTCATTCTCTCTTTTATCTCGGCAATCTCTTTGTCATCCTTCTGAGCTTCTCGAATCTTTCCTAACAATGTAGACTGAACTTCCATTGTTGCAACAAAACCTCTAGGAACAATCTCCAATTGAAGTTCCCCGAGATCCTCTGCTAACTCCTTTGGCAATCTCGTGCTCACTAGGGTGTTAGCATAACTCTTCCGACTCAAGGCGTCTGCTACGACATTGGCCTTGCTTGGATGATAGTGCAGCTTCATGTCATAATCCTTTATAAGCTCCAACCATCTCCTCTGCCTAAGGTTCAGCTCCTTCTGTGTGAAAATGTACTTCAAACTCTTATGATCCGTGTACACATCACAACGGTTTCCAGTAAGGTAATGTCTCCAAGTCTTGAGCGCATGCACTACTACTGTTAACTCCAAATCATGTGTGGCATAGTTGTCGTGGGGCATACGAAACAACTCTTCCGTCCTGCATAAGCACACTTCCAAGTCCTAGGCAAGAGGCGTCGCAATACACTTGGAAATCCTTGCGTATATCTGGCAGAATCAGCACTGGGGCTATAGTCAAACGTAACTCCTGGAAACTTGCCTCACATTCTTCTGTCCATTTAAATTTAGCATCCTTCTTCAATAACTCCGTCATTGGCTTTGCAATCTTGGAAAAATTCTCAATGAATCTTCGGTAGTATCCCGCGAGTCCAGGGAATCTGCGGATCTCGCTAACTGAAGTGGGTGCCAACCATTCAGTGACTGACTGAACCTTGGTGGGGTCTACCGCTATACCTTCTCCTGATATAACATGTCCAAGGAATCCGACTTCCTTCAACCAAAACTCGCATTTGCTGAACTTGGCATACAACTGGTGTTCCCCGAGTTTCTCGAGAACTAAACGCATATGCTCCTTGTGCTCCTCCTCATTCTTCGAGTATACCATTATATCATCAATGAACACCACAACAAACTTGTCCAAATATTCCATGAACACTTTGTTCATCATGCTCATGAAGTAGGCAGGGGCGTTAGTCAGTCCAAATGACATGACCGTATATTCATACAACCAGTACCGTGTGGTGAATGCTGTCTTTTGGTATATCCTTCTCTCGAATCTTCAGCTGATGATATCCTGATCACAGATCGATCTTTGAAAACACCTTAGCTCCTTGCAGTTGGTGAAACAAATCATTGATCATCGGCAGTGGGTATTTGTTCTTGATCGTCACCTCATTTAACGCACGATAATCAACAACCATTCTTAGAGACTTATCCTTCTTCTCAACCAAAAGCACTGGTGCTCCCCATGGTGATGAACCCCGTCGAATGTAACCTTTCTCCAATAACTCCTTGATCTGCTTCTTAATCTCCTCCAGATCATTTGCGGGCATTCGGTAGGGTCTCTTTGATATTGGCCCTGTACCTGGCAATAGCTCTATCAAAAACTCGATGTCTTGATCCGGTGGCATGCCTGGTAACTCCTCTGGAAAAACATCCGGGTAATCCTTCACTACAGGCACTTCCTCCTAAACAACTCCCGTGAGGGTATTTACTTGGCTCCTCCTAGGCGCATGCCTAGATACATACTTAATCCTTTTTCCCTCCAGGGTGGTGAGATAAATTGACTTACTAGCATAGTCAATGATTCCTCCATACTTTGACATCCAGTCCATGCCTAATATGACATCCAATCCTTGTGACTCCAAGATTATTAGGTTGGACGGAAAAAACATGGCTACCAATGGTTAAGGGTATCTGGTCGCACCATCGACTAGCCATATACTCTGCTCCAGGTGAACTCACTAACAGAGGGGTCCTAAGGGTTTGGGTTGGTAGTTTAAACTTATCCACGAATCCCCTTGATATGTATGAATACGATGCACCAGTATCAAAAAGAACAAGGGCGGTAAAAGACTTAACCAAAAACTTACCTATAACCGCGTCTGGCTGCTCTTCAACCTCCTCCACGTTAACGTGGTTCACTTGTCCTTTGTTGAATGGATTGGGCTTCTTCCCAGCACTCCCATTGCCGTTTCCATTCTTTGCTTCAGGGCACTCCATGGCATAGTGTCCAGTCTTCCCGCACTTAAAGCAAGTAATGTGACTTAGATCTCTCTTGACGGGTGTGGCTGGATTGGGGCGGTTCTGATTGTTGTTTGTTCCGTTCCCAGTCCCATTCTTAGAACCATTGTGGTTATGCGAACTTCCTCCGATGTGGTTATGACCTCCATGGTTATGAACAAGTCCTCCCGAGTTCGGGGTTAGGCGAGGCTTCTGCTGAGCTCCTGAGTTATACCTCCCTTGCCCATACTTCCTCTTACGGCTCTCAATTTGCTGCTGCTTCCCTTCAATCATAAGAGCCTTATCTACCAACTCCTGGTAGTTGTTGAATGTTGCCACCATCAACTGCATGCTCATCTCATCATTCAACCCTTCCATAAATTTCTCCTGCATCGCGGCATCTGTGGCCACATCATCCGGGGCATAGCAAAATAACTTGCTAAACTCATCCACGTACTGAGACACAGTACGGTTCCCCTGGCGTAAGTTGCGAAACTCATGCTTCTTCATATTCATAGCTCTAGTTGAGACATGGCCTGTGCGGAAAGCTTGCTGAAACTGATCCCAAGTGACGTTGGCTATGGGGAAAGTGGCTGTATAATTCTCCCACCATGAGGCTGCTGGTCCATCCAATTGATGTGCGGCAAAGCGCACCATCTCAGCATCTATGCAACCTGCGGTGGTCAACTCCCTTCCAATACGGCGTAGCCAATCATCAGCAACTATAGGCTCGGTGCTACTGGAAAACACCGGCGGCTGCAACCTCAGAAAGCGAGCTAAGTTGTCAACTGGAGGTGGGTTGTTGTTGTTGTTGTTGTTGTTGTTGTTGTTGTTATTGTTGTTGTTGTTGTTGTTGCCTTGGTTCTGGACTAACAATTGCATCAAGGCATTCTGCTGCTGGATCAACTGGGTAAGCTCTGGCGGGAAGGCAAATCCGGTGTCACGTCTCGGAGGCATCTGGCGGGTTTAGAGGGGAGAGATTAGAATAGAAAAGGGGTCTAGTGAGAAAGCACTACCCATATGCACATGAGACAAACACAATCATTTCACTCAATCAATCAAGCAAGGGCATACAAACGGTCTAGAACTATCGTAAAAGTGCTCAACTACTACTATATACATGGGGGAATACTACTATCATTTGGTGGTCATCTAGAAATTTTGATCGGTGGAAGACTCCATGATGTCTGCTCCAGCTTCGTCTTCAAAGTCATCATCACTAGGGTCGGAGTCAGTGTCGTCGATGATGATGTAGTTCTCCGGGCAAGTTGAATCGTCGTCCTCTCCTCCTGGCGCGGGATCTCCCATGAATACTCCGATCTTCTTTATCAGGTCGCCATTCTTCTTCAATAGTGTTGCAATTTCCTCCTCATATCCATCGCGTGTAGACCTAAGTTCTTCTTCCATCTCGATGATCCTTGTCTTCGCCTTCTTCAAATCTATCATGTCTGCGCACATTTGATTCTCCTAGCGTCGAATGTGCTGGTTTAACTCCTGGATGAAAGCTGCAATGGATCTGTCCTTCTTGGTGCTGATCATCTCCCATTGCTCATCTCGGCGCCCACATATCTGGTAGATAGTGTCCTTGAGATCCTTGTAGACTTCTCCAATGCGTCCCATGGTAATGTGGGCTGCCATGCTCTTGCCTAGACTCCAGGTGGGTGCTTCGGAAGAAAATTCTATGGGCTTAGTGGTTGGCGAGAACGTCCTTCCTGGAACTTGAACTTGAATCATCCAGCGCTCCTCTTCTGGTAAAGTGGCGTTGTAAGTCCCAGTGAAGCTTGGTATTCCCATGTTCAAGTACCTAATGACTTCCTTCAAGTGGCGTCCAAAGGGTGTGTCTTCAACCGGTTGTGCAAACTTGTTCTTCAATTCCGCCATCCTAAGGAGTAGAAAATGGAGAGGAGTCAGTAATGAGTAGAGAAGAGTGACCTATGGTTTATCTTAGTGGTCGTGTCCTACACTCAGCATGTGCTCTGATACCATCTTGTAGTGACCCGACCTCAAACGGTCAAGTCTCTGTGCTTCAGTGTCATCCCTAGATCGGTAATGCTGACACACACAGTACTTGAAGGATTTATAACAGAGTAGCAATCACACACTTATTACATCGAATGTCTCAAAAGAGAACTTATTACAATAAATATGGCTTAAGGCCATCTAATACGATAACATCGGAAGGCTTGGAAGATAAAGTGAGTCCATCAACTCCAACGGCATAGCTGAGCTGCACGGCAATGACCTAACAAACCTTACTCCTCGTCTGAAAAGTCTGCAACATAATACGTTGCAGCCCGAAAAACGGGTCAGCACATGGAATATGCTGGCAATATAACACAGTAGAGCAAGAACAGAATAATGCTACCACTACATGCATATTTGGCTGGTGGAAAGCTCTATGGTTATAGTTTTTGCGAAAAGCCAATTTTTCCCTACAACAAAGGAATAAGTTTAATTTAACTATCATGGTAGTTGAAACATCATTGAGAAGGTTCCTCCAACTCAATCCCAATTAAAGTAATTATCAACCCAACAATATTAATTAAGAGTGATGAGATACTTAGGATACTCCAAGTACTAGATACTCAAGATTGTCCATAACCGGGGACACGACTAACCATGATTAGATTGTACACTCTGCAGAGGTTTGCACACTTTTCCCCACAAGACTCGATCTCCTACGTTAGATTTCTCGCACTACATGGTGTTTGAGAAACGGATGACCGAGACACGGTCTTTCAGAAACATTAACTCTTTACTCCGGGCAGACCATACCAAACCTACATCCCTCTACCTGCTGATCCACCTCTTCAAGAGCTCATGCAACTTACTCAACTATGCTAGAGCCCATAATAGCTTGTGGCTGCACACGGAAGTTTCTAGCATGAAAATATCTCAGTTCCCTTTGAGCCTGGGTGGCGGACCTTAGGATGATCACACGGGTACTCCGGGATATCCTAGGACAACACTGGATTCTCCAGGTGCCCGACAAGAAATCCACCCAGATGTGTATTAAAGTTGCCACCTTAAGTTGAACCATTAATTAATCATCTCACATCTGTCATGGATTTCACTCACCCAATCCACGTCTACGAGCATAGCATAGCAATATAAGCAATACGTAGAAGTAACTCCCAAGGGTTTGAATATAACAGGGCAATAGGTTCTACCTCATCAACTACTTCCCAACCCACATGTTAATCACATCCTAATCATGCAATGTTCGAGGATTGAAACTAATGCATAAAAACTGGGTATGAAAGAAGTATGATCAATGTGTTACTTGCCTTGCTGACGATCCGCAAAACCTAGAGACTCGTAGTAGCACGCTTCGCACTCCCGGAATTCTATCGCAAACAAATAATAGCATACATAAGCAATCAAGCAAAGAAGCACGGGCAAAACTTAAATAAGAAGAATTGACCAGAAAGTTCAACTTAAGAACTCCGGTTTGCAAAAAGAATCAAATCAAACGGAGCAACGAAACTCAAACTGCGAAAGAAACAAGATCCGTTTACTAATCTGAACTAAAGTCAAATTTTACAGTATCAAAATCTTGTTCAAGTTGATTAAATAGAAATAGGGTTTCGAGACGAAGATCTAGGCGCTTGAATCGCCTGATTCCGATAAACTAGCGAAAAGATAAACTGAAACGAAGATCGGATCAGAAATCGCGATCGAAAATAATCGCGAAAAATCCGAGAAAAAGAAAACTGACGAACAGGCTAACGAACGAACGTTCGTTGTCTGTAACTAACGAGCGAAAACCATTCGTTAAAACGAACGTACGGACGAACGTCAGCTAAATAAACTAAACCGAGAAAACCGGTGAACCGATCTAAAAAAACGAACTAGGGTTTTCTAAAAAAAGCCAGATCGGTTTTGAATTAAAACCGAACGGCGGCGGCGGCGGCGTATACCTCCGGCGAGGCTCCGGCGGGGCGGGGCTGCGGCGGCGGGCGGCGCGGGGCGGCGGCAGGTGGCAACGGCGAGCGGCGGCGCGCGGCAAAGGGCGGCAGCGCGGCGCGGCTAGGCGGCGGCGAGCGGCGCTGCGGGTTGGGCGAGGTAGGCGGCGGGGTTGGTGGTGGTGGGGGCTCCGGGGGCGGCGTATTTAAAGGAGGGTGGGCTTGCTTGGGGGAGGGGGCAAGGCGGCGCGGGAGGAGTCCCGGCCGGACTCGGGGTCGGGCGGCGGCGCTGGCGCGGTCTCCTGGAGGGAGACGGCGGCGCGGGGCTAGCGGGCCGGCTCGGCTGGGCTTCGGCCCAGTCGGGCGCTGAGATTTCTCTTAAAATAATTTCGCCGGGACTAAAATAAATCCTAGAAAATAAAATAAAAATCTAAAAATACCAAAACAAATTTCCGCCGTCTAAATAAAATATTTAGAACGAGATGAACATTTTCTTGGCCCTAAAATGCAATTTTGAAAAATGTGCAATTTTTCTAATGCAAATAAAATAGCAATAAAATCCGAATAAAATCAAATATTTGATTTTAGTATTTTCCTCCAATATTTCAATTATTTTGGAGAAGTCATATTATGTCCTCTCATATATTTTAATATAAAATATTTTTGGAGAGAAAAATAATTAAAACAAAAATCCTCGTTTCAATATCTATTATATATAAAAAGTGGTTGACGGGTTAACGAAACAAAAGATAAATAAGCTAGAAATTACCACAATAATTAGAAACATCTGGTCGTTGATTTAGTGGACCCGTAACTTAACAGACGTAATTAATGGATTAGATCTAAGAGTGCTTTATCTCAAAGAGAGAAAAAAACTGCAGCTATCCTTAAGAAAGCATGTACATGCGGCTCTATCCTAAAATAAGAATTACGTGCAGTTCTGAGATTTAAAATATATAGCATTACCTTACGTGCATTCATAGGAGTAGGACTTTTTTAGGAAAAAAATAAAACCTACATGGTGACGTGCATGGAAAGGATTTCTCTTAAAAAGAACAAATCTACATGCATCCATGACGTGGGAATATTGCTTTCTACTCCCTCCGTTCCGAAATATAAGTCTTTTTAGACATTTCAAATGGTCTACAACATACAGATGTATGTAAACATATTTTAGAGTGTAGATTCATTCATTTTGCTCCATATGTAGTCACATATTGAAATTTCTAGAAATACTTATATTTTGGAACGGAGGGAGTATATGCGTACATGCATACATGCTTATATGGATGCATAAAGAAATAATATAGTACATGCACTGCCGCTAGACACGAACATGGACTAATTTTTTTGTTGGTAAATAGGGAGATTTATTTAATATTCATAAGTTTACAATCGGCCACTACAAAATTAGAAATAAAATCTGAACCACGTTGCAACCAACAAGCGGAGCTACGGGTCGTACGAGCATAAATGGCGACACAGTGTGGTACCCTATTTTGGACTAATGCCCCTCTATATGCTACATGCATTTTTACTTAGATATATGGACACATGAAAAAAAGTGCAGTAACTTGATCAAGTCCGATGGTCATGTTGTTACGCTATAGTTCTTCCGAATATATTTTCTATCGAGCTCCAGCGTCTATTCCACCAATGTGGAGTGAAGCGGCCAAACGAATATCTAATTGGTAAATTTATCCACCATTGCAGCATAATGAGAATATTCCGTCTTTGACTCTTACCCATTATGTATTCTAGGCCACACATGTCATGTTACATCCATGGACGGATAGATCAATCATCCATGCATATATTTATGTTAGTATCATCTATGCGCCAAGCAAGTTTGAGAAATAATTCTTACATACTTTCTCCGATCAGAAGTAGCGATGATTCATACCCCGGGTATTTTGTGGATCGTCTAAATCTGCAAACCTTTTAGTGCATCCAACATATGTATGCTCCCATTAAACCTCAAGCATAATCAACTTAATCTTTTGTATGTGTGAATACGATATATTAAGAGAACATTAAGGGCCCAAAAAAAGAAAAATACTTTAAAAATCCGAACATCTAACCATTAATTTCTAAAGATAATTTCCATTAATAAATCTTGAACAACCAATGTCAAAAATCCTATCCACCGTCACATTCAGACTGCATAATATGCCCAAGACGAAAGATAAATAAGCTAGAAATTATCACAATAATTAGAAACATCTGGTCGTTGATTTGGTAGACGCATAACTTAAAAGACGGAATTAAGGGATTAGATCTAAGAGTGCTTTATCTCAAAGTGAAAAAAAACTGCAGCTATCCTTAGCATGTACGTGCGGCTCTATCCTAAAATAAGAATTACGTGCAGTTCTGAGATTTAAAAAATATAGCATAACCTTACGTGCATGCATAGGGGTAGGACTTTCTTCAGGAAAAAAACCCTACATGGTGACGTGCATGCAAAGGACTTATCTTAAAAAGAACAAATCTACATGCATGCATGATGTGGGCATACTGCTTTCTATGCGCACATGCATACACGCTTATATGGATGCATAAAGAAATAATATAGCACATGCACTGCCGCTAGACAGGAATGTGGACTATTTTTTTTGGTAAATATGGAGATTTATTTAATCTCCATAAGTTTACAATCGGCCAGTAGAAGATTAGAAATAAAACCCCACGTTGCAACCAACAAGCGGTGCTACAAGCCGTACGAGCATAAATGGCCAGACAGTGTGCTGCCCTATTTTGGACTAATGCCCCTCTATTTGCTACATGCATTCTTACTTAGATATATGGACACATGAAAAAAAATTGCAGTAACTTGATAAAGTCCGATGGTCATGTTGTTACGCTATAGTTCCTCCGAATATATTTCCTATCGAGCGCTCGAGTGTCTCTTCCACCAATGTGCAGCTAAGCGGCCAAACGAAGATCTAATTGGTAAATTTATACACCATTGAAATATAATGGGAATATTCTGTCTTTGACTCTATCCCATTATATATTCTAGGACACATATGTCATGTTACATCCATGGTCGGATGGATCAATCATCCATGCATATATTTATGTTAGTATCATCTACGCGCCAAGCAAGTTTGAGAAATAATTCTTACATACTTTCTCCGATCAGAAGTAGTGATGATCCATACCCCGGGCATGTTGTGGATCGTCTAAATTAATCTTCAAACCTTTTAGTGCACCCAACATATGTATGCTCCCATTAAACCTCAAGCAATAATCTACTTAATATTTTGTATGTGTGAATATGATATATATATATTAAGAGAACATTAAGGGCCCAAAAGAAAGAAAAATACTTTAAAAATCCCAACATGTAACCTTTAATTCTACAGATAATGTCTAATATTAAATCTTGAACAACCAATGTCAAAAATCCTATCCACCACCACCTACAGACTGTGTAATATGCCCAATCGAAAAAATGCCCAAAACAAGTCGTAGCACCAAGTATAAAAACAACACACCAATGTCTCTTCCATATCCCCTGCGCCAGCCAGCCATCGTCCCTATGGTTTTGCGGCAGCTTGCCCGGGCGGTGGGGCCACAAGTGAGATCGATTGAGCCTCTCCTCTGGCTGATCATGTGTCTTCACCGTAATACCATAGATCTCTTCCCTGTGCCATTCCTTTGCTGTTGCCATCCTTTGTACATATACACCGGAATCTAGCTGACCTAACATTGCTTCTGCTTACTGCACATCAAAAAAAATGTAAGACGACAATTTTAATGGATATGTATAATACTTAAATACACTCTAACTTTATATACGAAACTGAAAAACACTTACAGTAAAAAATCATTAAATTACAATTAATATGAGAATTAGGCACATCGATAGCAAACATACATATGCTTACACAAAAACAACGAAAAATATTACATTATTATTTAATAAAGGAAAATAAAAAATCAACATGACAAAATGCATGAATAATAACACAAATATAATGTATGTGATAATAAAGAATGTTAGTACGGTATGAATAATTAGCATGTAAATGATAAATGGATAACACATATATCTATATATCAATAAAAAAACATGCCAAAGAGAAAACTATGTTCGCAAAAATATTAAATTTAAAATGTCATCACATTTTGTTTCAGTTTTTTAAGACAAATCAAATAATATGCTCTTATCATTGAACTTTCTAAAATTCTAGCCCGCGCATCGAGCGTGCCACTTTGCTAGTTTGATAAAATTCAAATATGAAAGCAATGAAATCCCCAACTCTCTCCGAGGGTCCTTGAGTTGCTTAGGATTTCGAGGATCACGAAACGAAATGCAGTAAAATATGATATGCATGGATGATCTAAGTATAACATTCCAAATTGAAAATTTGGGATGTTACACGAATAAGTCTCACTATCATTATTAACTTTGCATCTTTTGGCTTCAATATTATGAATATGTGTATCACTACAATCGAGATTCAACAAAAATAGACCACTCATCAAGGGTGCATGACCATAAAAGATATTACCCACATAAATAGAACAACCATTATTCTCTGATTTAAATGAATAGCCGTCTCTCATCAAACAAGATCCAAATATAATGTTCATGCTCAACGCTGGCACCAAATAACAATTATCCAGGTCTAAAACTAATCCCGAAGGTAGATGTAGAGGTAGCGTTCCGACGGCGATCACATCAACTTTGGAACCATTTCCCACGTGCATCGTCACCTCGTCCTTAGCCAATCTTCGTTTAACTCGTAGCCCCTGTTTCGAGTTGCAAATATGAGCAACATAACCAATATCAAATACCCAGGCGCTACTACGAGCATTAGTAAGGTACACATCAATAACATGTATATCAAATATACCTTTCACTTTGCCATCCTTCTTATCCGCCAAATACTTGGGGCAGTTCCGCTTCCAGTGACCAGTCCCTTTGCAGTAGAAGCACTCAGTTTCAGGGTTATGTCCAGACTTTGGCTTCTTCCCTTGAGCAGCAACTTGCTTGTTGTTCTTCTTGAAGTTCCCCTTCTTCCCTTTGCCCTTTTTCTTGAAACTAGTGGTCTTGTTAACCATCAACACTTGATGCTCCTTGATTTCTACCTCCGCGGCCTTTAGCATCGCGAAGAGCTCAGGAATAGTCTTTTCCATCCCTTGCATATTATAGTTCATCACGAAGCCTTTATAGCTTGGTGGCAGTGATTGAAGAACTCTGTCAATGACACTATCATCAGGAAGATTAACTCCCAGCTGAGTCAAGTGGTTATGGTACCCAGACATTTTGAGTTTATGTTCACTGACAGAACTATTCTCCTCCATCTTGGAGCTATAGAACTTGTTGGAGACTTCATATCCCTCAACTCGGGCATTGTTTGAAATATTAACTTCAACACTTGGAACATCTCATATGCTCCATGACGTTTAAAACGTCTTTGAAGTCCCGATTCTAAGCCGTAAAGCATGGCACACTGAACTATCGAGTAGTCATCAGCTTTGCTCTGCTAGACGTTCATAACGTCCGGAGTTGCACCTACAACGGGTGTCGGAGTAAATGGCCACGGGTAGCCTAACCGACTCCCCTGGCTCTTTGAAAAATTATCAGGCCATTCGAGCCTTCAAGCATACAGAGCACAGGGCCGCCTTCCCCCGTCCGGCTATCCCCAGGGCCGACTACCAAAAGGCGACCCGGCCTCAGAAACCTTCCCCAAGAAAGCTACGAGATGGCCGAATCTAGGAAGCCGGCCCCAAGAGGACCGACTCCCAGAAGCCGGACATGAAGAAAGCCGACTCCCAGAAGCCGGCCAAGACTGCACCCACCAAGACTGCATCCACATAACGGTGATAAGACGGGGCGTGGCCGCAGTACAGCCCTCTACCCCCAAATCCCGAAGCAGGCATGGCCACAGGGCGCCGTACGGGTCAGCCACCTCCCCTCCGGCGCGGCACTGTAGCCATGTTGACCTCGATGTCACCCACGACAGGCGCCAGTACGGCCCGCGGGCGGCGGGCCCCTTTAGCCAGAGAGACGCTCGAAGGCGGCCCGGCCTCCCCTAGTCGGCCAGGGGCGTAGCCGGCTCCCAATAGCCGGCTACCTCCCTCCCTTGAAACATGTGCCTCATTAAGGAGACAAGACGAGGTGAGGCTACAGTGAGAGCCCGCAAGGCGGCGGCACTGTAGCCACGCTTACCTCGACAAAGCCCTCGTCATCAGAGGCGAGGCAACAGTAACCAGCCGCCGACACGGCCCCCAAGCGGTGGGGCCGGCCTGTCGGCCAAGAGGCCGGCAGCCGGCGGGACCCACCGGTCGGCGGGCCCCAATGGCCGGCGGAGAAGCCGGCGAGCATAGACACTGACGGTTGGGACCCGCGCCCAGCCGGATTACCATTGTACCCCTGGGGGTAGGCCTATATAAGCCCCCCGGGACACCCATGCAAAGGGTTGATCTCATAGAATTCACACACCACATAGAGAGAAAAGGAGAGCTAGCCTTGCCCTTCTTCTTCCTCTAGCCAAACAGCTCGAGGAGCACTTGTAGCTACTTATATTGATCTAGTGATCATGCGGAGACCCCGCAGAGCAGGACTAGGGGTGTTATCTCCACGGAGAGCCCCGAACCTGGGTAAGATCCGCGGGCGTGCATGTCTTCGCCTTATCCCGTTTCCAGGCACCGGCGATGTCTTACTGGCTCCCACAATGATAAGCCACCCGTTGGCATATGTCGCACCTACCACCCGACATTTGGCGCCCACCGTGGGGCCAGGTGCACCGTCGTCCAGAGACCTGTTCTGGACGGGAACCCTTTTTCTCCCCGGCGAGCGTAGCCAGCCTGCTACGCCCGATGGCGCTTGCCCCGACGCGCCGCAAGGCGTCGACGACGCCTGCGCGGCGAGCTGCCTCGCCGACCTTCTTGGCGAGACTCGCATCTCTGACGAGCCCGCGTCCGACGCGGGCATGGACTACCCCGAGAGCCGCCTCGTCAGCGTCCTCGACCAGCTTCACGTCTCCAGCGAGCTTGCTGTGGACTTGGAGTCGGTCGGCTCCACCGACCCGATGCTTGTCGACTCCGACACGGCATCGCTCGACGCCTACCCCTCCGACGTGGTAGTCTTCGACAACCCTCTCCCTCGAGCTGACAGTGGCAGCAACGCTGTCACTGAGGTGCTGGTCATCAGTCACGTCGCCGACTCGGGCGAGAACGCCCACGACGCCCTACAAGCGGCGATGCATGACTTGTCCATCCCCATCCCGGCCGACGCCGACGCCGAGACTCTGGAGGCACGCCGCCTCGCCCTCATCACGGAGGGCCAGAAGATAGCCACCATGAGACGCCTCACCGAGGCTCACCAGCGTGAAGTCGACCGCGCCGCCTTTGGCACACCGCCTCATGGCTGGCCGAAGCGAGCCGGCCTCGTCAAGAAGCGCGGCGGCCTCATCGAGCCAGCATCTGACTGGACTTAGTGTCCGTTTCCCACCCGCAGTCAAACGGCCAGGTCGAGCGAGCAAACGGCCTCATCCTCTCTGGCATCAAGCCCCGACTGGTTGTACCACTGGAGCGTTCGGCCGGCTGCTGGCTCGATGAGCTGCCGGCTGTCCTCTGGAGTCTGCGTACTACCCCAAACAAGTCAACCGGCTTCACCCCGTTCTTCCTTGTATATGGTGCCGAGGCCGTCATCCCAACTGGCATCGAGTTTGACTCGCCTCGGGTCACCATGTACACGGAGGCAGAGGCCAAGGAAGCACGAGAAGACGGCGTCGACCTGCTGGAAGAAGGCCGGCTGTTAGCACTCAGCCGGTCCGCCATCTACCAGCAGGGTTTGCGCCGTTACCACAACCGGAAGGTCAAGCCAAGATCCTTCCAAGAGGGCGACCTTGTGCTCCGGCTGATCCAGCGAACAGCCGGCCAGCACAAGCTCTCGGCCCCTTGGGAAGGCCCTTTCGTCGTCAGCAAGGCACTAGGCAACGACTCCTACTACCTGATCGACGCACAGAAGCCAAGAGCGCGCAAGAGGGATGATTCCGGCAAGGAGACGGAACGACCATGGAACGCCAACCTCCTGAGAAGATTTTACAGTTAAAAGCAGTATGTATCATGCTACCTTTTTGTATTAAGTACGAGACAATGGGCCCCCCGAGGCGCACTCGGGGACTGCCCTCCTTTATCTATGAATGACGAGTGTCATACTCATGAATGTATTATTACATTTGATTTTCTATCTGGCACCGGGTTTGACTAGTCGGCCCGGGGACTGGCCGCCTTAAGTTATATTAAAAGTTCTACCTGAAGTCAGACAAGTAGTGTGCCAGCACCCGAGCCCTCTCTTATTGTAAGTCGCAGCTCGAAGAACCGACTGTCCGACTGGCAAGAGCCAAAGGCAGAAAGGATGCCCACACGAAAAACGGCTAAGGACTAACGAACTTATATAACGCAAGCCGGCCTCCAGCCACGCCTACCGGCTGACCAAACAGCCGGCTTCCCAGTCACTTCGCTACAATCCAACAAAGCTTGAGTACTTGCCCTCCCAACCGGCCAAGCACTTCTCCAGCCACAGACTGCAGAGCAGCTGTCCGGCTGGGAAGGCGGCAACCAAGGGAGGGCGGCAAAGGAAACAGCCAAAGGATGAAAAGCAAAGAACAAGGGAAAGCCAAACGCATGCATAATTATATTTACACATAAGGCCTTCAACAGGCCGGCAGTCAATATAGTTCGAATACACCCCCAGTGGGTGGAATTGTGCAAACTTAAAAAAATACTGTTCCAAGAGTAGTAAAACAGGAAAGTAGATGCAGCAGATTAGACTAAGGGCGCAGCAGGGGAGCCGGGCTGGTCGGTGGAGACGGCGGCGCCGGCTGGAGGAGTGGCCGGCTGGCGAGTCTTGGCTTGATCATCGCCGGCTGCAGGCGCTGCGCCCACGCGTGCCTTGTTGCTGGAGGCAGGGTCAAGCTGAGGCTGACCGGCCGCTCCACCATCTGGCACGACGTCTTCACCCTCCTCCTCCTCCTCCTCCTCGCCCTCGTCGCTGGAGTCGATCTCCTCCGCCGAGTCCTCGCCATCTGCCTGGTTCAGCCCGAACTACTCCTCCGGCTGGGCAACGCCGTTGTCGTCTACCTCAGGAGCAAAGGCGCTGGTGTCGGTGTAGTCGGCGATCGCCGAGGCTCGCTGGATGATAGCCGGCCGCACCGGCTTCAGCTCCGTGTCGGCCTCCTGCCGCCAGGTGGCCAGCTGGTCCAAACTCAGCTCGAGATACCAGGCCTTGACGAACTCCAGCGCCCGCCTGGCGCCGGACCGAGCCGCAGAAGCCTTCCAGGCCTCGAAGCGGCCGGCCGCCACCTCCAGCCAGTCGACAGTCCGACTGGGGGTGCGGGGAATCACCTCACCAGGCCAGAGAGCGGCCAACACCTGCGCCCCAACACGCTGAAGCCGGCGGAGTATGCGGTGAGCTGGCTAGAGGCGGGCTTGAATTGCCAAGAGCTGTTCCTCCAGCGACCGGCGAGCGTTCGTCGCGATCTCGGCGCCAGCCTGCCTTTGTGCCTCGCGGTGGGCCTCGACGACCTGGTTGGCGGCAGTAGAGTAGCCAGGGAAGTACTCTGCGCAAGAAAGAAAGAGAAAGAAGAGAAAAATACCAAGTCAGAAAATGAACCAAACGGCAAGCGGCAGGCAAGGGACGAAGAAGAGGGCGGCCTACCGTCAACCAAGTCTTCGATCTGCCCGTAGCCGTTGATCAACGACTGCCTCGCCTCGGCCCAGCTTGCCACCTCTGTCTCATATTCGGCTTGGAGGGCGGGCTCGCTGTCCTGCACCTCCTTCAGGGCCGCCTTATGGCTCTCCTCCTGGTCGGCCAGCCTCTTGGCCAGGCAGTCACGCTCCTGGGCCAAGGCGTCAAACTCGGCCTCCTTAGCGCGAAGGGCGGCCTGAGTCCCACCCAGCCGCTCCCTCAGTTTGGCGTTGGCCGCTGCAGGCATGGCAGAGAAGGAAGAAGCAATAAGGAAGAAGTCGTCAAGAAAGATCTAACCCGAATGCTCAGCAGTCGGCCCGAATCTCGGGGACTACACCCAGTGGGTGCGCTGACGTGCCCCCACATGAGAAAAAAAGATGAAGCACTTACCAGGGCTCTCAGATAGATCAGCATTCTTCTGGGTCAGCTCCCGAGCCTGGGAGTTGAAGGCAGCCGCGCGGAGGTTGTGGTAGTCCTGCAAGTCAGGCAGAGAAGCGAATGAGAACAAGATAGCAAGCAAAGCCCGCTAAGAAGTTTCAAGACGCCTGCTCAGCAGCCGACTCGGAGCTCGGGGGCTACACCCAGTGGGTGCGCTGACGCGCCCCACGGAAGAAACCAAGGTTAAAAAGCAAAAACGGGAAGACTTACCCGAATGGCCGCTCGCGTCACGAGGAACTCGTCATTGTATTTCCTCAGCACCGCGGCCTGGGACTGAAGCCGGTTCCAGACTTCCTGCGCCGCCACATTCACCACGGCCGTCCCTCCACCCGGCGTCCACCCCGAGCTGGCGCTGGCCGCCTCCACGTCCCGGGCCAACGAGCCGGAGCCCGCGGCCTTCTGCGGGTCCGAAGTGGCCTTCCCCGCGCGCTGGCGCGATGGCGACTGGACCACCAGGTCCGTCCTCGCAGCCGGCTCACCCCCAGCCGGTTGTGCCGGCGGCACATTAGGCCGGCTGCCTTGGGCCACCCCAGTCGGCGAGGCCGGTGCCGCCTCCCTCTCCGGGACGACGATGTCGTCCTCCCTCTCCAACCCCGGCAGGTCGCCGCCGGCTTCCTTCGGTGGGGGCTCCAGGACCTCGGGCGCCGCGACACGCAGAGGGGTGACAAGCAAGGCCCCCTCCGCTGTCGCCGCGGCCGCAGCCTCAGCTTGGGCCTTGGCTGCCGCGTCGGCATGCGCCTTCGCCGACTCCTCCTCCTCCTGTGCCGCCTTGGCGGCAGCCGCCCTCAGCTCCTCCGCCTCTCCCGCGCATTTCGCTCCGTCGCCGCCTGAAGCTCGGCACGGGGGTCCACACGGCGGGTGCTCCCGGATCCTCCCGGCGATCCAACCACGGAGGCGGCAGCAACCCGCTCAAGAGAAAGCGGAGCCCTGATTTTTGAGAAAGGGCAAGGATTCAGAAATCTACAAAGAAAAGAAGAAAGAGTACGCAAAAGAGTATAAACTTACGCTGACACCGTCTGCGGCTGCTTCACCACCTTGCGGAAGCGGGCCGCCTTCGCGGCCGCCTCATCCCGCCTGGTCGCCGCCGCCCCGCCCTTGGGCTTCTTCGGCCGACTGCCGAACAAGCCCGACGCGGCCCGGCGCTTCTGCCCGTCGCCCCGAGCAGGCGGCGCGGCGGAGGAGCCCGCGCCACGGCCAGATGCCGGCTGGCGGCGCGGGACGATTTTCGCCTCGTCGTCATCCGGCCAGTCGTTGAAGCTGACTCCAAGCCCGGAGCCGCCAGCTTCACCGCCGGCTTCGCTGCCACCCGCCTCGGTGTTTTCGTCCATGGCGGCCGCCCCCAAGTCATGGTCCTCCAGGTCATGCTCCGCCCGGTCAGGGAGAAATCGGCGATCCGCCTCCAACCCGGACGCAGGTCGAAGGAGAGGGCTCTGCCAAGACGTGCCGACTGGTCAGAGTCGGCCAAGAAAAACTCGGCAACAAAACTAAGAGAAGAAAGGGTAAAAGAGAGCATACCGTAGGCGGAGGATGTGCACGGGAGTATGGCTCCTTGCCAAATCGCCACTCTGCGGAGAGCTTGCAGTTCGCAAGATAATTCACCATATGAGCCACCTCGTCGTGCGGCATATCCTTGGTGCACATCCGACTCGGATCGAGTTGGCCGCTCATCTGACAGATCAGGTGAGGGCGGCTTTGAAGCGGAAGCACCCGGCGCGCGACGAAGGCGGCCAGCAAGTCGGACCCAGTCAGGCCCTCCGACAGGATCATCACCCGGAGTCGGGCGACGGCCGCGGCTCCAGCCTGCGACAGCGTCATGGCCCGATAGGACCACTGGGGCCGCCTCCCAGCCGGCGGGCTGGCTACGTAAGCTGGCAAGTTGACGTAGTTGCCTTGCGGGGCGACGTTCCTCACATAGAAATACGACTTCTGCCAGAGCTTCACCGACTGGATCAGCGTGATGAAGGGGAAGGGGTTATCGGCCGCCGGCCTCCGCATCGCGATGAAGGCGCCGCTCTGAGCCGGCACGCCCTGCATGCGGGTGCCGAGCTTAGATTGGAATAACTCCCCCCAGAGCTCGAGGGTGGGGAGAACGCCAAGAAAGCCTTCGCACAGGGTGACGAAGGCAGACAGCAGCACCACCGTGTTCGGAGTGAGGTGGTGCGGCTGGAGTTGATAGAAGTCGAGGAAGGAGCGGAAGAAAGTGCTCGCCGGCAGGCCGAGGCCGCGCAGGAAGTGCGAGCGGAAGACTACCCGCTCGCCTGCCTCCAGCGCCGGCGTGATCTCCTTCTCCGGCGTGAGACGGACCCGCACCTGGTCCTTGCCGGGCAACCGCCGCGTCTTGCGGAGGAAGTCGATGTGGTCCATATGGACGAGGGAGCCGTCCCAGTCCCCGCCATACTGCATGGTGGCGACAAGCTAACGAGGAAGAGTGCGACAGCGGAGAAAGCACGGCCCTGCGACGGCAAAGCTGCGGGACGGAGTGAAGATTGGTGGGACGCCGCGGCGGCGAGGCGCTGCTGCGAGGGAAAGCAGGAGGAAGAAGATGGCGGAGAAGAGAAGAGCGTGCGAGCGTTTGCTGCTTCCCCTCCTCCCCCTACTTATAGCCTCATGCGGCAAAGCCGAGGAGGCGAGGCGTGGGGAGGAACGTGGGATTAACTGCGCCCACTCCCCCACGTCCCGCGATTATTACGCCCTAACAGCATGCAGAAACCGCCGCCGGAAGACGTGCGGACAGCTCTGGGCCACAGGGGATCGACGCCTGGGCCTAGGCGTAGGAGTGGTGGGCCCCCGGCCTGCGGCGACGTCCTGTCGCACGCGTGGGTTGGCAGGCTTTTTTTAGCCGGAGGATGCCACGTGGTTCGCAGACGGTGAGCGGCCGGCCCACGGCCCGGCGCACGCGCCAACAGACTCCCGCCTTCCGACTTTAGAAATTTCGCCAAGACGGCGCACCCAACCGAAGCCGGCTCCTAGCTGCAGGCTCGTCAAGATAAGAAGCTGATCGAGCTTCTCGACCTCCTCTCAGCCTCGAAGCCCAACCAGCTTCGAGGACTACTGTCGGAGTAAATGGCCACGAGTAGCCTAACCGACTCCCCCTGGCTCTTCGAAAAATTATCAGGCCATTCGAGCCTTCAAGCATACAGAGCACAGGGCCGCCTTCCCCCGGCCGGCTACCCCAGGGCCGACTACCAGAAGGTGACCCGGCCTCAGAAACCTTCCCCAAGAAAGCTACGAGATGGCCGACTCCAGGAAGCCGGCCCCAAGAGGACCGACCGGCCATGAAGAAAGCCGACTCCCAGAAGCCGGCCAAGACTGCACCCACCAAGACTGCATCCACATAACGGTGATAAGACGGGGCGTGGCCGCAGTATAGCCCTCTACCCCCGAATCCCGAAGCAGGCATGGCCACAGGGCGCCGTACGGGTCAGCCACCTCCCCTCCGGCGTGGCACTGTAGCCATGTTGACCTCGATGTCACCCACGACAGGCGCCAGTACGGCCCGCGGGCGGCGGGCCCCTTTAGCCAGAGAGACGCTCGAAGGCGGCCCGGCCTCCCCTAGTCGGCCAGGGGCGTAGCCGGCTCCCAATAGCCGGCTACCTCCCTCCCTCGAAACATGTGCCTCATTAAGGAGACAAGACGAGGTGAGGCTACAGTGAGAGCCCGCAAGGTGGCGGCACTGTAGCCACGCTTACCTCGACAAAGCCCTCGTCATCAGAGGCGAGGCAACAGTAACCAGCCGCCGACACGGCCCCCAAGCGGTGGGGCCGGCCTGTCGGCCAAGAGGCCAGCAGCCGGCGGGACCCACCGGTCGGCGGGCCCCAATGGCCGGTGGAGAAGCCGACGAGCATAGACACTGACGGCTGGGACCTGCGCCCAGCCGGATTACCATTGTACCCCTGGGGGGTAGGCCTATATAAGCCCCCCGGGACACCCATGCAAAGGGTTGATCTCATAGAATTTCACACACCACATAGAGAGAAAAGGAGAGCTAGCCTTGCCCTTCTTCTTCCTCTAGCCAAACAGCTCGAGGAGCACTTGTAGCTACTTATATTGATGTAGTGATCATGCGGAGACCCCGCAGAGCAGGACTAGGGGTGTTATCTCCACGGAGAGCCCCGAACCTGGGTAAGATCCGCCGGCGTGCATGTCTTCGCCTTATCCCGTTTCCAGGCACCGGCGATGTCTTACTGGCTCCCACAATGATAAGCCACCCGTTGGCATATGTCGCACCTACCACCCGACAACGGGTCTTGCACCTAGCGGTGCTTCCAGGACGTAATTCTTCTGTGCAGCAATTAGGATAATCCTCAAGTTACGGACCCAGTCCACGTAGTTGCTACCATCATCTTTCAACTTAGCTTTATCTAGGAACACATTAAAATTCAAGGGAACGGTAGCACGGGCCATTGATCTACAACAACATAGATATACAAAAACTATGAGGTACTAAGTTCATGATAAATTAAAGTTCAATTAATCATATTACTTAAGAACTCCCACTTAGATAGACATCTCTCTAGTCATCTAAATGATCACATGATCCATATCAACTAAACCATGTCCGATCATCACGTGAGATGGAGTAGTTTTCAATGGTGAACATTACTATGTTGATCATATCTACTATATGATTCACGTTCGACCTTTCGGTCTCAGTGTTCTGAGGCCATATGTACATATGCTAGGCTCGTGAAGTTTAACCTGAGTATTCTGCATGTGCAAAACTGGCTTGCACCCGTTGTATGTGAACGTAGAGCTTATCACACCCGATCATCACGTGGTGTCTCAGCACGACGAACTATAGCAACGGTGCATACTCAGGGAGAACACTTATACCTTGAAATTTAGTGAGGGATCATCTTATAATGCTACCACCATACTAAGCAAAATAAGATGCATAAAGGATAAACATCACATGCAATCAAAATATGTGACATGGTATGGCCATCATCATCTTGTCACCGGCTTGACACCTTGATCTCCATTGTCACCGGCTTGACACCTTGATCTCCATTGTAGCGTCATTGTTGTCTCGCCAACTATTGCTCCCACAACTATCGCTACCGCTTAGTGATAAAGTAAAGCAATTACATGGCGATTGCATTTCGTACAATAAAGCGACAACCATAAGGCTCCTGCCAGTTGCCGATAACTTTTACAAAACATGATCATCTCATACAAAAATTTATATCTCATCACGTCTTGACCATATCACATCACAACATGCCCTGCAAAAACAAGTTAGACGTCCTCTACTTTGTTGTTGAAAGTTTTACGTGGCTGCTACGGGCTTCTAGCAAGAACCGTTCTTACCTACGTATCAAAACCACAACGATTTTTCGTCAAGTGTGTTGTTTTAACCTTCAAGAAGGACCGGCCGTAGTCAAACTCGATTCAACTAAAGTTGGAGAAACAGACACCCGCCAGCCACCTATGTGTGAAGCACATCGGTAGAACTAGTCTCATGAACGCGGTCATGTAATGTCAGTCCGGGCCGCTTCATCCAACAATACCTCCAAATCAAAGTAAGACGTTGGTGGTAAGCAGTATGACTATTATCGCCCACAACTTTTTGTGTTCTACTCGTGCATATCATCTACGCATAGACCTGGCTCTGATGCCACTTTTGGGGAACGTAGAATGCAATTTCAAAAAATTTCCTACGATCACGCAAGATCTATCTAGGAGAAGCATAGCAACAAGACGGGGAGAGTGTGTCCACGTATGATACGTCCATTTTGCATCATGCCTTTATATCGATATTTATTGCAATATGGGATGTTATTACACGTTATGTCACAATACTTATGCCTATTCTCTCTTATTTTACAAGGTTTACATAAGGAGGGAGAATGCCGGCAGCTGGAATTCTAGGCTGGAAAAGGAGCAAATATTAGAGACCTATTCTGCACAACTCCAAAAGTCCTGAAACTCCACGAAAGTCATTTTTGGAAATAATAAAAAATACTGAACGGAAGAAATACGTCAGGGGGGCCACCACCTGCCCACGAGGGTGGGGGCGCGCCCCCTGCCTCATGGGCCCCTGTTGGCTCTCCGGTGGCCATCTTCTGCTATATGAAGTCTTTCGTCGAGGAAAAATCATAAGCAACCTTTCGGGACGAGACACCCCCGCCACGAGGCGGAACCTTGGCGGAACCAATCTAGGGCTCCGGCAGAGCTGTTCTGCCGGGGACACTTCCCTCCGGGAGGGGGAAATCATCGCCATCGTCATCACTAACGCTCCTCTCATCGGGAGAGGGCAATCTCCATCAACATCTTCACCAGCACCATCTCCTCTCAAAACCCTAGTTCATCTCTTGTATCCAATTCTTGTCTCCAAGTCCGGGATTGGTACTAGTAGGTTGCTAGTAGTGTTGATTACTCCTTGTAGTTGATGCTAGTTGGTTTATTTGGTGGAAGATCAGATGTTCAGATCCTATATGCATATTAATACCCCTCTGATTATGAACATGAATATGCTTTGTGAGTAGTTACGTTTGTTCCTGAGGACATGGGAGAAGTCTTGCTATTAGTAGTCATGTGAATTTGGTATTCGTTCGATATTTTGATGAGATGTATGTTGTCTATCCTGTAGTGGTGTTATGTGAACGTCGACTACATAACACTTCACCATTATTTGGGCCTAGAGGAAGGCATTGGGAAGTAATAAGTAGATGATGGGTTGTTAGAGTGACAGAAGCTTAAACCCTAGTTTATGCGTTGCTTCGTAAGGGGCTGATTTGGATCCATATGTTTCATGCTATGGTTAGGTTTACCTTAATACTTTCGTTGTAGTAGCGGATGCTTGCAATAGAGGTTAATCATAAGAGGGATGCTTGTTCAAGTAAGAACAGCACCCAAGCACCGGTCCACCCACATATCAAATTATCAAAGTACCGAACGCGAATCATATGAACGTGATGAAAACTAGCTTGACGATAATTCCCATGTCTCCTCGGGAGCGCTTTTCTCTATATAAGAGTTTGTCCAGGCTTGTCCTTTGCTACGAAAAGGATTGGGCCACCTTGCTGCACTTTATTTACTTTTGTTACTTGTTGCTCGTTACAAATTATCCTATCACAAAATTATCTGTTACCACTTATTTCAGTACTTGCAGAGAATACCTTGCTGAAAACCGCTTACCATTTCCTTCTGCTCCTCGTTGGGTTCGACACTCTTACTTATCAAAAGGACTATGATAGATCCCCTACACTTGTGGGTCATCAAGACTCTTTTCTGGCGCCGTTGCCGAGGAGTGAAGCGCCTTTGGTAGGTGGAATTTGGTAAGGAAAAATTTATATAGTGTGCTGAAATTTACCGTCACTTGTTACTATGGAAAGTAATCCTCTGAGGGGCTTGTTCGGGGTATCTTCACCCCGACCAGTAGAGCAAAGAGTTGCTCCTCAACCTACTGAACCTATTGCAAACGAAAATGTAAATGAAAATGTCCACTTTGAGATTCCTTCAGGTATGTTAGAAAAACTGCTAGCTAATCCTTTTGTAGGAGATGGAGCAAAGCATCCTGATGAGCACCTAATATATGTGGATGAAGTTTGTGGATTATTTAAGCTTGCAGGTATACCCGATGATGTTGTTAAGAGGAAGGTCTTCCCTTTATCTTTGAAGGGAGATGCATCGACATGGTATAGGCTATGTGATGATACGGGGTCATGGAACTATAAACGATTGAAATTGGAATTTCATCAGAAATTTTATCCTATGCATCTTGTTCATCGTGATCGCAATTATATATATAATTTTTGGCCTCGCGAAGGAGAAAGCATCGCTCAAGCTTTGGGGAGGCTTAAATCAATGTTATATTCATGCCCCAATCATGAGCTCTCAAGAGAAATAATTATTCAAAGTTTTTATGCTCGGCTTTCTGATAACAATCGCACCATGCTCGATACTTCTTGTGCTGGCTCTTTTATGATGAAGACTATTGAATTCAAATGGAATTTATTGGATAGAATTAAACGCAAATCTAAAGATTGGGATCTCGATGAAGGTAAGGAGTCAGGTATGACACCTAAGTTTGATTGTGTTCAATCTTTTATGGATACCGATGTTTTCCATAAATTTAGCACTAAATATGGACTTGACTCTGAGATAGTAGCTTCATTCTGTGAATCTTTTGCTACTTATGTTGATCTCCCCAAGGAGAAGTGGTTTAAATATCACCCTCCCATAGAAGTAAAAGTAGCTGCACCTATTAAAGTTGAAGAAAAGACTATCACTTATAATGATCCTATTGTTCCTACTTCTTATGTTGAGAAACCACCTTTCCCTGTTAGGATAAAGGATCGTGCTAAAGCTTCTACTGTGGTTCGTAAAAGCAATATTAGAACTTACACACCTCCTGAGCAAATTAAAGTTGAACCTAATATTGCAATTGTTAAAGATCTCTTGTCTGATAATATTGATGGGCATGTTATTCATTTCCGTGATGAAACTGCTAGAATTTCCAAACCTTGTGCTAAAGATAAACATAGACCTGTGGTAGGCATGCCTGTTATTTCTGTTAAAATAGGAGATCATTGTTATCATGGCTTATGTGATATGGGTGCTAGTGCTAGTGCAATACCTTTTGACTTATACAAAGAAATTATGCATGAGATTGCACCTGCTGAGTTAGAAGATATTGATGTTACAATTAAACTTGCCAATAGAGATACTATTTCACCAATGGGAATTGTTAGAGATGTTGAAGTCTTGTGCGGGAAAACTAAATATCCTGCTGATTTTCTTGTTCTTGGTTCCCCACAAGATAGCTTTTGTCCCATTATATTTGGTAGACCCTTCCTGAACACTGTTAATGCTAAGATAGACTGCGAAAAGGATGTTGTTACTATTGGTTTGGGTCATATGTCTCATGCGTTTAATTTCTCTAAATTTCGTAGACAACACCGTGAAGAGTAATTACCTAGTAAGGATGAAATTATTGGTCTTGCTTCTATTGCCGTACCTCCTAGTGATCCTTTAGAACAATATTTGCTAGAGCATGAAAATGATATGTTTATGAATGAAAGAAGGGAAATAGATGAAGTGTTCTTTAAACAGGAACCTATCCTGAAACACAATTTGCCTGTTGAAATCCTAGGGGATCCTCCTCCACCCAAGGGTGATCCCGTGTTTGAGCTCAAACCTTTACCTGATACTCTTAAATATGCTTATCTTGATGAGAAAAAGATATATCCTGTTATTATTAGTGCTAACCTTTCAGATCATGAAGAATAAAGACTATTGAAAACTCTGAAGAAGCACCGTGCTGCTATTGGATATACTCTTGATGATCTTAAGGGCATTAGTCCCACTCTATCTCAACATAAAACAAATTTGGAAGAAGATGCCAAACCAGTTCGTGAACATCAACGAAGGCTGAATCCTAAGATGAAAGAAGTGGTAAGAAAAGAATTACTAAAGCTCCTTGAGGCAGGTATAATTTATCCCGTTGCTGACAGTCAGTGGTAAGTCCTGTCCATTGTGTCCCTAAGAAGGGAGGTATTACCGTCTTTCCTAATGATAAAGATGAATTGATTCCACAAAGAATTATTACAGGTTATAGGATGGTAATTGATTTATGCAAATTAAATAAAGCTACTAAGAAAGATCATTACCCCTTACCTTTTATCGATCAAATGCTAGAAAGATTATCTAAACATACACATTTTTGCTTTCTAGATGGTTATTCTAGTTTCTCTCAAATACCTGTGCCAGCCAATGATCAGTCAAAGACTACTTTTACTTGCCCTTTTGGTACTTTTGCTTATAGACGTATGCCTTTTGGTTTATGTAATTCACCTGCTACCTTTCAAAGATGTATGATGGCTATATTCTCTGACTTTTGTGAAAAGATTTGTGAGGTTTTCATGGACGACTTCTCCGTCTATGGATCCTCTTTTGATGATTTCTTGAGCAACCATGATCGAGTTTTGCAGAGATGTGAAGAAACTAATCTTGTCTTGAATTGGGAAAAGTGCCACTTTATGGTTAATGAAGGCATTGTCTTGGGGCATAAAGTTTCTGAAAGAGGTATTGAGGTTGATAAAGCCAAGGTTGATGCTATTGAAAAGATGCCATGTCCCAAGGACATCAAAGGTATAAGAAGTTTCCTTGGTCACGCCGGATTTTATAGGAGGTTCATTAAGGACTTCTCAAAAATTTCTCGGCCTCTGACTAATTTATTACAAAAAGATATACCATTTGTCTTTGATGATGATTGTGTAGAAGCATTTGAAATACTTAAGAAAGCATTGATCTCTACACCTATTGTCCAACCACCTGATTGGAATTTACCCTTTGAAATTATGTGTGATGCTAGTGATTATGCTGTAAGTGCTGTTCTAGGGCAAAGAGTTGATAAGAAATTAAATGTTATTCAATATGCTAGTAAGACTCTAGACAATGCTCAAAGAAATTATGCTACTACTGAAAAAGAATTCTTAGCAGTTGTATTTGCTTGTGATAAGTTCAGACCTTATATTGTTGATTCTAAAGTAACTATTCACACGGATCATGCTGCTATTAAATATCTTATGGAAAAGAAAGATGCTAAACCTAGACTTATTAGATGGGTTCTCCTGCTACAAGAATTTGATTTGCATATTGTTGATAGAAAGGGAGCTGAGAACCCCGTTGCAGACAACTTGTCTAGGTTAGAAAATGTTCTTGATGACCCACTACCTATTGATGATAGCTTTCCTGATGAGCAATTAAATGTCATAAATGCCTCTTGTAGTACTCCGTGGTATGCTGATTATGCTAATTATATTGTGGCTAAATTTATACCACCTAGTTTCACATACCAGCAAAAGAAAAAATTCTTCTATGATTTGAGACATTACTTTTGGGATGACCCACATCTTTATAAAGAAGGAGTAGATGGTGTTATTAGACGTTGTGTACCTGAGCATGAACAGGAACAGATCCTACGCAAGTGTCACTCCGAGGCATATGGAGGACACCACGCTGGAGATAGAACTGCACATAAGGTATTGCAATCTGGTTTTTATTGGCCTACTCTCTTCAAGGATGCTCGTAAGTTTGTCTTATCTTGTGATGAATGCCAAAGAATTGGTAACATTAGTAGACGTCAAGAAATGCCTATGAACTATTCACTTGTTATTGAACCATTTGATGTTTGGGGCTTTGATTATATGGGACCTTTTCCTGCCTCTAATGGATACACACATATTTTAGTTGCTGTTGATTACGTTACTAAGTGGGTAGAAGCTATTCCAACTAGTAGTGCTGATCATAACACTTCTATTAAAATGTTTAAAGAAGTTGTTTTTCCAAGGTTTGGAGTCCCTAGATATTTAATGACTGATGGTGGTTCACATTTTATTCATGGTGCTTTTCGTAAAATGCTTGCTAAGTATGATGTTAACCATAGAATTGCATCTCCTTATCACCCGCGGTCTAGTGGTCAAGTAGAATTGAGTAATAGAGAGCTCAAATTAATTTTGCAAAAGACTGTTAATAGATCTAGAAAGAATTGGTCAAAGAAACTTGATGATGCATTATGGGCCTACAGAACTGCATATAAAAATCCTATGGGTATGTCTCCGTATAAAATGGTTTATGGAAAAGCATGTCATTTACCTCTCGAACTAGGACATAAGGCTTATTGGGCTATTAAAGAGCTCAATTATGATTTCAAACTTGCCGGTGAGAAGAGGTTATTTGATATTAGCTCACTTGATGAATGGAGAACCCAAGCTTATGAAAATGCCAAGTTGTTTAAAGAAAAAGTTAAAAGATGGCATGACAAAAGGATACAAAAGCGTGAGTTTAATGTAGGTGACTATGTATTGCTATACAACTCTCGTTTAAGATTTTTTGCAGGAAAACTTCTCTCTAAATGGGAAGGTCCTTACGTTATCGAGGAGGTCTATCGTTCCGGTGCCATAAAAATCAACAACTTCGAAGGCACAAATCCGAAGGTGGTGAACGGTCAAAGAATCAAACATTATATCTCAGGTAATCCCATAAATGTTGAAACCAATGTTATTGAAACCGTAACCCCGGAGGAATACATAAGGGACACTTTCCGAAACGTTTCAGACTCCGAAAAGGAATAGGTATGTGGTACGGTAAGTAAACCGACTCCAAAACAATTTTTATGGCAATATTTCTCCGTTTTGGAATATTTAGAAAAATAGAAAAAATAAGAAGCAGTCCGGGAAGGACGCGAGGGCCCCACGAGGGTGGAGGGCGCGCCCTACCCCCCTGGGCGCGCCCCTACCTCGTGGGCACCTCGTGTGCTCTCCAGACTCCGTTTTCTTGCACGATACGTATTTTGGTTGGTAAAAATTCATTATATAATCTCTCGAAGGTTTTGACCACCGTATCACGCAATTATCCTCTGTTCTTGTTTCGAGCTGTCCTGCTACAAATTAGAGCAACATGTCATCCCAGGATTCGGAAGGAGAAAGCTATGTGGATGATTACCTTGCAGATCTTAAGGTCTATGGAGATGTGGAGCATTGTGGTTGGACTACGGAGGAAGAAGAGGACTATGAACCCAAGAGGAAGGAGGAGACGAGCTCAGATGAAGATGAAGCCCCATTACCTCAACCTGGGGACATGCATGTGGAGTTCAAAAAGTCAAGCCTCCCTGATAGAGCAAAGAAACCTAAGATCGAGTTTGTCCCTTTTCGTCTCTTGCAGGAAAACAAGCAGGAACTATGCAAAAGGATATTAAGCCTGGAGCAGGAGATTGATGACTTGAGGGATCAAAATTCCGTCCTCAAACGCAAATTAAGGAAGAAGCCTACGCCATCAACTAAACCATCACCACCATCTTCTTCCCCGAAGAAGGGGACATAATCACATGGGTATGGGCACTCCCCTTGGCAACTGCCAAGCTTGGGGGAGGTGCCCCGGTATCGTATCACCATCACACTCCTATCTTTACCGCTTTCTTAGTTCGATCCTATTAGTAGTATCTTGATCTAGTAGAGTAAAGTTTATGGCATGATCTAGTTTTGAGTTTTGCTTTATGATCTCTCTATGTAATCGAGTTTGTGAGTTATATAATAAAGATTAGTGTTGAGTCAAGGGCTTGATTATTTTGCCATGATCTTGAGTGAAAAAAAGGAAAAAAAGGGGGGGGGGATAATTAAAAGAAACAAAGAGATCATATTGATCTTATTGAGAGTAATGACTTCACATAGAAAGAGTATGATGATTAAAAATTGTTGGGAGTTGGCAAACATAGCTTTGGTCATCGTTGCAATTAATAGGAAGTAATAAGGAAAGAGAGGTTTCACATATAAATATACTATCTTGGACATCTTTTATAATTGGGAGCACTCATTAAAATATGACATGCTAAAGAGTTGATGTTGGACAAGGAAGACAACGTAATGAGTTATGTTTTCTTATATCTGAGATAAAGTATATTTTCATGGATCATCCAACATGTTGAGCTTGCCTTTCCCCCTCATTCTAGCCAAATTCTTTGCACCAAGTAGAGATACTACTTGTGCTTCCAAAAACCCTTAAACCAGTTTTGCCATGAGAGTCCACCATATCTACCTATGGATTGAGTAAGATCCTTCAAGTAAGTTGTCATCGGTGCAAGCAATAAAAATTGCTCTCTAAATATGTATGATTGATTGGTGTGGAGGAAATAAACTTTATACGATCTTGTGATGTGGAAGAAATAAAATCGACGGACTGCATAATAAAGGTTCATATCACAAGTGGCAATATAAAGTGATGTTCTTTCGCATTAAGATTTTGTGCATCCAACCCTGAAAGTGCATGGCAACCTTTGCTTCCCTCTACGAAGGGCCTATCTTTTATTATTATCTTCTTCCTTATGCAAGAGTCATGGTGATCTTCACCTTTCCTTTTTACATTTTATCCTTTGGCAAGCACAGGGTGTTGGAAAGATCCTGATAGATATATCCAATTGGATGTAAGTCAGCATGAGTTATTATTGTTGACATTACCCTTGAGGTAAAAGGTTGGGAGGCGAAACTATAAGCCCCTATCTTTCTCTGTGTCCGATTAAAACTCCGTAACCACAAGTATTGCGTGAGTGTTAGCAATTATGAAAGACTAAAGGATAGTTGAGTATGTGGACTTGCTAGAAAGCTCTGACATAGACTCTTTCTGATGTTATGATAAATTGCAATTGCTTCAATGACTGAGGTTATAGTTTGTTAGTTCTCAATAAAGTTTCTGATTCATACTTGGCATTGTGAATAGATTATTACTTGAGCATAAGAATCATATGACAATATCCATTTATGTTGCTGTTATGAGAATAATCATGATGCCCTCATATCCGTATTTTATTTTATCGACACCTCTACCTCTAAATATGTGGACATATTTATCGTTATCGACTTCCGCTTGAGGACAAGCGAGGTCTAAGCTTGGGGGAGTTGATACGTCCATTTTGCATCATGCTTTTATATCGATATTTATTGCAATATGGGCTGTTATTACACGTTATGTCACAATACTTATGCCTATTCTCTCTTATTTTAGAAGGTTTACATAAGGAGGGAGAATGCTGGCAGCTGGAATTCTGGGCTGGAAAAGGAGCAAATATTAGAGATCTATTCTACACAACTCCAAAAGTCCTGAAACTCCACGAAAGTCATTTTTGGAAATAATAAAAAATACTGAACGGAAGAAATACGTTAGGGGGCCACCACCTGCCCACGAGGGTGGGGGGCGCGCCCCCTGCCTCGTGGGCCCCCTGTTGGCTCTCCGGTGGCCATCTTCTGCTATATGAAGTCTTTCGTCGAGGAAAAAATCATAAGCAACCTTTCGGGACGAGACTCCGCCGCCACGAGGCGGAACCTTGGCGGAACCAATCTAGGGCTCCGGCAGAGCTGTTCTGCCGGGGACACTTCCCTCCGGGAGGGGGAAATCATCGCCATCGTCATCACCAGCGCTCCTCTCATTGGGAGAGGGCAATCTCCATCAACATCTTCACCAGCACCATCTCCTCTCAAAACCCTAGTTCATCTCTTGTATCCAATTCTTGTCTCCAAGTCCGGGATTGGTACTAGTAGGTTGCTAGTAGTGTTGATTACTCCTTGTAGTTGATGCTAGTTGGTTTATTTGGTCGAAGATCATATGTTCAGATCCTATATGCATATTAATACCCCTTTGATTATGAACATGAATATGCTTTGTGAGTAGTTACGTTTGTTCCTGAGGACATGGGAGAAGTCTTGCTATTAGTAGTCATGTGAATTTGGTATTCGTTCGATATTTTGATGAGATGTATGTTGTCTATCCTCTAGTGGTGTTATGTGAACGTCGACTACATAACACTTCACCATTATTTGGGCCTATAGGATGGCATTGGGAAGTAATAAGTAGATGATGGGTTGCTAGAGTGACAGAAGCTTAAACCCTAGTTTATGCGTTGCTTCGCAAGGGGCTGATTTGGATCCATATGTTTCATGCTATGGTTAGGTTTACCTTAATACTTTTGTTGTAGTTGTGGATGCTTTCAATAGAGGTTAATCATAAGAGGGATGCTTGTTCAAGTAAGAAAAGCACCCAAGCACCGGTCCACCCACATATCAAATTATCAAAGTACCGAACGCGAATCATATGAACGTGATGAAAACTAGCTTGACGATAATTCCCATGTGTCCTCGGGAGCGCTTTTCTCTATATAAGAGTTTGTCCAGGCTTGTCCTTTGCTACAAAAAGGATTGGGCCACCGTGCTGCACTTTATTTACTTTTGTTACTTGTTGCTTGTTACAAATTATCCTATCACAAAATAATCTGTTACCACTTATTTCAGTACTTGCAGAGAATACCTTGCTGAAAACCGCTTATCATTTCCTTCTGCTCCTCGTTGGGTTTGACACTCTACTTATCGAAAGGACTACGATAGATCCCCTACACTTGTGGGTCATCAACGTACACTCGTAGACCGAAAGCATTATGTTAACGTGGTTGATGTAGTCGAATGTCTTCACGATCCAACCGATCCAAGTACCGAACGTACGGCACCTCTGTGTTCAGCACACGTTCAGCTCAATGACGTCCCTCGAGCTCTTGATCCAGTGGAGGGTCGAGGGAGAGTTTCGTCAGCACGACGGCATGGTGACGGTGTTGGTGATGTGATCCGCGCAGGGCTTCGCCTAAGCACTACGACGCTATGACCGGAGGAGTAAACTGTGGAGGGGGGCACCGCACACGGCTAAGAAACAACTGTTGTGCCTTTGGGGTCCCCCCCTACCGACGTATATAAAGGAGGGGAGGAGGAGGTGGCCGGCCCAAGGGGGCACGCCAAGGGGGGAGTCCTACTTGGACTCCCAGTCCAAGTAGGATTCGCCCCCCTCCTTCCAATCAGCGAAGAGGGGAAAGGGGAAAGGGGAGAGGGAGAAGGAAAGGGGGGCCACGCCCCCCACCCCTTGTCCAATTCGGATTGGGCTTGGGGGGCGCCACCTCCTGTGGCAGCCTCCCTCTCTCCACTATGGCCCAATAGGCCCATTAACTTTCCCGGTGGGTTCCGGTAGCTTCCCGGTACTCCGATAAATCCTTGAATCTTATTGGAACCATTCCGGTGTCCATATATAACCTTCCAATACATCAATCTTTACCTCTCGACCATTTTGAGACTCCTCGTCATGTCCGTGATCTCATCCGGCACTCCGAACAAACTTCGGTCACCAAAACACATAACTCATAATACAAATAGTTATCGAACGTTAAGCGTGCGGACCCTACGGGTTCGAGAACTATGTAGACATGACCGAGACACATCTCTGGTCAATAACCAATAGCGGAACCTAGATGCTCATATTGGCTCCTACATATTCTACGAAGATCTTTATCGGTCAAACCGCATAACAACATACACCATTCTCTTTGTCATTGGTATGTTACTTGCCCGAGATTCGATCGTTAGTATCCTCATACCTAGCTCAATCTTGTTACCGGCAACTCTCTTTACTCGTTTCGTAATGCATCATCCCGCAACTAACTCATTTAGTCACATTGCTTGCAAGGCCTATAGTGATGTGCATTACCGAGAGGGCCCAGAGATACCTTCCCGATACACGGAGTGACAAATCCTAATCTTGATCTATGCCAACTCAACAAACACCTTCGGAGACACCTGTAGAGCATCTTTATAATCACCCAGTTATGTTGTGACGTTTGATAGCACACTAAGTGTTCCTCCAGTATTCGGGAGATACATAATCTCATAGTCAGAGGAATATGTATAAGTCATGAAGAAAGCAATAGCAATAAAACTAAACGATCATAATGCTAAGCTAACGGATGGGTCTTGTCCATCACATCATTATCTAATGATGTGATCCCGTTCATCAAATGACAACACATGTCTATGGTCAGGAAACTTAACCATCTTTGATTAACGAGCTAGTTACGTAGAGGCATACTAGGGGCACTCTGTTTGTCTATGTATTCACACATGTACTAAGTTTCCGGTTAATACAATTCTAGCATGAATAATAAACATTTATCATGATATAAGGAAATATGAATAACAACTTTATTATTGCCTCTAGAGCATATTTCCTTCTGGACCAACGTGTGCTTGGGAGCCTAAGAGCATCTCTAGCAGACCCCGCAAAAAGTAGACCCGCAAAACATGTTGCAGTTTGTGAAAAAACGGCTTGGTAGGCCGGCGCGGATGGCCGCAGAGGCAGACCCCGCAAAATGGACCCGTATAAAAGGATATGTCAGCTTTGCGGGGTCTGGTCTTGCGCCGCTGCCGCCGGTCCGCAAATCCTAAATTTGCACCTCAATTTAACACAAGATAATGCATTTCTTTGCTTTTTCAACTACATTGGATACATAGAACATCACCAAATCTTTGCTAGAATAGCAATACCAAAGAAAACAAGAACCACAATTATGCATTTTAGAAGATTTCCAACTTCGATAACTGCTCCCACTAGTTGGACCAATATCTTCTCCATGCATTCATTGTTGATATGTGGATTCTTGATTTTGCATTCTTCATTCTTCTTCTTTGGTTCTAAAGAAGTAGAAATTGCTTCCCATCTAGTTGCACATGCAGCCGCTTCATTGCCTTTGATTCTACTAAGGAGTGCACGAACGTCTATTAAGTTTCTTTCCATCAATAAATCAATGTATTCGCCTTCCCAAAACCAAAATGAGCATCCACCTTCCTACACACATGATGATGTTCGAAATGAGCTATCGCAATTGAACCAAAGAATGCGGTGCCAAAGCCGAATGAAAACAACACGCACCCTGTCATTTTCGCATTTGAAGAACACCCATCCGGGGTGCTTCGGCATGCCCGAAGTTAGCTGCAGCACTGTCTGGATGCAGTCGTCACACTGTATGAGTAGCATAGGCATGCCACAGAGCCTCTGCATGAGCGCTGAGCCTGGCGGATGGCCGGCCGAATCCATGCCGGCAAACCGTCGGCGGCGGCGACAGGACGAACCCGTACCTGCATGCGGCAATGGGACTTTGTCGAGGCTACACGAGGTGCTCCCTGACCATTCCATCATTTGGCACAGCCACCGGCGGCTGGAAAAGCCAAATTCAGCCGCCCGCGACGAAGAGCCGCGGATCTGCAACTTCTCGGCCCGCCGACGCAGGAGGGGGTGGAGGGCAACCTCATGCGTCTGGCGGCCTTTCGGCGTGATCCCGGCGGCTACTTTCGCCGGAGTCATGGGCGGTGGCCCGGCGGCGGGGCGAGGGGGAGAGGGGGAGAGGGGAGGTGGTAGGTGGGGAAAAGCGCGGGCTGAAATGTCCTCCCCGCCAACTGCTCCTGCTATATGCAGGGCACCGACGGGCCGGGGGGAACCAGCGTATTCGCGGGTTGGGGTCAATATTTTGCCGCGCCCCTCAAAAAAATTGCGGGCCGGCCGCGTTTGCGGGATATGTTCGTGCGGGATTTTCCGTGCCGACCCGCATTTTGGCAGTTATTTTGCGGGTCGGGGCTTTTTGCGGGGTCTGCTAGAGGTGCTCTAAGAGGGTGGTTCCAGCAAAGAAAAAACTGGGAGGGTGGTTGTCGAGACTAGAAGGTTGGTTAGGTTATCTTCAATGGTGATCCGTACATTTCTTTCCGCATCCGTTTTGTGGACAGATTCCGCATCCGTCCGTAGCCAGGGGAAGTCAGTCCGTGAGCACGGATGTGAGAGGCTACTATCCAACTATGCACGCATACATTTTGACAACAATTCAAACTAACCGAACAAAATTCGTTCAAACACGATCGGATTTCATATAAACATACCCGATTTTATATAAACATAACAAATTTCATATAAACACAACAAATTTCATTACATGTCCGACTCTGTAGGTATAATTAATTAACCTAATCTATGATCGTCGGTGCCCGTTCCCCATGCCCGACCATGAGCCCCGAGAACTGAAGCTTCGCCTTCTTCAATTCATCCTCGACACTCTCCAGCTCTGCCTCCGGAGCCCCGGGAACTGAAGTTATCCGCCTACACGTTGCCGCCAAGCGACTAATCGGCCGCCGATGCTCAACCCACCGAGCATGGCATGACTGGAGGGGAGGAGGGGTGGCCTTCCTGGGACCAAAGCGACGACAACCTACCATGCACTACTCTTTCTTGCTGCCGGCGGCGCTCCGGCACGGCCTCGGCGGAGCAGGCGATGTCGTCCTCGCCGTCGGTCTCGCCGAACACCTAGTCCACCGCCTCCTTGTTGCTCTCCTTATATGCAGCCGCCACCTCCATCGCCCGCTGGCGGCTTCGCCCAGCGGGCGAGGTGGATCTTGCGAAAGGAGCGGTAGGACTCGAGCAGCGCTTCCTGCTCCGCCACATCTGCGTCTGGCACAATCGCCTTGTCGGCGGCGAGCTGCTCCTTCGCCTGCAGGTGCTCCTAGAGGAGTTGGTGGTTGTAGGCGGCGTCGGCCTACGCCTCTCGGAACTGCATCTCCCGCTCCTGCTGCACCATGTCCATGTAATGGGAACCGGCCTCGCCGATGGTCATAGTGTTGGAGATATGCCCTAGAGGCAATCATGTGATGATGATATTTCCATATGTATTCATGAGTCCTTTGTATTGTCCTTGAACATCATCAATGATATGTATCAATAAGTATGTGACTTGTTTCTGGAACTATGTATTGTATGATGATTGTTTTAATGGTCCCTAGTTGATAAGGTTATGCAGACACATATCCTTGACTAGTATACGACTCGGTTGATGACTATGTTTCACAAGTCATGTGCATGGAGATGCTAAACCGATAGTATGGGCTCGGGGATGGAGATCACCGAGCCGGACAGACCCACTTTGAGACGCAGCGAGATATAGTCATCTGTTAGTCTCAAGTGCAATGTCTATGCCATGTCCTAGACCTGAGGTCCTCGCATGTTCTTGGGATGAGGATCGACTCACTTAGGGTCTATCAAACGCTACTCCGTAACTGGGTAGTTATAAAGGTAGCTTTCAGGTGAGTCGTGAGACATGCCGCGAGACATGGTTGACCAAGATGGAATTTGCCCCTCCTATTTGGAGGGATATTCTCTCGGCCCTCTCGAGTGATCAAATTCGGAAAGCATGGCCATGCGACTTGGGTTAAGTGTTAACCCAGTTCGGGAATCTGTATCATGGTTTCGAGAAGAGAGGTCGAGCTAACACAAGGGTGACAAGTACTCGCCTTGAGCTCGACAACAAATATCGTGAGGCAAAAGGAATGTTGCATATGCCACATTGTTGAGGTTCGTCAAACGACTTTACGCCCACATGGGAGTTGGCACGTTCTGCTAGGAGCCGCTACCAACTATCGACTCTGGTCGTGTCCATGTGTACGTGAACCTATAGGGTCGCACACTTAAGGGGCTGCAGCCCATTCGGATTGGATCTGAGTGGAAAATGGATGTGGACTCCTAGTGGGCTCAAGTGTTGAGCCCACCTCGGAGGTGTATATAAAGGGGAGTGGGCACACCACTTAGGGTCGATCGGATTGAACCCTGGTTAGCCACCGCCACTCCCCATGCCCATGCCGCGCGACCGGACCTAGCAGTCCGCCGCTCGACGTTGCTCCCCGTACGTGTGGATACCTTGGAGGCATCGCATCTGCGGTGCTTGGACGAACCGTTCGAGGGAACCGCGACATGCCGTTCGCGGGAGATCGGCAACGCGAGGAGGAGATGGCCCGGGAGATCGGCTACACGCATCACCAACTCTACTTCCGCTGTGGTGACTGCGTGTCTAGTGGTAAACCCGATCCCGTGATCTATTTCCAGCAGCATGATCTTGGGTGCGCGGTAGAAAATTTTATTTGGCGCTAGCGTAGCGTACCGCGTGTTCCAACAGTGGTATCAGTGCTTCCGCTGTGTGGTAATAGATTCGATGATATGCATATGAGATATGTAGATCGGTTCAGGTGCGGGTCGATGAGATCGGTCGCGCATGTCAGTGTTGAAGGTTGGTTTCGTGATCTTGTTTCCGTGATCGTGATGCAGAGGCCGTGACACGACTTACCCCTACCGGTCGGTTGTCCGCCATCGGGGTAGACAGTGGAACATAAATCCGGATGCAGCACGCGAAGATCAATGAGATTGATCGAATCGGAACATAGATCAACACCTTGGAAATGTGATTTCCGTGGTGCTGAAATCTGTTGGAGCGGTCTCCGTAAAATGGCTGTAACTTTTGCATACGAACTCCGATTTTGCTCCACGACCTGTCAAACTGAAGCTAACGAAAATTTGGATTAGCGGCGAAATTCTGGAATATGATTTCGGCACTTCTGGCTAGGACAAAATCCGCTTGGAAGATAGAGTTTCAGGAGGTTTTATCTTTGGCGGTAGAACGTCTGACTCATTTTTGCAGGGAATGACTGTGATTTGGTATAGCCCATGTATGTTGCTTGTATATTATTGTTTCATGACCTGCATGTCATTAGTGTGGCAACCGGAAGGAGCCATATGGTTGTCCCATTATTGTATTAATGACCTGCGTGTCAACATGAGAAGCCATGTAATGTAATTTACTTTCAGTAGCTATTAGTTTTTAATAGCATAGTATCTTATGTAACACTTGGCGGTTGACACCATGGCGTGGAGATGGAGATCACCACGAGGACAACCATGCATGGTCAGACTGCGCACGTGGAGATGGAGATCACCACGCGCTGTGAAAAGGGGCTATACCATATCACACATACATAAACTGCCTGTGAAAGTTTATCCCTTTTATGCACCCTTCCTTTTGCATGGTAGATGTTTTAAGTAGGGTGATCCCTCAAAGAATGTCAAGTACAAATGCCTCCCCAATTGCTGCACCTTCACATATCAAGTATATTTAGTGGCGGGCCTATGAAATTACGGTGCCACTAGATCTCCTTGAAGTGATGGGTTTGTGTCGGACACTTACACGCGGAGCATTGGTTGACTTGTCGTGGCTATCAAAACAGTTTTGGGCTACGAGGCATAGGAGTTGGCGAGGCATGAGATGTCCCCACCAACAAGAGTCGTATGGAGATACGATTAGCAAGAGTTGCTTACCGAGTGATCTTGTCCTCTAGCGGTGATGCAAAAGCTCACTAGTTGACATGTTGATCTTGGATCTTGAATCACTAAGTATCAACCGAGGGATGTTGATTTTAGTGGGAGTAATGATCTTATTGAAATGTTTAATATGAATTACTCTTCATGAATACATGTCTTAGTGTTTTGCATATTTCTGTTGTAGATCAATGGCACCACCTGCTCAAGTTACCCCTTTTGCGTTGAAATCAATCCTGGAAAAAGATAAATTGAATGGAACAAACTTTACCACCTGGTATAGAAACCTGAGAATTGTTCTTAGGCATGAGAAAAAGGAACAAGTTCTAGAGAATCCGCTTCCAGAGGAACCTGCTGATAATGCTAATGCCACAGCCAGAAATGCCTACCAGAAACTCGTTGATGAATCAAACGAGATCAGCTATCTCATGTTGGCTTTTATAGAGCCCGATCTGCAGCAGTAGTTCGAAAATATTGAGGCTTTCGATATGATCGAGAACCTTAAGAGCATGTTTCAAATGCCGGCTAGGACCGAAAGGTTCAACGTCTAGCAATCCTTGATGGATTGTAAGCTGAAAGAGGGTGATCCACTGAGCCCGCATGTGATCAAGATGATCGGGTACATGCAAGCTCTGGATAGGCTGGGCTTCCCACTTGGGGATGAGTTGTCCACAGATACAATTCTGGGTTCTCTTCCGGACAGCTATGGGCCGTTCATCTCGAACTACCATATGCATGGGATGGAAAAGAAGCTCACTGAATTGCATGGGATGCTCAAAGTGGCAGAGCAGGATATCAAGAAAGGTACACATCGTCAAGTGTTGATGGTGCAGAACTCGGCTAAGTTCAAGAAGAGCTGGTCCAAGAAAAAGGCTAAGGCAAAGGGCGAAGAGAAGGAGGCAACTCCAACTACAGCCGCTGCGCCTAAGTCAGGGACGGCTTCGGGGAGTATTTGCTTTCATTGCAAGGAACCCGGACACTGGAAAAGGAACTGTAGCAAGTGGCTTGCCGAGAAGGGCAAGAAGACTGGAAGTATGACTTCTTCTTCAGGTACACTTGTTGTATATGTTATAGACATTTATCTTGCTGATGTTTCTAGTAGCTCTTGGGTATATGATACCGGATCGGTTGTTCACATATGCAACTCAATGCAGGGGCTAAGCAGAACTAGGAATGTCGCAAGAGGAGAAGTTGACATTCGCGTCGGGAATAAAGCAAGAGTTGCTGCATTGGCCGTCGGCACTATGCAACTTAATTTACCTTCAGGATTTGTAATGGAACTTGATAATTGTTATTATGTTCCTGCTTTGAGTCGAAACATTATTTCTGCCTCATGTTTGATGAGACAAGGTTATGAATTCAGTATTAAGGACAATGGTTGTTCTATTTACTTGAATAATATGTTTCATGGCTTTGCACCCGTTGTAAATGGGTTATTTATCCTAGATCTTGAAGGTGAATCAGTCTATAACATAAATGTCAAGAGGCATAAGCCTAATGAGATAAATCCGACTTACATCTGGCATTGTCGACTAGGACACATTAGTCAAAAGCGCATGAAGAAGCTCCATGATGATGGAATTCTAACTTCGTTTGAGTTTGAATCATTCGAGACATGCGAGTCTTGCCTACTCGGTAAGATGACTAAGACTCCTTTTGCAAAGAGTTGCGAGAGGGCGTCCGAGTTGTTGGAACTTATACATAGTGATGTATGTGGACCAATGAGCACGGCAGCCAGAGGTGGTTTCCAATACTTCGTGACTTTCACCGACGACTTGAGTAGATATGGATATGTCTACTTGATGAGGCACAAGTCAGAAACTTTTGAAAAGTTCAAGGAGTTTCAGAACGAAGTGGAAAATCAACTCGGCAAGAAAATCAAACTTCTACGATCTGATCATGGCGGTGAGTATATGAGCCAGGAGTTTGATGATCATCTGAAGAATAATGGAATAGTTCCACAACTGACTCCTCCGGGTACGCCACAGAGAAATGGTGTGTCAGAACGGAGGAATCGGTCCCTGTTGGACATGGTCCGATCGATGATGAGTCAGTCGGATTTACCCTTGTCATTTTGGGAATACGCTCTAGAAACTGCAGCTTTCACACTAAACAGGGTACCATCTAAGTCCGTAGATAAGACACCATATGAGATATGGACTGCGAAGAGTCACAGTTTGTCTTTTCTGAAAATTTGGGGATGTGAAGCATATGTCAAGCGACTCCAGTCGGATAAGCTCACACCCAAATCGGACAAGTGCATATTCGTGGGATATCCAAGGGAAACCTTGGGATATTACTTCTACAACCGTGAAGAGGGCAAAGTGTTTGTCGCTCGACATGGAGTTTTCCTTGAGAAAGAGTTTCTCAATTGGAAGGCTAGTGGGAGGACGGTCCGACTAGAAGAAATTCGAGAACCACACGGGGACGTTCCGGTAGGTGATACTGTCACACCGGAGTTAGTCAGGGAACCCGTAGTGGAGTCGACACCGGTTCCACGGAGGTCGGAAAGGTTACGCAATTTGCATGACTGCAATGTGTTGTTCTTGGAGAACAACGAGCCGACTACATATGCGGAAGCGATGGAGAGCCCTGATTCCGAGTTATGGCTTGAGGCCATGAGATCCGAATTAAAGTCCATGGATGACAATCAAGTTTGGAACTTGGTTGATCTGCCAGATGGCGTTCGAGCCATTGAGTGCAAGTGGACCTTTAAGAAGAAAACTGATATGGACGGAAATGTCACAGTCCATAAGGCTCGACTTGTTGCTAAAGGTTATCGACAAGTTCAAGGAGTTGACTACGATGAGACTTACTCACCAGTAGCGATGCCTAAATCAATTCGGATCATTCTTGCTATAGCGGCATATTTCGACTATGAAATATGGCAGATGGATGTCAAAACGGCTTTCCTTAATGGAAATTTAACCGAGGATGTGTATATGACACAACCCAAGGGTTTTGTCGATCCAAAGAAGTCTAGCATGGTATGCAAGCTTCAGAGATCCATTTATGGATTAAGGCAAGCATCTCGGAATTGGAACATTCGTTTTAATGAAGCTGTCAAAGAGTTTGGCTTCATCAAGAATGACTGTGATCATTGTGTATTCAAGAAGGTCAGTGGGAGCTCAGTTGCATTTCTGATCTTATATGTGGATGACATATTATTGATTGGAAATGATGTTCAAATGCTTGAATCTGTCAAGGACTCATTGAAAAATAGTTTTTCTATGAAGGACTTGGGAGAAGCAGCTTACATTTTGGGAATCAAGATCTATAGAGATAGATCGAGAAGGCTTATTGGATTAAGCCAGAGTGCGTATATTGACAAGGTGTTGAAGCGGTTCAACATGCAAGATGCCAAGAAAGGTTTCTTGCCCATGTCACATGGCATTAGTCTTAGCAAGACTCAGAGTCCTATGACTCCTGATGAGCGAAGACGCATGGATGGGATTCCGTATGCTTCGGCTGTTGGGTCCATCATGTATGCTATGGTATGTACTCGTCCCGATGTTGGTTTTGCTCTTAGCGCGGTGGGCAGATACCAGGCTGATCCAGGGGAGAGTCACTGGACAGCGGTTAAGAATATCCTTAAGTACTTGAGAAGGACTAAGGATATGTTCCTGGTTTATGGAGGTGAGGATGAGCTCGTTGTAAATAGTTACACCGATGCTAGTTTCCAAACAGATAGGGGTGATAGTCGATCACAATCTGGGTTTGTGTTCATTCTGAACGGAGGAGCAGTGAGCTGGAGGAGATCCAAGCAATATACGGTAGCTGATTCTACAACAGAGGTCGAGTACATTGCGGCTTCTGAAGCTGCAAAATAAGGTGTTTGGGTGAAGAATTTTATTTCTGATCTTGGTGTGGTTGAGGGCGCGTCTATCCATTGGACCTCTATTGTGATACTAGTGGTGCCATTGCGCAAGTCAAGGAACCACGGAACCATCGTAAAACCCAACACATACTCAGGCGTTTTAACCTTATTCGCGACATTGTCGAAAGAGGTGATGTAAACATATGCAAGGTACACACGGATGCAAATGTTGCTGATCCATTGACGAAGCCTCTCCCACGTCCGAAGCATGAGGCGCACATGAGCTCCATGGGCATACGATGCCTAAATGATTGACTCTAGTGCAAGTGGGAGACTGTTGGAGATATGCCCTAGAGGCAATCATGTGATGATGATATTTCCATATGTATTCATGAGTCATTTGTATTGTCCTTGAACATCATCAATGATATGTATCAATAAGTATGTGACTTGTTTCTGGAACTATGTATTGTATGATGATTGTTTTAATGGTCCCTAGTTGATAAGGTTACGCGGACACATATCCTTGACTAGTATACGACTCGGTTGATGACTATGTTTCACAAGTCATGTGCATGGAGATGCTAAACCGATAGTATGGGCTCGAGGATGGAGATCACCGAGCCGGACAGACCCACTTTGAGACGCAGCGAGATATAGTCATCTGTTAGTCTCAAGTGCAATGTCTATGCCATGTCCTAGACCTGAGGTCCTCGCATGTTCTCGGGATGAGGATCGACTCACTTAGGGTCTATCAAACGCTACTCCGTAGCTGGGTAGTTATAAAGGTAGCTTTCATGTGAGTCGTGAGACATGCCGCGAGACATGGTTGACCAAGATGGAATTTGCCCCTCCTATTTGGAGAGATATTCTCTCGGCCCTCTCGAGTGATCAAATTCGGAAAGCATGGCCATGCGACTTGGGTTAAGTGTTAACCCAGTTCGGGATATCATGGTTTCCAGAAGAGAGGTCGAGGTAACACAAGGGTGACAAGTACTCGCCTTGAGCTCGACAACAAATATCGTGAGGCAAAAGGAATGTTGCATATGCCACATTGTTGAGGTTCGTCAAACGACTTTACGCCCACATGGGAGTTGGCACGTTCTGCTAGGAGCCACTACCAACTATCGACTCTGGTCGTGTCCATGTGTACGTGAACCTATAGGGTCGCACACTTAAGGGGCTGCAGCCCATTCGGATTGGATCTGAGTGGAAAATGGATGTGGACTCCTAGTGAGCTCAAGTGTTGAGCCCACCTCGGAGGTCTATATAAAGGGGAGTGGGCACACCACTTAGGGTCGATCGGATTGAACCCTGTTTAGCCACCGCCACTCCCCATGCCCATGCCGCGCGACCGGACCTAGCAGTCCGCCGCTCGACGCTGCTCCCCGTACGTGTGGATACCTTGGAGGCATCGCATCTGCGGTGCTTGGATGAACCGTTCGAGGGAACCGTGAGGTGCCGTTCGCGGGAGATCACCGTTCACGGGTCTTCGCTGTCCGCGGGAGATCGGCAACGCGAGGAGGAGACGGCCCGGGAGATCGGCTACACGCATCACCAACTCTACTTTCGCTGTGGTGACTGCGCGTCTAGTGGTAAACCCGATACCGTGATCTATTTCCAGCAGCATGATCTTGGGTGCGCGGTAGAAAATTTTATTTGGCGCTAGCGTAGCGTACCGCGTGTTCCAACACATAGTGTAATGCACCGGCACGGGTGGCGCGGAGGAGGACGAGGGTGGCGCAGACGAGGAGGCCGGCTCATCGTCGGTCGCGTCCTCCATTGGGACGTCGGCTGCCTGCCGGCTAGCCAGCCGACAGCAATGGCGGCAGTCTCCTTCTTCTGGTCCGGCGTGAGCCCGTCCAGGAGAGCTTTGGCGGGGGAGGAATCCATGGTGGGAGTGCTGTGGTGAGGGATCAGAGGCGGATGACTGCGGTTATTGTCGGGGCAACAAGTTATATATCAATGGTGGGAGTAGAGGGACAGACGGGTGGTGTCGAACTAGGCGCCTCGGCAACCGCGTGTCATTACTGTGGGCGGCAGGCGACGGACGGGCGGCCGTCGTGTCGTTTGAACGCGCAACAGTCGCCTGCATCAGGAAGCGGCATGGATGATGCTCTCTAGGCCAGTGCGCCGCTTCAGTGCTGGCGCTAGTGAGCGATCGCGTATGCTCTGGCCGGTCATGAATGCGGGCACTGACGCTCTCGAGCGGCGCTGACCATTTCGGGTAGGAAGCGTGCGCGGGCAAGGAAGGGGTTTTGGGTGGGCCGGGGCAGGGCGTGGTAGCGGTGTGAACTCCCGCAAAGCCCCCTCACGTTTGTCTTCGGATTGTGGGGGGAAATACGCCCGGACCGTCCGGTGGATCGATACAGACCCGCGTTGGATGACTTTCACGGTCCGGACAGCGCGCTCCGGACGGATGCGGGTAGTTTGAGGGGCGTTATCGGAGATGCGCTTATATCTCTAACCCATGGGGTTAAACTCCAAGTTTTGACACATGTGTTTCATTAAAGCAGATTGTTCATTCAGCTGGGGTCAACATTCTCATTAACATTGAAATGTCAACAGTAACTTTGCCAATCTTGAATCTCGATGATTTCGTTTTTCATTGTGCGTGTAAGCGTGTAAATATGGTGGTGGCATGAATATATGTGCATGTCTATATTATACTCTTTTCATTCGAAAATACTTGCTGGAAAATAAATATATGATGTATATTAATTTTGGATACATCTATTTTTATCTATTTTTAGAAAGTATTTCTGAACGGAGAGAGTGGTACATGAGAGTATGTGTTTTACTGAAAGTTACTCGAGAGTATCTTTATGTTAAGAATATCATGCGATCTTGAGGGGTTGAGTTGCATAATAGCAGCTCGTTCAACATCAAAATTCCGGTACGCGCTCGCCATGTTTTACATGCGGCCAAGAATGGGAAATGTTACGGATTATGCCGCGCTCGCCACATCACTGGGACAAAATCTCTTTTAGTACATCGTACCATAAATAAACAAAGTACGCCTAATGAAACAAGAAAGGGATACGCTGTTCGAGGATGTGAAGACGTACACGTATTGTGATGTACCTACATTCGTCTATGGTTATGAAAAGAATCGTTGAAATACAGAGACCTCCTGATTTTTTTTTACCGACTCGGGGAATATACTGGTGGATGACATGCTGGTGGTGATGGTGACGCGGAGAGAAAGGTCGCGGGAAGAGAATAGAGATGAATATTGAGACTATGATATCAACATGAAGTTGTTTTGTCCTTGAATCAAGGTAGGGCCAGACGCCTCGCCTGTTGTATTGTGCAAGGGAGCTCAGTGACAGTGGAAAGATAGTATGCACTGCACTTGCGCAGGCGATCACGCCGCAGGACCGGAGCACGGAGCACGGGCACAGGCAGGACCGCGTGAGCAAAGTAGCACGTAGTGCGCGTAGGTGGGACGGCGCCGTCGCGTGCGAACTGTGCGATGCCCGTGCAGCTGGCGCGGCTCTGGGCGCCCATCTTGCCTTTCTCCCTCTGGTTTTGTCGCATGCATGGAGGCGGTACTGCTTGGCGTGCTCTCCGGAGCGCCTCGGTTCCCACGCCGGCGCCGCCGACCCACCACGTAGGCGCGCGCTTGGTTCGTTTTTTGTCTGTTGGGTCGGCTATCCGTTCATCGTCCGTTTCCTTGTGTGTTCGGATTGACTGTGCGCCTAACATGCAGACCCATTTTCACCCTCCCGGCCTGCCTGCCGTGTTTTTCTCAAACAAAATACAAACATTTTAAATAGTTTCACAACCAAACAAATATATCATAGTTCACAAGCCAAATAAATATATCATAGTTTATAAGTTGAATAAAAATTAAATTGTCTAAAATACATTTAGAGAAATATATATCTATTGGTTGCCAACGTGAGCCCACATATACTCAACCAAATCATTTTGTAGTTGAATGTGAGTTTTCCAATCACGCATTTAATGATTAAATTGGATGAACTTTGCAAATGTTGCCGCTCCTCCATGCTCAGGCACAACATTGTCAGCTTGAAATTGAAACCCTTGGTCATAGATACGTTCCGGGAGCTCATCCTCTACGATCATATTATGCATGATCACACAACCAGTCATCGCCTCCCACAACTTCTTGGTGCTCCAAATTCTATCAGGATACTGAAAGATGCCCCATCAAGATTGCGGAACACCGAAGGCATGCTCCACATCCTTCCTAGCATTCTCTTGCGCCCAAAGCAGTCCATTGAGGATAGATACCGTCAGCTAGATAGTATCATTTGTTCTAGTTGTGGCCGTTGATGATAACGTTCACCTCCGGGCATCTGCCTTCGGCAAGCCTTGCAAACACTGGAGAGCATTGAAGCACGTTGATATCATTGTGAGATCCGGCCATGCCGAAGAAACAATGTCAAATCCATAGATCTTGTGAAGCCATGGTCTCGAGTATGACGGTGCAAGCTTTGACATGGCCCATATACTGCCCTTGGCAAGCAGAAGGGCAGTTCTTCCACTGCTAGTGCATACAATTTATGCTACCAAGCATCCCCAGAAAGCCCCTGTTGGCATTCATCGCCAACAAGAGGGCTATATCGGCAACATTTAGCTCTCTCAAGTACTCAAGGCCAAACACTTCTATCACAACCTTGCAGAACTTGTACATTGAGTCTAGGCACGTGGACTCGCTCGTACGGACATACTCATCAATGAGATCACCGGCAACACCGTATGCAAGCATCTGGATAGTTGCAGTGCATTTCTGATAAGAGGAGAAGCCATACTCCTTGCACTCGAAATACTTATCGTATGCAACCACCCCCTCCCTGATACGGTTGAAAACATGCCCAGCCATACGGAAACGGCGCTTGGATAGGTGATGTTTGAAGAGTGGGTTGGGTGTCTCGAAGTAGTCCTTCAAGAGAAGGAAATGGCCACTCTCTTGGTTGCGATTCAACACCGGAGTGTGCCCCGGGATCGAGCCCCGGAGCAATGGTCGCTACCTACTAAGGTGGTCATGGATGACCAACACAGCAACCACCATCTCCTCATCGTCGGATGAAGAATCAACCGAGTACAAAATGAAATTGTGGAAAAGAACTCGTCGACGGAGTCCATTTGTACCTTGGGGGCAAACCGTCAAACAACTTGCAGCCATCATCGAAGAAGCAGGCCGGCGAAGAGCCACGCGCCCCCCATGGACCAGGTAGCTGGCCTGGCGGTGTCCGACGAGTGTGGCGGCAGCGTCGAAGGAATTGGCCGGGGGCGAGGTGGTGCTGGTGGAGACGACGAGGGAAGCTGCGGTGACCCAGCGGCGAGGCGGTGGAGGCGGTGATGTTGGAAGGTGGTGTGCTGCGGGGAGTGGTGTGTGGGTGCGGCCAGCTGGCGAGGGCACCGGAACTAGGAGGCAGCGGTGACGGGGTGGGGCGGCCAAGTGCTTGCTGTCGATGGGAGGAAGAGAATGGCCTATGTGCCACTGACTGGCAGGCTAGGGGGAGGAGTAGGCGAGCATCGCGCGCATCCGTCTAGTGTCCACGGCGACGCAGATGAGGCCAAAATTTGGGAATGGAATGGGTCGCCCGACGGACGATAAGCGGACGTGCGTCCATTTGGATCGGCGCGTTGGGCCGACTTTTGTGTTCGTTTTGACCCAAACGGACACGTGCGGACGAAATGGGTCAGCGCGTTGGAGTTGCCCTAACCCTCACGGCTTTGAGTTTCAGGGTAGAATCCGACTCCACAAATGGCAAGATAAGACGGGTCTTCGAGGTGCAAAACATACTGGAAGGTTGACTTCCAGTATGTGGAGGACAAAGCAGCTGGCAAATTGGTCACCTGGGAGGGCCAGAACATCAACACCAATGGTCACACGATGCTCGTCAGATCTGTGATCACTTCTCAAGCGGTCTACTCTATCATGCCACTGATTGTCCAGTAGGATCTCTGCACAACCTAAACAAGATCGAGAGGGCCTTCCATTGGTCGGGGTCTAACAAGACAACGGGTGCGCAGTGCAAAGTTAATTGGGAAGTTGTTTGTCGTCCTACGACATACGGAGGCCTTGGGGGTTCTCAACACTGACAAGTTTGCTCGCACATTACGGCTGAGATGGCTTTGGTATGAATGGAAGGAGCCAAGCAAACTGTGGGTGGGATTAGGCAATCCATGTACCAAGGAGGACCATGAATTTTTCTATGCCTCCACCATGATAGTCATGGGCAATGGTGCAAAAACACAGTTTTGGGACTCCCCTTGGCTACTCGGCCGCAAGCCCAAGGATATCACCCATCTCATCTTTGAGGCCTCAAGAAGGAAAACTTGGAAGGTGCGCGAGGCTCTTAATGGGAACGCTTGGATGCTTCAGATCAACCGGGACACTGTCATCACTGGTAACCATGTTCAAGAATTCTTCACCCTTTGGATGATTGTCCTTGATTTCCACCTTGATGAGCTTGCTGAGGATGACGTTGTTTTGAAGCACTCGATGGACAGGGTATACTCAGCGGCCACTTCTTACAAGGCACAGTTCCTTGGCCCGACTCTATCTCCTATGTACTTCATGGTGTGGAAAGTCCCCCCGAAGCTTAAGTTCTTTCCATGGCTCGCTTTGCAAGAACGGATTTGGACCGCCGGCCGATTGGAGCATCGTGGTCGGGAAAATTGTGGCCTTTTCCCTCTATGTAAGAGAGAGCAAGAGACGGCCATTCACCAGTTCGTCAAATGCCGCTTTGCTACATAGCTTTGGAACTGTGCACATGGACACCACGGCTTAGCAGCTTCACGAATCCCTCTTCGAATGGTGGGATAGGAGAACCAACATGGCAAACCCCAATAGGAGAGCTATGGCTTCCCTGACCATGCTTGTGACCTGGACAATATGAAATGAGAGGAATGCTAGGGCCTTCCGAAATAAGAGCACACCGCCACAAATCCTTCTTAAAATTGTAACCGATGAGGCTAAGCTATGGGTTACCGTCAGTGATAAGAAACTAGGGAAAATTTTATTTAGCGGGTAATTGTCAGGACGTGTTGTGTGAGGTCTTGAAACACTCTTAAACTCTATTCTCCTCATTTAATTGATGTGGCAAATATTTTGCCTCCATTTCAAGAAAAAAAGTGTTCTATTAGATGGCATGTGATGTAACACACGTGACAATGGCATGCTTGATCACATCGACAACAATATACCCCAGCAAGTTCTGATCAACCTCTTGTAGTGAATAATGCTTAGACCATCTCCAATAGATGATGTAGATGTATAAATAACAACTTTTTACATCTTTGAAGCCAAAAACGTTGCTCCGACAGATGATGTAGATGCAAAAGAAATATCACCTACTCCAAATGATGTAAAATACAACACTTGGAGATGCAAATTTGCATCTCCACCTCCCTGGTGATGAAAAATGGCCAGGCGGCCAGCCACTCACGAACAACCAACCGTCACTACATTTCATTTCCCGACGCCAGCCCGCCCCCTGCGCGCCGCACGTCAGCCGCTACCCGCCCCCATAGTCGACTCCGATGACCCCGCCGTCGCCTCCTCCTTTGTCGCTAGTCTGATCCGTCTTGTCACAGCCGCCGCCGCACCCACACCGGCAGTCACCGCCACGGGAACAGGGCGCCGCCGGCTGCCAACCTTGCAGTGGAGGCGTGAAGTGGCCGGCGGGGCGCAACCCCGCGACGACTCCATCTTGAGCGGCCAAGAAGAGAAATGCGGTCGTGGCTGCTTCAGCCAATCGATGCCGCCGACGGCTGTGGAAACTCCTCTGGACATGGGCCTCCTCCACCACCACCACAAGCCATGCTGCTGGCCATGGGGGAAGACTCGGCCACGCCCATGACCAGCGCCTCCAACATGCTCGATGAAATGTCACAATGGTAAAAAAAAGTCTTTTTCTGCTTGTTTGTTCTTTTCATTTTGGATACGAATAGAATGTGAGATTGCGTGTATGTCCATTTGTAGTCTTGATGATGAAGCATCATGCGCGCGACAAATGTGGCAAATGAAGATTATTTCTCAAAAATAGTATGCATCACGAGAATGTGATACACAATTTGATGATGATAGTCTCGACATGGACAACAAGGACTTCATTGCCAAGAGAAGAATCACAATTATACTAGCATCGAAGATGTGTTGATTTGCACCGCATGGAAGTGAGTCTCTCAAGATGCATCCGCATGGAGTGACCAAGCCGCGAACACCTACTGAGACCGCATCAAGGAATTTTATTGATGAGCGCAAGACTAGCGGACACTATCGATTAAGGACTCTATTCGTCAATGTTGGGGCACCATCAACACAGAATGCCAAAAGTGGGCGGGTTGCTTGTCAAATGTTGGTCGCATGAAGTGGTTGCGGTGATAGTGACATGGTAATTGCTTCCTACTTGTGTGTGTTTTCTCTACATTGCACAAGTATGCATATGTTCCCTAAATTGACGATGGCACCTTTGTTGTTTTGTTGTAGAAAATGATTGCCCAGGGATTGTTTCGAGAAATAAACAACAAAGGAGAGAAGAGGAGAAGGAAAGGAAAAGCCTTCACTTTCCATCATTGCTACAAAGAGCTTAAGGATGAGGAGAAGTGGAAGACTCAAGAAGTTTATGATGTTTCAAAGAAGAAAAATGTAGTTGTTGAGGATGATGATGATGGTTGTGGTGAGGAGAGAAGGAGCCCCACTCCTCACTCGGCGACAAAATCATATAGGACGGATGGATGTAAAAAGTTAAAGGGTTCGATGGCCGGAGACAATGATCTTAAAGGGTTTGACACCATTGTCATTGTCAGGAAAGAGTATGCTCAGGAAAAAATGATGTAGTTAAAAGAAACAGAGGAGAGGGAGAAGCCGAGCAGCGAAGGGCGGCGGCCGAGGAGAGAAAGGTTGAACTAGAGGAGAGAAAGGTGGCAGCCGAAGAGTTCATGTGTCCTCGACCCCAAGCAAAGGCGTATGGCGAGATTTGTCGATGAAATGATTATGAATAAGAAAATTCTCATGAGAAGCATGATGGGAGGGGGAATGGGAGGTTGCATGGTGGTGGAATGGTAGGTGCCATGGGTGGAATGGGAGTAGGAATGGGAGGTGTCATGGGTGGAGTGGGATGAGGAATGGGAGGTTCCATGGTTGGTGGGATGGGAGGTGCCATGGGTGGTGGAATGGGAGTTGGAATGGGAGGTGCCATGGGCGATGGAGTGGGCGACTACATGAACATGATGGGAGGTGCCATGAATGGTGCCCTTGGTGGCAGTATGGGTGGTGCCTTCGGTGGCAACATGGGAGGTGGCTTCGGTGGCAACATGGATGATGTCTTCGGTGGCATGAGGTGGGTTTAGCGGAAACATGGGTGGCATGGGAGTTGGCTTTGGTGGCAACATGACTGGCATGGGAGGTGGCTTCATTAGCAACATGAGTGGTATGGGAAGTGGCTTCGGTAGAAACACGAGTGGCATTGAAGGTGCTTCCAGTGGAGGTCGCGACATTGATGATGATGCCAACATCCACAATGTGACTAGTGACAACTGAGAGTAAAAAAATTGGGTGCTATGTTTGATGTTATATTTATGTGCATTTTAATTTGTTGGACAAGGAATTTTGATCAATATGATGCATTTTTGGTAGTAGGATTTTGAATATTGATTGATATGATGCACTTTCGGTTGTATAAATTTGAACATTGCTCTATATGATGATATTGATTTTGAAATGATGTAGCTGTACAGTGGTTGTACGCTGCCGCGCGACCCGACAATTTTACATCTTCACATATGCATCATCTACTGGAGTAGTAGTTTTACATCACCAAATATACATCATCTATTGGAGTTGGCTCTTTTTTGAATATGTAAAAAACATTTTGTGATGATGTAAATTATACAACACCTATTTTTACATCTTCAAATAGACATCATCTATTGGAGATTCCCTTACAGGGTCAAAAGGACTGCACTAGATATGTGCACATGCTTTTTTAAGTGTGGGTGTTTGGGTGGATCCAACTGCCACTGGTAATGTTGGATCATTTTTTTGAAACTTTGGCAACAACGCTACCATATCTATTTGAGAGAAAGAAAAGGTTTGGCCAAGGCCGAGTTACAAATTTGACGAGGATGGACTAGCCTCCATCATCCTAAAAACCTTTGGCAAAAGCCAGTTCTCTTATTCTAATCATCTCCTAAATCCTAAAGAAAGTGTCATGAACCCCTAGATAAGAATTTTCGAAAACTCTTTCGTTCTTGTCTTTCTAGATTTGCCATAGAGTCTAAGCAACCGTGCCATCAAACTTTCTCCGGTTCTCCTTGGGAATTCTGCAGCCTTGATGGAGCCACCAAGAGTAAACTGTACCCTCAACCAGATTATCTCTAGGCACTAAGCACTCAAAACCAGCCTAGGAAGCAACCTTCCTCAAAACCTGTCTAGCAAAACTATAGTTTATGAGTAAATGCTCAGCCAACTCCTCATGGGGACCGCACATTGATGTCTACTACACAACTTTATTCTAGTAGACTCGTGTTGGGCCTCGAAGTGTAGAGTTTTGTAGGACAGTAACAAATTTCCCTCAAGTGGATGACCTAAGGTTTATCAATCCCTGGGAGGCGTAGGATGAAGATGGTCTCTCTCAAACAACCCTGCAACCAAATACAAGAAATTTCTTGTGTCCCCAACACACCCAATACAAGGGCAAATTGTATAGGTGCAATAGTTCGGCGAAGATATGGTGATAAAAGTGTAATATTGATGGTAGAAATATATTTTTATAATCTGAATAAATAAAAATAGCAAGGTAGCAAATAGTAAACGGGCACAAAAACGATATTGCAATGCTTAAAAATGAGGCCTAGGGTCCGTACTTTCACTAGTGTAATCTCTCAACAGTGCTAATATAATTGGATCATATAACCACCCCTCAAAGTGCGATGAAGAATCACTCCAAAGTTCCTATCTACAGAGAACATAAGAAGAAATCGTTTGTAGGGTACGAAACCACCTCGAAGCTATTCTTTCCGATCGATCTATCCAAGAGTTCATACTAAAATAACAGCAAATAATTTCAGATTCATAATACTCAATCCAACACAAAGAACTTCAAAGAGTGCCCCAAGATTTTTACCGGAGAAACAAAGACAAGAACGTGCATCAACCCCTATGCGTAGATTACCCCAATGTAACCTCGGGAATCCGCGAGTTGAGTGCCAAAACATATATCAAGTGAATCAATATGGTACCCCATTGTCACCACAAGTATTCATATGCAAGACATATATCAAGTGCTCTCAAATCCATAAAAGTATTCAATCCGATAAAACGAAATCTCAAAGGGGAAACTCAATTCATCACAACAAGATAGAGAGGGAAAAATACCATATGATCCGACTATATTAACAAATCCCGCGATACATCAAGATCGTGACATCTCAAGAACACGAGAGAGAGAGAGAGAGAGATTAAACACATAGCTACTGGTACAAACCCTCAACTCCGAGGGTGGACTACTCCCTCCTCATCATGGTGGCCGCTGGGATGATGAAGATGGCCACCGGAGATGATTCCCCCCTCCGGTAGGGTGCCGGAACAGGGTCTAGATTGGTTTTCGGTGGCTATAGAGCCTTGCGTCAGCGGAACATCTAATCTAGGTTAACCCCGAGGGTTTTGGGAATATTTGAGAATTTATAGGGTGAAGAGGGGGTGCGGGAGGCCACCGAGGTGGGCACAACCCACCTGGGCGCGCCTGGGCCCCCAGGCGCGCCCTGGTGGGTGTGCCCCCCTCGGGGCACCCCCAGGTGCTGCTCTGGCCCATTGGTGGTCTTCTGGTCCATAAAAAATCCACAAAAAGTTTCGCGGTGTTTGGACTCCGTTTGATATTGATTTCCTGCGATGTAAAAACAAAAAGCAAAAAACAGCAACTGGCACTGGGCACTGGGTCAATAGGTTAGTCACAAAAAATTATATAAAGTTGCTAAAAAATGATTGTCTTCACATACTCAACCATCATATAGTCTTCTATGATTGCTAACACTCACCGCATACACATGAGCAAAACGTTTCAACCAGACACATAGAAAGGTAGGGGCTTATTGTTTTGCCTCCCAATGTATTCACCTGAAGGGTGATGTCAACAATAATAACTCATGCTACCATATCCAACTGGATATATGTGCCTAGATCTTTCCTCACCACATGATGCTTGCCAAAAGAGAAAAATAAAAAGGAACAGAGATAAACCTTTGACTCTTTGCATAAAAGTAAATACTAAAAAGTAAAAGATAGGCCCTTCGCAGAGGGAAGCAGAGGTTGCCATGTGCTTATTTATTTGTATGCTTAACCCCTTAGTGCAAAAGAACGTCACGTTATATTGCCCCTTATGATAGCAACCTTTATTATGTAGACTGTCACTTTTATTCTTTGCCATCACAAGTTCTTACAACGCTCAATTTTCTCTTACACTAAATGATCTAACACTTTCAGAAGAAATTTTTATTGTCTTATTGCACCGATGACAACTTACTTGAAGGATCTTATTCAATCCCTAGGTAGGTATGGTGGACTCTTGAAAATCAGACTTGGGTTTAAGGGTTTTTGGATGCACAAGTAGTATCTCTACTTGCTGCGGAATTTTTGGCTAGCAAAGATGGGGGGCGTGTTGGGGAACGTAGTAATTTCAAAAAAATTCCTACGCACACACATGATCATGGTGATGCATAGCAACGAGAGGGGAGAGTGTGTCCACGTACCCTCGTAGACCGAAAGCGGAAGCGTTAGCACAACGCAGTTGATATAGTCGTACGTCTTCACGATCCGACCGATCCAAGTACCGAACGTACGGCACCTCCGAGTTCAGCACACGTCAGCTCGATGACGTCCCGCGAACTCCGATCCACCAGAGCTTCACGGGAGAGTTCCGTCAGCACGACGGCGTGATGACGGTGATGATGCTGCTACCGACGCAGGGCTTTGCCTAAGCACCGCTACGATATGACCGAGGTGGAATTTGGTGGAGGGGGGCACCGCACACGGCTGGGAGAGATAAACAGATCAACTTGTGTGTCTAGAGGTGCCCCCTGCCCCCGTATATAAAGTATGGAAGAGGGGAGGCCGGCCAACCCCTAGGGCGCGCCAAAAGTGTGGAGTCCTACTAGGACTCCCTAGTCCTAGTAGGATTCCTTCTCCCACATGGAATATGAAAAAGGGAAGGAAAAAGGAGAAGGAAGGAAGGGGGCGCCCCCCCCTAGTCCAATTCGGACCAGACCATGGGGAGGGGTGCGGCCACCTTTTGAGGCCTTTCTCTCCTTTCCCGTATGGCCCATTAAGGCCCAATACGAATTCCCGTAGCTCTCCGGTACTCCGAAAAATACCCGAATCACTCGGAACCTTTCCGATGTCCGAATATAGTCGTCCAATATACCGATCTTTACATCTCGACCATTTCGAGACTCCTCGTCATGTCCCCGATCTCATCCGGGACTCAGAACTACCTTCGGTACATCAAATCACATAACTCATAATGTAAATCGTCACCGAACGTTAAGCGTGCGGACCCTACGGGTTCGAGAACTATGTAGACATGACCGAGACACATCTCCGGTCCATAACCAATAGCGGAACCTGGATGCTCATATTGGCTCCTACATATTCTACGAAGATCTTTATCGGTCAAACCGCATAACAACATATGTTGTTCCCTTTGTCATCGATATGCTACTTTGCCCGAGATTCGATCGTCGGTATCTCAATACCTAGTTCAATCTCGTTATCGGCAAGTCTCTTTACTCGTTCCGTAATACATCATCCCGCAACTAACTCATTAGTTACAATGCTTGCAAGGCTTATAGTGATGTGCATTACCGAGTGGGCCCAGAGATACCTCTCCGACAATCGGAGTGACAAATCCTAATCTCGAAATACGCCAACTCAACAAGTACCTTCGGAGACACCTATAGAGCACCTTTATAATCACCCAGTTATGTTGTGACGTTTGGTAGCACAGAAAGTGTTCCTCCGGTAAACGGGAGTTGCATAATCTCATAGTCATAGGAACATGTATAAGTCATGAAGAAAGCAATAGCAACATACTAAACGATCAAGTGCTAAGCTAACGGAATGGGTCAAGTCAATCACATCATTCTCCTAATGATGTGATCCCGTTAATCAAATGAAAACTCGTGTCCATGGCTAGGAAACTCAACCATCTTCGATTAACGAGCTAGTCAAGTAGAGGCATACTAGTGACACTATGTTTGTCTATGTATTCACACATGTATTATTTTTTTGGTTAATACAATTCTAGCATGAATAAAAAACATTTATCATGATATAAGGAAATAAATAATAACTTTATTATTGCCTCTAGGGCATATTTCCTTCAGGGCAAGCACCACATGTTGAAGGATCTATGACAATATAACTTCTATGTGAATATGAACAAACATAAACCATTAAGTTATCTTCCTTGTCCAACGTAAAAAAATTTGGCATATAATATTTTGATGGGGGCTCACAGTCACAAAATATTTCCAAGATAGTGTATTTGCATGTGAAAGTTCTCTTCCTTATACTAATTATTCGTGAATTGCTTGTATGACCAATATTGTGATTGTCAAGCCTCAAAAGATTTCACTTTATAAACCCAATGTGAAGCTACCACTAGGCATGATATGATTTCAACTTCATGAAATTCAATTTATTCAACAATTTACTCATAGGATATAAGTGAAGCACAAGAGTAAATGACAAGCTACTCCAAAAAGATATAAGTGAAGATCAAGCGAGTAGTTAAGTAAATGGGTAGCTAATTGAGGACTCTCTCTTATTTAAAAACTTTCAGATCTAAAATTTTTATTAAAACAACAAGCAAAACAAAGTAAAATGACATTCCAAGAATAGCTCAAATCATGTGAAGAAGCAAAAACTTAGGCTCAACCGATATTAACCGATAATTGTTGGTGAAGAAAGGTGGGATGCCTACCGGGGCATCCCCAAGCTTAGATGCTTGAGACTTCTTGAAATATTATCTTGGGATGCCTTGGGCAGCCCCAAGCTTGAGCTTTTGTGTCTCCTTAATTCCTTTTATATCACGGTTTCCCTAAATCCTAAAAACTTCATCCACACAAAACTCAACAAGAACTCGTGAGATAAGTTAGTATAAACCAACGCAAAAAACCTTATCATTATCTACTGTAGCAAATCACTAAAATTAATATTCAACATTGCATACTAAATGCCTCTGCATATTTAATACTCCTATCCTCAAATAGGATCATTAAACAAGCAAACATATGCAAACAATGCAAACATAACAGCAATCTTCCAAAACAGTACAGTCTGTAAAGAATGCAAGAGTATCAATACTTCCCTAACTCCAAAAGTTATGAAAATTTCCCACACTGTAGAAAATTTATCAGAGCTTATTTTGCAAAAAGTTTCAACATTTTATCACATTCTGACTTTTCTAGGGAATTTTTGCAACATCGATAAACTTTCTGTTTTGAAACAGCAACATGTATACTTGCAAAATAAGCATGGCAAAGGCTATCATTGCCACTTTTATTGAAATAAAAGATGCAAAACATTATTCTGAATAACAGCAAGCAAATCCAAACAAAAGAAAACGACACTCCAAGCAAAACACATAACGTGTGACGAATAAAAATGTAGCTCCAAGTGAGGTTACCGATATTGTTGGAGACGAAAGAGGGGATGCCTTCCGGGGCATCCCCAAGCTTAGTTGCTTGGATCTTCCTTGAATATTACCTTGGGGTGCCTTGGGTATCCCCAAGCTTAGGGTCTTGCACTCCTTATTCTCCTCATATCGACATCTCACCCAAAACTTGAAAACTTCAATCACACAAAACTTAACGGAACTTCGTGAGATAGGTTATTATGATAAAGAGCAAACCATTTCACTTTTTATACTGTCAAAGACAAGATTCATAATTTTTCTCGCACAATGCATACTGTATCATATCATTTCCATAGTTTATATTGAGCAATATATGCCATGGAAACTAGAAAACAAACAAACTATGCATTGAAAACAGAATCTGTCAAAAACCGAACAGTCTGTAGTAATATGTACTCGAACCATACTTATGCTACTTTTAAAATCCTGAAAAAATCGGAAAACCTAGGAAATCTGTCTATTAATCTTCTGCAAAAAGAATCAGCATTTTATCATGCAAAATGAGAATTGTTTTCCTAAGCGCAAAAGTTTCTGTTTTTCAGCAAGATCAAACCAACTATCACCGTAAGCCATCCCAAAGGTCTTACTTGGCACTTTATTGAAACGAAAGCAATAAAACATGATTACTACAGTAGCCTAATCATGTGAACACACAAAAACAGTAGGTAAAAGTGTTCGGTTGTCTCCCAACAAGCGCTTTTCTTTAATGCCTTTTAGCTAGGCATGATGATTTCAATGATGCTGGCATAAAAGATAAGAATTGAAACATAAAGAGAGCATCATGAATCATAAGTTCCTCTCTCATAATAATTTTTAGTAGCATCATGAATAGATTCATCAACATAACCATCACATAAAAGCATTCTTTTCATGATCCACAAGCATAAAATATTTATTACTCTCCATATAAGCAATTTTATTCTCATTCATAATAGTGGGAGTATCAAAGGAAACTTGAATACTATAAATTGTTCCCACATTAAAAGAGTAATGTTCAGTAAAAGGATAATCAAAATTATGACAATAATTATCACTACTTTTTATAACATAAGTACCATCACAATAATCATCATAAGTAGGAGGCATGCAATCATCATAGCAAATTTGATCATTCAAAGTAAGGGGACTAAAAAGATCATCTTCATCAAGCATAGCATCCCCGAGCTTGGGACAAACATTAATTGCAGCAAATAAATTCTCAAACATGTCATTCTCATCAAATATAGCATCCCCAAGCTTGTGTCTTGGCATATCATAAGCATAATCACTCTCATCATTAATAGTATGAATAGCACCAACGGTATAACAATTGCTATCATCATAATTTCCCAAGTTGGTGCCAAAAAGATTTCCAAGATTAATAAGTATCATTATCTTCCCAATCATAATCATCACAACAAGCAATATGCATAAGAAAATCATCATCAATAGTGCCCTCGGACATTGTGCCATAAGACAGAAGCAATATCATCATCAAGTGCATCATCCTCCACAATTATTTTTGATTCATTTTCATGAGGCACAACAATAATAGGAGCAACACTATTTGGGAGAGATAGATTTTTACCTCTATTCTTTCTTCTTTTCTTCTTCTTCACCACTCCATGTGTGGGTTTAACTAATTTTTTTCAAACTTCTTATTGATGAGATTGGTTGAATAGGAAGCTCCTCCTTGTTACCTAATTCATCATAATATACTAAGAGGGTATTGGGAAATATTTCCCCTTTCATTAGTACTCTCTTCATATTCTATTTGTTTTCTTGTCTTTAGATAGTTGGTAATATAAGGATTCTCAATGCAATTTATCGGACAAAACATATAAATTTCCTCTAGATCAAAATCAAGAAACCTCTCGAGATTAAATTTTGGAATACCCTCAGTTATACGTTTCATTTCTTCATATCCCAAAAGAAGACTAAGCTCTTTATGATGCTCAAGGGTAATCAAGTTATCACAATTTTTGGACACGATTTGGTCACGAAACAATTTGCAGTGGAGATTTAAATGACCATGTTCATTGCAAAGTTCACAAGGATGGCGAAAAAAATTAAATCTTTCAGCACAATCATCTAGCCTCTCTTGCAAATTTTTCGTTTCTAAATATTTATGCTTCTTACAAAATCTATCTTCCCTTTTTGGTGTGCATTTGCACTCCCAATTCACTCCGGAAAAATTGACATGCTTATAAGAAACATTTTTGTCATGACTTGTGCAGTCATCATTAGCATTTTGGATATTCAAAGTATTCATACTAACAACATTGCAATCATGCTCATCATTCAAATATTTTGTGCCAAACATCTTATTGACTTCTTCTTCTAACAATTGAGCACAATTTTCCGATCCATCATTTTCAAGAAAGATATTATAGAGATGATCAATAATATGATGCAACCTCAATTCCATTTTTTGTAGTTTTGTTTTTATAAACCAAACTAGTGATAAAACAAGAAACTAAAAGATTCAATTGCAAGATCTAAAGATATACCTTCAAGCACTCACCTCCCCGGCAACGGCGCCAGGAAAGAGCTTGATGTCTACTACGCAACTTTAATCTTGTAGGCTCGTGTTGGGCCTCGAAGCGCAGAGTTTTGCAGGACAGTAGCAATTTTCCCTCAAGTGGATGACCTAAGGTTTATCAATCTAAGGGAGGCGTAGGATGAAGATGGTCTCTCTCAAACAACCCTACAACCAAATACAAGAAATCTCTTGTGTCCCCAACACACCCAATACAATGGCAGATTGTATAGGTGCACTAGTTCAGCGAAGAGATGGTGATAAAAGTGTAATATTGATGTTAGAAATATATTTTTATAATCTGAATAAATAAAAACAACAAGGTAGCAAATAGTAAACGGGCACAAAAGCAGTATTGCAATGCTTGAAAATGAGGCCTAGGGTCCATACTTTTGCTAGTGCAATCTCTCAACAGTGCTAATATAATTGGATCATATAACCACCCCTCATAGTGCGATGAAGAATCACTCCAAAGTTCCTATCTAGCAGAGAACATAAGAAGATATCGTTTGTAGGGTACGAAACCACCTCGAAGCTATTCTTTCCGATCGGTCTATCAAAGAGTTCATACTAAAATAACAGCAAATAATTTTAGATTCATAATACTCAATCCAACACAAAGAACTTCAAAGAGTGCCCCAAGATTTCTACCGGAGAAACAAAGACAAGAACATGCATCAACCCCTATGTGTAGATTACCGCAATGTCACCTTGGGAATCTGTGAGTTGAGTGCCAAAACATATATCAAGTGAATCAATATGATACCCCATTGTCACCACGAGTATTCATATGCAAGACATATATCAAGTGCTCACAAATCCATAAAAGTATTCAATCCGATAAAACGAAATCTCAAAGGGAAAACTCAATTCATCACACCAAGATAGAGAGGGGAAAACACCATATGATCTTACTATATTAACAAAGCCCGTGATACATCAAGATCGTGACATCTCAAGAACACGAGAGACAGAGAGAGAGATTAAACACATAGCTACTGGTACAAACCCTCAGGCCCGAGGGCATCATGGTGGCCGCCGGGATGATGAAGATGGCCACCGGAGATGATTCCCCCCTTCGGTAGGGTGCCGGAACAGGGTCTAGATTAGTTTTTTGTGGCTATAGAGCCTTGCGGCGGCGAAACTTCTGATCTAGGTTAACCCCGAGGGTTTTGGGAATATTTGAGAATTTACAGGGCGAAGAGGGGGTGCGGGAGCCACCGAGGTGGGCACAACCCACCTGGGCGCGCCTGGGCCCCCAGGCGCGCCCTGGTGGGTTGTGCGCCCCTCGGGGCACCCCCAGGTGCTGCTCTGGCCCATTGGTGGTCTTCTAGTTCATAAAAGGAGGAGTGAAGTATGTCAGGTATGTCAGATCTCCAAAATGATCTATACTTAGCTTTGTTCCCTCCGAAATGACCTAAGTTAGCTCTAATATGCTAAGTTATCTCTAATATGCTTAGTTACCTAGGTTTGCTCAATAATGACATACACTTAGCTTACTTATGTAAAAAATGGCATAATTAGCTTACTTAGGTTTGAAATGGCATAACAATCTTGGTAACCTCATATATGTCATATAGTTAGCTTATTTTCCTCGAAAATGACATAATAATCCTAATTAGCTCCAAAATGATCAATTTTACCTAAGTTAGCTCTAAAATGCTAAATTAGCTCTAATATGCTTAGTTACCTGGGTTAGCTCAAGAAAGACCTATACTTAGCTTACTTATGTAAAAAATGGCATAATATGCTTAGTTAACTCAAAAATGGCATAATTAGCTAGGTTAGCTCCAAAATGACCCATTTTACCTAGGTTAGCTCCAAAATGACCAAGTTTACCTAGGTTAGCTCCAATATGATCCATTTTACCTAGGTTAGCTCCAAAATGACCTACACACTTAGCATTTTTACCTAGCTTAGCTAAAAAATGGCATTTTACCTACCTTAGTTAGAAGAAGAAGAAGAAGATAAAGAAGAGGAGAGGAGAAAAAGAAAGGGAAGATAAATTCTTCTTCTTCTTTTTCTTCGTCCTTTTCTTCTAATTCTTCTAGCTAGTCTTCTTCTTCTTCTTTTTCAAACTTTCATCTTTCCGAATTTGCATATTTGCTTTAGATGAGGAATGTAACATCCCAAATTTTCAATTTGGTATGTTATACATAGATCATCATTGCATATCATGTTTTATTGCATTTTGACAAATCCTCGATAAATCCTAAGCAACTCAAGGACCCTCGGAGAGAGTTGGGGATTTTCTCGAGTTTTCATATTTGATTTTCATCAAATAATAAGACGAGGATTTTTGGTTTTAATTATTTTCTCTCCGGAAAAATATTTCATTTTAAAAATAAACGAGAGGAGAAATATGACTTCTCCAAAACAATTGAAATACTGGAGGAAAAATGTTAAAATCTTTTATTGGAATTTATTCGGATTTTTTTTGCAATTTTTATTGCATTAAAAATATTGCATGTTTTCAAAATATTTATTTTGATTTAAAAAAAATGTTCACCCTATTCTAGATGTTCTAACTAGACGGGGAAAATTTATTTTATATTTTTCTGATTTTTATTTATTTTTCTATGAATTATTTTCCGTGGAACTTATTTAAAAAAAAAACTGCGCGACGCCCGACCGGGCCGAAGCCCAGCCGAGCGCCGGCCCGCCCGCGCCCTCTCCTTCCTCCGCACGGGAGCCCCGCGCCGCCGGAGTCCGCCATGGCCACGGGACCGAGCCTCCCTGGAGCTTGCCCACTCCTCCAAGCTTGCTACCCTCCCCATATATACCCCCCTCTCTCTCTTCCCCTCAACCCGCCGCCGCCGCCGCACTCATCCCGCCGCCGCCGCCGCACTTGCCAGCCGCCGCCGCCGCCGGAAGCCGCCGCCGCCGCCGGGAGCCGCCGCCGGAAGCCGCCGCCGCCGCCGGGAGCCGCCGCCCCTCGCCCTCGCCCGCACCCCCGCACCCCCGCACCCCGCGCCCCGCCGGAGCACTCGCCGGAGCCCCCCCGACGAGGTACTGCCGCTGCCCCGTTCGTCGTTGCCGGTTTTCTTCTAAAAAAACCCTTCGTTAAAAAAAACCCTAGATCGGTTTTTTTTCGGTTTTATTATTTTGCGAGCGTTCACCGAACCGTTCGTTTTAACGAACGCGTTCGTCGGTTTCTCTCTGTTAACGAATGTCCGTTCTCTAACCGTTCATCCGTTTTTCTTTTTCGTCGGATTTTTTCTGCGATTATCTCAGATTCGATTTCTGATCGAATTTTCGATTCTGTTTAACTTCTCGCTCGTTTATCGGAATCAGGCGATTCAAGCGCCTAGTGTTTCGTATCGAAATTCTCTTTCCGTTTAGCCTACCCAAACAAGTTTTTGCTACAGTAAAATTTGACCTAGATCCAGATTAGTAAACGAAGTTTCTTTCTTTCGCCGTTTGACTTTCGTTGCTTCTTTCGAGTTGATTCTTTTTGCAAACCGGAGTTCTTAAGTTGAACTTTCTGGTTGGATCTTTCATTCGAGTTTTACCTGTGCATTAGATGAGTACTGATTGTATGCTTGTTTGTTTGCGATAGAGTACCCGGAGTGTGCCGCTTGTTACTTCGAATCGCTAGGTTTCGCGGATCATCAGCAAGGCAAGTAACACTTTGATCATATACCTTCCATACCCAGTTTTATTGCATTAGATCTATTCCTCAAACATTGCATGACTAGGATCTAATTAAATTGTGGGTATTGGGAAGTAGTTGAGGTAGAACCTATTACCTGTTTTATTATCAAACCCTTGGGAGTTACTTCTACGTTTGCTATTATTATTGCCATGCTATGCTCGTAGACTAGGATTGGGTTTGAGAGATTTCCATGACAGATGTGAGATTGTTAATTAATGGTTTACTTAAGGTGGCAACTAAAACTCACATCTGGGTGGATTGAGGTACCTGGGTATTCCAGGATTGCCTGTTTTTCTTTTGGACCGCCACCCAGGTTCAAAGGGATCATGAGATTATTCATGCTAGAAACTTCCGTGTGCAGCCGCAAGCTATTATGGGCTCTAGCATAGTTGACTAAGTTGTGTGAACTCTTACAGTGGTAGACTAGCAGATGTAGGGGAAAGTAGGTGTAACTGTCTACCCATACGTAAGGTGCAAACACTTCTGAAAGACTGTGTCTCGGTCATCCGTTTCTCAAACATCATGTAGTGCGAGAATCAAGCGCAGGCGATCGAGTCTTGTGGGGAAAAGTGCGCAAACCTCTGCAGAGTGTACAAACTAATCATGGTTAGCCGTGTCCCCGGTTATGGACAACTTGAGTATCTAGTACTTGGATTATCATGTGAATCTCATCACTATGTTACTATTAATTTATTTTGTTGGGTTATTGATGACATTTAATTGGGATTGAGATGCTGTCAACCATCTCAATGTTTCACAACCACCATGATAGTTAAATAAAATTTATTCCTTTGAGGTAGGATAAAATTGGCTTTTCGCAAAATTGTAACCATAGAGCTTTCCACCAGCCATATATGCATATAGTATAGCATTGTTATCGTTCATTATTCTCTATGTGTTACATTGCCAGCATATTCTATGTGCTGACCCGTTTTCGGGCTGCAACGTTTCATGTTGCAGACTTTTCAGACGACGAGTAAGGTGCCTTAGGTCGTGGTCTTATACTCAGTGATGCCGCTGGAGTTGATGGACTCACTTATCTTCCAAGTCTTCCGCTGTTATCGTTATTAGATGGCCTTAAGCCATGTTTATCATACTTGATCTCTTCAGAGATATTCGATGTAATAAGTGTGTGATTGCTACTCTGTTATAAATCCTCCGTTTGTACTGTGCGTGTCAGCATTACTGATCCAGGGATGACACTGGTGCACAGCAGCACAGACCATTTGAGGTCTGGTTGCTACAAAGTTGGTATCAGAGCACACGCTGACTGTAGGACACGACCACTAAGCTTAAGCCCTAGAAAGCTTCTCTCTTCTCATTTTGACCCCTCTCCTTTTTCTACTCTTTTAGGAATGGCGGATGCAAGGAGCAAGTTCATGCAACCAGATGAAGACATGCCGTTTGGACGACACTTGAAGGAAGTCACCAAGTACTTGAACATAGGAATACCGAGCATCACCGGAACCTACAACGCCACATTACCTGAAGAGGAGAGCTGGAAGATTCAAGTTCTTATTCCAGGAAGGACGTTTGTGCCAGTTACTAAACCCATAAGATTGGTTTTTGAAGCACCAACTTGGAGTCTAGGGAAGAGCATGGCCGCACACATCGCCATGGGACGCGTTGGAGAAGTCTATCACCAGGAGCTTAAGGATACAATTTACCAAATTTATGGACGCCGAGACGCGCAATGGGAGATGATCAGAACCAAGAAGGATGGATCAATTGCAGCTTTCATCCAGGAGCAGAACCAACATATTCGTCGCCAGGAGAACCAGATGTGCTCAGACAAGGAAGAGCTGAAGAAGGCATTGACGAAGATCAAGGAGCTGGAGGAAGAACTCAAGGCTACACGCGAGGATTATTTGGAAGAAATCAACGCACTAGTAGGAAAGAATGACGACCTGGAGAAGAAGATTGGAATATTCATGGGAAATCCAGTGGCAAAAGCAGAAGTCGACGAATGCACTTGTCCGGATAACTACATCATCATCGACGACACTGACTCGGAACCAAGTGAAGACGACTGGGTTGATGAAGCTGGAGCAGACATCATGGAGTCTTCAACGGATCAGAATTTCTAGTAGACCACCATATCAGTAGTAGTTTTCCCCCATTTAATAGTACAGTTCAAGCACTTTGTAACGCTAGTTAGATCGATTGTTTTGCCTTGTTTGAATTGATTGAGTGATATTGATTGAATTTGTCTCATGAGCATATGGGTAGTGTTTTCTCTCTAGACCTCATTCTATTCTTAACTCTCGTCTTTTCTAAACCTATCAGATGCCTCCGAGACGCGACACCGGATTTGTTTTCCCACCAGAGATCACCCAGTTGATTCAACAACAGAATGCCCTGATGCAAGTGTTAGTGCAGAACCAAGGCAACAACAACAACAACAACCCACCGCCACCACCACCTGTTGATCACTTAGCCCGCTTCTTAAGGCTAAACCTGCCGGTGTTTTCCAGTAGCACCGAGCCGATTGTTGCAGATGATTGGCTCCGCAAAGTTGGAAGGGAGTTGACCACTGCAGGATGCACAGATGCGGAAAGAGTGCGTTTTGCCGCACATTAGCTTGATGGACCCGCAGCATCATGGTGGGAGAATTATACAGCCACGCACCCTATTGACACTGTCACATGGGACCAGTTTCAGCAAGCTTTCCGTACAGCTCATGTTTCAGCAGGAGCTATGGCTATGAAGAAGCATGAGTTTCGTAACCTACGCCAAGGAGGACGCACCGTAGGCCAGTATGTGGAGGAATTCAGTAAGTTAGCACGTTATGCACCAGATGACGTTGCTACAGATGCTGCCAAGCAGGAGAAATTCTTGGAAGGACTGAATGATGAACTGAGTATGCAGTTGATGGTAGCAACCTTCAACAACTACCAGGAGCTGGTAGATAGAGCTCTCATGATTGAAGGGAAGCAACAGCAGATTGAAAACCGCAAGAGGAAGTATGGACAAGGGAAGTACAATTCTGGAGCCCAGCAGAAGCCACGATTTACCCCGAAGCCGGGAGGACAGTTTCAGCATACCCATGGAGGAGGTAGTTCGCACCACCATAATGGCTCCAAGAATGGTAATGGGAATGGAGGAGGAAACGGACAGAACCGTACCAACCCATCTACCCCAACCAAGAGAGATCTAAGTCACATTACTTGTTTCAAGTGCCAGAAGACGGGACATTATGCTACTGATTGTCCCGAAGCCCAAAATGGAAATGGCAATGGAAGCTCTGGGAAGAAGCCGAACCCGTTCAACAAAGGACATGTGAACCACGTGAGCGTGGAGGAGGTTGAAGCTCAGCCTGATGCAGTAATAGGTAAGTTTTTGGTTAAGTCATTTACTGCAACTGTTCTTTTCGATACTGGTGCATCGCATTCATACATATCAAGGGGATTCGTAAACAAGTTTAAGATGTCCACTCAAGTTCTCAAAAGCCCTATGTTAGTAACCTCGCCAGGAGCAGAGTATATGGCCACCCCAAGGATGTTTTCAGATACCGTTGGCCATTGGTAGGCATGTTTTCCCCTCAGACCTCATTGTTTTGGAATCACAAGGTTTGGATGTGATTTTGGGAATGGATTGGCTATCGTTGTATGGAGGAAACATCGATTGTGCCAGCAAGACGATTTCGCTTACCACCCCGGAAGGAAAAAGGATCAAGTATGTATCTCGACATATGCCGAAGAGGACTCAAGTGAATTCCTTGTCAGGAGTTGTACAGGAGGAAGTACCAGTGGTGAAGGATTATCCGGATGTATTTCCAGAAGAGTTGCCAGGCATGCCACCAGATAGAGACATTGAGTTTTTGATTGAACTTTTGCCAGGCACAGGGCCAATATCTAAGAGACCGTACAGGATGCCCGCAAAGGATTTGGAGGAAATTAAGAAGCAGATCAAGGAGTTACTGGATAAAGGATATATTCGCTCAAGTTAGTCACCTTGGGGATCACCAGTACTTCTAGTGGAGAAGAAAGATGGATCACTGAGGATGGTTGTTGATTACCGAGGATTGAATGAAGTGACCATCAAAAACAAGTACCCACTGCCGATGATCAATGATTTGTTTGACCGCTTGCAAGGAGCTAAAGTATTTTCCAAGATCGATCTACGATCAGGATACCATCAGTTAAAGATTCGAGAGCAGGATATACCCAAGACGGCATTTACCACCAGATATGGATTGTATGAGTATACCGTTATGTCATTTGGACTGACTAACGCACCTGCCTATTTCATGAATCTGATGAACAAAGTGTTTATGGAGTTTTTGGATAAGTTCGTCGTAGTGTTCATTGACGATATTTTAATCTTTTCCAAGGATGAGGAAGAGCATGAGGAGCATTTACGATTGGTACTTGAGAAGCTCAGAGAACATCAATTATACGCCAAGTTCAGCAAATGTGAGTTTTGGCTGAAGGAAGTTGGATTCCTTGGACATGTTATTTCTGGAGAAGGAATAGCAGTAGACCCTACCAAGGTTGACACAGTGACAAGTTGGGAATCACCCACGACAGTTGGAGAAATCCGGAGTTTTCTTGGACTTGCAGGATACTACCGGAGATTCATCGAGAATTTCTCAAGGATTGCTAAGCCCATGACTGAGCTATTGAAGAAGGACACCAAATTCAATTGGACTGAGGAATGTGAAGCTAGTTTCCAAGAGTTGAAGAAATGATTGGTTACATCACCAGTGTTGATTCTGCCAGATCAACGCAAGGATTATGAAGTTTATTGCGACGCTTCTCGTCGAGGACTTGGAGCAGTGCTTATGCAGGAAGGAAGAGTTGTGTCATATGCTTCACGACAACTTAAACCCCATGAGAAGAATTATGCTACGCATGATTTGGAATTAGCAGCCGTGGTGCATGCATTGAAGACATGGAGACATTTTCTCATCGAAAACCATTGTGAGGTGTACACGGATCACAAGAGTTTGAAGTATATTTTCACGCAGAAGGAGTTAAATCTCAGACAGAGGAGATGGCTGGAGCTCATTAAAGATTATGATATGAGATTGCATTATCACCCTGGAAAGGCTAACGTAGTAGCAGACGCGTTGAGCCGCAAGAGTCATGTCAACACTCTCATGACAGGAGAGTTACCTCAGGAATTAGCCGAGGACCTTCGCGAGTTATGTTTGGAGATAGTCCCAAGAGGCTATTTAGCGACATTGGAGCAGTCTACCTTGATGGAAAGGATCAGAGAAGCTCAGAAGACAGACAAGGAGATTGAAGAGATAAAGGAGAAGATGAGCAAAGGAAAAGCCAAGGGATTTCGTGAGGATGAGCACGATACCTTATGGTTTGAGGACCGCGTATATGTGCCAAATGATCCGGAGATCAGGAAGTTGATTTTGCAAGAAGCCCATGATTCACCGTACGCGATTCACCCAGGGAATACCAAGATGTATTTGGATTTGAAGAATATTTTCTGGTGGACCGGAATGAAGAAGGATATTGCGGAATACGTAGCAGTTTGTGATGTATGTCAGAGAGTGAAGGCAGAGCATCAGAAGCCATCAGGATTGCTACAACCATTGCCGATACCCGAATGGAAGTGGGATAAAATAGGCATGGATTTTATCACAGGATTACCCAGGACTCGTTCAGGATATGACTCAATATGGGTTGTAGTCGACCGTTTGACGAAAGTGGCTCATTTCATTCCAGTAAAGACCACTTACACCAGTGCTAAGTTGGCAAGGATATACATGACCAGGATCGTATGTTTGCATGGAGTTCCGAGGACCATTGTATCAGACAGAGGAACCCAATTTACCTCGAAGTTTTGGAAGCAGTTACATGAAACATTGGGAACCAGGCTGGAATTTAGTACAGCTTTCCACCCACAGACAGATGGACAGACCGAGAGAGTCAACCAGATTTTGGAGGACATGTTGAGAGCATGTGCACTCGATTATGGATCTAGTTGGGACGACAATTTGCCATATGCAGAGTTTTCTTATAACAACAGTTATCAGACCAGTTTGAAGATGGCCCCTTTCGAAGCCTTGTACGGAAGGAGGTGTAGAACACCGTTGTTATGGGACGAAGTTGGAGACCGCCAGTTGTTTGGACCTAATTTGATTAAGGAGTCTGAACAGAAAGTGAGGTTGATTCGCGATAGGCTCAAGGTAGCCCAGTCCAGGCAGAAGAGTTATGCTGATTCTAAACGAAAAGAGACAGTTTACGAAGTCGGAGACCGAGTTTATCTTCGAGTATCACCACTTCGAGGAGTGAAGCGCTTTGGAGTTAAGGGAAAGTTAGCGCCCCGTTTTATCGGACCATATAGAGTTGTGGAACGTATGGGAGAAATTGCTTACAAGCTGGAATTGCCCGAAGGATTGTCTGGAGTACATAATGTATTTCACATTTCCCAGTTGAAGAAGTGCCACGCGGAGATGGCTGAAATACCACTGAGAGATACTGTGCCACTGGAAGCGATTCAGTTGGAAAGTGATTTGACCTATGAGGAGAAACCAGTTAAGATTCTCGAGTATGCCAGCCGAGTTACCCGCAGCAAGGTTATCAAGTTTTGCAAAGTCCAGTGGAGTCACCACACGGAGGATGAAGCCACCTGGGAGCGAGAGGAAGATGTACGGAAGGACCACTCCCACCTGTTTTCTAGCCAACCCGAATCTCGAGGGCGAGATTCATCTTAAGGGGGGTAGGTTTGTAACATCCCAAATTTTCAATTTGGTTTGTTATACATAGATCATCATTGCATATCATGTTTTATTGCATTTTGACAAATCCTCGATAAATCCTAAGCAACTCAAGGACCCTCGGAGAGAGTTGGGGATTTTCTCGAGTTTTCATATTTGATTTTCATCAAATAATAAGACGAGGATTTTTGGTTTTAATTATTTTCTCTCCGGAAAAATATTTCATTTTAAAAATAAACGGGAGGAGAAAATATGACTTCTCCAAAACAATTGAAATACTGGAGGAAAAATGTTAGAATCTTTTATTGGAATTTATTCGGATTTTTTTTGCAATTTTTTTTGCATTAAAAATATTGCATGTTTTCAAAATATTTATTTTGTTTTAAAAAAAATGTTCACCCTATTCTAGATTTTCTAACAAGACGGGAAAAATTTATTTTATATTTTTCTGATTTTTATTTATTTTTCTACGAATTATTTTCCGAGGAACTTATTTTAAAAAAAAACTGCGCGACGCCCGACCGGGCCGAAGCCCAGCCGAGCGCCGGCCCGCCCGTGCCCTCTCCTTCCTCCGCACGGGATCCGCCGCGCCGCCGGAGTCCGCCATGGCCACGGGACCGAGCCGCCCCGGAGCTTGCCCCCTCCTCCAAGCTTGCTACCCCCCCCTCATATACCCCCCCTCTCTCTCTTCCCCTCAACCCGCCGCCGCCGCACTCATCCCGCCGCCGCCGCCGCACTTGCCAGGCGCCGCCGCCGCCGGAAGCTGCCGCCGCCCCTCGCCCTCGCCCGCACCCCCGCACCCCCGCACCCCGCGCCCCGCCGAAGCCCTCGCCGGAGCCGCCCCGACGAGGTACTGCCGCTGCCCCGTTCGTCGTTGCCGGTTTTCTTCTAAAAAAACCCTTCGTTTAAAAAAAAACCCTAGATCGGTTTTTTTTCGGTTTTATTATTTTGCGAGCGTTCACCGAACCGTTCGTTTTAACGAACGCGTTCGTCGGTTTTTCTCTGTTAATGAACGTCCGTTCTCTAACCGTTCGTCCGTTTTTCTTTTTCGTCGGATTTTTTCTGCGATTATCTCAGATTCGATTTCTGATCGAATTTTTGATTCTGTTTAACTTCTCGCTCGTTTATCGGAATCAGGCGATTCAAGCGCCTAGTGTTTCGTCTCGAAATTCTCTTTCCGTTTAACCTACCCAAACAAGTTTTTGCTACAGTAAAATTTGACCTAGATCCAGATTAGTAAACGAAGTTTCTTTCTTTCGCCGTTTGACTTTCGTTGCTTCTTTCGAGTTGATTCTTTTTGCAAACCGGAGTTCTTAAGTTGAACTTTCTGGTTGGATCTTTCATTCGAGTTTTACCTGTGCATTAGATGAGTACTGATTGTATGCTTGTTTGTTTGCGATAGAGTACCCGGAGTGTGCCGCTTGTTACTTCGAATCGCTAGGTTTCGCGGATCATCAGCAAGGTAAGTAACACTTTGATCATATACCTTCCATACCCAGTTTTATTGCATTAGATCTATTCCTCAAACATTGCATGACTAGGATCTAATTAAATTGTGGGTATTGGGAAGTAGTTGAGGTAGAACCTATTACCTGTTTTATTATCAAACCCTTGGGAGTTACTTCTACGTTTGCTATTATTATTGCCATGCTATGCTCGTAGACGTGGATTGGGTTTGAGAGATTTCCATGACAGATGTGAGATTGTTAATTAATGGTTTACTTAAGGTGGCAACTAAAACTCACATCTGGGTGGATTGAGGTACCTGGGTATTCCAGGATTGCCTGTTTTTCTTTTGGACCGCCACCCAGGTTCAAAGGGATCATGAGATTATTCATGCTAGAAACTTCCGTGTGCAGCCGCAAGCTATTATGGGCTCTAGCATAGTTGACTAAGTTGTGTGAACTCTTACAGTGGTAGACTAGCAGATGTAGGGGAAAGTAGGTGTAACTGTCTACCCATACGTAAGGTGCAAACACTTCTGAAAGACTGTGTCTCGGTCATCCGTTTCTCAAACATCATGTAGTGCGAGAATCAAGCGCAGGCGATCGAGTCTTGTGGGGAAAAGTGCGCAAACCTCTGCAGAGTGTACAAACTAATCATGGTTAGCCGTGTCCCCGGTTATGGACAACTTGAGTATCTAGTACTTGGATTATCATGTGAATCTCATCACTATGTTACTATTAATTTATTTTGTTGGGTTATTGATGACATTTAATTGGGATTGAGATGCTGTCAACCATCTCAATGTTTCACAACCACCATGATAGTTAAATAAAAATTATTCCTTTGAGGTAGGATAAAATTGGCTTTTCGCAAAATTGTAACCATAGAGCTTTCCACCAGCCATATATGCATATAGTATAGCATTGTTATCGTTCATTATTCTCTATGTGTTACATTGCCAGCATATTCTATGTGCTGACCCGTTTTCGGGCTGCAACGTTTCATGTTGCAGACTTTTCAGACGACGAGTAAGGTGCCTTAGGTCGTGGTCTTATACTCAGTGATGCCGCTGGAGTTGATGGACTCACTTATCTTCCAAGTCTTCCGCTGTTATCATTATTAGATGGCCTTAAGCCATGTTTATCATACTTGATCTCTTCGGAGATATTCGATGTAATAAGTGTGTGATTGCTACTCTGTTATAAATCCTCCGTTTGTACTGTGCGTGTCAGCATTACTGATCCAGGGATGACACTGGTGCACAGCAGCACAGACCATTTGAGGTCTGGTCGCTACAAGGAAGCTTGCATTGATGGAGTGTACTCTTCTCCTTGTGCTTCCTTTTTGTTTATGGCAACTTGTTTTGGATATGTATGTATATATGGATATGTTGTTGGAAACTTGTTTTGGATATGTATGTATATATGGATATGTTGTTGGAAACTTGTTTTGGATATGTATGTATATATGGATATGTTGTTGGAAACTTCTTGTTGAAAATCATTGTATGTTGGATATGTTGTTGGAAACTTGTATGTTTTTTATGTTGTTGGAAACTTATTGTTGGTATGCTTGTTGAAATTATTTTCAAATGTGTGTGTATATATATGTGAAATTCTGTCATATTGAATGAATTTAAGAAAAAAATAGGGGCTATACAGGCACTTTGCCATCAGCCAGTAGACGGCAAAGCTGCCACGTGGCAGCTACCTGTGCAACCTGGGGGCACTGGGCTGGCCTATATGGTTGCTTTGCCGTCTGCTGGCAGATGGCAAAGAACTTTGAATCTTTGCCATCTGCCAGCAGACGGCAAAGCATGTCATTAACCCCTTTACAGCCCTAAGCTGCCACATGTGCCGTCCAGGTCCTTTGCCATCCGCCAGCAGACGGCAAAGAGCCCTTTGCCGTAGCTTATTCACCCGGACCTATTGCTGTCTGCTGGCGGACGGCAAAGTGCCCGATTCCTATAGTGCCCCAGGTGCTGCTCTGGCCCATTTGTGGTCTTCTGGTCCATAAAAAATCCACAAAAAGTTTCACGGTGTTTGGACTCCGTTTGATATTGATTTCCTGCGATGTAAAAAAAGGCAAAAAACAGCAATTGGCACTAGGCACTGGGTCAATAGGTTAGTCCCAAAAAATGATATAAAGTTGCTATAAAATGATTGTAAAACATCCAAGAATGATAATATAACAGCATGAATACTTCAGAAATTATAGATACGTTGGAGACGTATCACACATGGAACAGGTCATGCTTCCCTGCCATCAATGTCTAATTAACCTGTCAGCAGTGAGGACTCTCTCGTGCGATAGTAGCCAACAGAAAAAATTGACCTTGTTCTCGGCCAAAGCCCTCCGCAAAGTTTGAGGGCATGTGCGTGAGAATGAACAGGAAAACATGCCCCTATACTCCAAGCATGCTGAGTACACCCCATCCACCATCCAACGCCAAGAGACAGAATCTTGGCCCGTGTTGGGGATTTGAACCTCCCCGATCAGCATCCATAGATTAACAAACTCATGCACAAGCTCAATGCAATTGACTGGGCGAAGAGAGGTGATCCATCTATTTCCCAACAACGCTGAGCAAATGCTGATTTTCTTCCTTGCGACTTAACTAAAAAGGCCCGGTGTGATCTCCTGCAGATCCTAACCCTGCAGCCACCTAGAGCACCAGAAAATGGAAGTCTTGCCATCACCCAAAGTGATCACCGTGGAAGCTACGAAAAGAGATTGCTCGCTAGTTGAAAGAGGTAAGGCCAATCCATGCCAAGGCTTGGAGTGATTCGTCCACTTAAGCCAGAGCCACTTTAACCTGAGCGACAAGCTGAACATCTTGATGTTCTTAATCCCAAGGCCACCGAGAGACTTGGGGCGGTAACCCCGCCTCCAATTCACCTGGCAGTGGCCTCCTTTGCAATAATCCGCACCTTCCAGAGGAAGGACCAAATGATCTTGTTGATCCTGGGAATAAGCCACTTTGAAGGTGCAAACACCAAGAGAAAATATACCAAGCATGGCATCAGCACCACATTGATCAATGCAAGCCGTCCAAGCCTGTAAACCAGCCTCCCTTCAAGCCAGCGGCATGAGAACCAACCATGTCCAAGATGAACTGTGTGTCAGCTAGGCATAGCCGGTGAAGATGTAGTGGAAGGCCCAGGTATTTGCTGGGGAAGGACATTAGCTTCTCGGCCAACAAGCCAAGCAACGCCTCAAGATCGACCTCGTGACAAGCAATAGGAAAAATCTTAGTTTTTGAGGTGTTGGCGATCAGCCCCATGGCATTCCCAAAGACCTATAGTATCGCCTGGGCGACAAACAATTCATGTTGCACCGGCTTGATGAAAACTGCCGCGTCATCGGTGCATAAGGATACCCGTAGCTTGCTGTAGAGGACGTTATTGGAGATAGAATGCCGACACCAGTTGCCCGATCGAAGAGGTGCTATAAAGGATCAATCTCGATGATGAATAGCATTGGAGAGAGCGGGTCTCCCTGTGTGAGTCCTTTCCGATGCCAAAACCTATTTTTGGTCTTAGCATTGAAGATCACATGGGAAGAAAAGAAAGACCACATGGAAATCAATTCCCGCCAATGCGGCCCAAAACCTAAAACCTGAAGCAACTCTAGAATGTAGCCCCACTTGACAGAATCAAAAGCCTTTCTTGAACTTCTTCTTGGGCGGATAAGACCAATCAAAGTTCTGCTGGAATTCCATCTCTACAAGTTCTTCCACTGGTACAGCGAGGTGCTATACAAACGGTTTTTAACCCCTTTCCGCGACGGCGTTCGGAACCGTCGGCATGTGAGTGACTGCGATAGGGGGGGTCCTTCCCACACGACCCAGAAACTGTCGGGGATAGGGAGCCTCGATGCATATAAAGTACTCCCTACTCGTTTGTGCTCGGATGCCATCAGAGTAAGTATTCTCTGGTGCTACGTTTATGATGCACGACCCATCACAAATAGTTCATGATTATAGAAGTAGACAATCACACACATTTACTTTTCCTCGTCAGTGTGCGATTTGATGCAAGAGCGCACACAGTTGACGCTATAAAACTATAAGCGAAGCTTGAATACATCCCACATGATTCATCCGTCGTACCCGCGTCAGATGATCGACCTATCGCAGATGTTCTTCTATGACCAAACGTTTGCGATGTGCACAACATCACAAACAGCCCATAATTGCGAAGCTTGTGTGATAAGGTGACTACCGCAAACATTTAATAAGAAAGAACTGTGTGCGATGCTGTTGTTAATCGCACACGTATTTCCTTGGCTGGTCGTGTGTGCAGTAGAGATTGATCACACACGTAGTTAGGGGTGGGCATAAAAACCGAGGACCGAAGCCGAAATAACCAGAACCGAAGCCGAGAAAACTGAGCACCGAAGCTTGGGTTGTTTGTTCGGTTGGCAAACTACAGAAACCGAAATTGTTTCGTTGAACTTGGTACTTGGCGTCTATTGACCGAACCCCCGAATTAACCGAGATGGTGTACCGTATTAAAGCCTAGCACACAAAGTCCAATAGCCTGTCAATGTTAATGCCATCCAATAAACACACACGTTTTCCCTGGCCTTTTCTCAGCCACAAACACCCGCAGGCCCTCGTCTTATCCTAGCATTCTCTAGAGGGTTCCAAACACACAGGTTACACAGCGCCGCCGCCCTCCATCTCGATCCCCATCTTGTAATACCAGCAGGGGCCGGCTGCGCGCCTGTCCTGCGCGGTGGCAGCAGGCGGCGCCCATGGCTCCCGCGCAGCGGCGGCCGCGGCGCTATCTCTCCCACGCGGTCTTGGGCTCATAGCATCACTCCTTCACAGCCGGCTATCCGCTTCTGATGATAGGTGTTTCCTCGTAGCATTCCTCTCATGCAATGTATGTTACACATGTTCCGATTGATTCATTTTCGGTTGTTCATATTTTCTTGGCCAAGATTTGATTCCCGATTTCCTCCTCGCTAGCTAATATCGGGTTATTCGGTTGTAACCGAGAACCGAACCGAATTCTCAGAGGACCGAAGCCTCGGTCACTGATTTCTTTGAAGACCGATCGGTCAGCTAAATAAGAAAACCGAATTTGAAAATAAACTGAGGCACCGAACCGAAGTGCTCGGTCTAACCGAATGCCCAGTCCTACACGTAGTGGATCCTAGAAACGTGTCTGATCTCCACGTCTATCACAGACGTTTCACTTTCCCAAACTGTGTGCAGTGTTATCCCTAATTAATCCCCAATTAATATCTAATTAATCCCTAATTTAAAAATCACATGTTTTAAATTTAAAAGTAGGCAATCACTTATTTTATATCCAACCATGTTTATTACAAATATAGGTTCAACCACGAATGCATAATTCGATGCACAGGTACATATACCGAAGAACTACAGAAGCACCAAGTAAAGAATGATGAACCACAGTTGTACTAAAGACTGTAAAGAGAGAGGCGGAAGGCATTCTGGTTGCTGGAGAAGGTGAAATGGAATGCCCATATTGTGCCGTCCTCCATGCGTAATGCGCGCATGACTCTAGGCCAACCCCTTGTGATAGCTGCCCGTCCATCCTTCACTCTCTTGATTAGGACTTCTCGATGCTCATTGTAGTCTGGATGAAATACTTTAACCTTCATTGCGTGTCCACCAATTATGTACTTTGCGAGGTAATCTTGAGTGAACTACTTCGGGAACCACTGCGAACGAAAAAGATTCAGACATTGTTGTCTAACAACTCATTATGGGCAGTAAAAAGAGAAGGGTGCAGAGTTTGTAGTTACCATCCTACAGCTCACTGTTGTGTTGGATAGAGCATAAACAAATAATTTTCTTGCCACCATTCGTATCTTTTTGCTAATAATCCTTCGCAGTTTCCTCACTTGATGCGTGTTCATGAATATCTCATTACCCCATACGCAAAAAGGGTAGATGCGTGGATCCTTGCCAAGGGCATATGTACCTAAGAGCAACAAGTCAATATTAGAAGCTAACAAGTGTCAAGGCCTGGATCTATATGCACTACATTATGGAACGACAAGGGGAGTACGAGCCGAGGGATGAAACTAACCTCAGCGGAAAATGGTGGCCGCTCCTGTTGTTGTCCTGCATAAGTAGTGGAAAGGCATGAGAAGTACAACAACCTTAACATCAAACAAATATAGAAAAGGTAAAAAACATCATCTCCAAATGATAGCTTGAATGTGTTGGTTTCAGCATGCTGTTAAAGCAGATATAAAATGAAAGGCAATGTTATCGACAATAGGCTTAACATCCATCAAATGTTGCAATTCAAACTGGTATTGTTGAAAATGAATAGAACCCAGGTAATGCTTAAACATCACACTGGATAAATGTGTAAAACTGAAATAAAGGGCATGTGTTAACTACACCAGGCATAACTAGAACCAAATATAGCCGTTCAAACTGGTATTGATGCAGTCGAGCGGCACAGTTCCGATTTGCACATAATGAATATCACATTGTGAATGACTGAAATAAGCAAGGCATAAATGATCAATATAACAACCAACTATAGCCATTGAAAACTGGACAGAGTCTCACCGCAACCAACCTAACAAGCAAATACAGATAAATAGGGCATATGCTTGAAAACTGGACAAATGCTCTGTGTAACCAACCTAACAAGAAAATACAAATAAACAAGGCATTTGCTTGAAAACTGGACAAATGCTCACTGCAACCAACCTAAGAACCAAATACATATAAACAAGGCATCTGCTCGATAACTGGAAAAATCCTCACTGCAACCAACCTAACAACTAAATACAGATAAACAAGGCATCTACTCACTATAAACAACCAAATATAGCCATTCGTGAAACTGAAGTGGACAATTCATACTTAAACATCACATAGCCCTATTGAACAATACATTTTTGCATAACTGAAATAATTAAACACGACACAGTTAAAGCACCGCACGACAAATGCTACTACAACAAAGGGTACGGGTTGGCAAGCTAGAAAAGGTAAGATTTGCTGATAGGATGTTGCCTCACATGTCATGGACAGGATCCTTCCAGTTGGAAGAGCACAGACCCGTGGTGCGCTCTCTGATGTCACAGATGGGTTGTTTCACCTTGGAAGAACCTTTGTGGGTGCCCTCCTCGTGGTCGATGAGATCTGACTTAGCAATTGAGGATCCCAAGCCGCCGCCGTAGAACATGTCCTTCAGAAATGACAAAATGGGCTCGATGGCGTACAAGGATCGCAAATCCTTGACCGCTTGGCAGAGGAGATCAGTGGCAGGGCCGTCGAATAGATCGACGGCAGTTGAACCAGAGGGGTTGGGGATGGACCACTTAACCTGTGACATGGCCCACATGAAGCCATCGTTATCGACGAGCTTGATGTCGTAGCCAGCTTTCCCGAGATATAGTAATACGCTAGCCCGCTAACATGAAGCCTTCGGCATGGCAACGCAGTCAACATCTTTGCTGGCTTTCGCGGCGATGTGTTGCTCCGGGATCGACAGGTCGGGGCGAACGGCGGCCACCTCGCCAACGTCCACCGGAGAGGCCTTGATAAACCTCTTCTTGGCCGAACGCTCGTCGGGCTCCCCGAGATACGTGGTCGAGCTTAGGCTGCGACATTCTGGAGCAAGGGATATGGATCTGGTGGGGAGGGACACCGCAGGCCTCATCTAAAAACTCAGGGGAGTGGGGCGACGGTATGGGAACCGCTGGGTAACCTGAACTTTATTATCTAAGCTAGGAGGAACGTGCAGATCGGTAGGGGTTGGCGGTGGCACCAGCAGCGGCGAGCTAGGGTTTGAGGGGGGAGGGGGCCGGATGGGGGACTGTGAAGGGGGTGGTGTTTGAGGATACGCCGCGGCTACTGAAAATTTTAGTAATGGTGGGTGGAGATGGTGGTGGATAATGGAGGGCGACCATTCAAATTCCTCGGCTACTGCAATTTTACTATAAGGACGGTGCTGGAGGAGTGTGGGCGACGGTTGAAGTACGACGACTACTAAAATTTGGGTAAAGGAATTGATGCGGGGTGGGAGTACCCAAGATCGCGCACAACCCAATAAGAATATGCGTGTATGATAATAAGGAAAAGTGGCGGAACCGCCGATTTTTGCAACGCTCAAGGCGGGTAGTTTGTTTCTAGATTTATAGCTAGCTGGTCTATTGCACACGGTTCGTCCTAATTTCTAAATAAACTACCCGCCTTTAGCTTGCGCAGGTGGTGATTTTACAGCGCACTTGCATCACACATGGTTAAGCCAGTACCTCCACCCTTCGCTCACGCTTGCGCAGTCGTGGTGATTTTACAGCGCACTTGCATCGCACACGGTTGAGCCAGTACCTCCACCTTTGCTCACGCTTGCGCAGTCGTGGTGATTCACATCACACTTGCATCACACATGGTTAAGACATTATACCCATGTCCGTTGAGCGTCATCAGAGTCTTTGCAGCAAAAGAAAACGTTAGAGAGGGTCAGAAGACAGCCACACCAGCATGTGGCCCAAATATATATGAGTGAAAAGGGTTGTCTGTATTGTTCAAAATTCCAATGCACAACTTTGACCACGAGGGCCCACAGTTGGGCGCGTCGTCGAAGATCGATGAGAGGGGCCAGAAGTCAAGAACCACCTGGAAGTGGCCAAATATATGTAGGAATATTGGGTGTGATGTTTAAAACTTTAAATACACAATGCACAACTTTGGTGGCACCTGCCTCGCAAACCCGAAAGAACCCTTCGATATATCTATAATGACATAATGTCATAGCTAGCTAGGGTACTTGACCCACCACCTCCCACTTCGTGTCAGTGGGGCAGATGCACGTAATGACACTTTGGTCATACATGCATGTCGCCATGACCTACCATAAGACAGACCAGTGAACCCATCGTTTGGTCAAACGAAAACAGTTGTTGTCGATAAACCGCTTGGGCCAATAGATTGAACCATCATAAAAATCGCATGAGAGGGACCACAAAACCAGCACCTCTTGCATGTGGCCCAGAATGATGTACGTTGGAAGGGGTGATGTGTGTTTTCAATATAGAATAATGTACAATTTAGATGTGGTGCCTACCTCTCGATACAGACAACAACCATGAAGGCCAGGTAGTTAAGGACAAGATACGCAGGGTACGGTGTAGGTCAAACCCAGCAATCCGAGCATGTGGGAGGGAATCCTGACAACGCATGAGCTCGAGCTTTGGTTGAACGACATGTGACGGTGACCGACCCTAACACGAACTAGCTATGAGGAATCCATTCATGGCCAATACACACCCCTTGTTATCGGTCAACATGATGATATATATACACTCGGGGAGCCCACAGATATGCGTGTCGTCACAAAAAACCGCACAAGGGAGACATGGTCGATCTGAAGACCCCGTATACACTGGATGCGACCTGAAAATATGTATGGGTATGGTGGTGCGTGATGTGTTTAAATCCCGAATGCACAACTTAGATGGGCCATCAACTACATTACAAAACGAACACCGTACCCAACCCCAAGCCTGGTTCAATACGTACGATGTCGGTTTCCCAACTTTGAGGCAGCGGGGGGGGGGGGGGGTGTCGTCCAACGCATGCGCTCAAACTTTATTTGGTCTAGCCTGGCACACATAGCAATAGGAAACCATCATGGTCAAACCCTTCTCATTGTTGGGTCAAAGGGATAGATTGTGTGGGGCCCCCTCATTATCGGTGAAGGATAATATATATACCTCGGGGAGCCCACAGATATGTGCAGCGTCTATAAACCGCACAAGGGAGACATGCTCGATCAGAACACCCTGCCACCTATACCCTGCATGTGACCTGAAAAAGGTTTATATAATCGCCATGACAGGTCACTATAGAGTCAATCATTCTTGAACTTTTAGAGCAAAAAATAACCAATAAAAACATAGTCTACAAATTAGCAAAACAAGGATCCCAAGGTTTATATAATCGCCATGACAGGTCACTGTAGAGATATTTATCTCTTTATCTCTATAATGACCGTGTCATAGCATTTAAATGAAGCTTGAGATATGCAACTTCCCACCGGGTCACCCATCCTTGGACTACTCCAGCCCGAGCATGCTTAACTTCTGCATTCTATTCAACTAGGCTAGCCGATGGGAAGCCGCACCTTGTTGATAGGAATTGCCTCCTTGCCTTTAAGGTGTTTCACGCTGGTCACCCTATGGGACCTACTCCCTCCTATCACACACATTTGTGCTTTTAGAAACTGTGTGCAATATTTACATGGCCGGTGTGTTGCCGCCTAGCCTTCAATGAGCACTGACACTGGTAGCGGGAATACAATGGGAGAAGAGGCGGGAAACCGATGAGAGGAGTGCCGAGAAACGATAGCCTGTTTGGATATATAACAACATTAACATAGAAAACTTAGTAGAGAAGGAAATGTGAGCTACCACGACACATGCGCACAGTGCTTACCCATATAATGCATGTGCTGTGAAAAGGGCTGAGGATTGCCGTTCGATCTGGGAGCATCCAACGGTGCAGACGTACGATCCGTGGGGTTTGGGTTCTGGCCAATCAGAACGCATGACTCAGATCGCGTGCGCAGCAGGGGGAGGGGGGCATCGGCCACGGTTTGATAGGCACACAGCTTTCATGAGTGAACCATGTGCTATTTGAAAACATTTCGTGAGAAGAATCTCGGTTTTTAAATCCCCGTAAATCCAAAACTCACCCGAAAATCGTGAAACTTGGCATGGTGTCACGACATGGCACATATATGTCGAGGAATTTTTTTGTCCATTTTGGCGCAAGTTTTATTACAAGCCTCTTACAAACCGGAGCTTCTCTCAAAGAAGCCTCGTGGTTCCGACAGGGAAACGTGTCCCCCTTGTGGGCAAAATGATAATCACTGCCTCTTTTCGCCTTCTATTTTCTTCTACGGGCAACATGGAACGATAGGATATCCGTGCTGAAATTTAAACTTATTCGGGGTTCGTTTGGCCTTTTTATACACTAATTGAGTTTCCTAGGCATTTAATGTCCATAATTCAAATCTGAACTACAAATACATGCTCCAGTTCACCAAAATGGCTAGAAAAATTATACATGTGTCCTTGGGTGCATGTTTAGGTCCCATGTCGGGAATGGGAATGAATTACAACCGTATCGGCATCCTGGCTCGTCCTCAAACATTTGTAATACCGGTTTTTAAATCCCCATAAATCCAAAACTCACCAAAAAGTCATGAAAGTTGGCATGGTGTCACGTCATGGCACATATATGTCGTGGTAAAAACATTGTCCAATTTGGGCCAAGCTTTATTACAAACCTCTTACAAACCGGAGCTTCTCTCAAAGAAGCCTCATGGTTCTGATAGTGAAACGTGTTCCCCTTGTGGGCGAAACATAATGACTAGCTCTTTTCGCCTTGTGTTTTCTTCTACGGGCAACATGGAACGACAAGATATCCGTGCTGAAATTTAAACTTATTCAGGGTTCGTTTGGTCTTTTTATACACTAATTGAGTTTCCTAGGCATTTAATGTCCATAATTCAAATCTGAACTACAAATACATGCTCCAGTTCACCAAAATGGCTAGAAAAATTATACATATGTACTTGGGTGCATGTTTAGGTCCCATGTCTGAAATGTGAATGAATTAAAACCGTACCGGCGTCCTGGCTTGTCCTCAAACATTTGGAATCTTGGTTTTAAATCCCCATAAATCCAAAGCTCACCAGAAAGTCATCAAAGGTGGCATGGTGTCACATCATGGCACATATATGTCGTGGTAAAAACATTGTCCAATTTGGGCCAAGCTTTATTACAAACCTCTTACAAATCGGAGCCTGTCGCAAGAACCCTCGTGGTTTCGATAGGGAACCGTGTCCCCTTGTGGGCGAATTGATAATCGCTCCCTCTTCTAGCCTTGTATTTTGTTCTACACGCAACACGGAACAACGGGAGATTCGTGCTGAACTTTGAAATTATTCAGGGTTTGTTTGACCTTTTTTATTCATTAATTGAGTTTTCTAGGCATTTAATGTCCATAATTCAAATCCGAACTACAAATACATGCTCCAGTGCACCAAAATGGCTAGAAAAACATACATGTGTCCTTGGGATGCATGTTTAGGTCCCATGGAACAAATGGGAATGAATTCAACCGTCTCGATGTCCTGGCTTGGCCACAGACATTGCGAATCTCGGTTTTTAAATCTCTGTAAATCCAAAACTCACCAGGAAATCATGAAACTTGGCATGGTGTCACTACATGGCACATATATGTCATGGTAAAATAATTGTCCAATTTGGGCCAAGCTATATTACAAGCCTCTTACAAACTTAAGCTTCTTGCAACCCTCGTGGTTCCGGTAGGGAAACATGCCCCTCTTGTGGGCGAAATGATAATCGCTGCCACTTCTCGCCTTGAACTTTGTTTTCTACACACAACATAAAATAACAGGAGTGTCGTGCTGAAATTTGTAATTGTTCAGGGTTCGTTTGGCCATTGTATATATTAATTAAGTTTTCTAGGCATTTAATGTAGTCCATAATTAGAATTTGAACTACAAGCACATGCTCCAGTGAGGCAAAATGGGTGGGAAATCGTACATGTGTCATTGGGTGCATGTTTAGGTCTCATTCAAGGAATGGGAATGAATTACAGACTTCTTGTCGTCCTGAAACATTGAAAATCTCGGTTTTTAAATCCCAGTAAATTGAAAACTCACCCAAAAAACATGAAACTTGGCATGGTTTCATGACATGGCACATATATGTCGTGGTAAAAAAATCGTCCACTTTGAGACAAGGCGCACGTATTAATAGCCAACGAAGTCCTTTTAAAACAAATAGCTGACACGTTAATATCGCAAATGGTTGTATTATATGAACTGTGTGTTCCCGTAACCATTTAAGTGCGGCCACTACCTCTGCCAAAATTTAACCATACTCGGTGGCGTGCGTGCAGCTGTTTGATTAGACGGGACGAGCGCGAGAAGTCCGTCGTGCAGGCTCGACGGGACACGTGCGAGTAGTCCACCGCGCAGGCTCGACGGGATGTGTGCATCCTGTCCACCTCGTAGGCTCGATGAGACACGTGCGAGCAGCAAGGCCGCCCATGCTCACCGGGAAGCAAGCTCTTTGACCTCCATCCACCAGCCACCTGCCTCGCTCACAACTTCTCCATTAATGGGTTAATTAAAGCACATGGACGGAGGGTGTTTGCTTGTGATCCCATGGCAGCATTTGCTTTGTTCGTGTTTTCAACTCGTATTCCAGCCTAATTTAAATTGCCACATAGGGCAACGAATAATAGGACTATAAATAAAATGGCAACGGATAATACGATGACAAATTTACAATGGCGCGGATAATAATTGTCTTACATATTTCGGATAATTTAAAATGCCACATGCGGCAAAGCCCGAAAGACACGGGGGCAAGAGAAGAAGGAAATCATAGGCAATGATCTGGGTCGCTACTGTCTCTACTCGTCGATGAATTGCCAGGCGACGACATCCTCCATCTCCTTCTTCAATTCCTCACGACTTTGCTTGAAAGCAGCCAGGGATTCCTCCACCTCCTATTCGCCGTCGATCCGGAGCTTCCTCAAGTCACCCATCAGTTCCTCAATGACCGCTGTCAGTGTCATCCCCGAGGCACTACTCTGCTCATGCAGCATCTTCCAGCCGGCGGCCTCCTCCTCCTTCTCGGCGAGCGCCTTGAGGAGCTTTGCATTGTCACCCATGAGTTGCTCAACGAGGCTGGTCGCCTTGTCAATCGAGGCATCACTGATCTCGAGCAGCTTCATCAGCCATCGACCAGCTCCTGCTGCTTAATGAGGCCAGCGAGAATGTCGCCATCGCCGGCCAAGGACTTCAGCAACGCCAGCTTGTCGCGACCGCCGATGCGGCGAGTGCGCTTGTGAGAGCCCTCGCTTGCCCGTGAGAGCTCGTTCGAGGGCTCTGCGGCGCGCCGAGACATCTCCGCTGCGGCTGCCGCTTCGTGGCAGGACCTGTCTAGTGCTTCCGCGGCCTTGGTATTTGCTGCCTGGCTATATGTCCACCCGAAACTCCTCCTACCGATCATGGCGGAACGACTTGACAGGAAAGACCAGTTTTGTGGGTGATGAGGAGAGTAACTATGAAGTAATTTTTGAGTGGGTAGTTTTTATAGCTTGGTGCTAAGTGTGAACACATATTAGTTTGATAGGTGTGAACAGCTTTTCAATTACTTACTGCGTTGTAATCTGCAATGTGACGAGAAACAAGGTCAAAATTTATTGATGGTTCTGGGCCTACAAAGCCTGTTTCTGTTGTTCTGGCTCATCGCAAATAGTTCTTTTGGATCAACTGTATGCCATGCATCGGAAGCCCAAAACATGGTCCCGCATTCTCGGATGTATGTGTACGTGTCTGCCCACTATCACACACGGTCAAGATATCACCATCATGTCCTATGGATGCGTCGTCGCGCCTCCCACAGGGTGCCAGAAGGTTGACCACGTGGTTGCTCGCCGTTGAGGCAGCCGCGGCAGGCTCTGCTTGCGTCCTCCGCGTGTTTTGCTCGCCATTGAGGCGGCCGCAGCGCGCTCCGCTCTGGCGTCCCTACACGCGCTCTGCTCGCCGTTGAGGCGAATTTACAATAGCAATGGTTAATAAGTGTCTTACATATTCAGGATAATTTAAAATGCCACATGCGGCAAGGCCCAAAACACTCATGACCTACATATGCATACAATTGTAATAAAATATAGGCTAAAAGGCTGAGCTGGCGGCCTTCTGACGACGGTCTTCTTGGACTCCATGATCAGCATAGCACCCATGCGACCGTTCATTCCAAGTGTCCTGACCCGCCTCCACCTACGGAGCTGCTAGTGCTGGGAGGCTCTTGGGGCTGCTGGGCCTCTTCCAGAAGAGCCTATCAGCGTGCAATCGCGTGCATGATATCTCCGCGGAACCGCTCCATTTCCATGTCTCTGGCCTGGTAGCAAATTCCGTCCATCACCTGCATCCTCAAGATATCACATTAGCGATGTTCTGCTTCGTCGGGGACGTCAACTCCGCCAAGGATGCGCTCGAGCCTGGCCACCACATCGTCGAGATAGAGGTTGACACGGCCGCCACGGGCAATGATGAAGCCGCAGGCTGCCTATGTCTTGATTGAATCGCAGAGGTCCTCTGCCCATTCCTTGCGGGGCATCAGGCTCTCGATGAGCACTGGTGATGGCGGCTCTTCGGGTGGGTTGTCGATCATGCCGCCGAGCAGCTCTGGATCTTTTGCACGGTGGATGGCAAACTGCTCATCACACCTCCTCTGCAATATGTCGAATGTGCGCCCAAGGACTGTCACGCCGATAGCGCTACCGATGGGCGATGGTACCTGCATCGGCCGATGAAGCTCTTGCTCCCCGACCTGCCCCAGCTCGTTCTCCTTGCCGAAGATGTAACACAGGTAGGGGTCGATGTCGAAGCTTTGGTTGTTTCCTGGCATGCTTGGAATAACTAATGGTAGTTGGGTGAGGACTAGATCTGCGCAGAGTGTCACGACGGCGCGTTGCCGCCTAGGTTATATGCAGCAAGCCATTAGCTGGTGGCGGGAAACCGATGAGGGAAGAGGCATGGATTTTACAATTCACCCATGTGGAGTGCGGGAAGCATTCGCTGGAGCGCGGGAAGACTAAGTGGAGCACACACACAACCCGACTATCGTATGTGGTGCCACGTGTTAACATAAGGAAACGTATGTGTAACTTACTAATCATCGCACATGAGTACTCGCATAGGCATCATGTGCGATACTCCTAGCCACCGCAAGAAACTAGTTTGCATTCAAAGTTGTTTGTACGAACAGAATCGCACACGAACTAACTATAGTAACCTTATGTGTTATAATTTCTCATCGCAAACAGTTCATCTGAGTGGGCTGTTTGCTGCGTATCACACACATCTTGTTTACACAAACCGTTTGTGTTCTTTTGGCTCATCGCAAACAGTTCATCCATGTGAATTGTATGCCGCATATCACATACATCCTGTTAAGTTGAACCGTTTCTTTCTCTTCCCCAATTGGAAACATTTCGTCCGAGTGAACCGTATGCCGTATATCACACACACCTTGATCTGGCTGACCGTTTCTGTTGCATTCCCTAGTAGAACACAGTTCATCGGAGCAAACCGTATGTCATATATCGCACACACATTGATATGGCTGCCCGTTTCTAATGTTCTGCATCATTGCAAACAGTTCTTCTGGGTCAACTGCATGCCCAGCATCACACACATAACTAAAATCCAAACCGTGTTTGATATCTCCGCCATCACAAACGTTTGCATCTTTTTTGACGGTTTTTACATCCCCGTTTGCGTTTAGTGCATCACACATAGTTTTGTCAAAGGGTCTCTGATTGTAGTGTCGCGTTAGCAGCATCCTGCAGTAGTGTTCATCAGTCTTCAGATGAGATAGGATGGCCCAGGTTCTGTCAAATATCTCGTGGGCGTAGTAATGATATTTGTGAAATGAGTTATGAGTCACAGTCATATTTGCATGAATGGAAGCAAGCTGATGCTTAGTCAAGTTGTGGTCTCTGTCAACCTTCTGATGCAGGCTGATGAGGAGTTCTCGGTTAGTCATGACCTGAGATGCTTCAGGCTGTGGAATTTGCCCTGGGGCCTTTGCAGCAGTGTCCTGACTTGCAGTTTCATCACCAATTGACTATGAGGCAGGCAGGCAAAATTGTCCATCAAGGGGACGAATTCCCTCATCAACAACTGCCTTGCCTTTGCCAGGTACTAAAGATATTATACTTTGAAGAATTTCAACTTCTGGGAGAAAACTGAAATGATTCTGACAATCAGCCTTGTAATCGATTGAAGACCTGGATCTGATGAATCTCATAACCCATGGATCATAAGGCTTCAATTCGAATGGCGATTGTCCAACTATGACCAAAGTCCTCATGAAGAAATCATGGATGTTGATGGGAATCCCATGAATGATGTTGAACAACAGATTCTTCATGATGCCAACAACTTCTTCAATCTCAAAATTGTGGCCTTTGATAGGACTAAGGGTCTTGGCCATGATACGATAGATAGTGCAGGGCACATATAGAAAATCCTTCACCAGGAAGGTGGTTCTTGGAGCTTCTCCTTCAGCCAATGGTTTCATCAGAACTTGCATCATATGGTTTGGCAGCTCTGGATCTTCATAAGCTTTCCTTGCCTCTTCTTGGGGTGGATCCACTCGAAGAGCATGAAGTAATTCGTTAGTTGGTGCTTTGTAATGAGTGCCTTCATTCATCCAGTCCAGAGCCCAAGTATGAATGTCATCAACATTTCCTGTGAAGTGCAAGGTGGCATAGAATTAAAGAATTAGCTCTTCATTCCAGTCGCAGACATCAGAACAGAAGCTCAGCAACCCTACATCATGAAGAACATCCAAAACTAGTATGAAGCATGGATTTGACTCCATATCCACATAAGGAATGTGACAATGTGGGAAGATCTTGTTTTTGTCGAAGAGCAAATATGCATAGTAATTCATCTATGTCTTAGTCTAGAAGTGTAGACTCCTGATTTTGGCAGAGTCATAAGGTGGCTCGCCGATGAAGAAATTCTTCTCCTCGAAGAATTTGGTATTGTCAAACTGAATCCGCCTTGCTTTTGCCAATCTTGGACATTGAGAGCAAAGGCTGCAGATTTATCTTTTTGGGCCTCACATCAAAGATGGGCCTTGGAAAGCTAGTTGAGTCACTGGGATTAGTGACGGCCTTTGACTTGGCCACTTTTTCAGTGGTGGCGTTGGGTATTGTGTCAGTATCTGCTGAAGGAACTGACTCTTCACACTAAGGGAATGAATTCACAACATCAACTATCAGATCTTGTTGCGCCACTTCTTCAGCTAATGCAGTTGGAATTTCTTCAGTAATAGTTTGAAGAGGTGGTTGACATTCTTCAAAGCCATTGAGAATTTCTTCAGTTCTGGTAGGTGACTGGGGCACTTGCGTCTAAGGTGTGGTGATGGGCGAATTTGGGTGAAAGGCATCCCAGAATTCATCATAAATGACATGTGTTGTGGCACACAACCTCTTCAGTTTCTTCACTGCTCCCACAGGAAGCAGCAGTTTCTTCAGTCATCGGGATTGGCTGTGACTTCCGCGATGATACTAGATGAAGTGAAGCATTAGCTTCAACTTCAATTTATTCATCCACCTGCTCTATGGTAGCAGCAGAGTGGCTATCCTCTTCTTCATTTTCATCAGCATGAAGAATGACCTATTCCACCCCGTATGGAACAATTTGAAGATCATCAACAGTGCGAATAGGGGGCACTGATGAAATTGGTCTTGCATCAATTGGCACAACTGAAGACATTGAAGCCGTCTTCAGTTTGTTCACTCGTTCCGTGGCAGGAGGAGCCGAAGCTTTTCTCTTTTTAGCTTCCTTCTCGACTGCCTTTGTCTTCTTCTCTTCTGATGCAGAAGGAAGGGTGATAACCTTGACATATGAAGATTTTGGTGGTGCTACAACTGAGGAACTTGTTGGAGAAGTTTCTTCAGGCACGACTGATGCAGTCGCCCTGGCAGTTTCTTCAGGCGCGGCATCTTCAGTTGCCCTGGCTTTCTCTTGAGGAGGAGGAGATGGCACAGTCTCACTAGCCTAAGGGGAATGCTGGGAGCTGAAGAACTTGATGGAGGCGCAGTGCCAAGCTTGGAATCCTCCTACCTGTTGTGGTTCTCAACCACTTGATTGGTGGTAGTGACGAATCTATCATAAACGCCACAACAGTGATTGGCTTGACACTCTTATTCTTCAGACGGCTATTAGATTTGTGATTGCAAAGTAATCAGTTGTTGAGGAGATATAGTGAGCATGTTTTTACTCGGCTCCTTCTCCTTCTGCTATTGTTGTTTGCCTACAAGCTTGGCTTTGTGGCTGATGTCTACTACACAACTTATTCTTGTAGACTCGTGTTGGGCCTCCGAGCGCAGAGTTTTGTAGGACAGTAGCAATTTTCCCTCAAGTGGATGACCTAAGGTTTATCAATCCATGGTAGGCGTAGGATGAAGATGGTCTCTCTCAAACAACCCTGCAATCAAGTACAAGAAATCTCTTGTGTCTCCAACACACCCAATACAATGTCAAATTGTATAGGTGCACTAGTTCGGCGAAGAGATGGTGATACAAGCGTAGTATGGATAGTAGAAATATATTTTTATAATCTGAATAAATAATAACAGCAAGGTAGCAAGCAATAAAAGTGAGCACAAACGGTATTGCAATGCTTAAAAACAAGGCCTAGGGTTCATACTTTCACTAGTGTAATCTCTCAACAGTGCTAACATAATTGAGTCACATAAAAATCTCTCAATGTGCGACAAAGAATCACTCAAAAGTTCTTATCTAGCGGAGAACATAAGATGAAATTGTTTGTAGGGTACAAAATCACCTCAAAGTTATCCTTTTCGATCAATCTATTGAGCTATTCCTATAAGTGTCATGAATAGCCCTAGAGTTCGTACTAAAATAACACTATATGATACACATCAACCAACTCTAATGTCACGTAGATACTCCAATGTCACCACAAGTATTCGTGAGTCAATTATACGATACACATGAAACAACTTCAGATTCATAATATTCAATCCAACACAGAAAACTTCAAAGAGTGCCCCAAGATTTCTACCGGAAAAAGTACGACGGAAACGTGCATCAACCCCTATGCATAGATTACCCCAATGTCACCTTGGGAATTCGTGAGTTGAGTGCCAAAACATACATCAAGTGAATCAATATAATACCTGCTTCCTGCTACTGAGTTGGTTTATCCCTCCAAGCTTAAAGGGTGATGCAACACAAGAACGATAAGTGTTTTCCCTCAGTTATGAAACCAAGGTATCAATCCAGTAGGAGGGTTCACCCAAACTATGTAAGCAGTACCGTCACACAAATAACACAAACTTGCAACCCAACGCGTTAGAGGGGTTGGCAATCCCTCCTCGGTATTGAGGTAGATTAAATTGTATAATATTGGATAAATAGATCTAACAAAAACACAAAGTAAAAGAAGTAAAGAAAAAGTGCGGCAAGATATTTTAGGATTTTTGGATTAATAGATCTGAAAACAATATGATAGGAAATAGATCCAGGGGGCGTAGATTTCACTAGAGGCTCTTCTCAAGAAAATAACATACGGAGGGTAAACAAATTACTGTTGGGCAATTGATAGAAGAACAAATAATTATGATGATATCCAAGGCATTGATCATGTATATAGGCATCACGTCCAAGATTAGTAGGCCGACTCCTGCCTGCATCTACTACTATTACTCCACACATCGACCGCTATCCATCATGCATCTAGTGTATTAAGTTCATGGAGAAATGGAGTAATGCAATAAGAACGATGACATGATGTAGACAAGACCTATTCATGTAGGAATAGACCCCATGTTTTTATCCTTAATGGCAATGATACATGCGTGCCTCGCTACCCCTTCTGTCACTAAGAGAGGACACCGCAAGATCGAACCCATCACAAAGCACCTCTTCCCATTGCAAGGAAAATCAATCTAGTTGGCCAAACCAAACTAAAGTTCTGGAGATGAAATATGAGGCTACGGGGTCTCTCCCACCGAGCCTCTCCCACCTTGCGCCGGTGGCCACTCCGGCCCCGGCGGCCACTCTTCCTCTACCAGTGGCCACTCCGGCCCTGGTAGCCACCCCTCTCCTCAAGATGGTGCCCTTTGCTCTCAACTTTGATCGTGGGAAGAAGTTCCAAGCGGATATGAAGGCCAAGTTTGGTCACCCGGTGGTCTTCACTCCGGGTTTTCGTCAAAAGGAATTCACCATGGTGGTTTTATTTAGCCGTGCTTCCTCCAGGCTTAATGTGCACACAGTTAGTGTCTCTCTTCTAGCCATGTTTGGGGGTTATGCCCAAGGATTTCGTGTTCGCTTATTGAAGGATAGGTCTTACAAGTTCTTGGTTGCTTCAAAAGCAGTTGGTTTTGAGATTTATAATGCAGGTAAAATTGTTGAGAAGGATTTTGAGTTGGTTTTTAATCTTTGGAACTACGGTGGTCCGAATTGGCAACGGGAAGAAGCTTTATACTATGCTGAGCTTGACAATGAATGGACCTTGGTGGGTAGGTCCGACAAGGCCATTGTTCCTAACTTCGGTGATCACCGGAGCTATTCCGCGGTGGTCAGAGATGGTAGATCTATTTTTGAAAGATTATCGGGTCCCATTTAGGAGGGCTCCAATCAAGGACTTAACAACAATTCATTGCAAATTAATCCTGTTCAAACCAGGCCTCAGATGGAGCGCCAGGTCATGCAACGTTCATTTGCGCATAATCACATGGTATGCCATGCATGCGGGGCCAACGGTCACATGGCCCGATTCTGCACTACTCCTAATCTACCTGGCCTTTGGCCTTTTATTCATTTTGATTCTTTCCCGAGCCCACCTGAAGAGGCCTAGGCCGAAGGAGAGGTGGAGTCTTGGTTTCGTTGTCTTGGGCCGGCGGCACAGATTCGGCACGTGCCTTCATTTAAGGAGCTGGTCAAAGATTTTTTCCCAAACTTCCAGCCGAGACCATCGCTTGCCTCCTCGCATTCCACTTCACTTTCCTACTCCGCTGCCACCCCTGCTCCTGCTTCGAAAAGCTCGCCGCTGCTGCCATTGTTGTCAGACAGAGCTCCGGTCGCAGCCTTGCCGGAGTCGTCTTCGATGGCCAATATCCCCATAGACCCTGAGCCTTTCGTCCCGCACGGTTTTCAGATTCAGGTGATTGATGGGCGAAATGGGGTTTCTCACGCGATTGTCCCTCATCGTCCGAGACGACACGAAGAGTGGGCGATTGCCAGCATCAACCCGCATCCGAATGAGGTATTTTTTCCCAATGTTCGTGAGGTGCTAGAAGAGTTTCTTCAGGGAGTTGAGCATGTTGGTTTTAGAGAAATCCAGCCATGCCCTTTTGGAGAGGCATATGTTAAGTTCACGCATGTCAGAGATAGAGATAGGCTCATTCAGCAGGGTCCACATTCATTTGGCGATGTTTTTATCTCTTTTACGAAGCACAATCAAGGAAGAAATTGGCGTAGGGTTCATTTCAACAGAACTTGTTGGTTGCTATTTGTGGGGGTCCCTTTTGATTTCTGTAATTCAGAAGATATTGCTTCTGCGATATCCAAGTGGGGCAAGATCATTAGTTGGGAGAGAGAGGATGCCCTGAAGGGTAAGATCTTGGTTAAGGCTAGAGTTACAGAGCTTGGTGACATTCCAAAAAGTATAAGGTGGTCTGAAGGGGAACAATTTGAGGAGGAATCCTGGACCTGCTCTGTTGAAGTCCTTCTTGAAGAAATGATGGGTGGTGGGCCTGCCGATGAGGACCCCATTCCACCTGATGGTGTGGACCCACACCCTGTGCCTCAACATGCTAATGATTTCCCAGGTTTCCAACCACTGCCTAATCACAATATTCATGCTCCTAATGAAGACTGGGATGATTGGGAAGAACAAGCAGAGCAAGAGGAACACTGGGCTTTCCCACAACCAGCTCCCGTTCTTCCACAGCAGCCTCCAATTGTAATTCCAGCTCTGCCAGAAGATGGGGCTCCCAACAGTAGCATTACCACAACTATATCTCTATCTGATGGTTTACTTTCTCTGACTCACTCAGCCAGTGAAGAGGTCAACCAAGGTGTTCAAGTCCCTCCAATTGGTCAAGGGCTTCTTAACATTGCCATGGCATATAATGCAGTGGGCGAAGAGGACGATTTACCCAATGAAGATCATCTTCACCCACAGAATGTGGTCATGGAGCATGCTGTGGTGGTTCAGAATGTGGTTGTTGAACCACAAGAAAATTTGCCTCCAGTTCCCACAACAGATATGCTACCTGCTGTCAGAGACATTGAAGTTACTGGCACCTCTTTGCCTATCTTGGACATATACATGCAAAATGAGACTGTCCAGGATATCCCACCTACTGGAAACAGTTCAGAACCTTTTGCTGTTACTGGCAGTATTGCTGCTGAAGTAACTATCCCTGCAACTCAAGTTATTATTCCAGATATCAAGGTCAAGGCAGATGTTCCCATCCCTCATATTGGTTCCTCATCAGAAGTGAATACTAAAGGTAACTATGGGTCATTCTCTTTGCCAGGATCTCCTTCTATGCTTGACTTACATACATTGGCTCAAGATCATGCTTTACAAGTTACTGATGGCTCACATTTAATTTTTGAAGAAGGGCTAGACTTGTGGATTCAGCATTTTGCACCAGCAACCCAAGGAGCTGCACCCACTTTCAAAATTGATATTCCAGTAAGTTGGTTTAACTTCATAATCCATTTGCTGTGGACACCTGATAAGTTTGGCTGGACAATGCATTTGCTCAAATCTGATATATGGAAACTGTTAACTGCTAATTGTGAGCAAGAAGAAACTCTGCTTTTTCATATACCTGATGGATGTACCACTTCCCAGGCACCCACCTGCAAAGATTTCATCCTTGGACTGGGCAAGGAAAATGAAGGAGTCAGTCCTGCTGCTCATTCCTCCACTGGGGCAGGTAGTCCTCTTCAGCAAGTGTCTCCAAATAAAGTCCTGCCACTTGGAGAGGCTATCTCAAGAAAAAGGAGAGAGAAAGAACCTATGGTGGAAATTGAGGTAAGGAGGAGTGAAAGGATTAAAAAGGATAATAAAGGCTGAAGAAAATCATGTGATGCTAAATCTTGTTTGCCATGTAATGCTATACCTCCACTTATTCAGAATACAGTGGTTAAAAACCTGACTAAATCTTTCTGTAAGGTTGCTGAGGATGAACTACAGGAAAAGTTGTCCAAGAAACCTAAGAAGAAGGGGCAGGAGGAGGTGGCCAAGGTGTCCAAGGCCACAGGAGATGCAGTCAAGTCAAGGCCTGTGTGATGATGAGTCTTCAACAACAACCTGAGTTTAATAGCAGAATGATCTGCTGTTCTCTTTTGGGAAATAATTGTCATATGTATGCAGTGAACTGTAACCCTTGCAATTGCTGCACAATGGTTGTTTGCCCTGGGTGGCACCTTTTGTCTGTTATTTGTACTCTACTTAAATGTCAACTCTGGTATCTTACTGTGGGAGTGACTACTGCTTTATCTGTTATTGTGAAAGCTCTTGGATCTCATTACTGGTGGTTTTGGTTCTCTTGGTCACTTGTAGCTGTGAAATGCTGGAATGTAGCCTCATGCTGCATGTGCTCTGTTCTTTATGTGGATTACAATAACATTGTTGTTTGGGATAATCATCAGGGCTAGGCCCTACTGATCAACAGAACATAATTTTGGTCCTTAATGAATAATAACAAAACATGGAATATCCTAAACTGGAATGTGAGGGGTATTAATTCTTCAGATAAGTGGTTGGCTATTAGACAAAAAGTGGAAGAAAGTGCTGCTGGGATTGTGTGCTTGCAGGAAACTAAGAGAGAGAACTTTGATTTAGCCTATATTTGTAAAGTATGTCCTCAGAGATTTAATAAATTTGAATACTTACCTTCCATTGGGGCATCTGGTGGTATACTCACGGCTTGGAATGGAGCTTTATTCACTGGAGAATTAATGTTTCAAAACAAGTTTTCCTTATCCATCCAATTCACTTGTAGAACATCTTCCAAATGTTGGATCCTCACAAACATCTATGGTCCTTGCAATCATGAGGATAAAATTGAGTTCATTGATTGGTTTGGTAATATACAAATGCTCGATGATGTGGATTGGATTATCATGGGGGACTTTAACTTTATTAGAACACCAGAGGACAGAAATAAACCTGGAGGGGATGTTAATGAAATGCTTATGTTTAATGAGGCTATAAGTGAACTTGGTTTGATTGAACTCCCTCTAAAAGGCAGGCAGTTTAGCTGGAGTAACATGCAAGACAGCCCCCTCTTGGAGAAGTTAGACTGGTTTTTAACCTCTGCTGCTTGGATGACCAGCTATCCAGATACCGTGGCTCTTCCCATGGCTAAGCCAATTTCTGATCATCTTCCTTGCATGATAAAAATTGGCACAAATATCCCAAAATCCAAAGTGTTCAGATTTGAAAATTATTGGCTCAATCACAGTTCCTTTAAGTAGGTGGTTGAGGCTGCTTGGATTATTCCAGTAGGTCATATAGATTGTGCAAAGAAGATCAATGCAAAATTCAAAAATGTGAGAAGAGCACTTAAACTTTGGGCTAAAAACCTTGCCTGTCATAAGAAGAAAATTGCAGATCTAAATGACTGTATCTTTCTATGGGATATGATTGAGGAATACAGGGAACTTTCAGTGTTTGAGAATAATTGCAGGACCATGCTAAAGGATTTATTATTAACTATGCTCAATGATCAGAAGATTTACTGGAAGCAGAGAGGAAAAATTAAAGGAGTAAAGTTTGGAGATGAAAACACTAAATTCTTCCATACTAAAGCTTCTATTAATCACAGACACAATAAAATTGCAATGCTGTTGAACAAGGATCAAGTTGAAGTAACAGATCATGATGGAAAGGCTGCAATCCTATGGGAGGCTTTTAAAAATAGATTGGGGCAATCCAATGGACACTCCATGCACTTTGACCTAAATGATATGTATGAAAACATTGTGGACCCCCAAATCTTCATAGATCTGGAAAAACCTTTTTCTCAAGAAGAAATTGAAGATGTGGTTAAAAACCTGCCTGCAGATAAATCACCAGGGCCAGATGGATTCAATAATGAGTTTATCAAAAGTTGTTGGGATATTATTAAGACTGATGTCTTTGAACTTATATGGGCATTCCATGCTGGAAATGTAAATCTAGAGAGCATCAACTCCTCTTTCATCACTCTAGTGCCAAAAAAAGAAGTGCCACTTTCACCAAATGACTTCAGGCCAATTTCCTTGCTAAATGGAGTACTGAAAATCATTACAAAATTGCTGGCCAATAGAGTTATTCTGCAAATGGTGCATATTAATCAATATGGTTTCCTCAAAGATAGAGTGATTCAGGATTGCCTAGGATGGGCACATGAGTACATTCACCAATGCCATAAGTCTAGGGTGGAAATCTTAGTAATTAAATTGGATTTTGAGAAGGCCTTTGATACAATTGAGCATGCAGCAATCATTGATATTTTTAGAGCTAAAGGTTTTGGAGAGAAATGGATTTCACGGATGAAAGCTCTGTTCGCAACTGCATCATCTTCTGTATTACTGAATGGTGTGCCTGGGAAAATTTTTTACATAAGAAGAGGAGTAAGACAAGGGGACCCTTACTCTCCTTTAATATTTGAGCTGGCTGCTGATCTGTTGCAATCTATTCTTAACAAAGCCATGAGGTTAAACCTGATCACTGCTCCACTTCAAGTTAACTCTTGCCCTCACTTCCCAATTGTGCAATATGCAGATGACACCCTGGTGGTTATGCAAGCTGATTCTAGGCAGTTGTTCTGTTTAAAGGCACTTCTCAATACTTTTGCTACAGAAACTGGGCTCAAAGTGAATTATGGGAAGTCAATCATGGTACCTTTGAACATTGCTGAAGACAGGGTAGAAATATTTACAAACACCTTGCAGTGTGCTAGAGGACACTTCCTCTTTACTTACCTTGGTCTCCCCTTGGGTATATACAAACCAACTGTTGAGCAATGCCTCCCCCTAGTTAATAGGATTGCCAAAAGATTGGCTGGTATTTCTATCTTCATGACCCAAGCTGGAAAATTACTTCTAGTCAAGTCAGTGATGACATCATTATCAGTTTTCTTCATGTGTTGTCTGGACATACCTATTACAATAAAGAAACAGATCATCAAGTATTTGAGACACTGTCTTTGGAGAGGCCCTGATATGGAGGACAGAAGACCTGCTTTGGTGGCTTGGCACACTGTGTGTAGACCCAAAGACCAGGGAGGATTAGGAGTTCTAGATATCTTCACACACAACAAAACCCTGCTCATGAAGAACCTCCACAAATTCTTCAACAGACATGACATTCCTTGGGTCAACCTGATTTGGGAAACTTACTATAGTGATGGGAAATTACCAGGGGGCAATATGGTAGGATCATTCTGGTGGAAGTCCAACTTAGCTCTCATTGATCAGTACAAAGCTATTGCTAGATGTAATGTGGGAGATGGTGTCAGTGCATTCTTTTGGGATGATCTATGGAACCAAACAATACTTAAATACCAATTCCCCCACTTATTCTCTTTTGTCAGAAATCCTCAACTGAATATTCAACGAGTGCTGCAGACTGAATACTTGCATGATCTCTTCTATCTCCCTTTGACAATAGAAGCATATGAGGAATTCTTACAAATGGAAGACATTTGCATTTCCATGAGACAATCTGAATACTTAGACACATTGGACACATGGAGTTACATTTGGGGGACTGAACACTATTCATCCATCAAAGCATATAAAGTTTTAATTGGACACAAGCAGACCCATCCACACTTCAACTGGATCTGGCAGAGTTCCTGTCAGCCAAAGCATAAAGTATTCTTCTGGCAACTACTCCATGATCGAGTCAACACAAGAAATTTACTAAGAAGAAATAATTTTGTGTTGGAGGTTGTCAACAAGAAGAAACACTGCATCATCTTTTTTGGGGTTGCCAATTTGTTCAACAATGCTGGGACTTCATATGTCCAACAAGAACACCAAACCTGTCTGTGTTAGAAGCATTTCAAGACCTTAAAGACAAGCTAAGGTATCCATTTTACATGGAGATCATCATTCTTGGAGCATGGGCCATCTGGATAACAAGAAATAATAAGATTTTCGAAAACATTGCCCCTTCATTTCAAGGCTGGAGGTTCACATTTCTGGAGGAACTAAAGCTCTTAAAGTTTAGGATGAGGAATAAGCATGAGAGGCAATTTTCTGTTTGGCTTGAAGGCCTTTTGTAATTTCTCTGTTTGTAGGCTAGTAGGCTTTTTGTTTTTTCTTTCTTTTCTTTTCTTTCTCCTAGATTCTAGTTTCTTTTCTTCTTAAGGCTTACCTCAAGCCTTTTCAGACTACTTGTTACTTTGCTCTCTTAATTTATAAAAATTGCAGTGGGGTCTTACCCTACTGTTTATAGTCAAAAAAATGAGGCTACAATAATCATGCATATAAGAGATCAAAGAAGACTCAAATAATATTTCTAGATAGATTTGATCATAAACTCACAATTCATCGGATCCCAACAAACACACCGCATAAAAGAGTTACATCAAATAGATCTCTAAGAACGTTGAGGAGAACATTGTATTGAGAATCAAAAAGAGATAAGAAGCCATCTAGCTACTGCCTCCGGACCCGTAGGTCTGTGGTAACTATTCATGCATCATCGGAGCGGCAAGGGTGTTGATGAAGAACCCCTCTGTTATCATTGACCCCTCCGGCAAGGTTCCGGAAAAGGCCTCTAGATTGGATCTCGTGGTTATGGAAATTGCGGTGGTGGAAACTTTGATCTCTCTGCTCCCCCGGGGTTTTCAGGATTTTAGAGTATTTATAGAGTTGATAGGCGGTGGAGAGGGGGCCTGTGGGCCCCACTACCCACAAGGGCGTGCCAGGGGCCTCTGGCGCGCCCTGGTGCCTTGTGGTCCCCATGGGCATCCCCTCGGGCACTTCCTTGGCTCCCAAGTTGTCTTCTGTCCATAAAAACATCACCAAAAAGTTTCGTACCATTTGGACTTCGTTTGGTACTGATATTCTGCGAAGTAAAAATCAAGCAAAAAATAGCAATTGGCACTGGGCACTATGTCAATAGGTTAGTCCCCAAAAATAATATGAAGTTGCTATAAAATGAATATAAAACATCCAAGATTGATAATATAACAGCATGGAACAATAAAAAAATTATAGATACGTTGGAGACGTATCAGCATCCCCAAGCTTAATTCCTGCTCGTCCTCGAGTAGGTAAATGATAAAAATAATTTTTTTGATGTGGAATGCTGCCTAACATGTTCATATCATAAACTTTTCTTTGTAGCATGGACATTTAGACTTTTAGATGATTCAAAACAATAGTCTATATTTGACATGAAGACATCAATACTCAAGCATATCAACAAGCAACCTTATCATTCAAAATATCAATGCTAAAGAAAGCTATCTCTATCCCATTATGCTCAATCATTGACCCATTCATGAAACACACTCAAATATTAACTATGCCGAATGCACAAGCATGATAATAGTGTTCCCTAGTTGGTGCTTTATAAGAGAAGATGGAGGCTCGATAAAAATAAAAATTGCATAAAGTAAATAGATAGGCCCTTCGCAAAGGGAAGAAGAGATTTGTGGAGGTGCCAGAGCTCAAACCTTAAATTGTGAGATAAAATTATTTTGAGAGGGGGGCCGTGGGCCCACTACCCACCAGGGCATGCCAGGGCCTCTGGCGCGCCCTAGTGCCTTGTGGGCCCCATGAGCCTCCCCTCGGGCACTACCTTGGCTCCCGAGTTGTCTTGTGTTCAGAAAAAATTACCAAAAAGTTTCGTGGCATTTGGACTTCGTTTGGTACTGATATTCTGCGAAGTAAAAAACAAGCAAAAAAACAGCAACTGGCACTCGGCACTATGTCAATAGGTTAGTCCCAAAAAATGATGTAAAGTTGCTATAAAATGAATATAAAACAACCAAGATTGATAATATATCAGCATGGAACAATAAAAATTATAGATACGTTGGAGACGTACCAATACGCCATTGTCACCACGGGTATTCATATGCAAGACATACATCAAGTGTTATCAAATCCATAGAAGCATTCAATCTGATAATAGTGAAACCTCAGAGGTAAAAACTCAATTCATCACAACAAGATAGAGAGGGGGAAAACACCATATGATCCAACTGTATTAACAAAGCTCGCGGTACATCAAGATCGTGCCAAATCAAGAACATGAGAGAGAGAGAGAGATCAAACACATAGCTACTAGTACATACCCCTAGCCTCGAGGGTAAAATACTCCTTCCTCATCATGGTGGCCGTCGGGATGATGAAGATGGCCCCCGGTGATGATTTCCCCCTCCGGCAGGGTGCCGGAACAGGGCTCCAGATGGTATTTCGAAGGTACACAGGCGTACGGTGATACATCTCCAATGTATCTATAATTTTTTATTGTTCCATGCTATTAAATTATCTGTTTTGGATGTTTTATATGCATTAATATGCTATTTTATATTATTTTTGGGACTAACTTATTAACCTAGAGCCTAGTGCCAGTTTCTGTTTTTCCTTGTTTTTGAGTTTCGCAGAAAAGGAATATCAAACGGACTCCAAACGGAATAAAACTTTACGATGATTTTTCTTGGACTAGAAGACACCCGTAGGACTTGAGAACCAAGTCAAGAGAGTCCTGAGGCGACGGAAAGGGTGCAGGGCGTGCCCCCCTGCCTTGTGGGTCCCTCATGTTGGGTTCTACCGTAGGGTGCGTCGACTGCAAATTAAAATTTTCCTACGCGCAGAACAACAGGAACATGCTACGGGAGATGGATCACAGTTTGTTACCACTAGACGCGCAGTGCCGTGCAGCGGAAGAAGAGTTGGGGCAGCGTGTCCACGTGGATCGTCTCCTCCTCGTCCGATCTCCCTCGAATAGCCGGTCACCGGATCCCACGTACAAGTTCGCCGGAGCGGCGCAGATGCACCGCCTCTAACGGTATCCGCGCGTGCAGGAGGAACACCATGTGGCGGACTGCTAGGTCCGATCACACAGTCGGCGGCGAGTGGAGGTGTCTATTCGCAACACATGCAAACCCTAGTGACAGTGCCGAAGCGATCAACCGCATGAGTGTGCTGGACCTCCACTTTATATAGGCGTCCATCGCGGGCTCAACACTTGGGCCTCGCACGGACCCTAAAGCCCATAAGTCTACTCGGCCACAATCCGGATACAGCTCGGATGACAATCGACCAGTGTTCTCGGATTCGACCTCGTAGGTTCCTTCCCTTAAGCGCGCGACCCCTTAGGTTCAAGTCGGCTTGGTCGCAGTTCAGATCACCTCCAAACTGCATGGTTGGTAGCGGCCTCTAGCAAGGCATGCCGAACACCAAGCAGACTATGAAGCTGGTTAGCGAACCTATACATCACACTTCCATTCCTTTTGCCACACGATATATGTTGTCGAACTCAAGGCGAGTCTGTCATCCTTGTGCTAGCCCGACCTCTTTCTCGTTCTAGTGATGCCGACCACTATCCGGATTATCTCATAATCCTTGTCGCATGGCCATGCTTATCCTGGTCGGATCACACGAGGGGCTCAGAGTATATCTCTCCTGGTCGGAGGGGCAAATCCCATCTTGCTCGACCATGTCTCGCAGCATGGGTCTGGACAAGCCTGAAACCTACCTTTGTAACTACCCAGTCACGGAGTAGCGTTTGGTCTGTCCAAAGCAAGTCTGTCACCATCCCGAGTACATGTGCCAGCTCAGGTCTTAGGACCTAGAACGTATGTTGTACTAGAGACTCACAGATGACATATCGCTGCGTCTCATAGTTGGGTCTGTCCGACTCGGACCTTATCTCGACTCGGATCCGACTACGTCGAATCCGACCAGATCCTTCCAAGTCCATATTATCCGGTTAGCGTCCAATGCTCCATGGCTAGTGAGACCAAGCCATCGACCGTGTCATATGCTAGTCTAGTTGGCTGCGCGTCCACACATCCCTTTCGACTAGGGACCTTTTAGGACAGTCATCATACAATGCATAGTCCCACAAACAAGTCACGTACTTGCTGATACACATCATTGATAATGTCCAAGGACTATCTTTATTCATAAACACATAGGAAATATCATCATACATGATTGCCTCTAGGGCATATGTCCAACACCTCGGAGCTCCTCTAACCCTATTCTTTGGCCTATAAATTCCCAAATATTCCTGAACCACCAGAAGCATCCACCAAAATACTTTTCCGCCGCCGTAACCTTCTGTTTCCGTGAGATCCCATCTTGGGGCCTTTTTCGGCATCCTGCCGGAGGGGGATTCGATCACGGAGGGCATCTACATCAACCCTATTGCCGTTCCGATGAAGCGTGAGTAGTTTACCATAGGCCTACGGGTCCATTGATAGTAGCTAGATGGCTTCTTCTCTCTCTTTGATTCTCAGTACCATGTTCTCCTCGATGTTCTTGGAGATCTATCCGATGTAATCTTCTTTTGCGGTGTGTTTGTCGAGATCAATGAATTGTGGATTTATGGTCAGCTTATCTATGAATATCATTTGAATCTTCTGTGAATCCTTATATGCATGATTTAATATCTTTGTATTTCTCTTCGAATTATCGGTTTGGTTTGGCCAACTAGATTGGTTTTTCTAGCAATGGGAGAGGTGCTTAGTTTTGGGTTCAATCTTGCGTGATTTTACCCAGTGACAAAGTAGGGGTAGCGAGACACGTATTGCATTGTTGGCATCAAGGATAAAAAGATGGGGTTTTCATCATATTGCTTGAGTTTATCCCTCTACATCTTGTCATCTTACTTAAGGCGTTACTCCGTTCTTTATGAACATAATACTCTAGATGCATGCTGGATAGCAGTCGATGTGTGGAGTAATAGTAGTAGATGCAGGTAGGAGTCGGTCTACTTGACACGGATGTGATGCCTATATTCATAATCATTGCCTTGGATATCGTCAAATCTTTGCGCTCTTGTATCAATTGCTCGACAGTAATTTGTTCACCCACAGTATTATTTTCCTTCAAGAGAGAAGCCTCTAGTGAAACCTATGGCCCCCGGGTCTATTTTCCTTCATATATTTTCAGATCTATATAACAAAAATACCAAAAACACCTTGCTGCAATTTATATACTTTTACTTACTTTTACATTTTAGTAATCTTTTGTATCTATCTCTATCAGATCTCACCTTTGCAAGTGACCGTGAAGGGATTGACAACCCTTTTTCGTGTGGGGTGCAAGTGTTTGATTGTTTGTGTAGGTGCATATACTAGGGACTTGCGCGTTTCTCCTACTGGATTGATACCTTGGTTCTCAACTAAGGGAAATACTTATCTCTACTTTGCTGCATCACCCTTTCCTCTTCAAGGGAAAAACCAACGCAAGCTCAAGAAGTAGCAGGAAGAATTTCTGGCGCCGTTGCCGGGGAGATCTACGTCAATCCTACCAAGTACCCATCATAAACTCTCATCTCTTGCATTACATTATTTTCCATTTGCCTCTCGTTTTCCTCTCCCCCACTTCTAAAACATTTTCAGAAAAATACAAAAAGATTTGCCTTTTATTCGCCCTTCTTTTGTTCGTCATTTCGCTTGCTTTTTGTTTGCTCGTGTGCTAGATCGTTTGATTTTCTCTCATGGCTAATCCCCCTACCATTGCTAGTACTCCCGAGAGTGAGGTTCTTAATTTTAAGCAAAGGGGGGAGAAAATTTAAAAGATGCTTGGTATAGAATTTGCAATGCTCAAAATAGATCTACTCGTAAGCAATGTATTACTGTTCTCTGTCGAAATTTTTATGTGGGTGTTACTCCTTGGAATAGATATGATCTAGATACCATTAACGGGGGAAATTTCTTGGGAAGCCACACTTTGGATGCTTATAACGCTATGATAGATTTGGTAGGCTCACCACCTCTTATGGTTAATGAAACCGTTTTAACTTTGGAACATGTGATGCAAAGACTTGATATTATTGAGAATAAAATTGCTACCGTAGATCTTATTGAAAACTTTGATAAAAAGATTCATAATTACATCACTCAATATGGATCAAAGGTAGGAGTTACTTTAATAATCTTAAGGAAAGAACCCATAGTTAATGAGAAGTTAGATCAAGGTTCCACTAGGATTGATAAGTTGGAGAATATTATTACTAACTTGGGTTCCGCTTTTGCTTCCGTTAAAACTATCCCAAATTTTCCTTCCACCAAGGCTGCTAAGTTTATTTATGTTCCTAAAAATAGAGGTGAATCATCTAGTGGGGAAAATGAAGATCTTAAGATGATAAGTTCACCCTCCTTTTGTCAATATCATGAAGGAACCTTTTGTTACAAATGAATTTCTTGATTTCTTACCAAGGAGTGTGATTATAGATAAGATTATAGAACCTCCTATAAGGTCCAAAGGTGTAACTGAGGAGTTTCATACCAAAGATGACAATACCTAGATCTATGATTTATGCCTAGCTAGGGGCATTAAACAATAGAGCTTGTTGGGAGGCAACCCAATTTTATTTTTGTTCTTGCTTTTTTTGGTTCTGTTTTTCAATAAATTTTTCTTCTAGCCTCTGGTTAGGTGTGTTTTTATGTTGTAATTAGTGTTTGAGCCAAGTAAGACCTTTGGGATGGCTTGCGGTGATAGTTGATTTGATCTTGCTGAAAAACGGAAACTTTTGCGCTCAGTCACAGAATGATTAAAAATCACAGAAGCATGATAAAATTATTAATTATTTTACACAAGATTGGTATACAAATTGCCCAGGTTGTCCTAATTTTTCAGAATTTTTGGAGTTGCAGAAGTATTCGAAGTTTCCAGATTGCTACAGACTGTTCTGTTTTTGACAGATTCTGTTTTCTTTGTGTTGTTTGCTTATTTTGATGAATCTATGGGTAGTATCGGGGTGTATGAACCATGGAGAAGTTGGAATACAGTAGATATTACACCAATATAAATAAAGAATGAGTTCACAACAGTACCAAAAAATGGTGATTTATTTTCTTGTACTAACGGATCTCATGAGTTTTCTGTTGTGAAGTTTTCAAGTTTTGGGTAAAGATTTCATGGACTACGGAATAAGGAGTGGCAAGAGCCTAAGCTTGGGGATTCCCAAGGCACCCTAAGGTAATATTCAAGGACAACCAAGTATCTAAGCTTGGGGATGCCCCGGATGGCATCCCCTCTTTCGTCTTCGTCTATCGGTAAATTTACTTGAGGCTATATTTTTATTCACCGCATGATATGTGTTTTGCTTGGAGCGTATTGTATGATATGAGTATTTCCTTTTTAGTTTGCCAAAATCATCCTTGCTGTAGACACCTTTTGAGAGGGACACACATGAATCGTGAATTTATAATACTCTATGTGCTTCACTTATATCTTTTGAGAGCACGGTGGTGGCTTTATTTTATAGAAATTGTTGAACTCTCATGCTTCACTTATATTATTTTGAGAGTCTCTCTAAACAGCATGGTAATTTGCTTTGGTTATGAATTTAGTCCTAATGTGATGGGCATCCAAGAAGGATATAATAAAAACTTTCATATAAAGTGCGTTGAGTACTATATGAAGTTTGATTCCTTATGATTGTTTTGAGATATGAAGATGGTGATATTAGAGTCATGCTAGTGACTAATTGTGGATTGGTAGAAATACTTGTGTTAAAGCTTGTGATTCCCATAGCATGCACGTATGGTGAACCGTTATGTGATGAAGACGGAGCATGATTTATTTATTGATTGTCTTCTTTATGAGTGGCGGTCGGGGACAAGCGATGGTCTTTTCCTACCAATCTATCCCCCTAGGATCATGCACGTAGTCCTTTGTTTCAACGACTAATAGATTTTTGCAATACTTATGTGAGTCTTTATGATTAATGTTGAGTCCATGGATTATACGCACTCTCACCCTTCCACCATTGCTAGCCTCTCTAGTACCGCGCAACTTTCGCCAGTGCCTTACACCCACCATATACCTTCCTCAAAACAGCCACCATACCTACCTATTATGGTATTTCTGTAGCCATTCTGAGATATATTGCCATGCAACTTCCACCGTTCCGTTTTATTATGACACGCACCATCATCGTCATATTGCCGTGCATGATCGTAAGATATCTAGCATGATGTTTTCATGGCTTGTCCATTTTTTGATGTCATTTTCTATGCTAGATCATTGCACATCCCGGTACACCGCTCGAGACATTCATATAGAGTCATATTTTGTTCTAAGTATCGAGTTGTAATTCTTGAGTTGTAAGTAAATAAAAGTGTGATGATCATCATTATTAGAGCATTGTCCCATGTGAGGAAAGGATGATGGAAACTATGATTCCCTCACAAGTTGGGATGAATCTCTGGACTTTACAAAAAATAAAAGAGGCCAAAGAAGCCCACAAAAAAATAGGCCAAAGAAGCCCACCAAAAAATGAGAGAAAAGAGAGAAGGGACAATGTTACTAGCCTTTTTCCACACTTGTGCTTCAAAGTAGCACCATGATCTTCATGATAGAGAGTCTCCTATGTTGTCACTTTCATATAATAGTGGGAATTTTTTGTTATATAACTTGTCTTGTATATTCCAATGATGGGCTTCCTCAAATTGCCGTAGGTATTCATGAGCAAGCGAGTTGGATGCATACCCACTTAGTTTCTTTTTGAGCTTTCATAAACTTACAGCTCTAGTGCGTCCGTTGCATGGCAATCCCTACTCACTCACATTGATATCTATTGATGGGCATCTCCATAGCCCAATGATATTCCTAGTTGATGTGAGAGTATCTCCTTCTTTTTGTCTTCTCCACAACCACCATATTCTATTCCACCTATAGTGATATATCCATGGCTCACACTCATGTATTGCGTGAAAGTTGAAAAGGTTTGAGAACATCAAAAGTATGAAACAATTGCTTGGCTTGTCATCGGGGTTGTGCATGATTTATTTGTGTGATGAAGATGGAGCATAGCCAGACTATATGATTTTGTAGGGATAACTTTCTTTGGCCATGTTATTTTGAGAAGACATGATTGCTTTATTAGTATGCTTGAAGTATTATTGTTTTTATGTCAATATTAAAATTTTGTTTTGAATCATATGGATCTAAACATTCATGCCACAATAAAGAAAATTACATGGATACATATGTTAGGTAGCATGCCACATCAAAAATTCTGTTTTTTTATCATTTACCTACTCAATACGAGTAGGAATTAAGCTTGGGCATGCTTGATACGTCTCCAATGTATCTATCATTTTTTATTGTTCCATGCTATTATATTATTTGTTTTGGATGTTTTATATTCACTAATATGCTATTCTATATTATTTTTTGGACTAACTTATTAAGCTAGAGCCCAGTGCCAGTTTCTGTTTTTCCTTGTTTTTGAGCTTCGTAGAAAAGGAATATCAAACGGAGTCCAAACGGAATAAAACTTTATGATGATTTTTCTTAGACCAGAAGACACCCGTAGGACTTGAGAACCAAGTCAGAAGAGTCCCGAGGCGACGACAAGGGTGCGGGGCGCCCCCCAGCCTTGTGGGTCCCATGGAGCTTCTCTAACCCTATTATTTGGCCTATAAATTCCCAAATATTCCCGAACCACCAGAAGCGTCCACCAAAATACTTTTCCGCCGCTGTAACCTTCTGTTCCCGTGATCCCATCTTTGGGTCCTTTTCGACATCCTGCCGGAGGGGGATTTCGATAATTGTGGATTTATGATCAGCTTATCTATGAATATTATTTGAATCTTCTCTGAATTCTTATATGCATGATTTAATATCTTTTATTTCTCTTCGAATTATCAGTTTGGTTTGGCCAACTAGATTGATTTTTCTTGCAGTGGGAGAGGTGCTTATTTTTGGGTTCAATCTTGCGTGATTTTACCCAGTGACAAAGTAGGGGTAGCGAGACACGTATTGCATTGTTGGCATCAAGGATAAAAACATGGAGGTTTCCATCATATTGCTTGAGTTTATCCCTCTACATCTTGTCATCTTACTTAAGGTGTTACTCCGTTCTTTATGAACTTAATACTTTAGATGCATGCTGGATAGTGGTCGATGTGTGGAGTAATAGTAGTAGATGCAGGCAGGAGTCGGTCTACTTGACACGGACATGATGCCTATATTAATAATCATTGCCTTGTATATCATCATAACTTTGCGCTTTTCTATCAATTGCTCAACAGTAATTTGTTCACCCACAGTATTATTTTCCTTCAAGAGAGAAGCCTCTAGTGAAACCTATGCCCCCCAGGTCTATTTTCCTAAATATATTTTTATATCTATATACCAAACATACCTTGCTGCAATTTGTTTACTTTTACGTTTTAGTAATCTTTTATATCTATCTCTATCAGATCTCACCTTTGCAAGTGACCATGAAGGGATTGACAACCCCTTTTTCGCGTTGGGTGCAAGTGTTTGATTGTTTGTGTAGGTGCACATATTGGGGACTTGCGCGTTTATCTTACTGGATTGATACCTTGGTTCTCAACTGAGGGAAATACTTATCTCTACTTTGCTACATCACCCTTTTATTTTAAAGGAAAAAACCAACGCAAGCTCAAGAAGTAGCATGCGACGGCGGAGTCGAAGTTCTAGGGTTATTTCTGATGGTTTCTCTATTTATAGGATTTTTTGGCCTCGGCCTCACGCTAAGATGGGCTTCGAGGGGCCCACTACCCACCAACCCATGGCCTAGGCCCCTGGCGTGCCCTGATAGGTAGTGGCCTCCTCTTTCACCTTATGGTCCTCCCACGAAGCCTCTAGTGTCTCTTTCGTTCCAAGAAAAACCGTCAAAAAGTTTCGCTGCATTCAGAGAACTTCTATTTCTGCACAAAAAACAACACCACGGTAGTTCTACTGAAAACAGCGTCAGTCCGGGTTAGTTCCATTCAAATCATACCAAAACCATATAGAATTGTTGTAAACATGGCATGAATACTTCATAAATTATAGATATGTTGGAGACGTATTAGTGGCAAGTCAATGTCATCTAGAGGAGTATCTGGTTTCTTTACCCATATTTCAATGAAGTCAAGGTTCTTCTTCGGATCCAGCAACAGAGGGACTCGGGAGTTCTTGGCAATAGCAGCATGTTTCTATTTTCTTCTGAGGAACTCAACAAGTTCTTCTTCATCAGCCATACCATGCTCGTCAGCTTAAGGCACTATGGCCTTGCTCTTCGGGCTTGGCCTCACTCCACGGCCAGCGATGGACTTAGTCTTCGGCTTGGTTGAGTTTGAAGAAATATGCCCACTAGCTGATCCACTTGATGCATCAATTGTGGCTATTGAGAAGCCTTCGATGCGCTGGCCGAATGCAAGCACGACCGGCATTGAAGCTCTTGCTGTTTCCACTTAGGAGCTTGTGGCTGGTGGAGGCACTGAAGAATTGCAGCAGTCTTGGGAGCAAAGGTCGTTGAGGAAGAAGGCTTAGCCATTGAGGCCTTTGGTGTTGAAGGATTTGGCTTGTGAGGCGGCTTCTTGGGCATAGATTTATTTGGAGCACAAACACTTGAGCTGGCACCGGCTTCAGCTGATGCCTTTGCGCCTCTATTGAATTCTTCAACAACTTTCTGAGTCTGCATCCGCAACTTGGCTTGATGCCTAGTCCACTCTTTGGGGAATTATTCACCCCTCTTAATGCTTGAAGGATCAGTCTCTTAACCGTGAGCTAGAGTTGGCCTCTGGCACGGAGGCTTAACAACAAAGTCCTTCATGTACTTGGGGGTGTGATACGTCTCCAACGTATATATAATTTTTCATTGTTCCATGCTATTATATTATATGTTTTGGATGTTTAATGGGCTTTAATATACCTTTTATATTATTTTTGGGACTAACCTATTAACCGAAGGCCCACTGCAATTTGCTATTTTTTTGCCTATTTCAGTGTATCACAGAAAAGGAATATCAAACGGAATCCAAACGGAACGAAACCTTCGCGAGGATCTTTTTTGGAACAAACGCAATCCAGGAGACTTGGAGTGGACATCAAGGAAGCAACGAGGTGGCCATGAGGCAGGAGGGCGCGCCCCCACCCTCATGGGCCCCTCGTAGCTCCACCGACCTACTTCTTTCGCCTATATATACTCTTATACCCTGAAAACATCGGGGGGAGCCACGAAACCACTTTTCCACCGCCGCAACCTTCTGTACCCGCGAGATCCCATCTTGGGGCCTTTTCCGGCGATCTGCCAGAGGGGGATTCGATCACGGAGGGCTTCTACATCAACACCATAGCCTCTCCGATGATGTGTGAGTAGTTTACCACAAACGTTCGGGTCCATAGTTATTACCTAGATGGCTTCTTCTCTCTCTTCGGATCTCAATACAAAGTTCTCCTCGATCTTCTTGGAGATCTATTCAACATAACTCTTTTTGCGGTGTGTTTGCCGAGATTCGATGAATTGTGGGTTTATGAACTTGATTATCTATGAATATTATTTGATTCTTCTCTGAATTCTTATATGCATGATTTGATATCTTTGCAAGTCTCTTCGAATTGTCGGTTTAGTTTGGCCTACTAGATTGATCTTTCTTGCAATGGGAGAAGTGCTTATCTTTGGGTTCAATCTTGCGGTGCTCGATCCCAGTGACAGAAAGGGACACGACACGTATTGTATTGTTGCCATCGAGGATAAAAAGATGGGGTTTATATCATATTGCTTGAGTTTATCCCTCTACATCATGTCATCTTGCCTAATGCGTTACTCCGTTCTTATGAACTTAATACTCTAGATGCATGCTGGATAGCGGTCGATGTGTGGAGTAATAGTAGTAGATGCAGAATCGTTTTGGTCTACTTGACGCGGACGTGATGCCTATATTCATGATCATTGCCTTAGATATCATCATAACTATGCGCTTTTGTATCAATTGCTCGGTAGTACTTTGTTCACCCATCGTAATATATGCTATCTTGAGAGAAGCCACTAGTGAAACCTATGGCCCCCGGGTCTACTTTACATCATATAAGTTTCCAATCTACAATTCTAGTTTACTATTTATTTTGCAATCTTTATTTTCCAATCTATACATCAAAAATACCAAAAATATTTATCTTATTATCTTCATCAGATCTCACTTTTGCAAGTGGTCGTGAAGGGATTGACAACCCCTTTATCGCGTTGGTTGCAAGGTTCTTGATTGTTTGTGCAGGTACTAGGCGATTTGCGTGTAGTCTCCTACTGGATTGATACCTTGGTTCTCAAAAACTAAGGGAAATACTTATGCTACTTTGCTGCATCACCCTTTCCTCTTCAAGGGAAAACCAATGCATGCTCAAGAGGTAGCAAGAAGGATTTCTGGCGCCATTGCCGGGAAGATCTACGCACAAGTCAAGAGATACCAAGTACCCATCACAAACTCTTATCCCTCGCATTACATTATTTGCCATTTGCCTCTCGTTTTCCTCTCCCCCACTTCACCCTTTCCGTTTTATTCGCCCTTTTTCGTTTGCTTCCTTCCGCTTGCTTCTCGTTTGCCTGTGTGTTGGATTGATTGTTTGTCACGATGGCTCAAGAAAATACTAAATTGTGTGACTTCTCCAATACCAACAATAATGATTTTATTAGCACTCCGATTGCTCCTATTACCGATGCTGAATCTTGTGAATTAATGCCTACTTTGTTGAATCTTGTCATGAAAGATCAATTTTCTGGCCTTCCTAGTGAAGATGTCGCTACCCGTCTAAACAACTTCATTGATTTGTGTGATATGCAAAAGAAGAAGGTTCTGGATAATGATATTGTTAAATTGAAGCTATTTCCGTTTTCGCTTAGAGATCGTGCTAAAACTTGGTTCTCTTCTTTGCCTAAAAATAGTATTGATTTTTGGAATAAGTGCAAAGATGCTTTTTATGTGTAAGTATTTTCCTCCCGCTAAGATCATCTCTCTTAGAAACGATATTATAAATTTTAAGCAACTTGATGATGAGCATGTTGCACAAGCTTGGGAGAGGATGAAATTAATGATACGTAATTGCCCTACACATGGTTTGAATTTATGGATGATTATACAAAAAAATTATGCTGGATTGAATTTTGCTTCTAGAAATCTTTTAGATTCAGCCGCGGGAGGCACTTTTGTGGAAATCACTTTAGGAGAAGCTACTAAACTCCTTGATAATATTATGGTTAATTATTCTCAATGGCACACCAAAAGATCAACTAGTAAAAAGGTTCATGCGATAGAAGAGATTTATGTTTTGAGTGGAAAGATGGATGAACTTATGAAATTGTTTGCTATTAAGAGTGTTTCTTCTGATCCTAATGATATGCCTTTGTCAACTTTGATTGAGAATAATAATGAATCTATGGATGTTAATTTTGTTGGTAGGAACAATTTTGGTAACAACGCGTATAGAGGAAACTTTAATTCTAGGCCGTTCCCTAGTAATTCCTCTAATAATTATGGTAATTCCTACAACAACTCTTATGGAAATTTTAATAAGATTCCCTCTGATTTTGAGAGTAGTGTTAAAGAATTTATGATTTCGCAAAAGAATTTCAATGCTTTGCTAAAAGAAAAATTGCCTAAGATTGATGAGTTGGCTAGGAACGTGGATAGAATTTCTCTTGATGTTGATTCTTTGAAACTTACATCTATTCCACCTAAGCATGATATCAATGAGTCTCTGAAGGCCATGAGGATTTCCATTGATGAGTGCAAAGAAAGAACCGCTAGGATGCCTGCTAAAAAAGATTGCTTTGTGCAAGCGTGTTCTTCTAGTTTTCATGATAATAATGATGAAGATCTAAAAGTAATTGATGTGTCTCCTGTTAAATCTTTGTTTTCCAATATGAATCTTGATAAAGATGGGACTGGAGATGAGTCAACTTTAGTTAAAAGGCGTCCCAATGATTCAGAGTTTTTAGATCTTGATGCAAAAATTGGTAAAAGTGGGATTGAAGAGGTCAAAACTTTACATAGCAATGAACCCACTATTTTGAATTTCAAGGAATTTAATTATGATAATTGTTCTTTAATAGATTGTATTTCCTTGTTGCAATCCGTGTTAAATTCTCCTCATGCTTATGATCAAAATAAAGCTTTTACTAAACATATCGTTGATGCTTTAATGCAATCTTATGAAGAAAAGCTTGAATTAGAAGTCTCTATCCCTAGAAAACTTTATGATGAGTGGGACCTACTATTAAAATTAAGATTAAAGATCACGAATGCTATGCTTTGTGTGATTTGGGTGCTAGTGTTTCCACGATTCCAAAAACTTTGTGTGTTGTGCTAGGTTTCCGTGAATTTGATGATTGTTCTTTAAATTTGCATCTTGCAAATTCCACCATTAAAAAACCTATGGGAAGGATTAATGACGTTCTTATTGTTGCAAATAGGAATTATGTGCCCGTAGATTTCATTGTTCTTGATATAGATTGCAATCCTACATGTCCTATTATTCTTGGTAGACCTTTCCTTAGAACGATTGGTGCAATTATTGATATGAAAGAAGGAAATATTAGATTCCAATTCCCATTAAGGAAAGGCATGGAACACTTTCCTAGGAAGAAAATTAAATTACCTTATGAATCTATTGTGAGATCCACTTATGGATTGCATACCAAAGATGACAATACCTAGATCTATTCTTGTTTTTATGCCTACCTAGCTAGGGGCGTTAAACGATAGGGCTTGTTGGGAGGCAACCCAATTTTATTTTTTGATTTTTGTCCCCGTTTAGTAATAAATAATTCATCTAGCCTCTGTTTAGATGTGGTTTTATGTTTTAATTAGTGTTTGTGCCAAGTAGAACCAATAGGATCTTCTTGGGTGATAGTTGTTTGATCTTGCTGAAAAAGACTGAAACTTTACGCTCACGAAAATAATTGTTAAAATTCACCAGAACGTGATAAAATACCAATTCTTTTTGCAATAGATCAGTATACAAATTATCCAGGTTGTCCTAGTTTTTCAGAATTTTTGAGTTCCAGAAGTATTCGAACAAATCATATTGCTACAGACTGTTCTGTTTTTGACAAATTCTGTTTTTCGTGTGTTGTTTGCTTATTTTGATGAATCTATGGCTAGTATTGGGGGTATGAACCATAGAGAAGTTGGAATACAGTAGTTTTAACACCAATATAAATAAAGAATGAGTTCATTACAGTACCTTAAGGTGGTGGTTTGTTTTCTTATACTAACGGAGCTCATGAGATTTTCTGTTGAGTTTTGTGTTGTGAAGTTTTCAAGTTTTTGGGTAAAGATTTGATGGATTATGGATTAAGGAGTGGAAAGAGCCTAAGCTTGGGGATTCCCAAGGCACCCCAAGGTAAAATTCAAGGACAACCAAAAGCCTAAGCTTGGGGATGCCCCGGAAGGCATCCCCTCTTTCGTCTTCGTCTATCGGTAACTATACTTGAGGCTATATTTTTATTCACCACATGATATGTGTTTTGCTTGGAGCGTCTTGTATGATTTGTGTCTTTGCTTTTTAGTTTACCACAATCATCCTTGCTGTACACACCTTTTGCGAGAGACACACATGAATCGGAATTTATTAGAATACTCTTTGTGCTTCACTTATATCTTTTGAGCTAGATAATTTTGCTCTAGTGCTTCACTTATATCTTTTAGAGCACGGTGGTGGTTTTATTTTATAGAAATTATTGATCTCTCATGCTTCACTTAGAACAGCATGGTAATTTGCTTTGGCTATAAAATTAGTCTTAATATGATAGGCATCCAAGACAGTATAATAAAAAACTTTCATATAGAGTGCATAGAATACTATGATACTTGATAGTTGATTTGAGATATAAAGGTGGTAATGTTAGAGTCATGCTAGTTGGGTAATTGTGTAATTGAGAACTACTTGTGTTGAGGATTGCAAGTCCCGTAGCATGCACGTATGGTAAACGTTGTGTGACAAATTTGAAGCATGGGGTGTTCTTTGATTGCTTTCCTTATGAGTGGCGGTCGGGGACGAGCGATGGTCTTTTCCTACCAATCTATCCCCCTAGGGGCATGCGTAGTAGTACTTTGCTTCGAGGGCTAATAAACTTTTGCAATTAGTATATGTGTTCTTTATGACTAATGCGAGTCCATGGATTATACGCACTATTACCTTTTCGCAATTTGCTAGCCTCTACAGTACCGTGCATTGCCCTTTCTCACCTCGAGAGTTGGTGCAAACTTCGCCGGTGCATCCAAACCCCGTGATACGATACACTCTATCACACATAAGCCTCCTTATATCTTCCTCAAAACAGCCACCATACCTACCTATTATGGCATTTCCATAGCCATTCCGAGATATATTGCCATGCAACTTTACACCATTTCGTTTATTATGACACGCTCCATCATTGTCATATTGCTTTGCATGATCATGTAGTTGACATCGTATTTGTGGCAAAGCCACCCTCATAATTCTTTCATACATGTTGCTCTTGATTCATTGCATATCCCTGTACACCGCCAGAGGCATTCACATAGAGTCATATTTTGTTCTAGTATCGAGTTGTAATATTGAGTTATGAGTAAACAAAAGTGTGATGATCATCATTATTAGAGCATTGTCCCATGTGAGGAAAGGATGATGGAGACTATGATTCCCCCACAAGTCGGGATGAGACTCCGGACGAAAAATAAAAAAGAGAGGCCAAAGACACCCAAACAAAAAAAACAGAAAAAGAGAGAAGGGACAATGTTACTATCCTTTTTCCACACTTGTGCTTCAAAATAGCACCATGATCTCCATGATAGAGAGTTTCTTATTTTGTCACTTTCATATACTAGTGGGAATGTTTCATTATAGAACTTGGCTTGTATATTCCAATGATGGGCTTCCTCAAAATGCCCTAGGTCTTCGTGAGCAAGCAAGTTGGATGTACACCCACTTAGTTTCTTTTGATGAGCTTTCATATATGTATAGCTCTAGTGCATCCGTTCCATGGCAATTCCTACTCCTCGCATTGACATCAATTGATGGGCATCTCCATAGCCCGTTGATTAGCCGCGTCAATGTGGACTTTCTCCTTTTTTGACTTCTCACATAACCCCCATCATCATATGCTATTCCACCTATAGTGCTATATCCATGGCTTGCGGTCATGTATTGCGTGAGGGTTGAAAAAGCTGAAGCGCGTTAAAAAGTATGAACCAATTGCTCGGCTTGTCATTGGGGTTGTGCATGATGGGAGCATTTTGTGTGACGAAAATGAAGCATGGATAAACTATATGATTTTGTAGGGATAAGCTTTCTTTGGCTATGTTATTTTGATAAGACATAATTGCTTGGTTAGCATGCTTGAAGTATTACTATTTTTATGTCAGTATTAAAACTTTGTCTAGAATCTTTTGGATCTAAACATTCATGCCACAATAAAGAGAATTACATTCAAAAATTATGTTAGGTAGCATTCCACATAAAAAATTCTGTTTTATCATTTACCTACTCGAGGACGAGCAGGAATTAAGCTTGGGGATGCTTGATACGTCTCAAACGTATCTATAATTTTTGATTGTTCCATGCTATTATATTATCTGTTTTGGATGTTTAATGGGCTTTAATATACCTTTTTATATTATTTTTGGGACGAACCTATTAACCGAAGGCCCAGTGCAATTTGCTGTTTTTTTGCCTATTTCAGTGTTTCGCAGAAAAGGAATATCAAACAGAATCCAAACGGAACGAAACCTTCGCGAGGATCTTTTTTGGAACAAACGCAATCCAGGAGACTTGGAGTGGACATTAACGAAGCAACGAGGCGGCCACGAGGCAGGAGGGGGCGCCCCCACCCTCGCGGGCCCCTCGTAGCTCCAACGACCTTCTTCTTTCGCCTATATATACTCTTATACCCTGAAAACATCGGGGGGAGCCATGAAACCACTTTTCCACCGCCGCAACCTTTTGTACCCGTGAGATCCCATCTTGGGGCCTTTTCCGGCGATCTGCCAAGGGGGATTCGATCACGGAGGGCTTCTACATCAACACCATAGCCTCTCGGATGATGTGTGAGTAGTTTACCATAGACCTTCGGGTCCATAGTTATTAGCTAGATGGCTTCTTATCTCTCTTTGGATCTCAATACAAAGTTTCTCCTCGATCTTCTTGGAGATCTGTTCGATGTAACTCTTTTTGCGGTGTGTTTGCCGAGATCCGATGAATTGTGGGTTTATGAACTTGATTATCTATGAATATTATTTGATTCTTCTCTGAATTCTTATATGCATGATTTGATATCTTTGCAAGTCTCTTCGAATTGTCGGTTTAGTTTGGCCTACTAGATTGATCTTTCTTACAATGGGAGAAGTGCTTAGCTTTGGGTTCAATCTTGCGGTGCTCGATCCCAGTGATAGAAAGGGAAACGACACGTATTGTATTGTTGCCATCGAGGATAAAAAGATGGGGTTTATATCATATTGCTTGAGTTTATCCCTCTACATCATGTCATCTTGCCTAATGCGTTACTCCGTTCTTATGAACTTAATACTTTAGATGCATGCTGGATAGCGGTCGATGTGTGGAGTTATAGAAGTAGATGCAGAATCGTTTCGGTCTACTTGACGCGGACGTGATGCCTATATTCATGATCATTGCCTTAGATATCATCATAACTATGCACTTTTCTATCAATTGCTCGGCAGTAAGTTGTTCACCCACTGTAATATATGCTATCTTGAGAGATGCCACTAGTGAAACCTATGGCCCTCGGGTCTACTTTACATCATATAAGTTTCCAATCTACAATTCTAGTTTACTATTTATTTCGCAATCTTTATTTTCCAATCTATACAACAAAAATACCAAAAATATTTATCTTATTATCTTTATCAGATCTCACTTTTGCAAGTGGCTGTGAAGGGATTGACAACCCCTTTATCGTGTTGGTTGCAAGGTTCTTGATTGTTTGTGCAGGTACTAGGCGATTTGCATGTAGTCTCCTACTGGATTGATACCTTGGTTCTCAAAAACTGAGGGATATACTTATGCTACTTTGCTGCATCTCCCTTTCCTCTTCAAGGGAAAACCAACGCATGCTCAAGAGGTAGCAGGGTGACATATGTGTAGTCTTTCCACTAATGCATCCATTACCTCTTGATCTTTTGTATGCGCGTTTTGCGCTGCTCCTTGGTTTCCTTACGCTGAATTGCTTCATTTGGTGTGTAGTATCCTGAGTAAATGTCATTAGGTATCTCAAATGCAGTGTGTTCCTCCTTCCTTTTTTCCTCCCTTCTGAGGCTTTTTACCATCGCCCATTTTCTTCAACTGAGGAATTTGAACTTTTGATGACTCTGAAGGTGTTTGAAGGTTTTCCTCAAGGAATGCTGCAAATGAATTAATTTGATGAGAACCTAGTGATTCATCTACAAACATGTGTACCTGTGAACAGAGTATAGTTGCGAGGAAATTAGGAAGAGTCACATGCGTCCTCAGAAGTCTTTCAAAATAAACCAATTGAGGAATTGACCCTTATCTTCTTGAAGAAATTCACTAGGTGTTCTCGACTTAGGTTCCAGAGTTGTACGGATTGAAGCAATTGCACAATTGAGGAATTTCACAGTTAAGCATAACTTAGTTGAAATAATCAAGACTGGCCAAAAGGAAATGCTGAAGAATTGGAAGTTTGTAGTAAAAACAACACTTGAAGATTTATAGGCAGTGAGGAGATCAAACTGGGCAGTAAAATGAGATTTTAATCACCCCAAGGATTAACTCGATGAACTGGACGACAAAACGAAGGAAATCATCAGCTCAGATCTTTCGTGCCCTAACTCGGCGACGCAAAACAACTACGATGGCGGTGGAGGTGAGGAAATCCTCGGCCGACGCGAATACATTGATGAAGAAGTCAAGGCAATGAAGCTTTTCTTCTCTGGCAGCGATGAAATCTAGTAGCGGTGCTAGGGTTTGGGAGTGAGAGCGACAGGGGTGAGGGAGCGAAGTAAATTTAGGTTGACGGGGTCAAGCCTATATATAGCCACGATGAAAACCGAACGGTCAAAAGATTTTGGACAGATAAGCCCGTAGTGATTCGCATCTTTGTGACATGCGTCAGAAATGCGATTTGGATGTCCTTATCAACTTGTCGGATGTGGGGATCAAGTTACTGTGGCAACCGCCAAAAAATGTTTTTGTTAATGTGTTCACAATTTCTTCAGCTGTCAAGGACACAGTGAAGACTTTGAACAGTGTGAAGTAGAACGCACATGAATAATTTGGGAACAGAGTGGGTTGAGTTTAGCATAGAGGGGAGCGGGTCCGATCACATCCACATAGACAAAGAAATTGACTTGAAGACATTAGCAATATGTGGATGCTATTGAGGACATGAGAACTCAAATATTATATATATATATATATGTGTGTGTGTGTGTCAACTCAAGCAATGAAGAATAACCTCAAATGACGAATTTGAAAAGTTTGACAAAATTGCAAATGATGAAAAACTCAAATTGAAGAATGTCATAAAGAGGGTGGTGGCGTCACCACCGTATAAGAATTATGTTGATTACCGACACCACGAACAACTGTCGTAGGGTTTTGAGAATCCGATTCTTCATTAATTTCTTCAAATTTAGAGGGTGATTTCTTCATTGATTGAAGAAATCCGTTACTTCGTGTGTTGTGCATCAAAGTCATCAAGTCATCAAGAATGCATAAGCGTTAGTATGTGTGTCCATTTTAGAGGACATTCAAAAATTCTAGGATGTTTAGCTCACACAGCAACATGCAAAACCTTCTCTCATCCAAGGGATTAGTGATATCTGCAAGCTCGTCTTCAGTCTTCACGTGTTTTATGACGATGTCTCCTTCAGCACATCATCACGAAGAAACTGGCGACGAATCTGAATGTGTTTCGTACTTGAGTGTTGCACTGGGTTGTGGGTGATCTTTAGCACTCTCATTGTCACAATAGAGTGGGCCTTTCTTCATGTTGACGCCATAGTCCTTGAGGGTTTGCTTCATCCATAGCAGCTGAGAGCAATAGGCACCAGTGGCAATGTACTCAGCTTCTACTGTGGAAAGTGAGAAGCTATTCTGCTTCTTCGAGGACCAATATACAAGAGATCATCTGAGGAAATGACATGTGCCTGATGTTGACTTGTGATCCACATGATCTCTGGCATAATCAGAATCAGAAAATCCAGCTAGATGAATAGATGAGCCCTTGGGATACCATAATCCTAGCGTTGGTGTGTGAGCTAAATATCGAAGAATTCGTTTCACAGCCTGATGGTGTGATTCCTTCGGTGCCGCTTGAAATCGGGTACACATGGAATCGCTAAGCATAATATCTGGCCTAGATGCACATAGGTAAAGCAACAAACCAATGATGGAGCGATATACCTTCTGATCAAAATATTTACCATTTTCGTCAATGCAGAGTTGACCATTCGTTGGCATTGGAATTTGAGGCCTTTCTAGTCTTGCATGTTGAATTCCTTCAGGCAATCTTTGAGGTATTTCCCTTTAGAAATGAAGATGCCATTGGATTATTGACGAATTTGAAGACCAAGGACGAATTTCAATTCTCCCATCATAGACATGTGACTTTCTTCATGCATCATATATGGAAACTCATCACTGAAATGCTTTTAGTGCAACCAAAGATAATATCATCAACATATATTTGGCATATGAACAGTTCACCATCATACGATTTTGTGAAAAGAGTAGGGTCAAGTGAACCTGGTTTGAAACACTTTTTCTTCAGGGACTCCTTCAATGTGTCATACCAAGCCCTTGCAGCTTGCTTGATGTCGTGGTTCTAAGACTGACAGTAGAATGGGGGTAGGTATGAGGAGGCAAGATCCCAGCTACGGTGAAGTTGTACACACAAGGTTTACGAGTTTAGGCCCTTCACGACGAAAGTAACAGCCCTACGTCTCGGTGCCCGGAGGCGGTCGACTGGATTATGTGTGTGGAGTTACAGGGGGTGCGAACCCTTGTCCCTGAGGAGGGGGTGGCTTATATAGAGTTCGCCAGCCCCTCCGGCCCTCAATTACACAGGGTTTAAGGTGTTGGAAATATGCCCTAGAGGAAATAATAAAATGGTTATTATTGTATTTCCTTGTTCATGATAATTGTCTGTTGTTCATGCTATAATTGTATTAACTGGAAACCGTAATACATGTGTGAATACATAGACCACAACATGTCCCTAGTAAGCCTCTAGTTGACTAGCTCGTTGATCAATAGATGGTTATGGTTTCCTGACCATGAACATTGGATGTCATTGATAACGGGATCACATCATTCGGAGAATGATGTGATGGACAAGACCCAATCCTAAGCATAGCACAAGATCGTGTAGTTCGTTTGCTAGAGCTTTTCTAATGTCAAGTATCATTTCCTTAGACCATGAGATTGTGCAACTCCCGGATACCGTAGGAATGCTTTGGGTGTACCAAACGTCACAATGTAACTGGGTGGCTATAAAGGTGCACTACAGGTATCTCCGAAAGTGTCTGTTGGGTTGGCACGAATTGAGACTGGGATTTGTCACTCCGTATGACGGAGAGGTATCTCTGGGCCCACTCGGTAATGCATCATCATAATGAGCTCAATGTGACACAAGTGTTTGGTCACGGGATCATGCATTACGGTACGAGTAAAGTGACTTGCCGGTAACGAGATTGAACAAGGTATTGGGATACCGACGATCGAATCTCGGGCAAGTAACGTACCGATTGACAAAGGGAATTGTATACGGGATTGATTGAATCCTCGACATCGTGGTTCATCCGATGAGATCATCGTGGAACATGTGGGAGCCAACATGGGTATCCAGATCCCGCTGTTGGTTATTGACCGGAGAGTCGTCTCGGTCATGTCTGCATGTCTCCCGAACCTGTAGGGTCTACACACTTAAGGTTCGGTGACGCTAGGGTTGTAGAGATATTAGTATGTAGAAATCCGAAAGTCGTTCGGAGTCCCGGATGAGATCCCGGACGTCACGAGGAGTTCCGGAATGGTCCGGAGGTAAAGATTTATATATGGGAAGTCCTATTTTGGCCACCGGAAAATGTTCGGGATTTTTCGGTATTGTACCGGGAAGGTTCTAGAAGGTTCCGAAGTGGGGCCCACCTGCATGGGGGGACCCACATGAACGTGGGTAGTGGGGGCAAGGCCCCACGCCCCTGGTCAAGGCACACCAAGATCCCACCTTAGAAGGAATAAGATCATATCCTGAAGGGATAAGATCAAGATCCCTAAAAAAGGGGGATAACAATCGGTGGGGAAGGGAAATGATGGGATTTCTTTTCCCCACCTTTGCCAACGCCCCAATGGATTTGGAGGGCAAGAAACCAGCCCCCTCCACCCCTATATATAGTGGGGAGGCGCATGGGAGCAGCACCCCAAGCCCTGGCGCCTCCCTCCCTCCCGTGACACCTCTTCCTCCCCGCTTGCGCTTGGCGAAGCCCTGCCGAGATCCCGCTACTTCCACCACCACGCCGTCGTGCTGCTGGATCTCCATCAACTTCTCCTCCCCCCTGCTGGATCAAGAAGGAGGAGACTTTCCCGCTCCGTACGTGTGTTGAACGCGGAGGTGCCGTCCATTCGGCGCTATGATCATCGGTGATTTGGATCACGACGAGTACGACTCCATCAACCCCGTTCTCTTGAACGCTTCCGCTCGCTATCTACAAGGGTTTGTAGATGCACTCCTCCCCTCTCGTTGCTAGCATCTCCTAGATTGATCTTGGTGACACGTAGGAAAATTTGAATTTCTGCTACGTTCCCCAACAGTGGTATCAGAGCCAGGTTTATGCGTAGATTCTATGCACGAGTAGAACACAAAGTAGTTGTGGGCGACGATTTGTTCAATTTGCTTACCGTTACTAGTCTTATCTTGATTCGGCGACATTGTGGGATGAAGCGGCCCGGACCGACCTTACACGTACTCTTACGTGAGATAGGTTCCACCGACTGACATGCACTTGATGCATAAGGTGGCTAGCGGGTGTCTATCTCTCCCACTTTAGTCGGATCGGATTCGATGAAAAGGGTCCTTATGAAGGGTAAATAGCAATTGGCATATCACCGTTGTGGCTTTTGCGTAGGTAAGAAACGTTCTTGTTAGAAACCCATAGCAGCCACGTAAAACATGCAACAACAATTAGAGGACGTCTACTTGTTTTTGCAGGGTATGCTATGTGATGTGATATGGCCAAAAGGATGTGATGAATGATATATGTGATGTATGAGATTGATCATGTTCTTGTAATAGGAATCATGACTTGCATGTCGATGAGTATGACAACCGGCAGGAGCCATAGGAGTTGTCTTAATTTATTGTATGACATGTGTGTCAATGAAAAACGTCATGTAATTACTTTACTTTATTGCTAACCGTTAGCCATAGTAGTAGAAGTAATAGTTGGCGAGACAACTTCATGAAGACACGATGATGGAGATCATGATGATGGAGATCATGGAGTCATGCCGGTGACGAAGGTGATCATGCTGCGCCTCGAAGATGGAGATCAAAAGGCGCAAGATGATATTGGCCATATCATGTCACTTTATGATTTGCATGTGATGTTTGTCATGTTTACATCTTATTTTCTTAGAACGACGGTAGCATAAATAAGATGATCCCTCACTAAAATTTCAAGAGATGTGTTCCCCCTAACTGTGCACCGTTGCGAAGGTTCGTTGTTTCGAAGCACCACGTGATGATCGGGTGTGATAGATTCTAACGTTCGCATACAACGGGTGTTGACGAGCCTAGCATGTACAGACATGGCCTCAGAACACAAGCAAAACACTTAGGTTGACTTGACGAGCCTAGCATGTACAGACATGGCCTCAGAACACAAGAGACCGAAAGGTCGAACATGAGTCGTATAGTAGATACGATCAACATGGAGATGTTCACCGATGATGACTAGTCCGTCTCACGTGATGATCGGACACGGCCTAGTCGATTCGGATCATGTATCACTTAGATGACTAGAGGGATGTCTATCTAAGTGGGAGTTCATTAAATAATCAGATGAACTTAATTATCATGAACATAGTCAAAAGGTCGTTGCAAATAATGTCGTAGCTTACGCTTTAGTTCTACTAAGATATGTTCCTAGAGAAAATTTAGTTGAAAGTTGATAGTAGCAATTATGCGGACTCGGTCCGTAAACTGAGGATTGTCCTCATTGCTGCATAGAAGGCTTATGTCCTTAATGCACCGCTCGGTGTGCTGAACCTCGAGCATTGTCTGTAGATGTTACGAAACATCTGACTTACACGTTTTGATGACTACGTGATAGTTCAGTGTGTGATGCTAACGGTTTAAAATTGTGGCACCAAAGACGGTTTTGAAACGTCGCAGAACATATGAGATGTTCCAAAGACTGAAATTGGGATTTCAGACTAATGCCCACGTCAAGAGGTATGAGACCTCTGACAAGTTTCTTAAGCCTGCAAACTAAGGGAGAAAAGCTCAATCGTTGAGCATGTGCTCAGATTGTCTGAGTACTACAATCACTTGAATCGAGTGGGAGTTAATCTTCCAGATGAGATAGTGATGGTTCTCCATAGTCACTACCACCAAGCTATTAGAGCTTCGTGATGAACTATAACATATCAGGGATAGACATGATGATCCTTGAGCAACTCGCGATGTTTGACACCGCGAAAGTAGAAATCAAGAAGGAGCATCAATTGTTGATGGTTAGTGAAACCACTAGTTTCTAGAAGGGCAAGGGCAAGAAGGGATACTTCATGAAATGGCAAATCAGTTGCTGCTCTAGTGAAGAAACCCAAGGTTGAAGCCAAACCCGAGACTAAGTGCTTCTGAAATGAGGGGAACGGTCACTGAAGCAGAACTACCCTAGATACTTCGTAGATGAGAAGGCTGGCAAGGTCGACAGAAGTATATTGGATATACATTATATTAATGTGTACTTTACAAGTACTCCTAGTAGCACCAGAGTATTAGATACCGGTTCGGTTGCTAAGTGTTAGTAACTCGAAATAAAAGCTGTGGAATAAACGGAGACTAGCTAAAGGTGAGATGACGATATGTGTTGGAAGTGTTTCCAAGGTTGATGTGATCAAGCATCGCATGCTCCCTCTACCATCAAGATTGGGGTTAAACCTGAATAATTATTATTTGGTGTTTGCGTTGAGCATAGACATGATTGGATTATTTTTATCGCAATACAGTTATTCATTAAAGGAGAATAATGGTTACTCTGTCTATTTGAATAATACCTTCAATGGTCTTGCACCTAAAATGAATGGTTTATTGAATCTCGATAGTAGTGATACACATGTTCATGCCAAAAGATATAAGATAGTAATGATAGTACCACATACTTGTGGCACTGCCACTTGAGTCATATTGGTATAAAACGCATGAAGAAGCTCCATGTTGATGGATCTTTGGACTCACTCGTTTTTGAAAAGATTGAGACATGCGAACCATGTCTATTAGTATATATGCATGAAGAAAGTCTATACAGATGGATCATTTGGACTCACTTGATTTTGAATCACTTGAGACATGCAAATCATACCACATGGGCAAGATGACTGAAAGGCCTCGTTTTCAGTAAGATGGAACAAGAGAGCAACTTGTTGGAAGTAATACATTTGATGTGTGCAGTCCAATGAGTGCTGACGCACGCAGTGGATATCGTTATGTTCTTACTTCACAGATGATTTGAGTAGATGATGAGAATATTTACTTGATGAAACACAAGTCTGAATTATTGAAAGGTTCAAGTAATTTCAGAGTGAAGTTGAAGATCGTTGTGACAAGAGGATAAAATGTCTGTGATATGATCATAGAGATGAATATGTGAGTTACGAGTTTGGCACACAATTAAGAAATTGTGGAAATTGTTTCATGACTAATACCGCCTGGAACACCATATTGTGATGGTATGTCCGAACATCATAACTGCACCCTATTGGATATGGTGCATACCATGATGTTTCTTATCGAATTACAACTATCGTTTATGGGTTAGGCATTAGAGACAACCGCATTCACTTTAAATAGGGCACCACGCAATTCCGTTGAGACGACACCGTATGAACTATGGTGTAGAGAAACCTAAGCTGTCGTTTCTTAAAAGTTTGGGGCTGCGACGCTTATGTGAAAAAGTTTCAGGCTGATAAGCTCGAACCCAAAGCGGATAAATGCATCTTCATAGAATACCCAAAACAGTTGGGTATACCTCCTATTTCAGATCTGGAAGCAAAAGTGATTGTTTCTAGAAACGGGTCCTTTCTCGAGGAAAAGTTTCTCTCGAAAGAATTGAGTGGGAGGATGGTGGAGACTTGATGAGGTCATTGAACCGTCACTTCAACTAATGTGTAGCAGGGCACAGGAAGTTGTTCCTGTGGCACCTACACCAATTGAAGCGGAAGCTTATGATAGTGATCATGAAACTTCAGATCAAGTCGCTACCAAACCTCATAGGACGACAAGGATGCGTACTACTTCAGAGTGGTACGTAATCCTGTCTTGGAAGTCATGTTGCTAGACAACAATGAACCTACGAGCTATGGAGAAGAGATGGTGGGCCCGGATTCCGACGAATGGCTCGAGGCCATAAAACCCGAGAGGATCCATGTATGAAAACAAAGTATAGACTTTGAAAGAACTACTTGATGGTCGTAAGGCTGTTGGGTACAGATGGATTTTAAAGGGAAGACAGACAATGATGGTAAGTGTCACCATTAAGAAAGCTCGACTTGTCGTTAACATGTTTTCCGGCAAGTTCAAGGAGTTGACTGCGATAGGACTTTCCCACTCGTAGCGATGCTAAGAGTCTGTTAGAATTATATTAGCAGTTACTGCATTATTTATGAAATCTTGCAGATAGGATGTCAAAACATTGTTTCCTCGACGATTTTCTTGAGGAAAGTTTGTATGTGATACAACCAGAAGGTTTTGTCAATCCTAAAAGATGCTAACAAGTATGCAAAGCTCCAGCAATCCTTCTAAGGATTGGAGTAAGCATCTCGGAGTTGGAATGAACGCTTTGATGAGATGATCAAAGATTTTGGGTTTATACAAAGTTCATGAGAAACTTGTATTTCCAAAGAAGTGAGTGGGAGCACTATAGAATTTTTGATGAGTATATGTTGTTAACATATTGTTGATCAAAAATGATGTAGAATTTCTGGAAAGCATCCGGGGTTATTTGAAAAGTGTTTTAATGGAAAACCTGGATTAAGCTACTTGAACATTGAGCATCAAGATCTATAAGGATAGATCAAAAACGCTTAATAGTACTTTCAAATAAATACATACCATGACAAGATTTTGAAGGAGTTCAAAATAGATCAGCAAAGAAGGAGTTCTTGGCTGTGTTACAAGGTGTGAGTATTGAGTAAGACTCAAGACCTGACCACGGCAGAAGAAAGAGAAAGGACAAAGGTCGTCCCCTATGCTTTAGATGTAGGCTCTACAATATGCTATGCTGTGTACCGCACCTGAAGTGTGCCTTGCCATGAGTTAGTCAAGGGGTACAATAGTGATCCAGGAAGGGATCACATGACAGCGATCGAACTTATCCTTAGTATCTAGTGGACTAAGGAATTTTCTTGATTATGGAGGTGGAAAGGGGGTTCGTCGTAAAGGTTTACGTCGATGCAAACTTTGACACTAATCCGGATGACTCTGAGTAGTGAACCGGATTGGTATAGTAGAGCAGTTATTTGGAATAGCTCCAAGTAGCGTGTGGTAGCTGCATCTACAAGATGACATAGAGATTTGTAAAGCACACACGGATCTGAATGTTGCAGACCCGTTGACTAAAACCTCTCTCATAAGCATAACATGATCAAACCCTAGAACTCATTGAGTGTTAATCACATGGTGATGTGAACTAGATTATTGACTCTAGTAAACTCTTGGGTATTAGTCACATGGCGATGTGAACTTTGAGTGTTAATCACATGGTGATGTGAACTAGATTATTGACTCTAGTGCAAGTGGGAGACTGTTGGAAATATGCCCTAGAGGCAATAATAAAATGGTTATTATTGTATTTCCTTGTTCATGATAATTGTCTGTTGTTCATGCTATAATTGTATTAACTGGAAACCGTAATACATGTGTGAATACATAGACCACAACATGTCCCTAGTAAGCCTCTAGTTGACTAGCTCGTTGATCAATAGATGGTTATGGTTTCCTGACCATGAACATTGGATGTCATTGATAACGGGATCACATCATTCGGAGAATGATGTGATGGACAAGACCCAATCCTAAGCATAGCACAAGATCGTGTAGTTCGTTTGCTAGAGCTTTTCTAATGTCAAGTATCATTTCCTTAGACCATGAGATTGTGCAACTCCCGGATACCGTAGGAATGCTTTGGGTGTACCAAACGTCACAATGTAACTGGGTGGCTATAAAGGTGCACTACAGGTATCTCCGAAAGTGTCTGTTGGGTTGGCACGAATTGAGACTGGGATTTGTCACTCCGTATGACGGAGAGGTATCTCTGGGCCCACTCGGTAATGCATCATCATAATGAGCTCAATGTGACACAAGTGTTTGGTCACGGGATCATGCATTACGGTACGAGTAAAGTGACTTGCCGGTAACGAGATTGAACAAGGTATTGGGATACCGACGATCGAATCTCGGGCAAGTAACGTACCGATTGACAAAGGGAATTGTATACGGGATTGATTGAATCCTCGACATCGTGGTTCATCCGATGAGATCATCGTGGAACATGTGGGAGCCAACATGGGTATCCAGATCCCGCTGTTGGTTATTGACCGGAGAGTCGTCTCGGTCATGTCTGCATGTCTCCCGAACCTGTAGGGTCTACACACTTAAGGTTCGGTGACGCTAGGGTTGTAGAGATATTAGTATGTAGAAATCCGAAAGTCGTTCGGAGTCCCGGATGAGATCCCGGACGTCACGAGGAGTTCCGGAATGGTCCGGAGGTAAAGATTTATATATGGGAAGTCCTATTTTGGCCACCGGAAAATGTTCGGGATTTTTCGGTATTGTACCGGGAAGGTTCTAGAAGGTTCCGAAGTGGGGCCCACCTGCATGGGGGGACCCACATGAACGTGGGTAGTGGGGGCAAGGCCCCACGCCCCTGGTCAAGGCACACCAAGATCCCACCTTAGAAGGAATAAGATCATATCCTGAAGGGATAAGATCAAGATCCCTAAAAAAGGGGGATAACAATCGGTGGGGAAGGGAAATGATGGGATTTCTTTTCCCCACCTTTGCCAACGCCCCAATGGATTTGGAGGGCAAGAAACCAGCCCCCTCCACCCCTATATATAGTGGGGAGGCGCATGGGAGCAGCACCCCAAGCCCTGGCGCCTCCCTCCCTCCCGTGACACCTCTTCCTCCCCGCTTGCGCTTGGCGAAGCCCTGCCGAGATCCCGCTACTTCCACCACCACGCCGTCGTGCTGCTGGATCTCCATCAACTTCTCCTCCCCCCTGCTGGATCAAGAAGGAGGAGACTTTCCCGCTCCGTACGTGTGTTGAACGCGGAGGTGCCGTCCATTCGGCGCTATGATCATCGGTGATTTGGATCACGACGAGTACGACTCCATCAACCCCGTTCTCTTGAACGCTTCCGCTCGCTATCTACAAGGGTTTGTAGATGCACTCCTCCCCTCTCGTTGCTAGCATCTCCTAGATTGATCTTGGTGACACGTAGGAAAATTTGAATTTCTGCTACGTTCCCCAACAGTGGTATCAGAGCCAGGTTTATGCGTAGATTCTATGCACGAGTAGAACACAAAGTAGTTGTGGGCGACGATTTGTTCAATTTGCTTACCGTTACTAGTCTTATCTTGATTCGGCGACATTGTGGGATGAAGCGGCCCGGACCGACCTTACACGTACTCTTACGTGAGATAGGTTCCACCGACTGACATGCACTTGATGCATAAGGTGGCTAGCGGGTGTCTATCTCTCCCACTTTAGTCGGATCGGATTCGATGAAAAGGGTCCTTATGAAGGGTAAATAGCAATTGGCATATCACCGTTGTGGCTTTTGCGTAGGTAAGAAACGTTCTTGTTAGAAACCCATAGCAGCCACGTAAAACATGCAACAACAATTAGAGGACGTCTACTTGTTTTTGCAGGGTATGCTATGTGATGTGATATGGCCAAAAGGATGTGATGAATGATATATGTGATGTATGAGATTGATCATGTTCTTGTAATAGGAATCATGACTTGCATGTCGATGAGTATGACAACCGGCAGGAGCCATAGGAGTTGTCTTAATTTATTGTATGACATGTGTGTCAATGAAAAACGTCATGTAATTACTTTACTTTATTGCTAACCGTTAGCCATAGTAGTAGAAGTAATAGTTGGCGAGACAACTTCATGAAGACACGATGATGGAGATCATGATGATGGAGATCATGGAGTCATGCCGGTGACGAAGGTGATCATGCTGCGCCTCGAAGATGGAGATCAAAAGGCGCAAGATGATATTGGCCATATCATGTCACTTTATGATTTGCATGTGATGTTTGTCATGTTTACATCTTATTTTCTTAGAACGACGGTAGCATAAATAAGATGATCCCTCACTAAAATTTCAAGAGATGTGTTCCCCCTAACTGTGCACCGTTGCGAAGGTTCGTTGTTTCGAAGCACCACGTGATGATCGGGTGTGATAGATTCTAACGTTCGCATACAACGGGTGTTGACGAGCCTAGCATGTACAGACATGGCCTCAGAACACAAGCAAAACACTTAGGTTGACTTGACGAGCCTAGCATGTACAGACATGGCCTCAGAACACAAGAGACCGAAAGGTCGAACATGAGTCGTATAGTAGATACGATCAACATGGAGATGTTCACCGATGATGACTAGTCCGTCTCACGTGATGATCGGACACGGCCTAGTCGATTCGGATCATGTATCACTTAGATGACTAGAGGGATGTCTATCTAAGTGGGAGTTCATTAAATAATCAGATGAACTTAATTATCATGAACATAGTCAAAAGGTCGTTGCAAATAATGTCGTAGCTTACGCTTTAGTTCTACTAAGATATGTTCCTAGAGAAAATTTAGTTGAAAGTTGATAGTAGCAATTATGCGGACTCGGTCCGTAAACTGAGGATTGTCCTCATTGCTGCATAGAAGGCTTATGTCCTTAATGCACCGCTCGGTGTGCTGAACCTCGAGCATTGTCTGTAGATGTTACGAAACATCTGACTTACACGTTTTGATGACTACGTGATAGTTCAGTGTGTGATGCTAACGGTTTAAAATTGTGGCACCAAAGACGGTTTTGAAACGTCGCAGAACATATGAGATGTTCCAAAGACTGAAATTGGGATTTCAGACTAATGCCCACGTCAAGAGGTATGAGACCTCTGACAAGTTTCTTAAGCCTGCAAACTAAGGGAGAAAAGCTCAATCGTTGAGCATGTGCTCAGATTGTCTGAGTACTACAATCACTTGAATCGAGTGGGAGTTAATCTTCCAGATGAGATAGTGATGGTTCTCCATAGTCACTACCACCAAGCTATTAGAGCTTCGTGATGAACTATAACATATCAGGGATAGACATGATGATCCTTGAGCAACTCGCGATGTTTGACACCGCGAAAGTAGAAATCAAGAAGGAGCATCAATTGTTGATGGTTAGTGAAACCACTAGTTTCTAGAAGGGCAAGGGCAAGAAGGGATACTTCATGAAATGGCAAATCAGTTGCTGCTCTAGTGAAGAAACCCAAGGTTGAAGCCAAACCCGAGACTAAGTGCTTCTGAAATGAGGGGAACGGTCACTGAAGCAGAACTACCCTAGATACTTCGTAGATGAGAAGGCTGGCAAGGTCGACAGAAGTATATTGGATATACATTATATTAATGTGTACTTTACAAGTACTCCTAGTAGCACCAGAGTATTAGATACCGGTTCGGTTGCTAAGTGTTAGTAACTCGAAATAAAAGCTGTGGAATAAACGGAGACTAGCTAAAGGTGAGATGACGATATGTGTTGGAAGTGTTTCCAAGGTTGATGTGATCAAGCATCGCATGCTCCCTCTACCATCAAGATTGGGGTTAAACCTGAATAATTATTATTTGGTGTTTGCGTTGAGCATAGACATGATTGGATTATTTTTATCGCAATACAGTTATTCATTAAAGGAGAATAATGGTTACTCTGTCTATTTGAATAATACCTTCAATGGTCTTGCACCTAAAATGAATGGTTTATTGAATCTCGATAGTAGTGATACACATGTTCATGCCAAAAGATATAAGATAGTAATGATAGTACCACATACTTGTGGCACTGCCACTTGAGTCATATTGGTATAAAACGCATGAAGAAGCTCCATGTTGATGGATCTTTGGACTCACTCGTTTTTGAAAAGATTGAGACATGCGAACCATGTCTATTAGTATATATGCATGAAGAAAGTCTATACAGATGGATCATTTGGACTCACTTGATTTTGAATCACTTGAGACATGCAAATCATACCACATGGGCAAGATGACTGAAAGGCCTCGTTTTCAGTAAGATGGAACAAGAGAGCAACTTGTTGGAAGTAATACATTTGATGTGTGCAGTCCAATGAGTGCTGACGCACGCAGTGGATATCGTTATGTTCTTACTTCACAGATGATTTGAGTAGATGATGAGAATATTTACTTGATGAAACACAAGTCTGAATTATTGAAAGGTTCAAGTAATTTCAGAGTGAAGTTGAAGATCGTTGTGACAAGAGGATAAAATGTCTGTGATATGATCATAGAGATGAATATGTGAGTTACGAGTTTGGCACACAATTAAGAAATTGTGGAAATTGTTTCATGACTAATACCGCCTGGAACACCATATTGTGATGGTATGTCCGAACATCATAACTGCACCCTATTGGATATGGTGCATACCATGATGTTTCTTATCGAATTACAACTATCGTTTATGGGTTAGGCATTAGAGACAACCGCATTCACTTTAAATAGGGCACCACGCAATTCCGTTGAGACGACACCGTATGAACTATGGTGTAGAGAAACCTAAGCTGTCGTTTCTTAAAAGTTTGGGGCTGCGACGCTTATGTGAAAAAGTTTCAGGCTGATAAGCTCGAACCCAAAGCGGATAAATGCATCTTCATAGAATACCCAAAACAGTTGGGTATACCTCCTATTTCAGATCTGGAAGCAAAAGTGATTGTTTCTAGAAACGGGTCCTTTCTCGAGGAAAAGTTTCTCTCGAAAGAATTGAGTGGGAGGATGGTGGAGACTTGATGAGGTCATTGAACCGTCACTTCAACTAATGTGTAGCAGGGCACAGGAAGTTGTTCCTGTGGCACCTACACCAATTGAAGCGGAAGCTTATGATAGTGATCATGAAACTTCAGATCAAGTCGCTACCAAACCTCATAGGACGACAAGGATGCGTACTACTTCAGAGTGGTACGTAATCCTGTCTTGGAAGTCATGTTGCTAGACAACAATGAACCTACGAGCTATGGAGAAGAGATGGTGGGCCCGGATTCCGACGAATGGCTCGAGGCCATAAAACCCGAGAGGATCCATGTATGAAAACAAAGTATAGACTTTGAAAGAACTACTTGATGGTCGTAAGGCTGTTGGGTACAGATGGATTTTAAAGGGAAGACAGACAATGATGGTAAGTGTCACCATTAAGAAAGCTCGACTTGTCGTTAACATGTTTTCCGGCAAGTTCAAGGAGTTGACTGCGATAGGACTTTCCCACTCGTAGCGATGCTAAGAGTCTGTTAGAATTATATTAGCAGTTACTGCATTATTTATGAAATCTTGCAGATAGGATGTCAAAACATTGTTTCCTCGACGATTTTCTTGAGGAAAGTTTGTATGTGATACAACCAGAAGGTTTTGTCAATCCTAAAAGATGCTAACAAGTATGCAAAGCTCCAGCAATCCTTCTAAGGATTGGAGTAAGCATCTCGGAGTTGGAATGAACGCTTTGATGAGATGATCAAAGATTTTGGGTTTATACAAAGTTCATGAGAAACTTGTATTTCCAAAGAAGTGAGTGGGAGCACTATAGAATTTTTGATGAGTATATGTTGTTAACATATTGTTGATCAAAAATGATGTAGAATTTCTGGAAAGCATCCGGGGTTATTTGAAAAGTGTTTTAATGGAAAACCTGGATTAAGCTACTTGAACATTGAGCATCAAGATCTATAAGGATAGATCAAAAACGCTTAATAGTACTTTCAAATAAATACATACCATGACAAGATTTTGAAGGAGTTCAAAATAGATCAGCAAAGAAGGAGTTCTTGGCTGTGTTACAAGGTGTGAGTATTGAGTAAGACTCAAGACCTGACCACGGCAGAAGAAAGAGAAAGGACAAAGGTCGTCCCCTATGCTTTAGATGTAGGCTCTACAATATGCTATGCTGTGTACCGCACCTGAAGTGTGCCTTGCCATGAGTTAGTCAAGGGGTACAATAGTGATCCAGGAAGGGATCACATGACAGCGATCGAACTTATCCTTAGTATCTAGTGGACTAAGGAATTTTCTTGATTATGGAGGTGGAAAGGGGGTTCGTCGTAAAGGTTTACGTCGATGCAAACTTTGACACTAATCCGGATGACTCTGAGTAGTGAACCGGATTGGTATAGTAGAGCAGTTATTTGGAATAGCTCCAAGTAGCGTGTGGTAGCTGCATCTACAAGATGACATAGAGATTTGTAAAGCACACACGGATCTGAATGTTGCAGACCCGTTGACTAAAACCTCTCTCATAAGCATAACATGATCAAACCCTAGAACTCATTGAGTGTTAATCACATGGTGATGTGAACTAGATTATTGACTCTAGTAAACTCTTGGGTATTAGTCACATGGCGATGTGAACTTTGAGTGTTAATCACATGGTGATGTGAACTAGATTATTGACTCTAGTGCAAGTGGGAGACTGTTGGAAATATGCCCTAGAGGCAATAATAAAATGGTTATTATTGTATTTCCTTGTTCATGATAATTGTCTGTTGTTCATGCTATAATTGTATTAACTGGAAACCGTAATACATGTGTGAATACATAGACCACAACATGTCCCTAGTAAGCCTCTAGTTGACTAGCTCGTTGATCAATAGATGGTTATGGTTTCCTGACCATGAACATTGGATGTCATTGATAACGGGATCACATCATTCGGAGAATGATGTGATGGACAAGACCCAATCCTAAGCATAGCACAAGATCGTGTAGTTCGTTTGCTAGAGCTTTTCTAATGTCAAGTATCATTTCCTTAGACCATGAGATTGTGCAACTCCCGGATACCGTAGGAATGCTTTGGGTGTACCAAACGTCACAACGTAACTGGGTGGCTATAAAGGTGCACTACAGGTATCTCCGAAAGTGTCTGTTGGGTTGGCACGAATCGAGACTGGGATTTGTCACTCCGTATGACGGAGAGGTATCTCTGGGCCCACTCGGTAATGCATCATCATAATGAGCTCAATGTGACCAAGTGTTTGGTCACGGGATCATGCATTACGGTACGAGTAAAGTGACTTGCCGGTAACGAGATTGAACAAGGTATTGGGATACCGACGATCGAATCTCGGGCAAGTAACGTACCGATTGACAAAGGGAATTGTATACGGGATTGATTGAATCCTCGACATCGTGGTTCATCCGATGAGATCATCGTGGAACATGTGGGAGCCAACATGGGTATCCAGATCCCACTGTTGGTTATTGACCGGAGAGTCGTCTCGGTCATGTCTGCATGTCTCCCGAACCCGTAGGGTCTACACACTTAAGGTTCGGTGACGCTAGGGTTGTAGAGATATTAGTATGCGGAAATCCGAAAGTCGTTCGGAGTCCCGGATGAGATTCCGGACGTCACGAGGAGTTCCGGAATGGTCCGGAGGTAAAGATTTATATATGGGAAGTCCTATTTTGGCCACCGGAAAATGTTCGGGATTTTTCGGTATTGTACCGGGAAGGTTCTAGAAGGTTCCGAAGTGGGGCCCACCTGCATGGGGGGACCCACATGAACGTGGGTAGTGGGGGCAAGGCCCCACGCCCCTGGTCAAGGCACACCAAGATCCCACCTTAGAAGGAATAAGATCATATCCTGAAGGGATAAGATCAAGATCCCTAAAAAAGGGGGATAACAATCGGTGGGGAAGGGAAATGATGGGATTTCTTTTCCCCACCTTTGCCAACGCCCCAATGGATTTGGAGGGCAAGAAACCAGCCCCCTCCACCTCTATATATAGTGGGGAGGCGCATGGGAGCAGCACCCCAAGCCCTGGCGCCTCCCTCCCTCCCGTGACACCTCTTCCTCCCCGCTTGCGCTTGGCGAAGCCCTGCCGGGATCCCGCTACTTCCACCACCGCGCCGTCGTGCTGCTGGATCTCCATCAACTTCTCCTCCCCCCCTGCTGGATCAAGAAGGAGGAGACGTTCCCGCTCCGTACGTGTGTTGAACGCGGAGGTGCCGTCCATTCGGCGCTAGGATCATCGGTGATTTGGATCACGACGAGTACGACTCCATCAACCCCGTTCTCTTGAACGCTTCCGCTCGCGATCTACATGGGTATGTAGATGCACTCCTCCCCTCTCGTTGCTAGCATCTCCTAGATTGATCTTGGTGACACGTAGGAAAATTTCAATTTCTGCTACGTTCCCCAACATAAGGTACATAAAGACGGGGCGTTACTGGTAATGCCAGCAATAATGATACATGAATGGCCATTAAGTCTACAAAGTAAATGCCTGACCGTTGCTGTTCAGAGTGGCTTTAGACCTTCTGGTCGTCGAGTGACCAATGCTATGGTCGAGTGACATTGAACCTTCCGAGTGGAATGCTTCTGGTCGAGTGGATGATGTTATGCCTTGAATGCTTCCGACTTTAAGGTAATGTCCTTGGGGAGGGTGTCTAGGTCAGGCCTATAACCCTACCCTAGGTACATATCGTCGTCATTAGCCCCCGAATGGTTCAGGGTTCGAGTGGAGAAGGAGTTGAAAATAATTCCGTCTCAGTTTTTGTACTTAGGAAGCGTCTTGCTGGGACCAATGAACAACGTGATGACTTCAACTTCTTTTTCAGTCGCCTTGATCCATTCTTAGTTTGTCGAGTGAACTTTGCTGCTAAGTTTCGGGTGTTGATATGGAAAAAATCTTCGGTCTGACAAAATGCTCTGCTGCTCCCGGATCTTGCGGGATTCGAAATTTTGGGAAGCGTGCGGGACGGAGGAGGCCACAGTAATCGGGACGGATTAGGCAGGGACGCCTCAATATCTGCGCCACCTTTTTCGCCACGTATCGAGCAAGCGCCAGTTGCGGGATTTCACAGGATCGCCCGGGCCCAGCAGTCAGTCACTCAGAAACGATTCCATATAAGGCGTTGGATTGGGGAATTCTGCACAATGCGCCCCAATTCCTGCTTCTTCCTCCTCTGCTTCTCCACCGCTGCCGCTTCCATTCTCGACGCCGCCTCCCGCCCGTGCACCTCTTGCTTCGATGGCGAAGGACAAGACGGCTGCGCTGGAACGCGCGAAGAAGGGAGCGGCAAAGTTGAAGGGGAAGAAGACCAGAAGGAGCGGGTCGTCTTCGAGATCTGGCTTGCCGCACGGCTGGGTTCAGGGCGAATGCATCCAGTCCACCATCGAGCTGGATGATCTGCGAGATCTGGTCGAGAGCGGGCTGATCGAGCATGGTTCCTGGAGGTCCCGGGGGATGAAACCGAGTCGCAGCCCCAGGAGGGCGAATGCTTCTTGCTCGCCACCCACGTCGACCGCGGTTTTTCCTTGCCTCCACATCCCTTTTTCCGTGCTTTTCTAAACTTCTTCGGAGCTCAACTCCACCATTTCTCTCCCAACACTATCACGTACCTTGCTGCCTTTGTCTCACTGTGTGAGAATTTCCTGGGCTGCCGACCGCACTGGGGTCTGTTCAAGCACATCTTCACATGTCGCTCGCAGACTGTGAAAAAAGCTAGCCCGAGTGACGAGAAAACCCAGGTGATCCAAATGTGTGGGGGCTTAGGCATCCAGATGCGGGGGAAGAGCGCCTTTCCTGCGATGACTCTCCCTGACTCGGTTAGAGGATGGCAGTCGACTTGGTTTTATTGCAAAGACAAATCGACTCCTGGCCACTCGATTGGTCTCCCTCCCTTTTCTTTGGCGCGAGTCCAGAAACCCACAACCTTGAAAGTGACTGCAGCTGAGAAGGTGGAGGTGGCCATGTTGATGGAGCGAGTAGTTCAGCGGATTCATGAGGGTGTGACTGGAATGGATTTGCTCGAGGTATTTCTCAGTCGACGTATCCAGCCTCTCCAGGCTTGTGATCACTCGATGTGGATGTACTCGGGGATTGAAGATTCCAGTCGGATCCACCCGGAGGACGTTTATGAGAAGACAGTGGTGCAGTGGGTGCAAGGCATCACAGGAAACAAGGACAACCCCAGGGGGTCCCGAAGAGTTCTACCATTCGACACCAACAACCAACAAGACAAGGTCCATTCTTTATTTCCGAGTGTTTTTCATTCTGACTTGCAATTGTTCACTGAGTCGACCATCCTTTGTTCACCTCTTTTGCTTTGCAGATCTATGCGGAGACGTACTCAATGCCGAACGGGGAGCATGAGCAGTACCAGGAAGGAGAAGAAAGCGGAGGCGAAAGCATGGATTGGCAGTCTGATGGAGGAGAAGAGGAGGAGGAAAGCGAGGACTCGAGCAGTGGCGAAGAAGTCGAGTCACCACCTCGCAATGAAAGGCGCTCCAAGAATAAGCATGACCCAGCAAGTGTCCGTGGCAAAGTAGCTCTGCCGACTGGACAGACTTCCAAGTGCACTCGGACCTCTTCCCCTGCGCCGAGTGAAAAGGCTTCAAAGCAGCCCAAAGTTGCAGCATCGAAGTCTCGGAAGACCCTGCCCAAGATCAAGATCGATGTTCCCGTCGCTTCTGCGTAAGTGTCTTGTCCTCATTTTTTGCTCAAGGACCTGTGCTGTCGATTCTCTTCTTGATTTAACCGAGTGAATCTTGAAACTAGTAGTGCTGCTACCTCTGGGACTTCGGCTTACAGAGACGGTGACGAGGAGATGGGAGACGCGGTCACTTCCAACCCAGGTATGACTTTTGCGATCTTGTCTTTTCTTTCTTAACCATTTTACTGGTCGACTGAATTCTGACGATTGATTCTTTTGCAGCTCCTCCCAATGTCATTGATCTTCCAGATGACAACGAGGATGTGCCGCTGAGGCCTATGGGAAGGAGAGGCAGGAAGACATCAACTGGCAAGGTGTCTCAGTCGACGCCAGTGACGGAACCGGTGACCCAAGAGACCGGCGATGCTAATCGGGCTTTTGTGACCTTTGATGTACCACTGTCGAGTGCCCAGCCTTCAGCGTCGACTGCGCAGACTCCAGCCGATCCATCTTCACTCTTCACTGCACATCACGTCCCAGAGGACCAAGTGGGTGCTGCCAAGGAGGCTATACACCAGGCAGGCATCATGATGGAGCAGATGAAGGTGGTCCGGGAGGCCAGTCAAGCTGCTTACGACGCCAGCTCAGCTCTCCAGAGCAACGTCCAGGTTGGTTGATCACCGACTGATCCTTTAGCTTGTCGCTTGTTCTGTTAGGATATGCTACCTGAAAACTTTCCTTGAGCATCTTTCCATCAGTCTGCGTTTTAGTACCAGTGGGGGCACGCTGAGTGCACCCACTGGGTGTAGTCCCCGAGACCATAGTTGACTGCGGGCAGTCGGCTATGGTATGAGAATCAGAATTTTCTCACTCGGTCTGAACGGTCATGTCGAGTGGAACCTAAACTAGTGGGGGCACACTGAGTGCACCCACTGGGTGTAGTCCCCGAGACCATAGTTGACTGCGGGCAGTCGGCTATGGACTGAGAATCGGAATTTTCTCACTCGGTCTGAACGGTCATGTCGAGTGGAACCTGAACTAGTGGGGGCACGCTGAGAGCACCCACTGGGTGTAGTCCCCGAGACCATAGTCGACTGCGGGCAGTCGACTGTGGTCTGAGAACAACTTTTCTCTTTTTTTTATTACACTCGGCCTGGACGGACCATGTCGAGTGGAAATAGGACCAGTGGGGGCACGCCAAGTGCACCCACTGGGTGTAGTCCCCGAGACTACTGTTGGATGTTTGATTCGGCAGTCTTAGAACTTGTTGAATTTATCACTCTATTGCTCTGAAGTAACCAGTCTTTTCATCTGTCGATTGACTATCTTTTGGTTACAGAAATCCTGTGAACTTGGAGCTCATTTTGCTGACCTGGAGAAGAAGCAGATTTAGCTCAATCTCGATCTGGAGCTAGCCAAGACAAACTTGCAGAAAGCCAAGGATGAAGCCGCTGGTATGAAAAACTTGTCGACTGACTTGTTCCTGAACTGGGTGTTATTTGCTTTTTCTGAACTGAGCGTTATTTCTTTCAGAAACAATGAACCAGGCTCTGGCAAAGAAGGATCTGGACCTTGCAGCCGCGCAGAAAGCAGCCGAAGAGAAAACTGCACTCGCCGACCAGAAGCTGGCTTCAGTCGGCAAACTGGAGGAAGAAAATGCCAAGCTGAAAACTGCCCTTGATGAAGCCAACAAGGAAGCGACTCGTCTGAAGAAGGACAAGAGAGCCTTGACCGATAAAGTGGAAGACATCACCCGCAAGAGAGATGACTTGGAGAATTATCTAGGAGGACTTGCCAAGAAGTTGTTCGTCATGCTCAAAGGTGCTTTCCTTTGTCCGACTGACTTGCTGTTGTCGACTCGATACATAACCATTGACTCATTGTTGTATTGCGTTTGCAGAATTTTTCCAGAACTTTGAGGAAGAGACTAGGCAAGTTGAAACAAGCTTGGACCCCATCCTCTCTCCTGTGAAGGACGAAGCTTCCATGAACCTGCTCTGACTGGAATCCCGTGTCGCTGGTGTCGTCGACTACCTTGCTCGTCTGAAAGTTGCGGTGTCGCGAATGGACACAACACTCTGGCCAAGGGCAATGCTCCAAAATGACCTCAAATCTCTAATGGCTCGACTCAGTGAGGTCCCTGGTCGGGTGCAGGAATGGAAGAAGTCTTCTACTCGCTGCGGTGCTGACGTGGCTCTGTCTCTCGTTCGTGTCCACTGCAAGGAAGCGCAAGAAGAGAAGCTAGCCGCAATCAAGGTCGCCAATACCAAAAAGCACGACTTCCAATCCTTCATGGAAACCTTCATTGCTGCTGCCACTCGGATTGCTGACGGAATCGACCTGGATGAGTTCGTCGAACCAGCTAGCCCTCCTCCTGCGGAGTGAACAAACTTTATGCCTTGCCTTAAATTTGCCTCGGAATGCCGGGTGATTTTGTAAGCGTAAAACTCCTTCGGGCCTGATGCCCGAGTACTTTAATCCGTGCTCTGGAACCTTAGGATTTATCTGAACTTGATTTTTCTCTGAATATGCCTTCGAGTGGAACTTGTTTCTTCACTCAGAATAGTCTTTGTATTTGTGATGCAGCTCCTAGGAGAAGGCGGCAGTCGACCTGCACCTCGTGGTCCTTGCGGATTAGGATGGAGCGCACACTGTATTTATGACGCAGCTCTGAGGAGAAGGTCGCAGTTGACCTACACCTCGTTGTCCTTGCGGATCGGAATGGAGTGCACATTGTACTTATGGCGCAGCTCTGAGGGGAAGGTCGCAGTCGACCTGCACCTCATCGTCCTTGCGGATCGGGATGAAGCGCAAAGTGTACTTATGGCGCAGCTCTGAGGAAAAGGTCGCATTCGACCTGCACCTCGTCGTCCTTGCGGATCGGGATGAAGCGCACATTGTACTTATGGCGCAGCTCTGAGGAAAAGGCCGTAGTTGACCTATACCTCGTCGTCCTTACTCAGAACATACTTCAAACTTAGGCGAGTACTGGACTGCAGCTAAGCCCCCGAGTGAGAGGGTTTCTCACCACTCGGTAGGTTTTTTAAACTTAGGCGAGTACTGGACTGCAGCTAAGCCCCCGAGTGAGAGGCTGTCTCACCACTCGGTAGGATTTTTCAAACTTAGGCGAGTACTGGACTGCAGCTAAGCCCCCGAGTGAGAGGGTTGCTCACCACTCGGTAGGAATTTTCAAACTTAGGCGAGTACTGGACTGCAGCTAAGCCCCCGAGTGAGAGGGTTGCTCACCACTCGGTAGGATTTTTCAAACTTAGGCGAGTACTGGACTGCAGCTAAGCCCCCGAGTGAGAGGGTTGCTCACCACTCGGTAGGATTTTTCAAACTTAGGCGAGTACTGGACTGCAGCTAAGCCCCCGAGTGAGAGGGTTGCTCACCACTCGGTAGGATTTTTCAAACTTAGGCGAGTACTGTACTGCAGCTAAGCCCCCGAGTGAGAGGGTTGCTCACCACTTGGTAGGATTTTTAAACTTAGGCGAGTACTGGACTGCAGCGAAGCCCCCGAGTGAGAGGGTTGCTCACCACTTGGTAGGATTTTTCAAACTTAGGCGAGTACTGGACTGCAGCTAAGCCCCCGAGTGAGAGGGTTGCTCACCACTCGGTAGGATTTTTAAACTTAGGCGAAACGGATTCGCAGCTAAACCTTCGAGTGAGGGGCTCGCTCTTCACTCGGCAGGATTTTCTTTTTTGGAACTTAGGTGAAGCGGATTCGCAGCTAAGGCACCCATTGGGGGATTTAGAGAACATAAAAAGGAATAACAATCATTTAGGAGACTGTAAAACTGTGTCTTTGATAATCAAACTAGAAGGTATTTCTTATTACATCTCAACAGTCTGAATGCTTAAGTATAAAAGGGCGGAGCAGCTCCGCATTCCAAGCGCGTGGCTCGTCTTTATTGTGCTCGACATTGTAGAGGTGATATGCTCCGTTGTGGAGCACTTTGGTGACGATGAAGGGGCCTTCCCAAGCAGGAGCGAGCTTGTGTGGTTTCTGCTGATCCACTCGAAGAACCAAGTCCCCCTCTTGAAATGCTCGACCCCTCATGTTTCTGGCGTGGAATCGACGCAGGTCTTGCTGATAAATGGTCGACCGGATCAGAGCCATCTCTCTTTCCTCTTCCAGGAGATCAACTGCATCTTTCTAGCCTGTTCTGCTTCATCTTCTGAGAAAAGTTCGACTCGGGGTGCATTGTGAAGCAAGTCACTCGGAAGCACAGCTTCAGCCCCATAGACTAAGAAGAATGGAGTTCGACCAGTCGACCAATTAGGAGTTGTCCTCAATCGCCAAAGCATCGATGGAAGTTCATCGACCCAAGCACCTGCTGCATGCTTGAGGTCACGCATCAACCGAGGTTTCAGTCCTTTGAGAATCAATCCGTTTGCTTTTTCAGCTTGCCCATTCGACCGAGGATGGGCGACTGAAGCATAGTCGACCCGAGTGCCTTGGGAAGCGCAAAAGGCTCTGAACTCATCAGAATCGAAGTTTGACCCCTTATCTATGATGATGTTGTGCGGAACATCGTATTTGAATGTTAACTCTCTGATGAAGCTGACAGCAGTACTAGCTTCGAGGTTTTTGATAGGCTTGGCTTCAATCCATTTGGTGAACTTGTCGACTGCTACGAGCACATGGGTGAAACCACTCCTGCCAGTCCTCAAAGGCCCAACCATATCTAACCCCCAAACAGAAAATGGCCAAATGAGTGGAATGGTCTTCAGGGCTGACGCAGGCTTGTGGGACATGTTGGAGTAGATCTGGCAACCTTCACATTTGTCGACTATATATTTTGCCATTTCATTCGCTCGTGGCCAATAAAATCCTGCTCGGTATGCTTTGGCCACAATGGTCCGAGAGGACGCATGGTGACCACAGGTCCCCGAGTGGATGTCGTTGGGGATCACTCGACCTTCTTCCGGTGTTATGCACTTCTGAGCGACTCCGGTAACTCTTTCTCTGTAAAGCTGTCCACCCATTACGATGAAAGCTTTGGATCGACGAACAATCTGCCGGGCCTCTTCTTCATCCTCTGGGAGCTCTTTCCTGACAATAAACGCAATGTATGGCACTGTCCAATCAGGCATGACGACCAAAACTTCCATGACCAAGTTGACCACGGCTGGGATTTCAACTTCAGTCGGATCAGTAGGTCTCTTAGGTTGTGGGGGCTCCTCCGTGAAGGGATCCTCTTGGACAGACGGCGTGTGAAGATGCTCCAAGAACACATTACTGGGAATAGGCTCACGCTTGGAGCCTATCTTTTCCAAATCATCAGCTGCTTGATTTTTCAGTCGGGGTATATGATGGAGCTCTAACCCCTCAAACTTCTTCTCTAACTTTCTCACTACATTACAATAGCCAGTCATAGCCGGGCTCCTGACGTCCCACTCCTTCATTACTTGATTAACCACCAAATCCGAGTCACCGTAGACCATTAGGCGACGGACGCCGAGTGAAATGGCCATACGCAACCCGTATAGAAGTGCTTCGTATTCAGCCTAATTGTTGGAGGAATCAAAATGAATCTGAAGAACATAGCTGAGCCTGTCTCCTCGGGGGGATACCAATACCACCCCAGCACTAGAACCATTCAACATCTTGGATCCGTCAAAGAACATGGTCCAATGCTCCGAGTGAATCTGAGTCGGTTGTTGCTGCTCAACCCACTCGGCGAGGAAATCTTCTATTGCTTGGGACTTGATAGCTTTCTTTGCCTCAAACTTGATATCCAATGGAAGGATTTCAATCGTCCACTTTGCCACTCGACCAGTTGCATCTCTGTTGTTCAGTATTTCCGACAATGGTGCGTCACTGACGACTGTAATGGAATGATCTGAAAAATAATGTGCAACCTTCTTCGTGGTCATGTAAATTCCATAGACAAGCTTCTGATAATGCGGATATCTCTGCTTGGACGGAGTCAAAACTTCAGAAATATAGTATACTGGGCGCTGAACCTTATAGGCTTTTCCTTCTTCTTCCCGCTCGACCGTGAGTACTGTACTGACAACTTGTCCAGTGGCTGCAATATAAAGCAGTAAAGGCTCTTTGCTGATTTGGGCAGCGAGCACCAGCTTGGTGGATAGCAGGACTTTGAGCTCTGCAAACGCTGCGTCAGCTTCAGGAGTCCACTCGAACTTGTCAGATTTCTTCATCAGTCGGTAAAGAGGCAATGCCTTTTCACCGAGGCGAGAGATGAATCGACTCAAGGCGGCCAAACAACCAGTAAGCTTCTGAACATCATGCACACGCATAGGGCGTTTCATCCGGAGTATGGCCCCAACTTTTTCTGGGTTCGCGTTGATCCCTTGTTCGGAAATGAGGAAACCGAGTAACTTTCCTCCTGGAACTCCGAATGTGCACTTCGACGGATTAAGATTGATATCATACCTTCTCAGGTTGGCAAAGGTTTCAGCGAGGTCAGTCAGCAGGTCGAAACCTTTACGCGACTTGACCATGATGTCATCCATATATGCTTCCACATTCCGACTGATTTGAGTGATCAGGCACTTCTGAATCATCCTCATGAATGTGGCACCAGCGTTCTTGGGACTGAATGGCATGGTGACATAGCAAAAGCACCCGAATGGGGTGGTGAAAGCTGTTTTTATCTCATCGGGTCCATACAGTCAGATCTGATGATACCCGGAATATGCGTCCAGAAAAGACAAACGCTCACACCCCGCAGTTGAGTTGACAATTTGGTCGATCCGGGGGAGAGGGATATGATTTTTCAGGCAGGCTCGATTGATATTCTTGAAGTCAATACACATACGAAGTGAGTTGTCCTTCTTGGGAACCATGACAACATTGGCGAGCCACTCGGAGTGGTAAATCTCTCGGATGAACTCAGCTGCCAGAAGCCGAGCCACTTCCTCGCCAATTGCCTTTCTCTTCTGTACGGCGGACCGTCGAAGATGCTCTTTGACTGGTTTCACTTTCGGGTCGACTCGCAAACGGTGCTCAGCCAGTTCCCTGGGTACACCCGGCATGTCAGAAGGTTTCCATGCAAAGATGTCCCAGTTCTCACGGAGGAACTGGATGAGCGCTTCTTCCTATTTGCTGTCGAGTGATGTTGAAATATGAGTAGGAGCAGCATTATGATCGGTTGGATGAATATGAATCGACTTTGTTTCACCAGACGACTGAAATGCAGAATCTGTGGCAGGCTTCTTGGCTCGCAACAAATCACTCGAATCTGCATTCTTCTGATATTCTTGCATTTCAACTGCTACCATTTGTGCATCGGCAATTTTAGAACCCTTCTAGAGGCATTCCTCTGCCTTTTGCCGATTGCAAGTGACTGTGATCACTCCTCTGAGACCAGGCATTTTCAATTTGAGGTACACGTAACATGGTCGAGCCATAAAACATGCATATGCAGGCCTACCCAGAATAGCATGATAAGCACTCTGGAAATCCACTACTTCAAATGTCAACTTTTCCTTATGGTAATTCTCCGAATCAACGAAAACCACGTCAAGAGATATCTGGCCGAGTGATTCGGCTTTCTTTCCAGGGATAACGCCATGGAAACTCATGTTGCTCTCGCTAAGCTTGGACATCGGAATGCCCATCCCCTTCAAGGTTTCAGCGTAAAGGATATTCATACTGCTACCACCATCCATCAACACTTTGGTCAGTCCAGTGCCCCCAACAACTGGGTCGACCACGAACGCTTGCCTCCCTGGAGTGGCAACGCGAGCAGGATGATCAGACTGGTCGAATGTGATAGCTGTTTGTGACCACTTTAGGTATGTTGTCGTTGCCGGAGCAACCATATTCACTTCTCTGTTTATCACTTTCAGTCGACTTTTGCTCTCAACATCAGCAAAAATCACCAGGGTGGAATTGACATTGGGAAAACCATCATCTTCCTCTTTGTCTTCATCCTTGTCCGACTCTTTATCCTTCTCATTGGGTTGTTTCTCTTGGAACTGCTGGATCAAAACCCGACACTGTCGAGTGGTATGTTTAGGATAAATCAGATTGTCTTCTTCATCCTTCTTTGTGTGAATGTGACATGGCAAATCCAACACATCATTTCCGACTTGATCTTTCACTTTCTTGAGGGTCCAGGGCCCCTTAGGTTTCCCTTTAAACTTTCCTTGAATCACTGCCGCAGTTTCACCAGGCCCTGCAGGCTCAGCTTTACGCTTCTGTTTCCGACTGGAATTGCCTCCACCGGTGTCCTGACCGACTGGTTTGCTTTTTCTACTGCGGAGCCGATCCTATTCTTCTCCATTAGCGTACCGAGTGGCTATTTCCATCATCCAAGACAAAACCTTGAACGAGAATAGATCTAGCATCAAAGCCTGGCTCTCTTGGGTCGACTGGTATTCTTCGCTCGCCACTGTGCGGGCGTCTGTCATCATACTGCCGGGGCACATACGACCCACTTCTCGGAGGAGGTGTGGGTACTCGACGATGGTCATCACAGCCGAGTCGGTGATCATATTGCTCATGGTTCCGTCCCACGTACTGATCCTGTCGGTGCCCACGTCCCTCACGCCGCGGGGGTGATCTTGGGCTGTGGGCCGACTGAACTGTATCTGCCATCACAGATCTGCTATGAATCCCATTCCGCGACTGAGACACTGCTGTGTTCTGCTCTCCTGCTACCCAGAGTAAGGCCCGGATCTGCATCAATCCCCTACCAGCCTCCAACTGGGAAGGCTGAATCGACTCCGCTATACGGGCCGCAGCTGTGAGATTTTGAATCGGAGTGCGGTATACCTGAGGCTGAGGCGGTAAAAGTTGACGCTGTCATCGACTAGACTCAGGGATCCACTGCCGAGCACGCTCGTCGAGTGCATGCTGAAGGTTCTCCAGTCGAGTGCGCTCAGCCAAATTGGGCAGGTGCGCCTCCTCCAAGGCCCGAGCCTCGGAGGTTTCCCCAATGATGGGCATGTGGAGCGCCTCCATGTTGCGGCGGTGAAGCTCTTCCCTCTGCTGCGGAGAAAGGGTTTTAGGGTGGTACTCCTCGTGAACGCGCGACGGATCGCCACCACCATCACCGCCACCCTCACGGCGGAACCCAGGCGGACTGCGTGGTCCGTCGACCATCAAGACTTTAGCCGCTGGGTCGCTGCTATCGCACTCGGATGTGGTCTCGACGGAGCCAGTCGACAGGTCGAACAGGCCATAGAGAGTTTCGTTGGGCTCGATTGCCGCGACTTGTGGGGGGGGGGGGGGGGCGACTAACGAGCCACCGCGTGTTTCACCCACCGCTGAAGCCGTGACCAACCGGATCGCTTGCGTCGGTGAACAGCGGGGAGCCGGGAAACCACGGGAGCCGACCGATACTGGGTCGACGGCTGTCGGAGAAGGACGCCGCGAACGCACGCGCGAAAGTGCATTGCCCCATGGACGGGGAGTGTCTCGACGTCAACGGGAGCTTCCTGAAGCCAGGCGGATTCCTCGGCACGAAGATGAGCACGCCGTGATGGATCTCGCGACCCTCAGCCAATCCACCACCAGAAACCATGATGACGGGAATCGAAAAAATCGCAACCTCACCAAAAAGTCGCTAAGACACTTGCCCCACGTTGGGCGCCAACTGTCATGGTTCTAAGACTGACAGTAGAATGGGGGGTAGGTATGAGGAGGCAAGATTCCAGCTCTGGTGAAGTTGTACACACAAGGTTTACGAGTTCAGGCCCTTCACGATGGAAGTAACAGCCCTACGTCTCGGTGCCCGGAGGCGGTCGACTGTATTATGTGTGTGGAGTTACAGGGGGTGCGAACCCTTGTCCCTGAGGAGGGGGTGGCTTATATAGAGTTCGCCAGCCCCTCCGGCCCTCAGTTACACAGGGTTTAAGGTACATAAAGATGGGGCGTTACTGGTAACGCCAGCAATAACGATACATGAATGACCATTAAGTCTACAAAGTAAATGCCCGACCGTTGCTGTTCAGAGTGGCTTTAGACCTTCTGGTCGTCGAGTGACCAATGCTATGGTCGAGTGACATTGAACCTTCTGAGTGGAATGCTTCTGGTCGAGTGGATGATGTTATGCCTTGAATGCTTTCGACTTTAAGGTAATCTCCTTGGGGAGGGTGTATAGGTCAGGCCTATGACCCTACCGTAGGTACATATCGTCGTCACTTGAGGCTATAGAGAGTCTTGTTGAGTCTGAAGACTTTGTCAGGATGCTTTGGGTCCTCAAAACCTGGTGGTTGAGTAACATATACTTCTTACTCAAGCTTACCACTGAGGAATGCAGTTTTAACATCCATTTGATATAAGAGGATATCATGATGGTTAGCATATGCAAGAAATATATGAATAGCTTCAAGACTAGTAACAGGAGCAAATGTTTCATCGAAATCAATACCCTCAACCTGTGTGTAGCCATGTGCTACAAGACGGGCCTTGTTCCCCACCATTTGGCCATTTTCGTCTTGTTTGTTGCGGTAGATCCACTTGGTGCCGATGACATTGTGCTTCCGTGGATCCGGACGCTTGACAAGGTCCCACACATTGTTGAGCTCAAATTGACGCAATTTGTGTTGCATGGCTTGAATCCATACATGCTCCAGAAATGCTTCATCAACTCTGGTGGGCTCTGTGATAGAGACAAATGCAAAGTGCCCACAAAAGTTAGCTAAATGTGAAGCTCTTGAGCGTCCGAGGGGGCCAGGTGCATTGATGTTCTCGAGGATCTTCTCCATCCGCCCTTCATTCGCCACTCGTGGATGAGCAGGACTAGGGCCTTATTGTTGTTGAGAATTTTCCTCGGTGTCATTTTGTCGGTGGAAACGACACCTATGGAATCACTGGGATCCCTTCTACGGTTGGCGGGCGCGGGGTTGTGCAAAGAGCGGGTCTGGTAGTCAGCATAAGGATCATTTACCCAGGTTCGGGCCGCGAAAATGCGTAATACCCTAGTCCTGCTTTGATGTATATTTGAGTGTTCTTGAGCTCTCGAACTAGCTACGGTGCGTGCGTAGTCCAAAAGATCCGAATCCTTCTCTAGTACGCCTCGGGCCTCCTTTTATAGACAAAAGGGGTTGCCACAGGGGCACATAGGAGGTGGAAAGGTATACAGTGTACAAGCTTATCGCTTGTCATTATGGGACAAGGCGCATTAAATGCGCTCCTTAGGTGTCCCGTTGCTTTATTGGGGACGACAACGAGGCCTGTCCCGTCCGTCGCTGCTCCGCCTCGCTCCGACACGCGTCCAGGCCAACGAGGCTTGCAGCTCCGCGTAGGCTGGCTGGCTGCTGAGATGGTGTGGTGGTAGGGTCTTCACGAAGATCTGCATGCCACCACACAAGTGCTTGCTGAGTTGGCCTGGAGGCCGCATGTTGCCACGCAGGTGCCTGCCAAACTGGTTGGGTTGGCAGCTATATGGGAACGGTGGTGGAGTCTTGGCAGACGTGGGTCTGGCTGTAGCCCCATAGGTGTCCTCGGCAAGGGTCTTGCCGGGGCCCCAGCAAGGGTCTTGCCCTGGCATCACGGTCGTCCCCGGCAAGGATCTTGCCAGGGGTCTCGTGGATTCCCTCGGCAAGGATCTTGCCGAGGATCGTCGTCTTCTGGTCTTCATCTGATCTCGTGTGCTTATGATCTTCACAAAGATCTGCATGCCACCATGGAGGTGCCTCCATAGCCTTGGTTCCAATGTGGTTGATGGTGTTGGAACCCTTGGGCTCAAGGGTGGCGCGCTCTGCTGGCGTTGGGCAAGTTGCCTCGGCAAGGCTCTTGCCAGGGCTGCGGAGGCTGCCCCAGCAAGGGTCTTGCCGGGGAGTCCACCTCGCCCTCTCGCTCTTTGTGTCTCTGGTCTTGGCGTCGCTTTGACCGTCTTCTGTGCCCCTGGCTGGAGCGCTGCTCTAGTATTCTTGTGCTTCTACTTCCTCCCTTTGTCCTGCTAACTGTGGCCACAGGTGCGGCTCTGACTGCCCGTGCACAAGTAGAGGGGTAGAAAGGAGAGCCCCTACTTTTGTACCCCGACAGGAGCCCCCGGGCCTGGGCCACTCATAAGCGCAATGCGTTGTTGGGCCGGGCCCAGAATAGTGCGCGGGCACGCAGGGCGGAGTTTTACTGCGGTAATTCCCTCGCCTGTCGTGCTTCCTACGACCCGCGTTGAATGCGTGACGTGGGGGTCGTGCGCGGAATGACCGCAGCATGCTTGTGTCATCCGTGGTGAACCGTAAAGAGGTGGCTTGCTTGTTCCCTCGAAACGGTAGAGCCGCCGCTCATTTACTCTCTCCGCCTTGGAACCGTCGTTCCACGTTTCCCACTATGCCTGCTCCTTATGCCACGTACGCCGCATGCACGACGCGGGGTAGGTGACAGACACATGGAATATGGGAAGGCGCACGGGGGCCGATACTCACGTGCCTTCGATTGGGCAGGGAGGGCGGTCGATGGCCCCGCTTGCTGCCACTTTAATGAGCTGGATTTGAGCGGGCTCTTTAGGGGCATAAAGCTAGTCTTTCGGCCTCCCCTTCCCAACTATAAAAAGGGAACTCAGGGGTAGGAGGAAGAGCATCTCCCTTGCGTCTCCCCTTCGTCTCCGTCCTCACTCGCGATCATGGTGAGAGGGCGTGGCCGCGGCCGTTCTTCTGTGGAGGCGACCAGGTCCTCCTCCTGCCAGTGAGCTACGGCGGTCAAGGAAGAGCTAGATGCCCAGGGTGAAGGCCATGCTCGAGGCGGGGCCGCGGTCGGCGAGGCGGTCGAGGCAGAGGTGGGCGTGGAAGGGGGATGCCAGCGTCATCTCCGTCTCCGTCGCCATCTCCCCCACCAACTCCTCCTGCTTCGCCGAGAGGCCATGTCGGGGACTCGGCGCTCGAGTTTATCCTGCAGCTGCATGGGCCGCTGCGTCGCCGCCTTCGTCTTCCTCGGGCGTTTGCGAGGGTGCAGGAGATCGACCAGCCACCGCGGGTGAGGCTTCACATGAAGGGGTGTTGCCATGGTGATATGTTGGTGAACACAAGGTTCCCCACCCCTCAAGTGATGCTCCTTTGCCGGGGCTGGAAAACCTTTGCACGCGCCCATTGCTTGATGGATGGGCACGTCCTCTGCTTCAAGCTAGCGGAGAGCAATTTGCTCTCCGTCAAGGTCTTCGGGTGCTCGGGACACATGCTAGGGTGCTGTGCGGAGAGCTCGACCGATGGCGAAAGCTCCTCTTCGGGCGAGAGTGACGAGGAGGACAGCGACAACGACGACGAGGGTAGCGGCGGGAGGATGACGGGTCCGACTAGGCGTCGGGCACACCATTCCTGGGCGACGCCGGCAAAACCATCATCTGCATCGCCAGCTCCTTGAACTTCTCGGGGTCGTCGCCTTGGGCGGCTGGCGTTGGAGGGACGGGGAAGACGAAGAAGGCAGGTGGCGGGCGGTCAAGTCGGAGTACGGTGGCCTCGACGCCTTCGTCACGTGTCCCTGGGCCGCTGCCTCGTCTTTTGGCTCTTCCTCCGACACCGTCATCACCGGCCTCCTTCTGGATGATCGCCGATATGTTCTCTCGGCATCTTCTGTTGCACGTACCTCGCCTAGGCACTCCTTTTGCCCTTCCGCAACCTTATCTCTTTTTAGTTTGTAAGCCTACGGGCCTCAGTAGAATTTAGACCTTGTAATCCCTTCGCTCGTGCATACATTCCGTACGAATTGTACTTGTTAACAACATATGAATGAAAAAAAGGGTGTTTGCCGGGTTTCTTTTGTGCGTGGGCGGGGGCCACACCAAGGAACGAGTCCTCGTTATCTTAGGATAAATATTGTAACCCGGCAACAGTCCTTGCTGTCCTCCTGCTCTAAAGCTCGATTACACTCACGCCCATGGCGGAGGTTGGGGCAAAGCAGGATTGGGCCCTTCGCCCGTTCCCTTCCCACCGCGCTACGACCAAGTCCCGGCCCAAAGTAAGGTTTTTTGGACACGGGAAAAAGGGAGCATGATGGTATAAGAGTGAGCGAAGTCTTGTACGTCCAAGTTTCATATGGAAGCGGGGAGTGGGGAATGAAAAACTTATCTGGTGTTGCAGCCCTCGGCAGTCTTGGCCTGCCGCAGTCGGACCTTTGGATCCGCAGCCCCTGCAAGTTTGGCTTGCCGGGGTCGGGGCGCTGGCCTGTTCTCTTTCCTCAAAACAGCTCAACAGAAATGTCCATGCACCCTGCGAACCTAAAAAGGACGGGAAGGAACAGAGCGATGCACACTCGACCTATATGCTAGGGGTTAGTCGCTGCTAAGCACTATCAACCCTAACCGAGGAAGAGACTCAACCTAGCATGCATACTAAAACTTAGGGCGCCAGCGATTCATTTATTTATGCTCAGGGTCTGCGCCTGGCTTTGTACAAAGGGTTACATGCCTCGCCGGCAAGGCTTGTACAAAAGGTGGTCTACCGGGGGGGGGGGGGCGGCAACCGCGCCTTATGGGTAAAACTTGCGAAGATGTTCGACATTCCAGGAGTTGCTTACTGTAATAGCATCTTCGGTCTCTAGGCAGACTGCGCCGGGCCTGATGACTCGTATTACCCGATAAGGGCCTTCCCACTTCGGTGTCAACTTGTTGGAATTCTTGGCCGATTGAACGCGCCGAAGAATAAGGTCGCCTTCCTCAAAGCTTCAGGCATGAACCTTGCAGCTATGGTAGCGGCACAAGGCTTGCTGGTAGCATGCTGCTCTCATAGCCACCCGAAGATGATCTTCCTCGAGGAGCGTTGCGTCATCTTGCCGCAATTGCTCTTGCTCAAACTCATCATAAGCGAGCACTCGGGGTGACCCGTATGTGAGTTCCGTGGGGAGAACTGCTTCTGCCCCGTAAACGAGGGAGAAAGGTGTCTGGCCGGTGGCTCGATTTGGCGTCGTTCTGATTGACCAAAGAACCGCTGGCAATTCATCAATCCAGCATCGTCCGCACCTGTGTAGCCTGTCAAAATTCCTTGTCCGGAGGCCTGGCAATACTACAGCATTCACCCTCTCAGCCTGGCCGTTGCTTCGTGGGTGTGCAACAGAAGCAAAACAGACCTTGCTGCCGAGGTCCTGGATGTACTGCATGAAGACACGGCTCGTGAACTGCGTGTCGTTGTCGGTGATGACTCTATTTGGCACACCAAAATGGCAGACTAGCCCCTTGAAGAATTTGACGACTATCTGTGCTGTCACCTTTCTCACTGCCTCCACCTCCGGCCACTTTGTGAACTTGTCGATTGCAACGTACAAGTACTCAAAGCCTCCAACAGCACGGGGAAAGGGGCCCAGTATGTCAAGCCCCCAGACCGAGAATGGCCAGGAAAGAGGGATTGTTTGGAGAGCTTGAGCTGGTTGATACGCTTCTTTGAATGGAACTGGCACGCTTCACACTTGGTTACTAGTGCCGTTGCATCCTGGAGGGTTGTTGGCCAGAAGAAACCTTGCCGGAATGCCTTGCCGGCAAGGGCCCTCGACCCTATGTGGGAGCCACATATGCCTCCGTCTATCTCTGCCAACAGCTCCAGTCCTTCCTGCCGGGGAATGCACTTCAATTTCACATCGTTTGGTGTTTTTCTATACAGAACATTGTCGACGAACTGATACATGGTAGACTGACGGGCTACTTTCTCCGCTTCTTCCTGCTCCTCAGGGAGTTCCCCTGTTTGGAGGAACCGGACGGTATGCTGTGCCCATGCCAGAGCCTAGGGCTCGACGGCAAGGACCAAAGGCATTTCCTCTGCAATGGGAGCGACTGTCTCTATGGCCAGGGCTTGACGCCCTGCCGAAGTCTGTTGCCCCATGGCAGGCTCAGTGTCCATGGCAACATCCTTGTCGGCGGCTCCTGGGAGCTTGGCGGGAAAGTACTTGCTGGGGCTTGATTTCCTCCGCTTGTTCTGCTCTGTTGATGGTTCAACGGATGGTGAGTTAACCGAAGCACAGAAGTACCTGGTTCCACAGGCAATTTGAAGGCAGCGCGTTTCGACAAGTAGTCGGCGATGTCTTTCTCCACTCGGGGAACATGCTCCGCTTGTATACCGTCAAAATGCTCTTCCAGCTTCCTCACTTCATCTACGTAGGCCTCCATAAATGGGCTTTGATAATCTTTGTTAACTTGCTTGACGACAAGCTGTGAATCACCCCTGACGATGAGCTTCTTGATTCTGAGGTCTGCCGCGATCCTGAGACCAGCAAGCAACCCCTCGTATTCAGCAGTGTTGTTCGTCGACATCTCCCATGGAAAGTGCATCCGGACTACATACTTGAGGTGCTCTCCGGTGGGTGCAATGAGCAGCACACCAGCATCGGCGCCTTGCAGCGAGAAAGCCCCGTCAAAGTACATAATCCAGTTGCGACTTGTTTCCTTGCCGGGAAGAGTGGTCTCCTGGATCTCCTCATCGTGCGTTGAGGTCCATTCTGCAATGAACTCTGCCAAGACTCTACTATGGATTGTCTAAGTACTTTCAAACTTCAAACCAAAACTCGACAATTCCAAGGCCCATTCCACGATCCTCCCGGTTGCGTCTGGGTTATGCAATATCCGTTGCAATGGGAGGCGGGTGACGACAGTGATTTCGTATGCTTGGAAGTAATGACGCAGCTTCCTCAAGGCCATAAGGAGGCTGGAGAGCAATTTCTGCACACCGGAGTACCTTGACCTAGCCCCCTGCAAGAGGGAGCTGACAAAGTAAACCGGGTGCTGCATCATCATCTTCTTCTGCACTATTTCATTTGGTTGCGTCACTTCTGCTTCGCCAGCGCCAGACTCCGCCGGGGGCCTTGCCTTACCAGCACCAGGCCCTGCCGGGGGGAGCTCTGGTTTGCCATCTGCCAGCCCTGCCATTGCCACTGCCCCTTCATCGACCTCCCTCTGCGCCACTAGCGTGGCGCTGACCACTTGGTTCGTTGCCGCTAGATATAGCAGCAACGGTTTTTGTGGTTTAGGCGCAACCAGTATTGGCGTAGAGGAGAGGTACTTCTTCAAATCCTGCAGGGCTGCCTTGGCCTCTGGGGTCCATTCCATTGGGCCCGCCTTCTTCAAGATTTTGAAAAGGGAAGGGCACGCTCGGCAGACTTGGAGATGAACCTGCTCATGGAGGCAACGCAGCCAGTGAGCCGACGCACATCCTTGATCCGCTTAGGCGCCTCAATTTGCTCAATGGCCTTGATCTTATCTGGATTCGCCTCGATCCCACGCTGTGACACAAAGAACCCGAGAAGTTTGCCGGACGGAATGTCGAAGACACACTTCTCAGGGTTCAGCTTAAGGTTGATCTTGCGCAAATTTGCAAACGTCTCTTCTAAATCTTGTACGAGTGTTGCCCTGTCCTTGGTTTTGACCACTATGTCATCCATATAAGCTTCCATATTTCTATGCAGCTGAGGCTCAAAACCAATTTGGACTGCTCTTGCAAACATTGAGCCAGCACAATTCAACCCGAAAGGCACTCGTAAAAAACAATACGTACCACATGGGGTGATGAATGTTGTCTTCTCTTCATCTTCTTTCGTCATGAAGATCTGGTGGTATCCCAAGTAAGCGTCGCGGAATGATAACAAGTCACACCCGGCCGTGGAGTCAACAATCTAGTCGATGCGCGGTAACGGGAAAGGGTCCTTTGGACAAGCGTTATTGATGTCTGTGTAATCAATACACAGTCTCCACTTCCCATTTGCCTTGCGCACCACCATCGGGTTGGCCAGCCACGTCGGATGGAGTACCCCTCTTACCAAGCCTGCTGCTTCCAACTTCCTGATTTCCTCTGTGATGAACTCTTGCCGTTCCAGAGCTTGCTTCCTGACCTTCTGCTTGACGGGTCGCGCATGAGGACAGACAGCAAGATGGTGCTCAATCACCTCCCTGGGAACGTCGGGGATGTCGGATGCTTTCCACGCAAACACATCGACATTCGCCCGCAGGAAAGTGACGAGCGTGCCTTCCTATTTGCTGTCGAGGGTGGAGCTTATGGTAAAAGCCCCTCCCGTGCCATCCTCCTTGACGGACACCTTCTTGGTCTCTGGTGGTGCAGCTCTGGATTTCTTGCTCTTGCCGGTGGAGCTCTCTGGCACGTCCTCGACGGGAGCACTACACTCCGAAGAGGTGCGCTTGCCGGAGTGGGTGCGAGAGGTCTTGTCGGTCTTCTTCCCTCCCGGGGCTTCGGCGGCAGGAGCAAGTGCCTTGGCGGCAGTCGCTGCAACTCCCTCACGGTAGAGTTGGTCAGCGCAGATCAGCGCATTCTTCTTGTGGGAGGGGATGGTGATGATGGTCATCGACCCATGCATCTTCAGCGTGTTGTAGGCGTAATGTGAGGCCGCCATGAACTTGGCTAGTGCTTAGCGGCTGAGGATCATGTTGTAGGGCAAGGGGACCTTACCCTTCGGCTGACTCCTTCCCGGGTTGACCCCTTGAAATGTGCCCGTCTCTTTGAGGTCTCCATCAGGAATCTGCAGCCTTTTGATCACAACAGGCAAGACCAAGTTCAGACCGGCCCCGCCGTCAACTAGCACTTTTGTCACCTTGAGGTTGCGTATTGTTGGTGAAACCAACAACGGCAAACACCCGACCGCAGTTGTGCGATCAGGGTGGTCCTCGGTGTCAAAAATGATAGGCGTGCTGGACCACTTCAGTGGCTTTTGAGCATCGAATGATGGTTCCCCTGCTGTGATCTCACGCGCCCACTGCTTGAGCTAGCGGTGAGAGGTGTGCAACGAGGCACCACCGTCGACGCACATGGCCTCCGTAGCTTTTTGGAACTCATGCTCGACGGACTCGTCGTCCTCGTCATGATCATTGTCTTCTTGCTTCTTGTCGCGGCCCCGAGCGGGCCTCTCTTGCTGGTTATCCTTGCCGCGGCGACCTCCTTGGCCGCCACGCTTCTTACCGGATCTCTCGGCACCATCCTGACCCTTCTCCTTGTCCCGCCTCTCATACTCAGCTTTTTTCTTCTCAACAAGCAGCTCAACTTGCCGGCAGTTCTGGAGGTCATGGCCCTTGGTGCGGTGGATCTTGCAGTACTGCTTGTCGGAGCCTCCTAGCTTGTCAGCAGCCGCCAAGGCCCGGCAAGCGGCGCACCTGGCAATTTCTTTGCCAGGGTCGTCTGCCTTAGCTTTCTTGGCAGCGCCGGTATCGTCGGATCCCTCGACGGCAAGCACGGCCTTGCCCTTGCGCTCCCTGTTGCGGCGCCGGCCCTTCTTTGTTTGGGCGGCGGTGTCTTCGTCTGTGGAGTCGGTTTCCGCACCGGTGTCGTCGCCGGGGTACTTCCTCCCCTCTTCAGCTCGAGCGCACCTGTCGGCCAGAACATAAAGTTCGGCCACATCTTTGACCTTTTTCATCGCCAGCTCTTCACGCATCTTGCGGCTGCGCACATTCTGATGGAATGCGCTGATCTCGGCGGCGGGATGAACATCTGGGATGTTGTACTGCACCCGGCTGAACCTTTGTATGTACTTGCGCAGGGTTTCACCTTCCTTCTGGGGGATGATATGCAAATCGCTTGCCTGGCCATGAGCTTGGTGGCCTCCGGCGAAGGCGCCAACGAACTCATGACACAAATCCGACCAAGAAGAAATGGAATCCGCCGGCAAGTGCATCAACCATGACATGACATTGGGTTTAAGTGCCAATGGGAAGTAATTGGCAAGCACCTTGTCGTCGTAAGCTCCAGCAGCTTGGATCGCGATGGTGTAGATGCTGAGGAACTCCGACGGGTGGGTCTTGCCGTTGTACTTCTCACCAACTTCGGGCTTGAACATGCGGTGGGAGGGCCACTGGAACTGCCGCAGCTCACGGGTGAAGGCTGGGCAACCCACCTCGTAAGGTAGGCCACCGGAGCCCCCCAGAGCTGGGTGGTCCATAGCGGGTCCCGCTCGCCTATCCGATTGATGGCGCTCTTCGCGCCGCCGCTCGATGGTAGTTCGAGCGTCTTCATGCCTCGCTCCCGAAGAACTTGGCGCTGATCGCGGTGGGTCCGTGGGTCGAACGACGCTATGGAGATGTTATCACAAGTGTCATCATGACGGACCGGCACCCGCGGTAGCTGACGTGGGGGAGGAGAGTGCACCGTGGCCGCAGCACCTGCGGTCCTTCCACCACTGGCATGCGGTGGCTCGACGGAGCGCCGGCATGATGGCCCCGCTGGTCGCGGCTCATCTTTGTTGGCAATAACGACGAGGCTCCGGATGGTGGCTCTCCACTCGTCGAGCTTTTCCGCAGCAGGAGGAAAGTCGAGGAGCAACTCCGCGCGCGCCAAAGCTTCTGCTGGTGTGGGTGGCGGCAAAAGCTGCATGGACCATGACGCGCTCCGACTTCTAACCACGTTAGAAGGAGCTCTATCATGGCCTTGCGGCAGTGCGCCATTTTCGCCAGCGCCTCGGCGTGCATGCTGGCCTTCTACGCCCCGCGAATGAGGCGCAGGACTCTTCCCACGGCGGCGCCCGGGGTCACCAGCATGGTGACGCTGCTCGTCGTGCACAACCTGGGAAGAACGCGTCATGGGCGCCGGCGTAGGCGTCTTGGAAGTCATCACGCCGCCCATGGGTGGCACCACGCCGTCCTTGGAGGGCCCCGCGCCGCCTGCGGGGGGCCCGGCTCCGTCTGTGGATTTCGCGGCGCTTGGCCTGTCGTCTCGCGCATGAACGACACCGCTCGCCAAGCTTTGACTGCCAGAGCGATGTGGGTGTTCGCGGGCCTCGCCACGGCTTCCGTCCGCGACCGCTCCACCACTCGCCCGCACTGGTATGGGCCGTTCGGCTCCCGATGAACCGATCGTCGTGACCGTCTTCTTCTTGGGAGCCATGGCGATAAAGGACTGCTAAACTAACTGCTAGACCGGATATTCACAACTGCGCCCCCTACCTGGCGCGCCAAAGATGTCGGTGGAAATGACACCTATGGAATCACTGGGATCCCTTCTACGGTTGGCGGGCGCAGGGTTGTGCAAAGAGCGGGTCTGGTAGTCAGCACAAGGATCGTTTACCCAGGTTCGGGCCGCGAAGATGCGTAATACCCTAGTCCTGCTTTGATGTATATTTGATTGTTCTTGAGCTCTCGAACTAGCTACGGTGCGTGCGTAGTCCAAAAGATCCGAATCCTTCTCCAGTACGCCTCGGGCTTCCTTTTATAAACAAAAGGGGTTGCCACAGGGGCACACAGGAGGTGGAAAGGTATACAGTGTACAAGCTTATCGCCTGTCATTACGGGACAAGGCGCATTAAATGCGCTCCTTAGGTGTCTCGTTGCTTTATTTGGGACGGCAACGAGGCCTATCCCGTTCGTTGCCGATCCGCCTCGCTCCGACATGCGTCCAGGCCAACGGGGCATGCAGCGCCACGTAGGCTGGCAGGCTACTGAGATGGTGTGGTGGTAGGGTCTTCACGAAGATCTGCATGCAACCACGCAGGTGCTTGCTGAGTTGGCTTGGAGGCCGCACGTTGCCACGAAGGTGCCTGCCCAACTGGTTGGGCTGGTAGCTGTATGGGAATGGCGGTGGAGTCTTGGCAGACGTGGGTCTGGCTGTGGCCCCGCAGGTGTCCTCGGCAAGGGTCTTGCCGGGGCCCCGGCAAGGGTCTTGCCATGGCATCGCGGTCGTTCCCGGCAAGGATCTTGCCGGGGGTCTCGTGGATTCCCTCGGCAAGGATCTTGCCGAGGATCATCGTCTTATGATCTTCACAAAGATCTGCATGCCACCACGGAGGTGCCTCCTGAGCCTTGGTTCTAATGTGGTTGATGGTGTTAGAACCCTTGGGCTCAAGGGTGGCGCGCTCTGCTGGCGTTGGGCAAGTTGCCCCGGCAAGGCTCTTGCCGGGGCTGCGGAAGCCGCCTCGGCAAGGGTCTTGCCGGGGGAGTCCACCTCGCCCTCTCGCTCTTTGTGTCTCTGGTCTTGGCATCGCTTTGCCCATCTTCTGTGCCCCTGGCTGGAGCGCTGCTCTAGTATTCTTGTGCTTCTGCTTCCTCCCTTTCCCCTGCTAAGTGTGGCCGCAGGTGCGGCTCTGACTGCCCATGCACAAGTAGAGGGGTAAAAAGGAGAGCCCCTACTTTTGTACCCCGACACATTTTCTTCAGGGTCAGTAGTTTCTTCATGATGGGGAATGATCACTTCTTCATCAACTATTTCTTCACTGGGCACAATTTCACCAGTGCCCATCATGTTGATAGATTCCTTAGGAGGCATTTTATCTAACACGGGAGGCAGGTGCTCTCTTTGCGAAGCATTAGTTTCATCGAATCACAAATCTACAGTTTAAACAACCTTGTTGTGGTAGGTGTTGAAGAGACTGTAGGTGTGCGAGTCCTTACCGTAAGCAAGCATAAAACCCTCATGTGCTTTCGGTCCAAATTTTGAACTGTGACGAGGATCTCTAATCCAACATTTAGCACCGAAGACTTTGAAATAACTCACATTGGGTTTCCTATCGGTGAGGACCTCATATGAAGTCTTCTTGAGGAATTTGTGAAGATATCCCTGATTGATGACGTGACATGCAGTATCAATTGCTTCAGGCCACCATCGACAAGGAGTCTTGTATTCATCAAGCATTGTGTGAGCCATCTCGATGAGTGTCCAATTCTTGCATTCGGCAACCCCATTCCATCGAGGAGTATATGGAGCAGACAACTCATGAGTGATACCAAGTTCGTCAAGATATTAATTAAGGCTTGTGTTTTTGAACTTGTTGTCATTGTCACTTATGATGTGCTTGATCTTGAGACCGTAATTCATCATGGCCTGATTGGAGAGTCGTTTGAAGACAACCTGCACTACAATCTTGAAGGTAATGATATGCACCCAGGTGTAACAGGAATAGTCATCAACTATCACAAATCCATATAGTGATGCTGCATTGGTTAGTGTGGCATAATGTGTAGGACCAAACAGACCCATGTGAAGTAATTCAAAGGGACAAGTAGTGTTCATGATTGTGTTTGATAAGTGCTTGGATTGGTCATCTTTCCAGACTCACAAGCACCACAAAGGTGATCTTTGACGAATTTGACACCCTCGACGCCAATGACGTGTTTCTTCTTGACGAGTGTGCTCATATTCCTCATGCCAGCATGTCCAAGTCATCGGTGCCATAGCCAACACTTTGAAGCTTTTGCCAATAGAGATGTGGAAGGTTGAGAACCTAGAGAGAAATCTACAATATACAAATCACCTCGCCTCAAACCCTAGAAGACTTAGGATTTGTCATATTCCATTAGCACAATGCATATATATTTGCCAAAGATGACAATCATATCAAGGTCACAAAGCATTGAGACAAACATGAGGTTGTATCCAAGGGACTCGACAAGCATCACCATTTCCATATGTTGATCCTTCGAGATAACAACCTTACCTAGACCCAATACTTTGCTTTTGCCTTTTTCAGCATAGGTAATATGGTTTCAGATGAGACAGAGTGAGAGGAAAATTGGGGAGGATATTCCTATCACCTGCCATGTGATTCGTGAAGCCACTTTCTAGGACCCATTCAGTGGCTTTAGGTGTGTCATCCTATAGAAGCATTAGTCTGACTTACAAATTGATATACTTTAGAGTGAAGAATATGATCATCAATTTCGTCGGTGAATTTCATCAGTAGAACATAACTAGCAACATAGGGGATGTGTAAAATGAAGTGTTCATTTCATCATATTTAGCTTGTATCCTAACAAGCACATGTCATACCTTCAGCAAATTCAACATACATTCATTGTTGTCTGAAGACCTGACCATGCAGAAGAGATTAGTTCTTCTTTGTAACCACACACTGATACATCTCCAACGTATCTATAATTTTTTATTGTTCCATGCTATTTTATTATCAATCTTGGATTTTTTATAATCATTTTATAGTCATTTTATATCATTTTTTGGTACTAACCTATTGACATAGTGCGAAGTGCCAGTTGCTGTTTTTTCCATGTTTTTTACATCGCAGGAAATCAATCCAAATGCCACGAAACTCCGTGATGATTTTTTATGGGCCAGAAGGAAGGCAATGGGCCCTGATTGCACCTGGGGGCTGCCCCGAGGGGGGCACAACCCACCTGGGCGTGTCAGGAGGCCCAGGCGCGCCCTGGTGGGTTGTGCCCACCTCGGGTGCCCCCCGGACAGCCTCTTTGCTCTATAAATATCACAATATTCTAGAAACCCTAGAGGAGGCGTCGAAATATTCATCCAGCCGCCATAGAGTCCAGAACCACCAGATCCAATCTAGACACCATCACGGAGGGGTTCACCACTTCCATTGGTGCCTCTCCGATGATGCGTGAGTAGTCCTTTGTAGACCTTCTGGTCCGTAGTTAGTAGCTAGATGGATTTCTCTCTCTCTCGCTGGATTCTCAATACAATGGTCTCTTGGAGATCCATATGATGTAACTCTTTTGCGGTGTGTTTGTTGGGATCTGATGAACTTTGAGTTTATGATCAGTTATATCTTTTTATATCCATGAAAGTTATTTGAGTTTCTTTGATATCTTATATGCATGATCTCTTATAGCCTGGTATTTCTTCTCTGATATTTGGGTTTTGTTTGGCCAACTTGATCTATTTATCTTGCAATGGGAACAGGTGCCCGGTAGTGGGTTCGATCTTACGGTGCTCGATCCCAGTGATAGAAGGGGAAATGACACGTATGTATCATTGCTACTAAGGATAAAAGACAGGATCTATATCTACCGCCATATAGATAAACGGATCTTTTCTACATCATGTCATCGTTTTTATTGCATTACTCCGTTTTTCCATGAACTTAATACACTAGATGCATGCTGGATAGCGATCGATGTGTGGAGTAATACTAGTATATGCAGGCAGGAGTCGGTCTACTAATCTTGGACGTGATGCCTACGTAATGATCATTGCCTGGATATCGTCATGATTATTTGAAGTTCTATCAATTTCCCAACAGTAATTTGTTTACCCACCGTTTCCTATTTTTCTCGAGAGAAGCCACTAGTGAAACCTACGCCCCCCGGGTATTCTTTCTCATATATTTGTCTTGCGATCTACTTTTCCTTTGCATTTTTATTCAGATCTATTAAACCAAAAAATACAAAAATACCTTGCTGCACTTTATTTATTTGTGATCTACTATTTCAATCTACTACAATTTATCTCATGTCCGCTTGCCAATTTCTGGCGCCGTTACCCGAAAGGGATTGACAACCCCATTAACACGTCGGGTTGCGAGGTGTTGTTATTTGTATGCAAGCGCGATTTACATCGTGTTGCTTGGTTCTCCTACTGGTTCGATACCTTGGTTTCATAACTGAGGGAAATACTCTACGTCGCTGTGCTACATCATCCCTCCCTCTCCGGGGAAATACCGACGTAGTTCTAGCTACCATGAAGGAGAATTTCTGCGCCGTTGTCGGGGAGGATCTTCAACATAACCAGGTTCCTAATCACAAATCTCATCTCCTTGCAATTTACATTATTCACCATTTGCCTCTCGTTTTCCTCTCCCCCACTTCACAAAATTTGCCGTTTTATTCGCCCTCTTTCTGTTTGCCTTTTTCTCGTTCCATCTTTTGTTTGCGTGTGTTGCCATGTGTCTTCTATTAGCTTGCACCTTTGCTTGATAAAAATTTATTGATATGGATCCTCAACCACTTGCTAATATTTTTAAGAGATCCAGTTATCATGAACCAATTGCTAGTGATTAGAGTGCACTAGATGATCTTTATGAAGTTTTGCTTGAGATTCGTGAATCCGAAAACTGTGATGAAGAAATTTATGAAGTGATTCATGATAGCTCTTTGAATGAAAAGCATGATTGCAATGATTTTACTATAAATTCTATTAATCTCAATTGTGCTAATAATATGCAAAACCCCAAGCTTGGGGATGCTAATTTTGTTATCTCCACTACTTGTTGCAATGATCATGATTGGGGTGATAATGATTCTTATGATCTTGAAAGTTTCTTAAGCCTCATGATGAATATGTTTGCAATAGTATTGGAAGTGGGTTTGGAAGAGCGTCAACTTTAAGTAAAAATAATCCTACATATTTGGAGAGTGATCAACCCTATGATATTTTTGATACAATTGGGCTTAGAGAGGTCATGACTTTATTTGATGATCTCACTATTTTGGAAGAGTGTCAACTTTGCATGCATGTGGATCATAAAAATAAAATTTTATTTGATAGCTATATTGTTGAATTTGATTATGATCCTATATGTAATTATTATGAGAGGGGAAAATATGGTTGTAGAAATTTTCATGTTACTAAATTACCTCTCGTTATGTTGAGATTGCGATTGTTTCTTTCTTATTCCTTGAATAAGCAAGTTTTCACATGTTTCATGATGCTCTCTTTGTGTTTCAATTATTATCTTTCGTGTGAGCATCGTTGAAATCTTATGCCTAGCTAAGGGCGTAAAACTATAGCGCTTGTTGGGAGGCAACCCAATGAATAAAATTTATTTTTGCTTTTTACTTTTGTTCTTGAGTGTTAGAACAATTACGGTACTGTTATGATTGTGTTTTTTGTGTTTTAATTAGTGTTTGTGCCAAGTAAATCCTATAGGATCTTCTTGGGTGATAGTTGTTTGATCTTGCTGAAAAAGACAGAAACTTTGTGCTCACGAAAATAATTTTAGTACATCACAGAAAATAGATTTTGCTCTGATTCTTTTTGCAGAAGATTAATATACAAATTTCCCTGGTCGTCCTATTTTGGTAGAATTTTTGGAGTTCCAGAAGTATTCGTTTAAGTCAGATTTCTAAAGACTGTTCTGTTTGGACAGATTCTATTTTCTTTTTGTTGTGTGCTTATTTCGATGGCTCTATGGTTTTCTTTGATGAGTTTTTGCCATAGAAAAGTTGGAATACAGTAGATATAATACAAAAACAAAATATAAATTGGTTTGATACAGCACTTATATTAGTGGTTTATTTTTCTTATACTAACGGATCTCACGAAGGTTTTGTTGAGTTTTGTGTGATTGAAGTTTTCAAGTTTTGGGTTAACTTACGATGGATGAAGGAAGGATGCAAGTGCCTAAGCTTGGGGATGCCCCGGCATCCCAAGCTATTATCCAAGAATGAGCAACCAACTAAGCTTGGGGATGCCCCCGAGTGGCATCCCCGCTTTCTTCCAACAACTATCGGTATTTTACTTGAAACTATGCTTTTATTCGTCACATGATATGTGTTTTGCTTGGAGCATATTGTATGACATGTGTCTTTGCCCTCTTTATTTTGTGTTTTAAGTCATCAATCCTTGCTGGACACACCTTTTTGAGAGAGCCAAAATATTATCATGACTTGTTAGAATTGCTCTCTATTGTTCACTTAAATCTTTTATGAGCTAGGACTTGCTCTAGTGCTTAACTTATATATTTTTGAGCACAGGGTGCGTTGTTAATTTGGAAGAAATGCTCTCTTGCTTCACTTAGATTTATTTGGGAGTTAGTAAACTTTTGAAGAAATTATCTCTTGCTTCACTTAAATTATTTTGAGAGAAAGAAAATATGTTATGCTAATGATCTTCACTTATATTTGTTTGAGCTTATGAAAAGCAACACGTAAAATTAGTCCCAAAGTGATAGATATCCAAGAAGGATAAAGTAAAAGAAAATGTCATGAAGAACATTGGACAAAATAAACTTGATTCTTAGTAATAGTTTTGAGATATGATGATGTGATATGTGAGTTATGTTGATGAGTAATTGGGCTCTAGTAAGAATATTGGTGTTAAGGTTTGGGATTCCCTATGCATGCATGAAAGTCAATAATCATGCAATGAAAATTATATCCTACTTGTGGTGCATTATTCGGTGTTAGTTATGCTTAATGCTTGCTTATGAGATTATTCGTTTCTTGGTTGGTCGCTTCCCAATCTTTTGCTAGCCTTCATTTTGCACTAAGTATGACCTCTACTTGTGCATCTAAAATCCTTTAAACCAGTTTTGCCACATGAGTCCACTATATCTACCTATATGCGGTACTCTCTTGCTTAATGCTTGCTTATGAGATTATTCGTTTCTTGGTTGGTCGCTTCCCAATCTTTTGCTAGCCTTCATTTTGCACTAAGTATGACCTCTACTTGTGCATCTAAAATCCTTTAAACCAATTTTGCCACATGAGTCCACTATATCTACCTATATGCGGTACTCTTTTGCCGTTCTAAGCAAATTTGCATGTGCCATCTCTAATTTTCAAAATAAACTTCTCTTTTGTGTGTTTGTTTCGCTCGCGGAACGGTAACGGGTGGATAATATTTTCCATGCTAAATGTGTTATTCTCAAGATGAGTGTTTATTCACTTGTCATTGCACGATAGTAAGGCAAAGGTTTTAGGGATGCCCAGTCCCGAAATGCAAAAACAATTAAATTTATTTTATGTTGTCAAATAATAAATTCCTTGGAGAGTGTTGGTATGGAGGGCACCCGTGGATACGGCTAGCCATGGAAAGTGAAAGAATGATGGAAAAAGGAATAAACTTCATTTTATGTTGGGAACCGCCTATGGCATATCTAGCATGGAAAGTGTTCGGAACTCTAAGTCATTTTCGTTGGTGGGATGGATACACCTCCCAAAATGTTTTTATCTCTAATTTTTCGCTTTGAGCTCTGGCACCTCTACAAATCCCTACTTCCCTCTGTGCAGGGCCTTTCTTTTACTTTATGCAATTTTTATTTTTGAAATTTGAGTCTCCATCTTCTCTCATAAAAAGCACCAACTAGGAGGCAATATGATCATGCTCAAGTATTGGGTGTAGTTAATATTAGAGTGTGTTTCATGAATGGATCAATGTTTGAGCATGATGGGCCAGGGATAACTTATTTTAGCGTTGATATTTTGAAAGACATGGTTGCTTGTTGATATGCTTGAGTATCTAAATTATTATGTCAAAACTAGACTATTGCTTTGAATCACATAAAAGTCCAAATGTCCATGCTATAAAGAAAAGAATATGATATGACTTGACGAACAACACTCCGCATAAAAAATTCTGTTTTTATCACTTACCTACTCGAGGACGAGTAGGAGTTAAGCTTGGGGATGCTGATACGTCTCCAACGTATCTATAATTTTTATTGTTCCATGCTATTTTATTATCAATCTTGGATGTTTTATAATCATTATATATCATTTTTGGTACTAACCTATTGACATAGTGCGAAGTGCCAGTTGTTGTTTTTTCCATGTTTTTTCCATTGCAGGAAATCAATGTCAGATGAAGTCCAAATGCCACGAAACTCCACGGTGATTTTTTATGGGCCAGAAGGAAGGCAATGGGCCCAAGTTGCACCTGGGGGTTGCCCCGAGAGGGGCACAACCCACCAGGGCGCGCCAGGAGGCCTAGGCGCGCCCTGGTGGGTTGTGCCCACCTCGGGTTCCCCCCGGACCGCCTCTTTGCTCTATAAATACCACAATATTCCAGAAACCCTAGAGGAGGCGTCCAAATATCCATCCAGCTGCCGCAGAGTCCAGAACCACCAGATCCAATCTAGACACCATCACGGAGGGGTTCACCACTTCCATTGGTGCCTCTCCGATGATGTGTGAGTAGTCCTTTGTAGACCTTCATGTCGGTGGAAAACGACACCTATGGAATCACTGGGATCCCTTCCACGATTGGCGGGCGCAGGGTTGTGCAAAGAGCGGGTCTGGTAGTCAGCACAAAGATCATTTACCTAGGTTCGGGCCGCGAGGATGCATAATACCCTAGTCCTGCTTTTGTGTATATTTGAGTGTTATTGAGCTCTTGAACTAGCTGCGGTGCGTGCGTAGTCCAAAAGATCCGAATCCTTCTCCAGTACGCCTCGGGCCTCCTTTTATAGTCAAAAGGGGTCGCCACAGTGGCACACAGGAGGTGGAAAGGTATACAGTGTACAAGCTTATCGCTTGTCATTATGGGACAAGGCGCATTAAATGCGCTCCTTAGGTGTCCCGTTGCTTTATTGGGGACGACAACAAGGCCCGTCCCGTCCATCGCTGCTCCGCCTCGCCCTGACACGCGTCCAGGCCAACGAGGCATGCAACGCCATGTAGGGTGGCAGGCTGCTGAGATGGCGTGGTGGTAGGGTCTTCACGAAGATCCGCATGCCACCACACAGGTGCTTGCTGAGTTGGCCTGGAGGCCGCATGTTGCCACGCAGGTGCATGCCCAGATGGTTGGGATGGCAGCTGTATGGGAACGGCGGTGGAGTCTTGGCAGACATGGGTCTGGCTGTGGCCCCGGAGGCGTCCTCGGCAAGGGTCTTGCCGGGCCCCCGGCAAGGGTCTTGCCGTGGCTCGTGGATTTCCTCGGCAGGGATTTTGCCGAGGATTGTCGTCTTCTGGTCCTTATCTCATCTTGTGTGCTTATGATCTTCACAAAGATCTGCATGCCACCATGGAGGTGCCTCCCGAGCCTTGGTTCCAATGTGGTTGATGGTATCTGAAACATTGGGCTCAAGGGTGGCGCGCTCTGCTGGCGCTGGGCAAGTTGCCCCGGCAAGGCTCTTGCCGGGGCTGCGGAGGCCGACCCGGCAAGGGTCTTGCCGGGGGATTCCACCTCGCCCTCTTGCTCTTTGTGTCTCTGGTCTTGGCGTTGCTTTGCCTGTCTTGTGCCTTTGGCTGGAGCGCTGCTCTGGTATTCTTGTGCTTCTGCTTCCTCCCTTTGCCCTGCTAAGTGTGGCCGCGGGTTCGGCTCTGACTGCCCGTGCACAAGTAGAGGGGTAAAAAGGAGACCCCCTACTTTTGTACACCGACAGGAGCCCCCGGGCCTGGGCCACACATAAGCGCAATGCGTTGTTGGGCCGGGCCCAGAACGATGCGTGGGCACGCGGGGCGTAGTTTTACTACAGCAATTTCCTCGCCCGTCGCGCTTCCCCACGACCCGCGTGGAATGCTTGACGTGGGGGTTGTGCATGGAATGACCGCAGCATGCTTGTGTCATCCGTGGTGAACAGTAAAGAGGCGGCTTGCGTGTTCCCTCGAAACTACAGAGCCGCCGCTCATTTACTCTCTTCGCCTTGGAACCGTCGTTCCACGTTTCCCACTACGCCTGCTCCTTACGCCACGTACGCCGCATGCATGGCGCGGGGCAGGTGACAAACGCATGCAATATGGGAAGGCGCTCGGGGGCTGATACTCACGTGCCTTCGATTGGGCGGGGAGGGCGGTAGATGGCCTCGCTTGCTGCTACTTTAATGAGCCGGATTCGAGTGGGATCTTCAGGGGCGTAGAGCTAGTCTTTGGGCCTCCCCTTCCAACTATATAAAGGGAAATCAGGTGTAGGAGGAAGAGCATCTCCCTGCGTCTCCCCTTTGTCTCCATCCCCACTCACGGTCATGGTGAGAGGGCGTGGCCGCGGCCGTTCTTCTGCGGAGGCGACCAGGTCCTCCTCCCGCCAGAGAGCTCTAGCGGTCAAGGAAGAGCTAGATGCCCAGGGTGAAGGCCATGCTCAAGGAGGAGTCACTGGACGGGGCCGCGGTCGGCAAGGCGGTCGAGGCAGAGGCGACCGAGGCAGAGGTGGGCATGGAAGGGGGATGCCTGCATCGTCTCCGTCGCCATCTCCCCCGCCAACTCCTCCTGCTTCACCGAGTGGCCACGTCGGGGACTCGACACTTGAGTTTATCCTACAGCTGCATGGGCCGCTGCGCCGCCGCCTTCGTCTTCCACTGGCGTTCGCGAGGGTGCTGGAGATCGACCAGCCACCGCGGCTGAGGCTTCACATGAAGGGGTGTTGCCATGGCGACATGTGGGTGAACACAGGGTTCCCCGCCCCATAAGTGATGCTCCTTCGCCGGGGCTGGAAAACCTTTGCACGCGCCCATTGCTTGATGGATGGGCACGTCCTCTGCTTCAAGCTAGCGGAGAGCGATTTGCTATCCGTCAAGGTCTTCGGGTGCTCGGGACACAGGCTAGGGTGCTGTGCGGAGAGCTCGACCGATGGCGAAAGCTCCTCTTCGGGCGAGAGTGACGAGGAGGACAGCGACAGCGACGACGAGGGTAGCGCGCGGGAGGATGACGGGTCCGACTAGGCGTCGGGCACACCGTTCCTGGGCGACGCCGGCAACACCACCATCTGCATCACCAGCTCCTTGAACTTCTCGGGGTCGTCGCCTTGGGCGGCTGGCATTGGAGGGACGGGGAAGATGAAGAAGGCGGGTGGTGGGCCATCAAGTCGGAGTACGATGGCCTCGACGCCTTCGTCGCGTATTGCCGGGCCGCTGCCTCGTCTTTCGGCTCTTCCTCCGCAACCGTCATCACCGGCCTCCTTCTGGATGATCGCCGATATGTTCTCTTGGCGTCTTCTGCTGCTCATACCTCGCCTAGGCACTCCTTTTGCCCTTCCACAATCTTGTTCCGTTTCCTGAGGAGAGGGACAAGAAAGGGATTACGGGCATCTTATCTCTTTTTAGTTTGTAAGCCTGCGGGCCTTAGTAGAATTTAGACCTTGTAATCCCCTTGCTCGTGCATACATTCTGTACGAATTGTACTTGTTAACAACGTATGAATGAATAGAAGGGTGTTTGTCGGGTTTCTTTTGTGCGTGGGCGGGGGCCACACTGAAAGTGCAACTATCCCTGGGTGGTTTTGGTAATTCCTAACAACATATAGCTCATTGAGCTAATGCTATTCCAAGATAAATATTTCAGGAAAGCTCAATGTTTGGCATGGCATGGATTAGAAAGTGGACCCTTCAAAATGCTAAGGTCAAAAGATTGGCTCAAGCTCAAAGCACAAGACTGTACATTTTTTATTTTAGTGATCCAAGATCACATTGAGTCTATAGGAAAAGCCAATACTATTAAGAAGGGATGAGGTGTTGCTTCATGAGGATCTTTCTCAAAATGCTTAGTGATATGCTCCAAAACCCTCCACTACTTTCTCATATCCACATATGTCCTAAACCAAAAAGTCCAACTCGGCCCCACCGATTCTTTCCATCCGGAGCCACCGAGCTTAGTTGAATAGCCACTGCCAGAAACCCTAATCAATTCGGTCTCACCGATAGGGATCTCGGTCTCACCGAGATGGGATTGCAAACTCTATGTTTCCCTTTGTAACGTTTCGGCCAAACCGAGATGAGTGAAAGGTCCCACCGAGATTGCAATGCAAACTCTCTGTTTCCTTTTCGTAACGTTTCGGTCCAACCGAGATGAGTGAACCGGTCCCACCGAGTTTGCCTGACCAACTCTCTGTTTGGCTATTACCAAAATCGGTCTCACCGAGTTTGTGTAATCGGTCTCACCGAGATTACGTTATGCCCTAACCCTAATGACATCGGTCCCACCGAGTTGACATGTCGGTCCCACCGAGAATCCTAACGTTCGCATTTTGAACTAAATCGGTCCGACCAAGTTTAATGATTCGGTCCCACCGAGTTTGGTGATTTGTGTGTAACGGTTAGATTTTGTGTGGAGGCTATATATACCCCTCCACCCACTCTTCATTCGTGGAGAGAGCCATCAGAACATGCCTACACTTCCAATACATATTTTCTGAGAGAGAACCACCTACACTTGTGTTGAGGTCAAGATATTCCATTCCAACCACATAAATCTTGATCTCTAGCCTTCCCCAAGTTGCTTTCCACTCAAATCTTCTTTCTACCAAATCCAATCCTATGAGAGAGAGTTGAGTGTTGGGGAGACTATCATTTGAAGCACAAGAGCAAGGAGTTCATCATCAACACACCATTTGTTACTTCTTGGAGAGTGGTGTCTCCTAGATTGGCTAGGTGTCACTTGGGAGCCTCCGACAATATTATGGAGTTGAACCAAGAAGTTTGTATGGGCAAGGAGATCGCCTACTTCGTGAAGATCTACCCTAGTGAGGCAAGTCCTTCGTGGGCAACGGCCATGGTGGGATAGACAAGGTTGCTTCTTCATGGACCCTTCGTGGGTGGAGCCCTCCGTGGACTCGCGCAACCATTACCCTTCATGGGTTGAAGTCTCCATCAACGTGGATGTACGATAGCACCACCTATCGGAACCATGGATAAAAAATCTCCGTGTCAACATTGCGTTTGCTCCCTCAAACTCATTCCTTTACCTTCATATGCAATTGTTTTACATTCCGCTGCTATACTATTAGAATTGCATGTGTAGGTTGATTGCTTGTCTTGTGCTAAGTTGCTAAAATCTGCCAAGAACTAAAATTGGGAAAAGGCTAGATTTTTATTTGGTCAAGTAGTCTAATCACCCCCCTCTAGACATACTTCCGATCCTACAAGTGGTATCAGAGCTTTGGTCTCCAGTTGCTTTGGTTTCCATAGCTTTTGGTTGTCATAGCCTTGGTTTCGCAACCTAGGAGAGTATGGCGTCTAGAGAGGGAAATTACCACCGTAGAGGTCCTTACTTTGATGGCACTAATTTTGCTAGTTGGAAGCATGAGATGAAAATGCATATTCTTGGACATAACCCCGCCGTTTGGGCTATTGTGTGTATTGGCTTGCAAGGTGAATTCTTTGATGGGAGAGAACCGAACCGTGAAGCTACCACGGAAGAGTTGAAGTTGCTACAATACAATGCTCAAGCTTGTGATATTCTCTTCAACGGATTGTGCCCCGAAGAATTCAACAAAATCAGCGGTCTTGAGAATGCAAAGGAAATTTGGGATACTTTGATTGATATGCACGAAGGTACCGACTCCGTCAAGGAATCCAAATTGGATGTGCTTCAAAGTCAACTTGACAAGTTCAAAATGAAGGATGGTGAAGGTGTCGTTGAAATGTACTCTAGGCTTGCTCTCATCACAAATGAGATTGCCAGTTTAGGAAGTGAACAGATGACCGACAAATTCATCATAAAAAAGATCCTAAGATCCTTGGATGGAAAGTATGATAACGTGTGCACATTGATCCAAATGATGCCCAATTACAAAGATCTCAAGCCAACGGAAGTCATTGGAAGAATTGTTGCTCATGAGGTGTCACTCAAGGATAAGGAAGAGCTTCACAACAAGTCAAGTGGTGCTTACAAAGCCTCTTGTGATACTCCCACATCTTCAAGTGAGAAACAAACCTTCAATGAAGAATTGAGCTTAATGGTGAAGAACTTCAACAAGTTCTACAAAAGTAGAAGCAAAGAAAGAAGTTCCAAGTCAAGGTCCTACAATGACAAAAGATCTTCTAGTCATGAGTGTAATTGCTACAATTATGGAAGACCCGGACACTACTCCAATGAGTGTACGCCCCCCTACAAAAGAAGAGAAGATTCTCCCAAAAGAAGAAGTAGAAGAGAAGAATCACCACCAAGAGAAAGGAGGAGTAGAGATGATCGTTATGAATGAAGACCCTCTCGGAGAAGCAAGGATTCGGAAAGAAAGGAAAAGTCATCAAGGAGCTACACAAAAAGAAGACATCAAGCTCATGTTGGTGAATGGGTATCCGGCTCCGACTCCGACAATCACTCCGAAAGAAGTTTCACTCCGACTCCGAATATACTCAAGATGAAGGTGCTGCTGGTCTAGCACTTGTGTCAACCAACTCCTATGACATATTTGACTCACCAAATGAAGGAATTGGAAGATGCTTCATGGCCAAAGGTCCAAAGGTAACACATCCCGAGTATGTTGATTTCAATAGTGATGAAGATGATTTGCTAGGTGATGATGATTTACTTATTGACAACTCTAGTGATGAAAACTATGATGAAACGTCAATTAAACATGCTAATCAAGATAAAACGAATGACGATGATAAGAAGGAGATTGAGCGTCTAACCAAAGAACTAAACACTCTTAAGTTAGCTCATGAAACTACCTTGGAAAATCATCGAGAACTTTTAAAGACTCATGATAAGCTACGCTTTGAAAAGCTCAACCTTGAGCAAGAGCATGAGTTTTTAAAGGCAATCAATGATGATCTTCGCAAGAAAAGTTCTTCTTACATTGCCAAGCATTTACTCTTGTCTACATACATGCCACAAGTTAAATCTAGCAACAAGAACAAGAAAGATTCTTCATCTAGTAGTAACAACAATCATGCTAAATCCAATGTTGATGCTTCTAGTAGTTCTCTTGATTCCACTAATGATTCTCTTAGCCAAGTTACGCTTGAGCAAGAAAATAGCTTATTGAAGGGAATCATAGAGAAAGGTGTTTACAAGAGTCTTGCCAGAAGTAAGCAATTTGAGGAAATTGTGCGCAAGCAAGGAAGACACCGGAAGAATCAAGGTGTTGGTTTTGAATGGAAGTTCGATGCCAATGGAGTTGAGTGGGAAGAAGATCAATACCCCAAGACGAAGTTTGTTCCTCAACAAGAGAAGTATGATCCTACTTCTTTCAAAGGAACACAAGCTCAATATGATCTTCCACCACAAGATCACAAGCAAAAAGGCAAGGATAAGCTTCAAGAGGAAATTGATGCATTTGAAGAAGCACCTAAGGACTTGGTCAAGTGGGTTCCCAAGACTACATCAAGTTCCACTCCATCAAGTACAACTACGACTCCAAGGATTCCCATCAAGATGGTGTGGATCCAGAAGAAGAAGAACTAGAGAGTTCTTGAGGGTGACTCTGCCAACATACTTCACTCCTATCATTTTGGCGAGGACAAGTGCAAACAACTTCCATATCTTGCACTAGTGTTGGTAAGACAAGGGACAAGGTAACCTAATGACTTCATGGACATCATCTTGTGTATGCGTCACTCTATGTCTATGAATATCCTTGTTTGTTCCTTGTGGGACTAACCCGTGTAGGTATTGAAAGTGCAACTGACTCCAAAGGATTGCTCCAAATGATCTACATCAACATTGAGCATCTACATCTTCAACACCTACATGAAGTCATCATCGACAAAACCCAAGGTTAGTTCATTCCCTTTAGGGGGGATATCACATCTAGGGGGAGCTTTACTCAAATCAATGAGCTAAAGCAACTCTAATGGTGTGAACACAACAATGCTTTATGTAAAAGTGGTAACCCCACTCGTGCTTAAATGATGAGTATGACTTATGATCAAATGTTCTCATTTGACTCCTAAGTCAATATACTCATATATAGATGACCTAGTCATCGCCAAATTGCTTGATAGATGCTAGAGTGTTTGTGCATGCTTTGTCACATATTTCATTTGCCATTTTAATTGTGTGAGCACTACAAAAAAAATACACTTCCGTGATGATACGTGTTTGTCACAGTAGGTCGCGTTTTCTGTCATGCATGTACATCCATGACAAATTTATGACAGAATCAAGATAGTCATACCTGTGCTGTCGTAGAAGTGTTCCATGACATTGCCAAAATTATCATCACGGAAGTGTCCACTTCCATGATGATAAATCGCGCGTCACAGAAGTGCTTTCGTCAAGGGTGACCGACACGTGGCATCCACCGTAATGGAACACCGTTAAGCTATCGGGTCAGATTTGTGATCCGATAACCCGTTAACAGCCACGACCAATGCCGATTTTCCATGTGTAAAATTCTCATTGGCTGACGGATCCACGCGTCAGCTCCGCGTTGGCACAGGTGTCACTCATCCAACGGTCGAGATGGGCCTATGATATGTTGACACGTGGACCGGCCCAAAAGTGGCCCACAAAGTTTAAATGGGCCGGCCCAACTGAAGGCCCATAAGATTTAGTGGACCATAACGGGCCGGCCCAGCTAAAGGCCCACAAAATTTAGTGGACCATAATGGGTCGGCCCAGCTAAAGGCCCACACGATTTTGCAGACCATAATGGGCCGGCCCAGCTAAAGGCCCACAAGATTTTGCAGACCACAATGGGCTGGCCCAGCTAAAGGCCCACAAGATTATGCAGACCATAATGGGCCGGCCCAGCTAAAGGCCCAACATTCTCTGTCAAATCGGCCCGTCAACGGCCTGTCCTTAACTTGTCATCAACGCGGCCCATGGTCACTTCTGGCCCGTTAACAGTCCGCTAAGTAATTCGGCCGAATTACGGCCCGGTGTATTTCCGGCCTGTTAAAGGTCCGGCTTCATTTGGGCCCACTTACAGGCCATCAAAACTTTCGGCCATAAACGACCGTGAAGGATTTGGGTCATATTCGGCCGTGTCTGACATTCGGCCTATTAGAGGCCCACTATAGCTTTGGGCCACTTTCGGCCTGTTGTCATTTTTGGCCTGTTAACGCCGGACGTAAACCATGGGCCATATGTGGCCCAATGTCATATCGGGCCCATTAATGGCCCATATAAAAATGACGATAATCTAGCCGGACCGAAGTTCCGGCCTGTTAAAGGCCCGAGTATTAGGTCGGCGCATTTACGGCCCGTCCGAATTTCGGCCTGTCAAAGATCCGCATCATAAATGGGCCACCATTTCGGCCTGCTAAGTCCAGTGGGTTATTTGGCACAATCAGGGCCCAATCTCACTTTCGGTCTATTAAAGGCCCATGTTTTTTATGGGCTCGAGATATTTACACCTGTAAACGGCCTATTTTTACTGAGGGCCCAAATTATGTTTAGGCCTGTTAAAGGCCCACTATGGGCACAGGCCTACCAGAAAAATATGAAATCTTATGCTGATTCAGGCCCAGATATTTTTAGTGGGCTACATGCCAATTTCGGCTCGTAATCGTTTTTAGCCCAATTGGAATGTGCCCGACGAATGTTGGCATGTTGGGCTCCTACGAAGCTTTCGGCCGAATACATTACTAAGATAAACCTACACTATACAAAAATAGCGTCGTAATTACTGCAGCCAGAGGCAGCATCATAAATGTTGTATCACAACAAAATAAATTCCAACCATACAACAAAAGGCCTGCTGGCATAAAGTTTACAGTCCTTCCAGATAAAAGCACCATCAGATGTATAGAAGCATAGATCATTTGACCTGAGTGCTAATGTTTCAGGCTGTAGAATCTGATGGAGCAGCACGATCTCCACCTTTTTTCTGCCGTTGCTCTTGAACAACGAAGCGAATGTCTGATAGTCTGGTTTCAAAACCATTCATATCTTGATGACATTTCTCAACCACTATCTTGTTTCCGAAACAACGTCCATTAGGGATTGGACTTGTATCTGGAGCACAGATATATCACTCTGTCTAGCAGGAAGATTTTGTTCAGTAGGCGATTTGGACGAGGTTACCTTGACAACCAACCTAGAATTACGCAAGAAGGTGCTTTTTGCACTGTTAGTGGAGAGATACTGACGCACTGCAGCAAGAGGTGACATTGTTCCTGTAGTAGCCTTGTCACCTTCAGGTGGTTGTGGCTGTTCAATCATTTGTTCCATAGCTACCTGAAAGTTTGAACTTGTAGATTAGTGTACCAGATAAGTTACTAATGAGACAAAAACAAACAAAGTAGGTTAAACGTTTATACATAACTTATTTTGGTGAACTACTGTAATACATTAGCATGTATTGTAGTGCCAACTACATAATAAAATCACTTTCGGAACATATGTCCATGTAGCATGCTTACTGTATTGTCTATTTCCTCACATTCATTGACATCTAAGGATAAAGAGACATGGTTTAAAGTAGGATGAACATAGTATGACATCATTCATATCATGGGCAAACAGATATAAAACAAACATGCTATTTTATCATTGTGTGCGCACGTGAACATAACAACTAGATTACAGATCAAGACCAAAAGAATATCCTTCATCTCTTTTAAACCATGTAAGGTGAAATGATACGTTAAGACAACTGTGAATAAAAGTGAACAGAGTAACTGACATTGGCTGCAAACCAAGTAGTTAAATGAACACATCACAGTACCAATCAGTTCAAGGTAGGAAGAGTAAGGACTTACAACAGCGGCTTGAACTGGTGTGCTCATGCCCTTCATCTTGCTGGTGTGGCAATCCTTGAAGATTTGCACTATATTCGGTTCAGGTTCTTCTTGGTCCACACGGGCTTTCCTCTGTATTTGGAACAAGTCAATATAGATACGATAATATGGCACAAAAAAAGAAGTAGCAGCTATTTACAAGAGCCTCGCAGTGTGCAATATAGCTACGAGATCCTGTTGTCTGTTGGAATTTCACTTTAGAACGGTTGGTTTTGTTCTTCAAACAGTTAGCCTAGAAGAACATACACTTGTAAGGCACATACATAAATACAAGTTCAATATGTGGTCTGATCAAATACATATAGCCTACCTGATACTTTGGATCAGACCAGTGTTTAATGAGGGCTGTCCAGCCTTCATCTGTAATATATTCCACTGGAGATGTTTGGGCGATTTCATTGTTAGCCTTGCCTTCAAAGTGAGATTTTCTAAGGTGGTACCGTACTGTCGCAGAGCAGACTGAAAAACATGAGTGCATGCTTGTTTAGTTGCATCATCTTTCGGATCCAACTTGAACCTCATCTGTTGAAAAAAGAATGTGAGTCTTATTAGGAGGAAGCTAGAAAGTATGGGACAGAGCAATACAATATTACAATTGCGATGAATAACATTACTTACGGATAAATGGTCAAGGAAGGTGTTAAACTGGGTATTGTCTTTCTCATTCCTGTACTGGATCCACGTTGGGAGGATACGTGCATGACACCTAACGGCAACGGCTGCCTCTGCTACTAACTTGGCTGACTCTGTAGCATCACGTGGCCTTTTTAAACCTGCCTCAAAATGGATCTCCATTCTTCCTCCTTTAGATTTTGTTAATCTGTCAAGCATTATCCCTGATGTCTGTTTCTGCTTGCGCCGTGGTGCTAGTTCAACAATGAATATGGAAAGTGTTAGTGTACATCCAACTGTGAGAGTACATATAAAGGAGCATGCAACTGCAACTTGACTCGGTCAGGTACCGTCTTGGTGTTGATGCTCATGAGGTTCATCTGATCTTGCCAAGTCCTATTGTGTCAGCACTGTTTCGGAAGTAGTGTTAGGTGTGAAGGCAGCTTGGGAACTGGCCAGTTCCGGAGCAAACGAACGAGTAACTGGTTGAGATGCTGGTACAGTTGAAGCGGTTGCTGCAGCTGGTGGAGCAGGTCATACTGTGTTTGTAGATTTAGCTGGTAGACTTGGACCTTCTACTGCACTATAAGTACCAGCAGAATCTCGACGGCAGAACCTTTTCCGTTTCACCCGACGAGTAACAGCACTCCCTACTATATTATTTTCCTTGCTCTTTTTTGACTTTGCCATGTCAAGCTGTACCCACAACACAAAAGAATAAAATCACTCTTCAGAACTCATTGGTGCATGATACAGACAAGCAATACTTTGATGTAAGACAACCGTATGAGGATGGAATATGTAAGAAAAACAGGACGGCATGACATATTCACAGCTACGATGTGCAAACTAAGCAGAAGGATTTTCAAGAAAATAGAAGTAATGCAAGCTAGACACCATATGAAAGATGCAACCAATATTACTCTGCCAAGTTAAAAGTGTCTTTTCATAAGTGGCAATTCAAAAAATTAGAAGCAGTACAACGTAGAAATCAATGCAAGATGCAACCACTGTCAAACTGCCATGTTAAAAGCGTCCAATCATGAGTGACTGATGCGGGATACACAACAGCAGTACTTTGATGTAAGAACATGGTATGATAGATAGATGCAGTGTATTCTAGACACAGAAAGCCATGTCATATGCACATGTATAACGTATAAACTCAGCAGGTGCAATTTAATCAAAATAGAAGAAATACAGGCTAGACAACATATGCAACATGAAACCAATTATCACACTGTCAACTTAGAGCAAGCAGCTGCGATGGTGGAGTACGGGAGATGAACTCATCATGTAGACTTGGGACTTCAACTTCATTAGCAGTAGCAGTGGCAAATCTAGAGAGTCTCTGTTTGCGTCGGTGCGGAGGACCACCAACATCCCCTAACTTACTCTTTTCCTTCCTATTTTCTGATATAGGCTTATGAAGTCAAAACCACAAGAAGATGAATAAAATTAGCTCTGCATAACTGGTTGATGCATGATACAGACGAACACTACTTTGATGTAAGGCAAGCGCAGGATAGGAGGATGGAATATATACAAAAAAGACAGCGTTTCATATTCACACGTACGATAGGAGGATGGAATATGTATGAAAAAACAGTAAGCGGAAGGCATTTCAACAAAATTAGAAGAAATGAAAGCTAGGCACCATATGAACATGCAACCAATATCACTCTATCAGGTACAAAGTGTCTCGTCGTAAGTGCCATTTCAAGAAATTAGAAGCAGTACAAGCTAGAAGACAATGCAAGATGCAACCTATATCACAGTCCCAAGTTAAATGTGTCTTATGGGTAAGTGATCGTTGCAGGTATAAGTTGTAAGCTACGCAGATGCAATTCAACATAATCAGAAGCAATACAAACTAGACATCATACGGAAAACGCAACCACGTATAACAGTTCCAAGTAAGAGCAAGCACCTGTGATGGTGGAGTAGGGGAGATGTGCTCATCATGTACACGCATGTTCTAGAAACAGGAACACGTGTCATATTCACAGGCATTATGTGTAAAGTAAGCAGATGCAATTCAAGTTAGATGCAATAAAAGCTAGACATCATACGCAACATGCAACCACATATAATAGTGTCAAGTTAGAGCAAGCACCTGTGATGGTGGAGTAGGGGAGATGTGCTCATCATCTACACAACTACGTTGACTGTCCAGCCTTGTGTTGTCTTGCGAATCTTGTTGGGAGGATGGCGGAGTAGAATCTGTAGAGACCCCCTGTTTGAGTTGCTCCGAAGGACCACCACCATCCACTGTCGGACTAATTTCGTTCAGCTGTAATGATTTTGCATTGTGAAGTCAAACCGATAAGAAAAAGGAATAAAATTTCGCTCTTCAGAACTCATTCATGCATGATACTGACGAACACTACTCGGATGAAAGGCAAACACATGATGCGAGGATGGAATATGTATGAAAAACAGGATGGTGTGACATATTCACACCTATGATGTGGTAACTAAGCAGAAGGCATTTCAACAAATTAGAAGCACTACAAGCTAGACACCATATGAAAGATGCAACCAATATCACTCTGCCAAGTTCAAACTATATGGCGTTTCAACAAATTAGAAGCAGTACATGCTAGAAATCATATGCAAGACACAACCAATATCACAGTGGCGACTTAAAGGTGCCTTATCATAAGTGACTGATGCGGGATATGCAAGAATAGTAGTCTGATGTAGAAACAGGAACACATGTCATATTCACAGGCTTTATGTGTAAAGTAAGCAGATGCAATTCAACAAAGCTAGAAGCAATACAAGCTAGACATCATACGCAACATGCAACCACATATAATAGTGCCAAGTTAGAGCAAGCACCTGTGATGGTGGAGTAGGGGGGATGTGCTCATCATCTACATAGCTACGTTGACTGTCTAGCCTTGTGTTGTCTTGTGAATCTTGTTGGGAGGATGGCGGAGTAGAATCTGTAGAGAACCTCCGTTTCAGTTGCTCGGAAGGACCACCATCATCCAATTCCTTGCCAATTTCCTTCAGCTTTATTGATTTTGCATTGTGAGGTCATACCGACAAGAAAAAGGAATATCATTCGCTCTTCAGAACTCATTCATGCATGATACTGACGAACACTACTCTGATGAAAGGCAAAGTCATGATACGAGGATGGAATATGTACAAAAAATGGACGGCTTGACATATTCACACCTATGATGTGGTAACTAAGCAGAAGGCACTTCAACAAGTTAGAAACACTGCAAGACACCATATGGAAGGTGCAATCAATATCACTCTGCCAAGTTAAAACTGTCTTGTCATAGGTGGCGTTCATCAAACTAGAAGCAATAAATGCTAGAAATCATATTCAAGACGCAAACCAATATCACACTGCCAACTTAAAGGTGTCCCATCATAAGTGACTGATGCAGGATACACAAGAAGAGTAGTTTCATGTAAGAACATGGTGTGATAGACAGATATAGTATGTACCAAAAACAGGAAAGCGTGTCATATTCACATGTATCATGTGTAAGCTAAGCAGATGCAGTTTACACTAATTAGGAGCAATACGAGCTAGACACCATATGCAACATGCAACCAGATATCACACTGCCAAGTTAGAGCAAGCACCTTGGATGGTGGAGTAGGGGAGCGGAGACTTGGACCTTGTAATGCACTATCAGTACAAGGAGAATCGGTACAGATGCTCCGTTTACGTTGCTGCAGAGGACCACCATCATCGCCTTCCTTACTCTTTTCCTTCCTCTTTCTTGATTTTGCCTTGTCAAGTCAAACCCACAAGAAAAAGGAATAAAATTTGCTCTTCAGAACTCATTGATGCATGATACTGACGAACACTACTTTCATGTAAGGCAGCCGCATGATAGGAGGATGGAATATGTATGAAAAACAGGACGGCGTGACATATTGACATGTATGATGTATAAAGTGTAAACTAAGCACAAGGTGCTTGAACTTGTTAGAATCGATGCAAGCTAGAAACCATATGAAAGATGAAATCAATATCACTCTGCCAAATTAAAAGGGTGCCCTAACAAATGTATTTGACCAAATTAGAAGCAATACATGGCAACAGGCTAGAAATAATATGCAATATGCAACGAATAAAGGTGACTCATCGTAAGTGATTGATGCAGGATACAGAAGAGAGGTAGTTTCATGTAAGAACAAGGTTAACACATAGATGTAGTGTGTACCAAAAATAGGAAGGCATGTCATATTCACAGGTATAGTGTGTAAACTAAGCAGATGCAATTTACACTAATTAGAAGCATTACAAGCTAGACACCGTACGCAACATGCAACCACATATCACACTGCGAAGTTAGAGCAAGCACCTGTGATGGTGGTGTAGGGGAAGTGCGGTCTTCCGGTACAGAGCTACGTTCAATATCTTCACTTAGGCTTGCTGTTTCTTGAGAATCACGTGGAGAGGATGAAATTGCATTCTTTATAAGAGTATTGCATCTCATATTAACCCACACGCGTGACTGTCTCATCATAAGCGATAGACGCATGATACACAAGAACAGTAGTTTGATGTAAGAACATGGTGTGATAGGCAGATGTAGTATGTACCAAAAACAGGAAGGCGTGTCATATTCACATGTATAATGTGTAAGCTAAGGAGATGCAATTTAACAAATTTGGAGCATTGATGAGGGATACACAAGAGAAGTAGTTTGATGTAAGAACATGGTTAATAGAAAGACGTAGTATGTACCAAAAACAGGAAGGCATGTCATATTCACAGGTATAATGTGTTAACTAAGCAGATGCAATTTACCCTAATTAGAAGCATTACAAGGTAGACACCATATGCAACATGCAACCACATATCACACTGCCAAGTAAGAGCAAGCACTTGCGATGGTGGTGTGGGGGAATTGCGGTGATCAACTAGAGAGCTACGTTGACTATCTTCATTTAGCCTTGCTGTTTCTTGAGAATCATGCATGTGGGGAGGATGACACTACACTCTTTAAATGAGTAGGGCGTCTCACAGTAACCCACTCGGGTGACTGTCTCATCATAAGTGATTGACGAGGGATACAAAAGAGCATTAGTTTCATATACAAACATGGTTAATAGACATATGTAGTATGTATCAAAAACAGGAAGGCATGTCATTATCAAAGGTATAATGTGTAAAGTAAGCAGATGCAATTTAACCAAATTGGAAGCAATACAAGCTAGACACCATATTCAACATGCAACCGCATTTGACAGCGCGAAGTTAAAGCAAGCACCTGGGATGGTTGTGCGTGGCAATTGAGATCATCAACTGCAGAGCTACGTTTACTGTCTCCAACTGCTGACACTGCACCCATTAGAGCGCTGAAACGCTTAGTGCTTATCTTCGAATTACACTGGAGCGACTTCTGTCTTTTCTTTTCTGCATTCATCAACACTGCGTCAGAGTCTGAAATACCCATGCATAAAAAAACAATAGTGTGAGTATGGGTGAAGTGTGTGCACAATTAGTACAGTGTAAAGGTAGCAGATAGCAGGTCGGTGAGAAATAAATGATGGGAGACATATGATAGCTCCACAACATGCATGGCACACTAAATTACTACAGGATTCTATGAAAATAACAGTCGACTGAAAGCAAATAGGTCCGTCCATTTTTTCTGCACCGTCCGATGTACAAAGAACGGGCAGATCGCCTTCATCTACCTCCAGCCAGTCAGTGTTGACGATCTTCCTCGAAACGCCAGCGACCACCGGCCCAGTATTCCTCCCCTGCCTGCGCCCTCCCCTTGACCTCACCGCACCGCCGTGCTTGGCACCGCCCCCGGCCATACATTCAAGCCCCGCCGACCTCCAGATCGGGCGCAAGAAGCTCATGCGCCCCACACCCCTATGATAGACACCGATGCGCTGCTTCCCCGGGGAACAGGCGGACTAGGTGCTCCGCGCGCCTAAGCGGGTGCTGCTTCTTTTAATTGCGGTTCGACTGACCCTGAATTGAAATCCAGGCAGGCTATTGACCTCTAGCAAAGGTGAAATAGTAAAAGGGAGGAAACCTTGTGCATTTAGTATCACGAAGAAGATGCAGTAAGAAGTGGTCAACTAGTTTCTTTCATGGGATGAATACGGTGTGAGCGGAGACGTAAGATTTGCACGAATAAGGGAAGAGGAGTACCTCTTTCTGCTGGCAGTGTTGTGTCCTCCTTCTGTTTTTCCGACGATCTTCTTGTTGTTCGCCGGAAACCAAAAGTTGTGGAGGACGGTGCAGCCTTGGACGAACCCATGGCCAAGTTGTTGAGTGTGTTGTGGTGGCCGTCTGTCGGCGGCGGGGAAGCAGATCCGAGGCGGCGAACGACGGCGTAGCGGGAACAGCTCCGGTGCGGTGGACGGTTGCGACAGTGGAGCCGCAACAGTGAGGCGCAGAACGGCATGGTCGGAGTGGTTCTGGTACGGCGCATGTCGGCGTCGGCGTCGTGGAGGCAGCTCTGCCTCGGCTTCAGCTGCTAAGTCCTTGAGGGCGTTGCCGTTGCGGTTGCGTTGGACGACGATGTCGGGGTACCGGCTCCGGCGTGATGGAGGAGGGCGGCGGTGGATTGGCCGCTATGGGGTGGAGGACGGAGGAGGCCGGGGTTTCGCGGCTGGTGGAGAGGGCGTTTTCGCGCCCATGGAGTATGAATGGGGAAATGGAGGGAGGCAGGGAACTAAGGGGGAACAATGTTCCGGTTTGAGATGCGCTTGTTTGAAATTTGGGGAAAGTTACAAACTTTGCCCCCATCTAAAATTTCGGACATATTGCGGGTTGGGGGTAGGACAGTCATGTCAGGTGTCCCAAATGTGGGCGGGATAGATTTAGGCCGAGCGCATGGGTAGACGCCCACGGCGTATGAATGCTTCTCGGAGGCGGTTGAGACCGGCGTCTTGGTGAAGTTACAAACCTACCCCGGTTTAGACCTTTGGACATCGGGCCGATAGGCTACACGGGCCAGAGTCAGGACAGTAATTTCCTACCACCAAAACATTAGTCTCGCGCGGTTTCGGGTGACCAGAGGCCTATTTGGCGCTTCGTTCAATATTTGGGAGCAGAAGCATTAACGTTTTTGGTTCTCTTGAATTGAACTTTCAGGATTTGTCGAACTTCACAAATCTTTACTCTTGAAAATCCTAAAGCTACGATTATTTTGGAATGGAGGGGATACATTTGAATATACATTGTACATGAGTATATATTAAAAAATATGCAACTTACCTCAGTTCATGCATGGTTCCAGATATAATCTCCTTGGTTGCAAAAAAAAAAAAGATATGCGTATGAATATATATAGCATGTTCAAACTCACAACAAAGATTGATGCCCCCTTTTACATCTGATTTACAAATGCCATTATCTCGGGTTCAAATAGATGAATGCACTTCCTATGAATTTGAATCTTCGAACCCCCTTTGTTGAATTCGACATGTATTCTATTTCATAGCTAGCAATTTGGAATGTATCCATGCAAGTGACAAATGTATAAAGTGCTTCACACTAACAACATGGAGTGCACTAATTAATGTTTATATATGAATTGCAAAAGCATCCATTGCCTGTATTTCAAACCGCTCTCAGTCTATGGATCGATAATATGAAATAAACACATGCACATGCTGGAATTCAATAGAGTATGGGTGTCTGATAGACCAATTTTTGTCCATACGCAATTTGCAAAATTCATGATCTCATCCAAAAATAATAATGCCATTTATATTTTAATTTAATGCGTAGAACCTCCTTTTACACGTAGATGCACTATGCCTCGCCCCGTTCTCACAAACGCGTTATATATATCTCTATCTAATGCATAAGTGCACACACTTTATATGCATCGGCATTTCTCTTCCACACATGCTCACAATCTCTCTCAGGGTGTCGGGGTGTCTCACGCACATGCTCTCTCTCTTTCTGACTACTATGTACCACTCTTTTCACTAATCTCAGTTGGAAAACACTATTTCTCTCACATGCATATATACACATGCACGGTCTCTACTAGCCCTCTATACGCACATATATGTGCCTACGTGTCTCCCGCACGCACATTATCTTTAGGCCTCTCTCGCACACATTGCCCCCCCGACACACCTCTCTCTTAGTAGTTGGCAGATATGATTTCATCAGATCATTCGGTAGGATATCCCTGGCTGTTAGGCTGGATGGTAATACGAGGCAAAGTTTTACCCTAGTTCGGATCGGACCCTTGCAGTTGAAGAAAGAGCCTACTCCTGGTACTGTATATTAGTGATAGGGGTGTGTACAAAGTACACGTGAATACCAGGCATTGTGCGTGTGTGTATACTATCGACGAACTAGCACCCAAGCTTGTATAACATACTAAGGGCCTAGGGTTACAAATCATATATAGTCGGCTTATCACCAGTGGGGATAGAGTCCTCCGCGACTCTGGTAGCTTCGTGTTGTACGCCGAGTCCTCCACATGGGTCTTCGTATAACACGTCTCGGTCCAACCTATATGTGGCGCAGGATGGAACCGACCCATGAGTCTTCATGTTGACCCACCACAACTAGAAATGATGTGCCCACCACACCACACACACAATCGGCCTCTAAGAAAATAAGCATATACAATAGTACAACGGTATCTAGCTCACGATACGTCTCCATATTTTGTTGATGGCATTGACGGACTTTGCATTTGATGCGTGCTCCGTATTTTGTTGATGACACTTACGGTCATTGTATTTGAAGCGAAAGCACGATATGGTCACTGGACTTCAGAATAAGGTCATCACGGTCACCACATACATTTTGTCGTGCTAACCAACATGTGGTTGGATGGTTAGAGGACAGTGGTTTCTCGAGCCCACCAAGGTTAAAGTCCCGGTGCTCGCATTTATCTTGTGTTAATTTCAGTATTTTCTGGCGATGTACGTTCAGTGGGAGGAGACGTTCCACTCGACTACAAGGCACCTATGGTGACTTCGTAAAATCTCAAGATCATATATGCTGGCCCACTCTCTCGAAGGTGCTCATAGGGGTAGGGTTCGCATGTGTGCGCTTATAGCGGTGAGTGCTTGCGCGTATATATGAGCCCTTGCGTCTGTACCGTGTTAAACAAATACATATCATGATTATACGGTCACTGGCTCACCCGTACAACTCCGTATTTTGTTGATGACACAATCAATTGACCAGGCAAACGTTCCACGCGGCGCAACTAGTGTTGCACCATCAGGGCGCGTAACCGTGGGGCCCACCTGTCAGCCCGTATATGAAAGAAAGAAATGGTAGTTTGAGTCTGTACTGTGTTAATAAAATAGGAGTACATTTTAGGGTGATCATACGGTCACTGGCTCACCATACAGCTCCGTAATTTGTTGATAACACGATCAATTGACCAGTCAAACGGTCCACATTCAGCAGAGCACATTACCATAGGGCCCACCCGTCAGCGCGTATATGAAGGACAGAAATGGTAATAAATTAGTGCTCGGTGGGTATTCGAAGTCGTCAGACCTCTGGTTGGCAGTCACCGGCGGTTGGGGGGCGTTCATTGGGCGGTGGGGTGGGGATCCCTGGAGAAAAAGCTCGGCGGGGGGGGGGGGGGGGGGGGTGGGGCTAGAGGGATGGCCGGTGCGGCGGCGGACCGGCAGTGGGGAGTGGTTTCGGGGAGGGTGGGCCGGTCGCGGGCGGCGGGGGCTGGCGGTTCGGCCGGTGGTGGCTGGCGGCTCAGGGGGGGTGGAGTTTGATGATAAACTGGAGGCCCTTGATTTCGTATCCAACGGCTGGAAAATCTAATGACCAGAGATGAAAAAGTCAGTCGACTGACGTGTAGCCTCACCCGCACGTACACATGCACGCACGCAAGACACGCACGCATGTAGGCGTGCAACACTGACACGTACACACGCACGCATGCTGGCGTGCAACACTGACACGTACACATGCACTCACGAACACACGCACGTACGCACCCATGCATGCAACACTGAAACGTACCCTTGCGCACACGCAACACTCGCACGCCTCCATGCACACAACACATGACGCAAGACACACGCTCAACCTATACGTGCATGCACCCTTTGTTAAGGACATGGATTGTTACGGGTATTAATCAATCTTATCTGTGATTAGCAGAACATTGATGTTTGCAGCGGTCTTTATGAATCACAACGTATTGAACGGGCTATCAACATAGTAGGCTTATCTACATGAAAAAGATGACGTCACACTCAATGAACAATCGTCGGTTTATGAAATGCCCGCTTCTGACCGCCCTGGCCCACCAAAGGTTCCTTTCCTGTGCGCTGCCTGCGTTGGGTCACTGACATGCAGGCCATGCACCCAAAGAGCCCACACGTCAGTGGAAGAACGGCGCGGTGTCCTAGGTCAGAGTCGAGGGCGCCACTCACAGCACGCCCGGCTGAACACGCCTCTGTGCCGCATTCAAACGCCTCCATGAAACCCGCCCATGTGGAGGCCGAGAAACCCACTCTGGACACACGTCCGTTCATGACCGGGCCGGTGTTAAACGCAATGCTGGCCGAGCTCCTCCCGTCCGCCGTCTATTTAATCTCCTATTTAAACGAGGCCAAACGCCGGCCAAGAATCGCACACCTCCGCCGCTCCCCTATCTCCTCCACCATTTTGTCCACTCTTACAATGGCTTACGAAGAGTAGTTATTCCGCATCCAAGCCGGCTGGGTAGCCCGCCGGACACGAGCTATGCAGTTCGCTGATCCACCTCCCTCCCCTCGCCCGACGGAGCCAGTTGCCTCCCCAAGCCGGCGCGCGGTTCAGCAACTCGCCGCTCCAGGCCAGCTCGACGAGGAGCGGCGCACGGGTGTCGTTGCTACCGTCCATGCCGCCGCCTCGTACCGCGTCTCCCGTTTCTGTGGCCGAGACTCCCATGCCGGCGGCCGTGCCATGCAAGCAGCGACAGAAGCCGGGTGCGCGGAGAGCGACGAGTCGGTGGCTAGTGCCTCCGCGTCCGCCGCCATCATCGAGGAGAAGTAGAACACGGGAGGCCGCCGCCACTTGGGTCCCATGAAGGCCACCGCGGAGGCGACGCCGGCGTACACATCAGGTATCTTGCCGGATCCTTTTGTTGCGAGGATCTTCATCGACCCCGCATGGGCTCCACGGAAGAGGGGAATGTTAGGATGAACTCGAACTGGTGCCGGCCATGGCGAAGTAGTGGTCGGTGATGAACTCGAACCGGTGCCGGCCACCATCATCTTCGGCACCATCCAATGATATCATTTGGGCAGTGGGGAAGCGAGCCGTCCTTTGCGCTGAAGCACATACCTCCGGGGCTCCCGGCAGTCCGGTGATCGTGCTGCCGGACATGAGGAACACAAATCGATCGGCGGGCGACCATTTAGGCCAGGTATTATATACATGTGCTGTCCAGAACTAGCACCGCTTAGTTCATTTGAATGTAATGAAATCCATCATGTTTGTATGAAAATCCGGTATTTTATATGATTTTCGTCGTTGTTTATATGAAATATCAGTTTGTCTACGTGTTTGCGTGAATTTCGTCCAGTTGGTTGAGTTGCTGTCATAATGTGTGCGACTATGGTTGGATGGCGTAATTTGCGGGTCGCCGGTCGGTCTGCGGGCGGCTCGGGCGGCATTGTGGGACAAAAAACACAGCTCGTGCGAGCTCGTCTCCAACGTGCGCGCTGGAGGATGCATGACAGCATGAGCACCTGAGCCATCCCTCGTTCATCGGTGGCAAAGGCACCGGTGGACAAAAGGGTCGCCAATATTTTGGCTACCCCGGGCAAGATCCAAACAGCCCCTCCCAACAGATTCAAATCCCTCGTTTTCCGTGGAATTTTGCCATGTGTTGTTTTCATGGACTAGCAAGATGCCTGTGCATTGCACGGAACATCAAGATGCATTTTTTTACAAACCCCCGCATGCATGCTAGGGATAATTAATGTTCTCCTTTGCTAGTACCACAAGGCAAACACCATTAATATTGCATCGATTAGTGTTAGTGGCCTTGTATATCTGCAAATTGTAATTTTGATAGTGGCCCCTTGTATATAAAAATGGAGGGAGAAAGATGAGAGATAAGGTGAGGAGGAGTGGGGCGTGGTGGTGACTGGTGGTCGGACTGGGCGGAGGCATGGGGATGGACGGCGCATTATGCTAGGTTTGGATCTCTCTCTCACACACACACGTAGGTGGTGGACGTGCACGAAGAGAAGAGGTGCACGCATGGTGCACGTACTCCCGTCTCTTTCCCAACCACACCCGCGTGGGTACACGGTGGAGCTCATTTCTGTACGAAAAAAGCAGCCCACGTGGTAATTTGGCACGTGTACTGGTTGTCCACTTGGTGAAGGGAGGATCGTCTACCACGGGTGAACAAACAAATTGCGACTTGACGCGTTATGTTAAATTAAAAAAAGAGGCAAACCATGTGGGGCCTACCTTAGAGGCAAGGCTCTATACACTGGAGTACTTTTGATGTGTCCCGTCAACTCGCAGAACGAGGAGAAGCTTGCTTAGTACGCCATCTCCCCCGCCCACGGGCGCGGTGGCTCGCAGGATGAGGTGAAGCTTGCTTACGAGTAGTAGTAGTAGTAGTACTACTACTACTACTGTACGCCTTTACGCCCGCTCCCTCGCCCACGCGCGCGGTGGCTCGCAGCACGAGGAGAAAATTTTACTACTCCCTCCGTTTACTCCTCGTCCCTACTATGTACTTTGGTTAGTACTCCCTCCATTTACTTATACAAGGCCACTATAAAAAAATACATTTTGCATCTATACAAGGCCACAAATAGTAATCGAGACAAAAGTTACTACTCCCTCCTTTCCAGTTTATGGCTCAATTTCAAAATCTCTCCAACCAAGGTAGACGGTGAGTGGTCGAATTAATTTCGTAGTTTGCACAAGTAATTAGTACGCTCGTTTTTCTCAAGAAGTTATGTTTACCGAGGCATTAATTAGAATGAATGCATGAATGACCACTAAATTTCCATGAACTTGTACATGCATTGGTTAGTTTCCTCTTGACACTGCTTGCGTCGGGTGATCTAACGCACCTCGAAATCCAACATGTAATGGTACTACTACTAGTATAGTAGAATTGAGAATTATCAAATGGAAAAACAAATGTTTTTTAGATGAGCCCTATAAACCCTAGTGGGTACATACTCCGTAAAAACAATTTTTTTCCAAAACTAAGTCGCTCCCTTTCATGAATTCTGTAGTATACTCCTCCGTCGACGCTCCCTTTCATGAATTCTGTACTTCCTGTCGCCGACATGTGGGACATATAGCAACCGGGTCGACATGTCAAGCACCAAATAACATTGCAGAACAGCAGGGGGACGCACCCCACTCGTACCGGCCCAGTAGTAGTAATGAGCAATGAGACGTCAAATCACAATGCCGCACCTTCCCAGACGGACGAAGCAACCATTATTTCACACTTCGGTTCGCCATCATCTCAAACCATGTAGTATTGCTTCTGCCTCAAGAGGGACACGCGCATCTCCTTGGTACATCATGACACGTGGGACCGCATGACAGGCCATGCTCCCCCGCCGATCGCTCGGTAAAATCACCTCATTTTTACTATACTTCCTCCGTATCGGTTTACTACATGGCATGCACGTCCTTCTAGGTTGAGAATTTAACTGGCTATATATGTGATGAACAGTACTCTAGCCTTTTAAAAAATGTATACTTTTGTACAGTAGTACTATCGATGGATTGCACCATGGAGCAAAAATTGAAATTAAAAAAGGTGGTACATATAGAGAGCGCTCGTCGCCAAATTATGCATATAGTACTATTAAAAAAGCTAGTACGTGCTTAATTGGGGTGCTAAATTCTATTAAAGAAATACTAGTAGTATGTACATACTGAAGAGTTAAAGTAACGAGAAGAAACATAACATAGTTCTGCTGGGGGCTCAGCACAACACACCCCTCAAATTAAACTAAGCACACCTAAAATTAAACTATGCAACTAATCCGGTAGACACTGCATTAGAAGTTTAGAACCACCATGAGCAACGACACGGCCACCTTACTCGGAGTCCTCGTCCACGTCCTCGACTTCGTCCTTGTCCCTCTTCCTCTTGGCCGATACTTCTTTGCTTGAACCGCACACTTGGCTGTTGCTCTTCATCCAACCCTTGTAGATATTGAAACAAAGGTAGCCATCCATTGCAGCGTAGTGGATGTGGTCTATATCTAGTACATTCCGTTGCCATGCATTACGATGAAACGTGTAATGAGGTTTCTCCAGTTTACGGTACGAAGGATGAACCATGGCTCCTGCCAGGGTCAGCATTGAAGACTGACGAGAGGGAACCAGCCGATTCTTCTGGAGGTCGAAGGGGTTGCCTACAACGAGGCCTATCCGACCCAGGACTTCTTTGTCGTTCTTAAAATCTACAGTAACAAATTTCACTATTTTGTCCTTGAGGAAGTTCATAAAATCCTGGCACTCAACGTCGGCATGGCATATGTGGTAGACCAAGCAAACGTTATGTACGCAAACCTGGATCACGGCGGGCTTCTTCCTCTCTTCGTCCTTTAGATCCTTCTCTCGTCCCAGGACTGTGGTGTACTCAACATCTAGCCCAGCGACCCACTCATCATCTGAGTTTTTGAACATGCGTCTAAAGCGAGAAAGGCATCCTTTCACCGTCGCGGAAGAACGGGTGTAGATGACGTCGAACTCATCGCCGGTGATGGTTCTAACCTTGTACTCACCGCCGATCGTGGAGATTTGGGACGCCATGGATTTGGGAGGAGGGTTAGGATTAGTGGAACTGCCGTAATGTGAATGGACGGGACGACTAGGAGCGAACCGCCGTAGTATTGAAGGACGTGCGGGGACGAGTAGGAGCGAACTGCCAGCGTGCGAACGGCAGGGTAGTGGCTTTCCATTCTACCATGATACGGGCTTCCGAGAGCCCTTGGATCTGAGATCGAACGGTTGCATGGCATGATTCTAGACCTATGGGTGAATATCCTATCCTGGAGGGTTATTCTGCAAATTTTCAGCAACTTAGCATGCGACCGTTTGATCTCAGATCCAAGGGCTGCCAGCAGCCCGTATCATGGTCGCGCCTACCACGACCGTCGCGTCGCTCGCGCGGTCACGCCCTTGGAGATTTAACACGGTGCGTTAGGCTATCTGATGTTGGCATGTCATACATAGTCATCACTTAGTCACTCATACTACAACAAGGTTGGCTATAAGGTTGGCTATAAGTGTATTTTTTACTCCTCTCTATCTCTTTCTTCGTACTCCCTCCGTCCACATAATATAAGAATGTTTTTGACACTAGTGTAGTGCCAAAAACGTTCTTATATTATGGGACACAGGGAGTACTAGTATTTATTGCATTTGCCAAGGAGTGACCTCTTCCAATGAAATGGTGTTGCGAAGTTTGCTTCATTTAATTAGCTATAGACTCAAAATTGTCTTTTCACCTAGGTACACGCGCTTAGCACCGTTTCTTCCTTGGGTCACCAAACTAGTCTCTCTCTTCTTGATTAACTTGCCACATCAGACTTTATGCCAATGTGGCAAGCTTAAGCACCTGTAGGAGCAAGTAAAAGTAAGTACAATAGTGCGCTTTACATGGCATTTTTGCATATGTGGAGGAAAGAGAGGCAAGGAAAAAGTGGAGAAGTGGGCTCTCATGCAAGAGCCAGCCTCTACTACATCGTGGAGCATTGGGAGAGGCACCTGTATGGAGGTGGTCAGGAATCGGGAGACTCACGCCGGTTGTAGCGCTGCAGTTAAAATGATAATGGCAAGTCAAATCACGGGGCCCCACCTGTCCAGCAGTAACTCGCTGTCAAATCACACAGCCCTACGTTTGCGGCAGCCTACTCCCTCGTCTTCTCGCGTCTCTGTCGAACCGACTAGGCGGAACTGCCTCGCCTACCACGCAGGAAAAGCCCCGCCCTCGACTTTTAAATACAACTACATCTGCTTAAGAATCCAATGATATACTTTTTGTGACATAGTAACTCATATTTAGTTAGTCAAATGGATGACCTAGAACTACGTGCAGGCCCTATAAACCGAGACGCCTAAAAATAAAAAAACCGAGACGGAGAGGGTAGTTCAGCACGTATCTTTTTAGATCAATATAGTCGGGATTCACCAAGGCGCAAAACCAAGTGGTAGGCTGCTCCTGTCGTGTTGGCGTAGCAACTCAAGCAGGGTCAGTTCGCACACGAAATGGCGACACACTTAACAGGACCCCTTTGGCCGACATGTGGCTCATCCACCGTCTTGTTCCACGTGCGATGCACCAAATTACAGTTCGGAGCAGCGGTTGGAATTGGAGGCACCCCGGTCCTAGCGCCGCAGTAGTAGAAAATGAGCGATGACGGTCAAATCACAAAGACCCACCTTTCCCGCATTAAGCTGGACGGACGAAGCAACCATCATTTCACTCTAGGGCGCAAGAGCATAAAGAAAAGAGAAAACAATGATGCGTGCGGCAGCTACCTAGGGCACCCTAGGGTAGGGATCTCCACTACAGATCCTTTTTTTTGAAAGCGCCTCCACTACAAATCGGCTTCTCCCTCGTCCTCTTGAAGAAAACCGATAATGAGTGCGGCGGTAGGGTTTGTAGGAGTACTACAGCGTGCAGGGCCACGTCGTAGTAAACGGGTTCGAGTCGACGCCTTAAATATGTGTGGGCCGCTTGGTTTTACGGGAACGAGGCAGGATTTTGGGTTCGGGGACCGGTGGAGATATAGTACGTACAAAAAATTGTGGACGTAGGTTCGACCGAAAGGCAATGATGCATGGGCCCTGCATTTTGATATACCCGGGGCCGCGTGAAATTTGCTACTCTACTCAAAACTAGTAAGGTACACATGTATTGAACGGATGAGATTTCGAAACCAAATTATGAATAAATACACACTATAGCATGTAAAGCTTTGAGTCATATATGCATGATGTAGATGTTCGTTTAGTTCTTATAGTTCATCTCATTCAAAAACAATTAGTTTCATAAAAATGTTAAGATTCATGGGGTTGTGCATTGTAAATCATAAAGTAAAAAACAAATAATGGCAATTCATTTAGAAAAAATAATCAATTATGATACAGAAGATTCTAGAACAAAGGAGAAGTGCTTGTGTTTTGAGGTTTGTGCATTATGCTTAAGTTCAACCATGGAGTCTTCTTAATTGTACATGTGGCAGATCTGGTGGAATGTTGATGATATCCAACGGCCAGTAGTGCTCGGCTTTGCCTATCTCTGCACTGTCGGGTTAGCTTCATCCAGCGACCATCTTTCAAAGTTATTGGCACACTATATAGTTCTTGTGCCATAGTTGCATGTTTTGGAAAAAAGCTACTAGTGGGTTGTACTATCTATTTAGGAATAGAAGATGTATACATGGAAGTTGTAGGGAAAGAGATGACATGGAGCATCTCAATTCCTATGAGTAGGGATTGGAAAAGAGATGTCATTTGGTTCACATCATAGGAACTTTTCTATTGAATCTAGAGATGACATGTATCTCAATTCCTATGAGGAGGGTTTAGAAAAGAGATGTAATTTGGTTCATATCATAGGAACTTTTCTATTGAATATACGCTAATGTTTATTTTCCTTTGAAATTAAGGGAGTATAGGAATCCATTCATATGAACCAAGTGTCTCTAAAGCTATAGAAATGACATCATGTTTATTTCCTTTGAAATGTGGAGTATATGAATCTATTCCTATGAACCAATTGGCTCTAAAGGAAAAAATCCTATAAAAATCATATCATATAGAGTTCCTATGATATTCCTCGACACTAAAGGATGCTTGAAATTGTTGCGGGTGATACGATGGTCTTTCTTTGTAGACTCCTCACCCATCTTTATAGTTACCTCTCGAAGATGAATGAAATGATATATACATGGTATTCTACATGTGCAATTTGTTACACGAAAACTCGGTAAAAGTTTGCGAGGTTCGAATTTTCAATAAAGCTATATGCACTGCATTTCGGAACGGAGGGAGCATACGGCAGTTGCTAACACTCACGTGGAAGATTTGTGTGTAGGAGGAGTGGCTGTTCTGTTAAATGACATGGCAAAACTGACACTGTCGGATGCCGATCTAACGGTTCTTATGGCGTTCGTCAGGAAAAGGCTTGTGGCGAACGTTTGTCAGATAATGATTTACGGACACATGCATTGCATTGATATGTGCCCCCCTCTCTCTCACGCACACTCACCCTCACGAGTCAGGACTCTCCCGAGTCCTCTCGCAGACTCGCACGTCGCACCCACCGTCTATCTGCAGGTAGACGTCACGCACATATGTGCTCTTCACACCCTACCCTCAGAACTTCTAAAAAACGAAAGACGGCGTGCAGATTTTATTTTAGCTCACACGTCACACACTTATACTATTACTCTTGCGGCGAATGTTCTTTGGGCATAGTATATTGTACTCTCACGAAGAGAAGCGGTGCACGCACGCACTAGTTCTCTCACACCCACTCGCGGGTAGACGTAGGAGCGCGTTTTTTTGAAGCTGGTACAACAAAATCACTCCACTATATATAAAAGCAGGAGCCTTAGCGCTTGCTTTACTAGGGTTCCTCTCATTCACGCTCTCATGCTCTCCAGATCTAAGCAACACATAGGTGGCCACACTCTCTCTCAACTCACGGCTGGTCACAAATCCGGCCAGACAACCTCGACCAGGGCAGGGGTGTAGGTGCATCGTTCACGCTATCGTCGGCGGCCAGGGAGGAGACCAACGGTTGCCCGCGCGTCCCGATCAGCGGCCGTGCCGTTCTCTCCGAGAGAGCGCCGGCTCGGGAGGGCCTCCGACCCCTTCTTCCTCCCTGCGGTATTGTGGCCAAGATGCAGCTTCCCGACGCCGTCTTTGCCACATGCCGACGACCCTCAGGTATATATTCCTTCGAAACCTGCCTTGCTCTACTGCCCCAGCTCCCTTCATGTGGATCCTTTTCTACTTCCGTCCGCTGTTCCAAAGCCACCTAGACTTCTACTATTATTAGAAGTAAAGCTAGTTCATACAGTCGACTCAAGGCGTTGGTTCAAACAGGGAAGAAAGTGGGAAAGCTGTAGTATGAATCTAGGACTTGGTTCTAAGAGGAAATGGGGGAAAGTAGTAATATCTGTCACTGTTTAAATAACCGTATTTCGTATTTGCGCAAACAGGGATGTCTGTCTCCATATCGTTTCGGGATGTCTGTCTCCGTATCGTTTCTATCCGCGCAATCAAAAGCACACACCTCAATTTTAGTACAACTGCGCAAAATGGGATGGCTATCCCTCGTTGCCGTCGTCTAACCTCCCGTCTTCAAGGTATCCCTACATTGGCAGTAACTAAGGTAGAGTGACCAACGCAATCTAAAAGAAGCTGATTCGTACGTTTTACTTCCTGATTGCAGTGCAGGGACGAGCGAAAACAACTGCATCCTAGTCCGGAATGCACTTTCTACCAGTTCATCCATGGACCGAGGACTAGCTGGCACGGCTGCAAGACGGTTTTTTGGACAGGTGCGCGGACAAGAGGCATTGTGGTCTGCTTATTTCTGCAAATAGCGGCGCTTAAATTTAGTGGAATGCACAAGCATTTCAGTTGGTCAGTACACTGCATGGTTCAGTTCAGCATTCCAGCTGAGACCACAATTATAATTGGTTATTCTGGAATGAGAGAACCTAACCCTGGATGGTGGCAACAAGAAAAAACCAGAGTGAACTCCAGGAAATTTAAGCCTGCCGGGAGGCCCTTTGCTCAGAGAAGCCTTGCTTGTTTTTTCCTGATTTGTAAACCTTCTCACAACTTTGTCTTTTGCTGTGAACTAGTATATGTTTGTTATGTTCTATGAATCGTTGAGATGTATAAAATTTCTTAACTTATGATTTTCAAGTTTTTTATGAAGACGAGTTTAATGTGAGTGTTCCACATGAGCGCTGGACTAGCGTGTGAGCGTTTGGAATTTATTACATTGTGGCCTCAATTAACTGCATGAACCAATGTAACAAGATACATAGTTGCTTATATGTCAGACAACAGATTGTTGATTGTTAGCTGGTCGATAGCCTAGTGTTGAAGCGAGCTGAGCCAATGTGCCGTGTTTTGCACAACTGCTTACAAGTGGGGTAGCACCAACAGTGTTTACAAGTACTTATGTATACGCCGGCTCACGGTTCTCGAACGAGTGCTCTATTTCATCAAAACACACACTGCTCGTATGATAAACCATGACAACTTATGTCTTACCATGCCATATTCATGAAAAAACTAGTGAGGACGCATATGTTTCGGCAACAATTACGATGGTTCTCACATGATTCACGGGCACACAAAAGTAGCAGCAGTTCCCATAGACGGATTCAAACAGAGTACTAGCCATAGAGGGGTCGATAACAGGCAAGGTTCAGATAATTAGACACAATCCAAACTACTATTAAACACTAGCTGGGGCAACTATTTCATGCCTCGATCTAATTTGGGCTGGACACAAGACGGACCTTGCCATGAACATCATCGAGGACGTCCCGCAGCAGCTCAATCCTGTGAAACTTCATGAAGACAACCTCGTGGCCTTGTCACTGATAAACTTGTTTGTGGAGGCATGCCACATCATCTTCCTGCATAAGCTTGACAAGAACAGTATGCCTCACAAACAAAGGAGTAGCTTTGAACTTCTTGTGCTTCAGTACAACCTGGACAACACGCCTGACAACAGTGAGGCTGGAATACAACTCTTCATTGGTATAACCGCAAATGGCTTCCAGGATCCAACAGCCTAAGAACTCTGTTTTCCCAGTGCATATATTCAGGTCGTCCGCCTCATAGCGAGTGACATGTACAACCACACAATCCTTGTCTGCATCAGGGCTCTAATTGAAACAGACACAAATTCTGAATTACTTTTTAGTATAAGAAACACAAGTTATTTAAACCACTATGTATAGCATCGCATCAAAGCTAATAAAATTTTGCATTATTAATCACCACATACTTCCTTTTCTAAAAAAATCACCACATACTTAGATGAAAAACCACAATCGAGATCGGCAAAGAAGGAAATCACCTTGGGCAGCTCAGCGGTGGGGGGGGGACACATCCTCGAAGGGGGAAAACTGCTCCTGCAGTGCCACGGGGGCTGTAACCTCAAACGGGGTGTTGACCATCTCAGTAGTGGCCGTGAGCGTATCTGGGGTCGTCTCGGTGGTTGCCTCCATCTTCTTGGAGCTCTCTGTCTCGTGGGGATCAGCCTCCCGCGTCTGCTCCAATATTGGCAGATCTTTGCTTGGTTCTCCTTGGTCCATCATGAAACTGACGAATACTAGGAGACCACTGAAAGGAAAACACAATCGCAATGACAATGAAACAAAAAAGAGAGTGAGGATCGGTTACTGCTTTGCAAAAGTTTTTTTTTCTCTGAATGAAAATATACCAACATCACGGATCCGCTTACCTTCCCTTCGTTCAGAGAGAAGAACAGTGGCAGATGCGAGTGTTTCCTTTCTTGAAGATGGTGAGGGAGAAGGGGATTCAACAAAGAGTGAAATGATGGTTGCTTCGTCCGTCAAACTTAGACTGCGGGGAGGTGGGGCTTTGTGATACGACGGCTCGTTACTGCCGCGCTACGACCGGGGTGACTCTCCGCCTACATACTGTCTTCTAATTTGGTGGATGGCATTTGGGCCCGCGCGCTGCCTGGCCCGCATGTCGGTGAACAAAAGTATAACGGCATTCAGTAGAGGGAGACGTTTCAATGACCTAGGAGGAGCTAGAAGCGGTAGAGTGTCTCCACTGTACTAGTAGTAATTGTTTTTCTGGGTAGCTGTAGAGTGTCTCCACTATACTAGTAGTAATTGTTTCTCTGGGCCCAAGACAAAGCAGCCCATCCACACTAGTAAATAGTAAAATCAATTCAAAAGCCCATATATTTACTGAATGAGAGGCGCTACCCACACCCAGCACACCGCCCCCTCCCCCAAAAAAACCTGGGTGCTCTTCTTCCTCCTCGCTCCCACCCACCTCACGTCAACTCGCTCCACTCGTACCCCAAATTCCTTACCTCACTCCTACAGAAAACCCCAGCTCCCCTTCTTCCTCACTCCTACAGAAACCCCCCAGCTCCCCTTCTTCTTCGCTCGCACTACAACTAGGCTCGTCATTCGTTACTCTGCTCAAATCCGTGAGCGCGATGCGACACCCTCGAGGAAAATGGAGTCGGCTGACCCCAGCGCCAAGAAGATGAGGCTCCCGCCAGCGGCGACGCCTGTTGTAGATCCCGCACCCGGCGGCACGGGGAGAAGCGGCGACCCCGCCCCCATCGGATCCCAGGAACCCGTAGAATCTCGGGTGGACCGCATCAGCGATCTCCCGGACGCCGTCCTTGGGGAGATCATCTCGCTTCTCCCAACCAAGGATTGCTGCCGCACCCAAGTCCTCTCAATTTGGTGGCGCCCTCTACGGCGCGTCGTGCCCCTTAATCTCGACTGTCGTCAGCTATCTCTCTTCAATGATTTTGAAATCCCCAAAGCCATCATCTCCTCCCACCAGGGCTCCGTTCAAAGCCTCTGCATCCCGTCATGCTACCTGAGCAAGCATACCATGCCCTGCACGGTGAACGCCTGGCTGAAATCCCCTGAATTCACAGAACTACAGCTGCTTGAGTTCTACTATTCCCCTAGAAATCACATACCACATACCAAACGCCATGAACTTGTGCCCTCAGCACCGATGTCCATCTCGTAGTTTTCGTCCTCTCTCCACACCGCCACCTTTGCGCTGTGCTACCTACCAGACAATCTGGTACTAAACCTTCGACTCCCATTTCTCAAGAAACTTTCACTTGTGCGGGTTCGTATATCGGAGGCCTCATTGCACAACATCATCCACTCCAGTTGCCCTGCGCTGGAGTGCTTGGTGCTTGTTTTCACAGTTAGAATCGGTTGTCTCCAAATAAAGTCGCCTAACCTTGTAAGAATTGGAATTTCTTTTGACGGAAGGCAGCTCATCATCCAAGATGCCCCTTCACTTCAAAGGTTGATACTTGATTCTAGTTATTCACCGTTGCAAATAACTGTCCTCTCTGCGCCTAAACTGGAGACCTTGGGTGTAATACATGATCTCTGTGCTCATTTCAATATGGTGTTTGGCTCCACAGTTCTTCAGGTACTTTATATTATCATCTACACTTGTAACCATAAGCTGTATTTTAAATTTCTGCGCATAATTTATATATATCATCTTGGAGTACACATTTTGTACTAATATTATGTTCTATGCTCAATGAAGAGTTTCTCCATGGATGGCCTATCAATGGTGCTGGATTCTGTCAAGATCTTATATATCCAAATGAATAGTTTTGATCTGAACAAGATTATTGGCTTGTTGCAATGCTTTCCATGTCTGGAGAAGTTGTATATAAAGGTGATAATTTCACGCACATTGGAAGCCCGCATATAGTGTACTAGAATTAACCGTTCAGCTGTTGCTCTTTCGACACTCTTCTTTTAGACCTTAACTGTTTTTAATCTTCATGTCTATTTAGGCAACAGGATGGGGTAAGAAAGTTATAACCAATCGGTGGATTCGTAAGCATCGGGATTTTCTCACTTCTCATGAGATTTGATTGAAGACAATAACGCTAGAACGATATGTAGCCAACCGTGCAAACACAAGATTAGTCACATTCTTCCCGCTGAATGCGAGGTTACTATTGTCCATCAGCCTTAAGTTTATCAGCAGCATGGTTTTGACGGATGGGTATGTCGAAGAGCAAAAAAAGGAGTTTCAGGTGGGCAAAAGAGCTTCTGAACGTGCCGGACTTCTATTTACAACATATTGTGGTCATAATCCAGTAAATTTTACGACCCAGGATGTTCATTCTATGGACCTGACCGATCCATTTGACTGTGACTGCCGAAAACAGTGTTGGAGTTAGATGTTGTTGCCCTTTTCAATCTGGTTTTTTTGTAAACCTGATGAACAATTAACCCTCGTGCTTTTGTACAGTTTGTAAGCTGGAGTTAGATGTTCCTGCCCTTTCAACTCGGGTGTGACTGTCATATTTTCTTTGAAACAAGGCAAATGGCTTGCCATTCGTTTAATTTAGAGTGAAATATTGTAACAAATCCCAACCAAGGGAAATAACATCACTCTCGCCAGCTGCTTGAGCTCATTGTGCATTACAGAAGCCAAGTGATTAGCCCCCACTAGCACCCACAAACTTATTTCGAACTAGCACATCAAATGGGCTGTAAATTTTCATAGGAAAGGCTGCATGACCGTGACAGATTTGGATTCTGACATTTGGGACCCGCGGGGAAATAGCCTATCCAAGGTGGTGTCGACTTACTAGCCAGTCAACAAACGATTCTGCCTACCAGCCGTTGGATTGACATCCAACATCTGTCGTGTATCTTCTATCTCTTGTCTTCTTCTTCCTCCAGCCGCCCAAACCAAACCACCCCGTCGGCTCCGCCTGCTCCCGCCTCCCATGGCTGGCTGCGCCTCCGCCGCCCTACCGTACGTACCCTCCAACGTTGGCCAGTCCCTCCCTCTATTCCCCCACACGTCCTGTTATTCTCCGGCGACGTCAGCCCCAACACGCACCCACGCCCGAACCAGTCAACCCTCGTACTCCCCTCCGCCTGTGACTGGACCGGCGCATCTTCAACGGCTCATGTTCGTTCCGTCCGAGGCCTCGCCGTCGTCCTCCGCCTTGCGGCCTTGGTTCGCTCGCCGTGCGCGGTGCGCCGCCCTCTTGCTTTGTCAACGTCGTCAACAACCGAGAGGAACAAGGAGATGACTGTGCGTGGAGAGGATGACAGTAGGGACCCACCAGCGTCATGGCAGTACGCAAGCAAGTGCCTCTATAGTACAAGCCCAAAATATGGTTCCTCCTAATGGTTGGACATCTGGGGCTCATGCCATTATCAACGTAGTCAATAAACGAGAGAATTAGACTACGAGCGGCTGACACCAGGGACCCAGCAAGTCGCGTAGTTTTTTTTTAGGAACAAGCAGTTGTTATTTATACTAGTTTTAGCGACGGATCAGGGTAAGAACGGGGCTGTGCGGGGGCTGTGGCCCGTGTAGCCAGGGTTTTATTTATGTTTACCACATCATGAGCCCAGTTGTGTTTTTTTCTTGCTGAAAATGGCTAGCCCAGTTCTATTTTTTTAAAGAAATACCCAAACAAGGCCTACTTGCTTTATCAGCCCTGCTGGGCTGCAAATCTTTCAAGACGAGGAGAGTTTCATTCGGTTTGCCCAGAAATGGGCTGTACCTTTTTAAAACACATCAAACCGGAAATTAGTTTCATTTTTTTTCATTACAAGATCTTAAATTCCATTGATTTTTATGCGTGGACAATTATTTGGATTTTATATTTATATAAATTATTTTTCAAAATAGTTTGAATGTGAATCGATATTTCTGGATTAAAAACAGTTGACCGCACCGAAATATGCAAAATTTCGTATACTTTTTAACCGTGGACACAATATGGGGTGTAATGCTAACAAAAAGAAGATGGGCTCCAAAAAAATCTTAAGAATTAGCAAATGGGCTGTACATTATTAGAAATAATGGCAGATGGGTTGTATGCTGTTTTCCACAGATTTGAGGCTGACTTGTGCGCCTACTACAGGTTGACGCGTATGCTTTCATAAAAAAAAGGTTGACGCACACGCAACGCCCTATCAACTTAGTCAACACACGAGAGTAGTGACTGTTGGATGTCCATCCAACGGCTGTCGTGCTTCTTCAATCTCTGCTCTTCATGCTCCAGCCGCTCAAACAAGCGCCGGCGGGACTGCTTGCTCCCTCCTCCCGCGGCCGGCTATGCTGCCGCGCAGGCCTCACGGCCCCACCGTACTCCCATTGCTGGCCTAGCCATCCCTCTACTCACCCACACATGCTATTATTCTCCGGCGATGGCAGACGAACCAGTAAACCCTCGTACTCCTCCGCGTGGGAAACAACTGCCGAGTATTCCCTGGCTCTGTGCCGTTCCCTTCCTAGGCCTCGCCGTCGTCCATCGCCCTGGTGCTCTCGGCGCGGCCTGGTCAACGTGGTCAATGAACGACATCCATCGGAAGTGGACTGTACGTGGAGAGGCTGACAGCTGGGTCCACGGCCGCACGCAAGCAAATGCCTCATTATGCGCAAAATAGTGATTCCTCCACCTGACAGCTAGGACCCACAGGAAGGGCCTCTGTATTTCGCAAAAAAAAAAACGTTCCCCCCGCTGACAGGTCGGACCCACCAGCTATATCTTCGCACGCAAGGAAGTGCCTCCTTATTACGCCCAAAAAAATGAATACCCCCTGCTAGCTGGGACCCACCATATTGTTGGGCTAACTTGTGGGCCTACTAAGTTGACAGGGACGGAGGGCTTTGCCAAGTTAGTCAATACTCCAGTGACCGTATGATGTCCATCCAACGGCCAGAGTGCTTCTTCAACCTTTGGTCTTCTTGGTCCAGCCGCCCAAAGCAGCGCCGGTCGTGCCGCCTGCTCCTGCCTCCCGTGTCCGGCTGTGCTACCGTGGAGGCCTCACCGCCCCCATACTACTCCCACCACCGGCCAGGCCATCCCTCCACTCACCCACACCCCCTGTTATTCTGCGGCGACGGCAGCCTCACACCGCAGCCGAACCAGTGAACGCTCGTACTCCTCTCCGCGTGGGCATCCACTGCCGCGTCTTGCTCGGCTCCGTGTCGTCCCCTTCCTAGGCCTCGCCATCGTCCACCGCCGTGGTGCTCTTGGCGCGGCGTGGTCAATGTGGTCAACGACCGACTTCCATCGGAAGAGTACTGTACGTGGAGAGGCTAACAGCTGGGTCCACGGCAGCCGCAAGGAAGTGCCTCCTTATGACGCGGAAAATAATTATTCCTCCACCTGACAGCGGGGACCCACCGGACGGGCCACCAGTATTTTGCGAAAAAAATCATTTCCCCCTGACTGCTGGGACCCACCGGACGGGCCACTGTATTTTGCGAAAAAAACGTTCCCCCGCTGTCAGCTCGGACCCACCGGAAGTGCCTCCTTATTACGCACAAAAAAATGAATACTCCCGCGGCTAGCTGGGACCCACCTTGGTGGGAGGCTGACTTGTGGGCCTACTAAGTTGATGGGGATGAAGGGCTTTGTCAACTTAGTCAATATGAACGATTCTAGCTCCAGTGACCGCACGATGTCCATCCAACGGCCGTAGTGCTTCTTCAACCTCTAGTCTTCTTGCTCCAGCCGCCCAAAGCAGCGTCGGTCGTGCCGCATGCTCCTGCCTCCCGTGGCCGGCTGTGCTGCTGCAAAGGCCTCACCTCCCCCTACTATTCCCACCGCTGGTCAGGCCCTGCGGCGAAGGCAGCCTCACACCGCAGCCGAACCAGTGAACCCTCGTACTCCTCTCCGCGCGGGCTTCCACTGCCGCGTCTTCCCCGGCTCCGCGTCGTCCCCTTCCAATGCCTCGCCGTCGTCCACCGCCGTGGTGCTCTCCGCGCGGCGTGATCAACGTGGTCAAGGAACGACTTCCATCGGAAGAGTACTATACATGGAGAGGCTGACAGCTGGGTCCACGGCCACAGCCCAGTTTTTTTGTGATTTGCCAAGTAAGTCGCTTTGTCAGGCCTGTTGGGCTGCAAATCTTTCAAGACGAGAAGAGCTTTCATTCGGCTGGCCGAGAAAATGGCCCATCAGTAATGAGAAATGGGCTGTACATTTTTAAGACACAGCAAACCGGCAATTAGTTTTAAATATCTTTTTTTTCATTTCAAGATTTTAGATTACATTAATTTTTATGCGTGGAGAATTTGTTGGATTTTATATTGATATACATTTATTTTTAAAATCAGTTTGAATGTGAGTCGAAATTTCGGGATTAAAAACAGTTCGGACCGCACCAAAATATGCAAAATTTCGTATAAAACCGTGGCCACAATATGGGCTGTAATGCTAACAAAAAGAATATGGGCTCCAAAAAAACCTTAAGAATTAGCAAATGGGCTGTAAATTATTAGAAATAATGGCAGATGGGTTGTATGCTGTTTTCCACAGATTTGAGGCTTTCCTAAAAAAAGGTTGACGCACAAGCACTGACTATTGGATGTCCATCCAACGGCCATCGTGCTTCTTCAATCTCTGCTCTTCCTGCTCCAGCCGCTCAAACAAGCGCCGGCGGGACTACCTGCTCCCTCCTCCCCGCGGCCGGCTGTGCTGCCGCGCAGGCCTCACCGCCCCACCATACTCCCATCGCTGGCCTAGCCATCCCTGTACTCACCCACACCTGCTGTTATCTCCGGCGACGGCAGACGAACCAGTAAACCCTTGTACAGTCGTACTCCCCTCCGCGTGGGAAACAACTGCCGAGTCTTCCCTGCCTCCGTGTCGTCCCCTTCCAAGGCCTCACCGTCGTCCACCGCCGTGGTGCTCTCGGCGCGGCGTGGTCAATGTGGTCAACGACCGACTTCCATCGGAAGAGTACTGTGCATGGAGACGCTGACAGCTGGGTCCACGGCCGCAGCAAGGAAGTGCCTCCTTATTACACGCAAAATAATTATTCCTCCACCTAACAGCGGGGACCCACCGGACGGGCCACCGTATTTTGCGAAAAAACGTTTCCCCCCGAGTGCTGGGACCCACCAGCTACACCTTCGCACGCAAGGAAGTGCGTCCGGGCAAAAAAAAATCAAAACGATTCGCCCCCTTTACTGCTGGGACCCACCAGCTACATCTTCGCACGCAAGGAAGTGCCTGACAGTCGGGACCCACCTGGTCGAAGCGTACGTAGCGTTGTCATTCTAGTCGCGAACATGTACGTACATATATACTGGTGGATGTAGAGGCGCGCACGTAGCATGTACACGTACGTACATCGGCCAGGGTGCAAGAAAGAAAATACGGCCACGTATGTGTACATACAGGCGGGGTCTCGAACGCCTACTCACGCATATGTACGGAGAGGGCTCGTTGACATGGCTGGGTCAGAAAGGAGAAATAGCGTCGTCGTCGTGTTCATGGGGAGCCACCGGAATGCGTCGTGTTCATGGGGAGGCAACGAAATGCGTCGTGTTCATCGGGAGGCAACGGAACGCGTGGGAGCCAACTGGCTGGGTCGGAACGGAATGTGTGGTCGTATTCATCGGGAGGGCTTGGACGGAACAAGCGATGGAAACGAGGCCTGGCGTACCGCAGAACGGAGGAAACGGCCTTGTGTTCGACTAGCCACGTTCGAAACGGGATCATGTTCATCGGGAGGGGTCTGGCGTACCGCAAAACGGACGAAACGGACCTCCTACGGTCGAAACGGGGGTCCTGTTGATCGGGAGGGGTGTGGCGTACCGCAAAACGAACGACACGGGCCTCCTACGGTCGAAATGGGGGTCCTGTTGGTCGGGAGGGGTGTGGCGTACCGCAAAACGGACGAAACGGACCTCCTACGGTCGAAACGGGGGTCTGTTCATCGGGAGGGGTGTGGCGTACCACAAAACGGGATTCCACGTGATACTGTTCATCTCCACCGTCGACTTCCTCCAGCCTCCACGGGCTACCGTCGACCTCCTCCAGCCTCCACAGGCTCCTGGTCATCCAGCCTCCACCGCGCGCTTCTCCACCGGCTACTGTTCAACCACCCCTCCACCGTCTACTATTCATCCAGCCCTCCACACCACAGGGCCCTGTTCAACCACCCCTCCACGGGCACCCCTCCACCGTCTACTGTTCATCCAGCCCTCCACACCACGGGGTCCTGTTCATCCAGAGGCAACGCCACCGCTCACTGTTCATCCAACCCCCCTGCAACGCTCACTGTTCATCCCAGAGGCAGCATCGATCGGCTTCAGTTAGCAGCAGTAGCGAAGGAATCGCTTGATCGGGTTCAGTTAACAGCCATCGATCGATCGCTCGGGTTCAGTAACGCGTAGCCTGCAGTGCAATCGCTCGGGTTCAGTTAGAGCCCAACGCCTCGCTCGAGTTCAGTTAGAGCCAATGCCTCGCACACACGTGCGTACGTGTATGAGAGAAACGCGCATCGCTCGGCCCCCGACCTCCCACCGTAACCGGGAACTCCCCGAAATTTTCGTCGCCCTCGCTTCTACCACGGTTTTTTCCGTCATGGACGGCCCAAAGAATGTCATGCAGCTGCGTCTCCGGCCCGCCCAGGATGAAAAGCCCATTTTCTGTCATGATTTTTTGTCATAGAAGTAGGAGCCCACCACATCTATGATGATACCGGGTTTTGTCACAATTATCGTCATAGAAGTGTCATATGTATGACAGAAAAAAATTTCGTTCGGCCCAAAATGTCACGAATGTGTCTTTTTTTTAGTGGAGCATGTTGGATGCATATTTTACTCATTCGAGGACATCCATTTGTTGCTATGATTGTTTGGCTCTTTCTCTTTTGCCAAATGGATGGACAAGAATGCCTAAGAACACCCTCTAGCTATCTATGCTTTTCTCATGTCAAACTCTATTCATGCTACATCACAAAGTTTGATCAAGTCAGATTCGAACCACTCTGTGTGAGGAGCACTCGGAGATCCCAATTCGTCATAGACTTAAACCTCCAAAACCTCTTTGTGCATCTCGGTCTGACCGATTCATCCTTTTCGGTCCTACCGAGTCACCAAGTTGATCTAGGGTTTTCAATCTCGGTGCAACCGATTAGAACTTTTCGGTCACACCGAGTTGTAGTAACTGCTTGCAGTTTTGTATCTCGGTGCCACCGAGTAGTTCCACTCGGTCACACCGACAGGGTCAGGTTATATATACCGCTGGGTCAAAATTTGGAAATTTCTCCGAACCCCTTCGCCCGCGCGTAAACTACTCTGCCTCCTCTGGTCTCCGGATCGTCCTCTCGTTGCCAGCGACCTCCCGCCACTGGTCTCCGCCGCCGTCAACGGAAATCTTCTCCGTCGTTGCCGCCGTAGCAAGTTCGTCGCCGCACTAGGGTACGGACTTGATCATTGTGCTAATCTTTAACTCCGATTCTTAGCACATTGCTTTGCCATGTTTCTTGCCATAATTGAAATCATCCTGTCCAGCGAAAACGTCCCGTAGATTAGTTTTGATTTGAAAATTTAGGGTTAGGTCTCCGCCGAACTCATCTCGGACCGACCGAGTTGTAGAAATCGGTCTCACCGATTTTGGCTTAGGCCAGAGCACACACATTTTCGGTCCGACCGAAAATTGCAAATCGGTGTGACCGAGTTCGATTCTCTGTGAAACCCTAGCAGTCTCAGTACCACTGAACTGTGACTCAGTCTAACCGAGTTCACTAGTTCAGGTTCCAAAAGCTGCTTCGGTATCACCGAGTTTACAAATCGGTAGATCCGAAATGCTTTCTGTGAAGAACTAAACCTAATTTTTAACTCATCTATTTTGCAAAAACTCTTGTACTTTGTGATGCTCATCTACTCTACCTCATCTATAACCTATTCACAGAGTCTGCTGACACTGTACTTGCAAGATGTCTGACCAAAGTGACAGCCATAACAAGTCGGAGGAACAGGTTCAGTTAAGTGAGGGCACTAGTCGCTCTAGTAGCTATGATGAAGGCAGCAGGAGCACTCCAAGCAATCTGCCAAAGGCTGCTAACAGAACAAGGAAGAAGAGGACTTCTGACTCTGAAGATGAAGATTATGTGGCTGTTGAAGATGAAGCCACTGCAAAGAAGAAAGTGTTGAAGAAAGAGTATGGCTCAGCTGCTGCAACTAAGCCAGGTCTGAAAACTAAGATGCCAGCAAGAAGACAGTCCATGTCTAAGCCAAGGAAAGTTGCCACAGGAGAAACAATGGAGTTCACTCTTGAACCCAAGGAAACTGGAGATGGTAAGAAGAGGAAAGAAAGGGTTAAGAAGAACATTGCCAGAGTTATTGGTAAATCTTCAATGATGAGAGTTTCTGAAGAAGAGGAAGAGGAAGAGGATGCAGCACCAGCACCCGAAGCTCAAAAGCTTATGGGAGATGCAATTAAGGCAGGGGCTGCTCCATCTAAGCCCAAAACTGCTCCTAAGACTGCTGCTCCAGCTCCAAAGCCAAAACCCAAGAGGAGCACCGGGAACATCCCTGTTGAGGAGAAGAACAAGGCCCCAGTGCCTCAAGCTGCTGAAGAAGAAGAGGAAGATGATTCTGTTGTTTTGAGGAAGCTGAAGCCCAAGATCCTTGATCACAATGATGCACACCCAGTTGCAGAGAATATGAAAATCAGGAAGGATTCAGGATTGAGGCTATGGAGAGAGTCTGATCCATATGCCACCAAGAGAAGGACTGCTGTGGACTACAGATTCCACACTAAGGAACAGCAGGACTTCTATGAGACCGTTTTACTTGACAAGAAGCCCATAGTGTGTGACATGAGATGGGTTGATTGGAAATTCATCAAGGAAAATGAGGATCATTTCCCTGGTGTATATGACAGCTTCAAGGCATGTGGAGTTGATGAGTTTGTGGCTCAGAAGTTCACCAAGTGGAATGATGAGCTCATTATGCAATTTTACTCCACTGCACACTTCTATCCAGATGGAAGGATTGTGTGGATGTCTGAGGGTACTAGGTACCAGTCTACAGTTGGAGAATGGGCAAAACTCATAAATTCTCCCGACGAACATGAGGATGACTTGGATGTCTATGCCAAGAAGAAGAAAGACCACAACTCTATGGCCAATATGTACAAAGAGATCCCTGATGCTGCTTTGGACACACATAAGTTTGGATCTGTACACTATTTGTTGTCTGGTCTGCCAACAATCAATTGGATTCTGAGGCACACACTTCTACCCAAGTCAGGTGATCACAAGATGATCAGAGGACATGCTATCAACTTGCTGCACATATTTGATGTCCCACAAAAGTTCAAGGTTATGAGCCTGATTGTGGAAACAATCTAGACGACTACAGCAGATCAGAAGAGAAGTTGTGGATATGCCCCACACATCCAGGAGCTCATCAACTCAAAGATGGGCAAAGGCAAGTACATCTTGGACAAGGAGCATCTACCCATCTATCCTGAATTTGAGGACAACACAGTTGTCATGACTGAGAATGAACCATCATCTGTGCAAGCACAAGAGAAGAAAGCCAAAGCTAAAGCTGAGAAGGCTGCAAAGATGCCAACTGTGGAAGAGGCATCTCAGGTCTTCTTGAAGAGCAAGCAAGACCAGCTTGGATATCTGATCCAATCCACTCTGAGGATTGAGCAGGGCCTGGCCACCCTGACCAAGAACCAGGAGAGCTTGGAAAGGATTGTTGAGACAAAATTCTATGACCTTGATGTCAAGATCACGGAGATCCAAACTGCAGTTGAGCAACTTCAGGAGGAAGCAGAGGATAAGAAGGGCAAGTCTACCACAGATGCATTTGCTAGAGTGCCCAGAGGACAGAGATCTGCTGCAGTGCCAGTGAAAGACACTAGAGCTACATCATCAGCACCAGCAGCTACAGCTCCAGTTCCAACTCCAGCAGCTACTCCACCAGCTCCAGCCACTTCATCAGAAGCTTTCGTCCTTGGCGTTCTCTCAACACCACCTCCCGAAGATCAAGCCTGAGAGTCATTTAGCACTATGCATTTTCAAACTTTTTGGTAACTTGTTGCCAAAGGGGGAGAAAAATGTATAGATCATAGGCTTCGAGAGAGAGAGTGTTGGTTTTTATCTCTCTTTGCACTCTTTTTGGTTGGTTTGAAACTTTACTGCGTGCTTGTGTGATACTACTTTGTGTCCTTGTGAGATACCTATTTGGTCTAGTGTTTGATCATATGCTACCCTTAATGCTTGTTGGATAATGCTATCTTTCATATCCTATTATGATCATTCAATTTGCTTGGTGATGAGTGCATGCTTTTAATCTCTATCATTTTGAGCGCTCCACCAAGATGTATGTGACATGGAAGAGTAACCCATGATCCTAATCGATTGTGCATTTGCATTCAAAAGCAAATCTTAAATAATGCACAAATTTAGGGGGAGCTCTTGCTTATCACATACTTCTCAAAGTGACGATGTTTTTCAATCTTATTTATCATTTGTCGAAGCTTTGATCTATATGTTGTCATCAATTACCAAAAAGGGGGAGATTGAAAGTGCAACTATCCCTGGGTGGTTTTGGTAATTCCTAACAACATATAGCTCATTGAGCTAATGCTATTCCAAGATAAATATTTCAGGAAAGCTCAATGTTTGGCATGGCATGGATTAGAAAGTGGACCCTTCAAAATGCTAAGGACAAAAGATTGGATCAAGCTCAACGCACAAGACTCTACATTTTTTATTTTAGTGATCCAAGATCACATTGAGTCTATAGGAAAAGCCAATACTATTAAGAAGGGATGAGGTGTTGCTTAATGAGGATCTTCCTCAAAATGCTTAGTGATATGCTCCAAAACCCCCCACTACTTTCTCATATCCACATATGTCCTAAACCAAAAAGTCCAACCCGGCCCCACCGATTCTTTCCATCTGGAGCCACCGAGTTCAGTTGACATAGCCACTGCCAGAAACCCTAATCAATTCGATCTCACCGATAGGGATCTCGGTCTCACCGAGATGGGATTGCAAACTCTCTGTTTCCCTTCGTAACGTTTCGGTCAAACCGAGATGAGCGATCGGTACCACTGAGATTGCAATGCAAACTCTCTGTTTCCTTTTCGTAACGTTTCGGTCCAACCGAGATGAGTGAATCGGTCCCACCGAGTTTGCCTGACCAACTCTCTGTTTGGCTATTACCAAAATCGGTCTCACCGAGTTTGTGTAATCGGTCTCACCGAGATTACGTTATGCCCTAACCCTAATGACATCGGTCCCACCGAGTTGACATGTCGGTCCCACCGAGAATCCTAACATTCACATTTTGAACTAAATCGGTCCGACCGAGTTTAATGATTCGGTCCCACCGAGTTTGGTGATTTGTGTGTAATGGTTAGATTTTGTGTGGAGGCTATATATACCCCTCCACCCACTCTTCATTCATGGAGGGAGCCATCAGAACATGCCTACACTTCCAATACATATTTTCTGAGAGAGAACCACCTACACTTGTGTTGAGGTTAAGATATTCCATTCCAATCGCATAAATCTTGATCTCTAGCCTTCCCCAAGTTGCTTTCGACTCAAATCTTCTTTCTACCAAATCCAATCCTATGATAGAGAGTTGAGTGTCGGGGAGACTATCATTTGAAGCACAAGAGCAAGGAGTTCATCATCAACACACCATTTGTTACTTCTTGGAGAGTGGTGTCTCCTAGATTGGCTAGGTGTCACTTGGGAGCCTCCGACAAGATTGTGGAGTTGAACCAAGGAGTTTGTAAGGGCAAGGAGATTGCCTACTTCGTGAAGATCTACCCTAGTGAGGCAAGTCCTTCATGGGCGACGGCCATGGTGGGATAGACAAGGTTGCTTCTTCGTAGACCCTTCGTGGGTGGAGCCCTCCGTGGACTCGCGCAACCATTACCCTTCGTGGGTTGAAGTCTCCATCAACGTGGATGTACGATAGCACCACCTATCGGAACCACGGATAAAAAATCTCCGTGTCAACATTGCGTTTTCTCCCTCAAACTCATTCCTTTACCTTCATATGCAATTGTTTTACATTCCACTGCTATACTCTTAGAATTGCATGTGTAGGTTGATTGCTTGACTTGTGCTAAGTTGCTACGATCTGCCAAGAACTAAAATTGGGAAAAGGCTAGATTTTTATTTGGTCAAGTAGTCTAATCACTCCCCCTCTAGACATACTTCCGATCCTACACACACCAAGGAACGAGTCCTTGTTATCTTAAGATAAACATTGTAACTCGGCAACAGTCCTTGCCATTCTCCTGCTCTATAGCTTGATTACACTCACGCCCATGGCGGAGGTAGGGGCAAAGCAGGATTGGGCCCTTCGCCCGTTCCCTTCCCACCGTGCTACGACCAAGTCCCGACCCAAAGTAAGGTTTTTTGGACATGGGAAAGAAGGAGCATGATGGTATAAGAGTGAGCGAAGTCTTGTACGTTCAAGTTTCATACGGAAGTAGGGAGTGGGGAATGAAAAACTTATCTGATGTTGCAGCCCCCGGTAGTCTTGGCTTGCCGTGGTCGGACCGTTGGATCTGCAGCCCCCGACAACCTTGGCTTGCAGGGGTCGGGGCGCCGGCCTGTTCTCTTTCCTCCAAACAGCTCTGCAGAAATGTCCATGCACACCCTGCGAACCTAAAATGGAGGGGAAGGAACAGAGAGATGCACACTCGACCTCTATGCTAGGGGTTAGTCGCCGCTAAGCACTATCAACCCTAACCGAGGGAGAGACTCAACCTAGCATGCATGCTAAAACTTAGGGCGCCAGCGCTTTATTTATTTATGCTCAGGGTCTGCGCCTGGCTTTGCATAGAGGGTTACATGCCTCGCCGGCGAGGCTTGTACAAAAGGTGGTCTGCCGGGGAGCCCGACAACCGCACCTTATGGGTAAAACTTGCAAAGATGTTCAATGTTCCAGGAGTTGCTCACTGGAATAGCATCTTGGGTCTCCAGGCAGACTGCGCTGGGCCTGGTGACTCGTATTACCCGATAAGGTCCTTCCCACTTCGGCATCACCTTGTTGGAATTCTTGGCCGATTGAACGCGCCGAAGAACAAGGTCACCTTCCTCAAAGCTTCGGGCATGAACCTTGCGGTTATGGTAGCGGCGCAAGGCTTACTGATGGCGCGCTACTCTCACAGCCGCCGAAGAGGATCTTCCTTGAGGAGCGTTGCGTCATCTTGCTGCAATTGCTCTTGCTCAAACTCGTCATAAGCGAGCACTCGGGGTGACCCGTACATTGAGTTCCGTGGGGAGAACTGCTTCTGCCCCGTAAACGAGGGAGAAAGGTGTCTGGCCGGTGGATCGACTTGGCGTCGTTCTGATTGACCAAAGAACCACCGGCAATTCATCAATCTAGCATCGTCCGCACCTGTGTAGCCTGTCAAAAGTCCTTGTCCGGAGGCCTCGCAATACTTCAGCATTCGCCCTCTCAGCCTGGCCGTTGCTTCGTGGGTGTGCAACAGAAGCAAAATAGACCTTGCTGCCGAGGTCCTGGATGTACTGCATGAAGGTGCAGCTCGTGAACTGCGTGCCGTTGTCGGTGATGACTCTACTTGGCACACCAAAACGGCAGACTAGTCCCTTGAAGAACTTGACGGCCGACTGTGTTGTCACCTTTCTCACTGCCTCCACCTCCGGCCACTTTGTGAACTTTTCGATTGCAACGTACAAGTACTCAAAGCCCCCGACAGCACGGGGGAAGGGGCCCAGTATGTCGAGCCCCCAGACTGAGAATGGCCAGGAAAGAGGGATTGTTTGGAGAGCTTGAGCTGGTTGATGAAGCTTCTTTGAATGGAGCTGGCACGTTTCACACTTGGTTACTAGTGCCGTTGAATCCTGGAGGGTTGTGGGCCAGAAGAAACCTTGCCGGAATGCCTTGCCGGCAAGGGCCCTCGACCCTATGTGGGAGCCACATATGCCTCCATGTATCTCTGCCAACAGCTCCAGTCCTTCCTCCCGGGGAATGCACTTCAATTTCACACTGTTTGGTCTTTTTCTGCACAGAACGTCGTCGACGAACTGATACATGGCAGACTAACGGGCTACTTTCTCCGCTTCTTCCTGCTCCTCAGGGAGTTCCCCTGTTTGGAGGAATCGGACGGTATGTTGTGCCCATGCCGGAGTCTGGGCTCGACTGCAAGGACTAAAGGTGTTTCCTTTGCCATGGGAGCGGTTGTCTCTACGGCCAGGGCTTGACCCCCCGCCGGAGTCTGTTGCCCCATGGCAGGCTCAGTGTCCACGACAACTGTAACACCCCGCATGTAACTTGCCATATTTGTAACTCCGACTCTTACCATTTTCGGCTATGTGATATGTTTTTCCCTCCGTTTTCGGGTTTTGTCTTTCGTTTTGTATTTTGTCATGTCATGCATTTTCATATCATGTCATCATGTGCATTGCATTCGCATACGTGTTCGTCTCATGCATCCGAGCATTTTCCCCGTTGTCCGTTTTGCAATCCGGCGCTCCTATCTCCTCCTGTGCACCCCTCTAGTTTTCTTTCGTGTGCGTGTGTCAAACTTTCTCGGAATGGACCGAGGCTTGTCAAGTGGCCTTAATATACCACCCGGAGACTACCGGTCAAGTTTCGTTCCATTCGGAGGTCGTTTGGTACTCCAACGGTTAACCGGGCAGCCGCAAAGTCCATTTGAGTATCCAGCAAACCCCCCCCCCCCCCAAAACCAGCCCAAAACCCACCAAACTCTCTTCCATGCACAGGCCCGATCTGATCTGGTAGCCTCGTGCCCGTTGACTTTCTCTCGAACCCCCCCAAATTTCTTCCAAGTCCCCACTAATTTTCAGCAAGTGCTCATGTTCCCGATGCGATAACTTCTTGCATGTAGCTCCGATTCGCGCGTATAATATGTCGAATTGTTTGTCTCGTGATGCCCTTCATTTTGTTCAATTGCACCATGTTCATTAGAGGTCATCTTGATGCCCAAATCTTCGTTGGAAGAGGGCTAGTTGCTGTTAATCTCTGGTTCTTAGCAGAACTTGGAGATTTGTCATTTTTGTATCATTTAATCTGTGCATCTTTTGAGCATGAGCTCTACATGTGTTTTGAAGTATGCCATGCCATCTTTCCAGTGGTATAGTCAAGGTATTTTTGTGATCTTTGCGGTGACTAGCACAAGCATGCAAAGTAGGCCCCGTAATATTTCTGATTTCAGGGACTTAGTGATTTCTCTAAGTCCTTGTCTGGTGTAATTTTGTTGCCATGTAAACTTGATGCTACAGAGAGATCCATGCATAATTTGGAGATGTTCAGTAAGGATGTTTTGTAGCTATAGTTGTAATGGATCCATTTCCGCAATTGTTCGCAATCATGGAGTGCCATAGCATGACTTAATATTGCTCTACTTTTGCTATAAAATATTTCTGGCAGATTCTTAACATGATATGCATTTTTGCCAAGCTTATTGTAGTTGATCCATACATGCTATGCAATTGTTCTTGCCATGGATAGCTTCATAAACATTCCATCTTGCTGTAGGTATTCTTGGTTTGTGATGCATTGCTTTGTAGTGAGTGCATCAAGCTCACAAAGAGGCCTACATATTAATATTTCTGCCATGCTCTGTTTTCTGCTAAGTCTGAAACCTGATAACGAAACTTGCTATGTTTACATGCTTGCCATCATATCTTCTGGTCCTTTTTGCCTCATGGTCAGTAAGGGACTTTTGTCATGTGCATTTATTAGAACACTACCATGCCTTGTTTTGCTATGTTAAGTTCCTGTAGCATGTTGATTTCGTGCTCTCAACATTGCTACCTGATGCTGTTTTCTGCCATGTCCAGTTTTTCACCAAGTCTGTGAACCTGTAATCTTTTGCACTTTTTCCATGCTTGTTTGAGCTTCATATGCTGTGAACTAGCCGTAGCTCAGTATTCATCTTTTGTAACGCATCTCCTGTAGATTACTGCCATGTGCTTTGTTGCTATGTTGGGGTGCTGTAGCATTGTTGCTTGTTGCATTTTATGTGCTATCTTGCTGTTTATCGCAGATTCGTGTCATTCTTGTTTTGCTTGCCATTTGCAAACCGTGCATCCGATTCCGGTGATCCTTATATCGATTTCGACCGAAATCATCTCACCTTTCCAGTGGCATGCTTGGTTTGCCAAGTTACTGCCATGTTCATCATTTTCCTTCCGGAGCACGCATATGCATCGCATATCATATCTTGCATATCATACATGTTTTGCATCATGTTGCTTGCGCATTTCTCGTTGTTGATTGTGGTTCCGTTTATTTGTGTTCTTGTCTTGGGTAGAGCCGGGAGACGAGTTCGTGAACGAGGAACCTGTCGAGTACACTTACGAGGATCAAGCTTTCGACAACTCTGAGAATCTTGCAGGCAAGAGGACCACCCCTCGAAATCACTTCTATCTTTGCTTTGCTAGTTGTTCGCTCTATTGCCATGCTCCGCTACCTATCACTTGCTATATCATGTCTCCTATTTTAGCCATGTCAGCCCTAACCATCCTTTCCTAGCAAACCGTTGTTTGGCTATGTTACCGATTTTGCTCAGCCCTTCTTATAGCGTTGCTAGTTGCAGGTGAAGTTGAAGTTTGTTCCATGTCGGAACATGGATATGTTGGGATATCACAATATCTCTTATTTAATTAATGCATCTATATATATTTGGTAAAGGGTGGAAGGCTCGGCCTTATGCCTGGTGTTTTGTTCCACTCTTGCCGCCCTAGTTATTGTTATACCGGGATTATGTTCCTTGAGTTTGCGTTCCTTACGCGGTCGGGTGATTTATGGGACCCCCTTGACAGTTCGCCTTGAATAAAACTCCTCCAGCAAGGCCCAACCTTGGTTTTACCATTTGCTACCTAAGCCTTTTCTCCCGGGTTTTCGCGAGCCCGAGGGTCATCTTATTTTAACCCCCCCGGGCCAGTGCTCCTTCGAGTGTTGGTCCGAACCGAGCAGCCTGCGGGGCCACCTCGGGGAAACTTGAGGTCTGGTTTTACTCATAGCTTGACTTATCTGGTGTGCCCTGAGAACGAGATATGTGCAGCTCCTATCGGGATTTGTTGGCACATTCGGGCGCCTTTGCCGGTCTTGTTTTACCATCATCGAGATGTCTTGTAAACCGGGATTCCGAGACTGATCGGGTCTTTTCGGGAGAAGGTTTATCCTTCGTTGACCGTGAGAGCTTATGATGGGCTAAGTTGGGGCACCCCTGCAGGGTATTATCTTTTGAAAGCCGTGCCCGCGGTTATGAGGCAGATGGGAATTTGTTAATGTCCGGTTGTAGATAACTTGTCACTTGACCCAATTAAAATACATCAACTGCGTGAGTAGCCGTGATGGTCTCTTCTCGGCGGAGTCCGGGAAGTGAACACGGTCTGTGTTATGTATGACGTAAGTAGGTGTTCAGGACCTCTTCTTGGTCATTGCTAGATGACGTCCGTTCCATTGCTTCTCTTCTCGCTCTCATTTGCGCAAGTTGGCCACCATATATGCTTTTGCCGCTGCAGCTCCACCTCTTTGCACCTCCTTGTCCTATAAGCTTAAATAGTCTTGATCTCGCGGGTGTGAGATTGCTGAGTCCCCGTGACTCACAGATACTTCCAAACAGTTGCAGGTGCCGACGATGCCAGTGCCGACGATGACGTCGATCTCAAGTGGGAGTTCGACGAGGAACGTGGTCGTTACTATGTGTCTTTTCCTGATGATCAGTAGTGGAGCCCAGTTGGGACGATCGGGGATCTAGCATTTGGGGTTGTCTTATTTTCATCTGGATTTTGACCGTAGTCGGTCTATATGTTTGTATTTTGGATGATGTATGATGATATTTATGTATTGTGTGAAGTGGCGATTGTAAGCCAACTCTTTATCCCATTCTTGTTCATTACATGGGATTGTGTGAAGATGACCCTTCTTGCGACAAAACCACTATGCGGTTATGCCTCTAAGTCATGCCTCGACACGTGGGAGATATAGCCGCATCGTGGGCGTTACAAGTTGGTAATCAGAGCCATCCCCGACTTAGGAGCCCCCTGCTTGATCGAATCGCTGGCGTTGTTGAGTCTAGATCAAAAATGTTTTGAGTCTTAGGATTATATATATCGGAGAGTAGGATTCTTTTTACTCCTCAGTCCCTTCGTCGCTCTGGTGAGGTCTCCTGACGTAGAGTTTTGACTACTCTCTCCTCAAATTTCACTAAAAAAAATTTTAGGATCACGCGGGTATCTTGGAATCGTTCCGATGGATTTGTGACGAGAACATTGTTCTTGGTGCCTCCTGACATTTAGGGGTTGTGGCAGTGTCCCGGGGAGTTGAGCTCCGAGGTGTTGTCGTCACAATTTTATCGTTGCAGTTCTGGAATACCTGAGTTTCGCCGACATCGAAATCTCTTTTATGTAGTTGTTGGTGAGATCACCTCAACGCCACCCAGTACTGGGGCGGGAGTTCGGGAGTATTGCCATAACTTGCATAACGGATGTTTTTCGAAGGTTGAGGTAAACGATTTCCGAAGGTTTCTTGGTTATGTGTTGACGGATGGATACAGCTGGATCTAGGGATTGCTAGTTTGGGTGATATATTTTGTGTCCCCTGTATCCCCTACACCAGATTGCATAACCAGAAAGTTTTGAGAGTTTATAAGTGGGAATTCAAGTAGCCTTAGGATATCTTTCCGACAGACGCATGATATGAGATTGGGGTTCGACGTCTAGTGGTCCGCCTGTATACGGTTGATTTTTCAGTGGTCTCGTTGTGTCTTAAAGAGTCCATGGCTTTGCCGACTCGGGGACGCTTCGTATGTCATGTGCACAGCCTTGTACATGATGGTGCTGTACGATTGAGCCCGTGTGGGCCCCACCACGAAAACTTCGGACGAAATATCTATCATATGTTTGTTCCGGCTTATTCTGCAAGCCAATACTTTGTTTTATTTTGTATTGTGGTATTCGAGTTGCTTCGAATTCATATGATCATTCCATATCTCTTTCAAGTGGCTTCTCAACTTATGGAAGTGTGATGTTTTACTACGGAATTCATTCGTTCATCTTCGTTCGAATGTTTATTGTGAAGACTATATGTTGCAATTTCTATCCGTTGATTCTACTTATCTATCTGTCTATCAAGATGCTAACGGATGTCACCCTCTTCAGGATGGCTCCGCCAACGCGTCAGAATCCGGATCGCAATGAAGGGAGTCAAGCGAACCCTCCGCCACCACCTCCACCTCCGGAGGCATGGCAAGCAATCATGGCAGCCACCAACGCCAATGCTCAGATGATTCTGCAACTCTTGCAAGAACGTACTCAAGGGCAAGGCAATCAAGGCAATCAAGGTCAAGGCAACAATCAGTTCCACTTTGCCACTCTCAACCAGTTTCTCGCAAATCAGCCCAAGTCTTTCAGCTACTGTGCCGAGGCCACGGATGCCGATGATTGGCTCGTGGACATCAACAAGCATTTTGAATGTAGCAATGTCAGGCCTGAGGACTTTGTCAAGTTTTCTTCTTTCCAGCTCAAGGACCAAGCTGCTGATTGGTTTTAGCAATACAAAGATTCCAGAGGAGGTCGTGTGATCACTTGGATTGACTTCTGTCGGGACTTCAAAGCGCACCACATTCCACAAAGTGTTGTTGAGAGCAAGCGTGAGGAGTTCCGCAATCTCAAGCAAGGCAACATGTCTGTGTATCAATACAACATTCAGTTTCAGAAACTTGCTCGCTTCGCTAAACAAGACGTTCCTGATGAAAAGAGCATGATCTATCACTTCAGAGGTGGCCTTAAAGAGGATCTACAGTTAGCTCTCGTTCTTGTTGAGCCTACTCACTTTGATCAATTCTACAATATGGCACTGAAGCAAGAGGCTGCTCAGCTCAAGTGTGAGGCTTCTAAGAAGAGAGTCAGAGACGCAGTTCAGTCTCCTTCTTCCTCACTTGTTGCAGCTAAGCAACAGAAGTTCTGGTTGCCTCCTCCTCCTCCGTTTCGTCAGCCTTACCAGCAGAAGAACAAAGGTGGCCATGGTTCGTCCAACTCTTCCAACTCTGGCTATCAGAACAAGTCTCGGAATCAAGCTCCAAAGTCCAATGCTCCTTATCACCGTCCACTCTCAGAGGTGACTTGCAACAAATGTCAGCAGAAAGGTCACTATGCTAACAAGTGCTTCAACCAGAGGCGTCTTCCTCCTCCTCCTCCTGTCAGATCTTCCAGCAATGCAGTGGTCAAGCATAATCCAAAGTCTGCAAAGGTGAACATGATGAATGCAGCTCAAGCGGAGGAATCTACTGATGTGATAATGGGTAATCTTCCTGTTAACGATATTCCTGCAAAAGTTCTTTTTGATTCTGGTGCATCGCTTTGTTTCATGTCAAGACCGTTTTTTGCCAAGCATGAATTCACTTGCTCTCATCTGAGTAAACCCATGGATGTCGTTTCTCCGGGTAAACGTTTGAGTTCTAGTATGATGGTTCCGGATGTTTCCATCAAGATGGGAGACTACATATTTCAGTCTTCTCCAATTGTTCTTGGTGACTCGGATATTGATCTAATTCTCGGGATGGACTGGCTTTCTAAGCACAAGGCTCAACTTGATTGTGCTGCCAGGGAAATTCAATTGACACACTCGTCTGAGGATGTGATTATTTTTGCCGCTCGTGATGAAACCATTCGGTTTTTCTCTCTCAATGAGAAGGGTGAATTGAATGCCATCTCTCAAATTCCAGTCGTTTGCGAGAATCAAGATGTCTTTCCAGAAGAGCTTCCGGGTATGCCTCCTCATCGGCCAGTTGAGTTCGTTATCGAACTAGAGCCTGGCACTGAAACCGTTTGCAAGCGTCCATACAAGCTTGGACCAAACGAGCTGAAGGAATTGAAGAAACAGCTCGATGAACAAGAGCGTCTGGGTTTGATCAGACCGAGTTCTTCTCCATGGGGTTGTGGTGTTCTTTTTGTCAAGAAGAAGGATGGCACGGACCGACTTTGTGTCGACTACCGTCCATTGAACAAGAAGACAATCAAGAACAAGTATCCACTTCCCAACATCAATGAGCTTTTTGAGCAACTCAAGGGCGCTAAAGTATTCTCGAAGCTTGACCTTCGTATGGGTTATCATCAGATTCGCATTCGTGAAGAAGATATTCCCAAGACAGCATTCAGAACAAGCTTTGGTTCTTATGAATATACTGTCGTGTCTTTCGGCCTTGTCAATGCTCCTACGGTGTTCTCTCGGATGATGAATTTCATCTTCAACCCCTATACCAATGAATTCGTTCTGGTGTATCTCGATGATATCTTGGTCTTCTCCAAGAATAAGCAGGATCATGCCAAACATTTGCGATTGGTGCTCGACAAGCTCAGAGAGTATCAATTCTATGCGAAGTTCTCCAAATGTGAGTTTTGGCTCGATGAAGTTCTTTTCCTTGGTCACATCATCTCTGCCAAAGGCATCGCTGTTAACCCTGAGAAGGTGTCCGCAGTTCTGGATTGGGAACCTCCTCAAAATGTCAAGCAGCTCCGCAGTTTTCTGGGTCTTGCAAGCTATTGCCGAAGATCCGTTGAGAATTTCTCCAAGATTGCAAAACCTCTTTCCAACCTCCTACAGAAGCATGTGAAGTATGTCTCGTCTCCTGAGTGTGACGTTGCTTTCAACACTCTCAAAGAGAAACTAGTCACAGCTCCTGTCTTGACTCCTCCTGATGAATCCAAGCCGTATGAAGTTTTCTGTGATGCTTCTCTCCAAGGTCTCGGTGCCGTGTTAATGCAAGAGAATAAAGTTGTGGCCTATACCTCTCGGCAGTTGAAGCCCAACGAGAAGAACTACCCCACTCACGATCTTGAGTTGGCGGCAGTTGTCCATGCGTTGATTACGTGGAGACATCTCTTGTTGGGAAGACAAGTGGACATTTTCACTGATCACAAGAGTCTCAAGTATATCTTCACTCAGCCCAACCTCAACCTCAGGCAGACTCGATGGGTCGAAATGATTCAAGAGTACAATCCGAGTATCGAATATACTCCAGGCAAGGCCAATGTCATTGCAGATGCTTTAAGCAGGAAGGCTTATTGCAACAGCTTAATTCTCAAGCCTTTCCAACCGGATCTTTGTGAAGCTTTCCGCAAGCTGAATCTCCAAGTTGTTCCTCAAGGCGTTCTTGCCAACCTCATAGTATCTCCTACTTTGGAAGATCAAATTCTTGAGGCACAACTCCTTGATGCCATGGTGAAGAAGGTGAAACGTGGTATCGACAAGGGTCTTTCCAAATACAAGTGCTATCGCATTGATGACAGAGACACTTTGTTCTTCGAGGACCAGATTGTGGTTCCGAAAGGTGATCTAAGGAAAGTCATAATGAACGAAGCGCACAATTCTCTCCTTTCCATTCATCCTGGAAGTACGAAGATGTATCAAGACCTCAAGCAGTCGTATTGGTGGACTCGAATGAAGCGAGAAATTGCTCAATTCGTGAATGAATGTGATGTCTGCCGAAGAGTGAAAGCAGAACACCAACGACCAGCTCGTCTCCTCCAACCTCTTGCTATCCCAGAATGGAAGTTTGATCATATCGAAATGGACTTCGTGACTGGATTTCCCAAGTCCAAGCGCGGAAATGACGCTATCTTCGTTGTCATCGACAAGCTCTCTAAAGTGGCTCATTTCCTTCCTATCAAAGAATCCATCACAGCAGCTCAGCTGGCAGAGCTCTACACCTCCAGAATTGTCTCTTTGCACGGCATTCCGCAATTGATTTCTTCAGATCGTGGAAGCATCTTCACCTCTAAGTTCTGGGACTCCTTCCAGAAGGCCATGGGCACAAACATTCGCTTCAGCACAGCTTTTCATCCTCAAACTAGTGGCCAAGTCGAGCGAGTCAATCAAATTCTTGAAGATATGCTCAGGGCTTGTGTCATTTCCTTTGGCATGAAATGGGAAGATTGTCTTCCTTATGCCGAATTCTCCTACAACAACAGCTTCCAAGCGAGTTCGGGCAAGGCCCCATTCGAGATTCTCTATGGCAGAAAGTGACGTACTCCTCTCAATTGGTCAGAGACTGGTGAATGCCAACTTCTTGGAAATGAATTAATCATTGAAGCTGAAGAAATGTGTAAAGTCATCCGTGATAATCTCAAAGCCGCGCAATCGCGTCAGAAAAGTTACTATGATAGTAAGCATCGTGATTTGGCTTTCGAGATCGGAGACCATGTCTACCTCCGCGTCTCTCCACTGAAAGGCACTCGTCGCTTCGGTATCAAAGGGAAGCTTGCCCCTTGATACGTGGGTCCTTTCAAGATCATTGGCAAAAGAGGCGACCTCGCCTATCAACTTGAGCTTCCTTCCAACTTCGCGAACGTGCACGATGTGTTCCACGTGTCACAGCTCCACAAGTGCTTCAAGACGCCTGAGCGCACTATCAACTTCGAAGAGATTGACCTTCAAGAAGATTTGTCTTATCAGGAGCACCCAGTTGCTATTCTTGAAGAAACTGAGCGCAAGACTCGCAACAAGTCCATCAAATTCCTGAAAGTGAAGTGGTCGCACCATTCCGACCGGGAAGCCACATGGGAACGCGAGGACCATCTCCGTTCCGAATATCCGGAGTTCTTTCAGTCCTAGATCTCGGGACGAGATCCTCTCGTAGTGGTGGAGTGTTGTAACACCCCGCATGTAACTTGCCATATTTGTAACTCCGACTCTTGCCATTTTCGGCTATGTGATATGTTTTCCCTCCGTTGTCGGGTTTTGTCTTTCGTTTTGTATTTTGTCATGTCATGCATTTTCATATCATGTCATCATGTGCATTGCATTCGCATACGTGTTCGTCTCATGCATCCGAGCATTTTCCCCGTTGTCCGTTTTACAATCCGGCGCTCCTATCTCCTCCGGTGCACCCCTCTAGTTTTCTTTCGTGTGCGTGTGTCAAACTTTCTCGGAATGGACCGAGGCTTGTCAAGTGGCCTTAATATACCACCCAGAGACTACCGGTCAAGTTTCGTTCCATTCGGAGGTCGTTTGGTACTCCAACGGTTAACCGGGCATCCGCAAAGTCCTTTTGAGTATCCAGAAAAAACCCCTCCAAAACCAGCCCAAAACCCACCAAACTCTCTTCCATGCTCTAGTTTGTTCGATCACGATCGTGTGGGCGAAAACCGCACCTCATTTAAAGCCTCCTAGCTCCCTCTACCTATAAATATGTGGGCATCCCGAATTACAACTGCAGACGAACCCTAACCCTCTCCCTCCGCGCCGCGCCGGACGCGTCCGCCCGCGCCGGACACGTCCGCCGCCGCGCCCCGGCCAATCCCGTGGCGACACGTCGCCGCCGTCCTCGTCCCCGCCGCCGGCCCGCAGGGCCCATCGCCGGCCCTCCCGGGCCCGAGCCGAGCGCCGCCTCCGCGCCCCGCGCGCCGCTCGCCCCGTCGCCGCCGGCCGGCCCCGCCTTCTCCGCCGCCGCCCGACGCGGCCCCGCCGCCGCCCGCCGCCGCCGGTCTCCCCGCCGGACCCCGCCGCCGGCGCGCCACCGCCTCCTTCCCCCGGGCCGCCGCGCCTCCTCTCCCTCCTTCCCCGTCGCCGGCCAGGAGCACAGGCCCGATCTGATCTGGTAGCCTCGTGCCCGTTGACTTTCTCTCGAACCCCCCCAAATTTCTTCCAAGTCCCCAGTAATTTTCAGCAAGTGCTCCTGTTCCTGATGCGATAACTTCTTGCATGTAGCTCCGATTCGCGCGTATAATATGTCGAATTGTTCGCCTCGTGATGCTCTTAATTTTGTTCAATTGCACCATGTTCATTAGAGGTCATCTTGATGCCCAAATATTCGTTGGAAGAGGGCTAGTTGCTGTTAATCTCTGGTTCTTAGCAGAACTTGGAGATTTGTCATTTTTGTATCATTTAATCTGTGCATCTTTTGAGCATGAGCTCTACATGTGTTTTGAAGTATGCCATGCCATCTTTCCAGTGGTATAGTCCAGGTATTTTTTTGATCTCTGCGGTGACTAGCACAAGCATGCAAAGTAGGCCCCGTAATATTTCTGATTTCAGGGACTTCGTGATTTCTCTAAGTCTTTGTCTGGTGTAATTTTGTTGCCATGTAAACTTGATACTACAGAGAGATCCATGCATAATTTGGAGATGTTCAGTAAGGATGTTTTGTAGCTATAGTTGTAATGGATCCATTTCCGCAATTGTTCGCAATCATGGAGTGCCATAGCATGACTTAATATTGCTCTACTTTTGCTATAAAATATTTCTGGCAGATTCTTAACATGATATGCATTTTTGCCAAGCTTATTGTAGTTGATCCATACATGCTATGCAATTGTTCTTGCCATGGATAGCTTCATAAACATTCCATCTTGCTGTAGGTATTCTTGGTTTGTGATGCATTGCTTTGTAGTGAGTGCATCAAGCTCACAAAGAGGCCTACATATTAATATTTCTGCCATGCTCTGTTTTCTGCTAAGTCTGAAACCTGATAACGAAACTTGCTATGTTTACATGCTTGCCATCATATCTTCTGGTCCTTTTTGCCTCATGGTCAGTAAGGGACTTTTGTCATGTGCATTTAGTAGAACACTACCATGCCTTGTTTTGCTATGTTAAGTTCCTGTAGCATGTTGATTTCGTGCTCTCAACATTGCTACCTGATGCTGTTTTCTGCCATGTCCAGTTTTTCACCAAGTCTGTGAACCTGTAATCTTTTGCACTTTTTCCATGCTTGTTTGAGCTTCATATGCTGTGAACTAGCCGTAGCTCAGTGTTCATCTTTTGTCAAGCATCTCCTGTAGATTACTGCCATGTGCTTTGTTGCTATGTTGGGGTGCTGTAGCATTGTTGCTTGTTGCATTTTATGTGCTATCTTGCTGTTTATCGCAGATTCGTGTCATTCTTGTTTTGCTTGCCATTTGCAAACCGTGCATCCGATTCCGGTGATCCTTATATCGATTTCGACCGAAATCATCTCACCTTTCTAGTGGCATGCTTGGTTTGCCAAGTTACTGCCATGTTCATCATTTTCCTTCCGGAGCACGCATATGCATCACATATCATATCTTGCATATCATACATGTTTTGCATCATGTTGCTTGCGCATTTCTCGTTGTTGATTGTGGTTCCGTTTGTTTGTGTTCTTGTCTTGGGTAGAACCGGGAGACGAGTTCATGAACGAGGAACCTGTCGAGTACACTTACGAGGATCAAGCTTTCGACAACTCTGAGAATCTTGCAGGCAAGAGGACCACCCCTCGAAATCACTTCTATCTTTGCTTTGCTAGTTGTTCGCTCTATTGCCATGCTCCGCTATCTATCACTTGCTATATCATGTCTCCTATTTTAGCCATGTCAGCCCTAACCATCCTTTCCTAGCAAACCGTTGTTTGGCTATGTTACCGCTTTTGCTCAGCCCTTCTTATAGCGTTGCTAGTTGCAGGTGAAGTTGAAGTTTGTTCCATGTCGGAACATGGATATGTTGGGATATCACAATATCTCTTACTTAATTAATGCATCTATATATATTTGGTAAAGGGTGGAAGGCTCGGCCTTATGCCTGGTGTTTTGTTCCACTCTTGCCGCCCTAGTTATTGTTATACCGGGATTATGTTCCTTGAGTTTGCGTTCCTTACGCGGTCGGGTGATTTATGGGACCCCCTTGACAGTTCGCCTTGAATAAAACTCCTCCAGCAAGGCCCAACCTTGGTTTTACCATTTGCTACCTAAGCCTTTTCTCCCGGGTTTTCGCGAGCCCGAGGGTCATCTTATTTTAACCCCCCCGGGCTAGTGCTCCTTCGAGTGTTGGTCCGAACCGAGCATCCTGCGGGGCCACCTCGGGGAAACTCGAGGTCTGGTTTTACTCGTAGCTTGACTTATCCGGTGTGCCCTGAGAACGAGATATGTGAAGCTCCTATCGGGATTTGTCGGCACATTCGGGCGGCTTTGCTGGTCTTGTTTTACCATTGTCGAGATGTCTTGTAAACCGGGATTCCGAGACTGATCGGGTCTTTCCGGGAGAAGGTTTATCCTTCGTTGACCGTGAGAGCTTATGATGGGCTAAGTTGGGACACCCCTGCAGGGTATTATCTTTCGAAAGCCGTGCCCGCGGTTATGAGGCAGATGGGAATTTGTTAATGTCCGGTTGTAGATAACTTTTTACTTGACCCAATTAAAATACATCAACTGCGTGAGTAGCCGTGATGGTCTCTTCTCGGTGGAGTCCGGGAAGTGAACACGGTCTGTGTTATGTATGACGTAAGTAGGTGTTCAGGACCTCTTCTTGGTCATTGCTAGATGACGTCCGTTCCATTGCTTCTCTTCTCGCTCTCATTTTGGCAAGTTGGCCACCATATATGCTTTTGCCGCTGCAGCTCCACCTCTTTGCACCTCCTTGTCCTATAAGCTTAAATAGTCTTGATCTCGCGGGTGTGAGATTGCTGAGTCCCCGTGACTCACAGATACTTCCAAACAGTTGCAGGTGCCGACGATGCCAGTGCCGACGATGGCGTCGATCTCAAGTGGGAGTTCGACGAGGAACGTGGTCGTTACTATGTGTCTTTTCCTGATGATCAGTAGTGGAGCCCAGTTGGGACGATCGGGGATCTAGCATTTGGGGTTGTCTTATTTTCATCTGGATTTTGACCGTAGTCGGTCTATATGTTTGTATTTTGGATGATGTATGATGATATTTATGTATTGTGTGAAGTGGCGATTGTAAGCCAACTCTTTATCCCATTCTTGTTCATTACATGGGATTGTGTGAAGATGACCCTTCTTGCGACAAAACCACTATGCGGTTATGCCTCTAAGTCGTGCCTCGACACGTGGGAGATATAGCCGCATCGTGGGCGTTACAACAACATCCTTGCCGGCAGCTCCTGGGAGCTCGGCGGGAAAGTACTTGCCGGGGCCTGATTTCCTCCTCTTGTTCTGCCCTGTTGATGGTTCAACGGATGGTTTAGTTAATCGAAGCACAAAAGTACCTGGTTCCACAGGCAATTTGAAGGCAGCGCGTTTCGACAAGTAGTCGGCGAACGCACTGCCGTTCTCCACTCGGGGAACATGCTCCGCTTGTATACCGTCAAAACGCTCTTCCAGCTTCCTCACTTCATCTACGTAGGCTTCCATCAATGGGCTTTGATAATCTTTGTTGACTTGCTTGACGACAAGCTGTGAATCACCCCTGACGATGATCCTCTTGATTCCGAGGTCTGCTGTGATCCTGAGTCCGGCAAGCAACCCCTCGTATTCAGCAGTGTTGTTTGTTGATATCTCCCTGGGAAAGTGCATCTGGACTACGTACTTGAGGTGCTCTCCGGTGGGTGCGACGAGCAGCACACTAGCACCGGCGCCTTGCAGCGAGAAAGCCCCGTCAAAGTACATAATCCAGTTGCGACTTGTTTCCTTCCCGGGAGAGCGTTCTCCTGAATCTCTTCGTCGGGCGTTGAGGTCCATTCCGCAATGAACTCCGCCAAGACTCTACTCTGAATTGTCGAAGTGCTTTCAAACTTCAAACCAAAGCTCGACAGTTCCAAAGCCCATTCCACAATCCTCCCGGTTGCGTCCGGGTTATGCAATATCCGTTGCAACGGGAAGCGTGTGACGACGGTGATTTCATGTGCTTGGAAATAATGACGCAGCTTCCTCGAGGCCATAAGGAGGCCGAAGAGCAATTTCTGCCCACCGGAGTACCTTGACCTAGCCCCCTGCAAGAGGGAGCTGACAAAGTAAACCGGGTGCTGCATCATCATCTTCTTCTGCACTATTTCATTTGGTTGCATCGCTTCTGCTTTGCCAGCGTCATACTCTACCGGGGCCTTGCCTTACCGGCACCAGGCCCTGCCGAGGGAGCTCTGGTTTGCCTTCCGCCAGCCCTGCTGTTGCCACTGCCTCTTCGTCGACCTCCCTCTATGCCACTAGCGCGGCGCTGACCACTTGGTACGTTGCCGCTAGATATAGGAGCAACGGTTCTCGTGGTTTAGGTGCAACCAGTATTGGCGTAGAGGAGAGGTACTTCTTCAAATCCTGCAGGGCTGCCTCGGCCTCTGGGGTCCATTCCATTGGACCCGCCTTTTTCAAGATTTTGAAAAAGGGAAGGGCACGCTCAACAGACTTGGAGATGAACCTGCTCATGGCGGCAATGCAGCCAGTGAGTCGATGCACATCCTTGATCCGCCTAGGCGCCTCAATTTTCTCAATGGCCTTGATCTTATCTGGATTCGCCTCGATCCTACATTGTGACACAAAGAACCCGAGAAGTTTGCCGGACGGAACGCCGAAGACACACTTCTCATGGTTCAGCTTGAGGTTGATCTTGCGCAAATTTGCAAACATCTCTTCTAAATCTTGTACGAGTGTTGCCCTGTCCTTGGTTTTGACCACTATGTCATCCATATAAGCTTCCATATTTCTATGCAGCTGAGGCTCAAAACCAATTTGGACTGCTCTCGCAAACGTCGAGCCAGCGCTCTTCAACCCGAAAGGCATTCGTATGAAACAATACGTACCACATGGGGTGATGAACGCTGTCTTCTCTTCATATTCTTTCGTCATGAAGATCTGGTGGTATCCCAAGTAAGCGTCGAGGAATGATAACAGGTCGCACCCGGCCGTGGAGTCAACAATCTGGTCGATGCGCGGCAACGGGAAAGGGTCCTTCGACCAAGCCTTATTGATATCTGTGTAATCAATACACAACCTCCACTTCCCATTTGCCTTGCGCACCACCACCGGATTGGCCAACCTCGTCAGATGAAGTACTCCCCTCACCAAGCCTGCCGCTTCTAACTTGATGATCTCCTCCGTGATGAACTCCTGCCATTCCAAAGTTTGCTTCCTGACCTTCTGCTTGACAGGTCGCGCATGAGGACAGACAGCAAGATGGTGCTCAATCACCTCCCTGGGAACGCCGAGGATGTCGGATGCTTGCCATGCAAACACATCGACATTCGCCCGCAGGAAAGTGACGAGCGTGCCTTCCTATTTGCTGTCGAGGGTGGAGCTTATGGTAAAAGCCCCTCCTGTGCCATCCTCCTTGACGGACACCTTCTTGGTCTCTGGTGGTGCAGCTCTAGATTTCTTGCTCTTGCCGGTGGAGCTCTCTGGCATGTCCTCGACGGGAGCACTACACTCCGAAGAGGTGCGCTTGCCAGAGTGGGTGCGAGAGGTCTTGCCGGTCTTCTTCCCTCCCGGGGCTTCGGCGGCAGGAGCAAGTGCCTCGGCGGCAGTCGCTGTAACTGCCTCCCGGTAGAGTTGGTCAGCGCAGATCAGCACATCCTTCTTGTCGGAGGGGACGGTGATGATGGTCATCGGCCCAGGCATCTTCAGCGTGTTATAGGCGTAATGTGAGGCCGCCATGAACTTGGCTAGTGGTGGGCGGCCGAGGATCCCGTTGTAGGGGAAGGGGATCTCGGCTACATCGAAAACAATCCTCTCTATCCTATAGTTTAACTCGCCTCCAAACGTCACGGGCAGCGTGACCTTACCCTTCGGCTTAATCCTTCCCGGGTTGACCCCTTGAAATGTGCCCGTCTCTTCGAGGTCTCCATCAGGAATGTGCAGCCTTTTGATCACAATAGGCGAGATCAAGTTCAGACCGGCCCCGCTGTCAACTAGCATTTTTGTCACCTTGAGGTTGTGTATTGTTGGTGAAACCAACAACAGCAAACACCCGACCGCAGTTGTGCGATCAGGGTGGTACTCGGTGTCAAAAATGATAGGCGTGCTGGACCACTTCAGTGGCTTTTGAGCATCGAATGATGGTTCCGCTACTGTGATCTCACGCGCCCACTGCTTGAGCTGGCCGTGAGAGGTGTGCAGCGAGGCGCCACCGTCGACACACATGGCCTCCGTAGCTTTCTGGAACTCATGCTCGCCGGACTCGTCGTCCTCGTCATGATCATCGTCTTCTTGCTTCTTGTCGCGGCCCCGAGCGGGCCTCTCTTGCTGGTTATCCTTGTCGCGGCGACCTCCTTGGCCGCCACGCTTCTTGCCGGATCCCTCGGCACCATCCTGACCCTTCTCCTTGTCCCGCCTCTCATACTCAGCTTTTTGTTTCTCCGCAAGCAGCTCAACTTGCCGGCAGTTCTGGAGGTCGTGGCCCTTGGTGCGGTGGATCTTGCAGTACTGCTTGTCGGAGCCTCCTAGCTTGTCGGCAGCCACCAAAGCCCGGCAAGCGGCGCACCCGGCAATTTCTTTGCCGGGTTCGTCTGCCTTAGCCTTCTTTGCGGCGCCGGTATCGTCGGATCCCTCGACGGCAAGCACGTCCTGGCCCTTGCGCTCCCTGTTGCGGCGCCGGCCCTTCTTTGTCGGGGCGGCGGTGTCTTCGTCTGTGGAGTCGGTTTCCGCACCGGTGTCCTCGCCGGGGTCCTTCCTCCCCTCTTCAGCTCGAGCGCACCTATCGGCCAGAACATAAAGTTTGGCCACATCTTTGACCTTGTTCATCGCCAGCTCTTCACGCATCTTGCGGTTGCGCAAATTCTGATGGAATGCGCAGATCACGGCGGCGGGATGAACATCTGGGATGTTTTACTGCACCCGGCTGAACCTCTGTATGTACTTGCATAGGGTTTCACCTTCCTTCTGGGGGATGATATGCAAATCGCTTGCCTGGCCATGAGCTTGGTGGCCTCCGGTGAAGGCGCCAACGAACTCATGACACAAATCCGACCAAGAAGAAATGGAATCCGCCAGCAAGTGCATCAACCATGACATGACATTAGGTTTAAGTGCCAACGGGAAGTAATTGGCAAGCACCTTGTCATCGCGAGCTCTAGCAACTTGCATCGCGATGGTGTAGATGCCGAGGAACTCCGACGGGTGAGTCTTGCCGTTGTACTTCTCGCCAACGTCGGGCTTGAACGTGCGGTGGGAGGGCCACTGGAACTGCCGCAGCTCACGGGTAAAGGTTGGGAACCCACCTCGTAGGGTAGGCCACCAGAGCCTCCCGGTGCTGGGTGGTCCATAGGGGCCCCGCGCGCCTATCTGACTGCTGGCGTGCTTCGCGCCGGCGCTCGATGGTGGTTCGAGCGTCTTCATGGGCTCGCTCCCAAAGAACTTGGTGCTGACCGCGGTGGGTCCATGGGTCGGACGATGCTATGGAAATGTTATCACAAGCGTCATCACGACGGACCGACACCCGAGGTGGCTTGCGTGGGGGAGGAGAGTGCACCGTGGCCGCAGCACCTCCGGTCCTTCCACCACTGGCATGCGGCGGCTCGACGGAGCGCCGGCCTGAGGGCCCCGCTGGTCGCGGCTAATCTTTGTTGGCAACGCTGACGAGGCTTCTGATGGTGGCTCTCCACTCGTCGAGCTTTTCCGCAGCAGGAGGAAAGTCGAGGAGCAACTGCGCGCACGCCAAAGATTCTGCTGGCGTGAGTGGCGGCGAAAGCTGCGTGGAACGTGACGCGCTCCGACTTGTAACCACGTTAGAAGGAGCTCTATCATGGCCTTGCGGTTGTGCGCCATTTTCTCCAGCGCCTCGACGTGCATGTTGGCCTTCTACGCCCTGCGAATGCGGCACATGACTCTTCCCACGGCGGCGCCCGGGGTCACCAGCGTGGTGACGCTACTCGTCGCGCACAACCTGGGAAGAGCGCATCGTGGGCGCCGGCGTAGGCATCTTGGAAGTTGCCGCGCCTCCCATGGGTGGCACGACGCCGCCCTTGGAGGGCCCCGCGCCGCCTGCGGGGGGCCCGACTCCGTCTTTGGATTTGGCGGTGTGCGGCCCGTCGTCTCGCGCACGAACGATGTCGCTCGCCAAGCTTTGACTGCCAGAGCGATGTGCGTGTTCGCGGGCCGCGCCTCGGGTTCCGTCCGCGACCGCCCCGCCACTCGCCCGCACTGGTACGGGCCGTTCGGCTCCCGATGAACCGATCGCCGTGATCGTCTTCTTCTTGGGAGGCATGGCAATGAAGAGCTACTAAACTAACTGCTAGACCGGATTTTCACAACTGCGCCCCCCTACCTGGCGCGCCAAAGATGTCGGTGGAAAACAACACTGATGGAATCACTGGGATCCCTTCTATGGTTGGCGGGCGTGGGGTTGTGCAAAGAGCAGGTCTGGTAGTCAACACAAAGATCGTTTACCCAGGTTCGGGCCGCGAGGATGCGTAATACCCTAGTCCTGCTTTTGTGTATATTTGAGTGTTCTTGAGCTCTTGAACTAGCTGCGGTGCGTGCGTAGTCCAAAAGATCCGAATCCTTCTAAAGTACGCCTTGGGCCTCCTTTTATAGTCAAAAGGGGTCACCATAGTGGCACACAGGAGGTGGAAATGTATACAGTGTACAAGCTTATCGCCTGTCATTACGGGATAAGGCGCATTAAATGCGCTCCTTAGGTGTCTTGTTGCTTTATTGGGGACGGCAACGCGGCCCGTCCCGTACGTCACCGCTCTGCCTCGCCCCGACACGCGTCCAGGCCAACGAGGCATGCAACGCCACGTAGGCTGGCTGGCTGCTCAGATGGCATGGTGGTAGGGTCTTCACGAAGATCTGCATGCCACCACGCAGGTGCTTGCTGAGTTAGCCTGGAGGCCGCACGTTGCCACGCAGTTTCCTACCCAGCTGGTTGGGCTGGCAGCTGTATGGGAACGGCGGTGGAGTCTTGGCACACGTGGGTCTGGCTGTGGCCCCGCAGGCGTCCTCGGCAAGGGTCTTGCCGGGGCATCGCGGTCGTCCCCAGCAAGGATCTTGCCGGGGGTCTCGTGGATTTCCTCGGCAGGGATTTTGTCGAGGATCGTCGTCTTCTGGTCCTTATATGATCTTGTGTTCTTATGATCTTCACAAAGTTCTGCATGCCACCATGGAGGTGCCTCCCGAGCCTTGGTTCCAATGTGGTTGATGGTGTCGGAAACCTTGGGCTCAAGGGTGGCGCGCTCTGCTGGCATTGGGCAAGTTGCCCCGGCAAGGCTCTTGCCGGGGCTGCGGAGGCCGCCCCGGCAAGGGTCTTGCCGGGGGAGTCCACCTTGCCCTCTTGCTCTTTGTGTCTCTGCTCTTGGCGTTGCTTTGCCTGTCTTGTGCCTTTGGCTGGAGCGCTGCTCTGGTATTCTTGTGCTTCTGCTTCCTCCCTTTGCCCTACTAAGTGTGGCCGCAGGTGCGGCTTTGACTGCCCGTGCACAAGTAGAGGGGTAAAAAGGAGAGCCCCTACTTTTGTACACCGACACTTCAGGTCCATAGTTAGTAGCTAGATGGCTTTCTCTCTCTCTCACTGGATTCTCAATACAATGGTCTCTTGGAGATCCATATGATGTAACTCTTTTGCGGTGTGTTTGTTGGGATCTGATGAACTTTGAGTTTATGATTAGTTATATCTTTTTATATGCATGAAAGTTATTTGAGTTTCTTTGATCTCTTGTATGCATGATCTCTTATAGCCTCGTATTTCTTCTACGATATTTGGGTTTTGTTTGGCCAACTTGATCTATTTATCTTGCAATGGGAAGAGGTGCCCGGTAGTGGGTTCGATCTTACGGTGCTCGATCCCAGTGATAGAAGGGGAAACAACACGTATGTATTGTTGCTACTAAGGATAAAAAGACGGCATCTATATCTACCACCATATAGATAAACGGATCTTGTCCACATCATGTCATCGTTCTTATTGCATTACTCCGTTTTTCCATGAACTTAATACACTAGATGCATGCTGGATAGCGGTCGATGTGTGGAGTAATAGTAGTAGATACAGGCAGGAGTCGGTCTACTAATCTTGGACGTGATGCCTATGTAATGATCATTACCTGGATATGATCATGATTATTTGAAGTTTTATCAATTGCCCAACAGTAATTTGTTTACCCACCATTTGCTATTTTTCTCGAAAGAAGCCACTAGTGAAACCTACGGCCCCCGGGTCTTCTTTCTCATATATTTGTCTTGCGATCTACTTTTCCTTTGCATTTTATTCAGATCTATTAAACCAAAAAATACAAAAATACCTTGCTGCACTTTATTTATTTGTGATCTATTATTTCAATCTACTACAATTTATCTCACGTCCGCTTGCCAATTTCTGGCGCCGTTACCCGAAAGGGATTGACAACCCCTTTAACACGTCGGATTGCGAGGTGTTGTTATTTGTGTGCAGGCGCTGTTTACGTCGTGTTGCTTGGTTCTCCTACTGGTTCGATACCTTGGTTTCATAACTGAGGGAAATACTCTACCGTCGCCGTGCTGCATCATCCCTCCCTCTCTGAGGAAATGCCGACGTAGTTCTAGCTACCATCAAGGAGAATTTCTGGCGCCGTTGCCGGGGACCATTCCTGTAGTTAGTACCAACAAATCTGGCAAATACTTCACCACTCTGATTTTTGAACAGTCTATAGTTGGAGTCAAATTATTCATCTAAATAATATGAAGTATCACAGTTGTAACCAGATAAAGTGGATGGATCAACCAGATATCCTTTTGCAGCAACCCATGTGGTTTTAGGATACTTCTTAGGTTTCCAATATGATCCATCAGCATTGAGCTTTCTCTCAAAAGAAACACCTCCATCCTAGGGTTCCTGTTCAGAATATACTTCTTGAGCACATCACAAAGATTTTGGTGCCCTGTGAGGCTTTTGTAGATGCCTGTGATATACAATTACTTTAACCCTGCATTTTCGTTAGTGACACTTGTGGTCTCCTCTAATGAGGGGATTGAAACCACTGAATCATTTGAAGATATTACAGTTACTGAAGCATTTGAACATTCAACTGAAGAATTTTCATTTCCACGTTCTAGGCATTTTAAGCATGGCACAACAAATTCTTCCTGAGTGGTACTGATCTGTTGAGCGAGTAATGAATCATTCTCTTTCTGAAGATCATCATGAGACGCTCTTAGTTTCTTGAGATCTTGCTTCCTTTGAAGAAATTCATAGGATAGCTTCTGGTGTTCGGCTGTGAGGGCCACATGACGACTTTCAACTTCATCATGCTTTGACTTAAGACGTTAGAGTTCTTTAGAAAAACTTTGACAACAATCCATTTCCTCATCTAACAGATCATCGCTTTTGTCTAGCAGTTTTTGCATCTTTTCCATAGCAGTTTATTGTTCAGTTGCAATCTGAGCAAGTTTCTTATAGCTAGGTTTTGCTTCACACTCAGAGTCGTCATCACTGGAAGTATTAAAGTAAGTTTCTCAGTTGGTTACTTAGCGCCTCTTGCCATGAAGCAATAGGTGGGAGTGCAGTCATCAGCTGATATGTCTCCAACATATCTATAATTTTTTATTGTTCCATCTGTTATATTATCAATCTTGGATGTTTGATATTCATTTATTAGCAACTTCATATCATTTTTTGGGACTTACCTATTGACATAGTGCCCAGTGCCAGTTGCTCTTTTCTGCTATTTTTTTTACTTTGCAGAATATCAATACCAAACGAAGTCCAAATGCCAGGAAACTTTTTGGAGATTTTTTGCTGGACAAAAGACACCTAGGGATCCAAAGAAGTGCATGGGAGGAGGCCCGTGGGGCCCACTAGGCACCATGGCGCACCAGAAAGCCCAGGCGCGCCCTGGTGGGTAGGGCTGCAAGAAAAGCTCGAGGCTCGTGAGCCGCTCGAGATCGACTATTTTTTGACTCGAATCGAGATCGACTCGAAAAGAAACAAGCTGCGTTAACACTTTATGTAGCTTGACTAAGAAACGAGCTGATCTTGAGCTAATGTTGGCTCGCTCGATTTTAGCTCGATAGCTCGACATAATATCATTATGTTAAATGATCTCCATATATTAAATGAAAATAAGATAATTTATTACCATATATGTTGTCCATAATTTTTATCCATTTTATTTACCAACAAACATGGAAACTTAATTAAGTGCAGAGAAGATTTAGGCCTAATTATGTCACGTGGTTGACTATGTGTTAAATATCTTATATTTTTGGCAAAGGTTCCCATCATATTCACCTTAATTTTTTTGTTTTTCATCCACAGATTTATAAATTTTACCATCTCATTTAGCTCGAAACTAGCTCGAGATAGACTCGAGATCGTTACAAACTGAGCACGAGTCATGTTCTACAGCTCGATCATGAGCTTCACTTAGTTGAGCTCGCTCGAATTTTCATATGAGTTGAGCTGAGCCAACTCCAACTCGCTCGAGCTCGAGTCGTTTGCAACCCTACTGGTGGGTAGTGGGGCCCACGAGAAGCTTCTCCACCTCCATCCACCTCTCTAAATACTTTAAAATCGCAAAAACCCTAGGGGAGTCGACGAAACACAATTCCAACTGCCGCAAGTTCCAGAACCACAAGATCCAATCTAGAGGCCTTTTCCGACACTCTGCCGGGGGGGTCTATTATCACGGAGGGGATCTTAGTCATCACCCTTGCCCCTTCGGTTATGCGTGAGTAGTTTACCACAGACCTACGGGTCCGTAGGTAGTAGCTAGATGGCTTCTTCTCTCCTTTTGATATTCAATACAATGTTCTCCTCGATGTTCTTGGAGATCTATTTGATGTAATGACTTTTTGCGGTGTGTTTGTTGGGGTCCGATGAATTGCGAGTTTATGATCAGATCTTTCCATGAATATTATTTGAGTCTTTGCTAAACTCTTTTATGCATGATTGTTATAGCCTCGTATTTCTTCTTCGAAACTTTGGTTTGGTTTGGCCAACTAGATTGATTTTTCTTGCAATGGGAAGAGGTGCTTTGTGATGGGTTCGATCTTGGTGTGCTCAATCTCAATGACAGAAGGAGAGATGACACGCATGTATCGTTGCCATTAAGGACAAAAAGATGGCGATTATTCCTACATGAATAGATCTTGTCTACATCATGTCATTGTTCTTATTGCATTACTCCATTTTCCCATGAAATTAATTCACTAGATGCATGTTGGATAGCGGTCGATGTGTGGAGTAATAGTAGTAGATGCATGAAGGAGTCAATCTACTAATCTTGGACGTGATGCCTATATACATGATCATTGCCTTGGATATCGTCATAATTATTTGCTCTTCTGTCAATTGCCCAACAGTAATTTGTTTACCCAACGTATGCTATTTTCTCAAGAGAAGCCTCTAGTGAAAGCTACGGCCCCCGGGTCTATTTCCTATGATATTAAACCCCAAAATACCTTTTTGTATTTTTTTAATTTATTTTGTGTTTTTGCTAGATCTATTTATCAAATCTCATACAATTTAATCTATCTCAATAGCGAGGAGGGATTGACAACCCCTCTTACGCTATGGGTTGCAAGTATTTGTTATTTGTGTGCAGGTGTTGTTTACATAGTGGTGCTTGGTTCTCCTACTGGATTGATAACCTTGGTTTCAAAACTAGGTAAATACTTACTGTTGCGGTGCTCCATCATCCCCTCCTCTTCGGGGAATTACCAACGCTGATACAAGCAATCATTAGCACAGTCCTCAGTGCTGGTGGTGCCACCATTTTCCTTAGGGTTGAAGATGGACTTGCTGACGAACTCAATAGCCAGGGCAAGGCTCACCACACCAGAGTCTGACTCCTGCTCGGCTTCCTCTTAACCAGATTCCTCCTCGGAATCCATTACCTTCCTAATGAAAGCACGAGCTCTGCCATAACTGCTTTTCTTGCGCGAAGAATATTTTGATGAAGACCTTGAGGATTTCTTCTTTTTGTCATGAGAGTCATCATCTCTGCTAGACTTCTTCTTCTTTGAGCCCTTTTGCCAGAGAGGGAAATCGGTGATGTAGTGCCCTGGCTTCTTGCATTTGTGGCAAGTTCTCTTGTTGTAGTCTCGAGCAGAAGCTTCTCCAGTGTTCTTCGAGTCATACTTTGAAGACTATCCAAAGCGATTCCTCTTGGAAAACTTCTGGAAATTCCTCACAAGCATCGCTAGTTCTCTGCCAATTTCTTCAGCACCATCAGAACTGCTGCCAGATTCTGCTTCAAATGAAGAAATTGCCTTTGCTTTGGCTTTTGCCTTTAAAGCACGGGGTCGTCCATAGCTGGGACCATACATACCTCTCTTCTCAGCTTGCTGAAATTCATGAGTATTGAGCCTCTCAAGAATATCAACCGGTTCAAGTGACTTTTAATTAGGACACTCTTGAATCATCAGAGCCAAGGTGTCAAAGGAACCGTCAAGGGACCTCACCAATTTCTTCACCACCTCATGGTCAGTGATTCAGCAGCACCGAGAGCCTGAAGCTCATTGGAGATATTGATGAGGTGGTCGAAGGTTTGCTGAACATTTTCGTTGTCGAGCCTCTTGAAGCGGTTGAAGAGATTCTGAAGAACATCAACTCGAGAGTCATGTTGAGTGGAAACTCCTTCATTGACATTGGAAAGCCTACCCTAGATAAGCTTTGATGTTTCCAGTGCACTCACTCTGCCATACTATCCTCTGTTCAGATGCCCAGATATGATATTCTTCGCTTGAGAGTCGAGTTGCTTGAATCTCTTCATGTTTGCAGCATTGATGCTAGGAGCAACAGTGGGTACGCCATTCTCGACGATGAACCAGAGGTCGTTGTCAATAGCCTCAAGGTGCATACGCATCTTGTTCTTCTAGTAGGGATAGCATATGCCATCAAGGATGGGGCACACAACGGGCATGTCGGGGATATACCCCGCAGCGTAACCCGGCACGAAGCATAACCCGGCCGGACTTGGCGACTCACTGATAACTCGGCGGACGGGCCAGACGGATGACAAGGCTCAAGGCCCAGAAGGCCGGTTCATACTATGGTGGGCCGGTTTACAAGGAAAGGCATAAGGAATATTTACCTTACAAGGAGTTAAGACCCGGACTTGTATCCGGTTTGTATTAGAAGGTAGACTAGTCCTAATCCTAATAGGACTCCACATGTAACCCGCCCCTCTAACTTATATAAGGAGGGGCAAGGCTCCCCAAAGAGGGACGAGAAACAAGCAATAATCTCTAGGGCTAGACACAACTAGAGGAGAGCCGGTTTACGGCGACTCCCTTGTGATGATAATGAGACCTAGCCTCAAACAGCATGTAGGGCTATTACTGAATGATGTTTCGCGGGGCCCGAAGCTATCTAAATCCTTTTCTTGTGTGTTGCGTCTCTCGAATCTGCTCAACCCCTCTCAAGCTACCACATTGATGCGTTGGCCTCACGACTAAGTCCTTTCACTAGGACATCTGCCGTGACAAATCCATGATAGTTGGCGCCCACCGTGGGGCCTGCGCACGGTGGTGTTGAGTTTTGAAGGGATCTTTTTGAGGGTTCGAGAAGCTCGCAATTGATCTGATGAAAAGAGTCGGCACGGAACGATCGCGGAAGAAAACCTGCCGCCGGACAACCTTGGGTCGAGCCGGCACAGCCATCGTTCTGTGAATCGAGATTGTAACTAATTTTGGAGTTGACATATACGGGATCCGAGTTCGAGAAAACTAGGGTTGGAGCGTTCTGTGAGCCACCGTCGCCGTAAACCTGGTGATCCATCAATCCGAAGCAAGATTGTTTTTCTGCATTGTCAGACGTTATCGAGACCGACAAGTATTTCTTCTGCTGATTCAACTCGTACACGGCAGCAGAGGTCAGCCCCAATTCGGTTTCCTATGCAATCAAACCATCAGGATTACCTACGCTGTGTCTTGGTCAGTTGTCAAATCACCGAGATAGTCAAATTCTACTATGGTGCACTCTTTTGCTGATTTAAAACTCTGAGGCGTCAAATCATAAGCTGCTGGTGCTACGACACGTTGGGTAAAGGCCAAAGATAATTTCATCAACCACAAGTACTACTTGGTGATCACGTGGGTTCTCAAAGGTGTGCCTTGTTTCATGCACACATACCACGTTCGTCTTGGCTCCAGCTCATGTGTGCGTCAGTGTATCTTCTGGTCAATGGAAAGTCAAACTAGCATGCCACCACAGCGGACCTACGGCGCGGGAGTAAGAATCAGTGGCGGCAGGATCCGTCGCGGCAGCAGTGCACTCCTGAGAGCCGCCGCCCTTGTTTGCCTCTGAATCGCCAGCTGCCACATCGAGCTGCCTCAAAACCGCCACGCCACGCTACGCGCCGCATCAACTGCAGCAGGGGTGAGCCGCCGCCGTCTTAGCACGCTACCGCTGCAGCTCTTGAGCCGCTGTACTGCAGCTGACGTCGCGCCAAATTGTCCACTGCTGAGTTCTTGAGCCACCGTGCCTGTGGCCTCTTGGCTGCCGGGTTCGCCCCGCGTGGAGGCACAGGCGTGAAAAAAAATTGTGGCCGGAGGATAATGGAGCAGTGCATGCATGCATGTATGTGTTGGTTCGAGGAGATCAACACAAGGGGGGTGTGGTGCTGAAATTGTTTTGTTGTCATATAAAAGAGAAAAGGGGACGTTCGTTTGTGCTGTGCCACCCAACAGAACCGGCTGCAGACGCGCCGCGCTGAGTCACCTCTGCCGTGTTGAGTCGTCGGAGACGCCAGTCTGCTCGAACCGCCAGGATTATATTGAGTCACCGGTTTACCTGAGCCGTTTCTGTCACGACAAACGGGTCATCGGTCGACCGAGTAAATCAGCAAAGGTGGTGCCATGTTGTGCCTATGAAGTGTACGTCAGCACCATCACGCACCGGCGTCTGCGCCCGCTTACTGATGGAACAGGTGTGCGCAAGTCGCCGCCCGTGCAACTTAATCTACATCAACCCGCCGGAGCCGCGTTGAGCCGCCCTTGCCGCTTTAAGCCGCCGGGGTTATATTAAGTTGCCAGTTTGGCCGCGCCTCTCCAACCCGCCGCTGTGGCGAACGCACTTCAAAAGACTCGCCGGAGCGTCCACGCCTTGCTCCGGTTCAGGTGATATCCATCCAGTTTATTTTTATCAGCACTTATTAATTTTTTGAAAACAAACCCTTTGCCCTATAGTCTTGTTATATACAGCTGTCGCCCCAGCGGTCCGGTTTGCATCAACGCGCCGGCCGACTCGCCCGTCCGCACCACCTTACAATGCCACGGAGGACTCGCCCGTCCGTCTTCGCCGCCGGTTCACGCGTCCGCGCCGGCTTACAACGCGGAGGACAACTTGCTCGTCCGCACCGGCTTACACACGTCGTGGCTGATTTATCTGTTTGCTCCCGCGGCCGATTCACCCGTGAGGGATTTCAGTTTCACCTAGTTATCATCAAATTCATGGCGGATTATTTTTCGGCCTAAACACATCAGGTGATGTCCATCTAAAAAATATTTTATTAGCACATATTAATTTTCTTGTCAAAGATCAGTTTATCTTTGCCTTGGTCTGCAATATTGTTTATGCAGGACAAATTATTCACTGCAGAAGCTATGGTTGTGTCATGGATATATAACTCGCGCCACCGTTATAAGGTGCTAGTATCTTACCATGCCATCAAGATCGATGAATATATGTGCAAACCACCATTTTGCAGACCGGTTTACATCAATATGATGTGGCTAACTCGCCCGTCCACACCGGTTTACAACGCCACGGCCGACTCATGTGTTTGTGCCGCCTCTGAAGCCGCGGTCGTCTTTGTCGTCCGTCTCTCGCGGCCTGGTCTACATCAACACACTGGGCCATACCTGTCTGCATGAGCTGTTTATTGAGTATGAGCAAGTCACAGCTTGGGTAGCCCGGTTTTCTTTCAACAAAATGGAGGCAAGTTATCATATACTATCAACCGCCGTCTGCACTAGGTGGTTCAATGGGCAGGCGCACAAGTCGCCGCCACTACAGTTTGGTTAACTTCAAATCACCAGTTGGAAGGAACCATTGGCCGAGTTGCTGTCACGGCTCATACAGGATCATTTACAACTCGCCGCAGTCACATCAACCTTCTGTGGATTCAAATCGTGCTATCAACGCCAATGATATACAAGTTATGCTGGTTTATATCACGGTCAAATATGGAGAATCTCAAGCCAACTCCTCGAGTCACCTTGAGACTCGGGGGCGACAATGATATGAATCAGCAAATGTTGCCGGTTTTCAGTGAAGTCAAGAACCCCATGACGTTGGAGGGAAAGATAACCCGGTCTCGGAGGCTACTGCCCTATTGTTGAAAATTTGAAGGCCAGCAGAAAAATTTCCGGCTTAGAAAGTATATGACAGTTACAAAATCCGGCTCAATGAACTTCTGGGTCATCAGAAAGAATTCCGGTTTAAAATCCGGCTCAAGAGACATCTCTGTCCTATAAAGCTTTGAAGCTCTCAATATCTGGTTTAACATCCGGTTCAAAAAGAATTCATCTCTCGCAAGTTCGAGTTAAGGTTGCCAAAGAGAACATAGCATTACTACCCTCTTGACCGAATATGTCACTTGGGGGCTTCCTGTTCAAACATAGGTGTATTCACCAAAGAGAACATAGCGTTACTACCCTTTTGACTGGGTTATCTTGTTCAAACATAGGTGCATTCACCAAAGAGGACATAACCCTTCCGGGTCATCCTGCCTGTATGTCAGCTGCTTCTTCATCAGGTAATCCTGATTGGCCCAGCGAACTCTTAACAGTCAATCTTTAAAACAAGACCCTGAACTTGTTAAGGTTAAAACGCTGGTTTGTCATGTGAGGGCATGGCTTACAGATAGCGAGGATGAAACCAGGCTATTAAGTCGCCTTCATTGAAACTTGGTTAAACCTGCCTGTTTGCATGATGCTACTTCGACCTCGTGTACTCTCGATAAGTCAATCTTTAAACAAGACCCTGAACTTATCCAGGTTAAAACATCGATTGGGTCATGTGAGAGCCGGCTTACAGAAAGCGAGGATACTCCAGTGGCTATCATGCTAGTTTCATTGAAGTATTCTGTTATCATACACATACATCATCATATATTGCATCATACATTGCATCATCATTATATCATCATAGCATATATCATATCTGCATGGATATACTTGTTTATATTGCAGGAACCGGTTTTTCAAACCGGATTATATTATTCAAATCTTAAATAGCCAACATGGCTGGATTTTTTTAATGGTTATCAATAACCAATATTATGATTGAGGTTTTCAAAGTCGCTTTAGCGCAATGGCTATCATATTATCAATGGATATAATTTATTTTACAATGGAGGGAATAGTCCAGAGTCGCTGCAAGCCTACGACCCAGCCCTTGGGGGCTACATTATTCAAGTTGAGATTACATAAAATATGCAAGTCTCATGTCGCTGCAAGCATGCACCATGACACTTGGGGGCTAATGCAAAGTCATTTTTACTAGCCTTATTGAAGACCCGACTCATCACATCGTAATGAGCCGGCCCTTGGGGGCTACCAATTGCTCCTGTCAACAATTCAAGGTACACAAGTCTTAATCCATTATATTGAAAGGTCCGCTGCTCAGTTGGTAAAGCACAAGGCTCTTAACCTTGTGGACATGGGTCAAGCCCCATGATGGGGGTTACATCATATGATGTTCTTTTCCAAGAAGTATATATATAAAGTTCCAACTCAATATTATCTTACTGAGCCGGCCCTTGGGGGCTACACGTTGCTGTTCAAGTCTACATGATCATATTTATAAAGTCCCTGCTCATTATTGCATAATGACCCGGCACTTGGGGGCTACATATATGGAGTATTCAGTTTTTACTAGTGACTGAGATGAACAACATGGATTTGTTCAAAGTGGCAGTAATTATATTGAAACAAGTCTCAAATCATGACTTTGTTCTGCTCAAGACTTGGGGGCTACAGGTATTATGGATATAAAGGAGAAGAATCTTCAAATTCTCAGTTTTGAGTAAACCAGATTGACTCAGTGTCTGCAACAATTATGACCCGGCGTAAGCAACAATTATGACCCAGTGCCATCAATATTTACAAACTGGCAGTTTTTGCAATGATAAACCGGCAAGTTCTACATATTCAAACCGGCTGACTATCAGATGAGTATTTCAAGACCAATATTTTTTAAGCCGGCACTTTGGAAGCCGACTCAAGTGGATTATTCTTCACAATATTTCTCTGGGAGAAACCAACGTCAGTAAATTGAGTATGAAGTTGGCTTATTGACCCGGATTTTTTAGAAGAAGGAAATGACAATTGGACTTAAGGATGATCAGGTCCCGGCTCAGGAGAATATTTAACCCGCAGCACAACCCGCCAAATTTGTTCTTGTGTTTATGTTGCAGATCAGTTTAACATGGATAGATCCAAATTAAACTAGGGGCTAATGTCGGGGATATACTCCGCAGCGTAACCTGGCGTGAAGTATAACCCGGCCGGACTTGGCGACTCACTGGTAACTCGGCGGACGTGCCAGACCGATGACAAGGATCAAGGCCCAGAAGGCCGGTTCATACTATGGTGGGCCGGTTTACAAGGAAAGGCATAAGGAATATTTACCTTACAAGGAGTTAAGACCCGGACTTGTACCCGGTTTGTATTAGAAGGTAGACTAGTCCTAATCCTAATAGGACTCCACATGTAACCCGCCCCTCTAACTTATATAAGGAGGAGCAAGGCTCCCCAAAGAGGGACGAGAAACAAGCAATAACCTCTAGCGCTAGACACAACTAGAGGAGAGCCAGTTTACGGCGACTCCCTCGTGATGATAATGAGACCTAGCCTCAAACAGCATGTAGGGCTATTACCGGATGATGTTTCCCGGGGCCCGAAGCTGTCTAAATCCTTGTCTTGTGTGTTGCGTCTCTTGAATCCGCTCAACCCCTCTCAAGCTACCACATTGATGCGTTGGCCTCACGACTAAGTCCTCTCACTAGGACATCTGCCGTGACAAATCCACGACAGGGCACCTTGGTCATACATGCGGTTGACATAACTAAAACTCCAGGTGGTTAAACCAAAATCACACAGAACAAGGGAGTACCTAGCTCTAATATCAATTGAAAGCGCGGGTTTACTGCCAGAGGGGGTGAATGGGAGATTTTAGAAATTCATCAGACTCTGATTAATTTGACGAAGATCAAAGTGAAGAAATAGAAACGCGGGAGAACTAAGTCATAACAGAAACAGAAAGCATGCATACAAGATGCATACATATGAAGAACATGTAATCATACACACATACAAGCATGAGGAAGATGAACTAAAGAAATGAAAAACAACATGATGAAAGTATTCAGTTCAAATTCTTCATAAGGTAGATCACAAATTTTTCAGAAACGGAAATACGTAAGGTAAAGGGTGAGTAATTTGAAACCAGGTAGGCTTGGTGAAGACACGTCGATTTGGTAGACCAGTTCCAGTTGTCGTATCAACTGTACGTCTGGTTGAGGCGGTTGACATGAACTCAGAGGACACTTAGTCCTCACTGTATTCCTCTTGAGTCAAAGGCACTTAGACCTCGTCCAATCACTTGTGGTGAGTCTTCAAGGTAGACTTCCAAAACCTTCATAGATTTGTTCACCGACACTCCACAATTACTCTTTGGTTCTCAAAACATGATGCATAACCGTCTGGTAGAATAATAGTCTTCAAAGGTAACAGGTGTCAGATCACAGAGATCAATCTCTTCAGTGATGCTCAATCACTTTGGCTCTGGTTGGGTTTTTCCTCACCTTGGTTTCTCTCAAAGTCGTCAGAGGAAGGGTTGCTCTCACATGACAAGTGTCAAGTTCTCTCTAGAGCAGCCGACCAACAAGTGGTTGTAGGGGGCGGTTATTTATAGGGAGGGGGCAACCCGACATGAATTTTCATAAATGCCCCTTCCAGACATGGCCGTTCTTAGGATAAGATCCAGTCGACAGCTGTCACACGGCGCAGCAACAGTTGGAAAATTGAACTCCCAATTTTGTCGGGGCACTCAATTTCCTCACGATAGGTAGATTGCATTGGCGAAATCCTAACTATCAGTGTGACCAAATTTGTCAGCGAACAGATGAGCTTCGTCACCGTCTTTTTTTGAAACCTGAAACAGTAGGAGAGGCTCCTACTGTGAATTAATGTAAAGTATCAAAAATGTATTACAAGTCATAACTAACATACATCGCCATAATTAGAGTGGGGGTGGTTGGGGGAATCTAAGTTAAGGGAAACTAAGTTAAGTAAGACTAATTACAAAAGAGTTCAGAAAGGGTTTATGCTTTTCTCCAACCCTATACAAAAGTAGGGAGAGATCTTCACTGAGCCTAGCTAGCCACGAGGTTTTTGAAGGTAGGATCCCTCTGAAGTGTTTGTTGTTCCTCTCTTTCCAAATGCTCCAAGCAGCCTGCAAGAAAATTTCCATGAACATGGGCCTTGTCTAGGTAGATTTTGTGTGTTCTATCCATTGAAATCTCGTGTCTTGTATTCTCCAATTGATGCCAAGGTGTGACAAACATTGCGAGCTGAATGGACATGTGAAGAATAGGTGGTCTAGGGTTTCCTCGATAAGTGTGTCACATAGAAGGCAGTTGTGGTTATCTCCAATGTTATAATGCCTTCTTTTGAGCATGTTTCTTGTGTTGAGTCTGTCTGTGAGAAGTAGCAAACCAAATACTTTAATTTTCATGGTCACTTTCAATTTCCAAAGCCACTTGTATGATTGATGAGCACTGACTTCTCGAAAATAATGTGAATAGTAGTGCTTGGCAGTGTACTCTCCATTACCCCAAATACATGTCCATTTGTCATAGTTTGCATGAGTCAGGTTCACTGGGATCATCATTTGTTGTAGGTTTCTTAGTTTTGCATGTGCTTGTTCCGAGAGTGGTAGGTGAAACGTTTCCCCCAGCGTTGAGGTCGATAGGAATTCTTGTACTGATATGCCCTCATTTCTTGCAAAAGAGATGGCTTGGGGGTGGCTGTCAGCAAGAACATTCTCCATCCATAAATCTTTCTAGGATAAAGAACTTCATTACTGTCGTTAGCAAAGTCATCAGTTGTTTTGGAGATTTCCAAAGGTTTCACTCGAAGTGGCTTGTGTATGTATAGGTTTGAGCATCACTTTGGAAATGTGAAATATGTTTCACTTAGACCCCCTTTAAAAGTACAGATTTTCCTATGACTCCAAACAAGAAGCAAGAAACTACGAAAACAAAGTCTTCAAGCTTCAAAGTCTTCACATCAATCTCTTCAAAGGCCGTACCATTTTTAGGGATCGTCTTCCGTAGGTTAAACCAAATCTTCAAGGATTGTAACACCTGTGTACACTGGCAAACACATTAGTCCCTTAACCTATTTGTCTTCAATAGTAAAAATCCACTAAGAGGGCACTTGATGCACTTACAAAAGCCAAGGCAAAACCCTTCATTTTTAAGCTAAAGTGTGCATAAGTGCCCATGCTCTCTGCTAATCATATAATTTAGATATAGCTCCTTTTTTGTGGGGGGGGGGGGGGGGTATAGCTCCTACTGATAGTGTGCTTCAATTATTCTCCAAATACTAATTGCATTGATGTATGTACCTATTACATTTGCTTAATTTGAATTTGCAGAACACAGTCAATGTGTGTTTAGCGGGGGAGGAGGTTGCTGTAGTGCTGCTAGTTCACTTGGTAAGTATCCTTCACTGCTTATCAGTATGATTCCTTATGGTGTTTTCTATGTTGAGTAATTGAATATATTGAATACAATAAGTTTAGAAGATTTACACAAGTTGGCTAGCCTGCTCTGATTTCAGTGGCTGGATATAATTAAGTTGAAAGATGCACTGTGTCGAGGCTGTTCTCCATGTTCTGGGAATTTTACCAGTAATGTTCCAAGGGAAGTTGTTTCACATATTGCATAAGCAATGCAAGTTAATAAAGAAATAAATATATAAAGAAGCCCACCTTTATCTCTTTCAGTATTCACACAGTATAAATAACAATTAGTTTTTCATTTTTTGTGGAATGGTTTAGTACATTTCCTAACAATTTGCACATTATCTCCAATCTATCTAGATGGTAGGCGTGATCTATTCTAATATCCTATGAGTTAATCATGTTTTGACATAATCCCATATCCAAAATGGAGCTTTGAATGCTTCCAGGACCTGAAAATTAGGAAGTTGACAAAAAGTATATCATGTATACACTCTTTATCTCTCTGTTTGTAGCCCTAATTGGACTCATTCCATCATGATACTGCTATTGTGTGCTGGCTTCCCCAGTAGGGAATGGGAGAGGCTGAGTCGAACAAATATCACTTGGTCGCCTCCGGTCTGGTAGCATCATCTCTCATGAACTAGGCACAGAAAAAGAGCAATGTAAGCTTCCCTTCCTTAGACTATGCATGGTAATACGTGTCTCATTTATATCATAAAGATCATAGTACAAGAAACATACACACCAACCTGACAAAGCTGAAAAGACAGCAGGACGCTAGCCTTTACACAAAGGAACACCACCCGAGAACGAAAATTACAATCAAGAGCGAAGAATCCTCTAGACTTGACACCAACCCCCGTCACCTGTCTCTAGAACTACCACAATAGCCACCAAATGAAAAGAAAATGATGGATCACCTCCTCACCCGAGCTCGACGCGGCTCCATCGCTGATATGCAGCTTTGCGGACCTTCAAGGTGGCTCACCAAAGACGAACCCATTACCGTTGAACGAATCAGACCGGGGCAACACCCCAAGCACGCCATCGAACTTCAAATTTTGCACCCTCGCATGACTAAGACTTCGGAGGAGTGGCGGCCACAACCTTTCCCTGAGCAGTTTCACCATGATGTGGGCGGATCTCAACTTTGATAAGGGTCAAGCTTTTGAAGCAGAGGTATGGAGAAAATGGGGAATCAGTATTAACTCGCAAGAGGACAGTGACCATGAGAAATTCCACCTGGTACCAGAATTCACCAGATCCAAGATCAGACTCGCCCCAGAATCGGGTTGTCGTGGTTTTGTCACGGCAGATGCCCTCATGAAAGGACTAAGTCTAGGAGCCATCGCAACTATGTGGTTGCTTGAATGGGGTTGATCGGGAATGAAAGACACGAGTTTACCCAGGTTCGGCCCCTCATGGTGGAGGTAAAGACCTACTTCCTGCTTGATTGATACTGCTAGAGATCTCGATTACAAGGATGTGAATTCGCTAACCTAGCTTTTGAGAGATTGCAATTTAAGTCCGTTCATCCTAGGGTCTCCCCTTTATATAATAGGTCGAGTCCCTAAATTTACAATAGATTTCGGGTCGTAATACATCCCGTGTTATACTCTTCTTCCTACTTGTCTTGTCTCCCAATCAAGAAGAATCTTTCACCTCTAGGCTTTCGTAAGCCAGCCCATTAAACTCCTTCATGAGCTAGCCTCCCCCAAAGCTATGCTCCAGGCTTCGGGGCCCTGTCACCTGTGTTGATCCGATGGGCCAAAGTGACCCATGAGCCAGTGCGCTCTACGCCGGGTCATTCCTCCTGGTTGGGTCAACTCGTGGGGAATATCCCCAACATTAGACCCTAGTTTAGCTTGGATTTATCCATGCTAAACTTCTTGCTTAAAAATAAAGAAAGAAAAACAAGAAATATTAAAGGTTAAATCCAGTTCCACTCTGGTGAGCCGGAATCCTTTTTATCCCTGTGGTCTTCGTCTCCTCCATTATACTACTTGGCTGGGTCAAGTGGTTCGCCGGCTTACGAGGTCTTCCTCACACTTGGAATTTTCCTTTCCATCATGTGACATCACCTTACTGTTTTCCCGAGATTAGTACAGGACATCATAACGGATCTTTGAGTGGGTACATTTTGTCTTGTCAGGCGCGAGAATCAAGGAGTTCTTTTAGCCACAATTTTTTGCGTCCCCTAGAATTTTGCGGCGGTCTTTTCGGTTCCTCCGCCCCTTATAAATAGAGCGGCATGCCTCAGGGTTTCATTTTCAATTTCTCTGCTCTCCGCCCTTCTTCTTCATCTCGCCTTCGTCGCCACCGTGCTGTCCGAGCTCATCGCCCCACCAAGTCAGCGACCACTTCACAAACGCATCATTGCCGGAGCTCGTCAGAGGAGCCACGGCCACATCATCAACCTTCTTCATCTTCAACTTCTCTTCACATATCTGTGAGTACCTCATTACTCATCTGCGCCATTAATACTTCATCCATAGTTCCTTCAAGTTCTTCATAGTTCATCTCAATGCTCAACCGTAGGCTCAATCTGGAAACAAATGACCTTCAGTAAGGCATTCGGCCTCTATTAAAACGTAGTTTGTTTCATCTTAGCTCCCTTCGCAGTTTTTCCACGACTAGGTTCTATTTTTATTTTCTGAGCATTTTCTAGATCCACAGCCGTAGTCAAATATGATTTCTTGCTGTTTGTCGATGTCATGATTCGAGCATCACTTTGTCACTTGTCAAATTTCGTGGAACTGCGCTAGCTTCTTGCACCAGCTTATCTTATTGCTGGCTCATAGATCCACTGTAGGCCGTAGTTGTGTCCCATAAAACTTTGCTTGTATTGTAATCACAACCCGGACATTTTATAGCCGCCTCAATATTCTTAATTTTTAACTGTCATGACCCGGATCATTTTCATGATCTTGCCGGCTCATATCTGTCATTCATCCCTTGTAGTTAAAACTTCATCATTGAAATGATGGCTCTTAGGACCAATAAGGCAGTCAACTGGGCCAAGTCTACCTCATCTCAAATGAAACTTGAGACTTTAGTGGACTCTGGATTGTTGGCGCCTTGGAGTGAACTTCACTGGCATGCATGTGAGGAAGAAATCCATCCTCAATCGGCTCGGGCAGAATCATAATCTTTGCTGACCACTTGGAACGAGGCTCACGCCCTCCCAGCTCAAAAAAATTCTGGGATGTACTTCATCATTTTAACACCAGGCCCCAAGACCTTGGCCCCAATTCCATCCTAAATTTGTGCTAGTTTCAAGTGTTCTGTGAGGTGTATTTGCAGATCAAGTCGTCTATCAATTTATTTCAGGAATTTTTCTATCTGAATCACCATATGGAGCACAAAAGTGGCCCGAGCATCGAACTTGGGGGTGTCACCATCCAGAGCACAAAACACTCAGCTTTTCCTAGAGTTAAGCCGGCAAGCCATCCTAAAGGATGGCGCAAGACATGGTTTTATTGCAAGGATACTTCCCCTATTGATCGGCGCCAGCTTTCGGGTTGTCGGCTAGACCAGTTTGATGCCTCGACTGTCTTCCCAGGTTTTGCTTCATAGGAAGAGAGGAAGAAGTTGGAACCCTTGTACTCAAAGATCAATGCCTTGATGGCTCATGGTCTTACCGGGGTCGATTTGACCCGGTGTTGGGTGAGCTGGCGAATCCAGCCGCTCAGTCTAAGGAGCAGACGCATGTGTTCATATACAGGCGAGACGGCGAACGCTCTGCGCTTTACTCAAGTCGATCTGTCTCCGGCCGACTTGTTGTCATCTGCGAAACAATTACTTGGTGAAACTCGAGAGGCCATCAAGACCGTGGGGCTCATACCCTTCTTTACAAGCAGCCCAACACCTTCGGTGAATCACCTTTTTCTTTCTCTTATTTTACTTATACCTTTTTACTCACTACTTTATTCAATATCCGACTTATTATTTGCTTAGGAGAACTCTTAGTGGTGGAAAACTGAGCAAGTCGCCACTCCTCCAAAAGACGATAATCTAGACGAACCGGTCGATGATGACGAGGAGGGAAATGAGGTAAAAGAGCTTGACTCCCTCGGTCATCTGTTTAACCAACTTGCTGATGCCACCTCATCGCAGGAGAACAATGAGACCAATCAAGCCGGCGAAATGGAGGTAAATCCTTCTTATTCTGACTTAGAACCATTTATCTCGAAGAGATCGAGATGAGCGGTCAGAAAGGTGCCATTTTCACATATAAATGCTCATTTAGATCTGCAATTTCTTTTGAAGAAAACTCAATGTGCTAGTAGCTCAAAGAGGAAAACTCGAAGTAGTTCTGGCGAATTATCAGACGGCTTGTCAAATTCGCCGGCTCGCTGCAGAGCATGAGTTGAAGTACCCCACAGCCCGACCGACCCGCGTCCCTTGAGACTGAGGACCCCCCTCAAAATCTTTCAAGGGTTGACCCAGAAATCCAAAACGAGCTGGTCGATGAAGCTCAAACTGTTGATGAAACTGAGCTGACTCGTGAAAATGAGCCGGTTCATGATTACATCCCGGTAAGTCCAGCTAGAGCTGCTACTCCTGTAGTGGAGAAGGAAAACACAACAAGTGAGCCGCCTCCTGAGGCGGCTTATATACGTTGATGTTACAATTACTAGAGAGACACATAAAACTCTAGAAGCTTCAAATGTGTTGGCCAAAATCACTGCCAAAGATGAGTCACCAATAAAAGGAAAAGGCAAGACCAAGCTTGAACTTCCATCTTTGGAAGATTTTGATGTCAATTATGTGCACCAAGGATATATGACCCGGCTGTCTGAGAGCCAGGACCTTTAAGCCACCATGGTAGACACTTTGAAGCGAAAATATGAGGTATGCCTCCCATCGTGCTCTTCTTACAATATTTATGTAGGCCCCAAGTCTTAAGTAGAGAAGGTACTAAGGTACTTAAGACTTTGCAAAAAGATCTTGAATATAGATCTGGGTTAACACCCTTGACCCATGAGAATATGTATGTAGTAGTTGTACTCAGGTGTATCCCCCAAGGGCTGGGTCATTAGGTAATAATGAACTGGGACTTGTAAATGTGTTGGAAAAAATTATGAGCAACTGGTAGCCCCCAAGGGCCGGCTCATCATTATGTGACGAGCCAGGTCTTCTAGCATTTGTAAATAAAAACACCAACACATTAGCCCCCAAGGGCCATGTTGAATGCTTGCATCTGCATGGGACTTTTGTTATAGTGTAGGTCAAAATCTGACTGATGTAGCCCCCAAGTGCCAGGTCGTTAGCCAGCGGCGGCTCAAGACTTCAAATAGTATTGCTAACCTTTAATAATTTTGAATTTTGTAGGAGATGTTGAACCATGCCGAGTCATCTGCTGCCGGCTTACAAAATGAGCTAAAAAAGGAGAAAAAACTGAAAGAAAAGGCAGAAAGCCTACCTTCCGATTTCCACAAGTCCTTGCTCATTGTAACTGAAGCACTTGAGAAGGCCAAGGCTGACTTTGAGAAAGAGAAAGCCTCCTTGACAAAAAAGAGTAGAAGATGCTGAGGCAAAGCTGGAGTCGGTGACACAAGAACTGGCGACACTGAAAGGCCGGATCAAGGATATGTGCATAGCCATCTTTGGTAAGTATAAATTCCTGCAATCCGTCAAAACTTTGCCGGCTCATTTTTTCAACCGGGTTATTGATATGTGTTGATGTATGTTGATAGGCAGAAGGAGCCACAATCTTGTGGAGCGCCCTCTGGTGAAACTGAAGGTCGTATACAAGTTGCTGGAGCAACTATATGTTGGCGGCTCGTACTGCATCACAGTAGTTAAGAATACCAAAGCGCCACCACATCACATCATGGAATGCTAAGGGAACTTTCCATGATGCCAGAATGGTTTAAGGAGTTGAAGTCGTTAGCTTGTCACCAGGGAGCATTACATGCGCTGGCGCGCGCAAAGGCATATCTCCCAGAGCTGGATCTGGCTCAACTAGCCGAGGGGTTCCAGAAGTTCTATGTACATGGAACACCTTTCTGAAATGAGGATTATCTACTTGTGTTAGGGAGAATCGAGTGGAGGCAACCAAAATCACGGAAGATATGATGTGACCAAATTTCAAGCCGCCTACTCGGAAGCCGGCAAATGCCTGAGCCCGCCAACACCGCAACCCTTTGAACTAAATCCACCAAATAAGCAAAACTTCGCCCCTGACGTCAGTACTTCATCCGTGATGATAGAAGATTCAGTTTTTTAAGCTTTGGAATCCATCCAGTGGTTGGCAGACGACGAAGCAGTCCCCAAGGACCAAGGAAAGGCGACACAAGATGACCCGGTCGCGACTAGCAAGGAAAGACACGACGTCAACCCAGAAAGCTCCATAGCCAGCTTGCTGTGACATCTCTTCTGACTTATGCTTTGTCCCTTTTGAAAAAACTTTGATGAATATTAGCCCATTGGTGGCTTGTAATAGTTTGGTAGAAACACTTGTGATCTTGCAATGCCTTCGTGCATTGAGTGCTCTTTGAATATTTGAGCCGTTGTCAATACGAAGGGATAATTTTATCCCTTTACTTTCTCGACCCGCCAACATTGCTTTAGCACGTTTGTATTTGAACATTGTGTTCGCCTTGGTAAAATAACTCCACAGATAATATGGGAGAGACCACTGGTGCCATACTGTGCTGGAATATTTCCAAGGCCAGGTCAATATTGTGACCCGGCATCATTGATAACTCGGTATTCTGTATGAACCGGTGTATTTACAAAAAAGAGAATTCCTGCAAAAGAGACATATATAGAAGAAAAAAGGGAAACATATAGCTAAAAAATAATAAGTCGGCTTTCGAGGCATGGATAAGGATCGACTTTCGAGGCTCGAGTCTGATTCGCTTCTATGAAGCAGGCCTTGTAGCCTCTTTTAGTTTGTCCTCACATTCTGAAAGCCAGCTCTCACGTGACTTAAGTCGGTATTTTAACCTTGATAAGTTCAGGGTCAATTTTGATTGACTTATTGATGGTAGCTAGAACTACGTCGGTATTTCCCCGGAGAGGGAGGGAGGATGTAGCATAGCGACGGTAGAGTATTTCCCTCAGTTATGAAACCAAGGTATCGAACCAGTAGGAGAACCAAGAAACACAACGTAAACAGCGCCTGCACACAAATAACAACACCTTGCAACCCAACGTGTTAAAGGGGTTGTCAATCCCGTTTGGGTAACGGCGCCAGAAATTGGCAAGCGGACGTGAGATAAATTGTAGTAGATTGAATAATAGATCACAAATAATAAAGTGCAGCAAGGTATTTTTGTATTTTTGGTTTAATAGATCTGAACAAAAGTGCAAAGGAATAGTAGATCACAAGACAAATATATGAGAAAGAAGACCCGAGGGCCGTAGGTTTCAATAGTGGCTTCTCTCGAGAAAAATAGCAAACGGTGGGTGTCGTGGATCTAAGACTGACAGTAGGATGGGGGTTAGGTATGAGGAGGCAAGATCTCAGCTATGGAGAAGTTGTACACACAAGGTTTACGAGTTCAGGCCCTTCACGGTGGAAGTAATAGCCCTACGTCTCGGTGCCCGGAGGCGGTCGACTGGATTATATGTGTGTGGAGTTACAGGGGGTGCGAACCCTTGTCCCTGAGGAGGGGGGTGGCTTAATAGAGTACGCCAGACCCCTCCGGCCCTCAGTTACACAGGGTTTAGGGTACATAAAGATGGGGCGTTTCTGGTAACGCCCGTATTAAAGTGACATAAATGACCATTAAGTCTACAGAGTAAACGCCCGACCGTTGCTATACAGAGTGGCTTTAGGTCTTCTGGTCGTCGAGTGACAATTGCTATGGTCAAGTGACTTTGAGTCTTCCAAAGGGGAACGCTTCTGGTCGAGTGGATGATGGTATCTCTCGAATGCTTCTGGCTTTAGGGTGATGTCCTAGGGGAGGGTGACTAGGTCAGGCCTATGACCCTACCCTAGGTACATAGCTTCATCAATAGCCCCCGAATGGTTCAGGGTTCGAGTGGAGAAGGAGTTGAAAATAATTCTGACTCTATTTTTGCGCTTCGGAAGCGTCTTGCTGGGATCAATGAACAATCACGATGGCTTCAACTTCTTTTTCAGTCGCCTTGATCATTCTTAGTTTGTCGAGTGAACTTTTACTGAAAAGCTTCGAGTGTTGATATGGAAGAAATCTTCCGTCTGACAGGTTGCTCTGCTGCTCGCGGATCTTGCGGGATTCAAATTTTCGAGAAGCGCGCAGGGCGGAGGAGGCCGCGGTAATCGGAGAAGATTAGGCAGAGACGCCTCGATATCCGCACCACCTTTTTTGCCACGTACTACGCGCGCGACTGTTGCGCGATTTGACGGGATTTCTCGGACCCACAAGTCAGCCGATCGGGAGAAGACCTTATATAAGGCGTCGCGGCTAGGGATTTCTGCACAGTGCACCTCATTCTCCCCCTTTCTCCTTCGTTTCTCCACCGCATCCACTTCTGCTCTCGGCGTTGCCGGCTCGCTCGAGTTCCGTCCGCTGCAATGGGGAAGGAGAAGATGGTGGCCTTGGAGCGCGCGAAGAAAGCAACAGCGAAGGCGAAGGGGAAGAAGACCAGTTGGGGTGGATCTTCGTCGAGATCCGCTTGCCGCGCGGCTAGATCCAGGGCGATTGGATTCGGTCGACGGTCCGGCAAGACGACCTCGATGATCTGGTCGAGGGGGGGACTGATTCCCCATGAATCAGCGCGGCTCCCGGAGGACGAGACCGAGCCGCGGCCGCAGGAGGGTGAGTGTATGCTCCTCGCCATCCATGTCGACCGTGGTTTTTCTTTGCCTCCCCATCCTTTCTTCCGAGGCTTTTTGAACTTCTTTGGAGCACAACTTCATCACTTTCCCCCCAACACCATCGTGTACCTTGCTGCATTCGTGTCCATGTGCGAGAATTTCCTGGGTTGTCGACCACACTGGGGTCTCTTCAAACATATTTTCACCTGTCATTCTTGTCGGTGTCAAAATCAGCGGATCTTGGGTAGGGGGTCCCGAACTGTGCGTCTAAGGTGGATGGTAACAGGAGGTGGGGGACATGATGCTTACCCAGGTTCGAGCTCTCTCGATGGAGGTAATACCCTACTTCCTGCTTGATTGATCTTGATGATATGAGTATTACAGGAGTTGATCTACCACGAGATCATAGAGGTTAAACCCTAGAAGCTAGCCTATGGTATGATTGTTGTTGTCCTACGGACTAAACCCTCCGGTTTATATAGACACCGGAAGGGGCTAGGGTTACACAGAGTCGGTTACAAGGGAGGAGATCTACATATCCGTATTGCCAAGCTTGCCTTCCACGATGACTCAACAGCATTGTTGGAGGCGGCGAAGTGGATTTGTAGCGTGTACCGCAACCGGTTGCCCTTTGGGGAAGACAACACGACGCCGGCTCCTAAGCCGGATCACATCTTGGAGCCGTCAAAGTGCATGTGCTAGTGTGTCAAGTTGGGTGGCGGCGGCAGGTACTGGGTCTTCGTCGAGTCGACGAGGAAGTCGGCCAATGCCTGGGAATTGACGGTGGTACGGGGCTCGTAGAGGATAGTGTGGCTGGCCAACTCGATGGCCCACTTGGCTACCCGGCAGCCGATGATCTTGCTGATGGGGGCCATGCTGACCATGGTTATGACATGCTCTTGGAAGTGTTGCCTCAGTTTCTTGGCTGTGAAATACATGCCATAGCACATCTTCTGGTAGTGAGGGTAGTTCTGCTTGGAGGCAGAAAGCACCTCGCTCAGGTAGTACACTGGGCGCTGAATCTACTGGATCTTGCCCTTCTTTGGTCGCTCGACCACCAGCACCATGCTGACCGACCGCGAGGTGGTGGCGATGTATAGCAACAGCGGCTCCTTGTCGGCCGGCGCGGCCAGGACGGGTGCGGTGGAGAGCATGCGCTTGAGATCCTGGAACACTTCATCCGCCTGGTCATTCCATTTGAACGATGATGTCCTCTTCATCAGCTGATATAGGGGTAAGGCCCTCTCGCCTAGCCGGATGAGATACCGGCTGAGAGAGGCCAAGCAGCCGGTGAAGTTGTAGACATCCCGCAGTCGGGTTGCCTTGCGCATGCGCTCGATGGCCCTGATCTTCTCAGGGTTTGCCTCAATGCCGCGCTCTGAGACGAGGAAGCCGATCAGCTTCCCGGCCGGCACGCCAAACACGCACTTCTCCGGGTTGAACTTGATCTGGTACTGGTGCAGATTGGCAAAAGTTTCCTTCAGATCGTCAATGAGCGTGAGGTGCTGCTTGGTCTTCACCACGATGTCGTCGACGTAGACGTGAATGTTGCGGCCAAGTTGCGATAGTAGGCATTTCTGCATGCAGCGCTGGAAGGTGGCGTCGTCATTGTTCCAGCCGAACGACATGGTGATGTAGCAGTACGCCACGAAGGGCATGATGAAGGACGTCCTCGGGGCATCGTTCAGGTCTAGCTTGATCTGGTGACACCCGGAGTAAGCATCCAGGAAGGTCAGGTGCTCACAGCCGGCCGTGGAGTTGATCACTTGATCTATCCGCGGGAGGGCGAAGGTATCCTTGGGGTAGGCCTTGTTTAGGCTGGTGTAGTCTATGCACATGCGCAGGTATCGTTCTTCTTCAGGACGAGGACTGGGTTGGCCAGCCACTCGGGGTGAAACACTTCCATGATGAAGCCGGCTGCGAGCAGCCGGGCGACTTCTTCACCGATTGTTATTCTCTTCTCTTCTGAAAAGCGACGTAGGGGTTGACGGCAGGCTTGGCATCCTTGCGGATGTGTAGTTTGTGGTCGACACAATTCCTCGGAACACCCGGCATGTCCTTTGGGGACCATGCAAAGATATCCCGATTCTCACGGAGGAAGTCGAAGAGCTCGGCTTCCTATTTTGCTACTGAGGTGGGTTCCCACAATAATGTACTTGCTGCAGTTGGGGTCTTCCGGGTTGAGCGGGATCTTCTTGGTATCCTTCTATGGCTGAAATGAGGCCTCACCGGCCGACTCCTTGGCCGTCGCTGGCACGGCCGGCTGCTCGCCGGCTAGAGCCACAATCCGGTCAAGCTGACGCCGCTCCTCGGCTATGACCGGTAACTCGGCCAGCTTGGCGCCGGCTCAGGCGCATTCCAGAGACTTCTTGTAGTGGCCGACAAACGTGATGATGCCTTTGGGACCCGTAGTGGGGGACCGTCATGAACTTGCCAGCGCAGGCCGGCCCAACAGTGCATGGTAGGCGCTGGACAAGTCCACCACCTCGAACCAGATAGGCTCCCGCCAGAAATGATCGCTGGTGCTGAACATGATGTTAAGCCGGATCCGGCCGATCAGGGAGCAGGAGAGACCCCGCACGTTGTCGTGGAACACCGTCCGGGATGGCTCCAGCTGCCTTGCCTCGATGCCGAGCTTGGTCATGGTGTCGCGGTAGAGGATGTTGATGCTGCTGCCACCATCGATGAGAACTCGCAAGAACTTGCAGGTTCGTTTGGCCGCGACTATGGTGGGGTCAAGGACGAGGGCGTAGCCACCCGAGTTGGGCATAACAGCCGGGTGGTCCTCCCAGGTCCAGCTGACCGGGTGCTTCGACCAGTGCATGTACTTAGGCATGGCCGGGATAACGATGTTCACCTCCTGCCGGAGCAAGCGCTCGCTATGCTTCTCATCACCAAAGCTGGTGAAGACGACATAGCAATCGTTTGCGTTGGGGAAGACTTCATCGCGCATGGCGCCAGCTGCCAGGGGTGGCGGCGGAAGCAGCTGCCCTGCACCCAAAGCCGGAGCGGGAGGCGGCGGGATGTCACCCCTCATGATGCGCTTGGTGATGGCGCACTGTCGGAGCGTGTGCGTGGACGGCCTCGCGCCGCTGTGGTGCTTGGAGGGAGCGTCGAGCATCTCCTCGAAGCTCATGGCGGGTTGCCATGCGGTCTTGTCGGTTCGCTGGTGCTTTCCGACCGGCTCGGCCACGGGCGCCTGGTCGGCGGCCGCGATGAATGGGTTGTCGTAGCGGGTAGCCGGCTGCTCGAGCTTGCGCTTGTTGTTCTGCTGGTGGCTGCTCTCGCCAGCCGGCTTGGAGAGCGGTGGCGGCAACGCTTTGCCGGCCTCGTCCAACACGACCTGGATCTTCATGGCGGAGTCAGCCGTGGCATACTTGTCCATGCGTGACAATGAGCGCGGCCATGGTGGTTGGCTCAGAGCGTAGGAGCTTGTGCTTGAGGAGGGTGCCATCCCGGCAGCCGCTCACAAAGCACTGGATAGCTTGGACCTCATGGACCCCCTTGCAGCTATTCTGGAGCTCGGTCTAGCGTGTGAGGTACTCGCGACCGGTCTCGCTTGGCCCCTTCACACACATGGCGAGCTGACTAGGGTGCTGATGTCTACTAAAAACTTGTTCTTGTAGATTCGTGTTGGGCCTCCAAGCGCAGAGTTTGGCAGGACAGTAGCAATTTTCCATCAAGTGGATGACCTAAGTTTATCAATCCGTGGGAGGTGTAGGATGAAGATGGTCTCTCTCAAACAACCATGCAACCAAATAATAAAAAGTCTCTTGTGTCCCCAACACCCCGAATGCAATGGTAAATTGTATAGGTACTATCGTGGATTTAACACGGCACATGCCCTTGTGAAAGGACCTAGGTGTGGAGCCATCACAACGTAGGTTAGCTCGAAGGGGTTGAGCGGGACAAAGGACACAAAGCCTATGTCCTGCTTCTAGTTGTATTGGTTGAGTCTCGATTACAAGGGAGCGATTACGCTTGACCTAGCTATCGATCAGTTGTTTCTTGAGTTAACCCACCGTCGGGTCTCACCTTTATATACATAGGTCGAGGCCCCTCGGCTTACAAGAGTCCGAGCCGGATCACACAACGTGACTAGCTTGGTCTCTAAGTCGCCTTGCCTTACCAGGCAAGTCACCATCGGGCGGCTCACACCTTCGAGTCTTGGGCCACTCTCAGGCCCACCTCCTAAGCCGACGTCTTCATGTTTCATCTTCTTGGACCTATCTAGGCCTTCTTCACATTGAGTCGCCAATGGTGTAACCCGACCCGTCCTGGGCGGGTCACACCTCGGGGTTATATCCCCAACATTAGGCCCCAGATTGATTTGTACTTGTTCATGTCAATCTTCACTGCTTGAGTCGGCGAGTCATCTTGCCAAAGCTTAACCTTGAATAAAACATTGTAACCCGCCATGACGTCACACAAATTAAATTCATAAAAAACCCGTGACATCACAATGGAACTTTTCCATTAACTGGTCATCCGAGAATCAAGGCGTCAACACTGTTGAGATAATGATGTGGCCTCCTCGATTTCCGCGCATGCCATTTTACTGTTTCCTTATAAATAGGGACGGGGGTCCCCTCTTTTCACTTATAAAAGGCAACCGAAGAAGATGAACGGAAGACGGGCGAAGAAAAGGCAAATCTTTTCGAAAATCATTTTAGAAGTGGGGGAGAGGAAAACGAGAGGCGAATGGTAAATAATGTAATGCAAGAGATGAGAGTTTATGATGGGTACTTGGTATGTCTTGACTTGGCGTAGATTTCCCCGGCAACGGCGCCAGAAATTCTTCCTGCTACTTCTTGAGCTTGCGTTGGATTTTCCCTTGAAGAGGAAAGGGTGATGCAGCAAAGTAGAGTAAGTATTTACCTTAGTTTGGGAACCAAGGTATCAATCCAGTAGGAGACAACGAACAAGTCACCGAATACATGCACAAACAATCAACAACTTGCACCCAACGCGATAAAGGGGTTGTCAATCCCTTCATGGTTACTTGCAAAGGTGAGATCTAATAGAGATAGATCAACGGTAAAGTAAATATTTTTGGTATTTTTTGTTTATAGAACAGAAAGTAAAAGATTGCAAAGGAAGTAAATCGGAAACTAAAATTGTAGATCGGAAACTTATATGATGGAAAATAGACCAGGGGGCCATAGGTTTCACTAGAGGCTTCTCTCAAGATAGTAAATATTCCGGTGGGTGAACAAATTACTGTCGAGCAATTGATAGGAAAGTGCAAAGTTATGACAATATCTAAGGCAATGATCATGAATATAGGCATCACCTCTGTGTCAAGTAGACCGAAATGATTCGTCATCTACTACTATTACTCCATACATCGACCGTTATCCATCATGCATCTAGAGTATTAAGTTCATAAAGAATGGAGTGACGCATTAAGCAAGATGACATGATGTAGAGGAATTAACTCAAGCAATATGATGAAAACCCCATATTTTTATCCTCGATGGCAACAATACAATACGTGCCTTGCTGCCCCTACTATCACTAGGAAAGGACACCGCAAGATTGAACCCAAAGCTAAGCACTTCTCCCATTGCAAGAAAAACAATTCTAGTTGGCCAAACCAAATCGATAGTTCGAAGAGAATTATAAAGATATCAAATCATGCATATAAGAATTTAGAGAAGATTCAAATAATATTCATAGGTAAGCTGATCATAAATCCACAATTCATCGGATCTCGGCAAACACACCGCAAAAGAGTATTACATCGAATAGATCTCCAAGAGCATCGAGGAGAACATGGTATTGAGAATCAAAGAGAGCGAAGAAGCCATCTAGCTACTAGCTATGGACCAGTATGTCTGTGGTAAACTACTCACGCTTCATCGGAAGGGCATTGGTGTTGATGTAGAAGCCCTCTGTGATCGAATCCCCCTCTGGCAGGATGCCGGAAAAGGCCCCTAGATGGGATCTCACGGGTACAGAAGGTTGTGGCGGCGGAAAAGTATTTTCGTGGCTCTTTCTATTTGTTTGGGGATATATGGGAATATATAGGCAAAAGAAATAGGTCGGTGGAGTCACGAGGGGCCCACAAGGGTGGGGGCGCGCCCTACCCCCCTGGGCGCGCTCTCCGTCCTTGTGGCCGCCTCGTGGCTCTTCTGACTTCATCTCCAAGTCTTCTGGATGTCTTCGGGTCCAAGAAAAATCATCGCGAAAGTTTTATACCATTTGGACTTCGTTTGGTATTCCTTTTCTGCGAAACACAAAAATAAGGAAAAAACAGGAACTGGCACTGGCACTGGGCTCTAGGTTAATAGGTTAGTCCCAAAAATAATATAAAATAGCATATTAATGCATATAAAACATCCAAAACAGATAATATAATAGCATGGAACAATAAAAAATTGTTGATACGTTGGAGACGTATTAGTAGCCCCTCAGGTTGGGGGTTATAAATTCACTAAAGTGCTCATGGACGGTGGCAGCAGTATCAATGCCCTGTATTATGATGCCTTCGCCGGATGAATTTAACTGATAAGGAGCTTAAGCCGTCTTCTAGAGTTTTTCACGGTGTAGTACATGGTAAGTCGGCATATTCAGTTGCGAAGATTGCTCTCGAAGTGGCTTTTGGCGATGACTATGAGTACAGAGCAGAGACGTTATGGTTTGAAGTGGTTAAGATCAAGAGCCCTTATCATGCCTTGTTCAGACGGCCGGCTTATGCCAAGTTTTTATGGCGCGACCTTGTTATGTTTATTTACAGCTTAAAATGCCAGGGCATAAGGGCACTATTACAGTCCATGGTGATCGAAGAATCGCATTGGAATGTGAGAAAGGAGATGCTGCTTATGTTGAATTGGCTTGTTCAACAGAGCAGCTTAAATTTTATAAGGATAATGTTGACCCGGCGGATATGACCCCTTTGAAGAAGCCCACCACCGAGCAAGACCCTTTGTTGAAGTTTAAGTCGGCTGATGATACTAAGCAGGTTGACTTTGTCCTGGCGACTCATCTCAGTAGTTCACAATGGGGGCTAATATGGATCCTAAATAGGAAAGCGCGCTCATCGAGTTCATTCGTGAGAACCGGGACATCTTTGCATGGAAACCTCCTAACATGTCGGGTGTACCGAGAGAATTCGCTGAGCACACTCTTAATGTGGATCCTAAATTTAAGCCGGTCAAGTAGTTTCTTCGTTGTTTCAATGAAGAACAACATAAGGCCATTAGAGAAGAGGTGGCCCGGCTCGTGGCAGCCGGGTTTATCGTGGTGGTCTTTCATCCGGAGTGGTTGGTTAACCCAGTGCTGGTGCTTAAGAAGAATGGCACTTGGCGTATGTGTGTTTACTACACAGATCTTAACAAAGCTTGTCCAGCTGATCCGTTTGCTCTCCCTCAGATTGACCAGATTATTGATGCCACGGCGGGTTGTGAGAGTTTATGTTTCCTGGATGCTTATTTTGGTTATCATCATATCAAGACGGCAGTTGAAGACCAAGAGAAGACGTCTTTTATCACCCCTTTTGGAGCCTTCTGCTATGTCTCTATGCCTTGTTGGCTTAAGAGTGCCCAGGCGACTTATCAACGTTGTGTTCAGAATTGCTTTCACAGTCAAATTGGGCGTAATGTGCATGCTTATGTGGATGATATTGTGGTTAAATCCAGGAAAAAGGAGATGCTCTTGGATGATCTAAGGTAGACTTTTGGTCTATAAGATGATGCTTAACCCGGCCAAGTGTGTTTTTGGTGTACCTTCAGGCAAGCTCTTGGGGTTTCTGGTCTCAGAGAGAGGTATTGAAGCTAACCCGGAGAAGATTAAGGCTATTACTTCATTAGCTAAGCCGGCGTGTGTCAATGACGTCCAGCGCCTGGCAGGTCATATCGCGGCTCTAAGCCAGTTCATAAGCCACCTGGGAGAGAAGGCCATTCCCTTATAATAGATGATGAATAAAACAGATCATTGTGTGGAGTGACGCTGCTGATAAGGCATTTGAGGCGCTCAAAAATCAGTTAGCTGAGCTGCCCGTCCTTGCGGCTCCCATTGAGAAGGAACCCTTGCTCATGTATGTGGCGGCTAATAGTAAGGCTGTCAGTGTGGCAATTGTGGTGGATCGCAAAGAGACAGGTAAGGAGTACCTAGTCCAGAGGCCGGCTTATTATGTCAGTGAGGTGTTGATTGAGTCCAAGTAATGATATCCACATTGGCAGAAATTGGTATATGGAGTGTTCATGGCAAGTCGCAAGTTGAAGCACTATTTTCTTGGTCATCCTATTACTGTGGTCAGCCCTGCTCGCTTGGGAGACATTATTCAAAATAGGGAGGCCACAGGCCGGGTTGCTAAGTGGGTAATAGAACTCGGACCTCATGGTCTGAAATATGTGCCAAGGAAAGCTATCAAATTTCAGGCTCTGGTGGATTTCATCAATGACTGGACGGAGTTGCAGACGCCTGAGGAAAGACCTGATAACACATATTGCATGATTCACTTTGATGGGTCCAGGCAGCTAGAAGGCTCGGGGGCTGGGGTTATATTGACTTCCCCCACGAGGTGATAAGTTTTGTTATGTTTTGAGGTTAATGTTTCCTTGTACTAACAATGCAGCCGAATATGAGGCTATTCCATGGCCTTTGGATGGCCAAAGAGATGAATTTGAGCCAGGTCAGGTGTTTTGGGGACTCAGACCTTGTGGCTCAGCAAGTATCAGGTACATGGGATTCCAAAGACCCGCTCATGGCGGCTTATCACCGGGCGGTTGATAATACTACTGGTCACTTCAAGGGTTATCAAGTGGAGCACCTTGATCGAAGGAAAAATGATGCGGCCGATGCCTTGAGCCGGCTTGGGTATCAACATAAGCCGGTACCTCCTAATGTGTTTCTTGATGTCTTTCATAATCCTTCAGTCAGGTTACAATCAGAAGAGGACCTTGCTATTCCTGACCCGAAGGCGTAGTTGGTGGCGGCTCTCCATGCTATTCCTAATTGGACACTTCCCTACTTGGCTTATATTACCCGGGGCGAGTTACCTGAGGATGAAACTTTGGAAAGGCAAGTCACCAGGAGGTCTAAATCTATGACTATTGTTAATGGTGAGTTACACCGATGCAGTGTGACAGGTGTGTTCCAACGTTGTGTTTCTCTTGAACAGGGCCATGAGATTTTAAGAGAGATCCATGAAGGTCATTGTGGTCATCATGTCGGCACTAAGTCTTTAGTGGACAAAGCTTTTCGTCATGGGTTTTATTGGTTGACGGCTCACGCTGATGCAGAGGATATCGTCTGTAAGTGTGATGGATGTCAGAAATTTTCTCGACGGGCTCATGTGCCTGCTCAAGAGTTGAGGATGATTCCAATTACTTGGATGTTTGCAGTCTGGAGGCTTGATATGGTTGGACCTTTCAAGAGGTCTAAGGATAAGAAAACCCACCTCCTGGTGGCGGTTGACAAATTTACCAAGTGGGTTGAAGCAGAGCCGGTCAACAAGTGTGATGCGGCAACTGTAGTCCAGTTTGTTAAAAACTGATCTTCCATTTTGGTTACCCTAATAGTATCATCACTGATAATGGCACTAATTTGTCTAAGGGTGCTATGAAGGAGTTCTGTCAACGAGAGCATATTCGTCTTGATGTTTCTTCTGTGGCTCATCCACAGTCTAATGGTCAAGCTGAGAGGGGTAACCAAGAAATTTTGAGGGGAGTCAAGCCCCGGCTTATGGTTCCTTTGAAGCAAACGCCGGGTTGCTGGGTTGAGGAGTTACCTTTAGTACTCTGGAGTATCAATACCAACCCTAATAGTTCAACAAGCTATACACCTCTCTTCATGGTCTATGGTGTAGAGGCGGTTCTTCCAAGTGATATCCGTCATCACCCACCCCGCATGGCGGCTTATGTTGAAGCTGATAATGGGATAGCACGTCAAAACACACTCGATGCTTTGGATGAGGGACGTGACCTTGCGGCGGCTCATTCAGCGATATATCAACAAGACTTGCGTAGCCATCATAGCCGTAGAGTTAAAACTCGAGCGTTTCAAGATGGTGACTTGGTACTCTAGCTAATTCAAGATCAGACTGATATGCATAAGTTATCACCTCCTTGGGAAGGGCCCTTTGTGGTCAGCAAAAACCTGAATAACGGGTCTTATTACCTCATTGATATACGCGAACACAAGGTTTCACGCAAGTCAGAAGAGAAGACCCGCCGACCATGGAATATTGCTCATCTTCGGCCTTATTATACCTGAGCCAATGGCTCTCGTCTTTGTGCATAAATTTGTCAGTGTATATATATTTTATGATAAATATAATAAAGTCAACATCCCTGGAAAAAAATCAGGGCCTGTGTCGTTTCATTTCTGTGTATCTGAGTCTTTATTATTTGGTCATAAGGTCACTTGGGGGCTTCCAACCCACCGGGTTTAGCTTTCATACCCTCTTGATCAGGCGTGGACGCCAAATTATGAGTTATCCTGCCTGTTTGCAACTTGCTAATCCACCAGGTGACCCATCGAACTCTTAATAGTCAATCTTTTTCAGACCCTAAACTCGTTAAGGTTAAAACGACAACTTGTGTCACGTGAGAGTCGGCTCATGGTGAGCTAGGATTAACTCAACGGCTGTGCGACCTTGAAAGCACATGGCCCTGTGAGCCAACTTGTTTGGTCGTGCTTTGATAAGCCGGCCAGGCAATTATTTGAGATTTTTTGAATTCTTTCTCTTGAGTCCTTTGGATTTGTTTTTCCTAAAGATTTTTTTGTTAAGTGAATTTTGACAATCCGGGTCATAAAACTCCAATTGTATGACTCATGTTTGAGTATTTTGGGTTTGGTAACCCGCCCTGGCTATGGACTTTAAGTCGCCGGTATGCTTTGGTTTGCACAACTGAGGTCGTGCGATTGCAAGTCTTTGGGTTGTCACCCGCACTGGATATTGATGTTTAAGCCGTCAGTATGATCCAAATCTACAGGTATGTTTTCAATTGTTATATGAATATCCGAGGTTTGGTAACCGGCCCTAATTTTTTACTTTAAGTCGTCAATATATTTTAACTTGAATGGCCTTGATTATAGTGTCAATAATCATATTAGGCTATATATGTTTGGGTTGTCACCCGCCCTGGTTTTTGACCTTAAGTCACCAGGACATATGTTTAACCTTTTTGGCAGGACATGCAAAGCTTTACACACAAATAAGAGTACTACTATGGCTCGTATGAATGATCATATCAAGCCTATCATAAAGATTAAAACTGGTGGCTCAAAAGTGAAGATCAACATGCACGAAGGCATGACACGGCGGGTCATTGTTTTAAATTAATCTATTACAAGGCTTTCATAAGCCCACAAGTTTGGAGCAAAGTGTTTTCTGAAGCTGCATTCATACAACCTGGCCTGCAAGCCGCCTGGACCGTCATAACTATGAATCTTGGCGAGTTGACGACTCCGGGTCATCCTGTGCTGACTCTTCTTCTTTGGCCATCTGAAGGTCAGGTGACATCCAGTCGATGTCGGTTAAGGCCTCAAATATGGCTTCATCATTTATAATTGGAGCAGAGTCAAGGTCAGGGGCAAAGAGGTGCTTATGCCTGGCGGGAACAAAATTCATCACTTCATGGGTGGGCGGCTTAATTTTGTTGTTTTGATCATCATAAGTCGGCGTGTAGTGCTTCAGATTCAGTTCTTCAATAAGGTTGCACGCCATGGGCCGCATCTCCCTGATGCACTTGTTAAAATCTTGTTCTTCAAAAGTTGACCCATCATCTTTAAATTCGGGGCATCCGGTGCCTATCTCTTCCTGGTCAAGTTCTGCTTGCCATGCTTTGGCTCAACCCAGAGCGACAATGGCTCCAGCTCGGGCGGCTGACAATCGGCATTCTTCGATTTGAGCCGACGCTATTGAGAACTACTCTAGCACGGTCTTGCGAAGTGTTGGAGGCTTTTTTCCCACCTGACAGGGCAACGAGGCCGCGCAGAGTTCCAGTGTATAGCTGCTCGGTCAATGAGTACACTGCCTCTAATTTCAGCAGCATACTTTCACCAAGGCTGGCTCTTTTGGAGCTTGTTCAGTTGAGACATAAGAGTCGCCAGGCGGGTTAAAAACATTGCATGTTATAAGTCGCCAGGCGAGTCAAATAAATATTGAAACTAATGATGAGTTGGGTATGAATCTTACCAAAGATGGCAGATGTCATTTGAATAATGTGTTGCTTTAAGCTGGCTAACTCTTCAGTCACCGGCTTAAGCGCAACTTCATCATCTTCGGCTCTCTGCTGCAGGGCAGCCTTATCGGCCTCCCAGGTGGTTCTTTTGGTGTCAAAACTCACCTTGGCCTTCTCAAAATCTTCTGATGAAGTCTTTAGCCGTGACTCGGCCTTGGGAATTTCAGCCTGTTGAAGTTCAATGTTTTCTTCAAGTCACTTAGCTGTGACTCTTTCATGATCAACTCTTCTTGAAGTATAGTGCTAAAGAAATGGTTATTACACAATGAGCAACATCAATGTCATACGGATATTTAAGTCCCGGAGCACATTGCAAGCAATATACTCGGCACTTGGGGGCTAATGTAGGTTATTTTCAATTCTTATGAAGACCCGGCTTATCATTGCCGGATTGGGCCAGCCCTTGGGGGCTACATGTTTGATTTTGCTAAAGCTTATTGGTGACCTGGCTTATTTTGTTAGATTAAGCCGACCCTTGGAGGCTACGTGTTTGACTTTACTAAAGGCTATTGAAGACTTGGTTCATCCTTGTTAGGATAAACCGGCCCTTGGGGGCTACATGAGTATATGCATATAAACAGGAGGAGAGGGGTCTCATTTGTACCTCATATTTCTGCCTCATCAGATTGAACAGGCCATCCTCCATGTCACAACTTGTGTGCAAGCGGCTTAGGTAACCTGCGTGTAGCTCGCCTGCGCTAAAATCTACATAGTTCTGCAGATCCAATTTTAGCTTTCTCTTGTTTGAGGCTGGGGGTTCTTCTTTGGCATTATGTTTGGCCAAGAAGGTGGGGTTTCATGGCTCTGTATAGCCTGTGCCAGTAATAAGGACATCTTTAATAGTCTTCTCGGGACTTTCTTTAGTTAACTTGGCAGGGCTTGGTGGCTTGGAGCTCGGCGGGTCATGACTGGCAGTCGGGTTGATTTCAGCATGAATTGGTTCGAGAGCCGTCGGGTAAATTTGTGGTGGCGGGTTATGGGCAGGGCTTTAAGGATTTGAACCTAAGCTTTAGGGGCCTCAGTTGTCTACGTTTGTGGTTCAACAACCCTGGGATCCTTTGAAGGCCCGCACACTTTTTTTTTGCCCGCCTTGGCTACGCCCCTACAGCAAGGATACAAGAGGTCATGAATATGTATTGTTACAAATTATTTACAAACAAGGTGATATACTTACCCGTGGGCAACCTTGAAGGCAGGCATTTCAGTTCCTGTAGATTCGTCGGATGATGGAGAGGTTCCCTTATAGTTTGAATCGAAAAGATTAAGAGCTTGACGAAAGAGACCAGCCTTCGTAAGAGAAATTGTTGCGTTATGAGGCACCTCATTTCGACGCTTGCGAGGAACAGGAGTATTGGGTAAGCCGGAGTTGAGGTCTTGAGAACCGTCACTCCGGGTCATATGTCTGGAGTCATGTTGCTACTTCTTCAAAAGAAAACTGGGGTCCAAATGAGCAAGATGATGAGAAGGTCTTACTTTTCGGATGACCCGCCAGGCTTTCTTTCTCGGCAAAGGATTTGAGTCGGAGGAGACAGGGATTACCTCTGTTGCATTTGCTTGGCTTGTCTCCGCGTCATCTTGTGAAGAGTCAGCATCAATAAGTTGCATAAAAAGATGACCACGGGAATCGGGTTCTACCTCTGAGTCATCCAGCTTGAGAAGGTCTTCTACTGTTTGTTTTTTACGGCGACCCGGAGCATGGGTCTTGGCCTTAGGTTTCTTGACTGGGATGGCGGCTTGCGGCTTTCTGGTCCAGAAAGCAGAGTCAGCCTGCATAAGTACAAAGGAGGTTAAAACAGGGCAAAAGGCAGAGTTAACCACCATTGAACTTGATAAAGGGAAACACTTACTGGTGGAGCCGGGTTTTATAAAAGGGTGGTAGACGAACTTTGTTGCAGTTCTCCTAAGACTCGCCAAGCAGAGTTCTTATGGTTTTGAAGACTTCTTCACCGGTAAAGTTGTTTTCAGTGTACCGCTGAGGGTCAGTTGGCTCGCCTGAGTACTCGCACATTAAGTCGAGACGGCGGCTTAAGGGGGGTATCTTCCAAGAGACCCAGCACCGGGTCAATTCAACTCCAATTAACCCATTAGCTAATAAAGCATTAGCCCTAGAGAGGAATGGAAAAGCCTCTGCATGCTTGTCTGGGATACTTTTGCTGGGCGGGTCAAAATCTTATGGAAGTCGCTCAGCTCTAAACCCGGGCAGAGGATTTTCTGTTGCTGGAGTAGTATTTTTCCAATAGAACCACGTGGTCACCCATCCCTTGGGGTGACTTGGTAAGACTGTGGAGGGAAACCTGTTGTCTCTTCGTCTCTGAATAGAGATTCCACCTAGCTCTTTACTTGGGCCATTTTGACACTCAGTTTGATAGTTTATATAAAAGAATTCCTTGAACAAAGGAACGGTGGGTGCTGTTTGCAAATAAACTTCACAGAAGATTTGAAAATGGCAGATGTTGGATATTGAGTTTGGACCTATATCTTAAGGGTGTAAATTGAAGTAGTGGAGGAGGTCCCGAAAGAATTTAGACCCGGGTGGGGTAAATCCTCTGAGTATGTGATCAGCAAAGACCACAATTTTATCTTCGACAGGAGTAGGGATTACTTCCCCATTGCTAACTCGCCATCCGATCTCCTGTTGACTCGCCAATAGGCCTTGGCATATGAAATCATCAAGGATCTCCTTGGTAACCAAGGAACATTCCCAATTGACGATAGTCATTTTTTGACAGTTGAAAAGTTACGGCCTGGAAATATAACGTGGCGAGTTAATGCTACGGTGACAAGTTGATTAATGGTGGAAATATTAGTTCAATGACTACAAATTAATAATAGGTATGCGGTGGATCATGGCTACGAGTAAATCACAAGCCGCTCATATGATGAAAGGCGGGTTAGCTTCAACTAACAGATACCTTAACTATGGAGTATGATTATCAGGTTATGAGCAGCATATTGATAGGTCAAATTGCAGAAGCATGTTCGAAACTCCTGGCGGGTTACACATTACAGATAAGCCAGATAAGGCTGGCGGGTTATGAAGTTATTATCTAAGCTGCCCGAATAACATTGGCAGGGCAATTATATACAGATCTGAGATTGATGAAATTTTACTAAGTATCAGACAAACAAGTTTCGCAATTTATGCCTATAATTTTGGATCTACTTCAGTTGTGAAAATGAAGAATAATTGCTAAACCTAAGATACATCAGCGAACAAGTAGTCGGTGGTGCATGGATTCTTAAGAGGGAAAGATCGGTGCTGGATACAAAATAAGAACTAAGACAAGCACCGTTTCAGTTTTCCCCAGTTTGTGGATGGAACTATGTTTTCTAAGCGAAGTTGGATGAGCTTGGCTAAACGTCGAAGAATTAGGGCATTATAATGTGGATCTGAGTTGAAGAAGGAGCATTACCTAAGGATTTGACTGAAGAATGGGGGGCACCGCGATCTCTGGTCATAATCAGGTTGATGCAGCGACCTAGATGGAGCTGCTGGTGAAGGTGGACTGGGGTGGCAGAGCTCCGGCAGCGGCGGTTGACGTGAGGAAGAAGAAGAGAGAAGGGCGGGGTAAAGTGAAAAGAGGGGACCCCCATCCCTATTTATAAGGAAACAATAAAATGGCATGCGCGGAAATCGAGGAGGCCACATCATTATCTCAACAGTGTAGACGCCTTGATTCTCGGATGGCCAGTTAATGCAAAAGTTCCATTGTGATGTCACGGTTTTTTTATGAATTTACTTTGTGTGACGTCATGGCGGGTTACAATGTTTTATTCAAGGTTAAGCTTTGGAAAGATGACTCGCCGACTCAAGCAGTGAAGATTGACATGAACAAGTTCAAATCAATCTGGGGCCTAATGTTGGGGATATAACCCCGAGGTGTGACCCGCCCAGGAGGGGTCGGGTTACACCATTGGCGACTCAATGTGAAGAAGGCCTAGATAGGTCCAAGAAGATGAAACATGAAGACGTCGGCTTAGGAGGTGGGCCTGAGAGTGGCCCAAGACTCGAAGGTGTGAGCCGCCCGATGGTGACTTGCCTGGTAAGGCAAGGCGACTTAGAAACCAAGCTAGTCACGTTGTGTGATCCGGCTCGGACTCTTGTAAGCCGAGGGGCCTCGACCTATGTATATAAAGGTGAGACCTGGCGGTGGGTTAACTCAAGAAACAACTGATCGATAGCTAGGTCAAGCGTAATCGCTCCCTTGTAATCGAGACTCAACCAATACAACTAGAAGCAGGACATATGCTTTATCTCGTTGTGAGGGGCCGAACCTGGGTAAACCTTTGTGTCCTTTGTCCCGCTCAACCCCTTCGAGCTAACCTACGATATGATGGCTCCACACCTAGGTCCTTTCACAAGGGCATGTGCCGTGTTAAATCCACGATAGTACCTATACAATTTACCATTGCATTCGGGGTGTTGGGGACACAAGAGACTTTTAATTATTTGGTTGCATGGTTGTTTGAGAGAGACCATCTTCATCCTACACCTCCCACGGATTGATAAACTTAGGTCATCGGCTTGATGGAAAATTGCTACTGTCCTACCAAACTCTGCGCTTGGAGGCCCAACACGAGTCTACAAGAACATGTTTTTAGTAGACATCAGCACCCTAGTCAGCTCGCCATGTGTGTGAAGGGGCCAAGCGAGACCGGTCGCGAGTACCTCGCACGCTAGACCGAGCTCCAGAATAGCTGCAAGGGGGTCCATGAGGTCCAAGCTATCCAGTACTTTGTGAGCGGCTGCCGGGATGGCACCCTCCTCAAGTACAAGCTCCTACGCTCTGAGCCAACCACCATGGCCGCGCTCATGGTCACGCATGGACAAGTACGCCACGGCTGACTCCGCCATGAAGATCCAGGTCGTGTTGGACGAGGCCGGCAAAGCGTTGCCGGCTCCGCTCTCCAAGCCGGCTGGCGAGAGTAGCCGCCAGCAGAACAACAAGCGCAAGGTCGAGCAGCCGGCTACCCGCTATGACAACCCCCTCATCGCGGCCGCCAACCAGGCGCCCGTGGCCGAGTCGGCCGGAAAGCGCCAGCGAACCGACAAGACCGCATGGCAACCCGCCATGAGCTTCGAGGAGATGCTCGACGCTCCCTCCAAGCACCACAGCGGCGCAAGGCCGTCCACGCACACGCTCCGACAGTGCGCCATCACCAAGCGCATCATGAGGGGTGACATCCCGCCGCCTCCCGCTCCGGCTTCGGGTGCAGGGCAACCGCTTCCGCCGCCGCCCCTGGCAGCTGGCGCCATGCGCGATGAAGTCTTCCCCAATGCAAACGATTGCTATGTCGTCTTCACCAGCTTTGGTGATGAGAAGCGTAGCGAGCGCTTGCTCCGGCAGGAGGTGAACATCGTCATCCCGGCCATGCCTAAGTACATGCACTGGTCGAAGCACCCGGTCAGCTGGACCTGGGAGGACCACCCGGCTGTTATGCCCAACTCGGGTGGCTACGCCCTCGTCCTCGACCCCACCATAGTCGCGGCCAAACGAACCTGCAAGTTCTCGCGAGTTCTCATTGATGGCGGCAGCAGCGTCAACATCCCCTACCGCGACACCATGACCAAGCTCGGCATCGAGGCAAGGCAGCTGGAGCCATCCCGGACGGTGTTCCACGACATCGTGCGGGGTCTCTCCTGCTCCCTGATCGGCCGGATCCGGCTTAACATCATGTTCGGCACCAGCGATCATTTCTGGCGGGAGCCTATCTGGTTCGAGGTGGTGGACTTGTCCAGCGCCTACCATGCAATGTTGGGCCGGCCTGCGCTGGCAAAGTTCATGACGGTCCCCCACTACGCCTACTTGAAGATGAAGATGCCCGTTCCCAAAGGCATCATCACGTTTTTCGGCCACTACAAGAAGTCTCTGGAATGCGCTTGAACCGGCGCCAAGCTGGCCGAGTCACCGGTCATAGCCGAGGAGCAGCGTCAGCTTGACCGGATTTTGGCTCTAGGCAGCGAGCAGCCGGCCGTGCCAGCGACGGCCAAGGAGTCGGCCGATGAGGCCTCATTCCAGCCATAGAAGGATACCAAGAAGATCCCGCTCAACCCGGAAGACCCCAGCTGCAGCAAGTACATTGTTGTGGGAACCCACCTCAGCAGCAAAATAGGAAGGCGAGCTCTTCGACTTCCTCTGTGAGAATCGGGATATCTTTGCATGGTCCCCAAAGGACATGCCGGGTGTTCCGAGGAATTATGTCGACCACAAACTACACATCAGCAAGGATGCCAAGCCTGCCGTCAACCCCTACGTCGCTTTTCAGAAGAGAAGAGAATAACAATCGGTGAAGAAGTCGCCCGGCTGCTCGCAGCCGGCTTCATCATGGATGTGTTTCACCCCGAGTGGCTGGCCAACCCAGTCCTCGTCCCGAAGAAGAACGATACCTGGCGCATGTGCATAGACTGCACCAGCCTAACACAAGGCCTACCCCAAGGATACCTTCGCCCTCCCGCAGATAGATCAAGTGATCAACTCCACGGCCAGCTGTGAGCACCTGTCCTTCCTGGATGCTTACTCCGGGTGTCACCAGATCAAGCTAGACCCGAACGATGCCCTAAAGACGTCCTTCATCATGGCCTTCATGGCGTACTGCTACATCACCATGTCGTTTGGCTTGAACAATGACGACGCCACCTTCCAGCGCTGCATGCAGAAATGCCTACTATCGCAACTTGGCCGCAACATTCACGTCTACGTCGGCGACATCGTGGTGAAGACCAAGCAGCACCTCACGCTCATTGACGACCTAAAGGAAACTTTTGCCAATCTGCACCAGTACCAGATCAAGCTCAACCCGGAGAAGTGCGTGTTTGGCGTGCCGGCCGGGCAGCTGATCGGCTTCCTCGTCTCAGAGCGCGGCATTGAGGCAAACCCTGAGAAGATCAAGGCCATCGAGCGCATGCGCAAGGCAACCCGACTGCGGGATGTCTACAACTTCACCGGCTGCTTGGCCTCTCTCAGCCGGTATCTCATCCGGCTAGGCGAGAGGGCCTTACCCCTATATCAGCTAATGAAGAGGACATCATCGTTCAAATGGAATGACCAGGCGGATGAAGTGTTCCAGGATCTCAAGCGCATGCTCTCCACCGCACCCGTCCTGGCCGCGCCGGCCGACAAGGAGCTGCTGTTGCTATACATCGCCACCACCTCGCGGTCGGTCAGCATGGTGCTGGTGGTCGAGCGACCAAAGAAGGGCAAGATCCAGCAGATTCAGCGCCCAGTGTACTACCTGAGCGAGGTGCTTTCTGCCTCCAAGCAGAACTACCCTCACTACCAGAAGATGTGCTATGGCGTGTACTTCACCGCCAAGAAACTGAGGCAACACTTCCAAGAGCATGTCATAACCGTGGTCAGCATGGCCCCCATCAGCAAGATCATCGGCTGCCGGGTAGCCAAGTGGGCCATCGAGTTGGCCAGCCACACTATCCTCTACGAGCCCCGTACCACCGTCAATTCCCAGGCGCTGGCCGACTTCCTCGTCGACTCGACAAAGACCCAGTACCTGCTGCCGCCACCCAACTTGACACACTAGCGCATGCACTTTGACGGCTCCAAGATGCGATCCGGCTTAGGAGCCGGCGTCGTGTTGTCTTCCCCAAAGGGCAACCGGTTGCGGTACGCGCCACAAATCCACTTCGCCGCCTCCAACAATGCTGCTGAGTACGAAGACCTCGTGCACGGCCTCCGGCTTGCCAAGGAACTCGGCATCCGGCGCATCCTTTGCTATGGCAACTCGGATCTGGTGGTGCAACAATATTCCGGCGAATGGGACGCCCGGGATGCCAACATGGCCAACTACCGCTTCTTGGTTCAGCAGCTTTCCGACAACTTCGACGGCTGCTATTTCTTTTGTGTGCTGTGCGCGGAGAACGAAGCCGCCGACAAGCTGGCCAAGATTGGCTGCTCTCGGCAAGCCATTCCGTCCGGCGTCTCCCATGAGCACTTGCGCAAGACATCCGTCAAGCCGTCCCCAGATTTCGAGTCCATCTTCATCCCGAACAACCCCGCAACTCCCCTGCCCAGCCCTGATGACCCCGGCCTAGTCCCGGGGGCTGCCAGGTCCGGCTCGAGGCTGCCGATCCCAGCCTGGGGGTTGCTGTCTCCAACCCGGCGGTTGTTGTCTCTGACCCAGGGGCTGCCGGCTCTGGCCCTGGTGCTACTGATCCCGGCCCAGGGGCTGTCGTCTCCAACCCGGCGGCCGTTGTCCCCAACCCGGGGGCTGCCGCCCCGGATCCTTCCCTGGTGGCCGTGTTCACCGTGGTGCCAGCTCCGTCATGGGCCCAGCCAATCCTGGCCTTTCTGGAGAGCGGAGCGCTCCCCATGGACGAGACTGAGGCCCGACAAGTGCAGCGTCGGGCGTCCGCCTACAACATCATCAACAGCGAGCCCGTCAAGTGCAGCACCGCAGGTGTGTTCCAGCGATGCGTCAAGCAAGACAAGGGCATAGAGATCCTCCTCGACATACACCAGGGTGAGTGCGAGCACCATGCCGCCTCCAGGTCCCTGGTGGCCAAGGCCTTCCTCCATGGTTTCTACTGGCCCACGGCCCTCAAAGACGACGAGTCTGTAACACCCCGCATGTAACTTGCCATATTTGTAACTCCGACTCTTGCCATTTCCGGCTTTGTGATATGTCATTCCCTCTGTTGTCGGGTTTTTTCTTTCGTTTTGTATTTTGTCATGTCATGCATTTTCATATCATGTCATCATGTGCATTGCATTCGCATACGTGTTCGTCTCATGCATCCGAGCATTTTCCCCGTTGTCCGTTTTCCAATCCGGCGCTCCTATCTCCTCCGGTGCACCCCTCTAGTTTTCTTTCGTGTGCGTGTGTCAAACTTTCTCGGAATGGACCGAGGCTTGTCAACTGGTCTTCATATACCACCCGGAGACTACCGGTCAAGTTTCGTTCCATTCGGAGGTCGTTTGGTACTCCAACGGTTAACCGGGCATCCGCAAAGTCCATTTGAGTGTCCAGCAAAAACCCCCTCTAAAACCAGCCCAAAACCCACCAAACTCTCTTCCACGCTCTAGGTCGTTCGATCACGATCGTGTGGGCGAAAACCGCACCTCATTTGGAGCCTCCTAGCTCCCTCTACCTATTTATATGTGGGCATCCCGAAAACGAAATCGCAGTCTCCCGTAACCCCATTTTCCCCTCTCCGCGGGCGGACGCGTCCAGCGCACGCCGGACAAACGCGCCGCCGCGCCCGGCGAACCAGCGCCCGCCACCTGTCACTACCGCCCCCGCCGCCGCGCCGGCCCGCGAAGCCCGCCGCGGGCCCGCCGGCCCGTTCGCCGCCCCGCGCCTCCGCGCCGGCGACCGCCGCCCCGCCGACCCGCCGGCGACCGCCGCCGCCGCACCGGCCGGCCGCCGCCGCCACCGCTCGCTCCCTCCGGCGCCGCCGCGCCCACCGGCGACCGCCGCCTCCGGCCGGTGCCCTCCTCCGGCCCCGGTTCCCCACGCCGTCCGCCGCCCCGACGGCCCTGCCTCGCCGTCGCCATCGAGCACGAGCTCGGGAGCCCGATCCGATCGGGTCTGGTACAGTGCCCCGTTGACTTTCTCTCGAACCCCCCTCAAAATTCCTCCAAGTCCTGGAAAATCTTATCCGCATGTGCTCCTGTTCGTATTGCGATAACTCTGTGCATGTAGCTCCGATTCGCGCGTGTAATATGTCAAATTGTTCGCCTCGTGATGCTCCTCATTTTGTTCAATTGCACCATGTTCATTAGAGGTCATCTTGATGCCCAAATCTTCATTGGAAGAGGGCTAGTTGCTGTTAATCTCTGGTTCTTATCAGAACTTGGAGATTTGTCATTTTTTGTATCATTTATTCTATGCATCTTTTGAGCATGAGCTTTACATGTGTTTTAAAGTATGCCATGCCATCTTTCCAGTGGTATAGTCCATGTATTTTTGTGATCTCTGTGGTGACTAGCACAAGCATGCAAAGTAGGCCCCGTAATATTTCTAATTTCAGGGACTTAGTGATTTCTCTAAGTCCTTGTCTGCTGTAATTTTGTTGCCATGTAAACTTGATGCTACAGAGAGATCCATGCATATTTTGGAGATGTTCCTTAAGGATGTTTTGTAGATATAGTTGTAATTGATCCATTCCTGCAATTGTTTTCAATTTTAGGGTACCATAGCATGACTCAGTCTTGCTCTACTTTTGCTATAAAATATTTCTGGCAGATTCTTGACATGATTTGCATTTTTGCCAAGCTTATTGTAGTTGATCCATACATGCTATGCAATTGTTCTTGCCATGGATAGCTTCATAGACATGCCATCTTGCTGTAGGTATGCTTGGTTTGTCATGCATTGCTCTGTAGTGAGTGCATGAAGCTCACAAAGAGGCCTAGATATTAATATTTCTGCCATGCTCTGTTTTCTGCTAAGTCTGAAACCTGATAACGAAACTTGCTATGTTTACATGCTTGCCATCATATCTTCTGGTCCTTTTTGGCTTATGGTCAGTAAGGACTTTTGTCATGTGTGTTTAGTAGAACACTACCATGCTTTGTTTTGCTATGTTAAGTTTCTGTAGCATGTTGATTTCGTGCTCTGAACTTTGGTACCTGATGCTCTGTTGTCTTATTTTCATCTGGATTTTGACCGTAGTCGGTCTATATGTTTGTATTTTGGATGTTGTATGAATGATATTTATGTATTGTGTGAAGTGGCGATTGTAAGCCAACTCTTTATCCCATTCTTGTTCATTACATGGGATTGTGTGAAGATGACCCTTCTTGCGACAAAACCACTATGCGGTTATGCCTCTAAGTCATGCCTCGACACGTGGGAGATATAGCCGCATCGTGGGCGTTATAAGTTGGTAATCAGAGCCATCCCCGACTTAGGAGCCCCCTGCTTGATCGAATCGCTGGCGTTGTTGAGTCTAGAACAAAATGTTTTGAGTCTTAGGATTATATATATCGGAGAGTAGGATTCTTTTTACTCCTCAGTCCCTTCGTCGCTCTGGTGAGGTCTCCTGACGTAGAAGTTTTGACTACTCTCTCCTCAAATTTCACTAAAAAAAATTTTAGGATCACGCGGGTATCTTGGAATCGTTCCGATGGATTTGTGACGAGAACATTGTTCTTGGTGCCTCCTGTCATTTAGGGGTTGTGGCAGTGTCCCAGGGAGTTGAGCTCCGAGGTGTTGTCGTCACAATTTTATCGTTGCAGTTCTGGAATACCTGAGTTTCGCCGACATCGAAATCTCTTTTATGCAGTTGTTGGTGAGATCACCTCGACGCCACCCAGTACTGGGGCGGGAGTTCGGGGGTATTGCCATAACTTGTATAACGGATGTTTTTCGAAGGTTGAGGTAAACGATTTCCGAAGGTTTCTTGGTTATGTGTTGACGGATGGATACAGCTGGATCTAGGGATTGTTAGTTTGGGTGATATATTTTGTGTCCCCTGTATCCCCTACACCAGATTGCATAACCAGAAAGTTTCGGGAGTTTGTAAGTGGGAATTCTAGTAGCCTTAGGATATCTTTCCGACAGATGCATGATATGAGATTGGGGTTCGACGTCTAGTGGTCCGCCTGTATACGGTTGATTTTACAGTGGTCTCGTTGTGTCTTAAAGAGTCCATGGCTTTGCCGACTCGGGGACGCTTCGTATGTCATGTGCACAGCCTTGTACATGATGGTGCTGTACGATTGAGCCCGTGTGGGCCCCACCATGAAAACTTCGGACGAAATATCTATCATATGTTTGTTCCGGCTTATTCTGCAAGTGTTCGTTCCATATCTTTTTCAAGTGGCTTCTCAACTTATGGAAGTGTGATGATTTACTACGGAATTCATTCGTTCATCTTCGTTCGAATGTTTATTGTGAAGACTATATGTTGCAATTTCTGTCCGTTGATTCTACTTATCTTTTGTCTATCAAGATGCTAACGGATGTCACCCTCTTCAGGATGGCTCCGCCAACGCGTCAGAATCCGGATCGCAATGAAGGGAGTCAAGCGAACCCTCCGCCACCACCTCCACCTCCGGAGGCATGGCAGGCAATCATGGCAGCCACCAACGCTAATGCTCAGATGATTCTGCAACTCTTGCAAGAACGTACTCAAGGGCAAGGCAATCAAGGCAATCAAGGTCAAGGCAACAATCAGTTCCACTTTGCCACTCTCAACCAGTTTCTCGCAAATCAGCCCAAGTCTTTCAGCTACTGTGCCGAGGCCACGGATGCCGATGATTGGCTCGTGGACATCAACAAGCATTTTGAATGTAGCAATGTCAGGCCTGAGGACTTTGTCAAGTTCGCTTCTTTCCAGCTCAAGGACCAAGCTGCTGATTGGTATCAACAATACAAAGATTCCAGAGGAGGTCGTGTGATCACTTGGACTGACTTCTGTCGGGACTTCAAAGCGCACCACATTCCACAAAGTGTTGTTGAGAGCAAGCGTGAGGAGTTCCGCAATCTCAAGCAAGGAAACATATCTGTGTATCAATACAACATTCAGTTTCAGAAACTTGCTCGCTTCGCTAAACAAGACGTTCCTGATGAGAAGAGCATGATCTATCACTTCAAAGGTGGCCTTAAAGAGGATCTGCAGTTAGCTCTCGTTCTTGTTGAGCCTACTCACTTTGATCAATTCTACAATATGGCACTGAAGCAAGAGGTTGCTCAGCTCAAGTGTGAGGCTTCTAAGAAGAGAGTCAGAGACGCAGTTCAGTCTTCTTCTTCCTCATTTGTGACAGCTAAGCAACAGAAGTTCTGGTTGCCTCCTCCTCCTCCGTTTCGCCATCCTTACCAGCAGAAGTACAAAGGTGGCCATGGTTCTTCAAACTTTTCCAACTCTGGCTATCAGAACAAGTCTCAGAATCAAGCTCCAAAGTCCAATGCTCCTTATCACCGTCCACTCTCAGAGGTGACTTGCAACAAATGTCAGCAGAAAGGTCACTATGCTAACAAGTGCTTCAACCAGAGGCGTCTTCCTCCTCCTCCTCCTGTCAGATCTTCCAGCAATGAAGTGGTCAAGCACAATCCAAAGTTTGCAAAGGTGAACATGATGAATGCAGCTCAAGCGGAGGAATCTACTGATGTGATAATGGGTAATCTTCCTGTTAATGATATTCCTGCAAAAGTTCTTTTTGATACTGGTGCATCGCTTTCTTTTATATCAAGACCTTTTGCATCCAAGCATGAATTGCATTTCCAAGGATTGCCTAGGCCGTTAGCAGTTGTCTCTCCGGGCAAATGCATGAATGCAAGTTCCATGGTTCCGAATGTTACCATCAAGATGGGCGACTATAAATTTCAGTCTTCTCCAATTGTTCTTGGTGACTCGGATATTGATCTTATTCTCGGGATGGACTGGCTTTCTAAGCACAAGGCTAGACTTGATTGTGCTGCCAGGGAAATTCAATTGACACACTCGTCTGAGGATGTGATTATTTTTTCCGCTCGTGATGAAACCATTCGGTTTTTCTCTCTCAATGAGAAGGGCGAATTGGATGCCATCCCTCAAATTCCAGTCGTTTGCGAGTATCAAGATGTCTTTCCAGAAGAGCTTCCGGGTATGCCTCCTCATCGGCCAGTTGAGTTCGTTATCGAACTAGAGCCTGGTACTGAACCCGTTTGCAAGCGTCCATACAAGCTTGGACCTAACGAGCTGAAGGAATTGAAGAAGCAGCTCGATGAACAAGAACGTCTGGGTTTGATCAGACCGAGTTCTTCTCCATGGGGTTGTGGTGTTCTTTTTGTCAAGAAAAAGATGGCACGGACCGACTTTGTGTCGACTGCCGTCCATTGAACAAGAAGACAATCAAGAACAAGTATCCACTTCCCAACATCAATGAGCTATTTGAGCAACTCAAGGGTGCTAAAGTATTCTCGAAGCTTGACCTTCGTATGGGTTATCATCAGATTCGCATTCGTGAAGAAGATATTCCCAAGACAGCATTCAGAACAAGCTTTGGTTCTTATGAATATACTGTCGTGTCTTTCGGCCTTGTCAATGCTCCTCCGGTGTTCTCTCGGATGATGAATTTCATCTTCAACCCCTATACCAATGAATTTGTTCTGGTGTATCTCGATGATATCTTGGTCTTCTCCAAGAATAAGCAGGATCATGCCAAACATTTGCGATTGGTGCTCGACAAGCTCAGAGAGTATCAATTCTGTGCGAAGTTCTCCAAATGTGAGTTTTGGCTCGATGAAGTTCTTTTCCTTGGTCACATCATCTCTGCCAAAGGCATCGCTGTTAACCCCGAGAAGGTGTCCGCAGTTCTGGATTGGGAACCTCCTCAAAATGTAAAGCAGCTTCGCAGTTTTCTGGGTCTTGCAAGCTATTGCCGAAGATTCGTTGAGAATTTCTCCAAGATTGCAAAGCCTCTTTCCAACCACCTACATAAGCATGTGAAGTATGTCTGGTCTCCTGAGTGTGACGTTGCTTTCAACACTCTCAAAGAGAAACTAGTCACAGCTCCTGTCTTGACTCCTCCTGATGAATCCAAGCCGTATGAAGTTTTCTGTGATGCTTCTCTCCAAGGTCTCGGTGCTGTGTTAATGCAAGAGAAGAAAGTTGTGGCTTATACTTCTCGGCAGTTGAAGCCCAACAAGAAGAACTACCCCACTCACGATCTTGAGTTGGCGGCAGTTGTCCATGCATTGGTTACGTGGAGACATCTCTTGTTGGGAAGACAAGTGGACATTTTCATCGATCACAAGAGTCTCAAGTATATCTTCACTCAGCCCAACCTCAACCTCAGGCAGACTCGATGGGTCGAAATGATTCAAGAGTACAATCTGAGTATCGAATATACTCCAGGCTAAGCAAATGTCATTGCAGATGCTTTAAGCAGGAAAGCTTATTGTAACAGCTTAATTCTCAAGCCTTTCCAACCGGATCTTTGTGAAGCTTTCCGCAAGCTGAACCTCCAAGTTGTTCCTCAAGGCGTTCTTGCCAACCTCATAGTATCTCCTACTTTGGAAGATCAAATTCGTGAGGCACAACTCCTTGATGCCATGGTGAAGAAGGTGAAACGTGGCATCGACAAGGGTCTTTCCAAATACAAGTGCTATCGCATTGATGACAGAGACACTTTGTTCTTCGAGGACCGGATTGTGGTTCCTAAAGGTGATCTAAGGAAAGTCATAATGAACAAGGTGCACAATTCTCTCCTTTCCATTCATCCTGGAAGTACGAAGATGTATCATGACCTCAAGCAGTCGTATTGATGGACTCGAATGAAGCGAGAAATTGCTCAATTCGTGAATGAATGTGATGTCTGCCGAAGAGTGAAAGCAGAACACCAACGACCAGCTGGTCTCCTCCAACCTCTTGCTATCCCAGAATGGAAGTTTGATCATATCGAAATGGACTTCGTGACTGGATTTCCAAAGTCCAAGCGCGGTAATGATGCTATTTTCGTTGTCATTGACAAGCTCTCTAAAGTGGCTCATTTCCTTCCTATCAAAGAATCCATCACAGCAGCTCAGCTGGCAGAGCTCTACACCTCCAGAATTGTCTCCTTGCACGGCATTCCACAATTGATTTCTTCTGATCGTGGAAGCATCTTCACCTCTAAGTTCTGGGACTCCTTCCAGAAGGCCATGGGCACAAACATTCGCTTCAGCACAGCTTTCCATCCTCAAACTAGTGGCCAAGTCGAGTGAGTCAATCAAATTCTTGAAGATATGCTCAGGGCTTGTGTCATTTCCTTTGGCATGAAATGGGAAGATTGTCTTCCATATGCTGAATTCTCCTACAACAACAGCTTCCAAGCGAGTTCGGGCAAGGCCCCATTCGAGATTCTCTATGGCAGAAAGTGTCGTACTCCTCTCAATTGGTCAGAGACTGGTGAACGCCAACTTCTTGGCAATGACTTAATCACTGAAGCTGAAGAAATGTGTAAAGTCATCCGTGATAATCTCAAAGCTGCGCAATCGCGTCAGAAGAGCTACTATGATAGTAAGCATCGTGATTTGGCTTTCGAGATCGGAGACCATGTCTACCTCCGCGTCTCTCCAATGAAAGGCACTCGTCGCTTCGGTATCAAAGGGAAGCTTGCCCCTAGATACGTGGGTCCTTTCAAGATCATTGGCAAAAGAGGCGACCTCGCCTATCAACTGGAGCTTCCTTCCAACTTCGCGAACGTGCACGATGTGTTCCACGTGTCACAGCTCCGCAAGTGCTTCAAGACGCCTGAGCGCACTATCAACTTCGAAGAGATTGACCTCCAAGAAGATTTGTCTTATCATGAGCACCCAGTTGCTATTCTTGAAGAAACTGAGCGCAAGACTCGCAACAAGTCTATCAAATTCCTCAAAGTGAAGTGGTCGCACCATTCCGACCGGGAAGCCACCTGGGAACGCGAGGACCATCTCCGTTCCGAATATCCGGAGTTCTTTCAGTCCTAGATCTCAGGACGAGATCCTCTCGTAGTGGTGGAGTGTTGTAACACCCCGCATGTAACTTGCCATATTTGTAACTCCGACTCTTGCCATTTCCGGCTTTGTGATATGTTATTCCCTCCGTTGTCGGGTTTTGTCTTTCGTTTTGTATTTTGTCATGTCATGCATTTTCATATCATGCATTTTCATATCATGTCATCATGTGCATTGCATTCGCATACGTGTTCGTCTCATGCATCCGAGCATTTTCCCCGTTGTCCGTTTTCCAATCCGGCGCTCCTATCTCCTCCGGTGCACCCCTCTAGTTTTCTTTCGTGTGCGTGTGTCAAACTTTCTCGGAATGGACCGAGGCTTGTCAACTGGTCTTCATATACCACCCGGAGACTACCGGTCAAGTTTCGTTCCATTCGGAGGTCGTTTGGTACTCCAACGGTTAACCGGGCATCCGCAAAGTCCATTTGAGTGTCCAGCAAAACCCCCCTCTAAAACCAGCCCAAAACCCACCAAACTCTCTTCCACGCTCTAGGTCGTTCGATCACGATCGTGTGGGCGAAAACCGCACCTCATTTGGAGCCTCCTAGCTCCCTCTACCTATTTATATGTGGGCATCCCGAAAACGAAATCGCAGTCTCCCGTAACCCTATTTTCCCCTCTCCGCGGGCGGACGCGTCCAGCGCCCGCCGGACAAACGCGCTGCCGCGCCCGGCGAACCAGCGCCCGCCACCTGTCACCGCCGCCCCCGCCGCCGCGCCGGCCCGCGAAGCCCGCCGCGGGCCCGCCGGCCCGTTCGCCGCCCCGCCGGTCCGCGCCTCCGCGCCGGCGACCGCCGCCCCGCCGACCCGCCGGCGCATCCCCGCCGCCGCCGCGCCGGCCGGCCGCCGCCGCCCCCGCTCGCTCCCTCCGGCGCCGCCGCGCCCACCGGCGACCGCCGCCTCCGGCCGGTGCCCTCCTCCGGCCCCGGTTCCCCTCGCCGTCCGCCGCCCCGACGGCCCTGCCTCGCCGTCGCCATAGAGCACGAGCTCGGGAGCCTGATCCGATCGGATCTGGTACAGTGCCCCGTTGACTTTCTCTCGAACCCCCCTCAAAATTGCGATAACTCTGTGCATGTACCTCCGATTCCCGCGTGTAATATGTCAAATTGTTCGTCTCGTGATGCTATTCATTTTGTTCAATTGCACCATGTTCATTAGAGGTCATCTTGATGCCCAAATCTTCGTTTGAAGAGGGCTAGTTGCTGTTAATCTCTGGTTCTTATCAGAACTTGGAGATTTGTCATTTTTGGTATCATTTATTCTGTGCATCTTTTGAGCATGAGCTTTACATGTGTTTTATAGTATGCCATGCCATCTTTCCAGTGGTATAGTCCATGTATTTTTGTGATCTCTGTGGTGACTAGCACAAGCATGCAAAGTAGGCCCCGTAATATTTCTGATTTCAGGGACTTAGTGATTTCTCTAAGTCCTTGTCTGCTGTAATTTTGTTGCCATGTAAACTTGATGCTACAGAGAGATCCATGCATATTTTGGAGATGTTCCTTAAGGATGTTTTGTAGATATAGTTGTAATTGATCCATTCCTGCAATTGTTTTCAATTTTAGGGTACCATAGCATGACTCAGTCTTGCTCTACTTTTGCTATAAAATATTTCTGGCAGATTCTTGACATGATTTGCATTTTTGCCAAGCTTATTGTAGTTGATCCATACATGCTATGCAATTGTTCTTGCCATGGATAGCTTCATAGACATTCCATCTTGCTGTAGGTATGCTTGGTTTGTCATGCATTGCTCTGTAGTGAGTTCATGAAGCTCACAAAGAGGCCTAGATATTAATATTTCTGCCATGCTCTGTTTTCTGCCAAGTCTGAAACCTGATAACGAAACTTGCTATGTTTACATGCTTGCCATCATATCTTCTGGTCCTTTTTGGCTTATGGTTAGTAAGGACTTTTGTCATGTGCGTTTAGTAGAACACTACCATGCTTTGTTTTGCTATGTTAAGTTTCTGTAGCATGTTGATTTCGTGCTCTGAACTTTGCTACCTGATGCTGTTTTCTGCCATGTCCAGTTTTTCACCAAGTCTGTGAACCTGTAATCTTTTGCACTTTTGCCATGCTTGTTTGAGCTTGATATGTTGGGAACTAGCCGTAGCTCAGTGTTCATCTTTTGTCAAGCATCTCCTGTAGATTACTGCCATGTGCTTTGTTGCTATGTTGGGGTGCTGTAGCATTGTTGATTGTTGCATTTTAAGTGCTATCTTGCTGTTTATCGCAGATTAGTGTTATTCTTGTTTTGCTCGCCATTTGCGAACCGTGCATCCGATTCCGGTGATCTTTATATCGATTTCGACCGAAATCACCTCATCTTTCCAGTGGCATGCTTGGTTTGCCATGTTACTGCCATGTTCATCATTTTCCTTCCGGAGCACGCATATGCATCGCATATCATATATGTCTTGCATCATGTTGCTTGTACATTTCTCGTTGTTGATTGTGGTTCCGTTTGTTTGTGTTCTTGTCTTGGGTAGAGCCGGGAGACGAGTTCGTGAACGAGGAACCTGTCGAGTACGCTTACGAGGATCAAGCTTTCGACAACTCTGAGAATCTTGCAGGCAAGATGACCACCCCTCGAAATCACTTCTATCTTTGCTATGCTAGTTGTTCGCTCTATTGCCATGCTCGCTACCTATCACTTGCTATATCATGTCTTCCATTTTAGCCTTGTCAGCCCTAACCATCCTTTCCTAGCAAACCATTGTTTGGCTATGTTACCGCTTTTGCTCAGCCCCTCTTATAGCGTTGCTAGTTGCAGGTGAAGTTGAAGTTTGTTCCATGTCAGAACATGGATATGTTGGGATATCACAATATCTCTTATTTAATTAATGCATCTATATATTTTGGTAAAGGGTGGAAGGCTCGGCCTTATGCCTGGTGTTTTGTTCCACTCTTGCCGCCCTAGTTACTGTTATACCGGGATTATGTTCCTTGAGTTTGCGTTCCTTACGCGGTTGGGTGATTTATGGGACCCCCTTGACAGTTCGCCTTGAATAAAACTCCTCCAGCAAGGCCCAACCTTGGTTTTACCATTTGCGACCTATACCTTTTTCCCCCGGGTTTTCTAGAGCCCGAGGGTCATCTTTATTTTAAACCCCCGGGCCAGTGCTCCTCTGAGTATTGGTCCAAACTGTCAGTCGCCAGTGGCCACCAGGGGCAACTCTGGTCTGGCCTATCGGAAGCTTGGACAATCCGGTGTGCCCTGAGAACGAGTTATGTGCAGCTCCTATCGGGATTTGTCGGCACATTCGGGAGGCTTTGCTGGTCTTGTTTTACCATTGTCGAGATGTCTTGTAAACCGGGATTCCGAGACTGATCGGGTCTTTCCGGGAGAAGGTTTATCCTTCGTTGACCGTGAGAGCTTATGATGGGCTAAGTTGGGACACCCCTGCAGGGTATTATCTTTCGAAAGCCGTGCCCGCGGTTATGAGGCAGATGGGAATTTATTAATGTCCGGTTGTAGATAACTTGTCACTCGACCCAATTAAAATACACCAAGTGCGTGTGTAGCCGTGATGGTCTCTTCTCGGTGGAGTCCAGGAAGTGAACACGGTCTGAGTTATGTATGACGTAAGTAGGTGTTCAGGATCACTTCTTGGTGATTGCTAGATGACGTCCGTTCCGTTGCTTCTCTTCTCGCTCTCATTTGCGCAAGTTAGCCACCATATATGCTTTTGCCGCTGCAGCTCCACCTCTTCGCACCTCCCTTTCCTATAAGCTTAAATAGTCTTGATCTCGCGGGTGTGAGATTGCTGAGTCCCCGTGACTCACAGATTCTACCAAAACAGTTGCAGGTGCCGACGATGCCAGTGCAGACGATGGCGTCGATCTCAAGTGGGAGTTCGACGAGGAACATGGTCGTTACTATGTGTCTTTTCCTGATGATCAGTAGTGGAGCCCAGTTGGGACGATCGGGGATCTAGCATTTGGGGTTGTCTTATTTTCATCTGGATTTTGACTGTAGTCGGTCTATATGTTTGTATTTTGGATGATGTATGAATGATATTTATGTATTGTGTGAAGTGGCGATTGTAAGCCAACTCTTTATCCCATTCTTGTTCATTACATGGGATTGTGTGAAGATGACCCTTCTTGCGACAAAACCACTATGCGGTTATGCCTCTAAGTCGTGCCTCGACACGTGGGAGATATAGCCGCATCGTGGGCGATATAAGTTTACCATTGTCGAGATGTCTTGTAAACCGGGATTCCGAGACTGATCGGGTCTTTCCGGGAGAAGGTTTATCCTTCGTTGACCGTGAGAGCTTATGATGGGCTAAGTTGGGACACGCCTGCAGGGTATTATCTTTCGAAAGCCGTGCCCGCGGTTATGAGGCAGATGGGAATTTGTTAATGTCCGGTTGTAGATAACTTGTCACTTGACCCAATTAAAATACATCAGTGCGTGTGTAACCGTGATGGTCTCTTCTCGGCGGAGTCCGGGAAGTGAACACGGTCTGAGTTATGTATGACGTAAGTAGGTGTTCAGGACCTCTTCTTGGTCATTGCTAGATGACGTCCGTTCCGTTGCTTCTCTTCTCGCTCTCATATGTGCAAGTTAGCCACCATATATACTTTTGCCGCTGCAGCTCCACCTCTTTGCTCCATCTTTTCCTACAAGCTTAAATAGTCTTGATCTCGTGGGTGTGAGATTGCTGAGTCCCCGTGACTCACAGATTCTACCAAAACAGTTGCAGGTGCCGACGATGCCAGTGCAGACGATGGCGTCGATCTCAAGTGGGAGTTCGACGAGGAACGTGGTCGCTACTATGTGTCTTTTCCTGATGATCAGTAGTGGAGCCCAGTTGGGACGATCGGGGATCTAGCATTTGGGGTTGTCTTATTTTCATCTGGATTTCGGGCCGTAGCTGGTCTATATGATTGTATTTTGGATGATGTATGATGATATTTATGTATTGTGTGAAGTGGCGATTGTAAGCCAACTCTTTATCCCATTCTTGTTCATTACAAGGGATTGTGTGAAGATGACCCTTCTTGCGACAAAACCACTATGCGGTTATGCCTCTAAGTCGTGCCTCGACACGTGGGAGATATAGCCGCATCGTGGGCGTTACAGAGTCGCTCGTCCTCAAGTGTGAGGGTTGCCAATGCTTCAACAAGCACAGCCACCAGCCGGTTTCAGCCGTTCAAACCATCCCGATCACTTGGCCTTTCGCTCTCTCACGGCTGGACATGGTGGGGCCCTTTAACACCGCTCGAGGCGGCATGACGCACTTGCTGGTGACGGTCGACAAGTTCACCAAGTGGATCGAGGCGCAGCCGATCAAGAAGCTGGACGGGTCGACGGCCGTCCAGTTCGTCAAAGACATTGCGGTTCGCTACGACATCCCGCACGGCATCATCACGGACAACGGCACCAACTTTGCCAAGGATGCGCTGGCGCAGTACTATTCCGTCTCCGGCATCCGGCTTGACTTGACCTCCATTGCTCATCCTCAGTCCAACGGCCAACGTCCTGATCCTATCCGGCATCAAGCCGCTACTCGTCAAGCCCCTCAACCGCTCACCCGACAGCTGGCTCGATGAGCTGCCGGTCGTCCTCTGGAGTCTCCGGACAACGCCGAATCGATGGACCGGGTTCACCCCGTTCTTCCTTGTCTACCAATCCAAAGCCATCATCCCGGCCGACATCGAGTTTGACTCGCCATGAGTCACAATGTACACAGAAGCTCAAGCCAAAGAAGCCCGCGAAGACGATGTCGACCTGCTCGAAGAAGCACGCCTACTGGCCCTCAGCCGATCGGCCATCTACCAGCAAAGCCTGAGGCGCTACCACACCAAGAAGATCAAGCCCCTCGCATTTCGTGACGGCGGCCTCGTACTCCGGCTCATCCAGCAGCAAGTCGGCCAGCACAAGTTGGCCTCCCCGTGGGAGGGCCCCTTCATCGTCAGCAAAGCCCTGTGTGACCGCAACGCGTACTACCTCATCGACGCACGAAAGCAGAACAAATGCAAGAGAGACACCGCCGGCGAAGAGACAAGCCGACCTTGGAATGCATAGCTCCTCCACCCATTTTACAGTTAGCTGTATGCACATATGTATCGCTACCTTTTGATGTTCAATAAAGACAGCAGGACCCCTGAACGACACTCGCGGGCTACCTTTTCCTATCAACTATTGTGTCTCGCACACCCTTGTGATTTTTTGCCCTCCACCGCTGGGTCGGCCCGTCCGGCTCGGGGCCTTGGGGGCTAGCCGGCTTGGCCGTGCTCCGATGTCTCCCTTAGCCCATTTCGGCGTGTCCGAGTCGCCACGGCCCTTTCCTTCGCCTAAAACATAGTCCGGCTTCGGCTGTTCGGCCGGCAAGAACCACGGGCCAAAGCGCCAGCACAGGGATCCGCTAAGTCGGGTCGGCTGGATCGGTCAATCCGGCACCACCGCACTAAGTTGCCGCACGACTAGCTGCGCGCCAGCCGGCGTCGTCGGCTGCCGCCAGCCGACCCAGTGGATGTTTCGCTAGCGCTCAATGTTTGAAAAAGCTTAAGTACTGCGCACTACTTCCCAAGGCCGAACTCCTTGTCACAGACCAGAACCCGGCTGCTTGACTCGCGGGGAGGAAGCCCAAAAAAGGAGCGGGCAAGAAAAAACCTAAGAACGGAAAGCACAAGCGCAAATACTCACAAAATATTTACATTAAAAAGATAAAGGCCCATGGCCAGAGTTCATTACTTCCCCCCTACGCCCCTAGTGGGTGGACCTGTTGCTTAACAAAGTTCAAAATAAAGATAAAAAGTAGGACGCCTTTAGACAGCAGCCGCGTCGGGTTCCGCGACCACCGGCTCCTCCGCGGCGGCCTCCAGGTCCGCCGAGGTGCCGGTGTCGTCCAGCCCGGTATCTTCATCCGCGTAGGGACCCGACTCTTCGGATCTGCCCGTCGGGTCGTTGAGCGCCAGGCCGAAGTTGTCGGCCGGCACCTTCCCGCCGTCATCCGTTCGTTCCACCTAGAACTCATCATGTGTGGCGAATGAGGCGAGGTAGCTGGCCCGCGCGGCAATCCGGCCCGCCTCCGCCTCCAGCTGGGCCTCTGCACCAGCTCGCTGGGCCACCAGCTGGTTTAGGTTCAGGCTTAGGTACCAAAACATGACGAAGCGCAGCGCCAAGTCTGCGCCGGCACGAGCCGCGGAGACGCGCCATGCGTGGAGCCGCGCCAGTCCGTCTTCCAGCCAGCGCGTGCTACTTCTTGAGCTTGCATTGGTTTTTCCCTTGAAGAGGAAAGGGTGATCCAACAAAGTAGAGATAAGTGTTTCCCTCATTTAGAGAACCAAGGTATCAATCCAGTAGGAGACAACGCACAAATCACCAATACCTGCACAAACAATCAAACAACTTGCACCCAATGCGATAAAGGGGTTGTCAGTCCCTTCACAGTCACTTGCAAAAGTGAGATCTGATAGAGATAGATGAAACTAAAGAAAAGATAAAGTAAATATTTTTGGTATTTTTGGTTTATGGATTGGAAAGTAAAAGATTGCAAAATAGTAGATCGAAAACTTATATGATGGAAAATAGACCCGGGGGGGCATAGGTTTCACTAGAGGCTTCTCTCAAGATAGCAAATAATACAGTTGGTGAACAAATTACTGTCGAGCAATTGATAGAAAAGCGCAAAGTTATGACGATATATAAGGCAATGATTATGACATATAGGCATCACGTCCGTGTCAAGTAGACCAAAACGATTCTGCATCTACTACTATTACTCCACACATCGACCGACTCCTGCCTGCATCTAGAGTATTAAGTTCATGAAGAACAGAGTAATGGATTAAGTAAGATGACATGATGTAGAGGAATAAACTCAAGCAATATGATGTAAACCCCATCTTTTTATCCTCGATGGCAACAATACAATACGTGCCTTGCTACCCCTACTGTCACTGGGAAAGGACACCGCAAGATTGAACCCAAAGCTAAGAACTTCTACCATTGCAAGGAAAACCAATCTAGTTGGCCAAACCAAACCGATAGTTCGAAGAGAATTACAAAGATATCAAATCATGCATAAAAGATTTCAGAGAAGATTCAAATAATATACATAGATTAGCTGATCATAAATCCACGATTCATCGGATCTCGACAAACACACCGTAAAAGAAGATTACATCGGATAGATCTCCAAGAACATCAAGGAGAACATGGTATTGAGAATCAAAGACAGAGAAGAATACATCTAGATACTAGCTATGGACCAGTAGGTCTGAGGTATACTACTCACGCTTCATCGGAAGGGCAATAGAGTTGATTTAGAAGCCCTCCATGATCGAATCCCCCTCTGGCGGGATGCCGGAAAAGGCCCCAAGATGGGGTCTCACGGGAACAGAAGGTTGCGGCGGTGGAAAAGTGTTTTCGTGGATGCTTATGGTGGTTTGGGAATGTATGTGAATATATAGGACGAAGAATTAGGTCAGGAGAGTCACGAGGGGCCCACAAGGGAGGAGTGCGCGCCCTACCCCCTTGTGGCCGCCTCGTGGCTCTTCCGACTTGATCTCCAAGTCTCCTAGGTGTCTTCTGGTCCAAGAAAAATCATCGCGAAGGTTTTATTCTGTTTGGACTCCGTTTGGTATTCCTTTTCTGCGAAACTCAAAAACAAGGGGAAAGCAGAAACTGGCACTAGGCTCTAGGTTAACAGGTTAGTCCCAAAAATAATTCTCCCTCCGTCCCATAATATAGAACGTTTTTTGACACTAGGGTAGTGTCAAAAAACGTCTTACATTATGGGACGGAGGGAGTATAAAATAGCATATTAATGCATATAAAACATCCAAAATAGATAATATAATAGCATGGAACAATCAAAAATTATAGATACGTTGGAGATGTATCAGCGCGCCAACCGCGCGAAGCTGTCGGGCGCAACCGCGCCCGGCCAGAGGGCCGCCACCGTGCCCAACCCAGCCTTAGACAACCTTGTCGTCTGCTTGTCCAGGGTCGTTAGGCGAGCCTCGGTGGCGTGCATGATCTCCGGAAAGGTCCAGGCCGCGTACGAGTCGACTCCGGCACTCGCGTTCGCCTGGGTCGACCGATGGGTGCGCACGGGCTCGTCCGCCGTCTCCTACGTCTCCAGGAAGTACTCTGTGGAGTGAAGAAGGGAAACAGTCAGTCACGTAAAAATTCGGCCAGCTCCCAACCCGGCGAAATAAATGAAGAAGCACTTACTAACGAGGAGCTCGTCCAGATGTTGTGCCTCGCACAACATACCATGTCACTCCAAGTCCCATCCGCGGCCGCGGGCTTTGAGCACCTTCTCGAGCTGGACGCACTTGTCAACGTCCGCCTTCAGCTCTTCGTCTTTCATGACGGCCGCCTTCCCGTGCTCTTCCTTTAGCCGGATGAGCTCCGCCGGGTGGGCCTCTGTCGCCTTGGCGGCCTCCGCCTTCAGCCGCTCCACCTCAGCCCGGAGCTGGCCGTTGTTGGTGGCTGCTTGGTCGCGCTGCTGGCCAGCTTCGACCAGCCGGATTCGGAGATCCGGCACCTCGGCCGCGGTGGCTTCGCTGTGAAGCTTCAAGTCAGATGACGGAAGAAAATAAGAAAAACACTTTAAGATTCGACCCAACTATTTCATAGTTGGCCCGAATCTCGGGGGCTACACCCAGTGGGTGCGCTAGCGCGCCCCCACTAAGAGCATGCAAGACATACCTTTAGCAAGACAGAGTTCCTCCTCCTTGGTGGAAAGTTGCGCCTTCACCTCGCGGTGTTTCTCCAGAAGCCGGTTATGGATGCCGACTCGGAGGCTGTCCAGGTGCTGCAGGAAAGCAAGGATTAATGAAAACCACAAAGACATTTTAATATTTGACCCAACTACTTCATAGTTGGCCGAAATCTCGGGGGCTACACCCAGTGGGTGCGCTAGCGCGCCTCCACTGACCAACCACAAAGACAAGTCAAGATAAGAAAAACTCACAATCACGGAGCGCTCCAGCTCCCGCGCCCACTCCAGCTCGCTCTGGGCAAAGGCATGAAGCTGGTCCGCACGCCCACGAAGGTGCTGGCGCACGGCGTCCATTGCCACCTCCTCCTGCGTGCGTGGCCCAGCGACGAATCCGCTGGACCTGGCTCGGGGCTGCTGCGACCCGGCGACAGGGCCGCTTCCCGGTGCTTGCTCCGGGTTCACGACAACATGCGATGGCGGGACCGCCAAGGCACGCTCGCCTCCCGCTGGCTCCTCCGTAGCCGGCGTCGACTCCGGCGCTCTGGACAGGGTCGCCTGTGGCACGCCGTCCGAGGCGGTGTCCCCCTCACGACCGGCTCCCACGTCCCCTGTCGGCTCGGCCGAGTCGTTCCGGCGAGAGGTGGCGAAGACCATCTCGTAGTCACCATCACCCGCCACCGGCTGCTCCTTTGAGTCGCGCCCCTCCACTGCCCACCCATCTGGGTCGTGCCAGACGTTCTGCTGGGGCTCGATGACGGTCTCGGCCGGCACCGTACCCTCCACCTTCTCCGGCCTGGCCGAGCCCGCGGTGGCCTGCCCACTCGCCCCGGCGGCCCTCGCCCACCCCGGGCCGAGGCCTCCTCCGCCGCCCTGGCGGCCGCCACCTCCTCCTCCAAGGCCTTATTCTGGCCCCACCATGCGACGCGCTCAGTATCCTCTGGGTCCAGGCCGAGGTCTTCCTCGGACAAGTTCTCCGCCCGATGAATGGTGCTGCTCCGGCTCCTCTGGAACACGGGGTTGGTCCCCGCCGCGGCCGCCATGGCGGCTAGCGCCAAGTCAAGGGGCATCCTGCGCATCGCAAAGAAAGCATGAGAAGAGTGCGACCAAGCAGCAAGCAGAAATCAGCAAAGGAAAGTTACCTAATCACCGTCGTGATGGCCCGCTTTGGCGACGCGACCAGGATGACCCGGCGCGCCTTCTTGGCGGTGGTCTTGCCGCGCGCGGGTGACGCCTTCCCCATGCGTTTTGACGTCGGCTTTGGCGGCACTGTGTCCTTCCCATGTGGCCGGCTTGCCGCAACCGGCCCACGGGACGACCCGGCCCCGGCCTCAGTCGTCTTCTTCAGCTTCCTTGGGGGGTCGACGCTGCCGTCTCCTCCCCCCGTCGGCGCTGCATCACCAATGAGCATCAGGCTCTCCTCATCATCGTCCGGCTAGTTTCGCAAGAGGTCTGGGTGCTTAGACTTACCCACGCGACGCGTGCACGGCTTCAGTACCACCGCTTGCGCTTCAGCTGGCTCCGGTTTCTCGGTGAAGGACTTCGTCCCCTCCGAACCGGTTTGCTCGGCGGCTTGTACCTGCGTCCGCGTTATGTCACGCATTTGTTTGATGGCGTTCAGCAGCACCTCTCTCGTCGCATCAGGTAGGAGAAGAAGCCCGAACATTGCAATGTATGGGGAGCAAGGACTCACCGTCGGCGCCATGTTCGCTTCGTTGTAGTGTGTGTTCCTGAAGCGCCAGTCAGCAAGCATCCCGGCCTTTGAGATGTTGTTGACCCAGTCGGTGACCTGCTCCAGCGACAGCCTGGCGAGCAACATCCGGGTGGGATCCCGTCGATCCCCATTTGGTCGATGATGTGCACATGGCGTTGCAGCGGCAGCACCCGACGTGCAATGAAGGTAGCGACTAGATCCGTCCCTTTGAGCCCCTCCCGTGCTGTCAACTCTGCAACTCGGTTGCTCAGGTTCAGCACCTCCTATGCCGGGTTCTTGGGGCAGTAGTTTCAATTGGTCTTGGCCTGCAGCTTCTCGTCGATGAACGGCAGGAGGTTGATGCGCTTCACGCCGAGGTTGTGGACATAGAAGAACGAGTTCTACCATTTTTGGCAGAATCCTCCAGCGGCATCTTGGGGCACACCCCGTTCGGCCGGGTCGAGATGACGGCGGCTCCGTAGACGAACATCACGCCAGCCGACGGCCCCTGCTGCTTCAAGAAGAAGAAGCGGACCCACAGATCTATGCTGGGCTCCACGCCAAGGTAGCCCTCGCATAGGGTGACAAAGCCGAAGAACTGCAGCACCGTGTTTGCACCCAAGTGGTGCGGCTACAGCCCGAAGAAATCGAGGAAGGAGCGGAAAATCACTCGCGGGGAGGCCAAGTCTGCGGTTGAAGTGGGAGAGAAAGACCACACGCTCGGTCCCCTCTAGTCGCGCCACCGTCTCGTTTCCCGCCGCGCGCGCGGCCACCTCTGTCGCCGGCGGCAGCCGCTTGGTGTCGTGCAAGTACTGGATGTCTGCCTCCATGGTCTCGGACCCCTCCCATGACCCTTTGGGCCGCGTCATAAGCGGAGATGGATGGGAGTGAGAAGTGCGTCAGCGGGCAAGAAGTCAAGGCAGCCGCTAGTTGCTGCAGGGTGGCGGCGGAGCGCTGCTTGGTGGCGGCGGAGCGATACGGCGGGAGATGGGCTCGAGAGTTTGAGGAGGAGAAGGAGAGCAAGATGAGGGGTGCGTGCGTGAGTGTTTCTGCCGCCCCCTCCCTCCGTTTTTGTAACCATGGTGTAGGCGTGGGGCAGTGGGATCAGCTGCACCCACGATTCCACTTCCCCGCATTATGTGGGCACGTTTCCCCCACGACTTGATTGCTTGGAGAAGCACAACCGTCTACGACGGCCACAATAAATCCCCACGCGTGGACCGAGGGCGTGGCGGGGCGGGGCCCAGCCCACTGTTGCGTCCCATCGCGCGCGTGGTTTGGCAGGGCCTCGCCGGCCACTGTTCACCATGTGGCGCTCGCATCGGGCCGTGGCAGGCATGTCCCTTCCCCTCCAAGACTCGGCGGGCGCCTCGCTTTCCCGCCCGAGCCAAAGTGCCGCGATCCGGCTCCCAGAAGCCGGCAGACGGTGGGTGTTGCCGGACCCGGTGGCCACAAGCTTCATCGACCCAGCCGCTTTCTCAAGGGGGTGAAAGTGCGAAGGCCCCCTACTTGAAGCCGGCGAGCCTTCACAGCTTCGGGGACTACTGTCAAGGGATGGACCCTGCCGGGCAGGCAACGGAACCCGGATACTTTCAAAAACATCAGGGCTAGCAACGCCCCTCAATCCGGCTTGCCCCCTGGCCGGCGTCCCAGCGCAACCCGGCCGGCCGGCTGGCGCATGCCGGCCGGTTTCCAGAAGACGGCCTCCATCGACAAGTGAGCATGGCTACAGTGCGCACCCTTTATGCCGGCCCCGGCGGGCGTGGCTGTCGTGCCGACCAAGCCACCGCCTGGGGCGGGAGGCGTCTTGGAGGCGCATCCCTGTAGCAAGGCGGCATAGATGTCCCATGATGTCCCACGGCTTGCCAACAGTACCCAGTAGCCGGCCTTACCCGCACCTGGCGGCCCCGGTCTGACCCGCACCTGACGAACCCGGCAGACCTGGTGTCCCGGCGGCCCCCACTGCCGGCTCCCAGACATCGACACCAGGGCCCCGCGCCCATGTATCTTTACCATTGTAACCCTGGGGGTCGGCCTATAAGACCCCCAAGAGGCCTCCATGCATGAGGCGATCACTAGTTAACTCTTTAGCCACACACACATACACATCCACCCACTCAGAGAAGGAGCAGCCTATGCACTCGCCTGCCTTCCTTCCTCCCCAAAACAGCTCTAGGAGCAAGCATGTATCATCATCATATAAACCACCCTCTGTAGGACTAGGGGTATTATCTCTCCGGAGAGCCTCGAACCTGGGTACGTCTTGTGTCTCACGCTCGCTCATACCAACCTCGCCTCTGGAGCCCACCGGTGGCCTCTTGCCTGTTCCTCTCTTTAGCCATCCCATGGCATCTGCTGTGAGCTCACCTCAACACTAAAATAGGAGCACGGTCACTTAAAATTATAGGAAGATTGAAAACATTTGTATTAGGAAAAAGATTGCACCACTTAGCATTAGCTAAACATCTATCTTCAAAGACATGAATTGAAGAAAAACGTGTGTTTCTCTAAGTAGACGCAGGACCACTGAACCCCATGTCCACAAGCCCACATTGCTTCATAAAATCATTGAAAGCACACATTTATAATTAACATTCGCAGAAGTGGTTTCCATATCACACGTGATATTGTTGAGGTGACCTAAACAAACTACTGGCTTGCCCATGTTTTCATACAAAAACTGGCGATATGTTCCCAAACCACACGAGTACTGCGATGATGGGGATCCCCATAGGCACAAACTAGCACAAACTGAACATTAGTTGCTATATGTTGAACAAGTGCTAGAATAAGATATCTATTGGAGAACTATACTGGGAGGTGAAATTACTCAATCCACAATAGCCAAAGGCTCCCAGAAAGACATTTCGAAGGTACTACAAAACTACCATTTGAATTAAAAGTGAGCATTCACCTGGGAAGCAGCGCATTTACACGATCTAGTTTTAGAAACGAATGTTGCCTGAGCACCAGTGGAATACATCAATCTTTCTAGATACTCCATTTTTCTAGAGTTGCCAAGATTTTAGCCCTTGCCCCTGCAATTCCATTCAACCAACTTCAAGACAACATTGGGAGGTGCCACCGTGCGGGAGTCACCAATAGCGGGATCCAGCCCTCTCATTGAGGCTCCTAGAAGCAGGGCTACATCTACTTACTCATGGATGGGAGGAGATCCTGAAGGAGGTGGATGCAGTGGAAGGGAGGAGCGAAAAGGGAGGGGATACAACAGGGCTGGGTATGAAAGGTGAGGAGAGAGGCATCACAATAGGAGCAGGGTTGAGGGAGTCATGGACTAAGGGGTCCTTGGGGATGATGGCCCATTATACATGGGCCGGACTGGTTGTGACGTACTATGACAGGAGATCTATGAAGCCATGGTGTGCCCTCCAAGTCAAGAAGGTGGAATATCTCTTTTATTCCTTATTGTATTCTATCTCTGGTAACCCTAGCCCTATTGGTGTCTATATAAACCGAGGATTGTAGTCATTAGAGGGAAAGCTATCTTCATCCCCCGTAGCCTAGGGTTTAGCTCATACTGATCTCGAGGTAGATCTACTCTGTAAACCACTCTATACAATCAATACAATCAAGCAGGACATAGGGTTTTACCTCTTCGAGAGGGCCCGAAACTGGTTAAACACTGTGTTCGTCGTCCCTTGTTACCCATCGATCCTGGATCCATAGCTCGGGACCCCTACCCCCAGGTCTGCCGATTTTGACACTGACAGGGGCGGCTACAATCGCTGGCGAACAGAGTCAAGAGATCGGGAGGAACAGGAAGGAGCAAAGATACGGGAGGCTAGTACGAAGGAAGAGAGACCTCGGGATAGGGGAGATCAGATGGAAACAGAGAAGGGAGAGCGATGAGGGGTTCGGAGGGAGGAAACAGAAAATCTCTAATCACCGGCATGTCACCATCATCGTCGCCATGGGCAAGTCATGCAGCCTTTGTAATACTATAGCAATGTAAGCCTCCTTACACTATACAATGTTATAGAGAGACGGATATTGTGTGGCTAAAGGCGTCTCACCATGTATCCCACCAGAATCTCGTCGAATTACCGTTTCCAATGATGAATTTAGTTCTATGGAAGAAAGCTCCTTCGTTGTCATCAACCCCTTCCAAAATGTTGAATCATTGGGTCTAACGGTAACCTGGGCCAAGGTCTCAGATTGTAGGTACTTATTATGTAAAATTTGTACTCATGTGCCTTCGGTCTCAACAGAAAGCTTGTACATCCATTTACTGAGTAGACATCTATTATTTACGTCTAAATTCTCAATCCCAAGACCACCCTAGTCCTTCGGCCTACAAATGATGTCCCATTTACTAAGCCTATATTTCCCCTTTATTTCATCAGACTACCAAAAGAATCAAGATCGATAAAAGTCCAACCTTTTCCGTACCACTACCGGTACTTCAAAGAAGGACAAAAGGAACATCGGCATACTCGCGAGCACTGAATTTATTAGTACGAGCCGACCTTCGTATGACATAAGCTTACCCTTCCAGCAACTTAGTTTCTTTTCAAATCGATCTTCAGTTCACTTCCACTCCTTGTTAGATAGCTTGCGGTGGTGAATTGGAATGCCTAGATAACTAAACAATAGGGTACCCAGTTCACATCCAAACAATTGTTTATAAGCATCTTGTTCATCTTTGGCTCTCACAAAACAAAACAATTTGCTTTTCTTAAAATTAATCTTCAAACCCAACAATTGTTTGAATAGGCATAACACAAGATTCATATTTCTAGCCTCTGCCAAATCTTGTTTCCATGAAGATAATGGTATGATCAGCATATTGTAGTCTAGACACCCCACCATCTACTTGATGTGGTACTAGTCCTCCTATTTGGCCTTCCTCTTTAGCTCTTCCTCTAAATATTGCCAACATATCTGCTACTATGTTGAACAAGATAGGAGACATCGGGTCCCCCTGTCTTAGACCCTTGTGCGTCTGGAAGTAGTGACCTATGTCATCATTCACTTTAATCTCGACACTGCCTTTTTTGTACAAATGAATCGACTTGCTTCCTCCAAGAATCTCCAAGTCCCTTCATACGTAAGGCTTGCTAGAGGAATGGACATTTAACTTTATCATACGCTTTTACGAAATCCACTTCGAAAATGACCCCATCCAGTTTCTTCGAGTGGATCTCACGGAGTGTTTCATGTAGGACAACCACACCCTCTAGTATGTTTCTGCTCGGCATGAAAAGCCGTGTGAGTTGGTTGCACTACACTATGTGCAATCCGCGTCAGTCGGTCCGTCCCAACTTTGTTAAAAAAATTAAAGCTCACATTGAGCAGACAAATTGGTCGGAACTGCTCAATACGCATTGCCTCCTCCTTCTTTGGCAACAACATCATTGTCCCAAAGTTTAGGTGGAATAACTGCACATGGCCACAAAACAAGTCATGGAACGTTGGCACTAGGTCGCCTTTAATGATATGCCAACACTTTTTATAAATTCTGTTGGGAAGCCATCCGGTCCTGGTGTCTTATTATTCTTCATCTGCGGTATGTCCTCAAACACCTCTTTCTCCATGAATGGTGCAGATAAAATCTCATTCTCGTCTGTCCCGAGCTAAGGAATATCCCCAACCATCACTGGTACACATCGGTCATATACAGACGGTTTTTAGCCCCTTTCCGCGACGGCATTTGGAACCGTCGCCTAGTGAGTGTGGGCGATAGGGGGGGTCCTTCCCACACTACCCAGAAACCGTTGGGGACATGCCCTCCTGGCACACACGCTCGGCAAAATGAGGTTGTGTGCGACCGGCGAGCGCTCAAATACGGAAATACATACAGTAGAGCTAAAAAATACAATTATACAGGCGAAATTGTTTCCGGTCGCAAGTACATCCCACATAGTCAGTCCCCGCTAAACGTTTTCGTTTGTATGTACATCCCACACAGTCACTCCAAGGAAAACGTTTCCATTCATATTACATCACACACAATTTTTCCCATTAAATCGTTTGCGTTATTGAATGTATCACACACGGTCCGTAGAAGAAACTGTGTGGCAAAGGCTGTCCATCACACACAGTTTTTATGTGGTAAACATTTGCGCAAGGTGGCCTAACGCAAACAGTTTTCAAGAGAAAGTCGTGTGTGATTGTTCATTGATCCAACATGGTTTATTCCTAGAAACTGTGTGCGTTGTCTGAGGTCATCGCCCACGGTATTTTTTCAATAACCGTTTGCAATAGCAAAACCCAATTAGCAGGCTAATTCGCCATTAGCAAGCTAATAGCCCTGTTATTAATAATCCATTTATCAATCTAATTGACCTTCATATTAAGCACATAATATATTTCATTTCCATATTAAGGAAGCAGAATTTCATAATTGAAATACATCAGAGTACAACATGATATAGCTTCAACACTCAGCTACCCCATTACACAACTACACCAGCACCAAGCTTCACATGCAACATGTAGAACCTTTTGAAATTAGCATCACAGACGGTATATAGACAGATGCATCTCATCTAGAAAAGTGCTAAAGAGGAACGTGAATATTGAGCCTTCATTCATGTTGAAGGTCTTTGCAACTTTAGGGCAGTGCGTGTGGATGATTGACCGTCCGTCCTTCGTCCTCTTCAGGAACACTTCAATATTGAACCGTGGGTGTTGTATGAAAACCTTCCTCGCCTCGTGACCATAGAGGTGGTTTGAGAGGTTTATCAGTGAACTTCTTTGGAAAGGCCTGAAAACAAGGATGTGCATAAATATCTTCTCTATATTGGAAATGGGGTAAAGGAATAAACAAAAGGCAAGGTATAATAGTTAGTACCATCTTGTAGTGAACTGATGTCTTCTTCATTGTGCAGACAAAGATCTTGTTGTTTTTTGTCGCTAATTTCTTTATCCTAACAATCTTTCTGAGTTTCTTGATTTGATCGATATTCATGGACAACTCATTTCCCCATATGCAAAAAGGGTCGAACAGTGGGTCAAAACCTCTGACAGCAGGACCTACATGTGCAAGACCAAATTGTTAAAAACCTAAATATTAGAATGGTTCCTGCAATTGCACAATAATGTGCTATTATACAACGGACCATGCACGTGCTAACCTCGATTGTATACCTCAGTGCTTCCCATTGTTTGCCTGCAACACATATACGGTAGTTAGTCATCAGGTTAAGTAAGGGTTCGCATGCTATCAGTAAAATATGTTGATGAAAAATAAGCACATTGCAGATTCATCAGATTAATTCAAGCCAGATGGAAAACCCATTTATCCAAACCAAGCATGATTAAGAACTAGGAAATATAGCACTTGTATATGTTTCTCATGTATTAAGTGCAGCCAAATTCGATTTATACCTCACATGCACAACAATACAAAATTCTACCCAAGACAATTGGACATCGCATTGCAGAATTGAACCAAGCAGTTAACTAAACACCACAACAAATGACCCAAACATTAACTGAGCACCACATTGCACAATATAACATACTCCTAATAGAAGATCAGACAGTTACCAAACAGTTAACTACAGCCAATTGTAGCAATTGTATTTGTTTCTCATGTATTTACTACAGCCAAATTCAATTTATTCCTCACATGGTACACTGGTGCGCGTCGGTCCTAAACAAACGGTTTTTAACCCCTTTCCGCGACGACATCTGGAACTGTCGCCAAGTGAGTGTGGGCGATAGGGGGGGGTCCTTCCCACATGACCTAGAAACCATCCGGGATATGCCCTCGTGGCACACACGTTCGGCAAAATGAGGTCGTGTGCGACCGGCGAGCGCTCAAATACGGAAATACGTACAGTACAGCTAAAAAAATACAATTATACGGCGAAATTGTTTCCAGTCGCAAGTACATCCCACACAGTCAGTCCCCACTAAACATTTCCGTTCGTATGTGTCGGATCACGGGTTCCGGCAAAACCCTTAAGGTTTGAACTCTGGGGTGCGTGCGAAGATTTCCTCCCTAACGATCCACGCCCTAACTAGCTAAGATCTCAAGAACGAACTAAACGAACTCACAACACAAGGGCCACAAGATTTATACTGGTTCGGGCCACCGTTGTGGTGTAATACCCTACTCCAGTGTGGTGGTGGTGGATTGCCTCTTGGGCTGATGATGAACAGTACAAGGGGAAGAACAGCCTCCTGAGATTGAGGTGTTCTTGTGCTTGGTGTGTGGTAGGGATCGGATGAGATGCCTCTGAATGAGTCTGTCCCCCCTACTATGGTGGCTAGTTCTACTTATATAGGCCCTGGTCCTCTTCCCAAATATTGAGCGGGAAGGGAGCCAACAACGGCCAATTTGAAAGGGGACAGCTAGTACAGCTTATCCTGACAAAACTACTCTTCGCCTGCAAAAGGCTCTGGTGGTGACGCCGCCTTGGGCTCCATGGTGACCTCCGTCTTGCCGTCCTGCTGGTCTTGGTCTCGTTGCACTAATGTGGAAACCTTTGCTTGATGCCTCGGTACTCTGCGCCTGCGCTTGCCTCCTTAGCACCAAAGAGGAAACATGGACGCTGCGCGCCCTGGCGCCTGCCTAGTCTCGATCGTCATGGCTCACGTCATGAGAACCTCGCGAGGTTTGCCATGCCTTGATCTCTACGCCCCTCGCGAGCTTGCCTGGTGAGGCCGCTCCTGAGGAGGTCTTGCTTCGTCTGCCTCGTGAGGCTTGGCCCCTCGCAAGGGTCTTGAGTGCCTTGTTGATGAAGATGGGTCGTATAGGCCTGCTAGCCCAGCCACGCCATGGACCGCAGGCAGGCATGTCTGGAGACCCCCGTTCCCAGGACGCCAACAGTAGCCCCTGGGCCCAAGGCATGCTCGGGCTTGGCTTCGAGGTGAAGCCAAAGGTCAAGCGCGGAGCGCCGCGGGCCCCCAAAGCCCGTGGCCTTGGTCGATGCGTGGTGGTTGATTGGACGTGGGCGTTTCCGCTTCCCCACGCTGCCTCGGCAACTGCCCGATTTGACAAGTCCCTGCAACATGCAAGGAAAACCATCATTACCTGTGATCATGGGTGGCGCTGGTTGGCCTTCTCCTGCTATAAATGAGGAGGGGGGCAGAGCCCCCATCGCCCATTTCTTCCCATTCTGCCTGCTTCTTCTTCTGCTCCACCACCGACCAGAATGGCACCGTCGAAGAGGTTCTCCGCCTCGGAGAAGGGAAAGGCCCCTCGCGAGGGGCCCGGCTCCCCGGCGCCCAAGCGTGGACGCGGCCGTCCCCGTAAGCACACCGCGACCCCTGCCGCGGCCCCCCGCTGCCGGGGTGGCGCCGCTGCGCGTGGCAGAGGTCGCTCCGGTCGTGGTAGCCCCATTGATGAAGGAAGACGCGCCGTGGTTGCACGGCCTCCCCGGCCGCGCTTCCACTCGGCGGAGGTGCTGCCGGAGTTTGTCGTTTGGTCGGAGAACCCGGCCGGCAACTGGCTTCAACTCCCGCGCTTCTTCGCCGACGAGTTGCCAGCCTCTGGTCCAGGCGGGCTCTAGCTGCAGGCGGACGGTTGCTGCAGCAGGGCTTCTTGGGTCGTGGTTGAGGTCTCCGCCGCGGGCAACATCGCCCTGGCCCGCGGCTGGCAGACGTTCGCCCAGGCGCGCGACCTGGGCAGGCGGTGCACCCTCCATTTCAAGTATGATGGTGATGCGACCCTCTACGTGAGGGTGTTTGGAGAAGATGGTCGCCGTGCCGGGTGCTGCCCCGAGGTGAACGACGGCGAGGAGGTGCTCGGCCTTGGCGATGGTCGGGACGAGGGGGAGGGCGAACCCGCCCTTGGGGCCGACCGCATCTCGTCCAGCTACGGTGGCTCTTCCCGCAGCGACAGCTCTAGCAGTGGTGGCTACGACCATCCGCCACGCCGCCGCACCCGCTTCAAAGGTGGCAGCGGGTCGATTCGTCGTCGCGCCTCCGTGAAGCGCAAGGAGGGGTCCAGCTGAGCTCAGGGTGACGCCTAGGGCCTGCCCCCGTGGACCGCTGTAGAGGCAGGCGCTGCTTTTGTTTTACTCTTCCTTCCCTTCCTACATCAGAAGGGAAACCAGTATGGGCCCCGGAGGGCGTGTATCGAACTATGATTTCCCAATCATTATGCTATGTTTGTTGTTTCCGTGCTGTGTTGTTATTTTGTGTAAAGGTAACTTAGCTTGGCACGCTTGGGGTAGCTTCCTTCTCACGAGGGACTTGCTTCCTGATGCCTGTCGAGGCCTTCCTTGACTTGGCGGGTGTTAGGGAACTGCAAAAAACATGTTAGGAGCGTCGCCCGGAGGCTTATTGTTCACCCGAGCATAGACCCAGTGCTTCGTATCGCGATACCCGAGGGGCACGGACCAGGAGAGGTGCGCCAGCTTGTTGGCTCAAACGAGAGTGCCTCGCAAAGAGACAGACGAAGGGCCTCACGAAAAACAAATGAAGGGCAGAGGAAAGGAAAAAAGCCTCGCGAGGGCACCTGCCTAGCCCCCTCGCGAGGTATGCGAGAGAGAGAAAACAGGTTAAACTGTAACCGGAAAGAGCAACAAAAAGCAACGAAACCAAACCAGCAAGGAACTTCAGAAGCAAATTTCAATTAAAAGGAGGCGAGCCAACTACGGAAAGCAAATGAAAATCCGCGTCCAGCACCTAATCTAGTCTTCAAGTCTTCTCACCAGCGCAGAGCTAAGTGCTGCCACTAAGACGTGGGAGGGAGCCCCCGAGGCCCAAGGGCGGCACTCCTGATACTCCGGGGCGTGTACAGCCCCACTCATTATTACGTGAGAGTGTCACGGGCAGCGATTCTTCATAGGCACCGGGCCTTCTTCACAGGCACTGGGCCTTTCTTCACAGGCACTGGGCCTTGCTTCATGGGTAGAACTTCCGGAGGTGCTGGATGTTCCAGGCGTTCTGGATGGGCATCCCGTCCTGTGTCTCCAGGCGCGTGGTGCCAGGCCTGGAGACATGAACGACCCTGAACAGGCCCTCCCACATGGGTGAGAGCTTATGCAGCCCTTCCCTGGAGAGGACCTGCCTCAGGACGAGGTCGCCCGTCTCGAGCGTCCTGGAGCGGATGTTGCGGCGGTGGTATTGCCGCAGCGCCTGCTGGTACCTTGCTGCCCTCAGTGCAGCTTCGCGGTGACGTTCCTCCCCTAGCACGAGGTCCATCCCCCGCGTGGCGTCCTGCTGCATTTCATTAAACGCCAGGACCCATGCGGAGCGATGCTTGGCTTCGTGAGGGAGGACCGCTTCGGCTCCGTAGATGAGGAAGAACGGGGTCTCGCCCGTCGGCTTGGTGGCGGTGGTGCGGATGGACCACAGCACAGACTGGAGCTCGTCATGCCAGCCCCTGCCGCAGGCCTCGAGCTTCTTCTTGAAGGTCCTGGTCTTGAGGCCCCTTAGGACCTCTGCGTTGGCGCGTTCGGCCTAACCATTGCTCCTGGGGTGCGCCACCAAAGCGTAGCAGATCTGCGTTCCAAGGTTAGCACAGTATGTTTTGAAGAGGTTACTAGTGAACTGCGAGCCGTTGTCGGTGATGATGTGGTTGGGGACCCCGAAACAGCTCACGAGGCCCTTGATGAACTTGACCACGGAACCAGCCGGGATGGTGCGGACGGCTTCCACTTCCGCCCACTTGGTGAGCTTGTCGATGGCGACATAGAGGTAACGGTAGCCCCCTGGTGCTCGAGGAAATGGGCCCAAGATATCCAGTCCCCAGACCATAAACGGCCATGTGAGTGGGATACTCTGGAGGCCCTGAGCTGGCTGATGGATCTGCTTGGCGTGGAACTGGCAGGCTTCACAGGACTTCACCAGCTCGGTTGCATCGTTCAGCGCCGTGGGCCAGTAGAATCCGCTGCGGAATACCTTGCCGACGAGGGTCCGTGATGACGAGTGGTGCCCGCAGTCCCCACCGTGTATGTCAGACAGCAACTCCTTCCCCTGGTCTCTGGAAATGCAACGGAGTGAAACATCATTTGGTCGCTTCCTTACAACTCACCGTCCTGGATGCAGTATGCCGTGGCCTGCCGGGCCATGCGCTATGCGTCCTCCTCCTTCTTCGGCAACGTCCCTTGCATCAGGTATTCCTCGAATTCCTTGGTCCAGCATCCCTCCTGGGGCTCGAGCGCCAAGAGTAGGCGCGCTACCGAAGTCGGGCCGCAGGCTGGGGCTCCTATGGCAGGCGGCTACGGGAGCTCCTCCCGAGGCTGAGCTGTCCTTGAAAGTGGTGGTGTTGCTGACGGCTTGAAGAGCCGCTCCTCGAAGACGCCAGGCTCTTGGAGCTGCCGCTTGGACGCCCTCTTGGCGTTGTCGTCAGCTTCCTTGTTGGTGCCACGAGGCACGTGCTGTAGCTCCAGGCCCTCTTGGCGATGTCGTCAGCTTCCTTGTTGGTGCCACGAGGCACGTGCTGCAGCTCCAGGCCCAGGAACTGCTTTTCCATCTTGTGCACTTCCGTGAGGTATGCCTCCATGTGCTCGTCCTTCGGCTCGTATACTTTGTTGGAGAAGTTGACAAGAAGCTGTGAGTCACCCCTGACGGTGAGGCGCTTCACCCCCAGGGCTGCCGCAGCTTTCAGGCCGGCTATAAGGCCTTCGTATTCTGCGATGTTGTTGGAGACCTTCTCGCCCTGCTGAAAGCATAGCTGTACAGCGTAGTAGAGCTTGTCTTGAGTGGGCGAGACGAGTACTGCGCCAGCCCCCGCGCCCTAGTGCACGAAGGCCCCATTGAAATACATGACCCAATCGTCGGGCGCCTCACTTCCTGGTGAGGTGGACCGGTCCTCGCCTACTCCAAGCGTCGGGGCATCCGTCCATTCCGCCACAAAATCAGCAAGTACGGCTCCCTTGATGACCCTGGTAGTGCTGAACTCCAACTGGAATGCCTGCAGCTTGATGTTCCACTCAGCGACCCTTCTAGCTGAGTTGGGGCTCCTGAGCACTCTCTCCAATGGGTAGGCCGAGACGACCTTAATGGGGTGGCCCTGGAAGTAGTGCCGCAACTTCCATGAGGCCACCAAGAGCACGAGCAAAAGCTTCTGGGGCATGGGGTATCGCGCCCTTGCGTCCCGCAACACCGTGCTGACGAAATTCACTGGGTGCTCGACGAGGGATGGCGCGTTGGTGATGCTTGTGTCTTGCGGAAGCTGAGATGTCTCCTGAGGTGATGGAACCTCCGATGCTTGTTCGCTTGTCAGGACCTTGGCGGCGTCATCCTGCCGAGCTTGGTCCCCTGCTGATGCCGCTACGGCTCTTGCTGCGCCTTCCTGCTCTTGCGTCACCCCAGTTGTAGCTTGGCACGACGCACCTTTGGCTTGGTGCCCTTCCCGAACCGCCACCAATGCTGCACTGGCGGAGTACGGAGTGGCGGCAAGGTAGAGCACTAGGGGCTCGAGATGTCGCGGCGCCACCATCACTGGAGGGCTGGTCAGGTAGCTCTTAAGGTCTTGAAAAGCTCGGTCGGCCTCCGGGGTCCACACGAACGGGCCCTTCTTCTTCATCAACTTGAAGAAGGGTAGGGTGCGCTCCCCCAGCTTGGAGATGAAGCACCCCAACGTAGTCACCCGTCCAGCTAGCTTCTGCATTTCCTTGAGGGTCTGAGGTGGGCTCATGTCTTCGATGGCCTTGATCTTTTCCGGGTTTGCCTCGATCCCTCTGTGTGATACGAGGAAACCCAGCAGCTTGCCGGAAGGGACACCAAATACGCACTTCTTTGGGTTAAGTCGCAAGTTCACCTGGCATAGACTCGCGAAGGTCTCCTCAAGATCCTCGATCAAGGTTCTAGCCTCCCGAGATTTTACCACAATGTCGTTGACGTAGGCCTCCGCGTTTCTCCCGAGCTACCGCCCTAAGGCGATGTGCATCAACCGCTGAAAGGTTGCGCCCGTGTTGCGCAGCCCAAAAGGCATGCAGGTGTAGTAGTACACCCCACACAGGGTCAGAAAGGTTGTCTTATCTACATCTTCTACCGCCATCTTGATCTGGTGATACCCTGAGAACGCATCCAGGAAGCACAGCAGGTCGCACTCGGCGGTGGAGTCGACGATCTGGTTGATGCGTGGGAGAGGGAATGGATCTTGGGGGCAGGCCTTGTTGAGGTTGGTGAAGTCGACGCACATTCGCTCCTTCCCGCCTTTCTTCGGCACTACGATGGGGTTCGCCAGCCATTCGGGGTACCGAACCTCGTGGATGGTACCCCCCGCCTCCAGCTTGCAGGTCTCTTGAACGATGAAGGCCTGCTTCTCCGTGGACTGCCGTCTTGCCCGCTGCTTCACCGGGCGCATGTTGGGGCACACCCTCAGGTGATGTTGAATCACATCTCTTGGGACCCCCACCAGCTGCTTGGGCTCCCATGCAAATATCTCCTAGTTTTCCCGCAAGAACTTCACCAACGCTTCCTCTTGGCCTGGGTCGAGGTCGGCTCCTATGGTAAAGGCGGCTCCCGAGGTCCCGTCTTCATCGACCGGCACCTTCTTGGTTTCCGCCTTGTCTTGGGTGAACAGCTGCTTCTTCTAGGTTGGTGCGGCCTCCTTGGATTCGGGGGCACCGGGACCGACGGGCTGCGCCGCCGCGGCGGTCTTGAAGGCAAGTTTGAGCGCCGTCACAGCCTCCTTGGTGTCCCCCTTGATAGTGAGGACACCCTTGCTTCCAGGCATCTTCATGAGGTTGTATGTCGGGTAGGTTGCTACAATGAACTGGGCTAGAGCTAGGTACCCGAGAATGGCGCTGTACGGGAGGCTGATGCGGGCGATGTCGAAGTCGACCAGCTCGGTGCGGTAGTTGTCGCGCGTGCCGAAGCTGACGGGGAGGTGGATCTGCCCCAGGGAGTGGGCGGCGCCACCGCCAACTCCTGAGAAAGGCTTGCTGAGGCTAAGCCGCTCGAGCGGTACGTGAAGAAGGCTGAAGGCCTCCACGGAGAGCACGTTGAGGCCGGTGCCGCCATCGATGAGGGTCTTGGTGACGGCCACATTGCAGATAGTGGGCGTGCAGAGCATCGAGAGCATACCCGAGCCGGCGGTGGTGACGGGGTGGTCTTCTGAGTCGAAGGTGAGGTTGGATTCGGGTGCGGCCCAGCCCGGCGGAGCCCCCGAGCATTTGGAAGCGGCGCCGATCTGGCGAAGGAATGGCTTGACATGACGATCTGAAGGCGGTGCTTGAGAGCCACCTAGTAGGGCCACGACCCCATGGTGTGGTGGTGCCGCGTAGCGCGCGGTGAAGAGGTCGCGTAGCTCCTCCCAAGATGCCACCGTGGATCCGGGGAGGTTGAGCAGCGAGGCGCGCGGCGCGCCAGTGACGGCCATGGGGAACCAGTTGGCCATGACCTTGTCGTCGCCCCGGGCCTCGAGGACGGCCTCCTCGTACACCAGCAGGAAAGCTGAAGGGTCCGCCGCACCGTCGTAGCGCGGCGGCATCTCCGGCTTGAACTTGGGCAGCCACTGCACCTGCCGCAAGCCGGGGGCCAGGGCTCGGAGCCCCCTGGCCCCGGTGTCGACGCCAGCCGTCGGAGCCGGGAGCGGGACGCCTGCCATGAGGGTGGAGCGCAGATCGACGGAGAGAAGGCTACGGCGCACCCCTACCTGGCGGGCCAAATGTCGGATCACGGGTACCGGCAAAACCCTTAAGGTTCGAACTCTGGGGTGCGCGCGAAGATTTCCTCCCTACCGATCCACGCCCTAACTAGCTAAGATCTCAAGAACGAACTCAACGAACTCGCAACACAAGGGACACAAGATTTATACTGGTTCGGGCCACCGTTGTGGTGTAATACCCTACTCCAGTGTGGTGGTGGTGGATTGCCTCTTGGGCTAATGATGAACAGTACAAGGGGGAAGAACAGCCTCCTGAGATTGAGGTGTTCTTGTGCTTGGTGTGTGGCTAGGGATCGGATGAGATGCCTCTGAATGAGTCTGTCCCCCCTACTATGGTGGCTAGTTCTACTTATATAGGCCCTGGTCCTCTTCCCAAATATTGAGCGGGAAGGGAGCCAACAACGGCCAATTTGAAAGGGGACAGCTAGTACAGCTTATCCTGACAAAAGTAGTTTTCGCCTGCAAAAGGCTCTCGTGGTGACGCCGCCTTGGGCTCCATGGTGACCTCCATCTTGCCGTCCTGCCGGTCTTGGTATCGTTGCACGGATGTGGAAACCTTTGCTTGATACCTCGGTACTACGCGCCTGCGCTCGCCTCCTTAGCACCACAGAGGAAACAAGGACGCTGCGCGCACTGGCGCCCGCCTAGTCTCGGTCGTCATGGCTCACGTCATGAGAACCTCGTGAGGTTTGTCGTGCCTTGATCTCTCCGCCCCTCACGAGCCTGCCTGGCGAGGCCGCTCCTGAGGAGGTCTTGCGTCGTCCGCCTCGCGAGGCTTGGCCCCTCGCGAGGGTCTTGAGTGCCTTGTTGATGAAGACGGGCCGTACAGGCCTGCTAGCCCAGCCACGCCGTGGGCCGCAGGCAGGCAAGTCTGGGGACCCCCATTCCCAGGACACCGACAGTATGTACATCCCACACAGTCGCTCCAAGGAAAACGTTTCCGTTCACAGGTACATCCCACACAATTTTTTCTGTTAAATCGTTTGTGATAGCGTTGCCATTGCACACGATATTAATAATTTTATTGTTTGCGTTATTGAATGCATCACACATGGTGCGTAGAAAGAAACTGTGTGGCAAAGGCTGTCCATCACACACACTTTTTATGTGATAAACGTTTGCGCAAGGTGGCCTAACGCAAACAGTTTTCAAGAGAAAGTCGTGTGTGCAGTGGAGATTGATCGCACACGTAGTGGATCCTAGAAACGTTTCTGATCTCCACGTATATCGCAGATATTTCGCTTTCGCAAACCGTGTGCAGTGTAATCCCTATTTAATCCATAATTAATCCAATTAATCCCTAATTTAAAAATCACATGTTATGAATTTGAAAGTAGGCAATCACTTATTTCATATCCAACCATGTTTATTACAAATATAGGTTCAACCACGAATCCATAATTCAATGCACAGGTACATATACTGAAGAACTTCAGAAGCACCAAGTAAAGAATGATGAACCATAGTTGTACCAAAGACTGTAAAGAGAGAGGAAAACGACATTATGGTTGCTGGAGAAGGTGAAGCGGAATGCCCATATTGTGCCCTCCTCCATGCGTAAGGCGCGCACGACTCTAGGCCAACCCCTTGTGATGGCTACCCATCCATCCTTCACTGTCTTCATTAGGACTTCTCGATGCTCATTGTAGTCAGGATGAAATACTTTAACCTTCATCGCGTGTCCACCAATCATGTACTTTGCGAGGTAATCTTGAGTGAACTGCTTCGGGAACCACTGGGAACGAAAAAGATTCAGACATTGTTGTCTAACAACTCATTATGGGCAGTAAAAAGAGAAGGGTGCAGAGTTTGTAGTTACCATCCTACAGCTCACTGTTGTGTTGGATAGAGCATAAACAAATAATTTGCTTGCCACCGTTCATATCTTTTTGCTAATAATCCTTATCAGTTTCATCACTTGATGCTTGTTCATCAATATCTGTGCATTGCCAAGGGCATATGTACCTACAAGCAACAAGTCAATATTAGAAGCTAACTAGTGTCGAGGCCTGGATCTATATGCACTACATTATGGAACGACGGGGGGAGTACAAGCCGAGGGATGAAGCTAACCTCGGCGGAAAATGGTGGCCACTCCCGTTGTTGTCCTGCATAAGTAGTGGAAAGGCATGATAAGTATAGCAATCTTAACATCAAACAAATATAGCAAAGGTAAACAACATCATCTCCAAATGATAGCTTGAATGTGTTGGTTTCAGCATGCTGTTAAAGCAGATATAAAATGGAAGGCAATGTTACCGACAGCAGGCTTAACATCCATCAAAAATTGCAATTCAAACTGGTATTTGTTGAAAATGAATAGAACGTAGGTAATGCTTAAACATCACACTGGATAAATGTGTAAAACTGAAATAAAGGGCATGTGTTAACTACACCAGGCGTAACTGGAACCAAATATAGCCGTTCAAACTGGTATTGATGTAATCGAGCGGCACAGTTCCAACTTGCACATAATGAACCACACATTGTGAATGACTGAAATAAACAAGGCATAAATGACCAGTATAACAACCAAATATAGCCATTGAAAATTGGACAGTGTCTCACTGCAACCAACCTAACAAGCAAATACAGATAAACATGGCATATGCTTGAAAACTGGACAAATGCTCACTGCAACCAACCTAACAAGCAGATAAAGATAAACGAGGCATCCGCTTGATAACTGGAGAAATGCTAAAAAAAGCAACCTAACAACCAAATACAGATAAACAAGGCATCTGCTTGATAACTGGACAAATGCTAAAAAAACAACCTAACAACCAAATACAGATAAACAAGGCATCTGCTTGATAACTCGACAAATACTCACTGCAACCAAACTAAGAACCAAATACAGATAAACAAGGCATCTGCTCGATAACTAAAAAAATGCTCACTCAACCAACCTAACAACCAAATACAGATAAACAAGGCATCTACTCACTATAAACAACCAAATATAGCCATTCGTGAAACTAAAGTGGACAATTCATACTTAAACATCACATAGACCTATTGAACAATACATTTTTGCATAACTGAAATAATTAAACATGGCACAGTTAAAGCACCGCACGGCAAATGCTACTACAACAAAGGGAACGGGTTGGCAAGCTAGAAAAGGTAATATTTGCTGATAGAATGTTGTCTCACATTTCATGGACAAGATCCTTCCAGTTGGAAGAGCACACACCCATGGTGCGCTCTCTGATGTCACAGATGGGCTGTTTCAACTTGGAAGAACCTTCGTGGGTGCCCTCCTCGTGGTCGTGGTCGTGGTCGGTGAGATCTGACTTGGCAATTGAGGATCCCAAGCCGCCGCCGTAGAACGTGTCCTTCAGAAGTGACAAAATGGGCTCGATGGCGTATAAAGCTCGCAAATCTTGACCGTTTGGCAGAGGAGATCAGCAGCAGGGCTGTCGAAGATATCGACGGTGGTTGAACCAGAGGGGTTGGGGATGGACCACTTAACCTGTGACATGGCCCGGTGAAGCCGTCGGTGTGGACGAGCTTGATGTCGTAGCCAGCTTTCCCGAGATACAGTAATACGCTAGCCCGCTGACATGAAGCCTTCGGCATGGCAACGTAGTCAACGTCTTCGCCGGCTTCCACGGTGATGTGTTGCTCCGGGATCGACAGGTCGGGGCGAACGGCGGTCACCTCGCCAACGTCCGCCGGAGAGGCCATGATAAACCTCTTCTTGGCCGAACGCTCGTCGGGCTCCCCGGGACACGTGGTCGAGCTTAGGCTGCGACATTCTGGAGCAGGGGACGTGGATCTGGCGGGGAGGGACACCGCATGCCTCATCTAAAAACTCAAGGGAGTGGGGCGACGGTATGGGAATCGCTGGATAACCTGAACTTTATTATCTAAGCTAGGAGGAACGGCCAGACCTGCAGGGTTGGCGGCGGCGCCGGCGGCAGCCGTGAGCTAGGGTTCGAAGGGGGGAGGGGGCAGGTGGGGGACTGTGGAGGGGGGGTGGTGTTTGAGGGTACGCCGTGGCTACTAAATTTTTTAGTAATGGTGGGTGGAGATGGTGGTGGACGAGGGAGGGCAATAGTTCAAATGCCTCGGCTACTAAAATTTTACTATAAGGTTAGTGCTGGAGGAGTGTGGGCAACGGTTGAAGTATGGCGGCTACTAAAATTTGGGTAAAGGTATTGATGCGGGGCGGGAGTGCCCAAGATCGCGCACGGTCCAATAACAATATGCGCGTATGATAATAAGGAAAAGTGGCGCGGGAACGCTCAAGGCGGGTAGTTTGTTTTTTATATTTCTAGCTAGCTGGTCTATCGCACACGGTTCGTCCTGATTTCCAAATAAACTTACCCGCCTTTACCTTCCACAGGTGGTGGTTTTACAGCGCACTTGCATCGCACACGGTTAAGCCAGTACCTCCACCCTTTGCTCGCGCTTGCGCGGTCGTGGTGATTTCAGCGCACTTGCATCGCACACGGTTGAGCCAGTACCTCCACCCTTTGCTCGCGCTTGCGCGGTTGTGGTGATTTCAGCTCACTTGCATCGCACACGGTTTAGCCAGTACCTCCACCTTAATTTGCTCGTGGTTGCGCGGTTGTGGTGATTCACATCGCACTTGTATCGCACACGGTTTAGATATTATACCCCGTGTCCGTTGAGGATCATCAGAGTCTTTGCAGCAAAAAATAACGTTAGGGAGGGTCAAAAGATAGCCACACTAGCATGTGGCCCAAATATATATGAGTGAAAAGGGTGGTATGTGATGTTCAAAATTCCAATGCACAACTTTGACCCCGTGGGCCCACGGTTTGGCGCGTCATTGAAGATTGATGAGAGGGGCTAGAAGTCAAGAACCACCTGGAAGTGGCCAAATATATGTACAAATATTGGGGATGTTTAAAAATTTAAATACACAACGCATAACTTTGGTGGCACCTGCCTCGCAAACCCGAAAGCACCCTAACAACCACCTTGCTAGGATATATATAATGACATAATGTCGTACCTAGCTAGGATGCTTGGCCCACCACCTCCCACTTCGTGTCAGCGGGGCGGATGCACGTAATGATCGATACTTTGGTCATACATGCATGTCACCATGACCTACCATAAGACGGACCAATGAATCTTTCGTTTGCTCAAATGACAGTTGTTATTGTCGATAAACCGCTTGGGCCAATAGATTGAACCATCATAAACATCACACGAGAGGGACCACAAAACCAGTACCTCTTGCATGCGGCCCAAAATGATGTACATTGGGAAGGGGTGATGTGTGATTTCAATATAGAATAATGTACAATTTTGATGTGGTGCCTACCTCTTGATACAGACAACAACCATGAAGGCAAGGTAATTAAGGACGAGATACGTACGCAGGGTTTGATGTAGGTCGAACCCAGCAATCCGAGCATCTGGGAGGGAATCCTGACAACGCATGAGCTCGAGCTTTGGTTGACCGACATTTGACGGTGACCGGCCCTAACGTGAACTAGGAGGAATCCATTCAAGTCCAACACATACCCCTCATTATCGGTCAAAGGGATGATATATATACACTCGGGGAGCCACAGATATCCGCGTTGTCACAAAAAACCGCACAAGGGAGACGTGGTCGATCAGAAGACCCCGTATACACTGCATGCGGCCTGAAAATATGTATGGGTATGATGGTGTATAATGTGTTTAAATCCCAAATGCACAACTTCGATGGGCCACGGCAAGTACATTACAAACCGAACACCGTACCCGACTCGAAGCCGGGTTCAATACCTATGATGTCAGTTTCCCAACTTCGAGGCACCACCGGGGGGGGGTCGTCCCACGCATGTGCTCAAACTTTATTTTGTCTAGCATGGGACACATCTATATATATATATCTATACATCTATACACATATATAGTGTGCGAATAACTATGAAAGTTGCTCGTTGGATGAAGCCAATCCGACGGTACAGAGATGGCAAATCCGAGCACTACTGGCTGTTGGATATCATCTACATTCCACCAGATTCTGCCACATGTACAATCTAGAAGACTCCATGGTTCAACTTAAGCATAATGCGCAAACCTCAAAACATAAGCGCTTCTCCTTTGTTCTCTAGAATCTTCCATATCTTAATTTCCCAAACTTTTTTTTCTAAATGAATTGTCACTTTTTGTTTTTACCTTTACAATGCACAATTACATGAATCTTAAAATAGTTTTTTACAAAACTAATTGATTTTGGATGAGATGAACTATAAGTATTAAACGAACATCTACATCATGCATATCTGGGAGAAGAGGCGGGAAACCGATGAGAGGAGTGGCGAGAAACGGTAGCCTGTTTTGAATGAAAACCTAGTAGAGAAGGAAGTGTGAGCTACACGACGCATGCGCACAATGCTTACCCATGTACTGCATGTGATGTCGAAAGGGCTCAGGGTTGCCGTTCGATCTAGGAGCATCCAACGGTGCACACGTACGATCTGTGGGTTTGGGTTCTGGCCAGTCAGAACGCAGGACTCAGATCGCGCATGCAGCGGGGGGGGGGATATCTTACGGAAACCAACATTCGGTGGAAACCGGTGAAAACCACGAGAAAAAGATGTTTTGAAGTTTCAAAAAAATTTCAAAAAAATGTGGGATGTTAACAGGATGATGTTTTATTGGAACACAAAATTTCAAGTTGAAACACATTAAGAGATGTGAGATATAAAAATGACAAAATTAGTGTTGAATAGTGCCGAATAGTAATGTCACTATTTAGGGCGGAATTGTCTTTTTCATAGCTCACATCTCGTAATGTTTTTCAACTTGAAATTTTGTGTCGCAATAAAACATCACCTTCTTAACATCCCACATTTTTTTAGATTTTTATGAAACTTTAAAATATGGTTTCCATTAAGTTTTCATTGAATATCGGCTTTGGTGAGTGAACCGTGTGCTATTTGAAAACATTTCATGAGAAGAATCTTAGTTTTTAAATCCCCGTAAATCCAAAACTAAGCTGAAAATCGTGAAACCTGCCATGGTGTCACGACATCGCACTTATATGTCGGGAATTTTTTCGTCCATTGGGGCGCAAGTTTTATTAGAAGCCTCTTACAAACCGGAGCTTCTCTCAAAGAAGCCTCGTGGTTCCGATAGGGAAACGTGTCCCCCTTGTGGGCGAAACGTAATCACTGCCTCTTTTCACCTTGTATTTACTTCTACGGGCAACATGGAACGACAGGATATCCGTGCTGAAATTTAAACTTATTCCGGGTTCATTTGGCCTTTTTATACACTAATTGAGTTTCCTAGGCATTTAATGTCCATAATTTAAATCTGAACTACAAATACATGCTCCAGTTCACCAAAATGGCTAGAAAAATTATACATGTGTCCTTGGGTGCATGTTTAGGTCCCATGCCAGGAATGGGAACGAACTACAACCGTACTGGTGTCATGGCTCGTACTCAAACATTTCGAATCTCGGTTTTTAAGTCCCCATAAATCCTAAACTCACCAGAAAGTCATCAAAGGTGGCATGGTGTCACGTCCTGGCACATATATGTCGTGGTAAAAACATTGTCCAATTTGGGCCAATCTTTATTACAAAACTCTTACAAAAACTGGAGCTTTTCTCAAAGAAGCCTCATGGTTCTGATAGGGAAACGTGTTCCCCTTGTGGGCGAAACGTAATCACTGCCTCTTTTCGCCTTGTATTTTCTTCCACGGGCAACATGGAACCACAGGATATCCGCGCTGAAATTTAAACTTATTTAGGGTTCGTTTGGCCTTTTTATACACTAATTGAGTTGCCTAGGCATTTAATGTCCATAATTCAAATCTGAACTACAAATACATGCTCCAGTTCACCAAAATGGCTAGAAAATTATACATGTGTCCTTGGGTGCATGTTTAGGTCTCATGCCAGGAATGGGAACGAATTACAACCGTACCGGTGTCCTGGCTCTTCCTCAAACATTCCGACTCTCGGTTTTTAAGTCCCCATAAATACTAAACTCACCAGAAAGACATCAAAGGTGGCAAGGTGTCATGTCATGGCACATATATGTCGTGGTAAAAACATTGCCAATTTGGGCCAAGATTTATTACAAACCTCTTACAAACCGGAGCCTGTCGCAAGAACCCTCGTGGTTTCGATAGGGAAATGTGTCCCCTTGTGGGCCAAACAATAATCACTCCCTCTTTTAGCCTCGTATTTTCTTCTACACGCGACACGGAACAACTGGAGATTCACGCTGAACTTTGAAATTATTCAGGGTTCATTTGACCTTTTTTATTCATTAATTGAGTTTTCTAGGCATTTAATGTCCATCATTCAAATCCGAACTACAAATACATGCTCAAGTGCACCAAAATGGCTAGAAAAAACATGCATGTTTCCTTGGGGTGCATGTTTAGGTCCCATGGAATGAATGGGAACGAATTCAACCATCTCGCCATCCTGGCCTGGCCGCAAACATTGCAAATCTCGGGTTTTAAATGTCTATAAATCCAAAACTCACCAGGAAATCATGAAACTTGGCATGGTGTCACTACATGGTATATATAATTTTCCAATTTGGGCGAAGCTATATTATAAGCCTTTTACAAACCGGAGCCTCTCACAACCCTCGTGGTTCCGGTAGGGAAACATGCCCCTCTTGTGGGCGAAACGATAATTGATGCCTCTTCTCGCCTTGAACTTTTTTTTTCTAAAGGCAACATAGAATAACAGGAGTGTCGGGCTGAAATTTGAAAGTATTAAGGGTTCGTCTGGCCATTGTATATATATTACTAATTACTAAGTTTTCTATGCATTTAATGTTGTCCATAATTCAAATTTGAACTACAACCACATGCTCCAGTGAAGCAAAATGGGTGGGAAATCGTACATGTGTCATTGGGTGCATGCTTAGGTCTCGTTTAAGGAATGAGAATGAATTACAAACTTGTCGTCGTCCTGAAACAATGAGAATCTCGGTTTTTAAATCCCAGTAAATTAAAAAGTCACCCAAAAAGCATGAAACTTGGCATGGTTTCATGACATGGCACATATATGTCGTGGAAAAAAATCGTCCAGTTTGAGAAGAGGCGCACACATTAGTAGCCAACGAAGTCCTTTTTGAAACAAAAAGCTGACACGTTAATATCGCAAACGGTTGTATTATATTTACCGTGTTGAAATTTAACCATGCCCGGTGGCGTGCGTGCAGCTGTTTGATTAGACGGGACGAGCGCGAGAAGTCCGCCGTGCAGGTTCGACGGGATGCGTGCGAGTAGTCCTCCACGCAGGCTAGATGGGACGCATGCATCCTGTCCACCTCGCAGGCTCGACGGGACACGTGCAAGCAGCAAGGCCGCCCATGCTCACCGGGAAGCAAGCTCTTTGACCTCCATGCACCAGTCGCCGCCCGCCTCGCTCACAACTTCTCCATTAATGGGTTAATTAAAGCACCTGGACGGAGGGTGTTGGCTTGTGATCACATGGCAGCATTTGCTTTGTTCGTGTTTTCAACTAGTATTCGGCCCTAATTTAAATTGCCACATAGGGCAATGGATAATACGACCACAAATAAAATGGCAACGGATAATACGATGACAAATTTACAATGATGCACATAATAATTGTCTTACATATTCCGGCTAATTTAAAATGCCACATGCGGCAAAGCCCGGAAGACACGGGGGCAAGAGAAGAAGGAAATTGCAGACAACAATCTGGGTCGCTACTGTCTCTACTCGTCGATGGATCGCCGGGCGGCAAAATCCTCCAGCTCCTTCTTCAATTCCTCACGACTTTGCTTGAAAGAAGCCACGGATTCCTCCACCTCCTGCTCGCGCTCGATCCGGAGCTTCCTCAAGCCACTCGTCAGTTCCTCGACGACCGCTTTCAGCATCATCTCCGAGGCACTGCTCTGCTCATGCAACATCTTCCAGCCGGCGGCCTCCTCCTCCTTCTCGGCGACCAACTTGAGGAGCTTCGCATTGTCATCCGTGAGTTGCTCGACGAGGCCGGTCGCCTTATCAACCGAGGCATCGCTGATCTTAAGCAGATTCATCAAGCCGTCGACCAGCTCCTGCTGCATAGTGACGCCAGCTAGAATGTCGTCGTCGCCGGCGAAGGACTTCAGGAACGCCGGCTCGTCGCGATGGCCGACGCCACGAATGCGCTTGTGAGAGACCTCGCGTGCCCGTGAGAGCTCGTTCGAGGGCTCCGCGGCATGCCGGGACATCTCTGTTGCGGCTGCGGCTTCGCGGCGGGACCTCTCTACTGCTTCCGCGGCCTTGGTCTTTGCTGCCTGGTTATATGTCCACCCTAAACTCCTCCTACCGGTCATGGCGGAACGACTTGACAGAGAAAACCAGTTTTGTGGGTGATGAGGAGAGGAACTGTGAAGTAATTTTCGAGTGGGTAGTTTTTATAGCCCGGTGCTAAGTGTGAACACATATTAGTTTGATAGGTGTGAATAGATTTGCAATTACTTATTGTGTTGTAATCAACAATGTGACGAGAAACAAGGTCAAAATTTATTGATGGCAGAAGGTTGACCACGTGGTTGCTCACCGTTGAGGCGGCCGCGGCGCGCTCCGCTCTGGCGTCCCTGTGCGCGCTCAGCTCGCCGTTGAGGAAAAGTTACAATGGCAACTGTTAATATTTCTTAATAATTGTCTTACATATGCATACAATTATAATAAAATATAAGCTAAAAGGCTGAGCTGGCGGCCTTCCGATGATGGTCTTCTCGGACTCCATGATCAGCATAGCACCCTTGCGGCCGTTCACTCCGAGTGTCCCAACCCGCCTCCGCCTATGGGGCTGCTGGCGCTGGGAGGCTCTTGGGGTTGCTGGGCCCCTTCCAGAAGAGCTTGAGAGCGTGCAATTGCGCGCATGACAACTCCGCGGAACCGCTCCATTTCCATGTCTCTGGCCTGGTAGCAAATTCCGTCGATCACCTGCATCCTCAAGATATCACATTGGCGATGTTCTACTTCGTCGGGGATGTCAACTCTGCCAAGGATGCGCTCAAGCCTGGCCACCACATCATCGGGATCGAGGTTGACACGGCCACCGTGGGCAATGATGAAGCCGTAGGCTGCCTTTATCTTGACTGAATCACAGAGGTCCTCTGCCCATTCCTTGCAGGGCATCAGTCTCTCGATGAGCACTGGTGACGGCGGCTCTTCGGGTGGGTCGTCGATCATGCCGCCGAGCTGCTCTGGATCTTTTGCACGGTGGATGGCAAACTGCTCATCACACCTCCTCTGCAATATGTCGATTGTGCTCCCAAGGACTATGACGCCGATATCGCTGCCGACGACCCATGGTGCCTGCACCGGCCGATGAAGCTCTTGCTCCCCGACCTGCTCCGGCTCATTCTCCTCGCCGAAGATGTAACGCAGGTATGCGACGATGTCGAAGCTTTGCTCGTTGCCTGGCATGCTTGGAATAAGTAATGGTAGATGGGTGAGGACTAGATCTTCGCAGAGTGTCACGGCGGTGCATTGCCGCCTGGGTTATATGCAGCAAGCCGTTAGCTGGTGGCGGGAAACCGGTGAGGGAATAGGCGTGGATTTTACAATTCATCCATGTGGAGCGCGGGAAGCATTCGCTGGAGCGCGGGAAGCATTCGCTGGAGCGCGGGAAGACTAAGTGGAGCACACACACAACCTGAATACCGTATCCGGTGCCACGTGTTATTTTTCACACAAGTGTTAACATAAGGAAACGTATGTGTAACTTACTAATCATCGCACACGAACACGAGTACTTGCAGACGCATTGTGTGCGATATTCCTAGCCAGCGCAAGCAACTAGTTTGCATTTTTCGAAGTTTTTTTACACACAAAATCGCACATGAACTAACTGTATTAACCGTCTGTGTTGTAATTTCTCATTGCAAACAGTTCACCGAGTCGGCTATTTGCCACGTATCACACACATCGTGTTAAGTTGAACCATTTCTGTTGCGTTCGCTAATCGAAAACAGTTCGTCCGAGTGAACCGTATGCCCTATATCACACACACCTTGATGTGGCTAACCGTTTATGTTGCACTCCCTAATAGCAAATGGTTCATCGGAGCGAACTTTATGCCGTGTATCGCACACACATTGATATGGCTGCCCGTTTCTGTTATTCTGCCTCATCGCAAATAGTTCGAACGGGTTAACCGTGTGGCCTGAATCGCACATGCAACTAAATTCTGAACCGTGTTTGATGCATCCTCCATCGCAAACGTTTTGCACCTTTTTGACGGGTTTTTTACACCACCGTTTGCGATTATGGCATCGCACAGAGTTTCATCAAAGGTTCTCTGATCGTAGTGTCGCGTTAGCAGCATCCTGCAGTAGTGGTATACAATAACAGAATGCACCCCACAACTATTGAACATCGCATTGCAGAATTGAACAAAACAATTAACTAAACACCACAACACAAATGAACCAAACGTTAACTGAGCACCACATTGCACAATGTATAACCAAACCAAGCATGCTTGACAACTTGGAAATATAGCAATTGTATTCGTTTCTCATGTATTTTGTAAAGATAAATTCGATTTATTTCTCACATGGAAGACAATACAAAATTGCAGCCTGAAGAATTGAACATCACATTTGCATAATTGAACCAAACAGTTAACTGAAGATGACAACTAATTAACAAAACAGTTAATAAGTGAGCACCACACTACACGACATATAGAACATATACACTAGAGCAACAGATTGCATGGTAAAATTAGATAGCACAATTCACAAGAATTTGTGAAGGAAAGGCAGGAGCAGCACACGCAACGGGTAAACCGAGCATGCTTAACCGGCGTAGCTAGCAAATGGCAAGGTGCTCCTCCAAGATCTGGGGGTCGACACGAATGGCAGCCATCGCGACCTCATCCGCGCGTGCGGCCGCGATTTGCTTCTCCGCTGCCAAATGCTCCTTGAGATCCTGGCTATACTGCGTGCACCATGGCTTAGGGCGGCCCTTATTTGGTGGAGGGGCCGGTGATTTGGGTGGAAGGTGTCGCGCTCGCGCCGGCGGTCGGGGCATGTGGGATGTGGAAGGAGGAGGAGGATGGGGGTCGGGTGTGGATTACCTGCCTGGATAGATGAAGCTGAGCAGCGTGAAGGAGGGTCGCCGACGAGGAGGCGGCGGTGCTGCAAGCAAGGAGTGAAGGTTTCAACTTGGAAAGGAAGGCGGAAACATGAGAAATGTGTCTTTTGATGGGGGGAGGGGGCGGGGAGGTATATATTTCCACGGAAGCCGAAAATTTGGAATCGCTTCAGCGAAAAAACTGGCGCGCAAAGTGTCATCAGACACGGTCCCTTATTCAGAACTGTGTACGATATGTGAACATCACAAACGATTCAGATAGCTTAACCCGTGTGTGTTGAGTTTGAACATCAAAAATTTGGTTCGGATTTCCCTGGTAACAGTGGTCATCCACGTCATTGCATAATTTGGGTACACAAAGGAGACTACAGCACACCCACACTTCTTAATCGAGCAAGTTTAGCAATTAAACAGAGCTAGCTGACCTAAACATTACTCTAACAAATTAAAGACTGGCGCTCTTAATTAAACAAAACAAAGAGTACTACTACGGCTGGTGCTCGTCGATCTTCGCCGCCGCCTCCATGACCAGCTCGCGCCTGACGGTCTCCTGGGGAAGGGGCTCCGTGGCATCCATCACACGATACTCGGCAAGCATCTCGCCATCCGCGTCCGCCATCTCTTTGGAAAAAGCCGCCACGAGCTGGGCGTGGGCGTACGCGATCTGGGATTGGATGGGCTCCATCGTCGCAAGTATGCGGCGGAGGAACGGACGGCTGCTCGAACGCTCTCGGCGATTGCCAGCTCTTCGGCCGTCGGTTACCAACCGTTGTCGGAGAAGCTTCGTTCGATTTGTGCGGTGACCACCAGGAGCTGGGCGTGGGCGGCCTCCATCAGGGCTAAGGCCGCCGCTGTGGAACGGATAGCTGCTGTGCCGCTCTCGCCAGATGTTATCCCCGAGCCAGATGTTGCTGCCGCCACCTGAGAAGCAACAACGGCCGTTTGGGCTGACATGGCCGCCCGGTCGCAGATTGCAGCCGTGCTCATGCACCTTGTTAGCATGCGCATGGCGGCTGCGGGCGCGCTCTCGCCAGAGTGAGCCACCGAAGTTGCCTATTTGGGGAGCGAGCTAGTGTGCTTGAGACGCCGGCTGTGGACTGTAGCCGATGCACCTTCTCGCGTAAGCCATAGGCGTACTATACACCGACGATGCTCCAGGATATTTTGTGCTGCATCTCACACGATTGGTGATAATCAACTGTGTAAGATCTACTTGATTTTTCATCTTGATTTTAATTACATAATGGGGTCACAGCGGCAATGGACGGTGTTTGAATTGCTAGACCTTTTATCTGGAGTGAACATGCAACTATATGTGTCTCGTAAAAGAATTGTAATTATTCAGGGTTTGTTTGAACATTTTATACATTAAATTGGTTTTCTAGCCAGTTCAGGTTCATAATTCAAAATTAAACTACATGCACATGCTCTGGTGCACCAACATGGGTTGTAAAATCATATATGTGTCTATGGGTCTATGCTTATGTCACATGCAAGAAATGGGGATGAAATTTGAACACCACGGCATCGTGGCTCTCCGGCAAACGTCGACGTACTTGCTTTTGTAATTCTAGTAAATCCAAAATTTGTCTGAAATTCATGAAAATTGGCATGCTATCATGGAGCGGCATCAACATGCCATGGTAAAAATTTGTCCCATTTGGGGCAGATTTGGGTATAAGCTTCTCGTAGACCAGAGCTTCTCACAACAAGTTTGATGGTTTCGGTAGGGAACGTTTCACCTTTCTGGACGAAACGATAATCGTTGCCTCTTCTCAATTTCAAATTTTTTCCTAGTTTCAACATAGAACAACAGGAGTTTTGTGTCAATTTTTGTGATTTTTCGGGGTTCGCTTGGACATTTTTATACATTAACTGAGTTTTCTATGCATTCATGTGCATAATTCAAATTTGAACTACAGGCACATGCTCTAATGCATATAAATTATTTGAAAAATCAAATATGTGTCCTTGGTTGCCTGCTTAGGTCCCATGCAAGAAATGAGGTACCAGGTTTTTAAATTCTAGTAAATCCAAAACTCGTCTGAAATTCATGAAACTTGGCATGCTATCATGGAGCGGCATCAACATGCCGTGGTAAATTTTTTGTCCCATTTGGGCAGGTTTGGGTATATGCTTCTCATAAACCAGAGCTTCTCAAAACAAGCATGATGGTTTCGGTAGGGAGCGTCCCACCTTTGGGGTCCATTGCCTCTTATTGCTTTCAAAAAAATTCTCGTGTCAACATAGAACAACAACAAGAGTGTTGTGTCAATTTTTGTGATTTTTTGGGGTTCGTTTTGACATTTGAGTTATCAATGCATTTATGTGCATAATTATAATTTGAACTACATGCACATGCTCCAGTGCATATAAATTGGTTGAAAAATCAAATCTGTGTCCTTGGGTGCATGCTTAGGTCCCATGCAAGAAACGGTAATGCATTTCAAACACTAGGGCACCGTTGAATGCCGGCAAAATATTGAGATGCCTGGTTTTTAAATTCTAGAAAATCCAAAACTCGTCTGAAATTCATGAAACTTGGCATGCTATCATGGTGCGGCATCAACATGTCGTGGTAAAAATTTTGTCCCATTTGGGGCAGGTTTGGGTATATGCTTCTCACAAACCAGAGCTTCTCACAACAAGCATGATGGTTTCGGTAGGGAACGTCCCACCTTTGGAGACGAAACGATATCCATTGCCTCTTATTGCTTCCAAAAATTTTCTCGTGTCAACATAGAACAACAGGAGTGTTGTGTCAATTTTTGTGATTTCACGGGGTTTGTTTGGACATTTTTATGCATTAACTTAGTTTTCAATGCATTTATGTGCATAATTAAAATTTGAACTACATGCACATGCTCCAGTGCATATAAATTGGGTGAAAATTCAAATTTGTGTCCTTGGGTGCATGCTTAGGTCCTATGCAAGAAATGGTAATGAATTTCAAACACCAGGGCACCGTTCATTGCCGGCAAAACATTGAGATGCCTCGTTTTTAAATTCTAGTAAATCCAAAACTCATCTGAAATTCATGAAACTTGGCATGCTATCATGGAGCAGCATCAACATGCCGTGGTAAAAATTTTGACCCATTTGGGGCAGGTTTGTGTATATGCTTCTCACAAACCAGAGCTTCTCACAACAAGCATAATGGTTTCGATAGGGAACGTCCCACCTTTGGGGACGAAACGATATCCATTGCCTCTTATTGTTTCCAAAAAAATTCTCGTGTCAACATAGAACAATAGGAGTGTTGTGTCAATTTTTGTGATTTTTCGGGGTTCGTTTGGACATTTTTATGCATGAACTTAGTTTTCAATGCATTTATGTGCATAATTCAAATTTGAACTACATGCACATGCTCTAGTGCATATAAATTGGTTGAAAAATCAAATATGTGTCCTTGGGTGCATGCTTAGGTCCCATGCAAGAAATGGTAATGAATTTCAAACACGAGGGCACTGTTCATTGCCGGAAAAACATTGAGATGCCTGGTTTTTAAATTCTAGTAAATCCAAAACTCGTCTAAAATTCATGAAACTTGGCATGCTATCATGGAATGGCACCCGACATGCTGTGGTATTTTTCGTGTCCATTTTGAGAGAAGGCGCACTCGAATAATGACAGCCAACAAAGGCATTTTGAAAAAATAGCTGCCACTTTAATATCTCAAATGTTTGTATAATTCAAACTGTGTGCGTTCTGCTAACCATTCACGTGACGCCATGTGTCTTGGTTTTAATGGCTGTAGTAGGTGCCGTGCGGACAGCTGCTTGACCTTGATTGAACAAGAGGCGTGCGAGCTGTCCTCCAATGTGTAGGCTCACCGGGAAGCGTGCAAGCTGTATGCTGCGCATGCTCACTGGGAAGCGAACCCTTTGAGTTCCATGGCCGCCCGCCTTCCTCTCCGTGCGCGCGCCCCCCTCAGCGACATGGGACGGCACCGTCGAACGCTACCTCTCAGCGCCGCCAGCTGCCGTCCTCCCGCGCCCCGCCCGTCGACCCCGGGACGACATGATGCAAAGTGAGAGCAGGATTTGTGCATCTCTTCAACGCAAACGGTTCTTTTGGATGACCCGTGTGCAACCACTTACAAACAATTTGGTGCGATTTGCATGTATCATATTGGGTATGTTGCCATTTGTCAAACTGGAAAGATTGACATTTGTTGATCTAGTAACATTGCCATTTGTCAACCTTATAACACTGCGATTTGTCAAAATATAAAGCTAAAAATCACTAGCAGTATCTAATTTTTGCAACTAAAATTCAGTAATTAAGCATAGATTTAATTCATAGATTAAGCAGTCGTTCTTAATTTATAGAAATAGTTTAACTCGACAGCTGAACCGACCAAACTTTTCCCCAATTGTTGCCAACCAATTACTGAAATAGCTAGTTCAACTATATATACTAGCTAATTTTAAGTACGTTGTACAGTTCCACCACATCTACAGTCAGATGAACTGAACAAAATAGACCCTAAATACTACTACTACTGCGAAGGAGCTTTGTACTACTTCCGGTTCCAGCTGCTTCTCCTCTGCCGAGCGTGCTTAGTTAGAGGCAGAGGAGGAGGAGCCTACCGACGAGCTGGGCAACCCCAATACGGTGCCTGCCGCTGTTGCAGCTTCAGTGATGCTCACCTCGAACGCCCTCTGCCGCTCCAGACGACCCCTCTCGAAGCGGTGGTTCTCCTTGTAGATCTCCTGATTCCTCGCCTCTGAGGCGGCGTGTGCCGCGGCCACGGCAGCGGTAAGTCTCTTTGCGTGCTCGAGGAGGCGCTCCTCCTGCTCCCGTAGGAACTCGGTGCAGCGCGCAAGGTCGCTGACACACGTGTGGGTATCCACCTCCGTCTCCCACCTTCAAGCGGTGGTGGCGGAGCAGGTGATGACCTCGGCGGTTGACGGTGGGCTGGCGGCCACGGCGGCCAATGATGGGGTGGCGGCCACGACCACCACCTCCCGCCTTCGGGCCGCGGTGGCGGAGCGGGTGATGGCCACGGTGGCCGACAGTGGGGTGGCGGCCACGACGGCCATCTCCCGCCTTCGGGCCGCGGCGGCGGAGCGGGCGATGGCCCTGGCTTTCAACGGTGGTGTGGCGGCAACGGCGGCCGACAACAGCTGCCGACAGGCACCGGCGGCGGAGCGTGTGGTGGGTGTTCCGCGCACACCCAACAGGGATGCCACGCGACTACACTACGCCGGGGACTACGCCGCCGCCGCGGTGTAGCCTCCCAGCTGGAGCTGTCCTCTGATGACGACGGAGTGGCTGAGCGACGACGGACCGGTGACATCGGCGATTGTGTGAGAAGCATATGAGATAAGCTACAGGTAGGGAGGGGAAAATGCGATGCAGGACTCGCCGACCGTGAGGGTTTTTATAGCAGGCCGGTAAGCATTGGGATTTTGGGGGATTTCACCGAGTCGGGCGGGAAGCTTGCGCGGGAACATGCGAGGTTGCACGGGAACGGGCTCATCGACGATCCATTGGCGCCACCGTTTGGCCAAAAGAACGCCTCCGCGCGCTGCGCAAGCTTGCGCTGTAAGCCGTCTGCGGCAGCGGGGTGACAAGACGTGCGAGAGGAGGACGAAAGGCCACGTACACACACGGATAATAAAAAACGTTTGCGATTTAATTACCTACTATACCCCGTCCTGGTTTATAAGTATGATTTAACTAATAAAATATGAATGCATGTCGCCAAAGATTATATAGTTGGATTCGTATTTGAACATAGTTTCCAATTATATAATTTTTATAACATGCATTAATATTTTGTTGATTAAATTTGAGGGCAAAGTATGGCACATAATATAAATTAAAGGGGACTATAGACTAGACGGAGGTGGTAGCACATAGTCGCTCTCTACGCAGCGACGCAACTGTCGGCCAGCTTGTAGGCGACCATTACCTGCGTGTTCAACTGCTCTATGCGTGTGGTTGCCTGCGGTTCAGGCGGCCGCGGCACTCTGCTCGCGTCCTACCGCGCGCGCTCTGCTCTCGCGTCCCTTCGGGTGGTTTGCCCTCATCCCTCCATGCGCGCTGCCAGTGTTTGGGGCCGGCGCACGATCACTCACGTTCGTGTGCATGCGGTTGCGCCGGGGGCGGCGCGACGATGCAGTTACCCGCTGCAAAAACTGCCATGCGGATGCCCAGAAAATCCAGGCCGCCCGTCCCCCATTTATTCCTGCGGCCATTTACCTTATATCTCTCGCGTCACACGACACAATAAGCGTACCCACGATGACACATACAGAGAGGACATCCAGCGGTTCCAATGGCGCTCCTGGCTCCAATGGCGCTCGGAGCGGCCGACGACAACAACGGCGGGCAGTTCACCACGCATCACGTAGTGGACACCCGCGTGAGGGGGAAGGCCCTCTCGGTGGCGTACACAAACTATCCGGTCTCAGTGGAGAGCTCCATCCAAACTATGGAGCTGTTCCTTGCCAAGGATAAGTACCGAGTGGTCGGCTTCGACCTCGAGTACACCATTGGTCGTGCCGGGCATGATCAGAAGGTTGTCTTCGCCCAGTTGTGCGTGCGACATGACGTCCTCGTCTACCACTACCACCTTGCCACAAGGCCTTGCGAGCGTTTCTCCAGGTTTATCAACAGCTCCGACTACAGTTTCACTATGGTGGACACCACCAACGATCTAAAAGCGCTCAAGGTTCCGCCCTTGAAATGCCCGAATCTTGTCAACATCCAGCACCACTACAAGGTCTGGGGGAGCGACAACAACAAACTGAACTCCCTGGTTGACCTCACCTCAGCCATCATCGACCCCTACTACACGAAGATGAAGGAAGAGAGCAAGAAGGACAAGAACGCCTGGCACAGTGTTTGGCATGAGAGACTGGATGAAGAACATGTCAAGTACGCGGCCAACGACGCGTACACAAGCTATGAGATGTACAAGCAGATCGTTGGCATGAGGAACTGTCTTCTTCCTGCCCCAGACGATGGATCAAGCAACATAGCAGTGGCGGGAGCGTCACAAGAAGTAGATGACTACACGATTGTTTCTCCTACTTTAGAATGCATGCAGTTGTTGATTGAGGTGTGTGCAAATGATCTATATAGTCACTTATGTAATTGGATGTTTATTTCAGTTATATATATACATGTTATTCTACTGTAGACATAGCAAATCACACGGCTTATTAGCAGCAATCGTCTGTGTTATTATTGGTCTTCGCACACATTTCTGATTACGGACCTATTTGTCGTGTATCACACACATCTTGTTCAGTTCAACCGTTTCCATTGTGTTGCCTAATCACACACAGTTCATCCTAGTGAACCGTATGCTGTATATTGCAGACGCCTTCATCTGGCTGCCCGTTTCTTTTGTTCCTCCTCATCCCGAACATTTAATTGAACTGAACCGTATGCCCTGCATCGCACATGCAACTAAAATCTGAACCGTGTTTGATGCATCCGTCATCGCAAATGTTTTGCACCTTTTTTGACTGATTTTTTACACCACCGTTTGTGATTATGGCATCGCACACAGTTTCGTCGAAGGGTCTCTGATCGTAGTGTCGTGTTTGGCCCATCCTGAAGTAGTGCATGTGCTCGTCCAGAGACACAAAATTGTCACCGGGATCCCCAAACAGTTGTTTATAATAATTAAAGATATACAATTTTAGGTTCTCGTGTCCTACAGTTGTACCGTCATCCTGCTCAAGCTGGAAATTTTTCTTCTTTTTGTGTTTTCCATTTGCAATCATATGGAAAAACTGGGTATTGTCGTCCCCTTGGACGATCTGCCGCACTTTAGCTCTAAGTGCCCATTTCATCTGTTCTTTTCTGAGAAGCTCTCACAATCTCTACTCAGCCTCCGTTTTAGATGCCCGTTCATCTACATATAATAAAATGGATTCGGCCTTTAGATCAAGTTCATTTATAAGGTGTATAAACCTATCCTTTTCAACCTTATAAATTCTGCTTTCATTTTAGCCCAGTTCCTCAGGAACTGCCTCAGGTGCCTAATCTTATTTTTGCATCGCTCAGTATTCGACCTCCCTCCTAGGGCCTTAGCCCATTCCGGGCAATTAGATCAATGAAGCCCTTTCTGTCAAACCATGCTAGTTCGAAAGAAAAGACTTTCTTATTTCCCGCATGTGTCGCTTCCCCAAAGTCAACAAGCCGCAGGGTGTGATTGGAAATTCCTCTCTGTAAAGCTTGTACTGTCACCAAAGGAAACTGTTGTTCCATTCAATACTGGTGAGAACTTGATCCAACTTCTCATAAGTTGGATTCGGTAGTGTGTTTGCCCAAGTAAACTTTCTGCCTGAGAGTTCTATCTCTCTCAGGTCTAGACTTTTGATGACAGTTTTAAACATGAATGATCATCTCCCATCAAAGTTATTGTTATTCTTTTCGTCTCTCCTCCTAATAATGTTAAAATCACCACCAACCAGGACTAGTAATCTCTCATCCCCACAAAGACACAGAAGGTCTGCTAGGAAGTCCAGCTTTAGCTATGGTTGAGCGGCTCCATATACTACAACTAGGGCTCATTGGAACCCATCAACCTTCGAGCGGGTTTTGTGATTCGGGAAATATAAATATTCTGATTTATGTGGACTCACGACAGCATTTTTCCAATCAATTAACAGCGACAGTTGATACGTCTCCGTCGTATCTACTTTTCCGAACGCTTTTCCTCTTGTTTTGGACTCTAATTTGCATGATTTGAATGAAACTAACCCGGACTGACGCTGTTTTTAGCAGAACTACCATGGTGTTGTTTTTTGTGCAGAAATAAAATTTCTCAGATTGGAATGAAACTTTGTGTGGATTTTTTATATAATAAAAGAAAATTACTTGAGCCAAGAACCACCGGAGGGGGGCTCTAGGTGAGCACAACCCACCAGGGCGTGCCTCCCCCCCTTCAGGCGCGCCCAGGTAGGTTGTGCCCACCTGGTGGCCCCGCAGAGCCTGAATCCAACTCCATAAATACCTATTTTTCCAAAAAATGGGGGAGGAAGAATTATCTCATTTCTCGATACGGTGCCGCCGCTACCTCCTGTTCTTCATTGGGAGGCCAGATCTGGAGTCCGTTTTGGGCTCCGAAGAGGGGGATCTTCGATCTTCATCATTACCAACCCTCCTTCATCGCCAATTCCATGATGCTCCCCACTGTGAGTGATTAATTCCTTCGTAGGCTCGCTGGTCGGTGAGGAGTTGGATGAGATTCATCATGTAATCGAGTTATTTTTGTTAGGGCCTGATCCCTAGTATCCACTATGTTCTGAGATTGATGTTGATATGACTTTGCCATGATTAATGCTTGTCACTTTGGGCCCGGGTGCCATGATTTCAGATCTGAACCGTTTATGTTATTACCATTATATCTATGTTCTAGATCCGATCTTGCAAGTTATATTTTCCTCTTAAGTGTTATGATCCGTAAACCCCGGAGTGACAGTATTCGGGATACTTTCCGATGATGACCGTAGTTTGAGGAGTTCATGTATTCACTATGTGTTAATGCTTTGTTCCGGTTCTCTATTAAAAGAAGGCCTTAATATCCCTTTGTTTCCATATGGACCCCGCTGCCACGGGAGGGTAGGACAAAAGATGTCATGCAAGTTCTTTCCATAAGCACGTATGACTATTTACGGAATACATGCCTACATTGTATTTATGAACTGGAGCTAGTGCCGTATCGCCCTAGGTTATGACTGTTATATGATGAATATCATCCAACGAATACAACGATCCAATGCCTACGAATTTCTCTTATATTGTTATTGCTAAGTTACTACTGCTATTTTTATTGTTACACTTGCTACAAAAATCATTGCTATCACTATTACCGTTACTATTGTTGTTGCTACTACTATCAAAACTATCATACTACTTTGCTACTGATCACTTTGCTGGAGATAATTAATCTCCAGGTGTCGTTGAATTGACAACTCAGCTGCTAATACTTGCAAACATTCTTTGGCTCCCCTTGTGTCGAATCAATAAATTTGGGTTGAATACTCTACCCTTGAAAACTGTTGCGATCGCCTATACATGTGGGTTATTAAGACATTTTTCTGACGTCGTTGCCGTGGAGCATAGATATATTTGTTGAGTCACTGATTATTATCAATTTATCACAATGAAGATTCCTTCATAATTCTGTTTATGCCATGCTCAGTTTTTTTGCCAAGTTTGAATCCCTTTGTGAAACTTGCTACGTTTATATGGGTGCCATCATATCTTCTGTGACTTTTTTGCTCGTGATCAGTAAGGGACTTTTGTTTTATGCAATTAGTATATTCATGCCATGCCTTTTTTTGCTATGATATATTCTTGTGGCATGTTATTTTATTGCTCTAAACATTGCAATCTGATGTTATTTCTGTCATGTCCAGTGATTTTCTGCCAAGTCTGTGAATCTGTTATTAATTGCAATCTTGCCATGTCTTTTTGAGCATGTTCTCGTGGTTTCTGCAGATAGCTCAGTGTTCATGTTTTGTAATGCTTTACCTGTACATCATGCTCATGCCTTTTTTCATGTTGAGGTGCTGTAGCATATTTTAACGATGCTTGCAAGATGCCTAGTTGCTGTTTTGGACAGATTGTTGCTATATCTTGTTTGGAGTGTATGTGTTGCACCGTTGCTCCGTTTTGAGCATGCTCTATATGAAACTTGCTTAGTTTTGCATGTAGTTTCATATTATCATGTTGCATCCTTGTTTTGAGGTATTTTCTTGATGTTTGGATGCATTTTGCATCAATGCCATGTTTAACTTGTTTTGCTCATATCTTCTAGGCCGTAGCTTCGAACTAAATGATCTTTATATGTAACTTGACTAGAATTTCGTGTAGATCATCATGGTGCATCTTTACTTGCTGTTTAACAACTTGAAAATAAGGTTTATTCAGATCTGGGCTAATTTCGAAATTTGCATATGGGGATTCACCGGAATTGTTATAGGTTGTTTCCGACCTCATTTAAACTTGCTTTGATGTGTTGTTCTTGTATGCATCATCTCTTGCCATGAGTAGCTTCATGTAGCCGTGTCATGCATCATACTTGGTTGAGCATCATGCCTTGTTATGTGTTGTGTGTTTACCTTGTTGTTTGCTTCTTTCCGGTTGTGCTCCTTCTCATTAGTTCCAGTTTCGTTGCGATCGTGAGGATTCGTTCGTCTTCGTGGCTTCATCTTCTTCATGGACTCGTTCTTCTTCCTAGCGGGATTTCTGGCAACATGACCGTCACCTTGCATCTCATTACTATCATTTCTATGCTAGTTGCTTCGTTCTATCGCTATGCTGCGCCACCTATCACTTGCTCTTCAAGCCTCCCAAATTGCCATGAAACCACCTCTAACCTTTGTCACCCTTCCTAGCAAACCATTGTTTGGCTATGTTAACGCTTTTTGCTCAGGCCCTCTTATAGCGATGTTAGTTGCAGATGAAGATGAAGTTTGCTCCATGTTGGATTATGTTTATGTTGGGATATCACAATATCTCTTATTTAATTAATGCATCTATATACTTGGTAAAGGGTGGAAGGCTCGGCCTTATGCCTGGTGTTTTGTTCCACTCTTGCCGCCCTAGTTTCCGTCATACCGGTGTTATGTTCCTTGATTTTGCGTTCCTAACGCGGTTGGGTGTTATGGGGACCCCTTGATAGTTCGCTTTGAATAAAACTCCTCCAGCAAGGCCCAACCTTGGTTTTACCATTTTCCTATCACCTATTTCTTTTCCCTTGGGAGTCGCGCTCCCGAGGGTCATCTTTATTTTAACCCCCTAGGCCAGTGCTTCTCTAAGTGTTGGTCCGAACTGAGTAGACCGCGGGGCCCCCTCGTGGAAACTCGAGGTCTGGTTTTACTCGTAGGATGTCACATCCGGTGTTCCCCTGAAAACGAGATATGTGCAACTCCTATCGGGACTGTCGGCACATCGGGCGGTTTTACTGGTCTTGTTTTACCATTGTCGAAATGTCTTGTAAACCGGGATTCCGAGACTGATCGGGTCTTCCCGGGAGAAGGAATATCCTTCGTTGACCGTGAGAGCTTATAATGGGCTAAGTTGGGACACCCCTGCAGGGTATAAACTTTCGAGAGCCGTGCCCACGGTTGTGTGGCAGATGGGAATTTGTTAATGTCCGGTTGTAGAGAACTGGACGCTCGACTTAAATAAAACCCATCAACCGCGTGTGTAGCCGTGATGTTCTCTTCTCGGCGGAGTCCGGGAAGTGAACACGGTTTCTGGGTTATGTTTGACATAAGTAGGAGTTCAGGATCACTTCTTGATCATTGCTAGTTTCACGACCGTTCCGTTGCTTCTCTTCTCGCTCTTATTTGCGTATGTTAGCCACCATCATTGCTTAGTCGTTGCTACAACCTCACCACTTATCCTTTTCCATACCCATTAAGCTTTGCTAGTCTTGATACCCATGGTAATGGGATTGCTGAGTCCTCGTGGCTCACAGATTACTACAACATCAGTTGCAGGAACAGGTTATGCGATGATCATGACGCGAGAGCGATTTTGCTTGTTTTGGAGTTCTTCTTCTGCTTCTTCTTCGATCAGGGGAAAGGTTCCAGGTCGGCAGCCTGGACTAGCAGGGTGGATGTCGTTTGAGCTTCTGTTTATGTTTCATCCATAGTCGGATGTTGTTCTCATGTATATTGAAATAGTCTTGCGGCGTGACAAGTTGGTATCAGAGCCTCGACCGACCATAGGAGCCCCTTGATTGATTGTAGTTGGCCGTTGTTGAGTCTAGAAAAAACTATTTCTGAGTCTAGTTATATCGGAGAGTAGGAATTCTTTTTACTCCTCAGCCCCTTCGTCACTCTGGTGAGAAATCTTGACGTAGGTGTTTTGAACTACTTATCTTCCCCTTCAAATTTTTCTTTAGGATCACGCGGTTAGTTTTTTCGTTCGTTGTCCATTCTCTTTTCAATCCGACGCATTTCTCTTCGAGTGGTTTCGATCCTTGTCATCTTTTGCAAGATCAATCCTCAGCTCTTTTCAATTGATGTTGTTTCCCTGTCTGAAGTTGTCCTTGTTTTTCCCACCCGCCCACCCATCTCCTTTTCGGAACCGGAGTCCGAAATCGAGTATCCATCCTACTCGTGCGAAGCTTTTGCATTTTCTCCTCAATCATTTCAACCGGCGCTTCTCTATTCAATTATTCGTTGTTACAGTTGCCTGTGTTTTTCCCGCCCTCCCATCCCCTTTTATTCCCGGAGTCTGAGCCTCTATTCGAGCATCAATTTCATTCGTGCGGAGTATCTTCATTTTTTCCTCAATTGTATCAACCGGTGAATTCTCGCCTAGTTAATCAATGTTCGTCTCATTTCCTTTTCCGGTGGATCCAATTCAAGTTTTCGGTGTTGATCGTATTCTTTTCCTTGACCAAAGTGTTTTCCCCTTGCTCGTTCCTCCTTTCGCCATCCTATTATCCCGGAGTGTTGAAGACATCTCAGAAGATTCGTGTTTGCATCCATCTAATTCGAGGTTGTCACCTCATTCAAATCATTCAATCGTTCCAGTGCATCATTTCTCATTCGACTATCCTTTTCCAACGGTGTTTCTTTTCAGTGGGCCCTAACCCACAGGTCTTTCCCAGGATCTTACCTGACTCTTCTAATTTTCCCGGAGTTATTCTCAAACTCTTTTCCAAGTTGACGTAAGAATGAATTTCATCAGTTAGATGCCTTTCCAAGATCGATTTCAAAATATTTTCATTGTTGGCTCAACCTCGTCGCTTTTCATTCTCCCGGAGTATTTCAACAATTTTGGTGTTATTTCTCGTCGTCATTCTCAACATTTGAAGACTGAAGTAGAATTTCTCTTAAATCTTGTCCGTTCTCCCAGAAATTCGCGGTGCTAGCTCGATGGTTATCCTATTAAATTGTTACAAGTCGTGCAATTATTTTCACCCATCCGGAGTATTTCAGGAGTTGTTTTCCGTCTCAATTATCCGGAGGCCTCCATTTCGGAATATTTCTTCGTTCTATGTTTTCAAATCCGTTCTCCGATTATTCTATATTCATGCGTTTTCGTTCGTCTCCATATTCTTCCGGTGCTTTGCTCTTTAATCAGTTTGCGATCTCTTCGTTCTCTTTTCTCTAGATTCCCTCAAGTATCTTCGTGCTTTTCTAATTCTTTCCGGTGATTCATTCTCTTCTAGTCATTCGTTTCAATTCCTACGGTGGCTCGTTCAAGATTCTTTCTGTTGTTATCATATCAATTCATTCGTTCTTTCCAGCCCTACCGGTGGTTCACGAAGACTTTCTCAAGTTTTGCGCTATATCCCCCCTTAATCTTTCCAACGAGAATAAGTAGTATGCAAATCCATTGTTTCTCATCAGTTTAATTGGTGGAGCATAAGCATAACGTAATCCTTATTCTTCTTTCTTCAAGTGGTTTTATCTCTTCTTTTCGGAGATTGTTCATCTTATCACATTCTCGGTTCAAAGTGTTTTCATCTTTTCTTTTCCGGAGTTCTAAGCTTCTCGCCGATTTCGTCGCGAACGTCCATCCAAATCATCGCAACGCTCTAATCTTATCCCTTTCATCCTTCAATTTTATCTCGTCATTCTTTTGTTACCGGAGTTCATCACGGTGGCTCGTCATGATTTAATTCATTCTTCATGTGTTCATCAAGATTCTTGTAAGCGTAGCTCAAGTATCTTCTTCTTGCTTCTCAAAGTGCAATTAATTCTTCATATTCTTCTGAAGTGGAGTTTTGCATTTCCTCGTTCTTCTCACCTTTTCAATCTTTTCCGCTAGTGGTAGGTTACCACCTCATAATTTTGAGATGTTATCCATAAGTCCACAACAAGCTTATTCTTTTGTTGTTGAATTTCCAACAACTTCGTTCAATGTTTTCTTCTAAGGATGCTCTCTATTGCATTCATGGTAGAAGTTGTCATCTTCTTCCCCGTTCTTCTCATTCCACTCTTTCAAGTCTTCCGGAGGTTTTCTGTTGTTCCTCAAGTCAAGTATCGTTCCATTTCTCAAGTTCATGTTCTATTCTTTCCTTGTTCAGCCGGAGTGCTGCATAAATTCCTTCGTTATTATTCCTTTTCTATCTTGTCCTAACCGCAGTGGTTCCAAATTCAACCTTATTCCTTGAGCTTTTGCTTCTTGTCTCATTCAACATCCCTCTTTCCTACTCGAGTGTTTTTGACTTTGTTCATCCTCATTGTTTTGTTCTTATTTCACCTCATCCCTTTTTCCTTCCGTCTCGGTCCTAAGATCTCGGGACGATATCTCTTGTTAGTGGAGGAGTGTTGTAACGCCCCGGATTCAATGCGCCAGGTGTCATCCAGTTATTCGCCGTGCTGCCATGTCATTTTCTTGCGTGTTGCATTTTGCCATGTCATCATCTGCATTGCATCATCATGTTTTCAAAACTTGCATCCGGTCCTTTTCCCCGTTGTCCGTTTCGCGATCCGACACTCTCCCTCGCGCCCGTCGCCCCTCTCAGACCTTGTTTCGTGAGCGGGAGAAAAACGTTCTCGGAATGGGCCGAAATTTGCCGAGTGGCCTTGGTATAGCACCGACAGATCGCCCGTCAAATTTCGTCCCATTTGGAGGTCGTTTGATGCCCCAACGGTTAACCGCGTAGCCCGAAACCCCTCTCGCTTTGCAGCCCAGCACCCCTCCACCACAGCCCACTAACCCAGCAAAACCCCCTCCATGCTCCCGGTCGTTCGATCACGATCGTGTGGGCAAAAACCGCACCCTATTTGGACTCTCCTAGCTCCCTCTACCTATATATATGTGCCCCTCCCCGAAATTTTCGGGCAGACGAACCCTAGCCCTCTCCCTCCTCGCGCTGCCGGACATGTCCGCGCCGTCACCGGACGCGTCCACCGCCACCAGCCACGTTGCCCGGCCAATCCCGGGGCGACACGTCATCGCCACCATCGCCCGCAACCAACCAGCGCCCTCCACGTCACCCCGCAGCCTCCCTCCGCTGCCGCAAGCCCGCGGGGCCCGGATCCGGCCCTCCGGGCCCGGTCACCGCCGCCCGCGTGCCCCGGCTCCCGCGCCGGCGCCCGCTCGCCGCCGGGCGAGCCCGCGCCCCTCCGCCTCCAGCGCCGCCGTCCCCGTCAGCCCCGCGCCCTCCGCTGACCGCCGCCTCCGCCACCCCCCCCCCCCCCCCCCCCGTCGCCGGCCGTCGTCCCGGCCGGATCCGTCGCCGGTCGCCTCCGGCCACCGCTCGCCGTCGCCGTCTCCGGCCGGATCCGGCGAGATCCGGCCCGGAACCGCAGGGTGGACGAGATCCACCAGGAGCCCATCCGAACGGCATCCCCGCGCCCGGATCCCTCCGTCCCGGATTCACCTCGTCCCGTTGACTTTTCCCGGAAAGTTTTCAACATTTTGTTGCCATGTTCATTGCATCACATCTCCATGACCATATCTCCGATTCATGCATATGATATATCAAAATGTTCATTGTGAGATTCTCTTTATTTTGTTCTATTGTGCCATGCTTGTTTTAATTCATCTTGATGCCCTAATCATCGTTGAAAGTGTGCTATATGATGTTATCTGCTGTCTATTAATAGAACTTGATGATTTGTCTTTTTCATTGCATTTTGTGTGTGCATCCTATGAGCTTGATGTCTACATGAATTTTGTACTTCATCATGCCATCTTTATAGTGGTGCTTGTCTTGTATTTTTGTGATCTATGTGGTTACTAGCACAAGCATGCAAAGTAGCCTCCATGATGTTGCTGATTTCGGTGACAGCCATTTCTGCCAAGTCTGTAGCTGTATCATTGTGATGCCATGTTAACCTACTTCTACCATGAGTTCCATGCATAATCTGGAGATGTTCACTCAGGATGTTTTGTTATACATGTTATGCTCTATCCATCTATGCCCTCGGTTGTATCTATAGCCTGCTGTATCTTGTTGCAAACTTGCTCTTAAATTGCTAAATAATGTTGTTGTCAGCCTGTTAACATGAAGTTCAGTTTTGACATTTGTTTTGCAAGTGATCCATGCACCCTATGAACTTGCTCTTGCCAAGCTTAGCTTCACATTTATGCCATCTTACTGTTGGATGCCTTCACATGCTATGAAACACTTTGTGATGAGTGATTTGAGCTCGCAAAGATTCCTTCATAATTCTGTTTATGCCATGCTCAGTTTTTTTGCCAAGTCTGAATCCCTTTGTGAAACTTGCTACGTTTATATGGGTGCCATCATATCTTCTGTGACTTTTTTGCTCGTGATCAGTAAGGGACTTTTGTTTTATGCAATTAGTAGATTCATGCCATGCCTTTTTTTGCTATGATATATTCTTGTGGCATGTTGTTTTATTGCTCTAAACATTGCAACCTGATGTTATTTCTGTCATGTCCAGTGATTTTCTGCCAAGTCTGTGAATTTGTTATTAATTGCAATCTTGCCATGTCTTTTTGAGCATGTTCTCGTGGTTTCTGCAGATAGCTCAGTGTTCATGTTTTGTAATGCTTTACCTGTACATCATGCTCATGCCATTTTTCATGTTGAGGTGCTGTAGCATATTTTCACGATGCTTGCAAGATGCCTAGTTGCTGTTTTGGATAGATTGTTGCTATATCTTGTTTGGAGTGTATGTGTTGCACCGTTGCTCCGTTTTGAGCATGCTCTATATGAAACTTGCTTAGTTTTGCATGTAGTTTCATATTATCATGTTGCATCCTTGTTTTGAGGTATTTTCTTGATGTTTGGATGCATTTTGCATTAATGCCATGTTTAACTTGTTTTGCTCATATCTTCTAGGCCGTAGCTCCGAACTAAATGATCTTTATATGTAACTTGACTAGAATTTCGTGTAGATCATCATGGTGCATCTTAACTTGCTGTTTAACAACTTGAACATAAGGTTTATTCAGATCTGGGCTAATTTCGAAATTTGCATATGGGGATTTACCGGAAATGTTATAGGTTGTTTCCGGCCTCATTTAAACTTGCTTTGATGTGTTGTTCTTGTATGCATCATCTCTTGCCATGAGTAGCTTCATGTAGCCGTGTCATGCATCATAGTTGGTTGAGCATCATGCCTTGTTATGTGTTTTGTGTTTACCTTGTTGTTTGCTTCTTTCCGGTTGTGCTCGTTCTCGTTAGTTCCTGTTTTGTTGCGATCGTGAGGATTCGTTCGTCTTCGTGGCTTCATCTTCTTCATGGACTCGTTCTTCTTCCTAGCGGGATTTCTGGCAAGATGACCGTCACCTTGCATCTCATTACTATCATTGCTATGCTAGTTGCTTCGTTCTATCGCTATGCTGCGCCACCTATCACTTGCTCTTCAAGCCTCCCAAATTACCATGAAACCACCTCTAACCTTTCTCACCCTTCCTAGCAAACCATTGTTTGGCTATGTTACCGCTTTTTGCTCAAGCCCTCTTGTAGCGTTGTTAGTTGCAGGTGAAGATGAAGTTTGCTCCATGTTGGATTATGTTTATGTTGGGATATCACAATATTTCTTATTTAATTAATGCATCTATATACTTGGTAAAGGGTGGAAGGCTCGGCCTTATGCCTGGTGTTTTGTTCCACTCTTGCCGCCCTAGTTTCCGTCATACCGGTGTTATGTTCCTTGATTTTGCGTTCCTAACGCGGTTGGGTGTTATGGGGACCCCTTGATAGTTCGCTTTGAATAAAACTCCTCCAGCAAGGCCCACCTTGGTTTTACCATTTTCCTATCACCTATTTCTTTTCCCTTGGGAGTCGCGCTCCCGAGGGGCATCTTTATTTTAACTCCCCCGGGCCAGTGCTTCTCTAAGTGTTGGTCCGAACTGAGTAGACTGCGGGGCCCCCTCATGGAAACTCGAGGTCTGGTTTTACTCGTAGGATGTCTCATCCGGTGTTGCCCTGAGAACGAGATATGTGCAGCTCCTATCGGGATTGTCGGCACATCGGGCGGTTTTGCTGGTCTAGTTTTACCATTGTCGAAATGTCTTGTAAACCGGGATTCTGAGACTGATCGGGTCTTCCCGGGAGAAGGAATATCCTTCGTTGACCGTGAGAGCTTATAATGGGCTAAGTTGGGACACCCCTGCAGGGTATAAACTTTCGAGAGCCGTGCCCGTGGTTGTGTGGCAAATGGGAATTTGTTAATGTCCAGTTGTAGAGAACTTGACACTCGACTTAAATAAAACGCATCAACCACGTGTGTAGCCGTGATGGTCTCTTCTCGGCTGAGTCCGGGAAGTGAACACGGTTTCTGGGTTATGTTTGACGTAAGTTGGAGTTTAGGATCACTTCTTGATCATTGCTAGTTTCACGACCGTTCCGTTGCTTCTCTTGTCGCTCTTCTCGCTCTTATTTGCGTATGTTAGCCACCATACATTGCTTAGTCGCTGCTGCAACCTCACCACTTATCCTTTTCCATACCCATTAAGCTTTGCTAGTCTTGATACCCATGGTAATGGGATTGCTGAGTCCTCGTGGCTCCAGATTACTACAACATCAGTTGCAGGTGCAGGTTATGCGATGATCATGACGCGAGAGCGATTTTGCTTGTTTTGGAGTTCTTCTTATGCTTCTTCTTCGATTAGGGGATAGGTTCCAGGTCGGCAGCCTGGGCTAGCAGGGTGGATGTCGTTTGAGCTTCTGTTTATGTTTCATCCGTAGTCGGATGTTGTTCTCATGTATATTGATGTATTCTTGCGGCATTTGTATGCCTTGTATGTATCCCCATCATTTATGTAATGTTGATGTAATGATATCCACCTTGCAAAAGCGTCTTCAAGATGCGCTTCTATCCTTGGTGGGACCTTCGAGTTCCTTTAGGATAGGGTCGCATCTTGGGCGTGACATTATTGATGATGCTACTTCTGCTATGGATAATGCTTATGATGATGCTAGTACCTTGCTTGATGATGGTGTGCCATGCACTAGGTAATTTTCTTGATGAACAAATTGCTACAGCCAAAGAGAATGAAATTACTGAAACTGATGAAATACCTGGATCTAAAAATCTTGAGACACCTATTAGACCTAGTCCTCCTAGATATGAATTGCCTAAGATACCGGAAGGTTATGTTATGAATTAGGAGATAACTAGAGACTTTCTTGCTTACAATGATAGAGATGATCTTAAGAAGTTACTATGCAAACGGAAAGAAAAATCTTTGAATGCTAGAATGAAATGTGATCCTAAGTTTGCTACTTCACCTATCTTTGTTGATGATAAGGATTATGAATTCTCTATCGACCCAGAGTTAATTACTTTGGTTGAATATGATCCTTTCCATGGTTATGAAACTGAAACTGTTGTGGCACACCTTACCAAGTTGAATGACATAGCCACCCTATTTGCTCATGATGAGAAAATTCGCTACTATTATATTCTCAAACTATTTATGTTCTCATTAAAGGGTGGTGCTAAGACTTGGTACAATACTCTTGCTCCTGGTTGTGTGTGTAGTCCCCAGGATATGATTTATTACTTCTCTAAAAAATATTTTCCTGCTCATAAGAAACAAGCTGCCTTACAGGAAATATTTAACTTTTTGCAAATTGAAGAAGAGAGTCTCCCACAAGCTTGGGGCAGGCTTCTCCAATTGTTGAATGCTTTGCTTGATCATCCTCTTAAGAAAAATGAAATACTTGATATCTTCTATAATGGACTAACCGATGCTTCTAGGGCTTCCTAGATAGTTGTGCTAGTTGTGTTTTCAGGGAACGAACTGTTGAAGAAGATGAAGAATTATTGAATAACACATTAAAAAATTATATGATTGGACTCTTCCTGAACCGCCACCTAAACCTACTCCGAAGAAGAGGGGTATCTTATATCTCAGTCCTGAAGATATGCAAGAGGCAAAGAAGTATGAAGGAAAAAGGTATTAAAGCTGACGATGTCAAAAATGTACCTCCTATTGAAGAAATATATGGGCTTGATACATCACAACCCAAGGTGGTAGAGGTAAAATCTTTAATTAAATTAAATGATAATGACAATCATTATAATATGCATCCTAGTCAACGCCTTTATGAGTTTGATAACTACATTAGAAAACAATATCACTTCGATGCAAATGTTATGAAACAATTGAAATACAATTCTGATATGATTGCTCGTTTGAGTGACTTGTTATTTAGAATCTCAAATGATGTTAGAGGTGTATGAAAACATGCCTCTATGGTTCAAACTCAACTGGAACAAGTTGCTAAATCTCAAAGAGAATTGCTTGATGAAATGAACAATAATGTAAATGACTTTGCTGTTAGAGTAGCAACTACATTTAACGCCCACGATGCGGCTATATCTCTCATGTATCGAGGCATGACTTAGAGGCATAACCGCATTGTAGGTTTTGTCGCAAGAAGGGTCATCTTCACACAATCCCATGTAATGAACAAGAATGGCATAAAGAGAGTTGGCTTACAATCGCCACTTCACACAATACTTAAATAAATCATACATCATTCAGAGTACACACAAGGTCCGACTGCGGAACCAAAATAAAAGAAGACAACCCCAAATGCTAGATCCTCGATCGTCCTAACTGGGCTCCACTACTGATCATCAGGAAACGAAACACAGTAACGACCACGGTCCTCGTCGAACTCCCACTTGAGCTCGGTTGCGTCACCTGCACTGGTGTCGTCGGCACCTGCAACTGTTTTGGTAGAATCTGTGAGTCACGAGGACTCAGCAATCTCACACCCGCGAGATCAAGACTATTTAAGCTTATAGGAAGGATGGGGTAATGAGGTGGAGCTGCAGTAAGCACTAAGCATGTATGGTGGCTAACATACGCAAATGAGAGCGAGAAGAGAAGCAACGCATCGGTCGAGAAGCTAGAAGTGATCAAGAAGTGATCTTGAAACTACTTACATTCATACATAACCCAGACCGTGTTCACTTCCCGGACTCCGCCGAAAAGAGACCATCACGGCTACACACACGGTTGATGTATTTTTATTAAGTCAAGTGTCAAGTTCTCTACAACCAGACATTAACAAATTCCCATCTGCCTCATAACCGCGGGCACGGCTTTCAAAATATAATACCCTGCAGGGGTGTCCCAACTTAGCCCATTATAAGCTCTCACGGTCAACGAAGGATATTCCTTCTCCCGGGAAGACCCGATCAGTCTCGGAATCCCGGTTTACAAGACATTTCGACAATGGTAAAACAAGACCAGCAAGACCACCCGCTGTGCCGACAAATCCCGATAGGAGCTGCACATATCTCGTTCTCAGGGCACACCGGATAAGCTAAGCGTACAGGTACCAACGTAACCCAAGTTGCCAAGGGACGGTCCCGCACGGTGCTCTAGTTTGGACCAACACTCTGAGGAGCACTGGCCCGGGGGTTAAAAATAAAGATGACCCTCGGGCTCGCGAAAACCCAAGGGAAAAAGGCTTAGGTAGCAAATGGTAAAACCAAGGTTGGGCCTTGTTGGAGGAGTTTTATTCAAGGCGAACTGTCAAGGGGGTCCCATAAATCACCCAAATGCGTAAGGAACGCAAAATCAAGGAACATAACACCGGTATGACGGAAACTAGGGCGGCAAGAGTGGAACAAAACACCAGGCATAAGACCGAGCCTTCCACCCTTTACCAAATATATAGATGCATTAATTAAATAAGAGATATTGTGATAAGCCAAAATATCCATGTTCCAACATGGAACCAACTTCAACTTCACCTGCAACTAGCAACGCTATAAGAAGGGCTGAGCAAAAGCGGTAACTTAGCCAAACAACGGTTTGCTAGGAAAGGTGGGTTAGAGGCTTGACATGGCAATATGGGAGGCATGATATGGCAAGTGGTAGGTAGCGCGGCATAGCAATAGAGCGAACAACTAACAAGCAAAGATAGAAGTGATTTCGAGGGTATGGTCATCTTGCCTTAAATCCCGCAAGGAAGAAGAACGAGTCCATGAAGAAGAACAACGGATGAAGTCGAACGAATCCTCACAAAGGCGACGTTATCGGAACTAACCCGAAGAGCAACACCGGAAAGAAGCAAACAACATGGTAAACAACCATCACATAAACATCGCATGATGCACAATCAAGTATGATGCATGTCCGGTTTAAAGAGGCATGGCATGGCAAAGTGCAACAAACAACTCTACAAGTTAAGTGGAGCTCAATATGCAACGAGTTGCATATTGGTGAAACACCACATGACTTATTTAGTTCTCTCCCGTTTATGTACTCAACAATATTAAATGTTGGTCAACATGGCAAGAGGCGAGGCATAATTAAACTACACTATCTAAGCAATTTAAATGGGGCTGGAAACAACAAACAACAATTCCGGAAAATCCCCACATGCATATTTTGAATTTACTAATGTTCTGCCCTAAACACAATTTTAATGTTGTTAAACAGAAAAATAAAGTACACCATGTTAAACTAGGCATTTTTCTACCCCATTTACATATAAAGTTTATTAAATTTGGAGCTGCGGTTATTTAGTTATGAAATAAATCATTTAAACATGCTATTTATGCAAAATTAAACAAACAACAAGTTAAACATTTTTAACATGGATGAAGGTTGGATGTTATGAAACTAGATGAATTTCTAAGCACTTTTCATATATAAATTATTTACATATGATGCATGATTAATTAGCTATTAGATGCATGAACACTAGAGGTTTTTTGAAAAACGACAGTTTTCTGGAAATTAGAAAAAAAACGTCCTGGCAGGGAAAAAACATCACGGGCCAGATCTGAGGCAAACTGGGCTGGAGGGGAGCTGCTGGTTGCTCACCATGGGCTAGGCCCAGTCGGTGAGGAGGCCAAGGCAAGACGCGAAGGGGCGCGCTGGGCCTGGAGGCGCGGCCAACGCTCGGGACTGAACCGGGCGAGCCGCTGCTGCTCTCGTTTCTGAAGAAACAGAAGCAGCAGCAGGAGCATGGCAATGGAGAAGACGACGGCAGGGGGCCCTGGCGACGGGGTCGGTATGAACCGGACGGAACGGGCGGATCGAGTCGTCCGGCCTCGGTTCCGGGCAACGGCGGCGGCAAACAGAGCTCGGGCGCGGGGCACAGCCATCCATGGCGGCGGCTGTGGTCCTCCTCGAACAGAGAGACACAAGCGACAGAGAGATGAGAGAAGGAGAAAGAGCGCGACGCGAAGGGAGAGGGAAGCGACGGCAGGGCTCACCGGAGCGCATGGGGCGGTGAGGAGGCGACGCGGTGCAGCAGCGACGGAGCAGATCTTGCCGGAGAAGAGGTCGCAGACGGCGGAGCTAGTACCTGAAGAAAAAATGGTGGCGCGGCAGTTTCAGAGAGGAAGAGACATGGGAGAAGAAAAGGGAGACGGGGAGACGGAAGGAAGAGGAGGCATGGGGCAGCCCGGACCTGCTGCTGGTACGGTAGCTCGCCGACGAGGGCTCGGGGCGCGACGGCGTTGGTCAAAGGCAGAGGCACCAATGGAGCTGCGGCTTCCTCCTGATCGGAGAGAGAAAAGCAGAACGATGAGCGAGGGAAAAGAAAACAGGGGAGAAGGGAGGAAAAGAGGGCGGCGCGGGAACGACGGCGTGACCTGGGCATCTCGTCGTCTCGCACGAATGGGAAGACGGAGACCGGCCAGCTCGGGAGCATCTGCGGGTGCTCGGGACGGAGGTGGGTCTCGGGGAGGGGCGAGGCAACGAGGAGGCAGGCCCTCGGGTGCTCGCGGACGAGGGCATGGAAGATGGAGCTCGGCTCAGGAAGGGCACGGGAGGAGCTTGCACCGACGAGCGTCCTGGTGACTGGATGGATTTGTTGGTGGCTGCGAGTGATGGGGATCGAGGAGGGACATGGGGGAGCGCTGGTTGGTGGATTGGATCGGGATGAGATCCCAAGGAACACAGTGGCGGCAGCCGAGAGGGATCGATGGGACATGTCCCTAGATTTTAGGGTTGGACTGTTTAAATTGGTAGGTGGGTTAGAGGGTGACCCTCCGATTAGATCGGACGGTCGAGAAAAATAGGCTAGGGAATCAAATAAGAAAACAGAGATGTTTTATAGATGTTAGGAGATGATCCGGACCCATCGGTAACACAATCCGGGTCGGGTTCGGGGAAGTTTTGGACACGCACACGAGGGGTCGGTGCACTGTGCAGAAAGGGCCAAACGGCCGGATCACAAAAGAACGGCTGGACTGAGAAAGGTCAACGGAGGCGATGAAGAAGCGGCAACTACGAACGGACCACGTGTTTTATGAAAACATGCGGATGCAATGCGGATGATGCGATGATGAATGCAACAAACAACTAAATCACACTGACGGGTCCGCCGCACCGTCGTAGCGTGCCGGCATCTCCGGCTTGAACTTGGGCGGCCACTGCACCTGCCGCAAGACGGGGGCCAGGGCTCGGAGCCCCCTGACCCCGGCGTCGACGCCAGCCGTCGGAGCCGGGAGCGGGACGCCTGCCATGAGGGTGGAGCGCAGATCGACGGAGAGAAGGCTACGGCGCACCCCTACCTGGCGCGCCAAATGTCGGATCTCGGGTTCCGGCAAAACCCTTAAGGTTCGAACTCTGGGGTGCGCGCGAAGATTTCCTCCCTACCGATCCACGCCCTAACTAGCTAAGATCTCAAGAACGAACTCAACGAACTCGCAACACAAGGGACACAAGATTTATACTGGTTCGGGCCACCGTTGTGGTGTAATACCCTACTCCAGTGTGGTGGTGGTGGATTGCCTCTTGGGCTAATGATGAACAGTACAAGGGGGAAGAACAGCCTCCTGAGATTGAGGTGTTCTTTTGCTTTGTGTGTGGCTAGGGATCGGATGAGATGCCTCTGAATGAGTATGTCCCCCCTACTATGGTGGCCAGTTCTACTTATATAGGCCCTGGTCCTCTTCCCAAATATTGAGCGGGAAGGGAGCCAACAACGGCCAATTTGAAAGGGGACAGCTAGTACATCTTATCCTGACAAAAGTAGTTTTCGCCTGCAAAAGGCTCTTGTGGTGACGCCGCCTTGGGCTCCATGGTGACCTCCATCTTGCTGTCCTGCCGGTCTTGGTCTCATTGGACCGATGTGGAAACCTTTGCTTGATGCCTCGGTACTCCGCGCCCACGCTCGCCTCCTTAGCACCAAAGAGGAAACAAGGACGCTGCGCGCGCTGGCGCCCGCCTAGTCTCGGTCGTCATGGCTCACGTCATGAGAACCTCGCGAGGTTTGTCGTGCCTTGATCTCTCCGCCCCTCACGAGCCTGCCTGGCGAGGCCGCTCCTGAGGAGGTCTTGCGTCGTCCGCCTCGCGAGGCTTGGCCCCTCGCGAGGGTCTTGAGTGCCTTGTTGATGAAGACGGGCCGTACAGGCCTGCTAGCCCAGCCACGCCGTGGGCCGCAGGCAGGAAAGTCTGGGGACCCCCATTCCCAGGACACCGATAGTATGTACATCCCACACAGTCGCTCCAAGGAAAACGTTTCCGTTCACAGGTACATCACACACAATTTTTTCTGTTAAATCGTTTGTGATAGTGTTGCCATTGCACACGATATTAATAATTTTATCGTTTGCGTTATTGAATGCATCACACATGGTGCGTAGAAAGAAACTGTGTGGCAAAGGCTGTCCATCACACACACTTTTTATGTGATAAACATTTGCGCAAGGTGGCCTAACGCAAACAGTTTTCAAGAGAAAGTCGTGTGTGCAGTGGAGATTGATCGCACACGTAGTGGATCCTAGAAACGTTTCTGATCTCCACGTATATCGCAGATATTTCGCTTTCGCAAACCGTGTGCAGTGTAATCCCTATTTAATCCATAATTAATCCAGTTAATCCCTAATTTAAAAATCACATGTTATGAATTTGAAAGTAGGCAATCACTTATTTCATATCCAACCATGTTTATTACAAATATAGGTTCAACCACGAATCCATAATTCAATGCACAGGTACATATACTGAAGAACTTCAGAAGCACCAAGTAAAGAATGATGAACCATAGTTGTACTAAAGTCTGTAAAGAGAGAGGAAAACGACATTATGGTTGCAGGAGAAGGTGAAGCGTAATGCCCATATTGTGCCCTCCTCCATGCGTAAGGCGCGCACGACTCTAGGCCAACCCCTTGTGATGGCTACCCATCCATCCTTCACTGTCTTCATTAGGACTTCTCGATGCTCATTGTAGTCAGGATGAAATACTTTAACCTTCATCGCGTGTCCACCAATCATGTACTTTGCGAGGTAATCTTGAGTGAACTGCTTCGGGAACCACTGGGAACGAAAAAGATTCAGACATTGTTGTCTAACAACTCATTATGGGCAGTAAAAAGAGAAGGGTGCCGAGTTTGTAGTTACCATCCTACAGCTCACTGTTGTGTTGGATAGAGCATAAACAAATAATTTGCTTGCCACCGTTCATATCTTTTTGCTAATAATCCTTATCAGTTTCATCACTTGATGCTTGTTCATCAATATCTGTGCATTGCCAAGGGCATATGTACCTACAAGCAACAAGTCAATATTAGAAGCTAACTAGTGTCCAGGCCTGGATCTATATGCACTACATTATGGAACGACGGGGGGAGTACAAGCCGAGGGATGAAGCTAACCTCGGCGGAAAATGGTGGCCACTCCCGTTGTTGTCCTGCATAAGTAGTGGAAAGGCATGATAAGTACAGCAATCTTAACATCAAACAAATATAGCAAAGGTAAACAACATCATCTCCAAATGATAGCTTGAATGTGTTGGTTTCAGCATGCTGTTAAAGCAGATATAAAATGGAAGGCAATGTTACCGACAGCAGGCTTAACATCCATCAAAAATTGCAATTCAAACTGGTATTTGTTGAAAATGAATAGAACGTAGGTAATGCTTAAACATCACACTGGATAAATGTGTAAAACTGAAATAAAGGGCATGTGTTAACTACACCAGGCGTAACTGGAACCAAATATAGCCGTTCAAACTGGTATTGATGTAATCGAGCGGCACAGTTCCAACTTGCACATAATGAACCACACATTGTGAATGACTGAAATAAACAAGGCATAAATGACCAGTATAACAACCAAATATAGCCATTGAAAATTGGACAGTGTCTCACTGCAACCAACCTAACAAGCAAATACAGATAAACATGGCATATGCTTGAAAACTGGACAAATGCTCACTGCAACCAACCTAACAAGCAGATAAAGATAAACAAGGCATCCGCTTGATAACTGGAGAAATGCTAAAAAAAGCAACCTACCAACCAAATACAGATAACACAAGGCATCTGCTTGATAACTGGACAAATGCTTAAAAAAGCAACCTAACAACCAAATACAGATAAACAAGGCATCTGCTTGATAACTCGACAAATACTCACTGCAACCATACTAAGAACCAAATACAGATAAACAAGGCATCTGTTCGATAACTAAAAAAATGCTCACTCAACCAACCTAACAACCAAATACAGATAAACAAGGCATCTACTCACTATAAACAACCAAATATAGCCATTCGTGAAACTAAAGTGGACAATTCATACTTAAACATCACATAGACCTATTGAACAATACATTTTTGCATAACTGAAATAATTAAACACGGCACAGTTAAAGCACCGCACGACAAATGCTACTACAACAAAGGGTACGGGTTGGAAAGCTAGAAAAGGTAATATTTGCTGATAGAATGTTGCCTCACATTTCATGGACAGGATCCTTCCAGTTGGAAGAGCACAGACCCATGGTGCACTCTCTGATGTCACAGATGGGCTATTTCACCTTGGAAGAACCTTCGTGGGTGCCCTCCTCGTGGTCGTGGTCGTGGTCGGTGAGATCTGACTTGGCAATTGAGGATCCCAAGCCGCCGCCGTAGAACGTGTCCTTCAGAAGTGACAAAATGGGCTCGATGGCGTATAAAGCTCGCAAATCTTGACCGCTTGGCGGAGGAGATCAGCGGCAGGGCCGTCGAAGAGATCGACGGTGGTTGAACCAGAGGGGTTGGGGATGGACCACTTAACCTGTGACATGGCCCGGTGAAGCCGTCGGTGTGGACGAGCTTGATGTCGTAGCCAGCTTTCCCGAGATACAGTAATACGCTAGCCCGCTGACATGAAGCCTTCGGCATGGCAACGTAGTCAACGTCTTCGCCGGCTTCCACGGTGACGTGTTGCTCCGGGATCGACAGGTCGGTGCGAATGGCGGTCACCTCGCCAACGTCCGCCGGAGAGGCCATGATAAACCTCTTCTTGGCCGAACGCTCGCTGGGCTCCCCGGGACACGTGGTCGAGCTTAGGCTGCGACATTCTGGAGCAGGGGATGTGGATCTGGCGGGGAGGGACACCGCATGCCTCATCTAAAAACTCAAGGGAGTGGGGCGACGGTATGGGAATCGCTGGATAACCTGAACTTTATTATCTAAGCTAGGAGGAACGGCCAGACCTGCAGGGTTGGCGGCGGCGCTGGCGGCAGCCGTGAGCTAGGGTTCGAAGGGGGGAGGGGGCAGGTGGGGGACTGTGGAGGGGGGGTGGTGTTTGATGATACGCCGTGGCTACTAAAATTTTTAGTAATGGTGGGTGGAGATGGTGGTGGACGAGGGAGGGCGACAGTTCAAATGCCTCGGCTGCTAAAATTTTACTATAAGGTCAGTGCTAGAGGAGTGTGGGCAACGGTTGAAGTATGGCGGCTACTAAAATTTGGGTAAAGGAATTGATGCGGGGCGGGAGTGCCCAAGATCGCGCACGGTCCAATAACAATATGCGTGTATGATAATAAGGAAAAGTGGCGCGGGAACGCTCAAGGCGGGTAGTTTGTTTTTTATATTTCTAGCTAGTTGGTTTATCGCACACGGTTCGTCCTGATTTCCAAATAAACTTACCCGCCTTTACCTTCCACAGGTGGTGGTTTTACAGCGCACTTGCATCGCACACGGTTAAGCCAGTACCTCCACCCTTTGCTCGCGCTTGCGTGGTCGTGGTGATTTCAGCGCACTTGCATCGCACATGGTTGAGCCAGTACCTCCACCCTTTGCTCGCGCTTGCGCGGTCATGGTGATTTCAGCTCACTTGCATCGCACACGGTTTAGCCAGTACCTCCACCTTAATTTGCTCGTGGTTGCACGGTCGTGGTGATTCACATCGCACTTGTATCGCACACGGTTTAGATATTATACCCCGTGTCCGTTGAGGATCATCAGAGTCTTTGCAGCAAAAAATAACGTTAGGGAGGGTCAAAAGATAGCCACACTAGCATGTGGCCCAAATATATATGAGTGAAAAGGGTGGTATGTGATGTTCAAAATTCCAATGCACAATTTTGACCCCGTGGGCCCACAGTTGGGCACGTCATTGAAGATCGATGAGAGGGGCCAGAAGTCAAGAACCACCTGGAAGTAGCCAAATATATGTACAAATATTGGGGATGTTTAAAACTTTAAATACACAATGCATAACTTTGGTGGCACCTGCCTCGCAAACCCGAAAGCACCCTAACAACCACCTTGCTAGGATATATATAATGACATAATGTCGTACCTAGCTAGGATGCTTGGCCCACCACCTCCCACTTCGTGTCAGCGGGGCGGATGCACGTAATGATCGATACTTTGGTCATACATGCATGTCGCCATGACCTACCATAAGACGGACCAATGAATCTTTCGTTTGGTCAAATGACAGTTGTTATTGTCGATAAACCGCTTGGGCCAATAGATTGAACCATCATAAACATCGCATGAGAGGGACCACAAAACCAGTACCTCTTGCATGCGGCCCAAAATGATGTACATTGGGAAGGGGTGATGTGTGATTTCAATATAGAATAATGTACAATTTTGATGTGGTGCCTACCTCTCGATACAGACAACAACCATGAAGGCAAGGTAGTTAAGGACGAGATACATACGCAGGGTTTGATGTAGGTCGAACCCAGCAATCCGAGCATCTGGGAGGGAATCCTGACAACGCATGAGCTCGAGCTTTGGTTGACCGACATTTGACGGTGACCGGCCCTAACGTGAACTAGGAGGAATCCAATCAAGTCCAACACATACCCCTCATTCTCGGTCAAAGGGATGATATATATACACTCGGGTAGCCCACAGATATCCGTGTCGTCACAAAAAACCACACAAGGGAGACGTGGTCGATCAGAAGACCCCGTATACACTGCATGCTGCCCGAAAATATGTATGGGTATGATGGTGTATGATGTGTTTAAATCCCAAATGCACAACTTCGATGGGCCACGGCAAGTACATTACAAACCGAACACCATACCCGACTCGAAGCCTGGTTCAATACCTATGATGTTAGTTTCCCAACTTCGAGGCGGCACCGGGGGGGGGGGGGGTCGTCCCACGCATGCACTCAAACTTTATTTTGTCTAGCATGGGACACATCTATATATATCTATACATCTATACACATATATAGTGTGCGAATAACTATGAAAGTTGCTCATTGGATGAAGCCAATCCGACGGTACAGAGATGGCAAATCCGAGCACTACTGGCTGTTGGATATCATCTACATTCCACCAGATTCTGCCACATGTACAATCTAGAAGACTGCATGGTTCAACTTAAGCATAATGCGCAAACCTCAAAACATAAGCGCTTCTCCTTTGTTCTCTAGAATCTTCCATATCTTAATTGCCCAAACATTTTTTTCTAAATGAATTGTCACTTTTTGTTTTTACCTTTACAATGCACAATTACATGAATCTTAAAATAGTTTTTTACAAAACTAATTGATTTTGGATGAGATGAACTATAAGTATTAAACGAACATCTACATCATACATATCTGGGAGAAGAGGCGGGAAACCGATGAGAGGAGTGGCGAGAAACGGTAGCCTGTTTTGAATGAAAACCTAGTAGAGAAGGAAGTGTGAGCTACACGACGCATGCACACAATGCTTACCCATGTACTGCATGTGATGTCGAAAGGGCTCAGGGTTGCCGTTCGATCTAGGAGCATCCAACGGTGCACACGTACGATCCGTGGGTTTGGGTTCTGGCCAGTCAGAACGCAGGACTCAGATCGCGCGTGCAGCGGGGGAGATATCTTACGGAAACCAACATTCGGTGGTAACCGGTGAAAACCACGAGAAAAAGATGTTTTGAAGTTTCAAAAAAAATTCAAAAAAATGCGGGATGTTAACAGGATGATGTTTTATTGGCACACAAAATTTCAAGTTGAAACACATTAAGAGATGTGGGCAATGAAAAAGACAAAATTAGTGTTGAATAGTGCCGAATAGTAATGTCACTATTCAGGGCAGAATTGTCTTTTTCATAGCTCACATCTCGTAATGTTTTTCAACTTGAAATTTTGTGTCGCAATAAAACATCACCTTCTTAACATCCCACATTTTTTTAGATTTTTATGAAACTTTAAAATATGGTTTCCATTAAGTTTTCATTGAATATCGGCTTTGGTGAGTGAACCGTGTGCTATTTGAAAACATTTCATGAGAAGAATCTTAGTTTTTAAATCCCCGTAAATCCAAAACTAAGCTGAAAATCGTGAAACCTGCCATGGTGTCACGACATCGCACTTATATGTCGAGGAATTTTTTTCGTCCATTGTGGCGCAAGTTTTATTAGAAGCCTCTTACAAACCGGAGCTTCTCTCAAAGAAGCCTCGTGGTTCCGATAGGGAAACGTGTCCCCCTTGTGGGAGAAACGTAATCACTGCCTCTTTTCACCTTGTATTTTCTTCTACGGGAAACATGGAACGACAGGATATCCGTGCTGAAATTTAAACTTATTCCGGGTTCATTTGGCCTTTTTATACACTAATTGAGTTTCCTAGGCATTTAATGTCCATAATTCAAATCTGAACTACAAATACATGCTCCAGTTCACCAAAATGGCTAGAAAAATTATACATGTGTCCTTGGGTGCATGTTTAGGTCCCATGCCAGGAATGGGAACGAATTACAACCGTACTGGTGTCATGGCTCGTACTCAAACATTTTGAATCTCGGTTTTTAAGTCCCCATAAATCCTAAACTCACCAGAAAGTCATCAAAGGTGGCATGGTGTCACGTCCTGGCACATATATGTCGTGGTAAAAACATTGTCCAATTTGGGCCAAGCCTTATTACAAAACACTTACAAAAACGGGAGCTTTTCTCAAAGAAGCCTCGTGGTTCTGATAGGGAAACGTGTTCCCCTTGTGGGCGAAACGTAATCACTGCCTCTTTTCGCCTTGTATTTTCTTCCACGGGCAACATGGAACCACAGGATATCCATGCTGAAATTTAAACTTATTCAGGGTTCGTTTGGCCTTTTTATACACTAATTGAGTTGCCTAGGCATTTAATGTCCATAATTCAAATCTGAACTACAAATACATGCTCCAGTTCACCAAAATGGCTAGAAAAATTATACATGTGTCCTTGGGTGCATGTTTAGGTCTCATGACAGGAATGGAAACGAATTACAACCGTACCGGTGTCCTGGCTCTTCCTCAAACATTCCGACTCTCGGTTTTTAAGTCCCCATAAATCCTAAACTCACCAGAAAGTCATCAAAGGTGGCAAGGTGTCATGTCATGGCACATATATGTCGTGGTAAAAACATTGCCAATTTGGGCCAAGCTTTATTACAAACCTCTTACAAACCGGAGCCTGTCGCAAGAACCCTCGTGGTTTCGATAGGGAAATGTGTCCCCTTGTGGGCCAAACAATAATCACTCCCTCTTTTAGCCTCATATTTTCTTCTACACGCGACACGGAACAACTGGAGATTCATGCTGAACTTTGAAATTATTCAGGGTTCATTTGACCTTTTTTATTCATTAATTGAGTTTTCTAGGCATTTAATGTCCATCATTCAAATCTGAACTACAAATACATGCTCCAGTGCACCAAAATGGCTAGAAAAAACGTACATGTTTCCTTGGGGTGCATGTTTAGGTCCCATGGAATGAATGGGAACGAATTCAGCCATCTCGCCATCCTGGCCTGGCCATAAACATTGCGAATCTCGGTTTTTAAATGTCTGTAAATCCAAAACTCACCAGGAAATCATGAAACTTGGCATGGTGTCACTACATGGTATATTTAATTTTCCAATTTGGGCGAAGCTATATTATAAGCCTTTTCAAACCGGAGCCTGTCACAACCCTCATGGTTCCGGTAGGGAAACATGCCCCTCTTGTGGGCGAAACGATAATTGATGCCTCTTCTCGCCTTGAACTTTTTTTTCTAAAGGAAACATAGAATAACAGGAGTGTCGGGCTGAAATTTGAAAGTATTCAGGGTTCGTCTGGCCATTGTATATATATTACTAATTACTAAGTTTTCTATGCATTTAATGTAGTCCATAATTCAAATTTGAACTACAACCACATGCTCCAGTGAAGCAAAATGGGTGGGAAATCGTACATGTGTCATTGGGTGCATGCTTAGGTCTCGTTTAAGGAATGAGAATGAATTACAAACTTGTCGTCGTCCTGAAACAATGAGAATCTCGGTTTTTAAATCCCAGTAAATTAAAAAGTCACCCAAAAAGCATGAAACTTGGCATGGTTTCATGACATGGCACATATATGTCGTGGAAAAAAATCGTCCAGTTTGAGAAGAGGCGCACACATTAGTAGCCAACGAAGTCCTTTTTGAAACAAAAAGCTGACACGTTAATATCGCAAACGGTTGTATTATATTTACCGTGTTGAAATTTAACCATACTCGGTGGCGTGCGTGCAGCTGTTTGATTAGACGGGACGAGCGCGAGAAGTCTGCCGTGCAGGTTCGACGGGATGCGTGCGAGTAGTCCTCCACGCAGGCTAGATGGGACGCATGCATCCTGTCCACCTCGCAGGCTCGACGGGACACGTGCAAGCAGCAAGGCCGCCCATGCTCACCGGGAAGCAAGCTCTTTGACCTCCATGCACCAGTCGCCGCCCGCCTCGCTCACAACTTCTCCATTAATGGGTTAATTAAAGCACCTGGGCGGAGGGTGTTTGCTTGTGATCACATGGCAGCATTTGCTTTGTTCGTGTTTTCAACTAGTATTCGGCCCTAATTTTAATTGCCACATAGGGCAATGGATAATACGACCACAAATAAAATGGCAACGGATAATACGATGACAAATTTACAATGATGCACATAATAATTGTCTTACATATTCCGGATAATTTAAAATGCCACATGCGGCAAAGCCCGGAAGACACGGGGGCAAGAGAAGAAGGAAATTGCAGACAACGATCTGGGTCGCTACTGTCTCTACTCGTCGATGGATCGCCGGGCAGCGAAATCCTCCAGCTCCTTCAATTCCTCACGACTTTGCTTGAAATAAGCCACGGATTCCTCCACCTCCTGCTCGCGCTCGATCCGGAGTGTCCTCAAGCCACCCGTCAGTTCCTCGACGACCGCTTTCAGCATCATCTCCGAGGCACTGCTCTGCTCATGCAACATCTTCCAGCCAGCGGCCTCCTCCTGCTTCTCGGCGACCAACTTGAGGAGCTTCGCATTGTCATCCGTGAGTTGCTCGACGAGGCCGGTCGCCTTATCAACCGAGGCATCGCTGATCTCAAGCAGCTTCATCAAGCCGTCGACCAGCTCCTGCTGCATAGTGACGCCAGCTAGAATGTCGTCGTCGCCGGCGAAGGACTTCAGGAACGCCGGCTCGTCGCGATGGCCGACGCCACGAATGCGCTTGTGAGAGCCCTCGCGTGCCCGTGAGAGCTCGTTCGAGGGCTCCGCGGCACGCCGGGACATATCTGCTGCGGCTGCGGCTTCGCGGCGGGACCTCTCTACTGCTTCCGCGGCCTTGGTCTTTGCTGCCTGGTTATATGTCCACCCTAAACTCCTCCTACCGGTCATGGCGGAACGACTTGATAGAGAAAACCAGTTTTGTGGGTGATGAGGAGAGGAACTGTGAAGTAATTTTCGAGTGGGTAGTTTTTATAGCCCGGTGCTAAGTGTGAACACATATTAGTTTGATAGGTGTGAATAGATTTGCAATTACTTATTGTGTTGTAATCAACAATGTGACGAGAAACAAGGTCAAAATTTATTGATGGCAGAAGGTTGACCACGTGGTTGCTCGCCGTTGAGGTGGCCGCGGCGCGCTCCGCTCTGGCGTCCCTGCGCGCGCTCGGCTCGCCGTTGAGGCAAAGTTACAATGGCAATTGTTAATAATTCTTAATAATTGTCTTACATATGCATACAATTATAATAAAATATAAGTTAAAAGGCTGAGCTGGCGGCCTTCCGATGATGGTCTTCTCGGACTCCATGATCAGCATAGCACCCTTGCGGCTGTTCACTCCGAGTGTCCCAACCCATCTCCGCCTATGGGGCTGCTGGCGCTGGGAGGCTCTTGGGGTTGCTGGGGCCCTTCCAGAAGAGCTTGAGAGCGTGCAATTGCGTGCATGACAACTCCACGGAACCGCTCCATTTCCATGTCTCTGGCCTGGTAGGAAATTCCGTCGATCACCTGCATCCTCAAGATATCACGTTGGCGATGTTCTACTTCGTCGGGGACGTCAACTCCGCCAAGGATGCGCTCAAGCCTGGCCACCACATCATCGAGATCGAGGTTGACACGGCCGCCGCGGGCAATGATGAAGCCGTGGCTGCCTTTATCTTGACTGAATCATAGAGGTCCTCTGCCCATTCCTTGCAGGGCATCAGTCTCTCGATGAGCACGGGTGACGGCGGCTCTTCGGGTGGGTCGTCGATCATGCCGCTGAGCTGCTCTGGATCTTTTGCACGGTGGATGGCAAACTGCTCATCACACCTCCTCTGCAATATGTCGATTGTGCTCCCAAGGACTATGACGCCGATATCGCTGCCGATGGGCCATGGTGCCTGCACCGGCCGATGAAGCTCTTGCTCCCCGACCTGCTCCGGCTAATTCTCCTCGCCGAAGATGTAACGCAGGTATGCAACGACATCGAAGCTTTGGTCGTTGCCTGGCATGCTTGGAATAAGTAATGGTAGATGGGTGAGGACTAGATCTTCGCAGAGTGTCGCGGCGGTGCGTTGCCGCCTGGGTTATATGCAGCAAGCCGTTAGCTGGTGGCGGGAAACCGGTGAGGGAATAGGCGTGGATTTTACAATTCATCCATGTGGAGCGCGGGAAGACTAAGTGGAGCACACACACAACCTGAATACCGTATCCGGTGCCACGTGTTATTTTTCACACAAGTGTTAACATAAGGAAACGTATGTGTAACTTACTAATCATCGCACACGAACACGAGTACTCGCAGACGCATCATGTGCGATATTCCTAGCCACCGCAAGCAACTAGTTTGCATTTTTCGAAGTTTTTTTACACACATAATCGCACACGAACTAACTGTATTAACCGTGTGTGTTGTAATTTCTCATTGCAAACAGTTCACCGAGTCGGCTGTTTGCCACGTATCACACACATCTTGTTAAGTTGAACCATTTCTGTTGTGTTCGCTAATCGAAAACAGTTCGTCCGAGTGAACCGTATGCCCTATATCACACACACCTTGATGTGGCTAACCGTTTATGTTGCACTCCCTAATAGCAAATGGTTCATCGGAGCGAACTTTATGCCGTGTATCGCACACACATTGATATGGCTGCCCGTTTCTGTTGTTCTGCCTCATCGCAAATAGTTCAAACGGGTTAACCGTGTGGCCGGAATCGCACATGCAACTAAATTCTGAACCGTGTTTGATGCATCCTCCATCGCAAACGTTTTGCACCTTTTTTGACGGGTTTACACCACCGTTTGCGATTATGGCATCGCACAGAGTTTCGTCGAAGGGTCTCTGATCGTAGTGTCGTGTTAGCAGCATCCTGCAGTAGTGGTATACAATAACAGAATGCACCCACAACTATTGAACATCGCATTGCAGAATTGAACAAAACAGTTAACTAAACACCACAACACAAATGAACCAAACGTTAACTGAGCACCACATTGCACAATGTATAACCAAACCAAGCATGCTTGACAACTTGGAAATATAGCAATTGTATTCGTTTCTCATGTATTTTGTAAAGATAAATTCGATTTATTTCTCACATGGAAGACAATACAAAATTGCAGCCTGAAGAATTGAACATCACATTTGCATAATTGAACCAAACAGTTAACTGAAGATGACAACTAATTAACAAAACAGTTAATAAGTGAGCACCACACTACACGACATATAGAACATATACACTAGAGCAACAGATTGCATGGTAAAATTAGATAGCACAATTCACAAGAATTTGTGAAGGAAAGGCAGGAGCAGCACACGCAACGGGTAAACCGAGCATGCTTAACCGGCGTAGCTAGCAAATGGCAAGGTGCTCCTCCAAGATCTGGGGGTCGACACGAATGGCAGCCATCGCGACCTCATCCGCGCATGCGGCCGCGATTTGCTTCTCCGCTGCCAAATGCTCCTTGAGATCCTGGCTATACTGCGTGCACCATGGCTTAGGGCGGCCCTTATTTGGTGGAGGGGTCGGTGATTTGGGTGGAAGGTGTCGCGCTCGCGCTGGCGGTCGGGGCATGTGGGATGTGGAAGGAGGAGGAGGATGGGGGTCGGGTGTGGATTACCTGCCTGGATAGATGAAGCTGAGCAGCGTGAAGGAGGGTCGCCGACGAGGAGGCGGCGGTGCTGCAAGCAAGGAGTGAAGGTTTCAACTTGGAAAGGAAGGCGGAAACATGGGAAATGTGTCTTTTGGTAGGGGGGAGGGGGCGGGGAGGTATATATTTCCGCGGAAGCCGAAAATTTGGAATCGCTTCAGCGAAAAAGCTGGCGCGCAAAGTGTCATCAGACACGGTCCCTTATTCAGAACTGTGTACGATATGTGAACATCACAAACGATTCAGATAGCTTAACCCGTGTGTGTTGAGTTTGAACATAAAAAATTTTGGTTCGAATTTCCCTGGTAACGGTGGTCATCCACGACATTGCATAATTTGGGTACACAAAGGAGACTACAGCACACCCACACTTCTTAATCGAGCAAGTTTAGCAATTAAACAGAGCTAGCTGACCTAAACATTACTCTAACAAATTAAAGACTGGCGCTCTTAATTAAACAAAACAAAGAGTACTACTATCGCTGGTGCTCGTCGATCTTCGCCACCGCCTCCATGTCCAGCTCGCGCCTGACGGTCTCCTGGGGAAGGGGCTCCGTGGCATCCATCACACGATACTCGGCAAGCATCTCGCCATCCGCGTCCGCCATCTCTTTGGAAAAGGCCGCCACGAGCTGGGCGTGGGCGGACGTGATCTGGGCTTGGATGGGCTCCGTCGTCGCAAGGTATGCGGCAGAGGAACGGACGGCTGCTCGAACGCTCTCGATGATTGCCAGCTCTTCGGCCGTGGGTTACCGACCGTTGTCGGAGAAGCTTCGTTCGATTTGTGCGGTGACCACCAGTAGCTGGGCGTGGGCGGCCTCCATCAGGGCTAAGGCCGCCGCTGTGGAACGGATAGCTGCTGTGCCGCTCTCGCCAGATGTTATCCCCGAGCCAGATGTTGCTGCCGCCACCTGAGAAGCAACAACGGCCGTTTGGGCTGACATGGCCGCCCGGTCGCAGATTGCGGCCGCGCGCATGCACCTTGTTAGCACGCGCATGGCGGCTGCGGACGCGCTCTCGCCGGAGTGAGCCATCGAAGTTGCCTATTTGGGGAGCGAGCTAGTGTGCTTGAGACGCCGGCTGTGGACTGCAGCCGATGCACCTTCTCGCGTAAGCCATAGGCGTACTATACACCGACGATGCTCCAGGATATTTTGTGATGCATCTCACACGGTTGGTGATAATCAACTGTGTAAGATCTACTTGATTTTTCATCTTGATTTGAATTACATAATGGGGTCACAGCGGCAATGGATGGTGTTTGAATTGCTAGACCTTTTATCTGGAGTGAACATGCAACTATATGTGTGTCGTAAAAGAATTGTAATTATTCAGGGTTTGTTTGAACATTTTATACATTAAATTGGTTTTCTAGCCAGTTCAGGTTGACAATTCAAAATTAAACTACATGCACATGGTCTGGTGCACCAACATGGGTTGTAAAATCATATATGTATCTATGGGTCTATGCTTATGTCACATGCAAGAAATGGGGATGAAATTTGAACACCACGGCATCGTGGCTCTCCGGCAAACGTCGACGTACTTGCTTTTGTAATTCTAGTAAATCCAAAATTCATCTGAAATTCATGAAACTTGGCATGCTATCATAGACCAGAGCTTCTCACAACAAGTGTGATGGTTTCGGTAGGGAACGTTTCACCTTTCTGGACGAAACGATAATCGTTGCCTCTTCTCAATTTCAAATTTTTTCCTAGTTTCAACATAGAACAACAGGAGTTTTGTGTCAATTTTTGTGATTTTTCGGGGTTCGCTTGGACATTTTTATACATTAACTGAGTTTTCTATGCATTCATGTGCATAATTCAAATTTGAACTACAGGCACATGCTCTAATGCATATAAATTAGTTGAAAAATCAAATATGTGTCCTTGGTTGCCTGCTTAGGTCCCATGCAAGAAATGGGAATGAATGTCAAACACCCTGCCACCGTCACTCGGCCGCCAACATTGAGATACCAGGTTTTCAAATTCTAGCAAAATCCAAAACTCGTCTGAAATTCATGAAACTTGGCATGCTATCATGGAGCGGCATCAACATGCCGTGGTAAATTTTTTGTCCCATTTGGGCAGGTTTTGGTATATGCTTCTCACAAACCAGAGCTTCTCACAACAAGCATGATGGTTTCGGTAGGGAGCGTCCTACCTTTGGGGTCCATTGCCTCTCATTGCTTTCAAAAAATTTCTCGTGTCAACATAGAACAACAACAAGAGTGTTGTGTCAATTTTTGTGATTTTTTGGGGTTCGTTTTGACATTTTTATGCATTAACTGAGTTATCAATGCATTTATGTGCATAATTATAATTTGAACTACATGCACATGCTCCAGTGCATATAAATTGGTTGAAAAATCAAATATGTGTCCTTGGGTGCATGCTTAGGTCCCATGCAAGAAAAGGTAATGCATTTCAAACACTAGGGCACCGTTGAATGCCGGCAAAATATTGAGATGCCTGGTTTTTAAATTCTAGTTAATCCAAAACTCGTCTGAAATTCATGAAACTTGGCATGCTATCATGGAGCGGCATCAACATGTCATGGTAAATTTTTTGTCCCATTTGGGGCAGGTTTGGGTATATGCTTCTCACAAACCAGAGCTTCTCACAAGAAGCATGATGGTTTCGGTAGGGAACGTCCCACCTTTGGAGACGAAACGATATCCATTGCCTCTTATTGCTTCCAAAAATTTTCTCGTGTCAACATAGAACAACAGGAGTGTTGTGTCAATTTTTGTGATTTCTCGGGGTTTGTTTGGACATTTTTATGCATTAACTTAGTTTTCAATGCATTTATGTGCATAATTAAAATTTGAACTACATGCACATGCTCCAGTGCATATAAATTGGTTGAAAATTCAAATTTGTTTCCTTGGGTGCATGCTTAGGTCCTATGCAAGAAATGGTAATGAATTTCAAACACCAGGGCACCGTTCATTGCCGGCAAAACATTGAGATGCCTGGTTTTTAAATTCTAGTAAATCCAAAACTCATCTGAAATTCATGAAACTTGGCATGCTATCATGGAGCTGCATCAACATGCCGTGGTAAATTTTTTGTCCCATTTGGGGCAGGTTTGTGTATATGCTTCTCACAAACCAGAGCTTCTCACAACAAGCATGATGGTTTCGATAGGGAACGTCCCACCTTTGGGGACGAAACGATATCCATTGCCTCTTATTGTTTCCAAAAAAATTATCGTGTCAACATAGAACAACAGGAGTGTTGTGTCAATTTTTGTGATTTTTCCGGGTTCGTTTGGACATTTTTATGCATGAATTTAGTTTTCAATGCATTTATGTGCATAATTCAAATTTGAACTACATGCACATGCTCTAGTGCATATAAATTGGTTGAAAAATCAAATATGTGTCCTTGGGTGCATGCTTAGGTCCCATGCAAGAAATGGTAATGAATTTCAAACACGAGGGCACTGTTCATTGCCGGCAAAACATTGAGATGCCTGGTTTTTAAATTCTAGTAAATCCAAAACTCGTCTGAAATTCATGAAACTTGGCATGCTATCATGGAATGGCACCCGACATGCTGTGGTATTTTACGTGTCCATTTTGAGAGCAGGCGCACTCGAATAATGACAGCCAACAAAGGCATTTTGAAAAAATAGCTGCCACTTTAATATCTCAAATGTTTGTATAATTCAAACTGTGTGCGTTCTGCTAACCATTCACGTGACGCCATGTGTCTTGGTTTTAATGGCTGTAGTAGGTGTCGTGCGGACAGCTGCTTGACCTTGATTGAACAAGAGGTGTGCGAGCGCAGTCTGGTGCGCAGGCTGACCGAGAGGCGTGCAAGATGTCCTCCAATGCGTAGGCTCACCGGGAAGCGTGCAAGCTGTATGCTGCGCATGCTCACTGGGAAGCGAGCCCTTTGACTTCCATGGCCGCCCGCCTTCCTCTTCGTGCGCGCGCCCCCCTCAGCGACATGGGACGCCACCGTCGAACGCTACCTCTCAGCGCCGCCAGCTGCCGTCCTCCCGCGCCCCGCCCATCGACCCCAGGACGACATGATGCAAAGTGAGAGCAGGATTTGTGCATCTCTTCAACGCAAACGGTTCTTTTGGATGACCCGTGTGCAACCACTTACAAAAAAATTGGTGCGGTTTGCATGTATCATATTGGGTATGTTGCCATTTGTCAAACTGGAAAGATTGACATTTGTTGATCTAGTAACATTGCCATTTGTCAACCTTATAACACAGCGATTTGTCAAAATATAAAGCTAAAAATCACTAGCAGTATCTAATTTTTGCAACTAAAATTCAGTAATTAAGCATAGATTTAATTCATAGATTAAGCAGTCGTTCTTAATTTATAGAAACAGTTTAACTCGACAGCTGAACCGACCAAACTTTTCCCCAATTGTTGCCAACCAAGTACTGAAATAGCTAGTTCAACTATATATACTAGCTAATTTAAGTACGTTGTACAGTTCCACCACATCTACAATCAGATGACCTGAACAAAATAGACCCTAAATACTAGTACTACTGCGAAGGAGCTTTGTACTACTTCCAGTTTCGGCTGCCTCTCCTCTGCCGAGCATGCTTAGTAAGAGGCAGAGGAGGAGGAGCCTACCGACGAGCTGGGCAACAGCAATACGGTGCCTGCCGTTGTTGCAGCTTCAGTGATGCTCACCTCGAACGCCCTCTGCCGCTCCAGACGACCCCTCTCGAAGCGGTGGTTCTCCTTGTAGATCTCCTGATTCCTTGCCTCTGAGGCGGTGTGTGCCGCGGCCACGGCGGCGGTAAGGCTCTTTGCGTGCTCGAGGAGGCGCTCCTCCTGCTCCCGTAGGAACTCGGTGCAGCGCGCAAGGTCGCTGACGCACGTGTGGGCATCCACCTCCGTCTCCCACCTTCAAGCGGTGGTGGCGGAGCGGGTGATGACCTCGGCGGTTGACGGTGGGCTGGCGGCCACGGCGGCCGATGATGAGATGGTGGCCACGACCACCAGCTCCCGCCTTCGGGCCGCGGTGGCGGAGCGGGTGATGGCCACGGTGGCCGACAGTGGGGTGGCGGCCACGACGGCCATCTCCCGCCTTCGTGCCGCGGCGGCGGAGCGGGCGATGGCCCTGGCTTTCAACTGTGGTGTGGCGGCAACGGCGGCCGACAACAGCTGCCGACAGGGACCGGCGGCGGAGCGTGTGGTGGGTGTTCGGCGCACACCCAACAGGGATGCCACGCGACTACACTACGCCGGGGACTGCGCCGCCGCCGCGGTGTAGCCTCCCAGCTGGAGCTGTCCTCTGATGACGTCGGAGTGGCTGAGCGACAACGACGGACCGGTGAAATTGGCGATTGTGTGAGAAGCATACGAGATAAGCTACAGGGAGGGAGGGGAAAATGCGACGCAGGACTCGCCGACTGTGAGGGTTTTTATAGCAGGCCGGTAAGCATTGGGATTTTGGGGGATTTCACCGAGTCGGGCGGGAAGCTTGCGCGGGAACATGCGAGGTTGCACGGGAACGAGCTCACCGACGATCCATTGGCACCACCATTTGGCCAAAAGAACGCCTCTGCGCGCTGCGCAAGCTTGCGCTGTAAGCCGTCTGCGGCAGCGGGGTGACAAGACGTGCGAGAGGAGGACGAAAGGCCACGTACACACACGGATAATAAAAAACGTTTGCGATTTAATTACCTACTATACCCCGTCCTGGTTTATAAGTATGATTTAACTAATAAAATATGAATGCATGTCGCCAAAGATTATATAGTTGGATTCGTATTTGAACATAGTTTCCAATTATATAATTTTTATAACATGCATTAATATTTTGTGGATTAAATTTGAGGGCAAAGTATGGCACATAATATAAATTAAAGGGGACTATAGACTAGATGGAGGTGGTAGCACACAGTCGCTCTCTACGCAGCGACGCAACTGTCGGCCGGCTTGTAGGCGACCATTTCCTGCATGTTCAACTGCTCTATGCGTGTGGTTGCTTGCGGTTCAGGTGGCCGCGGCGCGCTCTCCTCTCGCGTCCCTTCGGGTGCTCTGCCCTCATCCCTCCACGCGCGCTGCCAGTGTTTGGGGCCGGCGCACGATCACGCACGTTCGTGTGCATGCGGTTGCACCGGGGGCGGCGCGACGATGCAGTTACCCGCTGCAAAAACTGCCATGAGGATGCCCAGAGAATCCAGGCCGCCCGGCCCCCATTTATTCCTGCAGCCATTTACCTTATATCTCTCGCGTCACACGACACAATAAGCGCACCCACGACGACACATACAGAGAGGACATCCAGCGGTTCCAATGGCGCTCCTGGCTCCAATGGCGCTCGGAGCGGCCGACGACAAGAACGGCGGGCAGTCCACCACGCATCACGTAGTGGACACCCACGTGAGGGGGAAGGCCCTCTCGGTGGTGTACATGAACTATCCGGTCTCGGTGGAGAGCTCCATCCAAACTATGGAGCAGTTCCTTGCCGAGGACAAGTACCGAGTGGTCGGCTTCGACCTCGAGTACACCATTGGTCGTGCCGGGCACGATCAGAAGGTTGTCGTCGCCCAGTTGTGCGTGCGACATGACGTCCTCTCTACCACTACCACCTTGCCACAAGGCCTTGCGAGCGTTTCTCCAGGTTTATCAATAGCTCCGACTACAGTTTCACTACGGTGGACACCACCAACGATCTAAAAGCGCTCAAGGTTCCGGCCTTGAAATGCCCGAATCTTGTCAACATCCAGCACCACTACAAGGTCTGGGGGAGCGACAACAACAATTTTAGGTTCTCGTGTCCTACAGTTGTTCCGTCATCCTGCTCAAGCTGGAAATTTTTCTTCTTTTTGTGTTTTCCATTTGCAATCATATGGAAAAACTGGGTATTGTCGTCCCCTTGGACGATCTACCGCACTTCAGCTCTAAGTGCCCATTTCATCTGTTCGTTTCCGAGAAGCTCTCACAATCTCTACTTAGCCTCCGTTTTAGATGCCCGTTCATCTATATATAATAAAATGGATTCGGCCTTTAGATCAAGTTCATTTATAAGGTGTATAAACCTATCCTTTTCAACCTTATAAATTCTGCTTTCATTTTAGCCCAGTTCCTCAGGAACTGCCTCAGGTGCCTAATCTTATTTTTGCATCGCTCAGTATTCGACCTCCCTCCTATGGCCTTAGCCCATTCCGGGCAATTAGATCAATGAAGCCCTTTCTGTCAAACCATGCTAGTTTGAAAGAAAAGACTTTCTTATTTCCCGCATGTGTCGCTTCCCCAAAGTCAACAAGCCGTAGGGTGTGATTGGAAATTCCTCTCTGTAAAGCTTATACTGTCACCAAAGGAAACTGTTGTTCCATTCAATACTGGTGAGAACTCGATCCAACTTCTCATAAGTTGGATTCGGTAGTGTGTTTGCCCAAGTAAACTTTCTGCCTGAGAGTTCTATCTCTCTCAGGTCTAGACTTTTGATGACAGTGTTAAACATGAATGCTCATCTCCCATCAAAGGTATTGTTATTCTTTTCGTCTCTCCTCCTAATAATGTTAAAATCACCACCAACCAGGACTAGTAATCTCTCATCCCCACAAAGACACAAAAGGTCTGCTAGGAAGTCCAGCTTTAGCTATGGTTGAGGGGCTCCATATACTACAACTAGGGCTCATTAGAACCCATCAACCTTCGAGCGGGTTTTGTGATTCGGGAAATATAAATATTCTGATTTATGTGGACTCACGACAGCATTTTTCCAATCAATTAACAGTGACAGTTGATACGTCTCCGTCGTATCTACTTTTCCGAACGCTTTTCCTCTTGTTTTGGACTCTAATTTGCATGATTTGAATGAAACTAACCCGGACTGACGCTGTTTTCAGCAGAACTACCATGGTGTTGTTTTTTGTGCAGAAATAAAATTTCTCAGATTGGAACGAAACTTTGTGTGGATTTTTTATATAATAAAAGAAAATTACTTGAGCAAAGAACCACCGGAGGGGGGCCCTGGGTGAGCACAACCCACCAGGGCGTGCCCCCCCTTCAGGCGCGCCCAGGTGGGTTGTGCGCACCTGGTGGCCCCGCAGAGCCTGAATCCAACTCCATAAATACCTATTTTTCCAAAAAAATGGGGGAGGAAGAATTATCCCATTTCTCGATACGGAGCCGCCGCTACCTCCTGTTCTTCATCGGGAGGCCAGATCTGGAGTCCGTTTTGGGCTCCGAAGAGGGGGATCTTCGATCTTCATCATTACCAACCCTCCTTCATCACCAATTCCATGATGCTCCCCACTGTGAGTGATTAATTCCTTCATAGGCTCGCTGGTCGGTGAGGAGTTGGATGAGATTCATCATGTAATCGAGTTATTTTTGTTAGGGCTTGATCCCTAGTATCCACTGTGTTCTGAGATTGATGTTGATATGACTTTGCCATGATTAATGCTTGTCACTTTGGGCCCGGGTGCCATGATTTCAGATCTGAACCGTTTATGTTATCACCATTATATCTATGTTCTAGATCCGATCTTGCAAGTTATATTTTCCTATTAGGTGTTATGATCCGTAAACCCCGGAGTGACAGTATTCGGGATACTTTCCGATGATGACCGTAGTTTGAGGAGTTAATGTATTCAGTATGTGTTAATGCTTTGTTCCGGTTCTCTATTAAAAGAAGGCCTTAATATCCCTTTGTTTCCATATGGACCCCGCTGCCACGGGAGGGTAGGACAAAAGATGTCATGCAAGTTCTTTCCATAAGCACATATGACTATTTACGGAATACATGCCTACATTGTATTTATGAACTGGAGCTAGTGCCGTATCGCCCTAGGTTATGACTGTTATATGATGATTATCATCCAACGAATTTCTCTTATATTGTTATTGCTAAGTTACTACTGCTATTTTTATTGTTACACTTGCTACAAAAATCATTACTATCACTGTTACCGTTACTATTGTTGTTGCTACTACTATCAAAACTATCATACTACTTTGCTACTGATCACTTTGCTAGAGATAATTAATCTCCAGGTGTCGTTGAATTGACAACTCAGCTGCTAATACTTGCAAACATTCTTTGGCTCCCCTTGTGTCGAATCAATAAATTTGGGTTGAATACTCTACCCTTGAAAACTGTTGCGATCCCCTATACATGTGGGTTATCAAGACATTTTTCTGGCGTCGTTGCCGTGGAGCATAGCTATATTTGTTGAGTCACTGATTATTATCAATTTATCACAATGAAGAATCTGAAGTATACTAGGACTAAGATATTTCCCTCTAAAATGAGGGGAGGTAAGGAACTGCCATCTATCTCTACACTTGATTCACTTTGTATTTTGAGTAAACTTGCAACACCACCACATGCTATTAATTCTGATATGTCGCAAGTTATTTGTAATGCCCCGGATTCGATGCGCCAGGTGTCATCCAGTTATTCGCCGTTGCTACCATGTCATTTGCTTGCGTGTTGCATTTTGCCATGTCATCATCTGCATTGCATCATCATTTTTTCAAAACTTGCATCCGGTCCTTTTACCCGTTGTCCGTTTCGCGATCCGACACACTCCCTCGCGCCCGTCGCCCCTCTCAGACCTTGTTTCCTGAGCGGGAGAAAAACATTCTCGGAATGGGTCGAAATTTGCCGAGTGGCCTTGGTTTAGCACCGACAGACCGCCCGTCAAATTTCGTTCCATTTGAGGTCGTTTGATGCCCCAACGGTTAACCGTGTAGTCCGAAACCCCTCTCTCTTTGCAGCCCAGCACCCCTCCACCACAGCCCACTAACCCAGCAAAACCCCCTCCATGCTCTCGATCGTTCGATCACGATCGTGTGGGCGAAAACCGCACCCCATTTGGACTCTCCTAGCTCCCTCTACCTATATATATGTCACCCTCCCCGAAATTTTCGCGCAGATGAACCCTAGCCCTCTCCCTCCTCGCGCGGCCGAACATGTCCGCGCCATCGCCGGACGCGTCCACCGCCGCCAGCCACGTCGCCCGGCCAATCCCGGGGCGACACGTCATCGCCGCCGTCGCCCGCACCCAACCGGCGCCCTCCACGTCACCACGCAGCCTCCCTCCGCCGCCGCAGGCCTGCGGGGCCCGGATCCGGCCCTCCGGGCCCGGCCGCCGCCGCCCGCGCGCCCCGGCTCCCGCGCCGGCGCCCGCTCGCCGCCGGGCGAGCCCGCGCCCCTCCGCCTCCAACGCCGCCGTCCCAGTCAGCCCCGGTCGCCGAGTCCTCCGCCGCCGTTCGCCGGGCCCCCCCCCCCTCGTCGCCGGCCGTCGTCCCGGCCGGATCCGTCGCCGGTCGCCTCCGGCCACCGCTCGCCGTCGCCGTCTCCGGCCGGATCCGGCGAGATCCGGCCCGGAACCGCATGGTGGACGAGATCCACCAGGAGCCCATCCAAACGGCATCCCCGCGCCCGGATACCTCCGTCCCGGATTCACCTCGTCCCGTTGACTTTTCTCAGAGGGTATATTTTCTCCAAGTCCCGAAGTTTTCAACATTTTGTTTTCATGTTCATTGCATCATATCTCCATGACCATAACTCCGATTCATGCATATGATATATCAAAATGTTCATTGTGAGATTTTATTTATTTTGTTCCATTGTGCCATGCTTGTTTGAGTTCAGCTTGATGCACTAATCATCGTTGAAAGAGTGCTATATGATGTTATCTGCTGTCTGTTAACAGAACTTGATGATTTGTCTTTTTCCTTGCATTTTGTGTGTGCATCCTATGAGCTTGATGTCTACATGAGTTTTGTACTGCATCATGCCATTTTTACAATGGTGCTTGTCTTGTATTTTTGTGATCTATCTGGTTACTAGCACAAGTATGCAAAGTAGCCTCCATGATGTTGCTGAATTCTGTGACTGCCATTTCTGCCAAGTCTGTAGCTGTATCATTGTGATGCCATGTTAACCTGCTTCTACCATGAGTTCCATGCATAATCTGGAAATGTTCACTAAGGATGTTTTGTTATACATGGTATGATCTATCCATCCATGCCCTTGGTTGTATTTATAGCCTGCTGTAGCTTGTTTGAAACTTGCTCTGAAATTGCTAATTAATGTTGCTGTCAGCCTGTCAACATGAAGTTCAGTTTTGACATGTGTTTTGCTAGTGATCCATGCACCCTATGAACATGCTCTTGCCATGCTTAGCTTCACATTTATGCCATCTTACTGTTGGATGCCTTCACATGCCATGAAATTCTTTGTGATGAGTGATTTGAGCTCGCAAAGGTGCCTTCATAATTCTGTTTATGCCATGCTCAATTTTCCTGCCAAGTCTGAATCCGTTTGTGAAACTTGCTATGTTTATATGGGTGCCATCATATCTTTTGTGCCTTTTTTGCTCGTGATCAGTAAGGGACTTTTGTTCGATGCAATTATTAGATTCGTGCCATGCCTTTTTTTGCTATGATATATTCCTGTAGCATGTTGTTTTGTTGTTCTAAACATTGCAACCTGTCGTGGAATTGTCACGGCAGATGTCCTCGAACTAGGACTTAGTCGTGGAGCCATCGCAGCTAGGAAGCTTGAAGGGGTTAATGCGGGACAAGGAACACGAGGGTTTATACTGGTTCGGCCCCTTACGGTGAAGGTAAAAGCCTACGTCCAGTTTGAGGTGGTATTGATTAGGGTTACGATCACCAGGGAGCTAAACTGCTATGCCCGGCTTTCGATGAGATTGTTCTCTGCCTTAAACCGCTGTCGGGTCGTCCCTTTATATAGGGAGGCTGATGCCCTGCAGCTCTCAGAGTCCCGGCCGGCTCATAAGAGTGTCCGGCTCGGACTCTCAACTATTCTTGCCTTATACTACAAGTTCTACCATAACAATGATTGCAACTACGGGCCTTAAGCCATATCCGGGTCTTAAGCCCATCTTTGGCCCACCGTCCTCAAGCTTGGCGCCGGGCTTCTGGCAATGACCATATGAGTAACCCGGCCCCTCCTGGCGGGTGACTCTAAGGTCTATATCCTCAACATTAGGCCCCAGATTGATTTGAGCCGGCTCATGTCAATCTTCAATTCTTTCGACAGCAAACCTCCGACTTACAATTGTGTGAAGGCCATAACCCAGCATGACATCATCCTCTAGACTTCGGGTAATCCACCATGACGTCATCTTCCATTAAGCCCGTTTTTTACTCCGCCAGATCCGCAACGGATCTTTTTCTTTACTGTCATCCCGAAAATCGAGGCGTTTTGTGGGGATATAACCACGCCGTGGTCTCCTTGATTCTCGCGCCCACTTATGAGCTCGCCTTATAAATAGGCCGGCCCGACGGGCTCTCAGCCACCTCTCTCTCCTTCATCTTCTTCCTCGCGCTACTGCTCCCCTGCCCGAGCTCTGCTACTGCCACCGCCGTCGCGCCCCCGGACTTCGTCAACCTTGGCCGCTGCATCACCCTGACTCGGTCCAGACAAACGGCGGCAACCTCCGCTCCTCTTCAGCTCTGGTAAGTCCTCACTACCCCGTAGAACAGATCTGCAGTAGGGTTCATCCGTGTTCGTCCGTGTTCGTCGCCGTCGCCCACAAGCTCCGGTAGTTCTCATAGTTACTGCCCCTGTTTGATCTTAGCCTTGTATAGAACTAGTGCGGCGGTTGTTTAGTACTCATTTCAAATGCCAGTAGGTCTCTTTTCACTGCATAAAGGCCTCGTTCGAGCTCAAGAACTCCCCTGCGTCTATTTTTAGGTCTAGAAACCTTTCTTTTGCCCGACCATTTTGATCCAAAATATTTACCGCAATGTGTGAAACCTGTTTTCACCACACTTAGTAAAAAACTGCACTCATGGAGTCATGGCGGGTTAAATTTCCGTTTTAAAGAAACCACGCGCCGTAGAATCTTCCGGCTTAAAGAAAACCATGCGTCATAAAATTTCCGGCTTAGCTGTGATAAGGCCTGTAGACAATCAAATTACTCTCAATCCCTTGGCAGCTTAAACAGCCCGATGTACTTAAATGTATACCATTAGTCCCCTTCACAAGCCGCCACCTTGACATTTGAACTGTAGATTTCTTCTGGCTCATAATTAACCTGGACGTTTTTCCTTTTATCATAGACTGCTGACTTTCACCATGCCTCCCAAAGCTCCCAAAGCCTCCATTACTTGCAACTGGATGAGGTCCAATGTCACCAATGAGACCCTAGCGGAGTTTGTTATGTCTGGATATCTGCCCAAGAAGGACGTCATGTCCTACCGTGCCCCTGACCCGTCAGAAGAGAGACCACAGGCAAAGGATGGGTAGGTAGTGATTTTTGCGGATCATATGAACCGAGGCTTCGCACCGCCCGGTTCAAAGTTTTTCAGAGACGTCCTGAACTTCTTCGATCTATGACCTCAGGACATAGGACCCAACTCAGTGTCCAACATCTGCAACTTCCAAGTGTTCTGCAAGGTTTACCTTGGAGAAGAACCTAGTCTGCTGCTCTTCAGAGAGCTTTTTTACTTGAACCGCCAGAACGAGTGCGCCAATGGGCCAAGTCTAGAGCTAGGTGGCATCTCCATTCAGCGGCGAAGGGACTGCCTTTTCCCTTATGCAGAGCCGCCCAGCCACCCCAAGGATTGGAATCTGACGTGGTTTTACTGCCAAGACACATCGCCGGCTGATGAAAGTCCATTGCCCGGCTTTCGCCCCTCACGCCTGGAGCCGACTCACCCACTGTCAGACAAGCTGACTCAAGCGGAGCGCCAACCTCTGCTCCCCACTATCAACAAGATCAAGGCTCTCCTGGGCAATGGTCTGAACGGAATCGATTTGTTCCGGGTCTGGATCTCGTTGCGGGTGATCCCATTGAGCAGCTGCCCCGGCTTAATGTGTGAGTACACGGGCCGAAAGGACGACCCTCAGAGACACAGCCGCAATGATCTTCCTGAAGACGTTGCAGAGGAGATGACCAAGGCTCTCTTGAACGAGAGCCTGGCAGACTGCGGAAGGACCGGGTTAGCCCCCTTCTGCAAGACCAACCCAGCCCCAGCGGTAAGCCGCCAATCTGAAAATCCTATCTTCTTCTGTATATAACTTTCATCTGAATCGCTTGAAGAAATTATCATTGTATTTTTCAGGCTGATGACAAGTTCTGACGGGTCAAATATGACCATGAGGTAGCCAAGAAGGCCAGAAAGGTGAAGAAAGCCGCTAAAAAAGCCGCTCCCCGTAAGAAGGGAAGCAGGCCAACTGCTTCGGAGCTGATGCAATTAAGCGACAGCTCCGAGTCAGAGGTAACCCCTGATCCTGTAAGCTCCTTGTTATGTTTTATTGTTTATTTCTGTCCGCCTTACCAACACTTGTTCATCAACAGGATGACACCGGAGCCAGTAACCCGGTGGTTGAAGAGGTAATGTCACTTTCCTCCGACTCGGAGCCCTTGCCAAGGCTGAAAGTCCGAAGGGTAACCCGGAAAGTAAGCTTTTCACATCCTTTAGCTTATCAAGATCCTCAATTTATTTTGAAGCGATAGGTTCATGAGAGCCGGCGTCACACCCGGACCAACAAGGACACCGACCTCTCCTCCGGGTTACCTGACGCATCAAGGAAGCGCCAAACTGAGGTTATTTCCCACTTGTACCCTTTTCATCCGTTGGCGGGTGTTATCCGTCAGCCACTCAATTCTTCTGACTCCAATTATCAGGAGACCTCCCCCTCTTCGGGCGACTCTATGCAGTCGAGTCTTCCGGCTTTCAAGACCGCGCCCGGGTAATGATGACCATCTCATGTTATACTTGTCTTTACTTACCCTTTTTGTGCTTAACGTTTCTGTCCTTTCAGTGCCCAAGCCAAACTCACCAAGAGGGCGAAGAAAGCCAAGCCAATCGAAGAGCCGGAGTTGCCTGAGCCGGAGGCAGCAGATCAAGAACCGCCAGCTGCCTCCGCTCCCGAAGCCGCCGCTCCAACTAATAAGGCAGCTGCCGAAGCGTCTGCTAACCCGGAGGCCTCCGGCTCAGCTCAACCAGCAAATGATCCGGACGTGGTAATCACCCGGACGGCATTTGTTGAGTCGGGGAGACCTACCGCACTGGCTAAGTGCTCCGCTAAGGGGGAGTTGCTGCAGCCCCATCGGGTGAACCTGGACCTCTCCGACCACACCAACCTGAGCATTGGAGAGCTCGTCTCTGGCTACATCAGCCAAGTGCACAAGAGCCGGGACGCAGAGGTTGCCATGGTGAACCAGATCCAGCAAAAATCTGAGGTATCCTTCTGCTGTCCTCTTACTTACTGCATAGTTACCTTTACCATGCTAGCCCCCAAGTCGACGACTTATGATTGAATATGTTGTAGACTTAGGTTCCGGCTTACTCAATTGAACCGGCAATTTGTAGATAAAAACGTTCAATATGCATTAGCCCCCAAGTGCCAAGTGTCTTTGCTTGGAAAACACTTGGGACTTAAAATTTATATAGTAACTGTTCATGTCATAACCCGGAAATGTATGCAGGCTGCTGGTAAGAAGCTTGAGGCTGACCTTGCCGATCTCAAGAACCGGCTTAGGATGCAAGAGATGGAGACCCAGAAGGCAAACGCCAAGTTTGTATCCAGCATCGCCGCGCAAGAGAAGCTGAAAACAGAGTTTGACGCTGAGCGGAAGGCGTGGGCCGAAGAAAAGGCCGCATTGGTGAACCGGGCCGAACAGGCGGAGAAGGCTCTCTCTGAGAAGACCGCAGAGCTCTCCGGCCTAAAGCGCCAAGTGTCCCAGATGGTGGCCGCAATCTTCGGTAAGTCGTCTCACCGGCTTTCATCAAGTTTAGAATTTTTATATCTCATAATTCATCCTTGTCGGCGGCTTATCTGATTCTGTTAAACAGGTCCCAGAAGTGCCAACCTCAACCAGAGCGTGGTAACCAAGCTGAAGGCCGTGTATACCCTGGTGGAGCAGCTCTACACCGGGTCACAACGTGCCTTGGCTGTGGTGGCCCTCTCCAACGAGGTGCCGACTCACCTGGCGGAAGTCCTTCGCCGTCTCGCCGTTCTGCCTCAGCGGATCCAAGAGCTGCGACGGGCCTCTGCAAGAGCCGGAGCAATCGCTGCGCTGAGCCGGGCCAAGGCGTTCTTGCCAGAGTTAGACCCGGCGGACATCGCCCTCGGCTACCCAAGTCTGAAGGAAGACGGCACCGCCTTTGATCAGAAGAACTTCGCAGCTTGCGTGAAGACTGTACGCCCGGTGGCCACTCTTATTGGCAACGATACAGATCTGACCAAGTATCAGCCAGGTTACAATGCGGAGAATCAGAGGATCCCGACCCCTCGCTATGAAGCCCTGAGTTTAATCCCGGCGGCTCGTCAGCACACCTTCGCCCCGGAGATTGACCCGGCCGGGTTAATTGACGAAGAAGCCCAGTTCGAAGCTCTGAGCGGCATCGACTGGAAGTCGTCGACTTTCCAGACCTTGGGAACAGCCGGAGGAGAAGAAAGAGACGAGCCGGAGGAGAGGAAAGAGACGAGCCGGAGACATCAACCCAGCAAGCGTCGTAATTCTTCTGGCGGTTTATCAGACAATGCCTCACCCTTTTGGACTCAATGAGTCTTGTAATAGAATAGGACCAACACTTTATCTTTGCCGTGCCATCGTGCACGCCTTGAATGCTTGAAGTTTTATTGAAGTTGTCTCCTTTATATTTCTCCGGGTCATTCATTCTCCTTAGTCTCAAATAATTGTCTTTAACTATCCTGCATAGAAAGACGAATCACAAGTCTCCAGGCGGCTTACCGCACTGAGAATCATATGTTTGAGATGTATAACCCGGAATATGAATCGAAAAAGACTGGTCCTCAATTATATCCTTAATACAGCCGTAATAACACACTTAGCGGCCTGCAAGCATACTTCCGGTTTAGATAACCCGGGTAATAAGGTTGGTACATTAATTCCGATTTACTTGTCTTAATGACACCCATTGTGTTCAACTAACACTGTAAACAAAGTTAAGTCGGCAAAGTAAGAACCGGCCGTACACACTTTGAAATAATCAGAAAAAACTTGCTATGAAACAGGAGAACTTAGGGGCTTCCGGTTCGAATACGACCAGAGACCCGGCCCAATGGGGTTATGCTAGGATTCGAATACGATCATATAGGCCCTAGTCGGTGTGGCGATGCCAATCAAGAGGGTATCGATAGCTATGTTCTCTTTGGTTCGAATACGACCCATGTTTGAACAGGAAGCCCCCAAATGACTTTAAGAATTTGTTTAACGATGCTGATTCGAATACGATCCACGTCGGTTCTCAAAGGGGTTAAACTAAGATTCAAATATGATCAAAGAAAACTCCCCAATGAGCTCGGCACGTTGCCAATCAAATGGGTATCGACAGCTGTGTTCTCTTTGGTTCGAATACGACCTATGTTTGAACAGGAAGCCCCCAAGTGACCTTATCGCCTACGGCTAGATTCGAATACGATCATAAGCCGGATCCTCCTTCAAGTTACCATGTAACCTGGCAATGAAAATAACACGTGCACATTTGGAGGAGAAAAAAGGACAGAGGTCCTGCTTTATTACTTATCATAATATACACATGGTTTAGAGAAGTATGTACATCATGAGAGCCGGTAGCTCAAGTGTAGTAAGGCCGAAGCTGAGCTATGTTCCATGGCCGTCGGGTCTCTTCCTCCGACTTACCTGAATCTTTGTGCTCCCGAATGTCAATGAGGTAATATGACCCGTTGTGCAAATTCTTACTAACCACAAAAGGCCCTTCCCAAGGTGGGGATAGCTTGTGTGCATCTGTTTGATCCTGGATGAGCCGGAGCACGAGATCACCTTCCTGGAAGACCCGGGATTTAACCCGGCGGCTATGATAACGGCGTAGGTCTTGCTGGTAAATCGCTGAACAGGCTGCTGCCACATCACGCTGTTCATCCAACAAGTCAAGAGCATCCTGGCGCGCCTGTTCATTATCCGCCTCAACGTAAGCCGCCACTCGAGGTGAATCATGACGGATGTCACTGGGGAGGACTGCTTCTGCCCCATAAACCATGAAGAAAGGCGTAAAACCTGTAGACCTGTTAGGAGTAGTGTTGATGCTCCATAACACGGAGGGCAACTCCTCCACCCAACAACCCGGCGTCCGTTGCAAAGGTACCAAAAGCCGGGGCTTGATACCCTTCAGAATCTCCTGATTAGCTCTCTCAGCTTGACCATTGGATTGAGGATGAGCCACTGAGGAGACATCAAGTCGGATATGCTCTCGTTGACAAAACTCCTCCATGGCGCCTTTAGAGAGATTGGTGCCATTGTCAGTTATAATGTTGTGTGGAAAACCAAAGTGAAAGATCACCTTTTTCATAAACTGAACCGCCGTGGCTGCATCACACTTGCTAACTGGCTCCGCTTCAACCCACTTGGTAAACTTGTCAACTGCCACCAAAAGGTGGGTCTTCTTATCCTTGGATCTTTTGAAAGGCCCAACCATATCCAGCCCCCAGACCACAAAGGGCCAAGTAATTGGGATCATCCTCAGCTCTTGAGCCGGTACATGAGCCCGTCGCGAGAACCTTTGGCAACCATCACACTTACTGACCAAGTCCTCTGCATCAGCATGAGCCGTCAACCAATAAAAACCATGACGAAAAGCCTTGGCCACAAGAGACTTTGAGCCGGCGTGATGGCCACAATCCCCTTCATGGATCTCACGCAAGATCTCTTGCCCTTCCTCAGGGGAAACACAACGCTGAAACGCTCCCGTAACACTGCGGTGGTGCAACTCACCATTGATAACAATCATTGATTTAGCCCGCCGGGTTATTTGCCTGGCCAAAGTTTCATCCTCAGGCAACTCGCCCCGGGTCATGTAAGCCAGATAGGGCATTGTCCAGTCTGGTATGATATGGAGAGCCGCCACCAGCCATGCCTCCGGGTCGGGGACAGCCAAGTTTTCCTCTGTAGGCAACTTAACAGAAGGATTGTACAGGACATCCAGGAAAGTATTAGGCGGCACCGGCTTTCGCTGAGAGCCTAGCCGGCTTAAAGCATCAGCCGCCTCGTTCTTCCTGCGATCAATGTGCTCTACTTGGAAGCCCTTAAAGTGCCCAGCAATGGCATCAACTTCGCGGTGATAAGCCGCCATGAGAGGGTCCTTAGAGTCCCACTTGCCCGATACTTGTTGAGCCACCAAGTCTGAGTCACCGAAACACCTTACCCGGCTCAAGCTCATCTCTTTAGCCATCCGAAGACCGTGGAGCAAGGCCTCGTACTCAGCCGCATTGTTAGTGCAAGGAAACATCAACTGTAGCACATAATGGAACTTGTCACCTTTAGGGGAAGCCAATACAACTCCAGCTCCCGAGCCCTCCAACTGCCTGGACCCATCGAAGTGAATAGTCCAATATGTGTTATTCGGCTTTTGCTCGGGCACTTGTGACTCTGTCCAATCATTGATGAAATCCACCAGGGCCTGAGATTTAACAGCAGTGCGTGGCACATATTTGAGACCATGAGGTCCGAGCTCGATAGCCCACTTAGCCACTCTCCCTGTGGCCTCTCTGTTTTGAATGATATCACCAAGAGGGGCAGAACTGACCACGGTTATGGGATGACCCTGGAAATAATGCTTAAGCTTCCGGCTTGCCATGAACACACCATAGACAAGCTTCTGCCAATGTGGATACCGCTGTTTGGACTCGATAAGCACTTCGCTGACATAATAAACCGGCCGCTGAACCGGATGCTCCTTACCCTCTTCCTTGCGTTCCACCACCACAGCCACACTGACGGCTCGTGTGTTTGCCGCCACGTACAGTAATAAGGGCTCCTTATCAACCGGAGCAGCAAGGACTGGAGGCTCTGCCAGCTGCTTCTTCAAATCCTCAAAAGCGGTATTAGCTGCATCATTCCAGACAAAGTTATCAGTTTTCTTCATCAACTGATATAATGGCATGGCCTTCTCACCCAAACGGCTTATAAACCGGCTTAGAGCAGCGATGCGACCCGCCAAACGCTGAACATCATTTATACACGCCGGCTTAGCCAGGGAGGTGATGGCCTTGATCTTCTCTGGGTTAGCCTCAATGCCTCTATCAGAAACCAAAAAACCCAAGAGCTTGCCTGCAGGGACACCAAAGACACACTTGGCCGGGTTAAGCATCATCTTGTAGACCCGGAGATTATCAAAGGTTTCTCTTAAATCATCTATCAAGGTTTCCTCCTTTATGGACTTAACCACAGTATCGTCCACATAAGCGTGAACATTGCGCCCGATCTGTTTATGAAGACAGTTCTGTACACAACGCTGGTAAGTCGCCTGTGCACACTTGAGCCCAAAGGGCATAGACACATAGCAGAAGGCTCCAAAGGGAGTGGTAAACGCCGTCTTCTCCTGGTCCTTAACTGCCATTTTAATCTGATGATATCCGGAATAAGCATCCAAGAAACTTAAGCGCGCACAACCTGCCGTAGCATCAATAATTTGATCACTACGGGGGAGGGCAAAAGGATCAGCCGGACACGCCTTCTTTAAGTCCGTATAATCCACACACATCTGCCAAGTGCTGTTCTTCTTGAGCACGAGCACCGGGTTAGCCAACCACTCTGGGTGAAAAACTTCAACAATAAACCCGGCCGCCAAGAGCCGGGCCACCTCTTCGCCAATGGCCTTCCACCTCTCTTCATTAAACCGCCGAAGGAACTGCCTGACCGGCTTAAATTTCGGATCAACATTGAGAGTGTGCTCAGCGAGTTCTCTAGGTACACCTGGCATGTCAGAAGGTTTCCATGCGAAGATGTCCCTATTCTCACGAATGAACTCGATGAGCGCGCTTTCCTATTTTGGATCCAGATTGGCACTGATGCTGAATTGCTGAGATGAGTCTCCTGGAACAAAATCAACAAGTATAGTCTCATCAGCCGACTTAAATTTCATTGCCGGCTCATGCTCCGTAATCGGCTTTTTTAGAGAGGTCATATCTGTTGGGTCAACGTTGTCTTTGTAAAATTTCAACTCTTCTGTTGCACAAACAGATTCTGCATAAGCCGCATCGCCTTCCTCACATTCCAAGGCCACCTTCCGGCTGTCGTGAACCGTAATGGTCCCATTATGACCCGGCATCTTGAGCTGTAAGTAAACATAACACGGCCGTGCCATGAATTTGGCGTAAGCCGGCCGCCCAAATATAGCATGGTACGGACTTCTTATCTTGACCACCTCAAAGGTCAATTTTTCCACCCTGTAGTTGTTTTCATCTCCGAAGGCCACTTCCAACTCGATCTTGCCGACTGGATAAGCTGACTTACCAGGTACCACACCATGGAAGATAGTGTTTGACTGGCTGAGGTTCTTATCAATCAACCCCATACGACGAAATGTCTCATCATAGAGGATGTTGATGCTGCTGCCTCCATCCATGAGTACCTTAGTGAACTTATATCCTCCCACCTGAGGAGCCACCACCAGGGCCAAGTGACCCGGATTATCCACCCGGGGAGGGTGATCCTCCCTACTCCACACTATAGGTTGCTCTGACCACCGTAAGTAGCGTGGAACCGCCGGCTCAACAGCGTTCACAGCCCTCTTATGAAGCTTCTGATCTCGCTTACACAGACTGGTGGTAAACACATGATACTGCCCACCGCTAAGCTGCTTTGGATTGGTCTGATAACCTCCCTGGTGCTGTTGATGACCCTGGCCAGACTGCTGATTAAAGCCCCCTTGACCGTTCTGAGGGTTAGAATTTGAGCCGCCGCCCGGGCCATGAAAGCCGCCGGCGCCTGAACCGCCGCCGGGCCATTGTAACTCTTGAAGGCCTTCATGATTGCACAATCCTTCCATAGATGAGTCGCTGGCTTCTCTCTAGAGCCATGCCTTGGACAAGGCTCATTCAACAGTTGCTCCAATGTCGGGCCTGACCCGCCGCCTCGGGGAGGGGGCCTCCCCTTGCGTCGCTGGTTATTACCTTGTGAGCTGGCGTTGGCTACAAACTCTAGGCTGCCATCGGCCTTGCGCTTGCCTCCTCCTTGGTTCCCCGGGTTATGCTGAGGACCCTTGCCATTGCCATTCTTCTTTCCCTCCCCTGCCCTTTCATCATCTGAAGGGGGATCCTTGGTACCATCGGAATCGGCGTACTTGACAAGAGCCGCCATTAGCGTACCCATATCACTGCAGTCGCGCTTACGCCGCCCGAGTTTCATCTTCAGGGGCACGAAACGACAATTTTGTTCCAACATTAAGACCGCAGAGCCGGCATCCATCTTATCTGACGAATGTATGATCTCCTTGACCCGGCGAACCCAGTGAGTCGTGGATTCACCCTCCTGCTGTTTACAGTTAGTCAAATCCACAATTGACATAGACTGCCTACAGGTATCTTTGAAGTTTTGGATGAACCGGGCTTTCAGCTCAGCCCAAGACCCGATGGAATTCGGTGGTAACCCCTTTAACCAAGTGCGGGCGGTTCCATCCAACATCATGGTGAAGTACTTGGCCATTTCCGCCTCACCGACCTCCAGTAGTTCCATGGCCATCTCGTAACTCTCGATCCAGGCTGCGGGTTGTAGGTCCGCCGTGTATTTGGGCACCTTCCTAGGGCCTTTGAAATCCTTAGGTAGGCGTTCATTGCGGATAGCCGGCACTAAACAAGGGACACCCCCAGTCCTGGTAGGGATACCCACGTCGACGGAAGTCATCGGATAATCTGGGGGAGTCTGGTAAGCCGTCAGCTGGGGCACCTGCTCCGCCTCTTGCCGCGCTCTATCTTGGTCTGCTGCGTGGAAAGCTCCGTTGTAAGCCAGGCCATGGCCGGGGGGCGGGTCAGGGCGTCGGGCTCTGAAACCATGTGCCTGCTATAACTCAGGCTCCGGCCCGGACGAGGGGTCGAGTGGATCCTCTCCCAGCTGTAGGAGTACGCCTCTTGCTGCGCTAGTGCTGTCTGAAGGAGTTCCCTGACCCGGTGGGTTTCAATAGCCGTCGGAGAGTCGCCGTCAACTGGGAGAGCCGCCAGCCGTGCCGCCGCAGCGACCATGTTCTCCAGCAGGTTATTATAATGACCTGGGGGTATTGGCACGTACTGAGGCGGGGCTTGGGCACCCGGGGAGGCCCCATCACTTGGGGCTGAATCGGGGTCCCAGACCCGGGCACTATGACCCCTGGCGGGTTACTAGACCCTGCACCTGGCGTGTTGAAGAGGTTTCGTGGATCGTAAACCGGTGGGAGTCGAGATTGGGCCTTTTGATGCCTCCTTCTCAGGACCTCATTGGACGCGTTTTGATCCATTGTGAGCCGGAAGGACTGCGCTTGAATCAACTGGGTTTGGGCGTCGAGAGCCGCCCTTTCTGCAGCCATCCTGATCCCCTCTGCTGCCAGATGCTCCTTGGCTTTCCCTAGATCCAATTTTAACTGCGCCACCTCCGCATCATGCTGAGCTTGATCTGCCGGGTCAATCGTAGCGGTTAACAGCGCCGTCATCTTGTCCGTGAGATCCATTAGTACTTGAGCCGGAGAAGGCACCGGGTTTCCCGCTCCAGCAGCGGGGTTCTGAACAGGCTGTGCACCGGCCATAAAGACTCCAACCTGACTTGGCGGCTCAAACAGGTCCGGAATACTGTCACCATCGGAACAACCCATGAGCCTGCCATCTTGGAGTTGATACAACGAGTTTGACTCATCGGTGGACGACTCGCCGTCAGAGCCGGCGGCCGCCTCATCACCAGCTACAGATTGATCAGAGGGCCCTCCATGGATACATCCTACAAAAGCGTGCCGTAAGGCAGGCCGGGCCCGGGCGGGTCGTGCACGCTGAGCCACCTCGATGAGATCGGCGCAGAGATCCGGCTCAGGGCCCGGCTCACCAATCTTGCCGATGAAAACATGAATTCCACCGAAGGGGACCCGGTACCCGTACTCAATTGAGCCGGCGTCGGGGTCCCAGTCTGCATCGTCGATGTAAAGCTTGCCGCGACGACTCTTGGTCATCCGGCCCACAACGTATCCCTTGAGCCCTTCGAAGCTGCCCTTCAAGAACTCAAATCCACCGTGCGCTGGCCCCACGGTGGGCGCCAACTGTCGTGGAATTGTCATGGCAGATGTCCTCGAGTTAGGACTTAGTCGTGGAGCCATTGCAGCTAGGAAGCTTGAAGGGGTTAATGCGGGACAAGGAACACGAGGGTTTATACTGGTTTGGCCCCTTACGGTGAAGGCAAAAGCCTACGTCCAGTTTGAGGTGGTATTGATTAGGGTTACGATCACCAGGGAGCTAAACCGCTATGCCCGGCTTTCGATGAGATTGTTCTCTGCCTTAAACCGCTGCCGGGTCGTCCCTTTATATAGGGAGGCTGACGCCCTGCAGCTCTCAGAGTCCCGGCCGGCTCATAAGAGTGTCCGGCTCGGACTCTCAACTATTCTTGCCTTATACTACAAGTTCTACCATAACAATGATTGCAACTATGGGCCTTAAGCCATATCCGGGTCTTAAGCCCATCTTTGGCCCACCGTCCTCAAGCTTGGCGCCGGGCTTCTGGCAATGACCATATGAGTAACCCGGCCCCTCCTGGCGGGTGACTCTAAGGTCTATATCCTCAACACAACCTGATGTTATTTCTGTCATGTCCAGTGGTGCTTGTCTTGTATTTTTGTGATCTATGTGGTTACTAGCACAAGCATGCAAAGTAGCCTCCATGATGTTGCTGATTTCGGTGACAGCCATTTCTGCCAAGTCTGTAGCTGTATCATTGTGATGCCATGTTAACCTGCTTCTACCATGAGTTACATGCATAATCTGGAGATGTTCACTAAGGATTTTTTGTTATACATGTTATGCCCTATCCAGCCATGCCCTTGGTTGCATTTATAGCCTGCTGTAGCTTGTTGCAAACTTGCTCTCAAATTGCTAAATAATGTTGTTGTCAGCCTGTTAACATGAAGTTCAGTTTTGACATGTGTTTTGCTAGTGATCCATGCACCCTATGAACTTGCTCTTGCCATGCTTAGCTTCACATTTATGCCATCTTACTGTTGGATGCCTTCACATGACATGAAATTCTTTGTGATGAGTGATTTGAGCTCGCAAAGGTGCCTTCATAATTCTGTTTATGCCATGCTCAGTTTTCTGCAAAGTCTGAATCCGTTTGTGAAACTTGCTATGTTTATATGGGTGCCATCATATCTTTTGTGCCTTTTTTGCTCGTGATCAGTAAGGGACTTTTGTTCTATACAATTAGTACATTCATGCCATTCCTTTTTTTCTATGATATATTCCTGTAGCATGTTGTTTTGTTGCTCTAAATATTGCAACCTGATGTCATTTCTGTCATGTCCAGTGATTTTCTGCCAAGTCTGTGAATCTGTTATTAATTGCAATCTTGCCATGTCTTGTTGAGCATGTTCTAGTGGTATCTGCAGATAGCTCAGCGTTCATGTTTTGTAATGCTTTACCCATACATCATGCTCATGCCTTTTGTTTTTATGTTGAGGTGCTGTAGCATATTTTCATAATGCTTGCAAGATGCCTAGTTGTTGTTTTGGACAGATTGTTGCTATATCTTGTTTGGAGTGTATGTGTTGCACCGTTGCTCCGTTTTGAGGATGCTCTATATGGAACTTGCTTAGTTTTGAATATAGTTTCATATTATCATGTTGCATCCTTGTTTTGAGGTATTTTCTTGATGTTTGGATGCATTTTGCATCAATGCCATGTTTAACTTGTTTTGCTCATATCTTCTAGGCCGTAGCTCCGAACTAAATGATCTTTATATGTAACTTGACTAGAATTTCGTGTAGATCATCATGGTGCATCTTAACTTGCTGTTTAACAACTTGAAAATAAGGTTTATTCAGATCTGGGCTAATTTCGAAATTTGCATATGGGGATTTACCGGAATTGTTATAGGTTGTTTCCGGCCTCATTTAAACTTGCTTTGATGTGTTGTTCTTGTATGCATCATCTCTTGCCATGAGTAGCTTCATGTAGCCGTGTCATGCATCATACTTGGTTGAGCATCATGCCTTGTCATGTGTTGTGTGTTTACCTTGTTGTTTGCTTCTTTCCGGTTGTGCTCCTTCTCGTTAGTTCCTGTTTCGTTGCGATCGTGAGGATTCGTTCGTCTTCGTGGCTTCATCTTCTTCATGGACTCATTCTTCTTCCTAGCAGGATTTCTGGCAAGATGACCGTCACCTTGGATCTCATTACTATCATTGCTATGCTAGTTGCTTCGTTCTATCGCTATGCTGCGCCACCTATCACTTGCTCTTCAAGCCTCCCAAATTGCCATGAAGCCACCTCTAACCTTTGTCACCCTTCCTAGCAAACCATTGTTTAGCTATGTTAACGCTTTTTGCTCAGACCCTCTTATAGCGTTGTTAGTTGCAGGTGAAGATGAAGTTTGCTCCATGTTGGAGTATGTTTATGTTGGGATATCACAATATCTCTTATTTAATTAATGCATCTATATACTTGGTAAAGGGTGGAAGGCTCGGCCTTATGCCTGGTGTTTTGTTCCACTCTTGCCGCCCTAGTTTCCGTCATACCGGTGTTATGTTCCTTGATTTTGCGTTCCTAACGCGGTTGGGTGTTATGGGGACCCCTTGATAGTTCGCTTTGAATAAAACTCCTCCAGCAAGGCCCAACCTTGGTTTTACCATCTGCCTATCACCTATTTCTTTTCCCTTGGGAGTCGCGCTCCCGAGGGTCATCTTTATTTTAACCCCCCAGGCCAATGCTTCTCTAAGTGTTGGTCCGAACTGAGTAGACTGCGGGGCCCCCTCGTGGAAACTCGAGGTCTGGTTTTACTCGTAGGATGTCTCATCCGGTGTTCCCCTGAAAACGAGATATGTGCAACTCCTATCAGGACTGTCGGCACATCGGGCGGTTTTACTGGTCTTGTTTTACCATTGTCGAAATGTCTTGTAAACCGGGATTCCGAGACTAATCGGGTCTTCCCGGGAGAAGGAATATCCTTCGTTGACCATGAGAGCTTATAATGGGCTAAGTTGGGACACCCCTGCAGGGTATAAACTTTCGAGAGCCGTGCCCGCGGTTGTGTGGCAGATGGGAATTTCTTAATGTCCGGTTGTAGAGAACTTGACACTCGACTTAAATAAAACCCATCAACCACGTGTGTAGCCGTGATGGTCTCTTCTCGGCGGAGTCCGGGAAGTGAACACGGTTTCTGATTTATGTTTGACGTAAGTAGGAGTTCAGCATCACTTCGATCATTGCTACTTTCACGACCGTTCCGTTGCTTCTCTTCTCGCTCTTATTTGTGTATGTTAGCCACCATACATTGCTTAGTCGTTGCTGCAACCTCACCACTTATCCTTTTCCATACCCATTAAGCTTTGCTAGTCTTGATACCCATGGTAATGGGATTGCTGAGTCCTCGTGGCTCACAGATTACTACAACATCAGTTGTAGGAACAGGTTATGCGATGATCATGACGCGAGAGCGATTTTGCTTGTTTTGGAGTTCTTCTTCTGCTTCTTCTTCGATCAGGGGAAAGGTTCCAGGTCGGCAGCCTGGGCTAGCAGGGTGGATGTCGTTTGAGCTTCTGTTTATGTTTCATCCGTAGTCAGATGTTGTTCTCATGTATATTGATGTAGTCTTGCGGCATTTGTATGCCTTGTATGTATCCCCATCTTTTATGTAATGTTGATGTAATGATATCCACCTTGCAAAAGCGTCTTCAAGATGCGTTTATATCCTTGGTGGGACCTTCGAGTTCCTTTAGGATAGGCTCGCATCTTGGGCGTGACAAGTTGGTATCAGAGCCTCGACCGACCATAGGAGCCCCTTGATTGATTGTAGTTGGCCGTTGTTGAGTCTAGAAAAAACTATTTCTGAGTCTAGTTATATCGGAGAGTAGGAATTCTTTTTACTCCTCAGCCCCTTCGTCGCTCTGGTGAGAAATCTTGATGTAGGTGTTTTGAACTACTTCTCTTCCCCTTCAAATTTTTCTTTAGGGTCACGCGGTTAGTTTTTTCGTTCGTTGTCCATTCTCTTTTCAATTCGACGCATTTCTCTTCGAGTGGTTTCGATCCTTGTCATCTTTTGCAAGATCAATCCTCAGCTCTTTTCAATTGATGTTGTTTTTCTGTCCGAAGTTGTCCTTGTTTTTCCCACCCGCCCACCCATCTCCTTCTCGGAACCGGAGTCCGAAATCGAGTATCAATCCTACTCGTGCGAAGCTTTTGCATTTTCTCCTCAATCATTTCAACCGGCGCTTCTCTATTCAATTATTCATCGTTACAGTTGCCTGTGTTTTTCCCGCCCTCCCATCCCCTTTTATTCCCGGAGTGTGAGCCTCTATTCGAGCATCAATTTCATTCGTGCGGGGTATCTTCAGTTTTTCCTCAATTGTATCAACCGGTGAATTCTCGCCTAGTTAATCAATGTTCGTCTCATTTCCTTTTCCGGTGGATCCAATTCAAGTTTTCGGTGTTGATCGTATTCTTTTCCTTGACCAAAGTGTTTTCCCCTTGCTCGTTCCTCCTTTCGCCATACTATTATCCCAGAGTGTTGAAGACATCTCAGAAGATTCGTGTTTGCATCCATCTAATTCGAGGTTGTCACCTCATTCAAATCTTTCAATTGTTCCGGTGCATCATTTCTCATTCGACTATCCTTTTCCAACGGTGTTTCTTTTCAGTGGGCCCTAACCCACAGGTCTTTCCCAGGATCTTACCTGACTCTTCTAATTTTCCCGGAGTTATTCTCAAACTCTTTTCCAAGTTGGCGTAAGAATGAATTTCATCAGTTAGATGCCTTTCCAAGATCGATTTCAAAATATTTTCATTGTTGGCTCAACCTCGTCGCTTTTCATTCTCCCGGAGTATTTCAACAATTTTGGTGTTATTTGTCGTCGTCATTCTCAACATTTGAAGACTGAAGTAGAATTTCTCTTAAATCTTGTCCGTTCTCCCAGAAATTCGTGGTGCTAGCTCGATGGTTATCCTATTAAATTGTTACAAGTCGTGCAATTATTTTCACCCATCCGGAGTATTTCAGGAGTTGTTTTCCGTCTCAATTATCCGGAGGCCTCCATTTCGGAATATTTCTTCGTTCTAAGTTTTCAAATCCGTTCTCCGATTATTCTATATTCATGCGTTTTCGTTCGTCTCCATATTCTTCCGGTGCTTTGCTCTTTAATCAGTTTGCGATCTCTTCGTTCTCTTTTCTCTAGATTCCCTCAAGTATCTTCGTGCTTTTCTAATTCTTTCCGGTGATTCATTCTCTTCTAGTCATTCGTTTCAATTCCTACGGTGGCTCGTTCAAGATTCTTTCTGTTGTTATCATATCAATTCATTCGTTCTTTCCAGCCCTACCGGTGGTTCACGAAGACTTTCTCAAGTTTTGTGCTATATCCCCCCTTAATCTTTCCAACGAGAATAAGTAGTATGCATATCCATTGTTTCTCATCAGTTTAATTGGTGGAGGATAAGCATAACGTAATCCTTATTCTTCTTTCTTCAAGTGGTTTTATCTCTTCTTTTCGAAGATTGTTCATCTTATCACATTCTCGGTTCAAAGTGTTTTCATCTTTTCTTTTCCGGAGTTCTAAACTTCTCGCCGATTTCGTCGCGAACCTCCATCCAAATCATCGCAACGCTCTAATCTTATCCCTTTCATCCTTCAATTTTATCTCGTCATTCTTTTGTTACCGGAGTTCATCATGGTGGCTCGTCATGATTTAATTCATTCGTCAAGTGTTCATCAAGATTCTTGTAGGCGTAGCTCAAGTATCTTCTTCTTGCTTCTCAAAGTGCAATTAATTCTTCATGTTCTTCTGAAGTGGAGTTTTGCATTTCCTCGTTCTTCTCACCTTTTCAATCTTTCCCGCTGGTGGTAGGTTACCACCTCATAATTTTGAGATGTTATCCATAAGTCCACAACAAGCTTATTCTTTTGTTGTTGAATTTCCAACAATTCCGTTCAATGTTTTCTTCTAAGGATGCTCTCTATTGCATTCATGGTAGAAGTTGTCATCTTCTTCCCCGTTCTTCTCATTCCACTCTTTCAAGTCTTCCGGAGGTTTTGTGTTGTTTTTCAAGTCAAGTATCGTTCCATTTCTCAAGTTCATGTTCTATTCTTTCCTTGTTCAGCCGGAGTGCTGCATAAATTCCTTCGTTATTATTCCTTTTCTATCTTGTCCTAACCGCAGTGGTTCCAAATTCAGCCTTATTCCTTGAGCTTTTGCTTCTTGTCTTATTCAATATTCCTCTTTCCTACTCGAGTGTTCTTGACTTTGTTCATCCTCACTGTTTTGTTCTTATTTCACCTCATCCGTTTTTCCTTCCGTCTCGGTCCTAAGATCTCGGTACGATATCTCTTGTTAGTGGAGGAGTGTTGTAACGCCCCCGATTCGATGCGCCAGGTCTCATCCAGTTATTCGCCGTGATTCCATGTCATTTGCTTGCGTGTTGCATTTTGCCATGTCATCATCTGCATTGCATCATCACGTTTTCAAAACTTGCATCCGGTCCTTTTCCCCGTTGTCCGTTTCGCGATCCGACACTCTCCCTCGCGCCCGTCGCCCCTCTCAGACCTTGTTTCGTGAGCGGGAGAAAAACGTTCTCGGAATGGGCCGAAATTTGCCGAGTGGCCTTGGTATAGCACCGACAGACCGCCCGTCAAATTTCGTTCCATTTGGAGGTCGTTTGATGCCCCAACGGTTAACCGCGTAGCCCGAAACCCCTCTCGCTTTGCAGCCCAGCACCCCTCCACCACAGCCCACTAACCCATCAAAACCCCCTCCATGCTCTCGGTCGTTCGATCACGATTGTGTGGGCGAAAACCGCACCCTATTTGGACTCTCCAAGCTCCCTCTACCTATATATATGTGCCCCTCCCCGAAATTTTCGGGAAGACGAACCCTAGCCCTCTCCCTCCTCGCGCCGCCGGACATGTCCGCGCCGTCGCCGGACGCGTCCACCGCCGCCAGCCACGTCGCCCGGCCAATCCCGGGGTGACACGTCATCGCCGCCGTCGCCCGCAGCCAACCGGCGCCCTCCACGTCACCCCGCAGCCTCCCTCCGTTGCCGCAGGCCCGCAGGGCCCGGTCGCCGCCGCCCGCGCGCCCCGGCTCCCGCTCGCCGCCGGGCGAGCCCGCACCCCTCCGCCTCCAGCGCCGCCGTCCCCGTCAGCCCCGGTCGCCGAGTCCTCCGCCGCTGTTCGCCGGGCCGCCGCGCCGCCCCGCGCCCTCCGCCGACCGCCGCCTCTGCCCCCCCCCCCCGTCGCCGGCCGTCGTCCCGGTCGGATCCGTCGCCGGTCGCCTCCGGCCAGCGCTCGCTGTCGCCGTCTCGTCCCGTTGACTTTTCCTGGAGGGTATATTTTCTCCAAGTCCCGAAGTTTTCAACATTTTGTTGCCATGTTCATTGTATCATATCTCCATGACCATAGCTCCGATTCATGCATATGATATATCAAAATGTTCATTGTGAGATTCTCTTTATTTTGTTCTATTGTTCCATGCTTGTTTGAGTTCATCTTGATGCCCTAATCATCGTTGAAAGAGTGCTATATGATGTTATCTGCTGTCTGTTAACAGAACTTGATGATTTGTCTTTTTCATTGCATTTTGTGTGTGCATCCTATGAGCTTGATGTCTACATGAATTTTGTACTTCATCATGCCATCTTTACAGTGGTGCTTATCTTGTATTTTTGTGATCTATGTGGTTACTAGCACAAGCATGCAAAGTAGCCTCCATGATGTTGCTGATTTCGGTGACTTAGCCATTTCTGCTAAGTCTGTACCTGTATCATTGTGATGCATGTTAACCTGCTTCTACCATGAGTTCCATGCATAATCTGGAGATGTTCACTCAGGATGTTTTGTTATACATGTTATGCTCTATCCATCTATGCCCTCAGTTGTATTTATAGCCTGTTGTATCTTGTTGCAAACTTGCTCTTAAATTGCTAAATAATGTTGTTGTCAGCCTGTTAACATGAAGTTCAGTTTTGACAAGTGTTTTGCTAGTGATCCATGGACCCTATGAACTTGCTCTTGCCACGCTTAGCTTCACGTTTATGCCATCTTACTGTTGGATGCCTTCACATGCCATGAAACGCTTTGTGATGAGTGATTTGAGCTCGCAAAGATTCCTTCATAATTCTATTTATCCCATGCTCAGTTTTTCTGCCAAGTCTGAATCCCTTTGTGAAACTTGTTACGTTTATATGGGTGCCATCATATCTTTTGTGACTTTTTTGCTCGTGATCAGTAAGGGACTTTTGTTTTATGCAATTAGTAGATTCATGCCATGCCTGTTTTTGCTATGATATATTCCTGTACCATGTTGTTTTATTGCTCTAAACATTGCAACCTGATGTTATTTCTGTCATGTCCAGTGATTTTCTGCTAAGTTTGTGAATCTGTTATTAATTGCAATCTTGCCATGTCTTTTTGAGCATGTTCTCTTGGTTTCTGCAGATATCTTAGTGTTCATGTTTTGTAACGCTTTACCTGTACATCATGCTCATGCCTTTTTTCATGTTGAGGTGCTGTAGCATATTTTCATGATGTTTGCAAGATGCCTAGTTGCTGTTTTGGACAGATTGTTGCTATATCTTGTTTGGAGTGTATGTGTTGCACCGTTGCTCCATTTTGAGCATGCTCTATATGAAACTTGCTTAGTTTTGCATGTAGTTTCATATCATCATGTTGCATCCTTGTTTTGAGGTATTTTCTTGATGTTTGGATGTGTCGTGGAATTATCACGGCAGATGTCCTCGAGCTAGGACTTAGTCGTGGAGCCATCGCAACTAGGAAGCTTGAAGGGGTTAATGCGGGACAAGGAACACGAGGGTTATACTGGTTCGGCCCCTTACGGTGAAGGTAAAAGCCTACGTCCAGTTTGAGGTGGTATTGATTAGGGTTACGATCACCAGGGAGCTAAACTGCTATGCCCGGCTCTCGATGAGATTGTTCTTGTCCCTAAATCGCTGCCAGGTCGTCCCTTTATATAGGGAGGCTGACGCCCAGCAGCCCTTAGAGTCCCGGCCGGCTCATAAGAGTGTCCGGCTCGGACTCTCAACTATACTTGCCTTACACTACAAGTTCTACCATAATAATGATTGTAACTACGGGTCTTAAGTCATATCCGGGTCTTAGCCCATCTCTGGCCCATCGTCTTAAAGCTTGGCTCCGGGCTTCTGGCGACGACCATATGAGTAACCCGGCCCCTCCTGGCGGGTGACTCTAAGGTCTATATCCTCAACATTAGGCCCCAGATTGATTTGGGCCAGCTCATGTCAATCTTGAACTCTGCCGACAGAAAAAATCTCCGGCTTACCATTCATATGAAGGCCATAACCCGGCGTGACGTCATCCTCTGGACTCCGGATAATCCGCCGTGACATGATCGTCCATTAAGCCCGTTTTTTACTCCGCCAGATCCGCAACGGATCTTTTCCTTTACTGATATCCCGAAAATCGAGGCGTTGCGGGGGGAGATAACCACGCCTCGGCCTCCTTGATTCTCGCGCCCGCTTTATGAGCTTCGCCTTATAAATAGGCCGGCCCGTCTGGCTCTTCTCACGCTCCCTTCTCTATCATCTTCTTCCTCTCACTGTCTCGTGCTACTCGAGCTCCGCCGCCGTCGCTGCCGCGGGTCTCTCGTCGTCACCAGCTCAGGCCGCTGCATCACCCTGAACGGACCAGAGAAACGCGACAACCTCCGCGGCTCTCCAGCTTCGGTAAGTCTTGCTTGTCATGTAGGATAGATCTACCGTAGGGTTCGTCCGCGTTCTTCGTGTTCATCGCCATTGCCACATACTCCGGTAGTTTTCTTTCTTACTGCCCCTGTTGATCTTTAGATTTGTATAAACTTACTGCGGTAGACGTTTAGCACCCATTTTACATGCAAACAAACTTCTTTCCACTGCATAAAGACCTCCCTCGAGCTCAAGAACTCCCCTGCGTCTGTATTTTAGGTCTAGAAAATTTTCTTTGGACCGACCATTTTGATCCAAAAGTTTTACTGCGATGTATGAAACCTGTTTTACCACACTTAGTAAAAACTGCGACCATTGAATCTTGGCGGCTTACAATTCCGTTTTAAAGAAATCACTCGCCGTAGAATACTCCGGCTTAAAGAAAACCATGCTTCGTAAAATCCTCCGGCTTAACTGTGGTAAGGCCGTAGAGAACCAACTTATTCTGAATGCCCCTGCGGCTTAAATAACCCACTGTGCCTGAGTATATATCATTAGTCCGCTTCATAAGCCGCCACCTTAGTTTTGAACTGTAAATCTCCGGCTTATAATTAACCCGGACATTTTTCCTTTTTGTCATAGACTGCCAACTTTCACCATGCCTCCCAAGGCTCCCATCACTTGCAACTGGATGAGGTCCAACGTCACCAACGAGACCCTAGCCAATTTTGTTAGTCCGGATATCTGCCTAAGAAGGAAATCATGTCCTACCGTGCCCCTGACCCGTCAGAAGAGAGACCACAGCCAAAGGACGGGGAGGTAGTGATTTTCGCAGATCATATGAGCCGGGGCTTCGCACCGCCCGGCTCAAAGTTTTTTAGGGACGTGCTCAACTTCTTCAACTTGCGGCCTCAAGATATAGGACCCAACTCCGTATCCAACATCTGCAATTTTCAAGTCTTCTGCGAGGTTTACCTAGGAGAAGAACCTAGTCTGCTGCTCTTCAGAGAGCTTTTTTACTTAAACTGCCAGAATGAGTGCGCCAATGGGCCAAGTCTGGAATTAGGTGGCATTTCCATCCAGCGGCGTAGGGACTGTCTTTTCCCTTACGCAGAGCCGCCGAGCCACCCCAAGGACTGGAACATGACTTGGTTCTATTGCCAAGATACGTCCCCGACTGATGAAAGCCCGCTGCCCAGCTTTCGCCCAACACGTCTAGAACCGACTCACCCACTGTCGGACAAGCTGACTCAAGCGGAGCGCCAGCCTCTGCTTCCTACTATCAACAAAATCAAGGCCCTCCTGGGCAACGGTCTGAACGGAATCGACCTGGTCCGGGTCTGGATCTCATGGCGGGTGATCCCATTGAGCCGCCGCCCCGGCTTAATGTGTGAGTACACAGGGCGAAAGGATGACCCTCAGAGGCACAGCCGCAATGATCTTCCAGAAGACGTTGCAGAGGAGGAGACCAAGGCTCTTTTAAACGAGAGCCTGGCAGACTGCGGAAGGACCGGGTTAGCCCCCTTCTGCAAGACCAATCCAGCCCCAGCGGTAAGCCGCTGACTTTAACTTTTTATCTTCGTCTGCATATAACCTTCATCTGAACCGTTTTAAGAATTCATCATTGTATATTTCAGGCTGATGATAAATTCTGGCGGGTCAAATATGACCATGAGGCGGCCAAGAAAGCCAGGAAGGCGAAGAAAGCCGCCCCTCGCAAAAAAGGAAGCAGGCCTACTGCTTCGGAGCTGATGCAATTAAGCGACAGCTCCGAGTCAGAGGTAACTCCTGAGCATTTAAGTCCTTACTATATTCACTGTTTGCTGCTATCCGCCTTATCAATACTTGCTTATTGACAGGATGACACCGGCGCAAGTAACCCGGTGGTTGAAGAGGTAATGTCACTTTCCTCCGACTCGGAGCCCTTGCCACAGCTGAAAGTCCGAAGGGTAACCCGGAAAGTAAGCTTTTCACATCCTTTAGCTCATCAAGACCCTCAATTTCTTTTGAAGCGACAGGTTCACGAAAGCCGGCGTCACACCCGGACCAACAAGGACACCGACCTCTCCGCCGGGTTACCCGACGCAACAAGGTAGCGCCGAACTGAGGTTATTTCCCACTTGTACCCTTTTCACCCGTTGGCGGGTGTTATCCGTCAGCCACTCAACTCTTCTGACTCCAATTACCAGGAGACCTCCCCCTCTTCGGGTGACTCCATGCAGTCAAATCTGCCGGCTTTCAAGACCGCGCCCGGGTAACAACAATCATCTCATGTTGTTCTAATCTTTACTCATATTCTTTGTACTAACCTTTGTTGTTCTTTCAGTGCCCAGGCAAAGCTCACCAAGAGGGTGAAGAAAACCAAGTCGGCCGGAGTGCCGGATTTGCCTGAGCCGGCGGTGACAGTCCAAGAACCGCCAGCTGCCTCCGCCCCCCAAGCCACCACTCCAATGGACACGGCCCCTGAAGCCACCGCCCCAACTACCAAGGCAACGATCGAAGCTTCGGTTAACCCGGAGGCCTCCGGCTCAGCTCCACCAGCAGACAACCCGGACGTGGTAATCACCCGGACGGAGTATGTTGAGCCGGGGAGACCGACCGTGTTGGCCAAGTGCTCCACTAAGGGGGAGTTGCTGCAGCCCCACCGGGCGAATCTGGACCTCTCCAACTACAGCAACCTGAGCATTGGAGAGCTCGTCTCTGGCTACATCAGCCAAGTACACAAGAGCCGGGACGCCGAGGTCGCCATGGTAAACCAGATCCAGCAAAAATCTGAGGTATCCTTCTGCTATATTCTTACTTACTGCATAGTTACCTTTGCCATGCTAGCCCCCAAGTCGACGACTTATGATTTGAATATGTTGTAGACTTAGGTTCCGGCTTACTCAATTGAGCCGGCAGTATGTAGATAGATACGTTCAATATGCATTAGCCCCCAAGTGCCAAGTGTCTTTGCTTGGAAAACGCTTGGGACTTATATAATGACTGTTAATAACCCGGAAATTTATGCAGGCTGTTGGCAAGAAGCTAGAGGCACACCTTGCAGATCTCAAGAGCTGGCTGAAGACGCAGGAGATGGAGACCCGGAAGGCAAACGCCAAGTTTGTATCCAGCATCGCTGCTCAAGAGAAGCTGAAGACAGAATTTGATGCTGAGCGAAAAGCCTGGGCCGAAGAGAAGGCCGCACTGGTGACCCGGGCGGAACAGGCGGAAAAGGCTCTCTCTGAGAAGACCGCCGAGCTTTCCGGCCTAAAGCGCCAGGTTTCCCAAATGGTGGCCGCCATCTTCGGTAAGTCGCCTCCCCGGCTTTCATCAATGTTAGAATGTTTATATCTTATGATTCATCCTTGTCGCCGACTTACCTGATTCTATTAAACAGGTCCCAGAAGTGCCAACCTCAACCAGAGCGTGGTCACCAAGCTAAAGGCCGTGTATACCCTGGTGGAGCAGCTCTACACCGGGTCACAGCGTGCCTTAGCTGTGGTGGCCCTATCCAACGAGGTGCCGACTCACCTGGCAGAAGTCCTGCGCCGGCTCGCCGTTCTGCCTCAGCGGATCCAAGAGCTGCGACGGGCTTCTGCGAGAGCCAGAGCGATCACCGCGCTGAGCCGGGCCAAGGCATTCCTGCCGGAGTTAGACCCGGCGGACATCGCCCTTGGCTATCCAAGCCTGAAGGAAGACGTCTCAACTTTCGATCAGAAGGACTTCGCGGCGTGCATGAAGGCTGTACGCCCGGTGGCCACCCTCATCGGGAATGACACAGATCTGACCAAGTACCAGCCGGGTTATGACGCGGAGAATCAGAGGATTCCAACCCCTCGCTATGAAGCCCTCAACCTGATCCCGCCGGCTCGTCAGCACACCTTCGCCCCGGAGATTGACCCGGCCGGGTTAATTGACGAGGATGCCCAGTTCGAGGCTCTCAGCGGCATCGACTGGAAGTCATCAACCTTCCAGGTGTTGGGATCAGCCGAAGGAGAGGACAGGAACGAGCCGGAGACTTCCACTCAGTGGGCATTGTAACTCGGTTGTCGGTTTACCAAACAATGCTCCATCCTTGTTAGATTTGATGAGTTTTACAATAAAGTAGGTGCAACAGTCTATCTCTGCCGTGCCATCGTGCACGTATTGAATGCCGAGGTCTTTTGAAGTTGTCTCTTTGATGTTTGTCCGTGTCATAATCATCCCTTTGTTTTTCTCAACCTCAAAGAGGTGCCTTTAAGTATCCTGCATAGAAAGGCAAATCACAAGTTTCGAGGCGGCTTACCGCCCTGAGAATCAGGTGTTTTGGATAGACAACCCGGAATATGAATCAAAAAAGACTGGTCCTCAATTATATCCTTAACACAGTCGTAATAACACCCTTAGCGGCTTGTAAGCATACTTCCGGTTTAGATAACCCGGGTAACAAGGTTGGTATCGTAACTCCGATTTACCTGTCTTAATGACACCCATGGTGTTCAACTAACACTGTAAACCAGAGTTAAGCCGGCAAAGTGAAACCCGGCCGTACACATTTTGACATAATCAGAGTAGACTTGTGATAAAGCAGAAGAACTTAGGGGCTTCCGGTTCGAATACGACCAGGAAATCCGGCGCAAAGGGGTTAAGCTAAGATTCGGATACGATCACATAGCCCCCAGTGGGTGTGGCGCTGCCAATCAAGAGGGTACCGACAGCTATGTTCTCTTTGGTTCGAATACGACCCATGTTTGAACAGGAAGCCCCCAAGTGATTTTAAGAATTGTTTAACGACGCTGATTCGAATACGATCCACGTCGGTTCTCAGAGGGGTTAAACTATGATTCAAATATGACCAAAGGTAACCTCCCAATGAGCTCGGCACTTTGCCAATCAAATGGGTAACGACAGCTATGTTCTCTTTGGTTCGAATACGACCCATGTTTGAACAGGAAGCTCCCAAGTGATTTTACTATTTACGGCTAGATTCGAATACAATCATAAGCCCGATCCTCCCTTAAGTTATCATGTAATCTTGTAAAAACAACACGTGCATATTTGGAGGAGAAAAAAGGACAGAGGTCCTGCTTTATTGCTTATCATAATATATACATGGCTGAGAGAAATATGTACACCACAAGAGCCGGTGGCTCAAGTGTAGTAAGGCCGAAGCTGAGCTATGTTCCACGGCCGACGGGTCTCCTCCTCCGACTTACGTGAATCTTTGTGCTCCCGAATGTCAATGAGATAATATGACCCGTTGCGCAAGTTCTTGCTGACCACAAAGGGCCCTTCCCAAGGTGGGGATAACTTGTGTGCATCTGTTTGATCCTGGATCAGCCGGAGCACAAGGTCGCCTTCCTGGAAGACCCGGGATTTGACCCGGCGGCTATGATAACGGCGCAGGTCTTGTTGGTAAATCGCTAACCGGGCTGCTGCCACATCACGCTGTTCGTCCAACAAGTCGAGAGCATCTTGGCGCGCCTATTCATTATCCGTCTCAACATAAGCCGCCACGCGAGGTGAGTCGTGACGGATGTCGCTGGGGAGGACTGCTTCTGCTCCATAAACCATGAAGAAAGGCGTGAAGCCTGTAGATCTGTTAGGAGTAGTGTTGATGCTGCATAAGACGGAGGGCAACTCCTCCACCCAACAACCCGGCGTCCGTTGCAAAGGGACCAAAAGCCGGGGCTTGATACCCTTCAGAATCTCCTGGTTAGCTCTCTCAGCTTGACCATTGGATTGAGGATGAGCCACTGAGGAAACATCAAGTCGGATATGCTCTCGTTGACAAAACTCTTCCATGGCGCCTTTGGAAAGATTGGTGCCATTGTCAGTTATGATGCTGTGCGGGAAACCAAAACGGAAAATCACCTTTTTCATAAATTGAACCGCCGTGGCTGTATCGCACTTGCTAACTGGCTCAGCTTCCACCCACTTTGTGAACTTATCAACTGCCACCAAGAGGTGGGTCTTCTTATCCTTGGACCTTTTAAAAGGCCCAACCATATCAAGCCCCCAGACCGCAATGGGCCAAGTGATTGGGATCATCCTCAGCTCCTGAGCCGGCACATGAGCCCGTCGTGAGAACCTCTGGCAACCGTCACATTTACTGACCAAGTCCTCTGCATCAGCATGAGCCGTCAACCAATAAAAACCATGACGAAAAGCCTTGGCCACAAGAGACTTTGAACCGGCGTGATGGCCACAATCCCCTTCATGGATCTCACGCAAGATCTCATGACCTTCCTCAGGGGAGACACAACGCTGAAACGCTCCTGTAACACTGCGATGATGTAACTCGCCATCAATAACAATCATTGACTTGGCCCGCCGGGTTATTTGCCTGGCCAAGGTTTCATCCTCAGGCAACTCGCCCCGGGTCATGTAAGCCAGATATGGCATTGTCCAATCTGGTATGATATGGAGAGCCGCCACCAGTCGTGCCTCCGGGTCAGGGACAGCCAAGTCTTCCTCCGTAGGCAACTTAACCGAAGGGCTATACAGAACATCCAGGAAAGTGTTAGGCGGCACCGGCTTTCGCTGAGAGCCTAGCCGGCTTAAGGCATCAGCCGCCTCGTTCTTCCTGCGATCAATGTGCTCTACTTGGTAGCCCTGAAAGTGCCCAGCAATGGAATCAGCTTCGCGGCGATAAGCCGCCATTAGAGGGTCCTTAGAGTCCCACTTGCCTGATACCTGTTGAGCCACCAAGTCTGAGTCACCGAAGCACCTTACCCGGCTCAAGCTCATCTCCTTAGCCATCCGAAGACCGTGGAGCAAGGCCTCGTACTCAGCCGCATTGTTAGTGCAAGGAAACATCAACTGTAGCAAATAATGGAACTTATCACCTTTAGGAGAGGCCAATACAACGCCAGCCCCCGAGCCCTCCAACTGCCTGGACCCATCGAAGTGAATAGTCCAATATGTGTTATCCGGCTTTTGCTCAGGCACTTGTGACTCTGTTCAATCATTGATGAAATCCACCAAGGCCTGAGATTTAACAGCGGTGCGTGGCACATATTTGAGACCATGAGGTCCAAGTTCTATAGCCCACTTAGAAATTCTCCCTGTGGCCTCTCTATTTTGGATGATATCACCAAGGGGGGCAGAGCTGACCACAGTGATGGGATGATCCTTAAAATAATGCTTAAGTTTCCGGCTCGCCATGAACACACCATACACAAGCTTCTGCCAATGCGGGTACCTCTGCTTGGACTCAATGAGCACTTCGCTGACATAATAAACCGGCCGCTGAACCGGATGTTCCTTACCCTCCTCCTTGCGCTCCACCACAATAGCCACACTGACGGCTCGGGCGTTTGCCGCCACATACAGTAGTAAGGGCTCCTTATCAACCGGAGCGGCAAGGACTGGGGGCTCTGCCAGCTGCTTCTTCAAATCCTCAAAGGCGGTATTAGCTGCATCATTCCAGACAAAGTTATCAGTTTTCTTCATCAACTGATATAAGGGCATGGCCTTCTCACCCAAACGGCTTATAAACCGACTTAAAGCAGCGATGCGACCCGCCAAGCGCTAAACGTCATTTATACACGCCGGCTTAGCCAGGGAGGTGATGGCCTTGATCTTCTCCGGGTTAGCCTCAATGCCTTTGTCAGACACCAAGAAGCCCAAGAGTTTGCCTGCAGGAACACCAAAGACACACTTGGCCGGATTAAGCATCATCTTATAGACCCGGAGATTATCAAAGGTTTCCCTTAAATCATCTATCAGGGTTTCCTCTTTGATGGACTTAACCACAATATCGTCCACGTAAGCATGAACATTGCGCCCGATCTGTTTATGAAGACAGTTCTGTACACAACGCTGGTAAGTCACCTGTGCACACTTGAGTCCAAAGGGCATAGACACGTAGCAGAAGGCTCCAAAGGGAGTGATGAACGCCGTCTTCTCCTGGTCCTTAACTGCCATCTTAATCGGATGATAACCGGAATAAGCATCCAAGAAACTCAAACGTGCACAACCTGCCGTAGCATCAATGATTTGATCAATACGGGGGGGGGGGGGCAAAAGGATCAGCCGGACATGCCTTGTTTAAGTCCGTGTAGTCCACACACATTCGCCAAGTGCCGTTCTTCTTGAGTACAAGCACCGGGTTAGCTAACCACTCTGGGTGAAAGACTTCAATGATAAACCCGGCCGCCAAGAGCCGGGCCACTTCTTCACCAATAGCTTTCCGCCTCTCTTCATTAAACCGCCGAAGGAACTGTCTGACCGGCTTAAATTTCGGATCAACATTGAGAGTATGCTCAGCGAGTTCTCTAGGTACACCGGGCATGTCAGAGGGTTTCCATGCGAAGATGTCCCTATTCTCACGGATGAACTCGATGAGCGCGCTTTCCTATTTCGGATCCAGATTGGCACTGATGCTAAACTGCTGAGATGAATCTCCTGGAACAAAATCAACAAGCTTAGTCTCATCAGCCGACTTAAATTTCATCGCCGGCTCATTCTCCGTAGTCGGCTTTTTCAGAGAGGTCATATCTGTTGGGTCAACATTGTTCTTGTAAAACTTCAACTCCTCTGTAGCACAAACAGATTCTGCATAAGCCGCTTCGCCTTCCTCACACTCCAGAGCCACTTTCCGGCTGCCGTGAACCGTAATGGTCCCATTGTGGCCCGGCATCTTGAGCTGTAAGTACACATAACACGGCCGTGCCATGAACTTGGCGTAAGCCGGCCGACCAAATATAGCATGGTACGGACTTCTTATCTTGACCACCTCAAAGGTCAACTTCTCCACCCTGTAGTTGTTCTCATCACCAAAAGCCACTTCCAATTCGATCTTGCCGACTGGATAAGCCGACTTGCCAGGTACCACACCATGGAAGATAGTGTTTGACTGGCTGAGGTTCTTTTCAACCAACCCCATATGGCGAAAAGTCTCATAATAGAGGATGTTGATGCTGCTGCCTCCGTCCATGAGCACCTTTGTAAACTTATATCCTCCCACTTGAGGGGCCACCACTAAGGCCAAGTGGCCCGGGTTATCCACCCGGGGAGGGTGATCCTCCCTACTCCACACTATAGGCTGCTCAGACCACCGCAAGTAGCGTGGGACCGCCGGCTCAACAGCATTCACAGCCCTCTTGTGAAGCTTCTGATCTCGCTTGCACAAACTAGTGGTAAACACATGATACTGTCCACCGCTAAGCTGCTTTGGATTGGTCTGATAACCCCCCTGCTGCTGTTGATGACCCTGGCCAGACTGTTGATTAAAGCCCCCTTGACCGCTCTGAGGACCAGAATTTGAGCCGCCCCCCGGGCCATGAAAACCGCCGGCGCCTGAGCCGCCGCCCGGGCCATTGTAGTTTTTAAAGGCCTTCATGATTGCACAATCCTTCCATAGATGAGTCGTTGGCTTCTCTCTAGAGCCGTGCCTCGGACAAGGCTCATTCAACAGCTGCTCTAGTGAAGGTCCTGACCCGCCGCCTCGGGGAGGGGGCCTCCCCTTGCGTCGCTGGTTATTGCCTTGTGCGCTGGCGTTGGCCACAAACTCTAGGCTGCCATCTGCCTTGCGCTTGCCTCCTCCTTGGTTCCCCGGGTTAAACTGAGGACCCTTGCCATTGCCGTTCTTCTTTCCCTTCCCTATCCTTTCATCATCTGAAGGGGGATCCTTGGTACCATCAGAATCAGCGTACTTGACAAGAGCTGCCATTAGTGTACCCATATCACTGCAGTCGCGCTTAAGCCGCCCGAGTTTCATCTTCAGGGGCACAAAACGACAATTCTGCTCCAGCATTAAAACTGCTGAGCCGGCATCCATCTTGTCGGACGAATGTATGATCTCCTTAACCCGGCGAACCCAATGTGTCGTGGACTCACCCTCCTGCTGCTTACAGTTAGTCAAATCCACAATTGACATAGACTGCCTACAGGTATCTTTGAAGTTTTGGATGAACCGGGCTTTCAGCTCAGCCCAAGACCCAATGGAATTCGGTGGTAGCCCTTTCAACCAAGTGCGGGCAGTCCCATCTAACATCATGGTGAAATACTTGGCCATGGCCGCCTCACTGACCTCCAGCAGCTCCATAGCCATCTCATAACTCTCGATCCAGGCTGCGGGTTGTAAGTCAGCTGTGTAGTTAGGCACCTTCCTAGGGCCCTTGAAGTATTTAGGTAGACGTTCATTACGGATAGCAGGCACTAAACAAGGGACACCCCCGGTCCTGGTAGGGATACCCACATCAACGGAAGTCGTCGGATAAGCCGGGGGGGTCTGGTAAGCCGTCAATTGAGGCACTTGCTCCGCCTCCTGCCGCGCTTTGTCCTGGTCTGCTGTGTAAAAGGCTCCATTATGAGCCGGGCCATGGCCAGGGGGCGGGTCATGGCGTCGGACGTTACTTGAGCCGGTTGCTGAGACCATGTGCCTGCTGTAACTCGGGCTCTGGCCTGGACGAGGGGTCGAGCGGATCCTGTCCCGGCTGTAGGAGTACGCCTCTTGCTGGGCCAGTGCTGTCTGAAGGAGTTCCCTGACCCGGCGGGTTTCAATAGCCGTCGGAGAGTCGCAGTCAACTGGGAGAGCCGCCAGTCGTGCTGCCGCAGCGACCATGTTCTCCAGCGGGTTATTATAATGACCCGGGGGTATTGGCACATACTGAGGCAGGGCAGGGGCACCTGGGAGGCCCCATCACTCGTGGCTGAATAAGGGGTCCAGACCCGGGCGCTATGACCCCTGGCGGGTTACTAGACCCTGCACCTGGCGTGTGGAAGAGGTTGCGTGGATCGTAAACCGGAGGGAGTCGAGATTGGGCCTTTTGATGCCTCCTTCTCATGACCTCATTGGCCGCGTTCTGATCCATCGTGAGTTGGAAGGACTGCGCCTGAATCAGCTGAGTTTGGGCATCGAGAGCCGCCCTCTCCGCGGCCAGCCTGATCCGTTCTGCTGCAAGATCCTCTTTAGCTTTCATTAGATCCAATTTTAACTGTGCCACCTCTGCATCATGCTGAGCTTGATCTGCCGGGTCAACCGTGGCGGTTAGCAGGGCCGTCATCTTGTCCGTGAGATCCATTAGCACCTGAGCCGGAGAAGGCACCGGGTTTCCTGCTCCAGCAGCGGGGTTCTGAACAGGCTGCGCACCAGCCATAAAGACTCCAATCTGACTCGGCGGCTCAAACGGGTCCGGAATACTGTCACCATCGGAACAGCCCATCAGCTTGCCGTCTTGAAGTTGATACAACGAGTTTGATTCATCGGTGGCCGACTTGCCGTCAGAGCCGGCGGCCGCCTCATCACCAGACCCAGATGGATCAGAGGGCCCTCCACGGATGCATCCCACAAAAGCGCGCCTTAAGGCAGGCTGGGCCCGGGCGGGTCGTGCGCGCTGAGCTGTTTCGATGAAATCGGCGCAGAGATCCGGCTCAGGGCCCGGCTCACCAATCTTGCCAATGAAAACATGAATTCCGCCGAAGGGGACCCGGTACCCGTACTCAATTGAACCGGCGTCGGGGCCCCAGTTTGCCGCGACGACTCTTGGTCATCCAGCCCACAGCGTATCCCTTGAGCCCTTCGAAGCTGCCCTTCAAGAACTCAAATCCACCGTGCGCTGGCCCCACGGTGGGCGCCAACTGTCGTGGAATTATCACGGCAGATGTCCTCGAGCTAGGACTTAGTCGTGGAGCCATCGCAACTAGGAAGCTTGAAGGGGTTAATGCGGGACAAGGAACACGAGGGTTATACTGGTTCGGCCCCTTACGGTGAAGGTAAAAGCCTACTTCCAGTTTGAGGTGGTATTGATTAGGGTTACGATCACCAGGGAGCTAAACTGCTATGCCCGGCTCTCGATGAGATTGTTCTTGTCCCTAAATCGCTGCCGGGTTGTCCCTTTATATAGGGAGGCTGACGCCCAGCAGCCCTTAGAGTCCCGGCCGGCTCATAAGAGTGTCCGGCTCGGACTCTCAACTATACTTGCCTTACACTACAAGTTCTACCATAATAATGATTGTAACTACGGGCCTTAAGTCATATCCGGGTCTTAGCCCATCTCTGGCCCATCGTCTTCAAGCTTGGCTCCGGGCTTCTGGCGACGACCATATGAGTAACCCGGCCCCTCCTGGCGGGTGACTCTAAGGTCTATATCCTCAACAGGATGCATTTTGCATCAATGCCATGTTTAACTTGTTTTGCTCATATCTTCTAGGCCGTAGCTCCGAACTAAATGATCTTTATATGTAACTTGAGTAGAATTTCGTGTAGATCATCATGGTTCACCTTAACTTGCTGTTTAACAACTTGAACATAAGGTTTATTCAGATCTGGGCTAATTTCGAAATTTGCATATGGGGATTTACCGGAATTGTTATAGGTTGTTTCTGGCCTCATTTAAACTTGCTTTGATGTGTTGTTCTTGTATGCATCATCTCTTGCCATGAGTAGCTTCATGTAGCCGTGTCATGCATCATACTTGGTTGAGCATCATGCCTTGTTATGTGTTGTGTGTTTACCTTGTTGTTTGCTTCTTTCCGGTTGTGCTCCTTCTCGTTAGTTCCTGTTTTGTTGCGATCGTGAGGATTCGTTCGTCTTCGTGGCTTCATCTTCTTCATGGACTCGTTCTTCTTCCTAGCGGGATTTTAGGCAAGATGACCGTCACCTTGGATCTCATTACTATCATTGCTATGCTAGTTGCTTCGTTCTATCGCTATGCTGCGCCACCTATCACTTGCTCTTCAAGCCTCCCAAATTGCCATGAAACCACCTCTAACCTTTCTCACTCTTCCTAGCAAACCATTGTTTGGCTATGTTACCGCTTTTTGCTCAGCCCCTCTTATAGCGTTGTTAGTTGCAGGTGAAGATGAAGTTTGCTCCATGTTGGATTATGTTTATGTTGGGATATCACAATATCTCTTATTTAATTAATGCATCTATATACTTGGTAAAGGGTGGAAGGCTCGGCCTTATGCCTGGTGTTTTGTTCCACTCTTGCCGCCCTAGTTTCCGTCACACCAGTGTTATGTTCCTTGATTTTGCGTTCCTAACGCGGTTGGGTGTTATGGGGACCCCTTGACAGTTCGCTTTGAATAAAAGTCCTCCAGCAAGGCCCACCTTGGTTTTACCATTTGCCTATCACCTATTTATTTTCCCTTGGGAGTCGCGCTCCAGAGGGTCATCTTTATTTTAACCCCCCCGGGCCAGTGCTTCTCTAAGTGTTGGTCTGAACTGAGTAGACTGCGGGGCCCCCTCGTGGAAACTCGAGGTCTGGTTTTACTCGTAGGATGTCTCATCCGGTGTTGCCCTGAGAACGAGATATGTGCAGCTCTTATCGGGATTGTCAGCACATCGGGCGGTTTTGCTGGTCTTGTTTTACCATTGTCGAAATGTCTTGTAAACCGGAATTCCGAGACTGATCGGGTCTTCCCGGGAGAAGGAATATCCTTCGTTGACCGTGAGAGCTTATAATGGGCTAAGTTGGGACACCCCTGCAGGGTATAAACTTTCGAGAGCCGCGCCCGCGGTTGTGTAGCAGATGGGAATTTGTTAATGTCCGGTTGTAGAGAACTTGACACTCGACTTAAATAAAACGCATCAACCACGTGTGTAGCCGTGATGGTCTCTTCTCGGCGGAGTCCGGGAAGTGAACACGGTTTCTGGGTTATGTTTGACGTAAGTTGGAGTTCAGGATCACTTCTTGATCATTGCTACTTTCACGACCGTTCTGTTGCTTATCTTCTCGCTCTTATTTGCATATGTTAGCCACCATACATTGCTTAGTCGCTGCTGCAACCTCACCACTTATCCTTTTCCATACCCATTAAGCTTTGCTAGTCTTGATACCCATGGTAATGGGATTGCTGAGTCCTCGTGGCTCACAGATTACTACAACATCAGTTGCAGGTACAGGTTATGCGATGATCATGACGCGGGAGCGATTTTGCTTGTTTTGGAGTTCTTCTTCTGCTTCTTCTTCGATCAGGGGATAGGTTCCAGGTCGGCAGCCTGGGCTAGCAGGGTGGATGTCGTTTGAGCTTCTGTTTATGTTTCATCCGTAGTCGGATGTTGTTCTCATGTATATTGATGTATTCTTGCGGCATTTGTATGCCTTGTATGTATCCCCATCATTTATGTAATGTTGATGTAATGATATCCACCTTGCAAAAGCGTCTTCAAGATGCGCTTCTATCCTTGGTGGGACCTTCGAGTTCTTTTAGGATAGGGTTGCATCTTGGGCGTGACATTATTGATGATGCTACTTCTGCTATGGATAATGCTTATGATGATGCTAGTACCTTGCTTGATGATGGTGTGCCATGCACTAGGTAATTTTATTGATGAACAAATTGCTACAGCCAAAGAGAATGAAATTACTGAAACTGATGAAATACCTGGATCTAAAAATCTTGAGACACCTATTAGACCTAGTCCTCCTAGATATGAATTGCCTAAGATACCGGAAGGTTATGTTATGGATTAGGAGATAACTAGAGACTTTCTTGCTTACAATGATAGAGATGATCTTAAGAAGTTACTATGCAAACTGAAAGAAAAATCTTTGAATGCTAGGATGAAATGTGATCCTAAGTTTGCTACTTCACCTATCTTTGTTGATGATAAGGATTATGAATTCTCTATCAACCCAGAGTTAATTACTTTGGTTGAATATGATCCTTTCCATGGTTATGAAACTGAAACTGTTGTGGCACACCTTACCAAGTTGAATGACATAGCCACCCTATTTGCTCATGATGAGAAAATTCGCTACTATTATATTCTCAAACTATTTCTGTTCTCATTAAAGGGTGGTGCTAAGACTTGGTACAATACTCTTGCTCCTGGTTGTGTGTGTAGTCCCTAGGATATGATTTATTACTTCTCTGAAAAAATATTTTCCTGCTCATAAGAAACAAGCTGCCTTACAGGAAATATTGAACTTTTTGCAAATTGAAGAAGAGAGTCTCCCACAAGCTTGGGGCAGGCTTCTCCAATTGTTGAATGCTTTGCTTGATCATCCTCTTAAGAAAAATGAAATACTTGATATCTTCTATAATGGACTAACCGATGCTTCTAGGGACTTCCTAGATAGTTGTGCTAGTTGTGTTTTCAGGGAACGAACTGTTGAAGAAGATGAAGAATTACTGAATAACATATTGAAAAATTATATGATTGGACTCTTCCTGAACCGCCACCTAAACCTACTCCGAAGAAGAGGGGTATCTTATATCTCAGTCCTGAAGATATGCAAGAGGCAAAGAAGTATGAAGGAAAAAGGTATTAAAGCTGACGATGTCAAAAATGTACCTCCTATTGAAGAAATACATGGGCTTGATACATCACAACCCAAGGTGGTAGAGGTAAAATCTTTAATTAAATTAAATGATAATGACAATCATTATAATATGCATCCTAGTCAACGCCTTTATGAGTTTGATAACTACATTAGAAATCAATGTCACTTCAATGCAAATGTTATGAAACAATTGAAATACAATTCTGATATGATTGCTCGTTTGAGTGACTTGTTATTTAGAATCTCAAATGATGTTAGAGGTGTATGAAAACATGCCTCTATGGTTCAAACTCAACTGGAACAAGTTGCTAAATCTCAAAGAGAATTGCTTGATGAAATGAACAATAATGTAAATGACTTTGCTATTACAGTAGCAACTACATGTAACGCCCACGATGCGGCTATATCTCTCACGTGTCGAGGCACAACTTAGAGGCATAACCGCATTGTAGGTTTTGTCGCAAGAAGGGTCATCTTCACACAATCCCATGTAATGAACAAGAATGGGATAAAGAGAGTTGGCTTACAATCGCCACTTCACACAATACTTAAATAAATCATACATCATTCAGAGTACACACAAGGTCCGACTACGGAACCAAAATAAAAGAAGACAACCCCAAATGCTAGATCCCCGATCGTCCCAACTGGGCTCCACTACTGATCATCAGGAAACGAAACACAATAACGACCACGGTCCTCGTCAAACTCCCACTTGAGCTCGGTTGCGTCACCTGCACTGGTGTCGTCGGCACCTGCAACTGTTTTGGTAGAATCTGTGAGTCACGAGGACTCAGCAATCTCACACCCGCGAGATCAAGACTATTTAAGCTTATAGGAAGGATGGGGTAATGAGGTGGAGCTGCAGTAAGCACTAAGCATATATGGTGGCTAACATACGCAAATGAGAGCGAGAAGAGAAGCAACGCATCGGTCGAGAAGCTAGAAGTGATCAAGAAGTGATCCTGAAACTACTCCGCCGAAAAGAGACCATCACGGCTACACACACGGTTGATGTATTTTTATTAAGTCAAGTGTCAAGTTCTCTACAACCAGACATTAACAAATTCCCATCTGCCTCATAACCGCGGGCACGGCTTTCGAAAGATAATACCCTGCAGGGGTGTCCCAACTTAGCCCATTATAAGCTCTCACGGTCAACGAAGGATATTCCTTCTCCCGGGAAGACCCGATCAGTCTCAGAATCCCGGTTTACAAGACATTTCGACAATGGTAAAACAAGACCAGCAAGACCACCCGCTGTGCCGACAAATCCCGATAGGAGCTGCACATATTCTCGTTCTCAGGGCACACCGGATAAGCTAAGCGTACAGGTACCAACGTAACCCAAGTTGCCAAGGGACGGTCCCGCACGGTGCTCTAGTTTGGACCAACACTCGGAGGAGCACTGGCCCGGGGGTTAAAAATAAAGATGACCCTCGGGCTCGCGAAAACCCAAGGGAAAAAGGCTTAGGTAGCAAATGGTAAAACCAAGGTTGGGCCTTGTTGGAGGAGTTTTATTCAAGGCGAACTGTCAAGGGGTCCCATAAATCACCCAACCGCGTAAGGAACGCAAAATCAAGGAACATAACACCGGTATGACGGAAACTAGGGCGGCAAGAGTGGAACAAAACACCAGGCATAAGGCCGAGCCTTCCACCCTTTACCAAATATATAGATGCATTAATTAAATAAGAGATATTGTGATAAGCCAAAATATCCATGTTCCAACATGGAACCAACTTCAACTTCACCTGCAACTAGCAACGCTATAAGAAGGGCTGAGCAAAAGCGGTAACTTAGCCAAACAACGGTTTGCTAGGAAAGGTGGGTTAGAGGCTTGACATGGCAATATGGGAGGCATGATATAGCAAGTGGTAGGTAGCGCGGCATAGCAATAGAGCGAACAACTAACAAGCAAAGATAGAAGTGATTTCGAGGGTATGGTCATCTTGCCTTAAATCCCGCAAGTAAGAAGAACGAGTCCATGAAGAAGACCAACGGATGAAGTCGAACGAATCCTCACAAACGCGACGTTATCGGAACTAACCCGAAGAGCAACACCGGAAAGAAGCAAACAACATGGTAAACAACCATCACATAAACATCGCATGATGCACAATCAAGTATGATGCATGTCCGGTTTAAAGAGGCATGGCATGGCAAAGTGCAACAAACAACTCTACAAGTTAAGTGGAGCTCAATATGCAACGAGTTGCATATTGGTGAAACACCACATGACTTATTTAGTTCTCTCCCGTTTATGTACTCAACAATATTAAATGTTGGTCAACATGGCAAGAGGTGAGGCATAATTAAACTACACTATCTAAGCAATTTAAATGGGGCTGGAAACAACAAACAACAATTCCGGAAAATCCCCACATGCATATTTTGAATTTACTAATGTTCTGCCCTAAACACAATTTTAATGTTGTTAAACAGAAAAATAAAGTACACCATGTTAAACTAGGCATTTTTCTACCCCATTTACATATAAAGTTTATTAAATTTGGAGCTACGGTTATTTAGTTATGAAATAAATCATTTAAACATGCTATTTATGCAAAATTAAACAAACAACAAGTTAAACATTTTTAACATGGATGAAGGTTGGATGTTATGAAACTAGATGAATTTCTAAGCACTTTTCATATATAAATTATTTACATATGATGCATGATTAATTAGCTATTAGATGCATGAACACTAGAGGTTTTTTGAAAAACGACAGTTTTCTGGAAATTAGAAAAAAACGTCCTGGCAGGGAAAAAAACTTCACGGGCCAGATCTGAGGCAAACTGGGCTGGAGGGGAGCTGCTGGTTGCTCACCATGGGCTAGGCCCAGTCGGTGAGGAGGCCAAGGCAGGTCGCGAAGGGGCGCGCTGGGCCTGGAGGCGCGGCCAACGCTCGGGACTGAACCGGGCGAGCCGCTGCTGCTCTCGTTTCTGAAGAAACAGAAGCAGCAGCAGGAGCATGGCAATGGAGAAGACGACGGCAGGGGGCCCTGGCGACGGGGTCGGCGGGAACCGGGCGGATCGGGCGGATCGAGTCGTCCGGCCTCGGTTCCGGGCAACGGCGGCGGCAAACGGCGCTCGGGCGCGGGGCACAGCCATCCATGGCGGCGGCAGTGGTCCTCCTCGAATAGAGAGACACAAGCGACAGAGAGGTGAGAGAAGGAGAAAGAGCGCGACGCGAAGGGAGAGGGAAGCGACGGCAGGGCTCACCGGAGCGCATGGGGCGGTGAGGAGGCGACGCGGTGCAGCAGCGACGGAGCAGATCTTGCCGGAGAAGAGGTCGCGGACGGCGGAGCTAGTACCTGAAGAAAAAATGGTGGCGCGGCAGTTTCAGAGAGGAAGAGACATGGGAGAAGAAAAGGGAGACGGGGAGACGGAAGGAAGAGGAGGCATGGGGCAGCCCGGACCTGCTGCTGGTACGGTAGCTCGCCGACGAGGGCTCGGGGCGCGACGGCGTTGGTCAAAGGCAGAGGCACCAATGGAGCTGCGGCTTCTTCCTGATCGGAGAGAGAAAAACAGAACGATGAGCGAGGGAAAAGAAAACAGGGGAGAAGGGAGGAAAAGAGGGCGGCGCGGGAACGACGGCGTGACCTGGGCATCTCGTCGTCTCGCACGAACGGGAAGACGGAGACCGGCCAGCTCGGGAGCATCTGCAGGTGCTCGGGACGGAGGTGGGTCTCAGGGGGGGGCGAGGCAACGAGGAGGCAGGCCCTCGGGTGCTCGCGGATGAGGGCGTGGAAGATGGAGCTCGGCTCAGGAAGGGCACGGGAGGAGCTTGCACCGACGAGCATCCTGGTGACTGGATGGATTTGTTGGTGGCTACGAGTGATGGGGATCGAGGAGGGACATGGGGGAGCGCTGGTTGGTGGATTGGATCGGGATGAGATCCCGAGGAACACAGTGGCGGCGGCCGAGAGGGATCGATGGGACATGTCCCTAGATTTTAGGGTTGGACTGTTTAAATAGGAAGGTGGGTTAGAGGGTGACCCTCCGATTAGATCGGACGGTCGAGAAAAATAGGCTAGGGAATCAAATAAGAAAACAGAGATGTTTTATAGAATTTAGGAGATGATCTGGACCCATCGGTAACACAATCCGGGTCGGGTTCGGGGAAGTTTTGGACACGCACACGAGGGGTCAGTGCACTGTGCAGAAAGGGCCAAACGGCCGGACCACAAAAGAACGGCTGGACTGAGAAAGGTCAACGGAGGCGATGAAGAAGCGGCAACTACGAACGGACCACAAGTTTTATCAAAACATGCGGATGCAATGCGGATGATGCGATGATGAATGCAACAAACAACTAAATCACACTGAGGGGTCCGAAGCACCGTCGTAGCGCGGCGGCATCTCCGGCTTGAACTTGGGCCGCCACTGCACCTGCCGCAAGGCGGGGGCCAGGGCTCGGAGCCCCCTGGCCCCGGCGTCGACGCCAGCCGTCGGAGCCGGGAGCGGGACGCCTGCCATGAGGGTGGAGCGCAGATCAACGGAGAGAAGGCTACGGCGCACCCCTACCTGGCGCGCCGAATGTCGGATCTCGGGTTCCGGCAAAACCCTTAAGGTTCGAACTCTGGGGTGCGCGCGAAGATTTCCTCCCTACCGATCCACGCCCTAACTAGCTAAGATCTCAAGAACGAACTCAACGAACTCGCAACACAAGGGACACAAGATTTATACTGGTTCGGGCCACCGTTGTGGTGTAATACCCTACTCCAGTGTGGTGGTGGTGGATTGCCTCTTGGGCTAATGATGAACAGTACAAGGGGGAAGAACGGCCTCCTGAGATTGAGGTGTTCTTGTGCTTTGTGTGTGGCTAGGGATCGGATGAGATGCCTCTGAATGAGTCTGTCCCCCCTATTATGGTGGCTAGTTCTACTTATATAGGCCCTGGTCCTCTTCCCAAATATTGAGCGGGAAGGGAGCCAACAACGGCCAATTTGAAAGGGGACAGCTAGTACATCTTATCCTCACAAAAGTAGTTTTCGCCTGCAAAAGGCTCTGGTGGTGACGCCGCCTTGGGCTCCATGGTGACCTCCATCTTGCCGTCCTGCCGGTCTTGGTCTCGTTGCACCGATGTGGAAACCTTTGCTTGATGCCTCGGTACTCCGCGCCTGCGCTCGCCTCCTTAGCACCAAAGAGGAAACAAGGACGCTGCGTGCGCTGGCGCCCGCCTAGTCTCGGTCGTCATGGCTCACGTCATGAGAACCTCGCGAGGTTTGTCGTGCCTTGATCTCTCTGCCCCTCACGAGCCTGCCTGGCGAGGCCGCTCCTGAGGAGGTCTTGCGTCCTCCGCCTCGCGAGGCTTGGCCCCTCGCGAGGGTCTTGAGTGCCTTGTTGATGAAGACGGGCCGTACAGGCCTGCTAGCCCAGCCACGCCGTGGGCCGCAGGCAGGCAAGTCTGGGGACCCCCATTCCCAGGACGCCGACAGTATGTACATCCCACACAGTCGCTCCAAGGAAAACGTTTCCGTTCACAGGTACATCACACACAATTTTTTCTGTTAAATCGTTTGTGATAGCGTTGCCATTGCACACGATATTAATAATTTTATCGTTTGCGTTATTGAATGCATCACACATGGTGCGTAGAAAGAAACTGTGTGGCAAAGGCTGTCCATCACACACACTTTTTATGTGATAAACGTTTGCGCAAGGTGGCCTAACGCAAACAGTTTTCAAGAGAAAGTCGTGTGTGCAGTGGAGATTGATCGCACACGTAGTGGATCCTAGAAACGTTTCTGATCTCCACGTATATCGCAGATATTTCGCTTTCGCAAACCGTGTGCAGTGTAATCCCTATTTAATCCATAATTAATCCAATTAATCCCTAATTTAAAAATCACATGTTATGAATTTGAAAGTAGGCAATCACTTATTTCATATCCAACCATGTTTATTACAAATATAGGTTCAACCACGAATCCATAATTCAATGCACAGGTACATATACTGAAGAACTTCAGAAGCACCAAGTAAAGAATGATGAACCATAGTTGTACTAAAGACTGTAAACAGAGAGGAAAACGACATTATGGTTGCTGGAGAAGGTGAAGCGGAATGCCCATATTGTGCCCTCCTCCATGCGTAAGGCGCGCACGACTCTAGGCCAACCCCTTGTGATGGCTACCTGTCCATCCTTCACTGTCTTCATTAGGACTTCTCGATGCTCATTGTAGTCAGGATGAAATACATTAACCTTCATCGTGTGTCCACCAATCATGTACTTTGCGAGGTAATCTTGAGTGAACTGCTTCGGGAACCACTGGGAACGAAAAAGATTCAGACATTGTTGTCTAACAACTCATTATGGGCAGTAAAAAGAGAAGGGTGCAGAGTTTGTAGTTACCATCCTACAGCTCACTGTTGTGTTGGATAGAGCATAAACAAATAATTTGCTTGCCACCGTTCATATCTTTTTGCTAATAATCCTTATCAGTTTCATCACTTGATGCTTGTTCATCAATATCTGTGCATTGCCAAGGGCATATGTACCTACAAGCAACAAGTCAATATTAGAAGCTAACTAGTGTCGAGGCCTGGATCTATATGCACTACATTATGGAACGACGGGGGGAGTACAAGCCGAGGGATGAAGCTAACCTCGGAGGAAAATGGTGGCCACTCCCGTTGTTGTCCTCCATAAGTAGTGGAAAGGCATGATAAGTACAGCAATCTTAACATCAAACAAATATAGCAAAGGTAAACAACATCATCTCCAAATGATAGCTTGAATGTGTTGGTTTCAGCATGCTGTTAAAGCAGATATAAAATGGAAGGCAATATTACCGACAGCAGGCTTAACAGCCATCAAAAATTGCAATTCAAACTGGTATTTGTTGAAAATGAATAGAACGTAGGTAATGCTTAAACATCACACTGGATAAATGTGTAAAACTGAAATAAAGGGCATGTGTTAACTACACCAGGCGTAACTGGAACCAAATATAGCCGTTCAAACTGGTATTGATGTAATCGAGCGGCACAGTTCCAACTTGCACATAATGAACCACACATTGTGAATGACTGAAATAAACAAGGCATAAATGACCAGTATAACAACCAAATATAGCCATTGAAAAATGGACAGTGTCTCACCGCAACCAACCTAACAAGCAAATACAGATAAACATGGCATATGCTTGAAAACTGGACAAATGCTCACTGCAACCAACCTAACAAGCAGATAAAGATAAACAAGGCATCCGCTTGATAACTGGAGAAATGCTAAAAAAAGCGACCTAACAACCAAATACAGATAAACAAGGCATCTGCTTGATAACTGGACAAATGCTAAAAAAAGCAACCTAACAACCAAATACAGATAAACAAGGCATCTGCTTGATAACTTGACAAATACTCACTGCAACCAAACTAAGAACCAAATACAGATAAACAAGGCATCTGCTCGATAACTAAAAAAATGCTCACTCAACCAACCTAACAACCAAATACAGATAAACAAGGCATCTACTCACTATAAACAACCAAATATAGCCATTCGTGAAACTAAAGTGGACAATTCATACTTAAACATCACATAGACCTATTGAACAATACATTTTTGCATAACTGAAATAATTAAACACGACACAGTTAAAGCACCGCACGACAAATGCTACTACAACAAAGGGTACGGGTTGGCAAGCTAGAAAAGGTAATATTTGCTGATAGAATGTTGCCTCACATTTCATGGACAGGATCCTTCCAGTTGGAAGAGCCCACACACATGGTGCGCTCTCTGATGTCACAGATGGGCTGTTTCACCTTGGAAGAACCTTCGTGGGTGCCCTCCTCGTGGTCGTGGTCGGTGAGATCTGACTTGGCAATTGAGGATCCCAAGCCGCCGCCGTAGAACGTGTCCTTCAGAAGTGACAAAATGGGCTCGATGGCGTATAAAGCTCGCAAATCTTGACCGCTCGGCGGAGGAGATTAGCGGCAGGGCCGTCGAAGAGATCGACGATGGTTGAACCAGAGGGGTTGGGGATGGACCACTTAACCTGTGACATGGCCCGGTGAAGCCGTCGGTGTGGACGAGCTTGATGTCGTAGCCAGCTTTCCCGAGATACAGTAATACGCTAGCCCGCTGACATGAAGCCTTCGGCATGGCAACGTAGTCAACGTCTTCGCTGGCTTCCGCGGCGACGTGTTGCTCCGGGATCGACAGGTCGGGGTGAACGGCGGTCACCTCGCCAATGTCCGCCGGAGAGGCCATGATAAACCTCTTCTTGGCCGAACGCTCGTCGGGCTCCCCGGGACACGTGGTCGAGCTTAGGCTACGACATTCTGGAGCAAGGGATGTGGATCTGGCGGGGAGGGACACCGCATGCCTCATCTAAAAACTCAAGGGAGTGGGGCGACGGTATGGGAATCGCTGGATAACCTGAACTTTATTATCTAAGCTAGGAGGAACGGCCAGACCTGCAGGGTTGGCGGCGGCGCCAGCGGCAGCCGTGAGCTAGGGTTCGAAGGGGGGACGGGGGGGTTGGGGGACTGTGGAGGGGGGGGGGTGTTTGAGGATACGCCGTGGCTACTAAAATTTTTAGTAATGGTGGGTGGAGATGGTGGTGGACGAGGGAGGGCGACGGTTCAAATGCCTCGGCTGCTAAAATTTTACTATAAGGTCAGTGCTGGAGGAGTGTGGGCAACGGTTGAAGTACGGCGGCTACTAAAATTTGGGTAAAGGAATTGATGCGGGGCGGGAGTGCCCAAGATCGCGCACGGTCCAATAACAATATGCGTGTATGATAATAAGGAAAAGTGGCGCGGGAACGCTCAAGGCGGGTAGTTTGTTGTTTATATTTCTAGCTAGCTGGTCTATCGCACACGGTTCATCCTGATTTCCAAATAAACTTACCCGCCTTTACCTTCCACAGGTGGTGGTTTTATAGCGCACTTGCATCGCACACGGTTAAACCAGTACCTCCACCCTTTGCTCGCGCTTGCGTGGTCGTGGTGATTTCAGCGCACTTGCATCGCACACGGTTGAGCCAGTACCTCCACCCTTTGCTCGCGCTTGTGCGGTCGTGGTGATTTCAGCTCACTTGCATCGCACACGGTTTAGCTAGTACCTCCACCTTAATTTGCTTGCGGTTGCGCGGTCCTGGTGATTCACATCGCACTTGTATCGCACACGGTTTAGATATTATACCCCGTGTCCGTTGAGGGTCATCAGAGTCTTTGCAGCAAAAAATAACGTTAAGGAGGGTCAAAAGATAGCCACACTAGCATGTGGCCCAAATATATATGAGTGAAAAGGGTGGTATGTGATGTTCAAAATTCCAATGCACAACTTTGACCCCGTGGGCCCACGGTTGGGCGCGTCATTGAAGATCGATGAGAGGGGCCAAAAGTCAAGAACCACCTGGAAGTGGCCAAATATATGTACAAATATTGGGGATGTTTAAAACTTTAAATACACAATGGATAACTTTGGTGGCACCTGCCTCGCAAACCCGAAAGCACCCTAACAACCACCTTGGTAGGATATATATATAATGACATAATGTCGTACCTAGCTAGGATGCTTGGCCCACCACCTCCCACTTCGTGTCAGCGGGGCGGATGCACGTAATGATCGATACTTTGGTCATACATGCATGTCGCCATGACCTACCATAAGACGGACCAATGAATCTTTCGTTTGGTCAAATGACGGTTGTTATTGTCGATAAACCGCTTGGGCCAATAGATTGAACCATCATAAACATCGCACGAGAGGGACCACAAAACCAGTACCTCTTGCATGCGGCCCAAAATGATGTACGTTGGGAAGGGGTGATGTGTGATTTCAATATAGAATAATGTACAATTTTGATGTGGTGCCTACCTCTCGATACAGACAACAACCATGAAGGCAAGGTAGTTAAGGACGAGATACGTACGCAGGGTTTGATGTAGGTTGAACCCAGCAATCCGAGCATTTGGGAGGGAATCCTGACAACGCATGAGCTTGAGCTTTGGTTGACCGACATTTGACAGTGACCGGCCCTAACGTGAACTAGGAGGAATCCATTCAAGTCCAACACATACCCCTCATTATCGGTCAAAGGGATGATATATATACACTCGGGGAGCCCACAGATATCCGTGTCATCACAAAAAACCACAAAAGGGAGACGTGGTCGATCAGAAGACCCCGTATACACTGCATGCAGCCCAAAAATATGTATGGGTATGATGGTGTATGATGTGTTTAAATCCCAAATGCACAACTTCGATGGGCCACGGCAAGTACATTACAAACCGAACACCGTACCCGACTCGAAGCCTGGTTCAATACCTATGATGTCAGTTTCCCAACTTCGAGGTGGCACCGGGGGGGGGGGGGGGGGGTCGTCCCACCTATGCGCTCAAACTTTATTTTGTCTAGCATGGGACACATCTATATATATCTATACATCTATACATATATAGTGTGCGAATAACTATGAAAGTTGCTCGTTGGATGAAGCCAATCCGACGGTACAGAGATGGCAAATCCGAGCACTACTGGCTGTTGGATATCATCTACATTCCACCAGATTCTGCCACATGTACAATCTAGAAGACTCCATGGTTCAACCTAAGCATAATGCGCAAACCTCAAAACATAAGCGCTTCTCCTTTGTTCTCTAGAATCTTTCATATCTTAATTGCCCAAACCTTTTTTTCTAAATGAATTGTCACTTTTTGTTTTTACCTTTACAATGCACAATTACATGAATCTTAAAATAGTTTTTTACAAAACTAATTGATTTTGGATGAGATGAACTATAAGTATTAAACGAACATCTACATCATGCATATCTGGGAGAAGAGGCGGGAAACCGATGAGAGGAGTGGCGAGAAATGGTAGCCTGTTTTGAATGAAAACCTAGTAGAGAAGGAAGTGTGAGCTACACGACGCATGCGCACAATGCTTACCCATGTACTGCATGTGATGTCGAAAGGGCTCAGGGTTGCCGTTCGATCTAGGAGCATCCAACGGTGCACACGTACGATCCGTGGGTTTGGGTTCTGGCCAGTCAGAACGCATGACTCAGATCGCGCGTGCAGCGGGGGGGGGGGATATCTTACGGAAACCAACATTCGGTGGAAACCGGTGAAAACCACAAGAAAAAGATGTTTTGAAGTTTCAAAAAAATGCGGGATGTTAACAGGTTGATGTTTTATTGGCACACAAAATTTCAAGTTGAAACACATTAAGAGATGTGAGCTATGAAAAAGACAAAATTAGTGTTGAATAGTGCCGAATTGTAATGTCACTATTCAACTTGAAATTTTGTGTCGCAATGAAACATCACCTTCTTAACATCCCACATTTTTTTAGATTTTTATGAAACTTTAAAATATGGTTTCCATGAAGTTTTCATTGAATATCGGCTTTCGTGAGTGAACCGTGTGCTATTTGAAAACATTTCATGAGAAGAATCTTAGTTTTTAAATCCCCGTAAATCCAAAACTAAGCTGAAAATCATGAAACCTGCCATGGTGTCACGACATCGCACTTATATGTCGAGGAATTTTTTCGTCCATTGTGGCGCAAGTTTTATTACAAGCCTCTTACAAACCGGAGCTTCTCTCAAAGAAGCCTCGTGGTTCCGATAGGGAAACGTGTCCCCCTTGTGGGCGAAACGTAATCACTGCCTCTTTTCACCTTGTATTTTCTTCTATGGGCAACATGGAACGACAGGATATCCGTGCTGAAATTTAAACTTATTCCGGGTTCATTTGGCCTTTTTATACACTAATTGAGTTTCCTAGGCATTTAATGTCCACAATTCAAATCTGAACTACAAATACATGCTCCAGTTCACCAAAATGGCTAGAAAAATTATACATGTGTCCTTGGGTGCATGTTTAGGTCCCATGCCAGGAATGGGAACGAACTACAACCGTACTGGTGTCATGGCTCGTACTCAAACATTTCGAATCTCGGTTTTTAACTCCCCATAAATCCTAAACTCACCAGAAAGTCATCAAAGGTGGCATGGTGTCACGTCCTGACACATATATGTCATGGTAAAAACATTGTCCAGTTTGGGCCAAGCTTTATTACAAAACTCTTACAAAAACTGGAGCTTTTCTCAAAGAAGCCTCGTGGTTCTGATAGGGAAATGTGTTCCCCTTGTGGGCGAAACGTAATCACTGCCTCTTTTCGCCTTGTATTTTCTTCCACGGGCAACATGGAACCACAGGATATCCGTGCTGAAATTTAAACTTATTCAGGGTTCGTTTGGCCTTTTTATACACTAATTGAGTTGCCTAGGCATTTAATGTCCATAATTCAAATCTGAACTACAAATACATGCTCCAGTTCACCAAAATGGCTAGAAAAATTATACATGTGTCCTTGGGTGCATGTTTAGGTCTCATGCCAGGACTGGGAACGAATTACAACCGTACCGATGTCCTGGCTCTTCCTCAAACATTCCGACTCTCGGTTTTTAAGTCCCCGTAAATCCTAAACTCACCAGAAAGTCATCAAAGGTGGCAAGGTGTCATGTCATGGCACATATATGTCATGGTAAAAACATTGCCAATTTGGGCCAAGCTTTATTACAAACCTCTTACAAACCGGATCCTGTCGCAAGAACCCTCGTGGTTTCGATAGGGAAATGTGTCCCCTTGTGGGCCAAACAATAATCACTCCCTCTTTTAGCCTCGTATTTTCTTCTACATGCGACACGGAACAACTGGAGATTCGCGCGGAACTTTGATATTATTCAGGGTTCATTTGACCTTTTTTTATTAATTAATTGAGTTTTCTAGGCATTTAATGTCCATCATTCAAATCCGAACTACAAATACATGCTCCAGTGCACCAAAATGGCTAGAAAAAACGTACATGTTTCCTTGGGGTGCATGTTTAGGTCCCATGGAATGAATGGGAACGAATTCAACCATCTCGCCGTCCTGGCCTGGCCACAAACATTGCGAATCTCGGGTTTTAAATGTCTGTAAATCCAAAACTCACCAGGAAATCATGAAACTTGGCATGGTGTCACTACATGGTATATATAATTTTCCAATTTGGGCGAAGCTATATTATAAGCCTTTTACAAACCGGAGCCTGTCACAACCCTCGTGGTTCCGGTAGGGAAACATGCCCCTCTTGTGGGCGAAATGATAATTGATGCCTCTTCTCGCCTTGAACTTTTTTTTCTAAAGGCAACATAGAATAACAGGAGTGTCGGGCTGAAATTTGAAAGTATTCAGGGTTCGTCTGGCCATTGTATATATATTACTAATTACTAAGTTTTCTATGCATTTAATGTAGTCCATAATTCAAATTTGAACTACAACCACATGCTCCAGTGAAGCAAAATGGGTGGGAAATCGTACATGTGTCATTGGGTGCATGCTTAGGTCTCGTTTAAGGAATGAGAATGAATTACAAACTTGTCGTCATCCTGAAACAATGAGAATCTCGGTTTTTAAATCCCAGTAAACTAAAAAGTCACCCAAAAAGCATGAAACTTGGCATGGTTTCATGACATGGCACATATATGTCGTGGAAAAAAATCGTCCAGTTTGAGAAGAGGCGCACACATTAGTAGCCAACGAAGTCCTTTTTGAAACAAAAAGCTGACACCTTAATATCGCAAACGGTTGTATTATATTTACCGTGTTGAAATTTAACCATACTCGGTGGCGTGCGTGCAGCTGTTTGATTAGACGGGACGAGCGCGAGAAGTCCGCCCTGCAGGTTCGACGGGATGCGTGCGAGTAGTCCTCCACGCAGGCTAGATGGGACGCATGCATCCTGTCCACCTCGCAGGCTCGACGGGACACGTGCAAGCAGCAAGGCCGCCCATGCTCACCGGGAAGCAAGCTCTTTGACCTCCATGCACCAGTCACCGCCCGCCTCGCTCACAACTTCTCCATTAATGGGTTAATTAAAGCACCTGGACGGAGGGTGTTTGCTTGTGATCACATGGCAGCATTTGCTTTGTTCGTGTTTTCAACTAGTATTCGGCCCTAATTTAAATTGCCACATAGGGCAATGGATAATACGACCACAAATAAAATGGCAACGGATAATACGATGACAAATTTACAATGATGCACATAATAATTGTCTTACATATTCCAGATAATTTAAAATGCCACATGCGGCAAAGCCGGAAGACATGGGGGCAAGAGAAGAAGGAAATTGCAGACAACGATCTGGGTCGCTACTGTCTCTACTCGTCGATGGATCGCCGGGCAGCGAAATCCTCCAGCTCCTTCTTCAATTCCTCACGACTTTGCTTGAAAGAAGCCATGGATTCCTCCAGCTCCTTCTTCAATTCCTCACGACTTTGCTTGAAAGAAGCCACCCGTCAGTTCCTCGACGACCGCTTTCAGCATCATCTCCGAGGCACTGCTCTGCTCATGCAACATCTTCCAGCCGGCGGCCTCCTCCTCCTTCTCGGCGACCAACTTGAGGAGCTTCGCATTGTCATCCATGAGTTGCTCGACGAGGCCGGTCGCCTTATCAACCGAGGCATCGCTGATCTTAAGCAGCTTCATCAAGCCGTCGACCAACTCCTACTGCATAGTGACGCCAGCTAGAATGTCGTCGTCGCCGGTGAAGGACTTCAGGAACGCCGGCTCGTCGCGATGGCCGACGCCACGAATGCGCTTGTGAGAGCCCTCGCGTGCCCATGAGAGCTCATTCGAGGGCTCCGCGGCACGCCGGGACATCTCTGCTGCGGCTGCGGCTGCGGCTTCGCGGCGGGACCTCTCTACTGCTTCCGCGGCCTTGGTCTTTGCTGCCTGGTTATATGTCCACCCTAAACTCCTCCTACCGGTCATGGCGGAACGACTTGATAGAGAAAACCAGTTTTGTGGGTGATGAGGAGAGGAACTGTGAAGTAATTTTCGAGTGGGTAGTTTTTATAGCCCGGTGCTAAGTGTGAACACATATTAGGTTGATAGGTGTGAATAGATTTGCAATTACTTATTGTGTTGTAATCAACAATGTGACGAGAAACAAGGTCAAAATTTATTGATGGCAGAAGGTTGACCACGTGGTTGCTCGCCGTTGAGGCGGCCGCGGCGCGCTCCGCTCTGGCGTCCCTGCGCGCGCTCGGCTCGCCGTTGAGGCAAAGTTACAATGGCTGAGCTGGCGGCCTTCCGATGATGGTCTTCTCGGACTCCATGATCAGCATAGCACCCTTGCGGCCGTTCACTCCGAGTGTCCCAACCCGCCTCCGCCTATGGGGCTGCTTGCGCTGGGAGGCTCTTGGGGTTGCTGGGCCCCTTCCAGAAGAGCTTGAGAGCGTGCAATTGCGCGCATGACAACTTCGCGGAACCGCTCCATTTCCATGTCTCTGGCCTGGTAGCAAATTTCGTCGATCACCTGCATCCTCAAGATATCACGTTCGCGATGTTCTACTTCGTCAGGGACGTCAGCTCCGCCAAGGATGCGCTCAAGCCTGGCCACCACATCATCGGGATCGAGGTTGACACGGCCGCCGCGGGCAATGATGAAGCCGTGGCTACCTTTATCTTGACTGAATCACAGAGGTCCTCTGCCCATTCCTTGCAGGGCATCAGTCTCTCGATGAGCACTGGGGACGGCGGCTCTTCGGGTGGGTCGTCGATCATGCCGCCGAGCTGCTCTGGATCTTTTGCATGGTGGATGGCAAACTGCTCATCACACCTCCTCTGCAATATGTCGATTGTGCTCCCAAGGACTATGACGCCAATATCGCTGCCGATGGGCCATGGTGCCTGCACCGGCCGATGAAGCTCTTGCTCCCCGACCTGCTCCGGCTCATTCTCCTCGCCGAAGATGTAACGCAGGTATGCGACAACGTCGAAGCTTTGGTCGTTGCCTGGCATGCTTGGAATAAGTAATGGTAGATGGGTGAGGACTAGATCTTCGCAGAGTGTCGCGGCAGTGCGTTGCCGCCTGGGTTATATGCAGCAAGCCATTAGCTGGTGGCGGGAAACCGGTGAGGGAATAGGCGTGGATTTTACAATTCATCCATGTGGAGCGCGGGAAGCATTCGCTGGAGCGCGGGAAGACTAAGTGGAGCACACACACAACCTGAATACCGTATCCGGTGCCACGTGTTATTTTTCACACAAGTGTTAACATAAGGAAACGTATGTGTAACTTACTAATCATCGCACACGAACACGAGTACTCGCAGACGCATCGTGTGCGATATTCCTAGCCACCGCAAGCAACTAGTTTGCATTTTTCGAAGTTTTTTTACACACAGAATCGCACACGAACTAACTGTATTAACCGTCTGTGTTGTAATTTCTCATTGCAAACAGTTCACTGAGTCGGCTGTTTGCCACGTATCACACACATCTTGTTAAGTTGAACCATTTCTGTTGCGTTCGCTAATCGAAAACAGTTCATCCGAGTGAACCGTATGCCCTATATCACACACACCTTGATGTGGCTAACCATTTATGTTGCACTCCCTAATAGCAAATGGTTCATCGGAGCGAACTTTATGCCGTGTATCGCACACACATTGATATGGCTGCCCGTTTCTGTTGTTCTGCCTCATCGCAAATAGTTCGAACGGGTTAACCGTGTGGCCTGAATCGCACATGCAACTAAATTCTGAACCGTGTTTGATGCATCCTCCATCGCAAATATTTTGCACCTTTTTTGACAGTTTTTTTACACCACCGTTTGCGATTATGGCATCGCACAGAGTTTCATCGAAGGGTCTCTGATCGTAGTGTCGCGTTAGCAGCATCCTGCAGTAGTGGTATACAATAACAGAATGCACCCACAACTATTGAACATTGCATTGCAGAATTGAACAAAACAGTTAACTAAACGCCACAACACAAATGAACCAAACGTTAACTGAGCACCACATTGCACAATGTATAACCAAACCAAGCATGCTTGACAACTTGGAAATATAGCAATTGTATTCGTTTCTCATGTGTTTTGTAAAGATAAATTCGATTTATTTCTCACATGGGAGACAATACAAAATTGCAGCCTGAAGAATTGAACATCACATTTGCATAATTGAACCAAACAGTTAACTGAAGATGACAACTAATTAACAAAATAGTTAATAAGTGAGCACCACACTACACGACATATAGAACATATACACTAGAGCAACAGATTGCATGGTAAAATTAGATAGCACAATTAACAAGAATTTGTGAAGGAAAGGCAGGAGCAGCACACGCAACGGGTAAACCGAGCATGCTTAACCGGCGTAGCTAGCAAATGGCAAGGTGCTCCTCCAAGATCTGGGGGTCGACACGAATGGCAGCCATCGCGACCTCATCCGCGCGTGCGGCCGCGATTTGCTTCTCCGCTGCCAAATGCTCCTTGAGATCCTGGCTATACTGCGTGCACCATGGCTTAGGGCGGCCCTTATTTGGAGGAGGGGTCGGTGATTTGGGTGGAAGGTGTCGCGCTCGCGCCGGCGGTTGGGGCATGTGGGATGTGGAAGGAGGAGGAGGATGGGGGTCGGGTGTGGATTACCTGCCTGGATAGATGAAGCTGAGCAGCGTGAAGGAGGGTCGCCGACGAGGAGGCGGTGGTGCTGCAAGCAAGGAGTGAAGGTTTCAACTTGGAAAGGAAGGCAGAAACATGGGAAATGTGTCTTTTGGTAGGGGGGAGGGGGCGGGGAGGTATATATTTCCGCGGAAGCCGAAAATTTGGAATCGCTTCAGCGAAAAAACTGGCGCGCAAAGTGTCATCAGACACGGTCCCTTATTCAGAACTGTGTACGATATGTGAACATCACAAACGATTCAGATAGCTTAACCCGTGTGTGTTGAGTTTGAACATAAAAAATTTTGGTTCGGATTTCCCTGGTAACAGTGGTCATCCATGTCATTGCATAATTTGGGTACACAAAGGAGACTACAGCACAACCACACTTCTTAATCGAGCAAGTTTAGCAATTAAACAGAGCTAGCTGACCTAAACATTACTCTAACAAATTAAAGACTGGCACTCTTAATTAAACAAAACAAAGAGTACTACTACGGCTGGTGCTCGTCGATCTTCGCCGCCGCCTCCATGTCCAGCTCGCGCATGTCGGTCTCCTGGGGAAGGGGCTCCGTGGCATCCATCACACGATACTCGGCAATCATCTCGCCATCCGCGTCCGCCATCTCTTTGGAAAAGGCCGCCACGAGCTGGGCGTGGGCGGACGCGATCTGGGCTTGGATGGGCTCCGTCGTCGCAAGGTATGTGGCGGAGGAACGGACGGCTGCTCGAACGCTCTCGACGATTGCCAGCTCTTCGGCCGTGGGTTACCGACCGTTGTCGGAGAAGCTTCATTCGATTTGTGCGGTGACCACCAGGAGCTGGGCGTGGGCGGCCTCCATCAGGGCTAAGGCCGCCGCTGTGGAACGGATAGCTGTTGTGCCGCTCTCGCCAGATGTTATCCCCGAGCCAGATGTTGCTGCCGCCACCTAAGAAGCAACAACGGCCGTTTGGGCTGACATGGCCGCCCGGTCGTAGATTGCGGCCGCGCTCATGCACCTTGTTAGCACGTGCATGGCGGCTGCGGACGCGCTCTCGCCGGAGTGAGCCACCGAAGTTGCCTATTTGGGGAGCGAGCTAGTGTGCTTGAGACGCCGGCTGTGGACTGTAGCCGATGCACCTTCTCGCGTAAGCCATAGGCGTACTATACACCAACGATGCTCCAGGATATTTTGTGCCGCATCTCACACGGTTGGTGATAATCAACTGTGTAAGATCTACTTGATTTTTCATCTTGATTTGAATTACATAATGGGGTCACAGCGGCAATGGACGGTGTTTGAATTGCTAGACCTTTTATCTGGAGTGAACATGCAACTATATGTGTGTCGTAAAAGAATTGTAATTATTCAGGGTTTGTTTGAACATTTTATACATTAAATTGGTTTTCTAGCCAGTTCAGGTTCACAATTCAAAATTAAACTACATGCACATGCTCTGGTGCACCAACATGGGTTGTAAAATCATATATGTGTCTATGGGTCTATGCTTATGTCACATGCAAGAAATGGGGATGAAATTTGAACACCACGGCATCGTGGCTCTCCGGCAAACGTCGACGTACTTGCTTTTGTAATTCTAGTAAATCCAAAATTCGTCTGAAATTCATGAAACTTGGAATGCTATCATGGAGCGGCATCAACATGCCGTGGTAAAAAATTTGTCCCATTTGGGCAGGTTTGGGTATAAGCTTCTCATATACCAGAGCTTCTCACAACAAGTGTGATGGTTTTTGGTAGGGAACGTTTCACCTTTCTGGACGAAACGATAATAGTTGCCTCTTCTCAATTTCCAATTTTTCCTAGTTTCAACATAGAACAACAGGAGTTTTGTGTCAATTTTTGTGATTTTTCAGGGTTCGCTCGGACATTTTTATACATTAACTGAGTTTTCTATGCATTCATGTGCATAATTCAAATTTGAACTACATGCACATGCTCTAATGCATATAAATTAGTTGAAAAATCAAATATGTGTCCTTGGTTGCCTGCTTAGGTCCCATGCAAGAAATGGGAATGAATGTCAAACACCCTGCCACCGTCACTCGGCCGCAAACATTGAGATACCAGGTTTTTAAATTATAGTAAATCCAAAACTCGTTTGAAATTCATGAAAATTGGCATGCTATCATGGAGCGGCATCAACATGCCGTGGTAAATTTTTTGTCCCATTTGGGCAGGTTTGGGTATATGCTTCTCACAAACCAGAGCTTCTCACAACAAGCATGATGGTTTCGGTAGGGAGCGTCCCACCTTTGGGGTCCATTGCCTCTTATTGCTTTCAAAAAATTTCTCGTGTCAACATAGAACAACAACAAGAGTGTTGTGTCAATTTTTGTGATTTTTTGGGGTTCGTTTTGACATTTTTATGCATTAACTGAGTTATCAATGCATTTATGTGCATAATTATAATTTGAACTACATGCACATGCTCCAGTGCATATAAATTGGTTGAAAAATCAAATTTGTGTCCTTGGGTGGATGCTTAGGTCCCATGCAAGAAACAGTAATGCATTTCAAACACTAGGGCACCGTTGAATGCCGGCAAAATATTGAGATGCCTGGTTTTTAAATTCTAGTAAATCCAAAACTCGTCTGAAATTCATGAAACTTGGCATGCTATCATGGAGCGGCATCAACATGTCGTGGTAAATTTTTTGTCCCATTTGGGGCAGGTTTGGGTATATGCTTCTCACAAACCAGAGCTTCTCATAACAAGCATGATGGTTTCTGTAGGGAACGTCCCACCTTTGGAGACGAAACGATATCCATTGCCTCTTATTGCTTCCAAAAATTTTCTCGTGTCAACATAGAACAACAGGAGTGTTGTGTCAATTTTTGTGATTTCTCGGGGTTTCTTTGGACATTTTTATGCATTAACTTAGTTTTCAATGCATTTATGTGCATAATTAAAATTTGAACTACATGCACAGGCTCCAGTGCATATAAATTGGTTGAAAATTCAAATTTGTGTCCTTGGGTGCATGCTTAGGTCCTATGCAAGAAATGGTAATGAATTTCAAACACCAGGGCACCGTTCATTGCCGGCAAAACATTGAGATGCCTGGTTTTTAAATTCTAGTAAATCCAAAACTCGTCTGAAATCATGAAACTTGGCATGCTATCATGAGCAGCATCAACATGCCGTGGTAAAAATTTTGTCCCATTTGGGGCAGGTTTGTGTATATGCTTCTCACAAACCAGAGCTTCTCACAACAAGCATGATGGTTTCGATAGGGAACGTCCCACCTTTGGGGACGAAACGATATCCATTGCCTCTTATTGTTTCCAAAAAAATTCTCGTGTCAACATAGAACAACAGGAGTGTTGTGTCAATTTTTGTGATTTTTCGGGGTTCGTTTGGACATTTTTATGCATGAACTTAGTTTTCAATGCATTTATGTGCATAATTCAAATTTGAACTACATGCACATGCTCTAGTGCATATAAATTGGTTGAAAAATCAAATATGTGTCCTTGGGTGCATGCTTAGGTCCCATGCAAGAAATGGTAATGAATTTCAAACACGAGGGCACTGTTCATTGCCGGCAAAACATTGAGATGCCTGGTTTTTAAATTCTAGTAAATCCAAAACTCGTCTGAAATTCATGAAACTTGGCATGCTATCATGGAATGGCACCCGACATGCTGTGGTATTTTTCGTGTCCATTTTGAGAGAAGGCGCACTCGAATAAGGACAGCTGTCGGGGATATACCCCACGGTACGACCCTGCCGGGAGTATGACCCGGCCGGACTTGGCGCTTCATCGTAACCCGACGGAGGATTGGCGACTCATGAGCCTGGCGATTTAATGATGGCCCTGACGGCGGGTCAGGCAGATGACAAGGGCCCAAGGCCCAGTAGTCCAGCTCATGTTATTATGGGCCGGCTTAAGACGGAAGGCATGAGGAATATTTCCTTTACGAGGAAGCAAGACCCGGACTTGTATTCAAGTTGTAAGAAAAGATAGACTAGTCCTAGTCCTATTAGGACTCCACATGTAACCCGCCCCTCTAACTTATATAAGGAGGGACAGGGCTCCCCAAGAGGGACAAGGGACAAAAAACAATCTCTAGGGCTAGACACCGAGAGCCGGTTCCCGGCGACTCTCCCGTGATCATAATGAGACCTAGCCTCAAACAGCATGTAGGGTTGTTACCGGATGATGTTTCCCGGGGCCCGAAGCTGTCTAAATCCTTTGTCGTCCGTCTCTCAATTCCGATCAACCCCTCTCAAGCTACCGCATAGATGCGTTGGCCTCACGACTAAGTCCTCACACTAGGACATCTGCCGTGACAATTCCACGACAGTTGGCGCCCACCGTGGGGCCTGCGCACAGTGGTGATGAGTTCTTGAAGGGATCTCCCGAGGGATCGAGGAGTTTGCAAATTTCCGGATAAAGATTCTGCAATCCGTGAAATTGAAGTTGAGGAAAAAGTTAGGGTTGCGTTTTTCGCGGCCGCTGCAAGAACCCTGGCGGTCCGCCGAATCCGTGATGGGAATTTCTCCTTTGGTGGTAGCAGCCTCAGGTAATCTATCAGGACTGCGTCAATCATTGTTCATATGCAACAAACTCGAGGACAGCACGGTAGTATATTCAGACAAAGGCTCCAAGGGCACAAGTTCCAAAGATTTGACAGTACGAGCGAATTGGCGAACGCTGGCCTCAGGAGGAAAACGAATCAAAAAATAATAATAATAAGGGGTCAAACCAACTACGACCCGGAGGGGAGTGGGTCGCGGACACGGACTCGCACCGTCTCCGAGCCGCCCTGGAGCAGGGCTCGAGTCAGTGTAGGTCTCTTGAGCTGCCGCCGATGCACCTGCCACCTCTCCGCCTTGTACGTCAACCCGCTGCTGCATCGGGCCGGCCTTGCCGTTTTGGCCGTCGCCCCGTCCGCCTCGCCTCGGGCCTCCGTCGTCGCGCCTCGTTGAGCCGCCCGCAACTGCAGTTGAGCCTCAGCCTTGGCCTGTTCCCAAATTGCCACTGTCGGCTGTGTTAGAGCCGACCTCGCCTCTGAGCTGCCAGTGTGTTTGTGTGTGGTTACAAGATTCCCATGCCTGTCAGGTGTTTTCAGATTTGATTTAGAGTATCAGCTTTTTGTCAGCAATGACAAAACTAAGGGATGCCACTCTTTCCTTTGACTACAACGAACGAAAGTTTTACGAGGTGTTTGAGGCCGGTTCTGATGATGATCTGAATGTTGCTGACAGAGCTATTTTTAGATTTTCTGACTCAAGAACAGGTTCGATTCAAAATTATTTGGAAGTGCAGACCACTTGCAGAAGATAAGTTCTCGCATGCCATAAAGGAGAATTAGTATGCAATCTGGAACAAGCTATTATGCAAAGATGTGTGGAGCTGTATCACACAATTTGGAGGCACGAACAAATCTATCAATACCAAGGTCAAGTTGTTGCAAGTCAATCACATCCAATATCTGCTCTGAATCGTCCACCGGGCGAACTCGTCTCTCAGACGCTAGATACCCGCGCCACACCATGGCACGTCGATGCCGCAGCTCCAGCCTACGCCGTCCGCTGACGATTTCAGAGAATGGCACAACTATGAAAGTGATAGTCGCCTTGATCATGGTCTTCAATCTTCAGAACTAGGCGTGCAAGCCTACGAACGGTTTCAAGGATTTGTACAAGGATCAGTTTTACATTGCCGGGCTGCCACATCCAGGACCGGCCCTGACTCCACCTTCGCTGTGGGTGAGCCGCCCCCTGGCCCGTTGACTCGCCGTGACTCGCCACGGTTAAATCGTCGTAGCCTGAGCTGCACCTGCCGTGCGATGAGCCGCCGGGGGCATGTTGAGCCGCCCTTCCCTCTGCGCACACTTATGCCCACACCAAGGGCAGAATACAAACACTATTGTGGCTAGTGTGTTGCATAGTGCTATCAGTACTAATTCTGACGTGAAGTCCTCATCAACCTTGCGGCTGAGTATCATCAGATGAAACAAATCAGGTGCTATTTCTCCTATATATTCTCTTAGTACACTTTAATTATTCCGAGCACAACTACTCTGCTCTAGGGTGTTTTTTATATGCAGGGTAACCATTTACTACAAAAGTGGCATTATACCACCGATACGGACCACACCGGCTTACAACGCCGTGGCCATCTCTCGCGACCGCACCGGCTTAATACACCGTGGCCGTCTCTCGTAACCGCACTGGTTTACAACGCCATGGACAACTCGCCCGTCCGCTTTCGCGGCTGGTTCACGTGTCTGCGCCAGCTTACAACGCCGTGGCCGACTCGCTGTCCGCGCCGGCTTACAAACGTCACGGCCGACTCACCCGTCCGCACCGGTTTACCACGCCGCGGCCGGTTCGCCCGTGAGCGACTTCAACTTCACCTAGCGATCATCAATTTCATGGCAGATTATTTCCGGCCTGGCACATCAGGTGATATCCATCTAAAATATATTTTGTTGGTACATATTATTTTTTGTCAAAGAGCAGTTTATCTTTGTCTTGGTGTGCAAAATTGTTGATGCAGGACAATTGTTCACTACATCAAAACGATGTGGCTAACTCGCCCGTCCACGCTGGTTTACAACTCCGCGGCCGACTCATGTGTCTGTGCCGCCTCTGAAGCCGCGGTCGCCTTTGTCGTCCGTCTCTCGCGGCCTGGTCTACATCAACACACTGGGCCGCACCTGTCCGCATGAGCTATTTATTGAGTATGAGCAAGTCACAGCTTGGGTAGCCCGGTTTTCTTTCAACAAAATGGAGGCGAATTATCATGTATTATCAGCCGCCGTCTGCACTCGATGGTTCAATCGGCAGGCGCACAAGTCGCCGCCACTACAGTTTGGTTAACTTCAAAACATCCAGTTGGAAGGAACCATTGGCCGAGTTGCTGACACGGCTTATACGGGATCATTTATAACCCGCCGCAGTCACTTCAACTTTCTGTGGATTCACATCGCGCTATCAACACCAATGATATACACCTTATGCTATGGTCAATATAGAGAATCTCAAAGCCAACTCCTCGAGTCGTCTTGAGACTCGGGGGCTACAATGATATGACTCGGCAACATTGGTCGGTTTCAATGCATTCAAGAACTCCGGGTCATTGGAGGGAAAAATAACCCGGTCCCGGAGGCTACCGCCATATTGGTAAAAAGTTTAAAGGCCATCAGAAAATTTCCGGCTTAAAAAGAAGGATTCCCGTTTAGATCCGGCTCAAGAGACTTGACATCTCCCACAAAGCACTGAAGCTCTTAAAATATCCGGTTTAAAATCCGGTTCAAGGAAAATTTATCTACCACAAAGTTTTGAAGCTCTCAAATCCGGTTCAAGGTAAATTTGTTTATCATAAAGCTTTGAAACTCTCAATATCCGGTTTTTTCCGGTTCAAAAAGAATTTATCTCTCGCAAAAGTTCGAGTTCTCAGGAAAAATTAAAGAGACCAAAGAGAGTCTGTTACAAAGGACAACTCAAATATAGGTACCCTACTTTAATGACCATTGGGAGCTGATCGTATTCGAATTTAGCTTAACCCTTTGGGTGTGACCCTGATCGTATTCGAATCAGAGTCGTTAAATATTCTCATGATCACTAGGGGGCTTCCTGTTCAAACATAGGTCGTATTCGAACCAAAGAGAACATAGCTGTTGGTACCCTCTTGATCGGCACACTGCCGAGCTCACTAGGGGGCTTCTTGATCGTATTCGAATCATAGCTCAACCCCTTTTGGGAACTGACGTGGATCGTATTCGAATCAGCGTCGTTAAACAACTCTCAAGGTCATTTGGGGGCTTCCTGTTCAAACATAGGTCGTATTCGAACCAAAGAGAACATAGCTGTCGGTACCCTTTTGATCGGCAACGCCAAAGCCACTGGAGGCTATATTATCGTATTCGAATCTTAGCTTAACCCCTTTGGGACGGTTTTATGATCGTATTCGAATCAGAAGCCTCAAAATTTTTGAAGTATCTTTTTGCAAACAGTTTTTGGATTTTATTTGAAGCTCTTTTGATCATATCTAAAGTGTATATGAGTGGTTGCTATTTAACCCGGTTTGACTTTGGATGATAAGTCGCTGTCATATGACAATCATAAACATTTGGAAGTCTCGATTTCTAAAGATTGGGTTATCACCCTTACTGCACAGGTCACATATACTGGCAGTGAAAATTCAATATCATAGGTATAATATTATTATTATAGTTATGTTTCAAAGTTATGATTCATAACAGGCTTATCTGTGACTCCTTGTTACACATCAATGGTTATATGTGAGATATTATGACCTGCCCTGCGGTAAACCGCCAAAGGATCTTGTGATCTAATTATGTGCAGGATAAGACTACATTTGGGTGGTTACTCGCCCTGGTTTTTGACGTTAAGTCGCCAGGGCATATGTTGTTTAAACTCTGCAGGATTTACAGAGCTATGACTTACATAAATGATTAAATTCAAGCCCATCATCAAAGATTGAAATTGGTGTCTCAAAAGGGTTATCAATTCTTGATTTTCTCAAAAGTTATAAGCCGCCGGGTTGTACAAATTCCGGCTTACAATGGAGGCGTATTAAATCGCCATCGGCCAAGAGCCGCCGGGTATTTAAACTCCGGATTGACTTATCAACAGATGAGGTATTCAAAGTCGCTTTGGCGCAATGGCTATTATTTTATCAATGGATATGATTTATTCTACAATGGAAAAGAATAGTCCCGAGTCGCTGCAGGCTTACGACCCGGCACTTGGGGGCTACATTATTTAAATTGAGATCACATCAAAATATGCAAGTCCCATGTCATTGCCAGCATGCACCATGGCACTTGGGGGCTAATGTAAAGACATTTTTTGCCCAACTTATTGAAGACCCGACTCATCCCATTGTAATGAGACGGCCCTTGGGGGCTACCAATTGCTCCTGTCGAAAATTCAAGGTACACAAGCTTTCATCCATTATATTGAAAGATCCACTGCTTAGTTGGTAGAGTACAAAGCTCTTAACCTTGTGGACGTGGGTTCAAGCCCCATGGTGGAGATTACATCATATGATGTTATTATCAATGAATCATATACAAAGTGCGAGCTCAGTAATATCTTACTAAGCCGGCCCTTGGGGGCTACACGTTGCTGCTCAAGTTTACATGGTTATATCTACAAAGTCCCTGCTCATTATTGCATAATGACCCGGCCCTTGGGGGCTACACTGGTTGAAGTTTTTATGAGCATAAGGCAATTACAAGTCCCAGGTTGCTGTAAGCATGACAACCCGGCACTTGGGGGCTACAGGTGATATGCATATAAGGGAGAAAAAATCTTCAAATTCTCAGTTTGGAGTAGACCAGATTAACCCGGTGTCTGCAACAATCATGACCCGGCATCATTTATTTATAACCCGGCAATTTTGGCAATCATAAATTGGCAAGATCTACATCTTTAAGCCGGCTGAATATCAGTTGAATATTTCAAGACCAATATTTCTATTAAGTCAGAGCATTGAAGGCCGACTCAAATGGATTATTTCTTATAATATTTCTCTACAAGAGCCAATGTCAGCAAATTGGTTATGAAGCTGGCCTATTGACCCGGATTTTTTAGAAGAAGTGCCTGGATTTTTTGCATTGGCAAGGTTTGGACATATCTGTTAAAAGAGATTTGCTATAAGATCTTGATTATGCATCCAGGAGGAAATGACAAGGACTCAAAGATGATCAGGTGCCGGTTCAGGAAAATATTTAACCCGGAGCACAACCTATCAAGTTTGTTCTTGTGTTTATTTTACAGGATCAGTTTAACATGGATAAATCCAAATTAAACTGGGGGCTAATGTCGGTGATATACCCCGCGGTATGACCCGGCCGGGAGTATGACCCGGCCGGACTTGGCGCTTCATCGTAACCCGACGGAGGATTGGCGACTCATGAGCCTGGCGATTTAATGATGGCCCTGACGGCGGGTCAGACAGATGACAAGGGCCCAAGGCCCAGTAGGCCGGCTCATGTTATTATCGGCCGGCTTAAGACGGAAGGCATGAGGAATATTTCCTTTACGAGGAAGCAAGACCCGGACTTGTATTCAAGTTGTAAGAAAAGATAGACTAGTCCTAGTCCTATTAGGACTCCACATGTAACCCGCCCCTCTAACTTATATAAGGAGGGACAGGGCTCCCCAAGAGGGACAAGGGACAAAAAACAATCTCTAGGGCTAGACACCGAGAGCCGGTTCCCGGCGACTCTCCCGTGATCATAATGAGACCTAGCCTCAAACAGCATGTAGGGTTGTTACCGGATGATGTTTCCCGGGGCCCGAAGCTGTCTAAATCCTTTGTCGTCCGTCTCTCGATTCCGATCAACCCCTCTCAAGCTACCGCATAGATGCGTTGGCCTCACGACTAAGTCCTCACACTAGGACATCTGCCGTGACAATTCCACGACAACAGCCAACAAAGGCATTTTGAAAAAATAGCTGCCACTTTAATATCTCAAATGTTTGTATAATTCAAACCGTGTGCGTTCTGCTAACCATTCACGTGACGCCATGTGTCTTGGTTTTAATGGCTGTAGTAGGTGCCGTGCGGACAACTGCTTGACCTTGATTGAACAAGAGGCGTGCGAGCGCAGTCTGGTGCGCAGGCTGACCGATAGGCGTGCAAGCTGTCCTCCAATGCGTAGGCCCTTTGACTTCCATGGCCGCCCGCCTTCCTCTCCGTGCGCACGCCCCCCTCAGCGACATGGGACGCCACCGTCGAACGCTACCTCTCAGCGCCCCTAGCTGCCGTCCTCCCACGCCCCGCCCGTCGACCCCGGGACGGCATGATGCAAAGTGAGAGCAGGATTTGTGCATCTCTTCAACGCAAACGGTTCTTTTGGATGACCCGTGTGCAACCACTTACAAACAATTTGGTGCGATTTGCATGTATCATATTGGGTATGTTGCCATTTGTCAAACTGGAAAGATTGACATTTGTTGATCTAGTAACATTGCCATTTGTCAACCTTATAACACTGCGATTTGTCAAAATATAAAGCTAAAAATCACTAGCAGTATCTAATTTTTGCAACTAAAATTCAGTAATTAAGCATAGATTTAATTCATAGATTAAGCAGTCATTCTTAATTTATAGAAATAGTTTAACTCGACAGCTGAACCGACCAAACTTTTCCCCAATTGTTGCCAACCAAGTACTGAAATAGCTAGTTCAACTATATATACTAGCTAATTTTAAGTACGTTGTACAGTTCCACCACATCTACAGTCAGATGAACTGAACAAAATAGACCCTAAATACTACTACTACTGCGAAGGAGCTTTGTACTACTTCCGGTTCCGGCTGCCTCTCCTCTGCCGAGCGTGCTTAGTAAGAGGCAGAGGAGGAGGAGCCTACCGACGAGCTGGGCAACCCCAATACGGTGCCTGCCGCTGTTGCAGCTTCAGTGATGCTCACCTCAAACGCCCTCTGCCGCTCCAGACGACCCCTCTCGAAGCGGTGGTTCTCCTTGTAGATCTCCTGATTCCTTGCTCTGAGGCGGTGTGTGCTGCGGCCACGGCGGCGGTAAGGCTCTTTGCGTGCTCGAGGAGGCGCTCCTCCTGCTCCCGTAGGAACTCGGTGCAGCGCGCAAGGTCGCTGACGCACGTGTGGGCATCCACCTCCGTCTCCCACCTTCAAGCGGTGGTGGCGGAGCGGGTGATGACCTCGGCGGTTGATGGTGGCCTGGAGGGCACGGCGGCCGATGATGGGGTGGCGGCCACGACCACCACCTCCCGCCCTCGGGCCGCGGTGGCGGAGCGGGTGATGGCCACGGTGGCCGACAGTGGGGTGGCGGCCACGACGGCCATCTCCCGCCTTCGGGCCGCGGCGGCAGAGCAGGCGATGGCCCTGGCTTTCAACGGTGGTGTGGCGGCAACGGCGGCTGACAACAGCTACCGATGGGCACCGGCGGCGGAGTGTGTGGTGGGTGTTCCGCGCACACCCAACAGGGATGCCACGCGCACTACACTACGCCGGGGACTGCGCCGCCGCCGCGGTGTAGCCTCCCAGCTGGAGCTGTCCTCTGATGACGACGGAGTGGCTGAGCGACGACGATGTACCGGTGACATTGGCGATTGTGTGAGAAGCATACGAGATAAGCTACAGAGAGGGAGGGGAAAATGCGACGCAGGACTCGCCGACCGTGAGGGTTTTTATAGCAGGCCGGTAAGCATTGGGATTTTGGGGGATTTCACCGAGTCGGGCGGGAAGCTTGCGCGGGAACATGCGAGGTTGCACGGGAACGGGCTCACCGACGATCCATTGGCGCCACCGTTTGGCCAAAAGAACGCCTCCGCGCGCTGCGCAAGCTTGCGCTATAAGCCGTCTGCGGCAGCGGGGTGACAAGACGTGCGAGAGGAGGACGAAAGACCACGTACACACACGGATAATATAAAATGTTTGCGATTTAATTACCTACTATACCCCGTCCGGGTTCATAAGTATGATTTAACTAATAAAATATGAATGCATGTCGCCAAAGATTATATAGTTGGATTCGTATTTGAACATAGTTTCTAATTATATAATTTTTATAACATGCATTAATATTTTGTGGATTAATTTTGAGGGCAAAGTATGGCACATAATATAAATTAAAGGGGACTATAGACTAGATGGAGGTGGTAGCACACAGTCGCTCTCTACGCAGCGACGCAACTGTCGGCCGGCTTGTAGGCGACCATTTCCTGCGTGTTCAACTGCTCTATGCGTGTGGTTGCTTGCGGTTCAGGCGGCCGCGGCGCGCTCTGCTCGCGTCCTGCCGCGCGCGCTCTGCTCTCGCGTCCCTTCGGGTGCTCTGCCCTCATCCCTCCACACGCGCGGCCAGTGTTTGGGGCCGGCGCACGATCACGCACGTTCGTGTGCATGCGGTTGCGCCGGGGGCGGCGCGACGATGCAGTTACCCGCTGCAAAAACTGCCATGCGGATGCCCAGAGAATCCAGGCCGCCCAGCCCCCATTTATTCCTGCGGCCATTTACCTTATATCTCTCGCGTCACACGACACAATAAACGCACCCACGACAACACATACAGAGAGGACATCCAACGGTTTCAATGGCGCTCCTGGCTCCAATGGCGCTCGGAGCGGCCGACGACAACAACGGCGGGTAGTTCACCACGCATCACGTAGTGGACACCCACATGAGGGGGAAGGCCCTCTCGGTGGTGTACATGAACTATCCGGTCTCGGTGGAGAGCTCCATCCAAACTATGGAGCAGTTCCTTGCCGAGGACAAGTACCGAGTGGTCGGCTTCGACCTCGAGTACACCATTGGTCGTGCCGGGCATGATCAGAAGGTTGTCGTCGCCCAGTTATGCATGCGACATGACGTCCTCGTCTACCACTACCACCTTGCCACAAGGCCTTGCGAGCGTTTCTCTAGGTTTATCAACAGCTCCGACTACAGTTTCACTACGGTGGACACCACCAACGATCTAAAAGAGCTCAAGTTTCCGGCCTTGAAATGCCCGAATCTTGTCAACATCCAGCACCACTACAAGGTCTGGGGGAGCGACAACAACAAACTGAACTCCCTGGTTGACCTCGCCTCAGCCATCATCGACCCCTACTACACGAAGATGAAGGAAGAGAGCAAGAAGGACAAGAACGCCTGGCACAGTGTTTGGCATGAGAGACTGGATGAAGAACATGTCAAGTACGCGGCCAACGACGCGTACACAAGCTATGAGATGTACAAGAAGATCGTTGGCATGAGGAACTGTCTTCTTCCTGCCCCACACGAGGGATCAAGCCACATAGCAGTGGCGGGAGCGTCACAAGAAGTAGATGACTAGACGATTTTTTCTCCTACTTTAGAATGCATGCAGTTGTTGATTGAGGTGTGTGCGAATGATCTGTATAGTCACTTATGTAATTGGATGTTTATTTCAGTTATATATATATATATATACATGTTATTCTACTGTAGACATAGCAAATCACACGGCTTATTAGCAGCAATCGTCTGTGTTATTATTGGTCTTCGCACACATTTCTGATTACGGACCTATTTGTCGTGTATCACACACATCTTGTTCAGTTCAACCGTTTCCATTGTGTTGCCTAATCACACACAGTTCATCCTAGTGAACCGTATGTTGTATATCGCAGACGCCTTCATCTGGCTGCCCGTTTCTTTTGTTCCTCCTCATCCCGAACAGTTAATTGAACTGAACCGTATGCCCTGCATCGCACATGCAACTAAAATCTGAACCGTGTTTGATGCATCCGTCATCGCAAACGTTTTGCACCTTTTTTGACTGGTTTTTTACACCACCGTTTGTGATTATGGCATCGCACACAGTTTCGTCGAAGGGTCTCTGATCGTAGTGTCGTGTTTGGCCCATCCTGAAGTAGTGCATGTGCTCGTCCAGAGACACAAAATTGTCACCGGGATCCCCAAACAGTTGTTTATAATAATTACAGATATAAAATTTTAGGTTCTCGTGTCCTACAGTTGTACCGTCATCCTGCTCAAGCTGGAAATTTTTCTTCTTTTTGTGTTTTCCATTTGCAATCATATGGAAAAACTGGGTATTGTCGTCCCCTTGGACGATCTGCCGCACTTTAGCTCTAAGTGCCCATTTCATCTGTTCTTTTCTGAGAAGCTCTCACAATCTCTACTCAGCCTCCGTTTTAGATGCCCGTTCATCTACATATAATAAAATGGATTCGGCCTTTAGATCAAGTTCATTTATAAGGTCTATAAACCTATCCTTTTCAACCTTATAAATTCTACTTTCATTTTAGCCCAGTTCCTCAGAACTACTTCAGGTGCCTAATCTTATTTTTGCCATCGCTCAGTAAGCGACCTCCCTCCTATGGCCTTAGCCCATTCCGGGCAATTAGATCAATGAAGCCCTTTCTGTCAAACCATGCTAGTTCGAAAGAAAAGACTTTCTTATTTCCCGCATGTGTCGCTTCCCCAAAGTCAACAAGCTGCAGGGTGTGATTGGAAATTCCTCTCTGTAAAGCTTGTACTGTCACCAAAGGAAACTGTTGTTCCATTCAATACTGGTGAGAAATCGATCCAACTTCTCATAAGTTGGATTCGGTAGTGTGTTTGCCCAAGTAAACTTTCTTCCTGAGAGTTCTATCTCTCTCAGGTCTAGACGTTTGATGACAGTGTTAAACATGAATGATCATCTCCCATCAAAGTTATTGTTATTCTTTTCGTCTCTCCTCCTAATAATGTTAAAATCACCACCAACCAGGACTAGTAATCTCTCATCCCCACAAAGACATAGAAGGTCTGCTAGGAAGTCCAGCTTTACTATGGTTGAGCGGCTCCATATACTACAACTAGGGCTCATTGGAACCCATCAACCTTCGAGCGGGTTTTGTGATTCGGGAAATATAAATATTCTGATTTATGTGGACTCACGACAGCATTTTTCCAATCAATTAACAGTGACAGTTGATACGTCTCCGTCGTATCTACTTTTCCGAACGCTTTTCCTCTTGTTTTGGCCTCTAATTTGCATGATTTGAATGAAACTAACCCGGACTGACGCTGTTTTCAGCAGAACTACCATGGTGTTGTTTTTTGTGCAGAAATAAAATTTCTCAGATTGGAACGAAAATTTGTGTGGATTTTTTATATAATAAAAGAAAATTACTTGAGCCAAGAACCACCGAAGGGGGGCCCTGGGTGAGAACAACCCACCAGGGCGTGCCCCCCCCCTTCAGGCGCGCCCAGGTGGGTTGTGCCCACCTGGTGGCCCCGCAGAGCCTGAATCCAACTCCATAAATACCTATTTTTCCAAAAAAATGGGGGAGGAAGAATTATCTCATTTCTCGATACGGAGCCGCCGCTACCTCCTATTCTTCATCGGGAGGCGAGATCTGGAGTCCGTTTTGGGCTCCGAAGAGGGGGATCTTCGATCTTCATCATTACCAACCCTCCTTCATCGCCAATTCCATGATGCTCCCCACTGTGAGTGATTAATTCCTTTGTAGGCTCGCTGGTCGGTGAGGAGTTGGATGAGATTCATCATGTAATCGAGTTATTTTTGTTAGGGCTTGATCCCTAGTATCCACTATGTTCTGAGATTGATGTTGATATGACTTTGCCATGATTAATGCTTGTCACTTTGGGCCCGGGTGCCATGATTTCAGATCTGAACCGTTTATGTTATCACCATTATATCTATGTTCTAGATCCGATCTTGCAAATTATATTTTCCTATTAGGTGTTATGATCCGTAAACCCCGGAGTGAAAGTATTCGGGATACTTTCCAATGATGACCGCAGTTTGGGGAGTTCATGTATTCACTATGTGTTAATGCTTTGTTCCAGTTCCCTATTAAAAGAAGGCCTTAATATCCCTTTGTTTCCATATGGACCCCGCTGCCACGGGAGGGTAGGACAAAAGATGTCATGCAAGTTCTTTCCATAAGCACGTATGACTATTTACGGAATACATGCCTACATTGTATTTATGAACTGGAGCTAGTGCCGTATCGGCCTAGGTTATGACTGTTATATGATGAATATCATCCAACGATTACAACGATCCAATGCCTACGAATTTCTCTTATATTGTTATTACTAAGTTACTACTGCTATTTTTATTGTTACACTTGCTACAAAAATCATTGTTATCACTATTACCGTTACTATTGTTGTTGCTACTACTATCAAAACTATCATACTACTTTGCTACTGATCACTTTGCTGGAGATAATTAATCTCCAGGTGTCGTTGAATTGACAACTCAGCTGCTAATACTTGCAAACATTCTTTGGTTCCCCTTGTGTCGAATCAATAAATTTGGGTTGAATACTCTACCCTTGAAAACTGTTGCGATCCCCTATACATGTGGGTTATCAAGACATTTTTCTGGCGTCGTTGCCGTGGAGCATAGCTATATTTGTTGAGTCACTGATTATTATCAATTTATCACAATGAAGATTCCTTCATAATTCTGTTTATGCCATGCTCAGTTTTTCTGCCAAGTCTAAATCTTGCTATGTTTATATGGGTGCCATCATATCTTTTGTGCCTTTTTTGCTCGTGATCCGTAAGGGACTTTTGTTCTATGCAATTAGTATATTCATGCCATTCCTTTTTTTCTATGATATATTCCTGTAGCATGTTGTTTTGTTGCTCTAAATATTGCAACCTGATGTTATTTCTGTCATGTCCAGTGATTTTCTGCCAAGTCTGTGAATTTGTTATTAATTGCAATCTTGCCATGTCTTTTTGAGCATGTTCTAGTGGTATCTGCAGATAGCTCAGTGTTCATGTTTTGTAATGCTTTACCTGTACATCATGCTCATGCCTTTTGTTTTCATGTTGAGGTGCTGTAGCATATTTTCATAATGCTTGCAAGATGCCTAGTTGCTGTTTTGGATAGACTGTTGCTATATCTTGTTTGGAGTGTATGTGTTGCAGCGTTGCTCCGTTTTGAGCATGCTCTATATGAAACTTGCTTAGTTTTGCATGTAGTTTCATATTATCATGTTGCATCCTTGTTTTGAGGTATTTTCTTGATGTTTGGATGCATTTTGCATCAATGCCATGTTTAACTTGTTTCGCTCATATCTTCTAGGTCATAGCTCCGAACTAAATGATCTTTATATGTAACTTGACTAGAATTTCGTGTAGATCATCATGGTGCATCTTAACTTGCTGTTTAACAACTTGAAAATAAGGTTTATTCAGATCTGGGCTAATTTCGAAATTTGCATATGGGGATTTACCGGAATTGTTATAGGTTGTTTCCGGCCTCATTTAAACTTGCTTTGATGTGTTGTTCTTGGATGCATCATCTCTTGCCATGAGTAGCTTCATGTAGCCGTGTCATGCATCATACTTGGTTGAGCATCATGCCTTGTTATGTGTTGTGTGTTTACCTTGTTGTTTGCTTCTTTCCGGTTGTGCTCCTTCTCGTTAGTTCCTGTTTCGTTGCGATCGTGAGGATTCGTTCGTCTTCGTGGCTTCATCTTCTTCATGGACTCGTTCTTCTTCCTAGCGGGATTTCTGGCAAGATGACCGTCACCTTGCATCTCATTACTATCATTTCTATGCTAGTTCCTTCGTTCTATCGCTATGTTGCGCCACCTATCACTTGCTCTTCAAGCCTCCCAAATTGCCATGAAACCACCTCTAACCTTTGTCACCCTTCCTAGCAAACCATTGTTTGGCTATGTTCACGCTTTTTGCTCAGGCCCTCTTATAGCGATGTTAGTTGCAGGTGAAGATGAAGTTTGCTCCATGTTGGATTATGTTTATGTTGGGATATCACAATATCTCTTATTTAATTAATGCATCTATATACTTGGTAAAGGGTGGAAGGCTCGGCCTTATGCCTGGTGTTTTGTTCCACTCTTGCCGCCCTAGTTTCCGTCATACCGGTGTTATGTTCCTTGATTTTGTGTTCCTAACGCGGTTGGGTGTTATGGGGACCCCTTGATAGTTCGCTTTGAATAAAACTCCTCCAGCAAGGCCCAACCTTGGTTTTACCATTTGCCTATCACCTATTTCTTTTCCCTTGGGAGTCGCGCTCCCGAGGGTCATCTTTATTTTAACCCCCCCCCCAGGCCAGTGCTTCTCTAAGTGTTGGTCCGAACTGAGTAGACTGCGGGGCCCCCTCGTGGAAACTCGAGGTCTGGTTTTACTCGTAGGATGTCTCATCCTGTGTTCCCCTGAAAACGAGATATGTGCAACTCCTATCGGGACTGTCGGCACATCGGGCGGTTTTACTGGTCTTGTTTTACCATTGTCGAAATGTCTTGTAAACCGGGATTCCGAGACTGATCGGGTCTTCCCAGGAGAAGGAATATCCTTCGTTGACCGTGAGAGCTTATAATGGGCTAAGTTGGGACACCCCTGCAGGGTATAAACTTTCGAGAGCCATGCCCGCGGTTGTGTGGCAGATGGGAATTTGTTAATGTCCGGTTGTAAAGAACTTGACACTCGACTTAAATAAAACCCATCAACCGCGTGTGTAGCCGTGATGGTCTCTTCTCGGCGGAGTCCGGGAAGTGAACACGGTTTCTGGGTTATGTTTGACGTAAGTAGGAGTTCAGGATCACTTCTTGATCATTGCTGGTTTCACGACCGTTCCGTTGCTTCTCTTCTCGCTCTTATTTGCATATGTTAGCCACCATACATTGCTTAGTCGTTGCTGCAACCTCACCACTTATCCTTTTCCATACACATTAAGCTTTGCTAGTCTTGATACCCATGGTAATGGGATTGCTGAGTCCTCGTGGCTCACAGATTACTACAACATCAGTTGCAGGAACAGGTTATGCGATGATCATGATGCGAGAGCGATTTTGCTTGTTTTTGAGTTCTTGTTCTGCTTCTTCTTCGATCAGGGGATAGGTTCGAGGTCGGCAGCCTGGGCTAGCAGGGTGGATGTCGTTTGAGCTTCTGTTTATGTTTCATCCATAGTCGGATGTTGTTCTCATGTATATTGATGTAGTCTTCCAGCATTTGTATGCCTTGTATGTATCCCCATCTTTTATGTAATGTTGATGTAATGATATCCACCTTGCAAAAGCGTCTTCAAGATGCGCTTCTATCCTTGGTGGGACCTTCGAGTTCCTTTAGGATAGGGTCGCATCTTGGGCGTGACAAGTTGGTATCAGAGCCTCGACCGACCATAGGAGCCCCTTGATTGATTGTAGTTGGCTGTTGTTGAGTCTAGAAAAAACTATTTCTGAGTCTAGTTATATCGGAGAGTAGGAATTCTTTTTACTCCTCAGCCCTTTGGTCGCTCTGGTGAGAAATCTTGACGTAGGTGTTTTGAACTACTTCTCTTCCCCTTCAAATTTTTCTTTAGGATCATGCGGTTAGTTTTTTCGTTCGTTGTCCATTCTCTTTTCAATCCGACGCATTTCTCTTCGAGTGGTTTCGATCCTTGTCATCTTTTGCAAGATCAATCCTCAGCTCTTTTCAATTGATGTTGTTTCCCTGTCCGAAATTGTCCTTGTTTTTCCCACCCGCCCACCCATCTCCTTCTCGGAACCGGAGTCCGAAATCGAGTATCCATCCTACTCGTGCGAAGCTTTTGCATTTTCTCCTCAATCATTTCAACCGGCGCTTCTCTATTCAAATATTCGTCGTTACAGTTGCCTGTGTTTTTCCCGCCCTCCCATCCCCTTTTATTCCCAGAGTCTGAGCCTCTATTCGAGCATCAATTTCATTCGTGCGGAGTATCTTTAGTTTTTCCTCAATTGTATCAACCGGTGAATTCTCGCCTAGTTAATCAATGTTCGTCTCATTTCCTTTTCCGGTGGATCCAATTCAACTTTTCGGTGTTGATCGTATTCTTTTCCTTGACCAAAGTGTTTTCCCCTTGCTCGTTCCTCCTTTCACCATCCTATTAGCCCGGAGTGTGGAAGACATCTCAGAAGATTCGTGTTTGCATCCATCTAATTCGAGGTTGTCACCTCATTCAAATCTTTCAATCGTTCCGGTGCATCATTTCTCATTCGACTATCCTTTTCCAACGGTGTTTCTTTTCAGTGGGCCCTAACCCACAGGTCTTTCCCAGGATCTTACCTGACTCTTCTAATTTTCCCGGAGTTATTCTCAAACTCTTTTCCAAGTTGACGTAAGAATGAATTTCATCAGTTAGATGCCTTTCCAATATCGATTTCAAAATATTTTCATTGTTGGCTCAACCTCGTCGCTTTTCATTCTCTCGGAGTATTTGAACAATTTTGGTGTTATTTCTCGTCGTCATTCTCGACATTTCAAGACTGAAGTAGAATTTCTCTTAAATCTTGTCCGTTCTCCCAGAAATTCGTGGTGCTAGCTCGATGGTTATCCTATTAAATTGTTACAAGTCGTGCAATTATTTTCACCCATCCGGAGTATTTCAGGAGTTGTTTTCCGTCTCAATTATCCGGAGGCCTCCATTTCGGAATATTTCTTCGTTCTAAGTTTTCAAATCCGTTCTCCGATTATTCTATATTTATGCATTTTCGTTCGTCTCCATATTCTTCCGGTGCTTTGCTCTTTAATCAGTTTGCGATCTCTTCGTTCTCTTTTCTCTAGATTCCCTCAAGTATCTTCGTTCTTTTCTAATTCTTTCCAGTGATTCATTCTCTTCTCGTCATTCGTTTCAATTCCTACGGTGGCTCGTTCAAGATTCTTTCTGTTGTTATCATATCAATTCATTCGTTCTTTCCAGCCCTACCGGTGGTTCACGAAGACTTTCTCAAGTTTTGCGCTATATCCCCCCTTAATCTTTCCAACGAGAATAAGTAGTATGCAAATCCATTGTTTCTCATCAGCTTAATTGGTGGAGGATAAGCATAACGTAATCCTTATTCTTCTTTCTTCAAGTGGTTTTATCTCTTCTTTTCGGAGATTGTTCATCTTATCACATTCTCGGTTCAAAGTGTTTTCATCTTTTCTTTTCCGGAGTTCTAAGCTTCTCGCCGATTTCGTCGCGAACGTCCATCAAATCATCGCAACGCTCTAATCTTATCCCTTTCATCCTTCAATTTTATCTCGTCATTCTTTTGTTACCGGAGTTCATCACGGTGGCTCGTCATGATTTAATTCATTCTTCAAGTGTTCATCAAGATTCTTGTAGGCGTAGCTCAAGTATCTTCTTCTTGCTTCTCAAAGTGCAATTAATTCTTCATATTCTTCTGAAGTGGAGTTTTGCATTTCCTCGTTCTTCTCACCTTTTCAATCTTTTCCGCTAGTGGTAGGTTACCACCTCATAATTTTGAGATGTTATCCATAAGTCCACAACAAGCTTATTCTTTTGTTGTTGAATTTCCAACAACTCCGTTCAATGTTTTCTTCTAAGGATGCTCTCTATTGCATTCATGGTAGAAGTTGTCATCTTCTTCCCCGTTCTTCTCATTCCACTCTTTCAAGTCTTCCGGAGGTTTTGTGTTGTTCCTCAAGTCAAGTATCGTTCCATTTCTCAAGTTCATGTTCTATTCTTTCCTTGTTCAGCCGGAGTGCTGCATAAATTCCTTCGTTATTATTCCTTTTCTATCTTGTCCTAACCGCAGTGGTTCCAAATTCAGCCTTATTCCTTGAGCTTTTGCTTCTTGTCTCATTCAACATTCCTCTTTCCTACTCGAGTGTTCTTGACTTTGTTCATCCTCACTGTTTTGTTCTTATTTCACCTGATCCCTTTTTCCTTCCATCTCGGTCCTAAGATCTCGGGATGATATCTCTTGTTAGTGGAGGAGTGTTGTAACGCCCCGGATTCGATGCGCCAGGTGTCATCCAGTTATTCGCCGTGCTGCCATGTCATTTGCTTGCGTGTTGCATTTTGCCATGTCATCATCTGCATTGCATCATCATGTTTTCAAAACTTGCATCCGGTCCTTTTCCCCGTTGTCCGTTTCACGATCCGACACTCTCCCTCGCGCCCGTCGCCCCTCTCAGACCTTGTTTCGTGAGCGGGAGAAAAGCGTTCTCGGAATGGGCCGAAATTTGCCGAGTGGCCTTGGTATAGCACCGACAGACCGCCCGTCAAATTTCGTTCCATTTGGAGGTCGTTTGATGCCCCAACGGTTAACCGCGTAGCCCGAAACCCCTCTCGCTTTGCAGCCCAACACCCCTCCACCACAGCCCACTAACCCAGCAAAACCCCCTCCATGCTCTCGGTCGTTCGATCACGATCGTGTGGGCAAAAACCGCACCCTATTTGGACTCTCCTAGCTCCCTCTACCTATATATATGTGCCCCTCCCCGAAATTTTCGGGCAGACGAACCCTAGCCCTCTCCCTCCTCGCGCCGCCGGACATGTCCGCGCCGTCGCCGGACGCGTCCACCGCCGCCAGCCACGTCGCCCGGCCAATCCCGGGGCTACACGTCATCGCCGCCGTCGCCCGCAGCCAACCGGCGCCCTCCACGTCACCCCGCAGCCTCCCTCCGCCGCCGCATGCCCGCGGGGCCCGGATCCGGCCCTCCGGGCCCGGTCGCCGCCGCCCGCGCACCTCGGCTCCCGCGCCGGTGCCCGCTCGCCGCCGGGCGAGCCCGCGCCCCTCCGCCTCCAGCGCCGCCGTCCCCGTCAGCCCCGGTCGCCGAGTCCTCCGCCGCCGTTCGCTGGGCCGCCGAGCCGCCCCGCGCCCTCCGCCGACCGCCGCCTCTGCCCCCCCCCCCACGTCGCCGGCCGTCGTCCCGGCCGGATCCGTCGCCGGTCGCCTCCGGCCACCGCTCGCCGTCGCCGTCTCCGGCCGGATCCGGCGAGATCCGGCCCGGAACCGCAGGGTGGACGAGATCCACCAGGAGCCCATCCAAACGGCATCCCCGCGCCCGGATCCCTCCGTCCCGGATTCACCTCGTCCCGTTGACTTTTCCCGGAGGGTATATTTTCTCCATGTCCCGAAGTTTTCAACATTTTGTTGCCATGTTCATTGCATCATATCTCCATGACCATAGCTCCGATTCATGCATATGATATATCAAAATGTTCATTGTGAGATTCTCTTTATTTTGTTCTATTGTGCCATGCTTGTTTTAGTTCATCTTGATGCCTTAATCATCGTTGAAAGTGTGCTATATGATGTTATCTGCTGTCTGTTAACAGAACTTGATGATTTGTCTTTTTCATTGCATTTTGTGTGTGCATCCTACGAGCTTGATGTCTACATGAATTTTGTACTTCATCATGCCATCTTTACAGTGGTGCTTGTCTTGTATTTTTGTGATCTATGTGGTTACTAGCACAAGCATGCAAAGTAGCCTCCATGATGTTGCTGATTTCGGTGACAGCCATTTCTGCTAAGTCTGTAGCTGTATCATTGTGATGCCATGTTAACCTACTTCTACCATGAGTTCCATGCATAATCTGGAGATGTTTACTCAGGATGTTTTGTTATACTTGTTATGGTCTATCCATCTATGCCCTCGGTTGTATTTATAGCCTGCTGTATGTTGTTGCAAACTTGCTCTTAAATTGCTAAATAATGTTGTTGTCAGCCTGTTAACATGAAGTTCAGTTCTGACATTTGTTTTGCTAGTGATCCATGCACCCTATGAACTTGCTCTTGCCAAGCTTAGCTTCACATTTATGCCATCTTACTGTTGGATGCCTTCACATGCCATGAAACACTTTGTGATGAGTGATTTGAGCTCGCAAAGATTCCTTCATAATTCTGTTTATGCCATGCTCAGTTTTTTTGCCAAGTCTGAATCCCTTTGTGAAACTTGCTACGTTTATATGGGTGCCATCATATCTTCTGTGCCTTTTTTTGCTATGATATATTCTTGTAGCATGTTGTTTTATTGCTCTAAACATTGCAACCTGATGTTATTTCTGTCATGTCCAGTGATTTTCTGCAATCTTGCCATCTTGCCATGTCTGTGAATCTGTTATTAATTGCAATCTTGCCATGTCTTTTTGAGCATGTTCTCGTGGTTTCTGCAGATAGCTCAGTGTTCATGTTTTGTAATGCTTTACCTGTACATCATGATCATGCCTTTTTTTCATGTTGAGGTGCTGTAGCATATTTTCACGATGCTTGCAAGATGCCTAGTTGCTGTTTTGGACAGATTGTTGCTATATCTTGTTTGGAGTGTATGTGTTGCACCGTTGCTCCGTTTTGAGCATGCTCTATATGAAACTTGCTTAGTTTTGCATGTAGTTTCATATTATCATGTTGCATCCTTGTTTTGGGGTATTTTATTGATGTTTGGATGCATTTTGCATCAATGCCATGTTTAACTTGTTTTGCTCATATCTTCTAGGCCGTAACTCCGAACTAAATGATCTTTCTATGTAACTTGACTAGAATTTCGTGTAGATCATCATGGTGCATCTTAACTTGCTGTTTAACAACTTGAACATAAGGTTTATTCAGATCTGGGCTAATTTCGAAATTTGCATATGGGGATTTACCGGAAATGTTATAGGTTGTTTCCGGCCTCATTTAAACTTGCTTTGATGTGTTGTTCTTGTATGCATCATATCTTGCCATGAGTAGCTTCATGTAGCCGTGTCATGCATCATACTTGGTTGAGCATCATGCCTTGTTATGTGTTGTGTGTTTACCTTGTTGTTTGCTTCTTTCCGGTTGTGCTCGTTCTCGTTTGTTCCTGTTTTGTTGCGATCGTGAGGATTCGTTCGTCTTCGTGGCTTCATCTTCTTCATGGACTCGTTCTTCTTCCTAGCGGGATTTCAGGCAAGATGACCGTCACCTTGGATCTCATTACTATCATTGCTATGCTAGTTGCTTCGTTCTATCGCTATGCTGCACCACCTATCACTTGCTCTTCAAGCCTCCCAAATTGCCATGAAACCACCTCTAACCTTTCTCACCCTTCCTAGCAAATCATTGTTTGGCTATGTTACCGCTTTTTGCTCAGCCCCTCTTGTAGCGTTGTTAGTTGCAGGTGAAGATGAAGTTTGCTCCATGTTGGATTATGTTTATATTGGGATATCACAATATTTCTTATTTAATTAATGCATCTATATACTTGGTAAAGGGTGGAGGGCTCGGCCTTATGCCTGGTGTTTTGTTCCACTCTTGCCGCCCTAGTTTCCGTCATACCTGTGTTATGTTCCTTGATTTTGCGTTCCTAACGCGATTGGGTGTTATGGGGACCCCTTGACAGTTCGCTTTGAATAAAAGTCCTCCAGCAAGGCCCACCTTGGTTTTACCATTTTCCTATCACCTATTTCTTTTCCCTTGGGAGTCGCACTCCCGAGGGTCATCTTTATTTTAACTCCCCCGGGCCAGTGCTTCTCTAAGTGTTGGTCCGAACTGAGTAGACTGCGGGGCCCCCTCGTGGAAACTCGAGGTCTGGTTTTACTCGTAGGATGTCTCATCCGGTGTTGCCCTGAGAACGAGATATGTGCAGCTCCTATCGGGATTGTCGGCACATCGGGCGGTTTTGCTGGTCTTGTTTTACCATTGTCGAAATGTCTTGTAAACCGGGATTCTGAGACTGATCGGGTCTTCCCGGGAGAAGGAATATCCTTCGTTGACCGTGAGAGCTTATAATGGGCTAAGTTGGGACACCCCTGCAGGGTATAAACTTTCGAGAGCCGTGCCCGCGGTTGTGTGGCAGATGGGAATTTGTTAGTGTCCGGTCGTAGAGAACTTGACACTCGACTTAAATAAAACGCATCAACCACGTGTGTAGCCGTGATGGTCTCTTCTCGGCTGAGTCCGGGAAGTGAACACGGTTTCTGGGTTATGTTTGACGTAAGTTGGAGTTCAGGATCACTTCTTGATCATTGCTAGTTTCACGACCGTTCCGTTGCTTCTCTTCTCGCTCTTATTTGCGTATGTTAGCCACCATACATTGCTTAGTCGCTGCTGCAACCTCACCACTTATCCTTTTCCATATCCATTAAGTTTTGCTAGGCTTGATACCCATGGTAATGGGATTGCTGAGTCCTCGTAGCTCACAGATTACTACAACATCAGTTGCAGGTACAGGTTATCTGATGATCATGACGCGAGAGCGATTTTGCTTGTTTTGGAGTTCTTCTTCTGCTTCTTCTTCGATCAGGGGATAGGTTCCAGGTCGGCAGCCTGGGCTAGCAGGGTGGATGTCGTTTGAGCTTCTGTTTATGTTTCATCCGTAGTCGGATGTTTTTCTCATGTATATTGATGTATTCTTGCGGCATTTGTGTGCCTTGTATGTATCCCCATCATTTATGTAATGTTGATGTAATGATATCCACCTTGCAAAAGCGTCTTCAAGATGCGCTTCTATCCTTGGTGGGACCTTCGAGTTCCTTTAGGATAGGGTCGCATCTTGGGCGTGACATTATTGATGATGCTACTTCTGCTATGGATAATGCTTATGATGATGCTAGTACCTTGCTTGATGATGGTGTGCCATGCACTAGGTAATTTTCTTGATGAACAAATTGCTAAAGCCAAAGAGAATGAAATTACTGAAACTGATGAAATACCTGGATCTAAAAATCTTGAGACACCTATTAGACCTAGTCCTCCTAGATATGAATTGCCTAAGATACCGGAAGGTTATGTTATGAATTAGGAGATAACTAGAGACTTTCTTGCTTACAATGATAGAGATGATCTTAAGAAGTTACTATGCAAACTGAAAGAAAAATCTTTGAATGCTAGAATGAAATGTGATCCTAAGTTTTCTACTTCACCTATCTTTGTTAATGATAAGGATTATGAATTCTCTATCGACCCAGAGTTAATTACTTTGGTTGAATATGATCCTTTCCATGGTTATGAAACTGAAACTGTTGTGGCACACCTTACCAAGTTGAATGACATAGCCACCCTATTTGCTCATGATGAGAAAATTCGCTACTATTATATTCTCAAACTATTTCTGTTCTCATTAAAGGGTGGTGCTAAGACTTGGTACAATACTCTTGCTCCTGGTTGTGTGTGTAGTCCCCAGGATATGATTTATTACTTCTCTAAAAAATATTTTCCTGCTCATAAGAAACAAGCTGCCTTATAGGAAATATTTAACTTTTTGCAAATTGAAGAAGAGAGTCTCCCGCAAGCTTGGGGCAGGCTTCTCCAATTGTTGAATGCTTTGCTTGATCATCCTCTTAAGAAAAATGAAATACTTGATATCTTCTATAATGGACTAACTGATGCTTCTAGGGACTTCCTAGATAGTTGTGCTAGTTGTGTTTTCAGGGAACGAACTATTGAAGAAGATGAAGAATTATTGAATAACATATTGAAAAATTATATGATTGGACTCTTCCTGAACCGCCACCTAAACCTACTCCGAAGAAGAGGGGTATCTTATATCTCAGTCCTGAAGATATGCAAGAGGCAAAGAAGTATGAAGGAAAAAGGTATTAAAGCTGACGATGTCAAAAATGTACCTCCTATTGAAGAAATACATGGGCTTGATACATCACAACCCAAGGTGGTAGAGGTAAAATCTTTAATTAAATTAAATGATAATGACAATCATTATAATATGCATCCTAGTCAACGCCTTTATGAGTTTGATAACTACATTAGAAAACAATATCACTTCAATGCAAATGTTATGAAACAATTGAAATACAATTCTGATATGATTGCTCGTTTGAGTGACTTGTTATTTAGAATCTCAAATGATGTTAGAGGTGTATGAAAACATGCCTCTATGGTTCAAACTCAACTGGAACAAGTTGCTAAATCTCAAAGAGAATTGCTTGATGAAATGAACAATAATGTAAATGACTTTGCTGTTAGAGTAGCAACTACATGTAATGCCCACGATGCGGCTATATCTCTCACGTGTCGAGGCACGACTTAGAGGCATAACCGCATTGTAGGTTTTGTCGCAAGAAGGGTCATCTTCACACAATCCCATGTAATGAACAAGAATGGAATAAAGAGAGTTGGCTTACAATCACCACTTCACACAATACTTAAATAAATCATACATCATTCAGAGTACACACAAGGTCCGACTACGGAACCAAAATAAAAGAAGACAACCCCAAATGCTAGATCCCCGATCGTCCCAACTGGGCTCCACTACTGATCATCAGGAAACGAAACACAGTAACGACCACGATCCTCGTCGAACTCCCACTTGAGCTCGGTTGCGTCACCTGCACTGGTGTCGTCGGCACCTGCAACTATTTTGGTAGAATCTGTGAGTCACGAGGACTCAGCAATCTCACACCCGCGAGATCAAGACTATTTAAGCTTATAGGAAGGATGGGGTAATGAGGTGGAGCTGCAGTAAGCACTAAGCATATATGGTGGCTAACATACGCAAATGAGAGCGAGAAGAGAAGCAACGCATCGGTCGAGAAGCTAGAAGTGATCAAGAAGTGATCCTGAAACTACTTACATTCATAAATAACCCAGACCGTGTTCACTTCCCAGACTCCGCTGAAAAGAGACCATCACGGCTACACACACGGTTGATGTATTTTTATTAAGTCAAGTGTCAAGTTCTCTACAACCAGACATTAACAAATTCCCATCTGCCTCATAACCACGGGCACGGCTTTCGAAAGATAATACCCTGCAGGGGTGTCCCAACTTAGCCCATTATAAGCTCTCACGGTCAACGAAGGATATTCCTTCTCCCGGGAAGACCCGATCAGTCTCGGAATCCCGGTTTACAAGACATTTCGACAATGGTAAAACAAGACCAGCAAGACCACCCGCTGTGCCGACAAATCCCGATAGGAGCTGCACATATCTCGTTCTCAGGGCACACCGGATAAGCTAAGCGTACAGGTACCAACGTAACCCAAGTTGCCAAGGGACGGTCCCGCACGGTGCTCTAGTTTGGACCAACACTCTGAGGAGCACTGGCCTGGGGGTTAAAAATAAAGATGACCCTCGGGCTCGCGAAAACCCAAGGGAAAAAGGCTTAGGTAGCAAATGGTAAAACCAAGGTTGGGCCTTGTTGGAGGAGTTTTATTCAAGGCGAACTGTCAAGGGGGTCCCATAAATCACCCAACCGCGTAAGGAACACAAAATCAAGGAACATAACACCGGTATGACGGAAACTAGGGCGGCAAGAGTGGAACAAAACACCAGGCATAAGGCCGAGCCTTCCACCCTTTACCAAATATATAGATGCATTAATTAAATAAGAGATATTGTGATAAGCCAAAATATCCATGTTCCAACATGGAACCAACTTCAACTTCACCTGCAACTAGCAACGCTATAAGAAGGGCTGAGCAAAAGCGGTAACTTAGCCAAACAACGGTTTGCTAGGAAAGGTGGGTTAGAGGCTTGACATGGCAATATGGGAGGCATGATATAGCAAGTGGTAGGTAGCGCGGCATAGCAATAGAGCGAACAACTAACAAGCAAATATAGAAGTGATTTCGAGGGTATGGTCATCTTGCCTTAAATCCCGCAAGGAAGAAGAACGAGTCCATGAAGAAGACCAACGGATGAAGTCGAACGAATCCTCACAAACGCGACGTTATCGGAACTAACCCGAAGAGCAACACCGGAAAGAAGTAAACAACATGGTAAACAACCATCACATAAACATCGCATGATGCACAATCAAGTATGATGCATGTCCGGTTTAAAGAGGCATGGCATGGCAAAGTGCAACAAACAACTCTACAAGTTAAGTGGAGCTCAATATGCAACGAGTTGCATATTGGTGAAACACCACATGACTTATTTAGTTCTCTCCCGTTTATGTACTCAACAATATTAAATGTTGGTCAACATGGCAAGAGGTGAGGCATAATTAAACTACACTATCTAAGCAATTTAAATGGGGCTGGAAACAACAAACAACAATTCCGGAAAATCCCCACATGCATATTTTGAATTTACTAATGTTCATCCCTAAACACAATTTTAATGTTGTTAAACAGAAAAATAAAGTACACCATGTTAAACTAGGCATTTTTCTACCCCATTTACATATAAAGTTTATTAAATTTGGAGCTGCGGTTATTTAGTTATGAAATAAATCATTTAAACATGCTATTTATGCAAAATTAAACAAACAACAAGTTAAACATTTTTAATATGGATGAAGGTTGGATGTTATGAAACTAGATGAATTTCTAAGCACTTTTCATATATAAATTATTTACATATGATGCATGATTAATTAGCTATTAGATGCATGAACACTAGAGGTTTTTTGAAAAACGACAGTTTTCTGGAAATTAGAAAAAAAACGTCCTGGCAGGGAAAAAACATCACGGGCCAGATCTGAGGCAAACTGGGCTGGAGGGGAGCTGCTGGTTGCTCACCATGGGCTAGGCCCAGTCGGTGAGGAGGCCAAGGCAGGACGCGAAGGGGCGCGCTGGGCCTGGAGGCGCGGCCAACGCTCGGGACTGAACCGGGCGAGCCGCTGCTGCTCTCGTTTCTGAAGAAACAGAAGCAGCAGTAGGAGCATGGCAATGGAGAAGACGACGGCAGGGGGCCCTGGCGACGGGGTCGGCGGGAACCGGACGGAACGGGCGGATCGAGTCGTCCGGCCTCGGTTCCGGGCAACGGCGGCGGCAAACGGAGCTCGGGCGCGGGGCACAGCCATCCATGGCGGCGGCTGTGGTCCTCTTCGAACAGAGAGACACAAGCGACAGAGAGGTGAGAGAAGGAGAAAGAGCGCGACGCAAAGGGAGAGGGAAGCGACGGCAGGGCTCACCGGAGCACATGGGGCGGTGAGGAGGCGACGCGGTGCAGCAGCGACGGAGCAGATCTTGCCGGAGAAGAGGTCGCGGACGGCGGAGCTAGTACCTGAAGAAAAAATGGTGGCGCGGAAGTTTCAGAGAGGAAGAGACATGGGAGAAGAAAAGGGAGACGGGCAGACGGAAGGAAGAGGAGGCATGGGGCAGCCCGGACCTGCTGCTGGTACGGTAGCTCACCGACGAGGGCTCGGGGCGCGACGGCGTTGGTCAAAGGCAGAGGCACCAATGGAGCTGCGGCTTCCTCCTGATCGGAGAGAGAAAAACAGAACGATGAGCGAGGGAAAAGAAAACAGGGGAGAAGGGAGGAAAAGAGGGCGGCGCGGGAACGACGGCGTGACCTGGGCATCTCGTCGTCTCGCACGAACGGGAAGACGGAGACCGGCTAGCTCGGGAGCATCTGCGGGTGCTCGGGACGGAGGTGGGTCTCGGGGAGGGGCAATGCAACGAGGAGGCAGGCCCTCGGGTGCTCGCGGACGAGGGCCTGGAAGATGGAGCTCGGCTCAGGAAGGGCACGGGAGGAGCTTGCACCGACGAGCGTCCTGGTGACTGGATGGATTTGTTGGTGGCTGCGAGTGATGGGGATCGAGGAGGGACATGGGGAAGCGCTGGTTGGTGGATTGGATCGGGATGAGATCCCGAGGAACAAACTGGCGGCGGCCGAGAGGGATCGATGGGACATGTCCCTAGATTTTAGGGTTGGACTGTTTAAATAGGTAGGTGGGTTAGAGGGTGACCCTCCGATTAGATCGGACGGTCGAGAAAAATAGGCTAGGGAATCAAATAAGAAAACGGAGATGTTTTATAGATGTTAGGAGATGATCCGGACCCATCGGTAACACAATCCGGGTCGGGTTCGGGGAAGTTTTGGACACGCACACGAGGGGTCAGTGCACTGTGCAGAAAGGGCCAAACGGCCGGACCACAAAAGAACGGCTGGACTGAGAAAGGTCAACGGAGGCGATGAAGAAGCGGCAACTACGAACGGACCACGAGTTTTATGAAAACATGCGGATGCAATGCGGATGATGCGATGATGAACGCAACAAACAACTAAATCACACTGACGGGTCCGCCGCACCGTCGTAGCGCGGCGGCATCTCCGGCTTGAACTTGGGCGGCGACTGCACCTGCCGCAAGGCGGGGGCCAGGGCTCGAAGCCCCCTGGCCCCGGCGTCGACGCCAGCCGTCGGAGCCGGGAGCGGGACGCCTGCCATGAGGGTGGAGCGCAGATCGACGGAGAGAAGGCTACGGTGCACCCCTACCTGGCGCGCCAAATGTTGGATCTCGGGTTCCGGCAAAACCCTTAAGGTTCGAACTCTGGGGTGCGCGCGAAGATTTCCTCCCTACCGATCCATGCCCTAACTAGCTAAGATCTCAAGAACGAACTCAACGAACTTGCAACGCAAGGGACACAAGGTTTATACTGGTTCGGGCCACCGTTGTGGTGTAATACCCTACTCCAGTGTGGTGGTGGTGGATTGCCTCTTGGGCTAATGATGAACAGTACAAGGGGGAAGAACGGCCTCCTGAGATTGAGGTGTTCTTGTGCTTTGTGTGTGGCTAGGGATCGGATGAGATGCCTCTGAATGAGTCTGTCCCCCCTACTATGGTGGCTAGTTCTACTTATATAGGCCCTGGTCCTCTTCCCAAATATTGAGCGGGAAGGGAGCCAACAACGGCCAATTTGAAAGGGGACAGCTAGTACATCTTATCCTGACAAAAGTAGTTTTCGCCTGCAAAAGGCTCTGGTGCTGACGCCGCCTTGGGCTCCATGGTGACCTCCATCTTGCCTTCCTGCCGGTCTTGGTCTCGTTGCACCGATGTGGAAACCTTTGCTTGATGCCTCGGTACTCCGCGCCTGCGCTCGCCTCCTTAGCACCAAAGAGGAAACAAGGACGCTGCGCGCGCTGGCGCCCGCCTAGTCTCGGTCGTCATGGCTCACGTCATGAGAACCTCGCGAGGTTTGTCGTGCCTTGATCTCTCCACCCCTCACGAGCCTGCCTGGCGAGGCCGCTCCTGAGGAGGTCTTGCATCGTCCGCCTCGCGAGGCTTGTCCCCTCGCGAGGGTCTTGAGTGCCTTGTTGATGAAGACGGGCCGTACAGGCCTGCTAGACCAGCCACGCCATGGGCCGCAGGCAGGCAAGTCTGGGGACTCCCATTCCCAGGACGCCGACAGTATGTACATCCCACACAGTCGCTCCAAGGAAAACGTTTCCGTTCACTGGTACATCACACACAATTCTTTCTGTTAAATCATTTGTGATAGCGTTGCCATTGCACACGATATTAATAATTTTATCGTTTGCGTTATTGAATGCATCACACATGGTGCGTAGAAAGAAACTGTGTGGCAAAGGCTGTCCATCACACACACTTTTTATGTGATAAACGTTTGCGCAAGGTGGCCTAACGCAAACAGTTTTCAAGAGAAAGTCGTGTGTGCAGTGGAGATTGATCGCACACGTAGTGGATCCTAGAAACGTTTCTGATCTCCACGTATATCGCAGATATTTCGCTTTCGCAAACCGTGTGCAGTGTAATCCCTATTTAATCCATAATTAATCCAATTAATCCCTAATTTAAAAATCACATGTTATGAACTTGAAAGTAGGCAATCACTTATTTCATATCCAACCATGTTTATTACAAATATAGGTTCAACCACGAATCCATAATTCAATGCACAGGTACATATACTGAAGAACTTCAGAAGCACCAAGTAAAGAATGATGAACCATAGTTGTACTAAGGACTGTAAAGAGAGAGGCAAACGACATTATGGTTGCTGGAGAAGGTGAAGCGGAATGCCCATATTGTGCCCTCCTCCATGCGTAAGGCGCGCACGACTCTAGGCCAACCCCTTGTGATGGCTACCCGTCCATCCTTCACTGTCTTCATTAGGACTTCTCGATGCTCATTGTAGTCAGGATGAAATACTTTAACCTTCATTGCGTGTCCACCAATCATGTACTTTGCGAGGTAATCTTGAGTGAACTGCTTCGGGAACCACTGGGAACGAAAAAGATTCAGACATTGTTGTCTAACAACTCATTATGGGCAGTAAAAAGAGAAGGGTGCGGAGTTTGTAGTTACCATCCTACAGCTCACTGTTATGTTGGATAGAGCATAAACAAATAATTTGCTTGCCACAGTTCATATCTTTTTGCTAATAATCCTTATCAGTTTCATCACTTGATGCTTGTTCATCAATATCTGTGCATTGCCAAGGGCATATGTACCTACAAGCAACAAGTCAATATTAGAAGCTAACTAGTGTCCAGGCCTGGATCTATATGCACTACATTATGGAACGACGGGGGGAGTACAAGCCGAGGGATGAAGCTAATCTCGGCGGAAAATGGTGGCCACTCCCGTTGTTGTCCTGCATAAGTAGTGGAAAGGCATGATAAGTACAGCAATCTTAACATCAAACAAATATAGCAAAGGTAAACAACATCATCTCCAAATGATAGCTTGAATGTGTTGGTTTCAGCATGCTGTTAAAGCAGATATAAAATGGAAGGCAATGTTACCGACAGCAGGCTTAATAGCCATCAAAAATTGCAATTCAAACTGGTATTTGTTGAAAATGAATAGAACGTAGGTAATGCTTAAACATCACACTGGATAAATGTGTAAAACCGAAATAAAGGGCATGTGTTAACTACACCAGGCGTAACTAGAACCAAATATAGCCGTTCAAACTGGTATTGATGTAATCGAGCGGCACAGTTCCAACTTGCACATAATGAACCACACATTGTGAATGACTAAAATAAACAAGGCATAAATGACCAGTATAACAACCAAATATAGCCATTGAAAATTGGACAGTGTCTCACTGCAACCAACCTAACAAGCAAATACAGATAAACATGGCATATGCTTGAAAACTGGACAAATGCTCACTGCAACCAACCTAACAAGCAGATAAAGATAAACAAGGCATCCGCTTGATAACTGGAGAAATGCTAAAAAAAGCAACCTAACAACCAAATACAGATAAACAAGGCATCTGCTTGATAACTGGACAAATGCTTAAAAAAGCAACCTAATACAGATAAACAAGGCATCTGCTTGATAACTCGACAAATACTCACTGCAACCAAACTAAGAACCAAATACAGATAAACAAGGCATCTGCTCGATAACTAAAAAATGCTCACTCAACCAACCTAACAACCAAATACAGATAAACAAGGCATCTACTCACTATAAACAACCAAATATAGCCATTCGTGAAACTAAAGTGGACAATTCATACTTAAACATCACATAGACCTATTGAACAATACATTTTTGCATAACTGAAATAATTAAACACGGCACAGTTAAAGCACCGCACGACAAATGCTACTACAACAAAGGGTACGGGTTGGCAAGCTAGAAAATGTAATATTTTCTGATAGAATGTTGCCTCACATTTCATGGAGAGGATCCTTCCAGTTGGAAGAGCACAGACCCATGGTGCGCTCTCTGATGTCACAGATGGGCTGTTTCACCTTGGAAGAACCTTCGTGGGTGCCCTCCTCGTGGTAGTGGTCGGTGAGATCTGACTTGGCAATTGAGGATCCCAAGCCGCCGCCGTAGAACGTGTCCTTCAGAAGTGACAAAATGGGCTCGATGGCGTATAAAGCTCGCAAATCTTGACCGCTTGGCGGAGGAGATCAGCGGCAGGGCCATCGAAGAGATCGACGGTGGTTGAACCAGAGGGGTTGGGGATGGACCACTTAACTTGTGACATGGCCCGGTGAAGCCGTCGGTGTGGACGAGCTTGATGTCGTAGCCAGCTTTCCCGAGATACAGTAATACGCTAGCCCGCTGACATGAAGCCTTCGGCATGGCAACATAGTCAACGTCTTCACCGGCTTCCACGGTGACGTGTTGCTCCGGGATCGACAGGTCGGGGCGAACGGCGGTCACCTCGCCAACGTCCGCCGGAGAGGCCATGATAAACCTCTTCTTGGCCGAACGCTCGCCGGGCTCCCCGGGACACGTGGTCGAGCTTAGGCTGCGACATTCTGGAGCAGGGGATGTGGATCTGGCGGGGAGGGACACCGCATGCCTCATCTAAAAACTCAAGGGAGTGGGTCGACGGTATGGGAATCGCTGGATAACCTGAACTTTATTATCTAAGTTAGGAGGAACGGCCAGACCTGCAGGGTTGGCGGCGGCGCCGGCGGCAGCTGTGAGCTTGGGCTCGAAGGGGGAGGGGGCAGGTGGGGGACTGTGGAGGGGGGGTGTTTGAGGATACGCCGTGGCTACTAAATTTTTTAGTAATGGTGGGTGGAGATGGTGGTGGACGAGGGAGGGCGACAGTTCAAATGCCTCGGCTGCTAAAATTTTACTATAAGGTGAGTGCTGGAGGAGTGTGGGCAACGGTTGAAGTATGGCGGCTACTAAAATTTGGGTAAAGGAATTGATGCGGGGCGGGAGTGCCCAAGATCGCGCACGGTCCAATAACAATATGCGTGTATGATAATAAGGAAAAGTGGCGCGGGAACGCTCAAGGCGGGTAGTTTGTTTTTTATATTTCTAGCTAGCTGGTCTATCGCACACGGTTCGTCCTGATTTCCAAATAAACTTACCCGCCTTTACCTTCCACAGGTGGTGATTTTACAGCGCACTTGCATCGCACACGGTTAAGCCAGTACCTCCACCCTTTGCTCGCGCTTGCGTGGTCGTGGTGATTTCAGCGCACTTGCATCGGACACGGTTGAGCCAGTACCTCCACCCTTTGCTCGCGCTTGTGCGGTCATGGTGATTTTAGCTCACTTGCATCGCACACGGTTTAGCCAGTACCTCCACCTTAATTTGCTCGTGGTTGCGCGGTCGTGGTGATTCACATCGCACTTGTATCGCACATGGTTTAGATATTATACCCCGTGTCCGTTGAGGATCATCAGAGTCTTTGCAGCAAAAAATAACGTTAGGGAGGGTCAAAAGATAGCCACACTAGCATGTGGCCCAAATATATATGAGTGAAAAGGGTGGTATGTGATGTTCAAAATTCCAATGCACAATTTTGACCCCGTGGGCCCACAGTTGGGCACGTCATTGAAGATTGATGAGAGGGGCCAGAAGTCAAGAACCACCTGGAAGTAGCCAAATATATGTACAAATATTGGGGATGTTTAAAACTTTAAATACACAATGCATAACTTTGGTGGCACCTGCCTCGCAAACCCGAAAGCACCCTAACAACCACCTTGCTAGGATATATATAATGACATAATGTCGTACCTAGCTAGGATGCTTGGCCCACCACCTCCCACTTCGTCTCAGCGGGGCGGATGCACGTAATGATCGATAATTTGGTCATACATGCATGTCGCCATGACCTACAATAAGACGGACAAATGAATCTTTCGTTTGGTCAAATGACAGTTGTTATTGTCGATAAACCGCTTGGGCCAATAGATTGAACCATCATAAATATCGCACGAGAGGGACCACAAAACCAGTACCTCTTGCATGCGGCCCAAAATGATGTACATTGGGAAGGGGTGATGTGTGATTTCAATATAGAATAATGTACAATTTTGATGTGGTGCCTACCTCTCGATACAGACAACAACCATGAAGGCAAGGTAGTTAAGGACGAGATACATACGCAGGGTTTGATGTAGGTCGAACCCAGCAATCCGAGCATCTGGGAGGGAATCCTGACAACGCATGAGCTCGAGCTTTGGTTGACCGACATTTGACGGTGACCGGCCCTAACGTGAACTAGGAGGAATCCAATCAAGTCCAACACATACCCCTCATTATCGGTCAAAGGGATGATATATATACACTTGGGTAGCCCACAGATATCCGTGTCGTCACAAAAAACCACACAAGGGAGACGTGGTCGATCAGAAGACCCCATATACACTGCATGCGGCCCGAAAATATGTATGGGTATGATGGTGTATGATGTGTTTAAATCCCGAATGCACAACTTCGATGGGCCACGGCAAGTACATTACAAACCGAACACCGTACCCGACTCGAAGCCTGGTTCAATACCTATGATGTCAGTTTCCCAACTTCGAGGCGGCACCGGGGGGGGGGGGGGGGGTCGTCCCACGCAGGCGCTCAAACTTTATTTTTTCTAGCATGGGACACATCTATATATATCTATACATCTATACACATATATAGTGTGCGAATAACTATGAAAGTTGCTCGTTGGATGAAGCCAATCCGGCGGTACAGAGATGGCAAATCCGAGCACTACTGGCTGTTGGATATCATCTACATTCCACCAGACTCTGCCACATGTACAATCTAGAAGACTGCATGGTTCAACTTAAGCATAATGCGCAAACCTCAAAACATAAGCGCTTCTCCTTTGTTCTCTAGAATCTTCCATATCTTAATTGCCCAAACCTTTTTTCTAAATGAATTGTCACTTTTTGTTTTTACCTTTACAATGCACAATTACATGAATCTTAAAATAGTTTTTTACAAAACTAATTGATTTTGGATGAGATGAACTATAAGTATTAAACGAACATCTACATCATGCATATCTGGGAGAAGAGGCGGGAAACCGATGAGAGGAGTGGCAAGAAACGGTAGCCTGTTTTGAATGAAAACCTAGTAGAGAAGGAAGTGTGAGCTACACGACGCATGCGCACAATGCTTACCCATGTACTGCATGTGATGTCGAAAGGGCTCAGGGTTGCCGTTCGATCTAGGAGCATCCAACGGTGCACACGTACGATCTGTGGGTTTGGGTTCTGGCCAGTCAGAACGCAGGACTCAGATCGCGCGTGCAGCGGGGGGGGGGGGGGGATATCTTATGGAAACCAACATTCGGTGGAAACCGGTGAAAACCACGAGAAAAAGATGTTTTGAAGTTTCAAAAAAATGCGGGATGTTAACAGGATGATGTTTTATTGGCACACAAAATTTCAAGTTGAAACACATTAAGAGATGTGAGCAATGAAAAAGACAAAATTAGTGTTGAATAGTGCCGAATAGTAATGTCACTATTCAGGGCGGAATTGTCTTTTTCATAGCTCACATCTCGTAATGTTTTTCAACTTGAAATTTTGTGTCGCAATAAAACATCACCTTCTTAACATCCCACATTTTTTTAGATTTTTATGAAACTTTAAAATATGGTTTCCATGAAGTTTTCATTGAATATCGGCTTTCGTGAGTGAACCGTGTGCTATTTGAAAACATTTCATGAGAAGAATCTTAGTTTTTAAATCCCTGTAAATCCAAAACTAAGCTGAAAATCGTGAAACCTGCCATGGTGTCACGACATCGCACTTATATGTCGAGGAATTTTTTTCGTCCATTGTGGCGCAAGTTTTATTACAAGCCTCTTACAAACCGGAGCTTCTCTCAAAGAAGCCTCGTGGTTCCGATAGGGAAACGTGTCCCCCTTGTGTGCGAAACGTAATCACTGCCTCTTTTCACCTTGTATTTCTTCTACGGGCAACATGGAACGACAGGATATCCGTGCTGAAATTCAAACTTATTCCGGGTTCATTTGGCCTTTTTATACACTAATTGAGTTTCCTAGGCATTTAATGTCCATAATTCAAATCTGAACTACAAATACATGCTCCAGTTCACCAAAATGGCTAGAAAAATTATACATGTGTCCTTGGGTGCATGTTTAGGTCCCATGCCAGGAATGGGAACGAACTACAACCGTACTGGTGTCATGGCTCGTACTCAAACATTTCGAATCTTGGTTTTTAAGTCCCCATAAATCCTAAACTCACCAGAAAGTCATCAAAGGTGGCATGGTGTCACGTCCTGGCACATATATGTCGTGGTAAAAACATTGTCCAATTTGGGCCTAGCTTTATTACAAAACTCTTACAAAAACTGGAGCTTTTCTCAAAGAAGCCTCGTGGTTCTGATAGGGCAACGTGTTCCCCTTGTGGGCGAAACGTAATCACTGCCTCTTTTCGCCTTGTATTTTCTTCCACGGGCAACATGGAACCACAGGATATCCATACTGAAATTTAAACTTATTCAGGGTTCGTTTGGCCTTTTTATACACTAATTGAGTTGCCTAGGCATTTAATGTCCATAATTCAAATCTGAACTACAAATACATGCTCCAGTTCACCAAAATGGCTAGAAAAATTATACATGTGTCCTTGGGTGCATGTTTAGGTCTCATGACAAGAATGGGAACGAATTACAACCGTACCGGTGTCCTGGCTCTTCCTCAAACATTCCGACTCTCGGTTTTTAAGTCCCCATAAATCCTAAACTCACCAGAAAGTCATCAAAGGTGGCAAGGTGTCATGTCATGGCACATATATGTCGTGGTAAAAACATTGCCAATTTGGGCCAAGCTTTATTACAAATCTCTTACAAACCGGAGCCTGTCGCAAGAACCCTCGTGGTTTCGATAGGGAAATGTGTCCCCTTGTGGGCCAAACAATAATCACTCCCTCTTTTAGCCTCATATTTTCTTCTACACGCGACACGGAACAACTGGAGATTCGCGCTGAACTTTGAAATTATTCAGGGTTCATTTGACCTTTTTTATTCATTAATTGAGTTTTCTAGGCATTTAATGTCCATCATTCAAATCCGAACTACAAATACATGCTCCAGTGCACCAAAATGGCTAGAAAAAACGTACATGTTTCCTTGGGGTGCATGTTTAGGTCCCATGGAATGAATGGGAACGAATTCAACCATCTCGCCATCCTGGCCTGGCCATAAACATTGTGAATCTCGGTTTTTAAATGTCTGTAAATCCAAAACTCACCAGGAAATCATGAAACTTGGCATGGTGTCACTACATGGTATATATAATTTTCCAATTTGGGCGAAGCTATATTATAAGCCTTTTACAAACCGGAGCCTGTCACAACCCTCGTGGTTCCGGTAGGGAAACATGCCACTCTTGTGGGCGAAACGATAATTGATGCCTCTTCTCGCCTTGAACTTTTTTTTCTAAAGGCAACATAGAATAACAGGAGTGTCGGGCTGAAATTTGAAAGTATTCAGGGTTCGTCTGGCCATTGTATATATATTACTAATTACTAAGTTTTCTATGCATTTAATGTAGTCCATAATTCAAATTTGAACTACAACCACATGCTCCAGTGAAGCAAAATGGGTGGGAAATCGTACATGTGTCATTGGGTGCATGCTTAGGTCTCGTTTAAGGAATGGGAATGAATTACAAACTTGTCGTCGTCCTGAAACAATGAGAATCTCGGTTTTTAAATCCCAGTAAATTAAAAAGTCACCCAAAAAGCATGAAACTTGGCATGGTTTCATGACATGGCACATATATGTCGTGGAAAAAAATCGTCCAGTTTGAGAAGAGGCGCACACATTAGTAGCCAACGAAGTCCTTTTTGAAACAAAAAGCTGACACGTTAATATCGCAAACGGTTGTATTATATTTACCGTGTTGAAATTTAACCATACTCGGTGGCGTACGTGCAGTTGTTTGATTAGACGGGACGAGCGCGAGAAGTCCGCCGTGCATGTTCGACGGGATGCGTGCGAGTAGTCCTCCACGCAGGCTAGATGGGACGCATGCATCATGTCCACCTCGCAGGCTCGATGGGACACGTGCAAGCAGCAAGGCCGCCCATGCTCACCGGGAAGCAAGCTCTTTGACCTCCATGCACCAGTCGCCGCCCGCCTCGCTCACAACTTCTCCATTAATGGGTTAATTAAAGCACCTGGACGGAGGGTGTTTGCTTGTGATCACATGGCAGCATTTGCTTTGTTCGTGTTTTCAACTAGTATTCGGCCCTAATTTAAATTGCCACATAGGGCAATGGATAATACGACCACAAATAAAATGGCAACGGATAATACGATGACAAATTTACAATGATGCACATAATAATTGTCTTACATATTCCAGATAATTTAAAATGCCACATGCGGCAAAGCCCGGAAGACACGGGGGCAAGAGAAGAAGGAAATTGCAGACAACGATCTGGGTCGCTACTGTCTCTACTCGTCGATGGATCGCCGGGCAGCGAAATCCTCCAGCTCCTTCTCCAATTCCTCACGACTTTGCTTGAAAGAAGCCACGGATTCCTCCACCTCCTGCTCACGCTCGATCCGGAGCTTCCTCAAGCCACCCATCAGTTCCTCGATGACCGCTTTCAGCATCATCTCCAAGGCACTGCTCTGCTCATGCAACATCTTCCAGCCGGCGGCCTCCTCCTCCTTCTCGGCGACCAACTTGAGGAGCTTCACATTGTCATCCGTGAGTTGCTCGACGAGGCCGGTCGCCTTATCAACCGAGGCATCGCTGATCTTAAGCAGCTTCATCAAGCCGTCGACCAGCTCCTACTGCATAGTGACGCCAGCTAGAATGTCATCGTCGCCGGCGAAGGACTTCAGGAACGCCGGCTCGTCGCGATGGCCGACGCCACGAATGCGCTTGTGAGAGCCCTCGCGTGCCCATGAGAGCTCGTTCGAGGGCTCCGCGGCACGCCGGGACATCTCTGATGCGGCTGCGGCTTCGCGGCGGGACCTCTCTACTGCTTCCGCGGCCTTGGTCTTTGCTGCCTGGTTATATGTCCACCCTAAACTCCTCCTACCGGTCATGGCGGAACGACTTGATAGAGAAAACCAGTTTTATGGGTGATGAGGAGAGGAACTGTGAAGTAATTTTCGAGTGGGTAGTTTTTATAGCCCGGTGCTAAGTGTGAACACATATTAGGTTGATAGGTGTGAATAGATTTGCAATTACTTATTGTGTTGTAATCAACAATGTGACGAGAAACAAGGTCAAAATTTATTGATGGCAGAAGGTTGACCACGTGGTTGCTCGCCGTTGAGGCGGCCGCGGCGCGCTCCGCTCTGGCATCCCTGCGCGCGCTCGGCTCGCCATTGAGGCAAAGTTACAATGGCAACTGTTAATAATTCTTAATAATTGTCTTACATATGCATACAATTATAATAAAATATAAGCTAAAAGGCTGAGCTGGCGGCCTTCCGATGATGGTCTTCTCGGACTCCATGATCAGCATAGCACCCTTGCGGCCGTTCACTCCGAGTGTCCCAACCCGCCTCCGCCTATGGGGCTGCTGGCGCTGGGAGGCTCTTGGGGTTGCTGGGCCCCTTCCAGAAGAGCTTGAGAGCGTGCAATTGCGCGCATGACAACTCCGCGGAACCGCTCCATTTCCATGTCTCTGGCCTGGTAGCAAATTCCGTCGATCACCTGTATCCTAAAGATATCACGTTGGCGATGTTCTACTTCGTCAGGGACGTCAGCTCCGCCAAGGATGCGCTCAAGCCTGGCCACCACATCATCGGGATCGAGGTTGACACGGCCGCCGCGGGCAATGATGAAGCCGTGGCTGCCTTTATCTTGACTGAATCACAGAGGTCCTCTGCCCATTCCTTGCAGGGCATCAGTCTCTCGATGAGCACTGGTGACGGCGGCTCTTCGGGTGGGTCGTCGATCATGCCGCCGAGCTGCTCTGGATCTTTTGCACGGTGGATGGCAAACTGCTCATCACACCTCCTCTGCAATATGTCGATTGTGCTCCCAAGGACTATGACGCCGATATCGCTGCCGATGGGCCATGGTGCCTGCACCGGCCGATGAAGCTCTTGCTCCCCGACCTGCTCCGGCTCATTCTCCTCGCCGAAGATGTAACGCAGGTATGCGACGACGTCGAAGCTTTGGTCGTTGCCTGGCATGCTTGGAATAAGTAATGGTAGATGGGTGAGGACTAGATCTTCGCAGAGTGTCGCGGCGGTGCGTTGCCGCCTGGGTTATATGCAGCAAGCCGTTAGCTGGTGGCGGGAAACCGGTGAGGGAATAGGCGTGGATTTTACAATTCATCCATGTGGAGCGCGGGAAGACTAAGTGGAGCACACACACAACCTGAATACCGTATCCGGTGCCACGTGTTATTTTTCACACAAGTGTTAACATAAGGAAACGTATGTGTAACTTACTAATCATCGCACACGAACACGAGTACTCGCAGACGCATCCTGTGCGATATTCCTAGCCACCGCAAGCAACTAGTTTGCATTTTTCGAAGTTTTTTTACACACAGAATCGCACACGAACTAACTGTATTAACCGTCTGTGTTGTAATTTCTCATTGCAAACAGTTCACTGAGTCGGCTGTTTGCCACGTATCACACACATCTTGTTAAGTTGAACCATTTCTGTTGCGTTCGCTAATCGAAAACAGTTCGTCCGAGTGAACCGTATGCCCTATATCACACACACCTTGATGTGGCAAACCATTTATGTTGCACTCCCTAATAGCAAATGGTTCATCGGAGCAAACTTTATGCCGTGTATCGCACACACATTGATATGGCTGCCCGTTTCTGTTGTTCTGCCTCATCGCAAATAGTTCGAACGGGTTAACCGTGTGGCCTGAATCGCACATGCAACTAAATTCTGAACCGTGTTTGATGCATCCTCCATCGCAAATGTTTTGCACCTTTTTGACAGTTTTTTACACCACCGTTTGCGATTATGGCATCGCACAGAGTTTCATCGAAGGGTCTCTGATCGTAGTGTCGCGTTAGCAGCATCCTGCAGTAGTGGTATACAATAACAGAATGCACCCACAACTATTGAACATCGCATTGCAGAATTGAACAAAACAGTTAACTAAACACCACAACACAAATGAACCAAACGTTAACTGAGCACCACATTGCACAATGTATAACCAAACCAAGCATGCTTGACAACTTGGAAATATAGCAATTGTATTCGTTTCTCATGTATTTTGTAAAGATAAATTCGATTTATTTCTCACATGGAAGACAATACAAAATTGCAGCCTGAAGAATTGAACATCCCATTTGCATAATTGAACCAAACAGTTAACTGAAGATGACAACTAATTAACAAAACAGTTAATAAGTGAGCACCACACTACACGACATATAGAACATATACACTAGAGCAACAGATTGCATGGTAAAATTAGATAGCACAATTCACAAGAATTTGTGAAGGAAAGGCAGGAGCAGCACACGCAACGGGTAAACCGAGCATGCTTAACCAGCGTAGCTAGCAAATGGCAAGGTGCTCCTCCAAGATCTGGGGGTCGACACGAATGGCAGCCATCGCGACCTCATCCGCGCGTGCGGCCGCGATTTGCTTCTCCGCTGCCAAATGCTCCTTGAGATCCTGGCTATACTGCGTGCACCATGGCTTAGGGCGGCCCTTATTTGGAGGAGGGGTCGGTGATTTGGGTGGAAGGTGTCGCGCTCGCGCCGGCGGTCGGGGCATGTGGGATGTGGAAGGAGGAGGAGGATGGGGGTCGGGTGTGGATTACCTGCCTGGATAGATGAAGCTGAGCAGCGTGAAGGAGGGTCGCCGACGAGGAGGCGGCGGTGCTGCAAGCAAGGAGTGAAGGTTTCAACTTGGAAAGGAAGGCGGAAACATGGGAAATGTGTCTTTTGGTGGGGGAGGGGGCGGGGAGGTATATATTTCCGCGGAAGCCAAAAATTTGGAATCGCTTTAGCGAAAAAACTGGCGCGCAAAGTGTCATCAGACACGGTCCCTTATTCAGAACTGTGTACGATATGTGAACATCACAAACGATTCAGATAGCTTAACCCGTGTGTGTTGAGTTTGAACATAAAAAATTTTGGTTCGGATTTCCCTAGTAACAGTGGTCATCCACGTCATTGCATAATTTGGGTACACAAAGGAGACTACAGCACACCCACACTACTTAATCGAGCAAGTTTAGCAATTAAACAGAGCTAGCTGACCTAAACATTACTCTAACAAATTAAAGACTGGCGCTCTTAATTAAACAAAACAAAGAGTACTACTACGGCTGGTGCTCGTCGATCTTCGCCGCCGCCTCCATGTCCAGCTCGCGCATGTCGGTCTCCTGGGGAAGGGGCTCCGTGGCATCCATCACAGGATACTCGGCAAGCATCTCGCCATCCGCATCCGCCATCTCTTTGCAAAAGGCCGCCACGAGCTGGGCGTGGGCGGACGCGATCTGGGCTTGGATGGGCTCCGTCGTCGCAAGGTATACGGCGGAGGAACGGACGGCTGCTCGAACGCTCTCGGCGATTGCCAGCTCTTCGGCCGTGGGTTACCGACCGTTGTCGGAGAAGCTTCGTTCGATTTGTGCGGTGACCACTAGGAGCTGGGCGTGGGCGGCCTCCATCAGGGCTAAGGCCGCCGCAGTGGAACGGATAGCTGCTGTGCCGCTCTCGCCAGATGTTATCCCCGAGCCAGATGTTGCTGCCGCCACCTAAGAAGCAACAACGGCCGTTTGGGCTGACATGGCCGCCCGGTCGTAGATTGCGGCCGCGCTCATGCACCTTGTTAGCACGCGCATGGCGGCTGCGGACGCGCTCTCGCCGGAGTGAGCCACCGAAGTTGCCTATTTGGGGAGCGAGCTAGTGTGCTTGAGACGCCGGTTGTGGACTGTAGCCGATGCACCTTCTCGCGTAAGCCATAGGCGTACTATACACCGACGATGCTCCAGGATATTTTGTGCTGCATCTCACACGGTTGGTGATAATCAACTGTGTAAGATCTACTTGATTTTTCATCTTGATTTGAATTACATAATGGGGTCACAGCGGCAATGGACGGTGTTTGAATTGCTAGAACTTTTATCTGGATTGAACATGCAACTATATGTGTGTCGTAAAAGAATTGTAATTATTCAGGGTTTGTTTGAACATTTTATAAATTAAATTGGTTTTCTAGCCAGTTCAGGTTCACAATTCAAAATTAAACTACATGCACATGCTCTGGTGCACCAACATGGGTTGTAAAATCATATATGTGTCTATGGGTCTATGCTTATGTCACATGCAAGAAATGGGGATGAAATTTGAACACCACGGCATCGTGGCTCTCCGGCAAACGTTGACGTACTTGCTTTTGTAATTCTAGTAAATCCAAAATTCGTCTGAAATTCATGAAACTTGGCATGCTATCATGGAGCGGCATCAACATGCCGTGGTAAAAAATTTGTCCCATTTGGGGCAGGTTTGGGTATAAGCTTCTCATAGACCAGAGCTTCTCACAACAAGTGTGATGGTTTCGGTAGGGAACGTTTCACGTTTCTGGACGAAACGATAATCGTTGCCTCTTCTCAATTTCAATTTTTTTTCCTAGTTTCAACATAGAACAACAGGAGCTTTGTGTCAATTTTTGTGATTTTTCGGGGTTCGCTTGGACATTTTTATACATTAACTGAGTTTTCTATGCATTCATGTGCATAATTCAAATTTGAACTACAGGCACATGCTCTAATGCATATAAATTAGTTGAAAAATCAAATATGTGTCCTTGGTTGCCTGCTTAGGTCCCATGCAAGAAATGGGAATGAATGTCAAACACCCTGCCACCGTCACTCGGCCGCAAACATTGAGATAACAGGTTTTTAAATTCTAGTAAATCCAAAACTCGTCTAAAATTCATGAAACTTGGCATGCTATCATGGAGCGGCATCAACATGCCGTGGTAAATTTTTTGTCCCATTTGGGCAGGTTTGGGTATATGCTTCTCACAAACCAGAGCTTCTCACAACAAGCATGATGGTTTCGGTAGGGAGCGTCCCACCTTTGGGGTCCATTGCCTCTTATTGCTTTCAAAAAATTTCTCGTGTCAACATAGAACAACAACAAGAGTGTTGTGTCAATTTTTGTGATTCTTTGGGGTTCGTTTTGACATTTTTATGCATTAACTGAGTTATCAATGCATTTATGTGCATAATTATAATTTGAACTACATGCACATGCTCTAGTGCATATAAATTGGTTGAAAAATCAAATCTGTGTCCTTGGGTGGATGCTTAGGTCCCATGCAAGAAACAGTAATGCATTTCAAACACTAGGGCACCGTTGAATGCCGGCAAAATATTGAGATGCCTGGTTTTTAAATTCTAGTAAATCCAAAACTCGTCTGAAATTCATGAAACTTGGCATGCTATCATGGAGCGGCATCAACATGTCGTGGTAAATTTTTTGTCCCATTTGGGGCAGGTTTGGGTATATGCTTCTCACAAACCAGAGCTTCTCATAACAAGCATGATGGTTTCGGTAGGGAACGTCCCACCTTTGGAGACGAAACGATATCCATTGCCTCTTATTGCTTCCAAAAATTTTCTCGTGTCAACATAGAACAACAGGAGTGTTGTGTCAATTTTTGTGATTTCTCGGGGTTTGTTTGGACATTTTTATGCATTAACTTAGTTTTCAATGCATTTATGTGCATAATTAAAATTTGAACTACATGCACATGCTCCAGTGCATATAAATTGGTTGAAAATTCAAATTTGTGTCCTTGGGTGCATGCTTAGGTCCTATGCAAGAAATGGTAATGAATTTCAAACACCAGGGCACCGTTCATTGCCGGCAAAACATTGAGATGCCTGGTTTTTAAATTCTAGTAAATCCAAAACTCGTCTGAAATTCATGAAACTTGGCATGCTATCATGCAGCAGCATCAACATGCCGTGGTAAAAAATTTGTCCCATTTGGGGCAGGTGTGTGTATATGCTTCTCACAAACCAGAGCTTCTCACAACAAGCATGATGGTTTCGATAGGGAACGTCCCACCTTTGGGGACGAAACGATATCCATTGCCTCTTATTGTTTCCAAAAAAATTCTCATGTCAACATAGAACAACAGGAGTGTTGTGTCAATTTTTGTGATTTTTCGGGGTTCGTTTGGACATTTTATGCATGAACTTAGTTTTCAATGCATTTATGTGCATAATTCAAATTTGAACTACATGCACATGCTCTAGTGCATATAAATTGGTTGAAAAATCAAATATGTGTCCTTGGGTGCATGCTTAGGTCCCATGCCAGAAATGGTAATGAATTTCAAACACGAGGGCACTGTTCATTGCCGGCAAAACATTGAGATGCCTAGTTTTTAAATTCTAGTAAATCCAAAACTCGTCTGAAATTCATGAAACTTGGCATGCTATCATGGAATGGCACCCGACATGCTGTGGTATTTTTCGTGTCCATTTTGAGAGAAGGCGCACTCGAATAATGACAGCTATGGGGGATATACCCCGCGGTATGACCCGGCCGGGAGTATGACCCGGCCAAACTTGGCGCTTCATCGTAACCCGACGGAGGATTGACGACTCATGAGCCTGACGATTTAATGATGGCCCTGACGGCGGGTCAGACAGATGACAAGGGCCCAAGGCCCAGTAGGCCAGCTCATGTTATTATGGGCCGGCTTAAGACGGAAGGCATGAGGAATATTTCCTTTACGAGGAAGCAAGACCCGGACTTGGATTCATCTTGTAAGAAAAGATAGACTAGTCCTAGTCCTATTAGGACTCCACATGTAACCCGCCCCTCTAACTTATATAAGGAGGGACAGGGCTCCCCAAGAGGGACAAGGGACAAAAAACAATCTCTAGGGCTAGACACCGAGAGCCGGTTCCCGGCGACTCTCCCGTGATCATAATGAGACCTAGCCTCAAACAGCATGTAGGGTTGTTACCGGATGATGTTTCCCGGGGCCCGAAGCTGTCTAAATCCTTTGTCGTCTGTCTCTCGATTCCGATCAACCCCTCTCAAGCTACCGCATAGATGCGTTGGCCTCACGACTAAGTCCTCACACTAGGACATCTGCCGTGACAATTCCACGACAGTTGGCGCCCACCGTGGGGCCTGCGCACGATGGTGATGAGTTCTTGAAGGGATCTCCCCAGGGATCGAGGAGTTTGCAAATTTCCGGATAAAGATTCTGCAATCCATGAGATTGAAGTTGAGGAAAAAGTTAGGGTTGCGTTTTTCGCGGCCGTTGCAAGAACCCTGGCGATCCGCCGAATCCGTGATGAGCATTTCTCCTTTGGTGGTAGCAGCCTCAGGTAATCTATCAGGACTGTGTCAATCATTGTTCATATGCAACAAACTCGAGGACAGCAGGGTAGTATATTCAGACAAAGGCTCCAAGGGCACCAGTTCCAAAGATTTGACAGTACGAGCGAATTGGCGAACGCTGGCCTCAGGAGGAAATCGAATCAAAAAATAATAATAAAAAGGGGTCAAACCAACTACGACCCGGAGGGGAGTGGGTCGCGGACACGGACTCGCACCGTCTCCGAGCCGCCCTGGAGCAGGGCTCGAGTCAGTGTAGGTCTCTTGAGCTGCCGCCGATGCACCTGCCACCTCTCCGCCTTGTACGTCGACCCGCTGCTGCATCGGGCCGGCCTTGCCGTTTTGGCCGTCGCCCCGTCCGCCTCGCCTCGGGCCTCCGTCATCGCGCCTCGTTGAGCCACCCGCAACCGCAGTTGAGCCTCAGCCTTGGCCTGTTCCCAAATTGCCGCTGTCGGCTGTGTTAGAGCCGACCTCGCCTCTGAGCTGCCAGTGTGTTTGTGTGTGGTTACAAGATTCCCATGCCTGTCAGGTGTTTTCAGATTTGATTTAGAGTATCAGCTTTTTGTCGGCAATGACAAAACTAAGGGATGCCACTCTTTCCTTTGACTACAACGAACGAAAGTTTTACGAGGTGTTTGAGGCCGGTTCTGATGATGATCTGAATGTTGCTGACAGAGCTATTTTTAGATTTTCTGACTCAAGAACAGGTTCGATTCAAAATTATTTGGAAGTGCAGACCACTTGCAGAAGATAAGTTCTCGCATGCCATAAAGGAGAATTAGTATGCAATCTGGAACAAGCTATTATGCAAAGATGTGTGGAGCTGTATCACACAATTTGGAGGCACGAACAAATCTATCAGTACCAATGTCAAGTTGTTGCAAGTCAAATCTATCAGTACCAAGGTCAAGTTGTTGCAAGTCAATCACATCCAATATCTGCTCTGAGTCATCCACCGGGCGAACTCGTCTCTCAGACGCTAGATACCCGCGCCACACCATGGCACGTCGATGCCGCAGCTCCAGCCTACGCCGTCCGCTGACGATTTCAGAGAACGGCACAACTATGAAAGTGATAGTCGCCTTGATCATGGTCTTCAATCTTCAGAACTAGGCGTGGAAGCCTACGAACGGTTTCAAGGATTTGTACAAGGATCAGTTTTACATTGCCGGGCTGCCACATCCAGGACCGTCCCTGACTCCACCTTCGCTGTGGGTGAGCCGCCCCCTGGCCCGTTGACTCGCCGTGACTCGCCACGGTTAAATCGTCGTAGCCTGAGCTGCACCTGCCGTGCGATGAGCCGCCGGGGGCATGTTGAGCCGCCCTTCCCTCTGCGCACACTTATGCCCACACCAAGGGCAGACTACAAACACTATTGTGGCTAGTGTGTTGCATAGTGCTATCAGTACTAATTCTGACGTGAAGTCCTCATCAACCTTGCGGCTGAGTATCATCAGATGAAACAAATCAGGTGCTATTTCTCCTATATATTTTCTTAGTACACTTTAATTATTCCGAGCACAACTACTCTGCTCTAGGGTGTTTTTTATATGCAGGGTAACCATTTACTACAAAAGTGGCATTATACCACAGATACGGACCACACCGGCTTACAACGCCGTGGCCATCTCTCGCGACCGCACCGGCTTAATACACCGTGGCCGTCTCTCGTAACCGCACTGGTTTACAACGCCACGGACAACTCGCCCGTCCGCTTTCGCGGCCGGTTCACGTGTCCGCACCAGCTTACAACACCGTGTCCGACTCGCTGTCCGCGCCGGCTTACAAACATCACGGCCGACTCACCCGTCCGCACCGGTTTACCACACCGTGGCCGGTTCGCCCGTGAGCGACTTCAACTTCACCTAGCGATCATCAATTTCATGGCGGATTATTTCCGGCCTGACACAACAGGTGATATCCATCTAAAATATATTTTATTGGTACATATTATTTTTTGTCAAAGAGCAGTTTATCTTTGTCTTGGTGTGCAAAATTGTTGATGCAGGACAATTGTTCACTACATCAAAACGATGTGGCTAACTCGCCCGTCCACGCTGGTTTACAACTCCGCGGCCGACTCATGTGTCTGTGCCGCCTCTGAAGCCGCGGTCGCCTTTGTCGTCCGTCTCTCGCGGCCTGGTCTACATCAACACACTGGGCCGCACCTGTCCGCATGAGCTATTTATTGAGTATGAGCAAGTCACAGCTTGGGTAGCCCGGTTTTCTTTCAACAAAATGGAGGCGAATTATCATGTATTATCAGCCGCCGTCTGCACTCGATGGTTCAATCGGCAGGCGCACAAGTCGCCGCCACTACAGTTTGGTTAACTTCAAAACATCCAGTTGGAAGGAACCATTGGCCGAGTTGCTGACACGGCTTATACGGGATCATTTATAACCCGCCGCAGTCACTTCAACTTTCTGTGGATTCACATCGCGCTATCAACACCAATGATATACACCTTATGCTATGGTCAATATAGAGAATCTCAAAGCCAACTCCTCGAGTCGTCTTGAGACTCGGGGGCTACAATGATATGACTCGGCAACATTGCTCGGTTTCAATGCATTCAAGAACTCCGGGTCATTGGAGGGAAAAATAACCCGGTCCCGGAGGCTACCGCCATATTGGTAAAAAGTTTAAAGGCCGTCAGAAAATTTCCGGCTTAAAAAGAAGGATTCCCGTTTAGATCCGGCTCAAGAGACTTGACATCTCCCACAAAGCACTGAAGCTCTTAAAATATCCGGTTTAAAATCCAGTTCAAGGAAAATTTATCTACCACAAAGTTTTGAAGCTCTCAAATCCGGTTCAAGGTAAATTTGTTTATCATAAAGCTTTGAAACTCTCAATATCCGGTTTTTTCCGGTTCAAAAAGAATTTATCTCTCGCAAAAGTTCGAGTTCTCAGGAAAAATTAAAGAGACCAAAGAGAGTCTGTTACAAAGGACAACTCAAATATAGGTACCCTACTTTAATGACCATTGGGAGCTGATCGTATTCGAATTTAGCTTAACCCTTTGGGTGTGACCCTGATCGTATTCGAATCAGAGTCGTTAAATATTCTCATGATCACTAGGGGGCTTCCTGTTCAAACATAGGTCGTCTTCGAACCAAAGAGAACATAGCTGTTGGTACCCTCTTGATCGGCACACTGCCGAGCTCACTAGGGGGCTTCTTGATCGTATTCGAATCATAGCTCAACCCCTTTTGGGAACTGACGTGGATCGTATTCGAATCAGCGTCGTTAAACAACTCTCAAGGTCATTTGGGGGCTTCCTGTTCAAACATAGGTCGTATTCGAACCAAGGAGAACATAGCTGTCGGTACCCTTTTGATCGGCAACGCCAAAGCCACTGGAGGCTATATGATCGTATTCAAATCTTAGCTTAACCCCTTTGGGACGGTTTTATGATCGTATTCGAATCAGAAGCCTCAAAATTTTTGAAGTATATTTTTGCAAACAGTTTTTGGATTTTATTTGAAGCTCTTTTGATCATATCTAAAGTGTATATGAGTGGTTGCTATTTAACCCGGTTTGACTTTGGATGATAAGTCGCTGTCATATGACAATCATAAACATTTGGAAGTCTCGATTTCTAAAGATTGGGTTATCACCCTTACTGCACAGGTCACATATACTGGCAGTGAAAATTCAATATCATAGGTATAATATTATTATTATAGTTATGTTTCAAAGTTATGATTCATAACAGGCTTATCTGTGACTCCTTGTTACACATCAATGGTTATATGTGAGATATTATGACCTGCCCTGCGGTAAACCGCCAAAGGATCTTGTGATCTAATTATGTGCAGGATAAGACTACATTTGGGTGGTTACTCGCCCTGGTTTTTGACGTTAAGTCGCCAGGGCATATGTTGTTTAAACTCTGCAGGATTTACAGAGCTATGACTTACATAAATGATTAAATTCAAGCCCATCATCAAAGATTGAAATTGGTGTCTCAAAAGGGTTATCAATTCTTGATTTTCTCAAAAGTTATAAGCCGCCGGGTTGTACAAATTCCGGCTTACAATGGAGGCGTATTAAATCGCCATCGGCCAAGAGCCGCCGGGTATTTAAACTCCGGATTGACTTATCAACAGATGAGGTATTCAAAGTCGCTTTGGCGCAATGGCTATTATTTTATCAATGGATATGATTTATTCTACAATGGAAAAGAATAGTCCCGAGTCGCTGCAGGCTTACGACCCGGCACTTGGGGGCTACATTATTTAAATTGAGATCACATCAAAATATGCAAGTCCCATGTCATTGCCAGCATGCACCATGGCACTTGGGGGCTAATGTAAAGACATTTTTTGCCCAACTTATTGAAGACCCGACTCATCCCATTGTAATGAGACGGCCCTTGGGGGCTACCAATTGCTCCTGTCGAAAATTCAAGGTACACAAGCTTTCATCCATTATATTGAAAGATCCACTGCTTAGTTGGTAGAGTACAAAGCTCTTAACCTTGTGGACGTGGGTTCAAGCCCCATGGTGGAGATTACATCATATGATGTTATTATCAATGAATCATATACAAAGTGCGAGCTCAGTAATATCTTACTAAGCCGGCCCTTGGGGGCTACACGTTGCTGCTCAAGTTTACATGGTTATATCTACAAAGTCCCTGCTCATTATTGCATAATGACCCGGCCCTTGGGGGCTACACTGGTTGAAGTTTTTATGAGCATAAGGCAATTACAAGTCCCAGGTTGCTGTAAGCATGACAACCCGGCACTTGGGGGCTACAGGTGATATGCATATAAGGGAGAAAAAATCTTCAAATTCTCAGTTTGGAGTAGACCAGATTAACCCGGTGTCTGCAACAATCATGACCCGGCATCATTTATTTATAACCCGGCAATTTTGGCAATCATAAATTGGCAAGATCTACATCTTTAAGCCGGCTGAATATCAGTTGAATATTTCAAGACCAATATTTCTATTAAGTCAGAGCATTGAAGGCCGACTCAAATGGATTATTTCTTATAATATTTCTCTACAAGAGCCAATGTCAGCAAATTGGTTATGAAGCTGGCCTATTGACCCGGATTTTTTAGAAGAAGTGCCTGGATTTTTTGCATTGGCAAGGTTTGGACATATCTGTTAAAAGAGATTTGCTATAAGATCTTGATTATGCATCCAGGAGGAAATGACAAGGACTCAAAGATGATCAGGTGCCGGTTCAGGAAAATATTTAACCCGGAGCACAACCTATCAAGTTTGTTCTTGTGTTTATTTTACAGGATCAGTTTAACATGGATAAATCCAAATTAAACTGGGGGCTAATGTCGGTGATATACCCCGCGGTATGACCCGGCCGGGAGTATGACCCGGCCGGACTTGGCGCTTCATCGTAACCCGGCGGAGGATTGGCGACTCATGAGCCTGGCGATTTAATGATGGCCCTGACGGCGGGTCAGACAGATGACAAGGGCCCAAGGCCCAGTAGGCCGGCTCATGTTATTATGGGCCGGCTTAAGACGGAAGGCATGAGGAATATTTCCTTTATGAGGAAGCAAGACCCGGACTTGTATTCAAGTTGTAAGAAAAGATAGACTAGTCCTAGTCCTATTAGGACTCCACATGTAACCCGCCCCTCTAACTTATATAAGGAGGAACAGGGCTCCCCAAGAGGGACAAGGGACAAAAAACAATCTCTAGGGCTAGACACCGAGAGCCGGTTCCCGGCGACTCTCCCGTGATCATAATGAGACCTAGCCTCAAACAACATGTAGGGTTGTTACCGGATGATGTTTCCCGGGGCCCGAAGCTGTCTAAATCCTTTGTCGTCCGTCTCTCGATTCCGATCAACCCCTCTCAAGCTACCGCATAGATGCGTTGGCCTCACGACTAAGTCCTCACACTAGGACATCTGCCGTGACAATTCCACGACAACAGCCAACAAAGGCATTTTGAAAAAATAGCTGCCACTTTAATATCTCAAATGTTTGTATAATTCAAACCGTGTGCGTTCTGCTAACCATTCACGTGACGCCATGTGTCTTGGTTTTAATGGCTGTAGTAGGTGCCGTGCGGACAGCTGCTTGACCTTGATTGAACAAGAGGCGTGCGAGCGCAGTCCGGTGCGCAGGCTGATCGATAGGCGTGCAAGCTGTCCTCCAATGCGTAGGCTCACCGGGAAGCGTGCAAGCTGTATGTTGCGCATGCTCACTGGGAAGCGAGCCCTTTGACTTCCATGGCCGCCCGCCTTCCTCTCCGTGCGCGCAGCCCCCTCGGTGACATGGGACGCCACCGTCGAACGCTACCTCTCAGCGCCGCTAGCTGCCGTCCTCCCACGCCCCGCCCGTCGACCCCGGGACGACATGATGCAAAGTGAGAGCAGGATTTGTGCATCTCTTCAACGCAAACGGTTCTTTTGGATGACCCGTGTGCAACCACTTACAAACAATTTGGTGCGATTTGCATGTATCATATTGGGTATGTTGCCATTTGTCAAACTGGAAAGATTGACATTTGTTGATCTAGTAACATTGCCATTTGTCAACCTTATAACACTGCGATTTGTCAAAATATAAAGCTAAAAATCACTAGCAGTATCTAATTTTTGCAACTAAAATTCAGTAATTAAGCATAGATTTAATTCATAGATTAAGCAGTCATTCTTAATTTATAGAAATAGTTTAACTCGACAGCTGAACCGACCAAACTTTTCTCCAATTGTTGCCAACCAAGTACTGAAATAGCTAGTTCAACTATATATACTAGCTAATTATAAGTACGTTGTACAGTTCCACCACATCTACAGTCAGATGAACTGAACAAAATAGACCCTAAATACTACTACTACTGCGAAGGAGCTTTGTACTACTTCCGGTTCCGGCTGCCTCTCCTCTGCCGAGCGTGCTTAGTAAGAGGCAAAGGAGGAGGAGCCTACCGACGAGCTGGGCAACCCCAATACGGTGCCTGCCGCTGTTGCAGCTTCAGTGATGCTCACCTCGAACGCCCTCTACCGCTCCAGACGACCCCTCTCAAAGCGGTGGTTCTCCTTGTAGATCTCCTGATTCCTCGCTCTGAGGCGGCGTGTGCCGTGGCCACGGCGGCGGTAAGGCTCTTTGCGTGCTCGAGGAGGCGCTCCTCCTGCTCTCGTAGGAACTCGGTGCAGCGCGCAAGGTCGCTGACGCACGTGTGGGCATCCACCTCCGTCTCCCACCTTCAAGCGGTGGTGGCAGAGCGGGTGATGACCTCAGCGGTTGACGGTGGGCTGGCGGCCACGGCGGCCGATGATGGGGTGGCGGCCACGACCACCACCTCCCGCCCTCGGGCCACGGTGGCGGAGCGGGTGATGGCCACGGTGGACGACAGTGGGGTGGCGGCCACGACGACCATCTCCCGCCTTCGGGCCGCGGCGGCGGAGCAGGCGATGGCCCTAGCTTTCAACGGTGGTGTGGCGGCAACGGCGGCTGACAACAGCTGCCGATGGGCACCGGCGGCGGAGTGTGTGGTGGGTGTTCCGCGCACACCCAACAGGGATGCCACGCGCACTACACTACGCCGGGGACTGCGCCGCCGCCGCGGTGTAGCCTCCCACCTGGAGCTGTCCTCTAATGACGACGGAGTGGCTGAGCGACGACGACGGACCGGTGACATTGGTGATTGTGTGAGAAGCATACGAGATAAGCTACAGGGAGGGAGGGGAAAATGCGACGCAGGACTCGCCGACCGTGAGGGTTTTTATAGCAGGCCGGTAAGCATTGGGATTTTGGGGGATTTCACCGAGTCGGGCGGGAAGCTTGCGCGGGAACATGCGAGGTTGCACGGGAACGGGCTCACCGACGATCCATTGGCGCCACCGTTTGGCCAAAGGAACGCCTCCGCGCGCTGCGCAAGCTTGCGCTGTAAGCCGTCTGCGGCAGCGGGGTGACAAGACGTGCGAGAGGAGGACAAAAGGCCACGTACACACACGGATAATAAAAAACGTTTGCGATTTAATTACCTACGATACCTCGTCCTGGTTCATAAGTATGATTTAACTAATAAAATATGAATGCATGTCGCCAAAGATTATATAGTTGGATTCGTATTTGAACATAGTTTCTAATTATATAATTTTTATAACATGCATTAATATTTTGTGGATTAAATTTGAGGGCAAAGTATGGCACATAATATAAATTAAAGGGGACTATAGACTAGACGGAGGTGGTAGCACACAGTCGCTCTCTGCGCAGCGACGCAACTGTCGGCCGGCTTGTAGGCGACCATTTCCTGCGTGTTCAACTGCTCTATGCGTGTGGTTGCTTGCGGTTCAGGCGGCCGCGGCGCGCTCTGCTCGCGTCCCTTCGGGTGCTCTGCCCTCATCCCTCCATGCGCACTGCCAGTGTTTGGGGCCGGCGCACGATCACGCACGTTCGTGTGCATGCGGTTGCGCCGGGGGCGGCGCGACGATGCAGTTACCCGCTGCAAAAACTGTCATGCAGATACTCAGAGAATCCAGGCTGCCCAGCCCCCATTTATTCCTGTGGCCATTTACCTTATATCTCTCGCGTCACACGACACAATAAGCGCACCCACGACGACACATACAGAGAGGACATCCAGCGGTTCCAATGGCGCTCCTGGCTCCAATAGCGCTCGGAGCGGCCGACGACAACAACGGCGGGCAGTTCACCACGCATCACGTAGTGGACACCCACATGAGGGGGAAGGCCCTCTCGGTGGTGTACACGAACTATCCGGTCTCGGTGGAGAGCTCCATCCAAACTATGGAGCAGTTCCTTGCCGAGGCCAAGTACCAAGTGGTCGGCTTCGACCTCGAGTACACCATTGGTCGTGCCGGGCACGATCAGAAGGTTGTCGTCGCCCAGTTGTGCGTGCGACATGACGTCCTCGTCTACCACTACCACCTTGCCACAAGGCCTTGCGAGCGTTTCTCCAGGTTTATCAACAGCTCCGACTACAGTTTCACTACGGTGGACACCACCAACGATCTAAAAGAGCTCAAGGTTCCGGCCTTGAAATGCCCGAATCTTGTCAACATCCAGCACCACTACAAGGTCTGGGGGAGCGGCAACAACAAACTGAACTCCCTGGTTGACCTCGCCTCAGCCATCATCGACCCCTACTACACGAAGATGAAGGAAGAGAGCAAGAAGGACAAGAACGCCTGGCACAGTGTTTGGCATGAGAGACTGGATGAAGAACATGTCAAGTACGCGGCCAACGACGCGTACACAAGCTATGAGATGTACAAGCAGATCGTTGGCATGAGGAACTGTCTTCTTCCTGCCCCAGACGAGGGATCAAGCCACATTGCAGTGGCGGGAGCGTCACAAGAAGTAGATGACTAGACGATTGTTTCTCCTACTTTAGAATGCATGCAGTTGTTGATTGAGGTGTGTGCGAATGATCTGTATAGTCACTTATGTAATTGGATGTTTATTTCAGTTATATATATATATACATGTTATTCTACTGTAGACATAGCAAATCACACGGCTTATTAGCAGCAATCGTCTGTGTTATTATTGGTCTTCACACACATTTCTGATTACGGACCTATTTGTCGTGTATCACACACATCTTGTTCAGTTCAACCGTTTCCATTGTGTTGCCTAATCACACACAGTTCATCCTAGTGAACCGTATGCTGTATATCGCAGACACCTTCATCTGGCTGCCCGTTTCTTTTGTTCCTCCTCATCCCGAATAGTTAATTGAACTGAACCGTATGCCCTGCATCGCACATGCAACTAAAATCTGAACCGTGTTTGATGCATCCGTCATCGCAAACGTTTTGCACCTTTTTTGACTGGTTTTTTACACCACCGTTTGTGATTATGGCATCGCACACAGTTTCGTCGAAGGGTCTCTGATCGTAGTGTCGTGTTTGGCCCATCCTGAAGTAGTGCATGTGCTCGTCCAGAGACACAAAATTGTCACCGGGATCCCCAAACAGTTGTTTATAATAATTAAAGATATACAATTTTAGGTTCTCGTGTCCTACAGTTGTACCATCATCCTGCTCAAGCTGGAAATTTTTCTTCTTTTTGTGTTTTCCATTTGCAATCATATGGAAAAACTGGGTATTGTCGTCCCCTTGGACGATCTGCCGCACTTTAGCTCTAAGTGCCCATTTCATCTGTTCTTTTCTGAGAAGCTCTCACAATCTCTACTCAGCCTCCGTTTTAGATGCCCGTTCATCTACATATAATAAAATGGATTCGGCCTTTAGATCAAGTTCATTTATAAGGTCTATAAACCTATCCTTTTCAACCTTATAAATTCTACTTTCATTTTAGCCCAGTTCCTCAGGAACTACCTCAGGTGCCTAATCTTATTTTTGCCATCGCTCAGTATTCGACCTCCCTCCTATGGCCTTAGCCCATTCCGGGCAATTAGATCAATGAAGCCCTTTCTGTCAAACCATGCTAGTTCGAAAGAAAAGACTTTCTTATTTCCCGCATGTGTCGCTTCCCCAAAGTCAACAAGCCGCAGGGTGTGATTGGAAATTCCTCTCTGTAAAGCTTGTACAGTCACCAAAGGAAACTGGTGTTCCATTCAATACTGGTGAGAACTCGATCCAACTTCTCATAAGTTGGATTCGGTAGTGTGTTTGCCCAAGTAAACTTTGTGCCTGAGAGTTCTATCTCTCTCAGGTCTAGACTTTTGATGACAATGTTAAACATGAATGATCATCTCCCATCAAAGTTATTGTTATTCTTTTCGTCTCTCCTCCTAATAATGTTAAAATCACCACCAATCAGGACTAGTAATCTCTCATCCCCACAAAGACATAGAAGGTCTGCTAGGAAGTCCAGCGTTAGCTATGGTTGAGCGGCTCCATATACTACAACTAGGGCTCATTGGAACCCATCAACCTTCGAGCGGGTTTTGTGATTCGGGAAATATAAATATTCTGATTTATGTGGACTCACGACAGCATTTTTCCAATCAATTAACAGTGACAGTTGATACGTCTCCGTCGTATCTACTTTTCCGAACGCTTTTCCTCTTGTTTTGGACTCTAATTTGCATGATTTGAATGAAACTAACCCGGACTGACGCTGTTTTTAGCAGAACTACCATGGTGTTGTTTTTTGTGCAGAAATAAAATTTCTCAGATTGGAACGAAAATTACTTGAGCCAAGAACCACCGGAGGGGGGCCCTGGGTGAGCACAACCCACCAGGGCGTGCCCCCCCCCCCCCGCGCGCCCAGGTGGGTTGTGCCCACCTGGTGGCCCCGCAGAGCCTGAATCCAACTCCATAAATACCTATTTTTCCAAAAAAATGGGGGAGGAAGAATTATCTGATTTCTCGATAAGGAGCCGCCGCTACCTCCTGTTCTTCATCGGGAGGCCAGATCTGGAGTCCGTTTTGGGCTCCGAAGAGGGGGATTTTCGATCTTCATCATTACCAACCCTCCTTCATCGCCAATTCCATGATGCTCCCCACTGTGAGTGATTAATTCCTTCGTAGGCTCGCTGGTCGGTGAGGAGTTGGATGAGATTCATCATGTAATCGAGTTATTTTTGTTAGGGCTTGATCCCTAGTATCCACTATGTTCTGAGATTGATGTTGATATGACTTTGCCATGATTAATGCTTGTCACTTTGGGCCCGGGTGCCATGATTTCAGATCTGAACCGTTTACGTTATCACCATTATATCTATGTTCTAGATCCGATCTTGCAGGTTATATTTTCCTATTAGGTGTTATGATCCGTAAACCCCGGAGTGACAGTATTCGGGATACTTTCCGATGATGACCGTAGTTTGAGGAGTTCATGCATTCACTATGTGTTAATGCTTTGTTCCGGTTCTCTATTAAAAGAAGGCCTTAATATCCCTTTGTTTCCATATGGACCCCGCTGCCACGGGAGGGTAGGACAAAAGATGTCATGCAAGTTCTTTCCATAAGCAGGTATGACTATTTACGGAATACATGCCTACATTCTATTTATGAACTGGAGCTAGTGCCGTATCGCCCTAGGTTATGACTGTTATATGATGAATATCATCCAACGAATACATTGATCCAATGCCTATGAATTTCTCTTATATTGTTATTACTAAGTTACTACTGCTATTTTTATTGTTACACTTGCTACAAAAATTATTGCTATCACTATTACTGTTACTATTGTTGTTGCTACTACTATCAAAACTATCATACTACTTTGCTACTGATCACTTTGCTGGAGATAATTAATCTCCAGGTGTCGTTGAATTGACAACTCAGCTGCTAAAACTTGCAAACATTCTTTGGCTCCCCTTGTGTCGAATCAATAAATTTGGGTTGAATACTCTACCCTTGAAAACTGTTGCGATCCCCTATACATGTGGGTTATCAAGACATTTTTCTGGCGTCGTTGCCGTGGAGCATAGCTATATTTTTTGAGTCACTGATTATTATCAATTTATCACAATGAAGAATCCGAAGTATACTAAGACTAAGATATTTCCCTCTAAAATGAGGGGAGGTAAGGAACTGCCATCTATCTCTACACTTGATTCACTTTCTATTTTGAGTAAACTTGCAACACCACCACATGCTATTAATTCTGATATGTCGCAAGTTATTTGTAACGCCCCGGATTCGATGCGCCAGGTGTCATCCAGTTATTCGCCGTTGCTGCCATGTCATTTGCTTACGTGTTGCATTTTGCCATGTCATCACCTACATTGCATCATCATGTTTTCAAAACTTGCATCCGGTCCTTTTCCCCGTTGTCCGTTTCGCGATCCGACACTCTCCCTCGCGCCCGTCGCCCCTCTCAGACCTTGTTTCGTGAGCGGGAGAAAAACGTTCTCGGAATGGGCCGAAATTTTCCGAGTGGCCTTGGTATAGCACCGACAGACCGCCCGTCAAATTTTGTTCCATTTGAGGTCGTTTGATGCCCCAACGGTTAACCGCGTTGCCCGAAACCCCTCTCTCTTTGCAGCCCAGCACCCCTCCACCACAGCCCACTAACCCAGCAAAACCCCCTCCATGCTCTCGGTCGTTCGATCACGATCGTGTGGGCGAAAACCGCACCCGATTTGGACTCTCCTAGCTCCCTCTACCTATATATATGTGACCCTCCCCGAAATTTTCGCGCAGATGAACTCTAGCCCTCTCCCTCCTCGCGCCGCCGGACATGTCCGCGCCATCGCCGGACGCGTCCACCGCCGCCAGCCACGTCGCCTGGCCAATCCCGGGGCAACACGTCATCGCCGCCGTCGCCCGCAGCCAACCGGCGCCCTCCACGTCACCACGCAGCCTCCCTCCGCCGCCGCAGGCCCGCGGGGCCCGGATCAGGCCCTCCGCCTCCAACGCCGCCGTCCACGTCAGCCCCGGTCGCCGAGTCCTCCGCCGCCGTTCGCCGAGCTGCCGCGCCGCCCCGCGCCCTCCGCCGACCGCCGCCTCCGCCCCCCCTCGTCGCCGGCCGTCGTCCCGGCCGGATCCGTCGTCGGTCGCCTCCGGCCACCGCTCGCCGTCGCCGTCTCCGGCCGGATCCGGCGAGATCCGGCCCGGAACCGCAGGGTGGACGAGATCCACCAGGAGCCCATCCAAACGGCATCCCCGCGCCCGGATCCCTCCGTCCCGGATTCACCTCGTCCCGTTGACTTTTCCCGGAGGGTATATTTTCTCCATGTCCCGAAGTTTTCAACATTTTGTTGCCATGTTCATTGCATCATATCTCCATGACCATAGCTCAGATTCATGCATATGATATATCAAAATGTTAATTGTGAGATTCTCTTTATTTTGTTCCATTGTGCCATGCTTGTTTGAGTTCATCTTGATGCCTAATCATCGTTGAAAGAGTGATATATGATGCTATCTGCTGTCTGTTAACAGAACTTGATGATTTGTCTTTTTCATTGCATTTTGTGTGTGCATCCTATGAGCTTGATGTCTATATGAATTTTGTACTTCATCATGCCATCTTTACAGTGGTGCTTGTCTTGTATTTTTGTGATCTATGTGGTTACTAGCACAAGCATGCAAAGTAGCCTCCATGATGTTGCTGATTTCGGTGACAGCCATTTCTGCCAAGTCTGTACCTGTATCATTGTGATGCCATGTTAACCTGCTTCTACCATGAGTTCCATGCATAATCTGGAGATGTTCACTCAGGATGTTTTGTTATACATGTTATGCTCTATCCATCTATGCCCTCGGTTGTATTTATAGCCTGTTGTATCTTGTTGCAAACTTGCTCTTAAATTGCTAAATAATGTTGTTGTCAGCCTGTTAACATGAAGTTCAGTTTTGACATGTGTTTTGCTAGTGATCCATGCACCCTATGAACTTGCTCTTGCCACGCTTAGCTTCACATTTATGCCATCTTACTGTTGGATGCCTTCGCATGTCATGAAACGCTTTGTCATGAGTGATTTTAGCTCGCAAAAATGCCTTCGTAATTCTGTTTATGTCATGCTCAGTTTTTCTGCAAAGTCTGAATCCGTTTGTGAAACTTGCTATGTTTATATGGGTGCCATCATATCTTCTGTACCTTTTTTGCTCGTGATTAGTAAGGGACTTTTGTTATATGCAATTAGTATATTCATGCCATTCCTTTTTTTCTATGATATATTCATGTAGCATGTTGTTTTGTTGCTCTAAATATTGCAACCTGATGTTATTTCTGTCATGTCCAGTGATTTTCTGCCAAGTCTGTGAATCTGTTATTAATTGCAATCTTGCCATGTCTTTTTGAGCATGTTCTAGTGGTATCTGGAGATAGCTCATTGTTCATGTTTTGTAATGCTTTACCTGTGCATCATGCTCATGCCTTTTGTTTTCATGTTGAGGTGCTGTAGCATATTTTCATAATGCTTGCAAGATGCCTAGTTGCTGTTTTGGACAGATTGTTGCTATATCTTGTTTGGAGTGTATGTGTTGCACCGTTGCTCCGTTTTGAGCATGCTCTATATGAAACTTCCTTAGTTTTGCATGTAGTTTCATATTATCATGTTTCATCCTTGTTTTGAGGTATTTTCTTGATGTTTGGATGCATTTTGCATCAATGCCATGTTTAACTTGTTTTGCTCATATCTTCTAGGCCGTAGCTCCGAACTAAATGATCTTTATATGTAACTTGACTAGAATTTCGTGTAGATCATCATGGTGCATCTTAACTTGCTGTTTAACAATTTGAAAATAAGGTTTATTCAGATCTGGGCTAATTTCGAAATTTGCATATGGGGATTTCCCGGAATTGTTATAGGTTGTTTCCGGCCTCATTTAAACTTGCTTTGATGTGTTGTCTTGTATGCATCATCTCTTGCCATGAGTAGCTTCATGTAGCCGTGTCATGCATCATACTTGGTTGAGCATCATGCCTTGTTATGTGTTGTGTGTTTACCTTGTTGTTTGCTTCTTTCCGGTTGTGCTCCTCGTTAGTTCCTGTTTCGTTGCGCTGGTGAGGATTCGTTCGTCTTCGTGGCTTCATCTTCTTCATGGACTCGTTCTTCTTCCTAGCGGGATTTCTGGCAAGATGACCGTCACCTTGCATCTCATTACTATCATTGCTATGCTAGTTGCTTCGTTCTATCGCTATGCTGCGCCACCTATCACTTGCTCTTCAAGCCTCCCAAATTGCCATGAAACCACCTCTAACCTTTGTCACCCTTCCTAGCAAACCATTGTTTGGCTATGTTACCGCTTTTTGCTCATACCCTCTTATAGCGTTGTTAGTTGCAGGTGAAGATGAAGTTTGCTCCGTGTTGGATTATGTTTATGTTGGGATATCACAATATCTCTTATTTAATTAATGCATCTATATACTTGGTAAAGGGTGGAAGGCTTGGCCTTATGCCTGGTGTTTTGTTCCACTCTTGCCGCCCTAGTTTCCGTCATACCGGTGTTATGTTCCTTGATTTTGCGTTCCTAACGCGGTTGGGTGTTATGGGGACCCCTTGATAGTTCGCTTTGAATAAAAGTGCTCCAGCAAGGCCCAACCTTGGTTTTACCATCTGCCTATCACCTATTTCTTTTCCCTTGGGAGTCGCGCTCCCGAGGGTCATCTTTATTTTAACCCCCCCCCCCCAGGCCAGTGCTTCTCTAAGTGTTGGTCCGAACTGAGTAGACTACGGGGCCCCCTCGTGGAAACTCGAGGTCTGGTTTTACTCGTAGGATGTCTCATCCGGTGTTCCCCTGAAAATGAGATATGTGCAACTCCTATCGGGACTGTCGGCACATCGGGCGGTTTTACTGGTCTTGTTTTACCATTGTCGAAATGTCTTGTAAACCGGGATTCCAAGACTGATCGGGTCTTCCCGGGAGAAGGAATATCCTTCGTTGACCGTGAGAGCTTATAATGGGCTAAGTTGGGACACCCCTGCAGGGTATAAACTTTCGAGAGCTGTGCCCGCGGTTGTGTGGCAGATGGGAATTTGTTAATGTCCGGTTGTAGAGAACTTGACCCTCAACTTAAATAAAACGCATCAACCGCGTGTGTAGCCGCGAGAGCGATTTAGCTTGTTTTGGAGTTCTTCTTCTGCTTCTTCTTCGATCAGGGGATAGGTTCCAGGTCGGCAGCCTGGGCTAGCAGGGTGGATGTCGTTTGAGCTTCTGTTTATGTTTCATCCGTATCGGATGTTGTTCTCATGTATATTGATGTAGTCTTGCGGCATTTGTATGCCTTGTATGTATCCCCATCTTTTATGTAATGTTGATGTAATGATATCCACCTTGCAAAAGCGTCTTCAAGATGCGCTTCTATCCTTGGTGGGACCTTCGAGTTCCTTTAGGATAGGGTCGCATCTTGGGCGTGACAAGTTGGTATCAGAGCCTCGACCGACCACAGGAGCCCCTTGATTGATTGTAGTTGGCCATTGTTGAGTCTAGAAAAAACTATTTCTGAGTCTAGTTATATCGGAGAGTAAGGATTCTTTTTACTCCTCAGCCCCTTCGTCGCTCTGGTGAGAAATCTTGACGTAGGTGTTTTGAACTACTTCTCTTCCCCTTCAATTTTTTCTTTAGGATCACGCGGTTAGTTTTTTTGTTCGTTGTCCATTCTCTTTTCAATCCGACGCATTTCTCTTCGAGTGGTTTCGATCCTTGTCATCTTTTGCAAGATCAATCCTCAGCTCTTTTCAATTGATGTTGTTTCCCTGTCCGAAGTTGTCCTTGTTTTTTCCACCCGCCCACCCATCTCCTTCTCGGAACCGGAGTCCGAAATCGAGTATCCATCCTACTCGTGCGAAGCTTTTGCATTTTCTCCTCAATCATTTCAACCGGCGCTTCTCTATTCAATTATTCGTCGTTACAGTTGCCTGTGTTTTTCCCACCCTCCCATCCCCTTTTATTCCCGGAGTCTGAGCCTCTATTCGAGCATCAATTTCATTCGTGCGGAGTATCTTCAGTTTTCCTCAATTGTATCAACCAGTGAATTCTCGCCTAGTTAATCAATGTTCGTCTCATTTCCTTTTCCGGTGGATCCAATTCAAGTTTTCGGTGTTGATCGTATTCTTTTCCTTGACCAAAGTGTTTTCCCCTTGCTCGTTCCTCCTTTCACCATCCTATTATCCCGGAGTCTTGAAGACATCTCAGAAGATTCGTGTTTGCTTCCATCTAATTCGAGCTTGTCACCTCATTCAAATCTTTCAATCGTTCCGGTGCATCATTTCTCATTCGACTATCCTTTTCCAACGGTGTTTCTTTTCAGTGGGCCCTAACCCACAGGTCTTTCCCAGGATCTTACCCGACTCTTCTAATTTTCCCGGAGTTATTCTCAAACTCTTTTCCAAGTTGACGTAAGAATGAATTTCATCAGTTAGATGCCTTTCCAAGATCGATTTCAAAATATTTTCATTGTTGGCTCAACCTCGTCGCTTTTCATTCTCCCGGAGTATTTCAACAATTTTGCTGTTATTTCTCGTCGTCATTCTCAACATTTGAAGACTGAAGTAGAATTTTTCTTAAATCTTGTCCGTTCTCTCGGAAATTCGCGGTGCTAGCTCGATGGTTATCCTATTAAATTTTTACAAGTCGTGCAATTATTTTCACCCATCCGGAGTATTTCAGGAGTTGTTTTCCGTCTCAATGATCCGGAGGCCTCCATTTCGGAATATTTCTTCGTTCTAAGTTTTCAAATCCGTTCTGCGATTATTCTATATTCATGCATTTTCGTTCGTCTCCATATTCCTCCGGTGCTTTGCTCTTTAATCAGTTTGCGATCTCTTCGTTCTCTTGTCTCTAGATTCCCTCAAGTATCTTCATGCTTTTCTAATTCTTTCCGGTGATTCATTCTCTTCTCGTCATTCGTTTCAATTCCTATGGTGGCTCGTTCAAGATTCTTTCTGTTGTTATCATATCAATTCATTCGTTCTTTCCAGCCCTACCGGTGGTTCACGAAGACTTTCTCAAGTTTTGCGCTATATCCCCCCTTAATCTTTCCAACGAGAATAAGTAGTATGCAAATCCATTGTTTCTCATCAGCTTAATTGGTGGAGGATAAGCATAACATAATCCTTATTCTTCTTTCTTCAAGTGGTTTTATCTCTTCTCTTCGGAGATTGTTCATCTTATCACATTCTCGGTTCAAAGTGTTTTCATCTTTTCTTTTCCGGAGTTCTAAGCTTCTCGCCGATTTCGTCGTGAACCTCCATCCAAATCATCGCAACGCTCTAATCTTATCCCTTTCATCCTTCAATTTTATCTCGTCATTCTTTTGTTACCGGAGTTCATCACGGTGGCTCGTCATGATTTAATTCATTCTTCAAGTGTTCATCAAGATTCTTGTAGGCGTAGCTAAAGTATCTTCTTCTTGCTTCTCAAAGTGCAATTAATTCTCCATATTCTTCTGAAGTGGAGTTTTGCATTTCCTCGTTCTTCTCACTTTTTCAATCTTTTCCGTTGTGGTAGGTTACCACCTCATAATTTTGAGATGTTATCCATAAGTCCACAACAAGCTTATTCTTTTGTTGTTGAATTTCCAACAACTCTGTTCAATGTTTTCTTCTAAGGATGCTCTCTATTGCATTCATGGTAGAAGTTGTCATCTTCTTCCCTGTTCTTCTCATTCCACTCTTTCAAGTCTTCCGGAGGTTTTGTGTTGTTCCTCAAGTCAAGTATCGTTCCATTTCTCAAGTTCATGTTCTATTCTTTCCTTGTTCAGCCGGAGTGCTGCATAAATTCCTTCGTTATTATTCCTTTTCTATCTTGTCCTAACCGGAGTGGTTCCAAATTCAGCCTTATTCCTTGAGCTTTTGCTTCTTGTCTCATTCAACATTCCTCTTTCCTACTCGAGTGTTCTTGACTTTGTTCATCCTCACTGTTTTGTTCTTATTTCACCTCATCCCTTTTTCCTTCCGTCTCGGTCCTAAGATCTCGGGACGATATCTCTTGTTAGTGGAGGAGTGTTGTAACGCCCCGGATTCGATGCGCCAGGTGTCATCCAGTTATTCGCCGTGCTGCCATGTCATTTTCTTGGGTGTTGCATTTTGCCATGTCATCATCTGCATTGCATCATCATGTTTTCAAAACTTGCATCCGGTCCTTTTCCCCGTTGTCCGTTTCGCGATCCGACACTCTCCCTCGCGCCCGTCGCCCCTCTCAGACCTTGTTTCGTGAGCGGGAGAAAAACTTTCTCGGAATGGGCCGAAATTTGCCGAGTGGCCTTGGTATAGCACCGACAGACCGCCCGTCAAATTTCATTCCATTTGGAGGTCGTTTGATGCCCCAACCATTAACCGCGTAGCCCGAAACCCCTCTCCCTTTGCAGCCCAGCACCCCTCCACCACAGCCCACTAACCTAGCAAAACCCCCTCCATGCTCTCGGTAGTTCGATCACGATCGTGTGGGCGAAAACCGCACCCTGTTTGGACTCTCCTAGCTCCCTCTACCGATATATATGTGCCCCTCCCCGAAATTTTCGGGCAGACGAACCCTAGCCCTCTCCCTCCTCGCGCCGCCGGACATGTCCGCGCCGTCGCCGGACGCGTCCACCGCCGCCAGCCACGTCGCCCGGCCAATCCCGGGGCGACACGTCATCGCCGCCGTCGCCCGCAGCCAACCGGCGCCCTCCACGTCACCCCGCAGCCTCCCTCCGCCGCCGCAGGCCCATGGGGCCCGGATCTGGCCCTCCGGGCCCGGTGGCCGCCGCCCGCGCGCCCCGGCTCCCGCGCCGGCGCCCGCTCCCCGCCGGGCGAGCCCGCCCCCCTCCGCCTCCAGCGCCGCCGTCCCCGTCAGCCCCGGTCGCCGAGTCCTCCGCCGCCGGTCGCCGGTCGCCTCCGGCCACCGCTCGCCGTCGCCGTCTCCGGCCCGGAACCGCAGGGTGGACGAGATCCACCAGGAGCCCATCCAAGCGGCATCCCCGTGCCCGGATCCCTCCGTCCCGGATTCACCTCGTCCCGTTGAATTTTCCCGGAGGGTATATTTTCTCAGTCCCGAAGTTGTCAACATTTTGTTGCCATGTTCATTGCATCATATCTCCATGACCATAGCTCCAATTCATGCATATGATATATCAGAATGTTCATTGTGAGATTCTCTTTATTTTGTTCTATTGTGCCATGCTTGTTTGAGTTCATCTTGATGCCCTAATCATCGTTTAAAGAGTGCTATATGATGTTATCTGCTGTTTCTTAACAGAACGTGATGATTTGTCTTTTTCATTGCATTTTGTGTGTGCATCGTATGAGCTTGATGTCTACATGAATTTTGTACTTCATCATGCCATCTTTACAGTGGTGCTTGTATTGTATTTTTGTGATCTATGTGGTTACTAGCACAAGCATGCAAAGTAGCCTCCATGATGTTGCTTATTTCGGTGACTTAGCCATTTCTGCCAAGTCTGTACCTGTATCATTGTGATGCCATGTTAACCTGCTTCTACCATGAGTTCCATGCATAATCTGGAGATGTTCACTCAGGATGTTTTGTTATACATGTTATGCTCTATCCATCTATGCCCTCGGTTGTATTTATAGCCTGTTGTATCTTGTTGCAAACTTGCTCTTAAATTGCTAAATAATGTTGTTGTCAGCCTGTTAACATGAAGTTCAGTTTTGACATGTGTTTTGCTAGTGATCCATGCACCCTATGAACTTGCTCTTGCCACGCTTAGCTTCACATTTATGCCATCTTACTGTTGGATGCCTTCACATGCCATGAAACGCTTTGTGATGACTGATTTGAGCTCGCAAAGATTCCTTCATAATTCTGTTTATGCCATGCTCAGTTTTTCTGCCAAGTATGAATCCCTTTGTGAAACTTTCTACGTTTATATGGGTGCCATCATATCTTTTGTGACTTTTTTGCTCGTGATCAGTAACGGACTTTTGTTTTATGCAACTAGTAGATTCCTGCCATGCCTTTTTTTGCTATGATATATTCCTGTAGCATGTTGTTTTATTGCTCTAAACATTGCAACCTGATGTTATTTCTGTCATGTCCAGTGATTTTCTGCTAAGTCTGTGAATCTGTTATTAATTGCAATCTTGCCATGTCTTTTTGAGCATGTTCTCGTGGTTTCTGCAGATAGCTCAGTGTTCATGTTTTGTAATGCTTTACCTGTACATCATGCTTATGCATTTTTTTCATGTTGTGGTGTTGTAGCATATTTTCATGATGTTTGCAAGATGCCTAGTTGCTGTTTTGGACAGATTGTTGCTATATCTTGTTTGGAGTGTATGTGTTGCACCGTTGCTCCATTTTGAGCATGCTCTATATGAAACTTGCTTAGTTTTGCATGTAGTTTCATATTATCATGTTGCATCCTTGTTTTGAGGTATTTTCTTGATGTTTGGATGCAGTTTGCATCAATGCCACGTTTAACTTGTTTTGCTCATATTTTCTAGGCCGTAGCTCCGAACTAAATGATCTTTGTATGTAACTTGACTAGAATTTCGTGTAGATCATCATGGTGCATCTTAACTTGCTGTTTAACAACTTGAACATAAGTTTTATTCAGATCTGGGCTAATTTCGAAATTTGCATATGGGGATTTCCCGGAATTGTTATAGGTTGTTTCCGGCCTCATTTAAACTTGCTTTGATGTGTTGTTCTTGTATGCATCATCTCTTGCCATGAGTAGCTTCATGTAGCCGTGTCATGCATCATACTTGGTTGAGCATCATGCCTTGTTATGTGTTGTGTGTTTACCTTGTTGTTTGCTTCTTTCCGGTTGTGCTCCTTCTCGTTAGTTCCTGTTTTGTTACGATCGTAAGGATTCGTTTGTCTTCGTGGCTTCATCTTCTTCATGGACTCGTTCTTCTTCCTAGCGGGATTTCAGGCAAGATAATCATCACCTTGGATCTCATTACTATATTGCTATGCTAGTTGCTTCGTTCTATCGCTATGCTACGCCACCTATCACTTGCTCTTCAAGCCTCCCAAATTGCCATGAAACCACCTCTAACCTTTGTCACCCTTCCTAGCAAACCATTGTTTGGCTATGTTACCGCTTTTTGCTCAGCCCCTCTTATAGCGTTGTTAGTTGGAGGTGAAGATGAAGTTTGCTCCATGTTGGATTATGTTTATGTTGGGATATCACAATATCTCTTATTTAATTAATGCATCTATATACTTGGTAAAGGGTGGAAGGCTCGGCCTTATGTCTGGTGTTTTGTTCCACTCTTGCCGCCCTAGTTTCCGTCAAACCAGTGTTATGTTCCTTGATTTTGCGTTCCTAACGCGGTTGGGTGTTATGGGGACCCCTTGACAGTTCGCTTTGAATAAGAGTCCTCCAGCAACGCCCACCTTGGTTTTACCATTTGCCTATCACCTATTTCTTTTCCCTTGGGAGTCACGTTCCCGAGGGTCATCTTTATTTTAACCCCCCCGACCCAGTGCTTCTCTAAGTGTTGGTCCGAACTGAGTAGACTGCGGGGCCCCCTCGTGGAAACTCGAGGTATGGTTTTACTCGTAGGATGTCTCATCCGGTGTTGCCCTGAGAACGAGATATGTGCAGCTCCTATCGGGATTGTCGGCACATCGGGCGGTTTTGCTGGTCTTGTTTTACCATTGTCGAAATGTCTTGTAAACCGGGATTCCGAGACTGATCGGGTCTTCCCGGGAGAAGGAATATCCTTCGTTGACCGTGAGAGCTTATAATGGGCTAAGTTGGGACACCCCTGCAGGGTATAAACTTTCGAGAGCCGTGCCCGCGGTTGTGTGGCAGATGGGAATTTGTTAATGTCCGGTTGTAGAGAACTTGACACTTGACTTAAATAAAATGCATCAACCACGTGTGTAGCCGTGATGGTCTCTTCTTGGCGGAGTCCGGGAAGTGAACATGGTTTCTGGGTTATGTTTGACGTAAGTTGGAGTTTGGGATCACTTCTTGATCATTGCGAGTTTCACGACCGTTCCGTTGCTTCTCTTCTCGCTCTTATTTGCGTATGTTAGCCACCATACATTGCTTAGTCGCTGCTGCAACCTCACCACTTATCCTTTTCCATACCCATTAAGCTTTGCTAGTCTTGATACCCATGGTAATGGGATTGCTGAGTCCTCGTGGCTCACAGATTACTACAACATCAGTTGCAGGTACAGGTTATGCGATGATCATGACGCAAGAGCGATTTTGCTTGTTTTGGAGTTCTTCTTCTGCTTCTTCTTCGATCAGGGGATAGGTTCCAGGTCGGCAGCCTGGGCTAGCAGGGTGGATGTCGTTTGAGCTTCTATTTATATTTCATCCGTAGTCGGATGTTGTTCTCATGTATATTGATGTATTCTTGCGGCATTTGTATGCCTTGTATGTATCCCCATCATTTATGTAATGTTGATGTAATGATATCCACCTTGCAAAAGCGTCTTCAAGATGCGCTTCTATCCTTGGTGGGACCTTCGAGTTCCTTTAGGATAGGGTCGCATCTTGGGCGTGACATTATTGATGATGCTACTTCTGCTATGGATAATGCTTATGATGATGCTAGTACCTTGCTTGATGATGGTGTGCCATGCACTAGGTAATTTTCTTGATGAACAAATTGCTACAGCCAAAGAGAATGAAATTACTGAAACTGATGAAATACCTGGATCTAAAAATCTTGAGACACCTATTAGACCTAGTCCTCCTAGATATGAATTGCCTAAGATACCGGAAGGTTATGTTATGGATTAGGAGATAACTAGAGACTTTCTTGCTTACAATGATATAGATGATCTTAAGAAGTTACTATGCAAACTGAAAGAAAAATCTTTGAATGCTAGAATGAAATGTGATCCTAAGTTTGCTACTTCACCTATCTTTGTTGATGATAAGGATTATGAATTCTCTATCGACCCAGAGTTAATTAGTTTGGTTGAATATGATCCTTTCCATGGTTATGAAACTGAAACTGTTGTGGCACACCTTACCAAGTTGAATGACATAGCCACCCTATTTGCTCATGATGAGAAAATTCGCTACTATTATATTCTCAAACTATTTCTGTTCTCATTAAAGGGTGGTGCTAAGACTTGGTACAATACTCTTGCTCCTGGTTGTGTGTGTAGTCCCCAAGATATGATTTATTACTTCTCTAAAAAATATTTTCCTGCTCATAAGAAACAAGCTGCCTTACAGGAAATATTTAACTTTTTGCAAATTGAAGAAAAGAGTCTCCCACAAGCTTGGGGCAGGCTTCTCCAATTGTTGAATGCTTTGCTTGATCATCCTCTTAAGAAAAATGAAATACTTGATATCTTCTATAATGGACTAACCGATGCTTCTAGGGACTTCCTAGATAGTTGTGCTAGTTGTGTTTTCAGGGAACGAACTGTTGAACAAGATGAAGAATTATTGAATAACATATTGAAAAATTATATGATTGGACTCTTCCTGAACCGCCACCTAAACCTACTCCGAAGAAGAGGGGTATCTTATATCTCAGTCCTGAAGATATGCAAGAGGCAAAGAAGTATGAAGGAAAAAGGTATTAAAGCTGACGATGTCAAAAATGTACCTCCTATTGAAGAAATACATGGGCTTGATACATCACAACCCAAGGTGGTAGAGGTAAAATCTTTAATCAAATTAAATGATAATGACAATCATTATAATATGCATCCTAGTCAACGCCTTTATGAGTTTGATAACTACATTAGAAAACAATATCACTTCAATGCAAATGTTATGAAACAATTGAAATACAATTCTGATATGATTGCTCGTTTGAGTGACTTGTTATTTAGAATCTCAAATGATGTTAGAGGTGTATGAAAACATGCCTCTATGGTTCAAACTCAACTGGAACAAGTTGCTAAATCTCAAAGAGAATTGCTTGATGAAATGCACAATAATGTAAATCACTTTGCTGTTAGAGTAGCAACTACATGTAACGCCCACGATGCGGCTATATCTCTCACGTGTCGAGGCACTACTTAGAGGCATAACCGCATTGTAGGTTTTGTCGCAAGAAGGGTAATCTTCACACAATCCCATGTAATGAACAAGAATGGGATAAAGAGAGTTGGCTTACAATCGCCACTTCACACAATACTTAAATAAATCATACATCATTCAGAGTACACACAAGGTCCGACTACGTAACCAAAATAAAAGAAGACAACCCCAAATGCTAGATCCCCGATCGTCCCAACTGGGCTCCACTACTGATCATCAGGAAACGAAACACAGTAACGACCACGGTCCTCGTCGAACTCCCACTTGAGCTCGGTTGCGTCACCTGCACTGGTGTCGTCGGCACCTGCAACTGTTTTGGTAGAATCTGTGAGTCACGGGGACTCAGCAATCTCACACCCGCGAGATCAAGACTATTTAAGCTTATAGGAAGGATGGGGTAATGAGGTGGAGCTGCAGTAAGCACTAAGCATATATGGTGGCTAACATACGCAAATGAGAGCGAGAAGAGAAGCAATGCATCGGTCGAGAAGCTAGAAGTGATCAAGAAGTGATCAAGAAGTGATCCTGAAACTACTTAGTTCATACATAACCCAGACCGTGTTCACTTCCCGGACTCCGCCGAAAAGAGACCATCACGGCTACACACACGGTTGATGTATTTTTATTAAGTCAAGTGTCAAGTTCTCTAGAACCGGACATTAACAAATTCCCATCTGCCTCATAACCACGGGCACGGCTTTCGAAAGATAATACCCTGCAGGGGTGTCCCAACTTAGCCCATTATAAGCTCTCACGGTCAACGAAGGATATTCCTTCTCCCGGGAAGACCCGATCAGTCTCGGAATCCCGGTTTACAAGACATTTCGACAATGGTAAAACAAGACCAGCAAGACCACCCGCTGTGCCGACAAATCCCGATAGGAGCTGCACATATCTCGTTCTCAGGGCACACCGGATAAGCTAAGCATACAGGTACCAACGTAATCCAAGTTGCCAAGGGACGGTCCCGCACGGTGCTCTAGTTTGGACCAACACTCTGAGGAGCACTGGCCCGGGTGTTAAAAATAAAGATGACCCTCGGGCTCGCGAAAACCCAAGGGAAAAAGGCTTACGTAGCAAATGGTAAAGCCAAGGTTGGGCCTTGTTGGAGGAGTTTTATTCAAGGCGAACTGTCAAGGGGGTCCCATAAATCACCCAACCGCGTAAGGAACGCAAAATCAAGGAACATAACACCGGTATGACGGAAACTAGGGCGGCAAGGGTGGAACAAAACACCAGGCATAAGGCCGAGCCTTCCACCCTTTACCAAATATATAGATGCATTAATTAAATAAGAGATATTGTGATAAGCCAAAATATCCATGTTCCAACATGGAACCAACTTCAACTTCACCTGCAACTAGCAACACTATAAGAAGGGCTGAGCAAAAGCGGTAACTTAGCCAAACAACGGTTTGCTAGGAAAGGTGGGTTAGAGGCTTGACATGGCAATATGGGAGGCATGATATAGCAAGTAGTAGGTAGCACGGCATAGCAATAGAGCGAACAAATAACAAGCAAAGATAGAAGTGATTTCGAGGGTATGGTCATCTTGCCTTAAATCCCGCAAGGAAGAAGAACGAGTCCATGAAGAAGACCAACGGATGAAGTTGAACGAATCCTCACAAACGCGACGTTATCGGAACTAACCCGAAGAGCAACACCGGAAAGAAGCAAACAACATGGTAAACAACCATCACATAAACATCGCATGATGCACAATCAAGTATGATGCATGTCCGGTTTAAAGAGGCATGGCATGGCAAAGTGCAACAAACAACTCTACAAGTTAAGTGGAGCTCAATATGCAACGAGTTGCATATTGGTGAAACACCACATGACTTATTTAGTTCTCTCCCGTTTATGTACTCAACAATATTAAATGTTGGTCAACATGGCAAGAGGTGAGGCATAATTAAACTACACTATCTAAGCAATTCAAATGGGGCTGGAAACAACAAACAACAATTCCAGAAAATCCCCACATGCATATTTTGAATTTACTACTGTTCTGCCCTAAACACAATTTTAATGTTGTTAAACAGAAAAATAAAGTACACCATCTTAAACTAGGCATTTTTCTACCCCATTTACATATAAAGTTTATTAAATTTGGAGCTACGGTTATTTAGTTATGAAATAAATCATTTAAACATGCTATTTATGCAAAATTAAACAAACAACAAGTTAAACATTTTTAACATGGATGAAGGTTGGATCTTATGAAACTAGATGAATTTCTAAGCACTTTTCATATATAAATTATTTACATATGATGCATGATTAATTAGCTATTGGATGCATGAACACTAGAGGTTTTTTGAAAAACAACAGTTTTCTCGAAATTAGAAAAAAAACGTCCTCGCAGGGAAAAAAACATCACGGGCTAGATCTGAGGCAAACTGGGCTGGAGGGGAGCTGCTGGTTGCTCACCATGGGCTAGGCCCAGTCGGTGAGGAGGCCAAGGCAGGCCGCGAAGGGGCGCGCTGGGCCTGGAGGCGCGGCCAACGCTCGGGACTGAACCGGGTGAGCCGCTGCTGCTCTCGTTTCTGAAGAAACAGAAGCGGCAGCAGGAGCATGGCAATGGAGAAGACGACGGCAGGGGGCCCTGGCGACGGGGTCGGCGGGAACCGGACGGAACGGGCGGATCGAGTCGTCCGGCCTCGGTTCCGGGCAACGGCGGCGGCTAACGGAGCTCGGGCGCGGGGCACAGTCATCCATGGCGGCGGCGGTGGTCCTCCTCGAACAGACAGACACAAGCGACAGAGAGGTGAGAGAAGGAGATAGAGCGCAATGCGAAGGGAGAGGGAAGCGGCGGCAGGGCTCACCAGAGCGCATGGGGTGCTGAGGAGGCGACGCGGTGCAGCAGCGATGGAGCAGATCTTGCCGGAGAAGAGGTCGCGGACGGCGGAGCTAGTACCTCAAGAAAAAATGGTGGCGCGGCAGTTTCAGAGAGGAAGAGACATGGGAGAAGAAAAGGGAGACGGGGAGACGGAAGGAAGAGGAGGCATGGGGCAGCCCGGACCTGCTGCTGGTACGGTAGCTCGCCGACGAGGGCTCGGGGCGCAACGGCGTTGGTAAAAGGCAGAGGACCAATGGAGCTGCGGCTTCCTCCTGATCGGAGAGAGAAAAACAGAACGATGAGTGAGGGAAAAGAAAACAGGGGAGAAGGGAGGAAAAGAGGGCGGCGCGGGAACGACGGCGTGACCTGGGCATCTCGTCGTCTCGCACGAACGGGAAGACGGAGACCGGCCAGCTCTGGAGCATCTGTGGGTGCTCGGGACGGAGGTGGGTCTCGGGGGAGGGGCGAGACAACGAGGAGGCAGGCCCTCGGGTGCTCGCGGACGAGGGCGTGGAAGATGGAGCTCGGCTCGGGAAGGGCACGGGAGGAGCTTGCGCCAACGAGCGTCCTGGTGACTGGATGGATTTGTTGGTGGCTGCGAGTGATGGGGATCGAGGAGGGACATGGGGGAGCGCTGGTTGGTGGATTGGATCGGGATGAGATCCCGAGGAACACAGTGGCGGCGGCCGAGAGGGATCGATGGGACATGTCCCTAGATTTTAGGGTTGGACTGTTTAAATAGGTAGGTGGGTTAGAGGGTGACCCTCCGATTAGATCGGACGGTCGAGAAAAATAGGCTAGGGAATCAAATAAGAAAACGGAGATGTTTTATAGATGTTAGGAGATGATCCGGACCCATCGGTAACACAATCCGGGTTGGGTTCGGGGAAGTTTCGGACACGCACACGAGGGGTCAGTGCACTGTGCAGAAAGGGCCAAACGGCCGGACAACAAAAGAACGGCTGGACTGAGAAAGGTCAACGGAGGCGATGAAGAAGCGGCAACTACGAACGGACCACGAGTTTTATGAAAACATGCGGATGCAATGCGGATGATGCGATGATGAATGCAACAAACAACTAAATCACACAACAACAACGAAAAAACAAGGAAGGCGTCTGGAGCGTCGGTCTTGGGGCGTTACACTACATGAGGTAAAATGACTCAGGAACCACTTTATCCTGAGGGACACCCAAAACGAATCAACAAGGTGCACCTAGTTCTTCTAAAAGAAAAAGAAAAATGATAGGACTTTGCATACCTCTAGTTAACCTGAGATAGGAAAACCTCCTGAAGCTAATAATGATATTTCTATTTCTGATGCTAAAACTCAATCTGGTAATGAACACTCACCTGGTGATAATGAAAAAGATAATGATGAGGTTCATGAAGACACTCAAACAAATAATAAGGAACCAGATAATGATGTTGAAATAGAACCAGTTGTTGATCTTGATAACCCACAACCCAAGAATAAAAGATACGACAAAAGAGACTTTGTTGCTAGGAAATATGGTAAGGAAAGAGAACCATGGGTTCAAAAGCCTATGCCCTTTCCACCTAAATCAACTAAGAAGAAAGATGGTGAAGAATTTGAACGCTTTGTTGAAATGATTAGGCCAATCTTTTATCATACCCGCTTGACTGATATTTTAAAGATGGCCCCCTATGCAAAGGACATGAAGGACATCATAACCAATAAGAGAAAAATACCAGAAGTTGAAATATCCAGAATGCTTGCTAATTATTCTTTTAAGGATGGAGTACCTAAAAAACTTGGAGATCCGGGGATACCAACTATACCGTGCTCCATCAAAAGAAAATATGTGAAAACTGCTTTGTGTGATGTAGGAGCTGGTGTTAGTGTTATGCCTTTCTCTTTATATAGAAGACTTGATTTGAATAAACTCACACCTACTAAGATATCTTTGCAAATGGCTGACAAATCAACTGTCATACCTATCGGTATTTGTGAGGATGTGCCTGTTGTTGTTGCAAATGTTACTATCTTAACAGACTTTGTTATACTTGAGATGCCCGAGGAAGACAACATGTCGATTATCCTTGGTAGACCCTTTTTGAATACTGCAGGGGCTGTTATTGATTGCAATAAAAGCAGGGTCACTTTTCATATCAATGGTAATGAGCATACGGTGCACTTTCCGAAGAAACAATTTCAAGTGAATGGTATAAATGTTACTGAAAAATCTCTGACACTCACTATTGGAAGTTTTCAAATACCTCTGCCTACTGCCAAAAATAAATATGATATACTTATTGTTGAGGACATGCATATCCCCGTTGAGGTAACTTAGTGTTTTACGAAAGTTCTTCGGTTTCATGCTAATCGAAGGTGGTTGTTAATAAGACTTGATAAATCTTATAATGGATCTCTTTTGGGAGGTATGAAGTCGATGAATCTAGTAGGCACAACTTTCTGTCCTTACCTTTTATTTTCTGTTTTTCTTAGTAAATAAAATAAAATGCCATGTTTATCTTGTTTTCTGGATTTTTCGTGGAAATAAAAAAATGACCCAAAATAAAAGTTCTCAGAATGTCCTGAAAATTTTATATGATTTTTTTCTGAACATTTAAGAATTTTGGTGCAAATAACATCAGAGGAGGGTGCACCATGCGGGCACAACCCACCTGGGCACGCCAGCAACCTCAGGCACGCCCTGGTGGGTTGTGGAGTAAGGATGGCAATTTTACCCATGGGTATGGGTACCCGCGGATACCGTGCCCGCATGGGTAGGGTATGGGCACAATTCTATACCCACGGGTAGTACCATACCATACTCGTTAAGTCATGGGTAGGGCACGGGTATAGCCTTTTACCCATGGATATACCCATACCCTACCCATTTATACTAACATGTGAACCTTACCCGTGATTTAGCAAGTGTACCTATGTTAAAGTTGTGTTGTGAGCTTGTTAAGCTATGTTAAAATTGTCATCAATGTTTTATTAGAATTGAAATAATTGTCATGTACTCATCTATCTATAATTGAGTCGAGATCAATATTTTTTGTCAAATGTGCTATAGATGAATGTAAAATTGCGAATAACATGTGTACTATTGGATCTACCCGTTGGGTACCCAATGGGTATGGGTAAGGGTAAAGTTTCGTACCCATGGGTACGGGTATGGGTAGAATTTTAAACCCATTAACTACATGGGTATGGGTATGGTATTGCTCTACCCGTCCCATACCCTACCCATTGCCATCCTTTTGTGGTCCCCACGTGGGCTCCCTCACTTATCTCTTTAGCCCATGTCATCACCTACCTCCAGAAAAAATTCACCATTGTTCTCTCTCTCTCTCTCGTGTTCTTGCTCCCAAATCCACGGATTTTGATCGCTTTGCTCAAAGCTCCGTTTCTGAAACTGTTTTGGGGGGATTGCTACTTGGTATGTGACTCCTCCATTGGTCCAATTAGTTTTTGCTTTAGTGGTTTATATTTTGAATAATTAACTACTCTTGGTGTTGTTGTAGATGACCTTGCATGTTGAATTCTTAGAGTTCTAAGTAGTTTGAATGCTCAATATGGCCTCTATGCATGCTTATGAGTAGTTGCTATCAATCTTGTGAAGTTTGGTTGAGAAAAATTTTGTGGACTAAAAATTTCAGAATTTTGTTCATAGGAATAAGATGAGTTTCTTTAGGAAGTTTGCTTCCAAGAAGAACTCCAAGAGAGTTGTGGGTGAATCATCGGATAGTGACCTCCAAACTCGGAGAATGGTGGAAGTGCGGTCATGCGAATGGCTAGATAACCCCTTCATGGATGGAGCCAGAATCCGTCAAGAGTTCGCACAATTTGCTGCCAATGCTGGCCTCACCGACTTCATCGCAGCTGAGTGAACAATATCATCTCCTTACAAATTCCTTTGTGCAAAGTTTATATTTCATAAGTAGGAATAACCCCCCAGAGGTGCGATTTAATTTATATGTCGAACCCCGTCAGATACCACTTACTGAATTTTGTGATATATGCTTGATCCCTTCTGACGGGGAAATAAGAGAGCCTAGGCCTGTAGAGTTCGAGGCTTTTATCGCACTCTGTCAGTGGGAGATGAGAGAGGGGTGTCGAGTGTCACCGCCACTAGCTTGCAGTTTCCTTTAGTGCATTATTTTACTCTATTCATTGCGAAAGTGTTTACTTGCTAGAGAGAAGGTTGGCACACTCAGTGCCCCCGATTTCGCTGTCTTGCACTGTGCACTTTACGGCAATAACTGTCGGATCACAGGTTCCGGCAAAACCCTCAAGGTTCGAACACTGGGGTGCGCACGAAGATTTCCTCCCTACCGATCCACGTCCTAACTGTCTAACATCTCAAGAACGAACTCACAACACAAGCGACACAAGATTTATACTGGTTTGGGCCACCATTGTGGTGTAATACCCTCCTCTAGTGTGGTGGTGGTGGATTGCCTCTTGGGCTGAGGATGAACAGTACAAGGGGAAGAACAGCCTCCTGAGGTTGAGGTGTTCTTATGTTTGGCGAACTTGTGTGGCTGAGGATTCGATGCCTCCTACTATGGTGGCTAGCCCTATTTATAGAGGCCCTGGTCCTCTCCCCAAATATTGAGCGGGAAGGGAGCCAACAACGGCGAATTCGAAAGGGGACAGCTAGTACAGCTTATCCTGACAAAAGTAGTCTTCGCCTGCAAAAGGCTCTGGTGGTGACGCCGCCTTGGGCTCCATGGTGACCTCCGTCTTGTCGTCCTGCTGGTCTTGGTCTCGTTGCACCGATATGGAAACCTTTGCTTGATGCCTCGGTACTCCGCGCCTGCGCTTGCCTCCTTAGCACCAAAGAGGAAACAAGGACGCTGCACGCGCTGGCGCCCGCCTGGTCTCGATCGTCATGGCTCACGTCACGAGAACCTCGTGAGGTTTGCCTTGCCTTTGTCTCTCCGCTCCTCGCGAGCCTGCCTGGCGAGGCCACTCCTGAGGTCTTGCGTCGTCCGCCTCGCGAGGCTTGGCCCCTCGCGAGGGTCTTGAATGCCTTGTTGGTGAGGGTGGGCCATACAGGCCTGCTAGCACAGCCACTCCATGGGCCGCAGGCAGGCAAGTCTGGGGATCCCCATTCCCAGAACGCCGACAGTAGCCCCCAGGCCCAAGGGGCGCTCGGGCTTGGCTTCGAGGCGAAGCCAAAGGTCAAGCGCGGAGCGCCGCGGGCCCCAAAAGCCTGCGGCCTTGGTCGACGCATGGCGTTTGATTGGACGTGGGCGTCTCCGCTTCCCCACGCTGCCTCGGCAACTGCCCGACTTGACAAGTCCCTGCGATATGCAAGGAAAACCATCATTACCTGTGATCATGGGGGGCACCGGTTGGCCTTCTCCTGCTATAAATGAGGAGGGGGCAGAGCCCCCGTCGCCCATTTCTTCCCATTCCGCTTGCTTCTTCTTCTGCTCCACCACCGACTCCAATGGCGCCGTCGAAGAGGTTCTCCACCTCAGAGAAGGGAAAGGCCCCTCGCGAGGGGCCCGGCTCCCCCGCGCCCAAGCATGGGCGCGACCGTCCCCGTAAGCACATCGCGACCCCCGCCACGGCCCCTCGCTCCCGGGGTGGCGCCGCTGCGCGTGGCAGGGGACACTCCGGTCGCGGCAGCCCCGTTGACGAAGGAAGACGTGCCGTGGTTGCGCGGCCTCCCCGGCCGCGCTTCCACTCGGCAGAGGTGCTGCCGGAGTTCGTCATCTGGTGGGAGAACCCGGCCGGCAACTGGCTTCAACTCCCGCTCTTCTTCGTTGATGAGCTGCCGGCCTCTGGTCCAGGCGGGCTCTGGCTGCAGGCGGACGGTTGCTGCAGCAGGGCTTCTTGGGTTGTGGTCGAGGTCTCCGCCGCGGGCAACATAGCCCTGGCTCGCGGCTGGCAGACGTTCGCCCGGGCGCACGGCCTGGGCAGGCGGTGCACCCTCCATTTCAAGTATGATGGTGACGCGACCCTCTACGTGAGGGTGTTTGGAGAAGATGGTCGCCGCACCGGGTGCTGCCCCGAGGTGAACAATGGCGAGGAGGTGCTCGGCCTTGGCGATGGTCGGGACGAGGAAGAGGGCGAACCCGCCCTTGGTGTCGACCACATCTCGTCCAGCTATGGTGGCTCTTCCCTCGGCGACAGCTCCAGCAGTGGTGGCTACGACCAGCCGCCGCGCCCGCTTCGAAGGTGGCAGCGGGTCGACTCATCGTCGTGCCTCCGTGAAGCGTGAGGAGGGGTCCGGCTGAGCTCAGGGTGAAGCCTAGGGCCTGCCCCCGTGGACCGCTGTAGAGGCAGGCGCTGCTTTTGTTTTTTTCTTCCTTTCCTTCCTGCATCAGAAAAGAAACCAGTATGGGCCTCGGGGGCCATGTATCGAACTATGATTTCCCAATCGTTTTGCTATGTTTGTTGTTTCCGTGTTGTGCCGTTATTTTTGTGTAGAGGTGACTTAGCTTGGAACGCTTGGGGTAGCCTCCTTCTCGCGAGGGACTTGCTTCCTGGTGCCTGTCGAGGCCTTCCTTGACTCAATGGTCGTTTTAGGAACTGCAAAAATTTCGTTAGGAGGCTCGCCCGGAGGCTTATCATTCACCCGAGCCTTGACCCAGCGCTTCGTATCGCGATACCCGAGGGGCACGGATTAGGAGAGGTGCACCTGCTTGCTGGCTCGAACGAGAGTGCCTCGCGAAGAAACAGACGAAGGGCCTTGCGAAAAACAGACGAACGACAGAGGAAAGGAAAAAAGGCTCGCGAGGGCACCTGCCTAGCCCCCTCGTGAGGTACGCGAGAGAGAGGAAACAGGTTAAACTGTAACCAGAAACAGCAGCAAAAAGCGACGGAACCAAACCAGCAAGGAACTCCAGAAGAAAACTTTCAATTAAAAGGAGGCGGGCCAACTACAGAAAGCAAATGAAAAGCTGCGTCCGGCACCTAGTCTAGTCTTCAAGTCTTCTCACCAGCGCGGAGCTAAGTGCTGCCACTAAGACGTGGGAGGGAGCCCCCGAGGCCCTAGGGCGGCACTCCTGAGACTCCGGGGCGTGTATAGCCCCACTCATTATTACGTGAGAGTTTCACGGGCGGCAATTCTTCACAGGCACTGGGCCTTTCTTCACAGGCACTGGGCCTTGCTTCATGGGTAGAACTTCCGGAGGTGCTGGATGTTCCAGCCGTTCTGGATGGGCACCCCGTCCTGTGTCTCCAGGCGCGCAGCGCCAGGCCTGGAGATATGGACAACCTTGAACGGGCCCTCCCACATGGGTGAGAGCTTATGTAGCCCTTCCCTGGAGAGAACCCGCCTCAGGACGAGGTCACCCGTCTCGAGCGTCCTGGAGCGGATGTTGCGGCAGTGGTATCGCCGCAGCGCCTGCTGGTACCTTGCCGCCCTCAGTGCAGCTTCGCAGCGACGTTCCTCCCCCAGCACGAGGTCCATCCCCCGTGTGGCGTCCTGCTGCGTTTCATCAAATGCTAGGACCCGTGCGGAGCGATGCTTGACTTTGTGAGGGAGGACCGCTTCGGCTCCGTAGACAAGGAAGAACGGGGTCTCGCCCGTCGGCTTGGTGGCGGTGGTGCGGATGGACCACACCATGGACTGGAGCTTGTCGTGCTAGCCCCTGCCGCGGGCCTCGAGCTTTTTCTTGAAGGTCCTGGTCTTAAGGCCCCTCAGGACCTCTGCGTTGGCGCGTTCGGCCTGACCATTGCTCCTGGGGTGCGCCACCGAAGCGTAGCAGATCTGCGTTCCAAGGTTAGCACAGTATGTTTTGAAGAGGTTACTAGTGAACTGCGAGCCATTGTCGGTGATGATGCGGTTGGGACCCCGAAACGGCTCACGAGGCCCTTGATGAACTTGACCGCAGAACCAGCTGGGATGGTGCGGACGGCTTCCACTTCTGCCCACTTGGTGAACTTGCCGATGGCGACATAGAGGTAGCGATAGCCTCCTGGCGCTCGAGGAAATGGGCCCAAGATATCTAGCCCCCAGACCGCGAACGGCCATGTGAGTGGGATAGTCTGGAGGCCCTGAGCTGGCTGATGAATCTGCTTGGCGTGGAACTGGCAGGCTTCACAGGACGTCACCAACTCGGCTGCATCGCTGAGCGCCGTGGGCCAGTAGAATCCGCTGCGGAATACCTTGCCGACGAGGGTCCGTGATGACGAGTGGTGCCCGTAGTCCCCACCGTGTATGTCAGACAGCAACTCCTTCCCCTGGTCTCTGGAAATGCAACCCAGTGAAACATCGTTCGGTCGCTTCCTGTACAACTCACCGTCCCGGGTGCAGTATGCCGTGGCCAGCCGGGCCACGCGCTCCGCGTCCTCCTCCTTCTACGGGGGCGTCCCTTGCATCAGGTATTCCTTGAATTCCTTGGTCCAGCATCCTTCCTGGGGCTCGAGCGCCAAGAGTAGGCGCGCTCCCAAAGTCGGGCCACAGGCTGGGGCTCCAGTGGCAGGCGGCTGCGGGAGCTCCTCCCGAGGCTGAGCTGTCCTTGAAAGTGGTGGCGTTGCTGACAGCTTGAAGAGCCGCTCCTCGAAGACGCCAGGCTCCTGGGGCTGCCGCTTGGACGCCCTCTTGGCGATGTCGTCAGCTTCCTTGTTGGTGCCACGAGGCACGTGCTGAAACTCTAGGCCCAGGAACTGCTTCTCCATCTTGCGCACTTCTGCGAGGTATGCCTCCATGTGCTCGTCCTTCGGCTCGTATACTTTGTTGGAGAAGTTGACGAGAAGCTGCGAGTCACCCCTGATGGTGAGGCGCTTCACTCCCAGGGCAGCCGCAGCTTTCAGGCCGGCTATCAGGCCTTCGTATTTTGCGATGTTGTTGGAGACCTTCTCGCCCTGCTAAAAGCAGACCTGTACAACGTAGTAGAGCTTGTCTTGAGTGGGTGAGACGAGTACTGCTCCAGCCCCCACGCCCTGGTGCACAAAGGCCCCATCGAAATACATGACCCAACCGTCGGGCGCCTCACTTCCTTGTGAGGTAGACCGGTCCTCACCTACTCCACGCGTCGGGGCATCCATCCATTCCGCCACAAAATCAGCGAGTGCGGCTCCCTTGATGACCCTGGTAGTACTGAACTCCAACTGGAATGCCTGCAGCTCGATGTTCCACTCAGCGACCCTTCCAGCTGAGTTGGGGCTCCTGAGCACTCTCTCCAATGGGTAGGCCGAGACGACCTTGATGGGGTGGCCCTGGAAGTAGTGCTGCAACTTTCGTGAGGCCACCAAGAGCGCGAGCAAAAGCTTCTGGGGCATGGGGTAGCGCGCCCTTGCGTCCCGCAACACCGTGCTGACGAAATACACTGGGTGCTCGATGAGGGCTGGCGCGTTGGTGAGGCTAGCGTCTTGTGGAAGCTGAGATGTCTCCTAAGGTGATGGAACCTCCGACGCTTGTTCGCTTGTCAGGACCTTGGCGGCGGCGTCCTGCCGAGCTTGGTCCCCTGTTGATGCCGCTACGGCTCTTGCTGCGCCTTCCTGACCTTGCGTCACCCCGGTTGTAGCTTGGCAAGACGCGCCTTTGGCTTGGTGCTCTTCCCGAACCGCCACCAGTGCTGCGCTGGCGGAGTATGGAGTGGCGGCAAGGTAGAGTACTAGGGGCTCGAGAGGTCGCGGTGCCACCATTACTAGAGGGCTGGTCAGGTATCTCTTGAGGGCTTGAAAAGCTCGGTCAGCCTCCGGGGTCCATTCGAACGGGCCCTTCTTCTTCATCAGCTTAAAGAAAGGGAGGGCGCGCTCTCCCAACTTGGAGATGAAGCGTCCCAGTGCAGTCACCCGTCCAGCCAGCTTCTGCATTTCCTTGAGGGTCTGAGGTGGGCTCATGTCTTCGATGGCCTTGATCTTTTCTGGGTTTGCCTCGATCCCTCTGTGGGATTCGAGGAAACCCAGCAGCTTGCCGGAAGGGACACCAAACACGCACTTCTCCGGGTTAAGTCGCAAGTTCACCTGGCGTAGACTCGCGAAGGTCTCCTCAAGATCCTCGATCAAGGTTCTCACCTCCCGAGATTTTACCACAATGTCGTCGACGTAGGCCTCCGTGTTCCTCCCGAGCTGTCGCCCTAAGGTGATGTGCATCGGCCGCTGAAAAGTCGCGCCCGCATTACGCAGTCCGAAAGGCATGTAAGTGTAGTAGTACACCCCGCATGGGGTCAAGAAGGCTGTCTTCCCTACATCTTCTACCGCCATCTTGATCTGGTGGTACTCTGAGAATGCATCCAGGAAGCACAGCAGGTCGCACACGGCGGTGGAGTCGACGATCTTGGTCGATGCGTGGGAGCGGGAACGGATCTTGGGGCAAGCCTTGTTGAGGTTGGTGAAGTCGACGCACATTCGCTCCTTCCCACCTTTCTTCGGCACCATGACGGGGTTCGCCAGCCATTCGGGGTACCGAACCTCGCGAATGGTACCCGCCGCCTCCAACTTGCAGGTCTCTTGGACGATGAAGGCCTGCTTCTCCGTGGACTGCCGTCTCGCCCGCTGCTTCAACGGTCGCACATTGGGGCACACACTCAAGTGGTGTTGAATCACTTCTCTCGGGACCCCCACCAGATGCTTGGGCTCCCATGCGAATATTTCCTTGTTTGTGCGCAAGAACTTCACCAACGCTTCCTCTTAGCCTAGGTCGAGGTCGGCACCTATGGTGAAGGCGGCTCCCGAGGACCCGTCTTCGTCGACCGGCACCTACTTGGTTTCCGCCTTGTCTTGGGTGAACAACTGCTTCTTCTTGGTTGGTGCGGCCTCCTTGGCCTCGGGGGCGCCCGCGCCGACGGGCTGCGCCGCCGCGGCGGTCGTGAAGGCGAGTTTGAGCGCTGTCACAGCCCCCTTGGTGTCCCCCTTGATAGTGAGGACACCTTTGCTTCCAGGCATCTTCATGAGGTTGTATGCCGGGTGGGTTGCTGCCATGAACTTGGCCAGAGCCGGGAACCCGAGGATGGCGTTGTACGGGAGGCCGATGCGGGCGATGTCGAAGTCGACCAGCTCGGTGCGGTAGTTGTCGCGCGTGCCGAAGGTGACGGGGAGGCGGATCTGCCCCAGGGAGTGGGCGGTGCCGCCTCCAACTCCTGAGAAAGGCTTGCGCAGGCTGAGCCGCTCGAGCGGTACGTGAAGAAGGCTAAAGGCCTCCACGGAGAGCACGTTGAGGCCCGCGCCGCCGTCGATGAGGGTCTTGGTGACGGCCACGTTGCAGATGGTGGGCGCGCAGAGCATCGGGAGCATACCCGAGCCGGCGGTGGTGACGGGGTGGTCTTCTGAGTCGAAGGTAAGGTCAGCCTCGGGCGCAGCCCAGCCTGGCGGAGCCCCCGAGCGCTTGGAAGCGGCGCCGATCTGGCGAAGGAATGGCTTGACATGGCGATCTGAAGGCGGTGCTTGAGAGCCGCCTAGTAGGGCTGCGACCACGTGGTGCGCCGGCGCTGCGTAGCACGCAGTGAAGAGGTCGCGCAGCTCCTCCCAAGATGCCACTATGGATCTAGGAAGGTTGAGCAACCAGGCGCGCGGCGCGCCGGTGAGGGCCATGGGAAACCAGTTGGCCGTGACCTTGTCGTCGCACCCGGCCTCGAGGACGGCCTCCTCGTATGCCAGCAGGAAAGCTGACGGTCCGCCGCGATGTCGTAGCGTGGCGGCATCTCCGGCTTGAACTTGGGTGGCCACTGCACCTGCCGCAAGGCGGGGGCCAGGGCTCGGAGCCCCCTGGCCCCGTCGTCAGCGCCGGCCGTCGGAGACGGTAGCGGTGCGCCTGCCATGCGGGCGGAGCGCGGTGGCGGCAAAGCGCAGATTGGCAGAGGGAGGCTACAACGCACCCCTACCTGGCGCGCCAAATGTCGGATCACGGGTTCCGGCAAAACCCTCAAGGTTCGAACACTGGGGTGCGCACGAAGATTTCCTCCCTACCGATCCACGTCCTAACTGGCTAAGATCTCAAGAACGAACTCACAACACAAGGGACACAAGATTTATATTGGTTCGGGCCACCGTTTGAGCCTCCTGAGGTTGAGGTGTTCTTGTGTTTGGAGAACTTGTGTGGCTGAGGATTCGATGCCTCCTACTGTGGTGGCTAGCCCTATTTATAGAGGCCCTGGTCCTCTCCCCAAATATTGAGCGGGAAGGGAGCCAACAACGGCCAATTCAAAAGGGGACAGCTAGTACAGCTTACCCTGACAAAAGTAGTCTTCGCCTGCAAAAGGCTCTGGTGGTGACGCCGCCTTGGGCTCCATGGTGACCTCCATCTTGCCGTCCTGCTGGTCTTGGTCTCGTTGCACCGATATGGAAACCTTTGCTTGATGCCCCGGTACTCCGCGCCTGCGCTTGCCTCCTTAGCACCAAAGAGGAAACAAGGACGCTGCGCGCGCTGGCGCCCGCCTGGTCTCGATCGTCATGGCTCATGTCACGAGAACCTCGCGAGGTTTGCCTTGCCTTGATCTCTTCGCTCCTCGCGAGCCTGCCTGGCGAGGACGCTCCTGAGGAGGTCTTGCGTCGTCCGCCTCGCGAGGGTCTTGAATGCCTTGTTGGTGAAGGTGGGCCATACAGGCCTGCTAGCACAGCCACGCCGCGGACCGCGGGCAGGCAAGTCTGGGGACCCCCATTCCCAGAACGCCGACAATAACACTTACAGCTTAGGAGTTATTGTGGCACGTCGCCTTCACCTTAACTGATCCAAGGGTAAAATTCATGGCGGTATTTATGTGACTCGTTTAGCGAGCCATTTTAACATTCAGATTCGCTAGCATGATTACCATTTAACCAAGGTTTATTTAGATCGCCATGTTATGGCAGCTCATCAATTTATTGATGGCGAGAACACTGTTATTCCAATTCCTTACAACCTGGTTTTCAGTGAGGATACCCGTGATATTGTCCCGTTGCCTGCACCTGCTTTGTTTGCTTCTATTGCCAGGGGTAGATACAGGATCATGCCAGAATACATCGCCACCTACCGGAACAATCAGGCAGCGACTGAGGAGGAGCCTCAGGAGTGGGATGCTTAGGTACCCGCTCCACAACACTTCAACATAGGACCTGATGGCTACTATGAGTGGTGATTACCAAGTTAGGCTAAAAGCCTAAGCTTGGGGGAGTACGTATTTCCATCGACATTACATTCATGTTCACACATTTCATTCCAGTTTTCGGTGTCCACACTTTTTCATTGTACTATCCATGCTAGATTTATTTTCTCGCTTTCTTCTTGTGTGTTTGAGAAACTTTGAGAAAATCCAAAAATATTTCCTACTTCTTTACGGTCTTTCTTTTTAGTTTAATTAGTTGTAGTATTAAAAGAAAACCCAAAAATATTTATCGATTCTTCTTCTTGCTTATTGGGAGCTTTCCCGTGTAAATAGTTTTTCTCGTTTTTAATTTTTTTCCTTCTTTAATTTGCTTTCTTCTAGAAAAACTAAAACTCCAAAAATATTTCAGTGCGTTTCTCTGAATTTTTTTTCCGTTTGTTGAGTCATACCAAGGAGAAGACCACGATGAAAATGTTGAGTGGCTCTCATATGCACTATCGGTTATCTAACGAGGAGCCCAAATTACCTTGTCTTCTCCTTTGAATAAAATGTTTGCAGACTCCAGCTTAGTCCACGGCACTCTTGCAGTATTATTATTTTCAAATCGTTCGGTCGTGCAAGTTAAAGGCAATAATGACGACATTTGGTGAACTGGCTGTGGCATAGAGAAACGGGTATGAACTCAACTTTTTCTGTTTTTGTAAATATGTTTAACCTAGTATCCATGATTCAGCATATTATGATCTAACATGTTTGCAATGACAATTAGATATTATAGTTTCTCATGCCATGCTCAAGTAGCTAGGAGTGGATAATGATTTATCTTGGATGTCAACTTTGCGTTAAAATGATTGTGATGTAGTATGATGCTATGGTATCCTCCTCTGAATGTTCGAGTGGCTTGACTTGGCACATGTTCATGCATGTAGTTGAATCAAAACAACATAGCCTCTATGATATTTATGTTCATGGTGTTCATATCCTACTCATGCTAGTATCCAATGTTCATTATGCATAATGCATGTTCATGACCGTTTTCGCTCTCTAGTTGGCCGCTTCCCAACCTATTTGCTAGCCTTCACCTGTACTAAGCGGAAATACTGCTTGTGCATCAAAATCCTAAAATCCAAGTTATTACAGATGAGTCCACCATACCTACCTATATGCGGTATTACCATGCCGTTCTAACTAAATTTGCATGTGTCACCTTGTCGTCCTCGGGCATCTCAAGTATAACAAAGTCAGTCAAAATAGTAACATTAGCAACAACAACGGGCACATCCTCACAGATACCAATAGGTATGGCAGTTGATTTGTCAGCCATTCGCAAAGATATTTCAGTAGGTTTGAGTTTATTCAAATCAAGTCTTTTATATAAAGAGAAAGGCATAACACTAACACCAGCTCCTAAATCACACAAAGCAGTTTTCACATAATTCTTTTTGATAGAGCAAGGTATAGGTTGTATTCCCGGATCTCCAAGTTTTTTAGGCACTCCATCTTTAAAAGTATAATTACCAAGCATAGTGGAGATTTCAGGTTCTGGTATTTTTCTCTTATTTGTGATGGCGTCTTTCATATACTTTGCATAAGGAGGCATTTTCAAGATATCAGTCAAGCGAGTACACAAAAAGACTGGCCTCGGCATTTCAGCAAAGCGTTCAAATTCTTCATCATCTTTCTTTTTGGTTGACTTTGGTGGAGAAGGCATAGGTTTTGAACCCACGGTTCTCTTTCTTTACCGTGTTTTCTAGCAATGAAGTCTTTTTTGTCATATCTTTTATTTTTAGGTTCTGGATTATCAAGATCAACTGGTGGTTCTATCTCAACATCATTATCTGGTTCTTTTTCATTGTTTGGTTGAGAGTCTTCATGAACCTCATCATTATCTTTTTCATTATCACTAGGTGAGTGTTCATTACCAGACTGAGTTTCAGCATCAGAGATAGAAGTTTCATTATCATTATCAGGAGGTTTTTCTATTTCAGGTTCACTAGAAGTATGCAAAGTCCTATCATTTTTCTTTTTCTTTTTCTTTTTAGAAGTACTAGGTGCATCAGTGTTAACTCTTTGTGAATCTTGTTCAATTCTTTTAGGGTGTCCCTCGGGATAAAGTGGTTCCTGAGTCATTTTACCCCCTCTAGTTGCAACTCTAACAGTAAAGTCATGCATATTATGATTCATTTCATTAAGCAATTCTCTTTGAGATTTAGCAACTTGTTCTAACTGAGTTTGAACCATAGAAGCATGCTTTCCAACACCTCTAACATCATTTGAGATTCTAAATAACAAGTCACTCAAGCGATCAATCATATCAGAATTATATTCTAACTGTTTCATAACATTTGCATTTGTCGGTGGAAACGACACCTATGGGACCACGGGGAATCCCTTCTACGGTCAGTGGGCGCGGGGCTGTGGAAAGAGCGGGTTTAAGAGATCAACGCGGGAAATTTATCCAGGTTCGGACCGCAAGTGATGCGTAATACCCTACTCATGCTAGCTTGTGTTTATCTGATGTTCTTGGACTAGCTACAAAGCATGCAGGGTCCAAAAAGTCTGAATCCTCTCTCAGTACGCCGCGGGCCTCCTTTTATAGTCAAAGGGGCTGCCACAATGGCACACAGGAGGTGGAAAGTTGTATAGTAGTCGAGTTTATCTCTGGCACCATGGGACAAAACGCATTAAATGCGCTACTTAGATGTCCTCTTACTTTATCGGGGACGGCAACGAGGCCCGTCCCGTCCGTCGCTGCTTCGCCTTGCTCCGACACGCGTCCAGGCCAACGAGGCATGTAGCGCAATGTAGGCTGGCAGGCTGCTGAGATGGTGTGGTGGCAGGGTCTTCACAAAGACCTGCATGCCACCACGTAGGTGCTTGACTAGTTGGCTTAGGAGCCACGTACTGCCACGTGGGTACCTGATTAGTTGGTGGGTCGGACGCTGAGCTGGGGCGGTCATGCTAATATTCCCGACAAGGGTCTTGGCGGGGCCTTGTGGGCGCCCTCGGCAAGAGTCTTGCCGGGGCCTTGTGGGTATCTTCGGCAGGAGCCTTGCCGGGGCCTCGTGGGCATCCTCGGCAAGGAGCCTCGCTGTTGTCTTATTTTCTGGTTCCTATCTAGGCCTCGTAGGCCCTTTGTCTTCACAAAGATCTTCATGCACCATGGAGGCGCCTCCCGAGCCTTGGTTCCAATGTGGTTGATGGCGTCGGAACTTTTAGACTCAAGGGTGGCGGTCCTGTTGGTGTTGGGCAAGTTGCCCCGGCAAGGCTCTTGCTGGGGCCGTGAAGGCCGCCCCGGCAAGGGCCTTGCCGGGGGAGTTTCACCTCACCCCTCTGCTCTTCATGCTTCTGGTCTTGAGCATGGCTCTGGTAGTCTTGTGTCTTTGCTTCCTCTTCTGTCCCGCCAAGCGCGGCCGTGGGCGTGTGGCTGCGACTGCCCGCGCACAAGTAAAGGGGCACAAAAAGGACCCCTACTTTTGTACACCAACAGGAGCCCCCGGGCCTAGGCCACATATAAGCACGAAGCGTTATTGGGCCAGGCCCAGAATGGTGCACGGGTATGCATGGCAGAGTTTTACCGCAATAATTCCCTCGCCAGTTGCGCTTCCCCACGATCTGCGTTGAATGCGTGACGTGGGGGTCGTGCGTGGGGCGGTTGCAGCACGCCTGCGTCACATCATGGGAAATGGTAAAGAGGCGGCCCGCGCCTTCCCCATAAAAAGGAGAGACCGCAGGCGCGCTGCTCATTTACCCCTTTTGCCTTCTCCAATCTCGGAACCGCCGCTCCCTTCTTCCTCCTCAAGCTCTTGCCTTTGCTCGCCGCCGCCGCGCCCTCACTGCCCTTAATCCTACATCCCCTCTCACTCGCCATGGCGCCCAAGACAGGCAAAGGCAAAGGGATGGCCAAGGAAGTCGGGGAGAAAGAGGCGCCGGAGAGCGAGTTGGCGGTGATTGATACGTCTCCAACGTATCTATAATTTTTTATTGTTCCATGCTATTATATATTCTGTTTTGGATGTTTAATGGGCTTTATTATACACTTTTATATTATTTTTGGGACTAACCTATTAACCGGAGGCCCAGCCCAAATTGTTGTTTTTTTGCCTATTTCAGTGTTTCACAGAAAAAGAATATCAAACGGAGTCCAAACGGAATGAAACCTTTGGGAATGTGATTTTTGGAACAAACGTTATCCAGAGGACTTGGAGTGGACGTCAAGCAACAGACGAGGAAGCCACGAGGTAGCGGGGGCGCCCACCCCCACCAGGCGCGCCCTCCACCCTCGTGGGCCCCTCGTTGCTCCACCGACGTACTTCTTCCTCCTATATATACCCATATACCCTGGAAACATCATATACGGAGCCAAAACCCTATTTCCACCGCCGCAACCTTCTGTACCCGTGAGATCCCATCTTGGGGCCTTTTCCGGCGCTCCGCCGGAGGGGGCATTGATCACGGAGGGCTTCTACATCAACACCATAGCCTCTCCGATGATGTGTGAGTAGTTTATCTCAGACCTTCGGGTCCATAGTTATTAGCTAGATGGCTTCTTCTCTCTCTTTGGATCTCAATACAAAGTTCTCCTCGATCTTCTTGGAGATCTATTTGATGTAATCTTCTTTTGTGGTGTGTTTGTCGAGATCCGATGAATTGCGGGTTTATGATCAAGTTTATCTATGAACAATATTTGAATCTCCTCTGAATTCTTTTATGTATGATTGGTTATCTTTGCAAGTCTCTTCGAATTATCAGTTTGGTTTGGCCTACTAGATTGATCTTTCTTGCAATGGGAGAAGTGCTTAGCTTTGGGTTCAATCTTGCGGTGTCCTTTCCCAGTGACAGCAGGGGCAGCAAGGCACGTATTGTATTGTTGCCATCGAGGATAAAAAGATGGGGTTTACATCATATTGCATGAGTTTATCCCTCTACATCATGGCATCTTGCTTAAAGCATTACTCTGTTCTTATGAACTTAATACTCTAGATGCATGCTGGATAGCGGTCGATTTGTGGAGTAATAGTAGTAGATGCAGAATCGTTTTGGTCTACTTGTCGCGGACGTGATGCCTATATACATGATCATACCTAGATATTCTCATAACTATGCTCAATTCTATCAATTGCTCGACAGTAATTCGTTTACCCAGCGTATTGTATTGTCTCCTACTGGATTGATACCTTGGTTCTCAAAAACTGAGGGAAATACTTACACTACTTTACTGCATCACCCTTTCCTCTTCAAGGGAAAACCAACGCAGTGCTCAAGAGGTAGCAAGAAGGATTTCTAGCGCCGTTGCCGGGGAGTCTATGCACAAGTCAAGACATACCAAGTACCCATCACAAACTCTTATCCCTCGCATTACATTATTTGCCGTTTGCCTCTCATTTTCCTCTCCCCCACTTCACCCTTGCCGTTTTAATCGCCCTCTTCTTCCGTTCGTCTTTTTTCTTTTGCTTGTTTTACCATTACCTTCTTTTTTCTTGCATCTTCGCTTGCTAAAAGTTTATGGATCCTCACCCACTTGCTAATCTCTTTAAGAGATCCAATTATGATGAACCTACTGCTAGTGAGTTGAGTGCACTAGATTATCTTTATGAGGTTTTGCTTGAAATTCGTGAATCTGAAAATTGTGATGAAGTACTTTATGAAGTGATTCACGATAGATCTTTGAATAAAAATCATGATTGCAATGATTTTACTATAAATTCTCTTGATGTCAATTGTTCTAAAAATATGCAAAACCCTAAGCTTGGGGATGCTAGTTTTGCCATGTCTACTACTTGTTGCAACGATCATAATTGGGGTGATTCTTATTTTGATCTTGAAAATTTATTTTAAGCCCCATGATGAATATGAGATTTATAATAGTGTTTGCAATATTATTTAAAGTGGGTTTGGAAGAGTGTCAACTTTAGATCCCACATATTTGGAGAATGTTCAATCTTATGAAGTTTTTGATAAAAGTGGGTTTGGAGAGGTCATGACTTAAGTTAATGCTAATCCCACTATTTTGGAAGAGTGTCAACTTTGCATGCATGTGGATAGTGTTGAAAATATTTTATGTGATAGTTATTTTGTTGAATTTTCTTATGATCCCACATGTAATTATTATGAGAGAGGAAAATATGGTTGTAGAAATTTTCATGATAATAAATTACCTCTCGTTATGTTGAGATCGCTATTGTTTCTTTCCGCTTCCTTGCATATGCTAGTTTTTGCTTGCTATGATAATTTGTTTACCTATAAGATGCATATACATAGGAAGTATGTTAGACTTAGATGTTCTTGTCACGTGTTTCATGATGCTCTCTTTGCGCTTCAATTATTATCTTTCGTGTGAGCATCATCGAGATCTCTATGCCTAGCTAGGGGCGTTAAACGATAGCGCTTGTTGCGAGGCAATCCAATTTTATTTTAGTTTTTTGCTTTTGGTTCTGTTTAGGAATACATAATCCATCTAGCCTCTGGTTAGATTTTTTTGTTTTAATTAGTGTTTGTGCCAAGTTAAACCTATAGGATCTTCTTGGATGATAGTTATTTGATCTTGCTGAAAATTCCAGAAACTTTCTGTTCACGAAAACAATTGTTAAAAATCACCAGAACGTGATAAAATACTGATTCAAATTGCAGCAGATCAATAAACAAATTATTTAGGCCTTCCTATTTTGGTAGAATTTTTTGAGTTCCAGAAGTTTGCGTTACTTACATATTACTACAGACTGTTCTGTTTTTGACAGATTCTGTTTTTCGTGTGCTGTTTGCTTATTTTGATGAATCTATGGCTAGTAAAATAGTTTATAAACCATAGAGAAGTTGGAATACAGTAATTTTAACACCAATATAAATAAAGAATGATTTCAATACAGTACCTTCAAGTGGTGTTTTGTTTTGTTTCGCTAACGGAACTCACGAGATTTTCTGTTGAGTTTTGTGTTGTGAAGTTTTCAAGTTTTGGGTAAAGATTTGATGGATTATGGAACAAGGAGTGGCAAGAGCCTAAGCTTTGGGATGCCCATGGCACCCCAAGGTAATCTAAGTACACCAAAAATCCGAAGCTTGGGGATGCCCCGGAAGGCATCCCCTCTTTCGTCTTCGTCCATCGGTAACTTTACTTGGAGCTATATTTTTATTCACCACATGATATGTGTTTTGCTTGGAGCGTCTTATATGATTTGAGTCTTTGCTTTTTAGTTTACCCCAATCATCCTTGCTGTACACACCTTTTGAGAGAGACACACATGATTCGGAATTTATTAGAATACTCTATGTGCTTCACTTGTATATTTTGAGCTATATAGTTTTTGCTCTATGTGCTTCACTTATATCTTTTGAGCTATATAGTTTTTGCTCTAGTGCTTCACTTATATCATTTACAGCACGGTGGTGGATTTGTTTTATAGAAATTATTGTTCTCTCATGCTTCACTTATATTATTTTGAGAGTCCTACAAAACAGCATGGTAATTTGCTTTAATTGTGAAATTAGTCCTAATATGCTAGTATTCAAGATTAGTAAAAACTTTCTTATGAGTGTGTTGAATACTAAGAGAAGTTTGATGCTTGATGATTGTTTTGAGATATGGAGGTAGTGATATTAAAGTTGTGCTAGTTGAGTAGTTGTGAATTTGAGAAATACTTGTTTTGAAGTTTGCAAATCCCGTAGCATGCACGTATGGTAAACGTTGTGTAACAAATTTGAAACATGAGGTGTTCTTTGATTGTCCTCCTTATGAGTGGCGGTCGGGGACGAGCGATGGTCTTTTCCTACCAATCCATCCCCCTAGGAGCATGCGCGTAGAGCTTGGTTTGTGATGACTTGTAGATTTTTGCAATAAGTATGTGAGTTCTTTATGACTAATGTTGAGTCCATGGATTATACGCACTCTTACCCTTCCATCATTGCTAGCCTCTTCGGTACAGTGCATTGCCCTTTCTCACCTTGAGAGTTGGTGCAAACTTCGCCGGTGCATCCAAACCTCGTGATACGATACACTCTATCCCACATAAACCTCTTTATATCTTCCTCAAAACAGCCACCATACCTACCTATTATGGCATTTCCATAGCCATTCCGAGATATATTGCCATGCAACTTTCCACCGTTTTGTTTATCATGACACGTTCATCATTGTCATATTGCCTTGCATGATCCTATAGTTGACATCTAATTTTGGCAAAGCCACCATGCATATTATTTCATACATGTCACTCTTGATTCATTGTCCATCCCGGTACACCGCCAGAGGCATTCATATAGAGTCATACTTTGTTCTAGTATCGAGTTGTAATCATTGAGTTGTAAATAAATAGAAGTGTGATGATCATCATTCATAGAGAATTGTCCCAAAAAAAGAGAGAAAGGCCAAAAGAAAAAAAGAAACGCCCAAAAAAATAAAAGAAAATAAAAAGGGGCAATGCTACTATCTTTTTCCATACTTGTGCTTCAAAGTAGCACCATGATCCTTATGATAGAGAGTCTCTTGTTTTGTCACTTTCATATACTAGTGGGAATTTTCCATTATAGAACTTGGCTTGTATATTCCAACAATGGGCTTCCTCAAATGCCCTAGGTCTTCGTGAGCAAGGAAGTTGGATGCATACCCACTTAGTTTCTTTTGTTGAGATTTCATGCATTTATAGCTCTAGTGCATCCGTTGCATGGAAATCCCTACTCCTCACATTAACATCAATTGATGGGCATCTCCATAGCCTGTTGATTAGCCGCGTTGATGTGAGAATTTCTCCTTTTTGTATTCTCCACATAACCCCCATCATTATATTCTATTCCACCCATAGTGCTATATCCATGGCTCACGCTCATGTATTGCGTGAAAGTTGAAAAAAAATTGAGATTACTAAAGTATGAAACAATTGCTTGGCTTGTCATCGGGGTTGTGCATGATGAGAGCATTCTTGTGTGACGAAAATGGAGCATGACCAAACTATATGATTTTGTAGGGATGAACTTTCTTTGGCCATGTTATTTTGAGAAGACATAATTGCTTAGTTAGTATGCTTGAAGTATTATTACTTTTATGTCAATATTAAACTTTTATCTTGAATCTTTTGGATCTGAATATTTACCACAATTAAGAGGGTTACATTTAAAATTATGCTAAGTAGCATTCCACATCAAAAATTATGTTTTTATCATTTACCTACTCGAGGACGAGCAGGAATTTAGCTTGGGGATGCTTGATACGTCTACAATGTATCTATAATTTTTGATTGTTCCATGCTATTATATATTCTGTTTTGGATGTTTAATGGTCTTTATTATACACTTTTATATTATTTTTGGGACTAACCTATTAACCGGAGGCCCAGCCCAAATTGCTGTTTTTTTGCCTATTTCAGTGTTATGCAGAAAAAGAATATCAAACGGAGTCCAAATGGAATGAAACCTTCGGGAATGTGATTTTCGGAACAAACGTGATCCAAAGGACTTGGAGTGGACGTCAAGCAACAGACGAGGAAGCCACGAGGTAGGGTGGCGCGCCCACCCCCACCAGGTGCGTCCTCCACCCTCATGGGCCCCTCGTTACTCCACCGACGTACTTCTTCCTCCTATATATACCCATATACCCTGGAAACATCATATACGGAGCCAAAACCCTATTTCCACCGCCGCAACCTTATGTACCCGTGAGATCCCATCTTGGGGCCTTTTCCGGCGCTCCGCCGGAGGGGGCATTGATCACGGAGGGCTTCTACATCAACACCATAGCCTCTCCGATGATGTGTGAGTAGTTTACCTCAGACCTTCAGGTCCATAGTGAAGGAAATATGCCCTAGAGGCAATAATAAAGTTATTATTTATTTCCTTATTTCATGATAAATGTTTATTATTCATGCTAGAATTGTATTAACCGGAAACATAATACATGTGTGAATACATAGACAAACAGAGTGTCACTAGTATGCCTCTACTTGACTAGCTCGTTAATCAAAGATGGTTGAGTTTCCTAGCCATGGACATGAGTTGTCATTTGATTAACGGGATCACATCATTAGGAGAATGATGTGATTGACTTGACCCATTCCGTTAGCTTAGCACTCGATCATTTAGTATTCTGCTATTGCTTTCTTCATGACTTATAAATGTACCTGCTCCCTTATTGGAAAGTAGTTCATCACAGAAATCTGTTCCAGTGACTCCTACACCAATTAGTGAGGAAGATTAATGATGATGATCATGAAACTTCAGATCAAGTTACTACCGAACCTCGCAGGTCAACCAGAGTAAGATCCGCACCAGACACTACAAAAAAAGACACATCCGTGACATTTTGGGCCAGACGAAAAAATTCTGTCATACATATGTCACTTCTATGACGATAATTGTGACAAAACCCGGTATCATCATAGATGTGGTGGGCTCCTACTTCTATGACAAAAAATCATGACAGAAAATGGGCTTTTCGTCCTGGGCGGGCCGGAGACGCAGCTGCATGACATTCTTTGGGCCGTCCATGACAGAAAAACCGTGGTAGAAGCGAGGGCGAGGAAAATTTCGGGGAGTTCCCGGTTACGGTGGGAGGTCGGGGGCCGAGCGATGCGCGTTTCTCTCGTACACGTACGCGCGTGTGTGCGAGGTGTTGACTCCAACTGAACCCGAGCGAGGCGTTGGGCTCTAACTGAACCCGAGCGATTGCACTGCAGGCTACGCATTACTGAACCCGAGCGATCGATCGATGGCTATTAACTGAACCCGATCGAGCGATTCCTTCGCTACTGCTGCTAACTGAAGTCGATCGATGCTGCCTCTGGATGAATAGTGAGCGTTGCTGGGGGGGTTTGGATGAACAGTTCCCAGTGGGGGTGGATGAACAGGACCCCGTGGTGTTGCCTTTGGATGAACAGGACCCCGATCGATCGAGCCGGTTGGGGCTGGATGAACAGGACCCCGTGGAGGGCAGGATGAACAGGACCACCCCGTGGAGGGTAGAATGAACAGTAGATGGTGGAGGGCTGGATGAACAGTAGCCCGTGGAGGGGTGGTTGAATAGGAGCCCGTGGAGAGGGCTGGTTGAACAGTAGCCGGTGGAGTAGCGTGTGGTGGAGGCTGGATGAACAGGAGCCCGTGGATGAACAGTCGCAGGTGGAGGCTGGAGGAGGTCGACGGTGGATGAACAGTAGCCCGTGGAGGCTGGAGGGGGTCGACGGTGGAGATGAACAGTGTCCCGTGGAGTCCCGTTTTGCGGTACGCCACACCCCTCCCGATGAACAGGACCCCCGTTTCGACCGTAGCGCTCCAACACAAGTCCGTTTCCTCCATTTTGCGGTACGCCACACCCCTCCCGATCAACAGGACCCCCGTTTCGACCGTAGGAGGTCCGTTTCCTCCGTTTTGCGGTACGCCAGACCCCTCCCGATGAATAGGATCCCGTTTCAAATGTGGCCGGTCGAACACAAGGCCGTTTCCTCCGTTCTGCGGTACGCCAGGCCTCGTTTCCATCGGCTGTTCCGTCCAAGCCCTCCCGATGAACACGACGACGCATTCCGTTCCGATCCAGCCGGTTGGCTCCCCATGAACACGACGAAGACGCTGTTTCTCCGTTCCGACCCAGCCATGTACACGAGCCCTGGCCGTACGTATGCGCGAGTAGGCGTTCGAGACCTTGCCCGTATGTACGTACGTGACCGTATTTTCTTTCTTGCACACTGGCCGCTGTACGTACGTGTACATGCTACGTGTGCGCCTCTACTACGACACGTGCGCGCCTCTATATCGACCAATATGTACGTACACGTTCACGACCAGAATGACAATGCTATGTACGCTTCGACCAGGTGGGTCCCGACTGCCAGGCACTTCCTTGCCTGCGAAGATGTAGCTGGTGGGTCCCAGCAGTCAGGGGGGCGAATCGTTTTTTTTTGCCCGGACGCACTTCCTTGCGTGCGAAGATGTAGCTGGTGGGTCCCCGCAGTCAGGGGGAAACGTTTTTTCGTGAAATACGGTGGCCCGTCCGGTGGGTCCCCGCTGTCAGGTGGAGGAATCATTATTTTCCGCGTAATAAGGAGACACTTCCTTGCTGCGGCCGTGGACCCAGCTGTCAGCCTCTCCACGTACAGTCCACGTCCGATGGAAGTCGTTCCTTGACCACGTTGACCACGCCGCGCCGAGAGCACCAGGGCGGTGGACGACAGCGAGGCCTAGGAAGGGGACGACGGGGAGCCGGGGAAGACGCGGCAGTGGAAGCCCGCGCGGAGAGGAGTACGAGGGTTCACTGGTTCGGCTGCGGTGTGAGGCTGCCGTCGCCGCAGGGCCTAGCCAGCGGTGGGAATAGTAGGGGTGGTGAGGCCTCCGCGGCAGCACAGCCGGCCGCGGGAGACAGGAGCATGCGGCACGACAGGCGCTGCTTTGGGCGGCTGGAGCAAGAAGACCAGAGGTTGAAGAAGCACTACGGTCGTTGGATGGACATCGTACGGTCACTGGAGCTAGAATTGTTCATATTGACTAAAGTTGACAAAGGCCCCCGTCCCAGTCAACTTAGTAGGCCCACAAGTCAGCCTCCCACCATGGTGGGTCCCAGCTAGCAGGGGGAGTATTCATTTTTTTGTGCGTAATAAGGAGGCACTTCCGGTGGGTCCGAGCTGACAGCGGGGGGAACATTTTTTTCGCGAAATACGCTGGCCCGTCTGGTGGGTCCCAGCAGTCAGGGGGAAACGTTTTCTTCACGAAATAAGGTGGCCCGTCCGGTGGGTCCCTGCTGTCAGGTGGAGGAATAATTATTTTGCGCGTAATAAGGAGGCACTTCCTTGCGGCCGCCTGGACCCAGCTGTCAGCCTCTCCACGTACAGTACTCTTCCGATGCAAGTCAGTCGTTGACCACGTTGACCACGCCGCGCCGAGAGCACCAAGGCGGTGGTCTGGACAACGGCGAGGCCTAGGAAGGGGATGACGCGGAGCCGGGGAAGACGCAGCAGTGGAAGCCCGCGCGGAGAGGAGTACGAGGGTTCACTGGTTCGGCTGCGGTGTGAGGCTGCCGTCGCCGCAGAATAACAGGGGGTGTGGGTGAGTAGAGGGATGGCCTGGCCAGCGGTGGGAGTAGTATGGGGCGGTGAGGCCTCCGCGGCATCACAGCCGGCCACGGGAGGCAGGAGCAGGCAACACGACCGGTGCTGCTTTGGGCGGCTGGAGCAAGAAGACCAGAGGTTGAAGAAGCACTACAGCCGTTGGATGGACATCATACGATCACTGCAGCTAGAATCGTTTATATTGACTAAGTTGACAAAGCCCTTGGTACGCGTCAACTTAGTAGGCCCACAGCTCGGATTTGGCAGAGAACATATAGCCCATTTGCGATTTGTAAGAATGTACAGCCCATTTTTTAATTCTAATGGAATTTACTACAGCCCATTTACAGTTTGTTAAAAATACAGCCCAACTTCTAGCTAGGACAACGATTAATAATTTCAAACAACCGCTCAAAACAGAATTCAAAAAAAATTCCCACATTTTGATGGGATCCGAAATATTTTTATCAAAAATTTCTAGTCAGGTTAAATATAATTTCAAAATAAAGTTGTATTACGTTAAAATCCAACGAAATATTGCGCGCGCAACAAGTAATGAAATTAAAATTTTCAAATTCCAAAAATAATATATTTTTTAAACTAATTACGTGTTTGGTGCATAGTAACTGTCCAGTTATTATAATTACATCCCATTCATTATTTCTTAAAGTCCATTTTCTTGTTAAGCCTAATGCATACCTCCTAGGAAAGTTTGCAGCCCAACGGGGCGTGGAATAACAAGTTGACCCGGATATTGTGTACAACTGTCGGCCCAGTTGCATTGCTGATGTTGAAAAAAGGCCTGTGTAGTACAGTACAACCTAACATGGTTACTCAGCCCACATTCAGCGACGCTGGAAAGGCCCAAACAAGGCTTCTGTACAACTTTTTGAAGTCACTGAGCTCAATTAATAACTTAAGAAAAAAGTTAGATTACAGTGGAACCTAATTAAAAGCTGTCATGAGCAAATAAATAATTCAACGGGTCCCACTTGTGCGTGTGCGCGCGCGCGCGCGTGTGTGTGTGTGTGAGAGAGAGAGAGAGAGAGATAGAGATAGAGACCCATCGGTCGATGCTTGTAAATACATCTTTCAGCCATATGCATTGTTGATGCTCAGTAAAAACTTATATAGTTGACACAATCATATAGAACATCATAGCACACTGAACTTGCATACAAAAATTTCACGCAGGCGGCACAATCAGGATGGAAGCAGTGGATCGCTACGGGAAGGGCTATGTTGAAACCAACGAAGTCGTACATAACGGTTCATCGTCTTTATCAATGACGGGGAAATATCTTGAATGTTGTGCAAAGAAAACAGACAGACAACACAATAAGTTCTCCTAGCACATTAAGTTGACGTACAGCCCTTTCTAAAAAAAGTTCAGGTACAAAATTAGAACAGGTCACAATCAAATGTATTGGCATATCAGTGCTTCACACCCATAGCTCGGATTTAACTAGTATCTGACAAGATTCAGTTGTTACCTCAAATTAGAGCACATCCAGGCAGCCAGCCCTGCCTCTTCTCCCAAAGAAGCAGTGGCCTCCGCCGCGCGATGGAGTAGGCCCTGTGCCATCCATCGTTCTGAGCAACACGGGAAAAGTCTGACGTTGACTCCTGTAATGGACGTCGTCGACGGACCCTGGCACCAGCGGCGGCGGCAGGACTTCGATTGATGGATTGACCACTTCTTCGACATGCACGAACACTCGATACAGGTACATCCCTAACATGGTCCACGGCGGCCTTGGTGGCGACGAATAGTACAACCCCGGTTCCTGCACCGGTATCTCAACACCAATCACCTTCGGTATGGTGGACGGCTTCTTCATCCATGCCATAACCATCAGAGCCCAGCTGTCTGGAGGAACAAACATACTTACGAGCTCACCTCCAAGGTCGTTGATAAGCTCGTTCATGGACTCGCTGTTCCAAGCACGTCGAGGCATGCCGTGGAAGGTAGGCTTTGTTAAAAACTCAAGCTCAGAGGGCACCGAGCCCCATCCTGGGTGCCACCGATCAAAGCTCACCAGCGCGCCATCGCAGAAGAAACGCCGGGAAGATTCGAACACATGACTGCAGTCGAAAGTTGTCCGGAACCTGACGAAGAAATCAGCCGGTGGCGGACAAACTTCGACGAGCAAGTCACTTATTTGGATGCCGTGCGCAATGCCAAGAGCTTTGACAAGGTCGTCCGGCGAGACGGGAGGCCGGTCGCCGTTGATGGTTACCATCAGCACTTTGCCGGCAAACTGGTCGTCAAGCGCCGCCATGCCACTGTTGAGCGACAGCACGCAGCGACCGAAGGCACGACGGACCTCAGGATCTCCGGCTCGGAGATCCGCGTTGACCGGCGACGTGATAGTGCGCTTGAGTACAGGGAGTACAGGAGGGGGATTTGGGGGAACTGGAGTAGGAATCGAGATTCCAGAGGTGGGGGAGGGGCGGGAGACTGGGGATGAAAAGGTAGCATGAATTTCAAGCACGCGCCAATATGCTCTCAGCGCGCAAGCGCACGAAAACACCGGTGGCGCCCACATGTCGGCCTAAGAGTCCTTATTCTTTCTTTTTTGGAGAGCCCGGCCTTTTTTTCAGGATCTTTTGAGAGCCCGGCCTGAGAGCCATAATTGACCTGTTTGGCATTGCGTTACTACTCGGCCCATATTCAACAACACCTCATTGGCCCAAACAAGTGTACATCATTGAAAAGACACTGAGCTCAAATTATATAACTTGAAAAAAGGAGATATACTCTGAACACTGGAGAATGGTGATGCCCTCATTTAGCCCACCAGTAGTTCGAGACAATAAACAGTTCGAAACAACGATATATACAACATTCAAACACTGACTAGAGACTATTACTGACATAAACAGCAAGACATGATAGTTCATAAGAAGTCTTGCTACACCACCAAAACGCACCCATCTGCAGCGCTCAGACTCACGTGATCCAGACGAGAATGACATTCTAAACAGAAGCAACTATTACATAGTAAGAGTGACATAGACGAGGATGACCAAATGACAAGGAATATGCATAACAAAAGAAAGAACTACCCATCCAGAACCAGCAGCAAAGACAACAAAGTCATTCGAAGAGATGATCCAACACCATCATAATTTGCAGCCCCGCTTCAGCGACCAGTGATCCGGAGACACCAGTACTCCACCCTTTCGATGCAACAGCCCAATTACCTATCAACCTGAAGGCTTGAACCACATCACTGCCTGTCCTAATTGAGACATCCAAGGATCAAAGTTAATCCGGATGCCTTTGTCATTCTCACCTTCTTTTGGCTGCAGGCTGTATCGTTGACAATCAGGGGAGTTTGCTCCCGAACTCCTAGGGCTCACCGTGTAGACACAGTTTTCCATTGCAAACAGAGCCTCTCTGCCATCAAGGTCCTTGCCAACGGTGATCTCCTGGTTAATCGGATAATTGAGTCCGAGAAACAGAGAGTGTGAACCAAGGCTGTTTACCCGCCTCCAACTAAAAAATCATAAAGGCCCCAACAAGCTGGTATCCTGCTCATAGACGTAACAGCCACTGTCCAGATACTCACGTATTACACGGTGCTTGTATACAGTGGGGTTTTTGCAATATAACTTTTCCGGCTCATGTGTCCGAATGATCATCAGTCTTTTGTCGTCGTCTGATCGAGCGAGGAACCAGTTATGCTTCCCTGTTTTTGGCAAAGGTGGTGTGATTACAAAGGGCAGTAACTGTAGGGACACTGTATCATATCAAAAAGGACAGGCATTGTTAATGTAAGATCAGCATTGTTCAGAGTATGAGTAGGATAATGCAAGAAACAACATTGATATGTACCTGTTGGAACTGGGAGGAAAATACAGGGAAATGTATACTGGGTTCGAAAATATAGAAGTGCCATGCATGGTTATACTCATGTTATCTCGCAATCGGTTCTTCACAGGAAACTACCATGTCATACATGTTATGTACTCCCTCCGTTCCCAAATATTTTTCTTTCTAGGCATTTCAAATAGACACAACATATGGATGTGTGTAGACATATTTTAGAGTGTAGATTCACTCATTTTGCTCCGTATGTAGTCACTTGTTAAAATCTCTAGAAAGACAAATATTTGGGAACGGAGAGAGTAATCATGTTCTGTCCTCACAAAAAAATTCTTCAAGGTAACTAACAGACCATGCATTGTTATATACTCATGTTCTGTGGGCAAAAATTTTGTGAGGATATTATTCTAGCCATTGATTGCTGAAGGGCGAATATAGGTATGTACACATGGTAAGCATTGCAGGATTTCACTACTTACAAATATAGAGTTCTCCATATGCACATTTACTTCCCTAATGTATGGTTAGATGAAACCAACAGTGTGGTGCATGTTTCTACATCATAAAAATGAGGAAACTAACATGGCCATTGATACACACTCATATTTAGTAGTAGTATATAGATTACTGTAAAATAAGGATAATATCCATATATTCCTAACCTTTTGATTATTCAGGATACAAATTGGCTGTAATGACATGGTCACAATCGCATGAATTAACCCATTCCAAATATAGCTGATTTACGGCATCTCTAATACATTGCCATAGTTCTACTCAAATTCTGCTCAAACAGGGATATGCCAATCATCACAAAAAGTTCAAACAGTGTCATGACGTCATCATTAACATGAGACGGAAACAACTTACACGCGCCGTCCCAGCAATACGTGGTGCCATCTGCTTTGTCGATCGCGTAGATGATGCAACTATGTTCAATAACATCACAGAAGTGTGTATAAGCTTTGACGATGGTCCACTGCGAGCCGAGTTGTCTCCAGCTAAAGAAGGCACCGGCGTAAAGATAGGTGAGTCCGCGGTCGAACAAGGCAATTAGCTTGAAGTCTGCGTAATTCGCATGTCGTGTGGGCACTTGGCAGATTACAATCTTCTGCAAAACAAGGTCCGTCCAACTGACGTAGTAATCTAGATGACTTGGACCGCGATGGTAATACTCTATATAATCCAACGGAGGAAGGATAACCTCATGGGAGGTCTGGAAGTTCATGAGCACCAACTTTTTACCGTCTTCTCTGAAGGCAGCCATCCAGTGGTAGTTCATGCTGACCCAGTACATACCTGCCAAGAAGTTTCGGGCGATGGTAATCGGATCGATGTCGAGGGAAATGATGTACGGCGACCCACTACATACCTGCAAAGAAGTTTCGGCTAATGGAGATCGGATTGAAGTCGAGGGGCATCATGCACGCCTCCGTATCATGGTGAGCCAATCTCATAAGACCAGATAGCAGCAAGCAGGGTGTCTTGAATAGCTTAGGCCTCGCTTCGACGATGGCCGTGTGCATGTCCCTCGAGCATGCAGCCAGCCGCAGTGCGCTCAACATATCCATACACGAACAACAGAGGTTGAGGATGTCACTGGGGAGATTGCTCCAATCGCGGCTCATATGGATGCTGCGCGGTTCGCATTCGGCCATGGTGGAGTTTGGAACGGGGCTTGATTTACGGGGGAGAAGGGTGTCGGTGCTGGAGCGGCTAGCGAGGGAATAGTGGTACTAGGGGAGGCAAGTGAGGCGACGGTACACGGGGGCACAGTGAGATGGAGACGGAGACGGAGAAGGAGATGGAGATGGAGTGGTCCTATGGGAGCGGAGAGGGACACAAGGCGAGGCGCCAATGTGCTGTACAGCGGCGGTGACAGACTGCACAGTGCACAGGGTGAGGCTGACTTCGGTAACCCGAACACGCCGCCTAGACTAGTGTCAGGCGCAGGGTGTTGTCACTTCACTGTGAGGACCGGATGAATAGTATTTCGACCATCAAGTGTACCATAGTTGTACTACTACTACTACTAGTAGGAACATGAGTACACCAGTATTGTATAGCAGAAATAGGTCTCCCGTGCTAGCATGCCTGTTCACTTCATCGTTCAGGTATCATCCATATTGCGAGTAGAACCAAATTCTCGTGCATGCCCAATCAACGCCCTGCCGCGATGCATGCAGTGGTCGTTCTGGTGCATCAAGGACGGCATGCAGATCGTTCCACGCTTGAGAAGAGGAAAAATGGAAAGGTAGAACGCGGCAGCAGAGGAAGAGAACGCTGGCTAACGAGGCTGGGAGGGGATCGAGCAGGAAGTTAATGCTCCACGCCTAAAGGTTTTGGGAAAACCTGATTTTCATAAGGTGACTTATACTCACCTAAACGGAGGGACTATTCCTTAACCAGAGAATCTTGTGTCTCCCACTCACGCGCTCAAAAAAAACTACGACACATTTTTTATCTATTTGCATAGGCCCCACCTATCAGGAAGGATGGGCACGTACACGAACAGGTACGACTCATCAGTCTACCCGCATAGCCTTTTCGTTTAGTCTACCTAGCCGTCTAATCAACTGCCTGCATGCCACTTCTCCCATTTACTTCTCCATCGGGAACCGATTCTCCTCGGCTTCTTCACCTCCCCTTTGTCTTCATTTGCATCCAAACCCCACTGCGTTCACATTGTTTTAACCTCTTTAAATAATCATCTACTACTTCAGTTAGAATAGCCATCTAATCCTAATTCTCCAAACCATATCCCTCCGTTCCAGCGGTTCCAAATAGCGAAAGAGATCGAGATGCAGGTTTTTAGCGTCGAACATGTCCTCGTCGAAGGCTCGATGCGCATAGTTGCCACCGTCACCGTCCACCCAAGGGTTGTTCGGCAGTGGATCAACAATGTATCCAACTCCTTCGAAAAGGTAGAGACGAGGGTCATCGGTCTCGACGCAGAGTACACGGAGCGTGCCCCTGGGAAGATCCAGCGCGCAGCCGTCCTTCAGCTGTGCCTCGAAGATGATGTTTTGGTGTACCACATCATACACTCGCCCTCCATACCAGGTGAGCTTCACGATTTCTTGTCTCGAGAGGACGTATACTTCTGTGGGGCAGCCATCGAAGGGGACAAACAGAAGCTGGAGCCGTACAACCTTGATTTGAAAAGCATCGCTGACCTACAAACCAGAATCAAAATTCCTGTAGAAGATTGTGATAAACAGACACCATCCCTATTCGACGTAGCAAATTTTGTGCTCGGTACAAATATTCAGAAGGGTGACGAGACGGTGGTTAAGGTCGTCTGGACGGGAGAATTATCCCTTGACGTACGAGCGGATAAAATATGCTGCCCTCGATGCCCGTGTGAGTTTCGAGATAGCTGCAAGGTCCAAAGAGCTTGTTGTGAAGCCGTCTCCCACAGAGAATGAGAACAAGAAGAAGAAGAAGAAAAGGTTGCACCAGCAGGAGGGCATTATGGATGGATGAACTATTTCCTCTCTTGTAAAAAAAATTATTCCCGCTCGATGTATATTGATATAGATGGACTATTTCGAGGGCATGTCTTTGGAACAGAGTAGTAGCGTGGGTCCGCTTGACTATAAGGAACTATTTATCTGCATATATAGCTTTCTCTGCTACTCCTTCCAGTGATTGGTATGCAGTGCATGTGTCCGTAGACATGACAGCTTGTCCATGGAAGTTCAACTACGGCGACCATCACGTTTCATCTCGCGATTCCCACGATGCCTCTCCAACCCACGGCACCACGCCCCCCGACGTGCGCCTCACCCCTCTCGGCCGCACCGCCCCTCTGCCTTTGTGTGCATGACATATGGGCCACCTAAAATGCGGCGAGCATCAAGTTTCTACCACAGCCACCCGCGATTCCCACAATGTCGCTCGAACCCATGAAACCACACGTCCCCCGACCTGCGGCTCACCCCTCTTGGCCCCACTGCCCCTTTGCCTACGGGAGCATTACATGTGGACCAGTCACCTATCGGGTCCACATGTTATTGACTCAAAGGTAGGTGTAGTAAGGCGCTGAAGCTCAGTCCCGACGGCCCTGAGAGGGAAATGTAACTCCTGCGCCAGGGCTTGTGGTGCTCCCGCAGCACGAACTCGTGCCAAACTCGAGATTTGTTTCTTTACTATACATGCACGCAACGATTTAATGGACATTGTAATCTCAACATGTGATGGGGAGCTCTAAATTTGAATTTGAAACTTATAAAACGAAAAAGATTCAAAACAAATAAACTGGGAGAGAGGGAGTATATCGTAGGATGTGTCCCATACAAAATAAGTCCCCTGGTTTGTCACCGCAAAGATGCGGTTAGAAAGGAGCACAACGTCTTCCTACTCGTACGGCAACAAATCGACCGTAGACAGCATGGTCCGCCATTGACCGCCATGTGCAAGGTTCGTGCTATCTTATTCAATCTCACCGTGGTTCCATCGTACCAATTCATGCGGTGGCCCGTTGCATGGCTGATCCCAATGTTGGACAAAGGTTCTACGGGAACGGTGTCACCGTTGTAAATGTTGTGCAAATTGATGTTGGTACCCTCCCGTACATATGCAAGCCAATCTCCACTCGCACCGAGCCTAACCTGTGAAACAGTGGGCAGGGGGAGAATTAGGAAATGGACACGGAAGTAGTCTTTAGAATGCATTTACTACGTGATCAAACTCATCTTACCTGCTCATCGGAGGAAATCCGAGTGCCCCTCAACGTCGGCATCTCAAGGGGCGTCAACTTGCAACTACGGCCACGCCGCGCTGGAGAGACCCCCAAGGAAACATCCTCGTGCGTTCCATGGAACATCAAGATGCATTTGTATGAGTAGTTTATCTTGTGAGAGAAAAGGATGAACGAGGGAAGGCCTCTAGAGATAGAGATGGACACTACTACTACCAATGTGCTGGCCCGTGCGTTGCAATGGATCCAAAGTAGTAGAATAATACTTGTTCACGTGCTTGAAATATAAACACTCTAGTTTTGATATACATGTGTCAGCAGACATGACAGCTTGTCCATGGAAGCTGAACCACGGCGACCATCACGTTTCTTGTTTCTACCACTGCCACACCCACACGCGATTCCCACGACGCCGCTCCAACCCACGGCACGACGTCCCTCGACGTGGACATGGATCCTCTAACGTGGCTATCACTGCCTTGCCCTGCCTTTCCTTCGCTGACAGGTGGGACCCACGCTTATGGGTCCCAAATGTCAGTGACAGAATGGTAGGATTGTTCGCGTCAGGGGATCCTCATCCCCCCGACGTGCCCCTCATCCCTCTCGGCCCCACCGCTCCTCTGCCTTTGTGTGCATGACATGCGGGCCAGCTGAACTGCGGCGACCATCAACTTTCTACCACAGACACACCCGATTGGACGCGGTTTGCCTACTCCGCTGCTATGCTCCGATCCGTACTCCCGCACCATCGAATTTTCATCCAGCGGCTGTGACACATTTCGTCCCGGTCATCATCCTCAGCTGGAGTAGTTATGTACTACAGGTAGTACCCGCCGGTGTGGCCATCTACGCCTCGTAACGCCCCGACGCCCAGCTGTGGCACCCTCGCCACGGCCACGCCACCACCGGCCGGTTCATCTCGAATGAGTGAGTCGCGAACCACGCCACCACCATGAGAATGACATGTGGGCCAGCCGCATTTAAGGTCCGCATGTCATTGACTCATAGGTCGGGCACTAAGCCACTGAAGTTCGGTCCCGTGGGCCCCGAGAGGGAAATGTAACTCCTGTGGCAGGCCTTGTGGTGCTCCCGCAGTACGAGCTTGTGCCAAAACTGGAATTTGTTTCTTACTACTACCAACTAGTACTAGTAAGGTACACGTGCATTGCACGCATGAGATTCTGGTGGTTTGTGCATTATGCTTCTACATGTGGAGCTTTCTGGATTCTAACATGTGGCAAAATCTGGTGGAATGTAAGGTTAGGCAAGTTTGATTAACTTAGGTGAGTGTTTGGTTCAAGCCACACCTTAGGCAAGCCACACTAAGGCCCCACATGAGATACACACAAAAAAATGTGGCAAGATTCCCTTAGGCTTGCCAACTTGTGGCTCTCATTTTGAAGAACTAATAACTTTGCCTAAGCTTAGTTGTGGCAAAGTTAGTCATGAATTAAGTTCAACCATGGAGTCTTCTAGATTATACATGTGGCAGAATCTGGTGGATGATATCCAACGGCCAGTAGTGCTCGGATTTGCCATCTTTCTACCGTCGAATTGGCTTCATCCAACGACCAACTTTCAAAGTTTTTCACACACTATATAGGGGGTATAGATATAGATGTGCCGGTCCGTTGCAATGGATCCAAAGTATATCTATTTAGTGGAGTGCACTCTAAACACATTATCTATTTATTTTTCTCTAACCTTCCGTAGTCATGCAACCAAGCCACATAAGCTTCATGGGTGCCCCCCACATCATATTATTCATACTACGTTGATTGAAAAAAAGATAAATCACCCAAAACAAGATCTTCCCGTTTTTTTGTTCCTACGATGTTGTGCCGTGCACGTACCTACTAGTTGTATAGTGGTAGTACTAGTAATATAGTATTAGGAGTACAAACTTGGTACTAGTAGGAGTAGTACTAGTACGGAATGCTCCTACTCTATCAACGAGCCCCGTCTGACACCAAATTTCTTGGCTTCCGTGCTACAGCTAGATCTTCCCCTCGTTTCTGTTTTCCAACCCGGCGGCGGGCGGGGTGTCGGTTTGCTCAACGGCGGACCCACATGAAAGTGAAAATGCTAGGCAACACGTGTTCCCTAAGCTATGTGTCGTGCCGGACGGGCCGTGTTGTACTCCCGATTCCCGGGCGTGTGGGGGTGCGACGCGAACGCGGCAGGCCTTTTCCTTTTACCAGCAATGTGCCCGTGCATTGCGATGGATCCAAAGTAGTAGAATAGTAGTATTTGTTCACAAACTTGAAAGAAATCACTATTGTTTTGATATACTCCTAATATATTACTCCCTTCGTACCTAAATATTTGTCTTTTTTGAGATTTCAAATGGACTATCACATACAAATTATATAGACATATTCTAGTGTTTCTAGCAAGATGCCCGCGCGTTGCACGAAGTTGATGGAAAAGGTAAGCACAACTTATAAATTGACGGATGGAGTACTAGTTACAGTGATGCATATAATTAAGCAAAGGGATCGCACATGTCGGTATTGACTGGAACGAGAATGCAACAGCACAATAAGAATTAAGGCCACGATGATGCGACCGCAGTGGTGGTTACAGAAGGCAAGAAGAAAGATGGATCCACGAACGTACGACCTCCTCCTCCTCAACTTAGTGCGCCGGGCCACCGACCGGCGGCTAAGGAGTGGCGGCTTTTGTGGCGAGGTCGAGGTGCTTCTCAGCAAAGGCATCCAAGGCTTCCAGCCGGTTGAGGAAGGCCAACGTCGTAGCGTCCTCACTGGCCTTGTAGATACCTATGTACACGATTTGCTCGTACACGTGGATGTGTAGGTCGACGAATTCTTGCAGGGCGAGGCGCCTCGCGGCGAGCACGACCTCCAGGTGGACATTCTTCGTGGCGTCGGCGGGCAGTCGCAGGGCCACCAGTGCTTGAAAGAGGTTCCGGCCATGGAGACCGATTAGGGTGGCAGGCAATGAGGAGCCCAGGCGCGCGGGCTGGAGGAGTACGACGATGTCGTCCGCGAGCTTCTTGAGGACGGTGAACTTGTTGCTGGTGGCAACGATCATCTGGTCCAACTGAGAGTCGTAGTTGGCGTCGACGGCGGCCATCCACCAGCCGCTCTCCAACACTGTCTGGAGACGATCCTCAGCGCCATGCCGCAGGCCGGCGTCGTGGACCATCTGGCGCAGCCGCTGGCCGCTCACGCGCATCGCCGCCATGGGTCTGGAGTGAGCTCTTTTGCGCTTAGTGTAGGTGCTTAGGCAAATGCTTAGGTGCGTATGATGTGGTAGATGCATTGGAATGGAGGTGCGCCTTTATATGAGGGCAATGAGGGAAAACTGCGTTGCATTCACATCGTGCATCCTCTTTTCCCGGACCTCCTCCCATTACTTCCCTCATGCATAAATTGAAGGAGGATGCATTGGCCGTTCAACATATTGGGAACCGCTACTCCCTCCCTCGTCTGCATTAAAGCCGTATCGGGAACTGTGTCGCCCGCTGTCAAATCGAATACTCCCTCCGTCTAGGTGAGTATTAAGTCATCTTACAAAAACCAAATAGTAAACACATAGGCGTGGTGCATTAACTCTCACGTTGTTTCTTATTTTTTTTTACATAAATAGAGGAATCAACCAAGAAGAGATGTGGGGCTTGTATGCTTTTAATGACTTGAGACTATCAAACATGACATGCAGTGGTCAGTTCGTTGCACAAGAACAAATACAACCCACGTCAGCACACACGCATCTTATATAGCATCACAACCAATGGCTATAAAAGATGAATGAGACCAAATTATATCTCATCTAGATGAGTTCTAGCAAAACTATATTAATAATACTTAGTACTCCTGCGCCATGTATCATATATTAGTATCATCTAGTACTTTATTTATTGCCATGTATGACACATAGTACTCAACTCTCTCTCTTTCTTCATTTAATTGTATGACACCTCATCAAAATTGCTAAGGCTAGTACCATTACAACCAGCCTTAGCAAATACTAAACATTAAGTTCTCTCGTTTTCCTCTCCACCTTGGTCACCTAGACGGAGGGAGTATACTGCGCGGGCTTTTCCTGCGCGGTAGGCGGGGCAGTTCCGCCTAGTCGGTTCGACAGAGACGCGAGAAGACGAGGGAGTAGGCTGCTGCAAATGTAGGGCTGTGTGATTTGACAGCGAGTTACTGCTGGACAGGTGGGGCCCCGTGATTTGACTTGCCATTATCATTTTAACTGCGGCGCTACGACCGGCATGAGTCCCCCGATTCCTGACCACCTCCATACAGGTGCCTCTCCCAATGCTCCACCATGTAGTAGAGGCTGGCTCTTGCATGAGAGCCCACTTCTCCACTTTTTCCTTGCCTCTCTTTCCTCTACATATGCAAAAATGCCATGTAAAGATGTACTTACTTGCTCCTACAGGTGCTTAAGCTTGCCACATAGGCATAAAGTCTGATGTGGCAAGTTAATCAAGAAGAGAGAGACTAGTTTGGTGACCCAAGGAAGAAACGGTGCTAAGCGTGTGTACCTAGGTGAAAAGACAATTTTGAGTCTATAGCTAATTAAATGAAGCAAACTTAGCAACACCATTTCATTGGAAGGGGTCACTCCTTGGCAATGCAATAAATACTAGTACTACCTGTGTCCCATAATATAAGAACGTTTTTGGCACTACACTAGTGTCAAAAACGTTCTTATATTATGGGACGGAGGGAGTACGAAGAAAGAGATAGAGAGAAGTAAAAAAATACACTTATAGCCAACCTTATAGCCAAAACCTTGTTGTAGTATGAGTGACTAAGTGATGACTATGTATGAGATGCCAACATCAGATAGCCTAACGCACCGTGTTAAATCTCCAAGGGCGCGACCGCACGAGCGACGCGACGGTCGTGGTAGGCGCGACCACGATACGGGCTGTTGGCAGCCCTTGGATCTGAGATCAAACGGTCGCATGCTAAGTTGCTAAAAATTTGCAGAATAACCCTCCAGGATAGGATATTCACCCATAGGTCTACAATCACGCCATGCAACCGTTCGATCTCAGATCCAAGGGCTCTCGGAAGCCCGTATCATGGGAGAATGGAAAGCCACTACCCTGCCGTTCGCACGCTGGTAGTTCGCTCCTACTCGTCCCCGCATGTCCTTCAACACTACGGCGGTTCGCTCCTAGTCGTCCCGTCCATTCACATTATGGCAGTTCCACTAATCCTAACCCTCCTCCCAAATCCATGGCGTCCCAAATCTCCCCGATCGGCGGTGAGTACAAGGTTAGAACCATCACCGGCGATGAGTTCGACGTCATCTACACCCGTTCTTCCGCGACGGTGAAAGGATGCCTTTCTCGCTTCAAACGCATGTTCGAAGACTCAGATGATGAGTGGGTCGCTAGGCTAGATGTTGAGTACACCACAGTCCTAGGACGAGAGAAGTATCTAAAGGACGAAGAGAGGAAGAAGCCCGCCGTGATCTAGGTTTGCGTGCATGACTTATGCTTGGTCTACCACATATGCCATGCCGACGTTGAGTGCCAGGATTTTAAGGACATCCTCAAGAGCAACCTAGTCAAATTCGTTAGTGTAGACTTTGGTAACGACAAAGAAGTCCTGCGTCAGATAGGCCTCGTTGTAGGCAACACCTTCGACCTCCAGAAGAATCGGCTGGTGTCCTCTCGTCAGCCTTCAATGCTGACCCTGGCAGGAGCCATGGTTCATCCTTCGTACGGTAAAATGGAGAAACCTCCATACACGTTTCATCGTCATGCATGGCAGCGGAATGTACTAGATATAGACCACATACACTACGCTGCAATGGATGGCTACCTTTGCTTCAATATCTACAAGGGTTGGATGAAGAGCAACAGCCAAGTGTGCGGTTCAAGCAAAGAAGTATCGGCCAAGAGGAAGAGGGAAAAGGACGAAGTCGAGGACATGGACGAGGACTCCGAGTAAGGTGGCAGTGTCGCTGCTCATGGTGGTTCTAATGCAGTGTCTACCGGAATAGTTGCAAAGTTTAATTTCAGGTGTGCTTAATTTAATTTGAGGGGTGTGTTGTGCTGAGCCCCCAGCAGAACTATGTTATGTTTCTTCTTGTTACTTTAACTCTTCAGTACGTACATACTAGTATTTCTTACATTTCATCTTTTAGTTGGTATAGTACTGCCACTCGTTTCTTCACATTATATACGTACAATATATATGGCCAACATCATATAGCCAGCAGTTTAGTTGTCAAAGAATTTCAGGGTGCTTAGTTTTGTCAAAGAATTCCAGGGTGCTTAGTCTCTACTCCTAATGGAGCAGTTGGTAGTCTCCGTTCCGGGTTTATTTTCGTCCCACCATTTTCGTCCGTTTTTTTTCGTCCTCACTCCCACCTCTGACTTATCCACCAGAAACCGAAAAAACCTCCTCCTGAGGCCCCAACCCGCACCCATCCACATACCAAAAAAATAGACCTACGAAGGTTAACCAACGAAAAAAGACCTACCAAGATTAACCAGCGAAAAAACCTAATGGAGGAGTTGGTAGTCCGGTACGGTTTATTTTCAACACTTTCCTAATGACAAAAGATCACGGATCTAACTTTCCTAGCTTAGCCAAATCAACAAATCTCTTTCATAAATGCAATTTGCTTTAGGAAACAAATAATAGATTCTTTCCTACCTTAGCCAAATTAACGGATCTCTTCCATTAATGCAATTTGCTTTAGGAAACAAATAATAGATTCTTTCCTACCTTAACCAAATCAGTGAATTTCTCTCATTAATGCAATTTGCTTTAGGAAATAAATAATAGATTTTCAGGAAACAAATAATGGATTTAATACGGTTTATTTTCAACACTTTCCTAATGACAAAAGATCACGGATCTAACTTTCCTTGCTTAGCCAAATCAACGAATCTCTTTCATAAATGCAATTTGCTTTAGGAAACAAATAATAGATTCTTTCCTACCTTAGCCAAATCAACGGATCTCTTCCATTAATGCAATTTGCTTTAGGAAACAAATAATAGATTCTTTCCTACCTTAACCAAATCAGTGAATTTCTCTCATTAATGCAATTTGCTTTAGGAAATAAATAATAGATTTTGAGGAAACAAATAATGGATTTAAAGAAATTCATAAGTAAACCATCTCTACTACTTATTAAAGAAGAAAACATGTACATCGCTAAGTGTACCCAGCCTAACGTACACATAACAACATAGCTCAATTATAACCACACGATCAGAATCACTTAATTTAATCCAACCGTTAAGATTATACTAATCCAGAGCCAAAAACGCGCTTAGCAATTTACCTGGGCGGACGAAAACTCTGCCGTACCAAACGTTCCGCGGGCCCCGCGTCGACCCCGGTACATCGTTTCCTAATCCAAGGAAAGGAAAACACAATCCGATATCGAAAGATCCCTGAATGCAGGTGAGCGACGCGGTCAACACGGGGAGGCGGCGGCATCTCGAGGGAACGGTGATGGCCAAGTTGTGGGCTCCGGCGGGGCTGCTGTGGATCTGGCGGATGGCAGCAGGATCGGGTCGACGACGGACGGCTCCGGCGAGAGTCGGAGGGACGACGGCGGCGGCTGAGCTCCTCCATAGCCTGCTGCGGTTCCAGGGAGAACAGAAGGAAGGGAGGGGAGCAAGGGCACGGCCAGCATGCTCTCACCTCTCTTACCTCCATGCCGCCGTCGACACGACCCCCGAGCCTAGACCACGATCCATGCGACGGGACCCCGCTGATGCCGGCGGCGGTGCCGGGCTCCATGATCTATTCGACTTCATGTGTTGATTCATCAAGTCCGCACCAGCACTCCGCCGGGCCCCTCAGTGGGATCGGCGTCCGTATCAGCTCCTGCCTCTGCAAGTCAAGGGGTAGGCTGCTCGATTGCATCTCCAAGAGTCCCTCGCCGCCACAATGCCTGCAGTCGCGGATGGCCGTACCTGTCGACGGGAGCGGCTGAGCAGGGGACATCCCGCCGATCCGATGGCGGAAGGGCAAGATAATGGGCAAGTCTACCTCGGGTTGAATCTGGACACCAGCGAGCTCCTTGCAGTAAACCAGGTGCTGGACTTTTGCGATTTGTTTATCAGGTTTGCACTGTGTGGATCACGCCGGTCCGGCTCTCGCCCCTCTCCGACCTCCATGCCGTAGTTGGGCGCTCCTTCGAAACAAGATTATCGCGTCCAGGTATACAGTCCGCCACAAAACTCTCCCGTGTAGTGGGCGTACAGAAGGTACCTTCCTCTCCTGATTTTGTATATGGCAGTGTAGTACTATGTGGTTAACTGAAAACGAAGAGTAAGCAAATTAGTTCCTATCAGAACAACTGTAGCCGGCATCGCCGCCGTCGCTTATGGAGCTCCACACCATTCCCCAATTGTACGAGAGCATGTTCAATCTTCGACATTCTATACTATGTGCAAATGGTCAACTCTTTTCCAAACAAGAAGATATAAGGATTAGGCATATATGCCCCATAAGGTAGCTATATTCATGTGTTGTAGTGTGGATTATGGTCACGCTCTGTCTTGGACTGCAGATAGCTAGGTTAACAAAATGGATACTCTGCATATTTTCTGAATTTTTAGTAAGGTCTACATGAATAAGGTATGTAGTAGTTCTGACTTGGGGCACTGGTTAATTCTTCACATGCAGGAACGTGGAGAGATGGTGGGCTCCAAGCCCATGGTGATTTTATTGTGCTTGCAGCTTGAGATGTACTTGTTCCAAATGAAAATCATCATTTTGAAGGGTTAGTAGATGATGCTCAATGCCATAAACCTGCACCGATCGTCACTCATGTCATCTCATAGAAGTCTATTGAATTTTAATTAACTTTTGTTGTATGCTATCCATGATGTAAGTGGAGATAGGAAGTTCCAAAAAATTCCTGCACAATGGGGACGTGCACCAATGATTTGACAGGATAAGATGTTTGTGAAGTATGAAAAATTATGACCTAAGCAAAACTTTTATTTACATATATTCATACATACTTTGATTTTAGAAACATGCATTGCACGTATATAGTTAGATCTTAATTTTCTTTATTATTCAAAATGCTTGTACCCACTAGATTTCATTTTTTTACCTTGAAGGAGTATTATATTACTATTATTTGGAATCCACCTTGATCCTCCACTTCTATTTTTCCTAGGCAACTTCGCATGGAATTAGGATCACTTAATAAGGTTCTGGTTTCTTTTTCAAATTCACTTTCTTTATGCATGAACCTATTATAGATTTGTTGGTGTTGATTTGCAGTAAGAGCAAATGTAATATTGTTCTCATCAATTTCTTTCATAGCATGTGTAATGCGTTATAACATCAGTTTCATTGGATTGGAAAAGGTGATAAACATGCAACCATTCTTACTCGATGATATGAATACTTCAGGAGCAATAGTGGCATTTGTTTGCACATTAGTATTCCATTATGTAGTAAAGGATATGGCCTGGTAGTCATTCTTTATCGTTATAGTTATTGTCAAATGGTGGAATATTGCCGCCTAGCAGCTCTGGTTCATGTGTGTGTGAAAAACAATGTAAAATCATTTTTGTTGTTGTAGAATCTCATGAGTCGTATGAAAAAGAAGGCTAGGATATTTATATTTTTTAATTGTTCAGCTACTTGTGTTACAGATCTGGGCATACCTTTTGTTTGAGATAAATTTGGGCATAAATTGTCACAAATAAATGGGTGGCGTTGGGTCAAGGTTCAGGAACCCAGGGGCATCAAGCTTCTTTTGAGCCACATGGGGAGAATTACATCCATGTATTAGAAAAACTAGGTGCCCGCTTAAACAGAAAAAAATACAACTCTTGCTGACCGGGAGCTTCATGGTAGTGGCTAGAATTTAATCAGAGATCCATGTACACGTTGATTGTTATGAAACCATGCAATGGAATCTTGATGGTGACAATGTCCAGAAATCTGATTCGTCAGAGACAAAATCCAACCTTAATTCCCCCATTCAGATCATGAAATATTCGGGTTAACAGTTTGCGATGTAAGATGGGTTGAGATCTGCTATACGTTAAGTTTCTTTTGTTTTGAAACCTTAATGTTTTCTGTTGTGGGGTGACAATGTCTGGGTTTATGCTAACAAGCAAGAAAAAAGTTACATGCAATGAGTTCCCAATCTTGAAATATTGATGCATATCTTGGAACGACGGAGTTCCCAATCTTCATGGTAGATGATGGGACACTGGATGCTGAAGTTGCTTATTGTCTCGTGTAGAACAATAGCATGTCCTTATTTTTTGCTATGTTTTGCCCATGTTGATTACGATGGCATTGTTTTGAACATTCTATCTGTGTTGATAAAAAAGGAGATGATTTGGTATGCCCTCCTTGCAGAGGATCGAGCCTGGTCGGTTGGTTCTTGGTTGGGTGTTGTTGAGACGATCCAAGCCACCATCAATTCGAGCTTGTCTTCATGGTGTGTAATTATATTTAGGTAGACAAAATCCCCTGATGATAGCCCAAAAAGAAGATTCAGCGTGACATGGAGATAAAGTGTTGCGTGCGGCAGGAAAGAGACAAACATATTCAGAAATCCAAACCACCAGGATGACAGTTGCGAGATGGCGATTGGATGGTGCTGACACATCTTGCTAGCGAGGAGGCAGTTTGCCGAAATTGGACTTTGGATTGTTATAAAATTTCAGTTTAGACCAACTCTTGTTAAACATAACATGTTATTGTGACAACTATTATGAAAAAAATTGATTTAGATAATCAAAATGATGAAGAAATTCCTAAACTTACGTGCGTTGCACGTGCACCCTTTCCAATTTGAAGGGCTTCTTATCGGTTTTAAATCTTGAAGTTTGCACGGTCACTAATATGACCATGCTATTTTAGAGTGATAACCTTCATTTCAGGCAGTAATGAAACTTGAAATGCCAGTTGACTAACAGTAATAAACACCAAGAATACTGGTTGATGTTAATGGGAATTATGATTAGCGATGATTCATTTTATGCTCTGGTGGAACGGGTCAAGCCGGTTTGCGCGGTGAGTATTGTCCGTTACTTATTTTCATACTAACTACATATATTGTTTGTGCAGGATGGATATGAGTTGAGAAAGTAGTTTTTATTATACTTGCTAAAACATCGTGGGAATAAAGCTAAAGACAACTTTCCGTATATTGTGAAAGAATTTCTTAAGCGTATAACCTAGATATTAATAATTTTATAATAGATGTTTAGTTGGAACTCCATTAAGTTTGTTACAAGGACATGCCGTTAATTTTTCTTTTTGGCAATTTACATTGCAAAAATGTACTTTAATTATTAAATAATTGTGTATGTGTTATAGTGTCTGTACGTGTGAAATTTAACATGCATTATCTTTATATAACTCTTGCAAACTATTTCAAGAGCCCGTGGCAACGCACGGGCATTGTACTAGTTTTATTAGAGGGGTGGGTTGTGCACTTGTGCTGGACACCATTATTGTGACAAGCCTTTTTAATAGTACTATATGCATAATTTGGCGACGAGCGCTCTCTATATGTACCACCTTTTTTTTAATTTCAAGTTTTGCTCCATGGCGCAATCCATCGATACTGCTACTGTACAAAAGTGGAGTATATACATTTTTTAAAAGGCTAGAGGGTCGGGCAGTCTAGCTCGGTCGGTTTCACGAGAGGCGAGGGCCTTTGTGATTTGACGGCTCATTACTGCTGTCAAATCGAATAGTACTACGCCACCCGCTGCACGCCCGGCGCCTCCATTAAACCCCTCCGTTAAACCCGCATGCAAACCGAGAATCCTACTCCTGCCACATGTCCGTTCATGAGCGGGCCGGAATTAAACGCAACACCGGTCGAGCTCCTCCCGTCCGCCCTCAGTTTAAACGAGGCCAGACGCCGGCCAAGCTCCTACCGTCCGCCCTCTATTTACACGAGGCCAGACAGACAGCGGGCAAGAATCGCACCCCTCCACTGCTCCCCCATCTCCTCCTTCACCATTTTCTCCACTCTTCCGATGGCTTCCGATGAGCCGTTCTCCGGCATATTACCCGACTGGGTGGCCAGCCGAGCCCTCCGGATACGGGCGAGGCCGCTCGGTGCTTCACCAACCTCGCTTGGCCCGACGGAGCCAGTTGCCGCCCCAAGCAGGCGCGTGGTTCAGTAACTCGCCGCTCCAGTTCAGCTTGATGAGGAGTGGCGAATTGCTCCACGCCGGCACGGCGGCTAGCACGCCGGTACGGGCGCCGTCGCTGCCGCGTCGTACCGCGCCACCAGTGTCTGCGGTGGCCGCGCCTCCGTGTCTGTGGGCGCGCCTCCCGTGCCTGCGGCACCGCCATGCAGGCAGAGACAGAAGCCGGGTGCATGGAGAGCGACGAGTCGGTGGCCAGCTTCTCCGTGTCCGCCGCCATCATCGAGGAGAAGTAGAACACAGGAGGCCGCCGCCACTTGGGACCCATGAAGGCCACCGCCGAGGCGACGACCGCGGATTCAGGTGGTTTCTTTGCTGCTTCGTCTCTTCCGAGGACCTTCGTCGACCCCGCAAGTGTCTGACGGACATGAGGAAGACAAAGGGATCCGCGGGCGGCCATTTAGAACTAAAATAAGTCTAGATACATCCGTTTCTAGGACAAGTATTTCCGGACGGAGGGAGTATTAATTATACAAGAGAGCCGGATTGGCACCTCTTAGTTCATGTAAATGTAATGAAATCCATCATGTTTATATGAAGATCCAGCTTTTTTATATGAAATCCTTCATGCTTATATGAAATCAGTCTGTGTTTGCACGAATTTCGTCTGGTTGGTTAGAGTTGTAAAAATGTATGCCGCTGGCGTTTGATGTCGTCCTCCGCTTAAGGAAGCGGGAGGAAATTTGCCGGCTGCTGTTGGAGATGCTCTTTATGCTGGAAATAATAGAGTGACATCCAATCCATTTGAGTTAATTGCCTGTATGATTGTCCCTCTATAAAAAGTTAATTGCATGTACAGTGTACACGTAACTTGCAGGGTGGCTACAGCTTCGTACAGAAAGTTAAAAAGAAACAAGTCCATCCTTAATCTTGTATTCTAAGTACTCTGTGGGTTCCATTGTCCGTACAGTAGCGAAAGAAGTATATATTAAATAAGTAGAGTAATATATAATATAAAAATATAAAGTTAAAAGACAGAATTCGAACTCATGTCATCGCGTTGCGAGCATCCGGCGCTAACAAGCCCAGCACATTTTTGTTGTAGACCATGCTGGAGATATATCTCCATGTCTACTCTTATATATACTCCATTCGTTCCTAAATATTTGTCTTTTTCAGATTTCAAATGGACTACCACATACGGATGTGTATGTAGACATATTTTAGAGTGTAGATTCACTCATTTTGCTCCGTATGTCTTTTCAGGAAGGGGTCAGATTTGTCCTTGATTTATTTATGAGGTATCCAGATGGCACTGCACCGCCAAGAAAAGAGGGTAACATCAAAATTATGGACTACTTTTTTGAGTATGTTGGTAAGGTCCGGACATAGTCACTTGTTGAAATCTCTAAAAAGACAAATACTCCCTCCGTCCGGAAATACTTGTCATCAAAATGGATAAAAGGAAATGTATCTAGACGTATTTTAGTTTTAGATACATCTCTTTTTATCCATTTTGATGACAAGTATTTTCGGACGGAGGGAGTAGAAAACAGAGTTGGTGATGATGGTGTGCGTGCCATCCTGCAATATAGGCCGTCGGATTTATATCTAACGGATAGGAAAGAAACTATGGCAATTTTGCAAAAATATACCCACACGTCTCTCCATGTTCGCAAATAAGGCCTTCCCTCGTTCAACCTTTTCTCTCACAAGATAAACTACTCATACAAATGCATCTTGATGTTCCGTGCAACGCACGGGCAGCTAGCTAATTTCTTTTAAAATAGTTGTTGCGATAATTGGGTTGAAGTGATATATTTTATGTCTGCCCCGAATAATTTCAGATTCACTAGTAGTAACAAAGAAAAGTTTGCCTTGTTAATTAACAGAAAACAGGGTGAAAACTATCACATGAGGCCGGTAAAAACAAGGCACACTGGGTTCAGCGTCATCGTCACTACAGTTGTGCGCGCGCGAGAAGTCTACATATCGAGGGGGCTACCGAGCGAGGCACCGAGACACAATGTTTGAGAGAGAAACCAATTGACAGATTATGATCAGATCGAGTTGTCACCCTTCTACTGTCATTGTTGGGGGGAGAGAAAGACGTATCGAGAGTGTGTGCGGTAGGCATAGAGGCACAACTAGCGAGTGTGTGTGTGTGTGTTTGAAAGAGGAGTAGATAGGTTATTATCAAGATCGATGTGCCACCCTACTCCTTCGGTGCCGGGTAGTGTGTGTGTGTATGTTTGAGAGAGAAGCCAGTCGATAGATTAGTATCAAGATCGAGGTGTCACCCTACTCCTTCGGTGTTGGGAAGTGTGGGTGTGTGTGGGGGGGCAGTGACACTCACATATCTCTACTCTTATAAAAAACAGAGTTGGTGATGATGGTGTTCCTGCCATCCTGCAATACAGGCCATCCGATTTATATCCGACGGACGGGAAGGAAACTATGGCAATTTTGCAAAAAGATACCCACACCCCTCTCCGCATTTGCAAATAAGGCATTCCCTCGTTCATCTTTTTCTCCCACAAGATAAACTTCTCATACAAATGCATCTTGATGTTCCGTGCAACGCATGGGCATCTTGCTAGTAGGGAGAAGGAGTTTGTGTCACACATATCTAGCTATATTAAGGGATAGGTAGATAGCATATGTGTGAGAGTCATTATTATACTTTGAGACATTAGTGGCTGTGGGTGGGCGGAATTAAAGGGGTGGGCGTGTTAAACATAGAGAGCGTGTGTGTTTCTGTGTGAGAGACTTGTAGGACGGGGTAGAAAGACGAATTTAACCCTGACGGAGGGAGAGAAATACACGAAGTGCGCGTGTGTGATTCCGATGCCCACGGGGAAATGAGATATGTATGCGTGTGAGAGAGATTGCACAATTCATTCATGTATCACTATCTAGCGATCGTGGACGTGCATCGCTTGAACATAAGTCAATATCTACTTCGTATCGTGGCCAAAGGTACAATATCGATTCAACGCTATAAAGATTGGACACTCACATATCACATTTTTTTCTATTTAAATAAACCTTTTCAGTTGTGCATGCCAAAGTTACAGTGATGTTTCTTCAAACAACCAATGTAGCTATCATGTATATGCACCATTGTTACTCTTGCATTCAAATTCAGTAGTCTTGGATGATTTAAGTTTCTATTTTGAAGTAATATATGTAATATTCATATATGAATTCAACGGGTACGCAATTTATGAAATGGAGGCTATGCAATCATATGAGGTAACACTTTTAAGTAGCTGACTACAATATCCATTTCTTTTTGTGCGCCTCTACGCTAACACGTCAATGCATTATGTTTAAAGTAAATAACCAATGGCACTAAATTATCTATTTACACGAGAAATACATAGGCTGAGCATTTGATCCCTTTTTTGTGAACGCGCCACTACACCCGTACGATTGGCCGCGCCCGTGTGAACGTCCAAGTTATCGGCGCATCATCCCGAGTTATTGTGTTTTTTTCTGGGGTGGACTTCACACCAGTTATTAATTGTTGACGCGTGCCCCGTGTACACAGTCTAGCATGACCTTCCCGCTAGCATGGTCCAAAATTAGTTGAAACTGGATACGAACGATCCTGCGGGCGGCAAAATCTCCCGCCTCCTTCTAAAATTTCCGCCACCTTAGTCTTTAGCATGCGAAATCCCCCTTTTGTCCTTAGTGCACGGAGACCAACAGTTAAAATACCGCCCTCATCTACATGATAGGTCGGGCTGCTTTGGTAGCTTCCGGTTCCCCCACTACACGGCACCCCCATTTCCTCACCCCCTCCCGCAAAAACGACTAACTCCATAGCACCAGAGCATCTTACATCACGCCGTCCGTACTTCATCGCCCTTTCTCCCCTCCCCTCTCGAAACCCTAGACTGCTCATCCACCGGCGTACCATAGCCCATTCACTGCCAGCGGCGTCCACCTCGCCGGATCTGCTTCTGCGGCCGCATCTACCCCTCCCACCTCCCCTAGAAACAAGTAGACTGCTCATCCACCACTGTACCACGGCCCATTCAATGCCGGCCTTGTCCACGGCGCCAGATCTGCTTCGCCGGTACTCTCGTCAACCGCCGTGCATCTGCAGCGGCTCATTCGTACTCCCCACTGGAGATGCTTCATCCACACCCCCCGGAGCCGCCCCACCGACGCCCCCGTCGACGGCCTCTGATCCTCTTCGCCAACACCATCCTCAACCCTACCGGAGCCGCTTCGCCGACACCTTCCTCAACCCTACCGGAGCCGCTTCGCCGACACCATCGTCAACCCTACCGGAGTAGCTTCGCCTATACCATTCTCAACCCTACCGGGGCCGCTTTGCCAACTCACAAGTACATGGCCTCAGATCCGCTTCCTCGCACCCTCATCCAACCTACCGGAGCAGCTTCTGACGCCCCGTACACGGCCGCAGATCCGCATCGTCGACACCACCCTTAACCCAACCACCGGAGCAGCTTCTGACGCCCCGTCCACGGCCGCAGATCTGCATCGTCGACACCATCCTTAACCCAACCACCGGAGCAGCTTCTGACGCCCCGTCCACGGTCGCAGATCCGCATCGTCGACACCATCCTTAACCCAACCACCGGAGCAGCTTCTGACGCCTCGTCCACGGCCGCAGATCCGCGTCGTCGACACCATCCTTAGCCCAACCACCGGAGCAGCTTCACCTACGCCCTCGTCCACGGCCACAGATCCGCTTCGCCCACACCGTAGTCCACCCTAGCGGAGCCGCTCCACAAACACCCTACTCGACGGTTCTAGATCTCCTTACCAGACCCCGACAGCTAGCACTGCGTCATCACCCTCGACGTTTCTAACCTGATTCCCACCGTCTGGAGAGATGCCAAGCACCCACCACGGCCTAGGTACTTGTCACCTTTAAACCCGTCCAGCATCACCTGCCCGATGTACTTCAAATATACTAACGGTCGCTGTTACCTATTATGCAGCTGGCAAAAACTACAAGGACGATGTTTCTTCTGGATCTAACAGCTTGGCCAACCAAGATCCTGGACTAAGGCATTGCCATGATCTTGTAAGCGCGTCTCTCTTTCTTGTATTGTTCTGTTCCTGCCAGCGTGCTTTGCTAGGATTTTCGACCAGTAATCCCTTTGTGCAGACAATGATTTCTACTACTGGCTGCTAAATTAGATATGTAGATGTCATACATGATACTACCTCATACCTCCATTCCTAAATATAAGTCTTTCTAGAGATTCCACTATAGGCTACATAGGGAGCAAAATGAGTGAATCTACACTCGAAAATGCATCTATATACATCTGTATGTGGTCCATAATGGAATCTCTACAAAGACATATATTTAGGAACAGGGGAAGTACATTAAACAAAATCGTAGGTGGCATGTAGGAATTCCATTGCACTACATTAGGCTCCCTTAGAGTGCCTGCTAGTCCAGCATACAAAGTCATGGCTAGTTTATGGTACGCACACAATCATTAATTGGTGGTTTAAATATGCGCAAGGGATATGCAATGTAGTATCATGTAGAGATGTCTGAAATTAGCCGTGTCAACTTGCAGATAGGGTTACACAATGAAAAAGTACAAGATGTATGTGGCAATTTCATGGAACATCGCAAAAAAAGGAGAGGCAGCGGTGAGCCTATACATTGTGCTATGGTACGTCACTCCTCCATTGCAATCATCGTGACATGTTATTTGTATGCCAGTTCTATTAGCCAAGTTTCTTAGGGACAGTTATTATGAGTTATCCTAAGAAAATAAGCACCTGTGAATATATGCTCCATGTAATAAGCCAACCAGTTCTTTTCATTGCGTTTTCAGCTTATCTTTGGTATGATCAGTGGAAAGTCTAGATTGCATTATATTTTTTTCATTTTGCTGCCCATATGGAAATTAATTTGACTTGCAAACATCACAAATTGAACCCAGTGCAATAATTAATATGATAGGAAAACAGACCATCACTATTTGCTCAAAATGCAAATACAAAGATACCATCTACTTGGCACAATCTACTTTGGTTAATGTTTTCCATAGAGATCCCATTGCCTAATTTAAACGAAGAACGCATGACCCACATTTAAATGAAGAACAATTATTTATTGAAATTCGATGGTCCAAGTGGCTGGTTATTATCGTATAGCAGCACCACCTGAAAGCATCATATAGCAGCAGCAGCTCATAGCAACTCATCATACAGCAGCAGCAGTCTGCAATTCATCATATACCAGCAGCAGCTCATAGCAATTCATCATATAGCAGCAGCAGGAGCAGCTCATAGCAATTCATCATATAGCAGCAGCAGGAGCAGCTTGTAGCAACTCATCATATAGCAGCAGCAGCAGCTCATAGCAATTCATCATATAGCAGCAGCAGCAGCTCATAGCAACTCATCATACAGCAGCAACAGCTCATAGCAATTCATCATATAGCAGCAGCAGCAGCTCATAGCAATGCATCATATAGCAGCAGCAGCAGCTCATAGCAATTCATCGTATAGTGGATTAGAATGAAAATTTGGCAAAAAATCAGAGGAGGTCCTCACCTTGTTGGATGAGCTCATCCTTCAACAGCACCTCAAGGCCATGGCCTGGGAGGAGGGGAGGGGGAATAAGGTGCCTTCTGCCGCAGTGTGGCATCAGCCGTAGTTGTGCAGCGCCCGCCGGAGTAGTGCGTTGGACGAACCACAGTGGAGCAGCTGCTGGAGACCATGAGAATGAGGGGCGGCGCCAGAGGGAGGAGCAGCCAGGGAGATTTGCCCCTACCCGCCGGCCATGTAGCCTAGCTGGACATAGCATCGTCGAGGACCAGGCCAGATGGGACCAGTGGCGACGGCTCGCTGGAGGAACCCTAGTGCTGCAGGCAGGGGATCGAGGTAGAGGGAAAGGGGAGAGGAGATGCAAGCGGGAAGGGCAATGTGTAACACCCCAAAAATTTTATTTTGGTTTTATTAATTTTCCTTTTTATGGGAAGGAGGTTATTTAAACTTTCTTTTAAAACCTCTCCTTCTCAAAAACCTTTAAGGCAAGTATTTTATGTGTTCTTCCCAACATTTACTTTGGTCTTGAGGGCTTTTCATTTAGTGTTGACTCAACACAAATATTTTCTTTGGGTAAGTCTTTGAAATCCTTTCTTTTAAAAATAACCATATGAGTTATGAATTGATTCTTCCTCATTCAAATTTTTTTTCTTGCCATGACCTAGGTTGAAAATTTTCTTCCAAAACCCCTCCCTCCACTTTGAGTCAAGTCAAATATCCAATCCCAGCACGTTCAACCCATTTTTATTTTGACTCTATTTATTTTATCCTCAAAACTATTTCTGTCATTTATTTTGAACCTTAGTGATTTACAAAGGAACCACGAGATCCCTTTTGAGTTTTGGTTCCAAACAAACTCCTCTGACTAGTCCTTAGTACCCCCAACCTAGATCCCTCAAGATCCACTTGTCCACAATTCAAATTTTTCAAATTTTGCTTGCTGCAAGTTTGGACCAGATTTGCCATTTTGGGTGAAATTCATTATTTTTCTTCTCCAAAAATTCTGAGATAAATCAGGCAGCCCCCAGATGCATTGAGAGACCACCTCACCAAAGATCAGCTCCAGAAAAATTTTCCACATGCCAGAATCATTTCATCAAACAGTTGGCATGCACTGTATCTGTTCAAATTCAGAAAATTCAGAGTTTCAGTGTTGGGTTCAGTCGACAGCGTCGTTTTCTTCAAAGCCTCGGCGTCAATCTCACCAGTGCTCGCTCTGGCCTCTTGCTCACTGCTCCTTCTTCTTATCCATCGCGCCGCACGGTCGTCTGGACGGTTGCGAGCGTCGGCGGTGAGCTGGCAGAGGTACACCGCCCCCGTGAGCGGCGACAGCAACGCTCGCTGCGGCCGCCAGAGAAGCTCAGCGAGGTACGGCGCCGTCCAGCACCGCCCGCACCACCAGGAGCCTCCGCGTGGCCGTCCACTTCTCTGGACGCGCTGCAGCACCGTCGCCGTGGCCTCAGATGCGCAGAGCGCGCTCTCTGCCGCCGACGAGCCCGTGAGGCCGTTCCGTCGAAGGCCTGGAGTATCGCCCAAGTTGTACCAAGATTAGCCTCTGGATGGGACCAGTAGACCAATCCGTAGCTGCCCAGTCGCCTAAAACCCCCGTTCGACCGCTGCCTCGCCGTAATCATCGCCGGAGTTATCCCGTTCTCGGCAACCGCCTCGGACCGGCTATAAAAGGGAGCCTCGAGCTCGCCTTCGATCCAGCACCACTCCTACACCTCACCAGAGCCACGCCTAGCTACTAGGGAGACCTCGGGGAGGCCTTCTTCCCCGACTCCGGCCGCCCCGATCCGCTTTGGGCTCCGGCATGATTCCCTCTGGTGAGACCACCCCCGCCTCCCAAACCTTGCCAGCAGCCTCATCATGCACCCACTCTTCTAACCCGAGCCCCAATTTGATGGTTGCAGCCCTCCTCGGCGAGATCCATCACCACCCGAACCACCGTCCGCCGGAGTAGAGGTCGTCGCCGACGTGGTGCTCGCCGACGACCAACTCCACCACCCACAGGTGCGGAAGAGCACCGTGAGTCCGTAGGTACCAACCACTTCCCCTACCTCGCCGGGGATCGACGCCGGCGGCCACCGCGGTCCTCGGGCGCCGGTGTGCTCTGTTTGAAATTCAAACCTGACGGGTCGGACCCCCTTGTCAGCTTTTTCTCTTTTTCGAAACGTTTTCTGAAAACGCCTTCGGGCAAAATACGTTTTCTAACTGAGGCGTTTTCTGTCCTTTTATGAACTAGCCCCTGGAAAGTTTCTGTTTCATTACAGATGGGTCCCTGGACTAAAACCTTAATAACTTTTAAACAAAAGATGATTTTGAGTTGATTCTTTTTCTGTCAGCTTTATTTTTCTGTCTAGTTTTTTATCATATTTATTTGAAAAAATATTTGGAACAACTTTTATGCACACTCGGTATTTACGTTAGTACGCGTTCTCTTTATACCGTAGATACCGGAGGAGGTGACGGAGCCGCAAACTTCACCGAGCTAGACACCGACTGCTCCGAACCAGGCAAGCATGTTTGAATCTTTGATATGATGAGTGTTTTGCATGGTTGCTTGAGTAGTTATTTCATGGCATGTTTATGTGAGCATCAGTGAGTGTTATATTGCATGCAAGGCAACTACCAGTATGCTTCGAAACTTGATGTGATCATTTGATGGGAGATAACATGATCATGTGGTGACATGAAAGGTGGTAAGATGGTATTGTTGAAGCATGCCAGTCTTATGTCAACCGTTAAACTCCAGTGTTAACGTGGATCAAGCCACGTTACCGTCTGTCCCCTTTTCGTGCTGCCACATGTTTTCTGCAAAGAATACGATTTAGTAAGTTGCAAACCTCTTTCCTCGTACACACCAAATAGAGGGGCCGTGATGAGGGTTCCATGGCCCTGCATTAAAGCCCGTCATCCGGTCAGGGGGCATGGGTGTTTCCGGTTGGGACTGAGAGGGGGGGCACCCCTTAGAGCGCGCGATATAAATTTGATCCCATGCTACTCGATGTTGTGGCCTCCCCGTCTTAAAGTTTTTTCTTGAACGTTGCCTAGGGTGATCCCTGGCAGCGGAATGTGGAATGGGTGTGTACTGGTTAGATGTGTTTCTCCTAAAATACCGTAAACGGAACTAGTCCTTTGTGACTACTGAAATCCGTTGGCTGTGGTTAAAGAGTACAAACTCTGCAGAGTCAAAACCCATCCGAGTAACCGTGTCCATGGTCAAGGATCTTGGTCAACACATCCATATCAGTATCAGTATCAGTCTCAACGTCCGTCTCAGCGTCAGTCTCTGTGTCAGTCTCAGTGAAAATCTCCGGTGAATAAACATGAGTGGTAAACCAGGCTGAATGTTATTCCTGTGGATGGACTAACTAGTTTATTATTACGTACATGAGTATTTCCTTGAGATGATTTAAATTCATGAGCTACTTGAATTCGAATAATGAAATATAAGCCCTTTATGTGATGTCGCTCAGACGTCCGACTGTGGCACTATTGTTATTTACTTTTGATATAAGCCCTTTATGTCATGTCGCTCAGACGTCCGACTGTGGCACTCTTGCTATTTACTTTTGATATAAGCCCTTTATGTGATGTCGCTCAGACGTCCGACTGTGGCACTCTTGTTATTTACTTTTGATATAAGCCCTTTATGTGATGTCACTCAGACGTCTGACTGTGGCACTCTTGCTATTTACTTTTGATATAAGCCCTTTATGTGATGTCGCTCAGACGTCCGACTATGGCACTCTTGTTATTTACTTTTTATATAATCCCTTTATGTGATGTTGCTTAGACGTCCGACTGTGGCACTCTTACTATTTACTTTTGATATAAGCCCTTTTCGAGATGTCGCTTAGACGTCCGACTGTGGCACGCACTGTCGTTTATATTCCAATATGAGCCCTTTATGTGGTGTCGCCCTGACGCCCGACTGCGGCATTGTTAATTTACTTTGACCTTTCGAGGCGTCGCTTCAGACACCCGATCGGTCTTCACTTATTTTATTGGGATTTCCGGAGGACTACCGCCTGACTTCCTTTTTATTTATCATGCAGTGCAATTTTATTATCTGAGTGCGCATTACTAATCTGCTCATGTGCATCATGTTTGCATTTGTTATATCTTATGTCCAAACTGTCTTGCGAGTACATTCAAAGTACTCACCTGGCTTGTTGATTTGGCCAGATTTTGACGAAGGCGATCTTATGGATGAAGAGTTCGATAGCGAGTCCGACGCCTAGAGGAGTCCCAGTCAGTCCCGTGCGATCCTGGAATTGGTCACTTGTATTATATACGCTTCCGCTACCCAGAATAAAAGTCATCGAGCCTCACTCCGGCGCTCGATGAGTTGTAAGATTTAGGAGTCATGTCACCCACTTCACTGTGACATATCCACCACCACTTTTATTGCGAGTCAGTAGTTATGCCACCATACCGCTTTGTGTCATATCCGCCTTTATGTATAATATCGGCGTGCTTGTAATAAATTATTGAGCAGCCTCAGCTCAACCCTGTATAATATTTAGTACTTCTGGATTTCTGTATCAAGGATTTGTCTACCAGTAAGAAGGATTCTTCTATACTGGTCCGATATAAGGGTCGGTTTCTCAATAAATGTTTTATTGGAAAACCGGTCCTGACAACCTTGGTATCAGAGCCAGGCTGACTGTAGGAAGCCACTAGGTGCGATCGCTAATCGGTTATTAGCGTCTTTAGTGCTCTTTCAACATTTTGCAAATGTGGCAATTTTCTGTTGGTCATCATAAATTTATGATTTGACTATTCGGAATTTTTGTCTACCTTTGTAGATGGCTGGCAGCGACTGCGAGTCACAGGTGTTCGCCAATGTACCTGAGGGGTTTATCAAGCTTCTCGCCTCCATCGTCAAGGTCGTGATCGGGCCATCGGCTCGTCCAGAGTTCACACTCTACCAGCACAAGATCAGCGACAGCGTGTCTATGCACCAGGCCGCGGTGCAATTCAAGGGAGGACGTTTTGAGTCTCGCCGCTTCCGTTTTGTAGGAAGGGCCATGCCTACGGAGAGGCATGCCATGCAGATGGCTACCCGTGAGGCGATAGCTCGTCTCCGGGATGCTCTTCCTACGATGAAGACTCGTCGCTACCGCTACCTCCCATGCCATGTGCCATATACTTGTCACTATGCATTCGCTTGCCCTAGGGGAGAGAGAGATGAGGCTATTGAGATGCTTGTTGAGTATCTCAAAGCTCTTGAGGCAGCTTCTGATAACCTCGTGGACGACCTTGTGGCTGCCCGTATGGACTCAGTTCAGGGTTGTTCCGCCAACAGGAGGGAGCTTCTCCACACAGCACCACCACTGACTTACGTCTCATCCTCAGCATCCTATACACCGGCCATCTTAGCCACCGCTCGCCGCCTGCCTACCACTGAAGAGTTTGACCAAGTCATTGCTCCTACCCCAGTCCGCGCTGCACCACCTACCGCGCCCGCGCCAGCTCCTCAACTTAGTACTTCACGCCTGGAGCCTATTAGTGAGGAGGAGGTTGAGTCTCCAGCATCACTGGGTCTTACCCTCGGCAGGCCGAGGGAAGTTCTTACCATCTCCGACTAAGTGCGCCTAGCAGCCGTGCGATGTGCCAGCTTGTGTGATATGTTTATATGTATATAGGTTTGGTGAGAAGTAGTTTGTGTGCGCATCATGTATGAACTCGGAGAAGTGCACTAGCCTAAATAACATGTCAGGAATGTGTACGCACATCCTGAGTGATGTATTGTATACTTACGACTCGCGTGTAAGATATGTACTAAGCGGTCCTTCTCCATGCGCAATCAAGTATTTTTTTTCTTGAAAAATGTTGGAGTTCTTAAATTTCCGCCTTTGCAAAATTATTTATTTTTGCCACTCGGTTTTCTTTTTCTCATAAGTTCTGCAAAAATACCCAGAGTGGAAAATGCCTCGTCCCTGGACTCGTTCCATGCCAAGTCCGCCGGAAGAAAATTATGGTACCCAGACAAGCAACAAATTCACACAGGGGCAGTCAAGTCAGCAAGGCAGTGAAGCAGCATTTTCTCAAATATGTCGCCTTTATGAGCAAAGCCAGCAGCAGCATCTAGAAATGATGAATCATGTTATCAATATGGGAAATCACCATGAACCATACCAGCAGCATTCCAAATTGTCTGAACTACAAAAGACACGTCCCCCAATGTTCGCTCACACTGATAGGCCACTTGAGGCCGATGATTGGCTTCGAGACATTGAAAGGAAATTAATTATTGCACAATGTTCGGACCGTGAGAAGGTACTTTATGCACCTCACTACCTCACTGGAGCAGCTGCATCATGGTGGGAAAATTTTCTACACATGCACCCCAATGAAAATAACATCACCTGGGAAGAATTTAAAGAAGGTTTTCGTGGGGCGCAGATTCCCAGAAGCATTATGAAGATCAAGAAAAGGGAGTTTGATGACCTCAAGCAGAGAAGCATGACAGTGACTGAGTACAATAGTCAGTTTACTCAATTATCTCGTTATGCCAACGAAGAGCATATGACTGAAAATAAAAAGATGGAGAAATTTTTGGACGGTCTGGCACCAGCACTTAAATGCCAGCTGGTCGTACACACCTTTCCAGATTTCAAAACACTTGTGGACAAGGCTATTACATTGGAAAATGAGTGCCGCAGCTTGGAGGATTTTCGCAAGCGCAAAAGGGACAAGACTACTCATGCTCGCAACAACCGGAACAAGACTGATTTTCAGAAAAATGGAGCGAACAAATCCACGACCAATGTTCCAAGCCCAACCAAAAACTTTCATGCAAGGGACAAGGATTTTACGTATCGCCCAGGTGTTACTTGCTATGCTTGTGGAGAGGAAGGACACTATGCCAAACAGTGCCCAAAACCAAGGAACTCGGCCCCCAAGCCGAACAACGGTGGAAATAATCCAGCTCCCAAGCGTAACAACTTCAACCCCAATAACAATCACAAGAAGGGTCACTTGAACCATGTGACCAAGGAGGAAGCACAGAATGCCCCAGAAGTCATACTCGGTACGTTCCTTGTCAACACAATACCTGCCACGGTTTTGTTTGATTCTGGAGCTTCTCACTCGTTCATTTCAAAGAGTTTTGTTTTGCACCATGATTTTTCGATGCTTCCTTTGGAAAAATCCATGATCATCAAGTCCCCCGGGAATAAGCAAATCACTCAGAGTTACTGCCAAGGTGTGGTTATTGAGTTTGAAGGACTAAAGTTTCAGGCAAAACTCATTGTATTGGAAAATAAAGGACTGGATGTTATCCTAGGAATGGACTGGTTAACCACCAACAAGGGATTTATCGACTGCTTCAATCGGACGGTAATTCTTACTCATCATCACGGCAAGACGATAAAAGTTGCAGCTCAAGAAAGACCAATGTCAAAATTGAACAAGGTGGACATTTCAGAGTTAAGAAAAGTTCCAGTGGTGTGTGAGTTCCCTGACGTATTTCCCGAAGAACTACCAGGCATGCCACCAGACCGGGAAATAGAGTTCATCATTGAACTAGCACCTGGAACCACCCCCATTTACAAGAAACCTTACAGAATGGCACCCTCCGAGTTGGTAGAATTAAAGAAGCAAATAAAAGAATTACTGGACAAAGGATTTATACGAGCCAGCTCCTCACCTTGGGGTTCACCAGTATTATTTGCAAAGAAAAAAGATGGGACACTGAGGTTATGTATAGACTATCGAGCACTCAACATGGTCACCATCAAAAACAAATATCCGATGCCACGGATAAATGATTTATTTGACCAGCTCGCACAAGCCAAGGTTTTCTCGAAAATTGATTTAAGATCGGGGTATCATCAATTAAAGGTACGGACAGAAGATATCCCCAAGACAGCATTCACCTCCAGATATGGATTGTATGAATTTACAGTAATGCCGTTTGGACTGACAAACGCCCCCGCATATTTTGTCCACCTCATGAACAAAGTGTTTATGAAATTTATGGACAAATTTGTTGTGGTGTTCATTGATGATATTCTGGTATACTCAAAGACACCGGAAGAACATGCTGAACATCTTAGAATTGTACTGGGAGAATTGAGGAAACATTAATTATACGCCAAGTTCAGCAAATGTGAATTTTGGTTAAGACAGGTTGGTTTTCTAGGCCATGTATTGACCCAAGAAGGTGTTGCCGTAGACCCAGAAAAAGTCAAGGCCGTACTTGGCTGGAAACCACCAGCCAACGTAACAGATGTACAAAGTTTCCTTGGAATGGCTGGATATTACCGAAGGTTTATTGAGGGATTCTCCACCATAGCAAAACCAATGACACGGTTACTCAAGAAGGATAAGAAATTTGTATGGACTGAAGCGTGCGAGAAAATTTTCCAAGAACTCAAAAGGAAATTAACAACAGCACCGGTATTGGTTGTGCCAGACATACACAAAAGTTTTGCAGTGTATTGTGACGCATCCCGGAAGGGCCTCGGGTGCGTATTGATGCAAGACGGCAAAGTTGTCGCATATGCTTCCAGGCAACTACGAAAGCATGAAGAAAATTATCCTACTCATGACTTGGATTTGGCAGCAGTCATCCATGCACTCAAAGAGTGGAGGCACTTTTTGCTTGGGAATCAATGTGAAATATATACGGATCATAAAAGCCTCAAATATATTTTCACACAACCAGAACTCAATTTACGGCAACGACGCTGGTTGGAATTAGTCAAAGATTATGATGTTGGCATTCACTACCATCCAGGAAAAGCGAATGTAGTGGCAGACGCTCTTAGTCGAAACCCCAGCTCGGGCAACGACAGTCTATAGAACTTGAGGCCTGAATTTCAGCAGGAGTTCGCCAAACTCAACTTGGTGATGGTCACTGAGGGCAACGTGTCAAATCTGGAAATACAGCCCACCCTAAGGGAACAGATTAAGAAAGCTCAGCATGGACATCCCAGCATTGAAGGCATAAAGAAAAAAGTGAGTCTGGGCAAAGCTTCAGAATTCGTCGTAGACGATGAGGGAATATTATGGTACGAGGACAGACTTTGCGTACCAAACATAGAGGGCCTCAAACAGCAAATTTTAACCGAAGGCCACACCGCTCCATATTCAATCCACCCTGGAGGGACCAAAATGTACAAGGACATCCAGGAAAAAATTTGGTGGCACGGTATGAAGAGGGATATAGCCACATTCATTGCATGTTGTGATTCATGTCAACGCATTAAAGCCGAGCACCAAAAACCAGCAGGGCTATTACAGCCAAACAGGATACCTGAGTGGAAATGGGACGAAATTGGAATGGATTTTATTGTCGGACTACCTCGGTCACAACACGGAAATGATGCCATATGGGTCATCACCGATAGATTAACTAAAGTGGCACATTTCATCCCGGTAAAGACAACCCACACCACTCAGAAGCTTGCCAAGCTTTACCTCTCCCGTATAGTTTGCCTGCATGGAGTTCCAAAGACTATAATATCCGACAGAGGCACTCAATTCGTCTCTAGATTTTGGGATCATTTACACCAAGCTCTGGGAACTCAACTAGCATTCAGTACAGCATACCACCCCCAGACTGATGGACAAACTGAACGCGTGAACCAAATCCTAGAGGACATGCTGAGAGCATGTGTTCTCACCTATGGAACCAGTTGGGAGGAAAGCTTGCCATATGCCGAGTTCGCATACAACAACAGTTACCAAGCCAGTCTACAAATGGCACCTTTTGAAGCATTGTACGGGCGGAGATGTCGTACTCCATTAAATTGGTCAGAAACAGGAGACAGTCGTATCTTCAGCCCAGACATGCTCAAGGAAGCTGAGGAGAAAGTTAGACTAATCAGGGACCGACTCAAGACAGCTCAAAGCCGACAAAAGAGCTATTATGATCGAAAACATCTTGAAGTCAGCTTTGAACCCAGTGAATATGTGTATCTACGAGTATCTCCTATGAGGGGCCTGCAACGGTTCAAAGTTAAAGGAAAGCTAGCCCCAAGATTTATTGGACCCTTCTGTGTGGTTGCACGAAGAGGCACGGTAGCCTACCAGCTAGACCTACCCAAAGAGCTGCCAGACGTCCACGACGTGTTCCACGTCTCTCAGTTGAGGAAATGTGTAAGCAACCCGGAGAAGCATGTATCTCATGAGAGCATTGACGTGCAACCAGACCTCACCTACAGGGAACGTCCAATAAAAATATTGGAGGAGTCCGAAAGGAGGACCCGTCAGAAAACAATTAAGTTTTTCAAGGTTCAGTGGAGCAATCACACCGCGGATGAAGCAACATGGGAAAGAGAGGATTTTCTTCAGACAGAGTACCCACACCTATTTGAGGATCAGCTGAAATCTCGGGGACGAGATTTTTCCTAAGGGGTAGGTGTTGTAACACCCCAAAAAATTTATTTTGGTTTTATTAATATTTCTTGTTATGGGAAGGAGGTTATTTAAACTTTTTTTTTAAACCTCTCCTTCTCAAAAACCTTTAAGGCAAGTATTTTATGTGTTCTTCCCAACATTTACTTTGGTCTTGAGGGCTTTTCATTTAGTGTTGACTCAACACAAATATTTTCTTTGGGAAAGTCTTTCAAATCCTTTCTTTTAAAAATAACCATATGACTTATGAATTGATTCTTCCTCATTCAAAAAAAATTTCTTGCCATCACCTAGGTTGAAAATTTTCTTCCAAAACCCCTCCCTCCACTTTGAGTCAAGTCAAATATCCAATCCCAGCAAGTTCAACCCATTTTGATTTTGACTCTATTTATTTTATCCTCAAAACTATTTCTGTCATTTATTTTGAACCTTAGTGATTTACAAAGGAACCACCAGATCCCTTTTGAGTTTTGGTTCCATACAAACTCCTCTGACTAGTCCTTAGTACCCCCAACCTAGATCCCTCAAGATCCACTTGTCCACAATTCAAATTTTTCAAATTTTGCTTGCTGCAAGTTTGGACCAGATTTGCCATTTTGGGTGAAATTCATTATTTTTCTTCTCCAAAAATTCTGAGATAAATCAGGCAGCCCCCAGATGCATTGAGAAAGCACCTCACCAAAGATCAGCTCCAGAAAAATTTTCCACATGCCAGAATCATTTCATCGAACAGTTGGCATGCACTGTTTCTGTTCAAATTCAGAAAATTCAGAGTTTCAGTGTTGGGTTCAGTCGACAGCGTCGTTTTCTTCAGAGCCTCGGCGTCAATCTCACCAGTGCTCGCTCTGGCCTCTTGATCACTGCTCCTTCTTCTTATCCATCATGCCGCACGGTCGTCTGGACGGTTGCGAGCGTCAGCGGTGAGCTGGCAGAGGTACACCGCCCCCGTGAGCGGCGACAGCAACGCTCGCTGCGGCCGCCAGAGAAGCTCAGCGAGGTACGGCGCCGTCCAGCACCACCAGGAGCCTCCGCGTGGCCGTCCACTTCTCTGGACGCGCTGCAGCACTGTCACCGTGGCCTGAGATGCGCAGAGTGCGCTCTCTGCCGCCGACGAGCCCGTGAGGCCGTTCCGTCGAAGGCCTGGAGTATCGCCCAAGTTGTACCAAGATTAGCCTCTGGATGGGACCAGTAGACCAATCCGTAGCTGCCCAGTCGTCTAAAACCCCCGTTCGACCGCTGCCTCGCCGTAATCATCGCCGGAGTTATCCCGTTCTCGGCAACCGCCTCGGACCGGCTATAAAATGGAGCCTCGAGCTCGCCTTCGACCCAGCACCACTCCTACACCTCACCAGAGCCACGCCTAGCTACTAGGGAGACCTCGGGGAGGCCTTCTTCCCCGACTCCGGCCGCCCCGATCCGCTTTGGGCTCCGGCACGATTCCCTCTGGTGAGACCACCCCCGCCTCCCAAACCTTGCCAGCAGCCTCATCATGCACCCACTCTTCTAACCCGAGCCCCAATTTGATGGTTGCAGCCCTCCTCGGCGAGATCCATCACCACCCGAACCACCGTCCGCCGGAGTAGAGGCCGTCGCCGACGTGGTGCTCGCCGACGACCAACTCCACCACCCACAGGTGCAGAAGAGCACCGTGAGTCCATAGGTACCAACCACTTCCCCTACCTCGCCGGGGATCGACGCCGGCGGCCACCGCGGTCCTCGGGCGCCGGTGTGCTTTGTTTGAAATTCAAACCTGACGGGTGGGACCCCCTCGTCAGCTTTTTCTCTTTTTCAAAACGTTTTCTGAAAACGCCTTCGGGCAAAATACGTTTTCTAACTGAGGCGTTTTCTGTCCTTTTATGAACTAGCCCCTGGAAAGTTTCTGTTTCATTACAGATGGGTCCCTGGACTAAAACCTTAATAACTTTTAAACAAAAGATGATTTTGAGTTGATTCTTTTTCTGTCATCTTTATTTTTCTGTATAGTTTTTTATCATATTTATTTGAAAAATATTTGGAACAACTTTTATGCACACTCGGTATTTACGTTAGTACGCGTTCTCTTTATACTGTAGATACCGGAGGAGGTGACGGAGCCGCAAACTTCACCGAGCTAGACACCGACTGCTCCGAACCAGGCAAGCATGTTTGAAACTTTGATATGATGAGTGTTTTGCATGGTTGCTTGAGTAGTTATTTCATGGCATGTTTATGTGAGCATCAGTGAGTGTTATATTGCATGCAAGGCAACTACCAGTATGCTTTGAAACTTGATGTGATCATTTGATGGGAGATAACATGATCATGTGGTGACATGAAAGGTGGTAAGATGGTATTGTTGAAGCATGCCAGTCTTATGTCAATCGTTAAACTCCAGTGTTAACGTGGATCAAGCCACGTTACCGTGCGTCCCCTTTTCGTGCTGCCACATGTTTTCTGCAAAGAATACGGTTTAGTAAGTTGCAAACCTCTTTCCTCGTACACACCAAATAGAGGGGCCGTGATGAGGGTTCCATGGCCCTGGATTAAAGCCCGTCATCCGGTCAGGGGGCATGGGTGTTTCCGGTTGGGACCGAGAGGGGGGCACCCCTTAGAGCGCGCGATATAAATTTGATCCCATGCTACTCGAGGTTGTGGCCTCCCCGTCTTAAAGTTTTTTCTTGAACGTTGCCTAGGGTGATCCCTGGCAGCGGAATGTGGAATGGGTGTGTACTGGTTAGATGTGTTTCTCCTAAAATACCGTAAACGGAACTAGTCCTTTGTGACTACTGAAATCTGTTGGCTGTGGTTAAAGAGTACAAACTCTGCAGAGTCAAAACCCATCCGAGTAACCGTGTCCATGGTCAAGGATCTTGGTCAACACATCCATATCAGTATCAGTATCAGTCTCAACGTCCGTCTCAGCGTCAGTCTCTGTGTCAGTCTCAGTGAAAATCTCCGGTGAATAAACATGAGTGGTAAACTAGGCTGAATGTTATTCCTGTGGATGGACTAACCAGTTTATTATTACGTACATGAGTATTTCCTTGAGATGATTTAAATTCATGAGCTACTTGAATTTGAATAATGAAATATAAGCCCTTTATGTGATGTCGCTCAGACGTCCGACTGTGGCACTCTTGTTATTTACTTTTGATATAAGCCCTTTATGTCATGTCGCTCAGACGTTCGACTGTGGCACTCTTGCTATTTACTTTTGATATAAGCCCTTTATGTGATGTCGCTCAGACGTCCGACTGTGGCACTCTTGTTATTTACTTTTGATATAAGCCCTTTATGTGATGTCACTCAGACGTCCGATTGTGGCACTCTTGCTATTTACTTTTGATATAAGCCATTTATGTGATGTCGTTCAGACGTCCGACTGTGGCACTCTTGTTATTTACTTTTGATATAAGCCCTTTATGTGATGTCGCTCAGACGTCCGACTGTGGCACTCTTACTATTTACTTTTGATATAAGCCCTTTTCGAGATGTCGCTTAGACGTCCGACTGTGGCACGCACTGTCGTTTATATTCCAATATGAGCCCTTTATGTGGTGTCGCCCTGACGCCCGACTGCGGCATTGTTAATTTATTTTTACCTTTCGAGGTGTCGCTTCAGACACTCGATCGGTCTTCAGTTATTTTATTGGGATTTCGGGAGGACTACCGCCTGACTTCCTTTTTATTTATCATGCAGTGCAATTTTATTATCTGAGTGCGCATTACTAATCTGCTCATGTGCATCATGTTTGCATTTGTTATATCTTATGTCCAAACTGTCTTGCGAGTACATTCAAAGTACTCACCTGGCTTGTTGATTTGGCCAGATGTTGACGAAGGCGATCTTATGGATGAAGAGTTCGATAGCGAGTCCAACGCCTAGAGGAGTCCCAGTCAGTCCCGTGCGATCCTGGAATTGGTCACTTGTATTATATACGCTTCCGCTACCCAGAATAAAAGTCATCGAGCCTCACTCCGGCGCTCGATGAGTTGTAAGATTTAGGAGTCATGTCACCCACTTCACTGTGACATATCCACCACCACTTTTATTGCGAGTCAGTAGTTATGCCACCATACCCCTTTGTGTCATATCTGCCTTTATGTATAATATCGGCGTGTTTGTAATAAATTGTTGAGCAGCCTCAGCTCAACCCTGCATAATATTTAGTACTTCTGGATTTCTGTATCAAGGATTTGTCTACCAGTAAGAAGGATTATTCTATACTGGTCCGATATAAGGGTCGGTTTCTCAATAAATGTTTTATTGGAAAACCGGTCCTGACACAATGAATGCTTGCGTGTTTGTTTTTACTTGAGGGTCAGGTGTGACACGGGCGTCAACAGTTGCATTTTGAGTGTAATATAGGCAGACAACAGAGTCATTTCACTATTCCCCTTCCCTTCAATTTTTAGTGAGGTTCTACCCGAAACACCCCCCCTCCAAAGCGAAATTAGTTAAGCCCAAGCCCATAACTCAAAAATTACTTCTTTACATCTTTATGGCTTATTTTGACAATATGCCCTGAAAAGGCGGAATCGAACTGGCCCTTAACCTGCAATTTCAATTGTGCGTGCAATGATGAATCACTCCTGCCTGCTATCTGTACATTTAGGCATCATCATACATGGCATAACCTAATACATGTGCATTCCATTGTAGAATCTGGAATATGCAATGTTTATGTTAGTTCATACGTTGCACATGATGTTTAAATGCCCCTTAAATCTGGTCAGTCAAGTGGTGGTCTTTAAGCCTCCTTCTTTGCTTCTTTTCTTGATATGTAAGATTTGCTCACACATCTGTTCAATTGCTTGTTTGCATCAGCCAGGCATACTAGGACTATTTGCTTTGATTACTTGTTGTTCTTGACTTAACACTCTAACAGAGCTTGTCAATGATTTAAACACTAAGGGTTGTTGTAGTGGGGCCTTGTCTAACTCATAGGTGACATAAAGGTTTGGCTGTACACTACAGTAGGCTCTCCAAGAGTACCTGGAGATCCAGTTCAAAGGTATGCCTAGTTTTTACATAGTGCAGACATAGTAAATGCTCATTTCATTGTGTGCAAGTGCAAGAGATGCGGCATGTTTCATTATGTGGTGTTGTTTTGTTATAATCTCATCCTTTTGTGTTCACAGATTGGAAAGTATGCATATTTATCTTCCAAGGAGACGAGTAACTAGTTTGTGTCACCTTGCAGAGGGGGTGCAATGAAGATAAGATTGAGGATTTCCAAGTACAAGATGTTAGGAAGGAGCCTTGCAAGAGAAGTAGGAGCTGCGCTGAGCCTCTTCAACCTGCTAAGGTAAGTCATTGTATGCTACTCAACAGTTCAATTCCTTGTTTGTTTCAGGCATAGTTAATTTTCTCTTTTCAATTGCTTCCTCAGTTAATGAGATGCCCAAATAATCATGTCTGATGTTCGGTACTTGTATCACTATTAGTTGACATAATTAAAGGCCTTACCATTTAATTACTCTCCCGAAGTGTGTCTGAAGCTTTGAAGTCTATTAACCAACTATTATTGCATGAGGCTCACAATCTAGTTTATACTACACTAATGATTGCATAGTTTTGCCTGCTGTAGTATGTTTGTATGAAGCCCTCTGTTGTTCATTATGCTCCCTAAGACTTTAATTGAGGCACAGAATGGCCAACTGCTTGCTTACTTATACGCAACGTGTTGTCTAAATTTGTAACTTGTCTGTGTTTTCGATTGGGCCCCAACATCATGCTCCTCTAGTGAGCTAAGAGGGATTTCTGTATGCAGGCTGCACAGACTATCTTTTTTATAATTTTTAAAATATCACCTGCTTGTGCTTCATGACGTGTAACATTTTTTTAAAGTGACGTGTAACATTATTGTTAGTCCTGTTTTGCCATGTAGTACAAAATAGTGTCTTGTTCGCTTCACTGTTGTAACTATATTTTTGCCCTAGTCATGTGTACTTACAGAAACATTTCAGGATGAAGTGACATCAACACAAAGATCTGCGAGCAGTGCGGCATGGCCGTTACCGAATGATTATGGATTGGAATTGGAATGTGTTGATGTTCTCGAGCATCAACTAGAGGTGGCAAGACAACGTGTACATGATTGTCAACGTATAATCAACAAGTTGAGACTGGACATGCAGGTATTAGATGCAGGAGTCAAAAAAATGAAACAAGACACTGAGGTAACCATGAAGGAATTGGAGATTTTGCAGACTGAAATTCGTGCTATCTGAATCCGGCCAATCCTATTTTCTGAAGAGATTATAGTTCAAATGGAGTTAAGTTGATGCGCGTCCATGATGTATGAGCTGTATTTGCCTAGTGTATGTAATTTGTTGTTTGTGTATGCTTTTTTATCACCTATGCCGAACCATGATGCCCAGTGGGTATAATCGACTGTAATTTCTTTATTGTATAGTGTAGGATTATTTTACCTTTCTATGCCTTGACCTCTTTGTTGTATAGTATTGAGTAGGATAATTCTTTGAATATGCTATATCGTTCAAACGGGGGCCAACTCGCCCGACCATGGCCCTTCACGGGCCGTCGGATCCATGGGCCTTCTAGGTCTCGTAGGATCCATGGGCCTTCTACGTCTCGTAGGATCCATGGGCCTTCTAGGTCTCGTAGGATCCATGGGCCTTGTATGTCTCGTAGGATCCATGGGCCTTCTATGTCTCGTAGGATCCATGGGCCGCCGACTCATTTATGGGTCTTGTACGGGCCTTTAATGGGCCGTAGACGGGCCTTTAATGGAAATCGTACGTTTTCTGGGCTGACCATAACGGGCCGTTAATAGGCCGTATTTGGTGATGCTATGAAAATGGCCCAACAGACTAACGGTCCACAAACGGGCTGACTGTAACGACGGCTGAATTTGGCCCACAAGCAGAAAATGACAGTAACGGGCCGTAAGTAACCGAATGCTGCAAATGAGCCCAAGAATAAATGGGCCCTCAGAAGGCCGAAAGTTAACTTGGGCTGGAAACGGCCCAACGGAATAACGGACCGTTAATGGGTATAAAGTGATACACTGTTCATTACGGGCCAGTTTCACCACAGGCCGTTAATGGGTGTAAAGTAATACACTGTTCATTACGGGCCAGTTTCAGCACGGGCCGCTAATGGGCCAAGAGTTACAAAGGGCCTCATATGGGCCGAAAGACGTCATGGGCTATACATGGGCCAGAAGTGAAAACGGGCTGGAATCATATTGGATGGCCTAGATGACGCTACTGGGCCTAATTCAGATAGGGCGTAACGGCCCTTGGGTTAGCGGGTTGTAAATGGGCTATATGCGAATAGGCCGTTAACAGGCTTTCCATGGGCCGCCCCGCCAGCTTTTGACCAAGTCAAACGGGCTGGCCTTTTCACAGGAATGGGCCACTGTTGGGCCGTGCCACGTGTCAACGTATCATAGGCGCCTTCTGTCCAGTGAGTGGATGACATCTGTCCCAACAATGAGCCGACACGTGTTTCCTCTAGCCAATGATGATTTTACATGTGGAAATCCCCATTGGTCGGGGCTGTTAATGGGTTATCGGATCCAAAACCCGACCCGATAGCTTAACGGCGTTCCGTTACGGTGGATGCCACGTGTCGGTCACCCTTGACGAAAGCACTTCTGTGACGCGCGATTTATCGTCATGGAAGTGGACACTTCCATGATGATAATTTTGGTAATGTCATGGAACACTTCTACGACAGCACAGGTATGACTATCTTGATTCTGTCATAAATTTGTCATGGATGTACATGCATGACAAAAAACGCGACCTACTATGACAAACACGTATCATCACGGAAGTGTATTTTTTTGTAGTGAGAGTGGTACGGTAATCTTGTTCTGGTGGTCATGTTACTTGACCATGACGAACCTACGAACTATGAGGAAGCGATGATGAGCCCAGACTCCGCGAAATGGCTTGAGGCCATGAAATCTGAGATGGGATCCATGTATGAGAACAAAGTGTGGACTTTGATTGACTTGCCCGATGATCGGCAAGCCATAGAAAATAAATGGATCTTCAAGAGGAAGACAGATGCTGATAGTAGTGTTACTATCTACAAAGCTAGACTTGTCGAAAAAGGTTTTGACAAAGTTCAAGGAGTTCACTACGATGAGACCTTCTCACTCGTAGCGATGCTTAAGTCTGTCCGAATCATGTTAGCAAATTGCCACATTTTATGAAATCTGGCAAATGGATGTAAAGACTGCATTCCTGAATGGATTTCTGGAAGAAAAGTTGTATATGATGCAACCTGAAGGTTTTATCGATCCAAAGGATGCTAACAAAGTGTGCAAGCCCCAACGATCCATCTATGGACTGGTGCAAGCATCTCGGAGTTGGAATATACGCTTTGATGAGTTGATCAAAGCATATAGTTTTATACAGACTTGCGGTAAAGCCTATATTTACAAGAAAGTGAGTGGGAGCACTACAGCATTTTTGATAAATATATGTGAATGACATATTGTCGATCAGAAATGATGTAGAATTATCTGGAAAGCATAAAGGACTGTTTGAAAGGAGTTTTTCAAATAAAGACCTCGGTGAAGCTACTTACATATTGAGCATCAAGATCTATAGAGATAGATTAAGACACTTGATAAGTTTTTTCAATGAGTACATACCTTGACAAGATTTTGAAGTAGTTCAAAATGGAACAGTCAAAGAAAGAGTTCTTGCCTGTGTTACAAGGTGTGAAATTGAGCAAGACTCGAAGCCCCACCACGGCAGAAGATAGAAAGAGAATGAAAGTCATTCCTTATGCCTCAGCCATAGGTTCTATAAAGTATGCCATGTTGTGTACCAGATCTATTGTATACCCTACACTGAGTTTGGCAAGGGAGTACAATAGTGATCTAGGAGTAGATCACTGGACAGCGGTCAAAATTATCCTTAGTGGAATAAGGATATGTTTCTCGATTATGGAGGTGACAAAAGGTTCGTCGTAAAGAGTTACGTCGATGCAAGCTTTGACACCGATCTGGATGACTCTAAGTCTCGATCTAGATACATATTGAAAGTGGGAGCAATTAGCTAGAGTAGCTCTGTGCAGAGCATTGTTGACATAGAAATTTGCAAAATACATACGGATCTGAATATGGCAGACCCGTTGACTAAACTTCTCTCACAAGCAAAACATGATCACACCTTAGTACTCTTTGGGTCTTAATCACGTAGAATTGTGAACTAGGTTATTGACTCTAGTAAACCCTTTGGGTGTTGGTCACATGACGATGTGAACTATGGGTGTTACTCACATGGTGATGTGAACTATTGATGTTAAATCACATGGCGATGTGATCTAGATTATTGACTCTAGTGCAAGTGGGAGACTGAAGGAAATATGCCCTAGAGGCAATAATAAAGTTATTATTTATTTCCTTATTTCATGATAAATGTTTATTATTCATGCTAGAATTGTATTAACCGGAAACATAATACATGTGTGAATACATAGACAAACAGAGTGTCACTAGTATGCCTCTACTTGACTAGCTCGTTAATCGAAGATGGCTGAGTTTCCTAGCCATGGACATGAGTTGTCATTTGATTAATGGGATCACATCATTAGGAGAATGATGTGATTGACTTGACCCATTCCGTTAGCTTAGCACTCGGTCGTTTAGTATTCTGCTATTGCTTTCTTCATGACTTATACATGTTCCTATGACTATGAGATTATGCAACTTCTGTTTACCGGAGGAACACTTTGTGTGCTACCAAACGTCACAATGTAACTGGGTGATTATAAAGGTGCTCTACAGGTGTCTCCAAAGGTACTTGTTGGGTTGGCGTATTTCGAGATTAGGATTTGTCACTCCGATTGTCGGTGAGGTATCTCTGGGCCCACTTGGTAATGCACATCACTATATGCCTTGCAAGCGTTGCAACTAATGAGTTATTTGCGGGATGATGTATTACGGAACGAGTAAAGAGACTTGCCGATAACGATATTGAACTAGGTATTGAGATACCGACGATCGAATCTCGGGCAAGTAACATACCGATGACAAAGGGAACAACGTATGTTGTTATGCGGTCTGACCGATAAAGATCTTCGTAGAATGTGTAGGAGCCAATATGGGCATCCAGGTCCCGCTATTGGTTATGGACCAGAGAGATGTCTCGGTCATGTCTACATAGTTCTCGAACCCGTAGGGTCCGCACGCTTAACGTTCGTAGACGATATAGTACTATGAGTTATGTATGTTGGTGACCGAATGTTGTTCGGAGTTTTGGATGAGATCACGGATATGACGAGGAACTCCGGAATGGTCTGGAAGTAAAGATTGATATGTGGATAGTAGTGTTTGATCTCCAGAAAGGTTCCGGAATCCATCGGAAGGGGTTCCGGATGTTTCCCGAAATGTTTGGGCACTAGAACACTTTATCTGGGCCAAAGGGGAAAGCCCATGAGGTTTTTGGAAAGTGCAAAAGGAAGTTTTGCAGAGTCCGGGGGCCAGACGCCAGGTCCAGACGCTGGGAACCCTGGCGTCTGGCCCTGGAGTCCGAGAAGGACTCTTGCCTTTCGGGTGAAACCGACTTTGTGGAGGCTTTTACTCCAAGTTTCGACCCCAAGGCTCAACATATAAATAGAGGGGTAGGGCTAGCACCCAAGACAGATCAAGAAACACCAAGCCGTGTGCCGGCAACCCCGTCCCCTCTAGTTTATCCTCCGTCATAGTTTTTGTAGTGCTTAGGCGAAGCCCTGCGGAGATTGTTCTTCACCAACACCGTCACCACGTCGTCGTGCTGCCGGAACTCATCTACTACTTCGCCCGTCTTGCTGGAATAAGAAGGCGAGGACGTCACCGAGCCGAACATGTGCAGAACTTGGAGGTGCCGTGCGTTCGGTACTTGGATCGGTCGGATCGTAAAGACGTACGACTACATCAACCGCGTTGATAAAACGCTTCCGCTTTCGGTCTACGACGGTACTTGGAAAACACTCTCCCCTCTCGTTGCTATGCATCACCATGATCCTGTGTGCGCGTACGAATTTTTTTGAAATTACTATGTTCCCCAACAGTGGCATCCGAGCCAGGTTTTATGCATAGATGTTATATGCACGAGTAGAACACAAGTGAGTTGTGGGCGATACAAGTCATACTGCTTACCAGCATGTCATACTTTGGTTCAGCGGTATTGTTGGATGAAGCGGCCCGGACCGACATTACGCGTACGCTTACGCGAGACTGGTTCTACCGACGTGCTTTGCACACAGGTGGCTGGCGGATGTCAGTTTCTCCAACTTTAGTTGAACCGAGTGTGGCTACGCCCGGTCCGTGAGAAGGTTAAAACAGCACTAACTTGACGAACTATCATTGTGGTTTTGATGCGTAGGTAAGAACGGTTCTTCCTCAGCCCGTAGCAGCCACGTAAAACTTGCAACAACAAAGTAGAGGACGTTTAACTTGTTTTTGCAGGGCATGTTGTGATGTGATATGCTCAAGGCATGATGCTATATTTTATTGTATGAGATGATCATGTTTTGTAACCGAGTTATCGGCAACTGGCAGGAGCCATATGGTTGTCGCTTTATTGTATGCAATGCAAATGCCTTGTAATGCTTTACTTTATCACTAAGCGGTAGCGATAGTCGTAGAAGCATAAGTTGGCAAGACGACAACGATGCTACGATGGAGATCAAGGTGTCGCGCCGGTGACGATAGTGATCATGACGGTGCTTCGGAGATAGAGATCACAAGCACAAGATGATGATGGCCATATCATATCACTGATATTGATTGCATGTGATGTTTATCTTTTATGCATCTTATTTTGCTTAGATCGACGGTAGCATTATAAGATGATCTCTCACTAAATTTCAAGGTATAAGTGTTCTCCCTGAGTATGCACCGTTGCGAAAGTTCTTCGTGCTGAGACACCACGTGATGATCGGGTGTGATAGGCTCTACGTTCAAATACAACGGGTGCAAAATAGTTGCACACGCAGAATACTCAGGTTAAACTTGACGAGCCTAGCATATGCAGATATGGCCTCGGAACACTAAGACCGAAAGGTCGAGCGTGAATCATATAGTACATATGATCAACATAGTGATGTTCACCATTGAAACTACTCCATCTCACGTGATGATCGGACTTGGTTTAGTTGATTTGGATCACGTGATCACTTAGATGATTAGAGAGATGTCTATCTAAGTGGGAGTTCTTAAGTAATATGATTAATTGAACTAAAATTTATCATGAACTTAGCCCTGGTAGTATTAGCATATCTATGTTGTAGATCAATAGCTCGCATTTAGCTCCCCTGTTTTATTTTGATATGTTCCTAGAGAAAACTAAGTTGAAAGATGTTAGTAGCAATATGCGGACTTGGTCCGTGATCTGAGGATTAACCTCATTGCTGCACAGAAGTATTATGTCCTTGATGCACCGCTAGGTGACAGAACTATTGCAGGAGCAGATGCAGACGTTATGAACATTTTGACAAAAGCTCGGTATGATGACTACTTGATAGTTTAGTGCACCATGTTTTACGGCTTAGAACCGGGACTTCAAAAATGTTTTGAACGCCACGGAGCATATAAGATGTTCCAAGAGTTGAAATTGGTATTTCATACTCGTGCCCATGTCGAGAGGTATGAGACCTCTGACATTACTTTGCCAATAAGATGGAGGAGAATAGCTCAACCAGTGAGCATGTGCTCAGATTGTCTGAGTACTACAATTACTTGAATCAAGTGGGAGTTAATCTTCCAAATAAGATAGTAATTGACAAAGTTCTCTAGTCACTATCTCCAAGTTAATAGAACTTCGTGATGAACTATAATATGCAAGGGATGACGAAAGTAATTACCGAGCTCTTCGCGATGCTGAGATCGGCGAAGGTAGAAATCAAGAAAAGAGCATCAAGTGTTGATGGTTAACAAGATCACTAGTTTCAAGAAAAGGGAAAAGAGAAAGAAGGGGAACTTCAAGAAGAACGGCAAGCAAGTTGCTGCTCAAGTGAAGAAGCCCAAGTTTGGACCTAAGCCTGATAATGAGTGCTTCTACTGCAAAAAGGACTGGTCACTGGAAGCGGAACTACCCCAAATAATTGGCGGGTAAGAAGGATGGCAAAGTGAACAAAGGTGTATTTGATATATATGTTATTGATGTGTACTTTACTAGTGTTTATAGAAACCCCTCAGTATTTGATACTAGTTCAGTTGCTGAGATTACTAACTCGAAACGGGAGTTGCAGAATGAACAGAAACTAGTTAAGGACGAGGTGACGATGTGTGTTGGAAGTAGTTCCAAGATTGATATGATCATCATCGCACACTCCCTATACTTTCGGTATTAGTGTTGAACCTAAATAAATGTTATTTGGTGTTTGCGTTGAGCATGAATATGATTTGATCATGTTTATTGCAATACGGTTATTCATTTAAATTAGAGAATAATTGTTGTTCTGTTTACATGAATAAAACCTTCTATGGTCATACACCCAATGAAAGATGGTTTGTTGGATCTCGATAGTAGTAATACACATATTTATAATATTGAAGCCAAAAGATGCAGAGTTGATACTGATAGTGCAACATATTTGTGGCATTGCCGTTTGGGTCATATTGGTGTAAAGTGCATGAGGAAAATCCATTCCGATGGACTTTTGGAATCACTTGATTATGAATCACTTGATGCTTGCGAACCATGCCTCATGGGCAAGATGACTAAGACTCCATTCTCCGGAATAATGGAGCGAGCTACTGACTTATTGGAAATAATACATACCGATGTATGCAGTCTGATGAGTGTTAAGGCTCACGGCAAGTATCATTATTTTCTGATCTTCACAGATGATTTGAGCAAATATGGGTATATCTACTTGATGAAACACAAGTCTAAAACATTTGAATAGTTCAAAGAATTTCAGAGTGAAGTGGAGAATCATCGTAACAAGAAAATAAAAGTTTCTACGATATGATCGCAGAGGTAAAATATTTGAGTTACGAGTTTTGCCTTCAGTTAAAACAATGTGAAATAGTTTCACTACTCACGCCACCTGGAACACCATAGTGTAATGGTGTGTCCGAAAGTCGTAACCGTACTTTATTAGATATAGTGCGATCTATGATGTTTCTTACCGATTTACCACTATAGTTTTGGGGTTATGTATTAGAGACAGCTGCATTCACGTTAAATAGGGCACCGTCCGTTGAGATGACACCGTATGAACTATGGTTTAGCAAGAAACCTAAGCTATCGTTTCTTAAAGTTTGGGGTTGCGATGCTTATGTGAAAAGTTGCATCCTGATAAGCTCAAACCCAAATCAGAGAAATGTGTCTTCATAGGATACCCAAAGGAGGATGTTGGGTACACCTCCTATCACAGATCCGAGGGCAAAATCTTTGTTGCTAAGAATGGATCCTTTCTAGAGAAGGAGTTTCTCTCGAAAGAAGTGAGTGGGAGGAAAGTAGAACTTGATGAGGTAAATGTACCTGCTCCCTTATTGGAAAGTAGTTCGTCACAGAAATCTGTTCTTGTGACTCCTACACCAATTAGTGAGGAAGATTAATGATGATGATCATGAAACTTCAGATCAAGTTACTACCGAACCTCGCAGGTCAACCAGAGTAAGATCCGCAACAGAGTGGTATGGTAATCCTGTTCTGGAGGTCATGTTACTTGACCATGACGAACCTACGAACTATGAGGAAGCGATGATGAGCCCAGACTCCGCGAAATGGCTTGAGGTCATGAAATCTGAGATGGCATCCATGTATGAGAACAAAGTGTGGACTTTGATTGACTTGCCCAATGATCGGCAAGCCATAGAAAATAAATGGATCTTCAAGAGGAAGACAGACGCTGATAGTAGTGTTACTATCTACAAAGCTAGACTTGTTGAAAAAGGTTTTGACAAAGTTCAAGGAGTTGACTACGATGAGACCTTCTCACTCGTAGCGATGCTTAAGTCTGTCTGAATCATGTTAGCAAATTGCCACATTTTATGAAATCTGGCAAATGGATGTAAAGACTGCATTCCTGAATGGATTTCTGGAAGAAAAGTTGTATATGATGCAACCTGGAGGTTTTATTGATCCAAAGGATGCTAACAAAGTGTGCAAGCCCCAACGATCCATCTATGGACTGGTGCAAGCATCTCGGAATTGGAATATACGCTTTAATGAGTTTATCAAAGCATATAGTTTTATACAGACTTGCGGTAAAGCCTGTATTTACAAGAAAGTGAGTGGGAGCACTACAGCATTTTTGATAAATATATGTGAATGACATATTGTCGATCGGAAATGATGTAGAATTTTCTGGAAAGCATAAAGGAGTGTTTGAAAGGAGTTTTTCAAATAAAGACCTCGGTGAAGCTACTTACATATTGAGCATCAAGATCTATAGAGATAGATCAAGACACTTGATAAGTTTTTTCAATGAGTACATACCTTGACAAGATTTTGAAGTAGTTCAAAATGGAACAGTCAAAGAAAGAGTTCTTGCCTGTGTTACAAGGTGTGAAATTGAGCAAGACTCAAAGCCCGACCACGGCAGAAGATAGAAAGAGAACGAAAGTCATTCCCTATGCCTCAGCCATAGGTTCTATAAAGTATGCCATGCTGTGTACCAGATCTATTGTATACCCTACACTGAGTTTGGCAAGGGAGTACAATAGTGATCTAGGAGTAGATCACTGGACAGCGGTCAAAATTATCCTTAGTGGAATAAGGATATGTTTCTCGATTATGGAGGTGACAAAAGGTTCGTCGTAAAGAGTTACGTCGATGCAAGCTTTGACACTGATCTGGATGACTCTAAGTCTCGATCTAGATACATATTGAAAGTGGGAGCAATTAGCTAGAGTAGCTCCATGTAGAGCATTGTTGACATAGAAATTTGCAAAATGCATACGGATCTGAATATGGCAGACCCATTGACTAAACTTCTCTCACAAGCAAAACATGATCACACCTTAGTACTCTTTGGGTGTTAATCACATAGCAATGTGAACTAGATTATTGACTCTAGTAAACCCTTTGGGTGTTGGTCACATGACGATGTGAACTATGGGTGTTACTCACATGGTGATGTGAACTATTGATGTTAAATCACATGGCGATGTGATCTAGATTATTGACTCTAGTGCAAGTGGGAGACTGAAGGAAATATGCCCTAGAGTTAATAATAAATTTATTATTTATTTCCTTATTTCATGATAAATGTTTATTATTCATGCTAGAATTGTATAAACCGGAAACATAATACATGTGTGAATACATAGACAAACAGAGTGTCACTAGTATGCCTCTACTTGACTAGCTCGTTAATCGAAGATGGCTGAGTTTCCTAGCCATGGACATGAGTTGTCATTTGATTAACGGGATCACATCATTAGGAGAATGATGTGATTGACTTGACCCATTCCGTTAGCTTAGCACTCGATCGTTTAGTATTCTGCTATTGCTTTCTTCATGACTTATACATGTTCCTATGACTATGAGATTATGCAACTCCCGTTTACCGGAGGAACACTTTGTGTGCTACCAAACATCACAACGTAACTGGGTGATTATAAAGGTGCTCTACAGGTGTCTCCAAAGGTACTTGTTGGGTTGGCGTATTTCGAGATTAGGATTTGTCACTCCGATTGTCGGAGAGGTATCTCTGGGCCCACTCGGTAATGCACATCACTATAAGCCTTGCAAGCATTGCAACTATTGAGTTAGTTGCGGGATGCTGTATTACGAAACGAGTAAAGAGACTTGCCGGTAACGAGATTGAACTAGGTATTGAGATACCGACGATTGAATCTCGCGCAAGTAACATACCAATGACAAAGGGAACAACGTATGTTGTTATGCGGTCTGACCGATAAAGATCTTCGTAGAATATGTCAGAGCCAATATGGGCATCCAGGTCCCGCTATTGGTTATCGACCAGAGAGGTGTCTCGGTCATGTATACATAGTTCTCGAACCCGTAGGGTCTGCATGCTTAACGTTCGTTGACGATATAGTACTATGAGTTATGTATGTTGGTGACCGAATGTTGTTCGGAGTTTTGGATGAGATCACGGATATGACGAGGAACTCCGGAATGGTCCAAAAGTAAAGATTGATATGTGGATAGTAGTGTTTGATCTCCGGAAAGGTTCCGGAATCCATCGGAAGGGGTTCCGGATGTTACCCGAAATGTTTGGGCACGAGAACACTTTATCTGGGCCAAAGGGGAAAGCCCACGAGGTTTTTGGAAAGTGCAAAAGGAAGTTTTGTGGAGTCCAGGGGCCAGACGCCCTGGCGTCTGGGTCCAGACGCCGGGAACCCTGGCGTCTGGCCCTGGAGTCCGAGAAGGACTCTTGCCTTTCGGGTGAAACCGACTTTGTGGAGGCTTTTACTCCAAGTTTCGACCCCAAGGCTCAACATATAAATAGAGGGGTAGGGCTAGCACCCAAGACAGATCAAGAAACACCAAGCCGTGTGCCAGCAACCCCGTCCCCTCTAGTTTATCCTCCGTCATAGTTTTCGTAGTGCTTAGGCGAAGCCCTGCGGAGATTGTTCTTCACCAACAACGTCACCACGCCGTTGTGCTGCCGGAACTCATCTACTACTTCGCCCGTCTTGCTGGATCAAGAAGGCGAGGACGTCACCGAGCCGAACGTGTGTAGAACTCGGAGGTGCCGTGCGTTCGATACTTGGATCGGTCGGATCGTGAAGACGTACGACTACATCAACCGCGTTGATAAAACGCTTCCGCTTTTGGTCTACGAGGGTACGTGGACAACACTTTCCCCTCTCGTTGCTATGCATCACCATGATCCTGTGTGCACGTAGGAAATTTTTTGAAATTACTATGTTCCCCAACACATAGTTATTAGCTAGATGGCTTCTTCTCTCTCTTTGGATCTCAATACAAAGATCTCCTCGATCTTCTTGGAGATCTATTCGATGTAATCTTCTTTTGCGGTGTGTTTGTCAAGATCCGATGAATTGTGGGTTTATGATCAAGTTTATCTATGAACAATATTTGAATCTCCTCTGAATTCTTTTATGTATGATTGGTTATCTTTGCAAGTCTCTTCAAATTATCGGTTTGGTTTGGCCTACTAGATTGATCTTTCTTGCAATGGGATAAGTGCTTAGCTTTGGGTTCAATCTTGCGGTGTCCTTTCCCAGTGACAGCAGGGGCAGCAAGGCACGTATTGTATTGTTGCCATCGAGGATAAAAAGATGGGGTTTACATCATATTGCATGAGTTTATCCCTCTACATCATGTCATCTTGCTGAAAGCATTACTCTGTTCTTATGAACTTAATACTCTAGATGCATGCTGGATAGCGGTCGATGTGTGGAGTAATAGTAGTAGATGCAGAATCGTTTCGGTCTACTTGTCGCGGACGTGATGCCTATATACATGATCATACCTAGATATTCTCATAACTATCCTCAATTCTATCAATTGCTCGACAGTAATTCGTTTACCCATCGTAATACTTATGCTATCTTGAGAGAAGCCACTAGTGAAACCTATGGCCCCCGGGTCTATTTTCCATCATATTCATGTACCAACACTTAGCTATTTCTATTGCCATTTATTTTACTTTGCTTTCTTTACTTTTACTCTTTATCATAAAAATACCAAAAATATTATCTTACCATCTCTATTAGATCTCACTCTCGTAAGTGATCGTGAAGGGATTGACAACCCCTTTATCGCGTTGGTTGATACCTTGGATCTCAAAAACTGAGGGAAATACTTACGCTACTTTACTGCATCACCCTTTCCTCTTCAAGGGAAAACCAACGCAGTGCTCAAGAGGTAGCAGTGCTGCGGATGCAGCACGCCTATTTCCCCTCGACGGTCGATGCGGTCCATCTTAGGGACTACATCAAGCCCCTGTGGGGGAAGAAGATGACGGGGCACCCTGCCACGCACATCATCCCTGCTGATTTCGCCAAGGCCGGCCCAAATCAGTACCCCTTCTTCATCGATTACTTTTCTTGCAGGCTCTGCCCCCCTTTCTTTGATTTCTTCAACGACATCATGCACACCTACGGCTTTCACCTCCTTGACTTTACGCCGAATGCCGTCGCGTGCATGGCCTTCTTCGCCCATCTCCGCGAGGGCTCTGCCGGAGTGCTCCCCAGCACGGCGCTCTTCCGCCATGTTGTGCAAAGACACCTATGGGGTCACTAGGATCCCTTCTACAGTCGGCGGGCGCGAGGTTGTGCAAAGAGCGGGTCTGACAGGAAGCACACGGGTCGTTTACCCAGGTTTGGGCCGCGAAGATGCGTAATACCCTAGTCCTGCTTTGGTGGATGTATCGAGTGTTCTTGTGTTCTTGAGCTAGCTACGGGGTGTAACTTGCCCAAAAGAGCCGAATCCCTCTCCTGGTCGCCTCGGGCCTCCTTTTATAAGCAAAAGGGGTTGCCACAGTGGCACACATGAGGTGGAAAGGTCTATATTTGATAAGCCTATCCTTTGGAAGCGTAGGACAAATGCATTTAATGTGCTGCCGACGTGCCCCCTTGCTTTATCGGGGACTGCAAGGAAGCACATCCCAGCTGTCGCCGCCTCGCCTGGCCTTGACACGCATCCGAGCTGACGAGCCGTCGCGGCGCCACGTTGGCTGGCTGCTGGGCTGGCGTGGTGGTGGAGGCTTCACGAAGGGTTGCATGCCACCACGCAGGTGCTTGCTGAGTCGGTGTAGAGGCCGCCCGTCGCCACGCAGGTGCCTGCCCAGCTGGTTGAGCTAGCAGCTACTTGGCGACGGCGGTGGAGTCTTGGCTGGTGCGGGCCTGGCAGTGGCCCCGCTGATGCCCCCGGCGAGGGTCTTGCCGAGGGCCCGGCAAGGGTCTTGCCGTGGCGTTGCAGTCATCCCCGGCAAGGCGCTTGCCGGGGGTCTTGTGGATTTCCTCGCCCAGGATCCCGCCGAGGGTCGCCGTCTTCTGGTCCTCATCTGATTTCACATGTTTATGATCTTGACGAAAATCTGCATGCCACCACAGAGGCGCCTCCCGAGCGTTGGTTCCAATGTAGTTGGTTGGGTTGGAACCCGTGGGCTCAAGGGTGGCTTGCTCCGCTGGCATCGGGCAGGCTGCCCCGGCAAGGCTCTTGCCGGGGCTGCGGAGGCCGCCTCGGTAAGGATCTTGCCGAGGGAGCCTACCTTGCCCTCTTGCCCTCCTGTGTTTCTAGTCTTGGCATTGCCTTGGTTGTCTTGTGCTTTGGCTTCTCTCCGGCTTCCCTCCTCTGCCCTGCTAAGTGTGGCCGTGGCACGTGGCTCTGACTGCCCGTGCATAAGTAAAGGGGTCAAAAGGAGAGGCCCTACTTTTGTACACCCACAGGAGCCCTCGGGTCTGGGCCACACATAAGCGCGACGCGTTGTTGGGCCAGGCCCAGAATGGTGCGCGGGCAGGTGGGGCGGATTTTCACCGTAGTAACTGTTTCGTCCGCTGTGCTTCCCCACGACCTGCGTTGAACGCGTGACATGGAGGGTCGTGTGTGACGTGGGGGTCATGCGTGGGGCGGTTCCCGCATGCATGCGTCACATCGTGGTAAAGAGGCAGCTCGCGCCTTCCCCATAAAAAGAGGGAGGCGCGGAGGCGCGACTCATTTACTGAGTGGACTCAGGTTGCGTTCTTCAAGGCGCCCACGCCCCACGATCACGGGGCGGGGAACGGTCGCCTCACCCGTCCTCTCGATCCTGCTCGCTCGCCAGCGCCCTCCATGCAGGTGGCAGGCGGTGGAGGCGGGAAACCGGGCCGTCGCTGATTGGGGCAGCGGGTCGGTCCTGATTCCCTACGCCTCCGATGGCTGGATTGGCTGAGTGGGGCGGCCGAGCCTCGACCCCGCCCCTTTATAAGGAGGGGGAGGGGATGTCATCCCACATTCTCTCAGCATCCATCTTCTTCCACCTTTGCTCCTTTCTTCCACCCGCCATGGCGAGAGGGGGTGATGGGTCTTCGACGGTGGCGGGGAGGGTCGCCGCTCGACAACGCGTTCCCCCTTCCCAAGAGCCCGCGGCGGCTGAGCCGGCTACAAGAGGAAGGGGGAGGGGGCGAGGCCGAGGTCGCCATGGCACTCGGGGAAGAGGGGGACAAGGCGGCGCAATGGGCGTGCCTCCGCCGTCGATGCCCCCCGCGATGGAGGGCCACGTCGGGGACCAGCCCCGCGAGTTCTTCATCAGGCTGCACCGGCCACCGCGGCATCGTCTCCGCCTCCCCACCCCATTTGCTCGGGAGATGGAGCTCGATCCGCCCCAGACCCTCAGGCTGCACATGAGGGGCTGCGGGAACGGCGGCACGCGGGTCGACGTCGACTTCCGTCACGGATGGAAGACGTTTGCTCACGTCCACAGCCTGACGGCGGGGCTCGTCCTCTACTTCAAGTTAATGGAGGGCGGCCTGCTCTCCGTCAAGGTCTTTGGAGATCTTGGAACTCGCCTAAAGTGTTGCGTGGAGAGCTCCTCCGGCGATGAAGATTCCTCCTCGAGCGGGAGTGACGAGGAGGACAGCGACAGCGACAACGAGGGAGTCGAGCGGCGGGATGCCGACCCCGACTCCGACTGACCGCGCCGCCCCCTCCCTCGGCCACGCACCCTGTAGAGGGCCTTCCTCACCAGGCTCTCCATCGGGGCGCTCCCGATCGTCTCCTTGGGCGGCTGGCGTAGGAGGGTCGGAGAAGGCGAAGAAGGCAGGTGGCAGCCGTCAAGTCGGAGTACGCGGGCATCGACGCCTTCGTCGCGTATTGCCGGCCCGCTACCTCGTATTCCAGCTCCTTTCCCAGCACCAAGATGTTCTCTTGGCGCCTTTTGCTCCTCGTACCTTTCCTAGGCGCTCTTTTTGCCCTCCTGCTGTCTTGTTCCACCTTCTGAGGAGAGGGACAAGAAAGGGATTACGGGCACCTTATCTCTTTTTAGTTTGTAAGCCTGGGGGCACTTGTTAATTTGAAGACTTGTAATCCCCTTGCTCATGTTTTTAATTCCGTATGAACTGTACCTGTATGGGATGTTTTTAATGAAAAAGGGTGTCTGTCGGGTTCTTTGTGCGTGAGCGAGGCCCATGCCAAGGAACGAATCCTTGCTATTTTTAGGATAAACATTGTCGCCTGGCAACAGGCCTTGCCGTCCCCTAGCTTCAGTCGACCATTCTCACGCTTTTGGCGGAGGCAGGGCGAAGTAGAGTTAGGCCCCTCGTTCATTTCCTTGCCACCGCGTCTACGACCCGATTCTGTCCCAGAGACTTGGGTACAAGAAAAAGGGGGAGCACGGTGGTCTTGGAGTAAAATGAGGTTTCATTTGTCCCAGTTCCATACGGAAATGCACAACAGGGGATGAAGGACTTATCTGAATCTGCATCCCCCGGCAACCTTGGTTTGCCGTGGTTAGATTCTTGTGTCTTCAGCCCCCGGCAGTCCTGGCTTGTCGGGGCCGGAGGGCCGGTTCGTCCTCTTTCTCCCAAGCGGCTCAGTAGAAGTGTCCATGTGCCCTGCAAACCAAAGAGGATAGAAAGACGCATACTCGACCTCTAGGCTAGGGGTTAGTCGCCGCTAAGCACTATCAACCCTAACCGAGGGAGAGACTTAACCTAGCATGCATGCGAAAACTTAGGGCGCCGGCGCTTCGTTTATTTATGCTCAGGGTCTACGCCTGGCTTTGTACAGAGGGTTACATGCCTTGCCGGCAAAGCTTGTACAAAAGGTGGCTTGCCGGGAGGCCCGGCAACCGCGCCTTATGGGTAAAACTTGAGAAGATGTTCGATGTTCCAGGAGTTGCTCATTGGAACAGCATCTTCGGTCACAGGCGGACTGCGCCAGGACTGGTGACTCGTATTACCCAATAAGGGCCTTCCCACTTTGGCGTCAACTTGTTGGAATTCTTGGCCGACTGAACGCGCAACAAGGTCGCCTTCCTCAAAGCTTCGGGCATGAACCTTGCGGCTATGGTAGCGGCGCAAGGCTTGCTGGTAGCGTGCTGCTCTCATAGCCGCCCGAAGACGATCTTCCTCAAGGAGCGTCGCATCATCTTGCCGCAATTGCTCTTGCTCAAGCTCGTCATAAGAGAGCACTCGAGGTGACCCGTATGTGAGTTTCGTGGGGAGAACTGCTGGTATAGGGTGTCTGGCCGGTGGCTCGATTTGGCGTCGTTCTGATCGACCAAAGAACCGCCGGCAACTCATCAATCCAGCACCTTCCACTCTTGTGCAGCCTGTCAAAAGTCTTTGTCCTCAGGCCTCGCAACACTTCAACATTTGCCCTCTCTGCCTGACCGTTGCTCCGTGGATGTGCCACGGAAGTGAAACAGACCTTTCTGCCGAGGTCTTGGATGTATTGCATAAAGGTGTGGCTTGTGAACTGCGTGCCATTGTCGGTGATGACTCTGTTTGGCACACCAAAACGGCACGCTAGCCCCTTGAAGAACTTGACGGCTGACTGTGCTGTCACCTTCCTCGCTGCTTCCACCTCCGGCCACTTTGTGAACTTGTCGATCGCAACGTACAAGTACTCAAAGCCCCCAACAGCGCGGGGGAAAGGGCCCAGGTTGTCGAGCCCCTAGACCGAGAATGGCCAGGAAAGAGGAATTGTTTGAAGGGCTTGAGCAGGTTGATGAAGCTTCTTCGAATGGAACTGACGCGCTTCACACTTGGTTACTAGTGCCGTTGCATCCTGGAGGGCAGTGGGCCAGAAGAAACCCTGCCGGAACGCCTTGCCGGCAAGGGCCCTCGATCCCACGTGGGAGCCACATATGCCTCCGTGTATCTCCGCCAACAGCTCCAGTCCTTCCTGTCGGCGTTCTGGGAACGGGGGTCCCCAGACTTGCCTGCCTGCGGCCCACGGCGTGGCTAAGCCAGCAGGCCGTACGACCCATCTTCGTCAACAAGGCATCCAAGACCCTCGCGAGGGGCCAAGCCTCGCGAAGCGGACGACGCAAGACGTCCTCAGGAGTGGCCTAGTCAGGCAGGCTCACGAGGAGCGGAGATATCAAGGCGGGGCAAACCTCATGAGGCTCTCGTGACGTGAGCCGTGACGATCGGCGCCAGGCGGGCGCCAGCGCACGCAGCGTCCTCGTTTCCTCTTTGGTGCTAAGGAAGCAGGCGCAGGCAAGGAGTACCGAGGCATCAGGCAAAGGTTGCTATATCGGTGGAACGAGACCAAGACCAGGAGGACGGCAAGACGGAGGTCATTGTGGAGCCCAAGACGGCGTCACCACCAAAGCCTTTCGCAGGCGAAGACCACTTTTGTCGGGATAGCTTGTACTAGCTGTCCCCCTTCAAATTTGCCCGCCGTTGTTGGCTCCCTTCCCGCTCAATATTTGGGAAGAGGACCAGGGCCTATATAAGTAGAGCTAGCCACCACCGTAGGGGGCAACTGATTCAGATCACTCTCACCCACACAAGTTAGCCAAGCACAAGAACACCTCAACCTCAGGAGGCTGTTCTTCCCCCTGTACTGTTCATCATCTGCCCAAGAGGCAATCCACCATCACCACACTGGAGTAGGGTATTACACCACAACGGTGGCCCGAACCAGCATAAATCTCGTGTCTTTCTGTGTTGCGAGTTCATCGAGTTCGTCCGCGAGATCTTAGCGAGCTAGGGCATAGATCGGTAGGAGGGAAAGACTTCGCGCGCACCCCAGTGTTCGAACCTTAAGGGTTTGCCGAAGCCCACATCCGACATTTGGCGCGCCAGGTAGGGGTGCGCCGGAGCTTCTTCTCCGCCAATCGACTTGCCGACGCTCTGCGGCCACGATGTCCGACGACCCAAGAGCTGACTCCGACCGCTGGGCAGCCTGGCCAGCCCGGTCGGCGCCGCCCGCGCATGAAGACCTCAACCCCGTGCTCCAGGCGGCACGAGCGCCGTCCAATCCTGCGGGGCGCGGGCGATGTGGCCAGGCGTCGTCTACCCTCACTCCACGGCAAGTGCGAGCCGCTGCCAGAGCAGCAAGCCACGCCGCAGCGACGGCGCCGCACTCGCGGCGGGAACAGGCAAACATGCCGGCAGCACTCACCGTGGCAAGGGAGCTGCTGCGGTGCCGGCTGATGGAGAGCGGCCGGGACACACTGCTGGAACGCGTTGCCGGGCTGCTGGACACGGCGGCCTCGGGAGCGCTGCCTTTCTGTCATCAGCTCCCTCCTCGGGCTGCTACAGGGATTCACGGCGGGCCACGCCGCCACCACGCGCCGTCAGGTGCGCTAGGGGGCTTCGTCAACACCAGCATGGCCGGCGGCGCCGAGGGCTCTGCCGCCCCCATACCGCCCGCAACAAGCATGAGCACAAGCGTCGGCTCCCATGGCCCAAGTGGGATGCCGCGCTATCACCCTCGGGATGCCGCCCTGGGCCGGGCAACATGGAGTGTGGGGCACTACGGCGAGGTGTTCAGGGTAACAGCCCCGGAAGCCTACGTGCCCCACATGATGGACCAGGAGTACACACCGGAGGACGACCCCGGCTCGTTCGTTGGAGAAGATTGGGAAGAAGGGACGCTAGGAGTCGAAGCCTTCCAGGAGCCGCCGGGGAACCACCACGACCGCGTGTGCGACGACCACTACAGGGTACCCCGAATCCCTCAGGAGCAAGCTCACGCTAACCATGAGTCGCAGGAGGAACAGATCACCGCAACGGCCGGCGGCCCCAGCTCGACGGCCTCCCTGCCGGCAGGAGGGTCGCGTTGGGGGCTGCAGGAGAGGGGCCGGGAGCCAGGCCCCTCCCCACGGCGCACGAAGCCAGGGGACACCCGGAGGTAGACCCTCTACCGGGGAGGCTTCGACGACCCTTCCCTCGACAGAGGACCTGTGGTCGCCGAGGGCACCGCTGGCGTCCCCTTTCCCTCTTTTTTGTCATCCTGGTAACCGGTCGGCTCAAAGGAGGTCAAGGGTGGCACAAGGCGGGGCCCTCGTCTGGCGATATGAAGCAAGGCCGGTACCTGTGAAGAAGGCCCAGTGCCTGTGAAGCTCGCCGCCCGTGACACTCTCACGTAATAATGAGTTGGGGTTGTACACGCCCCGGAGTCTCAGGAGCGCCGGCCTCAGGCCCTGGGGCTCCCTCCCACGCCTAGTGGAAGCACTTAGCTCCGCGCTGGTGAGAAGACTTGAAGACCGGAAGACTAGACTAGGTGCCGGACGTGGCCTTTTGCTTTGGATCTCTCTTTTTGTAGCTTTGCTTTCTGGATCTGGATTTAAGTTGAAGCCAAATTTTTATTGATGCGCGCAGGGGGTGCCTTTTCTCGTTCGAGCAATTTCTTGCCTTCTGGATCTCGTTTTGTCTAGGACTCATGTCCGTCGCCTTCCCCTCACGAGCTCCTCGCGAGCTGGACCGCACGAAGCGCACAGCGGGCGTCAGCGCTGCGGCTCGTGTTCACCTCTTGTGGGGCCCCTTCAGATGGGGCGATAAGCTCTGCAGGATTCTCAGAAACTCGTCGCTTCACGACCCAGTTCGAAGCTAGCGCTGACTAAGGTAAACCATGCCGGCAAACTCGCCCCTGGATTCACGATTTCACGAGGACACATACTCACATCGCATAGGAAAAGGAAAAACTGCAATTTGCTTACATGAGGGGCTCCCCCTCTCAAAATGCTCTTACAAGTCTTCCAAGGGCCACACCCGAGTTTTGTGTGCAGGATGAAACAACAGGAGAGCATGGGATCAGCCAGAAATGTCACTCGCTACATCACCCATGGACGCGTCACTCGCGTCGTCATCGTCCTCGTCGGCATCGTCGCCGCCGTCGGCGACGCCCCCATCGCCGTCGTCAACCACGCCGCCTTCGTCGGCGACGACCACCACCGCGTCATCCTCCGAAGAAGCGAAGGCCCTAACCAACGCGTCCACATTGTCCTCAACCCAGTGCGTCAGGTCGCCCCGGACGGCTGTGGGTACGGGGGCAATGGCGGCGTCGGAATCAAAGTTGGGGTCGGCATTCAGAAGGTGGCTGAAGACACGGGCGAAAGCGCGCTCAAGCAGGCCACGGCCCCTTTCCTCCACAAGCTGGCGAGCTCTGGTAGATCGAGCCTCCAGGCGCGTCACCACCTCAGTGAAGAACGTCAGATGGCTGGCATAGTCATTCGAGTGAGGGGCCGGTGCATCCTCATCGCAAATATGGCCCAGGGCGGTATTGGCCCTGTTCCGGAGATCCTGAAGCATAGGGGCGTGCACGCGCTCCAGCGTTCGTCATTGGAGCACTTCCTCCGTGTTTTGCCATGCGACGGCCTCAGCGTCATCAACCTGCCTCCGAAGGGAAAGCAGCTCGGCGCGGGCGGAGGCCAAGTCCGCCTGCACCGTAACCAGGGCACCGGCCGTGGCTTCTGCACGCCTCTCAGCCTTATCCAACCTAGGCCTGAGGGCAGCGGCCCTGCCCGCATCCTCCGTACCCGCGAGCTTCAGCTTCAGGTCATACCTACCCTCCAGGTCTGCGCGAACCTCGACCACCCGGCGCTCGACCTCTTCCTCAACTCTGGCCTCGCGAGCTCCGACGGCATCTTCTGCTTGGGCAACTTGACGCTCCCTCATCTCCAGTCGCTCGAGCACGAGGCTGCGCTCCATGGCTTCCAGGGCCAGCGCCTCCTCGCGCTTCCAGACCTCCTCTTCCTCCGCGGGCGTCCCCCTCAGCGATGCAAGAGCGGCCCTGCGCGCCTCCACCTGCTGCTCAAGAGACGCGCTCCAGGCCTGGAGCTCCCATGTGCGCTTCTCCGCAGCCTCGCGACGGCGGTCAGCCTCACTAGCCTCTTCCAAGGCCCGCGAGCGGGCTTCATAGGAAACCTTGAGGGACGCCTCGGCCTTCGCGTTCTCAAGGTCACGCTGATAGCGGCCGAGGTTGATGGCCACCCTCAGCTTGCGCCGCTCCTCCACCGGCCGGAGACCTTCAGCCTCAAGGCGCGAGTCGACACCCGCGAGCTCTTCACCAAGTCGACTCATCGCGCCCATTGCCTCCTGGAAGAGCTCGTGACAAACTACACTCTGCCTATGCTCGAGCTCGAACGCTCGGCCCACCTTGTCCTCCACCTCGAGGGCTGTGGGCGGGGCGCCAAGTGGCGCGCCACCTCCCGGCAGGGGGCTGGGGGATGACGTCGCGCCTGACGTCAGCCAGTCCTCGCGAGGAGCCCAAGCCGATCAGGGCTCGCTGCTTGAAGAGGAGCCGAAGATCGAAGCCAACCAACTATTGTCCATGAGCAAAGGAGGAGTCTTGGGCACGCCCGCCAAGCTCCACGCCAGACCGTGGGGGAGGGGTGGCCAAGCCGCGGGCTCAGCGTGCCACGAAGGCGGAGACGCTCCCCCAACCGACCATGCTCCAGGGGCGGCAGGAAGACCAGGAACGCTCAAGGCTGACGGGGGTGTTGATGAAGGAGGAGGCCGCTTCTTAGAAGGCGCAATAGCTTCAACGAAAGGAGCCCTGAAGGACAGACGTCAGGATAAGAAGACCACGCGCAAGAAGCCATGGTAATAAGATACTTACGCGTCAATGGTGATGTACTTTTGCTGCTTCAACGGCCCGAAGATATTGCTGCCGCTGGGGGATCCCTTCCTCTTATGGAGGTCCTCGAAATCCACACAAAGACGACCGAAGCGCTGGATGTGACGGCCAGTGCGTGGCGGGGCCGAAGAAGAGCTGAGAGGGATGGCTTCAGGGGTGCCCGGTTGCAGCGAACAGCCGAGCGCCATCTCACCACAACCTCCCGAGGCTCCTAGAGCCTTGGCCTCGGTGAAAGCACAACTGCTCCCTGGGTGATTTTGGTAATTAATGTCAACATATCTCTTGTTGGACTAATTTTTCTACCTAGTATGTTTCAGATAAGTTCAACAATGGAGTGGCATGAACAAGAGGATGTGGAACCCCTTCAAGATGCTAAGGACAAAGGATTGGCTCAAGCTCAAAGCTCAGGACTCTACATTTTCTATTTAGTGATCCAAGATCACATTGAGTTCATAGGAAAGCCAATACTATTAAGAAGGGATGAGGTGTTGCTTAATGGCTTGCTTGCTCAAAGTGCTTAGTGATATGCTCCAAAGCCCTCAACCACTTTCTCACTTCCACATATGTCCTAATCCAAAAGTCCAACTCGGCCCCACCGATTCTTTCCATCCGGAGCCACCGAGTTCAGTTGACATAGCCACTGCCAGAAACCCTAATCAATTCGATCTCACCGAGATGGGCTTGCAAACTCTCTGTTGTCTGTTGCAATAGTTTTGGTCTCACCGAGATTTGCAACCGGCCCCACCGAGTTTGCTTGGCCAACATTCTGTTTCACTTATTACCCAAATCGGTCCCACCGAGTTTGAGTAATCGGTCAAACCGAGTTTTGGATTTACCCTAACCCTAGCACATCGGTCCCACCGAGTTGATCAAGTCGGTCCCACCGAAATGCCTAACGGTCACATTATGAACCAAATTGGTCCGACCGAGTTCTCTGAATCGGTCCCACCGAGTTTGGTAATTTGTGTGTAACGGTTAGATTTTTTGTGGAGGCTATATATACCCCTCCACCCACTCTTCATTCGTGGAGAGAGCCATCAAAACATGCCTACACTTCCAATACATATTTTCCGAGAGAGAACCACCTACACTTGTGTTGAGGTCAAGATATTCCATTCCAACCACATAAATCTTGATCTCCAGCCTTCCCCAAGTTGCTTTCCACTCAAATCTTCTTTCTACCAAATCCAATCCTATGAGAGAGAGTTGAGTGTTGGGGAGACTATCATTTGAAGCACAAGAGCAAGGAGTTCATCATCAACACACAATTTGTTACTTCTTGGAGAGTGGTGTCTCCTAGATTGGCTAGGTGTCACTTGGGAGCCTCCGACAAGATTGTGGAGTTGAACCAAGGAGTTTGTAAGGGCAAGGAGATCGCCTACTTCGTGAAGATCTACCCTAGTGAGGCAAGTCCTTCGTGGGCGACGGCCATGGTGGGATAGACAAGGTTGCTTCTTCGTGGACCCTTCGTGGGTGGAGCCCTCCGTGGACTCGCGCAACCGTTACCCTTAATGGGTTGAAGTCTCCATGAACGTGGATGTACGATAGCACCACCTATCGGGACCACTGATAAAAAAATCTCCGTGTCTCCAAATTGCGTTTGCACACTCCAATCCCATCTCTTTACATTCTTGCAACTTGCATGCCTTACTTTCCGCTGCTCATATACTTTTTGTATGCTTGCATGTTTGCTTGATATGTATTGTGAATGTTTAAACTTGTGTTCAAACTTCACATCAACTAAAGGAAATTAAAAACTGCAACCTTTCTTGATTAGAGTCTATTAACCCCCCCCCCCCTCTAGACACCTCTTCTCGATCCTTTCAATTGGTATCAGAGCTTTGGTCTCCATTGCCTTGGTTTAAACACCTTTGGAGGAAGATGGATGTGTCTACTTTGGGGAGTCTTAGACGTAGGGTGCCTATTCTTGATGGAGAATATTTTCATGAGTGGAAAAATGAAATACTTGAGATTTTCAATGAATATCATTTGAACAAGTACATTGCTAGCCCTTGTGCACCTCATATTGATCCCTTGCATCCCACACCCGAAGAGGATCTTGATATGATTCGCAATCTTAGAACTATCAATCTTATCATAAGAGGATTGCCCAAAAATTTGATTGCTAGTTTGCCTACTCTTGATTGTGCCTATACTACATGGAGATTTCTTGAGGAAGATTTCCAGATTATTCCTTGAAAAATTTAGACGAAATTCTCCATAATTCTATTGCCTTGAGTAAGATGAATTCTAGTGATCCTAGCTTTGGTGATTGTCTATTTGAGCTTACCAATCTCATGCGTGCCATAGGAGATGTTGGGATCATTAGCAACATCATTTCCGAAGCTATTAGAATCCATAAAGATAACCATAGAAATGATCATTTGTCTAATGAATTACCCTCTCTAGGAATTGATCAATCACAAGATGATGTTGAACATGGATACTATGATGAGAATGATGATAGTGACTATGATCTTGATGATGCAATGAGACACTTTGGTCTTATGGCAAATCTTCGCGGCTACATGGCTGGAGGAAAGGAATGGGTCCTTGATAGTGGATGTACTGATCATATGACCGGAGATAAAGATATGTTCCGTGAGCTTGCTGAAAACGACGGCCCTCGAAAATATGTCACTTTTGGTGATAATTCAAAGGGTAAGGTGGTTGGCCTCGGTAAGGTGGCCATCTCACATGATAGCTCCATACAAAATGTCATGCTCGTTGAATCTCTTGGGTACAATTTACTTTCAGTTTCCAGACTTGCTGATTTCGGTTTCAATGTCCTATTCACTGAAGTAGATTGCCAAGTGTTTCGTAGAGATAATCGTAAAATGGTCTTTACCGGTATACGTAGAGGTGATATTTACATTGTTGATTTCACTAAAAAGGCTCAACCTAGAACTTGCTTAATTGCTAAAACTTCTAAGGGTTGGCTGTGGCATAGAAGGCTAGGTCATGTGGGTATGCGAAATCTTGATAAGCTTATAAAAGGTGATCATATCCTTGGAGTAAAAGATGTCATATTTGACAAGGATAGACTTTGTAGTGCTTGTCAGGCAGGGAAACAAGTTGGAGGAAGTCATCGCGCGAAGAACATCATGACCACGAGAAGACCACTCGAGCTACTTCACATGGATCTATTTGGTCCAAATGCCTACAAGAGTCTCGGTGGTAACTCGTTTGGACTGGTCATAGTTGATGATTTTTCAAGATTTACGTGGGTGTTCTTTCTTGATGACAAATCGCTGGTCCAAAAGATCTTCAAAAACTTCACTAGGAAGGCCCAAAATCAATTTGACATAAAGATCAAGAAGGTTCGGAGCGACAACGGAACGGAGTTCAAGAACGCAAATGTGGATACCTTTCTTGACGAAGAGGGGATTTTACATGAGTTCTCGGCTACGTACACACCTCAACAAAATGGAGTCGTTGAGAGGAAGAACCGGACTTATTGAGATGGCAAGAATGATGCTTGATGAGTACAAGACTCCAAAACACTTTTGGGCGGAAGCCGTTGAGACAGCTTGTCATGCAACAAATCGCTTGTATCTTCACAAGCTCCTCGGCAAGACGGCATACGAGCTCCTCACCGGTAACAAACCCCAAGTTGGATACTTTTGAGTATTTGGCTCAAAATGCTACATTCTTGATAAGCATCGTCGTTCTAAATTTGCTCCCAAATCTCATGAAGGTTTCCTACTTGGTTATGGCTCAAGCTCTCACACTTACCGTGTCTACAACAATTTCACCCGAAAGGTTGAAGAGACGGTAGATGTGAAGTTTGATGAATCTAACGGCTCGCAAGTAGAGCAATTGCCAATTGATGTAGGAGACAAAGACCCTTCGGAAGCAATCCAAGACTAGTCTATTGGCAAGATTCGTCCAACGGAGGTGAAGGAGAATACCTCGTCCATCCAAGTGGAAGCTTCTACCTCACGACAAGGTGAACCAAGAATTGATATGGAAGCATCCACAAGTGGGACATGCCAAGACGAAGAAAACGAGGAAGCACACCAAGATGAACATCAACAACCTCCTTCTCCACCACGACAAGAGAACGACAACGTCAACAATGAAGAATGCCAAGAAGAAGAACAAGATGGAGAAGATGTTCCACCCCGAGCCAAGCCAAAGCTCCCACGAGTTCGAGCAAGAATCGCCAAAGATCATCCCGTCGAGAAAATCTACAATGATATCCAAACCGGGAGAATCACTCGCTCTAAAACTCATTTAGCTAACTTTTGTGAACATTACTCATTCATCTCTAGCATTGAACCTCTGAAGGTTGAAGAAGCATTGGAGGATCCGGATTGGATAAACGCTATGCATGAAGAGCTACACAACTTTGAGAGAAATCAAGTATGGACATTGGTCAAGAAGCCCGACAACAACCACAACATCATTGGTACCAAATGGGTGTTTCGCAACAAGCAAGATGAAGATGGTCAAGTTGTCCGCAACAAAGCACGCCTAGTCGCCCAAGGCCACACTCAAGTCGAAGGTATGGACTATGGTGAGAAATATGCTCCCGTTGCTAGACTTGAGTCCATTCGCATCTTACTTGCTTATGCTAATCACCATGATATCACCTTGTACCAAATGGACATTAAAAGTGCTTTTCTAAATGGTGAAATTGAGGAGGAAATTTATGTTAAGCAACCTCCCGGCTTTGTCAATCCTAAGAAACCTAATCATGTCTACAAACTTCACAAAGCTCTTTATGGTCTTAAACAAGCTCCTAGAGCGTGGTATAAATGCTTGACCAAGTTCCTTATTGAAAAAGGCTTTGAAATTGGTAAAATTGATTCTACCCTTTTTACTAAAAGGGTCAATGGAGAGCTATTTGTGTGCCAAATTTATGTTGATGATATTATATTTGGTTCGACTAACCCTCATTTTAGTGAGAAGTTTGGAAAGCTAATGTCGGAGAAGTTTGAGATGTCTATGATGAGTGAACTCAAATTCTTTCTCGGTTTGCAAATCAAGCAAACTAAGGAAGGTACCTTTGTCTCTCAAACAAAGTACACCAAGGACTTATTCAAGAAGTTCAATATGCAAGAATGCAAAGTTATAACTACACCCATGCCTACTAGTGGACATCTTGATTTGACCAAAGATGGTGAACCGGTTGATCAAAAAGTTTACCGCTCTATGATTGGTTCATTGTTATATCTATGTGCCTCTCGTCCCGATATTATGCTAAGTGTGTGCATGTGTGCACGATATCAAGCTGCACCTAAAGAATGTCATCTTAAGGCTGTGAAAAGGATAGTGAGATACTTAATACATACACCAAATTTTGGCATTTGGTATCCTAAGAGGTCTTCCTTTGACTTGTTGGCTACTCCGATTCGGACTATGCCGGAGACAAGGTTGATAGAAAGTCCACTTTGGGTACTTGTCAATTTCTTGGTAGATCTCTTGTGTCTTGGTCCTCCAAGAAACAAAACTCGGTATCCTTATCCACCGCCGAAGCGGAATACATTGCCGCTGGTTCATGTTGTGCTCAATTACTTTGGATGACCGAAACTCTTAAAGATTATGGGATATATGTGAAACATGTTCCATTGTTGTGTGACAATGCAAGTGCTATTAATATTGCTCACAATCCCGTGCAACATTCTCGAACTAAACATATTGAAGTTCATCATCATTTCATTCAAGACCATGTTGCCAAAGGGGACATTAATCTTAAGCATGTTCGCACCGATAAGCAATTAGCGGATATATTTACCAAACCGCTTGATGAGAAAGTCTTTGCCGTTTGAGAGGTGAATTGAACATCATTGATGCTTCAAACTTGGAGTGGGAATTCCATTTGGATACATGCAAGGCATGCGTCTTTGACTAATCCTTGATATTTCTTTCATGATGCTATCTATATGTCTTGGATACTTTTGCACCCTTGCATGCTATCTAACCCTTGCAGGTACTTGGATGAAACTAAACCCATGAGATTGCAACTCACTCACATCTTGAGCAATCTCTACATCACCAAGTCTCTATACTATGGTGGTTGAAGTCAAGGAAGCACAAAACCCCTCAAATATATCCTTTGACTCATTCTATGTTAAATTTTATGATTGTCATTTTGGATACACAAGTGCTCTTCCTTGCAAAGCTAACCCATATAGGAAGATGAACTCAAACTCCAAGTGGTGCTCCCAACTCTTGATGAGCTACATCAACCTTGAGCAACCCACACAAGTTCGACTACATGATCAAGATCAACACCACCACCCAAGGTATGCTATTCACATCTTAGAGAAGCTTTACTCCAAGTCATGGGATAAAGCAACTCAACAAGATGTGAATACATCAAGATGCTTTAACGAAAAAATGGTAACCCCATTTTGAGCTTAAACGGTGAGTATGACCTATGATCAAGTGATCTCACTTGACTCCTAAGTCAATATACTCTAACATAGGTGACTTTGTCACCGCCCAATTCTAGATGAAGTTCTCATGTGTTTCCCTTAGCATTTGTCTCTTGCATATTTGTTCTTCATCTAGATCTTTTCATTTCTTTTTGTTCTGCCTTTTCTGCATCCAATTCATTGCAAATCTTTCAGCTAATTCCTTGCAAATCCTTGTGAGATCTTAAAGTGCCTAGTGAGCTGAGGTGACAAGTGTTTTACTGTGATGAACTCGATCACACCGGTCTATTTTCTTTGGCCCAACCGAATTCTCTTGGTGCCACCGAAGCACACAACTCGGTGCTACCGATTTCACTATAGAAGAGACAACTTGCCACTTGTTTCTGCAGTCTTTTTGCTCCAGCTCCACTCAATGACTCTTGTCATCTACCAGCATCACATTCAACTTGCTTTGTGACTCAAGGACCAAACCCTTCTGCAATTACACAAAAATCCAGAAGAGCCCTTCTTGGAAATTGATGTCAAAGGGGGAGAGAGAGATCACATCAAAGCTCTATGCTTAATATCATTTCTATAGGGGGAGAGGATACTCAGGGGGAGTGTGTAAGAAACCCCAGATGCTTGGTGTTCAAGAGGAGAGAAGTTACATGTCTTTAAGAGGGGAAAGACATGCTCATATTTGATCATATTTGATTGCTTGCATTAGCTCAATCTCTGTTGTTTCTTTTCTTTTACTCTGATTTTCTGTTCCCTATCTTCTCCCAATATCCCATGCAAGAATTCACGGGGAGCAAGACATCTAAGGGAAGGAAATCTCTGATTTTATTGCATATTTTTACCTTTGGGGACATGTCTATACCCAATGGGGTACTCAGTACTCACTCTCTACATGTCATCCCAGTCTTGGTTCTCTTGTGGTTTCTTTTGTTTGCTCTGGCCAGTAGGTGTATCTGTGTTGTCTAACCTTGTTTACTCAGGTTCATTCCTTCCTAAGCCAACTCAAGACCACAAGGTAAGTATATGCATCACAGTCATGTGTATGAGGATTTCTTGCTGATGTACATACTGTTTGCAAGAAGGACTCATGGGCATGAAGGTACATTTCCTATATTCACATCATTTGCTCTGATGCATATAGCCAAGATACATGTAACACATGGATTACTCTGTCATGCTTGTGTATTCACATGCTCCTTTGTTTCATATTTATATGATTGCATACATGTAGGGGGAGCCTATGCATGTTACATGTCTTTCCGAAGCTTTACTTGTTGCTCTCTATATCTTTATCTAAAGCTTTGATGTATGTTGTCATCAATTACCAAAAAGGGGGAGATTGAAAGCACAAGTGCTCCCTGGGTGATTTTGGTAATTAATGTCAACATATCTCTTGTTGGACTAATGTTTCTACCTATTATGTTTCAGATAAGTTCAACAATGGAGTGGCATGAACAAGAGGATGTGGAACCCCTTCAAGATGCTAAGGACAAAGGATTGGCTCAAGCTCAAAGCTCAGGACTCTACATTTTCTATTTAGTGATCCAAGATCACATTGATTCCATAGGAAAGCCAATACTATTAAGAAGGGATGAGGTGTTGCTTAATGGCTTGCTTGCTCAAAGTGCTTAGTGATATGCTCCAAAGCCCTCAACCACTTTCTCACTTCCACATATGTCCTAATCCAAAAGTCCAACTCGGCCCCACCGATTCTTTCCATCCGGAGCCACCGAGTTCAGTTGACATAGCCACTGCCAGAAACTCTAATCAATTCGGTCTCACCGAGATGGGCTTGCAAACTCTCTGTTGTCTATTGCAATAGTTTCGGTCTCACCGAGATTTGCAACCGGCCCCACCGAGTTTGCTTGGCCAACATTCTGTTTCACTTATTACCCAAATCGGTCCCACCGAGTTTGAGTAATCGGTCAAACCGGGTATTGGATTTACCCTAACCCTAGCACATCGGTCCCACCGAGTTGATCAAGTCGGTCCCACCAAAATGCCTAACGGTCACATTATGAACCAAATCGGTCCGACCGAGTTCCCTGAATCGGTCCCACCGAGTTTGGTGATTTGTGTGTAACGGTTAGATTTTGTGTGGAGGCTATATATACCCCTCCACCCACTCTTCATTCGTGGAGAGAGCCATCAGAACATGCCTACACTTCCAATACATATTTTCTGAGAGAGAACCACCTACACTTGTGTTGAGGTCAAGATATTCCATTCCAACCACATAAATCTTGATCTCTAGCCTTCCCCAAGTTGCTTTCCACTCAAATCTTCTTTCTACCAAATCCAATCCTATGAGAGAGAGTTGAGTGTTGGGGAGACTATCATTTGAAGCACAAGAGCAAGGAGTTCATCATCAACACACCATTTGTTACTTCTTGGAGAGTGGTGTCTCCTAGATTGGCTAGGTGTCACTTGGGAGCCTCCGACAAGATTGTGGAGTTGAACCAAGGAGTTTGTAAGGGCAAGGAGATCGCCTACTTCGTGAAGATCTACCCTAGTGAGGCAAGTCCTTCGTGGGCGGCGGCCATGGTGGGATAGACAAGGTTGCTTCTTCGTGGACCCTTCGTGGGTGGAGCCCTCCGTGGACTCGCACAACCGTTACCCTTCGTGGGTTGAAGTCTCCATCAACGTGGATGTACGATAGCACCACCTATCGGAACCACGGATAAAAAAATCTTCGTGTCTCCAAATTGCGTTTGCACACTCCAATCCCATCTCTTTACATTCTTGCAACTTGCATGCCTTACTTTCCGCTGCTCATATACTTTTTGTATGCTTGCATGTTTGCTTGATATGTATTGTGAATGTTTAAACTTGTGTTCAAACTTCACATCAACTAAAGGAAATTAAAAACTGCAACTTTTCTTGATTAGAGTCTATTCACCCCCCCCCTCTAGACACCTCTTCTCGATCCTTTCACTCGGGACCCGCATGCCGCGCCTCCTCAGCGACCGACGCCTCAGGAGGGGGGTCGCAGGCCCCCGAGGACGACACCCCAGGATCACCACTCGGCATGTGCTCCTCAGCACTCGAGCCACTGGCCCCCGTCAGAGCTCGCCCTCCCGCACTGTCACCTGGGGCGAGCTCGGCACCGGCGGCGAGGAAGGGAACCACGATGAGAGGGTTGTTGCGGGATCCCACCAGGCCAATTGGGCGCATCCCCCACTCATCAAAGGAAGGCATGCTCGCGGCAAATGCGGCTTTGTTCTCGCAGCGGTACAACAGGCAGCTATTCCTGGGCATCTCATCCGGCAGAGGGACACCCAATAGGACCATGAGCACCGTTTGCCGCGTCGCAAGAGGAAGCCCCTTCTCCTGAAACCTCATGTGGTCCTGGCTGCGGAGCAAGTCCCACATCGGGCGAGAGTGGCGCTGAAGTGGAGTGACTCGACGCTTGACGAACTCCTTCACCACCATGGGCGCAGTCACGCCGAGGTCCTTCAACCACCTCAGCCTGGCCCAGACGGGGGCAAGGCGGGGGCTTGTGAGCTTATGATGGCCCCAGCCGGAGTTTGGAACAGCAGGCCCCGCCGAAACTTGGAGTAGAGGCCTGAGCACGCCGGCGTCAACAAACACCCATCGTATGCGGAACTCGCTCGTGGATGAAGGAAGCTCGAAGTCAATCCGCACACCTGCAGTCGCGGCCACAGCCTGGAAGCCCACGCACCCCAAGCTCTGCCGGGGACCGGTCAGATGCAATGAGAAGAAATGGCGGAGGAGGGCCACGGAAGGAGCGATGCCCACCATGGCCTCGCACAAGAAGGCGAAGACGGCAAGAAGGGTCACAGATTGAGGGTCAAGATGAAGCATGTGGATCTGATAATGCTCGAGCACCGCGTTGAATAAGGCGGAGAAGGGAGGAATCAGACCAGCCCAGAGGGCATCAATGAAGATCGGGACCTCAGTGGCTGCCCGAGCCATGCGAGTGCGAGACGCGGGCCAAGCCACCGTCTCTCCCCACTCGTTGAAGCTGGAGGCAAGCATGGGGCGCACCTTGTCCATTGGCTCGTTGTTGAGCACCCGAGACCGGCTGAGCGCAGGCTCAAAGGGCGGAGGCGCAATTGGCAAAGACAGAGGTTTCTTCCCCTTTTCAGCCTGTTTCGGCGCCATGGCGATGAAGCAGGCGGAGCGCAAGTCAGATTGGAAGGGCAAAGCAGGGCCTCGAGGAAGCAGGGAGATTGGAGGAGCCAGGAGAGGGTGAATAAAGAATAACTGTGTGAGAGGTGGGGGCGCATAGCCAGGCGGATTCAAGGGCAGCGTGGGGAAGCGGAGACGTCCACATCCAATCAACCGCCATGCGTCAACGAAGGCCGCAGGCTTTTGGGGCCCGTGGTGCTCTGTACTTGACCCTTGGCTTCGCCGCGAAGCCAAGCCCGAGTGCACCTTGGGCCCGGGGGCTACTGTCGGCGTTCTGGGAACGGGGGTCCCCAGACTTGCCAGCCTGCGGCCCACGGCGTGGCTAAGCCAGCAGGCCGTACAGCCCATCTCCATCAACAAGGCATCCAAGACCCTCGCGAGGGGCCAAGCCTCGTGAGGCGGACGATGCAAGACCTCCTCAGGAGTGGCCTAGTCAGGCAGGCTCACGAGGAGCGGAGATATCAAGGCGGGGCAAACCTCACGAGGCTCTCGTGATGTGAGCCGTGACGATCGGCGCCAGGCAGGCGCCAGCGCGCGCAGCATCCTTGTTTCCTCTTTGGTGCTAAGGAAGCAGGCGCAGGCGAGGAGTACCGAGGCATCAGGCAAAGGTTGCTATATCGGTGCAACGAGACCAATACCAGGAGGACGGCAAGATGGAGGTCATCGTGGAGCCCAAGACGGCGTCACCACCAGAGCCTTTCGCAGGCGAAGACCACTTTTGTCAGGATAGCTTGTACTAGCTGTCCCCTTCAAATTTGCCCGCCGTTGTTGGCTCCCTTCCCGCTCAATATTTGGGAAGAGGACCAGGGCCTATATATGTAGAGCTAGCCACCACCGTAGTGGGCAACTGATTCAGATCACTCTCACCCACACAAGTTAGCCAAGCACAAGAACACCTCAACCTCAGGAGGCTGTTCTTCCCCCTGTACTGTTCATCATCTGCCCAAGAGGCAATCCACCATCACCACACTGGAGTAGGGTATTACACCAAAACGGTGGCCCGAACCAGTATAAATCTCGTGTCTTTCTGTTGCGAGTTCGTCGAGTTCGTCCGCGAGATCTTAGCGAGCTAGGGCATAGATCGGTAGGAGGGAAAGACTTCGCGAGCACCCCAGTGTTTGAACCTTAAGGGTTTGCCGGAGCCCCACATCCGACACTTCCTCCCGGGGAATGCACTTCAATTTCACACCGTTTGGTCTCTTCCTGTATAGGACGTCATCGACGAACTGATACATGGCAAACCGACGGGCTACTTCCTCTGCTTCTTCCTGCTCCTCAGGAAGCTCCCCTGTTTGGAGGAATCGGACTGTATGCCGTGCCCATGTCGGAGCCTGGGGCTCGACGGCAAGGACTAAAGGCATTTCTTCTGCCATGGGAGCGGTCGTCTCCACGGTCAGGGCTTAACGGCCTGCCGGAGTCAGTCGCTCCTCAGCAGGCTCAGAATCCGCGGCAACACCCTTGTCGGCGGTCCCTGGGGGCCGAACAGGAAAGTACTTGCCGGGGCCTGATTTCCTCCGTTTGTTCTGTTCCATTGATGGTTCGACGGATGGTTGAGTTAACTGAAGCAAAAAAGTACCTGGTTCCACGGGTAGCTTGAATGCAGCGCGCTTTGACAGGTAATCAGCGATGTCGTTCTCCGCTCGGTGAACGTGCTCCGCTTGTATACCGTCGAAGCGCTCCTCCAGCTTCCTCACCTCATCTACGTGGGCCTCCATCAACGGGCTCTGATAATCTTTGTTGACTTGTCTGACGACAAGCTGCGAATCACCCCTGACGATGAGCTTCTTAACCCCGAGGTCTGCTGCGATCCTAAGACCGACAAGCAGCTCGACCTGTCGGCAGTTCTGGAGGTCGTGGCCCTTGGTGCGGTGGATCTTGCAATACTGCTTGTCGGAGCCTCCTGGCTTGTTGGCGGCTGCCAAGGCCCGGCAGGCGGCGCACCCGGCAATCTCCTTTCCGGGGTCGTCTGCCTTGGCCTTCTTGGCAGCGTCGGTGTCATCGGATCCCTTGACGGCAAGCACGGCCTTGCCCTTGCGTTTCCTGTTGTGATGCCGGCCCTTCTTCGTCGGGGCGGCGGTGTCTTCACCAGTAGAGTCGGTTTCCACGCTGGCGTCCTCGCCGGGGTACTTCCTTCCTCTTCAGCCCGGGCGCACCTATTGGCCAGAACATAAAGTTCGGCCACATACTTAACCTTGTTCATCGCCAGCTTTCACGCATCTTGCGTTTGCGCATGTTCTGATGGAACACGCTAATCACGGCGGCGGGATGAACATCGAGGATGTTGTACTGCACCCAGCTGAACCTCTGTATGTACTTGCGTAGGGTTTCCCCTTCCTTCTGGGGAATGATATGCAAATCACTGGCCTGACCATGAGCTTGGTGGCCTCCGGTGAAGGTACCAACGAACTCATGGCATAGATCCGACCAAGAAGAAATGGAATCCGCTGGCACGTGCATCAACCAAGACATGACGTTGGGCTCCAGTGCCAACGGGAAGTAATTGGCAAGCACCTTATCGTCCCGAGCTCCAGCAGCTTGCATCGCGATGGTGTAGATGCTGAGGAACTCTGACGGATGGATCTTGCCGTCGTACTTCTCGCTGACGTCGGGCTTGAACGTGCTGTGGGACGGCCACTGGAACTGCCGCAGCTCACGGGTAAAGGTTGGGCAACCCACCTCGTAAGGTAGGCCGCCGGAGCCCCCCGGTGCTGGGTGGTCCACAGCGGGTCCTGCCTGCTTATCCGACTGGTGGCGTGTATCGCGCCGACACTCGATGGTGGTTCGAGCGTCTTCATGGGCTCGTTCTCGAAGAACTTGGTGCTGGTCGCGATGGGTCCGTGGGTCGGACGACGCTATGGAAATGTTATCACAAGGACATACCGCACCGGCGGCAACTGGTGCAGGGGAGGAGAGTGCACTGTGGCTGCAGCTCCCCCGGTCCTTCCACCGCTGGCATGTGGTGGCTCGACGGAGCGCCGGCCCGAGGGCCCCGCCGGTCGCGGATCATCTTTGTTGGCGACGGCGACGAGGCTCCGGATGGTGGCCCTCCATTCGTCGAGCTTCTCCGCGGCAGGAGGGAAGTCGAGGAATAGCTGCACGCGCGCCAAAGCTTCTGCTGGCGTGGGTGGTGGCAAAAGCTACGTGGACCATGGCGCGCTTCGACTTCTAACCATGTTAGAAGGAGCTCTATCACGGCCCAGCGGCTGTGTGCCATTTTCGCCAGCACTTCGGCGGGCATGCTGGCCTCCTTCGTCCCGCAGATGATGCACAGGGCTCTTCCCACGGCGGTGTCCAGGGTCACCGGCGTGGTGACGCTGCTCGTCGCGCACACCCTAGGAAGAGCGCGCTGTGGGCGCCGGGATGGGCGTCTTGGAGGTCGCCGCGCCACCCGCAGGTGGTACGGCTACGCCCCCGGAGGGCCCCGCGCCACCTGCGGGGGGCCGAGCTCCGTCTCTGGATTTTGCGACGTGCAGCCCATCGTTTTGCGCACGAACGATGCCGCTCGCCAGACTCTGACTGCCAGAGCGATGTTGGTGCTCGCGGGCCGCGCCTCGGGTCCTGTCCGCGACCGGCCGGCTGCTCGCCCGCACTGGTACCGGTTGTCTGGCTCCCGACGAACCGACCGCCGTGGCTGCCTTCTTCTTGGGAGCCATGACGATGAAGAACTGCTAGGCTAATTGCTAGACCAGATTTCCACAACTGCGCCCCCCTACCTGGTGCACCAAAGATGTCGGTGGGAACGACACCTATGGGGTCACTGGGATCCCTTCTACGGTCGGCGGGCGCGAGGTTGTGCAAAGAGCAGGTCTGACAGGAAGCACACGGGTCGTTTACCCAGGTTCGGGCCGCGAAGATGCGTAATACCCTAGTCCTGCTTTGGTGGATGTATTGAGTGTTCTTGTGTTCTTGAGCTAGCTACGGGGTGCAACTTGCCCAAAAGAGCCGAATCCCTCTCCTGGTCGCCTCGGGCCTCCTTTTATAGGCAAAAGGGGTTGCCACAGTGGCACACGGGAGGTGGAAAGGTCTACAATTGATAAGCCTATCCTCTAGAACCGTAGCACAAACGCATTTAATGCGCTGCCGACGTGTCCCCCTTGCTTTATCAGGGACGGCAAGGAAGCACGTCCCAGCTGTCGCCGCCTCGCCTAGCCTTGACACGCGTCTGAGCTGACGAGGCGTCGCGGCGCCACGTTGGTTGTCTACTGGGCTGGCGCAGTGGTGGAGCCTTCACGAAGGGTTGCATGCCACCACGCAGGTGCTTGCTGAGTCGGTGTAGAGGCCGCCCGTCGCCACGCAGGTGCCTGCCCAGCTGGTTGAGGTAGCAGCTGCTTGGGGACGGTGGTGGAGTCTTGGCTGGTGCAGGCCTGGCAGTGGCCCCACTGATGCCCTCGGCAAGGGTCTTGCCGGGGGCCCGGCAAGGGTCTTGCCGTGGCGTTGCAGTCGTCCCCGGCAAGGCGCTTGCCGTGGGTCTTGTGGATTTCCTTGGCCAGGATCCCACCGAGGGTCGCCGTCTTCTGGTCCTCATCTGATTTCACATGTTTATGATCTTGACGAAGATCTGCATGCCACCACAGAGGCGCCTCCCGAGCCTTGGTTCCAATGTAGTTGGTTGGGTTGGAACCCGTGGGCTCAAGGGTGGCTTGCTCCGCTGGCATCGGGCAGGCTGCCCCGGCAAGGCTCTTGCCGGGGCTGCGGAGGCCGCCTCGGCAAGGATCTTGCCAAGGGAGTCTACCTCGCCCTCTTGCCCTCCTGTGTTTCTGGTCTTGGCGTTGCCTTGGTTGTCTTGTGCTTTGGCTTCTCTCCGGCTTCCCTCCTCTGCCCTGCTAAGTGTGGCCGTGGCATGTGGCTCTGACTGCCCGTGCACAAGTAAAGGGGTCAAAAGGAGAGCCCCTACTATTGTACACCGACACGCCACTACTTCTATCCTCGCATCCAGCCAGGGGATGCCATTTCTGGGTAAATCACCTGGATCTCGAGGACCCAGGAGAAGGGCACGTACCCGGAGGGTGCCTAGAAGGAGAGGTGGGACAAGTGGCGAGGCCGGTGGCTCTGGATTAGGGAGGAGGATCCGCAGGAGTTCTGTCGAGTTCGTCAGAGCCCGCCGACCCGCCGCAAGGACTGGAGCGACCTCATGCCAACACCAAGAAGCTCACGGTTGCCACCACCAGGATCCATCACCTCACCATGGCCGGGCTCACCCTTGAGATGATTGGGGCCGATTTCATCCGTCGCTGAATCGCCCCGCTGCACAACAAGGGGAGGCCGGCCTGGGACTTCAAGAACGCGGCCGATGTCATGAGGCTCCGCCCTGGCCTGAAGCATAACTTCACGGTGCTGGGGCATGCCCATTTTTGCCAGAGGCTCTTCCAGCTCAATGTGGACGACGACGGCAGGGCTGAGAGGACCGGCGGGGCCGCGAAGACCGGCAAGGCCGTCAAGGGGCCCCTGTTTGGGTTGCCGACAGGAGTGGTCTAGATGAGCAACAACTCTCGCCAGTCCTCTAGCATTGCCATGATGCCGGACTTCAACGCGCATGGCCTCGACCCGGCCTGGGGCGAGCCACCAGCAGAGAAGGTGCAGAAGTTTTTCGACAACTTGTCAGAGGGCTATGTCCGCGACGAGCCGCTGCTCATCCGCGACACCACCAAGGAGGAGTTGGACTACATCGCCGCCAGGGCGGCGGAGGCGGCGCTTGCCAAGAAGGCGGCAGCACCGGCGCCGTGGAGGACGAGGCCAACACGGTCGTGGAGGAGAAGGAGCTCGCCCAGTGGGTGGAGTCTACCGGGGAGGCCAGCGGTGCCGGTCCCGGGGCCCCCCTTATTGAAGACGCGGGCGACGAGTCGCCCGAAGAGGAAGCCGAAGCGAACGACCCTCCGTCCGCGGGGAAGAAGCGCGTCCTGCAGCGGGCCAGCTCCGGCGAGCCGGTCCGGCCCGGCAAGACCGCGCAGCGGCAACCGGCTCAGGAGCAGCTCGTGCGCCAGACGAGGGCGATAAAGGCTGTGGCAGCGAAGAAGACGGTGAAGGCCGCGGTGGCGAAGAAGACGGCGACTGCCTCCTCCTCGTCCAAGCGGCGCCAGACCCCATCTCCTTCTCCCCCTCCCTCGGACAGCACCCTGGAGGCCGAATTCGACCTCGGATCTTTTAGCCCGAAAAGGAAGAGGAAGCCAGTGTAGGGGGAGGTGGAGGACGAGTAAATATTTCACCCCCATCATCTCCTGACCTTACGCCTGTGTTATCCTCCTTTGATTTGATGTTATCTTCACAGGGACACAGAGACGCTGGCCCAGAGGGTGGCAAAGAGGGCCAAGCCCTCGACGGGCGACAAGCCCCCGACGGGTACTTCGCGTATGCCGGTGTTGGTGGAGAGCAGTCTGGACAACAGCCCCCAACGCAGCCCCCGCTTCAGCCCCCAGCGTGAGTTCATCACTCACTCCTTCACTGATGAACATTGGGGTGTGAATTCTTGATGCTGACCTTGCCGGGTTTGCAGGAGGAGAACGGCAGCATGAGGAGCCGCCGAGGGCCACACCCCTTGACTACGCTGCCTAGAGGGGCGTCCCCGGCAAGGGCATCCACCACCGAGCCCACACCTATGGAGGAGGAGGAGGCGAGCTTGGGTGCCGGTGGTTCTGCCCCGGCAACGAATGCTGGCGGGGAGTGTCGGTGTCAAAACCGGCGGATCTCGGGTAGGGGGTCCCGAACTGTGCGTCTAAGGTTGATGGTAACAGGAGACGGGGGACACAATGTTTACCCAGGTTCGGGCCCTCTCTATGGAGGTAATACCCTACTTCCTGCTTGATTGATCTTGATGAATATGAGTATTACAAGAGTTGATCTACCGCGAGATCGTAATGGCTAAAACCCTAGAAGTCTAGCCTATATGACTGTATCTATTTCCGGACTAAGCCCTCCGGTTTATATAGACACCGGAGGGGACTAGGGTTGTACCAAGTTGGTTACAGAGAAAGGAATCTTCATATTTGGTCGCCAAGCTTGCCTTCCACGCCAAGGAGAGTCCTATCCGGACATAGGACAGAGTCTTCGGTCTTGCATCTTCACAGCCCATTAGTCCGGCCCATGTCCAACAGGCCAGACGCCCGAGGACCCCTTAGTCCAGGACTCCCTCGGTAGCCCCTGAACCAGGCTTCAATGACGAGGTGTCCGGCGCGCAGATTGTCTTCGGCATTGCAAGGCGGGTTCCCCTTTCGGAATACTCCAAGATAGTCTTCGGACGCAATGAACGTGTCCGGATCTGCTACACAAGTACCACACACACAGCCGTAGAGAATATAATATTTCACGAGTCCCATCCGCTGACAACTTTTCGCAAGATGACATCACGTCTGCCCAGTCGTTATTTCGAACCGTTTTCGTCTGCAGTTCCGCGTTCCGAGATGCGGTTTCCATTGGCACGTCTTGTCAAAGCAGAGATCGTGTCCCCTTATTGCGGGATTCTCATCAATACGGGCATGGGTAATCCTACTGTGCCGTTTGCACAGCCCTTGGGAATAGGCGAGTTTTAAGGTGAGTGGGGAGGCGTTCGATATTCACTGCCTTTATAAGGGGATAAGGATTCCCCTTCTTCACCCACGCCTTCTTTCTTCCTCTGCCCTTCCATTCTCGAGCTCCAGCGCCCAAGTTCTCGTCTCTTCCACCCCGAGCAAGCTCTCAACCATGTTTGGCTCTGGAGGGCAAGGCAACTGGATGGCCTCCTCCGTCAAGCAGAAGGACATCGCCGAGCTTCGGGAGGCCGGGTATCTGGCGAAGGAGATCGCCCACCGGCTTCCGGCCAAGGGACAAGTCGTCCCTACACCAAAAACCAATGTGAGGGTGGTGTTCCTCCCTCATTTCGTCCGCAAGCTAGGGTTTCGACTCCACCCTTTTGTCCGCGGACTTATGTTCTATTATGGGCTAGATTTCCATGATCTAGCCCCGAACTCTTTCCTCAACATCTCGACATTCATTGTCGTGTGTGAGGCTTTCCTCCGCATCCAGCCCCACTTCGGTCTGTGGCTTAAGATCTTCAATGTGAAGCCGAAGGTGGTGGATGGACAACACGCGGAGTGCAGAGGAGCCATGGTGAGCAAGATGCCCAATGTCACATGGCCCAAAGGCACGTTTGTGGAGACTGTCAAGGAGTGGCAGAAGATGTGGTTCTATATCACAGAGCCCCGCGACGCCACCTGGGTCGCGGCTTCCGAATTCAAGTCTGGAGCTCCAATGCGGCTAACCTCCTGGATGGAGAAGGGCCCAAATTGGTCTTCGTCGGATGAGCTGATGGCGCTGCAAACGCGCATCCAAAGCATGGTGGACAGAAACATCAAGCTCGTCGACGTGATCCAGGTTATGCTAGTTCGCCAGATCCTCCCCTGCCAAAGCCGAACCTCCCCTTTATGGGAATTCGATCCGGAGAAGATACAAACCTTGGTGAGGCTCTTCAGAACCACTCACTAAGATGCCTGGAAGCTGCTCTTCAAGGGCGACGAGAAGCCGCCGGCCATAGACTCGGACTGTGGACACGATCTTGCCCACCCCGCCAATGCGGTAAGTCCTTCACATCTCAAGGCGTACCTTCTACTTGCTTGTCCAAGGAGGGTAACTAAACCTTGCTAATTTATTCTTTCAGGAATGGACGGAGAAAGCGGAGCAGATTCAATGTTCAGCTCCGCTGCCCGAAGAACCAGTCATCCCGCTCCTGGCGAAGATGCTGGTCCCGGCGCCCTATCAGCCGCCAGAGAAGAAGGCCAAGAAGAAGACAAGGGGGGCCGGGGTGGCCCCCGCCGCAAGGGCACTTCGGACGTGATGTCCGAAGACAAGACTCACTCCTCTGCCGCCGAAGATGACGATGAGGAGGAGGAGGAAAGCAACCCTCCCCCTGATGGGGGGAGGAAGAAGAGGGCGGCCTCCACAAATCTAGAGGCGGGGGCGCCCAAGAAGGGGAAAGGCTCCCTTGTAGATAACACCGCGTGGGACGTCGACAGCAGTCCAGAGCGACGCCCCCGGAACAAGCCCCTGGCCGCATCGTAAGTACTGACAAACTCGTATTCGTCTGTGTATCCGGCCTCTCCTCTTCATTGTGTTAACATGGTTAATTGTGCTATTGCAGTCCGGCCCACGACAGCTCCCAGCGATCCTCATCAAGAGGTTCGTTGGATTCAAAGGCGATGGCCAGTGAGTCACCGCCGGACGCTTACTCTCCCACGGCCAAGGGCAACACCGAGGTGTTGTCGCGAAGGACTTTCCCATGCTAGGGAGAGTCTCGGGAGGCCGTCAGGGTGGCTCCAGAGGGCGAAACCTCGGCCGCCGGACACATGGGGGAGCAGTCCCCCATGGAGACTGGTGATGGGGGCCATGCTCAGTTCGGCCCCCAGTCGGATACGATGCCGGAGACCTATACGGATCTGGAGTCCGGCCAGCAACCTCCTTCGAAAGAAGGGGGTGTGCCTATTCCGCCGGTGACCTCTGTCCAACCAGGGGCACCGGACAATCTTCTGGAAGCGCTATGAGGCGCTTCCATTGTGGAGGAACACCGTATCCTTATGGGTATGGTGATTGAGAGGGTTCAGTCCGTCAAAAGCAGACTGACCGAAGCCTACAGCGGCCTGCTGACAGGTTTTGAGGTGAGCGACGCAAAAGAGAAAGTCCCAATATAGACAGTAGCCCCTGAGACACTGTCCGGTGTTCGGAAAGCAAGGCCGGACAGAGGATCAATTCATTTTTGCAGGAAACTAACTAAATGTGTCTTGTATGAATGAGCAGGCATCGTTGCTGGCCGTGACCTCTCATGCTGCCGAAGTTTCCGGACTAAGGCAGAGACTATAGCAGGCCGAGGAGGAGCTCAGCCATGCGAGGAAGCAGCTAGAAGACCAGCAAGGTATGTAATGACTCGCTATATATTCAAAAAGAATAAACGATGTGTATTGACCGTAGTGTTATGATATGTGTAGGAGCGACAACCGAGGTCGAGGCCCTTAAAAAGGCCCTGCCCGAAGCCGAGGAGAAAGCTGCCAAGGAGCGAGCCGCCTGTAAGAAGCTCAAGGCCAGGGTCAACAAGGTCCAGCAAGAGCTCCAGGACACTGCAAAGAAATGCGAGGCCTTGGAGTGCGATGTTTCGGCTCGAGAAGCCGAACTCGCCAAGGCTCGCCAAAGCGCGGACGAAGCACGGGTTGAGGCCCAGGGCGCCCTCCAGGAGATCCAGGAGGCCAACAAGATCACGGCGGGTAAGGCGTTTAGTATGCAAAGCAAGTATGTGAAGAAGAAGTATGTCAGACGTTGTGGAGTTCTTCCGAGCCGAAGAAGGGAGCTCAACGGAGAAGCTGTTCCGGTCGCAATACCTTGCGCCAGAACATCTAGTGCCCTTCACCGATCAGCTAAAACAGCTGGTCGAGCTGCATAGGGTGGCCGAACTGGCCATGAAGGATTTAATAATCCGGCTGTGGCCTGGCGAAGCTATACCCAGCAGCTACTTCGGCCTCGTGAAGCGGCTGGTGAACGCGTGTCCTCGGCTGGACGTCGTCAAGCGGTCGGTCTGCATCGAGGCCGCGCGCATGGCCTTCGCCCGCGTCAAGGTCTAGTGGGCGAAGATGGATGCCGTCAAGCTTGTGACCGAAGGGCCGCCTGAGGGCAAGGAGCACCACACGCCCGAGCGATATTTTGAAGATGTCCTGGAGGGGTCTCGCATTGTGGCGACGCAATGTGCGAAAGACATTATCTTTGAATGAATACATTCATGTTGTCTCTGCCTTGTATGATGAAACAAAGTTGTTATGTAATATAATTTTTGTTATGTTTAAAAAAATTACCTCCTGTGCGGCCATTTTGTATGAAATCTGGAGTTGGCCAGTCGTCGGCTTCTGCCCCCACGTAGGTAGTACGGGGGTGTTAGGGATGGAATCTAAACACTCTTGATCCAATTGTTTGGTCCTTGAAGGAGGTGTTTAGCGCAACGAACCGGGCAATCAGATTATGCGGCTTTAGCACTCTCACTTAGCCATAGGAGTTTGACAATAAAAATGTGGGTGCAACCCCTAGTATTCAAACTAGAATGCTATAAGAACCTGAGCGGGTAAGTACCGATCCTTCGCGTAATGTGGAAAAAATCTCTAACGATTTGGAACCTCCGAAGAGCTGACCGGCTCTCGCCGCATCATGACAGTCAGTTTTCGGCTTTCTCTACTGAGGTGCTCCTTCGGGTAAACCAGGGCACAATCGCGGTAGTGCTCCCTTTACTACCTTAGCCGATATAGCGGAACGTAAGGTAGCAAGCATAGGAGCCGGGCAACCCAACTATTGACCAAAGACATGATTCAGAGCCAATGCATATAGTGCTAAATTCGGGGTGCCGAACTATACTGTAAAAAGTGTTCGGACTTTGTTGCCATAGTGTGGGGCACTATGAAGCCCCTGGCAAATTGAAACGTACCACAGTGTACGGGTGCTATCTGATAAGCTTATTAAAAAAAGGAAAATAGAAAAGGAGCAAATGCAATGAGCAGGGGCCCTAAAATTTGGGCCGCAAACTATTTCCATTATAATTTGATTAATACGTCCAAACGCATTGATACAAATAGTGCGATAAGCAACAGGCTATTTAACATGCCACGACCAAGGGAGAGCTGCGTGTGGGCCCTGGAAACAGGTAGAGTGGTTGTTAAAGAAACCACCTAGAAATTCCCCTCTACGTCCAAGCTGACTGCTGGCTCAGTGTATTTGTCCTTTGAAAGGACCTGCGATCAAGCCATCAGCAAAGGCCTGTGGAAGAGAAACCTGAAAAGTAGAAAAGAAACAGTGAAAGTATATGTGTCCGGGAGCGGTCAAGCCGTATCGTGGATCACAAGCTAGTTATGCCTCCGTCAGTGCCCATGGTATTTTGAGTGCATAGTTATGTACACGCGGTGCGAATGCCGCCACTTCATTGGGACTGGGACGGAGGCCAAATTGCTAGTCGAGCTCTTGACGAGCCGAGCTGTCCTGCTGCAGAATAGTCCGGGCCCTTTTGATAGTGTTCGGGGGCTCGGCCGCCGAATTAAGGTTCTGCTTGAAAAGGCCGCTCTATACTTCTGCTGCTAAGGCAGCGGTGTGCTCCTCGGTACGGAGGAAGCGTTCCGTGTGTCCATTAACTATTATGACGCCGCGTGGTCTGGGCATCTTGAGCTTGAGGTAAGCATAGTGAGGCACCGCATTGAATCGAGCGAATGCGGTTCATCCGAGCAGTGAGTGATAGCCGCTGCGAAAAGGGACGATATCGAAGATTAACTCCTCGCTTCGGAAGTTGTCCGGAGATCCGAAGACAACCTCTAGCGTAATTGAGCCCGTACAGCGGGCCTCTACACCTGTATGACTCCTTTAAAGGTACTCTTTGTGGGCTTGATCCGTGATGGGTTAATGCCCATTTTGCGCACTGTATCCTGATAGAGCAGATTGAGCTGCTGCCACCGTCCATGAGGACTCGCGTCAGGTGGAATCCATCAATGATTGGGTCGAGGACTAGTGCGGCTGAACCGCTATGACGGATACTGGTCGGGTGATAGCGGCGATCAAAGGTGATCGGGCATGACGACCATGGATTGAATTTTGGGGCGACTGGCTCTATCGCATAGACGTCCCTGAGCGCGCGCTTGCGCTCCCTCTTAGGGATGTGTGTGGCATATATCATGTTCACCGTTTTGACCTGAGGGGGAAACTTCTTTTGTCCCCCTGTGTTCAGTTGCCGGGGCTCCTCGTCATCGTCCTCGCTTTGCGATTCCTTTTCCTTGTTCTCGTCATTTGGCTTGCCGGCCTGTTTAAAAACCCAACAATCTCTGTTGGTATTATTGGTTGGTTTGTCTGGGGTGCCATGGATCTGGCACAGACGATCGAGTATGCGGTCCAGGCTAGATGGTCCCTGATTGTTTCTTTTATATGGCTTCTTCCGCTGACCGGACTTGGAGCCACTGAATCCGGCGTTGACTATCGTGTCATCGGTGTTGTCACCATTGCTTCGGCGTTTGTGTCTGCTGCGTCGGAGCTTGCCGTTGCTATTTTTGACCTCGGAGGTGCCCATTTCACTTGCTGTGTTTTTGCTACAGGCCAGCCAGCTATCCTCACCCGCACAAAAGCGGGTCATGAGTGTTGTGAGTGCTGCAATGGACTTCGGCTTTTCCTGGCCGAGGTGGTGGGCGAGCCATTCATCACGGATGCTGTGTTTAAAGGCCGCTAGGGCTTCGGCATCTGGACAGTCGACGATCTGGTTCTTTTTAGTTAGGAACCTAGTCCAAAATTTCCTGGATGACTCTCCAGGCTGTTGAACTATGTGACTTAAGTCATCGGCATCTGGTGGCCGGACATATGTACCTTGGAAGTTGTCAAGGAAGGCTTCTTCCAAGTCCTCCCAGCTGCCAATAGAATTTTCAGGCAGACTGTTTAACCAATGCCGAGCTGGCCCCTTGAGTTTTAGTGGGAGGTATTTGATGGCGTGAAGATCATCTCCGTGGACCATATGGATGTGGAGAATAAAATCCTCGATCCATACCGCGGGATCGGTTGTTCCATCGTATGATTCGATATTTACGGGTTTAAACCCTTCTGGGAATTCATGATCCACTACTTCATCAGTGAAGCAAAGAGGGTGTGCGGCGCCTCTATATCGGGCCGCATCACGACGTAGCTCCGATAGAGTCCGTCTGCGGTTTCCGGCCCGGGCGTGACTAGGTTTGTCACGTCCAAATAGGTAGCCATCGTCGCGTGTCGAGGCACGTCCTTGCGATCCATAGATCGATCTTGTATGTCCTGCTCTACTATCCAGGTCCTGCCGAAGGTCATATGTGTAACCCTAGGCTGTTTTATCCCTGCCTTTATGGCGAGGTGGGGTGGTCTGGTGTTCAGCTTGAGTTGCCGGTTTATCCCGACCGCGTGGTGTTCGGTCAGCCGCATTGCGCGATGATGGTACGGGCTCCGGCGCCTCGTCATCGAACTGAGGTAGCAATTTGCGCTTCGGGTAACTTTTGGCTGGGCGCTTAAGGCCGTATTCTTTGGCTGCCAAGACATCAGTCCATCTATCGTTGAGCAGATCTTGATCAGCTTGAAGCTGCTGCTGCTTCTTTTTCAGGCTCCTTGCAGTGGCTATTAGCTGACGCTTAAAGCGCTCTTGCTTGAGAGGTTCCTCAGGCATGATAAGATCCTCGTTGCCAAGGCTCACCTCATCCTCGGAGGTTGGAAGATAAGTGCTGCCCTCCGAGTCGTCGTTTATGGCATGTTCATCAGGGCTAACTTGCCCATCTTCCCGATCGTCCTGTTCGGCCGTTTGTTCGTCGGGATCTTCTCTGTCTTCGGCACTGTCCGGAGTGTGATCGTCTCCTGTGCCGGTGTTGTCCTTGCCGCAGCGGGATTTAGAGCGGCGCCGCTGATGCCGGCGCTTCGGTTGTGTCTTAGGAGGCTCATCCTCAACTGGATTTTCCTTGTCCTCGCCGTTATTCTCTTTTGGTGTATCCACCATGTATACATCGGACGAAGAAGTGGCCGTCCAGCGTCCAGTAAATGGTGGGTTTTGGCCATGCTCCTCATCTGCATCGTCGTCCATACTGTTGATGTCTTCTGAGCCGTAATCGAGCATGTCGGTTAAATCCTCGACAGTGGCTATGTATTGGGTGGCGGCTAGGAAGCGAAATTCCCCGTCATCAGCCTCCAGTTCGAACCAGACATAGTTCGGCTATGAGTCCCCTGCCAAGGACAGATTTTTTAATGAGTTCAGCACATCGCCTAAAGGCGAGTGCCGGAAGATGTCCGCTACGCTGAATTCGGTGATCGATGACCGATCCGGCTCGACATAAGTGGACGCACATGGTTCGGAACTTATCATCGGAAACGAGTCCGAGGTCCCGGAGGCACGGATATCACCCGAGGTTAGGTTTGTGTGCGGCTCCAACGCTGCGGAGTCTGCGGCTTCCGTGGCGGGGTTGAGCTTCCCGTCCTCGGATGTCGCGGTATGCTCTAGATCTAAGGCCGGAGCGGTTACAGGTGCAATTTCCTGAGTATGGTCCGATGACAGATTTAAGTCATGTTCATCGTAGGGATAGGGAGCGGCTGCCGTGGTCTCGAATCCGTCGAAGATCAAGTCTCCGCGGATGTCCGCGACATAGTTCAAGCTCCCAAATCTGACCTGATGGCCAGGGGCGTAGCTGTCGATCTGCTCCAGATGGCCAAGCGAGTTGGCCCGCAGTGCGAAGCCGCTGAACACAAAGATCTGTCCGGGGAGGAAGGTTTCCCCTTGGAAAGCATCGTTGTTGACGATTGAAGGAGCCATCGAACTTTTTGGGGACGGCATAGTGGAACTCTCAATGAAAGCACCAATGTCGGTGTCAAAACCGGCGGATCTCGGGTAGGGGGTCCCGAACTGTGTGTCTAAGGTCGATGGTAATAGGAGACGGGGGACACAATGTTTACCCAGGTTCGGGCCCTCTCTATGGAGGTAATACCCTACTTCCTGCTTGATTGATCTTGATGAATATGAGTATTACAAGACTTGATCTACCGCGAGATCGTAATGGCTAAAACCATAGAAGTCTAGCTTGTATGACTGTATCTATTTCCGGACTAAGCCCTTCGGTTTATATAGACACTGGAGGGGACTAGGGTTGTACCAAGTCGGTGACAGAGAAAGGAATCTTCATATTTGGTCGCCAAGCTTGCCTTCCATGCCAAGGAGAGTCCTATCCGGACACGGGAGAGACTCTTCGGTCTTGCATCTTCACAGCCCATTAGTCCGGCCCATGTCCAACAGGCCGGACGCCCGAGGACCCCTTAGTCCAGGACTCCCTCAGGGAGGGCGCCACTTCTTGTTGGGGAACGTAGCAGAAATTCAAAATTTTCTACGCATCACCAAGATCAATCTATGGAGTAATCTAGCAACGAGGGGAAGGGGAGTGCATCTACATACCCTTGTAGATCGTGATGCAGAAGCGTTGCAAGAACGCGGACGAAGGAGTCGTACTCGCAGCGATTCAGATCACGGTTGATTCCGATCTAAGCGCCGAACCACGGCGCCTCCGCGTTCAACACACGTGCAGCCCGGTGACGTCTCCCACGCCTTGATCCAGCAAGGAGAGAGGGAGAGGTTGGGGAAGACTCCGTCCAGTAGCAGCACGACGGCGTGGTGGTGATGGAGGAGCGTGGCAATCCTGCAGGGCTTCGCCAAGCACCGCGGGAGAGGAGGAGGACATGGAAGAGGGGAAGGGCTGCGCCAGAACTTGGGGTTGTTGCTGCCCTCCCACCCCTCACATATATATAGGGGCAAGGGAGAGGGGGGCCGGCCCCCTCAGATCCAATCTGAGGAGGGGGCGGCGGCCAGGGGGGTTGCCTTGCCCCCCAAGGCAAGGGGGGCGCCTCCCCTTAGGGTTCCCCCAAACCCCCAGGCGCATGGGCCCTGGGAGGGAAGGCGCCCAGCCCACTAAGGGGCTGGTCCCTCTCCACATACAGCCCATAGGGCCCTCCGGGGCTGGTGGCCCCTCCCGGTGGACCCCCGGAACCCTCCGGTGGTCCCGGTACATTACCGGTGACACCCGAAACTCTTCCGGTGGCCAAAACGGGACTTCCCATATATAAATCTTTACCTCCGGACCATTCTGGAACTCCTCGTGACGTCCGGGATCTCATCCGGGACTCCGAACAACATTCGGTAACCACGTATATCTATTCCCTATAACCCTAGCGTCATTGAACCTTAAGTGTGTAGACCCTACGGGTTCGGGAACCATGCAGACATGACCGAGACGTTCTCCGGCCAATAACCAACAGCGGGATCTGGATACCCATGTTGGCTCCCACATGTTCCACCATGATCTCATCGGATGAACCACGATGTCGGGGATTCAATCAATCCCGTATACAATTCCCTTTGTCTATCGGTATGTTACTTGCCCGAGATTCGATCGTCGGTATCCCGATACCTTGTTCAATCTCGTTACCAGCAAGTCTCTTTACTCGTTCCGTAACACATCATCTCGTGATCAACTCCTTGGTCACATTGTGCACATTATGATGATGTCCTACCGAGTGGGCCCAGAGATACCTCTCCGTTTACACGGAGTGACAAATCCCAGTCTCGATTCGTGCCAACCCAACAGACACTTTCGGAGATACCTGTAGTGCACCTTTATAGCCACCCAGTTACGTTGTGACGTTTGGTACACCCAAAGCATTCCTACGGTATCCGGGAGTTGCACAATCTCATGGTCTAAGGAAATGATACTTGACATTAGAAAAGCTCTTAGCAAACGAACTACACGATCTTGTGCTAGGCTTAGGATTGGGTCTTGTCCATCACATCATTCTCCTAATGATGTGATCCCGTTATCAACGACATCCAATGTCCATGGTCAGGAAACCGTAACCATCTATTGATCAACGAGCTAGTCAACTAGAGGCTTACTAGGGACATGGTGTTGTCTATGTATCCACACATGTATCTGAGTTTCCTATCAATACAATTCTAGCATGGATAATAAACGATTATCATGAACAAGGAAATATAATAATAACCAATTTATTATTGCCTCTAGGGCATATTTCCAACAGTCTCCCATTTGCACTAGAGTCAATAATCTAGTTCACATCACCATGTGATTAACACTCACAGGTCACATCACCATGTGACCAACATCCAAAGAGTTTACTAGAGTCAACAATCTAGTTCACATCACTATGTGATTAACACTCAATGAGTTCTGGTTTGATCATGTTATGCTTGTGAGAGAGGTTATTAGTCAACGGGTCTGAACCTTTCAGATCCGTGTGTGCTTTATGAATATCTATGTCATCTTGTGGATGCTACCACGCGCTACTTGGAGCCATTTCAAATAACTGCTCTACTATACGAATCCGGTTTACTACTCAGAGTCATCCGGATTAGTGTCAAAGTTCGCATCGACATAACCCTTTACGACGAACTCCTTTTCACCTCCATAATCGAGAAAATTCCTTAGTCCACTAGATACTAAGGATAAGTTCGACCGCTGTCATGTGATCCATTCCCGGATCACTATTGTACCCCTTGACCAACTCATGGCAAGGCACACTTCATGTGCGGTACACAGCATAGTATACTGTAGAGCCTACGTCTAAAGCATAGGGGACGACCTTCGTCCTTTCTCTCTCTTCTGCTGTGGTTAGGTCTTGAGTCTTACTCAATACTCACACCTTGTAACACAGCCAAGAACTCCTTCTTTGTTGATCTATTTTGAACTCTTTCAAAATCATGTCAAGGTGTGCGTTCTTTGAAAGTATCATCAGGCGTCTTGATCTATCTCTATAGATCTTGATGCCCAATATGTAAGCAGCTTTATCCAGGTCTTCCTTTGAAAAACTCCTTTCAAACAACCCTTTATGCTTTCCAGAAATTTTACATCATTTCGGATCAACAATATGTCATTCACATATACTTATCAGAAATGTTGTAGCGCTCCCACTCACTTTATTGTAAATACAAGTTTCTAACAAACTTTGTATAAACCCAAAAACTTTGATCACTCCATCAAAGCGTATATTCTGACTCCGAGATGCTTGCTCTAGTCCATGGAAGGATCGCTGGAGCTAGCATACCTTTTAGCATCCTTAGGATCGACAAAACCTTTCTGATTGTATCACATACAACCTTTCCTTACGAAAACTGGTAAGGAAACTTGTTTCGACATCCATCTGCCAGATTTCATAAATGCAGCTAATGCTAACATGATTCCGACGGACTTAAGCATCGCTACGGATGAGAAAATCTCATCGTAGTCAACTCCTTGAACTTGTGAAAATACTCTTTGCCACAAGTCGAGCTTCATAGACGGTAACATTACCGTCCATGTTCGTCTTCTTCTTAAAGATCCATTTATCTCAATGGCTTGCCGATCATCGGGCAAGTTCACCAAAGTCCATGCTTTGTTCTGATACATGGATCCTATCTCGGATTTCATGGCTTCTAACCATTTGTCGGAATATGGGCCCACCATCGCTTCTCCATAGCTCGTAGGTTCAGTATTGTCTAACAACATGATATCTAAGACAGGATTACCGTACCACTCAGGAGTAGTACATATCCTTGTCGACCTACGAGGTTTGGTAGTGACTTGATCCGAAGTTTCATGATCACTATCATAAGCTTCCACTTCAATTGGTGTAGGTGCCATAGGAACAACTTCCTGTGCCCTGCTACACACTAGTTGAAGTGACAGTTCAATAACCTTATCAAGTCTCCACCATCCTCCCACTCAATTCTTTTCGAGAGAAACTTTTCCTCGAGAAAGGACCCGTTTCTAGAAACAATCACTTTTGCTTCCAGATCTGAAATAGGAGGTATACCCAACTGTTTTGGGTATTCTATGAAGATGCATTTATCCGCTTTGGGTTCGAGCTTATCAGCCTGAAACTTTTTCACATAAGCGTCGCAGCCCCAAACTTTTAAGAAATGACAGCTTAGGTTTCTCTAAACCATAGTTCATACGGTGTCGTCTCAACGGAATTGCGTGGTGCCCTATTTAAAGTGAATGCAGTTGTCTCTAATGCCTAACCCATAAATGATAGTTGTAACTCGATAAGAGACATCATGGTATGCACCATATCCAATAGGGTGCAGTTATGATGTTCGGACACACCATCACACTGTGGTGTTCCAGGCGGTATTAATTGTGAAACACTTTCCACAATGTCTTAATTGTGTGCCAAACTCGTAACTCAGATATCTCTATGATCATATCATAGACATTTTATCCTCTTGTCACGATGATCTTTAACTTCACTCTGAAATTACTTGAACCTTTCAATAATTTAGACTTGTGTTTCATCAAGTAAATACACTCAGCATCTACTCAAATCATCTGTGAAGTAAGAACATAACGATATCCACTGCATGCCTCAGCACTCATTGGACTGCACACATCAAATGTATTACTTCCAACAAGTTGCTCTCTTGTTCCATCTTACTGAAAACGAGGCCTTTCAGTCATCTTGCCCATGTGGTATGATTTGCATGTCTCAAGTGATTCAAAATCAAGTGAGTCCAAACGATCCATCTGCATGGAGTTTCTTCATGCATATATACCAATAGACATGGTTCGCATGTCTCAATCTTTTCAAAACCGAGTGAGTCCAAAGATCCATCTACATGGAGCTTCTTCATGCGTTCTATACCAATATGACTCAAATGGCAGTGCCACAAGTATGTGGTACTATTTTATATCTTTTGGCACGAACATGTGTATCACTGCGATCGAAATTCATTTTAGGTGCAAGACCATTGAAGCTATTATTCAAATAAACAGAGTAACCATTATTCTCCTTAAATGAATAACCGTACTGCGATAAACATAATCCAATCATGTTTATGCTCACGCAAACACCAAATAACAATTATTTAGGTTTAACACCAATCTCGATGGTAGAGGGAGCATGCGATGCTTGATCATATCAACCTTGGAAACACTTCCAACACATATCGTCATCTCACCTTTAGCTAGTCTCCGTTTATTCCGCAGCTTTTATTTCGAGTTACTAACACTTAGCAATCAAACCGGTATCTAATACCCTGGTGCTGCTAGGAGTACTAGCAAAGTACACATTCATATAATGTATATCCAATATACTTCTGTCGACCTTGCCTGCCTTCTCATCTACCAAGTATCTAGGGTAGTTCTGCTTCAGTGACCGTTCCCCTCATTACAGAAGCACTTAGTCTCGGGTTTGGGTTCAACCTTGGGATTCTTCACTAGAGCAGCAAATGATTTGTTGTTTCATGAAGTATCCCTTTTGCCCTTACCCTTCTTGAAACTAGTGGTTTTACTAACCATCAACAATTGATGCTCCTATTTGATTTCTACTTTCGTGGTGTCAAACATTGCGAATAGCTCAAGGATCATCATATCTATCCCTGATATGTTATAGTTCATCACGAAGCTCTAATAGCTTGGTGGCAGTGACTATGGAGAACCATCACTATCTCATCTGGAAGATTAACTCCCACTCGATTCAAGTGATTGTGGTACTCAGACAATCTGAGCACATGCTCAACGATTGAGCTTTTCTCCCTTAGTTTGCAGGCTTAAGAAACTTGTCAGAGGTCTCATACCTCTTGACGTGGGCACTAGTCTGAAATCCCAATTTCAGTCTTCGGAACATCTCATATGTTCTGCGACGTTTCAAAAACGTCTTTGGTGCCACAATTCTAAACCGTTAGCATTACGCACTGAACTATCACGTAGTCATCAAAACGTGTATGTCAGATGTTTCACAACATCTACAGACGATGCTGAGGTTCATCACACCCAGCGGTGCATTAAGGACATAAGCCTTCTGTGCAGCAATGAGGACTATCCTCAGTTTACGGACCCAGTCCGCATAATTGCTACTATCAACTTTCAACTAAATTTTCTCTAGGAACATATCTTAAACAGTAGAACTAAAGCGCAAGCTATGACATAATTTGTAAAGACCTTTTGACTATGTTCATGATAATTAAGTTCATCTGATTAATGAACTCCCACTCAGATAGACATCCCTCTAGTCATCTAAGTGATACATGATTCGAGTCAAACTAGGCCGTGTCCGATCATCACGTGAGACGGACTAGTCATCATCGGTGAACATCTCCATGTTGATCGCATCTAGTATACGACTCATGTTCGACCTTTCGATCTCTTGTGTTCCGAGGCCATGTCTGTACATGCTAGGCTCGTCAAGTCAACCTAAGTGTTTCGCATGTGTTCCGAGGCCATGTCTGTACATGCTAGGCTCGTCAACACCCGTTGTATGCGAACGTTAGAATCTATCACACCCGATCATCACGTGGTGCTTCGAAACAACGAACCTTCGCAACGGTGCACAGTTAGGGGGAACACGTCTCTTGAAATTTTAGTGAGGGATCATCTTATTTATGCTACCGTCGTTCTAAGCAAATAAGATGTAAACATGATAAACATCACATGCAAATCATAAAGTGACGTGATATGGCCAATATCATCTTGCGCCTCTGATCTCCATCTTCGAGGCGCGGCATGATCACCTTCCTCACCGGCATGACACCATGATCTCCATCATCGTGTCTTCATGAAGTTGTCTCGCCAACTATTACTTCTACTACTATGGCTAACGGTTAGCAATAAAGTAAAGTAATTACATGGCGTTTTCATTGACACGCAGGTCATACAATAAATTAAGACAACTCCTATGGCTCCTGCCGGTTGTCATACTCATCGACATGCAAGTCGTGATTCCTATTACAAGAACATGATCAATCTCATACATCACATATATCATTCATCACATCCTTTTGGCCATATCACATCACATAGCATACCATGCAAAAACAAGTTAGACGTCCTCTAATTGTTGTTGCATGTTTTACGTGGCTGCTATGGGTTTCTAGCAAGAACGTTTCTTACCTACGCAAAAGCCACAACATGATATGCCAATTTCTATTTACCCTTCATAAGGACCCTTTTCATCGAATCCGATCCGACTAAAGTGGGAGAGACAGACACCCGCTAGCCACCTTATGCAACTAGTGCATGTCAGTCGGTGGAACCTGTCTCACGTAAGAGTACGTGTAAGGTCGGTCCGGGCCGCTTCATCCCACGATGCCGCCGAATCAAGATAAGACTAGTAACGGCAAGTAAATTGACAAAATCGACGCCCACAACTACTTTGTGTTCTACTCGTGCATAGAAACTACGCATAGACCTAGCTCATGATGCCATTGTTGGGGAACGTAGCAGAAATTCAAAATTTTCTATGCATCACCAAGATCAATCTATGGAGTAATCTAGCAACGAGGGGAAGGGGAGTGCATCTACATACCCTTGTAGATCGTGATACGGAAGCGTTGCAAGAACGCGGATGAAGGAGTCGTACTCGCAGCGATTCAGATCGCGGTTGATTCCGATCTAAGCGCCGAACCACGGCGCCTCCGCGTTCAACACACGTGCAGACCGGTGACGTCTCCCACGCCTTGATCCAGCAAGGAGAGAGGGAGAGGTTGGGGAAGACTCCGTCCAGCAGCAGCACGACGGCGTGGTGGTGATGGAGGAGCGTGGCAATCCTGCAGGGCTTCGCCAAGCACCGCGGGAGAGGAGGAGGACATGGAAGAGGGGAAGGGCTGCGCGAGAACTTGGGGTTGTTGCTGCCCTCCCACCCCTCACATATATATAGGGGCAAGGGAGAGGGGGCCCGGCCCCCTCAGATCCAATCTGAGGAGGGGACGGCGGCCAAGGGGGTTGCCTTGCCCCCCAAGGCAAGGGGGGCGCCTCCCCTTAGGGTTCCCCCAAACCCCCAGGCGCATGGGCCCTGGGAGGGAAGGCGCCCAGCCCACTAAGGGGCTGGTCCCTCTCCACATACAGCCCATAGGGCCCTCCGGGGCTGGTGGCCCCTCCCGGTGGACCCTCGGAACCCTCCGGTGGTCCCGATACATTACCGGTGACACCCGAAACTCTTCCGGTGGCCAAAACGGGACTTCCCATATATAAATATTTACCTCCGGACCATTCCGGAACTCCTCGTGACATCCGGGATCTCATCCGGGACTCCGAACAACATTCAGTAACCACGTATATTAATTCCCTATAACCCTAGCATCATCAAACCTTAAGTGTGTAGACCCTACGGGTTCGGGAACCATGCAGACATGACCGAGACGTTCTCCGGCCAATAACCAATAGCGGGATCTGGATACCCATGTTGGCTCCCACATGTTCCACGATGATCTCATCGGATGAACCACGATGTCGGGGATTCAATCAATCCCGTATACAATTCCCTTTGTCTATCGGTATGTTACTTGCCCGAGATTCGATCGTCGGTATCCCGATACCTTGTTCAATCTCGTTACCAGCAAGTCTCTTTACTCGTTCCGTAACACATCATCCTGTGATCAACTCCTTGGTCACATTGTGCACATTATGATGATGTCCTACCGAGTGGGCCCAGAGATACCTCTCCGTTTACACGGAGTGACAAATCCCAGTCTCGATTCGTGCCAACCCAGCAGACACTTTCGGAGATACCTGTAGTGCACCTTTATAGCCACCCAGTTATGTTGTGACGTTTGGTACACCCAAAGCATTCCTACAGTATCCGGGAGTTGCACAATCTCATGGTCTAAGGAAATGATACTTGACATTAGAAAAGCTCTTAGCAAACGAACTACACGATCTTGTGCTAGGCTTAGGATTGGGTCTTGTCCATCACATCATTCTCCTAATGATGTGATCCCATTATCAACGACATCCAATGTCCATGGTCAGGAAACCGTAACCATCTATTGATCAACGAGCTAGTCAACTAGAGGCTTACTAGGGACATGGTGTTGTCTATGTATCCACACATGTATCTGAGTTTCCTATCAATACAATTCTAGCATGGATAATAAACGATTATCATGAACAAGGAAATATTATAATAACCAATTTATTATTGCCTCTAGGGCATATTTCCAACACTTCTTCCCAGCCCGGTGTGGGTAAGTTGTTTGCTTCCCGTCCCTATTCTTTCTTCTTATTTTTGAACCTTGACCTTGGCCCCGCCTCATTCCCCTTCTTGGTATCCAGACCCTTCCTCGGCGGACAGGGAGGATATTGACACCGTCATCGAGGAGGTCGCCAAGGACGCCGAGGCCGAGGCCGACAAGATTGCCGCCGAGGAGGCCGCCGAGCCCGCCGCTGAGGAAGCCACCAAGGGGCCTGCCGGGGAGGCCGGCAAGGCCGCTGCCGAGGAGGCCAGCAAGGGGCCTACCGGGGAGGGGGTGGTTGACGACCAACCTTCCTCCTCCGCTGCCCCTGGCCCGGGCAAGTACTTGAAGGTGGGCGACGACCTGTTCGTCCACCTCCGAGGGATGGCGAGCACTAGGGCGCCAACCAAGGGGGAGGTGTTTGACGACGAGGCGCTCGCCACCGCCGGGCTTCAGGTTGTTGATGAACCAAGCGCCTGCGGTGGCGGTTCCCAAGAGGAGTAGCTTCTTCGGGCCATGAGCGTCAACTTCCAGAAGCTCCACGCGCTCAACCGTGCCCGCTTTGACAAGGCAAAATCCAGGATGGCGGCGGTGGACAAGGCGGGGGCGGATCTTGAGGAGCGCGTCACCGAGACACAGGCCTGGTTCTGCGAGGCCCACGAAGAACTGAGGGTTGCCCAGGGTTTGCTGGCTGAGCGCAAATAGGAGCTCATCCTGAAGCAGGTTGACGTCGAGAAGGCCCAGGAGGCGGCGAAGGAACAGGCTGCCAAGGACGAGGCCGCTCGGCAACAGCACCAGGCTCTGCTGAACTCCCGGGAGGAGGACCTTGCCGCCCGTGAGGAGGTGCTTGCCACCACACTCCGTGGCAAGGATGAGGAGGTCGAGAAACTCGTCGTGCAGCGGACCCAGGAGCTGGAGCAGAGGCACAAGGAGGCACTCAATGCTTAGGCCCTGGTCCATGCCGACAAGGTGAAGGAGATGGAGCTGGAGCGGGAGGAACTGAAGAAGGTGGCCTCGGAGCTGATGAATGAGAGGGACACGGCCAACCGTTCTTGGGCGGATGCCCAGGCCGCAATCTCTGACAAGGCCAAGCTGCTCTCCGAGGCCAACGACTCCATCAACGATCTGAAGTTGAAGCTGGATGGCTTGGAGGGGAAGCTTTCAGAGGCCGGGGCTCGTGAGGAGACCTTGAACAACGTCCTGGAGGACGAGAAGCAGCTGCGGAGGAATGATGCGCCGAACATGAGGAGTATGCGAAGGGCGTAAACCTTTGGATCAGCCGCCTCGTCGACGTCGCCGACAGGATCACCACAAAGCTGGCCACCATGGGGATGCCAAATGTCAGGTACTCCCAGGAGCCGAACGTGAGTCCCAATGCCAGGCTGACTCTGTTCTTCGAGGGCGTCCTTGGAGCCCTGGAGCAGCTCCGTTCCAACCGAGCGACCTCTCTGGCCAATGAGGCCCGGAAGCTCTGCCGGGGCGCCCTGACCAAGGTCCTCACCAAGGTGGCGTACTGGAACCCCAACGTTGACTTCGCCGCCGCGCTGGAGAGCTTGCTGGAGGATGTGGACCTCATGGCGCTCGAGGAGCATATCGAGCCCATCATCAAGCGCATCGACGGGGTCCGGAGGGTGGAGGGCCAGCGCCAAGACTGGGCGCCCCGTTTCCCTTTGTCGCTGCGAGTTCATAACCAAGACGATTTTATCTTAAGTTAGAACCGCCGCAACAATTGATGTAATATAACTCTGCAGTACTTTTTAAAATGATGCATGCTATTTTCCTGTTCGATCATTCTTGGTACGTATGCCCTACGCTTAGTTGGACAAGCTTGCCGGGGCGTAAACCCAAGCTGCGGTGCTTTGAGGACGGATCCTTAGCGGCCTGCCGGGTGTGCTTGCTACCGGGCAAACCACCTTACCGCTCTCAGCGCGGCCTCTTGAACTGTTGAGCGGACTCGAAACAGGACAAGGGCGTTGCCAATAGCGGATAGGCCACCTTGCCGATCTCAACGCGGCCGCTCGAACTGTTGAGCAGACTCGAAATAGAACAAGGGCATTGCCAATAGCGGGAGGGTCCCATCGCGTGCAGGTTGTCCATACAAAGAGCGAGATCTTTCGAGGAAAATAACTTTATAAAAGAAAAGGGAATTACTCAAAGTTTTGCGCGACTTAGCTTTTTGCGGCCAGGCAGATGATCGTTGCTGCCGCGAACGGCACCAGAGTGCGGCTGATTGATGCCGCCTTCTCTTCTTGGGCCACCGCGACGAGGGAGTCGATAGGTTGGCTCCAAAACCGGATTTTCACAGCTTGCGCCCCCTACCTGGCGCGCCAAAGTTGTCGGTGGAAACGACACCTATGGGACCACGGGAAATCCCTTCTATGGTCGGCGGGCGCGGGGCTGTGGAAAGAGCGGGTTTAAGAGATCAACGAGGGAAATTTATCCAGGTTTGGGCCGCAACTGATGCGTAATACCCTACTCCTGCTGGCTTGTGTTTATCTGGTGTTCTTGGACTAGCTACAAAGCGTGCAGGGTCCAAAAAGTCTTAATCCTCTCTCAGTACGCCACGGGCCTCCTTTTATAGTCAAAGGGGCTGCCACAGTGGCACACAGGAGCTGGAAAGATGTATAGTAGTCGAGTTTATCTCTGGCACCATGGGACAAAACGCATTAAATGCGCTACTTAGGTGTCCTCTTACTTTATCGGGGACGGCAACGAGGCCCGTCCCGTCCGTCGCCGCTTCGCCTTGCTCCGACACACGTCCAGGCCAACGAGGCATGCAGCGCCATGTAGGCTGGTAGGCCGCTGAGCTGGTGTGGTGGCAGGGTCTTCACGAAGATCTGCATGCCACCACGTAGGTGCTTGACTAGTTGGCTTAGGAGCCACGTACTGCCACGTGGGTACTTGCTTAGTTGGTGGGTCAGCCGCTAAGCTGGGGCGGCGACGGGGCGGCAAGGCCTTGCCGCGGTCTTGCCGATATTCCCGGCAAGGGTCTTGCTGGGGCCTTGTGGGCGCCCTCGGCAAGAGTCTTGCCGGGGCCTTGTGGGCGCCCTCGGCAAGAGTCTTGCCGGGGCCTTGTGGGCGCCCTCGGCAAGAGTCTTGCCGGGGCCTTGTGGGCGCTGTCGGTGTCAAAACCGGCGGATCTCGGGCAGGGGGTCCCGAACTGTGCGTCTAAGGTCGATGGTAACAGGAGACAGGGGACATGATGTTTACCCAGGTTCGGGCCCTCTCTATGGAGGTAATACCCTACTTCCTGCTTGATTGATCTTGATGAATATGAGTATTACAAGAGTTGATCTACCTCGAGATCGTAATGGCTAAAACCCTAGAAGTCTAGCCTGTATGACTCTGATTATGATTCTTGTCCCTACAGACTAAGCCCTCCGGTTTATATAGACACCGGAGGGGACTAGGGTTGTACAAAGTCGGTTACAGAGAAAGGAATCTTCATACCAGGATGCCAAGCTTGCCTTCCACGCCAAGGAGAGTCCCATCCGGACACGGGAGATAGTCTTCGGTCTTGTATCTTTACAACCCATCAATCCGACCCACGTACCATAGTCCGGACGCCCGAGGACCCCCTAATCCAGGACTCCCTCAGTTGCCCCTGAACCAGGCTTCAATGACGAAGTGTCCGGTGCGCGAACTGTCTTCGACATTGCAAGGCGGGTTCCTTCTCCGAATATTCCAACACAGTCTTCGGACGCAACGAACGTGTCCAGCTCTGCAAAACAAATTCCACACACAACCACAGAGAGTATAATATTTCATGAGTCCAATCCGCTGACAACTTTTGGTAATGTGACACCACATCATCACCCGGTCATTATTTCGAACCGTTTTTTGGCCTGCCGCTTTGAGATGCGGTCTCATTGGCACGTCTTGTCAAAGCAGAGATTGTGTCCCCTTATTACGGGATTCTCATCAATACGGGCGTGGGTAATCCAACCGTGCCGTTTGCACAGCCCTTGGGAACAGGTGAGTTTTAAGGCGAGTGGGGAGGCGCTTGATATTCACTTCCTTTATAAGGAGATAAGGATTCCTTTCCTTCACCCACGCCTTCTCTCTCTGCCCTCCCAATCTCAAGCTCCAACACCCAAGTCCTCATCCTTTCCACCTCAAGGAAGCACTCGACCATGTCCGGATCTAGAGCACAAGGCAAGTGGATGGCCTCCTCCGTTAAGGAGAAGGACATCACCAAGCTTCGGGAGGCCGGGTATCTGGCGAAAGAAATCGCCCACCGGCTTCCGGCCAAGGGGCAAATCGTCCCCACCCTGAAGCCCAATGAGAGAGTGGTGTTCATCCCCCATTTCGTCCGCGGGTTAGGGTTTCCTCTCCACCCTTTCGTCTGCGGACTCATGTTCTATTACGGGCTAGATTTCCATGATCTAGCCCCAAACTCCTTCCTCAACACCTCGGCATTCATTGTCATGTGCGAGGCCTTCTTCCGCATTCCACCCCACTTCGGACTATGGCTTAAGATCTTCAACATGAAGCCGAAGGTGGTGGATGGCCAACACGCAGAGTGCGGAGGTGCCATGGTGAGCAAGATGCCCAATGTCACATGGCCCAAAGGTACTTTTGTGGAGACCGTCAAAGAGTGGCAGAAACTGTGGTTCTATATCACAGAGCCCCGCGACGCCACCTGGGCCGCGGCTCCCGAATTCAAGTCCGGAGCTCCAATGTGGCTCACCTCCTAGCTAGAGAAGGGACTGAATTGGTCCTCATCGGACGAGCTGATAGCGCTGCAGACGTGCATCCAGAGCATGGTGGACAAGAACATTAAGCTCGTCAATGTGATCCAGATGATGCTAATTCGCCGGATCCTTCCATGCCAGAGCCGGACTTGCCATTTATGGGAGTTCAATCCGGCCAAGCACCAGACCTTGCAACAGTTCTTCGGAACCACGCACAAAGATATCTGGAAGTTGCTCTTCAAGGGTAACGAGACGCCGCCGGAGACAACCGAGGACCGCGGGCACGCCCTGGCCCGTCCCACCAGTGCGATAAGTATTTCACGTTTCAAGGCGCACACTTTACTTGCTTAGCCGAGGAAGATATCTAAACCTCACTATTTATTTTTTCAGGTATGGATAGAGAAAGCGGAGCGGATTAAGTGTCCGGCTCCGCTGCCCAAGGAACCAGCCATCCCGCTTCTGACGAAGATGCTGGTCCCGGCGCCTTACCAGGCACCAGAGAAGAAGGCCAAGAAGAAGGCCAAGGGGGCCAGAAGTGGCCTCCGCCGCAAGGGAGCTTCAGACGTGTTGTCCGGAGACAACAAGACTCACTCCTCTGCCGCCGAAGACGACGAGGAGGAGGAGGAAGAAAGCAACTCTCCCCCTAAGGGGGGAAGGAAGAAGAGGGCGGCCTCCACTAGTCTGGAGGCAGGAGCGTCCATGTAACGCCCCGAGACCGATGCTCTAGATGCCTTCCTTATTTTAGTTGTTGTCGTGTGATTATTATGTTTGTGCTTTGTCATAATTGTTTTGCATATTTCATTCCTATATGTTTATGCCATGATCATGATTAGTGCCATTGTCATATTTTGCTTCTTGCATCATGTTCATCTTTTATTATATTCCATTATGCCATTGTTGTTTGTTTTGCCATGCCTATCTCTTGTCATATTGCTTTTGGTCATTCATGTTGTTGCCATGAGCATCATGTGCATTGCACTCAGCCTTACATTACATGTTACTTTCTTCTTGTGTGTGCATCAGCCCTTGCTCTCTCTCTCTCTCAAGCCATGCCCATGTATCATCACCTCTCCCTTCCTCCTTCCTTCATGTTTTTGCAAGTGACATTATTCCCTCCTCCATTAATGTTCATTTATTTCCTGACGATCTTACTCCATGCCTTATACCTCTCTGTCAAGTATCATCCATTTTGGAGTTGTTTTGGTTGGGTTCAAAAATGGCTCAAGTTTGAATTTAATTCAAACTTGAATTATTTTTATATCCTTAAAAATGGCCAAAGAAATTTATTCAAATAGTGCATATCTCCAGGAGATCATATTAATTTTCTTCCTAGCTTCAACCCCCTCCAATCCCTCTGTACTTTTTGCCCTTTTATTTCTATTTAAAGAAATAGAAAAGAGGCAGAAGCAGCACCAACAGCAGCAGCCCTAGCGTAGCCCAGTCCAGCACCACCACAGCCCAGCCTGCCAACCACCTCCCCCTCTGGTAATTCCACCTCCACGTAACACATTTTCACCCTGGCCCCACATGGCATCCTCTCTCCTTCCTCCTTTCTTCCTCCTTGGCAGAACTCCCTCGCTCACAGTAACTCCAGGTCACCTCGGCGCACATGGCCGCCGTGGCAAGGCCGACTCCATCCTCGCCATCCAGCCCCCCCCCCCTAGCAACCCCTAGGGTTTCCCCTTCCTCCTCTCCCTCTTCTCCGCCGCCGCCGCGCAGGTAATGGCACCCAAGCGCCCTGTTGCCTCGCTTCCGATCGCCATGGCCGAGGCGAGCCGGAGCTCTCCTCCGGCGTACGAGCTCCAACGCCGGCCCCTTCCTCCACGACCCCGTTCCCTCTGCGATCCAAGGCTGGAGACTTCAAGTTCCTCGGCGTCCTCTTCCTCTGCTTCATCTCCTTCACGGTTCAGAGGAACGCCAAGTTCCTCCTCGTCGTCTTCATCTTCTTCATCTACGGCAGGTGCTCGTCGCCGGTCAACTTCGTCGCGTTCCATCGTCCCCGAGCTCGATCGACTCCTCCGAGCCCCTCTATGTGAGCAGCCTCATCTCACCATCAGTTTTCCCCTTCGTTTGCGCCCTGTTTCGTCCGTCCCCATTGAGCCCAAGCGCTCCTCCGTCGAACCTCGTCTCCGGCGAGTGTTTCGACCTCTCCTTGTTTCTCGTGCGCGTCCAGTAGGGTCGCGTCGTTCCATCGAGCCGATTCCCTCTTGCAGTGCGTCGTTTTGGTCCTTGAGTCATCAGGTCCAAGCTCCACCTTGCCGCCACTGTTTCCTCGTCGCCGACGTTGCCCTGTCATCGTCTGGAGGCGTGCGTGACACGCGGGAGCGCGATTCCTTGTTGTGAGTATTGCACGCGCCTCCGCCGCTCGGTTCGGTCACCGGCGAGCAGCTCCGACGAGCTCCTCCGCCGCTCCGTGTGCACAGCGCCAGCTCCTCTGCTTTCTCTGCTTCTTGCGTGTGCTCACGCCCGCTTGCTTCGATGCTCATGCCACTGCTCGCCTCGCTGGTCTGCACTGCATCACCCGCAGGTCAACTCCCGCGCTCGCGCAGCACGCCCGCGTCTTCGCATCACCCAACACAGCCAGCGCCTCGCTGTGCTTCGCGGCATGGCAGCAGGCTTCTGCCCGCGCACACCCACACATGCATGCGCATGCCCCGCCGTTGCTCCGTGGTTCGCGTAGCAGCACCCTCCACCTTTCCGCACGCCCGCCGTAGCTCTGCATCCACCGCATGCGCCATGCTTGCTCGCTGCCGTCGCCGCTGAGATCCCCGTGCGCGCTTCAGTTTGGGTCCTGGCCGCGTTGTCCATATGCTTTATTTCACTGCTGATCTTGCTTTGTATCACGAACACATTGCTAGCCCAGTGGCTAGCGCAGCCACTATCCAGCCATGGGGTATGGGGTTCGAATCCCAGGCGCTCCAGTTTTTGCCCTGTTTTCAATTTCTTTTGGCACACAGCCACTTAGGCCTCATTCTCTTCTGTGCCGCTTCACTGCGCTGCAATCCGGTCCGTGCATATTTTTTTCTGCTCTGTGATTTTAGCATTTTTCAGTGCATGCATATTTTCAGAAATGCCATTAATTTGCTTTGCTCATATCTAAATATCCATGCATCATAATAAAGCATGTAATATATGTAAAATGCTTAGGATTTCATGTACTTTCATAATATGCTGCTTTCTTCCATGTTTAAAAAATGTTTAAATTGTTGTTTGCATTAATTTGCATAAATGACATGTTAAAATGATTTATTTCATAAATAACCATAGCTCCGAATATAATAAATTATATATGTAACTTGTCTAGAAAAATGCATAGATTAACATGATGCACTTACTTTTGCTGTTTAACAACTCTAAAATATGGGTTAGGCAGAACAGTACCAAATTCAAAATATGCACATGGGGTTTTTCCGGAATTGTTGTTTGAGTTTCCGACCTCATTTAAACTTGCCTAAATAGGTAGTTTGCATATGCTTCACCTCTTGCCATGTTAACAACATTTAATCTTGACATGCATCATACTTGGTTGTGCATCATGTCATGTTATGCTTGTTTGTTTACTATGTTGTTTGCTTCTTTCCGGTTGTGCTTCATCTCGTTAGTTCCGGTAACGTTGCGATTGTGAGGATCCGTTCGACTACATTCTCTTCTGTGCCGCTTCACTGCGCTGCAATCCGGTCCGTGCATATTTTTTTCTGCTCTGTGATTTTAGCATTTTCCAGTGCATGCATATTTTCAGAAATGCCATTAATTTGCTTTGCTCATATCTAAATATCCATGCATCATAATAAAGCATGTAATATATGTAAAATGCTTAGGATTTCATGTACTTTCATAATATGCTGCTTTCTTCCATGTTAAAAAAATGTTTAAATTGTTGTTTGCATTAATTTGCATAAATGACATGTTAAAATGATTTATTTCATAAATAACCATAGCTCCGAATTTAATAAATTATATATGTAACTTGTCTAGAAAAATGCATAGATTAACATGATGCACTTACTTTTGCTGTTTAACAACTCTAAAATATGGGTTAGGCAGAACAGTACCAAATTCAAAATATGCACATGGGGTTTTTCCGGAATTGTTGTTTGAGTTTCCGACCTCATTTAAACTTGCCTAAATAGGTAGTTTGCATATGCTTCACCTCTTGCCATGTTAACAACATTTAATCTTGACATGCATCATACTTGGTTGTGCATCATGTCATGTTATGCTTGTTTGTTTACTATGTTGTTTGCTTCTTTCCGGTTGTGCTTCATCTCGTTAGTTCCGGTAACGTTGCGATTGTGAGGATCCGTTCGACTACATTGGTGCATCTACTTCATGGATTCGGTCTTCTTCCTAGCGGGATTTCAGGCAAGATGACCGTCACCTTGGATCTCACTACTATCTTTGCTATGCTAGTTGTCTCGATGCTATCGCTATGTCGCGCTAACTACCACTTGTTTATCAAGCCTCCCAAATTGCCATGAAAACCTCTAACCTTTTCACCCTTCCTAGCAAACCGTTGTTTGGCTATGTTACCGCTTTTGCTCAGCCCCTCTTATAGCGTTGCTAGTTGCAGGTGCAGTTGCAGGTTGTTCCATGTTGGGACATGGTTTTATCTTGGATATTCTTGGGATATCACAATATGTCTTATTTAATTAATGCATCTATATACTTGGTAAAGGGTGGAAGGCTCGGCCTTATGTCTGGTGTTTTGTTCCACTCTTGCCGCCCTAGTTTCCGTCATATCGGTATTATGTTCCTTGATTTTGCGTCCCGAACACGATGAGGGGTATGGGACCCTCTTGACAGTTCGCTTTGAATAAAACTCTTCCAGCAAGGCTCAACATTGGTTTTACATTTGCCTACCCACCACCTACCTTTTTCCCTAGGGAGTCGCCCTCCCGAGGGTCATCTTTATTTTAGCCCCCCCCCCCCGGGCCAGTGCTCCTCTGAGTGCTGGTCCAAACCGAGTGATGTCCGGCGCCCCCTGGGCAACCAGGGTCTATGCCAACCCGACGTCTGACTCATCCGGTGTGCCCTGAGAACGAGATATGTGCAGCTCCTATCGGGATTTGTCGGCACATTCGGGCGGTCTTGCTGGTTCTGTTTTACCATTGTCGAAATGTCTTGTGCACCGGGACCCCGAGTCTGATCGGATGTCCCGCGATGGAGGATTGTCTCCGCGGATCATGAGCTTATAATGGGCTAAGTTGGGACACCCCTGCAGGGTTTGATCTTTCGAAAGCCGTGCCCGCGGTTATGTGGCAGATGGAAATTTGTTAATATCCGGTTGTAGAAGACTTAAAGTAAACTTAATTAAAATACACCAACCGCGTGCGTAACCGTGATCATCTCTTTTCGAGGAAGTTCGGGAGGAGAACACGGTTGGGTTATGTTTGACCGTAAGTAGTTCAGGATCACTTCTTGATCATTACTAGTTGGCGACCGCTTGCGTAGTTTCTCATCTTACTCTTGTATTCGTAAGTTAGCCACCATACATGCTTAGTCGCTGCTGCAACCTCACCACTTTACCCCTTCCTTACCCATTAAGCTTTGCTACTCTTGATACCCATGGTAATGGGATTGCTGAGTCCTCGTGGCTCACATATTACTACAACACCAGTTGTAGGTACAGGTTATGCGATGATCATGACGCGAGAGCGATGTTTATAGTTTTGGAGTTCTTGTTCCGCTTCTTCTTGTTCGAGGGGTAGGATCCTGGTCGGCAGCCTGGGCTAGCAGGGTGGATATTGTTTGAGTTTCTGTTTGTGTTTCATCCGTAGCCGGATGTTGATCTCTTGTATGATGTTGATGTATTCTTGCGGCATTTGTATGCCTTGTATGTATCCCCGTCTATTATGTAATGTTGATGTAATGATATCCACCTTGCAAAAGCGTATCAATATGCGGTTCTATCCTTGGTGGGACCTTCGAGTCTCTTTAGGATAGTATCGCATATTGGGCGTGACAAGTTGGTATCAGAGCCTCGACCAACCCTAGGAGCCCCCTTGTTTGATCGTATAGTTTGGCCGTATAGTTTGGCCGTTGTTGAGTCTAGAAGAATTTTTTCGGAGTCTAGTTATATCGGAGAGTAGGAATTATTTTTACTCCTCAGCCCCTCGTCGCTCTGGTGAGAAATCTTGACGTAGGTGATTTGACATTACTCCTCTTTCCCTTCAAATTTTTTTAGGATCACGCGGTTAGTTTTGGTTCGTTGCGATGTCAGCTCTTTTCATCTGGTGCTTTTCTCGTCGAATTGATTCGATCCTCTTCATCTTTGCGAGATCAGTCCTCAGTTCCTTCTCAACAGAAGTTGTTCCCCTGTATGAAGTTGTCCTTGTTTTTCCCACCCGCCCACCCCATTTCTTCTCGGAGCCGGAGTCCGTAATCGAGTATCCATCCTACTCGTGCGAAGCCTTTGCATTCTTTCCTCAATTATCTCAACTGGTGTTTTTCTATTGAAGTTATTCGTCGGTTCCTCGTTCCAAGTTGCCTTTGTTTTTTTCCTTCCCTCCCACCCCTTTTCTTCCCGGAGTCTGAGCCTCTATTCGAGCATCAATTTCATTCATGCGGAACCTCTTCAGTCTTTCGTAAATTATTTCAACCGGTGAATTCTCGTCTCGTTTGACATTCTTCATTTCTTTTCTTCTCCGATGGACTCAATTCAAGTTTTTCGGGTTGATCATATTCTTTTCCTCGGATCAAGTGTTTTCCTTGCTCGTTCGCCTCTCACCAGTTTATCCTTCCAGAGTGCTCAAGACATCTCAGGAGATTCGGCTGTGTTCGAATTAATTCGAGGTTGTCACCTCATTCAAATATTTCAATTGTTCCGGTGCATCATCTATCTCTGCAACAATCTTTTTCAACGGTGTTTTCTTTTCAGTGGGCCCTAACCCACAGGTCTTTTCCCAGGATCTTACCTGACTCTTCTAATTTCCCGGAGCTATTCTCAAATTCTTTTCGAAGTTTGATGTAAGAATGAATTTCATCAGCCAGATGCTTTTCCAAGACCAATTTTAAATTATTTTCATTGTTGGTTCAACCTCTTCGCTTTTCATTCTCCCGGAGTATATCAATAGTTTTGGTGGTGTTCCTCATCGTCATTCTCACCATTTGAAGACCGAAGAAGAGTTTTCCTCTAAATCATGTCCGTTCTCTCGAAGATTCGTGGTGCTAGCTTCATGTTATCCTCTCAAATTATTCTGTTTGTCAAAAATTCTTTTCTTACCCATCCGGAGTATTTCAGGAGTTGTTTTTCCGTTTCGATTATCCTGAGGCCTCCATTTCAGAATATTTCTTTGTTCCAAGTTTTCAGCTTCGTTACGGGAGTACCTTGCTTCTCAGCTATACTCCGCAGCCTTTCATCAAGACATTATATTCTAAGTCTAGCATTATAATTTGTTGAGTAAGAGCCTTCATTTCAGCAGACACTCATATCACTTCCGACTGCATTATTCAGATGTCATACATGATATTTGGCGAATATAACAGGAATTACATCCGCAAAATAAAAAGAATATAACAGGAATTAGCTCCAGACAGGAAGCAAAAATTACTCAAAATAATCATTTAACTAACAGTGCAGAGCAGAATTAACTAACAGTGAAATCATGTAATTGATGGACTTTACTGTCAAAATACATGTGTGCACCTTCATTACAATTTGGAAAAGCAGCTATCCAAACCAAGATGTTGCAGTCTTAGAGAACACAAGGCTAACTCATCTCATACCAGAGTTAGCTCCAGATACGAAGCACAAATCACTCTGCTACTTCTGCGCTGTCCGCGGACTCATGTTCTATTACGGGCTAGATTTCCATGATCTAGCCCCAAACTCCTTCCTCAACATCTCGGCATTCATTGTCATGTGCGAGGCCTTCTTCCGCATTCCACCCCACTTCGGACTATGGCTTAAGATCTTCAACATGAAGCTGAAGGTGGTGGATGGCCAACACGCAGAGTGCGGAGGTGCCATGGTGAGCAAGATGCCCAATGTCACATGGCCCAAAGGTACTTTTGTGGAGACCGTCAAAGAGTAGCAGAAACTGTGGTTCTATATCACAGAGCCCCGCGACGCCACCTGGGTCGCGGCTCCCGAATTCAAGTCCGGAGCTCCAATGCGGCTCACCTCCTGGCTAGAGAAGGGACTGAATTGGTCTTCATCGGATGAGCTGATAGCGCTGCAGACGCGCATCCAGAGCATGGTGGACAAGAACATTAAGCTCGTCAATGTGATCCAGGTGATGCTAATTCGCCAGATCCTTCCATGCCAGAGCCGGACTTGCCATTTATGGGAGTTCAATCCGGCCAAGCACCAGACCTTGCAACAGTTCTTCGGAACCACGCACGAAGATATCTGGAAGTTGCTCTTCAAGGGCAACGAGACGCCGCCGGAGACAACCGCGGACCGCGGGCACGCCCTGGCCCGTCCCACCAGTGCGGTAAGTATTTCACGTTTCAAGGCGCACACTTTACTTGCTTAGCCGAGGAAGATAACTAAACCTCACTATTTATTTTTTTCAGGTATGGATAGAGAAAGCGGAGCGGATTAAGTGCCTGGCTCCGCTGCCCGAGGAACCAGCCATCCCGCTTCTGGCGAAGATGCTGGTCCCGGCGCCTTACCGGGCACCGGAGAAGAAGGCCAAGGGGGGCAGAAGTGGCCTCCGCCGCAAGGGAGCTTCGGACGTGTTGTCCGAAGACAAGAAGACTCACTCCTCTGCCGCCGAAGACGACGAGGAGGAGGAGGAAGAAAGCAACTCTCCCCCTGAGGGGGGAAGGAAGAAGAGGGCGGCCTCCACTAGTCTGCAGGCAGGAGCGTCCAAGAGGGGGAAGGGTTCCCTCGCGGATAACTTCGCGTGGGATGTTGACAGCAGCCCAGAGCCGCGCCCCCGAAACAAGCCCCTGGCCGCATCGTAAGTACTAAAAAAACCTAATGCGTCCCTATATCAGGCATCTCTACTTCATAGCTTTAACATGTTGAATTATGCAATTGCAGTCCAGCCCATGACAGCTCCCTACGATCCTCATCAGGGGGTTCGCTGGATTCGAAGGCGATGGCCAGTGAGTCACCGCCGACGGCTTACTCTCCCAAGGCCAAGGGCGACGCCGAGGTGCTGTCCCGAAGGACCTTCCCCGGCCAGGGAGAGGTTCAGGAGGCCGTCAGGGCGGCGCCAGAGGATGACCCCTCGGCCGCCGAACACCTGGGGGAGAAAGCCCCCATGAAGACTGGCGATGGGGGCCATATCCAATTCGGCCCCCAGCCGGATACCATCCCGGAGACCTACACGGCTGTGGAATCAAGCGAGTAGCCTCCTCCGAAGGGAGGAGGTGTGCCTATTCCGCCGGTGACCTCTGTCCATCCAGAGGCACCGGATAATCTGCTGGAAGCGCTACGAGGCGCTTCCATTGTGGAGGAACACCGTATCCTTATGGGTACAGTGGTTGAGAGGGTTCAGTCTGTCAAGATCGGACTAACCGAAGCCTGCACCAGCCTGCTGACAGGCTTTGAGGTAAGCGACGCAAAAGAGAAAGTCATAGTATAGACAGTAGCCCCTGAGACACGGTCCGGCGTTCGGAAAGAAAAGCCGGACAGCAGATCAAGTAATTTTCGCAGGAAACTAACGAAATATGTCTTATGTGAATAAGCAGGCGTCGTTGCTGGCCGCAACCTCTCATGCTGCTGAGGTCTCCGGACTAAAGCAGAGTCTGGAGTGGGCCGAAGAAGAGCTCGGCCTTGTAAAAAGGCAGCTGGAGGACAAGCAAGGTATGTGGAGACTTGTTGTATATTCGGAAAGAATGAATGACGCGTATTGACCGTAGTGCCATGATATTTGTAGGAGCGGCAACCGAGGTCGAGGTCCTTAAAAAGGCGCTGGCCGAGGCCGAGGAGAAAGTTGCCAAGGAACAAGCCGCCCGTGAGAAGCACGAGGCCAGGCTTGATGAGATCTAGCAAGAGCTCCAGGATGCCGTGAAGAAATGCGAGTCCTTGGAGCGCGATGTTTCGGCTCAAGAGACCAAACTCGCCAAGGCTCGCCGAAGCGCGGAAGAGGCCCGGGTTGAAGCCCAGGGCGCCCTCCAGGAGATCCAGGAGGCCAAGAAAATCGCGGCGGGTAAGGCTTTTACTATGCAAAGCAAGTATGTGAAGAAGAGGTATCTCTTACTAACCCGGATTTGGAGTTCCCCAGGGGCGTTTGTGGATCTGCCACGCAATGTTTCTGATGCTGCGGAATTCTTCCGAGCTGAAGAAGGGAGCTCAACGGAGAAGCTATTCTGGTCGCAATACCTTGCGCCAGAACATCCGGTGCCCTTTAGCGATCAACTAAAACAGCTGGTCGAACTGCATAGGGTGGCCGAACTGGCCATGAAGGACTTAATAATCCGGTTGTGGCCTGCCAAAGCCATACCCAGCAGCTACTTCGGTCTCGTGAAGCGGCTGGTCGATGTCTGCCCTCGGCTTGATGCCATCAAGCGGTCGATCTGCATCGAAGGTGTGCGGATGGCCTTCGCCCGTGTCAAGATGCAGTGGGCAAAGATGAATGCCATCATGGTCGCGACCGAGGGACCGCCCGTGGGCAAGGAGCACCGCACGCCGGAGCGATATTTTAGCGATGTCCTGGAGGGATCCCGCATTGTGGCAGAGCAATGTACAAAAGATGTAATCTTTGAATGAATACATTCATATTGTCTCGCTCTGTATTATGAAACAAGTTCGACTATGTAATATAATGCTTGTTTAATATTTTACCTCATGTGCGGCCGTGTTTATGAAATTTTGAGAGTTGGCCAGTCGTCGGCTTCAGCCCCCACGTAGGTAGTACGGGGGTGTTCGGGATGGAATCTAAACACTCTTGATCCAATTGTTTGGTCCTTGAAGGAGGTGTTTAGCGCAACGAACTAGGCAATCGGACTATGTGGCTTTATCACCCTCACTTAGCCATAGGAGTTTGACAATGAAAATTTAGGCGCAACCCCTAGTATCCGAACTAGGGTACTGTAAACACCTGATCGGGTAAGAGCCGATTCATCGCATAATGCAGAAAAAATCGCTAAAGATTTGAAACCTCCGAAGAGCTGACTGGCTCTCGCTGCATCATGACAGTTAGTTTTCGGCTTTCTCTACTGAGGTGCTCATCTGGAAAAACCAGGACACAGTCGCAGTAGTTCTCCCTTTACTACCCTAGCCGATATAGCAGAACGTAAGGTAGTAAGCACAGGAGCCGGGCAACCCAACTATTGACCAAAGACATGATTCGGAGCCAATGCATATAATGCTAAATTCGGGGTGCCGAACTATATTGTAAAAAGTGTTCGGACTTTGTTGTCGTATTATGGGTCGCAATGAAGGCCCTAGCAGATTAAAGCGTAACAAAGTGTACGGGTGTAACTTGAGAAGATTATCAAAAAAGAAAAAAAAAGGGGTAGTAAGCTAGTGCCGCAAAAGTTGGCCGCAAACTGTTTCCATTATAGTTTGATTAATACGTCAAAGTGTATTTGTACAAGTGGTGCAATAAGCAACCGGGCTATTTAACATGCCACATCCAAGGGAGAGCTGTGTGCGGGTCCTGAAAATAGGTAGAGTGATCGTTAAAGAGACCATCTAGAAATTCCCTTGTACGCCAGTGCTTCTTGCCATCTTGGTGTATCCATCCTGTCAAGAGGACCGATGATCAGGTCGTCAGAAGAAGCCTGTGGAAAAGAAACCTGAAGAGGATAAAAAGGAAAATTGAAAGTATATGTGTCCAGGAGCGATCGAGCCGTATTATGGATCACAAGCTAGTTATGCCTCCGTCTTTGCCCATGGTATTTTGAGTGCGTAGTTATGTATGAGTGGTACGAATGCCGCCACTTGGTTGGGACTGGGACGGAGGCCAAATTGTTAGTCGAGCTCTTGACTAGCTGGGCTGCCCTGCTGTAGAGTAGTCCGGACTCGTTTGACAGTGTCCGGGAGCTCAGTCGACGAATTAAGGTTCTGCTTGAGAAGGCTGCTCTGTACTTCTGCTGCCAAGGCAGCGGTGTGCTCCTCGGTACGGAGGGAGTGTTCCGTGTTTCCATTGACTGTTAGGACGCCACGTGGTCTGGGCATCTTGAGCTTAAGATAAGTGTAGTGTGGCACCGCGTTGAAGCGCGCAAATGCGGTTCGTCCAAGCAGTGCGTGATAGCCGCTGCGAAAGGGGACGATGTCGAAGATCAGCTCTTCGCTTCGGAAGTTGTCCGGTGATCCAAAGACAACCTCTAGGGTGATTGAGCCCGTACAGCGGGCCTCTACACCTGGTATGACTCCTTTAAAGGTAGTCTTTGTGGGGTTAATTCTTGAGGTATTAATGCCCATTTTGCACATTGTATCCTGATAGAGCAGGTTCAGGCTGCTACCACCGTCCATGAGGACTCGCGTGAGGTGGAATCCATCAATGATTGGGTCAAGGACCAGTGCGGCTGAACCGCCATGATGGATACTGGTCGGATAGTCCCTGCGATCAAAAGTGATCGGACAGGAAGACCATGGGTTGAACTTTGGGGCGACTGGCTCCATCGCGTAGACGTCCCTGAGCGTGTGCTTGTGTTCCCTCTTGGGGATGTGGGTAGCGTATATCATGTTCACCATTTTAACTTCGGGGGGAAACTTCTTCTGTCCCCCTGTGTTCGGTGGGGCTCCTCGTCATCGTCCTCACTTTGCGACCCCTTTTCCTTGTTCTCGGCATTTAACTTGCTGGCCTGTTTAAAAACCCAACAGTCTCGGTTGGTGTGATTGGCTGGTTTGTCGGGGGTGCCGTGTATCTGGCATGGGCGATCGAGTATGCGGTCCAAGTTGGATGGGCCCGAATTGTTCCTTTTGAACGGCTTCTTCCGCTGGCCGGACTTGGAGCCGCTGAATCCGGCGTTGACCGCCATGTCGTTGGAATAATCACCATTGTTTCGACGCTTGTGTCTGTTGCGTCGGGGCTTGCCGTTGCTATTTCTGGCTTCCGCAGTGCCAGGTTCGCTTGCATTGTTGTTGCTACGGGCTAGCCAGCTATCTTCGCCCGTGCAAAAGCGGGTCATAAGTGCCGTAAGGGCTGCCATGGACTTCGGATTTTCTTGGCCGAGGTGTCGGGCGAGCCATTCGTCTCGGATGCTGTGTTTAAAGGCCGCCAGGGCTTCGGCAGCCGGACAGTCGACGATCTGATTCTTTTTGGTTAAGAACCTAGTCCAGAGTTTCCTGGCTGACTCTCCGGGTGAGGGAGTCCTAGACTAAGGGGTCCTCGGGCGTCCGGCCTATTAGCCATGGGCCGGACTGATGGGTTGTGAAGATACGAAGATCGAAGACTCCACCCGTGTGCGGATGGGACTCTCCTTGGCGTGGAAGGCAAGCTCGGCGATCGAATATGAAGATTCCTTTCTCTGTAAACCGACCTAATGTAACCCTAGATCCCTCCGGTGTCTATATAAACCGTAGGGCTAGGTCTGTAGAAGACAGATAGCCATAGTCATACAGGCTAGACTTCTAGGGTTTCAGCCATTACGATCTCGTGGTAGATCAACTCTTGTAACACTCATATTCATCAAGATCAATCAAGCAGGAAGTAGGGTATTACCTCCATAGAGAGGGCCCGAACCTGGGTAAACATTGTGTCCCCCGTCTCCTGTTACCATCGACCTTAGACGCACAGTTCGGGACCCCCTACCCGAGATCCGCCGGTTTTGACACCGACATTGGTGCTTTCATTAAGAGTTCCACTGTGACGTCGAAGATAGGATCGATGACTCACCTTGTTCTCAAGGACAATATCACCTCCGGAGGAGCACTGGCCCCAGGCCAAACCCTCCGGCTAGGCGGCTTTACCATGACCGCCCATTCGGCCGTTAAGCCGACGATGACCTCTCGGGTCATCGAAAATCCCCTTCGTATCGACTCCGAACACTCCAAGCAGATGGATCCGACGGAGCTTTCGTCTTTAAACGAGCTCCTAGATCGCATCGCCGCCCTGGGCGTCGCTACAGACTACGATCGAATTGGGCTTAAACCCGATCAGAGAGAAATCAAATCTCCACCGAGCACCCACCAGATAGCGGTAGTCGAGGAGCGAGACGACAACTTTTCCTCCATACTGAGGACGGATTGTGTCCGGATCTCCGACCTCGAAGAGCCGAACACCCACCTGCGAGGAGATGCATCCTGCCCTCCGAACATAGAATCGGACGACGGGCCCAAGAAATCAGTGGATATCCCGGAGCCCGATCTGTTAAGTTCGGAAGACCTTCACACTCCGGATCCAAAATTGGGTCAGGGTTCGGATTTAAATCCACCCACCCACCCAAATATAAGCGCTCTCACGAGCATACAACAGCAGTCTCAGGAAATGGTCCACCACTTCTGGGCCAGATTCCTTCTTGTCAAAGACAAGATTAAAGATTGCAGCGACGAGGAAGCAATCTCATCGTTCCGCAACAATTGCATGGACGAAGGAATCCTCAACGCCATCAACCGCCGTCGCATATTACACTTCGCTGACTTGGCAACTATCGTACAGAAGTACAGCGCAATGGAAAGCGCCTGGAAAACTCAGGCGGCCCGTTGGGAACCATTGGTCCCCACTCAACCCCTCGTTCAGGCGAAAAGGGCGCACCCTCGTGGCACGCCCGGTCCAATAATAAAGAAATATAAGCCCATTACGGGGCGCGGAACCGTTCTGGAAGGATGGCTCGATGGGCCATGCAAAATACACACAACATCGGATAACATACCAACCCACAGCCTTAGAGCATGTTGGATACTCCAGGAAGTGCCCAAGAGCGGCGAGGATATCCTCACCAAGAATACCCCAGAACAACACCCCCCAGAAGACGACGACCCTAGAGTACTGACGGTCTTCGAGACATTCGCTTCAAACAACAGGCGCAAAAGGGCACTCCACGAACTCGCCGAAGTCTGCCAAATTGCAGCAATAAACCCTTGGAACGACACGGCTATAACCTTTAATGCTGATGACGAAGCCAAATATAGGACAGTCCGGGCACCAGCCGCCTTGGTCTTCAGTCCAATCGTGGACGGCTTTCGGCTCGCCAAGGTTCTCATGGACGGCGGCAGCGGATTAAACCTCATCTATGAGGATACGCTCCACAAAATGGAAATAGACAGGAGCCGCATCGAGCAAAGCAGCACAACCTTCTGAGGAATCATTCCCAGTCGGGAGGCGCGGTGTGCGGGAAAAATCACACTTGACGTGGTATTCGGCACGCCGGAGAATTATCGGTCCGAAGAGATAACCTTCCAAGTGGCCCCTTTCAACAGTGGATATCACGCCCTCTTGGGGCGAGAGGCATTTACACGCTTCCAAGCTATACCCCATTACGGATACATGAAGTTTAATATGCCCAGGCCTAACGGTATAATCACTCTCGCCAGTGATCCGGACATAGCACTCCGCGCCGAAAACAAAACCGCATCCTTGGCCCTTGAGGCACTATCCGAAGCCCTCACGGCTGAAGAATTAACTGCACTATGCTCTACGGTGGACAGGGATGATGTGATCCTAGACAAACGACCCAAATCCACCTCATTCAAACCGGCAGAATAAATAGTCAAATTCTAAGTCCATCCAACGGACCCAAGAAGACAGCATCTATTGGAGCACAACTAGACCCAACGGTTGATGCCGCGCTACGGGAGTTCCTACGCGAGAACTAGGACATATTCACCTGGCATCCTTCTGATATGCCAGGAATCCCACGCAAATTGGCGGAATACAGCCTCAATATATTGAAGGGATATAAACCGGTCAAACAAACACTGCGGCGTTTTTCCGAACACAAACGTCAAGCTATGGGGGAGGAGCTAGCCAAGCTAATAGAGGCCGGATTCATTAGAGAAATAAAACACCCGGACTGGCTGGCAAACCTGGTGATGGTGCCAAAGAAGGACAAATCCTGGCGCATGTGCGTCGACTTCAAAGACCTCAATAAAGCTTACCCCAAGGATCCCTTCCCCCTCCCCCGCATCGATCAGATTATTGATGCTACCGCAGGACATGACTCACTGTGCTTCCTCGACGCATATTCCGGATACCATCAAATTAAAATGAAGGAGTCTGATCAGGCTGCAACAGCATTCATCACCCCATATGGGCCATTCTGCTTCAACACCATGCCCTTCGGGCTCAAAAACGCCGGCGCCACCTATCAATGCATGATCCAAACATGCCTGGAGAAACAGATCGGCAAGATAGTTGAAGTATATGTGGACGACATCGTCATCAAAACTAGACACGTCGAAACACTCATAGACGATTTATGTCTCACATTCGACAACCTCCGTGCATACGACATTAAGCTCAATCCGGAAAAATGTGTTTTCGGCGTTCTCGCTGGAAAACTGCTAGGCTTCATCATCTCCAATAGAGGAATTGAAGCAAATCCAGCCAAAATCCGAGCTTTGTCACAATTGGCTACGCCAACGGACCTCAAACAGGTCCAAAAACTTGCGGTTGCGTGGCAGCTTTAAGTCGCTTTATCTCCAGATTGGGAGAAAAGGCATTGTCGTTCTATCGCCTTCTACGGTGCACCGATCACTTCGAGTGGACGGATGCGGCAACGGCCGGACTGGAAGAAATAAAAACTCTTCTGGCAAGCAACCCAATCCTGGCTGCGCCGAATGTCGGCGAACCCATGTTATTATACATATCGGCAACACACCAGGTGGTGAGCGCCGTGCTCGTCGTTGAACGAGAATAGGACGGACACAAATTCCCGCTTCAGAAGCCAGTATACTATGTATCCGGTCCTCACACCATGCAAATCCCGGTACCCCCATTATCAAAAGATAGCATACGTGGTCTTCATGGCACCCCGGAAGCTACGACACTATTTCCAGGAGTGTTCGATCACGGTGGCTTCCGAAGTACCACTCAATGACATAATAAATAACCGCGATGCTACGGGCCGGATTGCCAAATGGGCCATTGAGCTCCTTCCATTCGACATAACATACAAACCGTGTCGAGCCATTAAATCCCGAGTACTGGCTGACTTCGTCGCCGAATGGATAGAAGGCGAACTCCCTAAAGAGTACGGCACATATTCCAACTGGGTTATGTATTTTGATGGTTCCAAAATGCTGGCAGGACTAGGAGCGCGCGTCGTTTTAACGTCCCCCACTGGAGACGTCGTCCAATACGTACTCCAAATATTATATACAGACTCTATTAACACAGCCGAATACAACGCCTTATTGCATGGCCTTCGGATGGCTGTCTCCATGGGCATACAACGCCTGGAAGTGCGCGGGGACTCAAACCTCGCAATATCTCAAATAAACGGAGACTTCGACGCCAAAGACCCGAAGATGGCGGCTTATCGTAATGCCGTCGTAAAAATATCGGCTCGGTTCGAGGGGCTCGAGTTTCATCACGTGGCCCAAGAAAGTAATCAAGCGGCGGATGTCCTCGCCCGCATCGGCGCTAAGCGCGACCCCGTCCCACCTAACATCTTTTTGGAAAGGCTTTCTAAGCCATCCGTGGTGTGGCAAGGGGAGAGCGGCAACACTAGTTCGGATCCGAACACAGCCCCAGATTCCGAACACACCGATATCATCGGGGGCTCAGCCACCAAAATAACACCGTCGGCCCATCTCATCATGGCAGTCATTGCCCCATGGACCAAACCCTTCTTGACCTACCTTAGTAGGAAGGAACTCCCTGAGGACTAGAATGAGGCCCGCCGCATCGTCCGGCGTTCGAAGGCCTATAAGGTTCATGACGGAGAGCTCTACAAGAAAAGCACTACCGGAGTCCTTCAAAGATGTATCTCCGAGGAGGAGGGGCGGTAGCTCCTGGCTGAGATTCATGCCGGTCTCGGCGGGCACCACACCGCAGCTCAGGCCCTTGTTAGCAAGGCCTTTCGTACAGGGTTTTATTGGCCGACGGCCCGAGCAGATGCACAGGACCTTGTCCAACGTTGCGTCGGATGCCAACTCTTCGCCAACCAAAGCCATATGCCCCCCACTGCCCTACAAACAATCCCCATCACTTGGCCTTTTGCGGTCTGGGGACTAGATATGGTCGGACCCCTTAAAGGAGGAAGCCATAAGAAAAAATATCTGCTGGTCATGGTGGATAAATTCATTAACTCGATAGAGGCCAAACCAGTTAAAACGGCCGAGTCCGGGCCGGTGATAGAATTCATATCCAGCGTTATACACCGTTATGGGGTTCCACACATCATCATCACTAATAATGGCTCTAATTTCACGGCCGATGAAGTACAAACCTGGTGCACTAATCTGGGCATCAAGCTCGATTACGCCTCTGTCTACCATCCACAAACAAACGGTCAAGTCAAACGGGCCAATGGTCTTATTATGAGCGGCATCAAGCCTAGACTAGTGTGGTCTTTGAAAGAATCAGACAAGCACTGGGTTGAGGAGCTCGACTCCGTACTCTGGGGGCTGCGGACCACGCCCAATCGCACCACTAGATACACACCTTTCTTCATGGTTTACGGCGCAGAGGCAGTGTTGCCTTGCGACATTATTCATGACTCACCTCGAGTGCGCATGTATGAAGAGAGAGAGGCTGAGCTTGATCGGCAGGACAACTTAGATGCACTAGAGGAGGAGCGCGACGTAGCAAAAGCCCGTTCCACATTTTATCAACAACAGGCTCACGGATATCAAAGCAGAGAAGTGCGGGCCAAGACTTATAATGTTGGCAAACTCGTTCTACGCCTGCCGGAGAAGGAAAAGGACAAACTCAAGCCCAAGTGGGAGGGGCCCTTCATCATTGACGAAGTTCTCACCGGAGGAGTGTACCGCCTGCGGGATGCGTCAGACAATCGCCTAGAGCCGAACCCCTGGAACGCGGCCAGACTCCGAAGATTCTATGCCCAGCGCCGAACTCTTTATTCGTCTCCTTATCCCTGTTGTTTCCATCATTTTTTCTCTCTTTTCGTTTTTTCTCTTTAGCCCTATAGCTTTCGTGTGGTTAGACCATGCACACCTGACACATACATCTCTAAATATGTACGTCCATTATACCTGGGGGCTTCTTGGACAGAAGCTTGTTATTATTATTTCCCGAGCATCAAGCTCATCACATATGCGTTTTTTCCATATGTACCTTTTCTTCGCCATTATATGCATTGATATGACTTAAGTTTTGGCCAAGCTGGGTTGCCTGGCTCCTGTGCTTATGCCCTACGTTCCCATTAGTTCGGCTAGGGCATAAAGGGAGCGCCTCTGCGATTGTTACTGCCGGGTCATCCGGATGTGTACCTCAGACTGGGTGAAGCCGAAAGCTAGCGTTCTTAAGGGAATATTCGGTCGGTGGATTAAAGACGTTTTTCGCATTCACTCCATTGTGAACCCCTAGAAGTTACATATACTGCGATTTTTTAATCAGAGTTCGGACATGCACATTAACGCATGCACACCCAGGGAAAGGAACCCTTAACGGAACTATTCTCTCTGGAAGATGTTTCTTACAATCTTAATGTAATATAACATAACTAGCCGGATACAACTTGTCTGTTCAAGCATCTATGACCCCTACGCCTGGTTTCCATGCATACCCCAGTCCATTCGGCCGCTCTAGTATTCGGAAACACTCCGCACTTTCGGGTCCAGAGGTTGAAGCGAAAAGGTCGGTCATGACAATCGTTTTAGAATTCAGCTAGAGTTACATATATCAAGGAAAGTACATAGTCACTTGGATTCATAAATCTCCTCCTCTATGCCGTCCAACAGGCTGTCTAACTTACAATCTTGTTGGGAATATTTGGCAGCTACTGCTACTTGGTCATATACCAAATTAACGGGCACTTCTTTTCCGTCTGACCCTAGAGGTCCGATCCGGGCCATGCGATTCGGATCAAGCTTGGTATACCGTGTTTTCACCATGGCCCAGGCCTCTCGCGCACCCTCCTGACAAGCCGATATTTTCCATAATCGGATACGCCGCCGCACTCCCTTGAATAGCTCTACAAGCTCCTCCATACTTCCTGGAGGGGAGGCAGATGGCCATAAGGCCTTGGCTACACTCCGCATGGCGTGCCGAGCTTGCTCATGCATTTGCGATAGCCCTTGCAGCAAATCGTCCGACAATCCAGACATCTCCTCTTTGGGACGGCCCGTCAGCATACCTGCAAACATAACTCTATCGGTTCCTTTCATCTCCGAACTGTCATAAGGTAAGTTCGGCCACATACTGAATATGCCGCCTCGCAGCCTTTTATTCTCCTTCACGGAGTCGGCCAGCTAGGCCCGCACATCTTTCAGTTCCTCGCCCAGCTGGGTGTTTGCATCCTGGAGCTTGTTTTTCTCCTCTCTGACTCGGGTCAGAACGCGCTCGCCTGCGGCATGTAGCCTTTTCGCCTCTTTCTCACCCGTTTGAGCGGCTTTCAGTTTCACCTCCAATTGGTTGGACGATCCTGTTATGATAAGCAACAGTATTAGCACAAGCTGGTATATAATTATTGTTTCTCGATGGAGGAAAATATTACCAGACACCGCCTTCTTGGACTCTTCCAGTTCGGCGGTAGCAGCAGTTAGCTGTGTCAGGCATTTTTCCAGCTCTTGGGCTAGCAGGTCGTTCTTCTCCGTAAGAACCTGGTCATACAACGATCCTTAAATCACTTGTACCAACTGCTTCAAGTCTCGGGGGCTACTGGCATATGGTTAGCATATTCAGACAAATTAAACTTACATGTACATCTTTTAAATGTTGCAATGTGGCCCTGTTAAGACCATCTCGAGCAGCCCGGATGTATGCATCAGCCGAGCTGAAGGCACTAAACGCCTCTTTTGAGAAGTGAGGATCTCGTAAAACGGCCCTCCGGCGCCTATGATTCATGGCGCTCTCCACTTCCGAGTTGGTGACAGACATATCTTTCGATCCCTCAGCCGAAGGACAGTCCGGCGTTGCTCCCGTATCGACCCCGTCTCCTCGGCTGGGACCGAATCCCGGGTGTTGGGAGTACGACTGGCCGGATCCCCGGACATAGTCCGGCAAACCCTTTTCCTGATACAGCGCGAACATAAAAGTCACAGTTGGATGCGACTGCTAGAGAACATATTTGCGAATCCATACCTCTTCGATGAAGGCTCAGCGGTATCTTTGTTTGCCTTCCTCTTCGAAGGCTTGCCTGGCGTAGGGACCGCTCTCCTTGGAGATACCCCTGGGGCAGCATGGCGCGCCGAATGCCTCCCCTTTTGAGCACAGGACGGTGCGGTGGGTGAGGTAGAATGAGAGAACTCTTTCGGATAATGTGTCTCCTGATTACTTACGTGTGAAGCGGGGAGAAGACTGGGATAGTCGGCGATGATGGCCACTTCTGTGCCATCATAGCTTGCCTGGTAAAACACCCCATCCTCGAGCACCACGAATATATCCGGATCCTCTTCGAATCCGGGGTCAAGGTCCCGATTGTGGCCCTCGGGCTATGGGGCGGGGCTGTAAAGCCCTTCGGAAATCTTTTGCCAGTGTTGTTATAAAAGGATGAGTCCAATATTCATTGAAGGTGGTTCAGGGAGTGGAATGAGTAGAGCAGAGGAGTTAGGGCTTACCCAGCTAGGAGGACTATACATGGAATATCCATCCCTGCGCTTGATATGCAATAACTCCTCTTCCTCCCCTTTGAACAGTTCGGCCAATATTTTGGCCAAAGTGGCGGGGGTGTCCGGACCCTTCCTGCCGCAGCGGGAGGCGTCGTCCTCCCCGTTGTAGTGCCACATGGGAAGCCCTCTATATTGGAGTGGCTGAACCCCCCGTACTATGGAGGTTGCCATCACTTCGACTATCGATAACCCGGACTGAGCGAGCGTCCTTATCTTGCTCAAGAGTTGACGAACTTCCGCACTACTCCTCGCGGCTCCGAGGGCGCCAGCTGTGCCGTTTCTTCAAAGGAACGCTTGTGAACTCGGGGAGGCCCCTCCGAAATGGGTCTGGAAGTGCGACGTCCTCAATATAGAATCATTCGGAAGGCCACTCTTTGGACGCCTTCTTTGGTGTGCCGGATAGGTATCCGGTCTCGGCGATGCGCCATATTTCGGCTCCGCCCACTTCAAATATTGATCCCTCGTGATTACGCGGGACGAGGCAGAATAGCATTCTCCACAGTTCAAAGTGAGGCTCACAACCCAGGAATAGCTCGCAGAGAGTGACGTAACCCACGATGTGCGGAACAGAGGCCGACGTGAAGTTGTGTAGTTGGAGGCCATAGTACTCCAGAAGCCCTCTGAGGAACGGATGAATTGGGAACCCGACGCCTCTTAGCAGGTAGGGGACAAAGCACACTCTTTCCCCCTCAGATGGATTGGGGAAGTTCTCCGCCTGGGCCTCACCATTGAAGGAGGTCAACCCCGCTCGAACAGGGACCAGATCTGCAGGGGGAAGAAATCCCTGCGTTTGCAGCTTCTCCAGCTAACTATGGGGAACGTAGCACCTCTCCCACTCGCCTTTTTCTGGGCCGCAGGGACGGGAGGAGGAGCTGGGAGCGCTAGCCATGTCGGAGTGGTCTTTCCTAGCAATCTCTGAGGATTTTTCCGCGTGGTGCCGAATGGATCTGAGATCCAATCTCTTTATAGACACTCTTTCTCGCATGACCGGGGTGTTATGTGCAAAAATGCCCTGAGCTCTCGCATTCGATTGACACGTGGAAGCTGAAGTTGTTGATACACAGAAGCCGAGGGGTACGATATTAAATGGAAGGCCGGATACATCACTTTGAAGTCATCGGAGGAGGAACCCGCCTTGCAATGCCGAAGACAATCTGCGCGCCGAACACCTCGTCATTGAAGTCTGGTTCGGGGGCTACTGAGGGAGTCCTGGACTAAGGGGTCCTCGGGCGTCCGGCCTATTAGCCATGGGCCGGACTGATGGGCTGTGAAGATACGAAGATCAAAGACTCCATCTGTGTCCGGATGGGACTCTCCTTGGCGTGGAAGGCAAGCTCGGCGATCGAATATGAAGATTCCTTTCTCTGTAAACCGACCTAATGTAACCCTAGATCCCTCCGATGTCTATATAAACCAGAGGGCTAGGTCTGTAGAAGACAGATAGCCATAGTCATACAGGCTAGACTTCTAGGGTTTCAGCCATTACGATCTCGTGGTAGATCAACTCTTGTAACACTCATATTCATCAAGATCAATCAAGCAGGAAGTAGGGTAATACCTCCATAGAGAGGGCCCGAACCTGGGTAAACATTGTGTCCCCCGTCTCCTGTTACCATCGACCTTAGACGCACAGTTCGGGACCCCCTACCCGAGATCCGTCGGTTTTGACACCGACACCGGGCTGCTGAATTATGTGACTTAAGTCGTCGGCATCCGGAGGTCGAACATATGTACCTTGGAAGTTGTCAAGGAAGGCCTCTTCCAAGTCCTCCCAGCTGCCGATGGAGTTTTCAGGCAGACTGTTCAACCAGTGCCGGGCTGGTCCTTTGAGTTTTAGTGGGAGGTATCTAATGGCGTGGAGATCATCGCCGCGGGCCATATGAATGTGAAGAAGAAAATCCTCGATCCATACCGCGGGGTCTGTTGTCCCATCGTATGATTCGATGTTTACAGGTTTAAACCCTTCTGGAAATTTGTGTTCCATTACCTCGTCAGTGAAGCAAAGGGGGTGTGTGGCGCCTCTATATCGGGCCACGTCACGACGTAGCTTGGATGGAGTCCGTCTGCGGTTCTCGGCCCGGGCGTGAGTATGATTATTGCATCCGGCTAGGTAGCTGTTGTCGCATGTCGGGGGGCGTCCCCGTGATCCATAGATCGATCTGTTCTGACCTGCTCGACTGTCCAAGTCCTGCCGCAGGTCGTATGTATGTCCTCGAGCTGTTTTATCTCTGCCTTTACGGTGAGGTGGGGCGGGCTGGTGTTCGGCTTGAGTTGCCGCTTTATCCCGACCACGTGGTGGTCGGTCAGTCGCATTGCACGATGATGGTACGGGCTCCAGTGCCTCATCATCGAACTAAGGTAGCAATTTGCGCTTCGGGTAACTTTTGGCTTGGCACTTAAGGCCATATTCCTCGGCTGCCAGGACATCAGTCCATCTATCATTGAGCAGATCTTGATCAGCTTGAAGCTGCTGCTGCTTCTTTTCCAGGCTCCTTGCAGTGGCTATTAGCCGGCGCTTAAAGCGCTCCTGCTCGAGAGGTTCGTCAGGCACGATAAAATCCTCGTTGCCAAGGCTCACCTCATCCTCGGAGAGCGGAAGATAATTACTGTCCTCCGAGTCTTCGTGTATGGACTGTTCATTAGGGCTAACTTGCACGTCTTCCCGTTCGTCCTGTTCGGAAGTTGCCTCAATGGGGTCTTCATTGTCTTCGGCACCGTCTGGAGTGTTATCTTCTCTTGTGCCAGTATCGTTGTCTTTTGCACGGCGTGATTTAGAGCGGCGCCGCTGACGTCGGCGTTTTGGCTGTATCTCAGGAGGTTTATTCTCGACTGGATCCTTCTCGTTGTCGCCATTGTTCTCTTTAGGTGTGTCCACCATGTATACATCATACAAAGAAGTGGCCGTCCAGCGTCCGATAAACGGCGGGTTTTGGGCCTCCTCTTCTCTGGCATCGTCATCCATACCGTCGATGTCTTCGGAGCCGTAATCGAGCATGTCAGTTAGGTCCCCGACAGTGGCTATGAAGTGGGCAGTGGGTGGGAAACGAAATTCTCCGTCATCAGCCTCCAGTTCGAACCGGATATAATTCGGCTGTGAGTCCCCCGCTAAGGAGAGTGTTTTTAATGAGTTTAGCACGTCGCCTAAAGGCGAGTGCCAGAAGATGTCCGTGGAGCTGAATTCGACGATCGATGTTTGATCAAGCTCGATGTACGCGGACGCACATGGTTTGGAACCTGTAGCCGGAAGCGAGTCCGAGGTTCTGGTGACACAGATCCCACTCGAGGTTGGGTCCGTGTGCGGCTCCGACGCCGCTGAGTCTGCGGCTTCCGAGGCGGGGCTGAGCCTCCCGTCCTCAGGTGGCGCGGTCTGCTCCGGATCTAGGGCCAGAGCAGTTGCAGGTTCTATCTCCTGGGTATGGTCCGATGACAGATTTAAGTCATGTTCATCGCGATGACAGGGAGTGGCTGCCGTGGTCTCGAATCCGTCGAAGATCAAGTCTCCGCGGATATCCGCGACGTAGTTCAAGCTTCCAAATCTGACCTGACGGCCAGGGCGTAGCTATCGATCTGCTCTAGATGGCCAAGCGAGTTAGCCCGCAGTGCGAAGCCGCCGAATACAAAGATCTGTCCGGGGAGGAAGGTTTCTCCCTGGACAACATTGTTGTAGACGATTGACGGGGTCATCGAACCTCTTGACGACGACACAACGGAACTCTCAATGAAACCACCAATGTCAGTGTCAAAAACGGCGGATCTCGGGTAGGGGGTCCGAAACTGTGCGTCTAAGGTCGATGGTAACAGGAGACAAGGGACACGATGTTTACCCAGGTTCGGGCCCTCTCTATGGAGGTAATACCCTACTTCCTGCTTGATTGATCTTGATGAATATGAGTATTACAAGAGTTGATCTACCTCGATATCGTAATGGCTAAAACCCTAGAAGTATAGCCTGTATGACTATGATTATGATTCTTGTCCCTACAGACTAAGCCCTCCGGTTTATATAGACACCGGAGGGGACTAGGATTGTACAAAGTCGGTTACAGAGAAAGGAATCTTCATATCAGGACACCAAGCTTGCCTTCCATGCCAAGGAGAGTCCCATCTGGACACGGGAGATAGTCTTCGGTCTTGTATCTTTACAACCCATCAGTCTGTCCCACGTACCATAGTCCGGACGCCCGAGGACCCCCTAATACAGGACTCCCTCAGGCGCCCTCGGCAAGAGTCTTGTCGGGGCCTTGTGGGTATCTTCGGCAGGAGCCTTGCCGGGGCCTCGTGGGCATCCTCGGCAAGGAGCCTCGCTGTTGTCTTGTTTTCTGGTTCCTATCTAGGCCTCGTGGGCCCTTTGTCTTCACAAAGATCTGCATGCCACCATGGAGGCGCCTCCCGAGCCTTGGTTCCAATGTGGTTGATGGCGTCGGAACTTTTAGACTCAAGGGTGGCGGCCCCGTTGGTGTTGGGCAAGTTGCCCCGGCAAGGCTCTTGCCGGGGTCGTGAAGGCTGCCCCGGCAAGGGCCTTGCCGGGGGAGTTTCACCTCGCCCCTCTGCTCTTCATGCTTCTGGTCTTGAGCACGGCTCTGGTATTCTTGTGTCTTTGCTTCCTCTTCTGTCCCGCCAAGCGCGGCCGCGGGCGTGTGGCTGCGACTGCCCGCGCACAAGTAAAGGGGTACAAAAAGGACCCCTACTTTTGTACACCGGCAGCATTGAAGTGATCTTGTTTTCTAATATAGTTTTCAAACTCATAAAGGCATTGGCCGGGATGCATATTGTGAGGATTATCATTATCACTGAACTTCATTAGAGAATTTACCTCTACCACCTTAGGCATTGGTGGTGTATTAAGCTGTATTTCTTCAATAGGAGGTAAATTTTTAACATCCTCGGCCTTAATACCTTTTTCCTTCATAGATTTCTCTGCCTCTTGCATATCTTCAGGACTGAGATATAATATACCCCTCTTCTTCGGAGTGGGTTTAGGCGGTGGTTCAGGAATAGTCCAATCATCATAATTTTTCAATATGTTATTCAATAATTCCTCAGCTTGTCCAATAGTTTGTTCCCTGAAAACACAACCAGCACAACTATCTAGGAAGTCCCTAGAAGCATCGGTTAGTCCATTATAGAAGATATCAAGTATTTCATTTTTCTTAAGAGGGTGATCAGCCAAAGCATTAAGTAACTGGCAAAGCCTCCCCCAAGCTTGTGGGAGACTCTCTTCTTTAGTTTGCACAAAGCTAAATACTTCTTGTAAGGCAGCTTGTTTCTTATGAGCAGGAAAATATTTTTCAGAGAAGTAGTAAATCATATCCTGGGGACTATGCACACAACCAGGAGAAAGAGTATTGTACCAAGCTTTAGCATCACCCTTTAATGAGAAAGGAAATAATTTGAGAATAAAGTAGTAGCGAGTTTTCTCATCATGAGTAAAAAGGGTGGCTATATCATTCAACTTTGTAAGATGTGCCACAATAGTTTCAGTTTCGTAACCATGGAAAGGATCAGATTCAACCAAAGTAATTAACTCTGGGTCGACAGAGAATTCATAATCCTTATCATCAATAAAGATAGGCGAAGTAGCAAACTTAGGATCACATTTCATTCTAGCATTCAGAGATTTTTCTTTATACTTGTGTAATAATTTATCTAGATCATCTCTATCATTACAAGCAAGAATTTCTCTAATTGTTTCTTCACTCATAACATAACCTTTCGGTACCTTAGGCAATTCATATCTAGGAGGGCTAGTTCTAGCAGGTGTTTCAGGAGATTCAGTTTCAAGCTCATCATGAGATTCAACAACATCATGTTGTATTACTCTAGCAATTTGTTCATCAAGAAATTCACCAAGTGGCACATCATCATTATCAGGCAAGGTACTAGCATCATCATAAGCAGCATTCATAGTAGAAGTAGCATCATCAATAACTTCCGACATATCAGAATTAATAGCATGTGGTTGTGCTGCAAGTTTACTCATAACAGAAGGTGAATCTAAAGCGGAACTAGATGGTGATACGTCTCCAACGTATCTATAATTTTTGATTGCTCCATGCTATTATATATTCTGTTTTGGATGTTTAATGGGATTTATTATACACTTTCATATTATTTTTGGGACTAACCTATCAACCCAAGGCCCAGTGCAAATTGTTGTTTTTTGCCTATTTCTGTATTTCACAGAAAAAGAATATCAAATGGAGTCCAAACGCAATGAAACCTTCGGGAGCGTGATTTTTGGATCAAACGTGATCCAGAGGACTTGGAGTGGACGTCAAGAAACGAACGAGGAAGCCACGAGGCAGGGGGTGCGCATACCCCCCTGGGCGCGCCCTCCACCCTCGTGGGCCCCTCGTAGCTCCACCGACCTACTTCTTCCTCCTATATATACCTACGTACCCTGAAACCATCGAGCGGCACCACGAAAACCTAATTCCACCGCCGCAACCATCTGTACCCGTGAGATCCCATCTTGGGGCCTTTTTCACCGCTCCACCGGAGGGGGAATCGATCACGGAGGGCTTCTACATCAACACCATACCCTCTCCGATGATGTGTGAGTAGTTTACCGCAGACCTTCGGGTCCATAGTTATTAGCTAGATGGCTTCTTCTCTCTCTTTGGGTCTCAATACAAAGTTCTCCTCGATCTTCTTGGAGATCTATTTGATTTAACTCTTTTTGCGGTGTGTTTGTCAAGATCCGATGAATTGTGGGTTTATGATCAAGATTATCTATGAACAATATTTGAATCTTCTCTGAATTCTTTTATGTATGATTGGTTATCTTTGCAAGTCTCTTCGAATTATCAGTTTGGTTTGGCCTACTAGATTGATCTTTCTTGCAATGGGAGAAGTGCTTAGCTTTGGGTTCAATCATGCGGTGCTCGATCCTAGTGATAGTAGGGGAAACAACACGTATTGTATTGTTTCCATCGAGGATAAAAAGATGGGGTTTATATCATATTGCTTGAGTTTATCCCTCTACATCATGTCATCTTACCTAATGTGTTACTCTGTTCTTATGAACTTAATACTCTAGATGCATGCTGGATAGCGGTCGATGTGTGGAGTAATAGTAGTAGATGCAGGCAGGAGTCAGTCTACTTGTCACGGACGTGATGCCTATATACATGATCCACTTTTCTATCAATTGCTCGACAGTAATTTGTTCACCCACCGTAATACTTATGCTATCTTGAGAGAAGCCACTTGTGAAACCTATGACCCCCGGGTCTATTTTTCATCGTATAAGTTTCCAATCTATTTTTACTTTGCAATCTTTACTTTTAATCTTTATCATAAAAATACCAAAAATATTATCTTATCATCTCTATCAGATCTCACTTTTGCAAGTGGCCGTGAAGGGATTGACAACCCCTTTATCGCGTTGGTTGCAAGGTTCTTATTTGTTTGTGTAGGTACGAGGGACTTGCGTGTGGCCTCCTACTGGATTGATACCTTGGTTCTCAAAAACTAAGGGAAATACTTACGCTACTTTGCTCCATCACCCTTTCCTCTTCAAGGGAAAAACCAACGCATGCTCAAGAGGTAGCAAGAAGGATTTCTGGCGCCGTTGCCGGGGAGTCTACGCACAAGTCAAGACATACCAAGTACCCATCACAAACTCTTCTCCCTCACATTACATTATTTGCCATTTGCCTCTCGTTTTCCTCTCCCCCACTTCACCCTTGCCATTTTATTCACCCTCTTTTTCTGTTCGCCTCTTTTTTCGCTTGCTTCTTGTTTGCTTGTGTGTTGGATTGTTTGCGTGTCACGATGGCTCAAGATAATACTAAATTGTGTGACTTTTCCAATACCAACAACAATGATTTTCTTAGCACTCCGATTGCTCCTCTTGCCGATGCTGAATCTTGTGAAATTAATGCTGCTTTGCTGAATCTTGTCATGAAAGATCAATTCGTCGGCCTTCCTAGTGAAGATGTCGCTACCCATCTAAATAGCTTTGTTGATTTGTGTGATATGCAAAAGAAAAAAGATGTGGACAATGATAGTGTTAAATTGAAGCTATTTCCCTTCTCGCTTAGAGATCGTGCTAAAACTTGGTTTTCGTCTTTGCCTAAAAATAGTATTGATTCTTGGAATAAGTGCAAAGATGCTTTTATCTCTAAGTATTTTCCTCCCGCTAAAATCATCTCTCTTAGAAACGATATCATGAATTTTAAGCAACTTGATCATGAACATGTTGCACAAGCTTGGGAGAGGATGAAATTAATGATACGTAATTGCCCTACACATGGTTTGAATCTATGGATGATTATACAAAAAAATTATGCCGGATTGAATTTTGCTTCTAGAAATCTTTTAAATTCGGCCGCGGGAGGCACTTTTATGGAAATCACTCTAGGAGAAGCTACTAAATTCCTAGATAATATTATGTTAATTATTCTCAATGGCACACTAAAAGATCTACTAGTAAAAAGGTGCATGCAATTGAAGAACTTAATGTTTTGAGTGGAAAGATGGATGAACTTATGAAATTGTTTGCTAATAAGAGTGTTTCTTCTGATGCCAACGATATGCCTTTGTCTACTTTGATTAAGAATAATAATGAATCTATGGATGTGAATTTTGTTGGTAGGAACAATCTTGGTAACAACGCTTATAGAGGAAACTTTAATCCTAGGTCGTATCCTAGTAATTCCTCTAATAATTATGGTAATTCCTACAACAAATCTTATGGAAACTTTAATAAGATTCCCTCTGATTTTGAGACTAGTGTTAAAGAATTTATGATTTCTCAAAAGAATTTCAATGCTTTGCTTGAAGAAAAATTGCCTAAGATTGATGAATTGGCTAGGAACATGGACAGAATTTCTCTTGATGTTCATTCTTTGAAACTTAGATCTATTCCACCTAAGCATGATATCAATGAGTCTCTCAAAGCCATGAGAATTTCCATTGATGAGTGCAAAGAAAGAACCGCTAGGATGCGTGCTAAGAAAGATTGCTTTGTAAAAGCGTGTTCTTCTAGTTTTCATGATAATAAGGATGAAGATCTAAAAGTAATTGATGTGTCCCCTATTAAATCTTTGTTTTGCTATATGAATCTTGGTAATGATGGGACTGGAGATGAGTCAACTTTAGTTAAAAGGCGTCCCAATGATTCGGAGTTTTTAGATCTTGATGCAAAATTTGGTAAAAGTGGGATTGAAGAGGTCAAAACTTTAGATAGCAATGAACCCACTATCTTGGATTTCAAGGATTTTAATTATTATAATTGTTCTTTAATAGATTGTATTTCCTTGTTGCAATCCGTGCTAAATTCTCCGCATGCTTATAGTCAAAATAAGGCTTTTACTAAACATATCGTTGATGCTTTAATGCAATCTTATGAAGAAAAGCTTGAATTGGAAGTTTCTATCCCTAGAAAACTTTATGATGAGTGGTAACCTACTATTAAATTAAAATTAAAGATCATGAATGATATGCTTTGTGTGATTTGGGTGCTAGTGTTTCCACAATTCCAAAAACTTTGTGTGATATGTTAGGTTTCCGTGAATTTGATGATTGTTCTTTAAACTTGCACCTTGCGGATTCCACCATTAAGAAACCTATGGGGAGAATTAATGATGTTCTTATCATTGAAAATAGGAATTATGTGCCCGTAGATTTCATTGTTCTTGATATAGATTGCAATCCTTCATGTCCTATTATTCTTGGTAGACCTTTCCTTAGAACGATTGGTGCAATTATTGATATGAAGGAAGGAAATATTAGATTCCAATTTCCGTTAAGGAAAGGCATGGAACACTTTCCTAGAAATAAAATCAAATTACCTTATGAATCTATTATGAGAGCTACTTATGGATTGCATGCCAAAGATGATAATACCTAGATCTATCCTTGCCTTTATGCCTAGCTAGGGGCGTTAAACGATAGCGCTTGTTGGGAGGCAACCCAATTTTATTTTATTTTTTGATTTTTGGTTCTGTTTAGTAATAAATAATCCATCTAGCTTATGTTTATATGTGGTTTTGTGTTTTAATTAGTGTTTGTGCCAAGTAGAACCTTTGGGAAGACTTGGGGAAAGTCTTTGCGATCTTGCTGTAAAAAACAGAAACTTTAGCGCTCACGAGATTAGCTACAACTTTTTACTGGAGAGTGCTATTTAGTTGATTCTTTTTGCAGATGATTAATAGATAAATTCCTCACGTCCAGAAATTTATTTTAGAATTTTTGGAGTTCCAGAAGTTTGCGTTAGTTACAGATTACTACAGACTGTTCTGTTTTTGACAGATTCTGTTTTTCGTGTGTTGTTTGCTTATTTTGATGAATCTATGGCTAGTAATGGAGTTTATGAACCATAGAGAAGTTGGAATACAGTAGGTTTAACACCAATATAAATAAAGAATGAGTTCATTACAGTACCTTGAAGTGGTGTTTTGTTTTCTTTCGCTAACGGAGCTCACGAGATTTTCTGTTAAGTTTTGTGTTGTGAAGTTTTCAAGTTTTGGGTAAAGATTTGATGGATTATGGAACAAGGAGTGGCAAGAGCCTAAGATTGGGGATGCCCAAGGCACCACAAGGTAAAATCTAAGGACAACCCAAAATCCTAAGCTTGGGGATGCCCCGGAAGGCATCCCCTCTTTTGTTTTCGTCCATCGGTAACTTTACTTGGAGCTATAGTTTTATTCACCACATGATATGTATTTTGCTTGGAGCGTCTTGTATGATTTGAGTCTTTGCTTGTTAGTTCTCCACAATAATCCTTGCTGTACACACCATTTGAGAGAGACAGACATTATTCGGAATTTATTAGAATACTCTATGTGCTTCACTTATATCTTTTGAGTTAGACAATTTTGCTCTAGTGCTTCACTTATATCCTTTAGAGCACGGCGGTGGTTTTATTTATAGAAATAATTTATCTCTCATGCTTCACTTATATTATTTTGAGAGTCCTTTAGAACAGCATGGTAATTTGCTTTGGTTATAAATTTAGTCCTAATATGATAGGCATCCAAGATAAAAACTTCTAAGTGCATTGAATACTAAGAGAAGTTTGATACTTGATAGTTGTTTTGAGATATGGAGATAGTGATATCAAAGTTGTGCTAGTTAAGTAGTTGTGAATTTGAGAAATACATGTGTTGAAGTTTGCAAGTCCCGTAGCATGCACGTATGGTAAACGTTATGTAACAAATTTGAAACATGAGGTGTTCTTTGATTGTCATCCTTATGAGTGGCGGTCGGGGACGAGCGATGGTCTTTTCCTACCAATCTATCCCCCTAGGAGCATGCGCGTAGTGCTTGGTTTTTGATGACTTGTAGATTTTTGCAATAAGTATGTGAGTTCTTTATGACTAATGATTGAGTCCATGGATTATACGCACTCTCAACCTTCCATCATTGCTAGCCTCTTCGGTACCGTGCATTGCCCTTTCTCACCTTGAGAGTTGGTGCAAACTTCACCGGTGCATCCAAACCCCGTGATACGATACGCTCTATCACACATAAACCTCCTTATATCTACCTCAAAACAGCCACCATACCTACCTATTATGGCATTTCCATAGCCATTCCGAGATATATTGCCATGCAACTTTCCACCGTTCCGTTTATTATGACATGCTTTATCATTGTCATATTGCCTTGCATGATCATGTAGTTGACATCGTATTTGTGGCAAAGCCACCATGCATATTATTCATACATGTCACTCTTGATTCATTGCCCTTCCCGGTACACCGCCGGAGGCATTCATATAGAGTCATACTTTGTTCTAGTATCGAGTTGTAATCATTGAGTTGTAAATAAATAGAAGTGTGATGATCATCATTAATAGAGCATTGTCCCAAATAAAAAAAGAGAGAAAGGCCAAAAAAAGGCCCAAAAAAGAGAGAAAAGAAAAGGGACAATGCTACTATCCTTTTTCCACACTTGTGCTTCAAAGTAGCACCATGATCTTTATGATAGAGAGTCTCTTGTTTTGTCACTTTCATATACTAGTGGGAATTTTTCATTATAGAACTTGGCTTGTATATTCCAACAATGGGCTTCCTCAAATGCCCTAGGTCTTCGTGAGCAAGCAAGTTGGATGCACACCCACTTAGTTTATTTTGTTGAGCTTTCATACATTTATAGCTCTAGTGCATCTGTTGCATGGCAATCCCTAGTCCTTGCATTCACATCAATTGGCGGGCATCTCCCTAGCCCGTTGATTAGCCGCGTCAATGTGAGACTTTCTCCTTTTTTGTCTTCTCCACACAACCCCCATCATTATATTCTATTCCACCCATAGTGCTATATCCATGGCTCACGCTCATGTATTGCGTGAAAGTTGAAAAAAGTTTGAGATTACTAAAGTATGAAACAATTGCTTGGCTTGTCATCGGGGTTGTGCAAGATGAGATCATTCTTGTGTGACGAAAATGAAGCATGGCCAAACTATATGATTTTGTAGGGATGAGCTTTCTTTGGCTATGTTATTTTGAGAAGACATAATTGCTTGGTTAGTATGCTTGAAGTATTATTATTTTTATGTCAATATTAAACTTTTATCTTGAATCTTTTGGATCTGAACATTCATGCCACAATAAAGAAAATTACATTGAAGAATATGCTAAGTAACATTCCACATCAAAAATTCCGTTTTTATCATTTACCTACTCGAGGACGATTAGGAATTAAGCTTGGGGATGCTTGATACGTCTCCAACGTATCTATGATTTTTGATTGCTCCATGCTATTATATATTCTGTTTTGGATGTTTAATGGGCTTTATTATACACTTTTATATTATTTTTGGGACTAACCTATTAACCCAAGGCCCAGTGCAAATTGCTGTTTTTTTGCCTATTTCAGTGTTTCACAGAAAAAGAATATCAAACGGAGTCCAACGGAATGAAACCTTCGAGAGTGTGATTTTTGGAACAAACGTGATCCAGAGGACTTGGAGTGGACGTCAAGAAACGAATGAGGAAGCCACGAGGCAGGGGGCACGTCTACCCCCTGGGCGCGCCGTCCACCCTCGTGGGCCCCTCGTAGCTCCACCGACCTACTTCTTCTTCCTATATATACCTACGTACCCTAAAACCATCGAGGGGCACCACGAAAACCTAATTCCACCGCTGCAACCTTTTGTACCCGTGAGATCCCATCTTGGGGCCTTTTCCGGCACTCCGCCGGAGGGGGAATTGATCACGGAGGGCTTCTACATCAACACCATAGCCTCTCCGATGATGTGTGAGTAGTTTGCCACAGACTTTTGGGTCCATAGTTATTAGCTAGATGGCTTCTTCTCTCTCTTTGGATCTCAATACAAAGTTCTCCTCGATCTTCTTGGAGATCTATTTGATGTAACTCTTTTTGCGGTGTGTTTGTCGAGATCCGATGAATTGTGGGTTTATGATCAAGATTATCTATGAACAATATTTGAATCTTCTCTAAATTCTTTTATGTATGATTGGTTATCTTTGCAACTCTCTTCGAATTATCAGTTTGGTTTGGCCTACTAGATTGATCTTTCTTGCAATGGGAGAAGTGCTTAGCTTTGGTTTCAATCATGCGGTGCTCGATCCCAGTGACAGTAGGGGAAATGACACGTATTGTATTATTGCCATCGAGGATAAAAAGATGGGGTTTATACCATATTGATTGAGTTTATCCCTCTACATCATGTCATCTTACCTAATGCGTTACTCTGTTCTTATGAACTTAATACTCTAGATGCATGCTGGATAGCGGTCGATGTGTGGAGTAATAGTAGTAGATGCAGGCAGGAGTCAGTCTACTTGTCACGAACGTGATGCCTATATACATGATCATGCCTAGATATTCTCATAATTATGCACTTTTCTATCAGTTGCTCGACAGTAATTTGTTCACCCATCGTAATACTTATGCTATCTTGAGAGAATCCACTAGTGAAACCTATGGCCCCCGGGTCTATTTTCCATCGTGTAAGTTTCCAATCTATTTTTACTTTGCAATCTTTACTTTTAATCGTTATCATAAAAATACCAAAAATATTATCTTATCATCTCTATCAGATCTCACTTTTGCAAGTGGTCGCGAAGGGATTGACAACCCCTTTATCGCGTTGGTTGCAAGGTTCTTATTTGTTTGTGTAGGTACGAGGGACTTGCGTGTGGCCTCCTACTAGATTGATACCTTGGTTCTCAAAAACTGAGGGAAATACTTACGCTACTTTGCTGCATCACCCTTTCCTCTTCAAGGGAAAAACCAACGCATGCTCAAGAGGTAGCAGATGGCAGTTCCTTACCTCCCCTCGTCCTTGAGGGAAATATCTTAGTCTTAGGATCCTTCAGATTCTTCATAGTGATAATATGATAATAATACCAAGTGACTCAACAAATATAGCTATGGTCCCCGGCAACGACGCGAGAAAAAGGTCTTGATAACCCACAAGTATAGGGGATCGCAACAGTTTCGAGGGTAGAGTCTTCAACCCAAATTTATAGATTCGACACAAGGGGGGCCAAAGAATATTTGAAGGTATTAGCAGCTGAGTTGTCAATTCAACCACACCTGGAGATTAATTATCTGCAGCAAAGTGATCAGTAGCAAAGTAGTTTGATAGTTTTGATAGTAGTGACAGCAGCAATAGTAACAGTAATAGTGATAGCAGTAATTTTGCAGCAAGTGTAACAGTGATGATAGCAGTAGTAACTTAGCAGAACAATATAAGATAAATTTGTAGGCATTGGATCGGTGACTTGTTGGATGATATTCATCATGAGACAGTTATAACTTAGGGCGATACGACACTAGCTCCAGTTCGTCAATATAATGTAGGCATGTATTCCGTAAATAGTCATACATGCTTTATTAAAAGAACTTGCATGACATCTTTTGTCCTACCCTCCCGTGGCAGCGGGGTCCATATTGGAAACTAAGGGATATTAAGGCCTCCTTTTAATAGAGAACCGGAACAAAGCATTAACACATAGTGAATACATGAACTCCTCAAACTACAGTAATCACCGGAAGAAGTCCCGGTTATTGTCACTCCGGGGTTACCGGATCATAACACGTAGTAGGTGACTATAACTTGCAAGATCGGATCTAGAACATGGATACAATGGTGATAACATAAACGGTTCAGATCTGAAATCATGGCACCCGGGCCCAAAGTGACAAGCATTAAGCATGGCAAAGTCATAGCAACATCAATCTTAGAACATAGTGGATACTAGGGATCAAGCCCTAACAAAACTAACTCGATTACATGATGAATCTCATCCAACTCCTCACCGACCAGCAAGCCTACGAAGGAATTACTCACTCCCGGTGGGGAGCATCATGGAATTGGCGATGGAGAAGGGTTGGTGATGACGAAGAACGAAGATCCCCCTCTCCGAAGCCCCAAACGGACTCCAGATATGCGCTCCCGAGGAAGAACAGGGCTTGGCGGCGGCTCCGTCTCGTGGATCACGATAATTCTTTATCCCTTTTTTTTCTCCAAAAATAGGATTTTATAGCGTCGGTTTCAGGGTCTGCGGGGCCACCAGGTGGGGACAACCCACCTGGGCGTGCCTGGTGAGGGGGGCGCACCCTGGTGGATTGTGCCCACCCAGGTGCCCCCCTTGGGTAGGTCTAGGCCCCAGAAATTCTCTTATTTGATATAAAAAATCCTCGCGAAGTTTCGTTCCATTCCGAGAACTTTTATTTCTGCACAAAAACAACACCATGGTAGTTCTTCTGAAAACAGCGTCAGTCCGGGGTTAGTTTCATTCAAATCATGCAAATTAGAGTCCAAAACAAGAGGAAAAGTGTTAGGAAAAGTAGATACGTTGGAGACGTATCACACCTCTAAAAACTTCAAATAAATATCCTTTTTGTGTGCCTGGATTGTTCATAGAGCGACAAGAGGTAGTCAGTATCTTCCATGCTAAGCGGGTTATTCTCATGATGAGTGTTTATTCACTCGTCCTTGCACGAGAGGGGCGGTAATAGGGATTCCAAGTCCCCAAATCAAATTGCAAATAATTAAACAAAACTCCCCTAGGACTGATGTTGGTATGGACGGTACCCATGGATTCGATTAGCCGTGGAGTGTGTTTATTGGTGGAGGGGGAGTAAACCTTTACTTTTATCGCTTGGGAACCACCACTAATGTGTTTAGCATGGAAGATATCGATAACTAATGGTCGCGAAATAAACAAGAAGGGTGCATTTCTCAAAATTTCATTTACCTCTGTTTTAGAAATTGAGCCCTGGCACCGCTGCAATTCCCTACTTCCCTCTGCGAAGGGACTATCTACTTATTTTTATGTTGAGCCATCACCTTCTCAAATAAGCGCCAGATCCTGAGAGCACTATTGTCATCCTCATGCATTGTGTATAGTTAATGTTGGATGCATCATGACTGGATCTTTTCTACCATGAATTACAATGTTTAGTCGCTGCTTGAACTTTGGAGGTGCTCTGCAATTATGTTTTGCGGTCTCATAAAGGGCTAGCGAGATACCACTATTGTCATATTATATCACGATTGTTTTGACAAGATGTTGTCATTTAAGATATTTTATTATTGCTCGCTAGTTGATTATGTCATGATATGAGTTAATATAGTTTTTAAGAGTTATTGTTGACATGGTTGGTCATAATCTTTGCTGAAAATCTGGGTGCTACTTAAGCTTCTTTATGTAAACAAGAGCAAAAGAGTTCGTAAAAGTTTTTCTTTTTCACTTTTAGTTTATCAACTGAGTTGCTTGAGGACAAGCAAAGGTTTAAGCTTGGGGGAGTTGATACGTATCCGTCGTATCTACTTTTCCTAACGCTTTTCCTCTTGTTTTGGAATCTAATTTGCATGATTTGAATGAAACTAACCTGGACTGACGTTGTTTTCAGCAGAACTACCATGGTGTTGTTTTTTGTGCAAAAATAAAAGTTCTCGGATTGGAACGAAACGTTGCCAGGATTTTTTTATAATGAAAGAAAATTACTGGAGCCAAGAACCACCGGAGGGGGGGCCTGGGTGAGCACAACCCACCAGCCCCCCCCCCCCTCAGGCGCGCCCAGGTGGGTTGTGCCCACCTGGTGGCTCCACAAACCCTGAATCCAACTCCATAAATACCTATTTTTCCAGAAAAAAAGGGGGAGGAAGAATTATCTCGTTTCACGATACGGAGCCGCTGCCACCTCCTGTTCTTCATCGGGAGGCCAGATCCAGAGTCCGTTCTGGGCTCCGGAAAGGGGATCTTTGATCTTCGTCATCACCAACCCTCCTTCGTCGCCAATTCCATGATGCTCCCCGCCAGGAGTGAGTAATTCCTTCATAGGCTCTGATACGTCTCCAACGTATCTATAATTTTGATTGTTCCATGCTATTATATTATCCCTCTAGGATGTTTTATATGCATTTATATGCTATTTTATATGATTTTTGGGGCTAACCTATTAACCTAGAGCCCAATGCCAGTTTCTGTTTTTTCCTTGTTTTTGAGTATTGCAGAAAAGGAATACCAAACGGAGTCCAATTGACCTGAGAATTCACGGAGATTGTTTTTGGACCAGAAGAAGCCCACAGAGTACCGGAGATGGACCAGAAGAGTCCCGAGGCCACCATGAGGGTGGGGGCATGCCCTACCCCCTGGGCACGCCCCCCTACCTCGTGGCCACCTTGTGGACCCCCCTGACTTGTTCCCGACGCCAACACCTCTTATATATCCCCAAACTTCCAGAACATAACCTAGATTGGGAGTTCCGCCGCCACAAGCCTCTGTAGCCACCAAAAACCAATCGGACCCTGTTCCGGCACCCTGCTGGAGCAGGGATCCATCACCGGTGGCCATCTTCATCATCTCGGCGCTCTCCATGACGAGGAGGGAGTAGTTCACCCTCGGGGCTGAGGGTATGTACCAGTAGCTATGTGTTTGATCTCTCTCTCTCGTGTTCTTGATTTGGCATGATCTTGATGTATCGCGAGCTTTGCTATTATAGTTGGATCTTATGATGTTTCTCCCCCTCTATCTCCTTCTGATGGATTGAGTTTTCCCTTTGAAGTTATCTGATTGAGTCTTTAAGGATTTGAGAACACTTGATGTATGTCTTGCATGTGCTGATCTGTGGTGACAATGGGATATTCACGTGATCCACTTGATGTATGTTTTGGTGATGAACTTGCGGGTTCAGTGACCTTGTGAACTTATGCATAGGGGTTGGCACACGTTTTCGTCTTGACTCTCCGGTAGAAACTTTGGGGCACTCTTTGAAGTTCTTTGTGTTGGTTGAATAGATGAATCTGAGATTGTGTGATGCATATCGTATAATCATACCCACGGATACTTGAGGTGACATTGGAGTATCTAGGTGACATTAGGGTTTTGGTTGATTTGTGTCTTAAGGTGTTATTCTAGTACGAACTCTAGGATAGATCAAACGAAAAGAATAGCTTTGTGTTATTTTACTACAGACTCTTGAATAGATCGATCAGAAAGGATAACTTTGAGGTGGTTTCGTACCCTACAATAATCTCTTTGTTTGTTCTCCGCTATTAGTGAGTTTGGAGTGACTCTTTGTTGCATGTTGAGGGATAGTTATATGATCCAATTATGTTATTATTGTTGAGAGAACTTGCACTAGTGAAAGTATGAACCCTAGGCCTTGTTTCCTAGCATTGCAATACCGTTTACGCTCACTTTTATCGCTTATTACCTTGCTGTTTTTATAATTTCAGATTACAAAAACCAATATCTACCATCCATATTGCACTTGTATCACCATCTCTTCGCCGAACTAGTGCACCTATACAATTTACCATTGTATTGGGTGTGTTGGGGACACAAGAGACTCTTTGTTATTTGGTTGCAGGGTTGTTTGAGAGAGACCATCTTCAACCTACACCTCCCACGGATTGATAAACCTTAGGTCATCCACTTGAGGGAAATTTGCTACTGTCCTACAAACCTCTGCACTTGGAGGCCCAACAACGTCTACAAGAATAAGGTTGCATAGTAGACATCAGGCTCGCTGGTCGGTGAGGAGTTGGATGAGATTCATCATGTAATCGAGTTAGTTTTCTTAGGGCTTGATCCCTAGTATCCACTATGTTCTTAGATTGATGTTGATATGACTTTACCATGCTTAATGCTTGTCACTTTGGGCCCGGGTGCCATGATTTCAGATCTGGACCGTTTATGCTATCACCATTATATCTATGTTCTAGATCCGATCTTGCAAGTTATATTCACCTATTACGTGTTATGATCCGTAAACCCCGGAGTGACAATATTCGGGATACTTCCGGTGATGACCGTAGTCTGAGGAGTTCATGTATTCACTATGTGTTAATGCTTTGTTCCGGTTCTCTATTAAAAGGAGGCCTTAATATCCCTTAGTTTCCATATGGACCCCGCTGCCACGAGAGGTTAGGACAAAAGATGTCATGCAAGTTCTTTCCATAAGCACATATGACTATTTACGGAATGCATGCCTACATTGTATTTATGAACTGGAGCTAGTGCCGTATCGCCCTAGGTTATGACTGTTATATGATGAATATCATCCAACGAATCCACCGATCCAATGCCTACAAATTTCTCTTATATTGTTCTTGCTAAGTTACTACTGCTATTGTTACGGTTACACTTGCTACAAAATCATTGCTATCACTGTCACCGTTACTATTGTTGTTGCTACTACTATCAAAACTATCATACTACTTTGCTACTGATCACTTTGCTGCAGATAATTAATCTCCAGGTGTGGTTGAATTGACAACTCAACTACTAATACTTGCAAATATTCTTTGGCTCCCCTTGTGTCGAATCAATAAATTTGGGTTGAAAACTCTACCCTCGAAAACTGTTGCGATCCCCTATACTTGTGGGTTATCAAGAGTCGATTCCATTCTATGGAATTATGCAATTATATCAGTTACACAATTCACTTTCTTAGGCGGTCTCTGTTTCAGCTACGCCAGAACTAGCAGACTTCCATCATCTCCCTGCTAGCATTTGATAGCCTTCATGTTGTCAACTTGGGTTAGTGAATGACTACTTGACTAGTGAGCAGTGACCACCTGGATGTCATTTTATCAAAATGGAACATTTTCTTTAGCGCCTAGCCAATAATAGTTCGCCATTCAGACTCAAGTTGGCAAGGAGAGGCATAGAGCTGGACACTAAATGCCCCATATGCTCAAGAATGGAAGAGGATGGAGGCCACTGTTTTTTCAAATGCAATCCAGTCAACCACTTATGGGAATTATTGGAAATGGAGGGTGTCAAGACTTGACCTATTGAGTTGTGTAAGTCCCACTGAAATTATCTCAGTTATGCTGCAAATGAGGATGGATAAATGCATAGGGTTTCTACACTGCTATGGTTGTGATGGCATGAGAGAAATAAAACAAATGTTGGAGAACAAAGAAGGAACATATAAAAAGTGGCCCAACCAATAGAAGTGCATAGCCTGGAGTATCAGGAACATCTAATGAAAATGAAGAAGCATAGACCAGCTCAGAAAGAACAAGACTAGTGGGTGCCTCCTCCTCCACTATTCCTTAAAATAAATATTGATGGTGCTTTCAGCGAAGGCACTCAAAAGGGATGCTGGGAGTTTGTGGTCATAAATGAAGAGGGAGGCGTAGTAGTAGTAGGAGCTGGCAACCTAAGTGCAGTCAAGGATGCTCTGCAAGCGGAGGCCTGTGTGTTCATTAAGGCAATTTGCAGAGTTGTGGAACTAGGCTTGAGGTACATAACCATGGAGACAAACTGCTTAGTGCTTAAATAGGCTACAACGAGCAATGTGTATGATTTGGTGACTCATGGAGTTATCTGTCAAGAAATCAAGCATTTGCTCAATGTGTACTTTAATTCGGTTAATGTAGGCTGGTGCCCAAGGTCTTCTAACAATGTTGCTCAAGTATTAGCATCCCATAGGGCATGTATGGTTAAGGGGGAATCTAGACATTGGTTCTCTCAAATCCTTGTTTTTGTACTCCCAACTGTAACTGAAAGTGCAACTAATCCCCGGGTGGTTTTGGTAATTCATAAGAACATATAGCTCATTGAACTAATATCCTTTCAAGTTAAATATTTCAGAAAGTTTAATGAATGGCATAGCATGGACTAGGAATGTGGACCCCTCAAAATGCTAAGGACACATATTGGCAAAAGCTCAAGACTCTTCATCTTTGTTTTAGTGATCCAAGATCACATTGAGTCCATAGGAAAGCCAATACTATTAAAAGGGGATCATGTGTTGCTTAATGGCTTGCTTGCTCAAAATGCTTAGTGATATTGCTCCAAAGCCCTCAACCACTTTCTCCATCCAAATATGTCAAAACCCTAAACTCCATCTCGGCCCCACCGATTCTTCCTATCCGGCGCCACCGAGTTCATATGACATAGCCACAGCCAGAAACCTTAATAGTTCGGTCACACCGATACGGATCTCGATCTCACCAAGATGGCCTTGCCAACACTCTGTGACTTGTTGCAATTATTTCGGTCTCACCGAAATTGCAATCGGTCTCACCGAGTTGGCTTGACAAAATCTATGTTGCCTTATTGCTTCACTTCGGTCTCACCGAGTTGATGCAATCGGCGCCACCGAGATAAGGTTTGCCCTAAGCCCTAGCACATTGGTCCCACCGAGTTGTTCTAGTCGGTCCCACTGAGATTCCTAACGTTCACATTTTGAACGAATCGGTCAGACCGAGTTCATCTATTCGGTCTCACCGAGTTTGGTCAAATGTGTGTAACGGTTGGATTTTGTGTGGAGGCTATATATACCCCTCCACCCCCATCTCCATATGAGAGAGAGCCATCAGAACGTGCCTACACTTCCACCATACATTTTCTGAGGGAGAACCACCTACTCATGTGTTGAGATCAAGATACACCAATCCTACCACAAGAATCTTGATTTCTAGCCTTCCCCAAGTTGCTTTCCACTCAAATCATCTTTTCACCACATCCAAATCCGTGAGAGAGAGTTGAGTGTTGGGGAGACTATCATTTGAAGCATAAGAGAAAGGAGTTCACCATCAACACACCATTTATTACCTTTTGGAGAGTGGTGTCTCCTAGATTGGTTAGGTGTCGCTTGGGAGCCTCCGTCAAGTTGTGGAGTTGAACCAAGAAGTTTGTAAGGGCAGGGAGATCACCTACTTCATGAAGATCTACCCGAGTGAGGCAAGTCCTTCGTGGGCGATGGCCATGGTGGGATAGACAAGGTTGCTTCTTCGTGGACCCTTTGCGGGTGGAGCTCTCTATGGACTCGCGCAACCGTTACCCTTCGTGGGTTGAAGTCTCCATCAACATGGACGTATAATAGCACCACCAATCGGAACCACACCAAAAATCTATGTGTCTTCATTGCGTTTGCACTCTCCAAACCCTTCCCTTTACCTTCATATGCAATGTTCTACTTTCTGCCGTTATACTCTTAGAATTGCATGTGTAGGTTGATTGCTTGACTTGTGCTAGTTGCTAAAATCTGCCCACAACTAAAAATGGAAAAATGTTAGATTTTTATTTGGTCAAATAGTCTAATCACCCTCCCTCTAGACCTACTTTCGATCCTACAATAACCAACGATCTTGCTGGGCAGACTGGTGTAACAGAATGATCAAGAGGTTGTTCCATATCAAAAAAATGCAGGGCTAACACGGCGGGTTTGGATCAGCAATTACTACATCTCCACCTAATTATAACTCTGCCATTGTGTGCTAGTCAAGTTGAAATGAATGCAAAATTTCTGAAATACCATGGCCTTTTATGTTTGAACAGTGAATATGAACTTCCTGCTGAATGTAAGTTACTTATGGTGTGATCCTTCTATGCCAGGGGAATGCAGTAATATGGATTAGTTCTTGCACAATATATTCAATAAACCTAGATTGATTTATCCACACCGAAGTATCTTTCTTTGGGGTATTCCTGTATAGACAAATGGCTTTAGTTATCTTCATAGTAGAAGCACCAAAACTGGATGGACATACGGTTCCTCTTTTTGCGTGACATGTCTTTAGAGATTTTATTTAGGGATTTTATCATTTATGCCACTAGTTGTGTCCCACTACTCAGTTTTGCCATTAGAAATTACAACTGCTCAAAAATGTCATCGTTCCGTGAGATGCTTGCTAAAAAATGTCATTAGATATCTAAAAAAGTCGTCGTTCCATTAGATGTTTGCTAAAAAATGCCATTAGACATCATTATTGTCAGGTCAAACCCGTTGACCATCTTATATGACAAAAATACCCCTAGACTCATATGTCAGCTCTCTCTTTATCACAATTGTAAGTGTGGGCTCCACTTGTCAAGAGTAAGCAAGCGAATAATTTTAGAGGAAAATAAGAGTGTTGTTGGTTAAATGGGATGCACACTTTATTGTGGTAGATAGAGGGAGAGCTGACATGTTGGTCCATATGTATTTTGGTCATTACAACATGGCAAATGAGATTTGAGATCACACTAATGGTGTACAGTGACACTTTTGAGCATGTGCCTAATGAAGCGATGACATTTTTCAGCAGTTGAAATTTCTAGTGGCAAACCGAGTAGTGTGACATAACAAGTGACATAAATGACAAAAACCTTTTTATTTATTCAAAAACATTTACTTTCATGAACATAGTGAATTTGGTTATACTCCCTCCTGTCCTTTTTAGTTCGCATATAATATTTGTCTGAAGTCAAACCTCGTAAAGTTTGACCAACTTTATAGAAAAAATACGAACATTCACAATGTGAAATCGTTATCATTAGATGTGTCGTGACTCAAATTTTCATATTGTATAACTTTCGCATTGTAGATGTTGATATTCTTTCATATAAATATGGTCAAACTTTACAAAGTTTGACTTCAGACAATTTTTATATGCAGAGTAAAAATGACAGGAGGGAGTACTACTTTAATGTGCAGTGTTAATGCAGTCCGGATTTTTTTCACCTTCAAAATCTTTTACTACTTTGGTATGTCCTTTGTTCTTGAATAAAAATTGTCAGATGCATTGCCTAGAATCTAGTTTTGTGATTTGAGAAACTATAAATAGTCTGATTTCTGTGCACTCGTGGAAGCATACATTTCCCAATCAATCAGAGGTCGTATGGCAAAAAACTAACACTAATCTAACTGGCCCAGGAAGGCAGGAACAAAACAGCTGCTAATCTTGGTCGCGTCAAATCCCTGGTAGTAGTATTAACCATCCAACGAATCTGCATTTCGTTTCTCCAGTCATATCATAGAGGAAAACAAGTGTCTTTCTATCCCGTTCCTTCTCTCGGGTTCATCTTTCTTGGGTGGGGGAGACATGGAGAAGCGAGCGGAGAGGGTGAAAGAGAAGGGAGAGATTCGGGGGGAGTGCAGACAACGCCGACGGGGCAGAGTGAGCCGGTGATCATCTCTGGGGGTGACCTCTCTGTTCTGCCTCCTACGCCGGACAATGAGGGGAGGTGCGTGCCGAGGCGCCCCCGGGGTGATGGTTCTCCGCTGATCATTGACTTGGAGGCTGCACGGAGGGCTGTCAGCGGATCCCTGGTGGTGGGGCGTTTCCTATCGCCCTTCCAAGTAAAATCCGCGAATCCTCGTGGATGAACTCCGTGCTTGTTCGGCATGGAAGTTGCAAGGTGCGGTTACTATCCAATTCTACAGAGGCCATCAGTTTCCCGATTTAGCTGTTAACGTCCACAACAATTTTGGCAACATATCGAATTTGCTGGCAGATTCTAGAAAAGTTAGTAGGGAGGGATTTTTATCTGTCAAAGGAGGAGGGGTGCTTTCCAGCGTGAGTTCTTTTGTTTTGGAAGTGATTTCTTTTGTTTGGGATAGGAGAGATTTTGTTTTCTGGAGTGCCGTTAGTAGAGGAAAGAAGAATCAGTGGGCTGAGGGATCCGACAGAATTAGGGGAATAGGAGTAATCAACGCGTTTTCATTTTGGAAACTGCCTTTTCATGACCATTTATTTGCTGGTTATTATGTCAGTTTCTTCCCAATCTTTACCCTGGATGGGTTAAAAGGGGCCTATATCAACAAGAGCTATATCAGCTCCAGGGAACTGCATTTCCTTTCTCCAGCTCATATCATAGAGGAAAACAAGTGTCTTTCTATCCCGTTCCTTCTCTCAGGTTCATCTTTCTTGGGTGGGGGAGACATGGAGAAGCAAGCGGAGATGGTGAAAGAGAAGGGAGAGATTTGGGGGGAGTGCAGGCAGCGCCGACGGGGCAGAGTGAGCCGGTGATCATCTCTGGGGGTGACCTCTCTGTTCTGCCTCCTACGTCAGACAATGAGGGGAGGTGCGTGCCGAGGCGCCCCCGGGGTGATGGTTCTCCGCTGATCATTGACTTGGAGGCTGCACGGAGGGCTGTCAGCGGATCCCTGGTGGTGGGGCGTTTCCTATCGCCCTTCCAAGTAGATCCGCGAATCCTCGTGGATGAACTCCGTGCTTGTTCGGCATGGAAGTTGCAAGGTGCGGTTACTATCCAAGAAGTGGCCAGCGAGGACGGTCGTTTCATCCTCAACTTCACCTCTGAGGAGGACAAGCGTTTCGTGCTCAAGGCCCAGCCATGGCACTACAAGCGCGACGACATTATCTTCGCTGAGTTTGATGGCATGGGTGACCTGGCGAAAGTTGACCTCGGAGTCATGGCCATATGGGCACAGGTTCGTGACCTCCCTTTTGAATTGAAAACTGAGAGTATTGGTCGGTCTCTAGGGGGCCAAATTGGGGAGGTGATTGTTGTATCTCGTCGGGATCACATGATAGTAGAAAAGTACCTGCGTGTACGTGTTAAAATTCCACTACATGAGCCTCTCAAAAGTAAAGTAGAATTCACGCCCTTAGGTAGTAAAGAGAGTATTCAGTATGATGTAAGATATGAAAAACTACCATCGTATTGTGAGTGTTGTGGGCTTGTAGGACACATGTCTGAGAGGTTCTGTGGGATCCCTAAGGATAGGAGAGTAGCATCTGTTCCAAAAAAACCTTAGTGTGGATGCTTACTGGAAGGGTCAAACGTCAAGTAAGAGAGCTCTTATGTTCGGTGGCTCAAACAACAATACCATATCTAGAGCCACGGAGGGAATGGTGGTCAAGGTGACCAAAGCTGTGAGTGATCTCACGGTGATGGACAAGGGTGCTGCGACGCCCACGACGACGGCCAAGGTAGGCCACTCGCTCGGCCAGGAGGGCCGGGCCCTTGTCGCCCCCAGGGGGCCTCCCTTGGTGCTGTGCCGGGTCAGGAGGACCTGGCGACTTTCCCTCTCGACCAGGCCAACCTTGGCATGGAGCTGGCGGTAAAGGGGGTCTCCCATTCAGGCGCGCCGCCGCTCGGTCAGGAGGGCCGGGCTACTGTGGCGCCCCTGAACACCCCTGCTGGGGCTGAGCTTGGTCAGGTGGACCGAGCTGTTGCTCAAACCACCACTGCCAGGCTTGGCCAGGAGGGTCTTGGCCTGGTTGCGGGGGGTGTTTCCCTCCCGTATGTACTGCCTGGCCAGGAGGGCCAGGTACAAGTACGTTTGGGTGGACCTGGAGCACCAAACGTGATCCCTGAAGCTGCTGCTTCTTGGCAGATCCCAGCCGGCCAGAAGGGCCAGGCGACCCAGCTGCTGGGTGCAGTTGATTGTGCCTCTTCTGCTGCTTTTCCTGGCCCAGTTTACTCCGAACAGCTCCTGTTCAAACCGGGTGTGCTGGAGGCACTCTCAGGAGCTGTTGCTGCAAGGCTGGCCACTACAGATACAAACAATAGTACTGCTTTCATGTTTAATGCTAAAAAGATACCCACGCAGGTTAAGCCAAAGGGGAGGGGGAGGAAAGAAAGGAAGGAGAGAGGATATGAGAGGTCAAACGAAGCTCGCAAAAATATCATAGGTAAAAAAGGAAGAATCTTGTTGATGCGCCTCCGGCTGGTAGTGAAGTAGATTTTTCTTTTGAAAAAATGATGGATAGCTATGAGTGTATTTTGTACGGAGATATAAGTGTCTCTTCCAAGAGAATTTGTACGGGTAGAGTGGAAGCAGTGAGGGATGGGAATGGGGGTGACACATGTAGCGAGAGAAGTAGAGGAGAAAGAAGAAGCTTACGTGCAGAAGAGGAGAGAATCTGTTGGAGATGATGGCGCATCGGCGGCCTCCGATAAGGAGGTCCGCCGGGCCAAATGAAAATCATAGGATGGAACTGTCGTGGTATGCTCTCCCCCACGGCAGTTCGCGAGCTCTTGGACCTTCAAGGGCGTGTCGAGGCGGAGTTGATTCTCCTTTCTGAGTCTCATTTGAATAAATGTAAAGCCGATGAGCTTCGTCGTGTTCTAAATTTTGATGCTATGTTTGTAGTGGAAAGTGATGGTCGGGCCGGTGGCCTTGTTTTGTTTTATCAAAAGATGAATACAGTCATTTTAAACTATGAGTCAGCTCATTTTATTGATGTTCTATTTATGAATGAAAATGTTGTACAGTGGCATTTTACAGGTTTTTATGGTTATCCGAATTGGAATGAGCGTAATCTTTCTTGGGATGATATCCGCAATCTGCATGATAAGGGTGATCACCCCTGGATAATGTTGGGAGACTTCAATGAAATATTATTGTCTTCAGAAAAAGAGGGAGGGAATGTGAGGCCTAATGCAATGATGAGAGACTTTTGTAATTGCTTAGGAGAATGCGGTCTAGAAGATATGGGCTATATTGGTGATTGCTTCACTTGGAGAAGAGGTGAGATTAGGGAGAGACTTGATCGTGGGGTTTGTAATGTGGAGTGGGCGAACAAATTCCCACGGGCTAAAACGAAGAACATGTCCATTTTGATCACCGACCCCTTGTCTTGGATACAGAATATTATGATTGTAACATGTTTAATCAATCTGGAGGACGAGTAAAACAGTTTGAAGCTCGTTGGCTCAAAGAAGAGACATTCCTAAAAATAGTACGTACATCATGGGAAAAAGCGAAGATGTTAGGCATTGGACCGTCTCTCGCTGAACGTACCAGGGCGGTGCACGCGGATTTGCATACCTGAGATCGTGATATACTAAGGGGGGCGAAAAATAGAATTAAAAGACTAAAAAAATCTAGAAAAATTGCGAAGGGCCCTATGAATGCGGAAACTCAAGCGCGACAAAAGGAGACCCTAGTCCTTATTAAAAATCTTTTGGAACAAGAAGAGATATACTAGCTACAACGGGGTCGTGCAAACGGGCTATTACATGGTGATCGTAATACTTCTTTTTTCATAATGTGGCAACGGCGAGAAAGAAGAGAAACCAGATCAAAAAAATTAATTGATGAGAATGGTGTCTGGGTACAAGACACGTAGATGAAAAATCACATTTTGGGGGTATTTTTCAAACCTTTTTCAAATCAGAAGTGGTTCAACCGAATCCGGAGGTTATATCCCTTGTCAAAAGGAAAGTGACTGATGAAATGAATAAGGCCCTTCTAGCCTCTTATACAGAAGATGATGTACGAAAGGCCCACTTTGATATTGGAGATTTAAAAGCGCCTAGGCCGGATGGTCTGCACGCCATTTTTTATAAAAGATTTTGGCCTATATTTGGGGATGACATGACAAAAGAGGTACTCCAGGCGGTAAACACTTGCTCGATACCTGAGGGCTGCAATGATACTGCAATAGTAATGATCCCAAAGGTTAATCCCTAGACAAGGTAACTCAATTTAGACCTATAAGTCTATGCAATGTGGTATATAAAGTGATCTCAAAAATGATTGCGGCGCGCTTGAAGATAATCTTTTCAGAAATCATTAGCATTAGCATGACCCAGAGTGCATTTGTGCCCGGACGTATGATTACTGATAATATTCTAGTGGCATATGAATGCTTCCATACAATTTAGAGAAAAAAGAATGGTAAAGAGGGCCAATGCATAATCAAATTGGACATGCACAAAGCGTATGACAGGGTAGAGTGGTCTTTTCTGAAGGAAATTATGCTTAAACTGGGTTTCAAGAAAACTGGGTAAATCTTATGCAATGTGTATCCTCTGTGGAATACCGTGTTCGTTTTAATACGGAAGAAGCTGAGAGTTTTAAACCCATTAGAGGATTGAGGCAAGGAGATCCTCTATCTCCATACTTATCTTCCATTCTTAAGAAGTTGATCCCCATTACTATCAATTCTCTTAACATGCACAATGTCCGCATCGTCTTCATGCCACGTCAGCATCACATGGCTCTAATTCTTAACATGTATGATGCCATGTCATTCTGTCATTACCAACGTACAGAACTTATTAGGCTAGCGGGCCATGAAGCGTCCTCCGTTTCTACAGGCCGAACAATAGGTTTTTTTTCCTGCATCAGAGAATAAGAACAACCGTTTTTTCCCTCGGTCTCCCTTCTATACGTGTGCCGTTTGAGGTAAAGAAATCCACTAGCTGGATAACTGAAGGAAGAGGGTGCTTGAAATCAGGAACATGCAATCGTGCTTGTATGCACGACCCAAAGTAAATATCATGCTCTGCTGCAGTTAATTAAGGAAGATAAATAACCGAGGCGTTAGGATGTGGAGCATAAAAGGTAGTAGGTCCGAACTCCAGAGTTATGGATCTCCATGGTTGTTGTCTTTTCCCCTTCAACATTCACAGCCAGAGTTTAAATTGGAGCTCTCAAGCGACGCACACGCACCGGATATAAATGCAGAGTCCCGGGGGAAGAGACATCGCCGAGCAGCACCAGGAACAGCGTCATCGCGCGTCGATCGCCCATGCCGCCACCGAGCTCTCCACGTTCTTCGTCATGCTGTCGAACGTTGCCCACAGGACCATACTACCTTGCGACCGCACTAACTGCTCGCGGCGCCAAGGCAAGATGATCGTCGAGGGAGACGTCGATCCTTTGCTTCTTGGTCTGCTCATCGTCATCAGCCCATTGCAGATCATCGCCGCGAGAGATGGCGGTCCCTTGCTGCTTGCTTCGCGCGTCGACGACCGCTGTCTCAACACCGCCGCAGATCATCGTGACGGAAGCCGGCGAGCGGCGATCCCTTGCTGCTTGCTCCGCACGTCGTCATCGGCGGTCTCACAGCCGCGGATCATCGTCGCGAGAGACGGAGATCCATTACTGATTACTTCACGCGTTGTTGTTGGCTGTCTCACCGGCGCCGCCCATCATCGCCACGGGAGCCGATCATCTCTTGCTGCTTGGTCCGCACGTCGTTGGCTGCCGTCTCACCGCAATGCGATCTCAAGGTCGTGTACGTCGCCCACTGCCTGACCGAGGCGGGCTCCCATGTTGTGCGAGGTAGTCTTTTATTAACCATGCAAGTAGCACTTTGATTCTTTCAGATCTTATATGATACAGAAAATACACACAGATTATGCTACCTGTGTTTTACATCTTGCAGATTATGTTCATTCTTCCCTCGACAAGTTATGCAATGCTCTGAAGAGGGTGATTATTTTACCAATCCTAAACAATTAGGCAGCGTTCGATGATTCAATTTGGTAATTTTGCACACTTCACTTTAATGACGGGTGCACACCTACTATTCATGTATCATAATGTTGCAGAGGTCGGATTATTCCCCTTTAAAAAAACACCTACGGTCCTTGCAAATGTATATGAGAAATCATACAGTACATGTTGATTGATAGAATTCTAATCTCCAACGTAAAATTCTTGCTTAGACCATATCCACAACCCCCTTAACAATCACCACCTATTGTAAGTGAAAAACATTCTCATATTTCTAGGTGTTTTGAGGCATACAAAAGTACAAATATATCATTCAGACTTTTTCTGTAAACTTCCAATGTGAGTCATATGTTGACCTCTTGACCTTACCTTAGTTTAGATCGTCAGTTTTCTAGAATGTACTGTTTTGGCACTTCAGTTTGGATCCTAACCTTTCTTTGAAAATTTATGAAAAAAATCTCGCAGCAACGCGCGGGGCATCATCTAGTTCTTATTATGTACGGAGGGACTGACTGCCCTTTTAGCAAAAGCGGAGGAGAATGAAAATATTTCTCGAATAAAGGTCGGTAGAGACGCACCGTCGGTTTCGAACCTTCTCTTTGCAGATGATTCTCTGATCCTTATGAAAGCAAATGTTATGAATGCGGAGGCTTTGAAATCAGTTTTGGATCTATATTGTGCCTCCTCGGGGCAAATGGTTAGTGTTGAAAAGTCCAGTATTTTCTTTAGTCCCAATACAAATGTGGAAGATAAAGCGCAAATTTGTACAATTCTGAATATTATGACTGAAGCACTTAATGATAAATATTTGGGTTTACCTGCTAATGTGGGTATGGACAAAAGTGATTGTTTCCAATTCCTGATCGATCGAATCATCATGAAAATAAGTGGATGGAAAGAAAAATTGTTATCTGCTGGAGGAAAGGAAATATTGCTCAAATCTGTTGTACAAGCTATCCCAGCTTACGCCATGTCCGTCTTTAAAAGTCCTAAAAAAATTGTAAATAAATTATTGACGCGATGTCGCAATTTTGGTGGGGTGACGAGGACAACAAGAAGAGAATGCATTGAATGGCATGGTGGAAAATGTGTGTACCAAAAAATCAAGGAGGTATGGGTTTTAGAGATATACATTGTTTCAACTTGGCTTTGTTAGCTAAACAGGCATGGCGCCTGATTGATAATCCCGAGTCCTTATGTGCATCGATTTTGAGGGCTAAATATTTCCCGGAAGGGGATTTAATGAATGCAAAACGAAGAAAGGGCTCCTCTTTTACTTGGCAAAGTATTATGGCGGGAGTAAACTCGCTTAAAAATGGTTATATCTGGCGGGTTGAAATGGACAAAATATTGATATTTGGAGAGATGCATGGATCCCGAACTGTGTGAATAGGAGGGTCATTACTCCGAGAAGGGGGCACCTTCTGTCAAGGGTTTCTGATCTCGATCCAGTCACGAATTCTTGGGATGAAGATTTGGTGAATCAAACGTTGTGGCCAATTGGTACTCAAAGGGTGCTCGCAATTCCCCACTCGATGCATAATATGTCGAATTTCATTGCTTGGAGTTATATAAAAAATGGTGTTTTCACTGTATGGTCAGCTTATTTGGAGGAATGGAACAAGCAACATAGAACAAAATTGCAACATGATGATGGTATGGGATGAATCAAGGCTAATCCTATTTGGGGTAAGGTTTGGAAATTATCTTGTCCGGCAAAGGTTAAAATTTTCATCTGGCGTACCTTGCATGGAACCCTCCCATGCCGTGTTACGCTTGCGAATAGGCACATGAAAGCATCGCCCAATTGCCCATCACGCTCAAAGGAGGCAGAAGATACAAAACACGTTTTATTCATGTGTCAAAAGGCAAAAGAGATATGGGGCAAGTTAGGATTACATGAGGTGATCAATAAAGCTTGTGCTACTGATCATGCGGGAGAGGCGGGTTTGGAATTCTTACTACTTGTGCCAGAACAAGAATTAGCGATAATGGGTTCTCCAAAAGCACGTGAACTGATCGCTGTTACAGCCTGGTACTTATGGTGGGATAGACGCAAACTGGTTCATGAAGGAAAGTTTCAAGATGCAAACCAAATTTTCATGGGTCCCCGGGCTATAATGGCTAACTATGTTAATGCACACTCCCCTAAGGCAACTACTAAATCAGGAGGATGGACAAGACCTCCTATGGGTTTTGTTAAGCTTAATGTTGATGTCTCTTATGACCATGATTTACTTAGGGGCACAGCTGGAGCTGTTCTCAGAGATGATAATGGAAGATTCATTGTTGGTGGAAACTGGAGGATTGAGTGGTGTGCTGATGTATTAACAACAGAAGCTTTGGCTCTTAGAGTTGACATATTCCTTGCACAAAAGGCGGGTTGCAATCGTCTTGTCTTAATTCTGACAATCTGAAGGTGATTGAAACAATGGAAAATGGAGGACATTCGGCGGGGCGGCGGCGGCAATGTTCGATGATTGCTATTTCATAGCTTGTGATTTTCCGCTTGTTAGATTTAAACATTGTAATAGGGAAGCAAATAAGGTGGCTCATGAAATTGTTAGGCTAGCGAAATTTTCAGTTACTACTTGACTGGTTTGAGGAGCCTGTGAGGGACATTGTACATTTACTTATTGACGAGGTAACAATTATTTCTAATAAATAAAGTACATGTTTATTTCAAAAAAATAAAAACCAGCCAACGGATCAGATGCACGCACAGGCTTCACCGAACGGATCACAGGAGGACATCGAACGGCTGCCGTTGCACCATCAGCAAACCGTCCACTCCGGAGCACAGCTCGCCAGTCGCCGCCACTACGCCTCCGTCCCCCGATCAGCCATGGCGGGCGAAACCCTCGCGGCCTCCCCCGCCTCGTCACCAAAACCCTAAACCCTATCCCACCGCCGAACCCCGCCACCGTAGTCCACACGTCCGGCGCGGCGGCCATGGGGCCTCGTCGAGACGGCGTCCGCTTCATCTCCTCCGGCGTCAAGCTCCCGCGCGCCTCCCCGGCCCCTGCCCCGGCGCATGCCCTGCTCTCCGCCGCGCTCCCCCCGTTCGCGCACATCGGCCGGGCCATCGACGCCGCGGCCCGCCGCGTCGCCGCGTCGTTCCCCCGCGTCCCAGCCGCGCGGGCCGAGAGTCCGACCGCGCCCTTGCCGCGGAGGCACGGGAAGGACGGCGGCGGGGCCGGGGGCGAGGAGCGGGTTCTAATCAGCGAGGTGGCGGTGCGCGGAAAGGACGGGGAGCCCCTGGAGAGGCCCGAGCTGGAGGAGGCGGCCGCCGGGGCCCTGCGAGCGTGCCGCCCCAACGCGGCGCTTACGGTGAGGGAGGTGCAGGAGGATGTGCACCGCGTGGTGGAGAGCGGCCTCTTCCGCTCCTGCATGCCCGTTGCTGTCGACACCCGCGACGGCATTCGCCTCGTCTTTGAGGTCAGGATTTTGCCTGTTCCCCAATCCCTTTCCCATGGCTTATTTTTGGAGTTGAAGGTTGCGAAATTTGGGATGTTCTGTTGTTTAGGTGGAGCCGAACCAGGACTTCCACGGGCTGGTCTGTGAGGGTGCCAACATGCTGCCTTCCAAGTTCCTAGATGACTCATTTCGCGACCGCCATGGTACTTGTTCTCATGTTTAAGAGTCTGTTACGTTAGATATGATTATTCATTTGTGTAACTAAGTGTATTGATTTACTTTGCACAATGCTACATGAACCAACACTGCATGTTAGCTTTAGGCCATTTAAGTATGTAAATTTGTCTGGCACAGAGATATCTAGAATGCATAAGAGAATTACCCCTACCATGCCTATTTTATCTGATGTAACACTGGTCTAAAATGAGGCCTGCATTGAAAAATTATCACCGTTTTGCTCCTATTATGATGCCAATAGATTGTGGTGCAGCATAATTATGCGACAGTTACAATGCAAAAGCGACATGGCAAATAAAGCACGCCTTTTATGTGGACTCACATGGTTCTTGTTGTTGGTTTAGTTTTAATCTTAAAGCCTGTTTTTCTACACTGCATAGGAATCTATGGTAAAATAGGTCCATCTACAGTGACATAATCTCTCAGTATCCTTTCTTTATAGAGAAATGATGTAAAACTACTGAATTAGGAACTGAGTGGGCCTCAGTTTGGTGGGAGAGTGTACAATTCTACAGCCTTGGTTCAAGTCCTCTCCATTTTAGTGTGGGGCGTATATCTCTTCTTTAACAGAACATGTAGTTCCTCCTGCGTGTTTCTTCAATATTATTTCTCTAAAAGAAAGAGAAAGGATTTTTTAATATTAGTCTATTATTATTAGCTTCTAAGATTTGTTCTTGAGACCTATGATTGGTGTTGCATTATGCAGGGAAAATAATCAACATAAGACATTTAGATCAAGTGATTAAGTCCATTAACGGATGGTATCAGGAGCGCGGTCTTACTGGCATGGTAGGTGGGGAAAGCAATTAATATATATTCATATTCTACCATTGTGCATAATTTTTTGTTTTCTTCTATTTGGTGATGTATTGCAATTTGTTTGAGAACATTGCTGAACAATAGGCATCTGCTGCACTTGTCTTAAGGAACAAGTGTATATGCTTTATATATTCTTGGCCTTCTAGTTCCACAGGACTTGAGTTGTCAATTTCTGTTTTTGTAATGCACTTGCCATCATTTACATCTCACCTGTCACCAGTTCCAAATTGGTAGGGCATACAACATCGTTCTGTTTTACCTGTTGTTTGTTACTTCCTTTTTTTTTTTAACCGGGCATAACCCCTTTCCTTTAACTGAATAACGGAAATACATAGTCCCAGAGCAGAAACTAGAAGGAAGCGGGAAAGGGGAAAGCGAGTTCAACGCATCGCCGGGAAACCCACCACAGGAACTCTCCTACGGGACACCTGCTATGGGGCGAAAACCCGGCGACACCTATATCTCACAAGGACCAACAACTCCAGCATCAAACTTTGCAAAATACAAGACCCCCACAGGTCACACACTCGCGCAGGAGTAAAACAAAACAGCACATCCTCCTGGACAAGTAGCCGGAGACGGAGAGATGCATGAAGCTGAAGCCGATCTTCAGGTCGTTGCCGAATCCTCCGTCGCAGCAGCGCAGATCATCATCATGTTGCTTGTGCTGCTCCTCAACATCTGCGCCCCCCGCTCCATTGCCTCACAGTCCGGTCCTTTCAAGAGACCTGCCCAATAGGTGATGAAGACACATGCGGAGAAAACGATCTCAAAAGGGGTTTTAGGCAGTTTAAACTCAAAGGTGGCCCTGTTGCGGCTGTTCCATATAGCCCAGCAAACAGCAGCTAGCCCAAAAGTATAGAACTTAGCACCATCAGGAAGATATATATAGCACCATGAATAATATTGCCATAAGTTGTTGGGACATAGGCCGGTGCCCAGGACCGCCCCCACCGAGCGCCAGATAATTCTTGAAACTGGGCAAAGGAAAAAGAGGTGCTGGGAAGTCTCCCGTTCAGCACAAAATGAACATTTAGCATTGCCAGGCCACTTTCGACGCTTCATAACATCTCTAGTCAAAATAGCATCCTGGAACAACTGCCATAGAAAGATTTTGATTTTAGGGGGACTTTGGATTTCCATATCCACTGGAAATCGCACCCTGCTAGATTGCTTTCAAGCATCTTGTACATGGATTTCGTAGTAAATCGACGGTTAGGTCCAGGAGCCCAGCCAACCTGGTCAGGCTCTGCTGAGGAGGGAATATTCAGCACAGCCGCACGCATAGCATTCCACATATCATCAAGAGGGGGGTTTAGTCTCCTGCGAAACATATCACCTACCCCCACCCCCCTCAACTTATCAACCGTGATCTCAGGCATAGTACATATGCTAAATAATTGAGGGTATTGGATGCACATAGGGGGCAGCCCATTCAAGGAGTCCTCCCAGACTCTAGCCACATTCCCAGACTTGATGTGGATTATCCTGCCACGCATGTAATATTCTTTCACTTTCATAATGTCTTTCCAAATAGGAGAGTCATTAAATTTACTCTTCACCGTGGCGACCGTGTCCCTTTTCAGATATTTGGCTTTAACAATATCTTGCCAAAGCCCCTCTTGGGTATCGAGTTTCCACCACCATTTAACAAGGAGGTTGATATTTTGTTTACGCAAGCCTTTCACCCCCAGGCCATCTTTGTCCTTAGAGCGGCGAACTCTACTCCAACGAACCAAGTGATATCTCTTGCGCCCCCCCATACTTTGCCAGAAAAAACGACGTCTGCGTTTGTCCAGTTTCTCAATGAAAGTTTTAGGGAGAAGAAACATTGCCATATAATAATACACTATGCTAGAAAGGGAGGAATTCAATAAGGTGAGTCTTCCACCCGAGGAAGCAGCGTTACCTATCCAGGACTCACAGCATTTGCCAAATTTTTCATCAACAAAGATCCACTCAAGGCATCTAAGAGAGGAAAAACTGACTGGTACCCCAAGGTATCGCATAGGAAAATGCCCTATTTGGCAATTAAAGAGCTCCGCATAGTAATCTAGGATGCTGTTGTCACCTCCCACACACAAGATTTCACTCTTAAGATAATTGATTTTAAGGCCCGACATGAGCTCAAACATATATAGGAGCAGTTTGAGGTTCACTGCAGCAGAGGTGTCATGCTCAAAACATATCACCGTATCATCCGCATATTGCAACACAGCTACACCACCCTCAATCAGATCAGGGGCTAGACCAGTAATCAACTTTTCTTTTTGAGCATTAAAGATCATTTTCCAAAGGCACTCAACGGCAAGGTTAAACAAGAAAGGTGAGTGGGGGTCACCTTGACGAACCCCTTTGTGGCTCATAAAATATGGCCCGGTCTCATTATTCAGCTTGATGCTAACCGTGCCATTGTTCAGGATTTTGTTAATCCACTCACACCACTTATCATTAAAGCCCCTCATCCTATGACACTCCAACAAGAAGTCCCAATTAATTTTGTCGCAGGCTTTTCCAAAGTCTAGTTTCAAAACCACCCCAACCTTTTTCTTAACATGAGTATGGTGCAGCACCTCATGCAAAGACAAAATTCCATCCATAATATTTCTGTTTTTTATAAAAGCATTCTGGTGACGGCTGATCAATTTATCCGCGTAGATAGCTACACGGTTATCCAGCACCTTTGTAATCAGTTTATAGGGACAACGGAGAAGGCATATAGGACGGAATTGTTGGATCTTTTTGGCCCCCACCATCTTAGGAATCAGGGTGATCACACCATAGTTCAGACGGGCTACATCCAGTTTTCCCGCATGGAAAGCCTCAAAGATACGCATGATATCCAGCTTCACAAAGTCCCAGCAAGATTTATAAAACTCTGCTGGAATGTTATCAGGACCAGGAGCCCTATTACTCTCCATACCGAACAAGGCTACCTTGACCTCTTCCTCAGAGAAAGGACGGGTCAGAAACTCATTATCTTCATTATTAAGTTTCTCATGATCTCCCCAGGTGTCAGGGGAAAGGTGAAAAAGGTTGCCTGGAGCTGCCCCAAACAGCTCTTTATGATAGGCGGTAGCGTGATTAAGAAGGTTTTTGGTGCCCTCAATCACATTTTCACCGTTGGTAAAGGATTGAATAGTCTTCTTATGTTTTCTGCCATTAGCAATACGATGATAATATGCAGTATTTTGATCACCCTTCAGAAGCCACCTCTCCCTAGATTGTTGAAGTCTAAAGAGTTCTTCATTGGTGAGGATCACATTGAGCTCAGCCAAAAGGGAGGCCCTACGGCAGCACATCTCTGCATCAATAGTACCTTCTTCCTCTATCTTTTCGATCTCCTCAAGTTCTTTACGAATTTCCTTCTTCCTTTTTCTCTCGTGGCCAAAGATATGAGACCCCCATCCTTTAAAATATCTCTTGAATCTTTTCAGTTTGATATTAAGGATGTATATGGGGTCGTTCGAATTAACAGGCTGCTCCCAAATTTCTCTGGCTCTAGGCAAGAAAAGCTCATTGCTCAGCCGTCACCAGGATGGAATTCTTTTTTCTTAGGGGATTCGGGTCTATCAGCTTTCAGGGAAAGCAAAAGGGGGTTATGGTCAGAAATGTCTCTTACAAGTTTTCGAACCGACACCAAGGGGAATAAATCCTCCCAAGCATAACTCATAAGCACCCTATCCAACTTTTCAAGAGTAGGATGTGCTTGATGGTTTGACCAGGTATACTTACCACCGGTCAGATGGATCTCTCTAAGGTTAAAAGCATTGATCACAGAGTTGAACTTATCAACATATGGATTACGTCTCATATCTTTGTTCTTATCATCTCCCCCTCTCAGGATATTGAAGTCACCACCTATAACATAGGGGATGTCAATATGGGAGCAGAAGGAAGCCATTTCGACAAGGAAATCCTCTTGAGCCGCTCCATATACTACCAAAAGGGCCCAGACTACATCTTTTTCAACATCATGCACAGTGGCTTGTAAGATGAACTTACCCACTTTCCAGGAAACAACCTCAAATTTCTCTTTTTTTATCCCACAAAGGATACCACCAGACTTACCTATCGAGGGGACCCAACGCCAAGTGAAGAGATCATAGGGGTCAACTTTTCTAAAATAACTATTATGAAAATTCTTTTTCATAGTTTCTTGTAACGCCAAGAAATCAAGGGAGTAGTCCTTAATGAGATCGGAGAGGCAGGTGGACATCCCTTTTTTCCCTGCCCCCCTACAATTCCAAAATACACCACTCATTTAATAACCGTAGTGTTTTCCTCCCCCTGGTAACCTTGTTAGGAGGCTGAACAAGGTTACCTATTTTATTCAAGGACGCATCCTTATTCTTTTGACTCCTAGTGATAGGTCTATTGACATTCACCGTAGGTTTCCTCGTTCTTTTCTTCCTGGATTCACCAGAGTATATTCATTAGTATCAGACTCAGGATCGCGCTCATCCCCCCATTCCATATTCAACGGAGTCTTATCCCCCTTGGCATTAATTAAGAAAAGGTTGCTGCTCTTGTTATCATCCTGAACATAATTGTCACGCTATGCTTTTGATTCTACATGTTCTTAATTGTAACAAACTAGAAACGTGATGCGAGAAAAAAATTGAATGTGTGGGAGTTGCTAACATGTTAGTTGTGTCTAGCAAACATTTAGGTGCCTACCATTTTTTGGTAAAAAGTAATATTATTTACAATTTTAGCTAGTAAAATAATATTTTATTGCTACATAATGGTAAATCAATGAAGGCACTTGATTTTATTTCAGGTTTCGTATGCTGAAATCCTTTCTGGAGGAATTCTAAGGCTGCAAGTTTCTGAAGCTGAGGTTAATAATATCAATATTCGCTTTCTAGATAGAAGAACGTGAGAATCATAGCTTGACTTAGTGAGATCCTCTTTGCTGATTAGTGTTTTATGGCCATGTATTACTCTGATCATTTGTATCTTCTTTCTCTTTCCATCTCTCTATCTTTAGTGGTGAACCAACTATCGGGAAAACAAAACCAGAGACCATACTTCAGCAGCTTACCACCAAGAAGGGTCAGGTCAGAGCATTTTAGAAGTTACTTGCTCTATTTGTATTTTAATCTACTTTGGACGTATTATTGATGATATCCATGAATGTTTATTTTGATTATGTCCTCGTTGCACAATTTTAAATGGCATGATTTTATGAACATTTCTCATTTCACACTTGGGTATAGGTATATGGTGATGTACGTTTAAGTATTTTTAGTGTGGTGTGGAAGTTGCTATGCAAATACCATGACCAAAACTACAAGTACTATTGTTAAAAGGATGTCAACAATATACCAAATGTGGTTGGAATCGGATCATGCTTGTATAGTTTTTATGTATGTAGGCTTGGTTTGATGTCAATTTGAAACTGCTGTCCTCTAGCCTTGATGCTGTAATGGACATCTTACCTATCTTATTAATGATGAAAATAGGCATACAATAGAGCACAGGTGAAAAGAGATGTTGAAACAATACTCACTATGGGAATTATGGAGGATGTCACAATAATTCCGCAGCCTGTGGGAGGTGAAGCTAATTTATAATTCCCATTTTCTTGAAGCTGGTCTTTCTCAAGTACCTGTGCTCTTATCTATTGTCTTGTGCAGATTCTAATAAGGTGGATCTTGTCATGAATCTTGTTGAACGCAAATCCGGTGGTTTCTCTGCTGGTGGTGGCATTTCGAGTGGGTTAGTGCTGTTTATTTAGTGAACCCCGTTGAGTGAATTGTATGCTTTCATAGTGTATGTTTCTTAACCAGTGAGGCACTGAGGTAGTTTGTTATGTACTGGATTTCGAATACCATATGTAGCATATATACAAAACAATTGTCTTAACATATATCATGCTATTTTCTGTGCAGGATAACGAATGGGCCTCTTTCTGGATTAATAGGCAGGTCAGTAGATTCCTCAGTAAATACTATCTTATTTCCTCTGGGATGGAATGTGGCTTGTTTAATTATGTAATAATATTGCCATGGTAATATTTTGAAGATATAATCGTTCTTAGCTCCAACTGAGCTTCGAGCCTTTCTAAAATAACAATAACAATTCCAAGAAGCAACCTGACATATAACCTGTTGATAATTAAGTATAGGCTTAAAATGTATCAGTTAGAAAGGGGCTCGTGCTCATGATATGAGCTATTCTCAAGCCCCGCCATCACATTGTAGGGCTAAAGTTAAGATGACCCTCCAAAACCCAAGCATGACTTTAGAACTGGCAATTTTAGATGTTGCTTTTAATTTTGTTATTTATCTTATACCTGCCTGGTTAAACTAGGAAGTTCTAAATCTTTTTTTTTACCTCACACTGGAGTTTTTAAACAGCTTTGCATATTCTCAGCGGAATGTTTTTGGGAGGAACAAGAAGTTGAATCTCTCACTAGAGAGGGGCCAAATAGATTCTATATTTCGTTTAAACTACACTGACCCTTGGATTGACGGTGACAATAAGAGGACTTCCAGAACTGTCATGGTTCAGGTATTTTCCTTTAGTATGATATCATCACAGTTCGATGATTCAATCAGCTGTGAATCATGTGCATGCGCTTACGATAGTTTTCCTTGTCAGAACTCTAGGACCCCTGGAACACTTATCCATGGTGGGGAGCATCCTGACCATAGTCCTATTACAATTGGACGGGTAACTGCTGGCATTGAATATAGTCGACCTTTCAGGCCTAAATGGAGTGGTACTCTTGGATTGATATTTCAGGTAAACACGTGAATAAGAGTTGTAGTAATCGATTCACCTTTTCCCCTGCATGTACGCCTATATAGTTGTATTAATAGTTGTAGCAGAAGTCTAAAGCAGACATAGTCGTGTACTCATGTGATGTTGGTACTAACTTTGTTGATTGAACCGTATAAATATGCATTACTGTTTTCTTTGCTTACCTCTCCATAAAAATAGCCTAACTGCTTTCTGTTGACACTTTCTATGCAGCATGCTGGTGCTCGTGATGACAAAGGCAATCCTATGATCAGAGATTTTTATAACAGCCAATTAACTGCAAGGTCTCAAATCCTGATTTCTCATTCAACTTTAGTTTGTCACAAGTATATACTCCCTCCGTTCCTAAATATAAGTCTTTTTAGAGATTCTAATATGGACTACATACGGAGCAAAATGAGTGAATCTACACTCTAAATACGTCTATATACATTCATATGTACTTCATATAGAAATCTCTAAGAAGACTTATATTTAGGGACGGAGGGAGTACATAACAGTGTACATCATGAATACAGTTGTCAGATTAAGTTACTATTCGAAATGTGATAGTCCTGTCATGAAAATGCAGCGGAAATCCTTATGATGATACATTACTTGCTAAGCTTGAAAGTGTCTACACAGACTCTGGAGATCAGAGCTCTACAATGGTTAGTATTTATCCTCTGCATTTTACTATTTTCTAATCTTGCTGTGACAATTTCTTATATCCTACTGTTGTTACTGCTTCCAGTTCGTTTTCAACGTCGAGCAAGGTCTGCCCATTCTTCCAGAGTGGCTTAGTTTCAACAGAGTGACAGCCCGTTTGAGGCAGAGCTATGAAATTGGTCCTGCCCGACTTCTTCTAAGGTATGTTTTAGGCATGCCATGCCATACCAATAGTGAAAACATCAGTTTAACCTGGAGGTCTGCACACAGTGGACTTACATTTTTGTTGTTATGTTACCTAATATATCATTTTCTTCTATGATCCAGTGCTTCTGGAGGTCATGTGGAGGGAAACTTTTCGCCTCATGAAGCATTTGCAATTGGTGGGACAAACAGTGTAAGAGGATATGAAGAAGGTGCTGTTGGTTCTGGCCGCTCATATGCAGTTGGTAGTGGTGAAGTCTCTTGCCGCTTGGTAAGCCTTGCCTCTCTTGTTCGCAATATTAAGTTATTTGTTTAAACTGAACATTCACATGAAACACCTCTAGATAAAATGCACACAACCATATGCTATTCTCATAAGGACCTAGTCAGCAACATCAATGCACACATATCCAAGAAAAAACTAAAAGTGTAGTATTTGAATTAGTTTGCAATTTTAGGATGAAGTCTTAGTTGCTCGTATTTAAGAATATAACAGTAAATCGATTATTTTGTTTGAGACAAAAAAAAATACACATGCAGTTCAGTGTAACATCTCCAATCCATGTTGGACACATATTAACTGCATTATGCATGCGTGCGACCTGGTACCTGTGCATGCATGGCTCTTCTTAGCCACGCATAGGAGGGTACTATTTTGAATACCCAATGATTTGTTACTTGCCAATGACAAACTATTTTGAATTATTTCTGTACTAGTGTTAATGATCCAATGATTTGTTACTTGTCATACATGATTTCATGGCTGGAACATTAGTACTTTAATCGTGGACTATTCATGATTGCTACCTGCCGTGACATCAAATGCATTTGACTAGTTTTTGTGCTACTCTGATGCATGTTATGCTTGCCGTATGATTTGCATTAAAGAAAAAAATCAGCCTGCTTTGATTACTCACAGTTGTCATTTTTTGTGTAGTTTGGTCCGTTGGAAGGTGTGGTATTTGGTGACTATGGTAGTGATCTTGGCTCTGGTCCAACAGTTCCTGGTAAGTCATGTTGTACTCAAATTCTGTGTTTGATAGCAAAGTACTATATAAACCAAAGTATCAAAAACTGCAGTAATTTTCAGTGTAGGTATGAGAAACCATGGTTTTACCAAAACCGAGTATTTTGGAGTATTGACAATACATAGAACCTGTTTGGCTGTTGCCCCACAACGCTGCAAATTTTGCTGCCTAGCCGTTGTGTTTAAGCACTCAGCAGCTCTGTTTTTTAAAAAGAGGTCTGGGGTTCTTTTCTTTATGCAGAGAAAAAACTACAGTTTTCCCAATACTATAGTAGTAAAACCACAGTTGTTAGGGGCAACCAAACAGCTCATTGTAAATAAAAATATGGTGATCTCAAAAACTGTAGTATTCTTAAAATACTTAGAAAATACTTTACTATCAAACGAGGCCTATCTCTAATTCAGATTCAGAATGAAGAAAACTATTGCTTTTGGCCCTTATTCTAGTTAGAAGATTTTGCTGCTGCTGGAATAGGCCTGACAGGGGTTCCACCTCCAGATTTTGTAGAGCAATTTTGATGTATCAGCTCCTCTTCTCATTTGCGCAATCTCTCGTCGTTTTGTTTTTTTAGGTGACCCAGCAGGAGCGCGTGGGAAGCCAGGAAGCGGTTACGGGTATGGTGTTGGCATCCGTGTGGACTCCCCGCTGGGACCTTTGAGACTTGAATACGCTTTCAACGACAAACAAGCAAGACGATTTCACTTTGGGGTTGGGCACAGAAATTAAACTATCGAGGTGTCTGTTATTTGATCTGTCAGCCTTAATCTGATTTACTGAGCATTTGCACTGTTAGGGATAGTGCCATCGTCTTTGCGATGTCGATAGAAGTTTCCCAAAGCAAATTTTGTGTAGCCCAGATTGCCTGAACATATACAGTTCTCCTTTCCTTCAATCCTGTGGAAACTTTGCTGGAAGCCACAACCAGAGAAGGTTCTCCAGCTGGCAAGTCGCAGTGAGTTTTGTTGATATGAAAATTTGAGCTAAGAAATCAAAATTGAGGACCTGTGTCAGTAATGTGCCGCATGCTTGCTTGAATCCAGCAAGCCATGTTCCCATGTAATGCAGCACCTCCAGGTAGCCATCCTGCTAGGTTGTTTGAAACTTTGAACAATTTGGCCAACACATATTCCTGGGAATGTCCCATGCTCAGCTTGATGGACTTTCCTCATCTCCAAGTTTGTAATAATAATCTGATACGATCAGTGTCGTGTTATGAGCTGTAACTAACCACAATGGTCATGTGCAACATCTCGTGAACGACAGCAAAACAATCACGGCAAGAGAGAATTTGGTGAAGGCGATTGATTCTTCAAGTACAGTTACTAATTTCTCTGCACCTACCTTTGGATGAAATCATAATCTAAGTAGACTCAGTCTAGAAATTCTAGCAGGCAAACACAACATCATTTCAACAAGCCAGTTGGAAACAGTACTCCAAAGCAAGATTGCTTTTAAATACTCTATATGGCAAGAGAAAAGAAATTGAAGATGTATAAATTTTCAACACAATCAAAAGGGTTAACAGGACCAACTGCAGTCTGGAGCCATGATTGTGAGCAGGTATTTAACAAGTGTCAAATCGGCCGGCGAAAATGCCACAAATCAGTTCTAGTTGCATCCTCTTACTGGACAACAAACCCAACGGTTGTATCTTTCACCCCATATGGTTCTCTTAAACAACAAAATGAGGGATGTCCAGCCACCGCATATGGGTCGCCACACTGCTATATTTCCTAGTAAACAACGGTCAGACACAATGACCAGGAGTAATAGTGTATGCTACACATGGCCAACGCAATCCCATCGTGTTTCTTGGTCCTTGCCTTCAGAGCGCAAAGAAAGGTTGATGTGTGGCAAAGTTCTCGGGCTTCAGAAGACACTATGAACACCTGGTATAGTTGCAGTGGTGCAGTCATATGTTACAAGCTGATCTCCTTCGGTAGGCTGATCTCCAGGAAATACAAGCTGCCAATGTGGAATCGCAAATTAGGTATGTAGAGAAAAGAATAATGTGTGCTGCTTATTTTCCAAAAATATAACAATATCCTCTGCTTTCAAGGCATGGGGCTGTGTATAACAACGTAATAATGAAAAGCAATTGTGACAAAATTAGCATGTGCTGTGAAGTGTGAAGGAATGTGGGTTATGCATTTGTACTGTGAAAATGCGTATGACAGGTTAGAATTGTGCGAATATGGGTATAACACGGATGCATTTGGCTAATGACTATTGATGATTACATTAATGCATATGGCTGCTGACCAAATTTACTCAGATCCATATTTTTGCTTGGGTGAAGGGAGCAGTATGTTTAAGGCTATTGCCAAACACTGCTGCAAACATATTATTATGCCATGTTTGGGTAAAGGGACCGGTATGTTTAAGCCTATTGTCAAACACTGCTGCAAACATATTATTATACTAATGCAACCTTCATGCCATAAACACCCTATAGATGATAGAACATAAGTCATTTACTCATTTTCTCTATGATGCACTCACTGCCAACAGCATATGATGTCAATCTGCTACGATACTATCAACTAGAATACAAGAACTCAATTACCACCCTCTACATAGATATTAGTTGTTTTTTCTCAAATCACAGTAGAAGTGCTTCAGAACTATACAGACAAGCCCTTTGTTCAGAAACATCAACAAACCTCGCAGACATGACGGCCATGCCAACAAAGACTGCTTTGACAGCTTGCTTCTGGCCAGCATAGTCAAATGCTAGAGGTAACAACTCATGCAAAGTGAGGAAAGCCATAACACCACCAACTGCGTAAAGACAAATGGGAAGTCAACAAAGTACTAAGCATGAAATATCACGTTTTAGCTCTACCAACAGACTAACCTGATGCAAGTAGGCCTTCAAGAATTTCAGGATTTAAGTTGCTCGGAAACAAGACAGCTGCAATAATTACATTTGCATCAGTGGTCGACAGGTTATTAAAGAATAATCTTCGAGAAAGGCTCACAAAAATAGCATACCTACAAAAAATACTCCTAGTGGCTCAGCCAAACCAGAGAGTGTTGCATATTTAAATGCTTGCCATTTGCTTTTATATGCAAGAAAGAAGGAAACACAGAGAAACATTATCAGCTGCAAAAAAGTAAGTCCAATAATTACACTAGGAATAAAAGGAAATATTGAGCTATAAATGCAAATTCTAATTTCCCTTCTTTCTAAAGTACAATCATTTCAAACATTGTCATGCTTTGTAGGTGCTTTGGAATCCAATTGCCCTTTAAGACTGGAGGAACAGATAAAGCTCACATAGCCAAGATCAGCGCGGCTCACCACATTTGAGAAGTTCTTAGATTGTATGTCATTTAATAATAATGCATAACAAGCATGACTTATTTTTGTGTAACCAACTTATAACATTTGGCTACAGAAAACCAATAATTCATAGCATTTGCGGTAGTGGACTCAAGACTCATTTGTGAAAGCTGGTGTGAACTACAAACTTCACTAATTATTCATCTCTACATGGGGAAAACAGGTACCTTTTGGTAGCAAAATAGAGTGGCAGAGCTACAGCAACCCCCTGAGAAGGTAAAAAGTGTCAACTAGTTAGGATAGTAGATCAAAAAGGAAATTGGCAACATGTCAGACTGTCAGGAGTCTCGGATATGCTCCCTCCGTCCCAAAATAAGTAACTGATTTAGTACAATTTTGTACTAAATCAGCAACACTTATTTTGGCACGGAGGGAGTATGATTTTGTAGAACTATAGCTTCTTTTTAATTTCTCTTCATAAAATGGAATTATTTAATTTTCTGTGTAGTAATTTGTTTCAAAATAATAGATCCTGCTAACACAATTTGCAAACTCTCCCTTGTACGTAATGATATGTTTGATACCAACTAATTCTAGTATGGTCACTAAGAATCAAACTGAACTACACAGATCAAAAGGAAAAATATAGAATTTGGATAGTGCGGAGACCTAGCAAATATCAAAATACTCGAAACTTCATGGCAAAACAAGCACTGCAAATGAGTTAAGATTCATCATGGCCCTCTTGTCTTGTCATGAATTAGTTTGCCATGAGATTAGGCTTTCATATATCAAACCTATATATTGACTTCCTGGTGCAGTATAACAAACAATTTTTTTTATGGCAGTTGAATCTTCTTACAAAGAGCACCCCAAGGGCTATCCTAAGTGCCAATGATGCAATTATAACTGCATACAAGAATTCTTAGGCTACTTAACCAGAAAGGCTGATAGGTTGATTTATATACCTCAGGTATGTTATGTAAAGCAATAGCGAAAGCCAAGTTAACTCCCACGCGAAGACCCTGCATTTTTGTTATAACCGAATATAATTAGTGCAAGCTATAAATAATAATAATAAAGGTGCATGAACTCTTCGAAAACCAAAACAACCAAGCTATGCTCCAGCAATTTTTCTACTGTAACAAAATGCAAGGTGCAAAACGTCCTCTTAGCAAATCAATGATGCCACTACACTGAGATGAATACACGATGGCATTACCTTCACGGATCCAAGAAATACCGCCATTCCCTCAGGAAAATTGTGCAAGCTAATTCCTGCAGCTCAGAATAAGTACAAAGTCAAATGATTGTGATGAATGTTTGACTTCAGTCAAAGCTAATATGCTGAGTATATAAAAACAGAGGCAGTAACTTACCAACAGCAGTAATGATGCCACTGAATAAGACTTGCCGGCGATGTTTTTTCATCATATCTTTGCCCGACCCGTCATCATCAGTCTGCTTTCCACAAAAGAAAACCAACTTCTATTCAGCCCACTTATTTTGGTTAGAAAACAGATTTGATATGAATGATGCTGGAAACATCCCCGAGGATTGTTCATTCCAACCTTTTTCTTGCTTGCATCAGTTGTTGGCACAAAGGTTGGCTCTGGAATAAACTTGACAACGAACCCAAAGAAAAGAACTCCTGCAAAAAACTGCAAAATACCGCAATGTGTTATCTGAGATAGACTGAAATTTCATTTCATGAAACAGATTCTAGAACTTCAAGAAAGATCCAACCCACCCATAGATTGGCCTTCAAGAAGCCAATGGAGTTGAGTGCGTTGTGTGCCAAGTCTAGAAACGAGATGCTCAACATAAGTCCAGCAGCAAAACCCTGCATGCAGCATGAGCAACACATAGAGCACGAACGATCAGACAACCATTACTACTCACCTAAACGACAGATAATCAATAACTTAAAAGAGGCAGTTGATGATGACCTGGAGGAGGCCGAGCCTCTTAAGGTCAGGGGAAGGGTTGACGATCACAAGCAGCGCACCTGAGGACACAAATCTCGAGCTCAGCTTAAGCGGTCACAAAGAATCCTCGCAGGATATCAAGTAGAAGCGTCAGAAACTGCTAACTAGGACGTGGAGGCGCAATGGGCAACCGTGTTAGGCCAACAAGCAAGGTTTGCGGTTTGCCGTTACTACCTGTATCTGAGCGTCGTAAAAACGATAGGAAAGCCATAATAGCCTCAGTGTGGAACTGGCTTTGGCGCTCTGTAAATCAGTCTGACAGGCCCCTGGACTACTAGCTTCATCTATCTATGCATTCTGATGAATATTGGGCCGCGGCGATTGATGACTAGTTGTCCTGCTTGGGTTCATGTAACACGGCACAAAACTCCGTCACTTTGCAAAACTGCTTAGGTTCTTTCTAATAATTCTATAACACGACTGAACAAGAAGATGCTAGAATTATCCCCGAAAAGGCCGCGCAAACACTGAAAATCCTCAAGTCAGGCGGCACGGTGGCAGGCAAGCAGCCGAGTTGGGGCTCGGGGGGAGAGAATCTGTGGCGGGGTGGCGCGTACCGAGGGAGGTGCTGAGGCCGCCGACGAAGGAGAGGGCGAGCGCCACCAGCACGTGCTGCTCCATCTCCGCCGCGCTCGCGCTCGGGGCTAGGGTTTGAGGGGCCGCCGGCCGAGGACCGGAGAGAGGGGAGGAGAGCGGAGGCGAGGAGAGCGGAGGCGAGGAGAGGGAGATACGACTAGTGGAGCGGGGGGATCATCAGGGAGGATGGGGATGGGAGGAATAGGGGAACTGCTAATCACGAACTGCTCAACTGCCTTTGTGGCATTTCAATCTATTTGTAGTGAATATTGAAATTAATAAAGGCATGTTGAAATACTAGTGAAAATCGTGGCACTACTGGTCTGTGCGGCATGAATCATGGTGCTCACTGCACCTTCTCCCACGACCGTTTTTGTCGAATTACTATTATTTTCCTGCTCTTGACGGCAATCAATTTATATATCTTCTCAAAGACTATAGATTCCGAAAACGATAATCTTCTCAAAGATTCCAACCCAAACAAGCCCGTTGGCAACCGTCACGACTGCCACAAGCCAATCAAGAACCCGATGTCATATCATCAAAACAAAAAGGAAAGAAGAGACCAAGGCAACACGAACAGGTAGAATAGAATCACAACAAATATCATTCAATTGTTCGAATGAAATGATAACACGGCGCCATTAGCCACGGGTTACAGACGCGGATTGGGTTGAGTTTACCAAACGGGTCGAAAAGAAGAATTACAAGCGCAGTTACATAGTACCGATAATGTGTGGTGTAATCATCATAGAGTGGTCATTAGTTGATCGGTGAATTGAAATTAAATTAAATTGAATCAACCGACGCGTCTGCGTGGCGCCGCGTGGGAACGTGGGAGCGCGAGCTCCGGCCCGTCTCAGTGCAGGTAGTAGGCGACGAGGGAGACGAGGAGCGCGGCGGCGCCGGGCGCGCCGGCGAAGGCGCCGCTGGTGGCCGGGGCGGTCGCTCCGGCCGCTCCGGCCGCGGCGCCGGCAGCCGCGCCGGTCGCGCCGGGGGACTCGGCCGGCGCCTCGGTGGCCGGGGCGGTCGCCGCGACCAGGGAGGCGGAGGCCACCAGGGCGATCAGCACGGCGCAGGCGATCTTCTTCATCTCCATGGCTTCTGCCTCTCTCTCCTCGCGGGTACGGTACGGTTGCACGGGGCCTGCGCAAAAGAAACAAACAGCAAGCGGCTAGGCGGTCGAGGAGGAGAGGTCGGCCGGCGAGGCGCGGTTTATTCCGGTGGTGGGAGCGGGGCGGTGGGGGGAGGGCGGCTCGGTCGCTCTCTGGAAGGCCTGGGAGAGGGTGGGGTGGCGCGGCGCCGCGTTTTGTAGGGCGCGCGAGCGGCCATGAGAGGGCCTCGCCTGGCCGTCGGTTGCCGCTCTGCCCAAATTAGGGTGCCCAGCTTCCGTACGGGTGGCCATTAGCGCGCGGCGGGAGCATGCGGAGGACATTACCTTCGTTTGTGTGCTTGGAAAAATGGAGCGGTGATGGTTAATCGGCCCGCGGAATAAGAATTTGATTAATTCAATTCGATTATCAAACGACCTACGGTCATCCCATGGATACTGCACAGCTCCCCAACCATCGAGTGAACCTACCACAACAGCTCGTGCACGCGCCATTGAACATGAGGTGAACTTGCTCTTAGTGAATTCCCTAAGTCCACATGCGAGACATGACTACTACCTCAAATGGATGTGTTATGCGTGTTCAGATACCGAGGACGAAGTCATGGAGGTGCAAGGACGAAAAATGGAACGATGATGATTAATCGGCCCACAGAATATGAGTTTGATTAGTTGAATTCGATTATCAAACAATTGCCCCTCCACGTTTTGATCTCATGTGACATAGAATGTGGAAGTATATTGTTTAGTAGCTTGTGACAGGAGGAAGAAAATCAAGCACAAATAGCAGTGCCCAGTAACAGTTCAATCAAGTGCGATCGGGTGCCACTAGTACCTGTGAAGAACGTTCGAGTACCACGATATAAGAGCATCACTGCCCATCCCTTGTACTCACCCGATCCATATCAATATCGTTGATTTAGTACAACTTTATGCTAAATCAACACTAAGTAATATGGATCATTGATAGTAACTTAATTCTCTGTCATTACTCATCCTTTAATTCTGAATTGAACGTTTTCTTTGTCTAGCGCATCATCCAAAACTTAATCCTAGGTTGTCCACGACGTCCTCCATGGTCCGTGTCAATGGCTGTTGGAAGCGCTGTAAATGTTTGCGGCGCTGTAATGGATAGACCATATCTGCTGCTGCTGTTTGCGGCGCTGCAGATGTTGTTGTTACTATACTCTAGTCCTCTGTAAAACTCCTCTCACTTATTAAAATGAAAATTTGCTCCGTCGACGTTTTGTCAAAAAAAAGACTTGATATCCAGAAAAAAATCAAACACACTTTCTTGATAAAGAATCATTTCAAACGCAAATTTAACTACTTCATTGCATAATTAAACAACATTACCAAATTAACACCATTAACACTACATCAACATCGAACTATCTAAGATAAATTAGATACTAGGCACATAGTACCAGCTTGATTAATCAACATCCAACTATCTAATATGATGATTAATCAACCCATGGTATGAGTTTGATCAATTGAATTGGATTACCAAACGATTCCCTTGCCCTTGAGGAAGAAAATAGTAGTACCAGCTTGATTAAAAATACGTGTATCAATGAGTTTGATCGGTTGAATAGTAATAATTCATACCCACGACCTGTCGTCTCACATCTCCCTTCGGCAGGCATCAAAACAACTTTGATCACACACGAATTGAACAGACTATCACCTGGCCATGCCGGCATGCCGAGGATTTCATTTCATTCATGGGACAGGACACTTCCACAGTTGTTCACATCTAAAACCACACCACACTTGCATTCAGTTACTTATACACACGCCCACTCATAAAACAAAGCGACACTACAGTTGCGACACAACCCCTCCACTCCACTCCACTCAACACCCATCTTTTCTCGAAGGGCCTGCATGCATGTCAAGATTCATATCATTTGCGCATGCATGTCAAGATTCATACCATTTGCGCCCCTTGGTGCGCTTCTTCTCAAGCCTCTGCCGAGCGCGCTCAAACTCCTCCTCCGTGGGCTCTGAGCTGCCCGCCTTGTTGTCATCACACTTGGACATTATAGATGACAGAACAGAGTCAAACCGCTCCTTCCTCTGTTCCCTGCGCTGCGAGATCGCCAGGATGAGGTCGCTCTCCTGGCTCTTCTTTTTCCTATGGCAGTTTCAGGAGACAAAACAGTGCAGACTTCACATAAGCAGGTGATAGCGACTAGTATCTTGAGAGGATCAAACTCGAGTGAAGTGTTTCAAGGGATGGATAAATGCTAGTAGGGAACTTACTTCACTCTCCTCTCCAATGGGTTTGTGGGTGGTTCTATCTCAGAGATCTTTTTAGCCCATTTCGCATACACTTTGGTGGACTTCACCTCGCCTACAAAGAAAGGAGGCGGTAAGATAATTGCGCATACAGAAGTTTTGAGGAGCCGGTTGAGTCAAACATGTAAAATCAAGCACTTTACTAGCACCTCGTTGTAGATTGTATGAAGAAAATGGGACAATAAATCAATTATATATGGAAAAATCATAGTGGCAACAGCATATGATTATTTACCTTCAGCAATTGCCTGATCAATTATATCTTTGAAGCGGTGAGAATCAAGCTTGGCATCTGAGCAAATCATTGAGCAGAAGAGTCTGCACAAAAAGGCAGAGGGTTAGAAAAAAAAAGAAATGAAACACAGTTGTTCAGTTGCAGTATCAAGTTTTGGAACAAACATTTAATCCAGCATCAATCACCTGTTCATGTTGCCCTTAAATTTTGTGTACAGTTCCTTTAAATCCTTTTTCTCAGAGTCTGACCCTCTATACTTAGCTTCAAATTCTTCAATGTCAGCCTCTGTGACCTGAGAATAATTTAGACAAAGCAAGTTCATCATGCATTGTATAAGCAAATGGGCAACGTAAGTTTCTCACTGGCATGGAGCAAACACATACCTTTCTGTACACTGTTCTGAAGTACGCTTGGAGATTGTCTGCAGCTTCTCCAACCAGTGCCTATCACAAGGGAAAAGATTTGAGAATATTACACAGAAACTTCAAAGGTGGAAACCAAATTGCTAGGATTAGGTGCTCACATCATCATCAGTAATTCCAGTCTCATCATACAATGCCCTTTTCTCCTGATCTCCAAGAATAGATATCACCTTTTGCAGCTGCTGAAATTTTTCGTTGGCTTCCTGACAACACATAGCATTTCAATTCAGATACATGGTACGTATTTACTACAACAAAGGTTCAGGGTTGAAATCCTACCTCATCTCCAGGATTCTTATCTGGGTGAAGACGCAAGGCCAACTTGTGATATGCCTTTTTTATCTCCTGTTGTGAAGCTGTGCTCGCAACCCCTAATATCTGCAGAAAGAAGGAAAAACAAGCATATTAAATGAGATGTCTGTCATACTATGAGATCAGCAAAGTGGAGCATATCAGCATAACAATTGTTTATTAAAGTACTCCTGTAGAAATTCAGACTTAATCCAATTTGAGGTCGCTGCCATGGACTGCATGTACCCTTGCAGCTCTCTGCATGTTTATTTAAACATGGGTTTTCTACCATAGTAAGTGCAATCAAGTTGTATCCACCAACTGACTGCAACTTTGCAGAAACAAAAAAAAACTAGTGATGATGTTTGAGAAGAAACCATGAATGCAAGCACGGTGCAGCTTTTGTTCTTGTAACAAAAAATTATATCTTGGCTTAACTGGACATGAACCAGAAACTTTATAACTCATGGAAGTGAGGACTGAATTCTGATCCATAAAGTGAATAAAAATGTTCCTATTTGCTAACATATGACTTACAGGACAATTGACACCTTTAACTGAACAATTGTATGTTCCTGGATCGACATATATATAGCAGCCCAGCAGATCCTAACTCCAAAATCCCAAGCAAACATCTCCCTTTCACATCCAGCCACATAACTGCTTGACCGCAGAAACAGGGCAAGGATAAAAGCCCTTTAGCACACTTACTAACCAATATGTGCGGCATGTGATCCTTTAACCCCGGCATATTTTGGATCCGAAATGGGCATGTGTCCGGTTTTGATATGAATTGACTGCGGTTCACTAGGCTACTGTTTTGTGTTAAAAAATGTCATGACAGCAGGGGAAAGATACGTGTCCGGGTTTATACACGCAGGTAACGTCATAGGACTCCATATCTCGGGGCTAACCTCCTGTGTGCGCATGTTTAATCATAATACCCAAATATAATACTAACAACTGAGCGATTAGCATGGAGATCCACGAGAAATTCCTACCAAGGGAGCACCTGACTTAACAGCGGACAGCCCTGGGCGGGCAGCGACATCAAACAAACGTATATACGACGCCATTACTGTTCATCCACGAATCCGAAACATCCGTGCAGGATTTAGATCGAACACTAGCGCCGGAATCCGAAGCCCTAGGGTCTGGACGGAGGTATTACCTCGTAGAGGCTCTTGCTCTCCGCGGCGGCGGGGGCGGGCTCATCGCCGTTCATCTCGACGTCGTCGCCGTCGCTGTCGCTGGAAACCCTAGCCCTCCTCTTGCGGCCCATTCGGTGGGAGGCGGCGGAAGTGGGGGAAGTGGAGCAGGAAACCGTGGTGGTGCGATTCTTTCTTATAGCGGGCGAGGCTCGAGCGCGAGTGCGGGAAATTTTCCCGCGCGCCGGAAATTGGCGGACTCCCGTACCGGTACCGTCCCGATCAAAATGCTTGGGGTGCGGGGGGTGAGCGGGGAGATAATAGTATTTTTTTTTTTCAATGAAAAGGGGTTCCCGGCTCCATTTCATATAGAAAGAAACCACACGACTGGAGTACCAAGTTAGTATTATAGAAACTCTCCAACTCCGAGAGAGCAAAATCGGCATTTTGTCCTTACCAAAGGGAAAACCATAATAATCAAGCCAAGACGCCTAGTCCGCATCTATTACAGAAGTAAAACGACCTCAGAAGAGGCTCGCAGGCCGGTGAAGAAAATCAGCAAAACCCTGAGAACACCACTTGGATAGAATATTGTTCATTCGGATGTTTGAGCTGATATTCAATGGTGGTTCTCCCTCCATGGGCGGTTGTTCCCATTGAGGGAGTCCTGAACTAGGGGGTCCTCGGGCGTCTGGACTATGTGATGTGGGCCTGACTGATGGGCCGTGAAGATATGAGATCGAAGATCTTCCCTCGTGTCCGGATGGGACTCTCCTTTGCGTGGATGGCAAGCTTGACGTTTGGGTGTATAGTTTCCTTCCCTTGTAAACCGACCTTGTACAACCCTAGCCCCCTCTGGTGTCTATATAAACCGGAGGGTTTAGTTCGTAGAGGCAATCATAATCAATCACCCTAGACATCTAGGGTTTAGTCATTATGATCTCGAGGTAGATCAACTCTTGTAACCCCTATACTCATCAAAGTCAATCAAGTAGGAAGTAGGGTATTACCTCCATTAAGAGGGCCCGAACCTGGGTAAACATCGTGCCCCTGTCTCCTGTTACCTTCGATCCTAAGACGCACAGTTCGGAACCCCCTACCCGAGATCTGCCGGTTTTGACACCGACATTGGTGCTTTCATTGAGAGTTCATCTGTGTTGTCGACGGAAGGATCGATGGCTCGCCTCGTCGTCAGCGACAAAATCACCTCTGGAAGGGCCCTAGTTCCCGGGCAGATCCTCCAGATTGGCAATTTCTCCATAGGCGCCCGCCCGACCATTAAGCCCAAGACGGTCCCTCGGATTGCCAAAAATCACCTCCGCATCAACCCTGAAAGTGTTGATAAGATGGATCCGGCGGATGTCTCGTCTTTAAATGAACTGCTAGATCGCATCGCCGCCCTAGGGGTCGCAACAGATTACGATCTGATTGGGCTTAAACCCGATCAGAGGGAAATCAGGTCTCCACCTGTCACCCACCTGGTGACTGTTGTGGAAGAACAACTTGAGGATACTACTCCTCCTATGCTGAAAACAAACTATGTCCGGATCTTCGAGCCCTACGAGCCGGACACTCATCGTCAAGATGAGATCATCTGTCCTCCGAACATAGAATTAGGTGCCGAGTCTAAAAAACCCCAGGACACTCCGGATCCTGGGCCAACAATCTCAGGAAATTTTCAAAATCCGGATTCCACAGTAGGTCAGGGTTCGGATTTAAGACCACCCACCCACCACAATCAATACTCTCCAAGCAATTCCAGTCCCCTGGACATATGCGATTTAATGTATATACGACAACAATCCCAGGAAACCGTCCATCACTTTTGGGCTAGATTCCTACTTATTAAAAACAAGATCAAGGATTGCTGCGACGACGATGCAGTATCAGCCTTTTGCCACAACTGTACAGACGAGGGGATCATTAATGCCCTCAATCGGCGCCGCATACTGCACTTTGCAGATTTGGCACACATAGTACAGAAGTACTACGCAATGGAAAGCGCTTGGAAAGCCCAGACAGTTCGGTGGGAACCACCGGCCGGGCAAAAAGGATGCACCCTTACGGGGCACCTGATCATTACTTCGCGGAAAGGAAAACTAAGCCCTTACCGGGACACAAAACTATCCTTGACGAATGGCTCGACAAGCCCTGTCAGATACACACGACGCCAAATTCCGAACCAACTCATAGCCTTCGGGCATGTTGGATACTCCGGCAGGTATCCAAAAGCGGTGAGGCTATTCTCACCAACACTACCCCGGCGAGGCATTCCCCCGAGGATAATGACCTCAACATGTTTAAGGTCTTCGAGACCTTTTCTTCAAACAACCGGCATAAAAGGGCACTCCGCGACCTCGCCGAAGTCAATCATGTAGCCATAATAAATCCTTGGAACGATATGGCGATAACCTTCAACACCAATGACGAGCCAAGGGCCCGATCAGTCCGAGCACCGGCTGCTTTGGTTCTAAACCCAATTGTAGACGGCTTTCGTCTCACTAAGGTGCTCATGGACGGCGGCAGCGGACTAAACCTCATTTACGAAGACACGCTCAATAAAATGCAAATGGACAGGAGTCGCATCGAGCAAAGCAATGCAACTTTTCGAGGAATTATCCCCAGTCAGGAAGCAATATGCGCGGGGAAATTAAACTCGACGTGGTATTCGGCACGCCAGAGAACTATAGGTCCGAAGAGATAATCTTCCAGGTGGCCCCTTTCAACAATGGATATCATGCCCTGTTAGGGCGAGACGCATTGAAAGATCATGGATGTCGCCTAGAGGGGGGTGAATAGGCGCTTTAAAATAATTACGGTTTAGGCTTGAACAAATGCGGAATAAACCTAGCGGTTAATTTGTCAAGCACAAAACCTACAACAACTAGGCTCACCTATGTGCACCAACAACTTATGCTAAGCAAGACAAACTACTAGGTGATAGCAAGATATATGACGAGAAACAATATGGCTAACACAAAGTAAAGTGCATAAGTAAAGAGCTCGGGTAAGAGATAACCGAGGCACGCGGAGACGACGATGTATCCCGAAGTTCACACCCTTGCGGATGCCAATCTCCGTTTGGAGCGTTGTGGAGGCACAATGCTCCCCAAGAAGCCACTAGGGCCACCGTAATCTCCTCACGCCCTCGCACAATGCAAGATGTCGTGATTCCACTAAGGGACCCTTGAGGGCGGTCACCAAACCCGTACAAATGGCAACCCTTGGGGGCGGTCACCGGTACCCGTCAAATTGCTCGGGGCGATCTCCACAACCTAATTGGAGACCCCGACACTTGCCCGGAGCTTTACACCACAATGATTGAGCTCCGAACACCACCAACCGTCTAGGGCGCCCAAGCACCCAAGAGGAACAAGCTCAAGGGCACCAAGCACCCAAGAGTAATAAGCTTCTCAACTTGTAACTTCCACGTATCACCGTGGAGAACTCAAACTGATGCACCAAATGCAATGGCAAGGGCACACAGAGTGCCCGGGTCCTTCTCTCTCAAATCCCACCGAAGCAACTAATGCTAGGGAGGAAAATGAGAGGAAGAACAAGAAGGAGAACACCAAGAACTCCAAGATCTAGATCCAATGGGTTCCCCTCACATAGAGGAGAAAGTGATTGGTGGAAATGTGGATCTAGATCTCCTCTCTCTTTTCCCTCAAAAACTAGCAAGAATCCATGGAGGGATTGAGAGTTAGCAAGCTCGAAGAAGGTCAACAATGGGGGAAGAACACGAGCTCAAAGGATAAGGTTCATTGGGGAAGAAGACCCCCTTTTATAGGAGGGGGAAAATCCAACCGTTAAGTGCTCAGCCCGCACACGAGCGGTACTACCGCTCGGGCGGAAGAAGCAGTGATAAGGAGCAACAAAACAAGAACCTTGGGGCGGTAGTACCGCCGATAAGTGATACTACTGCTCACCCCAGCGGTACTACCGCTGGAGGAGCAGAACACGGGACAAAAGGAGGCAGGACAGATCAGAGTACGGTGGCAGTAGTGCAGTAGCGGTACTACCGCTTGACCGGAGTGGTACTACCGCTTATAGGCGGAACTACCGTGCCTTACTGCCGCACGACTACCGCTGAACCCGACACGAAAAGAGCAGACCCAAAATCGAGGCGGTAGTAGAGCGGTACTGGAGCGGTACTACCGCTTGACGCTACAAGCGGTACTACCGCTGCCACCGCAGTACTACCGTAGGGAGAAAAACAGAACTGCCAAAACTTCTTCATTTGAGCTCCGAATTGAGCAAACTCAAGCTTGTTGGATACAAGACGACGAGTAGCATCAAAACAGCGACTGGTTATAGTAAGAAGAGGCAGGGGAGGTATGCCAACAAATAGAGGAGTGAAACCTCCAACCGAGAAGAACCGGCATAACCTCCAACATCGAAAACATCATAGAAGATGCGAGTGAACTCCGTTTTCGATGAACTCGAGCTTGTCATCAAGATGACCATAAGCTCCAAAACTCACAAAGAGAAGAACCAAACAAGAACCAATAAAGATGATGCAAGGATGCAATGGTTTGAGCTCTCTATGAATGATACGATCAAGCTACTCATCGAGAGCCCCCCTTGATAGTACGGCAATCGATCCTATAACCCGGTCTCCCAACTACCATCATGAGACCGGTAAAATAGAAAACCTATCAAGAGCAAACCTTTGCCTTGCACATGGTCCACTTGAGCTAGATGATGACGATCTTGACTCCCTCAAGATGGACCACCTTTCTTGATTGCGTTGGCTCGATGAAGACTAGTTGATTGCTCCCCCATACTCCACTATGGGTGAGCCACCCTTCCGCACATCTTCACAAGTCCATTGTCACCACAATGGCTTCAAACATTTGATCTCTTCGTGATGCTTTACTTGAACTTGCCCGCTTCACTTGAACTTGCACACCGCAACCTAACCCCACAAAGAACTCTCACGAAGACCATGGGTTAGTACACAAAGCGTAATTGACAATGCTTACCATACCATGGGATCGCTTGATCCCTCGGTACATCTTGTGCGCTTTGTGTGTTGATCAACTTGATTCACTCTTGACTTAGTCTTGATCAACCTTGAATCTTTCCAACTCTCTTCATTTGGATGATGTCTTGAAGGTAAACATGAATGATCACACAATCTTCTTCTTCAAGACATGCTTGCAATAAGCTCAACTCTCACATGACCAATCTTTGGATAATTCCTTAATAACACCTTGGTCACCACATAAACTCCTTGAAACCAACACATGGACTTCAAGAAATGCCTATGGACAAATCCTTCAAATATAACTCAAGGCAACCATTAGTCCATAGAGATTGTCATCAATTACCAAAACCAAACATGGGGGCACCGCATGTTCTTTCACGCATTCACACGCTTTCAAGCCATACCTCATTACGGGTACATGAAGCTCAAAATGCACGGACCCAATAGTGTTATCACTATCGCGAGTGATCCGGACATAGCACTCGACGCCGAAAACAAAACCGCATCCTTGGCCCTCGAGGCACTATCCGAAGCCTTGGCGGCCGAGGAGCTCACCGCTCTGCGCTCCACAGTGGATAGAGACGATGTAATTCTTGATAAAAGGTCTAAATCCACTTCTTTCAAGCCAGCAGACGAGATAGTCAAATTTCAAGTTCACCCGGCGGACCCCAAGAAGACAGCTTCCATCAGGGCACAGCTGGATCCTACGGTCGACGTTGCATTGCGCGCGTTTTTGCGCGAGAATTGGGACATCTTCGCCTGGCACCCTTCGGATATGCCAGGAATCCCACACAGGCTGGCCGAACACAGTCTCAATATATTGAAGGGATACAAACCAGTCAAGCAAACGTTGCGGCGCTTTTCTGAACCCAAACGACAAGCTATGGGGGAGGAGCTAGCCAAGCTACTTGAAGCCGGGTTTATCAGAGAAATTAAACATCCGGACTGGCTAGCAAACCTGGTGATGGTACCGAAGAAGGATAAATCCTGGCGCCTGTGTGTCGATTTCAAAGACCTCAATAAAGTCTGCCCTAAGGATCCCTTCCCCCTTCCTCGTATTGACCAGATCATTGATGCAACCGCAGGACACGATTCACTATGTTTCCTCGACGCATACTCCGGATACCATCAAATCAAGATGAAGGAATCCGACCAAGCCGCAACGGCATTCATTATCCCATACGGGCCCTTCTGCTTCAACACCATGCCCTTCGGGCTCAAATACGCCGGCGCCACTTACCAACGCATGATTCAAACATGCCTGGAGAAGCAAATCGACAAGACGGTTGAAGCATATGCAGATGACGTAGTCATCAAAACTAAGCACGTCGAGTCATTGGTGGACAATATGCGCCTCACATTCGACAACCTCCGAACATATGACATACGGCTCAATCCGAAAAAGTGTGTTTTTGGCGTCCCCGCCAGAAAACTGCTTGGGTTCATCATTTCCAATAGAGGAATTGAAGCAAACCCAGCCAAAATCCGAGCCCTGTCACAATTGGCTATACCAACAGACCTCAAGCATGTCCAAAAACTAGTCGGGTGCGTGGCAGCTTTAAGCCGCTTTATCTCCAGATTAGGAAAAAGGCATTGCCATTGTATCGCCTGCTCCGACGCACCGACCACTTTGAGTGGACGAATGCTGCAACGGCCGGACTCGAAGAAATAAAAGCTTTGTTAGTGAAAGTGCAACTATCCCTGGGTGGTTTTGGTAATTACTAACAACATATAGCTCATTGAACTAATGCTATTTCAAGATGATCATTTCAGAAAGTTCAATGATTGGCATGGCATGGATTAGGAATGTGGACCCCTCAAAATGCTAAGGACATATATTGGCTCAAGCTCAAGACTCTACATTTTCTTTTTAGTGATCCAAGATCACATTGAGTCCATAGGGAAAGCCAATACTATCAAAAGGCGATGAGGTGTTGCTTAATGGCTTGCTTGCTCAAAATGCTTAGTGATATGCTCCAAAAGCCCTCAACCACTTTCTCATATCCACATATGTCCAAAACCAAAAGTCAAACTCGGCCCCACCGAAATGTTCTATCCAGCGCCACCGAGTTCATTTGACATAGCCACTGCCAGAAACCCTAGTCACTTCGGTCTCACTGATAGGGATCTCGGTCTCACCGAGATGGGATTGCAAACTCTCTGTTTCCCTTCGTAACATTTCGGTCTAACCGAGATGAGCGATCGGTCCCACCGAGTTTGAAATGCAAACTCTCTGTTTCCCCTTCGTAACATTTCGATCTCACCGAAATGAGCGAATCGGTCCCACCGAGTTTGCCTGACCAACTCTCTGGTTAGCTTATTACCAAAGTCGGTCTCACCGAGTTTGTGTAATCGGTCTCACCGAGATTACGCTATGCCCTAACCCTAATGAAATCGGTCCCACCGAGTTGTCATGTCGGTCCCACCAAAAAGCCTAACGTTCACATTTTGAACTGAATCGGTCTGACCGAGTTTTCTGATTCGGTCCCACCGAGTTTGGTGAATTGTGTGTAATGGTTAGATTTTGTGTGGAGGCTATATATACCCCTCCACCCACTCTTCATTCGTGAGGAGAGCCATCAGAACATGCCTACACTTCCAGCATACATTTTCTGAGAGAGAACCACCTACTCATGTGTTGAGGTCAAGATATTTCATTCCAACCACATAAATCTTGATCTCTAGCCTTCTCCAAGTTGCTTTCCACTCAAATCATCTTTCCACCAAATCCAAATCTGTGGGAGAGAGTCGAGTGTTGGGGAGACTATCATTTGAAGCACAAGAGCAAGGAGTTCGTCGTCAACACACCATCTATTACCTTTTGGAGAGTGGTGTCTCCTAGATTGGTTAGGTGTCACTTGGGAGCCTCCGTCAAGATTGTGGAGTTGAACCAAGGAGTTTGTACGGGCAAGGAGATCGCCTACTTCATGAAGATCTACCCTAGTGAGGCAAGTCCTTCATGGGCGATGGCCATGGTGGGATAGACAAGGTTGCTTCTTCATGGATCCTTCGTGGGTGGAGCCCTCCGTGGACTTGCGCAACCGGTACCCTTCGTGGGTTGAAGTCTCCATCAACGTGGATGTACGATAGCACCACCTATCGGAACCACGGAAAAAATCTCCGCGTCTACATTGCGTTTGCTCCCTCCAAACTCCTCCCTTTACCTTCATGTGCAACGTTTTACATTCCGCTGCTATACTCTTAGACTTGCATGTGTAGGTTGATTGCTTGACTTGTGCTAAGTTGCTAAAATCTGCAAAGACTTAAAATTGGGAAAAGGCTAGATTTTTATTTGGTCAAGTAGTCTAATCACCCCCCTCTAGACATACTTTCGATCCTACAAGTGGTATTAGAGCTTTTGTCTCCATTTGCCGTGATTTCCATAACATTTGGTGATCATAGCCTTGGTTTCACAACCTAGGAGAGTATGGCGTCTAGCAAGGGAAATTACCACCGTAGAGGTCCTTACTTTGATGGTACTAATTTTGCTAGTTGGAAGCATAATATGAAAATGCATATTCTTAGACATAACCCCGCCGTTTGGGCTATTGTGTGTATTGGTTTGCAAGGTGAATTCTTTGATGGGAGAGAACCGAATCGTGAAGCTACCGCGAAAGATTTGAAGATGTTGCAATACAACGCTCAAGCTTGTGATATCCTCTTCGACGGATTGTGCCCCGAAGAATTCAACAAAATCAGCCGTCTTGAGAATGCAAAGGAAATTTGGGATACTTTGATTGATATGCACGAGGGTACAGACTCCGTCAAGGAATCCAAATTGGATGTGCTCCAAAGTCAACTTGACAAGTTCAAAATGAAGGATGGTGAAGGTGTCGCTGAAATGTACTCTAGGCTTGCTCTCATCACAAATGAGATTGCCGGTTTAGGAAGCGAAGAGATGACCGATAGATTCATCATCAAGAAGATCCTAAGAGCCTTGGATGGAAAATATGATACCGTGTGCACATTGATCCAAATGATGCCCAACTACAAAGATCTGAAGCCTACGGAAGTCATTGGAAGAATTGTTGCTCATGAGATGTCACTCAAGGATAAGGAAGAGCTTCACAACAAGTCAAGTGGTGCTTACAAAGCCTCATGTGATGCTCCCACATCTTCAAGTGAGAAAGAAACCTTCAATAAGGAATTGAGCCTAATGGTGAAGAATTTCAACAAGTTCTACAAGAGTAGAAGCAAGGAAAGAAGTTCCAAGTCAAGGTCCTACAATGACAAAAGATCTTCGAGTCGTGAACGTAATTGCTACAATTGTGGAAGACCCAGACACTACTCCAATGAGTATACGGCTCCCTACAAAAGAAGAGAAGATTCACCCAAAATAAGAAGTAGAAGAGAAGAATCACCACCAAGAGAGAGAAGGAGTAGGGATGATCGCTATGAACGAAGAACCTCTCGGAGAAGCAAGGATTTGGATAGGAAGGACAAATCATCAAGGAGCTACACAAAACAAAGACATCAAGCTCATGTTGGTGAATGGGTATCCGGCTCTGACTCCGACCATCACTCCAAAAGAAGTTATCACTCCGCCTCCGAATATACTCAAGATGAAGGTGTTGCCGGTCTATCACTTGTGTCAACCAACTCCTACGACATATTTGATTCACCAAATGAAGGAATTGGAAGATGCTTCATGGCTAAAGGCCCAAAGGCATCACACCCTGAGTATGTTGATTTCAATAGTGATGAAGATGATTTGCTAGGTGATGATGATTTACTTGTTGACAACTCTAGTGATGAAAACTGTGATGAACTTGCTATTAATCATGATAATCAAGATAAAACAAATGATGATGATAAGAATGAGATTGAGTGTCTAACTAAAGAACTAAACACTCTTAAGTTAGCTCATGAAACTACCTTGGAAGATCATCGAGAACTTTTAAAGACTCATGAAAAGTTACGCTTTGAAAAGCTCAACCTCGAGCAAGAGCATGGGTTCTTAAAAGCAATCAATGATGATCTTCGCAAGAAAAGTTCTTCTTACATTGCCAAGCGTTTACTCTTGTCTACTTACATGCCACAAGTTAAATCTAGCAAGAAGAGTAAGAAAGATTCTTCATCTAGTAGTAACAATAATCATGCTAAATCCAATGTTGTTGCTTCTAGTAGTTCTCTTGATTCCACTAATGATTCTCTTAGCCAAGTTACACTTGAGCAAGAAAATAGCTTATTGAAGGGAATCATAGAGAAAGGTGTTTACAAGAGCCTTGCCGGGAGTAAGCAATTTGAGGAAACTGTACGCAAGCAAGGAAGACACCGGAAGAATCAAGGTGTTGGTTTTCAACAAAAGTTCAATGCCAATGGAGTTGAGTGGGAAGAAGATCAATACCCCAAGACGAAGTTTGTTCCTCAACAAGAGAAGTATGATTCTACTTCTTTCCAAGGAACACAAGCTCAAGATGATCTTCCACCACAAGACCACAAGCAAAAAGGCAAGGACAAGCTTCAAGAGGAGATTGATGCATTTGAATAAGCTCCTAAGGCCTTGGTCAAGTGGGTTCCCAAGACTACATCAAGTTCTACCACGTCAAGTACGACTATAACTCCAAGGATTCCCATCAAGATGATGTGGATCCCGAAGAAGAAGAACTAGAGATTTCTTGAGGGTGACTCCGCCAACATACTTCACTCATATCATTTTGGCGACGACAAGTGCAAACAACTTCCACATCTTGCACTAGTTCAAGGAGTCACAAACCCTCTTGTTGGTAAGACAAGGGACAAGGTAACCTAATGCTTTCATGGACATCATATTGTGTGAACATCACTCTATGTGTATGGATATCCTTGTTTGTTTCTTGTGGGACTAACCCGTGTAGGTATTGAAAGTGCAACTCACTCCAATGGACTGCTCCAAATGATCTACATCAACATTGAGCATCCACATCTTCAACATCTACATGAAGTCATCATCGACAAAACCCAAGGTTAGTTCATCCCTCTTAGGGGGGATATCACATCTAGGGGGAGCTTTACTATAACAATCGAGCTAAAGCAACTCTAATGATGTGAACACAACAATGCTTTATGTAAAAGTGGTAACCCCACTTGTGCTTTAACGATGAGTATGACTTATGATCAAATGTTCTCATTTGACTCCTAAGTCAATATACTCATATATAGATGACCTAGTCATCGCCAATTGCTTGATAGATGCTAGAGTGTTTGTGCATGCTTTGTCACATATTTCATTTGCCATTTTATTGTGTGAGCGTGTTGATTGCATATTTTACTCATTCAAGGACATCCACTTGTTGCTTTGATTTATTGGCTCTTTTTTTCTTTTGCCAAGTGGATGGGCAAGAATGCCTAAGAACTTCCTCTAGCTATCTATGCTTTCTCATCTCAAACTCTATTCATGCTACATCACAAAGTTTGATCAAGTCAGATTCGAACCACTCTGTGTGAGGAGCACTCGGAGTCCCCGATTCGTTATAGACTTAAACTTCCAAAACCTCTCTGTGCATTTCGGTCACACCGAGTTCACTGAGTTGATATAGGTTTTCAATCTCGGTGCAACCAATTTGAACCTTTCGGTCACACCGAGTTGCAGTAACCGCTTGCGATTCTGCATCTCGGTGCCACCTGTAAGTGCATCTAGTGCCACCCCTAGTTGGTTTTGGAGTATTGACGACAAACCTGGTTGAGGGACTAATGTGTTTGTGAGAATTGCAGGATAACACAGGTAGTAGTCCCTCATTGATTCGGTTTACCTACCGGAGATGACCCCTAAAATGTGTGAAGACATTGAAGACAATGGTGGTATGTGAAGATATTCACAATGAAGACTGACATGAGAAGACATCGCATGAAGACTATGGAGTGCAGAGACATAGTTGTTTCGTAGTTTCCTTTTCTTCTTTGTTGAGTCATAGGAACCACCATAATGTTAAGTGGGGTCCAAGTGAACAAAGTCAGAGTGACTGAAGTGATGCTCAACCAAATCCTATGTCTTCGAGCGAAGACAATGAGAGCAAATCTTATCCAGAGCAGGATAAGTCAGCTTTACTTGTAGCCCAAGTCAAGCTGCCGCGTGTGTTTGAAATCTGACCATTGGACACGTGTCAGTTCCTTAGTGACCCAGGGTCATTTCGGACAAATCAGGTCGGGTTGCCTCCTGGCTATAAATAGCCCACCCCCTTGCTACCTCTTGAGCACTGCGTTGGTTTTCGCTTGAAGAGGAAAGGGTGAAGCAGTAAAGTAGCGTAAGTATTTCCCTCAGTTTTTGAGAACCAAGGTATCAATCCAGTAGGAGACCACGCGCGAGTCCCATGCACCTACACAAACAAATAAGAACCTTGCAACCAACGCGATAAAGGGGTTGTCAATCCCTTCACGGTCACTTACGAGAGTGAGATCTGATAGATATGATAAGATAATATTTTTGGTATTTTTATGATAAAGAGTAAAAGTAAAGATGCAAAGTAAAATAAACGGCAATAGAAATAGCTAAGTGTTGGAAGATTAATATGATGGAAAATAGACCCGGGGGCCATAGGTTTCACTAGTGGCTTCTCTCAAGAGCGTAAGTATTACGGTGGGTGAACAAATTACTGTCGAGCAATTGATATAATTGAGCATAGTTATGAGAATATCTAGGTATGATCATGTATATAGGCATCACGTCCGCGACAAGTAGACCGAAACGATTCTGCATCTACTACTATTACTCCACACATCGACTGCTATCCAGCATGCATCTAGAGTATTAAGTTCATAAGAACAAAGTAATGCTTTAAGTAAGATGACATGATGTAGAGGGATAAACTCATGCAATATGATATAAACCCCATCTTTTTATCCTCGATGGCAACAATACAATACGTGCCTTGCTGCCCCTGCTGTCACTGGGAAAGGACACCGCAAGATTGAACCCAAAGCTAAGCACTTCTCCCATTGCAAGAAAGATCAATCTAGTAGGCCAAACCAAACTGAAAATTCAAAGAGACTTGAAAAGATAACCAATCATACATAAAAGAATTCAGAGGAGATTCAAATATTGTTCATAGATAAACTTGATCATAAACCCACAATTCATCGGATCTCGACAAACACACCGCAAAAGAAGATTACATCGAATAGATCTCCAAGAAGATCGAGGAGAACTTTGTATTGAGATCCAAAGAGAGAGAAGAAGCCATCTAGCTACATGATCATGATGAAGCGTGTCATAATAAAGCGTGTCATAATAAATACGATGAAGCGTGTCATAATAAATACGATGATCATGCAAAGCAATATGACAATGATGAAGCGTGTCATAATAAATGGAACGGTGGTAAGTTGCATGTCAATATATCTCGGAATGGCTATGGAAATGCCATGATAGGTAGGTATGGTGGCTGTTTCGAGGAAGGTATATGGTGGGTGTATGATACCGGCGAAAAGTGCGCGGTATTAGAGAGGCTAGCAATGGTGGAAGGATGAGAGTGCGTATAATCCATGGACTCAACATTAGTCATAAAGAACTCATATACTTGTTGCAAAAATCTACAAGTTATCAAAGCAAAGTATTACGCGCATGCTCCTACGGGGATAGATTGGTAGGAAAAGACCATCGCTCGTCCCCGACCACCACTCATAAGGAAGACAATCAAAAAATAAATCATGCTCCGACTTCATCACATAACGGTTCACCATACGTGCATGCTACGGGAATCACAAACTTTAACACAAGTATTTCTCAAATTCACAACTACTCAACTAGCATGACTCTAATATCACCATCTTCATATCTCAAAATAATTATCAAGCACCAAACTTCTCATAGTATTCAACACACTAATAAGAAAAAAAATACTAATCTTGAATGCCTATCATAATTAAAGCAAATTACCATGCTGTTTTGTAGGACTCTCAAAATAATATAAGTGAAGCATGAGATAACAATAGTTTCTATAAAACAAATCCACCACCATGCCCTAAAAGATATAAGTGAAGCACTAGAGCAAAAACTATATAGCTCAAAAGATATAAGTGAAGCACATAGAGTATTCTAATAAATTCCGAATCATGTGTGTCTCTCTCAAAAGGTGTGTACAACAAGGATGAATGTGGTAAACTAAAAAGCAAAGACTCAAATCATACAAGATGCTCCAAGCAAAACACATATCATGTGGTGAATAAAAATATAGCTCCAAGTAAAGTTACCGATGGACGAAGACGAAAGAGGGGATGCCTTCCGGGGCATCCCCAAGCTTTGGCTTTTTGGTGTCCTTAGATTATCTTGGGGTGCCATGGGCATCCCCAAGCTTAGGCTCTTGCCACTCCTTGTTCCATAATCCATCAAATCTTTTACCCAAAACTTGAAAACTTCACAACACAAAACTCAACAGAAAATCTCGTAAGCTCCGTTAGCGAAAGAAAACAAAACACCACATCAAGGTACTGTAATGAACTCATTCTTTATTTATATTGGTGTTAAACCTACTTTATTCCAACTTCTCTATGGTTTATAAACTCTTTTACTAGCCATAGATTCATCAAAATAAGCAAACAACACACGAAAAACAGAATCTGTCAAAAACAGAACAGTCTGTAGTAATCTGTAACTAACGCAAACTTCTGGAACTCAGAAAAATCTACCAAAATAGGAAGACCTATAAGATTTGTTTATTGATCTACTGCAATTGGAATCAGTATTTTATCACGTTCTGGCGATTTTTAACAATTGTTTTCGTGAACAGAAAGTTTCTGGAATTTTCAGCAAGATCAAATAACTATCATCCAAGAAGATCCTATAGGTTTAACTTGGCACAAACACTAATTGAAACATAAAAACGAATCTAACCAGAGGCTAGATCAAATATTAATTCCTAAACAGAAGCAAAAATAAAAAAACTAAAATAAAATTGGGTTGCCTCCCAACAAGCGCTATCGTTTAACGCCCCTAGCTAGGCATAAAAACAAGGATAGATCTAAGTATTGCCATCTTTGGTAGGCAATCCATAAGTAGCTCTCATAACAGATTCATAAGGTAATTTTATTTTCTCTCTAGGGAAGTGTTCGATGCCTTTCCTTAACGGAAATTGGAATCTAATATTCCCTTCCTTCATATCAATAATTGCACCAGTCATTCTAAGGAAAGGTCTACCAAGAATAATAGGACATGAAGGATTGCAATCTATGTCAAGAACAATGAAATCTAAGGGCACATAGTTCCTATTTGCAACAATAAGAACATCATTAATTCTTCCCATAGGTTTTTTGATAGTGGAATCCGCAAGATGCAAGTTTAAAGAACAATCATCAAATTCACGGAATCCTAGCAAATCACACAAAGTTTTTGGAATCATGGAAACACTAGCACCCAAATCACACAAAGCATAGCATTCATGATCTTTAATTTTAATTTTAATATTAGGTTCCCACTCATCATAAAGTTCTCTAGGGATAGAAACTTTCAACTCAAGTTTTTCTTCATAAGATTGCATTAAAGCATCAACGATATGTTTGGTAAAAGCTTTATTTTGACTATAAGCGTGAGGAGAATTTAGCACAGATTGCAACAAGGAAATACAATCTACCAAAGAGCAATTATCATAATTAAATTCCTTGAAATCCAAAATAGTGGGTTCATTGATATCTAAAGTTTTGACCTCTTCAATCCCACTTTTACCAATTTTTGCATCAAGATCTAAAAACTCCTAATTTTTGGGACGCCTTCTAGGTAAAGGTGACTCATCTCCAGTCCCATCATTATCAAGATTCATATTGCAAAACAAAGATTTAATAGGAGACACATCAATAACCTTTAGATCTTCATCTTTATTCTCATAAAAACTAGAAGAACACGCTTTCACAAAGCAATCTTTCTTAGCACGCATCCTACCGGTTCTTTCTTTGCACTCATCAATGGAAATTCTGATGGCTTTGAGAGACTCATTGATATCATGCTTAGGTGGAATAGATCTAAGTTTCAAAGAATCAACATCAAGATAAATTCTATCAACGTTCCTAGCCAATTCATCAATCTTAGGCAATTTTTCTTCAAGCAAAGCATTGAAATTCTTTTGCGAATTCATAAACTCCTTAACACTAGTCTCAAATTTAGAGGGCATCTTATTAAAATTTCCATAAGAATTGTTGTAGGAATTACCATAATTATTAGAGGAATTACTATGGAACGACCTAGGATTAAAGTTTCCTCTATACGCATTGTTACCAAAATTATTCCTACCAACAAAATTCACATCCATAGATTCATTATTATTCTCAATCAAAGTAGACAAAGGCATATCATTAGGATCAGAAGAAACACTTTTAGTAGCAAATAATTTCATAAGTTCATCCATCTTTCCACTCAAAACATTAATTTCTTCTATCGCATGCACTTTTTTATTAGTAGATCTTTCGGTGTGCCATTGAGAATAATTAACCATAATATTATCTAGGAGTTTAGTAGCTTCTCGTAAAGTGATTTCCATAAAAGTGCCTCCCGCGGCCCAATCTAAAAGATTTCTAGAAGAAAAATTCAATCCGGCATAATTTTTTTGTATAATCATCCAAAGATTCAAACCATGTGTAGGGCAATTATGTATCATTAATTTCATCCTCTCAGAAGCTTGTGCAACATGTTCATGATCAAGTTGCTTAAAATTCATGATATCGTTTCTAAGAGAGATGATTTTAGCGGGAGGAAAATACTTAGAGATAAAAGCATCTTTGCACTTATTCCATGAATCAATACTATTCTTAGGCAAAGACGAAAACCAAGCTTTAGCACGATCTCTAAGCGAAAAAGGAAATAGCTTCAATTTAACAATATCATTGTCCACATCTTTCTTCTTTTGCATATCACACAAATCAACGAAGCTATTTAGATGGGTAGCGGCATCTTCACTAGGAATGCCGGCGAATTGATCTTTCATGACAAGATTCAACAAAGCAGCATTAATTTCACAAGATTCAGCATCGGTAAGAGGAGCAATCGGAGTGCTAAGAAAATCATTGTTGTTGGTATTGGTAAAGTCACACAATTTAGTATTATCTTGAGCCATCGTGACAAGCAAGCAATCCAACACACGAGCAAACAAGAAGCAAGCGAAAAAGAGGCGAACGGAAAAGAGAGGGCGAATAAAACGGCAAGGATGAAGTGGGGGAGAGGAAAACGAGAGGCAAATGGCAAATAATGTAATGCGAGGGATAAGAGTTTGTGATGGGTACTTGGTATGTCTTGACTTGTGCGTAGACTCCCCGGCAACGGCGCCATAAATGGCTCGTTGCTGGGAGTCAAATCTTGACTTGACTTGGCGCGAATCTCCCAGGCAACGGCGCCAGAAATCCTTCTTGCTACCTCTTGAGCACTGCGTTGGTTTTCCCTCGAAGAGGAAAGGGTGATGCAGTAAAGTAGCGTAAGTATTTCCCTCAGTTTTTGAGAACCAAGGTATCAATCCAGTAGGAGGCCACGCGCGAGTCCCACGCACCTACACAAACAAATAAGAACCTTGCAACCAATGCGATAAAGGGGTTGTCAATCCCTTCACGGTCACTTACGAGAGTGAGATCTGATAGATATGATAAGATAATATTTTTGGTATTTTTATGATAAAGAGTAAAAGTAAAGATGCAAAGTAAAATAAACGGCAATAGAAATAGCTAAGTGTTGGAAGATTAATATGATGGAAAATAGACCCGGGGGCCATAGGTTTCACTAGTGGCTTATCTAGGTATGATCATGTATATAGGCATCACATCCGCGACAAGTAGACCGAAACGATTCTGCATCTACTACTATTACTCCACACATCGACCGCTATCCAGCATGCATCTAGAGTATTAAGTTTGTAAGAACAGAGTAATGCTTTAAGTAAGATGACATGATGTAGAGGGATAAACTCATGCAATATGATATAAACCCCATCTTTTTATCCTCGATGGCAACAATACAATACGTGCCTTGCTGCCCCTGCTGTCACTGGGAAAGGACACCGCAAGATTGAACCCAAAGCTAAGCACTTCTCCCATTGCAAGAAAGATCAATCTAGTCGGCCAAACCAAACTGAAAATTCAAAGAGACTTGCAAAGATAACCAAACATACATAAAAGAATTCAGAGGAGATTCAAATATTGTTCATAGATAAACTTGACCATAAACCCACAATTCATCGAATCTCGACAAACACACCGCAAAAGAAGATTACATCGAATAGATCTCCAAGAAGATCGAGGAGAACTTTGTATTGAGATCCAAAGAGAGAGAAGAAGCCATCTAGCTAATAACTATGGACCCGAAGGTCTGAGGTAAACTACTCACACATCATCGGAGAGGCTATGGTGTTGATGTAGAAGCCCTCCGTGATCAATGCCCCCTCCAGCGGAGCGCCGGAAAAGGCCCCAAGATGGGATCGCACGGTTACAGAAGGTTGCGGCGCTGGAAATAGGGTTTTGGCTCCGTATCTGATGTTTCCAGGGTACATGGGTATATATAGGAGGAAGAAGTACGTCGGTGGAGCAACATGGGCCCCACGAGGGTGGAGGGCGCGCCTGGGGGGGTAGGCGCCCCCCCGCCTCGTGCTCTCCTCGTTGATTGCTTTATGTAGACTCCAAGTCCTATGGATCACGTTTGTTTCGAAAATCACGTTCCCGAAGGTTTCATTCCGTTTGGACTCCGTTTGATATTCTTTTTCTGCGAAACACTGAAATAGGCAAAAAAAACAGCAATTCAAGCTGGGCCTCCGGTTAATAGGTTAGTCCCAAAAATAATAAAAGTGTATAATAAATCCCATTAAACATCCAAAACAGAATATAATATAGCATGGAAGAATAAAAAATTATAGATACGTTGGAGACGTATCACCCCTACACCAGAAATTGGTGGCTGCTCAGAGTTAGTGCACGGCTTTTGTCGTTTGAGAGCAACCCACCTCCGAAGCATTTGAGAGAGAGATCCTTGCGAGGACAAAGCCCAAAACACCCAGAGCCAAAGAGTGTTAGGCATCACTGAAGTCTTTCTGTCCGCGTGATCAGAAGACTTATTACAGTTGAGGACTGTGAATCCTCCAGCTGGTTAGGCGTCGCGTTCTGAGCATCCAAGAGTCATTGTGGATTGCCGGTGAACAAAGTCTGTGAAGGTTTGGAAGTCTACCTTGAAGACTTACCAGAGTGATTGGGCGAGGACTAAGTGTCCTTAGCTTAAGGGGAATAAGGTGAAAATGCGGTCTTCTGAGTTGAATCTCAACGTCCCTAACCAGACATACAGTTGTTACAGCAACTGGAACTGGTCCAACAAATCCCTATCCTCTCCAAGCTACTGGTTCTATCTTCTCCCTCTCTTTACTTACAGTTTGTCTTCGTGAAGTCATTGCCTGCTTGCTTTATCTGATTGACTTCACTGTGTGACGACTATTATTGTTTGGCTTCATACTATCTTCCATCCTGATCTATACTACCTAGCTGCTTATAGTCTTCGTACTTTCACTTCATTACTTACTTGACTATGGCTTGTCTAGTGTAGTCTACCTTCCGCTGCATATCAATAGGTTCATTTCTATCGTTTGTCTTCAAAGCCCCCGTGTTTTGAAGACTTTCATAAAAAACGCCTATTCACCCCCCTCTAGTCAATAACTAGCACTTTCAACTGGTATCAGAGCAAGGTGCTCCCTTGTTCTGTGTGATTCGGTTTAACCACCTGGAGTTTTAGCTATGTCGACTGCAGGGATAATCAAGGTCTCTGCTGCGTGCCCTTTCTTCGATGGCACTGATTACCCCTACTGGAAGAATAAGACGCGCATGCATCTTGAAGCCATTGATGTCGACCTCTGGTATGTCGTCAAGAACGGCGTTCCCAAGACTGGTGAAGGTGTCACCCCTGCTGATGTCAAGAAGTTCGTTCAGCTGGATTATACTGCCAAGAACATCATCTGTGGTCATCTGACCAAAGGACAGTATGGCCGTGTGAGCGCTCTGGAAACTTCGAAGCTAGTCTGGGACTGGCTCTCCAAGGTCAACGAAGGCGTCTCAACCCAGAGAGACTCAAGGATCAGTGTCCTTTGCAACCTCTTCAACCGCTTCAAGAGAAACGACAATGAGAATGTCCAGCTCACATTTGATCGACTCACTGATATCACAAATGAGCTTCATGCTCTCGGCGCCACTGAGATCACCAAGCATGAAATCATCAAGACGCTCCTGAGATCACTTGACAGCTCATTTGACACCCTAGCCCTGATGATTCAAGAACGCCCTGACTTCAAGACTCTCGATCCGTCTGTCAGATTTCGGGTTCTGGCAAAACCCTCAAGGGTCGAACACTGGGGTGCGCGCGAAGATCTCCCCCTACCAAATCACGCCCTCAGCCTCACCGGGATCTCTAAGCTTGGCTCGACGAACTCGCAACACAAGAGACACAAGATTTATACTGGTTCGGGCCACCGTTGTGGTGTAATACCCTACTCCAGTGTGGTGTGGTGGATTGCCTCTCGGGTTGAGGATGAACAGTACAAGGGGAAGAACAGCCTCCTGAGGTGAGGTGTTCTTGTGCTCGGTGAGCTGGTGTGCGGGTGAGGATTGCTCAAGATCAATTCGAGCCGCCTCCTACTGTGGTGGCTAGTCCTATTTATAGAGGCCCTGGTCCTCTTCCCAAATATTGAGCGGGAAGGGATGCCACAACGACCAATTTGAAAGGGGACATCTAGTACAGCTTATCCTGACAAAAGTCGTCTTCGCCTGCCAAAGGCTCTGGTGGTGACGCTGGCTTGGGCTCCACGATGACCTTCGTCTTGCCGTCCTGCTGGTCTTGGTCTCGTTGCACCGATATGGAAACCTTTGCTTGATGCCTCGGTACTCCTCGCCTGTGCTTGCCTCCTTAGCACCAAAGAGGAAGCGAGGACACTGTGCGCGCTGGCGCCCGCCTGGTATCGATCGTCATGGCTTGCGTCATTGGAACCTTGCGAGGTTTGCCTTGCCTTGATCTCTTCGCCCCTCACGAGCCAGCCTGGTGAGGCCGCTCCCGAGGAGGTCCTGTGTCGTCCGCCTCGCGAGGCTTGGCCCCTCGCGAGGGTCTCGAATGCTTGTTGGTGAAGATGGGCCGTACGGGCCCGCTCGCAGAGCCACGCCGTGGGCCGCAGGCAGGCAAGTCTGGGGACCCCTGTTCCCAGAACGCCGACAGTAGCCCCCGGGCCCAAGGCGTGCTCGGACTTGGCTTTGAGGCGAAGCCAAAGGGCAAGTGCGGAGCGCCGCGGGCCCCAATAGCCTACGGCCTCGGTTGATGCGTGACGGTTGATTGGACGTGGGCGTCTCCGCTTCCCCATGCTGCCTCGGCAACTGCCCGACTTGACGAGTCCCTGCTGCATGCAAGGTAAAACCATAATTGCCTGCGATCGTGGGGGTGCTGGTTGGCCTTCTCCTGCTATAAATGTGGAGGGGGGCGGAGCCCCCGTCGCCCATCTCTTCCCATTCCTCTCGCTTCTCCCCCTTTGCTCCATTGCCAGTAGCGACACCAATGGCGCCGTCGAAGAGGTTCTCCGCCGCGGAGAAGGGAAAGGCCCGTCAGGAGGGGCCCGGCTCCCCGGTGCCCAAGCATGGACGCGGCCGTCCCCGCAAGCACACCGCGACCCCCGCCGCGGCCCTCCGCAGCCGCGGCGGTGCCGCTTCGCGGTGTGGGGGTCGCCCCGGTCGTGGCAGCCTTGTCGGTGAAGGGAGACGTGCCGTGGTCGCGCGGCCGGCCGCGCTTCCACTCGGCGGAGGTGCTGCCGGAGTTCGTCGTCTGGTCGGAGGACCCGACCGGCAACTGGCTTCAGCTCCCGCGCTTCTTCGCCGTCGAGCTGCCGGCTGCAGGTCCAGGCGGGCTCTGGCTGCAGGCGGATGGCTGCTGCAGCAGGGCTTCCTGGGTCGCGGTTGAGGTCTCCGTCGCAGGCAACATAGCCCTGGCCCGCGGCTGGCAGACGTTTGCCCGCGCGCGCGGCCTGGGCAGGCGGTGCACCCTCCATTTCAAGTACGACGGTGATGCGACCCTCTATGTGAGGGTGTTCGGGAAAGATGGTCACCGCGCCGGGTGCTGCCCCGAGGTCAACGACGACGACGAAGTGCTCGTCCTTGGCGCTGGTCGCGACGAGGATGAAGGCGAACCCGCCCTTGGTGCCGACCACGTCTCGTCCAGCTACGGCGGTTCTTCCTCCGGCGACAGCTCCAGCAGCGGTGGTTACGACCAGCCGCCACGCTGCCGCGCTCGCTTCAAAGGCGGCAGCGGGTCGTCTCGTCGCCGCGCCTCCGTGAAGCGCGAGGAGGGGTCCGGCTGAGCTCGGGACGGCACCAAGAGCCCGCCCTCGCGGACCGCTGTGGGGGCATGCGCTGCTTTTATTTCATTCTTCCTTTCCTTCCTGTATTAAGAAAGAAACCAGTATGGGGCCCCGGAGGGGCGTGCAACGAACTATGATTTCTCAGTTATTATGCTATGTTTATCATTCCTGTGCTGTGTCGCGACATCGTCGTTTTATGTAGAGATAACTTAGCTTGACGTGCTTAGAGTAGTCTCCTCTTCGCGAGGTGCTTGCTTCCTGGTGCCGGTCGAGGCCTCCTTGGCCTGGTAGGCGCTTAGGAACTGCAAAAAACTCGTTAGGAGGCTTGTCGTTTACCCGAGCCTTGGTCGCAGGCGCCGCTGGCCTTGACCCAGCGCTTCGTATCGCGGTACCCGAGGGGCACGGATTAGGAGAGGTGAGCCAGCTTGCGAGCTCGAACGAGGGTGCCTCGCGAAAAGCAAAAAAAGGAAAAACGCTCATGAGGGCACCTGTCCAGCCTCCTCGCGAGGTATGCGAGAGAGAGAGAGAGTACAGGCTGAACTGAAGACGAAAACAGAGGAAGAGGGCGACGGAACCAAATCAGCAAAGAACACCAGAAGCAAACTTCAATTAAAGAGGGGCGAGCCAACTGCGGAAAGCAAATGAAAAGCCGCGTCCGGCACCTAGTCTAGTCTTCATGTCTTCTCACCAGCGCGGAGCTAAGTGCTGCCACTAGGACGTGGAAGGGAGCCCCCGAGGCCCGAGGGCGGCACTCCTGAGACTCCGGGGCGTGTACATCCCCACTCATTATTACTTGAGAGTGTCACGAGCGGAGACCTTCACAGGCACTGGGCCTTCTTCACAGGCGCTCGGCCTTTCTTCATGGGTAGAACTTCCGGAGGTGCTGGATGTTCCAAGCGTTCTGGATGGGTACCCCGTCCTGCGTCTCCAGGCACGTGGCGCCAGGCCTGGAGACATGGACGACCTTGAACGGGCCCTCCCACATGGGTGAGAGCTTATGCAGCCCTTCCCTGGAGAGCACCCGCCTCAGGACGAGGTCACCCACCTCGAGCGTCCTGGAGCGGATGCTGCGACAGTGGTACGCCGCAGCGCCTGCTGATATCTTGCCACCTGCAGTGCAGCTTTGCGGCGGCGTTCCTCCCCCAGCACGAGGTCCATCCCCCGCGTGGCGTCCTGCTGCCTCTCATCAAATGCCAGGACCCGTGCGGAGCGATGCTTGACCTCGTGAGAGAGAACTGCTTCTGCTCCGTAGACGAGGAAGAATGGGGTCTCGCCCGTTGGCTTGGTGGAGGTGGTGCGGATGGACCACAACACAGACTGGAGCTCATCGTGCCAGCCCCTGCCGCAGGCTTCGAGCTTCTTCTTGTAGGTCCTGGTCTTGAGGCCTCTCAGGACCTCCGCGTTGGCGCGTTCGGCTTGACCATTGCTCCGGGGGTGCGCCACTGAAGCGTAGCAGATCTGTGTTCCAAGGTTAACACAGTATGTTTTGAAGAGATTACTGGTGAACTGCGAGCCATTATCGGTGATGATGCGGTTGGGGACCCCAAAGAGGCTCATGAGACCCTTGATGAACTTGACCGCAGAGCCAGCTGGGATGGTGCGGACGGCTTCCACCTCCGCACACTTGGTGAACTTGTCGATGGCAACGTAGAGGTATCGGTAGCCCCCGGGCGCTCGAGGGAACGGGCCCAAGATATCCAGCCCCCAGACCGCGAATGGCCATGAGAGTGGGATGGTCTGGAGGCCCTGAGCCGGCTGATGAATCTGCTTGGCGTGGAACTGGCAGGCCTCGCAGGACCTCACCAGCTCAGCCGCGTCGTTGAGTGCCGTGGGCCAGTAGAAACCACTGCGAAACACCTTGCCGACGAGGGTTCGTGACGATGAGTGGTGCCCGCAGTCCCCGCCGTGTATGTCGGCCAGCAGCTCTCTTCCTTGCTCCTTGGAGATGCAACGCAGGGAAACATCATTTGGCCGCTTCCTGTATAACTCACCGTCCCGGATGCAGTACGTCGTGGCTTGTCGGGCCACACGCTCCATGTCCTCCTCCTCTTCCGGCAGAGTCCCTTTCTCCAGGTATTCCTTGAATTCCTTGATCCAGCACCCCTCCTGAGGTTCGAGCGCCAAGAGCAAGCGCGCTCCCGAGGTCGGGCCGCAGGCCGGGGCTCCTGAGGCAGGTGGTTGAGGGAGCTCCTCCCGAGGTAGTGCTGCTCTTGAGAGCGGCGGTGTTGCCGATGGCTTGAAGAGCCACTCCTCGAAGACGCCAGGCTCTTGGGGCCGTCGCTTGGATGCCCTTCTGGCGATGTCGTCGGCTTCCTTATTGGTGCCACGGGGCACGTGCTGCAACTCCAGGCCCAGGAACTGCTTCTCCATCTTGCGCACCTCCGCGAGGTATGCCTCCATGTGTTCGTCCTTCGGCTCGTATACCTTGTTGGAGAAGTTGACGAGGAGTTGCGAGTCGCCCCTGATGGTGAGACGCTTCACCCCTAGGGCCGCCGCAGCCTTCAGGCCGGCTATTAGGCCTTCGTACTCTGCAATGTTGTTGGAGACCTTCTCGCCCTGCTGAAAGCAGAGCTGCACGGTGTAGGTAGAGCTTGTCCTGGGTGGGTGAGATGAGCACCGCTCCAGCCCCCGCGCCCTGGCGTGAGAATGCGCCGTCGAAGTACATGACCCAGCCGTCCGGGGCTTTGCTCCCTGGAGATAGGGATTGGTTCTCGCCTGCTTCGAGCTCTGGACGTCGGTCCATTCCGCCACAAAGTCTACGAGCGCAGCCCCCTTGATGACCCTAGTCATGCTGAACTCCAAGTCAAACGCTTGCAGCTCGATGTTCCATTCAGCGACTCGCCCGACAGCATTGGGGCTCCTGAGCACTCTTTCCAGCGGGTAAGCCAAGATGACCTTGATGGGGTGACCCTGGAAGTAGTGGTGCAGCTTGCACGAGGCCACCAGGAGCGCGAGTAGGATCTTCTGAGGCATGGGGTATCATGCCCTCGCATCCCGCAGCACTGTGCTGACGAAGTACACTGGGTGCTTAACGAGGGCGGGAGAGCTGACGGAGTCTTTGGCTTCCGGGGGTTGAGGTGTCTCTTCGGGGTCTTCGGCTTCAGGGGCTTGGTGGTCCGTCGAAGCAGTCGCTGCTTCAGGAGCTTCGCCTTGGTGCCGTGCCGCTTCGTTCGGCCTGGAGGTTTCACTTGGCGGGCCCTTGACCTGGCGCGCTTCTCTGAGGGCCACCAGCACTGCGCTGGCAGAGTGGGGTGTGGCAGATAGGTAGAGCACCAAGGGCTCGAGGGTTCGTGGCGCTACCATCACTGGGGGGCCGGTCTCAGAGGTGTCTCTTGAGGTCTTGAAATGCTTTGTCGGCCTCCGGGGTCCACTCGAATGGGCCCTTCTTCTTCATCAGCTTGAAGAAGGGTAGGGCGCGCTCTCCTAGCTTGGAAATGAAGTGTCCCAACGCAGTCACCCGTCCAGCAAGCTTCTGCATTTCCTTGAGGGTTTGCGGTGGACTCATGTCTTCGATGGCCTTGACCTTCTCTGGGTTGGCCTCGATCCCCCCATGGGACACGAGGAAGCCCAGTAGCTTGCCGGAAGGGACGCCAAACACGCACTTCTCCGGGTTGAGTCGCAAGTCCACCTGGCGGAGGCTCGCGAAGGTTTCCTCCAGGTCCTGAATCAAAGTTCTCACCTCCCGAGACTTCACCACGATGTCGTCGACGTAAGCTTCAGCGTTTCTCCCGAGCTGCCGACCCAAGGCAATGTGCATCAGCCATTGGAAGGTTGCGCCTGCGTTGCACATCCCGAATGGCATGCAAGTACACCCCACACGGGGTCAGGAAGGCTATCTTCTCCACATCTTCTACCGCCATCTTGATCTGGTGATATCCTGAAAACGCATCCAGGAAGCACAGCAAGTCGCACTCGGCGGTGGAGTCGACAATCTGGTCGATGCGTGGAAGCGGGAACGGATCTTGGGGGCAGGCCTTGTTGAGGTTGGTGAAGTCGACGCACATGCGCTCCTTCCCGCCCTTCTTTGGCACGACGACGGGGTTCGCCAGCCACTCGGGGTACCGAACCTCACGAATGACACCCGCAGCCTCCAACTTGCGGGTCTCTTGGACGATGAAAGCTTGCTTCTCCGTGGACTGCCGCCTCACCCTCTGCTTTACGGGGCGCACGCTGGGGCACACCTTCTGGTGGTGCTCTATCACCCCTCTTGGGATCCCTACCAGCTGATTGGGCTCCCAAGCGAACACTTCCTTGTTCGCGTGCAAGAACTTCACCAGCGCCTCCTCCTGATCAGGCTCGAGGTTGGCGCCTATGGTAAAGGTTGCCCCCGAGGACCCGTCCTCCTCGATAGGCACCTGCTTGGTTTCTGCCTTGTCTTGAGTGAACAACTGCTTCTTCTTGGTTGGTGCGGCTTCCTTGGCCTTGGAGGTGTCCGCGTCGGCGGGCTGCACCATCGCAGCGGCCTTGAGGGCAAGCTTGAGCGTCATCAGGGCTTCCTTGGTGTCCCCAACTACTGTGAGGACACCCTTGCTCCCGAGCATCTTCATGAGGTTGTAGGCCGGATGGGTCGCCGCCATGAACTGAGCCAGGGCTGGGTACCCGAGGATGGCATTGTACGGGAGGCCGATGCGGGCGATGTCGAAGTCGACCAGCTCGGTGCGGTAGTTGTCGCGCGTGCCGAAGGTGACAGGAAGGCGGATCTGTCCCAGGGAGTGGGCAGTGCCGCCGCCAACTCCTGAGAAAGGCTTTCTGAGGCGGAGCCGCTCGAGTGGTACGTGAAGAAGGCTGAAGGCCTCCACGAAGAGCAAGTTGAGGCCGGCGCCGCCGTCGACGAGGGTCTTGGTGACGGACACATTGTAGATGGTGGGTGTGCAAAGCATTGGGAGCATACCCAAGCCGGCGGTGGAGACGGGATGATCCCCTGAGTCGAAGGTGAGGTCGGCCTCGGGCGCGGCCCAGCCCAGGGGAGCCCCCGGGCGCTTGGAAGTGGCGCCGATCTGGCGAAGGAACGACTTGATGTGATGGTCTGAGGACGGCGCTTGCGAGCCACCGAGGAGGGCCGCCACAGCGTGGGGTGCCGGCACTGCGAAGCGTGCAGTGAAGAGGTCGCGCAACTCCTCCCAAGACGCCACGCAAGATCCTGGGAGGGTGAGCAGACAGGCACGCGGTGCGCCCGCAAGGGCCATGGGAAGCCAGTTAGCAATGACCCTGTCGTCGCCCCCAGCTTTGAGGATGGCCTCCTCGTACGCCAGCAGGAAAGCCAGCGGATCCGCCGTGCCGCCGTAGCGTGGTGGCATCTCCGGCTTGAACTTGGGCGGCCACTGCACCTGTCGTAAGGCGGGGGCCAAGGCTCGGAGCCCCCTGGCCCCGCCGCTAGCATCGGTCGTCGAAGCGGAAAGCACTGCGCTTGCCATGTGGGCGGAGCGCGGTGGCGGCGAAGCACAGATTGTCAGAAGGAAAGCTCCGGCGCACCCCTACCTGGCGCGCCAAATGTCGGATTTCGGGTTCCGGCAAAACCCTCAAGGTTCGAACACTGGGGTGCGCGCGAAGATCTCCCCCTACCAAATCACGCCCTCAGCCTCACCGGGATATCTAAGCTTGGCTCGACGAACTCGCAACACAAGAGACACAAGATTTATACTGGTTCGGGCCACCATTGTGGTGTGATACCCTACTCCAGTGTGGTGTGGTGGATTGCCTCTCGGGCTGAGGATGAACAGTACAAGGGGAAGAACAGCCTCCTGAGGTGAGGTGTTCTTGTGCTCGGTGAGCTGGTGTGCGGGTGAGGATTGCTCAAGATCAGTTCGAGCCGCCTCCTACTGTGGTGGCTAGTCCTATTTATAGAGGCCCTGGTCCTCTTCCCAAATATTGAGCGGGAAGGGATGCCACAACGGCCAATTTGAAAGGGGACAGGTAGTACAGCTTATCCTGACAAAAGTAGTCTTCGCCTGCCAAAGGCTCTGGTGGTGACGCTGGCTTGGGCTCCATGATGACCTCCGTCTTGCCGTCCTGCTGGTCTTGGTCTCGTTGCACCGATATGGAAACCTTTGCTTGACGCCTCGGTACTCCTCGCCTGCGCTTGCCTCCTTAGCACCAAAGAGGAAGCAAGGACACTGTGCACGCTGGCGCCCGCCTGGTCTCGATCATCATGGCTTGTGTCATTGGAACCTCGCGAGGTTTGCCTTGCCTTGATCTCTCCGCCCCTCACGAGCCAGCCTGGTGAGGCCGCTCCCGAGGAGGTCCTGTGTCGTCCGCCTTGCGAGGCTTGGCCCCTCGCGAGGGTCTCGAATGCTTGTTGGTGAAGATGGGCCGTATGGGCCCGCTCGCAGAGCCACGCTGTGGGCCGCAGGCAGGCAAGTCCGGGGACCCCCGTTCCCAGAACGCCGACACCGTCTGACATACTTGAGAGGCTCAACACACATGAGTTCCAGTTATCTGAGAAAAGAGATATCTATGGTCCTAGCTATGGACGTACTCGCGCTTTGAAGGCAAAGGCTGTTTCCTCAGCTGAAGAAGAATCTGATTGCAGTTCTGGGGATCCTGAAGACATTGGAAAGGAGCTTTCTATGCTTGTGAAGAAGTTCCAGAAATTCACCAAGAAGAAAGGCTTCAGAAAGTCTTCAAGATCCAGCTCGAGAAATGATGAAGCTTCTACTCATGACCACAAGAAGAGAACATGCCACAAGTGCAAGAAACCTGGTCACTACATCTCTCAGTGTCCTTAGTGGGACAATGAGAACAAGAAGAAGAAGAAGAGCAAGGAATATGATTCTGATGACAAGAAGAAGAAGTCCTCAAAGTCTTCTTCCAAGTCTTCGTCCAAGTCTTCATCACACATGAAGAGCTCATTTGGCAAGGCTCGTGCTTTTGTTGGCAAGGAGATGGAGTCAGAGGAGGAGTCTGCTTCTGAGGAGGCAGAAGTGGAGTCTAAGGAGGAGTCCGACTTTGGCGTTGCAAGTCTGGCGCTAGCCACATCCTACGTTGCCAAGTCCATCTTCAACACTGAAGACAATGGCTCCGTCACCAACGCTGATGCTAATGACAAGGACGACGCTGCCCCCACCTACTGCTTCATGGCACATGGTGCCAAGGTAAACTCACGCGATGCTTACTTTCAAACATCAAGTGAAGATGACTCTGATTGTGAATCCAAACCTAGCTACAAAACACTTGCTAAAATTGCAACTGAACAACAGAAAGCTATGGAAAATATTCAAAAATTGCTAGACAAAAGCGATGACCTGTTGGACGCGGAAATGACCCGATCTCAGTCCTTAATTGAAGACATAAAAAATCTTCATGTTAAGTACGAGGAACTTGAAAGTCGTCATGAAGCGCTCTCAACAACTCATGAAAAGCTTTCCTACGATTATCTTCAAAGGAAGCAAGAACTTGAGAAATTGAGAGCGGCTCATGAAGATCTTCGAAAAGAAAATGAGTCACTTCGCGCTCAACAGATCAGTCCCGCTCAGGAAGGATTCGAACCACCATGTCTAAAATGCCTTGAGCGTGATAATGCTACCTCTGTTGCTGAATGTTCTACTGCTACTGCTGTTGCAATATCTTCAACTGCTGATGTGGTAACTAACCCCTCTATTGAGGATACCACTACTATTGCTGATGAAAATGCCAGGTTGAAGACATTGCTTGAGACAGGGATGTACAAAAGTCTCAAAGGGCATCAGACACTATGTGATGTCCTCAAAAAGTAGATTCTGAACCGAAACCCTAGGAAAGAGGGTGTTGGGTTCGAGAGGAAAATGAATGTTGATGGTTCTTACTGGAAGCCTGAGTAGTACCCCAAAACCACATGGGTTGCTGCAAAGGGACCTTCGGTGGATCCATCCACCTTATCTGGCTTCACTTGTGCTAACCCGATTATCATTGATGAATCCTTTGATGCAAACTATAAATTGTTTAAGAATCAGAATGGTGAAGTGTTTGCCAGGTATATTGGTACTAACTGCAGGAATGGGCCACCTATGAAGAAGATCTGGGTACCCAAAAGTTGCCTTGAGAATCTTCCTGTGAATGTCATCATGACACCACCTGGGAAGAAGACAAACCCCAGACCAAAAGCTTCATATGGTCCAAAGGCTTCATACAGACAGAGGACTCACCAGAGTCACCCTAACGCCAATGTTTTGTAGGGAAATCATACTCAGACTAATGAATATGAGCGTGTTTCATCAAACCACTATGTTCATAAGACTAAGAACTATTTTGCTTATTCATATGAGTATTATTCACCTCCTCAAGGCTATTTGCTAGGGCTCCAAAGCCGAAGTTCTCAGATGCTGCACTTAGACTCATTGCTTCGAAGCCACCCCTGAAAATGTGGGTGGTTAAGAAAACTTAACTCTCTTTTGCAGGGAAAGGTCTCCAGCCGGAAATCAAAGGCGTCTGATGTTTATGCTGGGGACCTAAAACATCTTGTGGGGCGCAAGATAAAATGCCCAAATGGTCTTACTATGTATTTTGTTCCTGAATCGCTTGCCAATCATCCTATCAGTCCTAACCTTGATCTGAGCTTTCATAATCCGCTTGTCCGACAAATGTTTATGCTTCACAATACCCTTGGTGAAGCCTATCCCCCTAACTGCACTGTAGGGTATGACACCACATGCTTCAGAATGAATTATGGACAGTGGATGCACTAATCACATGACTGGTGATCGAAGTCTTCTCATGGACTCAACCTTACATCCATCTGACAAGAGTCACATCACATTTGCTGACACTGGTAAAAGCAAGGTATTGGGTCTAGGTAGAGTTGCAATCTCGAAGGATCAACACATGGATAAAGTGATGCTTGTTGAATCCCTTGGTTTCAACTTAATGTCTGTCTCAATGCTTTGTGATTTGAACATGATTGTGATATTTGGAAAATATCGTTGCCTTGTTCTAATGGAATCTGACAAGTCTCTAGTCTTTGAAGGGTATCGGAAAGATGATCTGTATATGGTAGATTTCTCAGCAGGACCACAGTTGGCCGTATGTCTTCTAGCAAAAGCTTCAGAGTGCTGGCTCTGGCATCGGAGGCTATGGCATGTTGGCATGAGGAACTTGTACACACTCACGAAGAAGAAACCGGTCGTAGGCATTGAGGGCGTCAAGTTCAAGAAGGATCATCTGTGTGGTGCCTGCGAAGCTGGAAAGATGACAAGGGCCAAGTATCCCTCGAAGGCAATCATGCCGACATCTCAACCCTTTGAGCTGCTTCACATGGACTTATTTGGCCCTACTCACCACTCTACTCTTACTACCACTGCTTGCCTCTATGGCTTCGTCATTGTTGATGATTATTTAAGATATACATGGGTGCATATAATCCTCTACAAGAATCAAGTGCAGGATGTCTTCAGACGTTTCGCCAATCGTGCCATGACGAACTATGGCATCAAGATCAAGCACATTAGAAGTGACAACAACACAGAGTTCAAGAACACCGGCCTCGACCTTTACCTTGATACACTAGGCATCACTCATGAGTTCTCTGCTCCATACACACCTCAGCAGAATGGCATCGTGGAGCGCAAGAACAGAACACTCATTGAGATGGCTCGAATGATGCTTGATGAGTACAAGACTCCAAGGAAGTTCTGGCCTGAAGCTATTGATACTGCATGCCATGTCATCAACCGTGTTTATCTTCACAAGCTTCTGAAGAAGACATCCTATGAGCTCCTGACTGGTAAGAAGCCAAACGTAAGCTACTTCAGAGTATTTGGTGCTAGGTGTTGGATCAAGGATCCACATCACACTTCAAAATTTGCACCGAAAGCACATGAAGGTTTTATGCTTGGTTACAGAAAGGATTCACACTCCTATAGAGTCTTGAACCTCTTTCACTATAAAGTGGTTGAAACTGTGGATGTGCGGTTCAATGAGACTAACGGCTCGCAAAGAGAGCACCTGCCAAATGTGCTAGATGAAGTCCCTCCTAGTGAATCGATTAAGCTCATGGGAACTGGAGAAATCATACCTTCAGAAGCTCAGGCTGAAGAAGAACTCATCATTTCTGCGCCTAGTCAACCTGAAGACAATGCTCAGCCTGAAGCCAATACTCAAAATGAAGACAATGATCAGCAAGAGCAAAATCTTCGTCCAGTTCATCCTCATGTTGCAGATGAAGTACATATTGAGAAGATAATTGATAGCATTAATGCACCTGGTCCACTCACTCGTTCAAGGGCAACACAACTAGCAAATTTCTGTGGGCACTTTGCATTTGTCTCAATATCTGAACACAAGAAAGTTGCTGAAGCCTTCATGGAACCTGAATGGATTCAAGCTATGCAAGAAGAGCTTCAACAGTTCGAGCTGAACAATGTGTGGGAATTGGTCAAGCGTCCTGACCCTCACAAGCACAATATCATAGGCACCAAATGGATCTATCGCAACAAACAAGATGAGCATGGTCAAGTTGTCAGAAACACGGTTCATCTCGTTGCTCAAGGATACACTCAAGTTGAAGGGATTGACTTCGATGAAACATTTGCTCCCGTGGCTAGGCTTGAAGCCATTCACATACTACTAGCCTATGCCAACCATCACAACATCCTTTTGTATCAAATGGATGTGAAGTGTGCCTTTCTCAATGGCAAGATTGAAGAAGAAGTGTATGTTGCACAACCACCTGGCTTTGAAGATCCAAAACATCCTGATATGGTATACAAGCTCAACAAGGCATTGTATGGCCTCAAACAAGCCCCTCGTGCTTGGTATGACACACTCAAAGACTTCCTGAAGAGCAAAGGCTTCAAACCTGGTTCTCTAGATCCTACACTCTTCACGAAGACATATGATGGAGAACTGTTTGTGTGCCAAATCTATATGGATGACATTATCTTCGGCTGCACTGACAAGAGATACAGTGATGAGTTTGGACACATGATGCAAGAGCAATATCAGATGTCCATGATGGGTGAGCTGAAGTTCTTCCTTGGTCTTCAAATCCATCAGCAGAGCAACGACATCTTCATACCTCAAGAGAAATATCTCAAAGATTGCCTGAAGAAGTTTGGAATGCAAGATTGCAAAGGATACATGACGCCAATGCCAACCAAAAAAGTCATCTGAGTCCCAACGCCAATGGTAAAGAGTTCGATCAAAAGGTATACCGCTCCATGATTGGTTCTTTACTTTATTTATGTGCATCTAGGCCAGATACAATGCTTAGTGTTTGCATGTGTGCCCGATACCAAGCGGCACCAAAGGAATCGCATCACTTAGCTGTGAAGCGAATTCTTCGATATCTGGCTTACACCCCAACGCTAGGATTATGGTGTCCGAAGGGCTCAGAGTTTGATCTAGTTGGATTCTCAGATGCTGATTATGCTGGTGACAAGGTTGATCGCAAGTCTACATCAGGCACATGTCACTTTCTGGGATGATCACTTGTCTGTTGGTCTTCAAAGAAGCAGAACTGTGTGTCTGTCTCCACTGCTGAATCTGAATACATTGCTGCTGGATCTTGCTGCGCTCAGCTTCTGTGGATGAAGCAAACTCTCAAGGACTATGGTATCCATCTGAAGCAAGTGCCACTCTACTGCGATAATGAAAGCGCCATCAAGATTGCCAACAACCCAGTTCAGCACTCGAAGACAAAGCACATTGAAATTCGTCATCACTTTCTCAAAGATCACATCATGAAGGAAGATGTTGATATCATACACGTCAACACTGAAGAGCAATTGGCAGATATCTTCACAAAGCCCTTGGATGAGAAAAGGTTTTGCAAGTTGCGGTGTGAGCTAAATATCTTAGAATCCTCAAATGTCCTGTAATTGGACACACATCCTAACACTTATGCATGTTGATGACTTAAATGTGCAATACACGAAGTAACGTATATCTTCAATCAATGAAGACATACACTCTAAGTGTGAATACATTAACGTGGAATTTGACTTCAAAGCGCCACGATAATTGTGCGCCGTGTCTGGGTCTAATACTTCCTATAAGGTGGGTAACGCCACCACCAAACCTTTGTTTGAAGTGTTTCATTTGGCGTCACATTTGCAAAGGCTTCGCATTTGGTTTGTCTTCAACATTGTTTTAACTTCATGTTTATCTTCACAATGTTGATTTGGTCTTATTCAGATATATACATATAGTTGTGTTCTGTCCTCTACAACATTCACTTATAGCTATGTCTTCATGCTTGATTCTTTTGATCTAAGTGAATGTGATCGGACCCTAACCCCTTCTGTGCTTCTACCTCGAATTACATCTATCCAAATCATATGCATTCTATTGAAACTGTCGAATGTCTTCTCTGCGTCCTTGTCAGCAGAAGATAAAGAGACAAAAGTTGAATCTGTTTTAATGCTATATCTTTACTGCCTAAAACCCGGAGAAGCCAGAACGACCACCCGACAGTCCAGACGTGCGTGGGAACATGGAACAACTTCCAATGTGTTGCATGTTTGCCATGTGTCCTTTAGATGTGAACCACCAGGGGCACCTGCGTAATTGCGCTGTGTTGTCCCTTTCCTTATAAATTCTCAACTCACCGTGGTCACAATATCCTCTTCCACCTCGCCACCTCGCACAAACCCTAGCGCCTCGCTAGCTCGCGTCGACGCCGGAGAAGAAGCGCTTAGCTGCTGCGACCTCTTCGACGCCGTCCTCACGCCGGCCGCGGACCTTGTCCTCTCCGCTGCCGCCGTAGGTGTCTTCCGTTGCCAAGTTAGGGCATGGGAGATTGAACTGCTCGGCCTCCCTCTCAACTTCGTCTAGCAGTTCTTCGTGCGGTAATTAAATCTTACTTTTACTGCCTTTTTGATCCATCAGATCCATCTACTTTCACCAAAAGTGGTTTCTTAACTTCCATATCTGGATCTATCTTGTTCTGAATCTCATATCATGCCTAGTATATTCACTTATGCTTCACAACTAGTTAGATTCCTCACTTGTACTTATTCTTGGATTCGTACAAATATGGAACCAACTCTCACCATATAAGTGAATGTCTTCGCGCTATGAGGACAATGTCTTCAAACTGATTTATCTTCAAAATCTTCTGAGAGTGCATATGACCTCTTCCCTTCCCTCGCACCTCTAATGCTGTCACAGGTACATGTCCGTGGGAGAATCCCTTGGTTCTCATAGTCTGCATTCATTTGCAGAATTCTTACAGCGTCACATCAATTCTCCTGAAGCCAGTTCTTGTCTGACCAGCAGACAGAAGCCTTTGACAGTTCTGAAGCCATTCAGTTTGAACTTAATGGCCACTGAGAAGACAGCTAGAAAGGGCGGCAGACAGCGCTGTGGGAATACATCCAAAGATTTGCCACCTGATCTGTATGAAATGTACAAGACAGATCCTGAAGAAACCTATGGCGAACGCAAGACTCGGATCTAATGGATTCGAAGATATTGGGCAGAGGAATGGTTCAAGTACATATTCGTCACTACTGAGTATGTAGAGAAGAATGCCATCAAACGACCGTGGGGAGATATTCTCTATAAAAATCTTCAACCCAAGTCCAAGTCCGAAGCCATTGCTCAAGGCTTCTATCCTTGCATGGTCCGAGGACCACAACCCGAGAATGCCGACCCATCCTCTTTGATATGGTGTCGCGATGACAATCTGTTCAAGCGCAACTATAAGTTTGCCAAAGATTCTGCTGCAAAGAACAAGAAAGCACTTGGACTTGACTTCAACCCTGGTCCATCTGCTCCAAGGGCTGATGGCACTCGTGATGCTGAACCAAATGTCATCGGGCCCTTCTACAACCTCGAAGGCCTCCTCACTCACATTGTTGTTCAAGGGGCAGCCGTGGAGCACTCTGCTGATGACGCAGATTCTGATGAAGCGCCTGCTTCGCCGAAGCCCCCTGCCACACCAAAAGCTTCGCGTGCAAAGCCACTGGTCACTACACCCCCCAGTGTGCAGTCTGAAGATCTTTCTCGTGTCTCCAAGAAGATGGAGAAGCCCAAGAATAAGAAGCCCATCAAAAGTTCCGGGCAAGAACTGACCCCAGCTGCCGTTCTGAGAAATGAAGATGAAGCCATTGATCTGTCAGGCGACGAAGATCTTGGTGATGATGCTCTTGAGCTGCTGATAAAGAGCAAGCAAGAGGCGCAGATCTTCAATGATCTGCCCCTCTTTGATGTGGATATTCTCAATAACTTCATCGATGAGTGGTTTGACAACCCCAACCTCAGCATTGATGATCTTCAACTGCCAGTTGATATCAGCGTCACCTTCCATGGAGCCATTGCTCATGAGCTGGCTCTGGCTCAGAAGATCGTCGAGCTGAAGAACAAGATTGACTATGAGAAGGCTCAATTCAAGAAGCACATGCCCAAGCTCAGCATGGCTGATGTTCAAAGCTTCAAGCAGATGCTGCATGACCTCAAGGAGGAGTTTCATAAGAAACGTGAGGAAGCAAAAGGTTCAAGAGAGCGCATGAAATACTTCGCAGCGAAATGTGTTCAAGCTCACAATGAGGCAGAAAAGCGCAAGGCTCTTGGGCGTCCTGGCATCGACCCCAAGATGGCTGCCAAACAGAAAAAGAAGCCTGCTGTGGCCCAACATCACAAAAAAAGACACATTCGTGACATTTTGGGCTGAACGAATTTTTTTCTGTCATACATATGACACTTCTATGACGATAATTGTGACAAAACCCGGCATCGTCATAGATGTGGTGGGCTCCTACTTCTATGACAAAAATCATGACAGAAAATGGGCTTTTCGTCCTATGCGGGCCGGAGATGCAGCTGCATGACATTCTTTGGGCCGTCCATGACGGAAAAACCGTGGTAGAAGCAAGGGGGAGGAAAATTTCGGGGAGTTCCCGGTTACGATGGGAGGTTGGCGGCCGAGCGATGCGCGTTTCTCTCGTACACGTACGCGTGTGTGTGTGAGGCGTTGGCTCTAACTGAACCCGAGCAAGGCGTTGGCTCTAACTGAACCCGAGCGAGGCGTTGGGCTCTAACTGAACCCGAGCGATTGCACTGCAGGCTACGCGTTACTGAACCCGAGCGATCGATCGATGGCTGTTAACTGAACCCGATCGAGCGATTCCTTCGCTACTGCTGCTAACTGAAGACGATCGATTGGATGAACAGTGATCGTTGCGAGGGGGGTGGATGAATAGTTAGCGGTGGCGTTGCCTCTGGATGAACAGGACCCCGTGGTGTGGAGGGCTGGATGAACAGTAGACGGTGGAGGGGTGCCCGTGGAGGGGTGGTTGAACAGGACCCCGTGGTGTGGAGGGGTGGATGAATAGTAGACGGTGGAGGGGTGCCCATGGAGGGGTGGTTGAACAGTAGCCGGTGGAGTAGCGCGCGGTGGAGGCTAGATGAACAGGAGCCCGTGGAGGCTGGAGGAGGTCGACGGTAGCCCGTGGAGGCTGGAGGAGGTCGATGGTGGAGATGAACAGTATCCCGTGGAGTCCCGTTTTGCGGTACGCCACACCCCTCCCGATGAACAGGACCCCCGTTTTGACCGTAGGAGGTCCGTTTCGTCCGTTTTGCGGTACGCCACACCCCTCCCGATCAACAGGACCCCCGTTTCGACCGTAGGAGGTCCGTTTCGTCCGTTGTGCGGTACGCCACACCCCTCCCGATCAACAGGACCCCCGTTTCGATCGTAGGAGGTCCGTTTCGTCCATTTTGCGGAACGCCACACCCCTCCCGATCAACAGGACCCCCGTTTCGACCGTAGGACGTCCGTTTCCTCCGTTTTGCGGTACGCCACACCCCTCCCGATCAACAGGACCCCATTTCGAACGTAGGAGGTCCGTTTCCTCCGTTTTGCGATATGCCAGGCCTCGTTTCCATCGCCTGTTCCGTCCAAGCCCTCCCGATGAACACGACCACGCATTCCGTTTCGACCCAGCCGGTTGGCTCCCACGCGTTCCGTTGCCTCCCGATGAACACGACGCATTCCGTTGCCTCCCCATGAACACGACGCATTTCGTTGCCTCCCCATGAACACGACGCATTCCGTTGCCTCCCCATGAACACAACGACAACGCTGTTTCTCCATTCCGACCCAGCCAGGTACACGAGCCCTGGCCGTACGTATGCGCGAGTAGGCGTTCGAGACCCCGCCCGTATGTACACATACGTGGCCGTATTTTCTTTCTTGCACCCTGGCCGTTGTACGTACGTGTACATGCTACGTGCGTGCCTCTACTATGACATGTGCGCGCCTCTACTATGACACGTGCGCGCCTCTACATCGACCAGTATGTACGTACACGTTCGCGACCGGAATGACAACGCTACGTACGCTTCGACCAGGTGGGTCCCGACTGTCAGGCACTTCCTTGCCTGTGAAGATGTAGCTGGTGGGTCCCAGCAATCAGGGGGGCGAATCGTTTTTTTGCCTGGACGCACTTCCTTGCGTGCGAAGATGTAGCCGGTGGGTCCCAGCAGTCAGGGGGGCGAATCATTTTTTTGCCCGGACGCACTTCCTTGCGTGCGAAGGTGTAGCTGGTGGGTCCCAGCAGTCAGGGGGCGAATCATTTTTTTTGCCCGGACGCACTTCCTTGCATGCGAAGATGAAGCTGGTGGGTCCCAGCAGTCAGGGGGAAACGTTTTTTCCGCGAAATACAGTGGCCCGTCTGGTGGGTCCCAGCTGTCAGGTGGAGGAATCATTATTTTCCGCGTAATAAGGAGGCACTTCCTTGCTGCGGCCGTGGACCCAGCTGTCAGCCTCTCCATGTACAGTCCACGTCCGATGGAAGTCGTTCCACCACGTTGACCAGGCCGCGCCGAGAGCACCACGGCGGTGGACGACGGTGAGGCCTAGGAAGGGGATGACGCGGAGCCGGGGAAGACGCGGCAGTGGAAGCCCGCGCGGAGAGGAGTACGAGGGTTCACTGGTTCGGCTGCGGTGTGAGGCTGCCGTCACCGCAGGGCCTGGCCAGCGGTGGGAATAGTAGGGGGCGGTGAGGCCTCCGCGGCAGCACAGCCGGCCACGGGAGGCAGGAGCATGCGGCACGACCAGCGCTTCTTTGGGCGGCTGGAGCAAGAAGACCAGAGGTTGAAGAAGCACTACGGCCGTTGGATGGACATCGTACGGTCACTGGAGCTAGAATCGTTCATATTGACTAAGTTGACAAAGCCCTCCATCCCCGTCAACTTAGTTGGCCCACAAGTCATCCTCCCACTATGGTGGGTCCCAGCTAGCAGGGGGTATTCATTTTTTTGTGCGTAATAAGGAGGCACTTCCTTGCGTGCGAAGATATAGCTGGTGGGTCCGACATGTCAGCGGGGGGAACGTTTTTTTTGCGAAATACAGAGGCCCTTCCGGTGGGTCCCAGCTGTCTGATGTCGTTCGTTGACGATGTTGACCAGGCCGCGCTGAGAGCACCATGGCGGTGGACGACGGCAAGGCCTAGGAAGGGAACGACACGGAGCCGGGGAAGACTCGGCAATGGTTGCCCATGCGGTGGGGAGTACGAGGGTTTACTGGTCCGGCTGCCGTCGCCGGAAAATAACAGGAGGTGTGGGTGAGTAGAGGAATGGCCTGGCCAGCAATGAAGTAGGGTGGGGCGGTGCGGCCTGTGCGGCAGCACAGCCGGCCACGGGAGGCGGGAGCAGGCAGTCCCACCGGAGCTGGTTTGGGCGGCTGGAGCAAGAAGATCAGATATTGAAGAAGCAGCACGGCCGTTGGATTAACATCCAACGGTCACTGCTGCTAGAATCGTTTGTGGACTAAGTTGACAAAGCCAAAGTACACGTCAACCTAGTAGACCCACAAGTCAGCCTCCAAATCTGTCCCAAACAGCATACAACCCGAAATTTCTAGCCAGATTCAAATTAATTTTAAATCTAAATATACCTTAATTTAAATTCAATGAAATTTTACCCGCACAAAAACAATGAAATTTAAAATATCAATATCCGAAAGAAAACAGTATTTTGGAACTAATTGCCTGTTTGTTGTATTTTTTCATTTTACAGCCCATTTATTATTACTTATAGCCCATTTATTATTACTTATAGCCCATTTTTCTGGGCAAAATGCATCCCTCCTCGTCTTGAAAGATTTCCGGCCCAGCAGGGCGTAGAAAAGCAAGTAGGCCTACGTTGGTTATTCTGCAAAAAACAAAATAGCTGGCTAGCCATTTTCAGAAAGGAAAAAAACAAACTGGGCTGGTCATGTGCTAAACATATGAAATAAAAGCCTGGGCTAGACGGGCCACGGGTCCCGCACAACCCAGTTGATACCCTTCACCGTCCCAAAAAAACAAAATTACTGCGCGCGCTGCTGGGTCCCTACTGTCATCCTCACCATGTACAGTCATCTCCTTATTCCTCTCGGTTGTTGACCATGTTGACAACACCGGAGGGCGGCGCCGCGGCGAGCGAACCAAGGTGGAGGACGATGGTGAGGCCTCGGACGGGAACGAACAGGAGCCGGGGAAGATCACAACCAGCCGTGGGAGGCGGGAGCAGGCGGTCCCACCGGCGCTGGTTTGGCTTTGGCGGCTCGAGGAAGAAGAGACTGAAGAAACGCGACAGACGTTGAATGTCAATCCAACGGTCAAGGTTGGCACAATCGTTTGTTGACTAAGCGGACACCAAGTAGCATACTTTTTTATATATAGGAAGAAAACTGTGAGGAAAATGCATTCGTCTGCCGTCCTCCTCACAGGGAACGTTCGCCACATAAGTGACTAGCACCCTTGGTTTTCAACCGAGAGGTCTTGGGTTCGAGTCCCAGGAACTCTCAATTTTGTCCTCCTTCCTTCCTCGCAAAAAAGGGAAAGAAAATCAAAGACTTGGGAAGGCGTACAGAACAAGCTAGTGTACCAGTAAAGAGACGTTGCCGAGTTTTAGAAAAAAGAAAGACGTGCTCCTGTAGCTAGTTCGAATCCAAACCTAGACTATGACTATATATGGTGCTATGCTACTCTGCAAGTAATGAAACTGACATATCCAACGTTCGCTTCTCCTCTTCTCTACTTACTCTGCCTAGCATTAGAAGCTCTGGCCGCAGCAACCATGTCCGCTGGCTTCTCGTCCACCTGCTCTTCAGCAGGCAACAACCAGATATGCGCCAAGTTGCCACCCGTACCATCGCCTGTGGGTCTCATCACACCCCCACCGGCACGCGCACCGCAGCCGATTGCTCATCGCAACCCGTTGCCGTTGGTGTGGTGCCACTGCTGCAAATCACGCAGAGTCATCCGTTGCGTCTCAACCACAATCCGCAACCCTGGCCGAGTCTTCTACAAATGCCCGAATCATGGGGTAATAATATGTTTAAGTGTTGTTCTGCTGCTTTCAGTTGCTGATTTTTTAATAGTTTGGTTGATGATCTTCCAATTTGATTCGTGCAGAAAAGGGAAGATTTGTGTGATTTGTATTTCTAGGAAGTTGCTGATGTGGGGGAATGCAACTACGCTGATTATTTGGTTAGCCGAGGAATCCCAATACCAGCAGGTTGGGGTGTTGGACAAGTAACTGAAGGAACGACAGAAGAGGAAGATGCAGAGCGGAAGGTTAAAGATGCAGTTCCTCTGATCATGGCCAAGCAACAGCTGCTGAACGGCCTTGACAGCAATGAGGAGATGAAAGATCTTGTGAAGATAATGGGCAAAATCGATGTGCTTTGTAGGATGATTGTCTCTTTATTTGCAGTGTATGTAGCACTCGTGATGTATTCAGTGGCTACGACATGAGCACTTTGCTGAAACTAGTAATGAATGAAACATGTGTAGCAGGCTGGGCGTAGTGTTGTGAACATCTAATGATTTCTATTAACGGAAATCAGGGGGCCTCCCCTTTTGCTCATATAAATAAATAAATAGCAGAGGCCCTGTCGGGTCAGCTTTGTTCTCATTCGAAGACGTCGAGCAAATTGCAGTCCAACAACAAACTATGTCATCAAATTCAAGTTTCACAACCAAATATGAGTACAACTAAACAACAATGTCATCATGTTTTGGTTGTCATACAATCACCAAACACAAATCAGCATACATAACAAGTGATGTTCTCACAGCAAAATACTAAACAACATGTTCATCAGGTTTCAGTTGTCATAGCAAACACAATTTCACATAGTAGATAAAAAAATGTCTTCTGACAGGCAAATACGACAAAAGCAATGTAATCATCATCCGCAGCAGCAGCGTCAACATCTTCGCCATGTGTATCAGTCTGAATCGTAATTCCCCACGGTGTCATCTTCTTCTTCGTCCTCAACGTCCTCGAAAGTTGGCTTCTTCTTGATCAACTCTTGTATGTCCATAGCACGACAGGCAATCTTTTCGCCGGCGTCATTGACGTGATGGTTCTCAAAGATATTAGGAACATCTGTGTTATCTTGTACATCAGGAGCAGTGTAAGCATCATCTTGTTGTGCAACTTCATTAAACGAATTCCTCTGCTCAAACCTTTGCAATACTCTCCAGTCATCGCTACGTGCAAATGTGTCTTCCAAGAAAAATATCTGTGTTGCTTGATTTGCCAAAATAAAAGGCTCGTTGGTCTGGTACGCCGCCTTGACATTGATGGATTTGAAATAATCATCAGCTCTGGGTTTTGCGATCCTGGAAAACAGGTTATACCAACGACAGCACAACAGAACCACACACCGATGATCCTCGAAACTGGAGATATACTGCAACTGAACAATGTCTGTTATGTTAGCATACATTTCAGTTGTCTCTTTGTCATACGTATCCGTGCTCATGATGGCACTGTTTTGTGTCTTCCTGCCTTCGTCTCGTGCAAGGGTGTTGTAGCGCACATCTCCAACAACGCAAGATTCATAATGTCTTACCCGAGTATCAGGACCCATTGCTAGTGAGTAAAGGGCATCATCAACTGCCTGCCCATCCTCCCGCATCTTCTTAACCTATGGTTAGAAAATAGACAAGCTGATCATGTTATGTACTCAATATATTAAAAAAAACTGACAGTGCACTTCAAAAGCTTACATGGTTCTTGAACCATTTTGCAAATCCTGCCATAACCAGTTTGTCAATGTTTCTTGGATTTTGCGGCAGTAACTCCTCTTTGTAGATGCTACACAACATAGTGATCGCGTCAAACATCTAAATATATAAGAATGTGCTGCAAGTTTAGTAGATTACGATGTATAAGCTGCAGTACTGCACTTACTTGATATAAGGTAGTATCTCAGGACAGTTATTCAACACATACCAAACCATTTTGTCCAAATCTTTAGGTTTGTCCTCTTGTCGACTCTTCCCTGTAACTCGAACAGAATAATCGAAAACATCGAGCCCGGGATTGTCTTCACCCACCTCTTTGCTAAACTGATCAGCTGTTTCAATGTATTTTGAGCAGAATGTCAACGCTTCTGTAGCAATGTAGGCCTCTGCAATGGAACCCTCGGGTCTAGCTCTGTTCCTAACATAGCCCTTGAAAGTGCCTAGCCGCCTTTCAATAGGGTACATCCAGACATACTGTACTGGACCTCTAAGTAGTGCCTCATCAGGTAGATGAACAGCCAAATGCACCATCACATCAAAGAAGGCTGGAGGATATATCTTCTCAAGGTCGCATAGGATAGTTGGTATCTTGTCTCTAAGACGCTCCAAAGCATCTATCCTGATATTCCTACTGCAGAGTTCCCTGAAGAATTGTCCCAACTCTGCAACTGCTCTGTATAAGTCAGGGCCGCCCAATCCTCTAAGGATAACAGGTAAAACCCTTTGAAGTAGGACGTGGCAGTCATGAGTTTTCAACCCTTGTACCTTGTTTCCATCTGCACTGACTCTCCTTTCAGGGTTGGAAGCAAATCCATGTGGGAATCTCACACATGACAGGACCTCGCAGAATTCTTTTCTTTTTTACCTTGTCCAAGACATACACAGCTGGTGCCATATCCCATGGTTTACCTTCATCTTGCACCTGCAAATCCTTTCTGATACCCAGGTGTGTCAAATCAATCCTAGATTTTAAGGTATCTTTCGTCTTGCCTTCAATATTAAGAAGTGTGCCGATAATGCTGTCACATATATTTTTCTCGATGTGCATCACCTCAAGATTATGCCGCAGATCCAAATCTTTCCAATACTCCAAGTCCCACAAAGTGGACCTGCGGGTAAACAATCATCTCTCTTCTACCCTGCCACGCTTCCTTTTCCCGCTACCATTACCAGGATGGTTTCCTGGTGTAATATGCCTGACCTTCTCTAATTCCACTTGCAACTCATCGGCGGTGAGCCTCTTTGGCGCATCACAGTTTTCATGCTTTGCATTGAACACATGTCTTCGGTATTTTCTAGGATGCGGCTTGTCCTTGGCAAGGAAACGTCGGTGTCCAATGTAACAGATCTTGCTAAGTATTGCGTATGACAGCGGATTCCTGTCACAGGGAACACATGCATTGTAACCATGTGTCGTTCGCCCTGACATAGTGCGCAAAGCCGGATAATCATGGATGCACCAAATTATAACAGCACGCACAAAGAAATCAGCTGGTGGGCTGCTATATAGGTCTCGAGTGAGAACACCCTTCCATAGCTGTTGAAGTTCCTCCACAAGAGGCTCCATGAACAAATCAAAATCCTTTCCAGGACTTTTTGGACCTGGGATGAGCAAGGCTATCATGTAGTTTGATTCTTTGGTGCAGACATTTGGAGGCATGTTGTAAGGGATAACAAGCACTGGCCACATGCTATATGTGGCGCTCTGGTGGCCAAATGGGTTAAATCCATCTGAAGCTAAGCCAAGTCTAATGTTTCTCGGGTCAGCAGCAAACTCTTTGTGTTTATCATTGAAGCTTTTCCACTCACTACCATGAGATGGATGGCTCATTACATTCTGATCTCTGTACTCCTGGTTCCTAGAATGCCACAGTACATCCTCTCTTGTTTCAGCATCATGAAACAACCTCTGCAATCTTGGTGTAATTGGAAAATGTCTCAGAACATTATGAGGAATCCTCTTCACAGCATCGCCATCTTTCCATCTTGATGATTTGCATTTCGGGCATTCACTTAAGTTGGCATAATCCTTCCGGAACAGAACACACTTATTCTTACAAACATGGATCATATCATATCCAATTCCAACTGCATGAAGGAAATTCTTCATTTTACTGTAGGTGTGTGGCAGCTCAGACGCATCTGGGAAAGATTTGCGGAAAGCAGCCAACATCGCATCGAATGATTTGTTGGTCATCCGCTCAGATGTCTTCACCTGAAGAAAGGTGACCATAGCTGAGAATACTGACAGCTTATTTCCTGGGGTGACAGCAACGTTGCATTGTTCCAACATGCGAGCCCACCGTTTTTCTTCTGCAGGTGAAAGTTCACGGAATGCACGAGCATTTCGTAGCATTGTTTCAATGTTGGTCAAACTCACTGGCTCCGCCACCACCACCTCCTCCTCCTCTTCCACCTGAGCATTAGGCAGATCAAGATGGTGATCTGCTGCTTCCAGGTAGTCAATAACATTGACGTTCACAGCTTCACCATGATGAACCCACCTAGTATATGTGACCGACATCCCATACAAGTGTAGATGATTTTGCACAGTTGACTGGGGTCTTGTAACTGAATTCATACAACTGCTACACGGGCAGAGCACATCTGATTTCGGACCACCGTACTCAGCTCTGATAAAGTTCATGAAGTTTTCAACCCCCTCGACATATGCAGCGGAGAATCTTTGAGCAGAATTTATCCAAATCCTGTCAATCTGTTAGAAATATAAATTAGTTCTTCTACTAGATATTACAGGAAAAACATATATGCTTTTTTATGAAGTCCAGAAAAAAATACCTAGGTCGATGTCTAAAGCTATGGCAAGATATTTGGATGAGCAGATCTAAGTAACAAAATATATGTAAAGCTAATTCAGCAAACAGATTTGAGTGCCAAATTATGGCAGGCTGTTTCAGCAGTCAATGAGGCCGAGCACACAACCATTGAACTATCGAAGGCCATCGCAACAACAAAGATCGAGTATAAAACGGTGTAGAGCTATTTCACCTAACAGATTGGCTACTAGACCATGGCAATCTATGTCACAATAAATATATGGCAGGATATTTTAGCAACTAATCGGCCTTGGCATGCCATCTCAGCTAAGCAGATTGAGTGCAGAACAAGGCAAGGAAGCTTCTTAAGCAGAGCATATTGACAGTAAACTACTTCGGCAAACAGTGAGATTAACAACGTCTATCAGCTAACATTCAACGCTACACCGACATGAACGGGGCCTCAGTCTAGAATGCGCGTACCGTGGGAGAAGCTGACCGCCGTGCGTCTCCACACGAACGTCGCCAGCGGTGGCGGCGCTGACCGCCGTGCGCCTCCACAAGAACGTAGCCAGAGGTGGAGACGCGGCTAGAGGACGACAGTCTACGAGAGCGTACTGTGGGAGCGAGAGGATCGCCGAACCGCGGCGCCGACGTATCGGCGCGGCGAGGAGGGCGGCTTTGGCAGAGCGAATGGAGTGGAGGGGGACAGGGGGAGGGGGGTTTGGGGAATATTATTGGCTAGTTGGCCGAAGGGCGGTTGAATCGGATTTGGGAGGAATTTTTGGGTGTTTGGGGGGGGGAGGATTTTCGCGCGGTGGGCGGGGGGAGTTTGGCGCATGGTCGGTTTCTCCAAGTGCAGTCCCACGTGTCAGTGAAGAGGCAAGCCGAAGTGCGTTCCGTTTGCGTGAGCCGTGTGCAGGACCGAACGTGTGTGGGGTACAATGCGACCGCGACAGGAGTGCTGTGAGTGTACCGCCTTTTTTCCTTCTAAACTAGGTGCTTCGCCCCCTCAAAAAAAATTTGTTGCTTCGCGCGATCCATCGATACTACTACTAGTAATCCGGTAATCCCGACTAAAACGGCGCGGCCGGGTCTTTTCCCGCGCGATATGCTGGGAGGTTGGCTTAGTTGGGTTTTTTAGGACGAGTAATGCTACACCTACGTAGTCCCAGTTACGTAATTAACGTAATGTGAAACATGTGAGCTGTTGATTGTAGATTGGGGGGAGGGAGGGGCCCACCACCATGAAAATCAGGGGAGGAGAGAGAGAGGCAATTTACGTTAACCCTTTCGTAGGTTCCCGTAGATGTAGAAAGATGTGAAATGCGTGAATGTGTATTGGACGTACTATTGGAGTGCCTAAGATAATTTGTGTATGTATAGTCCCTATGTGTTTATTTTACTTCGCATGTTAGATTTGTCTCGGTTCAATAAAAAGCAGAGTTGGTGATGATGGTGTGCCTGTCATCCTGCAATATAGGCCGTCCGATCTATATCCAACGGATAGGAAGGAAACTATGACAATTTACCCGCACTCCTCTCCACATTTGCAGATAAGGCTTTCCCTCGTTCATCCTTTTCTCCCACAAGATCTTGATCTTCCGTGCAACGCACGGGCATCTTGCTAGTACTCCTACAATATGTATATTATTGTGAAAGTTCATATACACCGGCCGAGATTAATGCAAACACGGCAGATTTTCATTACATTTCGAACTTTTATAGGACAGAAAAATAAAAGAAACCCGACCCTAAACCTATTCTACAGCGGCGACCGACGTCCTCCATCTGCGATCTCTATGTACGGGGGCGGGGTTCAAGACCCGTGAAGTGAAGGTGCGGTCTCCGGCGAGGAAGAGTAGAACACGGGATACGGACCGGCCAGTTGGCACACCATGCCCTGCCGCCTCCCATGCCCTACTCATCCTTGGAGGAGTCCCCGACCTCGGCGGTGCCGGACGTTGGACGGCGGCAAGTAGGACGCGTGGCTGACGGTGCTCCCGTCGTCGGCCGCCAGCGTGTCCACCGCTTGTGCGGTTGCGTCCGCGTCCGGCTATGCCGCTATTGCGTCGCGAGAGGCGACTTGAGCGAGGCGGCAACCTCGAGCTTCATCCCCAAAGACAAGCTCTCCCGCAGAGCGTTCGCACTTGCGGTCATGGCGGATGTGGTGCCAGGTAGGAGGACAATGCGCTATGGTGTGGAGGTTAGCTGGGCGTTGCCGCTTTAAGTAGCGCATTTCGGTGAGGCCAAGCATCCGAGTGCGTCATTAAGTCGCCGGAGTTGGTTCCTCGGGCACCGAGCCTCTTAACGACGACATACGAACAAACGGCATGAATGCGGGCAGCTGGCGCCGGCTGGGAACGCACCGCGCGACGGTGCGAGGGACGAGGGTTTTGGTGTGCCAGGGTAGTCATCTGCGGTCGTGGCAACGTTGGAGATGCCCTTTGCTCACATGCGATCCCCGCATGTCATTGAAAAAGCAAGATGAACCGGCATGGTCTCAGGTCCAGAGGATGCAGTTGGCCGCGCTACACCACTCCACGGACGCGTCGCGGCGCCCCGTGCATCCTCGACGAGCCGGGTGTTGGGGTGTGTTTGGATTGTGGCCAAAGTGCACCTTACCAAAATTTTGGTCATAACCCAAAGATTGGTCTTTGTTTGGATGGTTGCCATTTTTTTTGGCATGCCAATGAACTCTAGCCAACTCTAGTTCATTTTTCTTGCCAATGTCGGCCAAATCATGGGCAACCAATACCTCAACCAAAATTTTGGTCATGACCCAAAGATTGGTCTTTGTTTGGATGGTTGCCATTTCTTTGGCATGCCAATGAACTCTAGCCAACTCTAGTTCATTTTTCTTGCCAATGTTGGCCAAATCATGGGCAACCAATACCTCAACCAAAATTTTGGCTACCCAATGCTTTGATGGGGCAACCTTGGGCACAAACCAAACATACCGTTGGTCGTGCCACAGCACTAACGCCACCCTCAGCACACTGAAACCGACCGTGTCTAGCGACGATATGAGTGTGTCGCTCACCGCGGTCGCCGTGTCCAGAGGCGGTGCTGGAGCTGCGCCCCGTTGTTGGCCCCAACGACCCACATGAAAGGTTGTCGGTGGCGAGGAGGTCGTGGGCCAGCTCCTCCATTGGACTAGTCTGCGCTACGTCGTCCCGACAGGTGTGCCCCACATGTCGGTTTCCCTGTTTTCCCGGCCATATTCGAGCGTCAGTGCTCCGCGTTGCGCATTAGGCCTTTCACTATGTAGGCCAAGCGAGAGAACTTATTGTTTATTTGAGCCGTTCAAGTACAATCATGTGGCGTTTGCTTATTTCTCATTCCTCTCCAACCCTCTTCTCCATCGATCATGTCGCCCTCCAGTCGAGTCCATCCTCCCGCATGCCTCATTTGAACATTCCGCCGAGTATCATTCGCATGTACCCACCCTAGTCCTCTTTCAATAGATCTCCGGACCCCGAGATGAAATCGAGAGGGAACGAGTGGGGGCACGTGATACCTAAGGCGGATTCAAAATTTTGAACCGGTGGTCATAGCATCCGCAAATCATATATAAAGGGTATTCAATCTTCGTTTCGTTTTTGAACGTACAATATACTCCCCCTATCCTTTTTAGTTTACATATAAGTTTTATGTGTAGTCAAAGTATCTCTACTTTGATCAAAAAGGTATCAACATTCAACAACGCCCAATCAATATTGTTAGATTCGTACGTACTCCTAGATTTGTACTCGAGATGGTTTCCAATTTGACTATTGACAAGATTAATAGTACATGAGATGTATAATGTGAAAATTATATCATTGGAAACTCCTTTCACATACGAATTTGACCGTATGCTTTGTGTAAGTTGCATGTCATATATTATTACTCTAACATTTGGTCAAAGTTAGCCTCGAAAAACGCATTAGACCCTGTATGCTTTGTGTAAGTTGCATGTCATATATTATTACTCTAACATTTGTGTAAGTTGCATGTCATATATTATTACTCTAACATTTGGTCAAAGTAGTATAGTGGAAGTGGATCCTCTGGCGTAGGTATCCCTGCCTTACCCTCCCTTTCGGTCACTTACTGGCGGACCCCCTGCTTGCTAGGCCCCGCATGTCAGTTACTCAATGGGTTCGGCCACGTCAGGGGATCCTCATCCGTAGTATGCTCCCTCCGTTTTTATTTACTCCGCATAAAACGGAGGGAGTGGTGGTATAATAAATGACGCGGGCGGGGGAGGGGGAGGGACGTCGGTTTGCTCCCAACTGCGGTCCCACAAGCGAGCGAAAACGCAAGACGAAGCGCGTTCCATTTGGTGAGCGACATGGAGGGTCCAGCGTGCGGGGCTGCAACACGAACGCGACAAGAGCGATGTACAGTCAAAACCGATTGACCGGTCGTCACCGGAACCACTATTCACACCAGAACCTTCGCTGCTCGGCCTACGCCAGCCACTGCCCTAAAACCACACCAAATCTCCAGCCCATTCCCCCACCTTTCGATCCCCTAGCCCGCATCAAGCGTCCCCTAGTTCGCCGGAAAGCCATGGTGCGCCGCAAGATCACTTACTACAAGATGCTGACGCCGGAGCGCCGCGCAGAAACCGCGGCGGCGGTCGGCGCCACAGACCTCCGTTCCCAAGCTCGCTTTGCGGCGGGCCAATCCCCGAGTTCTCTGGAGCCTAGCTACGAGGAGGAGGAAGCCGATCCAATGTTCATGGCGGAGGTCGCGGCGCAGAAGGCCCCCGATGGGTATGAGACGATGGACGTCGACTTCGTGCCGGCGTCCGAGTCCCCCATGGTGCAGGCGGACCAGCGGTTCAACATGGCGATACTAAAGGAGGACCGGGAGGCAGAGGCTCAACTCGACGCGGAGCGCGCGCATGCCGCTGCCATCGAGGCTCTCCTGAAGGCGGAACCGGATGTCGTGGATGTGAACCGGGCGGCGGAGGCTCAACTTGAGGCGGAGCGCGCGGATGTCGCTGCCATCGAGGCCCTCCTGCAGGCGGAACCAGACGTCTTGGACTTGAACCGGGCGGCAGAGGCTCGACTCGACGCAGAGCGCGCGGATGCCGCTCTCATCGACGCCCTCCTGCAGGCGGAACCGGACGTCCTGGACTTGAACCGGGCGGCGGAGGCTCGACTCGATGCGGAGCGCGTGGATGCCGCTGCCATCGAGGCCCTCCTGCAGGCAGAACCGGACGTCCTCGAATTGAACCGGGTTGTCCTCTCGTCCGTGCGGAGCGCCCGCACGCTCCGCTTGAACGAGTAGCTGGAGGCCAAGGACAACCACGGTGCGGAGACACACGTCGGCAGCGACGGCTGGTTCGCGCCGGCAGCCAAAGACGACGAGGCCGTCTCTTTCTGCGAGCAGTGATAGTTTTTCTTTATGTTGTTGTTTTTATGGATCTTTTGCTGTGTAAAAACATATATTTGTTATGCAAGTCGCCTGACTTGGGTCAGTCTACCATTTCAGGCGGTTGGATGAATATCCTACGTCTCCTAACCCTTCTTTCCTTCTTCCTCACCTCTTCTTCTTCCCCAACAGACCACCGCACGGGCCGTACGGATACTCCCCAACATGCGGTTGGATAAACATACTCTATGAACGAAAATTATGTGTCAGCGATAGGATGGCTGAGTTTGGTTTGTTCACATGCGACAACACGTGTCAGTGAGGGTGCGTTCCCTTGGTTGGGTTTGCGGCGTGCAGGAGCGACTGTGTGAGGGTGCGGTGCGACCGCGGCGTGCAGGAGCGACCGTGTGAGGGTGCAGTGCGACCGCGACAGCCGTGCGCAAGTGTACCTCCTTCTCATTTTGAAAACTTTAGGCAAGCTTGGCAAAAATGTGTGGCAAAGTTTGGCAATGCAAGGCCTAGACCCAAACAGGATAAGTACGTACATACTAGGAGTACTAGTGTTAAAAAAGAAAGGCGGGGTTTTCCTTCACGGGATTTAGTCGATACAAATCCTGGTTTCACGTGTCAATTAATGCGTATTTTTTTCTCCAAAGACCAAAGAGCTAACCATCTCACTCCTCATCGCTTGATTAATGCAGCTCCATGCAAACCAACCTTCTCACTTCCGCATGCATGCAGGGGATATTAATGTCCTTGGTTTCTAACCCCATCAATTTTGCCTCGATTAGTGTTAGTGGCCCTTTGAAAATTGTAATTTTGATATACTGGCCTTGTGTACAAAAAAAATGGAGGTAGTAACTATATTTGACTTCCTTCCCCACTGCGGTGACGTCGACGATATCTTTTTTTGGTGGTTTGGCGAAGTGCGTTCGACGGAGAACTCCATTGAGGGAGACCACGGCAAGTCGTTCGCAAGTGCCGCCTGCAAGCCGAGACAACCGCCTTATTTGCATCCAGAAAGTCCTTTACTAGTACTACTAGGAGTACTAGTGCGGTGAGATGGTTTCTCGAAGAAGACGATGGAGAAGCGGAGTCAGCGAAGAGTGAAATGATGGTTGCTTCGTCCGTGCTTTTGTGATTTGACGCCTCACTGCTTTGTGATTTGTGATAGAAGGGACAGGGGAGTAGACTCTGTGCTCTATACTGTACTACATGCGTCCAAGCATGGGAGAAAGAGGAGAGACGTTGCATTTTTCTATTCCTTCAATCAATCAATCAGGGAGCTTCGGTTCCATCTTTTTGGCTTTGGCAACACCGTCCACAATGGTTCCCACGATGCCAAAAGCTATTTTCACATTTGGTTACACATTGTGGATGCCCTTAACCGTACCACTTGGTTTTGCTCCTGTGTGCTATCTATACAAATCTCAATTATATTGATCTAAAAATTTATAGAATCAAGATTAGTAAAAAGGAGGCGATTTTGCCGCGCGGATGGCGCGGGAGGTTTCTTATTTGAGCAATGCTACATCCACGTAATGGTTTACGTAAAGTTACAAACTGATGCGATGTGGGACTATTTGATTGGATTAAAGGAGAGGATTAGGCCCACCCCACCTGAAAATCAGGGGGGGCATATATAGATTAGATGGAAAGTATACGTAGCAGCTACGTAGCCCTTTGTAAGTCTAGGATTAGGCTTCTTATTTTCGGAGGACGTTGTCTTGGCGGTTCGCTAACATGCGGTCCCACGTGTCAGTGCTTTACCAAGCCGATCCGCGTCCCACATGAGGCAGAACAACGACAGAAGCAACACGTGGTTAAGTTGAAGAAGATGAGGGAGAAGCGGATTCAGCAACGAGTGAAATGATGTGATGGTTGCTTCGTCCCTCCAACTTAACTGCGGGAAAGGTGCAGCTTTGTGATTTGACGCCTCATTGCTCATTACTACGCCGGCGCCATGACTGGGGTGCTTCACCCCGGCTGCTCTGCACTGTATTCCGGTATGGCACGTGGACCCGGTAGCTTGATGTCCCACGTGTCGGCGAAAGGGACTAGAAGATTTATGAAAGCGAGCGCTCCACTCTTACGACGGAGGAGTAGATGACACGACGGCCCAGTGAACTGTCACTTGTAGTACTGTATAGTACTATAGTTTTGCTGTTTCGCACGATCCATCGATACAAACCCGATTAAACAGGAAAGGGCGGGATTTTTCCCGCGCGGTAGATGATACTGGCCATACATTTCAAAGGCAATTTTAATGTATGCAAACTGAATAATTATAAGTAACAATATGATATCTAGTAAAACTAAAAACACATATGATTTATTGTGTTAGAGTGTAGTAGTAGTGCTGTATTGCATAGCTGTTAGATGTAACATGCGAGAACGTGTAGAGATGTAGTTTTGGAGGGCCTAGAGAGAGAAAAGCGTGATACGGTCACCGAACTTCAGAATAAGCTGATTACGGTCACTATATATGTTTTGCGGTGATTATACGGTCACTTGCTCACAGTTCAGCATCGGATTGCACTCTGTTGACCGGCCAAATAGTCTGCGTGGTGCCATGTTGACTAGTTAAATTGACCACGTTCCTTGTGGGTCCCACCTGTCAGTTCGCATAGGCAAAAGGTCAGATAAACACAAATTTATGCAGGCGCGACAAGGCTCCAACCCGTGCGCAGGAATCACCTGGTTGTGTATGTGTCTGTCAGGGCCTGATGTGTGCGCATGCACGTGTAGGTTGAGCACTTGAGCGTGAGAGTGTGTTGGTCGTGTGGTGTACTGGTGTGTGCATGCATGCGTGCGTGTGTGCATGTGAGTGTTGCGTGCGTGCGTGGCTGCGTGTGTACATGTGAGTGTTGCGTGCGTGCGTGGGTGCATGTGTTTGTGTGAGTGTTGCATGGATGCAGTTCGTGTGCATGCGTGCGTGTGTGTATAATCACCACACCAGCTCCTGTGTGTTAAAACAGACGACTCAGCATACCAATACAAGGCCACCTTGTCCGCTGTGCTCGCGGTCATGACTTCGAACCACCGTCCAGATATATTTTTGTCGTTTGTTTTCATTCTTACTAGCAAGATGCCCGTGCGTTGCACATAACATCAAGATGCATTTGTATGACTTGTTTATCTTGTGAGAGAAAAGGATGAACGAGGGAAGGCCTTATTTGCAAATGTGGAGAGGTGTGTGGGTACCTTTTTGCAAAATTGCCATAGTTTCTTTCCTATCCGTCAGATATAAATCGGACGGCCTATATTGCAGGATGGCAGGCACACCATCATCACCAACTCTGTTTTTTATAAGAGTGTATTTTATGTATTTTATAAGAGTGTAGATGTAGAGTAGATACAAGTCGACAGGTGGGCACGATGGTAGTGAGATAATGTGATGCAACACTAGAGGTGCCACGTGGAGCGTTTATCTGGTCAACTAGTCATGTCATGAGCAAATACAGAGTTGTACGGTGAGCCCGTGACTGTATAATAACCACTAAACGTAAATGGCGACCGTAATGAGTGGATTCTGAAGTCCAATGTACGTATCGTGCTTTCGCTTCAAATAGAATGATCGTCATTGCATATATCGCGAGAGAAAGATGAAACATGCGTGAATTTTCTGGGGGCTTACTTCTAGAGGACCTGGAGATAGTTTTGTGTGCATACGTGAAAGGGGCGTATAGGGGGGTATGCAATGGAGAGAGAGATGCTCTTCGTTTCTCTTTATTATGACTAACTTTGTATATAGTATAAAAATATACAAATTCACAGTGCGGAATAAATATCATTGTGGGCACCATGCAATGCAAATTAGCGTTCGTACTCCTCCATATAACTTTGTAATGTTGTACATATGTAGAAACTCTAAAATAATTTTTTGGCCACACTTTATTCAAAAGGTATGTTTATGCGAAATAAATGTGAAGAGAGGGCTTTTTAGATCAATGGGGTACGTGATGTAACATGTGTGAATGTGTAGTTGATGCATTTGGCGGGGCCTAGAGAGGTATGTGTGTGTATTACGTATTCGATAGAGGCATGGATAGAAGGACTCTGTGTCCACTGACAAAGCCGGCTAGGATTTGTAACCCTAGGTTCTCGGACTAAGGTAACCCCTTTATCTCTGATATTACTATTCATCCAACCTAACTTTAAGGGGCATCCTACAGAATGCTCTGCTAGAATCGTACTCGTCGATTAGGAAGAGAGGTGTGAGACAATGCGTGAGAGACAGGCGTAAAGATAATGTGCGTACATGAGACACGTAGGCAGGTCCATGTATATAGAAAGGGTCGATGAGGATTGTGCGTGTGTATGTTTGCGAGAGGAAGAGTGCTTGTGATAAAGGTTAGTGAAAACAGTTGTAAATGGTTATGAGAGGGAGGGAGGGTTATATCTAGAGCATGTGTGCGAGAAAGACACCTCGGGAGAGAGTGTGTGAGCATGTGTGAGAGACCACCGATGGAGAGTGAAACTACACGTAAAAGACTGCTCTACACATTGATTAAAGATATAAATTGTATCCAAATAGTAGGATGGGATCATGATATTTGCAATTCGCGTAAGGAGCGGTCATTGATCCATCAGACATCTAGATTCTATCGAATTTGAGCATGTCTATGTTATTATTCGACACAATTGATCCACATAGTTAGTATTTTGAACTCCAGACAATGCATCGCTTTAGCAATCGAATATAAACGTGAGTATAGTTCATGTTGTGTGTGTAAAGCACATTATACATACGAAAGTTACACAATGGACATTATAAATAGCTACCTATGAACTAGCATACATTTGAATTCAACTTAAGGTGGTTTAAAAAAATCGAATTCAACATGAAGTCCATTCAATTATTTGAATTTGATATCATGGCATTTGTAAACCATACCTAAATTATGGGGGCACCAATCTTTGCTCTGATTTTGTACATAATAGCATATGTAGTCGTGTACAAAATAGATTCAAATTTAGCTCCTCCATTCCAAAATAATCGTAGTTATAGGATTTTCAAGTGTTAAAATTTCAAAAAGAAGCGGATAATTTAATGAGGTTTTCAAACATACAAGGTCAAATATAACGTTGTCTATTTAGGTCAATCCTCATAGTTCAAGAGTACTCTAAACGTGAATGCTTGTGTTTCAAAATTTCGAACGAAGCGCCAAAAGAGCCTCTACACGCCCGAAACCGCGTGAGACCAATGTTTGGTAGTACAAGGAAATTACTTTTCTAATAACTCCGACCCGTGAAACCTACCGGCCCGACGTCCAAAGGTCTAAACCGGGGTAGGTTTGTAGCTTCATCTAGACGCCACGCAACCGCATCCGAAAAACATTCATACACAATGGCCGCCTAAGCACACATGCACGCGGCCGAAATCGATCCCGCCCACTATTTGGGACACCTGGGATTACCATCCTACCCCCGACCCGCAGTAGGTCCGAAATTTAAGAGGGGGGCAAAGTTTGTACTTTCCCCAAATTTCAAACAAGCGCATCCCATCTTCTGTTCAAAAAAGCCAAAAACAAGCGCGTCCCACACCGAAACATGGTTCCCCCCACCCGTCCGATTCCCCATTCGTACTCCGTGGGCACCAAAACTACCTCTCCACCAGCTGCGAAACCCCGGCATCCTCCGTCTGCCACCCCATCCCACCCATCAATCGCCGCCCTCCTCCATCACGCCGGAGCCGATACCCCGACGTCGTCGTCCACCACAACCTCAACCGCAACGCCCTCCATGGCTAGTAGTTGAAGCCGAGGACGAGCCGTCCGTACCCGAGCCAGTTCAACCACGCCGTCCTGCGCCTCACCGCTGCCGCTCCAACTTCTCCACCCTCCACCGCACCGGAGCTGTTCCTGCTACGCCGTCCTTCGCCGCCTCGGATCTGCTTCCCCTCCGCCGGCATACGGCCACGGCAACACAGTCAACAATTTGGCCATGGGTTCGTCCAAGCCTGCACCCTCCAGAACATCAGTTTCCCCGGTAAAAAGAAGAAGATCGGCGCGACATGTGGAGGTGACCACACCGGCAACCGAAAAAGGTACTCCTCTTCCCTTATTCGTGCAAATCTTATGTCTCTGCTTGCACGGTATTCATCCCACAGAAGACACTAGTTGACCGCTCCTTCTTGATACTAGATGTTCCTAGTAACTCGCGATGCACAAGGTTTCTCCTCATATACTATTTCACCTTAGCTAGAGGTCCGTCGCCCCCCTGAATTTCAATTTCTGGCCAGTTGATTCCCAATTAACGGAAGCATTCCCCGGCGTAACAGGCGCTAGTACGCCTATTACGTCGGGGAAGCAGCGCCTTGGTGTTTATCTTAGGGGCGTGTGCGGCCTAGAGCTACTGGCGCCCGATCTGGAGGTCGGCCGGGATTAAAGGGATGGCCTGGGGGCCCTGCCAAGCACGGCGGTGGTGTGAGGTCGATGGGAGGGCGGGGCGGCGGAGGCAGGGGTCTGGGCCGGTGGTCGCTGGCGGTTCGAGAAAGAATGTCAACAGTGACTGGCGGGAGGTAGACGAAGGCCATCTGCCCGTTCCTTATAGATCGGACGGTTCATTAAAAAATGACTGACCTATTTATTTTCAGTCGACTGTTATCTTAGATATGACCACATGTGGTGGTGTGCTGGAGGAGTACCTGCATTTCCTGTGCTCATATATTACAAAATCATATGGAGTAGAATCTAATTTTGTTTGCCATGCAATGTTGTAGAGCTATCATATGTCTCCTGTCATTTATTTTTCAGCCACCTGCTATCTGCTACTTTTACAGTGCACTAGTTCTGCACACACTTCACCCTTACTCTCACTATTGTGTTTTTATGCAAGGGTATTTCAGACTCTGCTGCCATGAGAGAAGCCAAAAAGAAAAGAGAGAAGTCGCTCCAGCTTCGTATGCGGGTAGGCAAGACACGTTACAGCGCTATAAAGGGTGTAGTGTCAGCAGATGGAGACGGTAAACGTAGCTCTGGAGTTGATGACCTTGCTCGCAGTGAACCACCATCCCAGGTGCTTGCTTTAACTTCACGGTGTCATATGTGGTTGCATGTTCCATATGGTGTCTAGCTTGTATTCGAAAGGCCGAAGTCGATAAGATAAGGAAAGATATTTTTTTACATGAACCACCATCCCGTGAGCACCAGAAGACAAATAGCTAGTCAGGGCACTGGCCGAGCCAGTGACAAGCCCAGCAAAGATAGGCATCACCTGGAAGCCAACTAAAAAGCTGCGATGGTGGCGAAGCAGCCCGCCTCCCACCAGGCTCTCAGGTCCTAGATGATCATGCTCACCACTCCAGCCGGATGTCTAGCTTGTATTGCTTCCAATTTGGTTAAATTGCATCTGCTTAGCTTACACATTATACCTTTGAATATGACATACCTTTCTGTTTTTGGTACATACTAGTACATCTATGTATTAACCATGTTTGAAAGAACATGCGGTGCCCCCATGTTTGGTTTTGGTAATTGATGACAATCTCTATGGACTAATGGTTGCCTTGAGTTATCTTGAAGGATTTGTCCATAGGCATTTCTTGAAGTTCATGTGTTGGTTTCAAGGAGTTTATGTGGTGACCAAGGTGTTATTAAGGAATTATCCAAAGATTGGTCATGTGAGAGTTGAGCTTATTGCAAGCATGTCTTGGATAAGAAGATTGTGTGATCATTCATGTATATCTTCAAGACATCATCCAAATGAAGAGAGTTGAAAAGATTCAAGGTTGATCAAGACTAAGTCAAGAGTGAATCAACTTGATCAACTCACAAAGCGTAGAAGATGTACCGAGAGGGATCAAGCGATCCCATGGTGTGGTAAGCATTGTCAATTACGCTTTGTGTACTAACCCATGATCTTCGTGAGAGTTCTTTGTGAAGATGTTGCGGTGTGCAAGTTCAAGTGAAGCATCATGAAGAGATCAAATGCTTGAAGCTTGCTGTCCATTGTTGTGACAATGGACTTGTGAAGATGTGCGGAAGAGTGGCTCACCCATAGTGGAGTATGGGGGAGAAATCAACTAGTCTTCATCGAGCCAACGCAACCAAGAAAGGTGGTCCAACTTGAGGGATTCAAGATCGTCATCATCTAGCTCAAGTGGACCATGTGCAAGGCAAAGGTTTGCCCTTGATAGGTTTTCTATTTTACCGGTCTCATGATGGTAGTTGGGAGACCGGGTTATAGGATCGATTGCCGTACTATCAAGGGGGGCTCTCGATGAGTAGCTTGATCGTATCGTTCATAGAGAGCTCAAACCATTGCATCCTTGCATCATCTTTATTGGTTCTTGTTTGGTTCGTTCTCTTTGTGAGTTTTGGAGCCTATGGTCATCTTGATGACAAGCTCGAGTTCATCAAAAACGGAGTTCACTCGCATCTTCTATGATGTTTTCGATGTTGGAAGGTTATGTCGGTTCTTCTCGGTTGGAGGTTTCACTCCTCTATTTTGTTGGCATACCTTCCTTGCCTCTTCTTACTATTGTTTTGATGCTACTCGTCGTCTTGTATCCAACAAGCTTGAGTTTGCTCAATTCGGAGCTCATATGCAGAAGTTATGGCAGTTTTGGTTTCCCGTGGAGTATTCTTGTTTTCGTGGAAGTGGCTTCAGGATGGTCCCAGCGGTAGTACCGCGGTACCCAGTGGTAGTACTGCTTAGGGGTCACAAGCGGCAGTACCGCTCCGCAGCGTAGTACCGCTGGTGGGTCCTCAGTAGTAGTACCGCTATGGTACCAGGCCCCTACCGCGTCGACTCGAGGGGTCATTTTTCGTGTCGGATAGTGCGGTACTTCGAAGCGGCAGTACCGCTCATGAGCGGTAGTACCGCCCAACCACCGCGGCAGTACCGCTCGGGTCTGTCACTCTCCTGCCCTCCAGACTCCACGGTAGTACCGCCCGGGGGAGCGGTAGTACCGCTGCCTCTTGCGGTAGTACCGCCCTCTGCGGGGCTGTTTTGGGGGTAACGGTTGGATTGTTCCCCCCACTATATAAGGGGGTCTTCTTCCCCATTCTATATTATCCTTTGAGCTCGTGTTCTTCCCCCATTGTTGACCTTCTTCGAGCTTGCTAACTATCAATCCCTCCATGGATTCTTGCTAGTTTTTGAGGGAAAAGAGAGAGGAGATCTAGATCCACATTTCCACCAATCACTTTCTCCTCTATGTGAGGGGAACCCCTTGGATCTAGATCTTGGAGTTCTTGGTGTTCTCCTTCTTGTTCTTCCTCTCATTTTCCTCCCTAGTTAGTTGCTTCGGTGGGATTTGAGAGAGAAGGACTTGGGCACTCCGTATGCCCTTGCCATTGCATTTGGTGCATCGGTTTGAGTTCTCCACGGTGATACGTGGAAGTTACAAGTTGAGAAGCTTATTACTCTTGGGTGCTTGGTACCCTTGAGCTTGTTCCTCTTGGGTACTTGGGCGCCCTAGACGGTTGGTGGTGTTCGGAGCTCAATCATTGTGGTGTAAAGCTCCGGGCAAGCGTCGGGGTCTCCAATTAGGTTGTGGAGATTGCCCCGAGCAATTTGATGGGTTCCGGTGACCGCCCCCAAGGGTTGCCAAAGTGTACGGGTTCGGTGACCGCCCCCAAGGGTTGCCATTTGTACGGGTTCGGTGACCGCCCTCAAGGGCCCCTTAGTGGAATCATGGCATCTTGCATTGTGCGAGGGCGTGAGGAGATTACGGTGGCCCTAGTGGCTTCTTGGGGAGCATTGTGCCTCCACACCGCTCCAAACGGAGATTAGCATCCGCAAGGGTGTGAACTTCGGGATACATCGTCGTCTCCGCGTGCCTCGGTTATCTCTTATCCGAGCTCTTTACTTATGCACTTTACTTTGTGATAGCCATATTGTTTCTTGTCATATATCTTGCTATCACTTAGTTGTTTATCTTGCTTAGCATAAGTTGTTGGTGCACATAGGTGAGCCTAGTTGTTGTAGGTTTTGTGCTTGTCAAATTAACCGCTAGGTTTATTCCGCATTTGTTCAAGCCTAAACCGTAATTATTTTAAAGCACCTATTCACCCCCCTCTAGGCGACATCCACGATCTTTCTATTGGTATCAGAGCCTCGTCTCTCTTTATAGGGCTTAACCGCCTAGAGAGTAAGGATGTCGGCTAGGGGTTTAGGATTCTCTGACACTCTTAGTTTCGATGGCACAAATTTTGATGTTTGGGTAATTCGCATGCTTAATCTCTTTAGGGTCATGGACCCAAGTTTAGAGCGAATTATAGATATGGGTTTTTCTCCTCCAAAGGATCCACAAAGATTATCTTTAGAGGATGAGAAAAACTCTTATCTCAATGCTCAAGCTTCTAATGTGCTTTTTGATGCTTTGAGCAATGTAGTTATATTTCAACTCATGCCGTTTCGGGATGCTCATGAGTTGTGGACAAAGCTTCAAAACAAATATGGCGTGTCCGAAATTTGTGGAGATGATTGTCCTCCTTCCACCTCCGGTCGTATAGTATTCTCAACTTCTTCTACTTCACCTACATGTGGTTTGCCACAAGGTAATGATATGGTGAGTAGTGGTGTTCATTGCAATGATTATAGTGAGCTTATTATTGATGATCCTTCATCACTTTATTATTGCAATGCTTCACCTTTGGACTTTAACACTTCGAGCACTCTAGATGTTTCACATGCTTGTGTTAAAAGTTCTTGCATATCATGTAGAAATTGCTTGCTCAAATCTCATGATGATATGCTTGCTATGTCTTATTGCCATGATGAAAATGTATCTATTTCCTCGAGTTGTTGTGCTAACAATGTAGAGGAAACCCAACACTCCATGGAACAAGATGTGGTCTTGAATGGTGCTTCAAGGGATCCCACATCATCATCTATTGCTTTTTGCCTTATGGCCAAGGCTTCAAAGGTATCTCCCACTTTGAATCCCAATATATCTTGTGATAATATTGATGATGGCAAGAGTGATGATGATGTCGATTATGATGAAGAGAATGATGATGTTGCCTCCTTAAAAGTTAAGGGGGAAATAATTTTTAAAGCTCTTCTTAAGAATAAAATTGCTCGTTCCAACTTCATGGAAATCATGTCTATTGCTATTGAGGGCAAGAAATATATTGATGAGTTGGAATCTCGTCTTGAGGAGCATGAGGTCACCATTGATAAAATGGAAGGTCATGAGCGTGATTACGCTAATGAGATTGCGGACCTCTCTCAAGCTCTTGAACTTGAACAAACCACCAAGGAATCTCTTGAGGAGACTTTTGCTCTAGAGTTATCTAGAGTGAAGGAATCTCATGATAGAGCTCTTGAGGTGGCCAATGTTTTTGAAACTAAAAATGCTAAGCTTGAAGTTCTTCATGCTAGACTCCTTGAGGATTTTGAGCTCCTCGAAAATGGCTCAAAGGTCATCAAGGGTGAGCTCATCAAACTCACCGAGTCTCATGCTCAACTTGAAGATTCTTATTTAAAAGAGCTTGCCAAGTTGCCTTCTCCTCTTCTTGTTAATGATGATGCTTGTGCTACTAACTCTATTTCTTGTGAAGCATCCATTTTAAAGGAGAACGTTGAGCTACGGGCTCAACTTGAGTTGGTATCTAGCAATTATGGGAAATTGGAAGAAAGCCATGAAAAGCTCTCAAGCTCTCATGATGATCTTCTAGTATCCCATAATGTGCTAAAGATAGCTCATGAGGCCATGATTGCTAAGGTAACATCTAGTGAGCCTCATGTGGACACTAGCACTACTTTTAGTCAAAATGCTATATTGCCTTGTGCTAGCCCTCGCGATTCATCCATGCATAATGTTGGTACATCTTGTGATGATTTGCTTTCCTTGCCTTGTTGCTCTAACGATGAAGCTTATACTTCCTCTAGTGCTTGTGTTGAGACTAACCATGTAGAGTGTAACACCCCGCATGTAACTTGCCATATTCGTAACTCCGACTCTTGCCATTTCGGCTATGTGATATGTTTTTCCCTCCGTTGTCGGGTTTTGTCTTTCGTTTTGTATTTTGTCATGTCATGCATTTTCATATCATGTCATCATGCGCATTGCATTCGCATACGTGTTCGTCTCATGCATCCGAGCATTTTCCCTGTTGTCCGTTTTCCAATCCGGCGCTCCTATCTCCTCCGGTGCACCCCTCCTGTTTTCTTTCGTGTGCGTGTGTCAAACTTTCTCGGAATGGACCGAGGCTTGTCAAGTGTCCTTAATATACCACCCGGAGACTACCGGTCAAGTTTCGTTCCATTCGGAGGTCGTTTGGTACTCCAACGGTTAACCGGGCATCCGCAAAGTCCATTTGAGTGTCCAGCAAAACCCCCTCCAAAACCAGCCCAAAACCCACCAAACTCTCTTCCATGCTCTAGGTCGTTCGATCACGATCGTGTGGGCGAAAACCGCACCTCATTTGGAGTCTCCTAGCTCCCTCTACCTATTTATAAGTGGGCATCCCGAAAAACGAAATTCAGACGAAACCCTAACCCTCACCCTCCGCGCCGCCGGACGCGTCCGTCCGCGCCGGACAACGTCCAACCGCCCCGCCGCCGGCCCGCGAAGCCCGCAGCGGGCCCGCCCGAGCCCGCCGCAGCCTCCTCCTGTGCCCGCGGCGCCGCGCACCGCCGCCGGCCCCGCCCCGCGCCGCCCCGCCGACCCGCCGGCGCCTCCCCGCCGCCGCCGCGCCGCTGGCCGCCGCCACCACCGCGCGCTCCCTCCGGCAAGCGCCGGCAGCCCGAGCCGGCGAGCTCCGGCCCGATCCGATCGGGATCTGGTACGGTTGCGTGAGTTGACTTTTTCCCCGTCCCTAATTTCTTCCAAGTCCCTAAATCTTTTCAGCATATGCACTTGTTCCCGATGCGATAACTTCGTGCATGTAGCTCCGATTTGCGTGTGTAATATGTCAAATTGTTCGTCTCGTGATGCTTTTCATTTTGTTCAATTGCACCATTTTCATTAGAGGTCATCTTGATACCCAAATCTTCGTTGGAAGAGGGCTAGTTGCTGTTAATCTCTAGTTCTTATCAGAACTTGGAGATTTGTCATTTTTGTATCATTTATTCTGTGCATCTTTTGAGCATGAGATCTACATGTGTTTTGAAGTATGCCATGTCATATTTCCAGTGGTGTAGTCCATGTATTTTTGTGATCTCTGTGGTGACTAGCACAAGCATGCAAAGTAGGCCCCGTAATATTTCTGATTTCAGGGACGGTGATTTCTCTAAGTCCTTGTCTGCTGTAATTTTGTTGCCATGTAAACTTGATGCTACAGAGAGATCCATGCATATTTTGGAGATGTTCATTAAGGATGTTTTGTAGATATAGTTGTAATTGATCCATTCCTGCAATTGTTTGCAATTTTAGAGTACCATATCATGACTTAATCTTGCTCTACTTTTGCTATAAAATATTTCTGACAGATTCTTAACATGACATGCATTTTTGCCAAGCTTATTGTAGTTGATTCATACATGCTATGTAATTTTTCTTGCCATGGATAGCTTCATAAACATGCCATCTTGCTGTAGGTATGCTTGGTTTTTCATGCATTGCTCTGTAGTGAGTGCGTCAAGCTCACAAAGAGGCCTACATATTAATATTTCTGCCATGCTCTGTTTTCTGCTAAGTCTGAAACCTGATAACGGAACTTGCTATGTTTACATGCTTGCCATCATTTCTTCTGGTCCTTTTTGGCTTATCGTCAGTAAGGGACTTTTGTCATGTGAATTTAGTAGAACACTACCATGCCTTGTTTTTCTATGTTAAGTTCCGGTAGCATGTTGATTTCATGCTCTGAACATTGCTACCTGATGCTGTTTTCTGCCATGTCCAGTTTTTCACCAAGTCTGTGAACCTGTAATCTTTTGCACTTTTGCCATGCTTGTTTGAGCGTGATATGTTGTGAACTAGCCGTAGCTCAGTGTTCATATTTTGTCAAGCATCTCCTGTAGATTACTTTCATGTGCTTTGTTGCTATGTTGGGGTGCTGTAGCATTATTTCTTGTTGTATTTTAAGTGCTATCTTGCTGTTTATCGCAGATTAGTGTCATTCTTGTTTTGCTTGGCGTTTGCAAACCGTGCATCCGATTCCGGTGATCTTTATATCGATTTCGACCGAAATCATCTCATCTTTTCATTGGCATGCTTGGTTTGCCAAGTTACTGCCATGTTCATCATTTTCCTTCCGGAGCACGCATATGCATCGCATATCATATCTTGCATATCATACATGTCTTGCATCATGTTGCTTGTGCATTTCTCGTTGTTGATTGTGGTTCCGTTTGTTTGTATTCTTGTCTTGGGTAGAGCCGGGAGACGAGTTCGTGAACGAGGAACCTGTCGAGTACGCTTACGAGGATCAAGCTTTCGACAACTCTAAGAATCTTGCAGGCAAGATGACCACCCCTCGAAATCACTTCTATCTTTGCTATGCTAGTTGTTCGCTCTATTGTCATGCTCGCTACCTATCACTTGCTATATCATGTCTCCTATTTTAGCCATGTCAGCCCTAACCATCCTTTCCTAGCAAACCGTTGTGTGGCTATGTTACCGCTTTTGCTCAGCCCCTCTTATAGCGTTGCTAGTTGCAGGTGAAGTTGAAGTTTGTTCCATGTTGGAGCATGGATATGTTGGGATATCACAATATCTCTTATTTAATTAATGCATCTATATATTTTGGTTAAGGGTGGAAGGCTCGGACTTATGCCTGGTGTTTTGTTCCACTCTTGCCGCCCTAGTTACTGTTATACCGGGATTATGTTCCTTGAGTTTGCGTTCCTTACGCGGTCGGGTGATTTATGGGACCCCCTTGACAGTTCGCCTTGAATAAAACTCCTCCAGCAAGGCCCAACCTTGGTTTTACCATTTGCGACCTACACCTTTTCCCCCCGGGTTTTCTAGAGCCCGAGGGTCATCTTTATTTTAAACCCCCGGGCCAGTGTTCCTCTGAGTGCTGGTCCAAACTAGAGCCACTTGCAGCGCCACCTTGGGGAAACTCGAGGATTGGTTTTAGCTATACGTAGTGTTCATCCGGTGTGCCCTGAGAACGAGATATGTGCAGCTCCTATCGGGATTTGTCGGCACATTCGTGCGGCTTTGCTGGTCTTGTTTTACCATTGTCGAGATGTCTTGTAAACCGGGATTCCGAGACTGATCGGGTCTTTCCGGGAGAAGGTTTATCCTTCGTTGACCGTGAGAGCTTATGATGGGCTAAGTTGGGACACCCCTGCAGGGTATTATCTTTCGAAAGCCGTGCCCGCGGTTATGAGGCAGATGGGAATTTGTTAATGTCCGGTTGTAGATAACTTGTCACTTGACCCAATTAAAATACACCAAGTGCGTGTGTAGCCGTGATGGTCTCTTCTCGGCGGAGTCCGGGAAGTGAACACGGTCTGTGTTATGTATGACATAAGTAGGTGTTCAGGACCTCTTCTTGGTCATTGCTAGATGACGTCCGTTCCATTGCTTCTCTTCTCGCTCTCATTTGCGTAAGTTAGCCACCATACATGCTTTTGCTGCTGCAGCTCCACCTCTTTGCACCTCCTTGTCCTATAAGCTTAAATAGTCTTGATCTCGTGGGTGTGAGATTGCTGAGTCCCCGTGACTCACAGATACTTCCAAAACAGTTGCAGGTGCCGACGATGCCAGTGCAGATGATGGCGTCGATCTCAAGTGGGAGTTCGACGAGGAACGTGGTCGTTATTATGTGTCTTTTCCTGATGATCAGTAGTGGAGCCCAGTTGGGACGATCGGGGATCTAGCATTTGGGGTTGTCTTATTTTCATCTGGATTTTGACTGCAGTCGGTCTATATGATTGTATTTTGGATGATGGATGATATTTATTTATGTATTGTGTGAAGTGGCGATTGTAAGCCAACTCTTTATCCCATTCTTGTTCATTACATGGGATTGTGTGAAGATGACCCTTCTTGCGACAAAACCACTATGCGGTTATGCCTCTAAGTCGTGCCTCGACACGTGGGAGATATAGCCGCATCGTGGGCGTTACATAGAGGAAATCAAAGAGCTCAAGGCCCAAGTCACTTCTTTGAAGAAAGACTTGGAAAAGAGTCATGAAGGGAAATTTACACTCAACAACATCTTGAGAGTGCAAAAATCCCCCAATGACAAAGGTGGACTTGGATTCAACTCCAACAAGAAGAAGAATTCCAAGATGAACAAAAAGAAGGGCCAAGAACAAGTCAAGAATTCGACCAAGATTGTTTGCTTCAAGTGCAAAGTAGAAGGGCATCATGTTAGATCTTGCCCATTGAAGAAGGCCATTAGTGATAAGCAACAAGGGAAGCGGCCACAAGTTCACTCTCATTCTCAACCTCAAGTTGAAAAAGGCCTCTACCCAAGAAAACTCAAGCTAATGCTTCTCAAGTTGAGAAATCAAGTGAGAAGAAAGTAAAGAGTAGGCGTTGCTACCTATGTCGTGAAAAAGGTCACGTCGCTTCTTCATGCACTAGTGGTAACTTATCCAACCCAATTATTATTGATGATGTCTATTCTCTTGGGAAGGATAAGGTTGGCAATGTGGTTGCCAAGTTTGTTGGTACTCAAAGTGGTTTGAAGCAAAGAACCATTTGGGTAGCCAAGCCTATTGCGACTAACCTCTTAGGACCCAACTTGGTTGGGGACCAACTAGCTCATACTTGATCAATAGGTGTTGTTGGAGGTCATTGGAGACTTGGCTACATTATGAAGAATTAAGGGGACTTCATCATTCTTATTGTCTCAAGCCAAGTCAATTGGGTTATCAAGTTTCTATCTTATATCCAATGTGCCTCCTTGAGGTAACTTGTACTTAAACTGTTTACATTGAAAGTTACTTGCCCCTTTGCATGTTTTGGTTTTGTTCCTTGCATGTGTTTGTATGTGTTGTGTCTCCAAATTCTTTATCTTGAGTAATCAAGTTTATGTATGTTGGTTTGCACTTCATGTACATGTGTGTCATACGTTGAACCTTTGTGCATCTTGTTTGTATCTTAGTTGGCTCTTGTGAGAGATTAATGGAATATCCCATTATGGGGGAGTGATGTGCTTTGTGCACCTCACAATCCTATAAATGTGTGTACATGAGTAATACCATCTAGTATTGATATTTCAAGATTATCTAGTCGCTATGTGGTATGTATTCTCATGAGAAATTCAAATTCTAAATAGTCCATTAATTATCTCTTGTTGGATTCTCTTATTGCCTCTTGTTAAGCTTTTATTGGTATCACATTATGGGGGGAGTAATATGCTATGTGTATATTACTAGCCTAGAAATGTGTACATTTGAGATATTGTCACCTAGAATTGATATTATAAATTATCTTGTTCCTAGGTGGCATGTTAGCTCTACAAGTTGCAATTTGCTTTTTGTTTGGTGTGAAGATGATGTCGGATATCCTTGCTATCTACCACCGGGAATTATTTCCAAATACTTCTTATCTTTTGACAATTGGTACTCACTTGTGTGGTAGAATTTATTGATCATCTTTACGTTGGCTTTTGTTTTTATTTGCCTTTTCTCTTGCCAAGGTTTGTGTCAACTCCCGTTGTCTTCCCTACCACTTGTGGATCTTGTTTATTTCTTGTTCTTGTCTAGTGTTTTCTAGATATAGTGAAAGTGGTGATCCCACCTTGTGCATTTTGTGTTGAAATGCAAATCCTATGTAATGAACAACTCGTGGGGGAGCTATCCTATTTTCTTTAGAACACTCTTCTTGTGATCCTTATCAAGTGTGTGTTGGTGGAAGGCAAGCCACTTTCTTTTTGGTACTTTGTGCCATCATGAAACTTTGTAGAGAGCTTGGTTTGTTTGGAACCATCCTCTCTTTTGGGAGTTTGATATCATTTTGTGGGTTCCAATGGATATCTCATTCCTTGATGTATCCTTTTATGATATCTTCCAAGTGATGATTTCTCCATTTGGTATTCTTTTCACTTGGTATTTCCTTGTATTTTGGTATCGGTTCTTGATAGTCTTGAGCATGCATATTAACTTCATGTAGTTTCTGTGGCATGCTTTCTCTCTTTGACCCAATATATAGGGGAAACTCCACCAAGTCTCAAATTGGATGAGACGTGCATGAATTTCATTTCCATATCTATATGCACATATTTATGTGGAGTTTGTCCTATGTATTGTTGGTGTTTCTAACTCTTTGGTCCCAATGAGTTTGGGTACCATTTTGTTTGTGTTGTTGTTCTAGGAACAATTGGAGATGCATTGGATGCTCGGCTCACTCACAAGGAAGGTGTTGCCACCATGTGCTTTTTGGAGTCAAGCTAGGATGATTAATGAACTACTTTGTACCTTCAATTGGTATCTACTACATCCTTCCAATGTTAACTCGGTAACAAGTATCTCCATATACTTCATGCACACATTTCTTGCATCAACCTTGTGTAGGTTGTATCATGGCATGTTATTCATTCTCTCTTGTGATACTTGTTTCCTTTCTCAAAGCATGCCAACAATGATCTCTTGTTGCTAGTTGTGATGTCTTTGATGGTTGTGTGGTAGGAATTCATTTATGTACAATAAGACCATATCTAGCCATGTGCTATGCTTCCAAGCAAATATCTTATTGGTATATCTATGACTTCCTTTTGGATATATTGTTCCTTCGTGTTGTAACTATTTCGGGTGTACATCCTTCTTTGTAGATATATATCATCATGATCTCGTCTACCTAGAACCTTATACACTTGAGAGAAATTACATCTCTAGATGATATCCTTTCTTTCACGTCCACCTTGTCTTTCTTGTTATGTCTTTGGTGGCTCCGTGAAAGCTTTTGCCTTGAGTGCATGTCTTATCTCGTTGCATCTTGATGCACTCCTGTGTGGTGAAGATTATTTTCCTCATGCTTATCTCGACGAGGCTTTTGCCATCTTAATTGGTATCCCTCGTATTGATGAGGCTTTCATCTTCTATCTTCACCATGGGTTGTCACAAGTGTTGGTTATTCATTTTGCATTTTTATTGTGCTTGTGAACCCTTTTGCTTGGTGTGTGTGGGAGGACATGTCATGCACCTTGTATCTCCACTATCCAAGACTATGTTGATGCTTAATGCTCATTCGTACATTAGTCTTCTCAAGTGCTTTGCCATGACTCACACACATCATTTTGGTTGAGCCTACTCTTAAGTTGCCTCTTTTATATGTTGCTCAACCATTTGTTTGTTGCAAGTGCTAGGCTTTGTTTCCTATATTCTCACTTGCACTTGTTGTGAGGTTCTATTGATCTTGGGGGAGTGACGATCCTATTTTGTGCTCGTTGTATCCAATTACAAAACTAAATTGTGCACAAATCATGGGGAGCTTCTCTAGTTTCTCTAGAACACTCCTTTGCTCATATCATAATTTATTTCATTCATGTGGCACGTAGGATCATTGGTCTAGTTGGCTCAATTGATATCCGTTGATTGCTTGCTTCAATTGGTATCTTTTGATTGCTTGATTGCTTGTTTCTCTCTTTGTTATGTCTTTGCGGCATATCTTTCTTTTGCAATCTTTGGGCCTCAATATAGTTTGTCTTCCTCCAAGTATTTACCGTTGGACATGTGTATTGCATTCCACTCTCTTGTTGAGAAATACACAATTTATGGAGGAACACTTTTTATATTGGCCTTCTAAGCTTTTCGCCCATTTTGGCAATCGATGCCAATGGGGGAGAAGTTTCAGAGAGTTTTGTGGAGAAGTCTTCAGAGTTTTCTCTTTGCTTTGGTTTTGTTCCTAAGCATTTGCATCTCATACGCATGCATTATTGGTTGTTGCATTACATGGTGATGCATAATTCCTTATATAAACTCTCTTGAAAGTGATTGTCATCAATTACCAAAATGGGGGAGATTGAAAGAACATGCGGTGCCCCCATGTTTGGTTTTGGTAATTGATGACAATCTCTATGGACTAATGGTTGCCTTGAGTTATATTTGAAGGATTTGTCCATAGGCATTTCTTGAAGTTCATGTGTTGGTTTCAAGGATTTTATGTGGTGACCAAGGTGTTATTAAGGAATTATCCAAAGATTAGTCATGTGAGAGTTGAGCTTATTGCAAGCATGTCTTGGAGAAGAAGATTGTGTGATCATTCATGTATATCTTCAAGACATCATCCAAATGAAGAGAGTTGAAAAGATTCAAGGTTGATCAAGACTAAGTCAAGAGTGAATCAACTTGATCAACTCACAAAGCGTAGAAGATGTACCGAGAGGGATCAAGCGATCCCATGGTGTGGTAAGCATTGTCAATTACGCTTTGTGTACTAACCCATGATCTTCGTGAGAGTTCTTTGTGAAGATGTTGCGGTGTGCAAGTTCAAGTGAAGCATCATGAAGAGATCAAATGCTTGAAGCTTGCCGTCCATTGTTGTGACAATGGACTTGTGAAGATGTGCGGAAGAGTGGCTCACCCATAGTGGAGTATGGGGGAGCAATCAACTAGTCTTCATCGAGCCAACGCAACCAAGAAAGGTGGTCCAACTTGAGGGAGTCAAGATCGTCATCATCTAGCTCAAGTGGACCATGTGCAAGGCAAAGGTTTGCCCTTGATAGGTTTTCTATTTTACCGGTCTCATGATGGTAGTTGGGAGACCGGGTTATAGGATCGATTGCCGTACTATCAAGGGGGGCTCTCGATGAGTAGCTTGATCGTATCGTTCATAGAGAGCTCAAACCATTGCATCCTTGCATCATCTTTATTGGTTCTTGTTTGGTTCGTTCTCTTTGTGAGTTTTGGAGCCTATGGTCATCTTGATGGCAAGCTCGAGTTCATCAAAAACGGAGTTCACTCGCATCTTCTATGATGTTTTTGATGTTGGAAGGTTATGTCGGTTCTTCTCGGTTGGAGGTTTCACTCCTCTATTTTGTTGGCATACCTTCCTTGCCTCTTCTTACTATTGTTTTGATGCTACTCGTCGTCTTGTATCCAACAAGCTTGAGTTTGCTCAATTCGGAGCTCATATGCAGAAGTTATGGCAGTTTTGGTTTCCCGTGGAGTATTCTTGTTTTCGTGGAAGTGGCTTCAGGATGGTCCCAGCGGTAGTACCGCGGTACCCAGTGGTAGTACTGCTTAGGGGTCACAAGGGGCAGTACCACTCCGCAGCGGTAGTACCGCTGGTGGGTCCTCAGTAGTAGTACCGCTACGGTACCAGGCCCCTACCGCGTCGACTCGAGGGGTCATTTTTCGTGTCGGATAGTGCGCTACTTCGAAGCGGCAGTACCGCTCATGAGCGGTAGTACCGCCCAACCACCGCGGCAGTACCGCTCGGGTCTGTCACTCTCCTGCCCTCCAGACTCCACGGTAGTACCGCCCGGGGGAGCGGTAGTACCGCTGCCTCTTGCGGTAGTACCGCCCTCTGCAGGGCTGTTTTGGGGGTAACGGTTGGATTGTTCCCCCCACTATATAAGGGGGTCTTCTTCCCCATTCTATATTATCCTTTGAGCTTGTGTTCTTCCCCATTGTTGACCTTCTTCGAGCTTGCTAACTATCAATCCCTCCATGGATTCTTGCTAGTTTTTGAGGGAAAAGAGAGAGGAGATCTAGATCCACATTTCCACCAATCACTTTCTCCTCTATGTGAGGGGAACCCCTTGGATCTAGATCTTGGAGTTCTTGGTGTTCTCCTTCTTGTTCTTCCTCTCATTTTCCTCCCTAGTTAGTTGCTTCGGTGGGATTTGAGAGAGAAGGACTTGGGCACTCCGTATGCCCTTGCCATTGCATTTGGTGCATCGGTTTGAGTTCTCCACGGTGATACGTGGAAGTTACAAGTTGAGAAGCTTATTACTCTTGGGTGCTTGGTACCCTTGAGCTTGTTCCTCTTGGGTACTTGGGCGCCCTAGACGGTTGGTGGTGTTCGGAGCTCAATCATTGTGGTGTAAAGCTCCGGGCAAGCGTCGGGGTCTCCAATTAGGTTGTGGAGATTGCCCCGAGCAATTTGACGGGTTCTGGTGACCGCCCCCAAGGGTTGCCAAAGTGTACGGGTTCGGTGACCGCCCCCAAGGGTTGCCATTTGTACGGGTTCGGTGACCGCCCTCAAGGGTCCCTTAGTGGAATCACGGCATCTTGCATTGTGCGAGGGCGTGAGGAGATTACGGTGGCCCTAGTGGCTTCTTGGGGAGCATTGTGCCTCCACACCGCTCCAAACGGAGATTAGCATCCGCAAGGGTGTGAACTTCGGGATACATCGTCGTCTCCGCGTGCCTCGGTTATCTCTTATCCGAGCTCTTTACTTATGCACTTTACTTTGTGATAGCCATATTGTTTCTTGTCATATATCTTGCTATCACTTAGTTGTTTATCTTGCTTAGCATAAGTTGTTGGTGCACATAGGTGAGCCTAGTTGTTGTAGGTTTTGTGCTTGTCAAATTAACCGCTAGGTTTATTCCACATTTGTTCAAGCCTAAACCGTAATTATTTTAAAGCGCCTATTCACCCCCCCTCTAGGCGACATCCACGATCTTTCAATGTTCTTACATCAAACTAATGTTCTTGTGTATCCGTCATCAATCACTTATGACGAGGCAGGCAGGCAGGCAAGGGGACTACTCCTCATTTAAAGAATGCAGCGCCAGCCTCCCGACATGATTCTCAAGAAACAGAAATGCTAGATGAAGATAGTGAACGTAGCTCTGTGGTTGATTACAGCATTTCCCCTACACTAGCATCGCAGGTGCTTGCTCTAACTTGGCAGCATGATATGTGGTTGCATGTTGCATATGGTGTCTAGATTGTAATTCTTCCAATCTGGTTAAACTGCATGTGCTAGTCTGCTTAGCTTATACATTATACCTGTTAATGTGACATGCCTTCCTGTATTTAGTACATAGTACATCTGTCTATTAAGCATGTCCTTACATAAAACTATTTTTTTTGTATCCCGCATCAATCAACATGACGAGACACCTTTAGTATATGTAGTGCGATATTAGTTACATCTTTCATATGATTTATAGCATGCGCTGCTTCTAATTTGTTGAAATTCCATTTATGATGGGACGCTTTTAACTTGGCAGTCATATTGGTTGCATCTTTCATGTGGTGTCTAGCTTGCATTGCTTCTTATTTGCTGGAATGGTTTCTGCTTAGTTTACACAAACAGTTGTGAACATGCCATGCCATCCTGTTTTTCGTACATATTCCATCCTGGTATCATGTGTTTGCCTTACATCAAAGTAGTGATTGTCAGTATCATGCATGAATGAGTTCTGAAGAGAGAATTTTATTGCTTTTTTCTTGTCGGTTTTACTTGACAATTCAAAATCAATAAAGCGGAAGGAAGTTAGCAAGGCAGCGGATAAAGGTGCTCCTTCCGAACAGAGGGCCTCTACAGTTTCTACTCCTCCACACCCCCAAGATGATTTCCAAGACAACACATGCATAGACACTCAACAAAGTTGTGTTTATGATGAGCACGTCTCCCCTAGTGCAGCATCACCGGTGCTCCCTCTAACTTGGCACTGTTATATGTGGTTGCATGTTATGTGTGATGTCTAGCTTGTATTGCTTCTAATTTTTTTGAATTCCATCTGCTTACTTTACACATTATACTTGAATAAGACACGTGTTCCTGTTTCTAGAACATACAATATCTCTCTATCACACCATGTTCTTACATCAAATTACTACTGTTGTGTAACCTGCAACAATCACTTATCATAAGACACGTTTGACTTCGGAGTGTGATATAGGTTACATCTCACATTCTTTTCTAGCTTGTACTACTAATTTGTTGAAATGGCACTTATGACGAGACAGTTTTAACTTGGTAGAGTGATATTCGTTGCATCTTTCATATGGTGTCTAGCTTTCATTGCTTCTAATTTGTTGAAATGCCTTCTCCTTAGTTTACACATCATAAGTTGTGAATATGCAATGCTGTGAATATGCAATGGCACTAATGACGAGAGACCTCTAACATGGTAGTGTGATGTTTTTTGCATCTTGCATATGATTTATTTCTTGTACTGCTTCACATTTGTTTAAACGCCATTTATGATGAGACACTATTAACTTGGCAGAGCGATATTTGTAGCATCTTTCATATGGTGTCTACCTTCCATTGCATTGCTTCTAATTTGGTGAAATGTCTTCTTCTTAGTTTACACATCATAGTTCTGGTTATCTCTTCTGTCCTGTTTTTCATACATATTACATCCTCCTATCATGTGGTTGTCTAACATCAAAGTTTAGTTCATCTGCATCACGCATCAATTTGTTCTGAAGAACTAAATTGTTATTCGTTTTTCTTGTCGGCTTGACTTAACATGGCACAGAGAAAGAGGAAGAAACACATAATGGCAGGGAATGAGAAGCGGATGAATCCTGCAGATTCTGCCGGTACTGATGGTGCAATAGAAGGTCAAAGTCCGGCGGAAAATTCTACAAACGCGGCATCCCATGCTACAAGAGTTGCAAAAAAAGCCAAACAGAAACAAATAGCTGCCACCAAACAAGCAGAGACAGCCCTAGTTCTTGCAACACCTACCACAGTACTACCAGCTGCACGACTTACTCGTGCGTCAACTGAGCTAGCAACACGTTCCCAAGCTCCCTTGCCACCTGACACTACTTCCCAAGCACTCTTGACACAAGACGAGTTGGCAATATCAGATGAACCTTGTGAGCTTCAATAGCAAGAAGGTAGTTGCTGGAGTCAAGTTACAGTTGCATGCTTCTTTATATGTAGTCTCACAGTTTGATGTACACTAACACTTCCTATGTTCGTTGTTGGACTAGCACCTAGGCGCAAGAGGAAACAAACATCAGGGATAATGCTCGATAGGTTAACTAAATCTAGAGGAGGAAGAATGGAGATCCGTTTTGAGGCAGGTTTAAAAAGGCCACGTGATGCTACAGAGTCGGCCAAGTTAGTATCAGAGGCAGCGGTTGCCGTTAGGTGTCATGTACGTATCCTCCCAACATGGATTCAGTACAGGAATGACAAAGACGAAACCCAGTTCAACACCTTCCTCGGCCATTTATCTGTAAGTATGGTTATGTATGGAAACTAGTAATATCGTCTTGCTCTGTCCCATACTTTCTAGGTTGCTGATAATGAGACTCCCATAATTTTGAACACATGAGGTTCAAGTTGGATAGCCAAGATGATGCAACCAGACAAGCTTGCACCCATGTTTTCAAGTCTACTCTGCGACAGTATCGGTATAACTTGAGGAAAATTCACTTTGAAGGCAAGGCTAACACTGAACTTTCCCAAACATCTCCAGTGGAAAATATATCAGATGAAGACTGGAGGGGCCTTGTTAAACACTGGTCTGATCCGAAGTATCAGGTACATTATATATATGTGATCAGATCACATGTTGAAGTCCTATTTACGCATGTGCCACACAAATCTGTCTTCTTGTAGGTGAACTGTTCAAAGAACAAGGCCAACCGTACGACAGTGAAATTCCAACAGACGACAGGATCTCGTAGCTATATTGCACACTGCGAGGCTCTTGTAATTAGCTGCTGTTTCACTCTTTTCGCTGTACCATATTATCAGATCTATATTGACTTGTTCGAAATGCAGAGGAAAGCCCGCAAGGACCAAAAAGTACCTAAACCAAATGATGTGGAAATCTTCAAGGACTGTCACACCAGCAAGAAGAAGGGTATGACTACACCGGTCAAAGCCGCTGTTGTAAGTCCTTAATCCTCATGCCTTTTAACTACTACTTACTCTGACTTGTGCCTTGAACTGCATGGTTTGCAGCCAATGTCTATTACTCTTTTCAATTTTATACACAATTGTCTTAGCGTATCATTGCACCTTACAAGGTTTAAAAGAGAGGAGTGATGTTCCTTTGATCTTGACCCGTAATTTAGTTCCGTGCTGGACTTGCCCACACAACGTTACAATTGCCTGTTTATCTGTTCTCAGTTGTTTTGTGATATGAATGATGTCATACTATGCTTACCGTATTATAAACTTCGTCTCTTTATCCTTAGCCCTCAATACAATGTGAAGAAATAGACAATACATTAGCGATGGTACATGGTCATATGTTTGGAACCTGGTTTTATTATGTACTTTGCAATAAAATACAACTAATATTTTACATGGGTTCACCAGAATAAGTTCTGTATATAGACCAAAGCTATTTTGTTTGGTTTTGCTGCCTCCTTAATATCTTCTGTTCTGGTACTACTAATGTAAAACCTCAACTTTTCAGCGAGCTATGGAAAAAATGGTGGAACCGCCACCTTCTGAAGGTGGCGAGGCAACTATAACCGCAATGTCAGCTCTTGCTGCAGTGGGTCGGTACCTGTCCACTAACAGTGCCAAAAGCACGTTCCTGCGTAATACTGGGTTGGTTGTTAAGGCAATATCGTCCAAACTGCCTCATGATCAAGATATGCAAGCTCAAAGCAATGTTGTATCTGCGCTCCAGACACAAGTCCATTCCCTAATAGAGACCCTTTGTGAAACAAGGAGAAACATTGCTCAATGTCGTCAAGATATGCATGGTTTTGAAACCAGACTATCAGACATTTGCTATGTTGTTCAGGAGCCTAGGGGAAATGAAGGCGAGGGTTATGGTGCTCCATCGGACAATACAGCATGAAAACATAACAGTCAGGTCAAATGAACCGAGCTTCTGAACTTCTGGTGGTGCATTTATCTGCTAGACTGTTAAGTTTTATGCCAACCTTCCTTTTGTTATATAGTTGTAATTTGTTTTGGTGCGATACAAAATTTATTCTTAATGTGCAGCCACCGGCTAAAGAAAACAGCAAGCGATTTTTGTATAGTGTAGGGTGTTCCCTATATTTGCACTGGTGGCGATCTTTGATGCCGAGTGGATGTAATTTGTGCAATCGCCTTAATAGCCTAGCGTTAGTTTCGGCCTTATTTATTTCCTAGTCTTCTTTTTCCCTAGTTTGCTAGTGGCCGCAACTACCATGGGCCATATACGGGCCGTAGGATCCATGGGTCTCCTACGGGCCGTCGATAAATGGGCCTGTAATCGGTGGGCCTCGGGCCGTCGGAAAAATGGGTCTACATGGGCCGTAATCGGGCGTAATTGGTATCGGCCCAGCACGGTAACAGGCCGTTAACAGTCCGCAGGACAACAAATGCTTAATTCTGTCACAGGCATAATGGGTCATTAATGGGCCAGAATATAGGACGGGCTGGAAACGGCGCAACGGGTTAACAGGCCAGAATCGGGCCGACTCTTGCCATGGGCCGAATTTGGCCCATTAGGGTAACAAGCCAGTAACGGGCCGACTCTTGCCATGGGCCGAATTTGGCCCATTAGGGGAACAGGCCAGTAACGGGCCGACTCTTGCCATGGGACGAATTTGGCCCATTAGGGGAACAGGCCAGTAACGGGCCGGAAGTAATCGAGGGCCGAAAAGGAGCCCAAGAACGTATGGGCCGTCAATAGGCCGAAAGCTAACACGGGCTGGAAATGGCCCATGTAAATCACGGGCCGTTAACGGGTATAAAGAAAATTACTGTTCATTATGGGCTAGAGTCACCGTGGGCCTGTAAAGGGCCAGAAAATACGAACGCCTCATATGGGCCGAAAGATGTCGTGGGCCATACATGGGCCGAAAGTGAAATGGGTGGTGTTATATTCGACGGCCCACATGACGTTGTTGGGCCGATTTCCTTTAGGGCCTAACGGGCCGTGAGTTAACGGGCCGTGAGTTAACGGGCCGTAAAATGGGCTATTTGCGAAGAGACCGTTAACAGGCTTTTCATGGGCCAACCCGTTAACTTTTGACCAAGTCAAATGGGCCGGCTTTGTAAGCTAAATGGGCCAGTGGTGGGCCATGGCACGTGTCGACATATCATAGGCGCCTATCTGACCCACTGACGAGCTGACACGTGTTTCATCCGGCCAATAAGAATTTTACACGTGGAAATTTCCCATTGGTCGGGGTTGTTAACGGGTTATTGGATCCAAAACCCGACCCGATAGCTTAACGGCATTCCGTTACGGTGGATGCCACGTGTCAGTCACCCTTGACGAAAGCACTTCTGTGACGCGCGATTTATCGTCATGGAAGTGGACACTTCCGTGATGATAATTTTGGTAATGTCATGGAACACTTCTATAACAGCACAGGTATGACTATCTTGATTCTGTCATAAAATCATCATGGATGTACATGCATGACAAAAAACGCGACCTACTGTGACAAACACGTATCATCACGGAAGTGTATTTTTTTGTAGTGCAAGCTGAAGCATCAGGGCACGAAGCACCTCGCTTTGTCTTCCCTGCCAGCATGACAGGCTCGAAGCCTAAGGTCCCCACAGTAGCTTCAGAACTGAAGAAGACAAGGGCAGCTGAGGCCGAAGCCAGAAAGCGCAAACACAAGAATGCCACTGATGATGCTCCACTGACCAAGAAGTCGAAGATAAAGTCTTCGCGGAAAAATCATGCTGCTGCCACAGAGCCACTTGTTGTCGAGCCCATCTCAGTTGCTCGTCCTGCTTTCACAAATCAAGAGCGTCAGCTAGTACTTCATGAGCCTACTACCACATAGGCTCCTGCAGATGAAGACATTCCAGCTGTCGACCCATCACAGCTGAAGACATTGGTCATCACGACAATGTATATGATGATGAAGTCCTTCCTCAGATCGAGCACCAACCGGTATCATCACCTGTTCTCACGAACAGCGAACTCATCAGCATTGATCGTCCTCTGACGCCAATTGCTCAGGATGCATCATGGGCTGATCACCCCCAACAAGATACTCCAAGTCAAGAAACACCCAGTACTCCCCCACCTCAAGTCACCACTCCGGTGCTTGACGATGACAATTACATGGTGCAGACCACCCCATCACCAAAGGCGTCACCCGCATTCTGCAGGCTTCGCAAAGGCCCTAGGCAACAACTCGCCATGCCGAGCGTTCCAGAAGGAGAAGTGCAACACAACTCAGTAGCACGTCAAGTGTTTCCTGAAGCCACTCCAACTGCGAACGTCTCTGAGTCTGAAGCAAAAGTTGCTGAAGACATTCCGGCTGCATCAGCCGATGACAACCAAGAACCGCTGTCGGTGTCAAAACCGGCCGATCTCGGGTAGGGGGTCCCGAACTGTGCGTCTAGGATCGATGGTAACAGGAGACGGGGGACACGATGTTTACCCAGGTTCTGGCCCTCTCTATGGAGGTAATACCCTACTTCCTGCTTGATTGATCTTGATGAATATGAGTATTACAAGAGTTGATCTACCACGAGATCGTAATGGCTAAACCCTAGAAGTCTAGCCTGTATGATTATGGTAATGTGTATGTCTCTATCCGGACTATGCTCTCGGTTTATATAGACACCAGAGAGATCTAGGGTTACATGGAGTCGGTTACATCAGAGGGAATCTTCATAGTTGGTCACCTAGCTTGCTTTCCACGTCAAGGAGAGTCCAATCCGGACATGGGTACATTCTTCGGCCTCCATGTCTTCACAGCCCATCAGTCCGGCCCATGGATAGCAGGCCAGACGCCCGAGGACCCCTTAGTCCAGGACTCCCTCAGTAGCCCCTGAACCTGACTTCAATGACGAGGAGTCCGGCGCGCAGATTGTCTTCGGCATTGCAAGGCGGGTTCCCCTTTTTCCGAACTCCAAGATAGTCTTCGGATGTGATGATAGTATCCGAACCTGTCACACACCATACACCACCGCAGAGAGAATACATATTTTTACACGAGTTCCATCCGCTGACAACTTTTTGCAGCACGACATTGCATCTGACCGGTCATAATTCCAAACTGTTTTTGTGTTTGACGCCCCACGCCCCAAGACGCGGTTACCATTGGCATGTCTTGTCAAAGCAGAGATCGTGTCTCCTTATTGCGGGATTCTCATCAATGCGGGTATGGGTAATCCAATCGTTCCGTTCGGAGACCGGCACGGCTCCAGGATCCAGCACGCAGCCTCCTTCGAAAGGAGGGGGTGCGTTTATTCCTCCGGTGACCCCTGTCCAACCATGGGCACCAGGTAATCTGCTGGAAACGCTGCGAGGCGCTTCCATTATGGAGGAGCACCGTGTTCTTATGGGCACGGTGATTGAAAGGGTTCAGTCCGCCAATAGCGGACTGACCGAAGCCTGCAGCAGCCTGCTGATAAGTTTTGAGGTAAGCGACGCAGAAGGAAAAAATCTTGATATGGACAGTAACCCCTGAGACACTGTCCGGTGCTCGGAAAGAGAGACCGGACAGGGGGTCAATACTTTTTTTATAGGATACTAACCTGATATGTATGGATAAGCAGGCGTCGCTGCTAGCCGCGACCTCGCATACGGCCGAAGTCTCTGAACTAAAGCAGAGGCTGGAGCGAGCCGAGATCGAGCTCGGCGAGGTGAAGACTCAGCTCCAGGAGAAGCAAGGTGTGAAAGCGACTTGCTGTGTTTTCGGAAGGAATAAGCGGTGTACATTGACCGGATTGTCATAATATGTGTAGGGGCAGTGACCGAGGTCGATGCCCTAAAAAAGGCTCTGGCCGAAGTCGAGGGGAAGGCTGTCGTGCAGCAAGCCGCCCGGAAAAAGCTCGAGGCCCGGGTCAAGGAGGTCCAGCAGGAGCTCCAAGATGCGGTGAAAAAAATGCGAGGCCTTGGAGCATGATGCGTCGGTTCAAGGGGCCAAACTCGCCAAGGCTTGTAAGAGCGCGGAGACCGCACGGAATGAGGCCCAGGCCGCCCTCCAGGAGATCCAGGAGGCCAAGAAGATCACGGCGGGTAAGGCATTTAAGCTACAAAGTAAGTATGCGGAGAAGCAGTACCTTTTACTAACCTGGGTTCGTAGTTCCCTAGGGGCATTTGCGGATTTACCACGCAGCGTATCAGACGCTGCGGAGTTCTACCGAGCCGAAGGAGGGGATTCTACGAAGACGCTATTCTGGTCGCAGTATGCGATGCCAGAGCATCCGTGTCCTTCACCGATCAGCTGAAACAGCTGGTGGAGCTGCACAGGGTGGCCGAACTAGCCTTGAAGGATTTGATGATCTGGCTGTGGCCAGCCGAAGCTATGCCCGGCAGCTACTTCGGACTCGTGAGGCGACTAGTGGAAGCCTGTCCGCGGCTGCATACAGCCTGCATCGAAGGTGCCCGCATGGCCTTCACCCATTGCAAGATGTGATGGGCGAAGATGAACGCCGTCGACGTGGCCAGAGGGCCACCAGAGGGCAAGGAGCACCGCACACCCGAACGATATTTTGCGGATGTCCTAGAAGGGTCTCGACTTGCAGCAGCTCGGTGTGGGCAAGACATTATTTTCGAATGAATACATTCGAGTTGTCCATTGCCTTGTATTATGAAAATAAAGCCTGTTTTGTAATGTAATTTCGTTATGCTTTAATTGTTTCCTCCTGTGCGGCCGTGTTGTATGCAATCTGAGGGTTGGCCAGTCGTCGGCTTCTGCCCTCGCGTAGGTAGTACGGAGGTGTTCGGGATGGAATCTAAACAATCTTGATCCAATTATATGGTCCTTGAAGGAGTTGTTTAGTGCAACGAACAAGGCAATCAGACTATACGGCTTAAACGCCCTCACTTAGCCATAGGAGTTTTATAATAAAGCATGGGCGCAGCCCTCGGTCCAAGCCAGGGTGCTGTCAGCATCTGATCGGGAAGTGTCGATCCTTCGCATAACACGGAAAAAATCTCCAACGATTTTGTGACCCTCGAACAGCTGACCGTCTCTCGTCATATCATGACAGTCAGTTTTCGGCTTTCTCTACTGAGGTGCTCATCCGGTCAAGGCCAGGGCACAATCGCAGTAGTTCTCCCTTTACTACCCTAGCCGATGTAGCGGAACGTAGGGTAGCAAGCACAGGAGCCGGGCAACCCAACTATTGACCAAAGACATGATTCGGAGCCAATGCATATAATGCTAAATTCAGGGTGCCGAACTTATATATAAGAAGTGTTCGGACTGTGTTGCCGTATTGTGGGGCGATAAGTAGCCCCTGGCGAATATGAAACGTACGAAAGAGTACGGATGCAGCCGATAAGCAGATCGAAATAAAATGAAGTAAGAAGCGAAAACCACAGAAACTGTGCCACAAACCATTTTTATTATAACTGGATGGATACGTCGAGGCGTATCTTGTACAGATAGTGCGATAAGCATCCGGGCTGCTTAACATGCCGGAATCAATAGGGCGCAGCTTGCGGGTACTGAGAAATAAGTATAAATACCGTCAAGAAGAACGTATAGAGGTTACCCTACACATCTATGTTGCTTGCCTCCGTTGTATGCCAATCCTTCAAAAGGACTGATGATCAGGCCCGCGGGAAAAGGAACCTGAAACAAGAAGAAAAATTGAAAGTATGTGTGTCCGGGATCGGTCTAGCTGAACTATAGATCCCGGGTTAGCTTGTGCCTCCGTCGATGTCCATGGAATTTTGAATGCATAATTATGTACGCGTGGTACGAATGCCACTACTTCATCGGGACTGGGACGGAGGCGGAATTGCTAATCGAGCTCTTGATGAGCCGCGCTGTCCTGTTGTAGTGTAGTCCGGAACCTCTTAATGATGTCCAGGGGCTCGACAGCCGTACTATGGTGCTGCTTGAAAAGGCCACTCTGTACTTCTGCTGCTAGGGCGGCGGTGTGCTCCTCTGTTCAGAGGGAGCGTTCCGTATTGCCATTGACTGTTATGACACCGCGTGGACCGGGCATCTTGAGCTTGAGATAAGCATAGTGCGGCACTGTGTTGAATCTAGCAAACGTGGTTCGTCCGAGCAGTGCGTGATAGCCGCTGCAGAAGGGGACGATATCGAAGATTAACTCTTCGCTTCGGAAGTTGTCCAGAGAACCGAAGACCACCTCCAGCGTGATTGAGCCCGTACAGCGGGCCTCTACACCTGGTATGACTCCTTTAATGGTAGTCTTTGTTGGTTTGATTCATGAGGGCTTAATGCCCATCTTCCGCACTGTGTCCTAATAAAGCAGGTTGAGGCTGCTACCACCGTCCATCAGGACTCATGTTAGGTGAAACCCGTCAATAATTGGGTCGAGGACTAGTGCGGCTGAACCGCCATGGCGGATACTAGTTGGGTGATCTCGACGATCGAAGGTGATCGGGAATGATGACCACGGATTGAATTTGGGGGCGACTGGCTCTACCGCATAGACGTCCCTAAGTGCTCGCTTGCGCTCCTTTTTGGGGATGTGTGTAGCATATATCATGTTCACCATTTTGACTTGAGGGGGAAATTTCTTCTGTCCCCCAGTGTTCGGCTGTCGGGGCTCTTCGTCCTCGCCTCACTTTGTGACCCCTTTTCTTTGTTTTCAGCGTTTAACTTGCCAGCCTATTAGAAAACCCAACAGTCTCTGTTGGTGTGATTGGCTTGTTTGTCTGGGGTGCCATGTATCTGGCACGGACGGTCGAGTATGCGGTCTAGGCTGGAAGGTCCTTCGTTGTTTCTTTTGTAGGGCTTCTTCCGTTGGCCGGACTTGGAGCCACTGAATCCGGCGTTAACTGTGGTGTCATCGGTGTTGTCGCCATTGCTTCGGCATTTGTGTCTATTGCGCCGGAGCTTGTTGGTGCTGTTCTTGGCCTCGGAGGGGCCTGCCTCGCTGGTTGTGTTCTTGCTACGAGCTAGCCAGCTGTCCTCACCCGCGCAAAAGCGGGTCATGAGTGCCGTAAGGGCTGCCATAGACTTCGGCTTTTCTTGGCGGAGATGGCGTGCTAGCCATTCGTCACGGATGCTGTGTTTGAAGGCTGCTAGGGCCTCAACATCCGGACAGTCAACAATCTGGTTCTTTTTGGTTAGGAACCTAGTCCAGAATTTTCTAGCTGATTCTCCAGGTTGTTGAACTATGTGGCTTAAGTCGTCGGCATCTGGTGGCCGGACATAGGTTCCTTGGAAGTTGTCCAGGAAGGCTTCTTCCAAGTCCTCCCAACTGCCGATAAAATTTTCAGGCAGGCTGTTAGGCCAGTGCCGAGCTGGCCCTTTGAGCTTTAGTGGGAGGTATTTAATGGCGTGGAGGTCATCTCCTCGAGCCATATGGATGTGGAGAATAAAATCCTCGATCCATACTGCAGGATCGGTTGTGCCGTCGTATGATTCGATATTGACGGGCTTGAACCCCTCGGGGAATTCATGATCCAGTACTTCATCTGTGAAGCAGAGAGGGTGTGCGGCGCCTCTATATCGGGCCGCACCGCGGCGTAGCTCTGATGGAGTCCGTCTGTGGCATTCGGCTCGGGCGTGGTTAGGTTTGTCACATCTGAATAGGTAGCCGTCGTCGTGCCTCGAGGCACGTCCTCGCGATCCGTAGATCGATCTTGTATGTCCTGCTCTACTGTCCAGGGTCTGCCGGAGGTCGTACGCATGACCCCGAACTCTTCCGTCTCTATTTTTACGGGCGGTGGTGCAGGCTGCTGTTCGGCCTGAGTTGCCGCTTTATCATGACCGCGGGGTGGCCGGTCGGCCGCCCTATCTCGACCACGTGGTGGTCGTTCCGCATTACGCGAGGGAGATGTGTGCTCCGGCGCCTCCTCATCGAATTGAGGTAGCAGTCTGCGTTTCGGGTAGCTCTTGGCTGGGCGCTTGAGGCCGTATTCTTTGGCTGTCAGGACATCAGTCCATTTGTCGACGAGCAGATCTTGTTCAGCTTGAAGTTGCTGCTGTTTCTTTTTCAGGCTCCTTGCAGTGGCTATGAGCTAAAGCTTAAAGCGCTCCTGCTCCAGAGGATCCTCAGGCACGATGAAGTCTTCGTGCCGAGGCTTGTCTCCTCCTTGGAGGGTGGACGGTAACTATCGCCCTCCGAGTCATCTTCTATGGCATGTTCATCAGGGTTATCTTGCCCGTTGTCGTGTTCCTCCTGTTCGGATGCAGCTCCGACAGGGTCTTCATTGTTTTCGGCATCACCCGGAGTACTATTTTCTCCGGTGCCAGTGTTGCCATCTTTTGAGCGGCGAGGCTTAGAACGGCATTTGGGCCGCCGGCGCTTGGATTGCGTCTCAGAGGGTTTATTCGCATCTGGCTCTTCTTTGTCGTCGCCAGATCCTTTAGGTGTATCAACCATGTACACATCGTACAAAGAGGTGGCCGCCCAACGTCCAGTGAATGGCGGGTATTGAGCATACTCCTTGTCGGCATCGTCGTCCATACCGTCGATGTCTTCGGAGCCATAGTCCAGCACATCGGTTAAGTCATCGATAGTGGCTATGAAGTGGGTGGCAAGCAAAATTCCTCGACATCCGCCTCTAGCTCGAACTGAACATAGTTCGGCTGTGAGTCCTCCTCCAAGGACAAGTTCTTTAAAGAGTTTAGCACGTCTCCAAAAGGTGAGTGCTGGAAGATGTCCGCGGCACTAAATTCGAAAATTGATAACCGATCCAGCTCGGTGTCCGTAGGCGTACCCGGTCCTGAACTTATAGCCGGAGACGAGTCCGGAGTTCCATTGACGCAAATATTGCAGGATGTCGAGTCCGTGTGTGGCTCCAACGCCGCGGACTTTGTGGCCTCAGAGGGCACGATCTGCTTCGGTTCTAAGGCCGTTGCAGCAACAGGAACCATCTCCTGGAAGTGATCCGATGACAGATCTAAGTCATGTTCATCGGGGCGAGGGAGAGCAATCGCTGCGGTCTCAAACCCATTGAAGATCAAGTCTCCACGGGTATCCGCGATGTAGTTCAAGCTTCCAAATTTGACCTGATGGCCAGGGGCGTAGCTATCGACCTGCTCCAGATGGCCAAGCGAGTTGGCCCGCAGTACGAAGCCGCCGAACACAAAAATCTATCCGAGGAGGAAGGTTTCTCCTTGGACAGCGTCCCTATCGACAATTGAAGGAGCCATCGAACCTTTCGTCAACGGCACAGTGGAACTCTCAATGAAAGCACCAATGTCGGTGTCAAAACTGGCGGATCTCGGGTAGGGGGTCCCGAACTGTGCGTCTAGGATCAATGGTAACAGGAGACGGGGGACACGATGTTTACCCAGGTTCGGGCCCTCTCTATGGAGGTAATACCCTACTTCCTGCTTGATTGATCTTGATGAATATGAGTATTACAAGAGTTGATCTACCACGAGATCGTAATGGCTAAACCCTAGAAGTCTAGCATGTATGACTATGGTAATGTGTATGTCTCTATCCGGACTACGCTCTCCGGTTTATATAGACACCGGAGAGATCTAGGGTTACATGGAGTCGGTTACATCAGAGGGAATCTTCATAGTTGGTCGCCTAGCTTGCTTTCCACGTCAAGGAGAGTCTAATCCGCACATGGGTACAGTCTTTGGCCTCCATGTCTTCACAGCCCATCAGTCCGGCCCATGGATAGCAGGCCGGACGCCCGAGGACCCCTTAGTCCAGGACTCCCTCAACCGCGTCATGAAGAAGAAAGAGTTGCCACACCCCCATCACTCATGAAAATGTTCTCGAGGAGAATGAGTCTGTGCCCGACCCTCCTACTACTCAAGTGGAGGTTGAAAACACCGAGGCGGCCACAAACAACATTGATGAAGCCAATGACGTAGTCATGGCTGAAGCTAATGTGGCGCCTGAAGCTAATGTTGCACCTGAAGCCAATGTGCAGCATGAAGCCCATGTCAATGCCAATGCTCCTATACCGCCTCCAAGGCCTCACACTATTGAGCAGGAATTTGATCGCGGCCAACTTGTCACTGTTTGATGGCCTATTCTAGTTCCTCCGCCTGCTCCCGGACCACAATTTGACTACCATGTGGAGCGCAGGCCTCAGGTGCAGAAGCCAAAGCCCCGACTACCAAGATTTCCCGGTGCTGCAACTTCCCCAGGATCATTCAATGTCAACAGCTTCAAGGCTCACAACACCTTCTTTGACAGTGCAATGAACCCTTACTCAAGGCTAAGAATCTCATCTGATCACTTCTGGAGCTATCAGCAGCGCAGCTATTACTCATGCATCTTATACAATCAAGGGTGAATCTTTCCTCACATGCGTCTGGATTGTGAAGCCATTGCTGGTCTACCCTGCTTGGAAGAAGCTCTAGACTGCTTCAGAGATGCTGGACTTCTGCAGTTTGTCACTGATAAAGAGCATTGGAATGGGGAGCTTCTGCTACAATTCTATGCCACTCTTCACATTCGTAGCTACAACAGGGATCCAAAGACTTAGGTCCTTGAGTGGATGATAGGTGATGTACACCATGAAGCCAAAGCCCAAGATATCATTGAGCTTACTTCCCTGCCCACTCCAGGTGAACTCTGTGAACCTGGTTGTCAGCTTCACCGCAATGCATTGGAGAGCATATTTCAGAAGCGTGAGCCCAACATGAGTCAAATGCTCAGCATGATGAAGCCACTACCACGAGATGCTGAATATCCTAAGGAATTCTTTGTCGAAGACTTAGAGTATCTGCCCCGCACCATTTATCATATTATAAGGCGAACTCTATGGCCAGCAAAGGACATTCTCCTGCAGCCAAGCTTGAAGGCTTAATGAAGACATTGGTTTTCTATATCCTGAATGGCATCAGCTTCAATGCTCAAGATTTCTTCATCAGGCAACTTGCAGCTTCTGGAATTGATCTCTTTGGCCTGAAGTTTTATGCTCCATGGGTAATGCGCTTAATCAAGCTTCACTCCTCTGTCAACTATTAGCCCTCTGCGCGCAACCATCTTATCTTCTTGCCAGAGGTTGATCTGTCTGTTGAAGCCATCTACCCTGAACCAGCAAAGGAGCCAATATATCTTCACAATGCCGATCGCCAAAGCTTCACGCAACCCATTGAAGGAGTTCTTGTTGCAACTCGTGTTTATCCTCTGGCTGGTAACACACGTGCACCTCATCGTGCAACCACTGAAGCCACTGAAAGCACTATTGCTCAAAGGCCTCGGAAGCGATCTCACATTCTCAATGACCGAGAGCTTCTCGTGGCCTTTAGGGAGTCCTGGACTAAGGGGTCCTCGGGCGTCTGGCCTGTTAGCCATCGGCCGGACTGATGGGCTGTGAAGATACGAAGACCGAAGACTGCACTCGTGTCCGGATGGGACTCTCCTTGGCGTGGAAGGCAAGCTTGGCGACCGAATATGTAGATTCCTTTCTTTTTAACCGACTTTGTGTAACCCTAGATCCTCCTGGTGTCTATATAAACCAGAGGATTTAGTCCGGAGATAGAGACACTCATTACCATAGTCATACAGGCTAGGCTTTAGGGTTCAGCCATCTTGATCTCGTGGTAGATCAACTCTTGTAATACTCATATTTATCAAGATCAATCAAGCAGGAAGTAGGGTATTACCTCCATAGAGAGGGCCCAAACCTGGGTAAACATTGTGTCCCCTGTCTCCTGTTACCATCGACCTTAGACGCACAGTTCGGGACCCCCTACCCGAGATCCGCCGGCTTTGACACCGACATTGGTGCTTTCATTGAGAGTTCCACTGTGCCGTCGACTACAGGATCGATGACTCGCCTCGTCCTTAAAGACAATATCACCGCCGGAGGAGAACTGGCCCCAGGCCAAACCCTCCGGCTGGGCGGCTTTACCATGACTGCCCGTTCGGCCGTTAAGCCGACGATGACCTCTTGGGCCATTGAAAATCCCCTTCGTATCGACTCCAAACACTCCAAGCAGATAGATCCGGCGAAGTTTTCGTCTTTAAACAAGCTCCTTGATCGCATCGCCGCCCTGGGAATCGCCACAGATTACGATCGGATCGGGCTTAAACCCGACCAAAGAGAAATCAAATCTCCACCGGTCACCCACCAGATAGCGGTAGTCGAGGAGCAAGACGGCGACTCTTCCCCTATACTGAAGACGGACTATGTCCGGATCGCCGACCCTGCAGAGCCGGATACCCACCAGCAAAAGGAGGTGACCGGCCACCCACCCACCCAGACATAAGCGCTCTCATGAGCATACAACAGCAGTCTCAGGAAACGGTCCACCACTTCTGGGCCAGATTCCTCCTGGTCAAGGACAAGGTTAAAGATTGTCGCGATGAGGACGCGATATCAGCGTTCTACAACAATTGCACGAACGAAGGAATCCTCAACGCCATCAATCGCAGCCGCATACTACACTTCACTGACTTGGCAACTATCGTACAGAAGTACAACGCAATGGAAAGCGCCTGGAAAGATCGGGCAGCTTGTTGGGAGCCATCGGTCCTAACTCAACCGCTGGTCCAGGCGAAAAGGGCGCATCCCCGTGACACGCCCAATCCAATAGCCAAGAAATATAAACCCATTACGCGGCACGGAACCATTCTGGAGGGATGGCTCGATGGCCCATGCAAAATACACACAGCACCGGACACCATACCAACCCACAGCCTTAGAGCATGTTGGATACTCCGGCAGGTAGCCAAGAGCTGCGAGGACATCCTTACCAAAAACACCCCAGAGCAACACCCTCCAGAAGACAACGACCCCAGAGTATTGACGGTCTTCGAGACATTCGCTTCAAACAATAAGCGCAAAAGGGCACTCCGCGACCTTGCCGAAGTCTGTCAAATGGCCGCGATAAACCCTTGGAACGACACGGCTATAACCTTTAATGCCGGTGATGAACCAAAATACAGGACAGTCCGAGCACCAGCCGCCTTAGTCCTTAGTCCCATCATGGACGGCTTTCGACTCACCAAGGTCCTCATGGACAGCGGCAGCGGACGAAACCTCATCTACGAGGATACACTCCACAAGATGGAAATAGACAAAAGCCGCATCGAGCAAAGCAGCACGACCTTCGGAGGAATCATTCCCAGTCGGGAGGCGCGGTGTGCGGGAAAAATCACACTTGACATGGTATTCGGCACGCCGGAGAATTATCGGTCCGAAGAAATAACCTTCCAAGTGGCCCATTTCAGCAGTGGATATCACGCCCTGTTGGGGCGAGATGCTTTTACACGCTTCCAAGCTATACCTCATTATGGGTACATGAAGCTCAAAATGCCCGGGCCCAATGGCATAATCACTCTTGTGAGTGATCCGGACATAACACTCCGCGCCGAAAACAAAACCGCATCCCTAGCCCTTGAGGCATTATCTGAAGCCCTCGCGGCCGAGGAATTAACCGCACTGCGCTCCACGATGGATAGGGACGATGTGATCTTAGACAAACGACCCAAATCCACCTCCTTCAAATCGGCAGAAGAAATAGTCAAATTCCAGGTCCACCCAACGGACCCCAAGAAGACAGCATCTATTGGGGCACAACTAGACCCAACGGTCGACGCCGCGCTACGGGATTTCCTTCGTGAAAACTGGGATATATTCGCCCGGCACCGTTCTGACATGCCTAGAATCCCACGCGAACTGGCCGAACATAGCCTCAATATATTAAAGGGATACAAACCAGTCAAACAAGCACTGCGACGCTTTTCCGAACCCAAACGCCAAGCTATGGGGGAGGAGCTGGCCAAGCTAATTGAGGCCGGATTCATTAGAGAAATAAATCATCCGGACTGGCTGGCAAACTTGGTGATGGTACCAAAGAAGGACAAATCCTGGCGCCCGTGCGTCGATTTTAAAGACCTCAACAAGGCTTGCCCTAAGGATCCCTTCCCCCTCCCCCGCATCGATCAAATCATTGATGCTACCGCAGGACACGACTCACTATGTTTCCTTGATGCATATTCCGGATACCATCAAATCAAAATGAAGGAATCCGATCAAGCTGCAACAGCATTTATTACCCCGTATGGGCCATTCTGCTTCAACACCATGCCCTTCGGGCTCAAGAACGTCAGCGCCACATACCAACGCATGATTCAAACATGCCTGGAGAAACAGATCGGCAAGACAGTTGAAGCCTATGTGGACGACGTCGTCATCAAAACTAGGCACGTCGAAACACTAATAGACGATTTACGTCTCACATTCGACAACCTCCGCACGTATGACATTAAGCTCAATCCGGAAAAGTGTGTTTTCGGCGCCCCCACTGGAAAACTGCTGGGCTTCATCGTTTCCAATAGAGGAATTGAAGCAAATCCAGCCAAAATTCGAGCTCTGTCTCAATTGGCTACGCCAACAGACCTGAAACAAGTCCAAAGACTTGCGGATTGCGTGGCAGCTCTAAGCTGTTTTATCTCCAGATTGGGAGAAAAGGCACTGCCACTCTATCGCCTTTTACGGCGAACCGATCACTTCGAGTGGATGGACGCGGCAACAGCCGGACTGGAGGAAATAAAAACCCTTCTAGGGAGCAACCCAATCCTGGCCGCGCCAAACGTCGGCGAACCCATGTTATACATATCGGCAACACAGGTGGTGAGCGATGTGCTCGTCGTTGAACGAGAACAGGACGGACACAAATTCCCGCTTCAGAAGCCAGTATACTACGTATCCACTATCCTTACACCATGCAAATCTCGGTACCCCCATTATCAAAAGATAACATACGCGGTCTTTATGGCATCCCGAAAGCTACGACACTACTTCCAGGAGTGGTCGATCACGGTGGCTTCCGAAGTACCACTCAACGACATAATAAACAATCGCGATGCCACGGGTCGGATTGCCAAATGGGCCATTGAGCTCCTTCCATTTGATATTACATACAAACCACGTCGAGCTATTAAATCCCAAGTACTGGCTGACTTCGTCGCCGAATGGACAGAGGCCGAACTCCCTAAAGAGTACGACACATATTCCAATTGGGTTATGTATTTCGATGGCTCCAAAATGCTGGCAGGGCTAGGAGCGGGCGTCGTTTTAACGTCCCCTACTGGAGACGTCATTCAGTACGTACTCCAAATACTATACACAGACTCCAACAACGCAGCCGAATACGAGGCCTTATTGCATGGTCTCCGGATGGCTGTCTCCATGGGCATACAACGCCTGGAAGTGCGCGGGGACTCAAACCTTGCAATATCTCAAATAAATGGAGACTTCGATGCCAAAGATCCGAAGATGGCAGCTTATCGTAACACCGGCATAAAAATGTCGGCTCGGTTCGAGGGGCTCGAGTTCCATCATGTGGCTCGAGAAAGTAATCAAGCGGCGGACGTTCTTGCTTGTATCAGCATGAAGTGTGACCCCATCCCACCTAATATCTTTCTGGAAAGGCTTTTTAAGCCATCCGTGGTGTGGCAGGGGGAAACGGCAACACTAGTCCCGATCCGAACATAACCCCAGATTCCGAACAAACCGATATCATCGGAGGCTCAGCCACCGAAACAACACCGTCGACGCATCTCGTCATGGCAGTCATTGCCCCATGGACCGAACCCTTCCTGGCCTACCTTAACAGGAAGGAACTTCCTGAGGATCAGAATAAGGCCCGCCGCATTGTCTGGCGTTCGAAGGCCTACAAGGTTCATGACGGAGAGCTCTATAAGAAAAGCGCTACCGGAGTCCTTCAAAGATGTATCTCCGAGGAGGAGGGGTGGCAGCTCCTGGCTGAGATTCATGCCGGTCTCGGCGGGCACCATGCCGCAGCTCGGGCCCTTGTTAGCAAGGCCTTCCGTACAGGGTTCTATTGGCCGACGGCCCAAGCGGATGCACAGGACCTTGTCCAACGTTGCGTTGGATGCCAACTCTTCGTCAACCAAAGCCATATGCCCCCCACCGCCCTACAAACAATCCCCATCACTTGGCCTTTTGCGGTCTGGGGACTGGATATGGTTGGACCCCTTAAAGGAGGAAGCCATAAGAAAAAATATCTGCTGGTCATGGTGGATAAATTCACCAAGTGGATAGAGGCCAAACCAGTTAAAACGGTCGAGTTCGGGCCAGTAATAGACTTTATATCCGGCGTCGTACACCGTTATGGTGTTCCACACAACATCATCACTAATAACGGCTCCAACTTCACAGCCGACGAAGTGAAAACCTGGTGTGCTAATCTGGGCATCAAGCTCGATTACGCCTTTGTCTATCATCCACAGACAAACGGTCAAGTCGAAAGAGCCAATGGTCTTACTATGAGCGGCATTAAGCCTAGACTAGTGCGGTCTTTGAAAGAATCAGACAAGCACTGGGTTGAGGAGCTCGACTCCGTACTCTGGGGGCTGGGGACCACGCCCAATCGCACTATCGGATACACACCTTTCTTCATGGTGTACGACGCAGAGGCAATGCTACCCTGCGACATTATTCATGACTCACCTCGAGTGCGCATGTACGAAGAGAGAGAGGCCGAGCTCGATCGGCAGGACACCTTAGATGCCCTGGAGGAGGAGCGCAACATCGCAAAAGCCCGTTCCGCATTTTATCAACAGCAGGCTCGCAGGTATCAAAGCAGAGAAGTGCGGGCCAAAACTTATAACGTCGGTGAACTCGTTCTACGCCTGCCGGAGAAGAAAAAGGACAAACTCAAGCCCAAGTGGGAAGGTCCCTTCGTCATTGATGAAGTCCTCACTGGAGGAGCGTACCGCCTGCGTGATGCATCAGACAATCGCCTCGAGCCGAACCCCTGGAACGCGGCCAGACTCCAAAGATTCTATGCCTAAAAGCGCCGAATTCTTTGTTCGTCTCCTTCGCCCTGCTGATTCCATAACACCTTTTTTTCTTTTTTCTCTCTCTTTTCGTTTTTTCTTCTCTTCAGCCTTACAGCTTTTGTGCGGTTAGACCGCGCACGCCTGACGCACACATCTTTAAAAATGTACGTCCGTTATACCTGGGGGCTTCTTGATCAGAAGCTTGCTATTATTATTCCCCGAGCATCAAGCTCGTTACATATGCGCCTTTTTCCATATGTACCTCTTCTTCACCATTATATGCATCGATATGACTTAAGTTTTGGCCAAGCTGGATTGTCTGGCTCCTGTGCTTATGCCCTACGTTCCCGTTAGTTCGGCTAGGGCATAAAGGGAGCACCTCTACGATTGTTACTGCCGGGTCATCTGGATGTGTACCTCAGACTGGGTGAAGCCGAAAGCTAGCGTTCTTAAGGGAATATTCGGTCGGTGGATTAAAGACGGTTTTTTGCATTTACCACATCATGAACCCCCAGAAGTTAAAACATACTGCGATTATTCAATCGTAGTCTGGACATGCGCATTAACACATGCGCACCCAGGGAAAGGAACCCTTAATGAAACTATTCTCTCTGGAAAATGTTTCTTACAATCTTAATGTAATATAACATAACTAGCCGGATACTTGTCTGTTCAAGCAACTATGATCCCTACGCCTGGTTTCCATGCATACACAGTCTACTTGGCCGTTCTGGTATTCGGAAACACTCCGCACCTTTGGGTCGAGAGGTTGAAGCAAAACGGTCCGCCATGACAATCGTTTTACAATTCAGCTAGAGTTACATATGCAAAGGAAAGTACATAGTCACTTGGACTCAAAAACTTCCTCCTCTATGTCGTCCAGCAGGCTATCTAACTTAAAATCCTGCTGGGAATACTTGGCGGCTACTTCTACTTGGTTATATACTAAACTAACGGGAATTTCTTCCCCATTTGACCCTAGCGGTCCGACCCGGGCCATGTGATTTGGATCCAGCCTGGTGTACCGCGTTTTCACCATGGCCCAGGCCTCTCGCGCACCCTCTCGGCAGACCGATATCTTCCATAGTCGGATACGCCACCGCGCTCCCTTGAACAGCTCTACAAGCTCCTCCATACTCCCTGGAGGGGAGGCGGATGGTCATAAGGCCTTGGCTACACTCCGCATTGCCTGCCAAGCTTGCTCGTGCAATTGCGACAGCCCTTGCAGAAGATCACTTGATGATCCGGACACCTCCTCTTTAGGACGGCCCATCAGCATACCTGCAATCATAGCTATATCAGCTACTTTTACCTCCAAACTGTTATAAGGTAAATTCGGCCACGTACTGAATATGCCGCCTCGCAGCGTTTTGTTCTCCTTCACGGAGTCGGCTAGCTGGGCTCGCACATCTTTCAGTTCTTCGCCCAGTTTGGTGTTTGAATCTTGGAGTTTGTTTTCTCCTCTCTGACTCAGGTCAGAACACGCTCGCCTGCGGCACGTTGTCTCTTCGCCTCTTTTTCGCTCGTCTGAGCGGCCTTCAGTTCCTCTTCCAGTTGGTCTGATGACCCTATTATGAGACAAGCAGCAGTTTCAACACAGCTGGCATATCATTTTTTGTTTCTCGATGCAGGGAAATATTACCAGAGGACGCCTTCTTGAACTTTTCCAGTTCGGTGGTAGCAGCAGTTAGCTGTGTCCGGCATTGCTCCAGCTCTTGGGATAGCAGGTCGTTCTTCTCCGTAAGAACCTGGTTATACAACGATCCTTAAAACATTTGTCCCAACTGCTTCAAGTCTCGGGGGCTACTGGCATACGGTTATCATACTCAGACACAGTAAACTTACCTGCACATCTTTTAAATGCTGCTTTGTGGCTCTGCTAAGCCCATCTCGAGCAGCTCGGATGTATGCATCAGCCGAGCTGAAGGCATTAAACGCCTCTTCCAAAAAGCGGGGGTCTCGTAAAATGGCCCTACGGCGCCGATGATTCATGGCGCTCTCCACTTCCGAGTTGGTGACGGACATATTTTCCGAGCCCTCGGCCGAAGGACAGTCCTGCGTCACTCCCATATCGGCACCCATCTCCTCGGCTGGGGCTGGATCTTGGCTGTTGGGAGTATAAGTAGCCGGATCCCCGGACACAGTTCGGCGAACTCTTTTCCTGATACAGGACGAACATGAAGGTCACAGTTGGATGTGACTATCAAACAAACATATTTGCAAACCCATACCTCTTTGATGAGGGCTCGACCGTGTCTTCGTTTGCCTTCCTCTTCGAAGGCTTGCCCGGTGCGGGAGCCGCTCTCTTCGGAGTCGCTCCTGGAGTAGCACGGTATGTCGAATGCCTCCCCTTTGAAGCACGAGACAGTGCGGTGGGTGAGGCGGAACGAGGGAATCCTTTCGGGGAGATGTCTCCTGATTACTTACGTGTGAAGCGGGGAGAAGACCAAGGTAATCGGCGATGATGGCCACTTCTGTGCCGTCGTAGCTCGCCTGGTAAAACACGCCATTCTCGAGCACCACGAATATATCTGGATCCTCTTCGAATCCGGGGTCAAGGTCCCGATTGTGGCCCTCGTGCTGCGGGGCGGGGCTGTAAAGCCCCTCGGAAATCTTTCGCCAGTGCTGTTATAAATGGACGGGTTAATTGAATGAAGCTCAGGGAGTGGAAAGATTAGAGTAGAAGAGTTGGGGGCTTACCCAGCTAGGAGGACTGTACATGGAATATCCTTCTCTGTGCGTGATGCGCAGGAACTCCTCTTCCTCACCCTTGAACAGTTTGGCCAATATTTTGGCTAGGGCGGCAGAGGTGTCCGGACCTTTTCAGCCGCAGCGGAAGGCGTCATCTTCCCCATTGTAGTTCCACATGGGAAGTCCTCTGTATTGGAGTGGTTGGACTCCTCGTACTATGGAGGTCGCCATCACTTCGACTATCTTATATCCGGACTGGGCAAGCGTCCTGATCTTGCTCAGGAGTTGGCGAACTTTCGTACTATCTTCCTCCTCGAGGCTCCGAGGGCGCCAGCTGTGGCGTTTCTTCAGAGGAACACTTGTAAACTCGGGGAGACCCCTCCGGGCTGGATCTGGAAGTATGACGTCATCAATGTAAAACCATTCAGAGGTCCACTCTCCGGAAGCTTTCTTCGGTGTGCCGGATAGGTATCCGGTCTCAGCAATGCGCCATATTTTGGCCCCACCCACTTCAAATATCGATCCCTCGTGGTTGCGCGGGACAAGACAAAACAACTTTCTCCACAGATCAAAATGGGCCTCACAACCCAGGAATAGTTCGCATAAAGCGACATAACCCGCAATGTGTAGGATGGAGGCTGGGATAAAATTGTGCAGCTGGAGGCCATAATACTCCAGAAGCCCTCGGAGGAATGGTGAATTGGAAATCCCACGCCCCTCAGCAGATAGGGGACGAAGCACACTCGTTCCCCCGTAGATGGATTGGGGAAATCCTCCGCCTGGGTTTTGCCGTTGAAGGAAGCCAGCCCTGCTCGAACAAGGACCAGATCCGCAGGGGGGAGAAATACCTGCACTTGCAACTTCGCCAATTGACTGTGGGACACAGAGCACATCTCCCACTCGCCTTTCTCTGGGTCGGAACGGGAGGAGGAGCTGGGAATGCTAGCCATATTGGAATGGTCTTTCCTGGCAATCTCTAAGGATTTTCTCCGTGCGGTGCCGAATGGATGTGAGACCCAATCTCTTTAAATAGACGCTCTTTCTTGCATGGACAGGGTGTTATTTGCAAAAAATACCCTGACCGCCCGCATTCGCCCGACACGTGGAAGCTGAAGTCATCGATGCACAGAAGCCGAGGGGTGCGACATTGAATTAAAAGCCAAATACATTACTTGGAAACCGTCAGAGGAGGAACCCGCCTTGCAATGCCGAAGACAATCTGCGTGCCGAACACCTCGTCATTGAAGCCTGGTTCGGGGGCTACTGAGGGAGTCCTGGACTAAGGGGTCCTCGGGCGTCCGGCCTGTTAGCCATGGGCTGGACTGATGGGCTGTGAAGATACGAAGACCGAAGACTGCACTCGTGTCCGGATGGGACTCTCCTTGGCGTGGAAGGCAAGCTTGGCGACCGAATATGTAGATTCCTTTCTTTGTAACCGACTTTGTGTAACCCTAGATCCTCCTGGTGTCTATATAAACCAGAGGATTTAGTCCGGAGATAGAGACACTCATTACCATAGTCATACAGGCTAGGCTTTAGGGTTTAGCCATCTTGATCTCGTGGTAGATCAACTCTTGTAATACTCATATTTATCAAGGTCAATCAAGCAAGAAGTAGGGCATTACCTCCATAGAGAGGGCCCGAACCTGGGTAAACATTGTGTCCCCTGTCTTCTGTTACCATCGACCTTAGACGCACAGTTCGGGACCCCCTACCCGAGATCCGCCGGTTTTGACACCGACAGCCTTGCATCAGAAACAGGATAAGCATCATGACTGGCTGAAGCATCAGATGCAGAGCCTCTTGGTGGATGTTAATCGCATTCAAAATCTTGCCACCAAGAATGCCTTCGTATCTCATGAAGCCTGTCGGAGGTCGTGGACGAGTCTAACTTTGCTAAGCTCCGAAGATGATCTTCGTGAAGATGGCTTCACTGAGCGCTACAAGTTTGATTCCACGCCTCCCCGAAATGTTGTCTTGCGTCGTACTCCATCATTAGAAGACTCAGAGTATTCCTCCTCGGCTGCAACGATTAATGCAAGAGTCGTCGATGACGAAGACGATGCTACTTCTCCAACCACTACTTCGCTGCGTCTCGACACTGCACCAGGTCCCTCTGCACCACCGGACTCCAACGTCGACCCTGCACCTAAAGGGACTGAGTAGATGCTCTATGTCTTCAAACCTTTTTGGTCCTTATTGAGAAAAGGGGGAGAAGCATATGAGTTGATAGTCTTCAAGCGGGTCCATATGGGTGGTTTCTATATTTTTGCTAAGTGTTTACAACTCTCGTTTTTGATACTTTTGGTTCTTTGGGTTGTAACACTTAAACTTGATGGTCGTCTGCTACTTTGTCTGCTATTCTGTGATGCGATGATAAATTCCACATGAAGTCATTCCGCGGACGTCCATTTTTCATTATGCATGTCATTATCTTCGCTATATCTTTATATGCATGATGAATTGTCTTCATATGTTGAAGAGGATCTCCACAAGTAAAACATGCCATGTGCATTTGCATTCAAAAGCAAACTACTTATATGCACATCTTGAGGGGGAGCCTTTTGCTACTTATGAAGACAACCTTAACCCTTACAATTTCACATACTTTTATCCCCGTTGAAAAATTTAACCAGTTTGTCATCAATCACCAAAAAGGGGGAGATTGTAAGTGCATCTAGTGCCACCCCTAGCTGGTTTTGGAGTATTGACGACAAACCTGGTTGAGGGACTAATGTGTTTGTGAGAATTGCAGGATAACACAGGTAGTAGTCCCTCATTGATTCGGTTTACCTACCGGAGATGACCCCTAAAATGTGTGAAGACATTGAAGACAATGGTGGTCTGTGAAGATATTCACAATGAAGACTATGAGATGAGAAGACATCGCATGAAGACTATGGAGTGCGGAGACATAGTTGTTTCGTAGTTTCCTTTTCTTCTTTGTTGAGTCATAGGAACCACCGTACTGTTAAGTGGGGTCCAAGTGAACAAAGTCAGAGTGACTGAAGTGATGCTCAACCAAATCCTATGTCTTCGAGCGAAGACAATGAGAGCAAATCTTATCCACAGCTGGATAAGTCAGCTTTACTTGTAGCCCAAGTCAAGATGCCGCGTGTGTTTGAAATCTGACCGTTGGACACATGTCAGTTCCTTAGTGACCCAGGGTCATTTCGGACAAATCAGGTCGGGTTGCCTCCTGGCTATAAATAGCCCACCCCCTACACCATAAATTGGTGGCTGCTCAGAGTTAGTGCACGACTTTTGTCGTTTGAGAGCAACCCACCGTCAAAGCATTTGAGAGAGAGATCCTTGCGAGGACAAAGCCCAAAACACCCAGAGCCAAAGAGTGTTAGGCATCACTGAAGTCTTTCTGTCCGCGTGATCATAAGACTTATTACACTTGAGGACTATGAATCCTCCAGCCGATTAGGCGTCGCGTTCTGAGCATCCAAGAGTCATTGTGGATTGCCGGTGAACGAAGTCTGTGAAGGTTTGGAAGTCTACCTTGAAGACTTACCAGAGTGATTGGGCGAGGACTAAGTGTCCTTAGCTCAAGGGGAATAAGGTGAAGATGCGGTCTTCTGAGTTGAATCTCAGCCTCCCTAACCAGACGTACAGTTGTCACAGCAACTGGAACTGGTCCAACAAATCCATGTCCTCTCCAAGCTACTGGTTCTATCTTCTCCCTCTCTTTACTTATAGTTTGTCTTCGTGAAGTCATTGCCTGCTTGCTTTATCTGATTGACTTCACTGTGTGACGACTATTGTTGTTTGGCCTCATACTATCTTCCATCCTGATCTATACTACCTAGCTGCTTATAGTCTTCGTACTTTCACTTCATTACTTACTTGACTATGGCTTGTCTAGTGTAGTCTACCTTCCGCTGCATATCAATAGGTTCATTTCTATCGTTTGTCTTCAAAGCCCCCGTGTTTTGAAGACTTTCATAAAAATCGCCTATTCACCCCCCTCTAGTCGATAACTAGCACTTTCACCACTGAGTTGTTCCACTCGGTCACACCGACAGGGTCGGGATATATATACCCACGGGTGAGATTTTGGAAATTTCTTCAAAACCTCTCAGCCCGCGCGTGTCCTGCTCTGCCGCCTCGGGTCTCAGGATTGTCTCCTCGTTGCCAGCGACCTCCAGCCGCTGGTTTCCGTCGCTGTCAACGGGATTCTGCCCTGCCGTTCTCGCCGTAGCGAACTCACCGCCGAGCTAAGGTATGAGTTCGATCACTTGTGCTATTTCCTTACTCCGATTCGCAGCACATTGCTTTGCCGTGATCTTTACCAAGTATGAAATCAATTTATCCAGAGAAAACATCCTTTAGATTAGGTTTGATTTGAAAATTTAGGTTAGGTCTCCACCAAACTCATCTCGGACCGACCGAGTTGAAGAAATCGGTCTCACCGATTTGGCTTAGGCCATTGCACATGCGCTTTTTGGTCTGACCGAAAATTGCAAATCGGTGCGACCGAGTTCGATTCTCTGTGAAACCCTAGCGATCTCGGAGCCACCAAACTGTGACTCGGTCTGACCGAGTTCACTAGTTTAGACTCCAAAAGTTGCTTCGGTATCACCGAGTTTATCAAATCGGTAGCTCCGAAATGCTTTCTATGGAGAACTAAAACTAAGTTTTTGACTTATCTGTTTTGCAAAAACTCTGCACTTTGTGATGCTCATCTACTCTACCTCATCTATATCTATTCACAGGGTTTGCTGTCAATTTGCTTGCCAAGATGTCTGACCAGAGTGATAGCCAGAACAAATCTGAAGAGCAAGTGCACATGAGTGAGGGCACTAGTCCCTCAAGCAGCTATGATGAGGACGGCAGGAGCACACCCAGTAACTTGCCAAAGGCAGCCACCAGAACAAGGAAGAAGAGAACCTCAGATTCTGAGGATGAGGACTATCTGGCAATAGAGGAGGAGGTGAGCTCCAAGAAGAAAGTTCTGAAGAAGGAATATGGCACTGCTGCCGCAACCAAGCCTGGGTTGCATAAGAAGGCACCTGCAAAGAGAGTGCCAATGTCAAAGCCAAGGAAAGTTCCAACAGGAGAAACCATGAAATTCACAATAGAATCTGATGATGGTGAGGCAGTTGGAGATGGAAAGAAGAGGAAGAAGGCCAGAACAACTTCTGCCAAAGTTCTTGGACATCCTTCTATGAGAAGAAGTGATGATAAAGCTGAAGAACAGGAAGAGGAAGAGGGTGCTGCTCCAGCACCCAAGTCCCAGAAGCTCATGGGAGATGCTATCAAGTCAGGGGCTGCTCCATCAAAGCCCAAAACTGCTCCCAAAGCAACTGCTCCAGCTCAGAAGCCTTCTAAGCCCAAGAGAAGCACCGGAAACATCCCAGCTGAAGAAAAGAACAAGGCCCCAGTGCCTGAGGTTGAAGAAGAAGATGAACAAGCCCATGTGCTAAGAAAGCTGAATCAAAGATTCCAGACCACAATGACACTCATCCAGTGGCAGAGGACATGAACATCAGGAAGGATGCATGATTAATACTTTGGAGGCAGAGTGATCCTTATGCCGTGAGAAGGAGAACTGCAGTGGACTATAGGTTCCACACCAAAGAACAACAAGACTTCTATGAGACTATTCTGCTTGACAAGAAACCTATTGTATGTGATATGAAGTGGGTTGATTGGGAATATATTGATGAGAATGAAGATCACTTCCCAGGTGTACATGAGAGCTTCAAGGCTTGTGGAGTTGACAAGTTTTTGGACAGAAGCTCACCAAATGGAATGATGAGCTCATTATGCAGTTTTACTCCACTACTCATTTCTATCCAGATGGAAGAATAGTGTGGATGTATGAAGGTACAAGGTACCAATCAACTGTTGATGAGTGGGCCAAGTTGATCAAAGCCCCAGAAGAACATGAGGATGATTTGGATGTGTATGCCAAGAATAAGAAAGACCACAACTCCATGGCGAACATGTACAAAGAGATCCCAGACAAAGCTTTGGAGAGACACAAGTTTGGATCTGTACACTACATGTTGTTTGGTCTGCCTACCATCAACACCATCTTGAGGCATACACTATTACCCAAATCAGGAGATCACAAGATGATTAGAGGACATTCCATCAACTTGTTGCAGATCTTTGATGTGCCTAAAAAATTCAAGGTCATGAGTCTGATTGTAGAGACAATCAAAAGGACAGCTGCTGATCAGAAAAGATCTTGTGGGTATGCTCCACACATTCAGGTGCTCATCAACTCCAAGATGGGCATAGGCACTTACTTGTTGGACAAGGAGCATTTACCTTTGCACCCATAATTTGAAGACAACACAGTTGTGATGAATGAGGATGAACCATCATCAGTGCAAGCACAAGAGAAGAGAGCTAAGGCAAAGGCAGAAAAAGCTGCAAAGATGCCTAGTGTTGAGGAGGCATCAGAAGTGTTCTTGAAGAGAAAACAAGATCAACTCGCTTATCTGATTCAGGCAACATTGAGGATTGAGAAGGGCTTGGCCACCCTGACTCGGAATCAGGAGAGCTTGGAGAGGATTATAGAAACTAAGTTCTATGATCTTGTTCTGAAAGTCACTGAAATACAGACTGCAGTTGAGTAGCTCCAGGAGGAAGCAGAGGAGAAGAGAGGATAGGGTACAACAGATGCTTTTCAGCGAGTTCCTAGAGGTCAGAGGTCAGCTGCAGTGCCAGTACCAGATACTAGAGCCACTTCATCTGCACCAGCAGCTACAGCTTCAGTTCCACCTCCAGCAGCCACTCCACCAGCTCTAGCCACATCAACTGATGCCTTCGTCCTTGGAGTTCTCTCTACACCACCTCCCGAAGACCAAGCCTGAGAGACGCATAGCACTATGCATTTTCAAACTTTTGGTAACTTGTTGCCAAAGGGGGAGAAATGTATAGATCATAGGCTTCGAGAGAGAGTGTTGCTTTCTTTGTCTCTCTTGCTACTTGTTATTTGGTTGATACTTTTGTGTGCGCTTGTTTGATACAGTATGTCTGTGTGTGAGATACTTATATGATCATGTGTTTGATCATATCATACTTTAATGTTTGCTTGGATGATGTTATCTTTTATATCCTTATATGATCATTCACTTTGCTCGGTGATGACTGCATGTTTTAATTCCTATCATTTTGAGCGCTCCACCAAGATGTATGTGACATGGAAGAGTAACCCATGATCCTAATCGATTGTGCACTTGCATTCAAAAGAAAATATTAAATAATGCACAAATTTAGGGGGAGCTCTTGCTTATCACATACTTCTCAAAGCGCCGATGTATTTTAAATCTTATTACCATTTGTCGAAGCTTTGATCTATACGTTGTCATCAATTACCAAAAAGGGGGAGATTGAAAGTGCAACTATCCCTGGGTGGTTTTGGTAATTACTAACAACATATAGCTCATTGAACTAATCCTATTTCAAGATGATCATTTCAGAAAGTTCAATGATTGGCATGGCATGGATTAGGAATGTGGACCCCTCAAAATGCTAAGGACATATATTGGCTCAAGCTCAAGACTCTACATTTTCTTTTTAGTGATCCAAGATCACATTGAGTCCATAGGAAAAGCCAATACTATTAAAAGGGGATGAGGTGTTGCTTAATGGCTTGCTTGCTCAGAATGCTTAGTGATATGCTCCAAAAGCCCTCAACCACTTTCCCATATCCACATATGTCCAAAACCAAAAGTCAAACTCGGCCCCACCGAAATATTCTATTCGGCGCCACCGAGTTCATTTGACATAGCCACCGCCAGAAACCCTAGTCACTTCGGTCTCACCGATAGGGATCTCGGTCTCACCGAGATGGGATTGCAAACTCTTTGTTTCCCTTCGTAACGTTTCGGTCTAACCGAGATGAGCGATCAGTCCCACCGAGTTCGCAATGCAAACTCTCTGTTTTCCCTTCGTTACATTTCGGTCTCACCGAAATGAGCGAATCGGTCCCACCGAGTTTGCCTGACCAACTCTCTGGTTAGCTTATTACCGAAGTCGATCTCACCGAGTTTGTGTAATTGGTCTCACCGAGATTACGTTATGCCCTAGCCCTAATGAAATCGGTCCCACCGAGTTGACATGTCGGTCCCACCAAAAAGCCTAACGTTCACATTCTGAACTGAATCGGTCTGACCGAGTTTTCTGATTCGGTCCCACCGAGTTTGGTGAATTGTGTGTAACGGTTAGATTTTGTGTGGAGGCTATATATACCACTCCACCCACTCTTCATTCGTGAGGAGAGCCATCAGAACATGCCTACACTTCCAGCATACATTTTTTGAGAGAGAACCACCTACTCATGTGTTGAGGTCAAGATATTCCATTCCAACCACATAAATCTTGATCTCTAGCCTACTCCAAGTTGCTTTCCACTCAAATCATCTTTCCACCAAATCCATATCTGTGAGAGAGATTTGAATGTTGGGGAGACTATCATTTGAAGCACAAGAGCAAGGAGTTCATCATCAACACACCATCTATTAACTTTTGGAGAGTGGTGTCTCCTAGATTGGTTAGGTGTCACTTGGGAGCCTCCATCAAGATTGTGGAGTTGAACTAAGGAGTTTGTACGGGCAAGGAGATCGCCTACTTCATGAAGATCTACCCTAGTGAAGCAAGTCCTTCGTGGGCGATGGCCATGGTGGGATAGACAAGGTTGCTTCTTCGTGGACCCTTCGTGGGTGGAGCCCTCCGTGGACTCGCGCAACCGTTACCCTTCGTGGGTTCAAGTCTCCATCAACGTGGATGTACAATAGCACCACCTATCGAAACCATGGAAAAAATCTCCGCGTCTACATTGCGTTTGCTCCCTCCAAACTCCTCCCTTTACCTTCATGTGCAATGTTACATTCCGCTGCTATACTCTTAGACTTGCATGTGTAGGTTGATTGCTTGACTTGTGCTAAGTTGCTAAAATCTGCCAAGACTTAAATTTGGGAAAAGGCTAGATTTTTATTTGGTCAAGTAGTCTAATCACCCCCCTCTAGACATACTTTCGATCCTACAGTTAGCAAGCAACCCAATCCTGGCCTCGCCAAACGTCGATGAACCCATGTTACTATACATATCTACAACGCACCAGGTGGTGAGTGCGGTGCTCGTCGTCGAACAAGAAGAAGAGGGACATAAATTCCCACTTCAAAAACCAGTATACTATGTATCGACGGTCCTCACACCATGCAAATCCCGATACCCACATTATCAAAAGATAGCATATGCGGTCTTCATGGCATCCCGGAAGCTGCGGCACTACTTTCAAGAGTGCCCGATCACGGTGACTTCCGAAGTACCACTTAATGATATCATAAACAACCGAGACGCCATCGGCCGGATTGCCAAATGGGCTATTGAGCTCTTACCATTTGAAATAACATATAAGCCACGCCGAGCCATTAAATCCCAGGTGTTGGCTGACTTCGTCGCCGAATGGACAGAGGCCGAACTCCCTAAAGAGTATGGCACATATTCCAACTGGGTGATGCACTTCGACGGCTCTAAAATGCTAGCCGGACTTGGGGCCGGTGTCATCCTGATGTCCCCCACAGGAGACACAGCCCGTTATGTGCTCCAAATAATGTATACAAACTCCAATAACGCATCCGAATATGAGGCCCTATTGCATGGTCTTCGGATGGCCGTCTCTATGGGCATACAACGCCTTGAGGTGCGCGGGGATTCAAACATCACAATATCCCAAATAAACGGAGAATTCGATGCCAAAATCCGAAGATGGCGGCTTACCGTAATGATGTACTTAATATATCAGCTCGGTTTGAGGGGCTCGAGTTTCATCACGTGGCTCGAGAGAGTAATCAAGCAGCGGACATCCTTGCTCGCATGGGCGCTAAGCGCGACCCCGTCCCACCCAACAACTTTGTGGAGAGGCTCTTCAAGCCATCCGTGGTATGGCAGGACGAGAGCGGCAACACCAGTTCGGATCCGATCATACCCCCAGGTTCCGAACACAATCCCGATATCATCGGGGGCTCGGCCACCGAAATAACACCATTGGCCCATGTAATCATGGCAGTAATTGTCCCATGGACCGAACCCTTCCTGGCCTACCTTAATAGGCGAGAGCTCCCCGAGGACCAGAATGAGGCTCGATGCATCGTTCGACGCTCGAAAGCCTACAAGGTTCATGAAGGAGAGCTCTACAAGAAAAGTACTACCGGAGTCCTTCAAAGATGTATCTCCGAAGAAGAGGGGCGGCAGCTCTTGGCCGAAATCCATGCTGGTCTTGGCGATCATCATGCCGCAGCTCGGGCCCTCGTAAGTAAGGCCTTCCGTACCGGTTTTTTCTGGCCTACGGCCCGAGCAGATGCACAAGACCTCGTCCAACATTGTGTAGGATGCCAACTCTTCGCTAATCAAAGCCATATGCCGCCTACCGCCCTACAAACAATCCCCATTACTTGGCATTTTGCGGTCTGGGGGCTTGACATGGTCGGACCCCTTAAAGGGGGAAGCCATAAGAAAAAATATCTGTTGGTCATGGTAGATAAATTCACTAAGTGGATAGAGGCCAAGCCGGTTAAAACGACCGAAGCCGGACCAGTGATAGATTTCATATCCGGTGTCGTACACCGTTATGGTGTCCTACACAGCATCATCACCAATAACGGCTCTAACTTCACAGCCGACAAAGTAAAAACTTGGTGTGCTAATCTGGGCATCAAGCTCGATTATGCCTCCGTTTATCACCCTCAAACAAACGGTCAAGTCGAGCGGGCTAATGGCCTGATAATGAGCGGCATTAAACCCAGACTTGTACGGTCCTTAAAGGAGTCACTACAAAAAAAATACACTTTCGTGATGATACGTGTTTGTCACAGTAGGTCGCGTTTTTTGTCATGCATGTACATCCATGACAAATTTATGACAGAATCAAGATAGTCATACCTGTGCTATCGTAGAAGTGTTCCATGACATTACCAAAATTATCATCACGGAAGTGTCCACTTCCATGACGATAAATCGCACGTCACAGAAGTGCTTTCGTCAAGGGTGACCGACATGTGGCATCCACCGTAACGGAATGCCGTTAAGCTATCGGGTCGGGTTTTGGATCCGATAACCCGTTAACAGCCCCGACCAATGGGGATTTTCCACGTGTAAAATCATCAGTGGCTGGAGGAAACACGTGTCGGCTCACCGTTGGGACAGATGTCATCCGCTCATTGGACCGAAGGCGCCTATGATACGGTGACACGTGGCATGGCCCAACAGAGGCCCATTCCTGTGAAAAGGCCGGCCCGTTTGACTTCGTCAAAAGGTGGCGGCCCGGCCCACGGAAAGCCTGTTAACGGCATGTTCGCATATAGCCCATTTACAGCCCGCTAACCCAGGGCCCGTTACGCCCTATCCGAATTAGGCCCAGTAGCGTCATCTGGGCCGTCCAATATGATTCAGCCCGTTTTAACTTCCGGCCCATGTGTGGCCCATGACTTCTTTCGGCCCATATGAGGACCTTTGTAACTCTTGGCCCATTAATGACCCGTGGTGAAACTGGCCCGTAATGAATAGTGTATCACTTTATACCCATTAACGGCCCGTTATTCCATTGGGCCGTTTCCAGCCCAAGTTATCTTTCGGCCTTCTCAGGGCCCATTAATATTTGGGCTCATTTGCAGCATTCGGTTACATACGGCCCGTTACTGTCATTTTCTGCTTGTGGGCCAAATTCAGCCCGTCGTTACAGTCGGCCCGTTTGCGGACTGTTAATACGTTGGGCCGTTTTCATGTCAAAAAAACCCATTGGGCTGTTTTCATAGAGTTATCAAATACGACCTATTAACGGCCCGTTATGGTCCACGAATAGTACGGCCCATGATTGGCGAAATGATGATACGCCCCGTAGAAGGCCCATGGATCCTACGGCCCGTATGAGGCCCATGGATAGTACGGCCCGTAGAAGGCCCATGGATCGTACGGCCCGTAGAAGGCCCATGGACCCTAAGGCCCGTATAGAAGGCCGATGGATCCTACGGCCGGACGAAGGCCCATGGATCATAAGGCCTGTAGGAGGCCCATGGTTACAACAGTCCGTGTGTTGCCACGATTATTTTGGCCTAGTTACCAAAAATAGGCTATTGTGGCCACTAGAAAAAAACAGAAAAAGAACTGCAGTGACTACAAGCAAACAAGACAATAAGGAAATAAATAAGCAAGCAATTAACGCTAGCCTATTACCGCTATTACACATATTACATCCACTGGGCATCAAAGTTCGCCACCAGTGTAAATATAGGGAACAAAGTAGCACATTACATACACTGGCCGTCAAAATTGGCCACCAGTGCAAATAAACGGAGCAGCAAAACAAGAGCATAACTGAAACAACTTCAGAAGAGCTCAAGAAACGTTATCCTAGGTATCCACCATGCTGGCAATAAGCTTAGCAAGCTGATTAGCTTTGTCCTGTTTGGCGCTAAAATCCTCCAACGCTTGCTGTTGCACCAGAAAGTATGCATCTGAATGCTCCAGGGACTTCCGCAGTCCTTCCGCTTCTTGTCGCAGCACAGCTGATCGATGTCTTTCAGCTTGTAGTTGAGACTCAAGAAACCGAACTGATTCAGACAGTGAGTTTGAATAGCTTGTGCAAGCGGTAGTGGCCAGTAACTCGAACACTAAACCAAGACAGGACTTTGGGGTTGTCTCGCTGTCTTCAAGATAGTCTTCCTTAGCTGTTTTATCAGCTTTGTTGGAGACCAACAAGGATGTGTCACTATCCTGAACCTTATCTGCATTACTTCCTTTACCATTGCTTAATAAGGCACTCTTCCCCAATATTCTGTCAGCATTCTAAAAGAAGAAACAAGCAGACACATAACAAGTTTAGCATGTACTAGTATATGAAACTCATTTCGGTGAACAGTTCATTAGTAAGGTGGACAGGATTAAACTACCAAGTCTTCTATTGCCAAGTACTAGTACATAATAAAAGCATCAAACAAACATATATCTATGTCCTATGGTCACTGCATTGTCTTGCCAAATCAAAATAGAGACACAGTTCAAATCATATCAGTTCAAGACAAAGCAGCAGTGAAAGAATACAAAGCGTGGGAAACTACACGGCACAACAAGATTTCAGATGGGTACCACGGGTCTACATGTACAACAACACTATTGGCTCTGTTGTGATGCTAGTAATGTGCATGATATGAAAGTCAACTGTATACACAATTGAAATTGAAATCAACAGAGCTATTGATAAGAGCAAACCTGTTAAAGAAACATGCGTGAACATACCTGTTGTGCCATTGGAGTTTTGATTGGATCCTTCAATTTAAAAATAAGTTTGTATGAGTAAATACAGTGATACAAGAGCAAAGCAATCATAGTTAAAAAAAGGCGCGCCTAAGAGAGCGCTTAAGCGTGCCTAGGCTCTAGGCGTTGGCAAAACGCATTGCGCATAACTACGCATAATCTGTGCATAACTGCGCATAAGCATGCGCTTTGGTCAGTAAAGCGCAAGGCGGTGGCAAAACGCACAATTAACGCCTAGCGCTTTTTTGAACTATGATAGCAATGGAATCTTAAATTAGAACAGTTGTTCTTCAGGTTTAGGCACTTGTTCTACATGAATAGAGTACAGTAAGACGCAAGAATATAATACTAAAAAATAGAAAATGAGCTCATAGACCTTACCACATTCTTGGTTCGGGACCAGTACAGAACAAGGCGTTCCCAGTCATCGTCCAGTAAATGTGTCTCAGGAGAACGTAAGGGAATTTGATGAGTTTCTTTGCCGGTGAAGTACGTTTTCTTTAGGTAATTCCGATACTGCCACCAAGCATTCTTGAAGATAGCAGAGGTATTAGCACAGGTTACCTCATCCCGAGTTTCCAAATTGGTCCTTCTCTATAGAGAAAAATGGGAAAATTTGCTGTATTATAACCATCATGGAGGTAGGATGTATGGGACGAAGCAAAGTAATTGCCATGAATAACATTACTTACACATAACTCCTGGACAAACACCTACAACTAGCATTTTCCTTCATCTTTAGTATAATATTTCCAAGATGGGAAGATACGCACATACGATTTAACAACATCAAATGCGATAGATGCTAAACTACGACTAGCTGGTTGTGCTTCCTCCACAGGAATAGGCGTACTAACTGGTGGAGTTGGGGTTCGCCGTGATAGTACTGGCCCTTTGGGCACTGGAGCTGCCTTACTAACTGCTCTTGTTTGGGAGCTCTGTGGTGGAGATGGTGTTGTGTCAACAGGAACTGGGTTACTATCGGCTGGGGTTGGGGTTAGATTGGGTGAAGCTGGTTCTCTGTCCATCGCAGTAGGGGTACAATCTGCGGGAGTTTGGGTTATGTGTGGTAGGGCTGGTTCTTGTGCATGTACAACCGGGGTGCTATCTCCACCAAGAGGTAGCACTGTTTTATTTGAAGACCGTGTTTTTAGTCCGCTAGATACTGGCATCACCCGCTCCAATTCAAATGGCTGATAAACAGGAAACATAGTTGAATGTAGAGACATTGTATGAGAGACAGATGCAATAGATAGTGTGGAAAAAAGAGGGCATGAAATAGTTGACATGTATATTGTTTAACTAAAACGGATAGCATGACATAATTTCACATATATGATGTCTATCTAAACTGGATAGCATATCATAACATAATTCAAAGATATGATGAATAACTAAACATGATCGCATGACATAATTCACCTACATGTTATCTAAGTAATCAGGATCGCATCATTTAATTCACATATGTGATTTATATGCTAAACAGAGGGCATTCGATATGATGTCTGAACTAAGAACATGGTGTTGAATATTGTGTATATGATGTCTAAACTATGCAATGCAAGACACCATATGCATGATATGAGCAGTATAACCGTGCCAAGTTAGAGCATACACCTCAGTGGGGGAATAGGACTGGTCATCTGTCTCTGAATCCATCTCTGAGGAGCTATCGGGACCCAACAAGAGATCTGCTTCGACAGGTAGCACTGTCTGCTTTGAAGGCCTTGTTTTCACTCCAGATTTTTCCATCTCCCACCCAAATGGTTGATTCACAGGAAGAGTAGTTTAATGTACAAACATTGTCGACAAATGGAAATGTAATGAAGAAAAGGATGGGCAAGATATCATTCAAATATATGATGCCTGGTTAAACAGGATGGCATTGCACATTTCACATATATTATGGCTGGCTAAAAGACATGAGACTGCATAATTCCTATATATGATATAGAAACTAAACAGGTGGCATTACAGAACATGTCTAAACTAAGCAGATGACATATATGATGTCAAAAGTAGGCACTGCAAGGCAACATATGCATGATATGACTAACATCATCATACCAAGGTAGAGCAAACACCTTGGGGGTAAATAGGAGTGGTCAGCGGCGTCTGAATCCGCCTCAGAACAGATATCTTCCTCTGGATTACAATCTGGAGAGGGGTGGGGAGGGTTTGCCATTGAACCCACCATGGAGCGATGTCTGCATGACATTGTATTGCCGCGCAAAACTCTTCTCTTTTTCTCTACATGTACAACATGACTGTGTACAATATCTGACATGCATACGAAAAAATATGGTGAGATTATGTAAGGAGAGCATGCAGAAATTTAGAGTGATGGTAACAACCAGTGGATCGACGTTTTTCCGTTGAACCAAAATAGCCCTAATGGATCGACGTGAATGTATAGTAATAAGTGATGCAACAAGTGTACAACCTCTTTGCCGTAGCCGCGTCGACCTCGGCATCATTGGGTTGGTCGCTGAAGCAGTTGAGGCAGAGGTGGCTGTCGGAGGTGTGGAGGGAGATCTAAGGAATCTGTAGACGGCGTCCAGAGCACTGCTCTGTTGTGATGGATCGTTCTGTCGTTGGAGCAGCTCCGGTGAGCCGTAAGACGTCAAGGCTGAAGCAGCACAAGACAGACATCGTCAATCTCAAGTGGGATTCTAATAGCATCTCCAATAGATGATGTAAAATGGATGTAAAATTAACATCACCAAAAACCACCTGACTACAACAGATGAGGTAAAAACTATTGACTCTGAACTTAACTGTCGAAACTGAAATTTACTGTGGAATCTGAATGCTACTGTCGAAACTGAACGCAATGGTAGCAGAGAGGCTTGACATGTAGTTTAGGGAGGGCATGCAGTTCATCTTCAACCTGCACCCCCCTGAGCCGCCAGCCACCACCGGCCGAACCGCCGGCCCCAGTGCCGCCTCGCCGCCCCGAAACAACTCGCCACCGCCGCCCCGGCCAGCTCTCTAGCCCCCCCGCCCCCACCCTGAACCCTAAGATAGATAGTGGGGTACCTCTCCGGCGAGCCCCCGTCCCCGCTGCGGATGGTTCTTCCTTAACTCCGGCGAGCCCCCCAACCCCTGAAAATCGAATGACCCAAAAGTCGATTCAGTCGACTGAAGTGTGGCTTAATCGGAGTAGAGCAGCAGCACGAGCGAGGGGGAGAGCAGCAGCAGCAGCTGGGCAAGCGAGCGAGAGCCGGAGCAGCAGCAGTAGATCCGGCTGGTATGGACGCCGCCGCCGAAGGGGCCTCGCACTGGGGGAGAGCCACCATGGAGATGTCGCCCGCGGCGCCGGCTTCAAGGTAGCCGCTCCATGGGGGTGCGGGATGGAGCACCGTCGGCGCCGGGAGGTCGAGTTAAGGAGAAGGTGCGATGCGATGAGTGTACAACCTCTTTGGTGGCGCTGAGTAGGCCTCGGCTTCGTCCGAGGAGTCGGTGAGGATGCTGCGGTTCCGGTGGAGCAGGTTAAGGCGGCGCTGTGGGGATGGAGCAGCCGCGATAGATGAGGCGATCGTCGGAGCAGCTCCTTGGAGGTGGAGGACGGGGTGGCTGAACCGGTGGGACGGCGAGATGGACGACGGATCCTCATCCGGAGAGGTGGACGAGGGACGTCGAGCTGTTGCGGTGGACGACATCGTTGGGGAAGAGGCTCTGGCTGGGCAGCGGTGACGTGGCAGACGGAGGAGGGTGGGGTTTCGCGGCTGGAGCGGAGAGGTTATGGCGGCCTGGGATTTCGAATGGCGAAAAGGGGGCGATGGGAGGGGGTGAAGCATGACTTAGGACACGCTTGTCCAAAATGTAGGGTGTGTTACAAAAGTACCCCCCACCGATTTGAACTAGCGGCCCTTTCGGCTCAGGGTTAGAAGGGGGATTTCGCGTGTCGGGATTTGGCAACTGGAGGGAGTTTTCGCGCGTGTTGTAATTTCGGGATAGCAAGGCGCGGGTTGTGAAGGCGCCAGTTTTGGGAGCACGATATCTGAATTTTCGGGATATAACAAGACGGGGGTTGAATTTTAGGGACAAGCCTAACGTGTAGTAAGATTGTACTTGTACGTACCAAATCAATTCGCACTTCCCTCAACCAAAAAGAAAACGAAAAAAATAAAACTATTCACACCACACAAAGAGAGAGTCTTGCCCCGTTTTACTATACAAATGCTATTCAAAGCTACTCCCTCCTTCCATCTATATAGGGCCTAATGCGTTTTTCGATGCTAACTTTGACCAAATATTAGAGCAATGATATATGACATGCAACTTACACAAAGCACACCGTTAAATTCGTCTGTGAAAGGTTCTTTCAATGATATAATTTTCACATTGTGCATGTCATGTACTATTAATCTTGTCAATAGTCAAAGGCGGTCTTAAAAATCTCATTACGCCCTATATAGATGGAAGGAGGGAGTATGAATCCATGTTATGTCCGATTAAATTTTTTCGCTTGCTGTATAATGCATGTAACCTACTCATACCAACATTTTAGTGCATTCCAAATGTCTATACTACCGCTGCAATTCGAACTAAATTTGAATTCATTTCTCTATTTCAATAAGAATCTACAATGATGATTGTTGCCAACTTCAACCATCATAGTTTCCTTGCTATCCGCCAGATATAAATCGGACGGCCTATAATGCAGGATGGCAAGCACACCATCATCAACAACTCCGTTTTTATAAGAGTAGAGATAAAATATATTAAATGTAGTATAACATGTTCATAACCACACCATGTGTATCACCGTTATATATATTCACACATGCGTTGGTTTAAAACACTATGATAAATTCTTCAAATATCCGAATTCGCTTTTTATAATGAAGTATATATGATCTCTATTCGTCTTTTACACCCACACAACCCTCTTATCTTTGTAGCTAGCGCTAACTTTCTCTTGTGCATGCACACGCCCGCATCCCTCTCACCCTCCCTCAGCATTCTCTAGCTCCATCGCGCAAATTCGTCTTTTCACTTTAGGTCATTCACCCATGGTGTGTGTAGGCCCCCCAACTCCTTCTTTACGGCACACATCGATCGATATGCCTCTCTAGCCAGGTGTGCCTAGCACAAACACAAGCTTCCCCTCTTCTCTTGTCACCGTCCATGCCTCACTCCCACCACTCTTTTCATCGTTCTCGTACTCGCACACTCCTCCCCCCTCGATATAGTATGCCTCTCGTACCACCTCCTACATGCATCCCTCTCTCTCTATCCCTCTCCTCGTGCCTCATTTGCTTCTAACACACACATGCATGTATACCGATCGATCTCCCAACATATACCTAGATCGACTTTAACTACCCCCCCCCATCGATCGACGTACCTCACAAGTTATGTCTCTCCTTTCTCTAACAAAGGGCGATTGATCTTCCTATGTAGTTACGTCTGCTTACCACAGCCACATCGCCCCCCTCATCATTCGTGCATGCCTCCTGACCCGTCTCTCACACGCACGTGCACAGACAACAAGCAGCCATCTCCTATCTTATTGAATTGCGGGCATGCCCTCCGTTTGTCTAGCAAGCCTATCCCACCATTTGTTAGAAGCAACTCCACTACCACCCCCTCCAACACTCTAGCTCTGTCTCTCTCCCAACCTTATTCCTCTCCTGCACATATGCATGGATGCCGAGGCAGATCGATCTCCTTAATACATGAGGTAGGCCTCTCTCCTCCTCCACACATATACCAGCCATTGTACCTCTATAGTTAATTGGGCCTCCCTCTTCCCCCACCACACACTGATAGTCGAGCGCTGCAGGTAGGTATCCATGCCACAGAGACAAACTGCACATGTCCCATCTCACGTTCCAGTAGGCCAGCCACTCTATATCTTTGACGTGGGCACACGCAAATTCGATGGCACTCTTTATCGATCGCGCGCGCACACACACATATCATCCCTCTCTTCAATTCTATGGACACCTCAAGCCGATGATACCTCCACTCTCTTCTCGTGGATCACCCCCTCTATATATATGTTATATCCAGGACTCTATTTCACATACATTGCATATGTTACATTTTTTGATTGACCCCCCCCCCCAAAACTCTCAAGAACCCACACACTATATCTCTCTAGGTTTGTATCTCTCTCACACAACCCCACATAGGTGGTGTACGTATACAAGAAGAGAATAGGTGCACCGTGCACGTACTCACGCTTCGTGCCCAGCCACACCCACGCGGGTACACGGTGGAGCTCATTTCTTTACGAAATGGCAGCCCACGTGCTAATTTGAACGCCTGTAGCGGTTGTTTACCTAGGGAGGTCGTGTACCACGCGTGCACGAAACAAAGTTTGACTTGACGCGTTGCCGCGTTATTTTTAAATAAAGTTATAGCGCTTAATGGCACGTACACATAATATAAAATGATTTTTATGGAGAAAAAGGTAGTCCACTCACTATATCCAATGGAGCCTGCCTGCCTGGTTTGTCACTCTTCAGAGTATCTCACACAAGGCTGCGGTGGCCTCTCTCTCTCTCTCTCTCACCATTGGTCACTGATCCGGCCGCATCCCGTCCGCCGGGGGAAAGGGAGTGCGGTGGCCTCTCTCTCTCTCACCGTTGATCAGTGATCCGGCCGCATCCCGTCCGCCGGGGGAAAGGGAGTGCGGTGGCCTCTCTCTCTCACCGTTGGTCACTGATCCAGCCGCATCCCGTCCACCAGGGGAAAGGGAGGAAGTGCATCGTTTCTCCATTTGACGGCGCCGAGGCAGCACGTCCCGATCTGCGGTACACGCCGTTCTCTCTGACCAAGCTCCGGCGCGGCAGGGCCTACGCCACCTGCTCGCAGATTCCGCCCGCCGCCGCTCACCTAGTTACATCCCGACGACCTCCAGGTATCCCCTCCGGCCTTGCTCCACTGCCCGTCTTCCCACGTCGCTGCATGTGGATCTTCCATAGTTCTTTGCCCAAAACGTAGCTCGTCCGGCGTACTTTCCATATTGCATTCTCGTCCTCACACCGTTTTAGACAAACACAACCGTGTTGTTATCTTCCCTTAGGACAAGGAATATGCTTCTTTTTTGTCGTCGCATGTGTCATCAACTGTTATTGGCCAGTAATTGTTTCCTTTCTACTCATTGCTATTGCGACCTTTTGGTGAACTGCACAAATCACTTTTTTCTTAAGAGTGTTTTGTGCAGTTGTACTAAAATGTCACACGGGCAACGTCTCTACATTTCAGTGCGACTGCACAAAGGGAGATTGGTTTTGCTCTATCCTCCTCATCCAACTCCGAGCCTAATCTTCTCCAACTAGTTAGTCTTAAGAGAGACTGCAAAGGTGACCGACTTCTATTTGTGTGTTTATTGTTTCATCAGCAGTCCTCTATTATCGTAATCACACTTAATATCTTTGGAACAGGGACGCTCAGCTCTATTTTAGTGGAACTGCACAAAATGATCGGAATGTTGCATGCTCCAGACAGCTACTTTTTTCCCAACATGCCTTGTTGATTTAGACAGAGCTGGGGGGGCGTTGTTGCCAATGAAAGCATGGATCAATTTTAACTTAACACCTTCTCACAACTCTGTCTTCAGTTGTGATGTAATTATTAGCTCTGATCTGCTAATAATTGACATGCATTAGCAAGGAAGTTAGTTTTTTATTGTTTCCGAAAGAGCATCGATGGCAAGACACGCGAAACAAAAGCTGAAAGCTCACACCATTGTACAATTTCATGTCGCTGGAAAATTATTTGTATAGTACATCAATTATGTAAACAAATGATGGAAGCTTGATAGCATTGCCAGAAGCCTCTTCATCATCCGGGTCCATGTGCCATGCACAAAATTATACTCCTTCGTTCCTAAATATTTGTCTTTTTACAAATTTCAAACGGGCATATTTTAGAGTGTAGATTCACTCATTTTGCTTCGTATGTGTACTCCCTCCGTTCCTTAATATTCTATTCGTCTTTCTAGAGATTTCAACAAGTGACTACATACGGAGCAAAATGAGTGAATCTACACTCTAAAATATGTCTATATACATCCGTATGTGCCAGTCCATTTGAAATCTCTAAAAAGACAAATATTTGAGTAGTCACTCGTTGAAATCTCTAGAAAGACAAATACTCCGGAGTATATTTATGAACCGAGGGGGTAGTGCACAACCGCATCGGAGACTCAGCCCGGTCGTTGCGTCGCATTAATAGTGAGTAATGAGCAGTCAAATCATAAGCCCCACCTTTCCCAATGTAAGTTGCTCTGAAGAAGCAACCATCAATACGCTCTTCTTTGAATCCGCTCATACTACTCCATCCGTCACTGTTTATACAGCGCGCTTCTGAAAAAAGAAAAAAAATCTATGGGACCAAGGTGACTAGCGATCGGCCTGAAAAATAGCATTGGTAGTTATAGCACGACGTCTATTACTAGAGGGACTAATGCGTACACACATGCATGCAGTGCTTCCACCCCGGGTACACACATGCATGCACTTACTCCACTCCGTAGTAGTACAGTACATGGAGAGAAAATTGTGGACTTGATTGCGGTTACCACGCCCTAATTAATTGAGCATTAAACCAAATGCGTCTAAAGTCTCTCTGGTGGTGGAAATGCATTGAGAGAAATGCATCATAATGAAGCGCGCCCTGTAAACTATGACGGAGGGAGGAGTAGTATGAAGGTGCAAAACCAAGTACGCGTATGGCCAGTCGGTCAACGCATCTCCTCTTGGCATATCACTGACATGTGGGATAGGAGTGTGAGCAAACCGATCTCAATTGACGGCAAAGAGCCAACCCGCCGTTCCTTGAGAGAGACGAGGAGCGAGAACACACAGACGGGCTCGCACGGAGGCCAAGATATATTCGAGCATGGTTGGTTGATCGATATCATTCATTACATGTTGGGTTGCCGTTTTCCGCCCTTCTCCGGAATAAACGTGTACTTTATCAGAGATAAAAAAATAAGAGTACAAACGCTCCACCATGCAGTTCTAGTAGTAGTACTACTCGTACTATTGCGCTTGGCTCTTCGCCTCTTCGTGAAGTCGAACAATGATGGTACTCCGCATGTTGGGTACTACAGTGTATGCCTCTGACAATCTGACACCGAATGGACTGATGCATGTCCACCGAGGGTAGGTTGCATTAGTCAAAAGGCGTAAGCGAGCTTCACCTTGTCCTGCAAGCTTCTCCTCGTTCTGCGAGTTGACGGGACACACCAAAAAGTAGTGCTAGTCCATACTCCCTCCTTTCCGGTTAATATGGCTTAATCTTTTTTGCGGGTAAATGAGAGAGCTTTATTCATATATAAGAATTCTTAGGACGATGAGCCAAGACACTGGTCACTAGGAAGCGAGGTACCCCACAAAAAAAGAAGTAGGAAGCGAGGTGTTTCATCAAGCCAGCTCTCGGCCACATTCAAAGTGCAGCAAGCACGGTTCGCATGAAGATGCACCGCACGGTTCGCACGAAGATGCGCCGCAAGGTTTGCCGACCTGTTTACTTTGCGCTTGGCTGTTCGCCTATTCGGGAAGTCGAACAATAATAGCACTAGTAGTATAGTGTATGCTTCTGGCAATCTGACACCGAATTAACTGTTGCACGTCCACCGCCTGAGCGAGGGAGAGCTTGCATTAGTCAAAAGTTTCTCCTTGTCCTGCGAGCCACCGCGCGCAAGCTTCTCCCGTCCTGCAACCTTCTCCTCATTCGGCAAGTTGACGGGACACAACAAAGTAATGCTAGTCCATACTGCCTCCTCTCCGGTTAATATTGTCTTAATTTCAAACCAGATAAATACACTGTCTGTCACTGTATATTTGTAAAAATACGGTCAGTGGACTTCATAATACGCTCATTGCGCTCAATTTATATATTTTCCGGTGTTTATACGGTCACTAGCTCACCCTGAGTGAGTATGTGTGTGCATGCACGTGTAGGTTGAGCACTTGAGCGTGACCGTGTGTGTTCGGTCGTGTGCTCGGACATGCATGCATTAGGGCGTCGCGCGCGTTTTTGCGTCCATGTGTACGTGTGACTGTTGCATACACGTAGGGGGAGTACGTGTAGGGGCCACTAAGGAGCAGTCAAATCACACAGTAAGTTAGTCGGAAGAAGCAACCATCATTTCACTCTTGAATGACACGTACGCAATATAAAATGGTTGATATGGAGAGAAAAAGAAAATCACTATATATACACTAGCAGGAGCCTAAGCTAGAAGCCCGCTTGCTTAGGTTGCTCTCTTCACAAGCATAGAACGACGGGCTTGATCTCGCAGCTGGGGGAAGGGAACAATGTTCTGCATAGACGCGGTCGACATCGGCGAGGGAGAAAACCCACAGTCGGTGCGTCCCAATCGGGGGTCACCGCGGTATGGGCCGATGCCGCGTCCCAACCGCCCTTCTAGCTACAGCCCGACGTCCCAGGTAGTCCATCTTCCTTTTGGAGCCGGCTTGCTCCACTGCCGTAGCTCCATCTCCATGTCGATCTTTCTCTACTTCTACCGGCTTCTACTTGTGATGAGTTTATGTCTCATGAACTAGTGCCAGTACTATTATTCTAATCACACTTCTTCAATATCTTTGCCATCAGGGATGCTCAGGTCGATTTTAGTGGAACTGCACAAAAGCATCGTATGATCCGAGGGTGCCAGCCGTCTTTCCTTCGACAGGTTCTACCTGGCCAGGAAATTAAATCATGTATAGGGTTTAGGGTTTAAGTCGTAGTGACCCCATCAGTAGTTTTTCTTTCGTACACGCTCTCACAACTTTTTTCTTTAGTTGTGAAGTAAATATTGGCTATGATTTGTGAATCATTGAGATGCATCAGCATGCGTGTTAGTTTTCCTTTGTATTTGATGGAATATTGTAACGGGGCAACCTTGGAATAGGAATGAAAATGGAGTGGAAAGTTTCCGTTTTTCCAGAGAAAAAATGGAAACGGAGAGAAACCAACGTTTCGTTTCGTTGGATCGCGCCATCGAGCAAAACCAACATTTAAATCACGTCTGTCGTGTTCGTGTCTCACCCTCCTCCACAGCTCGACCCGACATGGTCGCTCGGCATGCCACTCACCACAAACCGAGTATATGATAACTTTCCCACCTGCTTGTCGATGGATCGCGCCATGGAGTACTAGCACTACGGGAAGAGATTGACGAGTTGGGGGAGGACAGCTAGCTGTAGCACGGACTCCCAAGAACTTTTTACATGCATGTTGTAGCCGGCTATTGCGACCTTTGAACGCGGAGCAGCCGCGTGCACCCGGAAGCGGCGCGGGCGACGCTCTCTCGGCCGGCGCGCCGCTTCAATGCCGACGCCAGTGAGAGGTCGCGTCCGCTCTGGCCGGGCATGAATGCGGCACTGACCGTTTCGGGCGGGAAGCACACGCGGGTGATGAAGAGGGTTCGGGTTGGTCAGGACCGGTCGTGGCAGCGGTCCGGACGTGCGCAAACAAGAGATGTTGTACGTTAATATTGTTGCGTATATAATTAACAACGTAAATAATGTGCCAGTTGGACAAATATGATTGGAGATGGAGATGGAATTTGACGTAAACACGGATATGCATGTCTATGTCTATGTGTGTGTGCGCGACGACTCTCGCGACCTGGAAGCAGGGGCGTGTTTTTGATCGAGTTTTCTTTCTTGGTACGTTAGAAAAATTGTTCGCCAGTTTTCATTTCTTTTTTCCGGGAACGCGCGTATTCTATTTAAAACCACTGCTATGGAGAGATTTTTTTACTCCATTATAGCCTCTTGTTTGATAGAGTTTCTCGCGTCTCGCTCTCTCACCCTCTCCATATCAAAACAAGATGACAGTGTCCACTATATCTCTCTCCTCACCGGTGGTCACAGATCCGGCCGAATCCCGTCCGCTGCGGGAGGTGAGGAGGTGCAGCGTTGACGTTGTCGCCGTCGGCGACGGAGGAAGCCGATGCGCACCGTCCTCTCGGAGCCGGCGTTGGCGCGGACGAAGATCCTCCGCGCCCTTGTTCGCTACCGTCGTGTGGGCAGATCCCGCCCGCCAGCCTAAACGACATCTCGCCCACCTGAGGTATAACTTCTTGTACTGGTCTAGCTCCCCAGGTCGCTGCGTGCGGGTTTTCTTCTATGCGACTACTCCCCAGCTCCCCATGCATAGTAGCTAGGGTTCGTCGGCTGGTCCAACATCACCTACTAGTACTATTATAGAGGAAATGCCACTCGAAAAGTTGTCCTGATTTATGCCTTGGTGGAGGTATACATGTTGTTTCGACAAAAAGTACATGGTGGTTGTGCGGTCATTGTCCATATGGTGGTAGTACTATCACTGGTTAAATGAAGAAATGCTTTTTTTCTCGGGTATCCTGGTTTATTTCCCATCAAGATAATTATGATGCTTCTGTTTGTTGGTGTACTTTTCATTAATTCTTATTAACAATTGAGATGTCGTTGCTAACCCTTTTTTATATTTTTGGAAACAGCGATGCGTGTCTCCATACCCGGGCATGTCTTCCTCAATTTTAGTGGAACTGCACAAAATTGGATGGCCATTGTTGTTCCGCCTCACTGTCCTCTGCCACGTGGTTCTTCCTTCCTCGAGCTTGATTACTGAGAAGAAACAGACCACAGTGAGGATTTGTCGAACTTCATAGGTGCCTCACCCAAACTTGATGCCAAATGGATGATGCATCACCACGATGACCTATCGATGCTCATGGTTGCGCCTCATGGTTGCGTCGGCTGGTGAAGCTGATCGATTTTCAATGAAAAACAACCTATCTTCCATCAGTGCTCTTTGCTTGTTACGCACAAAGATGATATCCTTCGTCAGTTCACCTTGGTTGCGTTGGAGACGCAGTCGTCTTTCACGTTGGTGCAATTTTATCACACAATTGGCTATGAACCAAATGTTTCCTCGAAGAAGGATCGACGTTGGTACTAAGAGCATAAGTTTTGTATTGATTTCTAAGCCTTCTCACAACTTTTTCTCCAGCTCCCCTGTAATTTTATTTGTCCAGCTATTAACTTTGATTTAAAAAATGGTGTGGACTAAAAACCCGGATGGACGTAGTAGTTTATTTACTCCGCATATTAGATTTGACTGAAGTCAAACTTTGTAATACTCTCAAACCTTTCCGATAATTGAAATTAAAATTCTTTATTTGTACACACTCTCACACGTTTCCGATAATTTGGCGCATGTGTGGTTGTTCACTTAAGGGAGAGTAGTGTACCACACGTGAAGGACAGGAAGTGCGACCAGGACGCGTGGGCGTGGATCGTTAGTTCATCGGAAGTAGTACTAGTTTTCTTCACTGTACATTAAATAAAGAGTTTCGTTTCGTACTTACACAATTTAAAACGATTGTTATGGAGAGAATAAGAAAACCACTCCACTATATATTAGTCGTATACACGAGAGTACTATATGGACGCAGCTTCATTGACTTAGTGCACCTGCCTTTGGATTTATGACAGGTGGGCCCAAAATGTGGCTGGCTCACCTGTCATACAGCCAAAAGCAGGTGCAGTGAAGGCACCGGAGCTCAGTCCGTACTACAGTAGTATATATATAAGCGGGAGCCTCAGCGCTTGTTCGCTAGGGTTTGCACTCTCCACACGCTCGCCGCACTACATATATGTTACACGCTGGAGGCTCAGCGTTCATTTGCTAGGGTTTGCTATATTCACAGTCTCTCACCCTCTCTTCATCAGATCTAAACAAGACTGCGTTGGCCTCTTGTCTCTCTCTCCCCCCTCACAGCTGGTGAAGGAGGCGTCCGTATCCCGTCGCACCGGGAAGGGGAGGAGGTGCGGCGTTCACTCTATCGCCTTCGGCGAGGGAGGCAATCAACTGTCGGTTGCGCTGTTCTCTTTCACCCAGCGCCTGTGCGGGAGGGCCACCGACCCCTTCTTCCTCGCTGTCGTACGTAGTGTGGGCAGATCCGGCCTCCCGCCACACGCCTTGCCACATCCCGACGACCCTAAGGTATACGTTTCTTTGAAACCATCGTTGCTCTAGCTGCATGTGGATCTTTTTCGATCTGTAGTCGAATCTAGGTCTTGGTTCAAAGAGGGAAGAAGGGTGCGGTGGGCTGGAGCAAGAATCTAGGACGTGGTTCAATGAGGAAAGGAGGGGCGGAAAGTAGTATAGACTGGCTATCCAGCCGCTTTGTAGGTCGAAAAGGGAAAAGGGGGGTAACCCAGTACACACATCTGTAAGGAACCGATCTCTTTGTTGAAAAGGGAAAGAAACTGGGGGGTCGGGTAGTTTGTGCAGGACTAGATTTGCTGCCCTCACATAGGAAGAAGGTTCAAAGAGAACAAATATGGGACCAGCGCATATATGCTGTTTGGCTACATACTCTGCATCACCCATTTATACGTGTGGACGCACATGGTGCTGGCATGTCCCATACAGCTATTTTGCTGTTGTTAATCTAAGAATGCCGCCGGAAAATTGAAGCAATGCCACTGTTAAAAGTAAATTACAATTTTTAACGAATGTTGTTTCAAGAGAATGTCTCTGTTAATATGAATCAATGCAACCGTTTTAGAAATGCTACTGTCCTACTTTGTTTTCCATCCAAGATAAGTTAGATGCTTCTTTCTGTCACCGTTTGTTTCATCCTCCTTTATCGGCAAGTAATTGTTTCCTTTTTGCCTCTGTTAAAACAGGGCTATCGATTCAACTTGTTGCTATTGCGACATTTTGCTTCGCTACTAGAAACACTTATGTTTTAAGAGTGTTTTGTGCAGTTCAACTTGAATGTCACACCGGTGACTTTGCTTAATTTTGGTGGAACTGCACAAAAGGAGATCGAGATTTGTATTTTACCTTTGTCGGTCTCATGAAAGGTCAGTACAGGCCTTCATCCACATGATTGTGCAGTGTGCTTTGAGATGTTGTGCTACTTGTATTGGTACTGTTTTAAATAAATGTTGAATTGAAGCTATTGTATTGCTGTCTTTTCCCATTAAGTAGTGAACAAAAATGGGACCAACCCAGACATGATGCTTGTTGCTTTGTTACAACAAACTCTGCATCACCCCCTTTATAAGTAGATGGAAGCACATACTGTTGTTGCGCCCACTCTCCCCTGGAACTGTTTATGCTTTTCGTTAATCTAATGCCGCTGGTAAAATTAAGCAATGCCACTCTCAGAATTAATTAACTACTGAATCTTAGTTCAAAACTGCAACACTTGCTAGGAATGGTACTATCCTGCTTTGTAGTTCTTTCTACATGTTTAACCAAGGTATTGTTAAGATAATGTCTCTGTTAAAATGAATCAGTTGCATTGTTTTAGGAATGGTACTTTTCTGCTTTGTCGTTCTTTATACATGTTGAAACAAGGCATTGTTAAGATAATGTCTCAGTCAATATGAATGAATCACACTGATGGAGAATTGCTACTCTCCTGCTTTGTTTCCTATTAAGATAAAGTAGATCAGTAGATGCTTTTCTTCTAGGAGCACAAGTCATCAACCGTTATTTCTCAATAATTGTTTCCCTTATACCTATTGTTGCTTACAGGGATATCAAAATTAAAGCTCGGTTTTATTCCAACTTCGATTTTAGTTGAATTACACAAAAGGAGCCAATGTGTCCAAGGCAAACTGCTGCATTACTGGGTCCAGTTGGTCGTTCCACTTTGCAGAAAGAAGCAGTCACTGTTTGCGCTACATTACAGAAGGAATGGCCGAGAAGCTTTATAGAGTATTATTAGACACCGGTGACATGACTAGTCTGCAGAGACCATTGGCAATTTAACAACACGTGGAGTGCCCTGGGCAAAAAGTGCCCAAACAAGTACAAGAAGCTACGACAGGACTCCACGATCATAGGCATTACATATTTTGAATGGAAAAAGCTTGTCAAAGTTTAATCATTGATGTTAGCAAGAAGAAGTTAGTTTAATATATTGGAATTGGAAAACCTTGTCAAAATTTGCTCATTGATGTTAGCTAGAAGACATGCATTTGATATTTTTGAGTGGGACACCCTTGTTGTGAGCAGCGTCGAGTGTTTTTTCCTATTCCTGTGTTCAGTTTAGAAGTAAATAGTTACTCTGCTGAGATATTCTTGTGTTAAGAGTTTGTTCTGAATATTGTCTATGTAATGCCAGGCCTTGTGTTTGATTGCAAAGTTGAGCTTGGAATGTTGTGGCATGCGGCATCACGAGCTGTTCACCGTGCCTCCTGAGAATAATGCTTCGTATTGTTTTGCATGTCGATCTAATGCCAGTGATTTGCTTGTTAAGAAGACCATCCTCTTCTGTTGTTTCCGTGCTTAAGAAGTTCATCGTCTGATGTTTCATTCATAGCCTATACGACAAGTCGGGTAGGTTAGACGTGAAACCATATGATCTTCCGACCAACTCATGATATTAGGCCGTGATTGGATCGTTGTTTTCCAACCAAAACCGCTTGTAAAACCGACGCTTGTAAATTAAAGCAGATGGTCTCGGGCGAAGGCGCTTGGTTGGTCGATTTCGACTAGTAAAATATCGGAAGTACTTCACACACGATAAAAACGCTGAACGACACTCGGACGATTGCTAATCCAGCCGTTAGCTGCTGTTTCAGCCTTGCCCATGGATGGCATGATACACACGTCGTGCATGTATCGTCTGGTAATGTCCTCCATATAGAAGTGCTCGTAAAATATACACTGGTCTCTCAAATTACACGCGTAACCCGCCGGTTTTACTTACAGACCTCGGGCCCTCGGTTTCATTACGCCTATATTTTACGCGTTGTTTCCGATGACGAGTAAATTACACTTGTATGTTAATATAGGTTTGAAATAAACCAGAGCTCCCAAGCGCGGCCTTACCGTTTCATGCCGTCTCAGTTTCTCGAAGGTGCTCATAGGTGTCCGATGATCCTGGCTTCCTGAATGAGCAGCGGGCGCTGTATCGGACCATCCGTAGGGCCCGCGAGGCCCTCTCTGTTGTCCTTCGAGTTGTTGCGCTCGCCGTGGCGCCGAGCATTGTTAACATCGTCAACGAACATGAGGATTCAGGAGATGACTTTATTTTGACTGGATGACACTAGGGACCCACTAGGGCCATAGCCGTACGTACGCAAGTGCCTCCTTATTATGTACAACTATATTTTTTTTGCTTTCTCCTGGTTTCCTGACATCACGGTTCCACACCATTGTCAACCTATGTAGTCAATATAAACGAGAGAATTGCACAAGGTGCGGCCGACAGCTGGGACCAAGCAGCTCGAGCAGTATTTGTGTTTTTGAGGCGTGAGCACTGCAGAGTTTTTCTTGGCGATGATTTCGTTGTTGTTCAGAGGAGAGCAGGGTATTAACTGGGCGGGCTGTGGCCCGTCTAGCCCAGGCCAGATATCCAGCCCAGATACTAATTTTTTCAAGATGAAAATGGCTAGCCCAGCTATACGTCTTTTTGAGGAATACCCAGGCAAGGTCAACTTGTTATTCTCCGCCCCGCTGGGCTGCAAATCTTTCCTAGGAGGGATGCATTAGGCTTAACAGGAAAATGGGCTTTAAAAAATAATAAATAGGATTTAATTATAAAAACTGGGCAGTAAAAAATGCACCAAACACGAAATTAGTTTATAAAATATTATTTATGGGTTTTGAAAATCTTAAATTTTCATTGTTGCGCGCGCAATGTTTCGTTGGATTTTTACGTAATACAAATTTATATTTAATCTGACTAGAAATTTCGGGATAAAAATATTTCGGATCCCATCAAAATGTGGGAAATTTTATTGAATTCTGTCTTCAACGGTTAGTTGAAATTATTAATCGTTGTCCTAGCTAGAAAATGGGTTGTACTTTTAACAAATTGTAAATGGGCTGTTGTAAATTCCATTAGAATTCAAAAATGGGTTGTACATTCTTACAAAACGCAAATGGGCTATAAGTTCTCTGCCACACACTTGTGGGCCTACTAAGTGACGCGTCCCCTAAAAAAATAAGTTGACGCGTATGCAAGGCTCTCTCAACTTATTATAGTCAACACACGGTTCTAGCAGCAGTGGCCGTTGGATGTCTATCCAACGGATGTCGTGCTTCTTCTTCAATCTCGGATATTCTTAGCTTCGGCCGCCCAAAACATGATTCCTCCCCCTGACATCTGGGGCGCACCGTTTCGGAGGCTGACCTGTGGGCCTACTAAGTTGGAGCGTACCAAGGGCTTTGTCAACTTAGTCAATATAAACGATTCTAGCTTCAGTGACCGTACGATGTCCATCCAACGGCTAGTGCTTCTTCAACCTCTGGTCTTCTTGGTCCAGCCGCCCAAAGCAGCGCTGGTCGTGCCGCCTGCTCCTGCCTCCCGTGGCCGGCTATGCTGCCGCGGAGGCCTCACCGCCCCATACTACTCCCACCGCTGGCCAGGCCATCCCTCCACTCATCCACACCCCCTGTTATTCTGCGGCGACGGCAGCCTCACACCGCAGCCGAACCAGTGAACCCTCGTACTCCTCTCCGCGCGGGCTTCCACTGCTACGTCTTCCCCGGCTCCGTGTCGTCCCCTTCCTAGGCCTCGCTGTCGTCCACTGCCCTGGTGCTCTCGGCGCGGCGTGGTCAACGACTGACTTCCATCGGAAGAGTACTGTACATGGAGAGGCTGACAGCTGGGTCCACGGCGGCCGCAAGGAAGTGCCTCCTTATTACGCGCAAAATAATTATTCCTCCACCTGACAGCGGGGACCCACTGGACGGGCCACCAGTATTTTGCGAAAAAAATCGTTTCCCCCTGACTGCTGGGACCCACCGGACGGGCCACCGTATTTCGTGAAAAAAAAGTCCCCCCCCCCCCGCTGTCAGCTCGGACCCACCGGAAGTGCCTCCTTATTACGCACAAAAAAATGAATACTCCCCCGACTAGCTGGGACCCACCTTGGTGGGAGGCTGACTTGTGGGCCTACTAAGTTGACGGGGACGAAGGGCTTTGTCAACGTAGTCAATATGAACGATTCTAGCTCCAGTGACCGTACGATGTCCATCCAACGGCCGTAGTGCTTCTTCAACCTCTGGTCTTCTTGCTCCAGCCGCCCAAAGCAGCGCCGGTCGTGCCGCATGCTCCTGCCTCTCGTGGCCGGCTGTGCTGCCGCAGAGGCCTCACCGCCCCCAACTATTCCCACCGCTGGCCAGGCCCTGCGGCGACGGCAGCCTCACATCGCAGCCGAACCAGTGAACCCTCGTACTCCTCTCCGCGCGGGCTTCCACTGTCGCGTCTTCCCCGGCTCCGCGTCGTCGCCTTCCTAGGCCTCGCCGTCGTCCACCGCTGTGGTGCTCTCCGCGCGGCGTGGTCAACGTGGTCAAGGAACGACTTCCATCGGAAGAGTACTGTACGTGGAGAGGCTGACAGCTGGGTCCACGGCCACAGCCCAGTTTTTTTGTGATTTGCCAAGTAAGTCGCTTTGTCAGGCTGCAAATCTTTCAAGACGAGGAGAGCTTTCATTCGGCTGGCCGAGAAAATGGCCCATCAGTAATGAGAAATGGGCTGTACATTTTTAAAACACATCAAACCGGCAATTAGTTTCAAATATCTTTTTTTTTCATTTCAATATTTTAAATTACATTAATTTTTATGCGTGGAGAATTTGTTGGATTTTATATTGATATACATTTATTTTTAAAATCATTTTGAATGTGAGTCGAAATTTCGGGATTAAAAACAGTTCGGACCGCACCGAAATATGCAAAATTTCGTATAATTTTTTAACCGTGGCCACAATATGGGCTGCAATGCTAACAAAAAGAATATGGGCTCCCAAAAAAACCTTAAGAATTGGCAAATGGGCTGTAAATTATTAGAAATAATGGCAGATGGACTGTATGCTGTTTTCCACAGATTTGAGGCTTTCCTAAAAAAAAGGTTGACGCACAAGCAGTGACTGTTGGATGTCCATCCAACGGCCGTCGTGCTTCTTCAATCTCTGCTCTTCCTGCTCCAGCCGCTCAAACAAGCGCCGGCGGGACTGCCTGCTCCCTCCTCCCCGCGGCCGGCTGTGCTGCCACGCAGGCCTCACCGCCCCACCGTACTCCCATCGCTGGCCTAGCCATCCCTCTACTCACCCACACCTGCTGTTATTCTCTGGCGACGGCAGACGAACCAGTAAACCCTCATACAGTCGTACTCCCTCCGCATGGGAAACAACTACCGAGTCTTCCCTGCCTCCGTGTCGTCCCCTTCCTAGGCCTCACCGTCGTCCACCGCCGTGGTGCTCTCGGCGCGGCGTGGTCAATGTGGTCAACGACCGACTTCCATCGGAAGAGTACTGTGCGTGGAGACGCTGACAGCTGGGTCCACGACCGCAGCAAGGAAGTGCCTCCTTATTACGCACAAAATAATTATTCCTCCACCTGACAGCGGGGACCCACCGGACGGGCCACCGTATTTCGTGAAAAAAACGTTTCCCCCCTGACTGCTGGGACCCACCAGCTACACCTTCGCACGCAAGGAAGTGCCTCCTTATTCCGCACAAAAAAATGAATACTCCCCCTGTTAGCTGGGACCCAGTATAGTGGCAGGCTGACTTGTGGGCCTACTAAGTTGACGGAGACGGAGGGCTTTGTCAACTTAGTCAATATGCACGATTCTAGCTCCAGTGACCGTACGATGTCCATCCAACGGCCGTAGTGCTTCTTCAACCTCTGGTCTTCTTGCTCCAGCCACCCAAAGCAGCGCCGGTCGTGCCGCATGCTCCTGCCTCCCGTGGCCGGCTGTGCTGCCGCGGAGGCCTCACCGCCCCCTACTATTCCCACCGCTGGCCAGGCCCTGCGGCGACGGCAGCCTCACACCGCAGCCGAACCAGTGAACCCTCGTACTCCTCTCCACGCGGCTTCCACTGCCGCGTCTTCCCCGGCTCCCCGTCGTCCCCTTCCTTGGCCTCGCCGTCGTCCACCGCCCTGGTGCTCTCGGCGCGGCGTGGTCAACGTGGTCAAGGAACGACTTCCATCGGATGTGGACTGTACGTGGAGAGGCTGACAGCTGGGTCCACAGCCGCAGCAAGGAAGTGCCTCCTTATTACGTGGAAAATAATTATTCCTCCACCTGACAGCTGGGACCCACCAGACGGGCCACTGTATTTCACGAAAAAAACATTTCCCCCTGACTGCTGGGACCCACCAGCTACATCTTCGCACGCAAGGAAGTGCGTCCGGGCAAAAAAAAACGATCCGCCCCCCTGACTGCTGGGACCCACCAGCTACATCTTCGCAGGCAAGGAAGTGCCTGACAGTCGGGACCCACCTGGTCGAAGCGTACGTAGCGTTGTCATTCTTGTCGCGAACGTGTACGTACATATATACTGGTGGATGTAGAGGCGCGCACGTGTCGTAGTAGAGGCGCGCACGTGTCGTAGTAGAGGCGCGCACGTGTCGTAGTAGAGGCGCGCACGTAGCATGTACACGTACGTACAGCGGCCAGGGTGCAAGAAAGAAAATACGGCCACGTATGTGTACATACGGGCGGGGTCTCGAACGCCTACTCGCGCATACGTATGGCCAGGGCTCGTGTACATGGCTGGGTCGGAACGGAGAAACAACATTGTCGTCGTGTTCATGGGGAGCCAACCGGCTGGGTCAGAACGGAATGCGTCGTTGTGTTCATCGGGAGGGCTTGGACGGAACAGCCGATGGAAACGAGGCCTGGCGTACCGCAGGACGGAGGAAACGGCCTTGTGTTCGACCGGCCACGTTTGAAACGGGATCCTATTCATCGGGAGGGGTCTGGCGTACCGCAAAATGGAGGAAATGGACCTCCTACGGTCGAAACGGGGGTCCTGTTGATCGGGAGGGTGTGGCGTACCGCAAAACGGAGGAAACGGACTTGTGTTGGAGCGCTACGGTCGAAGCGGGGGTCCTGTTCATCGGGAGGGGTGTGGCGTACCGCAAAACGGGACTCCACGGGATACTGTTCATCTCCACCGTTGACCCCGTCCAGCCTCCACGGGCTACTGTTCATCCACCGTCGACCTCCTCCAGCCTCCACCTGCGACTGTTCATCCACGGACTCCTGTTCATCCAGCCTCCACCACGCGCTACTCCATCGGCTACTGTTCAACCAGCCCTCTCCACGGGCTCCTGTTCAACCACCCCACCACGGGCTACTGTTCATCCAGCCCTCCACCGTCTACTGTTCATTCTGCCCTCCACGGGGTGGTCCTGTTCATCCTGCCCTCCACGGGGTCCTGTTCATCCTGCCCCAACCGGCTCGATCGATCGGGGTCCTGTTCATCCAGAGGCAACACCACGGGGTCCTGTTCATCCACCCCCACCGGGAACTGTTCATCCACCCCCCCAGCAACGCTCACTGTTCATCCAGAGGCAGCATCGATCGGCTTCAGTTAGCAGTAGTAGCGAAGGAATCGCTCGATCGGGTTCAGTTAACAGCCATCGATCGATCGCTCGGGTTCAGTAACGCGTAGCCTGCAGTGCAATCGCTCGGGTTCAGTTAGAGCCCAATGCCTCGCTCGGGTTTAGTTAGATCCAACGCCTCGCACACACGCGCGTACGTGTACGAGAGACACGCGCATCGCTCGGCCCCCGACCTCCCACCGTAACCGGGAACTCCCCGAAATTTTCCTCGCCCTCGCTTCTACCACGGTTTTTTCCGTCATGGATGGCCCAAAGAATGTCATGCAGCTGCGTCTCCGGCCTGCCCAGGACGAAAAGCCCATTTTCTGTCATGATTTTTTGTCATAGAAGTAGGAGCCCACCACATCTATGATGATACCGGGTTTTGTCACAATTATCGTCATAGTAGTGTCATATGTATGACAGAAAAAAATTCGTTCGGCCCAAAATGTCACGGATGTGTCTTTTTTTTGTAGTGAGTCAGATAAACACTGGGTTGAGGAGCTCGACTCCGTACTCTGGGGGTTGCGGACCACGCCCAATCGCACGACCGGATACACACCGTTCTTCATGGTGTACGGTGCAGAGGCCGTCCTGCCCTGGGATATTATTCACGACTCACCTCGGGTATGCATGTATGAAGAGAGAGAGGCCGAGCTCGATCGACAAGATGACTTAGATGGCCTGGAGGAGGAGCGCGACGTCGCCAAAGCTCGTTCAGCATTCTATCAACAACAAGCTCGGAGATACCAAAGCAAAGAAGTGCGGGCAAAGACCTATAATGTCGGTGAACTCGTTCTACGCCTACCAGAGAAGAAAAAGGACAAGCTCAAGCCCAAATGGGAGGGTCCCTTCATTATCGATGAAGTTCTCACTGGAGGAGCCTATCGCCTTCGCAACGCATCGGATAATCGCTTAGAGCCGAACCCATGGAACGTTGCCAGACTCTGAAGATTCTATGCCTAAGTCCGGACTCATTGTTCGTTACCTTTTTCTATTTTTTCTCTTTCTTCTTTTCGTTTTTATCTGACTTCTAGCACGTGTTCGGATAAACCACACACTTAAGGGGTTTACATCCTTAAATGTACATACCCCACAATACCTGGGGGCTTCTTGTCACAGAAGCTTATTATTATTTTCGAGCATCAGGCTCACCGTATATATGTGTCGTCTCCTCATATATGCCTTTTCTTCGCCATTATATGCACCTTGACTTAAGTTTTTGCCAAGCTGGGTTGCCTGGCTCCTGTGCTTATGCCCTACGTTCCCGTTTGTTCAGCTAGGGCATAAAGGGAGAACCTCTGCGATTGTTATAGCCGGGTTATCCGGATATGTACCTCAGATGGGTGAAGCCGAAAGCTAGCGTTCTTAAGGGAATAATTGGTCGGCGGACAAAAGACGAATTACACTTGTTGCAATATAAGCCCCCACAAGATACCTATACTGTGATTTTTTGCATCACAGTTTAGGCATGCATAACAATGCATGTTGGCCCAGGGAGAGGAACCCTTAACAGAACTATTCTCTCTTGAAGATGTTTCTTACAATCAAATGTAATATAACATAACTCCCCGAATACAACTTGTATGTTCAAGCGACTATGACCGGACTGCCTGGTTTCCGAACATACTTTGGTGTTTACCAATGATATAGTATTCGGAAACACTCCGAACATTACGTTTTGGAAGTTGAAGCAGAAAGTCTGCCATGACAATCGTTTTACAATTCGGCCGGAGAAAAGTTTGTCGATAATAGTACATTACTACTTGGATTCAAAAACTTCTTCCTCTAGACCATCTAACAGGTTGTCTAGCTTACAATCCTGTTGTGAAAACTTGGCGGCTATCTTCACTTGGTCATACACCAAGCTAACAGGAATTTCTTGTCCATCTGGCCCCCGAGGCCCCACTCGGGCCATATGATTCGGATCAAGTCTGGTATACCGTGTTTTCACCATGGCCCAGGCCTTTCATGCACCTTCTCGGCAGTCCGATATCTTCCATAGTCCAAAGCGGCGACGAGCGCCTTTGAATAAATTCACGAGTTCCTCCATACTTCCTGGAGGAGAATCGGTTGGCCATAGAGCTTTAGCAATGTTCCTCATTGCCTTCCAGGCTCGCTCATGCACTCTAGACAACTCATGCAGCAGATCGCCTTGGAATCCGGACACCTCATCTTCGGGTCGACTGGTCAGCACACCTACAGAGACAAAATTGTTAAAACCGTCCACCCGGGGACCATACAAAAGTACGGCTTAGGAGCATACTGAATATGCCGCCTTTCAGCTTTCGGTTTTCCTTCAAGGCATCCGCCAGTTGGGATCGTATATCCTTCAGCTCTTCGGCTAGCTTGATGTTGGCATCTTGTAGGTTGTTTTTCTCATCCCTGGTCCATGTCAGTATACGCTGACCAGTGGCCTCTTGCCTTTCGGCATGTTGTTTATCCACCTACGCGGCCTTTAGTTTCTCTTCCAGCTGATTCGGTGATCCTGCCATCGTAAATACCACAGTGTTTATTTCAAAAAAAAACATTACTGGCATACGATTACATTTTCCGGACAGAAGTGGACATTACCAGTCGGTGCCTCTTTGGACTTCTCCAGTTCGGCGGTGACAATAGTTAGCTAGGTCCGACATTTTTCCAGCTCCTGAGACAGCATGTTGTTCTTATCCGTGAGTACCTGATTATACAATGATCCTTAAATCAGTTGCGTCAACTATTTCAAGTCTCGGGGGCTACTGGCATATGATTATTAAATCTACACAATAAAGTTCTTACCCGCATATCCTTTGAAAGCTGGCGAGTGGCTCCAACAAGCCCATCCCGAGCAGCTCGGATGTATGCATCCGCTGAGCTAAAGGCATTGAATGCCTCTTCAGTGAAGTTGGGGTCACGCATAGCTGCTCTCCGGCGCCGATGGTTCATTGCACTCTCCACTTCGGAGTTGGTGACGGGTACATTATCCGAATCTTCGGAGAGAGGACAATCCGGCATTGCACTTGTATCAACCCTAGCCCTGGAGGCAGGGTCTGGGGTCGGATTGGCTGACGCATGTCCAGCGAGGTCTCCGGACACAGTCCGGCGAATGCTCTTCCTGAAATATGGCACATCAGGAAATGTCACAGTTCGGTATGATTGCCATAGGGCATATTAAAGACCATACCTCTTTGATGAATGCTCGGCAGTATTGCCATCCGCCTTTCTCTTCGAACACCCGCCCCGCGCAGGATCCGCCCTCTTAAGGGACGCCTCTGATATGGCGTGACGAGACGAGCGCCGCCCCTTTGAAGCACGAGACAGTGCGGTGGGTGAGGCGCAATGCGAAAACTCTTTTGGAGGAGACATCTCCCGGGTACTTACGTGGGAGGAGGGGAGAAGGCCAGGGTAATCAGCTATAATAGCCACTTCTGTGCCGTCGTAGCTCGCGTGATAGAAGACCCCCCTTGAGCTCTATGAATATATTCGGATCCTCTTCAAATCCGGGATCCAGGTCCTGAATATGGTCCTCCGGCTGCAGAGCGGGGCTATAGATCCCCGCGACAACCTTCCTCCATTCCTGTTAAAAATAGTCGGATTAACGTTCGACTAAGTACGACTCAGGAAGAAGATCGAGTAAGGTTACGGAGCAAGGGCTCACCCAGCTAGGAGGGTTGTACATGGAAAAGCCCTCTCGACATTTAAGGCGAGTGAACTCTTCTTTCTCCCCTTTATAAAGATCAGCCAACATGGCGGCCAAGGCGGCGAAGTTGTCCGGACCCTTACGCCCGCAGCGCGATGCGTCGTCTTCCCCGTTGTAGTGCCACATGGGGAGTCCTCTGGATTGGAGTGGCTGAACGCCTCGCGTTATTGAAACCGCCATTACCTCAATTATGGACAATTCGGACTGGGCAAGTATCTTTATCTTGTCCATTAGCTTCTTGACCTCCGCACTATTTTCCTCTTCGAGGCTCCGGGGGCGCCAACTGTGGCGCTTTTTCAATGGAGCGTTGGAAAATTCGGGTAGGCCCCGTCAGATTGGGTCTGGGAGAACAACGTCTTCAATATAAAACCACTTTGAGGGCCACTCTTCGGATGCCTTCTTCGGAGTGCCGGACAGGTATCCTGTCCCGGCTATACGCCATACTTCGGCACCGCCCACCTCGAATATAGATCCCTCTTGGGAGCGGGGGGACGAGGCAGAAAAGCTTCCTCCATAATTCAAAATGGGCCTCGCAGCCTAGGAACAGCTCGCAAAGAGCAACGAAACCCGCAATGTGCAGAATGGAGTCGGGCGTGAGATTGTGCAATTGGAGGCCATAATACTCCAGGAGCCCTCAGAGGAAGGGGTGGATTGGGAACCCAACGCCCCTTAATAGAAAGGAAACAAAGCACACTCGCTCCCCTTCGGTAGGATTGGGGAAGTTTTCCGCCAGGGCCTCATCATTGAAGGAAGTTAATCCTGCCCGAACGGGGACTAGATCCGCAGGAGGGAGATACCCCTGTACCTGTAGCTTGGTCAGCTGGGCATGGGATACCGAGCAGCTCTCCCAATCGCCTTTTTGAGGACCATGGGGGCGGGAGGAAGAACCGGGAGCGCTGGCCATGTTTGCGTGGTTTCTTGTGGCGAGTTCGAAGCATTTTTGCCTAGTGTGGAATGTCATCTGAGATCTAATCTCCTTAAATAGACGCCTTCCGTACGCCATCAGGGTGTTATCTGTAAGAACGCTTGGACCCTTCATATTCATCTGACATGTGGGAGCCGAGGCGACGGAGGCGTGGAAGCCGAAGGACATGATGTTTAATGCGAAGCCGAAGCCGTTCGGAGTATCATGGAGGGGCCACCCAGCAAGACCGAAGATATAGGAGCCGAATACTGCGTCATCATCAAAAGGTCGAATGCGGTTCTTTTTGTTGCTTTGGAGTATTCGGAGGAGGAACCCGCCTTGCAATGCTGAAGACGATATGCGCGCCGGACACGTCGTCATTGAAGCCTGGTTCGGGGGCCACTAAGGGAGTCCTGGACTAGGGGGTCCTCGGGCGTCTGTGTTGGGGAACGTAGTAATTTCAAAAAAATTCATACGCACACGCAAGATCATGGTGATGCATAGCAACAAGAGGGGAGAGTGTGTCTCGCGTAAGCGTACTCGTAATGTCGGTCCGGGCCGCTTCATCCAACAATACCGCCGAACCAAAATATGACATGCTGGTAAGCAGTATGACTTGTATCGCCCACAACTCAATTGTGTTCTACCCGTGCATATAGCATCAACGCATAAAACCTGGCTCGGATGCCACTGTTGGGGAACGTAGTAATTTCAAAAAAATTCCTACGCACACGCAAGATCATGGTGATGCATAGCAACGAGAGGGGAGAGTGTGTCCACGTACCCTCGTAGACCGAAAGCGGAAGCGTTAGCACAACGCGGTTGATGTAGTCATACGTCTTCACGATCCGACCGATCAAGTACCGAACGCACGGCACCTCCGAGTTCAGCACACGTTCAACTCGATGATGCCCCTCGAACTCCGATCCAGCCGAGCTTTGAGGGAGAGTTCCGTCAGCACGACGACGTGGTGACGATGATGATGTTCTACCGACGCAGGGCTTCACCTAAGCACCGCTACGATATGGCCGAGGTGGATTATGGTGGAGGGGGTACCGCACACGGCTAAGAGATCCAAGGGATCAATTGTTGTGTCTCTAGGGGGTGCCTCCCTCCCCGTATATAAAGGAGTGGAGGAGGGGGAGGGGGCCGGCCACCCTTGGGGCGCCCCATGAGGAGTCCTACTCGTAGGACTCCTCCTTCCATGTTGGAGTAGGAGAGGAGAGGGAAGGAGAGAGAGGAGGGAAGGAAAGGGGGGCGCCGCCCCCCTCCTTGTCCAATTCGGACTTGGGGGGGAAGGGGCGCGCGGCTGCCCCTTGGCCGCCTCTCCTCTTCCACCACTTGGGCCCATGAGGCCCAATAACCTCCGGGGGGTTCCGGTAACCCCCCGGTACTCCGGTATATATCCGATAACCCTCGGAACCATTCCGGTGTCCGAATATAGTCGTCCAATATATCAATCTTCATGTCTCGACCATTTCGAGACTCCTCGTCATGTCCGTGATCACATCCGGGACTCCGAACTACCTTCGGTACATCAAAACACATAAACTCACAATATAACCGTCATCAAACTTTAAGCGTGCGGACCCTACGGGTTCGAGAACTATGTAGACATGACCGAGACACGTCTCCGGTCAATAACCAATAGCGGAACCTGGATGCTCATATTGCCTCCCACATATTCTACGAAGATCTTTATCGGTCAACCGCATAACAACATACGTTGTTCCCTTTGTCATCGGTATGTTACTTGCCCGAGATTCGATCGTCGGTATCTCTCGTTACCGACAAGTCTCTTTACTCGTTCTGTAATACATCATCCCGCAACTAACTCATTAGTTGCAATGCTTGCAAGGCTTATAGTGATGTGCATTACCGAGTGGGCCCAGAGATACCTCTCCGACAATCGGAGTGACAAATCCTAATCTTGAAATACGCCAACCCAACAAGTACCTTCGGAGACACCTGTAGAGCACCTTTATGATCACCCAGTTACGTTGTGACGTTTGGTAGCACACAAAGTGTTCCTCCGGTAAACGGGAGTTGCATAATCTCATAGTCATAGGAACATGTATAAGTCATGAAGAAAGCCATAGCAACATACTAAACGATCAAGTGCTAAGCTAACGGAATGGGTCAAGTCAATCACATCATTCTCCTAATGATGTGATCCCGTTAATCAAATGACAACTTATGTCTATGGTTAGGAAACATAACCATCTTCGATTAACGAGCTAGTCAAGTAGAGGCATACTAGTGACACTCTGTTTGTCTATGTATTCACACATGTATTATGTTTCCGGTTAATACAATTCTAGCATGAATAATAAATATTTATCATGATATAGGGAAATAAATAATAACTTTATTATTGCCTCTAGGGCATATTTCCTTCAGTCTGGACTATGTGATGTGGGCCGGACTGATGGGTCGTGAAGATATGAGATCGAAGACCTTCCCTCGTGTCCGGATGGGACTCTCCTTTGCGTGGATGGCAAGCTTGACGTTCGGGTGTATAGTTTCCTTCCCCTGTAAACCGACCTTGTACAACCCTAGCCCCCTCCGGTGTCTATATAAACCGGAGTGTTTAGTTCATAGAGGCAATCATAATCAATCACCCTAGACATCTAGCGTTTAGCCATTACGATCTCGAGGTAGATCAACTCTTGTAACCCCTATACTCATCAAAGTCAATCAAGCAGGAAGTAGGGTATTACCTCCATTAAGAGGGCCCGAACCTAGGTAAACATCGTGCCCCTGTCTCCTGTTACCTTTGATCCTAAGGCGCACAGTTCGGAACCCCCTTCTCGAGATCTGCCAGTTTTGACACCGACACCCACCGCCTCCTTCCACGACATTGCCCCATTTGTTTTCCTGCAGTTTTCAGTTTGGCTCCGGAGCAAAGGGAGCTCTCAGTCTTCTCCAAAGGTGATTTTGGAATTCCATCAAGACTCCCTCTGTAGCCTTGGAAATGGTTTTTTCCAATCCCTCAAATACCTGGAGGTCATACTTAGCACTTGTTTCAGGGAGATCCAAGAAACTCTATTAAACACTGTAGAGTTTATAAAGTTCCACAAACCCCAAAGGATTGCAGAAGCAACTACATTCAAATGCACGTTTTTCTTATTGCAAAGCCACAATCTAGCAACAGATTCAAAATTAACAATCTGCACCTGGAAGACAGATTCAACCTCCTCCCAGATTTTTCTAGCTACAATACACTCAAAGAATAGATGATACACATATTCTATCTCTTTGCAATGCACGCGTTCTAGTGGTTTAACCACACCCCTCTTTCTCAAGTTGTCACAAGTCATAATCTTGTTCTGAGAGAACAACCAAAGGAAACCCTGTACCCTAGGGGGTACTTTGACATTCTAAACTGCATGAAGGTACAAAGATTGCACCCCCTTGAAATGTACTATAGCATACAAAGATTTGGAAGAATAGACTCCATTAGATTCATGTTGCCAAATCAAAGAATCTTCCTCCTCCCTGAAAGGTGTAAGTCTAACCATATCCACTAGTTCAAACCACTGCACCATCAGCTCATCTGCAAAAGTTCTCTTGAGGTGCACCTAAGACTACTACCATCCCACAAATCAGCAATAGTCATGTTCTCTTCTTGCACTAGATAATACATATCCCAGTAAGTAGTAGCAGCCCGCAAAACGCACACGAAGCTCTTTCCATAACTAAGAAGGATGGCTATCATGACAGCAAATGATATTGGGGTTTCTGGTATTATATTTACTATCCACTATCTTCTTCAATAAAGAGCCCTCACCGACTATATATCTCTTCACCCAAGATCCTATTAAGCATAGGTTCATATCTTGGAGATTTAAAACTCCCATTCCTCCATATTCTTTTCTCATACAGATGGAAGGCCAATTGGCTAAGTGAATTTTACCGGTCCCTTCACTATCACTCCACATGCAGTCTGCCATGTGAGAGTTGATCGGATTCAAGAGCCCACTTAGGAAATTTTAAAAAAGGACAGAAAATAAAGTGGAGTGCTAGCTAGACATGATCTAATCAAAGTAATTTTCCCCGAATAAGAGAGAAGCTTTCCTCTCCAACCAGCTATTCTAGCTAGTATTTTATCAATCAAGGCTTGTAGATCCTCACTACTAAGTTTGTCAAAATGTAAAGGTTTCCCTAATTATTTAATAAGGAAATTTGCAATTATGCATTGGAAGATATCCACAACAAGATTAAGATCAGCAGCTTCTAAGTTAAAGGGGACCAGAGCACTCTTATTATAGTTAATTCTCATTCCAGAAATTTGCTTAAAACAAGTTAGAATCCATTTCAGACTTAGAGCAACTCTAGTATTATTTTCTAAAAACAATAGAGTGTCGTCAGCATAATGCAGACACATGACCTCTCCTCTAATTAACTCAGGGCACAAATCCCTAACCAGCCCTGCTTGAGAGCCTTTGCTTAGCATCTTAGAGAAAACATCCACCACTAGATTAAAGAGGATAGGTGATATAGGATCACCCTGCCTTAGTCCCTTTCCAGTAAGGAAAAAAAAATACTTTCTATCCCATTAATTTTAACCCCTACAAAACCATTTTGTGCAACACTCCTAATACATTCAATCCATTTTTTACGAAAACCCCTAAGAGCCACCAGCTAAAAAAGAACTATAGATTCACCTTACCATAGACTTTCTCATGGTCAATCTTAAAAACTAAACCTTGTGTGCCAAAAGAGTGCACATCATGCACAACTTCATAGGTAGTAACTACACTTTCAAGAATGTATCTACCCCTCACAAAAGCAAGTTGCATATGAAATGAGTCTACCTATAATCAAAGTTAATCTATTAGTTAAAACTTTAGTGAAGATCTTAAAGCAACAATTTAACAAACTAATAGGCCTGAATCTATTCATGGTTATGGCCTCATTTTCCTTAGGAATCAAAATTATCATGGAAAAGTTCAGTCTGAATAGGTTCAAATCCCCATCAAAACCAAATATCAAATATCCTAATAAGATCAACCTTAACAAGATCCCAACTTTTTGTGATACAACATAAAGGGCAAATTATCAGGGCCAGGAGCCCCATCTGAATAGGAGCTAAAGATAACATCCTTTATTTTCTCTTTAGTAAACCTAGCCTCTAACCTAGCATTTTCTTCTACAGTAATCTTTTCTTCCCCACTGAAAAAATCCCTTCTGAGATTAATTTCAGGTATGGGCTTTCACCTAAACACCTTTTTATAGTCGCCTACAAGAATGCTTCTCATCCCAATATCATCTGTAACATGACCATCTTCCCCTTCTAATACATGAATTATATGCTTCCTCCTACTTTGATTGGCAACAACCTGAAAATATGTTGTATTTCTATCTCCTTCCAGGATATCTCTCTCCCTAGCCCTCTGTATAGCTTTAGTTTCTTCTATTTGCCACACTTCCCCTAGTTCCTTAAGCAGGGGCGGAGCTTTGTTGGGGCCAAACCGGGCCATGGCCCGCCCAGGTTTTTCTCATTTTTTATACCTATATGCTAGCCCACTCAGCCTGTTACAATCCATGAATCGATCGAAGCAGAACGAGCACACACAAGACGAGCAGCAGCGACAGCCAGCCAGGACTAACGCCGCCTTCGCGCGCATCTCACGCAGACACAAATCTTGTGCCGCACATCGTGCAGATCAGACAAGCTCCTCGCTGCTAAACGCATGTTTTTTTGTTTCCTGTTGCCTACTCCATGGCTTTGCGTGCCACAACGCGAGATCGCAGTGGCGCCATCTTTCCTTCCCTCCGGCCTCCGGCCTCCACACTGGCCAGTCCTAGTCCTGGCCGTCGCGATCCTGTCGTGGTGCCGCCCAGATGCCTCGGCTGACCGCTGCAATCCACTGAGACTACCGGTCTACTGTCGGTGTTGAGTAACGCTGGATGTTCACCTCCTGGCCACTGTGTCGCCGGGTAATTTCTAATTATCTTTGGAGTACTAGATTCTTGTTATTGATTGACTGAACTGAGCATAATTCATGCATTTTATTATAAATTCATATGCAGAAATAGAAGATAAAGATATATTTTTCTTGGTAAATTAGCGGATTGTTTGTATCTAGCACATAATGTTTTTTTTGTTAAGTGCATTTTAATGTAAGAAGATCATTCAAACAATGTGTAATAAGGTACTGATATTAGCATCTTGCCAGTAACCTGTTTGTTAACCCGTAAAAGAATCAATGAAAGCAAAAATATCAAGTAGGCACTAATGCCTAAAAATTTTGTGCACTTCTTTAGCTTGGCCCGCCCAACATTTTCTTTGAAGCTCCGCCACTGTCCTTAAGGATGTTTTTTGTGCCACGTCGGATATGTTTTGTGTGTGTGTGTAAATAGCTTTTCCAGGCCAACTATCCCGCTTTTGTTAAAACTTCCATTTAATTTCCAGTCGTCTAATTTTTATTTGGCTTCAGGCTGATTTCTGTCCCGTCGGATCGTGCACGAATCTTGGCGACGGTGGCGTTCTCATTCTCCTTTTATTGTCCGCGTGTTTGCTAGGAAGGCTGATTGCGGATTTCAGTCCCCAACGAGCAGCAACAGCAGCGACAGCGACAGCCGATTCGCCGGCCGAATTCGTGCGACCTCCGGCGGAATCTGACGCGGCGGCGCGTAGGTCTGCGCGATTTGGGATTGAACCTGGTCAGGAATCGGCGGTCGGAGCGAATGACGGTACCGGAGGCGGTAGCACTAGACATACCGGCGGAGGAGGGTTCGCCGGTGGCCAGGGTGCCGCGGCGGATCAGGAGGAGGCTCCTCCAGGCGCGCGAGTCAAGCGCCGACGCGCCGGCAACCGCCGAAGAGATCGAGGCCAAACTCCGCGACGCCCAACTCCGGAGGCAGGTTGGTACCCCCCACCATTTTTTTCGCTGCGTGCTTCATTATTTCGCATTCATAGTTGAGTATGACTTCGAAATGGAGATTTAGCCAGCACGTTTATGCGGTATAAAAAAATCGATTTCTCAGTGCCCGGTGAACCCCTGAACCCTTTTCTTCCGGTCGAGGGGTTCTTCTTACGTTGAGCATCAGGCTTCGTTGCATTTTCTGACCTTTCATGCCTAATCCCTATAGATTTTGCACGAGCGATGTGATCTTTTGGTGTTAAGGGATCTGCGGACTGATTTCCTGTAGGAGTTCCAATTCCAATGAATAGTTACGCTCCAGCCAATAAGAGTAATTGGACCAAACAAAACTTATACTGTATGAATTAATACCCGAATTAATAAAGTCAAACAGCAGTATGGAAGTCTTACTTGCTGACTACATCAGCCTAAGGTTTAACCGTTTAAGTACAACCCGAAAGAAAGAAAAAAGTACAACCCGAAAGAAACAGACCCCAACAACGATAGATCAGAAAGAACAGTTTAGTGCTCCTTGGCTTGTGCTCTTATTCCTTGGCTTGGCGGTCGCTTTCCAAAGCTGAACAGATATAGGATGTTTCGGGATCCCATATTCAATGGTTAATTTGTTTCTAATATTCCATAGAGCCCAACATTCCTCTGAAAAGTAAAACCAAAGAATACCTCTAGGCGGAAACCCTTAAAGGACAGCAAAGAAACCCGTAAAGTTAGCCAGATCCCAGTGACACCCAAGCAACTGGCAGATGCCACTCCACATGAAATGTGCAAGGTGACAGGAGAAGATATGCAGCACATTTTCCTCCTCACCACACAACGGACAACGCACAGGACGGCCCGTGATACTTCGGTATTTGGTCAGTAGAAGGGAGACGATCTCTGGCAAGTTGCCAAGTGAAAATCTTGATCTTTAAAGGCGATCGACGCTCCACATATCCTTGAAGTGAGCCACTTCTTGGCAAATCCTAGAGTAGAGTGACTTGGACGAGAAAATCCCTGAAGGTTCCAGTGCCCAGGACATGGATTTGTCGATGGAACCCAATTGAACCTCCTCCATCACTGAGTGAAGCGCCTCCCACGGTAGGAGCTCATCGTGGCTGAAGGAGCGGTGGAAATGGATATGCTAGCCATCACCTCTAAATGCCTAAACAACCGTGAACGAGGGGTTGGAACAAATGTTAAACAGCAGGGGAAACCTGTATTTCAAGGGGCTCGCACCATGCCACCAATCCATCTAGAAAAAAGTGTCAGTTGGATGTCGTTAACTGCATACTTAGCACCGAGCTTGAAGCTATATTTAATGCGGTCGATGCTTTTCCGAAATCGAGACCCCCCTGCCCCAATGCAGAAGTAGATATCCGAGGCCTCGGGATATTTAGCTAAAATGAATATCTTTCTAGAGGCTCCTGTCATCTTGGTACAACTTCCAGATCCACTTGGTCATGAGCTAGTTAAGCAGGCCGAGGCCACCACATACTTTAGCGCGGCGCCCTGCCAGCCAATTGACTAAGGTCTCTTCGGTCCAGCTATTTCCCAAAAGAAGTGGGAGCGGTGCGTGTCCATGGTAGCGTGAATTCTGTCTGGCAGCATGTAAAGTCCCATGAAGTACCTTGGTAGGCTGCATAAGCACATATTACTGTGTTAGTGAGGATTAGCATCCTCCCAGAGGAAAGACATTTTCCTTGCCATGGTTCCAACATGGTTAGCAACTTTCTCAACGTGGTGGCACTGGAGATTTTCCTATCACTGTTAGGAATTCACATGTATGTTATAGGGAAGCTGCCTAACTTGAAGAGATCTCCCAACTCCCCATGGCAATAACTTCACTCTTGTGTATATTAAAATTTAACGCTGACATGTTCTCGAAGCACATAAGCAGGAATTTCATGTTTGCAATGGCAGCGGGCTTGTTCTGGATGAGAGGATCATGGTATCATCCATGCGTTGGAGATGCAAGACACCCCCCCCCCCCCCCCCCCCCCTCCACCGGATCAAGTGCGGCATCACTCCGCAGACATGACCTGCCATATTGGCCGAGGATAGGATTTCTGCAAAGGCATCCCCACCAAGTCAAACAAGAGGGGTGAGATGGGATCCCCTTATCTCACCCCTCTGAGATTGCAGGAGAAGGGGTGCACTTCTCAATCAATGCACATTGCAGTTTGGCCACCCGAGACCAACTGCATGATCCGATGAATATATCCAGCGTCAAAACCTTCCCTGGGCATAACTTTGCGTAGAAACTTCCAGTTTATCCTATCATATGCTTCCATGAAGTCCAGTTTTAGCAAGACTACCCATAGATTCTTGATTCGAAGTTTGTGAACAATCTCTTGTAGCGCCAGATCCCCGTCCAGGATAAGTCCACCTTTGATAAATGATGTTTAACTAGAGCTAATAATTGTATGCGCCACCCCGGAGAACCTGGTGGCATAAGCTTTAGCAATGATCTTGAAAATTACACTAATTAGCGCGATAGGGTGGAAATGCCTAATGCACCCCGCCCCTTCAGTTTTAGGAATAAGCATTCACACCCCGAAGTCAACCTTGACATACTACCGTGCCAAGGGCAATTCCATTGAGAATTTGAAGAACAAAACCCTTGACTGCCCCCAAGAACTTCTCGAAAAATGATACCAGAAACCCACCCGGTCTCGAAGCCATGTCAGCCTTCATGCTTTGCATCACCATATCAAGCTCTTAGTGTGGCAAAATGGCTGCCAAGTTGGCACCGTGTGTTAGTTTATTTGATCAGATCTTAGAACTGCAAGGTAGTTGAGGTTTATCTTAACTTTGTGGCAGTGGTAGCCCTGGTTGGTTATTTTTTAGAGAAAATGTGAAAGCTTTGTGTCTCGGTGCATTGATTAGAAGAGGGCTTGTTTAAGCCCTGGTTGGTTCTGACGGTGAGAATGTTGAGTCTCCATTACAAATTTATATGACCAGAAAGTTCATTCTCTTGTTTTGTTAACTAACTTTTGAGAACTGTGTGAAGGGTGAAATGACCAAAATGGGGCAAGTTTTGCGAAGTTTCATGGACTGGTAAAACATATATGTTTGCTGCTGCCTACTTATATAAACTGTTGTCCTCTCCAGCAATTCCATGAAAAATTATCATGCAAAGCAAGGCATGCGGTCAGGAGCACTTCACAGCCATCTCAGGAGGAGGATCCCAAGCAACGCCTTGAAGCAAAGCTTGTGGCTGCTAAGCAGAAGAGGTAATCAAAAGAGGCAAACCGGTAGGGTATTATTATTTGATTCTTTTTTACCAAAGATTGAAGAATATTCTATAATTGTAGGTTGAGCCTCCTGGAGAAAGAGCAGAATCGTTTAGCTAAACTGGATGAGCTGCGTCAGGCTGGTAAGAAGGATGCAGAAATGAGGTTCAACAGGGAAAGGGAGGAGCTTGGCATGAGAGTTGAGCATCGGGTACAGCAAGCGGAGGAGAACCGTATTCAACTCTTGCATGCTCGTTTGCAGAGGCGAGCTGCGCTGGAGGAGAGGACAAAAAAGTTCTTTGGGCAAAGAGTGACATCAGAGAATAAGTACAGGGAGACAACAGTGGTGTTGGCTGCGGCCTTTGACGTGCTGGGAATAAATCAGGAATCTGCTAATTCTCTGCCATTTGAAAAACTAGCCCTCTGTATTGAATCTACAAAAGTTCTTCAGACCGCCAGGGCATTGCTTGATTGCTTGGAGAGTCGTTTTATTCTTTCTGAGACATCAAGTTCATGCACACCAGAAAATATCGATCATCTGCTCAAGCACCTGGGATCACCAAATACGAGAATCCTACCAAGTAGTGCAGCAAGAGCTAGAGTAACACCAAAAAGGACAACTAAAAATTCTGACTCTGGCAAGTTACCTAGATATTCACCAAGGGTAGTGCTTTGTGCTTACATGATTCTAGGTCATCCAGGGGCTGTTTTTAATGTACAAGGCGAGCGAGAGAAACTACTTGTGGAGTCAGCAACAAACTTTGTGAAGGAATTTGAACTGCTGATGAAGACAATACTTGATGGGTTAGATGGTGCATGCATATTGCAGCAGTCTACATTAGGTGCAGTCTCTCCTGGATCTTCTAATAACCAGGAGTGTTCTTCAATTGCTGCTGATCGAACAAAATTCAGATCTCAGCTGGCTTCTTTTGATAAAGCTTGGTGTGCTTATCTTTACCACTTTGTGGTGTGGAAAGCAAAAGATGCCAAGTCGCTAGAGGAAGATCTCGTGACAGCTGCATGCAAGCTTGAGCTCTCAATGATGCAAACATGCAAATTAACTACTGAAGGCATGTCAGATAGCCTTAATTATACTAATATTAATTCGACAGCCATCCAGAAACAGGTATGATTCATAATTTTATATCGGTGCTTCTTTTTTATGTTCTGCCATATCCCTTGTGTAGTTTTGGGTGCATATGATTTGGCTTTGAACAAATCTTACTTTGGGTGCATATGATTTGTCTTAATGTATCATCTGAGGAATAAAGCCTTGGGCGTTCTAACAAACGTGCTAGAATGTTAACACTTACTCCCCCCGTCCCATAATATAAGAGCGTTTTCGACACTAGTATAGTGTCGAAAACGCTCTTATATTATGGGACGGAGGGAGTAGTTTATTTACTCCGATGCTCTTTTCTTGACATCTTCATAAGTGTAACATCTGCTGAAACGAAATTCTGTTTGCCGTCCAGGTTATGGTAGACCAGAAACTTCTAAGGGAGAAGGTTTGGCACCTAGGTGGTGAAGCTAGTATTGAGAGGATGGAACTTGCTTTATCAGAAACAAGGTCAAAGTTCATTGGAGCCAAGGAAAATAGGAGCCCCTTGGCAACATCAGATGCAAATGTCGCATCTCTTTCTGGACACTCTCTTCTTTCTGACACCAAAGATAATTTGGGCACGGATGGTGAAAGGCTAGGTAGAGTTGTTCAATCTTTGTCCAAGGCTTCTTCTTCAACGTCTCAAAGTAACACTAGAGACAACGGTGGTCAAATGAGCAGCACAGGGTCAGGAGAGCTGCCAATAGAGAATGAGCTTGTCGGATATTTGTTGAAAGCTTCCCCTTCACCATCTGAAAGTAACTCAGGAGACAAGGTCATCAGCAGCCAAATGAGCAGAACGGTGCCAGAACAGCTGCCTACAGAGAATGAACAAATGGTCAATGAGATTTTGCATGGTTCTTTTTCTGATAGCTCTGATGACGTTGGTAAAGTTGAGGGGGATTTCAAGGTTAGGTCATCTCGTATATTAGAATATTACTGTCGAGCTTCACACCTGGGGTAATCTAAGAACCAAAAATGTGTATCATGGTAGAGAATCTGTGTGAGCTTTGAGTGTCTAGGGGAATTCAAATGCCATGATCTAGGGTGTAGTTTTTTCCAGTGTAAGATGCACCTCCGGTTAAGTAGTATGTTATTTTCTTAGTTGCCCACTTTTTTATTCTCAGGCACAAGTTAGGGAAACAATGGAGAAAACTTTCTGGGATGTGGTTGTGGATTCAATGAAAGGAGACACACCAGATTACAGTTATCTGGTCAACCTAGTAAAGGAAGTCAGGGATGCATTGCACCAGATGGCCAGTAAAGGGTGGAAAGAAGAAATAACAAACAATATTAACCTTGAAATATTGTCCCAGGTAAGAAGAGTCTGAATGAGTGTTATCACGAATCTATTAAATACATCTGATACCAACGAATCATTTCTTGTGGAAAGGTACTTGAGTCGAGCACCCAGGGCACACAATATTTGGGGCAGATTCTGCAGTACTCTCTGGGCATGCTGCGTAAATTATCTTCTCCCGCAAAGGAAGAAGAAATGAAGATCAGTCATGACAAATTATTGAACGAATTGATCGGACACTCTGATTCTCATGATAGAGATCCAAATGCATTTGTAATAGCTGTCATCAAGGGCTTGCGGTTCACTATGGAAGAGTTAAAGGTTTGTATAATCCTTAATACTACCTCTAGGTTTTGAGTAATTTACACTAGCTACACAGTGAATCTATAGCATCACTCAGAAACTAAATATTTTTTATTAAACAGGCTCTTCAGTCTGAAGTCAGTAGAGCACGAATCCAACTACTGAAACCAATTATAAAGGGCTACGGTGGGGTCGAGTACCTGCAGAAAGCTTTTGCCGATCGCTATGTATCCCGTTCCAATGCATTAGTGTTTCTCACTTCAACTATTCAGTGGATTTCTACCTCAAAGGATATGGTAGAAGAAGAATGGAATGAATATGTCAGCTCCTTACAGATCCTGCCTGCATCAGACAATGTTAGTTTCATGTTCTTAAATTTTACTCCTAGTAAACACTATGCACAGCTACTGTTTTAAGCAGTAATAATAGACAAGTAGTTGTGGTTTTTACCCGCTGTTATTGATTAAGCTACAGACCCCCTATGGGCTGTTTTAAGCAACACTAGCCTAAGTATTTATGGTTCTCATCTGCTGCTGTTGATTGAATCTACGCCTGTCTGTCATAACAGGTTCAGCCATTGGTTACGACCCTCCGAGCTGGTCGTGGAACTCCAGATCAGCAACAATCTACAGTGCCTGTAGCAGGTATTTGCTCATTAATTTTATGCTGGCCATTTACCTGAGTTTGTTAATCACGTTACATAACATGAAACAGGAAGTACAGAGATCCTACCAGAGTGCTCGGGAGAAACGCTCGACAGGCTAGTAAGGATTGGGCTGTTACAGCTTATCAGCAGGATGGAGGGCATGGAAAGAAAATCAGTACCTGAGACATTTAAGCTCAATTGGTTGAGGTTGCGTGGTGTCCAGAGTCAGTTCCAACAAGTGATTGTTATCGCAACAAGGTGAAATTTTATGTTGTGTTCATTACTACGTAATAATATCAGAGCACTAGAACACATTAACGACTGAACCTACTTATGTTCTTCTTACAGCATGCTTGTCCAGCGTCAAGTATTGATGAGTGAGGACTCAAAGGCCACTCCCTCAGAACTGGAAAATTCTACCTTGGAACTGTTCAACACGCTCGCAGAGCTACTAGACAGTTTTTCTGATGTTGGCATGGATCAGATCATCGAGGTGATGGTCCGTTCGTCGACCTCGGCCGGCCCTTGTTCGGATGAAATGGTTGAGAACAGGAAGCAGATATTGAGCAGGGTCTTCCTCAAAAGCCTCCAGACTGATGACACTGTCTTCAGGAAGGTGTCTCGATCTGTTCACTGCGCGTTCCGTGCAGTCACCCTGGGTGGCAACGGGATGAAGGGCAGGAAACTCGCGGAGGCGGCCCTGGGGCGCATCAGGGCGACAAAGCTCACCGACCGCGTAGTGAAGGCAGCTGAGGTGCTGATCAAAGTAGCAACAATATCAGAGCAGGTTCATGGCCCGTGGTACAGTCATCTCCTGTAAATGACTTGCTTTGTTTTGTGAATCCGAGGTGGTGTGTAAACAGGGTGGGTGATCATAGCCGCTGGGTCACACATCGCGATGCATCCCCGGTGGAAAATTCTGCAATAGTTTTTCTCTACGATCACTGGAACAGTCCTTCTGTTTTGTCCGTGACCACTCGCTGGCTTTTCTGCACAGTTATCTACTCCTACTATTCTTAAGAAGTTGTGCTTCGTGTGTACTGGTTTCAGCACAATTTTTACAATCCGGGTGTATATAAATGTAGTGCTATATAAGTTGAGTGGAACCACATACGTGAGTAAAATCGAAGCTATGTGTTCAGTCAAGGTGCAAACAAGCAATTCATATTGCGGTAGTATCTCGGCATATATTTTGTTTGAAGCGCTGCTGGTCATGATGTTTTTTTCATTTATCTTCTCTCTGTATTGGTGTTCTCATTAAAATAAATTATGTGCTAATATTTTTTTATAGTTGCATGGTCTCCTTTCCATTGAGATGAATACACTACTTTTGATCATCTAATAAAATACCAAGATCTCATACAAAATTGGATTTTCTAACTCCTTTTCTTCTTACTGTGCCTTCCTCTCTTTTGAGCTCTTTGTCACACAATAACATCCTGCAACGCGTGGGGTATTATCTAATTATAACTAAGACTGTCCATAGTGGGAGTAACTTCAGAGGTAACATAGAGTCTAACTCAACAAAGACAGAATGAGTCTATAACCTACTACCTCCGTCCTAGTTTGTTGGTCCACATCGTAATCTGTGCCAAACTTTGATCATAAATTTAATTAACAAAATGTTCATGCATGTAACAAAAAATTATATCATTGAAAACTATATTCAAATACAAATCCAACGATATAATTTTTGTTAACATGCATTAATATTTTATCAGTTAAAATCTTTAGTTAAAATTTAGCACAAATTATAAAGGGGACTAATAAACCAAGATGGAGGTAGTAATAAATTAAGTACTCCCTCCATTTTTATTTACTCCGCATATTAGTTTTGGTCAAAGTCAAACTTTACAAACTTTGAAAAAGTTTATAGACAAAAATATTAACATATACAATAACAAATCAATACCATTAGATTCGTTGCTGAATGTACTTCCACATCATATAGATTTATTATGCTAAATATTTATATTCTTTTCTATGAATTTGGTCAAACTTTACAAAGTTTGACTTCAGTCAACTCTAATATGTGGAGTAAATAAAAATGGAGGGAGTATGACACCACACATATATTACTCCCACACATATGCATGTTACTAGTCTAAGTTACTCCCCACTATGGGTAGTCTAAAGAAGAGACGTTTCAATGAGGTTAGTGTTGGGGAACGTTGTATGGAAAACAAAAAAATTTCTACGCACACGCAAGATCTATCCATGGAGATGCATAGCAACGAGAGGGCAGAGTGTGTCTACATACCCTCGTAGACTGTAAGCGGAAGCGTTTAGTAACGTGGTTGATGTAGTCGAACTTCTTCACGATCCAACTGATCTAGTACCGAACGTACGACACCTCCGCGTTCAGCACACGTTCAGCTCGGTGACGTCCTCGCCTTCTTGATCCAGCAAGACGGCCGAAGTAGTAGATGAGTTCCGATAGCACAACGGCATGGTGACGGTGGTGGTGATGCTATCTCCGCAGGGCTTCGCCTAAGCACTCCGAAATTATGATTGAGGGACGAAACTGTGGAGAGGGGCGCCGCACACGGCTAAGAGATTGTCGTGGTCTTGTGTGGCGCGCCCCTCCCTCATATATATAGGTGGAGGGAGAGGAAGGCAGCCAGGAGGCGTCCCAAGGGAGGCCGAATCCCCCTTGGGCTCTGGCCCTGGCCGCCCCCTTACCATATTTGCCCGAGGGGGAAAGAAAGGGGGAGGAGAGGAAGGCAGGGGGAGGCCGAATCCCCCTCCTTCCTTTTCTCCCCAGGGTCGGCTGCCATAGGAGGGGCGCGCCAGCCCCTTGTGGGCTGGTGTGCTCCTCTTACTTGGCCCATATGGCTCATATACCTCCCGGGGGTTCCCGAAACCCCTTCTGGTGATCCGATGATTACCCGGTACCTCCCGAAACTCTTCTGGTGTCCAAACATCATTGTCCTATATATCAATATTTACCTCCGGACCATTTCGGAGCTCCTCATCATGTTCGTGATCTCATCCAGGACTCCGAACAACATTTAGTCACCAAATCACATAACTCATATAACACTATATCGTCAACAAATGTTAAGCGTGCGGACCCTACGGGTTCGAGAACTATGTAGACATGACCGAGACACCTCTCCGGTCAATAACCAATAGCGGAATCTGGATGCTCATATTGGTTCCCACATATTCTACGAAGATCTTTATCGGTCAAACCTTATGACAACATACGTAATTCCCTTTGTCTGTCGGTATGTTACTTGCCTGAGAGATTCGATCATCGGTATCCCTATACCTAGTTCAATCTCGTTACCGGCAAGTCTCTTTACTCGTTCCGTAATACATCATCTTGCAACTAACTCCTTAGTCACTTTGCTTGCAAGCTTCTTGTGATGTGTATTACCGAGAGTGCCCAGAGATACCTCTCCGATACACGGAGTGACAAATCCCAATCTCGATTCACGCCAACTCAATAGACACCTTCGAAGATACTTGTAGAGCATCTTTATGATCACCCAGTTACTTGTGACGTTTGATAGCACACAAGGTATTCCTCCGATATCCGGGAGTTGCATGATCTCATGGTCGAAGGAACATGTATTTGACATTAAGAAAGCAGTAGCAATAAACTGAACGATCATATGCTAAGCTAACGGATGGGTCTCGTCCATCACATCATTCTTGTAATGATGTGATCCTGTTATGTCTGTGGTTAGAAAACCTTAACCATCTTTGATCAACGAGCTAGTCTAGTAGAGGCTCACTAGGGACACGGTATTTGTTTATGTATCCACACATGTATTTAAGTTTCCGGTCAATACAATTCTAGCATGAATAATAAACCTTTATCATGATTAAGGAAATATAATAATAACCATTTTATTATTGCCTCTAGGGCATATTTCCATCAGTCTCCCACTTGCACTAGAGTCAATAATCTAGTTCACATCGCCATGTGATTAACACCCATAGTGCACATCGCCATGTGACTAACACCCAAAGAGTTTACTAGAGTCAATAATCTAGTTCACATCGCCATGTGATTAACACCCAAAGATTTTACTAGAGTGTGATCATGTTTTGCGTGTGAGAGAGGTTTTAGTCAATGGGTCTGCAACATTCAGATCCGTGTGTACTTTGCAAATGTCTATGTCTACAATGCTCCGCATAGAGCTACTCTAGCTAACTGTGCCCACGTTCAATACATATCCAGATTGAGACTCAGAGTCATCTGGATCAACATTAAAGCTTGCATCGACGTAACCCTTTACGACGAACCCTTTATCACCTCCATAATCGAGAAACATTTCCTTAGTCCTCTTTAGGTACCTAAGGATAATTTTGACCGATGTCCAGTGATCCACTCTTGGATCACTATTGTACCCCTGCCAAACTCATGGCAAGGCAGACAACTGGTCTGGTACACAACATGGCATACTTTATAGAACCTATGGCTGGGGCATAGGGAATGACTTTCATTCTCTCTCTATCTTCTGCCGTGGTTGGGCTTTGAGTCTTACTCAACTTCACACCTTGCAACATAGGCAAGAACCCTTTCTTTGACTGATCCATTTTGAACTTCTTCAAAACTTTTGCCAAGGTATGTGCTTTGTGAAAGTCCTATTAAGCGTCTCGATCTATCCCTATAGATCTTGATGCCCAATATGTAAGTAGCTTCACCGAGGTTTTTCATTGAAAAATTCTTATTCAAGTATCCTTTTATGCTATCCAGAAATTCTATATCATTTCCAATCAACAATATGTCATTCACATATAATATCATGAATGCTACAGAGCTCCCACTCACTTTCTTGTAAATACAGGCTTCACCGTAAGTCTGTATAAAACCATATGCTTTGATCACCTCATCAAAGAGTATATTCCAACTCCGAGATGCTTGCACCAGTCCATAGATGGATCGCTATAGCTTGCACACTTTGCTAGCACCTTTAGGATCGATAAAACCTTCTGGTTGCATCATATACAACTCTTCTTTAAGAAATCCGTTAAGGAATGCAGTTTTGACGTCCATTTGCCAGATTTAATAAAATGCGGCAATTGCTAACATGATTCGGACAAAATTAAGCATCACTATGGGTGAGAAAGTCTCATCATAGTCAACCCTTTGTCGGAAACCTTTCGCGACAAGTCAAGCTTTGTAGACAGTGATATTACCATCAGCGTCCGTCTTACTCTTGAAGAACATTTATTTTCAATCCACACTTTGTTCTCATACATGGATCCTATCTCAGATTTCATGGCCTCAAGCCATTTGTCGGAATTTGGGATCATCATAGCTTCTTCATAGTTCGTAGGTTCGTCATTGTCTAACAACATGACTTTCAGGACATGATTACCACTCTGGTGCGGAACATGTTTTGGTTGACCTAAGAAGTTCACCAGTAACTTGATCTGAAGTTTCATGATGATCACCATTAGCTTCCTCTCTAGTTGGTGTAGGCATCACGGAAACATTTTTCCTTGGTGAGCTACTTTCCAATTCGAGAGAAGGTACAACTACCTCATCAAGTTCTACTTTCCTCCCACTCACTTCTTTCGAGAGAAACTCCTTCTCTAGAAAGGACCCATTCTCGGCAACAAAGATCTGCCTTTGGATGTGTGGTAGAAGGTGTACCCAATAGTTTCCTTAGGGTATCCTATGAAGGCGCACTTCTCCGATTTGGGTTCGAGTTTATCAGGCCGAAGCCTGTTGACATAAGCGTCGCATCCCCAAACTTTAAGAAACGACGGCTTAGATTTCTTGCCAAACCATAGTTCATACGGTGTCGTCTCAACGGATTTAGACGGTGCCCTATTTAATGTGAATGCGGTTGTCTCTAATGCATAACACCGAAATGATAAAGGCAAATCGGTAAGAGACATCATATAATGCACCATATCTAATAAAGTACGATTACGACGTTCGAACACACCATTACGCTCTGGTGTTCCAGGTGGCGTGAGTTGTGAAACAATTCCACATTGTTTTAAATGAAGGCCAAACTCGTAACTCAAATATTCACCTCCACGATCAGATCGTAGAAACTTTATTTTCTTGTTACGATGATTCTCTACTTCACTCTGAAATTCTTTGAACTTTTCAAATGTTTCAGATTTGTGTTTCATTAAGTAGATATACCCATATCTACTCAAATCATTTGTAAAGGTTGGAAAATAATGATACCCGCTGCGTGCCTCAACACTCATCGGACCGCATACATCGGTATGTATTATTTCCAGTAAGTCATTAGCTCGCTCCATTGTTCTGGAGAACGCAGTTTTAGTCATCTTGCCCATGATGCATGGTTCGCAAGTATCAAATGATTCATAATCAAGTGATTCCAAAAGTCCATCCGCATGGAGTTTCTTCATGCGCTTTACACCAATATGACCTAAACGGCAGTGCCACAAGTATGTTGCACTATCATTATCAACTTTGCATCTTTTGGCATCAATATTACGAATATATGTATCACTACGATCGAGATTCAGTAAACCATTCACATTGGGTGTATGACCATAGAAGGTTTTATTCATGTAAACAGAACAACAATTATTCTCTAACTTAAATGAATAAATGTATTGCAATAAACACAATCTAATCTTGTTCATGCTCAACGCAAACACCAAATAACATTTATTCAGGCTCAACACTAATCCTGAAGGCAGAGGGAGTGTGTGATGGTGATCATATCAATCTTGGAAACACTTCCAACACACATCGTCACCTCACTCTTAACTAGTCTCTGTTTATTCTACAACTCATATTTCAAGTTACTAATCTTAGCAGCTGAACCGGTATCAAATACCCAGGGGCTACTGATACATCTCCAACGTATCTATAATCTTTGCTTGTTCCATGCTGTTATATTATCATTCTTGGATGTTTTACTATCATTTTATAGCAACTTTATATCATTTTTTGGGACTAACTTATTGATATAGTGCCCAGTGCCAATTCCTATCTTTTCCTTGTTTTTCACTGTTGGATTTAGGGCTCCGCAGATCCTTGAGAGGTTCGAACTCTGGGGTACGTACGAAGAACACTCTCCCCCCAGTCGGATTCAGGGCTCCGCAGACCCTTGAGAGGTTCGAACTCTGGGGTGCGTACGAAGAACACTCTCCCCCAGTCTGCCTGCTCAACGATCCCATGGCCTAGCTCGACAAACCCAAAGAACGAGAGACACAGGGATTTATCCTGGTTCGGGCCGCCTTGCGGTGTAATACCCTACTCCAGCTTTGTGGTGGATTGCCTCGAGGGGCTGAGGATGAACTAGTACAGTGGATGAACAGCCTCAGGAGGTGAGATGTTCTTGAGCTCGATGAGCTGGTGAGATGGTCAGGGTAGAATGGCCCTGATTCGAGGTTGCTCGCTATGGTGGTGGCTAAGTCCTATTTATAGTGGCCTTGGTCCTCTTCCCAAATGTAGGCGGGAAGGGATCCCACAATAGCCAAATTTGAAGGGAGACAACTAGTACAAGCTATCCTGACAAAAGTAGTCTTTGCCTACAAATGGCTCTGGTGGTGACGCTGCCGTGGGCTTCGCGATGACCTCCGTCCTGGCGGTCTTGGTCTTGTTGCACCGTTATGGAAACCTTTGCCAGATGCCTCGGGACCCCGCGCCTGCACTTGCATCCTTAGCACCAAAGAGGAAACTGGTACAATGCGCCCGCTGGCACCCGCCTGGCCTTGGTCGTCATGGATCATGTCACGCGAACCTCGCGAGGTGCACCCTGCATTGATATCTCCGCTCCTCGGGAGCCAGCCTAGCGAGGCTGCCCCTAGAGAGGTCTTGGTGTTGTCCCCTCGCGAGGCTTGTCCCCTCGCGAGGGTCTTGAGCTGTTGCTGCTGAAGCTGGGCCGTACCGGGCCGCCGACGGAGCCACGCCATGGGCCACAGGCAGGCAAGTCTGGGCACCCCCGTTCCCAGAACACCGACAGTAGCCTCCGGGCCCAAGGCGTGTTCGAACTTGGCTTCAAGGCGAAGCCAAAGGGCAAGTGCGGAGCACCGCGGGCCCCAACCGCCTGCGGCCTCAGTTGACGCATGGCGATTGATGGGACGTGGGCGCCTCCGCTTCCCCATGCTGCCTCGGCAACCGTTCGACTTGACGAGACCCTTCTGCATGCAGAAGAAAACCATCATTACGTGCGATCATGGAGGCCGATAGTTGGCCTCCTTCTGGCTATAAATGAGGGGAGGGGCAGAGCTCCCTCGCTCATCTCTGTCTTCTTGCCGCTTTCTCCTTCTCCTTCCTCCTAGCCTCGCCGTCTTGCCGCAGCTCCCATGGCACCGCAGAAGAGGTTCTCGGCAGCGGAAAAGGGGAAAGCTCGCCAGGAGGGGCCTGGCTCGCTGCTACCTCTTGAGCATGCGTTGGTTTTCCCTTGAAGAGGAAAGGGTGATGCAACAAAGTAGCGTAAGTATTTCCCTCAATTTTTGAGAACCAAGGTATCAATCCAGTAGGATGCCACACGCAAGTCCCTCGTACCTACACAAACAAATAAGAACCTTGCAACCAACGCGATAAAGGGGTTGTCAATCCCTTCACGACCACTTGCAAAAGTGAGATCTGATAGAGATGATAAGATAACATTTTTGGTATTTTTATGATAAAGATTGAAAGTAAAGATTGCAAAATAAATGGTGACATAAATAGCTAGTTGACGGGAGATTAATATGATGGAAAATAGACCCGGGGGCCATAGGTTTCACTAGTGGCTTCTCTCAAGATAGCATAAGTATTACGGTGGGTGAACAAATTACTGTCGAGCAATTGATAGAAAAGTGCATAATTATGAGAATATCTAGGCATGATCATGTATATAGGCATCACGTCCGCAACAAGTAGACCGACTCCTCCCTACATCTACTACTATTACTCCACACATCAACCGCTATCCAGCATGCATCTAGAGTATTAAGTTCATAAGAACAGAGTAACGCATTAAGCAAGATGACATGATGTAGAGGGATAAACTCAAGCAATATGATATAAACCCCATCTTTTTATCCTCGATGGCAACAATACAATACGTGTCGTTTCCCCTGCTGTCACTGGGATCGAGCAACGCAAGATTGAACCCAAAGCTAAGCACTTATCCCATTGCAAGAAAGATCAATCTAGTAGGCCAAACCAAACTGATAATTCGAAGAAACTTGCAAAGATAGCCAATCATACATAAAAGAATTCAGAGAAGATTCAAATATTGTTCATAGATAATCTTGATCATAAATCCACAATTCATTGGATCTCGACAAACACACCGCAAAAAGAGTTACATCGAATAGATCTCCAAGAAGATCGAGGAGAACTTTGTATTGAGATCCAAAGAGAGAGAAGAAGCCATCTAGCTAATAACTATGGACCCGAAGGTCTGTGGTAAACTACTCACACATCATCGGAGAGGCTATGGTGTTGATGTAGAAGCCCTCCGTGATCGATGCCCCCTCCGGCGGAGCGCCGGAAAAGGCCCCAAGATGGGATCTCACGGGTACAGAAGGTTGCGGCGGTGGAAATAGGGTTTCATGGTGCTCCTAGTTGGTTTCGGGGTACGTAGGTATATATAGGAGGAAGAAGTAGGTCGGTGGAGCCACGAGGGGCCCATGAGGGTGGGGGGCGCGCCCAGGGGGGTAGGCACGCCTCCCTGCCTCGTGGCCTCCTCATTCGTTTCTTGACGTCCACTCCAAGTCCTCTGGATCACGTTTGTTCCAAAAATAACTCTCCCGAAGGTTTCATTCCGTTTGGACTCCGTTTGATATTCCTTTTCTGCGAAACACTGAAATAGGCAAAAAAACAACAATTTGCACTGGGCCTTGGGTTAGTAGGTTAGTCCCAAAAATAATATAAAAGTGTATAATAAAGCCCATTAAACATCCAAAACAGAATATATAATAGCATGGAACAATAAAAAATTATAGATACTTGGAGACGTATCAAGCATCCCCAAGCTTAATTCCTACTCGTCCTCGAGTAGGTAAATGATAAAAATAGAATTTTTGATGTGGAATGCTACCTAGCATAATTCTCAATGTAATTTTCTTTATTGTGGCATGAATGTTCAGATCCAAAAGATTCAAGACAAAGTTTAATATTGACATGAAAATAATAATACTTCAAGCATACTAACAAAGCAATCATGTCTTCTCAAAATAACATGGCCAAAGAAAGTTATCCCTACAAAATCATATAGTCTGGCTATGCTCTATCTTCATCACACAAAGTATTTAATCATGCACAACCCCGATGACAAGCCAAGCAATTGTTTCATACTTTTGATGTTCTCAAACTTTTTCAATCTTCACGCAATACATGAGCGTGAGCCATGGACATAGCACTATATGTGGAATAGAATGGTGGTTGTGGAGAAGAAAAAAAAGGAGAAGATAGTCTCACATCAACTAGGCGTATCAACGGGCTATGGAGATGCCCATCAATAGATATTAATGTGAGTGAGTAGGGATTGCCATGCAACGGATGCACTAGAGCTATAAGTGTATGAAAGCTCAACAAAAGAAACTAAGTGGGTGTGCATCCAACTCGCTTGCTCACGAAGACCTAGGGCATTTTAAGGAAGCCCATCATTGGAATATACAAGCCAAGTTCTATAATGTAAAATTCCCACTAGCATATGAAAGTGACAACATAGGAGACTCTCTATCATGAAGATCATGGTGCTACTTTGAAGCACAAGTGTGGAAAAAGGATAGTAACATTGTCCCTTCTCTCTTTTCTCTTATTTTTTATTTGGGCCTTCTCTTTTCTTTTGGCCTTTTTTTTCTTTCGTTCGGAGTCTTATCCCGACTTATGGGGGAATCATAGTCTCCATCATCCTTTCCTCAGATGGGACAATGCTCTAATAATGATGATCATCACACTTTTATTTACTTACAACTCAAGAATTACAACTCGATACTTAGAACAAAATATGACTCTATGTGAATGCCTCCGGCGGTGTACCGGGATATGCAATGAATCAAGAGTGACATGTATGAAAGAATTATAAAGGTGGCTTTGCCACAAATACGATGTCAACTACATGATCATGCAAAGCAATATGACAATGATGAAGCGTGTCATAATAAATGGAACGGTGGTAAGTTGCATGTCAATATATCTCGGAATGGCTATGGAAATGTCATGATAGGTAGGTATGGTGGCTGTTTTGAGGAAGGTATATGGTGGGCGTATGATACCGGCAAAAGGTGCGCGGTATTAGAGAGGCTAGCAATGGTGGAAGGGTGAGAGTGCGTATAATCCATGGACTCAACATTAGTCATAAAGAACTCACATACTTGTTGCAAAAATCTATTAGTTATCAAAACAAAGTACTACGCGCATGCTCCTAGGGGGATAGATTGGTAGGAAAAGACCATCGCTCGTCCCCGACCGCCACTCATAAGGAAGACAATAAATAAATAAATCATGCTTCGACTTCATCACATAACGGTTCACCATACGTGCATGCTACGGGAATCACAAACTTTAGAACAAGTATTTCTCAAATTCACAACTACTCAACTAGCATGACTCTAATATCACCATCTTCATATCTCAAAACAATTACCAAGTATCAAACTTCTCTTAGTATTCAATGCACTTATATGGAAGTTTTTATTATATCCATCTTGGATGCCTATCATATTAGGACTAATTTTATAACCAAGGCAATTTACCATGATGTTCTAAAGGACTCTCAAAATAATATAAGTGAAGCAAAAGAGATAAATTATTTCTATAAAATATAACTACCACCATGCTCTAAAAGATATAAGTGTAGCGCTAGAGCAAAATTGTTTAGCTCAAAAAATATAAGGGAAGCACATAGAGTATTCTAATAAATTCCGATTAATGTGTGTCTGTATCAAAAGGTGTGTGCAACAAGGATGATTGTGGTGAACTAAAAAGTAAAGACTCAAATCATACAAGATGCTCCAAGCAAAACACATATCATGTGGTGAATAAAAATATAGCTCTAAGTAAAGTTACCGATGGACGAAGACAAAAGAGGGGATGCCTTCGGGGGCATCCCCAAGCTTAGGCTTTTTGGTTGTCCTTGTATTTTACCTTGGGGTGCCTTGGGCATCCCCAAGCTTAGGCTCTTGCCACTCCTTGTTCCATAATCCATCAAATCTTTACCCAAAACTTGAAAACTTCACAACACAAAACTTAACAGAAAATCTCGTGAGCTCCGTTAGCGAAAGAAAACAAAACACCACTTCAAGGTACTGTAATGAACTCATTCTTTATTTATATTGGTGTTAAACCTACTGTATTCCAACTTCTCTATGGTTCATAAACTCCGATACTAGCCATAGATTCATCAAAATAAGCAAACAACACACGAAAAACAGAATCTGTCAAAAACAGAACAGTCTGTAGTAATCTGTATCTAACGCAATCTTCTGGGACTACAAGAATTCTAAAATAAATTTCTGGACGTGAGGAATTTATCTATTAATCATCTGCAAAAAGAATAAACTAAATATTACTCTCCAGTAAAAAGTTGTAGCTAATCTCGTGAGCGCTAAAGTTTCTGTTTTTTACAGCAAGATCAAAAAGACTTCACCCAAGTCTCCCCAAAGGTTCTACTTGGCACGAACACTAATTAAAACATAAAACCACGTCTAAAAAGAATCTATATGGATTATTTATTCCTAAACAGAACCAAAAAGCAAGAAACAAAAATAAAATTGGGTTGCCTCCCAACAAGCGCTATCGTTTAACGCCCCTACCTAGGCATAAAGGCAAGGACAGATCTAGGTATTGCCGTCCTTGGGAGGCAATTCTTCAATAGAACACTTATAACCCTTAGGAGTTTCCTTATTTTTATTAATGATTAAACCCCTAGGCAAGAAATCAAGAAAATCATTTGTAGCAAAATGTTCCTTAATGATAGCGAGAAAGTTGGGGTGAACACTTATGGATTTGAGATCCGCATTTTCCTTACTAGAAGTTTCACCCTTATTTTTAGGAACAACATCAATTTGGCAATTTTAGCATTAGAAGGTTTTGGAGTATTTTTCACGGAAGAAAAGGCAGTCCCTAGGTTGGTAATAATATCCTCAATTTTATCAATTCTAGTGGAGTCTTGATCTATCTTTTCGTTAACCATGGGTTCCTTTTCTTTAAAAATTTTAAGAGCAACTCCTACCTTAGATCCATATTGGGTAATTTGATTGTGGATCTTTTTATCCAAATTTTCAATCAACTCTACGGTGGCAACTTTATTTTCAATAATTTCAAGCCTTTGCATCACATGTTCCAAAGTTAAAATAGTTCCATTAAGCAAAAGAGGTGGTGGGCCAAACAGATCCATCATAGCATTATAAGAATCAAAAGTATGGCTACCCAAGAAATTCCCTCCGGTAATGGTATCAAGAATATATCTATTCCAAGGAGTGATGCCTACATAAAAATTGCGAAGAAGAACGGAAGTAGATTACTTCCTAGTGGATCTATTTTGCGCATTGCAAATTCTGTACCAAGCATCTTTCAGATTTTCTCCCCCCTTTGTTTAAAATTAAGAACTTCATTCTCGGGAGACAAAGGAGTAGATAAAGGACTAGCCATGACGGCACATGGGACACAGGAAGGAAGCGAGAAAGAGGCGAACGGAAAGAGAGGGCGAATAAAACGGCAAGGGTGAAGTGGGGGAGAGGAAAACGAGAGGCAAATGGCAAATAATGTAATGCGAGGGATACGAGTTTGTGATGGGTACTTGGTATGTCTTGACTTGTGCGTAGACTCCCCGGCAGCGGCACCAGAAATCCTTCTTGCTACCTCTTGAGCATGCATTGGTTTTCCCTTGAAGAGGAAAGGGTGATGCAGCAAAGTAGCGTAAGTATTTCCCTCAGTTTTTGAGAACCAAGGTATCAATCCAGTAGGTGGCCACACGCAAGTCCCTCGTACCTACACAAACAAATAAGAACCTTGCAACCAACACAATAAAGGGGTTGTCAACCCCTTCACGGCCACTTGCAAAAGTGAGATCTGATAGAGATGATAAGATAATATTTTTGGTATTTTTATGATAAAGATTGCAAAATAAACGGCGACATAAATAGCTAGTTGACGGGAGATTAATATGATGGAAAATAGACCCGGGGGCCATAGGTTTCACTAGTGGCTTCTCTCAAGATAGCATAAGTATTACGGTGGGTGAACAAATTACTGTCGAGCAATTGATAGGAAAGTGCATAATTATGAGAATATCTAGGCATGATCATGTATATAGGCATCACGTCCGCAACAAGTTGACCGACTCCTCCCTACATCTACTACTATTACTCCACACATCGACCGCTATCCAGCATGCATCTAGAGTATTAAGTTCATAAGAACAGAGTAACGCATTAGGCAAGATGACATGATGTAGAGGGATAAACTCAAGCAATATGATATAAACCCCATCTTTTTATCCTCGATGGCAACAATACAATACGTGTCGTTTCCCCTGCTGTCACTGGGATCGAGCAACACAAGATTGAACCCAAAGCTAAGCACTTCTCCCATTGCAAGAAAGATGAATCTAGTAGGCCAAACCAAACTGATAATTCGAAGAGACTTGCAAAGATAACCAATCATACGTAAAAGAATTCAGAGAAGATTCAAAGTTTGTTCATAGATAATCTTGATCATAAACCCACAATCCATCGGATCTCGAAAAACACACCGCAAAAAGAGTTACATCGAATAGATCTCCAAGAAGATCGAGGAGAACTTTGTATTGAGGTCCAAAGAGAGAGAAGAAGCCATCTAGCTAATAACTATGGACCCGAAGGTCTGTGGTAAACTACTCACACATCATCGGAGAGGCTATGGTGTTGATGTAGAAGCCCTCCGTGATAGATGCCCCCTCCGGCGGAGCGCTGGAAAAGGTCCCAAGATGGGATCTCACGGGTACAGAAGGTTGCGGCGGTGGAAATAGGGTTTCGTGGTTCTCCTGGTTGGTTTCGGGGTACGTAGGTATATATAGGAGGAAGAAGTAGGTTGGTGGAGCCACGAGGGGCCCACGAGGGTGGGGGCCACGCACAGGGGGGCAGGCGCGCCTCCCTGCCTTGTGGCCTCCTTGTTCGTTTCTTGACGTCCATTCCAAGTCCTCTGGATCACGTTTGTTCCAAAAATAACTCTCCCGAAGGTTTCATTCCGTTTGGAGTTCGTTTGATATTCCTTTTCAGCAAAACACTGAAATAGGCAAAAACATAGCAATTTGCACTGGGCCTTGGGTTAGTAGGTTAGTCCCAAAAATAATATAGAAGTGTATAATAAAGCCCATTAAACATCCAAAACAGAATATATGATAGCATGGAACAATAAAAAATTACAGATACGTTGGAGACGTATCACTCGCCGCTGCCCAAGAGGGGGCGGGGCCGCCCCCGCAAGCACGCCGCGACTCGTGCTGTGGCTCCTCGGGGGCGCGGGCGTACTCCTTCGGGGACCGGTGTCGCCCTCGGCGGTCGCAGCGGTGCTTCCTCTCGCGACGGGGGCCACCCAAGGCGGGGAAGCCATTGCGCCGAGGGGAGGCGCACCATGGTCTCCTGGCCTCCTCGGCCATGCTTCCATTCGGTGGAGGTGCTCCCGAAGTTCGTCGTGTGGTTTGAGAGGCCGACCGGCACCTGGCTCCAGCTCTCGCGCTCCTTTGCCGGTGAGCTGCCGGCGACGGGTCTCAGCGGCTTCTGGCTACAAGCCGACGGTTGCTGCAGCAAGGCCTCGTGGGCCATGGTGGAGGTTTCCGCCGCGGGCAACGCGGTCATGGCCCGCGGCTGGCAGACGTTCGCCCGCGCGCGCGGCCTGAGCAGGAGGTGCACCCTCCACTTCAAATACGACGGCGTCACGACCCTCTACTAAGGGTGTTTGGGGAAGATGGTCGCCGCGCAGGGTGCTGCTCCAAGGACAACGACGACGACGGTGGGCTTGGCCTTGACGACGGTCGCTACGGTGCGGAAGGCGAGCTTGCCCTCGACGACGGCGGCGGCTCGTCCAGCGGCGGCGGCTCCTCCTCCGGTGAGAGCACCAGCAGCGGCGGCTACGACCAGCCGTCGCGCTACCGGGATCGCTTCGAGGACGGCGGCGGGTCGTCCCGCCGCGCTCCGGTGAAGCGCGAGGAAGGCTCCGGCTGAGTCCGGGGGGCCCTTGGAGCCAACCCTCCTGAGCTGCTACGGTTGTGCGTGCCGCTTTTGTTTATCCTTTTCTTTCTTCCTGCAATTAAAAACAAGCATGGGGCCCTGCGGGGGCGTGTAATGAACTGTGGTATTTATGCTGCTATGCTATGCTTATTGCTTCGATGTTATGCCGCGGTGCTCAATCTCCAAATGCGCATGGTAGGATACTTAGCTTGATATGCTTGCGGTAGTTCCCCTCCTCGCGAGAGCGCGCGTTCTACTACCTGGTGAGGACCTTCTTGCTGTCGGCTCGGGAGTCACCGACCTCAGGGGGTGTCACGGAGCTGCGGAGTCGTTAGAAAGCTCTATCAGGAGTCTTATCCTTCTTCGTGCGAGCCCTCAGGCGTGAGCCCATCATGGCTCAGCGCACCACGTCGCACTACCCGAGGGGCATGGACATCAAGAGGGTGCGTAGATTACGAGCTTGCTCGAGGGCGTCTCGCGAGAATAGAAAAAGTCGGAGCTCCGAGGGGGCGGGGCTACGATGAAGTGTGTTTGCTGCGCGGGGAGAGTCCGTCGCGCGCACACACCTTCCCAGCCCCCGCGCACGAGACGCATGAGAAGGAGCGACGGGCAAATGCCGCTCCTCCCGAACCAGGACCAAAACGCAAAAGCGAAAGCGAAGGGGGAAGTCGGTCAGGCAACTGAAAGCATGCAAACTCCGAATTTCATTAAAAGGTTGCAAACCAGCTACAGAAAGCAAATGAACAGCCGCGTCCGGCACCTAGTCTAGTCTTCTCACCAGCGTGGTGCTAAGTGCTGCCACTAGGACGTGGGGGGGGGGGAGCCCCCGAGGCCAGAGGGCAGCACTCTGGAGACTCCGGGGCGTGTACAACCCCACTCATTATTACGTGAGAGTGTCATGGGCGGAGACCTTGACAGGAAATGGGCCTTGCTTAATGGGTAGAACTTCCGGAGGTGCTGGATGTTCCAGGCGTTCTGGATGGGGATCCCGTCCAGCGTCTCCAGGCGCGCGGCGCCAGGCCTGGAGACGTGGGCGACCCTAAACGGGCCCTCCCACATGGGTGAAAGCTTATGCAACCCTTCCCTGGAGAGCACCCGCCATAGGACAAGATCACCCACCTTGAGCGTCCTGGAGCGGACGCTGCGGCAGTGGTACCGCCGCAGCGCCTGCTGGTACCTTGCCGCTCAGAGTGAGGCTTGACGGCGGTGTTCCTCCCCCAGCACGAGATCCATCCCCCGCGTGGCGTCCTGGCATGCCTCGTCAAACGCCAAGACCCGTGCGGAGCAATGCCTGACCTCGTGTGGGAGAACCGCTTCGGCTTCGTAGACGAGGAAGAATGGAGTTTCGCCCATAGGCTTGGTGGTGGTGGTGCGGATGGACCACATCACGGACTAGAGCTCGTCCAGCTAGCCCCTGTTGCAGGCCTCGAGCTTCTTCTTGAAGGTTCTTGCCTTGAGGCCTCTCAGGACCTCCGCATTGGCGCGCTCGGCCTAGCCGTTGCTCCTGGGGTGTGCCACTGAGGCATAGCATATCCGCGTTCCAAGGTTAGCACAATACGTTTTGAAAAGGTTGCTAGTGAACTGCGAGCCATTGTCGGTGATGATGCGATTAGGGACCCCGAACCGGCTCACGAGGCCCTTGATGAACTTGACTGTCGAGCCGGCTGGGATGGTGCGGACAGCTTCCACCTCCGCCCACTTGGTGTGACACCCCAAAATTTTGACCTTGTTTTATTTATTAAATTTTTTTGCCAGGAAATAAAACTTTTCCGTTTATCAAGATTTACCTTTTTGTTATTGTGGATTTTTTTACTTCAAGTGGAAAACTTTCAATAGGTATTGTTGGACTTGAATACTCTCTTTGATAAAACAATTCTTTATCAGTGGATTTAAATTTGCAAGATTTGTTTTCTCAGAGCTTTATCCTTTTAAAATGATTTCTTTTGAATTTGGAGCCTGTTTTGCACTACAACCATTTGACAAATGCATTTGAAATTTCCACCAAAATTTGGGGATGTCATGTGATGTTTCCACATCACTGTTATGCAAAAATACCTTTCGGCCATTGGAGATTTTGAGCTCTACACCAACTTTTCCAATCTGGTCCAGTGGGCACTTTTGCACTACAACCCATTTAAATATTGTTCTAAAAATTCTTCCAAGTGTTTGGGGATGTCAGGGGATGCATATAATGCAACTTCATGCTAAAGCCCTGTGATGTTCTTTGAAATATTTAAGTGAATCATCTTCATTTCTATTCTGGTCCAGTTTGGTGATTTGTACTGCAACCCCATTTTATTTTGCTCTAGTACCTTTGAGCTTTTTCCTACCTATAGTCCTCCCTACCAAACCCTTAAGTCCAGGAGATTGGACCCATTGGCATATTGTTGGTGCATGCAATGATAGCCTTTAGTTTCTGCCCAAAGCTGGTTTTCTCAAAATCTTGCACTATCAACTTTCTGTTTTTGCCAAACCAACCTTACCACCTTCTTTAGCTCCCAAAGAGACTAGGATCTGGAGAGTTTGGCCACCCCAAGAATTGCCTAGATGCCCATGGCATTCTGTCGAATACCCTGTGTGCAGGAACAGTTTTGGCATGTCTCCTAGCTTGCATTGTGGACTTGAGCCACTGACCCATCCAGCATGTCCATTAACCTCCCAGATGTCCCTAGCCCTGGCCTGCTAACTGCCCGCATCACCCAAGCTCTCTAGAGCGCGCTGGCATTTCGTCGAACACCTGCTGTGCGTGCTCCGGGCGCGCCCAGAGCGCACGTTTTGCACGCGCGCGCACTGAGTCGCCGCGCCGCACTGCCACCCTCGACGCGTCCCTTCACTGGACCCAGCTCGCCTGCAGAGCCGCGCCGCGCACTCGCCCTCTCACCAGTATGCTCCAAGCCGCACTGGCGCCCTACAGCGCCGCCGCCAGAGCTCCCTTGGCAGCACGCCCGCGTCGGCAGTGGGCTCTGCCGTGGACGGCGCCGCCCAAGCCACCCGCGCACGCCAGCTGCCCCAGGGAACAGCCCGTGCTTATCCTCATGCTCGTCGGCACGCGTTCGTCGCCGCCACGACGCCCTGCAGCTACAGCAACGGCGACCCGTCGTCGATCTTATCCACTGCCGCGGAGCCAGCCCCGTCGTGCTATAAAAGGAGGCCCCGTGCTCCTCCGAGCACTCAGGCAACCCCAGTCCACCCCCGTAGTGCTCCGGCAGCCAGCAATCGTCGGGGAAAGTCCTTTCTTCCTCGTCTCCGGCCAGCTCGGTCGCCGCCGCAATCCAGTGCCATTCGTCGCAACCGGAGCCTCCCCCGCCCAACCAACGCCATCAATAGTTTCCCCTGGTCCTTGCGGAGCTGCCCAGCATCTCAACCTCGATCGGAGATCACCGGAGCCCAAAGCGCACTTTGCTCCCGAACCCCCATCCGCCACGGAGCTCGCCGCCGGTGACCTCCTCTGTCCCCACCTGCCTAGCACCCACCGAGAGGACCGCCTCGGTCTGGCCGACCCATCCCTGCCCTCAGATGCCCTCGAGGAGCCGCCGTTCGTCACCGGTGATCGCCGGAGCCCCGCGCCGTTCGGGCAGAGAGAAGGGAGGGAGAGGGAGAACGGTCAAACCTGACCAGTGGACCCCTTGGACCCACTGTCAGTGACCCGCGCGGCCGTTCTCTCTGTTTAAGTGAAAGCGCAAAGGCTCGGAGTACGTCACCTCTGCTTTGAAAGCGTATTTTCCCCGAAGCGTTTTCCTTTTTCTGTTTTTATTAAAACAGAGATTTGACCAGACTTTGACCAGCTATAACTTTTAAAATAAAACTCCAAATGAGTTGATTCTTTTTCCTACCTCTCTCAAATTTCATCTAGTTTATTTTAAGATTTATTTCAAAAATATTTGAGACAATTTTTTGTACTGTGTTTGAAATATGTGTTGTTTGGATATTTCTCAAAATAGGATTTTTGGAGAAAAGGGAAAGCTTCCAAAAAGTGCATCCTTTGCATACTCTCGAAGGCAAGCATTTCTGAACTCAGGCATAATATTCCGTGGTGGTGTTCTGATGCGATTACAACACCAGTTGGCTTGGAGTATGCGTTATCTCTATGTAGCGATGAAGTCTCGTACATGAGTGCACTTTGGAGTTGTTTTGTGGTCAGCAATGGATACGCTAGTGTTTTAGATCATCCTCGTGAGCTCCTCATGCATACCGGAAGGTAGCCGGGAAAGTCGTGGTCTTGGGTAGACACGAGCTTGTCCCTAGTCCCTCGTCGAGACGAGTATGTCCGGTATGGCATGGTGAGGCTTGATGAGTGGTGATTTATTCCACTAATGGTAATATTGTTGGAGGATACTTGGACCACCTGAGTCGGTCGTAAGTCGAGTCTTGGTCAGTAGCTTCCCTATTTGTTGGTACCACCACTTGTCCCTGTCGTAGACGGGGCATGGTTCAGTAAGTTGTCAACCCCTTGCCAAAGCACACACCGTACAGAGAGGCCATAGTGGAAGATACCGGAGGCCTCCGGTAGGCATGCCACTTGGTCCGGGGGCATGGGTGTTTTCCGGTTGGGACCGAGAGGGGGGGCACCCCCTTAGAGCGCGCGAATAGAAATTTGATCCCATGCTACGTCGAGGTTGTAGCCTCCCCACTTAGAGTTTTGCTTGGCAGGTGTCGTGGGTGATTCCAGACACCGGTGAGTTAAGCTGGTGTGTGCAGGTCAGGCGTGTTTTCAATTAAAAGGCCATAGACGGAATTAGTCCCGGTGGACTAAATAAATCCGTTACTCGTGGGAAAATAGTACTCCCTCTGCAGAGGATACATCCTGTTGGATAGCCATGTTCATAGGTAAGGACCACAGTCTAAATCGAGTCTAGTAACGATATTCGGATGGAGAACGATTTAACTAGAAGCTTAGTAACGGTTTTCGGATGGAGACACGGTTAACTGGATCATAGTAACGGTATTTGGATGGAGAACGAATTAGCTAGAGCTCAGTGACGGTCTTCGGATGGAGAAACGGCTAGACTAGATTTTCATTTATGACCTGTGACATCTGAAGATCATGTTGTACGTTTGTTGTTATTATTACGGACTAACCTTTTACATTATGTATTGTATTGAGTATCCCTGGGATGGTTCTACCTCCTGGATATCCACGGTGATTATTCTTTTATAAGCCCTTTCTGTGGTGTCGCTCAGACGCCCGACTGCGGCATGCGTGTGGTTTATTTATTCTTTTATAAGCCCTTTATGTGATGTCGCTCAGGCGTCCGACTGTGGCACGCACTGTCTTTCTTTTTCTGTTATAAGCCCTTTACGTGGTGTCGCCCCGACGCCCGACTGAGGCATTAATATTCTTGCATCTTCCTCTCGAGGAGTCATTCAGACCCTCGTTTGGCACCGGCATCATTATTCTTGCAGTTTCCTCTCGAGGAGTCATTCAGACCCTCGCTCAGTGCATTTCTTTTACTTCCGTATTGCACGTCCATATTTTTTTTCTACACGCGTGCATCCCATATCTCTGTTTACTTCATGGTAGACTCATCATTATAAATGTTTCGGAGTATGATTATCGCCTGTCATATTATACCCTTGTTCTAAATGTTTGCGAGTACATTCAAACGTACTCACTGGCTTGTCCCTGGCTATTGTCTTGGCCAGATTTTCGCGCATGGAGATAAGCATCGCGGTGACAGCCTCGGAACCTACGTGTTGACGATAGCAGCCTGGCGAAGATAGGAGTTATCCTGGTCAGCTGTTCTTGTGGGAAATGGAGTCCCATAGACGCAGATATATCCAACCGCTTCCGCCCTCAACCATTAGAAACCAAATGTGGTACTCCTAGGCCACAATGGTCTTGTACTACATATTTTTTTGTACATTGCTTGGAATCCTTGTATCAAGTTGGTGCCTCATCAGCTAACAGTAATCCCGGGGCTGGTGAGCACAAAGGCCGTTTTTTCTGGGAAATTATCATCCCAAAAATCCGGTCGTGACAGACTTGGTATCAGAGCCAGGCTGACCATTGGCTAACCCTATCTTAGCCAGGTCAATAAACTTAGGTTAACCAGACCACCAGACCTTAACCTAACCCCCGGTCAAGCTTCCCGCGTAAGATAGCTCCACAGTGACCCGACGCCTTTCGGCGGACGGTGCCCAACCTATCAGCCTAGCCCGTCGATCCCGCGCCAGTGACCGACACCCAACCCGTCTCTATCGCAAGCGTGCGGAGGAAGACTCCGTCCCCTTTTCCCTATAAAAAGGGCACGCTAGCCACAGCACAGCACAGCCTCTTCCCCCAAAACCAAAGCCACGATGCCTGGTCCCATTGTTCACAATGAGACCACCGCAACCAACCTTGGAGGTTTTGTGACCGTACTCGCAAACCTCACCCGCCGTGCCTATGCGTTAGAGGAGCCTCCTGAGTATGTTGTGTACCAGGGACCCATGTACGGTGAGAGCCGTCAGTACTGGGCCACTGTGCACATCTACGGTAGGGGTCTGTCGCCAGAACGCCCCTACAGGTTCACTGGAAGGACAACTTCCTTTGAGCCACAAGCCATCCAACTGGTAGCCCGAGAAGCTATAGTTCAACTCCGGCACTTGTCGCCCAGGGTTAACTGTCGCTCGTTCTACTACTACCCCAGTCGTGACGGGTATGGTAGGCCGCCCCAGGTTGCCAACAGAGACCACGAGACAGATCCTGCACTCTTGCATCTGGTGCACTATGTAAGCGCACTAGAGCAACTGTTCGATCAGGTCACCCTCGATCTGATCGCAGCTCGTGGAGAACTGGTTCGCCGAGCCCCGGCGAGAAGAGGCGCGGAGCCCGACACCGACAACCCAGTCGTGTTGTTCGGACACCCGATCGATCCCTTGAGGTCCGCCCCAGCCATCAACCAGAGTGCGTTGGTGACCCCAGAAGCACTTCGTCGCCTTTTGGGAACCCATTCCAACGGGATTGTGGCCAACAATCCCCGCAATGGTCACCACCACTACCCCGACCCTGCAGCCCCTCAACCTCAGCCAGCAAATCCTGACGGAGAGACCCGTGGAGAAACCTCGGCACCCGCCAGGCCAGCTCTCCTAGACATTAACGAAGTAGACTAAGTCGCTTGAGTTGTATCAAGCCTTAGTTTCCCTACGCCTTGTAATGGTGTGATCTTGTATCACTTTTATTACATGCTATCTGCTTGAGCGCCCCTGTTTTTGGAGTAGTAGCTATGCATATGTACGTTGGCGTACAGTTGCATATTTTTCGGGCGCAACTACCAAGACCAACCCCGACAGCACCCACAGTAATGCGTCACATTTATGTGATATGTATATCTGTGGCTTTGACCCAAGTACAGGATCGACAACCAGTTACCCTTCACCCCGGTGGTTAACCCAGCCCCGGTGCTATATAAAGGCCACTTCGTGACCTTGCCGAGTACTTCTCACCTTGTGCACTGCTCTCACAACCATTCCTTTACCATGCCGACCCCCAGTATTTATCTGAGAACCCCAGACGCAACCCCCGGTAGTTTTGTCAAATTATTGTGGGACTTTACCTGCAGTACCATGAGTGCCACCCGTCCACCCCAGTACGAGTTGCTCAAATCAAGGATCACCCCATCCACCTCGAAATATTGGGCAGTGGTGCACATCCCTCCCGCCTACCCAAACCAAGATCCAACGGAAGTTTCCTTCGTGGGGAAATCCATGCCGACTCCGCATATGGCCATAGAAGCTGCTGCGTACGAGGCGCTCACTCGTCTTCGTTTCGCGGTACCCTATGCCAGCGAGCGAGGATATTATTATTTTCCGAGTCGTGCAGCACCCGGAGAAGTTGCATCTTTTCCCGGTGGACGAATTGAGAGAGATCCAGTACTGGCCAACCTTGCCCAGTACGTTATCGCCCAGGAGCGTTTAACTCAGCGGGTAATGGGTTATCTCCAGAGCCTCGCTGATTTAAATCCTCGGATCGCTATTGGCAGACCACTGAGGCCTGACCAGGAGAGGAGCATTCATCGGCTGGTCAACCCGCTTCCCCCGATAGAAGAGGAGTGTGCCCCAGTACCAGAGGCATTTTCTCAGGACCTTGTCCTTTTGCCGTTTTCCTTGTAAACGTCTCTGCTGTATTTATCATCCCAGTATTAATTTACGTAGTGTAATTTTGTGCAACGGATCCGTTTTCTTTAGTTTCAGTTGTGTGAGCAGTTTTACTGCTGTCAGTTTCTTTTTAATTATTATTTTTCTCTCGCAACATGTTTTTGAGGAGATTTCCTTCCCCGAGTCACTGCTGCGTATATTTTTTTTTCACGACATAGATTTTTATTCGCGCAGCATCATAACAGCAGACTCACAGCTACAACCACTCGACCTCGAGCACTATTACAAATCCTTGAGCACTTTTTTGCGCCTAACTAACCACACTCGAGGACACCACAGTCTCAGTGAGATAAATTTGTGAGTGTTCATTCGAGCACGAGCTGCCCCAGCACACTGACGACAGTTAGCGCTAAGCGCCGCGCCTAATCCACGTGATCGCCACCGCCGCGAAGAGCTAACACTCGAGCGGCAGCATCTCGACGATCATCCAGGATCATCGCGCACAAGAGCACGGAGAACCCCAGCAGCACCGCCAAACCTCCACACACCAGGACCACATACCAGTCCGGCATCGCCTCCGCCATTAGGGCCTCGGCTCGAGCTCCTGCTAGCAGCAATGGAGGAGAAGGAAGGAGAAGTAGAAGCGAGGCCAGGTGTGAGGAAGAAGAGAGGAGCACCGCGATCGTTTTATAGCTCGAGATCGGTGTACGGTGGGCGAGGTCCACCAACGCCACTCGTCGCTCGACCGCCGGTGTTCGGAGGCGAGTCCGCGAGCAGTGCCGACAGCGCACTGGCCCGCGAGGTGAGTGCACGCTGCACCGGCAGCTAGCACGCCGCGCACTACCACGGTACGGCCTCGATGCCCTACGAGCTAGGCATCGCCGGTGGAGGAAGCGCGGGAGAGCGCGCGAGAGGGAAGAGAGAGCCAGAGGTAGGAGAAGAGGCCGACAGTGGGCCCTGGGTCCACCTGTCAGCTAGAGAGAGCACTGTGCTCTCGGGTACGACCAGCGTATTTTAGTAATTTAGAATTTATTCTAAATTACTGTATCTGCGTAGAAATATCTCGTTTTCCCTAACCGTGGATTTTTCCACACTGCGCCAGTGTATCACACTGTGGTTTTACACCACTTATTGCCCTCTCACTATAGCCGCTTTCTTTTTGTGCAATTGAATGATTTCTTTTGATAAAATCAGTTTTTGTTCAAAACAGCTTTTAACAAATCTCGAGGACGAGATTTTTCTTAAGGGGGGTAGTGTTGTGACACCCCAAAATTTTGACCTTGTTTTATTTATTAAATTTTTTTGCCAGGAAATAAAACTTTTCCGTTTATCAAGATTTACCATTTTGTTATTGTGGATTTTTTTTACTTCAAGTGGAAAACTTTCAATAGGTATTGTTGGACTTGAATACTCTCTTTAATAAAACAATTCTTTATCAGTGGATTTAAATTTGCAAGATTTGTTTTCTCAGAGCTTTATCCTTTTAAAATGATTTCTTTTGAATTTGGAGCCTGTTTTGCACTACAACCATTTGACAAATGCATTTAAAATTTCCACCAAAATTTGGGGATGTCATGTGATGTTTCCACATCACTTTTATGCAAAAATACCTTTCGGCCATTGGAGATTTTGAGCTCTACACCAACTTTTCCAATCTGGTCCAGTGGGCACTTTTGCACTACAACCCATTTAAATATTGTTCTAAAAATTCTTCCAAGTGTTTGGGGATGTCAGGGGATGCATATAATGCAACTTCATGCTAAAGCCCTGTGATGTTCTTTGAAATATTTAAGTGAATCATCTTCATTTCTATTCTGGTCCAGTTTGGTGATTTGTACTGCAACCCCATTTTATTTTGCTCTAGTACCTTTGAGCTTTTTCCTACCTATAGTCCTCCCTACCAAACCCTTAAGTCCAGGAGATTGGACCCATTGGCATATTGTTGGTGCATGCAATGATAGCCTTTAGTTTCTGCCCAAAGCTGGTTTTCTCAAAATCTTGCACTATCAACTTTCTGTTTTTGCCAAACCAACCTTACCACCTTCTTTAGCTCCCAAAGAGACTAGGATCTGGAGAGTTTGGCCACCCCAAGAATTGCCTAGATGCCCATGGCATTCTGTCGAACACCCTGTGTGCAGGAACAGTTTTGGCATGTCTCCTAGCTTGCATTGTGGACTTGAGCCACTGACCCATCCAGCATGTCCACTAACCTCCCAGATGTCCCTAGCCCTGGCCTGCTAACTGCCCGCATCACCCAAGCACTCTAGAGCGTGCTGGCATTTCGTCGAACACCTGCTGTGCGTGCTCCGGGCGCGCCCAGAGCGCATGTTTTGCACGCGCGCGCACTGAGTCGCCGCGCCGCACTGCCACCCTCGACGCGTCCCTTCACTGGACCCAGCTCGCCTGCAGAGCCGCGCCGCGCACTCGCCCTCTCACCAGTACGCTCCAAGCCGCACTGGCGCCCTACAGCGCCGCCGCCAGAGCTCCCTTGGCAGCACGCCGGCGTCGGCAGCGGGCTCTGCCGTGGACGGTGCCGCCCAAGCCACCCGCGCACGCCAGCTGCCCCAGGGAACAGCCCGTGCTTATCCTCATGCTCGTCGGCACGCGTTCGTCGCCGCCACGACGCCCTACAGCTACAGCAACGGCGACCCGTCGTCGATCTTATCCACTGCCGTGGAGCCAGCCCCGTCATGCTATAAAAGGAGGCCCCGTGCTCCTCCGAGCACTCAGGCAACCCCAGTCCACCCCCGTAGTGCTCCCGCAGCCAGCAATCGTCGGGGAAAGTCCTTTCTTCCTCGTCTCCGGCCAGCTCGGTCGCCGCCGCAATCCAGTGCCATTCGTCGCAACCGGAGCCTCCCCCCGCCCAACCAACGCCATCAATAGTTTCCCCTGGTCCTTGCGGAGCTGCCCAGCATCTCAACCTCGATCGGAGATCACCGGAGCCCAAAGCGCACTTTGCTCCCGAACCCCCGTCCGCCACGGAGCTCGCCGCCGGTGACCTCCTCCATCCCCACCTACCTAGCACCCACCAAGAGGACCGCCTCGGTCTGGCCGACCCATCCCTGCCCTCAGATGCCCTCGAGGAGCCGCCGTTCGTCGCCGGCGATCGCTGGAGCCCCGCGCCGTTCGGGCAGAGAGAAGGGAGGGAGAGGGAGAACGGTCAAACCTGACCAGTGGACCCCTTGGACCCACTGTCAGTGACCCGCGCGGCCGTTCTCTCTGTTTAAGTGAGAGCGCAAAGGCCCGGAGTACGTCACCTCTGCTTTGAAAGCGTATTTTCCCCGAAGCGTTTTCCTTTTTCTGTTTTTATTAAAACAGAGATTTGACCAGACTTTGACCAGCTATAACTTTTAAAATAAAACTCCAAATGAGTTGATTCTTTTTCCTACCTCTCTCAAATTTCATCTTGTTCATTTTAAGATTTATTTCAAAAATATTTGAGACAAGTTTTTGTACTGTGTTTGAAATATGTGTTGTTTGGATATTTCTCAAAATAGGATTTTTGGAGAAAAGGGAAAGCTTCCAAAAAGTGCATCCTTTGCATACTCTCGAAGGCAAGCATTTCTGAACTCTGGAATAATATTCCGTGGTGGTGTTCTGATGCGATTACAACACCAGTTGGCTTGGAGTATGCGTTATCTCTATGTAGCGATAAAGTCTCGTACATGAGTGCACTTTGGAGTTGTTTTGTGGTCAGCAATGGATACGCTAGTGTTTTAGATCATCCTCGTGAGCTCCTCATGCATACCAGAAGGTAGCCGGGAAAGTCGTGGTCTTGGGTAGACACGAGCTTGTCCCTAGTCCCTCGTCGAGACGAGTATGTCCGGTATGGCATGGTGAGGCTTGATGAGTGGTGATTTATTCCACTAATGGTAATATTGTTGGAGGATACTTGGACCACCTGAGTCGGTCGTAAGTCGAGTCTTGGTCAGTAGCTTCCCTATTTGTTGGTACCACCACTTGTCCCTGTCGTAGACGGGGCATGGTTCAGTAAGTTGTCAACCCCTTGCCAAAGCACACACCGTACAGAGAGGCCATAGTGGAAGATACCGGAGGCCTCCGGTAGGCATGCCACTTGGTCCGGGGGCATGGGTGTTTTCCGGTTGGGACCGAGAGGGGGGGCACCCCCTTAGAGCGCGCGAATAGAAATTTGATCCCATGCTACGTCGAGGTTGTAGCCTCCCCACTTAGAGTTTTGCTTGGCAGGTGTCGTGGGTGATTCCAGACACCGGTGAGTTAAGCTGGTGTGTGCAGGTCAGGCGTGTTTTCAATTAAAAGGCCATAGACGGAATTAGTCCCGGTGGACTAAATAAATCCGTTACTCGTGGGAAAATAGTACTCCCTCTGCAGAGGATACATCTTGTTGGATAGCCATGTTCATAGGTAAGGACCACAGTCTAAATCGAGTCTAGTAACGGTATTCGGATGGAGAACGATTTAACTAGAAGCTTAGTAACGGTTTTCGGATGGAGACACGGTTAACTGGATCATAGTAACGGTATTCGGATGGAGAACGAATTAGCTAGAGCTCAGTGACGGTCTTCAGATGGAGAAACGGCTAGACTAGATTTTCATTTATGACCTGTGACATCTGAAGATCATGTTGTATGTTTGTTGTTATTATTACGGACTAACCTTTTACATTATGTATTGTATTGAGTATCCCTGGGATGGTTCTACCTCCTGGATATCCACGGTGATTATTCTTTTATAAGCCCTTTCTGTGGTGTCGCTCAGACGCCCGACTGCGGCATGCGTGTGGTTTATTTATTCTTTTATAAGCCCTTTATGTGATGTCGCTCAGACGTCCGACTGTGGCACGCACTGTCTTTCTTTTTCTGTTATAAGCCCTTTACGTGGTGTCGCCCCGACGCCCGACTGAGGCATTAATATTCTTGCATCTTCCTCTCGAGGAGTCATTCAGACCCTCGTTTGGCACCGGCATCATTATTCTTGCAGTTTCCTCTCGAGGAGTCATTCAGACCCTCGCTCAGTGCATTTCTTTTACTTCCGTATTGCACGTCCATATTTTTTTTCTGCACGCGTGCATCCCGTATCTCTGTTTACTTCATGGCAGACTCATCGTTATAAATGTTTCGGAGTATGATTATCGCCTGTCATATTATTCCCGTGTTCTAAATGTTTGCGAGTACATTCAAACGTACTCACTGGCTTGTCCCTGGCTATTGTCTTGGCCAGATTTTCGCGCATGGAGATAAGCATCGCGGTGACAGCCTCGGAACCTACGTGTTGACGATAGCATCCTGGCGAAGATAGGAGTTATCCTGGTCAGCTGTTCTTGTGGGAAATGGAGTCCCATAGACGCAGATATATCCAACCGCTTCCGCCCTCAACCATTAGAAACCAAATGTGGTACTCATAGGCCACAATGGTCTTGTACTACATATTTTTTTGTACATTGCTTGGAATCCTTGTATCAAGTTGGTGCCTCATCAGCTAACAGTAATCCTGGGGCTGGTGAGCACAAAGGCCGTTTTTTCGGGGAAATTATCATCCCAAAAATCCGGTCGTGACACTTGGTGAACTTGTCGATGGCGACGTAGAGGTAGCGGTAGCCCCCGGGCGCTTGAGGGAACGGTCCCAAGATGTCCAGCCCCCAGACCGCGAACGGCCACGAGAGCAGGATAGTCTGGAGGCCCTGGGCAGGTTGGTGGATTTGCCTAGCATGGAACTGGCAGGCTTCACAAGACCTCACTAGCTCGGTTGCATTGTTGAGTGCTGTGGGCCAGTAGAATCCGCTGCGGAACACCTTGCCCACCAAGGTGCGTGATGATGAGTGATGCCCACAGTCCCCACCATGTATGTCGGTTAACATCTCGCGCCCCTGCTCCCTGGATATGCATCACAAGGAAACATCATTTGGTCGTTTTCAGTATAGCTCACCGTCCTGAATGCAGTAGGCTATGGACTGCCGGGCACGCGCTCTGCGTCGTCCTCCTTCTTCGGCAAGGTTCCTCGCAACAGGTACACCTTGAACTCCTCGGTCCAGCACCCCTCCTGAGGTTTGAGCGCGAGGAGCAATCGTTCTCCTGAGGTCGGACCGCAGGCGAGGGCTCCCGAGGTTGGTGGTGGTGGGGAGCTCCTCCTGAGGCGGTGCTGGCTCCGCAGCCGTGGGGCTGCCGAAGGCTTGAAGAGTCGCTTCTCAAAGACGCCGGGCTCCTGCGGCTGGCGTCTGGACGCTCTCTTGGCGATATCGTCAGCTTCCTTGTTCGTGCCGAGAGGGACGTGCTGCAGCTCCAGGCCCAAGAATTGCTTCTCCATTTTGCGTACCTCTGCCAGGTATGCCTCCATATGCTCATCCTTCGGTTCATACACTTTGTTGGAGAAGTTGACGAGGAGCTGGGAGTCACCCTTGATGGTGAGCCGCTTCACACCTATGGCGGCCGTGGCCTTGAGGCCGGCAATCAAACCTTCCTACTCCACGATGTTGTTGGAGACCTTCTCGCCGCGTTGGAAGCAGAGCTGCACGGCGTCGTAGAGCTTGTCGTGGGTGGGTGAGATGAGCACGACTCCAGCCCCCGCGCCCTGCACTACAAAAAAAGACACTTCCGTGATGATACGTGTTTGTCACAGTAGGTCACGTTTTCTGTCATGCATGTACATCCATGACGATTTTATGACAGAATCAAGATAGTCATACCTGTGCTGTCGTAGAAGTGTTCCATGACATTACCAAAATTATCATCACGGAAGTGTCCACTTCCATGACGATAAATCACGCGTCATGGAAGTGCTTTCGTCAAGGGTGACCGACACGTGGCATCCACCATAACGGGTCGCCGTTAAGCTATCGGGGTCCGGTTTTGGATCTGATAACCCGCTAACAGCCCGGACCAATGAGGATTTTCCACCTGTAAAATTCCCATTGGCCGGAGGAAACACGTGTTGGCTCACCGTTGGGACAGATGTCATCCATTCATTGGACAGGAGGCGCCTATGATACATCGACACGTGGCACGGCCCAACAGAGGCCCATTCCGGTGAAAAGGCCGGCCCATTTGACTTGGTCAAAAGGTAACGGGCCGGCCCACGGAAAGCCTGTTAACGGCCTGTTCGTATATAGCCCATTTACGGCCCGCTAATTCATGGTCTGTTACGACCTATCGGAATTAAGCCCAGTAGCTTCACCTGGGCCGTCCAATATGATTCCAGCCCGTTGTAACTTCCGGCCCATGTATGGCCCATGATGTCTTTCGGCCCATACGAGGCCATTTGTAACTCTTGGCCCATTAATGGCCCGTGGTGAATCTGGCCCGCAATGAACAGTGTACCCCTTTATACCCATTAACGGCCCATTATTCCATTGGGCCGTTTCCAACCCCTGTTATCTTTCGGCCTTATCTGGGCCCATTTATTCTTGGGCTCATTTCCAGCATTCGGTTACTTACGGCCCGTTATTGGCCTTTTCTGCTTGTGGGCCAAATTCAGCCCGCGGTTACAATCGGCCCGTTAATCCGTTGGGCTGTTTTCATAGCGTCATCAAATACAGCCGATTAACGACGGCCTGTTATTGTCGGCCCATGAACGGATGATTCCAAATCTAGCCCGTTTACGGCCCATAATGCGGTCTGTTATTGGCCCATGTTTGGCCTATCGATCATACGACACGTAGAAGGCCCATTGATGCTATGACCCGTAGAAGGACCATTGTTTCTATGGCCCTTAGAAGGCCCATTGTTTCTATGGCCCGTAGGAGGCCCATGGTAACTACAGTAAATATGTAGCCCATAGTTATTGTGGCCTAGTTTTAAAAAATAGGTTATTGCGGCCACTAGCAAACTGCGGAAAAAGAACTGCACTGGCTACAAGCAAACAAATAAACAAGACAACAAGGAAATAAATAAGCAAGCAACTTATGCTATGCTATCACGGCTATTACACATATTACATCCACTGGGCATCAAAGTTCGCCACCAGTGCAAATATAGGGAACAAAGCAGCATATCATATACACTGGTTGTCAAAGTTGGCGACCAGTGCAAATAAACGCCGCAGCAAAACAAGTCCAGAACTGAAACCACTTAAGAAGAGCTCAAGAAACAATATCCTGGGTACCCATAATGCTGGCAAGATGCTTAGCAAGCTTATTAACTTTCTCTTGTTTGGCGCTTAAATCCTCCAACACTTGCTGTTGCACCAGAAAGTATGCATCTGAATTCTGCAGGGACTTCCTCAGTCCTTCGGCTTCCTGTCGCATAACATCTGATCGATGTCTTTCAACTTGAAGTTGAGACTCAAGAAGCCGAACTGATTCAGGCAACGAGTTCGAAGAGCTGGTGCCAGCAGTAGTAGCTAGTAACTCGAACACTACATCAAGACAAGACTTTGGGGTTGTCTCAGTGTCTCCAATATAGTTTTTATCAGCATTCGTGGAGACCAATAGGGATGTCTCACTATCTTGAACCTTATCTGCATTACTTCCTTTACCATTGCATAATGAGGTACTCTTCTCCAATATTTTATCCGCGTTCTAAAAGAGAAACAAACAAACACATCACAAGTTTACAATGTAGTATATGAAACTCATTTTGGTAAATCAGTTCAGTAGTAAGGTGGACAGGATAACAGCATGAAACAAACATATATCTATGTAGTGTGGTCACTGTATGGTCTATATCATTCTAGTTTATGTTGCCAAATCAAGATAGATACAGTTCGAATCATATCTATTTAAGACAAAGCAGCATAGACAGAATAGAAGTGTGGGAAACTACACAACAATAACAACACTTGTAATGTGCATGGCATGAGGACATAACTGTTTATTCAATTGAAGCTGAAATCAACATAAGTTACAACAACAAACACGTCAAAGAAACAGGTTTAAAACATACCTGTTACGCCATTGGAGTTTCAATTGCATCCTTCAAATTTGAAATTAGTTGGTATGAGTAAATACAGTGATGCAAGAGCAAAGTAGTATGAACCATAGCTATGGAACCTGACCTGAGAACAATTCTTCTTTTGCTTTAAGCGTTGACTTGGGGTTTGGAGTGGTGGTCCTCGTGCTTTAGGCACTGCAGTTGCCTTACTAACTGCTTGTGTTCGGGTGCTCTGTGGTGGAGACGGTGATGTGTCAACTGGAACTGGGTTACTATCTGCTGGGGTTGGGGTTAGAAGGGGTGTAGCTGGTTCTCTGTCCAACTGGGTAGGGGTACAATCTGCATGAGTCTGGGTTATGTGTGGTGGGGCTGGTTCTTGGGCAAGTACAACCGTGGTTCTATCTGCATCGACATGTAGCACGATCTTTTCTGAAGACCGTGTTTTTACTCCCACAGATACTGCCATCACCCCCTCCAATTGAAATGGCTGATAAACAAGAAAAGTAATTGAATGTACAGACATTGTAAGATAGACAAGTGTAATGGATAGTAGGGAAGAAAACAGGGCATGAAATAATTCACATTTATGTTGTCTAACCAAACAGAATAGCAGGACATAATTTCACATATATGATGGCTAATTAAACAGGATAGCATGACACAATTTCACATGTATGATGGCTAACTAAACATGATAGAATGACATACTTCAAAATATGATGACTATGTAAACAGGATGACATGATATAACTATATGATGTGTCTATTAAAGTGGTTGGCATGCCGTAAATCACAAACATGCCGTCGATGGAAACATGATGGCATGATATAATTCACGGATAGAATGACATAATTCAAAATATGATGATTATGTAAATAGGATGAGATGATATAACTATATTATGTCTTTAGAAAATGGGTTGGCATGCCATAATTCAGATACATGCTGTCTATGTAAACATCTTGGCATGATATAGTTCAAATATATGATTTATATACTAAGCAAGTGACAAGAGGGCAATCGCATATATGATGTGTCAACTAAGGAGATGGCATTCAATATTGTGTATATGATGTAAAAACTAAGCATTGCAATACAACATATGCATGATATGAGTAATATAACCCTGCCAAGTTTGAGCATACACCTCAAGGGGATAATAGGACTGGTGATCTGCCTCTGAATCATCCTCTGAAGAGCTATCTGTAACCAACAAGATATCTGCTTCAGCCGGTAGCATTGGCTGCTCTGAAGACCTTGTTTTCTCTCCAGATTTCTCCATCACCAATTCAAATGGCTGACGCACAGGAAGAGCAGTTGAATATACAAACATTGTCGACAAATGCAACGAGAAATACAAAAAAGGATGACATGATATAATTCACATATATGACGCTTGGCTAAACAACATGGCATTGCATAATTCACATATATAATGCCTTGCAACAAGATAGCATTGCATAATTCACATATATAATGTCTTGCAACAAGATGGCATCGCATAATTCACATATATGGTAATTAGACACTAAACAGGTGGCATTCACACAAAGCATGTCTAAACTAAGCAAATGACATAGCTGTTGGAAATATGCCCTAGAGGCAATAATAAATTGGTTATTATTATATTTCCTTGTTCATGATAATCGTTTATTATCCATGCTAGAATTGTATTGATAGGAAACTCAAATACATGTGTGGATACATAGACAACACCATGTCCCTAGTAAGCCTCTAGTTGACTAGCTCATTGATCAATAGATGGTTACGGTTTCCTGACCATGGACATTGGATGTCGTTGATAACGGGATCACATCATTAGGAGAATGATGTGATGGACGAGACCCAATCCTAAGCCTAGCACAAGATCGTGTAGTTCGTTTGCTCAGAGCTTTTCTAATGTCAAGTATCAGTTCCTTAGACCATGAGATTGTGCAACTCCCGGATACCGTAGGAATGCTTTGGGTGTACCAAACGTCACAACGTAACTGGGTGGCTATAAAGGTGCACTACAGGTATCTCCGAAAGTGTCTGTTGGGTTGGCACGAATCGAGACTGGGATTTGTCACTCCGTGTAAACGGAGAGGTATCTCTGGGCCCACTCGGTAGGACATCATCATAATGTGCACAATGTGACCAAGGAGTTGATCACGGGATGATGTGAGTTACGGAACGAGTAAAGAGACTTGCCGGTAACGAGATTGAACAAGGTATAGGGATACCGACGATCGAATCTCGGGCAAGTAACATACCGATGGACAAAGGGAATTGTATACGGGATTGATTGAATCCCCGACATCGTGGTTCATCCGATGAGATCATCGTGGAACATGTGGGAGCCAACATGGGTATCCAGATCCCGCTGTTGGTTATTGATCGGAGAACGTCTCGGTCATGTCTGCATGGTTCCCGAACCCGTAGGGTCTACACACTTAAGGTTCGATGACGCTAGGGTTATAGGGAAAGTATGTACGTGGTTACCGAATGTTGTTCGGAGTCTCGGATGAGATCCCGGACGTCACGAGGAGTTCCGGAATGGTCTGGAGGTAAAGATTTATATATGGGAAGTCCTGTTTTGGTCACCGGAAAAGTTTCGGGTGATATCGGTAATGTACCGGGACCACCGGGAGGGTCCCGGGGGTCCACCAAGTGGGGCCACCAGCCCCAGAAGGCTGCGTGGGCCAAGTGTGGGAGGGGACCAGCCCCAGGTGGGCTGGTGCGCCCCCCACCAAGGCCCAAGGCGCATGTGAGTGTGGGAGGGGGCAAACCCTAGGTCTAGATGGGCCTTAAGGCCCACCCTAGTGGCGCCCCCCCTCTCCTCCCCTTGGCCGCCCCCCTAGATGGGATCTAGGGCTAGCCGCCACCCCTAGGGGTGGGAACCCTAGAGGGGGCGCAGCCCCCTCCCCCCTATATATAGTTGAGGTTTGGGGCTGCCCATAGACACGAGAACGTCTCTCTTTCGGCGCAGCCTTACCCCTCTCTCTCCTCCTCCTCCTCTCCCGCGGTGCTTGGCGAAGCCCTGCGGGATTGCCACGCTCCTCCATCACCACCATGCCGTCGTGCTGCTGCTGGATGGAGTCTTCCCCAACCTCTCCCTCTCTCCTTGCTGGATCAAGGCGTGGGAGACGTCACCGGGCTGCACGTGTGTTGAACGCGGAGGCACCGTTCTTCGGTGCTTAGATCGGAATCAACCGCGATCTGAATCGCTACGAGTACGACTCCTTCATCCGCGTTCTTGCAACGCTTCTGCATCGCGATCTACAAGGGTATGTAGATGCACTCCCCTTCCCTTCGTTGCTAGAATACTCCATAGATTGATCTTGGTGATGCGTAGAAAATTTTGAATTTCTGCTACGTTCCCCCAGTGGCATCATGAGCTAGGTCTATGCGTAGTTTCTATGCACGAGTAGAACACAAAGTAGTTGTGGGCGTAGATGTTGCCAATTCTTCTTGCCGCTACTAGTCTTATCTTGTTTCGGCGGCATTGTGGGATGAAGCGGCCCGGACCGACCTTACACGTACGCTTACGTGAGACAGGTTCCACCGACTGACATGCACTAGTTGCATAAGGTGGCTAGCGGGTGTCTGTCTCTCCCACTTTAGTCGGAACGGATTCGATGAAAAGGGTCCTTATGAAGGGTAAATAGAAATTGGCATATCACGTTGTGGTTTTACGTAGGTAAGAAACGTTCTTGCTAGAAACCTATACAAGCCACGTAAAAACTTGCAACAACAATTAGAGGACGTCTAACTTGTTTTTGCAGCATGTGCTATGTGATGTGATATGGCCAGAAGATGTGATGAATGATATATGTGATGTATGAGATTGATCATATTCTTGTAATAGGAATCACGACTTGCATGTCGATGAGTATGACAACCGGCAGGAGCCATAGGAGTTGTCTTTATTTTTGTATGACCTACGTGTCATTGAATAACGCCATGTAAATTACTTTACTTTATTGCTAAGCGCGTTAGCCATAGAAGTAGAAGCAATCGTTGGCGTGACAACTTCATGAAGACACAATGATGGAGATCATGGTGTCATGCCGGTGACAAAGATGATCATGGTGCCCCGAAGATGGAGATCAAAGGAGCAAAATGATATTGGCCATATCATGTCACTATTTGATTGCATGTGATGTTTATCATGTTATGCATCTTATTTGCTTAGAACGACGGTAGTAAGTAAGATGATCCCTCACTAAAATTTCAAGAGACGTGTTCCCCCTAACTGTGCACCGTTGCGAAGGTTCGTTGTTTCGAAGCACCACGTGATGATCGGGTGTGATAGATTCTAACGTTCGAATACAACGGGTGTTGACGAGCCTAGCATGTACAGACATGGCCTCGGAACACATGCGAAACACTTAGGTTGACTTGACGATCCTAGCATGTACAGACATGGCCTCGGAACACAAGAGATCGAAAGGTCGAACATGAGTCGTATAGAAGATACGATCAACATAGAGATGTTCACTGATGATGACTAGTCCGTCTCACGTGATGATTGGACACGACCTAGTTTGACTCAGATCATGTATCACTTAGATGACTAGAGGGATGTCTATCTGAGTGGGAGTTCATTCAATAATCAGATGAACTTCATTATCATGAACATAGTCAAAAGGTCTTTGCAAATTATGTCATACGCTTTAGTTCTACTGTTTAAGATATGTTCCTAGAGAAAATTTAGTTGAAAGTTGGTAGTAGCAATTATGCGGACTGGGTCCGTAAACTGAGGAGTGTCCTCATTGCTGCACAGAAGGCTTATGTCCTTAATGCACCGCTCGGTGTGCTGAACCTCAGCGTCGTCGGTAGATGTTACGAAACATCTAACATACACGTTTTGATGACTACGTGATAGTTCAGTGCGGTTTAGAATTGTGGCACCAAAGACGTTTTTGAAACGTCGCAGAACATGTGAGATGTTCCGAAGACTGAAATTGGGATTTCAGACTAGTGCCCACGTCAAGAGGTATGAGACCTCTGACAAGTTTCTTAAGCCTGCAAACTAAGGGAGAAAAGCTCAATCGTTGAGCATGTGCTCAGATTGTCTGAGTGCCACAATCGCTTGAATCGAGTGGGAGTTAATCTCCCAGATGAGATAGTGACAGTTCTCCATAGTCACTGCCACCAAGCTAGTAGAGCTTCGTGATGAACTATAACATATCAGGATAGTTATGATGATCCTTGAGCTATTCGCGATGTTTGACACCGCGAGAGTAGAAATCAAGAAGGAGCATCAATTGTTGATGGTTAGTAAAACCACTAGTTTAAGAAGGGCAAGGGCAAAAGGGATACTTCATGAAACAGCAAGTCGTTTGCTGCTCTAGTGAAGAATCCCAAGGTTGAACCCAAACCCGAGACTAAGTGCTTCTGTAATGAGAGGAACGGTCACTGAAGCAGTACCACCCTAGATACTTGGTAGATGAGAAGGCAGGCAAGGTCGACAAAAGTATATTGGATATACGTTATATGAATGTGTACTTTACTAGTACTCCTAGTAGCACCAGGGTATTAGATACCGGTTCGGTTGCTAAATGTTAGTAACTCGAAATAAAAGCTGCGGAATAAACGGAGACTAGCTAAAGGTGAGATGGCGATATGTGTTGGAAGTGTTTCAAGGTTGATGGGATCAAGCATCGCATGCTCCCTCTACCATCGAGATTTGGTGTTTGCGTTGAGCATGATTGGATTATGTTTATCGCAATACGGTTATTCATTTAAGGAGAATAATGGTTACTCTGTTTATTTGAATAATACCTTCAATGGTCTTGCACCTAAAATGAATCTCGATCGTAGTGATACACATGTTCGTGCCAAAAGATATAAAATAGTAATGATAGTACCACATACTTGTGGCACTGCCATTTGAGTCATATTGGTATAGAACGCATGAAGAAGCTCCATGTAGATGGATCTTTGGACTCACTCGTTTTTGAAAAGATTGAGACATGCGAACCATGTCTATTGGTATATATATGCATGAAAGAAACTCCATGCAGATGGATCGTTTGGACTCACTTGATTTTGAATCACTTGAGACATGCAAATCATACCACATGGGCAAGATGACTGAAAGTCCTCGTTCTCAGTAAGATGGAACAAGAGAGCAACTTATTGGAAGTAATACATTTTGATGTATGCAGTCCAATGAGTGCTCAGGCATGCAGTGGATATCGTGATGTTCTTACTTCACAGATGGTTTGAGTAGATGCTGAGTGTATTTACTTGATGAAACACAAGTCTGAATTATTGAAAGGTTCAAGTAATTTCAGAGTGAAGTTGAAGATCGTCGTGACAAGAGGATAAAATGTCTGTGATATGATCATAGAGATGAGTATCTGAGTTACGAGTTTGGCACACAATTAAGACATTGTGGAAAGTGTTTCACAATTAATACCGCCTGGAACACCATAGTGTGATGGTGTGTCCGAACATCATAACTGCACCCTATTGGATATGGTGCATACCATGATGTTTCTTATTGAATTACCACTATCGTTTATGGGTTAGGCATTAGAGACAATCGCATTCACTTTAAACAGGGCACCACGCAATTCCGTTGAGACGACACCGTTTAGAGAAACCTAAGTTGTCGTTTCTTAAAAGTTTGGGGCTGCGATGCTTATGTGAAAAAGTTTCAGGCTGATAAGCTCGAACCCAAAGCGGATAAATGCGTCTTCATAGAATACCCAAAACAGTTGGGTATACCTCCTATTTCAGATCTGGAAGCAAAAGTAATTGCTTCTAGAAACAGGTCCTTTCTCGAGGAAAAGTTTCTCTCGAAAGAATTGAGTGGGAGGATGGTGGAGACTTGATAAGGTTATTGAACTGTCACTTCAACTAGTGTGTAGCAGGGCACAGGAAGTTGTTCCTGTGGCACCTACACCAATTGAAGTGGAAGCTTATGATAGTGATCATGAAACTTTGGATCAAGTCATTACCAAACCTCGTAGGATGACGAGGATGCGTAATACTTCAGAGTAGTGCGTGATCCTGTCTTGTGTGACACCCAAGTTTTTATTTGGATTTTTCAAAAGATTTTATCTGACTTGAGGGGAGTGATTTAACTTTTTCTTCAAGAGAACTCTCCCTCTCATATACTTTTCTTTATGGCAAAAGTTTTATTTGGATTCACCCAAGATCTGCCTTTGGTCTTGGAAGTTCTTGCTTTTCATTTGGACTCAAGACAAAATGTTTTTCATTTGGGAAAATAACTTTTGAAAATCTTTTTGAATTTTGCACTATGGCTTTTGGAAAGTCCTTTGCCACTTTCAACAATTCCTTCTTGCCATGGCCTTAGTGCAAATGCTCTCTCCTAACCCTTCCCTCACCTTTGGATCATGTTTTACACCAAATCCAGCAAGTTGAACCTCCCCATGTATCTATTTCCATTCAAATTCTATTCAAATAAATTTCTGCCTTCTTTTCTAGCACTTGCAGATTTGCAAAGGAACTCCACTTTCTGTCTTGATTTTTGGCCCCAAACCTTTTTCCCCTCCTAGTCCTTTGAACCCTCAACCTAGAACCATGAAGATCCACTGGTCTTCAGTTCAAAATTTTCAAACTACACTTGCTGCAAGTTTGGACCAGATTTGTCAAATTTGGTGAAATTCATTCCAAACCTTCTCCAAAAATTCCAAGTAAAATCAGGCAGCCTCTGGGTGCATTGAGTGGTCATCTCACCAAGTTACAACTCCAGAAAAATTTATCTCATAGCCAAAACCTTCTGTCGAACACCTGCAGTGCACTGTCTTTGTCAAAGTTCAGAAAGTTCAGAAATTCAGTCAGTGGCTGCTGTCGTTTTCTTCAGAGGAGGACGTCGATCTCGCCAGTGCCACCGCGTCGCCTTGCTCCTCGTCCCCGCCCCCTTGTTCCTGCACCGCACGAACGCCTGGCGCCTTGCGGGCGTCAGCGACGAGCAGCAGAAGGTGCGCCGCCCCGTGACCGACGCCGGCGGCGGCTTTGCGGACGCCAGCGGGAGACACGGCGCCGACGACGCCACCCAGCGCCGCCCAAACCACCGGAGCTCGCCGCATGGCCTTCCACTCCCCCGAACGCGCTGCCGCTCTCGTCGTGAACCGCAGGGCGCGGAGCACGCTCTCTGCCGCCGTTGAGCCCGTGCGGTCACCTCACCGTGGACCGACGCCATTACGCCAAGACCGTCTCCATTTAGCTGTAAAACGGCTCCAGTAACCTCCACTGATGCTGCCTGGCCGCTCAAACCACCTGCCCATCCACTGCTCCGCCGTAATCGCTCGCCGGAGATTCTCCGTTCACGGCCACCCCGTCGATCTGCCTATAAATAGAGGCCCCGAGCTTCAACTCGAGCACCCACCAGCCCTGCACTCCCCCTAGAGCACGCCTAGCCACTGGAAGAGCCCCGAGGAGGTCTCCTTCCTCGACTCCGGCCGCCGCGACCCGCCACGGGATCCAGCCCGATTCGCCCCCATGTGTGCTCCTCCGCCTCCATTCTCTTGCCAGTAGCTTCACCTTGCATCACTTGTTCTGACCCGCGCCTCAATTCGTAGTTTGCAGCCCTCCACCGGAGTTCTCCATCCTCACCCGAGCCGCCGTCCGCCGGAGATAGTGTCGCCGTCGACGTGGTGCTCCCCGTTGGACGAGTCCACCACCCACCGACGCGGAAGAAGACGCTGAAGCTCTTGGTACCCTCCGTTTCTCCTAACTCGCCGTGGTTCGACGCCGGCGTCCACCGCAGTCTTCGGGCGCCGGCGAGCTTTTCAAACCTGACATGTGGACCCCGCGTGTCAGCCTCTGTTCTTTTATTCGTGAACCATTTTCTGTTGGCGCCTTCGGGCAAAATACGTCTTCTCCTTTGCGCTTGCGCATTCCCAGCCGAAGCGTTTTCTGTTTTCTCAGTTAAAACCCTGGAACTTTTCTGTTTCATTACAGATAAGTCCCTGGACAGAAACCTTTATAACTTTTTAATAAAAAGGAATTATGAGTTATTCTTTTAGACAATCTTCAAATTTTGTCTAGTTTTTTATGGGATTTATTTGAAAAATGTTTGGAAAAGTTTCTGTGTATGTGTTGGTTTTCACGTTAGTACCCGTTTCGTGATTGCCGTAGGTTCCGGGAGAGGTGAAGGGGCCGCAAACTTCGCCGAGCTAGACTCCGACTTCTCTGAACCAGGCAAGCATGTTTTGGACATTTGATATGACAGGTGTTTTGCATGTTCGCGTGAAAGTTGTGGCATATGAGTGTTGGTAAAAACCTCGTTGCTTGTAAGGCAACGACCCGGTTGTTCCAAAGTTGCGATGACCTCTGATGAGAGGTGGCCTAATCATGTGGTGACATGAAGGGGCAGTAAGGTGGTACTATTGTAGCATACCAGCCTTGCGTCATCCGACTTTCTTCGACGTTAACGTGGTTGGAGCTACGTTATCGTTCTTTTCCCGCATGTTCCAAAGTTGCGATGACCTCTGATGAGAGGTGGCCAAATCATGTGGTGACATGAAGGGCAGCAAGGTGGTACTGTTGTAGCATACCAGCCTTGTGTCATCTGACTTTTCTGACGTTAACATGGTTGGAGCCGTGTTACCGTTCTTTCCCCTTCCGTGCTACCACATGTCTCATTGCCAGGATGCGGTTTAGTAAGTTGGTAACCTCTTTCCGTCTACACACCAAACAGAGAGGTCGGGATGATGGTACCTTGGCCCAGGATTAAAGCCAGTCATCCGGTCAGGGGGCATGGGTGTTTTCGGTTGGGACCGAGAGGGGGGGCACCCCCTTAGAGCGCGCGTATAGAAATTTGATCCCATGCTACGCGAGGTTGTAGCCTCCCCGTCTCAAGGTTTTTCTTGAACGTTGCCGAGGGTGATCCCTGGCTTCGGATGGTTGAATTGGGTGTGTACTGGTTAGACGTGTTTCTTCCAAAACACCGTAGACGGAACTAGTCCCCGTGACTACTGAAATCCGTTGGCTGTGGTTAAGTACAAACTCTGCAGAGTCAATTCTTTCCAAATCATCGTATCGATGATCAAGTAGTGTAAACATTATATCCATATCTATCCGTGTGAAAAACTTGTCCCCGGTGAACAAGCTCAAGTGGTAAATTCAGTTTTGTTGTTATTCCTGTGGATGGATTAACTTTATATTTGTCTCATGCTCATGATAAATTATATTCCCGACTATTGTATTATTGAGCTACAATATAAGCCCTTTATGAGACGTCGCGCAGACGTCCGACTGTGGCGTGTACTCGTTTCTCACTTTAAATATAAGCCCTTTATGTGGTGTCGCCCCGACGCCCGACTGTGGCATTATCATTCCGCATTTTCCGCTCGAGGAGTCTTTCAGACACTCGTTTGGCACCTGTATTATTATTCCGCATTTTCCGCTCGAGGAGTCTTTCAGACACTCGTTTGGCACCTGTATTATTATTCCGCATTTTCCGCTCGAGGAGTCTTTCAGACACTCGTTTGGCACCTGTATTACTATTCTGCAGTTTCCGCTCGAGGCGTCATTCAGACCCTCGCTTGGCACCCAGTATTTATTATCTCTATGTCTGATCGCACCGGTTAACTTGTTCATATGCTTCATGTTTACATTTGTTATACCTTATGTCCGAACTGTCTTGCGAGTACTTTCATAGTACTCACCTGGCTTGTTGATTTGGCCAGATGTTGACGAAGGCGATCTCTTGGATGAAGAGTTTGATAGCGCGCCCGACGCCTAGAGGAGTCCCAGTCAGTCCTGCGCGATCCCGGATATTGGTCACTTGTATTGTATACGCTTCCGCCACCCGCAATAAATCTTCTCGAGCCTCACTCCGACGCTCGATGAGTCGTAGTCTTCTGGAATCATATCACTCGCTTCGCGGTGATATTTCCACCACCATCATTATCGTGAGTTAGTAGTTGCCACCCTATCCGCCATTTTGTTTTAGCGGCGTGCATGTAATAAATTGTTGGGCAGTCTCTGCTCAACCTTGTATTATATTTAGTACTCCTGGTATTTTTCTTCTGTGACCAAGATATTGTCTATCAGTGAGAAGGAATTCTTCCTCGCTGGTCCGTAAAAGGGATTGGTCTCTCAATAATTATTTTATTGAAAAACCGGTCGTGACAAGCTTGGTATCAGAGCCAGGCTGACTGTAGGAAGCCCCTAGGTGCGATCGCTAATCGGTTATTAGCGTCTTTTGTGCTTTTTCAGCATTTTGCAATTGTAGCTATTTTCTGTTGGTCATCATAAATTTATGACATGACTACTCAGAATTTTTGCCTACTTTTGTAGATGGCTGGCAGCAGCTGTGAGAATCGAGTGTTCACCAACGTGCCCGAGGGGTTTGTCAAGCTCCTCGTCTCCATCACCAAGCTCGCGATCGGGCCAGCAGCTCGCTCGGAGTTCACACTCTATCAGCACAAGCTCAGTGACGAAGTGTCTATGCACCAAGCTGTGGTGCAGTTCAAGGGAGGACGTTCTGCTGCACGCCACTTCCGTTTTGTGGGAAGGGCCATGCCTACGGAGAGGCATGCCATGCAGATGGCTGCCCGTGAGGCGATAGCTCGCCTTCGGGACATTCTTCCTACGATGAAGACTCGTCGCTACCGCTACCTCCCATGCCATGTGCCCTACACCAGCCACTATGCATTCGCCTGCCATCGGGGAGAACGAGATGAAGCCATCGAGATGGTTGTGGAGTATCTCAAGGCTCTGGAGGAGTCTTTCGACAACCTCGTAGATGATCTTGTGGCTGCCCGCATGGACTTAGTCCGGGGCGGTCCTGCCAGCAGGAAGGAGCTTCTCCACACGGCGCCGCCTTTGACATTCATCTCATCTTCAGCCTCGTATGCACCGGCCGTTTTGGCCACTGCTCGCCGTCTGCCTACCACTGAGGAGTTCGACCGAGTCATCGCTCCTACTCCAGTCAGAGCCGCACCGCCTGCCACACGCGCTCTACCACCAGTCGCCCCCGCACCATCACCGCAGCGCAGCGTCCCGCGCCAGGAGCCAGCTAGAGAGGAGGAGGTTGATTCTCCTGGACCACTGAGCCTTGCCATCGGCAAGGGGAAGGAGATCTTCACCATCTCCGACTGAGAGCACCGAGTAGCCGCGTGTTATGCCTGCTTGTATGATGTGTTGTTTTATCTGTACGCTAGTTTGTATTGGTGTGTTTGGTGCCTTCCGGAGTAGTACGCTAGTTTTTAATAACATGTCAGGATTGTGTACGCGCATCCTGAGTGCTGTATCTTGTGTTTGCTTTTCGCATGTAAGATTTATGTTAAGCACTTCTTCTCCATGAAAAATCATTTGTGTTTCTTTGGAAACCTTGAAGCCTTTTTATTTTTGCCTTTGCGAGATTTTTGTGCTACACAATTTTTCTCATGGGTTTTGCAAATAATACCCCAGACTGGAAAAATGTCTCGCCCGTGGACTCGCTCCATGCCCAATCAGCCAGAAGAGGTTTACGGGACACAGACCAGCAACAATTTCACTCAGGGTCAGTCCAGCCAACAAGACAGCGAAGCAGCACTGTCTCAAGTATGCCGTCTCTTCGAGCAAAGCCAGCAACAGCACCAAGAGATGATGAACCATGTCATCAACATGGGAAACCACCGTGAACCCTATCAACCCCATTCCAAGTTATCTGAATTACAGAAGACTCGCCCCTCAACTTTTGCTCACACCGACAGACCGCTGGAAGCCGATGATTGGCTTCGTGAGATTGAAAGGAAACTGATTATTGCTCAGTGCTCAGATCATGAGAAGGTGCTTTATGCACCACACTACCTTACTGGAGCAGCCGCAGCATGGTGGGAAAACCTCCTACACATGCATCCCAGGGAACACAACATCACCTGGGAGGAATTCAAGGAAGGCTTCCGTGGGGCACACACCCCCAGGAGCATCCTAAAGATCAAGAAGAGAGAGTTTGACAACCTGAAGCAAAGAGGCATGTCCGTCACAGAATACAATGGTCAGTTCACCCAGCTGTCTCGTTACGCCTACGACGAGCACATGACAGAAAGCAAGAAGATGGAAAAATTCCTGGACGGCCTGGCACCAGCACTGAGATGCCAACTGATTGTACACACCTTTCCGGATTTTAAGACGCTGGTGGACAAGGCCATCACCTTGGAGAATGAACGCCGTAGTCTGGAAGATATCCGCAAGCGAAAGAGGGACAAGACGACTCTTGCCCGCAGCAACCGAGGCAAGACTGAGGTCCCAAGGACAGACACAAGGAGATCCACGACTACTGAGCCAAGACCCGTCGGAAAATTTCATGCCAGAGACAAGGAGTTCACATACCGTCCAGGGGTCACCTGCTATGCTTGTGGTCAACAAGGGCATTATGCTAAACAGTGCCCGAAGCCAAGAGACTCGGCACCCAAGCCGAACAATGGTGGAAACAATCCAGCCCCCAAGCGCAACAACTTCAATCCCAGCAACAACCACAGGAAGGGTCACCTGAACCATGTGACCAGGGAAGAAGCGCAGAATGCCCCAGACATCGTGCTCGGTACGTTCCCTGTCAACACAGTACCTGCCACGGTTTTGTTTGATTCTGGAGCTTCCCATTCGTTCGTTTCGAAGAGTTTTGTTTCGCAACATGGTTTTCCGATACTTCCCTTGGAAAAATCTATGATCATCAAGTCCCCCGGAAATAAGCAAATCGCTCAGGGTTACTGCCAAGGAGTGGTCATTGAGTTCGAAGGACTACAATTCCACGCGAATCTCATCGTGTTGGAAAGTAAAGGACTGGATGTCATTTTAGGGATGGACTGGTTGACCACCAACAAAGGATTCATCGACTGTTTCAATCGGACAGTGATTCTCACTCACCATCACGGCAAGACTATAAGAGTTTCCGCCCAAGAAAGGCCACGATCACAGCAACCAAAACTGAACAAAATGGACATTGCAGAACTGAGAAAAGTTCCAGTGGTATGCGAGTTTCCGGATGTGTTTCCTGAAGAACTACCAGGCATGCCACCAGACCGAGAGATCGAATTCAACATTGAACTAGCACCTGGCACCGCTCCCATCTATAAGAAGCCTTATAGAATGGCACCCTCAGAATTGGTGGAGTTGAAGAAGCAGATAAGAGAATTATTGGACAAAGGATTTATTCGAGCCAGCTCCTCACCATGGGGTTCGCCTGTGTTGTTCGCTAAGAAGAAAGATGGGACACTGAGGCTGTGCATAGACTATCGAGCCCTCAATATGGTCACCATCAAAAACAAATATCCGATGCCACGGATCAATGATTTGTTTGACCAGCTCGCACAAGCCAAGGTATTTTCAAAGATTGATTTGAGATCGGGATACCATCAACTGAAGGTACGGACAGAAGACATTCCCAAGACAGCCTTCACTTCCAGATATGGGTTATACGAGTTCACAGTGATGCCTTTTGGACTAACGAACGCCCCCGCATATTTCGTCCACCTCATGAACAAGGTATTCATGAAATTCATGGACAAATTTGTGGTGGTATTCATTGACGATATTCTGGTTTACTCAAGGACACCAGAAGAGCATGCTGAGCACCTCAGGATTGTTTTGGGAGAATTGAGGAAACATCAGTTGTACGCCAAATTTAGCAAGTGCGAATTTTGGCTAAGACAAGTTGGTTTCTTGGGCCATATACTGAACCAAGAAGGCGTGGCCGTAGACCCAGAGAAAGTCAAGGCCATACTGAACTGGAAGCCACCCGCCAATGTCACAGATGTACGGAGTTTCCTAGGGATGGCCGGATATTACAGGAGATTTATTGAAGGATTCTCCACTGTGGCGAAGCCTATAACACAGTTACTCAAGAAGGACAAAAAATTTGTATGGACAGAAGCATGCGAGCAGAGCTTCCAAGAACTCAAGAAGAAGCTGACAACCGCACCGGTCTTAACTGTACCAGACATACACAAGAGCTTTGAAGTGTATTGTGACGCGTCCCGAAAAGGTCTCGGATGTGTGCTAATGCAGGATGGCAAAGTTGTCGCATATGCCTCCAGGCAGCTGCGAAAACATGAGGAAAATTACCCAACACATGACCTGGAGCTAGCAGCAGTTATACATGCACTCAAGGAGTGGAGGCACTTTCTGTTGGGAGATCGCTGTGAAATATATATGGACCATAAGAGCCTCAAATATATTTTCACACAGCCAGAGCTGAATTTACGCCAACGACGCTGGTTGGAACTAGTCAAGGACTATGACGTCGGTATTCACTACCACCCAGGGAAAGCAAATGTAGTGGCCGATGCCCTTAGTCGAAACCCCAGCCCGGACAGTGACGGTCAGCACAATTTGAGGCCTGAGTTTCAGTGAGAGTTCGCTAGGCTCAACATGATGTTAGTCTCTGAGGGCACCGTATCGAACCTGGAGATACAACCCACCCTGGTGGAACAAATTAAGAAGGCTCAACAAGGACATCCCAGCATCGAAGGCATAAAGAAGAAAATGAATCTTAGTAAGACTTCAGAGTTCGTCACAGACAGTGAAGGGACATTATGGTACCGAGACAGACTTTGCGTACCTAACATTGAGGAACTCAAGCAACAGATCTTGACGGAAAGCCACACCGCCCCATACTCGATCCATCCTGGAGGAACCAAAATGTACAAGGACATCCAGGAAAGATTTTGGTGGCACGGTATGAAAAGAGATATAGCCACATTCATCGCTTGTTGCGATTCATGTCAGCGCATCAAGGCCGAGCACCAAAAGCCAGCAGGACTACTCCAGCCTAACAGGATACCAGAGTGGAAATGGGATGAAATAGGAATGGACTTATTGTCGGATTACCCTGATCACAACGCGGAAATGACGCCATATGGGTCATCACAGACCGACTAACCAAGGTTGCTCATTTCATTCCCGTGAAGACTACCTACTCCACACAAAGACTAGCAAAACTTTATCTCTCCCGTATAGTTTGCTTGCACGGAGTCCCAAAGACTATAATATCAGACCGAGGCACCCAATTCGTCTCCAAATTTTTGGATCACCTACAACAAGCTCTGGGCACGCAGCTAGCTTTCAGTACATCATACCACCCTCAGACTGACGGACAGACAGAACGTGTGAACCAGATCCTAGAGGATATGCTAAGGGCCTGTGTGCTCACCTATGGATCCAGTTGGGAAGAAAGTTTGCCGTATGCCGAATTTGCTTACAACAACAGTTACCAAGCCAGCTTGCAAATGGCACCCTTTGAAGCATTGTACGGATGGAGGTGTCGTACCCCACTGAATTGGTCAGAAACAGGTGACAGCCGTATCTTCGGCCCAGATATGCTTAAAGAGGCCGAGGAGAAAGTTAAACAAATCAGGGACAGACTCAGGACGGCGCAGAGCCAACAAAAGAGCTACTATGATCAGAAGCATCGTGAGGTCAGCTTTGAACCCGGTGATTCCGTATACCTCCGAGTATCTCCTATGAGGGGTCTGCAACGGTTCAAAATTAAGGGGAAGCTAGCCCCAAGATTTATTGGGCCATTTTGTGTAAAGGCACGAAGAGGCACGGTAGCCTACCAGCTAGACCTACCCAAGGAGCTGTCAGACGTCCATGACGTGTTCCACGTCTCATAGTTAAGAAAGTGTGTGAGCAACCCAGAAAAGCATGTACCTCGTGAGGACATTGATATGCAACCAGATCTCACCTACAGAGAAAGGCCAGTAAAGATCTTAGAAGAGTCTGAACGGAGGACCCGTCAGAAAACGAGAAAGTTTTTCAGGGTTCAGTGGAGCAACCACACTGAGGATGAAGCTACATGGGAAAGGGAGGATTTCCTTCGAGCAGAGTATCCATATCTATTTGAGGATCAGCAGAAATCTCGAGGACGAGATTTTTCCTAAGGGGGTAGGTGTTGTGACACCCAAGTTTTTATTTGGATTTTTCAAAAGATTTTATCTGACTTGAGGGGAGTGATTTAACTTTTTCTTCAAGAGAACTCTCCCTCTCATATACTTTTCTTTATGGCAAAAGTTTTATTTGGATTCACCCAAGATCCGCCTTTGGTCTTGGAAGTTCTTGCTTTTCATTTGGACTCAAGACAAAATGTTTTTCATTTGGGAAAATAACTTTTGAAAATCTTTTTGAATTTTGCACTATGGCTTTTGGAAAGTCCTTTGCCACTTTCAACAATTCCTTCTTGCCATGGCCTTAGTGCAAATGCTCTCTCCTAACCCTTCCCTCACCTTTGGATCATGTTTTACACCAAATCCAGCAAGTTGAACCTCCCCATGTATCTATTTCCATTCAAATTCTATTCAAATAAATTTCTGCCTTCTTTTCTAGCACTTGCAGATTTGCAAAGGAACTCCACTTTCTGTCTTGATTTTTGGCCCCAAACCTTTTTCCCCTCCTAGTCCTTTGAACCCTCAACCTAGAACCATGAAGATCCACTGGTCTTCAGTTCAAAATTTTCAAACTACACTTGCTGCAAGTTTGGACCAGATTTGTCAAATTTGGTGAAATTCATTCCAAACCTTCTCCAAAAATTCCAAGTAAAATCAGGCAGCCTCTGGGTGCATTGAGTGGTCATCTCACCAAGTTACAGCTCCAGAAAAATTTATCTCATAGCCAAAACCTTCTGTCGAACACCTGCAGTGCACTATCTTTGTCAAAGTTCAGAAAGTTCAGAAATTCAGTCAGTGGCTGCTGTCGTTTTCTTCAGAGGAGGACGTCGATCTCGCCAGTGCCACCGCGTCGCCTTGCTCCTCGTCCCCGCCCCCTTGTTCCTGCACCGCACGAACGCCTGGCGCCTTGCGGGCGTCGGCGACGAGCAGCAGAAGGTGCACCGCCCCGTGACCGACGCCGGCGGCGGCTTTGCGGACGCCAGCGGGAGACACGGCGCTGACGACACCACCCAGCGCCGCCCAAACCACCGGAGCTCGCCGCGTGGCCTTCCACTCCCCCGAACGCGTTGCCGCTCTCGTCGTGAACCGCAGGGCGCGGAGCGCGCTCTCTGCCGCCGTTGAGCCCGTGCGGTCACCTCACCGTGGACCAACGACATTACGCCAAGACCGTCTCCGTTTAGCGGTAAAACGGCTCCAGTAACCTCCACTGATGCTGCCTGGCCGCTCAAACCACCTGCCCATCCACTGCTCCGCCGTAATCGCTCGCCGGAGATTCTCCGTTCACGGCCACCCCGTCGATCTGCCTATAAATAGAGGCCCCGAGCTTCAACTCGAGCACCCACCAGCCCTGCACTCCCCCTAGAGCACGCCTAGCCACTGGAAGAGCCCCGAGGAGGTCTCCTTCCTCGACTCCGGCCGCCGCGACCCGCCACGGGATCCAGCCCGATTCGCCCCTGTGTGTGCTCCTCCGCCTCCATTCTCTTTCCAGTAGCTTCACCTTGCATCACTCGTTCTGACCCGCGCCTCAATTCGTAGTTTGCAGCCCTCCACCGGAGTTCTCCATCCTCACCCGAGCCGCCGTCCGCCGGAGATAGTGTCGCCGTCGACGTGGTGCTCCCCGTTGGACGAGTCCACCACCCACCGACGCGGAAGAAGACGTTGAAGCTCTTGGTACCCTCCGTTTCTCCTAACTCGCCGTGGTTCGACGCCGGCGTCCACCGCAGTCTTCGGGCGCCGGCGAGCTTTTCAAACCTGACATGTGGACCCCGCGTGTCAGCCTCTGTTCTTTTATTCGCGAACCGTTTTCTATTGGCGCCTTCGGGCAAAATACGTCTTCTCCTTTGCGCTTGCGCATTCCCAGCCGAAGCGTTTTCTGTTTTCTCAGTTAAAACCCTGGAACTTTTCTGTTTCATTATAGATAAGTCCCTGGACAGAAACCTTTATAACTTTTTAATAAAAAGGAATTTTTGAGTGATTCTTTTTCTGACAATCTTCAAATTTTGTCTAGTTTTTTATGGGATTTATTTGAAAAATGTTTGGAAAAGTTTCTGTGTATGTGTTGGTTTTCACGTTAGTACCCGTTTCGTGATTGCCGTAGGTTCCGGGAGAGGTGAAGGGGCCGCGAACTTCGCCGAGCTAGACTCTGACTTCTCCGAACCAGGCAAGCATGTTTTGGACATTTGATATGACAGGTGTTTTGCAGTTCGCGTGAAAGTTGTGCGTGGCATATGAGTGTCGGTAAAAACCTCGTTGCTTGTAAGGCAACGACCCGGTTGTTCCAAAGTTGCGATGACCTCTGATGAGAGGTGGCCTAATCATGTGGTGACATGAAGGGGCAGTAAGGTGGTACTGTTGTAGAATACTAGCCTTGCGTCATCCGACTTTCTTCGACGTTAACGTGGTTGGAGCTACGTTATCGTTCTTTTCCCGCATGTTCCAAAGTTGCGATGACCTCTGATGAGAGGTGGCCAAATCATGTGGTGACATGAAGGGAAGCAAGGTGGTACTGTTGTAGCATACCAGCCTTGTGTATCCGACTTTTCCGACGTTAACATGGTTGGAGCCGTGTTACCGTTCTTTCCCCTTCCGTGCTACCACATGTCTCATTGCCAGGATGCGGTTTCGTAAGTTGGTAACCTCTTTCCGTGTACACACCAAACAGAGAGGCCGGGATGATGGTACCTTGGCCCAGGATTAAAGCCAGTCATCCGGTCAGGGGGCATGGGTGTTTCCGGCTGGGACCAAGAGGGGGGGCACCCCCTTAGAGCGCGCGTATAGAAATTTGATCCCATGCTACGCGAGGTTGTAGCCTCCCCGTCTCAAGGTTTTTCTTGAATGTTGCCGAGGGTGATCCCTGGCTTCGGATGGTTGAATTGGGTGTGTAGTGGTTAGACGTGTTTCTTCCAAAACACCGTAGACGGAACTAGTCCCCGTGACTACTGAAATCCGTTGGCTGTGGTTAAGTACAAACTCTGCAGAGTCAATTCTTTCCAAATCATCGTATCCATGATCAAGTAGTGTAAACATTATATCCATATCTATCCGTGTGAAAAACTTGTCCCCGATGAACAAGCTCAAGTGGTAAATTCAGTTTTATTGATATTCCTGTGGATGGATTAACTTTATATTTGTCTCATGCTCGTGATAAATTATATTCCCGACTATTGTATTATCGAGCTACAATATAAGCCCTTTATGAGACGTCGCGCAGACATCCGACTGTGGCGTGTACTCGTTTCTCACTTTAAATATAAGCCCTTTATGTGGTGTCGCCCCGACGCCCGACTGTGGCATTATCATTCCGCATTTTCCGCTCGAGGAGTCTTTCAGACACTCGTTTGGCACCTGTATTATTATTCCGCATTTTTCGCTCGAGGAGTCTTTCAGACACTCGTTTGGCACCTGTATTATTATTCCGCATTTTCCGCTCGAGGAGTCTTTCAGACACTCGTTTGGCACCTGTATTACTATTCTGCAGTTTCCGCTCGAGGCGTCATTCAAACCCTCGCTTGGCACCCAGTATTTATTATCTCTATGTCTAATCGCACCGGTTAACTTGTTCATATGCTTCATGTTTACATTTGTTATACCTTATGTCCGAACTGTCTTGCGAGTACTTTCATAGTACTCACCTGGCTTGTTGATTTGGCCAGATGTTGACGAAGGCGATCTCTTGGATGAAGAGTTTGATAGCGCGCCCGACGCCTAGAGGAGTCCCAGTCAGTCCTGTGCGATCCCGGATATTGGTCACTTGTATTGTATACGCTTCCGCCACCCGCAATAAATCTTCTCGAGCCTCACTCCGACGCTCGATGAGTCGTAGTCTTCTGGAATCATATCACTCGCTTCGCGGTGATATTTCCACCACCATCATTATCGTGAGTTAGTAGTTGCCACCCTATCCGCCGTTTTGTTTTAGCGGCGTGCATGTAATAAATTGTTGGGCAGTCTCTGCTCAACCTTGTATTATATTTAGTACTCCTGGTATTTTTCTTCTGTGACCAAGATATTGTCTATCAGTGAGAAGGAATTCTTCCTCGCTGGTCCGTAAAAGGGATTGGTCTCTCAATAATTATTTTATTGAAAAACCGGTCGTGACATCTTGGAAGTCATGTTGTTGGACAACGATGAACCTATGAGATATGGAGAAGCGATGGTGGGCCCATATTCCGACAAATGGTTAGAAGCCATGAAATCCGAGATAAATGGATCTTTAAGAAGAAGACAGACATGGACGGTAATGTTACCGTCTATGAAGCTCGACTTGTGGAAAAGAGTATTTTCACAAGTTCAAGGAGTTGACTACAATGAGATTTTCTCATCCGTAGCGATGCTTAAGTCCGTCGGAATCATGTTAGCATTAGCTGCATTTATGAAATCTGGCAGATGGATGTCAAAAACAAGTTTCCTTACCAGTTTTCGTAAGGAAAGGTTGTATGTGATACAATCAGAAAGGTTTTGTCGATCCTAAGGATGCTAAAAGGTATGCTAGCTCCAGCGATCCTTCCATGGACTAGAGCAAGCATCTCGGAGTCAGAATATAAGCTTTGATGGAGCGATCAAAGTTTTTGGGTTTATACAAAGTTTGTTAGAAACTTGTATTTACAATAAAGTGAGTGGGAGCGCTACAACATTTCTGATAAGTATATGTGAATGACATATTGTTGATCCGAAATGATGTAAAATTTCTGGAACGAATGTTGTACGTGGTTATAGGTCCATGAATGACATATTGTTCGATGACGCTAGGGTTATAGGGAAAGTATGTACATGGTTACCGAATGTTGTTCGGAGTCCCGGATGAGATCCCGGACGTCACGAGGAGTTCCGGAATGGTCCGGAGGTAAAGATTTATATATGGGAAGTCCTGTTTTGGTCACCGGAAAAGTTTCGGGTGATATCGGTAATGTACCGGGACCACCGGGATGGTCCCGGGGGTCCACCAAGTGGGGCCACCAGCCCCAGAAGGCTGCGTGGGCCAAGTGTGGGAGGGGACCAGCCCCAGGTGGGCTGGTGCGCCCCCCACCAAGGCCCAAGGCGCATGGGAGAGTGGGAGGGGGCAAACCCTAGGTCCAGATGGGCCTTAAGGCCCACCCTAGTGGCGCCCCCTCTCCTCCCCTTGGCCGCCCCCCTAGATGGGATCTAGGGCTGGCCGCCACCCCTAGGGGTGGGAACCCTAGAGGGGGCGCAGCCCCCTCCCCCCTATATATAGTTGAGGTTTGGGGCTGCCCATAAACACGAGAACGTCTCTCTTTCGGCGCAGCCTTACCCCTCTCTCTCCTCCTCCTCTCCCGCGGTGCTTGGCGAAGCCCTGCGGGATTGCCACGCTCCTCCATCACCACCATGCCGTCGTGCTGCTGCTGGATGGAGTCTTCCCCAACCTCTCCCTCTCTCCTTGCTGGATCAAGGCGTGGGAGACATCACCGGGTTGCATGTGTGTTGAACGCGGAGGCACCGTTCTTCGGTGCTTAGATCGGAATCAACCGCGATCTGAATCGCTACGAGTGCGACTCCTTCATCCGCGTTCTTGCAACGCTTCCGCATCGCGATCTACAAGGGTATGTAGATGCACTCCCCTTCCCTTCGTTGCTAGAATACTCCATAGATTGATCTTGGTGATGCGTAGAAAATTTTGAATTTCTGCTACGTTCCCCAACAATAGCAATGCAAGATACCATATGCACGATATGAGCAACATAACCCTGCCAAGTTAGAGCATACACCTCGGGGGGAAATAGGACTGGTCATCTGTCTCTGAATCCTCCTCTGAGGAGCTATCCGTAACCAGCAAGACATGCGCTTCGTCAGATAGCATTGTCTGCTCTGAAGACCTTGTTTCCACTTTAGATTTTTCCATGACCGTGCCGAATGGCTGATGCACAGGAAGAGTAATTGAATGTACTGAATTTTTGACAAATTTAACACATAATAAAAAAATGATGGCATGATATAATTCACATATAAGATGACTGGCTAACCAGGGTGGCATTGCAAAATTCACATATATGATGCCTGGCTAAACAAGATGGCATTGCATGATTCACATATACGATAAAGAAACTAAACAGATGGCATTGACGCAAAGCATGTCTAAACTAAGCAGATGACATATTTGATGTATACAGTAAGCAATGCAAGGCACCATATGCATGATATTACCAACATCAGCATGCCAAGTTAGAGCGAAGACCTCAGGGGGTAAATAGGAGTGGTCTTCTCCTTCTGAATCCCCCTCAGAACAGTTATCTTCCTCTTGATTACGACCCGAAATGGGTGGAGGGGGGCTGCCTTTGTGCCCACCATGGAGCGACGTCTACATGAAATTTTATTGCCACGCAAGGATCGTCTCTTTTGCTCTACATGTTCAGTTCCATTGTGTACAATAACTGACATGCATAGGAATAAAACATAGTGAGATTATGTAAGGAGTGCATGCACAAATCCAGAGTGATGGTAGCAAACTTTGGATAGACCCAAAACCAATGATAGCAGGCAGATAATAGCTTTAGTTAAAAAATACAGATAATGGCTCCTTTAATGTTTGTTTGCACCCAACATGAAACTCATAGTAGACACCCGAGATTAACCAGATAGTAGATAGATAGTACTGATTGCTGCCCCAATATGTACCCCACAACCATTAAAAAACTCAAGTTTCAGCATTAGTTTGGACCTGACTCGGAGTCCAATAGGTGAACACGACGATAAAGTAGCATGTCATCATATTAAGCGATGCATAACGTAAGCAGACACGGACGAGTGCGACCTCTCTTGCGGACCCGTGTAGTCCTCAAGGTCATCTGCTCAGTTGATGATGGTAATGCAGTTGTCGTGGCTGCCGGTGGCGGGGAAGAAGATTTGAGGCGGCGAAAGACAGTCTGGAGAGCGGATCCCGGCTATGGTGAACCCTTCCGTCGTTGGAGCAGCTGAGCTGGGGTGGAACACAGTGCAACAGGAGCAGGACAAACCACACAAGGTTTTCTTTGACACATATCTGTAACAGAAGTAATTGTGCAAGGGCTTGTTTGAATTTGAGGATTCTAACAATGCATGGATAGGAAATAGACAGGAATAGGATAGGAATTCACGTGCAAAACAGAGAATTTAAAAACACAGGATTTCGGCCAATCTGGGTGTTTGATTCACAAGAATTGGAAGATCACAGGATGCAAAGAAGCATGGTGAGATTAAGTCAAACCACAAGAAAATGCACGGTTATAATGCTACTCCCTCCGTCCAAAAAAACTTGTCCCTCAAATGAATGTATCTAGCAACAAGTTAGTGCTAGATACATCCATTTGAGAGACAAGCTTGGGACAACCTTTTTCGGACGGAGGGAGTATTATGCTACTATCTCTTAGTCTTTTGCTTCATGAATAGGAATTTTAAAAGGAGGACTGATACGTCTCCAACGTATCTATAATTTTTGATTGTTCCATGCTATTATATTATCCATCTTGGATGTTTATGGGCTTTATCTTACACTTTTATATTATTTTTGGGACTAACCTATTGACCAAGAGCCTAGTGCCAGTTCCTGTTTTTCCCCTTGTTTCAGTGTTTCGAAGTAAAGGAATATCAAACGGAGTCGAAACGGAATGAAACCTTCTGGAGAAGTTATTTTTGGAAAGAAAGCAACCCGGGAGACTTGGAGTCCACGTCAAGAAAGAAACGAGGAAGGCACGAGGCAGGGGGGCGCGCCCACCCCCCCGGGCATGCCCTCCACCCTCGTGGGCCCCTCGTGGCTCCCCTGACGTATTTCTTCCGCCTATATATATCCATATACCCTAAAAACTTCGGGAAACAGAATAGATCGGGAGTTCCGCCGCTGCAAGCCTCTCTAGCCACCAAAAACCAAGCGGGACCCTGTTCCGGCACCCTGCCGGAGGGGGGAACCCTCACCGGTGGCCATCTTCATCATCCCGGCGCTCTCCATGACGAGGAGGGAGTAGTTCACCCTCGGGGCTGAGGGTATGTACCAGTAGCTATGTGTTTGATCTCTCTCTCTCTCTCTCTCTCTCTCTCGTGTTCTTGATTTGGCACGATCTTGATGTATCGCGAGCTTTGCTATTATAGTTGGATCTTATGTTGCTTCTCCCCCTCTACTCTCTTGTAATGGATTGAGTTTTCCTTTTGAAGTAATCTTATCGGATTGAGTCTTTTAATGATTTGAGAACACTTGATGTATGTCCTGCCGTGCGTATCTGTGGTGACAATGGGATATCACGTGATTCACTTGATGTATGTTTTGGTGATCAACTTGCGGGTTCCGCCCATGAACCTATGCATAGGGGTTGGCACACGTTTTCGTCTTGACTCTCCGGTAGAAACTTTGGGGCACTCTTTGAGGTTCTATGTGTTGGTTGAATAGATGAATCTGAGATTGTGTGATGCATATCGTATAATCATACCCACAGATACTTGAGGTGACATTGGAGTATCTAGGTGACATTAGGGTTTTGGTTGATTTGTGTCTTAAGGTGTTATTCTAGTACGAACTCTAGGGCTGTTTGTGACACTTATAGGAATAGCCCAACGGATTGATTGGAAAGAATAACTTTGAGGTGGTTTCGTACCCTACCATAATCTCTTCATTTGTTCTCCGCTATTAGTGGCTTTAGAGTGGCTCTTTGTTGCATGTTGAGGGATAGTATATGATCCAATTATGTTATTATTGTTGAGAGAACTTGCACTAGTGAAAGTATGAACCCTAGGCCTTGTTTCCTAGCATTGCAATACCGTTTACGCTCACTTTTACCACTTGTTACCTTGCTGTTTTTATATTTTCAGATTACAAAAACCCATATCTACTATCCATATTGCACTTGTATCACCATCTCTTCGCCGAACTAGTGCACCTATACAATTTACCATTGTATTGGGTGTGTTGGGGACACAAGAGACTCTTTGTTATTTGGTTGCAGGGTTGTTTGAGAGAGACCATCTTCATCCTACGCCTCCCACGGATTGATAAACCTTAGGTCATCCACTTGAGGGAAACTTGTTACTGTCCTACAAACCTCTGCACTTGGAGGCCCAACAACGTCTACAAGAAGAAGGTTGCATAGTAGACATCAAGCTCTTTTCTGGCGCCGTTGCCGGGGAGGCTAGGTAAGCGGCACTCACACCCCGTCAACTAAGCTCTTTTCTGGCGCCGTTGCCGGGGAGGTGAGTGCTTGAAGGTATATCTTTAGATCTTGCAATCGAATCTTTTAGTTTCTTGTTTTATCACTAGTTTAGTTTATAAAAGAAAACTACAAAAAAAATGGAATTGAGTTTGCCTCATACGCTTCATCTTTTTAATATCTTTCGTGAGTATGATGGAAAAGAAAATTGTGCCAAAGTGTTAGAAGAAGAAAAGAAAAAGGAAGAGAGGTAAAAAGATATCTCCCAAATAAAGTTGCTCCTATTATTGTTGTGCCTCATGAAAATGAATCAAAAATAATTGTGGAAGATGATGCACTTGATGATGATCTCGTTATGCCTATTGCTTATTGTGATGATTATGATTGGGAAGATAATGATACTTCTTATGATCTTGAAAATCTTTTTGGAACTTGCTTGGAAGAATATGATAATTGCTATACTATTGGTGCTATCCATACTATTAATGATGAGAGTGATTATGCTTATGATATGAAAAGGCCCAAGCTTGGGGATGCTATGTTTAATGAAGATGATATTTTTAGTCTCCCAAGTTTTGATATGCAAATTTATAATGATGATAACGTGCCTCCTACCTATGATGATTATATTGATTAAAGTGGGTTTGGAAGAGTGTCAACTTTAGGAAGTAATGATCCCACTATTTTGGAGGATGTTGAATCTTATTATGATAATTGTGAAAGTGGATTTGGAGAGGTCATGACTTTATTTAGTAATGATTCCACTATATTGGAAGAGGTTTCAATTGATTATGATGAGAACAAAGTTGCTACTTATGGTGATTATTGTGATGAAACTTATGCTATAAAAAGTAGTGATGATTATATTTATAAAACTTGTCATGATTATGATTACCCTTTTTCTGAACATTACTCTTTTAATGTGGAAACAATTTATAGTATTCAAGTCTCTTATGAAACTCCCACTATTTTTCATGAGAAGAAATATGCTTATGTGGAGAGTAATAAAATTTCTATGCAAGTAGATCATGAAAATAATGCTTTAGGTGCTGGTTATATTGTTAAATTCATTCATGATGCTACTGAAAATTATTATGAGGGAGGAATGTATGCTTGTAGGAATTGCAATAATATAAAGTTTCCTCTCTATGTGCTTAAAGTCTTGAAGTTATGCTTGTTTTGCTTTCCTATGCTAGCTGATTATTGTTCCCATAAATTGTTTGCTCACAACCTATGCATAGGAAGTGGGTTAGGCTTAAATGTGCTAGTCATATTCTTCATGATGCTCTCTTTATGTTTCAGTTCTTATCTTTTATGTGAGCATCATTGAAATCATCATGCCTAGCTAGGGGCATTAAACGATAGCGCTTGTTGGGAGGCAACCCAATTTTATTTTAGTTTCTTGCTTTTTGGTTCTGTTTAGGAATAAATAATCCATCTAGCTTATGTTTAGATGTGGTTTTATGTTTTAATTAGTGTTTGTGCCAAGTAGAACCTTTGGGAAGACTTGGGTGAAGTCTTTATGATCATGCTGTAAAAAAAACAGAAACCTTAGTGCTCACGAGATTAGCTTCAACTTTTTACTGGAGAGTGATATTTAGTTGATTCTTTTTGAAGATGATTACTAGACAAACTCCTCAGGTCCAAAAGTTTATTTTAGAATTTCTGGAGTTCCAGAAGTTTGCGTTAGTTACAGATTACTACAGACTGTTCTGTTTTTGACAGATTCTGTTTTTCGTGTGTTGTTTGCTTATTTTGATGAATATATGGCTAGTAAAATAGTTTACAAACCATAGAGAAGTTGGAATATAGTAGGTTTAACACAAATATAAATAAATAATGAGTTCATTACAGTACCTTGAAGTGGTGTTTTCTTTTCTTTCGTTAACGGAGCTTACGAGTTTTCTGTTGTGAAGTTTTCAAGTTTTGGGTAAAGATTCGATGGACTACGGAATAAGGAGTGGCAAGAGCCTAAGCTTGGGGATGCCCAAGTCACCCCAAGGTTATATTCAAGGACAACCAAGAGCTTAAGCTTGGGGATGCCCCGGATGGCATCCCCTCTTTCGTCTTCGTTCATCGGTAACTTTACTTGGAGCTATATTTTTATTCACCACATGATATGTGTTTTGCTTGGAGCGTCATGTCATTTTATTTTGTTTTGCTTGCTGTTTGAATAAAATACTAAGATCTGAAATTATTAAAATGGGAGAGTCTTCAGATAGTTGTATAATTATCCGACTACTCATTGATCTTCACTTATATCTTCCAGAGTAGTTTGTTGTTTGCTCTAGTGCTTCACTTATAACTTTTAGAGCACAATGGTGGTTTTATTTTGAAGAAATAGATGAACTCTCATGCTTCACTTATATTATTTTTAGAGTCTTAAACATCATGGTAATTTGCTTAATCCTAATATTCTAGGTATTCAAGACTAGTAAAAACTTTCTTATGAGTGCGTTGAATACTAAGAGAAGTTTGATGCTTGATGATTGTTTTGAGACATGGAGGTAGTGATATTAAAGTCGTGCTAGTTGAGTAGTTGTGAATTTGAGAAATACTTGTGTTGAAGTTTGCAAGTCCCATAGCATGCACGTATGGTAAACGTTATGTAACAAATTTGAAACATGAGGTGTTCCACCACCGGCCAAACAGCTGGCCCCCGCCGCCCGCGGCCGGTGGTGCGCCGCCCCGCCTGGCCCGAAACCACTCCTCACCGCCGGTCCGCCGCCGCCCCGGCCATCCCTTTAGGCCCCCCGTGCTGATCTTTTTCTCAGGCGATCCCCACGCCACCGCCTCACCACCGCCGGCGACCACCGCCCCCACCCTGAACCCTAAGGCAGATAGTGGGGTACCTCTCCGGCGAGCCCCCCTCCCTGCTGCGGCTGGTTCTTCCTTAACTTCAGCGAGCCCCCTCCCCCCTGGAAATAGACTGACCCAAAATTCGATTCAGTCGACTGAACTATAGCTAAATCGGAGCAGCATCGCAAGCAAGAGCAGCAGTGCGAGCAAGAGCAAGAGCAATAGCAAGAGCAGACCAAGCAGGGGACCGAGAGCAATAGCAGAGCAGCAGCGTGAGCGAGAGCTAAAGTAGCAGCAGCTCTTACTGATGTGGACGTCGCCGCCGAGGGAGCGACGCCGTGGAGGAAGTGGCCGGCGATGCCGCCGTGGATAGAGCCGCGCCGTGTCGGCTCGGGACCGAGCGCCGGTAGCACCGTGAGATCGAATCAAGAAGAAAATGCAGCGATTAGTGTACAACCTCTTTGGTGGCGCCGATTAGGCCTCAGCTTCATCCAAGGAAACGATGATGATGATGCTCTTCCGGTGGTGTAGATGAAGATGGCAGTGTGGGAATGGAGGTGGCGCGAAAGATGAGGGGAACGTCGGGTCAGCTCCTTGGAGGTGGAGGACGGGGTGGCTGAACCGGCGGGACGATGAGATCGACGACGGATCCTCATCCGGTATGGTGGATGAGGGATGTCGAGGTGTTGCTGTGGATGACATCGTCGGGGAAGAGGCTCCGGCTAGGTGGCGGACGAAGGAGGGTGTGGGGCTTCGCGGGTTTTCGCGGCCTCGGTGTACGGATGGGTGGGCGGATGGGATGGGAGTGGGGAACCATGGCTTAGGGACGCGCTTGTCTGAAATGTGGGGTAAGTTATGAAAGTACCCCCACCGATTTGAGCTAGGCGGTTCTTTCGGTTCAGGGGTATCACAGGCATTTCGCGTGTCGGGATTTCGCAGGAGGTGGGATTTTTCGCGCGCGTTGTAATTTTGGGATAGCAAGGCGCGGGTTGAGATGGAGGGAGTTTTCGGAGCACAACGAGACAAAGGCGCGGGATAATAAGGCGCGGGAGTTTCAGAGATGCTAGCTTAAAATTTCTGCATAACAAGACGCGACATGAAATTTCAGGAGAACAAGCTTAACGTGTACCCAAAAAAGACAATTCGCTAGAGAGAGCCATGTCCCATTTTACTATATTACTAGAAATGCATTCAAATACAACAAAAAAAATAAAAAAACGGGACAACAAACATAACGTGTAGTACCAAAACAATTTGCACTTCCCTCAACAATAAAAAAACAATGTGTGTTGTCTAGCATATGGACTAAATTTGAGAACATTTTCCCTGTTTGAATGGGATTGTACTCGGGTTAGTTATACAACCATCTAAATATTATCTTCACAACACATGACATGAATATAGGAGAAGTAAATTCCTATATAAATAAGAACTACATGTACATACGATCTCAAATTCAAATATATGTATCCATTTTATGTTGAATTCAAATCATAGTACATGTATGCTCTAGCTAGATGTTCGGAATCTAAACCATGTATGGTATACTACGTACAATGTGTTTAACAAGAACAACACACATACAAACACCATTTAGACTAGTAAGGTACACGTGCATTGCACGCATGTGATTTGGCAACCAAATTATGAATAAATACCACATTATAGCATGTAAGCTTTGAGTCATATATGCATGATGTAGATGTTTGTTTAATTCTTATAGTTCATTTCATTCAAAATCATCTAGTTTTTATAAGAAAGCTAATCTATTTTAAGATTCATGGAATTGTGCATTGTAAGGCATAAAGTAAAAACAAGTAATGGCAAATCATGTAAAAAACATTTGGGCAATTCTGATACGGAAGATTCTAGAACAAAGAAGAAGTGCTTGTGTTTTGAGTTTTGCGCATTATGCTTAAGTTCAACCATGGAGTCTTCTAGATTGTACATGTGGCAAAATCTGGTGGAATCTAGATGATATCCAACGGCCAGTAGTGCTCAAATTTGCCATCTCTGCACCATCGGATTGGCCTCATCCAACGACCATCTTTCAAAGTTAAAGTTATCCGCACACTATATAAAAAATATAAAATATAATATATATAGGGGTATAGATATAGATATGTGATGCGAAAGCCACCCATTATCTCCAATTAGAATAGTGTGTCCATGCACGGATGCAATGTGGCCAAATGATGTCTGCCATCGATATCTCAAATTCAAATCAGTCTGACCTTGTTCAATGTGTATACAGTACAACATCCTCGTTTCCAACCCACACCGCGCATATCTCAATTATATTCATGCATGCATGGGTTTCAAACATCATGATCTCTTATTCAAATATTTGAATTCAACTTTACATTGATTATGACCTCACCTAGTCTTTTACACCCACACAGTCGTCTTCTCTTTTATAATTGTACCACTAACTCTCTCCCGTGCATGCATGCACACACAGTACCAGTCGGCATTATCCATCGCACACATGCAATCTTTTTCTTCAGGTCGGTCTCCCATGCATGCACACACACACACACCTCCCCCTCTCCATCATATCGGGCATTCTTTATCTCTCACGTGCATGCGCAATGATCGACGTTCCTCTATATGTGTGTATATATAGCTAGGTCTTTCACAGTTTCCCACACAAACCGATCAATCTATATATCTAATGACGTCTCACCCTCTTTCCCATGTCCACATCGATCAATCTATACCTCTCTATATAGGATTACATAGCTAATACACACACATTAGTTATATATCCAACGTCCCCCTCTCATCATCCATGCCTTCCGCTTCATCTCTCAGACGCGCGCACAGTGGCGAAGACAGGGGGCAGCAAGCTCCCCCCTAACATCACTATATATCGAGGCTAATATGAATGTGATCATTAGACAATTGCTGGTAAAATGGTTTAAGTTGATGAATTGGCCCTCCTCGTAAAGGATTAGCAATGCTTGGCCCCCTAGCTCATTTATTTTTCATGGCTCCGCCACTGCGCGCAACAGCGCACGTTCTTGCCCCCTCTCTTTAAATATCGACCTCGCACTTGTGCACTCCTTCATAGTCTCCCTCCACTTGGCCCCTCGCACCATCTACTAGCCCCCCACTGGATTTCGCCACATGTAGAATATAGCAGACTCCATGGTTGAACATAAGCATAATGCACAAACCTCGAAACACAAGTGCTTCTCCTTTGTTCTAGAATCTTCCGTATCATAACCGCCCAAACTTTTTTTCTAGTTGAATTGCCCTTATTTGTTTTTACTTTATGCTTTACAACGCACAATTCCATGAATCATAAAATAGATTAAGGGCTTCTTTGATTCAAAGGATTCTCAAAGGAATTTTGGGGGATTCTAATCCTTAGGAATTTTTCCTATCTTGGTTGTTTGATTCGTAGGATTGTAAACCATAGGAATTTTTCCATAGGATTCATTTGCACTAGATTTCATAGGAAACATCCCATCCACTCAAACCTCTTTGAAAGAATCCTGCGTTTTTTCTATGCACAATCAAACACTCGTACAATCCTGTAGGATTCAAGACGACATTCCACGCTAATCCCATGTTTTTCCTATTCCCGCGTTTTGGAAATCCTACGAATCAAAGAGGCCCTAGCTTTTTTATAAAAACTAATTTATTTTGAATGAGATGAACTATAAGAATTAAACGAAAGTCTACATCAGGCATATATGACTCAGAGCTTACATGCTATAGTGTGGTATTTATTCATAATTTGGTTGCCAAATCTGATGCGTGCAATGCACGTGTACCTTACTAGTACTTCGATTATGTGCAAAACACGTAAATTAGAATTCGAATGGCACACTACACAGTGTCTCTCTTATAGTTCATGAAGCCACGTGGCACATGTGGAGGCGTTGTCACGACCTCCTTGTGTGGATTGATCACAGTGACGTGGTGCTTGTTCCAGAAGAATGTACTCGTCCTCTCTGAGCCACACTGGCGGTACATGCATGAAGCGAAGATGTGCACGCACGCCACGCACGCACTCATTCCCTCACACACACACGCGGGTACACGGGAGGACACATTTTTGTACGAAGATCCACCCCATGTGATAATTTGACGCGTGTAAAGTCCTTCACTTCATTGATGGTCAATTAATACAGCGCATGCAAATTGAGTGGACGTGAGGGCGAAAGAAAGACATTACTACTCCACTGCGCGCATGCGAGTAGTTAAGTCATGGGTTGCTAGTACTTCCATTGGTCTCCTTCGTATTTTATGCCAATTTTTGACCATATTTGTAAGTAACATAATATTTATGCATGTCATAAAAAGTGGCACAAAAAAAGGGGGCCAATAAACCAGGACGCAGGCAGCATGATCAATTTTTGCCAGGGCTACTGTTGGTGGCCTTTGTATTTAAATATCGACGGAGTGGAGTAGTACTATCTTTATCTTAGCCTCGTAAGGCTCTCCCAGCGCCTAGGCCGCCTCCCTGCCTTGCCCACCAAATCCCGCCATGGAGGATCCCGCCATGAATAATCCCTTAGATCCCAGGATCCCGCAGGCTGCCCTCTTGCTGTGGCCTGCAGCACTGCCGCCTTTGAGCGAAATGAAGGAAATATGCCCTAGAGGCAATAATAAAGTTGTTATTTATATTTCCTTACTTCATGATAAATGTTTATCATTCATGCTAGGATTGTATTAACCAGAAACTTAGTACATGTGTGAATACATACACAAACAGAGTGTCACTAGTATGCCTCTACTTGACTAGCTCGTTAATCAAAGATGGTTAAGTTTCCTAGCCATGGACAAGAGTTGTCATTTGATGAACGTGATCACATCATTAGAGAATGATGTGATTGACTTGACCCATCCGTTAGCTTAGCACTATGATCATTTAGTTTATTGCTAAGGCTTTCTTCATAACTTATACATGTACCTATGACTATGAGATTATGCAACTCCCGAATACCGGAGGAACACTTAGTGTGCTATCAAATGTCACAACGTAACTGGGTGATTATAAAGATGCTCTACAGGTGTCTCCGATGGTATTTGTTGAGTTGGCATAGATCGAGATTATGATTTGTCACTCCGATTGTCAAAGAGGTATCTCTGGGACCTCTCGGTAATGCACATCACTATAAGCCTTGCAAGCAATGTGACTAATGAGTTAGTTACGAGATGATGCATTACGGAATGAGTAAAGAGACTTGCCGGTAACGAGATTGAACTAGGTATGATGATACCGACGATCGAATCTCGGGCAAGCAACATACGATGACAAAGGGAACAACGTATGTTGTTATGCGGTTTGACCAATAAAGATCTTCGTAGAATATGTAGGAACCAATATGAGCATCCAGGTTCCGCTATTGGTTATTGACCGGAAGTGAGTCTCGGTCATGTCTACATAGTTCTCGAACCCGTAGGGTCCGCAATCTTAACGTTCGATGATGATCGGTATTATGAGTTTATGTGTTTTGATGTACCGAAGGTAGTTCGGAGTCCCAGATGTGATCACGGACATGACGAGGAGCCTCGAAATGGTCGAGACATAACGATTGATATATTGGAAGGCTATGTTTGGACACCGGAATGGTTTCAGATGAGTTCGGGCAATTACCGGAGTACCAGGGGGGGTTACCGGAACCCCCCCGGGGAGTTAATGGGCCTTAATGGGCCATAGTGGGAGAGAGGAGGAGGCGTCCAAGTGGGAGGCGCCCCCCAAGCCCAATCCGAATTGGGGAGGGGGCCGTCCCCCCTTTCCTTCTCTCCTTCTCCCTCTTCCTTCTTCTCCTACTCCAACTAGGGAAGTGGGGGAAACCTACTCCTATTCGGAGTAGGAATCCCCCTTGGGGCGCGCCATAGAGAGGGCCGGCCCTCCCCTCCTCCACTCCTTTATATACGGGGGAGGGGGCACCCCATAAACACACAAGTTGATAGTTGTCTTAGCCGTGTGCGGTGCCCCCTCCACAGATTTCCACCACGGTCATATCGTTGTAGTGCTTAGGCGAAGCCCTGCATCGGTAACTTCATCATCACTGTCATCACGCCGTCGTGCTGACGAAACTCTCCCTCGGTCTCAGCTGGATCAAGAGTACGAGGGACGTCACCGAGCTGAACGTGTGCAGATCGCGGAGGTGCCGTGCGTTCGGTACTTGATCGGTTGGATCGCGAAGACGTTCGACTACATCAACCGCGTTACTTAACGCTTCCGTTTTCGGTCTACGAGGGTACATGGACACACTCTCCCCGCTCGTTGCTATGCATCTCCTAGATAGATCTTGCGTGATCGTAGGAATTTTTTTGAAATACCGCGTTCCCCAACAGTGGCATCCGAGCCAGGTCTGTGCGTAGATGTTATATGCACGAGTAGAACACAAAGAGTTGTGGGCGATAATAGTCATACTGCTTACCATCATGTCATACTTTGATTCGGTGGTATTATTGGATGAAGCGGCTCAGACCGACATTACGCGTACGCTTACGCGAGACTGGTTCTACCGATGTGCTTCGCACACAGGTGGCTAGTGGGTGTCTGTTTCTCCAACTTTAGTTGAATCAAGTGTGACTACGCCCGGTCCTTGTTGAAGGTTAAAACAGCTTGACGAAAAATCATTGTGGTTTTGATGCGTAGGTAAGAACGGTTCTTGCTAAGCCCGTAGCAGCCACGTAAAACTTGCAACAACAAAGTAGAGGACGTCTAGCTTGTTTTTGCAGGGCATGTTGTGATGTGATATGGTCAAGACGTGATTATTGTTGTATGAGATGATCATGTTTTGTAACACAGTTATCGGCAACTGGCAGGAGCCATATGGTTGTCACTTTATTGTATGAAATGCAATCGCCATGTAATTGCTTTACTTTATCACTAAGCAGTAACGATAGTCGTAGAAGCAATAGTTGGCGAGACGACAACGATGCTTCGATGGAGATCAAGGTGTCAAGCCGGTGACGATGGTGATCATGATGGTGCTTTAGAGATGGAGATCAAAGGCACAAGATGATGATGGCCATATCATATGACTTATATTGATTGCATGTGATGTTTATCATTTATGATCTTATTTTTCTTAGTACGGCGGTAGCATTATAAGATCATCTCTCACTAAATTTCAAGGTACAAGTGTTCTCCCTGAGTATGCACCGTTGCTACAGTTCGTCATGCCGAGACACCACGTGATGATCGGGTGTGATAAGCTCTACGTTCACATACAACGGGTGCAAGCCAGTTTTGCACACGCACAATACTCGGGTTAAACTTGACGAGCCTAGCATATGCAGATATGGCCTCGGAACACTGAGACCGAAAGGTCGAGCGTGAATCATATAGTAGATATGATCAACATAGTGATGTTCACCATTGAAAACTACTCCATCTCAGGTGATGATCGGACATGGTTTAGTTGATATGGATCACGTGATCACTTAGATGATTAGAGGGATGTCTATATAAGTGGGAGTTCTTAAGTAATAGGATTAATTGAACTTTAATTTGTCATGAACTTAGTACCTGATAGTATTTTGCATGTCTATGTTGTTGTAGATAAATGGGTCGTGCTGTTGTTCCGTTGAATTTTAATGCGTTCCTAGAGAAAGCTAAGTTGAAAGATGATGGTAGCAATTACACAGACTAGGTCTGTAACTTGAGGATTATCCTCATTGCTACACAGAAGAATTATGTCCCGGAAGCACTGCTAGGTGCCAAACCCGCTACAGGAGCAACGCCAGATGTTATGAACGTATGGCAGAGCAAAGTTGATGACTACTCGATAGTTCAGTGTGCCATGCTTTATGGCTTAGAACCGGGACTTCAACAGCGTTTTGAATGTCATGGAGCATATAAGATGTTCCAGGAGTTGAAGTTAATATTTCAAGCAAATGCCCGGATTGGGAGATATGAAGTCTCCAATAAGTTCTATAGCTGCAAAATGGAGGAGAATAGTTCTGTCAGTGAGCATATACTCAGAATGTCTGGGTACCACAATCACTTGACTCAGTTAGGAGTTAATCTTCCAGTTGATAGTGTCATTGACAGAGTTCTTCAATCACTGCCACCAAGCTACAAGAGCTTCGTGATGAACTATAATATGCAAGGGATGGATAAGACGATTCCCGAGCTCTTCGCAATGCTAAAAGTTGCGGAGGTAGAAATCAAGAAGGAGCATCAAGTATTGATGGTCAATAATACCACTAGTTTCAAGAAGAAGGGCAAAGGGAAGAAGGGGAACTTCAACAAGAACAACAAGCAAGTTGCTGCTCAAGTGAAGAAGCCCAAGTCTGGACCTAAGCCTGAGACTGAGTGCTTCTACTACAAAGGGACTGGTCACTGGAAGCGGAACTGCCCCAAGTATTTGGCGGAGAAGGATGGCAAAGTGAAAGGTATATTTGATACACATGTTATTGATGTGTACCTTACTAATGCTCGCAGTAGCGCCTGGGTATTTGATACTGGTTCTGTTGCTAATATTTGCAACTCGAAACAGGGGCTACGGATTAAGCGAAGATTGGCTAAGGACGAGGTGACGATGCGCGTGGGAAATGGTTCCAAAGTCGATGTGATCGCTATCGGCACGCTACCTCTACATCTACCTTCGGGATTAGTTTTAGACCTGAATAATTGTTATTTGGTGCCAGCGTTAAGCATGAACATTATATCTGGATCTTGTTTGATGCGAGACGGTTATTCATTTAAATTAGAGAATAATGGTTGTTCTATTTATATGAATAATATCTTTTATGGTCATGCACCCTTGAAGAATGGTCTATTTATATTGAATCTCGATAGTAGTGATACACATGTTCATAGTATTGAAGCCAAAAGATATAAGTTTAATAATGATAGTGCAACTTATTTGTGGCACTGCCGTTTAGGTCATATTGGTGTAAAGCGCATGAATAAACTCCATGCTGATGGGATTTTGGAATCACTTGATTATGAATCACTTGATTATGAATCACTTGATGCTTGCGAACCATGCCTCATGGGCAAGATGACTAAGACTCCGTTCTCCGGAACAATGGAGCGAGCAACAGACTTGTTGGAAATAATACATACTGATGTGTGCGGTCGAATGAGTGTTGATGCTCGCGGCGGGTATCGTTATTTTCTAACCTTCACAAATGATTTGAGAAGATATGGGTATATCTACTTGATGAAACATAAGTCTGAAACATTTGAAAAGTTCAAAGAATTTCAGAGTGAAGTGGAAAATCATCGTAACAAGAAAATAAAGTATCTATGATCTGATCATGGAGGAGAATATTTGAGTTACGAGTTTGGTCTTCATTTGAAACAATGGGGAATAGTTTCACAACTCACGCCACCCGGAACACCACAGCGTAATGGTGTGTCCGAACGCCGTAATCATACTTTATTAGATATGGTGCGATCTATGATGTCTCTTACTGATTTACCGCTATCGTTTTGGGGTTATGCTTTAGAGACGGCTGCATTCACGTTAAATAGGGCACCATCTAAATCCGTTGAGACAACACCATATGCACTGTGGTTTGGCAAGAAACCCAAGTTGTCGTTTCTTAAAGTTTGGGGCTGCGATGCTTATGTGAAAAAGCTTCAACCTGATAAGCTCGAACCCAAATCGGAGAAATGTGTCTTCATAGGATACCCAAAGGAGACTGTTGGGTACACCTTCTATCACAGATCTGAAGGCAAGATATTCGTTGCTAAGAATGGATCCTTTCTAGAGAAGGAGTTTCTCTCGAAAGAAGTGAGTGGGAGGAAAGTAGAACTTGATGAGGTAACTGTACCTGCTCCCTTATTGGAAAGTAGTTCATCACAGAAATCAGTTCCAGTTATTCCTACACCATTAAGTGAGGAAGCTAATGATGATGATCATGAAACTTCTGATCAAGTTACTACCAAACCTCGTAGGTCAACCAGAGTAAGATCCGCAGCAGAGTGGTACGGTAATCCTGTTCTAGAGGTCATGTTACTTGACCATGACGAACCTACGAACTATGAGGAAGCGATGATGAGCCCAGATTCCACGAAATGGCTTGAGGCCATGAAATCTGAGATGGGATCCATGTATGAGAACAAAGTGTGGACTTTGGTTGACTTGCCCGATGATCAGCAAGCCATAGAGAATAAATGGATCTTGAAGAAGAAGACTGACGCTGACGGTAATATTACTGTCTACAAAGCTTGACTTGTTGCGAAAGGTTTTCGACAAGTTCAAGGAGTTGACTACGATGAGACCTTCTCACCCGTAGCAATGCTTAAGTCCGTCCGAATCACGTTAGCAATTGCCGCATTTTATGATTATGAAATTTGGCAAATGGATGTCAAAACTACATTCCTTAATGGATATCTTAAAGAAGAGTTGTATATGATGCAACCGGAAGGTTTTGTCGATCCAAAAGGTGCTAACAAAGTGTGCAAGCTCCAGCGATCCATTTATGGACTGGTGCAAGCCTCTCGGAGTTGGAATATACACTTTGATAGTGTGATCAAAGCATATGGTTTTATACAGACTTTTGGAGAAGCCTGTATTTACAAGAAAGTGAGTGGGAGCTCTGTAGCATTTCTGATATTATATGTGGATGACATATTGTTGATCGGAAATGATACTGAATTTCTGAATAGCATAAAAGGATACTTGAATAAGATTTTTTCAATGAAAGACCTCGGTGAAGCTGCTTATATATTAGCCATCAAGATCTATGGAGATAGATCAAGGTGCTTAATTGGACTTTCACAAAGCACATACCTTGATTAAGTTTTGAAGAAGTTCAAAATGGATCAAGCAAAGAAAGGGTTCTTTCCTGTGTTACATGGTGTGAAGTTGAGTCAGACTCAATGCCCGACCACTGCATAAGATAGAGAGAAAATTAAAGTCATTCCCTTTGCTTCAGCCATAGGTTCTATCATGTATGCAATGCTGTGTACCAGACCTGATGTGTGCCTTGCTATTAGTTTAGCAGGGAGGTACCAAAGTAATCCAGGAGTGGGTCACTGGACAGCGGTCAAGAACATCCTGAAATACCTGAAAAGGACTAAGGATATGTTTCTCATTTATGGAGGTGAAAAAGAGCTCGTCGTAAACGGTTACGTCGATGCAAGCTTTGACACTGATCTGGATGACTCTAAGGATCTACGTGTGAAGCGGAGTACATAGCTGGTTCAGAAGCAGCAAATGAAGGAGTCTGGATGAAGGAGTTCATATACGATCTAGGTGTCATACCTAGCGCATCGGGTCCAATGAAAATATTTCATGACAATACTAGTGCAATTGCCTTGGCAAAGGAATCCAGATTTCACAAGAGAACCAAGCACATCAAGAGACGCTTCAATTCCATCCGCGATCAAGTCAAGGAGGGAGACATAGAGATTTGCAAAATACACAAGGATCTGAATGTTGCAGACCCGTTGACTAAGCCTCTCTCACGAGCAAAACATGATCAGCACCAAGACTCCATGGGTGTTAGAATCATTACAATGTAATCTTGATTATTGACTCTAGTGCAAGTGGGAGACTGAAGGCCCTAGAGGCAATAATAAAGTTGTTATTTATATTTCCTTACTTCATGATAAATGTTTATCATTCATGCTAGGATTGTATTAACCGGAAACTTAGTACATGTGTGAATACATAGACAAACAGAGTGTCACTAGTATGCCTCTACTTGACTAGCTCGTTAATCAAAGATGGTTAAGTTTCCTAGCCATGGACAAGAGTTGTCATTTGATGAACAGGATCACATCATTAGAGAATGATGTGATTGACTTGACCCATCCGTTAGCTTAGCACTATGATCGTTTAGTTTATTGCTAATGCTTTCTTCATAACTTATACATGTTCCTATGACTATGAGATTATGTAACTCCCGAATACCGGAGGAACACTTAGTGTGCTATCAAATATCACAACGTAACTGGGTGATTATAAAGATGCTCTACAGGTGTCTCCGATGGTGTTTGTTGAGTTGGCATAGATCGAGATTATGATTTGTCACTCTAATTGTCGAAGAAGTATCTCTGGGCCCTCTCGGTAATGCACATCACTATAAGCCTTGCAAGCAATGTGACTAATGACTTAGTTACGGGATGATGCATTACGGAACGAGTAAAGAGACTTGCCGGTAACGAGATTGAACTAGGTATGATGATACGGACGATCGAATCTCGGGCAACCAACATACCGATGACAAAGGGAACAACGTATGTTGTTATGCGGTTTGACCGATAAAGATCTTCTTAGAATATGTAGGAACCAATATGAGCATCCATGTTCCGCTATTGGTTATTGTCCGGAAGTGAGGCTCGGTCATGTCTACATAGTTCTCGAACCCGTAGGGTCCGCACGCTTAACGTTCGATGACGATCGGTATTATGAGTTTATGTGTTTTGATGTACCGAAGGTAGTTCGGAGTCCTGGATGTGATCACGGACATGACGAGGAGTCTCGAAATGGTCGAGACATAAATATTGATATATTGGAAGGCTATGTTTGGACACCGGAATGGTTTCAGATGAGTTCGGGCAATTACCGGAGTACCGGGGGGTTACCGGAACCCCCCGGGGAGTAAATGGGCCTTAATGGGCCATGGTGGGAGAGAGGAGGAGGTGGACAAGTGTGAGGCGCGCCCCCAAGCCCAATCCGAATTGGGGAGGGGGCCGGCCCCCCTTTCCTTCTCTCCTTCTCCCTCTTCCTTCTTCTCCTACTCCAACTAGGGAAGGGGGGGAAGCTACTCCTACTAGGAGTAGGAATCCCCATTGGGGCGCTCCATAGAGAGGGCTGACCCTCCCCTCCTCCACTCCTTTATATACGAGGGAGGGGGGCACCCCATAGACACACAAGTTGATAGTTGTCTTAGCCGTATGCGGTGCCCCCCTCCACAGATTTCCACCTCATTCATATCGTTGTAGTGCTTAGGCGAAGCCCTGCATCGGTAACTTCATCATCACCATCATCACGCCGTCGTGCTGATGAAACTCTCCCTCGGCCTCAACTGGATCAAGAGTAAGAGGGACGTCACCGAGCTGAACGTGTGCAGATCGCGGAGGTGCCGTGCGTTCGGTACTTGATCGGTTGGATCGCGAAGACGTTCGACTACATCAACCGCGTTACTTAACACTTCCGTTTTTCTACGAGGGTATGTGGAAACACTCTCCCCGCTCGTTTCTATGCATCTCCTAGATAGATCTTGCATGATCGTAGGAATTTTTTTGAAATACTGCATTCCCCAACACGAAACCCACATGTGTTTTAGAGGGGATCCATTGCTCTTGAATCACAAATCAGTGGTGCCGGAGGACATGCCAGGGCTGCATTTCAGGTGGTGGGTAGCAAGGGCAAATCAGATCGAGGAAGCGTCGCATCAATTGGAGAGAAGTTCCAAGGAGCTACGCCTGGCGCAACACAAGGCGGAGGCGCAAGTCGATCTCAGGGGAGAGATGCTGAGGGATGTCAGCATCTGGCAGCGTCGCGTTGATTTCGAGCTAGGGCTAATGGCAGAGATCATATTCACGGAGTCGACTGTGGAGGAAAGAACGCGCATGCCTGCGCATTGGCATGAGCAGCCGGTGCAATTGTTCAAATGGGGGGTAGGAGAAGCCAAATCCCGGGACCAGTTGCGGCGGCGCCGCTGGGCATCCATCGTAGGCGAGGTGAGCTGCCCTCCTTCCCCGCCAGCGATGCAGTGACCTAGTCAGTTGCTGCTGCAGTGAACCTGCAACGCCATGTCGGTTTGCAACCTTGTCAATCACTCCATCTATATGTATTGTATTCCTGTGAAAATACTTGGTCATTTGGAAAAAGATGGTAATTGATTTATCACTAGTTTTAGAATGCTTGGTCGTGACAATCAACCGAAGCCACAACCAGAAGTCTCCATCGCGTAATACTTTACGGTCGGTCGCACCAACAGACTGTCGGTCGGACCCGCGTCTCACCGAAGGGACACGCATCGGCTTGGTCTGACATGTACGACCAGTTACATCACTGACTTGTGCGACCGCATTTGAGCAGTGTAGTACTCCCTCTATCTCAATTTACAAGTCTTGCACGTGTACCTAGGTCGTTAATTTGACCAACTTAATAAGAGGCATACACTACGAAAAATATATCATTACAAACTTCAAATATTCTTTTTTTATTGATATATTTTTATGTTAAACAATTTCTTTTATATAAGTTACATTGATGACCTAGATACATGTGCAAGCCTTGTAAACTGAGATGGAGGGAGTACTTGAAATTTATGTTCCACTAAACTCATCGGGAGCTGTTTCGGGCCTCGAAACCAAAACCATCAATTAATCTTTACCTTGTTCCCATCACATTCCAACAATTAAGTGCAAGCCTGCTCACACCTACTAGTACGTACCAAACCTGAACGTGTTCCCACTATGCAGGTTTTAGTACTAGTGCTAGTACTTAGGTTATAAAAAGGGGAACTACCTAACCAAAAATTACTCTACCTTCCTCCTCATAAGTCCTGCTTCTTCATCCGTCCTTGCCATGGCCGGTGTGTAGAGCTCTAGGTCGAGAACTACTCGTAACAAGGGAGTGGCAACCAAGGCTGCGGAAAAAAGAGAGGGCTCGCCGCCATGCAGATACCTCGAAAGATCTCTCATGGGCAGGCAATGGCTCCCAGGAGCGCCCTTGCCGTGGAGGCGAACATGCCGAGCTGGCGGCACTGCAGTCGTTATCCCTCGACGGCATGCCCGATCAGCTCAATAAGCACCTCAATAAGCAGAAGGAGTTCATCCACGGCTTGGTGGAGCTGCTGAAGGAGAGCCTCGACGACATGCCCGCTGAGCTCAATGAGCAGGGGGAGTTGACCGCCGGCTTGGTGATGCTGCTGAACAAGAGCATTGCCTCGGAGAAGAAGGCGACCGGCGAAATCCTGCAACTTCAAGAGGACAAGGCGAAGCTCTGCCACGAGCTCGACCTGCTGAAGGAGGAGAACGCCGGCTGGAAGAAGCTGCATGAGAATAGTAGTTCCTCGATGAAGATGCTGCAGGCCCTCGTCATGGAACAGAAGGAGGAGTTGGCGAAGCTCCGCATCGAGCACCCGGCTGCTGTCAAGGTACGCAATGCGGCCGTGGAACAGATGATGAAGGCTCGCGTCGAGAAATCCCGCATCATGGACAAAATGAAGAAGATGGGGGAGGAGACGCACAAGGAGATGGAGGTCGTGGAGGCGATGAAGAAGCAGTTACGACTCTGCTGCCAGCAACCCTTCATGTAGTAGAGAGCAGCGCCCCAGACTTGTGTGTGCGTCTTCCTTCTTTTTTTGGGGTGATAATCTTCCTTCTTCTTTTGCTCTTGTGTTTCTTCTTTTGCTCCTGTGTTTCTTCTTTTGCTTTGGGTGTTTCGCCGCACGTGTCACGTTCTCTGTGAGGCATGAATAGAACAATGCTAACAATGAGATGACTAGAAAATTAGATCATTTTTATCGCCATATGGCACCGGTCTGCCGTGTTTCGTGCTCCTCCGTCGTACTACTCCAGTGGAAAACTTGAGTATACCGCATGGTTCTTTGCTCCTCCTCAGGTCGTCGGCACATTTATATGAGCAGTCAAATCACAAGGCCCCGCCTTCCAGCAGTAATGAGCCGTCAAATCACAAAGGCCCTCGCCTCTCTTGAAACCGACCAAGCTAGACTGCCCCGCCCTCTAGCCTTTTAAAAAATGTATACTTTTGTACAGTAATAGTATCGATGGATTGCGCCATGGAGCAAAACTAACAAGATGAAATTAAAGAAAAAAGGTGGTGCATATAGAGAGCGCTCGTCGCCAAATTATGCATATAGTACTATTAAAAAAGCTAGTACGTGCTTAAATGGGGTGCTAAATTATATTAAAGAAATTAGCATACCTATTTAATTCTTGGGCTCTTATTATTTATGCCACTAGTTGTGTATCACTACTCAGTTTTTCCATTAGAAGTTACAACTACTCAAAAATTCCATCGATCCGTGAGATGCCTGCTCAAAAATGCAATTAGATATCTCAAAAATGCCATCGTTAAGTTAGATATTTTCTCAAAAATGCCATTAGACATTTTTATTTTCACGTCAAACCCGTTGACCATGTTATATGACAAAAATAAGCCGATTCTCACAATGATAAGTGTGGCCCCGCTTGTCAGGACTAACCAAGTGAATTATTTTATAGGAAAATAAGAACGCTGTTGGGATCAAGTAGGCCCCACACTTTATTTTACTGTAGTGAGATAGAGGGAGAGCTGGCATGTTGGTCCATCGGTATTTATGTCGTTATAACATGGCCAAAGAGATTTGAGTCACAATAATGGTGTCCAGCACAACACACCCCTCAAATAAAACTAAGCACCCTGAAATTGTTTGACAACTAAACTGATGGCTATATGATGTTGGCCATATATATTGTACGTATATAATGTGAAGAAACGAGTGGTAGTACTATACCAACTAAAAGATGAACTGTAAGAAATACTAGTATGTACATACTGAAGAGTTAAAGTAACGAGAAGGAACATAACAGAGTTCTGCTGGGGGCTCAGCACAACACACCCCTCAAATAAAATTAAGCACACCTGAAATTAAACTTAGCATCTAATCCAGTAGACACTGCATTAGAACCACCATGAGCAACGACACTGCCACCTTACTCGGACTCCTCGTCCACGTGCTCGACTTCGTCCTTGTCCCTCTTCCTCTTAGGCGATACTTCTTTGCTTGAACCGCACACTTGGCTCTTGCTCTTCATCCAACCCTTGTAGACATTGAAACAAAGGTAGCCATCCATTGCAGCGTAGTGGATGTGGTCTATATCTAGTACATTCCACTCTCATGCATGATGAAACTTGAACGGAGGTTTCTTCAATGTACCGTACGAAGGATGAACCATGGCTCCTGCCAGGGTCAGCATTGAAGGCTGATCACGGGAGGGCACCAGCCCTTTCTTGTGGAGGTCGAAGGGGTTGCCTACAACGAGGCCTATCCGATCCAAGACATCCCTGTCGTTCCTAAATTCTACAGTAACGAATTTGACTCAGCCGCCCTTGAGGAAATTCTTAAGTTCCTCGCACTCAACGTCGGCATGGCATATTTGGTAGACCAAGCATAAGTCATGCATGCAAACCTGGATCACGGCGGGCTTCTTCTTCTCTGCCTCCTTTAGATTCTTCTCGCTTTCCAGGATTGTGGTGTACTCAACATCTAGCCCAAGGACCCACTCATCCTTTGAGTTTTCGAACATGCGTCTGAAGCAAGCAAGGGATCCTTTCACTGTCGTGGAAGAACGGGTGTCGATGACGTCGAACTCATCGCCGGTGATGGTTCTAATCTTGTACTCAGCGCTGATCATGGAGATTTGGGACGCCATTGATTTGGGAGGAGGGTTAGGATTAGTGGAACTGCCGTAATGTGAAAGGACGGGACGACTAGGAGCGAACTGCCGTAATGTTAAAGGACGTCCGGGGACGAGTAGGAGCGAACTACCAGCGGTTTTTGTAAAAATGCTGAGTGGGGCGTGCGAACAGCAGGGAAGTGGCTTGCCTGGTGGATAAATGGATTCATGCACAGTACTATGGGGGCCCAATTAGATGTCATGTCTACTCGATGCCCAATTAAATGTCTTTCGATGTAATGTCAAGCGTCGGGAAAATTACAGGTGATACGAAGCTTTCCATTCTCCCATGATACGGGCTTCCGAGAGCCCTTGGATCTGAGATCGAACGGTTGCATGGCATGATTCTAGACCTATGGGTGAATATCCTATCCTGGAGGGTTATTCTGCAAATTTTCAGCAACTTAGCATGCGACCGTTCGATCTCAGATCCAAGGGCTGCCAGCAGCCCGTATCATGGTCGCGCCTACCACGACCGTCGCCTCGCTCGCGCAGTCGCACCCTTGGAGATTTAACACGGTGTGTTAGGCTATCTGATGTTGGCATGTCATACGTAGTCATCACTTAGTCACTCATACAACAAGGTTAGCTATAAGGTTGGCTATAAGAGTATTTTTTTACTTCTCTCTATCTCTTTCTTCGTAGTATTTATTGCATTTGCCAAGGAGTGACCTTTTCCAATGAAATGGTAGTCTCAAGTCATTAAAAGCATGCACACCCACATCTCTTATTGGTTGATATGTCAAGAAACAAGAAACGATGTACTCCCTCCTTTCCGGTTTATAGGGCTTATCTCAACTTTTTTGTTTTTCCAATTTATAGGGCTCATCTCCATCTCATTTTTAGTTTTTGAGACGCATTAAATCTTTGGATGTAAGAATTAAAAAGGAACACACCAATGCATGTAATGTTTCTACTTATCTAGTGGCCAAGCATGCACGCACTGCAATTAATCCAATTTAATGCATGAGTTTAATTGGGGTAGTTTTGTAAAGTATGAGATACATTCCTCCACTCACAAAATGCCTTTATTGATGAGATTTCAAATTTGAGCCTTATAAACCGGAAAAGAGGGAGTAGAAGTTAATGCACCACGCCTAAGTGTTTTGGGATTATTTGCTTTTCATAAGATGACTTGTACACCTAGACGGAGGGAGTAATTAACATGCCACATCAGACTTTATGCCTATGTGGCAGGCTTAGCACCTGAACGAGCAAGTACAATAGTGGGCTATAAGCCCGCTTACATGGCATTTTTGCATATGTGGAGGAAAGAGGCAAGGAAAAAGTGGAGGAGTGGGCTCTCGTGCAAGAGCCAGCCTCTACATGGTGGAGCATTGGGAGAGGCACCTGTATACCATGGAGGTGGTCAGGAATCAGGAGACTCACGCCGGTCGTAGCGCCGCAGTTAAAATGATAAAATGGCAAGTCAAATCACAGGGCCCCACCTGTCCAGCAGTAACTCGCTGTCAAATCACATAGCCCTACGTTTGCAGCAGCCTACTCCCTCATCTTCTCGCATCTCTGTCGAACCGACTAGGCGGAACTGCCCCGCCAACCGCACGGGAAAAGCCCTGCCCTCGACTTTTAAATAGTACAGTATACTAATATTGTATCCATGGATTGCGCCACGGAGCAAAGCCTCAAGAAAATGGCGGTACACATGTACGGAGTACACAACACGCCCATCACGTTTGCGTGGCACCCCGGACGGTCGGTCGGTCTGGCACGCCGCTCTCCGAATGGAATGCGTGTCATATTGCGTTTGCACACACATGTGGGACCGCAATGAGAACCGACCATAGGCACACTCCCTGGCCCCGCAAGTCGGGTGAGTTAATAGAAGAGAGAGACGAGCGATAGTACTAGAGAAGTGTTGTACAGACGTTGGTGCCTAGACGATCCCTACATGACACGGAAGATCGGTTCATCCATGCATGTGACCAGACTCCAGCAGACACGCCTGGATTGGCTATCGTCTACATATCGTGCAGGCTGTGTTGTACAGGGCTATAGTTCTGATGAGAAATCTAAAAAAAGGTTTCTTGTCATCTTGCAATATTAGGTGTCATGTGCTTTGGATCACTGCGAGGGTTAAACAGCGACAACTGAGTTCCTCCAAGGCGCCGGTCATATGAGGCACATGCACGAAGAGTACTCGGCTGCCATCTAGGTCAAGCCGGCTATGTTAATTACGACATCTATCGACGGACCCCTTTTCTACGGGTTTATCTTTAATTTGAGCTTTGATCCTCGTCTAGTTTGTCCGTCGGGATTCATGTTGTCTCCTTTGGGCAGTGAGGTTATGGTTTCTTGTCATGTGGCATTTTTCGTGTTATATGTTATAATCCGGTGCTTCAGATCAAAATGACGACAACTGCGCCTCTGGGCACGTGCATGAAGACTTCTTGACAGTCATTGACAAGGTCAAGCCGGCTCCGGTAGACAAAAGAAAACTAGTACTCCACTATATAGGCAGGAGCCTCCGCGCTTGCTTGCTCGTGTTGCTCTCTTCACACTATCTCGTCCTCTCCAGATCTAAACACGACAGCGGTGGCCACACACTCTCTCTCTGCTCACCTCTGGTCACAGATCCAGTCGGATCCTCTTTGTCGGGGAAGGTGAGAAGGTGCAACGTTCACGCGGTCGTCCTTGGCGACGGCTCTTACCCACTGCCGACGCGTCCCGATCAGCGTGCCTTGCCGTTCTCTTCCATGCACCGCTGGCTAGGGAGGGCCTCCGACCCCTTCTTCCTCGCTGCTGTAGTGTGGGCAGATCCGGCCTCCCGTCGCCCACCTAGCGACATCTTGGCGACCCTCAGGTATAACTTCCTTCGAAACCGGCCTTGCTCTACTTCCCGAGCTCCTGACATCGCTGCATTTGTATCTTTTACTATTTCCCAGGCCCCCTCGTAGATAGGATTGATCGGCTGTTCGAAAGCCACCTAAATTTTGACTGTTAAGAGGTAAAAGTAGTTCATGCACTCGAATCTAGTACTACTTGGTTCAAACAAGGAAGAAAGGGGGTGGGGGAAGATCTGTTACCTGAATCTAGGACTTGGTCGAAAGAGGAAATAATGGGGGCAAAAAGTAGCAGAGACTGGCTATCCAACTGGTCTCTTGGTCGAATAGGGAAATAAAGGGAAACGCAGTACAAACTCAATATAAACCCGATCTATTGGTTGAAAAAGGAAAGAAAGTGGGGACTGGGGGAAACAGGGTAAGTCTAGCACTAGATTTGCTAGCCTCACACAGTATAAGGTGGCTATACTGAACAAAAATGGGACCAACCCAGATATCATGTTATGATGTTTGTTGCCCCGAGCCACTCTTATGTAATGCCACTGGTAAAATGTAGCAGTCGCACTGTTAAATGTAAGGACACGTTAAACCAATGTTGTTTTCAATGTAATGCCTCCAGTAATATGAATCAATGGCACTTTTTTTCATGTCCTGCTAAATTTCCCGTTAAGATAAGTTGCTTCTTTTCATTAGAAATGCAACTGTCCTGGTCCGCCTACTCTTCCGTGCCCAAATACCGACTCTGTAGCAGCTATTAATGTAATGTTGCTGGTAAAATGAAGCAATGGCACCATTAAAGTAATTTTGTATTTAAAAGTTGTCATAGTTAATCCTAATGCCCACACTAATATCTAGCAATGCTGCTGCTTTAGAAATTGCTACTGTCCTTGTAGGATTGCCATTCAGATAAGGAACATCCTTCTTTTCATTTGATGTATGTTTCATCACTTGTTTGTCACCCTCCTTTCCACCTTTTTTGTGCAAACAGAGACACACATTTCACGCTTGATTAGTTGAACTACACAAATGATATCCAAATTATAGTTGAACATTCCAGGAGCTTCACAACCAACCTTGATGTTGCTCAATTTTATGCAACTAATGAAGAAGAAGCTCTGTGGGTTTTGTTTTCTGATGGAAATGGAACCGGGGCTGGAGCACTTTTCTTAAAAAAATGAAGAAGAAGCTACTAGCTCATGGGACATTGCTTCATTTTAGGTGAACTACACCAAAAGGTCCCATTAATTGAATCATCCATGTTGGTGACTGGTGTCATCCCTTCTACGATGGCGTTGACTGCAGATATGGTTCCCATCACGAGGTATATATGTGGATTTTTGGTCTAACCGTTTGCCAAAGATCCTGCATGTTGAGTCTGCTCTTGTGCTACTGTTTTGGCACTGCCATGATAAAGCAGTAATGTTATTATTTTGCACCTTAATCTAGTGGCACTATTAATTTGAGGCAATGTTTTGGCACCGCTAGTGCCACTGATTTTTTTATATATCAAAAGAGGGGGTTTCCCCCGATTTCATTAAAGAAACCCTACCATAGAGAACCATTATCCGACAACATCTCTGTGTGAACGGGCAGTTATGCAACTACTACTAGACCGGACTGAGTACTAGCAGGAGACAAGTTCGCCACATAAGCTAGGCTGGTAGGGGGACGCAGCACCAGCTCGACCAAGTTTGGATTACAACCCAAATGCTACCACAGAAACATTAGGGGGGAAGATAGAGCCAGCTTCAGCATCCCAGTCTAAGGACCCCCGGCCTCCATCCTTGCGATGCACGGTACACCCCGTTTGCCACCTGCTCGACCCTAGTGCCACTGATAAAATGAAGTAATAATACAGTTAAAATAGAGCGAGTGTCCTCTCTATCATTTCATTTCCAATGTAGATAAAGAAAGTGCTTCTCTTTGTTAGTATATGTTTCATCAACTAGTCACATTGTTAATGTTTAAGCGCTTTTGCAAACTGGGGTGCTTAATTTAGTTGATCTGCACAAAATAGAGATTGGAATGTCTCAAGGCCCCTCCTTGTACTACCGCTGTACATTGATGTTCATCACTGGCAGAAGGTGTATCGGGGAGACTTGGGTCGATTTCCAGTATGAGGCGTACCGTATGAGGCGTCGCAGGGCCCATCTCGCCCTCGCAGCATGGCATACTATGATACTATCGCAATATTTTCTTCTATTTATTAGTGTATGTTTCATCAACTAGTGCCACTATAATTTAATGATGCTTTTTCATTACCTATGCAAACAGGGTTATTCAGCTGCATTTTGGTGGAACTGTACAAATGTACGGATGGAACCGGCATATATGCAGAGTGCGAGGTGCCAAGTAAAAATTACCGACACCAACCCTGCTCCATCTAAGCATTGGCATCCACCACCACCAGTGGGATGTGTGGCGCTCACTGTGGACGGTTCTTTCTCGGCAGCAAATCCTCTAACCAAATACTAGTAGCTTAAACTTCAAAAAATAAATACTAGTAGCTTATATTGGCAGTTTTCTAGGGAGTACTCTTTTCTGAAAGAAGCACCAATCTATTTTTCTTTATTTGTACAGAGTGTCACAACTTTGACCCAAAGGTCCAGAGCTATTTTAGGGTGATTGGCGTAGTACTCGGAGACTGATTGTAAGCATGATTTTTATTAGCTGTCACACTGATTGTAAGCATGAGCAGATGGAAGATTAGGTTAGTGCGAAGCTTACCTTAAACCCTACCGACGCCGTTGAAACGAGGCGAGCGTCGAGGGAATCGTGGAGAACGGCGGGGAAGCGACGTCGCGCCATCCGGCCTCCTCTTGCGGTGGTAGAATGAATACTCATGTGGCTCCGGCTGGCTCTGCACCCTCACGAACGGCACACCGTACTCGATCGATTCATTATCCTCTGGGTGCTTGACCTTCGACCTATACGCCCACCACCTCCGCCTGACTTTCGCCTCGGGCGAATCTGTCTGCTCCATCGCCCAGAGGAGATACTCGATGAACTCGAAGGACTGCGGCGTGACTGCCGCCGAGGAGTACATCGCCGCCCTCATCGCCGTCGTCTCGCTCTTTCACATACATTGCCACATCGCCCTCACCGTCCTCGAAATCTCCCACTCATTGTCAAATCAAGTAAGGATCTCCTTCAACCTGACTAACTTTGCCTGGTCACCGCCGGCGATTTGCTCGATTCACTACTGCATCCTCTCCATAGATGTCCTTCTGAGTGGTCCGGTGCTAGCTTTGGAAGATGGGAGGAGAGACGGTGGTCTTGTAATAGAGAAGAGGGAGAGGCGAGACGGTGGTTTTGGAATGGAGATGATGAATAGGAGAGGGGGTGGTTTTGCAATGGAGAAGAGGGAGAGGCGAGACGGTGGTTTTGGAATGGAGACGATGGAGAGGAGAGGTTTCCCTGCCTTTCGGTCGCTGACAGGTGGGCCCCGCGCTTGGTGGGACCCATGTGTCAGTGTCTCAATGGCAGGATGGGCTACGTCAGGGGATCCTCATCCGAGGAGAGAGGAGGTGGGTTTGCAATGGATAAGAGGGAGAGGCGAGGTGGTGGTTTTGGAATGGAGATGATGCAGAGGAGAGGAGGTGGTTTTGCAATGGAGAAGAGGGAGAGGAGCGTGCGACAGCGATTTAGGATTGGACGAGAGGGCCGACGCGCTGTGACTGGATCAAAATCAAAATCAATTTACCCATCAATTAAGAAAGTGACCCCACATTAACTAGTCTCCCTTTTATTCTGGGTCATAATTGACCATGATTTTCACAAATAAAATATATGTTATACGTTGCAAAAATAATATAATTGGAAAGTACATTCTGATACGAACCAAACGATACAATTTTTGGTGACATACATTCACATTTTGCTTGTCAAATACAGTACGTGGTCAAACATTGACCCAAAACACGCAAAACAAAAAATTACTTCCAAGACCAGCGCCGCTCCTCTTCTCTTAAACCACCGCCGCTCCTCTCCTGTTCCAATCTAAATCCAGCGACGCTCCTCTCCTCTTCCATTTCAAAACCACCGCCCCTCCTCTCCTGTTCCAATCCAAACTAGCGTCGCTCCTCTCCCGTTCTAATCCAAAACCAGCGCTGCTCCTCTCCTCTTCCTTTCAAAAACCACCGCCGGTGAGTGAAGGTGCTGTGGAGAAGTAGATCGATGGAGGAGTACAACCGATATGTGAGGATCGCAGATGGCGACCCTGTGAAGCTAGCTAGGAAGTTGGAGATACAGTCTTGGTTTGACAACAAGGACCAACTAGCGGCAACAACGACATCCATGGCCAAATATCTGCAACAGAGCGAAAAGGCGGCGATACTCCCGAAGGGAGTCTTGCGGGAGTACATAGAGCTGCTCCTCTAGGCCATGGATCAAACAGATTCACCAAATCCGATCGTGAGGGAGCGATGGTGGGAGTATCGATCCCAGATGGAGCATCCGCCAGAGATTGAAGGATCGAGCATCTATAGGGTGCCGTTTGTGAGGGTGTCGTGCCAGAGCGAGCCGGTGGAGTCTTCGTCGACCGAACCCAACTGCAAGAGGAGAAAAGCAGTTGGCCCGAAGACGCTTCCCCACCATCCTCTCCCTCGCCGTTCACATCGTCTCACGGTGCGGCTGTCTACCGCCGAGGAATAGGAGGGGACTACCCCCCCAGCCCAATAGTCGGGCAGGTTGTGAACTGTCAGGAGGAGCTTAGGGTTGTGAGTAGTTGCAGGTTGTGAATTGTGTTTTGTGTTGTGTATTTTGAGAGTACTTTCAGATATGAATGCCTTTTGAATTTCAGATTTGCAGTATTGAGCATATGAAGTATTTTATGAATTCTAGAGATCTATTTTCAGCACTTAAAAAATGTAGTTTCATAGGAGTATAAAAGTGCAGACAATGTGATTCTCAGAGAAGAAACTGCAAGTTTTAGTTTTAGATAAGAAACTGCAAGTTCAGTTTCAGATAAGAAACTGCAACTTTCAGGGGCAGAGCATTTATATTAACACGGCCTTTTCAAACAGGGTTAACATCATGTTGGAAGTTTTATTCATGGTCAAAAATGGAACTACCAGCCAGTTAACATCATGCTGATCAACATTCATGCATAGCACATCTTCATATGATGCACAATAAAAAAGGTATGCTATTTTCAAAATGCCCACACAATGTCGAGTGCGCGAAAAACAGAGAATACGAGGGACGAAGTTTTGGCAAGTGTTGGACGTGGTGTGCGTAGATGACAATGGGGACCCACATGTAAATAATGGCAGAGGCAAAAAATTTGGAGATATTTTCCCTGCATCAGGTGGAATCGAACCCGGGCGGAACAGCTGTCGGGTAGTGTCACTTGGCCACTGGGCTAGTTCAATACTTCCGTTACAAATAAGGCACTGCCTCAGGTGGTCCGATCTCCTCCTGCGCTTTTGTGCGCTCGCCGCGGCGCCGCTGTCTGCCGTTGTGAACATGATGAACAAACGAGAGGAATCTAGAGAGGACTGTACATGGAGAGGCGGAGAGTCGGGACCCACCAGGTCTATGGCCGTACGCAAGCAAGTGCCTTATCGAAAAAATATTTCCTCCTAATGCTATACTAACGTTGGGCCCACGGGTTTGTCAACATAGTTATATTTTTTTAGATGCTTCAACGTAGTTACTATAGGAGATAAATTCACAACGAAGCCGGGGAGCTGGCAGGTATCATTTATTATCACTGGGGCAGCAAGTATCAGCTGGGTTTGGGCTGCCCCGTCTAGGCTTTCTTTTTTAACATGCCAGCCCACGACATGTCGGTTTGTATTTTTTTGAGGGCCGTCATGTATCCACCGGCCTATGGACCTCCCATCCGAGGTTTTATTTTTCCAAAAACATCGGCATCCCAATTTATGTATTTTTTGGAAGAAAATGCAGAGGTCTGTTCTATTTTTCTATATAAGAATAGGAACGCCTAGTGCAACTTATGTTTCCCTTCTAACCATATTATATATATTTAAATTATTTTATATGTTATTATATATTATTGTTATTGTCATCATATATTTAACAGATACTTACATATGTAAGAAAACAATATCCCACATCTTAGTAACTTATAAAAATAATTTCTTAACAATAAAATCCTGGATTTTTTTGGCAACGAAAATCCTGGTGATTGTGTACAAAAGCTTGGTAAGATTTAAGGACCAATGTAATAATAAATCACTTATTATTTAAATATGTTTATAACAAAATGCTCAGCCCCTGTTTATTTTTTGATAACATTGCTATGCCCAACCCAACATTATAATTAGAATCAGCCCAGCAAAATCGTGTATTTCGAGAAATTGCAAATGGCCTGTAATTTTTTAGGAAAAAAATAAATGGGCCACATGGACGCTACATTATTTGTTCACCCAGCCCAGCAAATGGACTGTAATTCTAAAAAAAGAGATCAAATTGACTATAAATTTTGAAAAAATGGGTTGAATACGTGCCACATTTTTGGAGGCTGAAATGTGGGCCAATAGGTCGAAATGAACGCAAGTCGTTGTCAACTTAGTCAACAAATGATTCTGACATCGTTAGCCGTTGGATTTACATCCAACGTCCGGCATCCATCTTCAATCTCTCGTCTTCTTCCTCCAGCGCCGCCGGGACCACCTGTTCCCGCCTCCTGCTGCTAGCAGCTCTGCTTAGCATGCTTCGCTGTGAAGCGCTACCCCACCGTTGGCCAGGCCTCATCCCTCCACCCCTCCACACCTCCTGTTCTTCTCCACCTACTGCCGAACCACACCGCACCAGAACCAGTTAACCCTCGTACACCTCTTCGTCTACGACTCTACTCCCCTGTCTCTCCATCTCCGGCTCGTTGCTGTCCGGGGCCTCGCCGTCGTCCACCACCTTGGATGCGCTCGGCGCTGAGTGGTCAACATGGTCAACGAACAACATCCATCGGAAGTAGACTGTGCGTGGAGAGGCTCACAGCTGGGTCCACGGCCGCACGCAAGGAAATGCCTCCGTATTACGCGCAAAATAATGATTCCTCCACCTGACAGCTGGACCCACAAGAAGGGCCTCCGTATTTCGCGAAAAAAACATTCCCCCCGCTGATAGGTCCGACCCACCAGCTATATCTTCACACGCAAGGAAGTGCCTCCTTATTACACAAAAAAATGAATACCCCCTGCTAGCTGGGACCCACCATAGTGGGAGGCTGACTTGTGGGCCTACTAAGTTGACGGGGACGGAGTGCTTTGTCAACTTAGTCAATATGAACGATTCTAGCTCCAGTGACCGTACGATGACCATCCAACGGCTGTAGTGCTTCTTCAACCTCTGGTCTTCTTGCTCCAGCCGCCCAAACCAGCGCCGGTCATGCCACGTGCTCCTGCCTCCCGTGGCCGGCTGTGATGCCGCGGAGGCCTCACCGCCCCCTACTACTCCCACCGCTGGCCTGGCCATCCCTCTACTCACCCACACCCCCTTTTATTCTGCCGCCTCACACCGCAGCCGAACCAGTGAACCCTCGTACTCCTCTCCGCGTGGGCAACCACTACCATGTCTTCCCCGGCTCCGTGTCGTCCCCTTCCTAGGCCTCGCCATCGTCCACCGCCCTGGTGCTCTCGGCGCGGCGTGGTCAACGTGGTCAAGGAACGACTTCCATCGGAAGAGTACTATACGTGGATAGGCTGACAGCTGGGTCCACGGCCGCAGCAAGGAAGTGCCTCCTTATTACGCGGAAAATAATGATTCCTTCACCTGACAGCAAGGACCCATCGGACGGGACACCATATTTTGCAAAAAAAATGTTTCTCCCCTGACTGCTAGGACCCACCAGCTACATCTTCGCACACAAGAAAGTGCGTGACAGTCGGGACCCACCTGGTCGAAGCGTACGTAGCATTGTCATTTTGGTCGCGAACATGTACGTACCTACTGGTCAATGTAGAGGCACGCAAGCGTCGTAGTAGAGGCGCGCACGTAGCATGTACATGTATGTACAATGGCCAGGGTGCAAGAAAGAAAATACGGCCACGTACGTACATACGAGCGGGGTCTTGAACGCCTACTCGTGCATATGTACGGCCAGGGCTCGTGTACATGGCTGGGTCAGAACGGAGAAGCTGCGCCGTCGTCGTGTTCATGGGGAGGCAACGGAATGCGTCGTGTTCATCAAGAGGCAACAGAATACGTTGTGTTCATCGGAGGCCAACCGGCTTGGACGGAACATCCGACGGAAACGAGGCCTGGCGTACCGCAGAGCGGAGGAAACGGCCTTGTGTTCGACTGGCCATGGTCAAAATGGGATCCTGTTCATCGGGGGGGATCTGGCGTACCGCAAAATGGAGGAAACGGACCTCCTACGGTCAAAACGGGGTCCTGTTGATCGAGAGGGGTGTGGCGTACCGCAAAACGGAGGAAAGGGGACTTGTGTTGGAGCGCTACGATCAAAACGGGGGTCCTGTTCATCGGGAGGGGTGTGGCATACCGCAAAACGGGACTCCACGGGATACTGTTCATCTCCACTGTCGACTGCCTCCACGGGCTATTGGTCATCCATCGTCGACTACCTCCACGGGCTCCTATTCATCCACCGTCGACCTCCTCCAGCCTCCACCTGCGACTGTTCATCCAACCTCCACTGGCTAAAGTTCAACCAACCCTCTCCACGGGGTCCTGTTCAACCACCCCTCCACGGGCTACTGTTCATCCAGCCCTCCACCGGCTACTGTTCAACCAGCTCTCCACGGGGTCCTGTTCATCCAACCCTCCACGGGGTCCTGTTCATCCAGCCCTCCACGGGGTCCTGTTCATCCACTGGCCTCTACTACCACGGGGTCCTATTCATCCAACCCCCACCAGGAACTGTTCGTCCAAACCCCCCAACAACGCTCACTGTTCATCCAGAGGCAGCATCGATTGGCTTCAGTTAGCAGCAGTAGCGAAGGAATCACTCGGGTTCAGTTAACAACAAGGGATTGATCGATCGCTCGGGTTCAGTAATGCGTAGCCTGCAGTGCAATCGCTCGGGTTCAGTTAGAGCCCAACGCCTCGCACCCATGCGCGTACGTGTACGGCAGAAAAGCGCATCGCTCGGCCCCCGACCACCCACCATAACCGGGAACTCCATTTTCCTCGCCCTCGCTTCTACCACGGTTTTTTTGTCATGGACGGCCCAAGGAATGTCATGCAGCTGCGTCTCCGGCCCGCCTAGGATGAAAAGCCTATTTTCTGTCATGATTTTTTCTCATAGAAGTAGAACCCCACCACATCTATGATGATACCGGGTTTTGTCACAGTTATCATCATAGAAGTGTCATAAGTATGACAGAAAAAAATTCGTTCGGCCCAAAATGTCATGGATGTGTCTTCTTTTTGTAGTGCTGACGCGTGAAGGCGCTGTCAAAGTACGTGACCCAGCCGTTCGGTGCTTCGCTCCTTGGTGAAAGGGACCGTTCATCTCCTGCCTCGGGCCCTGGAGCGTCAGTCCATTCCACCACGAAGTCGGCGAGTGCGGCACCTTTGATGACCCTGGTGGTGCTGAACTCCAGCTGGAACGCCTGCAGTTCGATGTTCCATTTGGCGACACTTCCCGCGGCATTGGGGCTCCGGAGCACCCTCTCCAATGGGTAAGCTGAGACGGCCTTGATGGGGTGACCTTGGAAGTAGTGGCGCAGCTTGCGCGAGGCCACGAGGAGCGCGAGCAGAAGCTTCTGTGGCATGGGGTAGAGTGCCCGTGCGTCTCGTAGTACCGTGCTGACGAAGTACACCGGGTGCTCGACGAGAGCGGGGGTGCTGGTGGAGTCCGCGACCTCCTGAGGCCGGGGCGCCCCCTGAGGCTGGTAGACTTCGGGAGCTCGGTCGCCTGCCGGGGCGACCACAGCCTTAGGAGCACCGTCTTGTGGGGCCTGGTCACCTGCTCGCGCTGCCACGGCTTCATGGGAGTCGTCTTGGTGCTGCATCATCCCGTCTGAATGCGCGGCGTCGCGAGGCTGGCTCTTGGCCCGGTGCTCCTCCCGGACGGCCACCAGCGCCGCACTAGCAGAATGAGGCGTGGCGGCCAGGTAAAGCACCAAGGGCTCGAGGGGACGCGGCGCCACCATCACCGGCAGGCTGGTGAGGTATCTCTTGAGGTCTTGAAATGCCGCATCAGCTTCCGCAGTTCACTCGAACGGACCCTTCTTTTTATCAGCTTGAAGAACGAGAGGGCGCGCTCCCCCAGCTTGGAGATAAAGCGCCCTAATGAAGTTACGCAGCCTGCCAGCTTTTGCATTTCTTTGAGAGTTTGCAGTGGGCTCATCTCTTCTATTGCCTTGACCTTCTCTGGGTTTGCCTCGATTCCCTGTGCGACACAAGGAACCCCAACAGCTTACCTGAGGGGACGCCAAACACGCATTTCTCCGGGTTGAGCCACAGGTCCACCTTGCGTTGGCTAGTGAAGGTCTCCTTTAGATCTTGGATGAGGGTCCTTGCCTCCCGAGATTTCACCACAATGTTGTCAACGTAGGCCTCGGCGTTCCTCCCGAGCTGCCGGCCTAGGGCGATGTGTATCAGCCGCTGGAAGGTTGCCCCAGCGTTATGCAGCCCAAACGGCATGCAGGTGTAGCAGTATACCCCACACGGGGTTAAGAAAGTCGTCTTCTCCACGTCCTGCACTACCATCTTGATCTGGTGGTAACCTAAGAAGGCATCTAGGAAACACAGCAGGTCGCACTCGGCGGTGGAGTCGACGATCTCATCAATGCGTGGAAGCGGGAATGGGTCTTGAGGGCAGGCCTTGTTGAGGTTGGTGAAGTCGATGCACATGCATTCCTTCCTGCCCTTCTTGGGCACGGCGACCGGGTTCGCTAGCCACTCCGGGTACCGAACCTCGCGGATGACACCCGCTTCTTGTAGCTTGCGGGTCTCCTGGACGATGAAGGACTGCTTCTCTGTGGACTTTCATCGCGCCTTCTGCTTCACCGGGCGCACATTAGGGCAAACCCTCAGGTGGTGCTCGATTACCCCCCTCGGGACCCCCACTAGCTGCTTGGGCTCCTAGGCGAATACTTTCTTGTTCGCACGCAGGAAGTTCACCAGTGCCTCTTCTTGGTCCGGGGCGAGGTCGGCACCTATGGTGAAGGTGGCTCCTGAGGCCCCATCCTCGTCGATCGGTACCTGCTTCGTCTTAGCCCGATCTTGCGAGAATAACTGCTTCTTCTTTGCCGGTGCAGCCCCCTGGGCCCCAGATACTGCTTTGTCCGTGAGGCGTGCTGCTCTGAAGGCGAGCTTGAGAGCCGTCAGGGCCTCCTTGGTGTCTCCAGCCAGGGTGAGGACGCCTCTGCTCCCCGACACCTTCATGAGGTTGTAGGCAGGATGGGTTGCCGCCATGAACTTGGCCAGGGCTGGGTACCCGAGGATGGTGTTATACGGGAGGCTGATGCGAGCGGCGTCGAAGTCGATAAGCTCGGTGCGGTAGTTGTCGCGGGTGCCGAAGGTGATAGGGAGGCAGATCCGCCCTAGGGGGCTGGTGGAACCATCACCAACCCCGGAGAAGGGCTTGGTGGCACGGAGCCGGCTGTGCGGCACATGGAGCAAGTCGAAAGCTTCCGCAGAGAGCATGTTGAGGCCAGCTCCGCCGTCGACGACGGTCTTGGTAACCACTACGTTGAAGATGGTGGGTGTGCAGAGCATCTGGAGCGCGCTCGAGCACGCGGTGGTCACCGGATGGTCCCCCGAGTCGAAGGTGAGGTTGGCCTTGGGTGCTGCCCATCCCGGAGGAGCCCCCTGTTGCACACGGGCGGCACCCATTTGGCGGAAGAACTGCTTGAGGTGGCGATCCGAGGGCGGCGCCTGCGAACCACCAAGGAAGGCCGCGATGGCGAGGGGCACCGGTGCTGCGAAGTGCGCGATGAAGAGATTGTGCAGCTCCTCCCAAGAGGCCATAGCGGACTCCGACAGGTTGAGCAGCCAGGCGTGCGACACGCCGGCGAGGGCCATGGGGAACCAGTTAGCCATGACCTTGTCGTCGCCTCGGGCCAAACGAATGGCCTCCTTGTACGCCTGGAGGAAGGCTGTTGGATTCGCCGCGCCAACGTAGCGAGGTGGCATCTCCGGCTTGAACTTGTGCGGCCACCGCACCTGCCGTAAGGCGGGGGCGAAGGCTCGGAGCCCCACAACGCCTCTGTGCGGGCCCGTCGGTCCGGTCGGTGGAGCGGCGCTCGCCATGGGAGCTGAACGGGGAGCGAAGTGGATAGAGAGGCAAAGCTTCGATGCACCCCTAACTGGCGCGCCAAATGTCAGATTCAGGGCTCCGCACACCCTTGAGAGGTTCGAACTCTGGGGTGCGTACGAAGAACACTCTCCCCCCAGTCGGATTCAGGGCTCCACAGACCCTTGAGAGGTTCAAACTCTGGGGTGCGTATGAAGAACACTCTCCCCCCAGTCTGCCCGCTCAACGATCCCACGGCCTAGCTCGACGAACCCAAAGAACGAGAGACACAGGGATTTATCCTGGTTCGGGCTACCTTGCCGTGTAATACCCTACTCCAGCTTTGTGGTGGATCACCTCGAGGGGCTGAGGATGAACTAGTACAATGGATGAACAGCCTCAGGAGGTGAGGTGTTCTTGAGATCGATGAGCTGGTGAGACGGTCAGGGTAGAATGGCCCTGATTCGAAGTTGCTCGCTATGGTGGTGGCTAAGTCCTAATTATAGTGGCCTTGGTCCTCTTCCCAAATGTAGGCGGGAAGGGATCCCACAATGGCCAAATTTGAAGGGAGACAACTAGTACAAGCTATCCTGACAAAAGTAGTCTTCGCCTGCAAAAGGCTCTGGTGGTGATGCTGCCGTGGGCCCCCCGATGACCTCTGTCTTGCCATCCTGGCGGTCTTGTCCTTGTTGCACCTATTTGGAAACATTTTCCAGATGCCTTGGGACCCCGTGCCTGCGCTTGCCTCCTTAGCACCAAAGAGGAAACTGGTACACTGCGCCAGCTGGCGCCCGCCTGGCCTTGGTCGTCATGGATCACGTCACTCGAACCTCGCGAGGTGCACCCTACATTGATATCTCCGCTCCTCGGGAGCCAGCCTATCGAGGCTGCCCCCAGAGAGGTCTTGGTGTCGTCCCCTCGCGAGGCTTGGCCCCTCGCGAGTATCTTGAGCTGTTGCTGCTGAAGCTGGGCCATACCGGGCCGCCGACTGAGCCACGCCATGGGCCGCAGGCAGGCAAGTCTGGGCACCCCCGTTCCCAGAACGCCGACATTTACTTCATAGAAAATCAATACAAAATGGAGTCCAAACGCAGTGAAACTTTTTGGAGATTTTTTCTGGACCAGAAGACACACGATGGGCCAAGGAAGTACCAGAGGGGGGCTCCAAGGGGAGCACAACCCATCTGGGCGTGCCTGGGGGCCCAGGCGCGCCCTGGTGGGTTGTGCCCACCTCGGTGGCCTCCCACACCGCCTCTTTGCTCTATAAATACCCCAATATTCCAAAAACCATAGGGGAGTCGACGAAACACAATTCCAGCCGCTGCAAGTTCCAGAAACACCAGATCCAATTTAGACACCATCACGGAGGGGTTCATCATCCTCATTGGTGCCTCTCCGATGATGCGTGAGTAGTTCATTGTAGACCTTCTGGTCCGTAGTTAGTAGCTAGATGGCTTCCTCCTCTCCCTCTCTCTCTCTCTCTCTCTCTCTTGTCATTCTCAATACAATGGTCTCTTGGAGATCTATTTGATGTAACTCTTTTTTCGGTGTGTTTGTTGGGATCCAATGAACTTTGAGTTTATGATCAGATCTATTTTTTATCCATGAAAGTTATTTGAGTTTCTTTGATCTCTTATATGCATGATTACTTATAGCCTCGTATTTCTTCTTCGAATCTCTGGTTTAGTTAGGCCAATTAGATCAATTTTTTGTTGCCATGGGAAGAGGTGCTTTGTGATGGGTTCGATCTTACGGTGCTCAATCCTAGTGACAAAAGGGGACATGACACGTGTGTATCATTGCTATTAAGGATAACAAGATGGGGACTATTCCTACATGAATAGATCTTGTATACATCATGTCATCGTTCTTATTGCATTACTCTGTTTCTCCATGAACTTAATACACTAGATGCATGCTGGATAGCGGTCGATGTGTGGAGTAATAGTAGTAGATGCAGGCAGGAGTCCGTCTACTAATCTTGGACGTGATGCCTATATAATGATCATTGCCTGGATATCGTCATGATTATTTGAAGTTCTATCAATTGCCCAACAGTAATTTGTTTACCCGTCGGATGCTATTTTTCTCGAGAGAAGCCACTAGTGAAATCTTCGGCCCTCGGGTATATTGTTCATCTTATTTGCTTTCCGATCTATTATTTGCTACCTTTATTTTCAGGTCTATTATTCCAAAAACCCAAAAATACCTTGCTGCGCTTTTTATTACTTCTTTTATTTCGCGTTTATTCGAGATCTATTTATCCAATCTATCATAATTTTTATCCCGTCAACTTGACAATTTCTGGCACCGTTATTAGAAAGGGATTGACAACCCGTTTAACACATCGGGTTGCAAGTATTTGTTCTTTGTGTGCAGGTACCGTTTACATAGTGTTGCTTTGTTCTTCTACCAGTTCGATAACCTTGGTTTCATCACTGAGGGAAATACCTACCGTAGATGTGCTGCATCATCCCTTCCTCTTTGGGGAAAAACCGACGTACTTCAAGCGACATCAAAAGGAATTTCTGGCACCGTTGCCGGGGAGGCATCATCAACATCTATCAGGTTCCTAATCACAAATCTCATCTCCTTGCAATTTACATCATTTGCCATTTGCCTCTCGTTTTCATCTCCCCCACTTCACAAAAATTTGTCGTTTTATTTGCCCTCTTTTTCGTTTGCCATTTTCTCGTCAGATCTATTTTTGTGTGTAATCTTGTTTGCGGTCATGATGCCTCAACGAAAATTTTATGATGTTCCTTACCCTAATATTTTGCTTGAAATTGAGAAAAGTACTAAGAAATATACGACTACACAATTTGAGCACAATAAATATTTCACCAAAGAACTTAAGGAACACTTTGTTGTGCTGGATGCTATAACAAAACAACGTGATGATATTAGTAGAGAAGTTTGTAATCTCCAATCTAAGAATGCTTTTGCCAAAATTTTGCTAGAAAAAATATCCGATGCACAAGCTACTCTAGTAAATCAAATGACTGTCAAACCAATCCCCTTAGAATATAAAAATGATGAAGATCTTAAAATGATTGGTGTTTCTTCTATTGATTCCTTGTTTAGTAAAATTAAAATTGATGATAAAGGGACTGAAGAAGAGTCAACTTTAGCTAGAAGGTGTCCCGATAAATTGGAGGGTGAAAACCTTGTTGAGAAAATTGATAAAAGTGGGTTTGGAGAGGTCAAAACTTTAACTAGCGATGTGCCAACTCTCTTGGATTACAAAGACTTTAATTATGATAATTTCTCTTTGATTGATTGTATTTCTCTTTTGCAATCCATGATATATTCACCTTATGCTTATGAACAAAATAAAGCTTTTACTAAACATATTGTTGATGCTATGATGAAAGCTTTGGAAGAAAATTGTAATTAGAGATCTCAATTCCTAGAAAATAACATGATGAATGGGAACCCACCATTAAAGTCAAGATTAAAAATCATGAGTGTTTTGCTTTATGTGACTTGGGTGCTAGTGTTTCCACAATTCCGAAATCTTTATGTGATGTGCTTTGGTGTTACCAATATTGAAGAGTGTTCTTTAAATTTGCATTTGGCGGATTCTACTATGAAAATGCTTTTGGGAAGAATTAATGATGTTCTTATTCTTGTGAATAGGAATTATGCGCCCATAGATTTTATTGTTCTTGATATTGATTGCAATCCGTCTTGTCCAATTATACTTGGTAGGACGTTTTTACGTACTATTGGTGCCATGATTGATATGAAAGAAGGCAATATTAAATTTCAATTTCCACTAAGGAAGGGTATGGAACACTTCCCTAGAACAAGAATTAAGCCACCATATGAATCAATCATGAGGGCATCCTATGGGCCTAGAAATAAACATGATAATACTGGAATCTATGCTTTATGCCTAGCCAGGGGCGTAAAACGATAGCTCTTGTTGGGAGGCAACCCAATTAATATTTTTTCTTTTTATTTCTGTTCTTGAGTGTTTGCACAATTATACCTCTGTTATAATTGTGTTTTTATGTTTTAATTAGTGTTTGAGCCAAGTAAAGCCTTTGCGATCATGTTGGGTGATAGTTGATTTGATCTTGTTAAAAGACATAAACTTTTACATCCAGTATTTTTTTTGAAATATCACAGAAGCACAATAAAATCCTGATTTTTCTACACAAGATTGATATACAAATTTCATACATCGTCCTAATTTTTCAGAATTTTTGGAGTTACCGACGTATACGAAGTTTTCAGATTACTACAGATTGTTCTGTTATTGACATATTCTGTTTTCATTGTGTTGTGTGCTTATTTTGATGAATCTATGGGTTGTATCGGGGGCGGGGGGGGGGGGGGGGGGAGGGTATGAGCCATAGAAAAGTTGGAATACATTAGATATAATGCAATAATAAAATATGAATGGGTTTGTAATAGTACTTAAAGTAGTGATTTGCTTTTTTATACTAATGGATCTCCCGAAGGTTTGGTTGAGTTTTGTGTGATTGAAGTTTTCAAGTTTTGGGTGAGATCACGATGGATGAAGGAATAAGGAGTAAGAAGAGCCTAAGCTTGGGGATGCCCCATGGCATTCCAAGACATTATCCAAAGAGAAACAAGCAACTAAGCTTGGGGATGCCCATGAGTGGCGTCCCCTCTTTCTTCCAACGACCATCGGTATTTTACTTGGAGCTATATTTTTATTCGTCACATATCATGAGTTTTTCTTGGAGCGTCTTGTCTTATATGAGTCTTTGCTTGTTTTGCTTTTTAATTTGTGTCATCTATCCTTGCTGAACACACCTATTAGGGAGATCCAAAATTATGTTATGATTTGTTAGAATTGCTTTATGTGCTTCACTTAAATTCTTTGAGCTATGGAATTGCTCTAGTGCTTCACTTATATCTTTTCTAGCATGGTGTGCTTTAATGTTTTTGACGAAACGCTCTCATGCTTCACTTAGATTTATTTGAAAGTTAGTAATTTTGAAGAAATCCTCTCATGCTTCACTTATATTATTTTGATCGAAGAAATTTTTTATGCTCATGTTCTTCTCTTAGATTTGTTTGAGCTATCAAAAGCAATATATGAAAATAGTCCCAAAGTGATAGATATTCAAGAGGGATATAATAAAAACTTTCATGAAGATCATTGGAAAAAATAAACTTGATTCTTTGTAATAGTTTTGCGATGTGATGATATAATATGTGAGTCATGTTGATGAGTAATTGTGCTTAAAGTACGAATTTTGGTGTTAATGTTTGTGATTCCCTATGCAAGCACGAAATTCAATAGTTATGCAATGAAATTACATCGTACTTGTGGTGCAATATTCTCCGTTAGTTATGCTTAATGCTCGCTTATGAGATTTTTCGTTTCTTGGTTGGATGCTTCTCAATCTTTTTGCTAGCTTTCACTTGTACTAAGTAGGAATACTACTTGTGCATCCAAAATCCTTAAACAAGTTTTGCCATATGAGCCCACTATACCTACCTATATGCGGTATTTCCATGCCGTTCTAAGCAAATTTGTATGTGCCATCTCTAATGTTCAAAATAAATTTCCTTTTTGTGTGCTCGTACTGCTCATGAAACGGTAGGGGGTGGCTGATATTTTCCATGCTAGATGTGTTATTCTGAAGATGAGTATTTATTCACTTGTCATTGCACGAGAGTACGACAAAGGTATTAGGGATGCCCAGTCCCAAAATGAAAAATGAATTTACTTTATGTTGTCAAATAATAAATTTCTTGGAAAGTGTTGGTATGGACGGTACCCGTGGATACGGTTAGCTGTGGAATGTGAAAGTATGGTGGAAAAAGGAATAAGCATGGAAAGTATTGGGAACCTCCTATGATATATCTAGCATGGAAAGTATTGGGAACTACTCGACCGTTTTCATTGACAGGAAAAGCATGCCACCCAAAATGTTTATCTCTATCTTTTTTGCTTTGAGCTCTGGCACCTCTACAAATCTCTACTTCCCTCTGCGAAGGGCCTTTCTATTGACTTTATGCAATTTTTATTTTTATTTGAGTCTCCATCTTCTCTTATGAAGCACCAACTAAGGGGCACTATGATCGTACTTGAGCATTGGGTGTAGCTAATATGCGAGTGTGTTTCATGAATGGATCAATGATTGAGCATAATGGGCTAGGGATAACTTGCTTTAGCGTTTATATTTTGAAAGACTTGGTTGCTTGTTGATATGCTTGAGTATTGAAATCTCCATCTCAAAACTAGACTATTGCTTTGAACCATATAAAAGTCCATATGTCCATGTTAAAAAAGAAAAGAATATGTGATCAACATGTCACGCAGCATTCCACATAAAAAATTCTGTTTTTATCATTTACCTACTCGAGGACGAGTAGGAATTAAGCTTGGGGATGCTGATACGTCTCCAACGTATCTATAATTTTTGCTTGTTCCATGCTGTTATATTATCATTCTGGGATGTTTTACAATCATTTTATAGCAACTTTATATCATTTTTTGGGACTAACCTATTGACATAGTGCCCAATGCTAGTTCCTGTTTTTGCTTGTTTTTTACTTCGCAGTCCAAATGCAGCGAAACTTTTTGGAGATTTTTTCTGGACCAGAAGACACACGATGGGCCAAGGAAGTACCGAAGGGGGGACTACGAGGGGAGCACAACCCACCTGGGCGCGCCTGGGGGCTTGATACGTCTCCAACGTATCTATAATTTTTTATTGTTCCATGCTGTTATATTATCATTCTTGGATGTTTTACAATCATTTTATAGCAACTTTATATCATTTTTTGGGACTAACCTATTGACATAGTGCCCAGTGTCAGTTGCTGTTTTTTGCGAAAATCAATACCAAACAAAGTCCAAACGCAGCGGAACATTTTGGAGATTTTTTTGGACCAGAAGAAACAAGTTGGGCCAAGGAAGTACCAGAGGGGGGCTCCGAGGGGAGCACAACCCACCTAGGCGCGCATGGGAGCCCAGGCGCACCCTGGTGGCGGGTTGTACCCACCTCGGCCGCCTCCCGCACCGCCTCTTTGCTCTATAAATTCCCCAAAAATACAAAAACCCTAGGGGAGTCGACGAAACACAATTCCAGCCGCCGCAAGTTCCAGAAACCACAGATCCAATCTAGACACCATCACGGAGGGGTTCATCATCCTCATTGGTGCCCGTCCGATGATGCGTGAGTAGTTCATTGTAGACCTACGGGTCCATAGTTAGTAGCTAGATGGCTTCCTCTCTCTCTCTCTCTCTCTCTCTTTTGATTCTCAGTACAATGGTGTCGTGGTGGGCGCACGACAGATGCCAAAGGATGGCTAAAGAGAGGGATAGGCTCGAGGGCACCAGTGGGCTCCAGAGGCGAGGTCGGCATGAGCGAGCGAGGGATGCAAGACATACCCAGGTTCGGGGCTCTCAAGAGAGATAACACCCCTAGTCCTGCTGAGAGTGGTTTATATGTGGATGCTACAAGCTTGCTCCTAGAGCTGTTCTGGGGAGGAAGGAAGACATGCCAAAGCATAGGCTGCTCCTTCTCCTTCTGTGTATTCTACCGATCGTATGTGTCTCTCTCCCATGCATGGAGGCCTCCTAGGGGGTTTTATAGGTCAACCCCCAGGGCTACAATGCTAAAGTTACATGGCCGTGGGGCCGAGATGTCAGCGTCTGAGAAGCCGACGCTGGGGCCCGTCGGGTACTAGGGTACGCCGGGTTCTCCGGGCGCGAGCCCCATGCACCAGGGGCACTGTTCCCCATCTTGTCTTGCATCATAGAGTGGTTGAGCCGGCTCGGCTATAGTGGTGCTTCGCCTGGTCGCCATTGGCTTGCGTCGGTAGGACGGGGTTGCACTGTAGCCATGCCAATCCTGGTCAGCAGGGTTGGTGGGGTACTGTTGCCACGCTTGCTCTAGTCAGCGGAGTTGGTGGGCCACTATTGCCTTGCTCATCTCTTCATGGGAACTTCTTCTGTTGTACGCCTTGGATGGGGCGGGAGCTGACCCGTGGCCAGATTGAGGAGCGTACCATGCTGACGCTTACTTGCTGAAGGAGTCTTGACTTGGTTGGGTCGGCCAGCATGCACCAGTGGGCCTGGCCGTGTTGCAGTCTTGGCTGGGTTGCGGAACTTGGCCGGGTTGAGGAACCCGGCCAAGTACAAGCCGGATTGAGGGGCGACGCCGGCCCCGATGTTTTTGAAAAGGATTCGGGTTCCGTTGCCTGCCTGGGGTTCATCCCCCCGATAGTAGTCCCCGAAGCTGTGAAGGCTCGCCGGCTTCAGGCAGGGGGGCCTTCGCAGTTTCACCCCCTGAGGAAGCGGCCGATGTTGATGAAGCTTGTGACTGCTGGGTCTGATAACACCTACTGTGTGCCGGCTTCCGGAAGCCAGATCGCAGCATCCCAGCATGGGCGGGAAACCGACAAGGCCGTCGAATCTTGAAGGGGAAGGGAGGCGCCACCTTGGTTTCGGCGCGGGCGGGACATGGCGAGTAGTAGCTGAAGAGGCCCTGACAGGCCACGCGCACGACAGGAAGTAACAATGGGCTGGGGCCCGCCACTCCGTGCCCTTGGCCCCTGCGAGGGGATTTAATGTGGCGGCCGCGGACCGTTGCCCTTCTCGATGCGGTTAATTAGCGTGTGGATCGTGCCCACACAATGCGGGGAAGTGGAAAGGGCAGGCGCAATCGATCCCACTTCCCCATGCTCTTGCTGTGGTTATAAATCGGGGGGAGGGGTGGCAAAAATCATTCATGCATGTGCCCCTACCTCCTTCTTCTTCCCTCGCCCTTGCTTCCAAGCCGATCGCACGTCGCAACACTCTGCCGCTCACGAGCAAAACACTGCTGCCGCTCCTACTCCTCACCTTAGCCGACGCGCCTTTCTTCTCTTGCCGCACTTCACCGATGGCGAGGCCCAAGGGTTCATGGGAGGGATCGGTAGTCACCGCGGAGGATCTTCAGTACTTGCGCGACACGCAGTGGCTACCACCAGCAACGGAGGTGGCTATGCGCCCGCCGGACGGCAAGCTGGCGCCGCAGTCGGAGGGGACCGAGCGCGTGCTCTTCTTCTCCCACTTCAAGTGCGGGTTCGGCCTTGCTGCGAGTGAATTCTCCCACTCATTCCTGGACTTCTCTAGGCTTCAGCCGCATCACCTGGGGGCGAACGCGGCGCTGCAACTCTCGGGGTTCGTCACCCTGTGCGAGGGCTACTTGGGCGTCGAGCCAGCGTTGATCTCTGGGTCCACTTCTTCTTCTTGGAGCGGCAGGGGCCAGAGGCGGGTGTGATGTCTGCCTGAGGGGACGCCGTCGTCTCGACCCGACCACATGGGGCGTGCCCCAAAATGCCGCTGGAGGATTCTTGCAAGAAGTGGCAGAATTCTTTCTTCTATGTCCGCAACCTTGGCGCGGACTGCATCAATCTGTCGCTCTTCGCTGATGTGACACCGCACGCCAAGACTAACTGGACCTATTGCCCCAAGAACCCGGCGCAGGAGGTGCTGAATCTGAGCAACCAGGTTGTGGAGATGACGACGCGTGAGGGGCTCACCGGGATGGACCTCATCGCCGCCTTCGTCGCGCGCTGGGTGCTGCCGCTACAGCGTTGGGCGCATATCATCGGCCAGATGACTGGCCTCCAGGACCCCAACCGGATGTCATCCCGGCAGCTGACGCGAGAGCAGGCCGCCTGTCGGGTCAACGACATCATGAAGGCTGGGATGAAGGAGGAGTGGCAGTTCGGAAAGGTGCCCTATAGCCACGGGAACCCGGCGCTGGCGGTGAGTCCTTGGTCTCCGTACTTTGCTATGTCCCATCTTTTTCTCCGCCCCGACGCGACAACGGAGGTGTTGCTGAATGCCATCCAGCAAACATATGACGGAACAACGACGCAGGTAGTGGCTGCCCAGCAAGCCGGCTCGGAGGAGGCGGAGATCCTCGCCGAGAACCCAGAAACGGCCGACGCCGAAGCCGGCGAGGCGCGTCGTACGGGTATGTTTTCGCACCCCGATCCCTTTCGAGACTGGTCGAAAGATGATGTGAAGGTTTTGACGCATGTTGGTGGTGCAGCACCGCCGAGGGGAGGGGGTGGCAATGCCGGCTCCCCAAGACGACCGATGAAAATGGCCAAGGCTGGGTCGTCCCGCGTGCCAGCCACACGGGAAGGAGGACGTGTCACCGAGGAAGCCGGCCGCGAAGCGCACGGCGGACCCGAGCGTAGGCGGCAAGCCAGCCACCAAGAAGAGGCGCCGCACCATCCCGGCAGCATCGGCAAGACCGACCATCCCGACGGCGATCGGGTGCGTTTTCTTGCTGACTCCGGCGAGCCGCCAAGTCATTATTTTCTCATGCTTCTCTTGTTATGATCTAGGGCGAGGGCTGTCGGGGCAACCGGGCAAGCCGCCGCGGAGCAAGCTTGGCTGGAGATGCCGACGGGCATGGAGCCGGCGGAAACAGTCATCATGCCGCCACCGGAGGAGGGGCGCGACCCGGACGGCCGGGTGGAGATGGCGGTGGACGACCGAGAGGGCGTGGAGATCAACGACGACACACCACTGCGGACCAACGTGGTCGAGAGGATGGAGGTGGAAGGAGGCGGAAGGGGGGCTGCCCCAGAGGAGACGCCGCAGGTGATGCCGACCGGGGCGTCGCGGGGGACACCAGCCAAAGCGCCGCAGGGGACACCGACCGGGGTGCCGGAGTCGAGACCGCCCGGCGAGGAGACGACAGGCGGCGAGCATGCCTTGGTGATCAGGTAGCCACATACGGCGCTAGGAGGCCGTCCTGCCGCCGGGTCGCAGCAGGTCCGGGCTGGGCCCAACCAGATCGTCTTCGGGCCATTGACACATGAGGAGGCGTCGATGGCCGCCGTGCACCAACATCTTCGTGGGCGCGCAAGAGCGGGTTCAGACCTTCGCTCAGGCCAAGACGGAGGGGGTGCGGAGCTGGAGTGCTCCATGTTTCTTGTAGCTAGTTAGTGGGGGCGCGCCAGCACACCCACTGGGTATAGCCCCCGAGATTCGGGCCAACTACATAGTAGTTGGGTCGAATCTTCAAATGCTTTGTCTTGTGTTGATTCTTGCTTTTTCGTAGCAACTGGATACCTTCCGGTTCGGCATCTACAACCGGATTCTGGAGAAGCACCAGCAGATCACGGGACGGCTTGCGGCCAAGGAGGAGGTGCTCCGCCTTGCTGAAGGTACATCTTGCGTGCTCTTAGTGGGGGTGCGCTAGCGCACCCACTAGGTGTAGCCCCCGAGATTCGGGCCAACTACTTAGTAGTTGGGTCGAATCTTCAAATGCTTTGTCTTTCTTTCTGTTGTCTTGACTTTGAATCTTTGCCGCGCAGCTACCGCGACCGAGGTGCTGGTCCTGTGGACCAGGCTGGCTGAAGCCGGTCAACAGTGTGACCAGGCGGTTGCCGACGCCGGCCGGCTCCGAATAGAGGCGGGGGAGCTGAAGGCGGAGGTCGCCAAGGTGGAGGAGGCCCAGGAGGCGCTTGCCGAAGCTGACCAGTAGCGCGAACAGCTGGCCGGCGACAAGAGCCGGCTCCTGGATGAAGTGGAGCGCCTGAAGGCGGAGGCGGCCAGGATGGCGGAGGCCCAGCAGGCGCTTGCCGAAGCCGGCCAGCAGCGTGACCAGCTGGCCGGCGACAAGAGCCAGCTGCGGGCCGGGGTGGAGCGCCTGAAGGCGGAGGCCGTCAAGGCGACGGAGGCCCACCAGGCGGAGCTCCTTCACCTCAGGGAGGAGCATGAGAAGGCGGCTGCCGCGAAGGATGCTGAGCTGAAGGCGGCCATCGACAAGCGCGCGGAGCTGGAGGAGGCGCTCGAAGTGCTCAACCATGCTGGGGACTTGGAGTGGCATGGTATGTTGCTTGAAGCGCAACGCCTGGACGAGGCCTTCGCCGGTAAGTGTTCTTTGTTGGTTTCGCCGGGTTGAGAGCCGGATTGTTTATTTCGTTGCTGATTGTCTTGTTTTTCTGCTTGACAGAATACTTTCCAGAAATGCAGGGGAGGGCAGACCAGGCCAAGCGCGACCACCGATCGACCCAGGCAGATGCGGGCGCCGAAGGGGTTCCGCACACCGCCTGGTCCTTCTCGGAGATCATGCAAGCAACAGAGGTCCGTCTGCATGCCCTGGACAAGCAGACGGTGAGGCTCTCCGATGCTGGAGTGGGGAAGATGGCAACCCTCTGGCCGGGCGCCGTTAAGCCCAACAACTTCATGCTGCTGGCGCGGTGGCTGGAAGCCAGACCGGAGCGGCTTCATGCGTGGCGTATCTTTGCCGCCCGTGCCAACTTGGTGCTGAGGTTTGTCATGTCTTGGTATCCAGACCTAGCGCTGGACCATCTGGCGGCCCAGGAAGCCGGCGTGGAGCCCCAGCTGCAGGCGGAGGCGGGACGGATCGCCTCCCAGGCCTGTCGGCGTTCTGGGAACGGGGGTACCCAGACTTGCCTTCCTGCGGCCCACGGAGTGGCTCCATCGACGGCCTGGTACGGCCCACCTCCACCATCAACAACACAAGACCCTCGCGAGGGGCCAAGCCTCACAAGGCGGACAATGCCAGGTCCTTCGAAAGGAGCAGGCGCCTCCTTAGGCTGGCTCCTGAGGAGCAGAGATTTCTATGCAAGCCCTCACCTCGTGAGGTTTGGATGACGCAAGCCATGACGACCAAGGCTAGGTGGGCGCCAACGGGCGCAGTACAACAGTTTCCCCTTTGGTGCTAAAGAGGCAAGCGCAGGCATGGAGTCCCGAGGAATCAACCAAAGGTTTCCATTTCCATGCAACAAGATCAGGACCGCCAGGACGGTAGGACGGAGGTCATCGCCGAGCTCACCACGGTGTCACGACCAGAAGCTTTGCAGGCGAAGCCAAGTCCGAGCGCGCCTTAAGCTCGGGGGCTACTGTCGCTGTTCTGGGAACGGGGGTACCCAGACTTTCCTGCGTGCGGCCCACGGCGTGGCTCCATCGACAGCCTGGTACGGCCCACCTCCAGCATCAACAACACAAGACCCTCGCGAGGGGCCAAGGCTCGTGAGACGGACGACGCCAAGACCTCCGGAAGGAGCGGCCTCCTCAGGCTGGCTCCTGAGGAGCGGAGATTTCTATGCAAGCCCTCACCTCGTGATGTTTGCATGATGCAAGCCATGACGACCAAGGCCAGGCGGGCGCCAGCAGGCGCAGTACATCAGTTTCCTCTTTGGTGCTAAAGAGGCAAGCACAGGATCGGAGTCCCGAGGGATCAACCAAAGGTTTCCATTTCCATGCAACAAGACCAGGACCGCCAGGACGGCATGACAGAGGTCGTCGCCGAGCCCACCACGGCGTCATGACCAGAAGCTTTGCAGGTGAAGACCATCTTTCATTAGGATAAGATGTACTAGTTGTCTCCCTTCGAATTTGGCCGTTGTGGGATCCCTTCCCGCCTCCATTTTGGGGGAAGAGGACTAAGGCCACTATAAATAGAGCCTAGCCACCACCATAGAAGGGGATCAGATCATTCAGATCATCCTCTCCCTCACCAGCTCAAGAACACACCTCCTGAGGTTGTTCTCCCACTTTACTAGTTCATCCTCAGCCCACGGCGAGGCCAATCCACCACAAGGCAGGAATAGAGTTTTACACCGCAAGGTGGCCCGAACCTGGGTAAACTGCTGTGTCCCAGTTCCTTCCTGTTCATCGAGCTAGGCTGTGAGATCGGTGAGTAGGGAGTCTGGGGATGTTGAATTCTTCGCACGCACCCGAGAGTTCAAATCTATCCAGGGTGTGCGGAGCCCAGAACCCGACATTTGGCGCGCTAGGTAGGGGTGTGTCAAAGATTTGTCTCTCCGTCCGCTGCACTCCACTCACACCGTTCGGCTTTCATGGCGAGCGTCGCTCCACCGACCGGGCCGACGGGTGCGTTCGGAGGCGCCGTGGGTCTTCGAGCTTTCACCCCCGCCTTGCGGCGAGTGCAGTGGCCGCCCAAGTTCAGGCTGGAGCTGCCGCCTTGATACGATGGCGCGGCGGACCCGGTGGGGTTTCTCCAGGCATATGCGGAGGCAGTTTTGGTGGCCGGCGGCGACGACAAGGCCATGGCATACTGGCTACCCATGGCCCTTACGGGCGTGCCGCACGCCTGGCTCATGGGCTTGCTGGAGTCTTCGGTGGCCTCCTGGGAGGAGCTGCATGGCCTCTTCATCGTGCGCTTCGTGGCGCCAGCGCCCCACGCTGTCGCGGCCCTCCTCGGCGGCTCACAGGTGCCAACCTCGGACCGCCACATCAAGCAGTTCCTTCGCCACGTGGGCGCCGCCCACGTACAGCGTGGAGCGCCACCAGGATGGGTGTTTCCTAAGGCCGACCTCACCTTCAACTCCAAGGACCACGCCGTGACCACGGCCAGCGCCGGCGCGCTCCCGATGCTCTGCACCCCCACCATTTGCAACGTAGCAGTCACCAGGACCCTCATCAACGGCGGCGCTAACCTCAATGTCCTCTCCGTGGAAGTGTTTGGCCTGCCTCACGTGCCCCATGGCCGGCTCCGCCCCACCAAGCCGTTCTCTAGAGTCGTCGATGGCTCCACCTGCCCCCTGGGGCAGATCCACCTCCCCGTCACCTTCGGCATGCGTGACAACTACCGCACCGAGCTCATCGACTTCGACATCACCCGCATCGGCTGCCATACAACGCCATTCTCGAGTACCCGGCCTTGGCCAAGTTCATGGCGGCAACCCACCCTGGCTACAATCTCATGAAGATGTCGGGAAGCAGCGGCATCCTCACTGTGGCGGGGGACATCAAGGAAGTGCTCTCGGCCCTCAAGCACGCTTTTAGGGCCGCGGCGGCCAAGCAAGGAGGGAGCCACGGAGGCCCCGGGGGCTCCGCCAGCAAAGAAGAATTAGTTGTTCTCTCAGGACCGGGCCGAGACGAAGCAGATACCGGTCAATGAAGACGGGGCATTGATGTCGCTTGAAGCTAAGTATGTATTTCCCCAAAGAGGAAGGGATGATGCAGCACAACGGCGGTAGGTATTTCCCTCAGATATGAAACCAAGGTTATCAAACCAGTAGGAGAACCAAGCAACACAACATAAACAACCCCTGCACATAGATAACAAATCCTCGCAACCCGATGTGTTAAAGGGGTTGTCAATCCCTTCTGGGTACGGCGCCTCAAGATAGGCAAACGGACTTGAGATAAACTGTAGTAGATTGATAGATCGAACGCCAAATAAAATAAATAAGAATAAAATGCAGCAAGGTATTTTGTTATTTTTGGTTTAATAGATCTGAAAATAAATGCAAGGAAAAAGTAGATCGCAAAGGCAAATATATGAGAAAGAGACCCGGGGGCCGTAGGTTTCACTAGTGGCTTCTCTTGAGAAAAAATAGCAAATGGTGGGTGAACAAATTACTCTTGGGCAATTGATAGAACTTCAAATACTCATGACGATATCCAGGCAATGATCATTATATAGGCATCACATCCAAGATTAGTAGACCGACTCCTGCCTGCATCTACTACTATTACTCCACACATCGACCGCTATCCAACATGCATCTAGTGTATTAAGTTCATGGAAAAACGGAGTAATGCAATAAGAACAATGACATGATTTAGATAAGATCTATCTATGTAGAGATAGACCCCATCGTTTTATCCTTAGTAGCAACGATACATACGTGTCGGTTCCCTTTCTGTCACTGGGATCAAGCACCGTAAGATCGAACCCACCACAAAGCACCTATTCGCATTGCAAGATAAATAGATCAAGTTGGCCAAACAAAACCCAAATATCGGAGAATAAATACGAGGCTATAAGGAATCATGCATAAAAGAGATCAAAGAAACTCAAAGGGATATAAAAAGATAGATCTGATCATAAACTCAAAGTTCATCGATCCCAACAAACACACCGCAAAAGAGTTACATCATATGGATTTCCAAGAGACCATTGTATTGAGAATTCGGAGAGAGAGAGAGAGAGAGAGAGAGAGAGAGAGAGAGATGAAGCCATCTAGCTACTAACTACAGACCCGAAGGTCAACAAAGAACTACTCACGCATCATCAAAGAGGCACCAATGGAGGTGGTGAACCCCATGCGAGATGGTGTCTAGATTGGATCTATTGGTTCTGGACTCTGCGGCGGCTGGATGAATGTTTCGTTGACTACCCTAGGGTTTTGGGAATATTGGGGTATTTATAGAGCAAAGAGGCGGTCCGGGGGGCACCCGAGGTGGGCACAACCCACCAGAGCGCGCCTAGGCCTCCTGGCGCGCCCTGGTGGGTCGTGCTCTCCCCGGAGCACCCCAGACGCAGCCAGGGCCCATTATGTTCCTCCTGGTCCAAAAAAATCTCCTTAAAGTTTCGTTGCGTTTGGATTCCGTTTGTTATTGATTTCCCACGATGTAAACAACATGCAGAAAACAACAATTGGCACTTGGCACTATGTCAATAGGTTAGTACCAAAAAATGATATAAAATGACTATAAAATTATTATAAAACATCCAAGATTGATAATATAACAGCATGGAACAATAAATTATAGATACGTTGGAGACGTATCAGCATCCCCAAGCTTAACTCCTATTCGTCCTCGAGTAGGGAAGTGGTAAAAACAGAATTTTTGATGTGGAATGCTGCCAAACATGTCATATCATATTTCTTTTCTTTATAGCATGGACATTTGGACTTTTATATTGTTCAAAGCAATAGTCTAGTTTTGATATGATAATTTAAATACTCAAGCATATCAACAAGCAACCATGTCTTTCAAAATGTCAACGCTAAAATAAGTTATCCCTAGCCCCTTAGTTGGTGCTTTATAAGAGAAGATGGAGACTCAAATAAAAATAAAAATTGCATAAAGTCAATAGAAAGGCCCTTCGCAGAGGGAAGTAGGGATTTGTAGAGGTGCTAGAGCTCAAAGCAAAAACCTTAGAGATAAAAACATTTTGGGAGGTGTATCCATCCCACCAACGAAAACGACTTAGATTTCCCAACACTTTCCATGCTAGATATATCATAGGCGGTTCCCAAACAGAAAATAAAGTTTATTCCTTTTCCAACCATACTTTCACTTTCCATGGCTAACCGTATCCATGGGTTCCTTCCATACCAACACTTTCCAAGGAATTTATTATTTGATAACATAAATTAAATTCATTTTTCATTCCGGGACTGGGAATCCCTAATACCTTTGCCTTACTCTCGTGCAATGACAAGTGAACAAACACTCATCGTGAGAATAACACATCTAGCATGGAAAATATTAGCCACCCCTCACCGCTCCGCGAGCGAAACGAACACACAAAAGAGAAGTTTATTTTGAAAATTAGAAATGGCACATGCAAATTTGCTTAGAACGTCAAAAGAATACCACATATAGGTAGATATAGTGGACTCATGTGGCAAAACTAGTTTAAAGGTTTTTTGGATGCACAAGTAGAGATGATACTTAGTGCAAAATGAAGGCTAGCAAAAAGATTGAGAAGCGACCAACCAAGAAATGAATAGTCTCATAAGCAATCATTAAGCATAAATAACACCAAATAATGCACCACACGTAGGATATAATTCCATTGCATGACTATTGACTTTCGTGATTGCATAGAGAATCACAAACCTTAACACCAATATTCTTGCTAAAGCATAATTACTCATCAACATAACTCACATATCACATCATCATATCTCAAAACTGTTACTAAGAATCAAGTTTATTTTGTTCAGTGATCTTCATGAAAGTTTTTATTATATCCTTCTTGGATATCTATCACTTTGGAACTAATTTTCATGTGTTGCTTTTCATAAGCTCAAACAAATATAAGTGAAGATCATGACCATATTTTTTTTCTTTCTCTCAAAATAATTTAAGTGAAGCAAGAGAGAATTTCTTGAAAATTTCACTAACTCTCAAATAAATCTAAGTGAAGCAAGAGAGCATTTCTTCAAAAATACTAAGCATGCTATGCTAAAAAAATATAAGTGAAGCACTAGAGCAAGTCCATAGCTCATAAAAATTTAAGTGAAGCATAGAGAGCAATTTTAACATGTCATGACATAATTTTGGCTCTCTCAAATAAGTGTGTCCAGCGAGGAATCAAGACTTAAAACACAAAATAAAACAAGCAAAGACTCATATCATACAAGATGCTCCAAGCAAAACACATAGTATGTGACGAATAAAAATATAGCTTCGAGTAAAATACCGATGGTCATTAGAAGAAAGAGGGAATGCCACTCGGGGGCATCCCCAAGCTTAGTTGGTTTCTCATTTTTGGATAATAGCTTGGGATGCCAGGGCATCCCCAAGCTAAGGCTCTTCTACTCCTTATTCCTTCATCCATAGTAAGATAACCCAAAACTTGAAAACTTCAATCACACAAAACTCAACAAAACCTTCGTGAGATCCGTTAGTGTAAGAAAAATAAATCACTACTATAAGTGCTGTACTAGACCAATTCATATTTTGTTTTTGCATTATATATACTATATTCCAACTTTTCGATGGCAAAAACTCATCAAAGAAAACCATAGAGCCATCAAAATAAGCACACAACCCAAAGAAAACAGAATCTGCCATAACAGAACAGTCTGCAGCAATCTGACTATTTCGAAAACTTCTGGAACTCCAAAATTTTTGAAAACGTAGGACGGCCTGAGAAATTTGTATATTAATCTTCTGCAAAAAGAATTGGCATTTTATCACGCTCTGGTAAAAATAAGAATTGTTTTCATGAGTGCAAAAGTTTCTGTTTTTTCAGCAAGATGAAACAACTATCGCCCAAGAAGATCCTATCGGTTCTACTTGGCACAAACACTAATTAAAACAATAAAACACAATCATTAAATTAGCATAATTGTGCTAACACTCAAGAACAGAAAGCAAAAAACAAAAATAAATTTTGTTCATTGGGTTGCCTCCCAACAAGCGCTATAGTTTTACGCCCTTAGCTAGGCATAAAGCAAGGATCTAAGTTTTGTCATCTTTGACTCGAGATCCATAAGATGCCCTCATGATTGATTCATATGGTGGCCTAATTCTTGTTCTAGGGAAGTGTTCCATACCCTTCCTCAAAGGAAATTGGAACTTAATATTGCCTTCTTTCATATCAATCACAACACCGATAGTGTGTAAAAACGGTCTACCAAGAATAATTGGACAAGACGGATTGCAATAAATATCAAGAACAATAAAATATATGAGCACATAATTCCTATTTGAAAGAATAAGAACATCATTAATTCTTCCCATAGGCTTTTTAATAGTAGAATCCGCCAAGTGCAAATTTAAAGAACATTCTTCAAGATCGGTAAAACCAAGCACATCACATAAAGATTTCGGAATTGTAGAAACACTAGCACCCAAGTCACACAAAGCAAAACATTCATAATTTTTAATCTTGACTTTGATAGTAGGTTCCCACTCATCATGCAATTTTCTAGGAATTGAAACTTCTAATTCCAATTTTTCTTCAAAAGCTTTCATCATAGCATCAACAATATGTTTAGTAAAAGCTTTATTTTATTTATAGGCATGGGGTGAATTTATCATGGATTGCAACAAAGAAATAGAATCAATCAAAGAGAAACTATCATAATTAAAGTCTTTGTAATCCAAAAGAATGGGCACATCACTAGCTAAAGTTTTGACCTCTTTAAACCCACTTTCATCAATTTTCTCAACAAGATTTTCACCCTCCGGAATATTGGGACGCCTTCTACCTAAAGTTGACTCTTCTCCAGTCCCTTTTTCATCAATCTTAACTTTACTAAAGAAGGAATCAATAGAAGAAACACCAATCATTTTAAGATCTTCATCACTTTTACGAAAGAAATCACTAGAAAACGCTTTTTCTAAAAATTCTCTTTTGGCTCTAAGCATAGCGGTTCTTTTCTTACTTTCATCCATAGAAACATAAAGAGCTTTAATTGATTCATCTGCTTTAGGCACAAAAAATTTCATCTTGATATTTTCCACATCTTGAGCAATTCTATCAACACTTCTAGACAAATGATTAATCTTACTCAACTTTTCTTCTATGGAAGTGTTGAAAACTTTTTGCGTATTGATAAATTCTTTAATATGATTCTCAAGATTAGAGGTGTTACTATATTATTATAAGATTGATTTCCATAGGAATTACCATAATTATTAGAGGAATTACTAGGAAAAGGCCTAGGATTAAAATTACCTCTATAAGTTGTTGAAATTATTTCGAGAGATAAAATTCACACCTATGGCATCACTATTTTTCTCCATCAAAGTAGACAAAGGCATATCATTAAAATCAATAGGAGCACTTTTACTAGCAACCAATTTCATAAGAGCATCAACTTTTTCACTCAAAGAAGAAATTTCTTCAACCGAATTAACTTTTTTACTAGTAGGAGCTCTTTCGGTATGCCATTGCAAAAGATTTGCCATGATATTATCAAGCAATTTGGTGGCTTCACCCAAAGTAATTTCTGTAAAAGTACCACCCGCGGCGGAATCTAAAAGATTACGAGAAACAAAATTCGACCCTGTATAAAAAATTTGTATGATCATCCAAAGATTTAACCCATGAGTTGGGAAATTCCTTAGCATCATTTTCATCCTTTCCCAAGATTGTGCAACATGCTCATTTTCAAGTTGCTTGAAATTCATGATCAGGGTTCTAAGGGAAATAATTCTTGCGGGCAGAAAATACTTAGTGATAAAAGCATCATTGCACTTATTCCAAGAATCGATACTATTGTGAGGCAAAGAAGAGAACCAAAATTTTGCAAAATCACGCAAAGAAAAAAGAAATAATTTCATCTTCACAACATCATTGTCCACATCTTTTTTCTTTTGCATATCGCATAGTTCCATGAAGGTATTAAGATGGGACGCGGCATCCTCATTAGGAGTACCGGAAAATTGATCTTTCATAACAAGATTCAGCAAAGAAGTATTAATATCACAAGACTCCGCACTAGTGGCGGGAGGAGCAATCGGAGTGCCGATAAAATCATTGTTGTTGGTATTTGAGAAATCACATAACTTGGTGTTCTCTTGAGTCATGATGACCACACAACAAGATTGCACTCAAAAATAGATCCGGCAAGAAAACGGCGAACGAAAAAAGAGAGGCGAGAAAAACGACAAATTTTTGTGAAGTGGGGGAGAGGAAAATGAGAGGCAAATGGCAATAATGTAAATTGCGAGGAGATGAGATTTGTGATTAGGAACCTGGTATATGTTGAAGATCCTCACCGGCAACGGCGCCAGAAATTCCTTCTGATCTCGCTTGAAGCTACGTCGGTATTTCCCCAAAGAGGAAGGGATGATGCAGCACAACGGCGGTAGGTATTTACCTCAGATATGAAACCAAGGTTATCAAACCAGTAGGAGAACCAAGCAACACAACGTAAATAGCCCCTACACACAGATAACAAATCCTCGCAATCCAACGTGTTAAAGGGGTTGTCAATCCCTTCCGGGTACGACGCCTCAAGATAGGCAAACGGACGTGAGATAAATTGTAGTAGATTGATAGATCGAACGCCAAATAAAATAAATAAGAATAAAATGCAGCAAGGTATTTTTGGTTTAATAGATCTGAAAATAAATGCAAGGAAAAAGTAGATCGCAAAGGCAAATATATGAGAAAGAGACCCGGGGGCCGTAGGTTTCACTAGTGGCTTCCCTCGAGAAAAAATAGCAAACGATGGGTGAACAAATTACTCTTGGGCAATTGATAGAACTTCAAATACTCATGACGATATCCAGGCAATGATCATTATATAGGCATCACGTCCAAGTTTAGTAGACTGACTCCTGCCTGCATCTACTACTATTACTCCACACATCGACCGCTATCCAGCAAGCATCTAGTGTATTAAGTTCATGAAAAAACGGAGTAATGCAATAAGAACGATGACATGATGTAGACAAGATCTATCTATGTAGAGATAGACCCCATCGTTTTATCCTTAGTAGCCATGATACATATGTGTCGGTTCCCTTTCTGTCACTGGGATCAAGCACCGTAAGATCGAACCCACTACAAAGCACCTCTTCCCATTGCAAGATAAATAGATCAAGTTGGCCAAACAAAACCCAAATATCGGTGAAGAAATACGAGGCTATAAGCAATCATGCATAAAAGAGATCAAAGAAACTCAAATACTTTCATGGATATAAAAAGATAGATCTGATCATAAACTCAAAGTTCATCGACCCCAACAAACACACCGCAAAAGAGTTACATCATATGGATCTCCAAGAGACCGTTGTATTGAGAATTCAGAGAGAGAGAGATGAAGCCATCTAGCTACTAACTACGGATCCGAAGGTCTACAAAGAACTACTCACGCATCATCGGAGAGGCACCAGTGGAGGTGATGAACCCCATCCGAGATGGTGTCCAGATTGGATCTGGTTGTTCTGGACTCTGCGGTGGCTGGATGAATATTTCATCGACTCTCCTAGGGTTTTCGGAATATTGGGATATTTATAGAGCAAAGAGGCGGTCCGGGGGCACCCGAGGTGGGCACAACCCACCAGGGCGCGCTTGGGCCTCCTGGCGCACCCTGGTGGGTTGTGCTCTCCTCAGAGCACCCCCAGGCGCAGCCAGGGCCCATTATGTTCCTTCTGGTCCAAAAAAAATCTCCGTAAAGTTTCGTTGCGTTTGGACTCCGTCTGATATTGATTTCCTGCGATGTAAAAAACATGCAAAAAACAGCAACTGGCACTTGGCACTATGTCAATAGGTACCAAAAAATGATATAAAATGCCTATAAAATGATTATAAAACATCCAATATTGATAATATAACAGCATGAAACAATCAAAAATTATAGATATGTTGGAGACGTAACAAGCATCAGGCTCCACCTTCACCATAGGCGCCGGCCTCCCACCAGGCCAAGAAGAGGCACTGGTCAGCTTCCTACGCGCGAACAAGGATGTGTTTGCGTGGGAGGCGCGGACCTGGTCGGGGTCCCATGTGGGGTAATCGAGCACCACCTGATGGTGTGCCCCAACGCGCGGCCAGTGAAGCAGAAGGCGCGGCGGCAGGCCCCGGAGAAGCAGTCATTCATCACCCAGGAGACCCGCAAGCTGTTGGATGCCAGCGTCATTCAAGAAGTATGGCACCCGGACTGGCTCGCGAACCCAGTCATCGTCCCCAAGAAGGGCGAGAAGGAGCGCATGTGCGTCGATTTCACCAACCTCAACAAAGCATGCCCTCAAGATCCCTTCCCTCTCCCGCGCATCAACCAGATCGTCGACTGCACCGCCGAGTGCGATTTACTGTGCTTCCTGGGCGCCTTCTCAAGCTATCACCAAATCAAGATGGCGGTGCAAGATGTTGAGAAGACAACCTTTCTAACCCCGTGCGGGGTGTACTGCTACACCTGCATGCCGTTTGGGATGCGCAATGCGGGAGCAACCTTCCAACGATTGATGCATATCGCCCTGGGACAACAGCTCGAGAGGAAAGCTGAGGCGTACATCGACGACATAGTGGTGAAATCTCAGGAGGCAAGGACTATTATCAAGAATCTGGAGGAGACGTTCGCCAGCCTGCGCCAAGTGAACCTGCGGCTGAACCCGAAAAGTGTGTGTTTGGCGTCCCGTCTAGAAAATTGCTGGGTTTCCTGGTGTCGCACAGAGGGATCGAGGCCAACCCGGAGAAGGTCAAGGCCATAGAAAGGATGAGCCCGCCGCAAACCCTTAAGGAGATGCAGAAGCTGGCGGGCTGCGTAACCTTGCTCGGGCGCTTCATCTCCAAGCTGGGGGAGCACGCCCTCCCATTCTTCAAGCTGATGAAAAAGAAAGGCCCGTTCGAGTGGACTCCGGAGGCTGATGCAGCCTTCCAAGAGCTCAAGAGGTACCTCACTAGCCCACAGGTGATGGTAGCACTGTGCCCCCTTGAACCTTTGGTGCTATACCTGGCCACTACGCCTCACTCCGCCAGCGTGACACTGGTGGCAGTGCGGGAAGAGCGCCCGACCAGGGGCTCACGGCGGAGCATCTCGCACCCAGTTGAGGCACAACAGCCTCAGGACGGTGCTCCTGAGGCCCAGGCTGCCCCATAGGTCAACGATGCTCCTGAGACCTCGACCAATCTTCCAAGCAGCGAGGCTCCTAAGGACGGGGTTCCTGAGGCCACGGCTGCCATGATGGATGATAAGGCTCCTGAGGACCCTCACCCCAGGAGGCGCAAGACTCCCCCAATGCCTCCACCGTCGTCGAGCAACCGGTGTACTTCATCAGCACGGTACTACATGATGCGCGGGCGCGTTATCCCATGCCGCAAAGGCTCTTACTTGTGCTCCTCGTCGCCTCCCGAAAGCCGCGCCACTACTTCTAAGGCCACCCCATCAAGGTTGTCTCAGCTTACCCCCTGGAGAGAGTGCTCCGAAGCCCTAACGCCACAGGGAGGGTCGCGGAATGGAACATTGAACTGCAGGCGTTCCAGTTGGAGTTCAGCACTACCAGAATCATCAAGGGTGCGGCTCTCACCGACTTAGTGGCAGAATGGACCGACGTTCCTGACCGAGAAGTGGGCGAGGACTGTTCCCTCTCATCGGGGAGCGAAGCGACAGATGGTTGGGTCATGTACTTCGACGGTGCATTCGCACGCCAGGGCGCGGGGGTTGGAGCCGTGCTCATCTCGCCCACCCAGGACAAGCTCTACTACGCCGTGCAGCTCTACTTCCAGCAGGGTGAGAAGGTCTCCAACAACATCGCGGAATACGAAGGCCTGATCGCTAGCCTCAAGGCTGCGACGGCCTTGGGGGTGAGGCACCTCACCATCAGGGGCGACTCCCAGCTCCTCGTCAACTTGTCCAACAAAGCGTACAAGCCAAAGGACGAGCACTTGGAGGCATACCTCGAGGAGGTACGCAAAATCGAGAAACGGTTCTTGGGCCTGGAATTGTAGCACATGCCACGCGACACGAACAAGGAGGCGCACGACATCGCCAAGAGGGTGTCTCGGCATCTACCTCAGGAGCCCGACGTCTTTGAGGAGCGGAGCCCGCTTGCTGCTCGCGCTTGAGCCTCAGGAGGGGTGCTGGACCGAGGAGTTCAAGGCGTACCTGCTCCAAGGCACCCTGTCGAAGAAGGAGGAAGACACAGAGCGTGTGGCCTGCTAGGCCACCGCGTACTGCATCCGGGACAGTAAGCTCTACCAAAGACGGCCAAGCGATGTTTCTCTCTGATGCATCTCCAGGGAGCAGGGATGCGAACTGCTGCCCGACATACATGGCGGGGACTGCAGACATCATTCCTCATCGCGTACCCTCGTGGGCAAGGTGTTCCGCAGCGGATTCCACTGGCCCACAGCGCTCAATGATGACACCGAGCTAGTAAGATCCAGTGATGCCTGTCAGTTCCATGCAAAGCAGATCCACCAGCCCGCTCAGGGCCTCAAGACCATCTCGTTCTCATGGCCGTTCACGGGTTGGGGGTTGGACATCCTGGGCCCATTCCCTCGAGCGCCCGGGGGCTACCGCTACCTCTACGTCGGCAACGACAAATTCACCAAGTGGGCGGAGGTGGAGGTCGCCCGCACCATCCCGGCCGGCTCGGCTGTCAAGTTCATCAAGGGCCTCGTGAGCCAGTTTGGGGTTCCTAATCGCAGCATCACCGACAATGGCTCCCAGTTTACTAGCAACCTTTTCAAAACCTATTGTGCTAACCTTGAACGCAGATATGCTATGCTTTGATGGCACACCCCATGAGCAACGGCCAGGCCGAGCGCGCCAATACAGAGGTCCTGAGATGTCTCAAGGAAAGAACCTTCAAGAAGAAGCTCGAGGCCTGCAGCAGGAGCTGGCTCGATGAGCTCCAGTCCGTGTTGTGGTCCATCCGCACCACCGCGGCCAAGCCGATGGGCGAGACTCCTTTATTCCTTGTCTACGGAGCCGAAGCGGTTCTCCCTCATGAGGTCAGGCATCGCTCCGCGCGGGTCTTGGCATTTGACGAGGCACGCTAGGACGCCTCGCGGGGGATGGACCTCATTGTGGGGGAGGAACGCCGCCACCAAGCCTCGCTCCGAGCGGTAAGGTACCAGCAGGCGCTGCGGCGGTATCACTGCCGCATCATCTGCTCCATGACGCTCGAGGTGGGTGATATCGTCCTAAGACGTGTGCTCTCCAGGGAAGGGCTACACAAGGTCTCGCCCATGTGGGAGGGCCCGTTCAGGATCGCTCGTGTCTCCAGGCCTGGCACCGCGCGCGTGGAGACACAGGAGGGAATCCCCATCCAGAACGTCTGGAACATCCAGCACCTCCAGAAGTTCTACCCATGAAGCAAGGCCCCACGCCTGTGAAGGTCTCCGCTCGTGACACTCTCACGTAATAATGAGTTGGGGCTGTACACGCCCCAGAGTCTCATGAGGTCGCCCTTGGGCCTCACGAGGGCTCCCACCCACGTCCTAGTGGAGGCCCCATGCTCTGCGCTGGTGGGAAGACAAGAAGACTAGTCTAGGTGCCGGACGCGGTTGTTCTTTTGCTTGCTTTCTGTAGCTGGTTTTCAACTTCTTGAATAAATGGAGCTTTTCGCGTCTTTCATTCGCCAGAGTAGGAGTTTATTTTTCTCTTGTTCGTTCGCCCTTCTAAACTTGTCCCAAGAAGAGCGGCAGTTGCCCGTCGCTCCTCCTCGCACGTCCCACGCGCGGGGGCTAGGTAGGTGTGTATGCCTGGGCTCACCCGCAACCACACCTCGCCGAAGCCTTGTCGCCCCAGAGCTTCGGCGTCCTTAATCCTCGCGAGACGCTCTCGAACGAGCTCATGGGCATGCGCACCCTCTTAAGTCCGTGCCTCCGGTCATCGCGACGTGGTGTACCAGCTGCAACCAACCCACGCTCGGGGGCTCGCGCGAGGTAGGACGAGACGCCTCATGAGGCCTTCTAAAAACCCTGCAGCTATACGATGTCTCCTGAGGATCGGTGACTCCTGAGGCGTCAGGAAGGAAGCCCTCGGAAGATACCTCTGGAAAGGGCGCCCTTGCGACATGGAAGACTACCACAAGCACATCTAACTACACCTGGTAGAAACTCGGGTATCGCAACATGATATAAAGATAACAAACATAGCATAGTGGCGCAAGCGCCATGGTTCATTACACACCACAACGGGGCCTTCTACTATTTTCAAATGCAGGAGAAAGGAAAGGTAAAACAAAAGCAGGCCCCACGGCTGCAACAGCTCCTGAGGCCAGGCTCGAGCAGCGCCCGAGCTCAGTCTGAGCCTTCCTCCAGCTTCACCAGAGCACGGCGGCGGGACGGCTCGTCGCCTGCCCCGATCCGAGCCCGGTGGCATGGTGATTCGTCATAGCTGCCACCACTGGTGCTCTCACCGGAGGAGGAGCCGCCGCTGCAGCTGGAGGTAGCGCGGCCGTTGCCAAGGGCAAGCTCACCCTCGTCGTGATCGTGGGCGTTGCCAAGGGCAAGCTCGTCATCGCCGCTGCCATCTACTGGGAGCACCCCGCGCGGCGGCCATCTTCCCCAAACACCCTCACATAGAGGGTCGCAAGGCCGTCGTACCTAAAATGGAGGGTGCACCTCCCGCTCAGGCCCCGCGTGTGAGAAAACGCCTGCCAACCTCGGGTCAAGGGCACGTTTCCCGCAGCGGAGACTTCGACTCTCGCCCATGAAGCCCTGCTGCAGCAGCCGTCAGCCTGTAGGTAGAGGCCATCAAGCCCCGCGGTCGGCAGCGCGCCCGCGAAGAAGCGTGGGAGCGGGAGCCAGGTTCCGGCGGGCCTCTCCGACCACACGACAAACTCTGGGAACGCATCCGCCGAGTGGAAGCGCGGCCGAGTAGGCCGGGCGACCACAGCGTGCCTTCCCCCGTCGTAGGAGCTGCCATGTCCTCGGCGGCTCCTGCTGCAAGAGGAAGCACCGCCGCGGCTGCCTAAGGCGACGCCAGCCCTCGAAGAGGTGTGCCCACACCCTCGAGGGGCCATCGTTGGGGTCGCGGTGAGCTTGCGGGGGCGGGGGCGGCCTCTCTTGGGCGGCAGCGAACCCGGTCCCTCCTTGGCGGCCTTCCCCTTTTCGGCGGCGGAGAACCTTCTTGTCGGCGCCATGGATGCTGCGGCAAGACGGCGAGACGAGAAAGGAGGAGACGTGGCAAGCAGCAAGAAGATGGAGATGAGCAAGGGCGGCTCCGTCCCTCCACCCCCCATTTATGGCCGGAGGGAGGCCAACCGCCGGCCTCCATGATCCCATGTAATGAGGGTTTTTCTGCATGCAGCAGGCTCTTGTCAAGTCGAACGGTTGTCGGGGCAGCGTGGGGAAGCGGAGACGCCCACGTCCCATCAAGCGCCATGCGTCGAACGAGGCCGTAGGCGGTTGGGGCCCGCGGCGCTCCGCCCTTGCCCTTTGGCTTCGCCTCGAAGCCAAGTCCGAGCGCGCCTTAGGCCCGGGGGCTACTGTCGGTGTTCTGGGAACGGGGGTACCCAGACTTGCCTGCATGCGGCCCACGGCGTGGCTCCATCGACAGCCTGGTACGGCCCACCTACAGCATCAACAACACAAGACCCTCGTGAGGGGCCAAGGCTCGTGAGACGGACGACGCCAAGACCTCCGGAAGTAGCGGCCTCCTCAGGCTGGCTCCTGAGGAGCGGAGATTTCTATGCAAGCCCTCACCTCGTGATGTTTGCATGACGCAACCCATGACGACCAAGGCCAGGTGGGCGCCAGCAGGCGCAGTACATCAGTTTCCTCTTTGGTGCTAAAGAGGCAAGCACAGGATCGGAGTCCCGAGGAATCAACCAAAGGTTTCCATTTCCATGCAACAAGACCAGGACCGCTAGGACGGCATGACGGAGGTCGTCGCCGAGCCCACCACGGCGTCATGACCAGAAGCTTTGCAGGTGAAGACCATCTTTCATTAGGATAAGATGTACTGGTTGTCTCCCTTTGAATTTGGCCGTTGTGGGATCCCCTCCCGCCTCCATTTTGAGGGAAGAGGACCAAGGCCACTATAAATAGAGCCTAGCCACCACCGTAGAAGGGGATCAGATCATTTAGATCATCCTCTCCCTCACCAGCTCAAGAACACACCTCCTCAAGTTGTTCTTCCACTGTGCTAGTTCATCCTCAGCCCACCTCGAGGCCAATCCACCACAAAGCAGGAGTAGGGTTTTACACCGCAAGGTGGCCCGAACCTGGCTAACTACTATGTCCCATTTCCTTCCTGTTCATCGAGCTAGGCTGTGAGATCCGCGAGTAGACAGGCTGGGGAGGTTGAGTTCTTCGCACGCACCCCAGAGTTCGAACTATCCAGGGTCTGTGAAGCCCGGAATCCAACAGGGCCAGCTGAGGGAGTCCTGGACTAAGGGGCCCTCGGGCGTCCGGTCTATTATTAATGGGTCGGACTAATGGGCTGTGAAGACATGAAGGCCGAAGACTGTACCCGTGTCCGGATTGGACTCTCCTTGGCGTGGAAGGCAAGCTTGGCGACCAATTATGAAGATTCCTTCTTATGTAACCGACTCTATGTAACCCTAGATCCCCCCGGTGTCTATATAAACCGGAGGGTGTAGTCCGGAAAGGATAGACTCATTACCATAGTCATACAGGCTAGACTTCTAGGGTTTAGCCATTACGATCTCGTGGTAGATCAAATCTTGTAATACTCATATTCATCAAGATCAATCAAGCAGGAAGTAGGGTATTACCTCCATAGGGAGGGCCCGAACCTGGGTAAACATCGTGTCCCCTGTCTCCTGTAACCATCGATCCTAGACACACAGTTCGGGACCCCCTACCCAAGATCCGCCGGTTTTGACACCGACATTGGTGCTTTCATTGAGAGTTCCACTGTGCCGTCGACAAAAGGTTCGATGGCCCCTTCGATCGTCTATAGTGACGCAGTCCAAGGGGGAACCTTCCTCCCCGGACATATCTTCGTATTCAGCGGCTTCGTACTGCGGACCAACTCGCTCGGCCATCTGGAGCAGATCGACAGCTACGCCCCTGGCCACCAGGTCAGATTTGGAAGCTTGAACTACGTCGCGGATATCCATGGAGACCTGATCTTCAACGGATTTGAGACCATGGAGATCGCTCCCCCTCGCTCCGATGAACATGACTTAAATCTGTCATCAGACCATATTCACGAGATGGCTCCTGTAACTGCTACGGCCCTAGATCCGGAGCAGATTGCGCCATCCGAAATCGCTGAATCCGCGGCATTGGAGCCGCACACGGACTTAGCACCTTGCAATGTTTGCGTCAACGGAATCCCGGACTCGTCTCCGGCTATAAGTTCCAAACCACGCACGCCTGCGGGCGCAGAGCTGGATCGGTTATCGATCTTCGAGTTCAGCGCCGCAGATATCTTCCAACACTCGCCCTTGGGCGACGTGCTAAATTCATTAAAAAGCCTGTCCTTAGTGGGGGACTCATAGCCGAACTATGTCCGGTTCGAGCTAGAGGCTGACACTGGAGAATTTCGCTTCCCACCCGCCACCCACTTCATAGCCACTGTCGAGGACATAACCGACATGCTTGATTATGCCTCCAAGGACATCGACGGTATAGACGACGATGCCGATAAGGAGCAAGGGCAAGACCCGCCATTTACGGGACATGGAATGGCCACCTCTTCGTACGACATGTACATGGTTGATACACCTAAAAAAGCTAGCGATGATGACAAAGAAGACCCAGTTGAGAATAAACCTCCTGAGACACAGTCTAAGTACCGGCGCCCTAAACGCCGCTCTAAGTCACATCACAGCAACGCTAGCACCGGAGAAAATAGTACCCCGCACGACGCCGAAAACAATGAAGACCCTGTTGGAGCAAGATCTGAACAGGAGGAACAGGAAAACGGGCAAGCCAGCCCGGATGAACAGGCCCTGCCCAGCGATAATTCGGAGGACGACAATTACCTTCCGCTCTCCGAAGATGAGGTAAGCCTCGGCGATGAAGACTTCATCATACCCGAAGAACCCCTCGAGCAGGAGCGCTTCAAGCGCAGGCTAATAGCTACTGCAAGGAGCCTGAAAAAGAAGCAGCAGCAGCTTCAAGCTGACCAAGACCTACTCAATGATAGATGGACCGAAGTCCTGGCCGCCGAAGAATACGGCTTTAGTGGCCCAGCCAAAAGCTACCCGAAGCATAGACTGCTACCTCAATTCAATGACGAGGCGTTGGAGCCCGTACCATCATCACACAAGTCGGCAGGTCGTCGACAACCCGGTCCGGACAAAGAGGCAACTCAAGCCGAACACCAGACCGCCCCACCTCGCCGTAAAGACAAGAATAACACAGCCCGTGTGATGCGGAGCATCCGTCGACCATCACCATGGACGTCAGACCGCCACCACAAGCACTGAGAGGACCGGTGACAAGAGCACGCGCACGCAACATCGAGAACGAGGTCACTTCTTTCCTCTTCGAGTTTCGTTCGGTTTCACATGAGAATGAGACTACCTCAAAGAGATACATTGTGCATTCTTAGGTACTTCGAAGCTCGTCACGAGGAAGCACAGAGGGATCACCAAGTTCACCGGAGACCTACGGAGGAGGAGGAGAGGAACGAGAAGGACGAGAGAGGAGGAGCTCTAGACGCTCCGGGTGCCCGGCTTCTTCGGCCCCAGGTGCCCGGCCTCAGCCTGGACGCCACCTCCAGCCAGCCCCGGGTGCCCGGCCTGTTGAGCCCCGGGTGCCCGGCTGCTCCTGACCGCCGGCCCAGTTCACCCGGGTGCCCGGTCCCTTGGCTCCGGGTGCCCGGGCCACCCCTCAGCGCCGGCCTAGCCCCTCCCCGGGTGCCCGGCCACTTGGCTCCGGGTGCCCGGGCCTCCTCCCTGCGCCAGCCCAGCCAGCCCCGGGTGCCCGGCCGAATGGCCCCGGGTGCCCGGCCCCTCCCGCGCCAACTTCCAGCGCCTCCCGGGTGCCCGGGCTTTGGACCCCGGGTGCCCGGCCTCATCCGCCCAGCCCCGCGTCTACCCCGGGTGCCCGGGCCTAGGACCCCCGGGTGCCCGGACCACTCCGTGAGCCTGCGTGCAAGTTGGGGCTTTTGCCCTTGTAACCCTCCCCCCTCTTATTTCGCCCCTAGACTATAAGTACCCCTTGCCTAGCTCATTAGAGAGGTTAGCAAAGTATTTTAGAACACAAAGAGGGCTTTTCTCATCTTCCTCCTCTTGGAGATCTAGACCTCCTCTTGGAGATCAAGCCCCCCTTCTTGGGGAAGATCCTCTTGGATTCAAGACCTCACCTAGTGGGAAGAACTTTACCCTAGTGCTATTTTCCTTGAATTGTTCATGTAATCTTGTGGATCTCTTGTGTGCCACTCTAGTGGATGTGATATTGGGTTTGTTTTGAGTGATTTGTGCCTTGTGTTCTTGAGAGTTCTTCCTCTTTTCCCCCCTCCAAGTGTGAAAAGATCCCCTCTAGGGTTTCACCCTACAACATCTTGGTATCATGAGAAAGGTTGATTCACATCTTGGAGTCCCATCCCCCCATTTGCTAGCTTGATTTTGGTGTTTTTTGTCCAAATCCGAAAATTCCCCAAAAAAATAGCCCCAAAAATTTTTCTTGCAATTTGTTGGATCTTGTGAGATTTGGTTGTTTTGGTCCATGGATTTGATGTTTGTCAAGTGGATCTAGGCCCTCCCCAACAATCCCCACCCTTCCCACCACGAAATCCACCGAATTTTGCTTTTCCCCCAATTTTTCTGCCGAAACCCGACACCACCGGGTGCCCGCACCCCATGGTTGTTTGCCCCTGACCACCCCGGGCACCCGCACCCTCCACCCCCGGGTGCCCGCACCCCCCAAATCAGCCCACTTCCATCACCGTTTTGGCCATAACTTCCACCTCCCAAGTCCTTTTTTTGTGTTCTTTGGCTCGTTTGGAAGATCTTGACACCCACCATCCTCTCATATCATTACCACGACCATTAGACACCATCCAAAAATCATCACAAAAACACCCACCTTCCGCATTTGACCAATTTTGAGTTGCGATTTGCGTTTCCTAAGGTGTTTCAGCTACTTAGGAGCGTGTGACATTGACATCATCGCCTCGGAGTCATCTTCACCGCTAACCGTAAGAAAGGACGGTAACCTCGACGACACTTACTCCTTACCTTGCTTTTGCATTGATAGCCCGAGCCTTTTGCGTTGCTTACCCATCGAGACTAGCGAGTTGAGAATTGCCGGGCCACGCTATTGTGCACTGTAGTGATCTTGTTATCATCTTAGTTCCATAAGTCTCTCCCGTGCATATCTTACATACTTGTCTCATATCATACTTGGCTCGAGCATCAAGCATAGTGAAAAAAAGTCAAGCTTTTAAGCAAAAAGAGAAGACACAAAGAGCTTATAAGCAATAGCATTGAGCCATTTTGAATCTCATCTTGGTCACCGCATACATAGCATAGTCGGGATTGAAGACGGCACGTTTCTCTTATAGGTTGGTGCAAATGCGTATCTAGCCCATTTGAGCAATCGAGCTAGTGTCTCTCCAGCATTCGCACAACAAGAGCATTTTCCATGATCACACATTTTGAGCTCACCCCTTAGTTGTGCGGATCCCATCTATCTTCCGTGTGTGTGTTCCTAGTGATATCCTTGGCTTTGATCTATTTGCTTTACTTGCATTTTTGTGAACCTTCTCAACCTTATCAATATCTTGACTAACATTTGCTTGAATTTTTGCCACCATCCTAACTGAGCTACTCCATAAGCCTTTTACTTGTAGGTGTGAGAAACAAACCCGGTTCCAATTCTCCTATTGTGGCATTACATTGAGTGACACTTGTTACATCCTCAATCCTCGGAAAGGGTAACTTCGGTATTGTTCTCTCACTTTCCTACTCACCCACTTGGTTATGATGGATAGGCCAAGTTCGTCGGCGAACCCGCTTTTCGTGGAGCAAGATGGTGATAACGGCTTCGTCACCAAGAACCACTTCTTCATCATGCAAAGATCTCTCCATCAAGAAAGTGAAGCATTGGGTGAACGCATGGAGCAACTCGCCTCCGACATTCGTCAATCAGCGATAAGGAGCCGCGACTACATCGATGCCAAATTCACTACACAAACGGAAGAGCTACGCAACATGATCATGCGCCGCCCGTCTTCCTCATCCTCTTCATCAAGACGGCGCCACTCAAGCAGCCGCTCAAGTAGCCAATCTTTGGAATACCATCAAGCTCAAGCACTACAACACCACTAAGACGGAGCTACGGCTACAACAACCACTTTGGCATCTTCGCCAAGTGCTATCAAGGCATCTTCGCCTTCGGACGTACGGCATCTTCGCCTACTTCCCACGAGTACGCCTACAACGACTTCCTCAAGTCCAAGGCGACCACCTACGAGCGAGGACGCCACTTCCATCTTCGAAAGCCCCTCAAGGAAGATGGCCGAGCATGGGAAATTCCCTTCAGTCATGGAGACGAGCTACAAGGTGCCACATCATATGGGCCTCCAACAACAAGACGACGACAAGAAGGTTGAGCATGGGACCATCCCTTCAACCAAGGAGACGATAGGAGTTGAGCATGGAGACATTTGCACCAACATATCTCCGCCACCCACATATGACGAGATGCCCCAATTGCCATGTGAGGAGAGCCACCCCACCATGAGTGATATGAGTGACTCCACCATATGCGACATTGAGTGCATTTCCTATGAGAGGATGAGTGTGACCACCACTAGCCCCACACACGAGAGCATGCCACACACCCTATGTGAGGTTGAGAGCCATATGAGTCACTCCACCAACCATACGAGTGAGAGCATCCAAGAGGGAGTGAGTGAGCCACAACACTTAGTGAGTGAGGTAGTTGAGAGGGCACGTGAGGCCACTATGATTTCTAACAACTTAACCTCTACTCCGAGTGTGTTTTCTTTGGTGCTAGGTCTCATACATGACGACATGCCTATACCCAACGAGTACATACCTCCAATGGACATGACGATGGCCATGGTGGATGATGATGCACACCCCACATGGTTCCATCAAGATGAAGATGACAACGAGTGGATCTTCGACACCTCACCTACAACACATGAGCGACGCTCCAAAGGTAACATAGGTGATGGTGCTTCTCTTGTCCCACTAGTGGACTCTCTTGACATTGATTGCTCCCATGATGATGATCACCTTATGGATTCACAACATACTATGTCTCATACATGCTTAGATATGCCACCTATTTATGATGAATATAATGATGAGCACGTTGATTTGCCTAGTTGTGATACTATGATCCATAGGATATCTTGTGAAAATTCTATCGGTCATGTCATGTTTGACAATCCTTTAAACTTGTCATATGCTATGGGTGAGATTTCCAATAATTGCTTGCACCATACGCATACCATTCATAACCATGCTCGAGATATCACTAGTGATGCATTACACAATTTGAGTCTCCATTATGCTATACATAATAACAAACCTCTCATGATGGATGACATGTTTCTATATCATGCATACCATTTCTTTGAGCATTGGATATTTTGTGCTAACCAACACATGCATGTATGCATCATAATGGATGATGTGTACATATACCACGCACACACAATTTTCCCTTTGCCTTTGTTTTGTGTAGGTACTTATGAACATTCGTCAACCTCACAATCCCATGAGTTGACGAAACGAGCTCTTGAGCGCAACGATGCTTTTGGATTCATGGGTTTATCCGTACCACCGTTCCCTTCGCGCAAGCACTACGCGCCCCTCTTTTACTTGGCTCTCACACGGATATGGGCTATATATCACTTGTTCCGTTATGCCCATTTTCACGTGTTCACTTTGCATGCTATGCCTCTTTCCATGACTTTGCCATGCAATCGTGACCCTTGCTTGCACTTACATATGATTCACCATTATACTAATTCTATGTGTATTTGCATGCTTGGTGGTGATACTTGTTGCTATCGCCATGTTTACCATGTGCCACATGAAGGAAATATGCCCTAGAGGCAATAATAAAGTATTATATATTTCCTTATATCATGATAAATGTTTATTATTCATGCTAGAATTGTATTAACCGGAAACATAATACATATGTGAATACATAGACAAACAGAGTGTCACTAGTATGCCTCTATTTGACTAGCTCGTTAATCAAAGAAGGTTATGTTTCCTAGCCATAGACATGAGTTGTCATTTGATTAACGGGATCACCTCATTAGGAGAATGACGTGATTGACATGACCCATTACGTTAGCTTAGCACCCGATTGTTTAGTATGTTGCTATTGCTTTCTTCATGACTTATACATGTTCCTATGACTATGAGATTATGCAACTCCCGTTTACCGGAGGAACACTTTGTGTGCTACCAAACGTCACAACGTAAATGGGTGATTATAAAGGTGCTCTACAGGTGTCTCCAAAAGTACTTGTTGGGTTGGCGTATTTCGAGATTAGGATTTTTCACTCCGATTGTCGGAGAGGTATCTCAGGGCCCACTCGGCAATGCACATCACTATAAGCCTTGCAAGCATTGTGACTAATGAGTTAGTTGCGGGATGATGTATTACGGAACGAGTAAAGAGACTTGCCGGTAACGAGATTGAACTAGGTATCGAGATACCGACGATTGAATCTCGGGCAAGTAACATACCGATGACAAAGGGAACAACGTATGTTGTTATGCGGTCTGACCGATAAAGATCTTCGTAGAATATGTGGGAGCCAATATGGGCATCCAGGTCCCGCTATTGGTTATTGACCGGAGAGGTGTCTCGGTCATGTCTACATAGTTCTCGAACCCGAAGGGTCCGCACGCTTAAAGTTACGATGACAGTTTTATTATGAGTTTATATGTTTTGATGTACCGAAGGTTGATCGGAGTCCCGGATGTGATCATGGACATGACGAGGAGTCTCGAAATGGTCGAGACGTAAAGATTGATATATTGGACGGCTATATTCGGACACCGGAAGTGTTCCGGAGAAGTTTCGGATTAAACCGGAGTGCCGGAGGGTTACCGGAACCCCCCGGGGAAGTATTGGGCCTTAGTGGGCCTTGAGGGGAGAGAGAGGGCAGCAGCCAGGAGGTGGTGCGCCCCCTCCCAGGAGGAATCCTAGTTGGACTAGGAGAGGGGGGCGCAGCCCCCTTTCCCTCTCCCTCTCCCTCTCTTTCCTTCCCCCCTTCTTTTCCTAGTAGGACTAGGAAAGGGGAGTCCTACTCCTACTAGGAGGAGGACTCCCCCCTCTCTTTGGCGCGCCAAGGGCAGCCGGCCTCCCCCTTGCTCCTTTATATACGGGGGCAGGGGGGCACCTCTAGACACACTTGATATACGATATTTTAGCCGTGTGCGGTGCCCCCTTCCACCAGATTACACCTCGATAATACCGTTGTGGAGCTTAGGCGAAGCCCTGCGTCGGTAGAACATCATCATCATCACCACGCCGTCGTGCTGACGAAACTCTCCCTCAACACTCGGCTGGATCGGAGTTCGAGGGACGTTATCGAGCTGAACGTGTGTAGAGCTCGGAGGTGCCGTACGTTCGGTACTTGATCGGTCGGATCGTGAAGACGTACGACTACATCAACCGCGTTGTGATAACACTTCCGCTGTCTGTCTACGAGGGTACGTGGACAACACTCTCCCCTCTCGTTGCTATGCATCACCAAGATCTTGCGTGTGCGTAGGAATTTTTTTGAAATTACTACGTTTCCCAACAGTGGCATCCGAGCCTGGTTTTATGCGTTGATGCTATGCACGAGTAGAACACAAGTGAGTTGTGGGCGATATAAGTCATACTGCTTACTAGCATGTCATACTTTGGTTCAGCGGTATTGTGAGATGAAGCGGCCCGAACCGACATTACGCGTACGCTTACGCGAGACTGGTTTCACTGTTGCGAGCACTCGTTGCTTAAAGGTGACTGGCGGGTGTCTGTCTCTCTCACTTTAGTTGAACCGAGTGTGGCTACGCCCGGTCCTTGCGAAGGTTAAAACAGCACCAACTTGACAAACTATCATTGTGGTTTTGATGCGTAGGTAAGAACGGTTCTTGCTAAGCCCGTAGCAGCCACGTAAAATATGCAACAACAAAGTAGAGGACGTCTAACTTGTTTTTGCAGGGCATGTTGTGATGTGATATGGTCAAGACATGATGTGATATAATTTGTTGTATGAGATGATCATGTTTTGTAACCGAGTTATCGGCAACTGGCAGGAGCCATATGGTTGTCGCTTTATTGTATGAGATGCAATTGCCATGTAATAGTTTTACTTTATCTCTAAGCGGTAGCGATAGTCGTAAAAGCAATAAGTTGGCGAGACGACAACGATACTACGATGGAGATCAAGGTGTCGCGCCGGTGACGATGGTGATCATGACGGTGCTTCGGAGATGGAGATCACGAGCACGGTGCTTTGGAGATGGAGATCACAAGCACAAGATGATGATGGCCATATCATATCACTTATATTGATTGCATGTGATGTTAATCCTTTATGCATCTTATCTTGCTTTGATTGACGGTAGCATTATAAGATGATCTCTCACTAAAATTTCAAGATAAAAGTGTTCTCCCTGAGTATGCACCGTTGCGAAAGTTCTTCGTGCTGAGACACCACGTGATGATCGGGTGTGATAAGCTCTACGTTCAAATACAACGGGTGCAAAACAGTTGCACACACGGAATACTCAGGTTAAACTTGACGAGCCTAGCATATGCAGATATGGCCTCGGAACACAGAGACCGAAAGGTCGAGCGTGAATCATATAGTAGATATGATCAACATAGTGATGTTCACCATTGAAACTACTCCATCTCACGTGATGATCGGACATGGTTTAGTTGATTTGGATCACGTAATCACTTAGATGATTAGAGGGATATCTATCTAAGTGGGAGTTCTTAAGTAATATGATTAATTGAACTTAAATTTATCATGAACTTAGTACCTGATAGTATCTTGCTTGTCTATGTTAATTGTAGATAAATGGCCCGTGCTGTTGTTCCGTTGAATTTTAATGCGTTCCTTGAGAAAGCTAAGTTGAAAGATGATGGTAGCAATTACACGGACTGGGTCCGTAACTTGAGGATTATCCTCATTGCTGCACAGAAGAATTACGTCCTAGAAGCACCGCTAGGTGCCAGGCCTCCTACAAGAGCAACACTAGAAGTTATGAACGTCTGGCAGAGCAAAGCTGATGACTACTCGATAGTTCAGTGTGCCATGCTTTACGGCTTAGAACCGGGTCTTCAACGACGTTTTGAACGTCATGGAGCATATGAGATGTTCCAGGAGTTGAAGTTAATATTTCAAGCAAATGCCCGGATTGAGAGATATGAAGTCTCCAATAAGTTCTATAGGTGCAAGATGGAAGAGAATAGTTCTGTCAGTGAGCATATACTCAGAATGTCTAGGTATAATAATCACTTAATTCAACTGGGAGTTCAACTTCTGGATGATTGCGTCATTGACAGAATTCTTCAATCACTGCCACCAAGCTACAAGAGCTTCGTGATGAACTATAACATGCAAGGGATGAATAAGACAATTCCCGAGCTCTTCGCAATGCTGAAGGCAGCGGAGGTAGAAATCAAAAAGGAGCATCAAGTGTTGATGGCCAGTAAAACCACTAGTTTCAAGAAAAAGGGCAAAGGGAAGAAGAAGGGGAACTTCAAGAAGAATAGCAAGCAAGTTGCTGTTCAGGAGAAGAAACCCAAGTCTGGACCTAAGCCTGAAACTGAGTGCTTCTACTGTAAGCAGACTGGTCACTGGAAGCGGAACTGCCCCAAGTATTTGGCGGAAAGGAAGGATGGCAAGGTTAACAAAGGTATATGTGATATACATGTTATTGATGTGTACCTTACTAATACTCGCAGTAGCACCTGGGTATTTGATACTGGTTCTGTTGCTAATATCTGCAACTCGAAACAGGGGCTACAGATTAAGCGAAGATTGGCTAAGGACGAGGTGACGATGCGCGTGGGAAATGGTTCCAAAGTCGATGTGATCGCCGTCGGCACGCTACCTCTACATCTACCTTCGGGATTAGTTTTAGACCTAAATAATTGTTATTTGGTGCCAGCGTTGAGCATGAACATTATATCTGGATCTTGTTTAATGCGAGACGGTTATTCATTTAAATCAGAGAATAATGGTTGTTCTATTTATATGAATAATATCTTTTATGGTCATGCACCCTTGAAGAGTGGTCTATTTTTAATGAATCTCGATAGTAGTGATACACATATTCATAATGTCGAAGCCAAAAGATGCAGAGTTAATAATGACAGTGCAACTTATTTGTGGCACTGCCGTTTGGGTCATATCGGTGTAAAGCGCATGAAGAAACTCCATACCGATGGAATTTTGGAATCACTTGATTTTGAATCACTTGGTACTTGCGAACCGTGCCTCATGGGCAAGATGACCAAAACACCGTTCTCCGGAACTATGGAGAGAGCAACAGATTTGTTGGAAATCATACATACAGATGTATGTGGTCCGATGAATATTGAGGCTCGTGGCGGATATCGTTATTTTCTCACCTTCACAGATGATTTGAGCAGATATGGGTATATCTACTTAATGAAACATAAGTCTGAAACATTTGAAAAGTTCAAAGAATTTCAGAGTGAAGTTGAAAATCATCGTAACAAGAAAATAAAATTCCTACGATCTGATCGTGGTGGAGAATATTTGAGTTACGAGTTTGGACTACATTTGAAACAATGCGGAATAGTTTCGCAACTCACGCCACCCGGAACACCACAGCGTAATGGTGTGTCCGAACGTCTAATCGTACTTTATTAGATATGGTGCGATCTATGATGTCTCTTACTGATTTACCGCTATCGTTTTGGGGTTATGCTTTAGAGACGGCTGCATTCACTCTAAATAGGACACCATCGAAATCCGTTGAGACGACGCCTTATGAACTATGGTTTGGCAAGAAACCAAAGTTGTCGTATCTTAAAGTTTGGGGTTGTGATGCTTATGTGAAGAAACTTCAACCTGATAAGCTCGAACCTAAATCGGAGAAATGTGTCTTCATAGGATACCCAAAGGAGACTGTTGGGTACACCTTCTATCACAGATCCGAAGGCAAGATATTCGTTGCTAAGAATGGATCCTTTCTAGAGAAGGAGTTTCTCTCGAAAGATGTGAGTGGGAGGAAAGTAGAACTTGATGAGGTAACTGTACCTGCTCCCTTATTGGAAAGTAGATCATCGCAGAAATCAGTTTCTGCGACACCTACACCAAGAAGTGAGGAAGTTAATGATAATGATCATGAAACTTCAGATCAAGTTATTACTGAACCTCGTAGGTCAACTAGATCAAGATCCGCACCAGAGTGGTACGGTAATCCTGTTCTGGAGGTCATGTTACTAGACCATGACGAACCTACGTACTATGAAGAAGCGATGGTGAGCCCAGATTCCGCAAAATGGCTTGAAGCCATGAAATCCGAGATGGGATCCATGTATGAGAACAAAGTATGGACTTTGGTTGACTTGCCCGATGGTCGGCAAGCCATTGAAAACAAATGGATCTTCAAGAAGAAGACTGACGCTGATGGTAATGTTACTGTCTATAAAGCTCGACTTGTTGCGAAAGGTTTTCGACAAGTTCAAGGGATTGACTACGATGAGACCTTCTCACCCGTAGCGATGCTTAAGTCTGTTCGAATCATGTCAGCAATTGCCGCATTTTATGATTATGAAATTTGGCAAATGGATGTCAAAACTGCATTCCTGAATGGATTTCTGGAAGAAGAGTTGTATATGATGCAACCGGAAGGTTTTGTCGATCCAAAGGGAGCTAACAAAGTGTGCAAGCTCCAGCGATCCATTTATGGACTGGTGCAAGCCTCTCGGAGTTGGAATAAACGCTTTGATAGTGTGATCAAAGCATTTGGTTTTATACAGACTTTTGGAGAAGCCTGTATTTACAAGAAAGTGAGTGGGAGCTCGATAGCATTTCTGATATTATATGTGGATGACATATTACTGATTGGAAATGATATAGAATTTCTGGATAGCATAAAGGGATACTTGAATAAAAGTTTTTCAATGAAAGACCTCGGTGAAGCTGCATATATATTAGGCATTAAGATCTATATAGATAGATCAAGACGCTTAATTGGACTTTCACAAAGCACATACCTTGTCAAAGTTTTGAAGAAGTTCAAAATGGATCAAGCAAAGAAAGGGTTCTTGCCTGTACTACAAGGTGTGAGATTGAGTAAGACTGAATGCCCGACCACTGCAGAAGATAGAGAGAAGATGAAAGATGTTCCCTATGCTTCAGCCATAGGCTCTATCATGTATGCAATGCTGTGTACCAGACCTGATGTGTCCCTTGCTATAAATTTAGCAGGGAGGTACCAAAGTAATCCAGGAGTGGATCACTGGACAACGGTCAAGAACATCCTGAAATACCTGAAAAGGACTAAGGATATGTTTCTCGTTTATGGAGGTGACAAAGAGCTCATCGTAAGTGGTTACGTTGATGCAAGCTTTGACACTGATCCGGACGATTCGAAATCGCAAAGCGGATACGTATTTACATTGAACGGTGGAGCTGTCAGTTGGTGCAGTTCTAAGCAAAGTGTCGTGGCGGGATCTACGTGTGAAGCGGAATACATAGCTGCTTCGGAAGCAACAAATGAAGGAGTCTGGATGAAGGAGTTCATATCCGATCTAGGTGTCATACCTAGTACATCGGGACCAATGAAAATATTTTGTGACAATACTGGTGCAATTGCCTTAGCAAAGGAATCCAAATTTCACAAAAGAACCAAGCACATCAGAAGACGCTTCAATTCCATCCGGGATTTAGTCCAGGTGGGAGACATAGAAATTTGCAAGATACATACGGATCTGAATGTTGCAGACCCGTTGACTAAGCCTCTTCCACGAGCAAAACATGATCAGCACCAAGACTCCATGGGTGTAAGAATCATTACTATGTAATCTAGATTATTGACTCTAGTGCAAGTGGGAGAATGAAGAAAATATGCCCTAGAGGCAATAATAAAGTATTATATATTCCCTTATATCATGATAAATGTTTATTATTCATGCTAGAATTGTATTAACCGGAAACATAATACATGCGTGAATACATAGACAAACAGAGTGTCACTAGTATGCCTCTACTTGACTAGCTCGTTAATCAAAGATGGTCATGTTTCCTAACCATAGACATGAGTTGTCATTTGATAAATGGGATCACCTCATTAGGAGAATGACGTGATTAACATGACCCATTACGTTAGCTTAGCACCCGATCGTTTAGTATGTTGCTATTGCTTTCTTCATGACTTATACATGTTCCTATGACTATGAGATTATGCAACTCCCGTTTACCGGAGGAACACTTTGTGTGCTACCAAACGTCACAACGTAACTGGGTGATTATAAAGGTGCTCTACAGGTGTCTCCAAAGGTACTTGTTGGGTTGGCGTATTTCGGGATTAGGATTTGTCACTCCGATTGTCGGAGAGGTATCTTTGGGCCCACTAGGTAATGCACATCACTATAAGCCTTGCAAGCATTGTGACTAATGAGTTAGTTGCGGGATGATGTATTACGGAACGAGTAAAGAGACTTGCCGGTAACGAGATTGAACTAGGTATCGAGATACCGACGATCGAATCTCGGGCAAGTAACATACCGATGACAAAGGGAACAACGTATGTTGTTATGCGGTCTGACCGATAAAGATCTTCGTAGAATATGTGGGAGCCAATATGGGCATCCAGGTCCCGCTATTGGTTATTGACCGGAGAGGTGTCTCGGTCATGTCTACATAGTTCTCGAACCCGAAGGGTCCGCACGCTTAAAGTTACGATGACAGTTTTATTATGACTTTATATGTTTTGATGTACCGAAGGTTGTTCGGAGTCCCGGATGTGATCACGGACATGACGAGGAGTCTCGAAATGGTCGAGACGTAAAGATTGATATATTGGATGGCTATATTCGGACACCGGAAGTGTTCCGGAGAAGTTTCGGATTAAACCGGAGTGCCGGAGGGTTACCGGAACCCCCCGGGGAAGTATTGGGCCTTAGTGGGCCTTGAGGGGAGAGAGAGGGCAGCAGCCAGGAGGTGGTGCGCCCCCTCCCAGGAGGAATCCTAGTTGGACTAGGAGAGGGGGGCGCAGCCCCCTTTCCCTCTCCCTCTCCCTCTCTTTCCTTCCCCCCTTCTTTTCCTAGTAGGACTAGGAAAGGGGAGTCCTACTCCTACTAGGAGGAGGACTCCCCCCTCTCTTTGGCGCGCCAAGGGCAGCCGGCCTCCCCCTTGCTCCTTTATATACGGGGGCAGGGGGGCACCTCTAGACACACTTGATATACGATATTTTAGCCGTGTGCGGTGCCCCCTTCCACCAGATTACACCTCGATAATACCGTTGTGGAGCTTAGGCGAAGCCCTGCGTCGGTAGAACATCATCATCGTCACCACGCCGTCGTGCTGACGAAACTCTCCCTCAACACTCGGCTGGATCAGAGTTCGAGGGACGTCATCGAGCTGAACGTGTGTAGAGCTCGGAGGTGCCGTACGTTCGGTACTTGATCGGTCGGATCGTGAAGACGTACGACTACATCAACCACGTTGTGATAACGCTTCCGATGTCGGTCTACGAGGGTACGTGGACAACACTCTCCCCTCTCGTTGCTATGCATCACCAAGATCTTGCGTGTGCGTAGGATTTTTTTGAAATTACTACGTTTCCCAACACCACATGATATTGTTGATTCTTGTGTTGGGAGAGTCATATTGTTCAATTGCTATTTACATAGGATTTCTTGCCAATACAATGATGATACATTACTCATATCTTGCTTTCATGCTTGTGATATGTCATGTGCATTATATATGCTCACTATTTGTACACATGACATGATTGCCATGATTACTTCTAGTGTGTTGCATCTTCGCTCCACTCATTTGCACGACATGATTGATATGCTTCCTTATGTTGCATCACCAATAATTCATACTTTCTTATTTCATGCGGTTGATGACAACCATCGTCATGCTTTGCACATGATTGTTATTGCTTCTTGTCACTTATCTCCATATGTTGCCTCTCTCATGCTACATGATTTGACGTACATTGAGTGCAACAATGACTTTCCTCTTGCTAATGAGATTTCCACCATAGCATTCTCACATTTATTTGGAGATTTGAACCTATTTCTTGTGAAGCATGCTTGTCTTACCTCTTTGCACCATATACCTTGTGCCATGAATATAGCCATTGTTGCATCATATTATTCATGCACTTGTGCTTCTAATGGTTATGTGCAAGAGAAGAGAACCATCATGATGTATGATGTGCTTTTCTACCATGCGTATATGTTCTTTGTTTTGATGTGTGCATGTGTAGGATACTTGGACTTTGTGTCGACTTCTACGTCACGTGAGTTGACCATTCGAGCTCTTGAGAGCGAGCCTCATACATTCGACCATGACTCACTTCTACACCACCTTTCCTCCCACTTCGGCATTGTGAAGAATGCACAAGGACACGCCTTCGAGGTGACATCTTTCTTGAACATGAATATTGCGGATCATACTACTTGTGTTGCTTGCACCATGAGACTTATTTCTCATCTTGGACCACTTGATTGCACACATGTTAGAGATCTTGCTTCGACTTGTCATTTTCACCGTTCCATGAATCATGATATATATGCCTTGTGTGTTGCATCCAATTCTTGGATTATTTGCTCCTATCATATGCTTGATTGCCACAATATCATTTCTTCACATATGCCATGTCCCATTGCTTGTCACATGATTGATTGGATTGCCTCACACATGATGAACAATTGCTATATCATTTATGTTGAGTGCCTCACTCTCTTCACCACACCATATGCACATTATGCTTGGATTGTCTTGCGCTTGCCCCATGTGTTTAGACATTTCATTTCTCTTGGTGTTGTGGATGACTCTTATGCCTACCATAGACCGTTCATTGAGGGTCTTATGCATGTTTGCTATGATCTTGAGGTCGATGCTTGTTCTCTTGCCAAACATATTAGCATACCTACCTCCCATTGGCATGCTTGTTTCCATGATGTCCTTGATTTTGCTTAATTTATGCGCTTACATGCCATGTCACACTCCCTTGTCACACCATATGCTATGCTTGATGACGACACTTGTTCGGTGAATCACCTCTTGACTGCTTGGTTTTGCACTAACGCTAACCACATTTGTTTTTCCAAGTGTTTGTTTTTCTTGCTCCTTTTGAAGGTATCACAAGATGGTGCGACATCGGAGAGTGACCGTTATGAGCTTACACATGACAAGTACTTGGTGGTTGTCCACTTCTACACGGCGATGCCATCTCTTTCCCATGATGATGAAGATCACGATCCGTGGACGGATCTCTCCCAAGGGGGGGGGGAGATGATGCGGAGCATCCGTCGACCATTACCATGGACGTCACACCGCCACCACAAGCACTGAGAGGACCGGTGACAAGAGCACGCGCACGCAACATCGAGAACGAGGTCACTTCTTTCCTCTTCGAGTTTCGTTCGGTTTCACATGAGAATGAGACTCTACCTCAAAGAGATACAATGTGCATTCTTAGGTACTTCGAAGATCGTCATGAGGAAGCACGGAGGGATCACCAAGTTCACCGGAGACCTATGGTGGAGGAGGAGAGGAACAAGAAGGACGAGAGAGGAGGAGCTCTGGACGCTCCGGGTGCCCGGCCTCTTCGGCCCCGGGTGCCCGGCCTCAGCCTGGACGCCACCTCGAGCCGGCCCCGGGTGCCTGGCCTATTGAGCCCTGGGTGCCCGGCTGCTCCTGACCGCCGGCCCAGTTCGCCCGGGTGCCCGGTCCCTTGGCTCCGGGTGCCCGGGGCACCCCTCAGCGCCGGCCCAGCCCCGCCCCGGGTGCCCGGCCACTTGGCTCCGGGTGCCCGGGCCTCCTCCCTGCGCCAGCCCAGCCGGCCCCGGGTGCCCGGCCCCTCCCGCGCCAACTTCCAGCGCCTCTCGGGTGCCCGGGCTTTGGACCCGGCACTACTAGAAAAATGGCTATAGCCATTATCCCTATTAGTGGCGCACCATGGTGGTGGTGTGCCACTGCTATATAGTAGTGGCGCACCAAAAGCAGGTGCGCCATTGTTATTTCTTTAGTAGTGGCGCACCTTTAGTCCAATGCGCCATTGCTATTTTTTCCCCGGGTCCATCCCCTTCTCCAGGTTTACCAATGGCGCACCTTTGCCAGGTGCGCCATTGCTATCCTGGCGCCATTGCTATTTTAGATAGCAATGACGCATCTAGCAAAGGTGCGCCATTGGTAAGTCTGGGGAGGTGGGCATTTTTGGGTAGCAATGGCGCACCACCCCTGGTGCGCCATTGGTATGTGCTGCACCGACCGGCCCTGATTCGAGAGAATCCAATCCAACCAAAGCAACACAACACAACGCTTCCTCCTCCTCTCCCCTCGAATCGATCCCCTCCAAACCCGCCGCCGCCGCCATGGACCTCCTATCCCCATCCCCACCGGCGTTCTCGTCTCCTCTAGCCTCACCGTCGACCTCCCGCCCCGCCTGCATCCTGTCGCCGGCGCCCCCACCCTCCCCCTTTCCGTCTCTTCCTAGGAGGGAGCGAGGCCTCAGATCCATAGGCCGCGACAACCACCGCCACCGCGTCCTACTCCTTCCACCCCACCTAGCCGCCCTCCGCCTCCACAGCTCTCTGTCCCTCCCTCCCTCCTCGCGCCCGCAGCCATGTCGACCGAGCTCAGGACCCCTCTCCTCCAAGACCAAAACGCAGGCAACAGGCCAGGGCGACTTCAGCGCCTCCCTTCTCCTGGACGGCAGTTCAGTCGTGTTGGTCCTGCGCCCCCACAACCAGAGAGGAGGGGAGAGGGGGCGGAGATGCTGCTGCTGCACGGGCTGACGGGGAAGAACAAGCAGGCATGGAAGGAGGGCAAGATCCGCGGCATGGCGGTGCTGGTCAAGAGTGGCGTGCTCGACCTCGGCGACTTCAACTCATCCGTCCTCGACGGCATCCACAAGATCCTCGACAGCCAAGGACGATGGCGTCTCCTTCCATCTCGTCAGCGCCACCGCACCCAACCCCCGTAAGCAGTCGCCTCCTCTCCCTTCCTCTCACCCCCGCCCTGCATCTCTGAACTCACCACGCCGTCTCCTTCCCTACACCGCGTGCGTTTCAGTTTTCCTCTTGGCCATTGCAATCTGTACTGTTGATTTCAATCCAAAATAAAAGAACAAGCAGTGCAGATTTGGTTCCTTTTCTTTTCTTACCGGAGCCAATATTTGTAATTTATACAGTTTTTATATTTCCAAAAGGGAGATGCAATCAACGATGGCAGGGGAGTCAGTTTTTCCGGGTCACGTTTGAGTGGTCGAACGACTCACAGGGCATCACCAGCAGCATTCCGAGTTCTTCCTCAAGACGGCCACCCTCGACGGCGTTCTCGCAATAAGAGTTCTCGCGTGTGTTTCAGTTTGCCTCTGGCGTTCTCGCGACAATCTGTACTAGCTGCCATCTGTATTGATTTTAGTTTTAAAAAAAAGACGATCTGTATTGATTTTGATTCGTTTCCTTTTCTTGGCGGATGCACGACCTGTTTCCTATGTATGTATAGGTACACTTACTATGTTTTCAAAGTTGGCTGGCACAGAGCAAAGTCATCAACCAATGCCATCTTCCAGTCATTCTTTGTTTATCTGAATCACTCACTGTAATTTGTAGTACTTGGAAATTTACTTGTGGCAGTCTGAAGCTTTATTTTAGTAATATACTTGGAGAATTCCAAATTGATTTTGAGAGCAGACCATGTTGATAAACTATAGCACTTCATCTTGTCGTTCCTACTCAGACTCCCATGCTGACCTGCTTCCTTTACTAATCTAATCAGGGATTGAAGGTTGTCAACAAAGAAAGGAAGAAAGAAAGAAAGATCCATTTCTCCATGGAAGGAGGAAGGGACATCTTGATCGCAAGTGACTGACTGGAAGCAACTGAGGGAGGTAAGATGCATGCATATTCAACTTGCTGGTTTTCCAAGTTTTTGTTTAATCAACTTGTGGGTCGACACGGCCAGCATTGCTGGATGGCATGGCATGTCACGCCCGCGCCTGCAAGTCCTGTGTGTAGCAATGGCGCAACTTAGTGGATCCTTTTAATTTAGGATCTATTCTCCTACTCTCTGAATATTGTTTCCATAAGCTCCATTTTATCTTCAGTTACCTCAACTTGTACAATGTTAAGTGAGTTATCAAAATGGTGAATTACTGTATTTTGTACAATGTTGGTTAACACTTAACTTGACTATTCTTCATTTTGAAACATTAGCCGGCAACCTCTCCGACATGCTGCTCATGACCACCTCCCCAACCAGATGCTGTTGGTAAGCTCTCTCTTCTCCCCCTCCATCTATTTGCTAAGCACACATGTATGCAAGATGGAAATCCATCTTTTTGACTCGATTTTGCTGAAAAATGTTTCTTTTTATCCTGTTGGATGTGTAGGCAGTAGAGGAAGTATGGATGTTAATTTTGTTTCACTCAATAAAATCCTTGTGTGTGCTAATTATGCATTGGCAGTAGGCAGTAGACTTAGCCATTTGTCAAGATGAGGACCCTACGGCACAGCGAGCCGCACTGGACGGTGGCGCAATGCATGAGGTACAGAACTTAAACTCCTTCATCGTCACATCAATCACAACGTTTATGTCACTAAATAGTTAATTTCTTAGGAATAGAGCATGTCTCCTTGGGCTAAACAGTAACAAAGTTCAGAATATTAAAGTTTAGATTATTAACCTTAACTTTCATTTATCAAAGATCTGCACACTTTGTTTTGGATCCACACACCTAGGCTCGTCTAATGTGATCGGATCTGGCCAGATTCCTTTTGATGCATCACCTGTTACTCTTTTCGGTGAATTATGTTAGTAGTAATATTGATTAGCTAGTTGCATGTGTGTTGTTAGCAGGATTAGCGTGGCCGTAGCTTAGGTCAAGCATGTACCTTATGTTTTGTCTCATGTAAAAAGCTTAGGACTGTGTTTACTGAGTTCTTCTGATAGGGAACTATGCATCCTGAATGGCATAGACTCTTGGCTTCATGAAATGACCCATGTCTATGATTCAAGGTATCTTAGATCTTCGATGTCGGATGCAAATAATTGCTCAATTTCACTTCTCTGCAATGTTCATTCTCACATATTTCTATCATTCTTTGCAGGGATAAAGTAAAGAAAAAGAAGAAAAGATTACTAGAAGATTAGTTTTAGAATTTTCTTTTATTTCCTTGTAATTTTTCTTTTATTGGATACTTGTAAAGACATTGTAATATTCTTACTATAATAAAAATTATGATTCTATTTCATTTTTTGTTTTAAAATTATTTTTCCTTATAGGTTGTTTTCTGTAAATTTGGATTTTTTTGTTTTCCAAATACATTACTAGTGGCGCATTTCAGCCCTTATTAGTGGCGCACCTTCCTTTATTACTAGTGGCGCACCTATAAGGCTATTAGTGGCGCACCTAGAGGGAATACCAGTGGAGCACCTAAGGGTTAGTAGTGGCGCACCAGAGGTGCGCCATTAGTATCTGGTATACTAATGGCGCACCAGGGGTGCGCCATTAGTATTAATTACTAGTGGCGTGGTACTAGTGGCGCACCAGTAGTGCGCCATTAGTAGGCAAAACTGGTGCGCCACTAGTAGGCCTTTTCCTAGTAGTGCCGGGTCCCCAGCCTCGTCCGCCCAGCCCCGCGTCTACCCCGGGTGTCCGGGCCTAGGACCCCCGGGTGCCTGGACCACTCTGTGAGCCTGCGTGCAAGTTGGGGCTTTTGCCCTTGTAACCCTCTCCCCCTCTTATTTCGCCCCTAGACTATAAGTACCCCTTGCCTAGCTCATTAGAGAGGTTAGCAAAGTATTTTAGAACACAAAGAGGGCTTTGCTCGTCTTCCTCCTCTTGGAGATCTAGACCTCCTCTTGGAGTAGCTCCTCTTGGAGATCAAGCCCTCCTTCTTGGGGAAGATCCTCTTGGATTCAAGACCTCACCTAGTGGGAAGAACTTTACCCTAGTGCTATTTTCCTTGAATTGTTCATGTAATCTTGTGGATCTCTTGTGTGCCACTCTAGTGGATGTGATATTGGGTTTGTTTTGAGTGATTTGTGCCTTGTGTTCTTGAGAGTTCTTCCTCTTTCCCCCCTCCAAGTGTGAAAAGATCCGCTCTAGGGTTTCACCCTACAACACCGTGGCTGTACAGACGACCTTCGATGGGACTTGGACAGTCGAGCAGGACACACAAAATCGATATACGGACCGCGAGGGCACTCCCGGACACGCGACGATGGCTACCTATCCGGATGTGACAAACCCAGCCACGCCCGAGCCGAAAACAGCAAATGGACTCCTTCGGAGTTACGTCACAGTGTGGCCCAACATAGAGGCGCCACACACCCTCTCTACTTCACATATGAAGTAATGGTCATCAATTCCCCGAAGGATTCAAGCTCGTCAATATTGAATCGTATGACGGAACAACCGATCCCTCAGTATGGATCGAGGATTTCATTCTGCACATCCATATGGCCCGTGGAGAAGACCTCCATGCCATTAAATATCTCCCACTAAAGCTAAAAGGGCCAGCTCGGCACTGGTTAAACAGCCTGCCTGAAAATTCCATAGGCAGCTGGGAGGACTTGGAAGAGGCCTTCCTCGACAACTTCCGAGGAACATATTGTTGGGGAACGTAGTAATTTCAAAAAATTTCCTACGCACACGCAAGATCATGGTGATGCATAGCAACGAGAGGGGAGAGTGTTGTCCACGTACCCTCGTAGACCGACAGCGGAAGCGTTATCACAACGCGGTTGATGTAGTCGTACGTCTTCACGATCCGACCGATCAAGTACCGAACGCACGGCACCTCTGAAGTTCTACACGCGTTCAGCTCAATGACGTCCCTCGAACTCCGATCCAGCCGAGTGTTGAGGGAGAGTTTTGTCAGCACGACGGCGTGGTGACGATGATGATGTTCTACCGACGCAGGGCTTCGCCTAAGCTTCGCGACGGTATTATCGAGGTGTAATCTGGTGGAGGGGGGCACCGCACACGGCTAAAATATCGTATATCAAGTGTGTTCTTAGGTGCCCCCCTGCCCCCGTATATAAAGGAGCAAGGGGGAGGCCGGCTGCCCTAGGCGCGCCAAGGAGAGAGGGGGAGTCCTCCTCCTAGTAGGAGTAGGACTCCCCTTTCCTAGTCCTACTAGGAAAGAAGTGGGGGAAGGAAAGAGAGGGAGAGGGAGAGGGAAAGGGGGCTGCGCCCCCCTCTCCTAGTCCAACTAGGACTCCCCTTGGGAGGGGGCGCGCCACCTCCTGGCTGCTGCCCTCTGTCTCCCCTCAAGGCCCACCAAGGCCCAATACTTCCCCGGGGGGTTCCGGTAACCCTCCGGCACTCCGGTTTAATCTGAAACTTCTCCGGAACACTTTTGGTGTCCGAATGTAGTCGTCCAATATATCAATCTTTACGTCTCGACCATTTCGAGACTCCTCGTCATGTCCGTGATCACATCCGGGACTCCAAACAACCTTCGGTACATCAAATCACATAAACTCATAATATAACTGTCATCGTAACTTTAAGCGTGCGGACCCTTTGGGTTCGAGAACTATGTAGACATGACCGAGACACCTCTCCGGTCAATAACCAATAGCGGGACCTGGATGCCCATATTGGCTCCCACATATTCTACGAAGATCTTTATCGGTCAGACCGCATAACAACATACGTTGTTCCCTTTGTCATCGGTATGTTACTTGCCCGATCGTCGGTATCTCGATACCTAGTTCAATCTCGTTACCGGCAAGTCTCTTTACTCGTTCCGTAATACATCATCCCGCAACTAACTCATTAGTCACAATGCTTGCAAGGCTTATAGTGATGTGCATTACCGAGTGGGCCCAGAGATACCTCTCCGACAATCGGAGTGACAAATCCTAATCTCTAAATACGCCAACCCAACAAGTACCTTTGGAGACACCTGTAGAGCACCTTTATAATCACCCAGTTACGTTGTGACGTTTGGTAGCACACAAAGTGTTCCTCCGGTAAACGGGAGTTGCATAATCTCATAGTCATAGGAACATGTATAAATCATGAAGAAAGCAATAGCAACATACTAAACGATCGGGTGCTAAGCTAACGTAATGGGTCATGTCAATCACGTCATTCTCCTAATGAGGTGATCCCATTAATCAAATGAAAACTCATGTCTATGGTTAGGAAACATAACCATCTTTGATTAACGAGCTAGTCAAGTAGAGGCATACTAGTGACACTCTGTTTGTCTATGTATTCACGCATGTATTATGTTTCCGGTTAATACAAATCTAGCATGAATAATAAACATTTATCATGATATAAGGAAATATATAATACTTTATTATTGCCTCTAGGGCATATTTCCTTCACATATGTCCGGCCACCGGATGCCGATGACCTAAGTCACATTGTCCAGCAGCCCAGAGAGTCAGCCAGGAAGCTCTGGACTCGGTTCTTAGTCAAAAAGAACCAAATCGTCGACTGTCCGGACGCGGAAGCCCTTGCGGCTTTTAGACACAGTGTCCGGGACGAATGGCTTGCACGCCACCTCGGTCAAGAAGGTACTAAATACATGACAGCCCTCACTGCTCTGATGACCCACTTTTGCGCGGGAGAAGACAGCTGGCTCGCTCATAGAAGCAACAGCGCCAGCGACCCGGGCACTTCCGAAATCCGAGACGGCAACGGCAAGCCACGATGAAGCAAATACAACAGTCGCAATGATAATGAAAGATCACGCGACACAGCGGTCAATGCCGGATTTAGCAATCCCAAGCTCGGTCAACGGAAGAAGCCACCCAAGGCGAACCGAGACGAACCATCCAACCTAGACAGGATATTGGACCAACCCTGCCAGATTCACGGCCACCCCGATAAACCAGCTAATCATACTAACAGAAACTGCTGGGTCTTTAAATAGGCCGTCAAGCTCAACGCCGAACACAAGGGGAGGAGGCCGCCAGGAGATAGGGACGACAGAGAGGTACACCAACGAAATACCGGTGGTCAGAAGCAATTTCCACCCGAGGATCAACTACTCTCGGAGCGAAAATAGCAGTCCGGCTTCCGCCGCCCACCTCGTACACCTGCAAAATTTGTGCCGCGCATACATCACTACGCACTCAAGATACCATGGGCATTGGCGGAAGCACACTTGGACAAGCCTGCAAGCATCCCCGTAACATTTTTTATCCATTTTCTTTTTATTTCTTCCTTCACTATCTCTTAAAAACAGGTGACGAACAGGACAAACATCTAAAACTGACTCTATCGGAGTTCGGATCTGTGCACTCACCTAGGGGGTTACTTCCATCAAGGATTCCCCTCGCCGAGGATAGGCGGCGCAGACGTGCGACAGGAGGTCCAAAATAACTTTTTGTAGACCGCACTCTTTATTTCGAGCCTGTACTATGCCTCTTCCTCCGCCTTCAACCCCGAGCATGTCAAATAGCCGGGGTTGTGGTCTTTATATTTATATAAAGTAATCATCGGCATATCACTTAGGTCCCAGTAAAACAGTATCCGAATTAATCATCCGTGTTGTTTCGCCAATGAATATGGCTCCCATGGTTACTTCACAGATATACCTTGGCATAACCCGCCAGGGGCTCGGTACGGGAACAAATGAGTTGCCAACAAAAGTCCGAACAGCTCTATAGCGTACTTCGGCATCGCATGTTTGGCCTTATATGCATCAGCTCCGAATCATTGTCTTGGGTTATTAGTTGGGTTGCCCGGCTCCTGTGCTTGCTACCCTACGTTCCGCTCCATCGGCTAGGGTAGTAAAGGGAGAACTACTGCGATTGTGCATCCGGTTCATCTGGTCAAGTACCTCAGTAGAGAAAGCCGAAAGCTGACTGTCATGATGCAGCGAGAGCTGGTCAACCACTTGACGACTTCTTGGAATCTTTAGCGATTCTCCGTGTCACACGAGGTATCTTTTTCAGATCAAATATGTAAGGCGCCATATTATAATACGCCGCATACATACCAGGGGATATTTCGTAGCCCCACCATAAAACTCCTATGGCTAAGTGAAAATGTTAACGCCCTATAGTCCGATTGCCTGGTTCGCCGCATTATCACCTCCTTCATGGACCAAGACGTTGGATAAAGAGTGATTAAATGCTTTTCCGAACACCCCCGTACTTCCTACGAGGGGGCTGAAGCCGATGACTTGAAAACTTTCAAATTATATTACAAATGGCCGCACAGGAGGAATACAAGCTTTCGAGCAAAACATTAAAATAGATTAACTATAAAATTGTCTTTTACAATTCTCATACACCTCACTCGAACATTATGTCTTTCGAGCACTGACCCTCTATCAAGCGGGCGGCCTCCAGGACGTCTTCAAAATAATGCTCCGGTTCAGGACGGTCCTTGCCCTTGGGTGGACTCTTCGCCGCAACATCGATGGCCTTCATCTTCCCCCAGAATGTCTTGACTCGGGCAAAAGCCATCCGTGTACCCTCAATGCACGTTGACCGCTTCACAGCGTCGATACGCGGCACCGCGTCAACAAGCCTTTGCACCAAACTGAAGTAGCTATTCGGAACAGGCTCGGTTGGCCACAAACAGATTATGACATTCTTCATGGCAGCGCCGGATATCCTATGAAGCTCTGCCCATTGGGACATCTGTTCATTTAGCAACAGAGGGCGCTTTGATGCGCCAAACTGTGACTAGAAAAGCTTCTCCATTGCATACACATCTCGCGCTTGGTAATACTACGCCGCATCGGAAGAACTCTTCGGCAAGTCTAAAAACTCGTCCGAAGAACTCCACACTTGGTTAAGCTGAGCATAGTTCGGATCACCAAACTTAGTTTGCAGCAGAAAGGGCTTACCAGCCGCAATCTCCCTAGCTTGCCGGATCTCCTCACGAGAAGCTCTGGATTCCGACCGCACTTCTTTCGCCTCCTGTAAGGCCTTGTCCAGTTCAGCCGTTAAGGCTTTATTCTCCTTTTCCAGAAATTCACAGCGGCCAGTAGCGTTTTCCAGTTCGAGCGCCATCGTGGATATTTTCTCCTTGTCTTGGCGCCGTGCAGCTTGTTCGGCTTTTAACTCAGCCGATGCCTTTTCGGCAGCAACATTGCTACACCGGGCCTGCTCCTTGGCCCGGGCCAGCTTCGCTCGAAGAACTTCAACGGCGGCAGCACCATCTGCAGCCATGCATATTTTAGCATCATGCTTATACCACAAAAATGTATGGGGATTGCCCCGAATACATACCTTGCGACTCGTCAAGACGCATATTGATTAACGCAAGATCATCCCCTGCCACATCAAGCTTCCGCCGCAGCTCGGCAATTTCCATAGTCCGGAAGTGGCCGAGGGGGAAGCAGCCTGTGTTCAAGTTCATCAGGTTAGTCCTCAAATGATCCTTTTCGATCCTCCGTTTGCTTCCCAGCGGAAGCCAACCCGAGTCTTAGGGGCTACTACCTATGCACAGGCGCACCTTTGCAAATAAAACATAGTTGAAAACACTATATCACAAACCTCGAAGCCCTTCAGCAGGCTCATGAAGGCTTCATTTAATCCGCTCTTCGCGGACAATATCTTCTCAACCACTGTACCCATCAAGGTATGCTGTTCCCCAGAGACAGATGCATTTCGCAACATGTCCCGTAATATGTCCGGAGCCGCTGGGTCTCCGGAAGCCGCTCTAGGAGCACAGTCATCCTTTCAAAGAATTTGCTCACCCGTCTCCGGAATCATCGTCGGCTGCAAGCCAGACAGTCCGGGGCCTTTATTATTGGCCCCAGAACCCCGGATGGTCAGAGATCCACCTTCGGGTACTGCCTCTTTCATCCCCTGCATAGCTTGTTGAGCAAGAAAAACCCTCCGCGATGACACTTCGGAGTCGTCCACCTTATTGGGTGATCAGGTCAGGGGAGGCGTCTCGCTTTCCATCATCTCTGGGAGGAGACCTCCCAAAGAAGAGGATTGCCCCGAAAAACTCTGTGCTGACCTGTAAAAATGCACAGACACGTTACGTATATCTTCGGTAACGGCAAAGGAGCAGGACGCTATTAAAGTACCCCGGATTCACTCACGGTTTGGTCGAGGGCTTGTCGCCATGTTGGAGCTGTTCAACGGCGTCGCTTTCCAAACCCAAGCCGCTCGACGGTGGCATCTTGCCCCTCTTGGGAGACCGCCCCTCCCAACCTTCGGAGGCGGCCCTTTTCCTCCTGCTCGGAGAAGGGATGCTGGGTCCTCTTTCGCCTCTGTCTTCAGGCGAGGAAAGGTCGATTTCTCCGGACTCAGTATCTGACTTACCTCCGGAACAAAGGTCATCTCGGCTCTTCTCACTCTCCTCTTTACCCTCCCTTGCCGGCGCCTGGTATAGTGCTGAGGCCAGCATCCTTGTTAACATGGGACTAGCTGAGTCTTCGGGAAGGGGAGCCGGACACCTAATCCGTTCCACTTTCTTTATCCATCCCTAAAAAGGATGATTCGGTCAGTGTCTTACCACTGGGTGTCTGATTATGAGGCGTTCGTCGAACGGGTACTTACCGGGGGGTCCGGATGGTTACAGTCTAGGCCGATATCTTCGGTGGTGTCCGGCCATTGCTTTCGTTTCCCAAAATAAAATCTCCACATTCCTTCATGCGTAGTGCCGAAGAAGTGCTGAAGAGTCCGCGGCCCTTCTGGATTGAACTCCCACATACGGAGAGGCCGTCGCTGGCACGGCAGGGTCCGGCGGACTAGCATTACTTGAACAACGTTGACGATATTGATGGCCCTCTCAATGAGGCTTCGGATGCGACTTTGCAAAGTCCGCACCTCGTCCATTGATCCCCAGTCCAATCCCTTGTTAATCCATGATGCAAGCCGAATTGGGGGGCTGGATCGAAACACAGGCACAACTGCCCACTTGGAGCCACAGGGCTCGGTGATATAGAACCACCCCTGCTGCCATAAATCAGAAGATTTGGCAAAGGATCCTTTCAGCCAAACAACGCTAGCAAGCTTGCTCACTATGGCACCATCGCACTCTGCCTGCTCCCCCTCTATCACTTGAGGCTTCACATCGAAGGTCTTGAGCCATAAGCTGAAGTGTGGAGGAGTTCGGAGGAAGGCTTCGCACGTGACGATAAACGCCAAGATAAGAAGAATAGAGTCCGGGGCCAGATCGTGAAAATCTAGCCCATAATAGAACATGAGCCCTCGGACAAAGGGATTAAGTGCAAACCCTAACCCGCAGAGGAAGTGGGACACGAACACGACCCTCTCGCCGGATCTGGGGGTGGGAATAACCTGCCCCTTAGCGGGAAGCCGATGAAGGATTTCCGTAGTCAGATACCTCACCGCCCGAAGCTTTGCAATATCTCCCTCCGTGACAGAAGAAGCCACCCACCGGCCTTGTCGGCTAGATCCGGACATGATTGGAGCTTGTGGCGACTAAAACCCGGGTGTTGGAACTTGGGGTAGCAAGGGTTGAGGAAGAAGCAAGCGTGAAAGAAAAAGACGGGTTGGTACCCCTATATAAAGGCTGCGAATAGCAAACGTCTCCTAGGCCTCAAAACTTGCCTGTTCCCAAGGAGTTGTGCCCAAGCGACGGTTCGGTTACCCATGTCCGAGTTGATAAGAATCCCTTAAAAAAGGGAGACACGATCTCCGCTTGGACAAGACATGCCAATAAAACCACGTCTCGAGACGTGGGGCGACGGGCTAGCTAACGGCTCGAAAATAATGGCCGAGCAGGCGTGATGTCATGTTACCAACAAAGCTGTTAGCGGATTGGACTCGTGAAATATTGTATCCTCTGCAGTTGTGTATACAGGTCCGGATATATCATTACATCTGAAGACTATCTTGGAGTTCGGAAAGGGGAACCCGCCTTGCAATGCCGAAGACAATCTGCGCGCCGGACTCCTCGTCATTGAAGCCAGGTTCAGGGGCTACAGAGGGAGTCCTGGACTAAGGGGCCCTCGGGCGTCCGGTCTATTATTAATGGGCCGGACTAATGGGCTGTGAAGACATGAAGGTCGAAGACTGTACCCGTGTCCGGATTGGACTCTCCTTGGCGTGGAAGGCAAGCTTGTCGACCAATTATGAAGATTCCTTCTTATGTAACCGACTCTATGTAACCCTAGATCCCCCCGGTGTCTATATAAACCGGAGGGTGTAGTCCAGAAAGGATAGACTCATTACCATAGTCATACAGGCTAGACTTCTAGGGTTTAGCCATTACGATCTCGTGGTAGATCAACTCTTGTAATACTCATATTTATCAAGATCAATCAAGCTGGAAGTAGGGTATTACCTCCATAGAGAGGGCCCGAACCTGGGTAAACATCGTGTCCCCTGTCTCCTGTAACCATCGATCCTAGACGCACAGTTCGGGACCCCCTACCCGAGATCCGCCGGTTTTGACACCGACACCAGCTACCTGGCCTCGTTTGCACTGCACGATGAGTTCCAGGTAGAGCAGACCAAGGACGGCGGGGTGGTGCCATTTGACAGCTTCGGCTTGCTGCTCGATGACCCGGAAGGCAACTCTGAGGAGTCGGGCGACGACGGGGATGACGAGGACGGGTTGGGTGATACCAGCGCCTCGGTGAACCCGGAGGCTACCGTGGAGGAGCCGACAGCTGCGCAACCCGGCGCGGGAGTCGCCTGAAGCCGCCCTGTTTATCTTTCTCATATTTTTATTAAGTGGCAGGTCCACCTACCCACCAGGGTGTACTAGTGAATGTAATGAACTCTTGCCTTGGGCCCATATTTCTAGAATGTAAATATTTTCGCGGGTATTTACGCCTTTGCTCTTTGTTCTCTAAGCCTTTTTTCTTGCTTGCTCCTTCTTTGCGCCTCCCCCTGCGAGTCGAACAGCCGGGTTCCAGTCTATGACAAGGAGTTCAGTCCTTGGAAAGAGCATGCAGTACTTAGGCCTTTCAAATGTTGAGCGTGAGTGAAACACCCGCTGGGCTGGCTGGCGAGTAGCCGGTCGTGGGGCAACTTAGTGTGGTGAGGCCGGGTCGGCCGATCCGGTAGATCCAACTTAGTGTTTCGTGGCGTGCAGGTGCTTTGGCCCATAGTTCTTGCCGGCCAACAACCAAAGCCGGACTATGGCGTAGGGCGAAGTGGAGGGCCTTGGCCACCCGAACACGCCGAGATGTGCTAAGGAGGACGGCGGGTTGCGGCGAAGCCGGCCAGCCCACGAGCTCCTGGGTTGGGCGCACCAACTTGGCGGTGGAGGTTTAAGAAAATTCACAAGGGTGTGCAAAACACAATGATTTGAAAGTAAAAGGTAGCCCCCAAGTGTCGTTCGGGGGTCCCATTGTCTTTCATAGAATTACAAAAGGCAGCGATACATACATGCATATGGCTAACTGTAAAACAGGCGGAGGAGCTCTGTGTTCCAGGGCCGGCTTGGCTCTTCATCGGCACTATCCCTCTTGCACTTGTTCGGCTTGCGAGCATCGATGAGGTAGTAGGCGTTGCAGTCACATAAGGCTCTGCTGACGATGAAGGGGCCCTTCCATGGGGAGGTGATATGTCTCCAATGTATCTATAATTTTTGATTGTTCCATGCTATTATATTGTCTATTTTGGATGTTTTATATGCATTAATATGCTATTTTATATTATTTTTAGGACTACCTATTAACCTAGAGCCGAGTGCTAGTTCCTATTTTTCCTTGTTTTAGAGTTTCGCAGAAAAGGAATACCAAACGGAGTCCAAATGGAATAAAACTTTCGCGATGCTTTTTCTTGGACCAGAAGACATCCAGAGGACTTGGAGTGCAAGTCAGAGAAGCCACGAGGCGGCCACAAGGACGGAGGGCACGCCCAGGGGGGTAGGGCGCGCCCCCACCCTTGTGGGCCCCTCGTGACTTCACCGACCTAGTTTCTTCGCCTATATATTCTCATATATCCCAAAACCAACAGAGAGATCCATGAAAACACTTTTCCACCGCCGCAACCTTCGGTACCTGTGACATCCCATTTAGGGGCCTTTTCCGGTACCCAGCCGGAGGGGGATTTGATCACGGAGGGCTTCTACATCAACACCATTGCCCTTCCGATGAAGTGTGAGTAGTTTACCACAGACCTACGAGTCAATAGATAGTAGCTAGATGGCTTCTTCTCTCTCTTTGATTCTCAATACCATGCTCTCCTCGATGTTCTTGGAGATGTATTCGATGTAATACTTTTTTGCGGTGTGTTTGCCGAGATCCGATGAATTGTGGATATATGACCAGCTTATCTATGAATATTAGTTGAATCTTCTCTGAATTCTTATATGCATGATTTGATATCTTTGCAAGTCTCTTCGAACTACCGATTTGGTTTGGCCAACTAGATTGGTTTTTCTTGCAATGGGAGAAGTGCTTAGCTTTGGGTTCAATCTTGCGGTGTCCTTTCCTAGGGACAGTAGGGGCAGCAAGGCACGTATTGTATTGTTGCCATCGAGGATAAAAAAGATGGGGTTTTCATCATATTGCTTGAGTTAATTCCTCTACATCATGTCATCTTGCTTAAAGCATTACTCAGTTCTTTATGAACTCAATACTCTAGATGCAAGCTGGATAGAGGTCGATGTGTGGAGTAATAGTAGTAGATGCAGGCAGGAGTCGGTCTACTTGACATGGATGTGATGCCTATATTCAGGATCATTGCCTTAGATATCGTCATAACTTTGCGCTTTTCTATCAATTGCTCGACAGTAATTTGTTCACCCACCGTATTATTTTCTATCTTGAGAGAAGCCTCCAGTGAAACCTATGGCCCCGGGTCTATTTTCCATCATATAAGTTTCCGATCTACTATTTTGCAATCTTTTACTTTCCGTAGATCTCCCCGGCAACGGCGCCAGAAATTCTTCCTGCTACTTCTTGAGCTTGCGTTGGTTTTTCCCTTGAAGAGGAAAGGGTGATGCAGCAAAGTTGAGATAAGTATTTCCCTTAGTTTGAGAACCAAGGTATCAATCCAGTAGGAGATAATGCACAAATCACCAATACCTGCACAAACAATGAAACAACTTGCACCCAACTCGATAAACGGGTTGCCAATCCCTTCACGGTTACTTGCAAAAGTGAGATCTGATAGATAAAGATGAAAGTAATAAAATGGTAAAGTAAATATTTTTGGTTTATAGATTGGAAAGTAGAAGATTGCAAAATAGTAGATCGGAAACTTACATGATGGAAAATAGACCCGGGGGCCATAGGTTTCACTAGAGGCTTCTCTCATGATAGCAAATAATACGGTGGGTGAACAAATTACTGCCGAGCAATTGATAGAAAAGCGCAAAGTTATGATGATATCCAAGGCAGTGATTATGAAATATAGGCATCACGTCCGTGTCAAGTAGACCAAAACGATTCTGCATCTACTACTATTACTCCACACATCGACCGACTCCTGCCTGCATCTAGAGTATTAAGTTCATGAAGAACAGAGTAACACATTAAGTAAGATGACATGATGTAGAGGAATAAACTCAAGCAATATGATATAGGCATCACGTCCGTGTCAAGTAGACCGAAATGATTCTGCATCTACTACTATTACTCCACACATCGACCGACTCCTGCCTGCATCTAGAGTATTAAGTTCATGAAGAACAGAGTAACGCATTAAGTAAGATGACATGACGTAGAGGAATAAACTCAAGCAATATAATGTAAAACCCATCTTTTATCCTCGATGGCAACAATATAATACGTGCCTTGCTGCCCCTACTGTCACTGGGAAAGGACACCGCAAGATTGAACCCATGCTAAGCACTTCTCCCATTGCAAGAAAAACCAATCTAGTTGGCCAAACCAAACTCATAGTTCGAAGAGAATTACAAAGATATCAAATCATGCATAAAAGAGGTCAGATAAGATTCAAATAATATTCATAGATAAGCTGATCATAAATCCACAATTCACTGGATCTCGGCAAACACACCGCAAAAGAGTATTACATCGGATAGATCTCCAAGAACATCGAGGAGAACATGGTATTCAGAATCAAAGAAAGAGAAGAAGCCATCTAGCTACTAGCTATGGACCCGTAGGTCTATGGTAAACTACTCACGCTTCATCGGAAGGGCAATAGAGTTGATGTAGAAGCCCTCCATGATCGAATCCCCCTCTGGCAGGGTGCCGAAAAAGGTCCCTAGATGGGATCTCACGGGTCCAGTAGGTTGCGGCGGTGGAAAAGTGTTTTCGTGGACGCCTCTGGTGGTTTGGGAATATATGTGAATATATAGGCGAAAAAATTAGGTCAGGAGGGTCGCAGGGGGCCCACAAGATAGGGGGCACACCCTACTCCCTAGGTGAGCCCTCCACCCTTGTGGCCGCCTCGTGGCTCCTCCGACTTCATCTCCAAGTTTCCTGGGTGTCTTCTGGTCCAAGAAAAATCATCGTGAAGGTTTTATTCCGTTTGGACTCCATTTGGTATTCCTTTTCTGTGAAACTCAAAAACAAGGAAAAAACAGAAACTGGCACTGGGCTCTAGGTTAATAAGTTAGTCCCAAAAATAATATAAAATAGCATATTAATGCATATAAAACATCCAAAACAGATAATATAATTGCATGGAACAATCAATAATTATAAATACGTGGGAGACATATCAGGGACTTGGAGGCGGCGTGGTGCCCGCACTCGCCCTGATGTATGTCGAGGAGGATCTCCATGCCCTTGTCCTGCTCGACGCAGCGCTAGAAAACGCCCGCTGCGCTGCGTTAGACGGTCTTGTTGTTGATGATGTTGTAGGCAGACGCCCGACGTTGCACTTGCCGGGCCTCGGTCTCGTCCGTGGGAAGTGCTCCACTCTCCAGGAAGGCTAGGATAGGCTGGGCCCATGACAGAGTCGTTACCATGGTGAAGACGGCCGCCCAGACGGGTTCTGGGCGGCGGCGACCGGGTTGAGCGCGGCAGCCCTCGGGCCGGGGTCGAGGGTTGCCGGGGTCGAGGAGGCAGCCCCCGAGCCGGGATCGCCAGCCCCCGGGCCGGGATCGCAGTCCCCGGGCCGGGTTCCGCAACCCCCGGGACCGGCTTGGGGCCGGCAGCCCCCGAGCTTGGGCCGGCAGCCCCCAGGTCCGGGTTGGGGAGGGGCGCTACAGGGTCGTCTAGGATGAAGATGGACTCGGAATCCGGAGACGGCTTGACGGACAGCTTGCGTAAGTGCTCGAGGGAGACGCCAGATGGTTTGGCCTGCCGGGATGAGCCAATCTTGGGTAGCGTGTCGGTGGCTTCATTTTTCGCGTGCAGGACGTGGAGGAACTCGCAGCCGTCGAAGGTGCCGGAGAGCTACTGGACCAGGAAACGTTAGCTGGCCATGTTGGCATCCCGGGCATCCCACTCGCTGGAACACTACTGCACCACTAGGTCTGAATCGCCATAGCATAGGATGCGCCGGATGCTGAGTTCTTTGGCAAGCCGGAGGCCGTGCACGAGGGCTTCGTACTCGGCGATGTTGTTGGAGGCGGCGAAGTGGATCTGGAGCGCGTACCGCAGCCGGTCGCCCTTCGGGGAAGACAGTACGATGCCAGCTCCCAAGCCGGAGTGCATCTTGGAGCCGTCAAACTGCATGCGCCAATGCGTGGAATCCGCCGGCGGCGGCAGGTACTGGGTCTCTGTCCAGTAGACGAGGAAGTCAGCCAAAGCCTGGGACTTGATCATGGTGCAGGACTCATAGAGGATGGTGTGGCCGACCAGTTCGATGACCCATTTGGCAACCCGGCCGGAGGCATCCAGGCAGCCTATGATCTAGCCGATGGGGTCCTTGCTAACCACGGTGATGACATGCTCTTGAAAGTACTGCTTCAGCTTCTTGGCGGTAAAATACATGCTGTAACACATCTTCTGGTAGTGCGGGTAGGTTTGCTTGGAGGCAGAAAGCACCTCGCTCGGTAGTAAACCGGGCGCTGGACAGACTAGATCTTGCCCTTCTTTGGTCGCTCGACCACCAACACCGTGCTGACCGAATGTGAGGTGGCGGTAATGTATAGCAACAGCGGCTCCTTATCAGTAGGCGCGGCCAGGATGGGTGCGGTGGAGAGCATGTGCTTGAGATCCCGAAACACTTCATCCGCCTGGTCATTCCAGTCGAACGTCGATGTCTTCTTCATCAGCTGATATAGGGGCAAGGCCCTCTCGCCCAGCCGGCTGAGAAACTGTTGACCGAGGCCAAGCAGCTGGTGAACTTCTGAACATCGAGCAGCCGGGTTGGCTTGCTCATGCGCTCTATGGCCTTGATCTTTTCCGGTTTGCCTCAATGCCGCGCTCCGAGACGAGGAAGCCAAGCAGCTTCCTGGCCGGTACGCCGAAGACACACTTCTCCGGGTTGAGCTTTATCTGGTACTCGTGCATATTGGCAAAGGTCTCCTTCAAGTCGTCAAGGAGCGTGAGGTGCTGCTTGGTCTTCACCATGATGTCGTCGACGTAGACGTGAATGTTGCGGCCGAGTTGCTTTAGCAGGCATTTCTGCATGTAGCGCTGGAAGGTGGCGCCGGCATTCTTCAAGCCAAACGACATGGTGATGTAGCAGTATGCTCCGAAGGGCGTGATGAAGGACATCTTCAAGGCGTCGGCCGGGTCCAGTTTGATCTGATGATAGCTGGAGTAAGCATCCAGGAAGGACAGGAGCTCGTAGCCGGCGGTGGAGTCGATGACTTGACCTATCCGTGGGAGCGCGAAAGGATCCTTTGGGCAGGCCTTGTTCAGGATGGTGTAGTCTATGCACATACGCCAGGTGTTATTCTTCTTCAGGACGAGGACTGGGTTGGCCAGCCACTCAGGGTGAAACACTTCCGTGATGAAGTCGGCTGCGAGTAGCTTGGCGACCTCTTCACCAACGGTTCTTCTCTTCTCTTCTGAAAAGTGACATAATGGTTGATGGACAGGCTTGGTGTCCTTGTGGACGTGTAGTTTGTGCTTGGCGTACTCCCTTGGAATTATAGGCATGTCCTTTGGGGACCATGCAAAGATATCCCGATTCTCACGGGGGAAGTCGACGAGCTCGCCTTCCTATTTGCTGTCGAGGCGGGTGCGCACGAGAACGTACTTGTTGTAGCTGGGGTCTTCCGGGTTCAGCTTGACCTACTTGGTCTCCTTGGACGGCTGGAATGAGGCCTCGCCAGCTGGATCCTTGGCCGAAGCCGGCACGGCCGATGTCTCGTTGGCCAGAGCGACGATCTGGTCGAGCTGGCGCCGCTCCTCGGCTATGACCAATGACTCGGCCAACCTGGCGCCGGCTTGAGCACACTTCAACGACTTTCTGTAGTCGCCGACGACGGTGATGAGACCCTTGGGACCCGACAGCTTCATCTTCAGGTAGGCGTAGTGGGGAACCGCCATGAACTTGGCGAGCGCATGCCAGCCCAACAACGCGTGGTACGCACTGGACAGGTCTACCACCTCGAACCAGATAGGCTCGCGTCGGAAGTGGTTGCTCATGCCGAACAGGACGTCAAACCAGATCCGACCGATGGGGGAGCAGGAGAGGCCTAACACGATGCCGTGGAACACCGTCCAAGACGGCTTCATGTCCTTGGCCTCGAGGCCAAGCTTGCTCATGGTGTCGCGGTAGAGGATGTTGATGCTGCTGCCACCGTCAATGAGGACTCGCAAGAACTTGCAGGTGCGCCAAGCTGCGACTATGGTGGGGTCGAGGACGAGGGCGTAGCCACCCGGGTTCGGCATGACGGCCGGGTGGTCTTGCCGAGTCCAGCTGATCGGATGCTCCAACCAGTGCATGTATTCCGGCACGGCTGGGACGACAGTGTTCACCTCCTACTGGAGCAGTCGTTCGCTACGCTTGTCGTCGCCAAGGCTGGTGAAGACGACATAGCTCGCATTCTGGTTGGGCTAGACTTCATCATGCATCGCGCCGTTGGCTGGGGGCGGGGGAGGAGGTGGCGGAGGCGGCCGCCCTGCACCCAGAGCCAGAGTGGGTGGCGACGGCATGTCGCCCCTCATGATGCGCTTGGTGATGGCGCACTGCCGGAGCATGTGTGTGAATGGCCTTGCGTCGCTGTTGTGCTTGCAGGGAGCGTCGAGCATCTCTTCGAAGCTCATGGCAGGTTGCCATGCCGTCTTGCCGGCTTTCCAGCGCTTACCGACTGGCTCGACCGCGGGCGCCTGCTCGGCGGCCGCGATGAGGTGGTTGTCGTAACGCGGGGCCTGCTAACCAGCCTTGCGCTTTCTGTTCTGCTGGTTGTTCTGTCGGTGGCTCCTCTCGCCAGACGACTTGGGGGGTGGTGCCGGCATCGCCTTGCTGGCCTCATCTAGCACCGCATGGATCATCATGGCGGAGTCAGCGTTGGTGTACTTGTCCGCGATGACCATGGCGCAGCCATGGTGGTTGGCTCGGAGCGCAGGAGCTTGTGCTTGAGGAGGGTGCCATCCCAGCAGCCGCTCACGAAGTACTGAATGACTTGGACTTCATGGATGCCCTCGCAGCTGTTCCGGAGCTCGGTACAGTGTGCGAGATACTCGCGGCCGGTTTCGGTCAGCCCCTGCACGCACATGGCGAGCTGACTGGGGCGGCCGGGACGCTTGTAGGTGCCGGTGAAGTTGTGCACAAAAGCTTGCTCGAAATCAACCCCCGCGTTGATGCTGCCAGCCGGCAGGCTGTGCAACCATGTGCGGCCCGACCCTTGGAGCATGAGCGGGGCGTAGCACACGGCAAGGCGGCGGTTGCCACTCGCGATGCCGATGGCGGTGGTGTAGTCGATGAGCCAGTCCTCCGGCTTGACGGCGCCGTTGTACTTGGGGGTGTCGCGGGGCAGCGTGAACCCTTTGTGAAAGGCTTATCCCGGATTCAGGGACCGAAGCAGGCCGGCCCGACGGCATTGTCTTCCTCCAGCACGAAGAAGAGGGCGAGCTGGTCGAGGTGATGGCGAGCGTCCGTGTCGTTGATGGCGCATGCGCCTAGCCGGCTTGCGACCGTGCCGTGAGGGGCCGGGTCGACCGAACCCAGACAGGCACGCCGGCCAGATTACGCGGGGAGATCTTGCTGGCGCCGGTCTTCCGGAGCCGGCTCGTTGCCCTGACCGTCGCTAGCCGTCAGGGCGCGATTGCGCCGGGTTCGGGTGCGACCGGAATGAGTTTCGCTGGGAGGCGCTGAGGATGTCGTGTTTCGCTGGCCGGGTCCTTTGGTGCGGCACGATACGGATCTCGGCAGGTGGTCGAGGCGATCTTTCTGCGTGTTCGTAGCACCAAGAAGCTCGTTCACGCGCTGCAGGTCCTCCTGCAGCTCCTCACCCTGGAGCCGTTCCATGCCGACGACGGCCGCCTACGCGTCGCACATGTTCTTGACAGGGGTGTCATAGACGGGCGAGATTGCTCCCAGCGCGCGACCAATGGTGCCGCCACGGTTTCGCACCTCGGCAACCCGGCTGGGCTCAGCGGCTGTCGGCGTGAAGCCCTACGCGGCGTCGCGCTCCTGCTAAACGGACTCGAACCAGCGCTGTGTGGCAGCAAGCGTCTCAGCCTCGTCTAGCAGGCACTTGCGCTCCTCCTCGAGATGAACCAGAGCCTCGGCGGCGTTGGTGGCGTTGACGTCGGTGGCGATGGGGACGCGGAGGTTCAGCATCATTGCGCGCTAATACGTCTCCAACGTATCTATAATTTTTGATTGTTCCATGCTATTATATTATCTGTTTTGGATGTTTTATATGCATTTATATGCTATTTTATATGATTTTTGGGACTAACCTATTAACCTAGATCCCAATGCCAGTTTCTGTGTTTTCCTTGTTTTTGAGTTTCGCAGAAAAGGAATATCAAACTGAGTCCAAACGAGCTGAAAATTTACGGTGATTTTTTATGGACCAGAAGAAGCCCCCGAAGCAAGAGAGTTGGGACAGAAGAGTCCCGAGCCAACCACAAGGGTGGAGGGTATGACCTACCCCCCAGGGAGGGTGCTCCGGTCTTGTCGTTGAGTCGTGGACCTCCCTGGCGTGAAACCGACGCCAAAAATTCCTATAAATACAGAAACCCCCGAAAAGAAACCTAGATTGGGAGTTCTGCCACCGCAAGCCTCTATAGCCATGAAAAACTAATCGGGAGCCTGTTCCGGCACCCTGCCGGAGGGGGAAACAATCACTGCTGGCCATCTTCATCATCCCGGCCCTCTCCATGACGAGGAGGGAGTAGTTCACCCTCGAGGCTGAGGGTATGTACCAGTAGCAATGTGTTTGATCTCTCTCTCTCTCTCTCTCTCTCTCTCTCTCTCGTGTTCTTGATTTGGCACGAGCTTCATGTACCTCGAGCTTTGTTACTATAGTTGAATCATATGGTGTTTCTCCCCCTCCACCTTCTTGTGATGAATTGAGTCTTGCTCTTTGAGGTTTTGTTATGTTGGATTGAGTATTGGATTTGAGAACACTTGATGTATGTCTTGCGATGGAATATCTGTGGTGACAATGGGATGTTCTATTGATTCACTTGATGTATGTTTTGGCACTCAACTTGCGGATTCCCGTGGTGACATTGGGGTAATCTTTGCATAGGGGTTGATGCACATTTTTGTTGGGGAACGCAGTATTTCAAAAAAAATTCCTACAATCACGCAAGATCTATCTAGGAGATGCATAGCCACGAGACGGGAGAGTGTGTCCACGTACCCTCGTAGACCGAAAGCGGAAGCGTTTAGTAATGCGGTTGATGTAGTCGAACGTCTTCATGATCCAACCGATCCAAGTACCAAACATACGGCACCTCCGTGTTCAGCACACGTTCAGCTCGATGACGTCCCTCAAGCTCTTGATCCAGTTGAGGATGAGGGAGAGCTCCACCAGCACGACGGCGTGGCAACGGTGATGATGAAGTTACCGGCGCAGGGCTTCTCCTAAGCACTACGACGATATGACCGAGGTGTTGAACTGTGGAGGGGGGCACCGCACACAGCTAAGAGATTGTCTGTTATGTTTTTGGGTGCCCCCTTCCCCACGTATATAAAGGAGGGAGGAGGGGAGGGCCGGCCGGCACCTAGGGCGCGCCCAAGAGGGGAGTCCTACTACTACTCCTAGTCCTAGTAGGATTCCACCAAAAGGGAGAGAGGGGGAAGGAAGAAGAGGGAGAGGGAGTAGGAAAGGGGGGCGCTACCCCCTTCCATTGTCCAATTCAGACTGCTAAGGGGGGGCGGCCTGCCCTGGCGGCCCTCCTCTCTCTCCAATAAGGCCCATGGTTGCCCATTAGTTCCCCCGAGGGTTCCGATAACCTCCCGGCACTCCGATAGTCATCTGGTACCCCTCGGAACTCATCCGGTGTCCGAATAACATCGTCCAATATATCATTCTTTATGTATCGACCATTTTGAGACTCCTCGTCAGGTCCGTGATCTCATCTAGGACTCCGAACAAACTTCAGTACATCAAATCACATAACTCACAAATCATCATCGAACGTTACGCGTGCGGACCCTATGGGTTCGAGAACTATGTAGACATGACCGAGACACCTCTCCAGTTAATAACCAATAGCGGAACCTGGATGCTCATATTGGCTCCCACATATTCTACAAAGATCTTTATCGGTCAAACCGCATAACAACATACGTTGTTCCCTTTGTCATCGGTATGTTACTTGCCCGAGATTCGATCGTCGGTATCATCATACCTAGTTCAATCTCGTTACCGGAATGTGTCTTTACTTGTTCCGTAATGCATCATCCCGCAACTAACTCATTAGTCACATTTCTTGCAAGGCTTATAGTTATGTGCATTACCGAGAGGGCCCAGAGATACCTCTCTGATACACGGAGTGACAAATCCTAACCTCGATCTATGCCAACTCAACAAATACCATCGGTGACAACTGTAGAGCATCTTTATAATCACCAAGTTACGTTGTGACGTTTGATAGCTCACAAGGTGTTCCTCCGGTATTCGGGAGTTGCATAATCTCATAGTCAAAGGAACATGTATAAGTCATGAAGAAAGCAATAGAAATAAAACTGAACGATCAACATGCTAAGCTACCGGACGGGTCTTGTCCATCACATCATTCTCCTAATGATGTGATCCCATTCATCAAATGACAACACATGTCTATGGTTAGGAAACTTAACCATCTTTGATTAACGAGCTAGTCAAGTAGAGGCATACTAGGGACATTTTGTTTTGTCTATGTATTCACACATGTACTAAGTTTCCGGTTAATACAATTCTAGCATGAATAATAAACATTTATCATGATATAAGGAAATATAAATAACAAATTTATTATTGCCTCTAGGGCATATTTCCTTCAGTCTCCCACTTGCACTAGAGTCAATAATCTAGTTCACATCATCATGTGAATCACCAATAGTTCACATATTTATGTGATTAGTTCACATCTCCATGTGACTAATACCCAAAGGGTTTATTAGAGTCAATAATCTAGTTCACATCTCTATGTGATTAACACCCAAAGAGTGATCATGTTTTGCTTTGTGAGAGAAGTTTAGTCAACGGGTCTGCTACATTCAGAGCCATATGTATTTTGCAAATTTTCTATGTCTACAATGCTCTGCATGGAGCTACTCTAGCTAATCGCTCCCACTTTCAATATGTATCCAGATTGAGACTTAGAGTCATCCAGATCAGTGTCAAAGATTGCATCGATGTAACCCTTTATGACGAACTTTTTGTCACCTCCATAACCGAGAAAGATGTCCTTATTTCACTAAGGATAATTTTGACTGCTGTCCAGTGATCCACTCCTGGATCACTATTGTACCCTCTTGCCAAACTCATGGTGAGGTACACAATAGGTCTGGTACACAGCATAGCATACTTTATAAAACCTATGACTGAGGCATAGGGAATGACTTTTTCATTCTCTTTCTATTTTCTGCCGTGGTCGGGTTTTGAGTCTTTACTCAACTTCACACCTTACAACCCAGGCAAGAACTCCTTATTTGACTGATCCATTTTGAACTCATTCAAAATCTTATCAAGGTATGTACTCATTGAAAGTCTTATCAAGCGTCTTGATCTATCTTTATAGATCTTGATGCCCAATATGTAAGTAGCTTCGCTGAGGTCTTTCTTTGAAAAATTCTTATTCAAGTATCCTTTTATGCTATCCAGAAATTATGTATTATTTTCATCAACAATATGTCATCCACATATAATATGAGAAATGTTGTAGTGCTCCCACTCACTTTCTTGTAAATACAGGCTTCAACAAAAGTTTGTATAAAACCATATGCTTTGATGATCTTATCAAAGCATATATTCCAACTCTGAGATGCTTGCACCAGTCCATAGATGGATCGCTGGAGCTTGCACACTTTGTCAGCACCTTTAGGATTTGACAAAACCTTCTTGTTGCATCATATACAACTCCTCTTTAAGAAATCTATTAAGGAATGTAGTTTTGACATCCATTTGCCAGATTTCTTAAAAATGTGGCAATTGCTAACATGATTCGGACAGACTTAAGCATCGCTACGAGTGAGAAAAATCTCATCATAGGCAACACCTTGAACTTGTCGAAAAACTTTTGCGACAATTCGAGCTTTGTTGATAGTAACACTACTATCAGCTTCCGTCTTCCTCTTGAAGATCCATTTATTCTCAAAGGCTTGCCGACATCGAGCAAGTCAACAAAAGTCCATACTTTGTTCTTCATACATGGATCCTATCTCAGATTTCATGGCCTCAGGCCATTTCACGAAATCTGGGCTCATCATCGCTTCCTCATAGTTCGTAGGTTTGTCATGGTCAAGTAACATGACTCGGAATAGGATTACCGTACCACTCTGGCGCGGATCGTACTCTGGTTGACCTATGAGGTTTGGTAGTAACTTGATCTGAAGTTTCATGATCATTAGCATTAGCTTCCTCAGTAATTGGTGTAGGAGTCACTGGAACTGATTTCTTTGATGAACTACTTTCCAATTCGGGAGAAGGTACAATTACCTCATCAAGTTCTACTTACCTCCCACTCACTTCTTTTGAGAGAAACTCCTTTTCTAGAAAGGATCCATTCTTAGCAACGAATATCTTGCCTTCGGATCTGCGATAGAAGGTGTACCCAATATTCTCCTTTGGGTATCCTATGAAGATACATTTCTCCGATTTGGGTTCGAGCTTATCTGGTTGAAGCTTTTTCACATAAGCATCGCAGTCCCAAACTTTTAAGAAACGACAACGTGGGTTTATTGCCAAACCATATACAGTGTCGTCTCAACGGATTTAGATGGTGCCCTATTTAATGTGAATGCAGCTGTCTCTAATGCATAACCCCAAAACGATAGTGGTAAATCGGTAAGAGACATCATAGATCGCACCATATCCAATAAACGGTTACGATGTTCGGACACACCATTACTCCATGGTGTTCCAGGTGGCGTGAGTTGCAAAACTATTCCGCATTGTTTGAAATGAAGAACAAACTCATAACTCAAATATTCACCACCACGATCAGATCGCAGAAACTTTATTTTCTTGTTACGATGATTTTCCACTTCACTCTAAAATTCTTTGAACTTTTCAAATGTTTCAGACTTATATTTCATCAAGTAGATATACCCATATCTGCTCAAATCGTCTATGAGGGTCAGAAAATAACGATACCCGCCGCGAGCCTCAACACTCATCGGACCGCTTACATCAGTATGTATTATTTCCAATAAGTCAGTTGCTCGCTCCAATGTTCCAGAGAACGGAGTCTCAGTCATCTTGTCCATGAGGCATGGTTCACAAGTATCAAATGATTCATAATCAAGTGATTCCAAAAGCCCATCAGCATGGAGTTTCTTCATGCGCTTTACACCAATATGACCTAAACGGCAGTGCCACAAATAAGTTGCACTATCATTATTAACCTTGCATCTTTTGGCTTCAATATTATGAATATGTGTATCACTACGGTCGAGATTCAATAAACCATTTATATTAAGTGTATGACCATATAAGGTTTTATTCATGTAAACAGAACAACAATTATTCTTTGATTTAAATGAATAACCGTATTGCAATAAACATGATCCAATCATATTCATGCTCAACGCAAACACCAAATAACATTTATTTTAGGTTCAACACTAATACCAAAGGTAAAAGGAGTGTGCGATGGTGATCTTATCAACCTTGGTATCATTTACAATACACATCGTCACCTTGTCCTTAACTACTCTTTGTTTATCTTGCAACTCTTGTTTTCGAGTTACTGCTCTTAGCAATTGAACCAGTATCAAATACCAATGGGCTGCTATAAACACTAGTAAAGTACACATCAATAACATGTATATCAGATATACCTTTGTTCACTTTTTCCATCCTTCTTATCCGCCAAGTATCTAGGGTAGTTCCACTTCCAGTGACCATTTCCTTTGCAGTAAAAGCACTCAGTTCCAGGCTTGGGTCTAGCTTTGGGCTTCTTCACGGGAGCAACAACTTGCTTGCTATTCTTCTTGAAGTTACCTTTCTTTCCCTTGCCCCTTTTCTTGAAACTAGTGGTCTTGTTAAGCATCAACACTTGATGCTATCTCTTGATTTCTACCTTTGCTGATTTCTGCATTGCGAAGAGCTTGGGAATCGTTTTTGACATATCCCTTGCATATTATAGTTCATCACAAAGTTCTAGTAACTTGGTGATAGTGACTAGAGAACTCTGTAAATCACTATCTTATCTCGAAGATTAACTCCCACTTGATTCAAGCGATTGTAGTACCCAGACAATCTGAGCACATGCTCACTAGCTGAGCTATTCTCCTCCATCTTGTAGGCAAAGTACTTGTTCAGAGGTCTCATACCTCTAGACATGGGCATGAGTCTGAAATGCCAATTTCAACTCTTGGAACATCTCATATGCTCCATCGTGTTCAAAACATTTATGAAGTCCCGGGTCTAAGCCATAAAGCATGGTGCACTAAACAATCAAGTAGTCATCATACCGAGCTTTGTCAAACGTTCATAACGTCTGCATTTGCTCCTGCAATAGGTCTGTCACCTAGCGGTGCATCAAGGACACAATTCTTCTGTGCAGCAACGAGGATAATCCTCAGATCACGGATCCAGTCCGCATCATTGCTACTATCATCTTTCAACTTATTTTTCTCTAGGAACATATCAAAAAATAAACGGGGAGCTACATCGCAAGCTATTGATCTACAACATAGATATACAAATACTATGAGGACTAAGTTCATGATAAAATTAAAGTTCAGTTAATCATATTACTTAAGAACTCCCACTTAGATAGACATCCCTCTAGTCATCTATGATCACGTGATCCATATCAACTAAACCATGTCCAATCATCACGTGAGATGGAGTAGTTTTCAATGGTGAACATCACCATGTTGATCATATCTACTATATGATTCACGTTCGACCTTTTGGTCTTAGTGTTCCGAGGCCATATCTGCATATGCTAGGCTCGTCAAGTTTAACCCGAGTATTTTGCGTGTGCAAAACTGGCTTGCACCTGTTGTATGTGAACGTAGAGCTTATCACACCCGATCATCACGTGGTGTCTCAGCACGACGAACTGTAGCAACGGTGCATACTCAGGGAGAACACTTATACCTTGAAATTTAGTGAGGGATCATCATATAATGCTACCGCCGTACTAAGCAAAATAAGATGCATAAAGGATAAACATTACATGCAATAAAAATAAGTGATATGATATGGACATTATCATCTTGTGCCTTTGATCTCCATCTCCAAAGCACCGTCATGATCACCATCATCACCAGCTTGACACCTTGATCTCCATCATAGCATCGTTGTCGTCTCGCCAACTATTGCTTCTACGACTATCGCTACCGCTTAGTGATAAAGTAAAGCAATTACATGGCAATTGCATTTCATACAATAAAGCGACAACCATATGGATCCTGCCAGTAGCCGATAAGTGTTACAAAACATGATCATCTCATACAACAATTTATATCTCATCACGTCTTGACCATATCACATCACAACATGCCCTGCAAAAACAAGTTAGACGTCTTCTACTTTGTTGTTGCAAGTTTTACGTGGCTGCTACGGGCTTCTAGCAAGAACCGTTCATACCTACGCATCAAAAACCACAATGATTTTTCGTCAAGCGTGCTGTTTTAACCTTCAACAAGGACCGGGCGTAGTCAAACTCGATTGAACTAAAGTTGGAGAAACAGACACCCGCTAGCCACGTGTGTGCGAAGCACGTCGGTAGAACCAGTCTCATGAACGCGGTCATGCAATGTCGGTGCGGGCCGCTTCATCCAACAATACCGCCAAACCAAAGTAAGACGTTGCTGGTAAGCAGTATGACTATTATTGCCCACAACTCATTGTGTTCTACTCATGCATATAACATCTACGCATAGACCTGGCTCGGATGCCACTGTTGGGGAACGCAGTATTTAAAAAATAATCCTAAGATCACGCAAGATCTATCTAGGAGATGCATAGCAACGCGATGGGAGAGTGTGTCCATGTACCCTCGTAGACGAAAGCGGAAGCGTTTAGTAACGCGGTTGATGTAGTCGAACGTCTTCATGATCCAACCGATCCAAGTACCGAACGTACGACACCTCCGTGTTCAGCACACGTTCAGCTCGATGATGTCCCTTGAGCTCTTGATCCGGTTGAGGATGAGGGAGAGTTTCGTCAGCACGACAGCGTGGCGACGGTGATGATGAAGTTACCGGTGCAGGGCTTCTCCTAAGCACTACGACGATATGATCGAGGTGTTGAACTGTGGAAGGGGGGCACCGCGCATGGCTAAGAGATTGTCTGTTGTGTTCTAGGGTGCCCCCTTCCCCACGTATATAAAGGAGGGACAAGGGGAGGGCCCGCCGGCCCCTAGGGCGCGCCCAAAAGGGAAGTCCTACTAGGACTCCTAGTCCTAGTAGGATTCCACCAAAAGGGAGAGAGGGAGAAGGAAGGAGAGGGAGAGGGAGTAGGAAAGGGGGGCGCCGCCACCTTCCCTTGTCCAATTCAGACTGCTAAGGGGGGGGGCTGCCCTTGTGGCCCTCCCCTCTGGTCAATAACCAATAGCGGAACCTAGATGCTCATATTGGCTCCCACATATTCTATGGAGATCTTTATCGGTCAAACCGCATAACAACATACGTTGTTCCCTTTGTCATCGGTATGTTACTTGCCCGAGATTCGATCGTTGGTATCATCATACCTAGTTCAATCTTGTTACCGGCAAGTCTCTTTACTCATTCCGTAATGCATCATCCTGCAACTAACTCATTAGTCACATTGCTTAGAAGGCTTATAGTGATGTATATTACCGAGAGGGCCCAGAGATACCTCTCCAATACACGGAGTGACAAATCCTAATCTCGATCTATGCCAACTCAACAAACACCATCAGAGACACCTGTAGAGCATCTTTATAATCACCCATTTATGTTGTGACGTTTGATAGCACACAAGGTGTTCCTCTGGTATTCGGGAGTTGCATAATCTCATAGTCAGAGGAACATTTATAAGTCATGAAGAAAGTAATAGCAATAAAACTGAACGATCAACGTGCTAAGCTAATAGATGGGTCTTGTCCATCACATCATTCTCCCAATGATGTGATCCGGTTCATCAAATGGCAACACATGTCTATGGTTAGGAAACTTAACCATCTTTGATTAATGAGCTAGTCAAGTAGAGGCATACTAGGGACATTCTGTTTTGTCTATGTATTCACACATGTACTAAGTTTCCGGTTAATACAATTCTAGCATGAATAATAAACATTTATCATGATATAAGGAAATATAAATATCAACTTTATTATTGCCTCCAGGGCATATTTCCTTCAGTTTTCGTCCTACGTTCTCCGGTAGGAACTTTGGAGTGATTGTTTGTTGCACGTTGAGGGATTGCCATATGATCTAATTATGTTATCATTGTTGAGAGAACTTGAACTAGTGAAAGTATGAATCCTAGGCCTTGTTTCTAAGCATTGCAATACCGTTTTCGCTCACTTTTACCACTTGCTACCTTGCTGTTTTTATATTTTCAGATTACAAAAACCTATATCTACTATCCATATTACACTTGTATCACCATCTCTTCGCCAAACTAGTGCACCTATACAATTTACCATTGTATTGGGTGTGTTGGGGACACAAGAGACTCTTAGTTATTTGGTTGCAAGGTTGTTTGAGAGAGACCATCTTCATCCTATGCCTCCCACAGATTGATAAACCTTAGGTCATCCACTTTACAGAAATTTGCTACTGTCCTACAAAACTCTGCGCTTGGAGGCCCAACAACGTCTACGAGGATAAAGTTGCGTAGTAGACATCAAGCTCTTTTCTAGCGCCGTTGCCGGGGAGGTTAGTGCTTGAAGGTATATCTTTAGATCTTGCGACCGAATCTTTTAGTTTATTGTTTTATCACTAGTTTAGTCTATAAAATAAAACTACAAAAAAATGTAATTAAGGTTGCCTCATATGCTTCATCTTTTTAATGTCTTTCGTGAAAATGATGGAAAGGAAAATTGTGCTCAAGTGCTAGGAAAAGAAGCCAATAAAATGTTTGGCAATAAATATTTGAATGATGAGCATGATTTCAATGTTGTTACTATGAATTCTTTGAATATCCATGATGCTAATGATATGCAAAGCTACAAGCTTGGGGATGCTATGTTTGATGAAGATGATATTTTTTTGTCCCCCAAGTTTTGATGAGCAAATTTATTATGATGCAAGCACACCTCCTATCTATGATGATTATTGTGATGACATGTATGCTATAAAGAATAATTATAAACATGAAACTTGTCATCATGATTTTATTTTTCAATTGGATTATGCCTCACATGATAGTTATTTTGTTGAGTTTGCTCCCACTATTCCGAATGAGAAGAAGTTTGCTTATGTGAAGAGTAGTAAAATTTATACGCTTGTGCATCATGAGAATAATGCTTTATGTGATGGTTATATTGTTGAATTCATTCATGATGCTACTGAAAATTATTATGAGGAGGAATGTATGCCTGTAGGAGTTGCAATAATATCAAGTTTCATCTCTATGTGTTGAAAATCTTGAAGTTATGCTTTTTTGCCTTCCTATGCTAGTTGATTCTTGTTCCCATAAGTTGTTTGCTCACAAAATCCCTATGAATAGGAAGTGGGTTAGACTTAAATGTGCTATTCATATGCTTCATGATGCTCCCATTAAGTTTCAATTCTTATCTTTTATGTGAGCATCATTGAAATTATCATGCTTGGCTAAAAAGGCATTAAAGAAAAGTGCTTGTTGGGAGACAACCCAATATTTACACCTAATGTTTTTGTGTGTTCACATGATCAAGCCACTGTAGTAATCATGTTTTATAGCATTTGTTTCAAGAAAGTGCCATGTAAGACCTTTGGGATGGTCTATGGTGATGGTTGATTTGATCTTGCTGAAAAACATAATCTTTTGTGCTCATTGACAGAATTTTAGAAATTCACAAAAGAGTGCTTTTGATCTGAAATTTTTGCACAAGATTGATATAAAAATTGCCCAGGTTGTCCTAATTTTTCCGAATTTTTGGAGTTACATAAGTATACGAAGTTTCCATATTACTAAAGACTGTTCTATTTTTGACAGATTCTGTTTTCGTTGTGTTGTTTACTTATTTTGATGAATCTATGGGTAGTATCGGATGGTATGAACCATGAAGAAGTTGGAATGTAGTAGATATAACACAAATATAAATTTAGAATGAGTTCACAACAGTACCTAAGTGGTGATTTGCCTTATTATACTAACGGAGCTCACTAGTTTTCTGTTGAGTTTTGTGTTGTGAAGTTTGCAAGTTTTGGGTAAAGTTTTGATGGACTACGGAATAAGGAGTGGCAAGAGCCTAAGGTTGGGGATGACCAAGGCACCCCAAGGTAATATTCAAGGACAACCAAGCACCTAAGCTTGGGGATGCCCCGGATGGCATCCCCTCTTTCATCTTCGTTCATCGGTAACCTTACTTGGAGCTATATTTTTATTCACCACATGATATGTGTTTTGCTTGGAGCGTCATTTTATTTTATTATGATTTTCTTGCTGTCTAAATAATATTAAGATCTGAAATTATTAAATGTTAGAGAGTCTTCACATAGTTACGTAATTATTCGACTACTCATTGATCTTCACTTATATCTTTTGGAGTAGTTTGTCAGTTGCTCTAGTGCTTCACATATATGTTTTTAGAGCACGATGGTGGTTTTATTTTGAAGAAATTGATGAACTCTCGTGCTTCACTCATATTATCTTGAGAGTATTGAAACAATATGGTAATTTGCTTTGGTTATGAAATTTAGTCCTAATATGATGGGCATCCAAGAGGGATATAAAAAAACTTTCATATAAAGTGCATTGAATACTATGAGAAGTTTGATTCCTTATGATTGTTTGGAGATATAAAGATGGTGATATTAGAGTCATGCTAGTAAGTAATCGTGGATTGTAGAAATACTTGTGTTGAAGTTTGTGATTCCCGTAGTATGCACGTATGGTGAACCTTTATGTAACGAAGTTGGAGCATGATTTATTTATTGATTGTCTTCCTTATGAGTGGCGGTCGGGGACGAGCGATGGTCTTTTCCTACCAATCTATCCCCCTAGGAGCATGCGCGTAGTACTTCGTTTCGATAACTAATAGATTTTTGCAATAAGTATATGAGTTATTTATGACTAATTTTGAGTCCATGGATTATAGGCACTCTCACCCTCCCACCATTGCTAGCCTCTCTCGTACCGCACAACTTTCGCCGGTACCATACACCCACCATATACCTTCCTCAAAACAGCCACCATACCTACCTATTATGGCATTTCCATAGCCATTCCGAGATATATTGCCATGCAACTTCCACCGTTCCATTTATTATGACATGCTCGATCATTGTCATATTGCTTTGCATGGTCATGTAGTTGACATCGTATTTGTGGCAAAGCCACCGTTCATAATTCTTGCATACATGTCACTCTCGATTCATTGCACATCACATACCGGTACACCACCGGAGGCATTCATATAGAGTCATATTTTGTTCTAAGTATCGAGTTGTAATTCTTGAGTTGTAAGTAAATAAAAGTGTGATGGTCTTCATTATTATAGCATTGTCCCATGTGAGGAAAGGATGATGGAGACTATGATTCCCCCACAAGTCGGGATGAGACTCTGGACAAAAAAAAAGAGGCCAAAAAAATAAGAGAAGGCCCATATATAAAATAATGAGAGAAAAGAGAGAAGGGGAAATGTTACTATCCTTTTACCACACTTGTGCTTCAAAGTAGCACCATGATCTTCATGATAGAGAGTCTCCTATGTTGTCACTTTCACATACTAGTGGGAATTTTTCATTATAGAACTTGGCTTGTATATTCCAATGATGTGCTTCCTCAAATTGCCCTAGGTCTTCGTGAGCAAGCAAGTTGGATGCACACCCACTTAGTTTCTTTTTGAGCTTTCATAAACTTATAGCTCTAGTGCATCCGTTGCATGGCAATCCCTACTCAATCACATTGATATCTATTGATGGGCATCTCCATAGCCCGTTGATACGCCTAGTTGATGTGAGACTATCTCCTTCTTTTTGTCTTCTCCGCAACCACCATATTCTATTTCACCTATAGTGCTATGTCCATGGCTCACGCTCATGTATTGCGTGAAAGTTGAAAAGGTTTGAGAAAATAAAAAATATGAAACAATTGCTTGGCTTGTCATCGGGGTTGTGCATGATTTGAATATTTTGTGTGATGAAGATGGAGCATAGCCAGACAATATGATTTTGTAGGGATAACTTTCTTTGGCCATGTTATTTTGAGAAGACATGATTGCTATATTAGTATGCTTGAAGTATTATCGTTTTTATGTCAATACTAAAATTTTGTTTTGAATCTTATGGATCTGAACATTCATTCCACAATAAAGAAAAAAATTACATGGATGAATATTTTAGGTAGCATTCCACATAAAAAATTCTGGTTTTATCATTTACCTACTCGAGGACGAGCATGAATTTAGCTTGGGCATGCTTGATACGTCTCTAACATATCTATAATTTTGATTGTTCCATGCTATTATATTATCTGTTTTGGATGTTTTATATGCATTTATATGCTATTTTATATGATTTTTGGGACTAACCTATTAACCTAGATCCCAGTGCCAGTTTCTGTTTTTCCTTGTTTTTGAGTCTTGCAGAAAAGGAATATCATACAGAGTCCAAACGAGCTGAAAATTTACGGAGAGTTTTTATGGACTGGAAGAAGCCCCCGAAGCAAAAGAGTTGGGCTAGAAGAGTCCCGAGCCAACCACAAGGACGGAGGGCGCGTCGTACCCCCCACGGAGGGTGCTCCGGTCTTGTCGTTGACTCGTGGACCCCCTGACGTGAAACCGACGCCAAAAATTCTTATACATACAGAAACCCCCAAAAAGAAACCTAGATCGGGAGTTTCGTCGCCGCAAGCCTCTGTAGCCACGAAAAACCAATCGGGAGCCCATTCCGGCACCCTGCCGAAGGGGGAAACCATCACCGGTGGCCATCTTCGTCACCTCGGCGCTCTCCATGACGAGGAGGGAGTAGTTCACCCTCGAGGGTGAGGGTATGTACCAGTAGCTATGTGTTTGATCTCTCTCTCTCTCTCTCTCTCTCTCTTGTGTTCTTGATTTGGCACGATCTTGATCTACCACGAGCTTTGTTACTATAGTTGAATCATATGATGTTTCTCCCCCTCTACCTTCCTGTGGTGAATTGAGTCTTGCTCTTTGAGGTTTCATTATGTTGGATTGAGTATTGGATTTGAGAACACTTGATGTATGTCTTGCGATGGAATATCTGTGGTGACAACGGGATGTTCTATTGATTCACTTCATGTATGTTTTGGCGCTCAACTTGCGGATTCCAGTGGTGACATTGGGGAAAAATCTATGCATAGGGGTTGATGCACGTTTTCGTCCTACGTTCTCTGGTAGAAACTTTGGAGTGATTCTTTGTTGCACGTTGATTGATTGCCATATGATCTAATTATGTTATCATTGTTGAGAGAACTTGAACTAGTGAAAGTATGAATCCTAGGCCTTGTTTCTAAGCATTGCAATACCGTTTTCGCTCACTTTTACCACTTGCTACCTTGCTGTTTTTATATTTTCAGATTACAAAAACCTATATCTACTATCCATATTACACTTGTATCACCATCTCTTCGCCAAACTAGTGCACCTATACAATTTACCATTGTATTGGGTGTGTTGGGGACACAAGAGACTCTTAGTTATTTGGTTGCAGGGTTGTTTGAGAGAGACCATCTTCATCCTATGCCTCCCACAGATTGATAAACCTTAGGTCATCCACTTGACAGAAATTTGCTACTATCCTACAAAACTCTGTGCTTGGAGGCCCAACAACGTCTACGAGGATAAAGTTGCATAGTAGACATCAAGCTCTTTTCTAGCGCCGTTGCCGGGGAGGTTAGTGCTTGAAGGTATATCTTTAGATCTTGCAACCGAATCTTTTAGTTTCTTGTTTCACTACTAGTTTAGTCTATAAAAGAAGAGTACAAAAAAATGTAATTAAGGTTGCCTCATATGCTTCATCTTTTTAATGTCTTTCGTGAAAATGATGGAAAGGAAAATTGTGCTCAAGTGCTAGAAAAAGAAGCCAATAAAATGTTTGGCACTAAATATTTGAACGATGAGCATGATTTCAATGTTGTTAGTATGAATTCTTTGAATATCCATGATGCTAATGATATGCGAAGCTACAAGCTTGGGGATGCTATGTTTGATGAAGATGATATTTTTTGTCCCCCAAGTTTTGATGAGCAAATTTATTATGATGCAAGCATACCTCCTATCTATGATGATTATTGTGATGACATGTATGCTATAAAGAATAATTATAAACATGAAACTTGTCATCATGATTTTATTTTTCATGATGCTACTGAAAAATTATTATGAGGAGGAATATATGCTTGTAGGAGTTGCACTAATATCAAATTTCCTCTCTATGTGTTGAAAATCTTGAAGTTATGCTTGTTTTGCCTTCCTATGCTAGTTGATTCTTGTTCCCATAAGTTGTTTGCTCACAAAATCCCTATGCATAGGAAGTGGGTTAGACTTAAATGTGCTATTCATATGCTTCATGATGCTCCCATTATGTTTCAATTCTTATCTTTTATGTGATCATCATTGAAATTATCATGCCTGGCTAAAAAGGCATTAAAGAAAAGCGCTTGTTGGGAGACAACCCAATATTTACACCTAATGTTTTTGTGTGTTCACATGATTAAGCCACTGTAGTAATCATGTTTTATAGCTCCGGAGAGACAACACCCCTAGTCCTACCGAGAGAGGTTTTGGGGAGGAAGGAAGACAGGCCAAAGCATAGGATGCTCCTTCTCATTCTGAGTATTCTACTGATCGTATGTGTCTCTCTCTCGTGCATGGAGGCCTCCTGGGGGGTTTTGTAGGTCAGCCCCCAGGGCTACAATGGTAAAGTTACATGGCCGTGGGGCCGGGATGTCAGCGTCTGAGAAGCCAGCGCTGGGGCCCGCTGGGTACCAGGGTATGCCGGGTTCTCCGGGGCGCGGGCCCCGTGTGCCACGGGGCACTGTTACCCATCTTATCTTGCGTCACGGAGTGGTTGAGCCAGCTCGGCTACAGTGGCGCGTTGCCTGGTTGCCATCGGCTTGCGTCAGCAGGACGGGGTTCCACTGTAGCCATGCCGGCCCTGGTTTTTAGCGGGCTTGGTGGGGTACTGTTGCCACGCTTGCTCTTGTCAACGGAGTTTGAGGGGTGATACATCCATTTCGCATCATGCTTTTATATTGATACTTATTGCATTATGGGCTGTTATTACACATTATATCACAATACTTATGCCTTTTCTCTCTTACTTTACAAGGTATACTCAAAGAGGGAGAATGCCGACAGCTGGAATTCTGGACCGGAAAGGAGCAAATCGAAGAGATCTATTCTACACAACTCCAAAAGTCCTAAAACTTCACGGAGAATTGTTTTGGAATATATAAAAAATATTGGGTGAAGAAAGCACCTGGGGGACCCACCAGTCAATCACAAGGGTGGGGGGCGCGCCCCCCGCCTTGCCACCAGCCTGGCAGGCCCCCGATGCCCATCTTTTGCTCTATGAAGGGTTTTTACCTGGAAAAAATTAGGAGGAAGTTTTCGGGACGAAGCGCCGTGGTCTCGAGGCGGAACTTGGGCAGAACCAACCTAGGGCTCCGGTGGAGCTGTTCTGCCAGGGAAACTTCCCTCCCGGAGGGGGAAATCATCGCCATCGTCATCACCAATGATCCTCTCAAAGAGAGGGGGTCAATCTTCATCAACATGTTCACCAGCACCATCTCCTCTCAAACCCTAGTTCATCTCTTGTATCCGATCTTTGTCTCAAAACCTCAGATTGGTACTTGTGGGTTGCTAGTATTGTTGATTACTCCTTGTAGTTGATGCTAGTTGGTTTATTCGGTGGACGATCATATGTTCAGATCCTTAATGCTATTTAATACTCCTCTGATTACGAACATTAACATGCTTTGTGAGTAGTTACGTTTGTTCTTGAGGACATGGGAGAAGTCTTGTTATAAGTAAGCATGTGAATTTGATATTCGTTTGATATTTTGATTATATGTATGTTGTTTCTCCTCTAGTGGTGTTATGTGAACATCGACTACATGACACTTCACCATGATTTGGGCCTAGGTGAAGGCATTGGGAAGTAATATGTAGATGATGGGTTGCTAGAGTGACAGAAGCTTAAACCCTAGTTTATGGGTTGCTTCGTCAGGGGCTTCTTTGGATCCATATGTTTCATGCTATGGTTAGATTTACCTTAATTCTTCTTTCGTAGTTGTGGATGCTTGTGAGAGGGTTTAATAATAAGTGGGAGGCTTGTCCAAGGGCAGCACCCAAGCACCGGTCCACCCACATATCAAATTATCAAAGTAAAGAACGTGAATCATATGAGCATGATGAAAACTAACTTGACAACAATTCCCATGTGTCCTCGGGAGCGCTTTGCTTTATATAAGAGTTTGTCCATGCTTTTCCTTTGCTAAAAAAAGGATTGGGCCACCTTGCTGCACCTTAGTTACTTTTTTTACTTGTTACCCGTTACGAATTATCTTATCACACAACTATCTGTTACCGATAATTTCAGTGCTTGCAGAGAATACTTTGCTGAAAACCGCTTGTCATTTCCTTCTGCTCCTCGTTGGGTTGGACAATCTTACTTATCGGAAGGACTACGATAGATCCCCTATACTTGTGGGTCATCAAGACTCTTTTCTGGCGCCGTTCCCGAGGAGTGAAGCGCCTTTGGTGAGTGGAATTTGGTAAGGAAACATTTATATAGTGTACTGAAATTTACTGTCACTTGTCACTATGCAAAATAATCCTTTGAGGGGCTTGTTCAGGGTATCTTCACCTCGACCGGAAGAGCAAAGAGTTGCTCCTCAACCTACTACACCTACTGAAAATATTTATTATGAAATTCCTTCGGGTATGATAGAGAAACTGCTAGCTAATCCTTATGCATGAGATGGAACATTACATCCTGATATGCACCTAATCTATGTGGATGAAGTTTGTGGATTATTTAAGCTTGCAGGTTTGCCCGAGGATGTTGTGAAGAAGAAGGTATTCCCTTTATCTTTGAAGGGAAAGGCATTGACATGGTATAGGCTATGTGATGATATTGGATCCTGGAACTACAACTGACTGAAATTGGAATTTCATCAGAAGTTTTATCCTATGCATCTGGCTCATCGTGATCGGAATTATATGTATAATTTTTTGCCTCGTGAAGGAGAAAGTATCGCTCAAGCTTGGGGGAGGCTTAAGTCAATGTTATATTCACGCCCCAATCATGACCTCTCAAGAGAAATTATTATTCAAAATTTTTATGGTCGGCTTTCTCGTAATGATCAATCCATGCTCGATACTTCTTGTACTGGTTCTTTTATGAAGAAGGATATTGAATTCAAATGGGATTTTTTGGCAAGAATTAAATGCAACTCTGAAGATTGGGAACTCAACGAAGGTAAGGAGTCAGGTATAAACCTTTAGTGTGATTCTGTTAAATCTTTTATGGATACTGATGCTTTTCATGAATTTAGCACTAAATATGGACTTGACTCTAAGATAGTAGCTTCTTTCTGTGAATCTTTTGCTACTCACGTTGATCTCCCTAAGGAGACGTGGGTTAAATATCATCCTCCCATTGAAGTGAAAGTAGTAGAACCTATTAAAGTTGAAAAATAAACTATTACTTATAATGTGGATCCTATTGTTCCTACTGCTTATATCGAGAAACCACCTTTTCCTGTTAGAATAAAGAATCATGCTAAAGCTTCAGCTGTGGTTCACAAGAGTAATACTAGAACACCTACACCCTCTGAGAAAATTAAAATTGAACCTAGTATTGCTTTGGTTAAAGCTCGCCTGGTTCATAATATTGAAGGGCGTGTTATTTATTTCTGTCATGAAGCTGCTAGAATTGCTAAACCTGGTATTAAAGATAAATATAGACATGTTGTTGTCATGCATGTTGTTTATGTTAAAATAGGAGATCATTGTTATCATGGCTTATGTGATGTGGGTGCTAGTGTGAGTGCAATTCCTTGTACCTTACACCAAGAAATTATGAATGATATTGCACCTACTGAGATAGAAGATATTAATGTTACTATTAAGCTTGCCAATAGAGATACTATATCACCAATTGGGATTGTTAGAGATGTTGAAGTCTTGTGTGGGAAAATAAAATACCCTACTGATTTTCTTGTTCTTGGTTCCCCACAAGATGATTTTTGTCCCATTATATTTGGTAGACCTTTCTTGAATGTTGTTAATGCTAAGATAGATTGCGAAAAGGATATTGTTACTGTCGGTTTTGGGGATGTGTCTCATGATTTTAATTTCTCTAAGTTTCATAGACAACCCCATGATAAAGAATTGCTTAGTAAGGATGAAATTATTGGTCTTGCTTCTATTGTCATGCCTCCAACTGATCCTTTAGAACAATATTTGCTATACCATGAAAATGATATGTTTATGAATGAAAGAAGGGAAATAGATGAAATATTCTTTAAACAAGGGCCTGTTTTGAAACATAACTTGCCTGTTGAAATCCTTGGGGATCCTATGGTGACCCCGTGTTTCAGCTTAAACAATTACCTGATACTTTGAAATATGCTTATCTCAATGAAAAGAAGATATATCCTGTTATTATTAGTGCTAACCATTCAGAGCATGACGAAAAGAAATTACTAATGGATATACTCTTGATGATCTTAAGGGCATTAGTCCCACTCTATGTCAGCACAAAATTAATTTGGAGCCTGATGCTAAACCAGTTGTTGATCATCAACGACGGTTAAATCCTAAAATGAAAGAAGTGGTAAGAAATGAAATACTAAAGCTCCTAGAGGCAGGTATAATTTATCCTATAGCTGATAGTAGATGGGTAAGTCATGTTCATTGTGTCCCTAAGAAGGGAGGTATTACTGTTGTTCCTAATGATAAGAATGAATTGATTCCACAAAGAACTTTTACAGGTTATAGAATGGTAATTGATTTTCGCAAATTAAACAAAGCTACTAGAAAAGATCATTACCCTCTACATTTTATTGATGAAATGCTAGAAAGATTATCCAAACATGCACATTTTTGCTTTCTAGATGGTTATTCTGGTTTCTCTCAAATACCTGTGTCAAAAGAGGACCAAGAAAAGACCACTTTTACTTGTCCTTTCAGTACTTTTTCTTATAGACGTATGCCTTTTGGTTTATGCAATGCACCTGCTACCTTTCAAAGATGTATGACTGCTATATTCTCTGACTTTTGTGAAACGGTTGAGGTTTTCATGGATGATTTCTCCGTTTATGGAACTTCTTTTGATGACTGCTTAAGCAACCTTGATCGAGTTTTGCAGAGATGTGAAGAAACTAACCTTGTTTTAAATTGGGAGAAGTTCCACTTTATGGTTAATGAAGTTATTGTCTTGCGGCATAAAATTTCTGAAAGAGGTATTGAAGTGGATAAAGCTAAAGTAGATGCCATTGAAAAGATGCCGTGTCCAAAAGATATCAAAGGTATAAGAAGTTTCCTTGGTCATGCTAGTTTCTATAGGAGGTTTATTAAAGACTTCTCTAAAATTTCTAGGCCTCTCACTAATCTCTTGCAAAAATATGTTCCTTTTGTTTTTGATGATGATTGTGTAGAAGCATTTGGAATACTTAAGAAAGACATGATTTCTGCACCTGATTTTCAACCACCTGATTGGAATTTACCCTTTGAAATTATGTGATGCTAGTGATTATGTTGTTGGTGTTGTTCTAGGGCAAAGAGTTGATAAGAAATTAAATGTTATCCATTATGCTAGTAAAACTCTAGACAGTGCCCAGAGAAATTATGCTACTACTGAAAAATAATTTTTAGCAGTTCTATTCGCTTGTGATAAGTTCAGATCTTATATTGTTGACTCCAAAGTAACTGTTCACATTGATCATGCTACTATTAAATATCTTATGGAAAAGAAAGATGCTAAACCTAGACTTATTAGATAGGTTCTCTTGTTACAAGAATTTGATTTGCATATTATTGATAGAAAGGGAGCTGAGAACCCTGTTGCAGACAACTTGTCTAGGTTAGAAAAGTTCTTGATGACCCACTGCCTATTGATGATAGCTTTCCTAATGAGCAATTAGCTGTCATAAATGCTTCTCGTAATACTCCTTGGTATGCTAATTATGCTAATTACATTCTTGCTAAATTTATACCACCTAGTTTCACATAAGCAAAAGAAAAAGTTTTTCTATGATTTAAGATATTACTTCTGGGATGACCCGCACCTTTATAAAGAAGGAGTAGATGGTGTTATTAGACGTTGTGTACCTGAGTATGAACAGGAACAGATCCTACGCAAGTGTCACTCCGAGGCTTATGGTGGACACCATGCTGGAGATAGAACTACACACAAGGTATTACAATCTGGTTTTTATTGGCCTACTTTCTTCAAAGATGCCCGTAAGTTTGTCTTGTCTTGTGATGAATGCCAAAGAATTGGCAATATTAGTAGACTTCAGGAAATGACTATGAATTATTCACTTGTTATTGAACCATTTTATGTTTGGGGCTTTGATTATATGGGACCTTTTCCTTCCTCTAATGGGTATACACATATTTTAGTTGCTATTGATTACGTTACTAAGTGGGTAGAAGCTATTCCAACTAGTAGTGCTGATCATAACACTTCTATTAAGATGCTTAAAGAAGTTATTTTTCCGAGGTTTGGAGTCCCTAGATATTCGATGACTGATGGTGGTTCACATTTTATTCATGGTGCTTTCCGTAAAATGCTTGCTAAATATGATGTCAACCATAGAATTTCATCTCCTTATCACCCTCAGTCTAGTGGTCAAGTAGAATTGAGCAGTAGAGAGATTAAATTGATTTTGCAAAAGACTGTTAATAGATCTAGAAAGAATTGGTCTAAGAAACTTGATGATGCATTATGGGCTTATAGAACTGCTTATAAGAACCATATGGGTATGTCTCCGTATAAAATGGTTTATGGAAAAGCATGTCACTTACCTCTTGAATTAGAACATAAAGCTTACTAGGCTATTAAAGAGCTCAACTATGATTTCAAAATTGCCGACGAGAAGAGGTTATTTGACATTAGCTCACTTGATGAATGGAGAGCCCAAGCCTATGAGAATGCCAAGTTGTTTAAATAAAAAGTTAAAAGATGGCCTGACAAAAGGATACAAAAGCGCTAGTAGGTCGCGTTTTCTGTCATGCATGTACATCCATGACGATTTTATGATAGAATCAAGATAGTCATACCTGTGCTGTCGTAGAAGTGTACCATGACATTACCAAAATTATCATCACGGAAGTGTCTACTTCCATGACGATAAATCGCGTGTCACAGAAGTGCTTTCGTCAAGGGTGACCGACATGTGGCATCCACCATAACAGGTCGCCGTTAAGCTATCGGGTTCCGGTTTGGATCCGATAACCCGTTAATAGCCCAGAGCAATGGGGATTTTCCACGTGTAAAATTCTCATTGGCCGGAGGAAACACGTGTTGGCTCACCGTTGGGACAGATGACATCCACTCATTGGACAGGAGGTGCCTATGATAGGTTGACACGTGGCATGGCCCAATAGTGTCCCATTCCGATGAAAAGGCCGGCCCGTTTGACTTGGTCAAAAGGTAACGGGCCGGCCCACGGAAAGCCTGTTAACGGCCTGTTCGTATATAGCCCATTTACGGCCCGCTAACTCACGGCCCGTTACGGCCTGTCGGAATTAAGCCCAGTAGCTTCATCTGGGCCGTCCAATATGATTCCAGCCTGTTGTAACTTCTGGCCCATGTATGGCCCATGATGTCTTTCGGCCCATATGAGGCCCTTTGTAACTCTTGGCCCATTAATGGCCCGTGGTGAAATTGGCCCGTAATGAACAGTGCACCGCTTTATACCCATTAACGACCCATTATTCCGTTGGGCCATTTTCAACCCATGTTATCTTTCGGCCTTCTCAGGGCCCATTTATTCTTGGGCTCATTTCCAGCATTTGGTTACTTACGACCTGTTGCTGGCCTATTCTGCTTGTGGGCCAAATTCAGCCTGTGGTTACAATCGGCCCGTTTGCGGCCCGTTAAGTCATTGGGCCGTTTTCATAGCGTCATCAAATACGGCCGATTAACGACGGCCCGTTATGGTCGGCCCATGAACGGACGATTCCAACTCTAGCCCGTTTATGGCCCATAATGCGGTCTGTTATGGGCCCATGTTTGGCTGATCGATCATACGGCCCATAGAAGGCCCATTGATGCTACGACCCGTAGAAGGCCCATTGTTTCCATGACCCATAGAAGGCCCATTGTTTCTACGGCTCGTAGAAGGCCCATTGTTTGTACGGCCCGTAGGAGGCCCAGTGTCACTATAGTAAATATGTAGCCCATGGTTATTGTGGCCTAGTTTTAAAAAATAGATTATTGCGGCCACTAGCAAATCGTGGAAAAAGAACTGCACTGACTACAAGCAAACAAATAAATAAGAAAACAAGGAAATAAATAAGCAAGCAACTTACGCTAGGCTATCACGACTATTACACATATTACATCACTGGGCATCAAAGTTCACCACCAGTGCAAATATAGGGAACAAAGCAGCATATCACGTACACTGGTTGTCAAAGTTGGCGACCAGTGCAAATAAACGCCGCAGCAAAACAAGTCCAGAACTGAAACCACTTCAGAAGAGCTCAAGAAACAATATCCTGGGTACCCATAATGCTGGCAAGATGCTTAGCAAGCTTATTAACTTCCTCTTGTTTAGCGCTTAAATCCTCCAACACTTGCTGTTGCACCAGAAAGTATGCATCTGAATTCTGTAGGGACTTCCTCAGTCCTTCGGCTTCCTTTCGCATAACATCTGATAGATGTCTTTCAACTTGAAGTTGAGACTCAAGAAGCCGAATTAATTCAAGCAGCGAGTTCGAAGAGTTGGTGCCAGTAGTAGTAGCCAGTAACTCGAACACTACATCAAGACAGGACTTTGGGGTTGTCTCAGTGTCTTCAATATAGTTTTTATCAGCTTTCTTGGAGACCAACAGGGATGTCTCACTATCTTGAACCTTATCTGCATTACTTCCTTTACCATTGCATAACTGGGTACTCTTCTCCAATATTTTATCCGCGTTCTAAAAGAGAAACAAACAAACACATCACAGGTTTACCATGTTGTATATGAAACTCATTTTGGTAAACCAATTCAGTAGTAAGGTGGACAGGATAACAGCATGAAACAAACATATATCTATGTACTATGGTCACTGTATGGTCTATATCATTCTAGTTTATGTTGCCAAATCAAGATAGAGACAGTTCAAATCATATCTATTTAAGACAAAGCAGCATAGACAGAATATAAGTGTGGGAAACTATAGAACAATAACAATAACATAGAGGCTGATGTCTAGTGGTGGGAAGGGGCTGATGTCTTCCCACCCACCCAGGTTCAAGGCATGGTACTTGCAATTTGGGTTTGTTGCACCAATTATACTGTAGGGGGTCCCCTTACAGTCTTTCTGTACAAAAAAATACACAACAATAACAACACTTGTAATGTGCATGGCTTGAGAATATAACTGTTTATTCAATTGAAACTGAAATCAACATAGAGCAAGTTACAACAACAAACACGTTAAAGAAACAGGTTTAAAACATACCTGTTGCTCCATTGTAGTTTCAATTGCATCCTTAAAATTTGAAATTAGTTGGTATGAATAAATACAGTGATGCAAGAGCAAAGGAGTATGAACCATAACTACGGAACCTGACCTGAGAACAATTCTTCTTCTGCTTTAAGCATTGACTTGGGGTTCGGAGTGGTGGTCCTCGTGCTTTGGGCACTGCAGTTGCCTTACTAACTGGTCGTTTTTGGGTGCTCTGTGGTGGAGATGGTGATGTGTCAACTAGAACTGGGTTACTATCTGCTGGGGTTGGGGTTAGAAGGTGTGTAGCTAGTTCTCTGTCCAACTGGGTAGGGGCTGGTTCTTGGGCAAGTACAACCGTGGTTCTATCTGCATCGACAGGTAGCACGATTTTTTCTGAAGACCGTGTTTTTACTCCCACAGATACTGCCATCACCCCCTCCAATTCAAATGGTGATAAACAAGAAAAGTAATCGAATGTACAGACATTGTAAGATAGACAGGTGCAATGGATAGTAGGGAAGAAGACAGGGCATGAAATAATTCACATTTATGTTGTCTAACCAAACAGAATAGCATGACATAATTTCACATATATGATGGCTAATTAAACAGGATAGCATGATGCAATTTCACATGTATGATGGCTAACTAAACAGGATAGAATGACATACTTCAAAATATGATGACTATGTAAACAGGATGACATGATATAACTATACGATGTGTCTATTAAAGTGGTTGGCATGCCATAATTCACAAACATGCCGTCGATGGAAACATGATGGCATGATATCATTCACGGATTGAATGACATAATTCAAAATATGATGACTATGTAAACATGATGAGATGATATAACTATATTATGTCTTTAGAAAATGGGTTGGCATGCCATAATTCAGATACATGTTGTCTATGTAAACATCATGGCATGATATAATTCAAATATATGATTTATATACCAAGCAAGTGAGCAGAGGGCAATCGCATATATGATGTGTCAACTAAGGAGATGGCGTTCAATATTGTGTATATGATGTAAAAGCTAAGCATTGCAATACAACATATGCATGATATGAGTAATATAACCCTGCCAAGTTTGAGCATACACCTCAGGGGGATAATAGGACTGGTCATATGCCTCTGAATCCTCCTCTGAGGAGCTATCTGTAACCAGCAAGATATCTGCTTTAGCAGGTAGCATTGTCTGCTCTGAAGACCTTGTTTTCATTCCAGATTTATCCATCACCAATTCAAATGGCTGATGCACAGGAAGAGCAGTTGAATATACAAACATTGTCGACAAATGCAATGAGAAATACAAAAAAAGGACGGCATGATATAATTTACATATATGACGCTTGGCTAAACAGCATGGCATTGCAGAATTCACATATATAATGCCTTGCAACAAGATAGCATTGCATAATTCACATATATAATGTCTTGCAACAAGATGGCATTGCATAATTCACATATATGGCAATTAGACACTAAACAGGTAGCATTCACACAAAGCATGTCTAAACTAAGCAAATGACATAGCAATGCAAGACACCATATGCACGATATGAGCAACATAACCCTGCCAAGTTAGAGCATGCACCTCGGGGGGGGGATAGGACTAGTCATCTATCTCTTAATCCTCCTCCGAGGAGCTATCTGTAACCAGCAAGACATGTGCTTCGTCAGATAGCATTGTCTGCTCTGAAGACCTTATTTCCACTCCAGATTTTTCCATGACCATGTCGAATGGCTGATGCACAGGAAGAGTAATTGAATGTACTAAAATTATTGACAAATTTAATACGTAATAAAAAAATGATGGCATGATATAATTCACATATAAGATGACTTGCTAACCAAGGTGGCATTGCAAAATTCACATATATGATGCCTGGCTAAACAAGATGGCATTGCATGATTCACATATATGATAAAGAAACTAAACAGATGGCATTCACACAAAGCATGTCTAAACTAAGCAGATGACATATTTGATGTATAAAGTAAGCAATGCAAGGCACCATATGCATGATATTACCAACATCAGCATGCCAAGTTAGACCAAAGACCTCAGGGGGTAAATAGGAGTGGTCTTCTCCTTCTGAATCCCCCTCAGAACAATTATTTTCCTCTTGATTACAATCCAAAATGGGTGGAGGGGGGCTGCCTTTGCGCCCACCATGGAACGACGTCTGCATGAAATTTTATTGCCACGCAAGGCTCGTCTCTTTTGCTCTACATGTTCAGCTCCATTGTGTACAATAACTGACATGCATAGGAATAAAACATAGTGAGATTATGTAAGGAGTGCATGCACAAATCCAGAGTGATGGTAGCAAACTTTGGATAGACCCAAAACCAATGATAGCAGGCAGATAATAGCTTTAGTTCAAAAATACAGATAATGGCTCCTTTAATGTTTGTTTGCACCCAACATGAAACTCATAGTAGACACCCGAGATTAACCAGATAGGAGACAGATAGTACTGATTGCTGCCCCAATATGTACCCCACAACCATTTAAAAACTCAAGTTTCAGCATTAGTTTGGAACTGACTCGGAGTCTAATAGGTGAACAAGACGATAAAGTAGCATGTCATCATATTAAGCGATGCATAACGTAAGCAGATACGGAAGGGTGCGACCTCTCTTGCGGACCCGTGTAGTCCTCAAGGTCATCTGCTCAGTTGATGATGGTAATGCAGTTGTCGTGGCTGCCGGCGGCGGGGAAGAAGATCTGAGGCGGCGAAAGACAGTCTAGAGAGCGGATCCCAGCTGTGGTGAACCCTTCCGTCGTTGGAGCAGCTGAGCTGGGGTGGAACACAGCGCAGCAGGAGCGGGACAAACCATACAAGGTTTTCTTTGACACATATTTGTAACAGACATAATTGTGTAAGGGCTTGTTTGAATTTGAGGATTCTAACAATGCAGGGATAGGAAATACAGAGGAATAGGATAGGAATGCACGTGCAAAACAGAGAATTTAAAAACATAGGATTTTTGCCAATCTGGGTGTTTGGTTCACAAGAATTGGAAGATCACAGGATGCAAAGAAGCATGGTGAGATTAAGTCAAACCACAAGAAAATGTACGGTTATAATGCTATTATGCTAATATCTCTTAGTCTTGTGCTTCATGAATAGGAATTTGAAAAGGAGGACAAGTGGATATTAAAATTCCTACGGTTTTTGCTTCAAGGAGATACTAAAGGAACAATTCCTATAGTTTTCCTCTGCTCCATTCCTTTGAACCAAATGCATGAATAGTAGTACCATAGGAAACTTTCCAATTCCTACGTTTTTCCTTCACTTTTCCTTTCAAGCGAGATTCTAGTAGGCAGGCTTGAGCAGGGAAAAGCCTACACTCAAAAAATGTTTTTGTGCTACTTCTACTACTTTGGACCCAGGCCGCTGCCCTACTAGCTCAACTCCTAGGCCCATCGACAAATGCACAGCTCAAACGCGTGGAGATAAATAATGATGGCGTTCAAGAGAGTCCATCACGGATAGCTAAGTTGCCTGGTACCTCACTGCTTGTCATATAGTAGGAGAAACTAATCGTATTTCACGTTACTACATGTGCTCAGTGGACAATATATATAACATGTAGAGTAAAAAAGAGATGCAACAAGTGTACAACCTCTTTGGCGAAGCCATGTCGATCTCAACGTGATTGGGTTGGTCGGTGAGGATGCTCCGGCTGACTTGGCTGTCGAAGGAGGGGAAGAAGATCTTAGGCGTCTGGAGATGAAGCTCGAGGTACTGCTCTGCTGTGATGGAGGGTTTCGTCGTTGGAGTAGCTCCGGTGAGTTGTACGACGCCGAGGCTGAAGCAGGACAAGAGAGACAACGTTAACCTGAGTGGAATTCTAATACCATCTCCAATAGATGACGTAAAATACATAACCACAAAGTGCTAGATGTAAAATACATCAGCCGCTCATCTCTGAACTTAACTGTTGAAACTGAATTTAACTGTCGAAACTGAACTTAACTGTCTAAACTGAATTTTGCTGTCGAAACTGAATTTTACTATCGAAACTAAACACACTAGTAGGAGAAAAGCAGTAGCAGCAGCAGCAGCGCCCGGAGCAGCAGCGCGTGCGAGAGCCGGGGCAGCTGGTCGTGTACCAGCATCAGTCGACTGACTTTTTCATCTCTGGTCAGTCGATATTCCAGCCGTGGGATACGAAATCAAGGGCCTGCAGTTCATCTTCAACCTCCACCCCCGTGAGACGCCAACCACCACCGGCCAAACCGCCGCCCCCGCCGTCCGCGGCCGGTGGTGCGCAGCCCCGCCCACCCCGAAACCACTCCCCACCGCCGGTCTGCCGCCGCCCTGGCCATCCCTCTAGGCCCCCTGTGCTGAGCTTTTTCTCTGGCGATCCGCACGCCAAAGCCCCACCCCCGCCGGTGACCATCGCCCCCACCCTGAACCCTAAGATAGATAGTGCAGTACTTCTCCAGTGAGCCCTCCTCCCCGCTGCGGTTGGTTCTTCCTTAACTCCGGCGAGCCCCCACCCCCTGAAAATCGACTGACCCAAAAGTCGATTCAGTCGACTGAAGTGTAGCTAAATCAGAGCAGCATCGAAAGCAAGAACAAGAGCGAGAGCAGCAGCGCAAGCATGAGCAAGAGCGAGAGCAGCAGTGCGAGCAAGAGCAAGAGCAGACCAGGTAGGGGACCGAGGGCTAGAGCAGAGCAGCAGCGCGAGCGAGAGCTAAAGCAGTAGCAGCTCCTACTGATGTGGATGTCGCCGCCGAGGGAGCGACGCCATGGAGGAAGTGGCCGGCGACGCCGCCGTGGATGGAGTCACGCCATGTCGGCTCGGGACCGAGCGCCGGCAACACCGTGAGATCAAATCAAGAAGAAAATGCGGCGATTAGTGTACAACCTCTTTGGTGGCGCCAATTAGGCCTCAGCTTCATCTGAGGAAAGGGTGATGATGTTGCTCTTCCGGTGGTGCGGGTGAAGACGGCGGTGTGGGAATGGAGGTGGCGCGAAAGACGAGGGGAACATCGGGGTAGCTCCTTGGAGGTGGAGGACGGGGTGGATGAACTGGCGGGATGATGAGATCGAGACGAATCCTCATCCGGTACGGTGGATGGGGGACGTCGAGGTGTTGCTATGGACGACGTCGTCAGGGAAGAGGCTCCGGCTGGGTGGCGGACGGAGGAGGGTGTGGGGCTTCGCGGGTTTTCGTGGCCTCGGTGTACGAATGGGTGGGCGGATGGGATGGGAGGGGGAACCATGGCTACGGGACGCAATTGTCCGAAATGTGGGGTAAGTTATGAAAGTACCCCCACCGATTTGAGCTAGGCGGTTCTTTCGGTTCAGGGGTATCACGGGCATTTCACGTGTCGGGATTTCGCAGGAGGTGGGAGTTTCCGCACGCGTTGTAATTTTGGGATAGCAAGGCACGGGTTGAGATGGAGGGAGTTTTCGGAGCACAACGAGACAAAGATATATCTTAAATATTTTGGGGTAACAAGGCGCAGGTTGAAGAGGCGGGAGTTTCAGAGATGCTAGCTTGAAATTTCGGCGACGCGGCATGAAATTTCGGGAGAACAAGCTTAACGTGTACAAAAAAAGACAATTCGCACCTCATCACTAGAGAGAGCCATGTCCCATTTTACTATATTACTTTGAAATGCATTCAAATACAACAACAAAAAAACTAAAAAAATCGGGACAACAAACATAACGTGTACAGTACCAAAACAATTTGCACTTCCCTCAACAATAAAAAACTATTCATGTTGTCTAGCATATGGACTAAATTTGAGTACATTTTCCCTGTTTGAATGGGATTGTACTCGGGTTAGTTATACAACCATCTAAATATTATCTTCACAACACATGACATGAATATAGGAGTAGTAAATTCCTATATAAATACGAACTACATGTACATACAATGTCAAATTCAAATATATGTATCCATTTTATGTTGAATTCAAATCATAGTACATGTATGCTCTAGCTAGATGTTCGAAATCTAAACCATGTATGATACTACGTACAATGTGTTTAACACGCACAACACACACAAACACCATTTAGACTAGTAAGGTACACGTGCATTGCACACATGAAATTTGGCAACCAAATTATGAATACATACCACATTATAGCATGTAAGCTTTGAGTCATATATGCATGATGTAGATGTTCGTTTAATTCTTATAGTTCATTTCATTCAAAATCATCTAGTTTTTATAAGAAAGCTAATCTATCTTAAGATTCATGGAATTGTGCGTTGTAAAGCATAAAGTAAAAACAAATAATGGCAAATCATGTAGAAAAACATTTGGGCACTTATGATACGGAAGATTCTAGAACAAAGAAGAAGTGCTTGTGTTTTGAGGTTTGAGCATTATGCTTAAGTTCAACCATGGGGTCTTCTAGTTGTACATGTGGCAAAATCTGGTGGAATGTAGATGATATCCAACGGCCAGTAGTGCTCGAATTTGCCATCTCTGCACCATCGGATTGGCTTCATCCAACGACCATCTTTCAAAGTTAAAGTTATCCGCACACTATAAAAAATAATATAATATATAGGGGTATAGTTATAGATATGTGATGCGAAAGCCACCCATCATCTCCAATTAGAGTAGGTGTCCATGCACGGATGCAATGTGGCCAAACGATGTCTGCCATCGGTATCTCAAATTAAAATCAGTCTGACCTTGTTCAATGTGTATACAGTATAGCATGCTCGTTTCCAAACCACACCGCGCATATCTCAGTTATATTCATGCATGCATGGGTTTCAAACATCATGATCTCTTATTCAAATATTTGAATTCAACTTTACATTGATTATGACCTCACCTAGTCTTTTACACCCACACAATCGTCTTCTCTTTATAATTGTACCACTAACTTTCTCTCGTGCATGCATGCACACACACTACCAATGTGCATTATCCATCGCAGACATGCAATCTTTTTCTTCATGTCGGTCTCCCATGCATGCACACACACACACACCTCCCCCTCTTCATCATATCAGACATTCTTTATCTCTCACGTGCATGCCCAACGATCGATGTTCCTCTATGTGTGTGTATATATAGCTAGGTCTTTCCCAGTTTTCCACACAAACCGATCAATCTATATATCTAGTGAGTTCTCACCCTCTTTCCCACGTACACATCGATCAATCTATACCTCTCTATATAGGATTACATAGCTAATACACCCACATTAATTATATATCCAACGCCCCCTCTCATCATCCATGCCTTCCGCTTCATCTCTCAGACGTGCGCACAGTGGCGAAGACAGGGGCAGCAAGGGCCCTGCCCCCCCTAACATCACTATATATTGAGGCTAATATGAATGTGATCATAAGATCAATTGCTGGTAAAATGGTTTTAAGTTGATGAATTGGCCCTCCTCGTAAAGAATTAGCAATGCTTGGCCCCTAGCTCATTTATTTTTCATGGCTTCGCCACTATGCGCAACAGCGCATGTTCTCGCCCCCTCTCTTTAAATATCGATCTCGCACTTGTGCACTCATTCATAGTCTCCCTCCACTTGGCCCCTCGCACCATCTTCTAGCCCCCCACCAGATTTTGCCACATGTACAATCTAGCAAACTCCATGGTTGAACTTAAGCATAATGCACAAACCTCAAAACACAAGTGCTTCTCCTTTGTTCTAGAATCTTCCATATCATAACTGCCCAAACTTTTTTCTAGTTGAATTGCCATTATTTGTTTTTACTTTATGCTTTACAACACACAAGTTAGGGCTTCTTTGATTCAAAGGATTCTCAAAGGCATTTTGGAGGATTCTAATCCTTAAGAATTTTTCCTATCTTGGTTGTTTGATTCGTAGATTGTAAACCATAGAAATTTTTCCATAGGATTCATTTCCACTAGATTTCATAGGAAACTTTCCATCCACTCAAACCTCTTTGAAAGAATCCTACGTTTTTCTATGCACAATCAAACACTCGTACAATCCTGTAGGATTCAAGACGACATTCCACTCTAATCCCATGTTTTTCCTATTCCCGCGTTTTGGAAATCCTACGAATCAAAGAGGCCCTAACTTCTTTTATAAAAACTAATTGATTTTGAATGAGATGAACTATAGGAATTAAACGAATGTCTGCATCATGCATATATGACTCAAAGCTTACATGCTATAGTGTGGTATTTTATTCATAATTTGGTTGCCAAATCTGATGCGTGCAATGCACGTGTACCTTACTAGTACTTCGAGTATGTCAAAACACGTAAATTAGAATTCCAATGGCACGCTACACAGTATCCCTCTTTCAGTGCATGAAGCCACGTGGCACATGTGGAGGCGTCATCGCGACCTCCTTGTGTGGATTGATCACAGTGACGTGCTGCTGGTTCCAGAAGAATGTACTCGTCCTCACTCAGGCACATTGGCAGTACATGCACGAAGCAAAGATGTGCACGCACGCATTCATTCCCTCGCACGCACACGCGGGTACACGGTGGGATGCATTTTTGTACAAAGATCCACCCCATGTGATAATTTGACGCGTGTAAAGTCCTTCACTTCATTGATGGTCAATTAATACAACACATGCAAATTGAGCGTACGTGAGGGAGGAAGTAGTTGAGAAAGACATTACTACTCCACTACGTGCATGCGAGTAGTTAAATCATGGGTTGCTACTTACATTGGCCTCCTTCGTATTGTGTGCCAATTTTTGACCATATTTTTAAGTAACATAATATTTATGCATGTCATAAAAAGTGGCACAAAAAAAGGGGGCCAATAAACCAGGACGCAAGCAGCATGATCAATTTTTGCCAGGGCTACTGTTGGTGGCCTTTGTATTTAAATATGGACTGAGTAGAGTAGTACTACTATATTTATCTTAGCCTCGTAGGGCTCTCCCAGCGCCTAGGATCGCCTCCCCGCCTCGCCCACCGAATCCCACCATGGATAATCCCTTAGATCCCAGGATCCCGCGGGCTGCCCTCTCGCTGTGGCCCGCAGCACTGCCGCCTTTGAGCGAAACCCACATGTGTTTTAGAGGGGATCCTTTGCTCTGAAATCACAAATCGGTGGCACCGGAGGACATGCCAGGGCTGCATTTCAGGTGGTGGGCAGCAAGGACAAATCGGATCAAGGAAGCGTCGCATAGATTGGAGAGAAGTTCCAAGGAGCTTTGCCTGGCGCAGCATAAGGCGGAGGCACAAGTCGATCTCAGGGGAGAGATGCTGAGGGATGTCAGCATCTGGCAGCGTCGCGTTGATTTCGAGCTAGGGCTAATGGCAGAGATCATATTCACGGAGTCAACTACGGAGTAAAGAACGCACATGCCTGCGGAATGGCATGAGCAGCCGGTGCAACTATTCAAATGGGCGGTAGGAGAAGCCAAATCGCGGGACCAGCTCCGGTGGCGCCGCTGGGCATGCATCGTAGGCGAGGTGAGCTGCCCTCCTTCCCCGCCGGCGATGCAGTGACCTACTCGGTTGCTGCTGCAGTGAACTTGCGGCGCCATGGCGGTTTGCAACCGTGACAATCACACCATCTATATGTATTGTATTCCTATGAAAATACTTGGTCATTTGGAAGAAGATGGTAATTGATTTATCACTAGTTTTTGAATGCTTGGTCGTGACAATCACCCGAAGCCACAACCAGAAGTCTCCATCGCGTAATACTTACGGTCGGTCGCACCAATAGACGGTCGGTTGGACCCGCGACACGCATCGGCTTGGTCTGACATGTATGACCAGTTACATCACTGACTTGTGCGACCGTATTTGACCAGTAGTACTTGAAATTTGTGTTCCAGGAAACTCATCGGGAGCCGTTTCGGGCCTCGAAACCAAAACCATCAATTAATCTTTAGCTTGTTCCCATCACATTCCAAAGTGTACAATATAATTAAGTGCAAACCTGCTCACACCCTAGTACGTATCAAACCTGAACGTGTTCCCACTATCCAGGTTTTAGTACTAGTGCTAGTACTAGGTTATAAAAAGGGGAACTAGTACCTAGCCAAAAATCACTCTACCTCTTCCTCCTCATAAGTCTTTCTTGTTTGTCCGTCCTTGCCATGGCCTGTGTGCACAACTCTAGGTCGAGAACTACTCGTAACAAGGGAGCAGCAACCAAGGCCGCGGAAAAAAAAGAGAGGGCTCGCCGCCTCGCAGAGACCTTGAAAGATCTCTCACGGGCAGGCAAGGGCTCCCAGGAGCGCCCTAGCCACGGAGGCGAGTGTTCCAAGAGTGCCCTAGCCGCGGAGGCGAGGGCTCCCAGGAGCGCCCTAGCCGCGGAGGCGAACATGCCGAGCTGGCGGCGCTGGAGTCGTTATCCCTCAACAACATGCCCGATCAGCTCAATAAGCAGGAGGAGTTCATTGATGGCTTGGTGGAGCTGCTGAAGGAGAGCCTTGACGACATGCCCGCTGAGCTCAATGAGCAGGGGGGTTGACCGCCGGCTTGGTGATGCTGCTGAAGAAGAGCATTGCCTTGGATAAGAAGGCGACCGGCGAAATCCTGCAACTTCAGGAGGACAAGGCGAAGCTCTGCCACGAGCTTGACCTGCTGAAAGAGGAGAACGCCGGCTGGAAGAAGCTGCATGAGATGAGTAGTTACTCGATGAAGATGTTGTAGGCCCTCGTCATGGAATAGAAGGAGGAGTTGGCGAAGCTCCGCATCGAGCACCCGGCTACTGTCAAGGTACGTAATGCGACCGTGGAACAGATGATGAAGGCTCGCGTTGAGAAATCCTGCGTCATGGACAAAATGAAGAAGATGGAGGAGGAGATTGGCAAGGAGATGGAGGGCGTGGAGGCGATGAAGAAGCAGTTATGACTCCACGGCCAGCAACCCTTCATGTAGTAGAGAGCAGCGCCCCAGAATTGTGTGTGTGTCTTCCTTCTTTTTTGGGGTGATAATCTTCCTTCTTCTTTTGCTCCTGTGTTTCTTCTTTTGCTTCGTGTGTTTCTCCGGACGTGTCACGTTCTCTATGAGGTATGAATAGAACAATGCTAACAATGAGCAGCGCCGTGGGATCGATGACTAGCAAATTAGATCATTTTTATCGCCATATGGCACTAGGCTGACGTGTTTCATGCTCCTTCATCATACTAGTACTCCGGTGGAAAACTTGAGTATATCGCACGGTTCTTTGCTCCTCCTCAGGTCATCGGTAACATTTATATGAGCAGTCAAATCACAAGGCCCCACCTTCCAGCAGTAATGAGCCGTCAAATCACAAAGGCCCTCGCCTCTCGTGAAACCGACCAAGTGAGACTGCCCCGCCCTCTAGCCTTTTAAAACATGTATACTTTTGTACAGTAGTAGTATCAATGGATTGCGCCATGGAGCAAAACTAACAAGATGAAATTAAAGAAAAAAGGTGGCACATATAGAGAGCGCTCCTCGCCAAATTATGCATATAGTACTATTAAAAAAGCTAGTGCGTGCTTAAATGGGGTGCTAAATTCTATTAAAGAAATTAGCATACCTATTTAATTCTTGGGTTCTTATTATTTATGCCACTATTTGTGTATCACTACTCAGTTTTGCCATTAGAAGTTACCACTACTAAAAAATGCCATCTGTGAGATGCTTGCTCAAAAATGCAATTAGATATCTCAAAAATGCCATCGTTTCGTTAGATGTTTGCACAAAAATGCCATTAGACATTGTTATTTTCACGTCAAACCCATTGACCATGTTATATGACAAAAATAAGCCGATTCTCACAATGATAAGTGTGGCCCCGCTTGTCAGGAGTAACCAAGGGAATAATTTTACAGGAAAATAAGAACGTTGTTGGCATCAAGTAGGCCGCACACTTTATTATACTGTAGTGAGATAGAGGGAGAGCTGGCATGTTGGTCCATAGGTATTTATGTCATTATAACATGGCAAAAGAGATTTGAGTCACAATAATGGTGTCCAGCACAACACACCCCTCAAATAAAACTAACCACCCTGAAATTATTTGACAACTAAACTGCTGGCTATATGATGTTGGCCATATATGTTGTACGTATATAATGTGAAGAAACAAGTGGTAGTACTATACCAACTAAAAGATGAACTGTAAGAAATACTAGTATGTACGTACTGAAGAGTTAAAGTAACGAGAAGGAACATAACATAGTTCTGCTGGGGGCTCAGCACAACACACCCCTCAAATAAAACTAAGCACCCCTGAAATTGAACTAAGCAACTAATCCGGTAGACACTGCATTAGAACCAGCACGAGCAACGACACTGCCACCTTACTCGGACTCCTCGTCCACGTGCTCGACTTCGTCCTTGTCCCTCTTCCTCTTGGCCGATACTTCTTTGCTTGAACCACACACTTGGCTCTTGCTCTTCATCCAAACCTTGTAGATATTGAAACAAAGGTAGGCATCCATTGTAGCGTACTGGATGTGGTCTATATCTAGTACATTCCACTGCCATGCATGACGATGAAACTTGGGCGGAGGTTTCTTCAGTTTACCGTACAAAGGATGAACCATGGCTCCTGCCAGAGTCAGCATTGAAGGTTGATCACTGGAGGACACCAGCCCATTCTTCTGGAGGTCGAAGGGCTCGCCTACAACGAGGCCTATCCGACCCTGGACTGTTTTGTCGTTCGTAAAGTCTACAGTAACAAATTTGACTAGGCCGCCCACGAGGAAGTTCTTAAATTCCTCGCACTCAACGTCGGCGTGGCATATGTGGTAGACCAAGCACAAGTTATGCACGCAAACCTGGATCACGACGGGCTTCATCTTCTCTTCCTCCCTTAGATTCTTCTCTTTGTCCAGGGTTGTGGTGTACTCACTCATCATTTGACTTTTCGAACATGCGTCTGAAACGAGCAAGGCATCCTTTCACTGTCGCGGAAGAACGGGTGTAGATGACGTCAAACTCATCGCCGGTGATGGTTCTAACCTTGTACTCACCACCGATCATGGAGATTTGAAATGCCATGGAATTGGGAGGAGGGTTAGGATTGGTGGAACTGCCGTAATGTGAAAGGACGGGACGACTAGGAGAGAACTGCCGTAATGTTAAAGGACGTCCGAGGACGAGTAGGAGTGAACTGCTAGCAGTTTTTTGATTGTAAAAATGCTGAGTCGGGCGTGCGAACAACAGGGTAGTGGCTTGCCTGGTGCATAAATGGATTCATGCACAGTACTATTGTGGCCCAATTAGATGTCATGTCAAGCGTCAAAAAAATTACAGGTGATACAAAGCTATCCATTCTCCCATGATCCGGGCTACCGAGAGCCCTTGGATCTAAGATCGAACGGTTGCATGGTGTGATTCTAGACCTATGGGTGAATATCCTATCCTGGAGGGTTATTCTGCAAATTTTCAGCAACTTAGCATGCGACCGTTCGATCTCAGATCCAAGGGCTGCCAGCAGCCCGTATCATGGTCGCGCCTACTACGACCGTGGCCTCGCTCGTGCGGTCGCGCCCTTGGAGATTTAACACGGTGCGTTAGACTATCTGATGTTGGCATGTCATACATAGTCATCACTTAGTCACTCATACAACAAGGTTAGCTATAAGGTTGGCTATAAGAGTATTTTTTTACTTCTCTCTATCTCTTTCTTTGTAGTATTTATTGCATTTTCTAAGGAGTGACCTCTTCCAATGAAATGGTGCTTAGATGAGGTGCTAAGGGCATTAAATGGCTTAGCAACTCAAGTCCCCAATGCATAGGTGCTTAGTTTTTTGTTGCCAAGCTTGCTTCATTTAATTAGCTATGGACTTAAAATTGTCTTTTCACCTAGGTACATGTGCTTAACATCGTTTCTTCCCAAGGTCACCAAACTAGTCTCTCTCTGCTTAATTAACTTGCCACATCAGACTTTATGCCTATGTGGCAGGCTTAGCACCTGTACTAGCAAGTACAACAGTGGGCTATAAGCCCGCTTACATGGCATTTTTGCATATGTGGAGGAGAGAGGCAAGGAAAAAGTGGAGGAGTGGGCTCTCATGCAAGAGCCAGCCTCTACATGGTGGAGCATTAGGAGATGCACCTGTATACCATGGAGGTGGTCAGGAATCGGGAGACTCATGCCGGTCGTAGCGCCGCAGTTAAAATGATAATGGAAAGTCAAATCACGGGGCTCCACCTGTCTAGCAGTAACTCGCTATCAAATCACACAGCCCTATGTTTGCAGTAGCCTACTCCCTCATCTTCTCGCATCTCTGTCGAACTGACTAGGCGGAACTGCCCCGCCTACCGCGCGGGAAAAGCCCCGCCCTCGACTTATAAATAGTACAGTATAATTTTGTATCCATGGATTGCGCCATGGAGCAAATCCTCAAGAAAACGGCGGTACACATGTACGGAGTATACAGCACGCCCATAGCGTCCACGTCGCACCCCAGACGGTCGGTCGGTCTGGCAGGCTGCTCTCCGAATGGAACGCGCGTCATATTGCGTTTGCACACACATGTGGGACCGCAATTGAGAACCGACCATAGGCACACTCCCCGGCCCTGCAAGTCGGGTGAGTTAATAGAAGAGAGAGATTAGTGCTAGTACTGGAGCAGTGTTGTACAGTCGTCGGTGCCTGGATGATCCCTGCATGACACGGAAGATCAGTTCGTCCATGCATGTGACCAGACTCCAACAGACACGGCTAGATTGGCTATCGTCTACATATCATCCAGGCTGTGTTGTACAGGGTTGTAGTGCTGATGAGAAATCTAAAAAAGGTTTCTTGTCATCTCGCAATATTAGGTGTCATGTGCTTCGGATCACTACGAGGGTTAAACAACGACAACTGAGTTCCTCCAAGGCACTGGTCATTGGGGGCACATGCACGAAGACTACTCGGCTGCCATCTAGGTCAAGCCGGCTATGTTAATTAGGAAATCTATCAATGGACCCCTTTTCTACGAGTTTATCTTTAATTTGAGCTTTGATCCTCGTCTAGTTTGTCCGTCGGAATTCATGTTGTCTCCTTGGGCCAGTGAGGTTATGGTTTCTTGTCATGTGGCATTTTTTTCGTGTTATATGTTATAATCCGATGCTTCAGATCAAAATGACGACAACTGCGCCTCCGGGGCACATGCATGAAGACTTCTCGACAGTCATTGACGAGGTCAAGCCGGCTCTAGTAGAAAAAGAAAACTACTCCACTATATAGGCAGGAGCCTATGCGCTTGCTTGCTAGTGTTGCTCTCTTCACACTATCTCGTCCTCTCCAGATCTAAACACGACAGCGATGGCCACACTCTCTCTATGCTCACCGTTGGTCACATATCCAGCCGGATCCTCTCCGTCGGGGAAGGTGAGAAGGTGCAACGTTCATGCGGTCATCCTCGGCGACGGCTCTTACCCACTGCCGGCGCATCTTGATCAGCGTGCCTTGCCGTTCTCTCCCACGCACCGCCGACTTGGGAGGGCCTCCGACCCCTTCTTCCTCGCTGTCATAGTGTGGGCAGATCCGGCCTCCCGCCGCCCACCTAGCGACATCCTGGCGACCCTCAGGTATAACTTCCTTCGAAACCGGCCTTCCTCTACTTCTCGAGCTCCTGACGTCGCTGCATTTGTATATTTTACTATTTCTCAGGCCCCCTCATAGATAGGATCGATCGGCTATTCAAAGGCCACCTAAATTTTTACTGTTAAGAGTAAAACTAGTTCATGCACTCGAATCTAGTACTACTGGTTCAAACAAGGAAGAAAGGGGGTGGGGGTGGGGGAAGACTTGTTACCTGAATCTAGGACTTGGTCGAAAGAGGAAATAATGGGGACGAAAAGTAGCATAGACTGGCTATCCAACTGGTTTCTTGGTCTCATAGGGAAATAAAGGGAAACATAGTACAAGCTCAATATAAACTCGGTCTATTGGTTGAAAAAGGAAAGAAAGTGGGGACTGGGGGACAAGTTAACAGAGTATGTCCAGCACTAGATTTGCTAGCCTCACACAGTATATGGTGGCTATACCGAACAAAAATGGGACCAACCCAGATATCCTGTTCTGATGTTTGTTGCCCCGAGCCACTCTTATGTAATGCTACTGGTAAAATGTAGCAGTTGCACTGTTAAAAGTAAGGACACGTTAAACCAATGTTGTTTTCAATGTAATGCCTCGAGTAATATGAATCAATGGCACTGTTTTTCATATCCTGCTAAATTTCCCATTAAGATAAGTTGCTTCTTTTCGTTGAAAATGCAACTGTCCTGGTCCGCCTACTCTCCCGTGCCCAAATACCAACTCTGTAGTAGCTGTTAATGTAATGTTGCTGGTAAAATGAAGCAATGGCACCATTAAAGTAATGTCGTATTTAACGGTTGTCATCGGTAATCCTAATGCCCACACTAATATCTAGCTATGCTGCGGATTTAGAAATTTCTACTATCCTTGTAGGATTGCCATTCAGATAAGGAACATGCTTCTTTTCATTTGATGTATGTTTCATCACTTGTTAGTCACCCTCCTTTCCAACTTTTTTGTGCAAACAGAGATAGACATTTCACGCTTGATCTTAGTTGAACTGCACAAATGATATCCAAATTATAGTTGAGCATTCCACGAGCTTCACAACCAACCTTGATGTTGCTCAATTTTATTGCAACTAATGAAGAACAAGCTCTATGGGTTTCATTTTCTGATGGAAATGGAACCGGGGCTGGAGCCCTTTCCTTAAAAAAAATGAAGAAGAAGCTGCTAGCTCATGGGACATTGCTTCATTTTAGGTGAATTGCACCAAAAGGTCCCATGAATTTAATCATCCATGTTGGTGACTGGTGTCATCCCTTCTACGATGGCGTTGACTGTAGATATGGTTCCCATCATGACGTAGTTCCTTTTTGGTCTGACTGTTTGCCAAAGATCCTGCATGTTGAGTTTGCTCTTTTGCTATTGTTTTGGCACTGCCATGATAAGGCAGTAATGTTATTATTTTGCACCTTAATCTAGTGGCACTACTAATTTGAGGCAATGTTTTGGCATCGCTAGTTTTTATATATCGAAAGAGGGGGTTTCCTCCAATTTCATTAAAGAAACCCAACCATAGAGAACCATTATCCGACAACATCTCAGTGTAAACGGACAGTTATGCAACTACTACTAGAACGGACTGAGTACTAGCAGGAGACAAGTTCGCCACATAAGCTAGGCAGGTAGGGGGATGCAGCACTAGCTCGACCAAGTTTGGATTACAACCCAAATGCTACCACAGAAACATCAGGGAAGGGAGATAGGGACTGAAAGAGCCAGCTTCAGCATCCCAGTCTAAGCACCCCTGTCCTCCATCCTTGCGACGCACGGTACACCTCGTTTGCCACGTGCTCGACCCTAGTGCCACTGATAAAATGAAGTAATAATACAGTTAAAATAGAGCGAGTGTCCTCTCTATCATTTCATTTCCAATGTAGATAAAGAAAGTGCTTCTCTTTGTTAGTATATGTTTCATCAACTAGTCCCATTGTTAATGTTTAAGCATTTCTGCAAACTGGGGTGCTTAATTTTGGTTAATCTGCACAAAAATAGAGATTGGAATGTCTCAAGGCCCCTCCTTGTACTACCACTATACACTGATGTTCATCACTGGCAGAAGGTGTATCGGGGAGACTTGGGTCGGTTTCCAGTATGAGGCCTACCGTATGAGGCGTCGCAGGGCCCATCTCGTCCTCGCAGCATGGCATACTATGATACTATCGCAATATTTTCTTCTATTTATTAGTGTATGTTTCATCAACTAGTGCCACTATAATGTAATCACGTTTTTCATTATCTGTGCAAACAGGGTTATTCAGCTGCATTTTGGTGGAACTGCACAAATGTACGGATGGAACCGGCATATATGCGGAGTGCGAGGTATGCCAAGTAAAAATTACCGACACCAACCATGCTCCATGCACGCATTGGCATCCACCACCACCAGTGGGATGTGTGGCGCTCTCTGTGGACGGATCTTTCTCGGCAGCAAATCCTCTAACCAAATACTAGTAGCTTATATTGGCAGTTTTCTGGGGAGTACTCTTTTCTGAAAGAAGCACCAATCTATTTTTCTTTATTTGTACACAGTGTCACAACTATGACCCAAAGGTCCAGAGCTATTTTAGGGTGATTGGCATAGTACTCGGGGACTGATTGTAAGCATGATTTTGATTAGCCATCATACTGATTGTAAGCATGAGAAGATGGAAGATTAGGTTAGTGTGAAGCTTACCTTAAACCCTACCGCCGCTGTTGAAATGAGGCGAGCGTCGAGGGGACTGTGGAGAACGGCGGGGAAGCGACGTCACGCCATCCGGCCTCCTCTTGCGGTGGGAGAACGAATACTCCTGTGGCTCCGGCTAGCTCTGCACCCTCATGAATGGTACATCGTACTTGGTCGATTCGTTAACCTCTAGATGCTCGACCTTCGACCTATACGCCCACCACCTCCGCCTGAATTTTGCCTCGGGTGAATCTGTCTGCTCCATCGCCCAGAGGAGATACTCGATGAACTTGAAGGACTGCGGCATGACTGCCACCGAGGAGTACATCGCCGCCCTCATCGCCGCCGTCTCGCTCTTTCGCATACATTGCCGCATGGCCCTCGCCGTCCTCAAAATCTCCCACACATTGTCAAACCAAGTAATGATCTCCTTCAACCTAGCTAACTTTGCCTGGTCGCCGCCGGCAATCTGCTTGATTCGCTGCTGCATCCTCTCCATAGATGTCGTTCTGATAGGTCTGGTGCTAGCTTTGGAAGATGGGAGGAGAGACGGTGGTCTTGAAATAGAGAAGAGGGAGAGGCGAGACGGTGGTTTTGCAATGGAGAAGATGGAGAGGAGAGGGGTGGTTTTGCAATGGAGAAGAGGGAGAGGTGAGACGGTGGTGTTGGAATGGAGATGATGGAGAGGATAGGAGGTGGTTTTGCAATGGAGAAGAGGGAGAGGAGCATGCGGCAGCGATTTAGGATTGGACGAGAGGGCCGGCGCGCTGTGACTGGATCAAAATAAAAATCAATTTACCCTTCAATTAAGAAAGCGACCCCACATAAACTAGTCTCCCTTTTATTCTGGGCCATAATTGACCATGATTTTCACAAAAATATATATGTTATACGTTGCAAAAATAATATAATTTCAAAGTACATTCAGATACGAACCATACGATACAATTTTTGGTGACATGCATTCACATTTTGCTTGTCAAATACAGTACGTGGTCAAACTTTGACCCAAAATACGCAAAACAAAAAAATACTTCCAAGACCAGCGCCGCTCCTCTCCTCTTAAACCACCACCGCTCCTCTCCTGTTCCAATCTAAATCTAGCGTCGCTCCTCTCCTCTTCCATTTCAAAACCACTGCCCCTCCTCTCCTGTTCCAATCCAAAACCAGCGCCGCTCCTCTCCCGTTCTTATCCAAAACTAGCGCCGCTCCTCTCCTCTTCCATTCAAAAACCACCGCCGGCGAGTGAAGGTGCTGTGGAGAAGTAGATCGATGGAGGAGTACAACTGATACGTGAGGATTGCAGATGGCGACCCTGTGAAGCTAGCTAGGATGTTGGAGAGACGGTCTTGGTTTGACAACAAGGACCAACTAGCGGTGACGGCGACATCCATGGCCAAATATCTGCAACAGAGCGAAAAGGCGGCGATACTCCCGAAGGGAGTTGCGCCGGAGTACATAGAGTTGCTCCTCTAGGCCATGGAGAAAACAAATTTACCGAATCCGTTCGTGAGGCAGTGGTGGTGGGAGTACCGATCCCAGATGGAGCATCCACCAGATGTTGAAGTATTGAGCATCTACAGGGCCCATTTGTGAGGGTGCCGTGCTAGAGCAAGCCGGTGGAGTCTTCATCGACCGAACCCAACTACAAGAGGAGAAAAGCAGTTGGCCCGACGATGCTTCCCCGCCATCCTCTCCCTCTTCGTTCACATCGTCTCACGGGGCGGTTGTCTGCCGCCGGGGAATAGGAGGGGACCGCCCCCCCAGCCCAATAGTCAGGCAGGTTGTGAATTGTCAGGAGGAGCTTAGGGTTGTCAATATTTGCAGGTTGTGAATTGTGTTTTGTGTTGTGTATTTTGGCAGTACTTTCAGATATGAATGTCTTTTGAATTTCAGATTTGCAGTATTGAGCATATGTAGTATTTTATGAATTCTAGAGATCTATTTTTAGCACTTAAAAATGTAGTTTAATAGGAGTATAAAAGTGCAGACAATGTGATTCTCAGAGAAGAAACTGCAAGTTTCAGTTTCAGATAAGAAACTGCAAGTTCAGTTTCAGATAAGAAACTGCAAGTTTTAGAGGCAGAGCATTTGTATTAATACTCCCTTTCCAAACAGGGATAACATCATGTTGGAAGTTTTATTCATGGTCAAAAATGGAACTACCAGCCAGTTAACATCGTGATTATCAACATTCATGCATAGCACATCTTCATATGATGCACAATCAAAAGATATGTTATTTTCAAAACTAGTTAGGAAGTGCGGCTTGCCGCACCCAACAGCGGTGCTGCCGGGTATAGTCATATCCAAACCGATAATACAATAACTGAAACATCGGAAATATAAAAAGAATAGCATAATCCAGTTGTGTTTATCAATCTAAAACGCGCATTGGCACGCAATGCCTGACTCAACCCATTGCCCGAGCATGCAAATAAAGTTCATATTGTTGCAAGAATAGTGCCTGGCTCAACCCATGGACCATTATTCAATGCATGAAATTGCTTTTATAAATAACATAGTTGTGTCCAATATAGGGAGTTTGCCTTGTCCAACCCTATGTTCCAGCACACATATCTACTCCCAGTTAGTACAAAGTTGAGTCATCTATTTTGGAACGGAGGGAGTAAAATTATGCATCTGTGACATAGCCACAAGTAGTACTACTTTTGGGGCATGCTACCCTGTCTCAGGTTGATCCAACATTTAATATTTCGTAATGAAAGAGGTAAGGGCAAGCAGAATACATGCATCTCACAGAAAATGGTACTGTAGTACCAAGTCGATTACATACGATGATAGGTTTTCTTCATCCAGTTCAAAGATACACTGATACACACCAAAAGCAAGCCATAGTGGCAGTCCAGGATAACAGATTTATATGGTTCTTCTATGTCATAGTGATAGCAGTAAAAAGATGGCTTTGTTCGATTGCCTTGCCATCTGGCTCACCCTGCGTGTTGTGCTACAAGGATCTGCTTATGGAGATTCATATAACAATGTGTTTAATGGAGAGCGAGAATATAATTTATGACCTCAAAACTTATGAATAGAATTTACACACCACATATTTCCTCATCACGGGTGTTATAAAATAAAATGTCTATCATATATGTTATAATTCCTAATTAAACGACCGATTCAAAAGAAATTCACAGGATTCTTCCCTCATGAGTAAATCTAAATACTTTTTAGTCCACATTCGGTATTTTGCGAGCAAAAGTTTGATCTTACACTACAAATTTTGAGCTTTCTCAATAGAATTAGAAATAGAGCAAGTGCTGATTACTTACTCTTGCGATAACTTCAATTAGAGCGAAGTCTGGTGGGATTTGTCCTGAAAATAAGTAAGAAAAACATAGAAAATGGTATTAGATGCAAACAGAATCATAAGACCATTGCTCTAAGAAAAACCTGGACAACAAATGAGAAGGAAGAGACATCACTGGAATTATAATTTATAAACTACATGGATTCTCTAAAAGGCTTATATTCAGGAACAGGGTGAGTGTTCCACAAGCATGGCCCCAAAATCACAACGTTACTAAAACTTCTTCCTAGTTTTGATGGAGGTACTGCCAAAAGTAGGGCAAGAAATCTCAAATTAGAACACAAGGAAGCAAACCTTTAAAATGAATATTTATATTGGAACAGAGAAAATAACATAAAGCAGACCTGATAAATAAACCACTCGATGAAAGGGTGAAAACATAAAAAGGAAAAATATGCAACAAAACATGTCTCAATAATGATCTGTGATGTCTGAGGTGGGGATAATAATCATGTATACTGCAGACGTAGAGTAGTAAAATAAACTTGGAAGGATGCAAGGCTAAAAGGAAGACATTTCATCACTTCCAAGTTAGAGATTCACCATGGGATGCATGGATCTGGGGAGAGAGGGAGAGAGAGAGAGAGGGAGAGAGAGAAGCCGCTAGCCTGCCATCTCCCAACAGTAACTAAAAGATACACATTTGTAGATACAGATCTTTAGGATTTCTGTTTTTTTTAGTTCATGGAAAAAGCAGAAGAAAATCAAGCATTCATCAAAAAAGGACCAGGCACAAGCAGTGAGCATTCGCTAAGATAAATTTAGTCCGATAATGTAAGCATCCCGCATAAACAAATATGTCAAGACACCTCCTGCTTCAATATTTCTGGGATATGAACGAAAAGACAGGAAAACAAACGAAAAGACAGGAAGCAACCAATTCCCTAAAATTACGGTTCATGGAAGTACTGAATAAAATGATCCCGGACTATTCAATAAGGCTATGCATGCAGCAAGTTATCTTTTTTAACATTAGAGCTTATTTATCATCAGCACAACAAAGTTTCTTAGGTACCTAATGAATGTACAATGCATAAAAACAGTGAAATATGCGATGATACAACTACCAAGTAATTTACTAAACAAAAAGGAAGATCCTAAACTCTCAAATGAACTGAACCTTTTGGCCTCCTTGCCAAATTGCACACATGAGCTACAATTAAATATGAATACGTAACACTGGAGTATAAAGAAATAGAACTAATGGAATGATGAAATCCAAAGAGAAATCAAACTGGAACTACACAAAGGTGTAGATTATGAGCTAATGCCATAGCACTATTAGAGAAGTTGGGGCATACACATGAGGCAAAGGCAAGCGAAAATACCTTTTGTGGCAATCGGCACTGACTCGCCCCGGCTCGATGTCAAACTGTGTCTCTGTGGTGGCGGCCATACTGCTCCATTTGAGTGCTACTTCTACTACCATCGAAGCAGAGTGCTAGAGTCTAGTGCATGGTGACGACTGGATGGGCACATCAACCATGAACAAAATAATAATGAATCAAATCCGACATTAATTAATTTAATCTAAAAAATAACGAATCAAATCATGAACAAAATAAAACTAAGATGAACAAAAATAAATCTCAACATATCCCAAGTCGATCTGCAACCTCAGAAGCCAAGCATCGGCATGAAAATAAAAGGGGGAACAAAATATTTGATATTTGTAACAAAGGGCATATAGCGCACAAGGCAAATATGTTAACTTCTTGAAGGCACATGAGCCAATTTCAGGGTTCAGTAGCAAAGCAGCACTACAGAGTACAGACTAAATATCAGAGAATAAACAGCTGGCGTAGAAAGAGTCATTAACAACTTGAAAGCACTAAACTACACTATTCATTTATTCACATTCACATATGCAAATGAAAAAAGTTCAAACAAAACATTATTGGCAGCATTTTACAAAAAGGCGAAGAAATGAATCATTCTCAATAGCATCGGTCACCTAACTAAGATAACATGTATAGGTTTATGCAGTTGTACACGCGTGTGAATAGAAATCAAGTTCATAATGGAAACTTGGAAAGTGTAGGTTCATCATATTCCACCAATAAGTTTTTTGCATCCAATGAGGCACATCAGTTCAAAAACTTTTCAAGCAACAATGGAAGTAAGCAGCCTTAAAATGTTAATTTTAGTAGGACAAACAACATGAAAATGAGCCCATTGCCTACATGATGACAACACTGAACTGGCAGTGTTCATGACAATAACTGTATCAGCTTGTAGAAGGTACAAATTAGAACTGATGACAATTTATTGATAAAACATGAGTTCTCCATTGTCATGGACCAGTAAAAGCTACATTGTGTTGCAGATTTACATAGAAAGCCATGAGAACTTCCATTCTAGTGCACACAAGCGTCGAGCTTTAAATATCTCATCGCCAAGGACCAATAAATTATATGCATTTCTTGATTGAATATAAAAAATGGAGACAAGAAATCTGCAGTTAATCAAGAGGCTACCAAGCATGCATTTTCAAGTAGTAAACCATGATGCACACAACACATTATGGATAACAATCAGTGGCAGTACATAATAGCAGCCAAGGGTCAAAGGGCCTATGCCGTACTTCACGAAGCATAACAAAAGGTAGTACACCCCACAAATATATATATAGGAAGTGATCAAAATACATAGCTTCTTATAAGAAAACAAAAGTGGACAGTAAATAAGTCTGAATGGACAACGGTGGGTAAGCTCAGGTTACCACGCTTATCAATCAAAGGCGCTTTCCATTTGCCCTTGTAGTCCGGATTCTTATAATTTTCTAAATACACAAAAACTCTCATGTCAAAACTTGAAATGCACATTGATGCTTGTCTACAACAATTAGATATCTAGTGTACTGTCGTGGTTATACCTTTTGTGTCCATGCTCACTTGTAATCCACATTTGGAATGGTCGGAGCTGTCCATTCGCCATATTCCTCCTCATCCTAGGCCTCATGCTGCCATAGGTATTAAACGATGTGAAAGTGCAGATACTGGAGGCAACAAAATTGTTCGAAGAATGGGTGAATAGGCACCTTTGTTACATCAGGATAAATAATTTCCTTGGGAATGTCATCATCGCCATGCTAGGAACAATCGATGTGAGAAAAGAAATCATAACACCAAATCTAATGTTGGTGCTGCTAGAGTTACAACGGTCATCTTAATATAATTTACAGCTTTGTGAAACAATAATAGATAATGCAGAATCTGATGTCCATCTGGTTTTGCTCAGTTTTATGACATCACGACTCATACTAAAAATAAGGTTATCGTCATCATATAGATTTTGTAGCAGAAAAATGTAAGGCTACCTCTGGCTTGTCCTCGGGGCCAGGAATGTACTTCTGGTCATTCCAGTCCTGTGGCTGCAACCATCAGCACACATCACACTATCACGTCAGTCAAAAAACAGAACAACCATGGCTATTCAGAACAGTAATCTCTGAACCTCACCTTCTTGGCGTTAGGATCCCTCTTATTCTTTGCAGGGGCATCCCGTGGTCCACGGTGTTCGGCAACCACGACGGCATGCCCTTCAAGTTACCCCCCAAGTGGTTCTCTCCTACCGGCATGCCGCCGGTCCACTGCCCACCTGCAATTGTGTCAACTTTAGGTTCAGGTAAAATGAACCGGTCAAATCTCTTTGAATTCGATATTGGTCCAGTGTGCAGCTTCTGACTGACGCCATGAATTGAGCGGGCGACTATCGAGCTCAACCGCAGAGTTGTTGGATTTGAAGCACTTAGCTTGGATCCACGAGAGAGAAATGCACGTACGTACAAGTGCAAAGCTAAGCGAGCTGCTTGATTGATTTTACTGGAACCAATACGTGAGCGTATGTATAATGGCCTAGATGTTCGTACACGAACGACCCTGAACCTTGCTTCTGACTGGTTACAGATTTAGTCGATCAAATCATTCTCTCTGTCTCGACAGAAAGGAGGAGGGGGCTCACCTTGGCTTGATGCCAGTTTGGCGTCCTTGATGACCCACAAGTATAGGGGATCTATCGTAGTCCTTTCGATAAGTAAGAGCGTCGAACCCAACGAGGAGCAGAAGGAAATGACAAGCGGTTTCCAGTAAGGTATTCTCTGCAAGCACTGAAATTATCGGTAATGGATAGTTTTGTGATAAGGTAATTTGTAACGGATAACAAGTAATGAAAGTAAATAAGGTGCAGCAAGATAGCCAAATCCTTTTTGTAGCAAAGGATAAGCCTGGACAAACTCTTATATGAAGGAAAACGCTCCCGAGGACACATGAGAATTATCGTCAAGCTAGTTTTCATCACGCTCATATGATTCGCGTTCGTTACTTTGATAATTTGGTATCTGGGTGGACCAGTGCTTGGGTGCTGCCCTTTCTTGGACAAGCATCCCACTTATGATTAACCCCTATTGCAAGCATCCGCAACTACAAAAGAAGTATTAAGGTAAACCTAACCATAGCATGAAACATATGGATCCAAATCAGCCCCTTACGAAGCAACTCATAAACTAGGGTTTAAGCTTCTGTCACTCTAGCAACCCATCATCTACTTATTACTTCCCAATGCCTTCCTCTAGGCCCAAACAATGGTGAAGTGTCCTGTAGTCGACATTCACATAACACCACTAGAGGAAAGACAACATACATCTCATCAAAATATCGAACGAATACCAAATTCACATGACTACTTATAGCAAGACTTCTCCCATGTCCTCAGGAACAAACATAGCTACTCACAAAGCATATTCATGTTCATAATCAGAGGAGTATTAATATGCATAAAGGATCTGAACATATGATCTTCCACCAAATAAACTGTCGGTGGGAAACGACACCTACGGGATCACAAGAATCCCTACTACGGTTGCCGGGGCGCAGGGTTGTGAGAAGAGCAGGATTAGCAGTCAACACAAGGATCGTTTACCCATCGGGCCGCGAGGATGCGTAATACCCTAGTCCTGCTTTGGTGTGTATTTGAGAGAGTTCTTGAGCTCTTGAACTAGCTATGGTGGCTGCGTAGTTCAAAAGAGCCGAATCCCTCTCCAGTATGCCATGGGCCTCCTTTTTGAGTCAAAAGGGGCTGCCACAGTGGCACACAGGAGTTGGAAATGCCTACAGTACTGTGAGCTTATCGCCCGTATTACAAGACAAGATGCATTTAATGCGTCACTTAGGTGTCCCCTAGCTTTATCGGGGACGGGGAGCGAGGCCCGGCCCGTCCGTCGCCGCTCCTCTTCGCTTCGACACGCGCCCTGGCCAGCGATGCATGTCGCGCCATGTAGGCAGGCAGGCAGCTGAGGTGGCGCGGTGGTAGGGTCTTCACGAAGATCTGCATGCCGTCGCGCAGGCACTTGCTGATCTGGCCTGGAAGCTGCATGTTGCCACGCAGGTGCCAGCCCAATTGGTCGGGCTGGCAGCTGCATGCGAACGGCGGTAGAAACTTGGCTGGTGTAGGCCTGGCAGTGGCCCCGCTGGTATCCTCGGCAAGGGCCTTGCCGGGGGCCCGGCAAGGGTCTTGCCGTGGCGCGGAGTCGTCCCCGGCAAGGGTCTTGCCGTGGCGCGCAGTCGCCCCCAGCAAGGATCTTGCTGGGGGTCTTGTGGCCTTCCTCGGCAAGGACCTCGCCGAGGGTCGCCGTCTTTTGGTCCTCATCTGATCTTGTGTGTTTATGATCTTGACAAAGATCTGCATGCCACCACGGAGGTGCCTCGCGAGCCCTGGTCCCAATGTAGTTGGTTGGGTTGGAACCTGTGGGCTCAAGGGCGGCTCACTCCGTTGCTGTGGGTGAGCTGCCCCGGCAAGGATCTTGCTGGGGCCGCTGAGGCTGCCCCAGCAAGGGTCTTGTCGGGGGAACTTGCTCCGTCCCTCTGCTTCTTTGTGTTCTTGGCCTTGGCGTTGTCCTGGGCTTCGGCTTCTCTCTGGCCCCTCTCCTCTGCCCTGCTTAGTGTGGCCGCGGCGCGCGACTCCGACTGCCCATGCGCAAGTAAAGGGGTACAAAGGTGTGCCCCTACTTTTGTACACCGACAGGATCCCCCGGGCCTGGGCCACACATAAGCGCGACACATTGTTGGGCCAGGCCCAGAACGGTGCGCGGGCAGGCGGGGCGGATTTTCACCGCAGTAACTCTTCGTCCGCTGTGCTTCCCCGTGACTCGCGTTGGATGTGCATCGTGGAGGATCGTGCGTGACGTGGGCGGCACGCGTGGGGCGTTTTCCACACGCATGCGTCATGTCACAGTTAATGGGAAAGGAGGCGGCCCGCGCCTTCCCTGTAAAAAGGAATAACCGCAGGTGCGCTGCTCACTTTATCCCCTGTGCCTTCTCCAATCTCAGAGTCACCGCCCCCTTCTCCTTCCTCCCTAAGCTTTCGCCTTTGCCCGCCGCCGCCGCGTCTCCGCCGTCTTCTGTCTCTTGCTCCCCCAGCCGCAGTGGCGCCCAAATCCACCAAGGGCAAGGGAGTGGCCAAGGACGCCGGAGCGACGGAGCCGCCGGAGAGCACGCTGGCGGCGCAGCGGACACAACTCGCCTACTTCCCCTCGACGGTCGATGTGTTCGAGCTCCAGGAGGCCTTCAAACCCCTGTGGGGGGTTAAGACGGGGGGAGAGACGACGGGGCATCCATCCACGCGCGTCATCCCCGGCAATTGCGCCGAGGCCGCCCCAAATCGGTACCCTTTCTTTGTCGACTACTTCTCCTGCGGGCTCCGTCTCCCTTTCTCCGATTTCTTCAGCGACGTCATGCACACCTACGGCTTCCACCTTTTGGATTTTACTCCAAATGCCGTGGCGTGCATGGCTCTTTTTGCGCACCTCTGCGAGGGCTTCACCGGGGTGCATCCCAACACGGCGCTCTTCCGCCACTACTTCTCCCCTCGGATCCAACCGGGGGGCGCCATTTCCGATTGCATCACCTGGATCCCATGGCCCAAGGGGGCATTCCCGGAGGGCGCCATGAAGGAGAGGTGGGAAGAATGGCGGGGCCGGTGGTGCTGGATCAAAGAGAAGGACCCGCCAAACTTTTGCCGGGTTCACAACGCGCCGCCGGTTCGCCGCGACGACTGGAGCGACGTCGACGCCGTAAACGCGAAGCTCACGGTCGCCACCACCAGGATCCTTTGCCTTACCGAGGCCGGGCTCACCCTTGAGATGATCTGGGAGGACTTCATCCGCCGCCGAATTGCTCCGCTGCATAACAAGGGGAGGCCGGCCTAGCTCTTCACGAACACCGCCGACATCATGAGGCTTCGCCCCGACCTCGACCACTACTTCACGGTGATGGGGCATGCCCACTTCTGCCAACGACTCTTCCAGCTCGACGTGAACTGCGATGGTGAGGTCGAGCAGACCGGCAAGGCCGAGAGGGCCGCCGTGAAGGTCGGCAAGGTCACCAAGGGGCCCTTGTTCAAGTTGCCGGCGGGAGTGGTTCCGCTGAGCAACAACTCACGCCGGACCGACATCATCGCCATGATGCCAGATTTCAATGCGCACGGCCTTGACCCGAACTGGGTCGAGCCAGAGGACATTCAATTGCGGGAGTTCTTCGACACCTTGCATGAGGGGTACGTCACCGCCGAGCCGCGGCTCGTCCAGGACACCACCCAGGCAGAGCTGGACTACATCGCTGCCAGGGCGATGGAGGCGAAGCTTGCCGAGGAGGCCGACGGCACTGGTGGTGTGGAGGACAAGGCCGCGGTGGAGGCAGAGGAGAAGGAGCTCACCCAGTGGGCGGAGGCCGCTGGGGAGGTCAGCAGCACCGGCACCGGGGCTCCTCTCATCGAGGAGGTGGTCGACGAGTCGTCGTCGTCGGAGGAGGCTGAGGCTATTGACCCTCCGGTCGCGGGGAGAGTGCGAGTCCTGCGGCGGGCCACTTTCGGCGAGCCGGTACGGCCCGTCAAGGCCGCGCGGCGGCCAAAGTCTCCGAAGGAGTCCGCGCGTCAGACGAGGGCCGCGGCGGCAAAGAAGGTCGTCAAGGCCGCGGTGGCAAAGAAGAAAGCATCTGCCTCCTCTTCATCCAAGCGCGCGCAGACTCCGCCCTCCTCCCCTCCTCCGGCAGACATCGACGCGGGGGTCACCTTTGACTTTGGGTCCCTCAGCCCAAGGAGGAAGAGGAAAGCAACAGAGGAGGAGGTGGATGACAAGTAAGCATCTTGCTCTTTTCTGTCATCTCCGTCTCCCCAATCTGTACCGCTTGTCTTGACTTGTTTTCATCTTTGCAGGGACATGGAGAAGCTGGCCCAGAGGGTGAAGAAGGCCAAGGCCTCGGCAGGCGGCCAGCCCCCGGCTGGTACTTCAAGGGCGCCACTGGTGGTGCTGAGCAGCCCGGACAGCAGCCCCCGGCACAGCCCCCAGCGTAAGTTTATCACTCACCCCTCGTCAACATGTGTCGGGGGACATGATCTCCTGGTGCTGACCTTGCCGTAGTCGCAGGAGGAGGACAGCAGCAGGAGGAGCCACAGAGGGCTACCCCTAACACGCCGCCCCCATCGACCACGCCGCCCCGAGGGGCGTCCCCGTCAAGGGCGCCAAGCACCGAGCCCATGCACACGGAGGAGGGGGAGGAGAACTCGGGCGCCAGTGGCTTTGCCTCGGCGCCAAATGTTGGCGGGGAGGGGACCTCTGCTCCCCAGCCCGGCACTGGTAAGCCGCTCGCCTTTCGTCTCTGTTCTCTTTCTTTTCTTGCCAATTCTTGGTCTTGGCTTTGGCTTATTCCCTTCTTGGTGTCCAGATCGTCCATTGGCAGACCAGGAGAACATAGACGCTATCATCGAGGACGTCGCCAAGGACGCCGCGGCAGAGGCCGAGAAGGTCGCTGCCGAGGAGTCCGCCAAAGGTGTTGCCGAAGATGCTGCCAAGGGGCCTGCCGGGGAGCCCGGCAAGGGGTCTGCCGGAGAGGCCGGCAAGGGGTCTGCCGGAGAGGCCGGTAAGGCCGCCACCGAGGAGGAGGTGGTCGATGACCAGCCCTCCTCCTCTGCCGCCCCCGGTTCCGGCAGGTATTTGAGGGTGATCGACGACCTCTTCGTCCACCTCCCCGGGGTGTCCAGCTCCAGGGCGCCCGTCGAGGGAGAGGTGTTCGACGAAGAGGTGCTTGCCACCGCCGGGCTCGAGGTCGTCGACGAGCCGAGCGCCGGTGGCGATGGCTCTCAGGAGGAGCGGCTTCTCCAGGCCACGGGCGCCAATTTCCGGAAGCTCCAGCCGCTCCACCGCGCCCGCCTGGACAAGGCCAAGTCTAGGATGGCAACAGTGGACAAGGCGGAGGCGGACCTCAAGGTGCGCGTCGCCAAGGCGCAGACTTGGTTCCGCCAAGCTAGCGAAGAGCTAAAGGCCGCCCAGGGCAAGCTGGCCAAGCACAACGTGGAGCTCACCATGAAGCTGCCCGACATCGAGAAGGCCCAGGAGGCGGCGGAGGGCTTGGCCGCTGCAGCTGAGCCCGCTCGGACCCAGCATCAGGCCGCGCTGAACTTCCAGGAGGAGGACCTCGCCAAACGCGAGGCGGACCTCGACGCCAAACTCCGCGCGAAGTACGGGGAGGTGGAGAAGCTTGTCGCGCAGCGGACCCAAGAGCTGGAGCAGAGGCAGAGGGAGACGCTCGATGCCCAAGCTCTGGTTCACGCCGGCAAGGTGAAGGAGCTGGAGGTGGAGCGGGATGGGCTGAAGGAGCAGGCCCTGAAGCTGTCCCATGAGAAGGACATGCTCAACGGCGCCCTGACGGAGGCGCAGGGCGCGGCCGTCAGCAGGGCCGGGGAGCTCTCTGAGGCCAACAACTCCATCAAAGACCTCAAGCTGAAGCTGGAGGGACTCGAGGAAATGCTCTCAGAGGCCAAGGCTCGGGAGGAGACCCTGGCCAAGGATTTGGAGGCCGAGAAGCTACAGCAGAGGAACGAAGCCGCGAGCCACAAGAATTTCATGGAGGGCGAGAACCGCTGGATCAGCCGCCTCGAGGACGTCACCGGCAGGATCACCACACAGCTGACTACCATGGGGATGCCAAATGTGAGGTACGCCCCAGAGCGCAGCGGGACCACCAACGCCAAGCTGACCCTGTTCTTCGAGGGTGTTCTCGGGGCCCTAGAGCAGTTCCACTCCTACAGGGCGGCTTCACTGGCCGACGAGACCGAAGGCTCTGTCGGGGTGCCATGACCAAGGTCCTCACCAAGGTGGCATACTGGAACCGCACCCTTGACTTCGACGCCGCGCTGGAGAGCTTGCCGGAGGGTACTGACCTCGCGCCGCTCAAGGAGCGTATCGAGTCCATCATCAGCCTCATCGGCGGAATTCAAAGGGTGGATGGCCAGCCCCGGGATTAGGCACCCCGTTTCTTATCGCCGCTGCAGGTTCATGACCAAGACAATTTCTATCTTTAGTTAGAACCGCAGCAACAATTTGATGTAATATAACCCTGCAGCACTTTTGATAATATGCACGCTATCTTCCTGTTTGATTTTCCTTTGTATGTCCACCCTACGTTAACTGGGTAGGCTCGCCGGCGCGTAAACCCAGGGCGGCGTCTTGAGGACGGATCCCCATTGGCCTGCCGGGTGTGCTTGCTGCCGGGCAAACCACCTAACCGCCCCTGACGTGGCCACTCGAACTGTCGAGCTTGATTCGAGTCAGAATCGAGAGCGTTGCCAGGCAGTGGAAGGCTACCCTGCCACTCTCGACGCGGCCGCTTGAGCTGTTGAGCGGACTCGAAACAGAACAAGGGCATTGCCAATTGTGGGAGGGCCCCTTTGCGTGCAGGTTTTCCATACATAGGTTGAATCTCCGAGGACGATAACCTCATGAATAAAAGGAAATAGCTCAAGGCTCTGGATGACTTAGCTTTTCTATTGCCGCGCCGGCGTCCTTCGCGCTTGCAGGCGGCGCAGTTTTCTCCTGGTCGTATTCTTCTTTAGAGGCCAGGGCGATGAAGAACTGCTAGGCCAACTACTAGACCAGATTCTTCCAATTGCGCCCCCTACCTGGCGCGCCAAAGATGTCGGTGGGAAACAACACCTATGGGATCACAAGAATCCCTACTACGATTGCCGGCGCGCAGGGTTGTGAGAAGAGCAGGATTAGCAGTCAACACAAGGATCGTTTACCCAGGTTCGGGCCGCGAGGATGCGTAATACCCTAGTCCTGCTTTGGTGTGTATTTGAGAGAGTTCTTGAGCTCTTGAACTAGCTATGGTGGCTGTGTAGTTCAAAAGAGCAGAATCCCTCTCCAGTATGCCATGGGCCTCCTTTTATAGTCGAAATGGGCTGCCACAGTGGCACATAGGAGGTGGAAAGGCCTACAGTACTGTGAGCTTATCGCCCGTATTACAGGACAAGATGCATTTAATGCGTCACTTAGGTGTCCCCTAGCTTTATCGGGGACGGGGAGCGAGGCCCGTCCCATCCGTCGCCGCTCCTCTTCGCTTCGACACGCGCCCTGGCCAGCGATGCATGCGGCGCCATGTAGGTAGGCAGGCAGCTGAGGTGGCGCGGTGGTAGGGTCTTCAAGAAGATCTGCATGCCGCCACGCAGGCACTTGTTGATCTGGCCTGGAAGCTGCATGTTGCCACGCAGGTGCCAGCCCAACTGGTCGGGCTGGCAGCTACATGCGAACGGCGGTAGAAACTTGGCTGGTGCCGGCCTGGCAGTGGCCCCGCTGATATCCCCGGCAAGGGCCTTGCCGGGGTCCCGGCAAGGGTCTTGCCGTGGCGCGCAGTCGTCCCCGGCAAGGATCTTGCCGGGGGTCTTGTTGCCTTCCTCGGCAAGGATCTCGCCGAGGGTTGCCGTCTTCTGGTCCTCATCTGATATTGTGTGTTTATGATCTTGACAAAGATCTGCATGCCACCACAGAGATGCCTCCCGAGCCCTGGTCCCAACATAGTTGGTTGGGTTGGAACCTGTGGGCTCAAGGGCGGCTCACTCCGTTGGTGTGGGCGAGCTGCCCCGGCAAGGATCTTGCCCGGGGAACCTGCTCCGTCCCTCTGCTTCTTTGTGTTCTTGGCCTTGGCGTTGTCTTCGGCTTCGGCTTCTCTCCGCCCCCTCCTTTGCCCTACTTAGTGTGGCCGTGGCGCGCGACTCCGACTGCCCGTGCGCAAGTAAAGGGGTACAAAGGTGTGCCCCTACTTTTGTACACCAACATAAACCAACTAGCATCAACTACAAGGAGTAATCAACACTACTAGCAACACACAGGTACCAATCTGAGGCTTTGGGACAAAGATTGGATCCAAGAGATGAACTAGGGTTTGAGAGGAGATGGTGCTGGTGAAGATGTTGATGGAGATTGACCCCCTCCCGATGAGAGGATTGTTGGTGATGACGATGGCGATAATTTCCCCCTCCCGGAGGGAAGTTTCCCCGGCAGAATAGCTCTGCCGGAGCCCTAGATTAGTTCCGCCAAGGTTCCGCCTCGTGGCGGCGGAGTTTCTTCCTGAACGCTTGCTTATGATTTTTTTTTTCAGGGTAAAAGACTTCATATAGCATAAGATGGGCACCGGAGGCCTGCTAGGGGGCCCACGAGGCAGGGGGCGCGCCCAGGGGGGTAGGGCGCGCCCCCACCCTCGTGGCCAGGGTGTGGGCCCCCTCTGGTGGATTCTTTCACCAGTATTTTTTATTAATTCCAAAAATAACTTTCATGAAGTTTCAGGACTTTTGGAGCTGTGCAGAATAGGTCTCTCATATTTACTCCTTTTCCAGCCCAAATTTCCAGCTGCCGGTATTCTCCCTCTTCATGTAAACCTTGTAAAATAAGAGAGAATAGGCATTAGTATTGTGACATAACGTGTAATAACAGCCCATAATGCAATAAATATAGATATAAAAGCATGATATAAAATGGACGTATCAACTCCCCCAAGCTTAGACCTCGCTTGTCCTCAAGCGGAAGCCGATAACGATAAATATGTCCACATGTTTAGAGATAGAGGTGTCGATAAAATAAAATACTGACATGAGGGCATCATGATCATTCTTATAACAGCAACATATATGGATATTGTCATATGATTTCTTATGCTCAAGTAATAATCTATTCACAATGTAAAGTGTGAATCAGAAACTTCATTGAGAACTAACAAACTATAATCTCTGTCATTGAAGCAACTGGAATTTATCATAACATCGGAAAGAATCAATATAAGAGCTTTTCAGCAAGTCCACATACTCAACTATCATATAGTCTTTCACAATTGCTAACACTCACGCAATACTTATGGGTATGGAGTTTTAATCGGACACAGAGAACGATAGGGGCTTATAGTGTTGCCTCCCAACCTTTTACCTCAAGGGTAATGTCAACAATAATAATTCATGCTAACTTACATCCAATTGGATATATATATATATATCAGGATCTTTCCAACACAAGGTGCTTGCCAAAATATAAAATGTAAAAAGGAAAGGTGAAGATCACCATGACTCTTGTAAAAGGTAAGACAAAAGTAAAAGATAGGCCCTTCGCAGAGGGAAGAAGAGGTTGTCATGTGCTTTTAGGGTTGGATGCACGAAATCTTAATGCAAAAGAACATCACTTTATATTGCCACTTGTGATATGGACCTTTATTATGCAGTCCGTCGCTTTTATTGCTTCCATATCACAAGATCGTATAAAGCTTATTTTCTCCACACTAATAAATCATACATATTTAGAGAGCAATTTTTATTGCATGCAACATGACAACTTACTTGAAGGATCTTACTCAATCCATAGGTAGATATGGTGGACTCTCATGGCAAAACTGGGTTTAAGGGTATTCGGAAGCACAAGTAGTATCTCTACTTGGTGCAAAGAATTTGGCTAGCATGAGGTGGAAAGGCAAGCTCAACATGTTGGATGATCCATGACAATATACTTTATTTCAGATATAAGAAAACATAACCCATTACGTTGTCTTCCTTGTCCAACATCAACTCTTTAGCATGTCATATTTCAATGGGTGCTTACAATCATAAAAGATGTCCAAGATAGTATATTTATATGTGAAAACCTCTCTTTCTTTATTACTTCCTATTAATTGCAACGATGACCAAAACTAGGTTTGTCAACTCTCAACAACTTTTATTCATCATACTCTTTATATGTGAAGTCATTACTCTCCATAAGATCGATATGATATCTTTGCTTCTTTTTATTCTTTCTCTTTCTTTTATTCCCTCACGATCATAGCAGGATAATCAAGCCCTTGACTCAACACTAATCTTTATTATATATAGCTCACGGACTCGATTACATAGAAGGATCATAAAGCAAAACTCAAAACTAGATCATACTAATGCTTTTATTCTACTAGAACAAGATATTACCAAAAGGATTGAACTAAGAAAAAGGTAAAGATCGGAGTGTGATGGTGATACGATATCGGGGCACCTCCCCCAAGCTTGGAAGTTGCCAAGGGGAGTGCCCATCCCCATGTATTTATTGCTCTTTCTTCGGAGGTGGTGATGTGATATTCTTGGCGATGATGCCCCTCAGGATACGATTCTCCTCCTCGAGCTTATTGACTTGCTGCTTGAGATCCATTATTTCCTTACGGAGCTTACCCGTGATGGTTAAAGCTCCTTTCCCCCATGGATGTTGCATAGCTGCGGGAGAACAAGTAACACTCTTTTTCATATTCTCATAAGAGAGGAATTTAACATTGGAAGGGATGACCGAGGTTGGAATGGCTGAGCTCTGTAGTTCCCCCATTGTGAATCCGGCTCGGAAACGGGAAGTAACTTCTTGATCCTCCTCCACGGCATCTATTCTTTTCAAGTCGGCCTCCATCTCTTCCTCCGTCGATGGCCCAACGTGGTCAGCATCGCTGTTTGCTCTTGGTCCCGGTGTCGGATTAGACACCTGGCTCTCCCCGACTGACTCTTGAGAAGACATCTTGCTCTAAATCTGCAACAGAAACAACTCGAAACAAAAACAAGGGATATTTGCGTGGTATGGTGGTTAAAACCTTCGGGAGATTATATAATGAATTTTTACCGACCAAAAGAAGTATCGTGCAAGAATACAGAGTCCGGAGAGCAGACGAGGTGCCCACGAGGCAGGAGGCGCGCCCAGGGGGTAGGGCGCGCCCTCCACCCTCGTGGACGCCTCGTGTCCTTCCCGGACTACTTCTTATTTTCCTATTTTCTTAAATATTCGAAAACAGAGAAAAATTGCCATTAGAACTGTTTTGGAGTCGGTTTACTTACCGTACCACATACCTATTCCTTTTCGGAGTCTGAAACATTCTGGAAAGTGTCTCTTATGTATTCCTCCGGGGTTACGGTTTCAATAACATTGGTTTCAACATTTATAGGATTACCTGAGATATAATGTTTGATTCTTTGACCGTTCACCACCTTCCGATTTGTGCCTTCGAAGTTGTTGATTTTTATGGCACCGGAACGATAGACCTCCTCAATAACGTAAGGACCTTCCCATTTAGAGAGAAGTTTTCCTGCAAAAAATCTTAAACGAGAGTTGAATAGCAACACATAATCACCTACATTAAACTCACACTTTTGTATCCTTTTGTCATGCCATCTTTTAACTTTTTCTTTAAATAGTTTGGCATTCTCATAGGCTTGAGTTCTCCATTCATCAAGTGAGCTAATGTCAAATAGCCTCTTCTCACCGGCAAGTTTGAAATCATAATTGAGCTCTTTAATGGCCCAATATGCCTTATGTTCTAGTTCGAGAGGTAAGTGACATGCTTTTCCATAAAGCATTTTATACGGAGACATACCCATAGGATTTTTATATGTAGTTCTATAGGCCCATAATGCATCATCAAGTTTCTTGGGCCAATTCTTTCTAGATCTATTGACAGTCTTTTGCAAAATTAATTTGAGCTCTCTATTACTCAATTCTACTTGACCACTAGACTGTGGGTGATATGGGGATGCAATTCTATGATTAACATCATACTTAGCAAGCATTTTACGAAAGGCACCATGAATAAAATGTGAACCACCATGAGTCATTAAATATCTAGGGACTCCAAACCTCGGAAAAATAACTTCTTTAAGCATCTTAATAGAGGTGTTATGATCAACACTACTAGTTGGAATAGCTTCTACCCACTTAGTAACGTAATCAACAGCAACTAAAATATGTGTATACCCATTAGAGGAAGGAAACGGTCCCATATAATCAAAGCCCCAAACATCAAATGGTTCGATAACGAGTGAGTAATTCATATGCATTTCTTGACGTCAAACTTATGGGCATCTTTGAAGAGAGTAGACCAATAAAAACCGGATTGCAATACCTTATGCGCAGTTCTATCTCCAGCGTGGTGTCCTCCATAAGCTTCGGAGTGACACTTACGTAGGATCTGTTCCTGTTCATGCTCAGGTATACAACGTCTAATAACACCATCTACTCCTTCTTTATAAAGGTGCGGGTCATCCCAAAAGTAATGTCTTAAATCATAGAATTTTTTTTCTTTTGTTGGTATGTGAAACTAGGTGGTATAAATTTGGCAACAATTTAATTAGCATAATCAGCATACCATGGAGCAGTATGAGAAGCATTTATGATAGCTATTCATCAGGAAAGCTATCATCAATAGGTAGTGGGTCATCAAGAATATTCTCTAACCTAGACAAGTTGTCTGCAACGGGGTTCTCAGGTCCCTTTCTATCAATAATATGCAAGTCAAATTCTTGTAGCAAGAGAACCCATCTAATAAGTCTAGGCTTAGCATCTTTCTTTTCCGTAAGATATTTAATAGCAGCATGACCAGTGTGAACAGTTACTTTAGAATCAACAATATAAGGTCTGAACTTATCACAAGCAAAAACAACTGCTAAAAATTCTTTTTCAGTAGTAGCATAATTTCTCTGGGCATTGTCTAGAGTTTTACTAGCATATTGAATAACATTTAATTTCTTATCAACTCTTTGCCCTAGAACAACACCTACAGCATAATCACTAGCATCAGACATAATTTTAAAGGGTAAATTCCAATCAGGTGGCTGAACAATAGGTGCAGAAATCAATGCTTTCTTAAGTATTTCAAATGCTTCTACACAATCATCATCAAAGACAAAAGGAATATCTTTTTGTAAGAGATTAGTCAGAGGCCTGGAGATTTTGGAGAAGTCCTTAATGAACCTCCTATAAAAACCAGCATGACCAAGGAAACTTCTTATAACATTAATGTCCTTGGGACACGACATCTTTTCAATAGCATCAACTTTAGCTTTGTCAACTTCAATACCTCTTTCAGAAATTTTATGTCCCAAGACAATACCTTTCCCTTCATTAACCATAAAGTGGCACTTCTCCCAATTCAAGACAAGCTTAGTTTCTTCACATCTCTGCAAAACTCGACCAAGGTTGCTCAAGCAATCATCAAAAGAAGTTCCATATACGGAGAAATCATCCATGAAAACCTCAACAATCTTTTCACAAAAATCAGAGAATATATCCATCATGCATCTTTGAAAGGTAGCAGGTGCATTGCATAAACCAAAGGCATACGTCTATAAGCAAAGGTACCGAAAGGGCAAGTAAAATTGGTCTTTTCTTGATCCTCTTTTGACACAGGTATTTGAGAGAAACCGGAATAACCATCTAGAAAGCAAAAATGTGTATGTTTGGATAATCCTTCTAGCATTTGATCAATAAATGGTAAAGGGTAATGATCCTTTTTAGTAGCTTTATTTAATTTGCGAAAATCAATTACCATTCTATAACCTGTAATAATTCTTTGTGGGATCAATTCATCTTTATCATTAGGAACAACAGTAATACCTCCCTTCTTAGGGACACAATGGACATGACTTACCCACTGACTATCAGCAACGGGATGAATTATACCTGCCTCCAGAAGCTTTACTATTTCTTTCCTTACCACTTCTTTCATCTTAGGATTTAACCGTCGTTGGTGATCAACAACTGGTTTAGCGTCTTTCTCCAATTTTATTTTGTGCTGGCATAGAGTGGGACTAATGCCCTTAAGATCATCAAGAGTATATCCAATAGCAGCAAAGTGCTTCTTCAGAGTTTTCAATATTTTTTCTTCATGCTCTGAAAGGTTAGCACTAATAATAACAGGATATATCTTCTTCTCATCAAGGTAAGCATATTTAAGAGTATCTGGTAATGGTTTAAGCTCAAACACGGGATCACCCTTGGGTGGAGGGGGATCCCCTAGTATTTCAATAGGCAAGTTGTGTTTCAAAATAGGTCCCTGTTTAAAGAATACCTCATCTATTTCCCTTCTTTCATTCATAAACATATCATTTTCATGGTCTAGCAAATATTGTTCTAAAGGGTCATTAGGGGGCACGGCAATAGAAGCAAGACTAATAAGTTCATCTTTACTAGGCAATTCCTCTTCACGGGGTTGTCTACGGAATTTAGCAAAGTTAAACTCCTGAGACATATCCCCCAAACCAATAGTAACAACATCCTTTTCGCAGTCTATCCTAGCATTAACAGTATTCAAGAAGGGTCTACCAAATATAATGGGACAAAAGTTATCTTGTGGGGAACCAAGAACAAGAAAATCAGCAGGATATTTAACTTTCCCACACAAGACTTCAACATCTCTAACAATCCCAACTGGTGAAATAGTGTCTCTATTGGCAAGCTTAATTGTAACATCAATTTCTTCTATCTCAGCAAGTGCAATATCATGCATAATTTTTTGTATAAGGAATGATGTATTGCACTTGCACTAGCACCCACATCACATAAGCCATGATAACAATGATGTCCTATTTTAACAGAAATAACAGGCATGCCTACAATAGGTCTATGTTTATTTTTAGTACCAGGTCTAGCAATTCTAGCAGTTTCCTCACAGAAGTAAATAGCATGCCCATCAATATTATCAACCAAGAGATCTTTAACCATAGCAATAATAGGTTCAAATTTAATTTTCTCCGGGGGTTCGGGTGTCTTAATGTTACTTTTATTGACCACAGTTGAAGCTTTAGCATGATCCTTTATTCTACCAGGGAAATGTGGTTTCTCAATATAAGCAGTAGGAACGACAGGATCATTATAAGCGATAGTCTTTTCTTCAACTTTAATAGGTGCAACTACTTCTACTTCAATGGGAGGATTATATTTAAACCACTTCTCCTTAGGGAGATCAACATGAGTAGCAAAGTATTCATAGAAAGAAGCTACTATCTCAGAGTCAAGTCCATATTTAGTGCTAAATTCACGGAAAACATCGGTATCCGTAAAAGATTTAACACAATCAAACTTAGGTGTTATACCTGACTCCTTACCTTCGTCGAGATCCCAATCTTCATAGTTGCGTTTAATTCTTTCCAATAAATCCCACTTGAATTCAATCGTCTTCATCATAAAAGAGCCAGTACAAGAAGTATCGAGCATGGAGAGATTATTGAGAGAAAGCCGAGCATAAATTTTTTGAATAATCATTTCTCTTGAGAGCTCATGATTGGGGCAAGAATATAACATTGACTTAAGCCTCCCCCAAGCTTGAGCGATGCTTTCTCCTTCGCGAGGCCAAAAATTATATATATAATTACGATCACGATGAACAAGATGCATAGGATAAAACTTCTGATGAAATTTCAATTTCAATCGGTTGTAGTTCCATGATCCCATATCATCACATAGCCTAAACCATGTCAATGCCTCTACCTTCAAAGATAAAGGGAAGACCTTCTTCTTGATAACATCCTCGGGCATACCTGCAAGCTTAAATAATCCACAAACTTCATCCGCATAGATTAGGTGCAAATCGGGATGTAATGTTCCATCTCCTGTAAAAGGATTAGCTAGCAGTTTCTCTATCATACCCGAATGAATTTTAAAGTAAACATTTTCAGTAGGTTCAGTAGGTTGAGGAGCAACTCTTTGCTCTACTGGTAGGGGTGAAGATACCCCGAACAAGCCCCTCAAAGGATTACTTTCCATAGTAACAAGTGACAATAAATTTCAGCACACTATATAAATTTTTCCTTACCAAATTCCACCTACCAAAGGCGCTTCACTCCCCGGCAATGGCGCCAGAAAAGAGTATTGATGACCCACAAGTATAGGGGATCTATTGTAGTCCTTTCGATAAGTAAGAGTGTCGAACCCAACGAGGAGCAGAAGGAAATGACAAGCGGTTTCCAGTAAGGTATTCTCTGCAAGCACTGAAATTATCGGTAACGGATAGTTTTGTGATAAGTTAATTTGTAACGGGTAACAAGTAATGAAAGTAAATAAGGTGCAGCAAGATGGCCCAATCCTTTTTGTAGCAAAGGACAAGCCTGGACAAACTCTTATATGAAGGAAAACGCTCCCAAGGACACATGGGAATTATCGTCAAGCTAGTTTTCATCACGCTCATATGATTCGCGTTCGTTACTTTGTTAATTAGGTATGTGGGTGGACCGGTGCTTGGGTGCTGCCCTTTCTTGGACAAGCATCCCACTTATGATTAACCCCTATTGCAAGCATCCGCAACTACAAAAGAAGTATTAAGGTAAACCTAACCATAGCATGAAACATATGGATCCAAATCAGCCCCTTACGAAGCAACTCATAAACTAGGGTTTAAGCTTTTGTCACTCTAGCAACCCATCATCTACTTATTACTTCCCAATTCCTTCCTCTAGGCCCAAACAATGGTGAAGTGTCATGTAGTCGATGTTCACATAACACCACTAGAGGAAAGACAACATACATCTCATCAAAATATCGAACGAATACCAAATTCACATGACTACTTATAGCAAGACTTCTCCCATGTCCTCAGGAACAAACGTAACTAATCACAAAGCATATTCATGTTCATAATCAGAGGAGTATTAATATGCATAAAGGATCTGAACATATAATCTTCCACCGAATAAACCAACTAGCATCAACTACAAGGAGTAATCAACACTACTAGCAACCCACAGGTACCAATCTGAGGCTTTGGGACAAAGATTGGATACAAGAGATGAACTAGGGTTTGAGAGGAGATGGTGCTGGTGAAGATGTTGATGGAGATTGACCCCCTCCTGATGAGAGGATCATTGGTGATGACGATGGCGATGATTTCCCCCTCCCGGAGGGAAGTTTCCCTGGCAAAACAGCTCTGCCGGAGCCCTAGATTTGTTCCGCCAAGGTTCCGCCTCGTGGCGGCGGAGTTTCTTCCCGAAAGCTTGCTTATGATTTTTTCCAGGGTAAAAGACTTCATATAGCAGAAGATGGGCACCGGAGGCCTGCCAGGGGGCCCACGAGGCAGGGGGCACGCCCAGGGGGTAGGGTGCGCCCCCACCCTCGTGGCCAGGGTGTGGGCCCCCTCCGGTGGATTCTTTTGCCAGTATTTTTTATTAGTTCCAAAAACTGCCATGAAGTTTCAGGACTTTTGCAGCTGTGCAGAATAGGTCTCTAATATTTGCTCCTTTTCCAGCCCAGATTTCCAGCTGCCGGCATTCTCCCTCTTCATGTAAACCTTGTAAAATAAGAGAGAATAGGCATAAGTATTGTGACATAACGTGTAATAACAGCCCATAATGCAATAAATATAGATATAAAAGCATGATGCAAAATGGACGTATCAGTCCTCCCATCGATGGCGGCAGTGCGCTCCTCCGAGTGAAGCAGATGCGAAATCGGCAACCTCCACTCCTCCCGATGATGGAAACGCAGCGAGGTCGACGGGCCTCCGCCCGCTGAACGCGACGAGGCGGACATACCGCTGCCCTGCCACATCTCTGCTTCCTCTCTTTTCTTTCTCCTCCCCTGGTGTTCTCTCACTTTCCTCGCTCTCTCGCAGAGGAAACCATCGGCAGCCGCCGTGACTTCGCCGGATCCGCAGCCCCACGCCGCCTAGTGACCGGATCCTCCCGGATGTGTCCATCGCCGGTGGCGCTAAGAGTGCGGCGAGCTCGGCAGGAAGAGCGGCGGCGGCGAGCTTGGCGGGGAGAGCAGCGGCGGCGAGCTCCGCGGGGAGAGCAGCGGCAGCCAGCTCGGTGACGTGAGAAGATCGACGAGGAGGGGAGGACGGGAGCACGGTGTCGGAGGAGGGGGAGAGGCGTGAGCGCGAGGGGTTGTGGCGGCTAGGGTTCTCACCCAACCGAGAGACCCACCCGTCTTTACACCGTGACCAGCCAGCCACGGGCCACCAAATTTATAGGCAGTGGCACAACCTCTCCACCAGAAGCACACTGCACCAGGAGATCCGCGCTCCGCGGTCACTGACGGGTACGACCCGCCATGCTTGGGCCTGCATGTCATAGAGAGCCAACGTAATATAGCTGGTGTGCAAGCCTATGCACTATTCATTGATTGTCACATCAGAGTCTATCCAACGGCCAGGATCAATTCACCTCAAGATATAACGGCCCAGATTTGTTTGGAAGCGCAATCCGACGGTCTAGAATGCAATGCCTGAGAAGGCTCCATACAAGACTCCAATTTAACAATGGGATGCCCACACAATGTCGAGTGTGCAAAAAACAGAGAAAATGAGGGACGAAGTTTTGGCAAGTGTTGGACGTGGTGTGCGTAGATGACAAATGGGGACACACATGTCAATAATGGCGAGGCAAAAAATTTGGAGATATTTTCCCTACATCAGGTGGAATCGAACCCGGGCGGAACAGCGGTCGGGTAGTGTCACTTGGCCACTGGGCTAGTTCAGTAGTTTCGGTAGAAATAAGGCACTGCCTCCGGTAGTTCGATCTCGTCCTGCGCCTTTGTGCGCTCGCCGCGGCGCCGCTGTCTGCCGTTGTGAACATGCTGAACAAACAAGAGGGATCTGGAGAGGACTGTACATGGAGAGGAGGATAGTCGGGACCCACCAGGTCTATGGCCGTACGCAAGCAAGTGCCTCATTGAAAAAATACTTCCTCCTAATGCTATACCGGCGTTGGGGCCCATGGGTTTGTCAACATAGTTACATTTTTCTAGGTTCTTCAACGTAGTTACTAAAGGAGATAAATTTACAACGAAGCAGGCAAGCTGGCAGGTATCATTTATTATCACTAGGGCAGCAAATATCAGTTGGCTTGTGGGCTGCCCCGTCTAGGCTTTCCTTTTTAACATGCGTAGCTCACGACATGCCTGTTTGTATTTTCTTGAGGGCCGTCATGTATTGGCCGGCCTATGGACCTCCCATCCGAGGTTTTATTTTTCTTGAAACATCGGCAGCCCAACTTATCTTTTTTTTTTTGAAGAAAATGCAGAGGTCTATTCTATTTATCTATATAAGAATAGGAACGCCTGGTCCAACTCATGTTTCCTTTATAACTATATTTTATATATTTAAATTATTATATATGTTATTATATATTATTGTTATTGTCATCATATATTTACGAGATACTTAAATATATAAGAAAACAATATCCCACATCTTATTAACTTATAAAAATAATTTGTTAACAATAAAATCCTGGATTTTTTACATTAAGGCAACGAAAATCCTGGTGATTGTGTACAAAAGCTTGGTAAGATTTAAGGACCAATGTAATAATAAATCACTTATTATTTAAATATATTTACAACAAAATGCTCAACCCCTGTTTATTATTTTGATAACATTGCTGCGCCCAACCCAACATTATAATTAGAATCAGCCCAGCAAAATCATGTATTTCGAGAAAGTGCAAATGGCCTCTAATTTTTTAGGAATAAAATAAATGGGTCGCATGGACGCAACATTATTTGTTCAGCCAGCCCAGCAAATTCGTGTATTTCAGGAAAGTGAAAATGGGTTGTGGCTTTAAAAAATGGGCCGCATGGACGCTACATTATTTGCTCACCCAGGCCAGCAAATGGACTGTAATTCTAAAAAAGAGATCAAATTGACTGTAAATTCTGAAAAAATGGGTTGAATATGTGCCACATTTTTGGAGGCTGAAATGTGGGCCAATAGGTCGAGGCCAACGCAACTCGTTGTCAACTTAGTCAACAAATGATTCTGACATCGTTAGCCGTTGGATTTTCATCCGGCGACCGACATCCATCTTCAGTCTCTCGTCTTCTTCCTCCAGCGCCGTCGGGGCCACCTGCTACCGCCTCCTGCTGCTAGTAGATCTGCTTAGCACATTTCACTATGAAGTGCTACCCCACCGCCGGCCAGGACATCCCTCCACCCCTCCACACCTCCTGTTATTCTCCACCGGCTACCGAACCACACCGCACCAGAACCAGTTAACCCTCGTACACCTCTCCATCTCCGGCTCGTTGCTGTCCGGGGCCTCGCCCTCGTCCACCACCTTGGATGCGCTCGGCATGGCATGGTCAACACAAAAAAAATGAATACGCCCCCTGCTAGCTGGGAACCATAGTGGGAGGCTGACTTGTGGGCCTACTAAGTTGACAGGGAAGGAGGGCTTTGTCAACTTAGTCAATATGAATGATTCTAGCTCCAGTGACCATACGATCTCCATCCAATGGCCGTAGTGCTTCTTCAACCTCTGGTCTTCTTGCTCCAGCCGCCCAAACCAGCGCCAGTCATGCCGCCTACTCCTGCCTCCCGTGGCCGGTTATGCTGCCGCGGAGGCCTCACCGCCCCTACTACTCCCACCGCTGGCCACGCCATCCCTCTACTCACCCACACCCCCTGTTATTCTGCGGCGACGGCAGCCTCACACCGCAGCCGAACCAGTCATCCCTCGTACTCCTCTCTGCGTGGGCATCCACTTCCGTGTCTTCCCCGGCTCCACGTCGTCCCCTTCCTAGGCCTCGCCGTCGTCCACCGCCTTGGTGCTCTCGGTGCGGCATGGTCAATTTGGTCAAGGAATGACTTCCATCAGAAGAGTACTGTACATCGAGAAGTTGACAGTTGGGTCCACGGCCGCAGCAAGGAAGTGCAACCTTATTACGCGTGAAATAATGATTCCTCCACATGACAGGAGGGACCCACCGGACGGGCCACTGTATGTCGCAAAAAAATGTTTCCCCCTGACTGCTGGGACCCGCATGCTAAATCTTTGCACGCAAGGAAGTTCCTGACAGTCGGGACCCACCTGGTCAAAGCGTACGTAGCATTGTTATTCTGGTCGCGAACGTGTACGTACATACTGGTCGATCGGTCTGTCTGCAGGCTGCAGCGATGAACCGTGGCCGAGTAAGGAAGGGCACGTGTCGTAGTAGAGGCGCAGACGTAGCATGTACACGTACATATAGCCAGGGTGCAAGAAAGTAAATACGGCCACGTAAATACATACGGGCGGAGTCTCGAACGCCTACTCGCGCAAACGTATGGCCAGGGCTCGTTTACATGGCTGGGTCGGAACGGAGAAACTACGTCGTCGTGTTCATCGGGAGCCAACCGGCTTGGACGGAACAGCCGATCGAAACGAGGCCTAGCGTACCACAAAACAAAGGAAACTTCCTTGTGTTCAACCGGCCACGGTCGAAACGGGATCCTGTTCATCGGGAGGGGTCTGGCGTACCGCAAAACAAAGGAAACGGACTTCTCTTGGACCTCCTACGGTCGAAACGGGGTCGTGTTGATCGGGAGGGGTGTGGCGTACCGCAAAATAGAGGAAATGGACTTGTGTTGGAGCGCTACGGTAGAAACGGGGGTCCTGTTCATCGGGAGGGGTGTGACATACCGCAAAACGGGACTCCACGGGCTACTGTTCATCTCCACCATCGACTGCCTCCACGGGCTACTATTCATCCACCGTCGACCTCCTCCAGCCTCCACCTATGACTATTCATCCACGGGCTCCTATTCATCCAGCCTCCACCGCTCCTCCACCGGCTACTGTTCAACCAGCCCTCTCCATGGGGTCCTGTTCAACCACCCCTCCACGGGCTACTGTTCATCCAGCCCTCCACCGGCTACTGTTCAACCAGCCCTCCACGGGGTCTTGTTCATCCAGCCCTCCACGGTGTCCTGTTCATCCAGCCCTCCACGGGGTCCTGTTCATCCACCCCCAACTGGCTCGATCGGGGTCCTGTTCATCCAGTGGCAACGGCCTCTACTACCACGGGGTCCTATTCATCCAACCCCCCCCCCCCCCCCCACAATGCTCACTGTTCATCAAGGGAAGGAGGCAGCAGGTTTGATCGGCTTCAGTTAGCAGCAGTAGTGAAGGAATCACTCGATCGGGTTCAGTTAACAGCCAGATCAATCGACCGCTCGAGTTTAGTAACGCGTAGCCTGCAGTGCAATCGCTCGAGTTCAGTAGGAGAACGCCTCTCTCAGGTTCAGTTAGAGCCCAACGCCTCACACCCACACGCATACGGGTAAGACAGAAACGCGCATCGCTCGGCCCCCGACCACCCACCGTAACCGGGAACTCCCTGATATTTTCCTCGCCCTCGCTTCTACCATGGTTTTTTCCGTCATGGACGGCCCAAAGAATGTCATGCAACTGCATCTCCGGCCCGCCCAGGACGAAAAGCCCATTTTTTGTCATGATTTTTTTGTCATAGAATTAGGAGCCCACCACATCTATGATGATACCGGGTTTTGTCACAATTATCGTCATAGAAGTGTCATAAGCATCACAGAAAAAATTTGTTCGGCCCAAAATGTCACGGATGTGTCTATTTTTTGTAGTGACAAATCTCGTTTAAGATTTTTTTGCAGGAAAACTTCTCTCTAAATGGGAAGGTCCTTACATTATCAAGGAGGTCTATCGTTCCGATGCCATCAAAATCAACAACGCCGAAGGCACAAATCCGAAGGTGGTAAACGGTCAAAGAATCAAACATTATATCTCAGGTACTCCCATAAATGTTGAGACCAATATAATTAATACCATAACACCGGAGGAGTACATAAGGGATACTTTCCAGAACGTTTCAGACTCTGAAAAGGAATAGATATGTGGTACGGTAAGTAAACCGACTCCAAAATTGTTCTAACGGCAATTTTTCTCCGTTTTGGAATATTTACAAAATTAAGAAAATTAAAAGCTGTCCAAAGAATGCACGAGGAATCGGCAAGGCAGGAGGGCGCGCCCTACCCCCTGGGCGCGCCCCTGTGCCTTGCTGCCACCTCGTATACCCCTGGACTCCGTTTTCTTGCACAATACTTCTTTTGGTCAGTAAAAATTCATTATATAACCTCCCAAAGGTTTTGACCACCGTACCACGACAAAATCCTCTGTTCTTGTTTCGAGTTGTTTTCTACCAGATCTAGATCGCCATGACGTCTCCAAGCACCCCCAAGGACAAGTTTTTTGAGAAGGTCATCAACCCCTACCTTGCAGAGGTGCTGCGACACCCTCAAACCATTCAGATGCATGAGGGGGTGCTGCACATCCGCGACGTTGAGGGGCCGAAGATGACAGGAAGCGTGGAAACAAGGCTCGAAGCAATGGAGCAGCAAGTATTCAAGTATCAAGGGATGGTGGAACATGGACACAATGCCAATCAATTGATGATCGCGGAGTTCACCAACAATCACAAGCTGGATGCCAAGAAGATCGGGGAGGCCATCTTCAAACTTCATGAGAAAATCGAGCATATCCAAGCCCAGATCTATGACCTACAAAACCAAAAATGTGAGTATGAATACAGATTTAAGAGGATGAGTTTGGCTGCAGATTTGAGGATCCCGGAGACTCGTTGATGTTTCTATGATGGTGAGCCTATGCCTTGGAAGATGGATGACAAGCCTACTACATTAACAACTCCCTCATCACCACCTCCGAAGAAAGGGACATAAATACATGGGTATGGGCACTCCCCTTGGCAACTGCCAAGCTTGGGGGAGGTGCCCTAGTATCGTATCACCATCACACCTTTACCTTTATCGTTTTCTTAGTTTAATCCTTTTGGTTATATCTTGATCTAGTAGAATAAAGTTTTTAGTATGATCTAGCTTTGAGTTTTGTTTCGAGATCTATCTCTATAATCGAGTCCTTGAGTTATATATAATAAAGAGTAGTTTTGAGTTTAGGGCTTTGCTTTCTTGCTATGATCTTGAGGGAATGAAATAAAAGAAAGGGATAAAAAGGAAATAAAAAGATAATATATTGATCTTATGGAGAGTAATGACTTCACATATAAAGAGTATGATGAATAAAAATTGTTGAGAGTTGACAAACATAGTTTTGTTCATTGTTGCAATTAATAGGAAGTAATAAACAAAGAGTGGATTCACGTATAAATATACTATCTTGGACATCTTTTGTAATTGTGAGCAGTCATTAAATATGACATGCCAAAAGTTGATGTTGGACAAGGAAGACAACATAATGAGTTATGTTTTCTTATATTCGAATAGAAGTTATATTGTTATGCATCCTCCAACATGTTGATCTTGCCTTTCCCCCTCATGCTAGCCAAATTCTTTACACCAAGTATAGATACTACTTGTGCTTCCAAACATCCCTTAAACCAGTTTTGCCATGAGAATCCACCATACCTACCTATGGATTTAGTAAGATCCTTCAAGTAAGTTATCATCAGTGCAAGCAATAAAAATTGCTCTCTAAGTATGTATGATCTATTAGTGTGAAGAAAATAAGCTTTATACGAACTTGTGATATGGAAGAAATAAAAGCGACGGACTGCATAATAAAGTTCTTTATCACAAGCGGCAATATAAATTGATGTTCTTTTGCATTAAGATTTTGTGCATCCAACTATAAAAGCGCATGACAACCTCTGCTTCCCTCTGCGAAGGGCCTATCTTTTACTTTTATCTTCTACCCTTATACAAGAGTCATGGTGATCTTCACCTTTCCGTTTACACCTTTTATTTTGGCAAGCACTATGTGTTGGAGAGATCTATATATATATATATATATATATATATATATATATATATATCGACTCGGATGTAGGTTATCATAAAGTATTATTGTTGACATTACCCTTGAGGTAAAAGGTTGGGAGGCGAAACTATAAGCCCCTATCTTTCTCTGTGTCCATTGAAGCGTTGAACCAATAAGTATTGCGTGAGTGTTAGCAATTGTGAAAGACTAAATGATAGTTGAGTATGTGGACTTGCTGAAAAGCTCTTGAATCGACTCTTTCCTATGTTATGATAAATTGCAATTGCTTTAATGACTGAGATCATAGTTTGTTAGTTTTCAATGAAGTTTCTAATTTGTACATTACCTTGTGAACGAATTGCTACTTTGGCATTCGAAAGTATATGACAATATATAGAAAGTATATGAAAATATATGTTGTTTTTCTAAAGATGATCATGATGCCTTCATGTCTGTATTTTATTTTATCGACACCTCTATCTCTAAACATGTGGACATATTTTTCGATTTAGGCTTTCGCTTGAGGACAAGCGAGGTCTAAGCTTGGGGGAGTTGATACGTCCATTTTGCATCATGCTTTTATATTGATATTTATTGCATTATGGGCTGTTATTACACAATATATCACAATACTTATGCCTTTTCCCTCTTATTTTACAAGGTTTAGTCAAAGAGGGAGAATGCCGGCAGCTGGAATTCTGGATCGGAAAGGAGCAAACCTAAGAGACCTATTCTACACAACTCTATTAGCGTTCTGGGAACGGGGGTCCCCAGACTTGCCTGCCTGCGGCCCACAGCGTGGCTCTGCGCGTGGGCCCGTACCGGCCATCTTCATCAACAAGGCGTTCAAGACCCTCGTGAGGGGCCAAGCCTCGCGAGGTGGACGACACAAGACCTCCTCAGGAGCGGCCTAACCAGGTTGGCTCGCGAGGAGCGGAGAGATCAAGGCAGGGCAAACCTCGCGAGGTTCTCGTGACGTGAGCCATGACGATCAAGATCAGGCGGGCGCCAGCGCAAGCAAGTGTCCTTGTTTCCCCTTTGGTGCTAAGGAAGCAAGCGCAGGCGCGGAGTGCCGAGGCGTCAAGCAAAGGTTTCCGTATCGGTGCAACGAGACCAAGACCAGCAGGACGGCAAGACGGAGGTCACCATGGAGCCCAAGGCGGCGTCACCACCAGAGCCTTTTGCAGGCGAAGACCGCTTTTGTCAGGATAAGCTGTACTAGTTGTCCCCTTTCAAATTGGCCGTTGTTGGCTCCCTTCCCGCTCAATATTTGGGGAGTGGACCAGGGCCTCTATAAATAGGACTAGCCACCACCGTAGGAGGCAACGGACCAAGAGACAACTGAGCCCCAGGGCAACTCACACGGATCTGGGATTAAACCATCCCCACCCACACAAGCTCACCGAGCACAAGAACACCTCAACCTCAGGAGGCTGTTCTTCCCCTTGTATTGTTCATCATCAGCCCAAGAGGCAATCCACCACCACCACACTGGAGTAGGGTATTACACCACAACGGTGGCCCAAACCAGTATAAATCTTGTGTCTCTTGTGTTGTGAGTTCGTTGAGTTCGTCCGTGAGATCTTAGCAAGCCAGGACGTGGATCGGTAGGGGGAGAACTTCGCGCGCACCCCAGAGTTCGAACCTTAAGGGTTTTGCCGGAACCCATGATCCGACATTTGGCGCGCCAGGTAGGGGTGCGCCGAAGCTTCCCTTCCGTCGCTCCGCGTCACGTCGCTTCATCGTCTCCATGGCGGACGCAAGCCGCGCCCGTGCCGAGCGCCAGGCTGTCCTCGCCACCCGCGTTGCTTAGATGGCCCCTATCGGTGGGCCACCCCGTCGTTCTCCGCCACCACCGCGCTCCACCCTCATGGCAGGCGTCTCGCTCCCGGCTCCAGTGGCAGTCACCGATGACGGGGCCAGGGGGCTCCGAGCCCTGGCCCCCGCCTTGCGGCGGGTACAGTGGCCGCCCAAGTCCAAGCCGGAGATGCCGCCGCGCTACGACGGCGCGGCGGACCCGTCAGCTTTCCCTATGGCATATGAGGAGGCTATCCTCGAGGACGGGGCCACCGACAAGGTCATGGCCAACTGGCTTCCCATGGCCCTCACTGGCGCGCCGCACGCATGGCTACTCAACCTCCCTGGATCCACGGTGGCATCTTGGGAGGAGCTGCGCGGCCTCTTCACTGCGCGCTACGCGGCACCGACGCACCACGCGGTCGCGGCCCTGCTAGGTGGCTCTCAAGCACCGCCTTTAGATCGCCACATCAAGCCGTTCCTTCGCCAAATTGGTGCCGCTTCCAAGTGCTTGGGGGCTCCGCCGGGCTGGGCTGCGCCCGAGGCCGACCTCACCTTCGATTCGGAAGACCACCCTGTCACCACCAGCGGCTCGGGTATGCTCCCGATGCTCTGCTCGCCCACTACCTGCAATGTGGCCGTCACCAAGACCCTCATCGACGGCGGCGGCGGCCTCAATGTGCTCTCCGTGGAGGCCTTCAGCCTTCTTCACGTACCGCTCGAGCGGCTCAGCCTCAGCAAGCCTTTCTCAGGAGTTGGTGGCGGCGTCGCCCACTCCCTGGGGCAGATTCGCCTCCCTGTCACCTTCGGCACGCGCAACAACTACCGCACCGAGCTGGTCGACTTCGACATCGCCCGCATCGGCCTCCCGTACAACGCCATCCTCGGGTACCCAGCTCTGGCCCAGTTCATGGCAGCGACCCATCCGACCTACAACTTCATGAAGATGCTTTGAAGCAAAGGCGTCCTCACTGTCAAGGGGTACGCCAAGGAGGCCTTGACGGCGCTTAAGTTCGCCCTCAAGACCGTCGCGGCGGCGCAGCCCGCCGGTGTGGGCACCCCCGAGGCCAAGGGAGCCGCACCAACCAAGAAGAAGTAGCTGTTCACCCAGGACAAAGCGAAAACCAAGCAGGTGCCGGTCAATGAGGACGGGTCCTCGGTTGCCACCTTTACCATAGGTGCCGACCTCGACCCAAGCCAAGAGGAAGCACTGGTGAAGTTCTTGCATGCGAACAAGGAAATATTCGCATGGGAACCCAAGCAGCTGGTGGGGGTCCCAAGAGAGGTGATTCAGCATCACTTGAGGGTGTGCCCCAATGTACGCCCTGTGAAGCAGCGGGCGAGACGGCAGCCCACGGAGAAGCAGGCCTTCATCGTCCAAGAAACCCGCAAGTTAGAGGTGGCGGGTGCCATTCGCGAGGTCCGGTACCCCGAATGGCTGGTGAACCCCGTCGTTGTGCCGAAGAAAGGCGGGAAGGAGCGAATGTGCGTCGACTTCACCAACCTCAACAAGGCCTGTCCCCAAGATCCGTTCCCACTTCCACGCATCGACCAGATCGCCGACTCCACCACCGAGTGCGACCTACTATGCTTCCTGGATGCGTTTTCAGGGTATCACCAAATCAAGATGGCGGTAGAAGATGTAGAGAAGACAGCCTTCCTGACCCCGTGTGGGGTGTACTGCTACACCTGCATACCCTTCGGACTATGCAACGCGGGCGCAACCTTTCAGCGGTTGATGCACATCGCCTTAGGGTGGCATCTCAGGAGAAACACGGAGGCCTACGTCGACGACATTGTGGTGAAGTCTCGGGAGGCAAGAACCTTGATCCAAGATCTGGAGGAGACCTTCGCGAGCCTGCGCCAGGTGAACTTGCGACTTAACCCAGAGAAGTGCGTGTTCGGTGTCCCTTCCGACAAGCTGCTGGGATTCCTCGTGTCCCATAGAGGGATCAAGGCAAACCCGGAAAAGATCAAGGCCATTGAAGACATGAGCCCACCGCAGACCCTCAAGGAAATGCAGAAACTAGCCGGTCAGGTAACTGCATTGGGACGCTTCATCTCCAAGCTGGGAGAGCATGCCCTACCCTTCTTCAAGCTGATGAAGAAGAAGGGCCCATTTGAGTGGACCCCGGAGGCCAACCGAGCTTTTCAAGACCTCAAGAGATACCTGACTAGCCCTCCGGTGATGGTGGCGCCATGACCTCTCGAGCCTCTAGTACTCTATCTTGTCGCCACCCCGTACTCCGCCAGCGCAGCGCTGGTGGCGGTTCGGGAAGAGCACCAAGCCAAGGGCGCGTCGCGCCAAGCTACGCCGCCAGCCGGGATGACGCAATATCAGGAAGGCGCAGCAAGAGCCGTAGCGGCATCAGCAGAGGACCAAGCTCGGCAGGGTGACGTCGCCGAGATTCCCGCAAGCGATCAGGCGTCGGGAGTTCCACTACCTCAGGAGATGCCCCAACTTCAACAAGACACAAGCCTCACCAACGCGCCAGCCCTCGTCGAGCACCCGGTGTATTTCGTCAGCACGGTGTTGCGGGACGCGAGAGCACGATATCCCATGCCTCAGAAGCTCCTGCTCGCACTCTTGGTGGCCTCGCGCAAGTTGCGGCACTACTTCCAGGGCCACCCCATCAAGGTTATCTCAGCCTACCCATTGGAGAGAGTGCTCAGGAGGCCCAACTCTGCTGGAAGGGTTGCTGAGTGGAATATCGAGTTGCAGGCATTCCAGTTGGAGTTCAGCACTACCAGGGTCATCAAGGGAGCCGCGCTCGCTGATTTTGTGGCGGAATGGACGGATGCCCCGACGCTTGAAGTAAGCGAGGACCGGTCCACCTCACCGGGAAGTGAGCCGCCAGACGGCTGGGTCATGTATTTCGATGGCGCCTTGGCGCACCAAGGCGCGGGGGCTGGAGCAGTACTCATCTCCCCCGCTCAAGACAAACTCTACTACACCATGCAGCTCTGCTTTCAGCATGGCAAGAAGGTCTCCAACAACATCATAGAATACGAAGGCCTCATAGCTGGCCTAAAGGCCTCGACAGCTCTGGGGGTGAAACGCCTCACCGTTAGGGGCGACTCGCAGCTCCTCGTCAACTTCTCCAACAAGGTATACGAGCCGAAGGACGAGCACATGGAGGCATACCTCGCGGAGGTGCGCAAGATGGAGAAGCAGTTCCTGGGCCTGGAGTTGCAGCACGTGCCCCGGGGCACCAACAAGGAAGCTGACGACGTCGCCAAAAGGGCATCCAAGCGGCAGCCCCAAGAGCCCGCCGTCTTTGAAGAACGGCTCTTCAAGCCATCAGCGACACCACCACTTTCAAGAACAGCTCAGCCTCGGGAGGAGCTCCTGTAGCCGCCTGCCACAGGAGCCCCAGCTTGTGGCCCGACCTTAGGAGCACGCCTACTCTTGGCGCTCGAGCCCCAAGAGGGATGCTGGACCAAGGAATTCAAGGAATACCTGATGCAAGGGGCGCTACCGGAGAAGGAAGAGGACGCAGAGCGCGTGGCCCGGCAAGCCACGACATACTGCATTCGGGATGGTGAGTTGTACAGGAAGCGACCAAATGATGTTTCACTGCATTGCATTTCCAGAGACCAGGGGAAGGAGTTGCTATCTGACATACACGGTGGGGACTGCGGGCACCACTCGTCATCGCAGACCCTCGTCGGCAACGCATTCCGCAGCGGATTCTACTGGCCCACAGCGCTCAACGACGCGGCCGAGCTGGTGAAGTCCTGTGAAGCCTGCCAGTTCCACGCCAAGCAGATCCATCAGCCGGCTCAGGGCCTCCAGACCATCCCGCTCACATGGCCGTTCGCGGTCTGGGGGCTGGATATCCTGGGCCCATTCCCCCGAGTGCACGGGGGCTACCGCTACCTCTACGTCGCCATCGACAAGTTCACCAAGTGGGCGGAGGTGGAAGCCGTTTGCACTATCCCAGCTGGCTCCGCAGTCAAATTCATCAAGGGCCTCGTGAGCCGCTTCGGGGTCCCCAACCGCATCATCACTGATAACGGCTCACAGTTCACCAGTAATCTCTTCAAAACATACTGTGCTAACCTTGGAACGCAGATCTGCTACGCTTCGGTGGCGCACCCCAGGAGCAATGGTCAGGCCGAATGCGCCAACGCGGAGGTCCTGAGGGGCCTCAAGCCCAGGACTTTCAAGAAGAAGCTGGAGGCCTGCGGCAGGGGCTGGTACGACGAGCTCCAGTCCGTGCTTTGGTCCGTCCGCACCACCGCTACCAAGCCGACGGGCGAGACCCCGTTCTTCCTCATCTACGGAGCAGAAGCGGTCCTCCCTCACGAGGTCAAGCATCGCTCCGCACGGGTCCTGGTGTTTGATGAAATGCAACATGACACCGCACGGGGGATGGACCTCGTGCTGGGGGAGGAACACCGCCGTGAAGCCGCACTACGGGCGGCAAGGTATCAGCAGGCGCTGCGGCGATACCACTGCCGCAACATCCGCTCCAGGACGCTCGAGGCGGGCGACCTCGTCCTGAGGCGGGTCCTCTCCAGGGAAGGGATGCACAAGCTCTCACCCATGTGGGAGGGCCCGTTCAAGGTCATCCATGTCTCCAGGCCTGGCGCCTCGTGCCTGGAGACGCAGGACGGGGTGCCCATCCAGAATGCCTGGAACATCCAGCACCTCCGGAAGTTCTACCCATGAAGCAAGGCCCAGCGCCTGTGAAGAAAGGCCCAGTGCCTGTGAAGAAGGCCCAGTGCCTGTGAAGATCGCCGCCCGTGACACTCTCACGTCATAATGAGTGGGGCTGTACATGCCCCGGAGTCTCAGGAGTGCCGCCCTCGGGCCTCGGGGGCTCCCTCCCATGTCTTAGTGGTAGCACTTAGCTCCGCGCTGGTGAGAAGACTTGAAGACTAGACTAGGTGCCGGACGCGGCTTTTCATTTGCTTTCCGTAGTTGGCTCACCTTCTTTTAATTGAAGTTTGCTTCTGGCGTTCCTTGCTAATTTGGTTCCGTCGCCTTTCGCCGCTATTTCTGACTCTAGTTAACTTGTTTTCTCTCTCTTGCTTACCTCGCGAGGGGGCTAGGCAGGTGCCCTCGCGAGCGTTTGTCCTTCTCTCTGCCTTCCGTCTGCTTTTTCATGAGGCACCCTCGTTTGAGCCCACAAGCTGGTGCATCTTTCCTAATCCGTGCCCCTCGGGTACCACGATATGAAGCGCTGGGTCAAGGCTTGGGTGAATGATAAGTCTCCTAACGAGCTTCCTAACAATTTTTTTGCAGTTCTTGAGCGACCACTGAGTCAAGACGGGCACCAGGAAACAAGTGCCTCGTGAAGAGGAGGCTACCCTGAACGCGCAAAGCTAAGTTATTTCCACACAAAACAACGGCACAGCACAGCATAATATAGTGATTGAGGAATCACGGTTCGATACACGCCCCTCCGGGGCCCATACTGGTTCCTCTTTGATACAGGAAGGAAAGGAAGAACAAAATAAAAGCGGCGCTCGCCCCCACAGTGGTTCAAGGGGGCGGGCTCTTGGCGATGTTCCGAGCTCAGCCGGACCCCTCCTTGCGCTTCACGGAGGCGCGGCGACGAGACGACCCGCCACCACTTTCTAAGCGGGCACGGCGGCATGGCGGCTGGTCATAGCCACCACTGCTGGAGCTGTCGGTAGAGGAAGAGCCACCGTAGCTGGACGAGATGCGGTTGGTACCAAGGGCCGGTTCGCCCCCCTCCTCGTCCCGACCATCGCCAAGGCCGAGCACCTCCTTGCCGTCGTTCACCTCAGGGCAGCACCCGACGCGGCGACCATCTTCCCCAAACACCCTCACGTAGAGGGTCGCATCACCGTCGTACTTGAAATGGAGGGTGCACCGCCTGCCCAGGCCGCACGCGCGAGCGAACGCCTGCCAACCGCAGGCCAGAGCTATGTTGCCCGCGAAGGAGACCTCAACCACAACCCAAGAAGCCCTACTGCAGCAACCGTCCGCCTACAGCCAGAGCCCACCTGGACCTGAAGCTGGCAGCTCATCGGCAAAGAAGCGCGGAAGCTGAAGCCGGTTGCCGGCCGGATCCTCCGACCAGACGACGAACTCCGGCAGCACCTCCGCCGAGTGGAAGCGCGGCCGGGGAGGCCGTGCAACCATGGCACGTCTCCTCTCATCAGCAGGGCTGCCACGACCAGAACGACCCCTACCACGCGCAGCGGCGCCACCGCGGGAGCAAGGGGCCGCGGCGGGGGGCGCGGTGTGCTTGCGGGGACGGCCGCGTCCACGCTTGGGCGCCGGAGAGTCGGGCCCCTCACGAGGGGCCTTACCCTTCTCCGCGGTAGAGAACCTCTTCGACGGCGCCATTGCTACTAGCAGAGGAGCAAGGAGGAAGAAGCAAGCGGACTGGGAAGAGATGGGCGACGGGGGCTCTGCCCCCCTCCCCATTTATAGTGGGAGAAGGCCAACCGGCGCCTCCCACGATCACAAGTAATGATTGTTTTCCCTTGCATGTCGCAGGGACTTGTCAAGTCAGGCAGTTGCCGAGGCAGCGTGGGGGAGCGGAGATTCCCACGTCCAATCAACCGCCATGCGTCGACCAAGGCCGTAGGCCTTTGGGGCCCGCGGCGCTTCGCGCTTGACCTTTGGCTTCGCCTTAAAGCCAAGCCCGAGCACGCCTTGGGCCCGGGGGCTACTGTCGGCGTTCTGGGAACAGGGGTCCCCAGACTTGCCTGCCTGTGGTGCACGGCGTGGCTCTGTGCGTGGGCCTGTACAACCCATCTTCATCAACAAGGCGTTCAAGACCCTCGCGAGGGGCCAAGCCTCGCGAGGCGGACGACACAAGACCTCCTCAGGAGCGGCCTCACCAGGTTGGCTCGCGAGGAGCGGAGAGATCAAGGCAGGGCAAACCTCGCGAGCACTACAAAAAAAAGACACTTCCGTGATGATACATGTTTGTCATAGTAGGTCATGTTTTCTGTCATGCATGTACATCCATGAGAAATTTATGACAGAATCAAGATAGTCAAACCTGTGCTGTCGTAGAAGTGTTCCATGACATTACAAAAATTATCATCACGGAAGTGTCCACTTCCATGACGATAAATCGCGCATCATAGAAGTGCTTTCGTCAAGGGTGACTGACATGGCATCCACCGTAACGGAACGCCGTTAAGCTATCGGGTCCGGTATTGGATCCGATAACCCGTTAACAGCCCGGACCAATGGGGATTTTCCATGTGTAAAATCATCATTGGCCGGAGGAAACACGTGTTGCCTCACCGTTGGGACAGATGTCATCCACTCATTGGATAGGAGGTGCCTATGATAGGTTGACACGTGGCACGGCCCAACAGTGGCCCATTCCGGTGAAAAAGGTCAGCCCAGTAAAAAATAGCAGGCCGGCCCATATAAGGCCTACTTGTGTCAGGTCCATTTAAGCCCACGGCCCATACGAGATGTGCCAATTCGGCCCGTCAACGGCCTGTTAAAGATTTGACACCATTGCAGCCCATCGTCAGTTCGAGCCCGTTAACAGCCCGCTATATATTTGGGCTCAATATCGGCCCGACGAGATTTCGGCCTGTTAACGGCCCATTCAGTGGATGGGCCAATTTTCATGATGTACATCTTTCGGCCTTTTAGCGACCCATTTAAATATCGGGCTAATTTCCGGTTCGGTGTGTCTTTCAGCCTGTTGACGGCCCATAAAGCAGTTGGGCCATTTGTAGCCGGACCTGAGTTTCAGCCTTTTAGTGACCCATTTAAGTGTTGGGCCAATTTCCGGCCCTGTGTGTCTTTCAGCCTGGTGACGACCCATATATCTGTTGGGCCATTTGTAGTCGGACCTGAGTTTTGGCCTTTTAGCGACCCATTTAAGTGTTGGGCCAATTCTTGGCCATGTGTGCCTTTCAGCCTGTTAACGGACCATAAATGAGTTGGGCCATTTGTAGTCGGACCTGAGTTTTGGCCTTTTAACGGCCCATGCCCTTCATGGTCCAATACCAGCCCGGTTTCTCTTTCGGCCTGCTAAAGGCCCACAACACAGTTGGGCCATTTACAATACGACCTGACTTTCGGCCTCTTAGTGGCCCATGCTCTACATGGTCCCGTACAAGCCCGCTGTCTCTTTCGGCCTGCTAAAGGCCCACAGTATAGTTGGGCCATATGTAGCCCGAACTTAGTAACAGCCTGTTAACGGCCCGTGAAATCAATTGGGCCCACCTGTTGCCCGCTTCGATATCAGCCTGTTAACGACCCGGGAGTTAAGAGGGCCAACCAATAACTTTCGGCCTGGTAACGACCCATTAACTTAATGGGCCCACTAAATTTCGTACATGTCTTTAGGCCAAATTAGATAATTTGAGCCCATTACGACGAGCAATTATGCACAGGACCAAAACCAATCAAGCAAAGGTACGACATACAGGGAAAAACATTGCACATCCAGCATATATTACAGGAAATTACATCCACTGGGCAATCAAAGATTGATGCCGGTGCAAATAAATGAACAGAACCTAACGATCTACAACGTCACAATCTGCAACCTCAGCACGGATGACATTGATCAGTTGTTCTTGCTGCTTTGCTACACTCTCTCTGAAAACATTGATCAGTTGTTGTGTCACATGACTCTGCACCTCTGATTCCTCCACCATTTCCATCATTCCTTCAGCCATTAATTGGTTCACAAACATACATTTTTTCCGTTGCATTCGAGACAGAGGATATTGAACAGATTCAGATGGCGATTTTGGCAGGCTTGTATTATTGATAGTGGAGAGTGTCTCGACCACTGCATCATAACATAAATTAGGAGGGGAACCAAACAGATTAATCATGAGTTATTGGAATATTACCTGGCCTAGATTTATTGGAAAGAAACAATGGGGTTGCCTTGTTGTTTTCAGAGTTTGTCTTCTTATCTTCAGCAGCCTGCACCAAATTAAGACACTAGCATTGCTATCATTGGCCAAGTTAGATAATAGGAAAGCAACATTGGCACAATGAACGTTTGGGCAACTAGCCAACACCAAATTAACACAATATGGCACAGCTATCATTGACACAATGAATGAATGGGTAACCAGAGCAGCACTACAATTCACTAATGTGCATGATATGAGATAGTACACTCATGCAGCTCAGTATGCAAAACTACCAGGCAGTTTTCCTTACAAAAATCAACATTGGCACCTTTAAAATTTTGCTACAACTAATTTTAGATCAGACAAAGGTTGGATTCACGCCGATTAACAAAATACATGCTGATGTAAAAATATAGTGATATACAACAGGTACTTACATCAGCATTGGAGCACAGAGAATTCCCGCAAGATATTTTCCTCAAATACAATGCCAATGAAGTAAATCTTCTATCATTTAACCTTATTTTCTAAAAGAGAGATGGGTAAGAAACATGTAGAAAATATGATCAGAATGCTATAAAATTTCATGATGCGAGGATAAGCACACGCTTCTTAGAATGGAGTTGACATTCTTTTGCTGGACTGGAGCAGACTAGTTCTTTGGCCACTGGAATCTGCTTATTATCAGTGGGAGTTGGGTTTCTCTGTGCTGGAGCAGTATCTATGAAAAATGGAGTTGGTTTATTATTTCCTGGCATTTGGATATTTTGCAAAGACCTGGTTTGTAACCCTTCAGATTCTAACATAGCCATCTTCCCCTTGCATGCCTTGTATAGAAGAATGGTGCTTCAGTTATAAAACATGCTACAGCAGAGAGATGGAATAGGTTCCGAAGAATAGAAAGGCATGACATATTGACATGTGTTCCCTCCATCCAGAAAAAAATGGATGGGTCTAGGCGTATTTCAGTTCTAGATACATCGTTTTTTATCCATTTCGGCAACATGTAATCCAGACGGAGGGAGTATGGTGTAAGAGCTAGGGATATGAGAGGACAACACAGTAAAAAAACACTAGTTGAATGTAAAACTGTATGCTAGCGGAATACGTATAGAAAAACTAAGGCGGCATACACGTGTATGATTGGGAAACTAAGATGGCATTGCAACAGAGCACTAGAACAACACTTCAATGTAAGAAAACATGGTATGGTAGACAGATGAAGTACGTACTGATGAATAACAATGCATAAGATATTCAGAAGCATGATGTCCAAATTAAGCAGATGGCATTGCGATAGAGTGGAATGACAGTACTTGAATTTGAAAACATGTTATCATGAATGGAATAGGTATTGAAAAACAGGAAGGCATGACATATTTACATGCATGATTAGCATGCTAAGCACATGGCATTGCAACAGAGTAGATACACTCCAGGACATTATATGCATGTTGTACCCATATCACGGGCCAAGTTAGAGCAAGGACCTTGTGGAGTGAAGAGGATTCAACATCTTTCTGCAAGTCTTCTGATGAATTGCCTTTACATGTTCCATCATATTGGGTATCATAGACATCAAGTTTATTGGCCTTTACATTGCTCCGTGAGGTTCTTGTGGATATATCAGTGTGTGCAATTATATCTGATATGCATGGAAGACAACTAGTAGTTAGATTTATGTAATGAGTGCCTGTAGGAGACGACATAAATAGTAGGACTGGGGTTAACTAGCAGCAACAGGTCTCAAAATCTAAAGGGAGAACAGAGATGAAAGCTACAGAATATGTATCGTTTGTACTCGAGATTAACTAGATGGCACACAAAAGTATTAAAGAACAACATAGGTAATACTAGAAGTGGTATAATACTATAATCACCAGCCTGTGGGATAGCATTGGCTGATGCATGATAACTATGGAACAACGTTACCTAAAGAACAAGTATCTTAGCTGAACTATGGAACAGCGTTAACTCATGAACAAGACCCGTAAGAGATCAGCATGAATATACGGTGAAATGTGATAATCTATTTTCCATGCTCAGATGAATAACAAAGCCATAAATGTTGCACATAAGTAAGATGAGGGTACAACCTATCTGGCCGCCATCCATAGGAGGGAGCATCATGTGCTGACTTGTCGATGGCCCTGCAGTTGTTGTGGCTGTCCATGTCGGGCACGCGCATTTGATGCAGGGAACTGTTGAGTGGGGACTATAGCTCCCTTCTGGTGTATGCTTCCCTTGTTGGAGCAACTGCAGTGAGTCGGAAGACGGTGTGGCTGAAGATGCAGATAATGCACAATGTTAAGAACGACACATCTCTTTGATCTGAAGAAATACACTAAGAGATCAACAACAAGGCACGAGAGTGGTCACACATCTGTTGACTGAGACTAAATTGGGGTCACATGATTTTATTTTATTTTGGTACTGTCCGATCTACGCCGGATGGCTTGATGGCCGTCTTGTGCCTCCCGGCTGACACTGTTAGGAATCTTCCCCGAAGAGCCAGCGACCAACGGCAGAGTAGCTTGCCTCCGCTGTCTGTGGCCCCGGCCAAAACCCCGCTCCCCGCCCCACCGCACTGCCGTGGTTGCGCCGCCCCCGGGCCAATGCACAAAGACTCCCCGTCATCCAGATCCGGCGGCAGCAGTACCTTGAACCCACGCAACTCTAAGATAGCCATCTAAGCGCTGCTACCGTGGCGAACTTGCGGCCCCGCACCCTTACGTTAGACACCGGCCAAACGGCAGCCTAGGAGCTCCGCCGCCTCGAGGGGTGCTGCTTCCCATTGGGAATCGATTGGCCCAGAATAAAAATTCAGACAACTGACGCCTAAATAAAGTGATTTGAGATGAGGGTGCGACCTATCTGGTGGCATGGTGAAGTAGGCAGGTCCAGCTGCCGAGTCGGTGAGGCCGGCGCGGTTGCAGTGGTCACCGGTGGTAGGGAAACAGCGATGTCGCAACGGTCGACGGCTACGGGGAAGCAGCGCCGGGACTCTGGACGGATCCGAAGTTGGAGCCGCTCCGGCGCCGTGAACAATGGCGGGGGTGAATCGGCTCCGGTACGGTTCACGCGGCCGTCGTCGAGGCAGCTCCAGCAGCACGGAGTAAGAGGCACACGGCCCAGTGCACGACGGCAAATGGACAACGTCTCCGGCATTAGGGAGGAGGGCGGCTGTGAAATTGGTGTGGTGGGGGGTGCCATGGAGGAGAGGCTGAGGTTTCGCGGCTCGGGAGAAGGGAGCTTCCGGAGAGAAGGTGATTTGGCGCCCACGAGGTATGAATGGGGGGGAATTGGGATATGGACGCATTTGTCTGAAATGTGAGGGGAGTTACAGTTCTACCCCTGCATTTAGGCTTCTCGGCTTGGGTCTGTGTACTGAGGGTTGGGGATAGTAGAGTAACTTTGCTTCTCCCCAAATAGTAGGCGGGAGCGATTTTGGGCGAGGAGGGCGTGTTTTGAAATATAGTGGGCGCGAGCGATTTCGGGCAAGGAGAGCGTGTTTTGAAAAAGTGGGCGCGAGCTATTTCGGGCGAGGAGAGCGTGTTTTGCCGACCATGGTTTATGAATTATTCGGCACATGTCATTTCGGCCAAGGAGAAGGCGCGCTTGGATGAAGTTACGAACCTACCCTCGATACACAATGGGCCAATTAATGCGTCTCCCACATAGGACGGTAATTTCGCGTCTCCCATTTATTTGCTCGGGCGAATTCCATCGAGTAGAGGATGTTTAACGGTTCGTTCAAAATTTGGGAGAACGAGCATCCACGTCTACCTTACCAAGTCGATTCGAATCAAATTTAGAAATATTAGCTTGCCACTTCTTTTTTAGATGGAGAGATGATGCTCGGGAGTAATGTGTTTTTACATGCTCGTTGCTAGCGATTTACTATATGACAAATAGTTGACCCACTCAAAAACAAGAATCAAACCCAAAATTAAATATCTCGATTCAATGAAATAGCTCGTTAACCAGGTCAAAATAGTGAACTAAACCCAAAATTGAACACCTCAATCGAATAGCATGTTGTACAGTATTATAGTACTCCATGAACATGTTGAAAGTCAAATTAATGAACTTGTTTGATATAAGCATATATCCGTTCATGTGTGGATTGCAGACAACATGTTCTCCAATTTAAATATTTGAATGCAAGTTTATATCGAAACATGGTTTATATCAGTCTTTGATGCATAAAGCGCGACCTCCCCCTCTCCCGGACTCCTGCTCTCTCTCTCTCTCTCTCCGACAATCTTCAATTCTGTCGCACGCATCCAACACACAAACCTTGTTGGTCCTCTCTCTTTCTCTCCATCTCTCTCTCTCTCTTTGTGTGTGTGCGTGGGGGGGGGGGTCTTTCTAGTTCGCGTGCATATATACTCCATCTATAGGTCTCTCTCGCACACTATGTATGATTCTCTAGTCCAAGCTAGATATCTTGGGTGCACTCATCGTACGCACACAAATTCCTTGGCTCGTTGCCCGTAACTCTCTCACGCACACTCTGTCGTCTCAGAGCTCTTCCCCCCCCTCTCTCTCAAACTCTCCATCTACCTGGGTCACACATACACATGCATATCTCACTCGCACTCGATAGGCCCATCTAAAACTCTATCTCTCTCCCTCGTTATCTCTCCATCTCACACGCACACACACACAATCTCATGCCTAGCTAGCCAAGTATGATGGTATTTCACTCAATTATAGGCACAAGCAGTCCCCCCTTGTAGCGACCCGACCCGAATGGATCAAGTCTCTGTGCTTAAGTGTCATCCCTGGATCGGTATGCTGACACACACAGTACTCGAGGATTTATAACAGAGGTAAATCACATGTATAAAGTAACGTAAATACTATTACCTCAATCCAAATAGCGGAAGTAACAAGGTTATGGATTCCCATCAACACCAACGGCAAAGTTGAGTGTAGAAATCATAACCCTAACGTATCACTTACTCGTCGTAAGATATCCTGCAACATGAAACGTTGCAGCCCGAAAACGGGTCAGCACATGGAATATGCTGGCAAATTCACACCATAGAGAAATGATGAACAAAGGCTATCACTACATGCATATATGGCTGGTGGAAAAGCTCTATGGTTATAATATTTTTGCGAAAAGCCAATTTTTCCCTACTGCAAAGGAATAAATTTTATTTAACTATCATGGTGGTTGTGAAACATTGAGATGGTTGACAGCATCTCAATCCCAATTAAGTATCATCATTAACCCAACAAAATTAATTAAAGTAACATGATGATGAGATTCACATGATAATCCAAGTACTAGATACTCAAGATGTCCATAACCGGGGACACGGCTAATCATGATTAGTTTGTACACTCTGCAGAGGTTTGTGCACGTTTCCCCACAAGACTCGATCGCCTCTGCTTTATTCTCGCACTACGGGATGTTTGAGAAACGGATGACCGAGACACAGTCTTTCAGAAGTGTTTGCACCTTACGAATGGGTAGACAGTTACACCTACTTTCCCCTACATCTGCTAGTCTACCACTGTAAGAGTTCACACAACTTAGTCAACTATGCTAGAGCCCATAATAGCTTGTGGCTGCACACGGAAGTTTCTAGCATGAATAATCTCATGATCCCTTTGAGCCTGGGTGGTGGTCCAAAAAGAAAAACAGGCAATCCTGGAATACCCAGGTACCTCAATCCACCCAGATGTGAGTTTTAGTTGCCACCTTAAGTAAACCATTAATTATCAATCTCACATCTGTCATGAATATCTCTCAAACCCAATCCACGTCTACAAGCATAGCATGGCAATATAATAGCAACGTAGAAGTAACTCCCAAAGGTTTGATAATAAACAGGGCAATAGGTACTACCTCATCTACTTCCCAATACCCACAATTTAATTAGATCCTAATCATGCAATGTTTGAGGGTTGAATCTAATGCATAAAAACTGGGTATGAAAGGGATATGATCAAAGTGTGAACTTGCCTGCAATGTTGATGAAGATGATTCGCACTCAAAACTCTTGATAGATCTACTCGTCACACTCCGTCAATCTATCGTAAGCAAGCAATAGTAACCACTCATAAGCAATCACTCAAAAGATCAGAAAGAACGAGGAAAACAATTCGGAAAACTTCAAAACCAAGCAATTAACTCTTGCAACATAAAACAATTTCTAACAGTACCAAAATTATGTGAATTTGGCCTAATCAGAAAGTTTTAGGTCAAGAGCTTCGGTTTGCAAAAAGAATCAACTCAAACGGAGTTACAAAACTTAAGTTATGAACAAAAGAAGTTTGAATACAAATCTGTTTGAATTAAAATTTTAAAACTTTCAAAAACATGTTTAAGTTGTTTTCCTGGATAGAGGGGATCAAAACGAAGACGTGGGCGTTGGTTTCGTTGGATTTGGACAAACGAGTAAAAAGTAGTGATCGTTTGAAAAATAGGGACTAAACTGTAAATAAAATCATCACAGATAGGTCCCTGGCGCAAAATAAACAGAAAAGGAAAAGCTAAATAATGAACGTTCGTTTATAGGATCTAAACAGTGGACGTTCGCTGTTTAGTAAAACCTAAAAAAACAGATCTAGTCTAGGGGTTTTAAAAAAACGAACTTGAAAAAAAAACCGGATTGGACCGGCGGGTTATACCGGTTCAGCAGCGGTCCGGCGCCGGCGGGGAAACTCCGGCGAGGCGGGGCAGTGGCGACGGCGAGCTCCGGCGCGGCGGCTCGGCTTCGCGACGAGGGGCGAGGGCGGCGAGGTGGCTCCGGCGTGGCGGCTCGGGCGCGGGCGGCGGCCTAGGCGAGCGGTGGTGGTGCAGCGGCGAGGCGGCGGCGCAGCTCCGGCGAGATGCAAAGTGCGGCGGCGGCGACGAGATGCGGGAGAGGCGGCGGCGGGAGCAGAGAGAGAGGCGGGGCCCGGGCGGCGCTATTTATAGGCGCGGGAGGCGAGGCCTGCCGTGGGCGAGGGGCAGCGACGGCGTGGCGGCTGTGACACCCAAGTTTTTATTTGGATTTTTCAAAAAAAAAAGATTTCTATTTTGACTACTTGAGGGGAGCAATTTAAACTTTTCTTTAAGAAAACTCTCCCTCTCATATATTTTTCCTTATGGCAAGAGTTTTGTTTGGATTCACCCAAGATCTGCCTTTGGTCTTGGAAGTTCTTACTTTTCATTTGGACTCAAAACAAAATGTTTTTCATTTGGGAAAATAACTTCTGAAAATCTTTTAGAATTTGCACTATGGCTTTTGGAAAGTCCTTTACCACTTTCAACTTTCCCTTCTTACCATGACATTTGTGCAAATCCTCTCCCCAAATCCTCCCCTCACCCTTGGATCATGTTTTACACCTAATCCAGCAAGTTGAACCTCCCCATGTGATTATTCCCATTCAAATTTCATTCAAACAAATTTCTGCCTTCTATTCTACCACTTGGAGATTTACAAAGGAACTCCATTTTTTGTTTGGACTTTTACCTCCAAACTTCTTTCCCCTCCTAGTCCTTTGAACCCTCAACCTGGAACCATGAAGATCCACTAGTCTTCAGTTCAAAAATTTCAAACTACACCTGCTGCAAGTTTGGACCAGATTTGGCAAATTTGGTGAAATTCATTCAAAGCCTTCTCCAAAAATTCCAAGTAAATTCAGGCAGCCCCTGTGTGCTTTGAGTGGTCATCTCACCAAGTTACAGCTCCAGAAAAATTTATCTCATAGCCAAAACCCTCTGTCGAACACCTGCAGTGCACTGTCTGTGTCAATGTTCAGAAAGTTCAGAGATTCAGTTCAGTGCTCACTGTCGTTTTCTTCAGAGATGGACATCGATCTCGCCAGTGCCACCGCGTCGCCTTGCTCCTCGTCCTCGCCCCCTTGTTCCTACACCGCACGAGTGCCTGGCACCTTGCGGGCGTCGGCGACGGGCAGCAGAAGGTGCGCCACCCCGTGACCAACGCCGGCGGCGGCTTTGCGGGCGCCAGCGGGAGACACGGCGCCGACGACGCCACCCAGCGCCGCCCAAACCACCGGAGCTCGCCGCGTGGCCTTCCACTCCCCCGAACGCGCTGCCGCTCTCGTCGTGAACCGCAGGGCGCGGAGCGCGCTCTCTGCCGCCGTTGAGGCCGTGCGGTCACCTCACCGTGGACCGACGCCATTACGCCAAGACCGACCCCGTTTAGCTGCAAATCGAGTCCAGTAACATCCGCTGATGCTACCCGACCGCTCAAACCCCCTGCCAACCCACTGCTCCGCCGTAATCGCTCGCCGGAGATTCACCGTTCACGGCCATCCCGTCGATCTGCCTATAAGTAGGGGCCCCGAGCTTCAACTCGAGCATCCACCAGCCCTGCACTCCCCCTAGAGCACGCCTAGCCACTGGAAGAGCCCCGAGGAGGTCTCCTTCCTCGACTCCGGCCGCCGCGACCCGCCACGGGATCCAGCCCGATTCGCCCCCGTGTGTGCTCCTCCGCCTCCATTCTCTTGCCAGTAGCTTCACCATGCATCCCTCTTCCTGACCCGCACTTCAATTTGAAGCTTGCAGCCCTCCACCGGAGTTCCCCATCCTCACCCGAGCCGCTGTCCGCCGGAGAAAGTGTCGCCGTCGACATAGTGCTCCCCGTTGGACGAGTCCACCAGCCACCGACGCGGAAGAGGACGCTGAAGCTCTTGGTACCCTCCGTTTCTCCTAACTCGCCGTGGTTCGACGCCGGCGTCCACCGCAGTCTTCGGCCGCCGGCGAGCTTTTCAAACCTGACATGTGGACCCCGCATGTCAGCCTCTGTTCTTTTTTTCGCGAACCGTTTTCTGTTGACGCCTTCGGGCAGAATACGTTTTCCTCCTTTGCGCTTGCGCATTCCCAGCCGAAGCGTTTTCTGTTTTCTCAGTTAAAACCCTGGAACTTTTCTGTTTCATTACAGATAAGTCCCTGGACAGAAACCTTTATAACTTTTTAATAAAAAGGTATTTTTGAGTGATTCTTTTTCTGACAATCTTAAAATTTTGTCTAGTTTTTTATGGGATTTATTTGAAAAATAATTGGAAAAGTTTCTGTGTATGTGTTGGTTTTCACGTTAGTGCCCATTTCGTGATTTGCCGTAGGTTCCGGGAGGGGTGACGGAGCCGCGAACTTCGCCGAGCTAGACTCCGACTTCTCCGAACCAGGCAAGCATGTTTGAACATTTGATATGGCAGATGTTTTACATGTTCATGTGAAAGTTTGTGTGTGGCATATGAGTGTCGGTAAGAACCTCGTTGCTTGCACGGCAACGACCCGGTTGTCCCAAAGTTGCGATGACCTCTGTTGAGAGGTGGCCTAATCATGTGGTGACATGAAGGGCAGCAAGGTGGTACTGTTGTAGCATGCCCGCCTTGCGTCATCCGACTCTCTGCGACGTTAACGTGGTTGGAGCTACGTTGTCGTTCTTTTCCCGCATGTTCCGAAGTTGCGATGATCTCTGATGAGAGATGGCCTAATCATGTGGTGACATGAAGGGCAGCAGGGTGGTACTGTTGTAGCATGCCAGCCTTGTGTCATCAGACTTGTCCGACGTTAACATGGTTGGAGCCGTGTTACTGTCTTTTCCCCTTTTCCGTGCTACCACATGTCTCATTGCCAGGATGCGGTTTAGTAAGTTGGTAACCTCTTTCCGTGTACACACCAAACAGAGAGGCCGGGATGATGGTACCTTGGCCCAGGATTAAAGCCAGTCATTCGGTCAGGGGGCATGGGTGTTTCCGGTTGGGACCGAGAGGGGGGGCACCCCCTTAGAGCGTGCGTATATAAATTTGATCCCATGCTACGCGAGGTTGTAGCCTCCCCGTCTCAAGGTTTTTCTTGAACATCGCCGAGGGTGATCCCTGGCTTCGGATGGTTGAATTGGGTGTGTACTGGTTAGACGTGTTTGCTCCAAAACACCGCAGACGGAACTAGTCCCCGTGACTACTGAAATCCGTTGGCTGTGGTTAAGTACAAACTCTGCAGAGTCAATTCTTTCCAAATCATCGTATCCATGATCAGTAGGATAAACCTTACATCCATATCTATCCGTGTGAAAAACTTGTCCCCGGTGAACAAGCTCAAGTGGAAAAATTTCAGATTTTTTTTGTTATTCCAGTGGATGGACTCACCTTATTCTGTGTCTCATGCTTGTGGTAATTTATGTCTCCAAACTGTTGTAATAATGAGATGTGATATAAGCCCTTTAGGTGACGTCGCGCAGACGTCCGACTGTGGCGCGTACTCATTTCTCACTTTCGATATAAGCCCTTTATGTGATGTCGCTCAGACATCCGACTGCGGCATGCACTGTCTTTACTTTCTGTTATAAGCCCTTTATGTGGTGTCGCCCCGACGCCCGACTGTGGCATTATTATTCTGCATTTACCTCTCGAGGAGTCTTTGAGACACTTGTTTGGCACCCGCATTATTATTCCGCATTTTCCGCTCGAGGAGTCTTTCAGACACTCGTTTGGCACCAGTATTACCATTCTGCAGTTTCCGCTCGAGGCGTCATTCAGACCCTCGCTTGGTACCCAGTATTTATTTATGTCTTATCGCACTGGTTAACTTATTCATGTGCTTCATGTTTACATTTGTTATACCTTATGTCCGAACTGTCTTGCGAGTACTTTCATAGTACTCACCTGGCTTGTTGTTTTGGCCAGATGTTGACGAAGGTGATCTCTTGGATGAAGAGTTTGATAGCGCGTCCGATGCCTAGAGGAGTCCCAGTCAGTCCTGCGCGATCCCGGATATTGGTCACTTACGTTGTTTATGCTTCCGCCACCCGCAATAAGTCTCCTCAAGCCTCACCCCGACGCTCGATGAGTTGTAGTCTTCTGGAACCATATCACTCGCTTCGCGATGATATTTCCACCACCGTTATTATCGTGAGTTAGAAGTTTGCCACCCTATCCGCCGTATTGTTTTATCGGCGTGCCTGTAATAAATTATTGGGCAGTCTCTGCTCAACCTTGTGTTATATTTAGTACTCCTGGTATTTTTCTTCTGTGACCAAGATTATTGTCTACCAGTGAGAAGGAATTCTTCTTCGCTGGTCCGTAAAAGGGATTGGTCTCTCAATAATTATTTTATTGAAAAACCGGTTGTGACAGCGGCGCCGGACTCCGGGAGGAGTCCCGGTCGGGGACGACGGGCGAGGCGGCACGGAGCGGGGCCTTGGCCTGGCTTCGGCTGGGCCGGCCCAGTTCGGGTGGGAAGTTTTTTTATTTAAACAAACAGAGAAACAAATAATAAAACAAAAGAAAATGGAAATATTATATAGGCATATAATATATCAAAATTTTCAGAAAAAGATTTCCTACAGCGTGAACATTTTTGTAAAATCAAATAAAATCCACACAAATTTAAATAAAGCAAAGAGTGATACTGCCTTAATAAAATCCAATAAAAATCATTTTAAAAATACCAAAATGTTTTCAAATTTATTTCTCTCCAATTTTCTGATGTAGGGAATCATGTTACCCTATTTTCTGTATATTTTTATTTTGGAGAGAAATAATTTGAATAAAACTCAAATAAGTCCAATATTGGAAACTAATTTCAATGGGACTTTGAATTAAATCCTTTGAAACTCCCAACTCCTATTTCATATGTTTTGAAGAAGTCATTTTATCTTCTCTCGTGAAAATCATTGAGTTGCATAAAGTTTCAGAATTGGAAAATATTTTCAAATGAAATTCAAATATTTTCAACACCCCTTGTCATTTAAATAAATGGAAGAAGTCATGTCATCTTCTCTCCAGGGTTTTGTGATGAAAAGAATTTGAATTCATGGAGATCATAACAGCCAAAATGAAAGTTTGGGAAAGTCCTTTTATTCCCTCTCATTTAACTTTCAAAAAAGTTCCGAATTTCACTCACTTTCAGTCAATCAATCACACAACAATCCAACAAACAATCAAATCTATCTATTTATTATAACATTCCAAAGTTTAGAATTTTGGGATGTTACAAACCTACCACCCTTAAAATGAATCTCGTCCACGAGATTCGGAGAGGCTAGAAAGAAATAGGTTAGGGTTTGGGGGTCTTCTCAAAATCCATCGATCATCTCAGGGGTCTGGGGTGCTACCACCCTTAGAAGCATGGTTACGGTCGCATCAATACTCATATACTCCATCCTTATCCTTGACAGGGTCGGTCTTCTCAGATCTTTAGTATAATTCCTTCTCTGGACTCTTCAGGTGGTGGCATAACCTTTACCACAATTCTTCTGTCCTGTCATCTTGGTAAGGTTATTCCATTACTGGGTCTTCTTAGCTGATGGGTCAGGCGCCAATACTAAACAACTATCGACATCTCATGGTGGTAAACAATTTACGGTTTCTCCTGCAGGAAATGGGTCTGGTTGATCCTCACCGTATAACCTACGATTGGCATCAACTGCCGTGTACAAGGGAAACATTCTTATACCATTCTAAGGTTCAAACAAGCTTTAATGCCGTCGTCTCTCTACTATAGGTAGGTCACTCAGATTTACCATCCCGTATAGCAAAGCGAACAATAAGAGTAAGTAGGTATGGTGATCAATCCATCCCGCACCCAAATCATTACCTTGTATATGGTTTAGCGAATCTCGCATACTAACACTCGGTCATCCTCGCAAGCATTGCAGAATTTCTCTTGTCGACGAACCAAGTTCGGATAAATCCATGGATTCTGCAAGCCAAACAAACATCTATCGTTCCTTCATAACTCTCAGGTTTTTGCGTTACTCCTATAAAATCGTCTGTCGATAAAATCGTAACTTCTTTCAGGGTCTTCCCTTCAACAAGAGTGTGCTTGCTTCTTGGCAGGTCCTGGGGCCTGTGGGTTATGACCCATCTCATCACTTGTAAACCTTGAACTCATCAACGGGCAACTGATCCTTAATCCAACATCCAACTTCCTAGTATTCTTAAATCCATCCAATTGTACTGTCTTCCTTCCTTCTATTGGCACCAAACTAGGACATGATTACTCAGACTCATCATGGAATTTCCATTGATACATATTTCCAACATCATACCTCCTTTATATCCAATAGTACTTCATCTCTTCATCCTCGGGGGATATCCCACATACCGAGATAAAAAAAACTTATAGTTATGAAGTCCATACTCCACTTCGTGGAACATCATTATCCTTTCCAGGGTCAAGCGTCCTTACAGGGGAATATTGGCCATCTCTGCATGGCACTTCTTCAACTGGGAAACGTGAAACACATCATGAACTCCTGACAGTCCTTCGGGTGACTCCACCTTGTTGGCCACTTCTCCCATACGCTCCAAAACTCGGTATGGTCCTACAAATCTCGGGGCTAACTTTCCCTTAACTCCAAATAGTTTAACTCCTCGCAGAGGGGACACACGAAGACATGCTCTGTCTCCAATTTCATAGACTACCTCCTTGTGTTTTTAAGTCTGCATAACTCTTCTGCCAGGACTGAGCTACCTTCAGTCTATCTCGAATCAACTTAACATTCTCTTCTGACTCCTTGATCACATTTGGTCCAAACAACTGATGTTATCCAACTTCATCCCGCATCAACGGTGTCTGGCTCCTTCTCCCATACAAAGCTTCAAAAGGGGCCATCTTCAAACTGGCTTGGTAACTGTTGTCGTATGAGAACTCCGTGTAAGGTAGATTATCATCCCTACTAGATCCATAAACTAGCGCACACGCTCTCAACATGTCCTCCAGAATCTGATTGACTCTCTTGGTCTATCCATCTGTCTGCGGATGAAAGGCTGTACTGAACTCTAGCCTAGTACCCAAAGTCTAGTGCAGCTGATTCCAAAACTTTGAGGTAAACTGTGTTCCTCTATCTGGTACGATGGTCCTCGGAACTCCATGCAGACATACGATCCTGGTCATATATATCTTGGCCAACTTCGCACTTGTATAGGTGGTTTTCACTGGGATAAAGTGAGCAACTTTGGTCAAGCGAATCAACTACTACCCAGATAGAATCATATCCCGATCGGGTTCTGGGAAATCCGGTAATGGAATCCATGCCAAGCTTATCCTACTTCCATTCGGGTATCGGCATAGGCTGTAGTAATCCGGCTGGCTTCTGATACTCTGCTTTTACTCTCTGGCATACATCACCTACGACTACATACTCCGCAATATCCTTCTTCATACCAGTCCACCAGAAACGCTCCTTCAAATCCAAATACATCTTGGTGTTTCCAGGGCGAATCGAGTATGGTGAGTCATGAGCCTCCTGAAGTATTAACTTCCTGATCTTTGCATTATTGGGCACATATACACGGTCCTCGAACCATAAGGTGTCGTGCTCATCCTTACGAAAATCTTTGGCCTTTCCTTTGCTCATCCTCTCTTTTACCTCAGCAATCTCTTTGTCATCCTTCTGAGCTTCACGGATCTTTCCCAACAATGTAGACTGAACTTCCATAAGGCTTCAATTTCTGGGGCACAACTCGAGACTTTGGTAAATTCAACTTAAATTCTTTCCAAGTGGTTACTCCTTGCCATCCATTGGTGGTTTGGTACATCCTCCACCAAGTAGCAGCACCTCTTTCAAAGCACCGAAGAGCATGTTGGGTCATATCCTTTCCGGCTATAGGGTTATTCTCCATGTGATCCTCCATGTTCTGAATCCATCGGTCTGTCTCCAATTGACTCATTGGTCTAGAAAATACAAGCTCATCTTCATTGATCCTCTATTGGGTCCATGGGTTTGGGGTGAGATAAGAGGGGTCGAGAGGGATGCACACAATACAAACAAAATTTTGAAAAGACAGATTTTTTTTATTGTGGCTGTCGGAAAAACAACAAACAAATGACAGCTCACAAACGTCGCATCTAACGTAGGTATAACAGGGGTTTGGTATTCTAAAGGTCAATAAGTCTTCAATGTCGCCAAACTCTTCAAGTCTTGTTAATGTCTCCGATGGCTTCTTCCAATCATGCTTGTCCTTCTCAAGTTCTTTTGCCAGATCATCTCGGTTGACGCGAAGTCTCTCATGACATCCTTTAATATTTCTGGAGTTGCGCTCCAACTTCTGGGTCTCAACATCCTTGACATGAACCATGATCCTACTGTCCTTCAGTTCCTGACGAATCTTTGATGTCTCAAGGTTTTGCTTTCCTAGTTTGGCTACTTTCAGTTTCTGGGTTCTGAGTTCTTCACGAAACACTTCTTTGTCAAAAACTTCTTGATGTAATACTCCAGATCCTGGTGATACACCGGTCTAAAGTTAAAACTTCATCTTGCTGATAGGTGCTCCATCAGCCTTCTACCATCCAATCCTTCCATGCATATGCATGCTTAACTCGGCACGGTGACAATAGCATAAGCGGACGATAACATCATGGATAGTCGCGTTTATGCCCATGTTACTGCCATGAGCTTTCATTCCATAACTAATATCTCCTGTCTTTGGGTTTTCTTAACAAAAATGTGAGTTTCTAACTCTCCATGTTTCGATCTTTCTCCGATACACCTTGATCTCGGGCATTGACGGCTTCCATAGTCCGCCAAGTTCCATAAGGGTAGCCTTCCTATACCAATTTAGAAATTCTTCAGAGCCTTCAAATTCTCCCAGTCTTCGGAATCTTCAACCGTTGTAGTTCCCATTATCATAATGCACGGCAAAATCCTCTTCATTCCTGAATGGTCTTAGTTGTCCGATATCCTGTACTTCTTGGAGTGGTCTCATCAGTCGAATCTTCAAGTGGTCAAAAGGGGAAAGGGGTATGGTCTCACTAAAAGGGAATATTTGAATAAGACTCAGAAAAGGAGAGAGGTAAAAGATCTTTTTGAAAAGGAAAGTTGTAGAGAGAAAAAAAATCCTATGGGCTTGCCAGTTTCTAGGGTCACGTCCTACAGTCAACATGTGCTCTGATACCATCTTGTAGCGACCCGACCCGAATGGATCAAGTCTCTGTGCTTAAGTGTCATCCCTGGATCGGTATGCTGACACACACAGTACTCGAGGATTTATAACAGAGGTAAATCACATGTATAAAGTAACATAAATACTATTACCTCAATCCAAATAGCGGAAGTAACAAGGTTGTGGATTCCCATCAACACCAACGGCAAAGTTGAGTGTAGAAATCGTAACCCTAACGTATCACTTACTCGTCGTAAGATATCCTGCAACATGAAACGTTGCAGCCCGAAAACGGGTCAGCACATGGAATATGCTGGCAAATTCACACCATAGAGAAATGATGAACAAAGGCTATCACTACATGCATATATGGCTGGTGGAAAAGCTCTATGGTTATAATGTTTTTGCGAAAAGCCAATTTTTCCCTACTGCAAAGGAATAAATTTTATTTAACTATCATGGTGGTTGTGAAACATTGAGATGGTTGACAGCATCTCAATCCCAACTAAGTATCATCATTAACCCAACAAAATTAATTAAAGTAACATGATGATGAGATTCACATGATAATCCAAGTATCGTATAATCATACCCATGGATACTTGAGGTGACATTGGAGTATCTAAGTGACATTAGGGTTTTGGTTGATTTGTGTCTTAAGGTGTTATTCTAGTACGAACTCTTGAATAGATTGATCCGAAAGAATAACTTTGAGGTGGTTTCGTACCCTGCAATAATCTCTTCGTTTGTTCTCCGCTATTAGTGACTTTGGAGTGACTCTTTGTTGCATGTTGAGGGATAGTTATATGATCCAATTATGTTATTATTGTTGAGAGAACTTGCACTAGTGAAAGTATGAACCCTAGGCCATGTTTCAACGCATTGCAATACCGTTTGGGCTCACTTTTATCATTAGTTACCTTGCTGTTTTTATATTTTCAGATTACAAAAACCTATATCTACCATCCATATTGCACTTGTATCACCATCTCTTCGCCGAACTAGTGCACCTATACAATTTACCATTGTATTGGGTGTGTTGGGGACACAAGAGACTCTTTGTTATTTGGTTGTAGGGTTGCTTGAGAGAGACCATATTCATCCTACGCCTCCCACGGATTGATAAACCTTAGGTCTTCCACTTCAGGGAAATTTGCTACTATCCTACAAACCTCTGCACTTGGAGGCCCAACAACGTCTACAAGAAGAAGGTTGCGTAGTAGACATCAAGCTCTTTTCTAGCGCCGTTGCTGGGGAGGTGAGTGCTTCAAGGTATATATTTAGATCTTGCAATCGAATCTTTTAGTTTCTTGTTTTATCACTAGTTTAGTCTATAAAAGAAAACTAGAAAAAAATGGAATCAAGGTTGCCTCATATGCTTCATCTTTTTAATATCTTTCGTGAAAATGATGGGAAGGAAAATTGTGCTCAAGTACTAGAAGAAGAATTACATAAAATGTTTGGCAGTAAATCTTTGAATGATGAGAATGATTGCAATGTTGTTAGTATGAACTCCTTGAATATCCATGGTACTAATGATGATTGCACTAGTCATGATGAAAATATCTCTTATAAGCATGTCGATTTTTGTGGAGTGCATAGAGTTTGTAAGTACATACCAAAAAGGGAAGATAGATCTTGTAAGAGGCATAAGTACTTAGAAACTAAATGGTTGCAAGAAAGGCTAGGTGTTTGTGCTGAAAATTTAATTTTTCTTAGCCGTACTTGTGAACTTTGCAATGAACGTGGTCATTTAACTATCCAATGCAAATTGTTTCATGATCTAATCATTTCCAAAAATTGTGATGACTTGATTTCCCTTGCACATCATAATGAACTTAGTTTGCTTATGGGTTATGAAGAATGAAACGTATAACTAACTATCTTCCAGTATTTGCCCGTGATAAACTTCTTGATTTTGACCTAGAGGAAATTTATATGTATTGTGCAGTGAATTGCATTGAAAATCCTTATATTGCCAATTACATAAAGAAAAAAAAATAGAAGATGAAGATAATACTAATGAAAGGGAAGAGACCTCCCAATATCCTCCTATTATTTCTTATGATGAATCAGGAAACGAGGAGGAGCTTTCTATTCAACCAATCTCATCAATAAGGAGCTCAAAAAAGAGGGATAAACCCACACATGATGTGAAGAAGAAAAAGAAAAAACGGAGAAGCAAAGGTAAAAAGGTATCCCTCCCAAATGATGTTGCTCCTACTACCCATCGTGATGATGATAATTGCTATACTATTGGTGCTATCCATACTATTAATGATGAGAGTGATTATGCTTATGATATGAAAAGGCCCAAGCTTGGGGAAGCTATGTTTGATGAGAGTGACATATTTGAGAATATATTTGCTGAAATTAATGTTTGTCCCAAGCTTGGGGATGCTATGTTTAATGAAGATGATGTTTTTAGCCTCCCAAATTTTGATATGCAAATTTGTTATGATGATAGCATGCCTCCTACTTATGATGATTATGTTGATGAAAGTGGGTTTGGAAGAGTGTCAAGTTTAGGAAGTAATGATCCCACTATTTTGGAGGATGTTGAATCAATATTTATGAAAGTGTATTTTGAGAGGTCATGACTTTATTTAGTGATGAGTCCACTATCTTGGAAGAGGTTTCAATCGATTATGATGAGAACAAAGTTGCTACTTATGATGATTATTGTGATAAAACTTATGCTATAAAAAGTAGTGATGATTATATTTATAAAACTTGTCATGATTATGATTACCCTTTTTCTGAACATTACTCTTTTAATGTGGAAACAATTTATAGTATTCAAGTCTCTTATGATACTCCCACTATTCCGAATGAGAAGAATTTTGCTTGTGTGGAGAGTAGTAAATTTTCTATGCTTGTAGATCATGAAAGGAATGCTTTAGATGATGGTTATATTGTTGAATTCATTCATGATGCTACTGAAAATTATTATGGGGGAGGAATATATGCTTGTAGGAATTGCAATAATACCAAGTTTCCTCTCTGTGTGCTTAAAGTTTTGAAGTTATGCTTGTTTTACCTTCCTATGCTAGTTGATTATTGTTCACATAAGTTGTTTGCTCACAAAATCTCTATGCATAGGAAGTGGGTTATACTTAAATGTGCTAGTCATATGCTTCAGGATGCTCTCTTTATGTTTCAATTCTTATCTTTTATGTGAGCATCATTGAAATCATCATGCCTAGCTAGGGGCGTTAAACGTTAGCGCTTGTTGGGAGGCAACCCAATTTTATTTTAGTTTCTTGCTTTTTGGTTCTGTTTAGGAATAAATAATCCATCTAGCTTCTGTTTAGATGTGGTTTTGTGTTTTAATTAGTGTTCGTGCCAAGTAGAACCTTTGGGAAGACTTGGGTGAAGTCTTTATGATCATGCTATAAAAAACAGAAACTTTAGCGCTCACGAGATTAGCTAAAACTTTTTACTGGAAATTTATATTTAGTTGATTATTCTTGAATATGATTACTAGACAAATTCCTCAGGTCCACCAATTTATTTTAGAATTTTTGGAGTTCCAGAAGTATACATTTGATACAGATTACTACAGACTGTTCTGTTTTTGACAAATTCTGTTTTCATTGTGTTGTTTGCTTATTTTGATGAATCTATGAGTAGTATCGGAGGGTATGAACCATAGAGAAGTTGGAATACAGTAGATTCAACACCAATACAAATAAAGAATGAGTTCATTACAGTACCTTGAAGTGGTGTTTTGTTTTCTTTCGCTAACGGAGCTCACGAGATTTTCTGTTAAGTTTTGTGTTGTGAAGTTTTCAAGTTTTGGGTAAAGATTCGATGAACTATGGAATAAGGAGTGGCAAGAGACTAAGCTTGGGGATTCCCAAGGCACCCCAAGGTAATATTTAAGGACAACCAAAATCCTGAGCTTGGGGATGCCCCGGATGGCATCCCCTCTTTCGTCTTCGTTCATCGGTAACTTTACTTGGAGCTATATTTTTATTCACCACATGATATGTGTTTTGCTTGGAGCGTAGTTTTATTTTCTTTACCTTTGCTTGATGTTTGAATAAAATACCAAGATCTGAAATTCTTAAATGTTAGAGAGTCTTCACATAGTTGCATAATTATTCGACTACTCATTGATCTTCACTTATATCTTTCGGAGTAGTTTGTTGTTTGCTCTAGTGCTTCACTTGTATCTTTTAGAGCACGGCGGTGGATTTATTTTGAAGAAATATATGAACTCTCATGCTTCACTTATATTATTTTGAGAGTCTTTAGAACAGCATGGTAATTTGCTTTGGTTATGAATTTATTCCTAATATGATGGGCATCCAAGAGGGATATAATAAAAACTTCCATATAAGTGCATTGAATACTATGAGAAGTTTGATTCTTTATGATTGTTTTGAGATATGAAGATGGTGATATTAGTGTCATGCTAGTTGAGTAGTTGTGAATTTGAGAGATACTTGTGATTCCCGTAGCATGCACGTATGGTGAACCGTTATGTGATGAAGTCGGAGCATGATTTATTTATTGATTGTCCTCCTTATGAGTGGCGGTCAGGGACGAGCGATGGTCTTTTCCTACCAATCTATCCCCCTTGGAGCATGCGCGTAGTACTTTCTTTCGATAACTTGTAGATTTTTGCAATAAGTATATGAGTTCTTTATGACTAATGTTGAGTCCATGGATTATACGCACTCTCACCCTTCCACCATTGCTAGCCTCTCTAATACCACGCACCCTTCGCCGGTATCATACACCCACCATATATCTTCCTCAAAACAGCCACCATACCTACCTATTATGGCATTTCCATAGCCATTCCGAGATATATTGCCATGCAACTTTCCACCGTTCCGTTTATTATGACACGCTCCATCATCGTCATATTGCTTTGCATGATCATGTAGTTGACATTGTATTTGTGGCAAAGCCACCGTTCATAATTCTTTCATACATGTCACTCATGAGTCATTGCACATCCCGGTACACCGCCGGAGGCATTCATATAGAGTCATATCTTGTTCTAAGTATTGAGTTGTAATTCTTGAGTTGTAAGTAAATAAAAGTGTGATGATCATCATTATTAGAGCATTGTCCCAGTGAGGAAAGGATGACGGAGACTATGATTCCCCCACAAGTCGGGATGAGGCTCCGGACGAAAATTAAAAAAAAAAGAGAAAAAGAGGCAAAAAAAAGAAGGCCCAAAAAAACAAAAACAAAAAAAATTGAGAGAAAAAGAGAGAAGGGGCAATGCTACTATCCTTTTACCACACTTGTGCTTCAAAGTAGCACCATGATCTTCATGATAGAGAATCTCCTATGTTGTCACTTTCATACTAGTGGGAATCTTTCATTATAGAACTTGGCTTTTATATTCCAATGATGGGCTTCCTCAAATTGCCCTAGGTCTTCGTGAGCAAGCGAGTTGGATGCACACCCACTTAGTTTCCATTGTTGAGCTATCATACACTTATAGCACTAGTGCATCCGTTGCATGGCAATCCCTACTCAATCAGATTGATATCTATTGATGGGCATCTCCATAGCCCGTTGATACGCCTAGTTGATGTGAGACTATCTTCTCCTTTTTGTCTTATCCACAACCACCATTCTATTCCACCTATAGTGCTATGTCCATGGCTCACGCTCATGCATTGCGTGAAGGTTGAAAAAGTTTGAGAACATCATGAAACAATTGCTTGGCTTGTCATCGGGGTTGTGCATGATTTAAATATTTTTATGTGATGAAGATAGAGCATAACCAGACTATATGATTTTGTAGGGATAGCTTGCTTTGGCCATGTTATTTTGAGAAGACATGATTGTTTTGTTAGTATGCTTGAAGTATTATTGTTTTCAGGTCAATATTAAACTTTTGTTTTGAATCTTATGGATCTGAATATTCTTGCCACAATAAAGAAGATTACATTGATAAATATGTTAGGTAGCATTCCACATCAAAAAATTCTATTTTTATCATTTACCTACTCGAGGACGAGCAGGAATTAACCTTGGGGATGCGGATACGTCTCCAACGTATCTATAATTTTTTGTTGTTCCATGCTATTATATTATCTGTTTTGGATGTTTATGGGCTTTATTAAACACTTTTATATTATTTTTGGGACTAACCTATTAACCCAGAGCCCAGTGCCAGTTTCTGTTTTTCCCTTGTTTTAGTGTTTCACAGAAAAGGAATATCAAACAGAGTCCAAACGGAATGAAACCTTCAGGAGAGTTATTTTTGGAACGGAAGCAATCCAGGGGACTTGGAGTGCAAGTAAGGGAAGCAACGAGGAAGGCACGAGGCAGGGGGCGCGCCCACCCCCCTGGGCGCGCCCTCCACCCTTGTGGGCCCCTTGTGGCTCCCCTTACCGACTTCTTTCGCCTATATATATCAATATACCCTAAAACCATCGGGAACAGAATAGATTGGGAGTTCCGCCGCCGCAACCCTCTGTAGCCACCAAAAACCAATCGGGACCCTGTTCCGGCACCCTGCCGGAGGGGGGAACCCTCACCGGTGGCCATCTTCATCATCCCGGTGCTCTCCATGACGAGGAGGGAGTAGTTCACCCTCGGGGCTGAGGGTATGTACCAGTAGCTATGTGTTTGATCTCTCTCTCTTGTGTTCTTGAGGTGATACGATCTTGATGTATCGCGAGCTTTGCTAATATAGTTGGATCTTATGATGTTTCTCCCCCTCTACTCTCTTGTAATGGATTGAGTTTTCCCTTTGAAGTTATCTTATCGGATTGAATCTTTAAGGATTTGAGAACACTTGATGTATGTCTTGTGTGGGATACCCGTGGTGACAATGGGGTATTCTATTGATCCACTTGATGTATGTTTTGGTGATTAACTTGCGGGTTCCGCCCATGAACCTATGCATAGGGGTTGGCACATGTTTTCGTCTTGACTCTCCGTTAGAAACTTTGGGGCACTCTTTGAAGTACTTTGTGTTGGTTGAATAGATGAATCTGAGATTGTGTGATGCATATCGTATAATCATACCCACGAATACTTGAGGTGACATTGGAGTATCTAAGTGACATTAGGGTTTTGGTTGATTTGTGTCTTAAGGTGTTATTCTAGTACGAACTCTTGAATAGATTGATCCGAAAGAATAACTTTGAGGTGGTTTCGTACCCTGCAATAATCTCTTCGTTTGTTCTCCGCTATTAGTGACTTTGGAGTGACTCTTTGTTGCATGTTGAGGGATAGTTATATGATCCAATTATGTTATTATTGTTGAGAGAACTTGCACTAGTGAAAGTATGAACCCTAGGCCTTGTTTCAACGCATTGCAATACCATTTGTGCTCACTTCTATCATTAGTTACCTTGCTGTTTTTATATTTTCAGATTACAAAAACCTATATCTACCATCCATATTGCACCTGTATCACCATCTCTTCGTCGAATCAGTGCACCTATACAATTTACCATTGTATTGGGTGTGTTGGGGACACAAGAGACTCTTTGTTATTTGGTTGTAGGGTTGCTTGAGAGAGACCATCTTCATCCTACGCCTCCCACGGATTGATAAACCTTAGGTCATCCACTTCAGGGAAATTTTCTACTATCCTACAAACCTCTGCACTTGGAGGCCCAACAACGTCTACAAGAAGAAGGTTGCGTAGTAGACATCAAGCTCTTTTCTGGCGCCGTTGCCGGGGAGGTGAGTGCTTGAAGGTATATCTTTAGATCTTGCAATCGAATCTTTTAGTTTCTTGTTTTATATGATGTATCTTTGGTATTGAAGATATAAATAACATTTGTGTAAACCTGATGAAAGTTTCCAAAGTTTGACTTCTAAAAAAATTACATGCACTGCATTATCGAGCGGATGGAATATCTCTTTCCCCCTCTCAGCTATCTGACGCACCACTCAGCCTTATCAGGGCTCCTAAATCTCTCTCAAACTTTATATCTCCCTGGTTCACACATACACATGTCTCGCTCGCGCTATACATATAGACCCATCCAACACTCTCCGCCGTTGTTCTCTCTCTATGTGACACGCACCCCCCTAATAAGTACCATAATCCCTCACTCCATCATAGGCGCAAGCACCCCCCCTTAGTATGATTATCTCTCACTAGCCATCAGGAACACACGTATTGTCTCCTTCCATCCATACATCTATCTCGATATCTCTCGGGGTATCTTCTATCGCGCACACACCTTGTCACTCGATCTCCCACCCATGTAGTAGTCCCATCACGATCTCCAAGGGATCTCCCTATGACAAACATACACTCTCTCCTCCCCATGTCTGCATTTTCTCCGTACGTCTCTCTCGACCTCTCTCCCTTGTTTGTCAGACCCCTCTTGGCCACGTGCTAGGGGTCTTGCTCTCTTGGTTGCAAACAACCACACACTATCTCCTCACCTTGCTTCCGTTGTCGAAGATGCATCTGTGATATGTTTGCATAAGACACACACGTTTTTTCTCGACTTTTATCGAGTGTTGTCCATGTCTCTTTCACACACGCACACACACTTTTGTCACTCACTCTTTCTATTTCTCTCTCCCTCTCTCTAGTTAGGGACTCTCTCCCGTCCATAAGCATATGGATGTTTTGAAAAGTCAAACCTCAGAAAAGTTTGACCAGGTATATGTGGAGAAAAACATTTACATCTGGAAAGATCATTAGATTCATCACAACATGTACTTACTTCATACTATCATTTATCTTTGGTATTGTAGATATAAGTAATTTCTTTATAAACTTGGTCAAAGTTTCAAAAGTTTGACTTTAAAAAAAATGTTGGAACTACATTATCGAACGGAGGGAGTAGCTCTTTCTCTCTCTCTCTCTCTGCTATCTCTCACGGGCCTCCCCTCTCACACGAACACTCTATACCGACGGATTATATGCTCGCTGTGTCAGCGTATAGCTCCGTATATTGTTTAGTTGACCGGTCAACCAGTCCACATGCTGCCTTGTCAGCTCGTGTTCTGTATCTTCGTGTGCTGGCCCATGTGGCAGTGGGTGAAAATAAGTAAACTAGAGGCCCATCTGACACGCGGTGAAGTAAACAAAGTTGAAACCACTCGTGGTAGCACCCCGCACGCTAGTAAATTGAGGGCGCATTGAGGACACACTTCTTCCACGTGGAGGACACACTCGCGCACAATTCACCACTGCGCAGCGGCATGCATAGAAGGACGCACTCACGCACACCCAACACACAGCACACACCAGCACACATGTACACCAGCGTCACCGCCGGTTGAGATGGATGGCGAGGCAGCCAACGAGCGGAGGCGGCTCGAGCCAAAACCGCATCCAGCGAGCCTGGACTTCATCAGCAGCCTCCCCGACGACATGCTGCTCGTCATCATCGGCCTCCTCCCCACCAAATCTGCCGTGCGGACCGCCCTGCTCTCCCGGCGGTGGTGCCCCCTCTGGCGCCGCGTCCCCCTCAACCTCACCGTCGACAGCTGCCTCTGCGACGGGGATTGCAAACGCATGGCCGCAGTCTCCAAGATCCTTTCATCGCACCCTGGGCCAGCCAGACGCCTTGACATCCACATGTTTAGTACCAACTGTAAGGTCCAACCCAAGTTCGACGAGTGGTTCTTATCCCCCGCCCTAGATCAGCTCGAGGAGCTCAGCTTTGAAGCTGGACGATGTCACTCTCTGCCGCCGTCCGTGCTCCGCCTCGCGCCAACGCTGCGTCGCGCCAGCTTCAGCTCCTGCTATCTTCCCCAGATTAATGTCGTGCCCGCCCTTCTTCTCCCTCAACTCAAGCAGCTCGACCTCTTCGACATTGTCATCTCGAAGAAGGCTATGGAGCACCTGCTCCGCAGCTGTACTGTGCTCGAGTACCTTCGTCTTGAGCAGATCCACGGGTTCATTAGCCTCCACATCGCCTCGACGAATCTTCGATGGATTTATGTGTCTTGCTGGCCCCGCAACAAGACATCAATTGGGAAGAGATCACTACAGCTGTTCCACGTTATGGTCATTGAGAATGCGCCTTTCCTTGAGAGATTGCTTGTATCGGATCTAGAAGGTCCAACAAAAATCAGGGTCATTGACGCGCCGAAATTGACAACGTTGGTGCACTCATCTGCCAAATTCTCCGAACTCTTTATTGGATCCATAATCGTTCAGGTACATCACTCATCTTCTTCTCTGTCTTCTTGAAATTCACATTTTTAAATTTCTTCTTGATGTATTTACGACCATCTTCCAGAAAATGATTCCCACAAGCTTGACCCAGTCTATGCGCACAGTGAAGATCTTGGCAATAAAATCTATTGGCCCAATCTGGATCAAGTTGTTGGATTCCTTACATGATTTCCGTGCATGGAGAAGCTACTCATCGAGGTGAAACTTCTTTCCTATTAGTAAACGGTAATCACAACGTAGCTCAAATTTTTCGTAATTTTCCCAAATTACAATGACAAGTGTAGTGTTCAAAACTGCATCTACGCACTGCACTGAAAGAAATGTTTTTAGTATTTTTTTCTCACGTGATCACCTGCATCGTTTTTTTGTTTTACTACTATAGTAGCCTAGGCTAGTCATAGTGGAAAGTAACTTAGACTACTCCAGTAACTCTATGGTTACCCTAAGAGCAAGTACTACCTCCGTCCTGGTTTACTCTCCCTATTTTGTAGTATGAAAATTTGACCATAGATTTAACTGACAAAATGTTAATGAATGTCACTAAGAACTATATCGTTGGATTCGTATTTGAACATAATTTCAAGTGGTGTAATTTTTAGTGACATGCATTGGCATTTTCTTACATAAATATATGGTCAAAATTTTATACTAAATAAGAGGTAGTACAAAAGTGGGCTATAACGGCCCTCCACTATGTAGGCCAAAACACGTGCCAAATTCATTTGTGATGCATTTGGCATCGATGCCCCTCCATTGCTCACCTGGTGCCCCAATCTGGATCACCTACTTTGCTCCGGTGCCAAATTAACTCACGCAATGAGAAAACACTTGCGTGGGAGAGAGAGAGGACTGAGGCAATAAAAAACACTTGTTTGGGAGAGTGAGAGGCTGGTGTAGTTGGTTTGATTGATTTGTTTATACATGTGGGTCTGTGTGCACAGCGGTGCCAACTCTCTCACATCGCGAGAGCGGTGCCAAAATCTTTTGATTTGACATCGATGCGTGTCATGGCATCGGCCACATAGTGGAAGGCAACAAATGCCCAAGCTCTTCACGTACTCCTAGGTAAATGAGAGGAAAGAGAAAGAGAGAGTGAAAAAATATCACTAGCCAGCCAACCCTATCGTATGAGCGAATGATATTGGTACCTCTTGATGACACGGCAATCTTATACAGCCAGCTGCTCTAATATGTTCTCTTCTTTTGCAGATAAAAAAAGACCCGAAAGTGAAAAATGTGCTGCACTATAACAATCTCATCGAATGCCTTGATCTCCATCTTACAAAAATTGATTAGATCGACTACCGAGGCAGCACATCTGAGATTAAATTGGCCAGGTTCTTTGTTCTGGAGGCAAGTGTGCTCAAGGTAATGAGGTTTGGCGTTCTCTCGCGCAACAATGAATGATGTGCTGATCACCGCAAGCATCTAAGGCTAAATGACAAAGTCTTCGCAAAAGCTTAATTTGTTTTCGAAACATCAAGTGGCCACAGACTCGAAAATTTATTTGCCCATCAGTGACTTGTCAGGGCGGTGGATTTTAGTTTGTACGATAATGATGCATCCACCTAAAGTAACGAAAGTTCTTATGTAAACTTCCTAGTAATTCCCTCTTCGTAGGTGCAGCATTACTCCTAACATTTGTAATATCAGTTTGAAACTTGTAATATTGCCGTGTCCTATTCCAGCGTTTTCAAAATCCTGCGAATCAAACAGGTCCTGAGTTGGTGATGATGTTGTGCCTGCCATCTTTCACCAATAGCCGTCGGATCTAGATCTGACGCATACAAACCAAACTTCTCCAGTTTTGCAAAAAGATGCCCGCACTTGTTCCCTATTTACAAACAACTCCTTGTCTCTCACAATCAGCGTTATCTCCTCCCCACCAAATCTAGAAGGCCATGGAAAAATCGGGCGCGATGGCCGCTGCCGGCGCCGTCCACCCCCCAATCTTGGTGTTCCGTGCAATGCTCGGGCATCTACGCACGGGAAATTATGTCGAACACGGCTAGTTGTAAGCAGTCTAGGTCTACAGCCATGATGATAGTGACTGCAGTGGTGAGGCTGACTATGGTATGCCGAACATGGCGCCTATACTCAGGTGTCATCTTCGGCGTAGGGTCTTGTCACTTCACTGTGAGGAGCAACACCTAATAATTTGACCAACGGTTAGTATAGTGCTACTACATTGGTAGTAGTACTGCTACTAGTACTAGCACCACCATCTGGATTTAGTAGTACCACCACATCTATCTGGATTTAGTATTTGACTAGCAATATCTAGTAATGCATGTCACAAAAATTGTACTACTCCCTCTGTAAATAAATACATGGTGTATTGTTTTATTCCTATCAGCGAGATAACTTAATGTCTTTTTGCTACTTAATAGGATTACATGCAATGAACTAACCACTGCATGTGATGTTTGGTAGTCTCAAGTCATTGAAAGCATGCACGGGCACGGAGGGTGACGCAGCTTCATTGACTTACTGCACCTGCCTTTGGGTGTATGACACGTGGGCCCAACAGGTGGCTGGCCAACCTGTCATACAGCCAAAGGCAGGTGCAGTAGAGGGGCGAGGAGTAGATGGCCAACACGCACGTGAATTCAACACAGTCTACACTTCTCATATAAAGGCTCCCGCCAGTCCAATCTACGAAATCCTACGCACCTACGCACCCAAGGGCAAGAGTGATCACTCCAATCGCAAGATCAGTTGACTAGAAGCTAGACCCATGGAGGCGATGAGCGCGAGCATCAGCCGGCTGTGCCAGATGGTCCACGACGCCGGCCTGTGGCCTGGCACCGAGGAACGTCTCGAAGTAGTGCTTGAGGCCGCCAGGGCGAGGGGCCGCTTGGACGACAACTTTGTCTCCTTGTTCGACGAGGTCCTCGTCAGCTTCCTCGACAAGTTCACCGTCGTCAAGAAGCTCGCGGACGACCTTGACGTACGCCTCCAGCCCACACGCCCAGGCTCAACGATGCCTGCCACCCTCAACGGCCTCTATGGTGACAACCTCTTCGACGCACTGGTGGCCCTGCGACTGCCCGCCGTCGCGCCGGAGAATGTCCACCTCGAGGTCGCTCTCGCCGCGCAGCGCCTGGCGCAGCAAGACACCATCGACATAATCACCCACGTCTACGCGCAAATAGTCCACAAGGACTACTACATGCAAGAGGAGGACGATAGGACGCTGGCCTTCTTGGACCGCAGGGCAACCTTGGACGGCATTGTTCAGAAGCACGTTGAGCTTGCCGCCAACGCCGCTGCTCCTCACACGTCGGTTGGTGACCCGGTGCACTAGGGCGTGAGGATATCGTTGATGGATCCGTATGTATCTTTATCTTTCCGTGAAATCCATGTAGTAGTATATGGTACTACTAGTAATTATCTTACCTTTCGCATCAAATTCATAATTTTCCTACGTACTCCATGCATGAACTGCGCCAGAACCAAACTTCTCATTACTCTAGGGAAACCGTTATTTCTATATATCGGTCGCGCCATGGAGCAGAACCAAATTTTACAAGTTACAAGTTCAAAAGGAAAAGCCTGCCGTGTTCGCCTCGCACCCCCACACGGTTGGTCCGGCACGCTGCTCAAGAGGGAATGCGTGCTGTGTTGCATTTTCACTTACAAGTGGGACCGCAGTTGAGCAAACCGACTATCGGCAAACCCCCACCCCGCCCACCGCGCGATGGCTGATAAAACAGGAGGGAGAAGAGATGGCTGTAGCTAGCACGGACTCCAAGAAAATTGATGTCGGATGGGACTCGTGTGGGTGGCGTGTGCCGTACTGCTAGACATGAATGCTAGTTATGGCCCATGCCACCCCACTATATCGAGGTGGCATGGGCCGCTTTTGGAGTTACTCAAGAGTAGTAAGATTCTATTTATAGTTTAACCCAAGATGCACATCACGTGGCTTCACCTACCGCTCTATTTTCTTGCATGACACAACCTGGATGCTGGATGTCCCACGTGTCGGCAAAAGGAGGAAGAACACGACCAAATCTTCGGTTGTGCTCTCGGATTAGACTAGTTGTGCTAACTTAAAATTTTATTGTGTAGAATGGATGCAAGTTTTGGTATTGGGAAGAAGAGTACAACGATATATTGATAGAGCACAATTTAGTAGATGTTCTAGCACTTTTAGCTAGCATAGAGGCTAGAGATGAGACTAGTGCACTTGTTGATAGAATAGAGGCTAGACACGTCTACTTCTTTACACTCGAAGAAGAAAGAAGCACGCAAGATCGAGCCTCCGCAGATCAACAATGAATGCATCAAGAAGGCACTAATCCAACTTACAAGAGCAGTTATGGAAGTTGGATATCTTCTAAAATGTATTCTTGTGGTTCTTGTTTTCTTTGGTCTTGCTTTTCTAGTCAAAATTTTGGTGATGTATTTCCATGTACCAAAAAATCAATGATGAAAAAAAGATATGTGTTTGCAAAGAAAGATGTACGCGGCCGGGATGCGGTCGCGCGTTCGGTGCACGACCACCGCATCTGAGAAATGGCCCGGACACGACCCCATTGCCCTACCCAAACAGACAGAATCCGGGCAAAACGGAGGTCCGTTTGGGGTCGTGCGTTGGAGTTGGCCTTACAAGTGGGACCGCAGTTGAGGAAACCGACTATCGGCAAACCCCCACCTCGCCCGTCGCACAATGGCTGAGTTAGAGAAACGATGAGGTTGAAGAGATTGCTATAGCATGGACTCCAAGAAATATGGTGTTAGACTGAAGTCATGCTGGTGGTGTGTGCCGTACTCCTGGACGTGAATGCTTGTTCTGGCCCATGCCACCCTACTACTCCTACTACTACTCCTACTACTCCTATCGAGGATTCGAGGTGCTGGTTACGTACAACGAACACATTAACATATGGCCCACCTCACACCGTGGCCAAATTTCCTGTAGTCTGTGCTAGGTTAAAAAGTGTTCTTTGTGAGGATGGGTGGCTGGTCTCAAGTTTAAAACTTGTTGTATTACGTACATAGACGTAGAGATAGTGCAGCATGTGAAGCTAGTACAAATAGTGTACTATTGTTGATTGGCCTCATCCGATAACCTGTTGCAATGCACGTACAATTATGCATTCGAAAAATATATTTTTGCCTCGTCGCAGCACCCACTCAGAGAAGCGACTCGATAGCCATTCATAAATTTAGTAAGTTTAACACAGGCATATCATTTTATTACATACAACAGGTCATCAACCCACAATGACAACGAGGATACATTATAAATACTAAAGTTTTCATCACACAACAAATAACAAGCAATGAAATGAACTTCAACTCAACCAATCCTTGGCGTTGGAAACGCTTGCTTTGAACCACAAGCGATTCTCTGGGAAGAGCCAGCTACTGTCAATCTCGAGACCAACGCAGGACTGATCATCCAGGCTGAAGCGACCTACTATATCACGACCAGGGTAGGGAACCAATGCAATGTCCGACGTATAGATACAGTTCCTTCTCATAAATGGTAGTAACGTTGTGTCAACAGTAGTTGGATCGCCTTTCACCATCATTGGATAGTTTTGTCCAAGGAAGAGTGAGTTTGCTCCAAGACTATCAATACTGTACCAGGGAGAAGGTGTTGGCGCTAGCACACTACTATCCATCCCGAATACCATGCAACGGGTGTTGGAATAGGTCCGGAGAGTGCGACCATGGGAGACAACACCTGCTCCCTCAGTAGTAACATCAGCAGTGGGTTGTATAAAGACAAGAAGGGGTGATCCATCGGAAGTTGCCAGGCGCCACTGAGTATATGGGTCCTCCTCGTCCTCATGCTCGTGATCATCACCATCTTCATCTCCCCCTTGGTTATAAAAAGTTTCAAGTATAGGCGATGGAATGTTCACAGGACCTTGGAAACACAAGAAGAAGGTTAATTAGTAGAGAAGGGAAACTTGCTAACTCGCATGCATGTGGATGAAACAATTATAATTACGCTGGAAGACAAACGTACCGAAACTACAAGGATCCCATGCAAAAACAGTGCCACGAGTGGTGGCAGCAAACACAAGACTCTCGTATTCAATTGCATCATAGTACACATCCGTGTATAGAAACTGATTTTTGAGCAATATCCATCCAGCGAACCACGAAGGACGGCAACAAGCTTGTTGAAGATAGCAACAACTTGATAGTTCTTGTAATTCCAAGAGCGGTTGGGAACTCGAGAAATTGCTATCTTCCGTAGACGATAGTCACCATGATCATATTTGAACGTACGTAGATCATCTGTGTGCTCAACCTCAGGGCACTTAGAGATTTTTGGAAGTGGAATCCGCTGACGAGTGTACACATTCACAAGTTCCCACTCACAATTGTACCCAATATAAACAACCCAATCTCCATTTGCGCCTGCCCAAGCCTTGCCCTCAAGCGATGGCATCTTAACATCATACATATCATTATCAAGCGGCATCAACTTGCACAAGGCGAGGCCTCCCTCCTCCCCGCGCCAGCCAGCAGGGTCACGGCAAAGAAGATAGGGGAGATCAAACCGCTCCTGGACCCTTGGGTTCCTTGTAATGATGTTATTAGTTGAGTCGAGAATGTTCTTGAACGAACCTGCCATGCTAGCCGAGGTGATGACGTCGCACCGATCAATGAGTTCCCCCACCACGTCATCATTCAGATCGGGGCAAGAATAACGGGGTCGTTTCTGACTTGTTCCCTCCATGGAGAAGACGATCGAACAATGGCAGAAGGAAGGGTGAAGGAAAATGGAGGAGGGAGGAAGAGCGTGCGACAGTAGTTCCAAATTGAGAGGGAAAGGCGAAGAGTCAGTGGATGGTTGCCAGTTTGCCACGGTACACGAAGAGGCGCCCCAGACTACACGTCCTTTCGAAAATTGTACAAAAGGACTCGCCATCTTCTCACTGACATGTTGGAACGGGACCACATGTCAACGAAACATGGTGTGTAATTTCTCGTGCAAAATGCGATCTGGCCGCGTTGGCCCGAGGTGCTGCATTAGTTATCGACCTTTATTTTTTAACATACAATCTGAGTGGATAGCTCATGTGGTCATCACACATGAGCGGATATATAGGTGGGCTAGGTGGGCAGGCGGCAACAATCTAAGTGCTAAAAGAGTTGATCTCGAAAAAAGAGTTGATCCAATGCTTGGTTTTGTTTGGATTTTCCAACTATGACCATTGGATAGAGTGAATCAATGGCTTACGTTCAAACTTATTCTCATACTATAGAATGGTATAGGAACGTGGAGAGATTTGGTTGATTTTATATGTTCTTCCACTCTGAGGTTTGTAGCTCCTTCTCGGTCGTCGGGAATCTATGTTCTTCCTCTCTTTCGTTTAAGACATGAGCTTTGTTCATCCTGTTGCCGACACGCGGGACATCTATATGCCTCCATTTTACAAAATCATACTATATGCCTCCATGACACGCGGGACATCTAGCATCAAGGTGGCGTGTCATGCAAGAAAATTGAGATATGCAATGCGTAAGTGAGTCGTGCACTTCGATGGCACCTAGTACTACGCAATATTTTTTCTCCTCGATGGCACGTGAATAGTGCATGTACTCAATGGCCCTGTTTGGATACTCTAACTCAATTAGATGTTAGAGTTAGATTCTAACCCTGAACTAACCCTAAACTAACTCTAACCAAAGAGCTGTTTGGATGGTAGGGTTAGATTGACAATAAATATTCTTTCTCAATCATTTGACTACTTTGAACCCTGTTTGGATGGGAGGGGTAACTTTTTTTACTAATTTTTCTAGTGGGCCAAGGAGAACTAACCCAAATAAGCTCCTCTAGTGTGGGCTAGTTTTTGGGGGTGGGTTAGATCCAACTAACCCAAACTAACCCATCATGTTTGGATACTTTTGGGTTATTTGAGTCCCAACTAACTAAAACTAACTCTAACTTAGGGATCCAAACAGGGCCAATGATAGAGCACGGGATGGTAGCCATGGACATGGTCGACCCTTTTTGAAGAGAGTACTAATAAATAACTTTGATGTGTCCCGTCAACTCGCAGAACGACGAGAAGCTTGCTTACTACGCCTTCTCCCTTGCCAACGCGTGCACGGTGGCTCGCAGCACGAGGAGAAACTTCTGCTTACAAGCGGTGGACGTGCAGCAGTTCATTTGGTGTCAGATTGCCAGAAGTACTACTGTAGTACCATCATTATTGTTCGACTTCCGGAAGAGGAGAAGAGCCAAGCGCAAGGTCACCTACTAACCTAGTACAGTACTACTATAGCCAAAGCTGGTCCACCTTTTTAGAGCATGGTTAATAAATATAGGAGGCTCTTGCAGCGGCACATCATTTAGAGCAAGTACTCTCTTCGTAGGAACAAAGGAAGTGAAACAAAAGTTGGAGTGGATGCTAGATTGCCAATAAAACATGATTACATAGGAAAAAATTTCCTATAGCATTCTATCCTATGAATCAAACGACCAATGTAGGAAAATTATGAGGGGGTCTCTCCAACAGTGTTCCTTGGCTCGCACCTAGCATCACGGTGGTCAAACTTGGAGTCATTCATCTGGTACACGTGGCATCTCATATCTGGACACAAGGTTGCGCGACCTCTCACTTCCTCCGCCATTTGAAGCGGTGCGCCGGTGGAGGGCTAGCATACTCCAATATTAGGTTGGCTCTATGTGATGTGGCAACTTCATATATTAACCGAATGCTGGCTATACTACTACGGTACTTACACTCCAAGAAGTGACTCAAAAACCATTCATAAATTGTGTCTATGACATGCATTTGCAACTGAAATGTACCATTCATTAAATACAACAAGTCATCAACACACAACGACAACGAGGATACATGTTGGATCATAGATTATTTCCAACAAAACATTCTAGCAAATACTAAAGTTTTCATCACACAATAAATAACAAGCAATGAAATGAACTTCAACTCAACCAATCCTCGGTGTTGGAAATGCTTGCTTTGAACCATAGGTGCTCTGGGAAGGGCCAGCTATTGTCAATATCGAGAGCAACGCAGGACTGAGCATCCAGGCTGAACCGGCATATATCAGGACCAGGGCAGGGAACCACCGAAATGTCCGAGGTATAGATGCAGTTGCTTCTCATAAATGGTAGTAACGTTGTGTCAATAGCAGCTGGATCGCCTTTCACCATCATTGGATAGTTTGGTCCAAGGAAGAGCGAGTTTGCTCCAAGACTATCAATACTGAACCAGGGAGAAGGTGTTGGCGCTAGCACACTAGTATCCGTCCTGAATACCATGCAACGGGTGTTGGAATAGGTCAGGAGAGGGCGACCATGGGAGACAACAGTTGCTTCCTCAGTAGTAACAGTCTGAGTGCATTGTATACAGACAAGAAGAGGTGATCCATCGGAATTAGTTGCCAGGCGCCACTAAGTATATAAGTTCTGCTCCTCCTCATGCTCGTGATCATCACCATCGTCATCTCCCCCTTGCTTATAACATTTTTCAAGTATAGGTGGTGGAATGTTCACAGGACCTTGGAAACACAAGAAGAAGGTTAATTAGTAATGGGAAACTTGCTAACCCGCATGCATGTGGATGAAACAATTATAATTACTATGGAAGACAAACGTACCGAAATCATAAGGATTCCATGCAAAAATAGTGCCACGAGTGGTGGCAGCAAACACAAGATCCTCGTATTCAATTGCATCACAGTAGTACACATCCGTGTATAGAAATTGATTTTTGAGCAATATCCATCCAGTCGAACCACGAAGGGCGGCAACAAGCTTGTCGAAGATAGCAACAACTTGATAGTTCTTGTAATTCCAAGAGCGGTTGGGAACTCGAGAAATTGCTATCTTCAGTAGACGACAATCACCATGATCGTATTTGAACGTACGCAGATCATCTGTGTGCTCAACCTCAGGGCACTAGGAGATTTTTGAAAGTGGAATCCGCTGACGAGTGTACACATTCACAAGTTCCCACTCGCAATTGTACCCAATATAAACAACCCAATCTCCATTTGCGCCAGCCCTAGACTTACCCTTAGGCGATGGCATCTTGACATCACACGTACCATTATCAAGCGGCATCAACTTGCACAAAGCGAGGCCTCCGTCGTCCGCGCCCATGCTAACAGGCTTATAGCGAAGAAGATAGGGGAGATCAAACCGCTCCTGGACCCTTGGGTTCCTTGTAATGATGTTATTAGTTGAGTCAAGAATGTTCTTGAACGAACCTGCCATGCTAGCCAAGGTGATGACGTCGCACTGATCAATGAGTTCCCCCACCAGGTTATCTTTCAGATCGGGGCAAGAATAACGTGGTCGTTTCCGGCTTGTTCCCTCCATGGAGAAGACGATCGGACAATGGCAGAAGGAAGGGTGAAGGCAAATGGAGGAGGGAGGAAGAGCGTGCGACAGCAGTTCCAAATCGAGAGGGAAAGGCGAACAGTCGGTGGACAGTTGCCAGTTTGCCACGGTACACGAAGAGGCGCCCCGGACTATACGTCCTTTTGGAAATTGTACAAAAGGACTCGCCGTATTCTCACTGACATGTTGGAACGGGACCACATGTCAACGAAACATTGTGTGTAATTTCTCGTGCAAAATGCGATCTGGCTGCGTTGGCCCGAGGTGCCGCATTATTTCTCGACTTTATTTTTTTAATGGCGTGCCGTTCAGTTTTGAAGCACGACTAACTGGTACTGTTTGCAGAGAAAATATAAACTACTCTACCACTACTCCACCTCTAGTACTAGTTGTATAAAAAAGATGTATAGGCTGGAGCTTCAGAGCTTTCTTGCTAAGGGCTGCCCACTTGCTTCTCACACTATCACCCTCTCTCCAGATCTAAAAAAGACGGCCTCTCTCTCCCTCCTCACCGGTGGTCACAGATCCGCCGGGGAAGAAAAGGACGTGCACTGTTGACGCACTCGTCGTCGGCGAGCGAGGTCACGCACTGATGACAAGGTCGTCCTCTCAGACCTAGCGCCCACACGGGATGGTGTGACACCCAAAATTTCATTTGGATTTTTCAAAAAATTTATTTGACTTGAGGGAGGTGATTTAAATTTTTCCTTCAAAAGAACCCTCCCTTTCAAAATATTTTTATGGCAAGAGTTTTATTTGGTTTCACCCAAGACTTGATGTTGGTCTTGGAGGTTCTTTCTTTTGTTTGGACTCAAACCAAAAATGTTTTTCACTTGGGAAAAATGCCTTTTGGAAATTCCTCTTGAAAAGCCCTCTAGCTTTTGGAATGATTTTTTCCCACCTTCAACAAATCTCTCATGCCATGACCTTAGTGCAAATCCACTCTCCTAAACCTTCCCTCATCTTTGGATCATGATTTGCATCAAATCCAGCAAGTTGAACCTCCCCATATGATTATTTTCCATTTAAATCTTATCAAAACAATTTCTGTCTTCTATTCTAGCCCTTGGAGATTTACAAAGGAGCTACCATTTCTGTTTTGATTTTTGCCCCCAAACCAATTTCCCTTCCTAGTCCTTTGAACCCTCAACCAAGATCCATGAAGATCCACTGGTCTTCAGTTCAAAATTTTCAAACTATAATTGCTGCAAGTTTGGACCAGATTTGCCAAATTTGATGAAATTCATTCAAATCTTTCTCCAAAAATTCTGAGAAAAATCAGGCAGCCCCTGGGTGCATTGAGAGGTCACCTCACCAAGTCCCAACTCCAGGAAAAATTTTCTTCATGCCAAATCATTCTGTCGAACACCTGCAGAGCATTGTCAATGTCAAGTTCAGAGATTCAGAAATACAGTTCAGTGATCTACTGTCGTTTTCTTCAGAACATGTTGTCGATCTCGACAATGCCACGTTGGTGCCTTGCTCCCCGTCCCCTCCCCCTTGTTCCTGCACCGCACGAGCGCCTGGATGCTTGCGGGCGTCGGCGATGTGCTGGAGGAGGTGCGCCGCCCAGTGACCGACGCCAGCGGCGGCTTTGCGGCCGCCAGAGAGAGGCGCAGTGCAAACGGCGCCACCCAGCGCCGCCCAAGCCACCGGAGACCGCCGCGTGGCCACCCACTCCCCAGTGCGCGCTGCCACCGTCGTCGTGAACCGCTGGGCGCGGAGCGCGCTCTCTGCCGCTGTCGTGCCCGTGCGGCCACCCCACCGTGGACCGACGCCATTACGCCAAGACCGACCGGGATTAGCAGTGGAACGGCACCAGTACACCTCACTGATGCTGCCTGGCCACCTAAACCCCTCGCCAAGCCACTGCCTCGCCGTAATTGCTCGCCGGAGCAACCCCGTTCACGGCCACCCCCTCGATCCGCCTATAAATAGAGGCCCCGAGCTTCAACTCGAACCCACACCACCTCTGCACTCCACCTAAACCCTGCCTAGCCACTGGAAGAGCCCCGAGGGAGTCTCCTTCCTCGACTCCAGCCGCTGCGACCCGCCACGGGATCCAGCTCGATTCGCTCCCGTGCGTGCACCTCTGCCTCCCATCTCTTGCCAGTAGCTCTCTAGTGCATCCCTCCTGCTAACCCGCGCTTCAATTCGGAGTTTGCAGCACACCACCAGAGTTCCCCACCATCGCCCGAGCCGCCGTCCGCCGGAGAAAGTGTCGCCGTCGACGTGGTGCTCTCCGTCGGTCGAGTCCACCACCCACCGACGTGGAAGGACACGCTGAAGCTCTTGGTACACTCCGATCTCCCTGTCTCGCCATGGTTCGACGCCGGCGACCACCGCAGTCTTCGGGCGCCGGCGAACTTTTTAAACCTGACATGTGGGACCCCCATGTCAGCCTCTCTTCTTTCTCTCCCTCGAAACGTTTTCTGTTGGCGCCTTTGGCAAACTACATTTTCCCTTTTGAGCTGGCGCGTTTCTTTCCGAAGCGTTTTCTGCTTTCTCAGTTTAGCCCCTGGAACTTTTCTGTTTCATTACAGATGAGTCCCTGGACAGAAACCTTTATAACTTTTAAATTAAAAGTGATTTTTGAGTGATTCTTTTTCTGACAATCTTATAATTTTGTCTAGTTTTTTATGGGATTTATTTGGAAAAAATTTGGAACAACTTTTATGCACGCGTTGGTTTTCACGTTAGTATGCTTCTTCGCTATACCGTAGGTTCCGGAAGAGGTGACGGAGCCGCGAACTTCGCCGAGCTAGACTCCGACTTCTCCGAACCAGGCAAGCATGTTTGAACCTTTGATATGATAGGTGTATTGCATGTTTGCGTGAAAGGTTGTGCGTGGCATATGAGTATCGGTGAGTATCTCGTTGCTTGTGAGGCAACTACCCGTGTGTTCCAAAGTTACTGTGATCTCTGATGAGAGATGGCCTAATCATGTGGTGACATGAAGGGCAGCAAGGTGGTACTGTTGTAGCATACCAGCCTTGCGTCATCCGACAAATTCTGACGCTAACGTGGACGGAGTCACGTTATCGTTCTTCCCTCTTCCGTGCTACCACTGGTTTTCTGCCAGAATGCGGTTTAGTAAGTTGGTAACCTCTTTCCGTGTACACACCAAACAGAGGGGCCGGGATGATGGTTCCATGGCCCTGGATTAAAGCCAGTCATCCGGTCAGGGGGCATGGGTGTTTTCGGTTGGGACCGAGAGGGGGGCACCCCTTAGAGCGCGCGTATATAAATTTGATCCCATGCTACGCGAGGTTGTAGCCTCCCCGTCTCAAGGTTTTTCTTGAAAGTTGCCGAGGGTGATTCCTGGCTTCGGAATGTTGAATGGGTGTGTACTGGTTAGATGTGTTTCTTCCAAAACACCGTAAACGGAACTAGTCCCCGTGACTACTGAAATCCGTTGGCTGTGGTTAAAGTACAAACTCTGCAGAGTCAAATCCTTCTGAGTCATCGTATCCATGGTCCAGTAACGTGATCAGCGTATCCATGTCTATATCGTAACCTCGTGGTATATTCTACTTTCTGGTAAGCGAACATGAGTAGTAAACTTAGCTGAACGTTATTCCTAAGGATGGACTAACCCTGTTGTTTATCTCATGTCTGATTATTCTCTTGATATGATTTAAGATTCATGAGTGACTAAGTTATGAATATAAGCCCTTTATGTGACGTCGCTCAAACGTCCAACTATGGCATGTTTGTCTCTTACTTTCAATATAAGCCCTTTATGTGACGTCGCTCAGACGTCCGACTGTGGCATGTTTGTCTCTTACTTTCAATATAAGCCCTTTATGTGATGTCGCTCAGACGTCCGACTGTGGCACACACTGCCTTTATTTTCTGTTATAAGCCCTTTATGTGGTGTCGCCCCGATGCCCGACTGCGGCATTATTATTCTTGCAGTTTCCTCTCGAGGAGTCATTCAGACCCTCGTTTGGCACCGACATTATTATTCTTGCAGTTTCCTCTCGAGGAGTCATTCAGACCCTCGTTTGGCACCGGCATTATTATTCTTGCAGTTTCCTCTCGAGGAGTCATTCAGACCCTCGTTTGGCACCGGTATTATTATTCTTGCAGTTTCCTCTCGAGGAGTCATTCAGACCCTCGTTTGGCACCCAGTATTTTAATTTGGGATTTCGGGAGGACTTCCGCCCGACTTCTCTGTCATTTCCCCATGCATTATTGTCCCTTCGTCTAAGTGCACTTGTTAATCGGTTCGCATGCATCATGTTTACATTTGTTATATCTTATGTTCGAACTGTCTTGCGAGTACTTTCATAGTACTCACCTGGCTTGTTGATTTGGCCAGATGTTGACGAAGGCGATCTCATGGATGAAGAGTTTGATAGTGAGTCCGACGCCTAGAGGAATCCCAGTCAGTCCCGTGCGATCCTAGATATTGGTCACTTGTATTATATACGCTTCCGCCACCCGCAATAAGTCTCCTCGAGCCTCACTCCGACGCTCGAAGAGCTGTAGTTTTCAGGAGTCATATCACCCACTTCGCGGTGATATTTCCTCCACCGTTGTTATCGTGAGCTAGTAGTTATGCCACCCCATCCGCCGTTATGTTTATTCGGCGCGCATGTAATAAATTGTTGAGCAGTCCCCGCTCACCCTTGTATTATATTCAGTACTCCTGGTATTTTTCTTCTGTGACCAAGATATTGTCTACCAGTGAGAAGGAATTCTTCTGTACTGGTCCGTAAAAGGGATTGGTCTCTCAATAAATATTTTATTGAAAAACCGGTCGTGACAAGCTTGGTATCAGAGCCAGGCTGACTGTAGGAAGCCACTAGGTGCGATCGCTAATCGGTTATTAGCGTCTTTTGTGCTTTTCAGCATTTTGCAATTGTAGCTAATTTCTGTTGGTCATCATAAATTTATGACATGACTACTCAGAATTTTTGCCTACTTTTGTAGATGGCTGGCAGCAACTGCGAGACTCGGGTGTTCACTAATGTGCCCGAGGGGTTTGTCAAACTCCTCGTCTCCATCACCAAGCTCGCGATCGGGCCAGCGACTCGTCCGGAGTTCACACTTTATCAGCACAAGCTCAGCGACGACGTGTCTATGCACCAAGCCGTGGTGCAATTCAAGGGAGGACGTTCTGCGTCTCGCCACTTCCGTTTTGTGGGAAGGGCCGTGCCTACGGAGAGGCATGCCATGCAGATGGGTGCCCGTGAGGCGATAGCCCGCCTTCGGGATATCCTTCCGATGATGAAGACTCGTCGCTACCGCTACCTCCCATGCCATGTGCCATACACTTGCCACTATGCATTCGCCTGCCATCGGGGAGAGCGAGATGAAGCCGTCGAGATGGTCGTGGAGTACCTCAAGGCTCTGGAGGAATCTTTCGACAACCTCGTGGATGATCTTGTGGCTGCCCGCATGGACTTAGTCCGGGGCGGTCCTGCCTGCAGGAAGGAGCTTCTCCACACGGCACCGCCTCTAACATTCGTCTCATCCTCAGCATCTTATGCACCGGCCATCTTGGCCACTGCTCGTCGTCTGCCTACCACTGAGGAGTTCGACCGAGTCATCGCTCCTACTCCAGTCAGAGCTGCACCGCCTGCCTCACCCGCACTACCACCTGTCGCTCCCGCGCCATCACCACAGCGCAGTGTTACGCGCCAGGAACTAGCTAGAGAGGAGGTGGAGGTTGAATCTCCTGCACCGCTGAGTCTTGCCCTCGGCAAGGGAAAGGACATCGTCACCATCTCCGACTGAGAGCGCCGAGTAGCCACGCGTTATGTCTGCTTGTATGATGTGTTTTATCTGTACGCTAGTTTGTATTAGTGTGTTCTCTGCTTTCCGGAGTAGTATGCTAGTCTTAATAACATGTCAGGATTGTGTACGCACACCCTGAGTGCTGTATCATGTGTTTGCTTTTCGCGTGTAAAATTTGTGTTTAAGCAGTCATTTCTGTGAGCAAAATCGTTTATGCTTTCTTGAAAAATCTTGAGGTCTTTTAAATTTTTGTCTTTGCAAGATTTTCCGGGTGCCACACAGTTCTTCTCATGAGTTTTTGCTAAATAATACCCCAGAGTGGAAAATGTCCCGTCCGTGGACTCGTTCCATGCCCAATCAGCCAGAAGAAGTTTATGGGACACAGACTAGCAACAACTTCACTCAGGGACAGTCCAGTCAACAGGACAGCGAAACAGCCCTGTCTCAAGTATGCCGTCTCTTCGAACAAAGCCAGCAACAACACCAAGAGATGATGAATCATGTCATCAATATGGGAAACCACCGTGAGCCCTATCAACCACACTCAAAGTTGTCTGAATTACAGAAGACTCGCCCTCCAACTTTTGCTCATACCGATAGGCCACTTGAAGCCGATGATTGGCTTCGTGATATCGAAAGGAAGCTAATTATTGCGCAGTGTTCAGATCATGAGAAGGTGCTTTATGCACCCCACTACCTTACTGGAGCAGCTGCGGCATGGTGGGAAAACTTTCTACACATGCATCCCAGTGAACACAACATCACCTGGGAAGAGTTCAAGGAAGGCTTTCGTGGGGCACACATCCCCAGGAGCATCATAAAAATCAAGAAGAGGGAATTTGACGATCTCAAGCAAAGAGGCATGTCAGTGAAAGAATACAACGGTCAGTTTACCCAGCTATCTCGTTATGCCTACGACGAGCATATGACTGAGAACAAGAGGATGGAGAAATTCTTGGACGGCCTAGCACCGGCGTTAAGATGCCAACTAGTCGTGCACACTTTCCCGGATTTTAAAACTCTGGTTGACAAGGCCATTACCTTGGAGAATGAGCGCCGCAGCCTGGAGGATATCCGTAAGCGAAAGAGGGACAAGACGACTCTTGCTCGCAACAACCGAAGCAGAACTGAGGTCCCAAGGACTGAAGCAAGGAAATCCACAACTACTGATCTCAGGCCAGTCAGACAGTTCCATTCAAGGGACAAGGACTTCACGTACCGTCCAGGGGTCACATGCTATGCTTGTGGAGAACAAGGGCACTATGCTAAACAGTGCCCAAAACCGAGGAACTCGGCCCCCAAGCCGAACAATGGTGGAAACAATCCAGCCCCCAAGCGCAACAATTTCAATCCCAACAACAACCACAGGAAGGGTCACCTGAACTATGTGACCAGGGAAGAAGCGCAGAATGCCCCAGACATCGTGCTCGGTACGTTCCCTGTCAACACAGTACCTGCCACGGTTTTGTTTGATTCTGGAGCTTCCCATTCGTTCGTTTCGAAGAGTTTTGTTTTACAACATGGTTTTCCGATACTTCCCTTGGAAAAATCTATGATCATCAAGTCCCCTGGAAATAAGCAAATCGCTCAGAGTTACTGCCAAGGAGTGATCATTGAATTCGAAGGACTACAGTTCCAAGCAAATCTCATCGTGTTGGAAAATAAAGGACTGGATGTCATTTTAGGGATGGACTGGTTGACCACCAACAAAGGATTCATTGACTGTTTCAATCGGACCGTGATTCTCACTCACCATCACGACAAGACAATAAAGGTCACAGCTCAAGAAAGACCACGGTCATGGTAACCAAAGCTGAACAAAGTGGACATGTCAGAACTGAGAAAAGTTCCAGTGGTATGCGAGTTTCCTGACGTATTTCCTGAAGAACTACCAGGCATGCCACCAGACCGAGAGATAGAGTTCAGCATTGAACTAGCACCTGGCACCGCTCCCATCTATAAGAAACCTTATAGAATGGCACCCTCAGAATTGGTAGAGTTGAAGAAGCAGATAAAGGAATTATTGGACAAAGGCTTTATTCGAGCCAGCTCCTCACCATGGGGATCGCCAGTTTTATTCGCCAAGAAAAAGGATGGGACACTGAGACTGTGTATAGACTACCGAGCCCTCAATATGGTCACCATAAAAAACAAGTATACGATGCCACGGATAAATGATTTGTTCGACCAGCTCGCACAAGCCAAGGTGTTCTCAAAAATTGATTTGAGATCGGGATATCACCAATTGAAAGTACGGACAGAAGATATGCCCAAGACAGCATTCACTTCCAGATATGGGTTATATGAGTTCACAGTGATGCCTTTTGGTCTAACGAACGCCCCCGCATATTTCGTCCACCTCATGAACAAAGTGTTTATGAAATTTATGGACAAATTTGTTGTGGTGTTCATTGACGATATTCTGGTATATTCAAGGACACCAGAAGAGCATGCTGAGCATCTCAGAATTGTTTTGGGAGAATTAAGGAAACATCAGTTGTACGCCAAATTTAGCAAGTGTGAATTTTGGCTAAGACAAGTTGGTTTCCTAGGCCACATATTGAACCAAGAAGGTGTGGCCGTAAACCCAGAGAAAGTCAAAGCCATACTTGACTGGAAACCACCCGCCAACGTGACAGATGTGCGGAGTTTCCTGGGAATGGCCGGATATTAGAGAAGATTTATTGAAGGATTCTCCACTCTGGCAAAACCAATGACACAATTGCTCAAGAAGGACAAGAAGTTTGTATGGACGGAAGCATGCGAGAAAAGCTTCCAAGAGCTCAAGAAGAAACTAACCACCGCACCGGTCTTAACTGTGCCAGACATACACAAGAGTTTTGAAGTATATTGTGACGCGTCCCGGAAGGGCCTCGGATGTGTGCTGATGCAGGATGGCAAAGTTGTCGTGTATGCTTCCAGGCAGCTACGGAAGCATGAGGAAAATTACCCAACACATGACTTGGAGCTAGCAGCAGTCATACATGCACTCAAGGAGTGGAGGCACTTTCTGTTGGGAAATCGCTGTGAAATATATACGGACCATAAGAGCCTTAAATATATTTTCACACAACCAGAGCTAAATTTACGCCAACGACGCTGGTTGGAATTGGTCAAGGACTATGATGTCGGTATTCACTACCATCTAGGGAAAGCAAATGTAGTGGCCGATGCCCTTAGTCGAAACCCCAGCCCGGACAATGACAGTCCGCAAAACTTGAGGCCTGAGTTCCAGCAAGAGTTCGCAAGACTCAACATGGTGTTGGTCACCGAAGGCACCGTATCGAATCTGGAAATACAACCCACCCTAATGGAGCAAATTAAGAAGGCACAGCAAGGGCACCCCAGCATCGAAGGTATAAGAAAGAAAATGAACCTTGGTAAGGCTTCAGAGTTCGTCACAGACAGTGAAGGAATATTATGGTACGGAGACAGACTTTGCGTACCTAACATTGAGGAACTCAAGCAACAAATCCTAACCGAAAGCCACACCGCTCCATACTCGATCCACCCTGGAGGAACCAAAATGTACAAGGACATTCAGGAAAGATTTTGGTGGCACGGTATGAAAAGGGATATAGCCACATTTATTGCTTGTTGCGATTCATGTCAGCGCATCAAGGCCGAGCATCAAAAGCCAGCAGGGCTACTCTAGCCAAACAGGATACTGGAGTGGAAATGGGATGAAATAGGAATGGACTTCATCGTCGGACTACCTCGATCGCAACGCGGAAATGATGCCATATGGGTCATCACAGATAGGCTAACCAAGGTAGCCCATTTCATTCCCGTGAAGACGACCTACTCCACTCAAAGGCTAGCCAAGCTTTATCTCTCTCGTATAGTCTGTCTGCATGGAGTCCCAAAAACTATAATATCCGACCGAGGCACTCAATTTGTCTCTAAATTTTGGGATCACCTGCAACAAGCTCTGGGCACGCAACTAGCTTTCAGTACAGCGTTCCACCCTCAGACTGATGGACAAACGGAACGTGTGAACCAAATCCTAGAGGACATGCTGAGAGCCTGTGTGCTCACCTATGGATCCAGTTGGGAAGAGAGTTTGCCGTATGCCGAGTTTGCTTACAACAATAGTTACCAAGCCAGCTTGCAAATGGCACCCTTTGAAGCATTGTATGGACGGAGGTGTCGTACCCCACTGAATTGGTCAGAAACAGGTGACAACCGTATCTTCGGCCCAGACATGCTCAAGGAGGCCGAGGAGAAGGTTAAACAGATCAGGGACAGACTCAAGACAGCTCAAAGCCGACAAAAGAGCTACTACGATCAAAAACATCGTGAGGTCAGCTTTGAACCCGGTGATTCCGTATACCTACGGGTGTCTCCTATGAGGGGCCTGCAACGGTTCAAAATTAAGGGGAAGCTAGCCCCGAGATTTATTGGACCATTCTGTATAATTGCACGAAGAGGCACGGTAGCCTACCAACTAGACCTACCCAAGGAGCTGTCAGACGTCCATAACGTATTCCACGTCTCGCAATTGAGAAAATGTATGAGTAACCCGGAAAGGCATGTATCTCATGAGAGCATTGATGTACAACTAGACCTCACCTACAGAGAGAGGCCAGTAAAGATATTGGAGGAGTCTGAACGGAGGACCCGACAGAAAACAACAAAAATTTTCAAAGTTCAGTGGAGCAACCACACTGAGGATGAAGCTACATGGGAAAGAGAAGATTTTCTCCCGGCAGAATATCCATATCTATTCGAGGATCAGCTGAAATCTCGAGGACGAGATTTTTCCTAAGGGGGTAGGTGTTGTGACACCCAAAATTTCATTTGGATTTTTCAAAATTTTTATTTGACTTGAGGGAGGTGATTTAAAATTTTCCTTCAAAAGAACCCTCCCTTTCAAAATATTTTTATGGCAAGAGTTTTATTTGGTTTCACCCAAGACTTGATGTTGGTCTTGGAGGTTCTTTCTTTTGTTTGGACTCAAACCAAAAATGTTTTTCACTTGGGAAAAATGCCTTTTGGAAATTCCTCTTGAAAAGCCCTATAGCTTTTGGAATGATTTTTTTCCCACCTTCAACAAATCTCTCATGCCATGACCTTAGTGCAAATCCACTCTCCTAAACCTTCCCTCATCTTTGGATCATGATTTGCATCAAATCCAGCAAGTTGAACCTCCCCATATGATTATTTTCCATTTAAATCTTATCAAAACAATTTCCGTGTTCTATTCTAGCCCTTGGAGATTTACAAAGGAGCTACCATTTCTGTTTTGATTTTTGCCCCCAAACCAATTTCCCTTCCTAGTCCTTTGAACCCTCAACCAAGATCCATGAAGATCCACTAGTCTTCAGTTCAAAATTTTCAAACTATACTTGCTGCAAGTTTGGACCAGATTTGCCAAATTTGATGAAATTCATTCAAATCTTTCTCCAAAAATTCTGAGAAAAATCAGGCAGCCCCTGGGTGCATTGAGAGGTCACCTCACCAAGTCCCAGCTCCAGGAAAAATTTTCTTCATGCCAAATCATTCTGTCGAACACCTGCAGAGCATTGTCAATGTCAAGTTCAGAGATTCAGAAATACAGTTCAGTGATCTACTTTCGTTTTCTTCAGAACATGTTGTCGATCTCGACAATGCCACGTTGGTGCCTTGCTCCCCGTCCCCTCCCCCTTGTTCCTGCACCGCACGAGCGCCTGGATGCTTGCGGGCGTCGGCGACGTGCTGGAGGAGGTGCGCCGCCCAGTGACCGACGCCAGCGGCGGCTTTGCGGCCGCCAGAGAGAGGCGCAGTGCAAACGGCGCCACCCAGCGCCGCCCAAGCCACCGGAGACCGCCGCGTGGCCACCCACTCCCCAGTGCGCGCTGCCACCGTCGTCGTGAACCGCTGGGCGCGGAGCGCGCTCTCTGCCGCTGTCGTGCCCGTGCGGCCACCCCACCGTGGACCGACGCCATTACGCCAAGACCGACCGGGATTAGCAGTGGAACGGCACCAGTACACCTCACTGATGCTGCCTGGCCACCTAAACCCCTCGCCAAGCCACTGCCTCGCCGTAATTGCTCGCCGGAGCAACCCCGTTCACGGCCACCCCCTCGATCCGCCTATAAATAGAGGCCCCGAGCTTCAACTCGAAACCACACCACCTCTGCACTCCACCTAGACCCTGCCTAGCCACTGGAAGATCCCCGAGGGAGTCTCCTTCCTCGACTCCGGCCGCCGCGACCCGCCACGGGATCCAGCTCGATTCGCTCCCGTGCGTGCACCTCTGCCTCCCATCTCTTGCCAGTAGCTCTCTAGTGCATCCCTCCTTCTGACCCGCGCTTCAATTCGGAGTTTGCAGCACACCACCGGAGTTCCCCACCATCGCCCGAGCCGCCGTCCGCCGGAGAAATTGTCGCCGTCGACGTGGTGCTCTCCGTCGGTCGAGTCCATCACCCACCGACGCGGAAGGACACGCTGAAGCTCTTGGTACACTCTGATCTCCCTGTCTCGCCGTGGTTCGACGCCGGCGACCACCGCAGTCTTCGGGCGCCAGCGAACTTTTTAAACCTGACATGTGGGACCCCCATGTCAGCCTCTCTTCTTTCTCTCCCTCGAAACGTTTTCAGTTGGCGCCTTCGGGCAAAATACGTTTTCCCTTTTGAAATGGCGCGTTTCTTTCCGAAGCGTTTTCTGCTTTCTCAGTTTAGCCCCTGGAACTTTTCTGTTTCATTATAGATGAGTCCCTGGACAGAAACCTTTATAACTTTTAAATAATAAGTGATTTTTGAGTGATTCTTTTTCTGACAATCTTATAATTTTGTCTAGTTTTTTATGGGATTTATTTGGAAAATTTTTGGAACAAATTTTATGCACGCGTTGGTTTTCACGTTAGTATGCTTCTTCGCTATACCGTAGGTTCCGGAAGAGGTGACGGAGCCGCGAACTTCGCCGAGCTAGACTCCGACTTCTCCGAACCAGGCAAGCATGTTTGAACCTTTGATATGATAGGTGTTTTGCATGTTTGCATGAAAGGTTGTGCGTGGCATATGAGTATCGGTGAGTATCTCGTTGCTTGTGAGGCAACTACCCGTGTGTTCCAAAGTTACTGTGATCTCTGATGAGAGATGGCCTAATCATGTGGTGACATGAAGGGCAGCAAGGTGGTACTGTTGTAGCATACCAGCCTTGCGTCATCCGACAAATTCCGACGCTAACGTGGACGGAGTCACGTTATCGTTCTTCCCCCTTCCGTGCTACCACTGGTTTTCTGACAGAATGCGGTTTAGTAAGTTGGTAACCTCTTTCCGTGTACACACCAAACAGAGGGGTCGGGATGATGGTCCATGGCCCTGGATTAAAGCCAGTCATCCGGTCAGGGGGCATGGGTGTTTCCGGTTGGGACCGAGAGGGGGGCACCCCTTAGAGCGCGTGTATATAAATTTGATCCCATGCTACGCGAGGTTGTAGCCTCCCCGTCTCAAGGTTTTTCTTGAACATTGCCGAGGGTGATTCCTGGCTTCGGAATGTTGAATGGGTGTGTACTGGTTAGATGTGTTTCTTCCAAAACACCGTAAACGGAACTAGTCCCCGTGACTACTGAAATCCGTTGGCTGTGGTTAAAGTACAAACTCTGCAGAGTCAAATCCTTTCGAGTCATCGTATCCATGGTCCAGTAACGTGATCAGCGTATCCATGTCTATATCGTAACCTCGTGGTATATTCTACTTTCCGGTAAGCGAACATGAGTAGTAAACTTAGCTGAACGTTATTCCTGTGGATGGACTAACCCTGTTGTTTATCTCATGTCTGATTATTCTCTTGATATGATTTAAGATTCATGAGTGACTACGTTATGAATATAAGCCCTTTATGTGACGTTGCTCAGACGTCCGACTGTGGCATGTTTGTCTCTTACTTTCAATATAAGCCCTTTATGTGACGTCACTCAGACGTCCGACTGTGGCATGTTTGTCTCTTACTTTCAATATAAGCCCTTTATGTGATGTCGCTCAGACGTCCGACTGTGGCACGCACTGCCTTTATTTTCTGTTATAAGCCCTTTATGTGGTGTCGCCCCGACGCCCGACTGCGGCATTATTATTTTGCAGTTTCCTCTCGAGGAGTCATTCAGACCCTCGTTTGGCACCGGCATTATTATTCTTGCAGTTTCCTCTCGAGGAGTCATTCAGACCCTCGTTTGGCACTGGCATTATTATTCTTGCAGTTTCCTCTCGAGGAGTCATTCAGACCCTCGTTTGGCACCGGTATTATTATTCTTGCAGTTTCCTCTTGAGGAGTCATTCAGACCCTCGTTTGGCACCCAGTATTTTAATTTGGGATTTCGGGAGGACTTCCGCCCGACTTCTCGGTCATTTCCCCATGCATTATTGTCCCTTCATCTGAGTGCACTTGTTAATCTGTTCGCATGCATCATGTTTACATTTGTTATATCTTATGTCCGAACTGTCTTGCGAGTACTTTCATAGTACTCACCTGGCTTGTTGATTTGGCCAGATGTTGACGAAGGCGATCTCATGGATGAAGAGTTTGATAGTGAGTCCGACGCCTAGTGGAATCCCAGTCAGTCCCGTGCGATCCTGGATATTGGTCACTTGTATTATATACGCTTCCGCCACCCGCAATAAGTCTCCTCGAGCCTCACTCCGACGCTCGAAGACCTGTAGTTTTCAGGAGTCATATCACCCACTTCGCGGTGATATTTCCTCCATCGTTGTTATCGTGAGCTAGTAGTTATGCCACCCCATCCGCCGTTATGTTTATTCGGCGCGCATGTAAAAAATTGTTGAGCAGTCCCCGCTCACCCTTGTATTATATTCAGTACTCCTGGTATTTTTCTTCTGTGACCAAGATATTGTCTACCAGTGAGAAGGAATTCTTCTGTACTGGTCCGTAAAAGGGATTGGTCTCTTAATAAATATTTTATTGAAAAACCGGTCGTGACAGATGGCCTCCGTCCCCAAGATCGTTGCCGTAGTGCGTGCGGAGGACGACGACCACGAGCGAAGCCACTTCCCGCCGACCCTCAGGTATGCTACCTCTTTTCGAACCATACCCTTGTTCTATTGCCCCATCTGCCATGTCGCTGCATGTGGATCTTTTTCCACTCCACCATCTTCCCAATTTCCTGTCCTCTACTCTGCTGGTCATGCAGACAAAAACCTTAATTTGCACTATTAAAGGAAACCCTACTTCATGCAGACTAATCCATGTCTGGGTTGAATAAGGAAAGGAAGGGAGACTGTACTGTCCAAGAGAGTATGCATCGAACCCGCATCTAGGTTAAAGAGGGGAAAATCAGTAGCTAAGGAACGAGTCTCGTGTCTCTTGGTTGAAGAAGGGTAGAAAGGCATGACAACGCAATAGAGAATGACCAGGTCGATCGGTTTGTTGTCCTCACATAGGAAAAAGGTGGCTAAACATAACAATGGGACGTAATCCACATATGCTGCCTGGATATTTGTTGCTCTGGGCAACCATACCTCCCTCACCACTCTATGCGTTCGTGGAGGTACATCGTACTGGTGCGCCCACTGTCCGAATGGGCCTCCCATGCTCTTAGTGTCACTTTTTTGCTGTTAGTATAACGCCAGCAGTCAAGTCAAGCAATGCTACTGCTAAAGTGATGCCACATTTAACTAATGCCGCACTCAGTCTAATGCCACCGATAAATTTAAGCAATGCCATTTAATGTCACTGGATTATTTCAGGGTTAGCTGTTGATTGTGGATGTATTAAAGATTTTTTAGCTAAGGCATTCTAATGCTGTTGCACAGCCAGTATACCAACGTTGAAACTTGTTACTACCTTCAGATTTTTGCACTGTTAATGCTTATAGATTACATGCCTCACTTTCATGAGATAAGTTAATTTTTTTCTACAATATCACCAAAATGCCAAGGCGCTGATTTCATTTTATTTTGGTTAAACTGCACAAAAAATTATGAAGACAAGAGGAAAGGTCAAGTGTGGGAACCTCCTCCTCTGGCTGTTCTCTTGATTCTTTCGATCAAGTTTTTATGTTTGATAGATTATCAAGATTGGGATAGCAATTTTTAAGGTCCCCCCGAGTTCGAAATGATATTTACCTTGGAGGTACATGGTTTGCAATTTTTTTATACTGTCATTAGTTAATAATGCTAGTTACCTTCAGACTTTTGTATTTGGTTTAATGCTCATGCACAACTAGTATACCAATGCCGAAACGTGTTACCTTTACATTTTGTATTGTTAATTCTTATAGAAATCTTCCAGTGCCAGAGTTTATTGAAATCTGTTTAGTAAAACCATTGTACTGTACCCTGTAATAAAATAACTACTCTACTGTTGCACTAGCCACTGGATTAGTGTATATTTGTAGTATTCGAAATTTCGAATGGTGTTGCATTAGCGTATGGACATAAATAAGGTGTGGCAAGCTTTCCCAGGTATGTGCTCAAGAAAACTACTACCTGTTTTTCTAAATACTAGTAGACGTTTGGGTACTTTAAACTGAACTGCAAAAATGTCTTATATTAAGGAACAGAGGGTGTAGAGTTCACTCAAATTATCCTGGTAAAGCTAGTCACACCTTTGTTAAAATTAATGTTCATTATGTTATCGCAGGAGGTCTGTAAGTTTGTCTCTAATGCCTGTCGACTACATACCTGACATCATGATGTAATGCTAAGTCATTTCCTTTTGTACAGTGTCACTGAATTGTCAAGGCGGTGATGGCATTTTATTTTAGTTGAACTACACAAAATATGCTTAAAAGAAGAGGAAAGGTCAGGAATCGATCATTCTTTCAGAAAGAACTATATATGCCTTTCTGACATCAGCCTCTGTTGCCTTATTTATTCCTTCAAACAGGTGGTTAGAAACAGTCTTGCTACCTTTTCCCATTAAGAAATTGGAATGCTTATATTTGTGAGCCTATGCTTCAACTAGTGCCACTTTTATAGTAATCACACTTTCAATATCTATGCAAACAAGGATGCTCGATTTTACTGCAAATGCACAAAAATTCCAACTGGTTCAACATTAGGAGCATGCTTTCTTCCAAACCTTCATATCCAATTGGTGGCACTATGAGCTGTTCATTAAGAAGGTACATGGTTTGCTACTATCTTGCTACTCTTTTTGTACTGTCATTAGATAGTAATACTAGTGGTTTGCATGTGAATTTATTGGCAGGGTGGACCTACATTGGAGGTGCAGGACAAGATTCAATGATTGGATGCTCAATTTTGGTTGTATCGATTTCACCTCTTCCATCACTGCGAACATGGATATCCTTGGTCTGATGAAGAATAGGCGCTATATTTCTGCTCTGAACAAGCAAATCAATTCAGTATGAAATTGTCCAGGGCAAAACATGACTGTATCAAATTGTCCAGTGCAAAACATGACAGATGCTAAGCGGAAGAGACATGTTTAAACCGAAAATACAAGGTGGGGTATATGTTTACTAGCTGCTTGATATTTGTGCAGACAGAGATATCTGCCCGTTTTTATTTGGCAAACACACAAAGTGACCACAATTTTGGTTGAACTACAAAAGAGAATAGTATAGTCACTGCATGCAGTGCCATTTGAAAATAGACACAGAAAGATTGGATAGTCACTTCATGGACTGCAGAAAAGTAGTATTGTACTATTTATTGGCCAACACTAGGTGTCATTGCTTTGGTCTGATTATACAATGGGCATCATTTTGCCTAAGTTAAAGTTTGTATTCCGAAAATAGTCTCGCCGTGTGATCAAGAGAAGACCAAATCATATTGCAGTGGATGTTCCTCCATCATGTGTGGTTCATTCTCATGGTTCCAGCTGTTGGTAAAACCAGTTACGTTCGCAAGAGGAATTGTAGACTTCACAAAAAAAGTTGTCTTTCAGTCTGTACTGAATGTTGGCCAAGAGAAGCATCCATGTTAGTAGGAAGAACATATGTTTTTTCTAGATCTTTGCTTTTGGAGCTACATATTTGTATATGATCTGTGAATCATTGAGATGCGTTAACATGTTGATCTTATGTATGGGAATCGTACTAGTTGGTTTTAGTTGTGGCTGATCTTTGCTTTTGGAGCTACATATTTGTATATGATCTGTGAATCATTGAGATGCATTAACAGTTCCTTATATCTGTTCGCTCAGTGTTTACAAGTTACTGATCGATCACTAGTTAGCCTACTAATGCACTCCTGGCTGTTTTAGTTGCGACGCAAGATCCGAAGTGGCAGTTTTTTGAATAGAAATGCCTACCTCTGAAGAAACTGACAAGCTGCTCTAAAGAAAATGCCATGCGAATCTGAACAAACTGCCAGCAAAAACGATCGCAAATGCCTTATCTCCCAGCTAAAGTTCATCAACTAATGCCCTCGGTTGCGACTCATTGCATGCTGCTCCGCGTACTGGCTACGAGCGATTTTGAGTGCTTGCATGCAGCCGGCCGTAATTAAGGCAGCTAACTGATGCGAAAAAGATGCGCTTTAATTGTTGCGGGCCTTTTAAATCCGTGGAATCATTATTGACAAGGAGGGAGATGATTCGAGTGCACTCGTTTGACCATCATGCCAGCGTGCGACCCAGCACAGACGGGACGGGACGGCACAGTCAGAATTTCAGTTTCTCTAGTTTTCCACGGCAAGCTGGCGCAATAAGCCATGCCTGCTTAATTATGCATTGAATTCCGATGACCGTCACACTACCTTCCGCCTATAAGTACTGTTTCCCGGCCTTCTATGGTGGCACCGTGACCCAACTCGCCCTATCCTCATAAGCCCCCACCGGCCCGACGTCGCTCGCCACTTATCCTCACTCTCGCCACGTCCGCCATGCCCCCGCCCGTCCGCGATAGGCGAAGCCGGAGGCGGTCACCGCCGGAACTAGTGTTCGGTTTTTCACCGGAAGGCAGACGGAGGGAGGAGGCATTCTATCGGTCTTTAGATGGCAATGCGGAGATCGAGGACTTGTTGGAGCGCGACCGCCTGGCGGAGGAGCAGGAGTTGTTGGAGCGCGACTGCTCGGCGGAGGAGCAGCGTATCGCCGATTTGCGCCGCCAGCGGGACATGGAGCAGCAGTGCACCGACGCTCTGAGTCGCGACCAGAGCGCCCGCACCTGGGCCGACTACATGGAGGCCGGCCCCGGGCAAATAGCCCTGGAGGCTGTCGGGCACGCACACGTTCGCGACGCCGATTTTTACTACCAGCTCGTCAAGTGGGTTTCCCGCTTAGAAGCCGAAGCTTTGGTGGACCACGCCGGCATGGAAAGGGCCAACGCGCGCGAGCAACGCGCCCTATCGCACCTCTGGCAAGTCCGAGGCGAGGCGGAGGACGCCGGTGCCGGCGTTTAGCGTGTACTGCAGATGGCGGCCGGCATCGTCTAGTTAGCTAAGAGTAAGTTGTAGTTGTACGCTACTAGAGTATTAGTGGGAGTAGATAGTTAACTTGGCTATGATGGTTGTCAACGTGGAAGTTCAGTACTCTATATGTGGATCGGACCTGTTACTTTGCTTTGAATGTTGAACTTTCCGTTTGAACGTATGGAATGGGCTATTATTTATTTTAAATGGGTTGTATTTGTCCTCCACAGGTTTAGAGGCTGACTTGTGGGCCTACCAAGTTGACGCATACACAATCAGGAGATGATTGTACGTGGAGAGGATGACAGCAGGGACCCGCCAAGGTCATGGCAGTACGCAAGCAAGTGCCTCCTTATTTCAATCCAATAAAAAAATGGCTCCTCCTAATGGATTTCTGACATCTGGGTCCCATGCCATTGTCAATGTAGTCAATAAACGAGAGAGTTGCACAACGAGCGGCTGACACCAGGGACCCAGCAGCTCGCCCAGTTATTTTTGTTTTGGGTTAATTTGATAAATGCCACTCCAAATCTGGTTTTTTTGAGAAATGCCACTACAATTTCCAAACTTTGAAAAATGCCATTTCATGCCATTTCCAGTGGCATTTTTCGAAGTCTGGAGTGGTGTTTTTCAAAGTTTGCAAATTGCAGTGGCGTTTTCCAAAGTTTGCAAAAATTGCAGTGGCATTTTTCAAAGTTTGGAAATTGCAGTGGCATTTTTATGAATCGCCATATTTGTTGTGGCATTTATCTAATTTGTTTTTGAGACGGAAGCAGGGTGTCAACTGGGCTGTGCGGGGCACTCTGGCCTGTCTAGACAACCTTCTCTTTTATGTTTACAACAGACCAGCCCAGTAGTTTTTTTTTCTTTCTGAAAGTGGCTAGCCCAGTTTTTTTGTGATTTGCCAAGTAAGTCACTTTGTCAGGCCTGTTGGGCTGCAAATCTTTCAAGACGAGGAGAGCTTCATTCGGCTGGACGAGAAAATGGCCTATCAGTAATGAGAAATGGGCTGTACATTTTTAAAACACATCAAACCGGCAATTACTTTCAAATTTCTTTTTTTCATTCAAGATTTTAAATTGCATTAATTTTTATGCGTGGACAATTTGTTGGATATTATATTGATATACATTTATTTTTAAAATCAGTTTGAATGTGACTTGAAATTTCGGGATTAAAAACAGTTCGGACCGCACCGAAATATGCAACATTTCGTATAATTTTTTAACCGTGGCCACAATATGGGCTGTAATGCTAACAAAAAGAATATGGGCTCCAAAAAAACCTTAAGAATTAGCAAATGGGTTGTAAATTATTAGAAATAATGGCAGATGGGCCGTATGCTGTTATCCACAGATTTGAGGCTTTCCTAAAAAAAGGTTGGCGCACAAGCAGTGACTGTTGGATGTCCATCCAACGGCCGTCGTGCTTCGTCAATGTCTGCTCTTCCTTCTCCAGCCGCTCAAACAAGCGCCGGCGGGACTGCCTGCTCCCTCCTCCCCGCGGCCGGCTGTGCTGCCGTGCAGGCATCACCGCCCCACCGTACTCCCATCGCTGGCCTAGCCATCCCTGTACTCACCCACACCTGTTGTTATTCTCCGGCGACGGCAGACGAACCAGTAAACCCTCGTATAGTCGTACTCCCCTCCGCGTGGGAAACAACTGCCGAGTCTTCCCTGCCTCCGTGTCATTCCCTTCCTAGGCCTCGCCGTCGTCCACCGCCCTGGTGCTCTCGGCGCGGCCTGGTGAACGTGGTCAACGACCGACATGCATCTGAAGTGGACTATACGTGGAGAGGCTGACAGCTGGGTCCACGGCCGCACGCAAGGAAATGCCTCCTTATTATGCGCAAAATAATGATTCCTCCACCTAACATCTGGGACCCACCGAAAGGGCCTCTGTATTTCACGAAAAAAACATTACCGCCGCTGACAGCTCGGACCCACCAGCTATATCTTCGCACGCAAGGAAGTGCGTCCTTATTACGCACAAAAAAATGAATACTCCCCCTGCTAGCTGGGACCCTGTATAGTGGCAGGCTGACTTGTGGGCCTACTAAGTTGACGGGGACGGAGGGCTTTGTCAACTTAGTCAATATGCATGATTCTAGCTCCAGTGACCGTACGATGTCCATCCAACGGGTGTAGTGCTTCTTCAACCTCTGGTCTTGTTGCTCCAGCCGCCCAAAGCAGCGCCGATCGTGCCGCATGCTCTTGCCTCCCGTGGCCGGCTGTGCTGTCGCGGAGGCCTCACCGCCCCCTACTATTCCCACCGCTGGCCAGGCCCTGCGGCGACGGCAGCCTCACACCGCAGCCGAACCAGTGAACCCTCGTACTCCTCTCCGCATGGGCTTCCACTGCCGCGTCTTCCGCGGCTCCGCGTCGTCCCCTTCCTAGACCTCGCCGTCGTCTACTGCCCTGGTGCTCTCGGTGCGGCGTGGTCAACGTGGTCAAGGAACGGCTTCCATCGGACGTGGACTGTACGTGGAGAGGCTGACAGCTGGGTCCACGGCAGCAGCAAGGAAGTGCCTCCTTATTACACGCAAAATAATTATTCCTCCACCTGACAGCGGGGACCCACCGGACGGGCCACCGTATTTCACGAAAAAAATGTTTCCCCTGACTGCTGGGACCCACCAGCTACATCTTCGCACGCAAGGAAGTGAGTGACAGTCGGGACCCACCTGGTCGAAGCGTACGTAGCGTTGTCATTCTGGTCGCGAACGTGTATGTACATACTGGTCAATGTAGAGGCGCGCACGTGTCGTAGTAGAGGCACGCACGTAGCATGTACACGTATGTACAGAGGCCAGGGTGCAAGAAAGTAAATACGGCCACGTACGTACATACGGGCGGGGTCTCGAACGCCTACTCGCGCGTACATACTGCCAGGGCTCGTGTACATGGCTGGGTCGGAACGGAGAAACAGTGTCGTCATCGTGTTCATGGGGAGGCAACGGAATGTGCGTGTTCATCGGGAGGAAACAGAGCCAACCGACTTGGACAGAATACTCGAGGGAAACGAGGCTTGGCGTACCGCAGAACGGAGGAAACGGCCTTGTGTTCGACCGGCCACGTTCGAAACGGGATCCTGTTCATCGCGAGGGGTCTGGCATACCGCAAAACGGAGGAAACGAACCTCCTACGGTCGAAACAGGGGTCCTATTGATCAGGAGGGGTGTGGCGTACTGCAAAACGGAGGAAACGGACTTGTGTTGGAGCGCTACGGTCGAAACGGGGGTCCTGTTCATCGGGAGGGGTGTGGCGTACCGCAAAACGGGACTCCACGGGATACTGTTCATCTCCACCGTCGACCCCCTCCAGCTTCCACGGGCTACTGTTCATCCAACGTCGACCTCCTCCAGCCTCCACCTGCGACTGTTCATCCACGGGCTCCTGTTCATCCAGCCTCCACCGCGCGCTACTCCACCGGCTACTGTTCAACCTGCCGTTCAACCACCCCTCCACGGGCTACTGTTCATCCAGCCCTCCACCGTCTACTGTTCATCCTGCCCTCCACGGGGTGGTCCTGTTCATCCTGCCCTCCACGGGGTCTTGTTCATCCAGCCCCAACCGGCTCGAACGATCGGGGTCCTGTTCATCCACCCCCACCAGGAACTGTGCATCCAAACCCCCCAGCAACGCTCACTGTTCATCCAGAGGCAACGCCACGGGGTCCTGTTCATCCACCCCCACCAGGAACTATTCATCCAACCCCCCTCCCGCAACGCTCACTGTTCATCCAAAGGCAGCATCAATCGGCTTCAGTTAGCAGCTGTAGCGAAGGAATCGCTCGATCGGGTTCAGTTAACAGCCATCGATCGATCGCTCGGGTTCAGTAACGCGTAGCCTGCAGTGCAATCGCTCGGGTTCAGTTAGAGCCCAACGCCTCACACACACGCGCGTACGTACGAGAGAAATGCGCATCACTCGGGCCCCAACCACCCACCATAACCGGGGACTCCCCGATATTTCCCACGCCCTCGCTTCTACCATGGTTTTTTCCGTCATGGACGGCCCAAAGAATGTCATGCAGTTGCGTCTCCGGCCCGCCCAGGACGAAAAGCCCATTTTCTGTCATGATTTTTTGTCATAGAAGTAGGACCCCACCACATCTATGATGATACCGGGTTTTGTCACAATTATCGTCATAGAAGTGTCATAAGTATGACAGAAAAGACGTTCGGCCCAAAATGTCACAGTTGTGTCTTTTTTTGTAGTGGAGGTTCTCGTGACGTGAGCCATGACGATCAAGATCAGGCGGGCGCCACCGTGCGCAGTGTCCATGTTTCCCCTTTGGTGCTAAGGAAGCAAGTGCAGGCGCGGAGTACCGAGGCGTCAAGCAAAGGTTTTCGTATCGGTGCAACGAGACCAAGACCAGCAGGACGGCAAGACGGAGGTCACCATGGAGCCCAAGGTGGCGTCACCACCAAAGCCTTTTGCAGGCAAAGACCGCTTTTGTCAGGATAAGCCGTACTAGTTTTCCCCTTTCAAATTGGCCGTTGTTGGCTCCCTTCCCGCTCAATATTTGGGGAGAGGACCAAGGCCTCTATAAATAGGACTAGCCACCACCGTAGGAGGCAACGGGCCAAGAGACAACTGAGCCCCAGGGCAACTCGGACGGATCTGGGATTAAACAATCCCCACCCACACAAGCTCACCGAGCACAAGAACACCTCAACCTCAGGAGGCTGTTCTTCCCCTTGTATTATTCATCATCAGCCCAAGAGGCAATCCACTACCACCACACTGGAGTAGGGTATTACACCACAACGGTGGCCCGAACCAGTATAAATCTTGTGTCTCTTGTGTTGTGAGTTCGTTGAATTCGTCCGTGAGATCTTAGCAAGCTAGGACGTGGATCGGTAGAGGGAGAACTTCACGCGCACCCCAGAGTTCGAACCTTAAGAGTTTTGCCGGAACCCGTGATCCGACAAACTCCAAAAGTCCTAAAACTTCACGGAGAATTGTTTTGGAATATATAAAAATATTGGGCGAAAAAGCACCTGGGGGACCCACCAGTCAACCACAAGGGTGGGGGGCATGCCCTACCCCCAGGGCACACCCATTGCCTTGCCGCCAGCCTGCACTACAAAAAAAAGACACATCCATGACATTTTGGGCCGAACGAATTTTTTTTCTGTCATACATGTGACACTTCTATGGCGATAATTGTGACAAAACCCGGTATCATCATAGATGTGGTGGGCTCCTACTTCTATGACAAAAAATCATGACAGAAAATGGGCTTTTCGTCCTGGGCGGGCCGGAGACGCAGCTGCATGACATTCTTTGGGCCGTCCATGACGAAAAAACCATGGTAGAAGCGAGGGCGAGGAAAATTTCGGGGAGTTCCCGGTTACGGTGGGAGGTCGGGGGCCGAGCGATGCGCGTTTCTCTCGTACATGTACGCGCGTGTGTGCGAGGCATTGGCTCTAACTGAACCCGAGCGATCGATCGATGGCTGTTAACTAAACCCGATCGAGCGATTCCTTCGCTACTGCTGCTAACTGAAGCCGATCGATGCTGCCTCTGGATGAACAGTGAGCGTTGCGGGGGGGGGGGGGGGTTGGATGAACAGTTTCCGGTGGGGGTGGATGAACAAGACCCCATGGTGTTGCCTCTGGATGAACAGGACCCCGATCGATCGAGCCGGTTGGGGCTGGATGAACAGGACCCCGTGGAGGGTAGGATGAACAGGACCACCCCGTGGAGGGCAGAATGAATAGTAGACGGTGGAGGGCTGGATGAACAGTAGCCCGTGGATTGGTGGTTGAACAGGAGCCCATGGAGAGGGCTGGTTGAACAGTAGCCGGTGGAGTAGCGCGTGGTGGAGGCTGGATGAACAGGAGCCCGTGGATGAACAGTCGCAGGTGGAGGCTGGAGGAGGTCGACGGTGGATGAACAGTAGCCCGTGGAGTCCCGTTTTGCGGTACGCCACACCCCTCCCGATGAACAGGACCCCCGTTTCGACCATAGCGCTCCAACACAAGTCCGTTTCCTCCGTTTTGCGGTATGCCACACCCCTCCCGATCAACAGGACCCCCGTTTCGACCGTAGGAGGTCCGTTTCCTCCGTTTTGCGGTACGCCAGACCCCTCCCGATGAACAGGATCCCGTTTCAAACGTGGCCGGTCGAACACAAGGCCGTTTCCTCCATTCTGCGGTACGCCAGGCCTCGTTTCCATCGGCTATTCCGTCCAAGCCCTCCCGATGAACACGACGACGCATTCCGTTCCGACCCAGCCGGTTGGCTCCCCATGAACACGACGACGACGCTGTTTCTCCATTCCGACCCAGCCATGTACACGAGCCCTGGCCGTACGTATGCGCGAGTAGGCGTTCGAGACCCTACCCGTATGTACGTACGTGGCCGTATTTTCTTTCTTGCACACTGGCCGCTGTACGTACGCGTACACGCTACGTGCGCGCCTCTACATCGACCAGTATGTACGTACACGTTCGCGACCAAAATGACAATGCTACGTACGCTTCGACCAGGTGGGTCCCGACTGTCAGGCACTTCCTTTCCTGCGAAGATGTAGCTGGTGGGTCCCAGCAGTCAGGGGGCGAATCGTTTTTTTTGCCCGGACGCACTTCCTTGCGTGCGAAGATGTAGCTGGTGAGTCCCCGCAGTCAGGGGGAAACGTTTTTTTCGCGAAATACGGTGGCCCGTCCGGTGGGTCCCCGCTGTCAGGTGGAGGAATAATTATTTTCCGCGTAATAAGGAGGCACTTCCTTGCTGCGGCTGTGGACCCAGCTGTCAGCCTCTCCATGTACAGTCCACGTCCGATGGAAGCCGTTCCTTGACCACGTTGACCACACCACGCCGAGAGCACCAGGGCGGTGGACGACGGCGAGGCCTAGGAAGGGGATGACACGGAGCCGGGGAAGACGCGGCAGTGGAAGCCCGCGCAGAGAGGAGTACGAGTGTTCACTGGTTCGGCTGTGGTGTGAGGCTGCCGTCGCCGCAGGGCCTGGCCAGCGGTGGGAATAGTAGGGGGCGGTGAGTTCTCCGCGGCAGCACAGCCGGCCACGGGAGGCAGGAGCATGCGGCACGACCGGTGCTGCTTTGGGCAGCTGGAGCAACAAGACCAGAGGTTGAAGAAGCACTACGGCCGTTGGATGGACATCATACGGTCACTGGAGCTAGAATCGTGCATATTGACTAAGACAAAGCCCTCCGTCCCCGTCAACTTAGTAGGCCCACAAATCAGCCTGCCACTATACTGGGTCCCAGCTAGCAGGGGGAGTATTCATTTTTTTGTGCGTAATAAGGACGCACTTCCTTGCGTGCGAAGATATAGCTGGTGGGTCCGAGCTGTCAGCGGCGGTAACATTTTTTTCGTGAAATACAGAGGCCCTTTCGGTGGGTCCCAGATGTTAGGTGGAGGAATCATTATTTTGCACGTAATAAGGAGGCATTTCCTTGCGTGCGGCCATGGACCCAACTGTCCGCCTCTCCACGTACAGTCCACTTCAGATGCATGTCGGTCGTTGACCACGTTGACCAGGCCGCGCCGGGAGCACCAGGGCGGTGGACGACGGCGAGGCCTAGGAAGGGAACGACACGGAGGCAGGGAAGACTCGGCAGTTGTTTCCCACGCGGAGGGGAGTACGACTATACGAGGGTTTACTGGTTCGTCAGCCGTCGCCGGAGAATAACAACAGGTGTGGGTGAGTAGAGGGATGGCTAGGCCAGCGAGGGGAGTACGGTGGGGCGGTGAAGCCTGTGCGGTAGCACAGCCGGCCGCGGGGAGGAGGGAGCAGGCAGTCCCGCCGGCGCTTGTTTGAGCGGCTGGAGCAGGAAGAGCAGAGTTTGAAGAAGCACGACGGCCGTTGGATGGACATCCAACAGTCACTGCTTGTGCGTCAACCTTTTTTTAGGAAAGCCTCAAATCTGTGGAAAATAGAATACAACCCATCTGCCATCATTTCTAATAATTTACAGCCCATTTGCTAATTCTGAAGGTTTTTTTTGGAGCCCATATTCTTTTTGTTAGCATTACAGCCCATATTGTGGCCACGGTTAAAAAATTATACGAAATGTTGCATATTTCGGTGCGGTCCGAACTGTTTTTAATCCCGAAATTTCGAGTCACATTCAAACTGATTTTAAAAATAAATGTATATCAATATAAAATCCAACAAATTGTCCACGCATAAAAATTAATGCAATTTAAAATCTTGAAATGAAAAAAAGAAATTTGACAGTAATTGCCGGTTTGATATGTTTTAAAAATGTACAACCCATTTCTCATTACTGATAGGCCATTTTCTCGTCCAGCCGAATGAAGCTCTCCTCGTCTTGAAAGATTTGAAGCCCAATAGGCCTGACAAAGCGACTTACTTGGCAAATCACAAAAAAACTGGGCTAGCCATTTTCAGAAAGAAACAAAACTACTGGGCTGGTCTGTGGTAAACATAAAAGAGAAGGTTGTCTAGACATGCCAGAGTGCCCTGCACAGCCCAGTTGACACTCTGCTTCCGTCTCAAAAACAAATTAGATAAAGGGATAATTACGTTTATGCCCCTAGTTGTGTCCCACTCGTCTGTTTTACCCCTAATTCCCAAAAGTCACCGGTTCTGTCCAAATCACTTTGCTCCTCTTATGCTTTTGCCCTTTGACCGTTTGACCGTCAGTTTGAAAACATCATAACTAATTCATACTAAATCAGAAAAATGCAAATAAGATACCAAAATGTTCAAAAAACATCACCTATATGTCAGTGTCATTTGCATTCATGAAAAAAAGTGTTGGAAAGTGCCCATCCGAGTTTTAGCTCTTATGCTACCACCATTAATAGTAAAATCTAAAAAAGTTCAAAAAAATTCAAAAATAATTTGGTGGCAAAGAATGACAAATGTTTTAAGTGCCTGCCAAGTTTCATCAGGGAATAACATTCGTGGGTGCCGCGGAAAAAAAACAATTAGCACTCCAAAATAGATAATTTTTTGCCACGACTTCCACGAATGCCGTTCCCTAATGAAACTTGGCAAGCACTTAGAACACTTGTCGTTCTTTGCCACCATATTTTTTTGAATTTTTTTGAATTTTTTTAGAGTTTACTATTCATGGTGGTATCAAAAGAGCTAAAACTCGGATGTGCACTTTCCAACACTTTTTTCATGAATGCAAATGACACTGACATATAGGTGATGTTTTTCTGAACATTTTGGTATGTTATTTGCATTTTTTTGATTTTGTATGAATTAGTTATGAAGTTTTCAAACTGATGGTCAAACGGTCAAAGGGCAAAAGCATAAGAGGATCAAAGTGACTTGGACAGAACCGGTGACTTTTGGGAATTAGGGGTAAAACAGATGAGTGGGACACAACTAGGGGCATAAATCTAATTATCCCTTAGATAAATGCCACAACAAATATGGCGATTCATAAAAATGCCACTTCAATTTCCAAACTTTGAAAAATGCCACTGCAATTTTTGCAAACTTTGGATAAACGCCACTGCAATTTGCAAACTTTGAAAACCGCCACTCCAGACTTCGAAAAATGCCACTGGGGATGGCATGAAATGGCATTTTCAAAGTTTGGAAATTGCAATGGCATTTCTTAGAAACACCAGATTTGTAGTGGCATTTATCAAATTAACCCAAAACAAAAATAACTGGGCGAGCTGCTGGGTCCCTAATGTCAGCCGCTCGTTGTGCAACTCTCTCGTTTATTGACTACGTTGACAATGGCATGGGACCCAGATGTCAGAAATCCATTACGAGGAGCCATTTTTTATTGGATTGAAATAAGGAGGCACTTTGCTTGCGTACTGCCATGACCTTGGCGGGTCCCTGCTGTCATCCTCTCCACGTACAATCATCTCCTGGTTGTGTACGCGTCAACTTGGTAGGCCCACAAGTCAGCCTCTAAACCCGTCAAGGACAAATACAGCCCATTAAAAAAATAATAGCCCATTCCATATGTTCAAACAGAAAGTTCAACATTCAGAGCAAAGTAGCAGGTCTGATCCACATATAGAGTACTGAACTTCCACGTTGACAACCATCATAGCCAAGTTAACTATCTACTTCCACTAATACTCTAGTAGCGTACAAGTACTAACTTACTCTTAGCTATCTAGACGATGCCGGCCGCCATCTGCGGTACACGCTAAACGCCGGCACCGGCATCCTCTGCCTCGCCTCGGACTTGCTAGAGGTGCGATAGGGCACGTTGCTCGTGCGCGTTGGCCCTTTCCATGCCGGCGTGGTCCACCGAAGCTTCGGCTTCTAAGCGGGAAACCCACTTGATGAGCTGGTAGTAAAAATCGGCGTCGTGAACGCGTGCGTGCCCGACAGCCTCCAGGGCTATTTGCTGGGCGCCGACCTCCACGTGGTCAGCCCACGTGCGGGCGCTCTGCTCGCGACTCAGAGCGTCGGTGCGCTACTGCTCCATGTCCCGCTGGCGGCGCAAATCGGCGATACGCTGCTCATCCGCCAAGCGGTCGCGCTCCAACAACTCCTGCTCCTCCGCCAGGCGGTCGCGCTCCAACAACTCCTCGATCTCCGCATTGCCATCTAAAGACCGATAGAATGCCTCCTCCCTCCGTCTGCCTTCCGGTGAAAAACCGAACACTAGTTCCGGCGGTGACCGCCTCCGGCCACGCCTATCACGGACGGGCGGGGGATGGCGGACGTGGCGAGAGTGAGGATAAGTGGCGAGCAACGTCGGGCCGGTGGGGGCTTATGAGGATAGGGCGAGTTGGGTCACGGTGCCACCATAGAAGGCCGAGAAACAGTACTTATAAGCGGAAGGTAGTGCGACAGTCATCGGAATTCAATGCATAATGAAGCAGGCATGGCTTAGCACGCCAGCTTGCCGTGGAAAACTAGAGAAACTTAAATTCTGACTGTGCCGTCCCGTCCCGTCCGTGCTGGGTCGCACGCCGGCCTTACGGTCAAATGAGTGCACTCGAATCATCTCCCTCCTTGTCAATAATGATTCCACGGATTTAAAAGGCCCGCAACAATTAAAGCGCATCTTTTTTCGCATCAGTTAGCTGCCTTAATTACGGCCGGCTGCATGCGGGCACTCAAAATCGCTCGCAGCCAGTACGCGGAGCAGCATGCAACGAATCGCAGCCGAGGGCATTAATTGATGAACTTTAGCTGGGAGATAAGGCATTTGCGAACGTTTTTGCTAGCAGTTTCTTTAGATTCGAATGGCATTTTCTTCAGAGCAGCTTGTCAGTTTCTTCAGTGGTAGGCATTTCTATTCAAAAAACTGCCACTTCGGCTCTTGCGTCGCAACTAAAACAGCCAGGAGCGCATTAGTAGGCTAGCTAGTGATCGATCGGTAACTTGTAAACACTGAGCGAATAGATATAAGGAACTATTAATGCATCTCAATGATTCACAGATCATATACAAATATGTAGCTCCAAAAGCAAAGATCAGCCACAACTAAAACCAACTAGTATGATTCCCATACATAAGATCAACATGTTAATGCATCTCAATGATTCACAGATCATATACAAATATGTAGCTCCAAAAGCAAAGATCTAGAAAAAACATATGTTCTTCCTACTAACATGGATGCTTCTCTTGGCCAACATTCAGTATAGACTGAAAGACAAATTTGTTTGTGAAGTCTACAATTCCTCTTGCAAACGTAACTGGTTTCACCAACAGCTGGAACCATGGGAATGAACCACACATGATGGAGGAACATCCACTGCAATATGATTTGGTCTTCTCTTGATCACACGGCGAGACTATTTTCGGAATACAAACTTTAACTTAGGCAAAATGATGCCCATTGTATAATCAGACCAAAGCAATGAAGCACCTAGTGTTGGCCAATAAATAGTACAATACTACTTTTCTGCAGTCAATGAAGTGACTATCCAATCTTTCTGTGTCTATTTTCAAATGGCACTGCATGCAGTGACTATACTATTCTCTTGTGCAGTTCAACCAAAATTGTGGTCACTTTGTGTGTTTGCTAAATAGCAACGGGCAGACATCTCTGTCTGCACAAATATCAAGCAGCTAGTAAACATATACCCCACCTTGTATTTTCGGTTTAAACATGTCTCTTCCGCTTAGATCTGTCATGTTTTGCACTGGACAATTTGATACAGTCATGTTTTGCCCTGGACAATTTCATACTGAATTGATTTGCTTGTTCAGAGCAGAAATATAGCGCCTATTCTTCATCAGACCAAGGATATCCATGTTCGCAGTGATGGAAGAGGTGAAATCGATACAACCGAAATTGAGCATCCAGTCATTGAATCATGTCCTGCACCTCCAATGTAGGTCCACCCTGCCAGTAAATTCACACGCAAACCACTAGTATTACTATCTAATGACAGTACAAAAGAGTAGCAAGATAGTAGCAAACCATGTACCTTCTTAATGAACAGCTCATAGTGCCACCAATTGGATATAAAGTTTTGGGAGAAAACATGCTCCTAATGTTGAACCAGTTGGACTTTTTGTGCAGTTCCACTAAACTCGAGCATCCCTGTTTGCATAGATATTGAAAGTGTGATTACTATAAAAGTGGCACTAGTTGAAGCATAGACTCACAAATATAAGCACTCTAACCACCTTTTTGAAGGAATAAATAAGGCCATCACCGCCTTGACAATTTAGTGACACTGTACAAAAGGAAATGACTTAACATTACATCATGATGTCAGGTATGTAGTCGACAGGCATTAGAGACAAACTTACAGACCTCCTCCGATAACATAATGAACATTAATTTTAACAAAGGTGTGACTAGCTTTACCGGGATAATTTGAGTGAACTCTACACCCTCTGTTCCTTAATATAAGAGGTTTTTGCGGTTCAGTTTAAAGTACCCAAACGTCTACTAGTATTTAGAAAAATAGGTAGTAGTTTTCTTGGGCACATATCTGGGAAAGCTTGCCACCCTTTATTTATGTCCATACGCTAATGCAACACCATTCGAAATTTCGAATACTACAAATATACACTAATCCAGTGGCTAGTGCAACAGTAGAGTAGTTATTTTATTACAGGGTACAGTACAATGGTTTTATTGAACAGATTTCAATAAACTCTGGCACTGAAAGATTTCTATAAGAATTAACAATACAAAATGTAAAGGAACACGTTTCAGCATTGGTATACTAGCTGTGCATGAGCATTAAACCAAATACAAAAGTCTGAAGGTAACTAGCATTATTAACTAATGACAGTATAAAAAATTGCAAACCATGTACCTCCAAGGTAAATATCATTTCGAACTCGGGGGGACCTTAAAAATTGCTATCCCAATCTTGATAATCGATCAAACATAAAAACTTGATCGAACGAATCAAGAGAACAACCGGAGGAGGAGGTGCCCACTCTTGACCTTTCCTCTTGTCTTCATAATGTTTTGTGCAGTTTAACCAAAATAAAATGACATGAGCGCCTTGGCATTTTGGTGACACTGTACAAAAAATTAACTTATCTCATGAAAGTGAGGTATGTAATCTATAAGCATTAACAGTGCAAAAATCTGAAGGTAGTAACAAGTTTCATCGTTGGTATACTGGCTGTGCAACATCATTAGAATGCCTTAGTTGAAAAATCTTTAATACATCCACAATCAATAGCTAACCCTGAAATAATCCAGTGACATTAAATGGCATTGCTTAAATTTATCGGTGGCATTAGACTGAGTGTGGCATTAGTTAAATGTGGCATCACTTTAGCAGTAGCATTGCTTGACTTGACTGCTGGCGTTATACTAACAGCAAAAAAGTTAGACTAAGAGCATGCGAGGCCCATTCGGACAGTGGGCGCACCAGTACGATGTACCTCCACGGACGCATAGAGTGGTGAGGGAGGTATGGTTGCCCAGAGCAACAAATATCCAGGCAGCATATGTGGATTACGTCCCATTTTTGTTATGTTTAGCCACCTTTTTCCTATGTGAGGACAACAAACCGATCGACCTGGTCATTCTCTATTCCATTGTCATGCCTTTCTACCCTTCTTCAACCAAGAGACACGAGACTCGTTCCTTAGCTACTGATTTTCCCTTCTCAACCTAGATGCGGGTTCGATGCCTACTCTCTTGGACAATACAGCCTCCCTTCCTTTCCTTATTCAACCCAGACATGGATTAGTCTGCATGAAGTAGGGTTTCCTTTAATAGTGCAAATTAAGGTTTTCGTCTGCGTGACCAACAGAGCAGAGGATAGCAAATTGGGAAGATGGTGGAGTGGAAAAAGATCCACATGCAGCGACATGGCAGATGGGGCAATAGAACAAGGGTATGGTTCAAAAAGAGGTAGCATACCCGAGGGTCGGCGGGAAGTGGCTTCGCTCATGGTCATCGTCCTCCACACGCACTACGATAGCGAGCTTGGGGACGGAGGCCATCCCGTGCGGGCGCTAGGTCTGAGAGGACGGCCTTGTCGTCAGTGCGTGACCTCGCTCGCCGACGACGAGTGCGTCAACACTGCACGTCCTTTTCTTCCCCGGCGGATCTATGACCACTGGTGAGGAGGGAGAGAGAGGCCATCTTTTTTAGATCTGGAGAGAGGGTGATAGTGTGAGAAGCAAGTGGGCAGCCCTTAGCAAGAAAGCTCTGAAGCTCCAGCCTATATATCTTTTTTATACTACTAGTACTAGAGGTGGAGTAGTGGTAGAGTAGTTTATATTTTCTCTGCAAACAGTACCAGTTAGTCGTGCTTCAAAACTGAACGGCACGCCATTAAAAAAATAAAGTCGAGAAATAATGCGGCACCTCGGGCCAACGCGGCCAGATCGCATTTTGCACGAGAAATTACACAGGATGTTTCGTTGACATGTGGTCCTGTTCCAACATGTCAGTGAGACGACGGCGAGTCCTTTTGTACAATTACCGAAAGGACGTGTAGGCCGAGGCGCCTCTTCGTGTACCGTGGCAAACTGGCAACCGTCCACCGACTCTTCGCCTTTCCCTCTCGATTTTTGGAACTGCTGTCGCACGCTCTTCCTCCCTCCTCCATTTGCCTTCACCCTTCCTTCTGCCATTGTTCGATCGTCTTCTCCATGGAGGGAACAAGCCGGAAACGACCCCATTATTCTTGCCCCGATCTGAAAGATGACGTGGTGGGGGAACTCATTGATCGGTGCGACGTCATCACCTCGGCTAGCATGGCAGGTTCGTTCAAGCCCATTCTCGACTCAACTAATAACATCATTACAAGGAATCCAAGGGTCTAGGAGCGGTTTGATCTCCCTTATCTTCTTTGCTATAAGCCTGTTCGCATGGGCGCGTACGACGGAGGCCTCGCCTTGTGCAAGTTGATACCGCTTGATAATGATACGTGTGATGTCAAGATGCCATCGCTTAAGGGTAAGTCCTGGGCTAGCACAAATGGAGATTGGGTTGTTTATATTGGGTACAATTGCGAGTGGGAACTTGTGAATGTGTACACTCGTCAGCGGATTCCACTTCCAAAATTCTCCGAGTGCCCTGAGGTTGAGCACACAGATGATCTACGTACGTTCAAATACGATCATGGTGACTGTCGTCTACTGAAGATAGAAATTTGTCGAATTCCCAACCGCTCTTGGAATTACAAGAACTATCAAGTTGTTGCTATCTTCGACAATCTTGTTGCCGTCCTTCGTGGTTCGACTGGATGGATATTGCTCAAAAATCAGTTTCTATACACGGATGTGTACTGTGATGCAATTGAATACGAGGATCTTGTGTTTGCTGCCACCACTCGTGGCACTGTTTTTGCATGGGATCCTTGTAGTTTCGGTACGTTTGTCTTCCACCTTAATTATAATTGTTCCATCCACATGCATGCGGGTTAGCAAGTTTCCCTTTACTAATTAACCTTCTTCTTGTGTTTCCAAGGTCCTGTGAACATTCCACCACCTATACTTGAAAAATTTTATAAGCAAGGGGGAGATGACGATGGTGATGATCACGAGCATGAGGAGGAGCAGAACTTATATACTCAGTGGCGCCTGGCAACTAATTCCGATGGATCACCTCTTCTTGTCTGTATACAGTGCACTCAGACTGTTACTACTGAGGAAGCAGGTGTTGTCTCCCATGGTCGCCCTCTCCTGACCTATTCCAACACCCGTTGCATGGTATTCAGGACGGATACTAGTGTGCTAGCGCAAACACCTTCTCCCTAGTTCAGTATTGATAGTCTTGGAACAAACTCGCTCTTCCCTGGACCAAACTATCCAATGATGGTGAAAGGCGATCCAGCTGCTGTTGACACAACGTTACTACCATTTATGAGAAGCAACTGTATCTATACCTCGGACATTTCGGTGGTTCCCTACCCTGGTCCTAATATATGCCGCTTCAGCCTAGATGATCAGTCCTGCGTTGCTCTCGATATTGACAATAGCTGGCCTTTCCCGGAGCACATATGGTTCAAAGCAAGCGTTTCCAACGCCGAGGATTGGTTGAGTTGAAGTTCATTTCATTGCTTGTTATTTGTTATGTGATGAAAACTTTAGTATTTGCTAGAATGTTTTGTTGGAAATAATCTATAATCCAACATGTATCCTCATTGTCGTTGTGTGTTGATGACTTGTTGTATTTAATGAATGGTACATTTCAGTTGCGAATGCATGTCATAGACTCAATTTATTAATGGTTTTCGAGTCACTTCTTGGAGTGTGAGTATCGTAGTAGTATAGCCAGCATCCGGTTAGTATATGAAGTTGCCACATCACATAGAGCCAACCCTAATATTGGAGTATGCTAGCCCTCCACCGGCGCGCCGCTTCAAATGGCGGAGGAAGTGAGAGGTCGCGTCACCTTGTGTCCAGATCTGAGATGCCACGTGTACCAGATGAATGACTCCAAGTTCGACCACCGTGATGCTAGGTGCGAGCCAAGGAACACTGTTGGAGAGACCCCCCTCATAATTTTCCTACATTGTCGACGACGAGGTGCCTATGGTGACTTCGTAAATTTCAAGATGATAGTGCCGTGCGTGTGTGCGTTCATAGGGGTGAGTGTATGCACGTGTATATGAGCGCTTGCGTCTGTACTGTGTAAAAAACGTAAATGCATGTCAGAAAGAGACTAGTCAGTATACTCAATATTGTGCACCTCGGAGAGGAAAACGATAGAACTAGTACGTATTTATTTACGGTGCAGATTCACTCATTTTGCTCCATATGTACTCCGTCTCGGTGTAGTCTGGTCACTTGTTGAAATCTCTAGAAGGGCAAATACTCCTTTCTGGTTTACAGGGCTATACTAGCAAGTAGTTGTACGTACTAGACAATAGTGGGCTCACATAGCAATTTTGTCTCATGCAAGAGCCTGGCTATATGCGTGCTCCAATGTTCACAACTGCAACGTTCGGTTTGCGCTTGGCTCTTCGCCTCTTCGAGAAGACGAACAATGATGTTACTACTACTGCTTCTACAGTGTCGAATCCACTGCTGCATCTCCATCCACCGCGAGCGGGACGGATAGCTTGTTGTAGAAGTACTACTAAGCAAAAGCCTGTCCTCGTTCGCGAGCAACCGCGCGCATGGGTGAGGGAGAAGGCGTGTAGTAAAATCAAGCTTCTCCTCGTTGTACGAGTTGACGCGACACATCATAGCACTGGCCCCACATGCTTGCCTCTAAACTTGGCTGAAAGACCCGCACTGTACAATATATTTGCTGCAACCTCTAACATTTACCCACCACAAATTAAAATATATGTGGTCGTATGCATCATTCTGATGGAGAGGCCGGGGAGTCCCCCCTTTTTGAAAAAAAAATTAAAATATATATTCCTGTCTTGACCAGATGAGCGTGCAAACTACAATCACCAGGGTGTCAGGTAGGGCCAGAAGACTATTTTAATTTTTTTTATACTTCGAGACGGCCACATAGCATGGAGCTGACCCCAACGATTTTAAGCTTACAGGCACGGTACACGCTATCCTAGACTACTCTACACATGAAACTACCACACGAGCGTCCGGGCTGCGCTTGGCTCTTCGCCTCTTCGGGAAGTCGAACAATGATGGAGTACTACTGCACTGGAGGAGTACTACAGTACGCTTCTGGCCATCTGACACCGATTGAACTGCTGCATGTCCACCGCGTGCGGGAGGGAGAGCGTGTAGCGAAAGCTTCTCCTAGTCTTGCCAGCCACCATGCTCATGGGCGAGGGAGGGACGCTCCTGCCTTTGCGTGTATGACAGGTGGGCCCGACAGGTGTGGGCCAACCTGTCATACAACCAAAGGCAGGTGCAGTTAAGTCTGCGAGGGAGAGGATAATCAAACTTCTCATTGATGTACGAGTTGACGCGACACATCAAAGCACTGCACTCGATATATTTCAATAATTTGCGTTTACCGATGCATTAATTACAACGCATGCATGCATGCCGTGACTCTCCTTTTGATACTTGCATGTGTTGATTTAATGCACCTTGAAGTAGTATAAAATATGTGACGGCAAAGCTTTGTAACACCTCGGCCCAAGTCGAGAGATGGTTGTGCACGAGGAGGGCGAGATCATGCAGACCGAACAGGACCCAACGATGGAGCTCTCTAAGGTCTCGATGGACCTCACCGTGCTCAACTGCCCCTTGTGCCTCCGCCCCTTGAATTTTGGTTTCTCAACGAGTTGTGCTGAACTTCTTGTGAATTGTGGTGGTTTTCGGTAATGAAAATCGGAAGGGGCAAGCCCTTCTTTGATCAAAAAAATTAATCGTCCTTATATATTCATCAGTCTTGCTATAAGTCGCAGTAGATGCTATATAGGTCCGTCGGATCTTACATCAAGATCCGTGCTTTCAGATTTTCTTTTTTCTCTCTTAAATCTCAGTCGAGTGAGACATAGCCACGCCATTAAAAAGAGGCTCGGGCGCCATTAATGGAGACCTTGGGAGAGAGGTGGACGGCAGATGGAGGTCAAAGGGCTCTCCTCCCGATAAGCACGCGCAGGGGTCTGATCGCACGCCTCTCGTACTCAAATAGCTACCCTGCACAGCGCCTCCTAGCTAATAAAAAATGGGGACGCGTGGCGGCACGTAAATGGTACTAGTAAGTAGAACACCCACGGTTTCAATAATACTTGTGTTTCCGATTGTAACGTGACAGCACTTGTTCCAAAATGACTTTGTTGATTATTAATGGGTGCGCCTTCGCAAATCGGACTACAAATTTACCACAGCATGTTGGTGCCATGTCATGGCACCAAGCCAAGTTTCATTATTTTCATGCGTGTTTTGGATTTACAGGAATTAAAAAACTAAGTTTCTCAATGTTTCCAAGCCAGCCACGACGCCCAGAATTTTGAATTTCATTCCCATTTCTTGCATGGAACCTAGAAATTTACCCGAGGACACACATGTGATTTTTCAACCAACTTTGGTGCACTGGAACATGTGCTTGTATTTCAAATTTGAATTATGCACACAAAGGTGACACGTTCCCTCCCAGAACCATGAGCCTTCTTGAGAGAAGCTCCGATTTGCAAGAAGCTTATACCAAAATTTGTTCCTATTCGGCCAATTTTTTTTGCCACGGCATGGTACTACCATGACATGACACCATGCCAAGTTTCATGATTTTAAAAACAAGTTTCTCAATGTTCTCGACCGAGCCACGATGCCCAGATGTTTGAATTTTATTCTCATTTTTTGCATGGGACCTACTCCCTCCTTCCATCTATATAGGGCCTAATGTGTTTTTCAAGACAGCCTTTGACTATTGACAAGATTAATAGCACATGAGATGTATACTATGAAAATTATATTATTGGAAGCTCCTTTGACATACAAATTTGAAGGTATGCTTTGTGTAAGTTGCATGTCATATATTATTGCTCTAACATTTGGTCAAAGTTAGCCTCGAAAAACGCATTAGGACCTATATAAATGGAAGGAGGGAGTAGAAATTCACCCGAGGACACAAATGTGATTTTTCAACCAACTTTGGTGCACGGGAGCATGTGCTTGTAGTTCAAATTTGAATTATGCACATTAAATGACCAAAAACTCAATTAATGTGTAAATAAGGCCAAACGAAGCCGGAATAATTCCAAAATTTCACAGGGCACTCATGTAGTTCTATGTTGCCTTTGTAAATAAACTCAAGGGGGACAACGTATATCGTTTCACACTCAAAGGTGGCACGTTCCCTCTCAGAACCACGAGCCTTCTTGAGAGAAGCTTCGGTTTGCGAGAAGCTTATACCAAAATCTGTTCCTATTCGGCCAATTTTTTTACCACAACATGGTAGTACCATGACATGACATCCATGCCAAGTTTCATGATTTTCAGACGTGTTTTGGATTTACAAGAATTTTAAAACCAAGTTTCTCAATGTTCTCGGCCGAGCCACGATGCCCAGATGTTTTAATTTTATTCTCATTTCTTGCATGGAACCTAGAAATTCACCCGAGGACACAAATGTGAATTTTGAACCAACTTTGGTGCACGAGAGCATGTGCTTGTAGTTCAAATTTGACTTATGCACATTAAATGACCAGAAACTTGATTAATGTATAAAAAACGACAAACGAACCCGGAATAATTCCAAAATTTAACAGGGCACTAATGTAGTTCTATGTTGCCTTTGTTAAGAAACTCAAGGGGGGGGGGGTTAGCGTATATCGTTTCACACTCAAAGGTGGCACGTTCCCTCTTAGAACCACGAGCTTCCAAATCGGCCCAATTTTTTACCACAACATGTTAGTGCCATGACATGACACCATGCCAACTTTCATGATTTCCAGGCGAGTTTTGGATTTACATGAATTTAAAATCAAAGTTTCTCGATGTTCTCGGCAGAGTCATGATGCCTAGATGTTTGAATTTCATTCTCATTTCTTCCATGGGACCTAGAAATTCAACCAAGGAAACACATGTGATTTTTCAACCCACTTTGGTGCACCGAAGCACGTGCATGCAATTCATATTTAGATTATGCACATTAAAAGTCCAGAAACTCAATTAATGTATAAAAAGGCCAAATGAACCCGAAATAATTCCAAAATTTAACAGGGCACTCATATAGTTCTATGTTGCCTCTGTAAATAAAATCAGGGGGAGGCAGCGTATATCGTTTCGCACACAAAGGTGACACGTTCCCTCTCGGAACCACGAGGCTTGTTGAGAGAATCTCCGGTTTTGCAAGAGGCTTATACCAAAACTTGTCCCAATTCAGCCAAAAATTATACGTATGAAAACAGGGTTTAGATTATCCCAAACATCTCGCTTCCTAGACCAATTATGTACTATGATTTGAATTCAACATAAAATGGATACAAATATTTGAATTGGAGAGCGTATGGTACATGTAGTTCATAGTGAAATATGATTACTGCTATATGTTTGTTTTTTGTTATCAAGATAATATTTAAATTATTGCATAACTTGACAACGATCGTATTCAAATAAGGAAAATTGATTCAAATTTAGTCCATATGGTAGACGACAATATATATGTTCACATGGTGGAGTAAAATGTTCATATATGATGGAAGATCAAAATGTACGACTACATCAATTATAAACCGCAAGGTCACCTAACGATATATTTGAATTCAACATAACGTGGATTCAAAAATTGAAATTCGAGATCATGGCATTTGTAATCATATAAAAAGGGACATTACTCTTTCTTTGGTGGGAATTGATTTGTTTTTTGTTGTTGTTGAGGGAAGTGCGAATCGATTTGGTACTGTGCAGGGTAATCTTGTTCTCCCGATTTTTTTTACATTTTTCTTGTAGTTTTTTCAATGGCATCTATAGCAATATAGTAAAAGGGGACATTACTCTCTTGTGTCTTGTATGAATTGTTTTTTTACACGTTAAGTTTGTTCTGCCGAACAAGGAATCCGCACCTTGTTATCCCGAAATTTTCAAGCTCGAGTATCTTTTGTCTCACCTGCTTTGAAACTCCCGCTTCTTCAACCCGCGCCGCGCCTTGTTATCCCGAAATTTGGACGCGCGCGAGAACTCCCTCCTCATCCGAAATCGCTCCCGCAACCCAGACACGCGAAATCCCCCTTCTACCCCTCAGCCGGAAATGAAGCTCCACGTCGCGGTGTCAAAACCGATGGGGGTACGCTGGTAACTTACCCTACATTTCGGACAAGCGCATCCCTAAGCTTGGCTCCCCCTCCCCCTTCGCCCCCCCCCATTCGTACACCGAGGCCGCCATAACCCGCGAAACCCCACGCTCCTCCGTCGGCCTCCCGACCGCCGCCCAGCCGGAGACTCTTCCCCGACTACGTCGTCCACCGCAATAGCTCGCCGTCCCTCATCCACCGCATCGGATGAGGATCCGTTGTCGATCTCGTCATCCCGCCGGATCAGCCGCCCCGTCCTCCACCTCCAAGGAGCTGCCCCGACGTTTGCCTCGTCTATCGCGCCACCTCAATCCCCACAGCGCCGTCTTGACCTGGCCCACCGGAACCGCAGCACCCTCACCAATTCCTCCGATGAAGCCGAGGCCAACTCGGCGCCACCAAGGAGGTTCTGCACTCACCGCTGCATTTTATCTTTTATTCGATCTCACGGGGCTGCCGGTGCTTGATATCGAGCAGACATGGTGTGTCTCCATCGACGGCGCCGTCGCCGGCCACATCATCCACGGCGTCTCTCCCCCATGTCGTTGCTTCCTCGGCGGCAACTTCCACAATGGCACTAGCTGCAGCTGCTCCGGCTCTCGCTCGCGCTGCGGCTCTGTTCTTGCTATCGGTCGCGCTGCTGCACTGCTCCTGCTTTCGTTCGTGCTGCTGCTCTGCTCTTGCTCTCGCTTGCGCTGCTGCTGCTGCACGACCTCCGGCAGCTACAGGAGTTGCTGCTTTAGCACTCGCTCGCGGTGCTACTGCACGACTTGCTTTCTGCTAGTGCGTTCCCTGCTCGAGCGTCTGCTGATTTAGATCACTGCTTCTCTGCTACTAGTGCTCGAACGCCCTAAACATCTATTGTAATGCTCTGTTACTAGTTCAATCAGTTTTGACAGTAAAATTCAGTTTTGACTGTGAAGTTCATTTTCTTCAGTTAAGTTCAGAGTGAACAGTACTTACAGCATCTGTCGGAGCGGCCGTGGCGCGGCTGATGGGTTTTACATCTAGCACTTTTTGGTGATGTATTTTACATCATCTATTGCAGATGATATTAGGGTCCCACTTCAGATTAACGTTGTCCGTCTTGTCATGCTTCAGCCTCGTCGCCGTACACCTTAGCGGAGCTACTCCAACGATGGAACCGTCCATCACAACGGAGCAGTACCCTCGGCGCCGTTTCCAGAGGCCTCGGATCTTCTTCACCGCCTCCGACAGTCAGACCAGCATCATCACCATCCTCCATGTCCAACCCAATGATGCTGAGGTCCACAAGGCTATGCCAAAGAGGTTGTACACTCGTCGCATCACTTTGTTTCTCCATTCCTCTGTTCTTCCAATTCATGTGAGCCAAACACCCAGGTTGACTGAAATCCTATGTTTCCAAATGCTCTATTTTGCACGTGCATTCCTATCCTATTCCTATGTTTTTCCTGTCCCTGCGTTTATAGAATCCTCCAATTCTAAGGAGCCCTTACAGATTTACTTCATTTTCAGATAGGCGTCAAAGAAAACTCTGTGTGTTATGTCCTGCTCCTGCCATGCCGTCATCCACCCCACCTGAGGTGCACCATCGACAGAAGCGTTCACTGCAGCAGAGATCCCCCCTATAGACTTCCTTTCGCCGCCTCAAATCATCTTCCCCGTTGCCGGCAGCCACGCCAACTGCATTACCATCATCGACTGAGCAGATGAACCTGATGACTACACAGTTCCGGAAGAGAGGTCGTAGTCTTTTGTGTTTGCTTACATTATACATCGGTTATTATTACCTGCTACTTTATCATTCAATCTTGAGTTTTGAATTGCCCATGGGTCTCATATCGAGCCAGCAACGAATAGTATCTGTCTACTATCTGGTTCATCTGGGGTCTTCTATGTGGTTCATGTTGGGTGGGCAACAAACAATAGATGATCCATTGTCTATCTTTTTAAACTGAAGCTATAATCTACCTGCTATCATTAGTTTTGGATCCATCCACTCGTTTGCTACCATCAGTCTTGATTTTTGCATGCACCCCTTAGGCCTTACAAAATCTAACTATTTTTTTATTATGCATGTCAGATATTGTACACAATCGTACTAAACATGTAGAGAAAAAGAGAAGACCATTGCGTGCGAATATAATGTCATGCAGACGCCGCTCCATGGTGGGCGAAGTGGCCCCCCTCATGCATTTCCAGATTGTATTCCAAAGGAAGATAACTGTTCAGATGGAGATTCAGAAGGAGCCGACCACGCCTGTTTACCACCTGAGGTGTTTGCTCTAACCTGGCATGCTGATGTTGGTCATATCATGCATATGGCGCCTTGCATTGCTTACATTATACATCTTATATGTCATCAGCTTAATTTAGATTTGCTTTGTGTGAATGCCACCTGTTTGGTTTCTATATCATACTCCCACCATTCCTAAATATTTGTCTTTTTAGAGATTTCAACAAGTGACTACATACGGAACAAAATGAGTGAATCTACACTCTAAAATATGTCTATATACATCCGTATGTGGTAGTCCATTTGAAATCTCTAAAAAGACAAATATTTAGGAACGGAGGGAGTATATGGGAATTATGCAATGCCATCTTCTTTAGCCAGGCATCATATACGTGAATCATGCAATGCCATCCTGTTTAGCCAGTCATCGTATATGTGAATTGTATTGTGCCATATTTTTTTCCATAATGTATTCCATTTGTCAACATTGTTTATACATTCATCTACTCTTCCTGTGCATCAGCCATTTGAGTCGGTCATGGGAAAATCTGGAGTGAAGACAAGGTCTTCTGAGCAGTCAGTGCTACCTATCGATGCAGATTTCTAGCTGGTTACAGATAGCTCCTCAGAGGAGGATTCAGAGAGAGATGACCAGTCGTATTCCCCCACCCCCCCCCCCGAGGTGCATGCTCTAACTTGGCTGGGTTATATTGCTCATATCATGCATATGGTGTCTTGCATTGCCATGCCATCTGCTTAGATTACACATGCTTTGTGTGAATGCCTCCTGTTTTCTTTCTATATCAGATATGTGAATTATGCAATGCCATGATTTTCAGCCAGTTATCATATATGTGAATTATGCACCGCCATGGAGCCAGGCATCATATATGTGAATTATCTCATGCCATCTTTTTTTTCATTACGTATTCCATTTGTCGACAAACTGTGTATATTGAACTACTCTTCATGTGTATCAGCCATTTGAGCCGGTTATGGAAAAATCTGGAGTGAAAACAAGGTCTTCAGAGCAGGCAATGGTACCTGTTGAAGCATATATCTCGATGGTTACAGGGAGCTCCTCAGAGGAGGATTCAGAGACAGATGACCAGTCCTATATCCCACCTGAGGTGTATGCTCTAAGTTGCAATGTTTATATTTCTCATATGATGCATATGGTGTCTTGCATTGCTTAGTTTAGACATCAGATACACAATATTGAATTCTATCTGCTTAGTTTAGAGATCATACATGCGAGTGCTAGCTGCTTAGTATATGAATCAATTATGTCAAGTATATCATGCCATCCTGTATACTTAGACAACATGTTTGTGAATTATTTCATCCCAACCTATTTTAGAAAGACATCATATAGTTCTGTCATGTCATCCTGTTTAGGTACTCATCATATGTTGAATTATGCCATTATATCCTGTTAAGTTATCCATCATATATCTGAAACTGTGTCATGCTATCCTGTTTAGTTAGGCATCATATATGTGAAGTTGTGTCATGCTGTCCTGTTTGGTTAGACAACATATATGTGAATTACCACATCTGTCTATCATACAATGTCTGTACGTTCAATTTCTTTTCTTGTTTATCAACCATTTGAATTGGAGGGGGTGATGGCAGTATCTAAGGGAGCAAAAACCCGTTCTTCACAAAAGACAGTGCTACCCGTCGATGCAGATAGAACCATGGTTGTACTGGCCCACAAACTAGCCCCACCACACATAATCGAGACTCTTCCAGATTGCGCACTTACACTGTTGGGCAGAGAACCAGCTACAACCCATCTAACCGCAACCCCAGCGGATAGTAACCCACTTATAGTTGACAAAGCACCATGTCCACCACAGAGTACCCCACATGAGCAGTTTGTAAAGCTACTGCAGTGCCCAAAGCACGAAGACCACCACAGCTAACCCAAACTCCATGTTTAAAGCAGAAGAGCAACTGTTCTCAGGTCACATTCCGTAGCTATGGTCCATACTCCTTTGCGGTTGCATCACTGTATTTACTCATACCAACTACTTTCGAATTCGAAGGATCCAATTGAAACTCCAATGGCGCAACAAGTATGTTTTAAACCTATTTCTTTAACTGGATTGCTGTTCTAACTTGTTGCTCTATGTTGATTTCAGTTTAAGTTGTATAAACAGTTATGTTCTCATGTGATGCACATTACAAGTGCTGCCAATGTTGTGTAGTTTCTCACACTTATATTCTGTCTATGCTGCTGTGTCTTAAAAATATATGAGTTGAACTGTGTCTCTATCTTGATTAGGGAACATAAGCTAGAATGATATGGACAATACAGTGACCATAGTACATAGATATATGTTTGTTTCATGCTGTTATCCTGTCCACCTTACTACTGAACCGGTTTACCGAAATGAGTTTCGTATACTACAAGCTAAACCTGTGATGTGTCTGCTTGTTTCTCTTGTAGTATGCAAACAGAATATTGGAGAAGAGCACCCCACTATGCAATGGTAGAGAAAGTAATGCAGATAAGGTTCAAGATAGTGAGACAACCCTGTTGGTCTCCAAGAAAGGTGATAAAAACGATCTTGTAGACAGTGAGAAAACCCCACAGTCATGCGTTGATGTAGTGTTCGAGTTACTGGCCAGTATCGCCGGCACAAGCTCTTCGAACTCGCTGCCTGAATCACTTCGGCTTCTCCAGTCTCAGCTACAAGCTGAAAGGCATCAGTCAGCTATGCTGCGGCAAGAAGCCGAAGGACTGAGGAAGTCCCTACAGAATTCAGATGCGTACTTTCTTGTGCAACAGCAAGCGCTGGAGGATTTAAGCGCCAAACAAGAGAAAGTTAATAAGCTTGCTAAGCATCTTGCCAGCATTATGGGTACCCAGGATATTGTTTCTTGAACTCTTCTAAAGTGGTTTCAGTTCTGGACTTGTTTTGCTGCGGCGTTTATATGCTGCTTTGTTCCCTATATTTGCACTGGTGGCGAACTTTGATGCCCAGTGGATGTAATATGTGTAATAGCCATGATAGCCTAGCATAAGTTGCTTACTTATTTATTTCCTTGTTGTCTTGTTTATTTGTTTGCTTGTAGTCCGTGCAGTTCTTTTTCCGCGGTTTGCTAGTGGCTGCAATAATCTATTTTTTAAAACTAGGCCACAATAACCATGGGCTAATATTTACTGCAGTGACACTGGGCCTCCTACGGCCGTAGAAACAGTGGGCCTTCTACGGGCCGTCGAAACAGTAGGCCTTCTACGGGCCGTAGAAACAATGGGCCTTCTACAGGTCGTATCATCAATGGGCCTTATACGGGCCGTATGATCGATTGGCCAAACATGGGCCAATAACTGGCCGCATTATGGCCGTAAACGGGCTAGAGTTGGAATCGTCCGTTCATGGGCCAGCCATAACGGGCCATCGTTAATAGGCCGTATTTGATGACGCTATGAAAACAGCCCAACGTATTAACGGACCACAAACGGGCCGACTGTAACCACGGGCTGAATTTGGCCCACAAGCAGAAAATAACAGTAACGGGACGTAAGTAAACGAATGCTGGAAATGAGCCCAAGAATAAATGGGCTCTGAGAAGGCCGAAAGATAACATGGGCTGGAAACAGCCCAACGGAATAACGGGCCGTTAATGGGTATAAAGTGATACACCGTTCATTACGGGCCAGTTTCACCACGGGCCGTTAATGGGTGTAAAGTGATACACTGTTCATTACGGGCCAGTTTCACCACGAGCCGTTAATAGGCCAAGAGTTACATAGGGCCTCATATGGGCCGAAAGACGTCATGGGCCATACGTGGGCCAGAAGTGAAAACGGGCTGGAATCATATTGGATGGCCCAGATGACGCTACTGGGCCTAATTCGGATAGGGCGTAACGGGCCTTGGGTTAGCGGGCTGTAAATGGGCTATATGCGAACAGGCCGTTAATAGGCTTTCCATGGGCCGGCCCGCCACCTTTTGACCAAGTCAAACGGGCCGGCCTTTTCACAGGAATGGGCCTCTGTTGGGCCGTGCCACGTGTCGACGTATCATAGGCGCCTTCTGTCCAATGAGTGGATGACATCTGTCCCAACGATGAGCCGACACATGCTCCTCCAGCCAATGATGATTTTACACGTGGAAAATCCCCATTGGTCGGGACTGTTAACGGGTTATCGGATCCAAAACCCGACCCGATAGCTTAACGGTGTTCCGTTATGGTGGATGCCACGTGTCGGTCACCCTTGACGAAAGCACTTATGTGACGCGCGATTTATCGTCATGGAAGTGGACACTTCCGTGATGATAATTTTGGTAATGTCATGGAACACTTCTACGACAGCACAGGTATGACTATCTTGATTCTGTCATAAATTTGTCATGGATGTACATGCATGACAAAAAACGCGACCTACTGTGACAAACACGTATCATCACGGAAGTGTATTTTTTTTGTAGTGCTGGCAGGCCCCCGGTGCCCATCTTTTGCTATATGAAGGGTTTTTACCTGGAAAAAAATAGGAGGAAGCTTTCGGGACGAAGTGCCGCTGTCTCGAGGCGGAACTTGGGCAGAACCAATCTAGGGCTCCGGCGAAGCTGTTCTGCCGGGGAAACTTCCCTCCCGGAGGGGTAAATCATCGCCATCGTCATCACCAACGATTCTCTCATATGTTACCTGTGGCTTGCTAGTAGTGTTGATTACTCCTTGTAGTTGATGCTAGTTGGTTTATTTGGTGGAAGATCATATGTTCTGATTGTTAATGTTGTTTAATACTCCTCTGATTATGAACATGACCACGCTTTGTGAGTAGTTATGGTTGTTCCCGAGGACATGAGAGAAGTCTTGTTATAAGTAAGCATGTGAATTTGGTATTAGTTCGATATTTTGATGAGATGTATGTTGTTTCTCGTCTTGTGGTGTTATGTGAACGTTGACTACATGACACTTCACAAAGATTTGGGACTAGGGGAAGGCATTGGGAAGTAATAAGTAGATGATGGGTTGCTAGAGTGACAGAAGCTTAAACCCTAGTTTGTGCGTTGCTTCATAAGGGGCTGATTTGGATCCATATGTTTCATGCTATGGTTAGGTTTACCTTAATTCTTCTTTCGTAGTTGCGGATGCTTGTGAGAGGGGTTAATCATAAGTGGGACGCTTGTCCAAGGAAGGGCAGAACCCAAGCACCGGTCCACCCACATATCAAATTATCAAAGTAACGAACGCGAATCATATGAGCATGATGAAAACAAACTTGACAACAATTCCCATGTGTCCTCGGGGGGCGCTTTGCTTTATATAAGAGTTCGTTGATACGTCCATTTTGCATCATGCTTTTATATTGATATTTATTGCACTATGGGTTGTTATTACACATTATATCACAATACTTATGCCTTTTCTCTCTTATTTTATAAGGTTTACATGAAGAGGGAGAATGCCGGCAGCTGGAATTCTGGACTGGAAAAGGAGCAAATTTTAGAGACCTATTATGCACAACTCTAAAATTCCTGAAACTTCACGGAGAATATTTTTGGAATATATAAAAAATATTGGGTGAAGAAAATACCAGAGGGGGGCCACCAGCCAGCCACAAGGGTGGAGGGCACGCCCTACCCCCTAGTCGCGCCCCCCGTCCTTGTGCCCCCCCTGGCAGACCTCCGACGCCCATCTTCTGCTATATGGTGTGTTTTGACCTGGAAAAATTCAGAAGGAATCTTTCGGGACGAAGCGTCGCCGTCTCAAGGCGGAGCCTGGGTAGAACCAATCTAGGGCTCCGGCGGAGCTGTTCTGCCGGGGAAACATCCCTCTAGGAGGGGGAAATCATCGCCATCGTCATCACCAATGATCCTCCCATCGAGAGGGGGTCAATCTCCATCAACATCTTCACCAGCACCATCTCCTCTCAAATCCTAGTTCATCTCTTGTATTTGATCTTGGTCCCAAAACCTCAGAGTGGTACCTGTGGGTTGCTAGTAGTGTTGATTACTCCTTGTAGTTGATGCTAGTTGGTTTATCCGGTGGAAGATTATATTGTCATATCCTTAATGATAATTAATACTCCTCTTATCTTGATCATAATATGATTTGTGAGCAGTTACGTTTGTTCCTGAGGACATGGGAAAAGTCTTGTTATAAGTAATCATGTGAATTTGGTATTCATTCGATATTTTGCTGAGATGTATGTTGTCTCTCCTCTAGTGGTGTTATGTGAACATCGACTACATGACACTTCACCATTATTTGGTCCTAGGGGAAGGCATTGGGAAGTAATAAGTAAATGATGGGTTGCTAGAGTGACAGAAGCTTAAACCCTAGTTTATGTGTTGCTTCGTAAGGGGCTGATTTGGATCCATATGTTTCATGCTATGGTTAGGTTTACCTTAATTCTTCTTTCGTAGTTGCAGATGCTTGTGAGAGGGGTTAATCATAAGTGGGAGGCTTATCCAAGGAAGCGCATCACCCAATCACCGGTCCACCCACATATCAAATTATCAAAGTAACGAACGCGAATCATATGAGCGTGATGAAAACTAACTTGACAACAATTCCCATGTGTCCACGGGAGCGCTTTGCTTTATATAAGAGTTCGTCTAGGCTTATCCTTTGCTACAAACAGGATTGGGCCACCTTGCTGCACCTTGTTTACTTTTGTTACTTGTTACCCATTACGAATTATCTTATCACAAAACTATTCGTTACCGATAATTTCAGTGCTTGTAGAGACTACCTTGCTGAAAACCCCTTGTCATTTCCTTCTGCTCCTCGTTGGGTTCGACCCTCTTACTTATCGAAAGGACTACGATAGATATCCTATACTTGTGGGTCATAAAGACTCTTTTCTGGCGCTGTTGCCGAGGAGTGAAGCGCCTTTGGTAAGTGGAATTTGGTAAGGAAACATTTATATAGTGTGCTGAAATTTACTGTCACTTGTTACTATGGAAAATAATCCTTTGAGGGGCTTGTTCGGGGTATCTTCACCTCGACAGGAAGAGCAAAGAGTTGCTCCTCAAGCTACTGCACCTACTGAAAACATTTATTATGAATTCCCTTTGGGTTTGATAGAGAAACTGCTAGCTAATCCTTATGCAGGAGATGGAACATTACATCCCGATATGCACCTAATCAATGTGGATGAAGTTTGTGGATTATTTAAGCTTGCAGGTATGCCCGAGGATGTTGTCAAGAAGAAGGTCTTCCCTTTATCTTTGAAGGGAAAGGCATTGACATGGTATAGGCTATTGGATGATATTGGATCATGGAACTACAACGGACTGAAATTGGAATTTCATCATAAGTTTTATCCTATGCATCTGGTTCATCGTGATCAGAATTATATATATAATTTTTGGCCTCGTGAAGGAGAAAGTATCGATCAAGCTTGGGGGAGGCTTAAGTCAATGTTATATTCATGCCCCAATCATGAGCTCTCAAGAGAAATTATTTTTCAAAAAATTTATGCTCGGCTTTGTCATAATGATCGATCCATGCTCGATACTTCTTTTACTGTTTCTTTTATGAAGAAGACTATTGAATTAAAATGGGATTTATTGGAAAGAATTAAACGCAACTCTGAAGACTGGGAACTCGGTGAAGGTAAGGAGTCAGGTATAAACCTTAAGTTTGATTGTGTTGAATCTTTTATAGACACCGACACTTTTCGCGATTTTAGCACTAAATATGGACTTGACTCTGAGATAGTATCTTCTTTCTGTGAATCATTCGCTACTCATGTTGATCTCCCTAAGGAGAAGTGGTTTAAATACCACCCTCCCATTGAACTTAAAGTAGTAGAACCTATTAAAGTTGAAGAAGAAATTATTACTTACATTGTTGATCCTTTTGTTCCTACTCCTTATATTGAGAAACCACCTTTTCCTGTTAGAATAAAGGATCATGCTAATGCTTCAACTGTGCTTTGTATGATTTATACTAGAACACCTACACCCTACTGATTTTCTTGTTCTTGATTCCCACAAGATAGTTTTTGTCCCATTATATTTGGTAGACCTTTCTTGAATACTGTTAATGCTAAGATAGACTGCAAGAAAGATATTGTTACTGTTGGTTTAGCGGATATGTCTCATGATTTTAATTCCTCTAAATTTCGTAGATAACCCCATGATAAAAAATTGCCTTGTAAGGATGACATTATTGGTCTTGCTTCTATTGTCGTGCTTCCTACTGATCCTTAGTATAATATTTGCTAGACCATGAAAATGATATGTTTATGAATGAAAGAAGGGAAATAGATGAAGTATTCTTTAATCAAGGGCCTATTTTGCAACACAATATTCCTATTGAAATCCTCAGAGATCCTCCTCCACCCAAGGGTGATCCCGTGTTTGAGCTTAAACAATTACCTGATACTCTAAAATATGCCTATCTTGATGAAAAAGAAGATATATCTTGTTATTATTAGTGCTAACCTTTCAGAGCCTGGAGAAAAGAAATTATTGAAAACTCTGAAGAAGTACCATGCCGCTATTGGATATACTATTGATGATCTTAAGGTCATTAGTCCCACTCTATGCCAGCACAAAATTAATTTGGAACGTGATGCTAAACCAGTTGTTGATCATCAATGACGGTTAAACCCTAAGATGAAGGAAGTGGTAAGAAATGAAATACTAAAGCTTCTGGAGGCAGGTATAATTTATCCTGTTGCTGATAGTCAGTGGGCAAGTCCTGTTCATTGTGTCCCTAAGAAAGGAGGTATTACTGTTGTTCCTAATGATAAGAATGAATTGATTCCACAAAGAATTGTTACAGGTTATAGAATGGTAATTGATTTTCACAAATTAAATAAAGCTACTAGAAAATATCATTACCCTCTACCTTTTATTGATCAAATGCTAGAAAGATTATCTAAGCATACACATTTTTGCTTTCTATATGGTTATTCTAGTTTCTCACAAATACCTGTGTCAAAAGATGATCAAGAGAAAACCACTTTTACTTGCCCTTTCGGTACCTTTCCTTATAGACATATGCCTTTTAGTTTATGCAATGCACCTGCTGCCTTTCGAAGATGTATGACTGCTATACTCTCTAATTTTTGTGAAAAGATTGTTGAGGTTTTCATGGATGATTTCTCCATTTACGAAACCTCTTTTGATGATTGCTTAAGCAACCTTGATCGAATTTTGCAGAGATGTGAAGAAACTAATCTTGTCTTGAATTGGGAAAAGTACCACTTTATGGTTAATGAAGGTATTGTCCTAGGGCATAAAATTTCTGAAAGAGGTATTGAAGTTGATAAAGCTAAAGTAGATGGTATCGAAAAGATGTCGTGTCCTAAAGATATCAAAGGTATAAGAAGTTTCCTTGGTCATGCTAGTTTCTATAGGAGGTTTATTAAAGACTTCTCTAAAATTTCTAGGCCTCTCACTAATCTCTTACAAAAAGATGTTCATTTTGTTTTTTATGATGATTGTGTAGAAGAATTTGAAATACTTAAGAAAGCCTTGATTTCTGCTCCTATTGTCCAGCCACCTGATTGGAATTTACCCTTTGAAATTATGTGTGATGCTAGTGATTATGCTATTGGTGCTATTCTAGGACAAAGAGTTGATAAGAAAGTGAATGCTATCTATTATGCTAGTAAAACTCTAGACAGTGCTCAGAGAAATTATGCTACTATTGAAAAAGAATTTTTAGCAGTTGTTTTTGCTTGTGATAAGTTTAGATCTTATATTGTTGATTCCAAGTAACTTTTCACACTGATCATGCTGCTATTAAATATCTTATGGAAAAGAAAATGCTAAACCTAGACTTATTAGACGGGTTCTCTTGCTACAAGAATTTGATTTGCATATTATTGATAGAAAGGGAGCTGAGAACCCCGTTGTAGACAACTTGTCTAGGTTAGAACATGTTATTGATGCCCCAATTCCTATTGATCACAGCTTTCCTGATGAACAATTAGCTGTCATAAATGCTTCTCGTAATACTCCATGGTATGCTGATTATGCTAATTACATTGTTGCTAAATTTATACCACCTAGTTTCACATACCAGCAAAAGAAAAGGTTTTTCTATGATTTAAGACATTACTTTTGGGATGACTCACACCTTTCTAAAGAAGGAGTAGATGGTGTTATTAGACATTGTGTACCCGAGCATGAACAGGAACAGATCCTACGCAAGTGCCACTCCGAGGCTTACGGAGGGCACCACGCTGGAGGCAGAACTGTGCATAAGGTATTGCAATCCAGTTTCTATTGGCCCACTCTCTTTAAGGATGCTCGTAAGTTTGTCTTGTCTTGTGATGAATGCCAGAGAATTGGTAATATTAGTAGACGTCGGGAAATGCCTATGAACTACTCACTTCTTATTGAACCATTTGATGTTTGGGGCTTTGATTATATGGGACCTTTTCCTTCCTCTAATGGGTATACACATATTTTAGTTGTTGTTGATTACGTTACTAAGTGGGTAGAAGCTATTCCAACTAGTAGTGTTGATCGCAACACTTCTATTAAGATGCTTAAAGAAGTTATTTTTCCGAGGTTTGGAGTCCCTAGATATTTAATGACTGATGGTGGTTCACATTTTATTCATGGTGCTTTCCGTAAAATGCTTGCTAAATATGATATCAACCATAGAATTGCATCTCCATATCATCCTCAGTCTAGTGGTCAAGTAGAATTGAGCAATAGAGAGATTAAACTAATTTTGCAAAAGACTATTAATAGATCTAGAAAGAATTGTGTCGACGTTCTGGGAACGGGGATCCCCAGACTTGCCTGCCTGCGGCCCACAACGTGGCTAGGCCAGCAGGCCGTACGGCCCATCTTCACCAGCAAGGCATCCAAGACCCTCGCGAGGGGCCACGCCTCGCGAGGCGGACGACAAAAGACCTCCTCAGGAGTGGCCTAGTCAGGCAGGCTCATGAGGAGCGGAGATATCAAGGTGGGGCAAGCCTCACGAGGCTCTCGTGACGTGAGCCATGACGATCGACACCAGGCGGGCGCCAGCGCGCGCAGCGTCCTTGTTTCCTCTTTGGTGCTAAGGAGGCCAGCGCAGGCACGGAGTACCGAGGCATCAGGCAAAGGTTGCTATATCGGTGCAACGAGACCAAGACCAGGAGGACGGCAAGACGGAGGTCATCATGGAGCCCAAGATGACGTCACCACCAGAACTAGCCACCACAGTAGGGGATCGGGCAGTTCATCCAGCTCTCACCCGCTAAGTCACCAGGCACAAGAACACCTCAACCTCAGGAGGCTGTTCTTCCCTCTGTACTCTTCATCATCAGCCCAAGAGGCAATCCACCACCACCACACTGGAGTAGGGTATTACACCACAACGGTGGCCCGAACCAGTATAAATCTCGTGTCTCTCTGTGTCGCGAGTTCGTCGAGTTCGTCCGCGAGATCTTAGTGAGCTAGGGTGTAGATCGGTAGGAGGGAAAGACTTCGCGCGCACCCCAGTGTTCGAACCTTAAGGGTTTGCCGGAACCCCACATCTGACATTTGGCGCGCCAGGTAGGGGTGCGCCGTAGCTTCCCTTCCATCAGTTCGGCGCTCCGTCGCTCCGTCGTCTCCATGGCGGACACTCGCCATGCTCGAGCTGAGCGTCGGGCTGCCCTCGCCGCCCGCGTTGCTCAGACGGCTCCCATCGGCGGGCCACCTCGTCGTTCTCCGTCTCCCGCCGCCAACGCTGCCACCGGCCCGGCGGGGAACGAGCAGCAGGCGTCCTTGCTGCATCCTTCGGTGCGGCAGGATGGCCGCACCGCCACTCCATCGCTAACCCCGGCCGGTTCTTCGTCTCACGCACGCCGCCCTCCCATGGAGGCGCGGGCTGCACTCCTCGCCGCAAACGAACTCCTGCGCTACCGCCCAGTCGACGACGTCTACGAGGAGTGGCTCGACCGCGTCGCCGAGCTCGTCCACGCCGCAGGGGGCTCCCCGGTGCCGTCCCTCTCTCTACCTCACCCTCACCCAGCCACGGGCGATGAGGCCCATGGCGCGCCTCCACCACCTCTACCCCGAGACGGTGCCTTGGCACCGAGGCGCGCGGTTCCGCGGCATGATCCACCGCGCTCGGTGCCGCGCGTGAAGAGAGAAGCTGCCAAGAAGTCCCACGGCCGTGAGAAGATGCACCCGCACTCCCCGCGCCACCTCGCCAAGACCGCGCACCGCCCGCGGCGGCGCTGCGCGGACCTCGTCGGGACCAAGCTCCACCTCCGAAGCGGGCCCCAGCAACCACGGCAGGCTGCCCCGCCTTCACCCCCGAGCTGCGCAGCGTCGCCTGGCCAGGCAAGTTCAAGCCGGATCTGCGTCCTCGCTACGACGGCACCGCCAACCCCGCGGAGTTCCTGCAGCTCTACGAGCTGAGCATCGAAGCGGCCAACGACGATGAGAAAGTCATGGTGAACTGGTTTCCCATGGCTCTCAAGGATGGAGCCCGCTCCTGGCTCCTGAACCTGCAGCACGGCTCGATCTCCTCCTGGGATGAGATGCGTGACCGCTTCGTCGCCAACTTCCAGGGCACTCGCGACCGCCCTCCGGCCGCGGGTGACCTGCGCCGCATCAAGCAACAACCAGGAGAGACCCTCCAGAAGTACATCCAGCGCTTCAACAACACCCGCCTCAAGATCCCCAAGGTCACGGACGAGGCCATCATCTCCGCGTTCTCTGACGGCGTCCACGACGTCAAGATGAAGGAAGAGCTCGCTATCCATGAGGAGTTGTGGACATCTCAGGAGCTGTTCAACCTAGCGACCAAGTGTGCAAGAGTTGAGGAGGGGCGCCTCTCCCTCCTCGAGCTGCCAGCTGCGGGCACAGAGGAGAAGAAGGCCAAGGCCAAGGACGTGAAGCGCAAGGAAGCAGCAGTGCTAGCAGCGGAGCCCGACACCAAGCGGGGCAGAGATCAGCCCGAGTCATCCAAGAACAGCCGACCGTTTTGCGCCTTCCACAACCTGAACACCCACAACACCAGCGACTGTCAAGAGCTCAGAGCCATACGAGAAGGACGCTTCGGTCGACGCCCCGAGCGCAGCGACCGGGGCTACGGCCGTGGAGGAGGACGTGGAGGCGGACGCTGGGACGACCGTGGCCCGCGCCAGGAATGGCGCGACAGGCCTCGTGAGGACCGCTGGCAGGACCATCCTCGCGAGGGGGTCTGGAGGGACCAGCCTCGTGAGGATCGCCCCCAAAGCAACGCCAGTCTTCCCCCGCTGCCGCCACCAAGAAGGAACGACGACCACCATCAGGACGAGGGGGCTGGGGGCTTCCAGGAGCCACGTGCAATCGCCTGCATCTTGGGCGGTGCCCAGGCCCCAGCCTCTCAGCGCATTTTCAAACAGTTCGCTCGCGAGGTGAACATGGTGCTCCCCAAGCTCGAAGCCACGTGCCCGCTCAAGTGGTCCCAATGCGCCATCACTTTCAACTCGGCAGATCAGCTCAAGTGCGCGGCCACCGCCAGCGCCCTCCCAATCTTGTGTTCCCCAGTCATCAGCAATGTGCATGTTACCAAGACCCTCATCGACGGCAGCGCAGGGCTCAACGTCCTGTCCGTCGACACGTTCGACAACCTCCAAGTGCCATATGAGCAGCTCCAGCCTACCAAACCTTTCTCAGGAGTGACCGACGGTTCCACCACACCGATAGGGCAGGTCCGCCTGCCTGTCACCTTCAGAGAGCATAAGAATTACCGCACCGAGATCATCGACTTCGACGTCGCGCACATCCGCCTGCCGTACAACGCCATCCTCGGGTATCCGGCCCTGGCCAAGTTCATGGCAGACACCCACCACGTCCTCAAGATGCCGGGAAGCGGCGGAATCATCACGGTCCCATGTGAAGAGAGAGATGCGGTGTGCTCCCTCGAGCGCGCCTTCCAAGCTGCAGCAATCGACGACCCCGACAGCAGAAGTGAGGGCCCTCTGGAGGCCATCCCCAAGAAGAAGCAGCTGCGCCGCGCAGGACCTCAGGAGGATGGCGTCACGGCAGGAGCCTCATCAGAATCAGCGTCCGTCCCAGGGGCCCCTCCCTCCATCGCATAGGAAGGTGCGCCCAGCGCCCTCCTCGGGCAGGGCTCGGGGGCTCTCTTCTGGAGGGCCTCAGACCTCGCCAACCTCACGAGGGAGGCGCTTGGGCACCACTTGGAGGCGTGTTTCGCGGCACGTTTCCTTCAGGAGAACACAGGGCAAGGAGTGCCCACCACTCAGGAGTTCATCGCCAAGACCACTCAGGAACTGCAAGATGCAAGAGCCATGAGTGGCGACAGCCGCTCGCGAGGCGCGGCTCCCCATCCTGGCGAGGATGCTGGGCGGCGTGTCTGCATCGATGTCCCAGGGCTCAACAGGACCGCATCTCAGGAGCGCTTCTGGCCTTCGCGTGTGGGCCGGTGCGAGGGCCCGCCACACAGCTGCGTTCGCATGCCCTTCGGCTTGCCGAGCATGGCGTCAGCCTATCACCGCAACATGCGGCGTGTCCTGGCGGCTCAGGAGGCCAGGTACCACGCCGTCCTGGAGGAAATGGAGACGGTCTTCAGGGAACCTCCCGAGCCCCCAGAGCCTCCCGAGGCTCAGGGCTCCGGTAGCTCATGAAGAGTCGCTCCTTCGACGCACGCCTTCAGCTGCACCAACTCTACTTCGTCTACAGAACCAGGTGACATCTTCCATGCTCGTTTAGCTGGGAGCGCCCCTCGGGCTGCATCATTCCCAGGCCACATGGGTCCGTCCCTATGGCATGTATCCCCTTGCTTATGTCTTTAGCTTACCTTGCTGGGGGCGCCCCTCAGGCTACATCATCCCAAAGCCGCTCGGGCCGGACCCGGTGGCATGTATCTTCCTGCATTTACCTAAGCTGATCTGCTTTCCATACTTCACCTGCCAACTGCTATCACCTGCTCGACCATCATCTCCGACAGGGGCCTCCTCATAGGCACGGCGCTGGTGCATGGGTCCGTCCCTACCACGTCAACAAATCTGAGCGGCCGAGCTCTGGCTCGCGGCACGCCGCACGCACGTCACCTCACCAGGCCCTCAGTGCTCACTCCATTCAGAGCAACCAATGGCAGGCTGACAGCCGTAACGGCAAACCGTGTTTCTTCTTGTGCCTGTTCACAGGGACCCCATGGGGTGGATAGCAGACGACACCGCGAGTCTCCTTCTCTCCCGTGCAATTCGCTTGCACGTTAAAAGGGGGGCTCCTGAGCATCGCGACTCAGGAGCTCTTACTGGCTCTCCAGCCCTCACCCGCTGGCCTTGACCACGGCATCGCGACCTGGCATACCAGTGGCGGCTGAGCTCGCTCGAGGGCCGGGACCTGAGGACGTAGAACACTAAGGAGAGCATGGGGGGAGGGAAACTCGTATGGGCCGGCCTAGCTATGCCGCACAAGTAGGCGCGCAGCCCTAGCGCAACGTCAGGAGTCGCCATGAAGTCAACAAGATAAGTCCCGCCCTCGGATCGGCTAAATGTTTGGGCTTAATGGTCACTCACGCCTTGCCGCAACCCCATTGCGGCCACGTCAACTCCCTTTCTCACCTTACCATGGCTGCTTGAGCGCTAAGGGGGACCTCCTGAGCATTGCGCCTCAGGGGCTCTTACTGGACTCGGGCCACACACCTCCTGGCCTTGACCACGGCACGCGACCTAGCATACCAGCGACGGCTGTAGCCTGCCTGGGGACCGGGACCTATCAGCATAGAGCAACAAGCTATCGCGAGGAAAGAAAGGGGGGACCAAGCCTTAACGGGACATGCGTTCACCGAAGTTTCATAACAAGGAAGATAAGCACAAAGACATTACAGACCCATACATGCCCCCACGGGGTAATTCATGATTCTTCGCAGGGAACAAAAGCTAAAACTAAGGGGGATCCTATCTACACCCTCCCGTGGCAGACGCCGTCATCAACAGTGGGCCACGGGAGGCCAGCGCCAACCCCATCCAGATCAGCGGCGGCGGCGGCCGGACGCTGTGGCTCTGCTCCAAGCGCGGCGAGAGCTCGGGGGCACGTAGCTGTCATCGCTCGTCTCCGAAGTCTCATAGAGCTCAGAAGAGCTGCTGGACTCCCAAGGGCTGCTGCTACTGGAGTGGCCGCGAGCGGAGCGTGCGTCAGTTTGGCGCTTTTCTCTGGAGCAGCGCTCCAGGCGGCGGCCCTCAGCATGGAAGACCTTGAAGAAGAGCGTGGAGACGCCGTCGTACTCAAAGTGGATCGCGAGGGCACCCCTCGCACGGCAGACCCACAAGATCTCGCCCCAGCCGCGAGTCATGAAGATCTTGCCGCTGGGGACCGCTTCGATCTCTGCTCCGGTCGCCGGAGCGCTGCAGTCGGCGTGCTGCAACCAGAGCTCGAGAGGCCCCCTCGGCGGCATCACGTCGGAGAAGAACCGCGGGAAGCGAATCCAGGAGCTTGGAGGCATCAGTGCCCACAGCACCAGCTCGCACGAGGAGTCCGCGGCATGGATTCCGGGGGCGACGACACGCGTCCCTGTGGCGCGGCGACCCCGGACGCGGCGTGGGTAGCGCTGTTCGTCGCTCCGTCCTCCTGAGCCCTCGGCTCGGGCGTACAAGGGTAGCGGGTACCCCGGAGGAGGCCGCTCGCACCAAGGCCTCATCACCACCTGCATCGCCGCTTCATCACGACGGTGGACCGACCTCTTCTTCGGCGGAAGTGGCCCCAGGTCATCCCGGGGAGCCTTTCCCTTCTCTTCGGCAGAAAACCTTCTGATAGGCGCCATTGTTGTTAGCAGTGGAGCATGGAGGAAGAAGCAAGCGAGGAAGAGATGGGCGACGGGGGCTCCGCCCCCTCCCCATTTATAACGGAAGAAGGCCAACCGGCGCCTCCCACGATCGCAGGTAATGATGGTTGTCCTTGCATGTCGCAGGGACTTGTCAAGTTGTGCAGTTGTCGAGGCAGCGTGGGGAAGCGGAGACGCCCACGCCCAATCAACCGCCACGCGTCAACCGCGGCCGCAGGCTTTTGGGGCCTACGGTGCTCTGTAATTGACCCTTGGCTTCGCCGCGAAGCCAAGCCCGAGCGCACCTTGGGCCCGGGGGCTACTGTCGGCGTTCTGGGAACGGGGGTCCCCAGACTTGCCTGCCTGCGGCCCACGGCGTGGCTAGCTAGGCCAGCAGGCCGTACGGCCCATCTTCACCAGCAAGGCATCCAAGACCCTCGCGAGGGGCCAAGCCTCGCGAGGCAGACGACGCAAGACCTCCTCAGGAGTGGCCTAGTCAGGCAGGCTCACGAGGAGTAGAGATATCAAGGCGGGGCAAACCTCACGAGGCTCTCGTGACGTGAGCCATGACGATCGACACCAGGCGGGCGCCAGCGTGCAGCGTCCTTGTTTCCTCTTTGGTGCTAAGGAGGCCAGTGCAGGCGCGGAGTACCGAGGCATCAGGCAAAGGTTGCTATATCGGTGCAACGAGACAAAGACCAAGAGGACGGCAAGACGGAGGTCATCGTGGAGCCCAAGACGGCGTCACCACCAGAGCCTTTCGCAGGCGAAGACCACTTTTGTCAGGATAGCTTGTACTAGTTGTCCCCCTTCAAATTTGCCCGCCGTTGATGGATCCCTTCCCGCTCAATATTTGGGAAGAGGACCAGGGCCTATATAAGTAGAGCTAGCCACCACAATAGGGGATCGGGCAGTTCATCCAGCTCTCACCCGCTAAGTCACCAGGCACAAGAACACCTCAACCTCAGGAGGCTGTTCTTCCCTCTGTACTGTTCATCATCAGCCCAAGAGGCAATCCACCACCACCACACTGGAGTAGGGTATTACACCACAACGGTGGCCCAAACTAGTATAAATCTCGTGTCTCTCTGTGTCGCGAGTTCGTCGAGTTCGTCCGCGAGATCTTAGTGAGCTAGGGCGTAGATCGGTAGGAGGGAAAGACTTCGCGCGCACCCCAGTGTTCGAACCTTAAGGGTTTGCCGTAACCCCACATCCGACAAATTGGTCTAAGAAACTTGACGATGCATTATGGGCTTATAGAACTGCTTATAAGAATCCTATGGGTATGTCTCCGTATAAAATGGTTTATGGAAAAGCATGTTACTTACCTCTTGAACTAGAACATAAGGCATATTGGTCTATTAAATAGATCAATTATGATTTCAAACTGGCCGGTGAGAAGAGGTTATTCAACATTAGCTCACTTGATGAATGGAGAACCCAAGCCTATGAGAATGCCAAGTTGTTTAAAGAAAAAGTTAAAAGATGGCATGATAAAAGGATACAAAAGCGTGAGTTTAATGTTGGCGATCATGTTTTGCTATACAACTCTCGTTTGAGATTTTTTGCGGGAAAGCTTCTCTCTAAATGAGAAGGTCCTTACATTATTGAGGAGGTCAATCGTTTCGGTGCCATAAAAATCAACAACGCCGAAGGCACAAATCCGAAGTTGGTAAACGGTCAAAGAATCAAACATTATATCTCAGATACTCCCATAAATGTTGAGACCAATATAATTAATACCGTAACACCGGAGGAGTACATAAGGAACACTTTCCAGAATGTTTCAGACTCCGAAAAGGAATAGGTATGTGGTACGGTAAGTAAACCGACTCCAAAACGTTTCCAGTAGAAATTTTTCCCCGTTTTGGAATATTTAAAAAATTAGGAAAATTAAAAGTAGTCCGAAAGAGACACGAGGCCACCACAAGTGTGGAGGGCGCACCCTACCCACCTGGGCGCGCCCCCCGTCCTTCTGGCCACATTGTGTGCCCTACGGACTCCGTTTTCTTGCACGATACTTCTTATGGTCGGTAAAAATTCATTATATAATCTCCCGAAGGTTTCGATCACCATACCACGACAATATCTCATGTTTTTGTTTCAAGCTGTTTCTGCAGCAGATTTAGAGCAATATGTCATCCCAAGATTCAGAGGGAGAGAGCTATGTAGTTGATTACATTGCAGACCCCAAGGTCTACAAGGATTTGGAGCATAATGGTTGGACCACAGAGGAACAAGAAGACTATGATCCGAAAGGAAAGGAAGAGACAAGTTTCGATGAAGAGGAAGTCCCACTACCCCAACCTGGGGACATGCACGTGGAGTTCAAAATGTCAAGTCTCCCGAACAAAGCAAAGAAACCAAAGATCGAGTTTATCCCTTTTAGTCTTTTGCAGGAGAACAAGCAAGAATTATGCAGAAGGATATTAACACTGGAACAGGGGATCGGTGTCGGTGGGAATGACATCTATGGGGTCACTGGGATTCCTTCTACGGTCGGCGGGCGCGAGGTTGTGCAAAGAGCAGGTCTGACAGGAAGCACACGGATCGTTTACCCAGGTCGGGCCGCGGAGATGCGTAATACCCTAGTCTTGCTTTGGTGGGTATTTCAGAGTGTTCTTGAGCTCTCGAACTAGCTATGGTGGCTGCGTAGTTCCAAAGAGCCGAATCCTTCTCCTGGTCGCCTCGGGCCTCGTTTTATAGGAAAAAGGGGTTGCCACAGTGGCACACAGGAGGTGGAAAGGTGTACGATGTGCGAGCTTATCCCCCGACAATACGGGACAAAGCGCATTAAATGTGCTACTTAGGTGTCCATTAGCTTTATCGGGGACGGGAACGAGGCCCGTCCCGTCCGTCGCCGCTCTGCCTCGCTTCAACACGCGCCCAGGCCAGCGATGTGTGCAGCACCATGTAGGCAGGCAGGCTGCTGAGGTGGCGCGGTGGCAGGGCCTTCACGAAGATCTGCATGCGACCACGCAGGTGCTTGCTGAGTTGGTCTGGAAGCCGCATGTTGCCACGCAGGTGCCTGCTCAGCTGGTTGGGCTGGTAGCTGCATGTGAACGGCGGTGGAGCCTTGGCTGGTGCGGGCCTGGCAGTGGCCCCGCTGATACCCTCGGCAAGGGTCTTGCCGGGGGCCCGACAAGGGTCTTGCCGTGGCATTGCAGTCGTCCCCGACAAGGCGATTGCCGGGGGTGTTGTGGATTTCCTCGGCCAGGATCCTGCCGAGGGTTGCCGTCTTCTGGTCGTCATCTGATTTCACATGTTTATGATCTCTACGAAGATCTGCGTGCCATCACAGGGGCGCCTCCCGAGCCTTGGTTCCAATGTAATTGGTCGGGTTGGAACCCGTGGGCTCAAGGGTGGCTTGCTCCGCTGGCATCAGGCAGGCTGCCCCGGCAAGGCTCTTACCGGGGCTGCGGAGGCTGCCTCGGCAAGGATCTTGCCGAGGGAGTCTACCTCGCTCTCTTGCCCTCCTGTGTTTCTGGTCTTGGCGTTGCCTTGGTTGTCTTGTGCTTTGGCTTCTCTCTGGCTTCCCTCCTCTGCCTTGTTAAGTGTGGCCGCGGGCGCGGCTCTGACTGTCCGTGCACAAGTAAAGGGGTCAAAAGGAGAGCCCCTACTTTTGTACACCGACAGGAGCCCCTGGGCCTGGGCCACACATAAGCGCGACACATTGTTGGGCCAGGCCCAGAACGGTGCGCGGGCAGGTGGGTCGGATTTTTACCATAGTAACTGTCCGTCCGCTGCGCTTCCCCACGACCCGCGTTGAACGCACGACGTAGAGGGTTGTGCGTGACGTGGGGGTCATGCGTGGGGCGGTGCCCGCACGCATGCGTCACATCGTGGTAAAGAGGCGGGTCGCGCCGGCTCATTTACTTGGGCGGACTCGGGTCGTGGTCTTCAAGGCGTCCGTGCCCCACGATCACGGGGTGGGGAACGGTCACCTCACCCGTCCCCTCAATTCTGCTTGCTCGCCACGTGTCTCCCATGCAGGTGGCAGGCAGTGGACGTGGGAAACCAGGCCGTCGCTGATTGGGGTAGCGGGTCGGTCTCGATTCCCTGCGCCCCGATGGCCGGATTGGTCGAGCGGGGCGGCCGAGCCCCGACCCCGCCTCTTTATAAGAAGGGGTTGGGGGATGGCATCCTACATCCTCTCATCATCCCTCTCCATTCACTTCGGCCTCTTTCTTCCATCTGTCATGGTGAGAGGAGGCGCCGGCCCTTCAACGGTGGCGGCGAGGGTTGCTGCTCGACAGCGCGTCCCTCCTTCCCAAGAGCTCGCGGCGGCGGAGCCGGCCATGAGAGGAATGGGGAGAGGACGAGGCCGAGGTCGCCGTGGTGGTCGGGGAAGAGGGGGACGGGGCGGCGCACCGGCCTTGCCCCCGCCAGCGGTGCCTCCCCCGATGGAGGGCCACGTCGGGGACCAGCCCCGCGAGTTCTTCATCAGGCTGCACCGGCCGCCGCGTCGCCGTCTATGTCTCCCTACCCCATTTGCTCGGGAGATGGAGCTCGATCCACCCCAGACCCTCAAATTACACATGAGGGGCTGCGGGAACGGCGGTACGCGGGTCGACGTCGACTTCCCCGCTCCTCACGTCATGTACCTCCGTCGTGGATGGAAGACATTTGCTCACGTCCACAGCCTGACGGCGGGGCTTGTTCTCTACTTCAAGTTAATGGAGAACGGCCTGCTCTCCGTGAAGGTCTTTGGAGATCTTGGAACTCGCCTAAAGTGTTGCGTGGAGAGCTCCTCCGACGATGAAGATTCCTCCTCAAGCGGGAGTGACGAGGAGGACAGCGACAGTGACGACGAGGGAGTCGAGCGGCGGGATGCTGACCCCGACTCCGACTGACTGCACCGCCCCTCCCTCGGCCACGCGCCCTGTTGAGGGCCTTCCTCGCCAAGCTCTCCATCGGGGCGCTCCCCGTCGTCTCCTTGGGCGGCTGGCGTAGGAGGGCCGGAGAAGGCGAAGAAGGTGGGTGGCGGCCGTCAAGTCGGAGTACACGGGCACCGACGCCTTCGTCGCGTATTGCCAGCCCGCTGCCTCGTCTTCCAGCTCCTTTCCCGGCACCAAGATGTTCTCTTGGTGCCTTCTGCTCCTCGTACCTTGCCTAGGCGCTCTTTTTGCCCTCCTGCCATCTTGTTCCACCTTCTGAGGAGAGGGACAAGAAAGGGATTACGGGCACCTTATCTCTGTTTAGTTTGTAAGCCTGTGGGCACTTGCTAATTTTAAGACTTGTAATCCCCTTGCTCATGTTTTTAATTCCGTATGAACTGTACCTGTATGGGATGTTTTTGATGTAAAAGGGTGCTTGCCGGGTTTCTTTGTGCGTGAGCAAGGCCCATACCAAGGGATGAGTCCTTGCTATTTTTAAGATAAACATTGTCGCCCGGCAACAGGCCTTGCCGTCCCCTCACTTCAGTCGACCATTCTCACGCTCTTGGCGGAGGCAGGGGCGAAGTAGAGTTAGGCCCTTCGTTCATTTTCTTGCCACCGCAACTACGACCAAGTTCCGACCCAGGGGATAGCTCTTGGGTACAGGAAAAGGGGAGCACGGTGGTTTAAGAATATAAATGAGGTTTCACATGTCCCAGTTCCATACGGAAATGCATAACAGGGGATGAAAGACTTATCTGAATCCGCAGCCCCCGGCAACCTTGTCTTGCCATGGTTGGATCCTTGTGTCTTCAACCCCCGGCAGTCCTGGCTTGCCGGGGCCGGAGCGCCGGTTCGTCCTCTTTCTCCCAAGCGGCTCGGCAGAAGTGTCCACGTGCCCTGCGAACCAAAGTGGACAGAAAGACGCATACTCGACATCTAGGCTAGGGGTTAGTCGCCGCTAAGCACTATGAACCCTAACCGAGGGAGACACTTAACCTAGCATGCATGCTATAACTTAGGGCACCAGCGCTTCATTTATTTATGCTCAGGGTCTGCGCCTGGCTTTGTACAATGGGTCACATGCCTTGTCGGCAAGGCTTGTACAAAAGGTGGTTTGCCGGGGCGCCTGGCAACCGCGCCTTATGGGTAAAACTTGAGAAGATGTTCAATGTTCCAGGAGTTGCTCACTGGAATAGCATCTTCGGTCTCCAGGCGAACTGCGCCGGGCCTTGTGACTCGTATTACCCAATAAGGGCCTTCCCACTTCGGTGTCAACTTGTTGGAATTCTTGGCCGATTGAACGCGCCGAAGAATAAGGTCACCTTCCTCAAAGCTTCGGGCATGAACCTTGCGGCTATGGTAGCGGAGAAAGGCTTGCTGGTAGCATGCTGCTCTCACAGCCGCCCGAAGACGATCTTCCTCAAGGAGCGTTGCGTCATCTTGCCGCAATTGCTCTTGCTCAAGCTCGTCGTAAGCGAGCACTCGAGGTGACCCATATATGAGTTCCGTGGGGAGAGCTGCTTCATCCCCGTATACCAGGGCAAAGGGTGTCTGGCCGGTGGGTCGATTTGGTGTCGTCCTAATCGACCAAAGAACCGCCGCAACTCATCAATCCAGCGCCTTCCGCTCTTGTGCAGCCTGTCAAAAGTCTTTGTCCTCAAGCCTCGCAACACTTCAGCATTTGCCCTCTCCGCCTGGCCATTGCTCCGTGGGTGTGCCACGGAAGTGAAACATACCTTGCTGCCGAGGTCTTGGATGTATTGCATGAAGGTGTGGCTTGTGAACTGTGTGCCGTTGTCGGTGATGACTCTATTTAGCACACCAAAACGGCACACTAGCCCCTTGAAGAACTTGACGGCTGATTGTGTTGTCACCTTCCTCACTGCTTCCACCCCCGGCCACTTTGTGAACTTGTCGATCGCAATGTACAATTACTCAAAGCCCCCGACAGCGCGGGGGAAAGGGCCCAGGATGTCGAGCCCCCAGACCGAGAATGGCCAGGAAAGAGGAATTGTTTGAAGGGCTTGAGCTGGTTGATGAAGCTTCTTCGAATGGAACTGACACGCTTCACACTTGGTTACTAGTTCCGTTGCATCCTGGAGGGCAGTGGGCTAGAAGAAACCCTGCCGGAACGCCTTGCCGGCAAGGGCCCTTGACCCTATGTGGGAGCCACGTATGCCTCCGTGTATCTCCGCCAATAGCTCCAGTCCTTCCTCCCGGGGAATGCACTTCAATTTCACACCGTTCGGTCTCTTCCTGTACAGGACGTCATCGATGAACTGATACATAGCAGACCGACGGGCTACTTTCTCCGCTTCTTCCTGCTCCTCAAGAAGCTCCCCTGTTTGGAGGAATCGGATGGTATGCTGTGCCCATGCCAGAGCCTGGGGCTCGACGGCAAGGACCAAGGGCATTTCTTCTGCCATGGGAGCGGCCGTCTCTACGGCCAGGGCTTGACGGCCTGCCGGAGTCAGTCGCTCCTCGGCAGGCTCAGAATCCACGACAACACCCTTGTCGGCAGCCCCCGGGGGCTCAGCAGGAAAGTACTTGCCGGGGCCTGATTTCCTCCGTTCGTTCTGCTCCGTTGATGGTTCGACGGATGGTTGAGTTAACCGAAGCAAAAAAGTACCTGGTTCCACAGGTAGCTTGAATGCAGCGCGCTTTGACAGGTAATCGGCGATGTCGTTCTCCGCTCGGGGAATGTGCTCCGCTTGTATACCGTCAAAGCGCTCCTCCAGCTTCCTCACCTCATCTACGTAGGCCTCCATCAACGGGCTCTGATAATCTTTGTTGACTTGTTTGACGACAAGCTGCGAATCACCCCTGACGATGAGCTTCTTAACCCCGAGGTCTGCCGCGATCCTGAGACCGGCAAGCAACCCCTCATACTCACAGTGTTGTTGGTGGACATCTCCTTGGGAAAGTGCATCTAGATTACATACTTGAGGTGCTCTCCGGTGGGTGCGACGAGCAGGACACCAGCACCGGTGCCTTACAGCGAGAAAGCCCCGTCAAAGTACATGATCCAGTTGCGACTTGCTTCCTTGCCGGGGAGAGTGGTCTCCTGGATTTCCTCGTCAGGCGTTGAGGTCCATTCTGCAATGAACTCCGCCAAGACTCTGCTCTGGATTGTTGAAGTACTTTCGAACTTCAACCCAAAGCTTGATAACTCCAAGGCCCACTCCACAATCCTTCCGTTTGCGTCTGGGTTGTGCAGTATCCGTTGCAACGGGAGGCGGGTGACGACGGTGATTTCGTGTGCTTGGAGGTAGTGACGCAGCTTCCTCGAGGCCATAAGGAGGCCGAAGAGCAATTTATGCACATCGGAGTACCTTGACCTAGCCCCCTGCAAGAGGGAGCTGACAAAGTAAACCGGGTGCTGCATCATCTTCTTCTTCTGCACCACTTCATTTGGCTGCGGGCCCTGTCCCGATGGCGTCAGACTCCGCCGGGGGCCTTGCCTTGCCAGCATCAGGTCCTGCCGGGGAAATCTCTGACGTGCCATCCGCCGGTCCTGCCGTTGCCACTGCATCTTCGTCGACCTCCCTCTGCGCCACCAGCGCGGCGCTGACCACTTGATTCGTCGCCGCCAGATACAGCAGCAATGGCTCTTGTGGTTTATGCGCCACCAGTACTGGTGTAGAAGAGAGGTATTTCTTCAGATCTTGCAGTGCTACTTCGGCCTCCAGGTCCACTCCATTGGGCCCGCCTTTTTCAAAATCATGAAAAAGGGAAGGGCGCGCTCGGCAGACTTGGAGATGAATCAGCTCATGGCGGCAATGCAACCAGTGAGCCGACGCACATCCTTGATCTGCTTGGGCGCCTCAATCTGCTCGATAACCTTGATCTTGTCTGGGTTTGCCTCGATCTCACGCTGCGACACAACGAACCTGAGAAGTTTGCCGGATGGAACGCCGAAGACACACTTCTCAGGGTTCAGCTTGAGGTTGATCTTGCGCTGGTTGGCAAACGTCTCTTCTAAGTCTTGTACAAGAGTTGCCTTGTCCTTGGTTTTGACCACTATGTCATCCATGTAAGCTTCCATATTTCTATGTAGCTGGGGCTCAAAACCAATTTGGACTGCCCTTGCGAACGTCGAGCCAACACTCTTCAACCCGAAAGGCATCCGTAAAAAGCAATACGTACCACATGGGGTGATGAATGATGTCTTCTCTTCGTCTTCTCTTGTCATGAAGATCTGGTGGTAACCCGAGTAGGCGTCGAGGAATGATAACAGATCACACCCGGCCATGGAGTCAACAATCTGGTCGATGCGCGGCAACAGGAAGGGGTCCTTAGGACAAGCCTTATTGATATCTGTGTAGTCAATACACAGCCTCCACTTCCTGTTTGCCTTGCGCACCACCACCGGATTGGCCAACCACATTGGATGGAACCCCTCACCAAGCCTGCTGCTTCCAACTTCCTAATCTCCTCTGTGATGAACTCTTGCCGTTCCAAAGCTTTCTTCCTGACCTTCTGCTTGACGGGTCACGCATGGGGGCAGACAGCAAGATGGTGGTTAATCACTTCCCTGGGAACGCCGGGGATGTCAGATGCTTGCCATGCAAACACATCGACATTCGCCCGCAGGAAAGTGACGAGCGCGCTTTCCTATTTGCGGTCGAGGGTGGAGCTTATGGTGAAAGCTCCTCCCGTGCCATCCTCCTTGACGGCACCCTCTTGGTCTCTGGTGGTGTAGCTTTGGATTTCTTGCTCTTGCCGGTGGAGCTCTCTGGCACGTCCTCGACGGTAGCACAACACTCCGAAGAGGTGCGCTTGCCGGAGTGGGTGCGAGAGGTCTTGCCGGTCTTCTTCTTCCCTCCCGGGGCTTCAGCGGCATGAGCAAGTGCCTTGGTGGCAGCAGCTGCAACTGCTTCTCGGTAGAGTTGGTCAGCGTAGATCAGCGCGTCCTTTTTGTCGGAGGGGACGGTGATGATGGTCATCGGTCTAGGCATCTTCAGCATGTTGTAGGCGTAGTGTGACGCCGCCATGAACTTGGCTAGTGCCGGGCAGCCGAGGATCCCGTTGTTGGGCAAGGGGATCTCGGCTACATCAAAGACAATCCTCTCTGTCCTATAGTTCAACTCGCCTCCAAACGTCACAGGCAATGTGACCTTCCCCTTCGGCTGGCTCCTTCCTGGGTTGACCCCTTGGAACGTACCCGTTTCCTCGAGGTCTCCATCAGGAATTTGCAGCCTTTTGATCACAATGGGTGAGATCAAGTTCAGACCGGCCCCGCCGTCAACCAGCATCTTGTTCACCTTGAGGTTGCGTATCGTTGGTGAGACCAACAACGGCAAACACCCGACCGCAGTTGTGCGGTCGGGGTGGTCCTCGGCGTCAAAGATGAGGGGCGTGCTGGACCACTTCAGTGGCTTCTGAGCGTCGAATGAGGGATCCGCTGCTGTGATCTCACACGCCCACTGTTTGAGCTGACGGTGAGAAGTATGCAGCGAGGCGCCACCATCGACGCACATGGCCTCCGTAGCCTTCTGGAACTCATGCTCGCCGGACTCGTCGTCCTTGTCATGATCATCGTCTTCCTGCTTCTTGTCGCGGCCTCGAGCTGGCCTCTCTTGCTGGTTATCCTTGCCGCGGCGACCTCCTTGGCCGCCATGCTTCTTGCCGGATCCTTCAGCGCCATCTTGGCCCTTATCCTTGTCCTGCCTCTCATACTCGGCTTTTTTGCTTTTCAGCAAGCAGCTCGACTTGTCGGCAGTTCTGGAGGTCGTGGCCTTTGGTGCGGTGGATCTTGCAGTACTGCTTGTCGGAGCCCCCTGGCTTGTCGGCAGCCGCCAAGGCCCGGCAGGCGGCGCACCCGGCAATCTCCTTGCCGGGGTCGTCTGCCTTGGCCTTCTTGGCGGCGCCGGTGTCGTCGGATCCCTCGACGGCAAGCACGGTCTTGCCCTTGCACTTCCTGTTGCGACGCTGACCCTTCTTCGTCGGGGCGGTGGTGTCTTCGTCGGTAGAGTCGGTTTCCACGCCGGCGTCCTCGCTGGGGTACTTCCTTCCCTCTTCAACCCGGGCGCACGTATCAGCCAGAACATAAAGTTCGGCCACATCCTTAACCTTGTTCATCGCCAGCTCTTCACGCCTCTTGCGATTGTGCACGTTCTGATGGAACGCGCTAATCACGGCGGCGGGATGAACATCGGGGATGTTGTACTGCACCCGCTGAACCTCTGTATGTACTTGCGCAGGGTTTCCCCTTCTTTCTGGGGAATGATACGCAAATAACTGGCCTGGCCATGAGCTTGGTGGCCTCCAGTGAAGGCACGAACGAACTCATGGCACAGATCCGACCAAGAAGAAATGGAATCCGCCGACAAGTGCATCAACCAAGACATGACGTTGGGCTTCAGTGCCAACGAGAAGTAATTGGCAAGCACCTTGTCGTCACGAGCTCCAGCAGCTTGCATCGCAATGGTGTAGATGCTGAGGAACTCTGCCGGATGGGTCTTGCCGTTGTACTTCTCGCTGACGTCGGGCTTGAACGTGCGGTGGGACAGCCACTGGAACTGCAGTAGCTCACGGGTAAAGGCTGGGCAACCCACCTCGTAAGGTAGGCCGCCGGAGCCCCCCGGTGCTGGGTAGTCCATAGCGGGTCCTGCCCGCTTATCCGACTGGTGGCATGTATCGCGCCGACGCTCGATGGTGGTTCGAGCGTCTTCATGGGCTCGTTCTCGAAGAACTTGGCGCTAGTCGCGGTGGGTCCGTGGGTCAGACGACGCTATGGAAATGTTATCACAAGCATCGTCACGACGGACCGGCACCGGCGGCAACTGGCGCGGGGGAGGAGAGTGCACTGTGGCTGCAGCTCCCCCGGTCCTTCCACCACTGGCATGTGGTGGCTCGACGGAGCGTCGGCCCGAGGGCCCCACCGCTTGCGGATCATCTTTGTTGGCAACGGCGACGAGGCTCCGGATGGTGGCCCTCCATTCTTCGAGCTTCTCCGCGGTAGGAGGGAAGTCGAGTAGTAGCTACACATGTGCCAAAGCTTCTGCTGGCATGGGTGGTGGCGAAAGCTGCGTGGACCGTGGCGCGCTTCAACTTCTAACCATGTTAGAAGGAGCTCTATCACGGCCCAGCGGTTGTGTGCCATTTTTGCCAGCACTTCGGCGGGCATGCTGGCCTCCTTCGTCCCGCAGATGATGAACACGGCTCTTCCCACGGCGGTGTCCAGGGTCACCGGCGTGGTGACGCTGCTCGCCGCGCACATCCTGGGAAGAGCGCGCTGTGGGCGCTGGCGTAGGCGTCTTGGAGGTTGCTGCGCCGCCCGTAGGGGGCACAGCGACACCCCTGGAGGGCCCCGTGCCGCTTGCGGGGGGCCCAGCCCCGTCTTTGGATTTGGCGGTGTGCGACCCGTCATCCGGAGCACGAACGACGCCGCTCACCAGACTCTGACATCCAGAGTGATGCTGGTGCTCGCGGACCGCGTCTCGGGTTCTGTCCGCGACCGGCCCGCTGCTCGCCCGCACTGGCAAGGGTCGTTCGGCTCCCGACGAGCCGATCGCCGTGATCGTCTTCTTCTTGGAAGCCATGGCGATGAAGAACTGTTAGACCAGATTCTCACAACTGCGCCCCCTACCTGGCGCGCCAAAGATGTCGGTGGGAACGACACCTATGGGGTCACTGGGATCCCTTCTACGGTCGGCGGGCGCGAGGTTGTGCAAAGAGCAGGTCTGACAGGAAGCACATGGATCGTTTACCCAGGTTCGGGCCGCGGAGGTGCGTAATACCCTAGTCCTGCTTTGGTGTGTATTTCAGAGTGTTCTTGAGCTCTCGAACTAGCTATGGTGGCTGCGTAGTTCCAAAGAGCCGAATCCTTCTCCTGGTCACCTTGGACCTCCTTTTATAGGAAAAAGGGGTTGCGACAGTGGCACACAGGAGGTGGAAAGGTGTACAGTGCGCGAGCTTATCGCCCGGGGTTATGGGACAAAGCGCATTAAATGCGCTACTTAGGTGTCCATTAGCTTTATCGAGGACGGGAACGAGGCCCGTCCCGTCTGTCGCCGCTCCGCCTCGCTTCGACACGCGCCCAGGCCAACGATGTGTGCAGCGCCATGTAGGCAGGTAGGCTGCTGAGGTGGCGCGGTGGCAGGGCCTTCATGAAGATCTGCATGCCACCACGCAGGTGCTTGCTGAGTTGGTCTGGAAGACGCATGTTGCCACACAGGTGCCTGCTCAGCTGGTTGGGCTGGCAGCTGCATGTGAACGGCGGCGGAGCCTTGGCTGGTGCGGGTCTGGCAGTGGCCCCGCTGATGCCCACGACAAGGGTCTTGCCGGGGCCCGACAAGGGTCTTGCGTTAGCGTTGCAGTCGTCCCCGGCAAGGCGTTTGCCGGGGGTCTTTTGGATTTCCTCGGCCAGGATCCTGCCGAGGGTCGCCGTCTTCTGGTCCTCATCTGATTTCACATGTTTATGATCTTGATGAAGCTCTGCGTGCCACCATAGGGGCGCCTCCCGAGCCTTGGTTCCAGTGTAATTGGTCGGGTTGGAACCCATGGGCTCAAGGGCGGCTTGCTCCGCTGGCATCAGGCAGGCTGCCCCGGCAAGGCTCTTGCCGGCGCTGCGGAGGCTGCCTCGGCAAGGATCTTGCCGAGGGAGTCTACCTCGCCCTCTTGCCTCCTGTGTTTCTATTCTTGGCGTTGCCTTGGTTGTCTTGCGCTTTGGCTTCTCTCCGGCTTCCCTCCTCTTGCTTGTAGTGTGGCCGCGGGCGCGGCTCTGACTGCCCGTGCACAAGTAAAGGGGTCAAAAGGAGAGCCCCTACTTTTGTACACCGACAGTCGGTGAGCTGAAGGAGGAAAATTCCATCCTCAAGCGTAAGCTGAGGAAAAAGGGCAAGCCTACTTCATCAACAACTCCATCATCACCACCTCCGAAGAAAGAGATATAATTACATGGGTATGGGCACTCCCCTTGGCAACTGCCAAGCTTGGGGAGGTGTCCTGGTATCGTATCACCATCACATCTTTATGTTTATCATTTTTCTTAGTTTGATCCTTTTGGTTATATCTAGATCTAGTAGAATAAAGTTTTAGTATGATTTATGCTTTGAGTTTTGTTTTGATCTCCCTCTATGTAGTCGAGTCCGTCATTTATATAATAAAGAGTAATTTTGAGTTGAGGGCTTTGCTTTCTAGCTATTACCTTGAGGGAATTAAATAAAAGAAAGAATAAGAAGAAATAAAAGGATCATATATCGATCTTATGGAGAGTAATGACTTCACATATAAAGAGTACGATGAATAAAACTTGTTGAGAGTTGACAAACATAGTTTTGGTCATTGTTGCAATTAATAGGAAGTAATAAAGAAACAGAGGCTTCACATATAAATATACTATCTTGGACATCTTTTGTAATTGTGAGCACTCGTTAAAATATGACATGATAAAAGGTTGATGTTGGACAAGGAAGACAACATAATAGGTTATGTTTTCTTATATCCGAATAGAAGTTATATTGTCATGGATCATCCAACATGTTGAGCTTGCCTTTCCCTCTCATGCTAGCAAATTCTTTGCACCAAGTAGAGATACTACTTGTGCTTCCAAACATCCCTAAACCCAGTTTTGCCATGAGAGTCAACCATACCTACCTATGGATTGAGTAAGATCCTTCAAGTAAGTTGTCATCGGTGCAAGCAATAAAAATTGCTCCCTAAATATGTATGATCTATTAGTGTGAACAAAATAAACTTTATATGAACTTGTGATATGGAAGAAATAAAAGTGACGGACTGCGTAATAAAGGTCTTTATCACAAGCGGCAATATAAAGTGGCATTCTTTTGAATTAAGATATTGTGCATCCAACCATAAAAGCGCATGACAACCTCTGCTTCCCTCTGTGAAGGGCCTATCTTTTACTTATATCTTCTACCCTTGTACAAGAGTCATGGTGATCATCACCTTTCCTTTTTACACTTTTCCTTTGGCAAGCACTATATGTTGGAGAGATCCGAATATATATATCCACTAGGATGTAGGTTATCATAAAGTATTATTGTTGACATTACCCTTGAGGTAAAAGGTTGGGAGGCGAAACTATAAGCCCCTATCTTTCTATGTGTGTGATTGAAACTTTGAACCAATAAATAGCACGTGAGTGTTAGCAATTGTGAAAGACTAAATGATAGTTGAGTATGTGCACTTGCTGAAAAGCTCTTATATTGACTCTTTCCGATGTTATGATAATTTGCAATTGCTTCAATGACTAAGATCATAGTTTGTTAGTTTTCAATGAAGTTTCCGATTCATACTTTATCTTGTGAATGAATTGTTACTTTATCATGAGAAATATATGGAAATATATGTTGCTGTTCTAAAGATGATCATGATGCCCTCATGTCCGCATTTTATTTTATCGACACCTCTATCTCTAAACATATGAACATATTTTTCGATATCGGCTTTCGCTCGAGGACAAGCGAGGTCTAAGCTTGCAGGAGTTAATATGTCCATTTTGCATCATGCTTTTATATTGATACTTATTGCATTATGGGCTGTTGTTACACATTATATCACAATACTTATGCCTTTTCTCTCTTATTTTATAAGGTTTACATGAAGAGTGAGAATGCCGGCAGCTGGAATTCTGGACTAGAAAAGGAGCAAATATTAGAGACCTATTCTGCACAACTCCAAAAGTCCTGAAACTTCATGGAGAATATTTTTGGAATATATAAAAAATATTGGGCAAAGAAAATACCAGAGGGGGGCCACCAGCCAGCCACAAGGGTGGGGGCGCACCCTATCCCCCTGGGCGCACCCCCCCCCGTCCTTGTGGGCCCCCTGGCAGGCCTCTGACGCCCATCTCGTGCAATATGGTGTGTTTTGACCTGGAAAAAATCAGAAGGAAGCTGGAAGTGCCACCATCTCGAAGCGGAATCTGGGCAGAACCAATATAGGACTCCGGCGGAGCTGTTCTGCCAAGGAAACATCCTTCCGGGAGGGGGAAATCATCGCCATCGTCATCACCAACGAACCTCTCATCGAGAGGGGGTCAATCTCCATCAATCTTCACCAGCACCATCTCCTCTAAAACCCTAGTTCATCTCTTGTATTCGATCTTGGTCCCAAAACCTCAGAGTGGTACCTGTGGGTTGCTAGTAGTGTTGATTACTCCTTGTGGTTGATGCTAGTTGGTTTATCTGGTGGAAGATTATATTTTCATATCCTTAATGATAATTAATACTCCTCTTATCTTGATCATAAATATGCTTTGTGAGTAGTTATGTTTGTTCCTGAGGACATGGGAGAAGTCTTGTTATAAGTAATCATGTGAATTTGGTATTCGTTCGATATTTTGCTGAGATGTATGTTGCCTCTCCTCTAGTGGTGTTATGTGAACATCGACTACATGACACTTCACCATTATTTGGTCCTAGGGGAAGGCATTGGGAAGTAATAAGTAGATGATAGGTTGCTAGAGTGACAAAAGCTTAAACCCTAGTTTATGTGTTGCTTCGTAAGGGGATGATTTGGATCCATATGTTTCATGCTATGGTTAGGTTTACCTTAATTCTTCTTTCGTAGTTCCAGATTCTTGTGAGAGGGGTTAGTCATAAGTGGGAGGCTTGTCCAAGGAAGGGCAGCACCCAAGCACCGGTCCACCCACATATCAAATTATCAAAGTAACGAACGCGAATCATATGAGCGTGATGAAAACTAACTTGACAACAATTCCCATGTGTCGTCGGGAGCGCTTTGCTTTATATAAGAGTTACTCTAGGCTTATCCTTTGCTACAAACAGAATTGGGCCACCTTGCTGCACCTTGTTTACTTTTGTTACTTGTTACCCGTTACGAAATATCTTATCACAAAACTATCTGTTACCGATAATTTCAGTGCTTGTAGAGAATACCTTGCTGAAAACCGCTTGTCATTTCCTTCTGCTCCTCGTTGGGTTCGACACTCTTATCAAAAGGACTACGATAGATCCCCTATACTTGTGGGTCATCAAGACTCTTTTCTAGCGCCGTTTCCAGGGATTGAAGCACCTTTGGTAAGGAAACATTTTTATAGTGTGCTGAAATTTACTGTCACTTGTTACTATGGAAAATAATCCTTTAAGGGGCTTGTTCGGGGTATCTTCACCTCGAACGGAAGAGCAAAGAGTTTCTCCTCAACCTACTGCACCTACTGAAAATATTTATTATGAAATCCCTTCGGGTATGATAGAAAAATTGCTAGCTAATCCTTATGCAGGAGATGGAACATTACATCTCGATATGCACCTAATCTATGTGGATGAAGTTTGTGGATTATTTAAGCTTTCAGGTATGCCCGAGGATGTTGTCAAGAAGAATGTCTTCCCTTTATCTTTGAAGGGAAAGGCATTGACATTGTATAGGCTATTGGATGATATTGGATCATGGAACTACAACCGATTGAAATTGGAATTTCAACAGAAGTTTTATCACTTGTTCATCATGATCGGAATTATATATATAATTTTTGGCCTCGTGAAGGGGAAAGTATCGCTCAAGCTTGGGGGAGGCTTGAGTCAATGTTATATTCATGCCCCAATCATGAGCTCTCAAGAGAAATTATTATTCAAAAAATTTATGCTCGGCTTTCTCATAATGATCGATCCATGCTCGACACTTCTTATACTGGTTCTTTTATGAAGAAGACTATTGAATTCAAATGCGATTTATTGGAAAGAATTAAACACAACTCTGAAGATTGGGAACTCAACAAAGGTAAGGAGTCAGGTATAAACCTTAAGTTTGACTGTGTTAAATCTTTTATAGACACCGATGCTTTTCATGATTTCAGCGCTAAATATGGACTTGACTCTGGGATAGTAGCTTCTTTATGTGAATCATTTTCTACTCATGTTGATCTCCCTAAGGAGAAGTGGTTTAAGTACCACCCTCACATTGAAGTTAAAGTAGAAGAACCTATTAAAGTTGAAGAAGAAACTATTACTTACAATGTTGATCCTATTGTTCCTACTGCTTATATTGAGAAACCACCTTTTCCTGTTAGAATAAAGGATCATGATAAAGCTTCAACTATGGTTTGTAAGAGTTATACTAGAACACCTACACCCTCTTAACAAATTAAAGTTGAACCTAGTGTTGCAATCTTGGTCGGGTTCCGGAACTTGGCCGGGTTGAGGAACCCGGCCAAGTACAAGCCGGATTGAGGGGAGATGCCAGCCCCGATGTTTTTGAAAAGGATCCGGGTTCCGTTGCCTGCCCGGGGTTCATCCCCCCGACAAATGGTCTCTTGGAGATCTATTTGATGTAACTCTTTTTGTAGTTTGTTTGTTGGGATCCGATGAACTTTTAGTTTATGATCATATCTATTTTATCCATGGAAGTTATTTGAGTTTTGATCTCTTATATGCATGATTTCTTATAGCCTCGTATTTCTTCTTTGAATCTTGGTTTAGTTAGGCCAACTAGATTGACTTTTCTTCCCATGGGGAGAGGAGCTTTGTGATGGGTTTGATCTTACAGTGCTCAATTCCAGTGACAGAAGGGGACATTCCACGTATGTATCGTTGCTATTAAGGATAATAGGATGGGGTCTATACCTACAAGAATAGATCTTGTCTACATCATGTCATTGTTCTTATTGCATTACTCCGTTTTTCCATGAACTTAATACACTAGATGTATGCTGGATAGCGGTCGATGTGTGGAGTAATAGTAGTAGATGCAGGCACGAGTCGGTCTACTAATCTTGGACGTGATGCCTATAAAATGATCATTGCCCGGATATCGTCATAATTATTTGAAGTTCTATCAATTGCCCAACAGTAATTTGTTTACCCGCCATATGCTATTTTTCTTGGGAGAAGCCACTAGTGAAATCTACGGCCCCTGGTTCTCTTCTTTATCATATTTTCCTTCGAGAATTTTTTATTTGCTTTTATTTTCAGATCTATTAATCCAAAAACCCAAAAATACCTTGCTGTAATTTTTTGCTATTTATTTTATCTCGCGTTCCCGCGAGATCTATTTATCCAATCTATTACAATTTTACCTATCTGTCGGTGTACAAAAGTAGGGGCGATCCTTTTGTACCCCTTTACTTGTGCATGGGCAGTCAGAGCCGCGCCCACGACCACACTAAGCAGGGCAGAGGAGGGGAGCCGAAGGCACAAGGCGGCCAGAGGCAATGCCAAGACCAAGGAACACAAAAGAGCAAAAGGGCGAGGCGGACTCCCCCGACAAGACCCTTGCCGGGGCAGCCTCTGCGGCCCCAGCAAGGGCCTTGCCGGGGCAACTTGCCCGACGCCAGCAGAGCAGGCCATCCTTGAGCCCGCGGGTTCCAACGCCACCAACCAACTACATTGGAACCAAGGCTCAGGAGGCGCCTCTGTGATGGCATGCAGATCTTCGTCAAGATCATAAACCCACAAGATCAGATGAGGATCAGAAGACGACGATCCTCGGCAGGATCCTAGCTGAGGAAATCCATGAGACCCCCGGCAAAGACGCTTGCTGGGGAAGACAACGATGCCATGGCAAGGCCCTTGCCAAAGACACCTATGGGGCCACGGCCAGGCCCACGTCTGCCAGGGCTCCACCACCGTCCCCATGCAGCTGCTAGCTCAACCAGCTGGGCAGGCACCTACGTGGCGGCGTGCGGCCTCTACACCGACCCAGCAAGCACCTGCGTGGTGAGATGCAAACCTTCCTGAAGGCTCCACCACCGCGCCAGCCCAGCAGCCAGCCAACATGGCGCCATGACGCCTCATCAGCTCGGATGCGTGTCGAAGCTAGGCGAGGCGGCGACAGCTGGGACGTGCTTCCTTGACGTCCCCAATAAAGCAAGGGCGGCACGTCGACAGCGCATTAAATGCGTTTGTCCGACGGGGCCAGAGGATAGACTCATCCACTGTAGACCTTTCCACCTCATGCGTGCCACTGTGGCAACCCCTTTTTCCTATAAAAGGAGGCCCGAGGCGACCAGGAGGGGGATTCGGATCTTTTGGGCAAGTTATACCCCATAGCTAGCTTAAGAACACAAGAACACTCAAATACATCCACCAAAGTAGGACTAGGGTATTGCGCATCTCCGCGGACCGAACCTGGGTAAACGATCCGTGCGCTTCCTGTCAGACCCGCTCTTTGCAGAACCCCGCGCCCGCCAACCGTAGAAGGGATCCCAGTGATTCCATAGGCGTCGATTTCCCCCGACATCTTTGGCGCGCCAGGTAGGGGGTGGCGCAGTTGTGAAAATCCGGTCTAGCGGTTAGCCTAGAAGTTCCTCATCGCCGTGGCTCCCAAGAAGAAGACGATCACGGTGATCGGTTCCTCCGGAGCCGGACGGCCCGTTCCGGTCCGGGCGAGCAGCGGGCCGGTCGCGGACAGAACCCGAGGCGCGGCCTGCGAGCACCAACATCGCTCTGGCAGTCAGAGCCTGGTGAGCGGTGTCGTTCGTGCGTGAGACGACGGGCCGCACATCGCCGAACCCAAAGACAGAGCTGGGCACCCCGCAGGCGGCGCGGGGCCCTCCAGGGGTGGCGCCGTGCCACCTACGGGTGGCACAGCAACCTCCAAGACGCCTAAGCCGACGCCCACAACGCGCTCTTCCCAGGGTGTGCGCGACGAGCAGCGTCACCGCGCTGGTGACCCCAGACGCTGCCGTGGGAAGAGCCCTGTGCATCATCCGCGGGACGAAGGAGACCAACATACCCCCCGAAGTGCTGGCGAGAATGGCGCACAGCCGCCAGGCCGTGATAGAGCTCCTTCTAACGTGGTTAGAAGTCGGAGCGCGTCACGGTCCACGCAGCTTTCGCCGCCACCCACGCCAGCAGAAGCCTTGGCGCGCGCGCAGCTGCTCCTCGACTTCCCTCCTGCTGCGGAAAAGCTCGACGAGTGGAGAGCCACTATCCGGAGCCTTGTCGGCGTCGCCAACAAAGAAGAGCCACGGCCAGCGGGGCCCTCAGTCCGGCGTTTCGTCAAACCACCGCACGCCAGCGGTGGAGGGGTCGGGGGTGCTGCGGCCCCGGTGCACTCTCCTCCTCCACGCCAGCCACTGCGGGTGTCGATCCATCGTGATGACGCTTGTGATAATATTTCCATAGCGCCGTCCGACGCACGGACCCACCGCGACCAGCGCCAAGTTCTTCGGGAGAGAGCCCATGAAGACGCTCGAACCACCATCGAGCGCCGGCGCGATACACGCCACCAGTCAGATAAGCGGGCGGGGCCCGCTATGGGCCACCCAGCACTGGGAGAATCCGGCGGCCTACCTTACGAGGTGGGTTGCGCAGCCTTTACCCATGAGCTGCGGCAGTTCCAGTGGCCATCCCACCGCATGTTCAAGCCCGACATCTGTGAGAAGTACAACGGCAAGACCCATCCGTCCGAGTTCCTTAGCATCTACACCATCGCGATGCAAGCCGCTGGAGCTCGAGACGACAAGGTGCTTGCCAATTACTTCCCGTTGGCCCTGAAACCCAATGTCATGTCTTGGTTGATGCACTTGCCGGCGGATTCCATTTCTTCTTGGTCGGACCTGTGTCATGAGTTAGTTGGTACCTTCACTGGAGGCCACCAAGCTCATGGCCAGGCTAGTGATTTGCATATCGTTCCCCAGAAGGAAGGTGAAAACCTGTGCAAGTACATACAAAGGTTCAGCCGAGTGCAATACAACATCCCAGATGTTCATCCCGCCGCCGTGATCAGCGCATTCCATCAGAATGTGCGTAACCGCAAGATGCATGAAGAGCTGGCAATGAACAAGGTTAAGGATGTGGCCGAACTTTACGTTCTGGCCGATAGATGCGCTCGGGCTGAAGAGGGAAGGAAGTACCCTGGCGAAGACGCCGGCGCAGAAACCGACTCTACCAACGAAGACACCGCCACCCCGATGAAGAAGGGTCGGCGTCTCAACAGGAAACGCAAGGGCAAGGCCATGCTTGCCGTCGAGGGATCCGACGACACCGGTGTCGGTGTCAAAACCGGCGGATCTCGGGTAGGGGGTCCCGAACTGTGCGTCTAAGGCGGATGGTAACAAGAGGCGGGGTGACACGATGTTTACCCAAGTTCGGGCCCTCTCGATGGAGGTAATACCCTACTTCCTGCTTGAATGATCTTGATGATATGAGTATTACAAGAGTTGATCTACCACGAGATCGTAGAGGCTAAACCCTAGAAGCTAGCCTATGGTATGGTTGTTGTTGTCCTATGGACTAAACCCTCCGGTTTATATAGACACCGGAGGGGGCTAGGGTTACACAAAGTCAGTTACAAGGGAGGAGATCTACATATCCGTATTGCCAAGCTTGCCTTCCACGCCAAGGAGAGTCCCATCCGGACACGAGTTGAAGTCTTCAATCTTGTATCTTCATAGTCCAACAGTCCGGTCAAAGGATATAGTCCGGCTGTCCGAGGACACCCTAATCAAGGACTCCCTCAGTAGCCCCTGAACCAGGCTTCAATGACGATGAGTCCGGCGCGCAGATTGTCTTCGGCATTGCAAGGCGGGTTCCTCCTCCGAATACTCCATAGAAGATTTTGAAGACAAGGATAGTGTCCGGCTCTGCAAAACAAATTCCACATACCATCGTAGAGAGAATAATATTTCCACAAATCTAATATGCTGGCATGTTCTGCAGTATGACATCATACTATTGCCCGGTCATTATTCGAACCGTTTTTCTCAACCAGCCACTGCACATATGCGAGGCGGTTTTCTTGGCACGTCTTGTCGAAGCAGAGATCGTGTCCCCTTATCACGGGATTCTCATCAACACAGGTGTGGGTAACCCAACTGCGCCATTAATTACGACGCTTGGGGAATAAGCGGTTTTACCAGGCAAGTGGGGAGGCGCAGAATCCCTACTGCCTTTATAAGGGGATAAGGACTCCCTTTCGCACCCACGCTTTCTACTTCCCGACTCATTCCCCTCCGCCCAAGCTCCAGCGCCCAAGCATTCATCTTCTCTGCCCACAAAAGGCCTTCCGAAGATGTCCGGATCCGGAGCAGGAGGCAAATGGATGGCCTCTACCGTCCGAGAGAAGGATATCAAAAAGCTTCGGGAGGCCGGGTACCTGGCCAAGAAAATCAGCCACCGTCTCCCGAAGGCGGGACAGACCGTTCCTACTCCGGAACCCCACGAGAGGGTTGTATTCCTCCCTCAGTTTGTCCGCGGGCTAGGGTTTCCCCTCCACCCGTTCGTTCGCGGCATCATGTATTACTATGGGATCGATCTTCATGATCTTTCCCCTAATTCCTTCCTCAAAATCTCGACATTCATTGTCGTGTGTGAGGCTTTTCTCCGCATCTCGCCGCACTTCGGCTTATGGCTGAAGATTTTTAATGTGAAGCCCAAGGTGGTGGGCAGCGAGCATGCCGAGTGCGGGGGCGCTATGGTGAGCAAGATGCCCAATGTCATATGGCCAACAGGAACCTTTAACGATTCTGTCAAGGAGTGGCAACAGCAGTGGTTCTATATCACTGAGCCGCACGGCACGGAATGGGCCGCTATTCCCGAGTTTCGATCCGGTGCCCCCCTGCGGCTTACATCCTGGGTCAAGAAGGGCCTGGACTGGTCCTCGTCCGATGAACTGTCGGTGCTCCAGACGCGCGTTAAATATATGGGAGACAAGAACATTAAACTTGTCAATGTAGTCCAGGTGATGTTAGTTCGCCGGATCTTGCCTTGTCAACACCGGACTTGCAATCTATGGGAATTCGATCCGGCCAGGCACCAAACCTTGTGAGAGCTTTTCGGCTCCTCGCACAAGGACATATGGAAGGTGCTTTTCAAGTCCGGCAAATCATGGCCGGACTCCGCCGAGGACCGCGGGTACCAACTGTCCCGCCCCGCAAGTTCGGTAAGTCATCATACTTTTTATCCACGCAACCCAAAGGAAGCGCTTAACGTGTTTTATCCACCTCTCCCAGGGCTGGATGAAGAAGGCGGAGCGGATCCATTGTCCGGCCCCGCTGCCCGAAGAACCGGCCGTCCCACTTCTGACGAAGATGCTGGTCCCGGCGCCTTACAAGGTGCCGAAGAAGACGGCCGAGAAGGAGGCCAAAAAGACCCGGGGTGGCCTTCGTCGCCGCGGCACTTCGGACACAATATCCGAAGGCTCTGATGCCCGTTCCGCCTCCGAAGAGGACGAGGAGGAGGAGGAAGATGACTACCCTACGGGGGGAAGAAAGAAGAGGACGGCCTCCGTACACTTTGAGGCCGAGCCGCCCAAAAGGGGAAAGGCTCCTCTTCCGGAGGAGCCCACTGCCGCCGCCGACAGCGGCCCGGCATGGGATCCCAGGGCCCAGCCCCTGGTGAACTCGTGAGTATATAAAATCCGAGTATGTTTATGCGTCCAGACTCATCATGGCATAGTATTTTAACCTAAGCCATATTTTTTGTAGTCCGGCGAGGTCCCGTACCAAAGAATCCTCATCAGAGGATTCGCTGAGCTCGGATGCTATGGAGAGCGGGACGCCCCCAAAGGCCCCTTCCTCCAAACAGGTGCATAACACCGAGGCTTCGTCCCAGAAGGACCCCGACCAAGGAGGAGAGGAAAAGACCATGAAGGCGACGCGTGGAAGTCAAACTTCAGGGGCTGATCACATGGGGGAGAAAATTCCCATGGGAGCTGACGGCGGGGGCCATCTTGAATTCCGCTCCTAGCCGGGTGCATTTTCGGAGACCAATACGGCTCCAGAATCAGGCAAGCGGCCTCTCCCAGCTGGAGGCGGCATACCGGTAACCTCTGTCCAACCAGAGGTGTCGGATGCTTTGTTGGTGGCGCTGAAGAGCGCCTCCATCGTTGATGAACACCGTGCCCTTATGGGTGCGGTGATTGAGAAGATTTAGTCTGCTGAGAGTGGACTAAATGGAGCCTATATCAGCCTTATAAAAGGTTTTGAGGTATGTTTTTCGAAGAGTGTCATGGTATGGATAGTAGCCCCTGATACACTGTTCGGTGAAAGGAAAGAACCGGACAGAGGATCAAATTTATGTTCGCAGGAAGACTCATCGAATGACATCTATTTCTCTTTTGTATAAGCAGGCGTCTGTAGCGGCTGCTGCCGCTCATACTGCGGAGATCTCCGGACTGAATCAAAATCTGGAGCGGGCCAAAGAAGAACTGGGCCAGTTGAAAATGTAGTTGGGGGATAAACAAGGTATGCACAAGTCTTGTTCACGTTTATTGCGAAAGAACTTTCAGTATGATGAAATAAGCTTCATGATTTGTGCTAGGGATGGTGACCGAAGTCGAGGCTCTTAAGAAGGTTGTGGCCGAGGCCGAGAAAAAGGCAGCCACAGAGCAGGCTCTTCATGAGAAGCATGAGGCCAGGGTTATTAAAGCTGAGCAGGAGCTGCAAGAGGCCGTGAGGAAATGCGAGACCTTGGAGCAGAGTTTAACGGAGAAAGAATCCGAACTCACCGAGGCGCATCAGGCCACGAACGATGCCCGGGGGGAAAATCCAAAGCGCCCTGCAGGGGATCCAAGAGGCGAGAAAGATAGCGGCGGGTAAGGCTTTTTCCATGTAAAGCAAGCATTTGAGGGGAAAATTATGTTTCTAATTTTGAATTCAGATTTCTCAGGGGTATTTGCCGAGCTGCCCCGCAGGATATCAGATGCCGCCCAATTCTACCGGGCCGAAGAAAGGAACACTGCGGATAAGCTATTCTGGTCGCAGTATTTGGCACCGAATTATCCGGTGCCTTTTGCCGATCAACTGAAACAGCTAATCGAACTGCATAAGGCGGCGGAACTAGCCATGAAAGATTTGGTTATCCGGCTATGGCCTGCCGAGCCGATTCCAAGCAGCTACTTCGGGCTCGTGAAGCGGCTTGTAAGCGCTTGCCCTCGACTTGACGTCATCAAGCGGTCAGTCTGCATAGAAGGTGCGCGAATGGCCTTCGCCCGCGCATAGGTGCACTGGGGGAAGATGGATGCTGAGAAGCTGATGACCGAAGGGCCGCCAGAGGGGAAGGAGCACTGCAAGCCCGAATTGTATTATGAAAGTGTCCTAAAAGGATCCTACCTTGCAGCGGAGCTATGGACCAAGGACATTATATTTCCATGAATGCCAATCATGTTGTCCTTTTTAATATTTGAACAAGGTCATTTATTTATTGCCTGTTATATAAAAGTTTACCCTCCTGTGCGGCCATTTTATATGTTAAACCTGAGAGTTGGCCAGTCGTCTTCTTTTGCCCCCACGTAAGAAGTACGGGGGTGTTCGGGATAAACCTGAGCACTCTTTATCCCAGTTTTGGGTCCTTCGAAGGAGGTGCTCAGCACAACGAACCAGGCAATCGGACTATAGGGCTTTATCACTCTCACTTAGCCATACGAGCTTTCGTAAGGTAGGCGCAGCCCCTGGTGTTCGGAAGACCGTACTAGGGGCTCTATAAGCACCTAGTCGGAGGAAAAACCGATCCATCACATGCTGCATTGGTTATGGCATTGTGCGGGAGAAATCCTTAAAGATTTTGTGACCTCTCGAACAGCTGACCAGCTCTCGCAGTATCATGACAGTCAGTTTTCGGCTTTCTCTACTGAGGTGCTCGTCCGGAAGAACCGGGACACAATCGCAGTAGTTCTCCCAGTGCTACCTTAGCCGATATAGCGGAACGTAAGGTACCAAAACATGGGAGTTGGGCAAACCCAACTATTGACCCAAGACATGATTCGGAGCTGATGCATATAATGTTATAGGTTCGGGGTGTCGAACTTCCATGAAGGTGTTCGGACTTTATTGCCGTGTTATGGGTAAAACGAAGCCCCTGGCATATTTTAAGGCATATCGCTGTGTACAGATGCCACTTGACAAAAGAATTTCAATAAGAAATAACAGCAGGTAAGTGCCATATAAATTCACATGTTGTATTTGAATAGTACGTCTATGCGTATGAGTACAGGTAATGTGATAAAAAAAGGAATACGATTGCGGAACCTGCTGAGACCAGGGGGGAAGAAGCTGAGTGCGGATCCGTAATATAGCCGGATGGTCATTGCGGGTAATGTCTAAGGATTCCCTTGCGCGTTCAAGCTGCCTCTGCATCGCCCGTCCTGGTCGGCGCAAAGGTGAACCTGCGAAGGAAATGTAAGAAATGTTTGCGTGCCGGAGAGCGGTTGAGCCGCCGAGTGCGGCCTGTCCTGGCCTTTGCCGGAGTGTTTAATTGAGCTCTGGACGAGCCGGGTTATCCTTCCGTGAAGTAGTTCGGAGTCCCTTGATGGTGTCCGGGAGCTTGGACGTCGACTCGACGTTCGGCTGCAAGGTGCTGCTCGTTGCTTCTGCTGTTAAGGCAGTGGTGTACTTGTTGGTGCCGAGGGAAGGTTCGACCTTGCCATTAACCGTGATGACGCCGCGTGGACCGGGCATCTTGAGCTTACGATAGGCATAATGTGGCACCGCGTTGAATCGAGCGAACGCAGTTCATCCTAGCAGTGCCTGATAATCACTGCGGAAAGGGACGATTTCGAAGATTAACTCTTCGGTATGGTAATTTTTTGGTGATCCGAAGACTACCTCAAGGGTAATGGAGCCTGTACAAGTGGCTTCAACACCTGGTATAATGCCTCTGAAAGTGGCTTTAGTGGGTTTGATCACCGAATGATCGATGCCCATCTTGCACACTGTGTCCTGGTAAAGCAGATTTAGACTGCTGCCTCCATCCATAAGGACTCGTGTGAGGTGGAACCCGTCAATTATTGGGTCGAGGACTAGTGCGGCTGGATTGCCCTGATTGGCGTTAACCGGATGATCCATGCGGTTGAAGGTGACCGGACCTAGTTTATATTGTGGGACGACTAGTTCCGTTAAGTTGGCATCCCTAAGGGTGCATATCCGGTCCGAGTTGGGAATTTGGGTGGTGTTTAACACATTCAACGATTGAATATTCGGGGGAAATTTATTTTGCCCTCCTATGTTCGGTGATCTAGGCTCTTCGTCGCCATCACCGCTTTGAGACCCCCCTTCTCCGTTTTTGGTGCCTGCCCTGCCGGCTTGTTTGAAGACCCAGCATTCTCTGTTGGTATGGGTGGCTGGCGTTCCTGGGGTGCCATGAATTTGCCATTGGCGATCGAGTATGCGGTCCAGACTGGATGGACACGAATTGTTATTTTTGAGTAGCCCTTTCCGCTGACTAAACTTTGAGACCCTGAACCCGGCATTAACTGCCGTATCTTCGGCGTTTTCACCATATTTGCGGCGCTTGTGTTTGTTGCATTGTGGTTTGCCGTTGCTATCCCTGGCTTCTGATATGCCAGGTTTGCTTGCTGTATTGTTACTACGAGCCAACCAGCTATCTTCTCCCGCGCAAAAGCGAGTCATAAGTGTCGTGAGGGCTGCCATGGATTTTGGCTTCTCTTGGCCGAGGTGTCGGGCGAGCCATTCATCGCAGATGTTATGCTTAAATGCCGCTAAGGCCTCTGCATCCGGACAGTCGACAATTTGGTTTTTCTTAGTTAGGAACCTGGTCCAGAATTTCCTGGCCGATTCCCCTGGCTGCTGGGTTATATGGCTCAAGTCATCAGCATCCGGTGGTCGCACATAAGTACCCTGGAAGTTGTCAAGGAATGCATCTTCCAAATCCTCCCAACTACCAATGGAGTCTGCTGGCAAGCTATTCAACCAATAGCGAGCTGGTCCTTTGAGTTTTAGTGGGAGGTACTTGATGGCATGTAGATCATCACCGCAAGCCATGTGGATGTGGAGGAGGAAATCCTCGATCCATACCGCGGGATCTGTTGTACCATCATATGATTCAATGTTTATGGGTTTAAAACCCTCTGGGAATTCGTGATCCATTACTTCATAGTGAAGCATAGGGGGTGTGCGGCGCCTCTGTGTCGGGCTATATCACGACGCAGTTCATACGAGTCTTGTCTGCTGTATTCGGCCCGGCCGGATTTGCTTTTAGTATATCCGGCGTGACGGTCATCGTCCCGCGTTGGGGCGCGCCCCCGTGATCCGTAGTTCGATCTTGCATGTTTTGCTTTGTTTTCCAATACGTCTCGCAGGTCCCGCGTGTTGCCCTGGGCCTTGGTATTTTTGTTTGAGTGCCGGCGGGGTGCGGGCTGGACTTCGGGCTGATATGCCTCTCTGTCTCGGCCACGAGGTGGCCGATCGGCCGCATCATACGCTGATGATGTAGGTTTCAATGCTTCCTCCTCGAGTTGGGGTAGCAACCTGCGCTTTGGGTAACTGTTGGTTGGGCGCTCAAGTTCGTATTCCTCGGCCGCCAGGACTTCGGTCCATCTATCCGCTAGCAGATCTTGGTCAGCTCGAAGCTGTTGTTGCTTTTTCTTCAGGCTGTTTGCTGTGGCTATAAGCCGGCGCTTGAAGCGCTCCTGCTCGACGGGATCCTCAGGCACGATAAATTCTTCGTCGCCGAGGCTCACCTCGTCTTCGGAGAGAGGCATGTAATCGTCATCCTCTGATTCTTCGTCTGCTGCCTGTTTCAGAGGGCTAGCTTGTTCCTCCTCCCGCTCGAGGTCTGGCTGGAGGGAATTATCGTCATCTTCGATACTATCCGGAGCATTATTGTCTCTTGTGCTGGTATCGCTGCTTTTTCTATGGTGGGACTTAGACCGGCGCCGCTGACGTCGGTGCTTGGATTGCTTCTTGGAGGGATTATCCTCCATTGTCTTATCGCCATCCCCTTCTTTGTGGGTGTCCACCATGTATATGTCATATGATGAGGTAGCAGTCCAGAGCCCTGTGGGCGGTGGTTCTTGTTCGTCTCCTGCATCGTCGTCCATACCGTCGATGTTTTCGGAGCCAAAGTCGAGCATGTCGGTTAAATCATCGACAGTGGCTACTAAGTGGGTGGTGGGTGGGGAGCGAATTTCTTCGTCGTCCGCATCCCATTCTAGCCGAACATAGTTCGGCCAAGGGTCTCCTGACAGGGAAAGAGACCTTAATGAGTTTAGCACGTCGCCAAAGGGTGAGTGCTGAAAGATATCCGCGGAGGTAAACTCCATGATCGGTGCCCAATCAGATTCGATAGGCACGGACGTAGGCGGCTCGGAGCCCATGGCCGGGGACGAGTCCAACGGTTCGGCAACACGGGTCTCGTAGGAGGTGAAGTCAGTATTCGGCTCTATCGCCACTGATTGTGCGGCCTCCGTGGTGGGGTCCATCCACCCGTCCTCAGATGGCACAATTTGTTCCGGATTGAGGGCCGGAGTAGTTGCAGGTGTGATCTCCCGAACACTGTCCGACGGCAGAGCTAAGTCATGCTCGTCGTGATTGTGCGGCGCACCTAACATGGGCTCAAATTCATCGAAGATCAAGTCTCCGTGGATGTCGGCAGTATAGTTCAAGTTTCCAAACCTGACCTGATGGCCAGGGGCGTAGCTCTCGATCTGCTCCAGATGGCCAAGCGAGTTGGCCCGCAGTACGAAGCTGCCGAATACGAAGATCTGTCCCGGGAGGAAAACCTCACCCTGGATCGCATCGTTGTCGATGATCGAAGGAGCCATCCAGCCTTACAGTGACGGCACAGAGGAACTCTCAATGAAAGCACCAACGTCGGTGTCAAAACCGGCGGATCTCTAGTAGGGGGTCCCGAACTGTGCGTCTAAGGCGGATGGTAACAGGAGGCGGGGGACACGATGTTTACCCAGGTTCGGGCCCTCTCGATGGAGGTAATACCCTACTTCCTGCTTGATTGATCTTGATGATATGAGTATTACAAGAGTTGATCTACCACGAGATCGTAGAGGCTAAACCCTAGAAGCTAGCCTATGGTATGATTGTTGTTGTCCTACGGACTAAACCCTCCGGTTTATACAGACACCGGAGGGGGCTAGGGTTACACAGAGTCGGTTACAAGGGAGGAGATCTACATATCCGTATTGCCAAGCTTGCCTTCCACGCCAAGGAGAGTCCCATCCGGACACGAGTCGAAGTCTTCAATCTTGTATCTTCATAGTCCAGCAGTCCGGCCAAAGGATACAGTCCGGCTGTCCGAGGACCCCCTAATCCAGGACTCCCTCAACCGGCGCCGGCAAGAAGGCCAAGGCAGACGACCCCGGCAAAGAGATTGCCGGGTGCGCCGCTTGCCGGGCCTTGGCGGCTCCCGACAAGCCAGGGGGCTCTAACAAGCAGTATTGCAAGATCCACCGCACCAAGGGCCACGACCTCCAGAACTGCCGACAAGTCGAGTTGCTTGCTGAAAAGCAAAAAACCGAGTACGAGAGGCGGGACAAGGAGAAGGGTCGGGATGGTGCCGAAGGATCCAGCAAGAAGCATGGCGGCCAAGGAGGCCGCCGTGGCAAGGATAACCAACAAGAGAGGCCCGCTCGAGGCCGCGATAAGAAGCAGGAAGACGATGATCATGACGAGGACAACGAGTCCGGCGAGCATGAGGTCCAGAAAGCTACGGAGGCCATGTGCGTCGACGGTGGCGCCTCGCTACATACCTCTCACTGCCAGCTCAAGCAGTGGGCGCGTGAGATCACAGCAGCGGAGCCATCGTTCGATGCTCAGAAGCCATTGAAGTGGTCCAGCACGACTATCATCTTTGACACAGAGGACCACCCTGATCGCACAACTGCGGTCGGGTGTTTGGCATTGTTGGTTTCACCAACGATACGCAACCTCAAGGTGACGAAGATGCTAGTGAACGGCGGGGCCGGTCTGAACTTGATCTCGCCCGTTGTGATCAAGAGGCTGCAAATTCCTGATGGAGACCTCAAGGAGACGGGCACGTTTCAAGGGGTCAACCCAGGAAGGAGTCAGCCGAAGGGTAAGGTCACGCTGTCTGTGACGTTTGGAGGCGAGTTGAACTACAGGACGAGAGGATTGTCTTCGACGTAGCCGAGATCCCCTTGCCCTACAACGGGATCCTCGGCCGCCCGGCACTAGCCAAGTTCATGGCGGCATCGCATTATGCCTACAACACGCTGAAGATGCCTGGGCCGATGACCATCATCACCGTCCCCTGTGACAAGAAGGATGCGCTGGTCTGCGCCGACCTACTCTATCAGGAAGCAGTTGCGGCAGCTGCCACCAAGGCACTTGCTCCTGCCGCTGAAGCCCCGGGAGGGAAGAAGAAGACCGGCAAGACCTCTCGCACCCACTCCGGCAAGCGCACCTCTTCGGAGTGTTGTGCTACCATCGAGGACGTGCCAGAGACTCCACCGGCAAGAGCAAGAAATCCAGAGCTGCACCGCCAGAGACCAAGAAGGTGTCCGTCAAGGAGGATAGCACGGGAGGGGATTTCACCATAAGCTCCACACTTGACAGAAAATGGGAAGGCGCGCTCATCACCTTCCTGCGGGCGAATGTCGACGTGTTTGCATGGCAAGCATCCGACATCCCCGGCGTTCCCAGGGAGGTGATTGAGCACCATCTTGCTGTCTGTCCTCATGCGCGGCCCGTCAAGCAGAAGGTCCGGAAGCAAGCTTTGGAACGGCGGGATTTCATCACATAGGAGATCAGGAAGTTGGAAGCGGCAGGCTTGGTGAGAGGAGTGCTCCATCTGACGTGGTTGGCCAATCCGGTGGTGGTGCGCAAGGCAAACGGGAAGTGGAGGCTGTGTATTGACTACACAGATGTCAATAAGGCTTGTCTTAAGGACCCCATCCCGTTGCCGCACGTTGACCAGATTGTTGACTCCACGACCGTGTGATCTGTTATCATTCCTCGACGCCTACTCGGGCTACCACCAGATCTTCATGACAAGAGAAGACGAAGAGAAGACAACATTCATCACCCCGTGTGGTACGTATTGCTTTTTACGGATGCCTTTTGGGTTGAAAAGTGCTGGCTCAACGTTTGCAAGGGCAGTCCAAATTGGTTTTGAGCCCCAGCTACATAGAAATATGGAAGCTTATATGGATTACATAGTGGTCAAAACCAAGGACAAGGAAACTCTTGTACAAGAATTAGAGGAGACGTTTGCAAATCTGCGCAAGATCAATCTCAAGTTGAACCTTGAGAAGTGTGTCTTTGGCGTTCTGTCCGGCAAACTTCTCGGGATCTTCATGTCATAGCGTGGGATTGAGGCAAATCTAGACAAGATCAAGGCTATTAGGCAGATCGAGGCGCCCAAGCAGATCAAAGAAGTGCGTCGGCTCACTGGCTGCGTTGCCGCCATGAGCAGATTTGTCTCCAGGTCTGCCGAGCACGCCCTTCCCTTTTTCAAAATCTTGAAAAAGGCGGGACCAATGGAATGGACCCTAGAGGCTGAAGCAGCACTACAGGATTTGAAGAAATACCTCTCCTCTACGCCGATACTAGTTGCGCCTAAACCACAAGAGCCATTGTTGTTGTACCTAGCGGCAACGAATCAAGTGGTCAGCGCAGCGCTAGTGGCACAGAGGGAGGTCGACGAAGAGGCAGTAGCAACGGCAGGACTGGCAGATGGCGAGCCAGAGATTCCCCCGGCAGGGCCTGGTGTCGGCAAGACGAGGCCCCCGGCGGAGTTTGACATTGGCAGGACGGGGCCTGCGCGACCAAAAGAAGTGGTGCAAAAGAAGAAGATGATGCAGCACCCGGTTTATTTTGTCAACTCCCTCTTGCAGGGGGCTAGGTCAAGGTACTCCGGTGTGCAGAAATTGCTCTTCGGCCTCCTTATGGCCTCGAGGAAGCTGCATCATTACTTCCAAGCACACGAAATCACTGTCATTACCCGCCTCCCGTTGCAACGGATACTGCATAATCCAGACGCTACTGGGAGGATTGTGGAGTGAGCCTTGGAGCTGTCGAGCTTTTGTTTGAAGTTTGAAAGTACTTCGACGATCTAGAGCAGAGTCTTGGTGGAGTTCATTGCGGAATGGACTTCAACGCCCGACGAAGAGATCCAGGAGACCACTCTCCCCGGCAAGGAAGCAAGTTGCAACTGGATCATGTACTTTGATGGGGCTTTCTCGCTGCAAGGCGCCGGTGCTGGTGTGCTGCTCGTCGCACCCACCGGAGATCACCTCAAGTATGTAATCCAGATGCACTTTCCCAGGGAGATGTCCACGAACAACACTGCTGAATACGAGGGGTTGCTTGCCGGTCTCAGGATCGCAGTAGACCTCGGGGTTAAGAAGCTCATCATCAGGGGTGATTCACAGCTTGTCATTAGGCAAGTCAACAAAGATTATCAGAGCCCGTTGATGGAGGCCTACGTAGATGAGGTGAGGAAGCTGGAAGAGTGCTTTGATAGTATAAAAGTGGAGCACGATCCCCGAGTGGAGAACGACATCGCCGATTACCTGTCGAAGCATGTTGCATTCAAGCTACCAGTGGAACCAGGTACTTTTGTGCTTCGGTTAACTCAACCATCCGTTGAACCATCAACAGAGCAGAACAAGCGGAGGAAATCAGGCCCCGGCAAGTACTTTCCTGCCGAACCGCCTGGGGCCGCCGGCAAGGATGTTGCCGTGGGTACTGAGCCTGCCAAGGGGCAACTGACTCCGGTAGGGCGTCAAGCCCTGGCAGTAGAGACGGCCGCTCCCATGGCAGAAGAAATGCCTTTAGTCCTTGCCGTCGAGCCCCAGGCTCCGGCGTGGGCACAGCATACCGTCCGATTCCTCCAGACAGGGGAACTTCCTGAGGAGCAGGAAGAAGCGGAAAAAGTAGCCCGTCGGTCTGCCATGTATCAGTTCGTCGATGACGTCCTGTACAGAAAAAGACCGAATGGTGTGAAATGGAAGTGCATTCCCGGGGAGGAAGGGCTGGAGCTGTTGTTGGCAGAGATACATGGAGGCATATGTAGCTCCCACATAGGGTCAAGGGCCCTTGCCGGCAAGGCGTTTCAGCAAGGTTTCTTCTGGCCCACTGCCCTCCCGGATGCAACGGCACTAGTAACCAAGTGTGAAGCGTGTCAGTTCCATTCGAAAAAGCTTCATCAACCAGCTCAAGCCCTTCAAACAATTCCTCTCTCCTGGCCATTTTTGATCTGGGGGCTCGACATACTGGGGCCCTTTCCCCCATGCTGTTGGGGGCTTTGAGTACTTGTACGTTGCAATCGACAAGTTCACAAAGTGGCCGGAGGTGGAAGCAGTGAGGAAGGTGACAGCATAGTCAGCCGTCAAGTTCTTCAAGGGGCTAGTCTGCTGTTTTGGTGTGCCAAACGGAGTCATCACCGACAACGGCACGCAATTTACAAGCCACACCTTCATGCACTACATCCAAGACCTCAATAGCAAGGTTCGTTTCGCTTCCGTGGCACACCCGCGGAGCAACGGCCAGGCGGAGAGGGAAAATGCTGAAGTACTGCGAGGCCTGAGGACCAAGACTTTTGACAAGCTGCACCAGAGCAGAAGGCGCTGGATTGATGAGTTGCCGGCGGTTCTTTGGTCGATCAGAACGACACCAAATCGAACCACGGGCCAGACACCCTTTGCCCTGATATACGGGGCAGAAGCAGTTCTCCCCACGGAACTCACATACGGGTCACCTCAAGTGCTCGCTTATGACGAGTTTGAGCAAGAGCAATTGCGGCAAGAAGACGGAACGCTCCTCCAGGAAGATCGTCTTCGGGTGGCTCTGAGAGCAGCATGCTACCAGCAAGCCTTGCGCCGCTATCATAGCCGCAAGGTTCATGCCCGAAGCTTTGAGGAAGGCGACCTTGTTCTTCGGCACGTTCAGTCGGCCAAGAATTCCAACAAGTTGACGCCGAAGTGGGAAGGCCCTTACCGGGTAATACGAGTCACCAGGCCTGGCGCAGTCCGCCTGGAGACCGAAGATGCTATTCCAGTGAGCAACTCCTGGAACATTAAACATCTTCGCAAGTTTTACCCATAAGGTGCAGTTGCCGGGCCCCCCGGCAAACCACCTTTTGTACAAGCCTTGCCGGCAAGGCATGTAACCCTCTGTACAAAGCCAGGCGCAGACCCTGAGCATAAATAAATGAAGCACTGGCACCCTAAGTTATAGCATGCATGCTAGGTTAAGTCTCTCCCTCGATTAGGATTGATAGTGCTTAGCGGCGACTAACCCCTAGCATAGAGGCCGAGTTTGCGTTTCTTCGTTCCTTTCCATCCTCTTTGGTTCGCAGGGTCCATGGATGTTTCTGCTGAGCTGTTTGGAAGAAAGAGAACGAGCCGGCACTCCTACCTCGGCATGCCAAGGTTGCCGGGGGCTGCAGATACAAGAATCCAACCACGGCAAGCCAAGGCTGTCGGGGGGCTGCAGATTCAGATAAGTCTTTTATCCTCTATTGTGCATTTCCGTATGAAGTCGGGACATATGAAACCCCGTTCTGCTCCTAGACCACCGTGCTCCCCCTTTTTCCCTGTACCCAAGTCACTGGGTCGGAACTGGGTCGTAGTCGCGGTGGTGAGGAAATAAACAAGGGGCCTAACTCTACTTCGCCCCTGCCTCCGCCAAGAGCGTGAGAATGGTCGACTGAAGTAAGGGGGCGGCTAGGCCTGTTGCCGGGCGACAATGTTTATCTTAAAAATAACAAGGATTCATTCCTTGGCATGAGCCTCGCTCACGCGCAAAGAACCCGACAAGCACCCTTTTTCATTAAAAACATCCCATACAGGTACAGTTCATACGGAATAAAAAACATGAGCAAGGGGATTACAAGTCTTAAAATTAACAAGTGCCCGCAGGCTTACAAACTAAAAAGAAATAAGGTGCCCGTAAGCCCTTTCTTGTCCCTCTCCTCAGAAGGTGGAACAAGATAGCAGGAGGGCAAAAAGAGCGCCTAGGCGAGGTACGAGGAGCAGAAGGCACCAAGAGAACATTCCGGTGCCGGGAGGGGAGCTGGAAGACCCGCGTGCTGCCGTTCTCGCAGCCCCTCATGTGCAACTTGAGGGTCTGGGGCGGATCGAGCTCCATCTCCCGAGCAAATGGGGTAGGGAGACGAAGACGACGACGCGGTGGCCGGCGCAGCCTGATGTAGAACTGTAACGCCCCGAGACCGACGCTTCAGAAGACTTCCATATTTTTTGTGATCACTGTGTGTTTCATTTGTGCTTGCTCTTTATTTTTGCATTGCATCATGTCATCATGCCATCATGTCATTAATCTTTGCATCTCAACTCAACAAATAAATTGCATAGATGGTTGATCTATTTAAATCGAGGGAAGGGTGACTTCTCTTTATAACATATCCTCCCAATATTTGGGAGCTATATTAAATATTTCATTAATTTGGAATTCACCACAACACACTTGCAAATTATCCCAATGCCTTTGTTATCTTAATTCTTGGTCTCCAACCTTGCCATATATTTTTTCGTCGTATTCTGGAGCTCCACCAATAAATCCGAACATTTTTGGACCTTCCCAACCCTCACTTCCTATTCAAATCATTTGAATTAAATTCAAATGCATTTGAATTTATATCTTTCAATCATGCCACTTCTATTTTTCCTGGATCAAGCGCATTTTTGTGAGTCCAGGAAAATTGTCCTCGTGCTCAAATTCTTTTCCCTAACCCCCTCTGCCTTTTCCTTCTCTCTAATGCTTTCTGTTAAAGAAAAAAATAAGAGAGAGAGGGAGAAAGGAACCCAGCAGGCCACGAGGCCCAGCCGCCCCACTTAACCTAAACCCTAGGCCGAGCCCCTCCTCTCGCTCGTCTAGCTCATTCCCTCTGCCCGCCGCCGCAGCCCTGATCCCCATCTCTCTCGCTCTTCTCTCGGTCTCCACCCTCTCCCCTTCGTCCTCCTGCGCCGCCACACGCAGAGGAGCAGGGCCCTCACGCCGCGCGCCTCGCCCACCCCTGCTCCCGGTCATCCTTGTCGCCGACCTCCTTTGCCCCGTCCCTCAAGCTCCCGCAAGCCCGCGTCCTCCGCTGCCAAGCAGGCTGCTGCCTTGCGCGCGCGACCATGCCGGCCTCTCCTACCCCGCCGCACCACCAGACCCCCGCCCGACCTCAGGCATGGACGTGTACTGCCGCTACTCTGCTGCGCGCGTCCCGCCTCCCTCGTCGCGCCCGCTCCTTCGCTGCTACCCGGCGTCGTCGCCTTCCCGCCATGTCAGCGTCCATCCCCGACCTTCGGCTACGTCCAGGCCATTCCCATCGTCCCGCAGCAGCAGCGCCAAGTTCCTCTGCTTCGCCCGTCCACTGACCGTGCCCCGTCTCCCTCGCACGCGAGCTCAACCCCGAGCGCGCCTGAGATGTTCTTCCTCCCGCTGGCCTCCTCTGTGCGCCAAGTCCCTCGCCCGCGTGCCACGTTCTCGCTGCCAGCGCTATTCTCACTCACTCCGCATCCGTGGCTCTGCTGCTGGCCCTCACTGCCGAGAGCCTCGTCGTTGGCCTCCTCCTTGCCTCTGCACCTCCGGATCCTGTTGTTGCTGGACGCAACTTTGTCCACGATGAATACGCCAAGACCCCGAGATCGACTTCGCGGACTGACAAGTACCAGGACGACCGTCGAGACCGCCAAATTCCACTACCGGTGAACGTTTTGGAATCGCCAAGTCAGACTACAACGCGAAGACCATGTACAACTACGGATCCCGTGGATTTCACCAAGTACCTCTACCGATGACCCGAACATCTACGGAACATGTACCACTACTTCCACTACGACCCGTGAACGACTACTTCCCTCGTCATTTTTGAAATGCCTCGAAACGCACGCTTCAAAGGTATAACCGTCGAGAACGACCGCCCGTGAACGAATGCATGTGTTGTATGAGTTGCTTGCGGAAGCACCGTGCCCGACTTGTTCGTCGCATGCTGTCACTCGTTTCCTTGCCACCGTCTTGTGGGACACCCGGTAACCGGGAGCACCCCACCGTCCTTGCATGACACGCTCACGCCCACTTCTTTTGCACCGGTATCTCCGTGAGCTATCGGAACCGATATGTTGTCGTGGCATCATTTTTGGATTCGTTGCCGTGGCACCCCTTTCTTCCACCACGGTGACAAATGCTTAATAACATGCTCATGTCAACATTTTCATAAAATTGCTTAAAACTTGCATTGTCATCCGCATCATGATAACAACATTTAAATGTGTAAAAATTGTGTTTGTTTTAAATTGCTAAATGACATGAGGATTTATCGGAATTGTTGTTTGTTGTTCCGGCCTCATTTAAATTGCCTAGATAGTTAGTTTACTTATGCTTCACCTCTTGCCATGTTAATCAACATTTATATTGTTGGGTACATAAATGTGAGAGAACTAAATAATTGATGTGGTGTTTCGTCAATATGCAACTCGTTACATATTGAGCTCCACTTAATTTGTAGTATTGTTTGTTGCATTTTCCCATGCCATGCTTCATTTAAACCACACATGCCATGTTTATGATTGTGTGTTTACTATGTTGTTTGTTTCTTTCCGGGTTGCTGCTCTTGTTAGCTTCGGTTTCATTCCGGAGTTGTGAGGATTCGTTCGACTCCGTCTGTTTGTCTTCTTCATGGACTCGTTCTTCTTCCTTGAGGGATCTCAGGCAAGATGACCATACCCTCGAAATCACTTCTATCTTTGCTTGCTAGTTGTTCGCTCTATCGCTATGTTGCGCTACCTACCACTTGTTATATCATGCCTCCCATATTGCCATGTCAAGCCTCTAACCATCCTTTCCTAGCAAACCGTTGTTTGGCTAAGTTACCGCTTTTGCTCAGCCCTTCTTATAGCGTTGCTAGTTGTAGGTGAAGATGAAGTTTGTTCCATGTTGGAACATGGATATCATGGTGATGTTGGGATATCACAATATTCTCTTATTTAATTAATGCATCTATATACTTGGTAAAGGGTGGAAGGCTCGGCCTTATGCCTGGTGTTCTGTTCCACTCTTGCCGCCCTAGTTTCCGTCATACCGGTGTTATGTTCCTTGATTTTGCGTCCCTTACGTGGTTGGGTGATTTATGGGACCCCCTTGACAGTTCGCTTTGAATAAAACTCTTCCAGCAAGGCCCAACCTTGGTTTTACATTTGCCTCACCTAGCCTTTTATCCTTGGGAGTCGCGCATCCCGAGGGTCATCTTTATTTTGGGCGGGATTGTCGACACATCGGGCGGCTTTGCTGGTTTTGTTTTACCATCGTCGAAATGTCTTGTAACCGGGATTCCGAGACTGATCGGGTCTTCTCGGGAGAAGGAATATCCTTCGTTGACCGTGAGAGCTTATAATGGGCTAAGTTGGGACACCCCTGTAGGGTATTATCTTTCGAAAGCCGTGCCTGCGGTTATGTGGCAGATGGGAATTTGTTAATATCCGGTTGTAGAGAACTTGACAGTTGACTTAATTAAAATACCTCAACCGCGTGTGTAGCCGTGATGGTCTCTTCTCGGCGGAGTCCGGGAAGTGAACACGGTTCTTGTGTTATGGTTGTGAGTAAGTAGTTTCAGGATCACTTCTTGATCACTTCTAGCTTCTCGACCGTTGCGTTGCTATTCTTCTCGCTCTTATTTGCGTATGTTAGCCAGCATACATGCTAGTGCTTGCTGTAGCTCCACCTCACTACCCTTTCCAACCCATAAGCTTAAATAGTCTTGATCTCGCGGGTGTGAGATTGTTGAGTCCTCGTGACTCACAGATACTTCCAAAACAGTTGCAGGTGTCGAGGATACCAGTGCAGGTGACGCAACTGAGCTCAAGTGGGAGCTCGATGAAGATCTTGTTCGTTGTGTTGTTTCTTTTCATGTTGATCAGTAGTGGCGCCTAGTTGGGATGATCAGGGATCTAGCATTTGGGGTTGTGTCGGGTGGTAGGTGCGACATATGCCAACGGATGGCTTATCATAGTGGGTGCCAGTAAGACGTCGCCGGTGCCTGGAAACGGGATGAGGCGAAGACATGCACGCCGGCGGATCTTACCCAGGTTCGGGGCTCTCCGAGGAGATAACACCCCTAGTCCTGCTCTGCGGGGTCTCCGCATGATCACTAGATCAGGGAAAGTAGCTACAATCGCTCCTAGAGCTGTTTGGTTCAAGGGAGAAGAAGAACAAGGCTAGCTCTTGCTTCTCTCTCTCTATGGTGTGTGTGCTATGCTCAGAAGCCAACCCTTTGCATGGGTGTCCCGGGGGGTTTATATAGGCCTACCTCCCGGGGGTACAATTGTAATCCGGCTGGGCGCTGGTCCCAGCCGTCAGTGTCTACGCTCGCCGGCTTCTCCGCCGGCCATTGGGGCCCGCCGACTGGTGGGTCCCCCCGGCTGCCGGCCTCTTGGTCGACAGGCCGGCCCCACTGCCTAGGGTCTTGTCGGCGGCTGCTTACTGTAGCCTCGCCCCTGATGACGAGGGCTTCGTCGAGGTAAGCGTGGCTACAGCGTGCCGCCTCGTGGGCTCTCACTGTAGCCTTACCTCATCTTGTCTCCTTAATGTGGCTCCTGCTTCGAGGAAGGGAGTAGCCGGCTTCTGGGGGCCGGCTACACCCTTGGCCGACTGGGAAAGGCCGGGCCGCCTTTGCGCCTCTCTCTGGCTAAAGGGGCCCGCCGCCCATGGGCCGTACCTGTGTCTGTCGTGGGTGATGTCGAGGCTAGCATGGCTACAGTACCGAGCCGGACGGGAGATGGCCGTCCCGTACGGCGTCCGGTGGCCATGCCTGCCTCGGGCTTCGGGGGTAGTGGGCCGCACTGTGGCCACACCCCGTCTTGTCACCGTTATGTGGGTGTAGCCTTGGTGGTTGCAGTCTTGGCCGGCTTCTTGGAGTCGGCGCTCTTCGTGGCCGGCTTCGGGAGGTCGGCATCCTCTATGGCCGGCTTCCTGGAGTCGGCCGCCCCATGGTTATCCTGGGGGGAGGTTGCTGAGGCTGGGTCGCCTTCCATGAGTCGGCTTTGGAGGTAGCCGGCCAGGGAAGGCGGCCCAATGCTTGAAATGCTTTGAAGGCCCAAATGGCCTGATAATTTTCTGAAGAGCCAGGGGCAGTCGGTTAGGCTACCCGTGGCTATTTACTCCGACAGTAGTCCCCGAATATGACTGGGCTTCGAGGTTGGGTAGGAGTCGAGAAGCTCGATTAGCTTCCTATCTTGTCAACTCGGCAGCTAGGGGCCGGCTTTGGTTAGACGCGCCGCCTTGGTCAAAAAATTTGGAGTCGGAGGGCGGGAGCTCGACAGCGCGTGCGTCGGGCCGCGGGCCGGCCGCTCGCCGCCTGCGGACCATGTGCTCTCTCTTGGCCAAAAAGCCTGCCAGCCCACGCGCGCGACGGGACGTCGCCGCAGGGCGGGGGCCCGCCACGTCCACGCCCGGGCCCAGGCGCGGATTCTCTGCAGCCCGAAACCGCCCGCACGTCTCCTTGCGGCAGTTTCGGCACGCCTTTAGGGCGTAATAATCGCGAGGCGTGGGGGGAGCGGGTGTAGTTAATCCCACGTCTCACCCCACTTCCGGCCTCCCCGGCTTCACCTCGCGAAGCTATAAGTAGGGGAGGGGGAGAGCGGCAGGCTCTCGCACGCTCCTCCTCTTTCTACCATCCTCTTCCTCCTGCCGTTTCTTGTAACAGCGCCTCGCCGCCGCGCTTTTCCACCACTCGTTCCTCCGCCGCCACGCTCGTTTTCGCCATGCCTCCCGCCACGGAGCAGTATGGTGGGGATTGAGACGGCTCCAACGTCCATGAGGATCACGTCGAATTCCTCCGCAAGACGCGGCGGCTGCCCGGAGCAGACAAGGTGGAGGTCCGTCTCGCTCCGGCGAAGGAGATTACGCCGGAGCCGCGGGAGGGCGAGCGGGTGGTCTTCCGCTCGCATTTCTTGCGCGGAATCGGCCTGCCCGTGAGCGCCTTCTTCCGCTCTTGGCTCGAGTTCTACCAGCTCCAGCCGCACCACCTCACCCTGAACACGGTGGTGCTGCTGTCTGCCTTCGTCACCCTGTGCGAAGGCTACCTCGGCATCCTCCCCACCCTCGAGCTCTGGGGGGAGTTCTTCCAGTCCAAGCTGGGCACGCGCTCGCAGGGCGTGCCGGCTCAGACTGGCGCCTTCATCGCGATGCGGAGGGTGGCCCCCGACAACCCCTTCCCCATCATCTCGCTGATCCAGTCGGTGAAGATGTGGCAAAAGTCGTACTTCTACGTCAGGAATATCGCCCCACGGGGCGACTACATCAATCTGCCGGCTTACGTAGCCGGCCCACCTGCGGGCAGGCGTCCCCAGTGGTCATACCGGGCCGTGACGCTGACGCCGGCTGGAAACGCAGCCGTCGCCCGAGTGCGAGTGATGATCCAGTCGGAGGGCTTGACGGGGCCCGACCTGCTGGCCGCCTTTGTCACGCGCCGGGTACTCCCGCTCCAGAGCCGCCCTCATCTGATCTGTCATATGAGCGGCCAGCTCGATCCGAGCCGGATGTGTACCAAGGACATGCCGCATGACGAGGTGGCCTATATGGTGAACTACCTCGCGAACTGCAAACTCTCCGAAGAGTGGCAGTTCGGCAAGGAACCATATAGCCGAGCCAATCCGCCGCCCACGGTATGTTCTCCTTGTCCTTTTCTCTTTTCTCAGGTTTGTCGCCGAGTTCCTTTTTGGCCGACTCTAACTTAGTCGGCTTGTTTTCGACAGAGCCCTCTTCTTCGACCCGCCGGCGGGTCGGACGCGGAGCGCCGATTCGTCCCCGACCGGACGGAGCACGATCTGGAGGACCCCGACTTGGGGGCGGCTGCTATGGACGACAACACCGAGCCGGGTGGTGGCCAAGCCGGCGGCGAAGCAGGCGGCTCCGGGCATGGAGTCACCTTCGACGACGAGGCCGAAGTCGTCCCGCGCCGTCAGCCGGCATCTGGCCGCGGCGCGGGTTCCTCCGCCGGACCGCCTGCTCGGGGCGGTGGGCAAAAGCGTCGCGCCTCCCAGGGTTTGTTCGGCAGCCGGACGAAGAAACCCAGGGGCGGGGCGGCGGCGACCAGGCGGGAGGAGGCGGCCGCGAAGGCGGCTCACTTCCGCAAGACGGTGAAGCAACCGCAGACGGTGTAAGCGTAAGTTCGAACTCTTTTGTGTACTCCTTTTTTCTTTCTTTTCTCTGGTGGTTCCTGAACCCTTGTCTTTTTCTTCCAACAACCAGAGCTCCATTGTCGCTTGAGCGGGCGGCTGCCGCCTCCGTCGTCGAGTCGCCAAGGGGGTCTGGGAGCACCATTCGCCGCGTGGATCCCCGTGCCGACCTTCAGGAGGCGACAGAACGGAACGCGCGGGAAGCGCGGGAGGAGCGGGAGGCGCGGGAGGCGGAGGCACGGAAGGCGGCCGTCGCCCAGGCGGCGCAGGAGGAGGAGTAGGCGAAGGCGCGCGCCGACGCCGCAGCCAAGGCCCAGGCGGAGGCCGCAGCTGCGGTGGCGGAGGAGGAGGCCTTGTTGGTCACCCCACTGCGCGTCGCAGCGCCTGGGGCCCCGGTGCCCTCGCCAGAAGGAGCCAGCAGCGACCAACCAGGGCTGGAGAGGGATAACGATGTCGTCATCCTGGAGAGGGCGCCGGTGCCGACTCCGCCGACTGGGACGGCTCAAGGCGGCCGGCCTGATCTGCCGCCTGCGCAGTCGGCGGGGGGCGAGCCGGCCGCGAGGACTGAGCTGGCGGTCCGGATGCCGCCGAGCCGGCGCACGGGGAAGGCTGCGTCGGAGCCACAGAAGGCCGCATCGGAGCCGCAGCCGGCCGCGGGCTCCAGCTCGTCGGCCCAGTATGTGGAGGCGGCCAGCGCTACCTCAGGGTGGACGCCGGGCGGAGGGACGGCCGTGATGAACGTGGCTGCGCAGGACGTCCGGACCCGGCTCCAGGCCCAGGCTACGGCGCTGAGGCAGTATACCAACGAGTTTCTTGCGACGCGGGCGGCCATCCGGGTTAGTCTTTTTATCTTGCTTCTTCTTGATCTTGATTTCTTCTATGGGGGCACGTCAGCGCACCCACTGGGTGTAGTCCCCGAGTTCCGAGTCGGCTGCTGAGCAGGCGGCTTGGAACTTCTTAGTGGATTTGGCTTTGCTATTCTTGTTCTTACTTCGATCTTCTGTCTATCTTGCAGGACTACCACAATCTTCGTGCGGCCGCCTTCAACTCCCAGGCTCGGGAGCTGACCCAGAAGACCGCCAACCTTACTGAGAGCCGGGGTAAGTGCTTTATTCTTTATCTCACGTGGGGGCGCGTCAGCGCACCCACTGGGTGTAGTCCCCGAGATTCGGGCCGACTGCTGAGCAGTCGGGTCGAATCTTCCTTGACGACTTCCTCTTACTGTTCTTTCTTTTTCTGCCGTCTCTGCAGTGGCCAACGCCAGTCTGAGGGCACAGCTGGGAGAGTCTCAGACCGCCCTTCGTGCCAAGGATGCCGAGCTCGCCACCTTGGTGCAAGAACGCGACCGCCTGGCCAAGAAGTTGGCCGACCAGGAGGAAGGCCACAAGGCGGCTCTGAAGGCGGTGTAGGACCGCGAAGCCGCCCTCCAGGCCGAGTATGAGACGGAGGCGGCTGGCTGGGCTGAAGCGAGGCAAACTCTGATCTCTGGCTATGGTCAGATCGAAGATCTGGTTGACGGTAAGCCGCCTACTTCTTCGTCCTTTCTTGCCGTCTGCCGCTTTTGGCTCGTTTTCTGACTTGGTGTTCTTCTCTTCTTTTCTTCTTCCTTGCACAGAGTACTTCCCTGGCTATTCTACCGCCGCCAACCAGATCATCGAGGCCCGCCGCCAGGCGCGGAGGCAGGCTGGCTTTGAGATTTCGCCAACTGCCGGCCGTTCGCTGGAGGAGCAGCTCTTGGCGATCCAGGCCCGCATCCAGCCGGCTCACGGACTGCTCCGCCGGCTTCAGCGTGCTGGGGCGCAAGTACTGGCCGCCCTCTGGCCCGGACAAGTGGTTCCTCGCACCCCCAGTTGGACCGCCGACTGGCTGGAGGTGGCAGTCGACCGCTTCGAAGCCTGGAAGGCCTCGGCGGCTCGGTCCGGCGCCAGGCAGGCGCTGGAGTTCGTCAAGGCCTGGTACCCCGGCCTGAGCCTGGATCAGCTGGCTACCTGGCGGCAGCAAGCCGACACGGAGCTGGAGCCGGCGCGGCCGGCTATCATCCGGCGGGCTTCGGCGATCGCCGACTACACCGACACCAGTGTCTTCGCCCCTGAGGTAGATGACAACGGTGTCGCCCAGCCGGAGGAGTGGTTCGGGCTGAACCCGACAGACGGTGAAGACTCGGCGGAGGAGATCGACTCCAGCGACGAGGGCGAACAGGAGGAGGAGGAAGGTGAAGACGCCGAGCCGGCTGGTGGAGCAGCCGACCAGCCTCAGCCTGACCGCGCCTCCAGCACCACGTCACGCGTGAGTGCGTCGCCCGCCACTGGTGGTGACCAGGCCGAGACCCGCTAGGCGGCCACTCCTTCAGCCGGCGATGCCGTCTCCACCGACCAGCCTGGCTCCCGCACTACGCCCTAGTCTAGTCTGCCATCTTTTGTTTTCCTGTCTTGTCACTTTTGGAACAATATTCTGTTAAGTCTGCACAATTCCACCCACTGGGGGTGTATTCGAACTTATGTCCGTAGCCAGCCTGTTGGGGGCTTTATATGTATATATATAACTTATGCATGCATTTGGCTTTTCCTCGTACTTTGCTTTTCATCCTTCTGCTGTTTCCTTTGCCGCCCTCCCTTGGTCGCTGCCTCCCCAGTCAGACAGTTGCTCTGCAATCTGTAGCTGGAGGAGTGCTTGGCCAATTGGGGGGGGAAGTACTCTAGCTTTGCTGGACTAAAGCTAAGTGTTTAGGAAGCCGGCTAGCCGGCTGTTCTGACAGTCGACAAGCGTGGTTGGAGGCCGCCTTTTTGCTATATAAGTTCGTTGGTCCTTAGCCATTTTTCGTGTGGGCATCCTTTCTGCCTTGCCTCTTGCTAGTCGGACAGTCGGTTCTTCGAGCTGCGACTTTCAGCAAGAGAGGACTCGGGAGCCGGCGCACTACTTGTCTGACTTCAGGTAGAACTTTTTAATATAGCTCAAGGCGGCCAGTCCCCGGGCCGACTAGTCGAACCAGGTGCCCAACAAGAAATCAAATGTAATAATGCATTCATGAATATGACACTCGTCATTCATAGATAAATAAAGGCAGTCCCCGAGTACTGTTCGGGGGGCCTGTTGGTTCGTACTTAATACAAAAGGGTAGCATGATACATACTGCTTTCAACTGTAAAATCTTCTCAGGAGGTTCGCGTTCCATGGTCGCTCCGACTCCTTGCCGGAGTCGTCTCTCTTGCGTGCTCTTGGTTTTTGCGTGTCGATCAGGTAGTAGGAGTCGTTGCCTAGTGCCTTGCTGATGACGAAGGGACCTTCCCAAGGGGCCGAGAGCTTGTGCTGGCCGGCTGTTCGCTGGATCAGCCGGAGCACAAGGTCGCCCTCTTGGAAGGATCTTGGCTTGACCTTGCGGTTGTGGTAGCGGCGCAGCCCTTGCTGGTAGATGGCGGACCGGCTGAGTGCTAATAGCCGGCCTTCTTCCAGTAGGTCGACGCCGTCTTCTCTTGCTTCCTTGGCCTCCGCCTCCATGTACATGGTGATCTGAGGCGAGTCGAACTCGATGTCTGTTGGGATGACAGCCTCGGCACCATATACAAGGATAAATGGAGTAAAGCCGGTTGACTTGTTGGGTGTAGTGCGCAGACACCAAAGGACAGCCGGCAGCTCGTCGAGCCAGTAGCCGGCCGATCGCTCTAGTGGTACAACCAGTCGGGGCTTGATGCCGGAGAGGATGAGTCCATTTGCTCGCTCGACCTGGCCATTTGACTGCGGGTGGGCAACGGACGCTAAGTCCAGTCGGATGCCCTGCATCGCGCAGAAACATGCCAGTGCTCCTTTGGCGAAGTTCGTGCCATTGTCGGTGATGATGCTGTGCGGCACGCCGTACCGAGTAGTGATGTCAGTGATGAATGTCACGGCAGTCGGCCCGTTCAGCTTCTTGATCGGCTTTGCTTTGATCCACTTTGTGAACTTGTCCACAGCGACAAGTAGATGCGTCAAGCCGCCGCGGGCTGTCTTGAAAGGGCCCACCATGTCCAGTCCCCAGACGGCAAAGGGCCAGGTGAGGGGAATGGTCTTGAGTGCAGAAGCCGGCAGGTGTTGCTTGGAACTAAAAACTTGGCATCCTCTGCAGCTCTTGACTATTTCTTTAGCATCCTCCAAGGCAGTCGACCAAAAGAAACCATGTCGGAAAGCCTTGGCCACAAGTGATCTTGAGGCTGCGTGGTGGCCGCATTCGCCTTGGTGGATGTCTTTGAGGATTGCCACTCCTTTTTCTGGCTCGACACAACGCTGGAAGACTCCAGTGACGCTGCGCTTCACAAGCTCTCTGTTGATTATTGCATATGCTGCGGCTCGTCGTTGCACTAGTCTTGCTGAGATTTCATCAGCCGGCAGCTCTCTGCTGACTAGGAACTTGAGATGGGCTGGGCCCATGATGGAGTTGTGACTTCTTCTTCTGTTAGTGTAGCCACCATGACTCGGGTGGGTGGGTTTGGTGGCGAGGAGTTGGAGTCGGCCACCGCTTCTTGTGTCGTTGCAGTCCCCGGGCCGACTGCTGCAGTCCCCGGGCCGGGTTCTGAAGTCCTCGGGCGAGGTGCGGCTGCGGCAGTCCCCGGTCCAGTTGTCGAAGTCCCCGTGCCGCCTGCGGGGTTCCTCCAGTCGGATCCGACTGCATCTGGCGCAGGCGGTACGAAGATAGAGTCCGACTCTGGAGACGGCTTGATGGACGGCTTGAGGAGGCGCTGGAGGGAGACGCCAGTCGGTATGGCTTGTCGGGTGGAGCCGATCCGTGCTAGGGCATCTGCTTGGTCGTTGTCGGCCCTTGGCACGTGAAGGAACTCGCACCCTTCGAAGTATCCGCTGATCTGCTGGACGAGGAATCGATAGCTCGCCATGTTCGCGTCCTTGGCATCCCAGTCGCCAGACGACTGCTGGACCACCAAATCTGAGTCGCCGTAACACAGGATCTGGCATATGCCGAGCTCTTTGGCTAGCTGGAGCCCATGTACGAGCGCCTCGTACTCGGCCACGTTGTTGGAGGCGGCGAAGTGGATCTGCAGTGTGTACTTGAGCTTGTCGCCTTTGGGCGAGGTGAGGACGATGCCGGCTCCCAAGCCGGTGCGCATCTTGGACCTGTCAATGTGCATCCGCCAATGGGTAGAGTCGGGAGCCGGCGGTAGGTACTGGGTCTCGGCCCAGTCGACGAGGAAGTCAGCCAACGCTTGGGACTTGATGGCGGTGCGGGGTTGGTAGAAGATCGTGTAGGGCGCCAGTGCAATGGCCCATTTAGCCACCCGGCCAGATGCATCCCGGCTGCCTATGATCTCGGCGAGCGGGGCGGTGCACACGACCGTGATGGGGTGCTCTTGGAAGTAGGGCTTCAGTTTCTTGGCAGCGAAGTACACCCCATAGCACATCTTCTGGTAGTGCGGGTAATTTTGCTTTGAGCTGGATAGCACTTCGCTGAGATAGTACACCGACCTCTAGACTAGCTGGGCTCGGCCTTCTTCTGGGCGCTGGACCACAACAACTGTACTGACCACTCGGCTGGTCGCGGCAATGTAGAGGAGCATGGGCTCCTTCTCAGTCGGCGCCGCCAGGACAGGTGGGGTGGTCAGCATTTTCTTCAGCTCATGGAATGCTTGGTCGGCTTGGTCATTCCACTCGAAGTGAGTGGACTTTTTCATCAGTCGGTATAGGGGGAGAGCCTTCTCTCCTAGCCGGCTGATGAAGCGATTTAGGGAGGCCAAGCAACCGGTGAATTTCTGCACATCTCGCAGTTTGGTGGGAATCTCCATCCTCTCGATGGCCTTGATCTTGACAGGGTTGCACTCGATGCCGCGTTCGGAGACCAGGAAGCCTAACAGCTGGCCGGCTGGTACTCCGAACACACACTTCTCAGGGTTGAGCTTGATTTGGAATCGGCGCAAGTTGGCAAATGTTTCTTTCAGGTCTTCCAGCAGGGTACCGCGCTTCTCTGTCTTCACCACAATGTCGTCTACATAGACGTGGGCATTTCTGCCGAGTTGTTTCAAGAGGCATTTCTGCATGCAACGCTGAAAAGTGGCACCGGCATTCCTCAAGCCGAATGTCATAGTCAGGTAGCAGAAAGCTCCAAAGGGTGTGATGAAGGCAGTCTTCAGGCGGTCAGCTGGGTCCAACTTGATCTGATGGTACCCTGAATAGGCATCCAAAAAACTCAACAGCTCGCATCCGGCTGTGGAGTCTATCACTTGGTCAATCCGTGGCAGAGCAAACGGATCCTTTGGGCAGGCCTTGTTCAGGCTGGTGTAGTCTATACACATACGCCACTTGTTATTCTTCTTCAGAACCAGAACTAGGTTGGCAAGCCACTCTGGAAAGAACACTTCCATGATAAAGCCGGCGGCAAGGAGCCGAGCTATCTCTTCTCCCACGATTCTTCGCTTCTCTTCTGACAGTCGGCGGAGGGGTTGCTTGACCGGCTTCGCATCAGCTCGGACATGTAATTTGTGCTCGGCGAAATCCTTCAGGACACCCGGCATGTCCTTTGGGGACCATGCAAAAATGTCTCGATTCTCACGGAGGAAGTCGACGAGCTCGCCTCCCTATTTACTGTCCAAGTTCGCCCCAATAACAGCGAACCTCTCCGGGTTCTCCGGGTCCAGAGGTATCTTCTTCGTCTCTTTGGCAGGCTGGAAGGAGCCCTGCGCATCACAATCTTTGGGGTTGGGGGACAGGGCCGACTGCTTGCCGGCCATGGCCACAACCCGTTCCAGCATCTTCTTTTCTTCTGCCACCACGAGGGACTCGGCCAGCCGGCTACTGGCCATGGCACACTCGATGGACTTCTTGTAATCGCCGGCTACTGTGATGATCCCCTTCGAGCTCGGCATCTTCATCTTCAGGTAGGCGTAGTGGGGCACAGCCATGAACTTGGCCAGAGCGGGTCGGCCAAGCAGAGCATGATAGGGGCTCTCCAAATCCACTACCTCGAACCAGATCGCTTCCCGGCGAAAATGATCTTTGTCTCCGAAGAGAACATCCATTTTAATCTTGCCGATTGGGGAGCAAGACAAGCCGGGGACGATACCATGGAACACGGTCCGACTCGGCATAAGCTGCTTCGCCTTGATGTTCAACTTATCCATGGTATCGCCATCTATCAGGACGCGGGAGAATCGGGCAGCTCGCCTCTCCGTCGCGAGGGTGACATCCAAGACCATTGCATAGGAACCAGGAGAGGGCATCACCTCTGGGTGGTCGGCCTGGCTCCAGCTGATTGGCTTCTCTGACCAGTGCATGAACTCGGGGGCGCTAGAGGCGACTGCATTAACTTCTTGATGATGTCGGCGCCGACTACGCTTGTCGTCGGCTTGACTGGTGAAGACGACGTAGGCGGCGTGCTCTTCAGGGAATTCGTCTTGGATGGCTTCGACTGCCGGCCGAGCCGCTGGCTGCTGAGGGGCTGGAGGCGGCGGGCCGGGAGGCGGAGGCGGCAACAACCCTTCGCCCTTGGAGATGCGGGTGAGCCAATGACATTTTCGGGTCGTGTGGTTGGACGGCTTCGTGCCGCTGTGGAACTTGCAGGGGGCGTCGAGAGTCTGCTCGTAAGAGAAAGCCGGCTGCCAAGCCGGCCTGCCACCCTTCTTCTTGGGAGCGGGCCGTTCTTCGGGCTGCTCGTCTTCAACTGTGGCCACCTGCCGACTGGTGGAAGTCAGCATGGGGTCCTTGCGCTTGTGATCGTTCTGGTAGGGGCGCCGATTAGAGTTGCCGGCCGGCGTCTTGCGAGCCGGAGCAATCACCTTCCCAGAGGCGTCTACTCGCAGCTCGGTCTTCATCAAGGAGTCGGCCGTGGCGTACTTGTCCGCGATGACCGGCAACTCGTCGAGGGTAGCCGACTCGTCGCAGAGGAGTCGGTGCTTGAGGAGGGTGCCCTCTCGGCACCCGGCGGTAAAGTACTCGATGGCCTGAACCTCGTGCACCCCCTCGCAGGAGTTGCGGAGCTCGGCCCACCGCGTGAGGTAGTCGCGGGTCGACTCGTTGGGCCCTTGGACGCAGAGGGAGAGCTGGCGAGGCTTGGGAGGCCGCTTGTAGGTGCTGGTGAAGTTGCGGACGAAGACTTCCGTGAAGTCCAGCCAACTGTTGATGCTGTAGGGCTTGAGGCTGTTGAGCCATGTGCGTGCCGTGCCTTGCAGCATGAGGGGGACGTACTTCACGGCGACGCGCCGGTTGCCGTTGGCTATGCTGACAGCCGTGGAGTAGTCGATGAGCCAATCTTTCGGCTTTACTGAGCCGTTGTACTTGGGCGTGTCTCTGGGGAGCGAGAACCCTTTGGGGAAGGGCTCGTCGCGGATGCGGGGGCCAAAGCATGGCGGGCCGACATCATCTTCTTCTTCTAACGCCAAGGATCGAGCAAGGCGGTCGATCCGGTGGCGGGCGTCGTTCTCGCCGACTCCTTCTCGGCGGCCAAGTCGGTCGCCAAGAGTCGGGTGCGTGATAGGCGGCGGGGTGAGACGTCTTTCTCTTCGAGGCGGGGGAGGAGGCAAATCTCCTTGGCGTTCCACCACTCGAGGGCGGCCTTCCGCGTCGCGCTCGATGGTGATGCGAGTCCGGCTGCGGCTGGCAGCCGGCAACTTGTCTTTCTTCTGGCGTGCGCCGCTCGTAGGCGGCGAGCGGGACGTCGCGGCGTGCTCCCGGCGCGGGGGATGACTATCAGCACGGGCGCCGGCTTCGCGCTGTTCGGCAGCCGCGTCGATCAGCTGCTGGATCCGTCTTGTCATGTAAGGGAGCTCATCGGCTCCCAGCCCATTGTGCTCTTCTGTAGCCGCCTGAGCGGCTTGCAGATTCTCGAGCGGGGTGGCGTAGACGGGGCGATCTGCCCCAAGCTTGCCGGCAATAGCCGCGCCGCGCTTCTGGACGAAGCCGGCTCGGCTCGGCCCGCGAGGCGGCGGCGTACCGAAGGCGGCGCGGTCGACTTCGCGCTGGTGGGCCTCGGTGAGGCGTCTCATGGAGGCTATCTTCTGGCCTTCCGCGATGAGGGCAAGGCGGCGTGCCTCCAGGGTCTCGGCGTCGGTGTCGGCCGGGGTGGGGACGGAGAGGTCGTGCATCGCCGCTTGTAGGGCGTCGTGAGCGTTCTCGCCCGAGTTGGCGACGTGGCTGATGACCAGCACTTCGGTGACAGCGCTGCTGCCACTGTCAGCTCGAGGGAGAGGATCGTCGAAGACCACCACGTCGGAGGGGTAGGCGTCGAGCGATGCCGTGTCGGAGTCGACGAGCATCGGGTCGGTGGAGCCGACCAACTCCACATCTACAGCAGGCTCGCTGGAGACGTGAAGCTGGTCGAGGAGGCTGATGAGGCGGCTCTCGGGGTAGTCCGTGCCTGCGTCGGACGCAGGCTCGTCGGAGATGCGAGTCTCGCCGAGAAGATCGGTGAGGCAGCTCGCCGCGCAGGCGTCGTCGACGCCCTGCAGCGCGTCGAGGCAAACGCCATCGGGCGCAGTAGGCTGGCTGCGCTCGCGGGGGAGGAAGAGGGTTCCCGTCCAGAACAGGTCTCCGGACGACGGTGCACCTGGCCCCACGGTGGGCGCCAAATGTCGGGTGGTAGGTGCGACATATGCCAACGGATGGCTTATCATAGTGGGTGCCAGTAAGACGTCGCCGGTGCCTGGAAACTGGATGAGGCGAAGACATGCACGCCGGCGGATCTTACCCAGGTTCGGGGCTCTCCGAGGAGATAACACCCCTAGTCCTGCTCTGTGGGGTCTCTGCATGATCACTAGATCAGGAAAAGTAGCTACAATCGCTCCTAGAGCTGTTTGGTTCAAGGGAGAAGAAGAACAAGGTTAGCTCTTGCTTCTCTCTCTCTATGGTGTGTGTGCTATGCTCAGAAGCCAACCCTTTGCATGGGTGTCCCGGGGGGTTTATATAGGCCTACCTCCCGGGGGTACAATTGTAATCCGGCTGGGCGCTGGTCCCAGCCGTCAGTGTCTACGCTCGCCGGCTTCTCCGCCGGCCGTTGGGGCCCGCCGACTAGTGGGTCCCCCCGGCTGCCGGCCTCTTGGTCGACAGGCCGGCCCCACTGCCTAGGGTCTTGTCGGCGGCTGCTTACTGTAGCCTCGCCCCTGATGACGAGGGCTTCGTCGAGGTAAGCGTGGTTACAGCGTGCCGCCTCATGGGCTCTCACTGTAGCCTTACCTCGTCTTGTCTCCTTAATGTGGCTCCTGCTTCGAGGAAGGGAGTAGCCGGCTTCTGGGGGCAGGCTACACCCTTGGCCGACTGGGAAAGGCCGGGCCGCCTTTGCGCCTCTCTCTGGCTAAAGGGGCCCGCCGCCCGTGGGCCGTACCTGTGTCTGTCATGGGTGACGTCGAGGCTAGCATGGCTACAGTGCCGAGCCGGACGGGAGATGGCCGTCCCGTACGGCGTCCGGTGGCCATGCCTGCCTCGGGCTTCGGGGGTAGTGGGCCGCACTGTGGCCACACCCCGTCTTGTCACCGTTATGTGGGTGTAGCCTTGGTGGTTGCGGTCTTGGCCGGCTTCTTGGAGTCGGCGCTCTTTGTGGCCGGCTTCGGGAGGTCGGCATCCTCTATGGCCAGCTTCCTGGAGTCGGCCGCCCCATGGTTATCCTGGGGGGAGGTTGCTGAGGCTGGGTCACCTTCCGAGAGTCGGCTTCGGAGGTAGCCGGCCAGGGAAGGCGGCCCAATGCTTGAAATGCTTTGAAGGCCCAAATGGCCTGATAATTTTCTGAAGAGCCAGGGGCAGTCTGTTAGGCTACCCGTGGCTATTTACTCCGACAGGTTGTCTTCTTTCCTTTTGGTTCCGTAGTCGGGCCTATGTGTGTACTCTGATTGATGTATGATTTATTTATGTATTGTGTGAAGTGGCGATTGTAAGCCAACTCTTTATCCCTTTCTTGTTCATTACATGGGATTGTGTGAAGATGACCCTTCTTGCGACAAAACCACAATGCGGTTATGCCTCTAAGTCGTGCCTCGACACATGGGAGATATAGCCGCATCGTGGGTGTTACAAGAACTCACGAGGCTGGTCCCCAATGTGACCCTCCATTGGGAGAGGCATCGCCGGCGGAGGCAAGGCCGGTGCGCCGCCCCGTCCCCCTCTCCCCCGAGCGCCACGACGGCCTCGGCCTCGCCCCTCCCCCTTCCTCTCGTGGTCGGCTCCGCCGCTGCGAGATCATGGGGAGGAGGGTCGCGTTGTCGAGCAGCGACCCTTGCCGCCACCGTTGAAGGGCCTGCGCCCCCTCTCGCCATGGCAGATGGAAGAAAGGAGCAGAAGTGGAAAGAGATGGATGCTGGAAGAATGTGGGATGACACCCCCTCCCCCCTTGTTATAAAGGGGCGGGGTCGGGGCTCGGCCTCCCCACTCAACCAATCCGACCATCGGGGGCGCAGGGAAACGGGACCGACCCGCTGCTCCAATCAGCGATGGCCCGGTTTCCCGCCTCCACCGCCTGCCACCTGCATGGGGGACACGTGGCGAGCGAGCAGGATCGAGGGGATGGGTGAGGCGACTGTTCCCCACCCCATGATCGTGGGGCGCGGACGCCTTGAAGACCATGACCCGAGTCCTCTCAGTAAATGAGCCGCGCCTCTGCGCCTCCCTCTTTTTATGGGGAAGGCGTGAGCCGCCTCTTTACCACGATGTGACACATGCATGCGAGAACTGCCCCACGCATGACCCCCACGTCACGCACGACCCTCCACGTCACGCGTTCAACGCGGGTCATGGGGAAGCGCAGCGGACGAAAAAGCTACTGCGGTAAAAATCTGCCCCGCCTGCCCGCGCACCGTTCTGGGCCTGGCCCAACAACGTGTCGCGCTTATGTGTGGCCCAGGCCCGGGGCTCCTGTCGGTGTACAGAAGTAGGGGCGCTCCTTTTGTACCCCTTTACTTGTGCACGGGCAGTCAGAGCCGCACCCATGGCCACACTAAGCAGGGCAGAGGAGGGGAGCCGAAGGCACAAGGCGGTCAGAGGCAACGCCAAGACCAAGGAACACAAAAGAGCAAAAGGGCGAGGCGGACTCCCCCGACAAGACGCTTGCCGGGGCGGCCCTGGCAAGGGCCTTGCCGGGGCAACTTGCCCGACGCCAGCAGAGCAGGCCATCCTTGAGCCCGCGGGTTCCAACGCCACCGACCAACTACATTAGAACCAAGGCTCGGGAGGCGCCTCTGTGGTGGCATGCAGATCTTCGTCAAGATCATAAACACACAAGATCAGATGAGGATCAGAAGACGACGATCCTCGGCGGGATCCTAGCCGAGGAAATCCACGAGACCCCCGGCAAAGACGCTTGCCGGGGAAGACAACAATGCCATGGCAAGACCCTTGACGGGGCCCCGGCAAGGCCCTTGCCAAAGACACCAAGGGGGGCGCGGCCAGGCCCGCTTCTGCCTGGGCTCCACCGCCGTCCCCATGCAGCTGCTAGCTCAACCAGCTGGGCAGGCACCTACGTGGCGCCGTGCGGCCTCTACACTGACCCAGCAAGCACCTGCGTGGTGACATGCAAACCTTCCTGAAGGCTCCACCACCACGCCAGCCAACGTGGCGCCATGACACCTCGTCAGCTCGGACGCGTGTCGAAGCCAGGCGAGGCGGCGACAGCTGAGACGTGCTTCCTTGCCGTCCCCAATAAAGCGAGGGGGGCACGTCGGCAGCGCATTAAATGCGTTTGTCCGACGGGGCCGGAGGATAGACTCATCCACTGTAGACCTTTCCACCTCCTGTGTGCCACTATGGCAACCCCTTTTTCCTATAAAAGGAGGCCCGAGGCGACCAGGAGGGGGATTCGGATCTTTTGGGAAAGTTATACCTCGTAGCTAGCTCAAGAACACAAGAACACTCAAATACATCCACCAAAGCAGGACTAGGGTATTATGCATCTCCACGGCCCGAACCTGGGTAAACGATCTGTGTGCTTCCTGTCAGACCCGCTCTTTGCACAACCCCGAGCCCGCCAACCGTAGAAGGGATCCCAGTGATTCCATAGGTGTCGATTTCCCCCGACACTATCTTTTTACCCGGGAGGGATTGACAACCCCTCTTTTACGTGGGTTGCAAGTATTTGTTCTTTGTGTGCAGGTACTATTTACATAGTATTGTGTGGTTCTCCTACTGCTTCGATAACCTTGGTCTCATCACTCAGGGAAATACCTACCGTAGCTGCGCTGCATCATCCCTTCCTCTTTGGGGAAATACTGACGTAGTTCAAGCCGCATCAAACGGAATTTCCGGCACCGTTGCCGGGGAGACATCATCAACATCTATTGGATTCCTAATCACAAACCTCATCTCCTTGCAATTTACCTTATTTGCCTCTCGTTTTCATCTCCCCCACTTCGCAAAAAAATTGCCGTTTTATTCACCTCTTTTTCGTTTGCCGTTTTCTTGTCAGATCTATCTTTTTGCATGTGATCTTGTTTCTATGGCCAGCATGACTACCCCTCCTTTGTCACCAGATTTTGAAGTTTTATACTTCAAGCAGAGACAAGGAGAAAATTTGAAGGATGCCTGGTATATGCTAATGGAATCCTATCGCATTTGTAATCTAAAAGGGGATGCAAAAGTTCTGCTTCGAAATTTTTATATAGGTTTAGCCAACTTTTGGATTTTGCCGCTAAAGGAAATTTTATTGAGCTTGATGCTAATACCGCTTATGAGATCCTAGAAGGGATTTTGGGAATTCCGCCCACTAAAAAAGGGGTTTCTTTTACTCAAGAAGGAGCTCAAATTTTGGATAAGTTGGGTGATTTGCATAAACATTTGGTTGAGTTACAAAAATACAATGAACCTCTGAGACATATCAGTGGGACCCTCAATCGAATGAATACTTTTATTACTCTTTGCAATAAGAGTTTGGATATTTTGGATCTCAAGATGGTCTCTTTTCCTGAAAATCTTGGGAAGCGTAAAGAGCCTCCCGGGTTTGAAAAAGCTCTTACAAAAGTTGCATAAACCAAAGATGACAATACTTAAATCTTTGCATTATGCCTAGCTAGGGGACTAAAACGATAGTGTCGGCGTTCTGGGAACGGGGGTCCCCAGACTTGCCTGCCTGCGGCCCACAGCGTGGCTATGCTAGCAGGCCTGTACGGCCCATCTTCATCAACAAAGCATTCAAGACCCTCGCGAGGAGCCAAACCTCGCGAGGCGGACGACGCAAGACCTCCTCAGGAGCGGACTCTCCAGGAAGGCTCACGAGGAGCGGAGATATCAAGGCAGGGCAAACCTCGCGAGGCTCTCATGATGTGAGCCATGACGATCAACACCAGGCGGGCGCCAGCGCGCGCAGCGTCCTTGTTTCCTCTTTGGTGCCAAGGGGGCAAGCGCAGGCGCGGAGTACTGAGGCATCAGGCAAAGGTTTCCATATCAGTGCAATGAGACCAAGACCAGCAGGCCAGCAGGATGGAGGTCACCATGGAGCCCAAGACGGCGTCATCACCAGAGCCCTTTCATAGGCGAAGACCGCCTTTGTCAGGATAGCTTGTACTAGTTGTCCCCTTTCAAATTGGCCGCCATTGTTGGCTCCCTTCCCGCTCAATATTTGGGAAGAGGACCAGGGCCTCTATAAATAGGACTATCCACCACAGTAGAGGGCATCTGATAACTCATTCAGAGTCATCTCACCCACACAAGTTCAGCAAGCACAAGAACACCTCAACCTCAGGAGGTTGTTCTTCCCCTTGTACTGTTCTTCATCAGCCCAAGAGGCAATCCACCACCACACACTCGAGTAGGGTATTACACCACATCGGTGGCCTAAACCAGTATAAATCTTGTGTCTTTGTGTTGCTAGTTCATCGAGTTCGTCCGCAAGATCTTAGCGAGCTAGAGCGTAGGTCGGTAGGAGGGAAAGAACTTCGCGCGCACCCCAGAGTTCGAACCTTAAGGGTTTTGCCGGAACCCCAGATCCGACATTTGGCGCGCCAGGTAGGGGTGCACTGTAGCTCCTCTCCACCAGCCTACGCTCCGCACCACCGCACTTCGCCCCCATGGCAGGTGCCCTGCCTCCCGCTCCCGCGGCCGGTGCTGACGACGGGGCCCGGGGGCTCTGAGCCCTGGCTCCCGCCCTGCGGCAGGTGCGATGGCCACCCAAGTTCAGGCCGGAGATGCCGCCGCGCTACGACGGCACGGCGGACCCGTCGGCGTTCTTGCTGGCATACGAGGAGGCCGTCCTCGAGGCCGGGGGCGACGACAAGGTCATGGCCAACTGGCTCCCCATGGCCCTCGCCGGCGAGCCACGCGCCTGGCTGCTCAACTTCCCTGGATCCATGGTGGCGTCCTGGGGGGAACTCGGCGACCTCTTCACTGCTCGCTACACGGTACCGGCGCACCACGCAGTCGCAGCCCTGCGGGGCGGCTCTCAAGCACCGCCTTCAGATCGCCACGTCAAGCCGTTCCTCCGTCAGATTGGTGCCGCTTCCAAGCGCCCGGGGGCTCCGCCGGGTTGGGCTGCGCCAGAGGCCAACCTCACCTTCGGCTCAGAAGACCACCCCAACTCTACCGCCGGCTCGGGCAAGCTCCCAATGCTCTGCACGCCCACCATCTGCAACGTGGCTATTACCAAGACCCTCATCGACGGCGGAGCGGGCCTCAACTTGCTCTCCGTAGAGGCCTTCAGCCTTCTTCACGTGCCACTCGAGCGGCTCAGTCTCAGCAAGCCTTTCTCAGGAGTCGGTGGTGGCACTGCCCGCTCTTTGGGACAGATCCGCCTCCCCGTCACCTTCGGCACACGCGACAACTACCGCACCGAGCTGGTCAACCTCGACATCGCCCGCATCAGCCTCCCGTACAACACCATCGTCGGGTACCCAGCTCTCGCCCAATTCATGGCGGCGACTCATCCAGCCTACAACCTCATGAAGATGCCTGGGAGCAAAGGCGTCCTCACCATCAAGGGGGACACCAAGGAGGCCGTGACGACACTCAACCTCGCCCTCAAAACCGCCGCGATGGCGCAGCCTACTGGCGCGGGCGCCTCCAAGCCCAAGGGAGCCCTGCCGACCAAGAAGAAGCAGTTGTTCACACAAGACAAGGCGGAAACCAAGCAGGTGCCGGTCAGCGAGGACAGGCCCTCAGGAGCCACCTTTACCATAGGTGCCAGCCTCGACCCAGGGCAAGAGGAAGCATTGGTGAAATTCTTAGCGCAAACAAGGATATATTCGTGTGGGAGCCCAATCAGCTGGTAGGAGTCCCGAGAGAGGTGATTCAGCATCATTTAAGGGTATGCCCCAATGTACGCCCTATGAAGCAGCGGGCGAGACGGCAATCCATTGAGAAGCAGGCCTTCATCGTCCAAGAGACCCGCAAGCTAGAAGCGGCGGGTGCCATTCGCGAGGTTCGGTATCCCGAATGGCTGGCGAACCCCGTCGTAGTGCCGAAAAAAGGCGGGAAGAAACGGATGTGCGTCGACTTCACCAACCTTAACAAAGCCTACCCCCAAGATCCGTTCCCGCTCCCACGCATCGATCAGATTGTCGACTTCACCGCCAAGTGTGACCTGCTGTGCTTCCTGGATGCGTTCTCAGGATATCACCAGATCAAGATGGCGGTAGAAGATGTGGAGAAGACAGCCTTCCTGAACCCGTGTGGGGTGTACTGCTACACCTGCATGCCCTTTGGATTGCGCAACGCGGGCACAACCTTTCAGCGACTGATGTACATCACCTTAGGGCGACAGCTCGGAAGAAACACAGAGGCCTACGTCAACGACATCATGGTGAAATCTCGGGAGGCGAGGACCCTGATCCAAGACCTGGAAGAAACCTTCGAGTGCCTGCGCCAGGTGAACTTGCGGCTCAACCCGGAGAAGTGCGTGTTCGGCGTCCCTTCCGGCAAGCTGCTGGGCTTTCTCGTGTCCCACAGAGGGATCGAGGCGAATCCAGAGAAGATAAAGGCCATCGAGGACATGAGCCCGCCGCAGACCCTAAAGGAGATGCAGAAGTTGGCTGGTCGGGTAAGCATTGGGACGCTTCATCTCCAAGCAAGGGGAACGCGCCCTACCCTTCTTCAAGCTGATGACGAAGAAGGGCCCATTCGAGTGGACCCAGGAGGCCGACCGAGCCTTTCAAGACCTCAAGAGGTACCTGACCAGCCCTCCAGTGATGGTGGCACCATGACCTCTCGAGCCCCTAGTGCTCTACCTTGCCGCTACCCCATACTCCGCCAGTGCAGCATTGGTGGCAGTTCGGGAGGAGCACCAAGCCAAGGGCACGCTGCGCCGAGCTACGGCTGAAATGACACAAGATCAGGAAGGCGCCGCGGGAGCCGCAGCGGCGTCAATGGAAGACCAAGCTCGGAAGGACAACGTCACAGAGACCCCCGCAAGCGACCAGGCACCAGGAGTTCCACCACCTCAGGAGATGTCCGGGGCCCTGCAAGACACGAGCCTCACCAGTGCGCCAGCCCTTGTCGAGCACCCGGTGTATTTTGTCAGCACGGTGTTGCGGGATGCAAGGGCACGATATCCCATGCCTTAGAAGCTCCTGCTAGCACTCTTGGTGGCCTCGCACAAGCTGCGGCATTACTTCCAGGGCCACCCCATCAAGGTCGTCTCAGCCTACCCGTTGGAGAGGGTGCTCAGGAGCCCCAATTCTGCTGGAAGGGTTGCCGAGTGGAACATCGAGTTGCAAGCATTCCAGTTAGAGTTCAGCACTACCAGGGTCATTAAGGGAGCCACGCTCGCTGATTTTGTGGCGGAATGGACGGACGTCCCGGTGCTTGAAGTAGGCGAAGACCGGTCCACCTCGCCAGGAAGTGAAGCACCAGACGATTGGGTCATGTACTTCGATGGCGCCTTCGTGCACCAAGGCACAGGGGCTGGAGCAGTACTCATCTCGCCCACTCAGGATAAGCTCTACTACGCCGTGCAGCTCTGCTTTCAGCATGGTGAGAAGGTCTCCAACAACATCGCGGAATACGAAGGCCTCATAGCTGGCCTGAAGGCCGCGGCAGCTCTGGGGGTGAAGCGCCTTACCGTTAGAGGCGACTCGCAGCTCCTTGTCAACTTCTCCAACAAAGTATACGAGCCGAAGGACGAGCATATGGAGGCATACCTCGCGGAGGTGCGCAAGATGGAGAAGCAGTTCTTGGGCCTGGAGCTGCAGCACGTGCCCCGGGGCACCAACAAGGAAGCCGACGACATCGCCAGGAGAGCATCCAAGTGGCAGCCACAAGAGCGTCTTTGAGGAACGGCTCTTCAAGCCATCGGCAACACCACCACTTTCAAGCACAGCTCAGCCTCGGGAGGAACTCCCACAGCCTCCTGCCTCAGGAGCCCCGCCCTGTGGCCCGTCCTCGGGAGCTCGCTTGCTCTTGGCGCTCGAACCTCAGGAGGGATGCTAGACCAAGGAATTCAAAGAATATCTGATGCAAGGGGCGCTGCCAGACAAAGAGGAGGATGCAGAGCGTGTGGTTCGGCAAGCCACGGCGTACTGCATCCAGGATGGTGAGTTGTACAAGAAGCGGCCAAACGATGTCTCCCTGCCCTGCAATATCCAGGGACCAGGGGAAGGATCTGCTAACTGACATACACGGTGGGGAATGCGGGCACCACTCGTCATCATGGACCCTCGTCGGCAAAGTATTCCGTAGTGGGTTCTACTGGCCCACTGCGCTCAATGACGCAGCTGAGTTGGTGAGGTCCTGTGAAGCCTGCCAGTTCCACGCCAAGCAGATTCATCAGCCGGCTCAGGGCCTCCAGACCATTCCGCTCACATGGTCATTCGCGGTCTGGGGGCTAGACATCTTGGGCCCGTTCCCTCAAGCGCCTGGGGGCTACCGCTACCTCTACGTCGCCATCGACAAGTTCACCAAGTGGGCGGAAGTGGAAGCCGTCCGTACCATCCCGGCTGGCTCTGCTGTCAAGTTCATTAAGGGCCTCGTGAGCCGCTTCGGGGTCCCCAACCGCATCATCACAGATAATGGCTCGCAGTTCACTAGTAACCTCTTCAATACCTGTTGTGCTAACCGTGGAACGCAGATCTGCTACGCTTCGGTGGCGCACCCCAGGAGCAATGGTCAGGCCGAACGCGCCAACGCGGAGGTCCTGAGGGGCCTCAAGACCAGGACCTTCAAGAAGAAGCTCGAGGCCTGTGGCAGGGGCTGGCACGACGAGCTCCTATCCGTGTTGTGGTCTATCCGGACCACCGCCACCAAACCAACGGGCGAGACCCCATTCTTCCTCGTCTACAGAGCTGAAGCAGTCCTTCCTCATGAGGTTAAGCATCGCTCCGCACGGGTCCTGGCGTTCGATGAAACGCAGCAGGACGCCACGCGGGGGATGGACCTCGTGCTGGGGGAGGAGCGTCGTCGCGAAGCTGCACTGAGGGCGCCAAGGTACCAGCAGCCGCTGCGGCGATACCACTTCCGCAGCGTCCGCTCCAGGACGCTCGAGGTGGGCGACCTCGTCCTGAGGCGGGTCCTCTCAAGGGAAGGGCTGCACATGCTTTCACCCATGTGGGAGGGCCCGTTCAAGGTCGTCCATGTCTCCAGGCCTGGCGCCGCGCGCCTGGAGACGCAGGACGGGATACCTATCCAGAACGCCTGGAACATCCAGCACCTCCGGAAGTTCTACCCATGAAGCAAGGCCTAGAGCCTGTGAAGCAAGGCCTAGAGCCTGTGAAGAAGGCCCGGTGCCTGTGAAGAATCGCTGCCCGTGACACTCTCACGTAATAATGAGTGGGGCTGTACACGCCCTGAAGTCTCAGGAGCGCCAGCCTCAGGCCCTGGGGCTCCCTCCCACGCCTAGTGGCAGCACTTAGCTCCGCGCTGGTGAGAAGACTTGAAGACTAGATTAGGTGTCGGACGCAGCTTTTCATTTGCTTTTCCGTAGTTGGCTCGTTTTTCCTTAATCGAAGTTTGCTTTTGGTGTTCCTTGTTGATTCGATTCCCTCGCCTCTTACCGCATTTTCCGGCTCTGGTTTGCTCGTGTTTTCTCTCTTGCATGCCTCGCGAGGGGGGCTAGGCAGGCGCCCTCGCGAGCGTTTTTCTTCTCTCTGCCTTCTCGTTCTCGCGAGCCACCCTCGTTCGAGCCTGAAAGCTGGCGCATCTCTCCTAATCCATGCCCCACGGGTACCGCGATACAAAGCGTCGGGTCAAGGCTTGGGTGAACGACAAATCTCCTGGCAAACTCCATAACTAATTTTTTGCAGTTCCTGAGCAATCGCAGACCACAAGGTCAAGATGGACACGAGGAAATAAACGCCTCCTAAGGAGGAGGGCGCCCCGAATGCACCAAGCTAAGTTATCTTTGCGCAAAATAGCCACACGGCACTGAAACAACAAGTGTAGCATAAAGGTCAATAAGTTCTGGTTTCATACACGCCCCTCTGGCCCCATGCTGGTTTCATTTCGATGCAGGAAGGAAAAGGGGAACATAACAAAAGCGGCGATCGCCCCTGCAGCAGTCGACGGGGGCAGGGCCTTGACGACGTCCCGGGTCTAGTCGGACCCCTCCTCGCGCTTCACCGATGCGCGGCGACGAGACAACCCGCTACCACCTTCGAAGCGGGCGCGGCGGCGTGGCAGCTGATCAAGGCCGCCGCTGCTGGAACTGTCACCAAGGGAGGAGCCACCATAGCCAGACGAGGCGCGCCCGGCGGGGACTTGTCAAATTGAGCGGTTGCCGAGGCAGCGTGGGGAAGTGGAGACGCCCACGTCCAATCAACCGCCACGCGTCAACCAAGGCCGCAGGCTTTTGGGGCCCGCGACGCTCCGTACTTGACCTTTGGCTTCGCCTCGAAGCCAAGCCCGAGCGCACCTTGGGCCCGAGGGCTACTGTCGGCGTTCTGGGAACGGGGGTCCCCAGACTTGCCTGCCTGCAGCCCACGGCGTGGCTATGCTAGCAGGCCTGTACGGCCCATCTTCATCAACAAAGCATTCAAGACCCTCCCGAGGGGCCAAGCCTCGCGAGGCGGACGATGCAAGACCTCCTCAGGAGCGGCCTCTCCAGGCAGGCTCACGAGGAGCGGAGATATCAAGGCAGGGCAAACCTCGCGAGGCTCTCATGACGTGAGCCATGACGATCAACACCAGGCGGGTGCCAGCGCGCGCAGCGTCCTTGTTTCCTCTTTGGTGCCAAGGGGGCAAGCGCAGTCGCGGAGTACCGGGGCCTCAGGCAAAGGTTTCCATATCAGTGCAATGAGACCAAGACCAGCGGCCAGCAGGACAAAGGTCACCGTGGAGCCCAAGACAGCGTCATCACCAGAGCCCTTTCGCGGGCGAAGACCGCTTTTATCAGGATAGCTTGTACTAGCTGTCCCCTTTCAAATTGGCCGCCGTTGTTGGCTCCCTTCCCGCTCAATATTTGGGAAGAGGACCAGGGCCTCTATAAATAGGACTAGCCACAAACAGTAGAGGGCATATGATAACTCATTCAGAGTCATCTGACCCACACAAGTTCAGCAAGCACAAGAACACCTCAACCTCAGGAGGCTGTTCTTCCCCTTGTACTGTTCTTCATCAGCCCAAGAGGCAATCCACCACCACACACTCGAGTAGGGTATTACACCACATTGGTGGCCCGAACCAGTATAAATCTTGTGTCTTTGTGTTGCTAGTTCGTCGAGTTCGTCCGCAAGATCTTAGCGAGCTAGAGCATAGATCGGTATTAGGGAAAGAACTTTGCGCACACCCCAGAGTTCGAACCTTAAGGGTTTTGGCGGAACCCCAGATCCGACAGATAGCGCTTGTTGGGAGGCAACCCAATGAATAAATTTATTTTTGTCTTTTTATTTCTGTTCTAGAGTGTTTACACAATTATGCCTCTGTTATGATTGTGTATTTTATGTTTAAATTAGTGTTTGTGCCAAGCAAAGCCTTTGGGATCATGTTGGGTGATAGTTGATTTGATCTTGTTGGAAAACAGAAACTTTTGCATCCAGTAAAACAATTTTGAAAAATAATAGAAGTGACAAAAAATTCTGATTTTTTTACAAAAGATTGATATACAAATTGCCTACATCTTCCTAAGTTTTTAGAATTTTTGGAGTTACAGAAGTATACAAAGTTTTTAGATTGCTACAGACTGTTCTGTTTTTGACAGATTCTGTTTTCTTTGCGTTGTGTGCTTATTTTGATGAATCTATGGACTCTATCGGGGGGTACGAGCCATAGAAAAATTGGAATACCAATACTTGAGTAGTGATTTGCTTTTTTATACTAATGGATCTCATGAGGGTTTTGTTGAGTTTTGTGTGATGGAAGTTTTCAAGTTTTGGGTGAGATCGCGATGGATGAAGGAATAAGGAGTAAGAAGAGCCTATGCTTGGGGATGCCCCATGGCATCCCAAGCTATTATCTAAAAGAGAAGCAAGCAACTAAGCTTTGGGATGCCCGAGTGGCATCCCCTCTTTCTTCTAACGACCATCGGTATTTCACTTGGAGCTATATTTTTATTCGTCACATATCATGAGTTTTGCTTGGAGTGTCTTGTATGATATGAGTCTTTGCTTGTTTTGTTTTTTATTTTACGTCATCTATCCTTGCTGGACACACCTATTTGAGACAGACAAAATTATGCTATGATTTGTTACAATTGCTCTCTATGCTTCACTTAAATCTTTTTGAGCTATGGACTTGCTCTAGTGCTTCACTTATATCTTTTTTGAGCATGGTGTGCTTTAGTATTTTTGAAGAAATGCTCTCATGCTTCACTTAGATTTATTTGAGAGTTAGTAATTTTTTTAAAAGAAATTATATCATGCTTCACTTATATTATTTTGAGAGAAGAAACTTTTTATGCTCATGTTCTTCACTTAGATTTGTTTGAGCTATCAAAAGCAACATAAGAAATTAGTCCCAAAGTGATAAATATTCAAGAGGGGTATAATAAAAACTTTCATGAAGATCATTAGGCAAAATAAACATGATTCTTTGTAATAGTTTTGTGGTATGATTATATAATATGTGAGTCATGTTGATGAGTAATTATGCTTTAGTAAGAATATTGTTGTTAAGGTTTGTGATTCCTGATACGTCCTTTTTGCATCATGCTTTTATATCGATATTTATTGCATTATGGGCTGTTATAAAACATTATGTCACAATACTTATGCCTATTCTCTCTTATTTTATAAGGTTTACACGAAGAGGGAGAATGCCGGCAGCTGGAATTCTGGGCTGGAAAAGGAGCAAATATTAGAGACCTATTCTGCACAACTCCAAAAGTCCTGAAACTCCAAGGAAGTCAGTTTTGGAATATATTGAAAATATTGGGCGAAGAAAGCACCTGAGGGGGGCCACACCCTGTCCACGAGGGTGGGGGCGCGCCCCCTGCCTCGTGGGCCCCCTGGCAGGCCTCCGGTGCCAATCTTTGGCTATATGAAGTCTTTTGCCCTGAAAAAAAAATCAGAAGGAAGCTTTCGGGACGAAGCGCCGCTGTCTCGAGGCGGAACCTAGCGAAACCAATCTAGGGCTCCGGCGGAGCTGTTCTGCCGGGCAAACATCCCTCTAGGAGGGGGAAATCATCACCATCGTCATCACCATCGATCCTCTCATCGGGAGGGGGTCAATCTCCATCAACATCTTCACCAGCACCATCTTATCTCAAACCCTAGTTCATCTCTTGTATCCAATCTTTGTCTCAAAACCTCATATGGGTACCTGTGGGTTGCTAGTAGTGTTGATTACTCCTTGTAGTTGATGCTAGTTGGTTTATTTGGTGGAAGTTCATATGTTCAGATCCTTTATGCATATTAATACCCCTCTGATTATGAACATGAATATGATTTGTGAGTGGTTACGTTTGTTCCTGAGGACATGGGAGAAGTTTTGCTATAAGTAGTCATGTGAATTTGGTATTCGTTTGATATTTTGATGAGATGTATGTCGTCTTTCCTCTAGTGGTGTTATGTGTGTTGGGGATCGTAGCAGAATTTTTAAAATTTCCTACGCATCACCAAGATCCATCTATGGAGTATACTAGCAATGAGGGGAAAGGAGTGCTTCTACATACCCTTGTAGATCGCGAGCGGAAGTGTTCCAATGAACGGGGTTGATGGAGTCGTACTCGCCGTGATCCAAATCACTGATGACCGAGTGCCGAACGGACGACACCTCCGCGTTCAACACACGTACGGAGCAGCGACGTCTCCTCCTTCTTGATCCAGCAAGGGGGAAGGAGAGGTTGATGGAGATCCAGCAGCACGACGGCGTGGTGGTGGATGTAGCGGGATCCCGGCAGGGCTTCGCCAAGCACTAGCGGGAGGGAGAGGTGTTGCAGGGGGAGAGGGAGGCGCCAGGGGCTGTGGTGCTGCTGCCCTCCCTCCCCCCCCCCCCACTATTTATAGGACCCCTGGGGGGGCGCCGGCCCTGGGAGATGGGATCTCCAAGGGGGGGCGGCGGCCAAGGGGGAAGGGGGGTGGCTTCCCCCCCAAGTCAAGTGGGGCGCCCCCCACCCCTAGGGTTTCCAACCCTAGGCGCAGGGGGAGGCCCAAGGGGGGCGCCCCAGCCCACTAAGGGCTGGTTCCCTTCCCCTTTCAGCCCATGGGGCCCTCCGGGATAGGTGGCCCCACCCGGTGGACCCCCGGGACCCTTCCGGTGGTCCCGGTACAATACCGATAACCCCCGAAACTTTCCCGGTGGCCGAAACTGGACTTCCTATATATAATTCTTCACCTCCGGACCATTCCGGAACTCCTCGTGACGTCTGAGATCTCATCCGGGACTCCGAACAACTTTCGGGTTTCCGCATACTCATATCTCTACAACCCTAGCGTAACCGAACCTTAAGTGTGTAGACCCTACGGGTTCGGGAGACATGCAGACATGACCAAGACGCCTCTCCGGTCAATAACCAACAGCGGGATCTGGATACCCATGTTGGCTCCCACATGTTCCACGATGATCTCATCGGATGAACCACGATGTCGAGGATTCAATCAATCCCGTATGCAATTCCCTTTGTCAATCGGTATGTTACTTGCCCGAGATTCGATCGTCGGTATCCCAATACCTTGTTCAATCTCGTTACCGGCAAGTCTCTTTACTCGTACCATAATGCATGATCCCGTGGCTAACTCCTTAGTCGCATTGAGCTCATTATGATGATGCACTACCGAGTGGGCCCAGAGATACCTCTCCGTCACACGGAGTGACAAATCCCAGTCTCGATCCGAGCCAACCCAACAGACACTTTCAGAGATACCCGTAGTGTACCTTTATAGTCACCCAGTTACGTTGTGACGTTTGGCATACCCAAAGCACTCCTACAGTATTCGGGAGTTGCATGATCTCATGGTCTAAGGAAAAGATACTTGACATTGGAAAAGCTCTAGCAAACGAACTACACGATCTTTGAGCTATGCTGAGGATTGGGTCTTGTCCATCACATCATTCTCCTAATGATGTGATCCCGTTATCAATGACATCCAATGTCCATAGCCAGGAAACCATGACTATCTGTTGATCAACGAGCTAGTCAACTAGAGGCTTACTAGGGACACGTTGTGGTCTATGTATTCACACATGTATTACGATTTCTGCACAATTATAGCATGAACAATAGACAATTATCATGAACAAAGAAATATAATAATAACCATTTATTATTGCCTCTAGGGCATATTTCCAACAGTCTCCCACTTGCACTAGAGTCAATAATCTAGTTACATTGTGATGAATCGAACACCCATAGCGTCCTGGTGTTGATCATGTTTTGCTCTAGGGAGAGGTTTAGTCAACGGATCTGCTACATTCAGGTCCGTATGTACTTTACAAATATCTATGTCTCCATTCTGAACACTTTCACGAATGGAGTTGAAGCGACGCTTGATATGCCTGGTCTTCCTGTGAAACCTGGGCTCCTTCGCAAGGGCAATAGCTCTAGTGTTATCACAGAAGAGAGTCATCGGGCCCGACGCATTGGGAATCACCCCTAGGTCGGTAATGAACTCCTTCATCCAGACTGCTTCCTGTGCTGCCTCCGAGGCTGCCATGTACTCCGCTTCACATGTAGATCCCGCCACGACGCTTTGCTTGCAACTGCACCAGCTTACTGCTCCTCCATTCAAAATATACACGTATCCGGTTTGTGACTTCGAGTCATCCAGATCTGTGTCGAAGCTAGCGTCGACGTAACCCTTTACGACGAGCTCTTCGTCACCTCCATATATGAGAAACATATCCTTAGTCCTCTTCAGGTACTTCAGGATATTCTTGACCGCTGTCCAGTGTTCCATGCCGGGATTACTTTGGTACCTTCCTACCAAACTCACGGCAAGGTTTACATCAGGTCTGGTACACATCATGGCATACATAATAGACCCTATGGCCGAGGCATAGGGGATGACACTCATCTTTTCTCTATCTTCTGTCGTGGTCGGGCATTGAGCCGTGCTCAATTGCACACCTTGCAATACAGGCAAGAACCCCTTCTTGGACTGATCCATATTGAACTTCTTCAATATCTTGTCAAGGTACGTACTCTGTGAAAGACCAATGAGGCGTCTTGATCTATCTCTATAGATCTTGATGCCTAATATATAAGCAGCTTCTCCAAGGTCCTTCATTGAAAAACACTTATTCAAATAGGCCTTTATACTTTCCAAGAATTCTATATCATTTCCCATCAATAGTATGTCATCCACATATAATATGAGAAATGCTACAGAGCTCCCACTCACTTTCTTGTAAACACAGGCTTCTCCATAAGTCTGTGTAAACCCAAACGCTTTGATCATCTCATCAAAGCGAATGTTCCAACTCCGAGATGCTTGCACCAGCCCATAGATTGAGCGTTGGAGCTTGCATACTTTGTTAGCATTCTTAGGATCGACAAAACCTTCCGGCTGCATCATATACAATTCTTCCTTAAGGAAGCCGTTAAGGAATGCCGTTTTGACGTCCATTTGCCATATCTCATAATCATAGAATGCGGCAATTGCTAACATGATTCGGACGGACTTCAGCTTCGCTACGGGTGAGAAAGTCTCATTGTAGTCAACCCCTTGAACTTGTCGATAACCCTTAGCGACAAGTCGAGCCTTATAGATGGTCACATTACCATCCGCGTCTGTCTTCTTCTTAAAGATCCATTTATTTTCTATGGCTCGCCGATCATCGGGCAAGTCAGTCAAAGTCCATACTTCGTTTTGATACATGGATCCTATCTCGGATTTCATGGCTTCTAGCCATTTGTCGGAATCCGGGCCCGCCATCGCTTCTTCATAGTTCGAAGGTTCACCGTTGTCTAACAACATGATTTCCAGGACAGGGTTGCCGTACCACTCTGGTGCGGAACGTGTCCTTGTGGACCTTCGAAGTTCAGCAGTAACTTGATCCGAAGCTTCATGATCATCATCATTAACTTCCTCCCCAGTCGGTGTAGGCACCACAGGAACATCTTCCCGCGCTGCGCTACTTTCCGGTTCGGAAGGGGTGACTATCACCTCATCAAGTTCCACTTTCCTCCCACTTACTTCCTTCGAGAGAAACTCTTTCTCCAGAAAGGACCCGTTCTTGGCAACGAAGATCTTGCCTTCGGATCTGAGGTAGAAGGTATACCCAATGGTTTCCTTAGGGTATCCTATGAAGACGCATTTTTCCGACTTGGGTTCGAGCTTTTCAGGTTGAAGTTTCTTGACATAAGCATCGGATCCCCAAACTTTTAGAAACGACAGCTTAGGTTTCTTCCCAAACCATAATTCATACGGTGTCGTCTCAACGGATTTCGACGGAGCCCTATTTAAAGTGAATGCGGCAGTCTCTAAAGCATAGCCCCAAAATGAGAGCGGTAAATCGGTAAGAGACATCATAGATCGCACCATATCCAATAGAGTGCGATTACGACATTCGGACACACCATTTCGCTGAGGTGTTCCAGGCGGCGTGAGTTGTGAAACGATTCCACATTTCCTTAAGTGTGTACCAAATTTGTGACTTAAATATTCTCCACCACGATCTGATCGTAAGAACTTTATTTTCCTGTCACGTTGATTCTCAACCTCACTCTGAAATTCCTTGAACTTTTCAAAGGTTTCAGACTTGTGTTTCATTAGGTAGACATACCCATATCTACTTAAGTCATCAGTGAGAGTGAGAACATAACGATATCCTCCGCGAGCCTCAACACTCATTGGACCGCACACATCGATATGTATGATTTCCAATAAGTTGGTTGCTCGCTCCATTGTTCCGGAGAATGGAGTCTTGGTCATCTTACCCATGAGGCATGGTTCGCACGTGTCAAATGATTCATAATCAAGAGACTCCAAAAGTCCATCCACATGGAGCTTCTTCATGCGTTTGACACCAATGTGACCAAGGCGGCAGTGCCACAAGTATGTGGGACTATCGTTATCAACTTTACATCTTTTGGTATTCACACTATGAATATGTGTAACATCACGTTCGAGATTCATCAAGAATAAACCATTGACCAGCGGGGCATGACCATAAAACATATCTCTCATATAAATAGAACAACCATTATTCTCGGATTTAAATGAGTAGCCATCTCGAATTAAACGAGATCCAGATACAATGTTCATGCTCAAAGCTGGCACTAAATAACAATTATTGAGGTTTAATACTAATCCCGTAGGTAAATGCAGAGGTAGCGTGACGACGGCGATCACATCGACCTTGGAACCATTCCCGACGCGCATCGTCACCTCGTCCTTCGCCAGTCTCCGCTTATTCCGCAGCTCCTGTTTTGAGTTACATATATGAGCAACCGCACCGGTATCAAATACCCAGGAGCTACTACGAGTACTGGTAAGGTACACATCAATTACATGTATATCACATATACCTTTGGTGTTGCCGGCCTTCTTGTCCGCTAAGTATTTGGGGCAGTTCCGCTTCCAGTGACCACTTCCCTTGCAATAAAAGCACTCAGTCTTAGGCTTGGGTCCATTCTTTGACTTCTTCCCGGCAACTGGCTTACCGGGCGCGGCAACTCCCTTGCCGTCCTTCTTGAAGTTCTTCTTACCCCTGCCCTTCTTGAACTTAGTGGTTTTATTCACCATCAACACTTGATGTTCTTTTTTGATCTCCACCTCCGCTCATTTCAGCATTGAATATACCTCAGGAATGGTCTTTTCCATCCCTTGCATATTGAAGTTCATCACGAAGCTCTTGTAGCTCGGTGGAAGCGACTGAAGGATTCTGTCAATGACCGCGTCATCCGGGAGTTTAACTCCCAGCTGAGACAAGCAGTTGTGCAACCCAGACATTCTGAGTATGTGCTCACTAACAGAACTATTTTCCTCCATTTTACAGCTGAAGAACTTGTCGGAGACTTCACATCTCTCGACCCGGGCATGAGCTTGGAAAACCATTTTCAGCTCTTCGAACATCTTATATGCTCCATGTTTCTCAAAACGCTTTTGGAGACCCGGTTCTAAGCTGTAAAGCATGCCGCACTGAACGAGGGAGTAATCATCAGCACGCGATTGCCAAGCGTTCATAACGTCTTGGTTCTCTGGGATTGGTGCTTCACCTAGCGGTGCTTCTAGGACATAATCTTTCTTGGCAGCTATGAGGATGATCCTCAGGTTCCGGACCCAGTCCGTATAGTTACTGCCATCATCTTTCAGCTTGGTTTTCTCTAGGAACGCATTGAAGTTGAGGACAACGTGGGCCATTTGATCTACAAGACATATTGTAAAGATTTTAGACTAAGTTCATGATAATTAAGTTCATCTAATCAAATTATTCAATGAACTCCCACTCAGATAGACATCCCTCTAGTCATCTAAGTGAAACATGATCCGAGTTAACTAGGCCGTGTCCGATCATCACGTGAGACGGACTAGTCAAGATCGGTGAACATCTCCATGTTGATCATATCTTCTATACGACTCATGCTCGACCTTTCGGTCCTCCGTGTTCCGAGGCCATGTCTGTACATGATAGGCTCGTCAAGTCAACCTAAGTGTATTGCGTGTGTTCCGAGGCCATGTCTGTACATGCTAGGCTCGTCAACACCCATTGTATGCGAACGTTAGAATCTATCACACCCGATCATCACGTGGTGCTTCGAAACAACGAACCTTCGCAACGGTGCACAGTTAGGGAGAACACTTTCTTGAAATTATTATAAGGGATCATCTTACTTACTACCGTCGTTCTAAGCAAATAAGATGCAAAACATGATAAACATCACATGCAATCAAATAGTGACATGATATGGCCAATATCATTATGCTCCTTTGATCTCCATCTTCGGGGCACCATGATCATCTTCGTCACCGGCATGACACCATGATCTCCATCATCATGATCTCCATCATTGTGTCTTCATGAAGTTGTCACGCCAACGATTACTTCTACTTCTATGGCTAACGCGTTTAGCAACAAAGTAAAGTAATTTACATGGCGTTATTCAATGACACGCAGGTCATGCAAAATAATAAAGACAACTCCTATGGCTCCTGCCGGTTGTCATACTCATCGACATGCAAGTCGTGATTCCTATTACAAGAATATGATCAATCTCATACATCACATATATCATTCATCACATCTTCTGGCCATATCACATCACATAGCACATGCTGCAAAAACAAGTTAGACGTCCTCTAATTGTTGTTGCAAGTTTTTACGTGGCTTGTATAGGTTTCTAGCAAGAATGTTTCTTACCTACGTAAAACCACAACGTGATATGTCAATTTCTATTTACCCTTCATAAGGACCCTTTTCATCGAATCCGTTCCGACTAAAGTGGGAGAGACAGACACCCGCTAGCCACCTTATGCAACTAGTGCATGTCAGTCGGTGGAACCTGTCTCACGTAAGGGTACGTGTAAGGTCGGTCCGGGCTGCTTCATCCCACAATACCGCCGAAACAAGATAGGACTAGTAGTGGCAAGAAAAATTGACAACATCTACGCCCACAACTGCTTTGTGTTCTACTCGTGCATAGTAACTACGCATAGGCCTGGCTCATGATGCCATTGTTGGGGATCGTAGCAGAATTTTTAAAATTTCCTACGCATCACCAAGATACATCTATGAGTATACTAGCAACGAGGGGAAAGGAGGGCATCTACATACCCTTGTAGATCGCGAGCGGAAGCGTTCCAATGAACGGGGTTGATGGAGTCGTACTCGCCGTGATCCAAATCACCGATGACCGAGTGCCGAACGGACGGCACCTCCGCGTTCAACACACATACGGAGCAGCGACGTCTCCTCCTTCTTGATCTAGCAAGGGGGAAGGAGAGGTTGATGGAGATCCAGCAGCACGACGGCGTGGTGGTGGATGTAGCGGGATCCCGGCAGGGCTTCGCCAAGCACTAGCGGGAGGGAGAGGTGTTGCAGGGGGAGAGGGAGGCGCAAGGGGCTGTGGTGCTGCTGCCCTCCCTCCCCCCCACTATTTATAGGACCCCTGGGGGGCGCCAGCCCTGGGAGATGGGATCTCCAAGGGGGGGCGGCGGCCAAGGGGGAAGGGGGGTGGCTCCCCCCCCCCAAGTCAAGTGGGGCGCCCCCCACCCCTAGGGTTTCCAACCCTAGGCGCAGGGGGAGGCCCAAGGGGGGCGCCCCAGCCCACTAAGGGCTGGTTCCCTTCCCCTTTTAGCCCATGGGGCCCTCTGGGATAGGTGGCCCCACCCGGTGGACCCCCGGGACCCTTTCGGTGGTCCCGGTACAATACCGATAACCCCCGAAACTTTCCCGGTGGCCGAAACTGGACTTCCTATATATAATTCTTCACCTCCGGACCATTCCGGAACTCCTTGTGATGTCCGGATCTCATCCGAGACTCCTAACAACTTTCGGGTTTCCGCATACTCATATCTCTACAACCCTAGCGTCACCGAACCTTAAGTGTGTAGACCCTACGGGTTCGGGAGACATGCAGACATGACCGAGACGCCTCTCCGGTCAATAACCAACAGCGGGATCTGGATACCCATGTTGGCTCCCACATGTTCCATGATGATCTCATCGGATGAACCACGATGTCAAGGATTCAATCAATCCCTTATGCAATTCCCTTTGTCAATCGGTATGTTACTTGCCCGAGATTCGATCGTCGGTATCCCAATACCTTGTTCAATCTCGTTACCGGCAAGTCTCTTTACTCGTACCGTAATGCATGATCCCGTGGCTAACTCCTTAGTCACATTGAGCTCATTATGATGATGCACTACCGAGTGGGCCCAGAGATACCTCTCCGTCACACGGAGTGACAAATCCCAGTCTCGATCCGAGCCAACCCAACAGACACTTTCAGAGATACCCGTAGTGTACCTTTATAGTCACCCAGTTACGTTGTGACATTTGGCATACCCAAAGCACTCCTACGGTATCCGGGAGTTGCACGATCTCATGGTCTAAGGAAAAGATACTTGACATTGGAAAAGCTCTAGCAAATGAACTACACGATCTTTGAGCTATGCTTAGGATTGGGTCTTGTCCATCACATCATTCTCCTAATGATGCGATCCCGTTATCAATGACATCCAATGTCCATAGCCAGGAAACCATGACTCTCTGTTGATCAACGAGCTAGTCAACTAGAGGCTTACTAGGGACACGTTGTGGTCTATGTATTCACACATGTATTACGATTTCCGGATAACACAATTATAGCATGAACAATAGACAATTATCATGAACAAAGAAATATAATAATAACCATTTATTATTGCCTCTAGGGCATATTTCCAACAATGTGAACGTCGACTACATGATATTTCATCATTATTTGGGCCTAGAGGAAGGCATTGGGAAGTAATAAGTAGATGATGGGTTGCTAGAGTGACAGAAGCTTAAACCCTAGTTTATGCATTGCTTCGTAAGGGGCTGATTTGGATCCATATGTTTCATGCAATGGTTAGGTTTACCTTAATACTTCTTTTGTAGTTGCGGATGCTTGCAAGAGGGGTTAATCATAAGTGGGATGTTGTCCAAGGAAGTGCAGTACCCAAGCACCGGTCCACCCACATATCAAATTATTAAAGTAACGAACGCGAATCATACGAGCATGATGAAAACTAGCTTGACGATAATTCCCATGTGTCCTTGGGAGCGTTTTCCTTTATATAAGAGTTTTTCCAGGCTTGTCCTTTGCTACAAAAAGGATTGGGCCACCTTGCTGCACCTTGTTTACTTTTGTTACTTGTTACCCGTAACAAATTACCTTATCACAAAACTATCTGTTACCGATAATTTTAGTGCTTGCAGAGAATACCTTACTGAAAACCGCTTGTCATTTCCTTCTGCTCCTCATTGGGTTCAATAGTCTTACTTATCGAAAGGACTACGATAGATCCCCTATACTTGTGGGTCATCAAGACTCTTTTCTGGTGCCATTGCCGGGGAGTGAAGCGCCTTTGGTAAGTGGAATTTGGTAAGGAAAAATTTATATAGTGTGCTGAAATTTACGGTCACTTGTTAGTATGGAAAGTAATCCTTTGAGGGGCTTGTTCGAGGTATCTTCACCCCGACTAGTAGAGCAAAGAGTTGCTCCTCAACCTACTGAACCTACTGAAAATGTTTACTTTGAAATTCCTTTGAGTATGATAGAGAAACTACTAGCTAATCCTTTTACAGGAGATGGAACATTGCATCCCGATTTGCACCTAATCTATGTGGATGAAGTTTGTGGATTATTTAAGCTTGCAGGTATGCCCGAGGATGTTGTCAAGAAGAATGTCTTCCCTTTAACTTTCAAGGGAAAGGCATTGACATGGTTTAGGCTATGCAATGATATTGGATCATGGTGTCACGACCGGTTTTTCAATAAAATAATTATTGAGAGACCAATCCCTTTTACGGACCAGCGAGGAAGAATTCCTTCTCACTGGTAGACAATATCTTGGTCACAGAAGAAAAATACCAGGAGTACTAAATATAATACAAGGTTGAGCAGAGACTGCCCAACAATTTATTACATGCACGCCACTAAAACAAGACGGCGGATGGGGTGGCAAACTACTAACTCACAATAATAACGGTGGTGGAAATATCATCGCGAAGCGAGTGATATGATTCCAGAAGACTACAACTCATCGAGCGTCGGAGTGAGGCTCGAGAAGACTTATTGCGGGTGGCGGAAGCGTATACAATACAAGTGACCAATATCCGGGATCGCGCAGGACTGACTGGGACTCCTCTAGGCATCGGACGCGCTATCAAACTCTTCATCCAAGAGATCGCCTTCGTCAACATCTGGCCAAATCAACAAGCCAGGTGAGTACTATGAAAGTACTCGCAAGACAGTTCGGACATAAGATATAACAAAAGTAAACATGAAGCATATGAACAAGTTAACCAGTGCGATCAGACATAGGGATAATAAATACTGGGTGCCAAGCGAGGGTCTGAATGATGCCTCGAGCGGAAACTGCAGAATAGTAATACTGGTGCCAAACGAGTGTCTGAAAGACTCCTCGAGCGAAAAAATGCGAAATAATAATATAGGTGCCAAACGAGTGTCTGAAAGACTCCTCGAGCGGAAAATGCGAAATAATAATACAGGTGCCAAACGAGTGTCTGAAAGACTCCTCGAGCGGAAAATGCGGAATAATAATACAGGTGCCAAACGAGTGTCTGAAAGACTCCTCGAGCGGAAAATGCGGAATAATAATACAGGTGCCAAATGAGTGTCTGAAAGACTCCTCGAGCGGAAAATGCGGAATAATAATACAGGTGCCAAACGAGTGTCTGAAAGACTCCTCGAGCGGAAAATGCAGAATAATAATGCCACAGTCGGGCGTCGGGGCGACACCACATAAAGGGCTTATATTTAAAGTGAGAAACGAGTACACGCCACAGTCGGACGTCTGCGCGACGTCTCATAAAGGGCTTATATTGTAGCTCAATAATACAATAGTTCGGGAATATAATTTATCACAAGCATGAGACAAATATAAAGTTAGTCCATCCACAGGAATAACAATAAATCTGAATTTACCAACTTGAGCTTGTTCACCGGGGACAAGTTTTTCACACGGATAGATATGGATATAATGTTTACACTACTTGATCAAGGATACGATGATTTGGAAAGAATTGACTCTGCAGAGTTTGTACTTAACCACAGCCAATGAATTTCAGTAGTCATGGGGACTAGTTCCGTCTACGGTGTTTTGGAAGAAACACGTCTAACCAGTACACACCCAATTCAACCATCCGAAGCCAGGGATCACCCTCGGCAACATTCAAGAAAAACCTTGAGACGGGGAGGCTACAACCTCGCGTAGCATGGGATCAAATTTCTATACGCGCGCTCTAAGGGGGTGCCCCCCCTCTCGGTCCCAACCGGAAACACCCATGCCCCCTGACCGGATGAATGGCTTTAATCCTGGGCCAAGGTACCATCATCCCGGCCTCTCTGTTTGGTGTGTACACGGAAAGAGGTTACCAACTTACTAAACCGCATCCTGGCAATGAGACATGTGGTAGCACGGGAGGGGAAAGAACGGTAACGTGGCTCCAACCACGTTAACGTCGGAGGAAGTTGGATGACGCAAGGCTGGTATGCTACAACAGTACCACCTTGCTGCCCTTCATGTCACCACATGATTAGGCCATCTCTCATCAGAGATCATCGCAACTTTGGAACATGCGGGAAAAGAACGATAACGTGGCTCCAACCACGTTAACGTCGGGGAAAGTCGGATGACGCAAGGCTGGTATGCTACAACAGTACCACCTTGTTGCCCTTCATGTCACCACATGATTAGGCCATCTCTCATCAGAGATCATCGCGACTTTGGAACAACCGGGTCATTGCCTTACAAGCAACGAGGTATTTACCGACAATCATATGCCACGCACAAACTCTCACGTGAACATGTAAAACATCTGTCATATCAAATGTTCAAAACATGCTTGCCTGGTTCGGAGAAGTCGGAGTCTAGCTCGGCGAAGTTCGCGGCTCCGTCACCCCTTCCGGAACCTACGGCAATCACGAAACGGGTACTAATGTGAAAACCAACACATACACAGAAACTTTTCCAAATATTTTCCAAATAAATCCCATAAAAAACTAGACAAAATTTGAAGATTGTCAGAAAAAGAATCACTCAAAAATTCCTTTTTATTAAAAAGTTATAAAGGTTTCTGTCTAGGGACTTATCTGTAATGAAACAGAAAAGTTCCAGGGTTTTAACTGAGAAAACAGAAAATGCTTCGGTTGGGAATGCGCAAGCGCAAAGGAGAAGACGTATTGCCCGAAGGCGCCAACAGAAAACGGTTCACGAATAAAAGAACAGAGGCTGACACGTGGGGTCCACATGTCAGGTTTGAAAAGCTCGCCGGCGCCCGAAGACTGCGGTGGACGCCGGCGTCGAACCACGGCGAGTTAGGAGAAACGGAGGGTACCAAGAGCTTCAGCGTCTTCTTCCGCGTCGGTGGGTGGTGGACTCGTCCAACGGGGAGCACCACGTCGACGGCGACACTATCTCCGGCGGACGGCGGCTCGGGTGAGGATGGGGAACTCCGGTGGAGGGCTGCAAACCACGAATTGAGGCGCGGGTCAGAACGAGTGATGCAAGGTGAAGCTACTGGCAAGAGAATGGAGGCGGAGGAGCGCACACGGGGGCGAATCGGGCTGGATCCCGTGGCGGGTCGCGGCGGCCGGAGTCGAGGAAGGACACCTCCTCGGGGCTCTACCAGTGGCTAGGCTTGCTCTAGGGGGAGTGCAGGGATGGTGGGTGCTCGAGTTGAAGCTCGGGGCCTCTATTTATAGGCAGATCGACGGGGTGGCCGTGAACGGAGAATCTCCGGTGAGCGATTACGGCGGAGCAGTGGATTGGCAGGTGGTTTGAGCGGCCAGGCAGCATCAGTGGAGGTTACTGGCGTCGTTTTACAGCTAAACGGAGATGGTCTTGGCGTAATGGCGTCGGTCCACGGTGAGGTGACCGCACGGGCTCAACGGCGGCAGAGAGCGCACTCCGCGCCCTGCGGTTCACGACGAGAGCGGCAGCGCATTCGGGGGAGTGGAAGGCCACGCGGCGAGCTCCGGTGGTTTGGGCGGCGCTGGGTGGCGTCGTCGGCGCCGTGTCTCCCGCTGGCGTCCGCAAAGCCGCCGGCGTCGGTCACGGGGCGGCGCACCTTCTGCTGCTCGTCGCCGACGCCCACAAGGCGCCAGGCGTTCGTGCGGTGCAGGAACAAGAGGGCGGGGACGAGGAGCAAGGCGACGCGGTGGCACTGGCGAGATCGATGTCCCTCTCTGAAGAAAACGACAGCAGGCCACTGCAGTGTTCTCTGAATTTTCTGAATGTGACAAAGACAGTGCACTGCAGGTGTTCGACAGAAGGTTTTGGCTATGAGATAAATTTTTCTGGAGCTGTAACTTGGTGAGGTGACCACTCAATGCACCCAGAGGCTGCCTGATTTTACTTGGAATTTTTGGAGAAGGTTTTGAATGAATTTCACCAAATTTGTCAAATCTGGTCCAAACTTGCAGCAGGTGTAGTTTGAAAATTTTGAACTGAAGACCAGTAGATCTTCATGGTTCTACGTTGAGGGTTCAAAGGACTAGGAGGGAGAGTTGGTTCGGTGGCAAAAATCAAAACAGAAAATGGAGTTCCTTTGCAAATCTCCAAGTGCTAGAAAAGAAGGCAGAAATTTATTTGAATAGAATTTGAATGGAAATAATCACATGGGGGGGTTCAACTTGCTGGATTTGATGCAAATCATGATCCAAAGGTGAGGAAGTGGTTAGGAGAGAGGATTTGCACTAAGGCCATGGCAAGAAGGAATTGTTGAAAGTGGCAAAGGAGTTTTCCAAAAGCCATAGTGCATTTCCAAAAAGATTTTTAAAAGTTGTTTTCCCCAAAAGAAAAGCATTTGGTCTTGAGTCCAAATGAAAAGCAAGAACCTCCAAGACCAAAGACAGGTCTTGGGTGAATCCAAATAAAACTTTTGCCAATAAAAAAAATATTTGAGAGGGAGAGTTCTCTTAAAGGAAAAATTTAAATCACTCCCCTCAAGTCAAATAAAAATCTTTTGAAAATCCAAATAAAAACTTGGGTGTCACACATGGAACTACAACCGATTGAAATTGGAATTTCATCAGAAGTTTTATCCTATGCATCTGGTTCATCGTGATCATAATTATATATATAATTTTTGGCCTCGCGAAGGAGAAAGCATCGCTCAAGCTTGGGGGAGGCTTAATTCAATGTTATATTCATGCCCCAATCATGAGCTCTCAAGAGTAATTATTATTCAAAAAAATTATGCTCGGCTTTCTCTCAATAATCGCTCCATGCTGGATACTTCTTGTACTGGTTCTTTTATGATGAAGACTATTGAATTCAGATGGGATTTATTGGAAAGAATTAAAAACAACTCTGAAGATTGGGAACTCGACGAAGGCAAGGAGTCAGGTATAACACCTAAGTTTTATTGTGTTAAATCTTTTATGGATACAGATGTTTTCCATGAATTTAGCACTAAATATGGACTTGACTCTGAGATAGTAGCTTCTTTCTGTGAATCATTTGCTACTCATGTTGATCTCCCTAAGGATAAGTGGTTTAAATATCATCCTCCCATTGAAGTAAAAGTAGTTGAACCTATTAAAGTTGAAGAAAAGACTATCACTTATAATGTTGATCCTGTTGTTCCTACCGCTTATATTGAGAAACCACCTTTCCCTGTTAGAATAAAGGATCATGCTAAAGCTTCAACTGTGGTCAACAAAAGTAATATTAGAACACCCAAACTGTTGAGGATATTACCGTTGGAGTCACCCGCCCAGGAGGGGCCGGGTTACCCATGATGGTTATTACACGAAGCCCAGTACCAAAGATGGAGACGATGGGTCAATAACAGGCCCAAGACCCGGAGATGGCTTAAGGTCCGTAGCATTAGCCGCCGTTAGGGTAAAACTTGTAGTGTAAGGCAAGAATAGATAAGGGTCCGAGCCGGACACTGTTATGAGCCGGCCGGAACTCTGAGAGCCGCTGGGCGTCAACCTCTCTATATAAAGGGACGACCCGGCAGCGGTTTAGGGACAAGAAAGATCTCATCGAGAGCCAGGCATAGCAATTAAGCTCCCTGGTCATCGAAACCCTAATCAATACCACCTCAACTGGACGTAGGCTTTTACCTTCACCGTAAGGGGCCGAACTAGTATAACCCTCGTGTTCCTTGACCCGTTTAACCCCTTTAAGCTTCCTAGCTGCGATGGCTCCACGACTAAGTCCTTACATGAGGACATCTGCCGTGACAATTCCACGACAGTTGGCGCCCACCGTGGGGCCAGCGCACGGTGGATTTGAGTTCTTGAAGGGCAGCTTCGAAGGGCTCAAGGGATACGCTGTGGGCCGGATGACCAAGAGTCGTCGCGGCAAGCTCTACATCGATGATGCAAACTGGGGCCCCGACGCCGGCTCAATTGAGTATGGGTATCGGGTCCCCTTCGGCGGAATTCATGTCTTCATTGGCAAGATTGGTGAGCCGGGCCCTAAGCCGGATCTCTGCGCCGATCTCATCGAGATGGCTCAGCGCGCACGACCCGCCCGGGCCCTACCTGCCTTGAAGGATGCTTTTGTGGGATGTATCCATGAAGGACTCTCTGTAGGGTCTGGATCTGGTGATGAGACGGCCGCCGGCTCTGACGGCGAGTCGTCCACAGATGAGTCAAACTCGTTGTATCAACTCCAAGATGGCAGGCTCAGGGGCTGTTCCGATGGTGACAGTATTACGGACCCTTTTGAGCCGCCGAGCCGGGTCGGAATCTTCATGGCCGGTGCACAGCCTGTTCAAAACCCTGCCGCCGGGTCAGGAAATCCGGTGCCCTCGCCGGCCCAGGTGCTGATGGATCTCACGGACAAGATGACGGCCCTGTTGACCGCCACGGTTGACCCGGCGGATCAAGCTCAGCATGACGCGGAGGTGGCACAGTTAAAGTTAGATCTAGTAAAAGCCAAGGAGGATCTGGCGGCGGAGGGATCAGGATGGCTGCGGAGAGGGCGGCTCTCGACGCCCAGACTCAGTTGATTCAAGCGTAGTCCTTCCGGCTCACGATGGATCAGAACGCGTCTAATGAGGTCATGAGAAGGAGGCATCAAAAGGCCCAATCTCGACTCCCTCCGATCTACGATCCTCGAAACCTCTTCAACACGCCAGGTGCAGGGTCTAGTAACCCGCCGGAGGTCATAATGCCTGGGGCTGGGACACCTATTCAGCCACAGGTGATGGGGCCTCCCCGGGTGAACCATGCCCCGCCTGAGTATGTGCCAATACCACCGGGTCATTATGCTAACCCACTGGAAAACATGGTCGCCGCGGCAGCACGGCTGACGGCTCTCCCAATTGACGGCGACTCTCCAACGGCCGTTGAAACCCGCCGGGTCAGAGAACTCCTTCAGACAGTGCTGGCGCAGCAAGAGGCGTACTCTTACAGCCGGGACAGGATCCATTCAACCCCTCGTCCAGGCCGGAGCCCGAGTTATAGCAGACACATGGTTTCAGCGACCGGCTCAAGTAATGTCCGACGCCATGACTTGCCCCCTGGCCATGGCCCAGCTCATAACGGAGCCTTTCATGCAACAGACCAAGACAGAGCGCGGCAAGAGGCGGAGCAGGTGCCTCAGTTAATGGCTTACCAGACACCCCCGGCTTATCCGACGACTTCCGTCGACGTGGGTACCCCTACAAGGACTGGAGGTGTCCCTTGTTTAGTGCTGGCTCTCCGCAATGAACGTCTTCCCAAGGACTTCAAAGGGCCTAGGAAGGTGCCTAATTACACGGCTGATTTACAACCCGGAGCCTGGATCGAGAGTTACGAGATGGCCATGGAATTGTTGGAGGTCAGTGAAGCAGCGATGGCCAAGTACTTCACCATGATGTTAGATGGGACTGCCCGCACTTGGTTGAAAGGGCTACCACCGAATTCTATCGGGTCTTGGGCTGAGCTGAAAGCCCGGTTCATCCAAAACTTCAAGGATACCTGTAGGAAGTCTATGTCAATTGTGGATTTGACTAACTGTAAACAGCAGGAGGGTGAGTCTACGACGCATTGGGTTCGCCGGGTCAAAGAGATCATACATTCATCTGATAAGATGGATGCCGGCTCTGCAGTCTTAATGTTGGAGCAGAATTGTCGTTTCCTGCCCCTGAAGATGAAACTCGGGCGGCTTAAGCGCGACTGCAATGATATGGGTACGCTGATGGCGGCTCTCGTCAAGTATGCCGACTCTGATAGTACCAAGGACACCGCTTCAGATGGTGAAAGGACAGGGAAGGGAAAGAAGAACGGCAATGGCAAGGGTCCTCAGCATAACCCGGGGAACCAAGGAGGTGGCAAGCGCAAGGCCGACGGCAGCCTAGAGTTCGTGGCCAACGCCAGCTCACAGGGTAATAACCAGCGACGCAAGGGGAGGCCACCTCCCCGAGCCGGCGGGTCAGGCCCGACGCTGGAGCAGCTGTTGAATGAGCCTTGTCCAAGGCACGGCTCTAGGGAGAAGCCAGCTACTCATTTATGGAAGGATTGCGCGATCATGAAGGCCTTTAAGAATTCCAATGCCTTTAATGGCAACAATGGCCCGGGCGGCGGCTCAGGCGCTGGCGGTTTTCATGGCCCGGGCGGCGGCTCAAACCTTAATCCTCAGAACGGTCAAGGGGGCTTTAATCAGCAGTCTGGCCAGGGTCATCAACAGCAGCAGGGGGGTTACCAGACCAACCCAAAGCAGCTTAACGGTGGACAGTATCACGTATTCATCACCAGTCTGTGTAAGCGAGATCAGAAGCTTCATAAGAGGGCCGTGAATGCTGTTGAGTCGGCGGTTCCACGCTATTTAAGATGGTCTGAGCAGCCTATCGTGTGGAGTAGGGAGGATCACCTTCCCCGGGTTGATAATCCGGGTCACTTGGCCTTGGTGGTGGCTCGTCAGGTGGGAGGATATAAGTTCACTAAGGTGCTCATGGATGGAGGCAGCAGTATCAACATCCTCTATTATGAGACTTTCCGTCGTATGGGGTTGATTGATAAGAACCTCAGCCAGTCAAACACTATTTTCCATGGTGTGGTGCCTGGTAAGTCGGCTTATCCAGTTGGCAAGATCGAGTTGGAAGTGGCCTTTGGAGACGAGTACAACTACAGGGTGGAAAAATTGACCTTTGAGGTGGTCAAGATAAGAAGTCTGTATCATGCCATATTTGGGCGGCCGGCTTACGCCAAGTTCATGGCACGGCCGTGTTACGTGTATTTACAGCTCAAGATGCCGGGTCACAATGGGACCATTACGGTTCACGACAGCCGGAAGGTGGCCTTGGAGTGTGAGGAAGGCGATGCAGCTTATGCAGAATCTGTTTGTGCAACAGAGGAGTTGAAATTTTACAAGGACAATGTTGACCCGGCAGATATGACCTCTCTGAAAAAGCCGACTACAGAGCATGAGCCGGCAATGAAATTTAAGTCGGCTGATGAGACTAAACTTGTTGATTTCGTTCCAGGTGATTCATCTCAGCAGTTTAGCATCAGTGCCAATCTGGATCCAAAATAGGAAAGCGCGCTCATCGAGTTCATCCGTGAGAAAAGGGACATTTGTGCATGGAAACCTTCTGGCATGCCAGGTGTACCTAGAGAACTCGCTGAGCACACTCTCAATGTTGATCCAAAATTTAAGCCGGTCAGGCAATTCCTTCGGCGGTTTAATGAAGAGAGGCGGAAAGCCATCAGTGAAGAGGTGGCCCGGCTCTTGGCGGCCGGTTTTTATTGTTGAAGTCTTTCACCCGGAGTGGTTAGCTAACCCGGTGCTCGTGCTCAAGAAGAATGGCACCTGGCGGATGTGTGTCGACTACACGGACTTAAACAAGGCATGTCCGGCTGATCCTTTTGCTCTTCCCCGTATTGATCAGATCATTGATGCTACGGCGGGTTGCGAGCGCTTAAGTTTCTTGGATGCTTATTCTGGATACCATCAGATTAAAATGGCAGTTAAGGACCAGGAGAATACGGCGTTCATCACTCCCTTTGGAGCCTTCTGCTATGTGTCTATGCCTTTTGGGCTCAAGAGTGCACAGGCGACTTATCAGCGTTGCGTGCAGAACTGTCTTCATAACCAGATTGGGCGCAATGTTCATGCTTATGTGGATGATTTTGTGGTTAAGTCCAGGGAGAAGGAAACCTTGATAGATGATCTGAGGGAAACCTTTGATAATCTCCGGGTCTACAAGATGATGCTTAACCCGGCCAAGTGTGTTTTTGGTGTTCCTGCAGGCAAGCTCCTGGGTTTCTTGGTTTCTAACAGAGGCATTGAAGCTAACCCGGAGAAGATCAAGGCAATCACCTCTCTGGCTAAGCCGGCGTGTATAAACGACGTCCAGCGCCTGGCGGGTCGTATCGCTGCTTTAAGCCGGTTTATAAGCCGTTTGGGTGAGAAGGCCATGCCATTATACCAGTTGATGAAGAAAACTGATGACTTTGTCTGGAATGATGCAGCTAATACTACTTTTGAGGATTTGAAGAGACAGCTGGCTGAGCCCCCAGTCCTTGCTGCTCTGGTTGACAAGGAGCCCTTATTGCTGTATGTGGCTGCTAACACAAGAGTCGTCAGTGTGGCTGTAGTGGTGGAGCGCAAGGAAGAGGGTAAAGAGTATCTGGTTCAGCGGCCATTTTATTACGTCAGTGAAGTGCTCATCGAGTCCAAACAGCGGTATCCACATTGGCAGAAGCTTGTTTATGGTGTGTTCATGGCAAGCCGGAAGCTTAAGCATTATTTCCAAGGTCACCCCATCACTGTGGTTAGTTCTGCCCCCCTTGGAGATATCATCCAAAACAGAGAGGCTACAGGGAGAGTGGCTAAGTGGGCTATAGAACTTGGGCCTCATGGTCTAAAATACGTGCCGCGCACTGCTGTTAAATCTCAAGCTTTGGTGGATTGCATCAACGATTGGACAGAGCTACAAGTGCCCGAGGAAAAGCCGGATAATACATATTGGACTATTCATTTCGATGGGTCCAGGCAATTGGAGGGCTCGGGGACTGGAGTTGTATTGGCTTCCCCTAAAGGTGACAAGTTTCATTATGTGCTACGGTTGATGTTTCCTTGCACTAACAATGCGGCTGAGTATGAGGCCTTGCTCCATGGTCTTCGGATGGCTAAGGAGATGAGCTTGAGCCGGGTAAGGTGCTTCGGCGAGTCAGACTTAGTGGCTCAACAAGTATCAGGCAAGTGGGATTCCAAGGACCCTCTCATGGCGGCTTATCGCCATGAAGTTGATGCCATTGCTGGGCACTTTCAGGGTTACCAAGTAGAGCACATCGATCGCAGGAAGAACGAGGCGGCTGATGCTTTAAGCCGGCTGGGCTCTCAGCGAAAACCAGTGCCGCCTAATACTTTCCTGGACGTCTTGCATAACCCTTCCGTTAAGTTGCCTACAGAGGAAGACTTGGCTGTCCCTGACCCAGAGGCACAATTGGTGGCGGCTCTCCACATCATCCCGGACTGGACAGTGCCCTATCTGGCTTACATGACCCGGGGAGATTTGCCTGAGGATGAAACTTTGGCCAGGCAAATAACCCGGCGGTGTAAGTCAATGGTTGTTATCAATGGTGAGCTGCATCGCCCTAGTGTTACGGGAGCGTTCTAGCGTTGTGTCTCCCCTGAGGAGGGTCAAGAAATCTTGCGTGAGATTCACGAAGGGGATTGTGGCCATCATGCCGGCTCAAAATCCCTTGTGGCCAAGGCTTTTCGTCATGGTTTTTATTGGCTGACGGCTCATGCTGATGCGGAGGACTTGGTCAGTAAATGTGATGGTTGCCAGAGGTTCTCACGACGGGCTCATGTGCCGGCTCAGGAGCTGAGGATGATACCAATCACTTGGCCATTTGCGGTCTGGGGGCTCGATATGGTTGGGCCTTTTAAAAGGTCCAAGGACAAGAAGACCCACCTCTTGGTGGCAGTTGACAAGTTCACAAAGTGGGTTGAGGCAGAGCCAGTTAGTAAGTGTGACGCAGCCACGGCGGTTCAGTTCATGAAAAGGGTGATATTTCGCTTTGGCTTTCCGCACAGCATCATAACTGACAATGGCACCAATCTATCTAAGGGCGCTATGGAGGAGTTTTTTCAGCGAGAGCATATTCGACTTGATGTTTCATCAGTGGCTCATCCTCAATCCAATGGTCAAGCTGAGAGAGCTAATCAGGAGATCTTGAAGGGCATTAAGCCCCGGCTTTTAGTCCCTTTGCAACGGACGCCGGGTTGTTGGGTGGAGGAGCTACCCTCCGTGTTATGGAGCATCAATACTACTCCTAACAGGTCTACGGGTTACACGCCTTTCTTCATGGTCTATGGAGCGGAAGCAGTCCTCCCCAGTGACATCCGTCATGACTCGCCTCGAGTGGCGGCTTATGTTGAGGCGGATAATGAACAGGCGCGCCAAGATGCTCTTGATTTGTTGGACGAACAGCGTGATGTGGCAGCAGCTCGCTCAGCGATTTACCAACAAGACCTACGCCGTTATCACAGTCGCCGGGTTAAGTCCCGGGTCTTCCAGGAAGGTGATCTGGTGCTCCGGCTCATTCAGGATCAAACAGATGCGCACAAGCTATCCCCGCCTTGGGAAGGGCCCTTTGTGGTCAGCAAGAATTTGCACAACGGGTCATACTACCTCATCGACATTCGGGAGCACAAAGATTCACGCAAGTCGGAGGAGGAGACCCGTCGGCCGTGGAACATAGCTCATCTTCGGCCTTATTACACTTGAGCCACCGGCTCTCATAATGTACATATTTCTATAGCCATGTATATATTATGATAAATAATAAGGCAGGACCTCTGTCCTTTTCTCCTCCAAAGGTACATGTGTTATTTCCATTACAGCATTACATGGTCATTTGGAGGTGGATCCAGCTTACGATCATATTTGAATCTAACCGTTAACAGTATGATCACCTGGGGGCTTCCTGTTCAAACATAGGTCGTATTCGAACCAAAGAGAACATAGCTGTCGATACCCACTTGATTGGCACACTGCCGAGCTCATCGGGGAGTTTCCTTGATCATATTTGAATCATAGCTTAACCCCCTTTGGGAACCGACGTGGATCGTATTCGAATCAGCGTCATTAAACAACTTTTAAGGTCATTTGGGGGCTTCCTGTTCAAACATGGGTCGTATTCGAACCAAAGAGAACATAGCTGTCGGTACCCTCTTGATTGGCATTGCCAAACCCACTGGGGGCTATATGATCGCATTCGAATCTTAGCATAACCCCTTTGGGACGGGTCTCTGGTCGTATTCGAACCGGAAGCCCCTAAGTTTTTCTGATTTACAACGAGTTCTTCTGATTGTCTCAATAGTGTGCACGGCGGTTCTCACGCCACCGGTTTAAACTTTGATTCACAGTGTTAGTCACACACAATCAGCATTATCAAGACTGGTAAACCGGAGTTGAGGTACCAACCTTACTATCCGGGTTACATAAACCGGATGCATACTTGAAGGCTTGTAAGTATGCTATTATGGTTACATCAAGGACATAATTGAGGACCAGTCTTTGGTGACTTAGATTCATATTCCGGGTTATGTGTATAAGCCTATAATCCTCAGTGCAGTAAGCCACCTTGAGACTTGTGACTTGTTTTTCTATGTAGGATGGTTAAAGACAGCTATTCGAGCTTAAGGAAAATCAATAATCAATTGTGACCCGGAGGAATATAAGGAAGCTACTTCAATGGAGTTAAGCATTCAACACGTGCACGATGGCACGACAAAGTTAAAGTGTTGGTCCTACTCTATTACAAGACTCCCCGAGTCCAAAAGGGTGAAGCATTGTTTAACAAGCATAATCATGGGCCGCCTCAAAAAAAGTCAAGATGCTTGCCGGGTCGAAGCTTCCGGCTCATCCCTCTCCGCACCTCCGGTTGCTCCTATGACCTGGAAGGTTGACGATTTCCAGTCAATGCCGCTTAGAGCCTCAAATTGAGCCTCCTCGTCAATTAACCCGGCCGGGTTAATGTCTGGGGCAAAGGTGTGCTTACGAGTCGGCGGGACCAAGCTGATGGCTTCATAAAGCGGAGTGGGGATCCTCTGATTTTCTGCATCGTAGCCCGGCTGGTACTTGGTCAGATCGGTGTCATTCCCAATAAGGGTGGCCGCCGGACGCACGATCTTCACGCAGGCAGCAAAATCTTTTTGATCGAAGGGGGTGACGTCTTCCTTCAGGCTGGGGTAACCAAGTGCAATATCAGCCGGGTCTAGCTCTGGAAGGAAAGCCTTGGCCCGGCTCTTGTAGAGGCCCGTCGCAGCTCTTGGACACGCTGAGGAAGAACGGCAAGCCGGCGAAGCACTTCCGCTAGATGAGTCAGAACCTCATTGGATAGGGCCACCACGGCCAAAGCGTGCTGTGACCCGGTGTAGAGTTGCTCCACCAAGGTGTACACGGCCTTCAGCTTGGTCAGCACGTTCTGATTGAGGTTGGCGCTTCTTGGACCTGTTTAACAAGGTAAGATAAGCCGTTATCAAGGATGGAGTTATGGGACATAAAGACTGTAAACTTGCTCAAAGCCGGCAGAAGGACTTACCGAAGATTGCGGCGACCATTTGTGACACATGGCGTTTTAAGCCAGAAAGTTCGGCGGTTCTCTCCGACAGAGTCTTCTCTGCCTGTTCGGCCCGGCTTACCAGAGCAGCCTTTTCTTCGGCCCAAGTCTTCCTTTCAGCTTCAAACTTTCTGTTCAGTGTCTCTTGAGCAGCAATGCTGGATTCAAATTTGGCGTTGGCCTTCCGAGTCTCAGTTTCCTGAGTCTTCAGGCGGCTCTTCAGATCAGAGATATCAGCTTCAAACTTCTTGCAAGCAGCCTGCACAATTTCCGGGTTATAGTATGAATAATTATTATGCAATTTTAAAGTCCCAAGCACTTTCCAAGCAAAGACACTTGGCACTTGGGGGCTAATGCATGTTGAAAGTTTCTATCTACAAAATTACCGGTTCATGAGAGTAAGCCGAAAATTAAGTCTACAACATATTCTATCATAAGCCGTAGACTTGGGGGCTAGAGTATGGTAAAGATGATTATACAGTAAACAATAGAGTGGTACCTCAGACTTCTGCTGTATCTGTTTCACCATGTCAATCTCCAAGTCTCGGCTGCTGTGCACTTGATTGACATAGCTGGAGATGATCTCTCCAATGCTCAGGTTGGCGTAGTTGGTGATGTCCAGCTTGGCCCGGTGGCGCTCTAGCAATTCTTCCTTCGCAGAGCACTTAGCCAGCGCAGTGGGTCTCCCCGGCTTGACAAACTCCGTCCGGGTGATTACCACGTCCAGGTCATCGGCCGGCTGAGCCGGGCTGGAGATATCCGGGTTGGTGGAAGTCTCCATGGCTGGCTCATCAGTTGGAGTGGTGGCTTCAGGAACAGAGGCAGCTGGCAGCTCTTGAGCTGAAACCTCCGGCTCAGGCAAGACCGGCTCTTCGACCGGCTTATTCTTCTTTGCTCTTTTACTGAGCTTTGCTTGAGCACTGAAAGGACACAAGGTTAGTACAAAAGTATGAGTAAAGATAAGCACAACAAGGGATGATCATCATTACCCGGGTACGGTTTTGAAAGCCGGCAGGTTCGATTGCATAGAGTCGCCAGAGGAGGGTGAAGTTTCCTGATAATTCGAATCAGAAGAATTGAGCGGTTGACGTATAACACCCACCAAAGGAGGAAAAGGATATAAGTTGGAGATAACCTTGGTCCGGTGCTTCCTTGATGCCTCAGGTAAGCCGGAGAAGAGGTCAGCATCCTTGTTGGTCCGGGTGTGCCGCCGGCTCTCACGAATCTGTTGCTTCAAAAGAAATTGAGGATCTTGATAAGCTAAAGGATGTGAAAATCTTACTTTTCGGGTTACTCTTCGGACTTTCAGCCTTGGCAAGGGCTCCGAGTCGGAGGAAAGTGTCATTACCTCTTCAATCACCGGGTTACTTGCTCCGGTGTCATCCTGCTGATGAACAATATTGATAAGGTGGACGGAAAATAAACAAGAAACAAAACAAGAGCTTACAGATTCAGGGGTTACCTCTGACTCGGAGCTGTCACTTAGCTGAAGCAGCTCTGAAGCAGTAGGCTTGCTTCCCTTCTTGCGGGGAGCGGCTCTCCTGGCGGCTTTCTTGACTTTTCTGGCTTTTTAGCCGCCTCATGGTCATACTTGACCTGCCAGAATTTATCATCAGCTTGAAAAATGCAATGAAAACTTCTTAAGGTTCAGATGAAAACTATCTAAGGAGAAAATAAGATGTTCAGATCAGCGGCTTACCACTGGGGCCGGGTTGGTCTTGTAGAAGGGGCTTAAGTCGGTCCTCCCGCAGTCTGCCAAGCTCTCGTTCAAGAGGGCCTTGGTCATGTCTTCAACAACGTCTTCAGGAAGATCGTTGCGGCTGTGTCACAGGGGGTCATCTTTCCGGCCCGTGTAATCACACATTAAGCCGGGGCGGCGGCTTAAGGGGATCACCCGCGACGAGATCCAAACCTGGACCAGATCAATGCCGTTGAGGCCATTTCCCAGGAGAGCCTTGATCTTATTGATGGTGGGGATCAGAGGTTGGCGCTCCGCCTGAGTTAGCTTGTCTGGCAGAGGGTGATTTGGTTCCAGACGCAAGGGACGAAAACCGGGCAGCGGGCTCTCGTCAGCCGGCGAAGTGTCCTGGCAGTAGAACCACGTCTGGTTTCAGTCCTTTGTGTGGCTTGGCGGCTCAGCGTAAGGGAAGAGGCAGTCTCTCCGTGCTGAATGGAGATTCCACCAAGTTCCAGGCTCGGTCCCTTGGCGCACTCATTCTGGCGGTTCAAATAGAATAGCTCTCTAAAGAGCAGAAGGCTGGGCTCTTCTCCAAGGTAGACTTCGCAGAATACTTGGAAGTTGCATATATTCGACACTGAATTGGGTCCTATGTCTTGTGGCCGCAGATCAAAGAAATTCAGCACATCCCTAAAGAACTTTGAGCCGGGCGGTGCGAAGCCCCGGCTCATGTGATCCGCAAATATTACCACTTCGCCATCCTTTGGTTGCGGTCTCTCCTCTGACGGGTCAGGGGCACGGTAAGACATGACATCCTTTTTGGGCAGGTAGCCCGTCTTCACAAAATCCGCTAAGGTTTCATCAGTGACGTTGGACCTCAGCCAGTTGCACGTGATGGGTGCTTTGGGAGCTTTGGGAGGCATGGTGAAGGACGGAAGCCTATGATAAAAGGACATGTCCGGTTTAATTATAAGCCGGAGGAGGTTTACAGTTCAATGTTTAAAATGGCGGCTTATGAAGGGGCCTAATGACATATGGCTAAGTGCATCGGGTTATCTAAGCCGCTGCAGGTAGCGAGAGTAATTCAAATTGTCTACAGCTTTATCATAAATGAGCCGGCAAATTTTACGGCGCGTGGCTTCTTTTGAGCCGGAAATGTAAGCCGCCATAGCTCAGCAGATGCAGTTTTTTACTAAGTGTGGTGAAAACAAGTTTCGTAGATCGCAGTAATTATTTTGGATCAAAACGGTCGACTAAAGAGAAAAGTCTAGACCTAAAACAGACGCAGAGGAAGTTCATAAGTTCGAACGAAGCCTTTATGCAGTGAGAAGGGATCTATGTACATTGGAAACGGGCGTCAAACAACTACCGCAACAGTTATATATAGTCTAAAGATCAAGAAAGGTGGTAAAAATGAAATCTACCGAGAACTCGCGAGGAACGGCGAAGAACACGGGAAGAACAGCAAAGAACCTAATGTGGATCTACTCTATGGAGTGGCAAGGGCTTACGGGTGCTGGTGAGTCGCGGAGGTCGTCGCCGTTTTCTCTGGACACAACAGATTGATGCAGCGGCCGGAGTTGGTGAGGACGAGGAGATCCGCGGCGGCGGCGGCGGAGCTCGGGCGACAGCACAGTAGGCGAGAGGAGGAAGAAGATAGAGGCGACGAGTGACCAGAGGCTCATGGGCCCGGGCTATTTATAAGGTGAGGCTCATAAGTGGGCGCGAGAAACGGGGAGGCCACGGCGTGGTTATCTCGCTATATAAACGCCTCGATTTTCGGGACGGCAGTTAAAGATAAGATCCATTGCGGATATGGTGGAGTAAAAAAATGGACTTAATGGAAGATGACATCACGGCGGGTTACCCGGAATCCAGAAGATGACGTCACGACGGGTTATAGCCTTCACACATATTGTAAGCCGGAGATTTCCTGTCGAAAGGATTGAAGATTGACATGAGCCGGCTCAAATCAATCTGGGGCCTAATGTTGAGGATATAACCGTTGGAGTCACCCGCCCAGGAGGGGCCGGGTTACCCATGATGGTTATTACACGAAGCCCAGTACCACAGATGGAGACGGCGGGTCAATAACGGGCCCAAGACCCGGAGATGGCTTAAGGCCCGTAGCGTTAGCCGCCGTTAGGGTAAAACTTATAGTGTAAGGCAAGAATAGATAAGAGTCCAAGACGGACACTGTTATGAGCCGGCCGGAACTCTGAGAGCCGCTGGGCGTCAACCTCTCTATATAAAGGGACGACCCGACGGCGGTTTAGGGACAAGAAAGATCTCATCGAGAGCCAGGCATAGAAATTAAGCTCCCTGGTCATCGAAACCCTAATCAATACCACCTCAACTGGACGTAGGCTTTTACCTTCACCGTAAGGGGCCGAACCAGTATAACCCTCGTGTTCCTTGACCCGTTTAACCCCTTTAAGCTTCCTAGCTGCGATGGCTCCACGACTAAGTCCTTACACGAGGACATCTGCCGTGACAATTCCATGTCACAAACCCTCCGAGCAAATTAAAGTTGAACCTAGTATTGCTATGGTGAAAGATCTCTTGGTTGATAATATTGATGGGCATGTTATTTACTTCTGTGATGAAGCTGCTAGAATTGCTAGACCCGATACTAAAAATAAACATAGACCTATTGTAGGCATGCCTGTTATTTCTGTTAGAATAGGAGATCATCGCTATCATGGTTTATGTGATATGGGTTCTAGTGCGAGTGCAATACCTCATTCTTTATACGAAGAAATTATGCATGATATTGCACCTACTGAGTTAGAAGGTATTGATGTTACAATTAAGCTTGGCAATAGAGATACTATTTCACCAGTTGGGATTGTTAGAGATGTTGAAGTCTTGTGTGGGAAAGTTAAATATCCTACTGATTTTCTTGTTCTTGGTTCCCCAAAAGATGACTTTTGTCCCATTATATTTGGTAGACCCTTCTTGAATACTGTTAATGCTAAGATAGATTGCAAAAAGGATGTTGTTACTATTGGTTTAGGGGATATGTCTAATGATTTTAATTTTTCTAAATTTAGTAGACAACCCCATGATAAAGAATTGCCTAGTAAAGATGAAATTATTGGTCTCGCTTCTATTGTCGTGCCTCCTAATGATCCTTTAGAACAATATTTGCTAGACCATGAAAATGATATATTTATGAATGAAAGAAGGGAAATAGATGAAGTATTCTTCAAGCAGGGACCTATTTTGAAACACAATTTGCCTGTTGAAATTCTAGGGGATCCTCCTCCACCCAAGGGTGATCCCGTGTTTGAGCTTAAACCATTAGTTGATACTCTTAAATATGCTTATCTTGATGAAAAGAAGATATATCCTGTTATTATTAGTGCTAACCTTTCAGAGCAGGAAGAAGAGAAATTATTGAAAACTCTGAAGAACCACCGTGCTGCTATTGGATATACTCTTGATGATCTTAAGGGCATTAGTCCCACTCTATGCCAGCACAAAATAAAATTGGATAAAGACGCTAAACCGGTTGTTGATCATCAACGACGGTTAAATCCTAAGATGAAAGAAGTGGTAAGAAAAGAAATACTAAAGCTTTTGAAGGCAGGTATAATTTATCCCGTTGCTGATAGTCAGTGGATAAGCCCTGTCCATTGTGTTCCTAAGAAAGGAGGTATTACTGTAGTCCCTAATGATAAAGATAAATTGATCCCACAAAGAATTGTTACAGGTTATAGAATGGTAATTAATTTCTGCAAATTAAATAAAGCTACTAAAAAGGATCATTACCATTTACCTTTTATCGATCAAATGCTAGAAAGATTATCCAAACATACACATTTTTGCCTTCTAGGCGGTTATTCTGGTTTCTCTCAAATACCTATGTCAAAAGAGGATCAAGAAAAGACCACTTTTACTTGCCCTTTTGGTACCTTTGCTTATAGACGTATGCCGTTTGGTTTATGCAATGCACCTGCTAATTTTCAAATATGTATGACTGCTATATTCTCTGACTTTTGTGAAAAGATTGTTGAGGTTTTCATGGATGCTTTCTCCGTATATGGTACTTCTTTTGATGATTGCTTAAGCAACCTTGATCGAGTTTTGCAGAGATGTGAAGAAACTAATCTTGTCTTGAATTGGGAGAAGTGCCACTTTATGGTTAATGAAGGTATTGTCTTGGGGCATAAATTTTTTGAAAGAGGTATTGAAGTTGATAAAGCTAAAGTTGATGCGATTGAAAAGATGTCGTGTCCTAAGGATATTAAAGGTATAAGAAGTTTCCTTGGTCATGCTGGTTTTTATAGGAGGTTCATTAAAGACTTCTCAAAAATTTCTAGGCCTCTGACTAATCTCTTACAGAAAGATGTTCCTTTTGTCTTTGATGATCATTGTGTAGAAGCATTTGAAATTTTTAAGAAAGTGTTGATTTCTGCACCTATTGTTCAGCCACCTGATTGGAATTTACCCTTTGAAATTATGTGTGATGCTAGTGATGATGCTGTAGGTGCTATTCTAGGACAAAGAGTTGATAAGAAATTAAATGTTATCCAATATGCTAGTAAAACTCTAGACAGAGCCCAGAGAAATTATGCTACAACTGAAAAAGAATTTTTAGCAGTTGTATTTGCTTGTGATAAGTTCAGACCTTATATTGTTGATTCTAAAGTAACTGTTCACACTGATCATGCTGCTATTAAATATCTTATGGAAAAGAAAGATGCTAAGCATAGACTTATTAGATGGGTTCTCCTACTACAAGAATTTGATTTGCATATTATTGATAGAAAGGGAGCTGAGAACCCCGTTGCAGACAACTTATCTAGGTTAGAGCATGTTCTTGATGACCCACTACCTATTGATGATAGCTTTCCCGATGAACAATTAGCTGTCATAAATGCTTCTCGTAATGCTCCATGGTATGCTGATTATGCTAATTACATTGTTGCTAAATTTATACCACCTAGTCTCACATACTAGCAAAAGAAAAAGTTTTTCTATGATTTAAGACATTACTTCTGGGATGACCCACACTTTTATAAAGAAGGAGTAGATGGTGTTATTAGACGTTGTGTACCTGAGCATGAACAGGAACAGATCCTACGCAAGTGTCACTCCGAGGCTTATGGAGGACACCATGCTGGAGATAGAACTGCGCATAAGGTATTGCAATCCGGTTTTCATTGGCCTACTCTTTTCAAAGATGCCCATAAGTTTTTCTTGTCTTGTGATGAATGTCAAAGAATTGGTAATATTAGTAGACGTCAAGAAATGTCTATGAACTATTCACTTGTTATTGAACCATTTGATGTTTGGGGCTTTGATTATATGGGACCATTTCCTTCCTCTAATGGTATACACATATTTTAGTTGCTATTGATTACGTTACTAAGTGGGTACAAGCTATTCCAACTAGTAGTGTTGATCATAACACCTCTATTAGATGCTTAAAGAAGTTATTTTTCCGACGTTTGGAGTTCCTAGATACCTAATGACTGATGGTGGTTCACATTTTATTCATGGTGCTTTTCGTAAGATGCTTGCTAAGTATGATGTTAATCATAGAATTGCATCTCCATACCACCCACAATCTAGTGGTCAAGTAGAACTAAGTAATACAGAAATTAAATTAATTTTGCAAAAGACTGTTAATAGATCTAGAAAGAATTGGTCCAAGAAACTTGATGATGCATTATGGGCCTATAGAACTGCATATAAAAATCCGATGGGTATGTCTCCGTATAAAATGGTTTATGGAAAAGCATGTCACTTACCTCTCGAACTAGAACATAAGGCATATTGGGCCATTAAAGAGCTCAATTATGATTTCAAACTTGCCACTGAGAAGAGACTATTTGACATTAGCTCACTTGATGAGTGGAGAACCCAAGCCTATGAGAATGCCAAATTATTTAAAGAAAATGTTAAAAAATGGCATGACAAAAGGATACAAAAGTGTGAGTTTAATGTAGGTGATTATGTTTTGCTATACAACTCTCGTTTAAGTTTTTTTGCAGGAAAACTCCTCTCTAAATGGGAAGGTCCTTACGTTATCAAGGAGGTCTATCGTTCCGGTGCCATAAAAATCAACAACTTCGAAGGCACAAATCCGAAGGTGGTGAACGGTCAAAGAATCAAACATTATATCTCAGGTAATCCCATAAATGTTGAAATCAATGTTATTGATACCGTAACCCCGGAGGAATACATAAGGGACACTTTCCAGAATGTTTTGGACTCTGAAAAGGAATAGGTATGTGGTACAGTAAGTAAACCGACTCCAAAATAGTTCTAATGGCAATTTGTCTCTCTTTTGGAATATTTAAGAAAATAGGAAAATAAGAAGTAGTCTGAAGAGGACACGAGGCATCCACGAGGGTGGAGGGTGCGCCCTACCCCCCTGGGCGCGCCCCCTGCCTCGTGGGCACCTCGTGTGCTCTCCGGACTCCGTTTTCTTGCACGATAATTCTTTTGGTCGGTAAAAATTATTATATAATCTCCCGAAGGTCTTGACCACCGTACCATGCAAATATCCTCTGTTTTGGTTTCGAGCTGTTTTTCTGGCAGATCTAGATCACCATGACGTCTTCAAGCGCCCCCAAGGACAAATTCTTCAAGAAGGTCATCAACCCCTACCTCACGGAGGTGCTGCAACACCCTCAAACCATTGAGATGTGTGAGGGGTTGCTGCACATCCGCGATGTTGAGGGACCAAGGAGGACCGGAAGCGTGGAGACAAGACTCGAAGCAATGGAGCAACAAGTTTTCAAGTGCCAGGAGATGGTGGAACGTGGACTCGACGCCAACCACATAATGATCACGGAGTTCACCAACAACCACAAGCTAGATGCGAAGAACATTGGGGAGACCATCTTCTAGCTGCACGAGAAAATCGAGCACCTCCAAACCCAGATCTATGACCTGCAAAACCAAAACTGTGAGTATGAATATAGATTCAAGAGGATGAGTTTGGCTGCAGATTTGAGGATCCCGGAGACTCGATCATCCTTCTATGACGGTGAGCCTACGCCTTGGAAGATGGACGACAAGCCTACATCATCAACAACTCCATCATCATCACCTCCGAGGAAAGAGACATAAGCACATGGGTATGGGCACTCCCCTTGGCAACTGCCAAGCTTGGGGGAGGTGCCCCGGTATTGTATCACCACCACACTTCTATCTTTACCATTTTTCTTAGTTCGATCCTTTTGGTTATATCATGATCTAGTAGAATAAAGTTTTAGTATGATCTAGTTTTGAGTTTTGCTTTATGATCCTTCTATGTAATCGAGTCCGTGAGCTATACATAATAAAGATTAGTCTTGAGTCGAGGGCTTGGTTATCTTGTTATAATCTTGAGGGAGTAATAAGAAAAAGAAAGAATAAAAAGGAATAGACAGATCATATTGATCTTATGGAGAGTAATGACTTCACATATAAAGAGTATGATGAATAAAACTTGTTGAGAGTTGACAAACATAGTTTTGGTCATCGTTGCAATTAATAGGAAGTAATAAATAAAGAGAGGTTTTCACATATAAATAAACTATCTTGGACATCTTTTATGATTGTGAGCACTCATTAAAATATGACATGCTAAAAAGTTGATGTTGGACAAGGAAGACAACGTAATGGGTTATGTTTTCTTATATCCGAAATAAGTATATTGTCATGGATCATCCAACATGTTGAGCTTGCCTTTCCCCCTCATGCTAGCCAAATTCTTTGCACCAAGTAGAGATACTACTTGTGCTTCCGAATATCCTTAAACCCAGTCTTGCCATGAGTGTCCACCATACCTACCTATGGGTTGAGTAAGATCCTTCAAGTAAGTTGTCATTGTTGCATGCAATAAAAATTGCTCTCTAAATATGTATGATCTATTAGTGTGAAGAAAATAAGCTTTATACGATCTTGTGATATGGAAGCAATAAAAGCGACGGACTGCATAATAAAGGTCTATATCACAAGTGGCAAGTGACGTTATTTTGCATTAAGATTTCGTGCATCCAACCATAGAAGCATATGACAGCCTCTGCTTCCCTCTGGGAAGGGCCTATCTTTTATTTTTGCTTTATTTCTTATGCAAGAGTCGCGGTGATCTTCACCTTTCCTTTTTACACTTTATCCTTTGGCAAGCACATTGTGTTGGAAAGATCCTGATATATATATCCAATTGGATGTAAGTTATCATGAACTATTATTGTTGACATTACCATTGAGGTAAAAGGTTGGGAGGCAACACTATAAGCCCCTATCTTTCTATTTGTCCGATTAAAACTCCATACCCATAAGTATTGCGTGAGTGTTAGCAATTGTGAAAGACTAAATGATAGTTAAGTATGTGGACTTGCTGAAAAGCTCTTATATTGACTCTTTCCGATGTTATGATAAATTGCAATTGCTTCAATGACCGAGATCATAGTTTGTTAGTTTTCAATGAAGTTTCTGATTCATACTTGACATTGTGAATAGATTGTTACTTTAGCATAAGAAATCATATGACAATATATATATATATGTTGCTGTTATAAGAATGATCATGATGCCCTCATGTCCGTATTTTATTTTATCGACACCTCTATCTCTAAACATGTGGACATATTTTTCGTTATCGGCTTCCGCTTGAGGACAAGTGAGGTCTAAGCTTGGGGGAGTTGATACGTCCATTTTGCATCATGCTTTTATATCGATATTTATTGCATTATGGGCTGTTATTACACATTATGTCACAATACTTATGCCTATTCTCTCTTATTTTACAATGTTTACACGAAGAGGGAGAATGCCGGCAGCTGGAATTCTAGGCCTGAAAAGGAGCAAATATTAGAGACCTATTCTGCACAACTCCAAAAGTCTTGAAACTCCACGGAAGTCAGTTTTGGAATATATTAAAAATATTGGGCGAAGAAAGCACCAAAGGGGGCCACACCCTGTCCACGAGGGTGGGGGCGCGCCCCCTGCCTCGTGGGCCCCTGGCAGGCCTCCGGTGCCCATCTTTGGCTATATGAAGTCTTTTGCCCTGAAAAAAATCAGAAGGAAGCTTTCGAGACGAAGCGCCACCGTCTCGAGGCGGAACCTGGCGAAACCAGTCTAGGGCTCCGGCGGAGCTGTTCTGCCGGGGAAACATCCCTCTAGGAGGGGGAAATCATCACCATCGTCATCACCATCGATCCTCTCATCGGGAGGGGGTCAATCTCCATCAACATCTTCACCAGCACCATCTCATCTCAAACCCTAGTTCATCTCTTGTATCCAATCTTTGTCTCAAAACCTCAGATTGGTACCTGTGGGTTGCTAGTAGTGTTGGATACTCCTTGTAGTTGATGCTAGTTGGTTTATTTGGTGGAACATCATATGTTTAGATCCTTTATGCATATTAATACCCCTCTGATTATGAACATGAATATGATTTGTGAGTAGTTATGTTTGTTCCTGAGGACATGGGAGAAGTCTTGCTATAAGTAGTCATGTGAATTTGGTACTCGTTCGATATTTTTATGAGATGTATGTTGTCTTTCCTCTAGTGGTGTTATGTGAACGTCGACTACATGACACTTCACCATTATTTGGGCCTAGAGCAAGGCATTGGGAAGTAATAAGTAGATGATGGGTTGCTAGAGTGACAGAAGCTTAAACCCTAGTTTATGCGTTGCTTCGTAAGGGGCTGATTTGGATCCATATGTTTCATGCAATGGTTAGGTTTACCTTAATACTTCTTTTGTAGTTGCGGATGCTTGCAAGAGGGTTAATCATAAGTGGGATGCTTGTCCAAGGAAGGGTAGTACCCAAGCACCGGTCCACCCACATATCGAATTATCAATGTAACGAACGCGAATCATATGAGCATGATGAAAACTAGCTTGACGATAATTCCCGTGTGTCCTCGGGAGTGTTTTCCTTTATATAAGAGTTTGTCCAGGCTTGTCCTTTGCTACAAAAAGGATTGGGCCACCTTGATGCACCTTGTATACTTTTGTTACTTGTCACCCGTTACAAATTACCTTATCACAAAACTATCTGGTACCGATAATTTCAGTGCTTGCAAAGAATACCTTACTGAAAACCGCTTGCCATTTCCTTCTGCTCCTTGTTGGGTTTGACACTCTTACTTATCGAAAGGACTACGATAGATCCCCTATACTTGTGGGTCATCAATTCCCTATGCAAGCACGAAAGTCAATAGTTATGCAATGAAATTACATCCTACTTGTGGTGCATTATTTGATGTTAGTTATGCTTAATGCTCGCTTATGAGATTTTTCATTTCTTGGTTGGATGCATCTCAATCTTTTGCTAGCCTTCAATTGTACTAAGTGGGATTACTGCTTGTGCATCCAAAATCCTTAAACCCAGTTTTTGCCATATGAGTCCACTATACCTACCTATATGCGGTATTCTTTTGCCGTTCTAAACAAATTTGTATGTGCCATCTCTAATCTTCAAAATAAATTTCCTTTTTGTGTGCTCGTACCGCTCATGAAATGGTAGGGGGTGGATGATATTTTTCCATGCTAGATGTGTTATTCTCAAGATGAGTGTTTAGTCACTTGTCATTGCACGAGAGTACGACAAAGGTATTAGGGATGCCCAGTCCCGAAATGAAAAATGTATTTACTTTATGTTGTCAAACAATAAATTCCTTGGAAAGTGTTGGTATGGACGGTACCCGTGGATTCGGTTAGCCGTGGAATGTGAAAGTATGGCGGAAAAGGGAATAAAACTTTATTTTCTGTTTGGGAACCGCCTATGATATATCTAGCATGGGAAGTATTTGGAACTAGATCGTTTTCGTTGACAGGAAAGGCATGCCACCCAAAATATTTTATCTCTATCTTTTTCGCTTTGAGCTCTGGCACCTCTAAAAATCCCTACTTCCCTCTGCGAAGGGCCTTTCTATTTACTTTATGAAATTTTTATTTGAGTCTCCATCTTCTCTTATAAAGCACCAACTAATTAAGGGGCACTATCATCGTACTTGAGCATTGGGTATAGCTAATATGCGAGTGTGTTTCATGAATGGATCAATGATTGATCATAATGGGCTAGGGATAACTTGCTTTAGTATTGATATTTTGAAAGACATGGTTGCTTGTTGATATGCTTGAATATTGAAATCTTCATGTCAAAACTAGACTATTGCTTTGAATCATATAAAAGTCCAAATGTCCATGCTACAAAAGAAAATAATATGTGATGAACATGTTAGGCAGCATTCCACATCAAAAAATTTGTTTTTATCATTTACCTACTCGAGGATGAGCAGGAATTAAGCTTGGGGATGCTGATACGTCTCCAACGTATCTATAATTTTTGATTGTTCCATGCTGTTATATTATAATTCTTGGATGTTTTACAATCATTTTATAGCAACTTTATATCATTTTTTGGGACTAACCTATTGACAGAGTGCCCAGTGTCAGTTGTTGTTTTTTTGCTTGTTATTACTTCGCAGAAAATCAATACCAAACAAAGTCCAAATGCAGCAAAACATTTTGGAGATTTTTTTTGGACCAGAAGACACAAGTTGGGCCAAGGAAGTACCAAAGGGTGGCTCCGAGGGGAGCACAACCCACCTGGGCGCGCCTGGGGGCCCAGGCGCGCCCTCGTGGGTTGTGCCCACCTCAGCCGCCTCCCACACCGCCTCTTTGCTCTATATATACCCCGAAAAGCCAAAAACCCTAGGGGAGTCGATGAAACACAATTCCAGCCACCGCAAGTTCCAGAAACCACAGATCCAATCTAGACACCATCACGGAGGGGTTCATCGTCCTCATTGGTGCCTCTCCGATGATGCGTGAGTAGTTCATTGTAGACCTACCGGTCCGTAGTTAGTAGCTAGATGGCTTCCTCTCTCTCTCTCTCTTGATTCTCAATACAATGGTCTCTTGGAGATCTATTTGATGTAACTCTTTTTGCGGTGTGTTTGTTGGGATCCGATGAACTTTGAGTTTATGATCAGATCTATTTTATCCATGAAAGTTATTTGAGTTTTGATCTCTTATATGCATGATTGCTTATAGCCTTGTATTTCCTCTTCAAGTCTTTGGTTTAGTTAGGCCGACTAGATCGATTTTTCTTGCCATGGGAAGAGGTGCTTTGTGATGGGTTCGATCTTACGGTGCACAATACCAGTGACAGAAGGGGACATGAGACGTATGTATCATTGCTATTAAGGATAACAAGATGGGGTCTATTCCTACATGAATAGATCTTTTCTACATCTTGTCATCATTCTTATTGAATTACTCCATTTTTCCATGAACTTAATACACTAGATGCATGCTGGATAGCGGTCGATGTGTGGAGTAATAGTAGTAGATGCAGGCAGGAGTCGGTCTACTAATCTTGGACGTGGTACCTATATAATGATCATTGCCTGGATATCGTCATAATTATTTGAAGTTCTATCAATTGCCCAACAGTAATTTGTTTACCCGCCTTATGCTATTTCTCTTGAGAGAAGCCACTAGTGAAACCTACGGCCCCAGGTCTCTTCTTTATCATATTTGCCTTCGAGATCTATTTTTATTTGCTTTTATTTTCAGATCTATTAATCCAAAAACCCGAAAATACCTTGCTGTAATTTTTTGTTATTTATTTTATCTCGCGTTCTCGCGAGATCTATTTATTCAATCTACTACAATTTTACCTATCTTTTTACCTGGGAGGGATTGACAACCCCTCTTTTACGTCGGGTTGCAAGTATTCGTTCTTTGTGTGCAGGTACCGTTTACATAGTGTTGCGTGGTTCTCCTATTGGTTCGATAACCTTGGTATCATCGCTGAGGGAAATACCTACCGTAGCTGTGCTGCATCATCCCCTCCTCTTTGGGGAAATACCGACGTGGTTCAAGCCGCATCAGGGCCCAGGCACGCCCTGGTGGGTTGTTCCCACCTCGGTGGCCTCCCACACCGCCTCTTTGCTCTATAAATACCCCAATATTCCAAAAACCCTAGGGGAGTCGACGAAACACAATTCCAGTCGCGACAAGTTCCAGAAACACCACATCCAATCTAGACACCATCACGGAGGGGTTCATCATCCTCATTGGTGCCTCTCCGATGATGTGTGAGTAGTTCATTGTAGACCTTCGGGTCTGTAGTTAGTAGCTAGATGGCTTCCTCTCTCTCTTGTGATTTTTAATACAATGGTCTCTTGGAGATCTATTTGATGTAACTCTTTTTGCGATGTGTTTGTTGGGATCCGATGAACTTTGAGTTTATGATCAGATCTATTTTTTATCCATGAAAGTTATTTGAGTTTCTTTGATCTCTTATATGCATGATTACTTATAGCCTCGTATTTCTTCTTCGAATCTTTGGTTTAGTTAGGCCGACTAGATCAATTTTTCTTGCCATGGTAAGAGGTGCTTTGTGATGGGTTCGATCTTACGGTGCTCAATCCTAGTGACAGAAGGGGACATGATACGTATGTATCGTTGCTATTAAGGGTAATAAGATGGGGTCTATTCCTTCATGAATAGATCTTGTCTACATCATGTCATCATTCTTATTGCATTACTCTGTTTCTCCATGAAGTTAATACACTAGATGCATGTTGGATAGCGGTCGATGTGTGGAGTAATAGTAGTAGATGCAGGCAGGAGTCGGTCTACTAATCTTGGACGTGATGCCTATATAATGATCATTGCCTGGATATCGTCATGATTATTTGAAGTTTTATCAATTGCCCAACAGTAATTTGTTTACCCGTCATATGCTATTTTTCTCGAGAGAAGCCACTAGTGAAATCTACGGCCCCCGGGTCTATTCTTCATCTTATTTGCTTTCCGATCTATTATTTGCTACCTTTATTTTCAGATTTACTATTCCAAAAACCCAAAAATACCTTGCTGTACTTTTTTGTTACTTCTTTTATTTCGCGTTTACTCGAGATCTATTTATCCAATCTATCATAATTTTTATCCCGTCAACTTGACCATTTCTGGCACCGTTACCCGAAAGGGATTGACAACCCCTTTAACACATCGGGTTGCAAGTATTTGTTCTTTGTGTGCAAGTACCATTTACATAGTGTTGCTTGGTTCTCCTACTGGTTCGATAACCTTGATCTCATCACTGAGGGAAATACCTACCGTAGCTCTGTTGCATCATCCCTTCCTCTTTGGGGAAATACCAACGTAGTTCAAGCAACATCAGCTACTATGAGCACCAGTAAGGTAGACATCAATAACATGTATATCAAATATACCTTTGTTTACTTTGCCATCCTTCTTATCCGCCAAGTATTTGGGGTAGTTCCGCTTCCAGTGACCATTTCCCTTGCAGTAGAAGCACTCAGTTTCAGGATTGGGTCCAGCTTTGGGCTTCTTCACGGGAGCGACAACTTGCTTGCCATTCTTCTTGAAGTTCCCTGTCTTTCCCTTGCCCTTTTTCTTGAAACTAGTGGTCTTGTTAACCATCAACACTTGATGCTCCTTCTTTATTTCTACCTCCGCTGATTTCAGCATCGCGAAGAGCTCAGGATTCTTTTTTGTCATCCCTTGCATATTATAGTTCATCACAAAGCTCTAGTAGTTTGGTGATAGTGACTGGAGAATTCTTTCAATCACTATCTTATCTGGAAGATTAACTCCCACTTGATTGAAGCGAATGTAGTACCCAGACATTTTGAGCACATGCTCACTGGCTGAGCTATTCTCCTCCATCTTGTAGGAAAAGTACTTGTCAGAGGTCTCATACCTCTCAACACGGCCATGAGCCTGAAATACCAATTTCAGCTTTTGGAACATCTCATAAGTTCCATGATGTTCAAAACGTCTTTGGAACCTCGATTCTAAGCCGTAAATCATGGCGCACTAAACTATCAAGTAGTCATCAGATCAAGCTTTGCCAAACATTCATAACGTCTGCATCAGCTCCTGCAACAGGTCTGTCACCTAGCAGTGCATCAAGGACATAATTCTTTTGTGCAGCAATCAGGGCCGGAGCCAGTGTGTAGGCGTTGGGTTCAGGTGAACCCAACAGATTCTCCACCTCACATACATGTATATAGGTATTCACTTGAACGAACCCAATACAAATTCTCGGTTGAACCCATCGAAAGATAGCACGCAGCAGCCAGAACCGACTCAACCCATAAAATTTCTTTTGAGGGGAAGGCCATTATTTTTTTATAGCATCAATCAACCAAAAAACCCACAAGTATTTCTCAAAAAAATAGTTTGTTTCCCCAATTAGGCAACTCTCTCGTTCCCTCATCTCCTGCTAGTGCTCGTCTCTCTATTTGTGGATCGCGGCGCCCAGGCGGCAAGCCGGCAAGGTCAGTTGCCAGCAGTGGCCGGCAACTGAACTCCAAATCAAAGGTAACGACATCACATCGTCCCTCTTCTGCGTGTCATGTATAGCCTAGTTTGGGGGATGGTGTTACTCTTTGCCCTAGTTTTGTAACTGTTTTTCCCCTTAGATTTGACTGATGTAGGCTATGGATCGGAACAATATTTTTCAAAGACAAATTGATCACCAAGGTAGCTGATCCGTAATGAGTTATTTATACTTTTAAAGATATATTTTTTAATTTAGTCATTGATGAAACCGAAGGAGATGTGATGTGTTTAGTTTGTTGATTGATGAGAATTGTGTCTGACAGATCAATATGTCACGAGGATGCTCTTAAAAAGTTATTCTCCTATATTGGATTAAGAATAAAATAAGCCAGGGTTCAACGCTAATGATGTTGTGTTTGATCTTTTTGTTGGGGAACGCAGTATTTCAATTTTTTTGCCTACAATCACGCAAGATCTATCTAGGAGATGCATACTTATTCCTGCAGTACAGGTACAACCGCAACCACTCGGAACAAGCGGGAAGAGTTTGTCACGTACCCTCGTAGACCGAAAGCGGAAGCGTTTAGTAACGCGGTTGATGTAGTCGAACGTCTTCGCGATCCAACCAATCCAAGTACCGAACGTACGGCACCTCCCCGATCAGCACACGTTCAGCTCGGTGACGTCCCTTGAACTCTTGATCTAGTTGAGGCCGAGGGAGAGTTCCGTCAGCACGATGGCATGGCGACGGTGTTGATGAAGTTACTGGCGCAGGGCTTCGCCTAAGCACTACGACGATATGACCAAGGTGTGTAACTGTGGAGGGGGGCACCGCACACGGCTAAGAGAATACTTGGTATACCTTTGGGGTGCCCCCTCCCACGTATATAAAGGGGGAGGAGGAGGAGGCCGGCCCTAGAGGAGGCGCGCCAAGGGGGAGTCCTACTTGGACTCCTAGCCCAAGTAGGATTCGGCCCCCCTCCTTCCTTCCACCGGAGAGGGAAAAGGGGAAGGGAGAGAGAGAAGGAAAGGGGGGGCGCGCCCCCCTCCCTGGTCCAATTCGGACTCCCTATAGGGAGGGGGCGCGGCTGCCCCTTGTGGGCTGCCTCCCCTCTTCCCTATGGCCCATGTAGGCCCAATCTTCCCCCGGGGAGTTCCGATAACCTCCCAGTACTCCGAATAAATGCCCGAATCACTCGGAACCATTCCGATGTCCGAATGCAACCTTCAAGTATATGAATCTTTACCTCTCGGCCATTTTGAGACTCCTCGTCATGTCCGTGATCTCATTCGGGATTCCGAACAAACTTCGGTTCATCAAAACACGAAACTCAAAATACAAATCGTCATTGAACGTTAAGCGTGCGGACCCTATGGGTTCAAGAACTATGTAGACATGACCGAGACACATCTCTGGTCAATAACCAATAGCGGAACCTGGATGCTGAAAGGATCAAGAAGAGGTGTCTAGAGGGGGTGAATAGACTCTTAACAAAGAAAAGTTGTAGTTTTTATTTTCTTCAAGTTAAGGTAGAGTTTTAGCACAAGTTTAAACATTCACAATACATTCAAGCAAGCATGGCAACAGTATATGAGCAGCGGAAAGTAAAGCATGCAATTTGCGAGAATGTAAAGGGATGGGATTGGAGTGTGCAAACACAATTGGAGACATGGAGATTTTTGGCGTGGTTCCGATAGGTGGTGCTATCGTACATCCACGTTGATGGAGACTTCAACCCACGAAGGGTAACGGTTGCGCGAGTCCACGGAGGGCTCCACCCACGAAGGGTCCACGAAGAAGCAACCTTGTCTATCCCACCATGGCCATCGCCCACGAAGGACTTGCCTCACTAGGGTAGATCTTCACGAAGTAGGCGATCTCCTTGCCCGTACAAACTCCTTGGTTCAACTCCACAATCTTGACGGAGGCTCCCAAGTGACACCTAACCAATCTAGGAGACACCACTCTCCAAAAGGTAATAGATAGTGTGTTGATGATGAACTCCTTACTCTTGTGCTTCAAATGATAGTCTCCCCGACACTCAACTCTCTCTCACAGATTTGGATTTGGTGGAAAGATGATTTGAGTGGAAAGCAAGTTGGAGAAGGCTAGAGATCAAGATTTATGTGGTTGGAATGGAATATCTTGACCTCAACACATGAGTAGGTGGTTCTCTCTCAGAAAATGTATGCTAGAAGTGTAGGCATGTTCTGACGGCTCTCCTCACGAATGAAGAGTGGGTGGAGGGGTATATATAGCCTCCACACAAAATCTAACCGTTACACACAATTCACCAAGCTCGGTGGGACCGAATCAGAAAACTCGGTCAGACCGATTCAGTTCATAATGTGACCATTAGGCATTTTGGTGGGACCGATATGATCAACTCGGTGGGACCGATATGCCAGGGTTAGGGTAAAACCTCATCTTGGTTTGACCGATTACACAAATTCGGTGAGACCGATTTTGGTAATGGGCTAACCTGAGAGTTGGTCAAGCAAACTCGGTTAGACCGATTACGAATCTCGGTAAGACCAATCTTATTGCAATAGGAACCAGAGAGTTTGCAGGCCCATCTCGGTGAGACCGGGATCCCATCGGTGAGACCGAATTGATTAGGGTTTCTGGCAGTGCCTATGTCAAATCAACTCGGTGGCGCCGGATAGAATATTTCGGTGGGGCCGAGTTTGACTTTTTGGTTTGGGACATATGTGGATATGAGAAAGTGGTTGAGGGCTTTGGAGCATATCACTAAGCACTTTGAGCAAGCAAGCCATTAAGCAACACCTCATCCCCTTTTAATAGTATTGGCTTTTCCTATGGACTCAATGTGATCTTGGATCACTAAAAGTAAAATGTAGAGCCTTGAGCTTTTGAGATTGAGCCAATCCTTTGTCCTTAGCATCTTGAAGGGGTTCCACATCCTCTTGTCCACGCCAGTCCATCTGTTGAACTTGTATGAAATATACTAGATGAAAACATTAGTCCAACAAGAGATATGTTGACATTAATTACCAAAACCACCCAGGGAGCACTTGTGCTTTCAATCTCCCCTTTTTGGTAATTGATGACAACATACATCAAAGCTTTAGATAAAGATATAGAGAATAGCAAGTAAAGCTTTGGAAAGACATGTAACATGCATAGGCTCCCCCTACATGTATGCACTCATGTAAATAGAAATGTAAGAGCATGTGAATGCATAAACATGACAGAGCAAGCAAGAGATATGTGAATATATGAAGTTGTAACTTCATGTTTATGACTCCTTCTTGCAAACAATATGTACAGTAGCAAGAGATCTTCATGCACATGAGTGTGATGCATATACTTACCTTGTGGTCTTGAGCTGGCTTAGGAAGAGATGAACCTGAGTAAACAAGGTTAGGTAACACAGATACAACTACTAGACAGAGAAAACAAAAGAGCCACAAGAGTACCAAGACTGGGATGACATGTAGAGAGTGAGTACTAGCACTACTGCAGGATGCTGCTAACGCGACACTACGATCAGAGACCCTTTCACCCAACTGTGTGTGATGCATCAATCACAAACGGGGATGTAAAAAAATCGTCAAAAAAGGTGCAAAACGTTTGCAATGGAGGATGCATCAAACAGGGTTCAAATTTTAGTTGCGTGTGCGATCTAGGGCATATGGTTCAGTCCAATGAACTATTTGCGATGAGGCGGAACAAAAGAAACGGGCAGCCTGATGAAGGCATGTGAGATATAGAGCATATGGTTCACTCGGATTAACTGTTTGTGATTAGGCAACACAAAAGAAACGGGCAGCCAGATCAAGGTGTGTGCGATGTACAGCATACGGTTCACTCAGATGAACTGTTTGTGATTAGGCAACACAAAAGAAACAGTCAGCCAAATCAAGGTGTGTGTGATTGAGGGCATACGCTTCATAAGGATTAACTGTTTGCGATTAGGCAACAGAACAGAAATGGGTAAGCCAGATCAAAGTGTCTGCGATTGATGGCATACACTTCACATGGATGAACTGTCTGCGGTTAGCCACAACAAACTGAAATAGTTAGATAGATCAGCGTGTGTGCGCTAGATGGGCACACCCATTCTAATTAAAAGAAGCGTGCGCGATGGTAATAACGAGCGCGCACGGTTTTTGGAACAAGACGTGTGCTAACATTGCCTATTGCGGTGCACCCTATGGTGCAAACGCCACGTACGCGGCCGAGAAGGCGTACGCGCTCACGTTACGCCTTCCGGGAATAGTGCCGCACTTATAACCGTCAGTAAAGTTTGAGCATGCATCCCGTCACAATTTTTTTAGAAGAATAGGGAGGCTGTGTCCCGTCACATTCAAATTGCAAACATGTTCACACCATTCAAAACCTAAACGGTTTCCCACTTAGGAGCGTATTACTACGCGGTTATAAATACTACTACTCCAAGATGACTGCACATTCCTCCTCAACTCCTCATCCACAAAAAGTCAAAAACAAACAAGTCATTCATCATCGTTCCCTTGCGTCCACCATGGCCAGCGTGAGTTCTGGGTCGAGAGATTGCCACCAGGGAGAGGCGAGCCTGGAAGCGGGAGCACGAGAGATGTCCCGCCTCGCCGCGAAAGCAGCCAACATGTCCCGCCGCACGGCCGTAGCAGCAGAGAGGTCCCGCCGCATCGCTGAAGCAGCACGGAGGACCCGCCGCACCGTCGATGCAGCAGACTGGTCCGGCCGCGCCGCGGAAGCAGAAGAGATGTCCCGCCGCGCCGCGAATGCAGCAGAGATGTCCTCCCTTGCCGCGGCGGCCTGGGAAAATGCTTCGCGGGTAGGCGAGGACTCTTACAGGCGCATGTGTGCCCTCGTCCTTAGGCAGATGGATCAGATCTCCAGGTGGGAGAGGTTGCAGGATGACCTGAAAGCCTCGTTTGAACAGTCTACCGACGTCATCCGGCAACTAAATGAGAGCAATGCGAATCTCCGGGCCGAGCGCGACCTGCTGAGGGCGAAGATCGTCAGAAGTGCGGAGCAGTAGGAGCAGACCACTGCCTTGTTGAAGAGGACCGGCGTCATCGTCGAGAAACTTATGGACAAGAACGCCATGGTGCGCATCGAGCGCAAAAGGCTGGTGGAGGAATCCGTGGATGCTCTCAAGCAGCATCTTGAGGACAAGAAAGAGCTCGTCGCCGCTCGCCGCGGAGACTATTTCCTGCGGCCTGCAGCAACGCATCAAGAAAGTAGAGATCAGCGAGCCAGATCATTGTCTTCCTTCTTCTTTTGCCCTTGTGTATTTCGGGTGTTGCCGCATGCGACTTTTTTTAATTATGTTTCTAAATATGTAAGACATTTATTATCCACTGTCATCGTCCTTATATTCATCATGCTTGCTATAAGTCGCAGTCGATGCTATATAGGTCCGTCGGATCTTACATCAAGATCCGTGCAAAACTTTCTTTTCAGATTTTCATTTTTCTCTCTTAAATCTCAGTCCAGTGAGACATATAGCCACGCCGTAGAACAGGTGCTCGGGCGCCATTAATGGAGACGTTGGGAGGGACGTGCGCGGCGGGTAGTGGTCAAAGGGCTCTTCTCCCGATGAGCACGCGCATGGGTCTGATCGCATGCCTCCCGTACTCAAAAAACTACCCCGCACGGCACCACCTAGCCAATAAAAAAAGGGACGCGTGGCCGCACGTAATTGGTAAGTCGAACGCCCACGGTTTCAATAATACTTGTGTTTCCCATTTGTAACATGACAGCACTTGTTCCAGAATGACTTTGTTGATTGTTAATGTGTGGGCCTTCGCAAATCGTACAGAAAAATTACCACAGCATGTTGGTGCCATGACATGAGACCATGCCAAGTTTCATGATTTTCAGGCGTGTTTTGGAATTACAGGAATTAAAAAACCAAGTTTCTCAATCTTTCCGGCCGAGCCACGACGCCCACATGTTTGAATTTCACTCCCATCTCTTGCATGGGACCTAGAAATTCACCCAAGGACACACATGTGATTTTTCAAACAATTTTGGTGCACTGGAGCATGTGCTTGTAGTTCAAATTTGAATTATGCACATTAAATGCCTAGAAACTCAATTAATGTATAAAAAGGCCAAACGAACCCGGAATAATTCCAAAATTTAGCACGGTACTTCTATTTGGTCTAATCTGGCTGTGTAACAAAATTAAGGCGGCAGAAGGCAGTGTATGTATGTCGTTTCGCACACGGAGGTGACATGTTCCCTCTCGGAACCACGAGCCTTCTTGAGGGAAGCTCCGGTTTGCAAGAAGCTTACACCAAAGCTTGTCCCAATTCGGCCAAAAAAATTACCGCAGCATGTTGGTGCCATGTCATGACACCATGCCAAGTTTCATGATTTTCAGGCATGTTTTGGAATTACAGGAATTAAAAAACCAAGTTTCTCAATCTTTCCGGCCGAGCCACGACGCCCAGATGTTTGAATTTCACTCCCATCTCTTGCATGGGACCTAGAAATTCACCCAAGGACACACATGTGATTTTTCAAACAACTTTGGTGCACTGGAGCATGTGCTTGTAGTTCAAATTTGAATTATGCACATTAAATGCCCAGAAATTCAATTAATGTATCAAAAGGCGAAACGAGCCCGGAATAATTCCAAAATTTAGCACGGTACTTCTATTTGGTCTAATCTGGCTGTGTAAAAAATTAAGGTGGGGAAGGCAGTGTACGTATGTCATTTCGCACACGGAGGTCACACGTTCCCTCTCGGAACCACGAGCCTTCTTGAGGGAAGCTCCGGTTTGCAAGAAGCTTACACCAAGGCTTGTCCCAATACGGCCAAAAAAGTACCGCAGCATATTGGTGCCATGTCATCACACCATGCCAAGTTTCGTGATTTTCAGGCGTGTTTTGGAACTACAAGAATTAAAAAACCAAGTTTCTCAATCTTTCCGGCCGAGCCACGACGCCCAGATGTTTGAATTTCACTCCCATCTCTTGCATGGGACCTAGAAATTCACCCAAGGACACACATGTGATTTTTCAAACAACTTTGGTGCACTGGAGCATGTGCTTGTAGTTCAAATTTGAATTATGCACATTAAATGCCTAGAAACTAAATTAATGTATACAAAAGGCAAAACGAGCCCGGAATAATTCCAAAATTTAGCACGGTACTTCTATTTGGTCTAATCTGGCTGTGTCAAAAATTAAGGTGGGAGAAGGTAGTGTACGTATGTCATTTCGCACACGGAGGTCACACGTTCCCTCTCGGAACCACGAGCCTTCTTGAGGGAAGCTCCGGTTTGCAAGAAGCTTACACCAAGGCTTGTCCCAATACGGCCAAAAAATTACCGCAGCATATTGGTGCCATGTCATCACACCATGCCAAGTTTCATGATTTTCAGGCGTGTTTTGGAACTACAAGAATTAAAAAACCAAGTTTCTCAATCTTTCCGGCCGAGCCACGATGCCCAGATGTTTGAATTTCACTCCCATCTCTTGCATGGGACCTAGACATTCACCCAAGGACACACATGTGATTTTTCAAACAACTTTGGTGCACTGGAGCATGTGCTTGTAGTTCAAATTTGAATTATGCACATTAAATGCCCAGAAACTAAATTAATGTATACAAAAGGCAAAACGAGCCCGGAATAATTCCAAAATTTAGCACGGTACTTCTATTTGGTCTAATCTGGATGTGTAAAAAACTTAAGGCGGGAGAAGGCAGTGTCCGTATGTCGATTCGCACATGGAGGTGACCTGTTCCCTCTCGGAACCACGAGCCTTCTTGAGGGAAGCTCCGGTTTGCAAGAAGCTTACACCAAAGTTTGTCCCAATTCGGCCAAAAAAATTACCACAGCATGTTCGTGCCATGTCATGACACCATGCCAAGTTTCATGATTTTCAGGCGTGTTTTGGAATTACAGGAATTAAAAAACCAAGTTTCTCAATCTTTTCGGCCGAGCCACGACGCCCAGATGTTTGAATTTCACTCCAATCTCTTGCATGGGACCTAGAAATTCACCCAAGGACACACATGTGATTTTTCAAACAACTTTGGTTCACTGGAGCCTGTGCTTGTAGTTCAAATTTGAATTATGCACATTAAATGCCCAGAAACTCAATTAATGTATAAAAAGGGCGAAACGAGCCCCGAATAATTCCAAAATTTAGCACGGTACTTCTATTTGGTCTAATATGGTTGTGTAAAAAAATTAAGGCGGGAGAAGGCAGTGTACGTATGTCATTTCGCACACGGAGGTGACACGATCCCTCTCGGAACCACGAGCATTCTTGAGGGAAGCTCCGGTTTGCAAGAAGCTTACACCAAAGTTTGTCCCAATTCGGCCAAAAAAATTACCGCAACGTGTTGGTGCCATGTCATGAGACCATGCCAAGTTTCATGATTTTCAGGCGTGTTTTGGAGTTACAGGAATTAAAAAACCAAGTTTCTCAATCTTTCCGGCCGAGCCACGACGCCCAGATGTTTGAATTTCACACCCATCTCTTGCATGGGACCTAGAAATTCACCCAAGGACACACATGTGATTTTTCAAACAACTTTGGTGCACTGGAGCACGTGCTTGTAGTTCAAATTTGAATTATGCACATTAAATGCGCAGAAACTCAATTAATGTATAAAAATGGCTAAACGAACACGGAATAATTCCAAAATTTAATACGATACTTCTATTTGGTCTAATCTGCCTGTGTAAAAAAATTAAGGCTGGAGAAGGCAGTATACCTATGTCGTTTCGCACACGGAGGTCACACGTTCCCTCTCGGAACCAGGAGCCTTCTTGAGGGAAGCTCCGGTTTGAAAAAGCCTACACCAAAGCTTGTCCCAATTCGGCGAAAAAAATTACCGCAGCATGTTGGTGCCATGTCATGAGACCATGCCAAGTTTCATGATTTTCAGCTGTGTTTTCGAATTACAGGAATTAAAAAACCAAGTTTCTCAATCTTTCCGGCCGAGCCACGACGCCCAGATGTTTGAATTTCACTCCCATCTCTTGCATGGGACCTAGAAATTCACCCAAGCACACATGTGATTTTTCAAACAACTTTGGCGCAAGGGAGCACGTGCTTGTAGTTCAAATTTGAATTATGCACACTAAATGCCCAGAAACTCAATTAATGTATAAAAAAGGCCAAACGAACACGGAATAATTCCAAAATTTAGCACGGTAGTTCTATTTGGTCTAATCTGCCTGTGTAAAAAAATTAAGGCAAGAGAAGGCAGTGTACATATATCGTTTCGCACACGAAGGTGACAAGTTCCCTCTCGGAACCAGGACCCTTCTTGAGGGAAGCTCCGGTTTGCAAGAAGCTTACACCAAAGCTTGTCCCAATTCGGCCAAAAAAATTACTGCAGCATGTTGGTGCCATGTCATGACACCATGCTAAGTTTCATGATTTTCAGCCGTGTTTTGGATTTACAGGAATTAAAAAACCAAGTTTCTCAATCATTCCGGTCGAGCCACGACACCCAGATGTTTGAATTTTATTCCCGTTTCTTGCATGGGACCTATAAATTAACCCAAAGACACACGTGTGATTTTCAGCAAACTTTGGTGCATTGGAGCATGTGCTTGTAGTTCAAACTTGAATTATGCACATTAAATGCCCAAAAACTCAATTAATGCATAAAAATGCCAAACGAACCCGGAATAATTCCAAATTTAAACACGACACTCATGTACTAGTTGCATGTTCACTGTACGTAAATGTTCTAGCAATTCAAACACCATCCTTTCCCTCTGTAACACCATTTTGTCTTTCAAAACATAATGAAAAAAATCAGGTATACCACAAATAGTTTACTAGAAAGAATCGTGTGGGATGCGATAGAAAATATCTTGGCGCACCGTCTTGTCTGGCTTACGCAGGAAGCTTCGTCGTCTACAGTCCACCGCCCCTGCTTGAACCACACTTGCGCGCCAGTTTCTCGCGGCACCAAGCGAATTTTTTTGCCACATTGGAAATATCTATCTCCCCGCCCCCTCCCTCCTACCAAAAGCCACATTTCCACTGTTCTTCCTTGCTTTCCAAGTTCAAACCTTCACTGCTGCTTACTGGCAGCTCAGCCTCCTTGCCAGCGACCCTTCTTCTTGCAGCGCCGCCTCCTCGCCGGCTACCCTTCTTCTTGCAGCGCCGCCTCCTCACCGGCGACCCTTCTTCTTGCAGCGCCGCCTCCTTGCTGGCGACCCTTCTTCTTGCTGTGTGGCCTCCTCGCCGCCGACTCTTCTTCTTGCTGCGCGGCCTTGTCGATATAGTCAGGTAATCCACACCCCACCCACACCATCCTCCTCCTTTCCCGTCCCACATGCCCCGACTGACGGAGCAACACCTTCCACCGAAATCACTGCCCCCTGATACGTCTCCATCGTATCTACCTTTCCAAACAATTTTGCCCTTGTTTTGGACTCTAACTTGCATGATTTGAATGGAACTAACCCGGACTGACGTTGTTTTCTGCACAATTGCCATGGTGTTATTTTTGTGCAGAAATAAAAGTTCTCGGAATGACCTGAAACTTCACGGAGAATATTTTTGGAATATATAAAAAATACTGGTGAAAGAATCAAGACCAGGGGGGCCACACCCTGTCTATGAGGGTGGGGCGCGCCTACCCCCCTCGGCGCGCCCCCTGCCTTGTGGGCCCCGTGATGCTCCACCGACCTCAACTCCAACTCTATATATTCACGTTCGGGGAGAAAAATCAGAGAGAAGGATTCATCGTGTTTTACGATACGGAGCCGCCGCCAAGCCCTAATCTCTCTCGGGAGGGCTGATCTGGAGTCCGTTCGGGCCTCTGGAGAGGGGAATCCGTCGCCGTCATCATCATCAACCTTCTTCCATCACCAATTTCATGATGCTCACCGCCGTGCATGAGTAATTCCATCGTAGGCTTGCTGGACGGTGATGGGTTGGATGAGAATTACCATGTAATCGAGTTAGTTTTGTTAGGGTTTGATCCCTAGTATCCACTATGTTCTGAGATTGATGTTGCTATGACTTTGTTATGCTTAATGCTTGTCACTAGGGCCCGAGTGCCATGATTTCAGATATGAACCTATTATATTTTCATGAATATATGTGAGTTCTTGATCCTATCTTGCAAGTCTATAGTCACCTATTATGTGTTATGATCCGTTAACCCCGAAGTGACAATAATCGGGATACTTACCGGTGATGACCGTAGTTTGAGGAGTTCATGTATTCACTAAGTGTTAATGCTTTGGTCCGGTACTCTATTAAAAGGAGGCCTTAATATCCCTTAGTTTCCAATAGGACCCCGCTGCCACGGGAGGGTAGGACAAAAGATGTCATGCAAGTTCTTTTCCATAACCACGTATGACTATATTCGGAATACATGCCTATGTTACATTGATGAACTGGAGCTAGTTTTGTGTCACCCTATGTTATAACTATTGCATGAGGAATCGCATCCGGCATAATTCTCCATCATCGATCCAATGCCTACGAGCTTTTCACATATTGTTCTTTGCTTAGTTACTTTACCGTTGCCACTGTTACAATTACTACAAAACTGCTACTCTTACTTTTGCTACCGTTACCGTTACTTCCATATTACTTTGCTACTAAATACTTTGATGCAGATACTAAGTTATCCAGGTGTGGTTGAATTGACAACTGAACTGCTAATACCTGAGAATATTCTTTGGCTCCCCTTGTGTCGAATCAATAAATTTTGGTTGAATACTCTACCCTCGAAAACTGTTGCGATCCCCTATACTTGTGGGTTATCAAGACTATTTTGTGGCGCCATTGCTAGGGAGCATAGCTCTATTCTTTGAGTCACTTGGGATTTATATCTGTTGATCACTATGAGGAACTTGAAAGACGAAAGAACTAAGATTTTTCCCTCAACTACGAGGGGAGGTAAGGAACTGCCATCTAGCTCTGCACTTGATTCACCTTCTGTTTTGAGTAAACTTGCGACACTAAACCTGCCTCTGCTATTAATTTTGATATGTCGCATGTTATTGATGATGCCACTTCTGCTTTGGATGATACTTATGATGAAACTACTTCTATGCTTGATACTACTGTGCCACTAGGTGAATTTCTTGATGAACAACTTGCTAGGGCTAGAGAGAATGAAATTATTGAAACTGATAACATTGATGAAAGTGATGATGAAGATTCTCCCCCTAGATATGAATTGCCTGTTGTGCCTGAGGGTTATGTTATGGATGAAGAAACTGCTAGAGACTTTCTTGCTTGCAATGATAGATATATCTTAAGAAATTATTAGCTAAGCTGAAAGAAAAATCTTTGAATGCTAGAATGAAACATGACCCTGCTTTTGCTACTTCACCTATCTGTATTTCCGATAAGGATTATGATTTCTCTGTCGATCCTGAGATAATTACTTTGGTTGAATCTAATCCTTTTCATGGCTATGAATCTGAAACTGTTGTGGCACATCTTACTAAATTAAATGATATAGCTACCCTATTCACTAATGATGAGAAAACTTGTTACTACTATATCCTTAAATTATTTCCGTTCTCATTAAAGGGTGATGGTAAAACATGGTTTAATTCTCTTGATCCTGGTTGTGTGCATAGTCCCCAGGATATGGTTTATTACTTCTCTGCTAAATATTTCCTCGCTCATAAGAAACAAGCTGCCTTAAGGGAAATATATAATTTTGTGCAAATTGAAGAAGAGAGTCTCCCACAATCTTGGGGGAGGCTTCTCCAATTACTTAATGCTTTGCCTGATCATCCTCTCAAGAAAAATGAAATACTTGATATCTTTTATAATGGACTAACCGATGCTTCCAGAGACCACCTGGATAGTTGTGCTGGTTGTGTTTTCAGGGAAAGAATAGTTGATCAAGCTGAATTGCTATTGAATAATATGTTGACTAATGAAAATAATTGGACACTTCCTGAACCAACTCCTAAGCCAACTCCGAAGAAAAGGGGTATTCTATTTCTCAGTCCTGAAGATATGCAAGAGGCAAAGAAATCTATGAAAGAAAAAGGTATTAAAGCTGAAGATGTTAAGAATTTACCACCTATTGAAGAAATACATGGTCTTGATAACCCGACACAGGTAGTAAAGGTAAATTCTCTCTATAGATTTGATGAAGGTGATATTCCTCGTTATAAGTCTGCTAGCCAATGCTTAGATGAGTTTGATAACTTTATTGTTAAATAAGAAAACATCAATGCTTATGTTGGTAGACAATTGAAACGAAATGCTTATATGATTGAACACTTGAGTGATTATATGTCTAGAGTTAAAGGTGAGCTTAAACTCATTAGTAAACATGCTTCTATGGTTACCACTCAAGTAGAATAAGTGCTTAAAGCTCAAAATGATTTGCTCAATGAATTAAATAATAAGAAAAATGATAATGTTGTTAGAGTTGTGACTAGAGTGGGTAAAATGACTCAGTAACCTTTGTATCCTGAGGGCCACCCTAAGAGAATTGAGCAAGATTCTCAGAGAACTAATGTTGATGCACCTAGTCCTTCTAAGAGGAAGAAAAAGAAAAATGATAGGACTTTGCATGCTTCTAGTGAACCTGTTGTTGACACACCTGAGAATCCCAATGATATTTCTATTTCTGATGCTGAAACACAATCTGGTAATGAACATGAACCTAGTGATAATATTAATGATGATGTTCATGTTTATGCTCAACCTAGTAATAACAATGATGTAGAGATTGAACCTGGTGTTGATCTTGATAACCCACAATCAAAGAATCAACGTTATGATAAGAGAGACTTTGTTGCTAGGAAGCACGGTAAAGAATGAGAACCATGGGTTCAGAAACCCATGCCTTTTCCTCCTAAACCATCCAAGAAAAAGGATGATGAGGATTTTGAGCGCTTTGCTGAAATGATTAGACCTATCTTTTTACGTGTGCGTTTGACTGATATGCTTAAAATGAATCCTTATGCTAAGTATATGAAGGAAATTGTTACAAATAAAAGAAAGATACCGGAAGCTGAAATTTCCACCATGCTTGCTAATTATACTTTTAAGGGTGGAATACCAAAGAAACTTGGAGATCAAGGAGTACCAACTATACCATGCTCCATTAAAAGAAACTATGTTAAAACTGCCTTATGTGATCTTGGAGCCGGTGTTAGTGTTATGCCTCTCTCCTTATATCGTAGACTTGATTTGAATAAGTTGACACCTTGAAATATCTTTGCAACTGGCTGATAAATCAATTGTTATACCTGTCAGTATTTGTGAGGATGTGCCTGTTGTGGTTGCAAATGTTAGTATTTTAACGGACTTTGTTATTCTTGCTATTCCCGAGGACGATAGTATGTCAATTATCCTTGGTAGAACCTTTTTGAATACTGCAGGGGCTGTTATTGATTGCAACAAAGGCAATGTCACTTTTCATGTTAATGGTAATGAGCATACGGTACACTTTCCGAGGAAACATCCTCAAGTCCACAGTATCAATTCTATTGGAAAAATTCCAACAATTACTATTGGAGGTTTTGAATATCCTCTTCCTACTGTCAAGAAGAAATATGATATTCTTATCGTTGGGGACATGCATATCCCCGTTGAGGTAACCTAGTGTTATTCGAAATTTCTCCAGTTCCATGTTATTCGAAAAGAGTTTGTTAACAAGACTTTCTCAACCTTGTTAGTGGATTCCTTTTGATGAGCATGAGATGGATGAAGTTAGAAAGCACAACTCTCTGTACCCTCCTTTTACTTTCTGTTATTTAGATTAAATAAAGCAAAAATAGTATTTTCTGTCTACTTTTTGAATTATCCATGCAATAAAAAATACCCAGAAAATAAAAGTTCTCCAAATGCCTTGAAATTGAAATATGATTTTTTCTAGAATATTTAAGAATATTTGGCACTGAGATCACATCAGGGGGAGCCAGCACCTGGCCATGAGGGTCCAGGGGGTGCCCCCTGCCTCATGGGCCCATGGTGGCCCCCCTCCACTTATTCCAGCACCTACACACTCCTTCTTCCTTCAGAAAAAATCACCAACTAGCTCAAGCACGAGTTCTAGCTCATCTTGCTGCCATTTTCGATCTCCTTGCTCAAAGCTCCACTCACAAAACTGCTTTGGGGGATTGTTCTTCGGTATGTGACTCCTCCAATGGTCGAATTAGTTTTTGTTCTAGTGCTTTATTCATCGCAAATTTTTGCTGCTTAGATGACCCTGTTCTTGAGCTTGCATGTCAAATTTATATGGTCCCAAGTAGTTCTAATGCATGATATAGTCTCTAGGCACTTGTGGGAGTAGTTGCTATCAATTTTGTTGAGTTTGGTTCACTTTTATTTTGAGTTACTAAAAAATTTAGAAATTTTTCAGAGGAAGAAATATGTTTAGGAAAATGTACCAAGGTGGTTCTTCAAGGAAGCAAGGACCCAGGCCCGCAATACGTGAGCCGGACCATGAACTTCCAAGAGAAGCTCAAGTGCGGCCTTATGAATGGCCGTCAGAAGATTTCATGGTCCAAGCAGGAATTAAGGAGGAATTTGACGAATATGTGCGTAATGCTGAACTCGAGGGCTTCATGCTAGATAGGTGCCCTCAGTATTATTACCTAACTGATTCCTTTGTGAGAAGGTTCAAATTTACATCTTCACACAATTTCTCACACTGTCCTATTTGATCTCTATAGTAAATCTTATACCATGGACTTATAAGATTTTAATACTGCTTGTAAACTCCCCCAATGGGGTAGTGCTAGTGAACCTCGCAAATCTGAGTTTAAAGATTTTCTTACTGGTATCACTGTGGGGCAATCTAGAGAAATAACACAAGCTACCATAGGGAGCATTCATTTTCCTGCTATACATTATTTTGCTCTCTTTATAGGTAGATGCATAAATGGTAAGGATGAGGCATGTCACATGTGTGTTCCAGATCTTAGTGTTCTCAGGAGTGCTGTGTTAGGAGATAAACAATATAACTTGGGGGCCATTGTTGCACGTAGGATGCATAATAATTGTATTAGTGGAGATCTGTTCAGTGGAATTTATGCAAGCCGTGTAGCTATTTATCTTGAGATACCCATACATGAAAATGATATGGAACTGCCTCCTGCTTATTTAGATTATAATACTATGGTTCATCATCAGTTTGTTGAGAGGAATGAACAGTTCCTCCAATACCGACTAATCTTTGACAAACGTCGCATTGTCCATGTTGCTCTCCCTGCTCCTGGTTTCTTTGACTTTCAGGAAAAAAGGAGATATATTATAACCAGGGAGGAGGCGAACGAGTATGAGAGGAGGACAGAGGCAGCTCGCCTCCAAGCTGCAGCTCATGAGGCAATAGCTGCTGCACTCAGTACGACCCCAGCTACAACTTTGATCCATGGGCATAGACCAACTTAGGCCAAAAGCTTAAGCTTGGGGGAGTACGTATTCCCAACCGACATTACATTCATGTTCACACACTCATTCTAGTTGTCGGTGCTCATACTTTTTCATTGTAATATCCATGCTAGTTTATTTTCTTTTTCTCGCTTTCTTCTTGTCTGTTTGAATAACCTTAAGAAAAACCCAAAAAATAGTTGTAGCTTTTAGCTAGTTTACTTTCCATGCCTGTAGTAGTAATAATTAAAAGAAAACCCAAAAAGATTTCTTGTTCTTCTTTTGCTTGTTGGGAGCTTTCCCGTGTAAATAGTTTTACTTCTTTTCTTTTTTCTTTGGGGGTCGAGAAGAGAAAACCATAATGAAAATGTTGAAGTGGCTCTTATATGCATTATTGTTGATTTAACAAAGAGCCCATATTACCTTGTCTTCTCCTTTGTATCAGATGCTTGCAGATGCCAGCTTAGTCCAATGCACCTACACTATTATTATTATACACACCATTCGGTCGTGCAAGTGAAAGGCAATAATGACGACATATGATGGATTGATTGAGATGAGAAAAGCTGGTATGAACTCGACCTCTCTTGTTTTTGTAAATATGATTAGTTCATCGTTCCTGATTTAGCCTATTATGAATGAAACATGTTTGCAATGACAATTAGAGATTATAGTTGCTTATGCCATGCTTAATTAGCTAGGAGTTTATAATGGTTTACCTTGCGTGCCAACATGCTATTAAAATGGTTGTGATGTGGTATGATAGGGTGGTATCCTCCTTTGAATGATTCGAGTGACTTTACTTGGCACATGTTCACACATGTAGTTGAAACAAAATCAACATAGCCTCCACGATATTTATGTTCATGGTGGATTATATCCTACTCATACTTGCACTCAATGTTTATTAATTTTAATGCATGTTCATGACTGTTATTGCTCTCTAGTTGGTCGCTTCCCAGTCTCTTTCTAGCCTTCACTTGTACTAAGCGGGAATACTGCTTGTGCATCCACTTCCATAAACCCCAAAGTTATTCCATATGAGTCCACTATACCTTCCTATATGCGGTATCTACCGGTCGTTCCAAGCAAATTTGTATGTGCCAAACTCTAAACCCAAATGAAATTATGTTTTGCATGCTCGAATAGCTCATGTATCAACTAGGGTTGTCTGTATCTTCCATGCTAGGCGGGTTATTCTCAAGAGGAGTGGACTCCGCTCCTCACTCACGAGAAAATGGCTGGTCACCGGGATGCCCAGTCCCATGCTCAAATCAAATCAAAATAATTGCAAACAAAAATCCCCCAGGACTGTTGTTAGTTGGAGGCACCCGTTGTTTCGGGCCAGCCATGGATTGATGCTTGTTGGTGGTGGGGGAGTATGAACTTTACCATTCTATTTGGGAACCGCCTATAATGTGTGTAGCATGGAAGATATCGAGATCTCTCGGTTGTTATGTTGACAATGAAAGTATGCCGCTCAAAATATTATTTATCTCTATTTCAAAACCGAGCTCTGGCACCTCTACAAATCACTGCTTCCCTCTGCGAAGGGCTTATCTATTTACTTTTATGCTGAGTCATCATCCTCTTATTAAAAAGCACCAGTTGGAGAGCACCGCTGTCATTTGCATCCATTACTATTAATTCATATTGAGTATGACTATGACTGGATCTCTTTTACCATGAATTACAATGTTTAGTCAGTCCTTGATCTTCAGAGGTGCTCTGCATTTATGTTTTGCGGTCTCAGAAAGGGCTAACGAGATACCATCTTGTTATATCATATTATGATTGTTTTGAGAAAGTGTTGTCATCCGAGATTTATTATTATTGCTCGCTAGTTGATTATGCCATTGATATGAGTAAACATGAGAGCTAAATGTTATTGTGAATATGGTTAGTTCATAATCTTTGCTGAAAACTTGAATGCTGGCTTTACATCTTTACAACAACAAGAGCAAACAGAGTTTGTAAAAGTTTTTCTTTATCACTTTCAATTTGTCAACTGAATTGCTTGAGGACAAGCAAAGGTTTAAGCTTGGGGGAGTTGATACGTCTCCATCGTATCTACTTTTCCAAACACTTTTGCCCTTGTTTTGGACTCTAACTTGCATGATTTGAATGGAACTAACCCGGACTGGCGCTGTTTTAAGCAGAATTGCCATGGTGTTATTTTTGTGCAGAAATAAAAGTTCTCGGAATGACCTGAAACTTCGCAGAGAATATTTTTGGAATATATAAAAAAACTGGCGAAAGAATCAAGACCAGGGGGCCCACACCCTGTCCACGAGGGTGGGGGCGCGCCTACTCCCCTGGGCGTGCCCCCCCTGCCTCGTGGGCCTCCTGGTGCTCCACCAACCTCAACTCCAACTCTATATATTCACGTTCGGGGAGGAAAAAATCAGGGAGAAGGATTCATCGCGTTTTACGATACGGAGCCGCCGCCAAGCCCTAATCTCTCTCTGGAGGGCTGATCTGGAGTCCGTTCGGGGCTCCGGGGAGGGGAATCCGTCGCCGTCGTCATCATCAACCTTCTTCCATCACCAATTTCATGATGCTCACCGCCGTGCGTGAGTAATTCCATCGTAGGCTTGCTGGACGATGATGTGTTGGATGAGATTTACCATGTAATCGAGTTAGTTTTGTTAGGGTTTGATCCCTAGTATCCACTATGTTCTGAGATTGATGTTGCTATGACTTTGCTATGCTTAATGCTTGTCACTAGGGCCCGAGTGCCATGATTTCAGATCTGAACCTATTATGTTTTCATGAATATATGTGAGTTCTTGATCCTATGTTGCAAGTCTGTAGTCACCTATTGTGTGTTATGATCCGTTAACCCCGAAGTGACAATAATCGGGATACTTACCGGTGATGACCGTAGTTTGAGGAGTTCATGTATTCACTAAGTGTTAATGCTTTGGTCCGGTACTCTATTAAAAGGAGGCCTTAATATCCCTTAGTTTCCAATAGGACCCCGCTGCCACGGGAGGGTAGGACAAAATATGTCATGCAAGTTCTTTTCCATAAGCACGCATGACTATATTCGGAATACATGCCTACGTTACATTGATGAACTGGAGCTAGTTTTGTGTCACCCTATGTTATAACTATTGCATGAGGAATCGCATCCGGCATAATTCTACGTCATCGATCCAATGCCTACGAGCTTTTCACATATTGTTCTTTGCTTAGTTACTTTACTGTTGCCACTGTTACAATTACTACAAAACTGCTACTATTACTTTTTCTACCTTTACCGTTACTTCCATATTACTTTGCTACTAAATACTTTGCTGCAGATACTAAGTTATCCATGTGTGGTTGAATTGACAACTCAACTGCTAATACTTGAGAATATTCTTTGGCTCCCCTTGTGTCGAATCAATAAATTTGGGTTGAATACTCTACCCTTGAAAACTGTTGCGATCCCCTATACTTGTGGGTTATCACCCCCTCCTCCAATTAAGCGCCGCCCACAGCCATTTTACACGCAGTATAACGTGGAGCTAAATAGCATGCGGCCGCACGCGCGAACGAGATCGCTATGGCTGACATGCGTGTCGACCGCCAGATCTTGGAGAAGCACCTTGTCTTCAAGGCCACCGTTGACACCGCCGCGCGGTTGTCTACTTTAAAATACAGTTCGTGATGTTTTCTCGAGGCCACCGCCAGTGCCTTCTAGTGATTTGTCCTCTGTAATGTTAATATGCAATCTGATGTTCAGTTAACAGTTTAGTCCTCTGAAATGTAATGTTCATTTAACACTTTGGTCCAACAATTGCTACATTTCGTAGTATTGTTCTCAAGCATTCTTTGTTTTGTTAACTGTCTTATCTTCTAGTACATGTTTCTATTCTGCAATGTTGTGCTCAGTTAACTATTTTGGTTCATTTGGTCTGCTGTCCATTTAATTGTTTGGTTCAGTTCTACAATTTGATTTTCATTTGTTGTGGGTACAATTTTGTATTATTATGCATGTGACACCAATCGAATTTGGTTGTACTCAATACATATTCTACTAATAGTATGGCAACTCTCAGTTAACCTGATCAAGATCTTCCTTATGTGTGTTGCAGGGATACAATGGGAGACACTACGGTTTACCATCGAGGTTTGTTCAAGCAGGGTCCTTCGGCTAATAGCACATTATTGTGCAGTTGCATGAATCATTCTAAAATTTAGGTTTCTTACAATGTGGTCTTGCACATGTAGGTCCTGTTGTCATAGGCTTAGACCCATTGTTCGACCCATTTTGCATATGGGGAAATGAGATGTCCATGAATATCAGTCAAGTCAAGAAACTCAGAAAGATTGTTAGGATGAAGAAACTTGCGACGAATAACAGCAAGATCTTTGTTTGCACAATGAAGAAGACATCAGTCAACTATAGGATGGTACCAACTCTTTTACCTTGTTTCTACCCCTTGCGCCATTTCAAAATTTACAACAGTGATTTATGCATAGCTTTGTTTTCAGTACTTTTCAAAGCAGTTCACCGATGATTACCTCTCAAACCACCTGCATGGTCAAGAGGCGAGGAAGGTATTCATGCAACACCCACGGTACAATATTGAAGTCTTGCTGAAGAGGACGAAGGTTGGGCGGGCAATTATCCATAGCCACTAGCCTAAAGTTGCAAGGACATTCAACATCACTGAAGGCTCAATATTTGCCTTCCGCTTCTGCAGTTTCCCAGATGAGATTCATTTGTCTATTTACCGTGTATGATGCTACTTTCCAAAGGTTTTTGATGCTGCATGTGAAACTTGGTGCTCTTGTGTAATGGCGTAACTAAGTGTCGAAGCTATCTGATGTAATTCGATTATGAAATCCTGGTTGCTTTTATACGGATATGAAATATATGGCATGTTCCATAAGAAATATCAGTTTGATTAGTACGTGGATTATCAATAACAGGCTAATTACCCTGCTTATTGGGGTTTTCTATTGCAAACGGTTACCCAGACAGTGCCGTGGGCGATGAACTCAAACAACCCGAACGGTTTCTAGAAAGTAGGCGTGTTCGATCAACTAACAATCACACACGGCTTCCGGCAACGAACTGTTTGCCTTAGGCCACCTTGCACAAACGTTTCCACACAAAGAACTGTGTGGGATGTACATACCTACGGAAATGATTTTCTGGGATTCACCGTGTGGGATGTACATACCTACAGAAATGATTTATGGGATTCACCGTGTGGGATGTACATACCTACAGAAATGATTTCTGGGATTCACCGTGTGGGATGTACATACCTACGGAAATGATTTCTGGGATTCAACGTGTGGGATGTACATACCTACGGAAATGATTTTTGGGATTCACCGTGTGGGATGTACATACCTACGGAAATTATTGGTTTCCATGCCTCGCTCGATCGCACACGGCCCAGCCTGGGTCCCACGAGGGCCTATCCCTGACGATTTCTGGGTCGTGTGGGAAGGACCCCCCCCCTATCGCCCACACTCACTTGGCGACGGTTCCAAATGCCATTGCGGAAAGGGGTTTTAAACCGTTTGTTTAGGACGTCACTGTACCAGTGTAGGTACTCTAGTTTGATATAGACATGTCCCCAAAGATAAAAGATATGCAATGAATTCAAGGGTTTCCTTCCCTAGAAGTCTTTCTCCCCCTGAAAATAGGGAAACAAAATCAGAGCAGAACAGATCAGATCACAGACACATAACACATACACGTCTTTCCCCTCTTAAAGACACGTGACTTCTCTCCTCTTGAACACCAAGCATCTGGGGCCTTTGATGTGATTACCTCTCTCCCCCTGTTGAAGTACTCTCTCCCCCTTTTTAAGTGATTAAGCTTTGATGTGATCTCTCTCTCCCCCTTTGACATCAATTTCCAAGAAGGGATCTTCTGGAGTGTGAGTCAATAGGTTTGGTCCTTGAGTCACAGAGCAAAGCAGCATATAGAATATGATGCTGGTAGAGGACAAGAATCATCGAGTGGAGCTGGAACAAAAGTGCAGGAACAAGTGGCAAATTGTCTTCTCTGCAGTGAAATCGGTGACACCGAGTTATATTTTTCGGTTGCACCAAAATGGTTCGGTTTGACCGGAAGTGATAGATCGGTGTGACTGAGTTCAACACAGAGAAAGAGCAATTGTCACCTCAGCTCACTAGGCAAATAAGATCTCACAAAGATTTGCATGGAATTTGATGCAGGGAATGCAGAACAAAACAGAGAAAAGAAAATCTAGATGAAGTTTTTTTATTAAAGGAAGGGGGAACAAAAATGCAAGGGACAAATGCAAAAACTCAGAAACACTAGAGAACTTCATTTAGAATTGGGCGGTGACAAAGTCACCTATGTTAGAGTATATTGACTGAGGAGTCAATTGAGAACAGTTGATCATAAGTCATACTCATCGTTTAAGCTCAAAATGGGGTTACCATTTTTCGATTAAGCATTTTGGTGTATTCGCATCTCGGTGAGCTGTTTTGACCCATGGCTTGGGGTAAGGCTTCTCTAAGATGGAATATCATACCTTGGGTGGTGGAGTTGATCTTGATCATGTAGTTGAACTTGTGTGGGATGCTCAAGGTTGATGTAGCGCATCATTTGCTTGGAGCACCTCTTATAGTTTGAGTTCATCTACCTACATGGGTTAGTCTTGCAAGGAAGAGCACTTGTGTATCCAACATGACAATCATGAAATTTGATACCAAATGAAATTTGATATATAGAATCTGTCAAAGGATATGGTGAAGGGTTTCATGCTTCCTTGTCTTCAACCACCATGGTGTAGAGACTTGGTGATGTAGATATTGCTCAAGATGTGAGTGAGTTGCAATCCCATGGATTTAGATTCATCCAAGTACCTACAAGGGTTAGATAGCATGCAAGGGTACAAATGTATCCAAGACGTATGATTATCATCATAAGAGAAGAATCAAGGATTAGTCATAGGCTCATGCCTTGCATGTATCCACATGGAGTTCCTACTCCAAGTTTGAAGCATCAATGATGTTCAATTCACCTCTCAAATGGCAAAATACTTTCTCATCAAGCGGTATGGTGAATATATCCGCCAATTGCTTATCGGTACGAACATGCTTAAGATCAATGTCCCCTTTAGCAACATGATCTCGAATGAAATGATGACGAACTTCAATGTGCTTAGTTCGAGAATGTTGCACGGGATTATGAGCAATCTTAATAGCACTCTCATTGTCACAAAGTAATGGAACATGTTTCACATAGATCCCATAATCTTTAAGAGTTTGGGTCATCCAAAGTAACTGAGCACAACATGAACCGGCGGCAATGTATCCGCTTCGGTGGTGGATAAGGATACTGAGTTTTGTTTCTTGGAGGACCAAGACACAAGAGATCTACCAAGAAATTGACAAGTACCCGAAGTAGACTTTCTATCAACCTTGTCACCGGCATAGTCCGAGTCGGAATAGCCCACGAGATCAAAAGAGGACCTCTTAGGATACCAAATGCCAAAATTTGGTGTATGTATTAAGTATCTCACTATCTTTTTACAGCCTTAAGATGACATTCTTTGGGGGCCGCTTGATATCGTGCACACATGCACACACTTAGCATAATATCAGGACGGGAGGCACATAGATATAACAATGAACCAATCATAGATCGGTAAACCTTTTGGTCAACCGATTTGCCATCCATGGTCAAGTCAAGATGTCCAGTAGTAGGCACGGGGGTTTTCATACCTTTGCTTTCTTGCATGTTGAACTTCTTGAATAAGTCATTGGTGTACTTTGTTTGAGAAACAAAGCTACCTTCCTTAGTTTGCTTGATTTGCAAACCAAGAAAGAACTTGAGTTCACTCATCATAGACATCTCAAACTTCTTCGACATTAGCTTCCCAAACTTTTCACTAAAATGATGGTTAGTCGAACCAAATATGATATCATCAACATAAATTTGGCACACAAATAATTCACCACTAACCCTTTTAGTAAAAAGAGTAGAATCTATCTTTCCAATCTCAAAGCCTTTTTCAATAAGGAACTTGGTCAAGCATTTATACCACGCTCTAGGAGCTTGTTTAAGACCATAAAGAGTTTTGTGAAGTTTGTAAACATGATCGGGTTTCTTAGGATTGACAAAACCGGGAGGTTGTTTAACATAAAACTCCTCCTCTATTTCACCATTTAGAAAGGCACTTTTAATGTCCATTTGGTACAAGGTAATATCATGGTGATTAGCATAGTCAAGTAAGATGCGGATGGACTCAAGTCTAGCAACGGGGGCATATGTCTCACCATAGTCCATACCTTTGATTTGAGTGTAGCCTTGGGCGACGAGACGTGCTTTGTTGCGAACGACTTTGTAACGCCCACGATGCGGCTATATCTCCCACGTGTCGAGGCACGACTTAGAGGCATAACCGCATTGTGGTTTTGTCGCAAGAAGGGTCATCTTCACACAATCCCATGCAATGAATAAGAATGGGATAAAGAGTTGTCTTACAATCGCCACTTCACACAATACATAAATAAATCATACATTAATCAGAGTACACACATAGACCGACTACGGTCAAAGCCAAAAGAAAAGAACATAACCCAACTGCTAGATCCCCGATCGTCCCAACTGGGCTCCACTACTGATCAACAGGAAACGAAACATAGTAACGACCAAGGTCCTCGTCGAACTCCCACTTGAGCTCGGTTGCATCACCTGCACTAGTATCTTCGACACCTGCAACTGTTTTGGAAGTATCTGTGAGTCACAAGAACTCAGCAATCTCACACCCGCGAGATCAAGACTATTTAAGCTTATGGGTAGGAGAAGGTAGTGAGGTGGAGCTGCAGCAAGCACTAAGCATATATGGTGGCTAACATACGCAAATAAGAGCGAGAAGAGCAGCAACGGAACGGTTGTGAAGCTAGAAGTGATCAAGAAGTGATCCTGAAACTACTTACGTTCAAGCATAACACAAGAACCGTGTTCACTTCCCGGACTCCGCCGAAAAGAGACCATCACGGCTACACACGCGGTTGATGTATTTTAATTAAGTCAAGTGTCAAGTTCTCTACAACCGGACATTAACAAATTCCCATCTGCCACATAACCGCGGGCACGGCTCTCGAAAGTTTATACCCTGCAAGGGTGTCCCAACTTAGCCCACTATAAGCTCTCACGGTCAACGAAGGATATTCCTTCTCCCGGGAAGACCCGATCAGTCTCGGAATCCCGATTTACAAGACATTTCGACAATGGTAAAACAAGACCAGCAAGACCACCCGCTGTGCCGACAAATCCCGATAGGAGCTGCACATATCTCGTTCTCAGGGCACACCGGATAAGCCAGACGTCGGGTTGGCATAGACCCTGGTTGCCCAGGGGGCGCCGGACATCGCTCGGTTTGGACCAGCACTCGAAGGAGCACTGGCCCGGGGGGGTAAATAAAGATGACCCTTGAGTTTGCAGAACCCAAGGGAAAAAGGCTTAGGCAGGCAAATGGTAGAACCAAGGTTGGGCCTTGCTGGAGGAGTTTTATTCAAAGCGAACTGTCAAGGGGATCCCATAAATCACCCAACCGCATAAGGAACGCAAAATCAAGGAACATAACACTGGTATGACGGAAACTAGGGCGGCAAGAGTGGAACAAAACACCAGGCATAAGGCCGAGCCTTCCACCCTTTACCAAGTATATAGATGCATTAATTAAATAAGAGATATTGTGATATCCCAACATATCCATGTTCCAACATGGAACAAACTTCATCTTCACCTGCAACTAGCAACGCTATAAGAGGGGCTGAGCAAAAGCAGTAACATAGCCAAACAATGGTTTGCTAGGACGGGTGAAAAGGTTAGAGGCTGACATGGCAGTATGGGAGGCATGATATAGCAAGTGGTAGGTAGCGCGGCATAGCGATAGAGCGAACAGCTAGCAAAGCAAAGATAGAAGTGATTTCGAGGGTATGGTCATCTTGCCTGAGATCCCGCAAGGAAGAAGAACGAGTCCATGAAGAAGACAAACGGACGAAGTCGAACAAATCCTCACAAATGCGACGTTGTCGGAACTAACCCGAAGAAGCAACACCGGAAAGAAGAAAACAACATGGTAAACAACCATCACAGAAACATGGCATGATGCACAATCAAGTATGATGCATGCCCGGTTTAAAGAGGCATGGCATGGCATGGCAAAGTGCACAAACAATACTACAAATTAAGTGGAGCTCAATATGCAACGAGTTGCATATTGACGAAACACCACATGACTCATTTAGTTCTCTCTCGGTTATGTACCCAACAATATTAAATGTTGTTAAACATGGCAAGAGGTGAAACATAACAAAACTACCTATCTAGGCAATTTAAATGAGGCCGGAAACAACAAACAACAATTCCGTAAAATCCCCATAAGCATATTTTTGATTTGGTACTGTTCTGCCCTAACCACAACTTTATTGTTGTTAAACAGCAAAATAAAGTGTACCAAGTTATTCTATGCATTTTTCTACCCCATTTACATATAAAGTTTATTAAATTCCGAGTTACGGTTAATTAGTTATGAATTAAATCATTTTAACATGGCATTTATGCAAAATTAAACAAACAGCAAGTTAAACATTTTTTAACATGGATGAAAGTAGCATATTATGAAACGATGAAATTCTAAGCATTTTACATATATAAATCATTTTAATCCGATGCACGGTTGATGAGTTATTATATGCATGAAGACTAGGGACTTTTCTGCAAAACAGTAAATCCTGGGGTAATAGCTAAATTCGCAGATCCTGGAAAAAACATCACATGGGCCGAATCTGAACAGGAAGCCCAACAGAGGAAAAAAACAAGAGGTGGGGCGCTGGGGTGTGGCCTCACCCAGTAGGCCTTGGCCCAGACGGGAAGGCGGCACACGGGAGGGCGCGGTGGAGCAGGCCGGCGGGGCTGGCCGGGCGCGCTGGATCTGACTTGGCCGGCTTGAGCTGGCCTTGGAGGCCGAAGGAGAAGCAGGCAGGGCGCGGTCAACGCGAGGGTCAACGAGCAGAGGATCTGGCGGCTGGGCGCGTGCGTCCTCTCCTGCTCGATGCAGAAGCAGGGGAGATCGATGCGGTCAAAGGGTACGGCGACGCCTCGCTGGACTTGGCGCGGCCGCGGACGAGGGCTGGAGGCGGCCAGCTGCAGGATGCCGGGCACGGTGGACTTGGCGCGGCGCGGAGCGGCAGTGAGGTCGTGGGGGTGCGGGACTTGGACGCGGGACACCGGTGACGCGAGAAAGGCGAGGGAGGCCGGAGCTTGCCAAATCCGATAGCGGGGCGATGAACGGCGACGACCTAGACGGTTCCCTGCGAGAGAGAGAGAGAGAGAGAGAGAGAGAGAGAGAGAGAGATGAGTGAGATGGAGAGGAACGGGGAAGCACTGAAAAGGGGAAGAAGAAGGGGGCAACGGCGCTCATCTCGGATGAAGCTCGCCGGTGGCTCGCCGGACAGACGAGGGCGGCGGGGTTCGACGCTGGTGTCGGAGACGAGCTGGACGAGGGCCTCGGCCAGGAGGCAGGCCGACGCGCGAGATGAAGGGGAGCAGGGGCGATGGAGCCCTACGGCAGGGGGAAGCAGAAGGCCATGGACCTAGTGGTCACGACGGTGGCGGGGACGAGGAGGCGAGGCCGAGCGCTCCTGCTCGGGCACGAGCGTAGAGGGGGCGCAGGGAGGCGCTGCCTCATGTGGTTGCTAGAGCTGCTGGTTGGATGGACGGATAGACGAAGAGCAGTGGTTGGGCGCGGAAGGAGAGGAGCAGGTGGATCGGTTGGAGATCCTGAGGTGAATGCGGGAAAGAGTGGCGGCGGCGGCTAGGAGGATCCCTAGAAATTAGGGATTTGGTCTCGGTTTAGACTATATATAGCGAGTGGGTTAGTTTAGGGGATATTTGGTCCGTCCGATCGTAATCGGGCGGTCGAGAATAAGTAGGCTAGAGCGTCCAATTAAGAAAACGGAGATGTTTTATAGATGTTTGGGGATGATCCGAATCCAACGGTAACAACAAACTGGGTCGGGTACGGGACAACTTTCGGACGCGCGGGAGGGGAACGCGGGCTGACGAGAGAGGTTAGTTGGTTTGACAAGAGGGAACCGAAAACATGGTTGGTCTCGGAACGGTCAACGAAGACAAGGGGGGAATGTGGCAACTACGAACGAATGCAAGTTTTAAAAACAAAGACGACAACGAGTGCCGATGCAATGCGGATGATGCGATGATGAAAGCAACAAACAAATAATTAACACAGCTGACACGCAAAACATGGAAGGCGTCTGGAGCGTCGGTCTCGGGGCGTTACAACACTCCACCACTACAAGAGGATCTCGTCCCGAGATCTAAGGATGGCACCGGAGAGAAACGGAAGAGGAAGAGGTAAAAACTAAGTTGCTTCTTTGTGAAACGAGTGAAACCACGAACCTTGAGAGGTTGAATGAATTAAAAGAGAGAATACAAGGGAGATGAACGAGATTGAAAACACTCCGTTATCAAAGAGGAACAAGGAACATTACAAGAACCTTGTAGGTTGAAAGACATAAGAAAAAGGGTTACAATGGACAAGAAGTACATGCAAGCACTCCGGTTGAAATGAGATGTACGAGGAACGATGAAGATCAATTACGACAACACTCCGGTTGAAAAAGAGAAGGAAAACTTGATAAGATGACACAACGCTCCGGTTAAATGGATAAGCAAGGAAAGAAGATGATCTTGACAAAACAAGAAGATGGGTCGAAGAGAGCAATATCGCAATGCCTCCGGTAGAAATGAAAGAATGCAATGAAAAGAACGGAGAAGAAAACAACATGTTCTACCTTAAGTGAATTTGAGCGAGCATCCTTAAAAGAAGGATAGAACGGAGTTGTTGAGAAATCAACAAAGAAAGGATATGATCTTCGTGGGATTATGGAGACATCTCAAAACTTGAGGTGAAATTCTGCCACTAACGAAAACAATTGCTTGCTTGAGATGAATGAAGAGATGAAAACTTCTCTCGCTGAGAGGATAGGAGAAAACTTGGATCATTGATAAGCACCATAATAGCAACATTCCTTAGGGAAGGCTTTAGGTGAAACATGACACAAGATAAATCCAACGAAGAGATTGGTGGATTTAAAATATCTCATTCTTGGAAACATGTGAATCATGAAAAAGCGAACTCAAATTGTCAAGAATGACATAACACCACCTCAAATGATAAGGTAGAACGAATTGCACTTTGGAATGCAAGATGAAGAATACTTGAGCTCCTCTGAAAAGAATCTCGATGAACACTTCGAGAAGTAATTAAATCCTTGATGAACCATCACGTAGAGCCTCCATGAAGAACTCCGATAATAAAAGGATGATATAAAGAAAGAGAAATTGAAAACACAAGATGAATTCTTGCAATGATTTAGATGGAGCTTCAGGACGATATAATGAGAAAAATTTGAACTCCGGAAAGAAAGATGAACAAATGAAATCAAGAATTTTGATGAACCTCCGGAATAAGGAATTGAATTTTACTCGATGAAACAAGAATAAGAATTACAATATGCGCATCCTTCACCAATATAAATTGATGACAAGCAACGGATTTGGCATACTACTTATTCTCGTAGAAAGGATTAAGATAGATATTGCGCAAACTTGGTAAGGTCTTCAACGAACCACTGGTAGGACTTGAAAAGAACAAATGAATTGATATGATAACCAAGGAAGAGAAATCTTGAACGAACCACTGTAGAATTGAAAATGAACGAAGAAAAGATAAAGAAACACCGGGAAGAATTAGAAAATGAATAAAGATACTTGACAGAATTTAGATACATGAGAACGAAGAGATCATGAACTGATTAGAGGATATTTGAATGATGCACCGGTAAGATTTGGAGAACGAGAGCTAAAAGCTGGAATGAATAATTATGACATGATGGCCTTTGGATGATCAAGAAACGAAAACAACTCATGAAATGCTCCGTATGGGTATGAAAAGAATTCTCGCAATCAAAAACAATTATGAGAGGATGGCATAAGCTAGAACCATGAATCTTCAAGAGAGTGGACCAAGATTTTAGGAGAAATCTCTACCTTGATCTTGAAATGTTGAGAATGATGATGAGAAACACCACCATGAATTGTTGAGGCACTCCGGAACCATGAAGAATAGAAAGGTTGAATCAACAATGAAAAGAATTTGAAAGATCTTGGAGAAAGACATATGACTGATGATAATTCATTCTTACGTCAAACTTTGAAATGAATTTGAGAATAACTTCAGAAAAATTAGAAGAGTCAGGTAAGATCCTGGAAAAAGACCTGTGGGTTAGGGCCCACTCAAGAGAAACACCGTTGAACAATTTAAAAGAGAGATTGCGCCGGTTGAATTAAATGGCTCAAAAGAGATAACAACCTCGAGATAGCTGGAACGGATTGGGAATGGAAATGCGAATCTTCTGAGATATCTTCAGCACTCCAGATAACATGAATAGCAAGAGGTGGATGATTAAGAGATGCACCGACATGAGAAAGCATTTGAAACGAGGAAAAGAATACGATCAACACTGAAAGATTGACTTGAGTCCACCGGAGAAGAAAAAGAACGAAGAATAATAAACTTGAAGCTCCGTTAGTATCTTCATGGGAAAACACCGGATAAGAACATTGATTGAAAAGAGTGAAGAGACTTCGCATCAACAAAAAGGATACTTGCTTAAGAAATCTGAGTCCTTGAAGAAAAAGGGTGGGAGGGCGGGAAAAACAAAGACAACTTGGGACGGATGAAGCAAACACCGTTGCAAAGAACTAAGAATTGATCTCGCGAATGTTGAAATGATCGGATCCACTTGAAAAAGAGCACGTCGGTTGGAAAGAATTGGGATGACAAACTCGATGGTCAAGAAGGATTAGTATCCCCATAGGAATATGAGAACACCACTTAGAATAAGGTATGGAATCAACACTTGACAATGAAGCAATTCGAATACCACAAAACAAAACAAAACAAAGGATTTGCTTGCAAAATAAGCCAGAAACAAACATATGATAGATCCCATATCGTATCATGTGTGTGTTGGAAAGATATCCTATGAGATACTTGAATTCCCACTTATAAACTCCCAAAACTTGCTGGTTATGCAATCTGGTGTTGGGGATACAGGGGACACAAAATATATATCACCCAAACTAACAATCCCTAGATCCAGCTGTATCCATCCGTCAACACATAACCAAGAAACCTTCGGAAATTGTTTACCTCAACCTTCGAAAAGCATCCGTTATACGAGTTATGGCAATACTCCTGAACTCCCGCCCCAGTACTGGGTGGCGTCGAGGTGATCTCACCAACAACTGCATAAAAGAGATTTTTGATGTCGTCGAAACTCAGGTATTCCAGAACTGCAACGATAAAATTGTGACGACAACACCTCGGAGCTCAACTCCCCGGGACACTGCCACAACCCCTAAATGTCAGGAGGCACCAAGAACAATGTTCTCGTCACAAAACCATCGGAACGATTCCAAGATACCCGCGTGATCCTAAAAAAAATTTAGTGAAATTTGAGGAGAGAAGAGTCAAAACTTCTACGTCAGGAGACCTCACCAGAGCGACGAAGGGACTGAGGAGTAAAAAGAATCCTACTCTCCGATATATATAATCCTAAGACTCAAAACAATTTTTTTAGACTCAACAACGCCAGCGATTCGATTAAGCAGGGGGCTCCTAAGTCGGGGATGGCTCTGATTACCAACTTGTAACGCCCACGATGCGGCTATATCTCCCACGTGTCGAGGCACGACTTAGAGGCATAACCGCATTGTGGTTTTGTCGCAAGAAGGGTCATCTTCACACAATCCCATGTAATGAATAAGAATGGGATAAAGAGTTGGCTTACAATCGCCACTTCACACAATACATAAATAAATCATACATTAATGAGAGTACACACATAGACCGACTACGGTCAAAGCCAAAAGAAAAGAAGATAACCCAACTGCTAGATCCCCGATCGTCCCAACTGGGCTCCACTACTGATCAACAGGAAACGAAACATAGTAACGACCAAGGTCCTCGTCGAACTCCCACTTGAGCTCGGTTGCATCACCTGCACTAGTATCTTCGACACCTGCAACTATTTTGGAAGTATCTGTGAGTCACAAGAACTCAGCAATCTCACACCCGCGAGATCAAGACTATTTAAGCTTATGGGTAGGAGAAGGTAGTGAGGTGGAGCTGCAACAAGCACTAAGCATATATGGTGGCTAACATACGCAAATAAGAGCGATAAGAGGAGCAACGGAACGGTTGTGAAGCTAGAAGTGATCAAGAAGTGATCCTGAAACTACTTACGTTCAAGCATAACACAAGAACCGTGTTCACTTCCCGGACTCCGCCGAAAAGAGACCATCACGGCTACACACGTGGTTGATGTATTTTAATTAAGTCAAGTGTCAAGTTCTCTACAACCGGACATTAACAAATTCCCATCTGCCACATAACCGCGGGCACGGCTCTCGAAAGTTTATACCCTGCAGGGGTGTCCCAACTTAGCCCATTATAAGCTCTCACGGTCAACGAAGGATATTCCTTCTCCCGGGAAGACCCGATCAGTCTCGGAATCCCGGTTTACAAGACATTTCAACAATGGTAAAACAAGAGTAGCAAGACCACCCGCTGTGCCGACAAATCCCGATAGGAGCTGCACATATCTCGTTCTCAGGGCACACCGGATGAGCCAGACGTCGGGTTGGCATAGACCCTGGCTGCCCAGGGGGCGCCGGACATCGCTCGATTTGGACCAGCACTCGAAGGAGCACTGGCCCGGGGGGGTAAATAAAGATGATCCTTGAGTCTGCAGAACCCAAGGGAAAAAGGCTTAGGTAGGCAAATGGTAGAACCAAGGTTGGGCCTTGCTGGAGGAGTTTTATTCAAAGTGAACTGTCAAGGGGGTCCCATAAATCACCCAACCGCGTAAGGAACGCAAAATCAAGGAACATAACACCGGTAAGACAGAAACTAGGGCGGCAAGAGTGGAACAAAACACCAGGCATAAGGCCGAGCCATCCACCCTTTACCAAGTATATAGATGCATTAATTAAATAAGAGATATTGTGATATCCCAACATATCCATGTTCCAACATGGAACAAAGTTCATCTTCACCTGCAACTAGCAACGCTATAAGAGGGGCTGAGAAAAAGCAGTAACATAGCCAAACAACGGTTTGCTAGGACGGGTGAAAAGGTTAGAGGCTGACATGGCAGTATGGGAGGCATGATATAGCAAGTGGTAGGTAGCGCGGCATAGAGATAGAGCGAACAACTAGCAAAGCAAAGATAGAAGTGATTTCGAGGGTATGGTCATCTTGCATGAGATCCCGCAAGGAAGAAGAACGAGTCCATGAAGAAGACAAACGGACGAAGTCGAACAAATCCTCACAAACGCGACGTTATCGGAACTAACCCGAAGAAGCATCACCGGAAAGAAGCAAAGAACATGGTAAACAACCATCACAGAAACATGGCATGATGCACAATCAAGTATGATGCATGTCCGGTTTAAAGAGGCATGGCATGGCATGGCAAAGTGCACAAACAATACTACAAATTAAGTGGAGCTCAATATGCAACGAGTTGCATATTGACGAAACACCACATGACTCATTTAGTTCTCTCTCGGTTATGTACCCAACAATATTAAATGTTGTTAAACATGGCAAGAGGTGAAACATAACAATACTACCTATCTAGGCAATTTAAATGAGGCCGGAAACAACAAACAGCAATTCCGGAAAATCCCCATAAGCATATTTTTGATTTGGTAGTGTTCCGCCCTAAACACAATTTTATTGTTGTTAAACAGCAAAATAAAGTGTACCAAGTTATTCTATGCATTTTTCTACCCCATTTACATATAAAGTTTATTAAATTACGAGTTACGATTAATTAGTTATGAATTAAATCATTTTTAACATGGCATTTATGCAAAATTAAACAAACAGCAAGTTAAACATTTTTTAACATGGATGAAAGTAGCATATTATGAAACGATGAAATTCTAAGCATTTTACATATATAAATCATTTTAATCCGATGCACGGTTGATGAGTTATTATATGCATGAAGACTAGGGACTTTTCTGCAAAACAGTAAATCCTGGGGTAATAGCTAAATTCGCAGATCCTGGAAAAAACATCACATGGGCCAAATCTGAACAGGAAGCCCAACAGAGGAAAAAAACAAGAGGAGGGGCGCTGGGGTGTGGCCTCACCCAGTAGGCCTTGGCCCAGACGGGAAGGCGGCCTGCAGGAGGGCGCGGTGGAGCAGGCCGGCGGGGCTAGCCGGGCGCGCTGGATCTGACTTAGGCCGGCTTGAGCTGGCCTTGGAGGCCGAAGGAGAAGCAGGCAGGGCGCGGTTAATGCGAGGGTCAACGAGCAGAGGATCTGGCGGCTGGGTGCGTGCGTCCTCTCCTGCTCGATGCAGAAGCAGGGGAGGTCGATGCGGTCAACGGGTACGGCGACGCCTCGCTGGACTTGGCACGGCCGCGGACGAGGGCTGGAGGCGGCCAGCTGCAGGATGCAGGGCACGGTGGACTTGGGGCGGCGCGGAGCTGCAGCGAGGTCGTGGGGGGTGCGGGACTTGGACGCGGGACACCGGTGACGCGAGAAAGGCGAGGGAGGCCGGAGCTTGCCAAATCCGACAGCGGGGCGATGAACGGCGACGACCCAGACGGTTCCCTGCGAGAGAGAGAGAGAGATGAGTGAGATGGAGAGGAACGGGGAAGCACTGAAAAGGGGAAGAAGATGGGGGCAACGGCACTCATCTCGGATGAAGCTCGCCGGTGGCTCGCCGGACAGACGAGGGCGGCGGGGTTCGACGCTGGTGTCAGAGACGAGCGGGACGAGGGCCTTGGCCAGGAGGCAGGCCGACGCGCGAGATGAAGGGGAGCAGGGGCGACGGAGCCCTACGGCAGGGGGAAGCAGAAGGCCATGGACCTAGTGGTCACGACGGTGGCGGGGACGAGGAGGCGAGGCCGAGCGCTCCTGCTCGGGCACGAGCGTAGAGGGGGACGCGGGGAGGCGCTGCCTCATGTGGCTGCTGGAGCTGCTGGTTGGATGGACGGATAGACGAAGAGCAGTGGCTGGGCGCGGAAGGAGAGGAGCAGGTGGATCGGGAGGAGATCCCGAGGTGAATGCGGGAAAGAGTGGCGGCGGCGGCTAGGAGGATCCCTAGAAATTAGGGATTTGGTCTCGGTTTAGACTATATATAGCGAGTGGGTTAGGTTAGGGGATATTTGGTCCGTCCGATCGTAATCGGGCGGTCAGGAATAAGTAGGCTAGAGCGTCCAATTAAGAAAACGGAGATGTTTTATAGATGTTTGGGGATGATCCGAATCCAACGGTAACAACAAACCGGGTCGGGTACGGGACAACTTTCGGACGCGCGGGAGGGGAACGCGGGCTGACGAGAGAGGTTAGTTGGTTTGACAAGAGGGAACCGAAAACACGGTTGGTCCCGGAACGGTCAACGAAGACAAGGGGGGAACGCGGCAAATACGAACAAATGCAAGTTTTAAAAACAAAGACGACAACGAGTGCCGATGCAATGCGGATGATGCGATGATGAAAGCAACAAACAAATAATTAACACAGCTGACACGCAAAACATGGAAGGCGTCTGGAGCGTCGGTCTCGGGGCGTTACAGACTTGTCCATCTTCGTCTTGCTTGTTGCGAAACACCCATTTGGTACCGATGATGTTGTGGTTGTTGTCGGGCTTCTCGACCAATGTCCACACTTGGTTTCTCTCAAAGTTGTGTAGCTCTTCATGCATGGCATTTATCCAATCCGGATCTTCCAATGCTTCTTCAACCTTCATAGGTTTAATGCTAGAGATGAATGAATAATGTCACAAAAATTAGCCAAACGAGTTTTAGAGCGAGTGATTCTCCTGGTTTGGATATCATTGAAGATTTGCTCAACGGGATGGTCTCTTGAAACTCGTGCTCGAACTCGTGAGAGCTTTTTCTTGGGTCAGGTGGAACATCTTCTTCATCATCTTGTCCTTCTTCTTGGCCTTCTTCACTATTGGTGTTGTTGTTCTCTTGCCGTGGTGGTGAAGTAGGTTGATGAGGTTCATCTTGGTGTACTTCCTCGTTTTCTTCATCTTGGCATGTCCCACTTGTGGATGCTTCCATGTCAACTCTTGGTTCACCTTGACGTGAGGTAGAAGCTTCCACTTGGACAGACGAGGTACTCTCCTTTACCTCCGTTGGATGAATCTTGCCAATAAACAAGTCTTGGATTGCTTCCGAAGGGTCTTTGTCTCCTACATCAATTGGCAATTGCTCTACTTGCGAGCCGTTAGATTCATCAAAATTCACATCCATCGTCTCTTCAACCTTTCGGGTGAAATTGTTGTAGACACGGTAAGTGTCAGAGTTCGAGCCAAAACCAAGTAGGAAACCTTCATGAGACTTAGGAGCAAATTTAGAACGATGATGCTTATGAAGAATGTAACACTTTGATCCAAATACTCGAAAGTATCCAACTTGGGGTTTGTTACCGGTGAGGAGCTCGTATGCCGTCTTGCCAAGTAGCTTGTGAAGATACAAGCGATTTGTTGCATGACAAGCCGTCTCAACCACTTCCACCCAAAAGTGTTTTGGAGTCTTGTATTCATCAAGCATCATTCTTGCCATCTCAATAAGAGTCCGGTTCTTCCTCTCAACAACTCCATTTTGTTGAGGTGTGTACGTAGCCGAGAACATATGTGAGATCCCCTCTTCGTCAAGAAAGGTATCCACATTTGCGTTCTTGAACTCCGTTTCGTTGTCACTGCGAACCTTCTTGATCTTCACTTCAAATTGATTTTGGGCCTTCCTAGCGAAGTTCTTGAAGATCTTTTGGACATGCGATTTATCATCAAGAAAGAATACCCACGTAAATCTTGAAAAATCATCGACTATGACTAGACCAAATGAGTTACCCTCGAGACTTTTGTAGGCATTGGGACCAAAGAGATCCATATGATGTAGCTCGAGCGGCCTTCTCGTGGTCATGACATTCTTCACGGGGTGACTTCCTCCTACTTGCTTTCCTGCTTGACAAGCACTACACAATCTATCCTTGTCAAATATAACATCTTTCACTCCAAGGATATGATCACCTTTAATAAGCTTATCAAGATTTCGCATGCCCACATGACCTAACCTTCTATGCCACAACCAACCTTTAGAAGATTTAGCAATTAAGCAAGTTCTAGGTTGAGCCTTTTTAGTGAAATCAACAATGTAAAGATCACCTCTACGTATACCGGTAAATACCATTTTATGATTATCTCTATGAAACACTTGGCAATCTACTCCAGTGAATAGGACATTGAAATCAAAGTCAGCAAGTCTAGATACGGAAAGTAGATTGTAGCCAAGAGATTCAACGAGCATAACATTTTGTATGGAGCTATCATGTGAGATGACCACCTTACCAAGGCCAACCACCTTACCCTTTGAGTTATCACCAAAAGTGACATACTTTCGAGGGCTATCGTTTTCAGCAAGCTCACGAAACATATCCTTGTCTCCGGTCATATGATCGGTACATCCACTATCAAGGACACATTCCTTTCCTCCAGCCATGTAGCCGCGAAGATTAGCCATAAGACCAAAGTGTCTCATAGACTCATCGAGATCAAAGTCACTATCATCATCCTCATCATAGTATCCATGTTCAACATCGTCTTGTGATGGGTCAATTCCTAGAGAGAGTGATTCATTAGATAAATGATCATCACAATAATCATCTTTAAGAATTCTAATGGCTTCGGAGATGATATTGCTAATAATTCCAACATCTCCTTTGGCACGCATGAGATCACGAAGCTCAAACAGGTAATCATCAAACTTAGGATCACTAGTACTCATCCTATTCAAGGCAATAGACTTATGAAGAATCTCATCTAAGTTTTTCAAGGAATAGTTTGGAAAACGTTCCTCAAGAAATCTCCATATAGTGTAGGCACAATCAAGAGTAGGTAAACTAGCAATTAATTTTTTAGGCAATCCTCTAATGATAAGGTTGATGGTTCTAAGATTGCGAATCATGTCAAGATCCTCATCGGGAGAGGGATGCAAAGGATCACTAGGGGGAATGCAAGGACTAGTAATGTACTTGTCAAGTGATATTCATTGAAAATCACAAGAATCTCATTTTCCCACTCATGAAAGTACTCTCCATCAAGAATAGGCACTCTACGTCTAAGACTCCCCAACGTAGACTCGTCCATCTTCCTCCAAAGGTGTTTAAACCAAAGCAATGGAGACCAATGCTCTGATACCAATTGAAAGGATCAAGAAGAGGTGTCTAGAGGGGGGTGAATAGACTCTCAACAAAGAAAAGTTGCAGTTTTTATTTTCTTCAAGTTAAGGTAGAGTTTTAGCACAAGTTTAAACATTCACAATACATTCAAGCAAGAATGGCAAGAGTATATGAGCAGCAGAAAGTAAACATGCAATTTGCGAGAATGTAAAGGGATGGGATTGGAGTGCGCAAACTCAATTGGAGATGCGGAGGTTTTTGGCGTGGTTCCGATAGGTGGTGCTATCATACATCCACGTTGATGGAGACTTCAACCCATGAGGGTAACGGTTGTGCGATTCCACGGAGGGCTCCACCCACGAGGGGTCCAGGAAGAAGCAACCTTGTCTATCCCACCATGGCCATCGCCCACGAAGGACTTACCTCACCAGGGTAGATCTTCACGAAGTAGACGATCTCCTTGCCCGTACAAACTCCTTGGTTCAACTCCACAATCTTGACGGAGGCTCCCAAGTGACACCTAACCAATCTAGGAGACACCACTCTCCAAAAGGTAATAGATGGTGTGTTGATGATGAACTCCTTGCTCTTGTGCTTCAAATGATAGTCTCCCCAACACTCAACTCTCTCTCATAGATTTTTATTTGGTGGAAAGATGATTTGAGTGGAAAGCAAGTTGGAGAAGGCTAGAGATCAAGATTTATGTGGTTGGAATGGAATATCTTGACCTCAACACATGAGTAGGTGGTTCTCTCTCAGAAAGTGTATGTTGGAAGTGCAGGCATGTTCTGATGGCTCTCCTCACGAATGAAGAGTGGGTGGAGGGGTATATATAGCCTCCACACAAAATCTAACCGTTACACACAATTCACAAAACTCGGTGGGACCGAATCAGAAAACTCGGTCGGATCGATTCAGTTCATAATGTGACTGTAAGGCATTTCGGTGGGACCGATATGATCAACTCGGTGGGACCGATGTGCTAGAGTTAGGGCAAAACCTCATCTCGGTTTGACCGATTACACAAACTCGGTGAGACTGATTTTGGTGATGGGCTAACCAGAGAGTTGGTCAAGCAAATTCGGTGAGACCGATTACAAATCTCGGAAAGACCGATCTTATTGCAATAGGAACCAGAGAGTTTGCAGGCCCATCTCGGTGAGACTGGGATCCCATCTATGAGACCGAATTGATTAGGGTTTCTGGCAGTGGCTATGTCAAATGAACTCGGTGGCGCCAGATAGAATATTTCGGTGGGGCCGAGTTTGACTTTTTGGTTTGGGACATATGTGGATATGAGAAAGTGGTTGAGGGCTTTGGAGCATATCACTAAGCACTTTGAGCAAGCAAGCCATTAAGCAACACCTCATCCCCTTTTAATAGTATTGGCTTTTCCTATGGACTCAATGTGATCTTGGATCACTAAAAGTAAAATGTAGAGCCTTGAGCTTTTGAGATTGAGCCAATCCTTTGTCCTTAGCATCTTGAAGGGGTTCCACATCCTCTTGTCCACGCCACTCCATCTGTTGAACTTGTCTGAAATATACTAGATGAAAACATTAGTCCAACAAGAGATATATTGACATTAATTACCAAAACCACCCAGGGAGCACTTGTGCTTTCAGATGCTCATATTGGTTCCTACATATTGTATGAAGATCTTTATCGGTCAAACCGCACAACAACATACATAGTTCCCTTTGTCATCGGTATGTTACTTGCCCGAGATTCGATCATCGGTATCCTCATACCTAGTTCAATATCGTTATCGGCAAGTCTCTTTACTCATTCCGTAATGTATCATCCCGCAACTAACTCATTAGTCACATTTCTTGCAAGGCTTATAGTGATGATCATTACCGAGAGGGCCCAGAGATACCTCTTCGATACACGGAGTGACAAATCCTAATCTCGATCTATGCCAACTCGACAAACACCATCGGAGACACCTGTAGAGCATCTTTATAATCACCCAATTACGTTGTGACGTTTGATAGCACACAAGGTGTTCCTCTGGTATTCGGGAGTTGCATAATCTCATAGTCTGAGGAACATGTATAAGTCATGAAGAAAGCAATAGTAGAAAACTAAACGATCATTATGCTAAGCTAACAGATGGGTCTTGTCCATCACATCATTCTCTAATGATGTGATCACGTTCATCAAATGACAACACATGTCCATGGCTAGGAAACTTAGCCATCTTTGATTAATGAGCTAGTCAAGTAGAGGCATACTAGGGACACTCTGTTTATCTATGTATTCACACATGTACTAAGTTTCCGGTTAATACAATTCTAGCATGAATAATAAACATTTATCATGATAGAAGGAAATATAAATAACAACTTTATTATTGCCTCTAGGGCATATTTCCTTCAGTCTCCCACTTGCACTAGAGTCAATAATCTAGATTACATAGTAATGATTCTAACACCCATGGAGTCTTGGTGCTGATCATGTTTTTCTCGTGAGAGAGGCTTAGTCAACGGGTCTGCAACATTCAGATCCGTATGTATCTTGCAAATCTCTATGTCTCACTCCTTGACTTGATCGCGGATGGAATTGAAGCGTCTCTTGATGTGCTTGGTTCTCTTGTGAAATCTGGATTCCTTTGCCAAGGCAATTGCACGAGTACTGTCACAAAAGATTTTCATTGGACCCGATGCACTAGGTATGACACCTAGATCGGATATGAACTCCTTCATCCAGACTCCTTCATTTGCTGCTTCTGAAGCAGCTATGTATTCCGCTTCACATGTAGATCCCGCCACGACGCTGAAAGATCGAGGATGTCGCCTAGAGGGGGGGGTGAATAGGCGCTTTAAAAAAATTACGGTTTAGGCTTGAACAAATGCGGAATAAACCTAGCGGTTAATTTGTCAAGCACAAAACCTACACCAACTAGGCTCACCTATGTGCACCAACAACTTATGCTAAGCAAGACAAACTACTAGGTGATAGCAAGATATATGACAAGAAACAATATGGCTATCACAAAGTAAAGTACATAAGTAAAGAGCTCGGGTAAGAGATAACCGAGGCACGCGGAGACGACGATGTATCCCGAAGTTCACACCCTTGCGGATGCAAATCTCCGTTTGGAGCGGTGTGGAGGCACAATGCTCCCCAAGAAGCCACTAGGGCCACCGTAATCTCCTCACGCCCTCGCACAATGAAAGATGTCGTGATTCCACTAAGGGACCCTTGAGGGCGGTCACCGAACCCGTACAAATGGCAACCCTTGGGGGCGGTCACCGAACCCGTACACTTTGGCAACCCTTGGGGGCGGTCACCGGTACCCGTCAAATTGCTCGGGGCGATCTCCACAACCTAATTGGAGACCCCGACGCTTGCCCGGAGCTTTGCAACACAATGATTGAGCTCCGAACACCACCAACCGTCTAGGGCGCCCAAGCACCCAAGAGGAACAAGCTCAAGGGTACCAAGCACCCAAGAGTAATAAGCTTCTCAACTTGTAACTTCCATGTATCACTGTGGAGAACTCAAACCGATGCACCAAATGCAATGGCAAGGGCACACAGAGTGCCCAAGTCCTTCTCTCTCAAATCCCACCGAAGCAACTAATGCTAGGGAGGAAAATGAGAGGAAGAACAAGAAGGAGAACACCAAGAACTCCAAGATCTAGATCCAAGGGGTTCCCCTCACATAGAGGACAAAGTGATTGGTGGAAATGTGGATCTAGATCTCCTCTCTCTTTTCCCTCAAAAACTAGCAAGAATCCATGGAGGGATTGAGAGTTCGCAAGCTCGAAGAAGGTCAACAATGGGGGAAGAACACGAGCTCAGAGGATAAGGTTGAATGGGGAAGAAGACCCCCTTTTATAGGAGCTCCCGAATCCAACCGTTATGTGCTCAGTCCGCGCACGAGCGGTACTACCGCTCAGGGGAGCGGTACTACCGCCCGGGCGGTAGAACACGGAGATCGGAGCAAAACAGAGGGCGAGGCAGAGCCGTATGAGCGGCACTACCGCTGGAGCCAGCGGTACTACTGTTGGCCGCAGCGGTACTGCCGCTTGGCCTAGTGGTACTACCGCTGGGACCGCGCACAGCGCCTACTACGAGCACAGGGAGAAGGAACAGAGAGGAGGGCCATTGAGCGGCACTAGGGGCGGTGGTAGCCGTGGTACTACCGCACATGAGCGGTACTACCGCTCCTACTGCCGCTCCTACTGCCACTGAACCCGACACGAGAAAACCACATCTCGAGTCGTGGTAGCCGTGGTACTACCGCACATGAGCGGTACTACCGCTCCTACTGCCGCTCCTACTGCCGCTGAACCCGACACGAGAAAACCACATCTCGAGTCGAGGCGGTAACAGCGCGGAACCGAAGACGTACTACCGCTTATGGGCATGCGCGGTACTACCGCTGTGGGACAGCGGTACTACCGCTTGTGGCGATACGCGGTACTGCCGCTCCGGCCCAGCGGTACTACCACTGGCGCCATCCTAAAGCCACTTCCATGAAAACAAGTATACTCCACGGAAAACCAGAACTGCCATAACTTCTGCATATGAGCTCCGAATTGAGCAAACTCAAGCTTGTTGGACACAAGACGACGAGCAGCATCAAAACAGCAACCGAGAAGAGGCAGGGGAGGTATGCCTAATATATAGAGGAGAGAAAACTCCAACCGAGAAGAACCGGCAAAACCTCCAACATCGAAAACATCATAGAATATGCATGTTAACTCCGTTTTCGATGAACTCGAGCTTGTCATGAAGATGATCAAAAGCTCCAAATCTCACAAGGAGAAAAACAAAAAAAGAACCAATAAAGATGATGCAAGGATGCAATGGTTTGAGCTCTCCATGAATGATACGATCAATCTACTCATCGAGAGCCCCCCTTGATAGTACGGCAATCGATCCTATAACCCGGTCTCCCACAACTACCATGAGACCGGTAAAATAGAAAACCTATCAAGGGAAAACCTTTGCCTTGCGCATAGTCCACTTGAGCTGGATGATGATGATCTTGACTCCCTCAAATTGGACCACCTTTCTTGATTGCGTTGGCTCGGTGAAGACTAGTGGATTGCTCCCCCATACTCCACTATGGGTGAGCCACTCTTCGGCACATCTTCACAAGTCCATTGTCACCACAATGGACGGCAAGCTTCAAGCACTTGATCTCTTCGTGATGCTCCACTTGAACTTGCACACCGCAACCTAACCCCACAAAGAACTCTCACGAAGACCATGGGTTAGTACACAAAGAGTAATTGACAATGCTTACCATACCATGGGATCGCTTGATCCCTCTCGGTACATCTTCTATGCTTTGTGTGTTGATCAACTTGATTCACTCTTTGACTCAGTCTTGATCAACCTTGAATCTTTCCAACTCTCTTCATTTGGATGATGTCTTGAAGGTAAACATGAATGATCACACACTCTTCTTCTTCAAGACATGCTTGCAATAAGCTCAAAACTCACATGACCAATCTTTGGATAATTCCTCGAATAGCACCTTGGTCGACACAAACTCTCCTTGAAACCAACACATGTACTCCAAGAAAAGCCTATGGACAAAACCTTCAAATATAACTCAAGGCAACCATTAGTCCATAGAGATTGTCATCAATTACCAAAACCAAACATGGGGGCACAGCATGTTCTTTCAGACGCTCTGCTTGGAACTGCACCAACTAACAGCTCCATGATTCAATATAAATATGTATCCGGTTTGTGACTTAGAGTCATCCGGATCAGTGTCAAAGCTTGCATCGACGTAACCGTTTACGACGAGCTCTTTTTCACCTCCATAAACGAGAAACATATCCTTAGTCCTTTTCAGGTATTTCAGGATGTTTTTGACCACTGTCCAGTGATCCACTCCTGGATTACTTTGGTACCTCCCTCCTAAACTAATAGCAAGGCATACATCAGGTCTGGTACACAGCATTGCATACATGATAGAACCTATGGCTGAGGCATAGGGAATGACTTTCATTTTCTCTCTATCTTCTACAGCGGTCGGGCATTGAGTCTGACTCAACTTCACACCTTGTAACACAGGCAAGAACCCTTTCTTTGACTGGTCCATTTTGAACTTCTTGAAAACTTTATCAAGGTATGTGCTTTGTGAAAGTCCAATTAAGCGTCTTGATCTATCTCTATAGATCTTGATGCCCAATATATAAGCAGCTTCACCGAGGTCTTTCATTGAAAAATTCTTATTCAAGTATCCTTTTATGCTATTCAGAAATTCAGTATCATTTCTGATCAACAATATGTCATCCACATATAATATCAGAAATGCTACAGAGCTCCCACTCTCTTTCTTGTAAAAACAGGCTTCTCCAAAAGTCTGTATAAAACCATATGCTTTGATCACACTATCAAAGCGTATATTCCAACTCCGAGAGGCTTCCACCAGTCCATAAATGGATCGCTGGAGCTTGCACACTTTGTTAGCGCCTTTTGGGTCGAAAAAAGCTTCTAGTTGCATCATATACAACTCTTCTTTAAGATATCCATTAAGGAATGCAGTTTTCACATCCACTAGCCAAATTTCATAATCATAAAATGCGGCAATTGCTAACATGATTCGGACAAACTTAAGCATCGCTATGGGTGAGAAAGTCTCATCGTAGTCAACTCCTTAAACTTGTCGAAAAACCTTTCGCAACAAGTCGAGCTTTGTAGACAGTAACATTACCGTCAACGTCAGTCTTCTTCTTGAAGATCCATTTATTCTCTATGGCTTGCCGATCATCGGGCAAGTCAACCAAAGTCCACACTTTGTTCTCATACATGGATCCCATCTAAGATTTCATGGCCTCAAGCCATGTGGCAGAATCTGGGATCATCATCGCTTCCTCATAGTTCGTAGGTTCGCCATGGTCAAGTAACATGACTTCCAGAACAGGATTACCGTACCACTCTGGTGTGGATCTTACTCTGGTTGACCTACGAGGTTCAGTAGTAACTTGATCCGAAGTTTCATGATCATCATCATTAGCTTCCTCACTAATTGGTGTAGGAATCACTGGAACTAATTTCTGTGATGGACTACTTTCCAATTCGGGAGAAGGTACAATTACCTCATCAAGTTCTACTTTCCTCCCACTCACTTCTTTCGAGAGAAACTCCTTCTCTAGAAAGGATCCATTCTTAGCAACGAATATCTTGCCTTCGGATCTGTGATAGAAGGTGTACCCAACAGTTTCCTTTGGGTATCCTATGAAGACACATTTCTCCGATTTGGGTTCGAGCTTATCAGGTTGAAGCTTTTTCACATAAGCATTGCAGCCCCAAACTTTAAGAAACGACAACTTGGGTTTCTTGCCGTCTCTAAAGCATAACCCCAAAACGATAGCGGTAAATCAGTAAGAGACATCATAGACCGCACCATATCTAATAAAGTGCTGTTACGACGTTCGGACACACCATTACGCTGTGGTGTTCCAGGTGGCGTGAGTTGCGAAACTATTCCACATTGTTTCAAATGAAGACTAAACTCATAACTCAAATATTCACCTCCACGATCAGATCGTACAAACTTTATTTTCTTGTTACGATGATTTTCCACTTCACTCTGAAATTCTTTGAACTTTTCAATGTTTCAGACTTATGTTTCATCAAGTAGATATACCCATATCTGCTCAAATCATCTGTGAAGATCAGAAAGTAACGATACCCGCTGCGAGCATCAACACTCAATGGACCGCATACATCAGTATGTATTATTTCCAATAAGTCTGTTGCTCGCTCAATTGTTCCGGAGAATAGAGTCTTAGCCATCTTGCCCATGAGGCATAGTTCGCAAGCATCAAGTGATTCATAATCAAGTGATTCCAAAAGCCCATCAGCATGGAGTTTCTTCATGCGCTTTACACTAATATGACCTAAACGGCAGTGCCACAAATATGTTGCACTATCATTATTAAACTTGTATCTTTTGGCTTCAATACAATGAATATGTGTATCACTACTACCGAGATTCAATAAAAATAGACCACTCATCAAGGGTGCATGACCATAAAAGATATTACTCATATAAATAGAACAACCATTATTCTCTGATTTAAATGAATAACCGTCTCGCATCAAACAAGATCCAGATATAATGTTCATGCTTAACGCTGGCACCAAATAACAATTTTTCAGGTCTAAAACTAATCCCGAAGGTAGATGTAGAGGTAGCGTGCCGACCGCGACCACATCGACTTTGGAACCATTTCCCACGCGAATCGTCACCTCGTCCTTAGCCAATCTTCGCTTAATCCGTAGCCCCTGTTTTGAGTTGCAAATATGAGCAACAGAACCAGTATCAAATACCCAGGCACTACTACGAGAATTAGTAAGGTGCACATCAATAACATGTATATCAAATATACCTTTCACTTTGCCATCCTTCTTATCCGTCAAATACTTGGGGTAGTTCCGCTTCCAGTGACCAGTCCCTTTGCAGTAGAAGCACTCAGTCTCAGGCTTAGGTCCAGACTTGAGCTTCTTCACTTGAGCAGCAATTTGCTTGCCATTCTTCTTGAAGTTCCCCTTCTTCCCTTTTCCCTTCTTCTTGAAACTAGTGGTCTTGTTAACCATCAACACTTGATGCTCCTTCTTGATTTCTACCTCCGTAGCTTTTAGCATCGCGAAGAGCTCGGGAATTGTCTTATCCATCCCTTGCATATTATAGTTCATCACGAAGCTTTTGTAGCTTGGTGGCAGCGATTGAAGAACTCTGTCAATGACACTATCAACAGGAAGATTAACTCCCAGTTGAGTCAAGTGATTGTGTTACCCAAACATTATGAGTATATGTTCACTGACAGAACTATACTCCTCCATTTTGCAGCTGTAGAACTTATTGGAGACTTCATATCTCTCAATCCGAGCATTTGCTTGAAATATTAACTTCAACTCCTGGAACATCTCATATGCTCCATGACGTTCAAAACAATGTTGAAGTCCCGATTCTAAGCCGTAAAGCATGGCACACTGAACTATCGAGTAGTCATCAGCTTTGCTCTGCAGCGGGTTTGGCACCCAGCGGTGCTTCTAGGACATAATTCTTCTATGCAGCAATGAGGATAATCCCCAAGTTACGGACCCAGTCCGTGTAGTTGCTACCATCATATTTCAACTTAGCTTTCTCTAGGCACGCATTAAAATTCAAAGGAACAGTAGAACGGGCCATTTATCTACAACAACATATACATGCAAAATACTATCAGGTACGAAGTTCATGATAAATTAAAGTTCAATTAATCATATTACTTAAGAACTCCCACTTAGATAGACATCCCTCTAGTCATCTAAATGATCACGTGATCCATATCAACTAAACCATGTCCGATCCACGTGAGATGGAATAGTTTTCAATGGTGAACATCACTATGTTGATCATATCTACTATATGATTCACGCTCGACCTTTCGGTCTCAGTGTTCTGAAGCCATATCTGCATATGCTAGGCTCGTCAAGTTTAACCAGAGTATTCTGTGTGTGCAAAACTGGCTTGCACCCGTTGTATGCACTACAAAAAAATACACTTCTGTGATGATACGTGTTTGTCACAGTAGGTCACGTTTTTGTCATGCATGTACATCCATGACAATTTTATGACAGAATCAAGATAGTCATACCTGTGCTGTCTTAGAAGTGTTCCATGACATTACCAAAATTATCATCACGGAAGTGTCCACTTCCACGACGATAAATCGCGCGTCACAGAAGTGCTTCCGTCAAGGGTGACCGACACATGGCATCCACCGTAACGGAACGCCGTTAAGCTATCGGGTCCGGTTTTGGATCCGATAACCCGCTAACAGCCCCGACCAATGGGGATTTTCCACGTGTAAAATCATCATTGGCTGGAGGAAACACGTGTCGGCTCATCGTTGGGACAGATGTCATCCACTCATTGGACCGAAGGCGCCTATGATACGTCGACACGTGGCACGGCCGAACAGAGGCCCATTCATGTGAAAAGGCCGGCCCGTTTGACTTGGTCAAAAGGTGGCAGGCCGGCCCACGAAAAGCCTATTAACGACCCGTTCGCATTTAGCCCATTTACAGCCTGCTAACCCAGGGCCCATTACGACCTATCCGAATTAGGCCCAGTAGTGTCATCTGGGCCGTCCAATATGATTCCAACCCATTTTAAGTTCTGGTCCATGTATGGCCCATGACGTCTTTCGGCCCATATGAGGCCCGTTTAACTCTTGGCCCATTAACGGCCCGTGGTGAAACTGGCCCGTAATGAACAGTGTATCACTTTATACCCATTAACGGCCCATTAATCCATTGGGCCGTTTGCAGCCCATGTTATCTTTCGTGCTTCTTAGGGCCCATTTATTCTTGGGCTCATTTCCAGCATTCGGTTACTTACGGCCTGTTACTGCCATTTTCTGCTTGTGGGCCAAATTCAGCCTGTGGTTACAGTCGGCCCGTTTGTGGCCCGTTAATATGTTGGGCCGTTTTCATAGCATCATCAAATATGGCCTATTAACGACGGCCCGTTATGGTCGGCCCATGAACGGACGACTCCAACTCTAGCCCGTTTACGGCCATAATGCGGTCTATTTTTGGCCCATGTTTGGCCAATCGATCATACGGCCCGTATAAGGCCCATTGATGATACGGCCCGTAGAAGGCCCATTGTTTCTACGGCCCTTAGAAGGCCCATTGTTTCTACGGACCGTAGAAGGCCCATTGTTTCTACGGCCCGTAGGAGGCCTAGTGTCACTACAGTAAATATGTAGCCCATGGCCTGTTAAAGGCGGGAAACTACTATAGGTTTAGACCTGCTAATGGCCCAAGATGATTACAGGCCCACGTTTTGGCCCATATGAGTAACGGGCCGGCCTGAAGACCGACAACACTGAGATCCACTGAACCTTCCGGCCTAATTTACAGCATACCGACCAAAGAATAAACCTAGACTATACAATAAAGAAATTACGGCATATTACATCCACTGGGAATCAAAGTTCGCTACCGGTGATAATAAAGCGCAACATGACCGCGGATTACATACACTGGGCATCAAAGGTCGCCACCAGTGCATATAAACGCGCCGACAAAAGAATATACAAAACTGAGAGCACTTCAGAAGGCACTAGACCTGGCAAGGTCGGGCCCCGCAAGCAGCCGAACAAGCTGATGAGACCTCAGTTGTGTCAACGATAGATGCTTCATCCCTAGTTGTATGGCACCATAGTGCGCAAGGCAGTCCCCTGACATCTTCATTACATCTTTGACTTCTAGTCGGAGCTGAGCTGAAGCAAATCTTTCCGCTTTAAGTTGAGACTGAAGAAGTCGAACTGATTGAGGCAGCGACTGCACAGAGGTTGTCTCACGCCTGCTGGTGAGTAGCTTCAACTCACTGTCTTCATCAAGACAGGACCTTGGGGTCATCTCGCTGTCCTCAAGATGGTTTGGCTCACTATCTTTCCTAAAGTTCTACCTGGCATAAGAGATACGACCCAGAAAGAGAAACAAGGAGACACGTAACAGGTTTCACAATTATATAAGCAAATAAATGGATCTGTTCTGCATAAGGAACATGTTTTTACAACTACAATTTAAAATTGGTAGTTGTTGCAAACATCCAATACGATGTAAACAGCAGTGGAGGAAATGATGCCTACCCAAATCTATACTAGAACAAAGTTTGAAGGCTTGAGAAGGATGAACTTACATTACATGTTAACACGGGCTGGACAAAGCCCTTCTCCATGTTGATGGAAGGATAATTCAATAAATTCCCCAAAGAAAATTCTTTATAAGTGTTTCCATTATTCTAAATTTTGCAAAGAGTAAATATAGATCAAATAATATTGGAAGAAATAGAGGATAATGAAGCTCAGGTGCAGACTGGTGATACATAATCAAATAGCAATTAATTAAGTACAGCGTTACAAGGCAAAAGGAATGCAGACATCAACGTGTGCAGTGGCATTGGCTTTATTCAACATTTTGGTAAGAGTAAATGTAGATATGATAATTTGAAGAAAGTGGAGGGCAGGGCAGATAAGATGCAGAGTAATGCTAGACAATCAACTATCTCGCAATGCATGTACAGTAATACCACCACCGTCTGTCATTACTTGTCGCTCAAATGGATGTATCTAGCACTATTAAGTTCTAAATACATCTAATTGATCAACAATTAATTCGATACAGAGGGAGTACATGACAACAGGTACTTACATGAGCAATCCAAAACTTCATAACCATTGTGTTAATTCTACATTTATCTAAGAGTAAATATAGATCTTATAATTTCAAGCAAAGGGAGCATAAAGAAGCGAACATTTACAGTGATGCTACATAATCAAACAGCAATGCAGAGCCCAGTATTGTCGTGAGATCCTATGATCCTTTGAGCAAGGAGATTCATTTGAAATTAGTTTTCATACAAGAGAGAAGGTAAGGCACACGCAGAAATTTAGGAGTTCAAATTTTGAATTGATATCATAGACAGTACCTGACGCTGGGATGTCAGCAGTTCTAATAGGGGTTTGGCCACTGGAGTAGGGGTAAATTCTGTTACAGTTGGGCCTGTGTTTTCTGTGGCTGCTGATCTATCTGATTTAACAGGTATCACTACCCTTTTCCAAATACCTAGTTTGTACTCCTTGAGGATCTGCACTCACCCTCTTCCTTTTGGACATCTATTACGGAAGAACAACATTTGACTGGAAAAACATAGTATGACGACACATGGAATAGGTACAGAAAATGGATAGGTATGGCATATACTCATATATGATGCTTAAACTAAGCAGATGGTGTAACAAAGTAGAAGTAATGCAAGAGGTCAATGCAAAATATGTGCGACCAATACAACCTTGCCAAGTTAGAGCATGCACCTTGATGGGTGAATAAGATAGGCCATCCTCCACCATGCCAAGTTTGTTAGCCAGTCGATTGTTCCGCAATATTCCTCTCGTGCGCCCATTCTCATATTCATTTTGATAATGTTCAATACCTGACATGCATGAAAACGTAAAAACAAGTGAGATTATCTTTGTAATGCAGAAGTGATTCTAATCCAATACTTCCTCCCTGTAAACCCCTTTGTGCTATCTCTGCAATTCTTCTAAGAGGTGCCATGCATGCTGTAATTTGGTGTGTGCATTAATATAATGTGGCCTACTACTCAAAATATGAGAGCTCCAGAAGTGATGATACTTCGCAGATGACAGCTTTAACATATAGTAAAGAAGAACAAGTCGACCTGACCTAACAGATTCAAAATATACTAAGGGAGAATAACTCGACCTGACCAGTCAACCGCAAGAGAAGAGGATCATCTTAAAGAAGAGCAGAAGAGCAAGCAGATTGAAGATATTACAAATCTTTCTATACAATGTCGGTTGGCCACCCATGATGAACCAGAGCGCACAGAGAAATACTATTCCTTCCGGTCTCTCTATATGTGGCTCACATGCATTTAGAAACTAAAGTAGGAACATTTAGCTGACCAATTAAACATCTCTCAGTTTTACTAATATCAGCATAATATCATATTTGAATTTGTACAACTAAGCTTGTTTAGCTCGATGGGTGGAGCAGTGCTATTACGACACGAACCATGTAGGCTGATCGTGGTCATCATAAAATGGGGAAACCGTAAGCATGATGAGTATAGTGTTGACCGTGGCAGTGGGATGGCAGATCTGAAGCTGCAAACCGCGCAAAGGGTAGTTAGCAACCGATGTTTGCTTTGAAATAACAACTAAGATTTGGTATGGGCAAGAAAGTACAGTCAACAAGTGACAAAGAAATGCAATTCTGCTATCTCTCTATATGTCGCGACATGCATTTGGAAACTCAAGTGGGACCTTTAGCTAACCAATTAAATGTGTCTATTAACTAATATCAGTATCATATCACAATCATATTTGAACAACTAAGCTTTGGAATTTTGAGTGTTGTGTTGTTTAGCTTGAAGGGTGGAGTAATGCTAGTACGACAGAAAGCACCTACGCAGATCATAGTAGAGTAGATAAAAGGGGAAAACCCTAAGCATCAGGAGTAAAATCAGGAAAGTGGAACTAGCTGGACCAGTGGGTGGCGCACATGCTTTTCGAAATGAATATAGGAACATTAGGTGACCAATTAAACGTTCTCTGTTTTAGTAATATGAGCATCATATCATATTCGTATTTCAACGCGTAAGCTTTGGAATTATGAGTGGCATGTTGTTTCGCTTGATGGGTTGAGGTCTTGAGGAGCAGTGCTAGCATGACACGAAGCAGTGAAGCACCTACGATGATGGTAGTGAATATAAAGGGGGGAAACCATAAGCTTTACAAGTATAGTGATCGTGACATGGCGGATCTAAAGGTGCAAACCGGACAAAGCTACTTGCAACCAATGTTTGCATTCAACTAGCCACTATGATTTGGTACGGACAAGAAAAGTACAATAAACAATTTAAGATCTATTTTCCGTGTGAGATCAATAACTTAAGCACATATGGAAGAGTACCACCTCTCTTGCGACGCCATGTAGGCCCCTGCCGATACGTTGAGGGTGTTGCGGGTGCGATGGCTGTCGGCAGCGGGGAAGAAGACTTTAGATGGCAGACGGCCGGGTCGGGGGATAAATCATGTTGCCGTGGACGAGGCGGTCGTAGGAGCGGCAACAGCAAGGTGGACGACGGCGCCGATGAAGCGAGACGACGCGATGAAAGGATCCTGGTCTGGCGCCATGGATGAGAGACGTCCATCTCTTGCAGTGGATGACGGGGTAGGGGTAGCGGCTCCGGCAAGGTGGAGGATGGGGTGGCGGACGGAGGAGGCTAGCCGCAGTGGGGAGGTTGTCGTGGCGCCGACGGTGTATGAATGGGGAAATGGAGGGGGAGGGGGATCTCAAACTTTGGGACGCGCTTGTCTGAAATGTGGGAAAGTTACGAACTTATCCCCCGTTTAAAATTTCGGACATCACGTCGGTTGGGGATAGAACGGTAATCTCGCATCTCCCAAATATTTGCTGGTAACGATTTCGGGCGAGGAGAGGGTGTTTTGCCGCCCACGGTTGGCGCCCACGGTGTATGAACGGGGCTGACAGGTAGGGCGGTTGTGTCACGTCTAAGGGAAGTTACACATCTGCCCCTATTTAAAATATTAGCCTACATCGATTTCGGACGAGGAGAGTTTGTTTTGCCGCCCACCGTGGATGAATGGGGAAATGGAGGGAGAGACACATGTCTTTCGGACGAGCTTGAATCAAATGTGTTTTGCCGCCCACGTTTGGCGCCCACTGTGTCTGGATGGGCTCAGAGGCGTCGTGTCACGTCTGATTGAAGTTACTAGTCTACCCCTATCAACAGCAGTGTAAATCCGGTCGATAAGGATGTCAAGTGTCAGGGGTAGACAGTAATTTCCATCTCGCAAACACTTGCTTCGGGCAGCCCACAAATGATAGTGGGTGTTTAGCCGCTTCGTTCAAAACTTGGGAGAATTAGCATTCACGTTTGCCCTGGGCCTTGGCAACTAAATCCAAATCCAATTTTTATTTGATTACGAATATCCACGGATAATTCTACGTTTTGTTATTTATTTCTTCAAAACCACAACAAAGATTTATTCCACCTTTATATATGATTATGATTTAGAAATGTCGTGATCTTCGAATTCAGTAGGTTGGATACACTTTGAGTCAAACAGTTATTTCATCCAATACAATATGCTCACACGAAAAACAGTTCACCTTATGTCAATCATACAAGTACTGAGGATTGCCTCGCCTAAAAAATTTGGATCATTACAACACATGGACAACATAGGGGGTCTTACAACATAATCCATTCAGAGACATGACACAACATGCAACTACAATAATCTAATGACAATTTCAACTGCTATCTAAAGAAGAACTGGGATTACCCTGGGCTTCAGATAGCAGAAGCAGCAGGACCTCCTCCGTCTTCAAATGCAACATTCTTACTTCCTCCAATTCTTGGGTTGCTTGCATAATGCGTGCAGCTAATTGCATAATTTCCAGCTTCAAGATCGAGATTACCTCATTCATGGCAGCCACCCATCTCTTTCTGCCTCTAGTAGAGCCTCAAGAACTATAATATCTGTGCTCAGACTGCTCTCCGGCAGTGTTGCCTCTGAACTGCTACCATCTGGTAACATGGATGGTGCACTGCTTCCACAAATAGATTCTGGGGTTGTACATTGTGTCCTAGTGTGAACAGCATCCTGAAAGGTTTCCGCTGGACATAAGTAAGAGATAGTTATCGCATGATCCAGGCAGTAAGCTTACATGGTAAACGACATACGAATTATTGCCGAGCATGGCAAGCTATATTTAAATGGTTCGAAGCAGCATCAGCCGAAAAGAAATTAAAATGGTAAGATGAAACTAGGGATGTAAGTGGCAAATAAACGACAACCGCCAGTCCCATCTAGTTAGTTTTTGCTAGCTCTCTAGTTCATTTTCCTCAAAAAAAAAACAAAAACTCTTTTGAACTATCATACCACTAGTGGACTTTAATCGGGATTAAACGGGACCCGGTTGACATCCCTAGTTGAAAGGGAGTGTACCACCGCTATATTTAAGTTGCCAAGGCATCTAAGCAGTTGAAATAATCTGAGAAAGCACTGAACAGTGTGGCCTCATATAAACTACGAAGACAGTCTTGTAATGAAGTTCAGAGGAAAAGTTAAGGACTCAAATGAACTAGGCATGCATTTCTTTACGATAGTACAGCAGGCACTGCTGACATATTGGCCAACTCAGGTATAGCGTAACAAGTAACAAACAAGCATTCGAATCAAGCAATACAGCAAAGCAGACAACTGAACTATTTGTTATTCTGTAGGATTACAGGTTGAGGGCACAAGCCAAGAAAGCAGCCCACATGCATTACATTTCACATGTACTAAAACACACTGGCTTACCATATGTTGCTGTGAAGCCTCGCTGCTGTTGCAATGTTCTTTGAAGATATCGTCAGCATCCCGTGGATGTAAATCTACTTGTTGTAGTTTATTTTGCACCCTCTATTTAGGTAAAATTAGTTTTAATCGCATGCACTGGTTCGAATTGATCATCAATGGTTCATCTAAACTAATGAAAGAAGGGTGTGTGCATACACGACAATATATCTGCTTCCCTCTATTTTTATGCTTGTTCGAGGTGCCAGCCCCAAAAGAACAAATATTTTGCTTAATGGGGTTGGCAGCTCCATAATTAATAGAAGCATCAAATTAGTCATGCAACTTGGGAAGATCAAGAACACACAAAAAAGTAATGAACAGAGGCTCAGAGCAGTGATGTAATAGCTAGCATCAGAAAATGTAGGGTAAAACGAACAAAAATCAGCGGAGCCACACGCTAGTTTGCTGATGTGTAATTAAGCATAGAGAACATGAAGCAGTCTGATGGAACCAACAGGTGGCATCAGAACAACACCATTATCATAAATATAGCATGCAAGAAGTAAAATAGTAGGCAGTGATATCTAGGAAGTACAGTAACACTTAGGACAAAACTAAAGCATATTAACTGTATGTGCACTTGTATGTAATTTAGCACATGTAACATGTTCACTGCCAGAAGTATGGCCCTACAGGTGCAAGCAGAATAACGCGTCTCATGAAAAACTGAATGATGCCCTGAACAAATTCAAAGGTGCGGTGCTTATGCTAAGAAAGTGAACGTAGGCGCCGGCCGTTGGATAATAGTACCTGATTCTCAGCGGCGTATGGGTATCGTTGGCATACTTGATAGCTAAGGATCGTCGATGGTGCTCGTGTTGCGGTTGAGTTTGGGCCGACTGTCACCGTCGCTGAAGCGACTCCGGTGCTACGGTTGCGGCGCCTATCGACATACAAGAAAGCTCATCTGTGGTAAGTGAACAGTTGCACGATAAAGAGAAAAATTGAAGGAGTACAAATCGAAATAACCTGATGAGGCTGCAGCATCGGTAAAGCAGGGCCGGTGGAGTTGAATATGGCGTCCGTGGAGCGGGTCCGGTGCAGTGGACGAAGGCTTCGGCAGGCGCGTTGTACAGTGCTTTCGGTGAGGCGGATCTGTTGCGGCGGACGAGGACTTGTATGAAGGGCCAGCGAAGGGACAGACGAGGGAGTTAGTGAAGGGCCTACACTGTGGTGGACGAGGGCGCCGGTTAAGCAGATCCGGTGCGGTGGACCATGATGGCGGTCAAGGAAATCTGGAGCGGTGGACAAGCCAGTCGCTGAAGCGGCTCTGGTGAAGTGGTGAGTTGGCAGTTGGGGGTTCCAAGGTGCGGAAGGTAGATCCGTCGGGGTGTGAGGTCCACCGCTGCGGCGGAGGACTAGATTCGGCAGCTTGCCGTGGTTGGGGGTCGGGGAGGGGAAGGGGAGGGGCTCTGGGGAAGAATGTTGGGGGCAAAGAGGGGAAAACAATGGAGTTACCAAAGCAGCCCTTTTCCGTTCATGTGGCAGGGGTAAAATAGGAATATCGCAGGGCTAAACTTTCGGGCGCGAGATATTTTGATGTAAGCGGGAAGTTTGAAAGCTTTTGGCGCCTGAAATTATATTCTGCTCTTGTACGGCCGACTATGATATCATGGCCGAGAATTTGTTTGTTTTGCACGCAAAAAAAGTGCAAGTTTTGAAAATCAATGTCTCCAACTCGAAACTTAGATTGTCCATTCAATTCAAATATGGATCATTGAGCTACTACAAGCAAATACCATCATACGGTCCAATTCAAATGAAATTCCAAATGTGTTTATCCTAAATATGATGACAAAAGCAAAAATGTGTATGTGTATGAATAAAGTGGATGATTATAAAGTTTGAACATGCCCGTATGTGTATATCTCTAGGTTTGATATATGAATCTGAAATCACAAAATCCCGGCTTAAAAAATGTACCTCCGTTTAAATGAATTACAAAAGCTAATGATGGAGTCGAATTCCAAAATTCCAATCTTAGGTTTGTAATTCTGGTACATCAAGGTATATCACGCATGTTCAAAAGTATCGTTATCTCATGGTCCAAACTGTGAAACAAATTGATCAACCATGAGTGCACACACTATTGACCACTCAATTACGCTAAAGTCCCTCAAATATAGACACCTCACGCTTTATCTGAAGCCAACCCCCCCCCCCCTCATCGCCCACCCCCACCCCTCGTCGCCCCCCCCCCCCCACACACACAGAGAGAAGTCGTTCTCTCCCCCAAACACCAACACACGAGCACATTAAGACCCCTCTCTCTCTTCTAAAGTCCAGACCCCAATATAGGTCTCTATCACTTTGTCTCTTGGGCATGCACACATCTACTCCCCCACTCTCTAGCTAGGTCTCCCGGCATCTCTCTTTCCCAAGCACACGCACTATGTAGAGTGTATCTTTCCCATACACACAAAACGTCGCCCCCAAACGTCTATCTCCCTAGTTATGTGGTTCTCGCACACTCACCTCACACACCACCCCCACTGCAAAACAAGCACACTTTGTCTCCTTGTGCACCACTCTCCTCTTTCTATCTCTCCCACATGCGGACCCGCCCCAGCTCCTCCCTGTATACATATATGTCGTGACTCTTTCCATAGCTCCCTAATGTATCATCGTTCTCGATCTCGCACATTGTTCTCTACACCATCTATTCTAGATCTCTCATGAAGTCCCTATCACACACACGATGACTCGCTTCCCTTGCGTCTCCGTACATAGGCCAATTTCAAACAACATCAACATTGTCTCCCTATCTATACGCCATTTATGGACACAAACGCCCCCTCTCTTCCTCTCTCTCTCTCTCTCCGTCGCTAGCTCTCTATCTCTCTCTCTCACACACACACACCCCTCTCCCACACACACTCGATGTCTCTTCCAAATATTCTGCTCCCCCTGCCCGTACCCATGCTATCCCGCTACTACACATGTCACACCATTCCCCCTTCCCTTATACTAGGTTTACTTCATTAGTGTCTCTCTTCTCCACATACACACACTCCCTCTCACACACAAACGCGCGCACAAACACACACAGACACGCACAAATACCCATTAATCTGGATCCTCATCTCTCCCCATGTCCACATGTGTATCTCACACACACTCTCTAATTATGTATATGTGTCTCCACGTTACACAACACAAAGCCCCATGTACATGTCTCTCTATCCTCCACACACATAGACACAAAGAATCTGTTATCATTGCCTCGGTCTCTAGACATATCGCACACGCACACTGTCTCTCTCTCTCTCTCTCGCAAACACGCTCAACAAGGGTTTCCCCGTGAATAACTTACCGTCTATTCATCAACAGTTGTGGCAGTACGGCGAACACGAGACGTGAAAAAGAATAAATCTACACGTGCTTAGACCACCTAGTATGACTACTAGGACTAGAGCAAGCCAAAAAGTGCGCCGCCGTCACCCCCTCCTTATCGGCGATGGGAAAACCTTTGTTTTACACAGTTGAGAAGTCATTGTGCTAAGGCCTCACATGCTGAGGCGTTGAATAGAATGTAGATGCTAGTTTACGGAAACAAGTATCGATAATACATTTGTATTTCCATACTTATATTTCTTCTCTTATAAAAAAAACCGAGTTGGTGATGATGGTACGCGTGCCATCTTGCAATATAGACCGTCTGATCTATATCTGACTGATGGAAATTAAACTAAAAGATACCCGCACCCGTCTCCACATTTGCACACAAGGCCTTCCCTCGTTCATCCTTATCTCCAACAACCTCATTGTTGAGCAATTAAGAAAGGGAGCCTCTAGAACAAACTGGCCTGGTGGCCCTGCCGGCGTCGTCAATCCCCATGCCTCCGCTCAGTCCGACCACCAATCACCACCACGCCCCATGAGGGAGTCCTGGATTAGGGGGTCCTCAGACAGCCGGACTGTATCCTTTGGCCGGACTGTTGGACTATGAAGATACAAGATTGAAGACTTCGACTCGTGTCCGGATGGGACTCTCCTTGGCGTGGAAGGCAAGCTTGGCAATACGGATATGTAGATCTCCTCCCTTGTAACCGACTCTGTGTAACCCTAGCCCCCTCCGGTGTCTATATAAACCGGGGGGTTTAGTCCGTAGGACAACAACAATCATACCATAGGCTAGCTTCTAGGGTTTAGCCTCTACGATCTCGTGGTAGATCAACTCTTGTAATACTCATATCATCAAGACCAATCAAGCAGGAAGTAGGGTATTACCTCCATCAAGAGGGCCCGAACCTGGGTAAACATCGTGTCCCCCGCCTCATGTTACCATCCGCCTTAGACGCACAGGTCGGGACCCCCTACCCGAGATCCGCTGGTTTTGACACCGACATTGGTGCTTTCATTGAGAGTTCCTATGTGCCGTCACCATAAGGCTGGATGGCTCCTTCGATCATCGGCAACGATGCGATCCAGGGTTAGGTTTTCCTCCCTGGACAGATTTTCGTATTCGGCAGCTTCGTACTGCGGGCCAACTCGCTTGGCCATCTGGAGCAGATCGAGAGCTACGCCCCTGGCCATCAGGTCAGGTTTGGAAACTTGAACTATACTGCCGACATCCGCGGAGACTTGATCTTCGATGAATTCCAGCCCATGTCAGGTGCGCCGCACAATCACGACGAGCATGACTTAGCTCTGCCGTCGGACAGTGTTCGAGAGATCACACCTGCAACTACTCCGGCCCTCAATCCAGAACAAATTGCGCCATCTGAGGACGGGTGGATGGACCCCGCCACGGAGGCCACACAATCAGTGGCGATAGAGCCGAATACTGACTTCACCTCCTACGAGACCCGTGTTGCCGAACCGTTGGACTCATCCCCGGCCATGGGCTCCGAGCCGCCTGCGTCCGTGCCTATCGAATCCAATTGGGTACCGATCATGGAGTTTACCTTCGCAGATATCTTTCAGCACTCACCCTTTGGCGGCGTGCTAAACTCGTTAAGGTCTCTCTCCCTATCAGGAGACCCTTGGCCGAACTATGTCCGGCTATAATGGGATGTGGACGATGAAGAAATTCGCTCCCCACCCACCACCCACTTAGTAGCCACTGTCGACGATTTAACCAACATGCTCGACTTCGGCTCCGAAAACATCGACGGTATGGACGACGATGCAGGAGACGAACAAGAACCACCACCCACAGGACGCTGGACTGCCACCTCATCATATGACATATACATGGTGGACACCCCCAAAGAAGGGGATGGCGATAAGACGACGGAGGATAATCCCTCCAAGAAGCAATCCAAGCACCGATGTCAGCGGCGCCGCTCTAAGTCCTACCATAGCAAAAGCAGCGATACCGGCACAAGAGACAATAACGCTCCGGATAGTGCCGAAGACGACGATAATCCCCTCCAGCCAGACCTCGAGCAGGAGGAGGAACAAGCTAGCCCTCCGGAACAGGCAGCAGAGGGAGAATCGCAGGATGACAATTACATGCCTCTCTCCGAAGACGAGGTGAGCCTCGGCGACGAAGAATTTATCGTGCCTGAGGATCCCGTCGAGCAGGAGCGCTTCAAGCGCCGGCTTATAGCCACAGCAAACAGCCTGAAGAAAAAGCAACAACAGCTTCGAGCTGACCAAGATCTGCTAGCGGATAGATGGACTGAAGTCCTGGCGGCCGAGGAATACGAACTCGAGCGCCCAACCAAGAGTTACCCAAAGCGCAGGTTGCTACCCCAACTCGAGGAGGAAGCATTGAAACCTACATCACCAGCGTATGATGCGGCTGATCGGCCACCTCATGGCCGAGACAGAGAGGCATATCAGCCCAAAGTCCAGCCCGCACCCCGCCGCCACTCAAACAAAAATACCAAGGCCCGGGGCAACATGCGGGACCTGCGAGACGTATTGGAAAACAAAGCAAAACATGAAAGATCAATCTACGGATCACGGGGGCGCGCCCCAACGCGGGACGATGACCGTCATGCCAGATATACTAAAAGAAAATCCGGCCGGGCCGAATACAGCAGACAACACTCGTATGAACTGCGTCGTGATATAGCCCGGCACAGAGGCGCCGCACACCCCCTATGCTTCACTGATGAAGTAATGGATCACAAATTCCCAGAGGGTTTTAAACCCGTAAACATTGAATCATATGATGGTACAACAGATCCCGCGGTATGGATCGAGGATTTCCTCCTCCACATCCACATGGCTCGCGGTGATGATCTACATGCCATCAAGTACCTCCCACTAAAACTCAAAGGACCAGCTAGGCATTGGCTGAATAGCTTGCCAGCAGACTCCATTGGCAGTTGGGAGGATTTGGAAGATACATTCCTTGACAACTTCCAGGGCACTTATGTGCGACCACCGGATGCTGATGACTTGAGCCATATAACCCGCAGCCAGGGGAATCGGCCAGGAAATTCTGGACCAGGTTCCTAACTAAGAAAAACCAAATTGTCGGCTGTCCGGATGCAGATGCTTTAGCGGCATTTAAGCATAACCTCCACGACGAATGGCTCACCCGGCACCTCGGCCAAGAGAAGCCAAAATCCATGGCAGCCCTCACGACACTTATGACTCGCTTTTGCGCAGGCGAAGATAGCTGGTTGGCTCGTAGTAACAATACAGCAAGCAAACCTGACATGTCAGAAGCCAGGGATAGCAACGGCAAACCACGACGCAACAAACACAGGCGCCGCAAATATGGTGAAAACACCGAAGATACGGCAGTTAATGCCGGGTTCATGGGCTCAAAGTCCGGTCAGCGGAAAGGGCTACTAAAAAATAACAATTCGGGTCCATCCAGTCTGGACCGCATACTCGATCGCCAATGCCAAATTCATGGCACCCCAGGAACGCCAGCCACCCATACCAACAGAGAATGCTGGGTCTTCAAACAAGCCGGCAGGGCAGGCGCCAAAAACGGATGTCTGAGTAATTGGCCACGGATACCCCGAAGACGGCGAGACAATAATTCAAGATATCGGGGCTAGCAAAGCCCCTCTGTCCGACTTCCGGCTGCCGACTGCGCCGACCAGCCGGCTGCCGACTACGCCAACCAGCCGGCTGCCGACTGCAGCCCGACCCGACACCGACAAGACCCCGACGTGGCGGCCATACCGCGGACGAGACGGCTGTACCTCGACGCCATCATGTATAGGGTCACTTGTCCCCTGGCACTATTTATGAAGTGACCCAGGGGACAAGCATGACACCCCACCATGCCTTGCCCATGCCACCACATAGCTTACTCTCTAAGCTAGCCATGCCTATATATATGGGCACACATCCATCCATCCAGGATAGACTCTCACGCACACACCCACAAGCAAGCTAGCTAGCAAGAGAACTAGCTAGTCATCCATCCATCCACTCCCACGGGCAAGTATGCCCAAGCACACCCATACGGCCAGAGGCAACGGCCACCATGCCACATACATATGCAAAGCCAGATGCCTATGGCACTGAGCTTAGATACAGCTCCAGGAGCACTCTGTACCAGATATACATACCAGAGATATTCAGACATGCAGGAGTAGGGGTATTATCTCTCCGAAGAGCCCCGAACCTGGGTAAACTAGCGCGTGCTACTCGCATACCCGCTCCCGGGCCTATCAGCAGCAGTCTTACCCTCACACTAAGCCCTTGTGGCATCTGTCGACTCGCAAGCCCCCCGTGAGAATACCACGACAGTTGGCGCCCACCGTGGGGCGGTACTACTACTATGCTACCACTCTGCTGCCGGTTTCGCTGTCCGGGCGGGACCATTTTCGTCTTCACCGCTGCGGCGTCGCGCCGTCTCTCCGATAGCGGTCGGGGGCTCAACATCGACATGCCCCTGGAGTGGCCGCGAGGAGCGGCACGCCCTCGCCGTCGGCTTCGCCATCTTCATCGTCACCATGGCGTCACGCCGTCTCTCTGATAACGGTCGTGGGCTCGACATCGACATGCCCCCGGAATGGCCGTGAGGGGCGGCGCGTCCTCGTCGTCAGCCTCGCCATCTTCGTCATCGCCAACGCAGCGCCGGCCGGCTGTCCGCGCGCGTGCCGCGTGCGGGGCCTCGTTTCGGTCGGCCGTGGCCATCCACGCGCCGCTCGCGTCTGCTCCCCTCCGCGTTGCGTCTAGCTTCGGCCGAAATGCGCGGTTGCTCCTCCATACGCTAGCTAGCAAGCCAAACATCACATATGCACTACCCAATGGTTGTACACTTCCCATACTATGGTCGGATAATAGTCATACATTAGTCAGACCATGGCTATATGGCGCTCGTACACTTCCCAGATAGTGGATATACACTAAGCTCGCATCCGCTGTTCTCCGCGGGCGCGCATACGTGCGTCTGTCCCCGGTCTCCTCTGCGGCTCCGCTCGGCTGTGCGAGCTTTGCGTCCACTCGCTGTCGTCGCGCAGGCCTTCGAGCGACCACTGCTCGGGGTCGGCTCCCATCCCGCACGCCTCGCTCCGCACCTGAGCGCCCGAGCGCGCCGGCTCCGCGCCGCTCCGGCCGCCTCTCCTCCAACAGCACCACGCGCCGGCCCCGTCGCCCTCCGCCTGCTCCGTCCCGCGGCCGCGCATCCCGCCGCCTCGCTCCTCCACGGCTCCGACGAGCTGGCCGGCTTCCCCGAGCTCGCGCCCAGCTCTCCCCTCCGCGCCCCCGCACCTCTCAGGCACGCCGCGTCTCCGTCCGGCCGCCCCGCGCGCATCCGCTACCCGGACCGTGCCCATGGCCGGCTCCCTGCCTGGGCCGGTTGCTGGCTCCGCCCGGTCGCCTGTCGCCCGTGTCGGCTCCGGCTCCGACCCGGCCGGCTCTCGTCCGCCAGCCGGCTGTTCGAGAAAAGTCAACAGACGGCTGGAAAAATAGAAACAGACCGGTTGCTAAAAAAAGAGACAGAAAGAAAGAGAGAGACTGGCTGGAAAAAAAATATTGCCGGCTGCCTACCCGGCTGGACAGAAAAAAGAAGTGTCCGTCCGGCTGTGTGGGCGGACAAAGAGAAGAAGAAAAAAGCACAAACTTCGAAAAAGAAGACAAAGTAGTTGCCGGGAGATCCGGCCCGACTGCTCAGCAGTCGGCTCGAATCTCGGGGACTACACCCAGCGGGTGCGCTGACGCGCCCCCGCGAAGAAAAAGACAAAGTAGTCGCCGGGAGATCCGGCCCGACTGCTCAGCAGTCGGCCTGAATCTCGGGGGCTACACCCAGCGGGTGCGCTGACGCGCTCCGGCGAAGAAAGAAGACAAAGTAGTCACCGGGAGATCCGGCCCCGTCCCGAATCTTGGGGGCTACACCCAGCGGGTGCGCTGACGCGCCCCCGCGAAGAAGAAGACAAAGTAGTTGCCGGAAGATCCGACCCGACTACTCAGCAGTCGGCCCGAATCTCGGGGGCTACACCCAGTGGGTGCGCTGGCGCGCCCCCACGGAAGATTGCAAGAAACAAAAACAAGAGAAGAAAGAAGAAAAAGGGCGCTGCCAGACGCCTCGCCACCTGGCCGGCTGTGCCAGGCCGGCTCGGCTGCGTTCTGCTTGCCGCCTGGCCGGTCAGGCCCGACCGGCTGGACCCTCCTCGAGCGCCTAGAGGCTCGAGGGCTACACCCAGCGGGTGCGCCGACGCGCTCCGTGAGTGCCGAGCCGCGCCGGCTGTCTTCGACGACCTCCGCCTCGGCTACACGAAAATCAATGTGAGCTCCTCACCCGCATATTTTTTCACCGCGAGAGCACAGATAACCCCGAGCGATGCTCGGGGGCTATCTCCACATTTTATTATAGTTGTAGCACTGATTCGCCCCGGCGCCAACCAGAGTTGGCCCAGGGGCTGGCCGCTTGGCCTGAGACGTTTGTTCCCGCAGACGGCTTAGTAGCGTGCACGGTACCAAAGGCCCACTCTTAGTCACAGACCGCAGAGCGGCTGACCGGCTAGCAAGAGTGAAGCTGGAGGCCACCCACGCGAAAAACGTCCGGGAAGAAAAATGGTTCGGGCGACCCGGCCGTTTTCTTTATGAGTATCTGCTCGGTTAAATTCGCTCCCAGAGTCTGAGTATTGTACACTCCACTCCGTGGCCCACTCTCAGCCACAGACCGCAGAGCGGCTGTTCGACAAGCGAGAGCACAAGCCAAAAAGCGGAGGGAACACGAAAAAGATTGAAGGGGGCTCGAACGAAACTGAGTCGGCACCCTCCGCATAAAACTTGCAATGCTAAAAGCAATCATTTGATATATCTACGTGGACTAACTTTGTCTTTTTGCATTATCATTTCCATGAACACCCGCCAAAAAACCTCAGCCCAACTTTGCCAAGTTGCCCGGAGGCTTGGGGGCTACTGTCAGAGTAAATGGCAACGGATACCCCGAAGATGGCGAGACAATAATTCAAGACATCGGGGCTAGCAAAGCCCCTCAGTCCGACTGCCCGGCTGCCGGCTATCGACTGCGCCGACAACCGGCTGCCGACTGCGCCAACCAGCCGGCTGCCGACTGCAGCCCGACCCGACACCAACAAGACCCCGACGTAGCGGCCATACCGCGGACGAGACGGCTGTACCTCGACGCCATCATGTATAGTGTCACTTGTCCCCTAGCACTATTTATAAAGTGGCCCAGGGGACAAGCATGACACCCCACCATGCCTTGCCCATGCCATCACATAGCTTACTCTCTAAGCTAGCCATGCCTATATATATGGGCACACGTCCATCTATCCAGGATGGACTCTCACGCACACACCCACAAGCAAGCTAGCTAGCAAGAGAACTAGCTAGCTAGCCATCCATCCATCCACTCCCACGGGCAAGTATGCCCAAGCACACCCATACGGCCAGAGGCAACGGCCACCATGCCACATACATATGCAAAGCCAGATGCCTATGGCACTGAGCTTAGATACAGCTTCAGGAGCACTCTGTACCAGATATACATACCAGAGATATTCAGACATGCAGGAGTAGGGGTATTATCTCTCCGGAGAGCCCCGAACCTGGGTAAACTAGCGCGTGCTACTTGCATACCCGCTCCCGGCCTATCAGCAGCAGTCTTACCCTCACACTAAGCCCTTGTGGAATCTGTCGACTCGCAAGCCCCCCGTGAGAATACCACGACAACGGAGAAGGGGGGTCTCAAAGCGGTGATGGCGACGAAGAGCCCAGATCACCGAACACAAGAGGGCAAAAGAAATTTCCCCCGCATATTCAATCGGTGAATGTGTTAAACACCACCCAAATTCCCAACTCGGACCGGATATGCACCCTTAGGGATGCCGACATAACGGAACTAGTCGTCCCACAATATAAACTAGGGCCGGTCACCTTCAACCGCATGGATCATCCGGTTAACGCCAATCAGGGCAATCCAGCCGCACTAGTCCTCGACCCAATAATTGACGGGTTCCACCTCACACGAGTCCTTATGGACGGAGGCAGCAGTCTAAATCTGCTTTACCAGGACACAGTGCGCAAGATAGGCATCGATCATTCGGTGATCAAACCCACTAAAGCCACTTTCAGAGGCATTATACCAGGTGTGGAAGCCAGCTGTACAGGCTCCATTACCCTTAAGGTAGTCTTCGGATCACCAGAAAATTACCGTACCGAAGAGTTAATCTTCGAAATCGTCCCTTTCCGCAGTGATTATCAGGCACTGCTCGGACGAACCGCGTTCGCTCGATTCAACGCGGTGCCACATTATGCCTACCGCAAGCTCAAGATGCCCGGTCCACGCGGCGTCATCACGGTTAATGGCAATGCCGAACCTTCCCTCGGCACCAACAAGTACACCATTGCCTTAACAGCAGAAGCAACGAGCAGCACCTTGCAACCGAACCTCGAGTCAACGTCCAAGCTCCCGGACACCGTCAAGGGACTCTGAACTACTTCACGGAAGGATAGCCCGGCTCGTCCAGAGCTCAATTAAACACTCCGGCGAAGGCCAGGACAGGCCGCACTCGGCGGCTCAACCGCTCTCCGGCACGCAAACATTTCTTACATTTCCTTCGCAGGTTCACCTTTGCGCGGACCAGGACGGGCGATGCGGAGGCAGCTTGAACGCGCAAGGGAATCCTTAGACATTCCCTGCAATGACCATCCGGCTATATTACGGATCCGCACTCAGCTTCTTCCCCCCTGGACTCAGCAGGTTCCGCAATCATATTCCTTTTTTTATCACATTACATGTACTCATACGCATGGACGTACTATTCAAATACAACATGTGAATTTATATGGCGCTTACCTGCTGTTATTTCTTATTGAAATTCTTTTGTCAAGTGGCATCCGTACACAGCGATATGCCTTAAAATATGCCACGAGCTTCGTTTTACCCATAACACGGCAATAAAGTCCGAACACCTTCATGGAAGTTCGGCACCCCGAACCTATAGCATTATATGCATCAGCTCCGAATCATGTCTTGGGTCAATAGTTGGGTTTGCCCGGCTCCCATGTTTTGGTACCTTATGTTCCGCTATATCGGCTAAGGTAGCACTGGGAGAACTACTGCGATTGTGTCCCGGTTCTTCCGGACGAGCACCTCAGTAGAGAATGCCGAAACCTGACTCTCATGATACGGCGAGAGCTGGTCAGCTGTTCGAGAGGTCACAAAATCTTTAAGGATTTCTCCCGCACAATGCCATAACCAATGCAGCGTGCGATGGATCGGGTTTTCCTTCGATCAGGTGCTTATAGAGCCCCTAGTACGGTCTTCTGAACACTAGGGGCTGCGCCTACCTTACTAAAGCTCCTATGGCTAACTGAGAGTGATAAAGCCCTATAGTCCGATTGCCTGGTTCATTGTGCTGAGCATGTCACGACCGGTTTTCAATAAAATAATTATTGAGAGACCAATCCCTTTTACGGACCAGTAAGGAAGAATTCCTTCTCACTGGTAGACAATATCTTGGTCACAGAAGAAAAATACCAGGAGTACTGAATAAAATACAAGGTTGAGCGGAGACTGCCCAACAATTTATTACATGCACGCCGATAAAACAAGACGGCGGATAGGGTGGCATAACTACTAACTCACGATAATAACGGTGGTGGAAATATCACCGCGAAGCGAGTGATATGACTCCTGAAGACTACAGCTCTTCGAGCGTCGGAGTGAGGCTCGAGGAGACTTATTGCGGATGGCGGAAGCGTATATAATACAAGTGACCAATATCCGGGATCGCGCAGGACTGACTGGGACTCCTCTAGGCGTCGGACGCGCTATCAAACTCTTCATCCAAGAGATCGCCTTCGTCAACATCTGGCCAAAACAACAAGCCAGGTGAGTACTATGAAAGTACTCGCAAGACAGTTCGAACATAAGATATAACAAATGTAAACATGAAGCGTATGAACAAAATAACCAGTGCGTTCAGACATAGAGATAGTACATACTGGGTGCCAAACGAGGGTCTGAATGACTCCTCGAGAGGAAACTGCAAGAATAGTAATACTGGTGCCAAACGAGGGTCTGAATGACTCCTCGAGAGGAAACTGCAAGAATAGTAATACTGGTGCCAAACGAGGGTCTGAATGACTCCTCGAGAGGAAACTGCAAAAATAATAATACTGGTGCCAAACGAGGGTCTGAATGACTCCTCGAGAGGAAACTGCAAAAATAATAATACTAGTGCCAAACGAGGGTCTGAATGACTCCTCGAGAGGAAACTGCAGGAATAATAATGCCACAGCCGGGCGTCGGGGCGACACACATAAAGGGCTTATAACAGAAGATAAAGGCAGTGCGTGCCACAGTCGGACGTCTGAGCGACATCACATAAAGGGCTTATATTTAAAGTAAGAAACAAAAACACGCCATAGTCGCACGTCTGCGCGATGTCACATAAAGGGCTTATATTGTAGCTCGATAATTCAGTAGCTCGAGATTATAAATTATTACAAGTACGAGACAAATATAAGGTTAGTCCATCCACAGTAATAATAATTAAACTGGGTTTACCACTTGAGCTGGTTCACCGGGGACAAGTTTTCCACGCGGATAGATATGGATATACTGATTACACTACTTGATCATGGATACGATGACTCGGAAGAATTTGACTCTGCAGAGTTTGTACTTGACCACAGCCAACGGATTTCAGTAGTCACGGGGACTAGTTCCGTTTACGGTGTTTTGGAAGAAACACGTCTAACCAGTACACACCCATTCAACATTCCGAAGCCAGGGATCACCCTCGGCAACGTTCAAGAAAATCCTTGAGACGGGGAGGCTACAACCTCGCGTAGCATGGGATCAAATTTCTATACGCGCGCTCTAAGGGGGTGCCCCCCTCTCGGTCCCAACCGGAAACACCCATGCCGCCTGACCGGATGACTGGCTTTAATCCTGGGCCAAGGAACCATCATCCCGGCCCCTCTGTTTGGTGTGTACACGGAAAGAGGTTACCAACTTACTAAACCGCACCCTGGCAAATGAAACATGTGGCAGCACGGAGGGGAAAAGAACGATAACGTGACTCCGTCCACGTTAACGTCGGAATTCGTCGGATGACGCAAGGCTGGTATCCTACAACAGTACCACCTTGCTGCCCTTCATGTCACCACATGATTAGGCCATCTCTCACCAGAGATGGTCGCGACTTTGGAAAAAGCGGGTAGTTGCCTCACAAGCAATGAGGTACTCACTGACACTCATATGCCACGCACAAACTGTCACGCAAACATGCAAAACACCTATCATATCCAAGGTTCAAACATGCTTGCCTGGTTCGGAGAAGTCGGAGTCTAGCTCGGCGAAGTTCGCGGCTCCGTCACCTCTTCCGGAACCTACGGCATAACGAAAACGGGCACTAACGTGAAAACCAACGCGTGCATAAAATTTCTCCAAAAATTTTCCAAGTAAATCCCATAAAAAACTAGACAAAATTTTAAGACTGTCAGAAAAAGAATCACTCAAAAATCCCTTTTTATTAAAAAGTTATAAAGGTTTCTGTCTAGGGACTCATCTGTAATGAAACAGAAAAGTTCCAGGGTTTAAACTGAGAAAACAGAAAACGCTTCGGAAAGAAATGCGCCAGCTAAAAAGGGAAAACGTATTTTGCCCGAAGGCGCCAACAGAAAACGGTTCGAGGGAGAATAGAACAGAGGCTGACATGGGGGTCCACATGTCAGGTTCAAAAAGCTCGCCGGCGCCTGAAGACTGCGGTGGACGCCGGCGTCGAACCACGGCGAGTCAGGAAGATCGGAGGGTACCAAGAGCTTCAGCATGTCCTTCCGCGTCGGTGGGTGGTGGACTCGACCGACGGAGAGCACCACGTCGACGGCGACACTTTCTCCGGCGGACGGCGGTTCGGGTGATGGTGGGGAACTCTGGTGGTGAGGTGCAAACCTTGAATTGAAGCGCGGGTCAGAAGAGTGGATGCATAGGGAAGCTACTGGCAAGAGATGGGAGGCGGAGGTGCACGCATGGGGGCGAATCGAGCTGGATCCCGTGACGGGTCGCGGCGGCCGGAGTCGAGGAAGGAGACCTCCTCGGGGCTCTTCCAGTGGCTAGGCATGCTCTAGGTGGAGTGCAGAGGTGGTGTGGGTTCGAGTTGAAGCTCGGGGCCTCTATTTATAGGCGGATCGAGGGGGTGGCCATGAACGGAGAATCTCCGGCGAGCGATTACGGCGAGGTAGTGGTTGAGCAGGTGGTTTGAGTGGCCAGGCAGCATCAGTGAGGTTTACTGGTGCCGTTCCACTGCTAAACTGAGTTGGTCTTGGCGTAATGGTGTCGGTCCACGGTGGGGTGGCCGCACGGGCACGTCGGCGGCAGAGAGCGCGCTCTGCGCCCAGCAGTTCACAACGAGGGTGGCAGCGCGTTCTGGGGAGTGGAAGGCCACGCGGCGAGCTCCGGTGGCTTGGGCGGCGCTGGGTGGCGCCGTCGGCGCCGCGCCTCTCTCTGGCAGCCGCAAAGCCGCCGCTGGCGTCGGTCACGGGGCGGCGCACCTCCTCCTGCTCGTCGCCGACGTCCGCAAGCGTCCAGGCGCTCGTGCGGTGCAGGAACAAGGGGGAGGGGACGGGGAGCAAGGCGATATCGAGGCACTGTCGAGATCGACAACAAGTTCTGAAGAAAACGACAGTGTACTGAAACTGTTTCTGAACTTTACTGAACTTGACATTGACAATGCACTGCAGGTGTTTGACAGAATGATTTGGCAATGAGAAAAAATTTCCTGGGGCTGGGACTTGGTGAGGTGACCACTCAATGTACCCAGAGGCTGCCTGATTTTACTTGGAATATTTGGAGAAGGATTTGAATGAATTTCACCAAATTTGACAAAACTGGTCCAAACTTGCAGCAAGTGTAGTTTGAAAAATTTGAACTGAAGACCAGTGGATCTTCATGGATCTTGGTTGAGGGTTCAAAGGACTAGGAAGGGGGTTTGGTTTGGGGGCAAAAATCAAAGCAGAGATGGTAGCTGCTTTGTAAATCTCCAAGGGCTAGAATAGAAGACAGAAATTTATTTGATAAGATTTAAATGGAAAATAATTATATGGAGAGGTACAACTTGCTGGATTTGATGCAAAACATGATCCAAAGATGAGGGAAGGTTTAGGAGAGTGGATTTGCACTAAGGCCATGGCAAGAGGGAATTGTTGAAAGTGGTAAAGGATCATTCCAAAAGCCATAGTGCAAATTTCAAAGAGATTTTCAAAAGGCATTTTTCTCAAGTGAAAAGTATTTTGTCTTGAGTCAAAATAAAAAGGCAAGGACCTCCAAGACCAAAAGCAAGTCTTGGGTGAATCCAAAATAAAAAAACTCTTGCCAAAAAAATATATTGAAAGGGAGGTTTCTTTGGAAGAAAAAATTTAAATCACCTCCCTCAAGTAAAATAAAATCTTTTGAAAAATCCAAATAAAATTTTGGGTGTCACAACACCTACCCCCTTAGGAAAAATCTCGTCCTCGAGATTTCTACTGATCCTCAAATAGATATGGATACTCTGCCTGGAGGAAATCTTCCCTTTCCCATGTAGCTTCATCCTCGGTGTGGTTGCTCCACTAAACCCTGAAAAATTTTGTCGTTTTCTGACGGGTCCTCCGTTCAGATTCTTCCAAAATCTTTACTGGCCTCTCTCTGTAGGTGAGGTCTGGTTGCACATCAATGTTTTCATGGGGTACCTGCTTCTCTGGGTTATTTACACATTTTCTCAGTTGAGAGACGTGGAACACGTCATGGACGTCTGACAGCTCCTTGGGTAAGTCTAGTTGGTAGGCTACCGTGCCTCTTCGTGCCTTTATACAAAATGGTCCAATAAATCTCGGGGCTAGCTCCCCTTTAATTTTGAACCGTTGCAGACCCCTCATAGGAGATACTCGGAGGTATACGGAATCACCGGGTTCAAAGCTGACCTCACGATGTTTTTGATCGTAGTAGCTCTTTTGTCGGCTCTGCGCGGTCTTGAGTCTGTCCCTGATCTGCTTAAATTTCTCCTCGGCCTCTTTAAGCATGTCTGGGCCGAAGATACGACTGTCACCTATTTCTGACCAATTCAGTGGGGTTCGACACCTTCGTCCGTACAATGCTTCAAAGGGTGCCATTTGCAAGCTGGCTTGGTAACTGTTGTTGTAAGCAAATTCGGCATACGACAAACTCTCTTCCCAACTGGATCCACAGGTGAGCACACAGGCTCTCAGCATATCCTCTAGGATTTGGTTTACACGTTCCATTTGTCCATCAGTCTGAGGGTGGTACGCTGTACTGAAAGCTAGTCGCGTGCCCAGAGCTTGTTGTAGGTGATCCCAAAATTTGGAGACGAATTGTGTGCCTCGGTCGGATATTATAGTCTTTGGGACTCCATGCAAACAAACTATACGGGAGAGATAAATTTGGTCAGTCTTTGTGTGGAGTAGGTAGTCTTCACGGGAATGAAATGAGCAACCTTGGTTAGTCGGTCTGTGATGACCCATATGGCGTCACTTTCGCATTGAGATCGGGGTAATCCGACAATGAAGTCCATTCCTATTTCATCCCATTTCCACTCCGGTATCCTGTTTGGCTGGAGTAGCCCTGCTGGCTTTTGATGCTCGGCCTTGATGCGCTGACATGAATCGCAACAAGCAATGAATGTGGCTATATCTCTTTTCATACCGTGCCACCAAAATCTTTCCTGAATGTCCTTGTACATTTTGGTTCCTCCAGGGTGGATCGAGTATGGAGCGGTGTGGCTTTCGGTTAAGATTTGTTGCTTGAGTTCCTCAATGTTAGGTACACAAAGTCTGTCTCCGTACCATAATGTTCCTTCGCTGTCTGTGACGAACTCTGAAGTCTTTCCAAGGTTCATTTTCTTCTTTATACCTTCGATGCCGGGATGTCCCTGTTGAGCCTTCTTAATTTGTTCCACCAGGGTGGGTTGTATCTCCAGATTTGATACGGTGCCCTCAGAGACTAACATCATGTTGAGTCTAGCGAACTCTTGCTGAAACTCAGGCCTCAAGTTTTGCGGAGCGTCATTGTCCGGGCTGGGGTTTCGACTAAGGGCATCGGCCACTACATTTGCTTTCCCTGGATGGTAGTGAATACCGACATCATAGTCCTTGACCAGTTCCAACCAGCGTCGTTGGCGTAAATTTAGCTCTGGCTGTGTGAAAATATATTTGAGGCTCTTATGGTCCGTATATATTTCACAGCGATTTCCCATCAGAAAGTGCCTCCACTCCTTGAGTGCATGTATAACTGCTGCTAGCTCCAAGTCATGTGTTGGGTAATTTTCCTCATGTTTTCACAGCTGCCTGGAGGCATACGCGACAACTTTGCCATCCTGCATCAGCACACACCCGAGACTTTTTCGGGATGCGTCACAATACACTTCAAAACTCTTGTGTATGTCTGGCACAGTTAAGACCGGTGCGGTTGTCAGCTTCTTCTTAAGTTCTTGGAAGCTCTGCTCGCATGCTTCCGTCCATACAAATTTCTTGTCCTTCTTGAGCAACTGTGTTATAGGTTTTGCCACAGTGGAGAATCCTTCAATAAATCTTCTGTAATATCCGGCCATTCCTAGGAAACTCCGCACATCTGTAACGTTGGCGGGTGGCTTCCAGTCAAGTATGGCTTTGACTTTTTCTGGGTCTACGGCCACGCCTTCTTGGTTCAATATATGGCCTAAGAAACCAACTTGTCTTAGCCAAAATTCGCACTTGCTAAATTTGGCGTACAACTGATGTTTCCTCAATTCTCCCAAAACAATTCGGAGATGCTCAGCATGCTCTTCTGGTGTCCTTGAGTATACCAGAATATCGTCGATGAACACCACAACAAATTTGTCCATGAATTTCATGAACACCTTGTTCATGAGGTGGACGAAATATGCGGGGGCGTTTGTTAGACCAAAAGGCATCACTGTGAACTCATATAATCCGTATCTGGAAGTGAATGCTGTCTTGGGGATATCTTCTGTCCGTACTTTTAGTTGATGATATCCCGATCTCAAATCAATTTTTGAGAATACCTTGGCTTGTGCGAGCTGGTCAAACAAATCATTTATCCGTGGCATCGGATATTTGTTTTTGATGGTGACCATATTGAGGGCTCGATAGTCTATACACAGTCTCAGTGTCCCATCCTTTTTCTTGGCGAACAACACTGGCGAACCCCAAGGTGAGGAGCTGGCTCGAATAAATCCTTTGTCCAATAATTCCTTTATCTGCTTCTTCAACTCCACCAATTCTGAGGGTGCCATTCTATAAGGCTTCTTATAGATGGGGGCGGTGCCAGGTGCTAGTTCGATGCTGAATTCTATCTCTCGGTCTGGTGGCATGCCTGGCAGTTCTTCAGGGAACACATCAGGAAACTCGCATACCACTGGAACTTTTCTCAGTTCATAAATGTCCACTTTGTTCAGTTTTGGTTGCCGTGACCGTGGTCTTTCTTGAGCTGTAACCTTTATTGTCTTGCCATGATGGTGGGTGAGAATCACGGTCCGATTGAAACAGTCAATGAATCCTTTGTTGGTGGTCAACCAGTCCATTCCTAAAATGACATCCAGTCCTTTACTCTCCAACACGATGAGATTTGCTTGGAATTGTAGTCCTTCGAACTCAATGACCACTCCTTGGCAGTAACCCTAAGCGATTTGCTTATTTCCGGGGGACTTGATGATCATAGATTTTTCCAAGGGAAGTATCGGAAAATCATGTTGTAAAACAAAACTCTTCGAAACGAACGAATGGGAAGCTCCAGAATCAAACAAAACCGTGGCAGGTACTGTGTTGACAGGGAACGTACCGAGCACGATGTCTGGGGCATTCTGCGCCTCTTCCCTGGTCACATGGTTCAGGTGACCCTTCTTGTGGTTGTTGTTGGGATTGAAATTGTTGCGCTTGGGGGTTGGATTGTTTCCACCATTGTTTGGCTTGGGGACCGAGTTCCTTGGTTTTGGGCACTGTTTAGCATAGTGCCCTTCTTCGCCACAAGCATAGCAGGTGACCCTTGGATGGTATGTATACTCCTTGTCTCTGGCATGAAATTGTCTGACGGGCCTTGGATCAGCAGTCGTGGATCTCCTTGCTTCTGTCCTTGGAACCCCAGTCTTGCTTCGGTTGTTGTGAGCAAGAGTCGTCTTGTCCCTCTTTCTCTTACGGAGATCTTCCAGACTACGGCGCTCATTCTCCAAGGTAATGGCCTTGTCAACCAGAGTTTTAAAATCCGGGAAAGTGTGTACAACCAGTTGGCATTTTAGTGCTGGTGCCAGGCCGTCTAGGAATTTTTCCATCTTCTTGTTTTCTGTCATATGCTCGTCGTAGGCATAACGGGATAGCTGGGTAAACTGACCATTGTATTCTGTCACTGACATGCCTCTCTGCTTCAGGTCATCAAACTCTCTCTTCTTGATTTTTATGATGCTCCTGGGGATGTGTGCCCCACGGAAGCCTTCCTTGAACTCTTCCCAGGTGATGTTGTGTTCACTGGGATGCATGTGTAGGAAGTTTTCCCACCATGCTGCAGCTGCTCCAGTAAGGTAGTGTGGTGCATAAAGCACCTTCTCATGATCTGAACACTGAGCAATAATCAGTTTCCTTTCAATGTCACGAAGCGAATCATCGGCTTCCAGCGGCCTATCGGTGTGAGCAAAAGTTGAAGGGCGAGTCTTCTGTAACTCAGATAACTTGGAATGTGGTTGATGGGGTTCACGGTGGTTTCCCATATTGATGACATGATTCATCATCTCTTGGTGCTATTGTTGGCTTTGTTCGAAGAGACGGCAGACTTGAGACAGGGCTGCTTCGCTGTCCTGTTGACTGGACTGACCCTGAGTGAAATTGTTGCTAGTTTGTGTCCCATAAACCTCTTCTGGCTGATTGGGCATGGAGCGAGTCCATGGACGAGACATTTTTCCAGTCTGGGGTATTATTTTGCAAGACCCATGAGAAAAACTGTGTAGCACAAGGAAAAACTTGCAAGGCAACAATTTAAAAGACCTCTAGGTTTTCAAGGAAACATAAGCGATTTTGCACGGAGAGGAACTGCTTAGCATATATCTTACACGCGAAAAGCAAACACATGATACAGCACTCAGGATGCGCGTACACATTCCTGACATGTTATTTAGGCTAGCGTACTCCTCCGGAAGGCAGCAAACACACCAATACAAACTAGCGCACAGATAAAACAACACATCATACAAGCAGACATAACGCGCGGCTATTCGGCGCTCTCAGTCGGAGATGGTGAAGATTTCCTTCCCCTTGCCGATGGCAAGACTTAGCGGTCCAGGAGAATCAACCTCCACCTCCTCTCTAGCTGGCTCCTGGCGCGTAACGCTGTGCTACGGTGATGGCGCGGGAGCGACAGGTGGTAGAGCGGGTGCGGCAGGCGGTGCAGCTCTGACTGGAGTAGGAGCGATGACTCGGTCGAACTCCTCAGTGGTAGGCAGACGGCGAGCAGTGGCCAAAACGGCCGGTGCATAAGAGGCTGAAGACGAGACGAAAGTCAGAGGTGGTGCCGTGTGGAGAAGCTCCTTCCTGCTGGCAGGACCGCCCCGGACTAAGTCCATGCGGGCAGCCACAAGATCGTCTACGAGGTTGTCGAAAGACTCCTCCAGAGCCTTGAGATACTCCACAACCATCTCGATGGCTTCATCTCGCTCTCCCCGATGGCAGGCGAATGCATAGTGACTGGTGTATGGCACATGGCATGGGAGGTAGCGGTAGCGACGAGTCTTCATCGTAGGAAGGATGTCCCGAAGACGAGCTATCGCCTCACGGGCAGCCATCTGCATGGCATGCCTCTCCGTAGGCATGGCCCTTCCCACAAAACGGAAGTGGCGAGCTGCAGAACGTCCTCCCTTGAATTGCACCATAGCTTGGTGCATAGACACGTCGTCGCTGAGCTTGTGTTGATAGAGCGTGAACTCCGGGCGAGCTGCTGGCCCGATCGCGAGCTTGGTGATGGAGACGGGGAGCTTGACAAACCCCTCGGGCACGTTCGTGAACACTCGATTCTCACAGCTGCTGCCAGCCATCTACAAAAGTAGGCAAAAATTCTGAGTAGTCATGTCATAAATTTATGATGACCAACAGAAAATAGCTACAATTGCAAAATGCTGAAAAGCACAAAAGACGCTAATAACCGATTAGCGATCGCACCTAGTGGCTTCCTACAGTCAGCCTGGCTCTGATACCAAGCTTGTCACGACCGGTTTTCAATAAAATAATTATTGAGAGACCAATCCCTTTTACGGACCAGTAAGGAAGAATTCCTTCTCACTGGTAGACAATATCTTGGTCACAGAAGAAAAATACCAGGAGTACTGAATAAAATACAAGGTTGAGCGGAGACTGCCCAACAATTTATTACATGCACGCCGATAAAACAAGACGGCGGATAGGGTGGCATAACTACTAACTCACGATAATAACGGTGGTGGAAATATCACCGCGAAGCAAGTGATATGACTCCTGAAGACTACAGCTCTTCGAGCGTCGGAGTGAGGCTCAAGGAGACTTATTGCGGATGGCGGAAGCGTATATAATACAAGTGACCAATATCCGGGATCGCGCAGGACTGACTAGGACTCCTCTAGGCGTCGGACGCGCTATCAAACTCTTCATCCAAGAGATCGCCTTCGTCAACATCTGGCCAAAACAACAAGCCAGGTGAGTACTATGAAAGTACTCGCAAGACAGTTCGGACATAAGATATAACAAATTTAAACATGAAGCGTATGAACAAAATAACCAGTGCGTTCAGACATAGAGATAGTACATACTGGGTGCCAAACGAGGGTCTGAATGACTCCTCGAGAGGAAACTGCAAGAATAGTAATACTGGTGCCAAACGAGGGTCTGAATGACTCCTCGAGAGGAAACTGCAAGAATAGTAATACTGGTGCCAAACGAGGGTCTGAATGACTCCTCGAGAGGAAACTGCAAAAATAATAATACTGGTGCCAAACGAGGGTCTGAATGACTCCTCGAGAGGAAACTGCAAAAATAATAATACTGGTGCCAAACGAGGGTCTGAATGACTCCTCGAGAGGAAACTGCAAAAATAATAATACCGGTGCCAAACGAGGGTCTGAATGACTCCTCGAGAGGAAACTGCAAGAATAATAATGCCACAGCCGGGCGTCGGGGCGACACCACATAAAGGGCTTATAACAGAAGATAAAGGCAGTGCGTGCCACAGTCGGACGTCTGAGCGACATCACATAAAGGGCTTATATTTAAAGTAAGAAACAAAAACACGCCACAGTCAGACGTCTGCGCGACGTCACATAAAGGGCTTATATTGTAGCTCAATAATTCAGTATCTCGAGATTATAAATTATTACAAGTACGAGACAAATATAAGGTTAGTCCATCCACAGTAATAACAATTAAACTGGGTTTACCACTTGAGCTGGTTCACCGGGGACAAGTTTTCCACGCGGATAGATATGGATATACTGATTACACTACTTGATCATGGATACGATGACTTGGAAGAATTTGACTCTGCAGAGTTTGTACTTGACCACAGCCAACGGATTTCAGTAGTCACGGGGACTAGTTCCGTTTACGGTGTTTTGGAAGAAACACGTCTAACCAGTACACACCCATTCAACATTCCGAAGCCAGGGATCACCCTCGGAACGTTCAAGAAAATCCTTGAGACGGGGAGGCTACAACCTCGCGTAGCATGGGAACAAATTTCTATACGCGCGCTCTAAGGGGGTGCCCACCTCTCGGTCCCAACCGGAAACACCCATGCCCCCTGACCGGATGACTGGCTTTAATCCTGGGCCAAGGAACCATCATCCCGGCCCCTCTGTTTGGTGTGTACACGGAAAGAGATACCAACTTACTAAACTGCACCCTGGCAAATGAAACATGTGGCAGCACGGAGGGGAAAAGAACGATAACGTGACTCCGTCCACGTTAACGTCAGAATTCGTCGGATGACGCAAGGTTGGTATGCTACAACAGTACCACCTTGCTGCCCTTCATGTCACCACATGATTAGGCCATCTCTCACCAGAGATCATCGCGACTTTGGAAAAAGCGGGTAGTTGCCTCACAAGCAACGAGGTACTCACTGACACTCATATGCCACGCACAAACTGTCATGCAAACATGCAAAACACCTATCATATCCAAGGTTCAAACATGCTTGCCTGGTTCGGAGAAGTCGGAGTCTAGCTCGGCGAAGTTCGCGGCTCCGTCACCTCTTCCGGAACCTACGGCATAACGAAAACGGGCACTAACGTGAAAACCAATGCGTGCATAAAAATTTCTCCAAAAATTTTCCAAGTAAATCCCATAAAAAACTAGACAAAATTTTAAGACTGTCAGAAAAAGAATCACTCAAATATTCCTTTTTATTAAAAAGTTATAAAGGTTTCTGTCCAGGGACTCATCTGTAATGAAACAGAAAAGTTCCAGGGTTTAAACTGAGAAAACAGAAAACGCTTCGGAAAGAAATGCGCCAGCTAAAAAGGGAAAACGTATTTTGCCCGAAGGCGCCAACAGAAAACGGTTCGAGGGAGAATAGAACAGAGGCTGACATGGGGGTCCACATGTCAGGTTCAAAAAGCTCGCCGGCGCCTGAAGACTGTGGTGGACGCCGGCGTCGAACCACGGCGAGTCAGGAAGATCGGAGGGTACCAAGAGCTTCAGCATGTCCTTCCGCGTCGGTGGGTGGTGGACTCGACCGACGGAGAGCACCACGACGACGGCGACACTTTCTCCGGCGGACGGCGGTTCAGGTGATGGTGGGGAACTCTGGTGGTGAGCTGCAAACCTCGAATTGAAGCGCGGGTCAGAAGAGTGGATGCATAGGGAAGCTACTGGCAAGAGATGGGAGGCGGAGGTGCACGCATGGGGGCGAATCAAGCTGGATCCCGTGGCGGGTCGCGGCGGCCGGAGTCGAGGAAGGAGACCTCCTCGGGGCTCTTCCAGTGGCTAGGCGTGCTCTAGGTGGAGTGCAGAGGTGGTGTGGGTTCGAGTTGAAGCTCGGGGCCTCTATTTATAGGCGGATCGAGGGGGTGGCCGTGAACGGAGAATCTCCGGCGAGCGATTACGGCGAGGTAGTGGTTGAGCAGGTGGTTTGAGTGGCCAGGCAGCATTAGTGAGGTTTACTGGTGCCGTTCCACTGCTAAACTGAGTTGGTCTTGGCGTAATGGCGTCGGTCCACGGTGGGGTGGCCGCACGGGCACGTCGGCGGCAGAGAGCGCGCTCCGCGCCCAACAGTTCACAACGAGGGTGGCAGCGCGTTCTGGGGAGTGGAAGGCCACGCGGCGAGCTCCGGTGGCTTGGGCGGCGCTGGGTGGCGCCGTCGGCGCCGCGCCTCTCTCTGGCGGCCGCAAAGCCGCCGCTGGCGTCGGTCACGGGGCGGCGCACCTCCTCCTGCTCGTCGCCGACGTCCGCAAGCGTCCAGGCGCTCGTGCGGTGCAGGAACAAGGGGGAGGGGACGGGGAGCAAGGCGACATCGAGGCACTGTCGAGATCGACAACAAGTTCTGAAGAAAATGAGAGTGTACTGAAACTGTTTCTGAACTTTACTGAACTTGACATTGACAATGCACTGCAGGTGTTTGACAGAATGATTTGGCAATGAGAAAAAATTTCCTGGGGCTGGGACTTGGTGAGGTGACCACTCAATGTACCCAGAGGCTGCCTGATTTTACTTGGAATATTTGGAGAAGGATTTGAATGAATTTCACCAAATTTGACAAAACTGGTCCAAACTTGCAGCAAGTGTAGTTTGAAAATTTTGAACTGAAGACCAGTGGATCTTCATGGATCTTGGTTGAGGGTTCAAAGGACTAGGAAGGGGGTTTGGTTTGGGGGCAAAAATCAAAGCAGAGATGGTAGCTCCTTTGTAAATCTCCAAGGGCTAGAATAGAAGACAGAAATTTATTTGATAAGATTTAAATGGAAAATAATTATATGGAGAGGTACAACTTGCTGGATTTGATGCAAAACATGATCCAAAGATGAGGGAAGGTTTAGGAGAGTGGATTTGCACTAAGGCCATGGCAAGAGGGAATTGTCGAAAGTGGTAAAGGATCATTCCAAAAGCCATAGTGCAAATTTCAAAGAGATTTTCAAAAGGCATTTTTCTCAAGTGAAAAGTATTTTGTCTTGAGTCAAAATAAAAAGGCAAGGACCTCCAAGACCAAAAGCAAGTCTTGGGTGAATCCAAAATAATAATAAAACTCTTGCAAAAAAAATATATTGAAAGGGAGGTTTCTTTGGAAGAAAAAATTTAAATCACCTCCCTCAAGTCAAATAAAATCTTTTGAAAAATCCAAATAAAATTTTGGGTGTCACAGAGCACCTCCTTTGAAGGACCCAAAACTGGGATAAAGAGTGCTCAGGTTTATCCCGAACACCTCCGTACTTCTTACGTGGGGGCAGAAGCCGACGACTGGCCAACTCTCAGGTTTAACATATAAAACAGCCTCACCGGAGGGTAAACTTTTATATAACAGGCAATAAATAAATGACCTTGTTCAAACATTACAAAGGACAACATGATTGGCATTCATGGAAATATAATGTCCTTGGTGCATAGCTCCGCTGCAAGGTAGGATCCTTTTAGGACACTTTCATAATATAATTCGGGCTTGCGGTGCTCCTTCCCCTCTGGCGGCCCTTCGGTCCTCAGCTTCTCAGCATCCATCTTCCCCCGGTGCACCTTTGCGCGGGCGAAGGCCATTCGCGCACCTTCTATGCAGACCGACCGCTTGATGACGTCAAGTCGAGGGCAAGCGCTTACAAGCTGCTTCACGAGCCCGAAGTAGCTGCTTGGAATCGGCTCGGCAGGCCATAGCCGGATAACCAAATCTTTCATGGCTAGTTCCGCCACCTTATGTAGTTCGATCAGCTATTTCAGTTGATCGGCAAAAGGCACCGGATAATTCGGTGCCAAATACTGCGACCAGAAGAGCTTATTCGTAGTGTTCCTTTCTTCGGCCCGGTAGAATTGGGCGGCATCTAATATGCTGCGGGGCAGCTCGGCAAATACCCCTGAGAAATCCGAATTCAAAATTAGAAACATAATTTTCCCCTCAAATACTTGCTTTACATGGAAAAAGCCTTACCCGCCGCGATCTTTCTCGCCTCTTGGATCCCCTGCAGGGCGCTTTGGGTTTCCCCCCGGGCATCGTTCGTGGCCTGATGCGCCTCGGTGAGTTCGGATTCTTTCTCCCTTAAACTCTGCTCCAAGGTCTCGCATTTCCTCACGGCCTCTTGCAGCTCCTGCTCAGCTTTAATAACCCTGGCCTCGTGCTTCTCAAGAAAAGCCTGCTCTGTGGCTACCTTTTTCTCGGCCTCGGCCACAGCCTTCTTAAGAGCCTCGACTTCGGTCACCATCCCTAGCGCAAATCATGAAGCTTATTTCATCATACTGAAAGTTCATTCGCAATAAACGCGAACAAGACTTGTGCATACCTTGTTTACCCCCCAACTGCATTTTCAACTGGCCAAGTTCTTCTTTGGCCCGCTCCAGATTTTGATTCAGTCCGGAGATCTCTGCAGTATGAGCGGCAGCAGCCACTACAGACGCCTGCTTATACAGAAGAGAAATAGATGTCATTCCATGAGTCTTCCTGCGAACATAAATTTGATCCTCTGTCTGGTTCTTTCCTTTCACCGAACAGTGTATCAGGGGCTACTATCCATACCATGACACTCTTCAAAAAACATACCTCAAAACCTTTTATAAGGCTGATACAGGCTCCATTTAGTCCACTCTCAGCAGACTGAATCTTCTCAATCACCGCACCCATAAGGGCATGGTGTTCATCGACGATGGAGGCACTCTTCAGCGCCACCAACAAAGCATCCGACACCTCTGGTTGGACAGAGGTTGCCGGTATACCGCCTCCAGCTGGGAGAGGCTGCTGCCTGATTCTGGAGCCGTATTGGTCTCCGAAACCTCACCCGGCTGGGAGCCGAATTCAAGATGGCCCCCGCCGTCAGCTCCCATGGGAATTTTCTCCCCCATGTGTTCGGTCCCTAAAGTTTGACTTCCAGGCGCCGCCTTCACGGTCTTTTCCTCTCCTCCTTGGCCGGGGTCCTTCTGGGATGAAGCCTCGGTGTTATGCACCTGTTTGGAGGAAGGGGCCTTTGGGGGCGTCCCGCTCTCCATAGCATCCGAGCTCAGCGAATCCTCTGATGAGGATTGTTTGGTACGGGACCTCGCCGGACTACAAAAAATATGGCTTAGGTTAAAATACTATGCCATGATGAGTCTAGACAAATAAACGTACTCGGATTTTATATACTCACGAGTTCACCAAGGGCTAGGCCCTGGGATCCCACGCCGGCCGCTGTCGGCGGTGGCAGTGGGCTCCTCCGGAAGAGGATCCTTTCCCCTTTTGGGCGGCTCGGCCTCCAAGTGTACGGAGGTCGTCCTCTTCTTTCTTCCCCCTGTAGGGGATTCATCTTCCTCCTCCTCGTCCTCTTCGGAGGCGGAACGGGCATCAGAGCCTTCAGATATTGTGTCCGAAGTGCCGCGGCGACGAAGGCCGCCCCGGGTCTTTTTGGCCTCCTTCTCGGCCGACTTCTTCGGCACCTTGTAAGGCGCCGGGACCAGCATCTTCGTCAGAAGTGGGACGGCCGGTTCTTCGGACAGCGGGGCCGGACAATGGATCCACTCCACCTTCTTCGTCCAGCCCTGGGAGAGGTGTATAAAACACGTTAAGCGCTTCCTTTGGGTTGCGTGGATAAAAAGTATGATGACTTACTGAACTTGCGGGGCGGGACAGTTGGTACCCGCGGTCCTCGGCGAAGTCCGGCCATGATTTGCCGGACTTGAAAAGCACCTTCCAGATGTCCTTGTGCGAGGAGCCGAAAAGCTCTCGCAAGGTTTGGTGCCTGGTCGGATCGAATTCCCATAGATTGCAAGTCCGGTGTTGACAAGGCAGGATCCGGCGAACTAACATCAGCTGGAAAACATTGACAAGTTCAATGTTCTTGTCTCTCATATCTTTAACGCGCGTCTGGAGCACCGACAGTTCATCGGACGAGGACCAGTCCAGGCCCTTCTTGACCCAGGATGTAAGCCGCAGGGGGGCGCCGGATCGTAACTCGGGAATAGCGGCCCATTCCGTGCCGCGCGGCTCAGTGATATAAAACCACTGTTGTTGCCACTCCTTGACAGAATCGTTAAAGGTTCCTGTTGGCCATATGACATTGGGCATCTTGCTCACCATAGCGCCCCCGCACTCGGCGTGCTCGCCGCCCACCACCTTGGGCTTCACATTAAAAATCTTCAGCCATAAGCTGAAGTGCGGCGAGATGCGGAGAAAAGCCTCGCACACAACAATGAATGTCGAGATGTTGAGGAAGGAATTAGGGGACAGGTCGTGAAGATCGATCCCATAGTAATACATGATGTCGCGAACGAATGGGTGGAGGGGAAACCCTAGCCCGCGGACAAAGTGAGGGAGGAATACAACCCTCTCGTGGGGTTCCGGAGTAGGGACGATCTGTCCCGCCGTCGGGAGACGGTGGCTGATTTTCTTGGCCAGGTACCCGGCCTCCCGAAGCTTTTTGATATCCTTCTCTCGGACGGTAGAGGCCATCCATTTGCCTCCTGCTCCGGATCCGGACATCTTCGGAAGGCCTTTTGTGGACAGAGAAGATGAACGCTTGGGCGCTGGAGCTTGGGCGGAGGGGAATGAATCGGGAAGTAGAAAGTGTGGGTGCGAAAGGGAGTCCTTATCCCCTTATAAAGGCAGCAGGGATTCTGCGCCTCCCCACTTTCCTGGTAAAACCGCTTATTCCCCAAGCGCCGTAATTAATGGCACGGTTGGGTTACCCACACCCATGTTGATGAGAATCCCGTGATAAGGGGACACGATCTGTGCTTCGACAAGACGTGCCAAGAAAACCGCCTCGCAATATGTGCAGTGGCTGGTTGAGAAAAACGGTTCGAATAATGACCGGGCCGTAGTATGATGTCATACTGCAGAATGTGTCAGTAGATTAGATTTGTGGAAATATTATTCTCTCTACGGTGGTATGTGGAATTTGTTTTGCAGAGCCGGACACTATCCTTGTGTTCAGAATCTTCTATGGAGTATTCGGAGGAGGAACCCGCCTTGCAATGCCGAAGACAATCTGCGCGCCGGACTCATCGTCATTGAAGCCTAGTTCAGGGGCTACTGAGGGAGTCCTGGATTAGGGGGTCCTCGGACAGCCGGACTGTTGGACTATGAAGATACAAGATTGAAGACTTCCACTCGTGTCCGGATGGGACTCTCCTTGGCGTGGAAGGCAAGCTTGGCAATACGGATATGTAGATCTCCTCCCTTGTAACCGACTCTGTGTAACCCTAGCCCCCTCCGGTGTCTATATAAACCGGAGGGTTTAGTCCGTAGGACAACAACAATCATACCATAGGCTAGCTTCTAGGGTTTAGCCTCTACGATCTTGTGGTAGATCAACTCTTGTAATACTCATATCATCAAGATCAATCAAGCAGGAAGTAGGGTATTACCTCCATCGAGAGGGCCCGAACCTGGGTAAACATCGTGTCCCCCGCCTCCTGTTACCATCCGCCTTAGACGCACAGTTCGGGACCCCCTACCCAAGATCCGCCGGTTTTGACACCGACACCCCACTCCTCTTCACCTTATCTCCTATTTCTCGAGATATCATTAGTTTTTACACATGGGATAACTCCCGCATGGGTCAATCACAACGAGTGTTTTTATAATAAAAATGCATCTTGATGTTCCGTGCAATGCACGGATCTTGCTAGTACTCCTACAGAAGACTAAGTTGGTGATGATGGTGTGTCTGTCATCCGTCGTTTGTGACCATTAGATCTACATCTAACGACTGTGAGGTAAGTTGTTGCCTTTTCTCACCAACATCCCACTTGTCTACCAATTTGCAGAAAAACCCATAATTAGTATCTTAAAACCAACCACATCCCTCCCTGACCTCACCAAAACAGCCCAAGGAATATATTCAAATTGAAACATAATATATCTCTAGTGATATATGTATATCAAAATTAGAGTGTTTTGTATCAAGTTTGTGAATAAGTATTATTCTAATTATGAATCGTTGCAACGCACATGAACATTGCTAGTATTTCCAACCATGCAATTTTTCCCTAGTATTCCATAGTTTCGAGTTTTCCATCAAGATATTAGTCACTCATGGTTGATATTTACTTTCAATCATGTACACATATGCACTATGTAACTAGCCTTGCTTATTGGGTTCCAAAGCTTAACTTTCGCTCCTACTTACAATATGTAGAGTATTTAACAAAAAACTACCACTTTCAACCAGCCCTACGAAGAATCTATTGTACAAAAAATAGCAAAAACATACCCAAAATTTCTTAATCCACGCCAAAAACTACTGCCTACCGATTATGTTAGTTTAAACCCATTTATGACAAGGTTGTCCCACACGTCTGTGCTGACGAGACAACTTAAACCAACACATTTTGTTTGACTGTTGACACGAGGGACCCACATCTGACTTTCTATCCTGTTATTTCCCCTCAAATCATTATTTTTCCTGAACATTACTTCAAACAGTACTGATGCGTGTTCGTCGGTGGCGCCGGTGATGAGTGAGTTGGCCGCCCCTCCGTCGGACGGGCCGGACGCCGCGCTGGCCTCCGCACGGGTTGGCAGGCTGGCCCGAGCGTGACTCACGAGCGAGCAAGCCGCCGCGCTGGCCTTCGCTCGAGCTAGATGGCTGGCCTTAGCGCGGCGCGCGCGAGCAAGCCGCTGCGCCGCCATGCCAATCTAGCTAGCAAACCTTGCAGACAAGCAGCTGGACAGAACTATCTTGGCTAGCTAGCGGCCGCGAGCGCCGGACGGAGCTGGCATCCGGGCTGCCACAAGATGGGCTCCGCACCGCCGGCGGTTTTGTCCTCGCCTTCTACCGACGGCGGTAGCTGCGTCCCATGGCCGAGGATGACTAGGTGGACGGGCCGGAGGTAGGAGGTCACTCGGGGATTTTTGTGCAGACTGACATGTAGGTCCCACAAGTCATAACGCCCGGTTGAATAGAAGGCGTTGACTTAATGGGCAACATGGGCCCTGTTTGGATACTCTAAGTCAGAGGTTAGATTCTAACCCTGAACTAACTCTAACCAAAGTGGTGTTTGGATGGCAGGGTTAGATTGACAACAAATGTATCCAAACAGGGCCATGGGTTGAAACGTGCCTATAACGACACTTTGTAGAGTAGTCGTTTCTTGGTAGGGCTGGTTGGTAAGAGCATGTACAATGGTTGATAAGGTAGTCTTAAGTCTGCCACGTATGCAAGTGGTAGTAGTTTCTTGGCATTATTAGTGGTTTCTTGCATTGTTAGGGGTTTCTTGTAAGGAACAATGTACTACTAGCGACAAAAGGCGATTCTAGGTTGCGTTGTACTCCAACGAGTACTACTAGTGGTCGCGGGAGTGTATACCTCGTTTTGTGGGTTCGATCCTGGCAGAACGCACAGTGGCCTTTTTTTAAATAGTAACTTCGCTACGAGCCAATATTTTACACGGGTAGTTTGAGTTTTGAAGTCAAACAGACGTGCGGCACCACAATCTGGGTGCACTGGATAGCCTATCCACGTGAACGGGTTTTCCTTCCCAGGATCTCGTGGCTCGCGTGCTCGCCCTAGCCGCACCTCGCCTGCAGCTTCCTCATCAGCTAGTAGCATATTTAAACTAGCTCCTCCCAATTAAGCCCGAGGAGCCGGAAAAGCCCGACGGGGCATTGGGAACTGTGCAATATGGCTCTGTACGTAAAGTGCTCTACTACTACTCTGTAGCTTGTGGTGTTGCACGCATGGACTTCACTCCATTATCGGCTCTACTATAAAATAAATTCCTCTTGACGTGTTTTTTTAAACGGAGGCAAAAGCGTTGCTTCATCTCATTCATAAAGAAGGAACTACTAACAAAGTTCGATGAGATCCATTACACCTCCACAAATGGAAGCGAAAAGCCTAGTCTCACTGTATCAGATAACTCAAATGTTTTGCCCCCGCAGTAATCATCGCTGATAAACAGGCTGCTAGTGTGTGCGTGAGAGGAGCGGCTAAGTAGACCAACTACGTGAGAGGACCGGCTGAATAGAGCACCGAGAGTACCCACTAGGCCACTGCGCAGGTGTACTTTCCCTGCATTGATAGTACAGTGATGGTTCTAGAGAACAGTAGTACCCTCCACTTCCAACTGTAGCTCCTTGGCCCTGAGATTCAAGAGTTCAAAACTGGTGCACTATACTAGAAGTACAGTACATCGCACTACTAGTTGAGAAAGTAGTACTAGTAATGCTACAGTACGAGTACGTACTCCTCCGTGACATAATGTAAGACGTTTTTTGACACTAGTTGGCGTGTACAAATAATAGCAAAAACCTGCCCAAAATTTCTTAATCCACGCCAAAAACTACTAGCTAGTGCCAAAAATTTCTTACTAGTGCTATTATTTACAGTATAATGCAATCCCATAACGTCCCATAATGCTAGTACTAGTAGTAAATAATAGCCTCACCCCTTCGCTAAGGAACGATCTACAGTTGGAAGGGACGAGGCCCTGCGGTTACTACGCTCTTATCTCCTCCTCGCCAGTTCCCCTCCCCCCGAAGAGAAGGCAATTCGTCGCTGCTCCCATGGATTCGCCAGGCGGTTCTCCTCCTCGTCGGGGCTGGGAGACCTTGGACGACGATCCTCTGGGAGAAATCGCACGCCGCTCCGACGTCCTCACCGCCGCAAGACTCGGTGCTTCCTGCACAAACTTTTTCAAGACGGTGCTTAAAATGGCTTGGGAAAATGCCATGCTTTTTGGTCTTCCATGCGTCCTCGAGGAGAAGGTTCTTCTATGGGAAAATCCTTCGAACAGTCCACCGCTCCCTGGCCATGGTTGCACATTGACTCTGCTAGAGTTGCCGACGTTGAGAGGTAGTCGGATTTTGTCCGATGAGCAGGTTAGTAATGGAGTTTGATCATGTAGTACTTAGTTATTCCATTTCCATCCCGTAATTTCTCCGCTGCCCACCGTCTTATATATAGGTCTGGGTTGGTGCCAACGAAGATTGGCTTGCATACCTCCGGCCGGATACCACCATCATTTTGCACAACATCCACAGCAGTGCGGCCGTTCCGGTAGACCCCTTCTCCACCATTGGGATCGGCCTTCCGGACTGGCTGCGCTTGAATACGTATGATGATGCCTACATGAGATTGAAGAAGATAGCAATTGCGGACCTGCCGACAAAGCGACGCGGCTACGATGATTACTATATCATCGCGGTGTTCGACATAAGGATTGCCATCAATGCAAGAGGCAGTAACGGCAGAGGCTGGCGCATGTTGGCGGTGGCAGATTTGTACCCCTACACGTTCGAATACGCCGTGCGCCATCTAGGCCGCATCTTCGCGGTGACAAGCCAGGGGACTTGTTTCATCTGGTTGCCATCCTACGATACGGGAGATTACAAACGGAATGTACAAACCATCATTTGCATCCCTAATGGTACTCCATTATTTTGCAGGGACCAGTCATCCCGCGATCAAAATAAGATCGCCGATCCTGGATGTGCATTTGCATCCGCGATTCGGTCTAACCTGGAACCTTGTAGCTGACTTTGGCATATTGGGATCAACTATCTTAGCAGTCGTTACCCATGGTACCACTGATGTGCAACATGGTCACACAATCTACCACGATCGGACCGTCACCATCTACCCAGGTATTCCATTTTTTAACCCTCTCGCCTTCTCTTTCATTGTTGTAATAGTACTCTACTTACGTACTAGTAGGAGTACTTTTTACCTTGGAGGACGCATATAGCTAGCTAGGCCCTTGAAGACTCGAACCCACTAGCTGCCACCGTTTTTGTTTTTCCATGTCTTACTATCTCATCCATGTAGCCAAGAGTGGTTATATATAATAAGCCGGTTATTTTACTTCCTCTATACCGGAGTAGTACTATTTGCTGCACAGTATTACTGACCGCCATATTTGAGCACAACATTATTATGCATGGACCTTGACTATGTACGTCACCATGTGTCCAGATCTAAGATGCCGCGTGTACCAGATGAACGGCGCCGAGTTTGACCCCCGTGATGCTACGTGGGTGTCGAGGAACACTCTTGGAGAGTACTCGCTTTTCATTGGGGACAGCTACCCCATTGTGAAGCAGATGCCACCTTCCGTGCATGACACGGAAGGTCTGCCGTTCATGAAGCATGGTTGTGTCTTCAGTGCGCACCGCCGAATGAACGACATGCTGGGACACGCTATCCCTGATTTATGCCGCTTCAGCTTGGATGAGTCTCCATCGTGTGGAACCGGACTAGAAAGCTGCGACAATGATTCCCGTTGCCCACCGTTATGGATAGTGCCATCCATGAAGAACACCTGGGACTGGAACCTGGAGGAGGACATGTAGCCCATCTATAACGTGTAAGTGGAGTACGGTAAATTGTGAACGGTAGCGCTCTGAATATATGTAGACTAGACGTGCACCAATTTATCACATGAATTGGAGATGAACTTGTGTGGCATACTGGCATTTGTCCTTTAGAATTTATTACTAGTAAATGTGTTATGTGTACGTGCAACTTGTGTGGTTGTTGCACGGGCTCCAACACACTCTTTGAGAAAAAAAGGTGGCACAGCTTTGGATATACGTGACGTGGCGGCATCATACAGTAGCATCGTTCGCTATAGTTGTAGTACGCTCCTACTAGGATGACAACTCCTATAAAACCTTGTGCTTGGCTCTTTGCCTCTTCGGGAGGTTCAACAGTTCGTCCTCGTGTGAACCTTGCACTTGGCTCTTCGCCTCTTCGAAAGGTCCAACAATGATGATACTACAGTACATTATTCTTCTGGCAATCTGACACCGATTGAACTGTTGCACGTCCACCGCAAGGGTGAGGGCGAGGGAGAGGGAGAGGGAGAGGGTGTTGTAGTCAAAACCCTCTCCTCGTCCTGCGAACCACCGCGCGCGTGGGCGAGGGAGAGGCGTAGTAAGCAAGCTTCTCCTTGTTCGGCGAGTTGACGGGACACATCAAAGCAGTACTAGTACTAGTCCATACTGCGTCCTTTCCGGTTAATATGGCTTAATTTGAAACGAGAAAAATACACTGGCAGTCAACGTATGTAACAATACGCTCTTTACGGTCACTATATATAGTTTTGTGGTGATTATACGATCACTAGCTCATCGTAGAGCATCGTATTGCACCCTACTGACCGGCCACATAGTCGACGTGGCACTTTATTGACTGGTTAAATTGTCACCTAGTTTCTGGGTCCCACCTGTCAGTTGGCAGAGCAAAGAAATCAGCTAAAAAACAAAGAGTGTAGTACATCTGCACTTCCAATGCATTTAGCCTTTAATCTAAATCGATATTGATTGACTAATGCACCAACTTGTGCTCTAGGTATAGGCTACATGTCTATCCTTAATTACAGCCTGCAACGACCTTCATTTAATCTTCTTCTCTCAATGGTCGCATGCACACATAAGTCTGCTACTTTTGGGCGTTAATTATGCCCTGGTCAATGTGTAAATCTCTAAATGTATAGTCTTTCACGGACGTAGGGAGTAGGTTGAGCACTTGAGCATGAGTGTGTGTGTTGCGTTGTGTGTTGTGTGCCGCATGTGTGCGTGAGTGTTGCGTGCGTCCATGTGTACATGTGAGTGTTGCATGTTGCATGCATGCATGGGGCTTACTCCCTCCCATTGACATGTTCATATTTCAAGCTTCCTCTGTTCCCTCCATATGGTGATACTCCCACTGTTTCCAAATAGAGAGTAAAATCCTCCTTCTGTTCCCAAATACGGAGTAAAATCCTCCCTTTGTTCCCAAATATGGAGTATTTGTCTTTCTAGAGATTTCAACAAGTGACTACGTACGGAGCAAAATGAGTGAAGTGAGCGTAGAGGCATAGGGATAATGTAGAAAGGAAGTCTTCGCGATCCATTATTCCCCATCTCGATCAGAGAGAACTATTCAACTAGTCTTTGCAGTGAAGTGACAATACACGCTGCAGCAGATGGGACACTTAATTAATAAGCTGAACCAGTGTGTTGGTGTTACTAAATCAGCCTTACCCAGTACTGCCATCATGTTTGCCAGTAGAGCACGCTTCTGTCCTCCATTAACTGACATATGGGCCCTCTTGTGGTAGACCCACATGTCATCGGTGTAACTATTTACAATTCGAAGGACGGTATATCCTGGTAGTAGTAGTAGAATTGAGATTTAATGCACTTTCTTCCCCGTCTTCCACTCTTCTTCCTCCTCTCTTCTTCTTCCTCCTCTCTTCCCCATCGTCGGCCGCACACCATTTCCCCCTGCTCACTGCTCGCCTGCACACGATATCTTCCTTGGTATCTCGCGCATACCATATCCCCCCGCTCACTGCTCGGCCACACGAGGAGAAGCTTCTTCGCTCGCCCGCCCGAATCTACTTCCCCGCTGGCCCGCAGGCACCGAAAACCCCAATGGCAGAACTGACTGACACGCAGAGCCCTAATTGGAATTCCCTCCCCGATGTTCTCTTGGAGCAGATCTGTAATCATATGGACCTACTCAGCACCGTCCATCTGGTCGCATGTTCGGTGTCTTTGTACCGTCTACTCGTCTGCAACCGACCGGCTCTTTTCAAGACACCCTGCTTGCTGATGCCTGATCCTCGCAGGTGGCCCAGACACCGACTTGACGATCCTACGGAGGTTGCCGTGGTGCCCCTCGACATGCTACCACTACCCGTCCACCTGTCCTTCATGCGCGGCCACTACTGGGCGGGCATGAAGGCCAACTGGATCGTCATCATCCACCAATCCGGTAGTCCGTGGCGTCTCGTGGATATCTACACCCAGCGAGATCACCCTTCCATCTTTGGATACCGCCGCCATCGATCCTCGCGGCCCGCCGGACACTCCTGCCTACTACGCACGAGACACGTCGAGCTTTTGGCTCGACCTCTATTTGTTGAAGGTTGTAATCTGCAAAGTGCCCACACCATCAGAAGACTACATGGATTACAAGCTCATTGCCGTGTTCAACATGGGATTAGTCTATCTGGAATCCGGTCGCCATACATGGTTATGGCTCATCGTCGATCCTCTTCACCCAACACTTCTGTCTGATGCTATAGTGCATGATGGCATCGTTTATGCGGTCGACGCACAGATTGGCTGCCTATACTGGTGGAATCTATCGTCGTGTAATTGTTCTATCTCATCTCATCTTTACCTTAAGAATATGATTGCCTGTTCATTGTTACAAATTTAGAATATATAGTATGTCTATAACCACATCATTGCTATATGTTCCTCTCATTTCCTAGATTTTTATGACCACACATGTTATTGTTAGAGTTGATATGAGAACAATTGGTATCTAATGATTGTTAGAATAGATATTATGAGTATAACCTCATGATTGCTATATGCTACTCTCATTTCCAGGATTTTTATAACAACGCATGTTATTGCTTAGAGTTGATATGATAACTGTAGTAAGTGCTATGGTAGAATATGAGTAGGCCCTGTCATATCTATTTTCATGTCATTGTTACATGATGTTTGAACCATGATATATTGCTAGAATATGAAAGCCATTGGCTTTTTTTTAACTTGTGGTATGATTATGACCACGACATTGCAATTCTCTGTCTATGATATGTGTCACTGTTATAATAATCTTAATTCCACACATACTCTGAACATGATTGTTTTTTTTTCCTTTTGGTCTCCAATTTGAATTGTTGCAGCAGACGCAAATGCGTTGGCCTTCATGATTCCAGGACCTGGAATCATACCAGCCGATGGGTGGTGGTTTATCGCTCGTTCAGCTGAAGGTGGTCATTTGATGCTCATTTGCACGTACCAAATTGACCAAACCATTTCATCAAAACACATGTAGTACAATGCCTGGGGCATTCGTGACATTGATGGCTATGGCTGCTTCGTGTTTGAGAAAGATCCTAGCTCCGTTGGGCCAGGCGTATTCAACTGGAGGCGGGTTTATAGCCTCGGCAACCACTCCATGTTCCTCGGGCTCAATTATCCGATCATCCAACCAATCATCGATCATATCACCGGCGATGATTACCGTGCTATGCAACTTCCATTCGCCAGGGGGGACTGTGTTTACACATCATACCATGGGTTTCATGAATCACCATATCCAGAGATTCGTCGACACAGCTTGTTGCCAGATAATCTTCAGGGTGTGAAAGGCATCAAACTTCCATGCGATGGATGGCTTTTGCAAACCCGACATGCGGCGATGTGGTACATGCCAACAGCAAATATGCACAACTTGATTCGTACTGATATCTAGACTGAGCCATGTATTCTGCTGCTGTAGCACGACCCTCTTTTGTTGGATATTATGTACTGTTGTTAGTTTGAAGCACTCCTCTGGTTTGAAGGATAGATACCTTTATGGGATCAAGTGCATCCTAACTCACCTGCGCAGGATGTACTGATAATGATGATGGAGATGTTGTGCAGTATATATATATATATATATCACTTAGGCTTCAAGTGCGTACTTGTTAGTTAAACCTATGGTTAAAATGTGACACTAAATACGACTAGTAAGTAGTACAGTAGCAGTACTAGTATACGTCGGTCAAATTATTCATCATGTCCACACATTTAATTGACGTGACAACACGCTGCGCGTGAGGTGACACAAGAATCCCGGCGGCGTGTTCGGGTATTCTAGACTTCAGATTTGGAGTACCACTTATCTGTCGAAATCTTTCATCATTCACTTAAAACAGTCGATTGATCATACATTGAGTACCATATAACTGGAATTAACCGATGCAAGTCGAAGAAGGATTGGCCGGTGCTGCCGGCTGGTGTCAAGTTTGATCCCACAGATCAGGAGCTGATCGAGCACCTTGAGGCCAAAGGAGTGCAAACAGTGCGAGATCTCACCCTCTCATCGATTTGTTCATACCAACCATCGATAGCTGATAACCCACAAGTATAGGGGATCGCAACAGTTTTCGAGGGTAGAGTATTCAACCCAAATTTATTTATTCGACACAAGGGGAGCCCAAGAATATTCTCAAGTATTAGCAGTTGAGTTGTCAATTCAACCACACCTTGATAACTGTGACACCCAAAATTTTATTTGGCCTTTTCAAAAAAATTATTTGACTTGAGGGAGGTGTTTTAAATTTTTTTGTCTTCAAAAGAACCCTCCCTTTCAAAATATTTTTTTGGCAAGGGTTTTATTTGGATTCACCCAAGACTTGGTTTTGGTCTTGGAGGTTCTTCTTTTTTTTTGGACTCAAACCAAAATGCTTTTCACTTGGGAAAAATGCCTTTTGAAAATTCCTTTGAAAATGCCCTATGGCTTTTGGAATGATTTTGTGCCCCTTTCAACAAATCTCTCTTGCCATGACCTTAGTGCAAATCCACTCTCATAAACCTTTCCTCATCTTTGGATCATGATTTACTTCAAATCCAGCAAGTTGGACCTCTCCATAAAAATTTTCCCATTTATTTCTTATCAAAACAATTTCTGCCTTCTATTCTAGCTCTTGGAGATTTACAAAGGAGCTACCATTTCTGTTTTGATTTTTGCCCCCAAACCAATTTCCCTTCCTAGTCCATTGAACCCTCAACCAAGATCCATGAAGATCCACTGGTCTTCAGTTCAAATTTTTCAAACTATACTTGCTGCAAGTTTGGACCAGATTTGCCAAATTTGATGAAATTCATTCAAATCCCTCTCCAAAAATTCTGAGAAAAATCAAGCAGCCTCTGGGTGCATTGAGAGGTCACCTCACCAAGTCCCAGCCCCAGGAAAAATTTTCTTCATACCAAATCATTTCGTCGAACACCTACTGGACACTGTTTCTATGAGGTTCAGTCAAATTCAGTTAACAGTGTCTGAATCACTGTCGTTTTCTTCAGTGTCTGTTGTCGATCTCGCCAGTGCCCGGCGTCGCCGTGTTTCCTGTCCCCTCCCCCTTGTCCTCTGCACCGCACAAGCGCCTGGATGCTTGCGGGCGTCGGCGACGAGCTGGAGGAGGTGCACCGCCCCGTGACCGACGCCAGCGGCGGCTTTGCGGCCGCCAGAGCGAGGCGCAGCGCAGACGGCGCCACCCAGCGCCGCCCAAGCCACCTGAGATCGCCGCGTGGTCTTCCACTCCCCAGTGCACGCTGCCACCCTCGTCGTGAACCGCTGGGCGCGGAGCGCGCTCTCTGCCGCCGTCGTGCCCGTGCGGCCACCCCACCGTGGACCGGCGCCATTACGCCAAGACCGACCAGGATTAGTAGGGGAACGGCACCAGTACACCTCACTGATGCTGCCTGGCCACCTAAACTCCTTGCCAAGCCGCTGCCTCGTCGTAATTGCTCGCCGGAGCAACCCCGTTCTCGGCCACCCCCTCGAGCCGCCTATAAATAGAGGCCCCGAGCTCCAGCTAGTACCCACACCACCTCTGCACTCCACCAAGACCCTGCCTAGCCACTGGAACAGCCCCGAGGGAGTCTCCTTCCTCGACTCCGGCCGCCGCGACCCGCCACGGGATCCAGCTCGATTCGCTCCCGTGCGTGCACCTCTGCCTCCCATCTCTTGCCAGTAGCTCTCTAGTACATCCCTCCTTCTGACCCGCGCTTCAATTCGAAGTTTGCAGCACACCACCGGAGTTCCCCACCATCGCCCGAGCCGCCGTCCGCCGGAGAAAGTGTCGCCGTCGACGTGGTGCTCCCCGACGCTCGAGTCCACCACCCACCGACGTGGAAGGGCACACTGATACTCTTGGTACACTCCGATCTCCCTGACTCGTCGTGGTTCGACGCCGGCGACCTCCACAGCCTTCGGGCGCCGGCGAGGTTTTTCAAACCTGACATGTGGACCCCCCACGTCAGCCTCTCTTCTTTCACCCTCGAAGCGTTTTCTGTTGGCGCCTTCGGGCAGAGTACGTTTTCTCTGTGGGCTGGCGCGCTTCTATTCGAACCGTTTTCTGTTTTCTCAGTTTAGCCCCTGGAACTTCTCTGTTTCATTACAGATGAGTCCCTGGACAGAAACCCTTATAACTTTTTAATAAAAAGTGATTTTTGAGTGATTCTTTTTCTGACAGTCTTATAATTTTGTCTAGTTTTTTATGGGATTTATTTGGAAAATTTTTGGAACAATTTTTATGCACGCGTTGGTTTTCACGTTAGTATGCTTCTTCGCTATACCGTAGGTTCCGGAAGAGGTGACGGAGCCGTGAACTTCGCCGAGCTAGACTCCGACTTCTCTGAACCAGGCAAGCATGTTTGAACCTTTGATATGATAGGTGTTTTGCATGTTTGCGTGAAAGGTTGCGCGTGCCATATGAGTATCGGTGAGTATCTCGTTGCTTGTGAGGCAACTACCCGTGTGTTCCAAAGTTACTGTGATCTCTGATGAGAGATGGCCTAGTCATGTGGTGACATGAAGGGCAGTAAGGTGGTACTGTTGTAGCATGCCAGCCTTGCGTCGTCTGATAAATTCCGACGTTAACGTGGACGGAGTCACGTTATCGTTCTTCCCCTTCCGTGCTACCACTTGTTTTCTGCCAGAATGCGGTTTAGTAAGTTGGTAACCTCTTTCCATGTACACACCAAACAGAGGGGCCGGGATGATGGTTCCATGGCCCTGGATTAAAGCCAGTCATCCGGTCAGGGGGCATGGGTGTTTCCGGTTGGGACCGAGAGGGGGGCACCCCTTAGAGCGCGCGTATAGAAATTTGATCCCATGCTACGCGAGGTTGTAGCCTCCCCGTCTCAAGGTTTTTCTTGAACGTTGCCGAGGGTGATCCCTGGCTTCGGAATGTTGAATGGGTGTGTACTGGTTAGACGTGTTTCTTCCAAAACACCGTAAACGGAACTAGTCCCCGTGACTACTGAAATCCGTTGGCTGTGGTTAAAGTACAAACTCTGCAGAGTCAAATCCTTCCGAGTCATCGTACCCATGGTCAAGTAACGTGATCAACGTATCCATGTCTATGTCATAACCTCGTGGTATATTCTTCTTTCCGGTCAGTGAGCTTGAGTAGTAAACTTGGCTGAACGTTATTCCTGTGGATGGACTAACCCTGTTGTTTATCTCATGCCTGATTATTCTCTCGATATGATTTAAAATTCATGAGCTACTAAGTTATGAATATAAGCCCTTTATGTGATGTCGCTCAGACGTCCGACTGTGGCATGTTTGTCTCTTACTTTCAATATGAGCCCTTTATGTGATGTCGCTCAGACGTCCGACTGTGGCATGTTTGTCTCTTACTTTCAATATGAGCCCTTTATGTGATGTCGCTCAGACGTCCGACTGTGGCACACACTGTCTTTTATTTTCTGTTATAAGCCCTTTATGTGGTGTCGCCCGACGCCTGACTGCGGCATTATTTTTCTTGCAGTTTCCTCTCGAGGAGTCATTCAGACCCTCGTTTGGCACCCAGTATTTATTTTGGGATTTCGGGAGGACTACCCCCGACTTCTCTGTTATTTTCACATGCATTATTGTCTCTATGTCTGAACGCACTTGTTAATCTGTTCATATGCTTCATGTTTACATTTGTTATATCTTATGTCCGAACTGTCTTGCGAGTACTTTCATAGTACTCACCTGGCTTGTTGATTTGGCCAGATGTTGACGAAGGCGACCTCTTGGATGAAGAGTTTGTAGTGAGTCCGACGCCTAGAGGAATCCCAGTCAGTCCTGTGCGATCCTGGATATTGGTCACGTGTAGTATATACACTTCCGCCACCCGCAATAAACCTCCTCGAGCTTCACCCCGACGCTCGAAGAGCTGTAGTTTGCAGGAGTCATATCACCCGCTCCGCTGTGATATTTCCACCACCGTTGTTATCGTGAGTTAGTAGCTATGCCACCCTATCCGCCGTCATGTTTTATCGGCGTGCATGTAATAAATTGTTGAGCAGTCCCCGCTCAACCTTGCATTATATTCAGTACTCCTGGTATTTTTCTTCTGTGACCAAGATATTGTCTATCAGTGAGAAGGAATTCTTCTTTACTGGTCCGTAAAGGGGATTGGTCTCTCAATAAATATTTTATTGAAAAACCGGTCGTGACAAGCTTGGTATCAGAGCCAGGCTGACTGTAGGAAGCCACTAGGTGCGATCGCTAATCGGTTATTAGCGTCTTTTGTGCTTTTTCAGCATTTTGCAAATGTAGCTAAATTTTCTGTTGGTCATCATAAATTTATGACATGACTACTCAGAATTTTTGCCTACTTTTGTAGATGGCTGGCAGCAACTGCGAGACTCGAGTGTTCATTAACGTGCCCGAGGGGTTTGTCAAACTCCTCGTCTCCATCACCAAGCTCGCGATCGGGCCAGCGACTCGTCCGGAGTTCACGCTTTACCAGCACAAGCTCAGCGACGACGTGTCTATGCACCAAGCCGTGGTGCAATTCAAGGGAGGGCGTTCTGCATCTCGCCACTTCCGTTTTGTGGGAAGGGCCATGCCTACGGAGAGGCATGCCATGCAGATGGCTACCCGTGAGTCGATAGCTCGCCTTCGGGATATCCTTCCTATGATGAAGACTCGTCGCTACCGCTACCTCCCATGCCATGTGCCGTACACTTGTCACTATGCATTCGCCTGCCATCGGGGAGAGCGAGATGAAGCCATCGAGATGGTTGTGGAGTATCTCAAGGCTCTGGAGGAGTCTTTCGACAACCTCGTGGACGATCTTGTGGCTGCCCGCATGGACTTAGTCCGGGGCGGTCCTGCCAGCAGGAAGGAGCTTCTCCTCACAGCACCGCCTCTGACATTCGTCTCGTCTTCAGCCTCTTATGCACCAGCCGTTTTGGACACTGCTCGCCGTCTGCCTACCACTGAGGAATTCGACAGAGTCATCGCTCCTACTCCAGTCAGACCTGCACCGCCTGCCGCACCCGCACTGCCGCCTGTCGCCCCCGCACCATCACCGCAGCGCAGTGCTACGCACCAGGAACCTGCTAGAGAGGAGGTGGAGGTTGAATCTCCTGCACCGCTGAGTCTTGCCCTCGGCAAGGGAAAGGACATCGTCACCATCTCCGACTGAGAGCGCCGAGTAGCCACGCGTTATGTCTGCTTGTATGATGTGTTTTATCTGTACGCTAGTTTGTATTAGTGTGTTTGCTGCTTTCCGGAGGAGTATGCTAGTCTAAATAACATGTCAGGATTGTGTACGCACATCCTGAGTGTTGTATCGTGTGTTTGCTTTTCGCGTGTAAGATTTGGGTTAAGCAGTTCGCCTCCATGCAAAATTGTTTATTTTCTTGAAAAATCTTGAGGTCTTTTAAATTTTTGCCTTTGCAAGATTTTCCTTGTGCCACACAGTTCTTCTTATGAGTTTTGCAAAATAATACCCCAGACTGGAAAAATGTCTCGTCCGTGGACTCGTTCCATGCCCAATCAGCCAGCAGAAGTTTATGGGACACAGACTAGCAACAACTTCACTCAGGGTCAGTCCAGTCAACAGGACAGCGAAGCAGCCCTGTCTCAAGTATGTCGTCTCTTCGAACAAAGCCAGCAATAGCACCAAGAGATGATGAATCACGTCATCAATATGGGAAACCACCGTGAACCCTATCAACCACATTCCAAGTTATCTGAATTACAGAAGACTCGCCCTTCAACGTTTGCTCACACCGATAGGCCGCTAGAAGCCGATGATTGGCTTCGTGAAATCGAAAGGAAGCTGATTATTGCTCAGTGTTCAGATCATGAGAAGGTGCTGTGTGCACCACACTACCTTACTGGAGCAGCTGCAGCATGGTGGGAAAACTTCCTACACATGCATCCCAGTGAACACAACATCACCTGGGAAGAGTTCCAGGAAGGCTTTCGTGGGGCACACATCCCCAGGAGCATCATAAAAATCAAGAAGAGAGAATTTGACGATCTCAAGCAAAGAGGCATGTCAGTGACAGAATACAACGGTCAGTTTACCCAGCTATCTCGTTATGCCTACGACGAGCACATGACAGAGAACAAGAAGATGGAAAAATTCCTGGACGGCCTGGCACCGGCGCTAAGATGCCAACTGATTGTACACACTTTCCCGGATTTTAAAACTCTGGTTGACAAGGCCATCACCTTGGAGAATGAGCGCCGTAGTCTGGAAGATATCCGTAAGCGGAAGAGGGACAAGACGACCCTTGCTCGCAACAACCGAAGCAAGGCTGAGGTTCCAAGGACAGAAGCAAGGAAATCCACGACTACTGATCTAAGGCCCGTCAGACAGTTTCATGCCAGGGACAAGGAGTTCACGTACCATCCAGGGGTCACATGCTATGCTTGTGGAGAAGAAGGGCACTATGCTAAACAGTGCCCAAAACCGAGGAACTCGGCCCCCAAGCCGAACAATGGTGGAAACAATCCAGCCCCCAAGCGCAACAATTTCAATCCCAACAGCAACCACAGGAAGGGTCACCTGAACCATGTGACCAGGAAAGAAGCGCAGAATGCCCCAGACATCATGCTCGGTACGTTCCCTGTCAACACAGTACCTGCCACGGTTTTGTTTGATTCTGGAGCTTCCCATTCGTTCGTTTCGAAGAGTTTTGTTTTGCAACATGGTTTTCCGATACTTCCCTTGGAAAAATCTATGATCATCAAGTCCCCCGGAAATAAGCAAATCGCTCGGAGTTACTGCCAAGGAGTGATCATTGAATTCGAAGGACTACAGTTCCAAGCAAATCTCATCGTGTTGGAAAATAAAGGACTGGATGTCATCTTAGGGATGGGCTGGTTGACCACCAACAAAGGATTCATTGACTGTTTCAATCGGACCGTGATTCTCACTCACCATCACGGCAAGACAATAAAGGTTACAGCTCAAGAAAGGCCACGGTCACGGCAACCAAAGCTGAACAAAGTGGACATTTCAGAACTGAGAAAAGTGCCAGTGGTATGCGAGTTCCCTGACGTATTTCCTGAAGAACTACCAGGCATGCCACCAGACCGAGAGATAGAGTTCAGCATCGAACTAGCACCTGGCACCGCTCCCATCTATAAGAAACCTTATAGAATGGCACCCTCAGAATTGGTGGAGTTGAAGAAGCAGATAAAGGAATTATTGGACAAAGGTTTTATTCGAGCCAGCTCCTCACCTTGGGGTTCGCCAGTATTATTCGCCAAGAAAAAGGATGGGACACTAAGACTGTGTATAGACTATCGAGCTCTCAATATGGTCACCATCAAAAACAAATATCCGATGCCAGGGATAAATGATTTGTTCGACCAGCTCGCACAAGCCAAGGTGTTCTCAAAAATTGATTTGAGATCGGGATATCATCAACTGAAAGTATGGACAGAAGATATCCCTAAAACAGCATTCACCTCCAGATACGGATTATATGAATTCACAGTGATGCCTTTTGGTCTAACGAACGCCCCCGCATATTTCGTCCACCTCATGAATAAAGTGTTCATGAAATTCATGGACAAGTTTGTTGTGGTGTTCATCGACGATATTCTGGTATATTCAAGGACACCAGAAGAGCATGCTGAGCATCTCAGAATTGTCTTGGGTGAATTGAGGAAACATCAGTTGCATGCCAAATTTAGCAAGTGTGAATTTTGGCTAAGACAAGTTGGTTTCCTAGGCCACATATTAAACCAAGAAGGCGTGGCCGTAGACCCAGAGAAAGTCAAAGCCATACTTGACTGGAAGCCACCCGCCAACGTGACAGATGTGTGGAGTTTCCTTGGAATGGCCGGATATTACAGAAGATTCATTGAAGGATTCTCCACTGTGGCAAAACCAATAACACAGTTGCTCAAGAAAGACAGGAAATTTATATGGACGGAAGCATGCAAGAAAAGCTTCCAAGAACTCAAGAAGAAACTAACAACCGCACCAGTCTTAACTGTGCCAGACATACACAAGAGTTTTGAAGTGTATTGTGACGCATCCCGAAAGGGTCTCGGGTGTGTACTAATGCAGGATGGCAAAGTTGTCGCGTATGCCTCCAGGCAGCTGCGAAAACATGAGGAAAATTACCCAACACATGACTTGGAGCTAGCAGCAGTCATACATGCACTCAAGGAGTGGAGGCACTTTCTGTTGGGAAATCGCTGTGAAATATATACGGACCATAAGAGCCTTAAATATATTTTCACTCAACCAGAGCTAAACTTACGCCAACGACGCTGGTTGGAATTGGTCAAGGACTATGATGTCGGTATTCACTACCATCCAGGGAAAGCAAATGTAGTGGCCGATGCCCTTAGTCGAAACCCCAGCCCGGACAACGACGGTCCCCAAAACTTGAGGCCTGAGTTTCAGCAAGAGTTCGCTAGGCTCAACATGGTGTTAGTCTCTGAGGGCACCATATCAAATCTGGAGATACAACCCACCCTAGTGGAACAAATTAAGAAGGCTCAACAGGGACATCCCAGCATCGACGGTATAAGAAAGAAAATGAACCTTGGTAAGGCTTCAGAGTTCGTCACAGACAGTGAAGGAATATTATGGTACGGAGACAGACTTTGCGTACCTAACATTGAGGAACTCAAGCAACAAATCCTAACCGAGAGCCACACCGCTCCATACTCGATCCACCCTGGAGGAACCAAAATGTACAAGGACATTCAGGAAAGATTTTGGTGGCACGGTATGAAAAGGGATATAGCCACATTTATTGCTTGTTGCGATTCATGTCAGCGCATCAAGGCCGAGCATCAAAAGCCAGCAGGGCTACTCCAGCCAAACAGGATACCGGAATGGAAATGGGATGAAATAGGAATGGACTTAATCGTCGGAGTACCTCGATCACAACGCGGAAATGACGCCATATGGGTCATCACAGACCGACTAACCAAGGTTGCTCATTTCATTCCCGTGAAGACTACCTACTCCACACAAAGGCTGGCCAAACTTTATCTCTCACGTGTAGTTTGTTTGCATGGAGTCCCAAAGACTATAATATCCGACCGAGGCACACAATTTGTCTCCAAATTTTGGGATCACCTGCAACAAGCTCTGGGCACGCAGCTAGCTTTCAGTACAGCGTACCACCCTCAGACTGATGGACAAACGGAACGTGTGAACCAAATCCTAGAGGACATGCTGAGAGCCTGTGTGCTCACCTATGGATCCAGTTGGGAGGAAAGTTTGCCATATGCCGAGTTTGCCTGCAACAACAGTTACCAAGCCAGCTTACAAATGGCACCCTTTGAAGCATTGTACGGACGGAGGTGCCGTACCCCACTGAATTGGTCAGAAACAGGTGACAGTCGTATCTTCGGCCCAAACATGCTCAAGGAGGCCGAGGAGAAAGTTAAACAGATCAGGGACAGACTCAAGACAGCACAGAGCCGACAAAAGAGCTACTACGATAAAAAACATCGTGAGGTCAGCTTTGAACCCGGTGATTCCGTATACCTACGAGTGTCTCCTATGAGGGGCCTGCAACGGTTCAAAATTAAGGGGAAGCTAGCCCCGAGATTTATTGGACCATTCTGTATAATTGCACGAAGAGGCACGGTAGCCTACCAGCTAGACCTACCGAAGGAGCTGTCAGACGTCCATGACGTATTCCACGTCTCGCAATTAAGAAAATGTGTGAACAACCCGGAAAAGCATGTATCCCATGAGAGCATTGATGTGCAACCAGATCTCACCTATAGAGAACGGCCAGTAAAGATATTGGAAGAGTCTGAAAGAGGGACCCGACAGAAAACAACAAAAAAATTCAGAGTTCAGTGGAGCAACCACACTGAGGATGAAGCTACATGGGAAAGGGGAGATTTTCTCCAGGCAGAATATCCATATCTATTCGAGGATCAGCTGAAATCTCGAGGACGAGATTTTTCCTAAGGGGGTAGGTGTTGTGACACCCAAAATTTTATTTGGCCTTTTCAAAAAATTTATTTGACTTGAGGGAGGTGTTTTAAAAAAATTTTGCCTTCAAAAGAACCCTCCCTTTCAAAATATTTTTTTTGGCAAGGGTTTTATTTGGATTCACCCAAGACTTGGTTTTGGTCTTGGAGGTTCTTCTTTTTTTTGGACTCAAACCAAAATGCTTTTCACTTGGGAAAAATGCCTTTAGAAAATTCCTTTGAAATGCCCTATGGCTTTTGGAATGATTCTTTGCCCCTTTCAACAAATCTCTCTTGCCATGACCTTAGTGCAAATCCACTCTCATAAACCTTTCCTCATCTTTGGATCATGATTTACTTCAAATCCAGCAAGTTGGACCTCTCCATAAAAATTTTCCCATTTATTTCTTATCAAAACAATTTCTGCCTTCTATTCTAGCTCTTGGAGATTTACAAAGGAGCTACCATTTCTGTTTTGATTTTTGCCCCCAAACCAATTTCCCTTCCTAGTCCTTTGAACCCTCAACCAAGATCCATGAAGATCCACTGGTCTTCAGTTCAAATTTTTCAAACTATACTTGCTGCAAGTTTGGACCAGATTTGCCAAATTTGATGAAATTCATTCAAATCCCTCTCCAAAAATTCTGAGAAAAATCAGGCAGCCTCTGGGTGCATTGAGAGGTCACCTCACCAGGTCCCAGCCCCAGGAAAATTTTTCTTCATATCAAATCATTTCGTCGAACACCTACTGGACACTGTTTCTATGAGGTTCAGTCAAATTCAGTTAACAGTGTCTGAATCACTGTCGTTTTCTTCAGTGTCTGTTGTCGATCTCGCCAGTGCCCCGTGTTTCCTGTCCCCTCCCCCTTGTCCTCTGCACCGCACGAGCGCCTGGATGCTTGCGGGTGTCGGCGACGAGCTGGAGGAGGTGCGCCGCCCCGTGACCGACGCCAGCGGCGGCTTTGCGGCCGCCAGAGAGAGGCGCAGCGCAGACGGCGCCACCCAGCGCCGCCCAAGCCACCGGAGATCGCCGCGTGGTCTTCCACTCCCCAGTGCGCGCTGCCACCCTCGTCGTGAACCGCTGGGCGCGGAGCGCGCTCTCTGCCGCCGTCGTGCCCGTGCGGCCACCCCACCGTGGACCTGCGCCATTACGCCAAGACCGACCAGGATTAGCAGGGGAACGGCACCAGTACACCTCACTGATGCTACCTGGCCACCTAAACTCCTTGCCAAGCTGCTGCCTCGCCGTAATTGCTCGCCGGAGCAACCCCCTTCTCGGCCACCCCCTCGAGCCGCCTATTAATAGAGGCCCCGAGCTCCACCTAGTACCCACACCACCTCTGCACTCCACCAAGACCCTGCCTAGCCACTGGAAGAGCCCCGAGGGAGTCTCCTTCCTCGACTCCGGCCGCCGCGACCCGCCACGGGATCCAGCTCGATTCGCTCCCGTGCGTGCACCTCTGCCTCCCATCTCTTGCCAGTAGCTCTCTAGTACATCCCTCCTTCTGACCCGCGCTTCAATTCGAAGTTTGCAGCACACCACCGGAGTTCCCCACCATCGCCCGAGCCGCCGTCCGCTGGAGAAAGTGTCGCCGTCGACGTGGTGCTCCCCGACGCTCGAGTCCACCACCCACCGACGCGGAAGGGCACACTGATACTCTTGGTACACTCCAATCTCCCTGACTCGCCGTGGTTCGACGTCGGCGACCTCCGCAGCCTTCGGGCGCCAGCGAGGTTTTTCAAACCTGACATGTGGACCCCCCATGTCAGCCTCTCTTCTTTCACCCCCGAAGCGTTTTCTGTTGGCGCCTTCGGGCAGAGTACGTTTTCTCTGTGGGCTGGCGCGTTTCTATTCGAACCGTTTTCTGTTTTCTCAGTTTAGCCCCTGGAACTTCTCTGTTTCATTACAGATGAGTCCCTGGACAGAAACCCTTATAACTTTTTAATAAAAAGTGATTTTTGAGTGATTCTTTTTCTGACAGTCTTATAATTTTGTCTAGTTTTTTATGGGATTTATTTGGAACAATTTTTATGCACGCGTTGGTTTTCACATTAGTATGCTTCTTCGCTATACCTTAGGTTCTGGAAGAGGTGACGGAGCCGCGAACTTCGCCGAGCTAGACTCCGACTTCTCCGAACCAGGCAAGCATGTTTGAACCTTTGATATGATAGGTGTTTTGCATGTTTGCGTGAAAGGTTGCGCGTGCCATATGAGTATCGGTGAGTATCTCGTTGCTTGTGAGGCAACTACCCGTGTGTTCCAAAGTTACTGTGATCTCTGATGAGAGATGGCCTAGTCATGTGGTGACATGAAGGGCAGTAAGGTGGTACTGTTGTAGCATGTCAGCCTTGCGTCGTCTGATAAATTCCGACGTTAACGTGGACGGAGTCACGTTATCGTTCTTCCCCTTCCGTGCTACCACTTGTTTTCTGCCAGAATGCGGTTTAGTAAGTTGGTAACCTCTTTCCATGTACACACCAAACAGAGGGGCCGGGATGATGGTTCCATGGCCCTGGATTGAAGCCAGTCATCCGGTCAGGGGGCATGGGTGTTTCCGGTTGGGACCGAGAGGGGGGCACCCCTTAGAGCGCGCGTATAGAAATTTGATCCCATGCTACGCGAGGTTGTAGCCTCCCCGTCTCAAGGTTTTTCTTGAACGTTGCCGAGGGTGATCCCTGGCTTCGGAATGTTGAATGGGTGTGTACTGGTTAGACGTGTTTCTTCCAAAACACCGTAAACGGAACTAGTCCCCGTGACTACTGAAATCCGTTGGCTGTGGTTAAAGTACAAACTCTGCAGAGTCAAATCCTTCCGAGTCATCGTACCCATGGTCAAGTAACGTGATCAGCGTATCCATGTCTATGTCATAACCTCGTGGTATATTCTTCTTTCCGGTAAGTGAGCTTGAGTAGTAAACTTGGCTGAACGTTATTCCTGTGGATGGACTAACCCTGTTGTTTATCTCATGCCTGATTATTCTCTCGATATGATTTAAAATTCATGAGCTACTAAGTTATGAATATAAGCCCTTTATGTGATGTCGCTCAGACGTCCGACTGTGGCATGTTTGTCTCTTACTTTCAATATGAGCCCTTTATGTGATGTCGCTCAGACGTCCGACTGTGGCATGTTTGTCTCTTACTTTCAATATGAGCCCTTTATGTGATGTCGCTCAGACGTCCGACTGTGGCACGCACTGTCTTTTATTTTCTGTTATAAGCCCTTTATGTGGTGTCGCCCGACGCCCGACTGCGGCATTATTATTCTTGCAGTTTCCTCTCGAGGAGTCATTCAGACCCTCGTTTGGCACCCAGTATTTATTTTGGGATTTCGGGAGGACTACCGCCCGACTTCTGTGTTATTTTCACATGCATTATTGTCTCTATGTCTGAACGCACTTGTTAATCTGTTCATATGCTTCATGTTTACATTTGTTATATCTTATGTCCGAACTGTCTTGCGAGTACTTTCATAGTACTCACCTGGCTTGTTGATTTGGCCAGATGTTGACGAAGGCGACCTCTTGGATGAAGAGTTTGATAGTGAGTCCGACGCCTAGAGGAATCCTAGTCAGTCCTGTGCGATCCTGGATATTGGTCACGTGTAGTATATACGCTTCCGCCACCCGCAATAAACCTCCTCGAGCTTCACCCCGACGCTCGAAGAGCTGTAGTTTGCAGAAGTCATATCACTCGCTCCGCTGCGATATTTCCACCACCGTTGTTATCGTGAGTTAGTAGTTATGACACCCTATCCGCCGTCATGTTTTATCGGCGTGCATGTAATAAATTGTTGAGCAGTCCCCGCTCAACCTTGCATTATATTCAGTACTCCTGGTATTTTTCTTCTGTGACCAAGATATTGTCTATCAGTGAGAAGGAATTCTTCTTTACTGGTCCGTAAAGGGGATTGGTCTCTCAATAAATATTTTATTGAAAAACCGGTCGTGACAATAACTTAGTATCTGCAGCAAAGTATTTAGTAGCAAAGTAATATGGAAGTAACGGTAACGGTAACAAAAGTAATATTTTTGGGTTTTGTGGTGATTGCAACAGTAGCAACGGAAAAGTAAATAAGAGGAGAACAATATGTGAAAAGCTCATAGGCATTGGATCCGTGATGGAGAATTATGCCAGATGCGGTTCATCATGTAACAATCATAACATAGGGTGACACAGAACTAGCTTCATCAATGTAATGTAGGCATGTATTCCGAATATAGTCATACGTGCTTATGGAAAAGAACTTGCATGACATCTTTTGTCCTACTCTCCCGTGGCAGCGGGGTCCTAATGGAAACTAAGGGATATTAAGGCCTCCTTTTAATAGAGTACTGGACCAAAGCATTAACACATAGTGAATACATGAACTCCTCAAACTATGGTCATCACCGGAGTGGTCCCGATTATTGTCACTTCGGGGTTGCCGGATCATAACACATAGTAGGTGACTATAGACTTGCAAGATAGGATCAAGAACTCACATATATTCATGAAAACATAATAGGTTCAGATCTGAAATCATGGCACTCGGGCCCTAGTGACAAGCATTAAGCATAGCAAAGTCATAGCAACATCAACCTCAGAACATAGTGGATACTAGGGATCAAAACCTAACAAAACTAACTCGATTACATGATAAATCTCATCCAACCCATCACCGTCCAGCAAGCCTACGATGGAATTACTAACGCACGGTGGTGAGCATCATGAAATTGGTGATGGAGGATGGTTGATGATGACGATGGCGATGGATTCCCCTCTCCGGAGCCCCGAACGGACTGCAGATCAGCCCTCCCGGGAGAGTTTAGGGCTTGGCGGCGGCTCCGTATCGTAAAACGCAATGAATCCTTCTCTCTGATTTTTTTCTCCCCGAACACGAATATATGGAGTTGGAGTTGAGGTCGGTGGAGCAACAGGGGCGCGCCCAGGGGGCAGGCGCACCCCCCACCCTCGTGGACAGGTGGTGGGCCCCCTGGCCTTGATTCTTTTGCCAATATTTTTAATATTTTCCAAAAATAAGTTCCGTGGAGTTTCAGGTCATTCCGAGAACTTTTGTTTCTGCACATAATTAACACCATGGCAATTCTGCTGAAAACAGCGTCAGTCCGGGTTAGTTCCATTCAAATCATGCAAGTTAGAGTCCAAAGCAAGGGCAAAAGTGTTTGGAAAAGTAGATACGACGGAGACGTATCAACTCCCCCAAGCTTAAACCTTTGCTTGTCCTCAAGCAATTCAGTTGATAAACTGAAAGTGATAAAGAAAAACTTTTACAAACTCTGTTTGCTTTTGTTGTTGTAAATATGTAAAGCCAGCATTCAAGTTTTCAGCAAAGATTATAACTAACCACATTCACAATAACACTTAGGTCTCATGTTTACTCATATCAATGGCATAATTAACTAGCGAGCAATAATAATAAATCTCGGATGACAACACTTTCTCAAAACAATCATGATATGATATAACAAGATGGTATCTCACTAGCCCTTTCTGAGACCACAAAACATAAACGCAGAGCACCTTTAAAGATCAAGGACTGACTAAACATTGTAATTCATGGTGTCGGTGTCAAAACCGGCGGATCTCGGGTAGGGGGTCCTGAACTGTGCGTCTAAGGCGGATGGTAACAGGAGGCGGGGGACACGATGTTTACCCAGGTTCAGGCCCTCTCGGTGGAGGTAATACCCTACTTCCTGCTTGATTGATCTTGATCATATGAGTATTACAAGAGTTCATCTACCACGAGATCGTAGAGGCTAAACCCTAGAAGCTAGCCTATGGTATGATTGTTGTTGTCCTACAGACTAAACCCCCCGGTTTATATAGACACCGGAGGGGGCTAGGGTTACACAGAGTCAGTTACAAGGGAGGAGATCTACATATCCGTATTGCCAAGCTTGCCTTCCACGCCAAGGAGAGTCCCATCCGGACACGGGACGAAGTCTTCAATCTTGTATCTTCATAGTTCAACAGTCCGGCTAAAGTATATAGTCCGGCTGTCCGAGGACCCCCTAATCCAGGACTCCCTCAGTAGCCCCCGAACTAGGCTTCAATTGCGATGAGTCTGGCACGCAGATTGTCTTCGGCATTGCAAGGCGGGTTCTTCTCCAAATTCTGAGTACCTGTTGAGTAGTGTCCGGCTTCCCATAAATGTTGCACTCCTTGGCTTCTGCGCCCAATAATGGCTATCTTCCACGTGTCAAGCGAATGCGAGAAGCCAAGGCATTTTTACATTTGCCACCCTAGCCATGCGAGTAAATCGTCTATTAAAGAGACGGGGATTCTCAGATCCAGATCACACCATCTTCCCATAGCGAGTATCCATCGGAGCGCGCCCGGAAAAAATCCATTCCAACATGGCCGGCCATCGGAGCTTCTCCTCTCGCTCCCGTAGCCCTAAGCCCGGTAATTGGAAGAAGTGTTCCATCCCCCACAGCCAATTAGTAGAGTTACAGACCCAGGGATTTCTCCCTCCAGCGTATATGGTACCCGTTCGAGCCGGGCTCGCCACCTACAATGGCGGGGAGCAAGCGGAGAGCTTTCCCAACCCATCCATGGGGGAGCGGGTATGCCTTGTCCCTTACTTATTAAGAGGGCTTGGATTCCCAATTCATCCATTCCTCCGTGGGCTCCTGGAGTTCTAAGGCCTCCAGCTGCATAATTTCACTCCCGCCTCCATATTACACATCGCTGGCTATGTCGCCCTTTGCGAGCTGTTTCTGGGCTGTGAAGCTCATTTCGAGCTATGGAAGAGGCTATTCTGCCTCGTACCCCATACACAGGAGGGGTCAATATACCAAGTGGGCGGAGCTGAAATATGGCGCATCGCCGGGACCGGATACCTGTCTGGTACTCCGAAGAAGACATCCGAGGACTGGCCTTCGGAGTGGTTTTATATGGAGGACGTCCCGCTTCCGGACCCTATTCGGATGGGCCTTCCTGAGTTCGACAACGCTCCCTTGAAGAAACGCCGCAGCTGGCACCCTCGGAGCCCTCAGGAGGAAGATAACGGGGAAGCCTTTACCTGATGAGTCGGATACAGACGCTAGCCCAGTCAGGATTGACAATAATTGAGGTTATGTCAATATGTATAATGCGGGGGGTACAGCCACTTCAATATCGGGGGCAACCCATGTGGCACTTCAACGAAGAAGACGATGCCACCCGCTGCGGTCATAAGGGACCGGACTCAGTCGCTACTCTAGCAAAAATTCTGTCCGATTTGTACAAAGGAGAGGAAGAGGAGTTCATCTGCATTAAGCCACGGGATGGATTCTCCATGTACAACCCTCCAAGCTGGGTGAGCCGTCACTTTTTACTCCCAACCTTCCCGCATTCTTCATCATAAGTATTTACCTTGCTGTTTCATAGTAGGAACTGCAAAAAGTTGTAAGGGAGGTCCACAGCCCGCCTCCACAACCGGAGGACTCTGACCGGGCCCTCGACCCCGGACTTGAAGAGGATACGGACACATTTGTGGAGCTGATTGACAGGACGTTCTATCACTTGAGCTGCGATGATGCCATGGTGGCCATCATAGCCGATTATCCTGGACTACTCCCTGCATCGCATGTAAGTAAAACCGGAGTCCCAACTTCCGAGAAGGATCCCCTTTTCTGCACTTCACCTACCGCACACATATGGTGTCTTACAGGGAAGGCCCTCGGGACGCCATGCCGAACCCGCAGTGACTCACCAACAAGGGGCACCGAAGCCGGGTAGGCTTAAAAGGAAGGCGGTCAGGACTGAGACACCGTCGCAGAGGTATGAAAGAGAACCCAGCTCCGTGGTGGTCGTCTTATAAAACATAATAACGCCCATGTTTCCTAGTAGGAAAAACGCTCGCCGGACTATATCCGGAGAGGTTGCCGGTCACGCCTCCACCAGTCGGGCTCCAGAGCCGGACATAGAGGCGGACGCTAACATGAGGCGAACGCCGGATGTTCCTCCTACAGAGGATGCGGATAGGCTATCCGCTACAAATTCCGAAGTGGACAGCGCCATGAATCACAGGCGTCGTCGGGCCGTACTCCGTGACGCTTGTTTCTCCCAAGAGGCGTTCGATGCCTTCAACTCAGGAGACGCGTGATGGGGAACGTAGCAGAAATTCAAAATTTTCTACACATCACCAAGATCAATCTATGGAGTTTACTAGCAACGAGAGGGAAGGAGTTCATCTACATACCCTTGTAGATCGCGAGCGGAAGCGTTCAAGAGAACCGGGTTGATGGAGTCGTACTCGTCGTGATCCAAATCACCGATGATCCTAGCGCCGAACGGACGGCACCTCCGCGTTCAACACACGTACGGAGCAGCGACGTCTCCTCCTTCTTGATCTAGCTAGGGGGGAGAGGTTGATGGAGATCCAGCAGCACGACGGCGTGGTGGTGGAAGCAGCGGGGATCCAACAAGGCTTCGCCAAGCGCTGCGGGAGGAGGGAGATGTGTCACGGGAGGGAGAGGGAGGCGCCAGGGCTTAGATAGTGCTGCCCTCCCTCCCCCCCCCCACTATATATAGGGCCAAGGGAGAGGGGGGGCGCAGCCTTGGCCCTTCCTCCAAGTAAGGGTGCGGCCAGGGAGGAGTCCATCCTCCCCAAGGCACCTCGGAGGTGCCTTCCCCCTTTAGGACTCTCCCTTTCCCTTATCTCTTGGCGCATGGGCCTCTTGGGGCTGGTGCCCTTGGCCCATATAGGCCAAGGCGCACACCCCTACAGCCCATGTGACCCCCCGGGGCTGGTGGACCCCCTTGGTGGACCCCCGGACCCCTTTCGGCACTCCCGGTACAATACCGATAATGCGCGAAACTTTTCCGGCGACCAAAATAAGACTTCCCATATATAAATCTTTACCTCCGGACCATTCCGGAACTCCTCGTGACGTCCGGGATCTCATCCGGGACTCCGAACAAATTTCGGGTTACCGCATACTAATATCTCTACAACCCTAGCGTCACCGAACCTTAAGTGTGTAGACCCTACGGGTTCGGGAGACAAGCAGACATGACCGAGACGACTCTCAGGTCAATAACCAACAGCGGGATCTGGATACCCATGTTGGCTCCCACATGCTCCTCGATGATCTCATCGGATGAACCACGATGTCGAGGATTCAATCAATCCCGTATACAATTCCCTTTGTCAATCGGTATGTTACTTGCCCGAGATTCGATCGTCGGTATCCCGATACCTTGTTCAATCTCGTTACCGGCAAGTCTCTTTACTCATTCCGTATCACATCATCCCGTGATCAACTCCTTGGTCACATTGTGCACATTATGATGATGTCCTACCGAGTGGGGCCAGAGATACCTCTCCGTTTACACGGAGTGACAAATCCCAGTCTCGATTCGTGCCAACCCAACAGACACTTTCGGAGATACCTGTAGTGCACCTTTATAGCCACCCAGTTACGTTGTGACGTTTGGTACACCCAAAGCATTCCTACGGTATCCGGGAGTTGCACAATCTCATGGTCTAAGGAAATGATACTTGACATTAGAAAAGCTCTTAGCAAACGAACTAAACGATCTTGTGCTAGGCTTAGGATTGGGTCTTGTCCATCACATCATTCTCCTAATGATGTGATCCCGTTATCAACGACATCCAATGTCCATGGTCAGGAAACCGTAACCATCTATTGATCAACGAGCTAGTCAACTAGAGGCTTACTAGGGACATGGTGTTGTCTATGTATCCACACATGTATCTGAGTTTCCTATCAATACAATTCTAGCATGGATAATAAACGATTATCATGAACAAGGAAATATAATAATAACCAATTTAGTATTGCCTCTAGGGCATATTTCCAACAGTCTCCCACTTGCACTAGTGTCAATAATCTAGTTCACGTCACCATGTGATTAACACTCACAGGTCACATCACCATGTGACCAACATCCAAGAGTTTACTAGAGTCAACAATCTAGTTCACATCACTATGTGATTAACACTCAATGAGTTCTGGTTTGATCATGTTATGCTTGTGAGAGAGGTTATTAGTCAATGGGTCTGAACCTTTCAGATCCGTGTGTGCTTTACAAATATCTGTGTCATCTTGTGGATGCTACCACACGCTACTTGGAGCCATTTCAAATAACTGCTCTACTATACGAATCCGGTTTACTACTCAGAGTCATCCGGATTAGTGTCAAAGTTCGCATCGACGTAACCCTTTACGACGAACTCCTTTTCACCTCCATAATCGAGAAAATTCCTTAGTCCACTAGATACTAAGGATAAGTTCGACCGCTGTCATGTGATCCATTCCCGGATCACTATTGTACCCCTTGACCAACTCATGGCAAGGCACACTTCATGTGCGGTACACAGCATAGCATACTATAGAGCCTACGTCTAAAGCATAGGGGACGACCTTCGTCCTTTCTCTCTCTTCTGCTGTGGTCAGGTCTTGAGTCTTACTCAATACTCAGACCTTGTAACACAGCCAAGAACTCCTTCTTTGCTGATCTATTTTGAACTCTTTCAAAATCATGTCAAGGTGTGCGTTCTTTGAAAGTATCATCATGCGTCTTGATCTATCTCTATAGATCTTGATGCCCAATATGCAAGCAGCTTTTATCCAGGTCTTCCTTTGAAAAACTCCTTTCAAACAACCCTTTATGTTTTCCAGAAATTTTACATCATTTCGGATCTACAATATGTCATTCACATATACTTATCAGAAATGTTGTAGCCCTCCCACTCACTTTATTGTAAATACAAGTTTCTCATAAACTTTATATAAACCCAAAATCTTTGATCATCTCATCAAAGCGTACATTCCAACTCCGAGATGCTTACTCCAGTCCTTAGAAGGATCGCTGGAGCTAGCATACCTTTTAGCATCCTTAGGATCGACAAAACCTTTCTGATTGTATCACATACAACCTTTCCTTACGAAAACTGGTAAGGAAACTTGTTTTGACATCCATCTGCCAGATTTCATAAATGCAGCTAATGCTAACATGATTCCGACGGACTTAAGCATCGCTACGGATGGGAAAATCTCATCGTAGTCAACTCCTTGAACTTGTGGAAATACTCTTTGCCACAAGTCGAGCTTCATAGACGGTAACATTACCGTTCACGTCCGTCTTCTTCTCAAAGTTCCATTTATCTCGGATTTCATGGCTTCTAACCATTTGTCGGAATATGGGCCCACCATCGCTTCTCCATAGCTCGTAGGTTCATCGTTGTCCAACAACATGACTTCCAAGACAGGATCATGTACTATTCTGAAGTATTACGCATCCTCGTCGTCCTACGAGGTTTGGTAGTGACTTGATCCGAAGTTTCACGATCACTATCATAAGCTTCCATTTCAATTGGTGTAGGTGCCACAGGAACAACTTCCTGTGCCCTGCTACACACTAGTTGAAGTGACGGTTCAATAACCTTGTCAAGTCTCCACCATCCTCCCACTCAATTCTTTCGAGAGAAACTTTTCCTCGAGAAAGGACCTGTCTCTAGAAGCAATTACTTTTGCTTCCAGATCTGAAGTAGGAGGTATACCCAACTGTTTTTGGGTATTCTATGAAGACGCATTTATCCGCTTTGGGTTCGAGCTTATCAGCCTGAAACTTTTTCACATAAGCATCGCAGCCCCAAACTTTTAAGAAACGACAACTTAGGTTTCTCTAAACGGTGTCGTCTCAACGGAATTGCGTGGTGCCCCTTTTAAAGTGAATGCGGTTGTCTCTAATGCCTAACCCATAAACGATAGTGGTAATTTGATAAGAGACATCATGGTATGCACCATATCCAATAGGGTGCAGCTATGATGTCCGGACACACCATCACACTATGGTGTTCCAGGCGGTATTAATTGTGAAACACTTTCCACAATGTCTTAATTGTCTGCCAAACTCGTAACTCAGATACTCATCTCTATGATCATATCACAGACATTTTATCCTCTTGTCACGACGATCTTTAACTTTACTCTGAAATTACTTGAACCTTTCAATAATTCAGACTTGTGTTTCATCAAGTAAATACACTCAGCATCTACTCAAATCATCTGTGAAGTAAGAACATAACGATATCCACTGCATGCCTCAGCACTCATTGGACTGCATACATCAAAATGTATTACTTCCAATAAGTTGCTCTCTTGTTCCATCTTACTGAAAACGAGGACTTTCAGTCATCTTGCCCATGTGGTATGATTTGCATGTCTCAAGTGATTCAAAATCAAGTGAGTCCAAACGATCCATCTGCATGGAGTTTCTTCATGCATATATACCAATAGACATGGTTCGCATGTCTCAATCTTTTCAAAAACGAGTGAGTCCAAAGATCCATTTACATGGAGCTTCTTCATGCGTTCTATACCAACATGACTCAAATGGCAGTGCCACAAGTATGTGGAACTATCATTAGTATTTTATATCTTTTGGCACGAACATGTGTATCACTACGATCGAGATTCATTTTAGGTGCAAGACCATTGAAGGTATTATTCAAATAAACAGAGTAACCATTATTCTCCTTAAATGAATAACCGTATTGCGATAAACATAATCCAATCATGCTCAACGCAAACACCAAATCTCGATGGTAGAGGGAGCATGCGATGCTTGATCACATCAACCTTGGAAACACTTCCAACACATATCGTCATCTCACCTTTAGCTAGTCTCCGTTTATTCCGCAGCTTTTATTTCGTGTTACTAACACTTAGCAACCGAACCGGTATCTAATACCCTGGTGCTACTAGGAGTACTAGTAAAGTACACATTCATATAATGTATATCCAACATACTTCTGTCGACCTTGCCTGCCTTCTCATCTACCAAGTATCTAGGGTAGTTCTGCTTCAGTGACCGTTCCCCTCATTACAGAAGCACTTAGTCTCGGGTTTGGGTTCAACCTTGGGATTCTTCACTAGAGCAGAAAATGATTTGCCGTTTCATGAAGTATCCCTTTTTTTTGCCCTTGCCCTTCTTGAAACTAGTGGTTTTACTAACCATCAACAATTGATGCTCCTATTTGATTTCTACTTTTACGGTGTCAAACATCACGAATAGCTCAAGGATCATCATATCTATCCCTGATATGTTATAGTTCATCACGAAGCTCTAAGAGCTTGGTGGCAGTGACTATGGAGAACCATCACTATCACATCTGGAAGATTAACTCCCACTCGATTCAAGCGATTGGGGTACTCAGACAATCTGAGCACATGCTCAATGATTGAGCTTTTCTCCCTTAGTCTGCAGGCTTAAGAAACTTGTCAGAGGTCTCATACCTCTTGACGTGGGCACTAGTCTGAAATCCCAATTTCACTCTTCGGAACATCTCATATGTTCTGCGACGTTTCAAAACCGTCTTTGGTGCCACAATTCTAAACCGTTAGCAATAAGCACTGAACTATCACGTAGTCATCAAAACGTGTATGTCAGATGTTTCGTAACATCTACAAACGACGCTGAGGTTCAGCACACCGAGCGGTGCATTAAGGACATATGCCTTCTGTGCAGCAATGAGGACAATCCTCAGTTTACGGACCCAGTCCGCATAATTGCTACTACCAACTTTCAACTAAATTTTCTCTAGGAACATATCTTAAACAGTAGAACTAAAGCGTATGACATAATTTGCAAAGACCTTTTGACTATGTTCATAATAATGAAGTTCATCTGATTATTGAACTCCCACTCAGATAGACATCCCTCTAGTCATCTAAGTGATACATGATCCGAGTCAAACTAGGCCGTGTCCGATCATCACGTGAGACGGACTAGTCATCATCGGTGAACATCTCCATGTTGATCGTATCTTCTATATGACTCATGCTCGACCTTTCGGTCTCTTGTGTTCCGAGGCCATGTCTGTACATGCTAGGCTCATCAAGTCAACCTAAGTGTTTTGCATGTGTTCCGAGGCCATGTCTGTACATGCTAGGCTCGTCAACACCCGTTGTATTCGAACGTTAGAATCTATCACACCCGATCATCACGTGGTGCTTCGAAACAATGAACCTTCGCAACGGTGCACAGTTAGGGGGAACACTTCTCTTGAAATTTTAGTGAGGGATCATCTTATTTATGCTACCGTCGTTCTACGCAAATAAGATGTAAACATGATAAACATCACATGCAAATCATAAACTGACGTGATATGGCCAATATCATCCTGCGCCTTTGATCTCCATCTTCGAGGCGCGGCATGATCACCTTCGTCACCGGCATGACACCATGATCTCCATCATCATGATCTCCATCACTGTGTCTTCATGAAGTTGTCTCGCCAACTATTACTTCTACTACTATGGCTAACGGTTAGCAATAAAGTAAAGTAATTACATGGCGTTTTCATTGACACGCAGGTCATACAATAAATTAAGACAACTCCTATGGCTCCTGCCAGTTGTCATACTCATCGACATGCAAGTCGTGATTCCTATTACAAGAACATGATCAATCTCATACATCACATATATCATTCATCACATCCTTTTGGCCATATCACATCACATAGCATACCCTGCAAAAACAAGTTAGACGTCCTCTAATTGTTGTTGCATGTTTTACGTGGCTGCTATGGGATTCTAGCAAGAACGTTTCTTACCTATGCAAAAGCCACAACGTGATATGCCAATTTCTATTTACCCTTCATAAGGACCCTTTTCATCGAATCCGATCCGACTAAAGTGGGAGAGACAGACACCCGCTAGCCACCTTATGCAACTAGTGCATGTCAGTCGGTGGAACCTGTCTCACGTAAGTGTACGTGTAAGGTCGGTCCGGGCCGCTTCATCCCACGATGCCGCCGAATCAAGATAAGACTAGTAACGGCAAGTAAATTGACAAAATCGACGCCCACAACTACTTTGTGTTCTACTCGTGCATAGAAACTACGCATAGACCTAGCTCATGATGCCACTGTTGGGGAACGTAGCAGAAATTCAAAATTTTCTACGCATCACCAAGAACAATCTATGGAGTTTACTAGCAACGAGAGGGAAGGAGTGCATCTACATACCCTTGTAGATCGCGAGCGGAAGCGTTCAAGAGAACCGGGTTGATGGAGTCGTACTCGTCGTGATCCAAATCACCGATGATCCTAGCGCCGAACGGACGGCACCTCCGCGTTCAACACACGTACGGAGCAGCGACGTCTCCTCCTTCTTGATCTAGCTAGGGGGGAGGAGAGGTTGATGGAGATCCAGCAGCACGACGGCGTGGTGGTGGAAGCAGCGGGGATCCAACAAGGCTTCGCCAAGCGCTGCGGGAGGAGGGAGATGTGTCACGGGAGGGAGAGGGAGGCGCCAGGGCTTAGATAGTGCTGCCCTCCCTCCCCCCACTATATATAGGGCCAAGGGAGAGGGGGGCGCAGCCTTGGCCCTTCCTCCAAGGAAGGGTGCGGCCAGGGAGGAGTCCATCCTCCCCAAGGCACCTCGGAGGTGCCTTCCCCCTTTAGGACTCTCCCTTTCCCTTATCTCTTGGCGCATGGGCCTCTTGGGGCTGGTGCCCTTGGCCCATATAGGCCAAGGCGCACACCCCTACAGCCCATGTGACCCCCCGGGGCTGGTGGACCCCCGGACCCCTTTCGGCACTCCCGGTACAATACCGATAATGCGCGAAACTTTTCCGGCGACCAAAATAAGACTTCCCATATATAAATCTTTACCTCCGGACCATTCCGGAACTCCTCGTGACATCCGGGATCTCATCCGGGACTCCGAACAACTTTCGGGTTACCGCATACTAATATCTCTACAACCCTAGCGTCACCGAACCTTAAGTGTGTAGACCCTACGGGTTCGGGAGACAAGCAGACATGACCGAGACGACTCTCAGGTCAATAACCAACAGCGGGATCTGGATACCCATGTTGGCTCCCACATGCTCCTCGATGATCTCATTGGATGAACCACGATGTCGAGGATTCAATCAATCCCGTATACAATTCCCTTTGTCAATCGGTATGTTACTTGCCCGAGATTCGATCGTCGGTATCCCGATACCTTGTTCAATCTCGTTACCGGCAAGTCTCTTTACTCGTTCCGTAACACATCATCCCGTGATCAACTCCTTGGTCACATTGTGCACATTATGATGATGTCCTACCGAGTGGGCCCAGAGATACCTCTCCGTTTACACGGAGTGACAAATCCCAGTCTCGATTCGTGCCAACCCAACAGACACTTTCGGAGATACCTGTAGTGCACCTTTATAGCCACCCAGTTACGTTGTGACGTTTGGTACACCCAAAGCATTCCTACGGTATCCGGGAGTTGCACAATCTCATGGTCTAAGGAAATGATACTTGACATTAGAAAAGCTCTTAGCAAACGACCTAAACGATCTTGTGCTAGGCTTAGGATTGGGTCTTGTCCATCACATCATTCTCCTAATGATGTGATCCCGTTATCAACGACATCCAATGTCCATGGTCAGGAAACCGTAACCATCTATTGATCAACGAGCTAGTCAACTAGAGGCTTACTAGGGACATGGTGTTGTCTATGTATCCACACATGTATCTGAGTTTCCTATCAATACAATTCTAGGATGGATAATAAACGATTATCATGAACAAGGAAATATAATAATAACCAATTTAGTATTGCCTCTAGGGCATATTTCCAACAACGCGTACATCCGAGCTGCTCAAAATGGTCTTGCCAGAGGCACGGACCAGTATGTAAAGGATATACGGGTAAGGAAATCTAATAATTATGTATATCAGTAGCCCCTGAGACTTGAAACATTTGACACAACTGATTTAAGGATCATTATTTGTGCAGGTTCTTACGGAGAAGAATACCCAATTGTCTCAAGAGCTGGAAGAGTGCAAAGCCCAGCTACGGCCCGCAGTTGACGCAATGAAGGAGTCCGAGAAGGCCCCCTCTGGTAACACTTGTCTCTATAAAAAAGAATGACATGTACCGGTTAGTATGCAGCATGCATGCAAATCTAACAATAGATTCTGCAGATGATCCCGGGGTTAATCCGGAGGTAGTGCAAGGGGATGAGCAACATGCTCAACGACAGTTAAAGGCTGGCGAGCGCGTGCTTAAGCAGGTTAGGCAGGAGAAAAACAATCTCCAAGATGCCAATATCCGGCTGAGTGTTGAACTGAAAGATGTTCGGGCCCAACTTGCTGACTCCGTAAAGGAAAATAAGAGGCTTCGACGCGGCATTTTTAGTAAGTGCTTGAATGAACTTTTTATTGAGTTCGGCAAAGAAACCGGCTAACAGAGTTATATCTGTAGGTATGCTGACGGGTCGTCCCGCAGAGGAAATGCCCGGGTCTGCAGGTGATCTTCTGCCAGAGCTCTCACAACTGCACGAACAAGTTCGGCAGGTGATGTAGGGCATTGCCCAAGCCTTGTGGCCATCCGCCTCCCCACCAGGAGGCCTGGGGGAGCTTATAGAGAAGCTCAAGGGAGCGCGGCGGCGCTTTCGATTATGGAAGATATCAGCCTACCGACAAGGTGCGAGGGAAGCCTGGGCCATGGTGAAGACGCGATATACCAAGGCTGACCCGAACCACATGGCCGAGGTCGGACCTGTGGGGCCTGATGGGAAAGAGATCCCCGTCAGTTTGGTGTATGACCAAGTAGAATTAGCCGCAAAGTATTCCCAACAGGATTGTAGGCTAGACAGCCTGTTGGATGGTATAGAAGAAGAATTTAGTCAGTCTAAGTGACTGTGTACTTCAAGTGACATGTATTGTCCCTAGCCGGATTGTAAATCATTTGTCATGGCGGACCGTTTCGCTTCAACCTCTGGACCCGACAGTCCGGAGTGTATCCGAATACCCGCTCAGTTATGAAAAAACCGAGGTACGCGTGGAAACAAGGCGTAGGGGTCATAAGTGCTTGAACAGACAAGTACCCAACTAGCTATGTTATATTACATGGATAGTAAGAAACATCTTCCAGGGAGAATAGTTCCGTTAAGGGTTCCTTTCCCTGGGTACGCATGCCCTAATGTGCATGTCCGAGCTGCGAAAAGAGACACAGGATATAAACATCTAGGGGCATGTATCACAATAAATAAGGGTCATCTTTTGTTCACCGACCGAGTATTCCCTTAAGAACGCTAGCTTTTGGCTTCACCTAGTCCGAGGTACACATCCGGCTGACCCGGCAGTAACAATCGCAGAGGTGCTCCCCTTATGCCCTAGCCGAATTAACGGGAACGTAGGGCATAAACACAAGAGCCAGGCAACCCAGCTTGGCCAAAACTTAAGTCATATCGATGCATATAATGGCGAAAAAAGGTACATGTGGAAGAATAACACATGTGTGGGGCATAGAGCCCGGAAAATAGTTATATTAAGCTTCTGTATAAGAAGCCCCCCAGGTATAATGAGCGCGGCTAGTGCGTTAAGATTGTGTAGTCAAGACACATTTTAGCCTTTTAAGGCCTTGAAGAAAAAGGGAAGAAAGAAAGAAATAAAAGACAGATAACGGATATATGAAAAATTGACGGAGGTAAGGAGACGAACATAGAGTCCGGCACTAGGCGTAGAACCTTCGGAGTCTGGCTGCGTTCCATGGGTTTGGCTCGAGTCGATTGTCCGATGCATCCCGCAGACGATACGCTCCACCGGTCAGAACTTGGTCGATAATGAAGGGACCTTCCCATTTGGGCTTGAGCTTGTTCTTTTTCTTCTCCGGTAGGCATAGAACGAGTTCGCCAACGTTATAAGTTTTGGCCCGTACTTCTCTGCTTTGATACCTTCGAGCCTGTTGCTGATAGAATGCGGAACGGGCTTTTGCCACGTCACGCTCCTCCTCCAGGGCGTCCAAACTGTCCTGCCGATCAAGCTCGGCTTCTTTCTCTTCGTACATGCGAACTCGAGGTGAGTCATGAATTATGTCGCAGGGCAGTACCGCCTCTGCGCCGTACACCATAAAGAACGGTGTGTATCCGGTAGTGCGATTCGGCGTGGTCCGCAGCCCCCATAGTACGGAGTCGAGCTCCTCTACCCAGTGCGTATCGGATTCCTTCAAGGATCGCACTAATATGGTTTTAATGCCGCTCATGATAAGACCATTTGCTCGCTCGACTTGACCGTTAGTTTGCGGGTGATAGACAGAAGCATAGTCGAGCTTAATGCCCATGTTGCTGCACCAAAGTTTTACCTCGTCGGCTGTAAAGTTCGAGCCGTTATCGGTGATGATGCTGTGGGGGACGCCATAACGGTGTACAACCCCAGATATGAAGTCTATCACCGGTCCGGATTCGGCCGTTTTAACTGGTTTGGCTTCTATCCATTTGGTGAATTTATCCACCATGACCAATAAGTATTTTTTTCTTATGGCTTCCCCCATTGAGGGGTCCGACCATATCAAGCCCCCAGACCGCAAAAGGCCAAGTAATGGGGATTGTTTGGAGAGCGGTAGGTGGCATATGGCTTTGGTTTGCGAAAAGCTGGCAACTGACGCAACGTTGAACGAGGTCCTGTGTGTCTGCTCGGGCCGTCGGCCAGTAGAAACCTGTACGGAAGGCCTTGCTTACAAGGGCCCGAGCTGCGGCGTGGTGGCCGCCAAGTCCAGCATGAATTTCCGCCAAAAGTTGTCGTCCTTCCTCTTCGGAGATGCACCTTTGAAGGACTCCGGTAGCGCTTTTCTTATAAAGCTCTCCCTCGTGGACCTTGTAGGCTTTAGACCACCGCACAATGCAACGTGCCTCGTTTGGGTCCTCAGGTAGTTCCTGCCTAGTTAGGTAGGCCAAGAAGGGTTCTATCCACGGGGTGATGACAGCCATAATCACGTGGGCGGAAGGTGTTGTTTCGGTGGCAGAGCCTCCGATTACGTCAGAGTGTTCGGTATCTGGTGTTGTGGCCAAGTCCGGACTGTTGTTGCCGGTCTCTCCTTCCCATACCACGGATGGCTTAAACAGCCTTTCCAAGAAGATATTGGGTGGGACAGGGTCGCGCTAAGCGCCGATGCGGACGAGGATGTCCGCCGCTTGATTGTTTTCTCGGACCACATGGTGGAATTCGAGCCCCTCGAACCGAGCTGACATTTTGAGGACGGCATTGCGGTAAGCTGCAATTTTTGGGTCCTTGGCATCAAAGTCCCCATTTATTTGAGATATTGCGAGGTTCGAATCCCCACGCACCTCTAGGCGTTGAATGCCCATGGAGACTGCTATCCGGAGACCATGCAACAGGGCCTCATATTCTGCTGCATTGTTGGAGTCTGTGTATAATATTTGGAGTACGTATTGGACTGTATCTCCGGTGGGGGATGTCAGGACGACGCCTGCCCCCAGACCAGCCAACATCTTTGAACCGTCAAAGTGCATGATCCAATTGGAGTACGCACCGTACTCTTTAGGGAGTTCGGCTTCCGTCCATTCGGCGACGAAATCAGTCAGTACTTGCGACTTAATGGCTCGCCGTGGTTTATATGTTATGTCGAACGGGAGGAGCTCGATAGCCCATTTAGCAATCCGGCCCGTGGCATCGCGGTTATTTATTATGTCATTGAGTGGTACTTCCGAGGCCACCGTAATTGAACACTCTTGAAAGTAGTGTCGTAATTTCCGGGATGCCATGAATACCGCGTATGCTATCTTTTGATAATGTGGGTACCGTGATTTGCATGGAGTGAGAACAGTGGATACATAGTATACCGGCTTTTGAAGTGGGAATTTATGTCCGTCCGTCTCTCGTTCGACGACGAGCACTGCGCTTACAGCTTGGTGAGTTGCCGCTATATATAACAGCATTGGTTCGCCGACATTTGGCGCGGCCAAGATTGGGTTGGTGGCCAGAATGGCTTTTATTTCTTCCAATCTGGTCGTGGCCGCATCCGTCCACTCGATGTGTTCGGTGCGCCGAAGAAGGCGATAAAGGGGTAGTGCCTTTTCTCCTAATCGGGAGATAAAGCGGCTTAAGGCCGCCACGCATCCAGTTAATTTTTGGATTTGCTTGAGGTCTGTTGGGATAGCCAACTGTGACAGAGCTCGGATTTTAGCCGGATTTGCTTCAATTCCTCTACTGGAGACAATGAAGCCCAGGAGCTTTCCGGAGGACACGCCGAAAATGCATTTTTCCGGATTGAGCTTGATGTCGTATGCTCGGAGATTGTCGAACGTGAGCCTCAAGTCGTCTATTAAGGATTCGACGTGTGTGGTTTTAATGACCACATCGTCTACGTATGCCTCCACTATTTTGCCGATCTGTGTTTCCAGGCATGTCTGAATCATGCGTTGATAGGTTGCACCGGCGTTTTTAAGCCCGAAAGGCATGGTGTTAAAACAGAAGGGGCCGTATGGGGTGATAAATGCCGTTGCGTCTTGATCGGACTCCGCCATCTTGATTTGATGGTATCCAGAGTATGCGTCGAGGAAACACAATGAGTCGTGTCCTGCAGTAGCATCGATAATTTGATCGATGCGGGGGAGGGGGAAAGGATCCTTGGGGCAAGCCTTGTTAAGGTCCTTGAAATCGACACATAGGCGCCAGGATTTATCCTTCTTTGGTACCATCGCCAGGTTTGCTAGCCAGTCCGCATGTTTTATTTCTCTAATGAATCCGGCCTCAAGTAACTTGGCTAGCTCCTCTCCCATGGCTTGTTGCTTAGGTTCAGAGAAACGCCGAAGAGTCTGGTTGACCGGCTTGAACCCCTTTAGAATGTTAAGGCTATGCTCGGCCAGCCTGCGTGGGATTCCTGGCATGTCTGAAGGATGCCAGGCGAATATGTCCCAATTCTCGCGCAAGAACTCCCATAGTGCGGCGTCTACTGTGGGTTTTAACTGTGCCCCGACGGATGCTGTTTTTGTAGGGTCCGTTAGGTGGACTTGGAATTTGACTATTTCATCCGCTGTTTTAAAAGAGGTGGACTTGGATCTTTTGTCAAGTATCACGTTGTCCCTGTCCACTGTGGAGCGCAGCGCAGTTAATTCCTCGGCCGTGAGGGCTTCGGATAACGCCTCAAGGGCCAGTGCGGCTGTTTTATTTTCGGCACGGAGTGCTATGTCCGGATCACTAGTTAGAGTGATGATTCCATTGGGCCCGGGCATTTTGAGCTTCATGTACCCGTAATGGGGTATAGCTTGGAAGATCGTGAATGCCTCCCGCCCTAGAAGGGCGTGGTATCCGCTATTGAACGTGGCCACTTGGAATGTGATTTCTTCGGACCTATAATTCTCCAGCGTGCCGAATACCACATCTAGTGTGATTTTCCCAGCACATCGTGCCTCCCGACTAGGGATGATTCCTCTAAAGGTCGTGTTGCTTTGCTCAATGCGGCTTCTGTCTATTTCCATTTTTCAAAGAGTCTCCTCATAGATGAGGTTTAATCCGCTGCCGCCGTCCGTGAGCACTTTAGTAAGCCGGAAGCCGTCCACAATTGGACTAAGGACCAAGGCGGATGGTGCTCGGGCTGTTCGGAATTTAGGTTCGTCACTGGCATTGAAGGTGATAGCCGTATCGCTCCATGGATTTATTGCTGCCATGTGGCAGACTTTGGCAAGGCTGCGGAGTGCTCGTTTACGCCTATTATTTGAGGCGAAGGTCTCGAAGACTGTCAATACAGTATTGTTGTTCTCCACGGGATGGTGCTCTGTGGTATTGCTGATGAGGAGATCCTCACCGCTCTTGGCCACCTGCCGGAGTACCCAACATGCTCTAAGGCTGTGTGTTGGCATGGTATCCGCTGTACTGTGAATTTTGCATGGCCCATTAAGCCATCCCTCCAATACGGTTCCACGCCCTGTAGTGGGCTTTTGCTTCTTTGTAATTGGATCTGGCAACTTATGAGAGTGCACCCTTTTAGTTCTGACTGGGGGTTTTGTCAGAGCCGGAGGATCCCAAAATTTTGTTTGGGTTTTCCAGGCACTTTCCATCGCACAGTACTTCCATACTATGACCGCCAAGTCAGCGAAGTGTGCTATGTCACGGCGACTTATGGCGTTGAAGATTCCCCTGTCCGTGCAATTTTTGCAAAAGAATGAAATTGCGTCTTCCTCGCGACAGTCCTTAACCTTGCTCATTACAAGGAGGAATCTGGCCCAATAGTGGTGTACTGTCTCTTGGGGCTCTTGTCTAATGTGGGAAAGATCACTTATATCTAGGTGGGTGGGTAGATTTAGGTCCGAACCCTAACCCGATCTGAGACCCAGGGGCGGAGGAGTTTCCGATCTTGGAAGCTCGGGCTCCGGGATGTTGCCCGCTAGGTCTGGCCCGCTGTCTGATTCTAGGTTCAAGTCTTGGGCCATGTCCTCCCGTAGACAGGTATCCGGCTCGGAGAGCTCAGGAATCTGGACATAGTTTGTCCTCAAGATGGAGGAAGAATTGCTGAGTTGCTCCTCCACCACTTCTATCTGATGGGTGACCGGCGGAGAGTTAATCTCCCTTTGGTCGGGTTTAAGCCCAATCCGATCATAGTCCGTAGCGACTCCCAAAGCGGCGATGCGATCCAAGAGCCCGTTCAAGGAGGAGAGCTCCATTGGATCCATCTGCTCGGCGAGTCCCGAGCCGATGCGGAGGCGGTTTTTGATGACCCGAGAGGTCATCGTCGGCGCAGCGGCCGAACGGGCGGTCATGATGAAGTCGCCTAATCAGAGAGTTTGGCCTATAGCCAGGGCTCCCCCGGAAGTGATGTTGTCCTTGACAACAAGACGAGCCATCAAGCCTTGTGATGACGACACAGTGGAACTCTCAATGAAAGCACCAATGTCAGTGTCAAAACCGGCGGATCTCGGGTAGGGGATCCCGAACTGTGCGTCTAAGGCGGATGGTAACAAGAGGCGGGGGACGCGATGTTTACCCAGGTTCGGGCCCTCTCGATGGAGGTAATACCCTACTTCCTGCTTGATTGATCTTGATGATATGAGTATTACAAGAGTTGATCTACCACGAGATCGTAGAGGCTAAACCCTAGAAGCTAGCCTATGGTATGATTGTTGTTGTCCTACAGACTAAACCCCCGGTTTATATAGACACCGGAGGGGGCTAGGGTTACACAGAGTCGGTTACAAGGGAGGAGATCTACATATCAGTATTGCCAAGCTTGCCTTCCACGCCAAGGAGAGTCCCATCCGGACACGGGACGAAGTCTTCAATCTTGTATCTTCATAGTCCAACAGTCCGGCTAAAGTATATAGTCCGGCTGTCCGAGGACCCCCTAATCCAGGACTCCCTCACATGGCAAAAGAGATCCAGTCATACCCAATATAAATTAATAGTAGTGAATGCAAATGACAGCGGTGCTCTCCAGCTGGTGCTTTTGATAAGAGGGTGGTGACTCAACATAAAAGTAAATAGATAGGCCCTTCGCAGAGGGAAGCAGGGATTTGTAGAGGTGCCAGAGCTCGATTTTGAAATAGAGATAAATAATATTTTGAGCGGCATACTTTCATTGTCAACATAACAACCAAGAGATGGCGATATCTTCCATGCTACACACATTATAGGCGTTTCCCAAACAGAATGGTAAAGTTTATACTCCCCCTCCACCAACAAGCATCAATCCATGGCTTGCTCGAAACAACGAGTGCCTCCAACTAACAACAGTCCCAGGGGGAGTTTTGTTTGCAATTATTTTGATTTGGTTTGCATAAAGCATGGGACTGGGCATCCCGGTGACCAGCCATTTTCTCATGAGTGTGGAGCGGAGTCCACTCCTCTTGAGAATAACCCGCCTAACATGGAAGATACGGACAACCCTAGTTGATACATGAGCTATTCAAGCATACAAAACAGAATTTCATTTGAAGGTTTAGAGTTTGGCACATACAAATTTACTTGGAATGGCAGGTAGATACCGCATATAGGAAGGTATGGTGGACTCATATGGAATAACTTTGGGGTTTAAGGGATTGGATGCACAAGCAGTATTCCTGCTTAGTACAAGTGAAGGCTAGCAAAAGACTGGGAAGCGGCCAACTAGAGAGCGACAACAGTCATGAACATGCATTAAAATTAATAAACATTGAGTGCAAGCATGAGTAGGATATAATCCACCATGAACATAAATATCGTGAAGGCTATGTTGATTTGTTTCAACTACATGTGTGAACATGTGCCAAGTCAAGTCACTTGAATCATTCAAAGGAGGATACCACCCCATCATACCACATCACAACCATTTTAATAGCATGTTGGCACGCAAGGTAAACCATTATAAACTCCTAGCTAATTAAGCATGGCATAAGCAACTATAATCTCTAATTGTCATTGCAAACATGTTTATTCATAATAGGCTGAATCAGGAACGACGAACTAATCATATTTACAAAAACAAGAGAGGTCGAGTTCATACCAGCTTCTCTCATCTCAATCAGTCCATCATATATCGTCATTATTGCCTTTCACTTGCACGACCGAACGATGTGAATAATAATAGTGCACATGCATTGGACTAACTTGGAATCTGCGAGCATTCAATAAACAGGAGAGGACAAGGCAATATGGGCTCTTGGTTAAATCAACAATAATGCATATAAGAGCCACTTCAACAATTTAATCATGGTCTTCTCCTATCGACCCCCAAATAAAAGAAAAGAAATAAAACTATTTACATGGGAAAGCTGCCAACAAGCAAAAGAAGAACAGGAAATCTTTTTGGGTTTTCTTTTTAATTATTACTACTACAGCAAGAAAGTAAACTAGCTAAAAGCTACAACTAATTTTTTTCTTTTTTTCTTAAGGTTTATTAAACACACAAGAAGAAAGCGTAAAAAAGAAAATAAACTAGCATGGATATTACAGTGAAAAAGTATGAGCACCGACATCTAGCAATGAGTGTGTGAACATAAATGTAATGTCGGTGGGAAATACATACTCCCCCAAGATTAGGCTTTTGGCCTAAGTTGGTTTATTGCCACGGATGGCCTGGCGGACATCCAAAGTTATAGCTGGGGTCGTACTGCGATGAAGAAGCCCCTGATTGCCACTGGTTGGCAATCATCTCCGGATCCCACTGGTGATTAGACTGTCGTGGAGGATCAAATTGTGGTTCCGGCTCTGGCTCTGTGGCTGACGTAGGGTTCCGGTAGGCGTGAATGGTCGCCAGCGGAACGAGATACTGGCCTGCAAATAAATCAAACAAGGAAGGAGCAGGCAAGGTAATAGTCTCAGGGTGATGTTTATCAAAGAACAATTTGTATTTAAGCGCCCTTTCCCTGTTCTTAACAATAAAATCATGTGCTACCATACTCTTATAATCTAAATAAATAGTGGGCAGCAACTTTTCTTCTTTTTCATAGTGCCTAATAGGTATGTTATAATATGCAGCAAGGCGTGAAGCATAGACACCTCCAAAGATGGGGCCCTTTGTACGGTTCAGACTTAACCGTTTGGCAATAATACCGCCCATACTAATAGAGTCATCGCGGAATAAACCATGGAACAAAATAATAATATCAGGAACACTAAGGTTTCCACAGTTTCCGCGACCAATTAAGCAACGACTAGCAAATATTGCAAAGTAGCGTAAAACAGGAAAATGTATGCTAGTGATTCTTGCATCGGAAACCTTCCTAGTTTCCCCTACAGTAATAGTATCAAAAAAACCATCCACATCTTTACGATGTGGTTCCTCTAAGCTACCCTCGAAAGGTATTTTGCAAACCCTGCTGCAATTCATCTAGTGACATCTTCTTAACCACATCATATAAATGAAACTCTACTGAAGGAGGTGATTCCTTAGGATAATAGTAGAAGTTTTGCACAAAAGTATTGGTGAGTAAGGGATACTATTCGCGTTGGTCACGGAGGAAGTCGGTGAGGCCTGCATTCTCAGCCAATTCATAAAAATCATCATAAATCCTGGCTGCTCTCAAGAAATCATCAGAAGGCCATTCACACGGCCTAACCTCCGCAGTGTGAGGCAGATTATATTTGGGCCTCTCTGCTTCTTCACTTTGCTTTTCCTTCGAGCTTCGGCTCGATGAGCCCCTCAAAAATCTCTTCATTATTTCCTGAAAAATTCTGAAATTTTTAGTAACTTCAAATAAAAGTGAACCAAGCTCAACAAAATTGATAGTAACTACTCCTACAAGTGCCTAGAGACTATATCATGCATTAGAAGCACTTGGAACCATATAAATTTGACATGCAAGCTCAAGAACATGGTCACCTAGGCAGCACAAATTTGCAATGAATAAAGCACTAGAACAAAAACTAATTGGGCCAATGGAAGAGTCACATACTAAAGAACAATCCCCCAAAGCAGTTTTGCGACAGGTGCTTTGAGCAAGGAGATCGAAAATCGCAGCAAAATGAGCTAGAACTCGAGCTTGAGCTGGATGGTGATTTTTTTGGGAGGAAGAAGAAGTGTGTGGGTGCAGGAATAAGTGGAGGGGAGCCACCATGGGCCCACGAGGCAAGGGGCGCGCCCTGGACCCTCGTGGCCAGGTGCTTGCTCCCCCTGCTGTGTTCTCAGTGCCAGATATTCTCAAATATTCCAGAAAAAATCATATTAAATTGGCAGGGCATTTGGAGAACTTTTATTTTCGGGGTATTTTTATATTGCATGGATAATTCAGGAAACAGACAGAAAAATACTATTTTTACTTTATTTCTACTAAATAACAGAAAGTAAAGAGAGGGTACAGAAGGTTGTGCCTTCTAACTTCATCCATCTCATGCTCATCAAAAGGAATCCACTAACAAGGTTGATCAGGTCTTGTTAACAAACTCATTCCGACTAACATGGAACCGGAGAAATTTCGAATGACACTATGTTACCTCAACGGGGATATGCACCTCCCCAATAATAAGAATATCATATTTCTTCTTGACAGTAGGAAGAGGAAATTCAAAATCTCCAAAAATAATCAGTGGAATTTTTCCAATAGAATTGATACTATGAACTTGAGGTTGTTTCCTCGGAAAGTGTACCGTGTGCTCATTATCATTAACATGAAAAGTGGCATTGCCTTTGTTGCAACCAATAACAGCCCCTGCAGTATTCAAAAAGGGTCTTCCAAGAATAATAGACATACTATCGTCCTCGGGAATATCAAGAATAACAAAGTCTGTTAAAATAGTAATGTTTGCAACCACAACAGGCACATCCTCACAAATACCCACAGGTATGGCAGTTGATTTATTAGCCATTTGCAAAGATATTTCAGTAGGTGTCAACTTATTCAAATCAAGTCTATGATATAAAGAGAGAGGCATAACACTAACACCGGCTCCAAGATCACATAAAGCAGTTCTAACATAATTACTTTTAATGGAGCATGGTATAGTTGGTACTCCTGGATCTCCTAGTTTCTTAGGTATTCCACCCTTAAAAGTATAATTAGCAAGCATGGTGGAAATTTTAGCTTCCGGTATCTTTCTTTTATTCGTAACAATTTCTTTCATATACTTAGCATAAGGATTCATTTTGAGCATATCAGTCAAACGCATACGCAAGAAGATAGGTCTAGTCATTTCAGCAAAGCGCTCAAAATCCTCGTCATCATTTTTCTTGGATGGTTTGGAGGAAAATGCATGGGTTTCTGAACCCATGGTTCTCTTTCTTTACCGTGTTTCCTAGCAACAAAGTCTCTCTTATCATAACATTGATTCTTGGTTGTGGGTTATCAAGATCAACAGCAGGTTCAATTTCTATATCATTATCATTGCTAGGTTGAGCATCAACATGAACATCATCATTAATATTATCACTAGGTTCATGCTCATTACCAGATTGTGTTTCAGCATCAGAAATAGAAATATCATTAGGATTCTCAGGTGGTTCAGCAATAGGTTCACTAGAAGCATGCAAAGTCCTATCATTTTTCTTTTTCTTCTTTTTAGGAGGACTAGGTGCATCTACATTATTTCTCTGAGAATCCTGCTCAATTCTCTTAGGATGGCCTTCAGGATACAAAGGTTCCTGAGTCGTTCTACCAGTTCTAGTAGCCACTCTAACAGCATAATCATTATTCTTACTACTTAATTCATTGAGCAAATCATTTTGAGCTTTAAGTACTTGTTCTACTTGAGTGGTGACCATAGAAGCATGTTTACTGATGAGTCTAAGTTCACCTTTAACTCTAGACATATAATCACCCAAGTGTTCAATCGTATAAGCATTTTTTTAATTGTCTACCAAAATAAGCATTAAAATCTTCTTGCTTAACCATAAAGTTATCAAACTCATCCAAACATTGGCTAGCAAACTTAGTAGGAGGGATTTCAGCTTTATCATATCTATAGAGAGAATTTATCTTTACTACCTGTGTCGGGTTATCAAGACCATGAGTTTCTTCAATAGGTAATGGATTAAGATCATATATTTCTTCAACAGGCGGTAAATTAAGACCATGTATTTCTTCAATAGGAGGTAAATTCTTAACATCTTCAGCTTTAATACCCTTTTCTTTCATAGATTTCTTTGCCTCTTGCATATCTTCGGGACTGAGAAATAGAACACCCATCTTCTTCGGAGTTGGCTTAGGGATTGGTTCAGGAAGTGTCCAATTATTTTCATTGGTCAACATATTATTCAATAGAATTTCAGCTTCATCCGGTGTTCTTTCCCTGAAAACAGAACCAGCACAACTATCCAGGTGGTCTCTGGAAGCATCGGTTAGTCCATTATAAAAGATATCAAGTATTTCATTTTTCTTGAGAGGATGATCAGACAAAGCATTAAGTAATTGGAGAAGCCTCCCCCAAGCTTGTGGGAGACTCTCTTCTTCAATTTGCACAAAATTGTATATGTCCCTTAAAGCAGCTTGTTTCTTATGAGCAGGGAAATATTTAGCAGAGAAGTAATAAATCATATCCTGGGGACTACGCACACAACCAGGATCAAGAGAATTAAACCATATCTTAGCATCGCCCTTTAATGAGAACGGAAATATTTTAAGGATATAAAAGTAGCGAGTTCTCTCATCATTAGTGAATAGGGTGGCTATATCATTTAATTTAGTAAGATGTGCCACAACAATTTCAGATTCATAGCCATAAAAAGGATCAGATTCAACCAAAGTAATTATATCAGGATCAACAGAGAATTCATAATCCTTATCAGTAACGAAGATAGGTGAAGTAGCATAAGCAGGATCATATTTCATTCCAGCATTCAGAGTTTTTTGTTTAAGCTTAGCTAATAATTTCTTAAGATCACTTCTATCATTGCAAGCAAGAAAGTCTCTTTTTGTTTTTTCATCCATAACATAGCCCTCAGGCACAACAGGTAATTCATATTTATTAGGGGGAGAGTCTTCATCATCACTGTCATCAATATTATCAGTTTCTATAATTTCATTCTCTCTAGCCCTAGCAAGTTGTTCATCAAGAAATTCACCAAGTGGCACAGTAGTATCAAGCATAGAAGTAGTTTCATCATAAGTATCATGCACAGCAGAAGTGGCATCATCAATAGCATGCGACATATCAGAATTAATAGCAGAAGCAGGTTTAGGTGTCGCAAGCTTACTCAAAACAGAAGGTGAATCAAGTGCAGAGCTAGATGGTAGTTCCTTACCTTCCCTCGTAGTTGAGGGATAGATTTTTGTTTTCTCGTCTTTCAAGTTCCTCATAGTGACCAGCAGATATAAATCCCAAGTGACTCAAAGAATAGAGCTATGCTCCCCGGCAACGGCGCCAGAAAATAATCTTGATAACCCACAAGTATAGGGGATCGCAACAATTTTCGAGGGTAGAGTATTCAATCCAAATTTATTGATTCGACACAAGGGGAGCCAAAGAATATTCTCAAGTATTAGCAGTTGAGTTGTCAGTTCAACCACACCTGGATAACTTAGTATCTACAGCAAAGTAATATGGAAGTAACGGTGACGGTAACAAAAGTAATATTTTTGGGTTTTGTAGTGATTGTAACAGTAGCAACGGAAAAGTAAATAAGTGGAGAACAATATGTGAAAAGCTCGTAGGCATTGGATCGATGATGGAGAATTATGCCGGATGCGGTTCATCATGTAACAATCATAACATAGGGTGACACGAAACTAGCTCCAATTCATCAATGTAATGTAGGCATGTATTCCGAATATAGTCATACGTGCTTATGGAAAAGAACTTGCATGACATCTTTTGTCCTACCCTCCCGTTGCAGTGGGGTCCTAATGGAAACTAAGGGATATTAAGGCCTCCTTTTAATAGAGTACCGGACCAAAGCATTAACACATAGTGAATACATGAACTCCTCAAACTATGGTCATCACCGGGAGTGGTCCCGATTATTGTCACTTCGGGGTTGCCGGATCATAACACATAGTAGGTGACTATAGACTTGCAAGATAGGATCAAGAACTCACATATATTCATGAAAACATAATAGGTTCAGATCTGAAATCATGGCACTTGGGCCCTAGTGACAAGCATTAAGCATAGCAAAGTCATAGCAACATCAATCTCAGAACATAGTGAATACTAGGGATCAAACCCTAACAAAACTAACTCGATTACATGATAAATCTCATCCAACCCATCACCGTCCAGCAAGCCTACGATGGAATTACTCACGCACGGCGGTGAGCATCATGAAATTGGTGATGGAGGATGGTTGATGATGATGATGGCGACGGATTCCCCTCTCCGGAGCCCCGAACGGACTCCAGATCAGCCCTCCTGAGCGAGTTTAGGGCTTGGCTGTGGCTCCGTGTCGTAAAACGCAATGAATCCTTCTCTCTGATTTTTTTCTCCCCGAACACAAATATATGGAGTTGGAGTTGAGGTCGGTGGAGCAACAGGGGGCCCACGAGGCAGGGGCGCGCCCCCCACCCTCGTGGATAGGTGGTGGGCCCCCTGGCCTTGATTCTTTTGCCAATATTTTTAATATTTTCCAAAAATAAGTTCCGTGGAGTTTCAGGTCATTCCGAGAACTTTTGTTTCTGCACATAAATAACACCATGGCAATTCTGCTGAAAACAGCGTCAGTCCGGGTTAGTTCCATTCAAATCATGCAAGTTAGAGTCCAAAGCAAGGGCAAAAGTGTTTGGGAAAGTAGATACGACGGAGACGTATCAACAGCGAGCACGGCATATGCTACACCCATCCCGAGAAACTTCCAGGTAAGACACCGGTCGGCCGTCTACTTGCACAAACATATTCCTTTGTTTATAGCTCTATTTTTCTTTTTAGACGCAGACCTGGTGAAGCAATTACAATTTGACAGTTAATAAAAAGTGAAACAAGTGACTGCAACATGCCAAAGATGTTATGAAAATGCCAACTACGTACACTAAAACCTGTATTCGACAATACTGCAGGTATCACACTGAGTGGCCTAAGCAAGCATTTCTTCCAGCGCAATTCCAGGGCGTTCAAAAGGGGCACGTGGATGCGTCGCAAGATACAGTCGAAGTGCGGCATGCACGCTATGTGGCACAACACCGGCAATACCTTGCCGGTGATGGTCAACGGCCGGCAGACGGGCAACAAAAAGGTTCTGGTGCTGCACACCAAGAAGAACTTCGACCAGCAGAGGACCAACTAGGTGATGCACCAGTACCACCTCGGGGACCTGGAGCAAGAGAAGGAGCGGGAGCTGGTCCTCTGCAAGATTTTCTACCAGACGAACACTAGGGCCAGGAGTAAAAAGATTATAAGTTAGTTTGGTATTGGTACTTGTACTACCTTGTCGTCCGCAAGTTGGTATTGTTGTTAACGATCTTTTGGTACAAACTTGGCATTTGCTTCCAACCATCATGCCGAGGGTCGACGTGGATATAAAGCTGAATCATTTGTTTCGAAACGAATTTTCAGGCACCTGATTATTATTTGATGGGTAGCATAAGCACCTGCCGTTCGAATTCCCAGTTCTCCAATTTTTTTAAAACAAGTGGATGCTCTTATTATCACGATGAAAAAACAATATCCCTGCTGCATCCCAGTTATCAGTCTGTACTTGCAGAATTCTCTCGTTTATTGAGCACATATATTGTTTTTTCAGGTCGAGCAAGTTTCAACTAGGCTGTAGACTGCCCAGGCTTGGTTTTGTTTTTAACAGGCCCAGCCCATGACGACAACGGGGCACAAAGATCCAGTAGGTATCTACTGGCCTCTGGCCCACCAGAGTTAGTTATATTTTGTCTTACAACATCCGCAGGCAGTTTTTTTACTGAATCAAACACACAGCCCAGTTCTATTTTCCTCTTGAAACGCATGTCCTCCATCCGTTTTCTAATCTCTATCTATAGTTTTACTAGTTCATATACACGTATCATTATATTGAAAATACATAAAATTCCCTTTTCATATTTGCATCCTTATTTTTGTTGTTGTTTTCCCTCCCAGCGCTGATTTTTTTTACCACTGGTTTTCCCTTAAACCAACTCAATTGTCCCACGTCTTATTTGCTTACAAAAACAAAACGATTTTTTGGCAAATCAATAAGTTCTTAAAAAATGTTTATCATTTTGGGATTACAAAAGTTCGGACTCCACCGAAATATGCAAAATAAGGTTGAACTTTTTGACCGTGGTCCTCGGCAGAAAATGGGCTGTAATAAATTACTTAAGAATTAACAAATGGGCTGCAAATTATTAAAAAAATAGCAAATGGGCTCTATGTTGTCTGCCACAGATTTGGAGGCTGACTTGTGGGCCTACTACGTTCATGTGTACACAAGGTTTCTCAAAAAAGAAACTTAGTCAACAATTGACTCTACCAGCGTCAGACCGTTAGATGTCAATCTAACGGCAATCGTGCTTCTTCAGGCTCTGATCTTCTTGCCCCAGCCGCCCAAACCAGCGCCATCGGAACCGCCTGCTCCCACCTCCCGTGGCCGGCTGTGCTGCCGGGCAGGCCTCACGGCCCCATCATATACTCGCATCCCTGGCCTGTCTATCCCTCTACTCACCCACACCTCCTGTTATTTTTCGGCGACGACAGCCGAACCAGTCAACCCTTGTACTCTCCATCGCGTGGGCAGCCACTGTCGTGTCTTCCCCGGCTCCATGTCGTTCCCTTCGTAGGCCTCGCCGTTGTCCACCGCCCTGGTGCTCTCGGCGTGGCATGGTCAACGTGGTCAACGAACGACATCCATCGGAACTGGACTGTACGTGGAGAGGCTGACAGTTGGGTCCACGGCCGTACAAAAGGAAATGCCTCCTTATTACGCGCAAAATAATGATTCCTCCACCTGACATCTGGGACCCGCCGGAAGGGCCTCTGTATTTCATGAAAAAACGTTCCCTCCGCTGACAGGTCGGACCCACCAACTATATCTTCGCACGCAAGGAAGTGCCTCCTTATTGCGCACAAAAAAATGAATACCCCCTGCCAGCTAGGACCCACCATAGTGGGAGGCTGACTTGTGGGCCTACTAAGTTGACGGGGACGGAGGGCTTTGTCAACTTAGTCAATATATGAACGATTCTAGCTCTAGTGACCGTACGATGTCCATCCAACGGCCGTAGTGCTTCTTCAACCTCTGGTCTTCTTGCTCCAGCCGCCCAAACCAGTGCCGGTCGTGCCTCGTGCTCCTGCCTCCTGTGGCCGGCTGTGATGCCGCGGAGGCCTCACCGCCCCCTACAACTCCCACCGCTGGCCAGGCCATCCCTCTACTCACCCACACCCCCTGTTATTCTGCGGCGACGGCAGCCTCACACCGCAGCCGAACCAGTGAACCCTCGTACTCCTCTCCGCGTGGGCATCCACTGCTGCGTCTTCTCCGGCTCCGCGTCGTCCCCTTCCTAGGCCTCACCGTCGTCCACCGCCTTGGTGCTCTCGGCGCGGCGTGGTCAATGTGGTCAACGACCGACTTCCATCGGAAGAGTACTATACGTGGAGAGGCTGACAGCTGGGTCCACGGCCACAACCCAGTTTTTTTGTGATTTGCCAAGCAAGTCGCTTTGTCAGGACTGTTGGGCTGCAAATCTTTCAAGACGAGGAGAGCTTCATTCGGCTGGCCGAGAAAATGTCCTATCAGTAATGAGAAATGGGCTGTACATTTTTAAAACACATCAAACCGGCAATTAGTTTCAAATTTCTTTTTTTCATTTCGAGATTTTAAATTGCATTGATTTTTATGCGTGGACAATTTGTTGGATTTTATATTGATATACATTTATTTTTAAATCAGTTTGAATGTGACTCAAAATTTCGGGATTAAAAATAGTTTGGACCGCACCGAAATATGCAAAATTTCGTATAATTTTTTAACCGTGGCCACAATATGGGCTGTAATGCTAACAAAAAGAATATGGGCTCCAAAAAAAACCTTAAGAATTAGCAAATGGGCTGTAAATTATTAGAAATAATGGCAGATGGGTTGTATGCTATTTTCCACGGATTTGAGGCTTCCCTAAAAAAAAGGTTGACGCACAAGCAGTGACTGTTGGATGTCCATCCAACGGCCGTCGTGCTTCTTCAATCTCTGCTCTTCCTGCTCCAGCCGCTCAAACAAGCACCGGCGGGACTGCCTGTTCCCTCCTCCCCGCGGCCGGCTGTGCTGCCGCGCAGGCCTCACCGCCCCACCGTACTCCCATCGCTGGCCTAGTCATCCCTCTACTCACCCACACCTGCTGTTATTCTCCGGCGACGGCAAACGAGCCAGTAAACCCTCGTACAGTCGTACTCCCCTCCGCGTGGGAAACAACTGTCAAGTCTTCCCTGGCTCCGTGTCGCTCCCTTCCTAGGCCTCGCCTTCGTCCACCGCCCTGGTGCTCTCGGCGCGGCCTGGTCAACATGGTCAACGACCGACATGCATCTGAAGTGGACTGTACGTGGAGAGGCTGACAGCTGGGTCCACGGCCGCACGCAAGGAAATGCCTCCTTATTACGCGAAAAATAATGATTCCTCCACCTGACATCTGGGACCCACCGAAAGGGCCTCTGTATTTCGCGAAAAAAATGTTACCGCCGCTGACAGCTCGGACCCACCAGCTATATCTTCGCACGCAAGGAAGTGCCTCCTTATTACGTACAAAAAAATGAATACTCCCCCTACTAGCTGGGACCCAGTATAGTGGCAGGCTGACTTGTGGGCCTACTAAGTTGACGGGGACGGAGGGCTTTGTCAACTTAGTCAATATGCACGATTCTAGCTCTAGTGACCGTACAATGTCCATCCAACGGCCGTATTGTTTCTTCAACCTCTAGTCTTCTTGCTCCAGCTGGCCAAACCAGCACCGGTCGTGCCTCGTGCTCCTGCCTCCCGTGGCCGGCTGCGATGCCGCGGAGGCCTCACCGCCCTCTACTACTCCCACCGCTGGCCAGGCCATCCCTCTACTCACCCACACCCCCTGTTATTCTGCGGCGAAGGCAGCCTCACACCGCAGTGAACCAGTGAACCCTCATACTCCTCTACGCGTGGGCATCCACTGCCGCGTCTTCCCCGGCTCCGCATCGTCCCCTTCCTAGGCCTCGCCATCATCCACCGCCCTGGTGCTCTCGGCGCGGCGTGGTCAATGTGGTCAAGGAATGACTTCCATCGAAAGAGTACTATACGTGGAGAGGCTGACAGCTGGGTCCACGGCGGCCGCAAGGAAGTGCCTCCTTATTATGCGCAAAATAATTATTCCTCCACCAGACAGCAGGGACCCACCGGACGGGCCACCGAATTTCGCAAAAAAAACGTTTCCCCCTGACTGCTGGGACCCACCAGCTACATCTTCGCACGCAAGGAAGTGCCTGACAGTCGGGACCCACCTGGTCGAAGCGTATGTAGCGTTGTCATTCTGGTCGCGAACGTGTACGTACATACTAGTCGATGTGCACGCACGTGTCGTAGTAGAGGCGCGCATGTAGCATGTACACGTACGTACAACGGCCAGTGTGCAAGAAAGAAAATACGGCCACGTACGTACATACAGGCGGGGTCTCGAATGCCTACTCGCGCATACGTACGGCCAGGGCTCGTGTACATGGCTGGGTCGGAACGGAGAAACTACGTCGTCATCGTGTTCATGGGGAGCCAACCGGCTAGGTCGGAATGAAATGCGTCGTCGTGTTCATCGGGAGGGCTTGGACGGAACAGCCGATGGAAACGAGGCCTGGCGTACCGCAGAACGGAGGAAACGGCCTTGAGTTTGACCTGACACGTTCTAAATGGGATCCTGTTCATCGGGAGGGGTCTGGCGTACCGCAAAGCGGAGGAAATGGACCTCCTACGGTTGAAACGGGGGTCCTGTTGATCGGGAGGGGTGTGGCATACCGCAAAACGGAGGAAACGGACTTGTGTTGGAGCGCTACGGTCGAAACGGGGGTCCTGTTCATCGGGAGGGGTGTGGCGTACCGCAAAACGGGACTCCACGGGATACTGTTCATCTCCACCGTCGACCCCCTCCAGCCTCCACGGGCTACTATTCATCCACCGTCGACCTCCTCCAGCCTCCACCTGCGACTGTTCATCCACGGGCTCCTGTTCATCCAGCCTCCACCGCGCGCTACTCCACCGGCTACTATTCAACCAGCCCTCTCCACGGGCTCCTGTTCAACCACCCCTCCACGGGATACTGTTCATCCAGCCCTCCACCGTCTACTGTTCATCCAGCCCTCCACGGGGTGGTCCTGATCATCCAGCCCTCCACAGGGTCCTGTTCATCCAGCCCCAACTGGCTTGATCGATCGGGGTCCTGTTCACCCAGAGGCAACACCACGGGGTCCTGTTCATCCACCCCCACCGAGAACTGTTCATCCAAACCCCCCAGCAACGCTCACTGTTCATCCAGAGGCAGCATCGATCGACTTCAGTTAGCAGCAGTAGCGAAGGAATCGCTCGATCGGGTTCAGTTAACAGCCATCGATCGATCGCTCGGGTTCAGTAACGCGTAGCCTGCAGTGCAATCGCTCGGGTTCAGTTAGAGCCCAACGCCTCGCTCGAGTTCAGTTAGAGCCCAATGCCTCGCACCCACGTGCGTGCGTGTACGAGAGAAACGTGCATCGCTCGGCCCCGACCACCCACCGTAACCGGGAACACCCCGATATTTTCCTCGCCCTCGCTTCTACCATGGTTTTTTTGTCATGGACGGCCTAAAGAATGTCATGCAGCTGCGCCTCCGGCCCGCCCAGGACGAAAAGCCCATTTTCTGTCATGATTTTTTGTCATAGAAGTAGGAGCCCACCACATCTATGATGATACCGGGTTTTGTCACAATTATCGTCATAGAAGTGTCATAAGTATGACAGAAAAAAATTTCGTTCGGCCCAAAATGTCACGGATGTGCCTTTTTTGTAGTGATGTGAATGTAGAGCTTATCACATCCGATCATCACGTGGTGTCTCGGCACGACGAACTATAGCAACGGTGCATACTCAGGGAGAACACTTATACCTTGAAATTTAGTGAGAGATCATCTTATAATGCTACGGCCGTACTAAGCAAAATAAGATGCACAAAGGATAAACATCACATGCAATCAATATAAGTGATATGATATGGCCATCATCATCTTGTGCCTTTGATCTCCATCTCCAAAGCACTATCATGATCACCATCATCACCGACTTGACACCTTGATCTCCATCGTAGTATCGTTGTCGTCTCTCCAACTATTGCTTCTACGACTATCGCTACCACTTAGTGATAAAGTAAAGCAATTACATGGCGATTGCATTTCATACAATAAAGCGACAACCATATGGCTCCTGCCAGTTGCCGATAACTATTACAAAACATGATCATCTCATACAACAATTTATATATCATCACGTCTTGACCATATCACATTACAACAAGCCCTGCAAAAACAAGTTAGACGTCCTCTACTTTGTTGTTGCAAGTTTTACGTGGCTGCGGGCTTCTAGCAAGAACCGTTCTTACCTACGCATCAAAACCACAACGATTTTTCGTCAATTGTGTTGTCTTAACCTTCAACAAGGATCGGGAATAGTCAAACTCGATTCAACTAAAGTTGGAGAAACACACACCCGCTAGCCACCTGTGTGCGAAGCATGTCGGTAGAACCAGTCTCATGAACGCGGTCATGTAATGTCGGTCCAGGCCGTTGTTGGGGATCGTAGCAGAAATTTAAAATTTTCTACGCATCACCAAGATCAATCTATGGAGTCATCTAGCAACGAGAGAGATGAGTGCATCTACATACCCTTGTAGATCGCGAGCGGAAGCGTTCAAGAGAACGGGGTTGATGGAGTCGTACTCGTCGTGATCCAAATCACCGATGACCGAGCGCCGAACGGACGGCACCTCCGCGTTCAACACACGTACGGTTGGGAAGACGTCTCCTCCTTCTTGATCCAGCAAGGGCGAGGGAGAGGTTGATGGAGATCCAGCAACACGACGGCGTGGTGGTGGAAGTAGCGGGATCCCGGCAGGGCTTCGCCAAGCGCAAGCGGGGAGGAAGAGGTGTCACGAGAGGGAGGGAGGCGCCAGGGCTTGGGTGCGGCTGCCCTCCCTCCCCCCTTTATATAGGGTCCCTGGGGGGCGCCGGCCCTAGGAGATGCAATCTCCAAGGGGGGGCCAAGGGGGGTGGCTTGCCCCCCAAGCCAAGTGGGGCGCCCCCCCATCCCCAGGGTTTCCAACCCTAGGCGCAGGGGAGGCCAAAGGGGGGCGCACCAGCCCCTTCCCTTCCCCACTTCAGCCCATGGGGCCCTCCGGGATAGGTGGCCCCACCCGGTGGACCCCCGGGACCCTTTCGGTGGTCCCGGTACAATACCGGTGACCCTCGAAACTTTCCCGATGGCCGAAACTGGACTTCCTATATATAATTCTTCACCTCCGGACCATTCCGGAACTCCTCGTGATGTCCGGGATCTCATCCGGGACTCCGAACAACTTTCGGGTTACCGCATACTAGTATCTCTACAACCCTAGCGTCACCGAACCTTAAGTGTGTAGACCCTACGGGTTCGGGAGACATGCAGACATGACCGAGACGATTCTCCGGTCAATAACCAACAGCGGGATCTAGATACCCATGTTGGCTCCCACATGTTCCACGATGATCTCATCGGATGAACCACGATGTCGAGGATTCAATCAATCCCGTATACAATTCCCTTTGTCAATCGGTACATTACTTGCCCGAGATTCGATCGTTGGTATCCCAATACCTTGTTCAATCTCGTTACCGGCAAGTCACTTTACTCGTACCGTAATGCATGATCCCGTGACCAAACACTTGGTCACATTGAGCTCATTATGATGATGCATTACCGAGTGGGCCCAGAGATACCTCTCCGTCATACGGAGTGACAAATCCCAGTCTCGATTCGTGCCAACCCAACAGACACTTTCGGAGATACCCGTAGTGCACCTTTATAGCCACCCAGTTACGTTGTGACGTTTGGCACACCCAAAGTACTCCTATGGTATCCGGGAGTTGCACAATCTCATGGTCTAAGGAAATGATACTTGACATTTGGAAAAGCTCTAGCAAACGAACTACACGATCTTGTGCTATGCTTAGGATTGGGTCTTGTCCATCACATCATTCTCCTAATGATGTGATCCCGTTATCAATGACATCCAATGTCCATAGTCAGGAAACCATGACTATCTGTTGATCAACGAGCTAGTAAACTAGAGGCTCACTAGGGACATGGTGTGGTCTATGTATTCACACATGTATTACAATTTCCGGATAACACAATTACAGCATGAACAATAGACAATTATCATGAACAAGGAAATATAATAATAACCATTTTATTATTGCCTCTAGGGCATATTTCCAACAGTCTCCCACTTGCACTAGAGTCAATAATCTAGTTACATTGTGATGAATCGAACACCCATAGAGTTCTGGTGTTGATCATGTTTTGCTCTAGGGAGAGGTTTAGTCAACGGATCTGCTACATTCAGGTCCGTATGTACTTTACAAATATCTATGTCTCCATTTTGAACATTTTCACGAATGGAGTTGAAGCGACGCTTGATATGCCTGGTCTTCCTGTGAAACCTGGGCTCCTTGGCAAGGGCAATAGCTCCAGTGTTGTCACAGAAGCGAGTCATCGGGCCCGACGCATTGGGAATAACTCCTAGGTCGGTAATGAACTCCTTCACCCAAATTGCTTCTTGTGCTGCCTCTGAGGCCGCCATGTATTCCGCTTCACATGTAGATCCCGCCACGACGCTTTGCTTGCAACTGCACCAGCTGATCGCCCCACCATTCAAAATATACACGTATCCGGTTTGTGTCTTAGAGTCATCCAGATCTGTGTCGAAACTAGCATCGACGTAACCCTTTACGACGAGCTCTTCGTCACCTCTATAAACGAGAAACATATCCTTAGTCCTCTTCGGGTACTTCAGGATATTCTTGACCGCTGTCCAGTGTTCCATGCCGGGATTACTTTGGTACCTTCCTACCAAACTTACGGCAAGGTTTACATCAGGTCTGGTACACAGCATGGCATACATAATAGACCCTATGGCCGAGGCATAGGGGACGACACTCATCTTTTCTCTATCTTCTGCCGTGGTCGGGCATTGAGCCGTGCTCAATTGCACACCTTGCAATACAGGCAAGAACCCCTTCTTGGACTGATCCATATTGAACTTCTTCAATATCTTGTCAAGGTACGTACTTTGTGAAAGACCAATGAGGCGTCTTGATCTATCTCTATAGATCTTGATGCCTAATATATAAGCAGCTTCTCCAAGGTCCTTCATTGAAAAACACTTATTCAAGTAGGCCTTTATACTTTCCAAGAATTCTATATCATTTCCCATCAATAGTATGTCATCCACATATAATATGAGAAATGCTACAGAGCTCCCACTCACTTTCTTGTAAACACAAGCTTCTCCATAAGTCTGTGTAAACCCAAACGCTTTGATCATCTCATCAAATCGAATGTTCCAACTCCGAGATGCTTGCACCAGCCCATAGATGGAGCGCTGGAGCTTGCATACCTTGTTAGCATTCTTAGGGTCGACAAAACCTTCCGGCTGCATCATATACAATTCTTCCTTAAGAAAGCCGTTAAGGAATGCCGTTTTGATGTCCATTTGCCATATCTCATAATCATAGAATGCGACAATTGCTAACATGATTCGGACGGACTTCAGCTTCCCTACGGGTGAGAAAGTCTCATCGTAGTCAACCCCTTGAACTTGTCGATAACCCTTAGCGACAAGTCGAGCCTTATAGATGGTCACATTACCATCCGCGTCTGTCTTCTTCTTAAAGATCCATTTATTTTCTATGGCTCGCTGATCATCGGGCAAGTCAGTCAAAGTCCATACTTCGTTTTGATACATGGATCCTATCTCGGATTTCATGGCTTCTAGCCATTTGTCAGAATCTGGGCCCGCCATTGCTTCTTCATAGTTCGAAGGTTCACCATTGTCTAACAACATGATTTCCAAGACAGGGTTGCCGTACCACTCTGGCGCGGAACATGTCCTTGTGGACCTACGAAGTTCAGTAGGAGCTTGATCTGAAGCTTCATGATCATCATCATTAACTTCCTCCCCAGTCGGTGCAGGCACCACAGGAACATCTTCCCGCGCTGCGCTACTTTCCGGTTCGGAAGGGGTGACTATCACCTCATCAAGTTCCACTTTCCTCCCACTTACTTCTTTCGAGAGAAACTCTTTCTCCAGAAAGGACCCGTTCTTGGCAACAAAGATCTTGCCTTCGGATCTGAGGTAGAAGGTATACCCAATGGTTTCCTTAGGGTATCCTATGAAGACACATTTCTCCGACTTGGGTTCGAGCTTTTCAGGTTGAAGTTTCTTGACATAAGCATCGCATCCCCAAACTTTTAGAAATGACAGCTTAGGTTTCTTCCCAAACCATAATTCATACGGTGTCGTCTCAACGGATTTCGACGGAGCCCTATTTAAAGTGAATGCGGCAGTCTCTAAAGCATAGCCCCAAAATGAGAGCGGTAGATCGGTAAGAGACATCATAGATCGCACCATATCCAATAGAGTGCGATTACGACGTTCGGACACACCATTTCGCTGAGGTGTTCCAGGCGGCGTGAGTTGTGAAACTATTCCACATTTCCTTAAGTGTGTGCCAAATTCGTGACTCAAATATTCCCCTCCACGATCTGATCGTAAGAATTTTATTTTCCTGTCACGTTGATTCTCAACCTCACTCTGAAATTCCTTGAACTTTTCAAAGGTCTAAGACTTGTGTTTCATTAGGTAGACATACCCATATCTACTCAAGTCATCAGTGAGAGTGAGAACATAACGATAGCCACCGCGAGCCTCAACACTCATTGGACCGCACACATCAGTATGTATGATTTCCAATAAGTTGGTTGCTCGCTCCATTGTTCCGGAGAACGGAGTCTTGGTCATCTTACCCATGAGGCATGGTTCGCACGTGTCAAATGATTCGTAATCAAGAGACTCCAAAAGTCCATCTGCATGGAGCTTCTTCATGCGTTTGACACCAATGTGACCAAGACGGCAGTGCCACAAGTATGTGGGACTATCATTATCAACCTTACATCTTTTGGTATTCACACTATGAATATGTGTAACACTACGTTCGAGATTCATTAAGAATAAACCATTAACCAGCGGGGCATGACCATAAAACATATCTCTCATATAAATAGAACAACCATTATTCTCGGATTTAAATGAGTAGCCATCTCGAATTAAACGAGATCCTGATACAATGTTCATGCTCAAAGCTGGCACTAAATAACAATTATTGAGGTTTAGAACTAATCCCGTAGGTAAATGTAGAGGTAGCGTGCCGACGGCGATCACATCGACCTTGGAACCATTCCCAACACGCATCGTCACCTCGTCCTTTGCTAGTCTCCATTTATTCCGCAGCTCCTGCTTTGAGTTACAAATATGAGCAACCGCACCGGTATCAAATACCCAGGAGCTACTACGAGTGCTGGTAAGGTACACATCAATAACATGTATATCACATATACCTTTGGTGTTGCCGGCCTTCTTGTCTGCTAAGTACTTGGGGCAGTTCCGCTTCCAGTGACCACTTCCCTTGCAATAAAAGCACTCAGTCTCAGGCTTGGGTCCATTCTTTGTCTTCTTCCCGGCAACTGGCTTACCGGGCGCGGCAACTCCCTTGCCGTCCTTCTTGAAGTTCTTCTTACCCTTGCCTTTCTTGAACTTAGTGGTTTTATTCACCATCAACACTTGATGTTCCTTTTTGATCTCCACCTCTGCTGATTTCAGCATTGAATATACCTCAGGAATGGTCTTTTCCATCCCCTGCATATTGAAGTTCATCACAAAGCTCTTGTAGCTCGGTGGAAGCGACTGAAGGATTCTGTCAATGACCGCGTCATCCGGGAGATTAACTCCCAGCTGAGTCAAGCGGTTGTGTAACCCAGACATTTTGAGTATGTGCTCACTGACAGAACTATTTTCCTCCATCTTACAACTGAAGAACTTGTCGGAGACTTCATATCTCTCGACCCGGGCATGAGCTTGGAAAACCATTTTCAGCTCTTCGAACATCTCATATGCTCCGTGTTGCTCAAAACGCTTTTGGAGCCCCGGTTCTAAGCTGTAAAGCATGCCGCACTGAACGAGGGAGTAATCATCAGCACGCTGCTGCCAAGCGCAGAACGTCTTGGTTCTCTGGGATGGGTGCGTCACCTAGCGGTGCTTCTAGGACATAATCTTTCTTGGCAGCTATGAGGATGATCCTCAGGTTCCGGACCCAGTCCATATAGTTGCTGCCATCATCTTTCAGCTTGGTTTTCTCTAGGAACGCGTTGAAGTTGAGGGCAACATTAGCGTGGGCCATTTGATCTACAAGACATATTGTAAAGATTTTAGACTAAGTTCATGATAATTAAGTTCATCTAATCAAATTATTCAATGAACTCCCACTCAGATAGACATCCCTCTAGTCATCTCAGTGAAACATGATCCGAGTCAACTAGGCCGTGTCCGATCATCACGTGAGACGGACTAGTCAACATCGGTGAACATCTTCATGTTGATCGTATCTTCTATACGACTCATGCTCGACCTTTCGGTCTTCCGTGTTCCGAGGCCATGTCTGTACATGCTAGGCTCGTCAAGTCAACCTAAGTGTATTGCGTGTGTAAATCTGGCTTACACCCGTTGTATTCGAACGTTAGAATCTATCACACCCGATCATCACGTGGTGCTTCGAAACAACGAACCTTCGCAACGGTGCACAGTTAGGGGGAACACTTTCTTGAAATTATTGCGAGGGATCATCTTATTTAAGCTACCGTCGTTCTAAGCAAATAAGATGTAAAACATGATAAACATCACATGCAATCAAATAGTGACATGATATGGCCAATATCATTTTGCTCCTTTTGATCTCCATCTTCGGGGCGCCATGATCATCTTCGTCACCGGCATGACACCATGATCTCCATCATCGTGTCTTCATGAAGTTGTCACGCCAACGATTACTTCTACTTCTATGGCTAACATGTTTAGCAATAAAGTAAAGTAATTTACATGGCGTTATTCAATGACACGCAGGTCATACAAAAAATAAAGACAACTCCTATGGCTCCTGCCGGTTGTCATACTCATCCACATGCAAGTCGTGATTCCTATTACAAGAACATGATCAATCTCATACATCACATACATTTCATTCATCACATCCTTTTGGCCATATCACATCACAAGGCATATGCTGCAAAAACAAGTTAGACATCCTCTAATTGTTGTTGCATGTTTTTATGTGGCTTCTATAGGTTTCTAGCAAGAACTTTTCTTACCTACGTAAAACCACAACGTGATATGCCAATTTCTATTTACCCTTCATAAGGACCCTTTTCATCGAATCCGATCCGACTAAAGTGGGAGAGACAGACACCCGCTCGCCACCTTATGCAACTAGTGCATGTCAGTCGATGGAACCTGTCTCACGTAAGCGTACGTGTAAGGTCGGTCCGGGCCGCTTCATCCCACGATGTCGCTGAAACAAGATAAGACTAGTAGTGGCAAGAAAATTGACAACATCTACGCCCACAACAAGTTTGTGTTCTACTCGTGCATAGAAACTACGCATAAACCTGGCTCTGATACCACTATTGGGGATCGTAGCAGAAATTTAAAATTTTCTACGCATCACCAAGATCAATCTATGGAGTCATCTAGCAACGAGAGAGATGAGTGCATCTACATACCCTTGTAGATCGCGAGCGGAAGCGTTCAAGAGAACGGGGTTGATGGAGTCGTACTCGTCGTGATCCAAATCACCGATGACCGAGCGCCGAACGGACGGCACCTCCGCGTTCAACACACGTACGGTTGGGAAGACGTCTCCTCCTTCTTGATCCAGCAAGGGCGAGGGAGAGGTTGATGGAGATCCAGCAGCACGACGGCGTGGTGGTGGAAGTATCGGGATCCCGGCAGGGCTTCGCCAAGCGCAAGCGGGGAGGAAGAGGTGTCACGAGAGGGAGGGAGGCACCAGGGCTTGGGTGCGGCTGCCCTCCCTTCCCCCTTTATATAGGGTCCCTGGGGGGCGCCGGCCCTAGGAGATGCAATCTCCAAGGGGGGGGGCGGCCAAGGGGGGTGGCTTGCCCCCCAAGCCAAGTGGGGCGCCCCCCTCATCCCCAGGGTTTCCAACCCTAGACGCAGGGAAGGCCCAGGGGGGCGCAGCAGCCCACCAGGGGCTGGTTCCCTTCCCCACTTCAGCCCATGGGGCCCTCCGGGATAGGTGGCCCCACCCGGTGGACCCCCGAAACTTTCCCGGTGGCCGAAACTGGACTTCCTATATATAATTCTTCACCTCCGGACCATTCCGGAACTCCTCGTGACGTCCGGGATCTCATCCGGGACTCCGAACAACTTTCGGGTTACCGCATACTAGTATCTCTACAACCCTAGCGTCACCGAACCTTAAGTGTGTAGACCCTACGGGTTCGGGAGACATGCAGACATGACCGAGACGATTCTCCGGTCAATAACCAACAGCGGGATCTGGATACCCATGTTGGCTCCCACATGTTCCACGATGATCTCATCGGACGAACCACGATGTCGAGGATGCAATCAATCCCGTATACAATTCCCTTTGTCAATCGGTACGTTACTTGCCCGAGATTCGGCCGTCGGTATCCCAATACCTTGCTCAATCTCGTTACCGGCAAGTCACTTTACTCGTACCGTAATGCATGATCCCGTGACCAAACACTTGGTCACATTGAGCTCATTATGATGATGCATTACCGAGTGGGCCCAGAGATACCTCTCCGTCATACGGAGTGACAAATCCCAGTCTCGATTCGTGCCAACCCAACAGACACTTTCGGAGATACCCGTAGTGCACCTTTATAGCCACCCAGTTACGTTGTGACGTTTGGCACACCCAAAGCACTCCTATGGTATCCGGGAGTTGCACAATCTCATGGTCTAAGGAAATGATACTTGACATTTGGAAAAGCTCTAGCAAACGAACTACACGATCTTGTGCTATGCTTAGGATTGGGTCTTGTCCATCACATCATTCTCCTAATGATGTGATCCCGTTATCAATGACATCCAATGTCCAGAGTCAGGAAACCATGACTATCTGTTGATCAACGAGCTAGTCAACTAGAGGCTCACTAGGGACATGTTGTGGTCTATGTATTCACACATGTATTACGATTTCCGGATAACACAATTACAGCATGAACAATAGACAATTATCATGAACAAGGAAATATAATAATAACCATTTTATTATTGCCTCTAGGGCATATTTTCAACAGCCGCTTCATCCAACAATACCGCCGAATTAAAGTAAGACGTTGCTGGTAAGCAGTATGACAATTATCGCCCACAACTCATTGTGTTCTACTCGTGCATATAACATCTACGCATAAACCTGGCTCAGATGCCACTGTTGGGGAACGCAGTATTTCAAAAATGTTGCCTACGATCACGCAAGATCTATCTAGGAGATGCATATAGCAACGAGCGGGGAGAGTGTGTCCATGTACCCTCGTAGACCAAAAGCGGAAGCGTTTAGTAACGCGGTTGATGTAGTCGAACGTCTTCGCGATCCAACCGATCCAAGTACCGAACGTAAGGCACCTCCGCGATCAGCACACGTTCAACTCGGTGACGTCCCTCGAACTCTTGAACCAGTTGAGGCCGAGGGAGAGTTCCGTCAGCATGACGGCGTGGTGACGGTATTGATGAAGTTATCGGCGCAGGGCTTCGCCTAAGCACTAAGACAATATGACCGAGGTGTGTAACTGTGGAGGGGGGCACCGCACACGACTAAGAGAATACTTGGTGTGCCTTTGGGGTGCCCCCCTCCCACGTATATAAAGGGGGGAGGAGGAGGAGGCCGGCCCTAGAGGGGGCGCGCCAAGGGGGAGTCCTACTTGGACTCCTAGTCCAAGTAGGATTCGCCCCCCCTCCTTCCTTCCACCGGAGAGGCAAAAGGGGAAGGGGAGAGAGAGAGAAGGAAAGGGGGGCGCCCCCCTCCCTAGTCCAATTCGGACTCCCTATAGGGAGGGGCGCGGCTGCCCCTTGTGGGCTGCCTCCCCTCTTCCCTATGGCACATGTAGGCCCAATCTTCCCCCGGGGGGTTCCGATAACCTCCCGGTACTCCGAATAAATGCCCGAACCACTCGGAACCATTCCGATGTCCGAATGCAACCTTCCAATATATGAATATTTACTTCTCAACCATTTCGAGACTCCTCGTCATGTCCGTGATCTCATCCGGGACTCCGAACAAACTTCGGTTCATCAAAACACGAAACTCATAATACAAATCATCATCGAACGTTAAGTGTGCGGACCCTACGGGTTCGAGAACTATGTAGACATGACCGAGACACATCTCCGGTCAATAACCAATAGCGGAACCTGGATGCTCATATTGGTTCCTACATAATCTATGAAGATCTTTATTGGTCAAACTGCACAACAACATACGTAGTTCCCTTTGTCATCGGTATGTTACTTGCCCGAGATTCGATCATCGGTATCCTCATACCTAGTTCAATCTCGTTACCGGCAAGTCTCTTTACTCATTCCGTAATGTATCATCCCGCAACTAACTCATTAGTCACATTGCTTGCAAGGCTTATAGTGATGATCATTACCGAGAGGGCCCAGAGATACCTCTCCGATACACGGAGTGACAAATCCTAATCTCGATCTATGCCAACTCAACAAACACCATCGGAGACACCTGTAGAGCATCTTTATAATCACCCAGTTACGTTTTGACGTTTGATAGCACACAAGGTGTTCCTCCGGTATTCGGGAGTTGCATAATCTCATAGTCTAAGGAACATGTATAAGTCGTGAAGAAAGCAATAGCAGAAAACTAAACGATCATTATGTCGTTCATCAAATGACAACACATGTCTATGGCTAGGAAACTTAACCATCTTTGATTAACGAGCTAGTCAAGTAGAGGCATACTAGGGACACTCTGTTTGTCTATGTATTCACACATGTACTAAGTTTCTGGTTAATACAATTCTAGCATGAATAATAAACATTTATCATGATATAAGGAAATATAAATAACAACTTTATTATTGCCTCTAGGGCATATTTCCTTCACTTTTTAAGATGGTGAAAGATCGAAATGGAGACACTAAGATGTGAGGGATTTTACATTCTTCTTCCGCTTGATAGTGCTTATTTTAATCTTTTCAAACTAAATAGTCATTTTTTAATGTTTCAGGAAGATTAGAAGCTGCACCTGAAGCTACTAAGTTATTTTGGCACTACTCCATATTTATAATATATGAAGTAGTTTTATAATTTTCTCCAATCGGTGTGTCTTGCACTCTTCAGTTATTTTATGTAACTATTATATGTGATATTCTACTTTGAGTGATGTATTCTTGTTGCAAGATAGTATGAAATTGGTTTACACTTAATTAACTCATACTGGACCCTCACACATAGTTATTGAGTGAACCCATTGGCCAAATTTTATGGCTCCGCCCCTGGCAGCAATGAAGATATTTCTCAGATCACGAACCCTATCCGCATTATTGCTACCATCAACTTTCAACTTAGTTTTCTCTTGGAACATATCAGAAAACAGGGAAGCTACATCGCGAGCTATTGAACTACAACATAATTTGCAAAGACATTTTGACTATGTTCATGATAAATCTTAGTTCAATTAATCAAATTACTAATGAACTCCCACTTAAATCTACATCCCTCAAGTTGTCTAAGTGATACATGATCCAAATCAACTAACCCATGTTCGATCATCACGTGAGATGGGTAGTCATCAATGGTGAACATCTTCATGTTGATCATATCTATATATGACTCATGTTCGACCTTTCGGTCTCCAGTGTTCCGAGACCATATCTGTACATGCTAGGCTCGTCAAGTTTAACCCAAGTATTCCACGTGTGTAAATCTGGCTTACACCCGTTGTATGTGAACATAGAGTCTATCACACCCGATCATCACGAGGTGCTTCGAAATGACGAATTTTAGCAACGGTGCATACTCGGGGAGAACACTTTTATCTTGAAATTTAGTGAAGGGATCATCTTATAATGCTACTGTCGTTCTAAGCAAAATAAGATGCATAAAGGATAAACATCACATGCAATCAACATATATGACATGATATGGCCATCATCATCTTGTGCTTTTGATCTCCATCTTCAAAGCATCGTCATGATCTCCATCGTCACCGGCTCGACACCTTGATCTCCATCGTTGCATCGGGGTTGTCTCGCCAACTATTGCTTCTACAACTATTGCTAACGCATAGCGATAAAGTAAGCAATTACATGGCGCTTGCATTTCATACAATAATTAAGAGACAACCCTAAGGCTCCTGTCGGTTGTCGATATTACAAAACATGATCATCTCATACAACAACGTATATCACATCACGTCTTGACCATATCACATTACAACATACCCTGCAAAAACAAGTTAGACGTCCTCTACTTTGTTGTTGCAAGTTTTACGTGGTTGCTACGGACAACTAGCAAGAACCGTTCTTACCTACGCAAAACCACAACGGTGGTTATCAAGTTTGCTATTTTAACCTTCTTCAAGGACCGGCCGTAGTCAAATTCGATTCAACTAAAGTAGGAGAAACAAACACCCGTCAGCCACCTTTATGCAAAACAAGTTGCATGTCAGTCGGTGGAACCGGTCTCATGTACGTGGACATGTAAGGTTGGTCCGGGCTGCTTCATCCCACAATGCCGCCGAATCAAAATAAGACATTTGTGGTAAGCAGTATGACCATCACCACCCACAACTCATTTGTGTTCTACTCATGCATATCATCTACGCATAGACCTGGCTCATGATGCCACTGTTGGGGAACGTTGCATGGAAAGCAAAAAAAATTCTACGCACATGCAAGATCTATCCATGGAGATGCATTGCAACGAGAGGGGAGAGTGTGTCTACATACCCTCGTAGACCGTAAGCGGAAGCACTTAGTAATGTGGTTGATGTAGTCGAACTTCTTCATGATCCAACCGATCTAGTACTGAATGTATGGCACCTCCGCGTTTAGCACACGTTCAGCTCAGTGACGTCCTCGCCTTCTTGATCCACCAAGACGGGCGAAGTAGTAGATGAGTTCCGGCAGCACAACGGCATGGTGACGGTGGTGGTGATGCTATCTCCGAAGGGCTTCGCCTAAGCACTCCGAAAATATGACCGAGGGATGAAACTATGGAGAGGGGCACCGCACACGGCTAAGAGATTGTCGTGGTCTTGTGTGGCACCCCTCCCTCATATATATAGGTTGCGGCCTGGCGGGGGAGAGGGAGGCAGCCAGGAGGCGCCCCAAGGGAGGCTGAAGCCCCCTTGGGCTCCTGCCCTGGCCGCGCCCCCTTACCATATTTGCCCAAGGGGGAAAGGAAGGGGGGAGAGGAAGGCAGGGGGAGGTCGAATCCCCCTCCTTCCTTTTCTCCCCATGGCCGACTGCCATAGGAGGGGGGCGCCAGCCCCTTGTGGGATGGTGTGCTCCTCTTACTTGGCCCATATGGCCCATATACCTCCCGGGGGTTCCCGGAACCCCTTCCGGTGATTCGATGATTACCCGGTACCTCCCAAAACTCTTCCGGTGTCCAAACATCATTGTCCTATATATATCAATCTTTACCTCCGGACCATTCCGGAGCTCCTCATCATGTCCGTGATCTCATCCGGGACTCCGAACAACATTCGTTCACCAAATCACATAACTCATATAACACTATATCATCAACGAACGTTAAGCGTGCAGACCCTCCAGTGTCGTCCCTGCCCCATCAAATCCGGCTAGATCCGGCCACCACCGCACCACCTTGCAGCCCGGATTTGGCGGCTCCTTCTTCCAATCACCCGCACCACGCACCGCCATGCTATCGAATCACCCATTTCCATTTGGCAATCGCTGCCGCGCTGCCCCGCCAACTAAATCTATCCACCACCGCCGTTGCGACACGACGTACCATTGGATCTGCCGCGTTGTACCGATGATGACACCGAAACACGTGAGGAGCAAGGCCGACTACCGCGGCGTTCGGCCAAGGGAATCCTGCTGATTCAGCGTTGAGTTTTAGTGCGATAGCCGACGGTATTGGCTCTACATATTCGAGATGGCGGAGATCGTCGCGCACGCCTACGACATTGCCTGTTGGAGGCTCTGTCGGCCGCATCACAAGATCAACTTACCAAAGATCAAGTCCCAATCGGATGCATAGCTCATCGGTCCGCAGGTGAACATTGTGTTCCGCCCAACGAAGAGGAAAACCCACATTGTCCTTAAGGAGCGAGACACACAGGAGAGTGATCAGGCGTCATGGCGAGGCTCAGAGTAGAAAATCCACACCTCGTGCAGTATGAGGCGGAGTGGTTCTATAAGTGGCACCATGAGTGTGAGAAGGCGAATGTCAAGAAGGAGGAAGAGGCAGAGCAAGGAGGAAGAGGCAGTGCCTTCACGGGTGATAAAAAGTGGAGTCCGACGACGAGGGTTCCGACTTTGACTGGGAGGGCCTTGCACGTGAGAGTGATGAGGTGTAGTTGTCTAGTGTCTATAGTGTAAGTACTCTACTATGTTTAAGTTCAGATGTTTGCATTTTTAGATCGTTGGATGTTTAAAACCGTGAATATTGGAAGTTTATAGCGATGGAGTATGCAATGTGATCAAGTACTTTGGATGTTTGTTTTTTGTTTTGTTTTAGCATGCTTGAGTGCCCTAAAATAAGGCAACGGTGGGAGAGAACAATTTTAAGTGCCCTAAAAATGACCTTTTGGTGTGCTAAAATAAAGGAGTTGTTAGAGATGCTCTTAGGCCTTATACAATGCAAGGTGTTTACTGTTTAGTGAGGTGCTTGATAAAATAAATCGAGTTCTTCTTAAGCATTGGTGCTTATTTCTACATAAAAGATCTCTAATTAAGCACCCGCCATCTAAAAATAAGCATCGATCCTCATAGGAAAAACTATTTTATTTCTCTAAGCATCTCCCCTAAGCACTTTACATTGTACACTACCTTAAAAAGCCCAAATACGCGGGTCAGACACCGTCGTGGCCACCGATCCCTGTGGGTTGTGGTCTCCCTCCGTCTCCGATCGCTCGACCACCTCCACAGGACCTCCCATTGCGTGACCTACAGGGGGAATAGAGAGGAAACACAAGCCCTCCTTCCCGCACTAGCTTTGGGGCGGCCCAAATGCTCCGCGGTGCTCCATTGTTTTTATCTCCTGTTTTTTGTTTCTCTAAAAAATGTCGGATTTGAAATAAAGTTTTGAATTAATAAATGTTCATGAATTTAAAAAATGTTCCTGAATTATAAAAAACATTCATGAATTTGATTTTTTTCCAATTACAAAAAATGTTCGTGAATTTGAAAAATGCTCCAATTTTTAAAGAAATTATTAATGAATTTGGAAAAAATGCTCACAAATTTTCGAAGATGTTCGAAATTCAAAAAATGTTCAGGAATTTTATTTTTCCCCAAATTAATTAAACTGTTCAGAAATTTTAAAAAGAAATCAGCTGATTGAATAAAATGTTCGAAAATTTAAAATAGAGATATGAAATTTAAAAAATGATAAGGAATTCAAAAAATAATTCACAAGTCCAAAATAAATGTTCTTTAATTCCAAAAAATATTCACGAATTTAAAAATGTTCTCAAAATTCAGGAATTCTTCATGAATTTCAAAATTTCTTCTTGAGTTTATTTATTACCGATTTTTTTAAAAGTCATAAGTTTAAAACAAGAAAAATAAAAAAGTAATGAAAATAAGAAAAGTAGAAAAGAAAAATATAAAAACGGAAAAAAGAAAGGGAAAAACCAAAGGGTGTGTCTAGGACACATTTAGATGTGACGTAGGTATGTCACAGCTAACCTGATGTCCACCATGTTTGTGGTTTATTTTTTTTGTCCCAGCTTTTTTTATTCCTTATTGCTGCGTTATTTATGAGAGCTTGGATGTGACATTCTTAGAAAACATCTAGATCTGAATTAGATAACTGAAAACGAAAACCGGTTCTGGTAAACCCTGAATGGGCTGGTCCATATAGCACAAGGGTATCTCTCTCCCCGGAATTCTCAAAGGAAAAAAAAATCTGTATCCCGGCGGTACGCGGGGAATAGGATCCGCCGCTCCTCCTCCACTCCTTCCTCTCCTGAGCCCGCGCACGGCCGGCGCCAGCCACCTCGAGGCTTCCCCTCCATCTCCATGGACGCGTCCTGCCTCCCAACGGAGGCGGCGACGGGTGCCGACCGCGATTCGGACCCTCCAAACTCGGGACAGGTACTTGTACTGGCCTTGCTTCTGTTTCGGTGACAGCCTAAACGAGTTTCCAGGCCGCAGCTAATCACGTGCTTTGTCTACGCCTAGGGTTCCAAACTCGTGCCCAGTTTTTTAGTCCAATGCAGCATGAATCTCAAGTGTCCGCAGCAGTTTTAGGTTGTGAACCGATGGTGTGGCTACACGTGTCACTAATATACTCCCTCGGTGCCAAAATAAGTGTCTCAACTTTGTACTAGTTCTAGTAAAATTTGTACTAAGTTCAAGACACTTATTTTGGGACGGAGGGAGTAGCAAATACGTCCAAGACGTCACAATTGGAATTCTGAACATGCTAATTTTGGCAACACTACGATTGGAATTTTAAACAATGCTGTTTCTGCAACATTGTAGGATGGAACGAAGAGGTCTCTACTCTAGCACTCTTTGTACTAGTTATTAAGCGGATTTAGTTGAATTTATATTCCGTAGGCTTTAATTCGCTAGCTTTGGCCTTTGTGATCTGACATGGGGCCTGGTAAATTCTGTACCGAGAACTCGCCAATTTGAAGGCACACCTTCAGTTATGTGCACAATGCAATTACCAGCGTGCTTTCTTCAAATTCTGTCACTTTTTTCTTTTATCAAACAATGCATTGGTGATGTCTGATCAATGTGAAATACTCCAGGTAAGAACAGAAGAGGAACTATACGTGGAATCCTTTCTAAAGGTTTCACTTCTGCTAGCCAACCAGGAGTTGATCAAGGTTCAACTTCATGGCTATAAGATGCTTCAGGTCCTTCCTGACACTTTACTTCATCATAGTGCTTCATGTACATACTCTCAGATGACTGGGTCCTTAATTCTTTTATTTCCTTTGCATTGGTCTTTTTTTTCTGCAGCATCTCCTGAAATACAGGAGTGAAAAACTTAGCAGCGCTAATCTTCTAAAGTTGATGTTACAGCTGGTTAAATCCGATCATGATTTAGTTTTAGAGAGTACTGACAGTAGAAGCAGCATGCCAGATAAAAGACCCCAGAATAGTGATTGGAGTGCGGCACCCACGGTATACCATTATGATTAGTTTTTTGTATGTCCCTTTATGATGTGTCCAGACATTTAAATGTGTGACAATTGTTTTTACCAGGTGGTACACATATTTTATTTCAAGAGAGATGCACTCTGACTATAATATACAACCTCTATAACTTAATGTAAGACATTATGTTAGAGGGAATACTTTTTTTCTGTTCTTGAATGTGCTTTGTTGATGGTACAGGGAATCAATGAAACAATTTCTTCTCACCAAGGAATGGACTGTCCTATCCTTGCAGAGCATAATTTATTATGCGAGGCATTTATTATTGCAACGTCTTGTCTAGGGTATGATTTGCTTCCACTAAATTGGATTGCCTGGTATCCAACTGTATGTAACGCCCCCTTCTCCATAAATAAATGACATTATAGAAGCCTGAGGTCCTTATTTTCAAAATGGATTTCCAATATGAACAATTTTTTTTCAATTGTCAACATGAGACATTGCTCAGTAGGCCAGGAGCGGTATATTCAATGTTAGAGATGTGCATAGTTGCCAGTTTGCCACATATTAGCTGTGTCATATGACCGCTGTATTGGGCGTTTTGTGCATATGTACCACGCATGCATGTGTATATATACTTGGTCTCATGGGAATACAGGTTGCTATTCTTCATAGCATTAAATACACCAAATTTCATAGTTGAGACTTAACTGGAGTATTGACAGAAGGATTCTATTAATTTAGTTATGAATTTATGATCATGTTATTACTACAGTTTATGAATTAATCTGTACCTTGCAAACCATGCAAGTAAAAAATATCACTTATTTAAGAGCAGAGGGAGCAGTTACAAAGCGACTACTTACCTTTGAACTATTTTACAGGATTCAGCAATACATGGGTATGCTTCTATGTCTACTTAATTCTCTCAACAGAATATGGATCCAGATGGAGTGGAATTGTAAATATGTGCGTACCATGTCTGGATTGAGCAATCTATTTTCTGATGGTCAATTTTTGAAGATGTCTTATCACGTTGTGAAATTCTGTGAGGAAAAGCTTATGAATGGAATAAACGAGTATGGTGCTTGTGATGTGTTCTCCACAGCTCTTTTGGAATTAATCATTCCTCTATTCTTGCGGGTAAATGTTCCTCTAAATTTGCAGTTGTGCCCGAACAATGATTGTAAATACACAGCAAATTTAGGTTGCATACAGCCGTGTGTTTACAATCTATTTCTTTCATATTTTTTCAGCTGCTCCGTTGTATACATGTACTTTGGACGGCGGAAATTGGTGTTGACTTGTTGCCTGCAGAAGTTGAAAAGGCTAAAACCTTGAGCTGTATGGAGCTTGATCATTTGCTTGAAATTTCTGATGGGCTGTATACTATTGACAGTGAGGAATCGTTCCGTGAGAATGAGACAAGGGCACTGTTAGAGGGAACTCGACAGAGGGTGTAAGTACATTGCTATAGCGGTTCAGATATACTGTTTTTTTTTTTTGATCGATACTGGAGTACTTAGAAATGACCAAAGTCAAATGTTTGCAGTGAGAGTTTTCTTGAGTGGCATGAACTTAAATTCTACATCAAATGTTTATTATGATAATCATGTTGTTTACTGCTTATATCATTGCCATAGGTACAATTTTATAGGTCTGTGTACAACCATTAAGGGGGCATTCCCTAAGTTGTTGGAAAGTCTATCTGTTGGTAATGCGTTCACGGAAGCTTTAGGGTGTATGGAATTGAGACATTTAGGGAAGCTTATCCGTCTTGTAGTTATTCCTCTGGTCAAGCATTGTCCCCGTGAAATCTTGGAGGAGTGGACAGTCAACTTATTAGAGCCCATACTATTGGAGTGCGAGGATAGACTTCATGGTACTTGGTTTTATCTTCTTTATAAAAGACAAGCACACAACCTTTTTAACTATGGTAATCTTGTTGGAGAAGATGAACAAATAAATAAAATGGGATATAAGCTACTGCTAGAGTTTACTCGAAAGATGTCAGATTTGCTTGAGGCCTTAGCATTTATGGAAAAACTGTTGTGCCTCTACATGAAGATGTTAAACCTATCTGCAACAAGGACACTGTCTCTTCTCAAGATTTGAACTCTATGGCACCATCTTCTTTCTGCAGGTACAGTTTTAGTCAAATTCTGTTAAATAATACAATTCTATGTCTATTTATTAGAAGTCATAAATAGAACATGAAAGAAAAACATGTAAAAAGGTAGTCAGTTTAACAGGTTTCTTCTACATCATAATTTCTTTGAGAAGTTGAGGATGAGCTTCTTTGGATACTTTGTGGATGATAAAGCAGCAATCAAGGCTCTTCACTTTTGCCGTTATCTGATTCAGCTTGCAGTTTCCACAAATGATGTGCGGCTTGAGCGTTTGATTGTAGATGATCTGCTCCCGTGTTTGATATGGCGTCTAGACAATGAGCTCCAATGTGCAACCCAAAGTCTAAGACATGAATCAGGGTCAAGTACAGATGGTAGTGTGGACAAAGAGCTGCATGCTCTTTGTGAAGACTTGTATGTTTATCTGGTAAAGGTAAGCTATTAATGCAAGGGAGTCACTACGATGTATGATTTATGCACTTCAAATACACTTCATGTTTGCAATTTATAGAATGTAATGGGTACATGCTTTTTGCCGCTGATATGGAACAAAGCGAGCTGCAGCTTGTTTACCTCCATTATCTGCCGGCCCTTAAAAATTTGCTTGTATTGCTTCAGCCATGACAATGGGTTTTATTTTCTACTCCCTCGGTCCCGTAATATAAGATCTTATCACATCCAATACATGAGTACAATGGATGTAATAACATCTTATATTATGGGACGGAGGGATTATCAAACTGTGGGGACTCGAGCTTAGCATACTTGGGATTGTGAGGAAAGATCTTACAAGGTTAGGGTTGGAAGGGAAGGTGGTGGAGGATGGTAATTGGTGGTTGTGGACAGTATGGTTCTATGATGGAGGAATTGTGCAGGAAAGTGGAGATAACTGGATTGGTTTGGGAGGTGATGGGCGCAATATTGGGTAGATGGGTCTGCGACTTGGTGGCGGTTAGCGGAGATGTGTAGGATCGAAAGTAGGTCTAGAGGGGGGTGATTAGACTACTTGACCAAATAAAAATCTAGCCTTTTCCCAATTTTAAGTCTTGGTAGATTTTAACAACTTAGCACAAGTCAAGCAATCAACCTATACATGCAATTCTAAGAGTATAGCAGCGGAATGTAAATCATTGCGTATGAAGGTAAAGGGAGGGGTTTGGAGTGGCAAACGCAATATAGACACGGAGATTTTTGGCGTGGTTCCGATAGGTGGTGCTATCGTACATCCACGTTGGTGGAGACTTCAACCTACGAAGGGTAACGGTTGCGCGAGTCCACGGAGGGCTCCACCCACGAAGGGTCCACGAAGAAGCAACCTTGTCTATCCCACCATGGCCATCGCCCACGAATGACTTGCCTCACTTGGGTAGATCTTCACGAAGTAGGCGATCTCCTTGCCCTTACAAACTCCTTGGTTCAACTCCACAATCTTGACGGAGGCTCCCAAGTGACACCTAACCAATCTAGGAGACACCACTCTCCAAAAGGTAATAGATGGTGTGTTGATGATGAACTCCTTGCTCTTGTGCTTCAAATGATAGTCTCCCCAACACTCAACTCTCTCTCACAGATTTGGCTATGGTGGAAAGATGATTTGAGTGGAAAGCAACTTGGGGAAGGCTAGAGATCAAGATTCTTGTGGTTGGATTGGAATGTCTTGGTCTCAACACATGAGTAGGTGGTTCTCTCTCAGAAAATGAATGCTGGAAGTGTAGGCACGTTCTGATGGCTCTCTCACTAATGGAGAGGAGGGTGGAGGGGTATATATAGCCTCCACACAAAATCTAACCGTTACACACAAAAGAGCCAACTCGGTCAGACCGAATATGTGAACTCGGTGAGACCGATTCAGTTCAAAATGTGAACGTTAGAGTTTTCGGTGGGACTGACATGATCAACTCGGTGGGACCGATGAGCTAGGGTTAGGGCAAAACTTGATCTCGGTTTGACCGATTACTTCAACTCGGTGAGACCGATTTCAGTAACAAGCAAACAGAGAGTTGGTCAGGCAAACTCGGTGGGATCGATCGCTCCTTTCGGTGAGACCGAAACGTTACGAAAGGGAAACAGAGAGTTTGCATTGTGAACTCGGTGACGTTACGAAGGGAAACAGAGAGTTTACAATCCCATCTCGGTGAGACCGAGATCCCTATCGGTTAGACCGAATTAATTAGGGTTTGTGGCAGTGGCTATGTCAAGTGAACTCGGTGGCGCCGGATGCATCAAATCGGTGGGGCCGAGTTTGACTTTAGGTTTAGGACATATTTGGATATGAGAAAATGGTTGAGGGTTTTGGAGCATATCACTAAGCATTTTGAGCAAGTAGACCATTAAGCAACACCTCATCCTCTTTTAATAGTATTGGCTTTCCTATGGACTCAATGTGATCTTGGATCACTAAAATAGAAATGAAGAGTCTTGAGCTTTTGCTAATATTTGTCTTTAGCATTTTGAGGGGTCCACATCTCTTAGTCCATGCCATGCCAATCATTGAACTTTCTGAAATGATTATCTTGAAAGAATATTAGTTCAATGAGCTATATGTTGTTAAGTATTATCAAAACCACCCAGGGATTAGTTGCACTTTCAAGGTGGTGTGCTGGAGGCCAGGTGTTGGATAGTGGGCATGATGGTTTAATGGGTATGGAATTGAGAGAGCGGTTGATGCAATGGTGGAGTTATATATGGTTGGAGTTGACGGCCGAGGATGGGAGAGGCAAGTGGATATCTGGCGGGCTCCAGGGACGATGGTATGTGTGCTGGTGGTCACGCTCTCTAGAGTAGAGAGGCGGGTGCAGATGTCACGGAGTAGCTGCTGCACTGTTACCGTGTTCTTGACTTCCTGTTACCAATTTAACGTGGTCTTGTTGGCAGGAGGGCGGTGTATGTTGCAGCTCGGTATTAATAGTCACATGTCTATGATAAGGTTGATGCTGTGCCCAGAAGGTGTCTCCGGACGATGAATCATCAGCCAACTGGTGTTGCGATGCCGGTTTGGTGCTTTGGAGGGAAGGGTAACGGGGTAGGATAGAGAAGATGGATCATGGTTATGAATTGTTAATTGATAGCTCGCTCAACCAACTGTGGTGGCTTCATTTTGTAGAGGATGGTGGCAGCAATTACCTGAAAGACATGGTTGAAGGCCAATTAGGACTTCTTCCGTAGTGGCCATTTACTGCTGATGGGGTTTACTTCCAATTTCATATAGCCTTGGTTGACACATGCACCCGAAGGATTGACTTACGTATTCAAACCCAACTTAAACTCTGATTTCTTGTTGCTGCTCCTGCATTCATATGCTTTGTGCCTGCTGTGGGCTCCATGTTGCCTATATGGATTCCCCGCATAACATACTCGTTCATTCATGTATCTGTGATAGGATTCTGACGGAGAAGATAAAGAAAGCCGCCGCGCTGAAAACAATTATACATCCTGGTTGGAAAATGAAATGGAAAATCTTCGAGTAAAGGCGGGCTCTGCTGCTAAGGAACTTCTCGAGGGATCTGACTGGAATTGGGAAGTATGTTTCTTTTCTATTTTTATAGATTCTGAACATCTTTGAAGGTTCATTACTTCATTTTCTTTTGGTAGACATTTCTTGGTTACAACATCCTCTTTCATGTTACAACCAGTTTGAAGATGAATTTCAGAGATACCTTCCTGCTTATATGGAAATGTTGGAACAAGTGGATTCCATGGATGTCTCTGATGAGGTAATTTGTTTGTTGCACCTGGTATTGCTTTGGACAATATTATCTTATGATCAAATATAATGATTATCTTCTGATGGGGCTTCTGCAGTTTTTCGATAAAAAAACAGTTTCGTAGGCAGGTGGAAGTTGTGTTTCTGATCTTGTGCATTTTTATGTGTGCAAGGTGGACAACCTTGGCAGGGTCAGTGTTTTACCTAAAAATATAAACTAATATGGGCATCTGCTGCAATGCTTTGCACTATGGTTAACTATGGGAGGCTAAGACAACAACCGTAACAATTGCATAATTGTTGTTAATAAACGAGATCCCTGACCTTGCTTCAATAGATCTAGAAATTATTTGATAGTTGAAACTTGAAAGGAAATCAAACATGAGACAATAGGGTTTTTGTTAGAAATTATTTTTCATGTATTGCATAAAACAGGATTGTAGAGGAAAATGTTTTCTTCGTAACATGTTTATGTCTTTAAAAAAAATACAAGACATTACTTCTGGTTGATGGTACTCTGCAAGGCTTGTTGTCAATGCCTTCTCTGATATCAAGGGACCAATACAACTTCTCTGATTATAAACACCTGCAGCGTGATTATTTGAAAGAAGAAGCTCTCTTACAGAAATTGAGGCCAGAGTTCAGATCTAAGTATGGCATCAACAGCTGTGAGCACCCTTATATGTTGACCATCTCATCTTTGCGGCAAGTAAGCAGTTTGATATACTCTTCATTTTGATATAAGCATTTTACGATGAATTTCTCATGTATATATGTTTGCGAATATTTTGTCTAACAGATTTTTTTTTGTCTGCCCTTGTAGCAACAATTTTATTCAATGAATGGCCTTATATACCAAAGGGAAAAAAACAAATTTCTTAGCAAACTAATCATACTCAAGCCCTACATCAAGGTATTAATCCAATGCGCTGCATTTTGTGTTAGTATAGTTGAAGCACCACAGCTCACGTATTAATGGTTTGCAGGTCTCCGATTGTTCTTCTGATATTATTCGTCGTCTCCGCGATAAATCTGAGATACAATATGAGCTTCCTGAATGGGCTCTGTTACCATCCGTTGATGTGAGTATTTTGTTTGCCTGTAGAATTAGTAAATAAAAGTAGTCTATTTGACGATTGATCTGAGCATTTGTTTTTTATCTTTGTAGTTTCTGCACACTGTATTACTTCTTTGGGAACCTGTATATCATCCTCTGATACGCCAGGTGACTTGTGGAACTTTTAAAGCCTTGTACTTTCTTTGAGAGTATATTTTTACCTTTCCTTTTCTGAACTATTTATTGGGGTGCAACTAAACAAATTTTGTTGCTCTTTAGAGCCACATGGCCACACTTTTGTGGATAGTTGATCATTATAACAAGGGGAGTAATAGAGAATACGTGCAGGTATGTTCTTGCATCAATTTTCTGACTTCTTAGCACTTTGGCATGACTAGGAGTCCCTTTCATTTTGGTTTGTCTTTGCAGCAAGTAGTACCAGCTACACATGATTTTAAGTTGCATTTGCAGCCTTATGCATACGCATTTTTTGAGACTAAGCTTAAAGATAACAAGGTACGTGACTGATACATGAGGTTATTGGCTTCATTGTTAACAGCCTCTTTTATTTCTGTTTCCTCTGTGATACCGACCTTCACAAAATGTCAAGTTGATAACTTGTCTATTGCATGTCTATACATGCTAATGAATCATTCTTGAATCTAATTATGAAAATGATACCTTATGGTGATATACGTTAAAGTGTATATGTGGATTGCCTAGCCCTTTCCATCAGTTCGGACTTTTGGTTGCGTTGGCTAGTTCATGAAGCTTAACATGGTATCAGAGCTAAGGTCTTGAGTTCAAAGTCCTGGCTTTCGCATTTTATCCAAAAAAATTGCTGCTACCCCCTCTATGTCCACATATAGGTCTCTCGAGCTATACCTCTGAGTCTATTCATGTGCTGACTTCTCGGGTCACACGTGAGAGGGGGGTGTTAAAGTGTATATGTGGATTGCCTAGCTCTTTCCATTAGTTCGGACTTTTGGTTGCATTGGCTAGTGCATGAAGCTTAGCAATATACATATTGAAGTTCTCAGTTGATCATTTTCAATCAAGTTCTTTTGGATACTTCACAAGGTGTACTCTGCTCTTTGCCTCCGACTCCACAATTTCTAATGTGTTACTTGGCCGGGTCTTCTCTTTTTGCTCGATTTTGTAAAGTTCACTCCAGTGTTACAAGAATAAGTTTGTTCAGAAGGCATCACATTTCCTTATTTGTGTACTCCCTCCATTCCTAAATATTTGTCTTTCTAGAGATTTTAACAAGTGACTACATATGGAGCAAAATGAGTGAATTTACACTCTAAAATATGTCTATATACATCCGTATGTGGTAGTCCATTTGAAATCTCTAAAAAGACAAATATTTAGGAACAGAGGGAGTATCTGTTATGTTTGTATTGCATGTAGATTAATGTGACCTATATGGAATAATACAGACCAAGGTTATAGAACTTGCTCAAATCCTGGACCTAGGCTGACAATAGGGGAAAAGTTGGGTAATGGAAACCATAAAACAATTAAGTAGTGTGGTCACTTGAAAAAATTGCAAATTTGGATCTAAGCTCTTCTTGGGTATGACAGACTACCAATGTTTTTTTCCGAGAAAACGCAAAAGGATCTTTGCGTTTCATTGCATTGAAAAGACGAGAGAGAGTACATGCCTCCTAGGAGGTTATAGTTACAGAATCCTAGCGCCTGATCAGTGGACGTCCCAGGAGGCGGGCAAGACAACCCTCAGCCCCTTTGCCCCAGCTTGTGCCCAACATTTGGCCTCGTCTTTAATCCTATCGACCAGCGCATCTATCGAGGGTCTTGCATTGTCGAAGACGCATTCGTTCCTTTGTTTCCAGATCATCCAGGGGACGAGCAGTGTGATTGGTTGTAGAGCTTTGCGTAGTGTAGGAGGGGTCTGTGCCTTCGCACGCAGCCGCCCGTCCAGCATGGTAGGTTCGTTGGCTGGTGGTTGGGCAGGTATACGCGCCCAGTCCAGGGTGATGCGCCAAGTCTGCTTAGTGAATGGACATGCCAGGAGCAGGTGTTGGATGGTCTCCGGGTCTTGGTCGCAAAGGAGACACCGGGGGTGGTGTTGCAGGCCACGGCGGGCCAGCCGCGACGCCGTCCAACAACGTCTTGGTTGGCAAGCCAGTGGAAGAATTTGACGCGGGGTGGCGCCCAACTCTTCCAGATCAGCTTCCAAGAATGACGGCGGGTAGATCCCTGGAATGTGGCGGCGTAGCAAGACTGGGCCGAGTATGTGGCGCTGGCCGTCCATCTCCAGAGCAGCCGATCGGGTTCGTCTGAGAGGGGGCGATGTTGTAAAGCTTGCCAGAGCATCAAGTACTGGCCAATCTCGTGTATCCTGAGGGTCCCCTGGATGTCGCGGGCCCAAGTGTTTCCGCCCAGGCCTTCTGCCACTGTTCTCGTCTTGCGTCGCCGCTTGGGGATGCATTGGTATAGCATGGGGGCAATCTCACGGACGGATTGGCCGTTTATCCATCGGTCATCCCAGAAAAGTGTTGTCCGGCCATCTCCGAGCACCATAGTAGTAGATGCGAAGAACAACGCACGCTCCTCCTTGGAGAACTGGAGGTCAAGGCCCTTCCATGCGCGGTCTGTGTCCGTGCGGGCGAGCCACATCCATCGTAGCCGTAATGCGAGGCCAGCGCGCTCCAAGCAGCGGATCCCAAGCCCGCCATATTCCACAGGGCGGCAGGCGTGTCGCCAATTGACGTGACAGTGCCCTTCGTTGGCGACGGCGCGGCCGGCCCAAAGAAAGCCACGTTGGATTTTCTCCAGTTGTTTCAGGGTCTTCTTGGGTGGGGTGAACGCGAGTAGCTGGTGAACTGGGATGGCGCTCAACACCGACTTGACCAGTGCGAGCCTCCCGGCTTTGTTCATGAGCCAAGCTTTGCATGTCGGTAGTCGGGCGGCCACCGAGTCGACGAGGGGCTGTAGCTGTGCAGCAGAGGGTCGACGAAGCGTTAAAGGGATGCCAAGGTAGGTGATGGGGAGCTCAACCACCGGGCATCCCAGTTGGGTGATCATCTCGGCCGTCGCGGGTTTACCATGGAGGATGGTAGCTGAGCTCTTAGCATAATTCACCCGGAGCCCACTGGCTCTGCCAAACAGGGTTAAGATACCCTTGATGGCCGCCACGTCGTCCTGCGTGGCATGGCAGAATATCATCACATCGTCGGCGTAGTGAGATCGCCGGAATAGCTCGTCGGGGGTGTAGCGGCCGTAGTATGCTGAAGTCGTGGGCGCGTCTAATGAGGCGGCTGAGAGTGTCAACCGCGAGCACAAAAAGCTGCGGAGACACGGGATCTCCCTGGCGCAGACCGCATCGGAGCCAGATTGGTGGGCCGGGTTCGCTGTTGATCATGACACGGGTGTTGGCCGTTGTGAGGAGGATGGCCATCCACTCCCTGGATCGAGGCCAAAGCCGTTCTGACCAAGAACCTCGAAGAGGAACGGCCACGATATGGTGGCCACGATATGGAATCAAAGGCCCGCGTGAGGTCTAGTTTAAGCATGATCCGCAGGGCCTTGAGTTGATGCAACAGTTTCAGTGATTGCCTGACCAGAACAAAATTGTCGTGGAGACTCCTGGCAGGGATGAACGCATTTTGATTGCGACTGTCCAAGCCGCCAAGTCTGGGGCCTAGCCGGAGCGGTAGCACCTTCGCGAATATTTTGGCCACGAGATGTATCAAACAAATCGGGCAATAGTCGCGCAGCCCGCTGGCGTCGGCACGCTTGGGAAGCAGGGTCAGAAGGGCTTGGTTGGGCTTGCTGAAACCTCGGCTCCGCAGCTCATATAACTGCTGGAAGACGTCCAGGAAATCTTGTCGAATAGTGCCCCAACAGGCTCTCACGAACTCTGCCGTAAACCCGTCTGGCCCGGGAGCCTTGCGGGCCTTCAAGAGTTTGATGGCGTTCCATATTTCCTCTGGGCTGAACGGCTCGTTAAGGCCTGCCAGGTCGCAAGGCTCAATGAGGTGATCAAGGTCCAGCGAGCAGTCGCTTGTGGCAGGACAGCCGAAGAGTTCGTCGATGTGGGTGAACGCTGCCCGCGCCATCTCCTCCTGCCAGTGGTTACGTGGCCGTTGGCGGTGAGGGCGTGGATGTGGTTCTTCTGCCGGCGATAGGAGCATTGCCTGTGGAAAAAGGCTGTGTTGGCATCGCCATCTTTGAGCGTGGTGATGCGGGCACGCTGCCTGGCTATGGTGCGCTCTAGGGAGGCCAATCCGAGGTATGCGATCTTGAGCTGCTTACGCAGCCAATCCTCCGGAGGCGATAGCACGCGATCTTCTTGAGCCTTGTCGAATCGTGAGATGAGCTCGTGAGAGATTGTCATCTTATCCCGTATGCAGCCAGTGGACTTAGCGCTCCAGCTAGTGAGCATGCGCGCAGTTGCCTGAAGGCGCATCATCAAGCGACGGAAAGGGTCCGGGTCATGCACCGAGCCCCATGCCGTGGCCACCGTGTCGTGAAACCCAGGTAAGCGCAACCAAAAGTCCTCAAAATGGAAGCGGCGCCGCACCGTGCACGTTGGCGAACAGTCGAGCCATAGTGGACTGTGGTCTGACACGACGGATGCAAGGCAGCGCAGGTGGCAGTCTGTGTGGCGTCTTCCCAATCCGAGGTGCATAGCATGCGGTCCAGGTGTACCAGCGTGGGTGGCGATTGTTCATTCGACCACGTGAAGCGCCGTCCGTTGAGGTATATTTCCTTCAGCATGAGGTCTTTGATGAGGCGGTGGAATCGGCCCATCATGCGGCGATTCAAGTTGCCCCTGCTCTTGTCCTCGTCGCGGAGGATTAGATTGAAGTCGCCACACACCATCCATGGCCCTGGCCAGTCCGCGCGCACGTCTCTAAGCTCTTGCATGAATGCGATCTTGTCCGCATCCTCCTGGGGGCCATAGACAATCGACATCCACTAGGGCGTGCCCGTGGCCGCAGTCACCTTGGTCGTGAGGACGTTCATGGTGAACAAGGGGTCCGTGATAGTCACAACCCTGCTCTTCCACGCAAGCAGTATGCCGCCCCGCGTGCCTTGTGCCGGGAGGTACGTGTAGTCATCAAACTCAGAGCCCAAAGTGTCAAGAACAACAGAGGAGCAGATCAACTCCATTTTTGTTTCTTGAAGGCAAACAATGGAGGCAGAGGTGGTTCCAATCAGCGAGCGGATCTCCGTGCGTCGGGCGCACGCATTAAGGCCGCTCACATTCCATACAACAAGCCTAAGTTTGTGATCCATGCACACAAAGTCGATGGCTCATGGCACGCGTACCACAACGTTGCTTGTCGGGGCGGTTGTTGAGGTAGCCATGCGCGCAAGGATCTCGCGATCAACCAGTGCGGCGATGGTCGTGAGCACTGAGAGAGGGATGGGTGCTGCAAATAGGCCATCGTACGCCTTCATCTCGGCTGAGGTGATCCTCTAGCTTGTCCCAACGATCCCAAGGGTGCGCATGATCTGAACTTGCGATCTTCATTCGGCGGTGGGCGGTGCCGCCGGTGGGGAGGCCGCTGTCGAGGCTGAGCGGCCGCGTCGCGGGGTGAAGTTGAGCGGGCGCCGCGGTCTTCTCCCAAGGGTAGGCAGGGCTGCGGTGATGTGCTTTGTGGCGGCAGCCAGGAACTCACCCAGAGTCCAAGTGCGTGGCGGTGCAGCGCGGCCGCGGGATCGGCATAGCGTGATCGGCGGGGAGGCGAACCGCCCTGAAGCAGAATTGCACGGGCCGTGCTGCATGCCAGTCAGCGTTGGCAAATCCTTTGGGGGCCCGGTCGTCGTGGGCTGATTGATCGTGGGCTGGGCCGGTGGCCTTTGTAGTATTCTCATCGGGGTGTGGGGCTCGACCTGTCTGGTGGCGGGGTTGGCGCCACAGGTGGGTTGCACTTCCACGCCACAAGTGGGTTGCACATCCCCGCCCTCCTCGGCACACGCGTGGGACCTAGGGGGCTGGTCGGGTGCGTCTGTCCCCGCAGTAGGTGTTGGCATCAGCGAGACATCGCTTTGTCCCGACAGGATAGCTGGTCCATCTGGTTGGGCGTCTGGCACCTCGCTCAGAACAGCTAGGCCCCTATAGCTCATCGGATCGGACGAGCCAGGCGTGGGGCTCGCACGATCTGCCTCGGTTACGGCAGTCTCGGCCTGATTTGAATCCGGGGATGCTTCCGGAGTGGTTGCAACCAATGACGAGTCGCCAGTTGGCGCTGGCACCAAAGCTCCCACTGTCAAGGATGGGCCACCCGCTGCTCCAGATGTTTCCACCCTGTGGGTCTCTGCGGTGTCTGCATCTCTGCGCGCTTGGTCCATTGGCAAAGCCCTTTTTTGCTTTCCTCTGCCCCTTCCTTTTCTGTCAGCATGACGAGGGTTGATGGGCCCCTGCTGACCCGGCCACGGGGCCATGCTGCGACGCGCGTGCTGTACGGGCGGCGGTGCATCCACACCGGCAGGAGTAGGCCAAGATGGAGCCACGGACACCCCATCCGCGCGGACAAAGCGGTTGCCGGCGCGCCAGAGGGAGGAATCCATGGCCATGCCATCCGCGCGGCGCCTCTGTGCGGCGGCGCTTGCGGCCATGATGACGCGCCCCGGCCGAGGCCAGGAGCGCCGTCACGGCAACCATCATCCCTCGAGCCAGCTCCTCCCTGCCCGGCACCAGGCTGGGCGCCGAGAGATGGTGCTCCGCTCGGCTCGACGTGCGCCAGCGCGATGGCGATAGGGTATGTGAGCGTCCTAATGATCGGAGCATCGGAGCTCAAGCGAGCGGGGATCTGCTCAACAATTTCCAGGATGGCAGTGCGGCGAATGCTGTCTGGGCAGTGTGTGCGCCCTGCCAGCCGGAACGTGGCCAAGTCTGCTCTGGAGCGGGTGTTCGGGTGGAGGCGCTCGATCCAGCAGCTCCCCCCCAGGATGTGCTCGGCGGTGGGGAGGTGCGAAGCCTGGGTGGGTATTCCACGGAGCTCCAGCTCGACGCGAAATTCGAACTCGTCGGAGCTGGCGTGGGTGAGCTTGCTCTAGGGCCGGAGGGAGAGAGAAAAGCGTGGCGAGTTGATGAAGTGGTCTCCGTCCAGCCGACGCTTGATGGAATGGGAGCTGATTAGGATTAGGAAGTCCTCTGGGTGGTGGACATGGACGGTGAAGTCGCCGTCGGCGAGGTCGAAGGTGTTGAGCAGTACATCGGAGACCTCGGCGACAGCCACGCGTGGCCTGTTCCCGGTGATGGAGGCAACCATAGCGCGGCCCAAGACCTCCTCAGCCTCCTCCATCTCAACCGAATGCGCCATGATCACCCGAACTGGCTCCTGCACGCACGTTGCCGGCACGGCGGCTAGCTGGGCTATAGGCAGCAAGGGAGGCGGAGGCGGAGGGGTGGCTGTCGGATGTGGGGTTCCAGCAAACCCTTAAGGTTCGAACACTGGGGTGCGCGCGAAGTCTTTCCCTCCTACCGATCTACGCCTTAGCTCGCTAAGATCTCGCGGACGAACTCAACGAACTCACAACACAAAGAGACACGAGATTTATACTAGTTCGGGCCACCGTTGTGGTGTAATACCCTACTCTAGTGTGGTGGTGGTGGATTGCCTCTTGGGCTGATGATGAACAGTACAGAGGGAAGAACAGCCTCCTGAGGTTGAGGTGTTCTTGTGCTTGGTGACTTAGCGGGTGAGAGCTGGGTGAATTGCTCGATGCCCCTATTGTGGTGGCTAGCTCTACTTATATAGGCCCTTGTCCTCTTCCCAAATATTGAGCGGGAAGGGAGCCAACAACGGCGGGCAAATTTAAAGGGGGACAGCTAGTACAAGCTATCCTGACAAAAGTGGTCTTCGCCTGCGAAAAGCTCTGGTGGTGACGCCGTCTTGGGCTCCACGATGACCTCCGTCTTGCCGTCCTTCTGGTCTTGGTCTCGTTGCACCGATATAGCAACCTTTGCCTGATGCCTCGGTACTCCTCGCCTGCGCCTGCTTCCTTAGCACCAAAGAGGAAACAAGGACGCTGCGCGCGCTGGCGCCCGCCTGGCGCCGATCGTCACGGCTCACGTCACGAGAGCCTCGTGAGGTTTGCCCCGCCTTGATATCTCCGCTCCTCGTGAGCCTGCCTGACTAGGCCACTCCTGAGGAGGTCTTGCGTCGTCCGCCTCGCGAGGCTTGGCCCCTCGCGAGTCTTGGATGCCTTGTTGATGAAGATGGGCCGTACGGCCCGCTGGCTTAGCCACGCCGTGGGCCGCAGGCAGGCAAGTCTGGGGACCCCCGTTCCCAGGACGCCGACAGTGGCCTGGGCTGGGGCGCGCTCCCGAGCGGCCAGACCGGCGCGGCCAGTGGTGGGGCGAGTCCGCGCGGCGACGTCCTGGTGTGTGGCGTCGCAGGAGCGCAAGTCTTGGCCGGAGACAAGGCATCGTCGGCACCGGATGTCGTTGGTGCAGTCCTGCACCCGGTGGCAGTGGTCGAGGCAACGGAAGCAGAGCCCCGCGATCTCTTTCGGGGATGGGCTGCATTGGCGCAGCAGTGGCGGGCTGGGCAAGTCGACCTGGCGCGGGCGGCGTTGGCGGTTCCTGTGGCGCGGTTGCTGGTACCCGTTAGTGTCGACTTGGACCCCGCCGGAGACACAGTGCACCTCGGAGTGAGGGCTGAGGCGGGTCGAGGCGTGCGCCCGGGCGGGGGCCACGGCCCGTGGAGCAGGAGGCGCCAGCGGCGCCGACCGAAGGGGCCGGCGGAGCGCGCGCGACGCTGTTGTACGAGCGCGGCGAGGACTCGCTCTCTGAGTCAGACGAGCGGTTGCTGGAGGACACGCGGTCGTCGAAGAGGGTCGCTCGGGGCTCGACAGGGTCAGCGCTTGCAGACGGCATGGCCGGGGGTGGCTGGCTGGGGGGACGGGGGTTGGGGAGGAGGGCTGCCGTCGGGGAATCAACGGCGGCGGGGCTGGTAGGTGGCTGGGTCAGGCGGGGGGAGCGGGAGGGAGGGAGCGGAGCGGAGCCATCACCTCAAAAGGCCTCACTACCAATGGTTTCAAATAACCAGCCGCTGGGAATTGAAAATTCATATCTGAGTTAAGAAAATTGAAAACTTGACTTATGTGTTCTTTATTTATGTATGGGTACCTTTATTTTTCTATTTTGACCAGCTTAAATTTTGTAATGGAACTATCTTTTCCAGTATCATTGGGCGACAGAGCAAATACGCCTGCATAAAGAGTTTGATAAGCTTTTGGTTTCCGGTGGGCTAGATCATCGTATGGATGAATTTATATCTTCTAAGGTAATTATTTGCGTCAATACAAGTACCACTACGTACTTCTAATATTTTAACTCTGTTGTGATATGCAGGATGACTTTGTAAAGAATCTTTTGAAGGGTGAGCTGGCGATGGAGTTTTCAGATATAGAAGACGATCTCATAAAGTTGTCTCTGGAGGTGCTAATTGTTCGTGAACTATTCATAACTTTGTTTCTTCTCTAATGGGTATTTCCTTAACAAGATTCTTCCCCTCATAGTGGAGAGCTGAGTTTGTGGAAATTCGGCATCAAGTTTACACTTACTCTGATTGTTTACGAAGCCTCCTTAAGGATGAGTCGGTATGAATACATCTTAATGCAATATATAATTGTGTTGTGTTGCTACGAACAGCTTATATGAATACTCATCATTGACAATAGATGAAGGTGAGTAAGGGTGTGTTGTGTGTTTGGATCTTCTGCTCGTGCTGGCTAGATAGGCAAGGATTTCTCGTTAGCACAAGCTACAGCCTACAATGGCTAGGCTACTTGTTAAGTTCTTTCAGCCTGCTTCTAGCTAACAGCAAAATATGAGCTGACGAACAAATGGTAGTTTGCTTGGAAGAGCTACCCTACAAGGGTAGGCATTTACCATTACTTTTATTGCTTGTTGCTGGAAGAGAGCCGATTTGGCTTCGGCTCTGCTAGCTCTAGACCATAGAGGCTAGTTTGCTGGGCAAAGCTAGACTTTTGTTTTGTACTAAATACACACCCTTGCTTAGCAATGCTATATAACTAATCTTGCTTAGGATCCATACGCATCCAAAATACAATATTTCTGACAGTACTTATTTTTTTTGCAAATTGGGAAGTTTTGTGTGGGAATTTCCAATATATGGCTTCTATTATTGTCATTTATAATTTGAGAGCAGTAGCAAAGTATGCTAGGAAAACTGAGTACTCAAAGCTGCATCAGAGTGCGGACTCCCAGTCCAAAAAAAACTAAGTTCCAAATGTCAAAAAAGTGAAGCATGTAGATTCCTTAGTGCCTTCTGTGCTTGTAAGTTTTGGAACAAAATGCTCTATTGAAATAACGAACTTGGTGTTTTAATTTTTTTGGAGCACTAAATAATTGTTGTTACCAAGCATGCAAAAATGATCTCTACTTCACGAATCCAAGAAAATTTACATGGATGTGCAGAATTCGAACATTTGCATGCATGTTTATTAAAGGGCAGCCCGGTGCATGTAGCCCCCGCTTGCGCAGGGTCCGGGGAAGGGTCCGATCACTTTGGGTCTATAGTACGCAGTCTTTCCGTACATTTCTGTAAGAGGCTGTTTCCAGGACTTGAACCCGTGACCTCATGGTCACAAGGCAGCAGCTTTACCACTGCGCCAAGGCTCCCCTTCGCATGGTGCCATACTATGCAAATAAACTTTCATTTACTCACAAAAGAACTGATGAACTAAATTCAGAAAACATGAAGTTACAAGTATTTCTAGCTGTGCCCAGTAAATAGAAGTTAGTCTCTGTCCCCTGGTTCAGCATCAGCTCTTTGTTTTGATATTCTCTACAATGTTTGGATGAGAGGAGTTATTCACTAAATAGAGATGCACACATGAAACATACAAATGCCTATTTTTTCTTCTGTTATCCTCATAATCTAGCTTCTTAAGTCATGTCAAACCTGATATGATGCAACTTAGTATTACTGGAGGCCAAAGCCAACATATATACATGTACAAGTGGGATGCCAATAGGCTAGAATGTAGAAGGCCAAAAGCCATCATCAATTGAGTTTGGAGAGGTAAAATCCATGTCGCGCTCTAGTCATGGCCTTTAAGAAGTCCGCTAGATGAACTCGGAAGGCACAAGAGCAATAACATGATCCTGCACAACAACACGCACAAAAGAAGCATCAACACCAATATGCTTGGTAAGCTCATTCTTCATGGGGCCCCAACTACTGATGGCACCTGTACTGTCTGACAAGAGGGTGGTAGGTGTAGAAACAGAAACACCAAAATCCTCCAGTAACCATCGTAACCAAGTCATCTCTGTTGTCAGAAGAGCCATAGTTCGCAACTCGGTCTTGGCATTCGAACGGGAAAATGCAGTCTATTTCTTCATCTTCCAGGCAATAATGAGAGAACCACCAAGAAAAACACAGTAAGCAGAAAGTGAACGGCGATCCGAAGGATCACTAGCCCATGTAGCATTCGAACAGCCTGGAGCTGTAACGAGCTGGAACGGGGAAAATAGAGACGATAAGAGATCATGCCACAAAGATATCATAGAACACGAAGGTGACTATAGTGAACTGAAGTGGGAGTAGAAACAAACTGACTCAAAATATGGACAGGATAGGTGATATCCGGACTAGTGACAGCAAGATAGACAAGACTCCCAACAAGATGATGATAACGCGTCGGATCATACAAGGGCTCACCATCAGAAGCGCGAAGGTGAACATTGAGCTCCATAGGAGTCTTAACAGTTTGTTCGTCACTAAGAGCCACATGAGCAAGAAGATCTTGCATATACTTTTCTTGGGAAGTAAAAAAACCATCAGAGGTGGAGAAAACCTCAATCCCAAGAAAGTAACGAAGAGGACCAAGATCAGACATAAGGAACTGCTCACTGAGACGAGCCTTGACAAAGGCAATGTACCCAGAATCGTTGCCAGTGGTGATCATGTCATCAACATATAGAAGAAGAGTGCGACCATGAGCAGAAAGGTGGACAAATAGTGCTGGATCATGAGCATTGGGCGAAAAACCAGCTGCAGTGGCCACAGAGGCAAAACGCTCAAACCAAGCATGGGGGGCTTGCTTAAGGCCATAGAGAGAGCGACGTAGATGGCGAACCATGCCATCAGGAACTGAATACCCAGGTGGTGGCTGCATATAAAGCTCCTCATACAACTCACCATGCATTTTTCACATCAAGCTGTGGCACCGACCAATGGCGAACAGAGGCCACGATGAAAAGTGTGCGGACAGTGGTCATATGGGCCACAGGAGCAAAAGTCTCATCATAATCACGACCGTGCTCTTGCTGAAAGCCACAAGCCACAAGACGAGCTTTATAACGCTTAGGAGAACCATCGGAGCGAGTCTTAATCTTATAGACCCAAGTGATGGGACAAACATGGGGAGGAAGAGAAACCAGATCCCACGTGCCATTGCGCTCAAGTGCAGCAATTTCCTTTGCCATTGCAAGCTGCCATTCAAGATGAACAACAACATCGCGATAAGAGGTAGGCTCAAGTACAGCCGAAAGACCATATCGACTAGGAGAATAGCGGCCAGGAGGAGGGCAAGGCCGAGCCTGAAGACCATAATTCGGCTGGGACGAGGAAGACGACGCACTAGAAGTAGATGACATGTTAGTAGATTCATCCACAACATGTGGACGACGGGTATAATGAAAAGGAAAAGTGGGACGAGAAGGAACCACCGGAGGTGATGGAGATAGGGAAGACATCGGTGATGAAGGTGGAGAGTCATGCAACAAGGGAGGAGAAGAAACCGTAGGAGAAGACAGTGTCAGATCTGTAATAGCGGGACAAGAAGGAGGAGTAGGAATACGAGGCACAGAGGGGGTGTATCAGGAAAGGTGAGAAAAGAGATATCCTCTATTGAAAAGGTCGAGGAGGATGGTTGCGGGTAGAATGGACGAGACTCATCAAAACTCACGTCCCGGGAATACGCATCCGGCGACTGACTGGATTCCAACACCGGTAAGCCTTATGCTCATCACTGTAGCCTAGCAAAACACACTCAACAGACTGAGGGATCAGTTTGGTGTGTTCTCGGGGGAGGGGGGGGGGCAAGGAGAACATAGCAAACACAACCAAACAACCGAAGCGCCGAATAATTAGGAGAATTACCAGAAAGACGCTCTAGAGGAATACCACCCTGCAGAGCAGATGAGGGCTGAATGTTTATGAGATATGTGGCAGTGGAGATAGCCTCAGCCCAAAAATGAGGCGGAACAGAGGTGGCAATCATCATCGCATGAGCTGTCTCAAGAAGGTGACGATGCTTGCGCTCAGCCACGCCATTATGAGCATGAGCACCAGGACCAGAGAACTGGGCAATAGTACCCTGCTCAGCAAGAAAGCCACGCAACATTTTGAGATATACTCGCCAGCAGAATCAACACGAAACACACAAATAGGTGTAGAGAACTGAGTGTGAACCATGTCAACAAGACACTTATAAATAGAGAACTTCACTACGAGAAGACATAAAGTAAAGCCAAGTGTAGTAAGAGAAATCATCTATAAAAATAATATAGTATCGATGACCCCTTTGGAAGCGAAGGGAGCCGAACCCCACAAATCAGAATGTACTAGTAAATCAAAAGGGCGTTGAGACACCGACTCACTAGTAGGATAAGGTAACTGAACTTGTTTACCAAGCCTACAACCTTGACACTGTAAGCAGACATCTCCTGAGGCAGGCCCCAGAAGACCATGATGAACTAAAGACGATAGTTGAGAACCACAAAGGTGACCACGTCGAGGATGCCACTGCTGGAAGGAGCTGGTAGCTGAAGTGACGAAGGCAGATGAACTGGCGAGTGTGCTGGCAGCGGAAGGAACATGAAGCCAGTCTAACTCCCAAAGCCCTTGAGAATCATGTCGGCGAGGACCAGCCCCAACCAGAGCCTTCGTGTGACGATCTTGGATAGTGTAAGAATCAATGTGAAGAATGACATGAGAACCAGAATCAGTAAACTGACTCGTGGAAAATACTTCCATGGTGAAAAAGTTGCATTTCACTTTTTTTGGCTCGAGTCTGGATCTCCCTCCCTCCCCGAGGCGCTCCCGCGAGCGCCCTCGGGAGGAACCCTAGCGCTGCCTCCCCCCGCCCCCTCGCCCCGTCCTCCTCCCTCGCCGCCGCCGGGGGCGTCGCCGGCCTAAGGCCGCGTGGCGCTGGCGGCGGGGGGCTGCTCCCTCCCGCGCGCAGATGGGGGCCGTCATGGGGCGTCCCTCTGCTCGGTGGTGACGGCTGTCGGGCCGGCCCTGCCTCAGCTCCCTCCCCTCCCCTGCGTTCTGGTGGCCAGCGGCGCCGCCTCCTTCCTCTCCGGCGCAGCCCGTGGGGATCCGGTGCCCTGGATCGTGCTGGTGGCTGATCTGGCCCCCGGCCCAGATCAGGACGATGTGGTGGTTGGCGGTGGCAGTGGAGGCCGGCGGCCGTGTTTAGGTGGTGGCGCTGCAGCGGGGGTCCGTCTACTCCGGTGGGGTGGGAGGGCTCCGGCTGGACCTAGCGGTGGCGCTGGTGTGGTGGTGGTGGTGGTGCGTGTCCGCTTTGTCGATGTCTGGTGGGCGGGCGGTGCGGGTTGGGGCAGCGGCCCGGCGTGGTTGTTGTTCCGACTGTGGGCGGCAGCGGCGTGGTGGGTCGGCTCTCTCGGTGTGGAGGCTTCCATTCGTCGTGTCGGCATCATGGCAGCTCGGCGGGCCAGCTAGGACTGCGGCTGGCTTTCCGGCGTCAGCTCGTCTGTAAGCGGCCCGTTTCGACCTTCGGTCCTCCCCTCGTCGTCTAGTTGCTACCTTCGTCGAAGGTTCGGCCCTCCCCCGACAATGGTCCATCGCTCGTCTCGCGCCCGGCAGCAGGACCGACCTCTTCTCGCGCCTGGCAGCAGGACCGGCCTCGTCTCGCGCCCGGCAGCAGGACTATGCTTGTCTTGCGCCCGGCAGCAGGACCGAGCTCGTCTCGCGCCCGGTGCCCCGGACGGGTCGATGAAGGCCAGTTTTGGCCGACCTATTGGGTTTCGGCGTTGGGGGCAGCTTAGGGGTGCGAAAGGTGGCCCTTTCCGCCCGTATCTTTGGTTGGGGTTGCGGTGGGTCTCGAGCGAGGGGGTGTCAAGGTCTGGGATGCCGGGGTGGCGGCCCTGGTGGTGGTTCCGCGGTGCTCATGGGCATAGCCCGTGGTTAGGTGCTGCCCGGTGGCCATGGTTGTGTGGGCGGCGTGGTCGCTGGGGTGTGGCATCCGGTGGTGGTGAGTGTTGGCCAGGGTGAAAACCTTATCTATCCGCGGATGGACCGGTGGTGGCGAAGCTCGTTCCCTTCTTGAAGGCGTCGTCGCGGCTCTCATTGCCCGTCGTGTTGCTCCAGGGGAAACTCTGATCCTCGGGTCGGGCGGTGGCGGCGCTCTGGTGTCGTAACCTTCCTGAAGGCGCCGCGTTGGAGCACACGGTTCGTCATAGGCGGCTTCATCTTTTCGCGGTGGCATGCTCACAGTTGAGGACTCCGGTTGCTCTTGTAGTACTAGGGGTAGTGTTGCTGCGCTCAGCGCCTTTGTATCCTGCCTTGGGTGCGTGCGTGTGTTGTGCTGGCGTGTGTTTGTATCTGAGTTGTGATCGGTCGGTGCTTTATATATAAAGCGGGGCGAAAGCCTTTTTCGGTAAAATAGGTCCATGGTAAGGCGAGGAACATGAGAAACATCCGGAACATAAAAAGAAGAAGTGGAAAGAGTGCCTCGACTCGCAACAGGAAGAGGAGTACCATCAACAACAAACAACAACAACAACAACAACAACAACAACAACAACAACAAAGCCTTTAGTCCCAAAAAAGTTAAGGTAGGCTAGAGGTGAAACCCATAAGATCTCGCGACCAACTCATGGCGCTGGCACATGGATAGCAAGCTTCCACGCCCTCCTGTCCATAGCTAGTTCTTTGGTGATACTCCAATCCTTCAGGTCTCTCTTAGCGGACTCCTCCCATGTCAAATTTGGTCTACCCCGACCTCTCTTGACATGCTCCGCACGCTTTACCCTATGCATTGGAGCTTCTAGATGCCTGCGCTGGATATGCCCAAACCATCTCAGACGATGTTGGACAAGCTTCTCTTCAGTTGGTGCTACCCCAACTCTATCTCGTATATCATCATTTCGGACTCGATCCTTCCTCGTGTGGCCACACATCCATCTCAACATACGCATCTCCGCCACGCCTGACTGTTGAACATGTCGCCTTTTAGTCGGCCAACACTCAGCGCCATACAACATTGCGGGTCGAACCGTCGTCCTGTAGAACTTGCCTTTTAGCTTTTGTGTCACTCTCTTGTCACAGAGAATGCCAGAAGCTTGGTGCCACTTCATCCATCCGGCTTTGATTCGATGGTTCACATCTTCATCAATACCCCCATCCTCCTGGAGCATTGACCCCAAATATCGAAAGGTGTCCTTCTGAGGTACTACCTGCCATCAAGGCTAACCTCCTCCTCCTCACACCTAGTAGTACTGAAACCGCACATCATGTACTCGGTTTTAGTTCTACTAAGCCTAAACCCTTTCGATTCCAAGGTTTGTCTCCGTAACTCTAACTTCCTATTTACCCCTGTCCGACTATCGTCAACTAGCACCACATCATCTGCAAAGAGCATACACCATGGGATATCTCCTTATATATCCCTTGTGACCTCATCCATCACCAAGGCAAAAAGATAAGGGCTCAAAGCTGACCCCTGATGCAGTCCTATCTTAATCGGGAAGTCATCAGTGTTGACATCACTTGTTCAAACACTCGTCACAACATTATCGTACATGTCCTTGATGAGGGTAATGTACTTTGTTGGGACTTTGTGTTTCTCCAAGGCCCACCACATGACATTCCGCGATATCTTATCATAGGCCTTTTCCAAGTCAATAAAAACCATATGCAAGTCCTTGTGCTCCCTGTATCTGTCCATAAGTTGTCGTACCAAGAAAATGGCTTCCATGGTCGACCTCCCAGGCATGAAACCAAACTGATTTTTGGTTACGCTTGTCATTCTTCTTAAGCGATGCTCAATGACTCTCTCCCATAGCTTCATTGTATGGCTCATCAGCTTAATTCCATGGTAATTAGTACAACTCTGGACACCCCCCTTGTTCTTGAAGATTGGTACTAATATACTCTGTCTCCATTCTTCTGGCATCTTGTTTGCACGAAAAATGAGGTTGAAAAGCTTGGTTAGTCATACTATCGCTATGTCCCCGAGGCCTCTCCACACCTCAATGGGGATACAATCATGGCCCATCGCCTTGCCTCCTTTCATCCTTTTTAAAGCCTCCTTGACCTCAGACTTCTGGATTCGCCGCACAAAACGCATGCTGGTCTCATCAAAGGAGTCGTCCAGTTCAATGGTAGAACTCTCATTCTCCCAATTGAACAGCTTGTCGAAGTACTCCCGCGATCTATGCTTAATCTCCTCGTCCTTCACCAAGAGTTAGTCTGCTCCGTCGTTGATGGATTTACTTGGCCAATATCCCTCGTCTTCCTCTCTCGGATCTTGGCCATCTTATAGATGTCCCTTTCGCCTTCCTTCGTGCCTAACCGTTGGTAGAGGTCCTCATATGCCCGACCCCTTGCTTCACTTACAGCTCGCTTTGTGGCCTTCTTCGCCATCTTGTACTTCTCTATGTTGTCTGCACTCCTATCTAGGTATAGGCGTCTGAAGCAATCTTTCTTCTCTTTAATCGCCTTCTGGACATCATCATTCCACCACCAGGTATCCTTATCTTCGCCTCCTTCGAGGCCACCTTACGAATGCAAGTCGCCATCTTCATCCACACATTGTCCGCATCCCCTCCTTCCTCCCAAGGGCCCTCCTTAATGACCCTCTCCTTGAACGCCTGAGCTACCGCCCCCTTGAGCTTCCACCACTTCGTTCTAGCGACTTTGGCATGCTTATCCCGCTGGACACGAATCTGAAAGCGAGAGATCTACGAGAGACAAGAGAGAAGAATCGGAAGACATACGAAATGAAGCTCCAGAATCCAGAACCCATGGGGATGTACCTGACTGTGTAGATGGTGGTCACTCGACACTAGAAGTACCAGTCATAGAGCCCGTAGTACCTGTTGAAAAACCTGAAGCAACAAGTAGACGCTTAAGCTTCACAATATCCTGCTCAGTCAAGGAGACAATAGACGACGTTGAGGAAGAAGCACGAGTCCTAGAAGAAGAATTGCGCTCCCTATTACGCGTAGCACGCTTCTTGAAGCACTCAGACTCGGGGTGACCATCCCTGGTGCAGTAGCCGCAATGAGTAAGAGAACGAGAGCGGCCCTCACTACCATAAGAAGTGGGCAGTAGCGGCGGAGCAATGGAGCGAGAGAACATTGGTGGAGCAGCAGCTCGAGCAGTGAGCATAGAGGGAACCTGAAGCAAACCAGCACCACAGAGGCGCGTCTCAGCACGAAGCTCAGAAAGCACCTCAGAAATAGGAACACGACCACGAGCAAACAACTGAGCACGTCGAGGTTCAAACTCCCCACGGGGCCGCGACAAGAACTCGTAGACGCGCTGAAACTCTAGTCTGACCTCACAGTCTAGCAACACGGGCAAGTGCCACAAACAATAGTGCGAAGGGAGTCAAGCTGGTGCCAGATAGCAGGACTTTGAGTGTAGAACTCATCAATAGTGGAGTCAAACTGCTGAAGAGCATGCTCCTGACAGACCACACACAAGTAGAGAGCATCACCAGAGGGTTGATAGCACTAGCGAAGATGAGTCCACATCTCAAAGATAGTGCCGAGGCCCATAAACTCAGAAGCAAACTGAGGTAGAACACATCATCACACCACTGAGTGTAAGCAGCCAGATCATCATGATAAACGGAAAGAGCATTCGAATAATCCAAGACCTACTGGTCATAAGCAGCAGTCGCATCATCAACAACGACGGGGTAGGAGCCATAGGAGGAACTGGGCGCGGAGGACAGGGGACCTTGCCGGAAGGAACACCCCAGAGACGAATGCCATGCATGTGAATACACATGAAGGCAACGAACTCAACATATTTAGTCCCATCAAATATCACCTGGCAGCGCGGGATGGCGACATGGCCCGATGACATCAAAGACATGGTGTTCCTTTATTGTCTCCCTTTCTCTTTTTTGACTCTTTTTTAGTATCCAATCTGCAAAGGGCACCGAAGAGGTCCAATACACTCAATTGAACACCCGATGGGTCCTGGACAAGAGCGGTCAGGAGCAGTCGAACGAGAGGCAGACCAAATCTATCCAGGCGGAAGGCCAGCCGAATCGAGGGCCAAATCGATCCAAAGGGGCGGACCTGATGCCTCTTGATCTGATCAGCGATCGGGAAGGAGCTATTGCAGACGTTCAGCGGGAGTAACAGAATCCAGCGACCGGCGGCGGGAATTGGCGGCTGGAGTTGGTCCAGCGGCTAGTGGTGGTTGGACGGGCAGCTGATCGATTTGAAGCTCGGGACGGACGGGTGCTATTCAAGGAATTATCCAAAGATTGGTCATGGAGATGTCATGATACAAGGTTAATCAAGACTAAGTCAAAGAGCGAGTCAAGGTGATCAACACACAAAGCGTAGAAGATGTACCGAGAAGCATCATGTGATCCCATGGTATGGTAAGCATTGTCCATTACGCTTTGTGCACTAACCCATGGTCTACGTGAGTTCTTTGTGGGGTTAGGTTGCGGTGTGCAAGTTCAAGTGGGTCATCACGAAGAGATCACATGCTTGAAGCTTGCCGTCCATTTTGGTGACAATGGACTTGTGAAGATGCGCTAAAGAGTGGCTCACCTATAGTGGAGTATGGGGTAGCAATCTACTAGTCTTCATCAAGACAACGCAATCAAGAATGGTGGTCCAACTTGAGGAGGACAAGATTGTCATCATCTAGCTCAAGTGGATTATGTGCATGGCAAATGTTTGACCTAGATAGGTTTTCTATTTTACCAGTCTCATGGTGCTAGTTGGGAGATCGGGCTATAGGATCGATTGCCGTACTATCAAGGGGGGCTCTCAAGTGAGTAGCTTGATCGTATCATTCGTAGAGAGCTCAAACCATTGCATCCTTGCATCATCTTTCTTGGTTCTTGTTTAGTGTTTCTCTTTGTGAGTTTTAGAGCTTATGGTCATCTTCATGACAAGCTCGAGTTCATCGAAAACGGAGTTCATATGCATCTTCTATGATGTTTTCGATGTTGTAGTTTTTGCTGGTTATTCATTCATAGAGGTTTCACATCTCTATATCATTGGCATTTTCTATTGCCTCTTCTTACTGAAAACCAATCGGTGTTTGGATAGTACTTGTCGTCATCTATCCAACAAGCTTGAGTTTGCTGTATTCGGAGCTCATTTGTAGAAGTTATGGCAGTTCAGGTTTTATTGCATCCATCTGTTTTGCTTGGGCTTCTTTGTAGCACTCCCGCAGTAGTGCCGCTTATAAGTGGTACTTCCGCTGTCCAGTACCGCGACTACTACCGCTGCTTCTGGGGACTTGACTTTTCGTGTCGGGTTGCGCGAAGTAGAATGGTAGTGCGAGCAGTAGTACCGCCCGCCCACTACAGCTCTACTTCCGCTTATCCAGTTGCTTCTGGATCTATCGCGCTCAACGGTAGTAGGGCGGAACTGGGTGTGCGGTACTACAGTTTATAAGCGGTAGTACCGCTCACACTGGGCGGTGGTACCGCTGTTGCCGTACTGCCGCACTCCACTTGCTTGCCCTATCTCCATAGGCCCCTGAGCTGCAAACCCAGCGGTAGTACCGCTAGGGCGAGCGGTAGTATCGGTCCGGCGGCCCTACCGCCTCGTGGCTCCTCGCCATTGCACTGCTCTGTGGGTACTACCGTCCGAGCAGTAGTACTGCTCTCCGGAGCGGTAGTACCGCTTATGTGCGGGTTGTGGGCATAACGGTTGGATTTGGGAGGGCCTATTTATGGGGGTCTTCTTCCCCAATGGTTCTTATCCTTTAAGCTCGTGTTTGCCCCCCATTGTTGACCTTCTTCGAGCTTGCTATCTCTCAATCGCTCCAATGATTCTTGCTAGTTCTTGAGGGACAAGAGAGAGGAGATCTAGATCCACATTTTCACCAATCACTTTCTCCTCTATGTGAGGGAAACCCCTTGGATCTAGATCTTGGAGTTCTTTGTGTTCTCTTTCTTGTTCTTCCTCTCATATTCCTCCATAGCTTACATTGCTTTGGTGGGACTTGAGAGTGAGGGACTTGGACACTCCGTGTGCCCTTGCCATTGCATTTGGTGCATCGGTTTGAGTTCTCCACGGTGATACGTGGAAGTGAAAAGTTGAGAAGCTTATTACTCTCGGGTGCTTGGTACCCTAGAGCTTGTCCTCTTGGGTGCTTGGGCGCCCTAGACGGTTCGTGGTGTCTCGGAGCTCAATCATTGTGGTGTAAAGCTCTGGGCAAGCGTCGGAGTCTCCAATTAGGTTGTGGAGATTGCCCCGAGCAATTTCTACGGGTTCCGGTGACCGCCCCAAGGGTTGCCAAAGTGTACGGGTTCGGTGACCGCCCTCAAGGGTCCCTTAGTGGAATCACGGCATCTTGCATTGTGCGAGGGCGTGAGGAGATTACGGTGGCCCTACTGGCTTCTCGGGGAGCATTGTGCCTCCACACCGCTCCAAACGAAGATTAGCATCCGCAAGGGTGTGAACTTCGGGATACATCGTCGTCTCCGCGTGCCTCGGTTATCTCTTACCCGAGCCCTTTACTTATGCACTTTACTTTGTGATAGCCTTAGTGTTTCATGATATATATCTTGCTATCACCTAGTTGTTTATCTTGCTTAGCATAAGTTGTCGGTGCACATAGGTGAGCCTAGTTGTTTTAGGTTTTGTGCTTGACAAATTAAACACTAGTTTTACTCTGCATTTGTTCAAGCCTAAACCGTAATTATTTTAAAGCGCCTATTCACCCCCTCCCCCTCTAGGCGACATCCACGATCTTTCACCTGGTAACCGGGGCCGGTGGAGATAGACTAGCCGCCGGGAAGGAGGAATAGCAGCGTCGGCAACCAAGAGAGAATCGGCGGTGGCGCGATAGACAGGATTCAAGCACGAGTTGCGCATGCTAAAAAAGACCTAGCTCTATACCATGTTATGATGCCACTTAGTATTACTGGAGGCCACAGCCAACATATATACATGTACAAGTGGGATGCCAAAAGGCTAGAATGTAGAAGGCCAAAAGCAATCATCAATATAACTCTTAACAAATCCTATGGTGCTGTAAAGGTTGTAACTCAACCAAAATTTTACCAACGGCAATGTGTTTGATAAGTCTTAGCATATACTAGAAGTCAAGAGGCATCGTACCGAAATGAATAAGCTACTGATGATGCCACTAAAAGATAGTCGGAGTTAGCAAAACACATCATCTGACCTTAATCCTTGATAATGTATTAAAATAATAGAATGAACAAATATAATTATTTTAAGTTACCTTTTAATATTGCACACTTGAAGGGGAGCCTTGGCGCAGTGGTAAAGCTGCTGCCTTGTGACCATGAGGTCACGGGTTCAAGTCCTGGAAACAGCCTCTTGCAGAAATGTAGGGAAAGGCTGCGTACAATAGACCCAAAGTGGTCGGACCCTTCCCCAGACCCTGCGCAAGCGGGAGCTACATGCACTGGGGCTGCCCTGCCCTTTTTTAATATTGCACACTTATTTTCATGAATCGTTCTTGACTTTCTTTATTTCTTCTTTTTTCACACAGCAAATAACATTCTTCAAAAAACTGTCATCATTGCGGTGATTATGCAAATAGCTTTCCAGAATAAATAAAAAACCACGGCATGCCAGCTAGATAGGAAAGATAGTTAAAAAGTTCAGAATAACTCATGTTGTTTAGACGAATAAATTTTGAGCTGACTGGAAATTGAGACTTAGGGTGCACTAGCCGCGGCTAGGATCGAGAACAGTGGATAATTGGCTGCCGCCTGGCAGTGGAACGTTTGTAGCGTGGGCTACTCAAATAAGGCGGATGTTTGGTGTTTAGAGCACACATGCATCGGCCGTCCTCCGTCCGCGTCTGCAGTCGACTCGGTCGCCCCGTGGCCTCATGAACTCGTGGGGGGAGAGGAGAAGTCAAGGTGAACGAACAGGGTGTGCATGGATCGATCAATCACTATATGTATGTTTGCTCCTGTGCCTGATCTCTAATAGCCTCCAACTAGTGCCTAATGGGCCTACCCTGCCTGTAAAGGGCCTACGCAACAGGCTTGGCTGTGAAATTTTTTCAAGCCTGATGCACTGCTATTAGTTTAGCATGATGCACATGCTGACGTAGGTGCTAATTACTGCTAAAAATCATTCTGACCCTGGTGCTCGTGCATCCGGGATGCTGCATGTAGTTCCACCACTGGGCATAAATACATCTTATTTTTTTAGATGAAACAAATAATTTATTTTCTTGAGAAGTCAATTTTACTAGTGGTGATGAAAGTATTCAAACAAAAAAATCAGTGGATAATGATATGCACTCGGAGGAAACAATTATATTACTTCAGAAAAAATGTACTTTACAACTGAGTTGTACACCTGTATAATTTTTATTACAGATTTTCTAGGAGAAAACCTAGAAAGTTGTTTCTCTTAAGGGAACTGTAATAAAACTGATACTGCCTTCATTCCTATGTAAAGGGAACTGAAAGAACAACACAAATATTGCCAGTCTACCACGCGTCAAGTGCCTGCGGTACAATTTAAATGATAGTTAAACTGATAGGATCAGGGAGCAGTAGACAACTGACGAAACAGAGTCACAGTAAGTTGGTTCTTCCTGGCCGCAATACGTTAGAATTTGGAGAGGAAAATCACAAAGCTTGTTCTCCAAAGTTGCTGCTGGTCGCCGTCTCAGTCCCCGTCGACGGCTCTGTCTGGCCTTGCCTCCTTGGAGGGAGGGAGGGGGAGGGAGGGAGGAGCCGTTGCCATGGGTGGAAAAGGGTTTCACAAGGGTGTGGAGAGCCAGCATCTAGAGCGAATATGCTGAAAATGTGGTTGCCTCTATCCTTGTCATCCTTCCATCCAAGCAGCTGGTATATGTCAAAAATGGGCCTATACCTATCCCAATATCCTATCACATAGGTTCCTCCCACCTATACTGATACCATATAATGAGTTCTCATTTGCCTGGAGACTTTACGTGGATCATTATGTTGCTAATAATTTGTAAGCTGCATCATACTGAGATTTCAGAGCTAGAAAAAATCTGCGCATTTCCTTAGCAAGATAAATCAGCAAAGATATCTTGGCTACCAAGTACCGACTTTGTGTGAGCTAGCTTAGGTTTTTGTGCAGGATAAGAATCTATATCATCTCACATCTTTAGTGCTGCAGTTTTTACATGTAGAAAACACGCATAGTTACAGTTAATGTATCTTTCTCACAAATCTACTTAATACAACTGTGCCAACGACCAAGTACAATTTGTACAATGTTTACTCTGCTTTTGATTATATTTATGTCTACTGAGTTTTGAATGTATATTAAAAATTTCAGCAAAAAGGTCATCTCAAAGTGTTGATTACTGAGCTCGAAACAGAAGGTTTTTTCGACACTGATAATGCTTCTATCGATTGGGTACTTCTGATAACCATGATTTCTCTATTACCATTTGTGAGTTGGCATGCACTAATAGTTTATTTGCTGTAGGAGAAGGAGCGCTTTTCAGAACTTGGGAATCAATTCTGTGGCAAAGTTTTTGCTGGGCATTCTCTTCCGAAACATTTTGTGATCAGAGGAATCATGGTATAACCTTGTATGACCATTATCCTCTCACATTTCAGGTTATTAATCCTAAATTCTACTTGCAACTGATGTCAGGATTATCGGTCAATCTTGTCGTTGAAGGATAGATCTCAGCCAGATGCTTTCAGATTCGTAAGATATTTCGTGTTTCACGATTCAATAAAGTAGTGTATATCTTTTAGTGAATAGTATAACTTATTGTGTACTTCCATTAGGTTGTTGGTCGAGTATGTGACCGGTGGATTGAACGCTGTGAAGCGGTATTGACTTCTATACATCTACAACTATACCGATGTCTCAACTCGCATAAGATGAGTGGTGGAAAGTGGAAAAGCATTGTGAAGTGCATTATTAAAAAACATTCGTGTCATTATCTCTTTATTTATTTAGTATTTGTCTTGTATGTTTCTCCAGTTTTGGACGGAGACACGATACCATGAGCACGCCTGCTATAACATTGCCAGACGACCCCTGGAACAGGTTAGTGTCCTTTGTATTTATGAATATCCTTTTTTTTTTGCTGCAGCACTTACACTGCCAAGATATGATAGTGGTTCCTCCTAGTTGAAATTAGTAATATGGCAACTATTTTGATCCATAGACTACCTGTTGATTCTCCGGGAGGAACTCACCTCAGACTGCTCACCCTCCTGTGTCTTGTCCCTCGCGTTAGTGTGTGGCGGCTCACTGGAACGAGAGAGCTGGGGCTCCTCTTCTAGGTCAGCCCCATATGGGCCTGGGCCACTTGGGCCTGACATTCAACACTCCCCCTCAAGAGGGGTGATAGATATCTATCATTCCCATCTTGTCACATGCTAGATTGCATTCTTTAGTTCCCAATCCTTTAGCCAAACAGTCTGCAATCTGTTGCCCAGAACTCACATGCTCAATCTTGATGATCCCAGCGTCAAGCTTTTCTTTGATGAAGAATCTGTCTATTTCCACATGCTTGGTTCTATCATGCTGCACTGGATTGTGTGCTATGTTGATTGCTGATTTGTTATCACACCACACATTCATACAACTTGTCTTCAATATCTTCAATTGTGCCAATAGATTTCTGGTCCACAACATCTCACTCAGTCCCTTGGACATGGCTCTGTATTCAGCCTCTGCAGTTGATTTGGAAACAACAGGTTGTTTCTTGCTTCTCCAAGATACTAGATTTCCTGCCACAAAGACACAATAGCCTGAAGTTGATCTCCTGTCATCCAGACAGCTAGCCCAATCAGCATCACAATAACCATCTACAACAAGGTGCCCAGCTCTGATACCATGTTGATTCTCAGGGAGGAACTCACCTCAGACTGCTCAACCTCCTGTGTCTTGTCCCTACCGATATTGAATAATAAAATTTACTGTCGGGGCTTGCCCTGCAGTTTTCAGTTCAACAAGAAAATGGACTACCTCTATTGCCTTGTGAGACATTCCGTGACAACCCCAAAAATGTCTACCCCGCTACAAATCTGATGTCAGATTTTCTAACATGGCAAATCGAACGTTTTTTATGGAAAATTACGTGTCGCAAGCCTGGCAATTCCCTTAAGCAAGCATGGCAAACCCTGGCATGTTCAGTTTTCTTTTGCCAGGATTTGCATGCTTGCGACACGTAATTTGCCATAAAAATCGTTCGATTTGCCATGCTTAAAAATTTGACGTAGATTTTTAGCATTTCTGAAATGTCTTAGTGTGCTAATTTTGTAATTTCTGTCCTGATAACATTTTTACAAGATAGCAATGGTGTGGAACTAGACACTAATATGGCAATGTCTAGCTGAAATACGGATAGCTATGTTATCCACGCTGAATAGTAAGTCCCAATGACTTTTTTTTCGGGGCAAAAGAAACCACATTGAGAAGTTCCTTCCCCACAAATCTTTTAGGGGCAGTTGTCAAAAAGACACTTATCATCGTTGAAGCTGAGAAGGGGAGCCTTGGCACAGCGGTGTAGTTGTTGCTTGGAAACAGCCTCTTGCAGAAATGTAGGGAAAGGCTGTGTACTGAAGAGTGAAGACCCAAAGTGGCCAGACCCATCCCCGGACCCTGCACAAGCGGGAGCTACGTTCACCGGGCTGTCCTTTTTATCATCGTTGAAGCTGAATGAGCTAGCTCAAATTAATAAGCTCCTTGAAGAAAAAGGCTAGATAATTTGTCTTTAGTTTTTCAATTTTCACACCTCCAACAGGTCATAGATATTTTCTTCCTTCAAGTTAAGGAGGGAACTCCTGGGATTCACATTCTGATGTTATCTTTTGCCATTCTGCCCCTTCCTTATTTTGCATATCTAGAAAGTAATCCCAGCAGACGCCTTTTGAGTTCATACAGCTTTGACTAGGCTAAAAGAGAGATTCCCATTATTCTGGAGTATATGAAGATAAGGGTGCAAAATTTGGATTCAGGCATGATAATTGTCTTTCTCGACCTAATTCTGTTATTCAGTTCTCCATCCATTGAGTAGGACGGGAAAAAAAATGCTGTTTTAACCTTTACATGGTCTGTCTCAGACCCAACTGTAAATAGGGGATGACGGGGCACCACCAGCATGAGTTAGTGTGAGCCCAAACACTTAGGCCAACTATCTCCCATATATCTCCCTCTTCTTTTCCACTTCCTATTTTTTACTTGAAACAAGTTCTGTCTGAATTTGGACTCTATACTGATCAATATGTGCGCACATTCATTTTGCTGTTCTGACTACTGTACTCAAATCTCTGGGATACGGACATGTGTGTGTGCGTGCGCGCGCGCGTGCGTGCCTTGCCCTTTGGCCTTGGCAGTGTAGTAATATACCAGTTGTGCATCTTATACGAGAGTGACTTGGTTCTCTAGCTAGCTGTATGTACTTAGTGCTAGGCATAGTACTATGTTTTATGCATACATGAAATGTTTATTTCTAGCTTGAAGACTATTTGCTTCTTTTCCTAGCGTACCTTAAGAGGACACTTGATTTGAGCAAGTGAACAAAAGCACAAAAAAGAACAGATAAGTAGAGGTGCATCTCCTTGTAAACTAACATCCAAAGCTAACCTTCTATCATGTGTTAATGTTATCATCTAAGAGACATTTGTGTGTAACAAAATAATGGTTAGCTAGTTGATTGCACTGAACAAGTTACCCGCTACGCAATTTCCCTGTTTCAGATGTACTTCAGTATATCCTGTTTTTGTGAAAGCCGAGCCTTGGTTGTTGATCATGAAGCTGTCCCATGCATCTTATTGCAGGAAATTTGATTAGTAGCTGTGAATTCCAGAACCGTGGGGCCAGATATTGTGTAGATATAGCACATAGCTTTCGCTGTCCATTGGTATTACAAGAAAAGAATAGAAGCATGATTCTCCATCGCAGAAACATAAAATCAACCACTTAGACAAACAAATGATTATGGGGACTGAGTGCAGAAGTATAGCATTGCTGAGGGTTGTCAATGTTACAACTAGATGGAACCCTGCACATTGGTGCAAAAATTGTAGTCGCTATCTGTTGTACACCTCTGAAAATGGGTGCATAAAAGAGAGACAAACATAATGAAAATATGTGCTAGTTATGTATGTAACACGTAAGTTAGTTATTTTTCTAATGAATACAAAGAATTGGCTACAAAAAAACTTGTCAGTAAGTAAGGGGAGAGGAATAGAAGCAGTACAACAGGATCTGATCGTGAGGATGTACATGCGGCGTCTAATCAGGGTTGTCAATGATGTGGCTGAATGAGATTGTAGGAAAAAATAGGTCGGGAGGTAGCTATTAGTTATAGAGGGTAGAAGTGTATAGATGTTATAATTAACTTTCTGGTGTTCCAGCCTTTCTATCCTCTGGAATCTTTTATCTTTTATATCTAATTACCTAGCCCCCACTACCTATTTCTCTCAACATGCAAGCATGCCACCTCATCATTCAACATGCATGGAAGAAAGACTCACCTCAACATGCAACCATGCATAAGAAAAACCACCTCAACAAGTAAACATGCATGAAGATTTCCGTTCTTTTATAATATTTATATTTAAATAAATATTTTGCAATCATGCCTAATCATTGTGTTAGGAAAATGAGGCAAGTTAATCTAGGGTATTTGTTTGGTTGAACTATTTGTTCTGTTGATGTCTATAGGTATTGTAGCTCATATGCAAATAAACTATCCGACTGCAGTATCGCGTTTGAAATTAAGTTGCATGGTTTGGCACTGACATTGCACCTTTTGCTGGCTGTTTATTCATCTCATATCTGTGCAGGTCTTTGGAATTGGAAGAAAGTCAGAGCCCTTAGAAGATACTGTGGTGATCTAATCCCTTGTTGACAGCTACATCGTTCATGTTGGCTGAACTTTAGGGCAATAAATTGGTTAGGTACTCTCCAACATTGACCTTTACTCTTTTTTCGTCATTCTCTGCCTTGGATTTGTATGTGCCACAAAATATAGAAGATAGAGTTTGCAGTATACCATTGGTGTCAATTTGACTCCTGCCTTGTCTTTTTATTGCAATTTTGAGAAGCTTATCAACAACAGCCAATAATTTAGAATAATTTCCTTGTTTTCAGTGACCTACAATTAATGGTGTTCATAAAAGCGCTATTATTAGCAGATAATAACGACTTTTAAATACTTGTATGCTAAAACACAATGCATTATTGACGGTGCAACAAAATTTTGAGAATATCCTTGCACTAAATTTGTATATGTTGGTGCAGTCAAAAGATGATTTCAGATCTGCAAGTCAAGCTTCAGGAAAATGTGAAGCTGTAGCTGGTCTCAAGAAATTTATTAATGCAAGGCACTCATGGATGAACAAGATACCATGGTGGATTATTGAGACAAGTGGCTACCAATCAAAGCCCAAAGATACAGGTCGAAGTTTCGTGGATTGTTTGCGAGATAGAGTTGAGCACGAGCTCTCTTTTATTCATAAACAGGTGTATATTCTCGATTGAATACTACTCCCTCCGATCCAAAATAAGTGTCGCAGTTTTGAACTAAGGTTGAACTAACCTTGGTTCAAAGCCGCGATACTTAATTTGGATTGGAGGGAGTAACTTCTAAATACAATTTGTGTAATTGTGCTTAACTCTCTGCTATTGTAGGATCAGCAGAAGTCTATAGGATTTAGTCAAAAATATGTTGTAGGATCAGCAGATCTGACGTTAAGTGATGTAGCTTGCACTTGTTCAGTTCTGCTCACTCAAATCCTGCTGTCTTGATCTGTATATGGCTTAATGTAAAACAGTCTGCTGTATTTTCTTAGCATTCCTTTTTTTTTCTGCTTATGCATCACATGTGATGGCAAACGACCTCTTCATCTTTGTTCTTGACACGATTGTTGCTGATATGTTTATCTTGCTGCTCCAACTGTGTTCTGCCATTTTGATGTTCACATAGTTTCAGAGCATTCTAAAAGAAAATTTGTTTTTCATTAACGTTAGAGAATTTGAAACCTATGCCTTGTTTTTGTGCCTTATCACCCTTACTCTCTCCGTGGAAAATACACCGGAGCTCCCCGAGTGCTCCAAACAGTTTTTTCTTCTATACATTGGAATTTTTTGTCTTTTTACCGAGAATACAGCTGATGTCATCTTTTTCACGAAACTTCACACAGGAGTAGATTGGACACCTAAGTTTGATATTCCCAAATCCCAGTTTTTTTAATTTAATGTTCATATTCCCTCCCTCCATTCACTATTATAAGATGTTCTAACTTTTTTCTGAATCGGATGTATATAGACGCATTTTATCGAAAAAGGTTTTCGCCCCGCTTTATATATAAAGTAGTGATCAACCACAGCGCAAGTATAAACGCATCCCATCACAACACATGCACACACCCAAGGTGGGATACATAGGCACGCATCCCATCACAACACATGCACACACCCAAGGTGGGATACATAGGCGCTAAGCGCAGCAACACCACCTCTAGCACTAGAAGAGCAATCGGGGTCCTCCACCGTGAACACGCCACCGCGAAGAGATGAAGCTGCATATGACGAACCGTGTGCTCCAAGGCGGCGCCTTCAAGAAGGTTACGACACCAACGCGCCGCCACCGCCTGACCCGATGATCAGAGTTTCCCTTGGAGCGACACGATGGCTGATGAGAGCCGCGACGAAGCCTTGAAGAAGGGAACGGGCTAGGCTACAACTGGTCTGTCCGAGGATAGAGTAGGTTTTCACCTCGGCCAACACTCACCGCCACCGAACGTCTCACCCCTAGTGACCATGCCACTCACATGGCCATGGCCATCGGGCAGCACCGAGCCATGGGTTTTGCCCATGAGCACCGCGGAGCCACCACCAAGGCCGCCGCCCCGGCCTCCAAGACCTTGGTACCACCTCACCCGAGACCCGTCGCTACCCCAACCAACGAAACGACCCGGAAGGACCCGCCTTTCGCACCCCTGGGCGCCCCCAGCGACGAGATCCAATAGGCCGGCCAAAAGTGGCCACCAACGACCCGTCCAACGGCACCGAGCGCGAGACGAGGTTGGTCCTGCTGCTGGGCGCGAGACAGGGTCGGTCCTGCTGTCGAGCGCGAGACGAGCGATGGATCACAGCTGGGGGAGGGCCTGCCCTTCGACGAAGGCAATGACCGGACGACGAGGAAGAGGGATCGAAGGTCAAAACAGACCGCCTACAAATGAGCCGACGCCGAAAAACCAGCTGCAGCCAACCCGCCGAGCTGACGTGATACCGGTGCGGTGAATGGAGGCCGCCATATCCAGAGGGCCGAGCCACCTTGTCGCCACCATCCACAGCCGGAGCAGCAGCCACGCCGGGTCGGTGCCCAACCCACGCTGCCCGCCGGAAACAAAGCGCCAGATCCGGCCGGCTCGCTCCACCACCACTGCCATCAAGTCGTCGGCGTCGAGCACCCACCACAGGCGCCGGCGGACCCTGGTTAGCCCCCGTAGCGGCCGGCCACACCACCCAGCCCCGCCTGCACCGCAGCCGCCGAGCGAGAGGACAGAGCCACGCCGCCCACAACCCCGCACCGTGAGAGATGACGCCCGCGAGATCTGGCCGAAGACTAGCAGCTGCCACATTCGCGCGCACCACCCACCATCGCGGCGCCCACCACGGTGGCAGCGCGCCGCCGCGCCCGTCAGCCGCACCGCGCCCAAGCCAGAGGAAGCCGCCCCGCGCCGGCCCTGTCTTGCGAGAGATTGAGGTTTCCCTGCCGCCATCGGCTCTGGGCGGGTTTTGCTCGGCCGAGTCCAGGGCGACGACGAGGGAGGAGGGGGAGGAGGGCTGGGGTTCCTGGCGGCGGCGGGCTAGGTTTTCCTCCCGGCCGCCGTGCGGGGGGCGATGGATCGCAGCTGGGGGAGGGCCTTTCCATCGACGAAGGCAACGACTTGACGACGAGGAAGAGGGTTCAAAGGTCGAAACAGACCGCCTACAAACGAGCCGATGCCGGAAAACCAGCCGCAGCCAGCCCACCGAGCTGCCATGATGCCGGCGTGGCGAATTGAGGCCGCCATATCCAGAGGGCCGAGCCACCTCGCCGCCGTCACCCACAGCCGAAGCAGCAGCCACGTCGGGTCGGTGCCCCAACCCGTGCCCTCCGCCGGAAACAAAGCGTCGGATCCGCCCGGCACGCTCCACCACCACTTCCACCAAGTCGCCGACGTTGAGCGCCCACCACAGGCGCGGGCGGATCCTGGCAAGCCCCTGCAGCGGCCGGCCGCACCACTTAGCCCCGTGTGCACCGCAGCCGCCGGGTGAGAGGACGGAGCCACGCCGCCCACGGGCCGCACCGCGAGAGATGACGCCCGCGAGATCGGGACGAAGACTAGCCACCGCCACCTTCGCGCGCACCACCCGCCACTGCGGCGCCCACCACGGCGGCAGCACGCCGCCGCGCCGCGGTGACCGCCGCCCGCACCGCGCCCAAGCCAGAGGAAGCCGCCCCGCGCCGGCCCTGTCCTGCGAGAGATCAAGGTTGCCCCGCCGCCACCGGCTCCAGGCGGGTTTTTCCCGGCCGAGTCCAGGGCGACGACGAGGGAGGAGGGGAAGGATGGATGGGGTTCCTGGCGGTGGCGGGCTAGGGTTTCCTCCTGGCTGCCGCGCGGGGCGACACGGGAGGAGGAGGGGGGACAATCTAAATTTGATCGGGTTTGTTTGGCACATGCTATAGACGCATTTTAGTGTGTTTGTTATTCATTTTAGTCCGTATGTAGTTCATATTGAAATATCAAAACATATAATAATAATAAATGGAGGGAGTACTAAATACGAAGGTGGCGATGCACTCTTTTACTATTGTCTTGAATTGTTTTTTCTTTTGCCTTGTTAACCTCTCTATATGTAAAGGCTTATATTCGGTTGGTTCTTAGAAAGCTCTTGAGGATAACCACCCTAATTGGTCACGGTGCTAGAGAGCCGAAGTGGCTCTCCAATACCGTCATGATTTATCCAAGCACTAGATGACCCGTTGTACCAAATGGCGCAGAGTCTCATTTGAAACCATGAGTGTGTTGAAATTATTTGTATTTTTTTTTAGCAATTTAGGTGTGAGGAAACACTTAGGTACCAACGCAAACCCTTTTAATCAAAAAATGAGAAGGATTTCTCTTTACAAATATATACTTTAGCGTGCAGTAAAATCTTATTTTAGTAACTCAGGTGTGAGCAAACGTTTAGGGTACTAACCATTTTGAAAATCTCATAGTATTCAGTAACAAAAAATCAGCATGTACATAATATATTCTCCATGGAAGAAAAAGGTACATGTCAATGACGGTACATAAGACTAAAAATGAGAGTACTTGTTGCTAGCGAGTAAAAGGACTATGCAGAGAACATTTCTCTCTGTCAAACTACTTCAATGAATCATAGCAAATTTAATACATTTTTGGAAGAAAATTTTGATCTAAGTCCATGGGGGCACTGGGGAATGGGGAATGAAATCGTTGGGGCACTGGAAAAAACATTGATTTTAGCAAAAAAAAACATTATCCAAGTGAGAAACATTCAGTCCAAAATTACATCAAGATTGAACCTCATACGATTTTCAGGACATGTCATTCATGCTTCTCTTATATGACTTTATAATTTCTTTGCTTTGAAAGTAAACTTATACTGAATGAATTATACCCAAAAAGGCCTTCGCTCCGCTTTATATATAAAGTAACGACCATCAACAACCAGATACAAACACACGCATCTACTACTATTACTCCACCCCTCGGCTGCTATCTAGCATGCATCTTAAGGTATTAAGTTCATATCAAACAGAGTAATGCTTGGAGCATGATGACATAATGTAGACAACGTAAGATCAAATAATATGTTCGAACCTCGTCGTTTTATCCTTAGTAGAAACAATACAAAATGTGTGCCTTGCTACTCCTGTTGTCACAGAGTGAGGACACCACAGAACTGAACCTACTACCATGCACCTCCCCACTAAAGATAAATCAATCTAGTTGGCCAAACTAAACGAATAGATCAAAGATAAATATAAAGCTATAGAAATAACACATAAAAAGTTTAGAAAAGACTCAGTTACTTTCAATGAATAATCTGATCATACACCCACAATTCATCGGATCCCAACAAACGCACTGCAAAAAGATTACATCGAATCGATCTCCGAAGAGAACATTGTATTGAAGATCAAAAGGAGAGACAATGTTGTAGGGTGGAGACCCTAAGTGGAGATCTTTCACCAATTGGAGGGAAATCCACGAAGAACGCGAAGAACACGAAGAACAAGAGGGTAAATCACAAGAGGAACACTCAAGAACAAGTCCAATCACACATCCACTAGACTCACAAACACATGAGATTCACAAGGTACAAAAACAATCAAAGGGAAACAAGATACATGGTAAAATTCATCCCAAATCCTATGAAGGAGACGAGGTCTTGATGATCTAGATAGATCCTTCCCACAAGGGGGTCTTGAATCCCTAAGGATCTTCTCCAATGGAGGCCTTGAACTCCAATGGAGTCTTCTCCCTCAAGAGGAATCCCACAAGGGGAGGTACATGAGCTAAGCTCCAATGTGTAGTTCTAATCTTAGCTAACCCTAAAATGGAGGAGAAGGAGGGATATATATTGGTCCAAGGCAAGGAAGGGGTAAGTGAGGGCGAAAGGGTAAAGTTACATGGGCCTTGCTCAAATTCGGCCCGCAGATGCACTACCGGATAGTCCGGTACGGGGGCCCGGACAGTCCGGTGGAAACAGAAACTTTTGGGCGTCCAGGTATTGTACTACCGGACTTTCTGCTTGGGGGACCGGACTGTCCGGTAGTGCAATTTCTGCACAGACCAAAACTACTCTCTTGATGGACCAGACAGTTCGGTTGGGCGACCGGACAGTCCGGTAGTGCAAATTTTGCACCATCTTCTTCCGTCGTCGCTTCCAAGCTTCCCTCGCGGACGGTGTAGGCGTACGCTTGCGCTTGCACTCCTCTTCGTCATCCGTGGTGCTCTGATAATACCTATGAATGCACACGAGAGGAGTGTCAAGTAGTATACCATCCTCGATGGGGTCAAGTGAATACGTGTAAAGGAGATGATTCACCTTTGTGTATGTGAAGGGATGTCACATGTGTCACTCGCCAAACAGACTCTTGACATGGTGATGTCTGTAGGATGCTCCGCATCAGACAACCATCTAGCTACTGCTATGAACCAGTAGGGCCTATGAGAACTACTCATGCATCATAATGGAGGCAGCAAGGTTGATGTAAAAGCCCTCCATGATCGATTCCCCCTCCAGATGAGTACCCGCGGAGGCCTCTAGATGAGATCGCAAAAGAACAGAGGCTTGCGGCGGCGGAATTATTGTCTCAGGTCTCGCTCTGGTGGTTTCTAGATTTTAGGGAATTTATTGGCTTGCAATTAGGTCAAATGGAGCTACGAGGGGCCCACAAGCTCAGGTGGGGCGCCCCCTGGGGGCGTGCCGTGTGAGCGTGTGGCTCTCTCGTATATCTTCTTACCTCCCCCAGAAGCTTCTAAGGTCTCCTGGTCCAGAAAAATAACCATAAAGTTTCATCATGTTTGGACTTCATTTGGTATGGTTTTTCTGCGAAACAAGAAAATAGGCAAAAATAAGAACTGGCACTGGGCACTGTGATAGGTTAGTTCCCCAAAAAGATATAAAATTGCATATAAAGCATACAAGATTGATAATAAAATAGCATGAAACAATCCAAAATTATAGATATATTGGAGATGTATGATACCCCCACACATTACCATCTCAATATTGATACGTCTCCGACGTATCTATATTTTTTTATTGTTCCATGCTATTATATTATCTGTTTTAGATGTTTAATGGGCTTTACTATACACTTTTATATTATTTTTGGGACTAACCTACTAACCCAAGGCCCAGTGCAAATTGCTGTTTTTTTGCCTATTTCAGTGTTTCACAGAAAAGGAATATCAAACGGAGTCCAAACAAAATGAAACCTTCGGGAGAGTTATTTTTGGAACAAACGTGATCCAGAGGACTTGAAGTGGACGTCAAGAAATCAACAAGGAGGCCACGAGGCAGGGAGGCGCGCCTGCCCCCCTTGGCACGCCCCCACCCTCGTGGGCCCCTCGCAGCTCCATCGACCTACTTCTTCCTCCTATATATATCCATATACCCCAAACCAATCAGGAGCACCACGAAACCCTATTTCCACTGCCGCAACCTTCTGTACCCGTGAGATCCCATCTGGGGCCTTTTCCGGTGCTCCGCCGGAGGGGGAATCGATCACGGAGGGCTTCTACATCAACACCATACACTACAAAAAAAGACACATCCGTGACATTTTGGGCTGAACGAAATTTTTTTCTGTCATACTTATGACACTTCTATGATGATAATTGTGACAAAACCCGGTATCATCATAGATGTGGTGGGCTCCTACTTCCATGACAAAAAATCATGACAGAAAATGGGCTTTTCATCCTGGGCGGGCCGGAGACGGAGCTGCATGACATTCTTTGAGCCGTCCATGACGGAAAAAACCGTGGTAGAAGCGAGGGCGAGGAAAATATCGGGGTGTTCCCGGTTAGGGTGGGTGGTCGGGGCCGAGCGATGCGCGTTTCTCTCGTACACGCACGCGCGTGGGTGTGAGGCGTTGGGCTCTAACTGAACCCGAGCGAGGCGTTGGGCTCTAACTGAACCCGAGCGATTGCACTGCAGGCTATGCGTTACTGAACCCGAGCGATCGATCGATGGCTGTTAACTGAACCCGATCGAGCGATTCCTTCGCTACTGCTGCTAACTGAAGCCGATCGATGCTGCCTCTGGATGAACAGTGAGTGTTGTTGGGGGGGTTTGGATGAACAGTTCCCGATGGGGGTGGATGAACATGACCCCGTGGTGTTGCCTCTGGATGAACAGGACCCCGATCGATCGAGCCGGTTGGGGCTGGATGAAAAGGACCCCGTGGAGGGCTGAATGAACAGGACCACCCCGTGGAGGGCAGGATGAACAGTAGCCCGTGGAGGGGTGGATGAACAGTAGCCCGTGGAGGGGTGGTTGAACAGGAGCCCGTGGAGAGGGCTGGTTGAACAGTAGCCGGTGGAGTAGCGCGCGGTGGAGGCTGGATGAACAGGAGCCCGTGGATGAACAGTCACATGTGGAGGCTGGAGGAGGTCGACGGTGGATGAACAGTAGCCCATGGAGGCTGGAGGGGGTCGACGGTGGAGATGAATGGTATCCCGTGGAGTCCCGTTTTGCGGTACGCCACACCCCTCGCGATGAACAGAACCCCCGTTTCGACCGTAGCGCTCCAACACAAGTCCGTTTCCTCCGTTTTGCAGTACGCCACACCCCTCCCGATCAATAGGACCCCCGTTTCGACTGTAGGAGGTCCGTTTCCTCCGTTTTGCGGTACGCCAGACCCCTCCCGATGAACAGGATCCCGTTTCGATCGTGGCCGGTCGAACACAAGGCTGTTTCCTCTGTTCTGCGGTACGCCAGGCCTCGTTTCCATCGGCTGTTCCGTCCAAGCCGGTTGGCCCCCACGCGTTCCGTTGCCTCCCGATGAACACGACGCATTCTGTTGCCTCCCCATGAACACGACGACGACGCAGTTTCTCCGTTCCGACCCAGCCATGTACACGAGCCCCGGCCGTACGTATGCGCGAGTAGGCGTTCAAGACCCTGCCCGTATATACGTACGTGGCCGTATTTTCTTTCTTGCACACTGGCCGCTATATGTACGTGTACATGCTACGTGCGCGCCCCTACTACGACACGTGTGCGCCTCTACATCGACCAGTATGTACGTACACGTTTGCGACTAGAATGACAATGCTACGTACGCTTCGACCAGGTGGGTCCCGACTGTCAGGCACTTCCTTGCGTGCGAAGATGTAGCTAGTGGGTCCCAGCAATCAGGGGGGCGAATCATTTTTTTGCTCGGACGCACTTCCTTGCGTGCGAAGATGTAGCTGGTGGGTCCCAGCAGTCAGGGGAAAACGTTTTTTTTCATGAAATACGGTGGCCCGTCCGGTGGGTCCCCGCTGTCAGGTGGAGGAATAATTATTTTGCGCGTAATAAGGAGGCACTTCCTTGCTGCGGCCGTGGACCCAGCTGTCAGCCTCTCCACGTACAGTACTCTTCCGATGGAAGTCGTTCCTTGACCACGCTGCGCCGAGAGCACCAGGGCAGTGGACGACGGTGAGGCCTAGAAAGGGGACGACGCGGAGCCGGGGAAGACGCGGCAGTGGAAGCCCGCACGGAGGGGAGTACGAGGGTTCACTGGTTCGGCTGCGATGTGAGCCTGCCGTCGCCGCAGGGCCTGGCCAGCGGTGGGAATAGTAGGGGCGGTGAGGCCTCCGCGGCAGCATAGCCGGCCATGGGAGGCAGGAGCATGCGGCACGACCGGCGCTGCTTCGGGCAGCTGGAGCAAGAAGACCAGAGGTTGAAGAAGCACTATGGCTGTTGGATGGACATCGTACGGTCACTGGAGCTAGAATCGTTCATATTGACTAAGTTGACAAAGCACTCCGTCCTCGTCAACTTAGTAGGCCCACAAATCAGCCACCACCATGGTGGGTCCCAGCTAGCAGGGGGAGTATTCATTTTTTTGTGCGTAATAAGGCGGCACTTCCGGTGGGTCCGAGCTGACAGCGGGGGGATCGTTTTTTTCGCGAAATACGGTGGCCCGTCCGGTGGGTCCCAACAGTTAGGGGGGAAACGTTTTTTTCGCCAAATACGGTGGCCCGTCCGGTGGGTCCCTACTGTCAGGTGGAGGAATAATTATTTTCCGCGTAATAAGGAGGCACTTCCTTGCGGCTGCCGTGGACCCAGCTGTCAGCCTCTCTACGTACAGTACTCTTTCGATGGAAGTCGTTCCTTAACCACGTTGACCATGCCGCGCCGAGAGCACCAGGGCGGTGGACGACGGTGAGGCCTAGGAAGGGGACGACGCGGAGCCGGGGAAGACGCGGCAGTGGATGCCCACGCATAGAGGAGTATGAGGGTTCACTGGTTCGCTGCGGTGTGAGGTTGCCGTCGCCGTAAAATAACAGGGGGTGTGGGTGTGTAGAGGGATGGCCTGGCCAGCGGTGGGAGTAGTAGGGGGCGATGAGGCCTCCGCCGCATCGCAGCCGGCCACGGGAGGCAAGAGCACGAGGCACGACCAACGCTGGTTTGGCGGCTGGAGCAGGAAGACCAGAGGTTGAAGAAGCACTACGTACGGCCGTTGGATGGACATCATACGGTCACTGGAGCTAGAATCGTGCATATTGACTAAGTTGACAAAGCCCTCCGTCCCCGTCAACTTAGTAGGCCCACAAGTCAGCCTGCCACTATACTGGGTCCCAGCTAGCAGGGGGAGTATTCATTTTTTTGTGCGTAATAAGGACACACTTCCTTGTGTGCGAAGACATAGCTGGTGGGTCCGAGCTGTCAGCGGCGGTAATGTTTTTTCGCGAAATACAGAGGCCCTTTAGGTGGGTCCCAGATGTCAGGTGGAGGAATCATTATTTTGCGCGTAATAAGGAGGCATTTCCTTGCGTGCGGCTGTGGACCCAGCTGTCAGCCTCTCCACGTACAATCCACTTCAGATGCATGTCGGTCGTTGACCACGTTGACCAGGCCGCGCCGAGAGCACCAGGGCGATGGACGATGGCGAGGCCTAGGAAGGGAACGACACGGAGGCAGGGAAGACTCGGCAGTTGTTTCCCACGCGGAGGGGAGTACGATTGTACGAGGGTTTACTGGTTCCTCTGCCGTCGCCGGAGAATAACAGCAGGTGTGGGTGAGTAGAGGGATGGCTAGGCCAGCGATGGGAGTACGGTGGGGCGGTGAGGCCTGCGCGGCAGCACAGCTGGCCGCGGGAAGGAGGGAGCAGGCAGTCCCGCCGGTGCTTGTTTGAGCGGCTGGAGCAGGAAGAGCAGAGATTGAAGAAGCACGATGGCCGTTGGATGGACATCCAACAGTCACTGCTTGTGCTTCAACCTTTTTTTTTCAGGAAAGCCTCAAATCTGTGGAAAACAGCATACAGCCCATCTGCCATTATTTCTAATAATTTACAGCCCATTTGCTAATTCTTAAGGTTTTTTTGGAGCCCATATTCTTTTTGTTAGCATTACAACCCATATTGTGGCCATGGTTAAAAAATTATACGAAATTTTGCATATTTCGGTACGGTCCGAACTATTTTTAATCCCCAAATTTCGAATCACATTCAAACTGATTTTAAAAATAAATGTATATCAATATAAAATCCAATAAATTGTCCACGCATAAAAATTAATGCAATTTAAAATCTCAAAATGAAAAAAAAGAAATTTGAAACTAATTGCCGGTTTGATGTGTTTTAAAAATGTACAACCCATTTCCCATTACTGATAGGCCATTTTCTCGTCCAGTCGAATGAAGCTCTCCTCGTCTTGAAAGATTTGCAGCCCAACAGGCCTGACAAAGCGACTTACTTGGCAAATCACAAAAAAACTGGGCTAGCCATTTTCAGAAAAAAAAACTACTGGGCTGGTCTGTGGTAAACATAAAAGAGAAGGCTGTCTAGACAGGCCAGAGTGCCCTGCACAGCACAGTTGACACCCTGCTTCCGTCTCAAAAACAAATTAGATAAATGCCACTCCAATTATGGCGATTTATAAAATGCCACTGCAATTTCCAAACTTTGAAAAATGCCACTGCAATTTTTGCAAACTTTGGAAAACGCCACTGCAATTTGCAAACTTTGAAAAACGCCACTCCAGACTTCGAAAAATGCCACTGAAAATGGCATTTTTCAATGTTTGGAAATTGCAGTGGCATTTCTCAGAAACACCAGATTTGGAGTGCCATTTATCAAATTAACCCAAAACAAAAATAACTGGGCGAGCTGCTGGGTCCCTGGTGTCAGCCGCTCGTTGTGCAATTCTCTCGTTTATTGACTACGTTGACAATGGCATGGGACCCAGATGTCAGAAATCCATTAGGAGGAGCCATTTTTTTATTGGCTTGAAATAAGGAGGCACTTGCTTGCGTACTGCCATGACCTTGGCGGCTCCCTGCTGTCATCCTCTCCACGTACAATCATCTCCTGATTGTGTACGCGTCAACTTGGTACGCCCACAAGTCAGCCTCTAAACCCATGGAGGACAAATACAACCCATTTAAAAAAATAACAGCCCATTCCATACGTTCAAACGGAAAGTTCAACATTCAGAGCAAAGTAACAGGTCTGATCCACATATAGAGTACTGAACTTCCACGTTGACAACCATCATAACCAAGTTAACTATCTACTCCCACTAATACTCTAGTAGCGTACAAGTACTAACTTACTGTTAGCTGACTAGACGATGCCGGCCGCCATCTGCGGTACACGCTAAACGCCGGCACCGGCGTCCTCCGCCTCGTCTCGGACTTGCCAGAGGTGCGATAGGGCGTGTTGCTCGCGCGCGTTGGCCCTTTCCAGGTCCACCGAAGCTTCGGCTTCTAAGCGGGAAACCCACTTGACGAGCTGGTTGTAAAAATCGGCGTCGCGAACGCGTGCGAGCCCGACAGCCTCCAGGGCTATTTGCCGGGCGCCGGCCTCCACGTAGTCGGCCCAGTAGCGGGCGCTCTGCTCGTGACTCAGAGCGCCGGTGCGCTGCTGCTCCATGTCCCGCTGGCAGCGCAAATCAGCGATACGCTGCTCCTCCGCCAAGCGATCGCACTCCAACAACTCCTGCTCCTCCGCCAGGCGGTCGCGCTCCAACAAGTCTTCGATCTCCGCATTGCCATCTAAAGACCAATAGAATGCCTCCTCCCTCCGTCTGCCTTCCGGTGAAAAACCGAACACTAGTTCCGGTGGTGACCGCCTCCGGCCTCGCCTATCGCGGACGGGCGGGGGCATGGCGGACGTGGCGAGAGCGAGGATAAGTTGCGAGCGACGTCGGGCCGATGGGGGCTTATGAGGATAGGGCGAGTTGGGTCACGGTGCCACCATAGAAGGCCGGGAAACAGTACTTATAGGCGGAAGGTAGCGCGAAGGTCATCGGAATTCAATTCATAATTAAGCAGGCATGGCTTAGCGCACCAGCTTGCCATGGAAAACTAGAGAAACTGAAATTCTGACTGTGCCGTCCCGTCCGTGCTGGGTCGCACGCCGGCATGACGGTCAAACGAGTGCACTCGAATCATCTCCCTCCTTGTCAATAATGATTCCACGGATTTAAAAGGCCCGCAACAATTAAAGCACATCTTTTTTCGCATCAGTTAGCTGCCTTAATTACGGCCGGCTGCATGCAGGCACTCAAAATCAGTCGCAGTCAGTACGCGGAGCATCATGCAACGAGTCGCAGCCGAGGGCATTAGTTGATGAACTTTAGCTGGGAGATAAGGCATTTGCGAATGTTTTTGCTGGCAGTTTCTTCAGATTCGCATGGCATTTTCTTCAGAGCAGCTTGTCAGTTTCTTCAGAGGTAGGCATTTTTATTCAAAAAAACCGCCACTTCAGATCTTGCGTCGCAACTAAAACTGCTAGGAGTGCATTAGTAGGCTAGCTAGTGATCGATCAGTAACTTGTAAACACTGAGCGAACAGATATAAGGAACTGTTAATGCATCTCAATGATTCACAGATCGTATACAAATATGTAGCTCCAAAAGCAAAGATCAGCCACAACTAAAACCAACTAGTACGATTCTCATACATAAGATCAACATGTTAATGCATCTCGATGATTCACAGATCATATACAAATATGTAGCTCCAAAAGCAAAGATCTAGAAAAAACATATGTTCTTCCTACTAACATGGATGCTTCTCTTGGCCAACATTCAGTACAGACTGAAAGACAAATTTGTTTGTGAAGTCTACAATTTCTCTTGCAAACGTAAGTGGTCTCACCAACAGATGGAACCATGAGAATGAACCACACATGATGGAGGAACATCCACTGCAATATGATTTGGTCTTCTCTCGATCACACGGCGAGACTATTTTCGGAATACAAACTTTAACTTAGGCAAAATGATGCCCATTGTATAATCAGACCAAAGCAATGAAGCACCTAGTGAAGGAAATATGCCCTAGAGGCAATAATAAAGTTATTATTTATTTCCTTATTACATGATAAATGTTTATTATTCATGCTAGAATTGTATTAACCGAAAACTTGATACATGTGTGAATACATAGACAAACAGAATGTCACTAGTATGCCTGTACTTGACTAGCTCGTTAATCAAAGATGGTTAAGTTTCCTAACCATTGACATGAGTTGTCATTTGATTAACGGGATCACATCATTAGGAGAATGATGTGATTGACTTGACCCATTCCGTTTGCTTAGCACTTGATCGTTTAGTATGTTGCTATTGCTTTCTTCATGACTTATACATGTTCCTATGACTATGAGATTATGCAACTCCCGTTTACCGGAGGAACACTTTGTGTGCTACCAAACGCCACAACGTAACTGGGTGATTATAAAGGTGCTCTACAGGTGTCTCCGAAGGTACTTGTTGAGTTGGCGTATTTCGAGATTAGGATTTGTCACTCCGATTGTCAGAGAGGTATCTCTGGGCCCACTCAGTAATACACATCACTATAAGCCTTGCAAGCATTGTAACTAATGAGTTAGTTGCGGGATGATGTATTACAGAACGAGTAAAGAGACTTGCCGGTAACGAGATTGAACTAGGTATTGAGATACCAACGATCGAATCTCGGGCAAGTAACATACCGATGACAAAGGGAACAACATATGTTGTTATGCGGTTTGACCGATAAAGATCTTCGTAGAATATGTGGGAGCCAATATGAGCATCCAGGTTCCTCTATTGGTTATTGACCAGCGACGTGTCTCGGTCATGTCTACATAGTTCTCGAACCCGTAGGGTCCGCACGCTTAAAGTTCGGTGACGATTTATATTATGAGTTTATGTGTTTTGATGTACCGAAGGTAGTTCGGAGTCCCGGATGAGATCGGGGACATGATGAGGAGTCTCGAAATGATCGAGACGTAAAGATTGATATATTGGACGACTATATTCGGACATCGGAAAGGTTCCGAGTGATTCGGGTATTTTTCGGAGTACCGGGGAGTTACGGGAATACGGGGGAAGAAGTATATGGGCCTTATTGGGCTTTAGGGGAGAGAGAGAGGCAGGCCGCCCCCCCAATGACTAGTACGAATTGGACTAGGGGGAGGGGCGGCGCCCCCTCCTTCCTTCTCTTCCCTCTTCCCCTTCCTTGTCTCCTACTCCTACTACTTGGAAGGGGAGGAATCCTACTCCCGGTGGGAGTAGGACTCCTCCAGGGCGTGCCATAGAGGCCGGCCCTCTCCCCCTCCTCCACTCCTTTATATACGTGGCCAAGGGCACCCCAGAGACACAACAATTGACCTCTTGATCTCTTAGCCGTGTGCGGTGCCCCCCTCCACCATATTCCACCTCGATCATATCGTAGTGGTGCTTAGGCGAAGCCCTGCGTCGGTAGCAACATCATCACCGTCACCACGCCGTCCTGCTGACGGAACTCTCCCGTGAAGCTCTGCTGGATCGGAGTTCGCGGGACGTCATCGAGCTGAATGTGTGCTGAACTCGGAGGTGCCGTACGTTCGGTACTTGGATCGGTCGGATCGTGAAGACGTACGACTACATCAACCGCGTTGTGCTAACGCTTCCGCTTTCGGTCTACAAGGTTACGTGGACACACTGTCACCTCTCGTTGCTATGCATCACCATGATCCTGTGTGTGCGTAGAGAAATTTTGAAATTACTACGTTCCCCAACAGTGGCATCCGAGCCAGGTTTTATGCATAGATGTTATATGCACGAGTAGAACACAAGTGAGTTGTGGGCGATACAAGTCATACTGCTTACCAGCATGTCATACTTTGGTTCGACGGTATTGTTGGATGAAGCGGCCCGGACCGACATTACGCGTACGCTTACACGAGACTGGTTCTACCGACGTGCTTTGCACACAGGTGTCTGGCGGGTGTTAGTTTCTCCAACTTTAGTTGAACCGAGTATGGCTACGCCCGGTCCTTGAGAAGGTTAAAACAACACTAACTTGACAAACTATCGTTGTGGTTTTGATGCGTAGGTAAGAACGGTTCCTGCTCAGCCCGTAGCAGCCACGTAAAACTTGCAACAACAAAGTAGAGGACGTCTAACTTGTTTTTGCAGGGCATGTTGTGATGTGATATGGTCAAGGCATGATGCTATATTTTATTGTATGAGATGATCATGTTTTGTAACCGAGTTATCGGCAACTGGCAGGAGGCATATGGTTGTTGCTTTATTGTATGCAATGCAATCGCCCTGTAATGCTTTACTTTATCACTAAGCGGTAGCGATAGTCGTAGAAGCAACAGTTGGCGAGACGACAACGATGCTACGATGGAGATCAAGGTGTCGCGCTGGTGACGATGGTGATCATGACGGTCCTTCAGAGATGGAGATCACAAGCACAAGATGATGATGGCCATATCATATCACTTATATTGATTGCATGTGATGTTTATCCTTTATGCATCTTATTTTGCTTTGATTGACGGTAGCATTATAAGATGATCTCTCACTAAATTTCAAGATAAAAGTGTTCTCCCTGAGTATGCACCGTTGCCAAAGTTCATCGTGCTGAGACACCACATGATGATCAGGTGTGATAAGCTCTACGTTCATCTACAACGGGTGCAAGCCAGTTTTGCACACGCAGAATACTCGGGTTAAACTTGACGAGCCTAGCATATGCAGATATGGCCTCGGAACACTAGAGACCGAAAGGTCGAGCGTGAATCATATAGAAGATATGATCAACATAGTGATGTTCACCATTGAAAAGTACTCCATCTCACGTGATGATCGGACATGGTTTAGTTGATATGGATCACGTGATCACTTAGATGATTAGAGGGATGTCTATCTAAGTGGGAGTTCTTAAGTAATATGATTAATTGAACTTTAATTTATCATGAACTTAGTCCTGGTAGTATTAGCATATCTATGTTGTAGATCAATAGGTCGCGTGTAGCTCCCCTATTTTATTTTTGATATGTTCCTAGAGAAAACTAAGTTGAAAGATGTTAGTAGCAATGATGCGGATTGGATCCGTGATCTGAGGATTATCCTCATTGCTGCACAGAAGAATTATGTCCTTGATGCACCGCTACGTGACAGACCGATTGCAGGAGCAGATGCAGACGTTATGAACGTTTGGCAAAGCTCGGTATGATGACTACTTGATAGTTTAGTGCACCATGCTTTACGGCTTAGAACCGGGACTTCAAAAATGTTTTGAACGCCATGGAGCATATAAGATGTTCCAAGAGTTGAAATTGGTATTTCATACTCATGCCCGTGTCGAGAGGTATGAGACCTCTGACAGTACTTTGCCTACAAGATGGAGGAGAATTGCTCAGCTAGTGAGCATGTGCTCAGAATGTCTAAGTACTGCAATCACTTGAATCAAGTGGGAGTTAATCTTCCAGATAAGATAGTGATTGACAGAGTTCTCTAGTCACTATCACCAAGTTGCTAGAACTTCGTGATGAACTATAATATGCAAGGGATAATGGAAACGATTCCCAAGCTCTTCGTGATGTTGAAATCGACAAAGGTGGAAATCAAGAAAAGCATCAAGTGTTGATGGTTAACAAGACCACTAGTTTCAAGAAAAGGGCAAAGGGAAGAAGGGGAACTTTAAGAAAAACAGCAAGCAAGTTGCTGCTCAAGTAAAGAAGCCCAAGTCTGGACCTAAGCCTGAGACTAAGTGCTTCTACTGCAAAGGGACTAGTCACTGGAAGCGGAACTGCCCCAAGTATTTGGCGGATAAGAAGGATGGCAAAGTGAACAAAGGTATATTTGATATACATGTTATTGATGTGTACTTTACTAGTGTTTATAGCAACCCCGCGGTATTTGATACTAGTTCAGTTGCTAAGAGTAGTAACTTGAAACGGGAGTTGCAAAATAAACAGAGACTAGTTATGGGCGAGGTGACGACATGTGTTGGAAGTGGTTCCAAGATTGATATGATCATCATCGCACACTCCCTATACTTTCGGGATTAGTGTTGAACCTAAATAAGTGTTATTTGGTGTTTGCGTTGAGCATGAATATGATTTGATCATGTTTATTGCAATACGGTTATTCATTTAAGTTAGAGAATAATTGTTGTTATGTTTACATGAATAAAACCTTCTATGGTCATACACCCAACGAAAATGGTTTGTTGGTTCTCGATCGTAGTGATACACATATTCATAATATTGAAGCCAAAAGATGCAAAGTTAATCATGATAGTGCAACTTATTTGTGGCACTGCCGTTTAGGTCATATTGGTGTAAAGCGCATGAAGAAACTCCATGTTGATGGGCTTTTGGAATCACTTGATGCTTGCGAACCATGCCTCACGAGCAAGATGACTAAGACTCCGTTCTCCGGAACAATGGAGCGAGCAACTGACTTATTGGAAATAATACATACTGATGTATACGATCCGATGAGTGTTGAGGCTCGCGGCGGGTATCGTTATTTTCTGACCTTCACAGATGATTTGAGCAGATATGGGTATATCTACTTGATGAAACATAAGTCTGAAACATTTGAAAAGTTCAAAGAATTTCAGAGTGAAGTAGAGAATCATCGTAACAAGAAAATAAAGTTTCTACGATCTGATCGTAGAGACAAATATTTGAGTTACGAGTTTGGCCTTCAGTTAAAACAATGTGAAATAGTTTCACTACTCACGCCACCTGGAACACCAAGTGTAATGGTGTGTCCGAACGTCGTAACCGTACTTTATTAGATATGGTGCGATCTATGATTTCTCTTATCGATCTACCACTATCGTTTTGGGGTTATGCATTAGAGACAGCTACATACACGTTAAATAGGGCACCATCTAAATCCGTTGAGACGACACCGTATGAACTATGGTTTGGCAAGAAACCTAAGCTGTCGTTTCTTAAAGTTTGAGGTTGCAATGCTTATGTGAAAAAGTTTCAACCTGATAAGCTCAAACCCAAATCAGAGAAGTGCGTCTTCATAGGATACCCAAAAGAAAATGTTGAGTACACCTTCTATCACAGATCCGAAGGCAAGATATTCGTTGCTGAGAATGGATCCTTTCTAGAGAAGGAGTTTCTCTCAAAAGAAGTGAGTGGGAGGAAAGTAGAACTTGATGAGGTAACTATACCTACTCCCTTATTGGAAAGTAGTTCATCACAGAAACCGGTTCCTATGACACCTACACCAATTAGTGAGGAAGCTAATGATGATGATCATGTAACTTCAGATCAAGTTACTACCGAACCTCGTAGGTCAACTAGAGTGAGATCCGCACCAGAGTGATACGGTAATCCTGTTCTGGAGGTCATGTTACTTGTCCATGACGAACCTACGAACTATGAGGAAGCGATGATGAGCCCAGGTTCCGCAAAATGGCTTGAGGCCATGAAATCTGAGATGGGGTCCATGTATGAGAACAAAGTGTGGACTTTGGTTGACTTGCCCGATGATCGGCAAGCCATAGAAAATAAATGGATCTTCAAGAGGAAGATGGATGCTGATAGTAGTGTTACTATCTACAAAGCTAGACTTGTCGAAAAAGGTTTTGACAAAGTTCAAAGTGTTGACTATGATGAGATTTTTTCACTCGTAGTGATGCTTAAGTCTGTCCGAATCATGTTAGCAAATTGCCACATTTTATGAAATCTGGCAAATGGATGTCAAAACTACATTCCTTAATGGATTTCTTAAAGAAGAGTTGTATATGAAGCAACCAGAAGGTTTTGTCGATCCTAAAGGTGCTAACAAAATGTGCAAGCTCCGGCGATCCATCTATGGACTGGTGCAAGTATCTCAGAGTTGGAATATACGCTTTGATGAGTTGATCAAAGCATATAGTTTTATACAGACTTGCGGTGAAGCCTGTATTTACAAGAAAGTGAGTGGGAGCACTACGACATTTCTGATAAGTATATGTGAATGACATATTGTTGATCGGAAATAATGTAGAATTTTCTGGAAAGCATAAAGGAGTATTTGAAAGGAGTTTTTTCAAAGAAAGACCTCGGTGAAGCTGCTTACATATTGAGCATCAAGATCTATAGAGATAGATCAAGACGGTTGATAAGATTTTTCAATGAGTACATACCTTGACAAGATTTTGAAGTAGTTCAAAATGGAGCAGTCAAAGAAAGGGTTTTTGCCTGTGTTACAAGGTGTGAAATTGAGTAAGACTCAAAGCCCGACCACGGCAGAAGATAGAGACAGAATGAAAGTCATCCCCTATGCCTCAGCCATAGGTTCTATAAAGTATGTCATGCTGTGTACCAAATCTATTGTATACCCTACACTGAGTTTGGCAATGGAGTACAATAGTGATCTAGGAGTAGATCACTGGACACCGGTCAAAATTATCCTTAGTGGAATAAGGATATGTTTCTCAATTATGGAGGTGACAAAAGGTTCGTCGTAAAGGGTTACGTCGATGCAAATTTTGACACTGATCCAGATGACTCTAAGTCTCAATCTAGATGCATATTGAAAGTGGGAGCAATTAGCTAGAGTAGCTCCGTGCAGAGCATTGTTGACATAGAAATTTGCAAAATACATACGGATCTGAATGTGGCAGATCCGTTGACTAAAATTTTCTCACAAGCAAAACATGATCACACCTTGGTACTCTTTGGGTGTTAATCACATAGCGATGTGAACTAGATTATTGACTCTAGTAAACCCTTTTGGTGTTGGTCACATGACAATGTGAACTAGGGGTGTTAATCACATGGTGATGTGAACTATTGGTGTTAAATCACATGGCGGTGTGAACTAGATTATTGACTCTAGTGCAAGTGGGAGATTGAAGGAAATATGCCCTATAGGCAATAATAAAGTTATTATTTATTTCCTTATTACATGATAAATGTTTATTATTCATGCTAGAATTGTATTAACCGGAAACTTGATACATGTGTGAATACATAGACAAACAGAATGTCACTAGTATGCCTGTACTTGACTAGCTCATTAATCAAAGATGGTTAAGTTTCCTAACCATTGACATGAGTTGTCATTTGATTAACGGGATCACATCATTAGGAGAATGATGTGATTGACTTGACCCATTCCGTTTGCTTAGCACTTGATTGTTTAGTATGTTGGTATTGCTTTCTTCATGACTTATACATGTTCCTATGACTATGAGATTATGCAACTCCCGTTTACCGGAGGAACACTTTGTGTGCTACCAAACGTCACAATGTAACTGGGTGATTATAAAGGTGCTCTACAGGTGTCTCCAAAGGTACTTGTTGAGTTGGCGTATTTCGAGATTAGGATTTGTCACTCCGATTGTCGGAGAGGTATCTCTAGGCCCACTCGGTAATACACATCACTATAAGCCTTGCAAGCATTGTAACTAATGAGTTAGTTGCGGGATGATGTATTACGGAACAAGTAAAGAGACTTGCCGGTAACGAGATTGAACTAGGTATTGAGATACCGACGATCGAATCTCGGGCAAGTAACATACCGATGACAAAGGGAACAACGTATGTTGTTATGCGGTTTGACCGATAAAGATCTTCGTAGAATATGTGGGAGCCAATATGAGCATCCAGGTTCCTCTATTGGTTATTGACCGGAGACGTGTCTCGGTCATGTCTACATAGTTCTCGAACCCGTAGGGTCCGCACGCTTAAAGTTTGGTGACGATTTATATTATGAGTTTATGTGTTTTGATGTACCGAAGGTAGTTCGGAGTCCCGGATGAGATCGTGAACATGACGAGGAGTCTCGAAATGGTCGAGACGTAAAGATCGATATATTGGACGATTATATTCGGACATCGGAAAGGTTCCGAGTGATTCGGGTATTTTTCGGAGTACCGGGGAGTTACGGGAATACGGGGGAAGAAGTATATGGGCCTTATTGAGCTTTAGGGGAGAGAGAGAGGCAGCCCCCCCCAATGACTAGTCCGAATTGGACTAGGGGGAGGGGCGGCGCTCCCTCCTTCCTTCTCTTCCCTCTTCCCCTTCCTTGTCTCCTACTCCTACTACTTGGAAGGGGAGGAATCCTACTCCCGGTGGGAGTAGGACTCCTCCAGGGCGCGCCATAGAGGCCGGCCCTCTCCCTCTCCTCCACTCCTTTATATACGTGGCTAGGGGTCACCCCATAGACAAGACAATTGACCTCTTGATCTCTTAGCCGTGTGCGGTGCCCCCCTCCACCATATTCCACTTCGATCATATCGTGGCGGTGCTTAGGCGAAGCCCTGCGTCGGTAGCAACATCATCACCGTCACCACGCCGTCGTGCTGATGGAACTCTCCCGTGAAGCTCTACTGGATCGGAGTTCGCGGGACGTCATCGAGCTGAACGTGTGCTGAACTCGGAGGTGCCGTACGTTCGGTACTTGGATCGGTCGGATCGTGAAGACGTACGACTACATCAACCGCGTTGTGCTAACGCTTCCGCTTTCAGTCTACGATGGTACGTGGACACACTCTCTCCTCTCGTTGCTATGCATCACCATGATCCTGTGTGTGCGTAGGAAAATTTTGAAATTACTACATTCACCAACACCTAGTGTTGACCAATAAATAGTACAATACTACTTTTCTGCAGTCCATGAAGTGACTATCCAATCTTTCTGTGTCTATTTTCAAATGGCACTGCATGCAGTGACCATACTATTCTCTTGTGCAATTGAATCAAAATTGCGGTCACTTTATGTGTTTGCCAAATAGCAACGGGCAGACATCTCTGTCTGCACAGATATCAAGTAGCTAGTAAACATATACCCCACCTTGTATTTTCGGTTTAAACATGTCTCTTCCGCTTAGCATCTGTCATGTTTTGCACTGGACAATTTGATACAGTCATGTTTTGCCCTGGACAATTTCATACTGAATTGATTTGCTTGTTCAGAGCAGAAATATAGCGCCTATTCTTCATCAGACGAAGGATATCCATGTTCACAGTGATGGAAGAGGTGAAATCGATACAACCGAAATTGAGCATCCAATCATTGAATCTTGTCCTGCACCTCCAATGTAGGTCCACCCTGCCAATAAATTCACATGCAAACCACTAGTATTACTATCTAATGATAGTACAAAAAGAGTAGCAAGATAGTAGCAAACCATGTACCTTCTTAATGAACAGCTCATAGTGCCACCAATTGGATATAAAGGTTTGGAAGAAAACATGCTCCTAATGTTGAACCAGTTGGACTTTTTGTGCAGTTCCACTAAAATCGAGCATCCCTGTTTGCATAGATATTGAAAGTGTGATTACTATAAAAGTGGCACTAGTTGAAGCATAGACTCACAAATATAAGCATTCCAATTTCTTAATGGGAAAAGGTAGCAAGACTGTTTCTAACCACCTGTTTGAAGGAATAAATAAGGCAACAGCAGCTGATGTCAGAAAGGCATATATAGTTCTTTCTGAAAGAATGATCGATTCCTGACCTTTCCTCTTCTTTTAAGCATATTTTGTGCAGTTCAACTAAAATAAAATGCCATCACCGCCTTGACAATTCAGTGACACTGTAACTAAAGGAAATGACTTAACATTACATCATGATGTCAGGTAGAGCGCCCCCTAGAACTAGACTGATGTACTTATGATGTATCTCTAACCCCAATCCTCCTTCTCTAATCTTGTTTTTGTAACTGTTTATTTCTTGTATACGCAATGAAAAGCAGTGGCCTTGCCTATTCGTCAAAAAAATTTTTATCAGTGGCATTAGTTAAATGTGGCATCACTTTAGCAGTAGCATTGCTTGACTTGACTGCTGGCGTTATACTAACAGCAAAAAAGTGACAATAAGGATGTGTTTAGTTTAAGGGACATGCTAGGCCCATTCGGACAGTGGGCGCACCAGTACGATGTACCTCCACGGACGCATAGAGTGGTGAGGGAGGTATGGTTGCCCAGAGCAACAAATATCCAGGCAACATATGTGGATTACGTCCCATTTTTGTTCTCTTTAGCCACCTTTTTCCTATGTGAGGACAACAAACCGATCAACCTGGTCATTCTCTATTGCGTTGTCATGCCTTTCTACCCTTCTTCAACCAAGAGACACGAGACTCGTTCCTTAGCTACTGATTTTCCCCTTTTCAACCTAGATGCGGGTTCGATGCCTACTCTCTTGGACAGTACAGTCTCCCTTCCTTTCCTTATTCAACCCAGACATGGATTAGTCTGCATGAAGTAGGGTTTCCTTTAATAGTGCAAATTAAGGTTTCCGTCTGCGTGACCAGCAGAGCAGAGGACAGGAAATTGGGAAGATGGTGGAGTGGAAAAAGATCCACATGCAGCGATGTGGCAGATGGGGCAATAGAACAAGGGTATGGTTTGAAAAGAGGTAGCATACCTGAGGGTCGGCGGGAAGTGGCTTCGCTCGTGGTCGTCGTCCTCCGCACGCACAACGGCAGCGAGCTTGGGGACGGAGGCCATCCCGCGCGGGCGCTAGGTCTGAGAGGACGGCCTTGCCGTCAGTGTGTGACCTCACTCGCCGACGACGAGTGCGTCAACGCTGCACGTCCTTTTCTTCCCCGACGGATCTGTGACCACCGGTGAGGAGGGAGAGAGAGGCCGTCTATTTTAGATCTGGAGAGAGGGTGATAGTGTGAAAAGCAAGTGGGCAGCCCTTAGCAAGAAAGCTCTGAAGCTCTAGCCTACATATCTTTTTTATACTACTAGTACTAGAGGTGGAGTAGTGGTAGAGTAGTTTATATTTTCTCTGCAAACAGTACCACTTAGTCGTGCTTCAAAACTGAACGGCACGCCATTAAAAAAATAAAGTCGAGAAATAATGCGGCACTTCGGGCCAACGCGGCCAGATCACATTTTGCACGAGAAATTACACACCATGTTTCGTTGACATGTGGTCCTGTTCCAACATGTCAGTGAGACGACGGCGAGTCCTTTTGTACAATTTCCGAAAGTACGTGTAGGCCGGGGCGCCTCTTCGTGTACCGTGGCAAACTGGCAACCGTCCACCGACTCTTCGCCTTTCCCTCTCGATTTGGAACTGCTGTCGCACGCTCTTTCTCCCTCCTCCATTTGCCTTCACCCTTCCTTCTGCCATTGTTTGATCGTCTTCTCCATGGAGGGAACAAGCCGGAAACGACCCCGTTATTCTTGCCCTGATCTGAAAGATGACGTGGTGGAGGAACTCATTGATCGGTGCGACGTCATCACCTCGGCTAGCATGGCAGGTTCGTTCAAGCCCATTCTCGACTCAACTAATAACATCATTACAAGGAACCCAAGGGTCCAGGAGCGGTTTGATCTCCCTTACCTTCTTCGCTATAAGCCTGTTTGCATGGGCACGGACTACGGAGGCCTCACCTTGTGCAAGTTGATGCCGCTTGATAATGATACGTGTGATGTCAAGATGCCATCGCTTAAGGGTAAGGTCGGGGCTGGCGCAAATGGAGATTGAGTTGTTTATATTGGGTGCAATTGCGAGTGGGAACTTGTGAAAGGGTACACTCGCCAGCGGATTCCACTTCCAAAAATCTCAGAGTGCCCTGAGGTTGAGCACACAGATGATCTACGTACGTTCAAATACGATCATGGTGACTGTCTTCTACTGAAGATAGCAATTTGTCGAGTTCCCAACCGCTCTTGGAATTACAAGAACTATGAAGTTGTTGCTATCTTCGACAAGCTTGTTGCCATCCTTACTCATTCCACGGTTCGTCGTCCATGGATATTGCTCAAAAATTAGTTTCTGCACACGGATGAGTACTGTGATGCAATTGAATACGAGGATCTTGTGTTTGCTGCCACCACTCGTGGCACTGTTTTTGCATGGGATCCTCATAGTTTCGGTACGTTTGTCTTCCACCGTAATTATAATTGTTTCATCCACATGCATGCGAGTTAGCAAGTTTCCCTTTACTAATTAACCTTCTTCTTGTGTTTCCAAGGTCCTGTGAACATTCCACCACCTATACTTGAAAAATTTTATAAGCAAGGGGGAGATGACGATGGCAATGATCACGAGCATGAGGAGGAGCGGAACTTATATACTTAGTGGCGCCTGGCAACTAATTCCGATGGATCACCTCTTCTTGTCTGTATACAGTGCACTCAGATTGTTACTACTGAGGAAGCAGGTGTTGTCTCCCATGGTCGCCCTCTCCGGACCTATTCCAACACCCGTTGCATGGTATTCAGGATGGATACTAGTGTGCTAGCGCCAACACCTTCTCCCTGGTTCAGTATTGATAGTCTTGGAGAAAACTCGCTCTTCCTTGGACCAAACTATCCAATGATGGTGAAAGGCGATCCAGCTGCTGTTGACACAATGTTACTACTACCATTTATGAGAAGCAACTGTATCTATACCTCGGACATTTCGGTGGTTCCCTACCCTGGTCCTGATATATGCCGCTTCAGCCTGGATGATCAGTCCTGCGTTGCTCTCGATATTGACAATAGCTGGCCCTTCCCAGAGCACCTATGGTTCAAAGCAAGCGTTTCCAACGCCGAGGATTGGTTGAGTTGAAGTTCATTTCATTGCTTGTTATTTGTTGTGTGATGAAAACTTTAGTATTTGCTAGAATGTTTTGTTGGAAATAATCTATAATCCAACATGTATCCTCGTTGTCGTTGTGTGTTGATGACTTGTTGTATGTAATGAATGGTACATTTGCAAATGCATGTCATAGACTCAATTTATGAATGATTTTCGAGTCACTTCTTGGAGTGTGAGTACCGTAGTAGTATAGCCAGCATCCGGTTAGTATATGAAGTTGCCACATCACATAGATCCAACCTAATATTGGAGTATGCTAGCCCTCCACCGGCGCGCCGCTTCAAATGGCGGAGCAAGTGAGAGGTCGCATCACCTTGTGTCCAGATCCGAGATGCCACGTGTACCAGATGAATGACTCCAAGTTCGACCACCGTGATGCTAGGTGCGAGCCAAGGAACACTGTTGGAGAGACCCCCCCCTCATAATTTTCCTACATCGGTCGTTTGATTCATAGGATAGAATGCTATAGGATTTTTTTCCTATGTAATCATGTTTTAATTGGCAATCTAGCATCCACTCCAACTTTTGTTTCACTTCCTTTGTTCCTACGAAGAGAGTACTTGCTCTAAATAATGTGCCGCTGCAAGAGCCACCTATATTAATTAACCATGCTCTAAAAAGGTGGACCAACTTTGGCTATAGTAGTATTGTACTAGGTTAGTAGGTGACCTTGCGCTTGGCTCTTCTCCTCTTCCGGAAGTCGAACAATAATGATGGTACTACAGTAGTACTTCTGGAAATCTGACACCAAATGAACTGCTGCACGTCCACCGCTTGTAAGCAAAAGTTTCTCCTCGTGCTACGAGCCACCGCGCACGCGTTGGCGAGGGAGAAGGCATAGTAAGCAAGCTTCTCGAGTTCTGCGAGTTGACGGGACACATCAAAGTTATTTATTAGTACTCTCTTCAAAAAGGGCCGACCATGTCCATGTCTTCCATCCCATGCTCTGTCATTGAGTACGTGCACTATTCACGTGCCATCGAGGAGAAAAAATATTGCGTTGTACTAGGTGCCACCGAAGTGCATGACTCACTTACGCACCGCATATCTCCATTTTCTTGCATGACACGCCACCTTGATGCTAGATGTCTCGCGTGTCATGGAGGCACATAGTATGATTTTGTAAAATGGAGGCATATAGATGTCCCGCGTGTCGGCAAAAGGATGAACAAAGCTCATGTCTTAAACGAAAGAGTGGAAGAACATAGATTCCCGACGACCGAGAAGGAGCAACAAACCTCGGGGTGGAGCGTCTGCACTCATAATATTTTATATTATTCAGCGATATAAAATCAACCAAATCTCTCCATGTTCCTATACCATTCTATAGTATGAGAATAACTTTGAATGTAAGCCATTGATTCACTCTATCCAATGGTCATAGTTGGAAAATTCAAACAAAACCAAGAATTGGATCAACTATTTTTCCGAGATCAACTCTTTTAGCACTTACCGCCTGCCCACCTAGCCCACCTATATATCTGCTCACGTGTGATGACCACATGAGCTATCCACTCAGATTGTATGTTAAAAAAATAAAGGTCGATAACTAATGCGGCACCTCAGGCCAACGCGGCCAGATCGCATTTTGAACGAGAAATTACACACCACGTTTCGTTGACATGTGGTCCCGTTCCAACATGCCAGTGAGACGACGGCGAGTCCTTTTGTACAATTTCCGAAAGGACGTGTAGGCCGGGGTGCCTCTTCGTGTACCGTGGCAAACTAGCAACCGTCCACCGACTCTTCGCCTTTCCCTCTCGATTTGGAACTGCTGTCGCACGCTCTTCCTCCCTCCTCCATTTCCCTTCACCCTTCCTTCTGCCATTGTTCGATCGTCTTCTCCATGGAGGGAACAAGCCGGAAACGACCCCGTTATTCTTGCCCCGATCTGAAAAATGACGTGGTGGGGGAACTCATTGATCGGTGCAAAGTCATCACCTCGGCTAGCATGGCAGGTTCGTTCAAGAACATTCTCGACTCAACTAATAACATCATTACAAGGAACCCAAGGGTCCAGGAGCGGTTTGATCTCCCCTATCTTCTTCGCCGTGACCCTGCTGAATGGCGCAGGGACGAGGGAAGCCTCGCCTTGTGCAAGTTGATGCCGCTTGATAATGATACGTATGATGTTAAGATGCCATCGCTTGAGGGCAAGGCTTGGGCAGGCGCAAATGGAGATTGGGTTGTTTATATTGGGTACAATTGTGAGTGGGAACTTGTGAATGTGTACACTCGTCAGCGGATTCCACTTCCAAAAATCTCTGAGTGCCCTAAGGTTGAGCACACAGATGATCTACGTACATTCAAATATGATCATGGTGACTGTCGTCTATGGAAGATAGCAATTTCTCGAGTTCCCAACCACTCTTGGAATTACAAGAACTATCAAGTTGTTGCTATCTTCGACAAGTTTGTTGCCATCCTTCGTGGTTCGACTAGATGGATATTGCTCAAAAATCAGTTTCTATACACGGATGTGTACCATGATGCAATTGAATACGAGGGTCTTGTGTTTGCTGCCACCACTCATGGCACTTTTTTTGCACGGGATCCTCATAGTTTCGGTATGTTTGTCTTCCACCGTAATTATAATTGTTTCATCCACATGCATGCGAGTTAGCAAGTTTACCTTCTCTACTAATTAACCTTCTTCTTGTGTTTCCAAGGTCCTGTGAACATTCCACCACCTATACTTGAAAAAATTTATAACCAAGGGGGAGATGACGATGGTGATGATCACGAGCATGAGGACGAGCAGGGCCCATATGCTCACTGGCGGCTGGCAACTAATTCCAATGGATCACCACTTCTTGTCTGTATACAGCCCACTGCTGATGTTACTACTGAGGGAGCAGGTGTTGTCTCCCAACGTCGCACTCTCCGGACCTATTCCAACACCCGTTGCATGGTATTCGGGATGGATACTATTGTGCTAGCGCCAACACCTTCTTCCTGGTACAGTATTGATAGTCTTGGAGCAAACTCGCTCTTCCTTGGACAAAACTATCCAATGATGGTGAAAGGCGATCCAACTGCTGTTGACACAACGTTACTACCATTTATGAGAAGCAACTGTATCTATACGTCGGACATTGCGGTGGTTCCCTACCCTGGTCGTGATATTGTAGGACGCTTCAGCCTGGATGATCAGTCCTGCATTGGTCTCGAGATTGACAGTAGCTGGCTCTTCCCAGAGAATCGCTTGTGGTTCAAAGCAAGCATTTCCAACGCCGAGGATTGGTTGAGTTGAAGTTCATTTCATTGCTTGTTATTTGTTGTGTGATGAAAACTTTAGTATTTATAATGTATCCTCGTTGTCGTTGTGGGTTGATGACCTGTTGTATGTAATAAAATGATATGCCTGTGATAAACTTACTAAATTTATGAATGGCTTTCGAGTCGCTTCTCTGAGTGGGTGCTGCGACGAGGCAAAAAAATATTTTCCGAATACATAATTGTACGTGCATTGCAACAGGTTATCGGATGAGGCCAATCAACAATAGTACACTAAATGTACTAGCTTCACATGCTGCACTATCTCTATGTCTACGTACGTAATACAAAAAGTTTTAAACTTGAGACCAGCCACCCATCCTCACAAAGAACACTTTTTAACCTAGCACAGACTCCAGGAAATTTGGCCACAGTGTGAGGTGGGCCATATGTTAATGTGTTCGCTGTACGTAACCAGCACCTCGAATCCTCGATACTACTACTATGAGTAGTAGGAGTAGTAGGGTGGCATGGGCCAGAACAAGCATTCACGTCCAGGAGTACGACACACGCCACCAGCACGACTTCCATCTGACACCATATTTGTTGCAGTCCGTGCTACAACAATCTCTTCAACCTCGTCGTTTCTCTAACTCAGCCATCGCGCGGCGGGCGAGGTGGGGGTTTGCCGATAGTCGGTTTCCTCAACTGCGGTCCCACTTGTAAGGCCAACTCCAACGCACGACCCCAAACGGACCTCTGTTTTTTCCGGATTCTGTTCGTTTGGGTAGGGCAATGGGGTCATGTCCGGGCCATTTCTCGGATGCGGTGGCCGTGCGCCGAACGTGCGGACGCATCCCGGCCGCGTACATTTTTCTTTGCAAACACGTATCTTTTTCATCATTGATTTTTTGGTACAAGGAAATACATCACCAAAATTTTGACTAGAAAAACAAGAACCACAAGAATACATTTTAGAAGATATCCAACTTCCATAACTGCTCCTGTAAGTTGGATTAGTGCCTTCTCGATACATTCATTGTTGATCTGCGGAGGCTCGATCCTGCGTGCTTCTTTCTTCTTCGAGTGTAAAGAAGTAGACGTGTCTAGCCTCTATTCTATCAACAAGTGCACTAGTCTCATCTCTAGCCTCTATGCTAGCTAAAAGTGCTAGAACATCTACTAAATTGCGCTCTATCAATATATCATTGTACTCTTCTTCCCAATACCAAAACTTGCATCCATTCTACACAATAAAATTTTAAGTTAGCACAACTAGTCTAATCCGAGAGCACAACCGAAGATTTGGTCGAGTTCTTCCTCCTTTTGCCGACACGTGGGACATCCAGCATCCAGGTCGTGTCATGCAAGAAAATAGAGTGATAGTTGAAGCCACGCGATGTGCATCTTGGGTTAAACTGTAAATAGAATCTTACTACTCTTGAGTAACTCCAAAAGCAGCCACCGAAGATCTTTATTGGATTTGTTTTTCATCACCAGCACGTCGAGGTGAAAGATGTGCAGGTTCAGTGGGTCCTCTTGTGTATTCACTGACATGTGGGACCGCATATGAGCAAACAGACGATGGGCTCCACGCATCTGCTGGCTGGCTGAGAAGAGAGATAGAGGAGGGCTGAGCACGGACTCCAGGATATTAGTTCTACGTAACCAGCACCTCGATATAGTGGGGTGGCATGGGCCATAACTAGCATTCATGTCTAGCAGTACGGCACATGCCACCCACACGAGTCCCATCCGACACCAATTTTCTTGGAGTCCATGCTACAACCATCTCTTCTCCCTCCTGTTTTCTCAGCCATCGCGCGGTGGCGGGGTGGGGGTTTGCCGATAGTCGGTTTTCTCAACTGCAGTCCCACTTGTAAGTGAAAATGCAACACATCACGCATTCCCCCTTGAGCGGCATGCCAGACCAACCGTGTGGGGGTGCGACGCGAACACGGCAGGCTTTTGTAGCGACCAGACCTCAAACAGTCTGATCTCTGTGTATAAGTGTCATCCCTGGATCGGTAATGCTGACACACACAGTACTTGGAGGATTTATAACAGAGTAGCAATCACGCACTTATTACATCGAATGTCTCAAAAGAGAACTTATTACAGTAAATATGGCTTAAGGCCATCTAAAACGATAACAGCGGAAGGCTTGGAAGATAAAGTGAGTCCATCAACTCCAACGGCATCACTGAGTGAAAGACCACGACTTAAGGCTCCTTACTCGTCGTCTGAAAAGTCTACAACATGATACGTTGCAGCCCGAAAACGGGTCAGCACATGGAATATGCTGGCAATGTAACACAAGAGAGTAGTAAACAGAATAAAGCTATCACTACATGCATATATGGCTGGTGGAGGCTGTATGGTTATTGTGTTTTGCGGAAAGCCAATTTTTCCCTACTGCAAAGGAATATATTTTATTTAACTACAAAGTTTGTTGAAAACATTGAGAAGGTAAACCCCCTCTCAATCCCAATTAAAAGTAATCATTAACAACCCAATCAAATTAATTTAGTAGCGATGAGATCAACATGATAATCCAAGAACCAGATACTCAAGATGTCCATAACTGGGGACACGGCTAACCATGATTAGTTTATACACTCTGCAGAGGTTTGCGCACTTTTCCCCACAAGACTCGATCTCCTCCGTTTGGTTTCTCGCACTACAAGATGTTTGAGAAAAGGATGACCGAGACATAGTCTTTCAGAAGCGTTAGCACCTTACGATGGGTAGACCGTACCACCTACATCCCCTACATCTGCTAGTCTACCACTGTAAGAGTTCACACGACTTAATCAACTATGCTAGAGCCCATAATAGCTTGTGGCTGCACACGGAAGTTTCTAGTATGAATAATCTCATGATCCCTTTGAGCCTGGGTGGCAGTCCATAGGAGAATCACACGGTACCCCGGGATTTCCAAAAATACATGCAATCACTGGATTCCCCAGGTGCCTCAATCCACCCAGATGTGTATTTAAGTTGCCACCTTAAGTTGAACCGTTAATTAACAATCTCACAACTGTCATGGATACACTCAAACCCAATCCACGTCTACGAGCATAGCATAGCAATATAAGCATAGCGTAGAAGTAACTCCCAAGGTTTGATAATAAACAGGTGAATAGGTACTACCTCATCTACTTCCCAAACCCACAATTTAATTCAAATCCTAACCATGCAATTGTTTGAGGATTGATCTAATGCAATAAAACTGGGTAGTAAGAGGTATGATCAAAGTGTTACTTGCCTTGCTGATGATCCGCGAAACCTAGAGACTCGTAGTAGCATGCTTCACACTCCGGGTACTCTATCGCAAACAAACAAGCATATAATAAGCAATCAAGCAAGGGCATGAGTAAAACTCGAATAAGAGATCTAACCAGAAAGTTCAACTTAAGAACTCCGGTTCGCAAAAAGAATCAAATCAAACGAAGCAACAAAACTCAAACGGCGAAAGAAACAAGCTTCATTTACTAATATGGACTTAAGTCAAATTTTACAGTAGCAAAAGCTTGTTTAAGTTGGTTAAACAGAAAGAGGGTTTCGAGACGAAACTCTAGGCGTTTGAATCGCCTGATTTCGATAAACGAGCGAAAAGTTATACTTGAACGAAAATCGGATCAGAAATCGTGATCGAAAATAATCGCGGAAAATCCGAGAAAAAGAAAAACTGACGAACAGGCTAACGTACGAGCGTTCGCTGTCTGCGGTTAAACGGTGAAAACCGTTCGTTAAAACGAACGAACGAACGAGCGTTCGCTACAAAACTAAACCAAAAAATAAACCGAACCGAACAAAAACTAGGGTTTACGAAATAAAACCGATCGATTTAAAGTAAAAACCCGCGGCTACCTCGAACTGCGGCGGGCGGCGGCGGTCGGCGGCGAAGGGCGGCGGGGCGGCACGGGGTGGCGGCGCGGGCGTGCGGCGGCGGCGGCGCGGGCGGCGGGCGGCTAGGGTTAGGGTTTTGGGTGGCGGGGCGGGTGGCAGCTTATAAAGGGGCCGGCCCGAAGAGTCCTGGCCGGGTACGGCCTGAAGTCGGTTTGACTTTTTTTAATAATTCCTACATGCAAAAAAGAAAGAAAAGAAATACTAAACGGACTCCAAAAATCCCAAAATAAATTTTCCCCGTCCTCTAAAAATAGGCCGGACAAGGTGAACATTTATTTGGGCCTAAAATGCAATTTTGAAAAACGCATATTTTTTCTAATTCAAACAAAATAGCGATAAAACTCCGAATGAAAATCTTATTTGATTTTAATATTAAATCTCTGATATTTCTTTAATTTTAGGAAGTCATTTTATCCTCTCTCTTTTATTTTTTATAAAAGAAATATTTCAGAGAAAAATAATTAAAATCAAACGATCCTCTTTTCAAAAATTCAAGAAAAACTCGAATATGAAATAAATTGAAATCCCCAACTCTCTCCGTGGGTCCTTGAGTTGCGTGGAATTTTTAGGATCAAATCAAAATGCAATAAAATATGGTATGCAATGATGATCTAATGTATAACATTCCAAATTGAAAATTTGGGATGTTACAAACCTAGCCCCCTTAAGATGAATCTCGCCCTCGAGATTCGGGTTGGCTAGAAAATAGGTGAGAGTGATCCTTCCGTAGGTCTTCCTCTCGTTCCCAAGTGGCTTCATCCTCGGTATGGTGACTCCACTAAACTTTGCAGAACTTGATTACTTTGTTGCGTGTAACTCGGCTGGCAAACTCGAGTATCTTGACTGGTTTCTCTTCATAGGTCAGATCGCTATCCAACTGTATCGCTTCCAGCGGCACTGTATCTCTCAGAGGAATATCAGCCATCTCTACGTGACACTTCTTCAACTGAGAAACGTGGAAGACATCGTGAACTCCGGACAATCCTTCGGGTAATTCTAACTTGTAGGCAACTTCTCCCATACGTTCCAAAACTCTGTATGGTCCCACAAAACGTGGTGCTAACTTTCCCTTAACTCCAAAGCGCTTCACTCCTCAAAGTGGTGATACTCGAAGATACACTCTGTCTCTGACTTCGTAGACTGTCTCTTGCGTTTAGAATCCGCGTAACTCTTCTGCCTGGATTGGGCTACCTTGAGTCTACCGCGAATCAGCTTAACCTTCTCTTCAGACTCTTTAATCAAATCTGGTCCAAACAACTGTCGGTCTCCAACTTCGTCCCACAACAACGGTGTTCTGCACCTCCTTCTGTACAGCGCTTCGAAAGGGGACATCTTCAAACTGGCTTGATAACTGTTGTTATAAGAGAACTCTCCATAAGGCAAATTATCGTCCCAGCTAGATCCATAGTCTAGCGCACAAGCTCTCAACATGTCCTCCAGAATCTGATTTACTCTTTCAGTCTGTCCATCTGTTTGCGGGTGAAAAGCTGTACTGAACTCTAGTCTGGTTCCCAAAGTTTCATGCAACTGATTCCAAAACTTTGAAGTAAACTTGGTTCCTCTATCTGATACAATGGTCCTCGGAACTCCATGCAGACATACGATCCTGGTCATGTATATCTTTGCCAACTTAGCACTGGTGTAAGTGGTCTTCACGGGGATGAAATGAGCTACTTTCGTCAAACGATCGACTACAACCCATATCGAGTCATAGCCTGAACAAGTCCTGGGTAATCCCGTGATAAAATCCTTGCCTAGTTTATCCCACTTCCATTCGGGTATAGGCAATGGCTGTAGCAATCCTACTGGCTTCTGATGTTCTGCCTTTACTCTCTGACATACATCACAAACTACTACATACTCCGCAATATCCTTCTTCATTCCGGTCCACCAGAAACTATCCTTCAAATCCAGATACATCTTGGTATTTCCTGGGTGAATCGAATATGGTGTATCATGGGCCTCTTGCAGAATCAACTTCCTGATCTCCTGATCATTGTTAGTCAGACCAAATGACATAACGGTGTACTCATACAGCCCGTACCTCGTTGTAAAAGCTGTCTTAGGTATATCCTGCTCTCGAATCTTTAGCTGGTGGTACCCTGATCACAGATCGATCTTAGAAAACACTTTAGCTCCTTGCAACTGGTCAAATAAATCATTCATCATCGGCAGTGGGTACTTGTTCTTGATCGTCACCTCATTCAATCCACGATAGTCAACAACCATCCTTAACGATCCATCCTTCTTCTCCACTAGAAGTACTGGTGATCCCTAAGGTGACGAACTTGGGCGAATATATCCCTTATCCAGTAACTCCTTAATCTGCTTCTTAATTTCCTCCAAATCCTTTGCGGGCATTCTATACGGTCTCTTAGATATTGGCCCTGTGCCTGGCAAAAGTTCAATCAAAAACTCAATGTCTCTATCCGGTGGCATGCCTGGCAACTCTTCTGGAAATACATCCAGAAAATCCTTCACCACTGGTACTTCCTCCTGTACAACTCCTGATAAGGAATTTACTTGGGTTCTATTCGGCACATGCCGGGATACATACTTGATCCTTCTTCCTTCTGGGGTGGTAAGCAAAATCGACTTATTGGCGCAGTCAATGTTCCCTCCATACTTCGATAACCAATCCATGCCTAATATCACATCCAGTCCTTGTGACTCCAATACTATTAGGTCCGAGGGAAACAAGTAGTTACCAATCCTTAATGGTAACTGATCACACCATAGGCCAGCCATATACTCTGCTCCTGGCGAGGTTACTAACATGGGTGACCTAAGGGCTTGGCTTGGCAGTTTAAACTTATCCACGAATCCCCTTGATATGTATGAATGCGATGCACCAGTATCAAAAAGTACGACTGCAGTAAATGACTTAACCAAAAACTTACCTATTACTGCATCTGGCTGGGCTTCAACCTCCTCCACGTTAACGTGGTTCACTTGTCCCCTGTTGAAAGGGTTGGGCTTCTTCCCAGAGCTTCCATTGCCGTTTCCATTCTTAGCTTCAGGACATTCATTTGCGTAATGTCCGGTCTTCTGGCACTTGTAGCAAGTAACGTGGCTTAGGTCCTTCTTGGCGGGTGTTGCCGGGTTGGAACGGTTTTGTCCGCTGCTTCCTCCATTACCATTACCATTCTTGGGGCCACCATGATTGTGTGAACTTCCTCCATTATGAGTGTGGCCTCCATGGTTATGAACAAGTCCTCCCGGGTTCGGGGTGTAACGATGTCTCTGCTGGGCTCCAGAATTATACTTCCCTTGTCCATACTTCCTCTTGCGGCTGTCAATCTGTTGCTGCTTCCCTTCAAGCATGAGAGCTCTATCCACCAACTCCTGGTAGTTATTGAAATTTGCCACCATCAACTGCATGCTCAGCTCATCATTCAGTCCTTCCAGAAACTTCTCCTTCTTAGCTGCATCTGTAGCGACGTCATCTGGGGCATAACGTGCTAACTTACTAAAGTCATCCACATATTGGCCAACAGTGCACCCTCCTTGGCGTAAGTTGCGAAACTCACGCTTCTTCATGGCCATAGCTCCTGCTGAAACATGGGCAGTGCGAAAAGCCTGCTGGAACTGGTCCCATGTCACAGTGTCAATAGGGTAAGTGACTATGAAATTCTCCCACCAAGATGCTGCGTGTCCATCAAGCTGATGTGCGGCAAAACGCACTCTCTCCGCATCTGTGCATCCTGCAGTGGTCAACTCCCTATCAATCTTGCGAAGCCAATCATCTGCAACAATCGGCTCGGTGCTACTGGAGAACACCGGCGGATTCAGCCTAAGAAAATGGGCTAAGTGGTCAACTGGTGGGGGTGGGGGTGGGTTGTTGTTGTTGTTGTTCCCCTGGTTCTGATTCTGGACTAGCATATGCATCAATGCATTCTGCTGCTGGATCAACTGAGTGAGCTCCGGTGGGAAAGCAAATCCATTGTCGTGTCTCGGAGGCATCTGCTGGGTTTAGAAAAGATGAGAAAACAGAATAGAATGAGGTCTAGAGGGAAAACACTACCCATATGCACATGAGACAAACACAAACATATCACTCAAACAATCAAACAAGGGCATACAATCGGTCTAGAACTATCGTTACAAAAGTGTTTGGACTATACTATATACATGGTGGAATACTACTACTGATATGGTGGTCGATTAGAAAAATTGATCGGTCGAAGACTCCATGATATCTGCTCCAGCTTCATCATCATAGTCATCATCGCTATCATCAGGGTCCGAGTCGGTGTCATCGATGATGATGTAGTTGTCCGGGCAAGTGGACTGTCATCTTCTCCTCCTGGCACAGGGTCTCCCATGAAAACTCCTAGCTTCTTTGTCAGGTCGCCATTCTTCTCTACTAGTGCGACGATTTCCTCCATATAATCCTCGCGTGTAGCCTTGAGTTCTTCCTCCAGCTCCGTGATCCTTGTCATTGCCTTCTTCAAATCCGCCATGCCTGCGCACATCTGGTTCTCCTGGCGTCGAATGTGCTGGTTTAACTCCTGGATGAAAGAGGCAATCGATCTATCCTTCCTGGTACTGATCATCTCCCATTGCCCATCTCGGCGCCCACAAATCTGGTAGATTGTATCCTTGATGTCATTGTGGTAAACTTCTCCAATGCGTCCCATGGTAATGTGACCTGCCATACTCTTTCCTAGACTCCAGGTTGGTGCATCGAAAGAAAACTCTATGGGCTCAGTGACTGGCGTGAACGTCCTTCATGGAACTTGAACTTGAATCATCCAGCGCTCCTCTTCTGGTAAAGTGGCGTTGTAGGTCCCGATGAAGCTTGGTCAGGTACTTAGTAACTTCCTTCAAGTGGCGTCCAAATGGGGTGTCTTCATCCGGTTGCATGAACTTAATCCTTGCATCCGCCATCCTAAAGAGTAGAAAATGGAGAGGAGTTAGAAATGAGAAGAGAGTAGTGATCTAGGGCTTTAGCTTAGTGGTCGTGTCCTACAGTCAGCGTGTGCTCTGATACCATCTTTGTAGCGACCAGACCTCAAACAGTCTGATCTCTGTGCATAAGTGTCATCCCTGGATCGGTAATGCTAACACACACAGTACTTGGAGGATTTATAACAGAGTAGCAATCACACTCTTATTACATCGAATGTCTCAAAAGAGAACTTATTACAATAAATATGGCTTTAGGCCATCTAAAACGATAACAGCGGAAGGCTTGGAAGATAAAGTGAGTCCATCAACTCCAACGGCATCACTGAGTGAAAGACCACGACCTAAGGCTCCTTACTCGTCGTCTGAAAAGTCTGCAACATGATACGTTGCAGCCCAAAAACGGGTCAGCACATGGAATATGCTGGCAATGTAACACAAGAGAGTAGTAAACAGAATAAAGCTATCACTACATGCATATATGGCTGGTGGAGGCTGTATGGTTATTGTGTTTTGCGGAAAGCCAATTTTTCCCTACTGCAAAGGAATATATTTTATTTAACTACAAAGTTTGTTGAAAACATTGAGAAGGTAAACCCCCTCTCAATCCCAATTAAAAGTAATCATTAACAACCCAATCAAACTAATTTAGTAGTGATGAGATCAACATGATAATCCAAGAACCAGATACTCAAGATGTCCATAACTGGGGACACGGCTAACCATGATTAGTTTATACACTCTACAGAGGTTTGCGCACTTTTCCCCACAAGACTCGATCTCCTCCATTTGGTTTCTCGCACTACAAGATGTTTGAGAAACGGATGACCGAGACATAGTCTTTCAGAAGCGTTAGCACCTTACGATGGGTAGACCGTACCACCTACATCCCCTACATCTGCTAGTCTACCACTGTAAGAGTTCACACGACTTAATCAACTATGCTGGAGCCCATAATAGCTTGTGGTTGCACACGGAAGTTTCTAGTATGAATAATCTCATGATCCCTTTGAGCCTGGGTGGCAGTCCATAGGAGAATCACACGGTACCCCGGGATTTCCAAAAATACATGCAATCACTGGATTCCCCAGGTGCCTCAATCCACCCAGATGTGTATTTAAGTTGCCACCTTAAGTTGAACCATTAATTAACAATCTCACAACTGTCATGGATACACTCAAACCCAATCCACGTCTACGAGCATAGCATAGCAATATAAGCATAGCGTAGAAGTAACTCCCAAGGTTTGATAATAAACAGGTGAATAGGTACTACCTCATCTACTTCCCAAACCCACAATTTAATTCAGATCCTAACCATGCAATTGTTTGAGGATTGATCTAATGCAATAAAACTGGGTAGTAAGAGGTATGATCAAAGTGTTACTTGCCTTGCTGATCATCCGCGAAACCTAGAGACTCGTAGTAGCACGCTTCACACTCCGGGTACTCTATCGCAAACAAACAAGCATACAATAAGCAATCAAGCAAGGGCACGAGTAAAACTCAAATAAGAGATCTAACCAGAAAGTTCAACTTAAGAACTCCGGTTCGCAAAAAGAATCAAATCAAACGAAGCAACAAAACTCAAACGGCGAAACAAACAAGCTTCGTTTACTAATCTAGACTTAAGTCAAATTTTACAGTAGCACAAACTTGTTTAAGTTGGTTAAACAGAAAGAGGGTTTCGAGACGAAACTCTAGGCGTTTGAATCGCCTGATTCCGATAAACGAACGAAAAGTTATACTAGAACGAAAATCGGATCAGAAATCACGATCGAAAATAATCGCGGAAAATCCGAGAAAAAGAAAAACTGACGAACAGGCTAACGAACGAGCGTTCGTTGTCTGCGGTTAAACGGTGAAAACCGTTCGTTAAAACGAATGAACGAACGAGCGTTTGCTACAAAACTAAACCAAAAAAAAATAAACCGAACCGAACAAAAACTAGGGTTTACGAAATAAAACCGATCATTTAAAAAAAAACCAGCGGCTACCTCGAACTCCGGCAGGCGGCGGCAGCGGTCGGCGGCGGGGCGACGCGGGGTGGCGGCGCGGGCGTGCGGCGGGCGGCTAGGGTTAGGGTTTTGGGTGGCGGGGCTGGTGGGCTGTGGGGTGCGGTGCGGGCGGCGGCTTATAAAGGGGCCGGCCCGAAGAGTCCTGGCCGGGTACGGCCCGGTGTCGGTTTGACTTTTTTTAAATAATTCTGACGTGCAGAAAAAAAGAAAAGAAATATTAACGGACTCCAAAAATCCCAAAATAAATTTTCCTCGTCCTCTAAAAATAGGCCGGACAAGGTGAACATTTATTTGGGCCTAAAATGCAATTTTGAAAAACGCATATTTTTCCTAATTCAAATAAAATAGCGATAAAACTCCGAATAAAAATCTTATTTGATTTTAATATTAAATCTCTGATATTTCTTTATTTTGAGGATGTCATTTTATCCTCTCTCTTTTATTTTTAATAAAAGAAATATTTCAGAGAAAAATAATTAAAATCAAACGATCCTCTTTTAAAAAATTCGAGAAAAACTCGAATATGAAATAAATTGAAATCCCCAACTCTCTTCGTGGGTCCTTGAGTTGCGTGGAATTTTTAGGATCAAATCAAAATGCAATAGAATATGGTATGCAATGATGATCTAATGTATAACATACCAAATTGAAAATTTGGGATGTTACAGCTTTTCCTTTTGAACTTGTAACTTGTAAATTTTGGTTCTGCTCCATGGCGTGACCGATAGATAGAAATAACGGTTTTTCCTAGAGTAATGAGAAGTTTGGTTCTGGCACGGTTCATGCATGGAGTACGTAGGAAAATTATGAAGTTGATGCGAAAGGTAAGATAATTACTAGTAGTACCATATACTACTACATGGATTTGACGAAAAGATAAAGATACATACGGATCCATCAACGACATCCTCACGCCCTAGTGCACCGGGTCACCAACCGACGTGTGAGGAGTAGCGGCGTTGGCGGCAAGCTCAACGTGCTTCCGAACAATGCCGTCCAAGGTTGCCCTGCGGTCCAAGAAGGCCAGCGTCCTATCGTCCTCCACTTGCATGTAGTAGTCCTTGTGGACGATTTGCGCGTAGACGTGGGTGATTATGTCGATGGTGTCTTGCTGCGCCAGGCGCTGCGCGGCGAGCGTGACCTCGAGGTGGACATTCTCCGGCGCGACGGCGGGCAGTCGCAGGGCCACCAGTGCGTCGAAGAGGTTGTCACCATAGAGGCCGTTGAGGGTGGCAGGCATCGCAGGGCCTGGGCGCGTGGGCTGGAGGAGTACGTCAAGGTCGTCCATGAGCTTCTTGACGACGGTGAACTTGTCGAGGGAGCCGACAAGGACCTCGTCGAACAAGGAGACGAAGCTGTCCTCCAAGCGGCCCCTCGCCCTGGCGGCCTCAAGCACTACCTGGAGACGTTCCTCGGCATCGGGCCGCATGCCGGCGTCGTGGACCATCTGGCACAGCCGGCTGATGCTCGCGCTCATCACCTCCATGGGTCTAGCTTCTAGTCAACTGATCTTGTGATTGGAGTGATCACTCTTGCCCTTGGGTGCGTAGGTGCGTAGGATTTCGTAGATTGGACTAGCGGGAGCCTTTATATGAGAAGTGCAGACTGCGTTGAATTCACGTCCATGTTGGCCATCTACTCCTCGCCCCTCTACTGCACCTGCCTTTGGCTGTATGACAGGTTGGCCAGCCACCCGTTGGGCCCACGTGTCATACACCCAAAGGCAGGTGCAGTAAGTCAATGAAGCTGCGCCCCCCTCCGTGCCCGTGCATGCTTTCAATGACTTGAGACTACCAAACATCACATGCAGTGGTTAGTTCATTGCATGTAATCCTATTAGGCTGGCCATAGTGGGGGTAACAACAGTAGTATCATGTACTTGGGACTCGCAAACATGCTTACGTGGCAGATAATTAAAGAAGAGAGAAAGAGTCATAGTAACATAGGTAGATACCGTAACATAATAAATGTTATGCTACTATGCGTCATGCATGGCAATAAATGAGACCGGCTATGATTTATGATACTATGCACTATGGATGTAGAGGCTGTTTGGTTTGTGACTATGATTGCCACATGTTGCCACACCTAAGGTTAGGCAACTTTGACCAACTTAGGAGGGTGTTTGGTTCAAGCCTTACCTTAGGCAATATACTTTTTGCCACACTAGGGCCCTACATGACATACACTCAAAAAGTGTGGCAAGATTCCCTTAGGCTTGCCAACTTGTGGCTCTCATTTTGAAGAACTAACCTTAGGCAAGTGTGGCAAAAGATGTGTGGCAAAATGTGGCACTCCTAGGCCTTGAACCAAACAGCCCCGTAGTATCATACACTAGTATCATATGCATGATACTAGTATATGTTACTCCCCACTATGACCAGCCTTAATTAAGTAGCAAAAAGACATTAAGTTATCTCGCCGATAGGAATAAAACAATACACCATGTATTTATTTACAAAGGGAGTAGTACATTTTTTGTGACATGCATTACTAGATATTGCTAGTCAAATACTAAATCCAGATGGACGTGGTAGTACTACTAAATCTAGACGGTGGTGCTAGTACTAGTAGTAGTACTACCAATGTAGTAGCATTGTACTACCCATTGGTCAAATTATTACGTGCTGCTCCTCACAGTGAAGTGACAAGACCCTACGCCAGAGATGACACCTGAGTATAGGCGCCGTGTTTGACATACCATAGTCAGCCTCACCGTCTGCAGTCACTATCATCATGGCTGTAGACCTAGCCTGCTTACAACTAGCCATGTTCGACATAATTTCCCGTGCGTCGATGCCCGTGCATTGCACGGAACACCAAGATTGGGGGGTGGACGGGGCCGACAGCGGTCATCGTGCCAGATTTTTCCATGGCCTTATAGATGTGGTGGGGAGGAGATAAAAGGCTGATTGTGAGAGACAAGGAGTTGTTTGTAAATAGGGAGCAAGTGCGGGCATCTTTTTGCAAAACTGGAGAAGTTTGGTTTGTATGCGTTAGATCTAGATCCGACGGCTATTGGTGAAAGATGGCAGGCACAACATCATCACCAACTCAGGACCTGTTTGATTTGCAGGATTTTGAAAACGCAGGAATAGGACACGGCAATATTACAAGTTTCAAACTGATATTACAAATGTTAGGAGTAATGATGCACCTACGAAGAGGGAATTACTAGGAAGTTTACGTAAGAACTTTCGTTACTTTAGGTGGATGCAACATTATCGTACAAACTAAAATCCACCGCCCTGACAAGTCACTAATGGGCAAATAAGTTTTCGAATCTCTGGCCACTTGATGTTTCAAAAACAAATTCAGCTTCTGCAGAGACTTTGTCATTTAGGCTTAGACGCTTGCAGGATTAGCACGCCATTCATTGTTGCGCCAGAGAACGCCAAACCTCATTACCTTGAGCACACTTGCCTCCAGAACAAAGAACCTGGCCAATTTAATCTCAGGTGCTGCCTCGGTAGTCGATCAAATCAATTTCTGTAAGATGGAGATCAAGGCATTCGATGAGATTGTTATAGTGCAGCACATTTTTCACTTTCGGGTCTTATCTGCAAAAGAAGAGAACATATTAGAGCAGCTGACTGTATAAGATTGCCGTGTCATCAAGATGTACCAATATCATTCGCTCATACGATAGGGTTGGCTGGCTAGTGATATTTTTTCACTCTCTGTCTCTCCTTTTCTCTTTCCTCTCATTTACCTAGGAGTACGTGAAGAGCTTGGGCATTTGTTGCCTTCCACTATGTGGCCGATGCCATAATACGCATCGATGTCAAATCAAAAGATTTTGGCACCGTTCTCGTGATGTGAGAGAGTTGGCACCGCTGTGCACACAGACCCACATGTATAAACAAATCAATCAAACCAACTACACCAGCCTCTCACTCTCCCAAACAAGTGTTTTTTATTGCCTCAGTCCTCTTTCTCTCTCCCACGCAAGTGTTTTTTCATTGCGTGAGTTAATTTGGCACCGGAGCAAAGTAGGTGATCCAGATTGGGGCACCAGGTGAGCAATGGAGGGGCATTGATGCCAAATGCATCACAAGTGAATTTGGCACGTGTTTTGGCCTACATAGTGGAGGGCCGTTATAGCCCACTTTTGTACTACCTCTTATTTAGTATAAAATTTTGACCATATATTTATGTAAGAAAATGCCAATGCATGTCACTAAAAATTACACCATTTGAAATTATGTTCAAATACGAATCCAACGATATAGTTCTTAGTGACATGCATTAACATTTTGTCAGTTAAATCTATGGTCAAATTTTGATACTACAAAATAGGAAGAGTAAACCAGGACGGAGGTAGTACTTGCTCTTAGGGTAACCATAGAGTTACTGGAGTAGTCTAAGTTACTTTCCACTATGACTAGCCTACGCTACTATAGTAGTACAACAAAAAACGATGCAGGTGATCACGTGAGAAAAAATACTAAAAACATTTCTTTCGGTCCAGCGCGTAGATGCAGTTTTGAACACTACACTTGTCATCGTAATTTGGGAAAATTACGAAAAATTTGAGCTATGTTGTGATTACCGTTTACTAATAGGAAAGAAGTTTCACCTTGATGAGTAGCTTCTCTGTGCACGGAAAGCATGTAAGGAATCCAACAACTTGATCTAGATTGGGGCCGATAGATTTTATTGCCAAGATCTTCACTGTGCGCATAGACTGGGTCAAGCTTGTGGGAATCATTTTCTGGAAGAAGGTCGTAAATACATCAAGAAGAAATTTAAAAATGTGAATTTCAAGAAGACGGAGAAGAAGATGAGTGCTATACCTGAATGATTACGGATCCAATAAAGAGTTCGGAGAATTTGGCAGACGAGTGCACCAACGCTGTCAATTTCGGCACGTCAATGACCCTGATTTTTGTTGGACCTTCTAGATCCGATACAAGCAATCTCTCATGGAAAGGCGCATTCTCAATGACCATAACGTGGAACAGCTGGAGTGATCTCTTCCGAACTGATGTCTTGTTGCGGGGCCATCAAGACACATAAATCCATCGGAGATTCGTCGAGGCGATGTGGAGGCTAATGAACCCGTGGATCTGCTCAAGACGAAGGTACTCGAGCGCAGTACAGCTGCGGAGCAGGTGCTCCATAGCCTTCTTCGAGATGACAACGTCGAAGAGGTCGAGCTGCTTGAGTTGAGGGAGAAGAAGGGCGGGCGCGGCATTAATCTGGGGAAGATAGCAGGAGCTGAAGCTGGCGCGGCGCAGCATTGGCGCGAGGCGGAGCGCGGACGGCGGTAGAGAGCGACATCATCCAGCTTCAAAGCTGAGCTCCTCGAGCTGATCTAGGGCGGGGGATAAGAACCACTCGTCAAACTTGGGTTGGACCTTGCAGTTGGTACTGAACATGCGGATGTCAAGGCGTCTGGCTGGCCCAGGGTGTGATGAAAGGATCTTGGAGACTGTGGCCATGCGTTTTTAATCCCCGTCGCAGAGGCAGCTATCGACGGTGAGGTTGAGGGGGACGCGGCGCCAGAGGGGGCGCCACCGCCGGGAGAGCAGGGCGGTCTGCACGACAGATTTGGTGGGGAGGAGGCCGATGATGACGAGCAGCATGTCGTCGGGGAGGCTGCTCATGAAGTCCAGGCTCGCCGGATGCGGTTTTGTCTCGAGCCGCCTCCGCTTGTTGGCTGCCTCGCCATCCATCTCAACCGGCGGCGACGCCGGTGTACACGTGTGCTAGTGTGTGTTGTGTGCTAGGTGTGCGCGAGTGCGTCCTTCTGTGCATGCCGCCGCGCAGTGGTGAATTGTGCGCGAGTGCATCCTCCACGCGGAAGAAGTGTGTCCTCGATGCGCCCTCAATTTACTAGCGTGTGGGGTGCTACCCCGAGTGGTTTCAACTTTGTTTACTTCACTGCGTGTCAGATGGGCCTCTAGTTTACTTATTTTACCCACTCCCACATGGGCCAGCACACGAAGATACAGAACACGAGCTGACAAGGCAGCATGTGGACTGGTTGACCGGTCAACTAAACAATATACGGAGCTATACGCTGACACAGTGAGCGTATAATCCATCGGTATAGAGTGTTCGTGTGAGAGGGGAGGCCCGTGAGAGATAGCACAGAGAGAGAGAGAAAGAGCTACTCCCTCCGTTCGATAATGTAGTTCCAACATTTTTTTAAAGTCAAACTTTTGAAACTTTGACCAAGTTTATAAAGAAATTACTTATATCTACAACACCAAAGATAAATGATAGTATGAAGTAAGTACATGTTGTGATGAATCTAATGATCTTTCCAGATGTAAATGTTTTTCTCCACATATACCTGGTCAAACTTTTCTGAGGTTTGACTTTTCAAAACATCCATATGCTTATGGACGTGAGAGAGTCCCTAACTAGAGAGAGAGAGAGAGAGAGAGGGAGAGAGAGAGTGAAATATAAAGAGTGACTGAAAAAAGTGTGTGTGCGTGTGTGAAAGAGACAAGGACAACACTCGATAAAACTCGAGAAAAAACGTGTGTCTTATGCAAACATATCACACATGCATCTTCGACAACGGAAGCAAGGTGAGGAGATAGTGTGTGGTTGTTTGCAACTGAGAGAGCAAGACCCCTAGCACGTGGCCAAGAGGGGTCTGACAAACAAGGGAGAGAGGTCGAGAGAGATGTACGGAGAAAATGCAGACATGGGGAGGAGAGAGTGTATGTTTGTCATAGAGAGATCCCCTGGAGATCGTGGTGGGACTACATGGGTGGGAGATCGAGTGACAAGGTGTGTGCGCGATAGAAGATACCCCGAGAGATATCGAGATAGATGTATGGATGGAAGGAGACAATACGTGTGTTCCTGATGGCTAGTGAGAGATAATCATACTTATGGGGGGGAGTGCTTGCGCCTATGATGGAGTGAGGGATTATGGTACTTATTAGGGGGTGCGTGTCACATAGAGAGAGAACAAGGGCGGAGAGTGTTGGATGGGTCTATATGTATAGCGCGAGCGAGACATGTGTATGTGTGAACCAGGGAGATATAAAGTTTGAGAGAGATTGAGGAGCCCCGATAAGGCTGAGTGGTGCGTCAGATAGCTGAGAGGGGGGAAGAGATATTCCATCCGCTCGATAATGCAGTGCATGTAATTTTTTTAGAAGTCAAACTTTGGAAACTTTGATCAGGTTTACACAAATGTTATTTATATCTTCAATACCAAAGATACATCATACGAAACTACATCTCATGGTGAATCTAATGGTATATGTTTGTTCCAGATGTAATTGTTTTTCTCCACGTACATGGTCAAACTTTGTGATGTTTGACTTTTCAATAAATCAATATGCTATGGACTGAGGAGAGTGCCTAAGTCGAGAGGGATCAAGTGCGTGTGAAGGAGAATGAGTAAGTGTGCAAAAAGAGTATGTGTGTGAAAGAGAAAGTGACAAGAAACGATAAATTAGAGAGAGAGTGTGTGTTTTTTCGTTTCTTAGGCGAACATATCACGCATGCATCCCTGAGATAGAAAAGCGAGGCGAGGAGATACACGAAGATAGCTAGTGTGTGATTGTTTGCAACGGAGAGAGACACCCCTGTAGCACATGTCCAATAGAGGTCTGGCCAACAAGGAACAAAGGTCGAGAGGGACACATGGAGAACATGGACGCATGGGGAGGGTGAGAGGGTGTGTTTGTGATAGAGAGACCCCCTCGAGATCGTGAGGGGACTATATGGGTGGGAGATCAAGGGAGGTGCGTGTGCGTAGAAAGATGCCCCGAGAGAAATCGAGATAGACCATGCACATGTTTGTGATGGAGACTAAGATTAGCTAGTCATATACATATAGGGGGGACTGCGTGTGCCTACAATTGAGTGAGAGACCATCATACTTGGCTAGCTAGGCATGAGATTGTGTGTGTGTGCGTGTGAGATGGAGAGAGAACGAGGGAGAGAGATAGAGTTTTAGATGGGCCTATCGAGTGCGAGTGAGATATGCATGTGTATGTGTGACCCAGGTAGATGGAGAGTTTGAGAGAGAGGGGGAAGAGCTCCGAGATGACAGAGTGGTGCGCGATAGAGTTACGGGCAACGAGCCAAGGAATTTGTGTGCGTACGATGAGTGCACCCAAGATATCTAGCTTGGACTAGAGAATCATACACAGTGTGCGAGAGAGACCTATAGATGGAGTATATATGCATGCGAACTAGAAATACCCCCCCCCCCACGCACACACACAAAGAGAGAGAGATGGAGAGAAAGAGAGAGGACCAACAAGGTTTGTGTGTTAGATGCGTGCGACAGAATCGAAGATTGTCGCCGAGAGAGAGAGAGAGAGCAGGAGTCCGGGAGAGGGGGAGGTCGCGTTTTATGCACCAAAGACTGATATAAACCATGTTTCGATATAAACTTGCATTCAAATATTTAAATTGGAGAACATGTTGTCTGCAATCCACACATGAACGGATATATGCGTATATCAAACAAGTTCATTAATTTGACTTTCAACATGTTCATGGAGTACTATAATACTATACAAGATGCTATTCGATTGAGGTGTTCAATTTTGGATTTAGTTCACTATTTTGACCTGGTGAACGAGCTATTTCATTGAATCGAGATATTTCATTTTGGGTTTGATTCCCGTTTTTGAGTGGGTCAACTATTTGTCATATAGTAAATCGCTAGCAACGAGCATGTAAAAACACATTACTCCCGAGCATCATCTCTCCATCTAAAAAAGAAGTGACAAGCTAATATTTCTAAATTTGATACGAATCGACTTGGTAAGGTAGACGTGGATGCTCGTTCTCCCAAATTTTGAACGAACCGTTAAACATCCTCTGCTCGGTGGAATTCGCCCGAGCAAATAAATTGGAGACGCGAAATTACCGTCCTATGTGGGAGACGCATTAATTGGCCCATTGTGCATCGAGGGTAGGTTCGTAACTTCATCCAAGCGCGCCTTCTCCTCGGCCGAAATGACATGTGCTGAATAATTCATAAACCATGGTCGGCAAAACACGCTCTCCTCGCCCGAAATAGCTCGCGCCCACTATTTCAAAACACGCTTTCCTCGTCCGAAATCGCTCGCGCCCACTATATTTCAACACACGCCCTCCTCGCCCGAAATCGCTCCCGCCCACTATTTGGGGAGAAGTAAAGTTACTCTACTATCCCCGACCCTCAGTACACAGACCCAAGCCGAGAAGCCTAAAGGCAGGGGTAGAACTGTAACCCCCCCTCACATTTCAGACAAATGCGTCTGTAAAACATGGTTCCACTCCCCTCCCAATTCCCCCCATTCATACCTCGTGGGCGCCAAATCACCTTTTCCCCGGAAGCTCCCTTCTCCCGAGCCGCGAAACCTCAGCCCCTCCTCCATGGCGCCCCCACCGCACCAATTTCAAAGCCACCCTCCTCCCTAATGCCGGAGATGCTGTCCATTTGCCGTCGTGCACTGGGCCGTGTGCCTCTTACTCCATGCTGCTGGAGCTGCCTCCACGACGGCCGCGTGAACCGTACCGGAGCCGATTCACCCCCGCCGTTGTTCACGGCACTGGAGCGGCTCCAACTTCGGATCCGTCGAGAGTCCCGGCGCTACTTCCCCGCAACCGCGCCGGCCTCACCGACTCGGCAGCTGGACCTGCCTACTTCACCATGCCGCCAGATAGGTCGCACCCTCATCTCAAATCACTTTATTTAGGCATCAGTTGTCTGAATTTTTATTCTGGGCCAATCGATTCCCAATGGGAAGCAGCACCCCTCGAGGCGGCGGAGCTCCTAGGCTGCCGGTTGGCTAGTGTCTAACGTAAAGGTGCAGGGCCGCAAGTTCGCCGCGGAAGCAGCGCTTAGATGGCTATCTTAGAGTTGCGTGGGTTCAAGGTACTGCCGCCGCCGGATCTGGATGACGGGGAGTCTTTATGGATTGGCCCGGGGGCGGCGCAACCACGACAGTGCGGTGGGGCGGGGAGCGGGGTTTTGGCCGGGGCCACGGATGGTGGAGGCAAGCTGCTCTGCCGTTGGTCGCTGGCTCTTCGGGGAAGATTCCTAACAGTGTCAGCCGGGAGGCACAAGACGGCCATCAAGCCATCCGACGTAGATCGGACAGTACCAAAATAAAATAAAATCGTGTGACCCCAATTTAGTCTCACTCAACAGACATGTGACCACTCTCGTACCTTGATGTTGATCTCTTAGTGTATTTCTTCAGATCAAATAGATGTGTCGTTCTTAACATTATGCTTTATCTGCATCTTCAGCCACACCGTCTTTCGACTCACCGCAGCTGCTCCAACAAGGGAAGCATACACCAGAAGGGAGCTATAGTCCCCACTCAACAGTTCCCTGCATCGAATGTGCGTGCCCGACATGGACAGCCACAACAACTGCAGGGCCATCGAAAAGTCAGCACATGATGCTCACTCCTATGGATGGTGGCCAGATAGGTTGTACCCTCATCTTACTTGTGTGCAACATTTATGGCTTTGTTATTCATCTAAGCATGGAAAATAGATTATCACATTTCACTGTATATTCATGCTGATCTCTTACGGGTCTTGTTCAGGAGTTAACACTGTTCCATAGTTCAGCTAAGATACTTGTTCTTTAGGTAATGTTGTTCCATAGTTATCATCCATCAGCCAATGCTATCCCACAGGCTGGTGATTATAGTATTATACCACTTCTAGTATTACCTATGTTGTTCTTTAATACTTTTGTGTGCCATCTAGTTAATCTCGAGTACAAACGATACATGTCCTGTAGCTTTCATCTGTGTTCTCCCTTTAGTTTTTGGGACCTGTTTCTGCTAGTTAACCCCAGTCCTACTATTTATGTCGTCTCCTACAGGCACTCATTACATAAATCTAGCTACTAATTGTCTTCCATGCATGTCAGATATAATTGCACACACTGATATATCCACAAGAACCTCACGGAGCAATGTAAAGGCCAATAAACTTGATGTCAATGATACCCAATATGATGGAACATGTAAAGTCAGTTCTTCAGGAGACTTGCAGAAAGATGTTGAATCCTCTTCACCCCACAAGGTCCTTGCTCTATCACAATGCCATCTGCTTAATTTGGACATCATGCTTCTGAATATCTTATGCATTGTTATTCATCAGTATGTACTTCATCTGTCTACCATACCATGTTTTTTACATTGAAGTGTTGTTCTAGTGCTCTGTTGCAATGCCATCTTAGTTTCCCAATCATACACGTGTATGTTGCCTTAGTTTTTTCTGTACGTATTCCGCTAGCATACAGTTTTACATTCAACTAGTGTTTTTTTACTGTGTTGTCCTGTCGTATCCCTAGCTCTTACACCATACTCCCTCCATCCGGATTACATGTTGCCGAAATGGATAAGAAAGGATGTATCTAGAACTGAAATACGCCTAGACCCATCCATTTTATTCCAGATGGGGGGAATACATGTCAATATGTCATGCCTTTCTATTCTTCAGTACCTATTCCATCTCTCTGCTGTAGCATGTTTTATAATTGAAGCACCATTCTTCTATACAAGGCATGCAAGGGGAAGACGACTATGTTAGAATCTGAAGGGTTACAAACTAGGTCTTTGCAAAAGATCCAAACGCCAGGAGATAATAAACCAACTCCAGTTTTTATAGATACTGCTCCAGTACAGAGAAACCCAACTCCTACTGATAATAAGCAGATTCCAGTGGCCAAAGAACTAGTCCGCTCTAGTCCAACAAAAATATGTCAACTCCATTCTAAGAAGCATGTCCGTATCCTTGCATCATGAAATTTTATAGCATGCTGATCATATTTTCTACATGTTTCTTACCCATCTCTCTTTTAGAAAATAAGCTTAATAGATAGAAGAATTTCTGCACTGGTATCGTCTGTGAGGAAAGATTCTTGCAGGAATTCTCTGTACTCCAATGCAGATGTAAGTACCTGTTGTATATCACTATATTTTACATCAGCATGTATTTTGTTAATCGGCATGAATCCAACCTTTATCTGATCTAAATTTAGTTGTAGCAAAATGTATGATTAAAGGCCACAATGTTGATTTTTGTAAGGAAAACTGCCTGGTAGTTTTGCATCCTGAGCTGCATGAGTGTACTATCTCATATCAGTGGGTTTGATTACTTTGGTTCTGCAGTGGGGTTTCAATGTTTTTTTACTGTGTTGTCCTGTCGTATCCCTAGCTCTTACATCATACTCCCTCCGCCCGGATTACATGTCGCAGAAATGGATAAAACTGGATGTATCTAGAACTGAAATACGCCTAGACCCATCCATTTATTTCCGGATGGAGGGAATACATGTCAATATGCCATGCCTTTCTATTCTTCAGTACCTATTCCATCTCTGCGGTAGCATGTTTTTATAATTGAAGCACCATTCTTCTATATAAGGCATGCAAGGGGAAGACGGCTATGTTAGAATCTGAAGGGTTACAAACCAGGTCTTTGCAAAAGATCCAAACGCCAGGAGATAATAAACCAACTCCATTTTTCATAGATACTGCTCCAGCACAGAGAAACCCAACTCCCACTGATAATAAGCAGATTCCAGTGGCCAAAGAACTAGTCCGCTCCGGTCCAGCAAAAGAATGTCAACTCCATTCTAAGAAGCGTGTGCGTATCCTCGCATCATGAAATTTTATAGCATTCTGATCATATTTTCTACATGTTTCTTACCCACCTCTCTTTTAGAAAATAAGGTTAAATGATAGAAGATTTCCTTCATTGGCATTGTATTCGAGGAAAATATCTTGTGGGAATTCTCTGTGCTCCAATGCTGATGTAAGTACCTGTTGTATATCACTATATTTTTACATCAGCATGTATTTTGTTAATAGGCGTGAATCCAACCTTTGTCTGATCTAAAATTAGTTGTAGCAAAATATTAAAGGCGCAAATGTTGATTTTTGTAAAGAAAACTGCCTGGTAGTTTTGCATACTGAGCTGCATGAGTGTACTATCTCATATCATGCACATTACTGAATTGTAGTGCTGCTCTGGTTGCCCATTCATTCATTGTGTCAATGTTGCTTTCGTATTACCTTACCTGGCTCATGATAGCTGTGCCATTTTGTGTTAATTTGCTGTTGGCTAGTTGCCCAAACGTTCATTGTGCCAATGTTGCTTTCCTATTATCTGACTTGGCCAATGATAGAAATGCTAGTGTCTTAATTTGGTGCAGGCTGCTGAAGATAAGAAGACAAACTCTGAAAACAACAAGGCAACCCCATTGTTTCTTTCCAATAAATGTAGGCCAGGTAATATGCCAATAACTCATGATTAATCTGTTTGGTTCCCCTCCTAATTTATGTTATGATGCAGTGGTCGAGACACTCTCCACTATCAATAATACAAGCCTGCCAAAATCGCCATCTGAATCTGTTTAGTATCCTCTGTCTCGAATGCAACGGAAAAAATGTATGTTTGTGAACCAATTAATGGCTGAAGGAATGATGGAAATGGTGGAGGAATCAGAGGTGCAGATTCGTGCGACACAACAACTGATCAATGTTTTCAGAGACAGTGTAGCAAAGCAGCAAGAACTTGCCACATGCTTATGGGCGTCATCCGTGCTGAGGTTGCAGATTGTGACGTTGTAGATCGTTAGGTTCTGTTCATTTATTTGCACTGGCATCAATCTTTGATTGCCGAGTGGATGTAATTTCTTGTAATATATGCTGGATGTGCAACGTTTTTCCCTGTATGCCGTACCTTTGCTTGATCGGTTTTGGTCCTGTGCATAATTGCTCGTCGTAATGGGCTCAAATTATCTAATTTGGCCTAAAGACATGTACGAACTTTAGTGGGCCCATTAAGTTAATGGGCCGTTACCAGGCCGAAAGTTAATGGTCGACCCTCTTAACTCCCGGGTCGTTAACAGGCTGACATCGAAGCGGGCAACAGGTGGGCCCAATTGATTTCACGGGCCGTTACTAAGTTCGGGCTACATATGGCCCAACTATACTGTGGGCCTTTAGCAGGCCGAAAGAGACAACGGGCTTGTACTGGACCATGAAGAGCATGGGCCGCTAAGAGGCCGAAAGTCAGGTCGTATTGTAAATGGCCCAACTGTGTTGTGGGCCTTTAGCAGGCCGAAAGAGAAACCGGACTGGTATTGGACCATGAAGGGCATGGGCCGTTAAAAGGCCAAAACTCAGTTCCGACTACAAATGGCCCAACTCATTTATGGTCCGTTAACAGGCTGAAAGGCACACAGGGCCGGGAATTGGCCCAACACTTAAATGGGTCGCTAAAAGGACAAAACTCAGGTCCGACTACAAATGGCCCAACAGATATATGGGCCGTCACCAGGCTAAAAGACATACTGGGCTGGAAATTGGCCCAACACTTAAATAGGTCGCTAAAAGGCCGAAACTCAGGTCCAACTACAAATGGCCCAACTGATTTATGGGCCGTCAACAGGCTAAAAGACACACCGGGCCAGAAATTAGCCCAATATTTAAATGGGTCGCTAAAAGGCCGAAAGATGTACATCGTGAAAATTGGCCCATCCACTGAATGGGTTGTTAACAGGCCGAAATCTCATCCGGCCGATATTGAGCCCAAATATATAGTGGGCTGTTAACGGGCTCGAACTGACGATGGACTGCAATGGTGTCAAATCTTTAACGGGCCGTTGACGAGCCGAATTGGCACATCTCGTATGGGCCGTGGGCTTAAATGGACCTGACACAAGTAGGCCTTATATGGGCTGACCTGCTATTTTTTACTGGGCCGGCCTTTTTCACCGAAATGGGCCACTGTTGGGCCGTGCCACGTGTCGACCTATCATAGGTGCCTCCTGTCCAATGAGTGGATGACATCTGTCCCAACGGTGAGGCAACACGTGTTTCCTCCGGCCAATGATGATTTTACACGTGGAAAATCCCCATTGGTCCGGGCTGTTAACGGGTTATCGGATCCAAAACCGGACCCGATAGCTTAACAGCGTTCCGTTACGGTCGATGCAACGTGTCGCTCACCCTTGACAAAAGCACTTCTGTGACGCGCGATTTATCATCATGGAAGTGGACACTTCCGTGATGATAATTTTTGTAATGTCATGGAACACTTCTACGACAGCACAGGTATGACTATCTTGATTCTGTCATAAATTTGTCATGGATGTACATGCATGACAGAAAACGTGACCTACTGTGACAAACACATATCATCACAGGAGTGTATTTTGTGTGAGTAGTTTACCACAGACCTTCAGGTCCATAGTTATTAGCTAGATGGCTTCTTCTCTCTCTTTGGATCTCAATACAAAGTTCTCCTCGATCTTCTTAGAGATCTATTCGATGTAACTCTTTTTGCGGTGTGTTTGTCAAGATCCGATGAATTGTGGGTTTATGATCAAGATTATCTATGAACAATATTTGAATCTTCTCTAAATCTTTTATGTATGATTGGTTATCTTTGCAAGTCTCTTTGAATTATCTGTTTGGTTTGGCCTACTAGATTGATCTTTCTTGCAATGGGAGAAGTGCTTAGCTTTGGGTTCAATCTTGCGTTGCTCGATCCTAGTGACAGAAGGGGAAACGACATGTATATTGTTGCCATCGAGGATAAAAAGATGGGGCTTATACCATATTGCTTGAGTTTATCCCTCTACATCATGTCATCTTGCCTAATGCATTACTCTGTTCTTATGAACTTAGTACTCTAGATGCATGCTGGATAGCGGTCGATGTGTGGAGTAATAGTAGTAGATGCAGGCAGGAGTCAGTCTACTCGTCGCGGACGTGATGCCTATATACATGATCATGCCTAGATATTCTCAAAATTATGCACTTTTCTATCAATTGCTCGACAGTAATTTGTTCACCCACCGTAATACTTATGCTATCTTGAGAGAAGCCACTAGTGAAACCTATGGCCCCCGGGTCTATTTTCCATCATATAAGTTTCCAATCTATTTTACTTTGCAATCTTTACTTTTAATCTTTATCATAAAAATACCAAAAATATTATCTTCTCTATCAGATCTCACTTTTGCAAGTGTCCGTGAAGGGATTTACAACCCCTTTATCGTGTTGGTTGCAAGGTTCTTATTTGTTTGTGTAGGTACGAGGGACTTGCGTGTGGCCTCCTACTGGATTGATACCTTGGTTCTCAAAAACTGAGGGAAATACTTACGCTACTTTGCGGCATCACCCTTTCCTCTTCAGGGGAAAACCAACGCATGCTCAAGAGGTAGCAAGAAGGATTTCTGGCGCTGTTGCTAGGGATATCTACGCCAAGTCAAGTCAAGTCAAGACATACCAAGTACCCATCAAAACTCTTATCCCTCGCATTACATTATTTGCCATTTGCATCTCGTTTTCCTCTCCCCCACTTCACCTTTGCTGTTTTATTCGCCCTTCTTCCGTTCGTCCTTTTGTTTGCTCGTATTGCCATGTGCCTTTTATATGCTTGCATCTTCGCTTGCTGAAAATCTATTGATATGGATCCACTTAAAGTGTTCTACTTGGATCATCTTCGATCCTTATGCGCTTGTGCTGAAACCTCAACTAGCCTAGTTGATGGGAAATCTTTAGATGAGCATGCTCATTTTGTGTGTCACCGTTTGTCTGAAAAAGGGAGACTCTTATGGGATCAAATGAACAGATTGCTGTGTTATGCTTGGAATCTTTGTGAAATTTATGATTTTACTTGTTGCTCTAAGAACCCTAAAAAACACCTCCCCTACCTATGTGAGTTTAATGATAATGAAATCTTATCTTCTTATGCAAAGGGTGTTTGTAGTTACTACGATATCGAACAGATTGAAGAATTTGTTGCTTTTAAGGGTGCTTATGAAGTTGCTTCTTTGATTGAAAAGTATGATATTCCTCTCTACGAATCTGAAAATTTTGACATACTTAAATATTGCTATGAAAACTATGCTCATAATGTCTATGTAAAAGAATTTATTGAAAGAATGACCGTTGCTTCTGAAGAAAATAATGATATGCATGAATCTATAGATAATTATGATTCCGATGATTTGATTGAAATATCCCTTGATGAACGTGATGCTTGCTATTCTTGTGGCCATGATGCCAATATTTATGAAGATGAATTTGCTATAGTTCCTTATGTTAAACATGAGATCATTGCTATTGCACCCATACTTGATAGTTCCTTCGATGAAAAGCATGATTGCAATGATGTTATTATAAATTCTCTTGATGTCAATTGTGCTAATAATATTCAAAACCATAAGCTTGGGGATGCTAGTTTTGCTATGTCTACTACTCGTTGCAATGATCATGATTGGGGTGATTCTTCTTATGATCTTGAAAATTTATTTAAGCCCCATGATGAATATGAGATTGATAATAGTGTTTGCAATAATATTGAAAGTGGGTTTGGAAGAGTGTCAAATTTAGATCCCACATATTTGGAGAATATTCAATCTTATGGTACTTTTGATAAAAGTGGGTTTGGAGAGGTCATGACTTTAGTTAATGATATTCCCACTATTTTGGAAGAGTGTCAACTTCGCATGCATGTGGATCGTGTTGAGAATATGTTATGTGATAGCTATTTTGTTGAATTTGAGTATGATCCCACATGTAATTATTATGAGAGAGGAAAATATGGTTGTAGAAATTTTCGTGTTACTAAATTACCTCTCGTTATGTTGAGATTGCTATGGTTTCTTTCTTCCTCCTTGCATATGCTAGGTTTTGCTTGTCTTGGTAATTTGTTTGCCTATAAAATGCCTATGCATAGGAAGTATGTTAGACTTAAATATGTTTGTCACATGTTTTATGATGCTCTCTTTGTGTTTCAATTATTATCTTTCATGTGAGCATCATTGAAATCTTAATGCCTAGCTAGGGGCGTTAAACGATAGCGCTTGTTGGGAGGAAGTCAGGTCCCGGCAAGTACTTTCCTATCGAGCCCCCTGGGGCTGCCGGCAAGGGTGCTGCCGCGGACGCTGAGCCTGCCAAAGGGCAACTGGCTCCAGCAGGGCGTCAAGCCCTGGCCATGGGGATAGCCGCGCCCATGGCTGAGGAAATGCCTTTGGTCCTTGCCGTCGAGCCCCAGGCTCCGGCATGGGCACAACATACTGTCCGATTCCTCCAAACAGGGGAACTTCCTGAGGAGCAGGAGGAAGCGGAAAAAGTAGCCCGCCGGTCCGCCCTGTACCAGTTCGTCGACGATGTCCTGTACAGGAGAAGGCCGAACGGCGTGAAATTGAAGTGCATCCCCCGAGAGGAAGGACTGGAGCTGTTGGCAGAGATACATGGACGCATATGTGGCTCCCACATAGGGTCGAGGGCCCTTGCCGGGAAGGCGTTCCGGCAAGGTTTCTTCTGGCCCACCGCCCTCCAGGATGCGACGGCACTAGTAACCAAGTGTGAAGCGTGTCAGTTGCATTCAAAGAAGCTTCATCAACCAGCTCAAGCCCTTCAAACAATTCCTCTCTCCTGGCCATTCTCAGTCTGGGGGCTCGATATACTGGGCCCTTTCCCCCGCGCTGTCGGGGGCTTTGAGTACTTGTACGTTGCAATCGACAAGTTCACAAAGTGGCCGGAGGTGGAAGCAGTGAGAAAAGTGACTGCTCAGTCAGCTGTCAAGTTTTTCAAGGGACTGGTCTGCCGTTTTGGTGTGCCAAACAGAGCCATCACCGACAACGGCACGCAGTTCACAAGCCACACCTTCATGCAGTACATTCAAGACCTCGGCAGCAAGGTCTATTTTGCTTCCGTGGCACACCCACGGAGCAACGGCCAAGCGGAGAGGGCAAATGCTGAAGTGTTGCGGGGTCTAAGAACAAAGACTTTTGACAAGCTGCGCAAGAGCGGAAGGCGCTGGATTGATGAATTGCCGGCGGTTCTTTGGTCGATCAGGACGACGCCAAATCAAGCCACCAGCCAGACACCTTTTGCCCTAGTATACGGGGCAGAAGCAGTTCTCCCCACGGAACTCATATACGGGTCACCTCGAGTGCTCGCTTATGATGAGCTTGAGCAAGAGCAGTTGCGCCAAGATGACGCGACGCTCCTTGAGGAAGATCGTCTTCGGGCGGCTGTGAGAGCAACACGCTATCATAGCCGCAAGGTTCATGCCCGAAGCTTTGAGGAAGGCGACCTTGTTCTTCGACACGTTCAGTCGGCCAAGAATTCCAACAAGTTGACGCCAAAGTGGGAAGGCCCTTATCGGGTAATGCGAGTCACCAGGCCCGGCGCAGTCCGCCTGGAGACCGAAGATGCTGTCCCAGTGAGCAACTCCTGGAACATCGAGCATCTTCGCAAGTTTTACCCGTAAGGCGCGGCTTGCCGGGCCTCCCGGGAAGCCACCTTTTGTACAAGCTTTGCCGGCAAGGCATGTAACCCTTCGTACAAAGCCAGGCGCAGACCCTGAGCATAAATAAATGAAGCGCTGCCGCCCTAAGTTATAGCATGCATGCTAGGTCGAGTCTCTTCCTTGGTTAGGGTTGATAGTGCTTAGCAGCGATTAACCCCTAGCCTAGAGATCGAGTGCACATCTATCTGTTTCTTTTCTGTCCTCCTTTGGTTCGCAGGGCACATGAGCACTTCTGCTGAGCTACTTGGAAGAAAGGAAACAGACCGGCGTCCCGACCCCGGCAAACCGGAGTTGCCGGGGGCTGCAAGCACAAGGATCCAACCGCGGCAAGACAAGGTTGCCGGGGGCTGCAGATCCAGATAAGTCTTTCATCCTCTATCATGCATTTCGGAACGGAACTGGGATATGTGAAACCTCGTTTTATTTCTAGGCCACCGTGCTCCCCTTTTCTATACCCAAGGATTATCTCCTAGGCCTGGATTTGGTTGTAGTCACGGTGGCAAGGAAGTAGAACGAGGAGCCTAAGCCCGCTTCATCCCTGCCTCCGCCAAGGGCGCGAGAATGGTCGAGCGAAGTGGGGGGACAGCAAGGCCTGTTGCCGGGTGAAAACGTTTATCTTAAATTGTAACAAGGATTCGCTCCTTGTCGCGGGGTCTACCCACGAACGAAAAACCCGGCAAACATCCCTTTTTCATTAAAAGCATCCCACACAGGTACAGTCCGTACGAAATGAAAAACATGAACAAGGGGGATTACAAGCTTTAAATTTAACAAGGCCCGAAGGCTTACAGATTAAAAAAGAGATAAGATGCTCGTGATCCCTTTCTTGTCCCTCTCCTCAGGAGGCAGGTCAAGGAGGCGAAATGGCAAAAGGGGCGCCTAGGCGAGCTACGAGCAGCAGAAAGCACCAAGAGAACACCTCGGTGGCCGCCCACGGGTGGGCCGGTGATGACGGTGCCGGGAAAGGAGCTGGAAGATGAGGCGGCTGGACCGGCAATACGCGATGAAGGCGTCGGTGCCCGCGTACTCCGAGTTGACGGCCTTGCCGCCCGCCCTCTTCCTCTTCCGCAGCCTCCCAACGCCAGCCGCCCAAGGAGATGACCCCGAGAAGTTCAAGGAGCTGGCCCCACCCCGACAAAACTCTGCCGGAGGAGCGGCCAGGTGTAGATGCGTCTGCTGCCGCACCCACCCAGGCGTGGGGCGTCCGACGCCTAGTCGGACTCGTCCCCGTCATCTGCCCCGCTATCCTCCTCATCACTTTCGCTCGAGAAAGAGCTTCCATCGTCGGAATCTCTGTCGGAGGAGCTCTCCAGGCAGCACTTCAGGCGAGTCCCGAAGTCTCCGAAGACCTTGACGGAGAGCAGGCCGTCCTCCATTAATTTGAAGTAGAGGACGAGCCCCGCCGTCAGGCTATGGATGCGAGAAAACGTCTTCCATCCACGACGGAGGTACATGACCTGAGGAGCCAGGAAGTCAACGTTGACCTGCGTGCCCCCATTCCCACAGCCCCTCATGTGCAATCTGAGGGATTGGGGCGGGTCACGCTCCATCTCCCGAGAAAACGGGGCGGGAAGACGAAGACGGCGACGCGGAGGCCGGCGCAGCCTGATGAAGAACTCGCGGGGCTGGTCTCCAACATGGCCTTCCATCGGGAAGGGCATCATTGGCGGGGGCGAAGCCGGCGCGCCGCCCCGTCCTCCTCTTCCCCGAGCACCACGATTTCTGCCCCGGCCTCGCCCACGGTCTCGCCCCCTCCCCTTCCCCTCGTGGCCGCTCTACCACCGCAGGCTTAGGAGGATGAGGGACGCGCTGTCGAGCGGCGACCCTCGCCGCCACCGTCGAGGGACCAGGATTCCCTTTCTCCATGGCGAGTGAAAGGAAGAAGCAGAAGCGAGAGGAGATAGATGACAGAAGAGTGCGAGACGCCATCCCCCTTCCCCCTCCTTATAAAGGGTCGGGGTCGGGGCTCGGCCGCCCCGCTCGGCCAATCCAGCCACTAGAGGCGCAGGGAATCGGGACCGACCCGCTGCCCCAACCAGCAACGGCCCGGTTTCCCGCCTCCACCGCTTGCCACCCCAAGTGCATGGAGGACGCGTGGCGAACATGCAGAATCGAGGGGACGGGTGAGGCGACCTCTCCCCACCCCGTGATCATGGGGTGTGGACGCCTTCAAGACTGCGACCCGGCCCCGTGCGGTAAATGAGCCGCGCCTCCACGCCTCCCTCTTTTTATGGGGAAGGCGCGAGCCGCCTCTTTACCATGATGTGACACATCCATGCGGGAACCGCCCCACGCATGCCACCCACGTCACGCGCACCCCTCCACACCGCGCCACACCGTGCGCGGGTCGTGGGAAGCGCAGCACGCGAATAGTTTTACCGCAGTAAAAACCGCCCCGCCTGCCCGCGCACCGTTTTGGGCCTGGCCCAACAATGTGTCGCGCTTATGTGTGGCCCAGGCCCGGGGGCTCCTGTTGGTGTACAAAAGGAGGGGCACACTTTTGTACCCCTTTACCTGTGCACGGGCAGTCGGAGCCGCGCCCACGGTCACACCAAGCAGAACAGGGGAGGTGAGCCAAGGTAGGACCGAAGCCCAAGATAACCAGAGAAACGCCAAGGCCAAGACCAGAAAGAGCACAGGGACAAAGCAGGGTCCCCTGGCAAGACCCTTGCTGGGGCAGCCTCTTGCCGGGGCAGCTCGCCCCACACCAACAGAGCGAGCCACCCTTGAGCCCACGGTCTCCAACATCACGTTGGGCCAGGGCTCGGGAGGCACCTCCATGGTGGCATGCAGATCTTTGTGAAGACAAGGAACACTCAGGATCAGATGAAGATTAGATGACGACGATCCTCGGCAGGATCCTTGCCGAGGAAGGCCACCAGACCCCCGGCAAGGTCCTTGCCGGGGACGACAGCGCGCCACGGCAAGACCCTTGCCAGGCCACCCGGCAAGGCCCTCACCGAGGACGCCAGCAGGGCCACTACCAGGCCCGCACCAGCCAAGTCTCCACCGCCGTTCGCATGCAGCTGCCAGCCCAAACCAGCTGGGCAGGTACCTGCGTGGCAAAATGCAGCTTCCAGGCCAACTCAGCAGGCGCCTGCGGGGCGGCATGCAGATCTTCGTGAAGACCCTACCACCGTGCCACCTCAGCTGCCTGCCTGCCTACATGGCGCCACACGCATCGCTATCCAGGGCGCGTGTCGAAGCGAGGAGGAGCGGCGACGGACGGGACGGGCCCCCGTCCCTGATAAAGCTAGGGGACACCTCAACGGCGCATTAAATGCGTCTTGTCCTGTAATACGAGCGATAAGCTCATAGCACTATGCGCCTTTCCACCTCCTGTGTGCGACTGTGGCGGCCCCTTTCGACTATAAAAGGAGGCCCATTGCATACTGGAGAAGGGTTCGGCTCTTTCGAACCACGCACTCACCAGAGCTAGTTCGAGAGCTCAAGAACTCTCTGAAATACACCCACCAAAGCAGGACTAGGGTTTTACGCATCCTCGCGGCCCGAACCTGGGTAAACGATCCTCGTGCTGGTTACTAATCCTGCTCTTCTCGCAACCCTGCACCTCGGCAACCGTAGTAGGGATTCTTGTGATCACATAGGTGTCGTTCCACACCGACACTACGTAACCCGTCTGCCATGCAAGACTCCATCACACACGTTTCCCAACAATTACCATCTGCGATAATGTTCTATCACAAACGGTTCAGGAGCCCCTTCACACACATACAAGTGCTGCAAACCATTTGTGATTTGTTGGGTATCACCGACTATTGCCATAAGAGTGACATGTGCTTTTCGTTTGGGATCCCACACGTTTCCTGATAAAATTACGACTGGGATTGTATTTTACATTGGGCACGGTTTACTCCGAGTCTCGTGTGCGATACCGCGATATCGTAAACGGTTCCGGAGACCCTACGCACACGTAGTAGCGCTGCAAATCATTTGCGATCTGCTGTGTATCACCGACGGTTCCGCTATGATTGACATATGCTTTCCGATGTGGATCGCACACACTCATTTAGTTGAACCGTGTGCGGAGCAATTGCCAGGTTAAACAAAAATATCCCATTTTGAATTGGCATGCAAAAAGAAAATTTGCCACAATATTCAATTGAACAAATAATAAAAAATCACATTTTGAATCAGCGCGCAAAAAGAAAATTCGCCACAATATTGAATTGAAAAAATAAACAAAAATATCCCATTTTGAATCGGCACGCAAAAAGCAAATTCACCACAATATTCAATTGAACAAATAGTGTCCACAGGAAGAACATTCATCAGATTTGGCAACAATTGCAATTGAACATGTGGTAGCTAAATTCCAGTGATTTGTCCACACATATATGCATTACATAATTAATCATAGTGTACGAAATATGAAGACCTCATCAGATGGAAAACAATGGATCCATGCGTATATGTTTAGCGGCTAACTCTTACTCAATATTTCAAGAGAAGGCATGCTGAAATCTTCATTATCACCAGTGGGATTGATGTAGTGATCCAGGAAGAAGTCGCTGATAAATCTCCGAACCATCAGCAATTCACCAGCCGGGAGCTGTTCAGGGGTCCTCGGTTTTAAGATGAGATGCAGTATTTTTAAGATCAGAATGTGCCATATGAGTGGAGTAGAAGATATTAATTAAGATAGACTTACTGGTACTAATTCGTGAGGATCATCACAACTATCAGTAGATTTGCAGATGGAGATCATGTGTCTGCAAACATAGTATCCACAAAGGTTGGTCCCTGCTTCTTGCTGAGGACACTGATTTTTTTGTACAGAATTAGTCATGTATTTGTCTTGTTAGGAACAACCTAACCGGTGTTAGATGTATTATTTTTTATTTGGAAAAAATAGAAAGAGGTTTATTTAGGAGCTTGAACATTTGACTAACGTAAGGAAAGGTATTTGCAGGCTGTTGGATAAATTTTCCGAAAATAACGGATTTTGGTGTGTTACCGGAGAAACGATCTCGTGCTGCAGAGGTGTCCCCTCTTGAACAAGTTCCCTGGTTTAGTTTTCCACAATGCGAGCACACTGCAAATGATGATGAATTTTGACAACATCAATTATGGAACCAGATATGAATGCAAATTAATTTCAACATCATAGAATTCAATACCTATCCATGAATTGCTGAAGATGCGTCATATCCTGAGCGTTTGTTGACTCTTTGAGAGAATCGATGTAGTAAACTGCGTTCTTGTTTGGAACAATGAATACCAATATCCAGTGATCGCTACATATTAAGAAAGCCATGAACTTACGAATTATGTCGAAATCTGAAAGACAATAAGTGTATGCGTGGTTGTTTACTTGACTTACCATTCATGATACGGCCAGAGAAATGATTCTGCATGGGATGTGTTTTCGAAGAGACGGATGGCCGTGTTAACGGCCCAGTCCCGTAGGTCCTTGCCATGTATTGTTGTGTAATTTGCTAATTCTGGATCTATGAAATACACACTCTCCCTTTTTCTTCTCTGTGCGTTCAATCCCCTGAGAGGAATAAAGTGCAGTTAGCTGTTTATCATTTACAGCCTTGTATGGAGAAGTTGATCAGAGTTTGTTAAGTACTTACAAAATCAGGCATCTAACAAGAGTGGCATCGAGCACGTTGAAGTTGAAGAAGAGATGTAAGTCCTCGAAACTCACATCGATGGAACCAGCATCGTGTCGGAAATGATCTCTGTTGTAGTGGACTAGCAAACCATGCTGACCTACTGACTTTAGATCCATGCAATATTCATGTAACTCGCGGCAACTAGAGCTGCACTCATCAAAGTATTCGCCAACAAGAAATGGATATCCATGGACGTAATAGCATGCTTGAAGTACATCTGCTTTACTTTTAGCAAGCAACAAATGTACTTCTTCATCATCCATGGCGTCAGAAATAATATTACTCCCCGATTCGAACAAGCTGCTGTTAATTTGGTTCTGGGCGATGAGTGCTTTAAGTAAGAGGCAATCGTTCTCTTTCCTCTTCACTTTCCCGCCACGCTTCCTCGGGGGTGTAGCCTTTTTGGGCACTTCCTTCTTGGTACTTGAAGCATTTCTGGCAGAACGCCTGGTTGCCTGCAAGGTAGACTGCCGAGCAGACGGTGAATCTTGGACGGACTGCTTAGCAGACAGTTTATCTATGCCGGACCGCTGAGCTGGCGGTGCTGCTGTGATGGACTGCTGGGTTGTTGGAGCAGAGGCATCAAACTGCTTACCATGCGTTGAAGCTATGTCGGGTTTCTACACAGGTGGTGCCAACTTGTCGGTGTGCTGAGGAGGCCGAGCCAACGTGTTGGTTTGCTGAGCAGGAAGTGCTGATGCATTGGTATGCTGATCACGCTACTGCGGACCGACGGACTGGTGAGCAGTCGGTTCTGGACCTACAGACTGCTTAGCAGGCGGTTCCGAAGCATCAGACTGCTTAGCAGTCCATTCCACCAAGTTGGTCTGCTGAGCATGTGCTGCAGCTGGGTCTCCCCCCGCTGCTTCAGTGGCCGACATCTGAACCGGTGGTGTGTCTTTAGCAATTGTAGGCCTTGCCACTGGCTGCTTTGGGGCGGAGGATGACATGGCCTGTAGCCACAAAGTCGAGCCGGCTGATCACAGGTTGATGCATCAGCCCGCGAGAGCTGCTGTGGCAAGGAGAGCGTCATCGGTTGAGGGGCGACAGTGGTTGCTCTTGGCGGGGCTTCAAGGATCTCATCGATGAACTCTGTTTCCTTTCGTGGCCACTGGATGTGATGTAACAGTGTTTCTCCCAAGGTCCTTTGCTCATCTAAGTCTCCTAGGACATTCTTCAGGGCAAATTCATTGAATCCAGGCTTTACTTCAGTAATGTAGCACTTCACACAGCCCGGCTTCAATGGCACATTGTCCAACAAGAGGCCATCTTCCAAGAAGGGTGGGCAAACCAAGGCTGTTGCACATTTTAATGTACCTTCATAATGTGTAAGCACGCCCTTTAGTTTGTCTTTCATTCCAGATAGATCAGATATAGCATCATCACGAGCAGCTGCAGTCTCAGTGTCGCTGGGGTCAGCTGATGCACAACTACTCTTGTGCAGTGTTGTCGCGCAATAAGCAGCATCCTCCATGCCCGCCTCCCCTCCCATCTGCTGGCTATCTGTCAGTGTTAGAGTCTTCTACATCATCATTGACTCCTCAACATCCTTTCGAACAACCAGATAAATCTCCTTCCTCAACCTTTCATACAATGCATTCTGCTTCATTTCACTCCTCGCTTTTTTCATGCTGAGCCTCTCTTCTTTGCTGAGTGTGAAAGCCCTCTTGTGCGGGACATTAACACCTATACCCCTTGCACAGCCAGGGGGCTCTTTTTTTCCAGAGCAACGGACAGAATGTCACATGGCCCTGAGTTCCTGTAGAACTTTCCAGGGATCTTGGAAACCTCTAACATTACTTGATATAGTTCGGCGTCACGTGAGTTTTCAAAGTAATAAGTTTTTTCATCATGCCTCTTTGCACGTGCCTGCAAGTAGTCTCTGGCGTGTTCGCCCCTGATTTCACTAAATGCCGAATTCCCACCCGCCCCTACTGCTTCTTTGTCCTCCTGGTCCCATATCAGTTTCATGCCGTAGTATCCTGCCACACCCATATGGTGGGGGTGTATGTTCTTCTTCTGAAGTTCCGATTGCTTGAAACTCTTCTCAGCAAACTCTTTAGTTGCCCTGACCCTTTTGAATTCTGCCCAGTCTGCCTTTGTAATTTGGGGGTATGCGGGGATTGGGTCCTTGCCTTCACTCAAGTACTTCTTGTACAACGCTTGCTTCCAGTTTCTCCAAGCATCCCTAGCCTTCTTCAGTGCAGCGTGTTCCACCTGCATTCTCCACTGCTCTGGAACGTTGAAGTGATCCATGATCTCCCGGACTATCCTTCGCCGTGTTTCTGTGTCAGCCTTCCGAAACCACGGCAGATTCATGTTGAGCCTTGCACTGCCAACAAATCCACACACACTCCTGAACCTTGTGTGTTCTTTATCTGGTTTAGTTGGAGCCCAAGACTTTAAATCAATCTCGGTTACTTCATATACACCTTTAGGCTGGTGTGTGGGCTTCCTTGGAGTGTTCCTCCATGTCCTGACCGGAAGGGTAATAGCTGCAGCTCTATCCCGTTCAAGATTACTTGATCCCTCTGATACGATTCCAATGTATCTATAATTTTTTATTGTTCCATGCTATTATATTATCTGTTTTGGATGTTTAATGGGCTTTATTATGCACTTTTATTTTATTTTTGGGACTAACCTATGAACCGAAGGCCCAGTGCAAATTGCTGTTTTTTTGCCTATTTCAGTGTTTCACAGAAAAGGAATATCAAACAGAATCCAAACGGAATTAAACCTTCGCGAGGATCGTTTTTGGAACAAACGCAATCCAGGAGACTTGGAGTGGACGTCAAGGAAGCAACAAGGTGGCCACGAAGTAGGGAGGCGAGCCCAGGGGGTAGGCGCGCCCCCACCCTCGTGGGCCCCTCCTGGCTCCACCGACCTACTTCTTTCGCCTATATATACTCATATACCCTGAAAACACCCAGGAGCACCATGAAACCCTATTTCCACCGCCGCAACCATCTGTACCCGTGAGATCCCATCTTGGGGCCTTTTCCGGTGCTCCGTCGGAGGGGGCATTGATCACGGAGGGCTTCTACATCAACACCATAGCCTCTCCGATGATGTGTGAGTAGTTTACCTCAGACCTTCGGGTCCATAGTTATTAGCTAGATGGCTTCTTCTCTCTCTTTGGATCTCAATACAAAGTTCTCCTCGATCTTCTTGGAGATCTATTCGATGTAATTCTTTTTGTGGTGTGTTTGTCGAGATCCGATGAATTGTGGGTTTATGATCAAGATTATCTATGAACAATATTTGATTCTTCTCTGAATTCTTATATGCATGATTTAATATCTTTGCAAGTCTCTTCGAATTATCAGTTTGGTTTGGCCTACTAGATTGATCTTTCTTGCAATGGGAGAAGTGCTTAGCTTTGGGTTCAATCTTGCGGTGTCCTTTCCCAGTGACAGCAGGGGCAACAAGGCATGTATTGTATTGTCGCCATCGAGGATAAAAAGATGGGGTTTATATCATATTGCTTGAGTTTATCCCTGTACATCATGTCATCTTGCCTAATGTGTTACTCTGTTCTTATGAACTTAATACTCTAGATGCATGCTGGATAGCGGTCGATGTGTGGAGTAATAGTAGTAGATGCAGAATCATTTCGGTCTACTTGTCATGGATGTGATGCCTATATACATGATCATGCCTAGATATTCTCATAACTATGTACTTTTCTATCAATTGCTCGACAGTAATTTGTTCACCCACCGTAATCTATGCTATCTTGAGAGAAGCCACTAGTGAAACCTATGGCCCCCGGGTCTATCTTCCATCATATTATTTTCCTATCAATTTGCTATTTCTGCCGCCGCTTATTTTGTAATCTTTACTTTCCAATCTATACAACAAAAATACCAAAAAATATTTATCTTATTATCTTTATCAGATCTCACTTTTGCAATTGGCCGTGAAGGGATTGACAACCCCTTTATCACGTTGGTTGCAAGGTTCTTGATTGTTTGTGCAGGTACTAGGGACTTTCGTGTAGTCTCCTACTGGATTGATACCTTGGTTCTCAAAAACGGAGGGAAATACTTACGCTACTTTGCTGCATCACCCTTTCCTCTTCAAGGTAAAACCAACACATGCTCAAGAGGTAGCAAGAAGGATTTCTGGCGCCATTGCCGGGGAGATCTACGCACAAGTCAAGACATACCAAGTACCCATCACATACTCTTCTCCCTCGCATTACATTATTTGCCATTTGCCTCTCATTTTCCTCTCCCCCACTTCACCCTTGCCGTTTTATTCGCCCTTTTTCCATTCGTCTCTTTTCGCTTGCTTCTTGTGTGCTTGTGTGTTGGATTGTTTGTCACGATGGCTCAAGACAATACTAAATTGTGTGACTTTTCCAATACCAACAACAATGATTTTATTAGCACTCCGATTGCTCCTATTACCGATGCTGAATCTTGTGAAATTAATGCTGCTTTGTTGAATCTTGTCATGAAAGATCAATTTTCTGGCCTTCCTAGTGAAGATGTCGTTACTCATCTAAACAATTTCGTTGATTTGTGCGATATGCAAAAGAAGAAAGACGTGGATAATGATATTGTTAAATTGAAGCTATTTCCATTTTCACTTAGAGATCGTGCTAAAACTTGGTTTTCTTCTTTGCCCAAAAATAGTATCGATTCATGGAATAAGTGCAAAGATACTTTTATCTCTAAGTATTTTCCTCCCGCTAAGATCATCTCTCTTAGAAACGATATTATGAATTTTAAGCAACTTGATCATGAGCATGTTGCACAATCTTGGGAGAGGATGAAATTAATGATACGTAATTGCCCTACACATGGCTTGAATTTATGGATGATTATACAAAAAAATTATGCTGGATTGAATTTTGCTTCTAGAAATCTTTTAGATTCGGCCGCGAGAGGCACTTTTATGGAAATCACTTTAGGAGAAGCTACTAAACTCCTAGATAATATTATGGTTAATTATTCTCAATGGCACACCGAAAGATCTACTAGTAAAAAGGTACATGCGATAGAAGAGATTAATGTTTTGAGTGGAAAGATGCATGAACTTATGAAATTGTTTGCTAATAAGAGTGTTTCTTCCGATCCTAATGATATGCCTTTGTCTACTTTGATTGAGAATAATAATGAATCTATGGATGTGAATTTTGTTGGTAGGAACAATTTTGGTAACAACGCGTATCACTACAAAAAAATACACTTCCATGATGATACGTGTTTGTCACAATAGGTCGCATTTTTTGTCATGCATGTACATCCATGACAAATTTATGACCGAATCAAGATAGTCATACCTGTGCTGTCGTAGAAGTGTTCCATGACATTACCAAAATTATCATCACGGAAGTGTCAACTTCCATGACGATAAATCGCGCGTCACAGAAGTGCTTTCGTCAAGGGTGACCAACACGTGGCATCCACCGTAACGGAACGCCGTTAAGCTATCGGGTCAGGTTTTGGATCCGATAACCCGTTAACAGCCAGGACCAATGGGGATTTTCCACGTGTAAACTTCTGATTGGCTGACGGAAACACGTGTCAGCTCCGCGTTGGCACAGGTGTCACTCATCCAATGGGCGAGATGCGCCTATGATATGCTGACACGTGGAACGACCCAAAAGTGGCCCATAAAGTTTAAATCGGCCCAACCAAAGGCCCACAAGATTTTGCGGTCCATAATGGGCCAGCCCAACAAAAGGCCCACGAGATTTCTCGTATCATAATGGGCTAGCCCAGCTAAAGGCCCACGAGATTTTGCGGGCCATAATGGGCTGGCCCAGCTAAAGGCCCGCGAGATTTTGCGGACCATAATGGGCCGGCCCAAATAAAGGCCCAACATTCTCAGTTAAGGCCCGTACGGCTAGTGTCAAATTGGCCCGTCAACGGCCTGTCCTAAACTTGTCATCATCACGGCCCATGATCACTTCTGGCTCGTTAACAGTCCGCTAAGTATATGGGCCGAATTACGGCCGGTGTATTTCTGGCCTGTTAAAGGTCCTGCTTCATTTGGGCCCATTTACAGGCCATTGAAACTTTCGGCCCATAAACGACCGTGAAGGATTTGGGTCATATTTGGCCATGTCTGACATTCGGCCTGTTAGCGGCCCACCATAGATTTGGGCCACTTTCGGCCTGTTGTGATTTTTGACCTGTTAACGTCGGACGAAATCCATGGGCCATATGTGGCCCAACGTCACATCGGGCCCATTAACGGCCCATATAAAAATGACGATACTCTAGCCCGACCGAACTTCCGGCCTGTTAAAGGCCCGTGTATTAGGTCGGCGCATTTACGGCCCGTCCGAATTTTCGCCTGTGAAAGATCTGCATCATAAATGGGCCCAATCTCACTTTCAGTCTTTTAAAGGCCCATGTTTTTTATGGGCTCGAGATATTTACACCTGTAAATGGCCTATTGTTACTGAGGGCCCAAATTATGTTTAGGCCTGTTAAAGGCCCACTATGGGCACAGGCCTACCAGAAAAATATGAAATCTTATGCTGAATTAGGCCCAGATATTTTTAGTGGGCTACATGCAAATTTTGGCCCATAATTGTTTTTAGCCCAATTGGAATGGGCCTGACGAATGTTGGCATGTTGGGCTCCTACGAAGCTTTCGGCCGAATACATTACTAAGATAAACCTACACTATACAAAAATAGCGTCGTAATTATTGCAGCCTTTGGCAGCAGCATAAATGCTGTACACAACAAAAGGCATGTTGGCATAAAGTTTACAGTCCTTGCAGATAAAAGCACCATCAGATGTATAGAAGCATAGATCATTTGACCTAAGTGCTAATGTTTCAGGCTGTAGAATTTGATGGAGCAGCACGATCTTCACCTTTTATCCGCCATTGCTCTTGAACAACGAAGCGAATGTCTGATAGTCTGGTTTCAAAACCATTCATATCTTGTCGACATTTATCAACCACTATTCTTGTTTCCAAAATGACGTCCATTAGGGATTGGACTTGTGTCTGGAGCACAGATATATCACTCTGTCTAGCAAGAAGATTTTGTTCAGTAGGCAATTTGGACAAGGTTACCTTGACAACCAACCCAGAATTACACAGGAAGGTGCTTGTTGCACTGTTAGTGGAGAGATACTGACGCACTGTAGCAAGAGGTGACATTGTGCCTGTGGTAGCCTCGTCACCTTCAGGTGGTTGTGGCTGTTCAATCATTTTTTCCATAGCTTCCTGAAAGTTTGAACTTGTAGATTAGTGTACCAGATAAGTTACTAATGAGACAAAAACAAACAAAGTAGGTTACACGTTTATACATAACTTATTTTGGTGAACTACTGTAATACATTAGCATGTATTGTAGTGCCAACTACATAATAAAATCACTTTCGGAACATATGTCCATGTAGCATGCCTACTGTATTGTCTATTTCCTCACATTCGTTGACATCTAAGGATAAAGAGACATGGTTTAAAGTAGGATGAACATAGTATGACATCATTCATATCATGGGCAAACAGATATAAAACAAACAGGCTATTTTATCATTGTGTGTGCATGTGAACATAACAACTAGAATACAGATCAAGACCAAAAGAATATCCTTCATCTCTTTTAAACCATGTAAGGTGAAATGATACGTTAAGACAACTATGTATAAAAGTGAACAAAGTAACTGACATTGGCTGCAAACGAAGTAGTTAAATGAACACATCACAGTACCAATCAGTTCAAAGGCAGGAGGAGTAAGGACTTACAACAGCGGCTTGAACTGGTGTGCTCATGCCCTTCATCTTGCTGGTGTGGCAATCCTTGAAGATTTGCACTGCATTCGGTTCAGGTTCTTTTTGGTCCGCACAGGCTTTCCTCTGTATTTGGAACAAGTCAATATAGATAGATAATATGGCACAGAAAAAAGAAGGAAGTAGCAGCTATTTACAAGAGCCTCACAGTGTGCAATATAGCTATGAGATCCTGTTGTCTGTTGGAATTTCACTTTAGAACGGTTGGTCTTGTTCTTCAAACAGTTAGCCTAGAAGAAGATACACTTGTAAGGCACATATATAAATACAAGTTCAATATGTGGTCTGATCAAATACATATAGCCTACCTGATACTTTGGATCAGACCAGTGTTTAACGAGGGTTGTCCAGTCTTCATTTGTAATATATTCCACTAGAGATGTTTGGGCGATTTCATTGTTAGCCTTGCCTTCAAAGTGAGATTTTCTAAGGTGGTACCGATACTGTCGCAGAGCAGACTGAAAAACATGAGTGCATGCTTGTTTATTTGCATCATCTTTCGGATCCAACTTGAACCTCATCTGTTGAAAAAAGAATTTGAGTCTTATTAGGAGGAAGCTAGAAAGTATGGGACAGAGCAAGACAATATTACTAATTGCGATGAATAACATTATGTACGGATAAATGGTCAAGGAAGGTGTTAAACTGGGTATTGTCTTTCTCATTCCTGTACTGGATCCACGTTGGGAGGATACGTGCATGACACCTAACGGCAACGGCTGCCTCTGATACTAACTTGGCTGACTCTGTAGCATCACGTGGCCTTTTTAAACCTGCCTCAAAATGGATCTCCATTCTTCCTCCTTTAGATTTTGTTAATCTGTCAAGCATTATCCCTGATGTCTGTTTCCGCTTGCGTCGTCATGCTAGTTCAACAACGAATATGGAAAGTGTTAGTGTACATCAAACTATGAGAGTACATATAAAGGATCATGCAACTGGTACTTGACTCGGTCAGGTACCGTCTTGGTGTTGATGCTCATGAGGTTCATCTGATCTTGCCAAGTCCTGTTGTGTCAGCAGTGCTTCGGAAGTAGTGTTAGGTGTGAAGGCAGCTTGGGAACTGGCCAGTTCCGGAGCAAACGAACGAATAACTCGTTGAGATGCTGGTACAGTTGAAGCGGATGTTGCAGCTGGTGGAGCAGGTGATACTGTGTTTGTAGATTTAGCCGGTGGACTTGGACCTTCTACTGCACTATAAGTACCAGCAGAATCTGGACGGCCGATCCTTTTCCGTTTCACCCGACGAGTAACACCACTCCCTACTATATTATTTTCCTTGCTCTTTTTTGACTTTGCCATGTCAAGCCGTACCCACAACACAAAAGAATAAAATCGTTCTTCAGAACTCATTTATGCATGATACAGACAAGCAATACTTTGATGTAAGACAACCATATGAGGATGGAATATGTAAGGAAACCATGACGGCATGACATATTCACATCTACGATGTGTAAACTAAGCAGAAGGATTTTCAAGAAAATAGAAGTGATGCAAGCTAGACACCATATGAAAGATGCAACCAATATTACTCTACCAAGTTAAAAGTGTCTTGTCATAAGTGGCAATTCAAAAAATTAGAAGCAGTACAACGTAGAAATCAATGCAAGATGCAACCACTATCAAACTGCCATGTTAAAAGTGTCCAATCATGAGTGACTGATGCGGGATACACAACAACAATACTTTGATGTAAGAACATGGTATGATAGATAGATGCAGTGTATTCTAGACACAGAACGCCATGCCATATGCACATGTATAATGTATGAACTCAACAGGTGCAATTTAATCAGAATCGAAGAAATACAGGCTAGACAACATATGCAACATGAAACCAATTATCACACTGTCAACTTAGAGCAAGCACCTGCGATGGAGTACGGGAGATGAACTCATCACGTAGACTTGAGACTTCAACTTCATTAGTAGTAGCAGTGGAAAAATCTAGAGAGTCTCTGTTTGCGTCGGTGCGGAGGACCACCAACATCCCCTAACTTACTCTTTTCCTTCCTATTTTCTGATATTGCCTTATGAAGTCAAAACCACAAGAAGATGAATAAAATTAGCTCTGCATAACTGGTTGATGCATGATACATACGAACACTACTTTGATGTAAGGCAAGCGCAGGATAGGAGGATGGAATATATACAAAAAAAGACAGCATTTCATATTCACACGTACGATAGGAGGATGGAATATGTATGAAAAAACAGTAAGCGGAAGGCATTTCAACAAAATTAGAAGAAATGAAAGCTAGGTACCATATGAACATGCAACCAATATCACTCTATCAGGTAAAAAGTGTCTCGTTGTAAGTGCCATTTCAAGAAATTAGAAGCAGTACAAGCTAGAAGACAATGCAAGATGCAACCTACATCACAGTCCCAAGTTAAATGTATCTTATGGGTAAGTGATCGTTGCAGGTATAAGTTGTAAGCTACGCAGATGCAATTCAACATAATCAGAAGCAATACAAACTAGACATCATACGGAAAACGCAACCACATATAACAGTTCCAAGTTAGAGCAAGCACCTGTGATGGTGGAGTAGGGGAGATGTGCTCATCATGTACACGTATGTTCTAGAAACAGGAACACGTGTCATATTCACAGGCATTATGTGTAAAGTAAGCAGATGCAATTCAACAAAGTTAGAAGCAATACAAGCTAGACATCATACGCAACATGCTACCACATACAATAGTGCCAAGTTAGAGCAAGCACCTGTGATGGTGGAGTAGGGGAGATGTGCTCATCATCTACACAGCTACGTTGACTGTCTAGCCTTGCGTTGTCTTGCAAATCTTGTTGGGAGGATGGCAGAGTAGAATCTGTAGAGAACCTCCGTTTCAGTTGCTCGAAAGGACCACCATCATCTAATGCCTTGCCAATTTCCTTCAGCTTTATTGATTTTGTATTGTGAGGTCAAACCGACAAGAAAAAGGAATATCATTCCTTCTTCAGAACTCATTCATGCATGATACTGACGAACACTACTCTGATGAAAGGCAAAGTCATGATAAGAGGATGGAATATGTACGAAAAAATGGACGGCTTGACATATTCACACCTATGATGTGGTAACTAAGCAGAAGGCACCTCAACAAATTAGAAGCACTGCAAACTAGACACCATATGAAAGGTGCAATCAATATCACTCTGCCAAGTTAAAACTGTCTCGTCATAGGTGGCGTTCAGCAAACTAGAAGCAATATATGCTAGAAATCATATTCAAGACGCAAACCAATATCACACTGCCAACTTAAAGGTGTTCCGTCATAAGTGACTGATGCAGGATACACAAGAAGAGTAGTTTCATGTAAGAACATGGTGTGATAGACAGATATAGTATGTACCAAAAATAGGAAAGTGTGTCATATTCACACGTATCATGTGTAAGCTAAGCAGATGCAGTTTACACTAATTAGGAGCAATACAAGCTAGACACCATATGCAACATGCAACCAGATATCACACTGCCAAGTTAGAGCAAGCACCTTTGATGGTGCAGTAGGGGAGCGGAGACTTGGACCTTGTAATGCACTATCAGTACAAGGAGAATCGGTATAGATGCTCCGTTTACGTTGCTGTAGAGGACCACCATCATCTCCTTCCTTACTCTTTTCCTTCCACTTTCTTGATTTTGCCTTGTCAAGTCAAACCCACAAGAAAAAGGAATAAAATTTGCTCTTCAGAACTCATTGATGCATGATACTGACGAACACTACTCTGATGAAAGGCAAATTCATGATACGAGGATGGAATATGTACGAAAAATGGACGGCTTGACATATTCACACCTATGATGTGGTAACTAAGCAGAAGGCACTTCAACAAATTAGAAGCACTGCAAACTAGACACCATATGAAAGGTGCAATCAATATCACTCTGCCATGTTAAAACTGTCTCGTCATAGGTGGTGTTCATCAAACTAGAAGCAATACATGCTAGAAATCATATTCAAGAAGCAAACCAATATCACACTGCCAACTTAAAGGTGTTCCATCATAAGTGACTGATGCAGGATACACAAGAAGAGTAGTTTCATGTAAGAACATGGTGTGATAGACAGATATAGTATGTACCGAAAACAGGAAAGCGTGTCATATTCACACGTATCATGTGTAAGCTAAGCAGATGTAGTTTACACTAATTAGGAGCAATACAAGCTAGACACCATATGTAACATGCAACCAGATATCACACTGCCAAGTTAGAGCAAGCACCTTGGATGGTGCAGTAGGGGAGCGGAGACTTGGACCTTGTAATGCACTATCAGTACAAGGAGAATCGGTACAGATGCTCCGTTTACGTTGCTGCAGAGGACCACCATCATCGCCTTCCTTACTCTTTTCCTTCCTCTTTCTTGATTTTGCCTTGTCAAGTCAAACCCACAAGAAAAAGGAATAAAATTTGCTCTTCAGAACTCATTGATGCATGATACTGACGAACACTACTTTCATGTAAGGCAGCCGCATGATAGGAGGATGGAATATGTATGAAAAATAGGACGGCGTGACATATTGACATGTATGATGTATAAAGTGTAAACTAAGCACAAGGTGCTTGAACTTGTTAGAAGCAATGCAAGCTAGAAACCATATGAAAGATGAAACCAATATCACTCTGCCAAATTAAAAGGGTGCCCTAACAAATGTATTTGACCAAATTAGAAGCAATACATGGCAACAGGCTAGAAATAATATGCAATATGCAACGAATAAAGGTGACTCATCATAAGTGATTGATGCAAGATACAGAAGAGAGGTAGTTTCATGTAAGAACAAGGTTAACACATAGATGTAGTGTGTACCAAAAATAGGAAGGCATGTCATATTCACAGGTATAATGTGTAAACTAAGCAGATGCAATTTACCCTAATTATAAGCATTACAAGCTAGACACTGTATGCAACATGCAACCACATATCACACTGCGAAGTTAGAGCAAGCACCTGTGATGGTGGTGTGGGGGAATTGCGGTCATCAACTAGAGAGCTACGTTGACTATCTTCATTTAGCCTTGCTGTTTCTTGAGAATCATGTGGGGAGGATGACACTGCACTCTTTAAACGAGTATGGCGTCTCACAGTAACCCACTCGGGTGACTGTCTCATCATAAGTGATTGACGAGGGATACAAAAGAGCATCAGTTTGATGTACGAACATGGTTAATAGACATATGTAGTACTCCCTCCGTTCGGAATTACTTGTCACAAAAATGGATGTATCTACAACTAAAATACATCTAGATACATTCATTTCTTGGACGAGTAATTCCGAACGGAGGGAGTATGTATCAAAAACAGGAAGGCATGTCATTATCAAAGGTATACTGTGTAAAGTAAGCAGATGCAATTTAACCAAATTGGAAGCAATACAAGCTAGACACCATATGCAACATGCAACCACATTTGACAGCGCGAAGTTAAAGCAAGCACCTGGGATGGTTGTGTGTGGCAATTGAGATCATCAACTGTAGAGCTACGTTTACTGTCTCCAACTCCTGACACTGCATCCTTTAGAGCACTGAAACGCTTAGTGCTTATCTTCGAATTACACTGGAGCGACTTCTGTCTTTTCTTTCCAGCATTCATCAACACTGCGTCAGAGTCTGAAATACCCATGCATAAAAAACAATAGTGTGAGTATGGGTGAAGTGTGTGCACAATTAGTACAGTGTAAAGGTAGCAGATAGCAGGTCGGTGAGAAATAAATGACGGGAGACATATGATAGCTCTGCAACATGCATGGCACACTAAATTACTACAGGATTCTATGAAAATAACATTCGACTGAAAACAAATAGGTCAGTCCATTTTTTCTGCACCGTCCGATGTACAAAGAACGGGCAGATCGCCTTCATCTACCCCTCCAGCCAGTCAGTGTTGACGATCTTCCTCGAAACGGCAGCGACCACCGGCCCAGTCCCTTGCCTGCGCCCTCCCCTCGACCTCACCGCACCGCCGTGCTTGGCACCGCCCCCCGGCAATCCATTCAAGCCCCGCCGACCTCCAGATCGGGCGCAAGCAGCTCCTGCGCTCCACACCCCTATGATAGACACCGATGCGCCACTTCCCTGGCGAACAGGCGTACTAGGTGCTCCGCGCGCCTAAGCGGGTGCTGCTTCTTTTAATTGCGGTTCGACTGACCCTGAATTGAAATCCAGGCGGGCTACTGACCTCTAGCAAAGGTGAAATAGTAAAGGGAGGAAACCTTGTGCATTTAGTATCACGAAGAAGATGCAGTAAGAAGCGCTCAACTAGTTTCTTTTGTGGGGTGAATATGGTGTGACCAGAGACGTAAGGTTTGCACGAATAAGGGAAGAGGAGTACCTCTTTCTGCTGGCAGTGTTGTGTCCTCCTTCTGTTTTTCCAACGATCTTCTTGTGGTTCGCCGGAAACGAGAAGTTGTGGAGGACGATGCAGCCTTGGACGAACCCATGGCCAAGTTGTTGAGTGTGGTGCAGTGGCCGTCTGTCGGCGGCGGGGAAGCAGATCCGAGGTGGCGAACGACGGCGTAGCGGGAACAGCTCCGGTGCGGTGGACAGTTGCGACAGTTGAGCGGCAGCAGTGAGGCGCAGGACGGCGTGGTCGGAGTGGTTCTGGTACGGCGCACGTCGGCGTCGGCGTCGTGGAGGCAGCTCTACCTCGGCTTCAGCTGCTATGTCCTTGAGGGCGTTTTGGTTGCGGTTGCATTGGACGATGACGTCGGGGTACCGGCTTCGGCGTGATGGAGGAGGGCGGCAGTGGATTGGGCGCTATGGGGTGGAGGATGGAGGAGGCTGGGGTTTCGCGGCTGGTGGAGAGGGCATTTTGGCGCCCACGAAGTATGAATGGGGAAACGGAGGGAGGCGGGAAACTAAGGGGGGACAATGTTTCGGTTTGGGATGCGCTTGTTTGAAATTTGGGGAAAGTTACAAACTTTGCCCCCATCTAAAATTTTGGACATATTGCGGGTTGGGGGTAGGACGGTAATCTCAGGTGTCCCAAATGTGGGCGGGATAGATTTCGGCCGAGCGCATGGGTGTTTAGGCGCCCACTGCGTATGAATGCTTCTCGGAGGCGGTTGAGACTGGCATCTTGGTGAAGTTACAAACCTACCCCGGTTTAGACCTTTGGACATCGGGCCGATAGGCTACACGGGCTAGATTCAGGACAGTAATTTCCTACCACCAAACATTAGGCTCGCGCGGTTTCGGGCGACCAGAGGCCTATTTGGCGCTTCGTTCAATATTTGGGAGCAGAAGCATTAACGTTTTCGGTTCTCTTTAATTGAACATTCAGGTTTTGTCAAACTTCACAAATCTTTACTCTTGAAAATCCTAAAGCTATGATTATTTTGGAATGGAGGTGGTACATTTGAATATACATTGTACACGAGTATATATTAAAAAATATGCAACTTACCTCAATTCATGCATGGTTCCAGATAAAATCTCCTTGGTTGCAAAAAAAATTAGACATGCATATGAATATATATATAGCATGTTCAAACGCACAACAAAGATTGATGCCCCCTTTTACATCTGATTTACAAATGACATTATCTCGGGTTCAAATAGATGAATGCACTTCCTATGAATTCGAATCTTCAAAACCCCCTTTATGTTGAATTCGACATGTATTCTATTTCGTAGCTAGCAATTTGGAATTTATCCATGCAAGTGACAAATGTATAAAGTGCTTCACACTAACAACATGGAGTGCACTAATTAATGTTTATATATGAATTGCAAAAGCATCCATTGCCTGTATTTCAAACCGCTCTCACTCTATGGATCGATAATATGAAATAAACACATGCACATGCTAGAATTCAATAGAGTATGGGTGTCTGATAGACCGATTTTCGTCCATACACAATTTGCAAAATTCATGATCTCATCCAAAAATAATAATGCCATTTATATTTTAATTTAATGCGTAGAACCGCCTTTTACACGTAGATGCACTATGCCTCAGCCCGTTCTCACAAATGCGCTATATATCTCTCTATCTACCGCATAAGTGCACACACTTTATATGCATCGGCATTTCTCTTTCACACATGCTCACAATCTCTCTCGGGGTGTCGGGGAGTCTCGCGCACATGCTCTCTCTGTATCTCTCTCTCTCTCTTTTTGACTACTATGTACCACTCTTTTCACTAATCTCGGTTGGAAAACACTGTTTCTCTCACATGCATATACACACACGCACGGTCTCTACTAGCCCTCTATACACACATATATGTGCCTACGTGTCTCCCACACGCACATTATCTTTAGGCCTCTCTCGCACACATTGCCCCCCCCAGACACACCTCTCTCTTAGTAGTTGGCAGATATGATTCCATCATATCATTTGGTAGGATATCCCTGACTGTTAGGCTAGATGGTAATACGAGGCAAAGTTTTACCCTAGTTCGGACCCTTGCAGTTGAGGAAAAAGCCTACTCCTGGTACTGTATATTAGTGATAGGGGTGTGTACAAAGTACACGTGAATACCAGGCATTGTGCGTGTGTGTATACTATCGACGAACTAGCCCCCAAGCTTCTATAACATACTGGGGGCCTAGGGTTACAAATCATATATAGTCGGCTTATCACCAGTGGGGATAGAGTCCTCCGCGACTCTGGTAGCTAGCTTCGTGTTGTACGCCGAGTCCTCCACATGGGTCTTCGTATAACGCGTCTCGATCCAACCTATGTCGCGCAGGATGGAACCGACCCATGAGTCCTCATGTTGACCACCACAACTAGAAATGATGTGCCCACCACACCACACACGCAATCGGACACTAAGAAAATAACCATATACAATAGTACAATGTTATACACGAAAGTTAATTGCATGGTGCATCCAAAAATATTTGTTCTGCATTGTGAATGTTTATATATTCTCCTAAAATATTAGTCACGGGAAAGAGAAACGAAGGGCATATCTCTCCTTGTCTCCACCGGACATCCCCTCTTTCTACAACACTTTCACGTACGCACACAAACTATCTCTCGGCCCTCTAAAAGTATGCATGCCCACGACACATTCATGCATGACGGTCACTGTATTTCAAGCTAAAGCACTATACGGCCACTGGAGTTCAGAATATGCTCATTACGGTCACCGTATACATTCTCGTGGTGATCATACGGTATCTAGCTCACGATACGTCTCCGTATTTTCTTGATGACACTGGCGGACTTTGCATTTGATGCGTGCTCCATATTTTGTTGACGACACTTATGGTCATTGTATTTGAAGCGAAAGCACGATATGGTCACTGGACTTCAGAATAAGCTCATCATGGTCACCACATACATTTTGTCATGCTAACCAACATGTGGTTGGATGGTTAGGAGGACAGTGGTTTCTCGAGCCCACCAGGGTTAAAGTCCCGGTGCTCGCATTTATCCTGGGTTAATTTCAGTATTTTCCGGCGATGTGCGTTCGGTGGGAGGAGACGTTCCACTCGACTACGAGGCACCTATGGTGACTTCGTAAAATCTCAAGATCATATGTCGGCCCACTCAGTCGAAGGTGCTCATGGGGGTAGGGTCTGCGTGTGTGCGCTTATAGCGGTGAGTGCTTGCGCGTATATATGAGCCCTTTCGTCTGTACCGTGTTAAAAAAAATACACGTCATGATTATACGGTCACTGGCTCACCCGTTCAACTCTGTATTTTGTTGATGACACAACCAATTGACTAGTCAAACGTTCCACGTGGAGCAACTAGTGTTGCACCATAGGGGCGCGTAACCGTGGGGCCCCCTGTCAGCACGTATATGAAAGAAAGAAATGGTAGTTTGAGTCTGTACTGTGTTAATAAAATACATTTTAGGGTGATCATACGGTCACTGGCTCACCATACAGCTCCGTAATTTGTTGATGACACGATCAATTGACCAGTCAAACGGTCCACATTCAGCAGCGCACATTACCATAGGGCCCACCCGTCAGCGCGTATATGAAGGACAGAAATGGTAATAAATTAGTGGTCGGTGGGTACTCGAAGTCGTGAGACGTCTGGTTGGCAGTCGTCGGCGGTGGGGGCGCGTTGATTGGGCGGTGGGGTGGGGATCGCCGGAGAAAAAGCTCGGCGCGGGGGGGGGGGGGGGCTAGAGGGATGGCCGGTGCGACGGCGGACCGGCGGTGAGGAGTGGTTTCGGGGCGGGCGGGGCGGCTCAGGGGGGTGGAGTTTGATGATAAACCGTAGGCCCTTGATTTCGTATCCAACGGCTGGAAAAACTTATGACCAGAGATGAAAAAGTCAGTCGACTAACGTGTAGCCTCACCCCGACGTACACATGCACGCACGCAAGACACGCACGCATGCAGGCATGCAACACTGACACGTACACATAACGAACACACGCACACATGCAGGCGTGCAACACTAACGCGTACACATGTACTCACGAACACACGCACGTATGCACACGTGCATGCAACACTGAAACGTACCCTTGCACGCACGTAACACTCGCACGCCTGCATGCACACAGCACACGACACAAGACACACGCTCAACCTATACGTGCATGCACCCTTTGTTAAGGACATGGATTGTTATGGGTATTAATCAATCTTATCTGTGATAAGTAGAACATTGATGTTTGTAGCAGTCTTTATGAATCATAACGTATCGAACGGGCTATCAACACAGTAGGCTTATCTACATGAAAAGGATGACGTCACACTCAATGAACAATCATCGGTTTATGAAATGCCCGCTTCTGACCGCCCTGGCCCACCAAAGGTTCCTCTGCTGTGCGCTGCCTGCGTTGGGTCACTGACATGCAGGCCATGTACCCAAAGAGCCCACACGTCAGTGGAAGAATGGCGCACTGTCCTACGTCAGAGTCGAGGGCGCCACTCGCTGCACGCCCGGTTGAACACGCCTCCTTGCCGCATTCAAACGCCTCCATGAAACCCGCCCGTGTGGAAGCCGAGAAACCCACTATGGACGCACGTCCATTCATGACCAGGCCGGCATTAAACGCAACGCCAGCCGAGCTCCTCCCATCCGCCATCTATTTAATCTCCTATTTAAACGAGGCCAAACGCCGGCCAAGAATCGCCCACCTCCGCCGCTCCCCTATCTCCTCCTTCACCATTTTGTCCACTCTTACAATGGCTTATGAACAGTAGTTATTCCGCATCCAAGCCGGCTGGGTGGCCCGCCGAGCCCGCCGGATACGAGCTATGCAGCTCGCTGATCCACCTCCCTCCCCTCGCCCGACGGAGCCAGTTGCTGCCCCAAGCCGAGGCACGGTTCAGCAACTCGCCGCTCCAGGCCAGCTCGACGAGGAGCGGCGCACGGGCGTCGTTGCTGCCGTCCACGCCGCCGCCTCATACCGCGTCTCCCGTTTCTGTGGCCGAGACTCCCATGCCGGCGGCCGCGCCATGCAAGCAGCGACAGAAGCCGGGTGCACGGAGAGCGATGAGTCGGTGGCGAGCGCCTCCGCGTCCGCCGCCATCATCGAGGAGAAGTAGAACACGCGAGGCCGCCGCCGCTTGGGTCCCATGAAGGCCACCACGGAGGCGACGCCGGCGTACACAGCAGGTGTCTTGCCGGATCCTTTTCTTGCGAGGACCCTCGTCGACCCCGCATATACCTCCGGGGCTCCCGGCAGTCCGGTGATCGTGCTGCCGGACATGAGGAACACAAATCGATCGGCGGGCGACCATTTAGGCTAGGTATTATATACCTGTGCTGTCTTGAACTAGAACCGCGTAGTTCATTTGAATGTAATGAAATCCTTCATGTTTGTATGAAAATCCGGTATCTTATATGATTTCCGTTGTTGTTTATATGAAACATCGCCGTGTTTGCATGAATTTCATCCGGTTGGTTGACTTGCTGTCATAATGTGTGCGGCTATGGTTGGATGGCGTAATTTGCGGGTCGCCGGTCGGTCTGCGGGCGGCTCGGGCGGCCTGGTGGGACAAAAAGAACACAGCTCGTGCGAGCTCGTCTCCTACGTGCGCACTGGAGGATGCATGAGAACCCGAGCCATTCCTCGTTCATCGGTGGCAAAGGCACTGGTGGACAAAAGGGTCGCCAATATTTTGGCTACCCTGGGCAAGATCCAAACAGCCCCACCAACAGATTCAAATCCCTCGTTCGCCGTCAAATTTTGCCATGTGTTGTTTTCATGGACTAGCAAGATGCCCGTGCATTGCATGGAACATCAAGATGCATTTTTTTTACAAAACACCTGTTGTGATTGACCCATGCAGGAGTAATCCCATTTTGTAAAAGCTAATGATTGCTCGAGAATTTTATCGGATAAATGGTCTCGAGAATTTTATCGGACTCCATTTTTGTATACAAGGCCACAAACCCATATTATAGGTACCAAGGCAAAAATTAATGTCTTCTAACTCAATGTTGCAAGCCACCTTGTTTCCTTGTTTGCCGTGTAAATTAATGTGTATTCTTCTCTTTCATGCACATCAAGCCAATGCTCACACTCCCGCATGCATGCAAGGGATAATTAATGTCCTCCTTTGCTAGTAGTACTACAAGGCAAACACCATTAATATTGCATCGATTACTGTTAGTGGCCTTGTATATCTGCAAATTGTAATTTTGATAGTGGCCTTGTATATAAAAATGGAGGGAGAAAGATGAGAGATAAGGTGAGGAAGAGTGGGGCGTGGTGGTGACTGGTGCTCGGACTGGGCGGAGGCATGGGGATGGACGGCGCATTATGTCTAGGTTTGTATCTCTATAGTCCCTCTCACACACACCCACGTAGGTGGGGGACGTGCACGAAGAGAAGAGGTGCACGCACGGCGCACGTACTCCCGTCTATTTCCCAACCACACCCGCGCGGGTACACGGTGGAGCTCATTTCTGTACGAAAAGGCAGCCCACATGGTAACTTGACATGTGTACTGGTTGTCACTAGATGGAGGGAGGATCGTCTACCACGGGTGAACAAACAAATTGCGACTTGACGCGTTATGTTAAAAAAGAGGCAAACCATGTGGGGCCTACCTTAGAGGCAAGGCTCTATACACCGGAGTACTTTTGATGTGTCCCGTCAACTCGCAGAATGAGGAGAAGCTTGTTACTACGCCGTCTCCCCCGCCCACGGGCGCGGTGGCTCGCAGGATGAGTTGAAGCTTGCTTACTACGCCTTACGCCCGCTCCCTCGCCCACGCGCGCGGTGGCTCGCAGGACGAGGAGAAAATTTTACTAGTACTCCCTCCGTTTACTCCTCGTCCCTACTACCTTGGTTAGAGAGATTATCATATTGTTTGGAATATATATGTCCTTTAGTACTCCCTCCATTTACTTATACAAGGCCACTATAAAAAAATACATTTTGCATCTATACAAGGCCACAAATAGTAATCGAGACAAATGTTACTACTCCCTCCTTTCCAGTTTATGGCTCAATTTCAAAATCTCTCCAACCAAGGTAGATGGTGAGTGGTCGAATTAATTTCATACTCCTAGTTTGCACAAGTAATTAGTACGCTCGTTTTTCTCAAGAAGTTATGTTTACCGAGGCATTAATTAGAACGAATGCATGAATGACCACTAAATTTCCATGAACTTCTACATGCATTGGTGAGTTTTCTCTTGACACTGCTTGCATCGGGTGATCTAACGCACCTCGAAATCCAACATGTGATGGTACTACTACTAGTAGTAGAATTGAGACTTATAAAACGGAAAAATGAATGTTTTGTAGATGAGCCCTATAAACCCTAGTGGGTATGTACTCCGTAAAATCAGATTTTCCCAAAACTAAGTCGCTCAACCTTTATTTGCTTGTTTCCCTTCCTGCCTCCTTGCCTCGAACAGACTATGCCAAACTCCCCTGCCTGCCGCGTGGGAAAAGACCCACCCTCGCCTTTTTTTAGTCCGGGTTTGTATTGATGGACCGCGCGAAGAAGCAAAAACCCAAGCCGTGTCGTGTACTCCTTCGTCGACGCTCGCTTTCATGAATTCTGTACTTCCTGTCGCCGACATGTGGGACATATAGCAACCGGGTCGATGTGTCAAGCACCAAATAACAGTGCAGAACAGCAGGGGGGATGCACCCTAGTCGTACCGCCCCAATAGTAGTAGTAATGAGCAATGAGACGTCAAATCACAATGCCGCACCTTCCCAGACGGACGAAGCAACCATTATTTCACACTTCGGTTCGCCATCATCTCAAACCACGTAGTATTGCTTCTGCCTCAAGAGGGACATGCGCATCGCGTTGGTACATCATGACACCTGGGACCGCATGACAAGCCATGCTCCCCCGCCGATCGCTCGGTAAAATCACCTCATTTTTACTACTACACTTCCTCCGTATCGATTTACATGGCATGCACGTCGTTCTAGGTTGAGAATTTAACTGGCTATATATGTGATGAACAGTATATGTTTAGAAACTACATCTGCTTAATAATCCAATGATATACTTTTTGTGACATAGTAACTCGGATTTAGTTAGTCAAATGGATGACCTAGAACTACGTGCACGCCCTATATACCGAGACGTCTAAAAAACGAGACAGAGATGGTAGTTCAGTATGTATCTTTTTAGATTAATATAGTCGAGATTCACCAAGGAGCAAAACCAAGTGGTAGGCTGCACCTGTCGTGTTGGCGTAGCGACTCAAGCAGGGTCAGTCTGCACACGAAATGGCGACACACTTAACAGGACCCCTTTAGCCGACATGTGGCTCATCCACCGTATTGTTCCACGTGCGATGCCCCAAATTACAGTTCGGAGCAGCGGTTGGAATTGGAGGCACCCCAGTCGTAGCGCCGCAGTAGTAGAAAATGAGCGATGAGGGGTCAAATCACAAAGCCCCACCTTTCCCGCATTATGATGGACGAACGAAGCAACCATCATTTCACTCTAGGGCGCAAGAGCATAAAGAAAAGAGAAAACCAATGATGCGTGCGACAGCTACCTAGGGCACCCTAGGGTAGGGGTCTCCACTACAGATCATTTTTTTAAAACGCCTCCACTAAAATTCGGCTTCTCCCTCGTCCTCTTGAAGAAAACTGATGATGCGTGCGGCGGTAGGGTTTGTAGGAGTAGTACTAGGGCGTGCGGGGCCACGTCGTAGTAAACGGGAGAGGGATTGAGTTCGAGTCGACGCCTTAAATATGTGTGGGCCGCTTGGTTTTAGGGGAACGAGGCAACATTTTGGGTTCGAGGACCAGTGGAGATATAGTACGTACAAAAAATTGTGGACACAGTTCGAACGAAAGGCAATGATGCATGGGCCCTGCATTTTGATATACCAAGGGCCGCGTGAAATTTGCTACTTTACTCAAAACTAGTATGGTACACATGCATTGAATGCATGAGATTTCAAAGCCAAATTATGAATAAATACACACTATAGCATGTAAAACTTTGAGTCATATATGCATGATGTAGATGTTCGTTTAGTTCTTATAGTTCATCTCATTCAAAATCAATTAGTTTTATAAAAATGTTAAGATTCATGGGGTTGTGCATTGTAAAACATAAAGTAAAAAACAAATAACGGCATTTCATTTAAAAAAAATCAATTATGATACGGAAGATTCTAGAACAAAGGAGAAGTGCATGTGTTTTGAGGTTTGTGCATTATGCTTAAGTTCAACCATGGAGTCTTCTAAATTGTACATGTGGCAGATCTGGTGGAATGTTGATGATATCCAATGGCCAGTAGTGCTCGGATTTGGCATCTCTGCACTGTCAGATTAGCTTCATCTAGCGACCATCTTTCAAGTTATTCACACACTATATAGTTCTTGTGCCATAGTTGCATGTCTTGGAAAAAAGCTACTAGTGGGTCGTACTAGCTATTTAGGAATATAAGATGTATACATGGAAGTTGTAGGGAAAGAGATGACATGGAGTATCTCAATTCCTATGAGTAGGGATTGGAAATATATGTCATTTGGTTGACATCATAGGAACTTTTCTATTGACTCTAGAGATGACATGTATCTCAATTCCTATGAGGAGGGATTAGAAAAGAGATGTAATTTGATTCATATCATAGGAACTTTTCTATTGAATATACGCTAATGTTTATTTTCCTTTGAAATTATGGGAGTATAGGAATCCATTCATATGAACCAAGTGGCTCTAAAGCTATAGAAATGATATCATGTTTATTTCCTTTGAAATGTGGAGTATATGAATCTATTCCTATGAACCAATGGGCTCTAAAGGAAAAAATCCTATAAAAATCATATCATATAGAGTTCCTATGATATTCCCCCACACCAAAGGATGGTTGAAATTGCTGCAGGTGATACGATGGTCTTTTTTGTAGACTCCTCCCCCATCTTTATAGTTACCTCTCAAAGATGAATGAAATGATATATACAGGGTATTCTACATGTGCAATTTGGTACACGAAAACTCGGTAAAAGTTTGCGGTTCGAATTTTCAATAAAGCTATATGCACTGCATTTTGGAACGGAGGGAGCATACGGCAGTTGCTAACACTCACGTGGAAGATTTGTGTGTAGGAGGAGTGGCTGTTCTGTTAAATGACATGGCAAAACTGACACTGTCGGATGCCGATCTAATGGTTCTTACGGCGTTCGTCAGGAAAAGGCTTGTGGCGAACGTTTGTTGGATAATGATTTACGGACACATGCATTGCATTGATACGTGCTCCCTCTCTCTCACGCACATGCACCCTCCCGAGTCCTCTCGCACCCACCGTCTATCTGCAGGTAGACGTCACACACATATGTGCTCTTCACAGCCTACCCTTAGAACTTCTAAAAAGCAAAAGATGGCGCGCACATTTTATTTTAGCTCACATGTCACGCACTTATACTATTACTCTTGTGGCGAACGTTCTTTGGGCATAGTATATTGTACTCTCACGAAGAGAAGTGGTGCACGCACGCACTAATTCTCTCACACCCACTCGCGGGTACACGTAGGAGCGCATTTTTTTGAAGCTGGTACAACAAAATCACTCCATTACATATATAAGCAGGAGCCTTAGCGCTTGCTTTTCGAGGGTTCCTCTCGTTCACTCTCTCATGCTCTCCAGATCTAAGCAAGACATAGGTGGCCACACTCTCTCTCAGCTCACGGCTGGTCACAAATCCGGCCGGACAACCTCGACCAGGGCAGGGGTGTAGGTGCATCGTTCACGCTGTCGTCGGCAGCGAGGGAGGAGACCAATGGTTGCCCGCGCGTCCCGATCGACAGCCGTGTCGTTCTCTCCGAGAGAACGCCGGCTCCGGAGGGCCTCCGACCCCTTCTTCCTCCCTGCGGTATTGTGGCCAAGATGCGGCCTCCCGACGCCGTCTTTGCCACATGCCGACGACCCTCAGGTATATATTCCTTCGAAACCTGCCTTGCTCTACTGCCCCAGCTCCCCACTTGGCTTCGTGTGGATCTTTTTCTACTTCCGCCCGCTGTTCCAAAGCCACCTAGACTTTTACTATTATTAGAGGTAAAGCTAGTTCATACAGTCGACTCTAAGAGTTGGTTCAAACAGGGAAGAAAGTGGGAAAGATGTAGCATGAATCTAGGACTTGGTTCTAAGAGGAAACGGGGGAAAGTAGTAGATACTAGCTACCCAACCGGTCTCTTGGTTGAAAAGACGAAGAAAGCATGGTGGATGGCGAAGGGTGGGGGAAGTGGACCTATCTCTTGGTTGAAAAAGGAAAGAAAGTGACGGGTGTTGGGGGACAACGCAAATGAGAATGAGCAGGTCTAGATTTCCTGTGCTCACATAGGAAAATGCCGCCAAGGAGATAAAAAATGGGACAAATGCAGACATGCTGCCTGAGTGTTTGCCGCTCTCGGCAACCACATCTGCCTCACCACTTTATGCCTCTGCTGTCCCTACGCCCATATCGCTACCGTTAATGTAAAATCACATGAAGCATTAAGCAATGCCACCTAATGTCACTATAAGTAATGGTCTAGTGCCGTCGATAAATTGAAGCAATGCCACCACCATTTTATGAAGTGCTTCCGTCTTGATTTATTTCCCATGAATTGTGTTTTTGCAGTTACACTTAAATCTCAAACCGCTAACATTGCTTCATCCCAGTGGAACTGCACAAATTTGATTGCACATTTACTGACCATGTGCTACTCTCATGACAGTAATACTAATGCTATTGTTCTGCATGTTAATCTAGTGGCAGTGTTGATGTGATGTGATGCTACTTACTTAAGGACACTTTCATACTGTCAATCTAGTGCCAATTATAACACAATAGATGCTGCTGTTAATCATACGCCACTGCAAATATCTGTCACTGTTTAAATAACCGTATTTCGTATTTGCGCAAACAGGGATGTCTGTCTCCATATTGTTTCGGGATGTCTGTCTCCGTATCGTTTCTATCCGTGCAATCAAAAGCACACACCTCAGTTTTAGTAGAACTGCGCAAAATGAGATGGCTATCCCTCGTTGCCATCGTCTAACCACCCGTCTTCCAGGTATTCCTACATTGGTAGTTACTAGGTAGAATGACCAACGCAATCTAAAAGAAGCTGATTCATACGTTTTACTTCCTGATTGCAGTGCAGGGACGAGCGAAAACATGTGCATCCTAGTCCAGAATGCACTTTCCTCCAGTTCATCCATGGACCGAGGACAAGCTGGCACGGCTGCACGGAGGTTTTTGGGACAGTTGCGCGGACAAGAGGCATTGTGGTCTGCTTATTTCTGCAAATAGCGGCGCTTAAATTTAGTGGAATGCACAAGACTTTCAGCTGGTCAGTACACTGCATGGTTCAGTTCAGCATTCCAGCTGAGAACACAATTATAATTGGTTATTCTGGAATGAGAGAACCTAACCCTGGATGGTGGCAGCAAGAAAAAACCAGAGTGAACTCCAGGAAATTTAAGCCTGCCGGGAGGCCCTTTGCTCAGAGAAGCCTTGCTTGTTTTTTCCTGATTTGTAAACCTTCTCACAACTTTGTCTTTTGCTATTAACTAGTATATGTTTGTTATGTTCTATGAATCATTGAGATGTATAAAATTGCTTAACTTATGCTTTTCAAGTTTTTTATGAAGCCAAGTTTAATGTGAGTGTTCCACATGAACGCTGGACTAGCGTGTGAACGTTTGGAATTTACATTGTGGCCTCAGTTAACTGCATGAACCACTGTAACAAGATACATAGTTGCTTATATGTCAGACAACAAATTGTTGATTGTTAGCTGGTCCTAGTGTTGAAGCGAGCTGAGCCAATGTGCCGTGTTTTGCACAACTGCTTACAAGTGGGGTAGCACCAACAGTGTTTACAAGTACTTATGTATACGGCAGCGCACAGTTCTTGAACGAGTACTCTATTTCATCAAAACACACACTGCTCGTATGATAAAACTAGTAAGGACACATCTGTTTCAGCAACAATTATGGTGATTCACGGGCACACAAAAGTAGCAGCAGTTCCCATAGACGGATTCAAACAGAGTACTAGCCCCTGAGGGCTCGATAACAGGCAAGGTTCAGATAATTAGACAGAATCCAAACTACTATTAAACACTAGCTGGGGCAAGTATTTCATGCCTCGATCTAATTTGGGATGGACACAAGACGGACCTTGCCATGAACATCATTGAGGACGTCCGGCAGCAGCTCAATCCTGTGAACCTTCATGAAGAAAACCTTGTGGCCTTGCCACTCATAAACTTGTTTGTGGAGGCATGCCACGTCATTTTCCTGCGTAAGCTTGACAAGAACAGTATGCCTCACAAATGAAGGAGTAGCTTTGAACTTCTTGTGCTTCAGTACACCCTGGACAACACGCCTGACAACAGTGAGGCTGGAATACAACTCTTCATTGGTATAAGCGCAAATGGCTTCCAGGATCCAACAGCCTAAAAACTCTGTTTTCCCAGTGCGTATATTCAGGTCATCCGCCTCGTAGCGAGTGACATGTACAACCACACAATCCTTGTTTGCATCAGGGCTCTAATTGAAATAGAAACAAATTCTGAATTACTTTCCAGCATAAGAAACACAAGTTATTTAAACCACTATGTATAGCATGGCATCGAAGCTAATAAAATTTTGCATTATTCATCACCACATACTTAGATGAAAAACCACAATCGAGATCGGCAAAGAAGAAAATCACCTTGGGCAGCTCAGCGGGGGGGGGGGGGGGGACACATCCTCGAAGGGGGAAAACTGCTCCTGCAGTGCCACGGGGGTTGTAACCTCAAACGGGGCGTTGACCATCTCAGTAGTGGCCGTGAGCGTATCTGGGGTCGGCTCGGTGGCTGCCTCCATCTTCTTGGAGCTCTCTGTCTCGTGGGGATCAGCCTCCCATGTCTGCTCCAATATCGGCAGATCTTTGCCTGGTTCTCCTTGGTCCATCATGAAACTGACGAATACTAGGAGACCACTGAAAGGAAAACAGAATCGCAATGACAATGAAACAAAAAAGAGAGCAAGGATCGGTTACTGCTTTACAAAAGTTCTTTTTTTTCTCTGAACGAAAATATACCAACATCACGGATCCGCTTACCTTCCCTTCGTTGGGAGAGAAGAATAGTGGCAGATGCGAGTGTTGCCTTTCTTGAAGACGGTGAGGGAGAAGGGGATTCAGCGAAGAGTGAAATGATGGTTGCTTCGTCCGTCAAACTTAGACTGCGGGGAGGTGGGGTTTTGTGATACGACGGCTCTTTATTGCCGCGCTACGACCGGGGTGACTCTCCGCCTGCATACTGCCTTCTAATTTGGTGGATGGCATTTGGGCCCGCACGCTGCATGGCCCGCATGTCGGTGAACAAAAGTATAACGACATTCAGTAGAGGGAGACGTTCTGATGACCTAGGAGGAGCCAGAAGCGGTATTGTATCCACTGTACTAGTAGTAATTGTTTTTCTGGGTAGCTGTAGAGTGTCTCCACTATACTAGTAGTAATTGTTTCTCTGGGCCCAAGACAAAACAGCCCATCCACACTAGTAAATAGTAAAATCAATTCAAAAGTCCATATATTTACTGAATGAGAGGCGCTACCCACACCCAGCACACCGCCCCCCAAAAAAACCTGGGTGTTCTTCTTCCTCCTCACTCCCACCCACCTCATGTCAGCTCGCTCCACTCGTACCCCCAAATTCTTCACCTCACTCCTACAGAAAACCCCAGCTCCCCTTCTTCCTCACTACTACAGAAAACCCCAGCTCCCCTTCTTCTTCACTCGCACTACAACTAGGCTCGTCATTCATTACTCTGCTCAAATCCATGAGTGCTACGCGACGCCGTTGAGGAAAATGGAGTCGGCTGACCCCAGCGCCAAGAAGATGAGGCTCCCGCCAGCGGCGACGCCTGTTGTAGATCCCGCACCCGGCAGCGCAGGGAGAAGCGGCGACCCCGCCCCCACCGGATCCCAGGAACCCGTAGAATCTCGGGTGGACCGCATCAGCGATCTCCCGGACGCCGTCCTTGGGGAGATCATCTCGCTTCTCCCCACCAAGGATTGCTGCTGCACCCAAGTCCTCTCAATTCGGTGGCACCCTCTATGGCGCGCCATGCCCCTTAATCTCGACTGTCGTCAGCTATCTCTCTTCAATGATTTTGAAATCCCCAGAGCCATCATCTCCTCCCACCAGGGCTCCGTTCAAAGCCTCTACATCCTGTCATGCTACCTGAGCAAGCATACCATGCCCTGCACGGTGGAAGCCTGGCTGAAATCCCCTGAATTCACAGAACTACAGCTGCTTGAGTTCTACTATTCCCCTGGAAATCACCTACCAGATACCGAACGCCATCTACCTGTGCCCTCAGCACCGATGTCCATCTCGCGGTTTTCCTCCTCTCTCCACACTGCCACCTTTGTGTTGTGCGACCTACCAGACAATCTGGTACTAAACCTTCGTCTCCCATTTCTGAAGAAACTTTCACTTGTGCGGGTTTGTATATCGGAGGCCTCATTGCACAACATCATCTACTCCAGTTGCCCTGCCCTGGAGTGCTTGGTGCTTGTTTTCACAGTTAGAATCAGTTGTCTCCAAATAAAGTCGCCTAACCTTGTAAGAATTGGAATTTGTTTTGACGGAAGGCAGCTCATCATCCAAGATGCCCCTTCACTTCAAAGGTTGATCATTGATTCTAGTTATTCACCGTTGCAAATAACCGTCCTCTCTACGCCTAAACTGGAGACCTTGGGTGTAATACATGATCTCTGTGCTCATTTCAATATGGTGTTTGGCTCCACAGTTCTTCAGGTACTTTACATTATCATCTACACTTGTAACCATAAGCTGCATTTTAAATTTCTGCGCATAAGTTATATGTCATCTTGGAGTACACATTTTGTACTAATATTATGTGCTATGCTCAATGAAGAGTTTCTCCATGGATGGCCTATCAATGGTGCTGGATTTTGTCAAGATCTTATATATCCAAATGAATAGTTTTGATCTGACAAGATTATTGGCTTCCTGCAATGCTTTCCATGTCTGGAGAAGTTGTATATAAAGGTGATAATTTCACGCACAATGGAAGCCCGCATATAGTGTACTAGAATTAACCGTTCAGCTGTTGCTCTTTCGACACTCTTTTTTTAGACCTTAACTATTTTCAATCTTCATGTCTATTTAGGCAACAGGACGGGTAAGAAAGTTATAACCAATCGGTGGATTCGTAAGCACCGGGTTTTTCTCACTTCTCATGAGATTCGATTGAAGACAATAACGCTAGAACGATATGTAGCCAACCGTGCAAACACTAGATTTGTTTACATTCTTCCTGCTGAATGCGAGATTACTATTGTCCATCAGGCTTAAGTTTATCAGCAGCATGGTTTTGACGGATGGGTATGTGGAAGAGCAAAAAAAGGAGTTTCGGGTGGGCAAACGAGCTTCTGAACGTGCCGGGCTTCTATTTACAACATATTGTGGTCATAATCCAGTAAATTTTACGACCCAGGATGTTCATTCTATGGACCTGACAGATCCATTTGACTGTGACTGCCAAAAACAGTGTTGGAGTTAGAAGTTGCTGCCCTTTTCAACCTGGTTTTTTTTGTAAACCTGATGAACAATTAACCCTCGTGCTTTTGTACAGTTTGTAAGCTGGAGTTAGATGTTCTTGCCCTCGGCTGTGACTGTCATATTTTCTTTGAAGCAAGGCAAATGGCTTGCCAGTCGTTGAATTTAGAGTGAAATATTATAACAACTAACAAATCCCAACCAGTTATTTATACTAGTTTTAGCGACGGATCAGGGTAACAACGGGGCTGTGCGGGGGCTGTGTCCCATCTAGCCAGGGTTTTATTTATGTTTACCACACCATGACCCCAGTTGTGTTTTTTTCTTGCTAAAAATGGCTAGCCCATTTCTATTTTTTTAAGACATACCCAAACGAGGCCTACTTGCTTTATCAGCCCTGCTGGGCTGCAAATCTTTCAAGACGAGGAGAGTTTCATTCGGTTTGCCCAGAAATGGGATGTACATTTTTAAAACACATCAAACCAGGAATTAGTTTTATTTTTTTATTACAAGATTTTAAATTCCATTGATTTTTATGCGTGGACAATTATTTGGATTTTATATTTATATAAATTATTTTTCAAAATAGTTTGAATGTGAATCGATATTTCGGGATTAAAAACAGTTGACCGCACCGAAATATGCAAAAAATTCGTATACTTTTTAACCGTGGCTACAATATGGGGTGTATTGCTAACAAAAAGAAGATGGGCTCCAAAAAAATTCTTAAGAATTAGCAAATGGGATGTACATTATTAGAAATAATGCACACGAGAGCAGTGACTGTTGGATGTCCATCCAACAATTGTTGTGCTTCTTCAATCTCTGCTTTTCCTGCTCCAGCCGCTCAAACAAGCGACGGCGGGACTGCCTGCTTCCTCCTCCCGCGGCCGGCTATGCTGCCGCGCAGGCCTCACCGCCCCACCGTACTCCCATCGCTGGCCTAGCCATCCCTCTACTCACCCACACCTGTTGTTATTCTCCGGGGACGGCAGACGAGTCTTCCCTGGCTCCGTGTCATTCCCTTCCTAGGCCTCGCCGTCGTCCACCGCCCTGGTGCTCTCGGCGCAGCCTGGCCAACGTGGTCAATGAACGACATCCATCAGAAGTGGATTATACGTGGAGAGGCTGACAGCTGGGTCCACGGCCGCACGCAAGGAAATGCCTCCTTATTATGCGCAAAATAATGATTCCTCCACATGACAGCTAGGACCCACGGGAAGGGCTTCTGTATTTCACGAAAAAAACGTTCCCCCCGCTGACAGGTCGGACCCACCAGCTATATCTTCGCACGCAAGGAAGTGCCTCCTTATGACGCACAAAAAAAATGAATACCCCCCGCTAGCTGGGACCCACCATGGTGGGTGGCTGACTTGTGGGCCTACTAAGTTGACGGGGACAGAGGGCTTTGTCAACTTGGTCAATATGAACGATTCTAGCTCTAGTGACCGTACGATGTCCATCCAACGGCCATAGTGCTTCTTCAACCTTTGGTCTTCTTGCTCCAGCCGCCCAAAGCAGCGCCGGTCGTGCCGCCTGTTCCTGCCTCCCGTGGCCGGCTGTGCTGCCGCGGAGGCCTCACCGCCCCCATACTACTCCCACCGCTGGCCAGGCCATCCCTCCACTCACCCACACCCCCTGTTATTCTGCGGCGACTGCAGCCTCACACCGCAGCCGAACCAGTGAACCCTCGTACTCCTCTCCGCGTGGGCATCCACAGCCGCGTCTTCCCTGGCTCCGCGTCGTCACCTTCCTAGGCCTCGCCGTCGTCCACTGCCTTGGTGCTCTCGGCGCGGCGTGGTCAATGTGGTCAACGACCGACTTCCATCGGAAGAGTACTATACGTGGAGAGGCTGACAGCTGGGTCCACGGCCACAGCCCAGTTTTTTTGTGATTTGCCAAGTAAGTCGCTTTGTCGGGCCTGTTGGGCTGCAAATCTTTCAAGACGAGGAGAGCTTTATTCGGCTGGCCGAGAAAATGGCCTATCAGTAATGAGAAATGGGTTGTACATTTTTAAAACACATCAAACCGGCAATTAGTTTCAAATTTATTTTTTTCATTTCGAGATTTTAAATTGCATTGATTTTTATGCGTGGACAATTTGTTGGATTTTATATTGATATACATTTATTTTTAAAATCAGTTTGAATGTGACTCGAAATTTCGGGATTAAAAACAGTTCGGACCGCACCGAAATATGCAAAATTTCATATAATTTTTTAACCGTGGCCACAATATGGGTTGTAATGCTAACAAAAAGAATATGGGCTCCAAAAAAACCCTTAAGAATTAGCAAATGGGTGGTAAATTATTAGAATAATGGCAGATGGGCTGTATGATGTTTTCCACAGATTTGAGGCTTTCCTAAAAAAAGGTTGACGCACAAGAAGTGACTGTTGGATGTCCATCCAACGGCCGTCGTGCTTCTTCAATCTCTGCTCTTCCTGCTCCAGCCGCTCAAACAAGCGCCGGCGGGACTGCCTGCTCCCTCCTCCCCGCGGCCGGCTGTGCTGCCACGCAGGCCTCACCGCCCCACCATACTCCCATCGCTGGCCTAGCCATCCCTCTACTCACCCACACCTACTGTTATTCTCCGGTGACGGCAGACGAATCAGTAAACCCTCGTACAGTCATACTCCGCTCCGCGTGGGAAACAACTGTCGAGTCTTCCCTGGCTCCGTGTCGTTCCCTTCCTAGGCCTCGCCGTCGTCCACCGCCCTGGTGCTCTCGGCGCGGCCTGGTCAACGTGGTCGACGACCGACATGCATCTGAAGTGGACTGTACGTGGAGAGGCTGACAGCTGGGTCCACGGCCGCACGCAAGGAAATGTCTCCTTATTACACAGAAAATAATGATTCCTCCACCTGACATCTGGGACCCACCGAAAGGGCCTCTGTATTTTGCGAAAAAAACGTTACCGCCGCTGACAGCTTGGACCCACCAGCTATATCTTCGCACGCAAGTTAGTGCCTCCTTATTGCGCACAAAAAAATGAATACTCCCCCTGCTAGCTGGGACTCATTACAGTGGCAGGCTGACTTGTGGGCCTACTAAGTTGACGGGGACAGAGGGCTTTGTCAACTTAGTCAATATGCACGATTCTAGCTCCAGTGACCGTATGATGTCCATCCAACGGCCGTAGTGCTTCTTAAACTTCTGGTCTTCTTGCTCCAGCCGCCCAAAGCAGCGCCGGTTGTGCCTCGTGCTCCTACCTCCCGTGGCCGGCTGCGATGCGACGGAGGCCTCACCGCCCCCTACTAGACCCACCGATGGCCAGGCCATCCCTCTACTCACCCACACCCCCTGTTATTCTGCGGCGACGGCAGCCTCACACCGCAGCGAACCTGTGAACCCGCATACTCCTCTACGCATGGGCATCCACTGCCGCGTCTTCCCCTGGCTCCGTGTCGTCCCCTTCCTAGGCCTCGCCGTCGTCCACCGCCCTGGTGCTCTCGGCGCGGCGTGGTCAAGGAACGGCTTCCATCGGACGTGGACTGTATGTGGAGAGGCTGACAGCTGGGTCCACGGCCGCAGCAAGGAAGTGCCTCCTTATTACGCGCTAAATAATTATTCCTCCACCTGACAGCGGGGACCCACCGGACGGGCCACCGTATTTCGCGAAAAAACATTTCCCCCTGACTGCTGGGACCCACCAGCTACATCTTCGCACGCAAGGAAGTGCCTGACAGTCGGGACCCACCTGGTCGAAGTGTACGTAGCGTTGTCATTCTGGTCGCGAATGTGTACGTACATACTGGTCGATGTAGAGGCGTGCACGTGTCGTAGTAGAGGCGCGCACGTAAAATGTACACGTACGTACAGCGGCCAGGGTGCAAGAAAGTAAATACGGCCACGTACGTACATACGGGTGGGGTCTCGAACGCCTACTCACGCGTACGTACGGCCAGGGCTCGTGTACATGGCTGGGTCGGAACGGAGAAACAGCGTCGTCGTCGTGTTCATGGGGAGCCAACGGAATGCGTCGTGTTCATCGGGAGGAAAGGGAACGCGTGGGAGCCAATTGGCTTGGACGGAACAGCCGATGGAAACAAGGCCTGGCGTACCGCAGAACGGAGGAAACGACCTTGTGTTCGACTGGCCACGTTCGAAACGGGATCCTGTTCATCGGGAGGGGTCTGGCGTACCGCAAAACGGAGCAAACGGACCTCCTACAGTCGAAACGGGGGTCCTGTTGATCGGGTGGGGTGTGGCGTACCGCAAAACGGAGGAAACAGACTTGTGTTGGAGCGCTACGGTCGAAATGGGGGTCCTGTTCATCGGGAGGCGTGTGGCGTACTGCAAAACAGGACTCCACGGGATACTGTTCATCTCCACCGTCGACCCCCTCCAGCCTCCACGGGCTACTATTCATCCACCGTCGACCTCCTCCAGCCTCCACCTGCGACTGTTCATCAACAGGCTCCTGTTCATCCAGCCTCCACCGCGCGCTACTCCACCGGCTACTGTTCAACTAGCCCTCTCCACGGGCTCCTGTTCAACCACCCCTCCACGGGCTACTGTTCATCCTGCCGTCCACCGTCTACTGTTCATCCTGCCCTCCACGGGGTGGTCCTGTTCATCCTGCCCTCCACGGGGTGGTCCTGTTCATCCTGCCCTCCACGGGGTCCTGTTCATCCAGCCCCAACCGGCTCGAACGATCGGGGTCCTGTTCATCCACCCCCACCGAGAACTGTTCATCCAAACCCCCTAGCAACGCTCACTGTTCATCTAGAGGCAACGCCACGGGGTCATGTTCATCCACCCCCACCGGGAACTGTTCATCCAAACCCCCCAGCAACGCTCCCTGTTCATCCAGAGGCAGCATCGATCGGCTTCAGTTAGCAGCACTAGCGAAGGAATCGCCCGATCGGGTTCAGTTAACAGCCATCGATCGATCGCTCGGGTTTAGTAACGCGTAGCCTGCAGTGCAATCGCTCGGGTTCAGTTAGAGCCCAACGCCTTGCTCGGGTTCAGTTAGAGCCCAACGCCTCGCACACACGCGCGTACGTACAGGAGAAACGCGCATCGCTCGGCCCCCGACCACCCACCGTAACTGGGGACTCCCCGATATTTTCCGCGCCCTCGCTTCTACCATGGTTTTTTCCGTCATGGACGGCCCAAAGAATGTCATGCAGCCGCGTCTCCGGCCCGCCCAGGACGAAAAGCCCATTTTCTGTCATGATTTTTTGTCATAGAAGTAGGACGCCACCACATCTATGATGATACCGGGTTTTGTCACAATTATCGTCATAGAAGTGTCATAAGTATGACAGAAAAGATTTTCGTCCGGCCCAAAATGTCACGGATGTGTCTTTTTTTGTAGTGTATAGAGGAAACTTTAATTCTAAGCCGTTCCCTAGTAATTCCTCTAATAATTATGGTAATTCCTACAACAACTCTTATGGAAATTTTAATAAGGTGCCCTCTGATTTTGAGACTAGTGTTAAAGAATTTATGATTTCGCAAAAGAATTTAATGCTTTGCTTGAAGAAAAATTGCCTAAGATTGATGAGTTGGCTAGGAATGTGGATAGAATTTCTCTTGATGTTGATTCTTTGAAACTTAGATCTATTCCTCCTAAGCATGATATCAATGAGTCTCTCAAAGCCATGAGAATTTTCATTGATGAGTGCAAAGAAAGAACCGCTAGGATGCGCGCTAAGAAAGATTGCTTTGTAAAAGCGTGTTCTTCTAGTTTTCATGATAATAATGATGAAGATCTAAAAGTTATTGATGTGTCCCCCATTAAATCTTTATTTTACAATATGAATCTTGATAAAGATGGGACTGGAGATGAGTCAACTTTACTTAAAAGGCATCCCAATGATTTGGAGTTTTTAGATCTTGATGCAAAAATTGGTAAAAGTGGGATTGAAGAGGTCAAAACTTTACATAGAAATGAACCCACTATTTTGGATTTCAAGGAATTTAATTATGATAATTGCTCTTTGATAGATTGTATTTCCTTGTTACAATCCGTGGTAAATTCTCCTCATGTCTATAGTCAAAATAAAGCTTTTACCCAACATATCGTTGATGCTTTAATGCAATCTTATGAAGAAAAACTTGAATTAGAAGTCTCTATCCCTAGAAAAATTTATGATGAGTGGGAACTTACTATTAATTAAGATTGAAGATCATGAATGCTATGCTTTGTGTGACTTGGGTGCTAGTGTTTCCACGATTCCAAAACTTTGTGTGATGTGTTAGGTTTCCGTGAATTTGATGATTGTTCTTTAAATTTGCATGTTGCGGATTCCACCATTAAGAAACCTATGGGAAAGATTAATGATGTTCTTATTGTTGCAAATAGGAATTAAGTGCCCATAGATTTCATTGTTCTAGATATAGATTGCAATCCTACATGTCCTATTATTCTTGGTAGACCTTTCCTTAGAACGATTGGTGCAATTATTGATATGAAAGAAGGAAATATTATATTCCAATTTCCGTTAAGGAAGGGTATAGAAAACTTTCCTAGGAAGAAAATTAAATTACCTTATGAATCCATTATGAGAGTCACTTATGGATTGCATACCAAAGATGATAATACCTAGATCTATTCTTGTTTTTATGCCTAGCTAGGGCGTTAAACGATAGCTTGGGAGGCAACCCAATTTTATTTTTGTTCCTGTTTAGTAATAAATAATTAATCTAGCCTCTGTTTGGATCTGTTTTTATGTTTTAATTAGTGTTTGTGCCAAGTAGAACCAATAGGATCTTCTTGGGTGATAGTTGTTTGATCTTGCTGAAAAAGACAGAAACTTTGCGCTCACGAAAATAATTGTTATAATTCACCAGAACGTGATAAATTGCCAATTCTTTTTGCAGTAGATCCATATACAAATTATCCAGGTTTTCCTAGTTTTTCAGAATTTTTGGAGTTCCATAAGTATTCGAACAAATCAGATTGCTACAGACTGTTCTGTTTTTGACAGATTCTGTTTTTCGTGTGTTGTTTGCTTATTTTAATGAATCTACGGCTAGTATCGGGGGGTATGAACCATAGAGAAGTTGGAATATATTAGGTTTAACACCAATATAAATAAAGAATGAGTTCATTACAGTACCTTAAGGGTGTGGTTTGTTTTCTTATACTAACGGAGCTCATGAGATTTTCTGTTGAGTTTTGTGTTGTGAAGTTTTCAAGTTTTTGGGTAAGATTTGATGGATTATGGAATAAGGAGTGGCAAGAGCCAAAGATTGGGGATGCCCAAGGCACCCCAAGGTAAAATTCAAGGACAACCAAAAGCCTAATCTTGGGGATGCCCCAGAAGGCATCCCCTCTTTCGTCTTCGTCTATCGGTAAGTTTACTTGAGGCTATATTTTTATTCACCACATGATATGTGTTTTGCTTGGAGCGTCTTGTATGATTTGAGTCTTTAATTTTTAGTTTACCACAATCATCCTTGCTGTACACACCTTTTGGAGAGACACACATGAATCGGAATTTATTAGAATACTCTATATGCCTCACTTATATCTTTTGAGCTAGATAATTTTGCTCTAGTGCTTCACTTATATCTTTTAGAGCACGGTGGTGGTTTTATTTTATAGAAATTATTTATCTCTCATGCTTCACTTATATTATTTTGAGAGTCCTTTAGAACAGCATGGTAATTTGCCTTGGCTATAAAATTAGTCCTAATATGATAGGCATCCAAGATGGGTATAATAAAAACTTTCATATAGAGTGCATTGAATACTATGAGAAGTTTGATAATTGATGATTGTTTTGAGATATGAAGATGGTAATATTAAAGTTGTGCTAGTTGAGTTATTGTGACATTGAGAAATACTTGTGTTAGAGTTTGCAAGTCCCGTAGCATGCACGTATGGTAAACGTTGTGTGACAAATTTGAAACATCAGGTGTTCTTTGATTGTCCTCCTTATGAGTGGCGGTCGGGGACGAGCGATGGTCTTTTCCTACCAATCTATCCCCATGCACGTAGTGCTTGGTTTTTGATGACCTGTAGACTTTTTGCAATAAGTATGTGAGTTCTTTATGACTAATGTTGAGTCCATGGATTATACGCACTCTCACCTTTCCATCATTGCTAGCCTCTTCGGTACCGTGCATTGCCCTTTCTCACCTTGAGAGGTGCAAACTTCGCCGGTGCATCCAAACCCCGTGATATGATACACTCTATCACACATAAACCTCCCTATATCTTCCTCAAAACAGCCACCATACCTACCTATTATGTCATTTCCATAGCCATTCCGAGATATATTGCCATGCAACTTTCCACCGTTTCATTTATTATGACACGCTTCATCATTGTCATATTGCTTTGCATGATCATGTAGTTGACATCGTATTTGTGGCAAAGCCACCATGCATAATTTATCATACATGTCACTCTTGATTCATTGCCCATCCCGGTACACCGCCGGAGGCATTCAAATAGAGTCATACTGTGTTCTAGTATCGAGTTGTAATCTTTGAGTTGTAGATAAATAGAAGTGTGATGATCATCATTAATAGAGCATTTTCCCAAAAAAAGAGGAAATGCCAAATAAAAAAAGGAAGGCCAAATAAAAAGAAAGAGAAAGGCCAAAAGGCCAAATAAAAAAAGAAAAAGGAAAAGGGACAATGCTACTATCCTTTTTTCCACAATTGTGCTTCAAAGTAGCACCATGATCTTTATGATAGAGAGTCTCTTATTTTGTCACTTGCATATACTAGTGGGAATTTTTCATTATAGAACTTGGCTTGTATATTCCAACAATGGGCTTCCTCAAATGCCCTAGGTCTTCGTGAGCAAGCAAGTTGGATGCACACCCACTTAGTTTCTTTTGTTGAGCTTTCATACATTTATAGCTCTAGTGCATCCATTGCATGGAAATCCCTAGTCCTTGCATTGACATCAATTGATGGGCATCTCCCTAGCCCGTTGATTAGCCACGTCAATGTAAGACTTTCTCCTTTTTTGTCTTGTCCACACAACCCCCATCATTATATTCTATTCCACCCAAAGTGCTATGTCCATGGCTCACGCTCATGTATTGCGTGAAAGTTGAAAAAAGTTTGAGATTACTAAAGTATGAAACAATTGCTTGGCTTGTCATCGGGGTTGTGCATGATGGGAGCATTTTGTGTGACGAAAATGAAGCATGGCCAAACTATATGATTTTGTAGGGATGAGCTTTCTTTGGTTATGTTATTTTGAGAAGACATAATTGCTTAGTTAGTATGCTTGAAGTATTATTATTTTTTATGTCAATATTAAACTTTTGTCTTGAATCTTTCAGATCTGAACATTCATGCCACAATAAAGAAAATTACATTGAAAATTATGTTAGGTAGCATTCCACATCAAAAATTCTGTTTTTATCATTTACCTACTCGAGGACGAGCAGGAATTAAGCTTGGGGATGCTTGATACGTATCCAACATATCTATAATTTTTTATTGTTCCATGCTATTATATTATCTGTTTTGGATGTTTAATGGGCTTTATTATGAACTTTTATATTATTTTTGGGACTAACCTATTAACCGAAGGCCCAGTGCAAATTGCTATTTTTTTTTGCCTATTTCAGTGTTTCGCAGAAAAGGAATATCAAACGGAATCCAAACGCAATGAAACCTTAGCGAGGATCGTTTTTGGAACAAATGCAATTCAGGAGACTTGGAGTGGACGTCAAGGAAGCAACCAGGCGGCTACGAGGTAGGGAGGCGCGCCTAGGGGGTAGGCACGCCCCCACCCTCGTGGGCCCCTCATGGCTCCACCGACCTACTTCTTTCGCCTATATATACTCATATACCCTGAAAACACCCAGGAGCACCATGAAACCCTATTTCCACCGCCGCAACATTCTGTACACGTGAGATCCCATCTTGGGGCCTTTTTCGGCGCTCCACCGGAGGGGGAATCGATCACGGAGGGCTTCTACATCAACACCATAGCCTCTCCGATGATGTGTGAGTAATTTACCACAGACCTTCTGGTCAATAGTTATTAGCTAGATGGCTTGTTCTCTCTCTTTGGATCTCAATACAAAGTTCTCCTCGATCTTCTTGGAGATCTATTCGATGTAACTCTTTTTGCGGTGTGTTTGACGAGATCCGATGAATTGTGGGTTTATGATCAAGATTATCTATGAACAATATTTGATTCTTCTCTGAATTCTTATATGCATGATTTAATATCTTTGCAAGTCTCTTCGAATTATCAGTTTGGTTTGGCCTACTAGATTGATCTTTCTTGCAATGGGAGAAGTGCTTAGCTTTGGGTTCAATCTTGCGGTGTCCTTTCCCAGTGACAGCAGGGGCAGCAAGGCACGTATTGTATTTTTGCCATCGAGGATAAAAAGATGGGGTTTATATCATATTGCTTGAGTTTATCCCTCTACATCATGTCATCTTGCCTAATGCGTTACTCTGTTCTTATGAACTTAATACTCTAGATGGATGCTGGATAGCGGTCGATGTGTGGAGTAATAGTAGTAGATGCAGAATCGTTTCGGTCTACTTGTCACGGACACGATGCCTATATACATGATCACGTCTAGATATTCTCATAACTATGCGCTTTTCTATCAATTGCTCGATAGTAATTAATTCACCCACCGTAATCTATGCTATCTTGAGAGAAGCCACTAGTGAAACCTATGGCCCCGGGTCTATCTTCCATCATATTATTTTCCTATCAATTTGCTATTTCTGCCACCGCTTATTTTGCAATCTTTACTTTCCAATCTATACAACAAAAATACAAAAAATATTTATCTTATTATATTTAACGGATCTCACTTTTGCAAGTGGCCGTGAAGGGATTGACAACCCCTTTATCGCGTTGGTTGCAAGGTTCTTGATTGTTTGTGCAGGTACTAGGGACTTGCGTGTAGTCTCCTACTGGATTGATACCTTGGTTCTGAAAAACTGAGGGAAATACTTACGCTACTTTGCTGCATCACCCTTTCCTCTTCAAGGGAAAACCAACGCATGCTCAAGAGGTAGCACCCTCACAATCTGCTGAAGACCTAGGATTGTCCGAATCAGATGAAGATACATCGCCTGAAGCATGAGTGTTGTTGCTGCTACTCGGCATCTACAGAGAACACATGCGGAACTTAGGAAAGGAGGATAAGCATAAAACTAACAACTCGGTATCAAGCTTTCTAAACATGACATGCAATAATTTAGAAAATGTACGGCTAATTTGTTAAGTTTGTGTGACTCGGGCGCCCGCGATATGTAAATAGGCAGTGACTTATTGGAACAAATACAACTTATATGTAGTAAGGAAGGTAGATAATTAACATATATACGCTCTCCGTTATTTTATAGCCAATTTGGGAACATACAGAACGAAATTGGAAGAGGGATTGCGAGGAAATATGCCTCACCGCGATGGAGAGCAGTAACTAGCAGGCTTCTTAATGCAAACCCGGTCGGACCACAGGAGAGGCGAGGGTTACTGCATCGATATGCTGGAGGGTGGCTGGCGAGCAAACAAAGACGGCAAGGCGCGGGCCGCCGCGTGTTGGGAACGACAGTGGAGGTAGGCTTGACGCCGAAGAGCGGGCACACGACCGGGGTGAGCACAACAGCACCAGAGAGGGTTCTGCTGTGGATCTGGGGGAGGGGTAGCTGGCGATGGAGATTGGGTGGACTAGTTGAGTGAAACACGGGCGGACGGTGGGGTGGTGTTGGCGCCTAGGTGAAAAGGATGAAAAATATCCCTGGTAGCCACGCGCGTGGAAAGGCCTATGCAAACGGTTGCCTCTAAGCGCTCGTGTGCACAAACCGAATAATTTCGTTTGAAATGAAGACGTACTAATTTTGAAGTGAAGACGTGAGTTCATCGTTTCGCCTCTAAATTTTTCCCACGTAAGGCAATCACAATTATACCATGGGTTTGATTTGCTGGCGCATTTGAGGTCTCGTGTGCTATATGTAAGACATTTTTTGGCATTTACTGTGTATTTTGCCATATAAATCAATTCCTAGCCGGACTGCATTTCCTGTCGAAAGGGATGAGGATTGCCGCTCGATCTGGGAGCATCCCACAGTGCAGACGTACGATCCGTGGGGTTTGGGTTCTGGCCAATCAGAACGCACGACTCAGATCGCGCACGCAACAAAGGGGGGCATCGGCCACGGTTTGGTAAGCACACGGCTTTCGTGAGTGAACCGTGTGCTATTTGAAAACATTTTTTGGGGAGGGGCTATTTGAAAACATTTACATGCGCTATCGAAAGGGATGAGGATCACCGTTCGATCAAGGAGAATCCAACGGTGCAGACGTACGATCCGTGGGGTTTGGGTTCTGGCCAATCAGAACGCAGGACTCAGATTGTGCGCGTGGCAATGGGGGGCATTGGCCACGGTTTAGTGGACACACAGCTTTCATGAGTGAACCATGTGCTATTTGAAAACATTTACATTACCTAACATCATATTTTTGTTCGAATGAAAACATGAGTTCATCGTTTCACCTCCAATTTTTTTCCACGGTAAGAAATCACGATTGTACCCTATGGTTTGATTTTCTGGTACATTTTACCAGGCGGCAGGCCTCACTAGCAATCTCAAACTTTGAATATGCAAAAAAAGAGATCTCATTTGTATGTATATATATATAGTCACAACTACACGTGTGTGTTAGCAAGATCATTTGTGTGTCGCTTTGCGAGTTTTCATCCATTGTGCGAGAAACGGGAAAAAACTTCAAATAGTTCGGCCACAGGGTGCGGCCAGAGGCGTAGGCCTCGTTGGCATTTTAATTTCAAGAAATGCATATAGAGTCCGGAAACGAAAATCATTGTGTCACTGTCGCGTGCTATCACGATCGCATGGAAAAAAATTGGTAAAGTTTGGCACAAGTTTTGGTGCTCGCACCTTCCATACCGGAGCATCTCACAAGAAGGATCATAGTTTCCAAAATGAGATGCGGCACTTCGGACTACAAATCGTTAGTTACTAGCTACATCATTCCGGCCCATTTCAGGTCATCTGCTATGTTTAAGTCATTCTTTGCACTTACCTTGCATTGCATTTTAGTGCATATAATTAATTAAAGTCAAAAGCCCTACTACAACTACATGTGGGTGTTTTAGTTAGGCTATATATACTTAGGCTACTCATAGTGGAGAGTGCCATATACTAGTATCATGCATATATATATATATGTGATACTAGTGTATGATACTACCTTTAATTAATTATAGTGCATAATATAATACATAGAGTATAGTAGCATAGATCATATTTATTGCCATGCATGACACAAATTAGCATCGCATTTAACATGATACAGTATCTACCTATATGTTACTCTAACCCTCTTTCTATATATATTTAATTCTTTGCCACACCAGCATACTTGCTATTTCCGAGTGCATGACATCGTCGGCTATGATACCAGCCTTATATAGTGGGGAGTATCATATACTATATATAGTATCATGCATATGATACTAGTGTATGATACTACGTACGTACCTTCATAGTGCATATATAGTATCATAGAGTAGTATATATCATAGATGACCGTATTTATGGCCATGCATGACACAAAGTAGTATAGCATTTATTTTATATATATATATATATGTTACGGTATCTACCTATATTACTGCTTCTTTGCCACATCATCATATTTGCTATTCTCGAGTGCATGATACCGGCTATGATACCCCCACTATGGCCACCCTAAGGCTGGTCGTAATATGGGAGTATCAAGCGGTATCATGCATGCCAACTAGACTTTTTGGATGATGTGGCACATAGTTAAATGAGGAAAGACAGGGTGTGGTATCATATCATGATACCGTATCATATTAAATGTTGTACTACTTTGTGTCATGCATGGCAATTAATAAGGCAACCTAAGATACTAACTTATGATACTATGCATGCGCGCATTACGGAGGTATTACCGATCATATACTAGTATCATGCATATATACTCCCTCCTTTCCGGTTTATAGGCTTATCTCAAAATTTTAGTTTTTCCATTTTATAAGGCTCAATTTGGTTGTTCCCCATCACATGTTCAGATTCCAAGGTGCATTAAATCATTGCATGCAAGTTTTAAGAGAAAATTGACCAATGCATGTACTTTATGCATGCATGTATTGCAATTAATACATTGGTAAACATAATTTTTTGAGGAAAACAAAAGCTTTAATTGGGTGTTTTTGCAAACTACAAAAAGTATTCCACCACTCACCATCTACCTTGGTTGGTGAGATTTTTGAATTGAGCCCTATAAACTGGAAAGGAGGGAGTATGATACTAGCTAGTCTATGATATACTAGCTACCTCACTAAGAGCATGGTTAATAATACAGCCAACGGTCGGATATAAGAAGTTGCCATGTCATATACAGCCAACCTCTTAGCCGGCATGTACAATAATAAGTTTTAAATACGTACTAGTTTATCAATAATTGGCCCACCTTACATCCTCACAAAGTGTTTTGGGTCTCGTGTTGCAGCTGGCTCTACTAACCAAGAGCCCGCTTCTCTTCTCTCTCCTATTCTCTTAATTTCCTCCAACTAATAAGCACATATATATTATTCTATTCCTTATATCCTGCTTATGTCACTCTATTGTACTTTCTCTAAGACTAGCCACAATGGAGAGTAACATACACTAGTAACATACACATATCCCTAGCCTATGTTACTACCTTTCATAGTGGGTAGTAACATAAGCATGGTAACATGCATAGCCTCATTTATTAGGTTATAGACTCATATTGCATTGGGACATGTGATGTTATATAGTAACTAGCAAAGTTACTCAAACTACCTCCTCATTAACTCATTGCCACATAAGCAAATTTGTTGAGATGGACTCGATGTTACTGTTGAAGTTACTCCCACTGTGGCTAGTCCAATGCATAGTATCATAGAGTAGTATCATATGTAGTACTTTATTTATTGTCATGCATGACACATAGTAGCATAACATTTATTATGATACGGTTTCATGATATGATACTTAACCCTCTCTTTCTTCTTTTAATTCTATGACAGCTCATCAAAATTGCCTAGTTGGCATGCATGATACTAGCTATGATACCCCTTTACTATCAGCCTAGGAAAGAAGGTGTACATATCATTTGTGCGTCGCTTTGTGAGTCTTCATCCGTTTGTTCGAGAAGCGGGGAGAAGTTTCAAACATTTCGGCCCTGAGGTGCGGCCACTGGCATAGGCCTAGTTGGTATTTTAATTACAGGAAATCCAGATGGAGTTCGGACATCACCAAAATCAATGTGTGCCTGTGGCATGCTCTCATGACCCTGTGGAAAAAATTGGTAAAGTTTGGCACAAGTTTTGATGACTGCCCCTTCCAAACCAGAGCATCTCACATGAAGGATCATGGTTTCCAAAAGGAGACGTGTCAATTCAAACTCCTGTGGCCGGTGACTTCATCGTTTGGTCTCATAAAAATTTCCACGGTACGCAATCACCATTATACCACGGGTTTGATTTTCTGGCGCATTTCAGGTGTCGTTAGCTATATTTAAGACATTTTTTGAGATTAACGTGCATTTTGTGCATAAAGATAAAATTACAATCGGAACTGCATGTGCTGTCGAAAGGGATGAGGATCGCCGTTCGATCTGGGAGCATCCAATGGTGCAGACGTATGATCCGTGGGGTTTGGGTTCTATCCAATCAGAAAGCACGACTCAGATCATGGGCGGGGTTTGGTCGGCACACGACTTTCATCAACGAACCGTGTGCTATTCGCAATCCAGATTGCATATTTTTGTTCACACATACTATAGTGAGATCAATTGAGTGTGCTACCTCTATGATATAATAATAATAATAATAATAATAATAATAACAAAAAACAGTTCATATTCATTGCCTGAGCTGACAGCATATCAAGGTTCACATATTAACGGTTCTTACATCAACAGAAAACCGGGCATAACTCACAAATTCAGTACACGCGACAGTTCTAAATTGAATGAATTAAGTTGCACGGTAGGCATAAAGACTAGTCTTACAGCTTAATTCCCATGTACATGGGGGAACTGGAATCAATACGCTGACCCCGAATGAACTTGTTTTTTTATGATTTTACGGTTCTCTGCTGCACGGGTGCGTGATCCCTTGGCTGGCAACTCATCAAATTCGTCGTACTCGTCCTCATCGGTAACATCGTCGACACCCAGTACCCTTCTCTTCCCATGCATCACTAAATGGCAGTTCTTAGGCAAGGGGTCTTCCACAAAGAAAATATGGGTAGCATCGCTGGCAAGAATGAATGGGTCCGCGTGATATGCCATCGTTGTCCTGTTAACACAGGTCTTCCTGTACTCATCGATCCTTACCTGACCAAGAGGGATCCATGAGCACCTGAATATGCCACCTTAACTTTCACATAGTCAAGTTCCCAAATCTCTTTGATGGTTCCATAGTATACCCTTTTATCATCTTCATTTACAGTCCTGCATTCTATTCGAACACAGCTGTTCTGATATGAGGTCTTCTGATCACCTTCCTCAGTGTAGAACGTGTATCCATTTATGTCATATGCTTGGTACATCAACACCATAGGTGATGACTTTTGTGCCAACCACGTAGCAATGTCATTGATGGATCCTTGTGCCAAACGATTCTTCAGCCATTCAGCGTAGTTCTTAGTGTGCTCCTTCATCTCCACATATGATGAAGGCACCATTGGTAAGAAGCTTTGGCGTATCTCCGCCAAGTGTTCTTTGGCATAAGCGCAGAGAACTGGGCTGTTAAGCAGTACCGTCAAATGTGCTTTCTCTGCCAATCCTCCGGGTGCAGCCATTTGCGTGCCAGCAAGGACCGGCTTACCTTTCAGCCTTCCCTCATGGCGAGAGAGGGGCAGACCTATAGGTCTTTGTTTCATGTATTTGGTGCAAAACTCAACCACCTCCTCCGCAGTATAACCTTGTAGGATGCTTGCCTCTGGATGGTTTCGGTTCCGACAAAAGCGCTTCAGTATTCCCATGAACCGCTCGAAGGGATACATGTTGCGAAGAAACACAGGACCACAATACTTTATCTTCTCGACAAGGTGCACAGTGAGATGGACCATGACATCAAAGAATGACGGTGGGAAAAACATCTCTAGGTTGGACAATATTCTTGCAATATCATCTTGCATATGATCCAACTCTTTAGGATCTACAACTTTCTACCATAGTTGGTTGAAGAAATCACAGAGGTCAATGAGTGTGTTTCTTATATCTTTGTCCATAAGATTCCTGATGGCCACCGGGAGGATTTGTGTCAACATTATGTGGCAATCATGTGACTTCATGTGTCCCAACTTCATTTTACGTGAGCTCACATCCACGAGACTTCTGATGTTTGCGCAGTAGGAAGAGGGTGTCTTAACTGACAACAAAAAGGTGAAGAACTGTGTTGCTTCTTTTGTACTGAAATTGTAACTCTGGCGAGCTTTGATGAATTTGTCATCATCTTCTGCTTCACTCTCGTGTTTTGACTAATCAGCAAGCATATCGAGCCGTGAACCATCACCATCCTTTATTTTACCTTTAATCTTGAGCAGAGTACCAACGATGCTTTCACATACGTTCTTCTCTACGTGCATGACATCGATGCAGTGACGTACACATAGAATCTCCTAGTAATGTAATTTCCAGAACACCGATTTCTTCTTAAACACTTGACCCTTGGGTGTTTGTTTCACCGTCAAAGGGTGGTTCTTGCCAAGCACAACACTAATTATTTTAGCCATGTTTTGGACCACCTCCCCTTCATAGGGTCTTGGGCCCACACTTGCCTCTGTCGTACCTTCAAATTCAGCTTTCATCTTTCGTTATGGGTGAGTTTTTCGTAAGAACCTGATGCAAATACACGGTTTTGTGCGAGTTGGGAAATCTTTTGCTAGCTGTCCTATCCATGCATGTGACACACCCTACATCTCCCTTTGTTTTCTACCCCGATGTGTTGCCTAATGCCGACATATCTTGAATGGTGTGCACCAGCATCGCATGTAGATCAAAAATCTCCTTTCTGTAAGCATCATAACATTTTATAGCAGGCACATCTATCCACACTGTCGGTAGTTCTTCTACCAGTAGCTGAAAGTAAATGTCGATGTCATTTCCAGGTTGCTTCGGGCCTTGGATAATCATTGACATCATAATGTATTTTTTCTTCATACACAACCAAGGAGCTAGGTTATATATGCACAGAAGCACTGGCCATGTGCTGTGATTGGTGCTCATATCGCAGAAGGATTCATCCCGTCAGTACTCTCCCTGGGCCTTATACTTCTAGGATCCTTGGCAAAATTTTCAAACTTGTTGTCGATTAATTCCCACTGAGCCCCATCTTTCGGGTTCCTCATAAAGTTATCCGGGATTCACTCATCATGATGCCACCGCAACCTCTTTGCCTCTCTAGGGTTTGCAAACAAACGCCTCAACCTTGGAATTAAAGGCAAGTACCAAACAACCTTGAACGGAATTCCTGTCTTGATCTTGTCGTCCAATTTGTACTTGTCCTTTGCTCTCCTGCGCTTGTATCATGCATGCTTGCATGTGGGACATGCACGCAAATCTTTGTACTCACCACGGTAGAATATACAATCATTCACACAAGCGTGTATCTTCTGTACTTCCAGTTCCAATGGGCAAACAATTTACTTCGCTTCATTCGTGCTTCTGGGAGCACATTATCTTCCGGAAGAATTTCTTTGAAAAGACCTAACATCTCTATGAAGCCCTTGTTTGATAGACCGTTTGCTGCTTTAAATTCGAGAAGTGCTAGGGTGGCACTCAACTTGGAATATTTCTTTTTGCAACCTGGATACAATTATTTCTTGGAGTCCACATCAATGGTTGGCAGATCCTTATACCCAACCATATCCTTTTTTGGTCCCTCGAAATCTGCAATCATAGCAGCAAAATCTGGCATATCAAGATTGTCATCATCTGCGTCGACGTCTTGGTTTTCCAGTGGGCGTTTTGGCTTTCTGGTGTTCCATTGGTAGCTTGACGCCTCTGCCCTGATGTTAGATTCAACATCCATGTGACACTGATCGGGGTTTGGCATCTCGCTGCCCTGGGTATCTTCATCCATGACCTCCTCTTCACCATGTCTGGTCCAACATGTATATCCATCCATGAATCCCCTAGAGACTAAGTGCAACTGGACATCTGCAACTTCATGTGACTTTGTATTGGCACAATCAGTACATGGACAGAGGTGTAATCCGCATCACCAATTCTCCTCTTTGTACTTTCAGCCAAATTCATGAACTCTGTCACGACACTGATAAAATCTCGGTTTTCCAATTCTTCATCCATCGAGGTCGTTCCATCTGCACCACACGAATGGTAATTAAAAACAAAACAACAACACTAATACACAGATTAACTGCTGCCCAAAGATGCGTGCATAAATCACAAGGTTTTATTTTATAATTACTGAGGGCACTCCATGTTGTTATCCAGACGTGCAATGACAAAAATTAATGGCCAGTCAATTTACACACAGAGTACTAGTACAACACTACCCTTAGGAATTGAATACCTTAATTAAGCCACTCACGAAAAGAATACCTTAATTAATTAGCCGTGCGGCGACCTCCACCCAGCAGACAGAGAAGCGTGATGCGGCGGCATGCCGAGACAGCAGGGTCGAGGAGCAAAGCTTAGTGTGGCTGCCGCCTGAAGTTTGACCTCCACTATCCCGCCATCGACCGTGATGGATGTGCTCGAATCACGCCGCCGCCAACCTCGATGGTTGAGCTTCTCCTATCTCCCGCCGCAGACCAAGGATTGACCTCCTATGATGCCGCCACCGCCCATCGACCGAGGATTGACCTCTTCTCCGGTAGCCGTTTCCTAGGCCGCTGCCATCTCTATATGCAGAGCGGCTTTTTTTACGGATATTCGCAGAGTGGCTGTTTACACGGTATCATTGTAACTCAATTATATGGACAGGGTAGTACATCACATACGGTTATGTAACGGCAACTGTGTCTAACCTATCTTGTCTTCTAACACGGTTTGGTGTGGAAATCGTGTGTTACGTTGTAATAGCTAACACAAACGACATGTATAAATAGTGTGCTACAACATATAGTGCCATAAGTAGTTCCCGACCGTTAGCTTATCCCCACAGTTTCCCCATTTCCCCCAAATACCTACATAGCCTCCAAATCCCTCGCATGGCGCTGACATTGGAGGAATGTGGACGAGTGGTGCTGATGGTTTCGATGCGGCTGCTCCTGCTCGTATCGCCGCCACGACGGCGATCGCCGCCGAGCACTTTCCTAAGGTCATCAGAATGCAGGTGTACTATGGATCCAAATCGTCCTGTCAGGTTCCAATATATCCCGGTCTTTTTTAGCATGTCCAAAGTATAGCTCCTTGTTGAATCCATCCTGAATGACACCCCCTTCCCCACAGGAAAGCGATCTACCGCTGGATCCAGAGCATGACTCCAGACTCCCGCAACACGAGTTCGACTCTGAGTTTTGCGCCACCAAGAAGTACCAAAAGCTGAGTTGTGTGCACGAGCACACTCCTGCTCGACGTGTATGCACAGAGGGATTCGACATTGGCAGGCAGTTTCTCAGTTGCCCCTTAGAGGTTAGTGCTAAGTTCATCATTTTACTTCAGTTAATGCCACCGCTCATCCTGAATACTATTTAGCATTGGCAGGATATGAGGCTTGTGCCTTTGTTAACTAGCTGGATGAAGAATGGCATGGCAGGGCTCGGAGTGTTATCAACAAGCTCGCAGAAGATAACGTAAAGCTGAAGAAGAAACTGGCTGATCTGGAATGTACAAACAGTACGATGAAGCAAGAAAGAATCAGTCACAGGCAACAGATGAAAGCAAGAGACAAGAAGGAACTAGCATGTGTAGTTCTGGTTGTCGCATTAGCCATGTTCTATGCGTTGTTTGCAATGATGATTAGGTGTTTTGTTTGACAGTATTGCTAAAGCACATCTAGATGGGCTCTAAGTAATGCACATCTAGGTCCTATGCCATTGATGTTACTCGAAGATTCGTACAGATATTTTCCTTTGTCTTTTTTTCTTTTCCTTTGTTGTTTGATTATTACTGGCTTTATCAATAAGAAGAGCTCAATGTATTGCTTGCCAACTGTCCTACTCTATTCGTACCGGCACCGGTGCATAATCCCAAAACTCGTTCCTTCTTTTTGTCCTGAAAAATAAACCAACCAATAGGAGTCCTGCGCAACCCCGGGAATTTGGAGCGACTGGGTATAAATAATTGTGGTTGATTATATCAGCGATTAGATAATACGTCAACCCCTGCTTCAATTGGCATTTCCTCTTCTCTGCATACCCCGCTTAAGTGTCCACCATCTTCATCGTCCCCAGCAGGCCGCGCTACACACTGGCACACACTCTGCAGCCATGTCGAGCGACAGCAAGGACGACAGTTCGGCCAGCAGTCTGGCGCCCGATGATAGATCAACATCAGAATCATCTCGCTCGTCTTCCATGAGTCCGGCTTCGAGCCCAGACCTCGATTATATCCGGATCATGGAAGGGACGCCGCCTCCGGAGTCTTCAAACGACAACCAGACGGACGAGGAGCCATCGGAGGACGGAGAAGAGGACGACGATGATGATGAGGAGGAATGGTCGAACAAGGAGGAGGAGGACGACGACAGCAACGACGATGACGACAGCGGCGGTGATGAAAAGCCAACCGTCAGCGGCAAGAAGCGTCCTTGCCAAGACGATGTCGCGGGAAAATCCAATAACAACAACAAGAAGGACTAAATTAAGCAGACTGTACATATCTCTGTTTCCATTCGCTCATATTAATTTGTTATCTCTGTTTATCCTGTCAATCTCATCGCAGACGGTAAGTAATAAGTATTCGACAGAGATCTTCTACATTATCGCCCACAGGTTGGTTTGTTGAACTGTGTGCCCTGACGAGCACACAATTCACAAAAAAAGTCTGTATGGGCTATCTATAATGATCGCACACAATTCTGATTACCGACCTGTTTGCAGGGTATCACACACATCTTGTTACGCCAAATCGTTTGTGTTCACGTCGATCATCGCAAACAGTTCATCGGAGCAAACTGTATGCCGTATATCGCACACACATTGATATGGCTTCCTGTTTCTATTGTTCTGTCTAATCGCAAACAGTTCGTATCGATCAACCGTATGCCCTGCATCGCACACGCAACTAAAATCTGAACCGTGTTTGATGCATCCTCCATCGCAAACGGTTTGCACCTTTTTTGACGGTTATTTTACACCACCGTTTGCGATTATTGCATCGCACATAGTTTCGTCGAAGGGTCTTTGATCGTAGTGTCGCATTTGCAGCATCCTGCAGTAGTGTAAAATCTCCCATTCACCCCCTCTGATCGATAGCTAGCACTTTCACTAGCTATGTAGGGTGGATTGTGGTGTCTGATTTCATGCAAAACCCACAGGTAGACTAGGCTATGTCCGCCTTTTCTTTTATATTAAATGGTACACACGCTGTGCGTATTAGAGAAAAAAGGTTTCTTATTTTGGCTATCAAATTTGCATAGAACTTTTGATTGAGATGATGTCAGATATGTTAGATGCATTTAGATGAGCACCAGAGCAATTATGTTTTGAATATTTGTATGAATTGTGGAACCTTATAATACATGATACTCAAAGTTACACATCCCATAATCGTAACTTTTCTAGGTTATTCCCAACTTGGATATAGTCATCATGCTAAGCAGGTTTGAGTTTCATTCCACCCTCAAAATACAACGAAACAGTGAACGCACTCACAAATTATAATAGCGTGTGTTGGGGATATTGATAACCCACAAGTATAGGGGATCGCAACAGTTTTCGAGGGTAGAGTATTCGACCCAAATTTATAGATTCGACACAAGGGGAGCCAAAGAATATTTGAAGGTATTAGCAGTTGAGTTCTCAATTCAACCACACCTGGAGATTAATTATCTGCAGCAAAGTATTCAGTAGCAAAGTAGTTTGGTAGTTTTGATAGTAGTGACAGCAGCAATAGTAACAGTAACAGTGATATCATTAATTTGTAGCAAGTGTAACAGTGATGATAGCAGCAGTAACTTAGCAGAAACAATATGGAAAAGTTCGTAGGCATTGGATCGGTGACTTGTTGGATGATATTCATCATGTGACAGTTATAACCTAGGGCGATACCACACTAGCTCCAGTTCATCGATATAATGTAGGCATGTATTCCGTAAATAGTCATACGTGCTTTATTAAAAGAACTTGCATGACATATTTTGTCCTACCATCCCGTGGCAGCAGGGTCCATATTGGAAACTAAGGGATATTAAGGCCTCCTTTTAATAGAGAACCGGAACAAAGCATTAACACATAGTGAATACATGAACTCCTCAAACTACGGTAATCACCGGAAGAAGTCCCGGTTATTGTCACCCCGGGGTTACCGGATCATAACACATAATAGGTGACTATAGCTTGCAAGATTGGATCTAGAACATGGATATAATGAAGATAACATAAACGGTTCAGATCTGAAATCATGGCACCCAAGCCCAAAGTGACAAGCATTAAGCATGGCAAAGTCATAGCAACATCAATCTAAGAACATAGTGGATACTAGGGATCAAGCCCTAACAAAACTAACTCGATTACAAGATGAATCTCATTCAACTCCCCACCGACCAGCGAGCCTACGAAGGAATTACTCACTCCCGGTGGGGAGCATCATGGAATTGGCGATGGAGAAGGGTTGGTGATGACGAAGAACGAAGATCCCCCTCTCCGGACCCCAAACGGACTCCAGATATGCCTTCCCGAGGAAGAACAGGGCTTGGCGGCGGCTCCGTCTCGTGGATCGCGATAATTCTTTCTCCCTAATTTTTTTCTCTGAAAATAGGATTTTATAGCGTTGGTTTCAGGGTCAGCGGGGCCACCAGGTGGGGACAACCCACCTGGGCGCGCCAGGAGAGGGGGGCGCGCCCTGGTGGGTTGTGCCCACCCAGGTGCCCCTCTCTAGCAGGTCTTCGCTCCAGAAATTCTCTTTTATTGTATAAAAATTCCTCGCAAAGTTTCGTTCCATTCCGAGAACTTTTATTTCTGCACAAAAACAACACCATGGTAGTTCTGCTGAAAACAGCGTCAGTCCGGGGTTAGTTTCATTCAAATCATGCAAATTCGAGTCCAAAACAAGAGGGAAAGCATTAGGAAAAGTAGATACGTTGGAGACGTATCAACTCCCCCAAGCTTAAACCTTTGCTTGTCCTCAAGCAATTCAGTTGATAATCTGAAAGTGAAAAAGAAAAACTTTTACGAACTCTTTTGCTCTTGTTTGCATAAATAAGCTTAAATAGCACCCAGGTTTTCAACCAACATTATAACTAACCATGTCAACAATAACTCTTAAAGATTATAATGATTCATATCAATGACATAATCAGCTAGCGAGCAATAATAAGATATCTCAAACGACAACACGTTGTCAAAACAACCATGATATAATATGAATAGTGGTATCTCGCTAGCCCTTTCTGAAACCGCAAAACATAAATGCAGAGCACCTCTAAAGTTCAAGCAGCGACTAAGCATTGTAATTCATGGTAGAAAATATCCAGTCATGATGCACCCAACATTAGCTACACATAATGCATAAATCATGACAGCTGTGCTCCCTCAGTTTCTGGCGCTTGTTTTAGAAGGTGGTGACACAACATAAAAGTAAATAGATAGTCCCTTCACAGAGGGAAGCAGTGATTTGCAGAGGTGCCAGAGCTCGATTTTTAAAACAGAGGTAAATGATTATTTTGGGACATGCACCCTTCTCATTTACTTCACGACTATCAGTTATCAATATCTCCCATGCTAAACAAGCTAGTGGAAGTTCCCAAGCAATAAAAGTAAAGGTTTTGACTCCATTGGGAGTTTTTGTTTGATTATTCAAGCGATTAACTCTTTTTGTATTTTGCAGTTTGGGACTGGGCATCCCTAATACTGCCCTTTTCTCGTGTGATGGCGATGAATAAACACTCGACCTGAGAATAACCTGCTTAGCATGGAAGATACCGACTACCTCCTGTCGTTCCATGAACGATCCAGGTATAGAAAGCGAATATTTTTAGAACTTTTTAGAGGTGGCACATGCAAATTTACTTAGGACGGCAGGGTAATACCGCATATAGGTAGGTATGGTGGACTCATCTGGAATAACTTTGGGTTCAAGGTTTTTGATGTACAAGAAGAATTCCCACTTAGTATAGGCGAAGGCTAGCAATTAGATTGAGAAGCGGCCAGCTAGAGAGCAACAACAATCATAACCATGCATTATGCATAAGTAACATTGGACACTAGCATGAGTAGGATATGAACACCATGAACATAAATATCATAGAGGCTATGGTGGTTTTGATTCAACTACATGCATGAACATGTGCCAAGTCAAGCCACTCGAACATTCAGAGGAGGATACCATATCATCATACTACATCACAATCATTTTAACGCAATGTTGATATCCAAGATAAATCATTATCAAGTCCCAGCTACTTATGCATGGCATGAGAAACTATAATCTCTAATTGTCATTGCAAACATGTTTAATCATAATAGGCTGAATCATGGATACTAGGTTAAACATATTTACACAGACAGAAAAAGTCGAGTTCATACCAGTTTCTCTCTGCCACGGCCAGTTCATCGAATGTCGTCATTATTGCCTTTCACTTGCAGGACCGAACGATATGAAATAATAATGGTGCAAGAGTGCCGTGGACAAAGTTGGAATCTGCAAACATTTTATTCAATAGGAGAAGACAAGGTAAAATGTGCTCTTTATTAGTCCAACAATTATTCAAATGAGAGCCACTCAACATTTTCATCGTGGTCTTCTCCTCGGTACAACTCGAATAAAAAGAAAAGAAATTCAGAGGAACACACTGAAATATTTTTGGAGTTTTTGGTTTTCTTGAATCAAGCAAACAAAAGAGAAAAGCAAAACGAGAAAAACTATTTACACGGGAAAGCTCCCAACAAGCAAAACAAGAACAAGGAAATCTTTTTGGGTTTTCTTTTTAATACTACTACTAAGCATGCATAGAAAGCAAATTAACTATAACTAATTTTTTGGTTTTTTTTTCTAAAGTTTTTCAAACACACAAGAAGAAAGCAAGAAAATAAATCTAAGCATGGATGATACAATGAAAAAGTGTGGATACCGATAAATGGAATAAGTGGACATGAATGTAAAGTCGGTGGAAATACGTACTCCCCCGAGCTTAGGCTTTTGGCCTAACTTGGTAGTCGATCAGTAGCCTGGAGGGTAGTAGTCGGCGTGGTAGCTCATGGAGGCTCCTGGTGCAGATGCCTCGGCCCGCCATGCTGCCTCTACTGCTGCGTTGTGAGCTCGAGCCTCGCTCTCAAGAACAAAATATCTTCCCTTGCTGTGATAATCAAAAAGAGCAGGCGCAGGCAAATATGTTTGCACAGCAGATGTTTAGTTAAACAAAAGACTATAAGTGAAGTTATCAGCCTTTCCCTTGAGAATCTTATGGTCTTTTAAGGTGTTAAAATCTAAATACTGCGTGGGTAGGATAGGATCAAAGGGCAGAGGTGAAGCACCCAGCCCTCATGCTAAACGCGTGGCATAAATTCCACCATAGAACCAGCCGCTATTAGCGTTGTGTTCAAGTCTGTGTGCAACAATGGCTGCAAGGTTATAATTCCTTTCACCGGTGAGAGCAGTACGTATGAGGCTCAAGTCTGGAGCACAAAGCGTGCTATAGTCTTGCTTGCCTACTATGCATTTCCTGTTAAATAACGCAAAGTACTGAATTGCAGGAAAATGAATGCTCTTTATTCTACCTTGAGTCACTCCCCTCCTTTCACCATAACAAAGGCTCATCAAAAATGATTCGAACTCAGCCTTTGGTGGTTCGTCAAGCGAACCCCAAAATGGAAGCTTGCAGTGATAAGCAAAATTCTCCAGTGAGATGGTAAACAGACTCACGTGGAAAATATTTAAATCCTTTGACAAATGATCCAGTGAGAAGTTGGTGTTGTTCACACTTATCTGAAAGTTAGGGACCGAGACCTGCATTGTGAACATATTGCTCAAATTCCACCTTAATGCCCACACACACCATATACTCATCGCAAGGCCATAAACATGTTTTGGTGGCGGCATCTCGCGTGGAACTTTCACTTGGTTCAACATAAGAACGACGAGCAAAACTGTCACTAGAAGATGCCCCCTGAGGATCGTCTCCTCGAAGAACTCCTTCCAAATAGGTTCATCATGTCCGCGTACAATTTTCTGAAAATAAAAATTTTGGGGTGACAAAAATTTGTCAACAAAACATTATAAAATTGATAGCAACTACTCATAGGGATACATAGAAGCCATAGCAAGCATTCAAACTACTTAGAACACTAAGAATTTAACATGCAAGCACATCTACAACAGCACCAAGAGTAGCTAATTATTCAAAATATAAACCACTAAAGCAAAAACTAATTGGACAAATGGTGGAGTCACATACCAAGCAGCAATCCCCCGAAACAGTTTCGGAAACGGAGCTTTGAGCAAAGAGATCGAAATCCGCGGGTTTGAGCTCGAGAACACGGGAGAGAGAGCAATGGAGATTTTTCTCTGGAGGTAAGTGATGATGTGGGATGAAGAGGTAAGTGAGGGGGCCCACGTGGGGACCACAACCCACCAGGGCGCGCCTGGGGGTCCTGGCGCGCCCAAGTGGGTTGTGCCCACCTGGTGCACCTCCCTTTGGTATTATTTGCACTAGAAATTCAGAAATATTCAGAAAAAATCATGTAAAATTTTCAAGGCATTCTGAGAACTTTTATTTTTGGGTCATTTTTTATTGCACTGGAAATTCAGAAAACAGACAAAACATGGCATTTTATTTTATTTATCTAATAAAAACAGAAAACAAAAGGTAAGGACAGAAGGTAGTGCTTACTAAATTCATCAAATTCATACCGTTCAAAAATGATCCATTAATAAGGTTGATCATGTCTTATTAACAACTACTTTTGATTAGCATGAAACCAAAGAACTTCCGTAAATCACTAAGTTACCTCAATGGGGATATGCATTTCCCCAACAATAAGTATGTCATATTTCTTTTTGGCAGTAGGTAGAGGTATTTGAAAACTTCCAATAGTGATTGTCGGAGATTTTTCAATAACATTAATACCATTCACTTGGAATTGTTTCTTCGGAAAGTGCACCGTATGCTCATTGCCATTAATATGGAAAGTGACCTTGCTTTTATTGCAATCAATAACAGCCCCTGTAGTATTCAAGAAGGGTCTACCAAGGATAATCAACATGTTGTCATCCTCGGGCATCTCAAGTATAACAAAGTCAGTCAAAATAGTAACATTAGCAACAACAACGGGCACATCCTCACAGATACCAATAGGTATGGCAGTTGATTTGTCAGCCATTTGCAAAGATATTTCAGTAGGTGTGAGTTTATTCAAGTAAAGTCTTTTATATAAAGACATAACTCTAACACCAGCTCCTAAGTCACACAAAGCAGTTTTCACATAATTCTTTTTGATAGAGCAAGGTATAGTTGGTATTCCCGGATCTCCAAGTTTTTTAGGTACTCCATCTTTAAAAGTGTAATTAGCAAGCATAGTGGAGATTTCAGCTTCCGGTATTTTTCTCTTATTTGTGATGATGTCTTTCATATACTTTGCATAAGGAGTCATTTTCAAGATATCAGTCAAGCGAGTACGCAAAACGACTGGCCTCAGAATCTCAGCAAAGCGTTCAAATTCTTCATCATCTTTCTTTTTAGTTGACTTGGGAGGAAAAGGCATAGGTTTTTGAACCCACGGTTCTCTTTCTTTACCGTATTTTCTAGCAATAAAGTCTCTTTTGTCATATCTTTTATTGTTAGGTTGTGGGTTATCAAGATCAACAGGTGGTTCTATCTCAACATCATTGTCTGGTTCTTTATCATTGGTTGGTTGAGAGTCTTCATGAACCTCATCATTATATTTTTCATTATCACTAGGTGAGTGTTCGTTACCAGATTGAGTTTCAGCATCAGAGATAGAAGTTTCATTATCATTATCAGGAGGTTTTTCTATTTCAGGTTCACTAGAAGTATGCAAAGTCCTATCATTTTTCTTGTTCTTTTTTTATAAGGACTAGGTGCATCAGTGTTATTTCTTTGTGAATCTTGTTCAATTCTTTTAGGGTGTCGCTCAGGGTAAAGTGGTTCCTAAGTCATTTTACCTCCTCTAGTTGCAACTCTAACAGCAAAGTCATGCATATTATGATTCCTTTCATCAAGCAATTCTCTTTGAGATTTAGCAACTTGTTCTAACTGAGTTTGGACCATAGAAGCATGTTTTCCCACATCTCTGACATCATTTGAAATCCTAAATGACAAGTCACTCAAACGAGCAATCATATCAGAATTATATTTCAATTGTTTCATAACATTTGCATTGAAGTGATCTTGTTTTCTAATATAGTTTTCAAACTCATAAAGGCATTGCCTAGGATGCATATTGTGAGGATTATCATTATCATTGAACTTCATTAATGAATTTACCTCTACCACCTTAGGCAGCGGTGGTGTATTAAGCCCATGTATTTCTTCAATAGGATGTAAATTTTTAACATCCTCAGCTTAGTACCTTTTTCCTTCATAGATTTCTTTGCCTCTTGCTTATCTTCAGGACTGAGATATAATATACCCATCTTCTTCGGAGTGGGTTTAGGCGGTGGTTTAGGAAGAGTCCAATCATCACAGTTTTTCAATATATTATTCAACAATTCTTCAGCTTGTCCAATAGTTTGTTCCCTGAAAACACAACCAGCACAACTATCTAGGAAGTCCCTAGAAGCATCGGTTAGTCCATTATAGAAGATATCAAGTATTTCATTTTTCTTAAGAGGATGATCAGGCAAAGCATTAAGTAACTGGCAAAGCCTCCCCCAAGCTTGTGGGAGACTCTCTTCTTTAGTTTGAGCAAAGTTAAATATTTCCTGTAAGGCAGCTTGTTTCTTATGAGCAGGAAAATATTTTTATGTGAAGTAATAAATCATATCCTGGGGACTACGCACACAACCAGGAGCAAGAGTATTGTACCAAGCTTTAGCATCACCCTTTAATCAGAAAGGAAATACTTTGAGAATAAAGTACTAACGAGTTTTCTCATCATGAGTAAAAAGGGTGGCTATATCATTCAACTTAGTAAGATGTGCCACAACAGTTTCAGTTTCATAACCATGGAAAGGATCAGATTCAACCAAAGTAATTAACTCTGGGTCGACAGAGAATTCATAATCCTTATCATCAATAAAAATAGGTGAAGTAGCAAACTTAGGATCACATTTCATTCTAGCATTCAGAGATTTTTCTTTATACTTGTGTAGTAATTTCTCTAGATCATCTCTATCATTACAAGCAAGAATATCTCTAGTTGTTTCTTCACTCATAACATAACCTTCTGGTACCTTAGGCAATTCATATCTAGGAAGGCTAGTTCTAGCAGGTGTTTCAGGAAGTTCAGTTTCAAGATCATCATCAGATTCAATAACATCATGTTGTATTACTCTAGCAATCTGTTCATCAAGAAATTCACCAAGTGGCACATCATCATTATCAAGCAAGGTACTAGCATCATCATAAGCATCATTCATAGTAGAAGTAGCATCATCAATAACTTGCGACATATCAGAATTAATAGCATGTGGTGGTGTTGCAAGTTAACTAATAACAGAAGGTGAATCTAAAGCAGAATTGGATGGCAGTTTCTTACCTCCCCTCGTACTTGAGAGAAATATCTTAGTCTTAGGATCCTTTAGATTCTTCATAGTGATAAATTGATAATAATCCCAAGTGACTCAACAAATATAGCTATGCTCCCCGGCAACGGCGCCAGAAAAAGGTCTTGATAACCCACAAGCATAGGGGATCGCAACAGTTTTCGAGGGTAGAGTATTCGACCCAAATTTATAGATTAGACACAACGGGAGCCAAAGAATATTTGAATGTATTAGCAGCTGAGTTGTCAATTAAACCACACCTGGAGATTAGTTATCTGCAGCAAAGTGATCAGTAGCAAAGTAGTTTGGTAGTTTTGATAGTAGTGACAGCAGCAATAGTAACAGTAACAGTGATAGCAGTAATTTGTAGCAAGTGTAACAGTGATGATAGCAGCAGTAACTTAGCAGAAACAATATGGAAAAGTTCATAGGCATTGGATCAGTGACTTGTTTGATGATATTCATCATGTGACAGTTATAACCTAGGGCGATACGGCACTAGCTCCAGTTCATTGATATAATGTAGGCATGTATTTCGTAAATAGTCATACATGCTTTATTCAAAGAACTTGCATGACATCTTTTGTCCTACCCTCCTGTGGCAGTGGGGTCCATATTGGAAACTAAGGGATATTAAGGCCTCCTTTTAATACAGAACCGGAACAAAGCTTTAACACATAGTGAATACATGAACTCCTCAAACTACGGTAATCACCGGAAGAAGTCCCGGTTATTGTCACTCCGGGGTTACTGGATCATAACACGTAGTAGGTGACTCTAACTTGCAAGATCGGATCTAGAACGTGGATATAATGATGATAACATAAACGGTTTAGATCTGAAATCATGGCACCCGGGCCCAAAGTGACAAGCATTAAGCATGGCAAAGTCATAGCAACATCAGTCTAAGAACATAGTGGATACTAAGGATCAAGCCCTAACAAAACTAACTCGATTACATGATGAATCTCATGCAACTCCTCACCGACCAGCGAGCCTACGAAGGAATTATTCACTCCTGGTGGGAGCATCATGGAATTGGCGATGGAGAAGGGTTGGCGATGACGAAGAACGAAGATCCCCCTCTCCGGAGCCCCAAACGGACTCCAGATCTGCCCTCCCGAGTAAGAACAGGGCTTGGCGGTGGCTCCGTCTTGTGGATCGTGATAATTCTTTCTCCCTGATTTTTTTCTCCGAAAATAGGATTTTATAGCATTGGTTTCAGGGTCAGCGGGGCCACCAGGTGGGGACAACCCACCTGGGCGCGCCAGGAGAGGGGGCGTGCCCTGGTGGGTTGTGCCCACCCAGGTGCCCCTCTCTGGTAGGTCTTGGCTCTAGAAATTATCTTTTATTGTATAAAAATTCCTCGCAAAGTTTCGTTCCATTCCGAGAACTTTTATTTCTGCACAAAAACAACACCATGGTAGTTCTGCCAAAAACAGCGTCAGACCGGGGTTAGTTTCATTCAAATCATGCAAATTAGAGTCCAAAACAAGAAGAAAACCGTTAGGAAAAGTAGATACGTTGGAGACGTATGAGATATTCCCCATGGTTATAACCCGACTAAAGGTTTGACTCGGCCTAGAGCTCGAACGCTTTATGGGTTGCCCCATTTTTCGGGTTAAGACAAGATGAAAAGGAGGAATCCAGGGCACAGTGACGAGACCCGGTAGGAGGCCGGCTTGACAGGAGCCCAATGTGCCAGCTCACTAATACGTCTTCAACGTATCTATAATTTTTTATTGTTCCATGCTATTATATTATCTGTTTTGGATGTTTTATATGCATTAATATGCTATTTTATATTATTTTTGGGACTAACCTATTAACCTAGAGCCCAGTGCCAATTTTCTGGTTTTTACCTTGTTTTTGAGTTTTAGAGAAAAGGAATATCAAATGGAGTCCAAACGAGCTGAAAATTTACGGTGATTTTTATGGACCAAAAGACACCCCCGAAGCACCGGAGCTGGGCCAGAAGAGTCCCGAGGAGACCACAAGCCAGGGGCGCGCCCTACCCCCTAGGAGTGCCCTGAGGGCTTGTGGACCCCTCGGGCACCTCCTTGACTTGTTTCTGACACCAAAAATTCTTATAAATATAGAAACCTCCGAAAAGAACCATAGATCGGAAGTTCCGCCGCCGTAAGCCTCTGTAGCCATGAAAAACCAATTGGGAGCCCATTCCGGCACCCTGCCAGAGGGAGAAACCATCTGTCGGCGTCCTGGGAACAGGGGTACCCAGACTTGCCTGCCTGCGGCCCAGGGCGTGGCTCCACCAACAGCCTGGTACGGCCCATCTTCATCATCAACCACTCAAGACCCTCGCGAGGGTCCAAGCCTCGCGAGGCGGACGACACCAAGACCTCCTCAGGGGCGGCCTCGCTAGGCTGGCTCCCGAGGAGCAAAGATATCTATGCAAGGGGCACCTCGCGAGGTTCGCGTGATGTGAGCCATGACGACCATGGCTAGGCGGGCGCCAGCGGGTGCAGAGTGCAAGTTTCCTCTTTGGTGCTAAAGGGGCAAGCGCAGATGAGGAGTTCCGAGGCGTCAGGAAAAGGTTTCCATATCGGTGCAACAAGACCAAGACCAGCAGGACGGTAGGACGGAGGTCATCGCGGAGCCCACAGCAGCGTCACCACCAGAGCCTTTGGCAGGCAAAGACCACCTTTTGTCAGGATAACTTGTACTAGTTGTCTCCCTTCAAAATTGGCCATTGTGAGATCCCTTCCCGCCTAACATTTGGGAAGAGGACCAGGGCCTCTATAAATAGGACTAGCCACCACCCTAGCAAGGGAGGGATCATTCGGACCATCCTTGCACACACAAGCTCACCAAGCTCAAGAACACCTCTCCTCAGGAGGCTGTTCATCCCTTGTACTTTTCATCCTCAGGCTAATAAGAAATCCACCACACCACACTAGAGTAGGGTATTACACCACAACGGTGGCCTGAACCAGTATAAACTCTTGTGTCTCTTGTTCCTTGGGTTCGACGAGCTAGGCCTTGAGATCGTTGCGAGAGCGAGCTAGGGAGTGAGAGATCTTCGTGCGCACCCCAGAGTGTGAACCTTAAGGGTTTGCCGGAACCCGTAATCCAACATTTGGCGCGCCAGGTAGGGGTGCGCTGAAGCCTTTCCTCCATCAATCGACGCTCCACTGCTCCGCCGCATACATGGCTGACGCTCGCCGAGCCTGTGCTGAGCGCCGGGCCGCCCTCGCCGCCCACGTCGCTCAGACGGCGCCCGTTGGCAGAGCTCCCCGCTGTCCTCCCTCGCCTGCTGCCAACACTGCCACTGGCCCGACGGGGAACAAGCAGCAAGCTTCATCCCTGCACCCCTCCGTGCGGCGGGACGGACGCACCACCACCCCGTCGCTGACTCCGGCCGGCTCGTCGTCCCACGCTTGTCGCGCGCCCACGGACGCGCAGGCCGCGCTGCTCATGGCACGCGAGCTCCTGCCTTACTGCCCGGTCGACGACCTCTACGATGACTGGCTGGACCGCATCGCCGAGCCCGTCAGCACCGCTGGGGGCTCTTCTACACCGTCCCTCTTGCTACCTCGCCCACCTCCAGCTATGGGTGACGTAGCTCACGGAGCGCCTCCGCCGCCTCCGCATCAAGATGGCGCCCTCGCACCAAGACACGCGGTCCCACGGGATGACCCGCCACGCCAGGCGCCCACGCATGAAGAAGGAAGCTGCCAAGAAGTCCCGAGGCCACAAGAAAACGCTCCTGCGCTCCCAGCACCATTGCGTCAAGACCGCGCGCCGCCTGCGGGTGCAGCGCGTGGATATCAAGATCAGGCTCCGCCTCCGCGACGAGCTCCGGTGATCACAGCAGGCTGCCGAGCCTTCAATCCCGAGCTGCGCAGCGTCGTCTGGCCCGGCAAGTTCAAGCCTGACCTGCCTCCGCACTACGACGGCACCCCCGACCCTGCTGAGTTCCTGCAGCTCTACGAGCTGAGCATCGAGGCGGCCAACGGCAATGAAATAGTCATGGCGAACTGGTTCCCCATGGCCCTCAAGGATGGCGCGCGCTCATGGCTCCTGAACCTGCCCGCGGGATTGATCTCCTCCTGGGGCGACATGTGCGAGCGTTTCGTCACCAACTTTAAGGGCACTCGCAACCGCCCGCCGGCCGCAGGCGACCTGCGGCGCATCAAGCAGCAACCAAGGGAAACTCTGCAGAAGTACATTCAGTGCTTCAACAGCGTCCGCCTCAAGATCCCTAAGGTGACGGACGAGGCCATCATCTTCGCGTTCTCCGATGGCGTCTGCGATGTCAAGATGAAGGAGGAGCTCGCCATCCACGAGGAACTATGCACGACCTTGGAGATGTTCAATATGGCAACCAAGTGCGCAAGAGCTGAGGAGGGGTGCCTTTCCCTCCTCGAGCTCCCAGCTGCTGACCAGGAGGACAAGAAGGCAAAGATCAAGGACGTGAAGTGCAAGGGGGCTGCCATGCTCGGGGCGGAGCTAGAGATGAAGCGCGGCCGCGACCACCCCGAATCATCCAAGGCCAACCGCCAATTCTGCGCCTTCCACAACGTACACAGCCACAACACCAGCGACTGTCAGGAGCTCAGGGCCATCCGAGATGGGCACTTCGGTCGGCGCCCCGAGCGCAACGACCAGGGCTACGGCTGAGGAGGAGGATGAAGTGGAGGATGCTAGGACGACCGCGGCCCCCGCCAGGAGTGGCGCGACCGGCCTCATGAGGACCGCTGGCAGGATTAGCCTCACGAGGGCACCTGGAGAGACCAGCCTTGTGAGGACCGCCCTCAGGGCAACGCTGGCCTCCCTCCACTGCCGCCACCACCAAGAAGGAACGATGACCATCATCAAGACGAGGGGGCTGGGGGCTTCCAGGAGCCACGCGGCATCGCCTGTATCTTGGGTGGTGCTCAGGCCCCAGCCTCCCAGCGTATCTTCAAGCAGTTTGCTCGTGAGGTGAACGCAGCCCTTCCCAGGCTCGAGGCCACGCGCCCGCTCAGGTGGTCTAAGTTCGCCGTCACCTTCAGCTCATCAAACCAACTCAAGTGCGCAGCAATCGTCGGCGCCCTCCCAATGCTCTATTCACCCGTCATCAGCAACGTTCAAGTCACCAAGACCCTCATCGACGGCGGCGCAGGGCTCAATGTCCTGTCTGTTGAGACGTTCGACATCCTCCAGATGCCATATGATCAGCTACAGCCTACCAAGCCTTTCTCAGGAGTGATCGACGGCTCCACCACCCAGATAGGGCAGGTTCGCCTCCCTGTCACCTTCGGCCAGCGTGACAACTACCGCACCGAGCTCATCAACTTCGACGTCGCCCACATCTGCCTGCCGAACAATGCCATCCTTGGGTATCTAGCCTTGGCCAAGTTCATGGCAGTGACCCACCACGGCTACAACGTCCTCAAGATGCCAGGGAGCGGCGGCATTATCACGGTCCCCTGCGAAGAAAGAGATGCGGTGTGCTCCCTCGAGCATGCTTACCAAGCTGCAGTGGCCGAAGATCCCGACAACGAAGGCACCCTGTACCCTCCTAAGGCCATTCCCAAGAAGAAGAAGCAGCTACTCCACCCGGGGCCTCAGCAGAGCGGTGATTCCAACGGCGCCACCTCAAGATCTGCGCCCGCAGCCGGGGCGCCTCCCTCCGTCGCATAGTAAGCCGCGCCTGGCGCCCTCCTCAGGCTGGGCTCGGGGGCTCTCTTCTGGAGGGCCTCAGACCTAGCCAACGTCACGAGAGAGGCGCTCGGGCACCATGTGGAGGCATGCTTCACCGCACGTTTCCCTCAAGAGGGCACAAGGCGTGGGGCTCCTGGTGCTCAGGAGTTCATCACCAAGGCGATCCAGGAGCTTCAAGAGGCAAGGACCATACGCGGCGACCGCCGCCCACCACCCGGCGCAGCTCCCTATCCTGGCGAGGACGGCGGGCTGCACGTCTACATCGACATTCCAGGGCTCAATAGGGACGCTTTTGGCCTACACGCGTTGGACATTGCGAGGCCCCACCTCACAGCTATGTTCGCATGCCATTCGGCTTGCCAAACGTGAATGTCACCTTCCAGTGCCACTTGCGGAGCATTCTGGCGGCTCAGGAGACCAGGCATCACGTTGTCCTGGCGGAGATCGTGACAGTTCTTCAGGAGCCACCTGGGCCTACAGAGCCTCCTGAGGCTCAGGACCCTGGCGGCTCGTGAGGAGCAACTTCTCCGGCACGCACCTTCAGCTACTCCAACACCACTCCAGCTATGGTACCAGGTGACTCTTTCCAGTTCATTCAGTTGGGGGCGCCCCTTGGGCAGCATTATCCCCAAGTCGCACGGGCCTGTCCCTGCGACATGTATCCTTTTACATCTTTAACTTACTCTGTTGGGGGCGCTCCTCGGGCTGCATCATCCCCAGGCCGCATGGGTCTGTCCCAGTGGCATGTATCGTTCTTGCATCTATCTGAGCTAACCTACTTCATTTCTTGAGTCATTTCATGATTATCACCTGCTTATCTGTTTCCCTTCGCGTCCACCCGCGTTGCTGACCGGCCTCCCGCTCATCCCGCAATGGGGGCTACACATACTGGCACGGCACTTGTGCTCGGGTCCATCCCTGCAATGCTGACAAACCTGAGCGACCGAGCTCTGGCTTGCGGCACGCCCCGGGCACGTCACCTCACCAGGCCCTCGGTGCCTTCATCTTCTTGCGGAACGACCGGCGGCGGACCAGCAAACACGGTTGCAACCTGTGTTCCTCCCTCGCGCTAACCTGCAGGAATCTCCGGAGGCGGGCGACGGACAGCGCCGTAGGCTCCTTCTTTTTTTACGCAATTCGCTTGCGCATTAAAGAGGGCGCTCCTGAGCATCGCGTCTCAGGAGCTCCTACTGACTCTCCAGCCCTCACCCCCTGGCCTTGACCACGGCATCGCGACCTGGCATACCAGCGGCGGCTGAGCTCGCTCGAGGGTCGGGACTCGAGGACGCAGAGCACCTAGGAGAGCGTGAAAAAGGGAGGGAGGCCACTGCAAGCCTAACCCAATCGTCTCACAGCCGCTGACGGACGAAGAGGATGCTGCACACGAAAACCGACCCAGGGTCGCTAAGATAAGTTTCGCACTCAAGCCAGCCAGCGCTGTGACACAGGATTTCCATCCCTTGCAGCCTTGCTACGGCGACACCACCTTCCTTTCCTGCCTTCAGGTAGTTGCTTGTGCGCTAAAGGGGACCTCCTGAGCATCGCGCCTCGGGGGCTCTCACCGGACCTCGGGCCGCTCACCTCCTGGCCTTGACCACGGCACCGCGACCTGGCATACCAGCGACGGCTGCAGCCTGCCTGGGGACTGGGACCTGTCAGCGTAGAGCACTAAGCTACCGCGAGGTCAGAAAGGGGGGACCGAGCCGAAGCAAGACATGCAATCATGAATGTTCACAATAAGGATGATATTGACACAAAAGACATTACAGACCCTTTACACACCCCCACGGGATTCACCTCAATTCCTTGTAGGGAAAAAAAGAAGAAGGTTTCTAGGAGCCATATCTATAGGCGTCGCCGCCGACGCCATCATCAACAGTGGCCCACGGGAGCCCGACGCCAACCTCACCCAGATCAACGGCGGCGATGGGCGGACGCCGCTGCCGCGCTCCGGGCGTGGCGAAAGCTCGGGGGCATGTAGCTGTCGTCGCTCGTCTCCGGAGTCTCGTAGGGCTCGGGAGAGTCGCTGGACTCCCAGGCACCATCGCTGTTGTTGGAGGAACTGCTGGCGGGACGAAGGGCGGGGCCAGCGCCTGTCGCTGCGTCGTCCCGGTGACCCCCTCTAGGCAGCATTCCAGGCGACGGCCTTCCTCGTCGAAGACCTTGAAGAATAGCATGGAGGCGCTGTCGTACTCGAAGTGGATGGCGAGGGTGCCCTCCGCGCGGCAGGCGCGGGCGACCTCGCCCCATCCGCGGGTCATGAAGATCTTGCCCGGGGAAACGACCTCGACCTCTGCCCTCGTCGCCGGGGTGTCACATTCGGCGTGTTGCAGCCACAGCTCGAGTAGCCCCCTCGGCGGCATCTCTTCATCGAAGAATTCTGGGAATTGGATCCACGTGCGCGGTGGTATCGCCGCCCACACCATGAGTTCATGCGAGGAGCCCTCGGCGTGGGATCGCGAGGCGACGGCGTGCACGGCCACCGCAGCCATGGGGCGAGCGGCGCCGGTTGCTGCCTCCTCCTCCGGAGCCTTCTGCCTGAGGGTACAAGGGCAGCGGGTAGCCAGGGGGAGGCCGCTTGTACCAAGGCCTCGTCACCTCCGGCCTCTGCTACCTCTTGAGCATGCGTTGGTTTTCCCTTGAAGAGGAAAGGGTGATGCAGCAAAGTAGCGTAAGTATTTCCCTCGGTTTTTGAGAACCAACGTATCAATCCAGTAGGAGGCCACATGCAAGTCCCTCGTACCTACACAAACAAATAAGAACCTCGCAACCAACGCGATAAAGGGGTTGTCAATCCCTTCTCGGCCACTTGCAAAAGTGAGATCTGATAGAGATGATAAGATAATATTTTTGGTATTTTTATGATAAAGATTGAAAGTAAAGATTGCAAAATAAACGGCGAGAGAAATAGCTAGTTGATGGAAGATTAATATGATGGAAAATAGACCCGGGGGCCATAGGTTTCACTAGTGGCTTCTCTCAAGATAGCATAAGTATTACGGTTGGTGAACAAATTACTGTCAAGCAATTGATAGAAAAGTGCGTAATTATGAGAATATCTAGGCATGATCATGTATATAGGCATCACGTCCGTGACAAGTAGACCGACTCCTGCCTGCATCTACTACTATTACTCCACACATCGACCGCTATCCAGCATGCATCTAGAGTATTAAGTTCATAAGAACAGAGTAATACATTAGGCAAGATGACATGATGTAGAGGGATAAACTCAAGCAATATGATATAAACCCCATCTTTTTATCCTCGATGGCAACAATACAATACGTGTCGTTTCCCCTTCTGTCACTGGGATCGAGCAACGCAAGATTGAACCCAAAGCTAAGCACTTCTCCCATTGCAAGAAAGATCAATCTAGTAGGACAAACCAAACTAATATTTCGAAGAGACTTGCAAAGATAACCAATCATACATAAAAGAATTCAGAGAAGATTCAAATATTGTTCATAGATAATCTTGATCATAAACCCACAATTCATCAGATCTCGATAAACACACCGCAAAAAGAGTTCATCGAATAGATCTCCAAGAAGATCGAGGAGAACTTTGTATTGAGATCCAAAGAGAGAGAAGAAGCCATCTAGCTCATAACTATGGACCCGAAGGTCTGTGGTAAACTACTCACACATCATCGGAGAGGCTATGGTGTTGATGTAGAAGCCCTCCGTGATCGATTCCCCCTCCGGCGGAGCACCGAAAAAGGCCCCAAGATGGGATCTCATGGGTACAGAAGGTTGCGGCGGTGGAAATAGGGTTTTGTGGTGCTCCTGGATGGTTTCGGGGTACGTAGGTATATATAGGAGGAAGAAGTAGGTCGGTGGAGCCACGAGGGGCCCACGAGGGTGGGGGCGCGCCCAGGGGCAGGCACGCCTCCCTGCCTCGTGGCCTCCTCGTTGATTTCTTGACATCCACTCCAACTCCTCTGGATCACGTTTGTTCCAAAAATCACGCTCCCGAAGTTTTCATTCCGTTTGGACTCCGTTTGATATTCCTTTTCTGCGAAACACTGAAATAGGCAAAAAAAACAGCAATTTGCACTGGGCCTTGGGTTAATAGGTTAGTCCCAAAAATAATATAAAAGTGTATAAATAAGCCCATTAACATCCAAAATAGAATATATTATAGCATGGAACAATAAAAAATTATAGATACGTTGGAGACGTATCAAGCATCCCCAAGCTTAATTCCTGCTCGTCCTCGAGTAGGTAAATGATAAAAACAGAATTTTTTATGTGGAATGCTACCTAGCATATTTCTCAATGTAACTTTCTTTATTGTGGCATGAATGTTCACATCCGAAAGGTTCAAGATAAAATTTTAATATTGACATAACAATAATAATACTTTGAGCATACTAACCAAGCAATTATGTCTTCTCAAAATAACATAGCCAAAGAAAGCTCATCCCTACAAAATCATATAGTTTGGCCATGCTTCATTTTCGTCACACAAGATGCTCTCATCTTGCACAACCCCGATGACAAGCCAAGCAATTGTTTCATACTTTAGTAATCTCAAACTTTTTTCAACTTTCATGCAATACATGAGCGTGAGCCATGGATATAGAACTATGGGTGGAATAGAATATAATGATGGGGGTTGTGTGGAGAAGACAAAAAAAGTCTCACATTGACACGGCTAATCAACGGGCTAGGGAGATGCCCATCAATTGATGTCAATGCAAGGAGTAGGGATTGCCATGCAACGGATGCACTAGAGCTATAAATGTATGAAAGGTCAACAAAATAAACTAAGTGGGTGTGCATCCAACTTGCTTGCTCACGAAGACCTAGGGCATTTTGGGAAGCCCATTGTTGGAATATACAAGCCAAGTTCTATAATGAAAAATTCCCACTAGTATATCAAAGTGACAAAACAAGAGACTCTCTATCATAAAGATCATGGTGCTACTTTGAAGCACAAGCGTGGAAAAAGGATAGTAGCATTGTCCCTTTTATTCCTCTTTTTTTTTCCTTTTTTTTCTTTTTTTTCCTTTTTTGGGTCTTTCTTATTTTTATTTGGCCTTTCTCTTTTTTTGGGACAATGCTCTATTAATGATGATCATCACACTTCTATTTATTTACAACTCAATGATTACAACTCGATACTTAGAACAAAATATGACTCTATATGAATGCCTCCGACGGTGTACCGGGATGGGCAATGAATCAAGAGTGACATGTATGAAATAATATGCATGGTGGCTTTGCCACAAATACGATGTCAACTACATGATCATGCAAGGCAATATGACAATGATGAAGCATGTCATAATAAACGGAACGGTGGAAAGTTGCATGGCAATATATCTTGGAATGGCTATGGAAATGCCATAATAGGTAGGTATGGTGGCTGTTTTGAGGAATATATAAGGAGGTTTATGTGTGATAGAGCGTATCGTATCACGGGGTTTGGATGCACCGGCGAAGTTCGCACCAACTCTTAAGGTGAGAAAGGGCAATGCACGGTACCGAAGAGGCTAACAATGATGGAAGGTTGAGAGTGCGTATAATCCATGGACTCAACATTAGTCACAAAGAACTCACATACTTATTCCAAAAATCTACAAGTCATCAAAAACCAAGCACTACGCGCATGCTTCTAGGGGGATAGATTGATAGGAAAAGACCATTGCTCGTCCCCGACCGCCACTCATAGGGATGACAATCAAAGAACACCTCATGTTTCAAATTTGTTACACAACGTTTACCATACGTGCATGCTACGGGACTTGCAAACTTCAACACAAGTATTTCTCAAATTCACAACTACTCAACTAGCACAACTTTAATATCACTATCTCCATATCTCAAAACAATCATCAAGTATCAAACTTCTCCTGGTATTCAATGCAAATTACCATGGACGAAGATATAAGTGAAGCACATAGAGTATTCAATGCACTTATATGGAAGTTTTTATTATATCCATCTTGGATGCCTATCATATTAGGAATAATTTTATAACCAAATCAAATTACCATGCTGTTCTAAATGACTCTCAAAAGAATATAAGTGAAGCATGAGAGATCAATAATTTCTATAAAATAAAACCACCACCATGCTCTAAAAGATATAAGTGAAGTACTAGAGCAAAATTGATTAGCTCAAAAGATATAAGTGAAGCACATGGAGTATTCTAATAAATTCCTATTAATGCGTGTCTCTCCCAAAAGGTGTGTACAGAAAGGATGATTGTGGTGAACTTAAAAGCAAATACTCAAATCATACAAGACGCTCCAAGCAAAACACATATCATGTGGTGAATAAAAATATTGCTCCAAGTAAAGTTACCGATGGACGAAGACAAAAGAGGGGATGCCTTCCGGGGCATCCCCAAGCTTAGGCTTTTTGGTTTTCCTTGGATTTTACCTTGGGGTGCCTTGTGCACCACCAATATTAGGCTCTTTCCACTCCTTGTTCCATAATCCATCAAATCTTTACCCAAAACTTGAAAACTTCACAACACAAAACTTAACAGAAAATCTCGTGAGCTCCGTTAGCGAAAGAAAACAAAACACCACTTCAAGGTACTGTAATGAACTCATTCTTTATTTATATTAGTGTTAAACCTACTGTATTCCAACTTCTCTATGGTTCATAACCTCCGATACTAGCCATAGATGCATCAAAATAAGCAAACAACACACGAAAAACAGAATCTGTCAAAAACAGAACAGTCTGTAGTAATATGTATCAAACGCATACTTCTGGAACTCCAAAAATTCTAAAATAAATTTCTGGACGTGAAGAATTTATCTACTAATCATCTCCAAAAAGAATCAACTAAATATCACTCTCCATTTAAACGTTGTAGCTAATCTCGTGAGCGCTAAAGTTTCTGTTTTTTACAGCAAGATTAAAAAGACTTCACCCAAGTCTTCCCAAAGGTTCTACTTGGCACAAACACTAATTAAAACATAAAACCACATCTAAAAAGAAGCTAGATGGGTTATTTATTACTAAACAGAACCAAAAAGCAAGAAACTAAAATAAATTGGGTTGCCTCCCAACAAGCGCTATCGTTTAACCCCCCTAGCTAGGCATAAAGGCAAGGATAGATCTAGGTCTTATCATCTTTGGTAGGCAATTCTTCAATAGAACACTTATAACCCTTAGGAGTTTCCTTCTTTTTATTAATGATTAAACTCCTAGGCAAGAAATCAAGAAAATCATTTGTAGCAAAAGGTTCCTTAATGATAGCGAGAAAGTTGGGGTGAACACTTATGGATTTGAGATCCGCATTTCCCTTAATAGAAGTTTCACCCTTATTTTTAGGAACATACATCAATTTGGCAATTTTAGCATTAGAAGATTTTGGAGTATTTTTCACAGAAGAAAAGGAAGACCCTAGGTTGGTAATAATATCCTCAATTTTATCAATTCTAGTGGAATCTTGATCTATCTTTTCGTTAACCATGGGTTCCTTTTCTTTAAAAAATTTAAGAGCAACTCCTACCTTAGATCCGTATTGGGTAATTTGGCTGTGGATCTTTTTATCCAAATTTTCAATCAACTCTACGGTGCCAACTTTATTTTCAATAATTTCAAGCCTTTGCATCACATGTTCCAAAGTTAAAATAGTTCCATTGACCAAAAGAGGTGGTGGGCCAAACAAATCTATCATAGCATTATAAGAATCAAAAGTATGGCTACCCAAGAAATTTCCTCCAGTAATGGCATCAAGAATAAATCAATTCCAAGGAGTGATGTCTACATAAAAATTGCGAAGAAGAACGGAAGTAGATTGCTTCCTAGTAGATCTATTTTGCGCATTGAAAATTCTATACCAAGCATCTTTTAGATTTTCTCCCTCCCTTTGTTTAAAATTAAGAACTTCATTCTCGGGAGACAAGGGAGTAGATAAGGGACTGGCCATGATGGCACACGGAACACAAGAGGCAAGCGAAAAGGAGGCGGACGGAAAAAGAGGGCGAATAAAACGGCAAGGGTAAAGTGGGGGAGAGGAAAACGAGAGGCAAATGGCAAATAATGTAATGCGAGGGATAAGAGTTTGTGATGGGTACTCGCTATGTCTTGACTTGTGCGTAGACTCCCCGGCAACGGCGCTAGAAATCCTTCTTGCTACTTGAGCATGCGTTGGTTTTCCCTTGAAGAGGAAAGGGTGATGCAGCAAAGTAGCGTAAGTATTTCCCTCAATTTTTGAGAACCAAGGTATCAATCCAGTAGGAGTCCACACGCAAGTCCCTCATACCTACACAAACAAATAAGAACCTCGCAACCAACACGATAAAGGGGTTGTCAATCCCTTCTCGGCCACTTGCAAAAGTGAGATCTGATAGAGATGATAAGATAATATTTTGGGTATTTTTATGATAAAGATTGAAAGTAAAGATTGCAAAATAAATGGCGACAGAAATAGCTAGTGGACGGAAGATTAATATGATGGAAAGTAGACCCCGGGGCCATAGGTTTCACTAGTGGCTTCTCTCAAGATATCATAAGTATTATGGTGGGTGAACAAATTACTGTCGAGCAATTGATAGAAAAGTGCATAATTATGAGAATATCTAGGCATGATCATGTATATAGGCATCACGTCCGTGACAAGTAGACCGACTCCTGCCTGCACCTACTACTATTACTCCACACATCGACCGCTATCCATCATGCATCTAGAGTATTAAGTTCATAAGAACAGAGTAACGCATTAGGCAATATGACATGATGTAGAGGGATAAACTCAAGAAATATGATATAAACCCCATCTTTTCATCCTCGATGGCAACAATACAATACGTGTTGTTTCTCCTTCTATCACTGGGATCGAGCAACGCAAGATTGAACCCAAAGCTAAGCACTTCTCCCATTGCAAGAAAGATCAATCTAGTAGGCCAAATTAAACTGATAATTCGAAGAGACTTGCAAAGATAACCAATCATACATAAAAGAATTCAGAGAAGATTCAAATATTGTTCATAGATAATCTTGATCATAAACCCACAATTCATCGGATATCGACAAACACACCGCAAAAAGAGTTACATCGAATAGATCTCCAAGAAGATCGAGGAGAACTTTGTATTGAGATCCAAAGAGAGAGAAGAAGCCATCTAGCTAATAACTATGGACCCGAAGGTCTGTGGTAAACTACTCACACATCATCGGAGAGGCTATGGTGTTGATGTAGAAGCCCTCCGTGATCGATTTCCCCTCCGGCGGAGCGCCGGAAAAGGCCCCAAGATGGGATCTCATGGGTACTAAAGGTTGCGGCGGTGGAAATAGGGTTTCGTGGTGCTCCTAGATGGTTTCGGGGTACGTAGGTATATATAGGAGGAAGAAGTAGGTCAGTGGAGCCACGAGGGGCCCACGAGGGTGGGGGCGCGCCCAGGGGGGCAGGTGCGCCTCCCTGCCTCGTGGCATCCTCGTTGATTTCTTGACGTCCACTCCAAGTCCTCTGGATCACGTTTGTTCCAAAAATCACGCTCCCGAAGGTTTCATTCCGTTTGGACTCCGTTTGATATTCCTTTTCTGCGAAACACTGAAATAGGCAAAAAAAAGAGCAATTTGCACTGTGCCTTGGGTTAATAGGTTAGTCCCAAAAATAATACAAAAGTGTATAAATAATCCCATTAACATCCATGGGGGAAGAAGAATCAGGCGGAATGGAGGAAGAGATGAGCAACGGGGGCTCCGCCCCTCTCCTGATTTATAGCGAGGAGGAGGCCAACGCCAGCCTCCACGATCGTAGGTAATGATGGTTTTTTCGCATGCACCAGGGACTCGTCAAGTCGGACGGTTGCCAAGGAGGTGTGGGGAAGCGGAGACGCCCATGTACCGTCAGTCGCCACGCAGCAATCAAGGCCGCAGGCTATTGGGGCCCACGGCGCTCCGCACTTGCCCCTTGGCTTCGCCTCGAAGCCAAGTCCGAGTGTGCCTTGGGCCCAGGGGCTACTGTCGGCGTCCTGGGAATGGGGGTACCCAGACTTGCCTGCCTGCGGCCCAGGTGTGGCTCCACCAACGGCCTGGTACGGCCCATCTTCATCAGCAACCACTCAAGACCCTCGCGAGGGTCCAAGCCTCGCGAGGCGGACGACACCAAGACCTCCTCGGGGTCGGCCTCGCTAGGCTGGCTCCCGAGGAGCGGAGATATCTATGCAAGGGGCACCTCGCGAGGTTCGCGTGATGGGATCCATGACGACCAAGGCGAGGCGGGCGCCAGCGGGTCCAGAGTGCCAGTTTCCTCTTTGGTGCTAAAGGGGCAAGCGCAGACGAGGAGTTCCGAGGCGTCAGGCAAAGGTTTCCATATCAGTGCAACAAGACCAAGACCAGCAGGACGGCAGGACGGAGGTCATCGCGGAGCCCATAGCAGCGTCACCACCAGAGCCTGTGGTAGGCGAAGACCACCTTTTGTTAGGATAACTTGTACTAGTTGTCTCCCTTCAAAATTGGCCATTGTGAGATCCCATCCCGCCTAAAATTTGGGAAGAGGACCAGGGCCTCTATAAATAGAACTAGCCACCACCCTAGCAAGGGAGGGATCATTTGGACAATCCTTGCACACACAAGCTCACCGAGCTCAAGAACACCTCTCCTCAGGAGGCTGTTCATCCCTTGTACTGTTCATCCTCAGCCTACTAGGCAATCCACCACACCACACTGGAGTAGGGTATTACACCACAACGGTGGCCCGAACCAGTATAAACTCTTGTGTCTCTTGTTCCTTGGTTTCGACGAGGTAGCCCTTGAGATCATTGCGAGAGCGAGCTAGGGAGTGAGAGATCTTCGTGCGCACCCCAGAGTTCGAACCTTAAGGGTTTCCGAAACCCGTAATCCGACACCTTCAATGGTGGCCATCTTCATCATCCCGGCGGTCTCTATGACAAGGAGGGAGTAGTTCACCCTCGGGGCTGAGGGTATGTACCAGTAGATATGTGTTTGATCTCTCTCTCTCGTGTTCTTGATTTGACACGATCTTGATGTACCGCGAGCTTTGTTACTATAGTTGGATTATATGGTGTTTCTCCCCCTCTACCTTCTTGTGATGAATTGAGTCTTGCTCTTTGAGGTTTCGTTATGTTGGATTGAGTATTGGATTTGAGAACACTTGATGTATGTCTTGCGATGGGATATCTGTGGTGACAATGGGATGTTCTATTGATTCACTTGATGTATGTTTTGGCACTCAACTCGCGGATTCCCGAGGTGATATTGGGGTAATCTATGTATAGGGTTTGATGCACGTTTTCTTCCTATGTTCTTCGGTAGAAACTTTGGAGTGATTCTTTGTTGCACGTTGAGGGATTGTTATATGATCCAATTATGTTATCATTGTTGAGAGATTTTGCGCTAGTGAAAGTATGAACCCTAGGCCTTGTTTTCAAGCATTGCAATACCATTTTTGCTCACTTTTGTTACTAGTTAGCTTGCTTTTTTTATATTTTCAGATTATAAAAACCTATATCTACTATCCATATTATTCTTGTATCACCATCTCTTCGCCGAACTAGTGCACCTATACAATTTACCATTGTATTGGGTGTGTTGGGGACACAAGAGACTCTTTGTTATTTGGTTGCAGGGTTGTTTGAGAGAGACCATCTTCATCCTACGCCTCCCACGGATTGATAAACCTTAGATCATCCACTTGAGGGAAATTTGCTATTGTCCTACAAAACTATACGCTTGGAGGCCCAACACGAGTCTACAAGAAGAAGATTGCGTAGTAGGCATCAAGCTCTTTTCTAGCGTCATTGCCGGGTAGGTGAGTGCTTGAAGGTATATTTTAGGTCTTGCAATTGAATCCTTTAGTTTCTTTTTTTATCACTAGTTTAGTCTATAAAAGAAAACTAAAAAAATGGAATTGAGGTTGCCTCATATAATTCATCTTTATAATGTCTTTCGTGAAAATGATGGGAAGGAAAATTGTGCTCAATTGATAGGAGAAGAAGTCAATAAAATGTTTGGCACTAAATCTTTGAATGATAAACATGATTGCAATGTTGTTAGTGTGCTTGCTATGAATATTCATGATACTAATGATGATTGCACTAGTCATGATTAAGATGTTTCTTATAAGCATGTCAATTTTTGTGGAGTGAATAGAGTTTGTGAAGATGATGTCTACTACACAACTTTATTCTTGTAGACACGTGTTGGGCCTCCAAGCGCAGTGTTTTGTAGGACAGTAGCAATTTTCCCTCAAGTGGATGACCTAAGCTTTATCAATCCGTGGGAGGCGTAGGATGAAGATGGTCTCTCTCAAACAACCCTGCAACCAAATAATAAAAAGTCTCTTGTGTCCCCAACACACCAAATACAATGGTAATTTGTATAGGTGCCCTAGTTCAGCGAAGAGATGGTGATACAAGTGTAATATGGATAGTAGATATTGATTTTTGTAATAAGAAAAATAAAAAATAGCAAGGTAGCAATTGATAAAACAGAGCACAAACAGTATTGCAATGCTTGAATATGAGGCCTAGGGTTCGTCCATTCGCTAGTGCAATCTCTCAACAATGCTAATATAATTGGATCATATAACCATCCCTCAAAGTGCGATAAAGAATCACTCCAAAGTTCCTATCTAGCGGAGAACATAAGAAGAAATCGTTTGTACGGTACGAAACCACCTCGAAGATATTCTTTCCGATCGATCTATCCAAGGGTTCGTACCAAAATAACACCAAATAATTTCAGATTCATAATACTCAATCCAACACAAAGAACCTCAAAGAGTGCCCCGAGATTTCTACCGGAGAAACAAAGACAAGAACGTGCATCAACCCCTATGCATATATTACCCCAATGTCACCTCGGGAATCGGCGAGTTGAGTCCCAAAACATATATCAAGTGAATCAATACGATACCCCATTGTCACCACGAGTATTCATATGCAAGAAATATATCAAGTGCTCTCAAATCCATAAAAGCATTCAATCCGATAAAGCGAAATCTCAAAGGGAAAACTCAATTCATCACAACAAGGTAGAGAGGGGAAAACACCATATGATCCGACTATATTAACAAAGCCCGCGATACATCAAGATCGTGACATCTCAAGAACACGAGAGAGAGAGAGATTAAACACATATCTACTGGTACAAACCCTCAGCCGCGAGGGTGGACTACTCCCTCCTCATCGTGGTGGCCGCCGGGATGATGAAGATGGCCACCGGTGATGATTTCCCCCTCCGGCGGAGTGCCAGAATGGGTCTAGATTGGTTTTCGGTGGCTACAGAGGCCTGCAGCGGCGAAACTTCTGATCTAGGTTAACCCTCGAGGGTTTTTGGAATATTCGGGAATTTATAGGGTAAAGAAGGGGTACGGGAGGCCACCGAGGTGGGCATAACCCACCTGGGCGCGCCCTGGTGGGTTGTGCCCCCCTTGGGGCATCCCCCAGGTGCTGCTCTGGCCCATTGGAAGTGTTCTTGTCCATAAAAAATCCACACAAAGTTTCGCGGTGTTTGGACTCCATTTGATATTGATTTCCTGCGATGTAAAAACAAGCAAAAAACAGCAACTGGCACTAGGCACTGGGTCAATAGGTTAGTCCCAAAAAAGGATATAAAGTTGCTATAAAATGATTGTAAAACATCCAAGAATGATCATATAATGGCATGAATACTTCATAAATCATAGATACGTTGGAGACGTATCAGCATCCCCAAGCTTAATTCCTACTCGTCATCGAGTAGGTAAATGATAAAAGAAATAATTTATGAAGTGTGAATGCTAGCAAAGTGCGCAAGTTTGATCAGTGACAATTTCAATCACTTTTCCTAGCATCATAACAACAATTCTTTCTCATAGAATTTCTCATGTTGAAGTAGCAACCAATTCACATGTTAAGGTTCAAACAATGAATTCTCTTGAAACTCAACAACCTATGTTCTCAGTCACCAAGCAATTGCTATTCAACAGAGTCTAAGTAAGAGCTCCACATACTCAACCATCATATAGTCTTCTATGATTGCTAACACTCACCGCATACACATGAGCAAAATGTTTCAACCGGACACATAGAAAGGTAGGGGCTTATAATTTCACCTCCCAATGTATTCACCTCAAGGGTGATGTCAACAATAATAACTCATGCTACCCATATCCAACTGGATATATGTGCCTAGATCTTTCCTCACCACATGATGCTTGCCAAAAGAGAAAAATAAAAAGGAATAGAGAGAAAAACTTTGACTCTTGCATGAAAGTAAATACATAAAAGTAAGAGATAGTCCCTTCGCAGAGGGAAGCAGAGGTTGCCATGCGCTTTTCGTTTGTATGCTTAACCCCTTAGTGCAAAAGAACGTCACGTTATATTGCCCCTTATGATAGCAACCTTTATTATGCAGTCTGTCGCTTTTATCCTTTGCCATCACAAGTTCGTACAACGCTCAATTTTCTCTTACACTAAATGATCTAACACTTTTAGAAGCAATTTTTATTGCCTTATTGCACCGATGACAACTTACTTCAAGGATCTTGCTCAATCCTTAGGTAGGTATGGTGGACTCTTCAAGATAAGATTTGGGTTTAAGGGTTTTTGGATGCACAAGTAGTATCTCTACTTGGTGTGGAATTTTTGGCTAGCAAAGATGGGGGGCAAGCACCACATGTTGAAGGATCTATGACAATATAACTTCTATGCGAATATGAACAAATATAAACCATTATGTTGTCTTGCTCGTCCTACATCAACAATTTTGACATATAATATTTTGGTGGGGGCTCACAATCACAAAAGATTTCCAAGATAGTGTATTTGCATGTGAAAGTTCTCTTCCTTCTACTAATCATTCATGAATTGCTTGTATGACCAATATTATGATTGTCGAGCTTCAAAGGATTTCACTTTCTAAACCCAATGTGAATCTACCACTAGGCATGATATGAACATATAATTTCTACTTCATGATATTAAATTCATTCAAAAATTTACTCGTAGGATACAAGTGAAGCACAAGAGTAAATGACAAGCTACTCCAAAAAGATATAGGTGAAGATCATGTGAGTAGTTAAGTAAATGGGTAACTAATTGAGGACTCTCTCTTATTAAAAACTTTCAGATCTAAGAATTTTATTAAAACAGCAAGCAAAACAAAATAAAATGACATTACAAGAATAGCACACATCATGTGAAGAAGCAAAAACTTAGGCTCAACCGATACTAACCGATAATTGTTGGTGAAGAAAGGTGGGATGCCTACCGGGCATCCCCAAGCTTAGATGCTTGAGACTTCTTGAAATGTTATCTTGGGATGCCTTGGGCATCCCCAAGCTTGAGCTTTTGTGTCTCCTTAATTCCTTTTATATCACGGTTTCCCTAAATCTTAAAAACTTCATCCACACAAAACTCAACAAGAACTCGTGAGATAAATTGGTATAAACGAATGCAAAAACCTTATCATTCTCTTTGTTTTGCGAATGAAAAACCTTATCATTCTCTACTGTAGCAAATCACTAAAAATAGTATTCAACATTGCATACTAAATTCCTCTGCATATTTAATACTCCTATCCTCAAATAGAATCATTAAACAAGCAAATGTATGCAAACAATGCAAACATAACAGCAATCTGCCAAAACAGTACAGTCTGTAAAGAAAACAAGAGTATCAATACTTATTCAAATAAAAAATTGAAAATTTAACACACTGTAGAAAATTTATCAGAGCTTATTTTGCAAAAAGTTTCAACATTTTATCACATTCTGAATTTTCTAGGGAATTTTTCCAACACCGATAAACTTTCTGTTTTCAAACAGCAACATGTAGACATGCAAAATAAGCATGACAAAGGCTATACTTGATATTTTTGTTGAAGTAAAAGATGCAAAACATTATTATAGATAACAGAAAGTAAATAAAAATAAAATAAAATGACACTCCAAGCAAAACACATATCATGTGACGAATAAAAATATAGCCTCAAGTAAGGTTACCGATAATGTTGGGGACGAAAGAGGGGATGCTTTCCGGGGCATCCCCAAGCTTAGTTGCTTGGATCTTTCTTGGATATTACCTTGGGGTGCCTTAGGCATCCCCAAGCTTAGGTTATTGCCACTCCTTATTCTCCTCATATCGATACCTCACCCAAAACTTGAAAACTTCAATCACATAAAACTTAACGAAACTTCGTGAGATAGGTTAGTATGATAAAGCAAATCATTTCACTTTGGTATTGTCAAAGACAAGATTCATAAATGTTTCTACACAATCCCTACTGTAGCATATCATTTCCACAATTTATATTGAGCAATATAAGACATAGAAATTAGAAAACAAGCAAACTATGCATTGAAAACAGAATCTGTCAAAAATAGAACAGACTGTAGTAATCTGTACTCCAACCATATTTCTGCTACTCCAAAAATTAGGAAAAATTAGGAAAACGTAGAACATTTGTATATCTATCACCTGTAAAAAATTCACAATTTTTCCACGTTCCAGTAAAATATAAGAATTTCTGCACTGGACGCAAAAGTTTCTGTTTTTGCACAGGTTCAAGTCAACTATCATCCACACTATCCCAAGAGCTTTACTTGGCACTTTATTGAAACAAAAGCAATAGAACATGATTACTACAGTAGCATAATCATGTGAACATACAAAAACAATAGGTAAAAGTGTTGGGTTGTCTCCCAACAAGCGCTTTTCTTTTATGCCTTTTAGCTTGGCATAATGATTTCAATGATGCTCGCATGAAAGATAAGAATTGAAACATAACAAGAGCATCATGAACCATAATAATAATTTTCAGTAGCACCATGAATAGGTTCATCAGTATAACCAGCAGATGAAGCATTCTTTTCATCATCCAAAAGCATAGAAAATTTATTACTCTCCATATAAGCAATTTTATTCTCATTCATAATAGTGGGAGTATCATAGGAAACTCAAATACTATAAATTGTTCCCACACTAAAAGAGTAATGTTCAGTAAAGGATAATCAAAATTATGACAATAATTATCACTACTTTTTATAACATAAGTATCATCATAATAATCATCATAAGTAGGAGGCATGCAATCATCATAGCAAATTTGATCATTCAAAGTAAGGGGACTAAAAAGATCATCTGCATTAAGCATAGCATTCTCAAGCTTGGGACAAACATTAATTGCAGCAAATAAATTCTCAAACATGTCATTCTCATCAAACATAGCATCCCCAAGCTTGTGGCTTGGCATATCATTAAGCATAATCACTCCCATTCATTAATAGTATGAATAGCACCAACGGTCTAACAATTGCTATCATCATAATTTCCCAAGTTGGTGCCAAAAAGATTCCAAGATTATAAGAAGTATCATTATCTTCCCAATCATAATCATCACAACAAGCAATGGGCATACGAAAATCATCATCAATAGTGCTCTCGGACATTGTGCCATAAGACATAGAAGCAATATCATCATCAAGTGCATCATCCTCCACAATTATTTTTGATTTATTTTCATGAGGCACAACGATAATAGGAGCAACACTATTTGGGAGAGATACCTTTTTACCTATATTATTTCTTCTCATTTTCTTCTTCTTCACCACGTCATGTGTGGGTTTAATTAGTTTTTTCAAGCTTCTTATTGATGAGATTGGTTGAATAGGGAGCTCCTCCTCATCACCTATTTCACCATGAGAGACAATAGGAGGGAAGGTGGAAATCTTTACACTTTTCTTAGTATTCCTTTTATATTCTATTGGTTTCCCATCTTTCTATAGTTGGCAATATAAGCATTCTCATTGCAATTTATCATGCAAAACATATGGATATTTTTTAGTTTAGTTTCAGTGTCGTCCGTGAGAATGAATACTTCAAACCAACTATTTTTATATGTCAATTCTTCACTCCCCAAAAATAGACAAAGCTCATTATAAAGTTCAATGGTGATCAAATCATTACAATATTTGGCCATGATTTGATCATGAAAAAGTTTGCATTGAAAATTAAGATGACCAACCTTATTGCAAAGTTCATAAGTAATAGGACAAAGAGAACATAATTCTGTAGCAAATTCATCTATCACTTTCAGAAAATAATTGGTTCTATCATGTTTATGCTTCTTGCAAAATCTATCTTCGGCCTATAAGGCACGTCTTCACAAACTTTATGCACTCCACAAAAATTGACATGCTTATAGGAAACATTTTTGTCATGACTTGTGCAATCATCATTAGCATTTTGGATATTCAAAGAATTCATACTAACAACATTGCAATCATGCTCATCATTCAAATATTTTGTGCCAAACATTTTATTGACTTCTTCCAACAATTGAGCACAATTTTCCGAACCATCATTTTCAACAAAGATATAATAAAGATGATCAGTCATATGATGCAACCTCAATTCCATTTTTTATGTAGTTTTCTTTTATAAACCAAACTAGTGATAAAACAAGAAACTAAGAGATTCAATTGCAAGACCTAAAGATATACCTTCAAGCACTCACCTCCCCGGCAACGGCACCAGAAAAGAGCTTGATGTCTACTACGCAACTTTATTCTTGTAGACACGTGTTGGGCCTCCAAGCGCAGAGTTTTGTAGGACAGTAGCAATTTTCCCTCACGTGGATGACCTAAGGTTTATCAATCTGTGGGAGGCGTAGGATAAAGATGGTCTCTCTCAAACAACCCTGCAACCAAATAATAAAAAGTCTCTTGTGTCCCCAACACACCAAATACAATGGTAATTTGTATAGGTGCACTAGTTCGGCGAAGAGATGGTGATACAAGTGTAATATGCATAGTACATATTGATTTTTGTAATAAGAACAATAAAAAACAGCAAGGTAGCAATTGATAAAACGGAGCACAAACAGTATTGCAATGCTTGAATATGAGGCCTAGGGTCCGTACATTCGCTAGTGCAATCTCTCAACAATGCTAATATAATTGGATCATATAATCATCCCTCAAAGTGCAATGAAGAATCACTCCAAAGTTCCTATCTAGCGGAGAATATAAGAAGAAATCATTTGTAGGGTACGAAACCACCCCGAAGCTATTCTTTCCGATCGATCTATCCAAGAGTTCGTACTAAAATAACACCAAATAATTTCAGATTCATAATACTCAATCCAACACAAAGAACCTCAAAGGGTGCCCCAAGATTTCTACCGGAGAAAAAAAGACAAGAACGTGCATCAACCCCTATGCATAGATTACCCCAATGTCACCTCGGGAATCTGTGAGTTGAGTGCCAAAACATATATCAAGTGAATCAATACGATACCCCATTGTCACCATGAGTATTCATATGCAAGCATAGATCAAGTGCTCTCAAATCCATAAAAGTATTCAATCCAATAAAACGAAATCTCAAAGGGAAAACTCAATTCATCACAACAATGTAGATAGGGAAAAACACCATATGATCCGACTATATTAACAAAGCCCGCGATACATCAAGATCGTGACATATCAAGAACACGAGAGAGAGAGAGAGAGAGATTAAACACATAGCTACTGGTACAAACCCTCAACCCCGAGGGTGGACTACTCCCTCCTCATCGTGGTGGCCGCCGGGATGATGAATATGGCCACCGGTGATGATTTCCCCCTCCGGTGGAGTGCCGAAATAGGGTCTAGATTGGTTTTCCGTGGCTACAGAGGCATGCGGCGGCGGAACTTCTGATCAAGGTTAACCCCCCGAGGGTTTTTGGAATATTTGGGAATTTATAGGGTAAAGAAGTAGGACGGGACGCCACCGAGGTGGGCACAACCCACCTGGGCGCGCCTGGACCCCCAGGCGCGCCCTGGTGAGTTGTGCCCCCCTTGGGGCACCCCCCCAGGTGTTGCTCTGGCCCATTGGAAGTGTTCTGGTCCATCAAAAATCCACAAAAAGTTTTGCGGTGTTTGGACTCCGTTTGATATTGATTTCCTGTGATGTAAAAAAGCAAAAAACAGCAACTGGCACTAGGCACTGGGTCAATAGGTTAGTTCCAAAAAGTGATATAAAGTTGCTATACAATGATTGTAAAACATCCAAGAATGATAATATAACAGCATTAATCACTACAAAAAAAGACACTTCCGTGATGATACGTGTTTGTCACAGTAGGTCGCGTTTTTTGTCATGCATGTACATCCATGAAAAATTTATGACAGAATCAAGATAGTCATACCTGTGCTGTCGTAGAAGTGTTCCATGACATTACCAAAATTATCATCACGGAAGTGTCCACTTCCATGACGATAAATCGCGCGTCACAGAAGTGCTTTCATCAAGGGTGGCCGACACGTGGCATCCATCGTAACGGAACGCCGTTAAGCTATCGGGTCTGATTTTGGATCCGATAACCCGTTAACAGCCCCAACCAATGGGGATTTTCCATGTGTAAAATCATCATTGGCTGGAGGAAACACGTGTCGGCTCACCGTTGGACAGATGTCATCCACTCATTGGACACAAAGCGCCTATGATACGTCGACACGTGGCACGGCCCAATAGAGGCCCATTCCTGTGAAAAGGTTGGCCCGTTTGACTTGGTCAAAAGGTGGCGGGCCGGCCCACGGCAAGCCTGTTAACGACTTGTTCGCATATAGCCCATTTACAGCCCGCTAACCCAGGGGCCGTTTACGGCCTAACCGAATTAGGCCCAGTAGCGTCATCTGGGCCGTCCAATATAATTCCAGCCCGTTTTAACTTCCGGCCCATGTATGGCCCATGACGTCTTTCGGCCCATATGAGGCCCTTATTACTCTCGGCCCATTAACGGGCCATGGTAAAACTGGCCCGTAATGAACAGTGTATCGCTTTATACCCATTAATGGCCCGTGGTGAAACTGGCCCGTAATGAATAGTGTATCACTTTATACCCATTAACGGCCCATTATTCCGTTGGGCCGTTTCCAGCCCATGTTATCTTTCGGCCTTCTCGGGGCCCATTTATTCTTGGGCTCATTTCCACATTCGTTTACTTACGGCCCGTTACTGTCATTTTCTGCTTGTGGGCCAAATTCAGCCCATGGTTACAGTCGGCCCGTTTGTGGCCCGTTAATACGTTGGGCCGTTTTCATAGCGTCATCAAATATGGCCGATTAACGACGGCCCGTTATGGTCGGCCCATGAACGGACGATTCCAACTCTAGCCCGTTTACGGCCATAAAGCGGTATGTTATTGGCCCATGTTTGGCCAATCGATCATACGGCCCGTAGAAGGCCCATTGATAATACGGCCCATAGAAGGCCCATTGATGATATGGCCCGTAGAAGGCCCATTGTTTCTACGCCCCATAGAAGGCCCATTGTTTCTACGGCCCGTAGAAGGCCCAGTGTCACTACAGTAAATATGTAGCCCATGGTTATTGTGGCCTAGTTTTAAAAAATAGGTTATTGCGGCCACTAGCAAACCGTGGAAAAAGAACAACACTGACTACAAGCAAACAAATAAACAAGACAACAAGGAAATAAATAACCAAGCAACTTACGCTAGGCTATCACGGCTATTACACATATTACATCCACTGGGCATCAAAGTTCGCCACCAGTGCAAATATAGGGAACAAAGCAGCATATCATATACACTAGTTGTCAAAGTTGGCGACCAGTGCAAATAAACGCCGCAACAAAACATGTCCAGAACTGAAACCACTTCAGAAGATCTCAAGAAACAATATCCTGGGTACCCATAATGCTGGCAAGATGCTTAGCAAGCTTATTAACTTTCTATTGTTTGGCGCTTAAATCCTCCAGCGCTTGTTGTTGCACCAGAAAGTATGCATCTGAATTCTGCAGGGACTTCCTCAGTCCTTCAGCTTCTTGTCGCAACACATCTGATCGATGTCTTTCAACTTGAAGTTGAGACTCAAGAAGATGAACTGATTCAGGCAGCGAGTTCGAAGAGCTTGTGTCAGCGGTAGTGGCCAATAACTCGAACACTACATCAAGACAGGACTTCTGGGTTCTCTCACTGTCGTCAAGGTAGTTTTATCAGCTTTCTTGGAGACCAACAGGGATGTCTCACTATCTTGAACCTTATCTACATTACTTCCTTCACCATTGCATAATGGGGTACTGTTCTCCAATATTTTCTCTGCATTCTAAAAGAGAAACAAGCACACACATCACAGGTTTACCATGTTGTATATGAAACTCATTTTGGTAAATCAGTTCAGTAGTAAAGTGCACAGGATAACAGCATGAAACAAACATATATCTATGTACCATGGTCACTTTATGGTCTATATCATTCTAGTTTTTGTTGCCAAATCAAGATAGAGACACAGTTCAAATAATATTTGTTCAAGACAAAGCAGAATAGACAGAATATAAGTGTGGGAAACTATAGAGACACTTGTAATGTGCATGACATGAGAACATAACTGTTTATTCAATTGAAACTGAAATCAATATAGAGCAAGTTACAACAGCAAACCAGTTAAAGAAACAAGTTTAAAACATACATGTTGCGCCATTGGAGTTTCAATTCCATCCTTCAAATTTGAAAATAGTTGGTCTGAGTAAATACAGTGATGCAAGAGCAAAGGAGTATGAAGCATAGCTACAGAACCTGACCTGAGAACAATTCTTCTTCTCATTTAAGCGTTGAGTTGGGATTCAGAATGGTGGTCCTCGTGCTTTGGGCACTGCAGTTCCCTTACTAACTGCTCGTGTTTGGGTGCTCTGTGGTGGAGACGGTGCTGTGTCAACTGGAACTGGGTTACTATCTGCTAGGGTTGGGGTTAGAAGGGGTGTAGCTGGTTCTCTGTCCAACTGGGTAGGGGTACAATCTGCGAGAGTCTGGGCTATGTGTGGTGGGGTTGGTTCTTGGGCAAGTACAACCGTGGTTCTATCTGCATCAACTTGTAGCACTATCTTTTCTGAAGACCGTGTTGTTACTCCCTTAGATACTGCCATCACCCTCTCCAATTCAAACGGCTGATAAACAAGAAAAGTAATTGAATGTACAGACATTGTATGATAGACATGTGCAATGGATAGTGGGGAATAAAAGAGGGTATGAAATAATTCACATTTATGTTGTCTAACCAAACAGGATAGCATGACACAATTTCACATATATGATGGCTAACTAAACAGGATAGCATGATACAATTTCACATTATGATGGCTAACTAAAAAAGATGGAAAGACATAGTTCAAAATATGATGACTATGTAAACAGGATGACATGATATAACTATATAATGTGTTTATTAAATAGGTTGGCATGCCATAATTCACATACATGCCGCCTATGGAAACATGATAGCATGATATAATTCCCGGATAGAATGACATAATTCAAAATATGATGACTATAAATACTAAATAGGGTGAGATGATATAACTATATGATGTCTTTATTAAATGGGTTGCCATGCCATAATTCAGATAGATGTTGTGTATGTAAACATGATGGCGTGATATAATTCAAATATATGATTTATATAGTAAGCAAGTAAGCAGATGGCAATCCATATATGATGTAAAAACTAAGCAATGCAAGACAACATGCATGACATGGGTAATATAACCCTGCCAAGTTTGAGCATAGACCTCAGGGGGGAAACAGGACTGGTCATCAGTCTCTGAATCCTCCTCTGAGGAGCTCTCTGTATCCAGCAAGATGTCTGCTTCAGCAGGTAGCATTGTCTGCTCTGAATACCTTGTTTTCACTCCAGATACTTCCATCACCGCTTCAAATGGCTGATGCACAAGAAGAGTAGTTGAATATACAAACGTTGTCGACAAATGGAACACGTAATACATAAAAATGATAGCATGATATAATTCACATACATGATGATTGGCTCAACAGCATGGCATTGCATAATTCACATATATAATGTCTTTGCAACAAGATAGCATTGCATAATTCACATATATAATGTCTTGCAACAAGATGGCAATGCCTAATTCACATATATGGTAATTAGACACTAAACAGGTGGCATTCACACAAAGCATGTCTAAACTAATCAAATGACATCGCAATGCAAGACACCATACGCACGATATGAGCAACATAACCCTGTCAAGTTAATTAGAGCATACACCTCGGGGGGGAAATAGGACTGGTCATCTGTCTCTGAATCCTCCTCTGAGGAGCTATCCATAACCAGCGAGATATGCGCTTTGTCAGATAGCATAGTCTGCTCTGAAGACCTTGTTTTCACTCCAGAATTTTCCATCACCGTGTCAAATGGCTGATGCACACGAAGAGTAGTTGAATGTACTAACATTGTTGACTAATGTAATACGTAACGAAAAAAAGGATGGCCTGATATAATTCACATATAAGATGACTGGCTAAGCAGGATGGCATTGCAAAATTCACATATATGATGCCTGGCTAAACAAGATGGCATTGCCTAATTCACATAAACGATGAATAAACTAAACAGATGGCATTGACGCAAAGCATGTCTAAACTAAGCAGATGACATATTTGATGTATACAGTAAGCAATGCAAGACACCATATGCATGATATTACCAACATCAGGATGCCAAGTTAGAGCGAAGACCTTAGGGGGTAAATAGGAGTGGTCTTCTCCTTCTGAATCCCCCTCAGAACAGTTATCTTCCTCTTGATTATGACCCGAAATGGGTGGAGGGGGGCTGCCTTTGTGCCCACCATGGAGCGACGTCTACATGAAATTTTATTGCCACGCAAGGATCGTCTCTTTTGCTCTACATGTTCAGTTCCATTGTGTACAATAACTGACATGCATAGGAATAAAACATAGTGAGATTATGTAAGGAGTGCATGCACAAATCCAGAGTGATGGTAGCAAACTGTGGATAGACCCAAAACCAATGATAGCAGGCAGATAATAGCTTTAGTTAAAAAATACAGATAATGGCTCCTTTAATGTTTGTTTGCACCCAACATGAAACTCATAGTAGACACCCGAGATTAACCAGATAGTAGATAGATAGTACAGATTGCTGCCCCAATATGTACCCCACAACCATTTAAAAACTCAAGTTTCAGCATAAGTTTGGACCTGAGTCGGAGTCTAATAGGTGAACACGACGATAAAGTAGCATGTCATCATATTAAGCGATGCATAACGTAAGCAGACACGGAAGAGTCTGGCCTCTCTTGTGTGTAGTCCTCAAGGTCATCTGCTCAGTTGATGATGGTAATGCTGTTGTCGTGGCTGCCGACAGCGAGGAAGAAGATCTGAGGCGGCGAAAGATAGTCTAGAGAGCGGATCCCTGCTGTGGTGAACCCTTCCGTCGTTGGAGCAGCTGAGCTGGGGTGGAACACATCACCGCAGGAGCAGGACAAACCACACAAGGTTTTCTTTGACACATATCTGTAACAGAAGTAATTGTGTAAGGGCTTGTTTGAATTTGAGGATTCTAACAATGCAGGGATAGGAAATAGACAGGAATAGGATAGGAATGCACGTGCAAAAAAGAGAATTTAAAAACACAGGATTTCTGCCAATCTGGGTGTTTGGTTCACAAGAATTGGAAGATCACAGGATGCAAAGAAGTATGGTGAGATTAAGTCAAACCACAAGAAGTGTACAACCTCTTTGGCGAAGCCATGTCGATCTCAGCGTGATTGGGTTGGCCGGTGAGGATGCTCCGGCTGACTTGGCCGTCGGAGGAGGGGAAGAAGATCTTAGGCGTCTGGAGATGGAGCCCGAGGTACTGCTCCGCTGTGATGGAGGGTTTCGTCGCTGGAGCAACTCCGGTGAGTTGTACGACGCCGAGGCTGAAGCAGGACAAGAGAGACAACGTTAACCTGAGTGGAATTCTAGTAGCATCTCCAATAGATGACATAAAATACATAACCACAAAGTGCTAGATGTATACATCAGCCGCTCATCTCTGAACTTAACTGACGAAACTGAATTTAACTATCGAAACTGAATTTTGCTGTCGAAACTGAACGCACTAGAGGTGAGGCTACACGTCAGTCGACTGACTTTTTCATCTCTGGTCAGTCGATTTTGCAGCCGTTGGATACAAAATCAAGGGCATGCAGTTCATCTTCAACCTCCACCCCCCTGAGCCGCCAGCCACCACCGGCCAAACAGCCGCCCCACCCGCCCCGAAAACACTCCCCACCGCCGGTCCGCCGCCGCCCCGGCCATCCCTCTAGGCCCCCCCGTGCCGAGCTTTTTCTCCGGCGATCCCCACGCCACCGCCCCACCACCGCCCCCACCCTGAACCCTAAGATAGATAGTAGGGTACTTCTTCGGCGAGCCCCCCTCCCCGCTGCGGCTAGTTCTTCCTTAACTCCGGCGAGCCCCCCCCCCACCCCCTGAAAATCGACTGACCCAAAAGTCGATTCAGTCGACTGAAGTGTAGCTAAATAGGAGCAGCATCGCAAGCAAGAGCAAGAGCGAGAGCAGTAGCGCGAGCAAGAACAAGAGCAAGAGCAGACCAGGCAGGGGACCGAGAGCAAGAGCAGAGCAACAGCACGAGCGAGAGCTAAAGCAGCAGCAGCTCCTACTGATATGGACGTCGTCGCCGAGGGAGCGACGCCGTGGAGGAAGTGGCCGGTGACGCCGCGGTGGATGGAGCCGCGCCGTGTCGGCTCGGGACCGAGCTCCGGCAGCACCGTGAGATCGAATCAAGAAGAAAATGCGGCGATTAGTGTACAACCTCTTTGGTGGCGCCGATTAGGCCGCAGCTTCATCCGAGGAAACGGTGATGTTGATGCTCTTCCGGTGGTTTAGGTGAAGACGGCGGTGTGGGAATGGAGGTGGCGCAAAAGACGAGGGGAACGTTGGGGCAGCTCCTTGGAGGTGGAGGACGGGGTGGCTGAACCGGCGGGACGACCAGATCGACAACGGATCCTCATCCGGTACGGTGGATGAGGGATGTCGAGGTGTTGTTGTGGATGACGTCGTCGGGGAAGAGGCTCCGGCTGGGTGGCGGACGGAGGAGGGTGTGGGGCTTCGCGGGTTTTCCCGGCCTCGGTGTACGAATGGGTGGGCGGATGGGATGGGAGTGGGGAACCATGGCTTAGGGACGCGCTTGTCCAAAATGTGGGGTAAGTTACGAAAGTACCCCCACCGATTTGAGGCGGTTCTTTTGGTTCAGGGGTATCACGGGCATTTCGTGTGTCGGGATTTCACAGGAGGTGGGAGTTTTCGCGCGCGTTGTAATTTTGGAATAGCAAGGCGCGGGTTGAGATGGAGGGAGTTGTCGGAGCACAACGAGACAAAGATATATATTAAATATTTCGTGCTAACAAGGCGCGGGTTGAAGAGGCGGGAGTTTCGCAGCACGATAGACAGAGACGCTAGCTTGAAATTTCGGCATAACAAGGCGTGGCTTGAAATTTCGGGAGAACAAGCTTAACGTGTACCCAAAAGAAAAAAAGACAATTTAGACTAGTATGATATACTACTAAATGACCTCACCTAGTCTTTTACACCCACACATTGGAGACCCATGCATGCATGAATATAACGGAGATCACAATTTAGTATGTACAATGTGTTTAACACACACAACACACACACAGACACCATTTCGACTAGTAAGGTACACGTGCATTGCACGCATGAGATTTGGCAACCAAATTATGAATAAATACCACATTATAGCATGTAAGCTTTGAGTCATATATGCATGATGTAGATGTTCGTTTAATTCATATAGTTCATTTCATTCAAAATCATCTAGTTTTTATAAGAAAGCTAACCTATTTTAAGATTCATGGAATTGTGCGTTGTAAGGCATAAAGTAAAAACAAATCATGTAGAAAAACATTTGGGCAATTCTGATACGGAAGATTCTAGAACAAAGAAGAAGTGCTTGTGTTTTGAGGTTTGTGCATTATGATTAAGTTCAACCATAGAGTCTTCTAGATTGTACATGTGGCAAAATCTGATGGAATCTAGATGATATCCAACGGCCAGTAGTGCTCAAATTTGCCAGCTCTGCACCATCGGATTGGCCTCATCCAACGACCATCTTTCAAAGTTAAAGTTATCCACACACTATATAAAAAATATAAAATATAAAAAAAAAATATAGGGGTATAGATATAGATATGTGATGCGAAAGCCACCCATCATCTCCAATTAGAATAGTTTGTCCATGCACGGATGCAATGTGGCCAAACGATGTCTGCCATCGGTATCTCAAATTCAAACCAATCTGACCTTGTTCAATGTGTATACATTGCAACATGCTCGTTTCCAAACCACACCGCGCAGATCTCTGTTATATTCATGCATGCATGGGTTTCAAACATCATGATCTCTTATTCAAATATTTGAATTCAAATTTACATTGATTATGACCTCACCTAGTCTTTTACACCCACACATTGGTCTTCTCTTTATAATTGTACCACTAACTTTCTCTCGTGCATGCATGCACACACACTACCAGTCGGCATTATCCATCGCACACATGCAATCTTTTTCTTCAGGTCGGTCTCCCATGAAGGCACACACACACATACATCCCCCTCTCCATCATGTCGGGCATTCTTTATCTCTGACGTGCATGCGCAACGATCGATGTTCCTCTATGTGTGTGTGTGTGTGTATATAGCTAGGTCTTTCATAGTTTTCCACATAAATCGATCAATCTATATATCTAGTGAGGTCTCACCCTCTTTCCCACGTCCACATCGATCAATCTATACCTCTCTATATAGGATTACATAGATAGCTAATACACCCACATTAATTATATATCCAACGCCCCCCTCTCATCATCCATGCCTTCCACTTCATCTCTCAGACGCGCGCACAATGGCCAAGACAGGGGGCAGCAAGCCCCCCCCCCCTAACATCACTATATATCGAGGCTAATATGAATGTGATCATTAGACAATTGCTGGTAAAAATGGTTTAAGTTGATGAATTGGCCCTCCTCGTAAAGGATTAGCAATGCTTGGCCCCCTAGCTCATGGGACATTTTTCATGGCTCCGCCACTGCGCGCAACAGCGCATGTTCTCGCCCCCTCTCTCTAAATATCGATCTCGCAGTTGTGCACTCCTTCATAGTCTCCCTCCACTCGGCCCCTCGCACCATCTTCTAGCCCCCCACCGGATTTTGCCACATGTACAATCTAGCAGACTCCATGGTTGAACTTAAGCATAATGCACAAATCTCAAAACAAAAGTGGTTCTCCTTTGTTCTAGAATCTTCTGTATCGTAACTGCCCAAACTTTTTTTCTAGTTGAATTGCCATTCTTTGTTTGTACTTTATGCTTTACAACGCACAATTCCATGAATCATAAAATAGATTAAGGGCTTCTTTGATTCAAAGGATTCTTGAAGGAATTTTGGAGGATTCTAATCCTTAGGAATTTTTCCTATCTTGGTTGTTTGATTCGTAGGATTGTAAACCATAGGAATTTTTCCATATGATTCATTTGCACTACATTTCATAGGAAACATCCCATCCACTCAAACCTCTTTGAAAGAATTCTGCGTTTTTTCTATGCACAATCAAACACTCGTACCATCCTGTAGGATTCAAGACGACATTCCACTCTAATCCCATGTTCTTCCTATTCCCGCGTTTTGGAAATCCTACGAATCAAAGAGGCCCTAGGTTTTTTATAAAAACCTATTGATTTTGAATGAGATGAACTATAAGAATTAAACGAATGTCTACATCAGGCATATATGACTCAGAGCTTACATGCTACAGTGTGGTATTTATTCGTGATTTGGTTGCAAAATCTGACGCGTGCAATGCACGTGTACCTTACTAGTACTTCGAGTATGTGCAAAACACAATGGCACGCTACACAGTGTCTCTCTTACAGTTCATGAAGCCACGTGGGCACGTGGCACATGTGGAGGCGTTGTCGCGACATCCTTGTGTGGATTGGTCATAGTGACGTGCTGCTGGTTCCAGAAGAATGTACTCGTCCTCCCTGAGCCGCACTGGCGGTACATGCACGAAGCGAAGATGTGCATGCATGCCACGCACGCACTCATTCCCACGCACGCACACGCGGGTACATGGGCGGACGCAGTTTTGTACCAAGATCCACCCCATGTGATAATTTGACGCGTGTAAAGTCCTTCACTTCATTGATGGTCAATTAATACAGCGCATGCAAATTGAGTGGATGTGAGGGCGGAAGAAAGACATTACTACTCCACTGCACGCATGCGAGTAGTTAAATCATAGGTTGCTAGTAGTACTTCCATTGGTCTCCTTCGTATTTTGTGCCAATTTTTGACAATAACATAATATTTACGCATCTGAGAAGTGCAGTCTACTTGAAATTTATGTTCCACTAAACTCTTTTCGGGCCTCGAAACCAAAAACCATCAATTAATCTTTACCTTGTTCCCATCACATTCGAAAGTACTAGTGCTACAATTAAGTGCAAGCCTGCTCACACCTACCAGTACGTAAAAACCTGAACATGTTCCCACTATGCAGGTTTTAGTACTAGTGCTAGTACTTAGGCTATAAAAAGGGGAACTACCTAACCGAAAATTACTCTACCTTCCTCCTCATAAGTCCTGCTTCTTCGTCCGTCCTTGCCATGGCTGGTGTGCAGAGCTCTAGGTCGAGAACTACTCGTAATAAGGGAGCGGCAACCAAGGATGCGGAAAAAAGAGAGGGATCACCGCCACGCAGAGACCTCGAAAGATCTCTCATGGGCAGGCGATGGCTCCCAGGAGCGCCCTAGACGCGAGGCGAACATGCCGAGCTGGCGGCGCTGGAGTCGTTATGCCTCGATGGCATGCCCGATCAGCTCAATAAGCACCTCAATAAGTAGAAGGAGTTCATCCACGGCTTGGTGGAGCTGCTGAAGGAGAGCCTGGATGACATGCCCGCTGAGCTCAATGAGCAGGGGGAGTTGACCGCCGGCTTGGTGATGCTGCTGAAGAAGAGCATTGCCTCAGAGAAGAAGGCGACTGACGAAATCACAAAGGCCCCGCCTTCCAGCAGTAATGAGCCGTCAAATCACAAAGGCCCTCGCCTCAGTGAAAAGGACCAAGCTAGACTGCCCCGCCCTCTAGCCTTTTAAAAAATGTATACATTTGTACAGTAGTAGTATCGATGGATTGCGCCATGAGAAAAACTATGCATATACTACTACGTACTCCTATATGACACTACCCACTATGAAGGTACTAGTAACATAGACTAGTAACTAGTCTATGTTACTCTCCACTATGACCAGCCAAAGTCGAGGCGCGAATACTAACGAGGGTCTGGTTGTGTCTATACTTGGACAACTCACCCGACTGCATGCGCACCAGGCAGACGAAGCTCGTGTCATGTTGGTGCCGTGTGCGGCCCGCACATTAACCAAAACCTCGCGCCTCCATCTTAGCCTCCGCGTTTAAAACATCTCAATCTCAAGGCCAAGGAGCAACGTGAAACCTATGATAGAGCCAATCGGATGGTTGAGAACACTACAATTCGTAGCTACAGATGCGTGTGTGAGAGAGGACGAGTGCGTGCGTGCACCTCTTCTCAGAGTACAACTGTATGTGGGTGGCATCGGCCTAGGGAGAAGTGATGGTGCGTGCGAGAAGTCCCGAGAGATAGGTGTAATGCGTCTGAAAAAAAGACTAGTCTATAGCTCGCCACGAGGCTATTCCTGTCGAACGCCAAGCGTAAGATATGTATCCGACGGTGCTAGTTTTTGCACGTACACAGCAGTAGAAAAACAACTAGTAGTACGGCATATGCTACACCACGGCCGAGAAAACGTGCCGACGTTACGCCATCCGGGAATAGTGCCGCACTTCGAAACTAGAACCGTCAATAAATCTTGAGCGTGTCTCGTCACATTCCAAATTACTACTACTACCACGCTATATTTAATTGCAAACCTGTTCACACGGATCACAACCTAAACGGTTTCCCACCTAGGAGCGTATTAGTAGTACTCGGTTATAAATACTACTATGCTAAGATGACTGCACATTCCTCCTCAACTCCTCATCCACAAGAAACAATCAAGCCATAGCCAGTGTGAGTTCTGGGTCGAGAGATTTCCACCAGGGAGAGGTGAGCACGGAAGAGGAAGCACGAGAGATGTCCCGCCTTGCCGCGAAAGCAGCCGACATGTCCAGCCGCGCAGCAGTAGCAGCACAGAGGTCCCGCCCCGCCGCCGAAGCTGCACGGAGGTCCCGCCGCGCCGTCGATGTAGCAGACTGGTCCGGCCACGCCGCGGATGCAGCAGAGATGTCCCACCGCACCGCCGAAGTAGCAGGGAGGTCCCCACGCCGCGGCGGCCTGGGAAAATTTTCCGCGGGTAGGCGAGGACTCTTACAGGCGCATGCATGCGATAGTCCATAGCCAGATGGATCAGATCTCCGGCTGGGTGAGGATGCACGACGAGGCTACCGGCATCATCCGGCAACTCGGGGAGGGCAATGCGAAGCTCCGGGGCAAGCGCGACCTGCTAAGGGCGAAGATCGCCGGAAGGGCGAAGCAGGAGGAGGAGACCGCTGCTGTGTTGCAGAGGACGGGCGTCATCATCAAGAAACTTATGGACGAGAATGCCATGCTCCGCATCGAGCGCAACAGGCTGGTGGAGGAATCCGTGGATGCTGCCAAGCAGCATATTAAGGACATGAAACTGATGAAAGAGATCATCGCCCACCGCGAGAACTAGTCTCCGCGACCTGCAGCGCATAAACAAAGTAGATATCAGCGAGCCAGATCATTGTATGCGTCTTCCTTCTTATTTTGCCCTTGTGTATTTCGGGCGTAGCCGCATGTGGCTTTTTTAATTATCTTCCTAACTATGTAAGACAATTATTATCCACTCTCGTCGTCCTTATATATATTCATCAGTCTTGCTATAAGTCGCAGTAGATGCTATATAGGTCCGTCGGATCTTATATCAAGATCCGTGCAAGATTTTCTTTTCAGATTTTCTTTTTTCTATCTTAAATCTCAGTCGAGTGAGACATTGTCACGCCATTAAACAGAGGCTCGAGCGCCATTAATGGTACCTTGGGACAGAGGTGGACGGCAGATGGAGGTCAAAGGGCTCTCCTCCCGATAAGCACGCGCAGGGGTCTGATCGCACGCCTCCCATACTCAAATAGCTACCCTGCACGGCGCCTCCTAGCTAATAAAAAAAGGGGACGCGAGGCGGCACGTAAATGGTAAATAGAACGCCCACGGTTTCAATAATACTTGTGTTTCCAATTATAACGTGACAACACTTGTTCCAAAATGACTTTGTTGATTGTTAATGTGTGCGCCTTCGCAAATCGGACAGCAAAATTACCACAGCATGTTGGTGCCATGTCATGGCACCAAGCCAAGTTTCATGATTTTCATGCGTGTTTCGGATTTACAGGAATTAAAAAACCAAGTTTCTCAATGTTTCCAACCGAGCCATGACGCCCAGATGTTTGAATTTCATTCCCATTTCTGGCATCCGTGTTCAAGAATTCATCTGATTAACCAGTTAACTTGCCGATTAATCCCTACTCGTAGGGTCACCGAGTAGCCGATAAACTGAAAAATCATCTGATTAATTAATTAAATGGCAATTAACTTTCCGATTAGCTGATTAATCTCTTACTCGCGAGCCAACCGAGCAGCTACCAGTTAACGATTTCCTCAACAATGTCTGGCATGGGACCTAGAAATTTACCCGAGGACACACATGTGATTTTTCAACTAGCTTTGGTGCACTGGAGCATGTGCTTGTATTTAAAATATGAATTATGCACACAAAGGTGACATGTTCCCTCTCAGAACCACGAGCCTTCTTGAGAGAAGCTCCGGTTTGCAAGAAACTTATACCAAAACTTGTTCCTATTCTGCATTTTTTTACCACAGCATGGTAGTACCATGACATGACACCATGCCAAGTTTCATGATTTTCAGGCGTGTTTTGGATTTACAAGAATTTTAAAACCAAGCTTCTCAATGTTCTCAGCCGAACCACGATGCCCAGATGTTTGAATTTCATTCCCATTTCTTGCATGGGACCTAGAAATTCACCCGAGGACACACATGTGATTTTTCAGTCAACTTTGGTGCACGGGAGCATGTGCTTGTAGTTCAAATTTGAATTATGCACATTAAATGACCAGAAACTCAATTAATGTATAAAAAGGCCAAACGAACCCAGAATAATTCAAAATTTTAACAGGGCACTCATATAGTTCTATGTTGCCTCTGTAAAGAAAATCTGGCGGTAGGCAGCGTATATTGTTTCGCACACAAAGGTATAAAGAAATAAAGAAATAAAGAAATAAGCCCTATTTAATTCTTGGGTTCTTATTATTTATGCCACTAGTTGTGTATCACTACTCAGTTTTGCCATTAGAAGTTACAACTACTCAAAAAATGCCATCGATCCATGAGATGCCTGCTCAAAATGCAATTAGATATCTAAAAAATGCCATCGTTAAGTTAGATGTTTGCTCAGAAATGCCATTAAACATTGTTATTTTCACGTCAAACCCCGTTGACCATGTTACATGACAAAAATAAGCCGATTCTCACAATGATAAGTTAATGGTGTCTAGCACAACACACCCCTCAAATAAAACTAAGCACGCTGGGATTCTTTGACAAAACTAAGCACCCTGAAATTCTTTGACAACTAAATTGCTGGCTATATGATGTTGGCCATATATATTGTACGTATATAGTGTCAAGAAATGAGTGGTAGTACTATACCAACTAAAATATGAAATGTACGAAATATAACGAGAAGAAACATAACATAGTTCTGCTGGGGGCTCAGCACAACACACCCCTCAAATAAAACTAAGCACACCAGAAATTAAACTAAGCAACTAATCCGATAGACACTGCATTAGAACCACCATGAGCAACGACACTGCCACCTTACTCGGAGTCTCGTCCATGTCCTCAACTTCGTCCTTGTCCCTCCTCCTCTTGGGCGATACTTCTTTGCTTTAACCGCACACTTGGCTCTTGCTCTTCATCCAATCCTTGTACATATTGAAACAAAGGTAGCCATCCATTGCAGCGTAGTGGATGTGGTCCATATCTAGTACATCCCACTTCCATGCATGACGATGAAACGTGTACGGAGGTTTCTCTAGTTTACCGTACAAAGGATGAACCATGGCTCCTGCCAGGGTCAGCATTGAAGGCTGGATCAAGGGAGGGCACCAGCCCTTCCTTCTGGAGGTCGAAGGGGTCGCCTACAACGAGGCCTATCTGACCCAGGATTTCCTTGTCGTTCCTAAAGTCTACAGTAACGAATTTGACTCGGCCGCCCTTGAGGAACTTCTTAAATTCCTCGCACTCAACGTCGGCATGGCATATGTGGTAGACCAAGCATAAGTCATGCACGCAAACCTGGATCACGGCGGGCTTCTTCTTCTCTGCCTCCTTTAGTTTCTTCTCGCTTCCCAGGACTGTGGTGTACTCAACATCTAGCCCAGCGACCCACTCATCATTTGAGTTTTCGAACATGCGTTTGAGGAGAGCAAGGCATTCTTTCACCGTTGCAGAAGAACGGGTGTAGATGACGTCGAACTCATCGCCGGTGATGGTTCTAACCTTGTACTCACCGCCGATCATGGAGATTTGGGACGCCATGGATTTGGGAGGAGGGTTAGTATTAGTGGAACTGTCGTAATGTGAAAGGACGGGACGACTAGGAGCGGTTTATCGATTGAAAAAATGTCGAGTGGGGGACGCGTGCGAATGGCAGGGTAGTGGCTTGCCTGGTGGATAAATGGATTCATGCACAGTACTATGGGGGCCCAATTAGATGCCATGTCTACTCGACGCCCAATTAAATGGCTTTCGATGTCATGTCAAGCGTCGGGAAAATTACAGCTGATACGAAGCTTTCCATTCTCCCATGATACGGGCTTCTAAGAGCCCTTGGATCTGAGATCGAATGGTTGCATGGCGTGATTCTAGACTTATGGGTGAATATCTTATCCTGGTGGGTTATTCTGTAAATTTTCAGCAACTTAGCATGCGACCGTTCGATCTCAGATCCAAGGGCTGCCAGCAGCCCGTATCATTGTCGCGCCTACCACCAAACTAGTCTATCATCTAGGTACACGCGCTTAGCACCGTTTCTTCCTGGGGTCACCGAACTAGTCTCTCTCTTCTTAATTAACTTGCCACATCAGACTTTATGCCTATGTGGCAGGCTTAGCACCTGTAGGATCAAGTACAATAGTGGGCTATAAGCCCGCTTTACATGGCATTTTTGCATATGTGGGGGAAAGAGGCAAGGAAAAAGTGGAGGAGTGGGCTCTCAAGCAAGAGCCAGCCTCTACATGGTGGAGCATCGGGAGAGGCGCCTGTATGGAGGTGGTCAGGAATCGGGAGACTCAAGCCGGTCGTAGCGCCGCAATTAAAATGATAATGGCAAGTCAAATCACCGGGCCCCACCTGTCCAGCAGTAAATAACTGTCAAATCACACAGCCCTACGTTTGCAGCAGTCTACTCCCTCATCTTCTTGCTTCTCTGTCGAACCGACTAGGCAGAACTGCCCCGCCTACCGCGCGGGAAAAGCCCCACCCCGACTTTTAAATAGTACAGTCTACTAATTTTGTACCCATGGATTGCGCCATGGAGCAAAGCCTCAAGAAAACGGCGGTACACATGTACGGAGTATACAGCACGCCCCTCGCGTTCACGTCGCACCACAGACGGTCGGTCGGTCTGGCACGCCGTCTCCGAATGGAATGCGCGTCATATTGCGTTTGCACACACATGTGGGACCGCAATTGAGAACCGACCATAGGCACACTCCCCGGCCCCGCAAGTCGGCTGAGTTAATAGAAGCATATACTCCACCTTGGTACCTGGACGATGCATGCAAGACACGGAAGATCAGTTCATCCATGCATGTGACCAGACTCCAGCAGACACGCCTGGATTGGCTATCATCTACATATCGTGCAGGCTATGTTGTACAGGGCTGTAGTTCTGGTGAGAAATCAAAAAAAAGGTTTCTTGTCATCTCACAAAATTAGGTGTCATGTGCTTCGGATCACTGCGAGGGTTAAACAGCAACAACTGAGTTGGGCTAGTCATTGGGGGCACATGCACGAAGACTACTATCGACGGACCCCTTTTCTACGAGTTTATCTTTAATTTGAGATTTGATCCTTGTCTAGTTTGTCCGTCGAGATTCATCTTGTCTCCTTTGGGCAGTGAGGTTATGATTTCTTGTCATGTGGCATTTTTTCGTGTTATATGTTATAATCCGATACTTCAGATCAAAATGACGACAACTGCGCCTCCGGGGCACGTGCATGAAGACTTCTCGACTATCATTGCCGAGGTCAAGCCGGCTCGGACTGGTAGACAAAAGAAAACTAGTACTCCACTATATAGGCAGGAGCCTCCGCGCTTGCTTGTTAGTGTTGCTCTCTTCACACTGTCTCATCCTCTCCAGATCTAAACATGACAGCGGTGGCCACACTCTCTCTCTCTCAACTCACCGCTGGTCACAGATCCAGCCGGATCCTCTCCGCCGGGGAAGGTGAGAAGTTGCAACGTTCACGCGGTCGTCCTCGGCGACGACTCTTACCCACTGTCGGCGCGTCTCGATCAGCGTGCCTTGCCGTTCTCTCCCAAGCATCGGTGGCGAGGGAGGGCCTCCCACCCCTTCTTCCTCGCTGCCGTAGTGTGGGCAGATCCGGCCTCCCGCCGCCCACCTAGCAACATCCCGGCGACCCTCAGGTATAACTTCCTTCGAAACCGGCCTTGCTCTACTTCCCGAGCTCCTGACGTCGCTGCATTTGTATCTTTTACTATTTCTCAGGCCCCCTCGTGTAGATAGGATCGATCGGCTGTTCGAAAACCACCTAATTTTTTTACTGTTAAGAGGTAAAACTAGTTCATGCACTCGAATCTAGTAGTACTTGGTTCAAACAAGGAAGAAAGGGGGTGGGGGTGGGGGAAGATTTGTTACCTGAATCTAGGACTTGTTCGAAAGAGGAAATGATGGGGGCTAAAAGTAGCAGAGACGGGCTATGCAACTAGTCTCTAGGTCTAATAGGGAAATAAAGGGAACGCAGTACAAGCTCAATATAAACCCGATCTATTGGTTGAAAAAGGAAAGAAAGTGGGGACTGGGGGACAAGTCAACAGAGTAAGTCCAGCACTAGATTTGCTAGCCTCACACAGTATAAGGTGGCTATATACCGAACAAAAATGGGACCAACCCAGATATCCTCTTCTGATGTTTGTTGCCCCGAGCCGCTCTTATGTAATGCCACTGGTAAAATGTAGCAGTTGCACTGTTAAAAGTAAGGACACGTTAAACCAATGTTGTTTTCAATGTAATGCCTCCAGTAATATGAAACAATGGCACTTTTTTCATGTCCTGCTAAATTTCCCATTAAGATAAGTTGCTTCTTTTCGTTAGAGATGCAACTGTCCTGGTCCGCCTACTCTCCCGTGCCCAAATACTGACTCTGTAGCAGCTGTTAATGTAACGTTGCTGGTAAAATGAAGCAATGGCACCATTAAAGTAATGTCGTATTTAACGGTTGTCATAGTTAATCCTAATGGCCACACTAATATCTAGCAATGCTGCTAGAAATTGCTACTGTCCTTATATGATTGCCATTCAGATAAGGAACATGCTTTTTTTCATTTGATGCATGTTTTATCACTTGTTAGTCACCCTCCTTTCCACCTTTTTTGTGCAAACAGAGATATACATTTCACGCTTGATCTTAGTTGAACTGCACAAATGATATCCAAATTATAGTTGAACATTCCAGGAGCTTCACGACCAACCTTGATGTTGCTCAATTTTATTGGAACTAATGAAGAAGAAGCTCTGTGGGTTTCGATTTCTAATGGAAATGGAACCGGGGCTGGAACCCTTTTCTTAAAAAAAGAAGAAGAAGAAGCTGCTAGCTCATGGGACATTGCTTCATTTTAGGTGAACTGCACCAAAAGGTCCCATGAATTGAATCATCCATGTTGGTGACTGGTGTCATCCCTTCTACGATGGCGTTGACTGCAGATATGGTTCCCATCACAAGGTATGTTCCTTTTTGGTTTGATCGTTTGCCAAAGATCATGCATGTTGATCCTGCTCTTGTGCTACTGTTTTGGCACTGCCATGATAAAGCAGTAATGTTATTATTTTGCACCTTAATCTAGTGGCACTATTAATTTGAGGCAATGTTTTGGCACCGCTAGTGCCACTATTTTTTTATATATCCAAAGAGGGGGTTCCCTCCAATTTCATTAAATAAACCCAACCATGGAGAAGCATTATCCGACAACATCTCGGTGTAAACGGGCAGTTATGCAACTACTACTAGAACGGACTGAGTACTAGCAGGAGACAAGTTCGCCACATAAGCTAGGCAGGTAGGGGGACGCAGCACCAGCTCGACCAAGTTTGGATTACAACCCAAATGCTACCACAGGAACATCAGGGGGAAGATAGGGACTGAAAGAGCCAGCTTCAGCATCCCAGTCTAAGCACCCCCGGCCTTCATCCTTGCGACGCACGGTACACCTCGTTTGCCACCTGCTCGACCCTGGTGTCACTGATAAAATGAAGTAATAATACAGTTAAAATAGAGCGAGTGTCCTCTCTATCATTTCATTTCCAATGTAGATAAAGAAAGTGCTTCTCTTTGTTAATGTATGTTTCATCAACTAGTCCCATTGTTAATGTTTAAGCGTTTCTGCAAACTGGGGTGCTTAATTTTAGTTGATCTGCACAAAAATAGAGATTTGAATGTCTCAAGGCCCCTCCTTGTACTACCATTGTACACTGATGTTCATCACTGGCAGAAGGTGTATCGGGGAGACTTGGGTCGATTTCCAGTATGATGTAATATTTTCTTCTGTTTATTAGTGTATGTTTCATCAACTAGTGCCACTATAATGTAATCACGCCTTTTCATTATCTGTGCAAACAGGGTTATTCAGCTGCATTTTGGTGGAACTGCACAAATGTACGGATGGAACCTGCATATATGCAGAGTGCTAGGTGCCAAGTAAAAATTACCGACACCAACCCTGCTCCATCTAAGCAATGGCATCCACCACCATCAGTGGGATGTGTGGCGCTCACTATGGACGGATCTTTCTCGGCAGCAAATCCTCTAACCAAATACTAGTAGCTTAGACTTAAAAAATACTAGTAGCTTATATTGGCAGTTTTCTAGGGGTGTACTATTTTCTGAAAGAAGCACCAATCTATTTTTCTTTATTGTACACAGTGTCACAACTTTGACCCAAAGGTCCAGAGCTATTTTAGGGTGATTGGCGTAGTACTCGGAGACTGATTGTAAGCATGATTTTTATTAGTTGTCACACTGATCGTATGCATGAGCAGATGGAAGATTAGGTTAGTGCAAAGCTTACCTTAAACCCTACCGACGCCGTTGAAACGAGGCGAGCGTCGAGGGAACCGTGGAGAATGGCGGGGAAGCGACGTCGCGCCATCCGGCCTCCTCTTGCAGTGGGAGAACGAATACTCCTGTGGCTCCGGCTGGCTCTGCACCCTCACGAACAGCACACCGTACTTGATCGATTCGTTATCCTCTGGGTGCTCGACCTTCGACCTGTACGCCCACCACCTCCGCCTGACTTTCGCCTCGGGCGAATATGTCTGCTCCATCGCCCAGAGGAGATACTCGATGAACTCGAAGGACTGCGACGTGACTGCCGCCGAGGAGTACATCGCCGCCCTCATCGCCGTCGTCTCGCTCTTTCGCATACATTGCCACATGGCCCTCACCGTCCTCGAAATCTCCCACTCATTGTCAAACCAAGTAAGGATCTCCTTCAACCTGGCTAACTTTGCCTGGTCGCCGCCGACGATCTGCCAGATTCGCTGCTGCATCCCCTCCATAGATGTCCTTCTGAGTGGTCCGGTGCTAGCTTTGGAAGATGGGAGGAGAGATGGTGGTCTTGCAATAGAGAAGAGGGAGAGGCGAGACGGTGGTTTTGGAATGGAGATGATGGAGAGGAGAGGTTCCCCTACCTTTCGGTCGCTGACAGATGGGCCCCGCGCTTGGTGGGACCCATGTGTCAGTGTCTCAATGGCAGGATGGGCTACGTCAGGGGATCCTCGTCCGAGGAGAGAGGAGGTGGTTTTGCAATGGAGAAGAGGAAGAGGCGAGACAGTGGTTTTGGAATGGAGATGACGGAGAGGAGAGGAGGTGGTTTTGCAATGGAGAAGAGGGAGAGGAGCATGCGGCAGCGATTTAGGATTGGACGAGAGGGCCGGCGCGCTGTGACTGGATCAAAATCAAAATCAAATTACCCTTCAATTAAGAAAGCGACCCCACATTAACTAGTCTCCCTTTTATTCTGGGTCATAATTGACCATGATTTTCGCAAATAAAATATATGTTATACGTTGCAAAAATAATATAATTTGAAAGTACATTCAGATACGAAGCAAACGATACAATTTTTGGTGACATGCATTCACATTTTGCTTGTCAAATACAGTACGTGGTCAAACTTTGACCCAAAATACGCAAAACAAAAAAATACTTCCAAGACCAGCGCCGCTCTTCCGCTCTTCTCCTCTTAAACCACCGCCGCTCATCTCCTGTTCCAATCTAAATCCGGCGCCGCTCCTCTCCTCTTCCATTTCAAAACCACCACCCCTCCTCTCCTGTTCCAATCCAAAACCAACGTCGCTCCTCTCCCGTTCTAAACCAAAACCACGCTGCTCCTCTCCTCTTCCATTCAAAAACCACCGCCGGCGAGTGAAGGTGATGTGGACAAGTAGATCGATGGAGGAGTACAACCGATACGTGAGGATCGCAGACGGCGACCCTATGAAGCTAGCTAGGATGTTGGAGATACGGTCTTGGTTTGACAACAAGGACCAACTAGCGGTGACGACGACATCCATGGCGAAAAGGCGGCGATACTCCCGGAGGGAGTCGCACGGGAGTACATAGAGCTGCTCCTCTGGGCCATGGAGCAAACAGATTCACCGAATCTGATCGTGAGGGAGCGATGGTGGGAGTATTGATCCCAGATGGAGCATCCACCAGAGATTGAAGGATCGAGCATCTACAGGGTGCCGTTTGTGAGGGTGACGTGCCAGAGCAAGCCGGTGGAGTCTTCGTCGACCGAACCCAACTGCAAGAGGAGAAAAACAGTTGGCCCGACGACGCTTCCCCGCCATCCTCTCCCTCGCCATTCACATCGTCTCACGGGGCGGCTGTCTGCCGCCGAGGAATAGGACGGATTCCCCCCCCCCCAGACCAATAGTCGGGCAGGTTGTGAATTGTCAGGAGGAGCTTAGGGTTGTTAGTATTTGCAGGTTGTGAATTGTGTTTTTTGTTGTGTATTTTGAGAGTACTTTCAGATATGAATGTCTTTTGAATTTCAGATTTGCAGTATTGAGCATATGAAGTATTTTATGAATTCTAGAGATCTATTTTTAGCACTTAAAAAAATGTAGTTTCATAGGAGTATAAAAGTGCAGACAATGTGATTCTCAGAGAAGAAACTGCAAGTTTCAGTTTCAGATAAGAAACTCCAAGTTCAGTTTCAGATAAGAAACTGCAACTTTCAGAGGCAGAGCATTTATATTAACACGGCCTTTTCAAACAGTGTTAACATCATGCTGGAAGTTTTATTCATGGTCGAAACTGGAACTACCAGCCAGTTAACATCATGCTGATCAACATTCATGCATAGCACATCTTCATATGATGCACAGAAAAAAAGATATGCTATTTTCAAAATGCCCACACAATGTCGAGTGTGCGAAAAACAGAGAAAACGAGGGACGAAGTTTTGACAAGTGTAGGAAGTGGTGTGCGTAGATGACAATTGGGACCCACATGTCAATAAAGGCAGAGGCAAAAAATTTGGAGCTGCACAGGTGGAATCGAACCCGGGCGGAACAGCTGCCCCGTCTAGGCTTTCTTTTTTAACATGCGCAACCCACGACCTAGGATGGGAGGTCCATAAGGCTGTTTGTATTTTCTTGAGGGCCGTCATGTATCGACCGGCCTATGGACCTCCCATCCGAGGTTTTATTTTTCCTGAAACATCGGTAACCCAATTTATGTAATTTTTTTGAAGAAAACACAGAGGTCTGTTCTATTTTTCTATATAAGAATAGGAATGCCTGGTCCAACTTATGTTTCCCTTCTAACTATATTATATATATTTAAATTATTTTATATGTTATTATATATTATTGTTATTGTCATCATATATTTAACAGATACTTACATATGTAAGAAAACAATATCCCACATCTTGTGAACTTATAAAAATAATTTCTTAACAATAAAATCCTGGAATTTTTTTGGCAATGAAAATCCTGGTGATTGTGTACAAAAGCTTGGTAAGATTTAAGGACCAATGTAATAATAAATCACTTATTATTTAAATATATATATAACAAAATGCTCAGCCCCTGTTTATTTTTTGATAACATTGCTGCGCCCACCCCAACATTATAATTAGAATCAGCCCAACAAAATCGTGTATTTCAAGAAAGTGCAAATGGCCTGTAATGTTTTAGGAAAAACATAAATAGGCCGCATGGACGCTACATTATTTGTTCACCCAGCCCAGCTAATGGACTGTAATTCAAAAAAAGAGATCAAATGGACTGTAAATTCTACCCCGCAAAAAAAGACTGTAAATTCTGAAAAAATGGGTTGAATACGTGCCACATTTTTGGAGGCTGGAATGTGGGCCAATAGGCCGAAGCCAATGCAAGTCGTTGTCAACAAATGATTCTGACATCGTTAGCCGTTGGATTTACATCCAACGACCGGCATCCATCTTCAATCTCTCGTCTTCTTCCTCCAGCGCCGCCGGGACCACCCGCTCCCGCCTCCTGCTGCTAGCAGCTCTGCTTAGCACGCTTCGCTATGAAGCGCTACTCCACCGTTGGCCAGGCCATCCCTCCACCCCTCCACACCTCCTGTTCTTCTCCACCGACTGCCGAACCACACCGCACCAGAACCAGTTAACCCTTGTACACCTCTCCGTCTGCGACTCTACTCCCGCGTCTTCCCATCTCCGGCTCGTTGCTGTCCGGGGCCTCGCCGTCGTCCACCACCTTGGATGCGCTCGGCGCGGAGTGGTCAACGTGGTCAACGAACGACACCATCGGAAGTAGACTGTGCGTGGAGAGGCTGACAGCTGGGTCCACGGCCGCACGCAAGGAAATGCCTCCTTATTACGTGTAAAATAATGATTCCTCCACCTGACAGCTGGGACCTACCGGAAGGGCCTCTGTATTTCGCGAAAAAAACGTTCCCACCGCTGACAGGTCGGACCCACCATCTATATCTTCGCACGCAAGGAAGTGCCTCCTTATTACGCACAAAAAAATGAATACTCCCCCTGCTAGTTGGGACCCACCTTGGTGGGAGGCTGACTTGTGGGCCTACTAAGTTGACGGGGACGGAGTGCTTTGTCAACTTAGTCAATATGAACGATTCTAGCTCCAGTGGCCGTACGATGTCCATCCAACGGCCGTAGTGCTTCTTCAACCTCTTGTCTTGTTGCTGCAGCCGCCCAAAGCAGCGCCGGTCGTGCTGCATGCTCCTGCCTCCCGTGGTCGGCTGTGCTGCCGCGGAGGCCTCACCGCCCCCTACTATTCCCACAGCTGGCCAGGCCCTGCGGCGACGGCAGCCTCACACCGCAGCCGAACCAGTGAACCCTCGTACTCCTCTCCGCGCGGGCTTCCACCGCCGCGTCTTCCCCTTCATAGGCCTCGCCGTCGTCCACCGCCCTAGTGCTCTTGGCGCGGCGTGGTCAACATGGTCAAGGAACGACTTCCATCGGAAGAGTACTGTACGTGGAGAGGCTGACAGCTGGGTCCACGGCCGCAGCAAGGAAGTGCCTCCTTATTACGCGCAAAATAATTATTCCTCCACCTGACAGTGGGGACCCACCGGACGGGCCACCGTATTTCACGAAAAAAACGTTTCCCCCTGACTGCTGGGACCCACCAGCTACATCTTCGCATGCAAGGAAGTGCGTCTCGGCAAAAAAAACGATTCGCCCCCTGACAGCTGGGACCCACCAGCTACATCTTCGCAGGCAAGGAAGTGCCTGACAGTCGGGACCCACCTGGTCGAAGCGTACGTAGTGTTGTCATTCTGGTCGCGAACGTGTACGTACATACTGGTCGATGTAGAGGAGCGCACGTGTCGTAGTAGAGGCGCGCACGTAGCATGTACACGTATGTACAGCGGCCAGTGTGCAAGAAAGAAAATACGGCCACGTATGTACATACGGGCAGGGTCTCGAATGCCCACTCACGCATACGTACGGCCAGGGCTCGTGTACATGGCTGGGTCGGAACAGAGAAACAGCATCGTCTTCGTGTTCATGGGGAGCCAACCGGCTGGGTTGGAACAGAATGCGTCGTCGTATCCATCGGGAGGGCTTGGACGGAACAGCCAATGGAAACGAGGCCTCTCATACCGCAGAACGGAGGAAACGGCCTTGTGTTCGACCGGCCACGTTCAAAACGGGATCCTGTTCATCGGGAGGGGTCTGGCGTACCGCAAAACGGAGGAAACAGACCTCCTACGGTCGAAACGGGGTCCTGTTGATCGGGAGGGGTGTGGCGTACCGCAAAACGGAGGAAACGGACTTGTGTTGGAGTGCTACGATCGAAACGGGGGTCCTGTTCATCGGGAGGGGTGTGGCGTACCGCAAAACGGGACTCCACGGGATACTGTTCATCTCCACCGTCGACCCCCTCCAGCCTCCACGGGCTACTGTTCATCCATCGTTGACCTCCTCCAGCCTCCACCTGCGACTGTTCATCCACGGGCTCCTGTTCATCCAGCCTCCACCGCGCGCTACTCCACCGGCTACTGTTCAACCAGCCCTCTCCACGGGCTCCTGTTCAACCACCCCTCCACGGGCTACTGTTCATCCAGCCCTCCACCGTCTACTGTTCATCCTACCCTCCACGGGGTGGTCCTGTTCATCCTGCCCTCCACGAGGTCCTGTTCATCCAGCCCCAACCGGCTCGAACGATCGGGGTCCTTTTCATCCACCCCCACCGGGAACTGTTTATCCAAACCCCCCAGCAACACTCACTGTTCATCCAGAGGCAACGCCACGGGGTCCTGTTCATCCACCCCCACTAGGAACTGTTCATCCAACCCCCCCCCCCCGCCGCAACACTCACTGTTCATCCAGAGGCAGCATCGATCGGCTTCAGTTAGCAGCAGTAGCGAAGGAATCGCTCGATCGGGTTCAGTTAACAGCCATCGATCGATCGCTCGGGTTCAGTAACGCGTAGCCTGCAGTGCAATCGCTCGGGTTCAGTTAGAGCCCAACGCCTCGCTCGGGTTCAGTTAGAGCCCAATGCCTCACACACACGCGCGTACGTACGAGAGAAACACGCATCTCTCGGCCCCCGACCACCCACCGTAACCGGGGAATCCCCGATATTTTCCGCGCCCTCGCTTCTACCACGGTTTTTTCCGTCATGGATGGCCCAAAGAATGTCATGCAGCTGCGTCTCCGGCCCGCCCAGGACGAAAAGCCCATTTTCTATAATGATTTTTTGTCATAGAAGTAGGACCCCACCACATCTATGATGATACCGGGTTTTGTCACAATTATCGTCATAGAAGTGTCATAAGTATGACAGAAAAGATTTTCATTCGGCCCAAAATGTCACGGATGTGTCTTTTTTTTGTAGTGAATACTTCATAAATTATAGATACGTTGGAGACGTATCAAAAGACATGCCTTATAGGGATTATTGATTTTGTAAGAAGCATAAACATGATGAAACCAATCGGTGGCTTAAGGTGATAGATAAATTTGCTACAAAATTGTGCTCTCTTCATCCCATTATTTGTGAACTTTGCAATAGAGTTGGTCATCTTAATTTTCAATGCATACTTTTTCATGATCGAATCGTGGCCAAGTATTGCAATAACTTGATCACCCTTGAAATTTATAATGAATTTTGTTTATGTTTTGGGTGTGAATAATTGTCACATAAAAAATAGTTGATTTGAAGCGTTCATATTCATCGACCATGCTAAAACTACTCTTAAAAATATCTATATGTTTTGTTTGGTAAATTGCAATGAGAATGCTTATATTGACAACTATAAAAAAATGGGAAAACTAATAGAATATAAAAGAAATACTAATGAAAGGGTAAAGCTCTCCACTTTCCCTCCTATTGTCTCTCGTGATGAAACAGGTTACGAGAATGAGCTTCCTATGCAACCAATCTCATCAATAAGGAGCTCCAAAACGTTGATTAAACCCACACATGATGTGGAGAAGAAAAAGAAAAGACGGAGAAGCAATGGTAAAAAGGTATCCCTCCCAAATGATTTTGCTCCTATTATTGTTATGCCTCATGAGAGTGAATCAAAAATAAATGTGGAAGATGATATACTTGATGATCATAGTGATTCTTTGTCTTATGGTACAATGTCTGAAGAAACTATTGAGGATGATTTTGTTATGCCTATTACTCATTGTGATGATCATGATTGGGAAAATAATGATACTTCTTATAATCTTGAAAATCTTTTTGGCACCAACTTAGAAAGTTGTGATGATAATAATTGTTATACTATTGGTACTATTCATACTATTAATGATGAGAGTGATTATGCTTATGATATGCAAAGCCACAAGCTTGGGGATGCTATGTTTGATGGGAATGACATGTTTGAGAATTTATTTGCTGCAGTTAGTGTTTGTCGCAAGCTTGGGGATGCTATGCTTGATGAAGATGATATTTTTAGTCCCCTAAGTTTTGATGTGCAAATTTATTATGATGATAGCATGCCTCCTATTTACAATGATTGCAATATTTATGAAAGTGGGTTTGGAAGAGTGTCAACTTTAGATAATAATTATCCCACTATTTTGGAGGGTGTTGAATCTTATTATAATGATAAAAATGGATTTGGAGAGGTCATGACTTTATTTAGTAATGATTCCACTATTTCGGAAGAGGTTTCAATTGACTATGATGAGAACAAAGTTGCTACTTATGATGATTATTGTGATGATACTTATGTTATAAAAAGTAGTGATAATTATTGTCATAATTTTGAATATCCTTTTACTAGACATTAATCTTTTAATGTGGAAACAATTTATAGTATTGAAGTTTCGTATGATGCTCCCACTACTATTCATGAGAATAAATTTGTTTATGTGGAGAGTAGTAAAATCTCTATGCTTGTAGATCGTGAAAAGAATAATTTATGTGATCGTTATAATGTTGAATTCATTCATGATGCTACTAAAAATTATTATGAGGGAGGAATATATGCTTGTAGGAATTGCAAATATCAAGTTTCCTCTCTATGTGTTGAAAATCTTGAAGTTTTGCTTGTTTTGCCTTCCTATGCTAGTTGATTCTTGTTCCCATGAATTGTGTGCTTACAAAATCCCTATGCATAGGAAGTGGGTTAGACATAAATGTGCTAGTCATATGCTTCATGATGCTCCCATTATGTTTCAATTCTTAACTTTTATGAGAGCATCATTGAAATCATCATGCCTAGCTAAAAAGGCATTAAAGAAAAGCGCTCGTTGGGAGACAACCCAACATTTACCACTACTATTTTTGTGTATTCACATGATTAAGCTACTGTAGTAATAATGTTTTATAGCTTTTTTTAATAAAGTGCCAAGTAAGACCTTTGGGATGGTCTATGGTGATAGTTGATTTGATCTAGCTGAAAAACAGAATCTTTTGTGTCCAGTTGCAGAATTTTGTAAATTCACTAGAGCATGATAAAATCCTGATTTTTCTACACATGATTTATATACAAATTTCCTAGACTGTCCTAATTTTTTAGAATTTTTGGAGCTACAGAAGTATACGAAGTTTCTAGATTACTACAGACTGCTCTGTTTTTAACATATTCTGTTTTCATTGTGTTGTTTGCTTATTTTGATGAATCCATGGGTAGTATCAGAGGGTATGAACCATGGAGAAGTTGGAATACAGTATATATAACACCAATATAAATTTAGAATAAGTTCACAACAGTACCTAAGTGGTGATTTGCTCTATTATACTAACTGAGCTTACGAGTTTTCTGTTGAGTTTTGTGTTGTGAAGTTTTCAAGTTTTGGGTAAAGATTTGATGGACTATGGAATAAGGAGTGGCAAGAGCCTAAGCTTGGGTATGCCCAAGGCACCCCAAGGTAATATTCAAGGACAACCAAGCATCTAAACTTGGGGATGCCCCGGATGGCATCCCCTCTTTCGTCTTCGTCTATCGGTAAATTTACTTGAAGCTATATTTTTATTCATCAGATGATATGTGTTTTGCTTGGAGCATCTTGTATGATATGAGTCTTTTCTTTCTAGTTTTCCACAATCATCCTTGTTGTACACAACTTTTGAGAGGGACACGCATGAATCACTTATATCTTTTGAGCTAGGCGATTTTGCTCTAGTGCTTCGCTTATATCTTTCTAGAGCACGGCGGTGGTTTATTTTATAGAAATTGTTGAAATCTCTTGCTTCACTTATATTATTTTGAGAGTCTCTCTAAACAGCATGTTAATTTGCACAGGTTATGAATTTATTCTTAATATGATGGGCATCCAAGAGGGATATAATAAAAAAATCATATAAAGAGCGTTGAATACTATGAGAAGTTTGATTCCTTGCATTTGTTTTGAGATATAAAGATGGTGATATTAGAGTCATTCTAGTGAGTAATTGTGGATTGGTAGAAATACTTGTGTTAAAGTTTGTGATTCCCGTAGCATGCACGTATGGTGAACCGTTATGTGATGAAGACGGAGCATGATTTATTTATCGATTGTCTTCCTTATGAGTGGCGGTCAGGGACGAGCGATGGTCTTTTTCTACCAATCTATCCCCCTAGGGACATCCGTGTAGTACTTGGTTTCGATAGCTAATAGACTTTTGCAATAAGTATGTGAGTTCTTTATGACTAATGTTGAGTCCATGGATTATACGCACTCTCACCCTTCCACCATTGCTAGCCTCTCTAGTACCGCGCAACTTTCGCGGTGCATTACACCCACCATATACCTTCCTCAAAACAGCCACCATATCTGCCTATTATGGCATTTCCATAGCCATTCCGAGATATATTTCCATGCAACTTCCACTGTTCCGTTTATTATGACACACTTCATCATTGTCATATTGCTTTGCATGATCATGTAGTTGACATCGTATTTGTGGCAAAGCCACCATTCATTTTTTTATACATGTCACTCATGAGTCATTGCACATGCCGGTACACTGCCGGAGGCATTCATATAGAGTCATATATTTGTTCTAGTATCGAGTAGTAATTATTGAGTTGTAAGTAAATAAAAGTGTGATGATCATCATTATTAGAGCATTGTCCCATGTGAGGAAAGGATGATGGAAGCTATGATTCCCTCACAAGTTGGGATGAGACTCCAGACTTAAAAATAAATAAAAAGAGGCCGAAGAGCCCAAAATAAAAAAAGGTCCAAACAGCCCAAACAAAAAATGAGAGAAAAAGAGACAAGGGACAATGTTACTATCCTTTTACCACACTTGTGCTTCAAAGTAACACATGTTCTTCATGATAGAGAGTCTCCTATTTTGTCACTTTCATATACTAGTGGGGATTTTTCATTATAGAACTTGGTTGTATATTCCAATGATGGGCTTCCTCAAATTGCCCTAGGTCTTCGTGAGCAAGAAAGTTGGATGCACACCCACTCAGTTTCTTTTTGAGCTTTCATACACTTATAGCTCTAGTGCATCCGTTGCATGGCAATCCCTACTCACTTGCATCGATATCAATTGATGGGCATCTCCATAGCCCATTAATTTGCCTAGTTGATGTTAGACTGTCTCCTTTTTTTCTTCACCACAACCACCATATTCTATTCCATCTATAGTGCTATATCCATGGCTCACGCTCATGTATTGCATGAAAGTTGAAAAAGTTTGAGAACACCAAAAGTATGAAAAAATTGCTTGGCTTGTCATCGGGGTTGTGCATGATGAGATACTTTGTGTGATGAAGATGGAGCATAGCCATCCTATATGATTTTGTAGGAATAACTTCCTTTGGCCATGTTATTTTGAGAAGACACGATTCCTTTATTAGTATGCTTGAAGTATTATCGTTCTTATGTCAATATTAAACTTTTGTATTGAATCTTATGGCTCTGAATATTCATGCCACAATAAATAAGATTGCATTGATGAATACGTTAGGTAGCATTCCACATAAAAAATCTGTTTTTATCATTTACCTACTCGAGGACGAGCAGGAATTAAGCTTGGGGATGCTTGATACGTCTCCAACGTATCTATAATTTTTTTATTGTTCCATGCTATTATATTATCTATTTTGGATGTTGTATATGCATTAATATGCTATTTTATATTATTTTTGGGACTAACCTAATAACCTAGAGCCGAGTGCCAATTTCTGTTTTTTCCTTATTTATGAGTTTTACAGAAAAGGAATATCAAACGGAGTCCAAACGAGCTGAAAATTTAAGGTGATTTTTTACTAACCAAAAGAGACACCCGAAGCACCGGAGCTGGACCAGAAGGGTCCCGAGGAGACCACAAGCCAGGGGGCGCACCCTACCCCCGAGGGCTTGTGGGCCCCTCGGGCACCTCCTTGACTTGTTTCCGACGCCAAAAAATCTTATAAATATAGAAACCTCCGAAAAGAACCCTAGATCGGAAGTTCCGCCGCCTTAAGCCTCTGTAGCCAGGAAAAACCAATTGAGAGCCCATTCCGGCACCCTGCCGGAGGGGGAAACCATCACCGGTGGCCATCTTCATCATCCCGGTGGTCTCCATGACGAGGAGGGAGTAGTTCACCCTCGGGGCTGAGGGTATGTACTAGTAGCTATGTGTTTGATCTCTCTCTCTCTCTCTCGTGTTCTTGATTTGGCACGATCTTGATGTACCACGATCTTTGTTACTATAGTTGGATTATATGGTGTTTCTCCCCCTCTACCTTCTTGTGATGAATTGAGTCTTGCTCTTTGAGGTTTCGTTATGTTGTATTGAGTATTGGATTTGAGAACACTTGATGTATGTCTTGCGATGGGATATCTGTGGTGACAATGGGATGTTCTATTGATTCACTTGATGTATGTTTTGGCACTCAACTCACGGATTCCCGAGGTGACATTGGGGTAATCTATGCATAGGGGTTGATGCACATTTTCTTCCTAGGTTCTCCGGTAGAAACTTTGGAGTGATTCTTTGTTGCACACTGAGGGATTGTTATATGATCCAATTATGTTATCACTGTTGAGAGATTTTGCGCTAGTGAAAGTATGAACCCTAGGCATTGTTTTCAAGCATTGCAATACCGTTTTTGCTCACTTTTGTTACTAGCTATCTTGCTATTTTTATATTTTCAGATTACAAAAACATGTATCTTCTATCCATATTACACTTGTATCAACATCTCTTCGCCGAACTAGTGCACCTATACAATTTACCATTGTATTGGGTGTGTTGGGGACACAAGAGACTCTTTGTTATTTGGTTGCAGGGTTGTTTGAGAGAGACCATCTTCATCCTACTCCTCCCACGGATTGATAAACCTTAGGTCATCCACTTGAGGGAAATTTGCTACTGTCCTACAAAACTCTGCGCTTGGAGGCCCAACCTTCCACGGGTTCACATTGCGTCATCAACGTTGAGGCATAAAAACAGCTAAGTCATTTTCATGTTTTTTCATGATTTTATTTTTCAATGAAATAAATTGGCACTTTTGAGTTAACCTCAGAGGTAGCACCATGTTCATCTTCACCTGATTTTTACGTTCAGGCAACTTCAAAAGAGATGTCTATGGTTCGGCAACCTCAAAATGCCTACGGGCGGCAACCTTAAAATGCCTACGGCTTAAAAGCCTTAAACACGCCTACAATAGTAGCATTGTTTCCTATATATATTATGATCAATGCAATAAAGCCGGTTTATCTAGACCCAGATGTTTTGTAGTAGTAGCATTGTCTCCTGTATATCCTATGCTGAGCTTTTCCATGATCATATGGTCACTTGGGGCTTCCAATACACCGAGTGTAGCTTTCTCACCCCGCATACGCGGTTATTCTTGGTTATACCTGCCTGGTAGCTTGATGCTACTCACAAAACAAGCTGACCCATCTGTACTTTTGGCAAGTCAATCACACCGATGCCTATCATGGCATGTGCTGACCCTGAACTTCTCAAAGTTAAAACGCCGGGTCAAGTCACGTGAGAGACGGCTTCCTAAATAGCAAGGACAATCCAAAGGAGGCTACAAGGCCTGCTTTCACAGGAAGCAAAACAAAGACTCGAGCCTCGAAAGTCGGCATTTTTTATACTCGGTTACCATACACATACATCATCATACATTGCATCATCATACAATGCATATATATATATTCGTTTATATGTTGCAGGAACCAGTCTATTGGCCGGGTTAACCATTTGCAGTTATAAAAATTCATTCAGTCAATTACTCCAATGACTATATGGCCTTTGTTATAATACCAATGGCTATCAAGCCGGCTTCAATGTGAAGACCAATAACTGGCCTCAAAAGCCAACATTTTTTCCATGTTTATTCAAACTTGGTTCATATTGATTTTATATCATATGATTTGTTATAATAACAATGCATTGTCTTGTCAAAGCATATATATTGGTTTCCTGTGTCGCAGGAGCCGGTCTTCAAAACCGGGTTACATTATAACTATGCAAGGACAAACAAATCCTTGATAGCCAAAATGGCTGGGTCTTATATGGTTTATCAAAACCAGTTTCAAATAACATGGTTATCACTGCTGATTTTGAAAAAAATTGCAGGTACATATTTACTATATCTAAAAAACTGGCTTACAATTGAGAGTCGGGTCTTCATCATGGTTTATCATAACCAGTATTAAATAATTGAGGTTTTCAAAGTCGGCTCAGAGATATGGCTATTCTTTCTAAATCCAAAATGACGGCTTACAGTAAGAAGCATGGTATAATAAATTACGAGTGGCAATTTGCAAATTGGATTATTCCAATGCTACAAAGAAGAACAAAAATTCAACTAAGCATGTCATGGAAAAGATCATGGCAACCAGCTTTATTAAAGGCAATGAAATATGAAGTGTTATGCAAGGCAGCACTCTTGATGGATTTAGCAACAAATTCAACATTGATATGCAAAGTACCCAGCAACATCATCCAGATAAGGACATTAAGTTTCCTAGTTTATTACAAGACCCTTGGGTTGAATATCAATGTTTTTTAGAAATATGACTATTCTGATGTAGACTGTCCCTCAGATTCAGCCAAGTTTTTCTGCACAATTGGCAAACACCGACTTTCAAGAGTTGGTTTCACCGGCTTTGCTTGTTTATCTCCTTGAGTCTTGGGGGCACACTTTTTTTAAGTTGGAAAAGGTTGGAGTATATATTACAGAAGTCCCGAGCTGCTGCAGGCAATACAACCCAACACTTGGGGGCTACAATGGATATTATTTTATTCTACAATGGAAGGAAAAGTCCTGAGTCGCTGCAGGCACACGACCCGACACTTGGGGGCTACATTATTAAAATCAAGATTACATTCAATATGAAAGTCCCATGTCGCTGCAAGCATGCACCACGACACTTGGGGGCTAACGCATTGTCTTTTTAAAACAACTTTCATTGAAGACCCGGCCCATCATATAATGATGAGCCAACCCTTGGGGGCTACCACTAGATCCTGGCAAAGTACAAAGTTTCGACACATAAGACCCAGCTCACTATTAATAGTGACCCGACCCTTGGGGGCTATAGTCATTGACTCTACAGATAGTTCACGTTCCAGATGAGGACAACTAACCCGGCCCTTGGGGGCTACACTATTTGCAGCTATACATCTAAAAACATCAAAAGCTAAGTTCAAGTCCCAGGTTGCTACAAGTAAGATGACCCGACACTTGGGGGGCTACAGAGCTCAGTTGTTTAAACAGATCATAAGGTCCAAATTGAAGACCCGGCCTATCAGATACTGGTGAGCCAGCCCATGAGCCGGCCCTTGGGGGCTACACATGTGAAATTCAAAACATCCAGTTTATGATTGATGACTCAGATGAACAATCTGGATTTCTCCAAAGTTGCAACATTTATATTTAAGTAAGTCTTAAGCTATCACTGTGTTCCACTCTTAAGACTTAGGGGCTGAAGGAAATATGCCCTAGAGGCAATAATAAATTTGTTATTTATATTTCCTTATATCATGATAAATGTTTATTATTCATGCTAGAATTGTATTAACCGGAAACTTAGTACATGTGTGAATACATAGACAAATAGAGTGTCACTAGTATGCCTCTACTTGACTAGCTCGTTGAATCAAAGATGGTTAAGTTTCCTAGCCATAGACATGAGTTGTGATTTGATTAATGGGATCACATCATTAGAGAATGATGTGATTGACTTGACCCATTCCGTTAGCTTAGCACTTGATCGTTTAGTATATTGCTATTGCTTTCTTCATGACTTATACATGCTCCTATGACTATGAGATTATGCAACTCCCGAATACTGGAGGAACACTTTGTGTGCTACCAAACGTCACAACGTAACTAGGTGATTATAAAGGTGCTCTACAGGTGTCTCCGATGGTACTTGTTGAGTTGGCATAGATCAAGATTAGGATTTGTCACTCCGATTGTCGGAGAGGTATCTCTAGGCCCTCTCGGTAATGCACATCACTATAAGCCTTGCAAGCAATGTAACTAATGAGTTAATTGCGGGATGATGCATTACGGAATGAGTAAAGAGACTTGCCGGTAACGAGATTGAACTAGGTATTGAGATACCGACGATCGAATCTCGGGCAAGTAACATACCGATGACAAAGGGAACAACATATGTTGTTATGCGGTTTGACCGATAAAGATCTTTGTAGAATATGTAGGAACCAATATGAGCATCCAGGTTCCGCTATTGGTTATTGACCGGAGATAGGTCTCGGTCATGTCTACATAGTTCTCGAACCCGTATGGTCCGCACGCTTAACGTTCGGTGACGATCGGTATTATGAGTTTATGTGTTTTGATGTACCGAAGGTAGTTAGGAGTCCCGGATATGATCACGGATATGACGAGGAGTATCGAAATGGTGGAGACATAAAGATTGATATATTGAACGACTATATTTGGACATCGGAATGGTTCCGGGTGAGATCGGGAATATACCGGAGTACCGGGAGGTTACCGGAACCCCCGGGAGGTATATGGGCCTTATTGGGCCATAGTGGGAGAGAGGATAAGGGAGCAAAGGAGGGGGCGCCCCCCCCCAAGCCCAATCTGAATTGGGAGGGGGGCCGGCCCCCCCTTTCCTTCCTCCTTCCTCCCCCTTCCTTCTCTCCTAATCCAACTAGGGAAGGGGGGAATCCTACTCCCGGTGGGAGTAGGACTCCCCTTGGGGCGCGCCTAGGAGGCCCGCCTCCTCCCCCTCCTCCACTCCTTTATATACAGGGGAGGGGGGCACCCCATAGACACACAAGTTGATCATTGATCTCTTAGCCGTGTGCGGTGCCCCCCTCCACCATAATCCACCTTGGTCATATCATCGTAGTGCTTAGGCGAAGCCCTGCGCCGGTAGCTTCATCGTCACTGCCATCACGCCGTCGTGCTGACGAAGCCCTCGCTCGACACTTTGCTGGATCGTGAGTTCGTGGGACGTCACCGAGCTGAATGTGTGCAGATCGTGGAGGTGCCGTACGTTCGGTACTAGGATCGATCGATCGTGAAGACGTACGACTACATCAACGCGTTTTCATAACGCTTCCGCTTTCGGTCTACGAGGGTACGTGGACAACACTCTCCCCTCTCGTTGCTATGCACCACCATGATCTTGCGTGTGCGTAGGAATTTTTTTGAAATTCCTACATTCCCCAACAGTGGCATCCGAGCCAGGTTTATGCGTAAATGTTATATGCACGAGTACAACACAAGTGAGTTGTGGGCGATAATAGTCATACTGCTTACCAGCATGTCATACTTTGATTCGGCGGTATTGTTGGATGAAGCGGCCCGGACCGACATTACGCGCATGCTTACGCGAGACTGGTTCTACCGACGTGCTTCGCACACAGGTGGCTGGCGGGTGTCAGTTTCTCCAACTTTAGTTGAATCGAGTGTGGCTACGCCCGGTCCTTGTGAAGGTTAAAACAGCACATACTTGACGAAAAATCATTGTGGTTTTGATGCGTAGGTAAGAACGGTTCTTGCTCAGCCCGTAGCAGCCACGTAAAACTTGCAACAACAAAGTAGAGGACGTCTAACTTGTTTTTGCAGGGCATGCTGTGATGTGATATGGTCAAGACATGATGCTAAATTTTATTGTATGAGATGATCATGTTTTGTAACAAAGTTATCGGCAACTGGCAGGAGCCATATGGTTGTCGCTTTATTGTATGAAATGCAATCGTCATGTAATTGCTTTACTTTATCACTAAGCGGTAGCGATAGTCATAGAAGCAATAGTTGGCGAGACGACAACGATGCTACGATGGAGATCAAGGTGTCGTGCCGGTGACGATGGTGATCATGACGGTGCTTTGGAGATGGAGATCAAAGGCACAAGATGATGATGGCCATATCATATCACTTATATTGATTGCATGTGATGTTTATCCTTTATGCATCTTATTTTGCTTAGTTCGACGGTAGCATTATAAGATGATCTCTCACTAAATTTCAAGGTACAAGTGTTCTCCCTAAGTATGCACCGTTGCGAAAGTTCGTCGTGACAAGATACCACATGATGATCGGGTGTGATAAGCTCTACGTTCACATACAACGGGTGCATGCCAGTTTTTGCACATGCAGAATACTCGGGTTAAACTTGACGAGCCTAGCATATGCAGATATGGCCTCGGAACACTGAGACCGAAAGGTCGAGCGTGAATCGTATAGTAGATATGATCAACATAGTGATGTTCACCATTGAAAACAAATCCATCTCACGTGATGATCGGACATGGTTTAGTTGATATGGATCACGTGATCACTTAGATGAATAGAGGGATGTCTATCTAAGTGGGAGTTCTTTAATAATTTGATTAATTGAACTTTAATTTATCATGAACTTAGTACCTAATAGTATTTTGCATGTCTATGTTGTTGTAGATAGATGGCCCATGTTGTTGTTCCGTTGAATTTTAATGCGTTCCTAGAGAAAGCTAAGTTGAAAGATGATGGTACCAACTACACGGACTGGGTCCGTAACTTGAGGATTATCCACATTGCTGCATAGAAGAATTACGTCCTGGAAGCACCGCTAGGTGCCAAACCCGCTGCAGGAGCAACGCCAGATGTTATGAACGTCTGGCAGAGCAAAACTAATGACTACTCGATAGTTCAGTGTGCCATATGCTACCTCTTGAGCATTGCGTTGGTTTTCCCTTGAAGAGGAAAGGGTGATGCAGCAAAGTAGCGTAAGTATTTCCCTCAGTTTTTGAGAACCAAGATATCAATCCAGTAGGAGACTACACGCAAGTCGCCTCGTACCTACACAAACAAATAAGAACCTTGCAACCAACGCGATAAAGGGGTTGTCAATCCCTTCACGGCCACTTGCAAAAGTGAGATCTGAAAGAGATAATAAGATAAATATTTTTGGTATTTTTTATGATATAGATTGAAAGTACAGATTGCAAAGTAAAATAGATTGGAAACTTATATGATGGAAAATAGACCCGGGGGCCATAGGTTTCACTAGTGGCTTCTCTCAAGATAGCATAAGTATTACAGTGGGTGAACAAATTACTGTCGAGCAATTGATAGAAAAGTGCATAGTTATGAGAATATCTAGGCATGATCATGTATATAGGCATCACGTCCGTGACAAGTAGACCGAAACGATTCTGCATCTACTATTATTACTCCACACATCGACCGCTATCCAGCATGCATCTAGAGTATTAAGTTCATAAGAACAGAGTAATGCATTAGGCAAGATGACATGATGTAGAGGGATAAACTCAAGCAATATGATATAAACCCCATCTTTTTATCCTCGATGGCAACAATACAATGCGTGCCTTGCCGCCCCTGCTGTCATTGGGAAAGGACACTGCAAGATTGAATCCAAAGCTAAGCACTTCTCCCATTGCAAGAAAGATCAATCTAGTAGGCAAAACCAAACTGATAATTCAAAGAGACTTGCAAAGATAACAAATCATACATAAAAGAATTCAGAGGAGATTCAAATATTGTTCATAGATAATCTTGATCATAAACCCACAATTCATCGGATCTCGACAAACACACCGCAAAAAGAATTACATCGAATAGATGTCCAAGATGATCGAGGAGAACTTTGTATTGAGATCCAAAGAGAGAGAAGAAGCCATCTAGCTAATAACTATGGACCCGAAGGTCTGTGGTAAACTACTCACACATCATCGGAGAGGCTATGGTGTTGATGTAGAAGCCCTCCGTGATTGATTCCCCCTCCGGCGGAGCGCCGGAAAAGGCCCCAAGATGGGATCTCACGGGCACAGAAGGTTGCGGCGGTGGAAATAGGGTTTCGTGGTGCTCTCGGATGTTTTCGGGGTATATGAGTATATATAGGCCAAAGAAGTCGGTCAGGGGAGCCACAAGGGTGGGGGGTGCGCCTACCCCCCTGGGCGCACCCTCCTGCCTTGTGGCCTCCTCGTTTCTTTCTTGACGTCCACTCCAAGTATCCTGGATTGCGTTTGTTCCAAAAATCACTCTCCCGAAGGTTTCATTCCGTTTGGATTCCGTTTGATATTCCTTTTCTGCAAAACACTGAAATAGGCAAAAAAAAACTGCAATTTGCACTGGTCCTTTGGTTAGTAGGTTAGTCCCAAAAATAATATAAAAGTGTATAATAAATCCCATTAAATATCCAAAACAGATAATATAATAGCATGGAACAATCAAAAATTATAGATACGTTGGAGACGTATCAAGCATCCCCAAGCTTAATTCATGCTCGTCCTCGAGTAGTAAATGATAAAACAGAATTTTTGATGTGGAATGCTACCTAGCATATTTTTCAATGTAATTTTTTTTATTGTGGCATGAATGTTCAGATCTGAAAGATTCAAGATAAAATTCTAATGTTGACATAAAAATAATAATACTTCAAGCATACTAACTAAGCAATTATGTCTTCTCAAAATAACATGGCTAAAGAAAGTTCATCCCTACAAAATCATATAGTTTGGTCATGCTCCATTTTCGTCACACAAGAATGCTCTCATCATGCACAGCCCCGATTACAAGCCAAGCAATTGTTTCATACTTTAGTAATCTCAAACTTTTTCAACCTTCACGCAATACATGAGCGTGAGCCATGGATATAGCACTATGGGTGGAATAGAGTATAATGATGGGGGTTATGTGGAGAAGACAAAAAAGGAGAAAGTCTCACATTGACGCGGCTAATCAACGGGCTAGGGAGATGCCCATCAATTGACGTCAATGCAAGAAGTAGGAATTGAAATGCAACGGATGCACTAGAGCTATAAATGTATGAAAGCTCAACAAAAGAAACTAAGTGGGTGTGCATCCAACTTGCTTGCTCACGAAGACCTAGGGCATTTGGGGAAGCCCATTGTTGGAATATACAAGCCAAGTTCTATAATGAAAAATTCCCAATAGTATATGAAAGTGACAAAACAAGAGACTCTCTATCATAAAGATCATGGTGCTACTTTGAAGCACAAGTGTGGAAAAAAAGGATAGTAGCATTGTCCCTTTTTAGTTCTTTTCTCTTTTTTTTGGGCCTTTCCTTATTTTATTTGGCCTTTCTTCTTCTTCTTCTTTTTATTTGGGACAATGCTCTATTAATGATGATCATCACACTTCTATTTATTTACAACTCAATGATTACAACTCGATACTAGAACAAAATATGACTCTATATGAATGCCTCCGGCGGTGTACCGGGATGGGCAATGAATCAAGAGTGACATGTATGATAAATTATGCATGGTGGCTTTGCCACAAATACGATGTCAACTACATGATCATGCAAGGAAATATGACAATGATGAAGCGTGTCATAATAAATGAAACGGTGGAAAGTTGCATGGCAATATATCTCGGAATGGCTATGGAAATGCCATAATAGGTAGGTATGGTGGCTGTTTTGAGGAAGATATAAGGAGGTTTATGTGTGATAGAGCGTATCATATCACGGGGTTTGGATGCACCGGCGAAGTTTGCACCAACTCTCAAGGTGAGAAAGGGCAATGCACGGTACCGAAGAGGCTAGCAATGATGGAAAGGTGAGAGTGCGTATAATCCATGGACTCAACATTAGTCATAAAGAACTCACATACATATTGCAAAAATCTACAAGTCATCAAAAACCAAGCATTACGCGCATGCTCCTAGGGGGGTAGATTGGTAGGAAAAGACCATCGCTCGTCCCCGACCGCCACTCATATGGATGACAATCAAAGAACACCTCATGTTTCAAATTTGTTACACAACGGTTACCATACGTGCATGCTACGGGATTTGCAAACTTCAACACAAGTATTTCTCAAATTCACAACTACTCAACTAGCACGACTCTAATATTACCATCTTCATATCTCAAAACAATCATCAAGTATCAAACTTCTCATAGTATTCAATGCACTTTTTATGAAAGTTTTTATTATACCATTCTTCGATGCCTATCATATTAGGACTAATTTTATAGCCAAAGCAAATTACCATGTTGTTCTAAGGGACTCTCAAAATAATATAAGTGAAGCATGAGAGATCAATAATTTCTATAAAATAAAACGACCACCGTGCTCTAAAATATATAAGTGAAGCACTAGAGTAAAATTATCTAGCTCAAAAGATATAAGTGAAGCACATAGAGTATTCTAATAAATTCCGATTCATGTGTGTCTCTCCCAAAAGGTGTGTACAGCAAGGATGACTGTGGTAAATTAAAAATCAAAGACTCAAATCATACAAGATTGTCGGTGTACAAAAGTAGGGGCACTCCTTTTTACCCCTTTACTTGTGCACGGGCAGTCGGAGCCGCGCCCACGGCTACACTAAGCAGGGCAGAGGAGGGAAGCCAAGAGCACAAGACGGGCAGAGCAACGCCAAGACCAAGGAACCCAAAGAGCAAGAGGGGCATGTCGGCAGCGCATTAAATGCGTTTGTCCGACGGTGCCAGAGGATAGACTCATCCACTGTACACCTTTCCACCTCCTGTGTGCCACTGTGGCAACCCCTTTTGTCTATAAAAGGAGGCCCGAGGCGACCAGGAGAAGGATTCAGATCTTTTGAGCGACCCACGCACCGTAGCTAGCTCAAGAACTCAAGAACACTCAAATACATACACCAAAGCAGGACTAGGGTTTTACGCATTCTCGCGGCCCGAACCTGGGTAAACGATCTTTGTGCTTCCTGTCAGACCCGCTCTTTGCACAACCCCGCGCCCGCCAATCATAGAAGGGATCCCAGTGATCCCATAGGTGTCGTTTCCCCGACATCTTTGGCGCGCCAGGTAGGGGGCGCAGTTGTGGAAATCCGGCTTGGTTGGAGCAGCGGCTTCATCATGGTCATCATTCCAAGGAAGAAGACGTCCAAACGGGCAGCGTCGCCTGCAGATGCGGTGAACGCCCGCGCCACGACAGAAAAGCTAAGTCACGTGAAATCTTGTTTATTTTCACTTATATAAAGTTGTCCTCCCCGAGAGATCTCGTTCTTTGTATAGGAAACCTGCACGCAATGGGACCCTTCCGTTATGGGCAACGCCCTTGTTTCTGTCTCGAGCCCGCTCGACAGTTCATGCGGCCGCGCTAGTGGCGGCAAGGTAGCCTACCCGTTGCCAGCAGCGGTCTTGTCCTGCTTCGAGTCCGCTCGACAGTTCAAGCGACCGCTCTGGCAGCGGCAAGGTGGCTTGCCCGGCAGCAAGCGCCCTTCCGACAAGGTGCTAAGGATCCGTCCTTAAAGCACCACGGCATGGGTTTACACGCCGGCAGCCTTATCTCAATAGGCGTAGGGTACGAACATACAAGGGGAGGTCTAACGGGAGGATAGCATGCATGATATTAAAAGTACTGTAGAGTTATATTACATCAATTGTGTCGTGGTTCTAACTAAAGATAGAAATTGTCTTGGTCATGAGCCTACAGCGGCGATGAAGAACGGGGTGCCTAGTCCCGACGCTGGCCCTCTACCCTCTGGATTCCATAGATGCGGCTGGTGATGGGCTTGATACGCTCCTCGAGCATCGCGAGGTCCGCATCCTCCGGCAAGCTCTCCAGCGTGGTGTCGAAGTCGAGGTTGGGGTTCCAGTGCGCCACCTTGATGAGAACCTTGGTCATGGCACCCCGGCAAAGCCTCCGGGCCTCATCGGCCAGCAAGGCCGCCCTGTTGGAGCGGAACAGCTCCAGGGCTCCAAGAACACCCTCGAAGAACAGCGTCAGCTTGGCGTTGGGGCTCATGTTCGGCTCCGGGATGTACCTCACGTTTGGCATCCCCATGGTAGCCAGCTGCATGGTGATCCTGCCGGCGACGTCCTCGAGGCGGCTGATCCAGAGGTTCTCGCCTTTCACGAAATCCTCGTGGTTGGCGGTCTCATTCTTCCGCAGCTGCCTCTCCTTCTCCAGATTCTTGGTCAGGGTCTCCTCCCGGGCCCTGGCCTCCGACAGCGTCCCCTCGAGACCCTCCAGCTTCTGCTTCAGGTCTTTGATGGTGTCGTTGGCCTTGGAGAGCTGCTCAGCCTTGCCGAGGACTGCGCCCTGCGCCTCCACCGGGGCACCGTTGAGCGTGTTATTCTCCTTGGCCAGCTTCAGGGCCTGATCCTTCAGCCGTCCCGCTCCAGCTCCAGCTCTTTCACCTTGCCGGCGTGAACAAGAGCCTGGGCATTGAGTGCCTCCTTGTGGCTCTGCTCCAGCTCCTGGGTCCGCTACACGACGAGCTTCTCCACCTCCTCGTCCTTGCCACGGAGCGTTGCGGCAAGCTTCTCCTCACGCGCGGCAAGGTCCTCCTCCTGGGAGTTTAGCGCGGCCTGGTGTTGGTGCCGAGCGGCCTCGTCCTGGGCGGCCTGCTGCTTCGCCGCCTCCTGGGCCTTCTCGATGTCGGCCTGCTTCATGACAAGCTCTAGCTGGCGCTCGGCTAGCACATCCTGGGCGGCCTTTAGGTCTTTGTGGGCCTGGCAGAACCAAGCCTGCGCCTCGGCGACGCGCCCCTCGAGGTCCACCTCTGCCTTGTCCACCACTGCCATCCTGGACTTGGCCTTGTCCAGGCGGGCACGGTGAAGCGCCTGGAGTTTTTGGAAGTTGGCACTCATGGCCTGGAGGAGCCGCTCTTCCTGGGAACCGCCGCCACCGGCGCTCGGCTCGTCAACAACCTCAAGCCCGGCGGCGGCGAGCACTTCGTCATCAAACACCTCCCCCTCGGCGGGCGCCCCGGTGCTCGCCGTCCCTGGGAGGTGGACGAACAGGTCGTCGCTCACCCTCAGGTACCTACCCGAGCCAGAAGCAGCGGAGGAGGAAGGTTGGTCGTTGACCACCCCCTCCTTAGCAGCAGCCTTGTCGGCCTCCCCGGCAGCAGCCTTGTCGGTCTCCTCAGTAGACCCCTTGGTGGTCTCTTCAGTGGCAGCCTTAGCGGCCTCCTCGGCAGCGATCTTGTCGGCCTCGGCCGCGGCGTCCCTGGAGACCTCCTCGATGATGGTGTCAACGTCCTCCGGGTCCGCTGGGGAAGGATCTAGACGCCGAGAAGGGGGGTGAGGCGAGGCCAAGACCAAGATTCAGAAAAAAGAAAGAAGAAACAGGAACGAACAAGGACAGAAGGCGAATCACTTACCCGTGCCGGGCTGGGAAGAAGTAACCCCTTCCCCGCCAACATCTGGCGCCGGGACGGAGCCACCAGCACCCGGGTTCTCCTCCTCCTCCGTGCGCATATTCTCGATGCTTGGCGCCCTTGCCGGGGACGCCCCTCGAGGCGGCGCAGTTGATGGGGGCGGTGTGTTGGGGGTGGCCCCCAGTGGCTCCTCCTGCTGCCGTCCTCCTCCTGCAACCACGGCAAGGTGAGCACCAAGGGATCGTACCCCCAGCACGCGTTGAGGGGGGCAAGTGGTGAACTTACGCTGGGGGCTGCGCCTAGGGCTGCTGTCCGGACTGCTCACCACCACCAGCGGCGTGCTCGAAGTGCCCGCCGGGGGCTGGCCGCCCGTCGAGGCCCTGGCCCTCTTCACCCTCTGGGCCAGCGTCTCCGCATCCCTGCCAATATGAAAACAAATCAATATAAGCGGCACAGTCTAAGGAGACGGAGACGACAAAAAAAAAGAGCAAGATACTTACTCGTCCTCCACCTCCTCCTTCGCTGCTTTCCTCTTCCTCCTTGGGCTGAGGGACCCAAAATCGAAGACGACCTCCGCGTCGACATCTGCCGGAGGAGGGGAAGAGGGTGGAGTCTGGCCACACTTGGACGAAGAAGACAATTGCTTTCTTCTTCGCCGGTGGAGTCTGGCCACGCTTGGACGAAGAAGACAGTTGCTTTCTTATTCGCCACCGCGGCCTTCACCAACTTCCTCGCCGCCGCGGCCCTCGTTTGGCGCACGGACGCCTCCTAGGCTTGCTGCGGTTGCACGGCCCTGCCGGGCCGGACTGGCTCGCCAGAGCTGGCCCGCCGCAGGACTCGCCCTCTGATACGTCCATTTTGCGTCATGCTTTTATATCGATATTTATTGCTTTATGGTCTGTTATTACACATTATGTCACAATAATTATGCATATTCTCTCTTATTTTACAAGGTTTACATAAGGAGGGAGAATGCCGGCAGCTGGAATTCTGGGCTGGAAAACGAGCAAATAATAGAGACCTATTCTACACAACTCCAAAAGTCCTGAAACTCCATGAAAGTTATTTTTGGAAATAATAAAAAATATTAAGCGGAAGAAGTACGTCAGGGGGGCCCCACCTGGCCACGAGGGTGGGGGCGCGCCCTACCCCCCTGGGCGCGCCCCCTGCCTCGTGGGCCTCCTGTTGGGCCTCCGGTGCCCATCTTCTGCTATATGAGGTCTTTCGTCCGAAGAAAAATCATAAGCAAGCTTTCGGGACGAGACTCCGCCGCCACGAGGCGGAACCTTGGCGGAACCAATCTAGGGCTCCGGCAGAGCTGTGCTGCCGGGGACACTTCCCTCCGGGAGGGGGAAATCATCGCCATCGTCATCACCAACGCTCCTCTCATCGGCAGAGGGCAATCTCCATCAACATCTTCACCAGCACCATCTCCTCTCAAACCCTAGTTCATCTCTTGTATCCAATTCTTGTCTCCAAGTCTGGGATTGGTACCTGTAGGTTGCTAGTAGTGTTGATTACTCCTTGTTGTTGATGCTAGTTGGTTTATTTGGTGGAAGATCATATGTTCAGATCCTTTATGCATATTAATACCCCTCTGATTATGAACATGAATATGCTTTGTGAGTAGTTACGTTTGTTCCTGAGGACATGGGAGAAGTCTTGCTATTAGTAGTCATGTGAATTTGGTATTTGTTCGATATTTTGATGAGATGTATGTTGTCTATCTTCTAGTGGTGTTATGTGAATGTCGACTACATAACACTTCACCATTATTTGGGCCTAGAGGAAGGCATTGGGAAGTAATAAGTAGATGATGGGTTGCTAGAGTGACAGAAGCTTAAACCCTAGTTTATGTGTTGCTTCGTAAGGGGCTGATTTGGATCCATATGTTTCATGCTATGGTTAGGTTTACCTTAATACTTTTGTTGTAGTTGCGGATGCTTGCAATAGAGGTTAATCATAAGTGGGATGCTTGTTCAACTAAGGATAGCACCCAAGCACCGGTCCACCCACATATCAAATTATCAAAGTACCGAACGCGAATCATATGAACGTGATGAAAACTAGCTTGACAATAATTCCCATGTGTCCTCGGGAGCGCTTTTCTTTATATAAGAGTTTGTCCAGGCTTGTCCTTTGCTACAAAAAGGATTGGGCCACCTTGCTGCACCTTATTTACTTTTGTTACTGTTGCTCGTTACAAATTATCCTATCACAAAACTATATGTTACCTATTATTTCAGTGCTTGCAGAGAATACCTTGCTGAAAACCGCTTATCATTTCCTTCTGCTCCTCGTTGGGCTTGACACTCTTACTTATCAAAAGGACTATGATAGATCGCCTATACTTGTGGGTCATCACCCTCTCCCTGTGACCGGAGGGTCGACAGTCTCGACCTCCTCTGACGACGACTCGTCGACCACATCTTCAATGAGAGGGGCCCCGGTGCCAGTGTTGCTGGCCTCCCCAGCGGACTCCGCCCACTGGCGGAGCTCCCTCTCTTCCGCGGCCGCCGCGGCCTCATCCTCCACGCCGCCAGCACTGCCGGCCTCCCTGGCGAGCTCCGCCTCCGCCGCCCTGGCGGCGATGTAGTCCGGCTCCACTTGGGTGGTGTCCTGGAAGAGCAGCGGCTCGTCGCGGACGTACCTCTCCACCAAGGAATCGAAGAACTCCTGCACCTGATCCGCCGGCGGCTCGACCCAATTCAGGACAAGGCCGTGCGCGTTGAAGTCCGGCATCATGGCGATGATGTCGCTTTGGCGCGAGTTATTGCTCAGCGGGACCACCCCCGCTGGCAACCCAAACAAGGGCCCCTTGGCGACCTTGCCGGCCTTCGTGGCCTTGCCGGACCTTTCGACCTTGCCGTCGCGGTTCTCGCCGAGATGGAAGAGCCGCTGGCAGAAGTGGGCATGCCCCATCACCGTGAAGTTATGACTCAGGCTGGGGCGAAGCCTCATGATGTCAGCCGCATTTCTGAAAAGCCAGGCCGGCCTCCCCTTGTTGTGCAGAGGGGCGATTTGGCGGCGGATGAAGTCCGCCCCAATCATCTCCAGGGTGAGCCCGGCAACGGTGAGGTGATGAATCCTGGTGGTGGCGACCGTGAGCTTCCCATCGTCAGCGTCGACATCGCCCCAGTCATTTCTGCGAACCAGCGGCGCCTGGCGAACCTGGTAGAATTCCTGTGGGTCCTCCTCCTCAATCCAGCACCACCGACCCCGCCACTCCTCCCACCTCTCCTTCTGAGCGCCCTCCGGGTATGTCCCTTTGGTCCTTGGGATCCAGGCGACACAACCAGAGATGGCGCCTCCTTTTTGGATTCGAGGATAAAAGTAGTGGCGGAAGAGCGCCGTGTTGGGGAGCACTCCGGCGAACCCCTCGCAGAGATGCGCAAAAAGAGTCATGCACGCCACGACATTGGGAGTGAAATCCAGAAGGTGGAAGCCAAAGGTGTGCATGATATCCTTGAAGAAATCAGAAAAGGGGGGCAGAGGCCGCAGGAAAAGTAGTCGGCGAAGAATACCGATTCGGGCCGGCTTCGGCGAAAGCAGCAGGGATGACACGCGTGGCCGGATGCCCAGTCATCTCCCCCCACCCCCCGTCTTGCACCCCCACAGGAGCTTGAAGTAGTCCCGGAGATGGACCGCGTCAACCGTCGAGGGGAAGTAGGCGGACTGCGTCCGCCGCACCGCCAACTCGCTCTCCGGCGGCTCCTTCGCCCCGGCGTCCTTGGACACTCCCTTGCCTTTGCTGGTTTTGGGTGTCATGGCGGCTGCGAGAGGCGAAGGATGAAGGACAACGAGGGCGCGGTGGCAGCGAGAAAAGGCAAGAGCTTGAGAGGGAGAAAGAAGGGGATGGCGGCTCCGAGATTGGAGAAGGCATGTGGGGTAAATGAACAGTGCGCCTGCGGTTATTCCTTTTTATGGGGAAGGCGCGGGCCGCCTCTTTCCCATTTACTGTGATGTGACGCATGCGTGCGGGAACCGCCCCACGCATCCCCCACGTCATGCACGACCCTCCATGACGTGCGTTCAACGCGGGTCGTGGGGAAGCGCAAGCGAGCGAAGAAATTACTGCGGTAAAAATCCCGCCCCGCCTGCCCGCACACCATTCTGGGCCTGGCCCAACAACGCGTTGCGCATATGTGTGGCCCAGGCCAGGGGGCTCCTGTCGGTGTACAAAAGTAGGGGCTCTCCTTTTTACCCCTTTACTTGTGCACGGGCAGTCGGAGCCGCGCCCACGGCCACACTAAGCAGGGCAGAGGAGGGAAGCCAAGAGCAGAAGACGGGCAGAGCAACACCATGACCAAGGAACCCAAAGACCAAGAGGGGCACGTCGGCAGTGCATTAAATGCGTTTGTCCAACGGTGCCAGAGGATAGACTCATCCACTGTACACCTTTCCACCTCCTGTGTGCCACTGTGGCAACCCCTTTTGTCTATAAAAGGAGGCCCGAGGCGACCAGGAGAATGATTCAGATCTTTTGAGCGACCCACGCACCGTAGCTAGCTCAAGAACTCAAGAACACTCAAATACATACACCAAAGCAGGACTAGGGTTTTACGCATTTTCGCGGCCCGAACCTGGGTAAACGATCTTTGTGCTTCCTGTCAGACCCGCTCTTTACACAACCCCGCACCCTCCAACCGTAGAAGGGATCCCAGTAAGCCCATAGGTGTCGTTTCCCCGACAAAGACGCTCCAAGCAAAACACATATCATGTGGTGAATAAAAATATAGCATCAAGTAAAGTTACCGATGGACGAAGACAAAAGAGGGGATGCCTTCCGGGGCATCCCCAAGCATAGGCTTTTGGTTGTCCTTGAATTTTACCTTGGGGTGCCTTGGGCATCCCCAAGCTTAGGCTATTGCCACTCCTTATGCCATAATCCATCAAATGTTTACCCAAAACTTGAAAACTTCACAACACAAAACTCAACAGAAAATCTCATGAGCTCCGTTAGTGCAAGAAAACAAACCACCACTTCAAGGTACTGTAATGAACTCATTATTTATTTATATTGGTGTTAAACCTACTGTATTCCAACTTCTCTATGGTTCATACCCCCCGATACTAGCCATAGATTCATCAAAATAAGCAAACAACACACGAAAAACAGAATCTGTCAAAAACAGAACAGTCTGTAGTAATCTGTATCAAACATATACTTCTTGAACTCCAAAAATTCTGAAATAAATTGGTGGACGTGAGGAATTTATCTATTAATCATCTGCAAAAAGAATCAACCTAAAAGCACTCTCCAGTAAAAAAATGTCAGCTAATCTCGTAAGCGCTAAAGTTTCTATTTTTTACAGCAAGATCATAAAGACTTCACTCAAGTCTTCCCAAAGGTTCTACTTGGCACAAACACTAATTTAAAACATAAAAACACATCTAAACAGAAGCTAGATGAATTATTCATTACTAAACAGAACCAAAAAGCAAGAAACAAAAATAAAATTGGGTTGCCTCCAAACAAGCGTTATCGTTTAACGCCCCTAGCTAGGCATGAAGGCAAGAATAGATCTAAGTATTATCATCTTTGGTATGCAATCCGTAAGTGGCTCTCACAATAGATTCATAAGTTAATTTATTTTTTCTTTCTAGGAAAGTGTTGCATGCCTTTCCTTAACGGAAATTGGAATCTAATATTTCCTTCTTTCATATCAATAATTGCACCAATCGTTCTAAGGAAAGGTCTACCAAGAATAATAGGACATGTAGGATTGCAATCTATATCAAGAACAATGAAATCTACGGGCGCATAATTCCTATTTGCAACAATAAGAACATAATTAATTCTTCCCATAGGTTTCTTAATGGTGGAATCTGCAAGATGCAAGTTTAAGGAACAATCATCAAATTCATGGAAACCTAACACATCACACAAAGTTTTTGGAATTGTGGAAACACTAGCACCCAAATCACATAAAGCATAGCATTCATGATCTTTAATCTTAATTTTAATAGTAGGTTCCCACTCATCATAAAGTTTTCTAGGGATAGAAACTTCTACATCAAGCTTTTCTTCATAAGATTGCCTTAAAGCATCAACGATATGTTTGGTAAAAGCTTTATTGTGACTATAAGCATGAGGAGAATTTAACATGGATTGCAACAAGGAAATAAAATCTATTAAAGAACAATTATCATAATTAAATTCCTTGAAATCCAAAATAGTGGGTTCATTGCTATGTAAAGTTTTGACCTCTTCAATCCCACTTTGACCAATTTTTGCATCAAGATCTAAAAACTCTGAATCATTGGGACGCCTTTTAACTAAAGTTGACTCATCTCCAGTCCCATCATTGTCAAAATTCATATTGCAAAACAAAGATTTAATAGGAGACACATCAATCACTTTTAGATCTTCATCCCTATTACCTTCTAGATCTTCAGGTTTGGCGGCCATCTTATTGACTAAGGTGGTCTGCTTATCCAAAATTTGGGCTATTAATTTTTCAGGATGAGCAAACTGAGATTTCAAACCATAAAATTCCTTAGACATATCATCAAGCTCTTTATTCATGTACTCCATAAAGCCTTTTTGTTCTTTAAGCTCGTTTCTAAAGAAATTATTATGCTCAAATTGCAAAGTCATAAAGCTTCTGACGTTGTTTTCAATTTCTTCCAACCTTTTAAGGTGAGGATCAACGTTTTTAGGCAGGGCCATTAGGGCAAACAGGCAACAAGAAGCAAGTGAAGAGATGCAAACGGAAAAAGAGGGCGAATAAAACGGCAAAGCTGAAGTGGGGGAGAGGAAAATGAGAGGCAAATGGCGAATAATGTAATGGGAGGGATAAGAGTTTGTGATGGGTACTTGGTATGTCTTGACATGACTTGACTTGGCGTAGATCTCCCCGGCAACGGCGCCAGAAATCCTTCTTGCTACCTCTTGAGCACTGTGTTGGTTTTCCCTTGAAGAGGAAAGGGTGATGCAGCAAAGTAGCGTAAGTATTTCCCTCAGTTTTTGAGAACCAAGGTATCAATCCAGTAGGAGACTACATGCAAGTCGCCTCGTACCTACACAAACAAATAAGAACCTTGCAACCAACGCGACAAAGGGGTTGTCAATCCCTTCACGGCCACTTGCAAAAGTGAGATCTGATAGAGATAATAAGATAAATATTTTTGGTATTTTTTATGATATAGATTGAAAGTAAAGATTGCAAAGTAAAATAGATTGGAAACTTATATGATAGAAAATAGACCCGGGGGCCATAGGTTTCACTAGTGGCTTCTCTCAAGATAGCATAAGTATTATGGTGGGTGAACAAATTACTGTCGAGCAACTGATAGAAAAGTGCATAGTTATGAGAATATCTAGGCATGATCATGTATATAGGCATCACGTATGTGACAAGTAGACCGAAACGATTCTGCATCTACTACTATTACTCCACACATCGAACACTATCCAGCATGCATCTAGAGTATTAAGTTCATAAGAACATAGTAACGCATTAGGCAAGATGACATGATGTAGAGGGATAAACTCAAGCAATATGATATAAACCCCATCTTTTTATCCTTGATGGCAACAATACAATGCATGCCTTGCTGCCCCTGCTATCACTGGGAAAGGACACCACAAGATTGAACCCAAAGCTAAGCACTTCTCCCATTGCAAGAAAGATCAATCTAGTAGGCCAAACCAAACTGATAATTCCAAGAGACTTGCAAAGATATTAAATCATGCATATAAGAATTTAGAGAAGAATCAAATATTGTTCATAGATAATCTTGATCATAAACCCACAATTCATCGGATCTCGATAAACACACCGCAAAAAGAATTACATCGAATAGATCTCCAAGAAGACCGGGGAGAACTTTGTATTGAGATCCAAAGGGAGAGAAGAAGCCATCTAGCTAATAACTATGGACCCGAAGGTCTGTGGTAAACTACTCACACACCATCGGAGAGGATATGGTGTTGATGTAGAAGCCCTCTGTGATCGATTCCCCCTCCGGCGGAGCGCCGGAAAAGGCCCCAAGATGGGATCTCATGGGTACAGAAGGTTGCGGCGGTGGAAATAGGGTTTCGTGGTGCTCTCGGATGTTTTCGGGGTATATGAGTATATATAGGCGAAAGAAGTCGGTCAAGGGAGCCGCGAGGGGCCCACGAGGGTGGGGGCATGCCTACCCCCCTAGGCGCGCCCTCCTACCTTGTGGCCTCCTCGTTTCTTTCTTGACGTCCACTCCAAGTCTCCTGGATTGCGTTTGTTCCAAAAATCACTCTCCTGAAGGTTTCATTCCGTTTGGATTCCGTTTGATATTCCTTTTCTGCGAACACTGAAATAGGCAAAAAAACAGCAATTTGCACTGGGCCTTTGGTTAGTAGGTTAGTCCCAAAAATAGTATAAAGGTGTATAATAAAGCCCATTAAATATCCAAAACAAATAATATAATAGCATGGAACAATCAAAAATTATAGATACGTTGGAGACGTATCACCATGCTTTACGGCTTAGAACCGGGACTTCAACGACGTTTTGAACGTCATGGAGCATATGAGATGTTCGAGGAGTTGAAGTTAATATTTCAAGCAAATGGCCGGATTGAGAGATATGAAGTATCCAATAAGTTCTACTGCTGCAAGATGGAGGAGAATAGTTCTGTCAGTGAGCATATACTCAAAATGTCTGGGTATAACAATCACTTGATTCAACTGGGAGTTAATCTTCCTGATGATAGTGTCATTGACAGAATTCTTCAATCACTGCCACCAAGCTACAAGAGCTTCATGATGAACTATAATATGCAAGGGATGGATAGACAATTCCCGAGCTCTTCGCAATGCTAAAGGCTGCGGAGGTAGAAATCAAGAAGGAGCATCAAGTGTTGATGGTCAACAAGACCACCAGTTTCAAGAAAAAGGGTAAAGGGAAGAAGGGGAACTTCAAGAAGAATGGCAAGCAAGTTGCTGCTCAAGTGAAGAAGCCCAAGTCTGGACCTGAGCCTGAGACTGAGTGCTTCTACTGCAGAGGGACTGGTCACTGGAAGCGGAACTGCCCCAAGTATTTGGCGGATAAGAAGGATGGCAAGGTGAACAAAGGTATATGTGATATACATGTTATTGATGTGTACCTTACTAATGCTCGCACTAGTGCCTGGGTATTTGATACTGGTTCTGTTGCTAATATTTGCAACTCGAAACAGGGACTACGGATTAAGCGAAGATTGGCTAAGGACGAGATGACGATGCGAGTGGGAAATGGTTCCAATGTCGATGTGATCGCGGTCGGCACGCTACCTATACATCTACCTTTGGGATTAGTTTGGGGCTGTGATGCTTATGTGAAAAAGCTTCAACCTGATAAGCTCAAACCCAAATCGGAGAAATGTGTCTTCATAGGATACCCAAAGGAGACAGTTGGGTACACCTTCTATCACAGATCCGAAGGCAAGACATTCATTGCTAAAAATGGATCCTTTCTAGAGAAGGAGTTTCTCTCGAAAGAAGTGAGTGGGAGGAAAGTAGAACTTGATGAAGTAACTGTACCTACTCCCTTATTGGAAAGTAGTTCATCACAGAAATTTGTTCCTGTGACTCCTACACCAATTAGTGAGGAAGCTAATGATGATGATCATGTAACTTTAGATCAAGTTACTATCGAACCTCGTAGGTCAATCAGAGTAAGATCTGCACCAGAGTGGTACGGTAATCCTGTTCTGGAGGTCATGTTACTTGACCATGACAAACCTACGAACTATGAGGAAGCGATGATGAGCCCAGATTCCGCAAAATGGCTTGAGGCCATGAAATCTGAGATGGGATCCATGTATGAGAACAAAGTGTGGACTTTGGTTGACTTGCCCGATGATCGGCAAGCCATCGAGAATAAATGGATCTTCAAGAAGAAGACAGACGCTGACGGTAATGTTAATGTCTACAAAGCTCGACTTGTTGCGAAAGGTTTTCGACAAGTTCAAGGAGTTGACTACGATGAGACCTTCTCACCCGTAGCGATGCTTAAGTCCGTCCGAATCATGTTAGCAATTGCTGCATTTTATGATTATGAAATTTGGCAAATGGATGTAAAGACTGTATTCCTGAATGGATTTCGGGAAGAAGAGTTGTATATGATGCAACCTGAAGGTTTTATCGATCCAAAGGATTAACAAAGTGTGCAAGCTCCAGCGATCCATTTATGGACTGGTGCAAGCATCTCGGAGTTGGAATAAACGTTTTGATAGTGTGATCAAAGCATATGGTTTTATACAGACTTTTGGAGAAGCATGTATTTATAAGAAAGTGAGTGGGAGCTCTGTAGCATTTCTAATATTATATGTGGATGACATATTGTTGATTGGAAATGATATATAATTTCTGGATAGCATAAAAGGATACTTGAATAAGAGTTTTTCAATGAAAGACCTCAGTGAAGCTGCTTATATTTTGGGCATCAAGATCTATAGAGATAGATTGAGACGCTTAATTGGACTTTCACAAAGCACATACCTTGATAAAGTTTTGAAGAAGTTCAAAATGGATCAAGCAAAGAAAGGGTTCTTGCCTGTGTTACAAGGTGTGAAATTTAGTCAGACTCAATGCCTGACCACTGCAGAAGATAGAGAGAAAATGAAAGGTGTTCCCTATGCTTCAGCCATAGGCTCTATCATGTATGCAATGCTGTGTACCAGACCTGATGTGTGCCTTGCTATTAGTTTAGCAGGGAGGTACCAAAGTAATCCAGGAGTGGATCACTGGACAGCAGTCAAGAACATCCTGAAATACCTGAAAAGGACTAAGGATATGTTTCATGTTTATGGAGGTGACAAAGAGCTCATCGTAAATGGTTACGTCGAAGCAAGCTTTGACACTGATCCGAATGACTCTAAGTCACAAACCGGATACGTATTTATATTGAACGGTGGAGCTGTCAGTTGGTGCAGTTCTAAGCAAAGCGTCGTGGCGGGATCTATGTGTGAAGCGGAGTACATAGCTGCTTCGGAAGGAGTCTGGATGAAGGAGTTCATATCCGATCTAGGTGTCATACCAAGTGCATCGGGTCCAATGAAAATCTTTTGTGACAATACTGGTGCAATTGCCTTGGCAAAGGAATCCAGATTTCACAAGAGAACCAAGCACATCAAGAGATGCTTCAATTCCATCCGCGATCAAGTCAAGGAGGGAGACATAGAGATTTGCAAAATACATACAGATCTGAATGTTGCAGACCCATTGACTAAGCCTCTCTCACGAGCAAAACATGATCAGCACCAAGACTCCATGGGTGTTAGAATCATTACTGTGTAATCTAGATTATTGACTCTAGTGCAAGTGGGAGACTGAAGGAAATATGCCCTAGAGGCAATAATAAAGTTGTTATTTATATTTCCTTATATCATGATAAATGTTTATTATTCATGCTAGAATTGTATTAACCGGAAACTTAGTACGTGTGTGAATACATAGACAAATAGAGTGTCACTAGTATGCCTCTACTTGACTAGCTCATTGAATCAAAGATGGTTAAGTTTCCTAGCCATAGACATGAGTTGTCATTTGATTAACAGGATCACATCATTAGAGAATGATGTGATTGACTTAACCCATTCCGTTAGCTTAGCACTTGATCGTTTTGGTATATTGCTATTGCTTTCTTCATGACTTATACATGTTCCTATGACTATGAGATTATGCAACTCCCGAATACCGGAGGAACACTTTGTGTGCGACCAAACGTCACAACGTAACTGGGTGATTATAAAGGTGCTCTACAGGTGTCCCCGATGGTACTTTTTGAGTTGGCATAGATCAAGATTAGGATTTGTCACTCCGATTGTTGGAGAGGTATCTCTGGGCCCTCTCGGTAATGCACATCACTATAAGCCTTGCAAGCAATGTAACTAATGAGTTAGTTGCGGGATGATGCATTACGGAACGAGTAAAGAGACTTGCCGGTAACGAGATTGAACTAGGTATTGAGATACCGGCGATCGAATCTCGGGCAAGTAACATACTGATGACAAAGGGAACAACGTATGTTGTTATGCGGTTTGACCGATAAAGATCTTCGTAGAATATGTAGGAACCAATATGAGCATCCAGGTTCCGCTATTGGTTATTGACCGGAGATGAGTCTCGGTCATGTCTACATAGTTCTCGAACCCTTAGGGTCTGCACGCTTAACGTTCGGTGACGATCGGTATTATGAGTTTATGTGTTTTGATGTACCGAAAGTAGTTTGGAGTCCCGGAAATGATTACGGACATGACGAGGAGTCTCGAAATGGTCGAGACATAAAGATCGATATATTAGATGACTATATTTGGACATCGGAAGGGTTCCGGGTGAGATCGGGAATATACCGGAGTACCGGGAGGTTACCGGAACCCACCAGGAGGTATATGGGCCTTATTGGGCCATAGTGGGAGAGAGGAGAAGGGAGCAAAGGAGGGGGCGCCCCCGCCCAAGCCCAATCCGAATTGGGAGGGGGGTCGCCCCCCCCCCTTTCCTTCCTCCTTCCTCCCCCTTCCTTCTCTCCTAATCCAACTAGGGAAGGGGGGGTCCTACTCCCGGTGGGAGTAGGACTCCCCTTGGGGTGCACCTAGCAGGCCGGCCTCCTCCCCCTCCTCCACTCCTTTATATACGGGGGAGGGGGGCACCCCATAGACACACAAGTTGATCATTGATCTCTTAGCCGTGTGCGGTCCCCACCATAATCCACCTCGGTCATATCGTCGTAGTGCTTAGGCAAAGCCCTGCGCCGGTAGCTTCATCATCACCGTCATCACGCCGTCGTGCTGACGAAGCTCTCCCTCGACACTCTGCTGGATCGTGAGTTCATGGGACGTCACCGAGCTGAACGTGTGCAGATCGCGGAGGTGCCGTACGTTCGGTACTAGGATCGGTCGATCGTGAAGACGTACGACTACATCAACCGCGTTGTCGTAACGCTTGCGCTTTCGGTCTACGAGGGTACGTGGACAACACTCTCCCCTGTCGTTGCTATGCATCACCATGATCTTGCGTGTGCGTAGGAATTTTTTTGAAATTACTACGTTCCCCAACAGGGGCAACATGTAATATGGATATAAGGGAAGAACACCTTCAAATCCTTAGTTTTGAGCGAACTGAGTTTTCATATTTTCATCAAGCCAAAGCATTGAAAGCTGGCTCGACATCATATGGATTTTTAGCTACCAATATTTTCATCAAGCCAAAGCATTGAAAGCCGACTCAACATCAGACGGGTTTTTATTCCCAAATTTTTTTGTCAAGTTGAAGCACTAAAAACTAGCATTCAACATCAGATGGATTTTTTTCTCTATATTTTTCTGCGAGGATTCAGTGTCAGCAAGTTGATTGTGAAGCCAGAATGTTGGTATAACAAAGAAACCTGGATTTTTCCAGGAGCTAGTTCATTGAATAAACTGGCCATTTGAACGAGCCGGTCCTTTAACATAATAATAATTCTTATTTCAGGAGCTTAGCATGAATAAACTCAAGTTAACATGGGGGCTAGTGTTGGGGATATTCCCCATGGTTATAACCTGGCTAAAGGTTTGAGTCGGCCTAGAGCTTGAAGGATCTATGGGTCACCCTATTTTCCGAGTTAAGACAAGATGAAAAGGAGGAATCCAGGGCCCAATGATGAGACCCGGTAGGAGGCCGGCTTGACAGGATCCCAATGTGCCGGCTCGCGGAGAAGGTCCAAGAAGAGGAAAGTTCCCTAACAAAGGAAGCAAGACCTGGCAAGGGAAGCGAGACCCGACCAGTGGAGGACTGACCGAGTTTGGGTTGATTGGTTCGGAAGAGGAGACCCGGTTGGCTATTTCTGGCTCAGCGGATCATACATGGGATGAATACTTCCTAATTTGGAAGGCACAGAAGACCAACAAGACTTAGAGTAGGACTCCAATTAAGAGTAGGACTCGAAACCTATTGTAAACCCTATGACCCTGCTGTTATATAAAGTGGGCTCCTGGGTCATCTAAAAGAGAGGTCATTAGAGACAAGTCAGGACATACAAACAAGTTCTAGACAAGATAAAAGTAGAAACTCTTGAGGCTAGAGGTAGCGAAATAGAACCCTTGTAATCGAGATCATCATCATCAATAGCATTCAAGCAGGACGTAGGCTTTTGCCTCCACCGTAAGGCGCCGAACCTGGGTAAAACTCGTGTCTCTCAATTCCGACCAACCCTATTCAAGTTACCACCTAGTTGCGATGGCCTCACAACTTAGTCCTTTCACAAGGACATCCGCTGTGACAAAACCACGATAGCGTGGGAGGCCCTCGCTTCTGCGATGGTAGGTGTGATTGGCGGGTGGAGTATGGTGGCTCAACGTTGCTCATCTTTGGCTGGCCATGGTGGCAAGGACGCTTTGAGGGATTGCCAGGGGCGCCTTCGGGGCTTGTTGTTGCCGGGGGTGGTGTCAGCGACCGACCTCGGTTTGAGAAATGGCACGGTGGATGCATTGTGGCCGGTGGCCTCCCCCTGCCCTACTTCGGCCGGCTGCGCCCGGTACTTGCCCAAAGGTTTTTGTTTTTTCCTAGCATCAGTGTCGGCGGACCTTGGTGAGGGTGGTGGGGTAGTCTTGGATGCAGGGGCGGCGGCTCTGGTGGTGGAAGTGCGGTGCTCGTCGGAGGAGCTCGTGGATTAGGTGCTTCCTGGGGGGCCATGGCCGTGTGGGTGGTGTGGTGGCCAGGGTGTGACCTACGGTGGCAGTGCCCGGGGTGAAAACTTGATCTGTCTTCGGGCAGACCAGCGGCGGCGATGTTTCGTCCTCTTCTTGAAGGCGTCGTCGCGACGTTCACTGCCCGTCGTGTTGCTCCTTGGGAAACCCTGATCCCTGAATTGGGCGGTGGCGACGCTATGATGTCGTAATGATGCAGAGCACCACTCGACCATCCCCATGGACACGCTATCACCACCGCAAGCACTAAGAGGACCAATGACAAGAGCTCGCGCAGGTGCCATCGAAACCGAGGTTAACTCCTTCCTCTTCGAGCTCCATTCAAACTCACATGAGAATTGGGTCCTACCTCAAACGGAAGTGTTATGCATGCTTAGGTACCAAAGTGATGATCATGAAGAGGCTAGCACGAAGACCCGAGCACCTATGGACGAGCAGAAGGAAGAATGGAGCGAGAAGAATGAAGAAGGGGAGGTCCTCGACACTCCGGGTGCCCAGCCCAAACCTGGGCTCGGCCCCTGCCAGCCCCGGGTGCCCAGCCATGGAGGGCCCAGGTGCCCGCAGCCCCCCTGGGCGCTGCTCCCAGCCGACCCCGGGTGCCTGGCCATGGAGCCCGGGTGCCCGGCCACCTGCCCAGCCGCCAGTTGCCGCCCAGGTGCCCGAGCCTTGGACCCCGAGGTGCCCGGTCGAATCCCTCCAACCGCTTGGCGCCACCCCTGGTGCCCGGGCTTGGGACCTCTGGGTGCCCGGCCGAACCTGGGCGCATGTCCCTGTCCGGTCCGGGTGCCCGGACCCCTTTACCCCGGGTGCTCGGACCCCTCCGAAAGTGCCTGCATGCGCTATGGGTTTTGTCCCTTGTACCCTTCTCTCCTTCATATTTCGTCATTAGCCTTTAAGTAAACATCTCCTAGCTCATTTGAGGGGTTAGCAAAGTATTACATAGATAAAGAGAGAGCTTTGCTCATCTTCCTCCTCTTGGAGATCTAGACCTCCTCTTGGAGAAGCTCCTCTTGGAGATCAAGCCCTCCTCTTGGATATCAAGACCTCACCTAGTGGGAAGAACTTTTACCCTAGTGCTATTTTCCTTGAATTGTCCTTGTATACTTGTGGATCTCATGTATGCTACTCTAGTGGATGTATTATTTGGGTTTGTTTGAGTGATTTCCTCCTTGTGTTCTTGTGCGTTCTTCCTCTTTCCCCACTCCAAGTGTGAAAAGATCCCCTCTAGGGTTTCACCCTACAACATCTTGGTATCATGAGCAAGGTTGATTCACATCTTGGAGTCCCATCCCCCCATTTGCTAGCTTGATTTTGTTGTTTTCGTCCTAATATGAAAATCCCCACAAAAATAGCCCCAAAAAATTTTCTTGCAATTTGTTGGATCTTGTGAGATTTGGTTGTTTTGGTCCATGGATTTGTTGTTTGCCAAGTGGATCTAGCCCCTACCCATCGATCCCCACCCTTCCCACCACAAAATCCACAGAATTTGGCCATCTCCCAGAAAAATTCCCCCAAATCTGACACCCCCGGGCACCCGCAACCCGAACCACCGGGCACCCGCACCCTCGAGCTGTTTGCCCCGGACAACCCTGGGCACCCGCACCTCCCAGCCCCGGGTGCCCGCACCCCCCCCCCCCCGAAACAGCCCAACTCCACCTTTGTTTTGGCCATAACTTCCAACTCCCAAATCCGTTTTTCATGTTCTTTAGATCGTTTGGAAGCTCTTGACATCCCCCATCCACATATATCATTACCACCACCATTTTCCTCCATAAAAAATCACCATAAAAGCACCCACCTTTCGCATTTGACCGATTTTGAGTTGCGGTTTCTGTTTCCTAAGGTGTTTCGGCTACTTAGGAACGTGTGACATCGACATCACCGCATTCATCATCACGTCAAAGTCATCTCCGCCAATGATCTTCACCGTTGACACCGCTAACTATAAGAAAGGGCGGTAACCTCGACGACACTTAGTTCTTTCCTTGCGTTTGCATTGATAACCCGAGCCATTTTGCATCACTTACCCATAGAGACTAGTGAGTTGAGAATTGCCGGGCCACGCTATTGTGCACCGTAGTGATCTTGCTATCATCTTTGTGCCATAAGTCTCTCCCGTGCATATCTTACATAATTGTCTCATATCATATTTAGCTCTAGCATCAAGCATAGTGGAAAAAGAGAAAGAAAGAAAAACTTTTAAGCAAAAGAGGAGAAACAAAGAGCTTGTAAGTAATAGCATTGAGCCATTTTGCATCGATATATCATCTTGGTCACCTCATACATAACATAGTTGGGATTGAAGACGGCGCGTTTCTCTCATAGGTCGGTGCACAAGCGTATCTTGCCCATTTGAGCAATCAAGCTAGCGTCTCTCTCTCTAGCATCCGTAGAACAAGAGCATTTTCCGTGGTTACACATTTTGAGCTCACTCCTTGGTTGTGCGGATCCCATCTATCGTCTGTATGTGTGTTCCTAGTGATATTCTTGGATTAGATCTATTTGCTTTACTTGCAATTTTGTGAATCTTCTCAACCTTATCAATATCTTGACTAACATTTGCTTGAAATTTTGGTGCCATCGTCCTAACCAAGCTACTCCATAAGCTTTACTTGTTTAGGTGTGAGAAACAAACCCGGTACCAATTCTCCTATTGTGGCATTACATTGAGCGACACTTGATACATCCACAATCCTCGGAAAAGGTAACTTCGGTATTGTTATTTCATTTTCCTACCCACCCCACTTGGTTATGATGGATAGGCCAAGTTCTTCGGTGAACCCACTTTTCGAGGAGCAAGGTGACGAGCACGACTACATCACCAAGAGCCACTTCTTTGTCACGCAACGAGCTCTCCATTAAGAAAGTGAAGCCTTGGGTGAACACATTGAGAAACTCGCCACCGACCTTCGTCAATCGGACGCAAGGAACCGTGACTACATTGACGCCCAGTTCACCACACAAATGGAAGAATTCCGCAACATGATCGTGAGACGCACGTCTTCCTCAACCTCTTCGCCAAGATAGCGCCACTCAAGCCGCCGCTCAAGTCGACAATCTTCGGACTATTCCTCTTACGATGCAAGTCCTCCACGAGCTCGCTTTCCTCAATGTGATGATCCCCAAGATCGCCAAGCTCAAGAAAATCCATTCCAAGGCAATGGCTTACAAGACCGAGTCCGAGCACGTGAAAGGGTGCGACAACAAGCGCAAGAAGCAATGGCAAGAGCAAATACCTCCACAAGTGCAACGTCAACCACCTCAAGACGGTGATGCAATCCGACAAGCAGAAGAGCACCGTGAAGCACAAGCACTCGAACATGAACCTCAAGCACTCGAAGCACAACTCACACTCAACGAGGCCACTAGAGTCGTCAACGAGCGCAACCGCCAAGTCCGTGAACAAGAAGAAGCACTTCTTCAAGAACGACAAGAAGAAGCAGCTTGACATGAAGAGCAACAAAAATAAAGAAACCAAGTGCATATGCCTCGTCCTCCTCCACGACAAGAGTGACATCACGAGGAACGAGCATTTGAGGACCTTCCTCCTCGTCAAGAGCAACATCAAAACCGCCACTGCGACGAAGAACTCCGCTACGGCAAGCTCAAGTTCACCATGCCCAAGTTCTCCGGAAGCAGTGATCCCAAAGAATACATCTCATGGGCATTGAAGGTGGACAAGATATTCCATCTTCACAACTATGACGAGGAAAAGAAGATCGCCATGGCCTCCCTCGAGTTTCAAGACTACGTCCTCATTTGGTGGGAACAAGTGATCGAGCGACGACAAGCAAGAGGCGAACCACCAATCACAACTTGGACGCAAATGAAGGATATCTCGCTTCGTGCCTACACACTACACCCGTGATCTTTTCAAGAAGTTGCAACTCCTCAAGCAAGGCACGAAGACGGTGGAAGAATACTACCAAGAAATGGAGGTTGCCATGATACGAGCCAATGTCAAGGAAGATGACGAGCAAACTATGGCACGCTTCTTGAACGGCCTCAACCACCCAATCAAGAGGATTGCCAACTTCCAACCATACTCCAACCTTCTCGAGCTAGTTCATCAAGCGACCAAGGGCGAGCGACAAGTGCAAGATGACTTCAAATACGCCAAGTACTCGCACTACTGCAGGATGCTGCTAACGCGACACTACGATCAGAGACCCTTTCACAAAACTATGTGTGATTCATTAATCGCAAACGGGGATGTAAAAAATCATCGAAAAAGGTGCAAAACATTTGCGATGGCGGAGCCATCAAACACGGTTTAGATTTTAGTTGCGTGTGTGATGCAAGGCACATAGTTAATCCATTCTAACTGTTTGCGATGAGGCAAAACAAAAGAAACGGGCAGCCATATCAATGTGTGTGCGATATATGGCATACAGTTTGCTCCGATGAACTATTTGCTATTAGGGATTGCAACAGAAACGGTTAGCCGGATCAAAGTGTGTGTGATATACGACATACGGTTCACTCGGATGAACTGTTTTCTATTAGGGAACACAACAGAAACGGTTCAACTTAACAAGATGTGTGTGATACATGGCAAACAGCCGACTCGGATGAACGAAGCGCGCCGCGGCAGCCTCAATGGCAAGCAAAACGCTCGGACAGACGCGAGCAGAACGTGTCGTGACCGCCCCAACGGCGAGCAACCACGTGGTCAACCTTCTGCCATCAATAAATTTTGACCTTGTTTCTCATCACATTGCAGATTACAATGCAATAAGTAATTGCAAATCTGTTCAAACCTATCAAACTAATATGTGTTCACACTTAGCACCGGGCTATAAAAACTACCCACTCGAAAATTACTTCACAGTTCCTCTCCTCATCACCCAATTACTTCACAGTTCCTCTCCTCATCACCTACTTGGACTCCTACTTCCTTCCCCTCCCCCTCCTTCCTTTCCCCCTTGTCCAAATATGGTAGGGGGCCGAATTGGACTAGGGGCCCAAGTAGGATTCCTCCTACTTGGGCGCACCCTAGGCTGCCTCCCTCCCTCTCCCTCCTTTATATATGTGGGGAGGGCACCCTAGAACACACATCAATTGTTCCTAGCCGTGTGAGGTGCCCCCCCTCCACAGTTAACACCTCAGTCATATCATCGTAGTGCTTAGGAGAAGCCCTGCGCCGGTAACTTCAACATCACCGTCGCCACGCCGTCGTGCTGACGAAACTCTCCCTCGTCCTCAACTGGATCAAGAGCACGACAGACGTCATCATGTTGAACGCGTGCTGAACATAGAGCTGCCATACGTTCGATACTTGGATCGGTTGGATCGCGAAGACGTTCGACTACATCAACCGCGTTACTAAATGCTTCCGCTTTCGGTCTACGAGGGTACGTGGACACACTCTCCCCGCTCGTTGCTATGCATCTCCTAGATGGATCTTGCATGATCGTAGGTAAATTTTTTGAAATACTGCGTTCCCAACAGTGGCATCCGAGCCAGGTCTATGCGTAGATGTTATATGCACGAGTAGAACACAAAGAGTTGTGGGCGATAATAGTCATATTGCTTACCAGCAACGTCTTACTTTGATTCGGCGGTATTGTTGGATGAAGCGGCCCGGACCGACATTACATGACCACGTTCATGAGACTGGTTCTACCGACGTGCTTTGCACACAGGTGGCTGGCGGGTGTCTATTTCTCCAACTCTAGTTGAATCGAGTTTGACTACGCCCAGTCCTTGTTGAAGGTTAAAACAACACACTTGACGAAAAATCGTTGTGGTTTTGATGCGTAGGTAAGAATGATTCTTGCTAGAAGCCCGTAGCAGCCTCGTAAAACTTGCAACAACAAAGTAGAGGACGTCTAACATGTTTTTGCAGGGCATGTTGTGATGTGATATGGTCAAGACGTGATGAGATATAAATTGTTGTATGAGATGATCATGTTTTGTTAATGTTATCGGCAACTGGCAGGAGCCTTATGGTTGTCTCTTTATTGCATAAGATGCAAGCGCCATATAATTGGTTTACTTTATCGCTATGCGATAGCAATAGTTGCAAAAGCAATAGTTGGCGAGACGACCATGTGACGACACGTTGATAAAGATCAAGATGATGGAGATCATGGTGTCATGCCGGTGATGATAGAGATCATGACGGTACTTTGGAGATGGAGATCAAAGGCACAAGATGATGATGGCCATATCATGTCACATATTTTGATTGCATGTGATGTATATATTTTATGCATCTTATTTTTCTTAGTACGACGGTAGCATTATGAGATGATCCCTTACTAAAATTTCAAGGTATAAGTGTTCTCCCTGAGTATGCACCGTTGCGACAGTTCTTCGTGTTGAGACACCACGTGATGATCGGGTGTGATAAGCTCTACGTTCACTACAACGGGTGCAAGCCATTTTTTGCACATGCAGAATACTCGGGTTAAACTTGACGAGCCTAGCATATGCAGATATGGCCTCGGAACACTGAGATCGAAAGGTCGAACATGAATCATATAGTAGATATGATCAACATAGTGATGTCCACCATTGAAAGCTACTCCATCTCACGTGATGATCGGACATGGTTTAGTTGATATGGATCACATGATCATTTAGATGACTAGAGGGATGTCTATCTAAGTGGGAGTTCTTAAGTAATATGATTAATTGAACTTAAATTTATCATGAACTTAGTCCTGATAGTATTTGCATATCTATGTTGTAGATCAATTGCTCGCGTGTAGCTTCCCCGTTTTATTTATGATATGTTCCTAGAGAAAACTAAGTTGAAAGTTGATAGTAGCAATGATGCGGACTAGGTCCATGATATGAGGATTATCCTCATTGCTGCACAGAAGAATTATGTCCTTGATGCACCGCTAGGTGACAGAACTATTGCAGGAGCAAACGCAGATGTTATGAACGTTTGACAAGCTCGGTACGATGACTACTTGATAGTTTAGTGCACCATGCTTTACGGCTTAGAACCAGGACTTCAAAAATGTTTTGAAACGCCATGGAGCATATGAGATGTTCCAAGAGTTGAAATTGGTATTTCAGACTCATGCCCGAGTCGAGAGGTATGAGACCTCTAACAAGTATTTTTGCCTACAAGATGGAGGAGAATAGCTCAACCAGTGAGCATGTGCTCAGAATGTCTGAGTACTAAAATCGCTTGAATAAGTGGGAGTTAATCTTCCAGATAAGATAGTGATTGACAGAGTTCTCTAGTCACTATCACCAAGTTACTGGAACTTCGTGATGAACTATAATATGCAAGGGATGATGAAAACGATTCATGGAGCTCTTCGCGGTGCTAAAATCGGTGAAGGTAGAAATCAAGAAAAGCATCAAGTGTTGATGGTTGACAAGACCACAAGTTTCAAGTAAAAGGGCAAGGGAAAGAAAGGGAACTTCAATAAGAATGACAAGCAAGTTGCCACTCCCATGAAGAAGCCCAAAGCTAGACCCAAGCCTGAAACTAAGTGCTTCTACTGCAAAGGAAATGGTCACTGGAAGCGGAACTACCCCAAAGGATGGCAAAGTGAACAAAAGTATATATGATATACATGTTATTAATTTGTACTTTACTAGTATTCATAGTATCCCCTGGGTATTTGATACTGGTTCAGTTGCTATGATTAGAAACTTGAAACAGGAGTTATAAAATGAACAGAGACTAGTTGAGAGCAAGGTGGCGATGTGTGTTGGAAGTGATTCCAAGGTTGATAAGATCACCATCGCACACTTCCTTTACCTTCGGGATTAGTGTTGAACCTAAAATAAATGTTATTTGGTGTTTGCGTTGAGCATAATATGATTGGATCATGTTTATTGCAATACGGTTATTCATTTAAGTCAAAGAATAATTATTATTCTGTTTACATGAATAAAACCTTCTGTGGTCATACACCCAAGGTGAATGGTTTATTGAATCTCGATTGTAGTGATACACATATTAATAATATTGAAGCCAAAAGATGCAAAGTTAATAATGATAGTGCAACTTATTTGTGGCACTTCCGTTTAGGTCATATTGGTGTAAAGCGCATGAAGAAACTCCATTCTGATGGACTTTTGGAATCACTTGATTATGAATCACTTGATGCTTGCGAACCATGCCTCATAGGCAAGATGGCTAAGACTCCGTTCTCTGGAAGAATGGAGCGACCAACTAACTTATTGGAAATAATACATACTGATGTATGCGGTCCAATGAGTGTTGAGGCTCGCGGCGGGTATCGTTATTTTCTAACCTTCACAGATGATTTGAGCAGATATGGGTATATCTACTTAATGAAACACAAGTCTGAAACATTTGAAAATTTCAAAGAATTTCATAATGAAGTTGAGAATCATCGTAACAAGAAAATAAAGTTTCTACGATCTGATCGCGGAGGTGAATATTTGAGTTACGAGTTTGGCCTTCATTTGAAACAATGTGGAATAGTTTCGCAACTCACGCCACCTGGAACACCACAGCGTAATGGTGTGTCCGAACGTCGTAACCGTATTTTATTAGATATGATGTGATCTATGATGTCTCTTACCGATTTACCACTATCGTTTTGGGGTTATGCATTAGAGACAGCTGCATTCACGTTAAATAGGGCACCGTCTAAAAATTCGTTGAGACAACACCGTATGAACTGTGGTTTAGCAAGAAACCTAAGCTGTCGTTTCTTAAAGTTTGGGGTTGCGATGCTTATGTGAAAAAGTTTCAGCCTGATAAGCTCAAACCCAAATCGGAGAAGTGTGTCTTCATAGGATACCCAAAAGAAACTATTGGGTACACCTTCTATCACAGATCCGAAGGCAAGATCTTTGTTGCTAAGAGTGGATCCTTTCTAGAGAAGGAGTTTCTCTCGAAAGAAGTGAGTGGGAGGAAAGTAGAACTTGATGAGGTAATTGTACCTTCTCTCGAATTGGAAAATGGTTCATCACAAAAATCAGTTCAAGTGATGCCTACACCAATTAGTGAGGAAGTTAATGATGATGATCATGAAACTTTAGATCAAGTTACTACCGAACCTCGTAGGTCAACCAGAGTATGATCTGCACCAGAGTGGTACGGTAATCCTGTTCTGGAAGTCATGTTACTAGACCATGATGAACCTACGAACTATGAGGAAGCGATGATGAGCCCAGATTCCGACAGATGGCTTGAGGCCATGAAATCTGAGCTAGAATCCATGTATGAGAACAAAGTGTGGACTTTGGTGGACTTACCCGATGATCGGCAAGCCATTGAGAATAAATGGATCTTCAAGAGAAAGACGGACGCTGATAGTAGTGTTACTATCTACAAAGCTCGACTTGTCGAAAAGGGTTTTTGACAAGTTCAAGGTGTTGACTACGATGAGATTTTCTCACTCGTATCGATGCTTAAAGTCTGTCCGAATCATGTTAGCAATTGCCACATTTTATGAAATCTGACAAATGGATGTCAAAACTGCATTTCTTAATAGATTTATTAAAGAAGATTTGTATATGATACAACCAGAAGGTTTTGTCAATCCTAAAGGTCCTAACAAAATGTGCAAGCTCCGGCGATCCATCTATGGACTAGTGCAAGCATCTTGGAGTTGGAATATACGCTTTAATGAGTTGATCAAAGCATATAGTTTTATACAGACTTGCGGTGAAGCCTGTATTTACAAGAAAGTGAGTGGGAGTACTACAGCCTTTCTGATAAGTATATGTGAATGACATATTGTTGATCGGAAATGATGTAGAATTTTCTGGAAAGCATAAAGGAGTGTTTGAAAGGAGTTTTTCAAAGAAAGACCTCGGTGAAGTTGCTTACATATTGGGCATCAAGATCTATAGAGATAGATCAAGACGCTTGATAAGATTTTTCAATGAGTACATACCTTGACAAGATTTTGAAATAGTTCAAAATGGAACAGTCAAAGAAGGAGTCCTTGCATGTATTGCAAGGTGTAAAATTGAGTAAGACTCAAAACACGATCACGACAGAAAATAGAAAGGGAATGAAAGACATTCCCTATGCCTCGGCCATAGGTTCTATAAAGTATGATATGTTGTGTACCAAACCTATTGTGTACCTTGCCATGAGTTTGGCAAGGGGGTACGATATTGATCCAGGAGTGGACCACTTGACAGCGGTCAAAATTATCCTTAGAAGACTAAGGAGATATTTCTTGGTTATGGAGGTGATAAAGAGTTCGTCGTAAAGAGTTACGCCGATGCAAGCTTTTACACCGATCTGGATGACTCTGAGTCTCAATCTGGATACATATTAAAAGTGGGAGCAATTAGCTAGAGTAGCTCCATGCAGAGCATTGTAGACATAGAAAATTTTCAAAATACATATGGCTCTGAATGTGACAGACCTATTGACTAAGCTTCTCTCACAAGCAAAACATGATCGCACCTTAGTACTCTTTGGGTGTTAATCACATAGCGATGTGAACTAGATTATTGACTCTAGTAAAACCCTTTGGGTATTAGTCACATGGCGATGTGAACTAGTCACATGGTGATGTGAACTATTGGTGTTAAATCACATGGAGATGTGAACTAGATTATTGACTCTAGTGCAAGTGGGAGACTGAAGGAAATACGCCCTAGAGGCAATAATAAAGTTGTATTTATATTTCCTCATATCATGATAAATGTTTAATATTCATGCTAGAATTGTATTAACTGGAAATTTAGTACATGTGTGAATACATAGACAAAGCAGAGTGTCCCTAGTATGCCTCTACTTGACTAGCTCGTTAATCAAAGATGGTTATGTTTCCTGACCATAGACATGTGTTGTCATTTGATGAACGAGATCACATCATTAGAGAATGATGTGATGGACAAGACCCATCCGTTAGCATAGCATAATGATCTTTTAGTTTTATTGCTATTGCTTTCATCATGACTTATACATGTTCCTCTGACTATGAGATTATGCAACTCCCGAATACCGAAGGAACACCTTGTGTGCTATCAAACGTCACAACGCAACTGGGTGATTATAAAGATGCTCTACAGATGTCTCCGAAGGTGTTTGTTGGGTTGGCATAGATCGAGATTAGGATTTGTCACTCCGTGTATCGGAGAGGTATCTCTGGGCCCTCTCGGTAATGCACATCACTATAAGCCTGGCAAGCAATGTGACTAATGAGTTAGTCACGGGATGTTGCATTATGGAACGAGTAAAGAGACTTGCCTGTAACGAGATTGAACTAGGTATGATGATACCGATGATCGAATCTCGGGCAAGTAACATACCGATGACAAAGGGAACAACGTATGTTGTTATGCGGTTTGACCGATAAAGATCTTCGTAGAATATGTAGGAACCAATATGAGCATCCAGGTTCCGCTATTGGTTATTGACCGGAGATGTGTCTCGGTCATGTCTACATAGTTCTCCAACCCGTAGGGTCCGCACGCTTAACGTTCGATGACGATTTGTATTATGAGTTATGTGATTTGATGACCAAAGTTTGTTCGCAGTCCCGGATGAGATCATGGACATGACGAGGAGTCTCGAAATGGTCAAGAGGTAAAGATTCATATAGAGGACGATGGTATTTGGACACCGTAAGTGTTCTGGGTGATACCGGGTCACCGGAAGGGGTTCCGGGCAACCCCCGGCAAAGATACGGGCTTAATGGGCCAAGTAAGGGAACACCCCAGCCCACAAGGGGCTGGTGCGCCCCCAATAGGGCCAGCCACGTGGGGAGAAAGGGAAAGGAGAGGAGGAAAAGGAAAGTATGAAGTAGGACTCCTACTTCCTTCCCCTCCCCCCTCCTTCCTTTCCCCCTTGTCCAAATATGGTAGGGGGGCGAATTGGACTAGGAGCCCAAGTAGGATTCCTCCTACTTGGGCGCGCCCTAGGCTGCCTCCCTCCCTCTCCCTCCTTTATATACATGGGGAGGGCACCCCTAGAACACACATCAATTGTTCCTAGCCGTGTGCGGTGCCCCCGTCCACAGTTAACACCTCGGTCATATCGTCGTAGTGCTTAGGCGAAGCCCTGCGCCGGTAACTTCATCATCACCGTCGCCACGCTGTCGTGCTGACGAAACTCTCCCTCGTCCTCAACTAGATCAAGAGCTCGAGGGACATCATCATGCTGAACGTGTGCTGAACACGAAGGTGCCGTACGTTTGGTACTTGGATCGGTTGGATCGCCAAGACGTTCGACTACATCAACCGCATTACTAAACGCTTCCGCTTTCAGTCTATGAGGGTACGTGGACACACTCTCCCCGCTCATTGTTATGCATCTCCTAGATGGATCTTGCGTGATCGTAGGTAATTTCTTTGAAATATTGCGTTCCCCAACAGTCCGCTACTTGTTGCAAAGATCATGATTGGGGTGATTCTTCTTATGTTCTTGAAAATTATTTATGCCTCATGATGAATATGTTTGCAATAATATTAAAAGTGGGTTGGGAAGAGTGTCAACTCTAGGTAAAAATAATCCCACATATTTGGAGAGTGTTCAATCTTATGAAATTTTTGGTAAAAGTGGGCTTGGAGAGGTCATGACTTTATTTGATGATAATCCCACAATTTTGGAAGAGTGTCTACTTTGCATGCATGTGGATCATGTAGAGAATATGTTATGTGATAGCTATATTGTTGAATTTGAATATGATCCCACATATAATTATTATGAGAGAGGGAAATATGGATGTAGAAATTTTTCATGTTATTAAATTACCTCTCTTCATGTTGAGATTGCCAATGTTTATTTCTCCTTCCTTGCATATGCTAGTTTTTGCTAGTTTTGATAATTTGTTTGCTTATAAAATGCCTATGCATAGGAAGTATGCTAGACTTAAATGTGTTTGTCACATGTTTTATGATGCTCTCTTTGTGTTTCAATTATTATCTTTCGTGTGAGCATCGTTGAAATCTTATGCCTAGCTAAGGGCGTAAAACTATAGCGCTTGTTGGGAGGCAACCCAATGAATAAAATTTATTTTTGCTTTTTGATTTCTGTTCTTGAGTGATAGAACAATTATGCTACTGTTATGATTATGTTTTTTGTGTTTAATTAGTGTTTGTGCCAAGTAGAACCGATAGGATCTTCTTGGGTGATAGTTGTTTGATCTTGCTAAAAAACAGAAACTTTTGCGCTCACAAAAACAATTCTTATTTTTTACCAGAGCGCGATAAAATGCCAATTCTTTTTGTAGAAGATTAATATACAAATTTCTCAAGTCGTCCTACTTTTTTCAGAATTTTTGGAGTTCCAGAAGTTTTCAAAATAGTCAGATTGCTAAAGACTGTTCTGTTTTGACAGATTCTATTTTCTTTGCATTGTGTGCTTATTTTGATGGCTCTATGGTTTTCTTTGATGAGTTTTTGCCATAGAAAAGTTGGAATACAGTAGATATAATGCAAAAAAAATATGAATTGGTTTGGTACAGTACTTATAGTAGTGATTTGCTTTCTTTTACTAACGGATCTCACGAAGGTTTTGTTGAGTTTTGTGTGATTGAAGTTTTCAAGTTTTGGGTTATCTTACGATGGATGAAGGAATAAGGAGTAGAAGAGCCTAAGCTTGGCGATTCCCCGGCATCCCAAGCTATTATCCAAAAATGAGCAACCAACTAAGCTTGGGTATGCCCCCGAGTGGCATCCCCTCTTTCTGCTAACGACCATCGGTATTTTACTCGAATCTATATTTTTATTCGTCACATACTATGTGTTTTGCTTGGAGCGTCTTGTATGATATGAGTCTTTGCTTGTTTTATTTTGTGTTTTAAGTCTTGATCCCTTTCTTGACACACCTAATTGGGAGAGTCAAAATTATTTCATGACTTGTTAGAATTGCTCTCTATGCTTCACTTAAATTTTTATGAGATATGGACTTGCTCTAGTGCATCACTTATATCTTTTTGAGCACGGTGTGCTTAGTATTTTTGAAGAAATACTCTCTTGCTTCACTTAGATTTATCTGAGAGTTAGTAAAGTTTTCAAGAAATTCTCTCTTGCTTCACTTAAATTATTTTGAGAGAAAGAAAAAATATTATGCTCATGATCTTCACTTATATTTGTTTGAGCTTATGAAAAGCAACACATGAAAATTAGTCCCAAAGTGATAGATATCCAAGTAGGATATAATAAAAACTTTCATGAAGATCATTGGACAAAATAAACTTGATTCTTAGTAATAGTTTTGAGATATGATGATGTGATATGTGAGTTATGTTGATGAGTAATTATGCTTTAGTAAGAATATTGGTGTTAAGGTTTGTGATTCCCTATGCAAGCACGAAAGTCAATAGTCATGCAATGAAATTATATCCTACTTGTGGTGCATTATTCGGTGTTATTTATGCTTAATGCTTGCTTATGATATTATCCGTTTCTTGGTTGGTCGCTTCTCAATCTTTTGCTAGCCTTCATTTTGCACTAAGTATGATCTCTACTTGTGCATCCAAAAACCTTTAAACCAGTTTTTGCCACATGAGTCCACTATATCTACCTATATGCAGTATTCTTTTGCCGTTCTAAGCAAATTTGCATGTGCCATCTCTAATTTTCAAAATAAACTTCTCTTTTGTGTGTTCGTTTCGCTCGCGGAGCGGTGAGGGGTGGCTAATATTTTCCAAGCTAGATGTGTTATTCTCACGATGAGTGTTTATTCACTTGTCATTGCACGAGAGTAAGGCAAAGGTATTAGGGATGCCCAGTCCCGAAATGAAAAATGAATTTACTTTATGTTGTCAAATAATAAATTCCTTGGAAAGTGTTGGTTTGGAAGGCAACCGTGGATACAGCTAGCCATGGAAAGTGAAAGTATGGTTGAAAAAGGAATAAACTTTATTTTCTGTTTGGGAACCGCCTATGATATATCTAGCATGGAAAGTGTTGGGAACTCTAAGTCGTTTCCGTTGGTGGGATGGATACACCTCCCAAAATGTTTTTATCTCTAAGTTTTTCGCTGTGAGCTCTGGCACCTCTACAAATCCCTACTTCCCTCTGCGAAGGGCCTTTCTTTTACTTTATGCAATTTTTATTTTTGAATTTGAGTCTCCATCTTCTCTTATAAAAGCACCAACTAGGAGGCAATATGATCATACTTAAGTATTGGGTGTAACTAATATGCGAGCGTGTTTCATGAATGGATCGATGGTTGAGCATGATGGGCTAGGGATAACTTATTTTAGCATCGATATTTTGAAAGACATGGTTGCTTGTTGATATGCTTGAGTATTTAAATTATCATGTCAAAACTAGACTATTGCTTTGAACAATATAAAAGTCCAAATGTCCATGCTATAAAGAAAAGAATATGATATGACATGTTAGGCAGCATTCCACATAATTTTTTTTGTTTTTATCACTTCCCTACTCGAGGACGAGTAGGAGTTAAGCTTGGGGATGCTGATATGTCTCCAACGTATCTATAATTTTTTATTGTTCCATGCTGTTATATTATCAATCTTGGATGTTAATCATTTTATAGTCATTTCATATCACTTTTTGGTACTAACCTATTGACATAGTGCCAAGTGCCAGTTGCTATGTTCTGCATGTTTTTTACATTGCAGGAAATCAATATCAAACGGAGTCCGAACGCAACGAAACTTTATGAAGATTTTTTTGGACCAGAAGGAACATAATGGGCCCTGGCTGCGCCAGGGGGGTGCTCCGAGGAGAGCACAACCCACCAGGGCGCGCCAGGAGGCCCAGGCGCGCCCTGGTGGGTTGTGCCAACCTCGGTTGCCCCCAGACCGCCTCTTTGCTCTATAAATACCCCAATATTCCCAAAACCCTAGGGGAGTCAACGAAATATTCATCCAGCCGTCGCAGAGTCCAGAACCACCAGATCTAATCTAGACACCATCTCGGATGGGTTCACCACCTCGATTGGTGCCTCTCCGATGATGCGTGAGTAGTTCTTTGTATACCTTCGAGTCCGTAGTTAGTAGCTAGATGGTTTCAGCTCTCTCTCTCTCTCTCTGAATTCTCAATACAATGGTCTCTTGGAGATCCATATGATGTGACTCTTTTGCGGTGTGTTTGTTGGGATCGATGAACTTTGAGTTTATGATCAAATCTATCTTTTTATATCTATGAAAGTATTTGAGTTTCTTTGATCTCTTTTATGCATGATTGCTTATAGCCTCGTATTTCTTCTCCCATATTTGGGTTTTGTTTGGACAACTTGATCTATTTATCTTGCAATGGGAAGAGGTGCTTTGTAGTGGGTTCGATCTTACGGTGCTTGATTCCAATGACAGAAAGGGAACTGACACGTATGTATCGTTGCTACTAAGGATAAAATGATGGGGTCTATCTCTACATAGATAGATCTTGTCTACATCATGTCATCGTTCTTATTGCATTACTCCGTTTCTCCATGAACTTAATACACTAGATGCATGTTGGAAAGTGGTCGATGTGTGGAGTAATAGTAGTAGATGCAGGCAGGAGTCGATCTACTAATCTTGGACGTGATGCCTATAAAATGATCATTGCCTGTATATCGTCATGAGTATTTGAAGTTCTATCAATTGCCCAACAGTAATTTGTTCACCCACCATTTGCTTTTTTTCTCGAGAGAAGCCACTAGTGAAACCTACGGCCCCCGGGTCTCTTTCTCATATATTTGCCTTTGCGATCTACTTTTTCCTTGCATTTATTTTCAGATCTATTAAACCAAAAGTACAAAAATACCTTGCTGCAATTTATTCTTATTTATTTTATTTGGCGTTCAATCTATCAATCTACTACAATTTTATCTCACGTTCGTTTGCCTACTTGAGGCGCCGTACCCGGAAGGATTGACAACCCCTTTAACACGTCGGATTGCGAGGATTTATTATCTGTGTGCAGGGGTTGTTTACGTTGTGTTGCTTGGTTCTCCTACTGGTTCGATAGCCTTGGTTTCATATCTGAGGGAAATACCTACTGCCACTATGCTGCATCATCCCTTCCTCTTTGGGGAAATACCGACGTAGCTTCAAGCGACATCACCCCAATATTCCTACATATATTTGGCCACTTCCAGGTGGTTCTTGACTTCTGGCCCCTCTCATCGATCTTCGACGACGCGCCCAACCATGGGCCCGCGCGGTCAAAGTTGTGCATTGGAATTTTGAACATCACAGACCACCCTTTTCACTCATATATATTTGGGCCACATGCTGGTGTGGTTGTCTTCTAACCCTCTCTACAGTTTTTTTGCTGCAAAGACTCTAATGACGCTCAACGGACACGTGTATAATATCTTAACCGTGTGTGATACAACTGCGCTGTGAATCACCACGCCTGCGCAGGCGCGAGCAAAGGTGGAGGTACTGGCTCAACCGTGTGCGATGCAAGTGCGCTGTAAAATCACCACGACCGCGCAAGCGCGAGCAAAGGGTGGAGTTACTAGCTTAACCGTGTGCGATGCAAGTGCGCTATAAAATCACCACCTGTGCAAGCTAAAGGCGGGTAAGTTTATTTGGAAATTAGGACGAATCGTCTGTGATAGACCAGCTAGCTAGAAATATAAAAACAAACTACCCGCCTTGAGCGTTACAAAAATCGGCGGTCCCGCCACTTTCCCTTATTATCATACACGCATATTGTTATTGGACCATGCACGATCTTGGCCACTCCCGTCCCGCATCAATTCCTTTACCCAAATTTTAGTAGTCGTCGTACTTCAACCGTCGCCCACACTCCTCCAGTACCGACCTTATAGTAAAATTGCAGTAGCCGAGGCATTTGAACCGTCGCCCTCCGTCGTCCACCACCATCTCCATCCACCATTACTAAAAATTTCAGTAGATGCGGCGTATCCTCAAACATCCCCCCCTCCACAGTCCCCCACCCGCCCCCCTCCCCCACTCGAACCCTAGCTCGCCGCCGCCACCAACCCCTGCCGGTTTGCCCGTTCCTCCTAGCTTAGATAATAAAGTTCAGGTTACCCATTGATTCCCATACCGTCGCCCCACTCCCCTGAGTTTTTAGATGAGGCCTGCGGTGTCCCTCCCCGCCAGATCCACATCCCTGCTCCAGAATGTCGCATCCTAAGCTCGACCACGTATCCCGGGGAGCCCGACGAGCGTTCGGCTAAGAAGAGGTTTATCATGGCCTCTCCGGCGGACGTTGGCGAGGTGGTCGTCGTTCACTCCGACCTGTCAATACCAGAGCAACACGTCGCCGCGGAAGCCGACGAAGACGTTAACTACGTTGCCATGCCGAAGGCTTCATGTCCGCAGGCTAGCATATTACTGTATCTCGGGAAAGCTGGCTACGACATCAAGCTCGTCCACAGCGACGGCTTCACGCGGGCCATGTCACAGGTTAAGTGGTCCATCCCCAACCCCTCTAGTTCAACCGTCGTCGATCTCTTCGACGGCCCTGCCGCTGATCTTCTCCACCAAGCGGTCAAGGATTTGCGATCTTTATACACCATCGAGCCTATTTTCATTTCTGAAGGACACGTTCTACGGCGGCAGTTTGGGATCCTCAATTGCCAAGTCAGATATCATCGACCACGACCACGACCATGAGGAGGGCACCCACGAAGGTTCTTCCAAGGTGAAACAGCCCATCTGTGACATCAGAGAGCGCACCATGGGTCTGTGCTCTTCCAACTGGAAGGATCCCGTCCATGAAATGTGAGGCAACATTCTATCAGCAAATCTTAACTTTTCTAGCTTGCCAACCCGTACCCTTTGTTGTAGTAGCATTTGCCGTGCGGTGCTTTAACTGTGCTGTGTTTAATTATTTCAGTTATGCAAAAATGTACTGTTCAATAGGGCTATGTGATGTTTAAGTATGAATTGTCCACTTCAGTTTCACGAATGGCTATATTTGGTTGTTTATAGTGAGTAGATGCCTTGTTTATCTGTATTTGGTTGTTAGGTTGGTTAGAGTGAGCATTTTTCCGGTTATCAAGCAAATGCCTTGTTTATATGTATTTGGTTCTTAGTTTGGTTGCAGTGAGCATTTGTCCAGTTATCAAGCAGATGCCTTGTTTATCTGTATTTGGTTGTTAGGTTGCTTTTTTTTAGCATTTGTCCAGTTATCAAGCAGATGCCTTGTTTATCTGTATCTACTTGTTAGGTTGGTTTCAGTGAGCATTTGTCTAGTTTTCAAGCATATGCCCTGTTTATCTGTATTTGCTTGTTAGGTTGGTTGCAGTGAGACTCTGTCCAGTTTTCAATGGCTATATTTGGTTGTTATACTGGTCATTTATGCCTTGTTTATTTCAGTCATTCACAATGTGTTGTTCATTATGTGCAAGTCAGAATTGTGCCGCTCGACCACATCAATACCAGTTTGAACGGCTATATTTGGTTCTAGTTATTCCTGGTGTAGTTAACACATTTATCCAGTGTGACGTTTAAGCATTACCTATGTTCTATTCATTTTCAACAATACCAGTTTGAATTGCAATATTTGATGTGTTGTCGGTAACATTGCCTTCCATTTTATATCTGCTTTAACAACATGCTGAAACCAACACATTCAAGCTATCATTTGGAGATGATGTTGTTTACCTTTGCTATATTTGTTTGATGTTAAGGTTGATGTACTTATCATGCTTTCCAGTACTTATGCAGGACAACAACAGGAGTGGCCACCATTTTCCGCCGAGGTTAGCTTCACCCCTCGGCTTGTACTCCCCCAGTCGTTCCATAATGTAGTGCATATAGATCTAGGCATGGACACTTGTTAGCTTCTAATATTGACTTGTTGCTTGTAGGTACATATGCCCTTAGCAAGGATCCACGCATCGACCCTTTTTGCGTATGGGGCAATGAGATATTCATGAACAAGCATCAAGTGAGGAAACTGGTAAGGATTATTAGCAAAAAGATACGAATGGTGGCAAGTAAATTATCTGTTTATGCTCTATCCAACACAACAGTGAGCTGTAGGATGGTAACTACAAACTCTGCAGCCTTCTCTTTTTACTTCCCATAATGAGTTGTTAGACAACAATGTCTGAATCTTTTTCGTCCACAGTGGTTCCCGAAGCAGTTCACTCAAGGTTACCTCGCAAAGTACATGATTGATGGACACACAATGAAGGTTAAAGTATTTCATCCAGACTACAATGAGCATCGAGAAGTCGTAATGAAGATAGTGAAGGATGGACAGGCAGTCATCACAAGGGGTTGGCCTAGAGTCATGCGTGCATTACGCATGGAGGAGGGCACAATATGGGCATTCCGCTTCACCTTCTCCAGCAACCAGAATGTCTTTCGCCTCTCTCTTTACAGTCTTTAGTACAACTGTGGTTCATCATTCTTTACTTGGTGCTTCTATAGTTCTTCAGTATATGTACCTGTGCATCGAATTAAGCATTCGTGGTTGAACCTATATTTGTAATAAACATGGTTGGATATGAAATAAGTGATTGCCTACTTTCAAATTCAAAACATGTGATTTTTAATTAGAGATTAATTAGGGATTACACTGCACACGGTTTGCGAAAGCGAAACGTCTGCGATGGACGTGGAGATCAGAAACGTTTCTAGGATCCACTATGTGTGCGATCAATCTCCACTGCACACACGACCTTCTCTTGAAAACTGTTTGCATTAGGCCACCTTGCGCAAACGTTTACCACATAAAAACTGTGTGTGATGGACAACCTTTGCCACATAGTTTCTTCTACGCACCGTGTGTGATGCATTCAATAACGCAAACGATAAAATTGTTAATATCGTGTGCAATGGCAACGCTATCACAAACGATTTAACGGGGAAAATTCTGTGTGATGTACCTGTGAACGGAAACGTTTTCCTTGGAGCAACTGTGTGGGATGTACATACGAACGGAAACGTTTAGCGGGGACTGACTATGTGGGATGTACTTGCGACTGGAAACAATTTTGCCTATATAATTGTATTTTTTTTAGCTCTACTGTACGCATTTCCGTATTTGAGCGCTCGTCCGGTCGCACACGACCTCATTTTGCTAAGCGTTTGTGCCAGGAGGGCATATCCCCGACGGTTTCTGGGTCGTGTGGGAAGGACCCCGCTATCGCACACACTCACTTGGGGACGGGTCCAAATGCCATCGCGGAAAGGGGTTAAAAACCATTTGTATAGCACCGGCGCGTACCAGTGTCGTCCAAGACCTACGGCTCCTAGACTCAAGCTCCCGCGACCTCGACACCTCCTACCTCAACTAGAGCATCACCAAGTACCAGCAACAAGTCAAGTTACAAGCAAGTTACGCCTTCCTCGACTCGTCCTCCAGCAAGCACCTACAAATCCAAGACCCCCTCATCTTCAGCGTCACCGAATGACCCCATCAAGACAAGTTCTATCAAGTGCTTCACATGTGGTGGCCGAGGACACAAGCCCTTCGAATGCACCAACAAGCGAACTATGATCTTCAATGATGATGGCACATACGACTCCATGAGTGAAGAAGAAATGGAAGCCCTTGAGCACGTGGCCATGCACCGGCGCGTGAACGAAGATGAAGATGATCAAGTCTTTTGTGACAATGATTCAAGTCCCTCTCTCGTGGTCTCCAAGGTCTTGACGCTCCAACACCACCAAGAAGATGACCAACGGTGCCATATCTTCCACACCAAGGCCGGCATCAATGGGCGTTCCGTGAAAGTCATCATCGACGGAGGAAGTTTCCACAACTTGGCAAGTGAAGAGCTATGTTCGAAGCTGCAATTGGCCAAGAAGAAGCGTCCTCGTCCCTACAAGGTGCAATGGTTGAGCGACTCCGGCACTATTCAAGTGGAGCATACGGTGCAAGTTTCCTTCAAGATCGGCGCCTACGAGGACACCTTGGAATGTGACGTGGTTCCTATGTCCGTGTGCCATCTTCTCTTGGGAAGACCTTGGCAATTGGACCGCGACGCCATCCACAACAGAAGAACTAACCACTATAGCTTCAAGATGAAGGGTAAGGAGTACCTGCTACGACCAATGTCACCAAGCCAAGTGATCACCGACAAGCAAGCATCCACACATCGTGGAGATACTAGTGAGAGAGTGAACCACCACAAAGAAAGTGAGCGCCACAAGCCCAAATTGAGTGACTCTTCGCCAAGAGAGAAAAACTTAGTCCTCCTAGCCACAAAAAGAGAGATGAGAGAAGTGTGTGAGAACCCATTGAGTGTCATCCACTATGTCCTACTATGCAAAGATGAGGTGGAAAAAACTAACACTCCTAATCCTCTTCCTCTAGTGTTCTCTAACTTGTTGCAGGAATTCACGGATGTCTTTCCCGATGAGCTACCTCCCGGTCTTCCTCCTCTACGTGGCATTGAACATCGGATCGACCTCATCCCCGGCGCACCTCTTCCTAACAAGGCTCCATACCGCGTCAACCCCGAAGAAACTAAGGAGATCCAACGGCAAGTACAACAAGTCATCGATAACGGTCATGTACGTGAAAGCTTAAGCCCTTGTGCCGTTCCGGTTATCCTTGTGCCTAAGAAAGACGGTAGTTTTCGCATGTGTTCCGATTGTAGACCCATCAATGCTATCACCGTTCGATATAGGCACCCCATACCTCGCCTTGATGATATGCTAGATGAGCTTAGCGGTGCCACTATTTTCTCAAAAAATGATCTCAAAAGTGGTTACTATCAAATCCGCATACAAGAGGGTGATGAATGGGAAACCGCTTTTAAAACTAAATTTGGCTTGTACGAGTGGTTAGTTATGCCTATGGGTTTATCGGAAGCTCTCGATACTTTCATGCGTCTTATGCATTTCGTGCTTCGTCCATACATTGGAGTGTTTGTTGTGGTCTACTTTGACAACATAATTGTATTTAGCAAATCCATCAAAAATCATGTAAATCATGTTAGGGCCGTTTTGCAAACTCTTCGCAAGGAACGTCTTTATGCCAACATGGAAAAATGCACTTTTGGTGTTGACAAACTTGTTTTCCTGGGTTTCGTTGTTTCTTCAAAGGGTGTTCATGTTGATGAGTCAAAAATTGAAGCAATTAAAACTTGGCCACAACCAACTCATTTGCAACAAGTGTGTAGTTTCCTTGGTCTAGCAGGTTTCTATCGTCGCTTTGTGAAAGACTTAGCACTATTGCCGCACAGTTGCATGCTTTGAGTAAGAAAAATGCACCCTTTGTTTGGGGACCTTTGCAATCTACCGCATTTGATGAGCTCAAATCTTTGCTTACTCATGCTCCGATTCTTGCTTTGCCTAACTTTTGAGGTTCATTGTGATGCTAGTGGTAACGGAATTGGTGGAGTTTTGATGCAAGAAAAGCGAGCCATTGCATATTTTGGTGAAAAACTTTCCGGTGCCCAACTTAACTATCCCATCTATGACAAAGAATTGTATGCTTTAGTGTGTGTGTTGCATGTTTGGGAGCATTATCTTCGCCCACATGAGTTTGTCATACATACCGATCATGAGACACTTAAGTACCTTAAAGGCCAAACCAAGTTGAATAAACAGCATGCTAAATTGAGTGAATTTATTGAATCTTTCCCCTATGTGATCAAGTACATTAAGGGCAAATAGAATGTTGTGGCGGATGCTCTTTCCCGCAAATGCATGTTAATTACTCAACTTGAATTGAATGTTGTTGGATTTGATCATATCAAAGATTTGTATGAGCACGATGTGACTTTTGCTACTCCTTTTGCTAAGTGTATGACGCATACATCTTGGGAACAATATTATATCAAAGATGGTTACCTAATGAGAGCTAACAAACTATGCATCCCCGAGTCTTCTCTTCATTTGTTACTTTTGCAAGAGGCTCATGGAGGCGGACTCATGGGACATTTTGGACGCGACAAGACTTTTGCCACGCTCTCCAAGAACTACTTTTGGCCCAAGATGTTCCGCGATGTCTCACGCTTCACCAACCGGTGCTCTACATGCCGCAAAGCTAAGTCACATCTCAATCCCATGGTTTACATATGCCACTTCCTATTCCACATCAACCATGGGAAGATATTAGCATGGATGTTGTGCTTGGATTACCTAGGACTCAAAATGGCAAGGATTCCGTATTTGTTGTTGTGGACTGATTCTCTAAAATGGCTCATTTTATCCCATGCAATAAGATAGACGATGCTTCACATGTTGCAAATCTTTTTTGTAGGGAAATCTTGAGGTTACACGGAGTGCCAAAGACAATTGTGTCGGACCGATACGTCAAGTTCTTAAGCTACTTTTGGAAGACGTTATGCGCCAAGCTCGGAATCAAGCTACTCTTCTCCATGGCATATCACCCTCAAACCGATGGCCAAATGGAAGTTACCAACCGGACGCTCGCCACTCTCTTACGCGTGTTGATCAAGAAGAATATCAAGGAGTGGGAGGAGTGCTTACCCATCGCCGAGTATGCCTACAACCGCGCAACACACTCTACTACCGACAAGTCCCCCTTCGAGGTTGTCTACAACTTCAACCCTTTGTTGCCGTTGGACATCCTTCCTCTACCGCTACAAGAACGAGCGAACATGGACGCTAGCGCAAGAGCCACCTACCTCAAGAAGATGCATGAAGAAACAAGGTCCACGATCGAGCGTCAAGTGCACCGCCTCGCCTCCAAGCTCAACATCAACAAGTCACCGATGGTGTTCCAACCGGGTGATCTTGTATGGTTACATCTCCGCAAGGACCACTTCCCCAAGGAGCGCAAGTCCAAGCTACTTCCGAGAGCCGATGGACCATTCAAGGTGCTCGCATGCTACAACGACAACGCCTACAAGATGGACATTCCACGTGACAAGTAGAACGTAAGCGACATCTTCAACGTCAAAGACTTGGCCAAGTACCATGGTGATGAAGATCACGATCCACGAACGGATCTCTCCCAAAGGAGGGGGGAGATGATGCGGAGCACCACTCGACCATCCCCATGGACACGCCAACACCACCGCAAGCGCTAAGAGGACCAATGACGAGAGCTCGCGCACGTGCCATCGAAACCGAGGTTAACTCCTTCCTCTTCGAGCTCCATTCAAACTCACATGAGAATTGGGTCCTACCTCAAACGAAAGTGTTATGCATGCTTAGGTACCAAAGTGATGATCATGAAGAGGCTAGCACGAAGACCCAAGCACCTATGGACGAGGAGAAGGAAGAATGGAGCGAGAAGAATGAAGAAGGGGAGGTCCTGAACACTCCGGGTGTCCGACCACTTTGGCCCCGGGTGCCCGGCGCCAACCTGGCCTCGGCCCCTGCCAGCCTCGGGTGCCCGCAGCCCCCTGGGCGCTGCTCCCAGCCGACCCCGGGTGCCCGACCACCTGCCCAGCCGCCAGCTGCCGCCTGGGTGCCCGGGCCTTGGACCCTCGGGTGCCCGGCCGAACCCCTCCAGCCGCCTGGCGCCACCCCGGGTGCCCGGCCGAACCTGAGCGCATCCCTGTCCGGTCTGGGTGCCCGGACCCCTTCGAAAGTGCCTGCGTGCACTATGGGTTTTGACCCTTGTACCCTTCTCTTCCTCATGTTTCGTCCTTAGCCTTTAAGTACTCATCTCCTAGCTCATTTGAGGGGTTAGCAAAGTATTACATAGACAAAGAGAGAGCTCTGCTCATCTTCCTCCTCTTGGAGATCAAGCCCTCCTCTTGGAGAAGATCCTCTTGGATATCAAGACCTCACCTAGCGGGAAGAACTTTTACCCTAGTGCCTTTTTCCTTGAATTGTCCTTGTATACTTGTAGATCTCATGTATGCTACTCTAGTGAATGTGTTATTTGAGTTTGTTTGAGTGATTTCCTCCTTGTGTTCTTCCTTTTTCCCCCCTTCAAGTTTGAAAAGATCCCCTCTAGGGTTTCACCCTACACGTAACCTTCTTGAAGACGCCGCTTGGAGCTCACGGTTCGTCGTATGTGGCTTCATCTCTTTGCGGTGGCGTTTCACGGTCAACGACCCCGATAGTTTGTCGTGCTAGGGGGTGGTGTTGCTACGCTCAGCTCCTATATATATAAAGGAATGATCATCAACAACCCGATACAACCTCACGTCACCACAACACACGCACACACACCCAAGGCAAGATAATTAGGGGTGTGTGCATGTCAAAATTAGGAGGCGGGAGGTGATGCGGAGCACTATATATGTATATATATAGCGGGGTGAAAGCCTTTTTCGGTAATTATAATACTATCATGTGAACAGAAAATGCTGATAATGATGCAAAAGAGATAAAACAGTCCAATGGAACATGACAGTACCGGAAAATTTGGTACGCGAATATAAAAAAGAATAGTGCTTTTTCATGGATTAAGGGGTGTGTACATGTCAAAAATTTCACATACTAACAATAAGGTTAGATTCTTGACGTTGTTCGAGACATGGCACAAAGTTTGATCACATTTAGTTTAGACACAACACATTATTCAAGACGACAAAAATCGGTTCGTCAAAGATAAGAAGACATAAAGGTGATTACAATCCGTTGCCAGCTCAAAACATGTGTATTCGCCTTAACGGAAACAAAAGATGACACAAGGGATAACGGCTCCGTCGCCGGATGCCAACAAGGGTCCAGCTGAACGCCACTAGTAACCGACACACGACGCGATTCCGTGTAGCAATAAAACGTGTGGTTTTCATTCTAAGAAACCTAGTATTAACCGACACACGAGGCGATTCCGTGTAGGAACGATATTTATTCTCAAAATACCAGGAGCAGATTAATACCTTCCTGTTAGAATCAAATTCAGCTAGTATTAGTTGCTCTACTCACAACATGACCTTCATTCCTCTCACACGTACTATCAACCACGTATATATAGTAAGCAACAAAATGGATTCCGAATTCAAAAAGGAAACGCAACAAGCGACAGCACCGCCATCGGCGAGAGAAAGAGGGGAGTATCCATTCATTCATCCATTCACACCATAAAGATGAGAAAGCGACGCCGACGCGATCCTTCTTCTTCCCCAGCAAGAAAGAAAAGCCCCACTTTCGAAGCCGGCCGTCTCCCGAGGACCCATCCGCGAAACCGCGCCAAAACGCAATCCCAGCCGCCCACCTGCCAACCCCGCCCAGATCCGAAGGCCCGCGCGGGCGGAGTCCCAGCGGCCGGGAGGGGCAAACCGGTACTTTCCCACCGGTGGCTCCGCCCACCCCCCCTTTATCTCCCCCTCCCCCACCTCCCGGTCCTCGTCCCTGGTGACGCCCCCAATCGAGCCGAGCTCCTCGCGATTCCCAATCCCCGCACGCCTCCTCCTCCGGCCCCGCCGCCGCCTCGCCACAGGGTTAGGGTTCGCTCGCCCCCTCCTCCCCCCTCCGTCCCTTTCCCCCCTCGGCCGGTTTGATCTGTTCCGTTCGGCGCTTGATTCGGCGTCCCGTTCATCGATCCGCGTGGGTTTTGTTCTCCAGGAGGGAGTTTTTGGGTCGCTGCTCCGCCCTGTGCGGGGATCGACGGAAGGGGGTCGTGTTCTGTGATGTTCACGGCGCCGTTCGGTGGTTGGTCCGGTTCGGGTAGAAGTCTTTGCGTGTTGTTTTCCCCTTTTCTGTTCTTTTTGTGCGGAAATGATTAGATTTACCTTTTTTCAAATTAAAGTCGTCTGGATTAGCTGAATCATGCGGTATGGTTGGCGCACGTTGTGTTCGATTTACCACCGCTCGGGAGAAAATTTCAGTTTTCGAGATTTGAATTCGGTGCCCTGTTCCTCGTCTGGACCGTCGGTGAAATGGAAGTAATAAGTGGCTCTGATTGGTAGCGGTGGTTGGGGAGAAGTCGCTTTTGACATGTTGATTTCCTAGAAATCAGGATCTTGTTTCCGAAAGCGGTGAGCACCTCCCCGCAACGACGATTGTTTGTGCCTGGAAGTTACAATTCGTGTTATAGTACGTTTAGGATTCTTGTTGGGTGGCTCGATTTGGTCGCTTGCTCTTGGAAGATTGCAATTGTTTCTTCCTCTTTCGATGCTGATGTTTACCGTTGTCTGTTCTGCGTGCAGCTTTACAGTTATTCAAGATGGAACACAAGGAGGCGGGTTGCCAGCAGCCGGAGGGCCCAATCCTATGTGTTAATAACTGTGGCTTCTTTGGCAGCGCCGCGACCATGAACATGTGCTCCAAGTGCCACAAGGAGATGGTCATGAAGGAGGAGCAGGCCAAGCTGGCTGCCTCCTCCTTCGATAGCATCGTCAACGGTGGCGATGGTGGGAAAGCACCTGTTGTTGCGGCTGTGGCCGCGAGCGCAGAGGTGGCGGTTGCTCAAGTTGACGTGAAGGCGCTTGTTGTGCAGCCTGCTGCTGATGTTGCAGGCACCAGCGAAGCTGTTGCCGTGAGCCCCAAGAGGAAGGAGGGGCCGAATCGGTGCTCAACTTGCAGGAAGAGGGTTGGGCTGACGGGATTCAACTGCCGATGCGGTAACATGTACTGTTCACTGCATCGCTATTCCGACAAGCATGACTGCCAGTTCGACTACCGGACTGCAGCTAGGGATGCCATCGCCAAGGCCAACCCGGTGGTGAAGGCAGAGAAGCTCGACAAGATTTAGGTGTCCTACAGGGAAGAAATGGTTGCAATCTGCCAAGGTTCATCATCCGTCTTTGCTGTGCCATCCTTGCACCTCCCTTTCTTGTTGGCTGCCGCATTTCCTAAATTGTACGGCATCGTGATGCACACTGCGTCGTGGCAGCTGCAAGAACTCAATCCTCAGTATTGTGGTTTGCGTGTTGTGTAACTTTATTCATGGTGGTTTTTTCGGTCAGTATTGTGGCTTCTCATTTTAGCTAGCTCTGTTATGTACTATTGTCCCATGTGTGTTAAATTCTGATCAGTAATAGTAGCCAGCAATGGTTCATCATATTGCGTGTGGGTTCATTTTCCATGTTTGAGTATGTCCAAGTCAATTATGTTTATGGTTGTATAGTTTGTGTTCTCATTGTTGTTAGTTTGGAAAATTGTACTTGGTTAGCTCTCCGCTCTCAAATATACATCCAAATCAAAGAGCAACGAGAAACATGGTTATGGTTCTCAAGTTTTAGTTCGAAAACATGCTGAGAGCAATGGCGTACATGGTTACAGTTCTTATATGTCATTGCTCTAATCTGATGATATGTGGATTATGATGAAGTAATCCAGGGTGAAAAGAATGGAGTCCTTGTGGTTGATCACCAGTTGAAAAACTAGCCTTAGAAAAGCTGAAGTTTAAATCAGGATTCAGTGTATGATTGCGAATGCGGATTTTATTCATTTCGCTTGCGCATTCTGATCCAATGGGAACAATTACAACACATGGGTTGAAATCTGTATGAGCTGTTTTGGCATATTGTCTCTTGGAAAGAAGCCAATTGGTTGTGCCAAACTATCCTTTCCAGGAGATAGAGTTTTCTTTTGCTTGATTTGTGGTCAGGCCCCTAGACATGATGTGCACATTGATCAACTCTTTTGCCGGGTGTTGAGCAGCGATGTGTTAAACAAATGCAGGCACTGATTCCTCCTGCATTTGTTTATGAGAGTGGATAGGATCCCAGGCTTTGCCCTCCTCCCAGTAGCTGGAGATGTATTTTAATTCGGAAGATTTGGTGCTGCTACTTGCCCTGATTACTTATCTGTTACCAGGATAAACAGCAGCATATATGCTGAAGGATGCAGTTAACCTTTTAGCAGCATTTTTCAACGTATATGCACATCGTGGTTTGTTCGTCTGAAAACAATAAAATTCACACAACCAGAAGTAACTTGCTCATCAAAGAAACGACACTATCGTATTTAGTTGTAACTTCACAGTATTCCAGAAGAAACAAACTCATTTCCTCTTCTATTGCCTGTTGTAAACTACAGTATACATGAGAAGAAAGAGGGCGTGTATTATTCTGGTTTTGTTTGTACCAAGGCGCAAGTGATCTTGCAGCGTCAGGCCGCAAGGTTGAAGTAAACCGTGTAGAATTCGTCCCTCAGGCTGTAAAACGGCTCCAGGAGGAAGTTCCTCTTTACCCCCTTGGCGACGAAGCTTACTGGGTGGTACTGCCTCAGCGGAGCGGCCTGTGCAAAGCTTGCCGCCTGCTCGAGTATCCCGCCGATGCTCTGGACAGAACTCTTGCAGCTAACCTGGATCTTTGCCCCGGCAGAGTAATCTGCCCCAGACACCAAGAAGCACCCTGGTTTGGTTCCGAGCTCGAGCGAAACCGAGTTTGGCTTCCCGTCGAGCCCGGGTACTATGTTGAAGAAGGAACCGGCGCTCTTTTGTGCGGACAAGGTGAGGTTGTTGGTGATCACCGTTCCTGGCATGTCGAATGGCTCGATCTGCACAGAGGTGTCTTTCAGGGTTGCACCGTAGGTGCCATGCAGCATTGCTGCGTCCTGAGGATGCACCCTGAATGTCGCGTGGACGGCAGTGTCTGTGCCATCGACTGCAGGCCGTTCTTGCATTGTCAGAGAGCCGTTTGAGCTTGACAGGACGAATGTCCTCCCACTTGATTCTTGTGTGAAGGTCATCAGCTGTGAATTGTGCGATGAAGGTACTGCAGTGATCCAGTCTGAAACATCACTGCCGGTTTTTGCATCCCAATCACCGGAGGAGAGACCCGCAAGAACGAATGGCCCGAATAGAATTGCTTGAAGAGATGCATACTCCGGCTGGTCATCTGAGGCATAGTTATGAACTAATAGCTTAGTTGAGAATCTAGCTAGAATAACAGTATTTAGCATTAGGAAGGGCAGCAAAAAATCATGTCCACTATTAACTAGCTTATTTTTAATTTAATCATGTCTGGCATCACAAATTATTGTGTCTGAATTGTGAACACAACAAATTAACTATGTGCTACTTCAAGCTTAGATATATCAATGCATATATTTCGGCGGCAGCTGAAATTTCCAAAATTGTTTACCTTTGATTGCTTCGGTCCTTAGGGCAATTGGGAATTGCAGTGATAAGTGATCATTTGAGTTCCACTGTTTGGTGACTGAGAGTAAAGAGCCTGCCCACACAATAAGATCAGATAAAACACTTGCTTCCCCAAAATTAACGGCTGTAGTTGAAATGGTACCATACATTCAAACGATTATACCTGGAGTTACTGATCCCAAATCTTTGTCATTTAAAATTGCTTTTGCGCCACTGGCAGATGTCCATGTTGGTATTCTCACATTCAATGTAGCAGACTGACCATTTGTCTGCGCAAAAATAAGGAGGCTAACTTCGCATGCTCTGATATGAATTTCATGCCAAAAAAACTCAAGAAGAATTACCTTCCCGGAAACGGAGAGTGAAACTCGAAAGTTCATATCCGAGGAGCTGAGGGGCTCGAGTTGTTGGGTAACAGTAACCCCAGCTGTTTTCCAGTTAAAAGTGCTTGGTATGTACTGAATGATGCTGAGTGCTGGTGTGTCTCCTTTCTCCTCAAAGTAAATAGAATCGCCAAGTTTCGAAAAGGATTCTATCCCTGCAAATGCAAAGGCAGAACATTCACAATGACTTTCTAATTTAGAACTACAACCTTCACAACTTAGAGTAGAAAGCAAGAATTGCTAGGAAAATGCTGCAGTTGCTTGATTTTAATATGAAGGCAGCAATGCCATATACAGTAGTAAACAGTACTCAGCAGGCTTAAAAAATTACCTGTTCCATAACAGCACCAGAACGAATCATACTTGGTTCCCCAACCATGATAGCTTATTGCTTTAGACCGTCCAGGTGCCTGGGGTAGCATGTAAATCATCACTCCGGGATCCGTCCCTCTCTGGATGCTTAACACACCATTTATCAGTGCCCTTTCATAATAGTCCGCATATGCTATTTCCTTTGTCCATCTGAATAAGTTGCGGGAAACCTGCATACCGCTTGCATTTGACACGATTCTGGAGGAGAAAATAAATGTTTCAGAGAATGGTTTCATAATTGTATACCTTGAGCATATTGTAGGTAGTGCAAGATTCCGCGTTTTCAGTACTCAGAGTCGCAGCTAAACGCTTTGGATCGGCCCTGAAAAGAGATTGAGGGTATAAGCTTCCACCCGAAAGGTAACTATGGCCATTCATTATCGATATTAGGCATCCAGAGTTATATATATGTTACCAGACTTCGCCGGCAGATGTCCCACCAGTTGCATAGCTATGAGAAGAATTTATCATGTCCATAAAGGATGTTGCAATTTGCTGTTTCAGGAATTACGATTACGGTCAGCTTTGATGCAGCTTCACTTGCAGGGAGTCAAAATGAGAAAAGAAGGAAGTGACACAACTTCAGTAAAATACCAATCACAATCTTCGGCATGAGGAGGTCAGAGGAAAAACTGAAGTAAACAAAGCAGCATAACTCCCACAAAATGAGCACCCTAGTTTAGCATTCCTTTCTCCGCACCAAAAATGATACCAAGAAAACACAGTTTTTGCATTAAGTGTCTTCTTTGCCCCAGACAAAGCTATACCAACTTCCAAATATCTTTGGATGTTTACCAATATTGCTGAAAAGCCTAGACTAGAAGTGAAATACTAATGCCAATGCTTTCTGTTTGGAAGAGTAGCCAATATGGTAATCTGAACTGCTAACTTTTATGCTTACACTCATATCCCCTCATATAATTTTCCCCATCAATGAGTGAGTAGTTCAACTCTCCAGAAAGCATGATTTGCTTTACCTTGTAAAGAGCATCACCGGTGACTTCATATCTCATTTGGGCACCAACGACAACTGGAATATGCGTATTGGAATGGAAGCCTGAAATACTGTCAGCCTGAAAAGGAAACACCATAAAGTAATTACTCCCAAGGAACTCCTGCAATAGGAATGCTGTTCTTGTAGGTATGCATTGTAAAGCTGTGAGTTTAATAATTGTGCATATTACAATGCACATTCAATTGTAGTAGTGACATAGTTTATATTGTATTTGGTACTCCCTCCGTCCCAAAATTCTTGTCTTAGATTTGTCTAGATACGGATGTATCAGATACATCCGTATCTAGACAAATCTAAGACAAGAATTTTGGGACGGAGGGAGTATATAGAAACGAATAAATTAAACTGAACACAAACTCATAAAATTACGACATAGTAGTACAAGAGGTCTCATTCACTGGATTATAATGACTATCATGCATTACGTGATGATGCTGAATCATCATAGGAGTCAGGGCTAGGGAATCAAGTGAGTAGACCTGAACTGCAAGCAGACCGAGAAAGCACGGTTTGTCAAAGAGGTGGGCCAGTGTCAAATGCTTCAGATCATCCTGTCCAAGTTAGAGAAATAAGCAACTCTGAACTCCACTCAAAACATACTTTTAAAATAGGTAGTAAAGCAGATGACAAACTACACATAATCAGTGAATCACCGTTATTGTGTAGAGCTGGTATAGCACATCATTCATGCCCCCAGTCTCCTCATTGAGCGATGCCCAGTGCCTCTCGATGCTGTATTTCTGAATGACATTCTTCACCCGGTCACTGAAGTAGTTAGCCATCCCCACAACCATCTCAAGGGCCTTGGAGTTTCCAGCCACTGTATACTGATCGAGAAGCCCTTGCATAATCTACAGACCAAAAAATCGCAGACGCAGCAAGACAATTTATTATAGAATCACGCAGAACACAGGACACGGATCACGGAATCCAGATCACAGCTCAACACAATGATCCACATGTTGTTCAAGGAGGAGTAAAAGATTGTATACCTTGTGGATTGTGTAGTAAGGAGCCCAAACAGTAGTGAGGGCTTCAGCGCGGTCGAAGAACTCTGATGGGAAGGCTGACAGGTACCCTGTGCCCATCTTCTGCTGGCAGTCGTTTAGCACATCGACGACGGACGACATCTTGGCACGGAGGGTGTCATTGTGCGTGCTCGCCCACATCTTGGCTGTGGCGCTCAGGTAGTGCCCTGCAATGCAGAGAAGAGCGTCAGGCCAACAAAAGTTCAGTTGAGATGAGCAACTGGTATGTGTGAATAAGCAGGGCAAGATTGTGGCGGCGCACCGACGAAGTGTCCCCGGAGCTCGACGTTGGGCCCCTCCCACCCGCCGTAGGGCGTCCCGGTCGCCGTGAGGCCGGCCTGCGTGCGGAAGCTCCAGACGAGGCGGTCGGCGTCCAGGAGGAGCAGGTACTCCAGGTTGGTCTGCTGGGCCTGCCAGTACACGGTCCCCGGCTGGAGCCGCACGTCGTGCAGCGACGCCTCCGAGAGGAACGGGTCCGCGGGGCCGTCCACGGCGGCGGCGCCGCCCCGGAGCTTGCGATAGAGCATCAGCCAGTCGAACGCCTCGCGCGGCGGGGTGCTGCCGCCGCCGCCGCCGCCTAGGGACCTCCGCGGCATGAGCTCCATCCAGGCGGACTCGTCGGTCGGGGTGAGGTGCTGCTCGTGGCCGTGCCCGTGACCGTGGCCACGGGCGGCGAGCCCGGCAGGCAGCCGCAGCTGCGCCGCGGCGCGCTCCGCGTGGGTCGCCACCGAATCCGACGACGGGAACGTGTTCGTGCAGACCTTCGCCGCGGCGGCGGTCAAGAGCACCGCCACGACCCCCAACGCCGCCGCCGCCGCCGCCACGCCTCGCGCCATTCCCCTCCCCCCTAAGAATTCACTCACCAGTCACTCCTTAGCCGTCAACGCTCGACTGCCACCGCCCGGCTGCATAATATAGGGGAAGGAGAGCCTCCAAGAATCCCCAGACCTTCAATTATAGCCGGAGCAAGGCGAGAGGGTTAAGCAACAGGCTTACAAGCGACGGCGACAACGCACTCCGAGAGCTCGGAGACCACAGAAGGTGGGCTGAGTGGTGATTTTGGCCGGCGAAGAACAGGAAGGGGGGATTCTTTTCTGAGAAAAATCGGGGCTCTTTTTTGGTTTGCTGCGGTGCGTGCGCGGGGACGGATCGGCGCGGAGGAGACGCAAGAAACGCGCGTGGAGGGGAGGCAATCTTGCACCCAAAGGGCCGCAACCATGGACGGGAATGGACCGGGTGAGTGGTGACGGCAGCGTCGCTTGCTTACACGTCGGAGCGTTCGTTGGAAAACGATGTGATCTAGGAGTAGTGCCACCGTCTGGATCAGCAACGGCGGCAGTTGGCGGCTTGGCGCGTCCATGTGTACCTCAGCAGCGTCGCGGATCGATCGCGGTACAAGACGGACGCACGCCGCGCCAGGAATCGTCATCTATTTCTGTTCTTGGATTTCCAGGCTGAGCCCAGACCAGAGTGGCAGGCAGGCACACGCAAGGAGGAACTCCACTGCCACTGCCGTTTACCATTATAGATGCAGGAGAGCGTGTAGAACACAGCTATTTGAGCATCTTTGTTTATGACCTCAGCTCGCCGGAACTAGCTCGTATGGTTGCAGTTAGGATCGATCGGCACACGATGCAACTGGGACCGCATCCACACCGCGATTTCCGTTCTCGAATTTCCAACCGACCAGGCATGAACCAAACTTCGGTTTGGAATGGACCTTAAGGGCATTTTTAGCCCATCCCCGTAATTTAATGGGCCTGTCTATATCACATTTAGATGTGAGATAATACCTCACATCTAACATGATATTATCCTACATCAGCAGATAAATAAAGGACGTCGATAACTCCCGACCGTTCGATCTGCGAGCATCCCAGACTGAACGTTTTGTTCGGGACGGGAGGGAGCATGGACCGAACAACAACTCGTTCGGGAGGAGATCGCCCTAGCGCGAACGCCCCACCCATCGGGCCCTTCAGGCCTTTTCCTACGAAAAGCAAAACAAAAAAATAAATAAAGCCCATATTAAGTTATGACTAGTTTTTTTTAGGCAAAGTCATGACTAGTAAAAGGCCCAGTTTTTCTGTGCACAACAAAATTGCTGTGGACTTTTGCAATTCTATGAAAAAAATTACCATGTTCAAGTTTATATTTTAAAAAATGGCTCAAAAAAAAGGAAGAAGTCATGGCAATCTGCATCTCAACAGTACGAAAAATTGCCATCAGTATGATGTTTATAAAAAAAATGAAAAGTTGCCATGAAGTGATATGGTGAAAGAAGTTCTCTCCAGACACATAGAAAATTTTCGGAAAAAGAATGGAGAAAACATCTTAAGTTGTGATGATATCGTACATGTAATCCCCATGGCAAAACAAATTTCAAAGGATCAAAACGTTTTGCCATGGCAAAAAGAAATTTGAAAGAACAAACTCATCGTGTTCTGAATCTAATTTGTAATGGCCATGACAAACATTCTTCGGATGGACATGGCAAAAAGACAAGACTAACCATGGCAAAAAATGCATTTAGTTGCCATGGAAAAAAACTTCTATCAACAATACTGATTTTAGTTGCCATGGCAAGTTTGCCATGTTTTTTAACATCTTAGGTTGCCATGTTTTTGAATATCTTTATTTGCCATAGCAAGTTTGCCATTTTTTTGAACATCTTAGTTAAAGAAAGTTTGCATGTTTGCCATGTTTTTGTACAAACTTAATTAAAAAAGAATTTTGCCATGTTTTTGCACATCTTAAATTTGCCATGGCAAGTTTACGAATGTTTTAACATCTACAACGTTGGCATTTTTCTGAACATCTTTAGTTGCCATGGCAAGTTTGCATGTTTGTGAACATGTTAATTAAAAGAAGTTTGCCATGTTTTTGGACAAAACTTAATTAAAAGAAATTACCATGTTTTTCAACATATTAAAGTTTGCCATGTTTTTGAACATTTTAAAATGCAATGGCAAATTTGCCATATTTTTTAACATCTTATGTTGCCATGGCAAAGATTGCCATGTTTTGAACATCTATAACTTTGCCATAGCAAGTTTGCATGTTTTTGAACATGTTAACTAAAGAAGTTTGCCATGGCATAAAATGGAGTTAAATTTGTCATAGCAAAAATGGTTTAATTTTTGCCATGGCAAAAATGTAGTACTTTTGCCATGGAAAATAAATTAAAAAATACCATGGCTACACAAATATATTTAAGATGCTACATAGTAAAACTTGCCATGTTCTACAAATGTAAATTTGCCATAATATTTAAATTAATTTTCCATGCTCTTTACAATAAATTTTCCATGGCAACTAAAAATAAAATTTCCAATGGCAACTAAAACTAAAATTTGCCATGTGAAAAATAAAAGTATTTTTTCCATGGCAAAAAATGAAGTTAAATTTGCCATGACAAAAATGGAGTAAAAAATTGCCATGGCAAAAAATGGAGTAATTTTTCCATGGAAAATAAATTAAAAAACTGCCATGGCTATGCAAGTATACTTGCCGGGCTACATAGTTAAATTTGCCATGTTCTGGAAATGTAAATTTGCCATCATATTTAAAACAAAATTTCCATGCTCTTTACAATAAATTTGACATGGAAATTTAACAAAAAAAATTGCCATGGAAACTTAAACTAAAATTTGCCGTGTGGATAAAGGTATTTTTTCCATGGCAAAAAATGGAGTAAAATTTGCCAAACAAGGGCGCGACAGAAGTTGTGGATGTACTTAACATTCAGAAAAATTGCCATCGTGATTTACTAAATATTCTTTTGCCATGTTTAAATAATTAAATTTACCATGCATCATAAACTTAATTTCCCATGGTCATTTACTAAAAATTGCCATTGTCCTGGCTAAAAAAATGTTGCCAAGCGAAATACATGAAACTAAAAAATGCCATGATGTACGAACTAAAATTGCCATGATCAATTTCTAAACTTACCAAGATCAAATGAAAAAAAAGTTGCCATGGTTACTTAATGAGAAATTAAAACTTGCCATGATCTTTGAACAAAATTTGCCATGGTCAAATGAAAATAGAGTTGCCATGGTTAAATTTAGAAATTCGCCATGATTCCTGAACTAAAATTTCCATTTTTATTTGCCGAAAAAATTGCCTTCGTCTTGGCAATAGAAGTTAATTCGCCATGTCAAATAAATTTTTTAAATTGGCATGGCAATAAAAAATGTTTGCCCATAGTATGCTCGATCAATGATTGTAGACTGTTTCTTCTTCAATTGCATGGCCATATGTACTGAACCAATCAACCAAAAATGCATGCATGGACTCGATGGATCACTCCGACAGTAAATGAACATGACATTACTGAACCAAAATAGAGATTGTCTGAAACGATCAATTAGATTTGATTGAATCAACATGAAAGCAAGTGCAAAAACACAATTAAAACAAAAGCATGGCAAATACTGAAACAACATCGGTGGAATGGATTGATTAATCAGACTTGCAGCTTCAACAAATTTCGTAGCAATGAGACGGACAGATGCATCTTGTACCTCGAGCAAGCCTGAAATGGAGGGGTCGATGACTGACGACGCCGTTGATACACTCGTAGCAGAAGCGGGAGCGACTGCCACTGCCACTCGACGTCCTCCATAGCCGCCGGCTCTCCTCAGCGACCGTGTGCGACGACGGGAGCACCCAGCACTTTCCTCACCTCTATTGATTATCTTCTAAAAATCCAGCAATCAGCAGGACGGCAACTCGTCTCGGGAAAACTCACATTAGTTAGTAGAAGAACTGGAACGGGAGAGGCGTGGGCACGATTCATACCTCAGAAAGGAGCTGCACAATTTGTAGAACGCGCGGCGAGATGTAAGCCTGTAGAACACACTCCACTTCTCTAGAACGGGTGCCGTGCCTACCCCTTCTCCACGCCGGCGGCACGGTGGCCGGTACCTCGTCCTTGCGGCAACGCGGTGGCTTGCATCTCCTCCCGGCGGCGCGGTAGCCGCCACGCCATGCCTGTAGCTTTGAGGAGCTTGGCGCTCATGGCCGTCGCGGGGAACGAGGCGGCTGGCTCCCGCATGGAAGCCGAAGGCGCATCTGTTGGGGAACGTAGCAGAAATTCAAAATTTTCTACGCATCACCAAGATCAATCTATGGAGTAATCTAGCATCGAGGGGAAGGGGAGTGCATCTACATACCATTGTAGATCGCGATGCGGAAGCGTTGCAAGAACGCGGATGAAGGAGTCGTACTCGTAGCGATTCAGATCGCGGTTGATTCCTATCTAAGCGCCGAACCACGGCGCCTCTGCGTTCAACACACGTGCAGCCCGGTGACGTCTCCCACGCCTTGATCCAGCAAGGAGAGAGGGAGAGGTCGGGGAAGACTCCGTCCAGCAGCAGCACAACGGCATGGTGGTGATGGAGGAGCGTGGTACTCCATCAGGGCTTCGCCAAGCACTGCGAGAGACGAGGAGGGAGAGGGGTAGGGCTGCGCCAAAGAGAGAGATGTTCTCGTGTCTATGGCAGCTCCAAAACCCCCACTATATATAGGGGAGGGGGAGGGGCTGCGCCCCCATCTAGGGTTCCCCCCCAAGGGGTGCGGCCAGCCCTAGATGGGACTTGGGGGGCGGCCAAAGGGGGGGGGAGAGGGGGGGCGCCCCACTAGATGGGCCTTAGGCCCATCTGAGACTAGGGTTTCCCCCTTCCCCCCCTTCCTGCGCCCTGGGCCCCTTGTGGGAGGCGCACCAGCCCACCTAGGGGCTGGTCCCTTCCCACACTTGGCCCACGCAGCCCTCTGGGGCTGGTGGCCCCACTTGGTGGACCCCCGGGACCCTCCCGGTGGTCCCGGTACGTTACCGATAGCACCCGAAACTTTTCCGGTGACCAAAACAGGACTTCCCATATATAAATCTTTACCTCCGGACCATTCCGGAACTCCTCGTGACGTCCGGGATCTCATCCGGGACTCCGAACAACATTCGGTAACCACGTATATCTATTCCCTATAACCCTAGCGTCATCGAACCTTAAGTGTGTAGACCCTACGGGTTCGGGAACCATGCAGACATGACCGATACGTTCTCCGGCCAATAACCAACAGCGGGATCTGGATACCCATGTTGGCTCCCACATGTTCCACGATGATCTCATCGGATGAACCACGATGTCGGGGATTCAATCAATCCCGTATACAATTCCCTTTGTCAATCAGTATGTTACTTGCCCGAGATTCGATCGTCAGTATCCCGATACCTTGTTCAATCTCGTTACCGGCAAGTCTCTTTACTCGTTCCGTAACACATCATCCCGTGATCAACTCCTTGGTCACATTGTGCACATTATGATGATGTCCTACCGAGTGGGCCCAGAGATACCTCTCCGTTTACACGGAGTGACAAATCCCAGTCTCGATTCGTGCCAACCCAACAGACACTTTCGGAGATACCTGTAGCGCACCTTTATAGCCACCCAGTTACGTTGTGACGTTTGGTACACCCAAAGCATTCCTACGGTATCCGGGAGTTGCACAATCTCATGGTCTAAGGAAATGACACTTGACATTAGAAAAGCTCTGAGCAAACGAACTACACGATCTTGTGCTAGGCTTAGGATTGGGTCTTGTCCATCACATCATTCTTCTAATGATGTGATCCCGTTATCAACGACATCCAATGTCCATGGTCAGGAAACCGTAACCATCTATTGATCAACGAGCTAGTCAACTAGAGGCTTACTAGGGACATGGTGTTGTCCATGTATCCACACATGTGTCTGAGTTTCCTATCAATACAATTTTAGCATGGATAATAAACGATTATCATGAACAAGGAAATATAATAATAACCAATTTATTATTGCCTCTAGGGCATATTTCTAACAGCATCAGGGTGGTCCACGTACCTCGCCGGATCTGCCCTCCCCCTGCGTCGCCCACCGCCTCTCCCCCCATCTCCCTCTCGCCGCTCCTCTCTGCCCGCACCAAACACCAACTTCGACGGCATCGGCGGCGCACGAGGTGGATAGGTAGTGGCCGCACCTCCTCATCGCCCAGCCGCCGCCGGAACTTGCCATGCTCCTCCCCGAGGCCGCCGCGGGACCTGCAGGGCTCCTCTCCGCGCGCCTGCCGCAGGCTTGCCATGCTCCCCACGCGGGGGCGTCGAGGGAACTGCGTGCCTCCTCGTCTCGCGGTAGCCGTCGATGCGCGCGGCGGAGGCGGTGGTCGGGGCGGGAGGTGATCTGCGGTCGATGTTGGCGATGGCGGCGAGAATGTGCAGCAGAGTGAGCAGAGGTGTGGTTGGGGAAAGGATAAGAGAGAGAGACAGACTGAGGCGTTCGGGGTCAGTAGTATCGGGCCCGAACGAGTTTTTTGCGTGACCTGGCAACCCAGCCGATTTAAGATTCGTACTATAGATCTGACGACGCAGGAGGCGTTCGGACGGAAACATAAAAATGCAGCGCGTTCGGGAGTTATCGATTCCGTAAATAAAAGTGCCACAGTTGTATTGGTTGTTTGTTTTTCTTGTTTTCTCATTGTATTTTTGTTTGTCGTCCACGACCGAAAAAACCACAATAAAAGAATGTGCCACGAGAGCAAGGTTCGAACTGCAGACCCCTTGTTGGTGCACGCATGCACAAACCGGACTAGAGTAAAATTGATTTTCTGCACTGCTAGGCTGCGCCGAGTCGCTGATGCATAGTGCGATCTGATTCGCTGTGCTACAGTACAATCTACAGTGACGCGTGGTGTGCTATAGGATTTTGTGTCAGCGATGTACTACTATATTGACTCGTCTATAATACTCCCTCCGTAAATTAATATAAGAGCATTTAGATCACTATTTTAGTAATCTAAATGCTCTTATATTAGTTTACAGAGGGAGTATTTAAATAGTTCATCCCACTAACTTATTTCTCTTGACATGCAGCCTATTCACCTCATCAACCTATCCACCTCAGCTATTCTGCCATGTCATCGCCTCTCTACAGCATTCCTCTAAAAAAAGTGGCCTTTTTCCTATGATTTGTTTTTCTGTGTGTTCAGTTTTCTATTATTAGCAAGCTGGCAGCCCATAAGTCTGGCGTACATGGCAGCCTCTCTGTTTTCAATCGTTTTGTTTTCTGCCACCAGCGAACTCGCAATTAAGGCAGCCCATCATAATTCCATCAGAAACGATTGGATCGGAACTGATCTAGGCGATCAACAAAAAATGAGTCGTCCTCTCCCCTTCCATGCATCTTCTTTTGCCCTCCCTATAAATTAGCTCGAACTCCACATGATCGCAACACTGCTTCTCCTTGCGATACATACAGTGGTCATCGCCTCCATTTTCTGTAACAGACGAGCCACTCTGAAAGACCAGATGCATCGCATCATCCACCTCCCGGGCTCCCACCGCATTTTCTCTAACTAGTAAGCGTGCACGTGCAATGCACGTATTATCATGTGATACAAAAAATATTACTTGGTCTAAAAACTGAGTGAACATATTTGTCATCAATCATGAGTAAACCGACAATTTTTGAGGGAAAATTTCAAAGAAGTATGTCATGATTCTCTTAACCAAATCCCTTTCGAATCCTTGCCAACAATGATTGACAAGTGGTATAGACATATCTTATTGTGATTAATTAACAAGTCATGCGAATATAAATTTTACATTGATATTATGATTTTTTTTTTAAATAGAAGAAGGCATGACCATGAAGAAATTGATGCACAACAATATGTATTTTTAAAGGACACCACCGGTTCACCCACATAAATGATATACATGTTCAGAAACATAACAAAAATGAACATGAGTATACTGAGTAATCATGCACGCAGGCATGGCACGGAGAGAGTACAAATGGTCCCTTCATCTCTAAAGAAAAGGGGGAATGTTGTAGTTGGGTTCACTGGATCTTCTCCGCCGACAACTTCATTGTAGTTTCTGCACAATAACACATTCTCTGAAGAAATATATTCTGTACACAACAACGGTTTCTCTGAAGAAATGTATTCTGCACAATAGATTAAAGTTTCTGCACGATAGCTGACAACAAGCAAGCGTGCTGAAAGGAGAAAACATGTAATTCAAGTGTGCTCCCGGTTAGTCAGTGTATACTGCACTGAAGAAGCTGCAACACCTACATCAACGATCATGTATGCAAGACATACTTGAGTAATGATCCAAGAGTAGCAGCATTGGAGGCAGCAGAGCCACCAATCAGCAGCATTGTTGGCTTAAATTTCCTTCTCATTGTATCATCAAAGACTGTTATGCTTAACTTTGAAGGCTCATGCTTGGTGCAGAATTTTGCATGGAATTCCTTTATTACTTAAGAAATGAATATCAAATGGAAATTTAAGCTTAACCAGTGCGAGCAAGAAATGGCCCAGCTCACTCAGTTTCTTTACCAAATTGTTTGCCCTAGTTGGAGCTAAATTAGTTTTAATGGTATACTATCTTGTTCACCCAACCAATGAAACAAAATCATGGCTTTTAAAAACTGGATGGGGATCTCCCATCCAACTTCATCCAAGCAATCAAAAGTATAGTAAGATATGGTAGTCGTCCAGTGAACTTGCATTAAAAGTGCCATTGTTTTTCCTATAAAGACCTTGGATCATTAGATGGCATATGAAATACTGGATTATAATAAGGTTAGGAAAAAAAACAAGCTTGGCCAGAGGCACTGGTAAGAAAGCACTCAAGGAGTTCATTTTTATTTTTAGAGAATGGTTCGAAGAATCGGATAGTGTTGAAAACTGATAAAAATTCAAGCATTATTGCTTATAGTAAAGTATTGTATTTATAACCGTGCGAAGATTTGAGTTGACTAAGTAAGTTTGTGCTTGTAAGTTTCAGGAAAAGAACTTATCTGCAGTGAACATATATCCATGGTATTCGGCATATCACTACTGACATACATCCCTTGTTAAAAGACTGCCTGCACTTGAAAACTTAAAGCCTGCATGGGAGAAGTTTCATACAAGGGGACAAGTTCAGTTGCTAATATATAGAAATGAAATTAGTAATTCATGCTTCAAGTCATAAGTCCCAAGCAAAAAAGATTGAAGATGCCGGTCTTTCCAAGAAAAAAAGAATCACTGCACCACCAAGAAAATTGTAAAATTCACACAAAAAAAGGGCATCAAGCAAACAAAAAATTAGTTCTAAACGTATTTTGATTATAAACAATGGAGTTTGAGTAGCATGAACATATAGTGCAGTACTTAAATGTTTGGAATTACAGCTAAATAAATAACAAACCGTTCCACTTATAAACAAGGTGAAAATGTGCAGAATTTTGCATTGGAAGGCTAACCATTTTTATGTTGTCGGCAGCTGCTGATGCAAATGATTTCATACATAATATAAATTATTTTAAAGGTTCTAGGCTTCCAGCAATGTACAAAGTAGGAAAATGAACTCGTGGGTACCAACTCTTTTGGATGCAGTGTCATAGACTGAATAGATTTCTTATCCAAGAGTACACATAATCTGTGGACAAACAAACAACTATAATGGAAAGTTTGGAAACAGAATCAGATAGATGATGGAAACCATTATGTGAACATTACCAAGTTTGATAGTTCAATTACCAGCTAATATCCCAGAACTTGATGGCTATACCATGTGTGCTTGACAATTTGTGGATCCTGAGGAGGGAAAAAACTTAATTAACAGTAGGTACTGAAATGCACACGAATAAATCAGATATGTTTGCATGTATTAGTATCATTGCTGAACCAACCCGGAAAAAACACAATTTGTGGAATACTTACTCAAGCAAGGTACAGGCCCGGTCTAAGTAATCACACAGTGACTAAATCAGATTTGTTTGCATGTATCAGGATCATTCTCTAGCGATCTAGATTCAACTTTAAGATGAAAAGTGAAAACTCAAAGGTGTCACACATCAGATTTACTTGACCTACAATGTGACTAAGAATCTGAAGACTCCAATTAGCAACTTGACAAGCAATTAGATGAAGATAATACTCAAGCTCCTGAAACAAAAAATGTCAGCAGTGTACATATCGTTGCTGAATCAACCACTGCCACAGAATGGGGACGGCGCAGTGACGCAGGTCTCGTGCCCGCCCGTCGAGATCCCCTCTATGCCAAACCCCTCCGCCTCCATGCCCTTGCGCTGCACCTGGGCGGGCTGGCGGCAGTACTGCTCCTCGACGGTAAGCGCCCGGTCGAGCAGCGAGAGCAGCCCGCTCCCCGCGCCCCACTGGGCGTGGAGACGGTTGAGGCGGCTGCCTCCTTCGAGGCGAGCGTCTGGAAGCGTGAGGCTGTGGTGAGGTGCAGCGGGGCGAGGGAGAAGAGAGAGATGTCGGTCGTCCTTCCTTGCTCTGCCACGCACTTGCCCTGTGGGATGGGAGAAGAGGGAAATAGGGGAGAGATGGCCTCCGTCGCGTGGAGCGGCGGGGGCGACGGGGCCATGGGGAGAGGTGTGCGGGGGAGGGGAGGGAGCAGTTTTTTTTCGGGAGAAAGAGGTGGAGAGAAAAAAAAGGAAAATTTCGGTTGTTAAGGGGATCGTATCACGGACTAACTGCAACGCAAATCAAGGAGAGGGCCGCGCGGATTAGAGGGATGCGAGCGCGGACGATTGACAAACCAGCGCGTCTGCTTGGCAGAAACATTTGATCCGAGACGTTGATTTGGGTGACAGATAATTAATCTAATACGGACAGTAGGATGCGTTTAAGTTGATTTGATCGAAGGGTTCTGATTACCCCGTGTACAATTTGTTGTGTGACTTTAGAGGAGTTTATGTTTGCTCTTTTAATAGTAGTATAGATTAATAGTAGTATAGATGAACAAAGCAGCGCTTCGTCTGCGCATCTCATCTTCAGCCGCCGGCCCACCGCCGCTGGAATCGAGCTCTGCAACGCACTACCTTGTCACCACTCAAAGATGTGGCTCGATCTCGGCGGAATCAGGCCTTGATATATTCAGGTGGGGTATTCCGGCGCGATCTCAACGAGGCATGGGGCGTGTCTCCGGCCGATGCGTGTTTATCGCCTTCAAGATTTCGTCTTCAAGGACGGACTACAGCTGCGGTGCACAGAGCGTCGAGCGATGGTGTCTCTCTGTGACCAGGGTTGGCTGCAGGTGTTCTTCTTCTTTGTCTGCGGCTTCGTCTTCCTTTGCGTATTGTACTATTGCAGGAGTACTACCTTAATACAAGTCCAGTAATACTGCGGTGTATACCTTTCAGAAACCCCTAAAAAATCCATTCAAAAAAGAGAAATTTTCGCCAGGCACCATCAGCGCCTATTTTGCTTGTTCCATGCTTCAAGGGCTGGAATTCCTACTATTTATTTCCCATGGCCATTGGCACCTTTAGCCCTAGAACATCTATAGTTTTAAGTTAATTCAATATCTCTGCTCCTTTACTACTCTGCTTTGTTGGGAAATGCGTACTGAATTGTTTAACACAAGCTTTAATGCCGTGAATCAAACTAGCAGTTGTGCAATTTTTTAATTAAGCATTTGATAGCTCATGTGGTGCTATTCCAACACATTTAGATTTCGGTGGTGCTCTTGCTGATTGTCTTAATGCCTTAGACACTTTATTTAAAAGGGAAAGCTTGCAATTCCCTCTGCCCTCTTATCTCCATGTATAAGCAGGTACCTTCCTTAACCTGCTCAAGTAGAAGGTGATTAATATGCTGCTTTCACCTACATCGTCATTTATTGCAGGGGCCTTCTTCTATTTTCTTTCAGCTGCAATATTTATTGGATTTCTCCTAAAAAAATATTCGTTGGATCTGTCAATTGTGAAGTTCCATCTTCTTTACATATATTCTCCATGCACAATGTTACTGATCTCTGTCCAATCTTAGTGTGTGATCTATCATAATTCTGTATAGCTTGCATATAATGACCAGACAAATTAGCGCATTCTAATATTTTGTAGAGATTTCATATTATCATTAGCAAGATCTAGCCTGAGTACGTTATCATCCCTTCACGTCAAGTATCCGCTACTACTATCCCTTAATGTCGTTTGGAAAGAGAAAGTATGTTGGTAAGTGTTCTCACTAATTATCATATAAGCTACTAGAGATGTTAACGAAGACAAGAAAAAACTAATGTTTCCAGTTTATTAGCACATACAACAATATGTTGCAACACACACCTATTTTTACACTTGCTTTTATATATGAACAACTTGGTTATATTCTGTAGAACTTATATATGTAATAACATGCAGAAGATATATTTAGAACAAGACTCACATATAATACACAATAAGTATATCAAAATGGCAATTCCTTTTGTCGCATCTCCATTTGTGAATCTGGTTCTTAGTGTATAAAATTATTAATGTAAATGATACGAGCAAAACCGGAAATGCCGTTTGGAGGCCGAGCTCCATGCAGCTCGATATCCTGGGCGTTAATAATCGCATCGAGCTGCTCCAGCGACGCATTTATGTCAAGTATTCGAGCTCACAGCTATAACGCCCATACTGTATTCTGTATTTTCCTACAGTAGCAGCCCATGTCGTCCACGACTCGCTGACAGGCTGCTCAGATGTGCGATACATTCACCCATCACGTTCCTTCGGTGCTAGCATCACTCGCACACACTAATGAACATGGGCACGCACAGGCTCTCATGTTCATCGACTCTGCTAGCCCTTGGAGCCGGCTAGCTGGAATCCGAACGTGGGATTTATGATCAGACCGTTTTGGGAGTCCGAACGTTGGGTGTATCGATCAGACCGTGTGGAAATCATCTATTTATACCTCACAAGAACAACAGTGTCCATCTCAGCACAACCAAAGCCGAGATATATTCTTTTGTACCACACAGTCGCAGCGGTCGCTCAAAATGCACATCAGCTCATTTTTTAGATTTTTATTTATTTTTCCGTTCTCCAGCCCCTTTCATCGCGAGGCCTTCTTTTTTGACCCTTTTATCCACATGACGGGGCAAATAAAAAATCCTTCCCTTTTTTGTCAAGAACAAAACAGCACTTGAACCGAAATTTCTTCAATCTCACCACAGCACACGAGAATATCTAGTGGAATTCTAAAGAATGTCAACCTATAGTACCTGATTGCGAATAAATTTTAGATTTTTCAGACTTTAGGTGGGTTGCTGCATGTGTTCTTCCTGTGCCCAGTTAACCCACATTTTGAGCAGCGAGGAGTGGCTGGGCATGTTGTGCTCTTGTGCATGTTGAACTCTGCATATAGAATAGAATCTACTTCGCTTCGATGGTTGTTCATATGGAGCCTTGTCGGGGCTGGTTGTTGGACGCCCAGCCTGTCGTTTGCTCGACGACGCTGGGAACACATCTGATCCTTGTGAAATGGTGTGTTCAGACTCAGTTCGTCCAAAGTGCTGCTTGTTACCAACGCCAGATCCTGCTGATTCTGCTGCCATCTCTCTATCAGACAAACCAAGCCCATCCCTCACGGCGACAACTGGCTCGACCAACCCTTCGACATCTCGCATACTTCAGCGGCGCATGATCCTTCTGGTAGTGCAAATACTCTAGCGGTAGCATATCTCTTGCATCTCTAGCTAGTCCATCCCTTGAGTGCATGTTTAGCAGGGAGTTCATGCAGTTTAGATGTATCATGACCTGACCAACAGCAGACAAAGAAAACGTCAGTTTCTAGTGTTTTCTAAACAATGTCAACCTACAGTACCTGATTGTGAATAACGAAGAGGAGCTGGGACACCCACCTTAAGTGCATGGCTGCAAACCATTTCATAGTGCTCAAATGTTCCACACTCGCACCTGAACTCATCAGCTGTCTCGCTCACGGAGATCATAAATTTATTCTTGCACCATTTTTCCCTGGACTGAAATTTGATGTGCCTAGCAATGTACTCCAAGCACGGCTTGACTTCTATTAGATCATACGACCCACACTCATACAGTGCTTCACCTAATTTCTCAAACATTGTCCTGGTATAAACTTGCGATGCATGTGCCTCAATTGGGATATTTTGCTTCAGGACAATCCCGCCCTGCAAATGACGCCCGCATCAAAAGGAAACTAGTTCCTCTCAACAGGAGCAATGCAACAGCACACAAAATACATAGAGTTATCCAAACTTACTAGTTTTGTCCTTTTCTCCTGGTAACTTTCTTCTGAGTCGCGGTCAAATTGCATCTTCTCATATTGCCGGAACGCAATGTTTCTGCAGCACCTCCTCCCTCTTCGTAATCCATGTGGCCTCCAGCTCGACGCGCCGGCAGAGGAGAAATCAAGTCCTCATCCGCATGAGCAGTTTCACCCGTGCCGCCCTTAGTCAGTTGCGCGCCGGCAACTAGCTCTTTTAAGACAACTCCGCCGTCCAAACGCGGTACGAGCCTGCACAGGCAAATGAGAGCCAACCAGATCTGATTTTTAGACGGACAAGTCGGGGGAAACTTCAATCGATTGAACTCCAGCTTAAAAAATCTCTCCCAAACAGAGGAAGTAAGGCAAGAAAAAAGAATTTTTTCTTCAGAAGATTACCCTGCTCCAGATTCCTCGAAGAAGAACTCCATGCCGTCCATGGTGAGAAGTGGCGCTCACCCCTCCCCCTGTGTGTGCAGGTCGACTGCCCAAACAGGCCACGTCCCGCTAAATGGGCGTCTTTGCCGCTGAACGGGCCAGGCAGAAACATTTATTTTTCCCACCAACCACCCTGTGCCAGCCCGCAAAGTGGGCCAAATTTAAAGCCGCACAGGGAGAACATCTTGTGCACGCGCGCAGCAGCAAAATCGTAGGCCCACGTACAAACCCTGAACAGCAGCAGGTGGCACCGCTGTATTTCCAGCAAATAGAGCTCGTATATAGCAAAAAGAGCATAGGCCACGCATCACAACGCATTAACGACCGGCGCAGATAGCGGCCTCCATGCAGCTCGTCCACCAAAACGCCCCTCTCCGAGCAAAACACTATATTTGCTATCTTCATAATTATATTGCAAGTATTGTGTTCATTCCAAAAAAATCATCTTAAGATCATATATCCATATCATTCAAACAAAGTTATTCTATTTATGTCTTACCATGTGCGTAGGACTAAGAATCCCCGCAGCAACGCGCGGGGGAATTATCTAGTTTTCTCAATGGAGACACCCGTCCAATACTACGGATGACTTGACATGGTAACAAGCACTTGAATGACAAAGTAAGCATTTTTTTGTAAGAAATCGATGACTAAATTGTAGAACGAGGTGAATAGTTTTTTAGGACAATGTGAATAACTTTGAAAAATCACGATGAACATTTTTATAAAGTAAAAAAATGAGCATTTTATAAATATGCAATATTCATTTTGAAGATGTGGTGAACATTTTTTAAACACATGATGAAAAACTTGTAAAACATCATGAAATGTTCTTAAAATGCAATAAGCATTTCATATAAGATGGTTACTATATATATTTTGAAACACGGTGAGCATCTTTTAAAATGCTGTGAACATTTCTAAAAAATATGTGATGTACATTTTAAAACATGGTGAACATTTTTAAGTAATGGATGGACAAAAAAACCGACAATCAAAAGCAAAAACTAAGAAAAAAATTATGAAAATAAAAATGAAATAAAATAATGATAACAGGAAAGAAAGAAGGGAAAACAGAAAGAAAGAAAAAAGAAGCAAAATGAGCGGAAACACAGAAGTTAAAAGATATTTTTGAAATTAAAAAAGTCCACAAATTTGGAAAAGATCATGATTATTTTTATAAAAAACATGATTTTTTTTAAATATCATAATTTTGGAAAATGATCATAACTTTTTATAAAAAATAAAAATGAAAAAAATCCATGAATATTTTATAAATGTGGAAAAGAGACTTGCCGACAATCCTCCTCCTACCACTAATTGCAATCTCGCTATAGGCATGCAGTTGCATGTCGAGGGTGGACTTGCAACTAAGAAAAAAGGGGTTAGGCCCAGCTGCATGTCGAGGATGGACTTGTAACTCGGAGAAAAATGGGTCTTGCCCCACTTACGTATCGGGCATGGAGTTGTGACTAGATAAAACTTAGTTGCTCACCCCACTTGCACGTTGTCGTGGCATGTAATTGCGTCAAAAAAACCTGGAGCCCAATTGCAAGTCCGTGGTGGACTTGCAACTGGGACGAAGAATAAAAAATGACGACCTACAAGCGAAAATGAGGTTGTGCTTGTAACTAATGCAACAAATAAAAAGGTCAAAAAGTCTTATTGCAAGTAGAGGGTGGGCTTGCAACTAGGAGAGGAGAACAAAAAAGGGTCAATGCTAGTTGTAAGCCGAGGGTGGACTTGCAAACTGAGGCGGAAAAAGCTTCAAGCCTATTTACGAGTCAAGCGTGGACATGCAACAGTGATAAAAACAAAATACTTGCCTAGTTGCAAGTCGGCGGTGGACTTGCAAGTGGGACAACTACACAAAACTATGAGACCAGTTGCGATTCGATGGCGGAATTGCAACTAGAACAACTATGAGCCTAGTTGCGAGTAGAGAGTGGACTTAAAACTGGGATGGAAAACAAACTACATTCCCAATTGCAAGTCAGGGGTGTGCTTGCAAGTGGGATGAAAAAAACTATGGGCCTATTTACGAGTCGAGCATGGTCTTGCAACTGGGACAACTACACAAAACTACAATATCAGTTGCAAGTCAAGGTTGGACTTGCAACTGCGATGAAAATAAATAGCCCAGATGCGAGTTGGAGGGTGGACTTACAACTGGACAACAACAAACTATGGACCCAATTGTGAGTCAAGGGTAGATTTGCAACTGGGACAACCACAAAATTATGAGCCCAATTGCGAGTCAAAGATGGACTTTGCAACTGCAGTGAAACAAAATACTAGCCCCGAGTCAAGAGCAGACTTGCAACTAGGACAATTATAAAAAATTATGATACCATTTGCGAGTTGGGGTGCACTTGCAACTGGGACAATAATAAACTACAAGCCCAATTGTGAATCAAGCGTGGACTTCCAACTGGGATAAAAAACAAAACACATGCACAATTGCGAGTGAATGGTGGACTTGCAAGTGGGACAACTATGAGTTCATTTGCAAGTCGAAGGTGGACATGCAACTAGGACAACTACAAAACTACGAGCCTAGTTATGAGTCAAGGTCCGACTTGCAACTAGGATGAACCAAACTATGGGCCTAGTTGCGAGTCGAGAGTACACTTACAACTATGAAGAAAAACAAAAACACGTGCTCCAATTATGACTCGAGAGTGGGTTACAACTCGGAAAACTATGGAACTACGAGCCCAGTTGCGAGTCAAGGGTCAACTTACAACTGGGATGAACCAAACTATGGGCCTAGTTGCGATTCGAGAGCACACTTGCAACTGTGAAGAAAAAAAACACGGGCTCCAGTTCTGAGTCGAGGGTGGGTTACAACTCGGAAAACTATGGAACTGCAAGCCTAGTTGCGAGTCAAGGGTCGACTTGCAATTGAGATAAAACAAATTACGAGTCCAGTTACGAGTCAAGGGTGGGCCTGTAGTTGGGATAAAAACAAAACATAGGCCAAGTTGCGAGTCGTGGGAGTGCTTGCAACTCGGACAACTATGAAACTACGAGCCCAGTTATGAGTCAAGGGTGGAGTTGTAGCTGGGATGAAATAAACTATGAGCCTAGTTGCGAGTCAAGGACCGACTTTGTAACTAGACAACTACACAAAACTACGTTATCGTTTGCGAGTCGATGGTGGACATGCATCTGGGACAATAACAAACTACAAGCCCAGTTGCGAGTCAAGCGCGGACTTGAAACCTACATGAAAAACAAACAGTTAAAAACACATGTGCAGTTGCGAGTCGACGGTGGACTTGCAACTGGACAACTACGAGCCCATTTAAGAGTCCAAGTGTGCTACAAATTCTCCAATAGGCCATAAAATACGGGCAACAAAACCGAACAAAGAAGAAACATACCGTGCCCTCCAAACAATGACATATATGGGCCCATATGAAAAGAAACACAAGAATAGACTAGCACAAAAAAGGACAAGAGGACGCACGACAAGAAAGAATGAGTTGACATAGGCGCGCATGGTCGAATTTATGTGAACATTAAAGCAAATAAATTGAATGGTTACAGACTTAGATGAGACATCACTCAATCTCATCTCGCAAATCCAAAAGAAGAAGAAGAAAAAGTCTAATTACACTCAGCTACACAGTAAAACCAAAATAAACAAAAACCTGCAATATAAAGACATGTGGCCCTCCAAAAAAAGCTACAACCCACAAAATAAACCCAATACAAAATACATAAAAACTGTCGACTAAAAAAGTCATATTGGGCCTCACTGCTTCAGATGGACGAACAGAAAATACGGCACAACAACAATGAGCACGACTTAGAAGCATGTATAATTGCAACTAGAAAAAAAGAGGCGAGCCCATTTGCCTGTCGAGAATAGAATTGCACCTAGTGCAAAACAATCTGTTGTGCCCAGTTGCATGTTAAGGATGAACTTGTGATACGTCTCCGTCGTATCTAATTTTCCATACACTTTTGCTCTTGTTTTGGACTCTAATTTGCATGATTTGAATGAAACTAACCCGGAGTGATGTTGTTTTCAGCAGAATTGCCATGGTGTTGTTTTTGTGCAGAAATAAAAGTTCTCGTATTGCCATGGCAATATATCTCGAAATGGCTATGAAAATGCCATGATATGTATGTATGGTGGCTATTTTGAGGAAGATATAAGGAGGCTTATGTGTGATAGAGCATGTTATATCATAGGGTTTGGATGCATTGGGAAGTTTGCACCGACTCTCGAGGTGAGAAAGGGCAATGCACGGTGCCGAAGAGGCTAGCAAATGGCGGAAAGGTGAGAGAGTGTATAATTCATGGATTCACATTAGTCATAAAGAACTCACGTACTTATTGTAAAAGTTTATTAGACCTCGAAGCAAAGTACTACTCACATGCCCCTAGGGGATAGATTGATAGGAAAAGACCATCGCTCATTGAGTAACACTCAATATGAATCATGCTCCAACTTCATCGCATAACTAGAGACTATACGTGCACACGGTTCGAGAAATCTTCAGATTCAGCGATTTATCATCCAATTTATCGCTACTCATGGGGTGACCGATAAGATTATGCCTTATCTTCACGGTTTATCGTTTGGGCCAATTTATCACTCTGACAAGCGATTTATCAGGAATCTACTGATAAATCAGGCCTATTCCTAACATTATGTTTGCAAAAACTATGTTTCTTTGTGTTTTTTGGACCTTGTTTTGCAATATATACTATTGTCCTATTTTGTTTGTCATTATAACAGGATTCAAAGGCTAGGAATCAAGGTAACACTTCTGTCCAATATTGTTTTGGTGTTGAATATAACATATTTTAGTATTGGGAACCTGGGATTTGCAAAAAATGGCTGATTAATAGTCGACCGATAAAATCGATTAATCGACCGATTTCCGATTAATCTCTAATCCCCAGCTGACCGAGACGCTAATGATAAGCGGAGAGTGCGTATAATCCATGGGCTCACATTAGTCATAAAGAACTCACGTACTTATTGTAGAAGTTTATTAGACCTCGAAGTAAAGTCCTAGTCGCATTCCCCTAGGGGATAGATTGGTAGGAAAAAACCATCGCTCGTCCCCGACCGCCACTCATAAGGTAACACTCAATATGAATCATGCTCCAACTTCGTCGCATAACTAGAGACTATACGTGCATGCTTCGGGAATCACAAACCTTAACACCAATATTCTTTCTAAACCACAATCATTCACTAGTACCCCCACATATTACCATCTTAATATCGCAAAACTATTGCAAGAAATCAAACTTATCATATTCAGTGATCTACATGAAAGTTTTTATTATATCCCTCTTGAATACCTATCATATCAGGATCAATTTCATAACATGTGCATATTGCCATTACTATTTATTAGACTCTCAAAAAGATATCACTACTGGAATCAGAAGATTTGCCGTCCGCCCCATCTTTGCCGTCAGCTAGGGGACGACAAAGAAAGGCTTTGCCATCAGCCAACGGTAAGCCGACGGCAAAGAGGCAGCGGACGGCAAAGAAAGGCTTTGCCATCAGCCAACAATTTGCCGCCAGCTAGTGGACGGCAAAGAATCTTTGTCGTCCGCTAGCTGACGGCAAAGAGGGTGTTGGGCCCACTAGCTGTTAAGCCCTAACAGGCCCCTCTTTGCCGTCCGCCAGCGGACGACAAAGCGTCCGTTGCCCTCAGCTTGCGGACGACAAAGGTGACACGGACGGCAAAGCTTCAAAATAACTTAACGGCCCGCGCTCCCACTGTCGCCCTATCTCTTTCTCCTCTCCGCCCGACGAGCAGCGCCGCCGCCCCGTCGTCCCATCGGCCCACCACCTCTTCATCGCCGCCCCCCCGCCCGGTCGCCGCCCCCTCCCTGCCTCCCCACCCACTCCCGAGCCTCCCCGCCGCAGCCGTCGGTGGACCGCCCCCGAGGAGCGCCGCCCGTCGCTGCCCCCTCCCCGCCCCGTCGCCACCGTGCCCCATCGATGCCCCGTCGCTGCCGCCCCCTCCCCCACGGTGAGCCCCTGCCACCCCATCTCCTGTTTTTTCTGTATTTTTTCTTTTGTTATTTAGTTTAGGTTATTTAGTTTAATTAGTTTAGGTTTAGGTTTACTTTGTTTAGGTTATTTAGTTTAATTAGTTTCGGTTTAATTAGTTTAGGTTGTTTAGTTTAGTTACTTTAGGTTTAATTGGTTTAGGTTTTCTAGTTTAGTTAGTTTAGGTTTAATTAGTCTAGGTTATTTAGTTTAATTAGTTTAGGTTTTTTAGTCTAGTTAGTTTAGGTTATTTTGTTTAATTAGTTTAGGTAGTTTTTTAAGAATAAACAAGAAAGATGAAAAAAGAAGTAAAAGAAGAAGAGGAGGAAGAAGAAGAGGTGTCGGGGTGTCGTGTTGAGGGGTCGGGGTGTCGGGGTGTCGTGTCGGGGGTCAAGGGGTCGAGGATTTGCCATCCCGACCACGACACCGTGACCCCCTGACCCCAAAACCCCGACCCCTTGACCCTCGACACGACACCCCGACACCCCGACCCTCGACACGACACCACCGACACCCCGACCCCCGAGGGTTGCCGAGGGGCACCCCGACCCTGACACAGCACCCCGACACGACACCACCGGCACCCCGACCCCCGACACGACAACCCGAGATCCCGACAAGGCACCCCCGACACCGACACCCTGATATTAATTAGTTAATGTTATTAGGTATTTAATTTTTTATTATGTTCATGATGATGATACACACTATTTTTTAATTATGTTTATGTTGTACTAATTTCGTTTACTCTTTGTCATTGCAGGTGTTGACAGATGGTGGGCTTGGGTCGAGAGTGCTCCGAGCCTCCTACCTCAGCGCGTGGGAGGGGTGTTGTTATTGCACCCCAGAACCTCCGGAGAGCACATCATGCATACACCCCCAGCACCTTCGGCGGGCGCTTCTTCTTCAGCCGGGAGAAGAGGTCTGCTACCTCTTGAGCACTGTGTTCGCTTTCCCTTGAAGAGAAAAGGGTGATGCAGTAAAGTAGCATAAGTATTTCCCTCAGTTTTTTAGAACCAAGGTATCAATCCAGTAGGAGACCACGCTCAAGTCCCACGCACCTACACAAACAAATAAGAACCTTGCAACCAACGCGATAAAGGGGTTGGCAATCCCTTCATGGCCACTTGCAAAAGTGAGATCTGATAGAGATGATAAGATAATATTTTTGGTATTTTTATGATAAAGAGTAAAAGTAAAGATTGCAAAGTAAAATAAACGACGACAAAAATAGCTAGTCGACAGGAGATTAATATGATAGAAAATAGACCCGGGGGCCATAGGTTTCACTAGTGGCTTCTCTCAAGAGCATAAGTATTACGGTGGGTAAACGAATTACTGTAGAGCAATTGATAGAATTGAGCATAGTTATGAGAATATCTAGGTATGATCATGTATATAGGCATCACGTCCGTGACAAGTAGACCGACTCCTGCCTGCATCTACTACTATTACTCCACACATCGACCGCTATCCAGCATGCATCTAGAGTATTAAGTTCATAAGAACGGAGTAACGCTTTAAGCAAGATGACATGATGTAGAGGGATAAACTCAAGCAATATGATATAAACCCCATCTTTTTATCCTCGATGGCGACAATACAATACGTGTCGTTTCCCCTACTGTCACTGGGATCGAGCACCACAAGATTGAACCCAAAGCTAAGCACTTCTCCCATTGCAAGAAAGATCAATCTAGTAGGCCAAACCAAACTGATAATTCGAAGAGACTTGCAAAGATAACCAATCATACATAAAAGAATTCAGAGGAGATTCAAATATTGTTCAGAGATAATCTTGATCATAAACCCACAATTCATCGGATCTTGACAAACACACCGCAAAAGAAGATTACATCGAATAGATCTCCAAGAGAATCGAGGAGAACTTTGTATTGAGATCCAAAGAGAGAGAAGAAGCCATCTAGCTAATGACTATGGACCCGAAGGTCTGAGGTAAACTACTCACACACCATCGGAGAGGCTATGGTGTTGATGTAGAAGCCCTCCGTGATCAATGCCCCCTCCGGCGGAGCGCCGGAAAAGGCCCCAAGATGGGATCTCACGGGTAAAGAGAGTTGCGGCGGTGGAAATAGGATTTTTTCTCCGTATCTGATGTTTCCAGGGTATATGAGTATATATAGGCGAAGGAGGTCGGTCAGGACAGCTACAAGGGGCCCACGAGGGTGGGGGGCGCGCCTAGGGGGGCAGGCGCGCCTCCCTGCCTCGTGGCCTCCTCGTTGATTGCTTGACATCCACTCCAAGTCCTATGGATCACGTTTGTTCCGAAAATCACGTTCCCGAAGGTTTCATTCCGTTTGGACTCCATTTGATATCCTTTTCCTTCGAAACACTGAAATAGGCAAAAAACAGCAATTTGGGCTGGGCCTCCGGTTAATAGGTTAGTCCCAAAAATAATATAAAAGTGTATAATAAAGCCAATTAAACATCCAAAACAGAATATATAATAGCATGGAACAATAAAAAATTATAGATACGTTGGAGACGTATCAAGCATCCCCAAGCTTAATTCCTGCTCGTCCTCGAGTAGGTAAATGATAAAAACAGAATTTTTGATGTGGAATGCTACTTAGCATAATTTTCAATGTAATTCTCTTAATTGTGGCATGAATATTCAGATCCGAAAGATTCAAGATAAAAGTTTAATATTGACATAAAAATAATAATACTTCAAGCATACTAACTAAGAAATTATGTCTTCTCAAAATAACATGGCCAAAGAAAGTTCATCCCTACAAAATCATATAGTTTGGTCATGCTCCATTTTCTTCACACAAGAATGCTCTCATCATGCACAACCCCGATGACAAGCCAAGCAATTGTTTCATACTTTAGTAATCTCAAACTTTTTCAACTTTCACGCAATATATGAACGTGAGCCATGAATATAGCACTATGGGTGGAATAGAATATGATGATGGGGGTTATGTGGAGAAGACAAAAAAGGAGAAAGTCTCACATTGACGCGGCTAATCAACGGGCTAGGGAGATGCCCATCAATTGATGTCAATGCAAGGAGTAGGGATTGCCATGCAACAGATGCACTAGAGCTATAAATGTATGAAAGCTCAACAAAAGAAACTAAGTGGATGCGCATCCCAACTTGCTTGCTCACGAAGACCTAGGGCATTTGAGGAAGCCCATTGTTGGAATATACAAGCCAAGTTCTATAATGAAAAATTCCCACTAGTATATGAAAGTGACAAAACAAAAGACTCTCTATCATAAAGATCATGGTGCTACTTTGAAGCACAAGTGTGGAAAAAGGATTGTAGCATTGCCCCTTTTTATTTTCTCTCTTTTTTTCTTTTTTTCTTTTTTTGGGCCTTTCCTTTTTTATTTAGCCTTTATCTTTTTTTTGGGACAATGCTCTATGAATGATGATCATCACACTTCTATTTATTTACAACTCAATGATTACAACTCGATACTAGAACAAAGTATGACTCTATATGAATGCCTCTGGCGGTGTACCGGGATGGGCAATGAATCAAGAGTGACATGTATGAAATAATATGCATGGTGGCTTCGCCACAAATACGATGTCAACTACATGATCATGCAAGGCAATACGACAATGATGAAGCGTCTCATGATAAATGGAATGGTGGAAAGTTGCATGGCAATATATCTCAGAATGGCTATGGAAATGCCATAATAGGTAGGTATGGTGGCTGTTTTGAGGAAGATATAAGGGGGTTTATGTGTGATAGAGTGTATCGTATTACGGGGTTTGGATGCACCGGCGAAGTTTGCACCAACTCTCAAGGTGAGAAAGGGCAATGCACGGTACCGAAGAGGCTAGCAATGATGGACGGGTGAGAGTGCGTATAATCCATGGACTCAACATTAGTCATAAAGAACTCACATACTTATTGCAAAAATCTACAAGTCATCAAAAACCAAGCACTACGCGCATGCTCCTAGGGGGATAGATTGGTAGGAAAAGACCATCGCTCGTCCCCGACCGCCACTCATAAGGAGGACAATCAAAGAACACCTCATGTTTCAAATTTGTTACACAACGTTTACCATACGTGCATGCTACGGGACTTGCAAACTCCAACACAAGTATTTCTCAAATTCACAATTACTCAACTAGCACAACTTTAATATCACTACCTCCATATCTCAAAACAATCATCAAGCATCAAACTTATCTTAGTATTCAACGCACTTATAAGAAAGTTTTTATTAATCTTGGATGCCTATCATATTAGGAATAATTTCACAATTTAAGCAAATTACCATGCTGTTTTGTAGGACTCTAAAAATAATATAAGTGAAGCATGAGAGAACAATAATTTCTATAAAACAAAACCACCACCGTGCTCTAAAAGATATAAGTGAAGCACTAGAGCAAAAACTATATAGCTCAAAAGATATAAGTGAAGCACATAGGGTATTCTAATAAATTCCGAATCTTGTATGTCTCTCTCAAAAGTGTATTCAGTGAGGATGATTGTGGTAAACTAAAAAAGCAAAGACTCAAATCATACAAGACGCTCCAAGCAAAACACATATCATGTGGTGAATAAAAATATAGGATCAAGTAAAGTTACCGATGGACGAAGACGAAACAGGGGATGCCTTCCGGGGAATCCCCAAGCTTAGGCTTTTGGTTGTCCTTGAATTTTACCTTGGGGTGCCTTGGGCATCCCCAAGCTTAGGCTTTTGCCAGTCCTTGTTCCATAATCCATCAAATCTTTACCCAAAACTTGAAAACTTCACAACACAAAACTCAACAGAAAATCTCATGAGCTCCGTTAGCGAAAGAAAAGAAAACACCACTTCAAGGTACTGTATTGAACTCATTCTTTATTTATATTGGTACTAAACCCACTGTATTCCAACTTCTATATGGTTTATAAACTCTTTTACTAACCATAGACTCATCAACATAAGCAAACAACACACGAAAAACAGAATCTGTCAAAAACAGAACAGTCTGTGGTAATCTGTATCTAACGCAAACTTCTGTAACACAGAAAAATCTACCAAAATAGGAAGACCTAGATAATTTGTTTATTGATCTAATGCAATTGGAATCAGTATTTTATCACGTTCTGGCGATTTTTAACAATTGTTTTCGTGAACAGAAAGTTTCTGGAATTTTCAGCTAGACCAAATAACTATCATCCAAGAAGATGCTATAGGTTTAACTTGGCACAAACACTAATTAAAACATAAAAAAACATCTAACCAGAAGCTAGATGGATGATTTATTCCTAAACAGAACTAAAAAGCAAGAAACAAAAATAAAATTGGGTTGCCTCCCAACAAGCGCTTTTCTTTAAAGCCTTTTAGCTAGGCATTGATAATTTCAATGATGCTAACATAAAGACAAGAATTGAAGCGTAAAGAGAGCATCATAAAAAACATGACAAACACATCTAAGTCTAACATACTTCCTATGCATAGGCATCTTGTAGGAAAACAAATTATCATAGCAAGCAAAAATTAGCATATGCAAGGAAGCGAAAAGAAACAATAGCAATCTCAACATAACGAGAGGCAATTTTGTAACATGAAAATTTCTACCACCATATTTTCCTCTCTCATAATAATTACATGTAGGATCAAAAGCAAATTCAACAATATAGCTATCACAAAACATACGCTTAACACGATCCACATGTATGCAAAGTTGACACTCTTCCAAAATAGTGGGATTAACATTAGCTAAAGTCATGACCTCTCCAAACCCACTTTTATCAAAAATACCATAATATTGAACATTCTCCAAATATGTGGGATCTAAAGTTGACACTCTTCCAAACCCACTTTCAATAATATTGCAAACACTATTATCAATCTCATATTCATCATGGGGCTTAAATAGATTTTCAAGATCATAAGAAGAATCACCCCAATCATGATCATTGCAACAAGTAGTAGACATAGCAAAACTAGCATCCCCAAGCTTAGGGTTTTGCATATTATTAGCACAATTGACATCAAGAGAATTTATAGAAAAATCATTGCAATCATGCTTTTTGATTCAAGGAACTATCAAGTATGGGTGCAATAGCAATAATCTCATGTTTAACATAAGGAACTATAGCAAATTCATCTCCATAAATATTGGCATCATGGCCACAAGAATAGCAAGCATCATGTTCATCAAGGGATATTTCAATCAAATCATCGGAATCATAATTATCTATAGATTCATGCATATCATTATTTTCTTCCTCCATAGACTCCTGCAAAATATTAGCCTCTTCTTGGACAACGGAGGAGTCCTCAATATATGGTTTAACATAGGCATTGGAAGCATAATTATCATAACGATAATTAAGTATGGCAAAATTTTCAGATTTGTAAAGAGTAGCATCATATGTTTCAATCAAAGAAGCAATTTCATAAGCACCCTTAAAAGCAACAAATTCTTCAATTTGTTGAACATCATAGTAATTATAAACACCCTTGGCATACGAAGATACGATTCCATTATCACTAAACTCACATTGGTAGGGAAGGTGTTTCTTAATGCTTTCAGAGCAACAAGTAAAATCATAAATTTCACAAAGATTCCAAGCATAACACATCAATCTGTTTATTTGATCCCATAAGAGTCTCCCCTTTCCAGACAAACGATGACACACAAAATGAGCATGCTCATCTAAAGATTTCCCATCAACTAGGCTAGTTGGGGTTTCAGCACGAGCGCATAAGGATCGAAGATGATCCAAGTAGAACACTTTAAGTGGATCCATATCAATAGATTTTTAGCAAGCAAAGATGCAAGCATATAAAAGGCACATGGTAACACAAGCAAACAATAGATCTGGCGAGAAAAAGGCAAACGAAAAAGAAGGCGAATAAAACGGCAAGGGTGAAGTGGGGGAGAGGAAAACGAGAGGCACATGGCAAATAACGTAATGCGAGGGGTAAGAGTTTGTGATGGGCACTTGGTATGTCTTGACTTGTGTGTAGACTCCCCGGCAACGGCGACAGAAATCCTTCTTGCTACCTCTTGAGCACTGCGTTGGTTTTCCCTTGAAGAGGAAAGGGTGATGCAGTAAAGTAGCGTAAGTATTTCCCTCAGTTTTTGAGAACCAAGGTAGCAATCCAGTAGGAGACCACGCTCAAGTCCCACGCACCTACACAAATAAATAAGAACCTCGCAACCAACGCGATAAAGGGGTTGTCAATCCCTTCACGGCCACTTGCAAAAGTGAGATCTGATAGAGATGATAAGATAATATTTTTGGTATTTTTATGATAAAGAGTAAAAGTAAAGATTGCAAAGTAAAATAAATGATGACAGAAATAGGTAGTTGACAGGAGATTAATATGATAGAAAATAGACCCGGGGGCCATAGGTTTCACTAGTGGCTTCTCTCAAGAGCATAAGTATTACGGTGGGTAAACGAATTACTGTCGAGCAATTGATAGAATTGAGCATAGTTATGAGAATATCTAGGTATGATCATGTATATAGGCATCACGTCCGTGACAAGTAGACCGACTCCTGCCTACATCTACTACTATTACTCCACACATCGACCGCTATCCAGCATGCATCTAGAGTATTAAGTTCATAAGAACAGAGTAACGCATTAGGCAAGATGACATGATGTAGAGGGATAAACTCAAGAAATATGATATAAACCCCATCTTTTTATCCTCAATGGCAACAATACAATACGTGCCTTGCTGCCCCTGCTGTCACTGGGAAAGGACACCGCAAGATTGAACCCAAAGCTAAGCACTTCTCCCATTGCAAGAAAGATCAATCTAGTAGGCCAAACCAAACTGATAATTCGAAGAGACTTGCAAAGATAACCAATCATACATAAAAGAATTCAGAGGAGATTCAAATATTGTTCATATATAATCTTGATCATAAACCCACAATTCATCAGATCTCGACAAACACACCGCAAAAGAAGATTACATCGAATAGATCTCTAAGAGAATCGAGGAGAACTTTGTATTGAGATCCAAAGAGAGAGAAGAAGCCATCTAGCTAATAACTATGGACCCGAAGGTCTGAGATAAACTACTCACACATCATCGGAGAGGCTATTGTGTTGATGTAGAAGCCCTCTGTGATCAATGCCCCCTCTGGCGGAGCACCGGAAAAGGCCCCAAGATGGGATCTCACGGGTACAGAGAGTTGCGGCGGTGGAAATAGGGTTTTTTCTATGTATCTGATGTTTCCAGGGTATATGAGTATACATAGGCAAAGGAGGTCGGTCAGGAGAGCTACGATGGGCCCACGAGGGTGGGGGGCGCGCCCAGGGGGCGCAGTGCGCCTCCCTGCCTCGTGGCCTCCTTTGTTGATTGCTTGACGTCCACTCCAAGTCCACTGGATCACATTTGTTCCGAAAATCACGTTCCTGAAGGTTTCATTCCGTTTGGACTCCGTTTGATACCCTTTTCCTTCGAAACACTGAAATAGGCAAAAAAACAACAATTTGGGCTGGGCCTCCGGTTAATAGGTTAGTCCCAAAAATAATATAAAAGTGTATAATAAAGCCCATTAAACATCCAAAACAGAATATATAATAGCATGGAACTATAAAAAATTATAGATACGTTGGAGACGTATCAAGGTCGGTGGAAGAAGAGAGGTGGAGGTAGAGGTGGACGGGGCGCTGGGAGAGGTAGGAAGGTTGTTCTGCCTTCCTCGTCACCACCCCCCGCTGAGTCTCCGGACCACTGGAGTGCTCCGTCTTAGGTGGACCCGTCTGACCTAGACCCGTGTCGGACTCCGGTCCACGAGCCTCGGGTCGACGAGCCTCTGGTCGCCGAGCCTCGGGTCCCAGTGTCTTCCTCCGAGGAGACTCGGGTCCTAGAGTCTTTGTCACACATGACTCCTGAGACTAGCGACCATGGTGATGGTGTCGAGGAGACCTTATCTGAGGATAGCTACAGCGAGGGCGAGCTGGTTGAGGAGGGCAAGAAGGTCTACCAGCATGGTGGTACTAAGCTACCGTCCGTGCCGGCGACCCGCGACCAGAGGTGGTTGATTCAGCCTAACGGGGAGAAGTAAGTGCAATTAGTCTTTTTTAACCTTTTGCCTTCATGTTTGTTCAAAATAATATCTAATGTGTTGGCCTTGTCATACTGCAGGGGCTGGATACACGCAGATAAGGCCCGCAGGCCCAACCAGGTCCTTGGTACTCTAGTCCGGCACCACTTCCCGGGGTGGGTCACGTTGCCCCTTGAGGGTGAGCTTCCACAGCTAGCACTGACCTGGGAGCTGTACGAGGCTTCCCCGGCCCCGCCGGGGGAGACGGTCGACGGTGTCATGTGCGAGACGGTGGCCGACATTGTGAGACCGCGGTTTTGGGTAATTTCTCCTTTACATAATTAAAAATCAACAGTATCTAGTGATTGTACTAATCAGTGTTGTCTTGTTTGATTGCAGACCTTCTACAGGTGTCTTGAGGAACACGAGGCGGACGCGGCTATGGTTCTCGAAGCCGAGTGCAAGCGCCTACTTCAAAACTTACGGCACGAGGCTCGGGTGCAGTGTGTTCGAGACTACTATGCCTCGACTAACATCAGGAGGGAGAAGAAGAAGTGTCGCGCCAAGTATCTGAGTAAGGATAAGTACATGAAGGTAATTACCTATTCTTATGGCCTTGTACTAGTTTCCTTGATTTGATTCGTAGGTGTAGCGCTGAAATTTCTCTTTGTCTAACTTAGGCGCCCTCGAGATGGTGTGCGGATAAGATGGACTGTTGGGAGAGGTTGGTGGATGAGTGGTTCTCTCCCCAATGGCTAGCCGTCCACCACAAGAACAGGGAAAAGTGTGCCCAGATGCAAGGTGTGCCGCACCATCAAGGGAGCTCCAACCTGTTTGAGTACGGGGATCACTGGGTATGTGGTTCGAGCCCTTAACGATTCATGCAATTTTATTCTTCATGCTTGCTTTAATTACTAATTTACCCTGTTCCTCTCTTTCAGGAGCAACACCACAAGAAGGAGGTGCCGCCGCTGTACGACCTCTATGACATGGCCCATAGTGCCCCGTACAAGAAGGCCAAGGCATTCTCGAAGGATGACCTCGATCATCCAGAGAGCTTCACCAACATCTCCTCCCACGACAAGCTTGTGAGGTACAGAGACTGGGGGAAGAAGATGAAAGGTGGGGAGTTCAACCGAACCAGAGTACTTTTGATCCTGAGCTCGTGATGCTATCTGGTGATGGGAGGAAACATGGGTCAGTAGCCATTGGGGATGGACTCATACGTTGTCCTAGAAGTCTCCCGGAGATCAAGAAGCGCCAGACGAAGTCACTTCCCGAGATGAGGCCTCGACCACGGCCAATGGAGCTCGCTATCGAGGCTAGGGCCAAGGAGCCTGTGGCGGAGGCAACCAGATCGGCGGAGGAGAAGGTGAGGGAGATGGAGGAGAGGATGGCTAATCTGTTGGAGGCGGAGAGGAACCGGAATGACGCGGGTCACCGGGCCCTATAAGAGATCCTCGTGGTAAGTTTCTCCCGCATACTAGCCAAATCATGCACGTATGTTCATTTCATTACTAACTAATATGACTGACTCGTGAAAACAAAATGTGCAATCCGTGTGCGAGAAAACCGGCCAGACCCCTCCGCCGATGCCCATTGCTATAGCGGACACGGTGAGTTTCATTTGAATGGTCATTAGTTACTAGTATTCACATTTCAGTAGCATCATGCTAACTAAACATTGCAAATGATCTTTCGTGCAACACGCCTCCCACAAAGGATCGACCGTTCCTTCTCCGTCCCGCGGTGGTGCAACCCCAACTGGTCCTTCACCTCCCGGATTATGGTAAGTTTTCCCAAGTGTTTTGCTTAACAAATGCTTTGTTAGCTAGAAAATGGCATAACAACCTAGGATAGCTCAATAATGATCTATAGCTAGCTTAGCTAGTTCACTTATGACATAATTAACTCACTTAGGTAAAAAATGGCATAACAACCTAGGATAGCTCAATAATGATCTATAAGTATCTTAGCTACTTCATTTATGACATAATTAGCGCACTTAGGTAAAAAATGGCATAACAACCTAGAATAGCTCAATAATGATCTATAATTAGCTTAGCTACTTCATTTATGACATAATTATCGCACTTAGGTAAAAAATGGCATAACAACCTAGAATAGCAATAATGATCTATAATTAGCTTAGCTACTTCATTTTTGACATAAATAGCGCACTTAGGTAAAAAATGGCATAACAACCTAGGATAGCTCAATAATGATCTATAATTAGCTTAGCTACTTCATTTTTGACATAAATAGCGCACTTAGGTAAAAAATGGCATAATAACCTTGGTTTAGCTCCAAACTATCATATAATTAGTTTATTTTCCTCCAAAATGACAACATAACCTTACCTAGCTCCAAAATGACCGATTTTAACTAGGATAGCTCTAAAATGACCTACACTTACCATTTTGTCCTACAAAATGAATAAATATGCTTAGTTAGCTAAAAAATGGCATAACTACGTAGGTTAGCTCCAAAATGACCTATTTACCTAGCTTAGCTCTAAAATGACCTACACACTTCGCATTTTACCTACCTTAGCTAAAAAATGGCATTCTTCTTCTTCTAGCTAGTCTTCTTCTTCTTCTTCTTCTAACTATCATCTTTCCTAATTTGCAGATTTGCTTGAGATGAGGAAGCAGCTAGCATTGATTGGAACTTGTTGCAAACTTTTACTTGTGCTTTGTGCTTCCTTTTTATTTATGGAAACTTGTTGGAAACTTGTATATATATGTTCATGTTGTTAGAAACGTGTATATGTTGTTGGAAACTTATTGTTGGTATGATTGTTGAAATTAAGTTGAAATGTGTATATATATATATATGTGAAATTTTGTCAAATTGAATGAATTTAGGAAAAAACAGGAAAACAGGGGCTATATAGCCGCTTTGCCGTCAGCTGGCGGACGGCAAAGGTCTTTGCCGCCCGCCAGCAGACGGCAAAGTTGCCACGTGGCAGCTACCTATGCAACCTGGGGGTGGAGGCTGGCCTATTTGGCCGATTTGCTATCAGCCAGCAGACGACAAAGGCCTTTGCATCTTTGCCATCCACTGGCTGACGGCAACGATGCAAAGGCCTTTGCCGTCTGCTGGCCGATGGCAAAGCACGCCGTTAACCACTTAACGGACCTGAACTGCCACATGTGCCGTCCAGGCTCTTTTTCGTTGGTCAGCGGACAGCAAAGCCCTTTGCAGCTTTGCCGTCAGCTAGCAGACGGCAAAGAGGCCTTTGCCATAGCCTATTCAGCCGGACCTGTTGCCGTCTGCTGGCTGACGGCAAAGGTCTTTGCCGTCAGCCATCCATGCCTTTGCCGTCAGCCATGGCTGACGGCAAAGTGCCTGATTCCTGTAGTGTATAAGTGAAGCATAAGAGTGCAACTATTTCTTTAAAATATAGCCACCGCCGTGCTCTAAAAGATATAAGTGAAGCACTAAAGCAACTGCCTAGTTCAAAAGATATAAGTGAAGCCCATAGAGTAACAAATCGTGAATAAATGTGTGTCCCTCATGAGATCCGTTAGTGTAATAAGCAAATCATAAACTTTAGGTGTTGTTATGAACCCATTCATATTTTGTTCTTGCATAATACCTATTGTATTCTAACTTCTCCATGACTTATACCCCCCGATATAATCCATAGCATCATTAAAACAAACAAACTATGCAATAGAAAACAGAATCTGTCTAAGACAGAACAGTCTATAATGATATGACCAAACACTATACTTTTGTAATGATGACCCATAAGTATTGAAGGAAATATGCCCTAGAGGAAATAATAAAGTTGTTATTTTATATTTCCTTATTCATGATAAATGTTTATTATTCATGCTAGAATTTTATTGATCGGAAACCTTAATACATGTGTGAATACATAGACAAACACTATGTCCCTAGTGGGCTCTACTTGACTAACTCATTGATCAAAGACGGTTAAGGTTTCCTAACCATGGACATGAGTTGTCATTTGATAACGGGATCACATCATTAGGAGAATGAGGTGATGGACATGACCCATCCGTTAGCTTAGCATATTGATCATTCAGTTTTATTGCTATTGCTTTCTTCATGTCAAATACATATTCCTTCGACTATGAGATTATGCAACTCCCAGATACCGGAGGAATACCTTGTGTGCTACAAACATCACTACGTAACTGGGTGATTATAAAGATGCTCTACAGGTATCTCCGAAGGTGTTTGTTGGGTTCCCATAGATCGAGATTAGGATTTGTCACTCCGAGTATCGGAGAGGTATCTCTGGGCCCTCTCGGTAATACACATCATAAGAAGCCTTGCAAGCAAAGTGACTAATGAGTTAGTTGCGGGATGATGTATTACGGAACGAGTAAAGAGACTTGCCAGTAACGAGATTGAACTAGGTATGAAGATACCGATGATCGAATCTCGATCAAGTAACATACCGATGACAAAGGGAATTACGTATGTTGTCATAACGATTCGACCGATAAAGATGTTCGTAGAATATGTAGGAGCCAATACGAGCATCCAGGTTCCGCTATTGGTTATTGACCGGAGAGGTGTCTCAGTCATGTCTACATAGTTCTCGAACCCGTAGGGTCCACACGCTTAACGTTCGATGACGATTTAGTATTATATGAGTTATGTGATTTGGTGACCGAATGTTGTTCGGAGTCCCGGATGAGATCACAGACATGAAGAGGAGTCTCGAAATGGTTGAGAGGTAAAGATTGATATATAGGATGATAGTATTCAGACACCAGAAGTGTTCCGAAGTGTATCGGGTATTTATTGGAGTATCGGGGGAGTTACCGGAACCCCCGGGGGAAAGATATGGGCCATATGGGCCATAGGAGGGGAGAACACTAGCCCACAAGGGTGGCGCGCCCCCCGCCCAAGGAAGGAGGCCGAATGGGAGAAGGGAAAGAAGGGGTTCGCCCACCCCCCTTTCCTTCTCTCCTTCCTCTTCCCTTTTCCCCCTCCGGAAATAAGGAACGGGGGGAGTGTCGATGTCAAAACCGGCCGATCTCAGCTAGGGGGTCCCAAACTGTGCGTCTGAGAATCAAAGGTAACAGGAGGCAGGGGACACGATTTACCCAGGTTCGGGCCCTCTTAATGGAGGTAATACCCTACTTCCTGCTTGATTGACTTTCATGAGTATAGGGGTTACAAGAGTTGATCTACCTCGAGATCGTAATGGCTAAACCCTAGATGTCTAGCCTGTATGATTTGTCTTAGCCTCTACGGACTAAACCCTCCGGTTTATATAGACACCGGAGGGGCCTAGGGTTGTACAGAGTCGGTTTACATAGAAAGGAAACTAAACATCCGAACGCCAAGCTTGCCATCCACGCAAAGGAGAGTCCCATCCGGACACGGGGGAAGGCCTTCTATCTTGTATCTTCACACGGCCTACCAGTCTGGCCCATGTCACATAGCCCGGATGCCCCGGGACCCCATAATCCAGGACTCCCTCAGTAGCCCCTGAACCAGGCTTCAATGACGATGTGTCCGGCGCGCCGATTGTCTTCGACATTGCAAGGCGGGTTCCTCCTCCGAATACTCCGAAGCAGTTTGAACAGGAGAACTATATCTGGCTCTGTATAACAATTACAACCCCGAACCACAAGAGCAAAACACTTAAACAAAATAAGTCATGTCTACTGACAGCTTTCTCGGTGAGACGTTATGCCTGGCCTTATTATTATTTCGAACCATTTTTAGCCTCCCGCTTCGCGTTTCGAGGCGCGGTCTTCATTGACACGTCTTGTCAAAGCAGAGATCTTGTCCCCTTATTGCGGGATTCTCATCAATACGGGTTTGGGTAATCCAACCGTGCCGTTTGCACGACCCCTTGGGAATAGGCGAGTTTTAATGCTCGTGAGGGGGGCGCCTAATATTCACTGCCTTTATAAGAGGATAAGGATCCATCTTTTTACCTCACGCCTTCTTCTTCCTCAGCCCATCCACCATCGAGCTCCAGGGCCCAAGTTTCGATCTTTTACGTCCCCACCAAACACTCCAGCCATGTACGATCTGGCGCGTAGGGCAAGTCGATGGCTTCCTCCGTCACGGAGGGGAACGTCAAGGAACTCCGGGAAGCGGGGTACTTGGCCGCGGACATCGCCCACTGGCTCCCTGCCAAAAAGCAGATCATCCCCACTCCGGAGCTTAATGAGAGGGTAGTGTTCATCCCCCACTTTCTCCGCGGGCTAGGGTTCCCCCTCCACCCTTTCGTCCGTGGCCTCATGTTCTATTATGGGCTAGATTTCCACAATCTAGCCCCGAATTCCTTCCTCAACATTTCGGCGTTCATCGTCGTGTGTGAGGCATTCCTCCGCATTTCCCCCCACTTCGGCCTATGGCTCAAGGTCTTCAACATGAAGCCGAAAGTGGTCGATGGTCAACATGCAGAGTGTGGCGGCGCCATGGTGAGCAAGCTCCCCAACGTCACCGGGCCCAAGGGGGCCTTCATGGAAACCGTGAAGGGATGGCAACAGGAGTGGTTCTACATCACGGAACCTCGCGACGCCAAATGGGCCGCCACTCCTGAGTTCAAATCCGGGCCTCCAATGTGGCTTACGTCGTGGATTAACAAGGGCCTGGATTGGGCGTCGTCCGACGAGGTGATGACGCTGCAGAAGCGTGTCAAGAGTATGATAGAGAAGAACACCAGTCTTGCCGATGTGATCCAGGTGATGCTTTTTGTCGGTGGGAAACGACACCTATGGGATCACAAGAATCCCTACTACGGTTGCCGGGGCGCAGGGTTGCAAGAAGAGCAAGATTAGTAATCAGCACAAGGATCGTTTACCCAGGTTCGGGCCGCGAGGATGCGTAAAACCCTAGTTCTGCTTTGGTGGGTGTATTGAGTGTTCTTGAGCCCTTGAACTAGCTACGGTGGCTGAGTAGTTCCAAAGAGCCGAATCCTCCTCCAGTATGCCATGGGCCTCCTTTTACAGTCGAAAGGGGCTGCCACAGTGGCACACAGTAGGTGGAAAGGCGTACAATGCTACGAGCTTATCGCTCGTATTACAGGACAATACGCATTTAATGCGCCGCTAAGGTGTCCCCTAGATTTATCGGGGGCGGGAGCGAGGCCCGTCCCGTCCGTCGCCACTCCTCCTCGCTTCGACACGCGCCCTGGCAAGCGATGCGTGCGACGCCATGTAGGCAGGCAGGCAGCTGAGGTGGCGCGGCGGTAGGGTCTTCACGAAGATCTGCATGCCGCCACGCATGTGCTTGCTGATCTAGTCTGGGAGCTGCATGTTGCCACGCAGGTGCCAGCCCAGCTGGTTGGGCTGGCAGCTGCATGCGAACGGTGGTGGAGACTTGGCTGGTGCGGGCCTGGCAGTGGCCCTGTTGGCGTCCTCGGTGAGGGCCTTGCCGGGTGGCCCGGCAAGGGTCTTGCCATGGCGCGCTGTCGTCCTCGGCAAGGATCTTGCCGGGGGTCTTGTGGCTCTCCTCGGCAAGGATCTTGCCGAGGACCGTTGTCTTTTAATCCTCATCTGATCTTGAATATTCCTTGGTCTTGAAAAAGATCTGCATGCCACCATGGAGGTGCCTCCCGAGCCCTAGTTCCAACGTGGTTGGTTGAGTTGGAACCCGTGGGCTCGAGGGTGGCTCACTCCACTGGTGTGGGCGAGCCGCCCCGGCAAGGGTCTTGTCAGGGCTACTGAGGCTGCCCTGGCAAGGGTCTTGCCGGGGGAACCTGCTTCGTCTCTCTGCTCTTTTGTGCTTCTTGGCCTTGGCGTTGCCTTGGCTGTCTTGTACTTCGACTTCTCTCTGGCTTCCCTCCCTTGCCCTGCTTCGTGTGGCCGCGGCGCGTGGTTCTGACTGCCCGTGCACCAGTAAAGGGGTCAAAAGGAGAGCCCCTACTTTTGTACACCGACAGGAGCCCCCCAGCCTGGGCCACACATAAGCGCGACACGTTGTTGGGCCAGGCCCAAAACGGTGCGCGGGCAGGCGGGGCGGATTTTCACCGCAGTAACTCTTCGTCCGCTGTGCTTCCCCACGACCCGCGTTGAATGCGCGACGTGGGAAGGGGGCGTGCGTGACGTGGGCGGCATGCGTGGGGTGGTTTCTGCAGGCATGCGTCACATCGCGATACAGGGGCGGCTCGTGCCTTCCCCATGAAGAGGGAGAGGCATAAAGGCGCGGCCCATTTACTGAATGGGGCCGGGTCACGGTCTTCAAAGCGTCCACACCCCACGATCACGGGGTGGGGATAGGTCGCTTCACCCATCCCCTCGGTTCTGCACGTTCACCGGCCCACCCTTGGGTAGCCACCGAGGTGTTCTCTTGGTGCTTTTTGCTGCTCATAGCTCGCCTAGGCGCCCCTTGTTCCCTTTCGCCTTCTTGACCTGCCTCCTGAGGAGAGGGATAAGAAAGGGATTACAGGCATCTCATCTCTTTTTTAGTTTGTAAGCCTTCGGGCCTTCGTTAAATTTAGAACTTGTAATCCCCTTGCTCATGTTTTTCATTCCGTATGAACTGTACCTGTGTGGGATGTTTTTAATGAAAAAGGGACGTTTGCCGGGTTTTTCGTTCGTGGGTGGACCCTGCGACAAGGAGTGAATCCTTGTTACTATTTAAGATAAACGTTTTTCGCCCGGCAACAGGCCTTGCCGTCCCCCTCACTTCGCTCGACCATTCTCGCGCCCTTGGTGGAGGCAGGGATGAAGTGAGCTTAGGCTCCTTGTTCTATCTCCTTGCCGCGGCGGCTACAACCAAATCTGGACCCAGGAGATAATCCTTAGGTATAGGAAAAAGGGGAGCACGGTAGCCTGGAGATAAAACGAGGTTTCACATGTCCCAGTTCCGTACCAAAATGCATGACAGAGGATGAAAGACTTATCTGGATCTGCAGCCCCCAACAACCTTGTCTTGCCGCGGTTGGATCCTTGTACTTGGAGCCCCCGGCAACTCTGGTTTGCCGGGGTCGAGACGCCGGTCCGTTCCCTTTCTTCCAAGTAGCTCAGCAGAAGTGCCCATGTGCCCTGTGAACCAAAGGAGGGCAAAAAAGGACAGAGAGACGCGCACTCGACCTCTAGGCTAGGGGTTAGTCGCCGCTAAGCACTATCAACCCTAACCAAGGAAGAGACTCGACCTAGCATGCATGCTATAACTTAGGGCGCCAGCGCTTCATTTATTTGTGCTCAGGGTCTGCGCCTAGCTTTGTACAAAGGGTTACATGCCTTGCCGGCAAGGCTTGTACAAAAGGTGGCTTGTCGGGGGGCCCGGCAAGCCGCGCCTTATGGGTAAATTTTGCAAAGATGCTCGATGTTCTAGGAGTTGCTCACTGGAATAGCATCTTCGGTCTCCAGGTGGACTGCGCCAGGCCTGGTGACTCGTATTACCCGATAAGGGCCTTCCCACTTCGGCGTCAACTTGTTGGAATTCTTGGCCGACTGAACGCGCCGAAGAACAAGGTCGCCTTCCTCAAAGCTTCGGGCATGAACCTTGCGGCTATGGTAGCGGCGCAAGTCTTGCTGGTAGCATGCTACTCTCACAGCCGCCCGAAGACGATCTTCCTCAAGGAGCGTCGCGTCATCTTGCCGCAACTGCTCTTGCTCAAGATCACCATAAGCGAGCACTCGAGGTGACCCGTATATGAGTTCCGTGGGGAGAACTACCTCCGCCCCATATACTAGGGAAAAGGGTGTCTGACCGGTGGCTCGATTTGGCGTCGTCCTGATCGACCAAAGAACCGCCGGCAACTCATCAATCCAGCGCCTTCCGCTCTTGTGCAGCATGTCAAAGGTCTTCGTTCTTAGGCCTCGCAACACTTTAGCATTCGCCCTCTCTGCTTGGCCGTTGCTCCGGGGGTGTGCCACGGAAGCAAAACAGACCTTGCTGCCGAGGTCTTGAATGTACTGCATGAAGGTGTGGCTTGTGAACTGCGTGCTATTATCGGTGATGACTCTGTTTGCCACACCAAAACGGCAGACTAGTCCCTTGAAGAACTTGACGGCTGAGTGTGCTGTCACCTTCCTCACAACTTGTCGTTTGCAATGTACAAGTACTCAAAGCCCCCGACAGCACAGGGGAAAGGGCCCAGTATGTCGAGCCCCCAGACCGAGAATGGCCAGGAGAGAGGGATCGTTTGAAGGGCTTGAGCTGGTTGATGAAGCTTCTTTGAATGGAACTGACATGCTTCACACTTGGTTACTAGTGTCGTCGCATCCTGGAGGGCGGTGGGCCAGAAGAAACCTTGCCGGAACGCCTTGTCGGCAAGGGCCCTCGACCCTATGTGGGAGCCACATATGCCTCCATGTATCTCTGCCAACAGCTCCAGTCCTTCCTCCCGGGGGATGCACTTAAATTTCACACCGTTCGGCCTTCTCCTGTACAGGACGTCATCGACGAACTAGTACAGGGCAGACCGACGGGCTACTTTTTCCGCTTCTTCCTGCTCCTCAGGAAGTTCCCCTGTTTGGAGGAATCAGACAGTATGCTGCGCCCACGCCGGAGCCTGGGGCTCGACGACAAGGACCAAAGGCATTTCCTCTGCCATGGGAGCGGTTGTCTCCACGGCCAAGGCTTGACGCCCTGCCGGAGCCAGTTGCTCTTTGGCAGGCTCAGCGTCCACGGCAGCATCCTTGCCGGCAGCCCCAGGGGGCTCGGCGGGAAAGTACTTGCCGGGACCTGATTTCCTTGGCTTTTTTCGCCCCGTTGACGGTTCGACGGATGGCTGAGTTAACCGGAGCAAAAAGGTACCTGGCTCCACAGGTAGCTTGAATGCAGCACGCTTCGACAGGTAATCGACGATGTCGTTCTCCGCTCGGGGAACGTGCTCCGCTTGGATACCGTCAAAGCGCTCCTCCAGCTTCCTCACTTCATCTACGTAGGCCTCCATCAATGGGCTCTGGTAATCCTTGTTGACTTGTCTGACGACAAGCTGCGAGTCACCCCTGACGGTGAGCCTCTTCACCCCGAGGTCTGCCGTAATCCTGAGACCGGCAAGCCCCTCGTACTCAGCAGTGTTGTTTGTGGACATCTCCCTGGGAAAGTGCATCTGGATCACGTACTTGAGGTGCTCTCCGGTGGGTGCGACAAGCAGCACACCGGCACCGGCGCCTTGCAGCAAGAAAGCCTCGTCAAAGTACATGATCCAGTCGCGGTCCGCTTCCTTGCCGGGGCGAGCGGTCTCTTGGATTTCTTCGTCAGGTGTTGAGGTCCATTCCGCAATGAACTCTGCCAAGATTCTTCTCTGGATTGTTGAGGTACTTTCGAACTTCAACCCAAAGCTTGACAACTCCAAGGCCCATTCCACAATCCTCCCGGTTGCATCTAGGTTGTGCAGTATCCGCTGTAACGGGAGGCGGGTGGCGACAGTGATCTCGTGGGCTTGGAAGTAATGACACAGCTTCCTCGAGGCCATAAGGAGGCAGAAGAGCAATTTCTGCACACCGGAGTACCTCGACCTAGCCCCCTGCAAGAGGGAGCTGACAAAGTAAACCGGGTGCTGCATCATCATCTTCTTCTGCACCACTTTGTTTGACTGTGCGGGCGTTGCCCTGATGGCGTCAGACTCTGCCGGGGGCCTTGCCTTGCCGGCACCAGGCCCTGCCGGGGGAATCTTTGGCTCGTTGTCCACTGGTTCTGCCGTCGCCATTGCCTCCTCGTCGACCTCCCTCTGGGCCACCAATGCGGCGCTGACCACTTGATTCGTCGCCGCTATACAACAGCAACAGTTCTTGTGGTTTAGGCGCAACCAGTATCGGCGTGGAGGAAAGGTATTTCTTCAGATCCTGCAACGCCGCCTTGGCTTCTGGGGTCCACTCCATCGGGCCTGCCTTCTTCAAGATTTTGAAAAAGGGAAGGGCGCGCTCGGCGGACTTGGAGATGAATCGGCTCATGGCGGCGGCGCAACAGGTGAGCCGACGCACATCCTTGATCCACTTGGGCGCCTCAATCTGTTCAATAGCCTTGATTTTGTCTGGGTTTGCCTCGATCCCGCACTGCGACACAAAGAATCCGAGAAGCTTGCCGGACGGAACGCCGAAGACACACTTCTCAGGGTTCAGCTTAAGGTTGATCTTGCGCAGGTTGGCAAATGTCTCTTCCAGATCTTGCACAAGAGTTGCCCCGTCCTTGGTTTTGACCACTATGTCATCCATGCATGCCTCCATATTTCTATGGAGCTGGGGTTCAAAACCGATTTGGACTGCTCTTGCAAACGTCGAGCTAGCACTCTTCAACCCGAAAGGCATCCGTAAAAAGCAATACGTACCACATGGGGTGATGAATGCTGTCTTCTCTTCATCTTCTCTTGTCATGAAGATTTGGTGGTAGCCCGAGTAGGCGTCGAGGAATGACAGCAGATCACACCCGGCCGTGGAGTCGACAATCTGGTCGATGCGCGACAACGGGAAGGGGTCCTTAGGACAAGCCTTATTGATATCTGTGTAGTCAATACACAACCTCCACTTCCCATTTGCCTTGTGCACCACTACCGGATTGGCCAACCACGTCGGATGGAGCACTCCTCTCACCAAACCCGCCGCTTCCAACCTCCTGATCTCCTCTGTGATGAACTCCTGCCTCTCCAGAGCCTGCTTTCTGACCTTCTGCTTGACGGGCCGCGCATGAGGACATACAACTAGGTGGTGCTCAATCACCTCCTTGGGAACACCGGGGATGTCGGATGCTTGCCACGCAAACACATCGACATTCGCCCGCAGGAAGGTGACGAGCGCGCCTTCCTATTTGCTGTCGAGGGTGGAGCCTATGGTGAAAGCCCCTCCCGTGCCATCCTCCCTGACGGACACCTTCTTGGTCTGCGGTGGCTCAGCTCTGGATTTCTTGCTCTTGCTGGTAGAGCTCTCTGGCACGTCCTCGACGGTAGCACAACACTCCGAGGAGGTGCGCTTGCCGGAGTGGGTGCGAGAGGTCTTGTCGGGCTTCTTCTTCCCTCCCGGGGCTTCAGCGGCGGGAGCAAGTGCCTTGGCGGCAGCTGCTGCAACTGCTTCCCGGTAGAGTTGGTCGGCGCAAATCAGCGCATCCTTCTTGTCGGAGGGGACGGAGATGATGGTCAACGGCTCAGGCATCTTCAGCATGTTGTAGGCGTAGTGCGATGCCGCCATGAACTTGGCTAGTGCCAGGCGGCCGAGGATCCCGTTGTAGGGCAAGGGGATCTCGGCCACGTCGAAGACGATCCTCTCCGTCCTGTGGTTCAACTCCCCTCCAAACGTCACGGGCAGCGTGACCTTCCCCTTCGGCTGGCTCCTCCCTGGATTGACCCCTTGAAACGTGCCTGTTTCCTCGAGGTCTCCATCAGGGATTTGTAGCCTTTTGATCACGACAGGCGAGATCAAGTTCAGACCGGCCCCGCCGTCGACCAACATCTTGTTCACCTTGAGGTTGCGTATTGTTGGCGAGACCAACAATGGCAAACACCGACTGCGGTTGTGCGGTCAGGGTGGTCTTCGGCATCAAAGACGAGGGGCGTGCTGGACCACTTCAGCGGCTTCTGAGCGTCGAACGTCGGCTCCGCTGCTGTAATCTCACGCACCCACTGCTTGAGCTGGCGGTGAGAAGTATGCAGCGAGGCGCCACCGTTGACGCACATGGCCTCTGTAGCCTTCTGGAACTCTTGCTCGTCGGACTCGTCGTCCTCGTCATGATCATCGTCTTCTTGCTTCTTGTCACGGCCCCGGGCGGGCCTCTCTTGCTGACTGTCCTTGTCGCGGCGGCCTCCTTGGCCGCCACGCTTCTTGCCGGATCCCTCGGCACCGTCCTGGCCCTTCTCCTTGTCCCGCCTCTCATACTCGGCCTTTTGCTTTTCAGCAAGTAGCTCGACTTGCCGGCAGTTCTGGAGGTCGTGGCCCTTGGTGCGGTGGATCTTGCAGTACTGCTTGCCGGAGCCCCTGGCTTGTCGGCAGCTGCTAAGGCCCGGAAGGTGACGCACCCGGCAATCTCCTTGCCGGGGTCGTCTGCCTTGACCTTCTTGGCAGCGCCGGTGTCGTCAGACCCTTCAACGGCAAGCACGGCCTTGCCCTTGCGTTTCCTGTTGCGACGCCGACCCTTCTTCGTCGGGGCAGCGGTGTCTTCATCAGTAGAGTCGGTTCCCGCGTACTTCCTTCACTCTTCAGCCCGGGCGCACCTATCGGCCAGAACATAGAGTTCGGCCACATCCTTAACCTTGGTCATCACCAGCTCTTTGCGCATCTTGCGGTTGCGCACATTCTGATGGAACATGCTGATCACAGCGGCGGGATGGACGTCGGGGATGTTGTACTGCACCCGGCTGAATCTCTGGATGTACTTGCGCAGGGTTTCCCCTTCCTTCTGGGGAATGATATGCAGATCACTGGCCTGGCCATGAGCTTGGTGGCCTCTAGTGAAGGCGCCAACGAACTCATGGCACAGATCCGACCAAGAAGAAATGGAATCCACCGGCAAGTGCATCAACCAAGACATAACATTGGGCTTCAGTGCCAACGGGAAGTAATTGGCAAGCATCTTGTCGTCGCGAGCTCCGGCAGCCTGCATCGCGATGGTGTAGATGCTGAGGAATTCGGACGGATGGGTCTTGCCAGTGTACTTCTCGCCGACGTCAGGCTTGAACGTGCGGTGGGACGGCCACTGGAACTGCCGCAGCTCGCGGGTAAAGGCTGGGCAGCCCACCTCGTAAGGTAGGCCACCGGAGCCCCCCGGCGCTGGGTGGTCCATAGCGGGTCCCGCCCGCTTGTCCGACTGGTGGCGTGTATTGATACGTCTCCAACATATCTATAATTTTTGATTGTTCCATGCTATATTATATTCTGTTTTGGACATTAATGGGCTTTATTATACACTTTTATATTATTTTTGGGACTAACCTATTAACCGGAGGCCTAGCCCAGAATTGTTGTTTTTGGCCTATGTCAGAGTTTCGCAGAAAAAGAATATCAAACAGAGTCCAAACGGAATGAAACCTTCGGGAACATGATTTTCAGAACGAACGTGATCCAGAGGACTTGGACCCTACGTCAAGACATCAACCAGGAGGGCACGAGGTAGGGGGGCGCGCCTACCCCCCTGGGCGCGCCCTCCACCCTCGTGGGCCCCACGTTGCTCCACCGACGTACTTCTTCCTCCTATATATACCTACGTACCCCCAAACTACCAGATACGGAGCCAAAAACCTAATTCCACCGCCGCAACCTTCTGTACCCGTGAGATCCCATCTTGGTGCCTTTTCCGGAGCTCCGCCGGAGGGGGCATCGATCACGGAGGGCTTCTACATCAACACCATAGCCTCTCCGATGATGTGTGAGTAGTTTACCTCAGACCTTCGGGTCCATAGTTATTAGCTAGATGGCTTCTTCTCTCTTTTTGGATCTCAATACAATGTTCTCCCCCTCTCTTGTGGATATCTATTCGATGTAATCTTCTTTTGCGGTGTGTTTGTTGAGACCGATGAATTGTGGGTTTATGATCAAGTTTATCTGTGAACAATATTTGAATCTTCTCTGAATTCTTTTATGTATGATTGGTTATCTTTGCAAGTCTCTTCGAATTATCAGTTTGGTTTGGCCTACTAGATTGATCTTTCTTGCAATGGGAGAAGTGCTTAGCTTTGGGTTCAATCTTGCGGTGTCATTTCCCAGTGACAGTAGGGGCAGCAAGGCACGTATTGTATTGTTGCCATCGAGGATAACAAGATGGGGTTTATATCATATTGCATGAGTTTATCCCTCTACATCATGTCATCTTGCTTAAAGCGTTACTCTGTTCTTATGAACTTAATACTCTAGATGCATGCTGGATAGCGGTCGATGTGTGGAGTAATAGTAGTAGATGCAGGCAGGAGTCGGTCTACTTGTCTCGGACGTGATGCCTATATACATGATCATACCTAGATATTCTCATAACTATGCTCAATTCTGTCAATTGCTCAACAGTAATTTGTTCACCCACCGTAATACTTATGCTCTTGAGAGAAGCCTCTAGTGAAACCTATGGCCCCCGGGTCTATTTTCCATCATATTAATCTTCCAACAACAAGCTATTTCCATTGCCTTTTATTTTGCTTTTATTTTACATTGCATCTTTATCATAAAAATACCAAAATATTATCTTATCATATCTATCAGATCTCACTCTCGTAAGTGACCTGAAGGGATTGGCAACCCCTTTATTGCATTGGTTGCGAGGATTTATTTGTTTGTGTAGGTGCGAGGGACTTGTGCGTGGCCTCCTACTGGATTGCTACCTTGGTTCTCAAAAACTGAGGGAAATACTTACGCTACTTTGCTGCATCACCCTTTCCTCTTCAAGGGAAAACCAACGCAGTGCTCAAGAGGTAGCAAGAAGGATTTCTGGCGCCGTTGCCGGGGAGGCTTATGCAAGGTCAAGTCAAGATTTGGACTCCCGACAACGAGCCATTTCTGGCGCCGTTGCCGGGGAGTCTACGCAAAAGTCAACATACCAAGTACCCATCACAAACCCTTATCTCCCGCATTACATTATTTGCCATTTGCCTCTCGTTTTCCTCTCCCCCACTTCACCCTTGCCGTTTTATTCGCCCCTCTTCCGTTCGTCTTTTTCGTTTGCTTGTGTTTCCATGTGCCTTCTATGTGCTTGCATCTTCGCTTGCTAAAAATCTATTGTTATGGATCCTCATCCCCTTGCTAACCTTTTTAAGAGATCCAATTATGATGAACCAATTGCTAGTGAGTTTTGTGCACTAGATTATCTTTATGAAGTTTTGCTTGAAATTTGTGAATCTGAAAATTGTGATGAATAAATTTATGAAGAGATTCACGATAGCTCCTTGAATAAAAAGCATGATTGCAATGATTTTACTATAAATTCTCTTGATGTCAATTATGCTAATAATATGTAAAACCCTAAGCTTGGGGATGCTAGTTTTGCTATGTTTACTACTTGTTGCAATGATCATGATTGGGGTGATTCTTCTTTTGATCTTGAAAATTTATTTAAGCCCCATGATGAGTATGAGATTGATAATAGTGTTTGCAATATTATTGAAAGTGGGTTTGGAGAGATCATGACTTTAGTTAATGTTAATCCCACTATTTTGGAAGAGTGTCAACTTCACATGCATGTGGATCGTGTTGAAAATATTTTATGTGATAGCTATTTTGTTGAATTTTCTTATGATCCTACATGTAATTATTATGAGAGAGGAAAATATGGTTGTAGAAATTTTCATGTTACTAAATTACCTCTCGTTATGTTGAGATTGCTATTGTTTCTTTCCGCTTCCTTGCTTATGCTAGTTTTTGCTTGCCTTGGTAATTTGTTTGCCTATAAGATGCCTATGCATAGGAAGTATGTTAGACTTAGATGTGATTGTAATGTGTTTTATGATGCTCTCTTTGTGCTTTAATTCTTGTCTTTGATGTGAGCATCATTAAAATTATCTATGCCTAGCTAGGGGCGTTAAACGATAGCGCTTGTTGGGAGGCAACCCAATTTTATTTTTAGTTTTTTTTTGCTTTTTGCTTCTGTTTAGGAATAAATATTTGATATAACCTCTGGTTAGATGTGCTTTTATGTTTTAATTAGTGCTTGTGCCAAGTTTAACCTATAGGATCTTCTTGGATGATAGTTATTTGATCTTGCTGAAAATTGCAGAAACTTTCTGTTCATGAAAATAATTGTTAAAAATCACCAGAACGTGATAAAATATTGATTCCAATTGATGATGATCAATAAACAAATTGTCTAGGTCTTCCTATTTTTGCTGAATTTTTGGAGTTCCATAAGTTTGCGTTAGTTACAGATTACTACAGACTGTTCTGTGTTTACATATTCTGTTTTTCGTGTGTTGTTTGCTTATTTTGATGAATCTATGGCTAGTAAAATAGTTTATAAACCATAGAGAAGTTGTAATACATTAGGTTTAACACCAATATAAATAAAGAATGAGTTCATTACAGTACCTTGAAGTGGTGTTTTGTTTTCTTTCGCTAACGGAGCTGACGAGATTTTCTGTTAAGTTTTGTGTTGTGAAGTTTTCAAGTTTTGGGTGAAAGATTTGATGGATTATGGAACAAGGAGTGGCAAGAGCCTAAGCTTGGGGATGCCCATGGCACCCCAAGATAATCTAAGGATACCTAAAAGCCAAAGCTTGGGGATGCCCCGGAAGGCATCCCCTCTTTCGTCTACTTCCATCGGTAACTTTACTTGGAGCTATATTTTTATTCACCACATGATATGTGTTTTGCTTGGAGCGTCTTGTATTATTTGAGTCTTTGTTTGTTAGTTTGCCACAATCATCCTTGCTGTACACACCTTTTGAGAGAGACACACATGATTCGGAAATTGTTAGAATACTCTATGTGCTTCACTTATATCTTTTGAGTTATATAGTTTTTGCTCTAGTGCTTCACTTATATGTTTTAGAGCACGGTGGTGATTTTGTTTTATAGAGACTATTATTCTCTCATGCTTCACTTATATTATTTTGAGAGTCCTACAAAACAGCATGGTAGTTTGCTTTGACAATGATAGGCATTCAAGATTAGTAAAAAAAATTCTTATGAGTGTGTTGAATATTATGAGAAGTTTGATACTAGATAATTGTTTTGAGATATGAAGATGGTGATATTAGAGTCATGCTAGTTGAGTAGTTTTGAATTTGAGAAATACTTGTGTTAAAGTTTGTGATTCCCGTAGCATGCACGTATGGTGAACCGTTATGTGATGAAGTCGGAGCATGTTTTATTTATTGATTGTCTTCCTTATGAGTGGCGGTCGGGGACGAGCGATGGTCTTTTCCTACCAATCTATCCCCCTAGGAGCATGCGCGTAATACTTTGCTTTGATAACTTGTAGATTTTTGCAATAAGTATATGAGTTCTTTATGACTAATGTTGAGTCCATGGATTATACACACTTTTCCTCCTTCCACCATTGCTAGCCTCTCTAATACCGCGCACGTTTCACCGGTATCATACACCCACCATATACCTTCCTCAAAACAGCCACCATACCTACCTATCATGGTATTTCCATAGCCATTCCGAGATATATTGCCATGCAACTTACCACCATTTCGTCTATTATGACACGCTCCATCATTGTCATATTGCTTCGCATGATCATGTAGTTGACATCGTAGTTGTGGCAAAGCCACCGTTCATAATTCTTTCATACATGTCACTCTTGATTCATTGCATATCCCGGTACACCGCCGGAGGCATTCACATAGAGTCATATTTTGTTCTAAGTATTGAGTTGTAATTGTTGAGTTGTAAGTAAATAAAAGTGTGATGAGCATAATTTTTTAGAGCATTGTCCCAAGTGAGGAAAGGATGATGGAGACTATGATTCCCCCACAAGTCGGGATGAGACTCCGGACAAAAAAAAGAAAAGAGGCCATAAAAAAAGAGAAGAAAAGGCCCAAATAAAAAAAGAGAAAAAGAGAGAAGGGACACTGTTACTATCCTTTTACCACACTTGTGCTTCAAAGTAGCACCATGATCTTCATGATAGAGAGTCTCCTATGATATCACTTTCATATGCTAGTGGGAAATTTTCATTATAGAACTTGGCTTGTATATTCCAATGATGGGCTTCCTCAAAACGCCCTAGGTCTTCGTGAGCAAGCGAGTTGGATGCACACCCACTTAGTTCCATTTGTTGAACTTTCATATACTTATAGCTCTAGTGCATCCGTTGCATGGCAATCCATACTCACTCACATTGATATCTATTAATGGGCATCTCCATAGCCCGTTGATATGCCTAGTTGATGTGAGACTATCTTCTCCCCTTTTTGTCTTCTCCACAACTACCATTCTATTCCACATATAGTGCTATGTCCATGGCTCACGCTCATGTATTGCGTGAAGATTGAAAAAGTTTGAGAACACTGAAAGTATGAAACAATTGCTTGGCTTGTCATCGGGGTTTTGCATGATATAAATATTTTGTGTGGTGAAGATAGAGCATAGCCAGACTATATGATTTTGTAGGGATAACTTTCTTTGGCCATGTTATTTTGAGAAGACATGATTGCTTAGTTAGTATGCTTGAAGTATTATTATTTTTATGTCAATATTAAATTTTTGTCTTGAATCTTTTGGATATGAATATTCATACCATAATTAAGAGAATTACATTGAAATTATGCCAAGTAGCATTCCACATCAAAAATTCTGTTTTTATCATTTACCTACTCGAGGACGAGCAGGAATTAAGCTTGGGGATGCTTGATACGTCTCCAACGTATCTATAACTTTTGATTGTTCCATGCTATATTATATTCTGTTTTGGACATTAAGGTCTATAGTTATTAGCTAGATGGCTTCTTCTCTCTTTTTGGATCTCAATACAATGTTCTCCCCCTCTCTTGTGGAGATCTATTCGATGTAATCTTCTTTTGCGGTGTGTTTTTTGAGACCGATGAATTGTGGGTTTATGATCAAGTTTATCTATGAACAATATTTGAATCTTCTCTGAATTCTTTTATGTATGATTGGTTATCTTTGCAAGTCTCTTCGAATTATCAGTTTGGTTTGGTCTACTAGATTGATCTTTCTTGCAATGGGAGAAGTGTTTAGCTTTGGGTTCAATCTTGTGGTGTCCTTTCCCAGTGACAGTAGGGGCAGCAAGGCACGTATTGTATTGTTGCCATCGAGGATAACAAGATGGGGTTTATATCATATTGCATGAGTTTATCCCTCTACATCATGTCATCTTGCTTAAAGCGTTACTCTGTTCTTATGAACTTAATACTCTAGATGCATGCTGGATAGCGGTCGATGTGTGGAGTAATAGTAGTAGATGCAGGCAGGAGTCGGTCTACTTGTCTCGGACGTGATGCCTATATACATGATCATACCTAGATAACTATGCTCAATTCTGTCAATTGCTCAACAATAATTTGTTCACCCACCGTAATACTTATGCTCTTGAGAGAAGCCTCTAGTGAAACCTATGGCCCCCGGGTCTATTTTCCATCATATTAATCTTCCAACAACAAGCTATTTCTATTGCCTTTTATTTTGCTTTTATTTTACTTTGCATCTTTATCATAAAAATACCAAAAATATTATCTTATCATATCTATCAGATCTCACTCTCGTAAGTGACCGTGAAGGGATCGACAACCCCTTTATTGCGTTGGTTGTGAGGATTTATTTGTTTGTGTAGGTGCGAGGGACTTGTGCGTGGCCTCCTACTGGATTGATATCTTGGTTCTCAAAAACTGAGGGAAATACTTACGCTACTTTGCTGCATCACCCTTTCCTCTTCAACGGAAAACCAATGTAGTGCTCAAGAGGTAGCATGTATCACGCCAGCGCTCGATAGTGGTTCGAGCATCTTCATGAGCTTGTTCTCGAAGAACTTGGCGCTGGTCGCGGTGGGTCCGCGGGTCGGACGACGCTATAGAGATGTTATCACAAGCGTCGTCACGACGGGCCGACGCCCGCGGCGGCTGGTGAGGAGGAGGAGAGTGCACCGTGACCGCAGCACCCCCGGTCCTCCCAGCGCTGGCATGTGGTGGCTCGGTGGAGCGCCGGCCCGAGGGTCCCGCCGTCACGGATCATCTTTGTTGGCGACGGCGACGAGGCTCCGGATGGTGGCCCTCCACTCATCGAGCTTCTCCGCAGCTGGAGGAAAGTCGAGGAGCAGCCGCGCGCACGCCAAAGCTTATGCTGGCGTGGGTGGCGGCGACAGCTGTGTGGACCTGGCGCGCTTCGACTTCTAACCATGTTAGAAGGAGCTCTATCATGACCCAGCGGCTCCGCGCCATTTTCGCCAGCACTTCGGCGGGCATGCTGAACTCCTTCGTCCTGCGGACGACGCACAGGGCTCTTCCCACGGCGGTGTCTTGGGTCACCGGCGTGGTGACGCTGCTCGTCGTGCACACCATGGGAGGAGCGCGCAGTGGTCGCCGGCGTGGGCATCTTGGAGGTTGCTGCGCCGCCCGTGGGTGGCACAACGACACTCCTGGAGGGCCCCGCACCGCCTGCGGGGGGCCCAGCCCTATCTTTGGATTTGGTGACGTGCGGCCCGTCGCCTGGCGCACGAACGACGCCGCTCGCCAGGCTCTGACTGCCTGGGCGATGCTGGTGCTTGCGGACCGTGGCCCGGGTTCTGTCCGTGACCGGGCCGCTGCTCGCCCGTACTGGCACGGGCCGTTCGGCCCCCGATGAGCCGATCGCCGTGGCCGTCTTCTTCTTGGGAGCCATGGCGATGAAGAACCGCTAGGCTAACTACTAGACCAGATTCTCACAATTGCCCCCCCTACCTGGCGCGCCAAAGATGTCGGTGGGAAACGACACCTATGGGATCACAAGAATCCCTACTACGGTTGCCGGGGCGCAGGGTTGCAAGAAGAGCAAGATTAGTAATCAGCACAAGGATCATTTACCCAGGTTCGGGCCGCGAGGATGCGTAAAAACCTAGTCCTGCTTTGGTGGGTGTATTGAGTGTTCTTGAGCCCTTGAACTAGCTACGGTGGCTGAGTAGTTCCAAAGAGCCGAATCCTCCTCTAGTACGCCATGGGCCTCCTTTTATAGTCGAAAGGGGCTGCCACAGTGGCACACAGGAGGTGGAAAGGCGTACAGTGCTATGAGCTTATCGCTCGTATTACAGGACAAGATGCATTTAATGCGCCGCTGAGGTGTCCCCTAGCTTTATCGGGGGCGGGAGCGAGGCCCGTCCTGTCCGTCGCCGCTCCTCCTTGCTTCGACACGCGCCCTGGCAAGCGATGCGTGCGGCGCCATGTAGGCAGGCAGGCAGCTGAGGTGGCGTGGCGGTAGGGTCTTCACGAAGATCTGCATGCCGCCACACATGTGTTTGCTGATCTGGTCTGGGAGCTGCATGTTGCCACGCAGGTGCCAGCCCAGCTGGTTGGGCTGGCAGCTGCATGCGAACGGCGGTGGAGACTTGGCTGGTGCGGGCCTGGCAGTGGCCCTGCTGGCATCCTTGGTGAGGGCCTTGCCGGGTGGCCCGGCAAGGGTCTTTCCGTGGCGCGCTGTCGGCCCCGGCAAGGATCTTGCCGGGGGTCTTGTGGCTCTCCTCGGCAAGGATCTTGCCGAGGACCGTTGTCTTTTAATCCTCATCTTATCTTGAATATTCCTTGGTCTTGACAAAGATCTGCATGACACCATGGAGGTGCCTCCTGAGCCCTAGTTCCAACATGGTTGGTTGAGTTGGAACCCGTGGGCTCGAGGATGGCTCACTCCGCTGGTGTGGGAGAGCCGCCTCGGCAAGGGTCTTGCCGGGGGAACCTGCTTCGTCTCTCTGCTCTTTTGTGCTTCTTGGCCTTGGCGTTGCCTTGGCTGTCTTGTACTTCGGCTTCTCTCCGGCTTCCCTCCCTTGCCCTGCTTCGTGTGGCCGCGGTGCGTGGCTCTGACTGCCCGTGCACAAGTAAAGGGGTCAAAAGGAGAGCCCCTACTTTTGTACACCGACACTTTTTTGCTGAATTCTCCCCTGCCAGCGCCGGACTCTCCATATGTGGGAGTTCAATCCGGCCGGCCCTCGGACCCTATAACGATTCTTTGGCACGACGCACGAAGAGATCTGGAAGCTGCTTTTCAAGGTCCAGAAGTCGTGGCCGGAAACGGCCGAAGACCTCAGCCTCGACTGTGCTCATCCGGCCACTCCAGTAAGTTTTCTGATTTCCAAACATAACCTCAACTTGTAAATCGAAGGAGTATGTTGAGCCTTCCATTCTTTCCTCAGGGTTGGACAAAGAAGGCGGAGCGGATCTAATGTCCGGCTCCGCTACCCGAAGACCCAGCCATTCCTCCGCTAACGAGGATGCTGGCCCCGGCGCCATATCAGGCGCTGGAGAAGAAGGCCAAGAAGAAGGGCAAGGAGGCCAGAAGTGGCCTCCGCCGTAAAGGTACTTCGGACGCGGTGTCCGGAGATACCGAAGCTTCTTCCTCCCACGAGGGAGACAAAGACGGAGAAGAGGAGGAGGAAGAGAGCAATTCTCCCCTCAAGGAGAAGAATAAGAGGGTGGCCTCCGCTAATCCAGAAGCGGAGGCGTCCAAAAGGGGGAAGATATCCCTCTCGGATGGCTCAGACTCGGATGCCGAAGCCATCCCCCAGTGGCTCCCCAGGGCAAAACCCCTGGACGAATCGTAAGTATTCAAAGATACTATACATATGTCCGGCTTTTTACAAATTGTAGGATAACATGTCATTTATGTATTTCAGTCCGGCCCGTGATCTCCCGCAACAATCATCGTCTTCGGGGAACTCTTTGGCGCCGGAGATGATGGAGAGCGAGATGCCTCTGCGAGCCTCTCTGCCACATGTCACGGATGACATTGAGGTGTTGTCCCAAAGGACCTCTCCGGGCTAGGGAGAGGTGTGGAAGGCCGCTGAAATGGCACCAGAGGGTAATGCCTCGGCTGCCGAAAACATGGGGGCACAACCCTCATGGAAACTGATGACGGGAGCCCGGACCAGTCCGGCCCCCAGCCGAATACAACCCCGGAGACCCACATGGCTCCGGAATCAAATGAGCGGCCCCCTATAAGGGAGGGGGGAGCGCCGACTCCACCGGTGACCTCCATCAATCCGGAGGCGCCGGACACATTGAGGGAAGCACTTCAACGTGCTTCCGTTGTGGAAGAACACCGTACCCTGATGAGTACGGTGGTTGAGAAAGTTCAGTCCGCAAAAAGCGGGCTGAACGAAGCTTTCACCAGCCTGCTAACAGGCTTTGAGGTATGCGATATAATATTCTTAGCCGCCTTTGCATGAGTAAAAAATATGCCTGTGTATAGATAGTAGCCCCTGAGACTCTGTTCGGCTTTTTGAAAAAGAGGCCGGACAAAGGATCAAATATTCCGGAGATAACATACTTGTCTATTTTGATAAACAGGCTTCACTGCTAGCAGCTTCAGCCAAGGATGTAGAAGTTTCCGAACTCCAGCGGAAACTGAAGCTGGCTGATGATGAGATCGACCGTATTAACAAGTGGTTCGAGGAGGCCCAAGGTATGCTTTTTACAAAGACCCCTTACAAGCCTGAATTGTAATGCAAACTCCGAGTTTAAGCTCATGTGTTGCTATGTGTATGATTGTAGGCACCGCGACCGAGGTCGAGACCCTCAAGAGTGCTCTTGCCGAAGCCAAGGAGGAGGCAAGGGCGAGCAAAGCAGTCGCAGACAAAGCGACTGCGGATTTAAAGGCCGAACAGGATGCCCGCCTCCAGTATAAGGAGAGGGTGACCGAAGTGGAGCAAGCGCTCCAGGATGCCACCAACAAGTGTGAGTCCTTGGAGGAGAGTAATAAGGCCCAAGCGACCAAACTCACCAAGGCTCTTCAAGAGGCAAAGGAGGCGCAGACCGAGTCTCGAGCGGCTCGCGAGGAGGTCAAGCAAGCCGAACAGATAGCGGCTGGCAAGCCTTTTCTTTTACAGAGTATATTTGGCGGTCAAAGATATGCTTTGTTAATTCGACTATGGAGTACTCCAGATGCCTTTGCGGATCTCCCGAGGAGTGCTGCCGACGCCACCCAGTATTTCCGGGCCCAAGAAGGGAACGCGATAGAGAAGCTCTTCTGGTCGCAGTACCTGGCGCCGGAGTGGCAAGCGCTGCTAAACAACCAGATGATGCAGCTGGCTAAGCTGCATAGGATGTCCGGTTTTGCCATGAAGGACATCATAGTCCGGTTATGGCCAGCCGGACCCATTCCAAACAGCTACTTCGGCCTGGTCAAGCGGCTCGGCGACGCCTTGCCCCGAGTAGAGGTAGTGAAGCTTTCGGCGTGCATAGAAGGTGCGGATGGCCTTTGCCCATGTCAAGATGCACTAGGCGAAGATGAAGGCCGCCGTCGTGGCGATTGAGGGTCCGCCCGGAGGCAAGGACCACCGCAAGTCGGAGCGCTATTTTGAAGATGTCCTTGAGGGTGCCCGTTTGATAGAGGGGTCAATGCTCGAAGGATATCATGTTCGAGTAAATGTATCTGGGCTACCCAGACAATGTATTATAAACCAAGGCTGTGTAATATATTTTATGCATTTATCTGAACTACTTTCCTCCTGTGTGGCCGCATATTATTATTCTGAAAGTTTGCCAGTCGTCGGCTTCAGCCCCAACGTAGATACTACGGGGGTGTTCGGAATAACGTGTAATCACTCTTGACCCAACGTTTTGGTCTGTAAAGGAGGTGATTTACGTAGTGAACCGGGCAATCAGACTATGCGGCTTTAGCACTTTCACTTAGCCATAGGAGTTTGACAATTGGACTGTAAGGTAGCCCCCTGGTGCGTATGCGGCTATCCGGACTTGGATGCCTTAAGCGCGTGACTGGAAAGAGCCAGTCCTTCATGTAATACGGAAGAAATCACTAGAGATTTAGTAAGTCGCCGAATTGCTGACCAACTCTCGCCGCATCATGACAGTCGGTCTTTGGCTTTCTCTACCGAGGTGCTTGACCGGACGAACCAGAAACACAATCGCAGTAGTTCTCCCTTTACTACCTTAGCCGAACAAGCGGAACGTAAGGTGGTAATCACAGGAGCCGGGCAACCCAACTATTGACCAAAGACATGATTCAGAGCCGATACATATAATGCTATATTCGGGACGCCGAAGTGTACTATAAAAGTGTTTGGACTTCTATTTGTTTGAAAAATATACGTGGCCAGATAGAGCCCCTGGCGATTTGAATCGTGCCGAGGTATATATGATAATCTGACGAAAAAGGGGGGTACAGATTAGGAAATAAGCCAATACCGAACGGGGTTGGGCGGAATTGTTTCCATTATAATATGATTGATACGTCAAAACGTATTTTTACAGAGGATGCGATAAGCATCGAGGCTATTTTACATGCCGAGCACAAGGGAAAGCTGTATAAAGGTCCTAAAAAGATGATCTTGAAGATCCTTTGGATATTCTGCCGCACGTCTGCGCCGCTTTTCGCCTTGGTGTATGATCCTTTCAAAGGATCAATGATCGAGTATACATAAGGGACCTAAAAAAGGGGCCCTTGGTACCATCGAGAAGTGATGTGGGTTGTAAAGAACCTGAAAAAATAAAAAGAAGAAGAAAAAGAAGAGTATGAGGGTCCGGATAGGGTCGAACCGTATTGTGGACCTTATGTTTAGTAAGCCTCTGTCCTTGCACATGGTATCTTTAGTGCATAGTTATGTACGCGCGGTACGTATGCCGCTATCAGGTTTGGGCTTTGACGGAGGCTGAATTGCTAATCTAGCTCTGGACGAGCCGGACTGCCATTCTGTAGGGTAGACCGGACTCGTTTGACAGTGTTCGGGGGCTTGACTGCCGATGAAGTATTCGGCTTAATGAGGTCACCCTGTACTTCGGCTACGAGGGATGCAATATGCTCCTCGGTATGGAGGGAGCGCTCCATATTTCCATTGACTGCTATAACGCCACGTGGTCCAGGCATCTTGAGCTTTAGATAAGCGTAGTGCGGGACTGTATTGAAACGGGCGAAAGCGGTCCGTCCGAGCAGTGCGTGATAGCCACTACGGAACGGGACGATGTCAAGTCTTCGCTCCGGAAGTTATCCGGTGAGCCGAAGACGACTTCCAGCATTATGGATCCTGTGCAACAGGCCACTACGCCGGGTATCACTCCTTTATTGGTGGTTTTGGTAGGTCTGATTCTTGACGGATCAATACCCATTTTACGGACAGTGTCCTGATAAAGTAGGTTAAGACTCCTGCCGCCGTCCATAAGGACTCGCGTGAGATGGAATTCGTCGATAATTGGATCGAGGGCCAAGGCTGCCGAACCTCCATGACGGATACTGGTCGGATGGTCTCTGCGATCGAAAGTGACCGGACAGGCTGACCATGGGTTGAATTTTTGGGCGACTGGCTCTATGGCATAAATGTCCCTTAGTGCGCGCTTGCGCTCCCGCTTGGGGATGTGAATGACATAGATCATGTTCACTGGTTTCACCTCGGGGGGAAATTTCTTTTGCCCCGCTATTCGTTGGGCGAGGCTCTTCATCGTCGTCCTCGATGGGCGGCCCTTTCCCCTTGTGTTCGGTGTTTAGCTTACCGGCCTGCTTAAAGACCCAACAATTTCTGTTGGTATGATTGGCAGGCTTATCAGGGGTGCCATGGATTTGGCAAGGCCGATCTAGTATTCGGTCCAAACTGGATGGAGCATCTTTGTTTCCTTTGAATGGCCTCTTCCGCTGACCGGGTTTAGAGCCACTGAATCCGGCGTTGACCGCCGTATCTTCAGTATTTTCATTGTTGCTTCGACGCTTATTCTTTTTGCACCGTGGTTTGCCGTTGTCGTCTCTGACTTCAGAGGTGCCAGGGTCATTGGTGCCGTTGCTTCTATGAGCTAGCCAGCTATCTTCTCCCGTGCAAAAGCGGGTCATAAGTGCGGTAAGGGATGCCATGGACTTCAGTTTTTCTTGGCCGAGGTGTCGGGCGAGCCACTCGTCACGGACGCTATATTTAAAGGCCGCAAGGGCTTCAACATTCGGTCAATCGACAATTTGGTTCTTTTTAATTAAAAACCTGGTCCAGAGTTTCCGGGCTGACTGTCCAGTTTGCTGGACTATGTGACTGAGGTCATCGGCATCTGGGGGCCGAACATAGGTACCTTGGAAGTTGTCTCTAAAGGCATCTTCCAAATCTTCCCAGCTACCAATGGAGTTTTCTGGAAGGCTGTTTAGCCAGTGCCGAGCTGGTCCCTTTAATTTTAGCGGGAGGTACTTGATGGCATGGAGATCATCACCGCGAGCCATGTGGATATGGAGAAGAAAATCTTCAATCCATACAGCAGGATCTGTCGTTCCATCGTATGATTCAATGTTCACGGGTTTAAACCCTTCTGGGAACTGGTGCTCCATTACTTCGTCAGTGAAGCATAAGGGGTGTGCGGCGCCTCTGCATCGGGTGATGTCACGATGCAGTTCGGATGAAGTTCGTATGCAGTTTTCGGCCCGGGTGAGGTTGTGGTTGTGACGCCAGGCCTGGTGATCGTCTTCTCGCGTTGGAGCACGCCCCCTTGATCCATAGATTGATCTGGTCTGACCGGCTCTATTGTCCAGGTCCTTACGCAGGTCGTAGGTGTAGCCCGTAGCTGCGACCTCCTTGCCTCTACAGCGGGGAGGTGCGGGCTGTTGTTCAGCATGAGTAGCCGCTCTGTCCCGCCCACGTGGTGGTCGGTCAGGTTCGTCAACAGCTTTATACTTTGGCGGTATTAGCTCAAGAGCCTCGTCGTCAAATTGCGGTAGTAGCTTGCGCTTCGGGTAGCTCTTTGTTGGGCGTTCGAGGCCGTATTCTTCGGCTGCCAGGACTTTAGTCCATCTTTCATTGAGCGTATCCTGTTCGGCTTGGAGCTGTTGCTGCTTCTTTTTTATGCTTCTCGCAGTAGCGATTAGCTGGCGCTTAAAGCGCTCCTACTCGAGGGGTTCCTCTGGCACGATGAAATCTTCGTCGCCGAGGCTCACGTCATCCTCAGAGATCGGTAGATAGTTACTATCCTCCGAGTCCTCGTTCCCGACCGGATCGTCGGGGTTAACTTGCCCCTCCTCCCAATCATCCCGTTCGGATGTTGGTTCGACGGGGGCTTCGGGGTTTTCGGTGTTCTCCGGAGTGTCATTGTCTCTGGTGCCGATATTGCTGTCTTTTCCGCGACGCGATTTTGAGCGGCGCCGCTGACGTTGACGCTTTGGAGGTGCCTCAGCAGGCTTGTCCTCAACCGGATCCTTCCTGCTGTCGCCGTCATCCTCTTTGGGTGTGTCCACCATATACACATCATATGTGGAGGTGGCCGTCCAACGTCCGGTAAACGGCGGTTCTTGGCCTTGTTCGTCTCCGGCATCGTCGTCCATGCCGTCGATGTCTTCGGAGGCATAGTCAAGCATGTCGGTTAAATCTTCGACAATGGCTATGAAGTGGGTGGTGGGTGGGACGTGAAATTCCCCGCTCTCAGCCCCTAGTCCGGGCTGGGCGTAATTCGGGAGCGATTCTTCTGTAATGGCGAGGGATCGCATTAAGTCCAGAGCCTCGTTTAAGAGCGAGGTTTGGACGGGGAAGCGAGAGTCCACTGGGCTGGCCGGGGTGAAAGCTTCTTGGCCATGCTCGCTTGGCGCGGACTTGCCCGAGATGTAGTCCCCTTCGATCTGGAGTTCAGGGGCGAGTCCGGCTTCGCCGATGACGCAGTCCCCTCCGGATCTCCGGTAGTGAGCTCCATAATTGCAGATAGTCCGGCGGGCTTTAAACTCCCATCTTCGGACCTGGTAGTCTGCTCTGGATCTAGGGCCAGAGCGGTGGTTGGGGCCGCGAACCCTTCGAAGATCAAGTCTCCTCAGATATCGGCGACATCGTTCTGATTTCCAAAACTGATCTGATGACCAGGGGCGTAGCTGTCGATCTGCTCAAGGTGGCCAATCAAGTTGGCGCGCAGTGCGAAGCCGCCGAATACGAAAATTTGGCCGGGGAAGAAAATCTCTCCTGAAACGGCATCGTTGTAGAGGATCGATCGAGCCATTGAACCTTCTGTCGACGGCACAGTGGAACTCTCAATGAAAGCACCAATGTCGGCGTCAAAACCGGCCGATCTCGGGTAGGGGGTCCCGAACTATGCGTCTGAGGATCAAAGGTAACAGGAGGCAGGGGACACGATGTTTACCCAGGTTCGGGCCCTCTTAATGGAGGTAATACCCTACTTCCTACTTGATTGACTTTGATGATTATAGGGGTTACAAGAGTTGATCTACCTTGGAATCGTAATGGCTAAACCCTAGATGTCTAGCCTGTATGATTTGTCTTAGCCTCTACGGACTAAACCCTCCGGTTTATATAGACACCGAAGGGGCCTAGGGTTGTACAAAGTCGGTTTACAGAGAAAGGAAACAAAACATCCGAATGCCAAGCTTGCCATCCACGCAAAGGAGAGTCCCATTAGGACACGGGGAAGGCCTTCTATCTTGTATCTTCACGGCCCACCAGTCCGGCCCATGTCACATAGCCCGGACGCCCGGGGACCCCATAATCCAGGACTCCCTCGGGGAGGCCGAATTGGGGAGGACGCCAAGTAGGATTCCTCCTACTTGGGGCGCCCCATGGCTGCCTCTCCTCCCCTCCCACCTATATATACGTGGGGAGGGGGCGCCTAGAAGACACAACAACAACCGTTAGCCGTGTGCGGCGCCCCCTCCACAGTTTCCACCCCCGGTCATAGTTTCGCGGTGCTTAGGCGAAGCCCTATGTGAATCACTTCACCATCACCGTCACCATGCCGTCGTGTTGACGAAACTCATCTACTTCCTTGACACCTTGCTGGATCAAGAAGGTGAGGAACGTCATCGTGCTGAACGTGTGCAGAACTCGGAGGTGCCGTACGTTCGGTGCTTGATCGGTCGGAGCTAGAAGAAGTTCGACTACATCAACCATGTTGTCAAACGCTTTCGCTTTCGGTCTACAAGGATATGTAGACACACTCTCCCCCTCTCCTTGCTATGCATCTCCTAGATAGATCTTGCGTGAGCATAGGATTTTTTTTGAAATTGCATGCTATGTTTCCCAACAGTGTTATCCGAGCCAGGTCTATGCGTAGATGATATGCACGAGTAGAACACAATCGTCATACTGCTTACCACCAATGTCTTATTTTGATTCAGCGGTATTGTTGGATGGAGTGGCCCGGGCCAACCTTACATGAACACGTTCATGAGACCGGTTCCACCGACAAACATGCAACTAGTTTTGCATAAAGGTGGCTGGCGGGTGTCTATTTCTCCTACTTTAGTTGAATCGAATTTGACTGCAGCCGGTCCTTGTTGAAGGTTAAAATAGCAAACTTGATAAATCACTGTTGTGGTTTTGATGCGTAGGTAAGAACGGTTCTTGCTAGAAGCCCGTAGCAGCCACGTAAAACTTGCAACAACAAAGTAGAGAACATCTAACTTGTTTTTGCAGGGCATCTTGTGATGTGATATGGTCAAGACATGATGTGATAAAAGTTATTGTATGAGATGATCATGTTTTGTAAGATATCTGACAACTGGTAGGAGCCTTATGGTTGTCTCTTTATTGTATGAAATGCAAACGCCATGTAATTGCTTTACTTTATCACTATGCGTTAGCGATAGTTGTAGAAGCAATAGTTGGCGAGACGACCACGATGCTACGATGGAGATCAAGGTGTCGAGCCGGTGACGATGGAGATCATGGCGATGCTTTGGAGATGGAGATCAAAAGCACAAGATGATGATGGCCATATCATGTCACATATTTTGATTGCATGTGATGTTTATCTTTTATGCATCTTATTTTGCTTAGTACGACAGTAGCATTATAAGATGATCTCTTAACTAAAATTTCAAGGTATAAGTGTTCTCTCTGAGTATGCACCGTTGCGACTGTTCATCGTGTTGAGACACCACGTGATGATCGGGTGTAATAGACTCTACGTTCACATACAACAGGTACAAGACAGTTTCGCACATGCGGAATACTCGGGTTAAACTTGACAAGCCTGGCATGTACAGACATGGCCTTGGAACACTGGAGACCGAAAGGTCGAACGTGAATCATATAGTAGATATGATCAACATAGAGATGTTCACCATTGATGACTACTCCATCTCACGTGATGATCGGACATGGTTTAGTTGATTTGGATCACGTATCATTTAGATGACTTGAGGGATGTCTATCTAAGTGGGAGTTCTTAAGTAATTTGATTAATTGAACTTAATTTATCATGAACTTAGTCCTGATAGTTTTTGCATATCTATGTTGTAGATCAATGGCCCGTGCTACCGTTCCCTTGAATTTTAATGCATTCCTATAGAAAGCTAAGTTGAAAGATGATGGTAGCAACTACATGGACTGGGTCCGTAACTTGAGGATTATCCTCATTGCTGCACAGAAGAATTATGTCCTTGATGCACCGCTAGGTGAAAGGCTTGCTGTAGGAGCAGATGTTGATTTTATGAACATCTGGGAAGCTCGATCTGATGACTACTCGATAGTTCAGCGTGCCATGCTTTACGGCTTAGAATCAGGACTTCAAAGACATGTTGAACGTCATGGACCATATGAGATGTTCCAAGAGTTGAAGTTAATATTTCAAGCAAATGCCCGAGTTGAGAGATATGAAGTCTCCAACAAGTTCTATAGCTGCAAGATGGAGGAGAACAGTTCTATCAGTGAACACATACTCAAAATGTCTGGGTATCATAATCACTTGACTCAGCTGGGAGTTAATCTTCCGGATGATAGTGTTATTGACAGAGTTCTTGAATCATTGCCACCAAGCTACAAAGGCTTCGTGATGAACTATAATATGCAAGGGATGGATAAGACAATTCCCGAGCTCTTCGCAATGCTCAAAGCTGCAGAGGTAGAAATCAAGAAGGAGCATCAAGTGTTGATGGTTAACAAGACCACTAGTTTCAAGAAAAACGACAAGGGAAAGAAATGGAACTTCAAGAAGAATGGCAAGCAAGTTGCCACTCCCGGGAAGAAGCCCAAAGCTGTACCCAAGCCTGAAACTGAGTGCTTCTACTGCAAAGGGACTGGTCATTGGAAGCGGAACTGCCCCAAGTATTTGGCGGATAAGAAGGATGGCAAAGTGAACCAAGGTATATTTGATATACATGTTATTGATTTGTACCTTACTAATGCTCGTAGTAGCGCCTGGGTATTTCATACTGGTTCGGTTGCTCATATTTGTAACTCGAAACAGGGGCTATGGATTAAACAAAGATTGGCTAAGGACGAGGTGATGATGCACATCGGGAATGGTTCCAAGGTCGATGTGATCGCCGTTGGCACGCTAGCTCTACATCTACCTCCAGGATTAGTTTTAGACCTGAATAATTGTTATTTGGTGCCAGCGTTGAGCATGGACATTATATCTGGATCTTGTTTAGTGCGAGACGGTTATTCATTTAAATCAGAGAATAATGGTTGTTCTATTTATATGAGTAATATATTTTATGGTCATGCACCCTTGAAGAGTAGTCTATTTTTGTTGAATCTCGATTGTGGTGATACACATATTCATAATATTGATGCCAAAAGATGCAAAGTTGATAATGATAGTGCAACATATTTGTGGCACTGCCGTTTAGGTCATATTGGTGTAAAGCGCATGAAGAAACTCCATGTAGATGGGCTTTTGGAATCACTTGATTATGAATCATTTGATGCTTGCAAACCATGCCTCATGGGCAAGATGACTAAAACTCCGTTCTCCGAACAATGGAGCGAGCTACTGACTTATTGGAAATAATACATACCGATGTATGCGGTCCGATGAGTGTTGAGGCTCGCGGCATGTATTGTTATTTTCCGACCTTCATAGATTATTTGAGCAGATATGGGTATATCTACTTAATGAAACACAAGTCTGAAACATTTGAAAAGTTCAAAGAATTTCAGAGTGAAGTGGAGAATCATCGTAACAAGAAAATAAAGTTTCTACGATCTGATCGCGGAGGCGGATATTTGAGTTACGAGTTTGGCCTTCATTTAAAACAATGTAGAATAGTTTCACAACTGACGCCACCTGGAACACCACAACGTAATGGTGTGTCCAAACGTCGTAACCGCACTTTATTTAGGGTTATGCATTAGAAACAGCTGCATTCACGTTAAATAGGGCACCGTCTAAATCCGTTGAGACGACACTGTATGAACTGTGGTTTGGCAAGAAACCTAAGCTGTCGTTTCTTAAAGTTTGGGGTTGCGACACTTATGTCAAAAGGCTTCAACCTGATAAGCTCGAACCCAAATCGGAGAAGTGCGTCTTCATAGGATACCCTAAGGAAACAATTGGGTACACCTTCTACCACAGATCTGAAGGCAAGATCTTTGTTGCCAAGAATGGAAACTTTCTAGAGGAGTTTCTCTCGAAAGAAGTGAGTGGGAGGAAAGTAGAACTTGATGAGGTAATTGTACCTTCTCTCGAATTGGAAAGTAGCTCATCACAGAAAACCGTTCCCGTGATGCCTACACCAACTAGAGAGGAAGCTAATGATGATGATCATGAAACTTCAGATCAAGTTACTACTGAACCTCGTAGGTCAACCAGAGCATGATCCGCACCAGAGTGGTATGGTAACCCTGTTCTGGAAGTCACGTTACTAGACCATGACAAACCTACGAACTATGAAGAAGCTATGGTGAGCCCAGATTCCGACAGATGGCTTGAGGCCATGAAATCTGAGATAGGATCGAGTATGAGAACAAAGTGTGGACTTTGGTGGACTTGCCCATCCGTTAGCTTAGCATATTGATCGTTCAGTTTTATTGCTATTGCTTTCTTCATGTCAAATACATATTCCTTCGACTATGAATTATGCAACTCCATGATACTGGAGGAATACCTTGTGTGCTATCAAACGTCACAAGATAATTGGGTGATTATAAAGATGCTCTACAGGTATCTCCGAAGGTGTTTGTTGGGTTGGCATAGATCGAGATTAGGATTCGTCACTCCGAGTATCAGAGAGGTATCTCTGGGCCCTCTCAGTAATACACATCATAAGAAGCCTTGCAAGCAAAGTGACTAATGAGTTAGTTGCGGGATGATGTATTACAGAACGAGTAAAGAGACTTGCCAGTAACGAGATTGAACTAGGTATGAAGATACCGACGATCGAATCTCGGGCAAGTAACATACCGATGACAAATAGAATTACGTATGTTGTCATAACGGTTTGATCGATAAAGATCTTCGTAGAATATGTAGGAGCCAATATGAGCATCCAGGTTCCGCTATTGGTTATTGACCGAAGAGGTGTCTCGGTCATGTGTACATAGTTCTCGAACCCGTAGGATCCGCACGCTTAACGTTTGATGACGATTTAGTATTATATGAGTTATGTGATTTGGTGACCGAATGTTGTTCGGAATCCCGGATGAGATCACGGACATGATGAGGTGTCGTGGGAAACCATAGCCACCTATGGGACCAAAGGCCCCTTGCTGGTTCGGCAGGGGGGATGCCACGTTGCACAAAGAGCAGAAGAGCGTGGGACAGCACGACAGAGATCACGCAGGCAATTTTATCCAGGTTCGGGCCGCCGTGAGGCGTAAAACCCTACTCCTACTTTGGTGGATTGATGGTGGAAGAATGGTGGGGGAGTGTAGTACACTTGCCCGGCAGGGTTGCCTCGGGGCGGCAGTGGCTACGCGCGTACAAATGCGTGGGTCTCCAACCTTCTAACCCTTTCTACGGTTTCTATGGGCCTCCTTTTGTAGGTTAAGGGGTCACCACAATGGCAAAGTAGTCATTATGCACTCATAAGATAGCAAATAGTGCTATCATACCTAACCGTGCAGGCTGACAGGGCACATTAAATGTGCCGCTCAACGTCACATCGTTGTTTGCCTGGCAAGCCTCGCCGGGTTATCTTGCCAGCTTCACACCTGCTCGCTTGACATGTCGCATGACGGGTGTTGCTCTTAGGCCTCTCTTGTAGAAAGAGGCCACCATGTGGCGAATGGCTGCCACTTAGTCACTTTGCGGCTTGACACCGCATCGATTGGCGACGTGGGTCGTGGTGGAGTAGTGGGTGAGGTGGTTTTGCCTCCGCGAGTTCCGGCAGGCCCTGCCGGGACGTCTTGGTCGTTTTCTCCTGGGGTCAACCCCGCCCTTGCCGAGCTCGCCTGCCCGGCAAGGAAGGCTTTTCTCCTGGTGGCGCCTTGCTTCTCTGGCTTGATCTTGGCCCTCTTGATCTGCATATTGGTCGTTCGATGAGCTTGGTCTGTTGTACTCTAGTATGGCCTGGTGCCGTAATCTCGTTCCCGTGCCTGTGCACAGTCTGGGCAACATGCCCAAGGTTTGTTGCACCGATAGAAGCCCCCGGGCCTGCCCCGATCGTGCTGCCGGGCATCATCGAGGCAGGTCCTAATAAGTGGACAGGCAGGGTCATGGAAGAGGCTGGTCTTTTGAGGTCTTCTTTGCTTCTTCATTAATCTTGTGTCTTGGTCAGTTTCCGGTTTCTCTGCGCGTCGTGTGCGACGTTACGAAAAAACTTGGATCGTAGTCCGACGGATGCCCTCGCCCCACGATCACGGGGTGGAAACCGCCATTCCACTCGCTCCTTGCTTCGTGTGCACCCGCCACATGTACTCCATGCATTAGGGGGGGTAGGTGGCGTACGCGGAGAGCGCGGGGACGGGCGCCATGGTAGGAAATGGCGTCACTGGTTGGAGCGGAGGGTCGGCTCTGACTCCCTGATCCACTGGGAGAAGCAGGGAGGCCGCATTGGAGGAGCGGGGCGGCCGCTTTCAGTACAAGAAGCTGCCCCCCTGCCTCATTCTTCCTATAAGAAGGGGCAGGGGTGGTGCATTTTCATACACCCGCACTCCTTCTTCTTCCTCCGCAACCTTTCTTCATCTGCCATGGTGAGAGGACGAGGGCGTGGTGGTATTCCAGCGGCAGCGATGAGGCTTCTTCTCGACAGCGCATCCCCCCTCCTCCGGATCCTGCGGTAGCGGAGCACGCCGCGAGAGGAGGAGGGAGGGGCAAGGCCGAGGTTGCCGTTGCACCCGAGGAAGAGGAGGACGAGGTGGCGCCTTGGCCGCACCTCCACTGGCGGTTCCTCCTCCAATGGAAGGCCATGTCGGGGATCAACCTCGAGAGTTCATCATCAGGCTGTACAAACCTCTGTGCGGTCATCTTCGTCTTCCAACTCCATTCGCACGGGAGATGGAGCTTGAACGGCCACGCGCTCTGAGGTTGCATATGAGGGGATGTGGGAATGGTGGCATGTGGGTGGACGTTGACTTCCGAGCCCCTCATATTGTGTACCTCCGCCGTGGTTGGAAGACCTTTGCTCGTGCCCACGGCTTCTCGGAGGGGCATGTTCTCCAGTTCAAATTAATGGAGAGCGGCCTGCTCTCCGTCAAGATCTTCGGGCGCTCAGGATCTCGCTTAAGGTGCTGCGCGGAGAGCTTGACCAACGACGAAAGCTCCTCCTCGAGAGAAAGCGACGAGGAGGACAGTGACGACGATGACGACGGCATCGACCGGGAGGTTGACGACTCTGACTCCGGCTGAGCGTCGCCCACACCATCTTCATCAGGTGGCAGCACCAGCATCTGCACCTGCATCTCCTTCCCGGCAGCGTGGTTTGCCAGGGAGTTGGATGCAGAGGTGGGGATGGTGCTTCCTGGCTTCCTCCAGCAGCCTTCCAGCTGGACCCCGACAGGCTTCCTCTCGGGCTGCAGCTCCACTAGCCCTACCGCATCCTGCTGGCCCTGGTGACGGTGGTTGACGGGTCGCCTCTGCCATGCTCTCCATCAATGCATTCCCCGTCGTCCTCCTGCCCCTCCCAGGCTAGCTCTCCTGGAGCCCGATGGGGGCAGACTGGGCCCCTGCCCAGGCGCTCCTTTTGCCTTCTTTGCCTTCTACTTTCGTGCCTAGGAGGAGAGGGACAAGAAAGGGCATCACGGGGCACTTATCTTTTTTTCAATCTTAAACTTGTCGGCACTTGCCAAATTTTAGTTCAAATAGTGTAATCTCTCGAGTCCATGTTTGTGTCCTGTAAGGCTTGTACTTGCATTATCAGCATATTAATGAAAAGGATGAACTTTGTCGGGAACTCGTGCATGTATATGTCCATGCAGAGGTGGGATGCCTCCTTAATTTTAAATAAATGAGTCTTCCCCGGCAGGCTATCCTACCGGTACCCTTTTATTTGTTTGACGGAGAACCGAGCCTAGCGGGCAAAAAATACAGGGACCAGCCCCCCGCCAACCTCTTTTCGACAAAGGCCACTGCGACCACCCTGACTGAAGCAATGTTCGAGTCAAGGATAGGAGCACCTAAGTTTCGAAGGGGCGATGAGGTTTTCTCATGCACAAGTTTCAGCTTACAGAACACTTTATGGATAGGAGGTAGAACTTATCTGTTTGGCTTGCCAGGGATCGCAGGGCTGGTCCATCTTCCCAACTCCTTGGAGAGGCCAAGTTCACGGCAGGAACCTGCAGCTTCATGCAAATGGGAACGATGCAAGATGTGATCCTATCTATATGCATATGCAAATGCTTATGAAATTCTTATGCAATGCTCCTGGAATGCTCATGCATGCATGCAACTTGGTTGGGGACCCCAATGCTTCGTTTATTTCTCTGGTACTCAGGGTCATCACTTGGCTTTGTACAAGGGGTAACATGCAACTGAGGCAAGGCCTGTACAAAAGGGTGGCTGCCGGGCAGGGCCTGACAGCCGCGCCTTACGGGTAGAACTTGCAGAGATGCTCAATATTCCATGAGTTTTGCAATTTAATGCCATCTCCGGTCTCTAGATGGGCTGCGCCAGGTCTGGTGACTTGTACTACCCAGTAAGGGCCTTCCCACTTCGGTGTCAACTTGTTTGTACCCTTGGCGGACTGAACGTGCCTAAGGACCAGGTCGCCTTCCTCAAAACACCGGGCATGAACCCTGCGGCTATGATAGCGACGCAGGGCTTGCTGATAGTGTGCAACACGTGTAGCAGCCCGGAGACGGTTCTCCTCGAGTAGCACAGCGTCGTCACGCCGGTGCTGATCTTGCGCTACTTCAACGTAGGCAAGCACTAGAGGCGACTCATAAATGAGTTCCATGGGGATAACTACTTATGCCCCATAGAATAGGGAGAAGGGAGTCTGCCCGGTAGCTTGATTTGGTGTCGTTCTGAGGGACCAGAGAACTACCGGCAGCTCATCGATCCACCGCCTGCCGTGCTTCTGCAGCGTATCAAAGGTTCTTGTCTTGAGTCCCCGCAGCACTTCAGCGTTCGCCCTCTCAGCTTGCCCATTGCTCCTGGGATGTGCGACAAAGGCAAATGAGATCTTGCTTCCGAGGGCATGAACATATTGCATGAAGGCGCGGCTCGTGAACTGGGTGCCGTTGTTGGTAATGATTCTTGCTGGGACTCCAAAACGACACACCAATTCTTTCAAGAACTTGATAGCTGACTAAGCAATCACCTTTCTCACAGCAGTCACTTCCGGTCACTTTGTAAACTTGTCAATAACAATGAACAAGAATTCAAAGCCCCCGATTGCTCAGGGGAAAGGGCCAAGGATATCGAGCCCCCAGACCGAAAATGGCCATGACAAAGGGATTGTCTGAAGAGCTTGGGCAGGCAGGTGGATGTTCTTGGAATGGAACTGGCAGGCTTCACATTTGGTGACTAGCTCAACCGCATCTTGGAGGGCTGTGCGCCAATAGAATCCTTGTCGGAATGCTTTCCCAACCAATGCCCTTTATCCAATGTGGGAGCCGCACATGCCTTTGTGTATCTCAGCCAGCAGTTCCTTTCCTTCTTCCTGGCAGATGCACTTCAATTTCACACCGTTGGGCCTCCTTCTGTATAGAGTGTCATTGACAAACTGATACATACTGGCCCTCCGGGCTACTCTTTCAGCTTCATCTTGGTCATCGGGAAGCTCTCCGGTTTGGAGAAAGTGGACTATGTGCCTTGCCCAAGTTGGACCCTGTGGCTGCTACCTCTTGAGCATGCGTTGGTTTTCCCTTGAAGAGGAAAGGGTGATGCAGCAAAGTAGCGTAAGTATTTCCCACAGTTTTTGAGAACCAAGGTATCAACCCAGTAGGAGACTACACACAAATCCCTAGTACCTGCACAAACAATCAAGAACCTTGCAACCAACGCGATAAAGGGGTTGTTGGTATTTTTGTTGTATAGATTGAAAAGTAAAGATTGTAAAATAAACAGCGACAGAAATAGCACGTTGGCAGGAGATTAATATGATGGAAAATAGACCCGGGGGCCATAGGTTTCACTAGTGGCTTCTCTCAAGGTAACAAATTCTACGGTGGGTGAACAAATTACTGTCGAGCAATTGATAGAAAAGTGCATAGTTATGAGAATATCTAGGCATGATCATGAACATAGGCATCACGTCTGTGACAAGTAGACGAAACGATTCTGCATCTACTACTATTACTCCACACATCGACCGCTATCCAGCATGCATCTAGAGTATTAAGTTCATAAGAACAGAGTAACGCATTAGGCAAGATGACATGATGTAGAGGGATAAACTCAAGAAATATGATATAAACCCCATCTTTTTATCCTCAATGGCAACAATACAATACGTGCCTTGCTGCCCCTGCTGTCACTGGGAAAGGACACCGCAAGATTGAACCCAAAGCTAAGCACTTCTCCCATTGCAAGAAAGATCAATCTAGTAGGCCAAACCAAACTGATAATTCGAAGATACTTGCAAAGATATCAAATCATGCATATACGAATTCAGAGAAGAATCAAATATTATTCATAGATAATCTTGATCATAAACCCACAATTCATCGGATCTCGACAAACACACCGCAAAAAGTATTACATCAAATAGATCTCCAAGAAGGTCGAGGAGAACTTTGTATTGAGATCCAAAGAGAGAGAAGAAGCCATCTAGCTAATAACTATGGACCCGAAGGTCTGTGGCAAACTACTCACACATCATCGGAGAGGCTATGGTGTTGATGTAGAAGCCCTCCATGATCGATTCCCCCTCCGGCGGAGCGCCGGAAAATTACATTGAAAATTATGTTCACGGAGGGCTTCGTCTATTTTCAATGTAATTTTCTTTATTATGGCATGAATGTTCAGATCCGAAAGATTCAAGATAAAAGTTTAATATTGACATAAAAATAATAATACTTCAAGCATACTCTCTAAGCAATTATGTCTTCTCAAAATAACATAGCCAAAGAAAGCTTATCCCTACAAAATCATATAGTTTGGCCATGCTTCATTTTCATCACACAAAATGCTCTCATCATGCACAACCCCGATGACAAGCCAAGCAATTGTTTCATACTTTAGTATTGTCAAACTTTTTACAACTTTCACGCAATACATGAGTGTGAGCCATGGACATAGCACTATGGGTGGAATAGAATATAATGATGGGGGTTGTGTGGAGAAGACAAAAAAAGAGAAAGTCTCACATTGACGCGGCTAACCAACAGGCTAGGGAGATGCCCATCAATTGATGTCAATGCAAGGAGTAGGGATTGCCATGCAACGGATGCACTAGAGCTATAAATGTATGAAAGCTCAACAAAAGAAACTAAGTGGGTGTGCATCCAACTTGCTTGCTCACAAAGACCTAGGGCATTTGAGGAAGCCCATTGTTGGAATATACAAGCCAAGTTCTATAATGAAAATTCCCACTAGTATATGAAAGTGACAAAATAAGAGACTCTATATCATAAAGAGCATGGTGCTACTTTGAAGCACAAGTGTGGAAAAATGATAGTAGCATTGTCCCTTCTTTTCTTTTATTTCGGGCCTTCCCTTTTTCTATTTGGCCTTTACTTTTTTATTTGGCCTTTCCTTTATTTTTATTTTTTCCATGGGACAATGCTCTATTAATGATGATCATCACACTTCTATTTATTTACAACTCAATGATTACAACTCGATACTAGAACAAAATATGACTCTATATGAGTGCCTCCGGCGGTGTACTGGGATGGGCAATGAAACAAGAGTGACATGTATGAAAAATTATGCATGGTGGCCTTGCCACATATACGATGTCAACTACATGATTATGCAAGGCAATATGACAATGATGAAGCGTGCCATAATAAATGAAACGGTGGAAAGTTGCATGGCAATATATCTCGAAATGGCTATGGAAATGCCATAATAGGTAGGTATGGTGGCTTTTTTGAGGAAGATATAAGGAGGTTTATGTGTGATAGAGCGTATCATATCACGGGGTTTGGATGCACCGGCGAAGTTTGCACCAACTCTCAAGGTGAGAAAGGGCAATGCACGGTACCGAAGAGGCTAGCAATGATGGAAAGGTGAGAGTGCGTATAATCCATGGGCTCAACTTTAGTCATAAAGAACTCACATACTTATTGCAAAAATCTACAAGTCATCAAAAACCAAGCATTACACGCATGCTCCTAGGGGGATAGATTGGTAGGAAAAGACCATCGCTCGTCCCCGACCGCCACTCATAAGGATGACAATGAAAGAGCACCTCATGTTTCAAATTTGTCACACAACGGTTACCATACGTGCATGCTACGTGACTTGCAAACTTCAACACAAGTATTTCTCAAATTCACAATTACTCAACTAGCACAACTCTAATATCACCATCTTCATATCTCAAAACAATTATCAAGTATCAAACTTCTCATAGTATTCAATGCGCTTTATATGAAAGTTTTTATTATACCCATCTTGGATGCCTATCATATTAGGACTAATTTTATAGCCAAAGCAAATTACCATGCTGTTCTAAAGAACTCTCAAAATAATATAAGTGAAGCATGAGAGATCAATAATTTCTATAAAATAAAACCACCACCGTGCTCTAAAAGATATAAGCGAAGCTCTAGAGCAAAATTATCTAGCTCAAAAGATATAAGTGAAGCACGTAGAGTATTCTAATAAATTCCGATTCATGTGTGTCTCTCCAGAAGGTGTGTACAACAAGGATGATTGTGGTAAACTAAAAAGAAAAGACTCAAATCATACAAGACGCTCCAAGCAAAACACATATCATGTGGTGAATAAAAATATAGCCTCAAGTAAAGTTACCGATAGACGAAGACGAAAGAGGGGATGCCTTCCGGGGCATCCCCAAGCTTAGGCTTTTGGTTGTCCTAGAATTTTACCTTGGGGTGCCTTGGGCATCCCCAATCTTAGGCTCTTGCCACTCCTTATTCCATAATCCATCAAATCTTTACCCAAAACTTGAAAACTTCACAACACAAAACTCAACATAAAATCTCATGAGCTCCGTTAGTGTAAGAAAACAAACCACCACCTTAAGTTACTGTAATGAACTCATTATTTATTTATATTAGTGTTAAACCTACTGTATTCCAACTTCTCTGTGGTTCATACCCCCTGATACTAGCCATAGATTCATCAAAATAAGCAAACAACACACGAAAAACAGAATTTGTCAAAAACAGAATAGTCTATAGTAATCTGTATCAAACGCAAACTTCTGTAACTCAGAAAAATCTGCCAAAATAGGGCGACCTAGATAATTTGATTATTGATCTACTGCAATTGGAATCAATATTTTATCACTTTCTAGTGATTTTTAACAATTGTCTTCGTGAGAAGAACGTTTCTGTCTTTTTCAGCAAGATCAAATAATTATCATCCAAGAAGATCCTATAGGTCTTACTTGGCACAAACACTAATTAAAACATAAAACCAAATCTAACCAGAGGCTATATGAATTATTTATTACTAAACAGGAACAAAAAGCAAGGAACAAAAGTAAAATTGGGTTGCCTCCCAACAAGCACTATCGTTTAACGCCCCTAGCTAGGCACAAAAACAAGAATAGATCTAGGTATTACCATAGTGATAAGGCAAATCATGAAAACTCATCTCATATTCCCTACGTTCAGCAGCAAGTTTTCTTTGAGGCAAGCAAAAGTAATCAAAAGGGCTAAATTTAATGGGACAAAAGTCCCCAAGATCAAGCTCGGGAGGTATGGGTTCCTCCTTTGGCCCCTTATATTGCACAACCAATTCATCATTATAAGCATTCTTTTGGCAAAAAGTCATGAGCCTTTGTTCAAGAGAAAAAACTAACCCATTGTTATGAATAGCAAAATCATCATTAAGTTCAGAGATTCTATCAACTAGAACATCGGTAGGAACCTTCTTTCTAAGGTTTTCATTGTAAGCAACATGATCTAAAGATCGTAAACGCATTATGTCTTCTTGATTAAAAAGGATAGCTTCTATGGGAGGACGACTAGCGTCCACCCTATAATGCGCAAAAATTTCATTGGCCTCTTACATTATAAATCTAAACTCATGTGCCAAAAAGATAGTAGCTGCACGCTTAACAGAAGAATGCTCGATGTTGGAAAATTCTAGAAAATCCTTTGTATGCAAGGATGCATATGAATAAACTGTCTTTCAAGTTCAACTACGAGCAAAGATATAGCACCCGCAAGAGTACTAGTTCTATGAAGAATAGACCCACCCATAGTAAAGAAATATTGAATAAATCCTTTCCCAATGATATTACGACTACCAATCCGATACTTTTTAGTGTGTAAAATAGTGGGTTCTTCACGAGGATCATCAAAAGCATCAAAGTTTTCCATGTTATTACTATTATCCTTATCAATGATAACCTCCCCAGGTTCAGGCATGAAGGCAACTATAACATCCCAAATTTTCAATTTGGAATGTTATACATAGGTCATCATATGCATATCATATTTTATTTGCATTTGGGTGTGATCCTAAAAATCCTAAGCAACTTAAGGACCCACGGAGAGAGTTGGGGATTTTATTATTTTCATATTTGAATTTTCTCAAATATTGAAAAGGGGATCATTTTGGTTTTAATTATTTTTCTCTCCAAAATTATTTCATAATAAAAATAAAAGAGAAGAGATAATATGACTTCTCCAAAAATAAATGAAATATTGGAGAAAAAAATGTTAAAATCAAATGAATAATTTTATTTGGATTTTATTGCTATTTTTATTTGAATTAGAAAAATATGCATTTTTTAAAAATTGCATTTTAGGCCAACAAAATGTTCACTTTGTTCTAAATATTCTATTTAGACGGTGAAAATTGTTTTTGGCATTTTTAGAATTTTTTATATTTTATTAGGATTTTTCTCGGCCGAATCTTATTAAAAAAATGTTTCGGACCGAGTCGGGCCGAAGCCCAGCCGCGTGCCTCCCGCTTCGGCTCGGGAGAGGACTCCCGAGCGCCGCCGCCGCCATGGACGATCTGTCCGTCCCGGACACGCCGCCGTCGCGCCCTCCCCCTTTAAATACCCGCCGCCGCCACCCCTCACCACCACCCCGCCCCGCCCCGCAAGCCGCCGCAGCAGCAAGCCACAGCAGCCGTCGCCTGCCGCCGCCCGCCGCAGCGCCGCACGCCGCCGCCGCAGCGCCTCGCCTCGCCCCGCCGCCTTCTCGAGCTCCGCCGCGCGCCGGAGAAGCCGCCGCCGCCGCCGGAATCCCGCCGTTGACCTCGCCGATTTTCGACCCGGTTTTTTTCGGTTTAGGTAAAACCGCCGTTTTTTTAAAAACCCTAGGTGCGTTTTTTCTAGATCGGTTCGGTTTTTATGCGGTTTAGTTATTTAGTAAATGTTCACTCGTTCGTTCGTTTAAGCGAACGCGTTCGCCCGTTCGTCTCTATTAACGAACGTTCACGCCTTAGTCTTTTCTTTTTATTTTCTTTTTCGGCCAGGGACCTATCCGCGATTATTTTTGTCACAGATTAGCCCTTGATCTTCAAACCCTCGCCGTTTCTTAACCATTTGCCCAAATCCAGTGAAACCAACGCCAAAATCTTCGCCTCGAGCCCCTCTTTCTGTTTAATCCACTTGAACATGATTTTGTCAATTTAAAATTTGGTTTCAAACAGATTTGAATTCGAAGTTCTTTTGACCGTAGTTTCAGTTCCGTAGCTCCGATTCGGTTGATTCTTTTTGCAGATCAAATTTGTTCAGTTGAACTTTCAGATTAGATCTTCTTGTTTGAGTTTTACCCGTGCATCTTTGCTTGATTGCTTATGTATGCTATTGTTTGTTTGCGATAGAATTCCCGGAGTGCGAAGCGTGCTACTACGAGTCTCTAGGGTTTGCGGATCGTCAGCAAGGCAAGTAACACATTGATCATACTCTTTTCATACCCAGTTTTTATGCATTAGTTACAATCCTCAAACACTGCATGATTAGGATGTGATTAACTTGTGGGTATTTGGGAAGTAGTTGATGAGGTAGAACCTATTACCTGTTTTACTATCAAACCCTTGGGAGTTACTTCTACGTTATGCTTATATTGCCATGCTATGCTTGTAGACATGGATTGGGTTTGAGTGTATCCATGACAGATGTGAGATTATTAATTAATGGTTAACTTAAGGTGGCTACTTAAACACACATCTGGGTGGATTGGTTGCAGGCACCTGGGGATATACCAGTGTTGTCTTTCTGGTTCGTCACCCAGGTTCAAAGGGATCATAAGATTATTCATGCTAGAAACTTCCGTGTGCAGCCACAAGCTATTATGGGCTCTAGCATAGTCGAGTATGTTGCATGACCTCTTTCAGTGGTGGCCTAGCAGATGTAGGGGAAAGTAGGTGTAACTGTCCACCCAGAGTAAAGAGTTAATGTTTCTGAAAGACTGTGTCTCGGTCATCCATTTCTCAAACACCATGTAGTGCGAGAAATCCAACGGAGGAGATCGAGTCTTGTGGGGAAAACTGCCCAAACCTCTACAGAGTGTATAAACTAATCATGGTTAGCCGTGTCCCCGGTTATGGACATCTTGAGTATCTGGTACATGAATTATTGATTTGATCTCATCACTCTAAATTAATTTGTTGGGTTGTTAATTACTTCTTAATTTGGGATTGAGATGGGGATTTACCTTCTCAATGTTTCAACCACCATGATAGTTAAATAAAATATATTCCTTTGCAGTAGGGAAAAATTGGCTTTTCGCAAAACATTATAACCATAGAGCCTCCACCAGCCATATATGCATGTAGTGATAGTATTTTTCTGTTCCTTGCTCTACTGTGTTATATTGCCAGCATATTCCATGTGCTGACCCGTTTCGGGCTGCAACATATCATGTTGCAGACTTTTCAGACGAAGAGTAAGGTGCGCTAGGTCGTTGTCGTGCTCTCAGCTGTGCCGTTGGAGCTGATGGACTCACTTTATCTTCCAAGCCTTCCGCTATTATCTTTTAGATGGCCTTAAGCCATATTTATTGTAATAAGTTCTCTTTTGAGACATTCGATGTGATAAGTGTGTGATTGAACTCTGCTATAAATCCTTCAAGTACTGTGTGTGTCAGCATTACCGATCTAGGGATGACACTTGAACATAGATGTTTGACCGTCTGAGGTCGGATCGCTACAAGATGGTATCAGAGCACATGCTGATTGTAGGATACGACCACTAAGATGAGCCATAGGTCACTCTTCTCTACACATTTCTGACCCCTCTCCATTTTCTACTCTTTAGGATGGCGGACTCAAGGAACAAGTTTGCACAACTGGATGAAGACACACCCTTTGGACGGCACTTGAAGGAAGTCACTAGGTACCTGAACATCAGAATACCAAGCTTCACCGGGACCTACACCGTCACTTTACCAGAAGAGGAGCATTGGATGATTCGAGTTCAAGTTCCAGGAAGGACGTTCACGCCAGTTACTGAGCCCATAGAGTTTTCCTTTGATGCACCAACCTGGAGTCTAGGTAAGAGCATGGCAGCCCACATCGCCATGGGACGCATTGGCGAAGTTTATCACAAGGATCTTAAGGACACCATCTATCAGATATGTGGGCACCGAGATGAGCAATGGGAGATGATCAGCACCAGGAGGGACAGGTCCATTGCAGCTTTCATCCAGTTAAATCAGCACATTCGTCGCCAGGAGAACCAGATGTGCGCAAGCATGATAGATTTGAAGAAGGTGATGACCAGGAACATGGAGCTAGAGGAGGAACTCAAGTCTACACGCGATGGATATGAGGAGGAAATCGCCATACTTGTGGAGAAGAACGACGACTTGACAAGGAAACTAGGAGTATTCATGGGAGACCCCGCGCCAGGAGGAGATGATGACCATCCCGAGGACTACATCATCATCAACGACACCGACTCCGACCCCGACGATAGTGATGATGATTATGAAGACGAAGCTGGAGCAGATATCATGGAGTCTTCCACCGATCAAAATTTCTAGATGACCACCATATGATTAGTAGTATTCCCCCATGTATATAGTAGTAGTCCAAGCACTTTTGTAACGATAGTTCTAGACCGATTGTATGCCCTTGCTTGAATTGATTTGGTGTGATATGATTGTGATTGTCTCATGTGCATATGGGTAGTGTTTTCTTACTAGACCTCATTCTATTCTAATCTCTCCCCTCTAAACCCATCAGATGCCTCCGAGACATGACACCGGATTTGTCTTCTCACCGGAGATCACTCAGTTGATCCAGCAGCAGAATGCCTTGATGCAAATATTAGTCCAGAACCAAGGAAACAACAACAACAACCCACCGCCACCACCCCCAGTTGACAACTTAGCCCGTTTTCTGAGGTTGCAGCCGCCGGTGTTTTCCAGTAGCACCGAGCCAATAGTTGCTGATGACTGGCTAGGCAGGATTGGAAGGGAGTTGACCACCGCAGGTTGCACAAATGCTGAGAAGGTGCGTTTTGCCGCACATCAATTGGATGGACCCGCAGCCTCATGGTGGGATAATTACACCGCCACTTTCCCTATAGCCAATATCACTTGGGATCAGTTTCAGCAAGCATTCCGCACTGCACATGTCTCAACTAGAGCTATGAATATGAAGAAGCATGAGTTTCGCAACTTGCGCCAGGGAAACCGTACTGTGGGGCAGTACGTGGATGAGTTCAGTAAGTTAGCTCGCTATGCCCCGGATGATGTGTCCACCGATGCCGCGAAGCAGGAGAAGTTTATGGAAGGGTTGAATGATGAGATGAGTATGCAGTGGATGGTGGCAACATTTGCAAACTACCAGGAGCTGGTAGACAGGGCTCTTATGATTGAAGGGAAGCAGCAGCATATTGTGAGCCGCAAAAGGAAGTATGGACAAGGGAAGTACAATTCAGGAGCGCAACAGAAGCCTCGTTTTACCCCGAACTCGGGAGGATATAACCATAACCATGGAGGCCATAACCACAATGGAGGAAGTTCACATAACCATAGTGGCCCCAAGAATGGAAACGGGAATGGAGCGGGCAGCAATCAGAACCGCCCTAACCCAGCCACACCCGCCAAGAAGGATCAAAGTCACATTACTTGTTTCAAGTGCGGGAAGACTGGACACTACGCCAATGAGTGCTCTGAACCAAATAATGGAAATGGCAATGGAAGCTCTGGGAAGAAGCCCAGCCCTTTCAACATGGGACAAGTGAACCACGTGAACGTGGAGGAGGTTGAAGAGCAGCCAGATGCAGTTATCGGTAAGTTTTTGGTTGAGTCATTTACTGCAATTGTTCTTTTTGATACTGGTGCATCACATTCATACATTTCAAGGGGATTTGTGGATAAGTATAAGTTGCCCACCAAAGTTCTTAGAACACCTATGTTAGTAAGCTCGCTAGGAGCCTAGTATATGGCAAGCCAATGATGTTTTCAGATGCCATTGACCATAGGTAGGCATGTTTTCCCCTCAGACTTAATAATTTTGGAGTCACAAGGACTGGATGTGATACTGGGAATGGATTGGCTATCGATGTATGGGGGAAACATCGATTGCGCCAGTAAGTCAATTCTGCTCACCACACCGGAGGGAAAAAGAATCAAGTATGTATCCAGGCATGCGCCAAGGAGAACCCAAGTAAATTCCCTCTTAGGAGTTGTTCAGGAGGAAGTACCGGTTGTGAAGGATTACCCGGATGTATTTCCAGAGGAATTACCAGGCATGCCGCCGGACCGAGACATTGAGTTTTTGATAGAGTTGTTGCCAGGCACCGGACCGATATCGAAGTGACCATACCGGATGCCCACAAATGATCTGGAAGAGATCAAGAAGCAGATTAAGAAGTTATTGGAGAAAGGTTACATTCGATGAAGTTCGTCACCATGGGGAGCCCCAGTGCTCTTGGTGGAGAAGAAGGATGGATCATTAAGAATGGTTGTTGATTATCGTGCGCTGAATGAAGTGACGATCAAGAACAAGTACCCACTACCGATGATCAATGACTTGTTTGACCAGCTGCAAGGAGCTAAAGTATTCTCCAAGATCGATCTACGATCAGGATACCACCAGCTGAAGATCCGAGAACAGGATATACCTAAGATGGCTTTCACCACAAGGTACGGGCTATATGAATACATGGTTATGTCATTTGGATTGACTAATGCCCTTGCCTATTTCATGAGTATGATGAATAAGGTGTTCATGGAGTTCTTGGATAAGTTTGTTGTGGTGTTCATTGATGATATTTTGGTGTACTCGAAGAATGAAGAGGAACACAAGGAGCATTTGCGATTAGTTCTCGAGAAGCTCAGGGAACATCAGTTATATGCCAAGTTCAGCAAATGTGAGTTTTGGTTGAAGGAAGTTGGATTTCTTGTACATGTTATATCAGGAGAAGGTATATCAGTGGATCCTACCAAGGTTCAGTCAGTCACTGAGTGGTTGGCACCCACCTCACTTGGAGAGATCCGCAGTTTCCTTGGACTCGCGGGATACTATCGAAGGTTCAATGAGAATTTCTCCAAGATTGCAAAACCAATGACGGAGTTGTTGAAAAAGGACACCAAGTTCAAATGGAGTGAAGAATGTGAGGCAAGTTTTCAGGAGCTGAAGAAACGTTTGGTTATAGCCCCAGTGCTGATTCTGCCGGATATACGCAAGGATTTCCAAGTGTATTGCGACGCTTCTCACTTAGGACTTGGAGGTGTACTTATGCAAGACGGAAGAGTTGTCTCATATGCCTCACGTCAGCTTCAACCGCATGAGTTGAATTATGCCACGCATGATTTGGAGTTAGCAGCCGTAGTGCATGCACTCAAGACCCGGAGGCATTTTCTTATTGGAAACCGTTGTGATGTGTACACGGATCATAAGAGTTTGAAGTACATTTTCACGCAGAAGGAGCTAAATCTCAGGCAAAGGAGATGGTTGGAGCTTATAAAAGATTACTATATGAAGTTGCACTACCATCCAGGCAAGGCCAATGTCGTAGCCGACGCTTTGAGCCAGAAGAGTTATGCCAATACCCTCGTGAGCGGAGGATTACCAAAGGAATTAGCAGAAGATCTCCGGGAGCTTTGTTTGGAGATAGTTCCTCGAGGTTTTGTTGAGGCATTGGAAGTTTAGTCAAAATTATTGTGAAAGATTCAAGAAGCACAAAAGGATGATAAGGAAATTGCTAAGATAAAGGAGAAGATGAGTAAAGGAAAGGCCAAAGGTTTTCGTGAGGATGAGCACGACACCTTGTGGTTTGAGGACCGTGTTTATGTGCCCAATAATGCAGAGATCAAGAAGTTGATACTACAGGAAGCACATGACTCGCCATACTCGATACACCCCGGAAACACCAAGATGTATTTGGATTTGAAGGAACATTTCTGGTGGACTGGTATGAAGAAGGATATTGCCGAGTATGTAGCCATATGTGATGTATGTCAGAGAGTGAAAGCATAACATCAGAAACCAGCAGGATTACTGTAGCCTATGCCGATACCCGAATGGAAGTGGGATAAGCTTGGCATGGATTTTATCACCGGATTACCCAGGACCCGATCGGGATATGATTCTATTTGGGTAGTAGTGGATCGTTTGACCAAAGTGGCCCACTTTATCCTAGTAAAGACCACCTATACCAGTGCGAAGTTGGCCAAGATATATATGGCCAGGATCGTATGTCTGCACGGAGTACCAAGGACCATCGTATCAGATAGAGGAACACAGTTTACTTCAAAGTTTGGCACCAGCTGCACCAGACTTTGGGTACCAGGCTAGAGTTCAGTACAACTTTTCATCCGCAGACAGATGGACAGACCGAGAGAGTCAATCAGATTCTGGAGGACATGTTGAGAGCTTGTGCACTAGATTATGGATCTAGTTGGGATGACAATTTGCCTTACGGGGAGTTCTCATAAAACAACAGCTACCAGGCCAGTTTGAAGATGACACCTTTCGAAGCCCCGTATGAAAGGAGGTGCAGAACACCGTTGATGTGGGATGAAGTTGGAGACCGTCAGTTGTTTGGGCTGGATTTGATCAAAGAGTCCGAAGAGAAGGTTAAGCTGATTCGAGATAGACTGAAGGTAGCTCTTGTTGGGGAACATAGTAATTTCAAAAAAATTCCTATGCACACGCAAGATCATGGTGATGCATAGCAATGAGAGGGGAGAGTGTTGTCCATGTACCCCCGTAGACCGAAAGCGGAAGCGTTATGACAACGCGGTTAATGTAGTCGTACGTCTTCACGATCCGACCGATCCAAGTACCGAACGCACGGCACCTCCGAGTTCAGCACACGTTTAGCTCGATGACGTCCCACGAACTCACGATCCAGCAGAGCTTCGAGGGAGAGTTCCGTCAGCACGACAGCGTGATGACGGTGATGATGATGCTACCGACGCAGAGCTTTGCCTAAGCACCGCTACGATATGACCGAGGTGGATTATGGTAGAGGGGGGCACCGCACACGGCTTGGAACAATCAACTTGTGTGTTCTAGGGTGCCCCCTGCCCCCGTATATAAAGGAGTAAGGGGGAGGCCGGCCGGCCCTTGCAGGGCGCGCCAGGAGGAGGAGTCCTCCTGCTAGTAGGAATAGGACTCCCCTTTCCTACTCCTACTAGGAGGAGGAAAGGAAGGAGGAGAGGAAGAAAGAAGGAGAGGGAGGAAAGGAGGAAAGGGGGCCCGGCCCCCTAGTCCAATTCGGTTTGGGCTAGGGGGCTGCGCGCCCTGCCTCCTCTCTTCCACCACTTGGCCCATGAGGCCCAATACTTTTTCCCCGTATTCCCGTAACTCCCCGGTACCCCGAAAAAATACCCGAATCACTCGGAACCTTTCCGATGTCCGAATATAGTCGTCCAATATATCGATCTTTACGTCTCGACCATTTCGAGACTCCTTGTCATGTCGCCGATCTCATCCGGGACTCCGAACTACCTTCGGTACATCAAATCACATAAACTCATAATACAAATCGTCACCGAACGTTAAGCGTGCGGACCCTACACTACAAAAAAATACACTTCCGTGATGATACGTGTTTGTCACAGTAGGTCGCATTTTTTTGTCATGCATGTACATCCATGACAATTTTATGACAGAATCAAGATAGTCATACCTGTGCTATCGTAGAAGTGTTCCATGACATTACCAAAATTATCATCACGTAAGTGTCCACTTCCATGACGATAAATCGCGCGTCACAGAAGTGCTTTCGTCAAGGGTGAACGACACGTGGCATCCACCGTAACGGAACACTGTTAAGCTATCGGGTCCGGTTTTGGATCCGATAACCCGTTAATAGCCCCGACCAATGGGGATTTTCCACGTGTAAAATCATCATTAGCTGGAGGAAACACGTGTCAGCTCACTGTTGGGACAGATGTCATCCACTCATTGGACACAAAGCAACTATGATATGTCGACACGTGGCATGGCCCAACAGAGGCCCATTCCTATGAAAAGGCCGGCCCGTTTGACTTGGTCAAAAGGTGGCGGCCCGGCCCACGGCAAGCCTGTTAACGGCCTGTTCGCATATAGCCCATTTACATCCCGCTAACCCAGGGTCCGTTTACGGCCTAACCGAATTAGGCCCAATAGCGTCATCTGGGCCGTCCAATATAATTCCAGCCTATTTTAACTTCCGGCCCATGAATGGCCCATGACGTCTTTCGGCCCATATGAGGCCCTTGTTACTCTCGGCCCATTAACGGCCCGTGGTAAAACTGGCCCGTAATGAACAGTGTATCACTTTATACCCATTAACGACCCGTGGTGAAACTGGCCCGTAATGAACGGTGTATCACTTTATACCCATTAATGGCCCATTATTCAGTTGGGCCGTTTCCTGCGCATGTTATCTTTCGGCCTTCTCGGGGCCCATTTATTTTTGGGCTCATTTCCACATTCGTTTACTTACGGCCCGTTACTGTCATTTCCTGCTTGTGGGCCAAATTCAGCCCGTGGTTACAGTCGGCCCGTTTGTGGCCCATTAATATTTTGGGCCGTTTTGATAGCGTCATCAAAATATGGCCGATTAACGACGGCCCGTTATGGTCGGCCCATGAACGAACGATTTCAACTCTAGCCCATTTACGGCCATAATGTGGTCTGTTATTGGCCCATGTTTGGCCAACCGATCATAAACCCGTAGAAGGCCGATCGATGATATGGCCTATAGAAGGCCCATTGTGTCTACGGCCCGTATAAGGCCCATTGTTTCTATGCCACGTAGAAGGCCCATTGTTTCTACGGCCCTTAGAAGGCCCATTGTTTCTACGGTCCGTATGTAACGCCCACGATGCAGCTATATCTCCCACGTGTCGAGGCACGACTTAGAGGCATAACCGCATAGTGGTTTTGTCGCAAGAAGGATCATCTTCACACAATCCCATGTAATGAACAAGAATGGGATAAAGAGTTGGCTTACAATCGCCACTTCACACAATACATAAATAAATATCATCCATCATCCAAAATACAATCATATAGACCGACTACGGTCAAAATCCAGATGAAAATAAGACAACCCCAAATGCTAGATCCCCGATCGTCCCAACTGGGCTCCACTACTGATCATCAGGAAAAGACACATAATAACGACCACGTTCCTCGTCGAACTCCCACTTGAGATCGACGCCATCATCTGCACTGGCATCGTCGGCACCTGCAACTGTTTTGGAAGTATCTGTGAGTCACGGGGACTCAGCAATCTCACACCCACGAGATCAAGACTATTTAAGCTTATAGGACAAGGAGGTGCAAAGAGGTGGAGCTGCAGCGGCAAAAGCATGTATGGTGGCTAACTTACACAAATGAGAGCGAGAAGAGAAGCAATGGAACGGACGTCATCTAGCAATGACCAAGAAGAGGTCCTGAACACCTACTTACGTCATACATAACACAGACCGTGTTCACTTCCCGGACTCCGCCGAGAAGAGACCATCACGGCTACACACGCACTTGGTGTATTTTAATTGGGTCAAGTGACAAGTTATCTACAACCGGACATTAACAAATTCCCATCTGCCTCATAACCGCGGGCACGGCTTTCGAAAGATAATACCCTGCAGGGGTGTCCCAACTTAGCCCATCATAAGCTCTCACGGTCAACGAAGGATAAACCTTCTCCCGGAAAGACCCGATCAGTCTCGGAATCCCGGTTTACAAGACATCTCGACAATGGTAAAACAAGACCAGCAAAGCCGCCCGAATGTGCCGACAAATCCCGATAGGAGCTGCACATATCTCGTTCTCAGGGCACACCGGATGAACACTACGTACAGCTAAAACCAATCCTCGAGTTTCCCCAAGGTGGCGCTGCAAGTGGCTCTAGTTTGGACCAGCACTCAGAGGAACACTGGCCCGGGGGTTTAAAATAAAGATGACCCTCGGGCTCTAGAAAACTCGGGGGAAAAAGGTATAGGTCGCAAATGGTAAAACCAAGGTTGGGCCTTGCTGGAGGAGTTTTATTCAAGGCGAACTGTCAAGGGGGTCCCATAAATCACCCGACCGCGTAAGAAACGCAAACTCAAGGAACATAATCCCGGTATAACAGTAACTAGGGCGGCAAGAGTGGAACAAAACACCAGGCATAAGGCCGAGCCTTCCACCCTTTACCAAAATATATAGATGCATTATTTAGATAAGATATATTGTGATATCCCAACATATCCATGTTCCAACATGGAACAAACTTCAACTTCACCTACAACTAGCAACGCTATAAGAGGGGCTGAGCAAAAGCGGAAATATAGCCAAACAACAGTTTGCTAGGAAAGGATGGTTAGGGCTGACATGGCTGAAATAGGAGACATGATATACCAAGTGATAGGTAGCGAGCATGGCAATAGAGCGAACAACTAGCATAGCAAAGATAGAAGTGATTTCGAGGGGTGGTCATCTTGCCTGCAAGATTCTCAGAGTTGTCGAAAGCTTGATCCTCGTAAGCGTACTCGACAGGTTCCTCGTTCACGAACTCGTCTCCCGGCTCTACCCAAGACAAGAACACAAACAAACGGAACCACAATCAACAACGAGAAATGCACAAGCAACATGATGCAAGACATGTATGATATGCAAGATATGATATGCGATGCATATGCGTGCTCCAGAAGGAAAATGATGAACATGGCAGTAACTTGGTAAACCAAGCATGCCACTGGAAATATGAGATGATTTCGGTCGAAATCGATATAAAGATCACCGGAATCGGATGCACGGTTTGCAAATGGCAAGCAAAACAAGAATGACACTAATCTGCGATATACAGCAAGATAGCACTTAAAATACAACAAGCAATAATGCTACAGCACCCCAACATAGCAACAAAGCACATGGCAGTAATCTACAGGAGATGCTTGACAAAATATGAACACTGAGCTACGGCTAGTTCACAACATATCAAGCTCAAACAAGCATGGCAAAAGTGCAAAAGATTACAGGTTCACAGACTTGGTGAAAAACTGGACATGGCAGAAATCAGCATCAGGTAGCAATGTTCAGAGCACGAAATCAACATGCTACAGGAACTTAACATAGGAAAACAAGGCATGGTAGTGTTCTACTAAATGCACATGACAAAAATCCCTTACTGACCATAAGCCAAAAAGGACCAGAAGAAATGATGGCAAGCATGTAAACATAGCAAGTTTCGTTATCAGGTTTCAGACTTAGCAGAAAACAGAGCATGGCAGAAATATTAATATGTAGGCCTCTTTGTGAGCTTGATGCACTCACTACAGAGCAATGCACGACAAACCAAGCATACCTACAGCAAGATGGCATGTTTATGAAGCTATCCATGGCAAGAACAATTACATAGCATGTATGGATCAACTACAATAAGCTTGGCAAAAATGCATGTCATGTTAAGAATCTGCCAAAAATATTTTATAGAAAAAGTAGAGCAAGATTGAGTCATGCTATGGTACTCTAAAATTGCAAACAATTGCAGGACTGGATCAATTACAACTATATCTACAAAACATCCTTACTGAACATCTCCAAAATATGCATGGATCTCTCTGTAGCATCAAGTTTACATGGCAACAAAATTACAGCAGACAAAGACTTAGAGAAATCACTAAGTCCCTAAAAACAGAAATATTACGGGACCTACTTTGCATGCTTGTGCTAGTCACCACAGAGATCACAAAAATACATGGACTATACCACTGGAAAGATGGCATGGCATACTTCAAAACACATGTAGAGCTCATGCTCAAAAGATGCACAGATTAAATGATACAAAAATGACAAATCTCCAAGTTCTGATAAGAACCAGAGATTAACAGCAACTAGCCCTCTTCCAACGAAGATTTGGGAATCAAGATGACCTGTAATGAAAATGGTGCAATTGAACAAAATGAAGAGCATCACGAGGCGAACAATTTGACATATTGTACACGCGAATCGGAGCTACATGCACAAAGTTATCGCATCCGGAACAGAGCAAGATACTGAGAAAAACTAAGACTTAGAAGAATTAGAGGTCGCGAGAAAGTCAACGGGGGGGGGGGGGGGGGGCTCTACCAGATCGGATCGAAGGTCGCCCGAGCTCCTCGAGCCCGAGCTCGTCGGCGGTGAGGCAGGGCCGGCGGGGCCCGGCGCGGCGAGGGCGCTGGCGGCGGAGGAGGGAGCCGGAGGCGGCGGTCGCCGGCGGGGGCGGCGGGGCCGGCGGAGGCGGCGGCGGCCGGTGGCGACGGACGGTGGCGGTGGCGGCGGGGAGGCGCCGGCGGGTCGGCGGGGCGGCGTGGGGCGGGGCCGGCGGCGGTGCGCGGCGGCGCGGGCACAGGAGGAGGCGGCGGCGGGCTCGGGCGGGCCCACTGTGGGCTTCGCGGGCCGGCGGCGGGGCGGTTGGACGTTGTCCGGCGCGGACGGACGCGTCCGGCGGCGCGGAGGGAGAGGGTTACGGTTTCGTCTGAGATTTCGTTTTTCGGGATGCCCACTTATAAATAGGTAGAGGGAGCTAGGAGACTCCAAATGAGGTGCGGTTTTCGCCCACACGATCGTGATCGAACGACCTAGAGCATGGAAGAGAGTTTGGTGGGTTTTGGGCTGGTTTTGGAGGGGTTTTTTGCTGGACACTCAAATGGACTTTGCGGATGCCCGGTTAACCGTTGGAGTAACAAACGACCTCCGAATGGAACGAAACTTGACCGGTAGTCTCCGGGTGGTATATTAAGGACACTTGACAAGCCTCGGTCCATTCCGAGAAAGTTTGACACACGCACACGAAAGAAAACAGGAGGGGTGCACCGGAGGAGATAGGAGCGCCGGATTGGAAAACGGACAATGGGGAAAATGCTCGGATGCATGAGACGAACACGTATGCGAATGCAATGCGCATGATGACATGATATGAAAATGCATGACATGACAAAATACAAAACGAAAGACAAAACCCGACAACGGAGGGAAAAACATATCACATAGCCGGAAATGGCAAGAGTCGGAGTTACAAATATGGCAAGTTACATGCGGGGTGTTACAACACTCCACCACTACGAGAGGATCTCGTCCCGAGATCTAGGACTGAAAGAACTCCGGATATTCGGAACGGAGATGGTCGTCGCGTTCCCAGGTGGCTTCCCGGTCGGAATGGTGCGACCACTTCACTTTCAGGAATTTGATAGACTTGTTGCGAGTCTTGCGCTCAGTTACTTCAAGAATAGCAACTGGGTGCTCATGATAAGATAAATCTTCTTGGAGGTCAATCTCTTCGAAGTCGATAGTGCGCTCAGGCGTCTTGAAGCACTTGCGGAGCTGTGACACGTGGAACACATCGTGCACGTTCGCGAAGTTGGAAGGAAGCTCAAGTTGATAGGCGAGGTCGCCTCTTTTACCAATGATCTTGAAAGGACCCACGTATCTAGGGGCAAGCTTCCCTTTGATACCGAAGCGACGAGTGCCTTTCATTGGAGAGACGCGGAGGTAGACATGGTCTCCGATCTCGAAAGCCAAATCACGATGCTTACTATCATAGTAGCTCTTCTGACGCGATTGCGCGGCTTTGAGATTATCACGGATGACTTTACACATTTCTTCAGCTTCAGTGATTAAGTCATTGCCAAGAAGTTGGCGTTCACTAGTCTCTGACCAATTGAGAGGAGTACGGCACTTTCTGCCATAGAGAATCTCGAATGGGGCCTTGCCCGAACTCGCTTGGAAGCTGTTGTTGTAGGAGAATTCAGCATAAGGAAGACAATCTTCCCATTTCATGCCAAAGGAAATGACACAAGCCCTGAGCATATCTTCAAGAATTTGATTGACTCCCTCGACTTGGCCACTAGTTTGAGGATGGAAAGCTGTGCTGAAGCGAATGTTTGTGCCCATGGCCTTCTGGAAGGAGTCCCAGAACTTAGAGGTGAAGATGCTTCCACGATCAGAAGAAATCAATTGTGGAATGCCGTGCAAAGAGACAATTCTGGAGGTGTAGAGCTCTGCCAGCTGAGCTGCTGTGATGGATTCTTTGATAGGAAGGAAATGAGCCACTTTAGAGAGCTTGTCGATGACAACGAAGATAGCATCATTTCCGCGCTTGGACTTGGGAAATCCAGTCACGAAGTCCATTTCGATATGATCAAACTTCCATTCTGGGATAGCAAGAGGTTGGAGGAGACCAGCTGGTCGTTGGTGTTCTGCTTTAACTCTTCGGCAGACATCACATTCATTCACGAATTGAGCAATTTCTCGCTTCATTCGAGTCCACCAATACGACTGCTTGAGGTCATGATACATCTTCGTACTTCCAGGATGAATGGAAAAGAGAGAATTGTGCGCCTCATTCATTATGACTTTCCTTAGATCACCTTTCGGAACCACAATCCGGTCCTCGAAGAACAAAGTGTCTCTGTCATCAATGCGATAGCACTTGTATTTGGAGAGACCCTTGTCGATACCACGTTTCACCTTCTTCACCATGGCATCAAGGAGTTGTGCCTCACGAATTTGATCTTCCAAAGTAGGAGATACTATGAGGTTGGCAAGAACGCCTTGAGGAACAACTTGGAGATTCAGCTTGCGGAAAGCTACACAAAGACCCGGTTGGAAAGGCTTGAGGATTAAGCTGTTGCAATAAGCTTTCCTGCTTAAAGCATCTGCGATGACATTTGCCTTGCCTGGAGTATATTCAATACTCGGATTGTACTCTTGAATCATTTCGACCCATCGAGTCTGCCTGAGGTTGAGGTTGGGCTGAGTGAAGATATACTTGAGACTCTTGTGATCAGTGAAAATGTCCACTTGTCTTCCCAACAAGAGATGTCTCCACGTAATCAATGCATGGACAACTGCCGCCAACTCAAGATCGTGAGTGGGGTAGTTCTTCTCGTTGGGCTTCAATTGCCGAGAGGTATAGGCCACAACTTTCTTCTCTTGCATTAACACAGCACCGAGACCTTGGAGAGAAGCATCACAGAAAACTTCATACGGCTTGGATTCATCAGGAGGGGTCAAGACAGGAGCTGTGACTAGTTTCTGTTTGAGAGTGTTGAAAGCAACGTCACACTCAGGAGACCAGACATACTTCACATGCTTCTGTAGGAGGTTGGAAAGAGGCTTTGCAATCCTGGAGAAATTCTCAACGAATCTCCGGCAATAGCTTGCAAGACCCAGAAAACTTCGAAGCTGCTTGACATTTTGAGGAGGTTCCCAATCCAGAACTGCGGACACCTTCTCGGGGTTAACAGCGATGCCTTTGGCAGAGATGATGTGACAAAGGAAAAGAACTTCATCAAGCCAAAACTCACATTTGGAGAACTTCGCATAGAATTGATACTCTCTGAGCTTGTCGAGCACCAATCGCAAATGTTTGGCGTGATCCTGCTTGTTCTTGGAGAAGACCAAGATATCATCGAGATACACCAGAACGAATTCATTGGTGTAGGGGTTGAAGATGAAATTCATCATCCGAGAGAACACCGGAGGAGCATTGACAAGGCCGAAAAACACGACAGTATATTCATAAGAACCAAAGCTTGTTCTGAATGCTGTCTTGGGAATATCTTCTTCACGAATGCGAATCTGATGTTAACCCATACGAAGGTCAAGCTTCGAGAATACTTTAGCGCCCTTGAGTTGCTCAAAAAGCTCATTGATGTTGGTAAGTGGATACTTGTTCTTGATTGTCTTCTTGTTCAATGGACGGTAGTCGACACAAAGTCGGTCCGTGCCATCCTTCTTCTTGAAAAAAAGAACACCACAACCCCATGGAGAAGAACTCGGTCTGATCAAACCCAGACGCTCTTGTTCATCGAGCTGCTTCTTCAATTCCTTCAGCTCATTTGGTCCAAGCTTGTATGGACGCTTGCAAACGGGTACAGTACCAGGCTCTAGTTCGATAACGAACTCAACTGGCCGGTGCGGAGGCATACCCGGAAGCTCTTCTGGAAAGACATCTTGATACTCGCAAACGACTGGAATTTGAGAGATGGCATCCAATTCGCCCTTCTCATTGAGAGAGAAAAACCGAATGGTTTCATCGCGAGCGGCAAAAACAATCACATCCTCAGACGAGTGTGTCAATTGAATTTGCCTGGCAGCACAATCAAGTTGAGCCTTGTGCTTAGAAAGCCAGTCCATCCCGAGAATAAGATCAATATCCGAGTCACCAAGAACAATTGGAGAAGACTGAAATTTGTAGTCGCCTATCTTGATGGAAACATCCGGGACACAATTATTAGAAGTCATTTGCTTGCCCGGAGACACAATCTTCAACGGGATAGGGATCTTTTCCGTCACAAATTCATGCTTGGCAACAAAAGGTCTTGAAATGAAAGAAAGAGATGCACCAGTATCAAAAAGAACTTTTGCAGGAATATCATTAACAGGAAGATTACCCATTATCACATCAGTAGATTCCTCCGCTTGGGCTGCATTCATCATGTTCACCTTTGCAAACTTTGGGTTATGCTTGACCACTGCATTGCTGGAAGATCTGACAGGAGGAGGAGGAGGAAGACGCCTCTGGTTGAAGCACTTGTTAGCATAGTGACCTTTCTGCTGACATTTGTTGCAAGTCACCTCTGAGAGTGGACGGTGATAAGGAGCATTGGACTTGGGAGCTTGATTCTGAGACTTGTTCTGATAGCCAGAGTTAGAAGAGTTTGAAGAACCATGGCCACCTTTGTTCTTCTGCTGGTAAGGATGACGAAACGGAGGAGGAGGAGGCAACCAGAACTTCTGTTGCTTAGCTGTCACAAGTGAGGAAGAAGAAGACTGAACTGCGTCCCTGACTCTCTTCTTAGAAGCCTCACACTTGAGCTGAGCAGCCTCTTGCTTCAGTGCCATATTGTAGAATTGATCAAAGTGAGTAGGCTCAACAAGAACGAGAGCTAACTGCAGATCCTCTTTAAGTCCACCTCTGAAGTGATAGATCATGCTCTTCTCATCAGGAACGTCTTGTTTAGCGAAGCGAGCAAGTTTCTGAAACTGAATGTTGTATTGATACACAGACATGTTTCCTTGCTTGAGATTGCAGAACTCCTCACGCTTGCTCTCAACAACACTTTGTGGAATGTGGTGCGCTTTGAAGTCCCGACAGAAGTCAGTCCAAGTGATCACACGACCTCCTCTAGAATCTTTGTATTGCTGAAACCAATCAGCAGCTTGGTCCTTGAGCTGGAAAGAAGCGAACTTGACAAAGTCCTCAGGCCTGACATTGCTACATTCAAAATGCTTGTTGATGTCCACGAGCCAATCATCGGCATCCGTGGCCTCGGCACAGTAGCTGAAAGACTCGGGCTGATTTGCAAGAAACTGGTTGAGAGTGGCAAAGTGAAACTGATTGTTGGCTTGACCTTGATTGCCTTGCCCCTGAGTACGTTCTTGCAAGAGTTGCAGAATCATCTGAGCATTGGCGTTGGTGGCTGCCATGATTGCTTGCCATGCCTCCGGAGGTGGAGGTGGTGGCGGAGGGTTCGCTTGACTCCCTTCATTGCGATCCGGATTCTGACGCGTTGGCGGAGCCATCCTGAAGAGGGTGACATCCGTTAGCATCTTGATAGACAAAAGATAAGTAGAATCAATGGACAGAAATTGCAATATATAGTCTTCGCAATAAACATTCGAACGAAGATGAACGAATGAATTCCGTAGTAAATCATCACACTTCCATAAGTTGAGAAGCCACTTGAAAAAGATATGGAATGAACATATGAATTCGAAGCAACTCGAATACCACAATACAAAATAAAACCAAGTATTGGCTTGCAGAATAAGCCGGAACAAACATATGATAGATATTTCGTCCGAAGTTTTCGTGGTGGGGCCCACACGGGCTCAATCGTACAGCACCATCATATGCAGGGCTGTGCACATGACATACGAAGCGTCCCCGAGTCGGCAAAGCCATGGACTCTTTAAGACACAACGAGACCACTGTAAAATCAACCGTATACAGGCGGACCACTAGACGTCGAACCCCAATCTCATATCATGCGTCTGTCGGAAAGAAATCCTAAGGCTACTTGAATTCCCACTTATAAACTCCCGAAACTTTCTGGTTATGCAATCTGGTCTAGGGGATACAGGGGACACAAATATATATCACCCAAACTAGCAATCCCTAGATCCAGCTATATCCATCCGTCAACACATAACCAAGAAACCTTCGGAAATCGTTTACCTCAACCTTCGAAAAACATCCGTTATACAAGTTATGGCAATACTCCCGAACTCCCGCCCCAGTACTGGGTGGCGTCGAGGTGATCTCACCAACAACTGCATAAAAGAGATTTCGATGTCGGCAAAACTCAGGCATTCCAGAACTGCAACGATAAAATTGTGACGACAACACCTCGGAGCTCAACTCCCCGGGACACTGCCACAACCCCTAAATGACAGGAGGCACCAAGAACAATGTTCTCGTCACAAATCAATCGGAACGATTCCAAGATACCCGCGTGATCCTAAATTTTTTTTAGTGAAATTTGAGGAGAGAATAGTCAAAACTTCTACGTCAGGAGACCTCACCAGAGCGACGAAGGGACTGAGGAGTAAAAAGAATCCTAGTCTCCGATATATACAATCCTAAGACTCAAAACATTTTTATTCTAGACTCAACAACGCCAGCGATTCGATCAAGCAGGGGCTCCTAAGTCGGGGAAGGCTCTGATTACCAACTTGTAACGCCCACGATGCGGCTATATCTCCCACGTGTCGAGGCACGACTTAGAGGCATAACCGCATAGTGGTTTTGTCGCAAGAAGGGTCATCTTCACACAATCCCATGTAATGAACAAGAATGGGATAAAGAGTTGGCTTACAATCGCCACTTCACACAATACATAAATAAATATCATCCATCATCCAAAATACAATCATATAGACCGACTACGGTCAAAATCCAGATGAAAATAAGACAACCCCAAATGCTAGATCCCCGATCGTCCCAACTGGGCTCCACTACTGATCATCAGGAAAAGACACATAATAACGACCACGTTCCTCGTCGAACTCCCACTTGAGATCGACGCCATCATCTGCACTGGCATCGTCGGCACCTGCAACTGTTTTGGAAGTATCTGTGAGTCACGGGGACTCAGCAATCTCACACCCACGAGATCAAGACTATTTAAGCTTATAGGACAAGGAGGTGCAAAGAGGTGGAGCTGCAGCGGCAAAAGCATGTATGGTGGCTAACTTACACAAATGAGAGCGAGAAGAGAAGCAATGGAACGGACGTCATCTAGCAATGACCAAGAAGAGGTCCTGAACACCTACTTACGTCATACATAACACAGACCGTGTTCACTTCCCGGACTCCGCCGAGAAGAGACCATCACGGCTACACACGCACTTGGTGTATTTTAATTGGGTCAAGTGACAAGTTATCTACAACCGGACATTAACAAATTCCCATCTGCCTCATAACCGCGGGCACGGCTTTCGAAAGATAATACCCTGCAGGGGTGTCCCAACTTAGCCCATCATAAGCTCTCACGGTCAACGAAGGATAAACCTTCTCCCGGAAAGACCCGATCAGTCTCGGAATCCCGGTTTACAAGACATCTCGACAATGGTAAAACAAGACCAGCAAAGCCGCCCGAATGTGCCGACAAATCCCGATAGGAGCTGCACATATCTCGTTCTCAGGGCACACCGGATGAACACTACGTACAGCTAAAACCAATCCTCGAGTTTCCCCAAGGTGGCGCTGCAAGTGGCTCTAGTTTGGACCAGCACTCAGAGGAACACTGGCCCGGGGGTTTAAAATAAAGATGACCCTCGGGCTCTAGAAAACTCGGGGGAAAAAGGTATAGGTCGCAAATGGTAAAACCAAGGTTGGGCCTTGCTGGAGGAGTTTTATTCAAGGCGAACTGTCAAGGGGGTCCCATAAATCACCCGACCGCGTAAGAAACGCAAACTCAAGGAACATAATCCCGGTATAACAGTAACTAGGGCGGCAAGAGTGGAACAAAACACCAGGCATAAGGCCGAGCCTTCCACCCTTTACCAAAATATATAGATGCATTATTTAGATAAGATATATTGTGATATCCCAACATATCCATGTTCCAACATGGAACAAACTTCAACTTCACCTACAACTAGCAACGCTATAAGAGGGGCTGAGCAAAAGCGGAAATATAGCCAAACAACAGTTTGCTAGGAAAGGATGGTTAGGGCTGACATGGCTGAAATAGGAGACATGATATAGCAAGTGATAGGTAGCGAGCATGGCAATAGAGCGAACAACTAGCATAGCAAAGATAGAAGTGATTTCGAGGGGTGGTCATCTTGCCTGCAAGATTCTCAGAGTTGTCGAAAGCTTGATCCTCGTAAGCGTACTCGACAGGTTCCTCGTTCACGAACTCGTCTCCCGGCTCTACCCAAGACAAGAACACAAACAAACGGAACCACAATCAACAACGAGAAATGCACAAGCAACATGATGCAAGACATGTATGATATGCAAGATATGATATGCGATGCATATGCGTGCTCCAGAAGGAAAATGATGAACATGGCAGTAACTTGGTAAACCAAGCATGCCACTGGAAATATGAGATGATTTCGGTCGAAATCGATATAAAGATCACCGGAATCGGATGCACGGTTTGCAAATGGCAAGCAAAACAAGAATGACACTAATCTGCGATATACAGCAAGATAGCACTTAAAATACAACAAGCAATAATGCTACAGCACCCCAACATAGCAACAAAGCACATGGCAGTAATCTACAGAAGATGCTTGACAAAATATGAACACTGAGCTACGGCTAGTTCACAACATATCAAGCTCAAACAAGCATGGCAAAAGTGCAAAAGATTACAGGTTCACAGACTTAGTGAAAAACTGGACATGGCAGAAATCAGCATCAGGTAGCAATGTTCAGAGCACGAAATCAACATGCTACAGGAACTTAACATAGGAAAACAAGGCATGGTAGTGTTCTACTAAATGCACATGACAAAAATCCCTTACTGACCATAAGCCAAAAAGGACCAGAAGAAATGATGGCAAGCATGTAAACATAGCAAGTTTCGTTATCAGGTTTCAGACTTGGCAGAAAACAGAGCATGGCAGAAATATTAATATGTAGGCCTCTTTGTGAGCTTGATGCACTCACTACAGAGCAATGCACGACAAACCAAGCATACCTACAGCAAGATGGCATGTTTATGAAGCTATCCATGGCAAGAACAATTACATAGCATGTATGGATCAACTACAATAAGCTTGGCAAAAATGCATGTCATGTTAAGAATCTGCCAAAAATATTTTATAGAAAAAGTAGAGCAAGATTGAGTCATGCTATGGTACTCTAAAATTGCAAACAATTGCAGGACTGGATCAATTACAACTATATCTACAAAACATCCTTACTGAACATCTCCAAAATATGCATGGATCTCTCTGTAGCATCAAGTTTACATGGCAACAAAATTACAGCAGACAAAGACTTAGAGAAATCACTAAGTCCCTAAAAACAGAAATATTACGGGACCTACTTTGCATGCTTGTGCTAGTCACCACAGAGATCAAAAAAATACAAGGACTATACCACTGGAAAGATGGCATGGCATACTTCAAAACACATGTAGAGCTCATGCTCAAAAGATGCACAGATTAAATGATACAAAAATGACAAATCTCCAAGTTCTGATAAGAACCAGAGATTAACAGCAACTAGCCCTCTTCCAACGAAGCTTTGGGAATCAAGATGACCTGTAATGAAAATGGTGCAATTGAACAAAATGAAGAGCATCACGAGGCGAACAATTTGACATATTGTACACGCGAATCGGAGCTACATGCACAAAGTTATCGCATCCGGAACAGAGCAAGATACTGAGAAAAACTAAGACTTAGAAGAATTAGAGGTCGCGAGAAAGTCAACGGGGGGGGGGGGGGGGGGCTCTACCAGATCGGATCGAAGGTCGCCCGAGCTCCTCGAGCCCGAGCTCGTCGGCGGTGAGGCAGGGCCGGCGGGGCCCGGCGCGGCGAGGGCGCTGGCGGCGGAGGAGGGAGCCGGAGGCGGCGGTCGCCGGCGGGGGCGGCGGGGCCGGCGGCGGCCGGTGGCGACGGACGGTGGCGGTGGCGGCGGGGAGGCGCCGGCGGGTCGGCGGGGCGGCGTGGGGCGGGGCCGGCGGCGGTGCGCGGCGGCGCGGGCACAGGAGGAGGCGGCGGCGGGCTCGGGCGGGCCCACTGTGGGCTTCGCGGGCCGGCGGCGGGGCGGTTGGACGTTGTCCGGCGCGGACGGACGCGTCCGGCGGCGCGGAGGGAGAGGGTTACGGTTTCGTCTGAGATTTCGTTTTTCGGGATGCCCACTTATAAATAGGTAGAGGGAGCTAGGAGACTCCAAATGAGGTGCGGTTTTCGCCCACACGATCGTGATCGAACGACCTAGAGCATGGAAGAGAGTTTGGTGGGTTTTGGGCTGGTTTTGGAGGGGTTTTTTGCTGGACACTCAAATGGACTTTGCGGATGCCCGGTTAACCGTTGGAGTAACAAACGACCTCCGAATGGAACGAAACTTGACCGGTAGTCTCCGGGTGGTATATTAAGGACACTTGACAAGCCTCGGTCCATTCCGAGAAAGTTTGACACACGCACACGAAAGAAAACAGGAGGGGTGCACCGGAGGAGATAGGAGCGCCGGATTGGAAAACGGACAATGAGGAAAATGCTCGGATGCATGAGACGAACACGTATGCGAATGCAATGCGCATGATGACATGATATGAAAATGCATGACATGACAAAATACAAAACGAAAGACAAAACCCGACAACGGAGGGAAAAACATATCACATAGCCGGAAATGGCAAGAGTCGGAGTTACAAATATGGCAAGTTACATGCGGGGTGTTACAACACTCCACCACTACGAGAGGATCTCGTCCCGAGATCTAGGACTGAAAGAACTCCGGATATTCGGAACGGAGATGGTCGTCGCGTTCCCAGGTGGCTTCCCGGTCGGAATGGTGCGACCACTTCACTTTCAGGAATTTGATAGACTTGTTGCGAGTCTTGCGCTCAGTTACTTCAAGAATAGCAACTGGGTGCTCATGATAAGATAAATCTTCTTGGAGGTCAATCTCTTCGAAGTCGATAGTGCGCTCAGGCGTCTTGAAGCACTTGCGGAGCTGTGACACGTGGAACACATCGTGCACGTTCGCGAAGTTGGAAGGAAGCTCAAGTTGATAGGCGAGGTCGCCTCTTTTACCAATGATCTTGAAAGGACCCACGTATCTAGGGGCAAGCTTCCCTTTGATACCGAAGCGACGAGTGCCTTTCATTGGAGAGACGCGGAGGTAGACATGGTCTCCGATCTCGAAAGCCAAATCACGATGCTTACTATCATAGTAGCTCTTCTGACGCGATTGCGCGGCTTTGAGATTATCACGGATGACTTTACACATTTCTTCAGCTTCAGTGATTAAGTCATTGCCAAGAAGTTGGCGTTCACCAGTCTCTGACCAATTGAGAGGAGTACGACACTTTCTGCCATAGAGAATCTCGAATGGGGCCTTGCCCGAACTCGCTTGGAAGCTGTTGTTGTAGGAGAATTCAGCATAAGGAAGACAATCTTCCCATTTCATGCCAAAGGAAATGACACAAGCCCTGAGCATATCTTCAAGAATTTGATTGACTCCCTCGACTTGGCCACTAGTTTGAGGATGGAAAGCTGTGCTGAAGCGAATGTTTGTGCCCATGGCCTTCTGGAAGGAGTCCCAGAACTTAGAGGTGAAGATGCTTCCACGATCAGAAGAAATCAATTGTGGAATGCCGTGCAAAGAGACAATTCTGGAGGTGTAGAGCTCTGCCAGCTGAGCTGCTGTGATGGATTCTTTGATAGGAAGGAAATGAGCCACTTTAGAGAGCTTGTCGATGACAACGAAGATAGCATCATTTCCGCGCTTGGACTTGGGAAATCCAGTCACGAAGTCCATTTCGATATGATCAAACTTCCATTCTGGGATAGCAAGAGGTTGGAGGAGACCAGCTGGTCGTTGGTGTTCTGCTTTAACTCTTCGGCAGACATCACATTCATTCACGAATTGAGCAATTTCTCGCTTCATTCGAGTCCACCAATACGACTGCTTGAGGTCATGATACATCTTCGTACTTCCAGGATGAATGGAAAAGAGAGAATTGTGCGCCTCATTCATTATGACTTTCCTTAGATCACCTTTCGGAACCACAATCCGGTCCTCGAAGAACAAAGTGTCTCTGTCATCAATGCGATAGCACTTGTATTTGGAGAGACCCTTGTCGATACCACGTTTCACCTTCTTCACCATGGCATCAAGGAGTTGTGCCTCACGAATTTGATCTTCCAAAGTAGGAGATACTATGAGGTTGGCAAGAACGCCTTGAGGAACAACTTGGAGATTCAGCTTGCGGAAAGCTACACAAAGACCCGGTTGGAAAGGCTTGAGGATTAAGCTGTTGCAATAAGCTTTCCTGCTTAAAGCATCTGCGATGACATTTGCCTTGCCTGGAGTATATTCAATACTCGGATTGTACTCTTGAATCATTTCGACCCATCGAGTCTGCCTGAGGTTGAGGTTGGGCTGAGTGAAGATATACTTGAGACTCTTGTGATCAGTGAAAATGTCCACTTGTCTTCCCAACAAGAGATGTCTCCACGTAATCAATGCATGGACAACTGCCGCCAACTCAAGATCGTGAGTGGGGTAGTTCTTCTCGTTGGGCTTCAATTGCCGAGAGGTATAGGCCACAACTTTCTTCTCTTGCATTAACACAGCACCGAGACCTTGGAGAGAAGCATCACAGAAAACTTCATACGGCTTGGATTCATCAGGAGGGGTCAAGACAGGAGCTGTGACTAGTTTCTGTTTGAGAGTGTTGAAAGCAACGTCACACTCAGGAGACCAGACATACTTCACATGCTTCTGTAGGAGGTTGGAAAGAGGCTTTGCAATCCTGGAGAAATTCTCAACGAATCTCCGGCAATAGCTTGCAAGACCCAGAAAACTTCGAAGCTGCTTGACATTTTGAGGAGGTTCCCAATCCAGAACTGCGGACACCTTCTCGGGGTTAACAGCGATGCCTTTGGCAGAGATGATGTGACAAAGGAAAAGAACTTCATCAAGCCAAAACTCACATTTGGAGAACTTCGCATAGAATTGATACTCTCTGAGCTTGTCGAGCACCAATCGCAAATGTTTGGCGTGATCCTGCTTGTTCTTGGAGAAGACCAAGATATCATCGAGATACACCAGAACGAATTCATTGGTGTAGGGGTTGAAGATGAAATTCATCATCCGAGAGAACACCGGAGGAGCATTGACAAGGCCGAAAAACACGACAGTATATTCATAAGAACCAAAGCTTGTTCTGAATGCTGTCTTGGGAATATCTTCTTCACGAATGCGAATCTGATGTTAACCCATACGAAGGTCAAGCTTCGAGAATACTTTAGCGCCCTTGAGTTGCTCAAAAAGCTCATTGATGTTGGTAAGTGGATACTTGTTCTTGATTGTCTTCTTGTTCAATGGACGGTAGTCGACACAAAGTCGGTCCGTGCCATCCTTCTTCTTGAAAAAAAGAACACCACAACCCCATGGAGAAGAACTCGGTCTGATCAAACCCAGACGCTCTTGTTCATCGAGCTGCTTCTTCAATTCCTTCAGCTCATTTGGTCCAAGCTTGTATGGACGCTTGCAAACGGGTACAGTACCAGGCTCTAGTTCGATAACGAACTCAACTGGCCGGTGCGGAGGCATACCCGGAAGCTCTTCTGGAAAGACATCTTGATACTCGCAAACGACTGGAATTTGAGAGATGGCATCCAATTCGCCCTTCTCATTGAGAGAGAAAAACCGAATGGTTTCATCGCGAGCGGCAAAAACAATCACATCCTCAGACGAGTGTGTCAATTGAATTTGCCTGGCAGCACAATCAAGTTGAGCCTTGTGCTTAGAAAGCCAGTCCATCCCGAGAATAAGATCAATATCCGAGTCACCAAGAACAATTGGAGAAGACTGAAATTTGTAGTCGCCTATCTTGATGGAAACATCCGGGACACAATTATTAGAAGTCATTTGCTTGCCCGGAGACACAATCTTCAACGGGATAGGGATCTTTTCCGTCACAAATTCATGCTTGGCAACAAAAGGTCTTGAAATGAAAGAAAGAGATGCACCAGTATCAAAAAGAACTTTTGCAGGAATATCATTAACAGGAAGATTACCCATTATCACATCAGTAGATTCCTCCGCTTGGGCTGCATTCATCATGTTCACCTTTGCAAACTTTGGGTTATGCTTGACCACTGCATTGCTGGAAGATCTGACAGGAGGAGGAGGAGGAAGACGCCTCTGGTTGAAGCACTTGTTAGCATAGTGACCTTTCTGCTGACATTTGTTGCAAGTCACCTCTGAGAGTGGACGGTGATAAGGAGCATTGGACTTGGGAGCTTGATTCTGAGACTTGTTCTGATAGCCAGAGTTAGAAGAGTTTGAAGAACCATGGCCACCTTTGTTCTTCTGCTGGTAAGGATGACGAAACGGAGGAGGAGGAGGCAACCAGAACTTCTGTTGCTTAGCTGTCACAAGTGAGGAAGAAGAAGACTGAACTGCGTCCCTGACTCTCTTCTTAGAAGCCTCACACTTGAGCTGAGCAGCCTCTTGCTTCAGTGCCATATTGTAGAATTGATCAAAGTGAGTAGGCTCAACAAGAACGAGAGCTAACTGCAGATCCTCTTTAAGTCCACCTCTGAAGTGATAGATCATGCTCTTCTCATCAGGAACGTCTTGTTTAGCGAAGCGAGCAAGTTTCTGAAACTGAATGTTGTATTGATACACAGACATGTTTCCTTGCTTGAGATTGCAGAACTCCTCACGCTTGCTCTCAACAACACTTTGTGGAATGTGGTGCGCTTTGAAGTCCCGACAGAAGTCAGTCCAAGTGATCACACGACCTCCTCTAGAATCTTTGTATTGCTGAAACCAATCAGCAGCTTGGTCCTTGAGCTGGAAAGAAGCGAACTTGACAAAGTCCTCAGGCCTGACATTGCTACATTCAAAATGCTTGTTGATGTCCACGAGCCAATCATCGGCATCCGTGGCCTCGGCACAGTAGCTGAAAGACTCGGGCTGATTTGCAAGAAACTGGTTGAGAGTGGCAAAGTGAAACTGATTGTTGGCTTGACCTTGATTGCCTTGCCCCTGAGTACGTTCTTGCAAGAGTTGCAGAATCATCTGAGCATTGGCGTTGGTGGCTGCCATGATTGCTTGCCATGCCTCCGGAGGTGGAGGTGGTGGCGGAGGGTTCGCTTGACTCCCTTCATTGCGATCCGGATTCTGACGCGTTGGCGGAGCCATCCTGAAGAGGGTGACATCCGTTAGCATCTTGATAGACAAAAGATAAGTAGAATCAATGGACAGAAATTGCAATATATAGTCTTCGCAATAAACATTCGAACGAAGATGAACGAATGAATTCCGTAGTAAATCATCACACTTCCATAAGTTGAGAAGCCACTTGAAAAAGATATGGAATGAACATATGAATTCGAAGCAACTCGAATACCACAATACAAAATAAAACCAAGTATTGGCTTGCAGAATAAGCCGGAACAAACATATGATAGATATTTCGTCCGAAGTTTTCGTGGTGGGGCCCACACGGGCTCAATCGTACAGCACCATCATATGCAGGGCTGTGCACATGACATACGAAGCGTCCCCGAGTCGGCAAAGCCATGGACTCTTTAAGACACAACGAGACCACTGTAAAATCAACCGTATACAGGCGGACCACTAGACGTCGAACCCCAATCTCATATCATGCGTCTGTCGGAAAGAAATCCTAAGGCTACTTGAATTCCCACTTATAAACTCCCGAAACTTTCTGGTTATGCAATCTGGTCTAGGGGATACAGGGGACACAAATATATATCACCCAAACTAGCAATCCCTAGATCCAGCTATATCCATCCGTCAACACATAACCAAGAAACCTTCGGAAATCGTTTACCTCAACCTTCGAAAAACATCCGTTATACAAGTTATGGCAATACTCCCGAACTCCCGCCCCAGTACTGGGTGGCGTCGAGGTGATCTCACCAACAACTGCATAAAAGAGATTTCGATGTCGGCAAAACTCAGGCATTCCAGAACTGCAACGATAAAATTGTGACGACAACACCTCGGAGCTCAACTCCCCGGGACACTGCCACAACCCCTAAATGACAGGAGGCACCAAGAACAATGTTCTCGTCACAAATCGATCGGAACGATTCCAAGATACCCGCGTGATCCTAAATTTTTTTTAGTGAAATTTGAGGAGAGAATAGTCAAAACTTCTACGTCAGGAGACCTCACCAGAGCGACGAAGGGACTGAGGAGTAAAAAGAATCCTAGTCTCCGATATATACAATCCTAAGACTCAAAACATTTTTATTCTAGACTCAACAACGCCAGCGATTCGATCAAGCAGGGGCTCCTAAGTCGGGGAAGGCTCTGATTACCAACTTGTAACGCCCACGATGCGGCTATATCTCCCACGTGTCGAGGCACGACTTAGAGGCATAACCGCATAGTGGTTTTGTCGCAAGAAGGGTCATCTTCACACAATCCCATGTAATGAACAAGAATGGGATAAAGAGTTGGCTTACAATCGCCACTTCACACAATACATAAATAAATATCATCCATCATCCAAAATACAATCATATAGACCGACTACGGTCAAAATCCAGATGAAAATAAGACAACCCCAAATGCTAGATCCCCGATCGTCCCAACTGGGCTCCACTACTGATCATCAGGAAAAGACACATAATAACGACCACGTTCCTTGTCGAACTCCCACTTGAGATCGACGCCATCATCTGCACTGGCATCGTCGGCACCTGCAACTGTTTTGGAAGTATCTGTGAGTCACGGGGACTCAGCAATCTCACACCCACGAGATCAAGACTATTTAAGCTTATAGGACAAGGAGGTGCAAAGAGGTGGAGCTGCAGCGGCAAAAGCATGTATGGTGGCTAACATACACAAATGAGAGCGAGAAGAGAAGCAATGGAACGGACGTCATCTAGCAATGACCAAGAAGAGGTCCTGAACACCTACTTACGTCATACATAACACAGACCGTGTTCACTTCCCGGACTCCGCCGAGAAGAGACCATCACGGCTACACACGCACTTGGTGTATTTTAATTGGGTCAAGTGACAAGTTATCTACAACCGGACATTAACAAATTCCCATCTGCCTCATAACCGCGGGCACGGCTTTCGAAAGATAATACCCTGCAGGGGTGTCCCAACTTAGCCCATCATAAGCTCTCACGGTCAACGAAGGATAAACCTTCTCCCGGAAAGACCCGATCAGTCTCGGAATCCCGGTTTACAAGACATCTCGACAATGGTAAAACAAGACCAGCAAAGCCGCCCGAATGTGCCGACAAATCCCGATAGGAGCTGCACATATCTCGTTCTCAGGGCACACCGGATGAACACTACGTACAGCTAAAACCAATCCTCGAGTTTCCCCAAGGTGGCGCTGCAAGTGGCTCTAGTTTGGACCAGCACTCAGAGGAACACTGGCCCGGGGGTTTAAAATAAAGATGACCCTCGGGCTCTAGAAAACTCGGGGGAAAAAGGTATAGGTCGCAAATGGTAAAACCAAGGTTGGGCCTTGCTGGAGGAGTTTTATTCAAGGCGAACTGTCAAGGGGGTCCCATAAATCACCCGACCGCGTAAGAAACGCAAACTCAAGGAACATAATCCCGGTATAACAGTAACTAGGGCGGCAAGAGTGGAACAAAACACCAGGCATAAGGCCGAGCCTTCCACCCTTTACCAAAATATATAGATGCATTATTTAGATAAGATATATTGTGATATCCCAACATATCCATGTCTCAACATGGAACAAACTTCAACTTCACCTACAACTAGCAACGCTATAAGAGGGGCTGAGCAAAAGCGGAAATATAGCCAAACAACAGTTTGCTAGGAAAGGATGGTTAGGGCTGACATGGCTGAAATAGGAGACATGATATAGCAAGTGATAGGTAGCGAGCATGGCAATAGAGCGAACAACTAGCATAGCAAAGATAGAAGTGATTTCGAGGGGTGGTCATCTTGCCTGCAAGATTCTCAGAGTTGTCGAAAGCTTGATCCTCGTAAGCGTACTCGACAGGTTCCTCGTTCACGAACTCGTCTCCCGGCTCTACCCAAGACAAGAACACAAACAAACGGAACCACAATCAACAACGAGAAATGCACAAGCAACATGATGCAAGACATGTATGATATGCAAGATATGATATGCGATGCATATGCGTGCTCCAGAAGGAAAATGATGAACATGGCAGTAACTTGGTAAACCAAGCATGCCACTGGAAATATGAGATGATTTCGGTCGAAATCGATATAAAGATCACCGGAATCGGATGCACGGTTTGCAAATGGCAAGCAAAACAAGAATGACACTAATCTGCGATATACAGCAAGATAGCACTTAAAATACAACAAGCAATAATGCTACAGCACCCCAACATAGCAACAAAGCACATGGCAGTAATCTACAGAAGATGCTTGACAAAATATGAACACTGAGCTACGGCTAGTTCACAACATATCAAGCTCAAACAAGCATGGCAAAAGTGCAAAAGATTACAGGTTCACAGACTTAGTGAAAAACTGGACATGGCAGAAATCAGCATCAGGTAGCAATGTTCAGAGCACGAAATCAACATGCTACAGGAACTTAACATAGGAAAACAAGGCATGGTAGTGTTCTACTAAATGCACATGACAAAAATCCCTTACTGACCATAAGCCAAAAAGGACCAGAAGAAATGATGGCAAGCATGTAAACATAGCAAGTTTCGTTATCAGGTTTCAGACTTAGCAGAAAACAGAGCATGGCAGAAATATTAATATGTAGGCCTCTTTGTGAGCTTGATGCACTCACTACAGAGCAATGCACGACAAACCAAGCATACCTACAGCAAGATGGCATGTTTATGAAGCTATCCATGGCAAGAACAATTACATAGCATGTATGGATCAACTACAATAAGCTTGGCAAAAATGCATGTCATGTTAAGAATCTGCCAAAAATATTTTATAGAAAAAGTAGAGCAAGATTGAGTCATGCTATGGTACTCTAAAATTGCAAACAATTGCAGGACTGGATCAATTACAACTATATCTACAAAACATCCTTACTGAACATCTCCAAAATATGCATGGATCTCTCTGTAGCATCAAGTTTACATGGCAACAAAATTACAGCAGACAAAGACTTAGAGAAATCACTAAGTCCCTAAAAACAGAAATATTACGGGACCTACTTTGCATGCTTGTGCTAGTCACCACAGAGATCACAAAAATACATGGACTATACCACTGGAAAGATGGCATGGCATACTTCAAAACACATGTAGAGCTCATGCTAAAAAGATGCACAGATTAAATGATACAAAAATGACAAATCTCCAAGTTCTGATAAGAACCAGAGATTAACAGCAACTAGCCCTCTTCCAACGAAGATTTGGGAATCAAGATGACCTGTAATGAAAATGGTGCAATTGAACAAAATGAAGAGCATCACGAGGCGAACAATTTGACATATTGTACACGCGAATCGGAGCTACATGCACAAAGTTATCGCATCCGGAACAGAGCAAGATACTGAGAAAAACTAAGACTTAGAAGAATTAGAGGTCGCGAGAAAGTCAACGGGGGGGGGGGGGGGGGGGCTCTACCAGATCGGATCGAAGGTCGCCCGAGCTCCTCGAGCCCGAGCTCGTCGGCGGTGAGGCAGGGCCGGCGGGGCCCGGCGCGGCGAGGGCGCTGGCGGCGGAGGAGGGAGCCGGAGGCGGCGGTCGCCGGCGGGGGCGGCGGGGCCGGCGGAGGCGGCGGCGGCCGGTGGCGACGGACGGTGGCGGTGGCGGCGGGGAGGCGCCGGCGGGTCGGCGGGGCGGCGTGGGGCGGGGCCGGCGGTGGTGCGCGGCGGCGCGGGCACAGGAGGAGGCGGCGGCGGGCTCGGGCGGGCCCACTGTGGGCTTCGCGGGCCGGCGGCGGGGCGGTTGGACGTTGTCCGGCGCGGACGGACGCGTCCGGCGGCGCGGAGGGAGAGGGTTACGGTTTCGTCTGAGATTTCGTTTTTCGGGATGCCCACTTATAAATAGGTAGAGGGAGCTAGGAGACTCCAAATGAGGTGCGGTTTTCGCCCACACGATCGTGATCGAACGACCTAGAGCATGGAAGAGAGTTTGGTGGGTTTTGGGCTGGTTTTGGAGGGGTTTTTTGCTGGACACTCAAATGGACTTTGCGGATGCCCGGTTAACCGTTGGAGTAACAAACGACCTCCGAATGGAACGAAACTTGACCGGTAGTCTCCGGGTGGTATATTAAGGACACTTGACAAGCCTCGGTCCATTCCGAGAAAGTTTGACACACGCACACGAAAGAAAACAGGAGGGGTGCACCGGAGGAGATAGGAGCGCCGGATTGGAAAACGGACAATGAGGAAAATGCTCGGATGCATGAGACGAACACGTATGCGAATGCAATGCGCATGATGACATGATATGAAAATGCATGACATGACAAAATACAAAACGAAAGACAAAACCCGACAACGGAGGGAAAAACATATCACATAGCCGGAAATGGCAAGAGTCGGAGTTACAAATATGGCAAGTTACATGCGGGGTGTTACAACACTCCACCACTACGAGAGGATCTCGTCCCGAGATCTAGGACTGAAAGAACTCCGGATATTCGGAACGGAGATGGTCGTCGCGTTCCCAGGTGGCTTCCCGGTCGGAATGGTGCGACCACTTCACTTTCAGGAATTTGATAGACTTGTTGCGAGTCTTGCGCTCAGTTACTTCAAGAATAGCAACTGGGTGCTCATGATAAGATAAATCTTCTTGGAGGTCAATCTCTTCAAAGTCGATAGTGCGCTCAGGCGTCTTGAAGCACTTGCGGAGCTGTGACACGTGGAACACATCGTGCACGTTCGCGAAGTTGGAAGGAAGCTCAAGTTGATAGGCGAGGTCGCCTCTTTTACCAATGATCTTGAAAGGACCCACGTATCTAGGGGCAAGCTTCCCTTTGATACCGAAGCGACGAGTGCCTTTCATTGGAGAGACGCGGAGGTAGACATGGTCTCCGATCTCGAAAGCCAAATCACGATGCTTACTATCATAGTAGCTCTTCTGACGCGATTGCGCGGCTTTGAGATTATCACGGATGACTTTACACATTTCTTCAGCTTCAGTGATTAAGTCATTGCCAAGAAGTTGGCGTTCACCAGTCTCTGACCAATTGAGAGGAGTACGGCACTTTCTGCCATAGAGAATCTCGAATGGGGCCTTGCCCGAACTCGCTTGGAAGCTGTTGTTGTAGGAGAATTCAGCATAAGGAAGACAATCTTCCCATTTCATGCCAAAGGAAATGACACAAGCCCTGAGCATATCTTCAAGAATTTGATTGACTCCCTCGACTTGGCCACTAGTTTGAGGATGGAAAGCTGTGCTGAAGCGAATGTTTGTGCCCATGGCCTTCTGGAAGGAGTCCCAGAACTTAGAGGTGAAGATGCTTCCACGATCAGAAGAAATCAATTGTGGAATGCCGTGCAAAGAGACAATTCTGGAGGTGTAGAGCTCTGCCAGCTGAGCTGCTGTGATGGATTCTTTGATAGGAAGGAAATGAGCCACTTTAGAGAGCTTGTCGATGACAACGAAGATAGCATCATTTCCGCGCTTGGACTTGGGAAATCCAGTCACGAAGTCCATTTCGATATGATCAAACTTCCATTCTGGGATAGCAAGAGGTTGGAGGAGACCAGCTGGTCGTTGGTGTTCTGCTTTAACTCTTCGGCAGACATCACATTCATTCACGAATTGAGCAATTTCTCGCTTCATTCGAGTCCACCAATACGACTGCTTGAGGTCATGATACATCTTCGTACTTCCAGGATGAATGGAAAAGAGAGAATTGTGCGCCTCATTCATTATGACTTTCCTTAGATCACCTTTCGGAACCACAATCCGGTCCTCGAAGAACAAAGTGTCTCTGTCATCAATGCGATAGCACTTGTATTTGGAGAGACCCTTGTCGATACCACGTTTCACCTTCTTCACCATGGCATCAAGGAGTTGTGCCTCACGAATTTGATCTTCCAAAGTAGGAGATACTATGAGGTTGGCAAGAACGCCTTGAGGAACAACTTGGAGATTCAGCTTGCGGAAAGCTACACAAAGACCCGGTTGGAAAGGCTTGAGGATTAAGCTGTTGCAATAAGCTTTCCTGCTTAAAGCATCTGCGATGACATTTGCCTTGCCTGGAGTATATTCAATACTCGGATTGTACTCTTGAATCATTTCGACCCATCGAGTCTGCCTGAGGTTGAGGTTGGGCTGAGTGAAGATATACTTGAGACTCTTGTGATCAGTGAAAATGTCCACTTGTCTTCCCAACAAGAGATGTCTCCACGTAATCAATGCATGGACAACTGCCGCCAACTCAAGATCGTGAGTGGGGTAGTTCTTCTCGTTGGGCTTCAATTGCCGAGAGGTATAGGCCACAACTTTCTTCTCTTGCATTAACACAGCACCGAGACCTTGGAGAGAAGCATCACAGAAAACTTCATACGGCTTGGATTCATCAGGAGGGGTCAAGACAGGAGCTGTGACTAGTTTCTGTTTGAGAGTGTTGAAAGCAACGTCACACTCAGGAGACCAGACATACTTCACATGCTTCTGTAGGAGGTTGGAAAGAGGCTTTGCAATCCTGGAGAAATTCTCAACGAATCTCCGGCAATAGCTTGCAAGACCCAGAAAACTTCGAAGCTGCTTGACATTTTGAGGAGGTTCCCAATCCAGAACTGCGGACACCTTCTCGGGGTTAACAGCGATGCCTTTGGCAGAGATGATGTGACAAAGGAAAAGAACTTCATCAAGCCAAAACTCACATTTGGAGAACTTCGCATAGAATTGATACTCTCTGAGCTTGTCGAGCACCAATCGCAAATGTTTGGCGTGATCCTGCTTGTTCTTGGAGAAGACCAAGATATCATCGAGATACACCAGAACGAATTCATTGGTGTAGGGGTTGAAGATGAAATTCATCATCCGAGAGAACACCGGAGGAGCATTGACAAGGCCGAAAAACACGACAGTATATTCATAAGAACCAAAGCTTGTTCTGAATGCTGTCTTGGGAATATCTTCTTCACGAATGCGAATCTGATGTTAACCCATACGAAGGTCAAGCTTCGAGAATACTTTAGCGCCCTTGAGTTGCTCAAAAAGCTCATTGATGTTGGTAAGTGGATACTTGTTCTTGATTGTCTTCTTGTTCAATGGACGGTAGTCGACACAAAGTCGGTCCGTGCCATCCTTCTTCTTGAAAAAAAGAACACCACAACCCCATGGAGAAGAACTCGGTCTGATCAAACCCAGACGCTCTTGTTCATCGAGCTGCTTCTTCAATTCCTTCAGCTCATTTGGTCCAAGCTTGTATGGACGCTTGCAAACGGGTACAGTACCAGGCTCTAGTTCGATAACGAACTCAACTGGCCGGTGCGGAGGCATACCCGGAAGCTCTTCTGGAAAGACATCTTGATACTCGCAAACGACTGGAATTTGAGAGATGGCATCCAATTCGCCCTTCTCATTGAGAGAGAAAAACCGAATGGTTTCATCGCGAGCGGCAAAAACAATCACATCCTCAGACGAGTGTGTCAATTGAATTTGCCTGGCAGCACAATCAAGTTGAGCCTTGTGCTTAGAAAGCCAGTCCATCCCGAGAATAAGATCAATATCCGAGTCACCAAGAACAATTGGAGAAGACTGAAATTTGTAGTCGCCTATCTTGATGGAAACATCCGGGACACAATTATTAGAAGTCATTTGCTTGCCCGGAGACACAATCTTCAACGGGATAGGGATCTTTTCCGTCACAAATTCATGCTTGGCAACAAAAGGTCTTGAAATGAAAGAAAGAGATGCACCAGTATCAAAAAGAACTTTTGCAGGAATATCATTAACAGGAAGATTACCCATTATCACATCAGTAGATTCCTCCGCTTGGGCTGCATTCATCATGTTCACCTTTGCAAACTTTGGGTTATGCTTGACCACTGCATTGCTGGAAGATCTGACAGGAGGAGGAGGAGGAAGACGCCTCTGGTTGAAGCACTTGTTAGCATAGTGACCTTTCTGCTGACATTTGTTGCAAGTCACCTCTGAGAGTGGACGGTGATAAGGAGCATTGGACTTGGGAGCTTGATTCTGAGACTTGTTCTGATAGCCAGAGTTAGAAGAGTTTGAAGAACCATGGCCACCTTTGTTCTTCTGCTGGTAAGGATGACGAAACGGAGGAGGAGGAGGCAACCAGAACTTCTGTTGCTTAGCTGTCACAAGTGAGGAAGAAGAAGACTGAACTGCGTCCCTGACTCTCTTCTTAGAAGCCTCACACTTGAGCTGAGCAGCCTCTTGCTTCAGTGCCATATTGTAGAATTGATCAAAGTGAGTAGGCTCAACAAGAACGAGAGCTAACTGCAGATCCTCTTTAAGTCCACCTCTGAAGTGATAGATCATGCTCTTCTCATCAGGAACGTCTTGTTTAGCGAAGCGAGCAAGTTTCTGAAACTGAATGTTGTATTGATACACAGACATGTTTCCTTGCTTGAGATTGCAGAACTCCTCACGCTTGCTCTCAACAACACTTTGTGGAATGTGGTGCGCTTTGAAGTCCCGACAGAAGTCAGTCCAAGTGATCACACGACCTCCTCTAGAATCTTTGTATTGCTGAAACCAATCAGCAGCTTGGTCCTTGAGCTGGAAAGAAGCGAACTTGACAAAGTACTCAGGCCTGACATTGCTACATTCAAAATGCTTGTTGATGTCCACGAGCCAATCATCGGCATCCGTGGCCTCGGCACAGTAGCTGAAAGACTCGGGCTGATTTGCAAGAAACTGGTTGAGAGTGGCAAAGTGAAACTGATTGTTGGCTTGACCTTGATTGCCTTGCCCCTGAGTACGTTCTTGCAAGAGTTGCAGAATCATCTGAGCATTGGCGTTGGTGGCTGCCATGATTGCTTGCCATGCCTCCGGAGGTGGAGGTGGTGGCGGAGGGTTCGCTTGACTCCCTTCATTGCGATCCGGATTCTGACGCGTTGGCGGAGCCATCCTGAAGAGGGTGACATCCGTTAGCATCTTGATAGACAAAAGATAAGTAGAATCAATGGACAGAAATTGCAATATATAGTCTTCGCAATAAACATTCGAACGAAGATGAACGAATGAATTCCGTAGTAAATCATCACACTTCCATAAGTTGAGAAGCCACTTGAAAAAGATATGGAATGAACATATGAATTCGAAGCAACTCGAATACCACAATACAAAATAAAACCAAGTATTGGCTTGCAGAATAAGCCGGAACAAACATATGATAGATATTTCGTCCGAAGTTTTCGTGGTGGGGCCCACACGGGCTCAATCGTACAGCACCATCATATGCAGGGCTGTGCACATGACATACGAAGCGTCCCCGAGTCGGCAAAGCCATGGACTCTTTAAGACACAACGAGACCACTGTAAAATCAACCGTATACAGGCGGACCACTAGACGTCGAACCCCAATCTCATATCATGCGTCTGTCGGAAAGAAATCCTAAGGCTACTTGAATTCCCACTTATAAACTCCCGAAACTTTCTGGTTATGCAATCTGGTCTGGGGATACAGGGGACACAAATATATATCACCCAAACTAGCAATCCCTAGATCCAGCTATATCCATCCGTCAACACATAACCAAGAAACCTTCGGAAATCGTTTACCTCAACCTTCGAAAAACATCCGTTATACAAGTTATGGCAATACTCCCGAACTCCCGCCCCAGTACTGGGTGGCGTCGAGGTGATCTCACCAACAACTGCATAAAAGAGATTTCGATGTCGGCAAAACTCAGGCATTCCAGAACTGCAACGATAAAATTGTGACGACAACACCTCGGAGCTCAACTCCCCGGGACACTGCCACAACCCCTAAATGACAGGAGGCACCAAGAACAATGTTCTCGTCACAAATCGATCGGAACGATTCCAAGATACCCGCGTGATCCTAAATTTTTTTTAGTGAAATTTGAGGAGAGAATAGTCAAAACTTCTACGTCAGGAGACCTCACCAGAGCGACGAAGGGACTGAGGAGTAAAAAGAATCCTAGTCTCCGATATATACAATCCTAAGACTCAAAACATTTTTATTCTAGACTCAACAACGCCAGCGATTCGATCAAGCAGGGGCTCCTAAGTCGGGGAAGGCTCTGATTACCAACTTGTAACGCCCACGATGCGGCTATATCTCCCACGTGTCGAGGCACGACTTAGAGGCATAACCGCATAGTGGTTTTGTCGCAAGAAGGGTCATCTTCACACAATCCCATGTAATGAACAAGAATGGGATAAAGAGTTGGCTTACAATCGCCACTTCACACAATACATAAATAAATATCATCCATCATCCAAAATACAATCATATAGACCGACTACGGTCAAAATCCAGATGAAAATAAGACAACCCCAAATGCTAGATCCCCGATCGTCCCAACTGGGCTCCACTACTGATCATCAGGAAAAGACACATAATAACGACCACGTTCCTCGTCGAACTCCCACTTGAGATCGACGCCATCATCTGCACTGGCATCGTCGGCACCTGCAACTGTTTTGGAAGTATCTGTGAGTCATAGGGACTCAGCAATCTCACACCCACGAGATCAAGACTATTTAAGCTTATAGGACAAGGAGGTGCAAAGAGGTGGAGCTGCAGCGGCAAAAGCATGTATGGTGGCTAACTTACGCAAATGAGAGCGAGAAGAGAAGCAATGGAACGGACGTCATCTAGCAATGACCAAGAAGAGGTCCTGAACACCTACTTACGTCATACATAACACAGACCGTGTTCACTTCCCGGACTCCGCCGAGAAGAGACCATCACGGCTACACACGCACTTGGTGTATTTTAATTGGGTCAAGTGACAAGTTATCTACAACCGGACATTAACAAATTCCCATCTGCCTCATAACCGCGGGCACGGCTTTCGAAAGATAATACCCTGCAGGGGTGTCCCAACTTAGCCCATCATAAGCTCTCACGGTCAACGAAGGATAAACCTTCTCCCGGAAAGACCCGATCAGTCTCGGAATCCCGGTTTACAAGACATCTCGACAATGGTAAAACAAGACCAGCAAAGCCGCCCGAATGTGCCGACAAATCCCGATAGGAGCTGCACATATCTCGTTCTCAGGGCACACCGGATGAACACTACGTACAGCTAAAACCAATCCTCGAGTTTCCCCAAGGTGGCGCTGCAAGTGGCTCTAGTTTGGACCAGCACTCAGAGGAACACTGGCCCGGGGGTTTAAAATAAAGATGACCCTCGGGCTCTAGAAAACCCGGGGGAAAAAGGTATAGGTCGCAAATGGTAAAACCAAGGTTGGGCCTTGCTGGAGGAGTTTTATTCAAGGCGAACTGTCAAGGGGGTCCCATAAATCACCCGACCGCGTAAGGAACGCAAACTCAAGGAACATAATCCCGGTATAACAGTAACTAGGGCGGCAAGAGTGGAACAAAACACCAGGCATAAGGCCGAGCCTTCCACCCTTTACCAAAATATATAGATGCATTATTTAGATAAGATATATTGTGATATCCCAACATATCCATGTTCCAACATGGAACAAACTTCAACTTCACCTGCAACTAGCAACGCTATAAGAGGGGCTGAGCAAAAGCGGAAACATAGCCAAACAACAGTTTGCTAGGAAAGGATGGTTAGGGCTGACATGGCTGAAATAGGAGACATGATATAGCAAGTGATAGGTAGCGAGCATGTCAATAGAGCGAACAACTAGCATAGCAAAGATAGAAGTGATTTCGAGGGGTGGTCATCTTGCCTGCAAGATTCTCAGAGTTGTCGAAAGCTTGATCCTCGTAAGCGTACTCGACAGGTTCCTCGTTCACGAACTCGTCTCCCAGCTCTACCCAAGACAAGAACACAAACAAACGGAACCACAATCAACAACGAGAAATGCACAAGCAACATGATGCAAGACATGTATGATATGCAAGATATGATATGCGATGCATATGCGTGCTCCGGAAGGAAAATGATGAACATGGAAGTAACTTGGTAAACCAAGCATGCCACTGGAAATATGAGATGATTTCGGTCGAAATCGATATAAAGATCACCGGAATCGGATGCACGGTTTGCAAATGGCAAGCAAAACAAGAATGACACTAATCTGCGATATACAGCAAGATAGCACTTAAAATACAACAAGCAATAATGCTACAGCACCCCAACATAGCAACAAAGCACATGGCAGTAATATACAGAAGATGATTGACAAAAGATGAACACTGAGCTACGGCTAATTCACAACATATCAAGCTCAAACAAGCATGGCAAAAGTGCAAAAGATTACAGGTTCACAGACTTGGTGAAAAACTGGACATGGCAGAAATCAGCATCAGGTAGCAATGTTCAGAGCACGAAATCAACATGCTACAGGAAATTAACATAGGAAAGCAAGGCATGGTAGTGTTCTACTAAATGCACATGAAAAAAATCCCTTACTGACCATAAGCCAAAAAGGACCAGAAGAAATGATGGCAAGCATGTAAACATAGCAAGTTTCGTTATCAGGTTTCAGACTTGGCAGAAAACAGAGCATGGCAGAAATATTAATATGTAGGCCTCTTTGTGAGCTTGATGCACTCACTACAGAGCAATGCACGACAAACCAAGCATACCTACAGCAAGATGGCATGTTTATGAAGCTATCCATGGCAAAAACAATTACATAGCATGTATGGATCAACTACAATAAGCTTGGCAAAAATGCATGTCATGTTAAGAATCTGCCAAAAATATTTTATAGAGAAAGTAGAGCAAGATTGAGTCATGCTATGGTACTCTAAAATTGCAAACAATTGTAGGACTGGATCAATTACAACTATATCTACAAAACATCCTTACTGAACATCTCCAAAATATGCATGGATCTCTCTGTAGCATCAAGTTTACATGGCAACAAAATTACAGCAGACAAAGACTTGGAGAAATCACTAAGTCCCTGAAAACAGAAATATTACAGGACCTACTTTGCATGCTTGTGCTAGTCACCACAGAGATCACAAAAATACATGGACTATACCACTGGAAATATGGCATGGCATACTTCAAAACACATGTAGAGCTCATGCTCAAAAGATGCACAGATTAAATGATACAAAAATGACAAATCTCCAAGTTCTGATAAGAACCAGAGATTAACAGCAACTAACCCTCTTCCAACGAAGATTTGGGAATCAAGATGACCTCTAATGAAAATGGGGCAATTGAACAAAATGAAGAGCATCACGAGGCGAACAATTTGACATATTATACGCATGAATCGGAGCTACATGCACAAAGTTATCGCATCGGGAACAGAGCAAGATACTGAGAAAAACTAAGAAGAATTAGAGGTCGCGAGACAGTCAAAGGGGGGGGGGGGCTCTACCAGATCGGATCGAAGGTCGCCCGAGCTCCTCGAGCCCGAGCTCGTCGGCGGTGAGGCAGGGCCGGTGGGGCCCGGCGCGGCGAGGGCGCTGGCGGCGGAGGAGGGCGCCGGAGGCGGCGGTCGCCGGCGGGGGCGGCGGAGGCGGTGGCGGGTCGGCGGGGCGGGACCGGCGGCGGTGCGCGGCGGCGCGGGCACAGGAGGAGGCGGCGGCGGGCTCGGGCGGGCCCACTGCGGGCTTCGCGGGCCGGCGGCGGGGCGGTTGGACGTTGTCCGGCGCGGACGGACGCGTCCGGCGGCGCGGAGGGAGAGGGTTAGGGTTTCGTCTGAGATTTCGTTTTTCGGGATGCCCACTTATAAATAGGTAAAGGGAGCTAGGAGACTCCAAATGAGGTGCGGTTTTCGCCCACACGATCGTGATCGAACGACCTAGAGCATGGAAGAGAGTTTGGTGGGTTTTGGGCTGGTTTTGGAGGGGTTTTTTGCTGGACACTCAAATGGACTTTGCGGATGCCCGGTTAACCGTTGGAGTACCAAACGACCTCCGAATGGAACGAAACTTGACCGGTAGTCTCCGGGTGGTATATTAAGGACACTTGACAAGCCTCGGTCCATTCTGAGAAAGTTTGACACACGCACACGAAAGAAAACAGGAGGGGTGCACCGGAGGAGATAGGAGCGCCGGATTGGAAAACGGACAACGGGGAAATGCTCGGATGCATGAGACGAACACGTATGCGAATGCAATGCGCATGATGACATGATATGAAAATGCATGACATGAAAAAATACAAAACGAAAGACAAAACCCGACAACGGAGGGAAAAACATATCACATAGCCGGAAATGGCAAGAGTTGGAGTTACAAATATGGCAAGTTACATGCGGGGTGTTACACCGTAGGAGGCCGATGTAAACTGCAGCCGGTGGGCATCAAAGTTCGCCACCAGTGCAAATATAGGGAACACCCTACACTATACAAAAATGGCTTGCTGTTTTCTTCAACCGGTGGCTGCACGTTAAGAACAAATTTTGTATCGCACCAAAACAAATTACAACTATAAAACAAAAGGAAGGTTGGCATAGAAGTTAACAGTCTAGCAGATAAATGCACCACCAGAAGTTCAGAAGCTCAGTTCATTTGACCTGACTGTTACATTTTCATGCTGTATTGTCCGATGGAGCACCATAACCTTGGCCTTCAGTTCTCCTAGGCTCCTGAACAACATAGCAAATGTTTGATAGTCTGGTTTCAAAACCATGCATGTCTTGACAACATCGAACAATGTCTCTCCTTGTTTCACAAAGGGTCTCTGTTAGGGAATGGACTTGTGTCTGGAGTGCAGATACAACATTGTTTTGAGCTTGCATATCTTGATCATGAGGCAGTTTGGACGAGATTGCCTTAACAACCAACCCAGTATTACGCAGGAACGTGCTTTTGGCACTGTTAGTGGACAGGTACTGACCCACTGCAGCAAGAGCTGACATTGCGGTTATAGTTGCCTCGCCACCTTCAGAAGGTGGCGGTTCCACTATTTTTTCCATAGCTCACTGAAAAGTTGTGGTTTTACATTAGTAGTACCAGAACAGAAGATATTAAGGAGGCAGCAAAACCAAACAAAATAGCTTTGGTCTATATACAGAACTTATTCTGGTGAACCCATGTAAATAATAGTTGTATTTTATTGCAAAGTACATAATAAAAACAGGTTCCAAACATATGACCATGTACCATCGCTAATGTGTTGTCTATTTCTTCACATTGTATTGAGGGCTAAGGATAAAGAGACGAATTTTATAATACGGTAAGCATAGTATGACATCATTCATATCACAAAACAACTGAGAACAGACAAACATGCAATTATAACGTTGTGTGGGCAAGTCCAGCACGGAACTAGATTACAGGTCAAGATCAAAGGAACATCACTCCTCTCTTTTAAACCTTGTAAGGTGCAACGATACGCTAAGACAATTGTGTATAAAATTGAAAAGAGTAATAGACATTGGCTGCAAACCATGCAGTTCAAGGCACAAGTCAGAGTAAGTAGTAGTTAAACGGCATGAGGATTAAGGACTTACAACCGTGGCTTTGACTGGTGTAGTCATGCCCTTCTTCTTGCTAGTGTGACAGTCCTTGAAGATTTCCACAGCATTTGGTTCAGGTACTTTTTGTTCCTTGCGGGCTTTCCTCTGCATTTGGAATAAGTCAATATAGATCTGATAATATGGTACAGCGAAAAGAGTGAAACAACAGCTAATTACAAGAGCCTCGCAGTGTGCAATATAGCTACGAGATCCTGTCGTCTGTTGGAATTTCACTTTCGTACGGTTGGCCTTGTTCTTTGAACAGTTCACCTACAAGAAGATAGATTTGTGTGGCGCATGCGTAAATAGGACTTCAACATGTGATCTGATCACATATATATAATTTACCTAATACTTCGGATCAAACCAGTGTTTAACGAGGCCTCTCCAGTCTTCATCAGATATATTTTCCACTGGAGATGTTTGGGCAAGTTCACTGTTAGCCTTGCCTTCAAAGTGAGTTTTCCTCGAGTTATACCGATACTGTCGCAGAGCAGACTTGAAAACATGGGTGCAAGCTTGTCTGGTTGCATCATCTTGGCTATCCAACTTGAACCTCATCTGTTGAAAATTATGGGAGACTCATTATCAGCAACCTAGAAAGTATTGGATAGAGCAAGACGATATTACTAGTTTCCATACATAACCATACTTATAGATAAATGGTCGAGGAAGGTGTTGAACTGGGTTTCGTCTTTGTCATTCCTGTACTGAATCCATGTTGGGAGGATACGTACATGACACCTAACAGCAACCGCTGCCTCTGATACTAACTTGGCTGACTCTGTAGCATCACGTGGCCTTTTTAAACCTGCCTCAAAATGGATCTCCATTCTACCTCCTCTAGATTTAGTTAACCTATCGAGCATTATCCCTGATGTTTGTTTCCTCTTGCGCCTAGGTGCTAGTCCAACAACAAACATAGGAAGTGTTAGTGTACATCAAACTGTGAGACTACATATAAAGAAGCATGCAACTGTAACTTGACTCCAACAACTACCTTCTTGCTGTTGAAGCTCACAAAGTTCATCTGATCTTGCCAACTCATCTTGTGTCAAGAGTGCTACGAAAGTAGTGTCAGGTGGCAAGTGTTGGGGAACGTAGTAATTTCAAAAAATTTCCTACGCACACACAGGATCATGGTGATGCATACCAACGAGAGGGGAGAGTGTTGTCCACGTACCCTCGTAGACCGAAAGCGGAAGCGTTAGCACAACGCGGTTGATGTAGTCGTATGTCTTCACGATCCGACCGATCAAGTACCGAACGTACGGCACCTTCGAGTTCAGCTTGATGACGTCCCTCGAACTCTGATCCAGCCGAGCTTTGAGTGAGAGTTCCGTCAGCACAACGGCGTGGTGACGATGATGATGTTCTACCGACGCAGGGCTTCGCCTAAGCACCACTACGATATTATCGAGGTGGACTATGGTGGAGGGGGGCACCGCACACGGCTAAGAGATCCAAAGGATCAATTGTTGTGTCTAGAGGTGCCCCCCTGCCCCTGTATATAAAGGAGCAAGGGGGGAGAGGCGGCCGGCCAGGAGGAGGCGCGCCAGGGAGGAGTCCTACTCCCACCGGGAGTAGGACTCCCTCCTTTCCTAGTTGGAGTAGGAGAAGGGGGAAGGAGGAGGGAGAGAGGAAGGAAAGGGGGGCGCCGCCCCCCCTCCTTGTCCAATTCGGACTAGAGGGGGAGGGGGCGCGCGGCCTGCCCTGGCTGCCCCTCCTATTCTCCACTAAGGCCCATCTTGGCACATTAACCCCCCCGGGGGGCGTTCTGGTAACCCCCGGTACTCCGGTAAAATCCCGATTTCACCCGGAACATTTCCGATATCCAAATATAGGCTTCCAATATATCAATCTTTATGTCTCGACCATTTCGAGACTCCTCGTCATGTCCGTGATCACATCCGGGACTCCGAACTACTTTCGGTACATCAAAACACATAAACTCATAATATAACCGTCATCGAACTTTAAGCGTGCGGACCCTACGGGTTCGAGAACTATGTAGACATGACCGAGACACGTCTCCGGTCAATAACCAATAGCGGAACCTGGATGCTCATATTGGCTCCTACATATTCTACGAAGATCTTTATCGGTCAAACCGCATAACAACATACGTTGTTCCCTTTGTCATCGGTTTGTTACTTGCCCGAGATTCGATCGTCGGTATCTCAATACCTAGTTCAATCTCATTACTAGCAAGTCTCTTTACTCATTCCGTAATACATCATCCCGCAACTAACTCATTAGTTACAATGCTTGCAAGGCTTATAGTGATGTGCATTACTGAGTGGGCCCAGAGATACCTCTCCGACAATCGGAGTGACAAATCCTAATCTCGAAATACGCCAACCCAACAAGTACCTTTGGAGACACCTGTAGAGCACCTTTATAATCACCCAGTTACGTTGTGACGTTTGGTAGCACACAAAGTGTTCCTCCGATAAACGGGAGTTGCATAATCTCATAGTCATAGGAACATGTATAAGTCATGAAGAAAGCAATATCAGAATACTAAATGATCAAGTGCTAAGCTAACGGAATGGGTCAAGTCAATCACATCATTCTCCTAATGATGTGATCCCGTTAATCAAAGGACAACTCATGTCTATGGCTAGGAAACTTAACCATCTTTGATTAACGAGCTAGTCAAGTAGAGGCATACTAGTGACACCCTGTTTGTCTATGTATTCACACATGTATCATGATTCTAGCATGGATAATAAACATTTATCATGAAATAAGGAAATAAATAATAACTTTATTATTGCCTCTAGGGCATATTTCCTTCAGCAAGGGAGCTTGGGAACGTGCTGCTAGCTGAGTTGACGAATGAGTAAATCGTGCAGCTGGTGGTACTGTGGAAGGTGTTGCAACAACTAGGGTTGTCTCTGCTTGTTTGGTGGCAGCTATTTGTTTCTGTTTGGCTTGTTCTGCAGATCGTGTAGCATGGGATACCCTGTCGGTACAATTTTTCGCTGGACTTTAACCTTCTATTGCACCATCAGTACCAGCAGAATCTGCAGGATTGTTCTGCTTCCCTTCCCCTGTCGTTCTGTCTTGCTTCCTCTTTCTCTGTGCCATGTTAAGTCAAGCCGACAAGAAAAACGAATAGCAATTTAGTTCTTCAGAACAAATGTACTTTGATGTAAGAACATGGTGTGATAGACAGATATTGTATGTTCTAGAAACAGGAACACGTGTCTTAGTCACAAAATGTGTAAAGTAAGCAGATGCAATTCAACAAAATTAGAAGCAATACAAGCTAGACATCATACATAACATGCAACCACATATAACAGTGCCAAGTTAGAGGGAGCACCTGTGATGGTGCACTAGGGGAGACGTGCTCATCACCAACACAGCTACGTTGAGTGTCTATGCATGTGTTGTCTTGGAAATCATCTTAGGGGATGGAGGAGTAGAATATGTAGAGGCCCTCCATTTGGAAGGAGCACCTTCATCCGCTACCTTGCTAACTTCCTTCTGCTTTATTGATTTTGAATTGTCAAGTAAAACCGACAAGAAAAAGCAATAAAATTCACTCTTCAGAACTCATTCGTGCATGATACTGACAATCACTACTTTGATGTAAGGCAAACACATGATTCCAGGATGGAATAATACGAAAAACAGGACGGCATGGCATATTCACAACTGTTTGTGTAAACTAAGCAGAAACCATTTCACCAAATAAGAAGCAATGCAAGCTAGACACCACGTGAAAGATGCAACCAATATGACTCTGCCAAGTTAAAAGTGTCCCATCATAAATGGCATTTCAACAAATTAGAAGCAGCGCATGCTATAAATCATATCAAAGATGCAACTAATATCACACTGCATATACTGAAGGTGTCTCGTCATATTGATTTATGCGGGATACAAAAAAATAGTTTTATGTGAGGACATGCTTAATAGACAGATGTACTATGTACTAAATACAGGAAGGCATGTCACATTAACAGGTATAATGTATAAGCTAAGCAGAATAGCACATGCAGTTTAACCAGATTGGAAGAATTACAATCTAGACACCATATGCAACATGCAACCACATATCACGCTGCCAAGTTAGAGCAAGCACCTGCGATGCTAGTGTAGGGGAAATGCGGTAATCAACTACAGAGCTACGTTCACTATCTTCATCTAGCCTTGCTGTTTCTTGAGAATCATGTCGGGAGGCTGACGCTGCATTCTTTAAATGAGGAGTATTCCGCTTGCCTGACTGCCTCATCATAAGTGATTGATGAGGGATACACAAGAACATTAGTTTGATGTAAGAACATGGTTAATACACAGATGTACTAGTATGTACCAAAAACAGACATGCATGTCATATTCAAAGGTATAATGTGTAAGCTAAGCAGATGCAATTTAACCAAATTGGAAGCAATACAAGCTAGACATCCGGCTGGAGTGGTAAGCATGATCATCTAGGACCTAAGAGCCTGGTGGGAGGCGGGCTGCTTCGCCACCGTCGAGGCTTTTTAGTTGGCTTCCAGGTGATGCCTCTCTTTGCTGGGCTTGTCACTGGCTCGGCCAGTGCCCTGACTAGCTATTTGTCTTCTGGTGCTCACGGGATGGTGGTTCATGTAAAAAATATCTTTCCTTGTCTTAATAAAGACCGACTTCGGCCTTTCGAATACAAGCTAGACACCATATGGAACATGCAACCACACATGACACCGTGAAGTTAAAGCAAGCACCTGGGATCGTGGTTCATGGCGAGCGAGATCATCAACTCCAGAGCTACGTTCCCCGTCTCCATCTGCTGACACTACACCCTTTATAGTCTTGAAACGTGTCTGGCTTAGCCGCGTACCACGCGGGAGCGACTTCTCTCTTATCTTTTGTGCTTCTGTCAAGGCAGGGTCTGAAATACCCTTGCATAAAAACACAATAGTGAGAGTATGGGTGAAGTGTGTGCAGAACTAGTGCACTGTAAAAGTAGCAGAGAGCAGGTGGCTGAAAAATAAATGACAGGAGACATATGATAGCTCTACAACATTGCATGGCAAACAAAATTAGATTCTACTCCGTATGATTTTCTAATATATGAGCATAGGAAATGCAGGTACTCCTCCAGCACACCACCACATGTGGTCATGTCAAGAATATAGTTGACTGAAAATAAATAAGTCAGTCAATTTTTTTAATGAACCGTCCGATCTATAAGGAACGGGCAGATGGCCTTCGTCTACCTCCCGCCAGTCACTGTTGACGATCTTTCTCGAACCGCCAGCGACCACCGGCCCAGACCCCTGCCTCCGCCGCCCCGCCCTCCCCTCGACCTCACACCACCGCCGTGCTTGGCAGCGCCCCCAGGCCATCCCTTTAATCCCAGCCGACCTCCAGATCGGGTGCCAGTAGCTCTAGGCCCCACACGCCCCTAAGATAAACACCGAGGCGCTGCTTCCCCGACGTAATAGGCGGACTAGCGCCTGTTACGCCGGGGAATGCTTCCGTTAATTGGGAATCAACTGACCAAGAATTGAAATTCAGGGGGGTGGCGGACCTCTAGCTAAGGTGAAATAGTATATGAGGAGAAACCTTGTGCATCGCGAGTTTCTAGGAACATCTAGTATCAAGAAGAAGCGGTCAACTAGTGTCTTCTGTGGGATGAATACCGTGCAAGCAGACACGTAAGATTTGCACGAATAAGGGAAGAGGAGTACCCTTATCGGCTGCCAGTGTGGTCTCCTCCATATGTCGCGGCGATCTTCTTTTTTCTCCCGGGGGAACCTATGTTTTGGAGAACCGTGGATTCTTGGACAAACCCATGGCCAAATTGTTGACTGTGTTGCCGTGGCCATATGTCGGTAGAGGGGAAGCAGATCCGAGGCGGCAAAGGACGGCGTAGCAGGAACAACTCCGGTGCGGTGGAGGGTGGCGAAGTTGGAGCGGCAGCAGTGAGGCCCAGGACGGCGTGGTTGAACTGGCTTGGGTACGGACAGCTCGGCCTCGGCTTCAACTACTAGCCGTGGAGGGCGTTGCGGTTGAGGTTGCGGTGGACGACGACGTTGGGATATCGGCTCCGGCGTGATGGAGGAGGGCGGCGGTTGATGGGTGGACTGGGGTGGCGGACGGAGGACGCCGGGGTTTCGCGGCTGGTGGGGAGGTAGTTCTTGCGCCCACGGAGTACGAATGGGGAATCGGACGGGTGGGCAGGGGGGGAGGGGGGAGAACCATGTTTCGGTCTGGGACGCGCTGGTTTTTCGGTTTTTTGAACAGAAGATGGGACGCGCTTGTTTGAAATTTGGGGAAAGGACAAACTTTGCCCCCTCTTAAATTTTGGACCTACTGCGGGTCGGTGGTAGGATGGTAATCCGAGGTGTCCCAAATAGTGGGCGGGAGCGATTTCGGCCGCGCGCATGTGCGCTTAGGTGGCCATTGTGTATGAATGTTTTTCGGAGGCGGTTGCGTGGCGTCTAGATGAAGCTACAAACCTACCCCGGTTTAGACCTTTGGATGTCGGGCCGGTAGGTTTCACGGGTCGGAGTTATTAGAAAAGTAATTTCCTTGTACTACCAAACATTGGTCTCACGCGGTTTCGGGTGAGTAGAGGCTCTTTTGGCGCTTCGTTCGAAATTTTGAAACACAAGCATTCACGTTTAGAGTACTCTTGAACTTTGAGGATTGACCTAAATAGACAACGTTAAATTTGACCTTGTATGTTTGAAAACCTCATTAAATTATCCGCTTCTTTTTGAAATTTTGACACTTGAAAATCCTATAAGTACGATTATTTTGGAATGGAGGAGCTAAAATAGAATCTATTTTGTACACGACTACATATGCTATCATGTACAAAATCAGAGCAAAGATTGGTGCCCCCATAATTTAAGTATGATTACAAACGCCATGATATCAAATTCAAATAATTGAATGACTTCATGTTGAATTCGATTTTTTAAAACCACCTTAAGTTGAATTCAAATGTATGCTAGTTCATAGGTAGCTATTTATAATGTTCATTGTGTAACTTTCGTATGTATAATGTGCTTTACACACACAACATGAACTATACTCACGTTTATATTCGAGTGCTAAAGCGATGCATTGTCTGGAGTTCAAAATACTAACTATGTGGATCAATTGTGTCGAATAATAACATAGACATGCTCAAATTCAATAGAATCTAGATGTCTGATGGATCAATGACCGTTCCTTACGCGAATTGCAAATATCATGATCCCATCCTAATATTTGGATACAATTTATATCTTTAATCAATGTGTACAGCAATCTTGTACGTGTAGTTTCACTCTCCATCGGTGGTCTCTCACACATGCTCACACACTCTCTCCCGAGGTGTCTTTCTCGCACACATGCTCTCGATATAACCCTCCCTCCCTCTCGTAACCATTTACGACCGTTTTCACTAACCTTTATCACAAGCACTCTTCCTCTCGCAAGCATACACACGCACAATCCCCATCGACCCTTTCTATATACATAGACCTGCCTACGTGTCTCCTGTACGCACATTATCTTTAGGCATGTCTCTCACGCATTGTCTCACACCTCTCTTCCTAATCGACGAGTATGATTCTAGCAGAGCATTCTGTAGGATGCCCCTTAAAGTTAGGTTGGATGAATAGTAATATCAGAGATAAAGAGGTTACCTTAGTCCGAGAACCCAGGGTTACAAATCCTAGCCGGCTTTGTCAGTGGACATAGAGTCCTTCACAATTATGCTATCTTTGTCTTGTACGACTAGTCATCCATGGGTCTTCCCAAATGCGTCACGGTCCGACCAATGTGGCGCGGGACGGAACCGAACGAAGGGCCTCACCTCGACCCACCGGACCTCACGCGGTGAAACACCCTCTGCCCCCATGTCTCGTTATCTTCTCACACCCACACATACCAACACAGACACCACACAAAAAATATATTCTCCTGGTGCCTCTATCCACTCCCCCTTACATATACACACTCAAGGGAATCTCTCGCCGTGACGTCATATTCGTCTCTCTCTCTAGACCACTCTCATTTCTCGTGCTATCTCTCCCACGCCCCGCTGTCGGCCCCTCTATCCATGCCTCTCACGAATACGTAATACACACACATACCTCTCTAGGCCCTGCCAAATGCATCAACTACACATTCACACATGTTACATCACGTACCCCATTGATCTAAAAAGTCCTCTCTTCACGTTTATTTTGCATACAACATTCCTTTTGAATAAAGTGTGGCCAAAAATATATTTTAGAATTTCTACATATATACAACATTACAAAGTTATATGGAGGAGTATGAACGCTTGCATTGCATGGTGCCCACAATGATATTTATTCCGCACTGTGAATTTGTATATTTTTATACTATATATAAAGGTAGTCATAATAAAGAGAAACGAAGAGCATCTCTCTCTTCATCGCATACCCCCCTCTACGCCCCTTTCAGGTACGCACACAAACTATCTCCAGGTCCTCTAAAAGTAAGCCCCCAGCACATTCACGCATGTTTCATCTTTCTCTCGCGATATATACAGTGACGATCATTGTATTTGAAGCGAAAGCACGATACGTACATTGGACTTCAGAATCCACTCATTACGGTCACCATTTATGTTTTGTGGTTATTATACAGTCACGGGCTCACCGTACAACTCTGTATTTGCTCAAGACACGACTAGTTGACCAGTTAAACGCTCCACGTGGCACCTCTAGTGTTGCATCACATTATCTCACTACCATCGGGCCCACCCATCGGCTTGTATCTACTCTACATCTACACTCTTATAAAATACTAGCAAGATGCCCATGCGTTGCACGGAACATCAAGATGCATTTGTATGAGTAGTTTATCTTGTGGGAGAAAAGGATGAACAAGGGAAGGCCTTATTTGCAAGTGTGGAGAGGGGTGTGGGTATCTTTTTGCAAAATTGCCATAGTTTCCTTCCTATCCGTCAGATATAGATCGGCCGGCCTATATTGCAGGATGGCAGGCACACGATCATGACCGACTATGCTTTTTATAAGAGTAGGGATAAAATACACTCTTATAAAAAAACAGAGTTGGTGATGATGGTGTGCCTGCCATCCTGCAATATAGGCCGTCCGATTTATATCTGACAGATAGGAAAGAAACTATGAAATTTTTGCCTAAGATATACCCACACACCTCTCCACATTTGCAAATAAGGCCTTCCCTCGTTCATCCTTTTCTCTCACAAGATAAACTAGTCATACAAATGCATCTTGATGTTACGTGCAACGCACGGGCATCTTGCTAGTAAGAATGAAAACAAACGACAAAAAAATATTGGACGGTGGTTCGAAGTCATGACCGCGGGCACAGCGGACAAGGTGGCCTTGTATTGGTATGCTGAGCCATCTGTTTTAACACATAGGAGCTGGTGTGGTGATTATACACACACGCACGCATGCACACGAACTGCATGCACGCAACACTCACACGAACACATGCACCCACGCACGCACTCAACACTCACACGTACACACGCAGCCACGCACGCACGCAACACTCACACGCACACACGCACGCATGCATGCACACACCAGTACACCACACGACCAACACACACACTCACGCTCAAGTGCTCAACCTACACGTGCATGCGCACACATCAGGCCCTGACACACATACACAACCAGGTGATTCCCGCGCACGGGGTGGAGTCTTGTTGCGCCTGTGTAAATTTGTGTTTATCTGACCTTTTCCCTATGCGAACTGACAGGTGGGACCCACAAGGAACATAGTCAATTTAACTAGTCAACATGGTGCCACGCAGTCTATTTGGCCGGTCAACAGAGTGCAATCCGATGCTGAACCATGAGCAAGTGACCGTATAATCACCGCAAAACGTATATAGGTGACCGTAATCAGCTTATTCTGAAGTTCGGTGAACGTATTACGCTTTTCTCTCTGTAGGCCCTCCAAAACTACATCTCTACACGTTCTCGCATGTTACATCTAACAACTATGCAATACAACACTACTACTACACTCTAACACAATAAATCATATGTGTTTTTAGTTTTACTAGATATCATATTGTTACTTAATTATTCAGTTCGCATACATTAAAATTGCCTTTGAAATGTATGGCCAGTATCATATACCGCGCGGGAAAAATCCCGCCCTTTCTTGTTTAATCGGGTTTGTATCGATGGATCATGCGAAACAGGAAAACTATAGTACTATATACAGTACAAGTGATAGTTCACTGGGCCATCGTGTCGTGTACTCCTCCGTCATAAGAGTGGAGCGCTCGCTTTCATAAATCTTCTAGTCCCTTTCGCCGACATGTGGGGCATCAAGCTACCGGGTCCACGTGCCATACCGGAATACAGTGCAGAGCAGCCGGGGTGAAGCACCCAGTCATGGCGCCGGCGTAGTAATGAGCAATGAGGCGTCAAATCACAAAGCTGGACCTTTCCCGCAGTTAAGTTGGAGGGATGAAGTAATAATGCTAAAAAAAGAAGTTGGAGGGACGAAGCAACCATCATTTCACTCGTTGCTGAATCCGCTTCTCCCTCATCTTCTTCAAGTTAACCACGTGTTGCTTCTGCCGTTGTTCTACCTCATGTGGGAAGCGGATCGGCTTGGTAAAGCACTGACACGTGGGACCGCATGTTAGCAAACCGCCAGGACAACGTCCTCTAAAAATAAGAAACCTCCCCCGCCATCCGTGTGGCAAAATCACCTCCTTTTTACTAATCTTGATTCTATAATTTTTTAGATCAATATAATTGAGATTTGTATAGATAGCACACAGGAGCAAAACCAAGTGGTACGGTTAAGGGCATCCACAATGTGTAGCCAAATGTGAAAATAGCTTTTGGCATCGTGGGAACCATTGTGGACGGTGTTGCCAAAGCCAAAAGGATGGAACCAAAGCTCCCTGATTGATTGATTGAAGGAATAGAAAAATGCAACGTCTCTCCTCTTTCTCCCGTGCTTGGACGCATGTACAGTATAGAGGACAGAGTCTACTCCTCTGTCCCTTCTATCACAAATAACAAAGCAGTGAGGCGTCAAATCACAAAGCACGGATGAAGCAACCATCATTTCACTCTTCGCTGACTCCACTTCTCCATCGTCTTCTTCGAGAAACCATCTCACCGGACTAAGCTGGACGGACGACGCTATTGTGTACGAGTAGTACTAGTACATTTACGCGTCCTTTGGTTCAACGGACTTCCTGGATGCAAATAAGGCAGTTGTCTCGGCTTGCAGGCGGCACTTGCGAACGACTTACCGTGGTCTCCCTCAATGGTGTTCTCCGTCGAACGCACTTCGCCAAACCACAACGTTCGAGATATCGTCGACGTCACCGCAATGGGGAAGGAAGTCAAATATAGTTACTACCTCCATATTTTTTTTGTACACAAGGCCAGTATATCAAAATTACAATTCGCAAAAGGCCACTAACAGTAATCGAGGCAAAACTGATGGGGTTTGCCTCGTACTAGCAACCAAGGACATTAATATCCCCTGCATGCATGCGGAAGTGAGAAGGTTGGTTTGCATGGCGCTGCATTAATCAAGCGATGAGGAGTGAGATGGTTAGCTCTTTGGGCTTTGGAGAAAAAAATACGCATTAATTGACACGTGAAACGAGGATTTGTATCGATTAATCCCGCGAAGGAAAACCCCGCCTTTCTTTTTTAACACTAGTACTCCTAGTACGTAGTACTACGTACTTATCCTATTTGGGTCTAGGCCTTGCATTGCCATACTTCGCCACACATTTTTGCCAAGCTTGCCTAAAGTTTTCAAAATGAGAAGGAGGTAGACTTGTGCACGGCTGTCGTGGTCGCACCGCACCCTCACACGGTCGCTCCTGCACGTTGCGGTCGCACCGCACCCTCACATGCACAGTCGCTCCTGCACGCCGCAAACCCAACCAAGGGAACGCACCCTCATTGACACGTGCTGTCGCATGTGAACAAACCAAACTCAGCCATCCTACCGCTGACACATAATTTTCGTTCATAGAGTATGTTTATCCAACCGCATGTTGGGGAGTATCCGTACGGCCCGTGCGGTGGTCTGTTGGGGAAGAAGAAGAGGTGAGGAAGAAGGGTTAGGAGACGTAGGATATTCATCCAACCGCCTGAAATGGTAGACTGACCCAAGTCAGGCGACTTGCATAACAATATATGTTTTTACACAGCAAAAGATCCATAAAAACAACAACGTAAAGAAAAACTATCACTGCTCGCGGAACGAGACGACCTCGTCGTCTTTGGCTGCCGGCGCGAACCAGCCGTAGCTGCTGATGTGTGTCTCCGCACCGTGGTTGTCCTCGGCCTCCACCTACTCGTTCACGTGGAGCGTGCGGGCGCTCTGCACGGACGAGAGCACCGCCCGGTTCAAGTCGAGGACGTTCGGTTCCGCCTGTAGGAGGGCCTCGATGGCAGCGGCATCCGCGCGCTCAGCGTCGAGTCGAGCCTCCGCCGCCCGGTTCAAGTCTAGGACATCCCGTTCCGCCTGCAGGAGGGCCTCGATGAGAGCGGCATCCACGCGCTCTGCGTCGAGTTGAGCCTCTGCCGCCCGGTTCAAGTCCAGGACGTCCGGTTCCGCCTGCATGCAGGAGGGCCTCGATGGCAGCGGCATCTGCGCGCTCCGCCTCAAGTTGAGCCTCCGCCGCCCGGTTCACATCCACGACATCCGGTTCCGCCTGCAGGAGAGCCTCGATGGTAGCGGCATGCGTGCGCTCCACGTCGAGTTGAGCCTCTGCCTCCCGGTCCTCCTTTAGTATCGCCAGGTTGAACCGCTGGTCCGCCTGCACCATGGGGGACTCGGACGCCGTCACGAAGTCGACGTCCATCGTCTCATACCCATCGGGGGCCTTCTGCGCGGCGACCTCCGCCATGAACATTGGATCGGCTTCCTCCTCCTCGTAGCTTGGCTCCAGAGAACTCGGGGATTGGCCCGCCGCAGAGCGAGCTTGGGAACGGAGGTCTCTGGCGCCGACCGCCGCCGCGATTTCTGCGCGGCGCTCCAGCGTCAGCATCTTGTAGCACGTGATCTTGCGGCGCACCATGGCTTTCCGACGAACTAGGGGACGTTTAATGCGGGCTAGGGGATCGAAAGGTGGGGGAAGGGGCTGGAGATTAGGTGTGGTTTTAGGGCAGTGGCTGGCGTAGGCCGAGCAGCGAAGGTTCTGGTGTGAATAGTGGTTCCGGTGACGACCGGTCAATCGGTTTTGACTGTACATCGTTCTTGTCGCCTTCGCGTTGCAGCCCGGCACGCTGGACCCTCCACGTCGCTCACCGAATGGAATGCGCTTCGTCTTGCATTTTCGCTTGCTTGTGGGACCGCAGTTGAGAGCAAACCGACGTCCTTCCCCCTCCCCCGCCCGCGTCATTTTATGCGGAGTAAATAAAAACAGAGGGAGTATACTACGGATGAGGATCCCCTAACGTGGCCGAACCCATTGAGTAACTGACATGCGGGGCCTAGCAAGCATGGGGTCCGCCAGTAAGTGACCGAAAGGGAGGGTAAGGCAGGGATACGTATGTGAAAGGAGCTTCCAATGATATAATTTTCACATTATACATCTCATGTACTATTAATCTTGTCAATAGTCAAATGCGGTTTTGAAAAACGCATTAGAGCATGGTTAATAATATAGCCAGTCGATGGCTATAAGGAACTGCCATGTCATCTATAGCCATCATCTATTATATGCACTCATACAGTAGTGTGGGCTATAAGGTTGGCTATTTCCCGCAAAAAAAATTATAAGGTTGGCTATTGTATTAGTACTTTTCTTCATATTTATTGTACGTATTTAACTAGGAATGTGTATATAGCTAGGCTCTTTCATGAGAGCTCACTCCCCTTTCTTTTCACATCTCTCTCCTCCACATAGGCCCTATATAAATGGAAGGAGGGAGTACAACTATGAGCACTGCATACTCTAGTACAGATGTTGTCAGTAGTCCACTAGTTATATTGGACAGGGAGCTTAAAAAAAGTTCCTATTGGAGTGGCTATACGTGGCGAAATCCTAGTAGGAAGAGCATGTGCGAGAACAAGCACATTCGCGTGGTTGAAAACAAATTGGAAACCATCTCGAGTACAAATCTAGTAGTACGTACGAATCTAACAATATTGATTGGGCGTTGTTGAATGTTGATACTTTTTTTTTATCAAAGTAGAGATACTTTGACTACATATAAAACTTATATGTAAACTAGAAAGGATAGGAGGGAGTATATTGTACGTTCAAAAACGAAATGAACATTGAATACCCTTTATATATGATTTGCGGATGCTATGATCACCGGTTCAAAATTTTGAATCCGCCTTAGGTATCACACATGCCCCCACTCCTTCTCTCTCGATTTCATCTCGGGGTCCGGAGATCGATTGGAAGAGGACTAGGGTGGGTACAATACGTTCTTTTCGCTTATGAACGTACAATATACTCCCTCTGATCCACACAGACCCCCCCCCCCCCCGCGGGTCATTTCTATCATAGAAACAGACCAAACCTTTATCTCCTTGCACGACACGCAATTGATCTCTGAACATCAATCGATCTCGTCAACATGTGTCGGGGCATGCATGAACCGAATGGGATGCCAAAAATAAGACGCGAAGCGACACGTAGTGGAGGCAAAGTGAAACTTCAAACGAACCGTTTGTTTGTATACATCTCGGACAAATTACAAATAAACATTGGAAATACAAGCATGGTCTGGGCCCACATGCGAATGATACTCGACAGAATTTACAAATGAGGCATGCGGGAGGATGGACTCGACCAGAGGGCGACATGATCGATGGAGAAGAGGGTTGGAGATGAATGAGAAATAAGCAAACGCTACATGATTATACTTGACCGGGTCAAATAAACAATAAGTTGTCTCGCTTGGCCTACATAGTGAAAGGCCTAATGCGCAACGTGGAGCACTGACGCTCGAATATGACCGGGAAAACAGGGAAACCGACATGTGGGGCACACCTGTCGGGACGATGTAGCGCAAACTAGTCCAATGGAGGAGCTGGCCCACGATCTCCTCGCCACCGGCAACCGTTCATGTGGGTCGTGGGGGCCAACAACGTGGCGCAGCTCCAGCATCGCCTCTGGACACAGCGACCGCGGTGAGCGACACGCTCATCATCGCTAGACACGGTCGGTTTCAGTGTGCCGAGGGTGGCGTTAGTGCTGTGGCACGACCAACAACTAGTATGTTTGGTTTGTGCCCAAGGTTGCCCCATCAAAGCATTGGGTAGCCAAAATTTTGGTTGAGGTTTTGGTTGCCCATGATTTGTCCGACATCGGCAAGAAAAATGAACTAGAGTTGGCTAGAGTTCATTGGCATGCCAAAAAAATGGCAACCATCCATTTTTGGGTCATGACCAAAACCTCAAAAAAAAGGCAACCATCCAAACAAAGACCAATCTTTGGGTCATGACCAAAATTTTGGTAAGGTGCACTTTGGCCACAATCCAAACACACCCAACACCCGGCTCGTTGAGGATGCACGGGGCGCCGGGACGCGTCCGCGGAGTGGTGTAGCACGGCCAACTGCATCCTCAGGACCTGAGACCATGCCGGGTCGTCTTGCTTTTTCAATGACATGCGTCGATCGCATGTGAGCAAAGGGCATATCCAACGTTGCCACGACCACAGCTGACGCCCCTGGCACACCAAAAACCCTCGTCCCTCGCACCGTCGCACGGTGCGTTCCCAGCCGGCGCTAGCTGCCCGCATTCATGCTGTCCGTCCGTATGCCGTCGTTAAGAGGCTCGGTGCCCGAGGAACCAAGTCCGGCGACTTAATGACGCACCAGGATGCTTGGCCTCACCGGAATGTGCTACTTAAAGCGGCAACGCCCAGCTAACCTCCACACCATAGCGCATCGTCCTCCTACCTGGCACCACATCCGCCATGACCGCAAGCGCGAACGCTCTGCGGGAGAGCTTGTCTTCGGGGATGGAGCTCGAGGTCGCCGCCCTCGCTCAAGTTGCCGCATAAGCGGTGGCCACGCTGGCGGCCGACGACGGGAGCACCGTCAGCCACGCGTCCTACTTGCCGCCGTCCAACGTCCGGCACCACCGAGGTCGGGGACTCCTCCGAGGATGAGTAGGGCATGGGAGGCGGCAGGGCAAGGTGTGCTAACTGGCCTGTCCGTCTTCCGTGTTCTACTTTTCCTCGCCGGAGACCGCACCTTCACTTCACGGGTCTTGAACCCCGCCCCCGTACATGGAGATCGCAGATGGAGGACGTCGGTCGCTGCCGTAGAATAGGTTTAGGGTCGGGTTTCTTTTATTTTTCTGTCCTATAAAAGTTCGAAATGTAATGAAAATCTGCCGTGTTTGCATTAATCTCGGCCGGTGTATATGAACTTTCACAATAATATAGTATATTGGAGGAGTACTAGCAAGATGCCCGTGCGTTGCACGGAAGATCAAGATCTTGTGGGAGAAAAGGATGAACGAGGGAAGGCCTTATCTGAAAATGCACATTCACGCATTTCACATTTTTCTGCATCTATGGGAACCTACGAAAGGGTTAACGTAAATTGCCTCTCTCTCCTCCCCTGATTTTCATGGTGGTGGGCCCCTCCCTCCACCAATCTACAATCAACAGCTCACACGTTTCACATTATGTTAATTACGTAACTGGGACTACGTAGGTGTAGCATTACTCGTCCTAAAAAACCAACTAAGCCAACCTCCCAGCATATCGCGCGGGAAAAGACCCGGCCACGCCGTTTTAGTCGGGATTACCGGATTACTAGTAGTAGTATCGATGGATCGCGTGAAGCAACAAGTATTTTTTGAGGGGGCGAAGCACCTAGTTTAAAAGGAAAAAAAGGCGGTACACTCACAGCACCCTTGTCGCGGTCGCATTGCACCCCACACACGTTCGGTCTTGCACACGGCTCACGCAAACGGAACACGCTTCGGCTTGCCTCTTCACTGACACGTGGGACTGCACTTGGAGAAACCGACCATGCGCCAAACTCCCCCCGCCCACCGCGCGAAAATCCTCCCCCCACCCAAAAATACCCCCCAAATCCTAGATTCAACCGCCCTTCGGCCAACTAGCCAATAATATTCCCCAAACCCCCCTCCCCCCGCCCCCCTCGAATCCATTCGCTCTGCCAAAGCCGCCCTCCCCGCCACGCCTATACGTCAGCGCCGCGGTTCGTTGAGGGGACGCACGGCGATCCTCTCGCTCCCACAGTACGCTCTCGTAGACCGCCGTCCTCTAGCCGCACCGCCACCGCTGGCGACGTTCTTGTGGAGGCGCACGGCGGTCAGCGCCGCCACTGCTGGGGACGTTCGTGTGGAGATGCACGACGGTCAGCTTCTCCCACGGCACGCGCATTCTAGACTGAGGCCCCGTGCATGTCGGTGTAGCGTTGAATGTTAGCTGATAGACGTTGTTAATCTCACTGTTTGCCGAAGTAGTTTACAGTCAATATGCTCTGCTTAAGAAGCTTCCTTGCCCTGTTCTGCACTCAATCTTCTTAGCTGAGATGGCATGCCAAGGCCAATTAGTTGCTAAAATATCATGTCTGTTAGGTGAAATACACCATTTTATACTCGATCTTTGTTGTTGCGATGGCCTACGATAGTTCGATGGCTGTGTGCTCGGCCTCATTGACTGCTGAAACAGCCTGCCATAATTTAGCACTCAAATTTGTTTGCTGAATTAGCTTTACATATATTTCGTTACTTAGATCTGCTCGTCCAAATATCTTGCCATAGCTTTAGACATCGACCTAGGTATTTTCTTCTGGACTTCATAAAAAAGCATATATGTTTTTCATGTAATATCTAGTAGAAGAACTAATTTGTATGTCTAACAGATGGACAGGACTTGGATAACTTCTGCTCGAAGATTCTCCGCTGCATATGTCGAGGGGGTTGAAAACTTCATGAACTTTATCAGAGCTGAGTACGGTGGTCGGAAATCAGATGTGCTCTGCCCGTGTAGCAGTTGTATGAATTCAGTTACAAGACCCCAGTCAACTGTGCAAAATCATCTACACTTGTATGGGATGTCGGTCACATATACTAGGTGGGTTCATCATGGTGAAGCTGTGAACATCAATGTTATTGACTACGTGGAAGCAGCAGATCACCATCTTGATCTGCCTGATGCTCAGGTGGAAGAGGAGGAGGAGGAGGTGGTGGCGGAGCCAGTGAGTTTGACCAACATTGAAACAATGCTACGAAATGCTCGTGCATTCCGTGAACTTTCACCTGCAGAAGAAAAATGGTGGGCCCGCATGTTGGAACAATGCAACGTGGCTGTCACCCCAGGAAATAAGCTGTCAGTATTCTCAGCTATGGTCACCTTTCTTCAGGTTAAGACATCTGAGCGGATGGCAAACAAATCATTCGATGCGATGTTGGCTGCTTTCCGCAAAGCTTTCCCAGATGCGTCTGTGCCGCCACACACCTACAGTAAAATGAAGAATTTCCTTCGTGCAGTTGGAATTGGATATGATATGATCCATGTTTGTAAGAATAATTGTGTTCTGTTCCGGAAGGATTATGCCAACTTAAGTGAATGCCCGAAATGCAAATCATCAAGATGGAAAGATGGCGATGCTGTGAAGAGGATTCCTCATAATGTTCTGAGACATTTTCCAATTACACCAAGATTGCAGAGGTTGTTTCATGATGCTGAAACAAGAGAGGATGTACTGTGGCATTCTAGGAACCAGGATTTCAGATATCAGAATGTAATGAGCCATCCATCTCATGGTAGTGAGTGGAAAAGCTTCAATCAGAAGCACGAAACGTTTGCTGCTGACCCGAGAAACATTAGACTTGGCTTAGCTTCAGATGGATTTAACCCATTTGGCCACCAAAGCACCACATATAGCATGTGGCCAGTGCTTGTTATCCCTTACAACATGCCTCCAAATGTCTGCACCAAAGAATCAAACTACATGATGGCCTTGCTCATCCCAGGTCCAAAAAGTCCTGGAAAGGATTTTGATTTGTTCATGGAGCCTCTTGTGGAGGAACTTCAACAACTATGGAGGGGTGTTCTCACTCGAGACCTATATAGCAGCCCACCAGCTGATTTCTTTCTGCGTGTTGTTATAATTTGGTGCATCCATGATTATCCGGCTTTGGGCACTATGTCAGGGTGAACGACACATGGTTACAATGCATGTGTTCGCTGTGACAGGAATCCGCTGTCATACGCAATACTTAGCAAGATCTGTTACATTGGACACCGTCGTTTCCTTGCCAAGGACAAGCCGCATCCTAGAAAATACCGAAGACATGTGTTCAATGCAAAGAATGAAAACCGTGATGCGCCAAAGAGGCTCACCGCCGATGAGTTGCAAGTGGAATTAGAGAAGGTCAGGCATATTACACCAGGAAACCATCCTGATAATGGTAGCGGGAAAAGGAAGCGTGGCAGGGCAGAAGAGAGATTATTGTTTACTCGCAGGTCCACTTTGTGGGACTTGGAGTATTGGAAAGATTTGGATCTGCGGCATAATCTTGATGTGATGCACATCGAGAAAAATATATGTGACAACATTATCGGCACACTTCTTAATATTGAAGGCAAGGCGAAAGATACCTTAAAATCTAGGATTGATTTGACACACTTGGGTATTAGAAAGGATTTGCGGGTGCAAGATGAAGGTAAACCACGTGATATGGCACCAACTGTGTACGTCTTGGACAAGGTAAAAAGAAAAGAATTCTGCAAGGTCCTGTCACGTGTGAGATTCCCATATGGATTTGCTTCCAACCCTGAAAGGAGAGTCAGTGCAGATGGAGACAAGGTACAAGGGTTGAAAACTCATGACTGCCACGTCCTACTTCAAAGGGTTTTACCTGTTATCCTTAGAGGATTGGGCCGCCCTGACTTATACAGAGCAGTTGCAGAGTTGGGACAATTCTTCAGGGAACTCTGCAGTAGAAATATCAGGATAGATGCTTTGGAGCGTCTTAGAGACAAGATGCCATCTATCCTATGCGACCTTGAGAAGATATATCCTCCAGCCTTCTTTGATGTGATGGTGCATTTGGCTGTTCATCTACCTGATGAGGCACTACTTAGAGGTCCAGTACAGTATGGCTGGATGTACCCTATTGAAAGGCGGCTAGGCACTTTCAAGGGCTATGTTAGGAATAGAGATAGACCCGAGGGTTCCATTGCAGAGGCCTACATTGCTACAGAAGCATGGACATTCTGCTCAAAATACATTGAAACAGCTGATCAGCTTAGCAAACACGTGGATGAAGACAATCCCGGGCTCAATGTTTTCGATTATTCTGTTCGAGTTACAGGGAAGAGTCGACAAGAGGACAAACCTAAAGATTTGGACAAAATTCTTTGGTATGTGTTGAATAACTGTCCTGAGATACTACCTTATATCAAGTAAATGCTAAGTACTGCAGCTTATACATCGTAATCTACTAAACTTGCAGCACATTCTTATATATTTAGATGTTTGACACGATCACTATGTTGTGCAGCATCTACAAAAAGGAGTTACTGCCGCAAAATCCAAGAAACATTGACAAACTAGCTATGGTAGGATTTGCGAAATGGTTCAAGAGCCATGTAAGCTTTTGAATTGCACTGTTAGTTTTTTTAATATATTGAGTACATAAGATGATCAGCTTGTCTATTATATAACCATAGGTTAAGAAGATGCGGGAGGATGGGCAGGCAGTTGATGATACCCTTTACTCACTAGCAATGGGTCCTGATACTCGGGTAAGACATTATGAATCTTGCGTTGTTGGAGATGTGCGCTACAACACCCTTGCACGAGACGAAGGCAGGAAGACACAAAACAGTGCTATCATGAGCACGGATACGTATAACAAAGAGACAACTGAAATGCATGCTAACATAACAGACATTGTTCAGTTGCAGTATATCTCCAGTTTCGAGGATCATCGGTGTGTGGTTTTGTTGTGCTGTCGTTGGTATAACATGTTTTACAGGATCACAAAACCCAGAGCTGATGATTATTTCAAATCCATCAATGTCAAGGCGGCGTACCAGACCAACGAGCCTTTTATTTTGGCAAATCAAGCAACACATATATTTTTCTTGGAAGACACATTTGCACGTAGCGATGACTGGAGAGTAGTGCAAAGGTTTGAGCAGAGGAATTCGTTTAATGAAGTTGCACAACAAGATGATGCTTACACTGCTCCTGATGTACAAGATAACACAGATGTTCCTAATATCTTTGAGAACCATCACGTCAATGACACCGGTGAAAAGATTGCCTGTCGTGATGTGGACATACAAGAGTTGATCAAGAAGAAGCCAACGTTCGAGGACGTTGAGGACGACGAAGAAGATAACACCATGGGGAATTACGATTCAGACTAATACACATGGCGAAGATGTTGACGCTGCTGCTGCGGATGATGATTACATTGCTTTTGTCGTATTTGCCTGTGAGAAGACGTTTTTTTATCTACTATGTGAAATTGTGTTTGCTATGACAACTGAAACCTGATGAACATGTTGTTTAGTATTTTCCTGTGAGAACATCACTTGTTATGTATGCTGATTTGTGTTTGGTGATTGTATGACGACTAAAACATGATGACATTGTTGTTTAGTTGTACTCATATTTGGCTGTGAAACTTGAATTTGATGACATAGTTTGCTGTTGGACTGCAATGTGCTCGACGTCTTTGAATGAGAACAAAGCTGACCCGACAGGTCCTCTGCTAATTTATTTATTTATTACCAAAAGGGCCTCTGCTATTTATTTATTTATGAGAAAAAGGGGATACCCCCTGATTTCCGTTAATAGAAATCATTAGATGTTCAAAACACTATGCCCAGCCTGCTACACATGTTTCATTCATTACTAGTTTCAGCAAAGTGCTCATGTCATAGCCACTGAATACATCACGAGTGCTACATACACTGCAAATAAAGAGACAATCATCCTACAGAGCAGATCGATTTTGCCCATTATCTTCACAAGCTCTTTCATCTCCTCATTGCTGTCAAGGCCGTTCAGCAGCTGTTGCTTGGCCATGATCAGAGGAACTGCATCTTTAACCTTCTGCTCTGCATCTTCCTCTTCTGCCGTTCCTTCAGTTACTTGTCCAACACCCCAACCTGCTGGTATTGGGATTCCTAGGCTAACCAAATAATCAGCGGAGTTGCACTCCCCCACATCAGCAACTTCCCAAAAATACAAATCACACAAATCTTCCCTTTTCTGCATGAATCAAATTGGAAGATCATCAACCAAACTATTAAAAAAATCAGCAACTGAAAGCAGCAGAACAATACTTAAACATATTATTACCCCATGATTCAGGCATTTGTATAAGACTCGGCCAGGGTTGAGGATTGTGGTTGAGACGCGACGGATGACTCTGCGTGATTTGCAGCAGTGGCACCACACCAACGGCAGCGGGTTGCGATGAGCAACCGGCTGCGGTGCACGTGCCGGCGGGGGTGTGATGAGACCCACAGGCGATGGTACGGGTGGCGACTTGGCGCATATTTAGTTGTTGCCTGCTGAAGAGCAGGTGGACGAGCAGCCAGCGGACATGGTTGCTGCGGCCAGAGCTTCTGATGCTAGGCAGAGTAAGTAGAGAAGAGGAGAAGCGAACGTTGGATATGTCAGTTTCATTACTTGCAGAGTAGCATAGCACCATATATAGTCATAGTCTAGGTTTGGATTCGAACCAGCTACAGGAGCACGTCTCTCTTTTTTCTAAAACTCGGTAACGTCTCTTTACTGGTACACTAGCTTGTTCTATACGCCTTCTCAAGTCTTTGGTTCCTCCACCTGACATCTGGGACCCACCGGAAGGGTCTCTGTATTTCGCGAAAAAAACGTGCCCCCCGCTGACAGGTCGGACCCACCAGCTATCTTCGCACGCAAGGAAGTGCCTCCTTATTACGCACAAAAAAATGAATACTCCCCCTGCCAGCTAGAACCCAGCATCGTGGGAGGCTGACTTGTGGGCCTACCAAGTTGACCGGGATGGAGGGCTTTGTCAACTTAGTAAATATGAACGATTCTAGCTCTAGTTACCGTACGATGTTCATCCAACGGCAGTAGTGCTTCTTTAACCTCTGGTCTTCTTGCTCCAGCCGTCCAAACCAGCGCCGGTCGTGCCGCGTGATCCTGCCTCCCGTGGCTGGCTGTGATGCCGCGGAGGCCTCACCACCCCCTACTACTCCCACCGCTCGCCAGGCCATCCCACTACTCACCCACACCCCCTGTTATTCTGCAGCGACGGCAGCCTCACACCGCAGCCGAACCAGTGAACCCTCGTACTCCTCTCCGCCTGGGCATCCACTGCCGCGTCTTCCCCGGCTCCGCGTCGTACCCTTCCTAGGCCTCGCCGTCGTCCATCGCCTTGGTGCTCTCGGCGCACTGTGGTCAATGTGGTCAACGACCGACTTCTATCGGAAGAGTACTGTACGTGGAGAGGCTAACAGCTGGGTCCACGGCCACAGCCCAATCTTTTTGTGATTTGCCAAGTAAGTCGCTTTGCCAGGCCTGTTGGGCTGCAAGTCTTTCAAGACGAGGAGAGCTTCATTCGGCTGGCCGAGAAAATGGCCTATCAGTAATGAGAAATGGGTTGTACATTTTTAAAACACATCGAACCGGCAATTAGTTTCAAATTTATTTATTTCATTTCGAGATTTTAAATTGCATTAATTTTTATGCATGGACAGTTTGTTGGATTTTATATTGATATACATTTATTTTTAAAATCAGTTTGAATCTGACTCGAAATTTTGGGATTAAAAACAGTTCGGACCGCACCGAAATATGCAAAATTTTGTATAATTTTTTAACCGTGGCCACAATATGGGCTGTAGTGCTAACAAAAAGAATATGGGCTCCAAAAAAACCTTAAGAATAAGCAAATGAGCTGTAAATTATTAGAAATAATGGCAGATGGGTTGTATGCTATTTTCCACAGATTTGAGGCTTTCCTAAAAAAAGGTTGATGCACAAGCAGTGACTATTGGATGTCCATCCAACGACCGTCGTGCTTCTTCAATCTCTGCTCTTCCTGCTCCAGCCGCTCAAACAAGCGCCGGCGGGACTGCCTGCTCCCTCCTCCCCGCGGCCGGCTGTGCTGCCGCGCAGGCCTCACCGCCCCACCGTACTCCCATCGCTGGCCTAGCCATCCCTCTACTCACCCACACCTGATGTTATTCTCCGGCGACGGCAGACAAACCAATAAACCCTCATACAGTCGTACTCCCCTCCGCGTGGGAAACAATTGCCGAGTCTTCCCTGCCTCCGTGTCGTTCCCTTCCAAGGCCTCGCCGTTGTCCACCACCCTGGTGCTCTCAGCGCGGCGTGGTCAATGTGGTCAAGGAACGACTTCTATCGGAAGAGTACTGTACGTGGAGAGGCTGACAGCTGGGTCCACGGCAGCCGCAAGGAAGTGCCTCCTTATTACGTGGAAAATAATTATTCCTCCACCTGACAGCAGGGACCCACCGGACGGGCCACCGTATTTGGCGAAAAAAACGTTTCCCCCTGACTGCTGGGACCCACCGGATGGGCCAACGTATTTCGCGAAAAAACGTTCCCCCCGCTGTCAGCTCGGACCCACCGGAGGTGCCTCCTTATTACGCACAAAAAATGAATACTCCCCCTACTAGTTGGGACCCACCTTGGTGGGAGGCTGACTTGTGGGCCTACTAAGTTGACGGGGACGGAGTGCTTTGTCAACTTAGTCAATATAACGATTCTAGCTCCAGTGACCGTACGATGTCCATCCAACGGCCATAGTGATTCTTCAACCTCTGGTCTTGTTGCTCCAGCCGCCCAAAGCAGCGCCGGTCGTGCCGCATGCTCCTACCTCCCGTGGCCGGCTGTGCTGCTGCGGAGGCCTCACCGCCCCCTACTATTCCCACCGCTGGCCAGGCCATCCCTCTACTCACCCACACCCCCTGTTATTCTACAGCGACGACAGCCTCACACCGCAGCGAACCAGTGAACCCTCGTACTCCTCTACGCGTGGGCATCCACTGCTGCGTCTTCCCCGGCTCCACGTCGTCCCCTTCCTAGGCCTCGCCGTCGTCCACCGCCCTGGTGCTCCCGGCGGGCGTGGTCAACATGGTCAAGGAACGACTTCCATCGGACGTGGACTGTCCGTGGAGAGGCTGACAGCTGGGTCCACGGCCGCAGCAAGGAAGTGCCTCCTTATTATGCGCAAAATAATTATTCGTCCACCTGACAGCGGGGACCCACCGGATGGGCCACCGTATTTCACGAAAAAATCATTTCCCCCTGACTGCTAGGACCCACCAGCTACATCTTCGCACACAAGGAAGTCCGTCCGGGCAAAAAAACGATTCGCCCCCCTGACTGCTGGGACCCACCAGCTACATCTTCGCAAGCAAGGAAGTGCCTGATAGTCGGGACCCACCTGGTCGAAGCATACGTAGCGTTGTCATTCTGGTCGCAAACGTGTATGTACATAATTGTCGATGTAGAGGCGCGCACGTAGCATGTACACGTACGTACATCGGCCAGTGTGCAAGAAAGAAAATACAGCCACGTACGTACATACGGGCAGGGTCTTGAACGCCTACTCACGCATACGTACGACCAGGGCTTGTGTACATGGCTGGGTCAGAACGGAGAAACAGCGTCATCGTCGTGTTCATGGGGTGCCAACCGGCTGGGTCGGAACGGAATGCGTCGTCGTGTTCATCGGGAGGGCTTCGACGGAACAGCCGATGGAAACGAGGCCTGGCTTACCGCAGAACGGAGGAAACGGCCTTGTGTTCGACCAGCCACGTTCGAAATGGGATCCTGTTCATCGGGAGGGGTCTGGTGTACCGCAAAATGGAGGAAACGGACCTCCTACGGTCGAAACGGGGGTCCTGTTGATCGGGAGGGGTGTGGCGTACCACAAAACGGAGGAAACGGACTTGTGTTGGAGCGCTACGGTCGAAACGGGGGTCCTGTTCATCGGGAGGGGTGTGGTGTACCGCAAAACGGGACTCCATAGGATACTGTTCATCTCCACCGTCGACCCCCTCCAGCCTCCACGGGCTACTGTTCATCCACCGTCGACCTCCTCCAGCCTCCACCTGCGACTGTTCATCCACGGGCTCCTGTTCATCCAGCCTCCACCGCGCGCTACTCCATCGACTACTGTTCAACCAGCCCTCTCCACGGGCTCCTATTCAACCACCCCTCCACGGGCTACTGTTCATCCAGTCCTCCACCGTCTACTGTTCATCCTGCCCTCCACGGGGTGGTCCTGTTCGTCATGCCCTCCATGGGGTCCTGTTCATCCAGCCCCAACCGGCTTGAATGATCGGGGTCCTGTTCATCCACCCCCGCCGAGAATTGTTCATCCAAACCCCCCAGCAACGCTCACTTTTCATCCAGAGGCAACACCACGGGGTCCTGTTCATCCACCCCCACCGGGAACTGTTCATCCAAACCCCCCAGCAATGATCACTGTTCATCCAGAGGCAGCATCGATCGGCTTCAGTTAGCAGCAGCAGCGAAGGAATCGCTCGATCGGGTTCAGTTATCAGCCATCGATCGATCGCTCGGGTTCAGTAACGCGTAGCCTGCAGTGCAATCGCTCGGGTTCAGTTAGAGCCCAATGCCTCGCTCGGGTTCAGTTAGAGCCCAACGCCTCGCACCCACGCGTGTGCGTGTATGAGAGAAACGTGCATCGCTCGGCCCCGACCACCCACCGTAACCGGGAACACCCCGATATTTTCCTCGCCCTCGCTTCTATCACGGTTTTTTCCATCATAGACGGCCCAAAGAAAGTCATGCAGCTGCGTCTCCGGCCCGCCCAGGACGAAAAGCCCATTTTCTATCATGATTTTTTGTTATAGAAGTAGGACCCCACCACATCTATGATGATACCGTGTTTTGTCACAGTTATTGTCATAGAAGTGTCATAAGTATGACAGAAAAGATTTTTGTTTGGCCCAAAATATCATGGATATGTCTTTTTTTTGTAGTGCTACGGGTTCGAGAACTATGTAGACATGACCGAGACACGTTTCCAGTCAATAACCAATAGCGGAACCTAGATGCTCATATTGGCTCCCACATATTCTACGAAGATCTTTATCGATCAAACCGCATAACAACATATGTTGTTCCCTTTGTCATCGGTATGTTACTTGCCCGAGATTCGATCGTCGGTATCTCAATACCTAGTTCAATCTCGTTACCGGCAAGTCTCTTTACTCGTTCCGTAATGCATCATCCCGCAACTAACTCATTAGTCACATTGCTTGCAAGGCTTATAGTGATGTGCATTACCGAGAGGGCCCAGAGATACCTCTCCGATACACGGAGTGACAAATCCTAATCTTGATTCATGCCAACCCAACAAACACCTTCGAAAACACCTGTAGAGCATCTTTATAATCACCCATTTACATTGTGACATTTGATTGCACACAAAGTGTTCCTCCAGATATTCGGGAGTTGCACAATCTCATAGTCTGAGGAACATGTATAAGTCATGAAGAAAGCAGTAGCAATAAAACTGTAATGATCACAATGCTAAGCTAATGAATGGGTCTTGTCCATGACATCATTCTCCTAATGATGTGATCCTGTTCATCAAATGACAACACATGTCTATGGCTAGGAAACATAACCATCTTTGATGAACAAGGTAGTCAAGTAGAGGCATACTAGGGACACATTGTTTTGTCTATGTATTCACACATGTATCAAGTTTCCGGTTAATACAGTTCTAGCATGAATAATAAACATTTATCATGAAATAAGGAAATAAATAACAACTTTATTATGGCCTCTAGGGCATATTTCCTTCAGTCTCCCACTTGCACTAGAGTCAATAATCTAGTTCACATCGCCATGTGATTTAACATCAATAGTTCACATCTTTATGTGGTTAACACCCATAGTTCACATCGACATGTGACCAACACCCAAAGGGTTTACTAGAGTCAGTAATCTAGTTCACATCGCTATGTGATTAACACCCAAAGAGTACTAAGGTGTGATCATGTTTTGCTCGTGAGATAATTTTAGTCAACGGGTCTGTCACATTTAGATCCGTAATTATTTTGCAAATATCTATGTCTACAATGCTCTGCACGGAGCTACTCTAGCTAATAGCTCCCACTTTCAATATGTATCTAGATCGAGACTTAGAGTCATCCAGATCGATGTCAAAGCTTGCATCGACGTAACTCTTTATGACGAACTCTTTATCACCTCCATAACTGAGAAATATTTCCTTATTCCACTAAGGATAATTTTGACCGCTGTCCAATGATCTACTCCTAGATCACTATTGTACCCTCTTGCCAAACTCTTGGTGAGGTACACAATAGGTCTGGTACACAGCATAGCATACTTTATAGAACCTATGACTGAGGCATAGGGAATGATTTTTCATTCTCTTTCTTTTTCTGCTGTGGTCGGGTTTTGAGTCTTTACTCAACTTCACACCTTTGTAACACAGGCAAGAACTCCTTCTTTGACTGTTCCATCTTGAACTAATTCAAAATCTTGTCAAGGTACATACTCATTGAAAATCTTATCAAGAGTCTTGATTTATCTCTATAGATCTTGATGCTCAATATGTAAGCAGCTTCACCGAGGTCTTTCTTTGAAGAACTCCTTTCAAATACTCCTTTATGCTTTCCAAAAAATTCTACATCATTTCTGATCAACAAGTCATTTACATATAATTATCAGAAAGGTTGTAGTGCTCCCACTCACTTTCTTGTAAATACAGGCTTCACCGCAAGTCTGTATAAAACTATATGCTTTAATCAACTCATCAAAGCATATATTCCAACTCTGAGATGCTTGCACCAGTCCACAGATGGATCGCTGGAGCATGCACATTTTGTTAGCACATTTAGGATTGACAAAACCTTCTGGTTGCATCATATACAACTCTTTTTTAATAAATCCATTAAGGATTGCAGTTTTGTTATCCATTTGCCAGATTTCATAAAATGCGACAATTGCTAACATGATTCGGACAGACTTTAAGCATCGATACGAGTGAGAAAATCTCATCGCAGTCAACACCTTGAACTTTGTCAAAAACCTTTTTCGACAAGTCTAGCTTTGTAGATACTAACACTACTATCAGCGTCCGTCTTCCTCTTGAAGATCCATTTATTTTCTATGGCTTGCCGATCATCGGGCAAGTCAACCAAAGTCCACACTTTGTTCTCATACATGGATCCCATCTCAGATTTCATCGTCTTAAACCATTTTGAGGAATCTGGGCTCATTATCGCTTCCTCATAGTTCGTAGGTTCGTCATGGTCAAGTAACATGACCTCTAGAACAGGATTTACCGTACCACTCTGGTGCGGACCGTACTCTGGTTGACCTATGAGGTTCGGTAGTAACTTGATCTGAAGTTTCATGATCATCATCATTAATCTTCCTCACTAATTGGTGTAGGCATCACTGGAATTGATTTCTGTGATGAACTATTTTCCAATTCGGGAGAAGGTACAATTACCTCATCAAGTTCTACTTTCCTCCCACTCACTTCTTTCGAGAGAAACTCCTTCTCTAGAAAGGATCCATTCTTAGCAACAAATGTCTTGCCTTCGGATCTGTGATAGAAGGTGTACCCAGTTGTCTCCTTTGGGTATCCTATGAAGACACAATTCTCCGATTTGGGTTTCAGCTTATCAGGATGAAAACTTTTTCACATAAGCATTGCAACCCCAAACTTTAAGAAACGACAGCTTAGGTTTCTTGCTAAACCACAGTTCATACGGTGTCATCTCAACGGATTTAGATGGTGCCCTTTTTAACGTGAATGCAGTTGTCTCTATTGCATAACCCCAAAACGATAGTGGTAAATCAGTAAGAGACATCATAGATTGCACTATATCCAATAAAGTACGGTTATGACGTTCGGACACACCATTATGCTGTGGTGTTCCAGGTGGCATGAGTTTGTGAAACTATTCCACATTGTTTTAATTGAAGGCCAAACTCGTAACTCAAATATTTGCCTCTACGATTAGATCGTAGAAACTTTATTTTCTTGTTACGATGATTCTCTCCTTCACTCTGAAAATCTTTGAACTTTTCAAGTGTTTCAGACTTGTGTTTCATCAAATAGATATAGACATATCTTCTCAAATCATCTGTGAAGGTCAGAAAACAATGATACCCGCCGTGAGCCTCAACACTCATTGGACCGCATACATCCGTATGTATTATTCCAAACAAGTCTGTTGCTCGCTCCATTGTTCCGAAGAACGGAGTCTTAGTCATCTTGCCCATGAGGCATGGTTCGCAAGCATCAACTGATTCATAATCAAGTGATTCCAAAAGCCCATCAACATGGATTTTCTTCATGCGCTTTACACCAATATGACCTAAACGGCAGTGCCACAAATAAGTTGCACTATCATTATTAACTTTGCATCTTTTGGCTTCAATATTATGAATATGTGTATCACTACGATCGAGATTCAATAAACCATTCACCTTGGGTGTATGACCATTGAAGGTTTTATTCATGTAAACAGAATAACAATTATTCTTTGACTTTAAATGAATAACTGTATTGCAATAAACATGATCAAATCATATTCATGCTTAACGCAAACACCAAATAACATTTATTTAGGTTCAACACTAATACCAAAAGTACAGGGAGTGTGCGATGATGATCATATCAATCTTGGAACTACTTCCAACACACATCATCACTTCACCCTTAACTAGTCTCTGTTCATTCTGTAACTCCCGATTCGAGTTACTAATCTTAGCAACTGAACCAGTATCAAATATTGAGGGGTTTCTATAAACACTAGTAAATTACACATCAATAACATGTATATCAAATGTTCCTTTGTTTACTTTGCCATCCTTTCTTATCCGCCAAATACTTGGGGTAGTTCCGCTTCCAGTGACCAGTCCCTTTGCAGTAGAAGCACTTAGTCTCAGGCTTAGGTCCAGACTTGGGTTTCTTCACTTGGGCTTCTTGAAGTTCCCCTTCTTCCCTTTGCCCTTTTCTTGAAACTAGTGGTCTTATCAACCATCAACACTTGATGCTTTTCTTGATTTCTACCTTCGTCGATTTCAGCATCACAAAGAGCTTGGGAATCGTTTCCGTTATCCCTTGCATATTATAGTTCATCACGAAGTTCTAGTAACTTGGTGATAGTGACTAGAGAACTCTGTCAATCACTATCTTATCTGGGAGATTTACTTCCACTTGATTCAAGTGATTTTAGTACTCAGACATTCTGAGCACATGCTCACTAGCTGAGCAATTCTCCTCCATCTTGTAGGCAAAGTGCTTGTCAAAGGTCTCATACCTTTCGACATGGGCATGAGTTTGAAATACCAATTTCAACTCTTGGAACATCTCATATGCTCCGTGGCGTTCAAAACGTCTTTGAAGCCCCGATTGTAAGTCGTAAATCATGGTGCACTAAACTATTAAGTAGTCATCATATCGAGCTTGTCAAACGTTCATAACGTCTACATCTGCTCTTGCAATCGGTGTGTCACCTAGCGGTGCATCAAGGACATAATTCTTCTGTGCAGCAATGAGGATAATCCTCAGATCACGGATCCAATCCGCATCATTGCTACTAACATTTTTCAACTTAGTTTTTCTCTAGGAACATATCAAAAATAAAACAGAGGAGCTAAACGCGAGCTATTGATCTACAACATAGATATGCTAATACTATCAGGACTAAGTTCATGATAAATTAAAGTTCAATTAATCATATTACTTAAGAACTCCCACTTAGATAGACATCCCTCTAATCATCTAAGTGATCACGTGATCCATATCAACTAAACCATGTCCGATCATCACGTGAGATGGAGTAGTTTTCAATGGTGAACATCACTATGTTGATCATATCTTCTATATGATTCACGCTCGACCTTTCGGTCTCCAGTGTTCCGAGGCCATATCTGCATATGCTAGGCTCGTCAAGTTTAACCTAAGTATTCCGCGTGTGCAAAACTGTCTTGCACCCGTTGTATTTGAACGTAGAGCTTATCACACCCGATCATCACGTGGTGTCTCAGCACGAAGAACTTTCGCAACGGTGCATACTCAGGGAGAACACTTATACCTTGAAATTTAGTGAGAGATCATCTTATAATGCTACCGTCGATCTAAGCAAAATAAGATGAATAAATGATAAACATCACATGCAATCAATATAAGTGATATGATATGGCCATCATCATCTTGTGCTTGTGATCTCCATCTCCGAAGCACCGTCATGATCACCATCGTCATTGGCGCGACACCTTGATCTCCATCGTAGCATCGCTGTCGTCTCGCCAACTATTGCTTCTACGACTATCACTACCGCTTAGTGATAAAGTAAAGCACTACAGGGCGATTGCATTGCATACAATAAAGCGACAACCATATAGCATCATGTCTTGACCATATCACATAAAAACATGCCCTCAAAAACAAGTTAGACATCCTCTACTTTGTTGTTGAAAGTTTTACGTGGCTGCTACGGGCTGAGCAAGAACCGTTCTTACCTACGCATCAAAACCACAACGATAGTTCGTTAAGTTAGTGTTGTTTTAACCTTCTCCAGGACCGGGCGTAGCCACACTCGGTTCAACTAAAGTTGGAGAAACTGACACCCGCCAGCCACATATGTGCAAAGCACGTCGGTAGAACCAGTCTCACGTAAGCGTACGCGTAATGTCGGTCCGGACCGCTTCATCCAACAATACCGCCGAACCAAAGTATGACATGCTGGTAAGCAGTATGACTTGTATCGCCCACAACTCACTTGTGTTCTACTCGTGCATATAACATCTACGCATAAACCTGGCTCGGATGCCACTGTTGGTGAACGTAGTAATTTCAAAAAAATTCCTACGCACACGCAAGATCATGGTGATGCATAGCAACGAGAGGGGAGAGTGTTGTCCACGTATCCTCGTAGACCGAAAGCGGAAGCTTTATGACAACGCGGTTGATGTAGTCGTACGTCTTCACGATCTGACCGATCCAAGTACCGAATGCATGACACCTCCGAGTTCAGCACACGTTCAGCTCGATGACGTCCCACGAACTCACGATCCAGCAGAGCTTCGAGGGAGAGTTTCGTTAGCATGACGGCGTGATGACGGTGGTGATGATGCTACCGACGCAGGGCTTCGACTACGATATGACCAAGGTGGATCATGGTGGAGGGGGGCACCGCACACGGCTTGGAACAACCAACTTGTGTGCTCTAGGGTGCCCCCGTGCCCCCGTATAAAAAGGAGCAAGGGGGGACGCCGGTCAGCCCTTGCAGGGCGCGCCAGGAGGAGGAGTCCTCCTCCTAGTAGGACTTCCCTTTCCTACTCCTACTAGGAGGAGGAGAGGAGGAGTCCTCCTCCTAGTAGGAGTAGGACTTCCCTTTCCTACTCCTACTAGGAGGAGGAAAGGAAGGAGGAGAGGAAGAAGGAAGGAGAGGGAGGAAAAGAGGAAAGGGGGGCCGGCCCCCTAGTCCAATTCAGTTTGGGCTAGGGGGGCCGCGAGCCCTGCCTCCTCTCTTCCACCACTTGGCCCATGAAGCCCAATACTTCTTCCCCGTATTCCCGTAACTCCCCGGTACTTTGAAAAATACCCGAATCACTCAAAACCTTTCCGATGTCTGAATAGAGTCGTCCAATATATCGATCTTTACGTCTCGACCATTTCGAGACTCCTCGTCATGTTGCCGATCTCATCCGGGACTCCGAACTAGCTTCGGTACATCAAATCACATAAACTCATAATACAATCATCACCGAACGTTAAGCGTGCGGACCCTACGGGTTCGAGAACTATGTAGACATGACCGAGACATGTTTCCGGTCAATAACCAATAGCGGAACCTAGATGCTCATATTGGCTCCCACATATTCTACGAAGATCTTTATCGGTCAAACCGCATAACAACATACGTTGTTCCCTTTGTCATCGGTATGTTACTTGCCCGAGATTCGATCGTCGGTATCTCAATACCTAGTTCAATCTTGTTACCGGCAAGTCTCTTTACTCATTCCGTAATGCATCATCCCGCAACTAACTCATTAGTCACATTGCTTGCAAGGCTTATAGTGATGTGCAGTACCGAGAGGGCCCAGAGATACCTCTCCGATACACGGAGTGACAAATCCTAATCTTGATTCATGCCAACCCAACAAACACCTTCAGAAACACTTGTAGAGCATCTTTATAATTACCCATTTACGTTGTGATGTTTGATTGCACACAAAGTGTTCCTCCGGATATTCGGGAGTTGCACAATCTCATTGTCCGAGGAACATGTATAAGTCATGAAGAAAGCAGTAGCAATAAAACTGTAACTATCACAATGCTAAGCTAATGAATGGGTCTTGTCCAGATACACTGCCAAAAGTTTTTACATGATCATGCACTCACACCTACCTACAATACAACCTTGCAAATGGCTATGGCAGAGTAAGTGCACCATGAAGATCAAGGTGTTCGGCTGGCTATTATTCTTTGACAGACTTAACACCAAGGATATGCTGGTTAGGAGACACTGGCGCTCAAACCAGGATGACAATCTATGCCTCATTTGCACTGAGCTGGCGTATGAGGATAGAATCCATCTGTTTTTTAACCGCACCTTCAGCTGTAGAGTCTGGAGCTACTTGGGTATTGATTGGTCTGGAGGCTCAGATATTCTGCAATGTATCCTGCATGCTAGGTCCAGCTTCACGCACCCTTTCTTCGTTGAAGTTATGCTAACAGCAACATGGAATAATTGGATTTTGATAAATGGCAGAACCTTCAGAGCTGAGAGAGCTACTTTCAGTGCTTGGAAGCGTAAATTCATCCATGATATTTCTTTGCTTGCTCACAGGGTGAAGGATTGTACAAAACCAAAACTCTTGGCTTGGGTTGCTTCTTTGTTGTAAAGCAGGTAGAGTTGGTTAGCCACAGGTAGACTCTTTTCCTTTTTCCTTCCGTGTATAGTCTGTAATTTGTTTGTACAGTTGTGCTTTCTTTAATAAAGGGCTGTTGGGCTTTGCCTCACAGTAAATATTCAAAAAAAATGGGTCTTGTCCATCACATCATTCTCCTAATGATGTGATCCCGTTCATCAAATGACAACACATGTCTATGGCTAGGAAACATAACCATCTTTGATGAACAAGCTAGTCAGGTAGAGGCATACTAGGGACACATTGTTTTGTCTATGTATTCACACATGTATCAAGTTTCCGGTTAATACAATTCTAGCATGAATAATAAACATTTATCATGAAATAAGGAAATAAATAATAACTTTAATATGGCCTCTAGGACATATTTCCTTTAGCTCAGTCCAGGCAGAAGAGTTATGCAGACTCAAAACGCAAGGAGGTAGTCTACGAAATCGGAGACAAAGCATATCTTCATGTGTCACCTCTGCGAGGAGTTAAACGCTTTGGAGTTAAGGGAAAGTTAGCCACGAGATTTGTAGGACCGTACCGAGTTTTGGAACGTATGGGAGAGGTGGCCTACAAGTTGGAGTTACCCGAAGTACTGTCAGGAGTTCACGATGTGTTTCACGTTTCCCAGTTGAAGAAGTGCCATGCTGAGATGGCCGATATTCCTCTGAGAGATACAATGCCCCTGGAAGCAATTCAGTTGGATAGTGATTTGACCTATGAGGAGAAACCTGTCAAGATTCTTGAGTTTGCCAACAGAGTTACACGCATCAAGGTTATCAAGTTTTGCAAAGTTCAGTGGAGCCACCATACGGAGGATGAAGCCACCTGGGAACGAGAGGATGATCTACGCAAGGACCACCCACACCTATTTTCTAGCCAACCCGAATCTCGAGGACGAAATTCATCTTAAGGGGGTAGGTTTGTAACATCCCAAAATTTCAATTTGGAATGTTATCCATAGGTCATCATATGCATATCATATTTTATTTGCATTTTTGGTGTGATCCTAAAAATCCTAAGCAACTCAAGGACCCACGGAGAGAGTTGGGGATTTTATTATTTTCATATTTGAATTTTCTCAAATATTAAAAGGGGATCATTTTGGTTTTAATTATTTTTCTCTCCAAAATTATTTCATAATAAAAATAAAAGAGAGGAGATAACATGACTTCTCCAAAAATAAATGAAATATTGGAGCAAAAATGTTAAAATCAAATAAATAATTTTATTTGAATTTTATTGCTATTTTTATTTGAATTAGAAAAATATGCATTTTTTAAAAATTGCATTTTTGGCCAGGAAAATGTTCACTTTGTTCTAAATATTCTATTTAGATGGTGAAAATTGTTTTTGGCATTTTTAGATTTTTTTATATGTTATTAGGATTTTTTCGGCGGAATCTTATTTAAAAAAATGTTTCTGACCGAGCCGGGCCGAAGCCCAGGCGGCCCAGCCGCGCGCCTCCCGCTCCTGCTCGGGAGAGGACTCCCGAGCGTCGCCGCCGCCATGGACGACGTGTCCGTCCAGGACACGCCGCCTTCTCCCCCTCCCCCAAGTACCGCGAGCCGCCCCTCCCCCTTTAAGAACCCGCCGCCGCCTCCCCTCACCACCACCCGCCCCGCCCCGCAAGCCGCAGCAGCACCAAGCCACAGCCGTCGTCGCCTGCCGCCGCCCGCCGCAACGCCGCACGCCGCCGCTGTCACGCCTCGCCTCGCCCTGCTGCCTCGTCGAGCTCTGCCGCGCGCCGGAGAAGCCGCCGCCGCCACAGGAATCCCGCCAGTTTTCGCCCCGTTTTTTCGATTTAGGTAAAACCGCCGGTTTTTTTTAAACTCTAGATGCGTTTTTTTCTAGATTGGTTCGGTTTATATGCGGTTTAGTTATTTAGTAAACGTTCGTTCGTTTAAACGAATGCGTTCACCCGTTCGTCTCTGTTAACGAACGTTCGCACCTTAAGTCTTTCCTTTTTATTTTCTTTTTGGCCAGGGACCTATCCGCGATTATTTTTATTGCAAATTAGCCCCTGATCTTCAAACCCTCGCCATTTCTTAACCGTTTACCCAAATCCAGTGAAACCAACGCCAAAATCTTCGCCTCGAGCACCTCTTTCTGTTTAATCAACTAGAACATGATTTTGACAATTTAAAATTTGGTTTCAAGCAGATTTGAATTCGAAGTTCTTTTGACCGTAGTTTCAGTTCCGTAGCTCCGATTCGGTTGATTCTTTTTGCAGATCAAATTTCTTCAGTTGAACTTTCAGATTCGATCTTCTTATTTGAGTTTTACTCGTGCATCTTTGCTTGATTGCTTATGTATGCTATTGTTTGTTTGTGATAGAATTCCCGGAGTGCGAAGCGTGCTACTACGAGTCTCTAGGGTTTGCGGATCGTCAGCAAGGCAAGTAACACATTGATCATACTCTTTTCATACCCAGTTTTTATGCATTAGTTACAATCCTCAAACACTGCATGATTAGGATGTGATTAACTTGTGGGTATTTGGGAAGTAGTTGATGAGGTAGAACCTATTACCTGTTTTACTATCAAACCCTTGGGAGTTACTTCTACGTTATGCTTATATTGCAATGCTATGCTTGTAGACATGGATTGGGTTTGATGTATCCATGACAGATGTGAGATTATTAATTAATGGTTAACTTAAGGTGGCTACTTAAACACACATCTGGGTGGATTGGTTGCAGGCAGCTGGGGATATACTAGTGTTGTCTTTTTGGTTCGCCACCCAAGCTCAAAGGGATCATTAGATTATTCATGCTAGAAACTTCCATGTGCAGCCACAAGCTATTATGGGCTCTAGCATAGTCGAGTATGTTGCATGACCTCTTTTAGTGGTGGGCTAGCAGATGTAGGGGAAAGTAGGTGTAACTGTCCACCCAGAGTAAAGAGTTAATGTTTCTGAAAGACTGTGTCTCGGTCATCCGTTTCTCAAACACCATGTAGTGCGAGAAATCCAACGGAGGAGATCGAGTCTTGTGGGGAAAAGTGCGCAAACCTTTGCAGAGTGTATAAACTAATCATGGTTAGCCGTGTCCCCGGTTATGGACATCTTGACTATCTGGTACTTAAATTATTGATTTGATCTCATCACTCTAAATTAATTTGTTGGGTTGTTAATTACTTCTTAATTTGGGATTGAGATGGGGATTTACCTTCTCAATGTTTCAACCACCATGATAGTTAAATAAAATATATTCCTTTGTAGTAGGGAAAAATTGGCTTTTCGCAAAACATTATAACCATAGAGCCTCCACCAGCCATATATGCATGTAGTGATAGTATTTATCTGTTCGTTGCCCTACTGTGTTATATTGCCAGCATATTCCATGTGCTGACCCGTTTCGGGCTGCAACATATCATGTTGCAGACTTTTCAGACAAAGAGTAAGGTGCGCTAGGTCGTTGTCGTGCTCTCAGCAATGTCGTTGGAGCTGATGGACTCACTTTATCTTCCAAGCCTTCCGCTGTTATCTTTTAGATGGCCTTAAGCCATGTTTACTGTAATAAGTTCTCTTTTGAGACATTCGATGTGATAAGTGTGTGATTGAACTCAGTTATAAATCCTTCAAGTATTGTGTGTGTTAGCATTACCGATCCAGGGATGACACTTGAACACAGATGTTTGACCGTCTGAGGTCGGATCGCTACATCAACGAATCACACAAAAAGCGAACACACAAACGATAAGCAAAAAGAAGCGAACGGAAGAGGGCGAATAAAACGGCAAGGGTGAAGTGGGGGAGAGGAAAATGAGAGGCAAATGGCAAATAATGTAATGCGAGGGAGAAGAGTTTGTGATGGGTACTTGGTATGTCTTGACTTGTGCGTAGATCTCCCCGACAACGGTGCCAGAAATCCTTCTTGCTACCTCTTGAGCATGCGTTGGTTTTCCCTTGAAGAGGAAAGGGTGATGCAGCAAAGTAGCATAAGTATTTCCCTCAATTTCTGAGAACCAAGGTATCAATCCAGTAGGAGACTACACGCAAATCCCTAGTACCTGCACAAACAATCAAGAACCTTGCAACCAACGCGATAAAGGGGTTGTCAATCCCTTCACGGCCACTTGCAAAAGTGAGATCTGATAAAGATAGTAAGATAAATATTTTTGGTGTTTTTGTTGTATAGATTGAAAAGTAAAGATTGAAAAATAAACAGCGACAGAAATAGCAAGTTGGCGGGAGATTAATATGATGGAAAATAGACCCGGGGGCCATAGGTTTCACTAGTGGCTTCTCTCAAGATAGCAAATTCTACGGTGGGTGAACAAATTACTGTCGAGCAATTGATAGAAAAGCGCATAGTTATGAGAATATCTAGGCATGATCATGAACATAGGCATCACATCCGTGGCAAGTAGACCGAAACGATTCTGCATCTACTTCTATTACTCCACACATCGACCGCTATCCAGCATGCATCTAGAGTATTAAGTTCATAAGAACGGAGTAACGCATTAGGCAAGATGACATGATGTAGAGGGATAAACTCAAGCAATATGATATAAACCCCATCTTTTTATCCTCGATGGCAACAATACAATACGTGCCTTGCTGCCCCTGCTGTCACTGGGAAAGGACACCGCAAGATTGAACCCAAAGCTAAGCACTACTCCCATTGCAAGAAAGATCAATCTAGTAGGCCAAACCAAACTGATAATTCGAAGAGACTTGCAAAGATATCAAATCATGCATATAAGAATTCAGAGAAGAATCAAATATTGTTCATAGATAATCTTGATCATAAACCCACAATTCATCGGATCTCGACAAACACACCGCAAAAGTATTACATCGAATATATCTCCAAGAAGATCGAGGAGAACTTTGTATTGAGATCCAAAGAGACAGAAAAAGCCATCTAGCTAATAACTATGGACCCGAAGGTCTGTGGTAAACTACTCACACATCCTCGGAGAGGCTATGGTGTTGATGTAGAAGCCCTCCGTGATCGATTACCCCTCTGGCAGAGTGCCGGAAAAGGCCCCAAGATGGGATCTCACGGGTATAAAATGTTGCGGCGGTGGAAAATAGGTTTCGTGGCTCCCGTGGATGTTTTCAGGGTATAAGAGTATATATAGGCGAAAGAAGTAGGTCGGTGGAGCTACGAGGGGCCCATGAGGGTGGGAGGCGCGCCCACCCCCCTAGGGCGCACCCTCCTGCCTCGTGGGTTCCTTCCTACTTTCTTGACGTCCACTCCAAGTCTCCTGGATTGCGTTTGTTCCAAAAACGATCCTCGCGAAGGTTTCATTCCGTTTGGATTCCGTTTGATATTCCTTTTCCGCGAAACACTGAAATAGGCAAAAAAATAGCAATTTGCATTGGGCCTTCGGTTAGTAGGTTAGTCCCAAAAATAATATAAAAGAGCATATTAAAGCCCATTAAACATCCAAAACAGATAATATAATAGCATGGAACAATCAAAAATTATAGATACGTTGGAGACGTATCAGGGGCACATTCCTCGTTCCCGGGGACCATGGGCCCGGCTGGAGGGTGTGGTCCGGCAGGTGGTGAGGAGTTGTTTCCGGTAGGGGTCTCTGCGAGGAGCGGAAGGCTCTACCGGGAGAGGCTTACCGGATTCCATCTTTCTCCTTTTCCGGGCCATTGTTGTTGGGGATACGGAGGGCTGAGTAAGATGGAGAACAAAAGTCCCTGGTTCCACAGGGAGCCTCTGCACATCACACTTTGACAGATGATCAGCTATGTTGTTTTCCCCACGGGGTACGTGCTCTGTTTGCAATCCGTCAAAGCGCTCCTCCAATCTTCTCACTTCCTCAATGTATGCCTCCATCAAATGGCTTTGATAATCCTTGTTGACTTGTCTCACCACAAGTTTTCAATCTCTTCCAATGATCAGCTTCTTAATTCCCAATTCTGCGGCAATCATGAGCCCGGCAAGGAGCCCTTCATAGTCTGTTGTATTGTTGGTTGCCTCTTCCCGGGCAAAATGCATTTGGACGACGTACTTCGAGTGCTCCGCGGAGGGGGCGATGAGAAGCACGCTAGCCCCTGCACCTTGTAGGGAAAAAGAACCATCGAAATACATAATCCATTCCTAGGGCACGTCCTTGCCGGGGATAACTGTTTCTGGTACTTCTTCATTAGGGGTTGGCGTCCATTCTGCAATAAACTCTGCCAATGCCCTGCTCTGGATTGTTGATGCGCTCTCAAACTTCAGGCCAAAACTGGATAACTCCAAAGCCCACTCCACTATTCTGCCGGTAGCCTCAGGGTTTCGGAGTATCCTTTGCAATGGGAAGCGAGTGACAACCGTGATCCATGGGCTTGGAAGTAGTGGTGCAGTTTCCTTGAGGCCATGATGAGACCAAAGATCAACTTTTGCACGCCAGAGTACCTCGATCTAGCCCCTTGTAGTAAGGAACTGACGAAGTACACTGGGCGCTGCACCACTTTCTTCCTTGCCGTGTCCTTGGGATCGCTCTCGCTGTCGTGCTTATTTCTGTCCTGATCCTTCTCTGGCTCTGCCGGTCCTTGTTCACTCTCTGCTTCGTCTACTTCCCGCTGCGCCACCAAGGCTGCACTGACCACTTGGTTGGTTACCGTCAAGTATAGCAGCAATGGCTCCTGTGGTTTGGGAGCAACCAAGGTGGGCACAGAGGACAAGTAGGTCTTCAACTCTTGCAAATCTGCGTATGCTTCTGGGGTCCACTTCATGGGTCCCGCCTTCTTCGGAATTTTGAAGAACGACAGGGCGCGCTCGCAGACATGGAAATGAATCTTCTTAGTGCGGCAACACACCCTGGCAAATGCCTCACATCCTTGACCGTCCTTTGCACTTGGATCTGCTCGATAGCTTTGATCTTGTCGGGGTTGGCTTCGATCACCCAATGGGTTACAAAGAACCCAAGTAGCTTGCCGGAGGGAACGCCAAACACACATTTTTCTAGGTTGAGCTTCAAGTTGATCTTGCACAGATTAGCAAACGTCTCTTCCAAATCCTGGATAAGGGTTGCTCTCTACTTGGTCTTGACCACAATATCATCCATATAGGCTTCAATGTTTCTGTGCAGCTGTGGCTCGAAACCAATATGAAATGTCCTTGCAAAAGTAGACCCGGCACTCTTTAATCCGAATGGCATGCGGATAAAATAGTACGTACCACATGGGGTGATGAATGATGTCTTATCTTCGTCTTCTTTGGACATGAAGATTTAGTGGTATCCAGAATATGCATCCAGAAAGGAAAGCAAATCGTAGCCTGAAGTGGAATCCACAATCGGATCGATGCACGGCAAGGGAAATGGGTCCTTCAGGCAAGCCTTGGTGAGATCTGTGAAATCTATGCAAAGCCTCCATTTCCCGTTAGCCTTCCGAACAACCACTGGATTCGCTAACCATGTTGGATGTAGCACTCCCCTGACTAAACCGGTTGCTTCAAGCTTCTTGATCTCCTCTACAATAAACTGCTGCCTCTCCAAGGCCTGCTTCCGGACTTTCTGCTTGACAGGTCGGGCATGTGGGCAGACAGCAAGGTGGTGCTCGATTACCTCCATGGGAACACCGGGGATATCAGATGGTTGCCAGGCAAACACATCGATATTCGCCCGCAGGAAGGCAACGAGCCCACTTTCCTATTTGTCATCGAGGGTGGCGCTGATAGTGAAAGTACCATCAACGCCAGCCAGCCCTGCCGGGACCTTCTTCACTTGGGGTGCAGTGACCTTGGATCTTTTGCTGTTGGAACTCTCCGGCAAGTCATCAACAGGTGTAGCATACTCCGAAGAGGTATGCTTCCCAGATTCCTTGCCAGGGTCCTTGCTATCCTTCTTCTTTCCTCTGTCCTCCTTGGCAGGAACTGCTACTGCCGCTGCCTCTGCCGTGACTGCGTCCCGTACATCTTGTCCATGCAAATGATTGCGTCCTTCTCATCTGATGGGATGGAAATGACTCCTATCGGCCCAGGCATATTCAAGGTGTTGTAGGAATAGTGGGATGCCACCATGAATTTAGCCAGGGCTGGGCGTCCAAGGATCCCATTGTGCAGCAAAGGGAGGTCGACCACATCAAACACAATCTTCTCAGTCGATAGTTCAGCTCTCCTCCAAACATCACTGGCAACGTGATCTTTCCCCTAGGATGACTCCTGCCGGGATTAACTCCTTGAAACATGCCAGTGGCCTTCAACTCTTCCTCCGCTATCTGAAGTTTGCTGATGACTGCCAGGAAATCAGATTCAACCTGTCCCCGCCATCCACCAACATTTTTGTGACCTTGAGGTTGCGAATTATTGGAGAGACCAACAATGGCAAACATCCTACCACAGTGGTACGGCCAGGATGATCCTCTTCGTCAAAGATGATGGGCGTGCATGACCATTTGAGTGGTTTCCGTGCTCCTGGCGCTGGTTCCACGATATTGACCTCGCGTGCCCACCGTTTGAGTTGGCAGTGAGAGGTGTGCAGAGATGCACCTCTGTCAATGCACAGGGCGTCAGTAGCCTTCTGAAACTCATGCTCACTGGTTTCCTCTTCATCCCCTCCATCACTCTCATCATCACAGACTTCCTTCTCTCGACCTCTGGCGGGTTTTCTTTGGTTCTGGAAGGGTTTGCCGGGGCGATTTGCTTCGCCGCCTCGGCCTTACCGCTAGCGACATTCTGACCCTTTTTCTTGTCACGCTTCTCATATTCTGCTCTTTGCCTCTTAACAAGTTGCTCAACCTCATAACACTCTTGCAGGTCGTGGCCCTTGGTCTGATGAATCTCGCAGTATGGCCCATCGCCCTTCCCGGCCTTCTCGGCAGCCGCAGCCTCCTGGCAGTCATCGCACATGGCAGCTCCCTTGCAGGGGACTTCGGCCTTAGCCTTCTTGCCGGTACCAGGCGTACCCGATCCTTCAACAGACATCACTGCCTTATCCTTGCGTTTCTTACTGCGCTTCTTGCTCCCCTTCTGACTGGTGGATTCGTCATCATCCTCTGAATCGACGTTGATGCAATCCTCCTCTCCGGGCAGCTTCCTTCCCTCCTCCATCTGAGCACACTTATCCACCAAGGTGTAAAGTTCCTTCACAGTCTTGGCAACTGCATCTTCATCTTGGAATGGATCCTGCAGTTGTGCACATTAGATTGGAAGGCAGCTATCACAGCTGCTGCATGGATATTCGGGATGTTCCTGTGGACCTTGCTGAATCTCTGCAAATACTTCCGGAGGGTCTCTCCTTCTTTCTGTTGGAGAAGCTACAAGTCGTTTGGCCTGCCTGGCTCTTGATGGCCGCCGGTGAAGGTGCCAGTGAACTCATGGCACAGGTCAGCCCACGACGAAATGGAGTTCTCCCGCAGGTGCATTAGCCAAGAACTCACATTGGACTTGAGAGCCAAAGGGAAGTAGTTGGCAAACTCTGCCGCGTTCAGCCTCCCATCGTACTTCTCAGGTATCTCTCGCTTGAACGTGCGAACGGACGGCCAACAGAAAGGTAGGCACCCGCCAATACCGAGCGCAGGTTTGTCGACATCAGGGCCATCGCACTCGTGGCGTCGCTCAATGACGATGCGCGCGTCCCCCCCCCCCCCCCCGCCTGTCCTCCGGGGCTCGTCGGCGGCCTGGACGCGCTCGAGATCAGAAGAGGCCATCGAGACGTCATCAGGTTCTTGATTGTGCCGCGCTCGCGCTGGCTGCCGTGGCGGGGACTGCATCGTGGGGGTGGCCCCTTCCGTATGACTAGCAGCATGAGCCATTGTCGTTGCTTGGGGAGGTCTTGGCGGGCCAGCTCGCTGTGAGCCCCCAGCCTCGGCAAAACCGAGCAGACTTTGGATGGTGGCATGCCATTCGTCCATCTGCTCGACAGCTGGCGGGAACATTAGCAGAAGCTGAGCCCGCGCCACGGCCTCCCTAGTTGTACTTCGCATGGGCGATGATGACTTGGATCGTACTGTCGCTCGGCTCCTGACGGTGCCAGCAGTGACAGTACCACGCATCCGTTGTTGCGGATCGGCCACGTGGATGGCTTGGTGGCGTGGCGATGGCGCCTGAGGGCCAGCGGCTCCGTCGGGTGCGGCGACTGGGCCGACCCGCCACGGGAGAGGCACGCGCGCTGCGGTTGCTCCCGTGGTGGGGCAGCCGGAGGGCGGCAATTTGCCCCGGACTGAGCGCCATTGCTGTGGTTGTGCCCACCGGTGAGAGGAAGGGGGATAGACGGAGTAACCCCTTCACCCGTACCTCGTGGAGCATGGCCGTCGGGGTGTTGCTGATGCTGCTCTTCTCCGGTGTCTCCCGCTCTTCAGCCGCGGGGGAAGTGGTGACGGTGCCGCCCGCTCTGACCACATCCCCTGCAGCGCCCACCTCCTCGTGTGCCTCCGCATCCGCCGTAGCATCGGTGGGTGCGGGAGGTGGAGCCTTGGAGGTAGACGGTGAGCCGAAGCAGCGGATTTCTTCTTGGGCGCCATGGCCGATGGTGCCATGGAAGACAAAGATGGCGATGAAGATGATGCGCTGCACATGCTTTCAGGTTCGCGCAAGTGATCCCCCTACCTGGCGCGCCAAAGATGTCGTGGGAAACCACGGCCACCTATGGGACCAAAGGCCCCTTGCTGGTTCGGCAGGGGGGATGTCACGTTGCACAAAGAGCAGAAGAGCATGGGGCAGCACGAAAGAGATCACGCAGGCAATTTTACCCAGGTTCGGGCTGCCGTGAGGCATAAAACCCTACTCCTGCTTTGGTGGATTGATGGCGGAAGAATGGTTGGGGAGTGTAGTACACTTGCCCGGCAGGGTTGCCTCGGGGCTGCAGTGGCTACGCGCGTACGAATGCGTCGGTCTCCAACCTTCTAACCCTTTCTACGGTTGCTATGGCCTCCTTTTATAGGTTAAGGGGTCACCACAATGGCAAAGTAGTCATTATGCACTGATAAGATAACAAACAGTGCTATCATACCTAACCCTATAGGCTGACAGGGCGCATTAAATGTGTCGCTCAACGTCACATCGTTGTTTGCCCGGCAAGCCTCGCCGGGCTATCTTGCCAGCTTCACACCTGCTCGCTTGACACGTCGCAGGATGGGTGTCGCGCTTAGGCATCTCTTATAGAAAGAGGCCGCCATGTGGCGAATGGCTTCCACTTAGTCACTTTGCGGCTTGACACTGCATCAATTGGCAATGTGGGTCACGATGGACTAGTGGGTGAGGTGGTTTTGCCTCCGCGTGTCCCGGCAGGCCCTGCCGGGACGTCTTGGTCGTTTTCTCCCAGGGTCAACCCCGCCCTTGCCGAGCTCGCCTGCCCGGCAAGGAAGGCTTTTCTCCTAGTGGCGCCTTGCTTCTCTGGCTCGATCTTGGTCCTCTTGATCTGCATGTTGGTCCTTCGATGAGCTTGATCCCTTGTACTCTAGTATGGCCTAGTGCCGTAATCTCATTCTCGTGCCTGTGCACAGTCCGGGCAACAGGCCCAGGGTTTGTTGCACCGATAGGAGGAGTCTCGAAATGGTCGAGAGGTAAAGATTGATATATAGGATGATAACACCAGAAGTGTTCCGAAATGTATCGGGTATTATCGGAGTACTGGGAGGGGGGTTACCGGACCCCCGGGGGAAAGATATGGGCCATAGGAGGGGAGCACACCAGCCCACAAGGGGTGGCACGCCCCCCACCCCCAAGTAAGGAGGCCGAATTGGAGAAGGGAAAGAAGGGGTTCGGCCCCCCTTTCCTTCTCTCCTTCCTCTTCCCTTCCCCCCCCTCCGGAAATAAGGAAAGGGGGAGGCCGAATTGGGGAGGACCCCAAGTAGGATTCCTCCTACTTGGGGCGCCCCATGGCTGCCTCTCCTCCCCTCCCACCTATATATACGTGGGGAGGGGGCGCCTAGAAGACACAACAACAATCGTTAGCCGTGTACGGCGCCCCCTCCACAGTTTACACCCCCGGTCATAGTTTCGCGGTGCTTAGGCGAAGCCCTGCGCGAATCACTTCACCATCACCGTCAGCACGCCGTCGTGTGGACAAAACTCATTTACTTCCTCGACACCTTGCTGGAACAAGAAGGCGAGGAATGTCATCGCAGTGAACGTGTGCAGAACTCGGAGGTGCCGTACGTTCGGTGCTTGATTGGTCGGAGCTAGAAGAAGTTCTACTACATCAACCGCGTTGTCAAACGCTTCCGCTTTCGGTCTACGAGGGTACGTAGACACACTCTCCCCCTCTCGTTGCTATGCATCTTCTAGATAGATCTTGCGTGAGCGTGGGAATTTTTTTGAAATTGCATGCTATGTTTCCCAACAAGTATAGGGTATCAATCGTAGTCCTTTCGACAAGTAAGAGTGTTGAACCCAGCGAAGAGCAGAAGGAAATGACAAGCCGTTTTCAGTAAGGTAATTTCTGCAAGCACTGAAATTGTCGGTAACAGGTAGTTTGATAGCAAGATAATTTTTAACAAGTGACAAGTAGCAATAGTAAAAATAGGTGCAGCAAGTTAGCTCAATCCTTTTTGTAGCAAAGGACAGGCCAAAACAATCTCTTATAGCAAGTAAATCTTACTTGAGTGTACACAGGAATTTCATCTAGTCACTTTCATCATGTTGGTTTGATTCGTGTTCGCTACTTTGACAATTTTATATGTGGGTGGACCGGTGCTTGGGTGCTGTTCTTACTTGAACAAGCCTCCCACTTATGATTAACCCCCCTCACAAGCATCCGCAACTACGAAAGAAGAATTAAGATAAAATCTAAGCATAGCATTAAACGTATGGATCCAAATCAGTCTCTTACGGAATAGCGCATAAACTAGGGTTTAAGCTTCTGTCACTCTAGCAACCCATCATCTAATAACTACTCCACAATGCATTCCCTTAGGCCCAACGATGGCGAAGTCTCATGTAGTCGACGTTCACATAACACCACTAAGGGAATCACAACATACATATCATCAAAATATCGAACGAATATCAAATTCACATGATTACTTGCAACATGACTTCTCCCATGTCCTCAAGAACAAAAGTAACTACTCACACAACATATTCATGCTCAAGATCAGAGGACTAATAAATATCATAATGGATCTAAACATATAATCTTCCACCAAATAAACCGGCTAGCATCAACTATAAGATGCAATCAACACTACTAGTCACCCACATGTACCAATTTGAGGTTCTAGTACAAAGATTGAACACAAGAGATGAACTAAGGTTTTGAGATGAGATGGTGTTATTGAAGATGTTGACGAAGATGGGTCTTCCAAAGATGAGAGGGTTGTTGGTGATGACGATGGCTTCAATTTCCCCCCTCCCAGAGGGAAGTTTCCCCGGTGGAATCGCTCCGCTGGAGGGCAAAAGTGCTCTTGCCCAAGTTCCGCCTCGAGACGGCAGTGCTCCATTCTGAAAGTCCTCTGCTTACTTTTTCTAGGTTAAAAGACCTTATGTACCATACGATGGGCACAAGAGGTGAGCCAGGGCCCCCACTACCCACTAGGGCGCTCCTGGAGGGGATGGCACGCCCTGGTGCCTAGTGGGCACCTGGGTGGCCCCCACTAGTATTTATTTTCTCCAATATTTAATTTATATTCCAAAATAATTCTTTGTAAAATTTCAGCTCATTTGGAGATGTGCAGAATAGGTATCTCTGATGTAGCTTGTTTAGGTCCAGAATTCCAATTGCCGGTATTCTCCCTCTTTGTGTAAACCTTGCATATTAGGAGAGAAAAGGCATTAGAATTACTCCACAAATTGTTATAATGAATAAAAACACTATAAATAATAGTATGAAACATGATGCAAAATGGACGTATCAACTCCCCCAAGCTTAGACCTCGCTTGTCCTCAAGCGAAAGCCGATATCTAAAATCATGTCCACATGTTTGGAGAGAGAGGTGTCGATAAAAAAAATACGGACATAGTAGAATCATGATCATTATTATAACAACGATAAACTTTATCATAAGACTTCTCATGGGCAAGTAGCAATTCATCACAACATCAAAGTATAGAGCATAAACTTTATTGAAAACTAACAAACTATGTTCTCTGTCAACTTTGCAATTTCAATTCATCATATTTTCAGGAAGGGTCTCGTATCGGAGCCTTTGGGCAAGTCCGCATACTCAACCATCATTCAGTCTGCTATGATTGCTAACACTCACAACATATATCAAAAAGTTTCAACCCGACAGATAGAAAGATAGGGGCTTATAGTTTCGCCTCCCAACTTATTCACCTCAAGGGTGACGTCAATAATAATAACTCATGATCACTCATATCCAACTAGGTATATGTGACTAGATCTTTCCCCACCACATGATGCGTGCAAAAAAAGTAAATAAAAATGGAATAGAGGAGAACACTTCGACTCTTGAATAAAAAGTAAAAGATAGGCCCTTCGCAGAGGGAAGTAGAGGTTGTCATGCGCTTTTATTTTTGGATGCCCAAACTCTTAGTGCAAAAGAACGTCATTATATTTCCCCTTATGATAGCAACCTTTATTATGCAGTCTGTCGCTTTTATTACTTTGCCATCACAAGTTCGTACAACACTTATTTTCCCTTACACTAAAAGATCAAACATATTTAGAAGCAATTTTTATTGCCTTATGCACTGATGACAACTTACTTGAAGGATCTTGCTCAATCCAGAGGTAGGTATGGTGGACTCTCAAAACATGGTTTTGGGTTTAAGATTTTTGGATGAACAAGTAGTATCTCTACTTAGTGTAGATTTTTGGCTAGAAAAGATATTGGGCAAGCACCACATGTTGGAGGATCTATGACAATATAACTTATGTGTGAATATGAACAAACATAAATCATTACGTTGTGTTCCTTGTCCAACGTCAACAATTTGGAATAAAATATTTAATGGGGGCTCACAATCATAAAAGAAGTCCAAGATGTTATATTTGCATATGAATCTTATATTCCCTTATTAATTCTTTCATGAATTGCATCATTGACCAATTGTCGCGCCCAAGATGCGATTCTATCCCAACCACGTGATGAATTCATGATTGGGGCACAACCGCATTTCGAGCGCATAGCACCAATGCTATGTTTTTCAACTTCCAATAAATTTTACCACTTATACTTTTCCTTATGTGATGTCATTACTTACCATAAGATTAGCATATGATATTTTTCATTATTTCCTTTATTTTGATTGAATCAAGAAAGTAAAGAAGCACAAACTTGAACTAAACTTTTTATATAACTCTCAACTCGATTACATAGATGGATAGATGGATTTATTATCATACTAGACTTTTATTCAACTAAATCATGAAATAACTAAAGATCAAACTAAAAACTGGTGAAGATAATAAAAGTGATGGTGATACGATACCAGGCATCTCCCCCAAGCTTGGCGATAGCCAAGGGGAGTGCCCATACCCGTGTGCTCAAGTCTCCTTCTTTGGTGATGGTGGTGGTGGTGGTGACGATGTGGTAAGATTGTCCTCCGGCTTCCATGGCAGGGGTTCACCATCATAAGAGGATGCACGAGTCTCCTGAGTCCTACAACTGTCAGCTAAACTCATACCTTTTAAAGCTTGCTTCATACACGAAAACTTGATTTTGAAGATCATAGATTTCGCTTTGCAGAAAATTGATTTGCTCGTGAAGGTGAAGACGATGTCCTTCATAGACCGACCATCCACCTTGTGATCACGGGTGAATTCTGTGATCATGGAGTGGTGGGCACTAAGTCCACGCTCCACCATCCCTTGGCACTTGAAGATCTCCTGCTCCACCCCCTCGAGCCTGGCCTCCAGGCTTCCCGTCTTCTTGGGCCCATGAACATCCCAGATGTGGAGCATCCCCTCACACATCTCAATGGCTTGAGGGTGCTTCATCACCTCCGACAAGTCGGGATTGATTACCCTCTCGAAGAACTTGTCCATGAAAGAGCTTGGTGCAGCCATGGCGATCTAGATCTGACAAAAAAATAGCTCGAAACAAGAACAAAGGATATTTCTGCGGTGGTGTGGTCAAATCGTCCAGGGGTATATATAAAGATTTTTTATCTTGGGAAACAAGTATACTATAGGAAAACAGAGTCGGGAAGCTGCCTGAGGGGCCCACTACCCACCAGAGCACGCCAGGTGGGGCAGGTGTGCCCTCGTGCCTAGTGGGCACCTGGGTTGCCTTCCCGGGTGTTTCTTAATTTTTTTATTTTTTTCTAATATTCCAAAACTGACAGAAAATATTTTGACAGAATTTTTGGAGTCGGTTTACTTACCGTATCATGTACCTCTTCCATTTCAGGGTTCTGGAGTGTTCTGGAAGGTCTCTTTTATGTATTCCTCCGGTGTCATGGTTTGGATAATGTTAGTTTCAACATTAATAGGCGTACCTGAAATATAGTGCTTAATTCTTTGTCCATTGACCACTTTCGGATTAGTGTCTTTGGCATTATTGATCTTAATAGCTCCAGAGCGGTAAACTTCCTTGATTATATATGGTCCTTCCCATTTGAAAGAAGTTTTCCTGCAAAAAATCAAAAAAGAATTGTATAATAGGACATATTCACAAACTTTGAATTCCCGCTTTTGGATTCTTTACTCATGCCATCTTTTAACCTTTTCTTTAAACAGTTTGGCATTTTCACAACACTACCAGGGAAAATCTTATAGATTGACGCTTACTAATAGCGAGGGTTTATACCCCTCGCTACTACTACTTACTAGTAGTGAGGGTTTATACCCCTCGCTACTGCTACTTACTAGTAGCGAGGGTTTATACCCCTCGCTACTACTAAGTTGATAGTAGTAGCGTGGGTTTATACTCCTCGCTACTGATAACCCACAAGTATAGGGGATCGGAACAGTTTTCGAGGGTAGAGTATTCAACCTAATTTTATTGATTCGACACAAGGGGATCCAAAGAATATTCTCAAGTATTAGCATCTGAGTTGTCAATTCAACCACACTTGAAAGACTTAATATCTGCAACAAAGTATTTAGTAGCAAAGTAGTATGAAAGTAACGGTAATGGTAACAGAAGTAATAGTAGCAGTTTTGTAGCAATTGTAACAGTGGAAACGCGAAAGTAACTTAGCAGAGATCAATATGTGAAAAGCTCATAGGCAATGGGTCGGCAATGATAATTGTGTTGGATGATATTCATCATGTAGCAACTATAACCTAGGGTGACACAGAACTAGCTCTAATTCATCAATATAATGTAGGCATGTATTCCGTATATAGTCATACGTGCTTACACTGGTACATCGAGGTGCTATACAAACGGTTTTTAACCCCTTTCTGCGATGGCGTTATGAACCGTTGCCTAGTGAGTGACTGTGATAGGGGGGTCCTTCCCACATGACCCAGAAACCATCGGGGATATGCCCTCCTGGCACACACGCTCGGCAAAATGAGGCCGTGTGCGACCGACGAGCGATCAAATATGGTTATACGTATAGTTGTGCTAAAAACGACAATTATAGAGGCCAAACCATTTCAGGTCGTAAGTACATCCCACACTGTCAGTCCCCGCTAAACGTTTCCGTTCGTATGTACATTCCACACAGTCAATCCAAGGAATACGTTTCTGTTAGTATGTACATCCCACACAGTTAATCCAAGAAGTACGTTTCCATTCGTATATACATCCCACACAGTCACTCCAAGGAAAATGTTTCCGTTCGCAGGTACATCACGCACAATTTTCCCCATTAAATAGTTTGTGATAGCGTTGCCACTACACACGATATTAACAATTTTATCGTTTGCGTTATTGAATGCATCACACACGGTGCATAGAAAAAACTGTGTGGCAAAGGCTGTGCATTACACACATTTTTTATGTGGTAAACATTTGCGCAAGGTGGCCTAATGCAAACAGTTTTCAAGAGGATGTCGTGTGTGATTTTTCATTGATCCAACACGGTTTATTCCTAGAAACTGTGTGCGTTGCCTGAGGTCATCGCCCACGATGTTTCTCAATAACCGTTTGCAATAGAAAATCCAATTAGCAGGCTAATTGCCCTATTATTAATAATCCATTTATTAATCTAATTGACATTTCATATTAAGCACACAATATATTTCATTTCCATATTAAGGAAGCAGGATTTCATAATTGAAATACATCAGAGTACAACATCATATAGCTTCAGCACTCAGCTACCCCATTACACAACTACATCAGCACCAAGTTTCACATGCAACATCTAGAACCTTTTGAAATTAGCATTATAGACGGTACATAGACAAATGCCTCTCATCTAGAAAACTGCTAAAGCGGAAGGCGAATATTGAACCTTCATTGATGTTGAAGGTCTTTGCAAATTTAGGCCAGTGCATGTGGATGATTAACCGTCCATCCTTCGTCCTCTTCAGGAACACTTCAATATTGAACCGTGGGTGTTGTATGAAAACCTTCCTCGCCTCCTGACCATAGAGGTGGTTTGAGAGGTAATCATCAGTGAACTGCTTTGGAAAGGCCTGAAAACAAGGATGTGCATAAATATCTTCTCTATATTGGAAATGGGGCAAAGGAATAAAAAAAGGCAAGGTATAATAGTTAGTACCATCTTGTAGTGAACTGATATCTTCTTCATTGTGCAGACAAAGATCTAGTTGTTTTTTGTCGCTAATTTCTTTATCCTAACAATCTTTCCGAGTTTCTTGACTTGACAGATATTCATGGACAACTCATTTCCCCATATGCAAAAAGGGTCGAATAGTGGGTCAAAACCTCTGACAGTAGGACCTACATGTGCAAGACCAAATTGTAAAGAACCTAAATATTAGAATGGTTCCTGCAATTGCACAATAATGTGCTATTAGAGAAAGGACCATGCATGTGCAAACCTCGATTGTAAACCTCAGTGCTTCCCATTGTTCCCTACAACACATATAAGGTAGTTAGTCATCAGGTTAAGTGAGGGTTCGCATGCTATCAGTAAAATATGTTGATGAAAATTAAGCACATTGCAGATTCATCATATTAATTCAAGCCACATGGAAACCCCATTTATCCAAACCAAGCATGATTAAGAACTAGGAAATATAGCAGTTGTATATGTTTCTCATGTATTAAGTGCAACCAAATTCGATTTATTCCTCACATTCACAACAATACAGAATTCTACCCATGACAATTGGACATCTCATTGCAGAATTGAACCAAGCAGTTAACTAAACACCACAACAAATGAACCAAACATTAACTGAGCACCACATTGCACAATAACATACTCCTAATAGAAGATCAGACAGTTAACCAAACCAAGCATGCTTAACAACTTGGAAATATAGCAATTATATTTGTTTCTCATGTATTTAGTACAGCCAACTTCGATTTATTTCTCACATGGTATACAATAACAGAATGCACCCATAACAATTGAACATCGCATTGCAGAATTGAACCAAACATTTAACTAAACACCACAACAAATGAACCAAACATTAAATAAGCACCACATTGCACAATATAACATACTCCTAATAGAAGATCAGACAGTTAACCAAACCAAGCATGCTTAACAACTTGGAAATATAGCAATTGTATTTGTTTCTCATGTATTTAGTACATCCAAATTCGATTTATTTCTCACATGCATGGTATACAATAACAGAATGCACCCACGACAATTGAACATCGCATTGCGGAATTAAACCAAACAGTTAATTAAACACCACAACAAATGAACCAGACGTTAACTGAGCACCACATTGCACAATGTATAACATACTAGAGGATCAGAAAGTTAACCAAACCAAGCATGCTTGACAACATGGAAATATAGCAATTGTATTTGTTTCTCATGTATTTTGTAAAGATAAATTCGATTTATTTCTCACATGGAAGAAAACAAAATTGCAGCCTGAAGAATTGAACATCAAATTTGCATAATTGAACCAAACAGTTAACTGAAGACGACAACTAATTAACCAAACAGTTAATAAGTGAGCACCACATTGCACGACATATAGAACATATACACTAGAGCAACAGATTGCATGGTAAAATTAGATAGCACAATTCATTAGAATTTGTTAAGGAAAGGCAGGAGCAGCACATGCAATGGGTAAACCGAGCATGCTTAGGCGGTGTAGCTAGCAAACTGAACATTGGTCCTTATAGTGAGCTAATAAGACAAGCTACTCCTCATCATCGGAGATATCGATGATGATTGGCTCCTTGGACATGGAAGAGGGCGAAGCCTCCACATCGTGGGTGCCCTCGTCGTAGTGGTGAGTTGCTTGAGCCACTCGGGGCACCAACCTGCTGGCTCTCGATTTGAGGTAAGCACGTGCACACTGAGAAAACACCTCGTAGTCTTTGTCGAAAACACCGAGGGTGGCCTCGAGAAAATGCCATGAACTATCATTTAAAGAAGCCAACCGCATCGCGGCATCGACGAGGCGTCGACGGTGGCCTCGGCGACGAGGTGCTCCTCCAAGATCTGGGGGTCGGCACGAATGGCAGCCATCACGAGCTCATTCGTGCGTGCGGCCGCGATTTGCTTCTCCGCTGCCAAATGCTCTTTGAGCTCCTACCTATACAACGTGCACCATGGCTTAGGGAGGCGCTTATTTGGTGGAGGGGTTGGTGATTTGGGTGGAAGTTGTCGCACTGACGGTCGAGGCATGTGGGACGTGGAAGGAGGAGGAGGATGGGGGTCGGGTGTGGATTACCTGCCTGGTTAGACGAGGCCGAGCAGCGTTAGGGAGGGTCACCGGTGAAGAGGCGGCATTGCAAGCAAGGATTGAAGGTTTCAACTTGGAAAGGAAGGCGAAAATAGGGGAAATGTGGCTTTTGGCAAGGGGGAGGGGCGGGGAGGTATATATTTCCGCGGAAGCCAAAGTTTTTTGATTTGGTGCAGCGAAAAAACTGGCGTGCAAAGTGTCATCAGACATGGTCCCTTATTCAGCACTGTGTATGATATGTGAACATCACAAACAGTTCATATAGCTTAACCCGTGTGTGATGAGTTAGAACGTCAAAAAATTTTGGTTCGAATTTCCCTGGTTATAGTGGTCATCCACGTCATTGCATAATTTGGGTACACAAAGGAGACTACAGCACACCCACACTTCTTAATCGAGCAAGTTCAGCAATTAAACAAAGCTAGCTGACCTAAACATTACTCTAACAAATTAAAGACCGACGCTATGAATTAAACAAAACAAAGAGTACTACTACAGCTGGTGCATCGATCTTCGCCGCCTCCTCCATGTCCAGCTCGCGCCCGACGGTCTCCTGGGGAAGGGGCTCCATGGCATCCATCGCACCATATTCGGCAAGCATCTCGCCATCCGCGTCCGCCATCTCTTTGGAAAAGGCTGCCACGAGCTGGGCGTGGGCGGCCGTGATCTGGGCTTGGACGGGCTCCGTCGTGGCAAGGTACGCGGAGGAGGAACGGACGGCTGCTCGAACGCTCTCGGCGATTGCCAACTCTTCGGCCGTGGGTTGCCGACCGTTGTCGGAGAAGCTTCGTTCGATTTGTGCGGTGACTACCACGAGCTGGGCGTGGGCAGCCTCGACATGGTCATGGTCGACCCCCATCATGGCTAAGGCCGCCGCTGTGGAACAGACAGCTATTGTGCCGCTCTTGCCGTTTGCTATACCCGAGGCAGATGTCGCTGCCGCCACCTGAGAAGCAACAGCGGTCGTTTGGGCTGCCTTGGCCGCCCGTCGCAGATTGCGGCCGTGCTCATGCACCTTGTTAGCACGCGCATGGCGGCTGCGGCCGCGCTCTCGCCGGAGTGGGCCACCGAAGTTGCCCTCACGACGTGGGTCCATGTCCCCATCTTTCACCAGCGATAATTGAACAGTGAAATGATATTTGGGGAGCGAGCTAGTGTGCTTGAAACGCCAGCTGTGGACTGTAGCCGACGCACCTTCTCGCGTAAGCCATAGGCGAACTATACTCCGACGGTGCTCCAAGATATTTTGTATTGCATCTCACACGGTTGGTGAATAAACTGTGTGCAATCTACTTGATTTTTCATCTTGATTTGAATTACATGATGGGGTCACAATGGCAATCGAGGGTGTTTGAATTTCTAGAACTTCTATCTGCAATGAACATGCAACTATATGTGTGTCGTACAAAAATTGGAATTATTCAAGGTTCGTTTGGACATTTTATACATTAACTTGGTTTTCTAGCCATTTTAGGTGCACAATTCAAAATTAAACTACATACACATGCTCCGGTGCACCAACATGGGTTGTAAAATCATATATGTGTTCATGGGTTTATTCTTATGTCCCATGCAAGAAATGGGGATGAATTTCAAACATGACGACACCGTGGCTCTCCGGCAAAAATTGAGGTACTTGCCTTTGTAATTCTAGTAAATCCAAAACCCGTATGAAATTCATGAACCTTGGCATGCTATCATAATGGCATCAACATGTTGTGGTGAAAAATATTGTCCCATTTGGGGCAGGTTATGGTATAAGCTTCTCACAAACCAGAGCTTCTCACAAGAAGCCTCATGGTTCCATTGGGGAAATATGTCACCTTTGTGGAAAAAATGATATTCGTCGCCTCTTCTTGCTTTCAAAATTTTTCTTGTGTCAACATAGAACAACAGGAGTGTTCACTACAAAAAAAATACACTTCCGTGATGATACATGTTTGTCACAATAGGTCACGTTTTCTGTCATGCATGTACAACCATGACGATTTTATGACAGAATCAAGATAGTCATACCTGTGCTATCGTAGAAGTGTTCCATGACATTACCAAAATTATCATCACGGAAGTGTCCACTTCCATGACGATAAATCGCGCGTCATAGAAGTGCTTTCGTCAAGGGTAACCGACACGTGGCATCCACCGTAATGGGTGGCCCGTTAAGCTATCGGGTTCCGGTTTGGATCCGATAAGCCGTTAACAGCTCGGATCAATGGGGATTCTCCACGTGTAAAATTCTCAATGGCCAGAGAAACCACGTGTCGGCTCACCGTTGGGACAGATGTCATCCACTCATTGGACCGAAGGCGCCTATGATACGTCGACACGTGGCATGGACCAACAAAGGCCCATTCAGGTGAAAAGGCCGGCCCGTTTGACTTGGTCAATAGGTAGCGGGCCGGTCCTCAGAAAGCCTCTTAACGGCATGTTCGCATATAGCCCATTTACAGCCCGCTAACTCACGACCCGTCACGGCCTACCCGAATTAGACCCAGTAGCGTCATCTGGGCCGTCCAATATGATTCCAGCCCGTTGTAACTTCTGGCCCATTTATGGCCCATGACATCTTTTGGCCCATAGGAGGCCCTTTGTAACTCTGGGCCCATAAAAGGCCTGAGATGAAACTGCCCATAATGAACAGTGTATTGCTTTATACCCATTAACGACCCATTATTCCGTTACTGGCCTGTTCCGCTTGTGGGCCAAATTCAGCACGTGGTTATAGTCGGCCCGTTTGTGGCCCGTTAACTCGTTGGGTTGTTTTCATAGCATCATCAAATACGGCCTATTAACGGCCTGTTATGGTCGGGCTATAAAACAGACGATTTCCACTCTAGGCTGTTTATGGCCCATTTTGCGGACCATTATTGGTCCACGAATAGTACGACCCATGTTTGGCGAAATGATTATACGGCCCGTAGAAGGCCCATAGATTAGACAGCCCATAGAAGGCTATGGCCGGTAGATGGCCCATGGATCCTACGGCCCGTAGGAGGGCCATGGTCACTACAGCAGGTAGTAGGACCATGGTTACAACAGTCCGTGTGTTGCCATGGTTATTGTGGCCTAGTTATAAAAATAGGTTATTGTGGCCAGTAGAAAAACGCGGAAAAAGAACTGCAATGACTACAAGCAAACAACTAAACAAGACAACAAGGAAGTAAATAAGCAAGCAACTAACGCTAGGCTATTACGGCTATTACACATATTACATCCACTGGGCATCAAAGTTCGCCACCAGTGCAAATATAGGGAACAAAGCATCATATTACATACACTGGCCGTCTAAATTGGCCACCAGTGCAAATAAACGCGGCAGCAAAACAAGTCCATAACTAAATCAACTTCAGAAGAGATCAAGAAACGTTATCCTCGGTATCCACCATGCTGGCAATAAGCTTAGCAAGCTTATTAGCTTTCTCCTGTTTGGCGCTAAAATCCTCCAATGCTTGCTATTGCACCAGAAAGTATGCATCTAAATGCTCCAGGGACTTCCGCGGTCCTTCGGCTTCTTGTCGCAGCACAACTGATCGATGTCTTTCAGCTTGTAGTTGAGACTCAAGAAACTGAACTGATTCAGACAGTGAGTTTGAATACCTTGTGCCAGCGGTAGTGGCCAGTAACTCAAACACTACACCAAGACAGGAGTTTGGGGTTGTCTCACTGTCTTCAAGATTGTTTTCCTTAGCTGTTTTCAGCTTTGTTGGAGACCAACAAGGATGTCTTACTATCCTGAACCTTATTTGCATTACTTCCTTTACCATTGCTTAATAAGGCACTCTTCCCCAATATTCTGTCAGCATTCTAAAAGAAAAAACAAGAAGACACATAACAGGTTTAGCATGTACTAGTATATGAAACTCATTTCGGTGAACCAGTTCATTAGTAAGGTGGACAGGATTAAACTACCAAGTCTTCTATTGCCAAGTAGTACATAATAAAAGCATCAAACAAACATGTATCTATGTCCTATGGTCACTGCATTGTCTTGCCAAATCAAAATAGAGACACGGTTCAAATCATATCAGTTCAAGACAAAGCAGCACTTAAAAGAATACAAATCGTGGGAAACTACACAGCACAACAAGATTTCAGATGGGTACCACGGGTCTACATATACAACAACACTATTGGCTCTGTTGTGATGGTAGTAATGTGCATGATATGAGAAGTCAACTGTATACACAATAGAAATTGAAATCAACCAGAGCTATTTATAAGAGCAAACCTGTTAAAGAAACAAGCGTAAACATACCTGTTGTGCCATTGGAGTTTCGATTGGATCCTTCAATTTAAAAATAAGTTTGTATGAGTAAATACAGTGATACAAGATCAAAGAAGTATGCACAATAGCAATGAAATCTTAAATGAGAACAATTGTTCTTCAGGTTTAAGCACTTGTTCTACATGAACAGACTACAGTAAGACGCAGGCATATAGTACTTAAAAAATAAAAAATGAGCTCATAGACCTTACCACATTCTTGGTTCGGGACCAGTACAGAACAAGGTGTTCCCAGTCATCGTCCAGTAAATGTGTCTCAGGAGAACGTAAGGGAATTTGATGAGTTTCTTTGCCATTGAAGTACGTTTTCTTCAGGTAATTTCGATACTACCAACAAGCATTCTTGAAGACAGTAGAGGTATTAGCATAGGTTACCTCATCCCAAGTTTCCAAATCGGTCCTTCTCTATAGAGAAAAATGGGAAAATTTATTGTATTATAACCATCATGGAGGTAGAATGTATGGGACAAAGCAAAGTAATTGCCATGAATGACATTACTTACACATAACTCCTAGACAAACACCTACGACTGGCATTTTCCTTCATCTTCAGTATAATATTTCCATGATGGGAAGATACGCACATAGGATTTAACAACATCAAATGCCATAGATGCTAAACTACGAATGGCTGGTTGTGCTTCCTCCACAGGAATAGGTGTACTAACTGGTGGAGTTGGGGTTCGCCGTGGTAGTACTGGCGCTTTGGGCACTGGAGCTGCCTTACTAACTGCTCTTGTTTGGGAGCTCTGTGGTGGAGATGGTGTTGTGTCAATAGGAACTGGGTTACTATTTGCTGGGGTTGGTGTTAGATTGGGTGAAGCTGGTTCTCTATCCATCGCAGTAGGGGTACAATCTGCGAGAGTCTGGGTTATGTGTGGTAGGGCTGGTTCTCGTGCATGTACAACCGGGGTGCTATCTCAACCAAGAGGTAGCACTGTTTTATTTGAAGACCGTGTTTTTACTCCGCTAGATACTGCCATCACCCGCTCCAGTTCAGATGGCTGATAAACAGGAAACACAGTTGAATGTACAAACATTGTATGAGAGATAGATGCAATAGATAGTGTGGAAAAAAGAGGGCATGAAATAGTTGACATGTATATTGTTTAACTAAAAAGGATAGCATGACATAATTTCACATATATGATGTCTATCTAAACTAGATAGCATAGCATGACATAAATTCAAAGATATGATCACTAACTAAACAGGATGGCATGCGATAATCATATGATGTCTTTAGTAAACAGGTTCGCATGACATAATTCACATACATGTTATCTAAGTAATCAGGATCGCATGATTTAATTAACATATGTGATTTATATGCTAAGCAGAGGGCATTCGCATATATGATGTCTGAACTAAGAACATGGTGTTGAATATTGTGTATATGATGTCTAAACTATGCAATGCAAGACACCATATGCATGATATGAGTAGTATAACCGTGCCAAATTAGAGCATACACCTCGGTGGGGGAATAGGGCTGGTCATATGTCTCTGAATCCATCTCTGAGGAGCTATCGGGACCCATCAAAAGATCTGCTTCGACAGGTAGCACTGTCTGCTATGAAGACCTTGTTTTCACTCCAGATTTTTCCATTACCTAGTCAAATGGCTGATTCACAGGAAGAGTAGTTTAATGTACAAACATTGTCGACAAATGGAAATGTAATGAAGAAAAGGATGGACAAGATATCATTCAAATATATGATGACTGGTTAAACAGGATGGCATTGCATATTTCATATATATTATGGCTGGCTAAAAGAGATGAGACTGCATAATTCCCATATATGACATAGAAGCTAAACAGGTGGCATTACAGCACATGTCTAAACTAAGCAGATGACATATATGATGTCGAAAGTAGGCACTTCAAGGCAACATATGCATGATATGACCAATATCATCATGCAAAGTTAGAGCAAACACCTTGGGGGCTAAATAGGAGTGGTCAGCTGCGTCTGAATCCGCCTCAGAACAGATATCTTCCTCTGGATTACAATCTGGAGAGGGAGGGGGAGGGTTTGCCATTGAACCCACCATGGAGCGATGTCTGCATGACATTGTATTGCCGCGCAAAACTCTTCTCTTTTTCTCTACATGTTCAGCATGACTGTGTACAATATCTGACATGCATACGAAAAAATATAGTGAGATTATGTAAGGAGAGCATGCAGAAATCTAGAGTGATGGTAACAACCAGTGGATGGATCCAAAAATTATGATAGCAGGCTGATGATAGCTTTAATTTAATAATAAGACAGATGATGATTTCTTTACTATTTGTTTCCCACCCAAGACGAACAACATAGGCATACCCTAGGTGAACCAGATAATAGACAGAGATACTATTCATTGATGCCTCGATATGTGCCTCACAAGTAATTTTAAAACTCAAGTTTGAACATTAATTTGGACTTGACTTGGAGTCTAAGAGGTGAACAGGACGATAAACTAGCAGGTAATATTAAGCAATGCATAACATAAGTAGAAACAAAAGAGTGCGACCTCTCGTGTGGACCCATGTACTCCTCAGGTTAATCTGCTGAGTCGATGATGGTGATGCAGTTGCGGTGGGTGCCGGCGGAAGGGAAGGAGATCTAAGGCGGCGAAAGATGGTCAGGAGTCGTAATGTCTGGTTTGGTGGATGCTTCTGTCGATGGAGCAGCTCAGGTGAGGTGGACGACGTCGCGGCAGGAGCAGGACAAACAACACAAAGTTTTCTTCGACACCTACCTATAACTGAAGTAATTCTGTAAGGGCTCCATTGGCTTGCAGGATTCTAAAAACGTAGGGATAGGAAAACATCAGAATAGGATAGGAATGCACGTGGGAAACAAAGCATTTGTAAACACAGGATTTTTGTCAACTTGGGTGTTTGGTTCACAGGAATTGGAAGAGCAGAGGAATGCAAAGAAACATGGCCAAATTAAAGTGAAACCATATGAAAGCGTGTACAGTTAGAATGTTATTCTGCCACTAATACACTTGGTCTTGTTTTCATGCATAGGATTTTGAAAAGTAGGTCCAGGTGGATGTTTTGCTCCATTCCTTTCAACAAAATGCATGAATAATTGAATGGTAGAGTGCCATAGGAAAATTTCCTATTGCTATGTTTTTCCTTAAGTTTTTCCTTTGAACCAAAATATCCCTAATGGATCGACATGAATGTAGAGTAATAAGTGATGCGACAAGTGTACAACCTCTTTGCCGTAGTCGTGTCGACCTCACCATCATTGGGTTGGTCGCTGAAGAAGTTGAGGTAGAGGTGGCTCTCGGAGGTGTGGAGGAAGATGTGAGGAATCTGTAGACGGTGTCCAGGGCACTGCTGTCTTGTGATGGATGGTTTCGTCGTTGGAGAAGCTCCGGCGAGCCGTAAGACATCGAGGCTGAAGCAGTACAAGACAGACATCATTAATCTCAAGTGGTATTCTAATAGCATCTCCAATAGATGATGTAAAATACATTACCAAAAAGTGATAGATGTAAAATTTACATCACCAAAAAACACCTGACTACGACAAATGCGGTTAAAACTGTTGACTCTGAACTTAACTGTCGAACCTGAAATTTACTTTGGAATCTGAATGTTGCTGTCGAAACTCAACGCACTGGTAGCAGAAAGGCACTTCACATGTAGTTTAGGCCGCTCGAGCACTAGTAGTAGAGAAACAGTGATCTAAATCAGCAAGTGATCGACGGGAACACAGTAGCAGATAGCAGCCGGAGCAGCAGCGCCTAGAGGAGTAGCGCGAACTAGAGCCAGAGCAGCAACTCGTGTAGCTGCAGCAGCCTGTGTACCAGCATCAGCAGCGTGAGCGAGAGCAAGAGCAGAGCAGCAGCACAAGCGAGGGGGAGAGCAGAGCAGCAGCACGAGCGAGGGGGAGAGCAGAGCAGCAGCGTGAGCGAGCGAGCGAGCAAGAGCCGGACCAGCAGCAGCACGAGTGAGTGAGCAAGCGAGAGCCGGAGCAGCAGCAGCAGCGCGAGTGGGCGAGCGAGAACCAGAGCAGCAGTAGTAGATCCGACTGGTATGGACGTCGCCGCCAAAGGGACCTCGCACTGGGAGAGAGCCGTCGTGGAGATGTCGCCCGCGGCGCTCGCTTCGAGGTAGCCGCATCATGGGGGTGCGGGATGGAGCACCGTCGGCGCCGGGAGGTCGAGTTAAGGAGAAGGTGCGATGCGATGAGTGTACAACCTCTTTGGTGGCGCCGAGTAGGCCTCGGCTTCGTTCGAGGAGTCGGTGAGGATGCTGCAGTTCTGGTGGAGCAGGTTAAGGCGGCGCTGTGAGGATGGAGCAGCCGCGATATATGAGGCGATCGTCGGAGCAGCTCCTTGGAGGTGGAGGACGGGGCGGCTGAACCGGCGGGACGACGAGATCGACGACGGATCCTCATCCGGGGAGGTGGATAAGGGACGTCAAGCTGTTGTGATGGACAACGTCGTCAGGGAAGAGGCTCCGGCTGGGCAGCGGTGAGGTGGCGGACGGAGGAGGATGGGGTTTCGCGGCTGGAGCAGAGAGGTTATGGCGGCCTGTGATTTCGAATGGCGAAAAGGAGGTGATGGGAGGGGGAACCATGACTTAGGGGCGCGCTTGTCCAAAATGTAGGGTGTGTTACAAAAATACCCCCACCGATTTGAACCAGCGGCCCTTTCGGCTCAGGGTTAGAAGGGGGTTTCACGTGTCGGGATTTGGCAGCTGGAGGGAGTTTTCGCACATGTTGTAATTTCATGATAGCAAGGCGCGAGTTTTGGGAGCATGATATTTGAATTTTCGGGATATAACAAGGCGCGGGTTGAATTTTAGGGACAAGCCTAACGTGTAATATTATATGTACCAAATCAATTCGCACTTCCCTAACCGAAAAAACGAAAAAATAAAACTATTCGCACCACACAAAGAGAGAGTCTTGTCCCGTTTTACTTTACAAATGCTATTCAAAGCTATGAATCCATGTTATGTCCAATTAAATTTTTTCGCTGGCTGTATAATGCATGTAACCTACTCATACCAACATTTTAGTGCATTTCAAATGGCTATACTACCGCTGCATTTCGAACTAAATTTGAATTTGTTTCTCTATTTGAATAAGAATCTACAATAATGATTGTTGCCAACTTAAACCATCATTCGTGTATCTATAATACCTAAATAGTTCATCCCCACCAACCTATTTATCTTAACATGCAAGCTATCCACATCACTATCCACGTCACCTTAACATGCAGCTATTCTATCTCAGCACTAAAGCCACATCAGCAGTTTTTTTGAAACGCACGCGCATGTATTATAGATTCAGCAAAACGAATAGCAACTTTGTTCCTACCAATGGTTCCGTTTCCAACCAGCAGCCAAACAGCCGGACTCCTTCACATGGGCTTTTTTGGAGCGTGCTATAGACCCCACGTACGAAGACTTGGCTAAACGGCTCTTCCTCTACGGTGCTACAGGCAAATCGATCTCCCCAATTAACTCTCCCAAGTCTATCTTTTCTTCTTCTACTTCCGATTCTCTTCTCCACCAAATTAATGTACGAGTAACGGATGGTGTCGATTCCACTATAAGCAATGGATCACCTGTCACCTGCTGTTACAGGCCTCGAGGAGGAGGCGGAAGCTCGAGGCTTCTTGAACTAGCCGGCCGTCGGTGGGAGACGCCCCCTCCAGCGTGCAGCCACCGCCCGTGGTGACGTCCCTCCTGTATCCTGGCCATGTTCGGTAACTGACCGCTCTAATGTTCTCGCGTTCTCCATGGCCCAGTCCATCGATGGCATCACCACATGGTACGCACTCTCTCTGTCGCACCTCACCCGTCCTACCCCGGCGTCTCCCAACGGCTAGATCTGACCTCTCCAACCAGTGTTCTGTGCCCGTCTTCATCTGCATATTTGGCTCTTGAATCTGCCTAATCGGCTCTTCTTCTCCACAATCTCCTTTTCCTGCAGATTTACAAGAAACGGATGGTGTTACCACTCACCACACAATGGCACAAATTCCAGGGAAACTACTAGTGGTAAATCAACCTCGGGCTTATCCTTTAAAGATCAGCCTGGAGTGCAGAAGTGTGTATGGATCTTATTTTCTGAAAGCAAAGAATCAGCTTCCGCCACAACTGAACACATTCTCTTTTTTTATTACTCTTACCAACAATTACGTGGAGAGTGATTGGGTCCCTCTTTAGTCCTCCTTACATCATCTAATCTAATCTTTTATCTGATTTCTTATTTTCTCAGATTTGGCCGGGGGCTGCTTGATGATTTGTTGCAGATTGCAACGCCTATTTTTGCTTCCTTCCTATATAGGTTTCATACTGCTCGAGTTAGTAGATAACCATCCCATATGTAAGATTTATTCTCTGAACTGGAAGAACACATGGCATGCACCTTATATTTGTTTCAGTACGCAACACAACACATGCATATGATTCCCTTCATTCCATGTAACGCATTGGTTGGAACAAATCATCGACAACCCAGGACTAAACCTCATTTTCCCTTCTATTCAAGTAAGTCATAATCATCACTCAATCAAAGACAGGCTTGGATGAATTTAGGTCGGCATTTATGTGAGGCAACTATGGTGTATTGAAGCCAGTCCTTTCATAATTTCATTTTCCTCTATTCTACACAGGGTGGACCTACTGGTATCACATACAGATCAACAGTGAAATGGTGACAACCCCATCCGTTTGCGGCACATTCATGGCTGCGGCCTCTTGATCATTCCACATGACGTGCACCACTAAGCTTTGTCAATTTGAAGCAGCAGTTTACTGCAGCCCATGTGAGCACAGACATCCATGCGAGTTGACAAGGGCTTATAATTTGCTCTGTTACGCGTCCAGGCTTCAACATCATGTTCTTTTAGCAGATCCATATAATGTCATTTAAAAAATTATTACGGAATAGATGCGCCCTAATTTTTGTTATCCTTTGAGTATTGGTGAAGCTAGACATCGCGAGTTGGAACGATCAGGAAACCATGCCATTGTTGTCACTTTTCCTCCTTTGGATATTGAGTGCATGACTAACTTCAGTGCTTCACTTTTTTCATTCAAAAGCTTGGCTTCAGGAATTTAGATAGAACAACATTTAGTGGCTCATTTGCAGGTGTGATAGTTAATACTCCGATCCAGTCGTGGTTGCGGGGTTCATTTAGCCTACTTATTGTGTTCTTAATTTCTTATCTGGAACATTCTATTACAACACGTTCTAAGGCGTCACTTAATGTTGCTGAACATCATGTTAGATTACATTGGTCATCGACTAAATATTATATCATTTTATTGTTCTTTATATGATAATTTAGTTGTCGCAAATGGTTCCGCAGCAACGCGCGGGGCATCTTCTAGTTATCTTAACAACACACCACATGATTACTATAGAAATAGATATGAACTATGTGTACTATATGAACTCGAATTCAAATTTTTGAATACAATTGATGTTGATTCGAAATAATAGTACATTTGATGTACTAACTAGATATTCATAATCTAAACCATGTTCCATACGTACACCGTGTTTATCACACAAAATATAGTGCCCCGCCCCCTACATTATGACAAGTATTTAGCCATGAGCTGCAAAAGCCACACATTATCCAAAATTGTAATCAATGTTCTATATATTATATGTAGTATAACATGTTGGTAACCACACCATGCGTATCACCATTATATATATTCATTCATGCATGTGTCGGTTTAAAACACTATGATATCTTCTTCAAATATTCGAATCCACTTTTTTATAATGAATTATGATCTCTATTCTTCTTTTACACCTTCACGATCCTCTTCTCTTTGTAGCTAGCACTAAGTTTCTATCGTGCCTGCACACGCCTGCCCCCTCTCACCCTCCCTCAGCGTCCCCTCCATCGCGCACATTCGTTATTTCTCTTTAGGTCGTTCACCCACGGTGTGTGTAGGCCCCCCGGCTCCTTCTTTTCGGCACACACCAGTCGCTATACCTCTCTAGCCAAGTGTGCCTACCACAAACACACACTTTCCCTCTTCTCTTCTCATCATCCATGCCCCCCTATGTCCAATACGGTTCCACGCAGGTGCACATTCCCGCCCCTCTTTTCATCGATCTCATACCCGCACACTCCTCCCCCTCGACATAGTAGGCCTCTCGCACCACCTCCTAGCCGCACCCCTCTCCCCCTATCCGTCTCTCCACACCTTATTTGCTTCTAACACATGCATGCATCTATACGTACCGATCTCCCTACATATATCTAGGTCGACTATAATTCTTTTCCCCCACGCACCGATCGACTTACCTCACTAGTTATGTCTCTCCCTTTCTCGGACACACGACGATTGATCTTCCTATGTAGTTACATCTGCTTACCACAACCATATCGTCCCCCTCATCATCCTTGCATACCTCCCGACCCGTCTCTCACACGCACGTGCATAGACAGGCAGACATCCCCTCTCTTATTGATATTGCACTCATACCCTCCGTTTGTCTAGCAGGCCTTGCCCACCATTTGTGAGAAGCAACTCGACCACCAACCCTCCGATACTCTACCTTTGTCTTCCTCCCAACCTTATTTCTCTGCTACACATATGCATGGAGGCCGATCGATCTCCCTCAATACATAGCTAGGTCTCTCTCCTTCTCCACACATATACTAGTCGATCTACCTCTCTATAGTTAGGTCTCTGCCCCCTCCCCCCCCCCACACACACACCGATAGTCGAACGTTGTAGGTAGGTATCCATGCCATAGGGAAAAACTGCACCTCCGCCCTCTCACATTCCAGTAGGCCAGCCACCCTGTATCTTTGACGTGGGAAACACAAATTCGATGGCACTCTTTATCGATCACGCACCCACACACTTCATCCCTGTTTTGATTCTATCGATATCTCACGCCGATGATCCCTCCACTCTCTTCTCGTGGATCTCTCCCTCTATATATGATATATCCATGACTCTGTTTCACACACATTGCATATGTTACATTTTTTTGTTTGAGATATCATCGACACATTGCCTCTGTTTCGCACAAACCATCTCTCTCACACCCACCCACATACGTACCTGCACCTAAAGAAGAGGTGCACGCACGACGCACGTACTCACGTCTCGTTCCTGGCCACACCCGTGCGGGTACATGGTGGAGTTCATTTCTATATGAAAAGGTAGCCCACGTGATTATTTGATGCGTGTAGCAGTTGTTTACTCGAAGGAGGGTCGTGTACCATGCGTAGACGGAACAAAGTTCGACTTGACGCGTTAGTATTAAATAAAGTTATATTCCTCAATGGCACGTATAGATTATAAAACGATTGTCATCGGGAAAAAAGAAAAATCCGCTCCACTATATATAATGGAGCCTGCCTGCCGGGGTTTGTCTCTCGTCACACTATCTCACACAAGGTGGCGGTGGCCTCTCTCTCTCTCACCGCTGGTCCCTGATCCGGCCGCACCCCGTCCGCCAGCGGAAAGGGAGGATGTGCATCGTTTCTCCGTTCGACGGTGTTGAGGCAGCACGTCCCGATCTGCGGTACCTGCCGTTCTCTCTGACCAATCTCCAGCGCGGTAGGGTCTTCGCCACTTACTCGCTACCGCAGTATGGGCAGATCCCGGCCGCCGGCCCCTCCTAGTTACATCCAGATGACCCTTAGGTACAGCTACCTCCGGCCTTGCTCCACTGCCCATCTTCCCATGTTGCTGCATGTGGAAAATCTTGCATGTGGATCTTCTTTAGTTGTTTGCTCAAAACGTATCTCGTCCTACGTACTTTCCATCTTGCAATCTCGTCCTCAAACCGTTTTTGATAAACCACCATGCTGCTATCTTTCCCTTATTACATTGAATATGCTTCTTTTTTGTCGGCGTATGTGTCTTCAACTTGTGTTATTGGGCAGTAATTGTTTTCTTTCTACCTCCTTTTGCAAACAGGGCTATCCATTTCACCTTGTTGCTATTGTGACCTTTTGGTGAACTGCACAAATCACTTTTTTCTTAAGAGTGTTTCGTGCAGTTCTGCCAAAATGTCACACGGGTAACGTTTTTTCATTTCTGTGGGACTGCAGAAAGGGTGATTGGTTTTGCTATCCTCCTCATCCAACTCCGTGCCAAATCTTATCCAACAAGTAGTTAGTCCTAAAGAGAGATCGCAGAGGTGATCGGCTTCTATTTGTGTGTGTTATGTTTCATCATCTAGTTCCACTATTATTGTAATCACAGTGACTGAATATCTTTGCAAACATGGATGATCCGCTCGATTTTAGTGGAGCTGCACAAAATGATCGGATTGTGATGTCCTCCATACACCTCCTTTTTGGCTACAGAGCTGGGTGAAACTAGCTGCCAACCAATGAACACTGTGCCCAGGAAATGGAGCCATGCCTACAAACAGCATCGATCAATTATATATTTTTATTTATTTGTAAACCTTCTCACAACTTTGTCTTCAGTTGTGATGTGAATATTGGCGTTGATCTATGAACCATTGAGATGTATTAGTAGCCATGGTAGTTTCATTTGTATTTGATGAATCCTAAGTTGAAACCTCTTTTTTTCTGCAGGAACCAAAGTTGAAACCTTCATAGCATCACAGTACAATTTCATTATGCTGGAAAATTATGCGTACATATAAACAAATCCTGAAGGATTGATAGCAATGCCAGAAAAAATTCAACTTCGTTTTGCCGACCTGTGGGACATCCTTCATCTGGCTTCACCTGCCATGCAACAATATTGAGTGCACAACTGCATGGAAGATTCACCCTGGTCGTTGTGCCATAGTAATAATGACTAGTGAGCAGTCAAATCACAGAGCCCCACCTTCGCCACAATAAGTTGATCGGATGAAGCAACCATCATTTCTCTCTTCGTTGAATCCGCCGGTACTCCAATATTCCCAGAGTAATAAGTTGCTCGGGCGAAGCAACCATCACTTCACCTTTCCCACAGTAAGTACTACCTCCTTTTTTTATTCTAGAAACAACCACACGCGAATATTGGACGGTAGCAGCACAATAACTGAATCAAAAATCGAAACCAACCAATGAACTACTACTAATGGTGAGTGTTTGCTAGTATCATGTACTCCGTCTGTCCATGTATACAGGGCTTAATGCATTTTCCGAGACTAACTTTGGCCCTGTTTGGGTCCATGGGTTAGAGTTAGTTTGAGCTAGTTGGGGCTCAAATAGCCCTAAAGTATCCAATCATGAGGGTTATATTGGAGCAAGTTGCACCAAACCGACAAAAAAAACTATCCCACCCAAGAGGTGCTAATTGGAGATAGTTCTCATTGGGCCCACTGAAAAATCACTTTTCTCTCTCTATCCCACCAGCCAAGTGGTGCTAATTGGAGCTAGTTCTTGTGGGTCCCACTGAAAAATCATTTCTCTCTCCATCAAGTGCATTTATTGTCAATCTAACCCTTTCATCCAAACACCTCTTTGGCTAGAGTTAGTTCAGGGTTAGTCATGAGTTAGTCTAACCTCTAGCTAAGTTAGAGTATCCAAACAGGAGCAGTATAGGACATGCAAGTTGCTCAAAGCATACCGTCAAATTCGTACATGAATGGATTTCTTTTTTTGAAACGGAACGTGAAAGGATCTTTGTGAAGGAAATATGCCCTAGAGGCAATAATAAAGTATTATATATTTCCTTATATCATGATAAATGTTTATTATTCATGCTAGAATTGTATTAACCGGAAACATAATACATGTGTGAATACATAGACAAACAGAGTGTCACTAGTATGCCTCTACTTGACTAGCTCGTTAATCAAAGATGGTTATGTTTCCTAGCCATAGACATGAGTTGTCATTTGATTAACGGGATCACCTCATTAGGAGAATGACGTGATTGACATGACCCATTACGTTAGCTTAGCACCCGATCGTTTAGTATGTTGCTATTGCTTTCTTCATGACTTATACATGTTCCTATGACTATGAGATTATGCAACTCCCGTTTACCGGAGGAACACTTTGTGTGCTACCAAACGTCACAACGTAACTGGGTGATTATAAAGGTGCTCTACAAGTGTCTCCAAAAGTACTTGTTGGGTTGGTGTATTTCGAGATTAGGATTTGTCACTCCGATTGTCGGAGAGGTATCTCTGGGCCCACTCGGTAATGCACATCACTATAAGCCTTGCAAGCATTGTGACTAATGAGTTAGTTACGGGATGATGTATTACGGGACGAGTAAAGAGACTTGCCGGTAACGAGATTGAACTAGGTATCGAGATACCGACGATCGAATCTCGGGCAAGTAACATACCGATGACAAAGGGAACAACGTATGTTGTTATGCGGTCTGACCGATAAAGATCTTCGTAGAATATGTGGGAGCCAATATGGGCATCCAGGTCCCGCTATTGGTTATTGACCGGAGAGGTGTCTCGGTCATGTCTACATAGTTCTCGAACCCGAAGGGTCCGCACGCTTAACGTTACGATGACAGTTTTATTGAGTTTTGATGTACCGAAGGAGTTCGGAGTCCCGGATGAGATCGGGGACATGACGAGGAGTCTCGAAATGGCCGAGACGTAAAGATCGATATATTGGACGACTATATTCGGACTTCGGAAAGGTTCCGAGTGATTCGGGTATTTTTCGGAGTACCGGAGAGTTACGGGAATTCGTATTGGGCCTTAATGGGCCATACGGGAAAGGAGAGAAAGACCCCAAAGGGTGGCCGCACCCCTCCCCATGGGCTAGTCCGAATTGGACTAGGGAAGGGGGGCGCCCCCTTCCTTCTTTCTCCTTCCACCTTCCCTTCTCCTACTCCCACAAGGAAAGGAGGAGTCCTACTCCCGGTGGGAGTAGGACTCCCCCCTTTGGCGCGCCTCTTTCCTTGGCCGGCTGCCTCCTCCTTGCTCCTTTATATACGGGGGCAGGGGGGCACCCCATAGACACAACAATTGATCCTTGAGATCTCTTAGCCGTGTGCGGTGCCCCCCTCCACCATATTACACCTCGATAATATCGTTGCGGAGCTTAGGCGAAGCCCTGCGACGGTGGAACATCATCATCGTCACCACGCCATCGTGCTGACGAAACTCTCCCTCAACACTCGGCTGGATCGGAGTTCGAGGGACGTCATCGAGCTGAACGTGTGTAGAACTCGGAGGTGCCGTGCGTTCGGTACTTGATCAGTCGGATCGTGAAGACGTACGACTACATCAACCGCGTTGTGATAACGCTTCCGCTATCGGTCTACGAGGGTACGTGGACAACACTCTCCCCTCTCGTTGCTATGCATCACCATGATCTTGCGTGTGCGTAGGACAATTTTTGAAATTACTACGTTCCCCAACACTTTGAATGATATAATTTTCAAATTATATAAAATCTTATCAATAGTCAAAGGCAACCTCGAAGAATACATTAGGCCCTATATAAAATCTTATCAATAGTGAAAACCAAGTGTTAGTACTACACCAAACAAGTTCAAAATGAGAAACTGGACCCACTCACGGCACGACACGCCTGTCTCGTTTGGTCCGTCGATAAGCGCTTTCTCTTCTTGGCATAACAATAGAGTACAGTAATTTTTTTAGAATGCTCTTGGCATGTCGCTAACATGTGATGAGTTAACCGACCTCAATAGACGGCAAAATCGCTAGCCCGCCGCACTTTGAGAGAGACGAGGAGCGAGAAACGATACGAGCTGGTGGATTACTAGAGCTAGGTGTCGCACGAAGGCCAAGAAATAAGGTGATAGCGTGGGTTGGCCATGTATGATGTAACTATACTGGGCTGCCGTGTTTCGGACTCTTCTGGTCTACTGTGGAGAAGATTGGGTAGATTTTATATCACCGAATAAAAATATTAAAGAGTCCAGACGCTCCACCGCGAGGTTTCTTGCTCCTTCTCGGTCATCGAAAAGCGTTCTTCTAAGTTTTGCCGACACGTGGGACATCCAGCATCCAGGTCCACGTGTCATGCAAGAAAATGGAGTTAAGTGTAGTAGGAGAGACTCACCAACGGTCACGAACGTAGGTGGAGTACGTGCACGAATAACCCGAAAATAGGAATACGAGCATGAAGAGAAGAGGTGCAGGCACCGACGTAGGTACTCTTTGCCTCTTTACCTAATACTCACGCGCGGGTACACGGTGAGCTCATTTCTGTATGAAGAGGCAGCTCACCTGATAATTTGGCGAGTGTAGTAGTTGTTCATGGGAACCACGCGTGGACGAATCAAAGTTTGATCATGACACGGTGGCGCGTTTTTTATAAATTAAGTTATTCTATTCGATGGCACGTATGCAACATTATTTTCTCAATGGAACGTGAATCGTGCACGCACTGAATGACGGAGCACGGGATGGTAGCCATGGACATGGTCAGCCCTTTTTGGAGACTAATACACTACTTTTGATGTGTCTCGTCAACTTGCAAACGAGGAGAAGCATGGCAATCCCTACTCACTCACATTGATATCTATTGATGGGCATCTCCATAGCCCGTTGATACGCCTAGTTGATGTGAGACTATCTTCTCCTTTTTTTGTCTTCTCCACAACCACCATTCTATTCCACATATAGTGCTATGTCCATGGCTCACGCTCATGTATTGCGTGAAGATTGAAAAGTTTGAGAACACCAAAAGTATGAAACAATTGCTTGGCTTGTCATCGGGGTTGTGCATGATTTAAATATTTTGTGTGGTGAAGATAGAGCATATCCAGACTATATGATTTTGTAGGGATAACTTTCTTTGGCCATGTTATTTTTGAGAAGACATAATTGCTTAGTTAGTATGCTTGAAGTATTATTATTTTTTATGTCAATATTAAACTTTTATCTTGAATCTTTCGGATCTGAATATTCATACCACAAATAAGAGAATTACATTGAAAATTATGCAAAGAAGCATTCCACATCAAAAATTCTTTTTTTATCATTTACCTACTCGAGGACAAGCAGGAATTAAGCTTGGGGATGCTTGATACGTCTCCAACGTATCTATAATTTTTTATTGTTCCATGCTATATTATACTCTATTTTGGATGTTGAATGGGCTTTATTATACACTTTTATATTATTTTTGGGACTAACCTATTAACCGGAGGCCCAGCCCAAATTGCTGTTTTTTGCCTATTTCAGTGTTTCGAAGGAAAAGGATATCAAACGGAGTCCAAACGGAATGAAACCTTTGGGAACGTGATTTTCGGAACAAATGTGATCCAGAGGACTTGGAGTCTACGCAAAGCAATCAATGAGGAAGGCACGAGGCAGGGAGCGCGCCTACCCCCCACCCCCCAGGCGCACCCTCCACCCTCGTGGGCCCCTCGTTGCTCCACCGACGTACTTCTTCCTCCTATATATACCTACATACCCCCAAACGATCAGATACGGAGCCAAACCCTATTTCCACCGCCGCAACCTTCTGTACCCGTGAGATCCCATCTTGGGGCCTTTTCCGGCGCTCCGCCGGAGGGGGCATTGATCATGGAGGGCTTCTACATCAACACCATAGCCTCTCCGATGATGTGTGAGTAGTTTACTTCAGACCTTCGGGTCCATAGTTATTAGCTAGATGGCTTCTTCTCTCTCTTTGGATCTCAATACCATGTTCTCCTCGATCTTCTTGGAGATCTATTTGATGTAATTCTTCTTTTGCGGTGTGTTTGTCAAGATCCGATGAATTGTGGGTTTATGATCAAGATTATCTATGAACAATATTTGAATTTCCTCTGAATTCTTTTATGTATGATTGGTTATCTTTGCAAGTCTCTTTGAACTATCAGTTTGGTTTGGCCTACTAGATTGATCTTTCTTGCAATGGGAGAAGTGCTTAGCATTGGGTTCAATCTTGCGGTGTCCTTTCCCAGTGACAGCAGGGGCAGCAAGGCACGTATTGTATTGTTGCCATCGAGGATAAAAATATGGGGTTTATATCATATTGCTTGAGTTTATCCCTCTACATCATGTCATCTTTCTTAAAGCATTACTCTGTTCTTATGAACTTAATACTCTAGATGCATGCTGGATAGCGGTTGATGTGTGGAGTAATAGTAGTAGATGCAGAATCGTTTCGGTCTATTTGTCGCGGACGTGATGCCTATATACATGATCATACCTAGATATTCTCATAACTATGCTCAATTCTATCAATTGCTTGACAGTAATTTGTACACCCACCGTTATACTTATGCTCTTGAGAGAAGCCACTAGTGAAACCTATGGCCCCCGGGTCTATCTTCCAGCATATTAATCTTCCAACACTTAGTTATTTTTATTGCCGTTTATTTTACTTTGCATCTTTATTTACTCTTTATCATAAAAATACCAAAAATATTATCTTATCATATCTATCAGATCTCACTCTCGTAAGTGACCGTGAAGGGATTGACAACCCCTTTATTGCGTTGGTTGCGAGGTTCTTATTTGTTTGTGTAGGTGCGTGGGAATTGAGCGTGATCTCCTACTGGATTGATACCTTGGTTCTCAAAAACTGAGGGAAATACTTACGCTACTTTACTGCATCACCCTTTCCTCTTCAAGGGAAAACCAATGCAGTGCTCAAGAGGTAGCAGGGAGCACGGTGGCCTAGGAATAAAACGAGGTTTCATATGTCCCAATTCTATACGGAAATGCACAACAGGGGATAAGAGACTTATCTGAATCTGCAGCCCCCGGCAATCTTGGCTTGCCGCGGTTGACTCCTTGTGTCCGCAGCCCTCGGCAACCTTGGCTTGCCGGGGCCGGAGCGCCGGCTTGTTCTCTCTCTCCCATATAGCTCAGCAGAAATTTCCATGTGCCCTGCGAACCAAAAGAGGACGGAAAGGAACAGAGAGACGCACACTCGACCTCTATGCAGGGGTTAGTCGCCGCTAAGCACTATCAACCCTAACCGAGGGAGAGACTTAACCTAGCATGCATGCTAAAACTTAGGGCGCCAGCGCTTCATTTATTTATGCTCAGGGTCTGCGCCTGGCTTTGTACAGAGGGTTACATGCCTCGTCGGCAAGGCTTGTACAAAAGGTGGCTTGCCGGGGGGGCCCGTCAACCGCGCCTTATGGGTAAAACTTGCGAAGATGTTCAATATTCCAGGAATTGCAAACTGGAATAGCATCTTCGGTCTCTAGGCGAACTGCGCCGGGCCTGGTGACTCGTATTACCCGGTAAGGGCCTTCCCACTTCGGCGTCAACTTGTTGGAATCCTTGGCCGATTGAACGCACCGAAGAACAAGGTCGCCTTCCTCAAAGCTTCGGGCATGAACCTTGCGGCTATGGTAGCGGCGCAAGGCTTGCTGGTAGCGCACTGCTCTCACAGCTGCGCGAAGACGATCTTCCTCAAGGAGCGTTGCGTCATCTTGCCGCAATTGCTCTTGCTCAAGCTCGTCATAAGTGAGCACTCGAGGTGACTCATATGTGAGTTCCGTGGGGAGAACTGCTTCTGCCCCGTATACCAGGGCAAAGGGTGTATGGCCGGTGGCTCGATTTGGCGTCGTTCTGATTGACCAAAGAACCGCCGGCAACTCATCAATCCAGCGTCATCCGCTCTTGTGCAACCTGTCAAAAGTCTTTGTCCTCAGGCCTCGCAGTACTTTAGCATTTTCCCTCTCCGCCTGGCCGTTGCTCCGTGGGTGTGCCACGGAAGCGAAACAGACCTTGCTGCCGAGGTCTTGGATGTATTGTATGAAGGTGTGGCTTGTGAACTGCGTGCCGTTGTCGGTGATGACTCTGTTTGGCACACCAAAACAGCAGACTAGCCCCTTGAAGAACTTGACGGCTGACTGCGCTGTCATCTTTCTCACTGCTTCCACCTCCGGCCACTTTGTGAACTTGTCGATTGCAATGTACAAGTACTCAAATCCCCCGACAGCGCGGGGGAAAGGGCCCAGTATGTCGAGCCCCCAGACCGAAAATGGCCAGGAGAGAGGAATTGTTTGAAGGGCTTGAGCTGGTTCATGAAGCTTCTTCTAATGGAACTAACACGCTTCACACTTGGTTACTAGTGCCGTTGCATCCTAGAGGGCGGTGGGCCAGAAGAAACCTTGCCGGAATGCCTTGCCGGCAACGGCCCTCGACCCTATGTGGGAACCACATATGCCTCCGTGTATCTCTTCCAACAGCTCCAGTCCTTCCTCCTGGGGAATGCACTTCAATTTCACACCGTTCGGTCTTTTCCTGTACAGGACGTCGTCGACGAACTGATACATGGCAGACCGACGGGCTACTTTCTCGGCTTCTTCCTACTCCTCAGGGAGTTCCCCTGTTTGGAGGAATCGGACGGTACGCTGTGCCCATGCCGGAGCCTGGGGCTCGACGGCAAGGACCAAAGGCATTTCCTCTACCATGGGTGAGGCCGTCTCTACGGCTAGGGCTTGACGCCCTGCCAGAGTCGGTTGCCCCTCGGCAGGTTCAGTGTCCATGGCAACATCCTTGCCGGCGGCTCCTGGGGGCTCGGCAGGAGAGTACTTGCCGGGGCCTGATTTCCTTCGCTTATGTTGCTCTGTTGATGGTTCAACGGATGGTTGAGTTAACCGAACCACAAAAGTACCTGGTTCCACAGGTAGTTTGAAGGCAGTGCGCTTCGACAGGTAGTCGGCAATGTCGTTCTCCACTCGGGGAACATGCTCCGCTTGTATACTATCAAAGCACTCCTCCAGCTTCCTCACCTCATCTACGTAGGCCTCCATCAACAGGCTTTGATTTTCTTTGTTGACTTGCCTGACGACAAGCTGTGAATCACCCCTGACGATGAGCTTCTTGATCCCGAGGTCTGCCGCGATCCTGAGACCGGCAAGCAACCCCTCATATTCAGCAGTGTTGTTCGTGGACATCTCCCTAGGAAAGTGCATCTGGATTACATACTTGAGGTGCTCTCCGGTGGGCGCCACAAGTAGCACACCAGCACCGGCGCCTTGTAGCGAGAAAGCCCCGTCAAAGTACATAATCCAGTTGCGAGTTGCTTCCTTGCCGGGGAGAGTGGTCTCCTGGATCTCTTCGTCGGGCGTTGAGGTCCATTCCCCAATGAACTCTGCCAAGACTCTGCTCTGGATTGTCGAAGTACTTTCGAACTTCAAACCAAAGCTCGACAGTTCCAAGGCCCACTCCACGATCCTCCCGGTCACGTCTGGGTTATGCAGTATCCGTTGCAACGGGAGGCGGGTGACGACGGTGATTTCATGGGCTTGGAAGTAATGAAGCAGCTTCCTCGAGGCCATAAGGAGGCCGTAGAGCAATTTCTGCACACCGGAGTACCATGACCTAGCCCCCTGCAAGAGGGAGCTGACGAAGTAAACCGGGTGTTGCATCATCTTCTTCTTCTGCACCACTTCATTTGGTTGCACGGGCCCCGTCCCGATGGCGTCAGACTCTGCTGTGGGCTTAGCCTTGCCGGCACCGGGCCCTGCCGGGGGGAGCTCCGGCTCGCCATCCGCCAGTCCTGTTGTTGCCACTGCCTCTTCATCAACATCCCTCTGTGCCACTAGCGCGGCGCTGACCACTTGATTCGTTGCCACTACATACAGCAGCAATGGCTCTTGTGGCTTAGGCGCAACTAGTATCGGTGTAGAGGAGAGGTATTTCTTCAAATCCTGTAGTGCTGCTTCGGCCTCTGGGGTCCATTCCATTGGGCCCGCCTTTTTCAAGATTTTGAAAAAGGGAAGGGCACGCTCAGCAGACTTGGAGATGAATCTGCTCATGGCGACAACGCAGCCAGTGAGCCGACGCACATCCTTGATCCGCTTGGGCGCCTCAATCTACTCGATAGCCTTGATCTTTGTCTGGGTTCGCCTCGATCCCACGCTATGACACAAAGAACCCGAGACGTTTGCCGGGCGGAACGCTGAAGACACACTTCTCAGGGTTCAACTTGAGGTTGATCTTGCGCAGATTTGCAAACGTCTCTTCTAAATCTTGTACAAGTGTTGCCTTGTCCTTTGTTTTGACCACTATGTCATCCATATAAGCTTCGATATTTCTATGTAGCTGGGGCTCAAAACCAATTTGGACTACTCTTGCAAACGTTGAGCCAACACTCTTCAACCCGAAAGGCATCGGTAAAAAGCAATACATACCACATGGGGTGATGAACGCTGTCTTCTCTCCGTCTTCTCTCGTCATGAAGATCTGGTGGTATCCTGAGTAGGTGTCAAGGAATGATAGCAAGTCACACCCGGCCGTGGAGTCAGCAATCTGGTCAATGCGCATCAATGGGAAAGGGTCCTTTGGACAGGCCTTATTGATATCTGTGTAATCAATACACATCCTCCACTTCCCATTTGCCTTACGCATCACCACCGGATTGGCCAACCACGTTGGATGGAGTACCCTCTCACCAAGCCTGCCACTTCTAACTTCCTGATCTCCTCTGTGATGAACTCCTGCCTTTCCAAAGCTTGCTTCCTGACCTTCTGCTTGACGGGTCGCGCATGAGGACAGACAGCGAGATGGTGCTCAATCACCTCCCTGGGAACGCCGGGGATGTTGGATGCTTGCCATGCAAACACATCAACATTCGCCCGCAGGAAAGTGACGAGCGCGCCTTCCTATTTGCTGTTGAGGGTGGAGCTTATGGTGAAAGCCCCTCCCGTGCCATCCTCCTTGACGGACACCTTCTTGGTTTCTGGTGGCGCGGCTCTGGATTTCTTGCTCTTGTCGGTGGAGCTCTCTGGCACGTCCTCGACGGGAGCACAACACTCCGAAGAGGTGCGCTTGCCGGAGTGGGCGCGAGAGGTCTTGCCGGTCTTCTTCCCATCCGGAGCTTCAACGGCAGGAGCAAGTGCCTTGGCGGCAGTTGCTGCAACTGCTTCTCGGTAGAGTTGGTCGGCGCAGATCAGCGCGTCCTTCTTGTCGGAGGGGACGGTGATGATGGTCATCGGCCTAGGCATCTTCAGCGTGTTGTAGGCGTAATGCGACGCCGCCATGAACTTGGCTAGTGCCGGGCGGCCGAGGATCCCGTTGTAGGGCAAAGGGATCTCGGCTACATCGAAGACAATCCTCTCCGTCCTGTAGTTCAACTCGCCCCCAAATGTCACAGGCAGTGTGACCTTACCCTTCAGCTGACTCCTTCCCGGGTTGACCCCTTGAAACGTGCCCGTCTCCTCGAGGTCTCCACCAGGAATCTGCAGCCTTTTGATCACAATGGGCGAGATCAAGTTCAGACCGGCCCTGCCGTCAACTAGCATCTTTGTCACCTTGAGGTTGTGTATCGTTGGTGAAACCAACAATGACAAACACCCGACCGCAATTGTGCGATCAGGGTGGTCTTCAATGTCAAAGATGATAGGCGTGCTGGACCACTTCAGTGGCTTCTGAGCGTCGAATGATGGCTCCGCCGCTGTGATCTCACGCGCCCACTGCTTGAGCTGGCGGTGAGAGGTATGCAGCGAGGCGCCACCATCGACGCACATGGCCTCCGTAGCTTTCTGGAACTCATGCTCGCCGGACTCATCGTCCTCATCATGATCATCGTCTTCCTGCTTCTTGTTATGGCTCCAAGCGGGCCTCTCTTGCTGGTTACCCTTGCCGCGGCGGCCTCCTTGGCTGCCATGCTTCTTGCCGGATCCTTCGGCACCATCCTGACCCTTCTCCTTGTCCCGCCTCTCATACTCGGCCTTTTGCTTTTCAGCAAGCAACTCAACTTGTCGGCAGTTCTGGAGGTCGTGGCCCTTGGTGCGGTGGATCTTGCAATACTGCTTGTCGGAGCCTCCTGGCTTGTCGGCAGCCGCCAAGGCCCGGCAAGCGGCGCACCCGGCAATCTCCTTGCCGGGGTCGTCTACCTTGGCCTTCTTGGCAGTGCCGGTGTCGTCGGATCCCTCGACGGCAAGCACGGCCTTGCCCTTGCGCTTCCTGTTGCAACGCCGGCCCTTCTTCGTCGGGGCGGCGGTGTCATCGTCTGTAGAGTCGGTTTCCGCGCCGGCGTCCTCGCCGGTGTACTTCCTTCCCTCTTCAGCCCGAGCGCATCTGTCGACCAGAACATAAAGTTCGGCCACATCCTTGACCTTGTTCATCGCCAGCTCTTCACGCATCTTGCGGTTGCGCACATTCTGATGGAATGCGCTGATCACGGCGGTGGGATGAACATCTGGAATGTTGTATTGCACTCGGCTGAACCTCTGTATGTACTTGCGCAGGTTTTCATCTTCCTTCTGGGGGATGATATGCAGATCGCTCGCCTGGCCATGAGCTTGGTGGCCTCCAGTGAAGGCGCCAACGAACTCATGACACAAATCCGACCAAGAAGAAATGGAATCCGCCGGCAAGTGCATCAACCATGACATGACGTCGGGTTTGAGTGCCAACGGGAAGTAATTGGCAAGCACCTTGTCATCGTGAGCTCCAGCAGCCTGCATCGCGATGGTGTAGATGCTGAGGAACTCCGACGGGTGGGTCTTGCCATTGTACTTCTTGCCAACGTCGGGCTTGAACGTGCGGTGGGAGGGCCATTGGAACTGCCGTAGCTCACGGGTAAAGGCTGCATAGCCTACCTCGTAAGGTAAGCCCCCAGCGCCTCCCGGTGCTGGGTGGTCTGTAGTGGGTCCTGCCCGCCTATCTTATTGGTGGCGTGCCCCGCGTCGGCGCTCGATGGTGGTTTGAGCGTCTTCATGGGCTCGCTCCCGAAGAACTTGGCGTTGATCGCGGTGGGTCCGTGGGTCGGACGATGCTATGGAAATGTTATCACAAGCGTCATCATGACGGACCGGTGCCTGCGGTAACTGGCGAGGAGGAGGAGAATGCACTGTGGCCGCAGCGCCTCCGGTCCTCCCACCACTGGCGTGTGGTGCTTCGACGGAGCGCCGGCCTAAGGGCCCCGCTGGTCGCGGCTCGTCCTTGTTGGCGATGCCGACGAGGCTCCGGATGGTGGCTCTCCACTCGTCGAGCTTCTCCGCAGCAGGAGGGAAGTCGAGGAGCAACTACGCGCGCTAAGGCCTCTGCCGGCGTAGGTGGCGGCGACACCTGCATGGACCGTGACGCGCTCCGACTTCTAACCATGTTAGAAGGATCTCCATCACAGCCCCGTGGCTACACGTCGTTTTCGCCAGCGCCTCGGCGAGCATGCTGGTCTTCTACGTCCCGTGAATGATGCACAGGACTCTTCCTGCGGCGGCACCCTGGGTCACTAGCGTGGTGGCGCTGTTCGTCGCGCACAACCTGGGAGGAGCGCGCTGCAGGCTCCGGCGTGGGCATCTTAGAAGTCGCCGCGCCGCCCGTATCTGGCATGACGCCACCCTTGGAGGGCCCCGCGCCGCCTGCGGGGGGCCGGCTCCGTCTTTCGACTGGGTGGCGTGCGGCTCATTGTCTTGTGCACGAACGACGCTGCTCGCCGGGCTTCGGCTGCTAGAGCGACGTGGGTGTTCGCGGGCCACGCCTCGGCTTCCATCCACAACCACCCCGTCGCCCGCCCGCACTGGCACGGGCCGTTCGGCCCCAGATGAACCAATCACCGTGATCGTCTTCTTCTTGGGAGCCATGACGGTGAAGCACTGCTAAACTAGCTACTAAACCGGATTCTCACAACTGCGCCCCCTACCTGGCCCGCCAAAGATGTCGGGGAAAATGACACTTATGGGATCACTGGAACCCCTTCTACGGTTGGCGGGCGCGGGGTTGTAAAAAGAGTGGGTTTTAGGTGCCAGTACAAAGATCGTTTACCCAGGTTCGGGCCGCGAGGATGCGTAATACCCTAGTCCTACTTTGATGTGTATTTGAGTATCCTTGAGCTCCTGAACTAGCTATGGCGTCTGCATAGTCCAAAAGAGTCGAATCCTTCCCCTGTACGCCTCGGGCCTCCTTTTATAGAAAAAGGGGTTGCCGCATTGGCACACAGGAGGTGGAAAGGTGTACAGTGGATGAGTCTATCCTCTGGCACAGTCGGATAAACGCATTTAATACGCTGCCGACGTGCCCCTCTTGCTTTATCGGGGACGGCAAGGAAGCTCGTCCCAGCTGTCGCCGCCTTGCCTGGCTCCGACGCGCGTCCGAGCTGATGAGGCGTTGCAGTGCCACGTTGGCTGGTTGCTGGGCTGGCGTGGTGATGGAGTCTTCACGAAGATCTGCATGCCATCACGCATGTGCTAGCTGAGTCGGTGTGGAGGCCGCACGTCGCCACGCAGGTGCCTGCCCAGCTAGTTGCGCTGGCAGCTCTATGGGAAAGGCGGTGGAGTCTTGGCAGATGTGGCCCTAGCTGCGGCCCTGTTGATGTCGTCGGCAAGGGTCTTGCCAGGGCCTCGGCAAGGGGTCTTGTCGTAGCGTTGCGTTCATCCCCGGCAAGGGTCCTTGCCGGGGGTCTCGTGGATTTCCTCGGCAAGGGTCCCGCCGAGGATCGTCGTCTTCTGGTCCTCTTCTAATCTTGTGTGTTTATGATCTTCACAAAGATCTGCATGCCACCATGGAGGCGCCTCCTGAGCCTTGGTTCCAATGTGGTTGATGGTGTTGGAACCCTTGGGCTCAAGGGTGGCGCGCTCTGCTGGCATCGGGCAAGTTGCATCGGCAAGGCTCTTGCCGGGGCCGCGGGGGCCGTCCTGGCAAGGGTCCTGCCGGGGGAGTCCACCTCGCCCTCTTGCTCTTCGTGTCTCTATTCTTGTCGTTGCTCTGGTCGTCTTGCGCTCCGGCTTCCCTCCTCTGCCCTGCCAAATGTGGCCGTGGGCGCAGCTCCGACTACCCGTGCACAAGTAAAGGGGTCAAAAGGAGAGCCCCTACTTTTGTACACCGACACGGTCCCGTACGGAATAGCGCATAAACTGGGTTTTAAGCTTCTGTCACTCTCGCAACCCATCATCTAATTGCTACTCCACAATGTATTCCCTTAGGCCCAAATATGGTGAAGTGTCATGTAGTCGACATTCACATGACACCACTAAGGGAATCACAACATACATACTATCAAAATATCGAACACATATCAAGTTCACATGATTACTTGCAACATGATTTCTCCCATGACCTCAAGAACAAAAGTAACTACTCACAAATGATAAAAATGCTCATGATCAGAGGAGTATTAAATAGCATATTGGATCTGAACATATAATCTTCCACCAAATAAACCGTATAGTAATCAACTACAAGATGTAATCAACACTACTACTCACCCACAAGCACCAATCTATAGTTCTGGTAACAAGATTGAACACAAGAGATGAACAAGGGTTTGAGATGAGATGGTGTTGTTGAAGATGTTGATGGAGATTGCCCTCCCCAAGATGGGAGAGTTGTTGGTGATGATGATGACGATGATTTCCCCCTCCGGGAGGGAAGTTCCCCTGGCAGAATCGCTCTGCCGGAGGGCAAAAGTGCTCCTGCCCAAGTTCCGCCTCGAGACTGTGGCGCTCCGTCCCGAAATTCCTCCCCTTATTTTTTCTCGGTCAAAATGACCTATATACCAGAAGATGGGCACCGGAGGTGGGCTTGGGTGAGCACAACCCACCAGGGTGCGCCTGGGCTCCCTGGCGCGCCCAAGTGGGTTGTCCCCACCTGGTGGGCCCCCTCTGGTAGTTATTTGCTCCAATATTCCTCAAATATTCCATAGAAAATATCTGTGAAGTTTCAGCTTGTTTGGAGTTGTGCAGAATAGGTAGCCTGACGTAGCTTTTCCAGGTCCAGATTTCCAGCTGCTGGGATTCTCCCTCTTTGTGTATACTTTGCATATTATGAGAGAAAAGGCCTTAGAATTACTCCAAAAAGCATTATTATGGATAAAAACATTATAAATAACAGTAAGAAAACATGATGCAAAATGGACGTATCACAGTGCGGCCGTTCCCATAGACCCCTTCTCCACCATTGGGATCGGCCTTCCGAGCTGGCTGGCTTGAATACGTATCATGATGCCTACATGAGATTGAAGAAGATAGCAATTGCGGACCCGCCGACAAAGCGACGCGGCTACGACGATTAGTATCTCATCGTGGTGTTCGACATAAGGATTGCCATCAATACAAGAGGCAGTAACGGCAGAGGCTGGCACATGTTGGCCGCGGCAGATTTGTACCCCTACACGTTCGAAGATGCCTTGCGCCATGTAGGCCGCATCTTCGCGGTGACAAGCCAGGGGACTTGTTTCATCTAGTTGCCATCCTACGGTACGGGAGATCACAAACAGAATGCACAAACCATCATTTGCATCCCTAACGGTACTCCATTATTTTGCTGGGACCAGTCATCCCCCGATCAAAATAAGATCGCTGATCCTGGATGTGCATTTGCATCCTAAATTCGGTCTAACCTGGAACCTTGTAGCTGACTTTGGCATATTGGGATCAACTATCTTAGCAGTCGTTACCCATGGTACCACTGATGTGCAACATGGTCACACAATCTACCACGATCGGACCGTCACCATCTACCCAAGTATTCCATTTTCTCAATGCTATGTGTTAGAGTAGTAGTACTTGTTAGTTATTTTATTTTCTTGACTGGGACATGTTTACTGTACTAGTAGTACAATTTAGTATTATATTTTTTAACCCTCTCTCCTTCTCTTTCATTGTTGTACTACTTACTAGTACTAGTACTTTTTACCTTGGAGGACGCGTATAGCTAGCTAGGCCCTTGAAGACTTGAACCCACTAGCTCCCACCATTTTTGTTTTTCCATGTATTACTATCTCATCCAAGTAGCTAAGAGTGGCTATATATAATAAGCCGGTTATTTTACTTCCTCTATACTAGAGTAGTACTATTTGCTGCACAGTATTACTGACCGCCATATTTGAGCACAACATTATTATGCATGGACCTTGACCATGTACGACACCATGTGTCCAGATCTGAGATGCCGCGTGTACCAGATGAACGGCATCGAGTTCGACCCCCGTGGTGCTATGTGGGTGCCGAGGAACACTCTTGGAGAGTACTCGCTTTTCATTGGGGACAACTACCCCATTGTGAAGTGGATGCCACCTTCCGTGCATGACACCAAAGGCCTGCCGTTCATGAAGCATGGTTGTGTCTTCAGTAAGCACCGCCGGATGAACGACACTCTGGGACACGCTATCCCTGATTTATGCCGCTTCAGCTTGGTTGAGTCTCCATCGTGTGGAACCGGACTAGAAAGCTGCGACAATGATTCCTGTTACCCACTGCTATGGATCATGCCATCCATGAAGAACACCTGGGACTGGAACCTGGAGGAGGGCATGGAGCCCATCCATAACGTGTAAGTGGAGCATGGGAAATTGTGAATGGTAGCGCTGTGAATATATGTAGACTAGTCGTGCACAAATTTATCACATGAAGTGGAGATGAACTTGTGTGACATACTGGCATTTGTCCTTTAGAATTTATTACTAGTAAATGTGTTATATGTACGTGCAACTTGTATGGTTGTTGCACGGGCTCCAACACGCTCTTTGAAAAAAAAGGTGGCACAACTTTGGATATAGGTGACGTAGCAGCATCATACAGTAGCACCGTTCGCTATAGTTGTAGTACTCCTACTAGGACGATAACTCCTATAAAACCTTGTGCTTGGCTCTTTGCCTCTTCGGGAGGTTCAACAGTTCGTACTCGTGCGAACCTTGCACTTGGCTCTTCGCCTCTTCGGAAGGTCCAACAATGATGATACTACAGTACAATATGCTTATGGCAATCTGACACCGAATGAACTGCTGCACGTCCACCGCGAGGGCGAGGGAGAGGGTGCTGTAGTCAAAACCCTATCCTCGTCCTGCGAGCCACCGCGCCCGTGGGCGAGGGAGAGGGCGTAGGCGTATGTAGTAAGCAAGCTTCTCCTCATCCTGTGAGCCACGCGCGTGGGCGAGGGAGAGGGCGTAGTAAGCAAGCTTCTCCTCATTCAGCGAGTTGACGAGACACATCAAAGCAGTACCAGTCCATACTACGTCCTTTCCAGTTAATATGGCTTAATTTGAAATGAGAAAAATACACTGGCGGTCAACGTATGTAAAAATACGCTCATTACGGTCACTATATAGTTTTGCGGTGATTATACGGTCACTAGCTCACCGTAGAGCACCGTATTGGACCCTACTGACCAGCCACATAGCCGACATGGCACTTTGTTGACTAGTTAAATTGACACCTGGTTTATGGGTCTCACCTGTCAGTTGGCAGAGCAAAGAAATCAGTTTAAACAAAACTTTACGCAGGCGCGACAGGAGTCCAACCCTTGCGCGCGAACCACCCTGGCTGTGTATGTGACTGCATGCACGTGTACTCCCTCGGTCCGTGAAAAACTGTACATCTAGCATTAGAAAATTTTCCAACAAAGAGTGTACATCTACACTTCCAATGCACTTAGCCTTTAATCTAATCGATATTGATTGACTAATGCACCAACTTGTGCTCTAGCTATAGGCTACACGTCTATCCTTAATTACAACATGCAACAACCTTCATGTAATCTTCTTCTCTCAATGGTCGCATGCACACATAAGTATGCTACTTTTGGGCGATAATTATGCCATGAAGTTTCGGTTCCTCTTGGTCAATGTGTAAATCTCTATATGTACAGTCTTTCACGGACGGAGGGAGTAGGTTGAGCACTTGAGCGTGAGCGTGTGTGTTGCATCTTGTGCTGTGTGCTGCATGGATGCATGAGTGTTGTGTGCGTGCTTGTGTACGTGTGAGTGTTGCATGTTGCATGCATGCATGCATGCATGAGGCTTTTACTCCCTCCCATTGACATGTTCATATTTCAAGCTTCATTAAAACGTTGCATGCAAGAATTAAGAGAAAACTCACCAATGCGTGTAAAAGTTCTAGTCATTTGTTCCTCACGCATGCATTCCAATTAATACGTTCGTAAACAAAATTTTCTTGAGGAAAACGAGCCCATTATTGCGTACTTTCGGAAAAAAAAATCTTCGGGCACTCATCATTTACTACTACCTTGGTTGATGATTTTTTTTCATTGACCTGTATATAAACCTCCGTCGTAGTTTAATGGTCCCCTTTGTACTTAGTGTAAAATTTTGACCGTAAATTTAACTAATAAAGTGTCAATGCATGTCATAAAAAACTATACCATTAAAAACTATGTTCAGATACGAATCCAGTGATATGATTTTTGGTGAAATGCATTAACATTTTATTAGTTAAATAGATGGTCAAAGTTTGACACAAAATACTACTAGTACTCCTACATTATTGGCGTCGGGTGCCTTGGCCAATGTTTCATCTTGTTGGACAGGATTAGAGTAAAGGCATAGGGATATTGTAGATAGGAAGTCTTGGCGATCCATTATTCCCCATCTCGGTCAGAGAGAACTATTCAACTAGTCTTCACGGTGAAGTGAAAATACACACTGCAGCAGATGGGACACTTAATTAATAAGCCGAACCAGCGTGTTGGTGTTACTAAATCAACTTTACCCAGTACTGCCATCATGTTTTCCAATGGATCACGCTTCCGCAAATACGCCTACGCACCTCTCTCTTCCATTAACTGACATATGGGCCCTCTTGAGGTAGACCCACATGTCATCGGCTTAACTATTTACACTCTGTAGTATGGTATATCCTGGTAGTAGTACTAGTAGAATTAAGATTTAATGTACTTTCTTCCCCGTCTTTCCCTCTTCTTCCTCCTCTCTTCCCCATCGTTGGCCGCACACAATTTCCCCCCGCTCCCTGCCCGCCCGCCCGCGCCATCTTCCTTGGTAGCTCGTGCGTACCATATCCCTCCGCTCACTGCTCGGCCACACACGCCATCTTCTTCGCTCGCTCGCCCGAATCCACTTCCCCACTCACTCGCAGGCACACAAAACCCCAATCACTCAGCGCCCTAAAAACCCTATGGCAAAACCGACTGACACGCAGAGCCGCGATTGGCATTCCCTCCACGATGTTCTCTTGGAGCAGATCTGTAATCGTATGGACCTGCTCAGCACCATGCATCTAGCCGCATGCTCGGTGTCTTTGTACCATCTACTCGTCTGCAACCGGCCGACCCTTTTCAAGACACCCTACTTGCTGATGCCCGATCCTCGCAGGTGGCCCAGACACCGACTTGACGATCCTACTGTTGGGTTACATAGCAGAAATTAAAATTTTCTACGCATCACCAAGATCAATCTATGGAGTTTACTAGCAATGAGAGGGGAGGAGTGCATCTACATACCCTTGTAGATCGCGAGCGGAAGCGTTCAAGAGAACGGGGTTGATGGAGTCGTACTCTTCGTGATCCAAATCACCGATGATCCAAGCGCCGAACGGACGGCACCTCCGCGTTCAACACACGTACGGAGCGGTGACGTCTCCCACGCCTTGATCCAGCAAGGAGGAGGGAGAGGTTGAGGAAGAAGGCTCCAACAGCAGCACGACGGCGTGGTGGTGGTGGAGTGACCGTTCTCCGGCAGGGCTTCGCCAAGCACACGCGGAGGAGGAGAGGTGTTGGGGAGGGGAGGGGCTCCGCCTTGGATGTGGTGCTGCAGCCCTCCCCCACCCCTCTATTTATAGGGGCAAGGGAGAGGGGGGCCGGCCCCCTCCAGATGGATCTAGAGGGGGGCGGCGGCCAAGGGGGAGGTGGCTTGCCCCCCAAGCAAGGGGGGCGCCCCCTCCAGGGTTTCCCCCCCCCAACCCTAGGCGCATGGGCCTTGGGGGGGATGGCGCCCAGCCCACTTAGGGGCTGGTTCCCCTTCACCTACAGCCCATAAGGCCCTCCGGGGCAGGTGGACCCTCCCGGTGGACCCCCGGAACCCCTCCGGTGGTCCCGCTACAATACCGGTATACCCCCGAATATTTCCGGTAACCGTATGGTGACTTCCCATATATAAATCTTTACCTCCGGACCATTCCGGAACTCCTCGTGACGTCCAGGATCTCATCCGAGACTCCGAACAACATTCGGTAATCACATACAAACCTTCCTTATAACCCTAGCGTCATCGAACCTTAAGTGTGTAGACCCTACGGGTTCGGGAATCATGCAGACATGACCGAGACACCTCTCTAGCCAATAACCAACAACGGGATCTGGATACCCATGTTGGCTCCCACATGTTCCACGATGATCTCATCGGATGAACCACGATGTCGAGGATTCAAGCAATCCCGTATACAATTCCCTTTGTCAATCGGTACTTTACTTGCCCGAGATTCGATCGTCGGTATCCCAATACCTCGTTCAATCTCGTTACCGGCAAGTCACTTTACTCGTTCTGTAATGCATGATCCCGTGACTAACTACTTAGTCACATTGAGCTCATTATGACGATGCAATACCGAGTGGGCCCAGAGATACCTCTCCGTCATACGGAGTGACAAATCCCAGTCTCGATCCGAGCCAACCCAACAGACACTTTCGGAGATACCTGTAATGCACCTTTATAGCCACCCAGTTACGTTGTGACGTTCGGTACACCCAAAGCATTCCTACGGTATCCGGGAGTTGCACGATCTCATGGTCTAAGGAAATGATACTTGACATTAGAAAAGCTTTAGCAAACGAACTACACGATCTAGTGCTATGCTTAGGATTGGGTCTTGTCCATCACATCATTCTCCTAATGATGTGATCCCGTTATCAATGACATCCAATGTCCATGGTCAGGAAACCATAACCATCTATTGATCAACGAGCTAGTCAACTAGAGGCTCACTAGGGACATGTTATGGTCTATGTATTCACACATGTATTACGATTTCCGAATAACACAATTAAAGCATGAACAATAGACAATTATCATGAACAAGGAAATATAATAATAACCATTTTATTATTGCCTCATATTTCCAACAGTCTCCCACTTGCACTAGAGTCAATAATCTAGTTACATTGTGATGAATCGTACACCAATAGAGTTCTGGTGTTGATCATGTTTGCTCGTGGAAGAGGTTTAGTCAACGGATCTGCGACATTCAAATCCGTATGCACTTTACAAATATCTATGTCTCCATTTTTAACATTTTCACGAATGGAGTTGAAGCGACGCTTGATGTGCCTGGTCTTCTTGTGAAACCTGGGCTCCTTGGCAAGGGCAATAGCTCCAGTGTTGTCACAGAAGAGAGTCATCGGCCCCGATGCATTGGGAATAACTCCTAGGTCGGCAATGAACTCCTTCATCCAGATTGCTTCATGTGCTGCCTCCGAGGCTGCCATGTACTCCGCTTCACATGTAGATCCCGCCACGACGCTTTGCTTGCAACTGCACTAGCTGACTGCCCCACCATTCAAAATATACACGTATCCGGTTTGTGACTTAGAGTCATCCAGATCTGTGTCGAAGCTAGCATCGACGTAACCCTTTACGATGAGCTCTTCGTCACCTCCATAAATGAGAAACATATCCTTAGTCCTTTTCAGGTACTTTAGGATGTTCTTGACCGCTGTCCAGTGTTCCATGCCGGGATTACTTTGGTACCTTCCTACCAAACTTACGGCAAGGTTTACATCAGGTCTGGTACACAGCATGCCATACATAATAGACCCTATGGCCGAGGCATAGGGGACGACACTCATCTTTTCTCTATCTTCTGCCGTGGTCGGGCATTGAGCCGTGCTCAATCTCACACCTTGCAATACAGGCAAGAACCCCTTCTTGGACTGATCCATATTGAACTTCTTCAATATCTTGTCAAGGTATGTGCTTTGTGAAAGACCTATGAGGCGTCTCGATCTATCTCTATAGATCTTGATGCCTAATATGTAAGCATCTTCTCCAAGGTCCTTCATTGAAAAACACTTATTCAAGTAGGCCTTTATACTTTCCAAGAATTCTATATCATTTCCCATCAATAGTATGTCGTCCACATATAATAAGAGAAATGCTACAGAGCTCCCACTCACTTTCTTGTAAACACAGGCTTCTCCATAAGTCTGCGTAAACCCAAACGCTTTGATCATCTCATCAAAGCGAATGTTCCAACTCCGAGATGCCTGCACCAGCCCATAGATTGAGCGCTGGAGCTTGCATACTTTGTCAGCATTCTTAGGATCGACAAAACCTTCCGGCTGCATCATATACAATTCTTCCTTAAGGAAGCCGTTAAGGAATGCCGTTTTGACGTCCATTTGCCATATTTCATAATCGTAGAATGCGGCAATTGCTAACATGATTCGGACGGACTTCAGCTTCGCTACGGGTGAGAAGGTCTCATCGTAGTCAACTCCTTGAACTTGTCGATAACCCTTAGCGACAAGTCGAGCTTTATAGATGGTAACATTTCCATCCGCGTCCGTCTTCTTCTTAAAAATCCATTTATTTTCTATCGCTCGCCGATCATCGGGCAAGTCTGTCAAAGTCCATACTTTGTTTTCATACATGGATCCTATCTCGGATTGCATGGCTTCAAGCCAATTGTTGGAATCTGGACCCGCCATTGCTTCTTCATAGTTCGAAGGTTCACCGTTGTCCAACAACATGATTTCCAGGACAGGGTTGCCGTACCACTCTGGTGCGGAACGTGTCCTTGTGGACCTACGAAGTTCAGTGGTAACTTGATCATGATCGTCATCATTAACTTCCTCTCTAGTCGGTGCAGGCACCACAGAAACATTTTCTTGTGCTGCGCTACTTTCTGGTTCGAGAGGGGTCATCTCATCAAGTTCCACTTTCCTCCCACTTACTTCTTTCGAGAGAAACTCTTTCTCCAGAAAGGACCCGTTCTTGGCAACGAAGATCTTGCCTTCGGATCTGAGGTAGAAGGTATACCCAATGGTTTCCTTAGGGTATCCTATGAAGACGCATTTTTCCGACTTGGGTTCGAGCTTTTCAGGTTGAAGTTTCTTGACATAAGCATCGCATCCCCAAACTTTAAGAAACAACAGCTTAGGTTTGTTTCCAAACCATAATTCATACGGTGTCGTCTCAACGGATTTCGACGGAGCCCTATTTAAAGTGAATGCGGCAGTCTCTAAAGCATAACCCCAGAATGATAGCGATAGATCGGTAAGAGACATCATAGATCGCACCATATCCAATAGAGTGCGATTACGACGTTCGGACACACCATTACGCTGAGGTGTTCCAGGCGGCGTGAGTTATGAAACAATTCCACATCTCCTTAAGTGTGTGCCAAATTCGTGACTCAAATATTCCCCTCCACGATCTGATCGTAAGAACTTTATTTTCCTATCACGTTGATTCTCAACCTCACTCTGAAATTCCTTGAACTTTTCAAAGGTCTCAGACTTGTGTTTCATTAAGTAGACATACCCATATCTACTCAAGTCATCAGTGAGGGTGAGAACATAACGATAGCCACCGCGAGCCTCAACACTCATTGGACCGCACACATCAGTATGTATGATTTCCAATAAGTTGGTTGCTCGCTCCATTGTTCCGGAGAACGGAGTTTTGGTCATTTTGCCCAAAAGGCATGGTTCGCACGTGTCAAATGATTCATAATCAAGAGACTCCAAAAGTCCATCTGCATGGAGTTTCTTCATACGTTTGACACCAATGTGACCAAGGCGGCAGTGCCACAAGTATGTGGGACTATCATTGTCAACCTTACATTTCTTGGCATTCACACTATGAATATGTGTAACATCACGTTCGAGATTCATTAAGAATAAACCATTGACCAGCGGGGCATGACCATAAAACATATCTCTCACATAAATAGAACAACCATTATTCTCGGATTTAAATGAGTAGCCATCTCGCATTAAACGAGATCCAGATACAATGTTCATGCTCAAAGCTGGCACTAAATAACAATTATTGAGGTTTAAAACTAGTCCCGTAGGTAAATGTAGAGGTAGCGTGCCGACGGCGATCACATCGACCTTGGAACCATTCCCGACGCGCATCGTCACTTCGTCCTTCGCCAGTCTCCGCTTATTCCGCCGCTCCTGCTTTGAGTTACAAATATGAGCAACCGCACCGGTATCAAATACCCAGGAGCTACTACGAGCGCTGGTTAGGTACACATCTATAACATGTATATCACATATACCTTTGGTATTGCCGGCCTTCTTATCCGCTAAGTACTTGGGGCAGTTCCGCTTCCAGTGACCGTTTCCCTTGCAATAAAAGCACTCAGTCTCAGGCTTGGGTCCATTCTTTGTCTTCTTCCCGGCAGCTTGCTTACCGGGCGCGGCAACTCCCTTGCTGTCTTTCTTGAAGTTCTTCTTACCCTTGCCTTTCTTGAACTTAGTGGTTTTATTCACCATCAACACTTGATGTTCCTTTTTGATCTCCACCTCCGCTGATTTCAGCATTGAATATACCTCAGGAATGGTCTTTTCCATCCCCTGCATATTGAAGTTCATCACAAAGCTCTTGTAGCTAGGTGGGAGCGACTGAAGGATTCTGTCAATGACCGCGTCATCCGGGAGATTAACTCCCAGCTGAGACAAGCGGTTGTGCAACCCAGACATTTTGATTATGTGTTCGCTGACGGAACTATTCTCCTCCATCTTACAACTGTTGAACTTGTCGGAGACTTCATATCTCTCGACCCGGGCATGAGCTTGGAAAACCATTTTCAGCTCTTCGAACATCTCATATGCTCCGTGCTGCTCAAAATGCTTTTGGAGCCCCGGTTCTAAGCTGTAAAGCATGCCGCACTGAACCAGGGAGTAATCATCACTACATGACTGCCAGGCGTTCAGAACGTCTTGAGTTGTTGGGAAAACAGGTGCATCACCTAGCGGTGCTTCAAGGACATATGCTTTCTTGGCAGCTATGAGGATAATCCTCAGGTTACGGACCCAGTCCGTGTAGTTGCTACCATCATCTTTCAGCTTGGTTTTCTCTAGGAATGCGTTGAAGTTGAGGGCAACATTAGCGTGGGCCATTTGATCTACAAGACATATTGTAAAGGTTTTTAGACTAAGTTCATGATAATTAAGTTCATCTAATCAAATTATTAACGAACTCCCACTCAGACAGACATCCCTCTAGTCATCTAAGTGATACATGATCCGAGTCAACTAGGTCGTGTCCGATCATCACGTGAGACGGACCAGTCATCATCGGTGAACACCTTCATGTTGATCGTATCTGCTATACGACTCATGTTCGACCTTTCGGTCTCTTGTGTTCCGAGGCCATGTCTGTACATGCTAGGCTCATCAAGTCAACCTAAGTGTATTGCGTGTGTAAATCTGGCTTACACCCGTTGTATGCGAACGTTAGAACCTATCACACCCGATCATCACGTGGTGCTTCGGAACAACGAACCTTCGCAACGGTGCACAGTTAGGGGGAACACTTTCTTGAAATTTTAGCGAGGGATCATCTTATTTATGCTACCGTCGTTCTAAGCAAATAAGATGTAAAACATGATAAACATCATATGCAATCAAATAGTGACATGATATGGCCAATATCATTTTGCTCCTTTTGATGTCCATCTTCGGGGCGCCATGTTCATCATCGTCACCGGCATGACACCATGATCTCCATCATCATGATCTCCATCATCGTGTCCTCATGAAGTTGTCTCGCCAACTATTACTTCTACTACTATGGCTAACGGTTAGCAATAAAGTAAAGTAATTACATGACGTTCCAGTTGACACGCTGGTCATAAATAAATTAAGATAACTCCTATGGCTCCTGCCGGTTGTCATACTCATCGACATGCAAGTCGTGATTCCTATTACAAGAACATGATCAATCTCATACATCACATATATCATTCATCACATCCTTCTGGCCATATCACATCACATTACACTTGCTGCAAAAACAAGTTAGACGTCCTCTAATTGTTGTTGCAAACTTTTACCTGGCTACTATAGGTTTCTAGCAAGAACGATTCTTACCTACGCCAAAACCACAACGTGATATGCCAATTTCTATTTACCCTTCATAAGGACCCGTTTCATCGAATCCGATCCGACTAAAGTGGGAGAGACAGACACCCGCTAGCCACCTTATGCAACTAGTGCATGTCAGTCGGTGGAACCTGTCTCACGTAAGCGTACGTGTAAAGTCGGTCCGGGCCGCTTCATCCCACGATGCCGCCGAATCAAGATAAGACTAGTAACAGCAAGTAAATTGACAAAATCGACGCCCACAACAACTTGTGTTCTACTCGTGCATAGAAACTACGCATAAACCTGGCTCATGATGCCATTGTTGGGTTACGTAGCAGAAATTAAAATTTTCTACGCATCACCAAGATCAATCTATGGAGTTTACTAGCAACGAGAGGGGAGGAGTGCATCTGCATACCCTTGTAGATCGCGAGCGGAAGCGTTCAAGAGAACGGGATTGATGGAGTCGTACTCGTCGTGATCCAAATCACCGATGATCCAAGCGCCAAACGGATGGCACCTCCGTGTTCAACACACGTACGGAGCGGTGACGTCTCCCACGCCTTGATCCAGCAAGGAGGAGGGAGAGGTTGAGGAAGAAGGCTCCAACAGGAGCACGACAGCATGGTGGTGGTGGAGTGACAGTTCTCCGGTAGGGCTTCGCCAAGCACACGCGGAGGAGGAGAGGTGTTGGGGAGGGGAGGGGCTGCGCCTTGGATGTGGTGCTGCAGCCCTCCCCCCACCCCTCTATTTATAGGGGCAAGGGAGAGGGGGGCCGGCCCCCTCCAGATGGATCTAGAGGGGGGGCGGCGGCCAAGGGGGAGGTGGCTTGCCCCCCAAGCAAGGGGGGCGCCCCCTCCAGGGTTTCCCCCCACCCCCCCAACCCTAGGCGCATGGGCCTTGGGGGGATGGCGCCCAGCCCACTTAGGGGCTGGTTCCCCTTCACCTACAGCCCATAAGCCCTCCGGGGAAGGTGGACCCTCCCGGTGGACCCCCGGAACCCCTCCAGTGGTCCCGGTACAATACCGGTATACCCCCGAATATTTCCGGTGACTGTATGGTGACTTCCCATATATAAATCTTTACCTCCGGACCATTCCGGAAATCCTCGTGACGTCCGGGATCTCATCCGGGACTCCGAACAACATTCAGTAATCACATACAAACCTACCTTATAACCCTAGCGTCATCGAACCTTAAGTGTGTAGACCCTACGGGTTCGGGAATCATGCAGACATGACCGAGACACCTCTCTAGCCAATAACCAACAGCGGGATCTGGATACCCATGTTGGCTCCCACATGTTCCACGATGATCTCATCGGATGAACCACGATGTCGAGGATTCAAGCAATCCCGTATACAATTCCCTTTGTCAATCGGTACTTTACTTGCCCGAGATTCGATCGTCGGTATCCCAATACCTCGTTCAATCTCGTTACCGGCAAGTCACTTTACTCGTTCCGTAATGCATGATCCCGTGACTAACTACTTAGTCACATTGAGCTCATTATGACGATGCAATACCGAGTGGGCCCAGAGATACCTCTCCGTCATACGGAGTGACAAATCCCAGTTTCGATCCGAGCCAACCCAACAGACATTTTCGGAGATACCTGTAATGCACCTTTATAGCCACCCAGTTACGTTGTGACGTTCGGTACACCCAAAGCATTCCTACGGTATCCGGGAGTTGCACGATCTCATGGTCTAAGGAAATGATACTTGACATTAGAAAAGCTTTAGCAAACGAACTACACGATCTAGTGCTATGCTTAGGATTGGGTCTTGTCCATCACATCATTCTCCTAATGATGTGATCCCGTTATCAATGACATCCAATGTCCATGGTCAGGAAACCATAACCATCTATTGATCAACGAGCTAGTCAACTAGAGGCTCACTAGGGACGTGTTATGGTCTATGTATTCACACATGTATTACGATTTCCGGATAACACAATTAAAGCATGAACAATAGACAATTATCATGAACAAGGAAATATAATAATAACCATTTTATATTGCCTCTAGGGCATATTTCCAACACCTACAGAGGTTGTTGTGGTGCCCCTAGACATGCTACCACTACCCGTCCACTTGTCCTTCATGCGCGGCCACTACTGGGCGGGCATGAAAGCCAACTGGATCGTCCTCATCCACCAATCCGGTAGTCTGTGGCGTCTCGTGGATATCTACACCCAGCGAGAGATCACCCTTCCATCGTTGGATACCGCCACCATCGAGCCTCATGGCCCACTGGAAACTCCTGCCTACTACGCACGAGACGCGTCGAGCGTTTGGTGTGACCTCCGTTTGCTGAAGGTTGTAATCTGCGAAGTGCCCACACCATCAGAAGACTACATGGATCACAAGCTCATTGTCTTGTTCGACAAGGGATTAGTCTATCTGGAATCCGGTCGCCATACATGGTTATGGCTCATCGTCAATCCTGTTGAGCCTCCATTTCTGTCTGATGCTATAGTGCATGATGGATCGTTTACGCGGCCGACGAACAGATTGGCTGCCTATACTGGTGGAAATCTATCGTCGTGTAATTGTTCTATCTCATCTCATCTTTACCTTATGAATACGACTGCCTGTTGATTGTTAGAAATTTAGAATAGATAGTATGTCTGTAACCACATCATTGCTATATGTTTCTCTCATTTCCTAGATTTTTTATGACCACACATGTTATTGTTAGAGTTGATATGAGAACAATTGGCATCTACTGATTGTTAGAATAGATATTATGAGTATAACCTCATGATTGCTATATGTTACTCTCATTTCCAAGATTTTTATAACCACGCATGTTATTGTTTAGAGTTGATATGAGAACAATAGTAAGTGCTATGGTAGAATATGAGTAGGCCATGTCATAGCTGTTTTCCTCTCATTGTTACATGATGTTTGAACCATGGCATATTGCTAGAATATGAAAGCCATTGGCTTAATTTATTTAACTTGGGGTATGATTATGACCACGACATTGCAATTCTCTGTCTATGATATGTGTCACTGTTATAATAATCTTAATTCCACACATACTCTGAACATGATTGTATATTTTTGTCCTTTTGGTCTCCAATTTGATTTGTTGCAGCAGACGCAAATGTGCTGGCCTTCATGATTCCAGGACTGGAATCATACCAGTCAATGGGTGGTGGTTTATCGCTCGTTCAACTGACGGCGGTCATTTGATGCTCATTCGCACATAGCAAATTGACCAAACCATTTCATCAAACCACATGCAGTACAATGCGTGGGGCATTCGTGACTGTGATGGCTATGGCTGCTTTGTGTTTGAGAAAGATCCCAGCTCTGTTGGGCTAGGTGTATTCAACTCAAGGCGGGTTTACAGCCTCGGCAACCACTCTATGTTCCTCGGGGCTCAATTATCCGATCATCCAACCAATCATCGATCATATCACTGGCGATGATTACCGTGCTATGCAACTTCCATTCGCCAGGGGGGACTGTGTTTACACATCATACCATGGGTTTCATGAATCACCATATCCAGAGATTCGTCGAAACAGCATTTCGCCAGATAATCTTCAGTGTGTGAAAGGCATCAAGCTTCCATGCGATGAATGGCTTTTGCAAACCTGACATGTGGCGATGTGGTTCATGCCAACAGCAAATATGCACAACTTGATTCGTACTGATATCTAGACTGAGCCATGTATCGTGCTGCTGTAGCATGACCCTCTTTTGTTGGATATTATGTATTGTAGTTAGTTTGAAGGATAGATACCTTTCTGGGATCAAGTGCATCCTAACTCACCTGCATAGGATGTACTGATAATGATGATGGAGATGCTGTGCAGAAGCCATATATATATATATATATATATATATATATATATATATATATATATATATATATATATATATATATATATATATATATATATATATATATATATATATATATATATATATAACACTGTTCTGATCACGGGATCAGAATATTATTCTGATCACAACATGAACTTCCTGAGTAACACGCGTGAACTTCCCTCTGTAGGAACCCGACCTTCGGGCTATCTTCACAACCGTGTCTCCCCGCGCGAATTATTCTGGTTAGTTGTGTTCTATATGATGTTAGTGTAATCTAGAAATGCTTTTTAGCAACTAAATACCCGTTTTAAATAGGAATCTCCCTCCTTGGCGGATTTTGCTCTCGGATCGTGATGAAATTGCGTTTTTTGCAATTTTACTGCCTGAGTTGTTCGACCTGAACTTCTCCCAGTGCTAGGTTGAACTTCCGCCAACATTGCCCAAATGGGGATTGCGATATACCATTGGAAAGCTATGGACACCAGTATCATGACCCAAGTTAAATTTTTGGCAAAATGTAAGCGGTTTAAGAGCAGTTTTGAAAACCGTTATTTCTTCATACAAAAAATGTGAACCGTATTTTCGATCGCATTTCTAAACTGAATATCGGAATGAGGCAAATTAATATGGCGTTGGAAATCTGCTGTAAAACCGCTCCTTCCACATGTTGAAAGTTTTCTCTAATTCCTTATGGTTAAAGAGTAATTTGGAAAATCATAAAATTTTGCAAACCGAACAGCCGAGTCTGTTTTTTCGATGTCATTTCTAAACGGCTAATCCAATTGAGGCAAATGACACGGCGTTGGAAAGATTATGAAAATGCGCTACTTTCTCTTATTGAAAGTTTTTTCTAATTTTGAACGGTTTAAAAGTAATTTAGAAAACGGTACAAGTTCCACTGAGTTCGTATTTTTGAGCTAATTTTTTAACCTTACGTCCGAATGTAGCAAATGATATGGCGTTGGAAAGTTTGAGGAAATGCAAAACTTTTTGGTATATATTATTTCTCCCAATTCATTACGATTTTATGTCAATTTTGAAAATGGCTAAAAACGTATTTTCGCTTTAATTTTTACAACTTTTATCGGAATGAGGCAAATAATGTACCGTTGCAAAGCTACGGAAAATGCGAAACTTTTTCATATTGATGGTTTTCTCCAATTCCTAGCTATTTTCAAGTAATTTCGAAAACGACGGGATCATTCAATCTGCCTTTATCGCGAAACAGATTCTTCAAAAATGGACCGCGTAAAGAACTTGAACTTCTCGGCATGTGTACTTGAACTTCACTCTGTTTTTTCACGTGCTTTTCTTGCTCGTAGCTCTTCATCCACTGCTCGTAGCTCTCCATCCACTCACTGGAATTGAGCAAGTGATATACCGATGGAAAGTTGTTGTAAACACGCAACTTTCCCGTGTTGATCATTTTTTCATACTCGCGACGATTGTAGAAGTTTTTCATCTGAAATTCATTTAGTGTACTTGGTGAACTTCCTGCTGTTTTCACGTTGAACTTCTGTAACATATTTTCATTTGTAATTTTCTCATCCATTTCGTTAGTGTTACACAAATGATATTCTTTTTGTATAAACCTCTCTCACAATATTTTTTTAACTTTCTCCTTCCGAGGACTTGAACTTACACAAATGATATTCCTGTCATTTTGAAATAAATTAGAAAATGATGAGATCATGATTTTTGCCTTAATCGCGGATGGAAATGCACTGCGTGAAGTAGTTAAACTTCTCGGGCATGTCTATTTGAACTTCACTCTCTTTTTGACGTGTTGTTTTTTGACGTGTTGTTTTTTGCACGGTGTGAAGTAGTGAACTTCTGGGGCATGTCTATTTGAACTTCACTCTGTTTCACTTTATTGTATTTTTCTTATATGAAATACACACCATGTAGTACGTGAACTTCCGGTTGTTATCACTTTGAGCTTCTCTCTGGTTTGAGAGAATTATTTTAAAACACAAAAATAACGTATTTTTTATGTATTTTGGATATCTAAATACACGGTGAACCTCTCTCGGAAGAATTTTTTAAAATTTTCCTCGCCGAGCACTTGAACTTCTAGCAGCCATTCTTTCCTTTTATGAGTTGTTTTTAAAAGTGCAAAAAATGGTGTTGTGTTTTTTAGTTTTTGAAAAGGTAAATCCTAGGTTTTAATAAACTCCGAACTTCTCTGTTATTTCAATTTGAACTTCACATTTTCATATTTTGGGTAAATAATTGTATTCGATTTTTATACAGAAAAAATCGAACATGGAAATACAAGGTGAACCTCTCTCGCAAGAATTTTTGAACTTCCCTGAACAGAGCACTTGAACTTCTTTCAACAAACATTTTAAGCTTTTATTTTTCTATATTTTTATTCTCACCTGAAATGCATTCCTTGCAGTACTTGAACTTCTCGTTGTTTTCACTATGAACTTCTGTCGCATTTTTGTGTGTACGTCGAATTACACGCAATTGAAGGTCGGACGTCATTTTCTTGCCATTTTAAAACATGTAGTTGGAGGTCGGACGTCCCGCAATATAAATTCTGAACCGTGCATGAAGGTGCACGTGAACTTCTTGCAACAAATCTGATGATTTTATAGACATTGAACTAATCTATCTTTTTATTTGAACATCGTTGTGTATTTTTAGAAATGTGGAAATTGGAGGTTTTTTAGAAACATCGAACTTCTTCCTTATTTGAAATTGAACTTATTGATTTTATTCTTTAGTAACTAGAAAAATCCAATTTTTCAAATATAATATCAAACTGCTTCGCTTTTTCCCAATTGAACTTCTTGGTTTTATTCTCTAGTAACGTGAAAAGCTGAGTTTTTTTATATACATCGAACTACTCCATTTTTCGAAATTGAACTTCTTGGTTTTAATCTTTTTAGGAAAATCTAAGTATTTTATAAACATCAAACAACTTCAAAGCTTTAATTTAGGGTTTCTTGGTGTTATTCATAAGTAACGGGAAAAGTCCTAGTTATGTAATAAATATTGAAGTACACGATTATTTAAAGTTGAACCTCTATGTCTTTTAGTTGGGAATACACATTTTTACAAATAAAAAAACACAGTACGTGGCCACTAAGAAGAAACGTTGAATTGCTTCGTTATTTTAATTTAAACTTCTTGGTTTTATTTCTTATTAATGGGGAAAATCCTTTTTTTTATAAACATAGAACCACACCGTTTTTTTAATTTGAACTTCTAGTGCTTTTAGAACGGGAAAAATATAAATTATTTTGAAATGTTCCTCATTTTAATTTGAACTTCTCTATTTTTTCACAAAGGGAAAAATCCGTTTTTATAGAGATTTTTGAAGTACCTTTTTCATTTGAACTTCTTGCTCATTCATTTGAACTTCCAGATTTTTAAAATATCAGCATCCTCGTAAGTTTTTGTAAACCTCTATTTTTAGTGCAATGTAATATCACACTTTAATATTCTACTTAAAAAAATTAGTTGTTTCTTTTATTTTAATTTGAACTTCTTCATTTTATTCTTTAGTAACGAGAAAAAATCTGAGGTTTTTATAAAGTTTGAACTTCTCTGCTTTTTAAATTTGAACTTCTTTGTTTTATTATTAGAAAAATATGGTTTTTAAATAAGCATCAAACCATCTTTTTTGAATTAAACTTCATACTTATATTTTTCTTAGAAACCGAGGAGTCGAGGAGATCACCACACATGACTAGATGGAGGAGTGCAAGTGAAGCAACCTTTCTTTTTAGAAAATCAACAACCAGAACTTCGAAAAGCAAAACAAATTGAACTTCAGAAAGGGAACAAACTGAACATCATAGGGCTCTACAACCATTCTCATCGTGTTTTTCTCTTTTTTTAAATAAATATATTACTGTACATCAGAGTGTCTAGTTTTATAATTGGAAATAAAAAATTATGTTCAGAGGGAAGAAAATATCACTTAGTATTTTGTTCCAGCGAAAACAATTTTTTTTGAGTCATAAACACAAGCAGCTTTAGAGAGCATACTTTTTGTTCTTAGTGGATAGGAATTTCGAACTTCTGCAATTGGCGTATTTGAAGTTACACATATTCTTTCTTTTTTGCATAGAATCAAACACATGATTACACAATCTTACAAAAAGAAACAGCAAGCCATGGGTTCTTATTCGCATCTAGGAAAAAATACTTGCAATCAAGCATGTGCATGAATTTGTTCTGATGAAATCACCTCAATCAGAAAGAGAGAGAGAGGGGGAGTGAGAGGGAGTAGTGCAGTCGTGAGGAGTAACAGGAGAGTTCCGCCAGCGGGACCCATGAGGCGGAGGTGTACCAGGGGGACCTTCTCCGATGAAATCCCGATAGTATGTGATGAATCACGCCGTTGCGAGCAGGGAGTTGGGGCAGAGGCGTGGAGCACTGGGGCCATGCCGGAGAATGCGGCGGTGCTACCTGGAGACAGAATACAGGTTTGAGAAAACATGAATGCATAGAGCAAAAAATTCAGAAAAATGACCAAGAATCAAAAGAACACAATCATCCATTATGCAAAACAAGACATGGCATCAAGATTTCAGAAGAAAAGTACAAGCAATTCATCTCGTGATAGTGCTGGACTATAGGCTTGCCCCTCCCGTTGCAGGCAACGGTAATTTGGAAAAGTTTCAAGCATGAAGTTCGCCCTTAGGCCTCGGACAGGACGCCGCTTAGGCTTTGGCAGGTCGCCAACAGCGCTAGGTGAGTGGTCATGGTGACTGGATCTGTCACGTCCGGATTTTTGAGATAATAGTTTCCCAAAAAAACGGCCTTTGTGCCCACCAGCCCTAGGATTACTGTTAGCTGATGAGGCACCAACTTGATACAAGAATTCCAAGCAGGGTACAAAAATATGTAGTACAAGACCATTGAGGCCTAGGAGTACAACACTGGGTTTCTAATGATAGAGGGCGGAAGCGGTTGGATACATCTGCGTCTATGGGACTCCATTTCCCACAAGAACAGCTGACCAGGATAACTCCTATCTTCGCGAGGCTGCAAATGTCAACACGTAGGTTCCGAGGTTGTCACCGCGATGCTTATCTCCAAGCAAGGAATCTGGCCAAGACAATAGCCAGGGACAAGCCAGTGAGTACGTTTGAATGTACTCGGAAACATTAAGAACACGGGTATAATATATCAAACATGCTCCGGATTAATTAGGTGATCACATGTCTGTCACGAAATATACGAAAAACCATGATGCACACATGTGGTTAAAAAAATACTCCAAAGTAAAATACTGGGTGCCAAACGAGGGTCTGAATGACTCCTCCAGAGGAAACTGCAAGAATAGTAATACTGGTGCCAAACGAGGGTCTGAATGACTCCTCGAGAGGAAACTGCAAGAATAATAATGCCGCAGCCGGGCGTCGGGGCGACACCACATAAAGGGCTTATAAAAGATAAAAGAACAACAAGCATGCCGCAGTCGGGCGTCTGAGCGACACCACAGAAAGGGCTTATAAGAGAATCATCACAGTGAATATCCAGGAGGTAGAACCATCCCAGGGATACTCAAAAAAATACATAATGTAAATGGTTAGTCCAAAATAATAAAGATCACAATCCATATGTGCCACAATCATAAACAATATTTAGTTCAGTCGTTTCTCCATCCGAAAACCGATAATTTGGTCTAGTCAAGCCGTATCTCCATCCGAATACCGTTACTATGATTCAGTTAGCCGTGTCTCCATCCGAAAACCGTCACTGAGTTCTAGCTAATTCGTTCTCCATCCGGATACCGTTACTAGATTCAACTCAGACTGTGGTCCTTACTCAAGAACATGACTATCCAACAGGATATATCCTCTGCAGAGGGAGTACAATTTTTTTTCCACGAGTAACGGGTTTACTTAGTCCATCGGGACTAATTCCGTCTACGGTCTTTTAATTGAAAACACGCCTGACCTGCACACACCAGCTTGACTCACCGGTGTCTGGAATCACCCACGACACCTGCCAAGCAAAACTCTAAGTGGGGAGGCTACAACCTCGACGTAGCATGGGATCAAATTTCTATTCGCGCGCTCTAAGGGGGTGCCCCCCTCTCGGTCCCAACTGGAAACACCCATGCCCCCGGACCAGGTGGCCTGCCTACCGGATGCACCCGGTATCTTCCACCATGGCCTCTTTGTACGGTGTATACTTTGGTAAGGGGTTGACAACCTACTGAACCATACCCCATCTACGACAGGGACAAGTGGTGGTACCAACAAATAAGGAAGCTACTGATCAAGACTCGATCTACGACCGACTCAGGTGGTCCAAGTATCCTCCAACAATATTACCATTTATGAAATAAATCACCACTCCTCAAGCCTCACCATGCCATACCGGACATACTCGTCTCGACGAGGGACTAGGGACAAGCTCGTGTCTACCCAAGACCACGACTTTCCCGGCTTCCTTCCGGTATGCATGAGGAGCTCACGAGGATGATCCAAATCACTAGTGTATCCATTGCTGACCACAAAACAACTCCAAGGTGTACTCATGTACGAGACTATATCGATACATAAAGCTAACGCATACCCCAAGTCAAAAGGTGTTGTGATCGTATCAGAACACCACAACAAAATATTATGCCAGAGTTCAGAAATGCTTGCCTTCAAGAGTATGCAAAGGATGCACTTTTTGGAAGCTTTCCCTTTTCTCCAAAATCCTATTTTGCAAAATATCCAAATAACAAATATTTCAAACACAATACCAAAAGTTGTCTCAAATATTTTTGAAATAAATCTTAAAACAAACTAGATGAAATTTGAGAGAGGTAGGAAAAAGAATCAACTCATTTGGAGTTTTATTTTAAAAGTTATAGCTGGTCAAAGTCTGGTCAAACTCTGTTTTTTGTAAATAAAACCAGAAAAGAAAACGTTTCGAGGGGAATACGCTTTCGCAGCAGAGGAAACGTACTCGGTGTTTTGCGCTATCACTTAACCAGAGAGGGCAGACGCGCGGGTCACTGACAGTGGGTCCAGAGGGCCCACTGGTCAGGTTTGACCATTCTTTCCTCCCTCCTCTTTCCCTCTGCCCGAACGGCGGCGGCCTCTGGCGATCGCCGTCGACGAACGGTGGCTCTTCACGGGCACCCGAGGGCGGGGATGGAACGGCCAGACTGGGGCGGTCCCCTTGGTGGTCGCTGGGTCGTCGGAGGTGGAAGGAATCGCCGGCGGCGAGCTCCGCGGCGGAGGGGGCTACGGTGGTGAAGTGGTTTTTGTGCTCCGGTGGTCTCCGATCGAAGTTGGGTAGTTGGGCAGCTCCGCAAGGACTAGGGGAAACTACTGGTGGCGCTGGTTGGGCGAAAGAGTGGCTGGCTGCGACGAATTTCACCGGCGCTTGGCGGCGGCCGAACCGGCCGGAGTTGGGAAAGAGAGCCTCTCCGGGCCAAACCACTGCCTGGGGAGCTCTAGAGGGAAGGTTGGAGGTCGCCTGAGTGCTCGGAGGGGCTCGGGGTTCCCTTTTATAGCGTGACGGGGCTGGCTCCGCGGCGGTGGATAAGATCGACGACGGGTCGCCGTTGCTGTAGTTGCAGGGCGTCGTGGCGGCGACGAACGCGTGCCGACGAGCATGAGGATAAGCACGGGCTGCTTCCTGGGGCAGCTGGCGCGCTGGTGTGGTTTGGGCGGTGCCGAACATGGCAGAGGCCGCTGCCGACGCCGGCGTGCCGCCAAGTGCTCTGCCAGCGGCGCTGCAGGGCGCCAGAGCTGGCGTGGAGGGGGAAGCGAGCTAGTGCGCGGTTCAGCGGTGGAGCAGGGGCCAGGGACGGGTCGTGTCGAGTGCGGCAGTGCGGCGCGGCGGCTTAGTGCGCGCGCGTGCAAAACGTGTGCTCTGGGCACGTCCAGAGCACGCACGGCATCTGCTCGACGAAATGCCAGGGCGGTCTAGAGCGCGAGGGTGGAGCTGGCAAATAACAGGACTAGGATAGGGGCAACTAGGAGCTCAATGGACAAGGTGGCTGGGTCATTGGAGTAAGTCCACAGTGCAAACTAGAAAACATGCCTCAAGCTGACTGTGCATACCAAGTGTTCGACAGAATGCCAAGAGCACTTAGGCAACTCTTGGAGTGGCCAATGTCTCCAGATCAGGGTCTCTTTAGATGCAGGAGATGGTGGTAAGATCACTTGGGCAAAACCAGAAACTTGTTAGTGCAAGTTTTGCAAAACTCCAGTTTTGGACAGAAAGAAAAAGGGTTTAAAGCATGTACTTAAAAACCCCTAATGAGTCCACTCTCCTGGACTTATGGGTTTTGAAGGGAGGGCTACAAGTAGGAAAAAGCTCAGGGTTACTAGAGCAAGGAAAAATAAGGTTGCGGTACAAATCACCAAATTGGACCAGAATGCAAAAGAGGTTGATCCACTCAAATTTTTCAAAGAACATCACTGGCTTTTTGCTTGAAGATGAATTGTATGCATCCACTGACATCTCCAAACACTTGGAAGAATTTTTAAAGAAATATTTAAATGGGTTGTAGTGCAAAAGTGCCTACTGGACCAGATTGGAAAAGTTGGTGTAGAGCTCAAAATCTCCAATGGCCAAAAAGGTGTTTTTGCACAAAAGTGGTGTGGAAACATCACATGACATCCCCAAATTTTGGTGGAAATTTTAAATGCATTTGTCAAGTGGTTGTAGTGCAAAACAGGCTCAAAATGCAAAAGAAACCCTTTTATAAGAATAAGGCTCTGAGAACACAATTCTTGCAAATTTAAAACCACTGAGAAAGAATTTGTTTTATCATAGAGAGTATTCAAGTCCAACAATACTCTTTGAAGGTTTTTCCACTTGAAGTAAAATTCACAATAACAAAAGGGTAAATCTTGACAAATGGAAAAGTTTTATTTCCTGGCAACATTTTAATAGATAAAACAAGGCCAAAATTTTGGGGTGTCACAACACTACCCCCCTTAAGAAAAATCTCATCCTCGAGATTTGTTAAAAGCTGTTTTGAACAAGAATTGTTTTGAAAAAAAATTGTTTTTATCAAAGAAATCCTTCAATTGCACAAAAACAAAACAGTTACAGTGAGAGGGCAATAAGTGGTGTAAAACCACAGTGTGTTACACTGGCGTAGTGTGGAAAAATCCACGGTTAGGGAAAACGAGATATTTCTACGCAGATATAGTAATTTAGAATAAATTCTAAATTACCAAAATACGCTGGTCGCACCCGAGAGCACAGTGCTCTCTTTGGCTGACAGGTGGACCCAGGGCCCACTGTCGGCCTCTTCTCCTACCTCTAGCCCTCTCTTCTCTCTCGCATGCTCTCCCGCGCTTCCTCCACCGGCGATGCCTAGCTCGTAGGGCATCGAGGCCGTACCGTGGTAGTGCGCGGCGTGCTAGCTGCCGGTGCAGCGTGTACTCACCTCGCGGGCCAGGGCGCTGTCGGCACTGCTCGCGGACTCGCCTCCGAACACCGGCGGTCGAGCGACGAGTGGCGCTGGTGGACCTCGCCCACCGTACACCGATCTCGGGCCATAAAACGATCGCGGTGCTCCTCTCTTCTTCCTCACACCTGGCCTCGTTCCTACTCCTCCTTCTTTCTCCTCCATTGCTGCTAGCAGGAGCTCGAGCCGAGGCTCTAATGGCGGAGGCAATGCCAGACTGGTATGTGGCCCTGGTGTGTGGAGGCTTGGCGGTGCTGCTAGGGTTCTCCGTGCTCCTGTGCGCGATGATCCTGGATGATCGTCGTGATGCTGCCGCACGAGTGTTAGCTCTTCGCGGTGGCGGCGATCACGTGGATTAGGCGCGGCCTCGGGGCTGACTGCCGTCGGTGTGCTAGGGCAGCTCGCGCTCGAATGAACACTCATAAATCTCTCTTACTGAGACTGTGGTGTCCTCGAGTGTGGTTAGACAGGCGCAAAAATGTGCTCAAGGATTTGTGATAGTGCTCGAGGTCGAGTGGTGGCTGCTGAGAGTTTGCTGTTACGGTGTTGCGCGAATAAAAAAATCTATGTCATGAAAATACATACGCAGCAGTGACTCGGGGAAAGGAATCTCCTCGAAAACATGTTGCGAGAGAAAAAAAATAATTAAAACAAAACTAACAGCAGTAAAACTGTTCACACAACAGGAACTAAAGAAAATCGGATCCGTCGCACAAAATTTTACGAACATGCTGTAACACATAAATACAAGTACTGGGGCAATAAATACATCAGAGGCGTTTACAAAGAAAACGGCAAAAAGACAGGGTCCTGAGAAAACGCCTCTGGCACTGGGGCACACTCCTCTTCTATCGGGGGAAGCGGGTTGACCAGCCGATGAATGCGCCCTTCTTGGTCAGGCCTCAGGGGTCTGCCAATAGCGATCCGAGGATTTAAATCAGCGAGGCTCTGGAGGTAACCCATTACCCGCTGAGTTAAACGCTCCTGAGCGATAACGTACTGGGCAAGGTTGGCCAGTACTGGATCTCTCTCAATGCGCCCACCGGGAAAAGATGCAACTTCTCCGGGTGCTGCGCGACTCGGAAAATAATAGTATCCTCGCTCGCTGGCATAGGGCACTGCGAATCGAAGACGAGTGAGCGCCTCGTACGCAGCAGCTTCTATAGCCATATGCGGAGTCGGCATGGATTTCCCCACGAAGGAAACTTCCGTTGGGTCTTGGTTTGGGTACGCGGGAGGGATGTGCACCACTGCCCAATATTTCGAGGTGGAAGGTGTGATCCTCGATTTGAGCAACTCGTACTGGGGTGGGTGGGTGGCACTCATAGTACTGCAGGTAAAGTCCCACAATAATTTAACAAAACTGCCGGGGGTTGCGTCTGGGGTTCTCAGATAAATACTGGGGGTTGACATGGCAAGGAATGGCTGTGAGTGCTGCGCACAAAGGTGGGGGGTGCTCGGCAAGGTCACGAAGTGGCCTTTATATAGCACCGGGGCTGGGTTATCTACCGGGGTGAAGGGTAACTGGCTGCCGATCCTGTTCTCGGGTCAAAACCACAGATATACATATCACATAAATGTGACGTATTACTGTGGGTGCCGACGAGGTTGGTCTTGGTAGCTGTGCCCGAAAATTAAAAATGCATCTGTACGGTAACGTACACATGCATAGCTACTACTCCAAAACTAGGAGCGTTCAAGCAGACCGCATGTAATAAAAGCGATACAAGACCACATCATTACAAAGCGTAGGAAAACTAAGGCTCGATACAACTCGAGTGACTTAGTCTACTTCATTAATGTCTAAGTGGGCTGGCCTTGCGGACGCCGGTGCTTCGCCACGGTTCTCACCGTCGAGATTTGCTGGCTGAGGCTGAGGGGCTGCAGGGTCGGGGAAATGGTGATGACCATCGCGGGGGTTGTTGGCCACAATCCCGTTGGAATGGGTTCCCAAAAGGCGACGAAGCGCTTCTGGGGTCACCAAAGCACTCTGGTTGAGGGCTGGCGCGGACCTCAAAGGATCGATCGGGTGTCCGAACAGCACGACTGGGTTGTCGGCGTCGGGCTCCGCTTCTCTTCTCGCCGGGGCTCGGCGAACCAGTTCTCCACGAGCTGCGATCAGATCAAGGGTGACCTGATCGAACAGTTGCTCTAGTGCGCTTAGATAGCGCACCAGATGTAACAGCGCAGGATCTGCCTCGTGGTCTCCGTTGGCAACCTGGGGCGGCCTACCATACCCGTCACGACTGGGGTAGTAGTAGAACGAGCGACAGTTAACTCTGGGCGACAAGTGCCGGAGTTGAACTATAGCTTCTCGGGCTGCCAGTTGGATGGCTTGTGGCTCAAAGCAAGTTGTCCTTCCAGTGAACCTGTAGGGCGTTCTGGCGACAGACCCCTACCGTAGATGTGCACAGTGGCCCAGTACTGACGGCTCTCACCGTACATGGGTCCTTGGTACACAACATACTCAGGAGGCTCTTCTAACGCATAGGCACGGCGGGTGAGGTTTGCGAGCACGGTCACAAAACCTCCAAGGTTGGTCGCTGTGGTCTCATTGTGAACAATGGGACCAGGCATCGTGGCTTGGTTTGGGGGAAAGAGGCTGTGCTGTGCTGTGTTTGAGGCTAGCGTGCCCTTTTTATAGGGAAAGGGGACGGAGTCTTCCTCCGCACGCTTGCGATAGAGACTGGTTGGGTGTCGGTCACTGGCGCGTGATCGACGGGCTAGGCTGATAGGTTGGGCACCGTCCGCCGCAAGGCGTCGGGTCACTGTGGGGCTATCTTACGCGAGAAGCTTGGCCGGGACTAGGTTAAGGTCTGATGGTTTGGTTAACCTAGGTTTATTGACCTGGCTAAGATAGGATTAGCCAATGGTCAGCCTGGCTCTGATACCAAGTCTGTCATGTCCGGATTTTTGAGATAATAGTTTCCCAAAAAAGGCCTTTGTGCCCACCAGCCCCAGGATTACTGTTAGCTGATGAGGCACCAACTTGATACAAGAATTCCAAGCAGGGTACAACAATATGTAGTACAAGACCATTGAGGCCTAGGAGTACAACACTGGGTTTCTAATGATAGAGGGCGGAAGCGGTTGGATACATCTGCGTCTATGGGACTCCATTTCCCACAAGAACAGCTGACCAGGATAACTCCTATCTTCACGAGGCTGCAAATGCCAACACGTAGGTTCCGAGGTTGTCACCGCGATGCTTATCTCCCAGCAAGGAATCTGGCCAAGACAATAGCCAGGGACAAGCCAGTGAGTACGTTTGAATGTACTCGCAAACATTAAGAACACGGGTATAATATCAAACATGCTCCGGATTAATTAGGTGATCACACGTCTGTCACGAAATATACGAAAAACCATGATGCACACATGTGGTTAAAAAAAATACTCCAAAGTAAAATACTGGGTGCCAAACGAGGGTCTGAATGACTCCTCCAGAGGAAACTGCAAGAATAGTAATACTGGTGCCAAACGAGGGTCTGAATGACTCCTCGAGAGGAAACTGCAAGAATAATAATGCCGCAGCCGGGCGTCGGGGCGACACCACATAAAGGGCTTATAAAAGATAAAAGAACAACAAGCATGCCGCAGTCGGGCGTCTGAGCGACACCACAGAAAGGGCTTATAAGAGAATCATCACAGTGAATATCCAGGAGGTAGAACCATCCCAGGGATACTCAAAAAAATACATAATGTAAATGGTTAGTCCAAAATAATAAAGATCACAATCCATATGTGCCACAATCATAAACAATATTTAGTTCAGTCGTTTCTCCATCCGAAAACCGATAATTTGGTCTAGTCAAGCCGTATCTCCATCCGAATACCGTTACTATGATTCAGTTAGCCGTGTCTCCATCCGAAAACCGTCACTGAGTTCTAGCTAATTCGTTCTCCATCCGGATACCGTTACTAGATTCAACTCAGACTGTGGTCCTTACTCAAGAACATGACTATCCAACAGGATATATCCTCTGCAGAGGGAGTACAATTTTTTTTCCACGAGTAACGGGTTTACTTAGTCCATCGGGACTAATTCCGTCTACGGTCTTTTAATTGAAAACACGCCTGACCTGCACACACCAGCTTGACTCACCGGTGTCTGGAATCACCCACGACACCTGCCAAGCAAAACTCTAAGTGGGGAGGCTACAACCTCGACGTAGCATGGGATCAAATTTCTATTCGCGCGCTCTAAGGGGGTGCCCCCCTCTCGGTCACAACTGGAAACACCCATGCCCCCGGACCAGGTGGCCTGCCTACCGGATGCACCCGGTATCTTCCACCATGGCCTCTCTGTACGGTGTGTGCTTTGGTAAGGGGTTGACAACCTACTGAACCATACCCCGTCTACGATAGGGACAAGTGGTGGTACCAACAAATAAGGAAGCTACTGATCAAGACTCGATCTACGACCGACTCAGGTGGTCCAAGTATCCTCCAACAATATTACCATTTATGAAATAAATCACCACTCCTCAAGCCTCACCATGCCATACCGGACATACTCGTCTCGACGAGGGACTAGGGACAAGCTCGTGTCTACCCAAGACCACGACTTTCCCGGCTTCCTTCCGGTATGCATGAGGAGCTCACGAGGATGATCCAAATCACTAGTGTATCCATTGCTGACCACAAAACAACTCCAAGGTGTACTCATGTACGAGACTATATCGATACATAAAGCTAACGCATACCCCAAGTCAAAAGGTGTTGTGATCGTATCAGAACACCACAACAAAATATTATGCCAGAGTTCAGAAATGCTTGCCTTCAAGAGTATGCAAAGGATGCACTTTTTGGAAGCTTTCCCTTTTCTCCAAAATCCTATTTTGCAAAATATCCAAATAACAAATATTTCAAACACAATACCAAAAGTTGTCTCAAATATTTTTGAAATAAATCTTAAAACAAACTAGATGAAATTTGAGAGAGGTAGGAAAAAGAATCAACTCATTTGGAGTTTTATTTTAAAAGTTATAGCTGGTCAAAGTCTGGTCAAACTCTGTTTTTTGTAAATAAAACCAGAAAAGAAAACGTTTCGAGGGGAATACGCTTTCGCAGCAGAGGAAACGTACTCGGTGTTTTGCGCTATCACTTAACCAGAGAGGGCAGACGCGCGGGTCACTGACAGTGGGTCCAGAGGGCCCACTGGTCAGGTTTGACCATTCTTTCCTCCCTCCTCTTTCCCTCTGCCCGAACGGCGGCGGCCTCTGGCGATCGCCGTCGACGAACGGTGGCTCTTCACGGGCACCCGAGGGCGGGGATGGAACGGCCAGACTGGGGCGGTCCCCTTGGTGGTCGCTGGGTCGTCGGAGGTGGAAGGAATCGCCGGCGGCGAGCTCCGCGGCGGAGGGGGCTACGGTGGTGAAGTGGTTTTTGTGCTCCGGTGGTCTCCGATCGAAGTTGGGTAGTTGGGCAGCTCCGCAAGGACTAGGGGAAACTACTGGTGGCGCTGGTTGGGCGAAAGAGTGGCTGGCTGCGACGAATTTCACCGGCGCTTGGCGGCGGCCGAACCGGCCGGAGTTGGGAAAGAGAGCCTCTCCGGGCCAAACCACTGCCTGGGGAGCTCTAGAGGGAAGGTTGGAGGTCGCCTGAGTGCTCGGAGGGGCTCGGGGTTCCCTTTTATAGCGTGACGGGGCTGGCTCCGCGGCGGTGGATAAGATCGACGACGGGTCGCCGTTGCTGTAGTTGCAGGGCGTCGTGGCGGCGACGAACGCGTGCCGACGAGCATGAGGATAAGCACGGGCTGCTTCCTGGGGCAGCTGGCGCGCTGGTGTGGTTTGGGCGGTGCCGAACATGGCAGAGGCCGCTGCCGACGCCGGCGTGCCGCCAAGTGCTCTGCCAGCGGCGCTGCAGGGCGCCAGAGCTGGCGTGGAGGGGGAAGCGAGCTAGTGCGCGGTTCAGCGGTGGAGCAGGGGCCAGGGACGGGTCGTGTCGAGTGCGGCAGTGCGGCGCGGCGGCTTAGTGCGCGCGCGTGCAAAACGTGTGCTCTGGGCACGTCCAGAGCACGCACGGCATCTGCTCGACGAAATGCCAGGGCGGTCTAGAGCGCGAGGGTGGAGCTGGCAAATAACAGGACTAGGATAGGGGCAACTAGGAGCTCAATGGACAAGGTGGCTGGGTCATTGGAGTAAGTCCACAGTGCAAACTAGAAAACATGCCTCAAGCTGACTGTGCATACCAAGTGTTCGACAGAATGCCAAGAGCACTTAGGCAACTCTTGGAGTGGCCAATGTCTCCAGATCAGGGTCTCTTTAGATGCAGGAGATGGTGGTAAGATCACTTGGGCAAAACCAGAAACTTGTTAGTGCAAGTTTTGCAAAACTCCAGTTTTGGACAGAAAGAAAAAGGGTTTAAAGCATGTACTTAAAAACCCCTAATGAGTCCACTCTCCTGGACTTATGGGTTTTGAAGGGAGGGCTACAAGTAGGAAAAAGCTCAGGGTTACTAGAGCAAGGAAAAATAAGGTTGCGGTACAAATCACCAAATTGGACCAGAATGCAAAAGAGGTTGATCCACTCAAATTTTTCAAAGAACATCACTGGCTTTTTGCTTGAAGATGAATTGTATGCATCCACTGACATCTCCAAACACTTGGAAGAATTTTTAAAGAAATATTTAAATGGGTTGTAGTGCAAAAGTGCCTACTGGACCAGATTGGAAAAGTTGGTGTAGAGCTCAAAATCTCCAATGGCCAAAAAGGTGTTTTTGCACAAAAGTGGTGTGGAAACATCACATGACATCCCCAAATTTTGGTGGAAATTTTAAATGCATTTGTCAAGTGGTTGTAGTGCAAAACAGGCTCAAAATGCAAAAGAAACCCTTTTATAAGAATAAGGCTCTGAGAACACAGTTCTTGCAAATTTAAAACCACTGAGAAAGAATTTGTTTTATCATAGAGAGTATTCAAGTCCAACAATACTCTTTGAAGGTTTTTCCACTTGAAGTAAAATTCACAATAACAAAAGGGTAAATCTTGACAAATGGAAAAGTTTTATTTCCTGGCAACATTTTAATAGATAAAACAAGGCCAAAATTTTGGGGTGTCACAACACTACCCCCCTTAAGAAAAATCTCGTCCTCGAGATTTGTTAAAAGCTGTTTTGAACAAGAATTGTTTTGAAAAAAAATTGTTTTTATCAAAGAAATCCTTCAATTGCACAAAAACAAAACAGTTACAGTGAGAGGGCAATAAGTGGTGTAAAACCACAGTGTGTTACACTGGCGTAGTGTGGAAAAATCCACGGTTAGGGAAAACGAGATATTTCTACGCAGATATAGTAATTTAGAATAAATTCTAAATTACCAAAATACGCTGGTCGCACCCGAGAGCACAGTGCTCTCTTTGGCTGACAGGTGGACCCAGGGCCCACTGTCGGCCTCTTCTCCTACCTCTAGCCCTCTCTTCTCTCTCGCGTGCTCTCCCGCGCTTCCTCCACCGGCGATGCCTAGCTCGTAGGGCATCGAGGCCGTACCGTGGTAGTGCGCGGCGTGCTAGCTACCGGTGCAGCGTGTACTCACCTCGCGGGCCAGGGCGCTGTCGGCACTGCTCGCGGACTCGCCTCCGAACACCGGCGGTCGAGCGACGAGTGGCGCTGGTGGACCTCGCCCACCGTACACCGATCTCGGGCCATAAAACGATCGCGGTGCTCCTCTCTTCTTCCTCACACCTGGCCTCGTTCCTACTCCTCCTTCTTTCTCCTCCATTGCTGCTAGCAGGAGCTCGAGCCGAGGCTCTAATGGCGGAGGCAATGCCAGACTGGTATGTGGCCCTGGTGTGTGGAGGCTTGGCGGTGCTGCTAGGGTTCTCCGTGCTCCTGTGCGCGATGATCCTGGATGATCGTCGTGATGCTGCCGCACGAGTGTTAGCTCTTCGCGGTGGCGGCGATCACGTGGATTAGGCGCGGCCTCGGGGCTGACTGCCGTCGGTGTGCTAGGGCAGCTCGCGCTCGAATGAACACTCATAAATCTCTCTTACTGAGACTGTGGTGTCCTCGAGTGTGGTTAGACAGGCGCAAAAATGTGCTCAAGGATTTGTGATAGTGCTCGAGGTCGAGTGGTGGCTGCTGAGAGTTTGCTGTTACGGTGTTGCGCGAATAAAAAAATCTATGTCATGAAAATACATACGCAGCAGTGACTCGGGGAAAGGAATCTCCTCGAAAACATGTTGCGAGAGAAAAAAAATAATTAAAACAAAACTAACAGCAGTAAAACTGTTCACACAACAGGAACTAAAGAAAATCGGATCCGTCGCACAAAATTTTACGAACATGCTGTAACACATAAATACAAGTACTGGGGCAATAAATACATCAGAGGCGTTTACAAAGAAAACGGCAAAAAGACAGGGTCCTGAGAAAACGCCTCTGGCACTGGGGCACACTCCTCTTCTATCGGGGGAAGCGGGTTGACCAGCCGATGAATGCGCCCTTCTTGGTCAGGCCTCAGGGGTCTGCCAATAGCGATCCGAGGATTTAAATCAGCGAGGCTCTGGAGGTAACCCATTACCCGCTGAGTTAAACGCTCCTGAGCGATAACGTACTGGGCAAGGTTGGCCAGTACTGGATCTCTCTCAATGCGCCCACCGGGAAAAGATGCAACTTCTCCGGGTGCTGCGCGACTCGGAAAATAATAGTATCCTCGCTCGCTGGCATAGGGCACTGCGAATCGAAGACGAGTGAGCGCCTCGTACGCAGCAGCTTCTATAGCCATATGCGGAGTCGGCATGGATTTCCCCACGAAGGAAACTTCCGTTGGGTCTTGGTTTGGGTACGCGGGAGGGATGTGCACCACTGCCCAATATTTCGAGGTGGAAGGTGTGATCCTCGATTTGAGCAACTCGTACTGGGGTGGGTGGGTGGCACTCATAGTACTGCAGGTAAAGTCCCACAATAATTTAACAAAACTGCCGGGGGTTGCGTCTGGGGTTCTCAGATAAATACTGGGGGTTGACATGGCAAGGAATGGCTGTGAGTGCTGCGCACAAAGGTGGGGGGTGCTCGGCAAGGTCACGAAGTGGCCTTTATATAGCACCGGGGCTGGGTTATCTACCGGGGTGAAGGGTAACTGGCTGCCGATCCTGTTCTCGGGTCAAAACCACAGATATACATATCACATAAATGTGACGTATTACTGTGGGTGCCGACGAGGTTGGTCTTGGTAGCTGTGCCCGAAAATTAAAAATGCATCTGTACGGTAACGTACACATGCATAGCTACTACTCCAAAACTAGGAGCGTTCAAGCAGACCGCATGTAATAAAAGCGATACAAGACCACATCATTACAAAGCGTAGGAAAACTAAGGCTCGATACAACTCGAGTGACTTAGTCTACTTCATTAATGTCTAAGTGGGCTGGCCTTGCGGACGCCGGTGCTTCGCCACGGTTCTCACCGTCGAGATTTGCTGGCTGAGGCTGAGGGGCTGCAGGGTCGGGGAAATGGTGATGACCATCGCGGGGGTTGTTGGCCACAATCCCGTTGGAATGGGTTCCCAAAAGGCGACGAAGCGCTTCTGGGGTCACCAAAGCACTCTGGTTGAGGGCTGGCGCGGACCTCAAAGGATCGATCGGGTGTCCGAACAGCACGACTGGGTTGTCGGCGTCGGGCTCCGCTTCTCTTCTCGCCGGGGCTCGGCGAACCAGTTCTCCACGAGCTGCGATCAGATCAAGGGTGACCTGATCGAACAGTTGCTCTAGTGCGCTTAGATAGCGCACCAGATGTAACAGCGCAGGATCTGCCTCGTGGTCTCCGTTGGCAACCTGGGGCGGCCTACCATACCCGTCACGACTGGGGTAGTAGTAGAACGAGCGACAGTTAACTCTGGGCGACAAGTGCCGGAGTTGAACTATAGCTTCTCGGGCTGCCAGTTGGATGGCTTGTGGCTCAAAGCAAGTTGTCCTTCCAGTGAACCTGTAGGGCGTTCTGGCGACAGACCCCTACCGTAGATGTGCACAGTGGCCCAGTACTGACGGCTCTCACCGTACATGGGTCCTTGGTACACAACATACTCAGGAGGCTCTTCTAACGCATAGGCACGGCGGGTGAGGTTTGCGAGCACGGTCACAAAACCTCCAAGGTTGGTCGCTGTGGTCTCATTGTGAACAATGGGACCAGGCATCGTGGCTTGGTTTGGGGGAAAGAGGCTGTGCTGTGCTGTGTTTGAGGCTAGCGTGCCCTTTTTATAGGGAAAGGGGACGGAGTCTTCCTCCGCACGCTTGCGATAGAGACTGGTTGGGTGTCGGTCACTGGCGCGTGATCGACGGGCTAGGCTGATAGGTTGGGCACCGTCCGCCGCAAGGCGTCGGGTCACTGTGGGGCTATCTTACGCGAGAAGCTTGGCCGGGACTAGGTTAAGGTCTGATGGTTTGGTTAACCTAGGTTTATTGACCTGGCTAAGATAGGATTAGCCAATGGTCAGCCTGGCTCTGATACCAAGTCTGTCATGTCCGGATTTTTGAGATAATAGTTTCCCAAAAAAGGCCTTTGTGCCCACCAGCCCCAGGATTACTGTTAGCTGATGAGGCACCAACTTGATACAAGAATTCCAAGCAGGGTACAACAATATGTAGTACAAGACCATTGAGGCCTAGGAGTACAACACTGGGTTTCTAATGATAGAGGGCGGAAGCGGTTGGATACATCTGCGTCTATGGGACTCCATTTCCCACAAGAACAGCTGACCAGGATAACTCCTATCTTCACGAGGCTGCAAATGCCAACACGTAGGTTCCGAGGTTGTCACCGCGATGCTTATCTCCCAGCAAGGAATCTGGCCAAGACAATAGCCAGGCAAACATGCGGGCAAACATGCGGGCAGCACTCCCCGTGGCAAGGGAGCTGCTGCGGTGCCGGCTGATGGAGAGCGGCCGGGACGCGCTGCTGGAAGGCGTTGCTGAGCTGTTGGACGCGGCGGCCTCGGGAGCGCCGCCTTTCTGCTATCGACTCCCTTCTCAGGCCGTTACGGGGTCTCCTAGCGGGCCTCGCCGCAACCACGCCCCGTCGTGCGCGCATGGGGGCTTCGTCAACACCAGCGCGGCCGGCGGCGCCGGGGGCTCCGCCGCCCCCATACCGCCACCGACAAGCACGGGCACAAGCGTCGCCACCCATGGTCCCGGCGAGATGCCACGCTACTATCCTCAGGACGCCACGCTGGGCCGTGCAACATGGAGTGTCGGGCACTACGGCGAGGTGTTCGGGGTAACAACCCCGGAAGCCTACGTGCCCCGCATGACGGACCAGGAGTACACACCAGAGGATGACCCCGGCTCGTTCGTTGGAGAAGATTGGGAAGAAGGAGCGCTAGGAGTCGAAGCCTTCCAGGAGCCGTCGGGGAACCACCACGACCGCGTGTGCAACGACCACTACAGGGTACCCCTAATCCCTCAGGAGCAAGCTTACGCTAACCATGAGTCGCAAGAGGAACAGATCACCACAACGGCTGGCGGCCCCAGCTCGGCGGCCTCCCTGCCAACAGGGGGGTCACGTTGGGGGCTGCAGGAGAGGGCTCGGGAGCCAGGCCCCTCCCCACGGCGCGCGAAGCCAGGGGACACCCGAAGGTAGGCCCTCTGCCGGGGAGGCTTCGACGACCCTTCCCCCGGCAGAGGACCTGTGGTCGCCGAGGGCACCGCTGGCGTCCCCTTTCCCCCCTTTGTGTCATCCAGGTTGCTGGTCGGCTCAAAGGTGGTCGAGGGTGGCGCAAGGCGGGGCCCTCGTCTGGCGATATGAAGCAAGGCCGGTACCTGTGAAGAAGGCCCAGTGCCTGTGAAGCTCGCCGCCCGTGACACTCTCACGTAATAAGGAGTTGGGGTTGTACACGCCCCGGGGTCTCAAGGGTGCCGGCCTCAGGCCCTGGGGCTCCCTCCCACGCCTAGTGGCAGCACTTAGCTCCGCGCTGGTGAGAAGACTTGAAGACCAGAAGACTAGACTAGGTGCCGGACGCGGCCATTTGCTTTGGATCTCTCTTTCTGTAGCTTTGCTTTTTGGATCTGGATTTAAGTTGAAGCCGAGTTTTTTGTCGATGTGCGCGGGGGGTGCCTCTTCTCGTTCGAACAGTTTCTTGCTTTCTGGATTTCGTTCAGTCTGAGACTCATGTCCGTCGCCTTCCCCTCACGAGCCCCTCACGGGCGGGACTGCGCGAAGCACACGCGTGCCGAGCGCGCGCTAACGCTGCAACTGGCGCTTGCCTCTTGCGGGCCCCCTTCTGACAGGTCAACAGGCTCCGCAGGATTCTCAGAAACTCGTAGCCTCGTGACCCAGCTCGAGGCTAGCGCTGACTAAGGTAAACCACGACAAGGAACTCACCCCCGGACTCATGAGTCCATGAGGGCACAGATTCAATACCGCATAAGAAAGTAAAGGTTGCAACCTGCTTACATGAGGGGCTCCCCGTCTTAAAATGCTCTTACAAGTTTTCCAAGGGCCACGCCCGAGTTTTTGCCTACAGGGTAAAACGACAGGGGGACATGGGATCAACCAGATATGTCACTCTCTACATCGCCCTCGGACGCGTCACTCGCGTCGTCGTCGTCTTCGCCGGCACCATCGCCACCTTCGGCGACGCCTCCGTCGCCGTCATCAACCACGTCGCCTTCGTCTGCGGCGACCACCACCACGTCGTCATAAGTGGCAAAGGCTCTGACCAGCGCGTCCATGTTGTCCTCCACCCACCGCGCCAGTTCGCCCCGGACGGCCTGCGGTACGGGAGCAATGGCGGCGTCAAAGTCGAAGTCGGGGAAAGTTTTCCTGAGGTGGCTGAAGACGCGGGAGAACGCGCGCCCGAGCAGGCCCCGACTTCTCTCCTCCACGAGCCGGCGAGCCCTGTCGGACCGAGCTTCCAGGCGCGTCACCACGTCGGTGAAGAAGGTCAGGTGGCTGGCATAGTCGTTCGAGTGGGGGGCAGGAGCATTCTCGTCGCAGATGTAGCCCAGGGCGGTGTTGGCCCTTTTCCGGAGATCTTGAAGCATAGGAGCATGCTCGCGCTCCAGCGTCCGACATTGGAGCACTTCCTCCTTGTTTTGCCGTGAGACGGCCTTGGCGTCATCAACCCGCTTCCGGAGAGAAAGCAGCTCGGCGCGGGCGGAGGCCAAGTCCGCCTGCGCCGTGACTAGGGCAGCAGCCGTGGCCTCCGCACGCCTCTCAGCATCGTCCAACCTGGGCCTGAGGGCAGCAGCCCTGCCCGCACCCTCCGTACCTGCAAGCTTCAGCTTCAAGTCATACCTTCCCTCCAGTTCTGCGCGAACCTCGGCCACCCGACGGTCCACCTCCTCTTGGACCCTAGCCTCGCGAACCCCGACGGCATCTTCTGCTTGGGTGACTTCGCGCTCCCTCGTCTCCAATTGTTCAAGTTCGAGGCTGCGCTGCATGGCCTCCAGCGCCAACGCCGCCGCGCGCTTTCAGACCTCTTCCTCCTCGACAGGCGCCCCCCTCAGCGACGCAAGGGCGGCTCTGCGCACCTCCACCTGCTGCTCTAGGGACGCACTCCAGGCGTGGAGCTCCCATGCGTGCTTCTCTGCGGCCTCGCGAAGGCGGTCGGCCTCATGAGCCTCCTCCAAGGCTCGGGAGCAAGCCTCGCGGGAAACCTTAAGAGACGCTTTAGCCTTCGCGTTGTCAAGATCACGCTGGTAGCGGCCGAGGTTGATAGCCACCCTTAGCTTGCGCCGTTCCTCCGCCAATCGGAGACCTTCAGCCTCAAGGCGCGAGTCGAGACCCGCGAGCTCTTCACCAAGTCGGCTCATTGCGCCCATTGCCTCCTAGAAGAGCTCATGACGAACGACGCTCCGCCCGCGCTCGAGCTCGAACGCTCGGTTCACCTCGTCCTCCGCCTCGGGGGCTGCGGGCGGGGCGCCAAGCGGCGCACCACGTCTCGGCAGGGGGCTGGGGGCTGGCGCTGCACCTGACGTCAACCAGTCCTCGCGAGGAGCCCGAGCCAATCGGGGCTCACTGCTTGAAGAGGAACCAAAGACCGGAGCCAACCAGCTACTGTCCATGACCAAAGGAGGGGTCTTGGGCACGCCCGCCAAGCTCCACACCAAACCGTGGGGGAGGGGCAACAAAGCCACAGGCTCAGCGCGCCTCGAAGGAAGAAACGCTCCCTCAACCAACCCTGCTCCAGGAGCGGCAGGCGGACCAGGAACGCTTGAGGACGATGGGGGAGTCGAGGAAGGGGGAGGCCGCTCCTCAGGAGACATAACAGCTTCAACGGGAGGAGCCCTGAAGGATTGACATCAGGATAAGAAGACTGCACGCAAGAAGCCATGACAATAAGATACTTACGCCTCAATGGCGATGTACTTCCATCACTTCAACGGCCCGAAGATATTGCTACCGCTAGGGGATCCTTTCCTCTTGCGAAGCTCCTCGAAGTCCACACAAAGACGACCGCAGCGCTGGACGTGACGGCCGGTGCGCAGCGGGGCCGAAGAAGACCTGGGGAGGACAGCTTCAGGGGTGCCCGGTTGCGGCGAACAGCCGGGCGCCGTCTCACCAGAACCTCCCGAGGCTCCTGGAGCCTTGGCCTCGGGAGCCGCATGCCACGTCTCCTCAGTGACTGACGCCTCAGGAGAGGGGTCGCAAGCCCCCGAAGACGACGCCCCAGGATCACCACTCAGCATATGCTCCACAGCGCTCGAGCCACAGGCCCCCGTCGGAGCTCGCCCTCCTGCACCTTCACCTGGGGCGAGCTCGGCACTGGCGGCGAGGAAGGAAACCACGTCGACGGGGTTCTCGCGGGACCCCACCAGGCCGAGTGGGCGCAGACCCCACTCATCGAAGGGAGGCATGCTCTCTACAAATTCATTCTTGTTCTTGCAGCGTACAGCAGGCAATTCTTCCCAGGCAGTTCGGCCGGCAAAGGGACGCCCGTCAGGACCTTGAGCACTGTTTGCCGCGTCCCGAGAGGGAGCCCAGACTCCTGAAACCTCATGTGGTCCTGACTCTTGAGCAAGGTCCACATCGGGCGGGAGTGGCGCTGAAGCGGAGCAACCCGGCGTTTGATGAATTCCTTCACCACCATAGGCGCGGTCATGCCTCGCTCCTTCAGCTTCCCCAACCTGAACCAGACGGGAGTGAGTCAGGGGCTCGTGAGCTTCTGATGGCCCCAGCCGGAGTTTGGAATAGCAGGCCCCACCGGAGCTTGGAGCAGGGGGCTGAGCACGCCGGCGTCAACAAACACCCATCATGTACGGAACTCGCTCATGGATGAAGGAAGTTCGAAATAAATCCCCGCGCCCACAGTCGCGGCCACGGCCTGGAAGCTCGTGCACCCCGAGCATTGCTGAGGGTCGATCAGATGCAATGAGAAGAAATGGCGGAAGAGGGCCATAGAAGGGGCAACGCCCACCATGGCTTCGCACACGAAGGCAAAGACGGCGAGAAGAGTCACTGATTGAGGGTCAAGGTGCAACATGTGGATCTGATAGTGCTGGAGCACCGCGTTGAAGAAGGCGGAGAAGGGAGGAATCAGGCCAGCCCAGAGGGCATCTATGAAGATTGGGATTTCAGTGGCCACCCGTGCCATGCGAGTGCGAGACGCAGGCCAAGCCACCGTCTCTCCACACTCGTAGAAGCTGGAAGCAAGCATCGGACGCACCTTGTCCATGGCCTCGTCGTTGAGCACTCGGGATCGACCTAGCGCCGGCTCGACGGCCGGAGGAGCGCTTAGAGGTGAAGGGCTTCTTTCCCTTATCTGCTTGTTTCGACGACATGGCGATGAAGCAGGTGGAGGGCGGGTCAGATTGGAGAAGAGAAACAAAGTCTTGAGGAAGCAGGAAGATTGGGGAAGCGAGGCGTAGACAACGGAGGTAAAACTGTGTAGGTTGCGGGGGCGCATAGCCAGGCGGATTCAAAGGCTCCGTGGGGAAGCGGAGACGCCCACGTCCAATCAACCGCCACGCGTCAACCGAGGCCGCAGGCTTTGGGGGCCCGCGGTGCTCCGTACTTGACCCTTGGCTTCGCCGCGAAGCCAAGCCCGAGCGCACCTTGGGCCCGGGGGCTACTGTCGGCGTTCTGGGAACGGGGGTCCCCAGACTTGCCTGCCCGCGGCCCACGGCGTGGCTAAGTCAGCGGGCCGTACGGCCCATCTTCATCAACGAGGCATCCAAGACCCTCGCGAGGGGCCAAGCCTCGCGAGGCGGACGACGCAAGACCTCCTCAGGAGTGGCCTGGCCAGGCAAGCTCACGAGGAGCGGAGATATCAAGGCGGGGCAAACCTCACAAGGCTCTCGTGACGTGAGCTATGACGATCGAGACCAGGCGGGCGCCAGAGTGCAGCGTCCTTGTTTCCTCTTTGGTGCTAAGGAGGCCAGCGCAGGCGAGGAGTACCGAGGCATCACACAAAGGTTTCCTTATCGGTGCAACGAGACCAAGACCAGAAGGACGGGAGGACGGAGGTCACCGTGGAGCCCAAGACGGCGTCACCACCAGAGCCTTTGCAGGCGAAGACCACTTTTGTCAGGATAGCTTGTACTAGCTGCCCCCCTTCAAATTTGCCCGCCGTTGTTGGCTCTGTGACATCCAAGTTTTTATTTGGATTTTTTTTTCAAAAAGATTTTTATTTGACTTGAGGGGAGTGATTTAAATTTTTCTTCAAGAGAACTCTCCCTCTCATATACTTTTCTTTATGGCAAAAGTTTGTTTGGATTCACCCAAGATCTACCTTTGGTCTTGGAGGTCCTTGCTTTTCACTTGGACCCAAGACAAAATGTTTTTCATTTGGGAAAATGACTTTTGAAAATCTTCTTGAAATTTGCACTATGGCTTTTGGAAAACTCCTTTGCCACTTTCAACAAATTCCTCCTTGCCATGGCCCTAGTGCAAATGCTCTCTCCTAACCCTTCCCTCACCTTTGGATCATGTTTTACACCAAATCCAACAAGTTGAACCTCCCCATATGATTATTTCCATTCAAATTCTATTCAAATAAATTTCTGCCTTCTTTTCTAGCACTTGGAGATTTACAAAGGAACTCCACTTTCTGTCTTGATTTTTGCCACCAAACCTTTTTCCCCTCCTAGTCCTTTGAACCCTCAACCTAGAACCATGAAGATCCACTGGTCTTCAGTTCAAAATTTTCAAACTACACCTGCTGCAAGTTTGGACCAGATTTGACAAATTTGGTGAAATTCATTCAAAACCTTCTCCAAAAATTCCAAGTAAAATCAGGCAGCCCCTGGGTGCTTTGAGTGGTCATCTCACCAAGTTACAGCTCCAGAAAAATTTATCTCATAGCCAAAACCTTCTGTCGAACACCTGCAGTGCACTGTCTTTGTCACATTCAGAAAGTTCAGAGATTCAGTCAGTGGCTGCTGTCGTTTTCTTCAGAAGCGGACGTCGATCTCGCCAGTGCCACCGCGTCGCCTTGCTCCTCGTCCCCGCCTTCTTGTTCCTGCACCGCACGAACGCCTGGTGCCTTGCGGGCGTCGGCGACGAGCAGCAGAAGGTGCGCCGCCCCGTGACCGACGCCGGCGGCGGCTTTGCGGACGCCAGCGGGAGACACGGCGCCGACGATGCCACCCAGCGCCGCCCAAACCACCGGAGCTCGCCGCGTGGCCTTCCACTCCCCCGAATGCGCTGCCGCTCTCGTCGTGAACCGCAGGGCGCGGAGCGCGCTCTCTGCCGCCGTTGAGCCCGTGCGGTCACCTCACCGTGGACCGACGCCATTACGCCAAGACCGTCTCCGTTTAGCTGTAAAACGGCTCCAGTAACCTCCACTGATGCTGCCTGGCCGCTCAAACCACCTGCCCATCCACTGCTCCGCCGTAATCGCTTGCCGGAGATTCTCCGTTCACGGCCACCCCGTCGATCTGCCTATAAATAGAGGCCCCGAGCTTCAACTCGAGCACCCACCAGCCCTGCACTCCCCCTAGAGCACGCCTAGCCACTGGAAGAGCCCCGAGGAGGTCTCCTTTCTCGACTCCGGCCGCCGCGACCCGCCACGGGATCCAGCCCGATTCGCCCCCGTGTGTGCTCCTCCGCCTCCATTCTCTTGCCAGTAGCTTCACCTTGCATCACTCGTTCTGACCCGCGCCTCAATTCGTAGTTTGCAGCCCTCCACCGGAGTTCCCCATCCTCACCCGAGCCGCCGTCCGCCGGAGATAGTGTCGCCGTCGACGTGGTGCTCCCCGTTGGACGAGTCCACCACCCACTGACGCGGAAGAAGACGCTGAAGCTCTTGGTACCCTCCGTTTCTCCTAACTCGCCGTGGTTCGACGCCGGCGTCCACCGCAGTCTTCGGGCGCCGGCGAGCTTTTCAAACCTGACATGTGGACCCCGCGTGTCAGCCTCTGTTCTTTTATTCGCGAACCGTTTTCTGTTGGCGCCTTCGGGCAAAATACGTCTTCTCCTTTGCGCTTGCGCATTCCCAGCCGAAGCGTTTTTTGTTTTCTCAGTTAAAACCCTGGAACTTTTTTGTTTCATTACAGATAAGTCCCTGGACAAAAACCTTTATAACTTTTTAATAAAAAGGTATTTTTGAGTGTTTCTTTTTCTGACAATCTTCAAATTTTGTCTAGTTTTTTATGGGATTTATTTGAAAAATATTTGGAAAAGTTTCTGTGTCTGTGTTGGTTTTCACGTTAGTACCCGTTTCGTGATTGCCGTAGGTTCCGGAAGAGGTGACGGAGCCGCGAACTTCGCCGAGCTAGACTCCGACTTCTCCGAACCAGGAAAGCATGTTTTGAACATTTGATATGATTCGTGTTTGCATGTTTGCGTGAAAGTTTGTGCGTGGCATATGAGTGTCGGTAAATACCTCGTTGCTTGTAAGGCAACTACCCGGTTGTCCCAAAGTCAGGATGACCTCTGATGAGAGGTGGCCCAGTTCATGTGGTGACATGAAGGGCAGTAAGGTGGTACTGCTGTAGCATACCAGCCTTGCGTCATCTGACTTTCCCTGACGTTAACGTGGTTGGAGCCACGTTATCATTCTTTTCCCGCATGTTCCAAAGTTGCGATGACCTCTGATGAGAGGTGGCCTAATCATGTGGTGACATGAAGGGCAGCAAGGTGGTACTGTTGTAGCATACCAGCCTTGCGTCATCCGACTTTTCCGATGTTAACGTGGTTGGAGCCACGTTACCGCTCTTTTCCCCTTCCGTGCTACCACATGTCTCATTGCCAGGATGCGGTTTAGTAAGTTGGTAACCTCTTTCCGTGTACACACCAAACAGAGAGGCCGGGATGATGGTACCTTGGCCCAGGATTAAAGCCAGTCATCCGGTCAGGGGGCATGGGTGTTTCCGGTTGGGACCGAGAGGGGGGGCACCCCCTTAAAGCGCGCGTATAGAAATTTGATCCCATGCTACGCGAGGTTGTAGCCTCCCCGTCTCAAGGTTTTTCTTGAACATCGCCGAGGGTGATCCCTGGCTTCGGATGGTTGAATTGGGTGTGTACTGGTTAGACGTGTTTCTTCCAAAATACCGTAGACGGAACTAGTCCCCGTGACTACTGAAATCCGTTGGCTGTGGTTAAGTACAAACTCTGCAGAGTCAATTCTTTCCAAATCATCGTATCCATGATCAAGTAGTGTAAACATTATATCCATATCTATCCGTGTGAAAAACTTGTCCCCGGTGAACAAGCTCAAGTGGTAAATTCAGATTTATTGTTATTCATGTGGATGGACTAACTTTATATTTGTCTCATGCTTGTGATAAATTATGTTCCCGAGCTATTGTATTATTGAGCTACAATATAAGCCCTTTATGTGATGTCGCTCAGACGTCCGACTGCGGCATGCATTGTCTTTATTTTCTGTTATAAGCCCTTTATGTGGTGTCGCCCCGACGCCCGACTGTGGCATTATTATTCTGCATTTTCCTCTCGAGGAGTCTTTCAGACACTCGTTTGGCACCTGTATTATTATTCCGCATTTTCCGCTCGAGGAGTCTTTCGGACACTCGTTTGGCACCCGCATTATTATTCTGCATTTTCCTCTCGAGGAGTCTTTCAGACACTCGTTTGGCACCAGTATTACTATTCTGCAGTTTCCGCTCGAGGCGTCATTCAGACCCTCGCTTGGCACCCAGTATTTATTATCTCTATGTCTGATCGCACTGGTTAACTTGTTCATATGATTCATGTTTACATTTGTTATACCTTATGTCCGAACTGTCTTGCGAGTACTTTCATAGTACTCACCTGGCTTGTTGATTTGGCCAGATATTGACGAAGGCGATCTCTTGGATGAAGAGTTTGATAGCGCGTCCGACGCCTAGAGGAGTCCTAGTCAGTCCTGCGCGATCCCGGATATTGGTCACTTGTATTGTATACGCTTCCGCCACCCACTATAAGTCTTCTCGAGCCTCACTCCGACGCTCGATGAGTTGTAGTCTTCTGGAATCATATCACTCGCTTCGCGGTGATATTTCCACCACCGTTATTATCGTGAGTTAGTAGCTGCCACCCTATCTGCCGTATTGTTTTAGCGGCGTGCATGTAATAAATTGTTGGGAAGTCTCTACTCAACCTTGTATTATATTTAGTACTCCTGGTATTTTTCTTCTGTGACCAAGATATTGTCTACCAGTGAGAAGGAATTCTTCCTCGCTGGTCCGAAAATGGGATTGGTCTCTCAATAATTATTTTATTGAAAAACCGGTCGTGACAGGCTCCCTTCCCGCTCGATATTTGGGAAGAGGACCAGGGCCTATATAAGTAGATCTAGCCACCACCGTAGGGGATAACTAACTCAGAGGCATCTCACCCACACAAGTTCGTCGAGCACAAGAACACCTCAACCTCAGGAGGCTGTTCTTCCCCTTGTACTGTTCATCATCAGCCCAAGAGGCAATCCACCACCACCACACTGGAGTAGGGTATTACACCACAACGTTGGCCCGAACCAGTATAAACCTCGTGTCTTTCTGTGTTGTGAGTTCGTCGAGTTCGTCCGCGAGATCTTAGCGAGCTAGGGCGTGGATCGGTAGGAGGGAAAGACTTCGCGCGCACCCCAGAGTTTGAACCTTAAGGGTTTGCCGGAACCCCACATCCGACAACAGCGAGCACGGCATATGCTACACCCATCCTGAGAAACTTCCAGGTGAGACACCAATCGGTCATCTACTTGCACAAACATATTCCTTTGTTTGTAGCTCTATTTTTCTTTTTAGATGCAGACCTAGTGAAGCAATTACAATTTGACAGTTAATAAAAAGTGAAACAAGTGGCTGCAACATGCCAAAGATATTATGAAAATGCCAACTATGTACACTAAAACTTGTATTCGACAATACTGCAGGTATCACACTGAGTGGCCTAAGCAAGCATTTCTTCCAGCACAACTCCAGGGCGTTCAAAAGGGGCACGTGGACGCGTCGCAAGATACAGTCGGAGTGCGGCATGCACGCGATGTGGCACAAGACCAGCAATACCTTGCCGATGATGGTCAACGGCCGGCAGACGGGCAGCAAAAAGGTCCTGGTGCTGCACACCAACAAGAACTTCGACCAGCAGAGCACCAACTAGGTGATGCACCCGTGCCACCTCGGGGACCTGGAGCAAGAGAAGGAGCGGGAGCTGGTCCTCTGCAAGATTTTCTACCAGACGAACACTAGGGCCAGGACTAAAAAGATTATAGGTTAGTTTGGTATTGGTACATGTACTACCTGGTCGTATGCAAGTTGTTTGCTCACAAAATCCCTATGCATAGGAAGTGGGTTAGACTTAAATGTGATTGCCATGTGTTTCATGATGCTCTTGTTATGTTTCAATTCTTATCTTTTATGCGAGCATCATTGAAATCATCATGCCTAGCTTAAAAGGCATTAAAGAAAAGCGCTTGTTGGGAGACAACCCAACATTTATACCTACTATTTTTGTGTGTTCACATGATTAGGCTACTGTAGTAATCATGTTTTATAGCTTTTGTTACAATAAAGTGCCAAGTAAAGCCTTTGGGATAGCGTGGATGATAGTTGACTTGATTGTGTGCAAAAACAGAAACTTTTGCTTCCAGAGACAGAATTGTTTAACTTCACTGTAGCGTCGAAAAATTCTGAATTTTTTACAGATTATTGATGTGCAAATTTTCTATGTTTTCCTATATTTTCATAATTTTTGGAGTAGTAGAAGTATGGTAGTTATCCAGATCATTACAGACTGTTCTGTTTTTGACAGATTCTGTTTTCAATGCATAGTTTGCTTGTTTTCTAGTTTCTATGGATTATATTGCTCAATATAAATTGTGGAAATTATATGATACAGTAGGCATTGTGTGCAAACAATTATGGATATTGTCTTTGATAGTACCAAAGTGAAATGGTTTGCTCTTTATCATACTAACCTATCTCACGAAGTTCCGTTAAGTTTTGTGTGATTGAAGTTTTCAAGTTTTGGGTGAGATGTCGATATGAGGAGAATAAGGAGTGACAAGGCCTAAGCTTGGGGATTCCCAAGGCACCCAATTTAATATTCAAGGAATATCCAAGCAACTAAGCTTGGGGATGCCCCGGAAGGCATCCCCTCTTTCGTCTCCAACATTATCGGTAACCTCACTTGGAGCTATGTTTTCATTCGTCACATTATATGTGTTTTGCTTGGAGTGTCAATTTATTTGTTAGGATTTGCTTGCTATTATTTAGAATAATGTTTTGCATCTTTCTTTTCAATAAAAATATCAAGTATAGCCTTTGCTATGCTTATTTTGCAAGTCTACATGTTGCTGTTTGAAAACGGAATGTTTACCGTTGTTGCAAAAATTCCCTAGAAAAGTCAGAATGTGATAAAATATTGGAACTTTTTGAAAAATAAGCTCTGATAAATTTTCTACAGTTTTGTAAAGTTTTCATAATTTTTGGAGTTGAATAAGTATTGATACTCTTGCATTCTTTACAGATTGTACTGTTTTGGCAGATTGCCGTTATGTTTGCATATGTTTGCTTGCTTAATGATTCTATTTGAGGATAGGAGTATTAAATATGCAGAGGAATTTAGTATGCAATGCTGAATAATAATTTTAGTTATTTGCTAAAGTAGAGAATGATAAGGTTTTTGCATTGGCTTATACTAACTTGTCTCACGAGTTCTTCTTGAGTTTTGTGTGGATGAAGTTTTTAAGATTTAGGGAAACCATGGTATAAAAGGAATTAAGGAGACACAAAAGCTCAAGCTTGGGGATGCCCAAGGCATCCCAAGATAATATTTCAAGAATTCTCAAGCATCTAAGCTTGGGGATGCCCCGGTAGGCATCCCACCTTTCTTCATCAACAATTATCGGTTAGTATCGGTTAATCCTAAGTTTTTGCTTCTTCACATGAGTTGTGCTATCCTTGAAATGTCATTTTATTTTCATTTTTCTTGCTGTTTTATAAAATACTTAGATCTGAAAGTTTTAAATAATAGAGAGTCCTCACATAGCTATCTATTTACTTAACTACTCATTTGATCTTCACTTATATCTTTTTGGAGTAGCTTGTCAACTCTTGTGCTTCACTTATATCCTATGAGTAAATTGTTGAATAAATTGAATGTCATGAAGTTGAAATCATATCATGCCTAGTGGTAGCTTCACATTGGTTTTAGAAAGTGAAATCTTTTGAGGCTTGACAATCACAATATTGGTCATACAAGCAATTCACGAATGATTAGTAGAAGGAAGAGAAATTTCACATGCAAATACACTATCTTGGAAATCTTTTGTGATTTTGAGCCCCCATCAAAATATTATATGCAAAAAAAATTGACGTTGGACAAGGAACACAACGTGATGGTTTATGTTTGTTCATATTCACATAGAAGCTATATTGTCATAGATCCTTCAACATGTGGTGCTTGCCCCCCCATCTTTGCTAGCCAAAAATCCGCACCAAGTAGAGATACTACTTGTGCATCCAGAAACCCTTAAACCCAAATCTTATTTTCAAGAGTCCACCATACCTACCTAAGGATTGAGCAAGATCCTTCAAGTAACTTCTCATCGGTGCAATAAGGCAATAAAATTGCTTCTAAAAGTGTTAGATCATTTAGTGTAAGAGAAAATTGAGCGTTGTACGAACTTGTGATGGCAAAGAATAAAAGCGACAGACTGCATAATAAAGGTTGCTAATAAGGGGCAATATAATGTGACGTTCTTTTGCACTAAGGGGTTGAGTATACAAACAAATAAGCGCATGGCAAACTCTACTTTCCTCTGCGAAGGACCTATCTTTTACTTTTATGTATTTACTTTTATGCAAGAGTCAAAGTTTTTCTCCCTATTCCTCTTTATTTTTCTCCTTTGGCAAGCATCATGTGGTGAGGAAACATCTAGGCACATATGTCCAGTTGGATATGGGTAGCATGAGTTATTATTGTTGACATCACCCTTGAGGTGAATACGTTGGGAGGCGAAATTATAAGCCCCTATCTTTCTATGTGTCCGGTTGAAACGTTTTGCTCATGTGTATGCGGTGAGTATTAGCAATCATAGAAGACTATATGATGGTTGAGTATGTGGAGCTCTTACTTAAACTCTGTTGAATAAGTTGAATTACAATTGCTTGGTGACTGAGAACATAGGTTGCTGAGTTTCAAGAGAATTCATCGTTTGAACCTTAACATGTGAATTGGTTGCTACTTTAACATGAGAAGTTTTATGAGAAAGAATTGCTGCTATGATGCTAGGAAAAGTGATTGAAATTGTCATTGATCAAATTTGTTCAATTTGCTAGCATTCACACTTCATAAATTATTTCTTTTATCATTTACCTACTCGAGGACGAGTAGGAATTAAGCTTGGGGATGCTGATACGTCTCCAACATATCTATAATTTATGAAGTATTCATGTTGTTATATTATCATTCTTGGATGTTTTACAATCATTTTATAGCAACATTATATCATTTTTTGGGACTAACCTATTGACCCAGTGCCCAGTGCTAGTTGCTGTTTTTTGCTTTCTTTTTACATCGTAGGAAATCAATTACAAACGGAGTCCAAACACCGCGAAACTTTTTGTGGATTTTTTATGGACCAGAAGACCACCAATGGGCAGAGCAGCACCTGGGGGTGCCCCGAGGGGGGCACAATCCACCAGGGCACGCCTGGGGGCCCAGGCGCACCCAGGTGGGTTGTGCCCACCTCGGTGGCCTCCCGCACCCCATCTTTACCCTATAAATTCCCAAATATTCCGAAAACCCTCGAGGTTAACCTAGATCAGAAGTTCCGCCGCCGCAGGCCTCTGTAGCCACCAAAAACCCATCTAGACCCCGTTCTGGCACCCTGCTGGAGGGGGAATCATCTCCAGTGGCCATCTTCATCATCCCGACGACCACCACGACAAGGAGGGAGTAGTCCACCCTCGGGGTTGAGGGTTTGTACCAGTAGCTATGTGTTTAAGTTCTCTCTCGTGTTCTTGAGATGTCATGATCTTGATGTATCGCGGGCTTTGTTAATATAGTCGGATCATATGGTGTTTTCCCCTCTCTATCTTGTGATGAATTGAGTTTTCCCTTTGAGATTTCATTTTATCGGATTGAGTACTTTTATGGACTTGAGAGCACTTGATATATGTCTTACAAATGAATACTCATGGTGACAATGGGATATTATTTTGATTCACTTGATATATGTTTTGGCACTCAACTCGCCGATTCCCGAGGTGACATTGGGGTAATCTACGCATAGGGGTTGATGCACGTTCTTGTCTTTGTTTTACCGGTAGAAATCTTGGGGCACTCTTTGAAGTTCTTTGTGTTGGATTGAATGTTATGAATCTGAAATTATTTGGTGTTATTTTAGTATGAACACTTGGATAGGTCGATCGGAAAGAATAGCTTCGAGGTGGTTTCGTACCCTACAAATGATTTCTTCTTATGTTCTCCACTAGATAGGAACTTTGGAGTGATTCTTCATCGCACTTTGAGGGGTGGTTATATGATCCAATTATATTAGCACTGTTGAGAGATTGCACTAGCGAAAGTATGGACCCTAGGCCTCATTTTCAAGCATTGCAATACCGTTTTTGTGCCCGTTTACTATTTGCTACCTTGCTGTTTTTATTTATTCAGATTAGAAAAAATATATTTCTACCATCAATATTACACTTTTATCACCATCTCTTCGCCAAACTAGTGCACCTATACAAATTACCATTGTATTTGGTGTGTTGGGGACACAAGAGACTTTTTATTATTTGGTTGCAGGGTTGTTTGAGAGAGACCATCTTCATCCTACACCTCCCATGGATTGATAAACCTTGGGTCATCCACTTGAGGGAAAATTGCTACTTTCCTACAAAACTCTACGCTTGGAGGCCCAACACGTGTCTACAAGAATAAAGTTGCGTAGTAGACATCAGCTCTATGTTGTCTGCCACAGATTTGGAGGCTGACTTGTGGGCCTACTAAGTTCATGCATACACCAGGATTCTAAAAAAAGAAAGTTAGCCAACAATCGACTCTACCAACGTCAAACTGTTAGATGTCAATCTAACGGCAATCGTGCTTCTTCAGTCTCTGTTCTTCCTGCTCCAGCCGCCCAAACCAGCACTGGCGGAACTTCCTGCTCCCGCCTCCCGTGGCCGGCTGTGCTGCCATGTAGGCCTCACAGCCCCACCATACTCACATCCCTGGCCTGGCTATCCCTCAACTCACCCACACCTTCTGTTATTCTCCGGCGACGGTAGCCTCACACTGTAGCCGAACAAGTAAACCCTCGTACCCACTCCGCGTGGGAAACAACTGCCAAGTCTTCCTCGGCTCCGGGTTGTTCCCTTACTTGGCCCCGCCGTCGTCCACCGCCTTGGTGCTCTCGGCACGATGTGGTCAACGAACGACATCCATCAGAAGAGGACTGTACGTGGAGAGGTTGACAGCTGGGTCCACGGCCGCACGCAAGGAAGTGCCTCCTTATTACGTGCAAAATAATGATTCCTCCTCCTGACAGCTGGGACACATCGGAAGTGCCTTTGTATTTCACGAAAAAAAACATTCCCCCCACTGACAGCTTGGATCCACCAGTTATTACGCACAAAAATAATGAATACCCCCGCTGCTACGTCGGTCCCACCATATTTGGAGGCTGACTTGTGGGCCTACTAAGTTGACGCAGACGTGGGGCTTAGTCAACTTAGTCAATATAAATGATTCTAGCTGCGGTGACCGTACGATGTCCATCCAACGGTCGTCGTGCTTCTTCAACCTCTGGTCTTCTTGCTCCTGCCCCTCAAACCAGGACCGGTCGTGCCGCCTGCTCCTACCTCCCGTGGCCGGCTGTGCTGCCACACATGCCTCACCGCCCCACCCTACTCCCACCGCTGGCCAGGCCTTCCCTCTACTCACTCGCACCCCTTTTATTCTCCAGAGACGGCAGCCTCAAACCGCAGCCAAAGCAGTCAACCCTCGTACTCCCCTCCGCGTGGGCATCCACTGCTGCGTATTCCCCGACTCCGGGTCGTTCCCTTCCTAGGTCGCGCCGTCGTCCACCACCTTGGTGCTCTCGGGCGGTACGGCATCGTCAACATGGTCAACGAACGACAGCCATCAGAAGAGGACTATAAGTGGAGAGGCTGGCAGCTGGGTCCATGGCCGCACGCAAGGAAGTGCCTCCTTATTACGCGCAAATAATGATTCCTCCACCTGACACCTCAGACCTACAGGAAGGGCCTCTGTATTTCGCGAAAAAACATTCCCTCCTGACAGCTGGGACCCACCGGCTTTATCTTCGCACGGGAGGAACTACCTGCTTACCCCCTGATAGCTGGGACCCACCAGGTTGAAGCGAAGGTAGCGTTATCTGTCCGGCTGCGAACCTGTACGTACATAGTGGTCGATCGGTCTCTCTGCAGTGATGTACCGTGGCCAAGTAAGGAGCGGCACGTGTTGAAGTAGAGGCGCCGATATAGCATGTCACGCAGTCCCGTCTATATCGTGTACACATACGTTCGGCCACGCTGCAAGATAGTAAATACGGCTACGTGCGTACATACGGGTGGGGTCTCTAATGCATACAACGACATCGTCCTGTTCATCGACAGCCAACCGGCTGGGTCGGAACAGAGTAAACAGCATCGTGTGTTCATCGGGAGCCAACCGGCTTGGACGGAACAGCCGAAACGAGGTCTGGCATACCACAGAACAGAGGAAACGACCTTCTGTTCGACCGCGTATAGTTGATACGGGGTCCTATTCATCGAGAAGGGTCTGGTGTACCGCAAAACAAAGGAAACAGACTTCTGTTCGAGTGCCTACGGTCGAAACGGGGTGTTGTTAATCAGGAGCGGTGTGGCGTACCGCAAAACGGAGGAAACAGACTTGTGTTGGAGCGCCTACGGTCGAAACGGAGTCCTGTTTATCGGGAGGGGTGTGGCATACCGCAAAATGGGACTCCACGGGTTACTGTTGATCCACCGTCGACTTCCTCCAGCCTCCACCTACTACTGTTCATCCACCGTCAACTTCCTCCATCCTCCACCAGCTACTGTTCATCCACGGGGTCCTGTTCATCCAGCCTCCACCGGCTACTGTTCATCCAGCCCTCCACGGGGTCCTGTTCATCCAGCCTCCACCGGCTCCTGTTCAACCAGCCCTCCAAAGGGTCCTATTCAACCAGCCCTCCACGGGTTCCCTCCACCGGCTACTGTTCATCCACTCCCACCTCCTCGGTCGAGGTCCTGTTTCCAGCGGCAACGACCTCTACTACCACGGGATCCTGTTCATGCAACCCCCACCGGGAACTGTTCATCCAACCCCCACCGGGAACTGTTCATCAGGAGGCAGCTTCGATCGGCTTCAGTTAGCAGCAGTAGTGAAGGAATCACTCGGCTTCAGTTGACAGCAAGGGATCGATCGGGGTTCAGTAACGTACCTAGTGCAATCGCTCGGGTTCAGTTAGAGCCCAACGCCTCGCTTGGGTTCAGTTAGAGCGCAACGCCTCGCACACACGCGCGTACGTGTACGAGAGGAATGCGCAAACCTCCGTGCATTGCTCAGCCCCGACCACCCACCATAACCGGAAACTCCCCGAAATTTTCCTCGCCCTCACTTCTACCACAATTTTTTCCGTCATGGACGGCCCAAAGAATGTCATGCACGTGCGTCTCCGGCCCGCCCAGGATGAAAAGCTCATTTTCTGTCATGATTTTTTGTCATAAAAGTAGGAGCCCACCACATCTATGATGATACTGGGCTTTGTCACAATTATCGTCATAGAAGTGTCATAAGCATGACAGGAAAAAAAATTCGTTTGACCCAAAATGTCACGGATGTGTCTTTTTTTTTGTAGTGCACTATCTAATTTTTGCAACTAAAATTCAGTAATTAAGCATAGATTTCAGTCATAGATTAAGCAGCCGTTCTATATACAAACAATTCAACTCGACAGCTGAACCGACCAAACTTTTTCCCAATTGTTGCCAACCACGTACTGAAATAGCTAGTTCAACTATATATACTAGCTAATTTTAAGTACATTGTACAGTTTCACCACATCTATAGTCAGATGAACTGAATAAAATAGCCCCTAAATACTACTACTACGGAGCAGCTTTGTACTACTTCTGGCAGCCTCTCCTCTCCCGAGCACGCTCAGTAAGAGGCAGAGGAGGAGGAGCCTACCGACGAGCTGGACAACTGCAATACGGTGCCTGCCGCTGCTGCACCTTCAGCGGCGCTCACCTCGAACGCCCTTTGCTGCTCCAGACGACCCCTCTCGACGGTGGTTCTACTCGTGGATCTCCTGATTCCTCGCCTCTGCGGCGGCGTGTGCTGCGGCCCCGGCGGCGGTAATGCTCTTTGCGTGCTCGACGAGGCGCTCCTCCTCCTCCCGCAGGAACTCGATATAGCGCGCAAGGTCGCTGACACATGTGCGGGCCTGCACCTCCGCCTCCCGCCTTCGGGCGGCAGTGGCGGAGCCGGTGATGACCTTGGCGGTCGACGGTGGGCTGGCGGCCACGGCGGCCGACGATGGGGTGGCGGCCACGACCACCACCTCCCGCCTTCGGGCCGCGGCGGCAGAACGGGTTATGGCCACGGTGGCCGGTAGTGGGATGGCGGCCACGACGGCCACCTCCCGCCTTTGAGCCGTGGCGGTGGAGCGGGCGATGCTGGCTTTCGACGATGGGGTGGCGGCCACGGCGGAAGACGGTGGGGTGGCGGCAACGGCAGCCGGCAACAGTTGTCGACGGGCAGCGGCGGCGGAGCGTGTGGTGGGTGTTCCGCGCACACCCAACAGGGACGCCACGTGCACTACACTACACCGGGGACTGCGCCGCCGCCGCGGTGTATCCTCCCAGCTGGATCAATTTTTCTTGCCATGGGAAGAGGTGCTTTGTGATGGGTTCACTCTTACGGTGCTCAATCCCAATGACAAAAAGGGAAATGACACGTATGTATCATTGCTATTAAGGATAACAAGATGGGGTCTATTCCTACATGAATAGATCTTGTCTACATCATGTCATCGTTCTTAATGCATTACTTCGTTTCTCCATGAACTTAATACACTAGATGCATGCTGGATAGCGGTCGATGTGTGGAGTAATAGTAGTAGATGCAGGATGGAGTCGGTCTACTAATCTTGGACGTGATGCCTATGTAATGATCATTGCCTGGATATTATCATGATTATTTGAAGTTCTATCAATTGCCCAACAGTAATTTGTTTACCCGCCGTATGCTATTTTTCTCGAGAGAAGCCACTAGTGAAATCTACGGCCCCGAGTCTCTTATTTATCATACCTTTGAGATCTATTTTTATTTGCTTTTATTTTCAGATCTGTTAATCCAAAAACCCAAAAATACCTTGCTGCATTTTATTGTTATTTATTTTATCTCACGTTCCCGTGAGATCTATTTATCCAATCTACTACAATTTTATCGATCTTTTTACCCGGGAGGGATTGACAACCCCTCTTTTACGTCGGGTTGCAAGTATTTGTTCTTTGCGTGCAGGTACCGTTCACGTAGTGTTGCGTGGTTCTCCTAATACTTCGATAACCTTGGTCGCATCACTGAGGGAAATACCTACCGTAGTTGTGCTGCATCATCCCTTCCTCTTTGGGGAAATACCGATGTAGTTCAAGCCGCATCATCTGGCAATTGCTTTAATTCAAACACAGGATCAACTTTAGGTGGAGGAGGACCTCCTAGAGTTTAAACAGGAAAAATTGTGTTTAAGGATAGGTTGTTGTTCAACGAATATTTTATCTATTTCATTTCTTTCATGTAAGTGCATATCATGTTCATGTTCTAGCAAATATTATTCTAGTGGATCAGTAGGAGGCACGACAATAGAAGAAAGACCAATTATCTCATCCTTACTAGGTAATTCTTATCATGAGGATGTCTACGAAACTTAGAGAAATTAAACTCATAAGGCACATCGCCAAAATTGACAATAACAGTTTCTTTATGGCAATCTATCTTACCATTGACAGTGTTCAAGAATGGTCTACCAAATATTATGGGACAAAAATCATCTTGTGGAGAACCAAGAACTAGAAAATCAGTGGGGTATTTTATTTTCCCACACAATACTTCAACATCTCTAACAATCCCAAGTGGTGTAATGGTGTCCTGATACGTCTCCAACGTATCTATAATTTTTGGGTGATTGAAGATATCGATATGAGGAGAACAAGGAGTGGCAAGACCTTAAGCTTGGGGATGCCCAAGGCACCCCAAGGTAATATTCAAAGAAGACACAAGCAACGAATCTTGGGGATGCCCCGGAAGGCATCCCCTCTTTCGTCTTCAACATTATCGGTAACCTCACTTGGAGCTATGATGTTGCTTGAACTATGTCGGTATTTCCCCAAAGAGGAAGGGGTGATGCAGCACAGCTATGGTAGGTATTTCCCTCAGTTATGAAACCAAGGTGTCAATCCAGTAGGAGAACCAAGCAACACTGTGTAAACGGTACCTGCACACAAAGAACAAATACTTGCAACCCAATGCGTAAGAGGGGTTGTCGATCCCTCCACGGTAAAAAGATAGATAAGTTTGTGGTAGATTGGATAAATAGATCTTGATCAAATGCAAAATAAAATAAGTAATAAAAAGTGCAGCAAGGTATTTTTGGGTTTTTGGAATAATAGATCTGAAAATAAAAGGGGCAAATAATAGATCGGAAAGCTAATATGATAAAGAATAAACCCGGGGGGCGGTAGATTTCACTAGTGGCTTCTCTCAAGAAAATAACATACGGTGGGTAAACAAATTACTGTTGGGCAATTGATAAAACCTCAAGTAATTATCACGATATCCAGGCAATGATCAATATATAGGCATCACGTCCAAGATTAGTAGACCGACTCCTGCCTGCATCTACTACTATTACTCCACACATCAATCGCTATCCAGCATGCATCTAGTGTGTTAAGTTCATGGAGAAACAGAGTAATGCAATAAGAACGGTGACATGATGTAGATGAGATCTATTCATGTAGGAATAGCCCCATCTTGTTATCCTTAATAGCAACGATACATACGTGTCTTGTTGCCCCTTCTGTCACTTGGAAAGAACGCCGCACAATCGAACCCATCACAAAGCACCTCTTCCCATGGCAAGAAAAATTGGTCTAGTTGGCGTAACTAAACCAAAGATTCAAAGAAGAAATGCGAGGCTAAAAATAATCATGCATATAAGAGATCAAAAATGACTCAAATAACTTTCATGGATATACAGATCTGATCATAAACTCAAAGTTCATCGGATCCCAACAAACACACCCCAAAAAAGAGTTACATCAAATAGATATCCAAGAGACCATTGTATTGAGAATCAAAAGAGAGATAGGAAGCCATCTAGCTACTGCCTACGGACCCGTAGGTCTATGATGAACTACGCACGCATCATCAGAGAGGAACCATGGAGGATGATGAACCCCTCCATGATGGTGTTTAGATTAGATCTTGTGGTTCTGGAACTTGCGGCGGCTGGAATTGTTTTTCGTCGACTCCCCTAGGATTTTTGGAATATTTGGGGATTTATAGGGCGAAGAGGCGATGCGGGAGGCCACCGAGGTGGGCACAACCCACCAGGGCGCGCCTGGGCCCCCAGGCATGCCCAGGTGGGTTGTGCTCCCCTCGGGGCACCCCTCTCATACTTCTTTGGCCCATGTTGTTTCTTCTGGTCCATAAAAGTTCTCCAAGAAGTTTCTTTGTGTTTGGACTCAGTTTGGTATTGATTTTCTGTGAAGTAAAAAACAATAAAAAATAGCAACTGGCACTGGGCACTATGTCAATAGGTTAGTCCCAAAAAATGATATAAAGTTGCTATAAAATGATTGTAAAACATCCAAGAATGATAATATAATAGCATGGAACAAGCAAAAATTATAGATACGTTGGAGACGTATCAAGCTATATTTTCATTGTTCACATGATATGTGTTTTGCTTGGAGCGCCATTTTATTTTGGTAGGATTTGCTTGTTGTTATTTAGAATAATGTTTTATATCTTTTACTTCAATAAAAGTGTCAAGTATAGCCTTTACCATGCTTATTTTGCAAGTCTATATGTTGTTGTTTTGAAAACAGAAATGTAGCGACCCGACCTCAGACGGTCAAGTCTCTGTGTTTAGTGTCATCCCTGGATCGGTAATGCTGACACACACACAGTACTCGAAAGATTTATAACAGAGTAGCAATCACACACTTATTACATCGGATGTCTCAAAAGAGAACTTATTACAATAAATATGGCTTAAGGCCATCTAAATGCGATAACAGCGGAAGGCTTGGAAGATAAAGTGAGTCCATCAACTCCAACGGCATAGCTGAGTGCATGACAAACAACCTATCGCACCTTACTCCTCATTTGAAAAGTCTGCAACATGATATGTTGCAGCCCGAAAACGGGTCAGCACATGGAATATGCTGGCAATATAACACAGTAGAGCAATGAACAGGTAAATGCTATCACTACATGCATATTTGGCTCGTTGAGGCTCTATGGATATAATGTTTTTGCGAAAAGCCAATTTTTTCCTACATCAAAGGAATATACTTTATTTAACTATCATGGTTGTTGAAACATTGAGAATGGTACCCCCATCTCAATCCCAACTAAAATTAATTATTAACCCAACAAATTAATTTAGAGTGATGAGATCAACATGATAATTCAAGAACGAGATACTCAAGATGTCCATAACCGGGGACACGGCTAACCATGATTAGTTTGTACACTCTGCAGAGGTTTGCACACTTTTCCCCACAAGACTCGATCTCCTCCGTTGGTTTTCTCGCACTGCATGGTGTTTGAGAAACGGATGACCGAGACACGGTCTTTCAGAAGCATTAACTCTAACCCCGGGTAGACAGTACCAACCTACATCCCCTACATCTACTAGCCTACCACTGGAAGAGGTCATGCAACCTACTCAACTATGCTAGAGCCCATAATAGCTTGTGGCTGCACACGGAAGTTTCTAGCACGAATAATCTTATGATCCCTTTGAGCCTGGGTGGCGGACCATAGGATGATCACACGGTATAACCCCGGGATCTCCCAGGACAACACTGGTATAACCCCAAGTGCCCAAAACAAACAACCCACCCAGATGCGTATTAAAGTTGCCACCTTAGAATTGAACCATTAATTAAACACTCACATCTATCATGGATACACTCAAAACCAATCCACGTCTACGAGCATAGCATAGCGATATAAGCATAACGTAGAAGTCACTCCCAAGGGTTTGATGATAAAACAGGCAATAGGTCCTACCTCATCAACTACTTCCCAATACCCACATGTTAAACACATCCTACTCATGTTGTGTTTGAGGATTGTAACTAATGCATAAAACTGGGTATGAAAAAGTATGATCAATGTGTTACTTGCCTTGCTGACGATCAGCAAAACCTAGTGACTCGTAGTAGCACGCTTCGCACTCCGGGAATTCTATCGCAAACAAACAATATCATACATAAGCAATCAAGCAAAGATGCACGGGTAAAACTCAAAATAAGAAGACCTAACCAGAAAGTTCAACTGAAGAACTCCGGTTTGCAAAAAGAATCAAATCAAACGGAGCAACGAAACACAAACTACGAAAGAAACATGATCTGATTACTAATCTGGACTAAAGTCAAATTTTACAGTACCAAAATCTTGTTCAAGTTGGTTAAACAGAAAGAGGGCTTCGAGACAAAGATCTAGGCGCTTGTTTCATCTGATTTGGATAAACGAACTAAAAGATATACTAGATCGAAGATTAGGGAAGAAATCGCGATCGGAAATAATCGCGGAAAAACGCTGGAAAAAGAATAACTGACGAACAGGCTAATGAACGAACGTTCGATGTCTGCGACTAACCGACGAACAACCGTTCGTTAAAACGAACGTATGGACGAACGTCCGCTAAATAAATAAACCGACGGAAAAACGAACGAACCGATCTATTTTAAAAAAAAAACTAGGTCTAGGGTTTTCTAAAAAACCAACGGTTTTCTCAGCGGCGGCTACCTCGGTGTCAATGGGATCGGCGGCGACGGGAGGCAGCTCCGGCGGCGGGGACTCCAGCGCCGGCGCGTGGGGTTGGCGGCGGCGGGGTCGCGGCGGCTTCGCGGGGCGTCGGCATCGCGGCGCGAGGCGCAGGCGGCGGCGGGCGGCGGGCGACGCTATTGTTTCGGGCGGGGCTGGCAGCGTCGCGGGCCTCGAGCCTCGCCTTATAAAGCCGGCCGGGCGGTGTCCTAGTCGGGCACGGCCCGTTAGGTCGGTGCTCTTTTTTAAAAAAAACTGACGCGGAAAAACAAATAAAAGAAATACTAAACGGACTCCAAAAATCCCGAAATAAATTTTCACGGTCCTCTAATAATATTCCAGACAAAGTGAACATTTATTTGGGCCTCTAATGAAATTTTGAAAAACGCATTTTTTTCCTAATTCAAATAAAATTGCAATAAAATCCAAATAAAATGTATTCCTTTGATTTTAATATTTTTCCTCCAATATTTCACTTATTTTTGGAGAAGTCATATTATCTCCTCTCATATATTTTAATATGAAATATTTCGGAGAGAAAAATTATTAAAACCAAAATGATCCTTGCCTCAATATTTGATAAAATTCAAATATGAAGAACGTGGAATCCCCAACTTTCTCCGTGGGTCCTTGAGTTTCTTAGGATTTCGAGGATCGCGAAATGAAATGCAATAAAATATGATATGCATGAATGACCTATGTATAACATTCCAAATTGAACATTTAGGATGTTACAAACCTCTCCCCCTTAAGATGAATCTCGTCCTCGAGATTCGGGTTGGCTAGAAAATAGGTGTGGGTGGTCCTTGCGTAGATCATCCTCTTTTTCCCAGGTGGCTTCCTCCTCGGTATGGTGGCTCCACTGAACTTTGCAAAAGTTGATAACCTTGCTGCGAGTAACCAGCTGGCAAACTCGAGAATTTTGACAGGTTTCTCCTCGTATGTCAAATCGCTATCCAACTGAATTGCTTCCAGGGGCACTGTATCTCTTAGAGGAATATCGGCCATCTCTGCATGGCACTTCTTCAACTGGGAAACGTGAAACACATCATGAACTCCTGATAGTCCTTCGGTTAACTCCAACTTGTAGGAAACCTCTCCCATGCGTTCCGAAACACGGTACGGTCCTACAAATCTCGGGGCTAACTTTCCCTTGACTCCAAAATGTTTAACTCCTCACAGAGGTGACACTCGTAGATATGCTCTGTCTCCGATTTCATAGGCTACCTCCTTGCATTTCGAGTCTGCATAACTCTTCTGTCGGGACTGAGCTACCTTCAGTCTATCTCGAATCAGCTTAACCTTCTCTTCAGACTCCTTAATCAAATCCGGTCCAAACAACTGGCGGTCTCCAACTTCATCCCACATCAACGGTGTTCGGCATCTTCTTCCATACAGGGCTTCGAATGGTGCCATCTTCAAACTGGCCTGGTAGTTGTTGTTGTATGAGAACTCCGCGTAGGGCAGGTTGTCATCCCAACTAGATCCATAATCTAGCGCACAAGCTCTCAACGTGTCCTCCAGAATCTGATTGACTCTCTCGGTCTGTCCATCAGTCTGCGGGTGAAAGGCGGTACTGAACTCCAGTCTGGTTCCCAAAGTCTGGTGCAGCTGGTGCCAAAACTTTGAAGTAAAGTGTGTTCCTCTATCTGATACGATGGTCCTCGGAACCCATGCAGACGTACGATCCTGGTCATGTATATCTTGGCCAACTTCGCACTTGTATAGGTGGTTTTCACTGGGATAAAGTGAGCTACTTTGGTCAAGCGATCCACTACTACCCAGATAGAATCATATCCCGATCGGGTCCTGGGTAATCCGGTGATGAAATCCATGCCAAGTTTGTCCCACTTCCATTCGGGTATCGGCATAGGCTGCAGTAGTCCTGCTGGATTCTGATGTTCTGCCTTCACTCTCTGACATACATCACATACGGCTACATACTCGGCAATGTCCTTCTTCATTCCAGTCCACCAGAAACGCTCCTTCAAATCCAAATGCATCTTAGTGTTTCTGGGGTGTATCGAGTATGGCGAGTCATGAGCTGCCTGTAGTATCAACTTCCTAATCTCGGTATTATTGGGCACATATACACGGGCCTCAAACCACAAGGGTTGTGCTCGTCCTCACAAAAACCTTTGGCTTTTCCTTCACTCATCTTCTCCTTTATTTCAGCAATTTCTTTGTCATCCTTCTGAGCTTCTCTAATCTTTTCCAACAATGTTGACTGAACCTCCAATGCTGCAACAAAACCTCTAGGAACTATCTCCAAATGAAGCTCCCTGAGATCTACTGCTAACTCCCTTGGCAATCCTCCTGTTACTACAGTATTGGCATAACCCTTTCAGCTCAAAGCGTCTGCTACGACATTAGCCTTGCCTGGAATATAGTGCAACTTCATATCATAATCCTTTATGAGATCCAACCATCTCCTTTGCCTGAGGTTCAACTCCTTCTGGGTAGAAATGTACTTCAAACTCTTGGGATCCGTGTACACATCACAACGGTTTCCAATAAGAAAATGTCTCCAGGTCTTGAGTGCATGCACTACGGCTGCTAACTCCAAACCATGCGGGGCATAATTCAACTCATGCAGTCGAAGTTGTCATGAGGCATATGAAACAACTCTTCCGTCTTGCATAAGTAGTCCTCCAAGTCCTAAGCGTGAGGCATCGCAATACACTTGGAAATCCTAGCGTATATACGGCATCTGTCCAATGGAACTTGGTTTCTTTCTTCAACAATGCCGTCATAGGCTTCGCAATCTTGGAGAAATTCTCAATAAATCTCCGGTAGTATCCCGCGAGTCCAAGAAAACTGCGGATCTCTCCAACTGAGGTGGGTGCCAACCACTCGGTGACTGACTGAACCTTGGTAGGATCCACTGCTATACCTTCTCCTGATATAACATGTCCAAGAAATCCAACTTCCTTCAACCAGAACTCACATTTGTTGAACTTGGCATATAACTGATGTTCCCTGAGCTTCTCGAGAACCAAACGCAAATGCTCCTTGTGTTCCTCTTCATTCTTCGAGTATACTAAAATATCATCAATAAACACCACGAAAAACTTATCCAAGAACTCCATGAACACCTTGTTCATCATACTCATGAAATAGGCAGGAGCGTTAGTCAGTCCAAATGACATAACGGTATACTCATATAACCCGTACCTTGTGGTGAATGTTGTTTTTGGTATATCCTTTTCTTGAATCTTCAGCTGGTGATATCCTGATCGCAAATCGATCTTTGAAAACACTTTAGCTCCTTGCAGTTGGTCAAACAAATCATTGATCATCGGCAGTGGGTACTTGTTCTTGATCGTCACTTCATTCAACGCATGATAATCAACAACCATTCTCAATTATCCATCCTTCTTCTCAACCAAGAGCACTGGAGCTCCCCATGGTGATGAACTTTGTCGGATGTAACCTTTCTCCAACAACTCCTTAATCTGCTTCTTGATCTCTTCCAGTTCATTTGCGGGCATCCGGTACGGTCTCTTCGATATTGGTCCGGTGCCTGGCAATAGCTCTATCAAAAACTCAATATCTCGATCTGGCGGCATGCCTGGTAACTCCTCTAGAAATACATCGGGGTAATCCTTCACTACTGGCACTTCCTCCAGAACAACTCCTGAGAGAGAATTTACTTGAGTCCTCCTAGGCGCATGCCTAGATACATACTTGATCCTTTTTCCCTCCAGGGTGGTGAGTAGAATTGATCTGCTAGCACAGTCAATGTTTCCTCCATACTTCGATAACCAATCCATTCCTAGTATCACATCCAATCCTTGTGACTCCAAAATTACTAGGTCTGAGGGGAAAACATGGCTACCAATGGTTAAGGGTATCCGATCGCACCATCGGCTGGCCATATACTCTGCACCGGGTGAGCTCACTAGCAAGGGTGTCCTAAGGGCTAAGGTGGGCAACTTAAACTTGTCCACAAATCCCCTTGAAATGTATGAATGCGATGCACTAGTATCAAATAAAACAAGGGCAGTAAATGACTTAACCAAAAACTTACCGATAACTGCATCAGGCTGCTCTTCAACCTCCTCCATGTTCACGTGGTTCACTTGTCCCCTGTTGAAAGGGTTGGGATTCTTCCCAGCGCTTCCATTGCCATTTCCGTTCTTCAATTCCGGACAATCATTGGCGTAGTGCCCAGTCTTCCCGCACTTGAAGCAGGTAATGTGACTTTGGTCCTTCTTGGCGGGTGTGGCTGAGTTAGAGCGGTTCTAGTTACTACTTGCTCCATTCCCATTTCCATTCTTGGGGCCGCTATGGTTATGCGAACTACCTCCATTGTGAGTGTGGCCTCCATGGTTATGGGTCAATCCTCCCGAGTTCGGGGTGAAACGAGGCTTCTGCTGAGCTCCAGAATTGTACTTTCCTTGTCCATACTTCCTCTTGCGGCTCTCAATCTACTGTTGCTTCCCTTCAATCATAAGAGCCTTGTCTACCAAATCCTGGTAGTTGTTAAATGTTGCCACCATCAACTGCATGCTCATCTCATCATTAAGCCCTTCCATAAACTTCTCTTGCTTCGCGGCATCTGTGGCCACATCATCAGGGGCATAATGAGATAGCTTACTAAACTCATCTACGTACTGGGCCACAGTACGGTTTCCCTGGCGCAAGTTGCGAAACTCATGCTTCTTCATGCTGATAGCTCCAGTTGAGATATGGGCGGTGCGGAATGCTTGCTGAAACTGATCCCAAGTGATATTGGCTATAGGGAAAGTGGCTGTGTAGTTCTCCCACCATGATGCTGCTGGTCCATCCAATTGGTGTGCGGCAAAATACACCTTCTCAGCATCAGTGCAACCTTCGGTGGTCAACTCTCTTCCAATCTTGCGTAACCAGACATCAGCAACTATTGGCTCGGTGCTACAGGAAAACACCGGCGGCTGCAACCTTAGAAAACGGGCTAAGTTGTCAACTGGAGGTGGTGGCGGTGGGTTGTTGTTGTTGTTGCCTTGGTTCTAAACTAGTATCTGCATCAAGGCAGTCTGTTGCTGGATCAACTGGGTGATCTCCGGTGGGAAGACAAATCTGGTGTCACGTCTCGGAGGCATCTCATGGGTTTAGAGGGGAGAGATTAGAATAGAAATGAGGTCTAGGGAGAAAGCACTACTCATATGCACATGAGACAAACACAATCATATCACACCAATCAATTCAATCAAGGGCATACATTCGGTCTAGAACTAACGTTACAAAAGTGCTCGGACTACTGCTATATACATGGGGGAAATACTACTAATCATATGGTGGTCATCTAGAAATTTTGATCGGTGGAAGACTCCATAATATCCGCTCTGGCCTCGTCTTCATAATCATCATCACTATCGTCGGGGTCGGAGTCGGTGTCGTCGCTGATGATGTAGTCTTCAGAACGAATTTCCTTGGGTTCGTCGTCTTCTCCTCCTGGTGCGGGGTCTCCCATGAAAACTCCTAGCTTCCTTGTTAGGTCGTCATTATTCCCCACAAGTATCGTCATTTCCTATTCATATCCATCGCGTGTAGACTTGAGTTCCTCTTCTAGCTCTGTGATCCTAGTCATCGCCTTCTTCAAATCTATCATGCCTGCGCACATCTGGTTCTCCTGGCGTCGCATGTGCTGGATTAACTCCTGGATGAAAGCTGCTATGGACCTGTCCCTCCTGGTGCTGACTATATCCCATTGCTCATCTCGGCGCCGACATATTTGGTAGATAATGTCCTTCAGCTCCTGTTTGTAGACTTCGCCGTTGCGTCCCATGGCGATGTGGGCTACCATGCTTTTTCCTAGACTCCAGATTGGGGCATCAAAGAAAACTCTATGGGCTCAGTAACTGACGTGAATGTCCTTCCTGGAACTTGAACTCGAATAATCCAACGCTCCTCTTCTGGTAAAGTGGCGGTGTAGGTCCCGGTGAAGCTTGGTATTCCGATGTTCAGGTACCTAGTGACTTCCTTCAGGTGTCGTCCAAAGGGTGTGTCTTCATCCGGTTATGCAAACTTGTTCCTCGAGTCCGCCATCCCAAACAGTAGAAAATGGAGAGGAGTCAGAAATGAGTAGAGAAGAGTGACCTATGGCTCATCTTAGTGGTCGTGTCCTACATTCAGCGTGTGCTCTGATACCATCTTGTAGCGACCCGGCCTCAGACGGTCAAGTCTCTGTGTTCAGTGTCATCCCTGGATCGGTAATGCTAACACACACAGTACTCGAAGGATTTATAACAGAGTAGAAATCACACACTTATTACATCGGATGTCTCAAAAGAGAACTTATTACAATAAATATGGCTTAAGGCCATCTAAATGCGATAACAGCATAAGGCTTGGAAGATAAAGTGAGTCCATCAACTCCAACGGAATAGCTGAGTGCATGACAAACGACCTATCGCACCTTACTCCTGGTCTGAAAAGTCTGCAACATGATATGTTGCAGCCCGAAAACGGGTCAGCACATGGAATATGCTGGCAATATAACACAGTAGAGCAATGAACAGGTAAATGCTATCACTACATGCATATTTGGCTGGTGGAGGCTTTATGGTTATAATGTTTTTGCGAAAAGCCAATTTTCCCTACATCAAAGGAATATACTTTATTTAACTATCATGGTGGTTGAAACATTGAGAATGGTACCCCCATCTCAATCCCAATTAAAAGTAATTATCAACCCAACAAATTAATTTAGAGTGATGAGATCAACATGATAATTCAAGAACTAGATACTCAAGATGTCCATAACCAGGGACACGGCTAACCATGATTAGTTTATACAATCTGCAGAGGTTTGCGCACTTTTCCCCACAAGACTCGATCTCCTCCATTGGATTTCTCGCACTGCATGGTGCTTGAGAAACGGATGACCAAGACACAGTCTTTCATAAGCATTAACTCTAACCCCGGGTAGATAGTACCAACCTACATCCCCTACATCTGCTAGCCTACCACTGGAAGAGGTCATGCAACCTTCTCAACTATGCTAGAGCCCATAATAGCTTGTGGTTGTACACAGAAGTTTCTAGCATGAATAATCTTATGATCCCTTTGAGCCTGGGTGGCGGACCATAGGATGATCACACGGTATAACCTCGGGATCTCCTAGGACAACACTGGTATAACCCCAGGTGCCCAAAACCAACATCCACCCAGATGTGTATTAAAGTTGCCACCTTAGAATTGAACCATTAATTAAACGCTCACATCTGTCATGGATACACTCAAACCCAATCCACGTCTACGAGCATAGCATAGCGACATAAGCATAACGTAGAAGTCACTCCCAAGGGTTTGATAATAAAACAGGCAATAGGTTCTACCTCATCAACTACTTCCCAATACCCACATGTTAATCACATCCTAATCATGCAGTGTTTGAGGATTGTAACTAATGCATAAAAACTAGGTATGAAAAAGTATGATCAATGTGTTCCTTGCCTTGCTGACGATCTGCAAAACCTAGTGACTCGTAGTAGCACGCTTCGCACTCCGGGAATTCTATCGCAAACAAACAATAACATACATAAGCAATCAAGCAAAGATGCACGGGTAAAACTCAAATAAGAAGACCTAACTAGAAAATTCAACTGAAGAACTCCGGTTTGCAAAAAGAATCAAATCAAACGGAGCAACGAAACACAAACTACGAAAGAAACAAGATCCGATTACTAATCTGGACTGAAGTAAAATTTTACAGTACCAAAATCTTGTTCAAGTTAGTTAAACAGAAAGAGGGCTTCGAGACGAAGATCTAGGCGCTTGTTTCACCTGATTTGGATAAACGAGCGAAAAGATATACTAGATCAAAGATTAGGGCAGAAATCGCGATCGGAAATAATCGCGGAGAAACCCTGGAAAAAAGAAAAACTGACGAACAGGCTAACGAACTAACGTTCGCTGTCTGCGACTAACCGACGAACAACCGTTCGTTAAAACGAACGTACGGACGAATGTCCGCTGAATAAATAAACCGACGGAAAACCGAACGAACCGATCTATTTAAAAAAAACTAGGTCTAGGGTTTTCTAAAAAAACCAACGGTTTTCCCGAGAAAACCAGACGGCGGCGGCGGCTACCTCGGCGTCGACGAGATCGGCGGCGACGGGAGGAGGCTCCGGCGGCGGGGACTCCGGCGCCGGCGGGCGGGGTGGGCGGCTGCGTCGCGGCAGGAGGCGGCGAGGCGGCGGGAGGCGCTGGCAGCGACAGGCGGCGCTAGGGTTTCGGGCGGGGCTGGCGGCACCGCGGGCCTCGTGCCTCGCCTTATAAAGCCGGCCGGGCGGTGTCCTAGTCGGGCACGGCCCGTTAGGTCGGTGCTCTTTTAAAAAAACCTGACGCGGAAAAACAAATAAAAGAAATACTAAACGGACTCCAAAACTCCTGAAAAAAATTTCATGGTCCTCTAATAATATTCCGGACAAAGTGAACATTTATTTGGGCCTCTAGTGCAATTTTGAAAAACGCATATTTTTTTCCTAATTCAAATAAAATTGTAATAAAATCCAAATAAAATTTATTCATTTGATTTTAATATTTTTCCTCCAATATTTCACTTATTTTTGGAGAAGTCATATTATCTGCTCTCATATATTTTAATATGAAATATTTTCAGAGAGAAAAATAATTAAAACCAAAATGATCCTTGCCACAATATTTGATAAAATTCAAATATGAAGAACGTGAAATCCCCAACTCTCTCCGTGGGTCCTTGAGTTGCTTAGGATTTCGAGGATCGCGAAATGAAATGCAATAAAATATGATATGCATGAATGACCTATGTATAACATTCCAAATTGAAAATTTGGGATGTTACAAACCTACCCCCCTTAAGATGAATCTCGTCCTCGAGATTCGGGTTGGCTAGAAAATAGGTGTGGGTGGTCCTTGCGTAGATCATCCTCTTTTTCCCAGGTGGCTTCCTCCTCGGTATGGTGGCTCCACTGTACTTTGCAAAACTTGATAACCTTGCTGCGAGTAACTCGGCTGGCAAACTCGAGAATTTTGACATGTTTCTCCTCGTATGCCAAATCTCTATCCAACTGAATTGCTTCCAGGGGCACTGTATCTCTTAGAGGAATATCGACCATCTCTGCATGGCACTTCTTCAACTGGGAAACGTGAAACACATCATGAACTCCTGACAGTCCTTCGGGTAACTCCAACTTGTAGGAAACCTCTCCCATGAGTTCCAAAACACGGTACGGTCCTACAAATCTCGGGGCTAACTTTCCCTTGACTCCAAAACGTTTAACTCCTCGCAGAGGTGACACTCATAGATATGCTATGTCTCCGATTTCATAGGCTACCTCCTTGCGTTTCGAGTCTGCATAACTCTTCTGTCGGGATTGAGCTACCTTCAGTCTATCTCGAATCAGCTTGACCTTTTCTTCAGACTCCTTAAGAAAATCCGGTCCAAACAACTAGTGGTCTCCAACTTCATCCCACATCAACGGTGTTCGGCATCTTCTTCCATACAGGGCTTCGAACGGTGCCATCTTCAAACTGGCCTGGTAGCTGTTGTTGTATGAGAACTCCGCGTAGGGCAGGTTGTCATCCCAACTAGATCCATAATCTAGCGCACAAGCTCTCAACCTGTCCTCCAGAATCTGATTGACTCTCTCGGTCTATCCATCAGTCTGCGGGTGAAAGGCGGTACTGAACTCCAGTCTGGTTCCCAAAGTCTGGTGCAGCTGGTGCCAAAACTTTGAAGTAAATTGTGTTCCTCTATCTGATACGATGGTCCTCGGAACTCCATGCATACATACGATCCTGGTCATGTATATCTTGGCCAACTTCGCACTTGTATAGATGGTTTTCACTGGGATAAAGTGAGCTACTTGGGTCAAGTGATCCACTACTACCCAGATAGAATCATATCCCGATCGGGTCCTGGGTAATCCGGTGATAAAATCCATGCCAAGTTTGTCCCACTTCCATTCGGGTATCGGCATAGGCTGCAGTAGTCCTGCTGGCTTCTGATGTTCTGCCTTCACTCTCCGACATACATCACATAAGGCTACATACTCGGCAATGTCCTTCTTCATTCCAGTCCACCAGAAACGCTCCTTCAAATCCAAATACATCTTAGTGTTTCCGGGGTGTATCGAGTATGGCGAGTCATGAGCTTCCTGTAGTATCAACTTCCTAATCTCGGTATTATTGGGCACATATACACGATCCTCAAACCACAAGGTGTCGTGCTCGTCCTCACGAAAACCTTTGGCTTTTCCTTCACTCATCTTCTCCTTTATTTCAGCAATTTCTTTGTCATCCTTCTGAGCTTCTCTAATCTTTTCCAACAATGTTGACTGAACCTCCAATGCTGCAATAAAACCTCTAGGAACTATCTCCAAATGAAGCTCCCTGAGATCTTCTGCTAACTCCCTTGGCAATCCTCCTGTTACTATGGTATTGGCATAACCCTTTCGGCTCAAAGCGTCTGCTACGACATTGGCCTTGCCTGGATGATAGTGCAACTTCATATCATAATCCTTTATGAGCTCCAACCATCTCCTTTGCCTGAGGTTTAGCTCCTTCTGGGTAGAACTGTACTTCAAACACTTGGGATCCGTGTACACATCACAATGGTTTCCAATAAGAAAATTGTCTCCAGGTCTTGAGTGCATGCATTACGGCTGCTAACTCCAAATCATGTGTGGCATAATTCAACTCATGCGGTCGAAGTTCTCGTGAGGCATATGAAACAACTCTTCCATCTTGCATAAGTACTCCTCCAAGTCCTAAGCGTGAGGCGTCGCAATACACTTGGAAATCCTTGCGTATATCCGGCAGAATTAGCACTGGGGCTGTAGTCAAACGTTTCTTCAACTCCTGGAAACTTGCTTCACATTCCTCTGTCCAATGGAACTTGGTATCTTTCTTCAACAATGACGTCATAGGCTTCGCAATCTTGGAGAAATTCTCAATAAATCTCTGGTAGTATCCCGCGAGTCCAAGAAAATTGCGGATCTCTCCAACTAAGGTGGGTGCCAACCACTCGGTGACTGACTGAACCTTGGTAGGATCCACTGCTATACCTTCTCCTGATATAACATGTCCAAGAAATCCAACTTCCTTCAACCAGAACTCACATTTGCTGAACTTGGCATGTAACTGATGTTCCCTGAGCTTCTCGAGAACCAAACCCAAATGCTCCTTGTGTTCCTCTTCATTCTTCGAGTATACTAAAATATCATCAATAAACACCACGACAAACTTATCCAAGAACTCCATGAACACCTTGTTCATCATACTCATGAAATAGGCAGGGGCGTTAGTCAGTCCAAATGACATAAAGGTATACTCATATAACTTGTACCTTGTGGTGAATGCTGTTTTTGGTATATCCTTTTCTCGAATCTTCAGCTGGTGATATCCTGATCGCAAATCGATCATCGAAAACACTTTAGCTCCTTGCAGCTGGTCAAACAAATCATTGATCATCGGCAGTGGGTACTTGTTCTTGATCGTCACTTCATTCAACGCATGATAATCAACAACAATTCTCAATGATCCATCCTTCTTCTCAACCAAGAGCACTGGAGCTCCCCATGTTGATGAACTTCGTCGGATGTAACCTTTCTCCAACAACTCCTTAATCTGCTTCTTGATCTCTTCCAGTTCATTTGCGGGCATCCGGTACGGTCTCTTCGATATTGGTCCGGTGCCTGGCAATAGCTCTATCAAAAACTCAATATCTCGATCTGGCGGCATGCCTGGTAACTCCTCTAGAAATACATCGGGGTAATCCTTCACTACCGGCACTTCCTCCAGAACAACTCCTGAGAGAGAATTTACTTGAGTCCTCCTAGGCGCATGCCTAGATACATACTTGAGCCTTTTTCCCTCCGGGGTGGTGAGTAGAATTGATCTGCTAGCACAGTCAATGTTTCCTCCATACTTCGATAACCAATCCATTCCTAGTATCACATCCAATCCTTGTGACTCCAAAATTACTAGGTCTGAGGGGAAAACATGGCTACCAATGGTTAAGGGTATCCGATCGCACCATCGGCTGGCCATATACTCTGCACCGGGTGAGCTCACTAGCAAGGGTGTCCTAAGGGCTAAGGTGGGTAACTTAAACTTGTCCACAAATCCCCTTGAAATGTATGAATGCGATGCACCAGTATCAAATAAAACAAGGGCAGTAAATGACTTAACCAAAAACTTACCGATAACCGCATCAGGCTGCTCTTCAACCTCCTCCATGTTGTTGTGGTTCACTTGTCCCCTATTGAAAGGGTTGGGATTCTTCCCAGCGCTTCCATTGCCATTTCCGTTCTTCAATTCCGGACAATCATTGGCGTAGTGCCCAGTCTTCCCGCACTTGAAGCAGGTAATGTGACTTTGGTCCTTCTTGGCGGGTGTGGCTGGGTTAGAGCGGTTCTGGTTACTGCTTGCTCCATTCCCATTTCCATTCTTGGGGCCGCTATGGTTATGAGAACTACCTCCATTGTGAGTGTGGCCTCCATGGTTATGGGTCAATCCTCCCGAGTTCGGGGTGAAACGAGGCTTCTGCTGAGCTCCAGAATTGTACTTTCCTTGTCCATACTTCCTCTTGCGGCTCTCAATCTGCGGTTGCTTCCCTTCAATCATAAGCGCCTTGTCTACCAAATCCTGGTAGTTGTTAAATGTTGCCACCATCAACTGCATGCTCATCTCATCATTAAGCCCTTCCATAAACTTCTCTTGCTTCGCGGCATCTGTGGCCACATCATCAGGGGCATAACGAGATAGCTTACTAAACTCATCTACGTACTAGGACACAATACGATTTCCCTGGCGCAAGTTGCAAAACTCACGCTTCTTCATGCTCATAGCTCCAGTTGAGAGATGGGCGGTGCGGAATACTTGCTGAAACTGATCCCAAGTGATATTGGCTATAGGGAAAGTGGCTGTGTAGTTCTCCCACCATGATGCTGCTGGTCCATCCAATTGGTGTGCGGCAAAACGCACCTGCTCAGCATCAGTGCAACCTGTGGTGGTCAACTCTCTTCCAATCTTGCGTAACCAGTCATCAGCAACTATTGGCTCGGTGCTACAGGAAAACACCGGCGGCTGCAACCTCAGAAAACGGGCTAAGTTGTCAACTGGACGTGGTGGCGGTGGGTTGTTGTTGTTGTTGTTGCCTTGGTTCTGAACTAGTATCTGCATCAAGGCATTCTGCTGTTGGATCAACTGGGTGATCTCCGGTGGGAAGACAGATCCGGTGTCACGTCTCGAAGGCATCTGATGGGTTTAGAGGGGAGAGATTAGAATAGAAATGAGGTCTAGGGAGAAAACACTTCCCATATGCACATGAGACAAACACAATCATATCACACCAATCAATTCAATCAAGGGCATACATTCGGTCTAGGACTACCGTTACAAAAGTGCTCGGACTACTACTATATACATGGGGGAAATACTACTAATCATATGATGTAGTCTTCAGAACGAATTTCCTTGGGTTCGTCGTCTTCTCCTCCTGGCGCGGGGTCTCCCATGAAAACTCCTAGCTTCCTTGTTAGGTCGTCATTCTTCTCCACAAGTATCGTCATTTCCTCTTCATATCCATCGCGTGTAGACTTGAGTTCCTCTTCTAGCTCTGTGATCCTAGTCATCGCCTTCTTCAAATCTATCATGCCTGCGCACATCTGGTTCTCCGGGCGTCAAATGTGCTGGTTTAACTCCTGGATGAAAGCTGCTATGGACCTGTCCCTCCTGGTGCTGACTATCTCCCATTGCTCATCTCGGCGCCCACATATTTGGTAGATAGTGTCCTTCAGCTCCTGTTTGTAGACTTCATCGATGCGTCCCATGGCGATGTGGGCTGCCATGCTTTTTCCTAGACTCCAGGTTGGGGGATCAAAGAAAACTCTATGGGCTCAGTAACTGGCGTGAATGTCCTTCCAGGAACTTGAACTCGAATCATCCAACACTTCTGTTCTGGTAAAGTGGCAGTGTAGGTCCCGGTGAAGCTTGGTATTCCGATGTGCAGGTACCTAGTGACTTCCTTCAGGTGTCGTCCAAAGGGTGTGTCTTCATCCGGTTGTGCAAACTTGTTCCTCAATTCCGCCATCCCAAAGAGTAGAAAATGGAGAGGAGTCAGAAATGAGTAGAGAAGAGTGACCTATGGCTCATCTTAGTGGTCGTGTCCTATATTCAGCGTGTGCTCTGATACCATCTTGTAGCGACCCGATCTCAGACGGTCAAGTCTCTGTGTTCAGTGTCATCCCTGGATCGGTAATGCTGACACACACAGTACTCGAAGGATTTACAACAGAGTAGCAATCACACATTTATTACATCAGATGTCTCAAAAGAGAACTTATTACAATAAATATGTCTTAAGGCCATCTAAATGCGATAACAGCGGAAGGATTGGAAGATAAAGTGAGTCCATCAACTCCAACGGCATAGCTGAGTGCATGACAAACGACCTATCGCACCTCACTCCTGGTCTGAAAAGTCTGCAACATGATATGTTGCAGCCCGAAAACGGGTCAGCACATGGAATAGGCTGGCAATATAACACAGTAGAGCAATGAACAGGTAAATGCTATCACTACATGCATATTTGGCTGGTGGAGGCTCTATGGTTATAATGTTTTTGCGAAAAGCCAATTTTTCCCTACATCAAAGGAATATACTTTATTTAACTATCATGGTGGTTGAAACATTGAGAATGGTACCCCCATCTCAATCCCAATTAAAAGTAATTATCAACCCAACAAATTAATTTAGAGTGATGAGATCAACATGATAATTCAAGAACCAGATACTCAAGATGTCCATAACCGGGGACACGGCTAACCATGATTAGTTTGTACACTCTACAGAGGTTTGCGCACTTTTCCCCACAAGACTCGATCTCCTCCATTGGATTTCTCGCACTGCATGGTGTTTGAGAAACGGATGACCGAGACACAGTCTTTCAGAAGCATTAACTCTAACCCCGGGTAGATAGTACCAACCTACATCCCCTACATCTGCTAGCCTACCACTGGAAGAGGTCATGCAACCTTCTCAACTATGCTAGAGCCCATAATAGTTTGTGGCTGCACACTGAAGTTTCTAGCATGAATAATCTTATGATCCCTTTGAGCCTGGGTGGCGGACCATAGGATGATCACACGGTATAACCCCAGGATCTCCTAGGACAACACTGGTATAACCCCGGGTGCCCAAAACCAACAATCCACCCAGATGTGTATTAAAGTTGCCACCTTAGAATTGAACCATTAATTAAACACTCACATCTGTCATGGATATACTCAAACCCAATCCACGTCTACGAGCATAGCATAGCGACATAAGCATAACGTAGAAGTCACTCCCAAGGGTTTGATAATAAAATAGGCAATAGGTTCTACCTCATCAACTACTTCCCAATACCCACATGTTAATCACATCCTAATCATGAAGTGTTTGAGGATTGTAACTAATGCATAAAAACTGGGTATGAAAAAGTATGATCAATGTGTTACTTGCCTTACCGACGATCTGCAAAACCTAGTGACTCCTAGTAGCACGATTCGCACTCCGGGAATTCTATCGCAAACAAACAATAGCATACATAAGCAATCAAGCAAAGATGCACGGGTAAAAATCAAATAAGAAGACCTAACCAGAAAGTTCAACTGAAGAACTCCGGTTTGCAAAAAGAATCAAATCAAACGAAGCAACGAAACACAAACTACGAAAGAAACAAGATCCGATTACTAATCTGGACTGAAGTCAAATTTTACAGTACCAAAATCTTGTTCAAGTTGGCTAAATAGAAAGAGGGCTTCGAGACGAAGATCTAGGCGCTTGTTACACCTGATTTGGATAAATGAGCGAAAAGATATACTAGATCGAAGATTAGGGCAGAAATCGTGATCGGAAATAATCGCGGAAAAACCCTGGAAAAAGAAAAAACTGACGAACAGGCTAACGAACGAACGTTCGCTGTCTGCGACTAACCGACGAACAACCGTTCGTTAAAATGAATGTACTGACGAACGTCCGCTAAATAAATAAACCGACGGAAAACCGAATGAACCGATCTATTTAAAAAAACTAGGTCTGGGGTTTTCTAAAAAAACCAACGGTTTTCCCGAGAAAACCGGACGACAGCGGCGGCTACCTCGGCGTCGGCAGGATCGGCGGCGACGGGAGGCGGCTCCGGCGGCGGGGACTCCGGCGCCGGCGGGTGGGGTCGGCGGCGGCGGCGTGCGGCGGCTTCGCGGGGCGGCGGCGTCGCGGCGGGAGGCGCTGGCGGCGGGAGGCGCTGGCGGCGGGAGGCACTGGCGGCTGGCAGCGCTAGGGTCTCGGGCAGGGCTGGCGGCGTCGCGGGCCTCAGGCCTCGCCTTATAAAGCCGGCCGAGCGGTGTCCTAGTCGGGCATGGCCCGTTAGGTCGGTGCTCTTTTTATAAAAAAAACCTGACGCGTAAAAACAAATAAAAGAAATACTAGACAGCCTCCAAAAATCCTGAAATAAATTTTCACGGTCCTCTAATAATATTGCGGACAAAGTGAACATTTATTTGGGCCTCTATTGCAATTTCGAAAAACGCATATTTTTTTCCTAATTCAAATAAAATTGCAATAAAATCCAAATATAATTTATTCATTTGATTTTAATATTTTTCCCCCAATATTTCACTTATGTTTGGAGAAGTCATATTATCTCCTCTCATAAATTTTAATATGAAATATTTTTTAAGAGAAAAATTATTAAAACCAAAATGTTCCTTGCCTCAATATTTGATAAAATTCAAGTATGAAGAACGTGAAATCCCCAACTCTCTCCGTGGGTCCTTGAGTTGCTTAGGATTTCGAGGATCGCGAAACGAAATGCAATAAAATATGATATGCATGAATGACCTATGTATAACATTCCAAATTGAAAATTTGGGATGTTACAGGAAAGTTTTCTATCATTGTCTTAATTCTTAAAAAATGTCAGAACGTGATAAAATCTTGAAATATTTACACAGTAAGCTATGATAAATTTTCTACAGTGTGGTAAAATTTTAGGATTTTTGGAGTTAAAGAAGTATGAATATTCTTGCATCCTTTACAGACTGTCTTGTTTTGATAGATTGCTGTTATGTCTGCATATGTTTGCTTGTTTAACGATTCTATTTGAGGATATGAGTATTAAATATGCAGAGGCTTTTAGTATGCAATGTTAAATTATAATTTTAGTGATTTGCTACAGTAGAGACTGATAAGGTTATTGCATTATTTATACTAACTTATCGCACGAGTTCTTGTTGAGTTTTGTGTGAATGAAGTTTTTAAGAATTAGGGAAACCGGGATATAGAAGGAATTAAGGAGACACAAAAGCTCAAGCTTGGGGATGCCCAAGGCATCCCAAGATAATATTCAAGAAGTCTCTAGCATCTAAGCTTGGGGATGCCCCGGTAGGCATCCCACCTTTCTTCATCAACAATTATCGGTTAGCCTCGGTTGAGCCTAAGTTTTTGCTTCTTCACATGATGTGCGCTATTCTTGGAATGTCATTTTATTTTGTTTTGCTTGCTGTTTTAATAAAATACTTAGATCTAAAAAATTTAAATGAGAGAGAGTCCTCAAATAGCTACCCATTTACCTAACTGCTTGTTTGAACTTCACTTATATCTTTTTGGAGTAGTTTGCCAAACACTCTCATGCTTCACTTATATTATTTTGAGAGTTGATACTAGTGATGACAATTTGCACAAGCTTTGAAATTGGTCCTAATATGATGAATATCCAAGAAGGATATAATAAAAACTTTCATATAGATCATTGCATATGATAAGTTTGATTCCTTGCAATAGTTTTGCGATATGGAGATAATAATATGTGAGTCATGTTGGTGAGTAATTATGCTTTAGTAAGAATATTGGTGTTAAGGTTTGTGATTCCCTATGCAAGCATGAAAGTCAATAGTTATGCAATTAATTTACATCCTACTTGTCGTGCATTATTCGGTGTTGGTTATGTTTAATGCTCGTTTATGATCGTTTTTGTTTCTTGGTTGGTTGCTTCTCAATATATTGGCTAGCCTTTCCTTGTACTAAGCGGGAATACTGCTTGTGCATCCAAAATCCTAAACCAAGTTGTGCCAAATGAGTCCACCATATCTACCTATATGCGGTATTTCCATGTCGTTCCAAGTAAATTTGTATGTGCCAACTCTAATTTTCAAAATGAATTTCCTTTTTGTGTGCCCGTACCGCTCATGAAGTGGCAGGGGATGGCCAATATTTTCCATGCTAGATGTGTTATTCTCTAGATGAGTGTTTATTCACTTGTCATTGCACGAGAGTGTGGCCGGTAATAAGGATGCCTAGTCCCAAAATGAAAAGAAATTTACTTTGTGTTGTCAAATAATAAATTCATTGGGAAGTGTTGATATGGAAGGCACCCGTGGATACGACTAGCCATGGATTGTGAAAGAATGGTGGAAAAAGGAATAAACTTTAATTTATGTTTGGGAACCGTCTATGATTTATCTAGCATGGAAAGTACTGGGAATTCTCGGTCGCTTTCGTTGACAGGAATAGCATGCATCTCAAAACAATTTTATCTCTTAGTTTAAGCTCTGAGCTCTGGCACCTCTACAAATCTCTCCTTCCCTCTGCGAAGGGCCTATCTATTTACTTTATGCATTTTTTATTTTTATTTGAGTCTCCATCTTCTCTTATAAAGCACCAAGTAGGGAACACTATTGTCATACTTGTGCATTGGATGTAGCTAATATTTGAGTGTGTTTCATGAATGGATCAATGATTGAGCATAATGGGCTAGGCATAGCTTTCTTTAGCATTGATATTTTGAAAGACATGGTTGCTTGTTAGTATGCTTGAGTATTGATGTCTTCATGTCAAATTATAGAGTATTGCTTTGAATCATTCAAGTCCAAATATCCATGCTACAAAATAAAGAGTATATGATGAATATGATAGGTAGCATTCCACAACAAAAATTCCGTTTTGAATTGCTACTTTATCATGATGAGTTTTATGAGAAAGAGTTGTTGTTATGATGCTAGGAAAAGTGATTAAAATTATCATTGATCAAACTTATGCATTATGCTAGCATTCACACTTCATAAGTTATTTCTTTTATCATTTACCTACTCGAGGACGAGTAGGAATTGAGCTTGGGGATGCTGATACATCTCCAACGTATCTATAAATTATGAAGTATTCATGCCATGTTTACAACAATTGTATATGGTTTGGGTGCAATTCTATATGATTTAAATGGAACTAACTTGGACTGACGCTGTTTTCAGCAGAACTACCATGGTGTTGTTTTTTGTGCAGAAATCAAAGTTCTCCAAATGCAGTGAAACTTCTTGACAATTTTTTTGGAAGAAAAGAGGCACTAGAAGCTTCGTGGGAGGGCCAGAAGAGCCACGAGGGCCCCACAAGGCACCAGGGCGCGCCAGGTGGTGTTGGCTCGCCCTGGTACCTTGTGGGCCCCTCATGGCCCATCTTAGCGTGAGACCGATGCCAAAAAAATCCTATAAATATAGAAACCACCAGATATAACCCTAGATCAGAAGTTCTGCCGTCGCAGGCCTCTGTAGCCACAAAAAACCAATCTAGAGCTTGTTCCGGTACCCCGTCAGAGGGGGAAATCATCACCGGTGGCTATCTTCATCATCCCGGCGGCCACCATGATGAGGAGGGAGTAGTCCACCCTCGGGGTTGAGGGTTTGTACTAGTAGCTATGTGTTTGATATCTCTCTCTCTCGTGTTCTTGATTTGGCACAATCTTGATGTATCGCGAGCTTTGTTAATATAGTTGGATCATATGGTGTTTCCCCCTCTCTATCTTGTTGTGATAATTGAGTTTTACCTTTGAGATTTCATTATTATCGGATTGAATATTTTTATGGATTCGAGAGCACTTGATGTATGTCTTGCTATGAATACCCATGGTGATAATGGGGTATCATATTGATTCACTTGATATATGTTTTGGCACTCAACACGCAGATTCCTGAGGTGACATTGGAGTAATCTATGCATAGCGGTTGATGCACGTTTTCGTCCTTGTTTCTCTGGTAGAAATATTTGGGCACTCTTTGAGGTTCTTTGTGTTGGATTGAGTATTATGAATCTGAAATTGTTTGATGCATATCGTATAATCAACTCACGGATACTCGTGGTGACATTGGAGTATCTAGGTGTCATTATAGTTGGTTGATGTGTATCATATGGTGTTATTTTAGTATGAACTCTTAGATATATCAATGGGAAAGGATAACTTGGTGTTATTTTAGTACGAACTATTGGATAGATCGATTGGAAAGGATAACTTTGAGGTGGTTTCGTACCCTACAAACAATTTTGTCTTATGTTCTCCGTTAGATAAGAACTTTGGAGTGATTCTTCATCGCACGTTGAGGGATGGTTATATGATCCAATTATATTAGCATTATTGAGAGATTGCACTAGTGAAAGTATGCACCCTAGGCCTCATTTTCAAGCATTGCAATACTGTTTGTGCTCACTTTTGTTAGTTGCTACCTTGCTATTTTTTATTGTTCATATTACAAAAATCAATATCTACTATCATTACTACACTTGTGTCACCATCTCTTCCCTGAACTAGTGCACCTATACAATTTAACATTGTATTTGGTGTGTTGGGGACACAAGAGACTTTTTATTATTTGGTTGCAGGGTTGTTTGAGAGAGACCATCTTCATCCTACGCCTCCCACAGATTGATAAACCTTAGGTCATCCACTTGAGGGAAAATTGCTACTGTCCTACAAACCTCTGCGCTTGGAGGCCCAACACGAGTCTACAAGAATAAATTTGCATAGTAGACATCATGTCCCTATTTGCAAGTTTAATAGTGACATCAATATCCTCTATTTCAGCAGGTGCTATATCATTCATAATTTCTTGATATAAGGTAAAAGGAATAGCACTCAAACTAGCACCCAAATCACATAAACCATGATAGCAATGATCTCCAATTTTAACTGATACGATAGGCATGCCAACAACAGGCTTATTCTTGTCTTTAGTATCGGGTTTGGCAATTCTAGCAGCTTCGTCACAGAAATAAAGAACATGCCCATCTATATTATCGACACTATAGCAACACTAGGTTCTGCTTTAATTTGTTCAGAGGGTCTAGGTGTTTTAATATAACTTCTGTTAACCATGGTTGAGACTTTAGCATGTTCCTTTATCCTAACAGGAAAATGTGGTTTTTCAATATAAGTAGTAGGCACAACTAGATCAACATTGTAAATGATAGTTTCATCTTTGACTGTAACTGGTTCCTCAATCTTTTCTTTAATAGGGTGGGTGATATTTAAACCACTTCTCTTTAGGGAGGTCAACATGAGTAGCAAATGATTCACAAAAATAAGCTACTATCTCAGAGTCAAGTCCATATTTAGTGCTAAACTTGTGAAAAGCATCGGTGCTCATAAAAGATTTAACACAATTAGACTCAAGCTTAATACCTGACTCTTTAACTTCATCGAGTTCCCAATCTTTAGAGTTGCATTTAATTCTTGCCAAAAGATCCCACTTAAATTCAATAGTCTTCTTCATAAAAGAACCGGTGCAAGAAGTATCGAGCATGGATTGATCATTACGAGAAAGCCGAGCATAAAAGTTATGTATAATAATTTCTCTTGAAAGCTCATGATTGGGGCATGAATATAACATTGATTTAAGACTCCCCCAAGCTAGAGCAATACTTTCTCATTCACAAGGCCAAAAACTATATATATAATTCCGATCACGATGAACTAGATGCATAGGATAAAACTTTTGGTGAAATTCCAATTTCAATCTATTCCAATCCCAAGCTCCAATATCATTGCATAGCCTATACCCTGTCAATGCTTCCCCCCCCCCCAAAGATAAAGGGAAAACCTTCTTATTGACTTCATCTTCGGGTAAACCTGCAAGCTTAAATAATGCACAAACTTCATCCACATAGATCAGGTCCATATCAGGATATAGTGTTCCATCTCCTGCATAAGGATGGCTAGCAGTTTCTCCATCGATCATACCCGAAGGAATTTCATAACCAATATTTTCAGTAGGTGCAGTAGGTTGAGGGGCAACTCTTTGTGTCTCCGGTCGAGGTGAAGATACCCCGAACAAACCCCTCAAAGGGTTGTTTTCCATAGTAACAAGTAACAATAAATTTCAGCACGTTATATAATTTTTTTCCTGACCGATTTCCACTTACCAAGAGCACTCCACTCCCCGGCAACGGCGCCAGAAAATAGGATTGATGACCCACAAATATAGGGGATCAATCGTAGTCCTTTCGATAAGTAAGAGTGTCAAACCCAACAAGGAGCAGAAGGAAATGACAAGCGGTTTTCAGCAAGGTAATTTCTACAAGCACTGAAATTGTTGGTAATAGGTAGTTTGATAGCAAGATAATTTGTAACAAGTGACAAGTAGCAATAGTAACAATAGGTGCAGCAAGGTAGTTCAGTTCTTTTTGTAGCAAAGGACAGCCAAAACAATCTCTTATAACAAGTAAAGTGTTCTTGAGGGTACACGAGAATTTCATCTAGTCACTTTCATCATGTTAGCTTGATTTGCGTTCGCTACTTTGATAATTTGATATGTGGGTGGACTGGTGCTTGGGTGTTGTTCTTACTTGAACAAGCCTCCCACTTATGATTAACCCCCCTCGCAAGCATCCGCAACTACGAAAGATGAATTAAGATAAAATCTAACCATAGCATTAAACGTATGGATCCAAATCAGCCCCTTACGGAATAGCGCATAAACTAGGGTCTAAGCCTCTGTCACTCTAGCAACCCGTCATCTAATAACTACTCCACAATGCGTTCCCTTAGGCCCAAAGATGGTGATGTGTCATGTAGTCGACGTTCACATAACACCACTAAGGGAATCACAACATACATATCATCAAAATATCGAATGAATATCAAATTCACATGATTACTTGCAACATGACTTCTCTCATGTCCTCAAGAACAAAAGTAACTACTCACACAACATATTCATGCTCAAGATCAGAGGAGTAATAAATATCATAATGGATCTGAACATATAATCTTCCACCAAATAAACCGGCTAGCATCAACTACAAGATGTAATCAACACTACTAGTCACCCACAGGTACCAATCTGAGGTTTGTGTACAAAGATTGAACACAAGAGATGAACTAGGGTTTTGAGATGAGATGGTGTTGTTGAAGATGTTGATGAAGATGGGCCTCCCAAAGATGAGAGGATTGTTGGTGATGACGATGGCTTCGATTTCCCCCTCTCGGAGGGAAGTTCCCCCGGCGGAATCGCTCCGTCGGAGGGCAAAAGTGCTCCTTCCCAAGTTCTGCCTCGAGACGGTGGTGCTCCGTCCCCAAAGTCCTCTGGTTATTTTTTTCTAGGTCAAAAGACCTTATGTACCGGACGATGGGCACCGGAGGTGGTCCAGGGCCCCCAGTACCCACCAGGGCGTGCCTGGAGGCGGTGGCGCGCCCTGGGGCCTAGTGGGCACCTGGGTGGCCCCTCTAGTATTTCTTTGCTCCAATATTTATTATATATTCCAAAATAATTCTCTGTAAAATTTTAGCTCATTTAGAGATGTGCAGAATAGGTATCTTTGGCGTAGCTTTTTTAGGTCCAGAATTCCTGCTGCCGGTATTCTCCCTCTTTGTGTAAACCTTGCATATTATGAGAGAAAAGGCATTAGAATTACTCCATAAAGTCTTATCACTATTAGGGAAATGCTTATAAGTAGGGCACCAGTAGTAGCGCTGAAAAAAGCAAGCGCTGCTGCTAATTAGCAGTAGCGCTAGTCTGGGGCAGCGCTACAAGTAATACTTTAGAAGTAGCGCTGTAAAAGTAAAAAAGCGCTACGACTAAGTGGGACCCAACGAGCCCACCGACGCTAGCTGTAGTAGCAACGCTGTCCAGAATACAACGCTACTACTAAGAGTTTAGCAGTAGAGCTTTTTTTCAGAGCACCGCTACTGCTAATGGGCCCCACTTAACAGTAGCGCTTTTTCTGAAAAGCGCTACTACTAAATAACATAGTAGTGCTTTCTAGAAAACAACGCTATTGCTAGGCGTGGCTGGTGCCACCACACAAGATTTAAGTTTAATTGCTAAAAAGTAGCCAACATACGTAGTTGCGAACTCACGGTTTATTGTTTACATAGAAGATATAATCAAAAGCCTCATATGTTTTTAATCTTGTGTATTCATATGTTATCCTTTATTCGTGTCTACATCTGTAGTACATTAATTAGTTAGCACTGACAATTATAGGGAAGTTTGTTTTATAATCACTTGGTTTTTCTTTCATGCATTTTAGAATGATGTGAATAAAGGGTCTAATTAATATAGGAAAAAATTATTTCAATGATTAAGGTTGAAAAATGATCATATTTCATTCACTCTTGGAGCATGTTTGTATAGAACGGTGATGTGGATGTGCATAAGGGAAATAAACAGGATGGAAGAAAACAAAATATAACGCCCCGCGTGTGTGTGTCAGATCCATTACTAAAATTTGCTTGGTTCCTCCTAGTTATATTAACTTACTTTTTTTGCTTCTAACCGTCAGTATTATTCATAAAACCATTCGTTTTTTCCGTGTGATATACTCGCTTACAAATGTACATAGAGAAAATATAATTCGAAACAATCTAAAAAAAGTGCCAATTCATTGTTTTGTGGCTAAATGTTTTTTCAATGAAGTATGCTTTGAGAGATATGAGAAAAAGCGTACACACATCAAACATACCTTGTGCATGCGGTTCCACGCTGCAGGGCAGAGGAATTACATCTTAGGCTTAATTCGCATAGTCGGATGTAAGAGAGAAAGAGAGAAGCTAAATTGGAAGAACAATTAGTTCCTTGTGTTTAGAAAATCCGATTTGGAATTGAACTCCAACTCGTCTTCTTACTACGTGCATGCCAAACACTCATAGGGCATCAGCCATACCCGTTCTTTTAGGAGGCCTTTTTGTATATTTCCTTATATAGGTTATCTTCTTCTGTACGTGTACATATAAGAGACTCGGTTCTATGTGTCAATCATAAGACTTATTATGTTAAAAAAAGATGTTAAACAAATCATAACTTTTTTTTTGAAATTAAAAAAAAATCAAAAGACTTATTACCCCTAAGAAAAAATCATAAGACTTATTTCTATGTTGCCCGCAAAAAAAATACTTATTTGTACGCGACCGATGTTGTACATAAATTTTCCATCCTCTAATCTCAAACGTTATAATTCAAATCAATGGAAAGTGTTTTTTGCATGTATCTATTTTTCGGCAAAAATAATTATACCTATATTGGTGTAATGTCGTACTGGATTTTTTTTTCCAGAACAGTTTGGCCGCTACAACAATCTGATCACTGGTATTTGCGGGCACGTAGGAGACTGTTTTTTTAGATCAATGGAGTGATGTATTGCTGCCCCTGGACTTTAACTTGCGGGTGAGTAATTTTTACAGCAGTCTGATCACTGGTATCTGAGGGGACGTATGAGTCTGTTTTTTCTTTTGGAACATGAAGTCTGCTTTTTCTAGATCGATGTAGGGACGTATGGCTGCCTCCTGATTTTAACTTGGGATTGCCCCATGATGATTTCCAATATGTATTAGGTGAAAATTAGTGCCTTTAATTCACACGTACAGGCAGCGTATTTTATTTTCCTTTGAAAAGCACGTACGTGCAGTAGCAGACTCCTTTTTTTGCGAGTGAGAGGACCCCTTTTTAGAAAGGCTTGTACATGCAGATGGTTTTTAAATACAGGTTATATACTTATATATTTCTAGACATGTAGGATCCGGATTCCTGTAGAATTTTTTTAACACACTGTAGAATTTTATTTGACGTGTAGTACTTGCCTATCTCACTTTTTTGTACGTGTGTTGTACTCCCTCCGTCCCATAATATAAGAACGTTTTTACACTAGTGTAGTGTAAAAAACATTCTTATATTTTGGGACAGAGGGAGTACTTGCCTAATCTTTCTAGCTGTGTAAGATTAAAGATTCACGTAGAGTTTTTTCTTTAACGTGTAGTACTTGTCTTATTTGAGGTTTTCACGTGTAGTGCTCGCATAATCTCAACCGTTGATACATCTTAGTTTTAGAGTGTCAAATCATCACCGTTCGTTTTCTATCGTACAATAGATAGATAGATAAATAGATAGATGTTATTTTGTCAAATGTGCTATGGATGAATATAAAATTGTTAATAACTTGTGTACTATTTAATCTAACCATCGGGTACCCAATGGGTATGGGTATCCGTCGGATATGGGTACGGGTAAAGTTTCATACCCATGGGTACGGGTATGGATACAATTTTATACCCATTAACTACATGGGTATGGGTATGGTATTGCTCTACCCGCCTCATACCCTACCCATTGCCATCCTTACTCCTCCCCCTTTGCCCTCTCCCCCCCTCTTTCCCCCCTCCCCTCACCATTGTTTCCGTTCTTATCTCTTCCTTCAACCTCTCTTCTCTCCCCATTAATTTCCCCTTCACCATAACTCTCCTTCATAAATGGCCTTCTCATCTCTAGCTACCTCATTTATTTGGCTCTCCCTCCATTCCATAGATATAGATCTAGCTAGCTCATCTCTCTCCCACTCCATTAGTTACCTAGAGTCATCTCTCCTCCCCAACAACTAGATCCAGCTAGCTATTTAGCCATCCACACTTTCGATCCCTATAGGTAGCGAAAGGCCTCATCCGGTTGGTCTCTCTCGGGAGATAGGTGAGTAAAAAGTTGTTCATTTCAAGAATGGGAATATGTGTGTGAATGGGAATATGTGTGTTTGGGATATGGAGATTTGTGCGAGTGACATGTGCCCCGAGTTGCTTATGATTTGCCGAATGTCGATTTATTTCCGTTTCGGTGAATTTCGAGCAAACTCGATATGTCGTATTTTTAAGCAAGGTCATGCCAAATTTTTATATGACTTTGATGCATGCATGCATTTTGTTTATAACCCTTTTGCTTGTTATACCGTGCATTCGGTCATGAAGGTGAGTGGATGGAAGGTGGAGCGATACATGCAATCCGCGGTGATGGACATGTATGCAAATAATCGGACTAGGATAAGATGACCGTGTACAAGATGCAAAGAAGGAGTCCTTTTGGACCCTTTTGATCATGTTAGTTTGAAGGCGCACCTGCTGATGAATGTTTTCATGGATGGCTATACTCGGTGGATAAGTGAAGATGATGATGATGATGAGGACGTCCACATGGCAGGGAATAACGACATGGGGCTAGACGAAGAGATGACCGATCTACACAAAGACGATGGCGCCGGACATGGCCGCGGGCGCCGGACATGGCGGCTGGGAAGAGTCCGGAAATGACGGCGGTGGAGAAGATTCCGGACACGGCGAAGAAGAGTCCGGACATGGCGGAGAAGAGGCGGAGGTCACGCCGTAGTCTTCGACGCTACTAAGTGCAGTCGTGCAGGACCCTCATGTTCGAGACCTCCTTCGCAAGAGTACGACTAGCGAGGGAGCTGCTTCTAGAGAGGAGGCCAAGCTAGCGCAACTTGAACTAGACTCGAAGACTCCATTGTATGACGGTCGCGATCCCGAGGTGACTCGCTTGAGTTTTTCACGCTCGAACTTCTAAAGACGAAGGCCGAAAACAAATGGACAGACAAAAACCTCGATGAGCATTTGAAGTATCTACATACTAAAGTTCTTCCCGCGGGGAACCTGTGTCCTACTAGTGTCGAGGAGGCCAAGAAAATCGTTTGCCATTTTGATTTGCCACACATTAGGTACCACGCATGCATCAACGATTGCATCATTTATCGGGGGGAGCACGCGGAAAAACCAGCTGTCCAATGTGCAATGCTTCTCGATACAAGAAGGCAGGAAAGAAAGCTCCTCAGAAAGTTGTACAGTACTTTCCGATCACTCCCCGTCTGCAGCGGTATTTCGTAGATCCTAAGGAAGCAAAGCTCATGCGCTGGCACCCGGAGAGGAAGAAGCCCGACGATGGAGATGATCCGAAGCTGAGACACCTCGTAGATGGTAGCCAGTGGAGAGCATTCAACACCTTATATGGATTTGCTGCAGAAGATCCAAGGAACATCGTGCTTGGTGCGAGTACCGATGGCATGAATCCGTTTGGAAACCAGAACACCAACCACAACACATGGCCCGTCTTTGTATGGATGTACAGCCTCGTCCCATGAAAGTGCATGAAGACAAAGTACATACACTTGAGCATGCTGATTCAAGGGCCGAAACAACCGGGAAATAATATTAACCTGTATATGGGGCTTCTGAAAGAGGAGCTAGACACGTTATGGAAAACACCGGCATGGACATGGGACGCCAGCAAAGGAGAGTATTCCATATGAGAGTCGCGCTGATGACGACAGTGCATGACTTTCTCGGTTACAGGTACACCTCAGGCCAGGTGTGCCATGGATACTGCGGATGCACGTGGTGCATGGATGATACAACGTCTTAGCAGCTTACATCAACGAAAGATGGCGGGTCCGAGAAAATTGTGTACAAGGGGCATCATAGGTGGCTCGAGAAGGATGACCCGTGGAGAAAGCGTGGAGATCTATTCAATGGGTTGTTTGAGCATCGAGGACGTCCACGTAAGAGGAGCGGCACCGAAATCAATGAGTTGTTGAAAAACTGGGAACAGTGCCCCGCGCCGGGAAAGATGAAAAAGGCGTCGGAGTCGCTGCTGAAGGTATGGAAAATGAGGTCTGTTTTCTGGGACTTGGAGCACTGTCCCAATCACGACACACCTCATTGCCTTGATCAAATGCATATCATGAAGAATGTCCTCGAGAGATTGCTTGGCACACTGATGAACACGCCGGAGAAGACCAAGGATGGGCCGAAGGCAAGGAAAGACTTGGAAGATTTGAAGATCAGGAAAGATCTCCACCGTAAAAAAAAGTCGACGGAGGAGACGGAGACAGAGGCGGAGGAGGGGGAAAGGGGCATAAAAGTCAACAAGAAGGAGGAGAATTATTGCCCCCTTATTGCTTCACCTTAAGTGCGAAGGAGATCGATCAATTCATCAAGTGCCTTATGGGAATCAAAGTCAGTTCCAGTTACTGTGTGAAGACAAACAGATTTCTAGACACGAAGAAGAAAAGGTTCAGCGGGATGAAGTATCTTGACTGTCACGTGATGATGACGCAGATACTCCCGGTTGCCATTAGAGGGATAATGGACAAGCACGCCCGTGACACGCTTACTGGTCTCTGCAACTTCTTCAATGTTATCACTCGAAAGTCCATAAGTGTGAAGCAGCTCTGAAGGCTACATGAAGAGATCGTTATCATACTATGTGAGCTTGAGATGTACTTCCCGCCCGCATTCTTTGACGTCATGGTGCATCTGTGTGTCCACATCGTGGACGACATCATCGACCTCTGGCCGATATTCCTTCACAGCATGATGCCGTTCGAGAGGATGAATGGGGTCGTCAAAGGATTCATTCGTAACATGTCCCGTCCTGATGGGAGCATCGTCCAGGGGTATTTGTAACGCCCCGAGACCGACGCTCCAGACGGCTTCCATGTTTTTCATCGTTGTCATGTGTTTTGTTTGTTTGTTGCATTCATCATGGCATCATCGCATTGCATCTGCATGTTTTCATAAAACTTGCATCCGCTCATAGTTGCTGCGTCCACCCTTGCTTTCGTTGACCGTTCCAGACCAATTGGGTTTTCGCTTCCCTCTTGACCGTGACCGCCTAACCGCCTTTGCGTGCGTGTCCCACTTCTCCGAACCCGACCCGAGCTGTCGTTACCGATGGGTCCGGATCATCCCCCAACATCCCTAAAATATCTCCGTTTTGTTATTTGGACTCCCTACCTATTTATTCTCGATCATCCGATTGCGATCGGAGGGACGAGGTAGCCCCTAACCTAATCCGTGATGTATATATTCGTCCACCCCTAGTCCATTTTGGCAAACCCTAAAAATCCTCTCCCTTGTCCCATCGCGCCGCCGCCACTAGCCCCACTCACCAAATCCCCCTCGGGATCCATCCCTCCCCAACCATCGCTCACCACCTACAACCTCCAGATCCCCTCGCCCTCCTCCCTCTTCGAGCGCGAGGCCATGCCTCCTCTGCTCGATCTCCACCGCAAGCTGCAGCCGCGCCTCCCGCTCCCTCCTCGATCTAGATCGAGAGGGGTTCGATCCCCTGCCTCTGCCCAAGCTCCTCCCGCAGCTCCCCATCACCCTCGACCCCGCCTCATCGGCCGGTCGACACCGGCGACCGGAACATCGCCGGAGATGAGTGCCCCGACAGCCCCGCTCTTTTCCCCTTCCTGCTTCTCTACCTCTCTTTCTCACGATCTCCCCCTCCCTCTCTCTGTTTTCGCTCACAGGAGACCACCATGGCCGCTGCATCAAGCTCCGTCGTCGTCGTTTTGTGCCGGGGATGGATGGATCCATGCTCCGCGCGCCCAGATCTTCCACCGCCGCATCAGGCGCTCAAGCCCCGTCGTGCCGCACCTCTGCTTCATCCGAGAAGAGACGAGACTTCGCCGCCCGCTCCTTCCTAGGTCGCTGGGAGACCATGGCCTCCACCCACGCTCCTCTGCACCCAGGCGAAGCGCACTCGGCCTCCTCCTGCCGCGCCAAGACCGCTTCCCCGTCGTCCCCTTCTACTTCGTCATCACACGCTCCTGCCTCGCCAGCCGCGCCAAGTCCCTCTGCTTCGTCGCCCGCCTGCGTCCTCCTCTGCTTCGAGCCGCATCCTGCATCGAGCGAACACTCGTCCTCGAGCGCTGACCGCGCCCCCTCCACCTCCTCGTTCGGTCCAGCCAAGGCCCAGCTCGCTCGCGCCGCCCCTCCGCCTGCTGCCTCTCCACCAGCTGGGCCTCAGCCCATGGTGAGCCACCGCTGCGCCCCTTCCACTGTTGGCCCAAGTGCAGATTCGGCCCGAACGAATTTTGCTATTTCCAGAAAAAAATACATATCTATAGATTACCCCTTGCTGTTCATGCATTTAATAACTGAATAACCATGCATCATATGTAAATAATTTATATATGAAAAATGCTTAGATTTTTGTCTAGTTTCATGTTATGCCACTTTCATCCATGTTTAAAATGTTTAAAATGATGTTTGCAATTAATTTGCTAAATGCCATGTTAAAATGATTTATTTCATAACTAAATAACCGTAGCTCCATTTTTAATAAACTTTATATGTAAATGGGGTAGAAAAATGCATAGATTAACATGTTGCACTTTATTTTCCTGTTTAAAAACAATAAAATATGGTTTTAGGCAGAACAGTACCAAATCTAAAATATGGACATGAGGATTTTCCGGAATTGTTGTTTGTTGTTCCGGCCTCATTTAAACTTGCCTAAATAGTTAGTTTACTTATGCTTCACCCTTTTGCCATGTTTAATAACATTTAATATTGTTGGGTACATAACCGAGAGAGAACTAAATAATTGATGTGGTGTTTCGTCAATATGCAACTCGTTGCATATTGAGCTCCACTTAATTGTAGTGTTATTTGTTGCACTTTGCCATGCCATGCTCATTAAATCAGACATGCATCATACTTGATTGTGCATCATGCCATGTTTATGTGATGATTGTTTACTATGTTGTTTGTTTCTTTCCGGGTTTCTTCTCTCGTTAGCTTCGGTTTCGTTCCGGAGTTGTGAGGATTCGTTCGACTACGTCCGTTTGTCTTCTTCATGGACTCGTTCTTCTTCCTAGCGGGATCTCAGGCAAGATGACCATACCCTCGAAATCACTTCTATCTTTGCTTGCTAGTTGTTCGCTCTATTTCTATGCTGCGCTACCTACCACTTGCTATATCATGCCTCCCATGTTGCCATGTCAAGCCTCTAACCATCCTTTCCTAGCAAACCGTTGTTTGGCTAAGTTACCGCTTTTGCTCAGCCCTTCTTATAGCGTTGCTAGTTGCAGGTGAAGTTGAAGTTGGTTCCATGTTGGAACATGGATATTTTGGGATATCACAATATCTCTTATTTAATTAATGCATCTATATACTTGGTAAAGGGTGGAAGGCTCGGCCTTATGCCTGGTGTTTTGTTCCACTCTTGCCGCCCTAGTTTCTGTCATACCGGTGTTATGTTCCTTGATTTTGTGTTCCTTACGCGGTTGGGTGATTTATGGGACCCCCTTGACAGTTCGCTTTGAATAAAACTCCTCCAGCAAGGCCTAACCTTGGTTTTAACATTTGCCACCTAAGCCTTTTTCCCTTGGGTTCTGCAGGCTCAAGGGTCATCTTATTTTACCCCCCCCCCCCCGGGCCAGTGCTCCTCGGAGTGTTGGTCCAAACTAGAGCCACTTGCAGCGCCACCTCGGGGAAACTTGAGGGCTGGTTTTAGTTGTACGTAGTGTTCATCCGGTGTGTCCTGAGAACGAGGTACGTGCGACTCCTATCAGGATTGTCGACACATCGGGCGGCTTTGCTGGTCTTGTTTTACCGTTGTCGAAATGTCTTGTAAACCGGGATTCCGAGACTGATCGGGTCTTCCCGGGAGAAGGAATATCCTTCGTTGACCGTGAGAGCTTATAATGGGCTAAGTTGGGACACCCCTGCAGGGTATAAACTTTCGAGAGCCGTGCCCGCGGTTATGTGGCAGATGGGAATTTGTTAATATCCGGTTGTAGAGAACTTGACACCCGACTTAATTTAAAATGCATCAACCGCGTGTGTAGCCGTGATGGTCTCTTTTCGGCGGAGTCCGGGAAGAGAACACGGCTTTTGAGTTATGTTTGACGTAAGTAGGAGTTCAGGATCACTTCTTGATCATTACTAGTTGACGACCGTTCCGTTGCTCCTCTTCTCGCTCTTATTTGTGTATGTTAGCCACCATATATGCTTAGTGCTTGCTGCAGCTCCACCTCACTACCTTCTCCTACCCATAAGCTTAAATAGTCTTGATCTTGCGGCTGTGAGATTGCTGAGTCCTCGTGACTCACAGATACTTCCAAAACAGTTGCAGGTGCCGACGATACCAGTGCAGGTGATGCAACCGAGCTCAAGTGGGAGTTCGACGAGGGCCTTGGTCATTACTATGTTTCGTTTCCTGATGATCAGTAGTGGAGCCCAGTTGGGACGATCGGGGACCTAGCATTTGGGGTTATCTTCTTTTTATCTGGATTTGACCGTAGTCGGTCTATGTGTGTATCTTGAATGATGTATGAATTTATTTATATATTGTGTGAAGTGGCGATTGTAAGACAACTCTTTATCCCATTCTTGTTCATTACATGGGATTGTGTGAAGATGACCCTTCTTGTGACAAAACCACAATGCGGTTATGCCTCTAAGTCGTGCCTCGACACGTGGGAGATATAGTCGCATCGTGGGCGTTACAGTATTTGACGCATGAGTGCATCTCCTTTTGCGAAAATTATATAGGCGTCGGAGACCCTGTTGTTGGTTTGCCCATCAAGAAGCATGATAGGAGGCTTGGAGGAGAAGGTCACAACAACGGACGGAGGGAATTGCACGTGGACTACTCGGATCAACGGAATGACTTTGACAGGGCTAACTTAGTAGTGCTACAACACCTAGATGTGGTAGATGATTATGTGGCATGGCACAAACAAACTATCACAAAGAAGTACCATGATAAGGGGATGCTCCAGACGGACGACGAAGTTACTGTAGAGCACAACGACACTTTCTTGCGTTGGTTCAAAGAGCAAATTCTTCAAAATCCCCTGGAAGAGGGCAGTTCGTATGGATTGCTCATACACGCCTTAGCACGTGGCCCCGCGCCCAAACTTGCGACCTATCAGTCATATGATATCAACGGGTACACGTTCTACACGGAGGCCAAAGACATGGACACTGATTACCAGAACTCCGGGGTGACAATTGAATGCGTGACCAGCGCCGACGGCACAACTGAAAGATTCTAAGGAAGGGTCGAAGAGATCTGGGAGCTTGACTATGCTGGAATGCACGATGCGATGATTCCGTTAGCTTAGCACTTGACCGTTTACTATTCTGCTATTGCTTTCTTCATGACTTATACATGTTCCTATGGCTATGAGATTATGCAACTCCCGTTTACCGGAGGAACACTTTGTGTGCTACCAAACGTCACTACGTAACTGGGTGATTATAAAGGTGCTCTACAGGTGTCTCCAAAGGTACTTGTTGGGTTGGCGTATTTTGAGATTAGGATTTGTCACTCCGATTGTCGGAGAGGTATCTCTGGGCCCTCTCGGTAATGCACATCACTATAAGCCTTGCAAGCAATGTGACTAATGAGTTAGTTGCGGGACGATGTATTACGGAACGAGTAAAGAGACTTGCCAGTAACGAGATTGAACTAGGTATTGAGATACCGACGATCGAATCTCGGGCAAGTAACATACTGATGACAAAGGGAACAACGTATGTTGTTATGCGGTTTGACCGATAAAGATCTTCGTAGAATATGTGGGAGCCAATATGAGCATCCAGGTTCCACTATCGGTTATTGACCGGAGATGTGTCTCGGTCATGTCTACATAGTTCTCAAACCCGTAGGGTCCGCACGCTTAAAGTTCGATGACAGTTATATTATGAGTTTATGTGTTTTGATGTACCGAAGGTAGTTCGGGGTCCCGGATGTGATCATGGACATGACGAGGAGTCTCGAAATGGTCGAGACATAAACATCGATATATTGGACGACTATATTTGGACACCGGAATGGTTCCGGGTGAGATCGGGATAATACCGGAGCACCGGGAGGTTATGGGAACCCCCCGGGAGGTATATGGGCCTTAATGGGCTTTAGTGGAAAGGAGGGGAAAGGAGCAAGGGAGAGGGCGCCCCCAAGCCCAATCTGACTTGGGAGGCCCCCCCCGTTCCTTCCTCCCTCCTTCCTCTTCCTTCCCTCTCCCTCTCCAAATAGGAAAAGATGGGAGTAGGACTCCCCCTTGGGCGCGCCTCCTCCCCTTGGCCGGCCCTCTCCTCCCCCTTTATATACGGAGGAGGGGGGCACCCCATAGACACAACAATTGATCTCTTGATCTCTTAGGCGTGTGTGGTGCCCCCCTCCACCATAATCCACCTCGATCATATCGTAGCAGTGCTTAGGCAAAGCCCTACGTCGGTCGCAACATCATCACCGTCACCACGTCGTCGTGCTGACGGAACTCTCCCTCAAAGCTTAGCTGGATCGGAGTTCGACGGACGTCATCGAATTGAACATGTGCAGAACTCGGAGGTGCCGTACGTTCGGTACTTGATCGGTCGGATCGTGAAGACGTACGACTACATCAACCGCGTTGTGCTAACGCTTCCGCTTTCGGTCTACGAGGGTACGTGGACACACTCTCCCCTCTCGTTGCTTTGCATCACCATGATCCTATGTGTGCGTAGGATTTTTTTTTGAAATTACTACGTTCCCCAACAGTGGCATCTGAGCCAGGTTTTATGCGTAGATGTTATATGCACGCGTAGAACACAAGTGAGTTGTGGGCGATACAAGTCATACTGCTTACCAGCATGTCACACTTTGGTTCGGCGGTATTGTTGGATGAAGCGGCCCGGACCGACATTACGCGTACGCTTACGCGAGACTGGTTCTACCGACGTGCTTTGCACACAGGTGGCTGGCGGGTGTCAGTTTCTCCAACTTTAGTTGAACCGAGTGTGGCTACGCCCGGTCCTTGAGAAGGTTAAAACAGCACTAACTTGACGAACTATCGTTGTGGTTTTGATGCGTAGGTAAGAACGGATCTTGCTCAGCCCATAGCAGCCACGTAAAACTTGCAACAACAAAGTAGAGGACGTCTAACTTGTTTTTGCAGGGCATGTTGTGATGTGATATGGTCAAGACATGATGCTATATTTTATTGTATGAGATGATCATGTTTTGTAACCGAGTTATCGGCAACTGGCAGGAGCCATATGGTTGTCGCTTTATTGTATGCAATGCAATCGCCCTGTAATTGCTTTACTTTATCACTAAGCGGTAGCGATAGTCGTAGAAGCAATAATTGGCCAGATGACAACGATGCTACGATGGAGATCAAGGTGTCGTGCCGGTGACGATGGTGATCATGACGGTGCTTCGGAGATGGAGATCACAAGCACAAGATGATGATGGCCATATCATATCACTTATATTGATTGCATGTGATGTTTGTCTTTTATGCATCTTATTTTGCTTAGATCGACGGTAGCATTATAAGATGATCTCTCACTAAATTTCAAGGTATAAGTGTTCTCCCTGAGTATGCACCATTGCGAAAGTTCTTCGTGCTGAGACACCACGTGATGATCGGGTGTGATAGGCTCTACGTTCAAATACAACGGGTGCAAAACAGTTGCACACGCAGAATAATCAGGTTAAACTTGACAAGCCTAGCATATGCAGATATGGCCTCGGAACACTGAGACCGAAAGGTCGAGCGTGAATCATATAGTAGATATGATCAACATAGTGATGTTCACCATTGAAAACTACTCCATCTCACATGATGATCGGACATGGTTTAGTTGATTTGGATCACGTGATCACTTAGATGATTAGAGGGATATCTATCTAAGTGGGAGTTCTTAAATAATATGATTAATTGAACTTTAATTTATCATGAACTTAGTCCTGGTAGTATTAGCATATCTACTTTCGGGATTAGTGTTGAACCTAAATAAATGTTATTTGGTGTTTGCGTTAAGCATGAATATGATTTGATCATGTTTATTACAATACGGTTATTCATTTAAGCTAGAGAATAATTGTTGTTCTATTTACATGAATAAAACCTTCTATGGTCATACACCCAATGAAAATGGTTTGTTGGATCTCGGTCGTAGTGATACACATGTTCATAATATTGAAGCCAAGAGATGCAAAGTTAATAATGATACTGCAACTTATTTGTGGCACAGCCGTTTAGGTCATATTGGTGTAAAGCGCATGAAGAAAATCCATGCTGATGGGCTTTTGGAATCACTTGATTATGAATCAGTTGATGCTTGCGAACCATGCCTCATGGGCAACATGACTAAGACTCCGTTGAGACGACACAGTGTGAACTGTGGTTTAGCAAGAAACCGAAGCTGTCGTTTCTTATAATTTCGGGTTGTGATGCTTACGTGAAAAAATTTCAACCTAATAAGCTCGAACCCAAATCGGAGAAGTGCGTATTCATAGGATACCCAAAAGAAATTGTTGGGTACACCTTCTATCACAGATCCGAAGGCAAAAATTCTTTGTTGCTAAGAATGGGTTCTTTCTAGAGAAGGAGTTTCTCTCGAAAGAAGTGAGTGGGAGGAAAGTAGAACTTGATAAGGTAACTGTACATGCTCCCTTATTGGAAAGTAGTTCATCGCAGAAATCTGTTCTTGTGACTCCTACACCAATTAGTGAGGAAGTTAATGATGATGATCATGAAACTTTAGATCAAGTTACTACAGAACTTCGTAGATCAACCAGAGTGAGATCCGCACCAGAGTGGTATGGTAATCCTGTTCTGGAAAGGAAGTGAGCCTAGCTCACTTGGCTAGTGGAGTGGATGTACAACCCAGCCACCCAGGTTCAAGTCCTCACGGGCGTGAATTTGGGTTCTTATTATTTAAAAAAAACTCGCTGTGGGGGGCTTCCCCTATCGCTTTCCTTTAAAAAAAATCCTATTCTGGAGGTCATGTTACTTGACCATGAAGAATCTACGAACTATGAGGAAGCGATGATGAGCCCAGATTCCATGAAATGGCTTGAGGCCATGAAATGTGAGATGGGATCCATGTATGAGAACAAAGTGTGGACTTTGGTTGACTTGCCCGATGATCGGCAAGCCATAGAAAATAAATGGATCTTCAAGAGGAAGACGGACGCTGATAGTAGTGTTACTATCTACAAAGCTAGAATTGTCGCAAAAAGGTTTTCGACAAGTTCAAGGTGTTGACTACGATGAGATTTTCTCACTCGTAGAGATGCTTAAGTCTGTCCGAATCATGTTAGCAATTGCCGCATTTTATGAAATCTGGCAAATGGATAAACAAAATTGCATTCCTTAATGGATTTATTAAAGAAGAGTTGTATATGATGCAACCAGAAGGTTTTGTCAATCCTAAAGGTGCTAACAAAATATGCAAGCTCCAGCGATCCATCTATGGACTGGTGCAAGCATCTCAGAGTTGGAATATACGCTTTGATAAATTGATCAAAGCATATAGTTTTATACAGACTTGCGGTGAAGCCTGTATTTACAAGAAAGTGAGTGGGAGCACTACCACATTTGAAAGCATAAAGGAGTATTTGAAAGGAGTTTTACAAAGAAAGGCCTCGGTGAAGCTGCTTACATATTGAGCATCAAGATCTATAGAGATAGATCAAGACGCTTGATAAGTTTTTTCAATGAGTACATACCTTGACAAGATTTTGAAATAGTTCAAAATGGAACAGTCAAAGAAAGAGTTCTTGCATGTGTTACAAGGTGTGAAGTTGAGTAAAGACTCAAAACCCGACCACGGCAGAAAAATAGAAAGAGAATGAAGAGCCATTCCCTATGCCTCAATCATAGGTTCTATCAAGTATGCTATGCTAAGTACCAGACCTATTGTGTACCTCACCATAAGTTTGGCAAGGGAGTACAATAGTGATCTAGGAGTAGATCACTGGACAACGATCAAAATTATCCTTAGCGGAATAAGGATATGTTTCTCGATTATGGAGGTGACAAAAGGTTCGTCGTAAAGAGTTACGTCAATGCAAGCTTTGACACCGATCTGGATGACTCTAAGTCTCGATATAGATACATATTGATAGTGGGAGCAATTAGCTAGAGTAGCTCCGTGCAGAGCATTGTTGACATAGAAATTTCCAAAATACGTACAGATCAGAATATGGCAGACCCGTTGACTAAACTTCTCTCACAAGCAAAACATGATCACACCTTAGTACTCTTTGGGTGTTAATCACATAGCGATGTGAACTAGATTATTCACTCTAGTAAACCCTTTGGGTGTTGATCACATGACGATGTGAACTATGGGTGTTAATCAAATGATGATGTGAACTACTGATGTTAAATCACATGGCGATGTGATCTAGATTATTGACTCTAGTGCAAGTGGGAGACTGAAGGAAATATGCCCTAGAGGCAATAATGAAGTTATTATTTATTTCCTTATTTCATGATAAATGTTTATTATTCATGCTAGAATTGTATTAACCGGAAACATAATACTTGTGTGAATATGTAGACAAACAGAGTGTCACTGGTATGCCTCTAGTTGACTAGCTCGTTGATCAAAGATGGTTATGTTTCCTAGCCATAGACATGAGTTGTAATTTGATTAACGGGATCACATCATTAGGAGAATAATGTGATTGACTTGACCCATTCCGTTAGCTTAGCACTTGATCGTTTAGTATTCTGCTATTGCTTTCTTCATGACTTATACATGTTCCTATGGCTATGAGATTATGCAACTCCCGTTTACCGGAGGAACACTTTGTGTGCTACCAAACGTCACAACGTAACTGGGTGATTATAAAGGTGCTCTACAGGTGTCTCCGAAGGTACTTGTTGGGTTGGCGTATTTCGAGATTAGGATTTGTCACTCCGATTGTCGGAGAGGTATCTCTGGGCCCACTCGGTAATGCACATCACTATAAGCCTTGCAAGCATTGCAACTAATGAGCTAGTTGCGGGATGATGTATAACGGAACGAGTAAAGAGACTTGCCAGTAACGAGATTGAACTAGGTATTGAGATACCGACGATCGAATCTCGGGCAAGTAACATACCGATGACAAAGGGAACAACGTATGTTGTTATGCGGTCTGACCGATAATGATCTTCGTAGAATATGTGGGAGCCAATATGGGCATCCAGGTCCCGCTATTGGTTATTGACCGGAGACGTGTCTCGGTCATGTCTACATAGTTCTCGAACCCGTAGGGTCCGCACGCTTAAAGTTCGATGACGGTTATATTATGAGTTTATGTGATAAAGTAAACAATTACATGGCGATTGCATTGCATACAATAAAGCGACAACCATATGGCTCCTGCCAGTTGCCGATAACTCGGTTACAAAACATGATCATCTCATACAATAAAATATAGCATCATGTCTTGACCATATCACATCACAACATGCCCTGCAAAAACAAGTTTAGACGTCCTCTACTTTGTTGTTGCAAGTTTTACGTGGCTGCTACGGGCTTAGCAAGAACCGTTCTTACCTATGCATCAAAACCACAACGATAGTTTGTCAAGTTGGTGATGTTTTAACCTTCGCAAGGACCAGGCGTAGCCACACTCGGTTCAACTAAAGTGAGAGAGACAGACACCCGCCAGTCACCTTTAAGCAACGAGTGCTCGCAACGGTGAAACCAGTCTCGCGTAAGCGTACGCGTAATGTCGGTCCGGGCCGCTTCATCTCACAATACCGTTGAACCAAAATATGGCATGCTGGTAAGCAGTATGACTTATATCGCCCACAACTCACTTGTGTTCTACTCGTGCATATAACATCAACGCATAAAACCAGGCTCTGATACCACTGCTGGGGAACGTAGTAATTTCAAAAAATTCCTACGCACATGCAAGATCTTGGTGATGCATAGCAACGAGAGGGGAGAGTGTTGTCCACGTACCCTCGTAGACCGAAAGCGGAAGCGTTAACACAACGCGGTTGATGTAGTCGTACGTCTTCACGATCCGACCGATCAAGTACCGAACGTACGGCACCTCCGAGTTCAGCACACGTTCAGCTCGATGACGTCCCTCGAACTCCGATCCAGCCGAGTGTTGAGGGAGAGTTTCGTCAGCACGACGGCGTGGTGACAATGTTGATGTTCTACCAACGCAGGGCTTCGCCTAAGCACCGCTACGATATTATCGAGGTGTAATATGGTGGAGGGGGCACCGCACACGGCTAAGAGATCAATGATCAATTGTTGTGTCTATGGGGTGCCCCCTGCCCCCGTATATAAAGAAGCAAGGGGGAGGCCGCCGGCCAAGGAGGAGGGCGCGCCAAGGGGGGAGTCCTACTCCCACCGGGAGTAGGACTCCTCCTTTCCTTGTTGGAATAGGAGAAGGGAAGGGAGAAGGAGAAAGAAGGAAGGGGGCGCCCCCCCTCCCTAGTCCAATTCGGACTAGTCCATGGGGAGGGGTGCGGCCACCCTTTGGGGCCTTTCTCTCCTTTCCCGTATGGCCCATTAAGGCCCAATACGAATTCCCGTAACTCTCCGGTACTCCGAAAAATACCCGAATCACTCGGAACCTTTCCGAAGTCCGAATATAGTCGTCCAATATATTGATTTTTACGTCTCGGCCATTTAGAGACTCCTCGTCATATCCCCGATCTCATCCGGGACTCTGAACTCCTTCGGTACATCAAAACTCAATAAAACTGTCATCGTAACGTTAAGCGTGCGGACCCTACGGGTTCGAGAACTATGTAGACATGACCGAGACACGTCTCCGGTCAATAACCAATAGCGGGACCTGGATGCCCATATTGGCTCCCACATATTCTACGAAGATCTTTATCGGTCAGACCGCATAACAACATACGTTGTTCCCTTTGTCATCGGTATGTTACTTGCCCGAGATTCGATCGTCCGTATCTCAATACCTAGTTCAATCTCGTTACCGGCAAGTCTCTTTACTCGTTCCGTAATACATCATCCCGCAACTAGCTCATTAGTTGCAATGCTTGCAAGGCTTATAGTGATGTGCATTACCGAGTGGGCCCAGAGATACCTCTCCGACAATCGGAGTGACAAATCCTAATCTCGAAATACGCCAACCCAACAAGTACCTTCGGAGACACCTGTAGAGCACCTTTATAATCACCCAGTTACGTTGTGACGTTTGGTAGCACACAAAGTGTTCCTCCGGTAAACGGGAGTTGCATAATCTCATAGTCATAGGAACATGTATAAGTCATGAAGAAAGCAATAGCAACATACTAAACGATCGAGTGCTAAGCTAACGGAATGGGTCACGTCAATCACATCATTCTCCTAATGATGTGATCCCGTTAATCAAATGACAACACATGTCTATGGCTAGGAAACATAACCATCTTTGATCAACGAGCTAGTCAAGTAGAGGCATACTAGTGACACTCTGTTTGTCTATGTATTCACACATGTATCAAGTTTCCGGTTAATACAATTCTAGCATGAATAATAAACATTTATCATGATATAAGGAAATAAATAATAACTTTATTATTGCCTCTAGGGCATATTTCCTTCAATTTGGACACCGGAATGGTTCCGGGTGAGATCGGGATAATACCAGAGCACCGGGAGGTTTTGGGAACCCCCCGGGAGGTATATGGGCCTTAATGGGCTTTAGTGGAAAGGAGGGGAAAGGAGCAAGGGAGAGGGCGCCCCCCCCCAAGCCCAATCCGAATTGAGAGGGGGGACGGCCCCCCTTTCCTTCCTCCCTCCTTCCTCTTCCTTCCCTCTCCCTCTCCAAATAGGAAAAGGAGGACTCCCCCATTGGGCGCGCCTCCTCCCCTTGGCCGGCCCTCTCCTCCCCCCTTTATATACGGAGGAGGGGGGTACCCCATAGACACAACAATTGATCTCTTCATCTCTTAGCCGTGTGTGGTGCCCCCTCCACCATAATCCACCTCGATCATATAGTAGCGGTGCTTAGGCGAAGCCCTGCGTCGGTAGCAACATCATCACCGTGACCACGCCATTGCTGACGGAACTCTCCCTCAAAGCTTGGCTGGATCGGAGTTCGAGGGACGTCATCGAGTTGAACGTGCGCAGAACTCGGAGGTGCCGTACGTTCGGTACTTGATCGGTCGAATCATGAAGACGTACGACTACATCAACCGCGTTGTGCTAACGCTTCCGCTTTCGGTCTACGAGGGTACGTGGACACACTCTCCCCTCTCGTTGCTTTGCATCACCATGATCCTGTGTGTGCGTAGGATTTTTTTTTTTGAAATTGCTACGTTCCCCAACAGTTTCGTGTCACATGGGCTAGGACGTCGTAAGAGAAAACAAGTATTTCACTACCATGTCTATACCGGACGCGAAGAGCACTACCGTGAACATTAACGTCATCGCCAAAACTGAGCCATGGGTACACGCTAAGCACGTGACACAATGCTTCTTCATAACCAACCCGACCAATCCCAACCGTGTTGTCGTGAGGAGAGGCAAAAGGAGCATCGTCGGGATGGATGGAGTCGCCAACGAGTTAGACTACGACCAATATGGCAACTGATACGTCTCCGTCGTATCAATAATTTTTGATTGTTCCATGCCAATATTCTACAACTTTCATATACTTTTGGCAACTTTTTATATTATTTTTGGGACTAACATATTGATCCAGTGCCCAATGCCAGTTCCTGTCTGTTGCATGTTTTATGTTTCGCAGAATATCCATATCAAACGGAATCCAAACGGGATAAAAACGGACGGAGCTTATTTTTGGAATATTTGGAAAATCTGGGAGAAAGATCAACGCGAAACGGTGTCCGAGGTGGGCACGAGGTAGGGGGCGCGCCCCACCCCCCTAGGCGCGCCCCTGACCCTCGTGGGCCACCCGTAAGGCGGTTGATGCCCTTCTTCGGCTGCAAGAAAGCTAATTTTTGGTAAAAAAATCACAACGAAGGTTTCGGTCCAATCGGAGTTACGGATCTCCATATATATACGAAATGGTGAAAGGGCACCAGAGGAGAACGCAGAAACAGAGAGAGACAGAGAGATAGATCCAATCTCGGAGGGGCTCTCGCCCCTCCCATGCCATGGAGGCCAAGGACCAGAGGGGAAACCCTTCTCCCATCTAGGGTGGAGGTCAAGGAAGAAGAGGAAGAAGGGGGCCCCTCTCCCCCTCTCCTCCGGTGGCGCCGGAACGCTGCCGTGGCCACCATCAGCATCACCGCGATCTTCACCAACACCTCTGCCATCTTCACCAACATCTCTATCACCTTCCCCCCTCTATCTACAGCGGTCCACTCTCCCGCAACCCACTGTACCCTCTACTTGAACATGGTGCTTTATGCTTCATATTATTATCCAATGATGTGTTGCCATCCTATGATGTCTGAGTAGATTTTCGTTGTCCTATCGGTGGTTGATGAATGATTTAATTTGCTTGTGGTTATGTTGTTGTCCATTGGTGCCCATCATATGAGCGCGCGCGTGGATCACACCATAGGGTTAGTTGTATGTTGATAGGACTATGTATTGGAGGGCAAGGGTGACAGAAGCTTCAGCCTAGCATAGAAATTGATGCATACGGGATTGAAGGGGGGCCAATATATCTTAATGCTATGGTTGGGTTTTACCTTAATGAACGTTAGTAGTTGCGGATGCTTGCTAATAGTTCCAATCATAAGTGCATAGAATTCCAAGTCAGGGATGACATGCTAGCAGTGGCCTCTCCCACATGATACTTGCTATCGGTCTAGTAAAGTAGTCAATTGCTTAGGGACAATTTCGCAACTCCTACCACCACTTTTCCACACTCGCTATATTTACTTTAGTTGTTTCTTTATCTTAACAGCCCCTAGTTTTTATTTACGCGCTCTTTATATTCTTGCAAACCTATCCCGTCACACCTACACAGTACTTCTAGTTTCATACTTGTTCTAGGTAAAGCGAACGTCAAGCGTGCGTAGAGTTGTATCGGTGGTCGATAGAACTTGAGGGAATATTTGTTCTACCTTTAGCTCCTCGTTGGGTTCGACACTCTTACTTATCAAAAACTGTTGCGATCCCCTATACGTGTGGGTTGTCAGCAACCCGATGAGGGAAGATGACGATGACGATGAAGCATACATGAAAAGAAGAATCAATACTACATTACCTAAGAAAGATCGTACTCCATGGTTCCGGAAAAGTCACAAGGAGGGGCTCAATTATTCGGCAACGAACAAGAAAGGGAAGAAGCTCAATGTGAAATGTCATCGACGCAGCTAAGAAACCATCATTTATATATATGTATCTATTTTGTGTACGCACTTAAGTAACCGTTATCGGTTAAATGATGTATACATCGTATCCCCTTCAATTACCACCACATGCATGGTCCCGGTGATATTTGCGCAGTGTGGGAGGGAGACACCGTCGTCGGGAGAAAAAAACAAAAGGGAGAAAGCAATACAAAAGAAAAAGAAAAGTAAACAGAAAGGAAAGGAAAATAATAAAAAGAAAAGAAAACTAAAAACTAGAAAAGGAAAATAATAAAAAGAAAAGGAAAATAGCAGTAGCGCTGGTTTGGGAACCAATGCTATAGCTAACTTAGCTATAGCGCTGGATCGTAAGCCAGCGCTACTGCTATTTGTGTTTTAGAATTAGAAATACGAAAATTGGAATAGTTAGCAGTAGCGCTGGTTTAGGATCCAGCGCTGTAGCTAACTTAGCTATAGCGCTGGATCCTAAACCAGCGCTGTTGCTATTTTGAGTTAACCACCGCGCGGGCTCAAAAAAATTTCAAGTCCCCCATTCCCCCCACTCTCCCACCTCTCTGCTCTCGCGCGCCGCCGTCGCCCCTGCCTGTCGGCCGTCGCCCCTCGACCTGGACCTCGACGCCGGCCCGAGCCCCTGCCCGCCCTCGGCCTCGACGCCGGCCTGAGCCCCTGCCCGCCGCTCCGACCTCCTCCTCGTCCGCGCCGCCGCTCCGACCTCCTCCTCATCCGCGCCGACGCCGCTTCGGCCTCCCCGTCCGCGCCGCTGCCGCTCCGACCCCTTCAGGTACCGGCCGACCCCCTACCCCCCACCTCCCCCTCTCTCTATCAATTAGGTTTTCTTTCTTTATAAATGAAATTAGGTTTTCAATTTAGGGTTCAATTAGGTAGGCAGTAGGAGTCAATTTTAGGGTTCAATTTAGGAATTTTTATTAGGGAAAAATATTTATTAGCAAAGAAAATTTCTAGGGTTCTAGGGTTCATAAGTCAAAAGTTATAGGAATTTCTTTAACTGCAACAATTAGGTGATGTTGTTGCTGTTTTAAACAAAATTAGTAAAATTTTGAGTTAACAGAGAGTAGTTAGCTAGGGAAAATTAGCTATGGCATTTAGCTAGGGCATTTTTAGCTAGGGCATTTATCTAGGAAAATTAGCTAGGGCATTTTTAGCTAGGAAAATTAGCTAGGGCATTTAGCTATAAAACAGTAGCAATTAGCTAGGGCATTTAGCTAGGAAAATTAGCAGAGAGAGAGAGATCATTTAGGAAAAAAAACAGTAGCAAATTAGTTAGCTAGGGAATTTTTAGCTAGGAAAATTAGTTGGGGCATTTAGCTATAAAAAACGGTAGCATTTAGCTAGGGCATTTATCTAGGAAAATTAGCAAAGAGAGAGAGATCATTTAGGAAAAAATAGTAGCAAATTAGTTTATAGGGCAATTTAGTTGGTTAGGACAGTAGCAGAGAGAGAAAGCATTTAGGAATTTTTGTAGGTATATATAATAGCGAATGTTTTGTGAGGTAATTTTGCAAAGGTTTTTGGTTTTTGAAAAGACCACTATTTTGCAATGTTTGGTGAGGTCATTTCACTCTATGTACTTGCTTGAATGATATATTTTGCAAATGATATATGTCATTGATGTTATATGATTTTGCAATGTTGGTTGAATGTCGAAGAATATCCGAGTGGCCTATGTTTTGTCGGAATGTTGATTCATTTCCGTTCTGGCAAATTTCAGGCGCTCCATATGTCCACTTTTTAGCAAAGGTCATGCCGAAAATTTCTGTGATTTTCGGCATGACTTGTGCTAGAAACTAGGACATATGGAGTGCTCGGGATTTGCCGGGGGGAATGAATCAACATTCTGACCAAATAAAGGCCCCTTTTTTCTCTTCATTATATCTTCTATTTACAATTGTTGAATAGGAAACATGTCTAGCCACGCCAAAGCCAAGGGTTCTGCTCGCCTCGAAGAAGACCCCATCGAGGCAACAAATCACTATTTCGATTACCTGGACGAACACCAGATGGGGGTGCATGGTGGCGGCAGTGGCACCAACCCCAACACTGACACCAGCACTGGCACCGGCACCGACACCACCCCCGAGACCGGCAACGATGCTGTCATAGCCGGTAAAGCACCGAAGGAGAAGAGGACACGAAGACCAAACGAGCTCGGGATCGGACAAATTGTGGTCACGAAGATGCACCCCAAGAAATTAGAGCCAACGGCGCCGGAGGAAGCGTGCTCATGCTGGGGCAATCAACTAGGATGCATCCTCAGGGAAACCGCCAACATCAACGACGAGAAGTTGAAGAAGATACCACATATGAAGAACATGCTCCTAAAGAAGTTGCACAATAGGTTCCTGTTCCCCGGTCGGGATGAAAGCAAACATCCGTGGGACGACGACGCCATGACAAAGATAAATGACAAGGCGATGGTGACGTTCACCAACGACTTGTCCGCCTGGAAAGTTCGGGTGAAAAAAGCGATTGCAAATAATGAACCGTGGTCCAAGATTCATGCTGATAATCCATCAATAAAGGAAGAGGACTTTGAAAATTTCAAGGAGACTTGCGTTAAAGAAGAAGTCAAGGCAAGGTCGGAAAAAATGAAGGCGCTCCAGGCCAGGAACACGCCTCCCCACCACCTCGGAAGCCGTGGTTACGAGGGGAAGAGGCACGTATGGGCCAAGGAGGACGCCAAACATGAAAGTTGGGGAATCCAAGACCCCTTGGCGGAGTTCACCGACCCAATGGAGCATGGCTGGATCAGGGCCCGGTACAAGTGCGACCGCGTCAAAAAGATCTTTTACACGGACCTGAACACGAGGGAGTTTATGAGATTTCTGGTAATTGTTATATTACCACATTATCATATTAGCTTCCAATCAATTCGACTACAAGTTTTGTCACATTAGTAAACCATTCATGTTCCTTTTGCAGAAAGAGCGGCACCAAAAGGCAGCCGAAAGCGACGAGTCGTCACAGTCGCCGGCGAGGCCCATGTGGGACACCCCATTCAACCGGGCCCTGAACATACTGAAAAAGGTCTCGGAGGACAAACCGCCGTAATATGGACGTGTGCACAACGTGAGAGATGGCGCCTCGTGGAAGATGTGCTACCGTGAGGAGCCAGAGGAAAGAAGGAAGAGACGGACGCTCACTCAGCAGACCATCAACGAGAAGGTCGTGATTGCGGTCAATAAGACCAAAGCTGAGACCAAAGAAGAGTTGCTCGGGGTAGTCAATGCAGCGGTCAATGATGCGGTGGCTGGCGTCATGGCTCACTTCCAATCTTCAATTATCACCAGCTTGATTCCGACAATTATCGATTGGTCGAAGAGCAATCCAAATGAAGGGCCAGAGGACTTTCCCATTCCCAGCTACGTCGGGTGCAATTCGGTGACCATCACACCACCAGCACCTGCTGAAGTAACCGCAAAAGGTCCCACTGCTGTTCATAGCAGCCCGACCTCTGTCTCTGGCATGCTCGGCGGGCCTTCGGCTATGGCTGAGCTCGACGTCCTCACGGTAATTACGCGTCATACCCTTTTCACCAGCATGTCTATAGTCTTCCGTTCAGTTGCCTTTCGGATGTTTGACGTCGCAGACATGTCTTCTTCATAGGCTGACAATACCCCGTGCACCCTACTCTACGACATCAAGGGCCAAAAGGTGGTCGTGGGAAAGGCAATGATCGTGAAGCCCAAGGACCGCATGTTCCACAACCGAGAGATGCCTGATGGCGTCTTCAAGGTTAACACGGCCAGTGTCTTAGCGGGCTTCGAGGATTTGCCCCCTCCGGTACTAGTTGATGACGAGGAGACCCCTAAGCGGATTGGCGCATGCAAGAGCTGGTTCTTGCCTTGGCCGAATACTCTTCTTCGTGTCGAGGCGCCCAGTATCACACCAACGACAGCTTCTCAAGAAGGTATGAACACCACCCCACCTACCAAATTACCTGCACCTGTCGTGGCAGGTGATAGCGGATGACGCGAGGGAGAGCCTCCATTAGTGCCAGATGACGTTGCCCCTGTTGTCGAAGAAGCAAATGCTGATGATGACATGGAGGAGGAGGATAATGACCCAGACAAGTATTCCAATACCGCCTATGATGATGGAGGATTGGTGGCTCAAGATGATGAAGACTCAAGCTATGAGCGTGGAGATGATGACTTGATGTTGCATGATTTGCCGGAGCCGGAACGTCCTAAGGCGGAATGCAAAAAGTCTCTCTTCAAGCGATCCTCGCAGGAGACGCCTCCAGATGCCGCCTCTACCCAGCAACAACCCGAGGGCCGTTCACTGATTAGCCCGACAACACTGGGTGGTGATTAGGGAAGGTATGGTGGGCTCACTACTGCCACCCGCCAAGAAGCAAAGGAGGAGACCGGACAGGAAAGGCCCTAAAGGCGCCAGAGCTGCTTCAAGAAGCCAGACGCCTCTGAAGCCCCGGGTGGTAGACAGAATACCTGTCGAAGGTGCGGAGCGTTTCCATGTCGCCGGCTACCCGATCCTACCTGCCAAAGCACTAGAGCACATACTGAACAATGATCTAAGGAGACTCCATGAAGATGTGCTGGCCAGAGAGAAAAGCCTTGTCATCGCAGAAAAACCAGGATACCCACTTTAAGCGGCTCAGGTGCCAGGTGGGAAGTTGTACGTCGAGAGATGGCCCGCAGATAAGTTCATCCTGTGATTTGACTACATCTACGACATGTTCCACATGACCTAGCTGGATTTCCAGTTCATCCGCATGTATGCACTGTATCTCGACTTCTTCATCAGGCGCGAGAACATAAAATATATCTGTGTCGCGGACCCTTACTATATGCACGAGAGCTTCTTGGCAGTTTGCAAAGAGCACCGTGACTATGCGAGCAAGTACATCGCCGAGTTCATGTACACTAATAAGGACAAGGAAGCGATTCTCCTGCCTTACCATCCCACGTAAGTCATCTGCATGTATCCTTTTGTAAGTTTTAATCATTCCTTTGCAAGCATGGAGGCTAATTTGAGGTGTACTTATTTTGAGCAACCGGGGGGGGGGGGGTCCTCATCATTCTGTACCCAGAATAGTCCCATGCTATGTACTTGGACTCATCTAAGAACCTCAAGAAAAAATGATTACATGCACATCAAGAGTGTTCTCGATAATGCCCTGTTAACCTTCAGCCTGTCTGGTGGATATATCAAGGTGAAAAAGCACAGGAAGATCGGGCTGGGTTTCAGCCATAAGACCGACTTCTGCTGCATCCAGCAACCGTACACCAGTAAGGCTGATGGATTCTACCTCATGCATCACCTGATCGAGTACATAAGGGATAATCAACGCCTTCGCATGTCAGCTACTACCAACGATGCCGAGATTGTCAACTGGGCCACAAGCATAGGAAAGACACCGGATCATCGAATCCGAGCTGAGTTTTATCACCTACAGTATGAACTTGCCCAAGTGATCATGAAGCAGGTCATCGAAGCAACAGGGATGTTCTACCATGGGCCAATCACGCGGGAAGATGTCCGAGCACTGCTACTCACTCAGCGTATGGACCTGAAGCCTTTCAAGCAGCTCGGGTGCTTCCTCTCTGACTATGAAGATTGGACCGCTGACATGGAGGACTGATTGTCGATGACAACGTGTCACTACGTACTGTCTTTCTATGGCAAAACTTTGAATTTTATGCGCAGAGAAACTTTGTGATGTAATTAAACCGTCCTCCTAAACTAGCATAGATCTCTCTAGTTAATTAGTTTGGGTATGAGGAACTTCGTTATTTATGTTTACTATAGGTTTCTTGTATTTTGCTAATTATGCCTCTTTGTTTTCTTAAGTACATTATGTTGCATATTATCATTGAATTCATCAACTGTCGAGGTACATAGATCAGAGATGGCGAAGGACTGCTACGCCGTGTTCGTTGGGAGGGTTCAAGGAGTCTACGACCACTGGCCAGACGCACAGGCCCAGGTGGACAAGTACCCGGATGCTAGCCACAGAGGGTTCGACAGCAGAGCCGAAGCGGAAAGTAGTTACTTGAGGTGGACGCTCCGGCAAGAGCGGGGGCGGAACCGCCGATGCCTCAAGTACTACATAGTCGCGCTCTTGCTCATGGTGATCGCTCTTCTCTTCTACATCATGGTTTAGATAGAGATGATGAAACTTGTGTGTGTGCCATGACCATGCAGTTGCACTTATTCGAGACATGACATGACTTGTGTATCGCTATTTTCGAGATGTGATGATATTTGTGTTGAATGATGATGATGATGATGATGATGATGGTATGACGAGACTATTGTATGTGTATGATATGATGAGAATAGTGTATGTTTATTATGATCTGATGAAACTACTGTATAGAGCGTGTACAAATACATCACAAATACGTAGAGGGGGTATAAATCCGTGAAAGCAGGAATACTAGCAGCAGCGCTGGAAGGCATCTAGCAGCAGCTCTGGATTAGCAACAGCGCTTGCGTTGCTGCAGCACTACAGATAGTTAGCAGTAGTGTTGGTCAGGGCAGCGCTACTGCTACAACTTAGCTGTAGCGCGGTAGCAGTAGCGCTGGACCAGCACTACTGCTATATGTATTTCAAGCGCTACTAGTAGGCTTTCTCCTAGTAGTGTATAATGAATAAAAACACTATAAATAACAGTAGGAAAATATGATGCAAAATGGACGTATCATGTAACTCCAAAATTCCGAACAATTAGGACAACGTGGGCAATTTTTATATCAATAATGTGTGAAAAATCAGAATTTTATCACGTTCCAATGAATTATGAAAATTCCAATACTAGGCGCAAAAGTTTCTGTTTTTTCACAAAAACAAGTCAACTATCAACCAAAATCACCGCAAAGAATTTACTTGGCACAAACACTAATTAAAACATAAAAACACAATCATAACATTAATAATAATTGTGTGAACACTCAAGAACAGAAAGAAAAAAGTATTGGATTGTCTCCCAACAAGCTCTTTCTTTATAGCCATTAAGATAGGCTTTGAGGTTTCCATGATACTCACATGAAAGACAAGAAATGAAGCACAAAGAGAGCTTCATAAAACATGTGAGAAACACATTTAAGTCTAACATACTTCCTATGCATAGGCATTTTATAAGCAAACAAATTGTTAAGACAAGCAATATCTAGCATATGCAAGAAAGAATAATGCATTATTAGTTTTAACATGAAGAGAGGTAATTCAGTAACATGAAGATTTCTATAAGCATACTTCCCTCTCTCAAAATAATTACATGTAGGATCATATTCAAATTCAAAAATATAGCTATCTATCAAAATATTCTCTCCATGATCCACATGCATAAAAGAGTTAGTGGGATTAGCATTAACTAAAGTCATGACCTCTCCAAACCCACTTTTATCAAAAAAATCATAAGATCGAACACTCTCCAAATATGCGCGATTCTTTTTACCTAAAGTTGACACTCTTCCAAACCCACTTTCAATACTATTGCAAATTTCATTATCAATAATAGATTCATTATGACGTTTAAATAAATTTTCAAGATCAAAAGAAACATCATCACCCCAATCATGATCATTAGCACAATTGACTTTCATAGAATTCATATTAACGCCATTGCAATCATGCTTTTCATTCAATAAATGTATCATAATAGCATTTACTTGTATAACTTCTTCATTATTATCTATTGGTTTACGATAAGCAGCAAGTTTGAAAAGATTAGCAAGTGGACAAGGATCCATATTTATCTTCAGTTTGTGCTTTTACTTTCTGTTCTTGAGTCATGAAGGCAATAAAAGCAAGCAAAGTAAACTATTTTTGTGTTTTTGTTTTTTTATGAAAAGTGGAGGGAGATGAAAAAGAGAGGCAAATAAAAATTAGAGCAAGTAGATGATAGTTTGTGTGTAGGTACTTGATAGATTTTGATGATGTCCCCCCGGCAACGGCGCCAGAAATTCTTCCTACTACTTGTGAGCTGCGTTGGGATTTTCCCCAAAAAGAAGGGAAATGCAGTATAGTAGAGATAAGTATTTCCCTTAGTGAGAACCAAGGTTTATCGAACCAATAGGAGAATCAAACAAAGCCTCGTGAACAACACCCGCACACAAAAAGGAAATACTTGCACCCAACGCGCGCAAGAGGGTTAACAATCCCCTTGAACTCGGTATTTACAAGGATCAAATCTTTTATAGGTAGATGGATAAATTACAAAACAAAATAAAAGATACAAAATTGCAGCAAAGGTATTTCGGATTTTGTCGGGTGGTTGGTGCGACATATGCCAAGGGATGGCTTATCATTGTGGGAGCCAATAAAACGTCGCCGGTGCCCGGAAACGGGATGAGGCGAAGACAAGCACGCCGGCGAATCTTACCCAGGTTCGGGGCTCTCCGAGGAGATAACACCCCTAGTCCTGCTCTGCGGGGTCTCCGCATGATCACTAGATCGATAAAGGGTAGCTACAATCGCTCCTAGAGCTGTTGAGATCAAGGGAGAAGAAGAACAAGGCTAGCTCTTGCTTCTCTCTATCTATGGTGTGTGTGCTATGCGTGGGTGTTAACCTAGAAGCGAACCCTTTGCATGGGTGCTCCGGGGGGTTTATATAGGCCTACCCCCGGGGGTACAATGGTAATCCGACTGGGAACGGGTCCCAGCCGTCAGCGTCTACGCTCGCCGGCTTCTCCGCCGGCTGCTGGGTCCCGCTGGCTGGTGGGTCCCGCCGGCTGCCGGCTACTTGGTCGACAGGCCGGTCCCATCGCCTAGGGTTTTGTCGGCGGCTGCTTACTGTAGCCGCGCCTCTGATGATGAGGGCTTCGTCGAGGTGAGCGTGGCTATAGTGGGCCGCCTCGGGGGCTATCACTGTAGCCTCACCTCGTCTTGTCTCCTTAATGGGGCTCCTGCTTCGAGGAAGGGAGTAGCCGGCTTCTGGAGGCCGGCCATACTCTTGGCCGACTAGGAAAAGCCGGGCCGCCTTCACGCCTCTCTCTGGCTGAAGGGGCCCGCAGTCCTTGGGCCGTACAGGAGTGGGTCGTGGATGACGTCGAGGCTAGCGTGGCTACAGTGCCGAGCCGCACGGGAGACGTCCCTCCCGTACGGCCTCCTGTAGCCATGCCCGCCTCGGGCTTCGGGGGTCATGGGCCGCACTGTGGCCACACCCCGTCACGTCGCTGTTATGGAGGGGTGGATGTGATCTTGGCCGGCTCCTAGGAGTCGACGTCCTTCCTGGTCGGCTTCTTCGAGTCGGCCACCCCGTAGTCGTCCTGGGGAGGAGTCGGTGAGGCTGGGTCGCCTTCCGGGAGTCGGCTTTAGTGGTAGCCGGCCAGGGAAGGCGGCCCAAATGCTTGGAGTGCTTGAAGGCCCAAAGGCCTGATAAATTTTCCGAAGAGCCAGGGGTAGTCGGTTAGGCTACCCGTGGCCATTTACCCTGACAGTAGTCCCCGAAGCTGATTGGGCTTCGAGGTGGAGTGGGGTTCAAGAAGCTCGATCAGCTTCCTATCGTGACAAGCCGGCAGTTGGGAGCCGGCCTTGGTCAGGCGCGCCGCCTTAGTCGAATTCTTCTGGAGTCGGGGGGCGGGAACCCGCAGGCACGTGCACCGGGCCGCGGGCCGGCCTCGGGCCGTTGGCGTGCCACATGGCCGGAAAGCCTGCCAACCCACGCGCGTGACGGGACGTCGCCGCAGGGAGGGGGCCCGCCACGCCCGCGCCCCGGCCCAGGCGTGGATCCTTTGTATCCCGAAACCGCCCGCACGTTCCGTGCGGCAGTTTCGGCTCGCACTTATGCGTAATAAACGCGAGACGTGGGGGGAGCGGGCGCAGTTAATCCCACGTCTCCCCCCACGTCCGGCCTCTTCGGCCGCGTGAGGCTATAAGTAGGGGGAGGTGGAGGGCGGCAGGCCCTCGCACGCTCCTCCTACTTCCACCGTCTTCTTGCCTTGCTCGTTCTCGCGACAGCGCCTCGCCACCGCGCTCTTCCTCCGCACGCTCCTCCGCCGCCGTGCTAGCTTCCGCTATGCCTCCCCACGTAGAGCAGCTTGGCGGGGATTGGGACGGCTCCATCGTCCATAACGACCACATCGACTTCCTCCGCGACACCCGGCGTCTGCCCAGCGCGGACAAAGTGGAGGTCCGCCTCGCGCCGGAGAAGAAAATCAGGCCGGCGCCGCGGGAGGGCGAGCGGGTGGTCTTCCGCTCGCACTTCCTGCGCGGCTTCGGCTGCCAGTGAGCGCCTTCTTCCGCTCCTGGCTGGAATTCTATCAGCTCCAGCCGCACCACCTCACCCCCAACGCGGTGGTGCTGCTGTTGGCCTTCGTCACCCTGTGCGAGGGCTATCTTGGCGTCCTCCCCACCCTCGAGCTCTGGGGGGAGTTCTTCCAGTCGAAGCTGGGCACGCGCGTGCGGGGCGTGCCGGCTCAGACCGGCGCCTTCATCGCGTCGCGGAGATCAGGCGCCGACAACCCCTTCCCCATCATCACGCTGATCCAATCGGTGAAGAAGTGACAGAAGTCATACTTCTATGTGCGGAGCATCGCTCCCCGGGGCGACTACCTCAACTTGCCGGCCTACGTAGCCGGCCCACCGGCGGGCAGGCTGCCCCAGTGGTCCTTCCGGGCCGTGACGCTGTCGCAGGCAGGAAACGCCGCCATCGCCCGCCTGCGGGTGATGGTCCAGTCGGAGGGCCTGACGGGGCCCGACCTCCTGGCCGCGTTCGTCACGCGCCGGGTCCTTCCGCTCCAGAGCCGGCCTCATCTGATCTGTCAGATGAGCGGCTAGCTCGATCCGAGCCGAATGTGCACCAAGGAGATGCCGCAGCACGACGCCGCCGACATGGTGAATTACCTCGCCAACTGCCAACATTCCGAAGACTGGCAATTCGGCAAGGAGCCATATAGCCATGCCAATCCTCCGCCTACGGTACGCTCCCCTCGTCTCTTTCTCTCTCTCTCTCTCTCTCAGCTTTGTCGCCGAGTTCCTCTGGGCCGGCTCTAACTCAGTCGGCTTGCTCTTTTGACAGAGTCCTCTGCTTCGGCCGGCCGGCGGGACAGACGTGGAGCGCCGCTTCGTCCCTGACCGGACCGAACACGACCAGGAGGACCCCGACCTGGGGGCGGTCCATATGGAGGATGCCGTCGAGCCGGCCGGTGGCCAAGCCAGCGGCGAAGCAGGCGGCTCCGGGTTCACCGCTACCTTCAACGACTGGCCGGACGAGGATGAAACCGAAGCCGTCCCGCGCCGCCAGCCGGCATCCGGACGTGGCGCAGGCTCCTCCGGCGCGCAGCCTGCTCGGGGTAGAGGCCAGAAACGTCGCGCTGCCCAGGGCATGTTTGGCAGCCGGACGAAGAAGCCCAGGGGTGGGGCGGCAGCCACCAGGCGGGAGGAGGCGGCCGCGAAGGCGGCTCGCTTTCGCAAAGTGGTGAAGCAGCCGCAGACTGTGTCGGCGTAAGTTCTCTCTTTCTATGTACTCTCCTTCTTTCTTTTCTTGGGTGGTTCTTGAACCTTCGTCTTCTTTTTCAACGGTCAGAGCTCCGCTGTCACTTGAGCGGGCGGCTGCCGGCTCCGTCGTCGAGTCGCCAGGGGGCTCTGGGAGCACCACCCGCCGCGTAGATCCCCGCGCCGCCCTCCTGGAGGCGACGGAAAGGAACGCGCGGGAGGTGCGGGAGGAGCAGGAAGCGCGGGAGGCGGAGGCACGGAGGGCAGCCGCCGCCCAGGCAGCTCGGGAGGAGGAGGCGGCGAAGGCGCTCGCCGAGGCCGCAGCCAAGGCCCAGGCAGAGGCCGAGGCCGAGGCGGCGGCAGGGGAGGCTTTGATGGTCACCCCCCTGCGCACCATGGCGCCAGGGGACGTGGATCCCTCGCCAGGGGGAGCCAGCGGTTCCCAGCCGGGGCTGGGAGGAAGCGGCGATGACGTCATCATCTTGGGGGAGGCGCCGGGCCCGACTCCTCCGACTAGGGCGGCCCAAGGCGGCCAGCCTGAGCCTGCGCCCGCACAGTCGGCGGAGGGCGAGCCGGCCGCGGGAGCTGAGGTGGCGGTCCGGGTTCCGCCAAGCCGGCGTGCAGGGAAGGCCGCGTCGGAGCCGCAGAAGGCTGCGTCGGAGCCACAGCCGGCCGTGGGCTCCAGCTCGTCGGCCCGAGACGCGGAGGCGGCCAGCGCTACCTCGGGGTGGACGCCGGGCGGAGGAACAGCCGTGGTGAACGTCGCTGCACAAGACGTCCGGACCCGGCTCCAAAGCCAAGCCGCGGCGCTGAGGCAGTTCACCGACGAATTCCTCGCAACGCGGGCAGCCATCCGGGTTAGCATTCCTATCTTGTTCTTGATTTCTCTCGTGGGGGCACGTCAACGCACCCACTGGGTGTAGTCCCCGAGTTCCGAGTCGGCTGCTGAGCAGGCAGCTTGGAACTTCTTGGAGATTTTGTCTTTGCTGCTTTTGTTCTCACATCGGTCTTCTGTCCGTCTTGCAGGACTACCACAACCTCCGAGCGGCCGCCTTCAACTCCCAGGCTCGGGAGCTGACTCAGAAGGCCGCCGATCTTACTAAGAGCCGAGGTATGTGACTTGATCTTTATCTCATGTGGGGGCGCGTCAGCGCACCCACTGGGTGTAGTCCCCGAGATTCGGGCCGACTGCTGAGCAGTCGGCTCGGATCTTCCTTGATGATTTCTCATTGTTCTTCTTCTTCTTCTATCTCTGCAGCGGCCAACGCCGGTCTGAGGGCACAGCTGGGGGAGTCCCAGACTGCTCTTCGTGCCAAGGACGCGGAGCTCGCCGCCTTGGTGCAGGAGCGCGACCGCCTGGTCAAGAAGCTGGCCGACAAGGAGGAAGGCCACAAGGCGGCGCTGAAGGCTGCGCAGGATCGCGAAGCCACCCTCCAGGCCGAGTTCGAGACGGAGGCGGCCGGCTGGGCAGAGGCCAGGCAGACTCTGGTCTCCGGCTATGGCCAGATTGAGGATCTAGTTGACGGTAAGTCGTCTACCCCTTCGTCCTTTCTTGCCATCTGCCACTTTGGCTTGTTTTTCTGATTTCGGTGTTTTTCTGTTCTTTTCTCCCTGGCTACTCAACTGCCGCCAACCAGGCCATCGAAGCCCGTCGCCAGGCGAAGAGGCAAGCCGGCTTCGAGATCTCGCCAACCGCCGGCCGCTCGCTGGAAGAACAGCTCCTGGCAATCCAGGCTCGCATCCAGCCGGCTCACAGGCTGCTTCGCCGGCTTCAGCGCGCGGGATCGCAGGTCTTGGCCGCCCTCTGGCCCGGCCAAGTGGTCCCTCGCACCCCCAGTCGGACCGCCGACTGGCTGGAGGTGGCAGTCGGCCGCTTCGAGGCTTGGAAGGCGTCAGCAGCTCGCTCCGGCGCCAGGCGGGCGCTGGAGTTCGTCAAGGCCTGGTATCCCGGCCTGAACCTGGACCAGCTGGCTACCTGGCGGCAGCAAGCCGACACGGAGCTGGAGCCAGCGCGGCCGGCCATCATTCGGCGGGCTTCAGCGATCGCCGACTACACCGACACCAATGTCTTCGCCCCCGAGGTGGACGACAATGGAGTCGCCCAGCCGGAAGATTGGTTCGGGCTGGACCCGGCGTACGGCGAGGACTCGGCGGAGGAGATCGACTCCAGCGACGAGGGCGAAGAGGAGGAGGAGGAGGGTGAAGACGCCGAGCCGGCTGGCGGAGTAGCCGGCCAGCCTGACCGCGCCTCCAACACTACGTCGCGTGCGAGTGCGTCTCCTGCCGCGGGAGGTTGTCAAGCCGGGACCAGCTAGGCGGCTGCTCCTTCAGCCGGCGAGGCCACCTTCACCGACCAGCTCGGCCTTCCTATCGCGCCTTAGTCTTCTTTTTTTTGTTTTCCTGTCTTATTACTTTTGAACAATGTTTGGTTAAGTCTGCACAATTCCACGCACTGGGTGTATTCAAACTCAAGTCTGTTGCCAGCCTGTGGGCGGCTTTATGTATGTAAGTTATGCAATCGGTCTTTCCTTGTACTTTCGCTTTTTGTCCTTCTGCTTTTTTCCTTTGCCGCCCTCCCTTGGTTGCCGCCTCCCTAGTCAAACAGTTGCTCTGCCTGTAGCCGGGGAGTGCCTGGCCGATTGGGGAGGGGGAAGTACTTTTAGCTTTGCCGGACTTAAGCTAAGTTTTTTAGGAAGCCGGCCAGCCGGCTGTTTCCACAGCCGGCAGGCATATTTGGAGGCCGTCTCTTTGCTATATATGTTAGTTGTTCCTTAGCCGTTTTTCGTGTGGGCGTCCTTTCTGTCTTCTCTCTTGCTAGTCGGACAGTCAGTTCTTTGAGCTGTGACTTTCAACAAGAGAGGACTTGGGAGCCGGCGCACTACTTTGCTGACTTCGGGAAGAACTTTGAATATAGCTCAAGGCGGCCAGTCCCCGGGCCGACTAGTCGGACCCGGTGCCGGACAAGAATTCAAAATGTAATAATACATTCATGGATATGACACTCGTCATTCATAGATAAATAAAAGGCAGTCCCCGAGTACTGTTCGGGGGGCCTGTTGGTTTGTACTTAATACAAAAGGGGTAGCGTGATACATACTGCTTTTCAGCTGTAAAATCGTCTTAGGAGGTTTGCGTTCCATGGTCGCTCCGACTCCTTGCCGGAGTCGTCTCTCTTGCGTGCTCTTGGCTTTTGCGCGTCGATCAAGTAGTAGGAGTCGTTGCCGAGTGCCTTGCTGACGACGAAGGGGCCTTCCCAAGGGGCCGAGAGCTTGTGCTGGCCGGCTGTTCGCTGGATCAGCCGGAGCACAAGGTCGCCCTCTTGGAAGGATCTTGGCTTGACCTTGCGGTTGTAGTAGCGGCGCAGGCCTTGCTGGTAGATGGCGGACCGGCTGAGGGCAAACAGCCGGCCTTCTTCCAGTAGGTCGACGCCGTCTTCTCTTGCTTCTTTGGCTTCCTCCTCCGTGTACATGGTGATCCGAGGCGAGTCGAACTCGATGTCTATTGGGATGACAGCCTCGGCACCGTACACAAGGAAGAATGGAGTGAAGCCGGTTGACTTGTTGGGTGTAGTGCGCAGACTCCAGAGGACAGCCGGCAGCTCTTCGAGCCAGCAGCCGGCCGATCGCTCCAGTGGTACAACCAGTCGGGGCTTGATGCCGGAGAGGATAAGTCCATTTGCTCGCTCGACCTGGCCGTTTGACTGCGGGTGGGCAACGGACGCTAAGTCCAGTCGGATGCCCTGTGTCGCGCAGAAACGTGCCAGTGCGCCTTGGGCGAAGTTCGTGCTGTTGTCGGTGATGATGCTGTGCGGCACGCCGTACCGAGTAGTGATGTCGGTGATGAATGTCACGGCAGTCGGCCCGTTCAGCTTCTTAATTGGCTTGGCTTCGATCCACTTTGTGAACTTGTCCACTGCGACGAGTAGATGTGTCATGCCACCGCGGGCTGTCTTGAAAGGGCCCACCATGTCCAGTCCCCAGACGGCAAAAGGCCAAGTGAGGGGAATGGTCTTGAGGGCAGAAGCCGGCAGGTGTTGTTTGGAACTGAAGACTTGACATCCTCTGCAGCTCTTGACCATTTCTTTAGCATCCTCCAAGGCAGTCGGCCAGAAGAACCCATGGCGGAAAGCCTTGGCCACGAGGGATCTTGAGGCGGCGTGATGGCCGCATTCGCCTGTGTGGATGTCTTTGAGGATTGCCACTCCTTTTTCTGGCTCGACGCAACGCTGGAAGACTCCAGTGACGCTGCGCTTCACGAGCTCCCTGTTGATTATTGTGTATGCTGCGGCTCGTCGTTGCACTAGTCTTGCTGCGATCTCATCAGCCGGCAGCTCTCTGCTGACTAGGAACTTGAGGATGGGCTGGGCCCATGAGGGAGCTGTGACTTCGTCTGCTGTTAATGTGGCCACCATGACTCGGGTGGGTGGGTCGGGTGTTGCATCGGAGTCGACCACCGCTTCTTGTGTCGTTGCAGTCCCCGGGCCGACTGCTGCAGTCCCCGGGCCGGGTTCTGAAGTCCCTGGGCCGGGTGCGACTACGTCAGTCCCCGGGGCAGTCGTCGAAGTCCCCGTGCCGCCTGCGGGATTTCTTGAGCCGGATCCGGCTGTTTCTAGCGCAGGCGGTACGAAGATGGAGTCCGACTCTGGAGACGGCTTGATGGACGGCTTGAGGAGGCGCTGGAGGGAGACGCCAGTCGGTATGGCTTGTCGGGTGGAGCCGATCCGTGCTAGGGCATTTGCTTGGTCGTTGTCGGCCCTTGGCACGTGAAGGAACTCGCACCCTTCAAAGTATCCGCTCATCTGCTGGACGAGGAAACGGTAGCTCGCCATGTTCGCGTCCTTGGCGTCCCAGTCGCCAGATGATTGCTGGACCACCAAGTCTGAGTCGCCGTAGCACAGGATCCGGCGTATGCCGAGTTCTTTGGCTAGCCGGAGCCCATGTACGAGCGCCTCGTACTCGGCCACGTTGTTGGAGGCGGCGAAGTGGATCTGCAGCGTGTACTTGAGCTTGTCGCCTTTGGGAGAGGTGAGGACGATGCCGGCTCCCAAGCCGGTGCGCATCTTGGACCCGTCAAAGTGCATCCGCCAATGGGTAGAGTCGGGAGCCGGCGGTAAGTACTGGGTCTCGGCCCAGTCGACGAGGAAGTCGGCCAATGCTTGCGACTTGATGGCGGTGCGGGGTTGATAGAAAATCGTGTAGGGCGCCAAGGCAATGGCCCATTTGGCCACCCGGCCGGATGCATCCCGGCTGCCTATGATCTTGGCGAGCGGGGCAGTGCACACGACCGTGATGGGGTGCTCTTGGAAGTAGGGCTTCAATTTCTTGGCAGCGAAGTACACCCCATAGCACATCTTCTGGTAGTGCGGGTAGTTTTGCTTTGAGCTGGACAGTACTTCGCTGAGATAGTAGACCGGCCTCTGGACCAGCTGGGCTCGGCCTTCCTCCGGGCGCTGGATCACAACAACAGTGCTGACGACTCGGCTTGTCGCGGCGATGTAGAGGAGCATGGGCTCCTTCTCAGTCGGCGCAGCCAGGACAGGCGGAGTGGTCAACATTTTCTTCAACTCATGGAAGGCTTGGTCGGCTTGATCATTCCACTCAAAGTGAGTGGACTTCTTCATGAGTCGGTACAGGGGGAGAGCCTTCTCTCCTAGTCGGCTGATAAAACGGTTCAGGGAGGCTAAGCAGCCAGTGAACTTCTGCACATCTCGCAGCTTGGTGGGAATCTCCATCCTCTCGATGGCCTTGATCTTGACAGGGTTGCACTCAATGCCGCGTTCGGAGACCAAGAAGCCTAGCAGCTGGCCGGCTGGCACTCCGAACACGCACTTCTCGGGGTTGAGCTTGATCTGGAATCGGCGCAAGTTGGCAAATGTTTCCTTCAGGTCTTCCAGCAAGGTACCGCGCTTCTCTGTCTTCACCACAATGTCGTCTACGTAGACGCGGGCATTTCTGCCAAGTTGTTTCAAGAGACATTTCTGCATGCAACGCTGAAAAGTGGCACCGGCATTTCTCAAGCCGAATGTCATTGTCAGGTAGCAGAAAGCTCCAAAGGGTGTGATGAAGGCAGTCTTGAGGCGGTCAGCCGGGTCCAACTTGATCTGATGATACCCTGAGTATGCATCCAAAAAACTTAACAGCTCGCATCCGGCTGTGGAGTCTATCACTTGGTCAATCCGTGGCAAAGCAAACGGATCCTTTGGGCAGGCCTTGTTCAAACTTGTGTAGTCTATACACATGCGCCACTTGTTATTCTTCTTCAAAACCAGAACTGGATTGGCAAGCCATTCTGGAAAGAACACTTCCATGATGAAGCCGGCTGCAAGGAGCCGGGCTATCTCTTCTCCCACGATTCTTCGCTTCTCTTCTGATAGTCGGCGGAGGGGTTGCTTGACCGGCTTCGCATCAGCTCGGACATGTAATTTGTGCTCGGCGAAATCCTTCGGGACACCCGGCATGTCCTTTGGGGACCATGCAAAGATGTCTCGATTCTCACGGAGGAAGTCGACGAGCTCGCCTTCCTATTTACTGTCCAAGCTCTCCCCAATCACGGCGAACCTCTCCGGGTGCTCCGGGTCTAGAGGTATCTTCTTCGTTTCTTTTGCAGGCTGGAAGGAGCCCTGCGCATCACAATCCTTGGGGTTGGGGGACAAGGCCGGCTGCTTGCCGGCCATGGCCACAACCCGCTCCAACATCTTCTTCTCTTCGGCCACCATGAGGGACTCGGCCAGCCGGCTGCTGGCCATGGCACACTCGATGGACTTCTTGTAGTCGCCGGCTACCGTGATGATCCCCTTCGAGCTCGGCATCTTCATCTTCAGGTAGGCGTAGTGGGGCACAGCCATGAACTTGGCCAAGGCAGGTCGGCCAAGTAGTGCATGATAGGGGCTCTCCAAATCCACCACCTCGAACCATATTGCTTCCCGGCGAAAGTGATCTTTGTCTCCGAAGAGAACATCCATCTTGATCTTGCCGATTGGAGAGCAAGATAGGCCGGGTACGATACCATGGAAGACGGTGCGGCTCGGCATGAGCTGCTTCGCTTTGATGTTCAGCTTGTCCATGGTATCGCGGTACAGTATGTTGATACTGCTTCCGCCGTCTATCAGGACGCGGGAAAATCTGGCAGCTCACCTCTCCGTCGCAAGGGTGACGTCCAAGACCATAGCATAGGAGCCAGGCGAAGGCATCACCTCTGGGTGGTCGGCCTGGCTCCAGCTGATGGGCTTTTCCGACCAGTGCATGAACTCGGCGGTGCTAGAGGCGACTGCGTTTACTTCTTGGTGCTACCGGCGTCGGCTGCGCTTGTCGTCGACTTGACTTGTGAAGACGACGTAGGCGTCGTGCGCTTCGGGGAACTCGTCTTGGATGGCGCCGACTGCCGGCCGGGCCGCCGGCTGCTGGGGAGCTGGAGGCGGCGGGCCGGGAGGCGGAGGCGGCACCATCCCTTCGCCCTTGGTGATGCGGGTGAGCCAGTGGCATTTCCGTGTTGTATGGTTGGACGGCTTCGCGCCGCTGTGGAATTTGCAGGGAGCATCGAGTGCTTGTTCGTAGGAGAAAGACGGCTGCCAGGGCAGCCGGCCACCCTTCTTCTTGGGAGCGGGCCGCTCTTCGGGCTGCTCGTCTTCAATTGTGGCCACCTGCCGACTGGAGGAAGTCGGCATGGGGCCCTTGCGCTTGTGGTCGTTCTGGTAGGGGCGCCGGTTAGGGTCGCCAGCCGGCGTCTTGGGAGCCGGAGCAACTACTTTCCCCGAGGCGTCCACTCGGAGCTCGGTCTTCATGGAGGAGTCGGCAGTGGCATACTTGTCGGCAGTGATCAGCAACTCATCGAGGGTAGCCGGCTCGTCGCAGAGGAGTCGATGCTTGAGGAGGGTGCCCTCTCGGCACCCGGCAGTGAAATACTCGATGGCCTGGACCTCGTGCACTCCCTCGCAGGAGTTGCGGAGCTCGGCCCATCGCGTGAGGTAGTCGCGGGTCGACTCGTTGGGCCCCTGGACGCAGAGGGAGAGCTGGCGAGGCTTGGGAGGCCGCTTGTAGGTGCTGGTGAAGTTGCGGACGAAAACTTCGGTGAAGTCCAGCCAACTGTTGATGCTGTGGGGCTTGAGGCTGTTGAGCCATGTGCGCGCCGTGCCCTGCAACATCAGGGGGACGTACTTCACGGCGACGCGCCGATTGCCGTTGGCGATGCTGACGGCTGTGGAGTAGTCGATGAGCCAATCTTCCGGCTTCACCAAGCCGTTGTACTTGGGTGTGTCTCTGGGGAGCGAGAACCCTTTGGGGAAGGGCTCGTCGCGGATGCGGGGGCCAAAGCATGGCGGGCCGACATCGTCTTCTTCTTCTAGCGCCAAGGATCGAGCAGGGCGGTCGATCCTGTGGCGGGCGTCGTTTTCGCCGACTCCTTCTCGGCGGCCGAGTCGGTCGCCAAGAGTCGGATGGGTGACAGGCGGTGGAGTGAGGCGTCTTTCTCTTCGAGGCGGGGGAGGAGGCAGGTTTCCCTGGTGCTCTACAGCTCGAGGGCGGCCATCCGCGTCGCGCTCGATGGTAATGCGAGTCTGGCTGCGGCTGGCAGCCGGCTCCTTGTCTTTCTTCTGGCGCGCGCCGCTCGCGTCGGCGAGCGGGACGTCGCGGCGTGCTCCCGGCGCGGGGGATGGCTATCAGCTAGGGCGCCGGCTTCGTGCCGTTCTGCAGCTGCGTCGATCAGCTGCTGGATCCGTCTTGTCATGTAGGGGAGCTCGTCGGCTCCCAGCCCATTGAGCTCCTCTGCAGCCGCCTGAGCGGCTCGCAGATTCTCGAGCGGGGTGGCGTAGACGGGGCGATCTGCGCCCAGCATGCTGGCAACGGCTGCGCCGCGCTTCTGGACAAAGCCGGCTCGGCTCGGGCCGCTAGGCGGCGGCGTGCCGAAGGCAGCGCGGTCGACTTCGCGCTGGTGGGCCTCGGTGAGGCGTCTCATCGAGGCTATCTTCTTGCCCTCCGCGATGAGGGCAAGGCGGCGTGCCTCCAGGGTCTCGGTGTCGGCGTCGGCCGGGATGGGGACGGAGAGGTCGTGCATCGCCGCTTGCTGAGCGTCGCGGGCGTTCTCGCCCGAGTTGGAGACGTGGCTGATGACCAGCACTTCGGTGACAGCGCTGCTGCCGCTGTCAGCTCGAGGGAGGGGGTCGTCGAAGACCACCACGTCGGAGGGGTAGGCGTCAAGCGACGCGACGTCGGAGTCGATGAGCATCGGGTCGGTGGAGCCAACCGACTCCATGTCCGCAGCGGGCTCGCTGGAGACGTGAAGTTGGTCGAGGAGGCTGACGAGGCAGCTCTCGGGGTAGTCGGTGCCTGCGTCGGACGCAGGCTCGTCGGAGATGCGAGTCTCGCCGAGCAGGTCGGTGAGGCGGCTCGTTGCGTAGGCGTCGTCGACGCCTTGCAGCGCGTCGGGGCAAACGCCATCGGGCGCAGCAGGCTGGCTGCGCTCGCGGGGAAGGAAGAGGGTTCCCGTCCAGAACAGGTCTCCGGACGACGGTGCACCTGGCCCCACGGTGGGCGCCAAATGTCGGATGGTTGGTGCGACATATGCCAAGGGATGGCTTATCATTGTGGGAGCCAATAAAACGTCGCCGGTGCCCGGAAACGGGATGAGGCGAAGACATGCACGCCGGCGAATCTTACCCAGGTTCGGGGCTCTCCGAGGAGATAACACCCCTAGTCCTGCTCTGCGGGGTCTCCGCATGATCACTAGATCGATAAAGGGTAGCTACAATCGCTCCTAGAGCTGTTGAGATCAAGGGAGAAGAAGAACAAGGCTAGCTCTTGCTTCTCTCTATCTATGGTGTGTGTGCTATGCGTGGGTGTTAACCTAGAAGCGAACCCTTTGCATGGGTGCTCCGGGGGGTTTATATAGGCCTACCCCCCGGGGGTACAATGGTAATCCGACTGGGAACGGGTCCCAGCCGTCAGCGTCTACGCTCGCCGGCTTCTCCGCCGGCTGCTGGGTCCCGCCGGCTGCTGGGTCCCGCCGGCTGCCGGCTACTTGGTCGACAGACCGGTCCCACCGCCTAGGGTTTTGTCGGCGGCTGCTTACTGTAGCCGCGCCTCTGATGATGAGGGCTTCGTCGAGGTGAGCGTGGCTACAGTGGGCCGCCTCGGGGGCTATCACTGTAGCCTCACCTCGTCTTGTCTCCTTAATGGGGCTCCTGCTTCGAGGAAGGGAGTAGCCGGCTTCTGGAGGCCGGCCATACTCTTGGCCGACTAGGAAAAGCCGGGCCGCCTTCACGCCTCTCTCTGGCTGAAGGGGCCCGCAGTCCTTGGGCCGTACAGGAGTGGGTCGTGGATGACGTCGAGGCTAGCGTGGCTACAGTGCCGAGCCGCACGGGAGACGTCCCTCCCGTACGGCCTCCTGTAGCCATGCCCGCCTCGGGCTTCGGGGGTCATGGGCCACGCTGTGGCCACACCCTGTCACGTCGCCGTTATGGAGGGGTGGATGTGATCTTGGCCGGCTCCTAGGAGTCGGCGTCCTTCCTGGTCGGCTTCTTGGAGTCGGCCACCCCGTAGTCGTCCTGGGGAGAAGTCGGTGAGGCTGGGTCGCCTTCCGGGAGTCGGCTTTAGTGGTAGCCGGTCAGGGAAGGCGGCCCAAATGCTTGGAGTGCTTGAAGGCCCAAAGGCCTGATAAATTTTCCGAAGAGCTAGGGGTAGTCGGTTAGGCTACCCGTGGCCATTTACCCCGACAGATTTATAATATGATATAGGGAGACCCGCGGGCCATAGTTTTCACTAGAGACTTCTTTCTCGAACACATAGCATACAGTGGGTGAACAAATTACTATTGGGCAATTAATAAAAAAGCACGTAGTTATGACAATATTCAAGGCAATGATCATGTATATAGGCATCACGCCTGAGACAAGTAGACCAACTCCTGCCTACATCTACTACTATTACTCCACCAATCGACCGCTATCCAACATGCATCTATGGTATTAAGTTTAATGAAAAACGGAGTAACGCTTTAAGCAAGATGACGTGATGTAGACAAAGTAAACCCAATCAATATGAATAAACCCCATTGTTTTACCCTTAATGGAAACATTACAAGTATGTGTCTTGTGCCCTTCTGTCACTGGGATATAGAGCGCCGCAAGATTGAATCCATCACAAAGCACCTCTCCCACTGAAGATAAATCAATCTAGTTGGCCAAACCAAACAGATAGATTGGAGAGAAATACAAAGCTATAATAATCATGCATAATAAAGTTCATAAAAGACTCAATTACTTCTCATGAATATTCATCATAAACCCACAATTCATCGGATCCCAACAAACACATCGCAAAAGAAGATTACATTGGATAGAACTCCAAGAATGTTGAGAACATAATATTGAAGATCAAAGAGAGAGAAGAAGTTTCTTAGCTACTAGCTATGGACCCGTAGGTCTGTGGTGAACTACTCACGCATCATCAGAAGGCGGCAAGGATGATGTAGAAGCCCCCCATGATCAATCCCCCCTCCGACAGTGTACCGGAAAAGGCCTCCTAATGGGATCACGAAAGAACAGAAGCTTGCGGCGGTGGAAAAAGTGTTTCGGGTGGCCCTTTGTTGGTTTGGGATTATTTCTGAATTTATAGAAGTGGAATTACGTCAAACGGAGCTACATGGGGCCCACAAGCTCAGGGGGCGCGCCCCTCGAGCTTGTGGCTCTCTCGTATCTCGTCTGGTCTCCTCCCGAAGCTTCTCGGGTCCCTTCTGGTCCAGAAAAAATTAATCCAAAGATTTTTTTTTCCGTTTGGACTTCGTTTGATGTTGATTTTCTGAAAAGCAAAAAATAAGCAAAAAAACTACAACTAACACTGGGCACAAGGTTAATAGGTTAGTCTGAAGAAATGATATAAGATAGCATATAAATTCATATAAAGCATTCAAAATTGATAATATAATAGCATGGAACAATCAAAAATATAAATACGTTAGAGACGTATCAACATCCCCAAGCATAATTTCTGCTCGTCCTCGAGTAGGTAAATGATAAAAAACAGAATTTTTGATGTGGAATGCTATCGAACATGCTCATCATATAATCTCTTTTTATGGTATGAATATTAAGATCCGAGTGATTCAAAGGAATAGTCTATAATTTGATATAAAGACACCAATACTCAGACATATCAATAAACAATCATGCATTTCAAAATAAAAATGTTAAAGAACGCTATCCCTACAAAATCATATAGCCTTGTCATTCCTGGTCTTCCTAACACAAAGTACTAATCATGAACTACCCCGATGACAAGCCAAGCAATTGCATCATATTTCTTAACGCGTTTCACTTTTTCAACCCCACATAATAGATAAGCGTGAGCCATAGATATAGTACTATGGGTGAAATAGAATGCGGTGATAGAGATCAATAAGGAGAAGTAAAAAAAAGATAATCTCACATCGAAGGGGGGAAATCCCCTTCAATTTGGCCTCCCCTTTTCCTTCTACAAAGAGAAAGGGGGTGCCTTCACCTTTTGCATCCAAGTGGCCCAATTCTCCTTACACATCACTTGGCCTTTTAAGCCCTGTTGGTATTAAATTAAATATAAAAGCCTTCTAACTATTATTAGAGTATTTTATTATTAATTGAACATCATTGGAAACATTTTTCACTTATATATTATTTAGTTCGGTATTGTCCGATAAACCCCAAAACCCTTCCGGTGACCCGAAACGCTTTCAGTTTCTTTTGAAACTATTTCGAATATTAACAAAATTATTTCACAAATATTTCCTCGTTACTCTTGTCCTACTAACACTCTGCAGATCATGATTACCTTAAACTTGTGACCTTGTAGATTTGATAAAACATAACAAAACTCGCATCTAGCTCATATTTGGGCTGGATATAAGAGGTGGCGGTCAGCCCAGACGTTCGTGGCCCATTTGAGGATCCCGTCTGGATCCCATTTTCGTTACCGGTCAGTGATCGGGCCGTCCGCCGGGGCGTTTGAGACGGATTCGGGGCACTCGATTGTAGATGCTCGCCCGCGTCCCGTCCAGTGTCCGTTTTAGAACTCTTTTTTGATGGAGGGGATGCTTGTTTTTTTAACACAGTACAGACGCAAGCACTCATATATACGCGCATACACTCATCCTTATGAACGCACACACGCATATCCTACCCCTATGAGCACCTCCGAGAGGCTGAACTGGCATATCATCTTAAGATTTTACGAAGTCACCGTAGATGCCTCGTGGTCGACGGGAACGTCTCCTACCACTAAGCCTATATCGCCAAAATGCTAAAATAAATATGAGTATCACTTAAACCCTGATGGATCAGAGATGTCACTGTCCAACTAACCATCCAACAACAAGGATGTACATTTTAGAACTCGCCTTGTATAGGCACATCGCCTGCACCTTATCCGCCTCGATGTCCTGATCCAAGACTGCGTGCGGGTCCCCGCGGCCGTCGCCCGCCGTGCACTATACCTTTCTCCCCCTCGCGCGCGCCCGACAACGCAACCAAAAAGAACTCGTTCCAAATCTTCAGCCTCCGTCCCGCAATCCACACCCGGCGAGAATCCCCTCGCCAGCGATCCCCGCGCCGCCTTCCTCGCGGCGCCGCCGATCCAACGAGGTAATTCACGGCGCGTCACCGCGCGCGGGTCTCGCCTCCTCCTCCTCCTCCATCTGCCCCCCTTCCCCGCGACCGCTTCTCTCGCGGCCTCCACCTCTCTCTCTCCCCCTCCCGTGGATCTCGGTCCGGATTGTGCCGATCCCTCCCGCGCACGAGCGGCCCTCCCGTGGTCTCTTGGCGTCCCGCCGCCGTCGTCGCTGGCTCCGGTCCGCCACGGGTTAGGCAGGTGCGCTGTCCGAACCGCCCGTCGTGCTTCTTAAGAGAGTCGGCGTCTGCCTGGTCGGCTCGGGCATTGCAGCGTTGGCCGCGAGCTGGATTCCTGGCCTGGATTCTTATTAGATGTGACGGCGTAGGGCGCGCCTGGATTTGCCTGCATTGGGCGTCGTCAGGCGTCTGTCCTGTCCAACACCTCGAGTAATTATCTTCCAGATCTGCCTCGATTAGGTCCGTTTCCTCTGGCGGAGATGCTGCTTTTAGTTGATGTGGGTTTGTGTGATGTGGTTGTGGTCCTTGAATCTCAATGTCTGATGGCATGATGCTGCATTGCCCTGGGAAATTCATTCCATAGTTGTGTTTCTAGTGGGCTATGCTTTATATCCAAAAATTCAAACTAGTGGGCTTGCTTCATTTTATTCTTGCTTTCAGTTAGCGCTGGAAACCATTCTCCTGCTTTAATTGTTAAGTTCCTGTTATGTCGTACTTCTCGGAATATGCTGACTTGGGCAATTTTTTAATTTTGTTGGTGCAGGCATTTGCCAGTGTTTGTGGTTGTAATTTGTCGTAAAGTCTCAGTAATCAACTTTAATCAGATATTCTTGAATATGGTATCAGTGAATGTTGGGTTAGTACACTATGTATTGGACCATATATATGGGACTCTCCTTCATCGCACGAAATTAGGAACGCCATTTTTCTCAAAGGGATGGGGAGGTACCAAACTTGATTTGTTAGAGAGGATGGTGAAGCAGCTATTCCCTGAAGCACCTTGCCAGAACTGGCCACCAACTGCTGTGCAGCCTAAATGGAAAACAGTTTGGGAGACAAAGAACTCTTGTCTGCGAGAGGGAGTTTTCCGGACAACATGTGATGAGCGACTCATTGATGCATTGCCTCCTGAGAGTCACAATGCAAGAGTCGCTTTTCTTACGCCCAAGGATGTCTCACCAGAGAAGATGGCTTGCGTGGTCCATCTGGCAGGTACAAACTTTGTAACTCGATCTTACTCTATCATAGTGTGCCATTATCATCTAGTTAGATAAATCTTCTTTGTCTTTGAATTAATGTTTGGCGGGATCTATAAACCGGTGTATATATGTACTCATATCATATGCAGTGAATCACCATTCCAGATTTTATCCCAACCCACCAGACTTCAGAAATAGTTCTTATAGGCCTTTGACATTTAGATATTACTGGTTGAACAGATAAATGGTATTTTATGCCTATGTAGTTTGGTGACATTTAGCTTTGTAAAAAAAATCCGGAAAACGCAAGAGCTTTGCATGTTGACTCATTTAGCTTTGTCACCTCATTTCAAAACAGAATCAGTAGGCTTCTAAAATGCAGCAATTCAACTTCTCCATCTACTATCTGAATAAAATGGTGAGAGATTTGTCTAGTTTTAGAATTTCTGTTTTCATAATGTAATGTGTTTTCTACTAACAGGCATGACTGTGTTGATGCTATGTTTTTCTTGGAAGTTCTCACTACGATTGTTTTCTTAATACCTGAGATGATCTCCAGTTCTCCCCCCTTTTAACCAGGGACCCACATTTAGTGAATCGAGTTAAGCCTTTCTTCAATATTTTAGGAACCGGTGATCACTCATTTGAGAGAAGGCTCCGGCTTGGTGGACCTCTTTTGAAGGACAATATTGCAACCATGGTTCTTGAGAGGTGAGGTTTGTACAACAGGGGTACCTTGCATTTTTGTCGATTTTCAATCTTCCTGGCTGGAACTGATATCTCAAATGAAATGCAGCCCCTATTATGGACAACGACGTCCTAGCATGCAGCATGGGGCCAAGCTTCAATGTGTGAGTGACTTGCTACTCTTAGGAAAAGCCACTATTGATGAAGCTCGCAGTCTCTTATACTGGTTGCAGGCTGAGGCTGGTTATGGCAAGATGGGCATATGTGGGCTCAGCATGGGTATGTACTTTTCTCATTAAAAAAAGGAGTCCTTGCTTGTCTCCACTATTTTGTCTTAGTTTCATTAGAAAAAATGTCATATGAAAATTACTAGTATTGTGTTTATTTCAAAAACTTTATTCTGAGACTATATAGGAATTCCTTATTTATGAAATATTTTGCCAGTTGTTTTCATAAGCATTTGTTTGTTAATAACAGGCGGTGTACATGCTGCAATGGTTGGATCCTTGCATCCTACGCCAATTGCCACACTACCATTTCTTGCTCCACATTCTGCTGTTGTACCTTTCTGTGAAGGACTTTACAGACATGCCACAGCTTGGGAAGCACTGAGGGAAGATGCAGCAGCATTAGCTAAAGATGCAACTTCTTTGACCGAAGATGCGGCATCCGGTATCAGCATTGAGCAAGTAAAAGACAGATTACGGTCAGTGCTGTCTCTGACGGACGTCACTCGATTTCCCCTACCGAAGAATCCACAGGCTGTCATTTTTGTTGGTGCAACGGTTAGTGCTACTCACTTGTTCTGTGCCATATATATTTAAATGTGATTAATGCTACCTGGGTCTTCTACTTACAACCTCGTAGGTAGATTTCCTACAGAGTATCTCACAATCAGCTTTCATTACTAGTTCAATATGTGTTTTGCTACTATTTCAACAACAGACGTATTATTTACAGCACCTAAAAAGTGATAATATATATGTTTTCTGCATCACTTTTGTCGTAGCATGAGTGTTATCCGAGCTGATCCATTCAATGATCATCCACACCTCTGTTCATTAGCTTGTTTCTGTAATCTGTGCTCTGTAGTGTTGAGTGAAACCTTTTATTAATATCAGAGATCAGAGTGTCTACTATTGAAGCTTGGTTCCAGCCTAAAGCCATGTATGTTGTCCTTGTTTCAGGATGACGGTTATATTCCTAGACACTCGGTCATGGAGCTCCAGAAGGCATGGCCGGGCTCGGAAGTCCGGTGGGTGACGGGAGGCCATGTGTCCTCTTTTTTACTCCACAACGACTCGTTTCGCAAGGCCATCGTCGATGCCCTTGACAGATTGTAACAGGGAGATTCTTGTGTACCCATGGTCACACCAATTGAGCCCTGCAAGCTTGACAGATGCATTTCTTGTTGTATTTTTTAAAAGAGAGCTGAGATATGGCACATTAGTTGTTGTAACTTAATTAAGAGTTTGGATTAAACAAGTGGGAGAATGAGGTGCAGTGAGTATCAAAATTAGTGGAGAGGTTGGCCCATTGGCTGTAGATCACATTTGTAACACAAATACAGTGACTCGTTGATTTGTTTAACTGGCAATAAGATGATTCACAATGCTGAGAAGCAGAGTCAGTCCAGCATAGCAAACACACAGATTACAGTAGGAATGTCAGTTCTTATTTTTTATACTGCCGAATTGTCAGCTGCACGTTATATATATACACAATTACCAGAAGTAACCACCAACCACTTGTCGAAGGAGCAAGAAATGGATCATCCATCATCTGATCACCTCTATCTGAAAACCTAAATATCTTTTCTTCTAGGCTGTACTGTATATGCCTAGCTAGCTAGCCGGCAGGGTGACGATGTAGGCAGGATTTCATGGATGGAACAGACGGCCGCCGGCGCCGGGCTGGTTGGGCTGGTCCTGGCGCGGCCGCGCCAGCCAGAGGGAGCTGAGCGCGCGGAGGCGCTGGGAGTAGTCAGCGACGGCGAGGAAGCACCGCGCCGCCTGCCGCGCCGTCAGCACCTGCGGCAGCCTGTGCAGCGTCTGCAGCCTCAACGCGTCTGCCTGCATCATCATCACATAGCAAACGAAACAGTTGTCAGGCACACTGACTGAGCGCGCGTAAATCACTCGTGTAGCAGGTGTGGGCACCTGTCTGACGAAGGCCTCGAGGGAGGAGAGGTTGGAGATGGCGAGCGACATGTGGGCCATGTAGGCGGCCGTGTCGGGGTAGGGGGAGATGAGCGCGTCGGAGGAGACGGTGTCGGAGAGGGAGCGGTACGTGGCCTGGAGCTCACGGTCCAGAGCTTCCTCGCGCTCCTGCGCCCACCGCTGCACGTCGTACATGCCCGCCGCCTGTTGCTCCGTCAGGGGCTCCATATGCCGCGCCATAACCTACATGTTATTTCCCATTATAATCTACTACCTCCGTTTCTAAATATATGACGTTTTGGCAGTTTGAATATTTAGGAACGGAGGTACTAGATGTGTTGGTCTGATAAAATTATTTAAGACAAGGTTCACTGTCAGCTGCATTGATCTGTTCGACTTTTTGTACCCTATTTCTTTCTACTCAGCATTAGGTTTGTCTTAAGTCTTTTTTTTTGCTAAATGTATATATTAAAAATATCAACATCTACAATGCCAAATATTTGCAATATAAAAATGTATTCCATGATGGTTGATATTGTGAATGTTGGTACTTCTTTCTGTAAAGTTGTAACTTAATATACGTGAAGTTCAAAACATTGAGGGAATATTATCATTTTTGCGGGGAAAAGGAGATATCATTAACTACGGAGAGAATTACATTCCCCATTATGCCTCAGCGAGGGATAATTGCTAACCCAAACAACAGTGCAGCTATGATAACACCCTAATTGAGAAAGTAATCCTAATAATGTTTTTTCAGGATTAATAATCCTTCTAATCTTGATATCTCGTTCTACAAAATTATCTCAAATCTCATAAACCCTACAAGCAAATTGGGACCTGTCTAGGGGAGTCTCTATAATCATCGCCACCACCTCTTGGATGTCTGATATGCATCATTAGTTCAACTACAAACGTATGTCTAAATAGTACGATCCAAATTTGCATTTGTGTCAAAGTTATTTTTTCCTTCCTATTATCTTGAATTTGTCACTCATATAATATATCCAAGGTACAAATTTATGCTCGCAGTTGATCGAACAATCTGAACTGATGAAGATCCCTCACACATAAGATACTCTAGGCTTAGACATGTGATCAACATAGGCTGCGACTGTTTTTTTAATAATTTTTTTGTCGAGTATTGAATGCGAGATTTTGAGCTCTGATATTGTAAATTTTTTATGCTTCAATTAGTTTGGACAGTTCGAACTATAGGGAAAAGATGAATAATATAGTTCAACGTAAGTTTGTTTGATACTCCCTGTATTTCATAATGTAGTGCATATATTATTTTTTTAAGTCAAGTCTCACAATTTTGGTCAAATTTATAGAAAAAATATTTTTATCTAGAATGTCAAACACATATCATTAAGTTCATCATAAGATGTACTCCCTCCATTCCAAACGTTTTTAACACTACAGTAGTGTAAAAAAAACGCTCTAATATTATGAAGTACGGGACGGAGGGAGCAGTTTCATATTTTATATATTTAGTGTTGTAGAGATATAAATAGTTTTTTCTATATACTTGGTCAATGCTTAAAAAGTTTGACTTTTAAAAAAAATCTATACGCACTACGTTATAAACTGGATGGAGTAGTATGTACGTAGTATGTTGCTGCATTAATATCCCGTTCCATCTAGAAGCTAGCCAACCCACATACACGTCGACCTCCCATATCTAACCTCCCTCCTTTACCAACTCTCGCGGCCAAGTACGCTTTCTTCCAGCACAGAAATAGCAATCATAGGCGGCGATCGGTCTCTACTGATTAATCAACCATAGCCAAAGGCTTGTGAAGGCCCGACTGTTCCATCAACTGGGACCTCTCACCTGCTTAAGATTAGCTAGTGATAGGCGATAGCTAGCTAATCCATCATATATACGTCTCTCTCTACCTAATCTTTTGAAGAGCTGCATGCCTTCACCGGTCTCTTCACCTTAATCATCAAAATAATAATACTAGCTAGTAGCATTTGTTCATCATGCTTTGTATCTGCTTGATGCTACATTTTAAGTTAATAAAAAAGTCCTTTTATTTCACAAAAAAAATGTCCTTTATTGAAAGAAGAAACTAATAGCACTTGCATATCCTCAACTAATGTATGTAAACTTAAACACATATGGCATATTGCATATATGTTTAATCTATCTCTTAATGATGATCGCCAGCTTATGTGTCATGCATGCACTACAGCTGTACTCTCAGTTCCCATACAAAAAACCCATAATTGTACGTACCTTGATGAGGTCCGAGGGGCGGGAGCCGCCAATCCAGATGAAGCAGCGCTCGGCGGCGGGCAGCCACGTCCCGGAGACGAGGTGGAACACGTCGGCCCTGGCCACGGCGGACTTGAGCTCCGCCAGCACCACGTGGTGCGCGGCCGTGGCGTCGATGAGCTGCCGCAGCAGCTGCTCGCCGTCCGTCGCCGCCGCGTCGTGCTCCACTCCCTCCGCGTCCACCGCTGCCCGCAGGTGCCGCATCATCCTGTCGTGCTCGTCCACCCACCTCGCGTACTCCCCGTCGAACCATGCCGCCTCTGCTAATTCATTTTATTTATGGAATTATTTATTTTTGCCATGCACATACGAGAGAGATCACATAATTGTTACGAAAAACCTGGAAGTATTGAGCGGAAGGAAATATTTTTCTGTGTGATGGCATATACTAGTATATATGGACTGAACAGCTTAGGGTTTAGTTCCATGCATGCCTGGGCTTAGTCCTCCAATGCCAGCTCCACCACCCAAGATTGCACCCTTAGGCAAAGAGATGGATGAAAAAAATTAGTTAGGTGGTGATAGAAAAAAAGTGCAATTAAGACATAACTTAATTATAGATACCCAGCTTAATTCTTGAGCCATTATCTTAGACTGGATGCATGGCTACAGGGTTTAGATCCGTACTTTTGGTATTGGTGTATATTAAGTTAAGATGTTAGAACAATTAGTGGTTATACTAGAATTTCATTTACCCGATTTATTCACTGGAAGTGGCTTTTGATACTTTAGATTGGATGCACACTTGCTTAAACCTCATGTACTCTTACCACCCTTCGGATGTCTTCAAGTTTCCAGGAACGGGACAAATCTTTCACACTATAGTGGTGGCTATTTGCGCATACGAAAACCCTGAACTTACGGATGTATGTTACGGATCCCACCCACTAGTCTCCCCTCAGATCCTCCCCCCCCCCCCCCCCCCCCCGCGAATTTTATCAGGCTGCGCTCCCTCCCCCGTCCCCTATTTTCATTTCCAATCAAACTTTGTCATGTCGGCTTGTAGATTTTATGTTGTAGGTTGGGTCTGTAGGTGTAGCATCTCTCTTGCACATATTTGCTTCACAACTGTTGCGTATGCTTCTAAGGTCCTGTTTGTTTCAGCTCTGGGAGGTAGCTTTGGACCGGGAAAAACTAAATTGAAAACAAACATCTATTTTGAGCAGCTGCGGAATCACAAAGTAAAGCCGATACATGTTATTTCCTGTGTAACAGGCCAAAGCACGTCCCGATGTACTTCACAACCAAAGTTGTTTCCCATCCCCATGCCCTTGGCATTTGGTCGTAATTACTATGTCATAAATGCCATCAGATGCATGACATATCTCTCCCTTCACCCCCTCCTCCTGAAACAGTGCCTTCTCATTAGCCGTGTGCTTCATAGTTGTGTTCCCAAACAGCTGACCTTCGCTGGAGCAGCTTCCTCAGCACAACAAGTCCACATCTGAATATGTTGAAGCTGTAGCCCAAACAAAATAGGGCCTAAAGCCAACTCCCCAAAACCGCCTCTTCCCTTCATTGTCTCCCACGTTCTCTTTTGTCGTTGATAATCAATCAACAAGGTGACAGATGCGCTCCTAGGCCCCAACCCATCATTAACGATTGTGAAGCCCCACTCTAGTATTTCGTTTGTCAAGTGCTGAAAGCATTGCCGATCTATTGCCCATCGGAAACCGCGATCCTAAGCCCAACTGACCTGGCCACACATATTATTGTACCTAAGCCGGGAGTAGTACATAGGCGTGCGTGTAGCTTAGTATCATTAAAGTATTTTTAGAATGTTCACAATCATTGAGTTGATGTTGAGTTGCTTGTTCCGGCACCACCTTATTTTTTATCTCCATTCGTTGCCGCTATATCCACCATTGTACATATCCGTCGATTGAGAACCATAGTAGCCATCGTCCTTACAAACTTTGTTCAGTGTCCTCCTTATACTCATGTGCCAAACTTTGTTCAGTGTCCTCCTTATCCACCATTGTATATATCCGTCGATTTCGTCCCACTCCCACCCCACCTGAAATCTGAGGTCAGCTCTCTCTGGAACCTCGGTTGTACCTTTGGTGAAATTTTACCTTAACACATGCACACAACCACCTCGGCCACCTAAAGATTTCCCTATAACTTGTATATTGTAGTAAATTTTTAGAAATTATTAATTTGAAATGAAAAATTATACTGCTGGGCCAACACCATGGACAATGCAATTGATATAAAGGTTGAAATTCAGACATTTTGGGGTATATATTTTAGAAATCTTCTTCTGGCTGCTGCTACATGATAGAGTGAATACCATGAATTTGCTACACCGCAAAACCATGTATCCTGACAGTTATGATTGTGCCCTCTGTGCTGAAGGGACTAAGGAAACATCAATCCACCTCTTCTGAAACTATAACTTCATTCTCCATTTTTGGGAGCATATTACCCATTTCAAGAAGACAGGCATTTCAACTTTTGATGAGATTCAAACTGCCTGTGCTGAATTGCCCAAAGACATCATCATCATGGCATGTTGGGCTTCTGGTCAGTCAGGAATGACAAGATTTTTAGTCAGCACCTCCACATCGTCAAGGATGGAACCACTATCTAAAGAGGGCCTTTGGACAGTGCAACTCAGGGCAAAACCAGATAAAGCAGACAGGATCAAAGACTGGGTTGAACTACACTTGTAAATGATGTATTTTAATTTCCCTAGAGAGGGTGTTGGTTGAATTTATATGTACTGGACCTCTGTAATTTAACTTTTTATGTTTTAATATAATAGTTCTACGGTTTCAGGTCAAAAAATATATTTCATATAGTCATTCATATCACGATCTATTTTATATCTTTGTACCTTTCCCTTTTCGATTTCCCACCCGGGAATAGAGAACATGCATATATACCTGAGCGCTGCATCTCTGCATCTCCTGCTCCATCTGTGACAGCCTGACCCTACTCGTCTCCAAATTTTGAATGTAAGCCTACACATGCGCAAAAGACAAACAGAGAACCAATCATATCACAAGTCTAGAAGAAGCGTACTTGTCATGCAGAAATGTGGAAACCTTTGGGGCCCTAGCTAGCGAGCTTGACAGTACGCACAACTTTTAGGTGGTAGTAGCAGGTTAACTTCAACGTCGGACCCCAATTCTACACACCAAACAACGCGGACTGCCAAACCACTACTGTGTACGTGTCAGGTTATTGCAGTGATTAACCAGGTTAATCAACTATACATACCTTCTTCCTAAGCCTGCTCTTCCTCGCGGCCTCCCTGTTCTGCGCGAGCCTCCTCAGCGTCTTGGCGTCCGGCGTTCTGGGGCCCTCGTGCTCTGAGGTCGACGGCGTGCCGGCGCCGCCGCTTCCGCTTCCTTCTCTCTGAAATGGTAGCGACATCACAATTCACGGCACAGAAATGTCACAAGAAGGGTGCATGTGTAGAATAGCTAGGGAGCTAACCTTGACGGTCGCCTTGCCGCCTGGTGCCGTCATGGCGGACTGCTTGGACGGCGGACGTTGCGGCTTTAAATTAGAACTCGCGGCGACGATGTTCGACGTCGAGGTGGCGGCCTTCGGAGAAGGCTCGGCGACGACGTGCATCGGCCGAGAAGGGAAGATGTTGAGAGTCTCTGCATGCACACGTGAAGAGAAGTCTAACGCGACCATTTCAGAACGAAAATCCTACACTTACGGATGAGTTGTTACGGATTACATCTACAGGCCTAGTTGTCCTCTTTCTATTAAACCTCCCGCCTGAATTTAAGGGTGTGGGCCCTGTGATATCCAACCACTAGTTCCCACACCAGTCCGTAGCGAGAATCCGTAGCATTTTTATCCGTAAGTGTAGCATTGCTCATTTCAAAATATAACACTGGTGTACGCGGCGGCTGTAAATTTCCAAATGGAATATATGGTTTCACACTCCTATCGAGGAGGAGAAATAGAAGGGGAGGCACCCCTAAAAAAAGGTGAGGAAATGGCCCTGTTCGGGCAACAAAGAAAGATGTAACAAACACGTCATTCTCTCCAACTAGAGAATATCTTTTTAGGGAAAGAATTGTCATATACTCCCTCCGTTCACAAATAAAACATGTTTTGAATATTTCAATATGGACTACATACGGACAAAAATAAGTGAATAAACACATTAAAGTGTATCTATATACATCCGATTCATTCAGAAAAAATAATTAGAATATATATTTGTGGATGGAGGGATTGTTATTACAGAAAATAGAAGCTTTGGGGGAAACAAGGAAAAAAAATCATAATATCTTATCAACATTGTTGGGCAGCCTATGCCGAAACTCAACCAGGCATGTCAAATCGTGGTAGATGGCATGTTTTTTCATGTGTGCAACTTATCGTCCAAAAAATTATATATCTATGGCAGGAAAAAGGTATCGCATCTATCCCTCCCTCGGAGCTATATATGTGTGTATCCTCAATATCTCGACTAATTCTTATATTGTGTTGTTGCAGGGCCAGATGTAAATAGTATCATCTTATATTAATATATTACCCTTTGTCAGAAAACATAATTTTGATTGGGTATGCTATATGTGCATTCCACACATCATACCACCAGGACACGAGGCACCTCACGGCTCTCATGTGCCGGGTGTGCCTCAAAGCTATATATTCATGCTACATTAATTCAGTATGTTAACCTATTAAATATTGTGTTATATCAGAGAAATTATAATCGATTAAGCATGTCTTACGTGGTTGCTCTTGAACTGATTGTTGGTCCTGGCTGTTGATGTAGAGGAAGAGGGCTTGATCAAGTTCTGCCAAGTCCTCGTATCCGCCAGGGTCCTTTCTGCTGCACTTGAACAAATTAATATAGCGAAATATTGCAAAAAGATTATCATGGTCATCATTCCTAATTAATTGTGGCTCGCATATATATATGTTTTTAAAGGTCCCAATGAGAGAATCATCACTTCAAGGAAGAGGATAACACTAAGAGGAAATGCTTGAATAAAGTAAACTTTGAGATTCTTATTGAACATATCCATGAGAAGCGCTCTTTTACAAGATGAACAAGAAATGATACTTTCAACACAATTCTTAGAACTTAAAAGGCAACATGGAAACTGGAGAGAAATGCTGAAATGAGAGAGAGAGAGAGAGAGAGAGAGAGAGAGAGAGAGAGAGAGAGAGAGGATGAAAGTTTATTATGGTAGCAAGTCAGGCTAATTAGCTGCACTATCGCCTTCTTTACATTTGGACCAAACAACATCAAAATAAGTCAATATATACACGTACAGAGACTCTGAAACATCATCTTCAAACTAAGATGCTACCTTCATCCTTACGCCTTCAGATAATTAAGTTTTTTACTTGTTTGTGAAAGACCAACTTATGCATCATAACTAATACACGAGAATAACTCCAAAAGCTTAAGAAAAAACAGAAAAGAAAATATTATCAAGGTGAAAAACATCAAGAAAAGAGCTCTAATTACTTGTCACGAAGAAAACAAGAAAATTTCCATGGTGTTAGGGTTTACATGATGCTTCCATGGGTGGACGAGGTAGCAGCGGTAGAAGCTTGGATCATCTCGGCGTGCGCTGAACAAGAAGCCTGCTCATGCGGCTGTTGCCATGGCCTATCCCCCATGCAAACACCTCCCAGTATCAATCAACTCTATAAGCTTGATATATCTTCTCAATCAGCTCAAGAAGCAGCTCCAGCACCTGTTCTTCACATCTGAAGTCGGATTAATCCAGCAGATCAGGATAATCACCGGTAATCCCGCACCGCCGCAATCCGATCCTTTTTCCGTAACTTTCCCCCTTGTTCCTAGCTATGGCTGGATTCGTTAGCTTGTTCTGACCGGAAGCTGGCAAAGGATAGAAGATGACTTGTATAGCCTGAGGTGGAGTGCGTGTACAAGAAATATAAGGGAGTGGTTGCAAACCTTGGAAAAAGGTAGACAATAATTAGACTTTTATAAAAAGGGAAGAATACGATGTGTGATTAGATCGAGCCGAGTCGGTAGCAAGGACGACTTGTTTTTTATGCACTTGCTATGTCAAATGTTTGGAATTCATAGATGAGTACTAGTGGATTACTATTTAAATGGTGATTGGTTTTTTGCGGAAGTGACGAAGAAACTAAGCTGCATGCATCCACCCGTTTTATTCGACTTATTATTTTGTCAGGATTTAGGTTGGGATTAGTTGAGTTTTGGAGCACAATTAGGTTCTGTGCATCAGCAATAGGATGGGACCGACCATAAATATTTGGGCTATGGAGATGTACTAATTGAGTTTGTGTGCATATTCTTAGTACATAGGTCAATAATATGTTCTCTGCTTTTCTTCGGCTGGTAGTAAAATGTTCTCTTCCATAATAAAAGGAAAATATGTAATGAAAGGACTATTTTGTTTTCTCTAATTTATATATCTCTATATAACAAGTGATGTGTGATTGATCAAAGGTTTAATGAGAAAAGTTGAAGACAACATGGATAACTTATAAACCGTGGAACTTCTCTAACTAGAAGCAATTTAACTAGTTCACCGTTAGGCATTGCGATGTATATTTTTGAATGCACCGTTTTAAATTTTGAACTTATTAGTAATGTTGTTGTTATAGAAACAACTTCTGACAGGGGATAGCCTTTGCAACATGGTTAGTGATGTAGACGGGGTACGTATGGTGGTCTTATAGTGAAGGCCCTCTCTAGCAGACCGTGAAGACCTGGATTTTCCTCTCTAGCGGGTCTTCAGAATCTGCATCCCTCCGAGGCTGGAGTCTTGGAGTCTCAGTAGATCTCTTGCACAAAGAGTCCAGTTTCCTCGGCCAGGTTTGTCTCCAGCTCCAGGACTTCAGTTCCTGCGAAAGCGAATTCTTGAAAGGAGGCATGCCGACATCAACCCCTGTCAGGAGGTCCGGGGCATAAAACCCAGAATTCTGCCATGATTTTGTCATCTCGGGCATTGGGATGTCAAACTATCCATATCCGACCGAGGGCAGATGACAGCCCCTCCACAGTCAGGAATTGGGTCACCATCCCTTTGCAGCTCCACCTCAATAAAGTATCACCAAAACCCAAAGTGCGTGCGGGATACCCAGAAAGCACTCGCATAGGGAAATGAAGCAGGCAATGTGAAGGACCATATTCACATGCTATGATGGAGTTGGCAACCGTAGAAAACCAGGAGGTCACAGTCAAAGTTGTGCAAGGGCATGGAGAGGCCCCATCAAAGAAAGGACGTGTGTATAAGCCTATTCCAACTATCCGACTTCCGGACACACTCTCTGTCTTATTTGCTGGCAACCACATGAGAGTGCAACTAGGAGGAAGAAATCCCTTCTTAACCAGTTCTCTTAGGTAGAAGCGGATGGTCGTGGACATTGCCTCCCTTGCCAATGGCTGCCTCTCCGGAGGTCAAGCTTGCGCGGTGATTCGTGGTTCCCATCCCCAGTGTGCACTCTTGTTCTCCACGAACGGCGATCAGACCACTCTCCATCGACATCGCCAAAGACAAAGAGTCAGATCTAGACCTTTGTTGCCACTAATGGCAGATTGGGGTGCGAGGAAGAAGAAACAAAGAGCGGAGATGCGCCTTGTTAGGGTGCCTTTTTCCTTTTTATAGGATTTGCACGGGATGCCAAGCGGCAGTGTGCTCCACAAAGGTGGCATATGAAACAAGCCGACATGTGGAGCATTGGCACGAGAGACCAGGAGCTATCCCTGCTCTATCTTTCAATGCGCCTCCGGCTGCCAAAATAACCGGGAAGTCCGAGCAACAAAGCCCTCACTCGACATCCAGCTTATGTAGGGTCGGGGCCATGGAGCTCAGGTCTCTTGAACATTAAAGATTGACGGGAGTCGCGACTAACCAGAAGTGACGAGGAGCCCGCCATAGCTTTGCTTCTTGATGAACTACCCACCAGGAACAAATTCCAAACGAGCTTGGGGGCCACTGACGGTGCGCAGTACACCGGGGGTGGTCCATCGAGTGGCATTTCTGGGTGTTGGGCCTGCCCCAGGGGCTAGCAGGCCCTGATGATCCTATAGATCTCCAATCGACACAGGGAGCCCTTCAAGGAAGGCGGAGTACCTTGGCGGCCAAGCTGCTGACTCCTTTGCGAGGAAAGCGTAGGTCAGTTAGGACTCTTGTAACCCTAAGGCCTCGCTACCCTTTATAAGACATGGTCTGGCCGGGGATGGCTCAGGGCATCGACTCCATAGTCATCGTCTTGGTAGCTACAAACACCCCATATTTGTAACCCCCTCACGTGAGGTGTTTCACGCCATCAATTCAATCGAACGGGAGTAGGGTATTATCTCGACCATGAGGGCCTGAACCTAGGTATACTCCCCGTGTGCGATACCCTCAGGTACTTCCATTCACGCTTTCCACCCTATCGACGATAGTGTTGGTTTTCGGTATTATCAAGTTTCCTTGTCGGTATTGGTGAGCCCACATCAGAGTAGCAAAATGGAAATTATGGCCTCAACGGTGGGCCCCACAATGGCCGAAAGAGTCAACTGAGTCTCCTCCTCGCCGTTGATGTGGTGAAGCGGTGGGTCCCCGATGCAAGGTAATGACGAAAGTTGACGGACTAATGACAACTGGCGGAGATGGCGCAGAGTGACATGGACCTAATTTCTTTTCAAGCGTTAGTGCCATAGACCGAAATACGCAAGTTTGAGCGGTAGAACTCGAATATGCAACTTCAAGAGTGGCATGGACTGACTTTTCCCAAAGTACAAACTACAAGGTTGATGAGGACAACAACTAGAAAATTTTGTTGTAAGGAGACCAATCATCTCCAATATAAAGCCATGGACCCGAGTATGAAAATTAGTATGAAGTCCTCAAAATATGAGGGAAACCATTAGTCCTCTTAGACATTGTTGTCATTAATCATCAAAACCAATAGGGTACTATTGAGATGCACTTACATAAATCCAACCACTTGTTAGCACATTAGTCCTCTCAATTTTCTTGTCATTAATCATCAATATCCAATAGGAGTATAAGATGCACTATCGCCGATGTGGCCTATGAAGGTGTGTGTGCTGATGGCAGATCTGACGATTCTACTACTGCTTGATATGTGGGGTTTGGCCTCTATCAGCGATGCATCGTGTGGCTAGTTTGGTTCACCTTAGTGTGGGCATGCGGCTCTTTAGGTATCCACTTGTCCACATGATGAGTGTCATGCGTCTTTAGTGATGGTGGAAAGTGTTTATGCACTGTATGACTGCATGGTTTGTGTGACATGGCTTGAGTCGTACGACGATGTTGAAATTAGGTCCATGCAGCGAGTGGTTGACTCTAGATGCATATTTCGTGGACGGGATTGTTGGAAATATGCCCTAGAGGCAATAATAAAATGGTTATTATTATATTTCCTTGTTCACGATAATTGTCTATTGTTCATGCTTTAATTGTGTTATCCGGAAATCGTAATACATGTGTGAATACATAGACCATAACATGTCCCTAGTGAGCCTCTAGTTGACTAGCTCGTTGATCAATAGATGGTTACGGTTTCCTGACCATGGACATTGGATGTCATTGATAACGGGATCACATCATTGGGAGAATGATGTGATGAACAAGACCCAATCCTAAGCATAGCACTAGATCGTGTAGTTCGTTTGCTAAAGCTTTTCTAATGTCAAGTATCATTTCCTTAGACCATGAGATCGTGCAACTCCCGGATACCGTAGGAATGCTTTGGGTGTACCAAACGTCACAACGTAACTGGGTGGCTATAAAGGTGCACTACAGGTATCTCCGAAAGTGTCTGTTGGGTTGGCTCGGATCGAGACTGGGATTTGTCACTCCGTATGACGGCGAGGTATCTCTGGGCCCAGTCGGTATTGCATCATCATAATGAGCTCAATGTGACTAAGTAGTTAGTCACGGGATCATGCATTACGGAACGAGTAAAGTGACTTGCCGGTAACGAGATTGAACAAGGTATTGGGATACCGACGATCGAATCTCGGGTAAGTAAAGTACCGATTGACAAAGGGAATTGTATACGGGATTGCTTGAATCCTCGACATCGTAGTTCATCCGATGAGATCATCGAGGAACATGTGGGAGCCAACATGGGTATCAAGATCCTGCTGTTGGTTATTGGCTAAAGAGGTGTCTCGGTCATGTCTGCATGATTCCCGAACCCGTAGGGTCTACACACTTAAGGTTCGATGACGCTAGGGTTATAAGGAAGGTTTGTATGTGATTACCGAATGTTGTTCGGAGTCCCGGATGAGATCCCGGACGTCACGAGGAGTTCCGGAATGGTCCGGAGGTAAAGATTTATATATGGGAAGTCACCATACGGTCACCAGAAATATTCGGGGGTATACCGGTATTGTACCGGGACCACCGGAGGGGTTCCGAGGGTCCACCGGGAGAGTCCACCTGCCCCGGAGGGCCTTATGGGCTGTAGGTGGAAGGGAACCAGCCCTTAGTGGGCTGGGCGCCAACCCCCCTAGGGCCCATGCGCCTAGGGTTTGGGGGAACCCTAAAGGGGGGGGCGCCCCCCTTGCTTGGGGGGCAAGCTCCCTCCCCCCTTGGCCGCCGCCCCCCCTCTAGATCTCATCTAGAGGGGCCGGCCCCCTTCCCCCTTCTCCCTATAAATAGAGGGGTGAGGGGAGGGCTGCAGAACCACATCCAAGGCGCAGCCCCTCCCCTCCCCAACACCTCTCCTCCTCCGCGTGTGCTTGGCGAAGCCTTGCCGGAGAACTGTCACTCCACCACCACCACGCCGTCGTGCTGCTGTTGGAGCCTTCTTCTTCAACCTCTCCCTCCTCCTTACTGGATCAAGGCATGGGAAACGTCACCGCTCCGTACGTGTGTTGAACGCGGAGGTGCCGTCCGTTCGGCGCTTGGATCATCGGTGATTTGGATCACGACGAGTACGACTCCATCAACCCCGTTCTGTTGAACGCTTCCGCTCGCGATCTACAAGGGTATGTAGATGCACTCCTCCCCTCTCGTTGCTAGTAAACTCCATAGATTGATCTTGGTGATGCGTAGAAAATTTTAATTTCTGCTACGATCCCCAACAGTGGCATCATGAGCTAGGCCTATGCGTAGTTACTATGCACGAGTAGAACACAAAGCAGTTGTGGGCGTTGAGTTTGCCAATTCTTCTTGCCGCTACTAGTCGTTTCTTGTTTCGGCGGCATTGTAGGATGAAGCGGCCCGGACCGACCTTACACGTACGCTTACGTGAGACAGGTTCCACCGACTGACATGCACTAGTTGCATAAGGTGGCTAGCGGGTGTCTGTCTCTCCTACTTTAGTCGGAACGGATTCGATGAAAAGGGTCCTTATGAAGGGTAAATAGAAATTGGCAAATCACGTTGTGGTCATACGTAGGTAAGAAAACGTTCTTGCTAGAAACCTACAAACCACGTAAAAAACTTGCAACAACAATTAGAGGACGTCTAACTTGTTTTTGCAGCAAGTGCTATGTGATGTGATATGGCCAGAAGATGTGATGAATGATATATGTGATGTATGAGATTGATCATATTCTTGTAATAGGAATCACGACTTGCATGTCAATGAGTATGACAACCGGCAGGAGCCATAGGAGTTGTCTTTATTATTTTGCATGACCTGCGTGTCATTGAATAACGCCATGTAAATTACTTTACTTTGTTGCTAAACAGGTTAGCCATAGAAGTAGAAGTAATCATTGGCGTGACGACTTCATGAAGGCACAATGATGGAGATCATGATGATGGAGATCATGGTGTCATGCCGGTGACAAAGATGATCATGGTGCCCCGAAGATGGAGATCAAAGGAGCATGATGATATTGGCCATATCATGTCACTATTTGATTGCATGTGATGTTTATCATGTTTTTGCATCTTATTTGCTTAGAACGACGGTAGTAAGTAAGATGATCCCTTATGATAATTTCAAGAAAGTGTTCACCCTAACTGTGCACCGTTGCGAAGGTTCGTTGTTTCGAAGCACCACGTGATGATCGGGTGTGATAGATTCTAACATTCGAATACAACGGGTGTTGACGAGCCTAGCATGTACAGACATGGCCTCGGAACACACGCAATACACTTAGGTTGACTTGACGAGCCTAGCATGTACAGACATGGCCTCGGAACACGGAGGACCGAAAGGTCGAGCATGAGTCGTATAGAAGATACGATCAACATGGAGATGTTCACCGATCTTGACTAGTCCGTCTCACGTGATGATCGGACACGGCCTAGTTGACTCGGATCATGTTTCACTTAGATGACTAGAGGGATGTCTATCTGAGTGGGAGTTCATTAAATAATTTGATTAGATGAACTCAATTATCATGAACTTCGTCTAAAATCTTTACACTATGTCTTGTAGATCAAATGGCCAACGTTGTCCTCAATTTCAACGCATTCCTAGAGAAAACCAAGCTGAAAGATGATGGCAGCAATTATACGGACTGGGTCCGGAACCTGAGGCTCATCCTCATAGTAGCCAAGAAAGATTATGTCTTAGAAGCACCGCTAGGTGAAGCACCAATCCCTGAGAACCAAGACGTTATGAACGCTTGGCAGCAGCGTGCTGATGATTACTCCCTCGTTCAGTGCGGCATGCTTTACAGCTTAGAACCGGGTCTCCAAAAGCGTTTTGAGAAACATGGAGCATATGAGATGTTCGAGGAGCTGAAACTGGTTTTTCAAGCTCATGCCCGGGTCGAGAGATATGAAGTCTCCGACAAGTTCTTCAGCTGTAAAATGGAGGAGAACAGTTCTGTTAGTGAGCACATACTCAGAATGTCTGGGTTGCACAACCGCTTGTCTCAGCTGGGAGTTAATCTCCCGGATGATGCGGTCATTGACAGAATCCTCCAGTCGCTTCCACCAAGCTACAAGAGCTTTGTGATGAACTACAATATGCAGGGGATGGAAAAGACCATTCCCGAGGTATATTCAATGCTGATATCAGTGGAAGGGGAGATCAGAAAAGAACATCAAGTGTTGATGGTGAATAAAACCACTAAGTTCAAGAAGGGCAAGGGTAAGAAGAACTTCAAGAAGGACGACAAGGGAGTTGCCGCGCCCGGTAAACCAGTTACCGGGAAGAAGTCAAAAAATGGACCCAAGCCCGAGACTGAGTGCTTTTATTGCAAGGGAAGTGGTCACTGGAAGCGGAACTGCCCCAAATATTTAGCGGACAAGAAGAAGGCCGGCAACACCCAAGGTATATGTGATATACAAGTAATTGATGTGTACCTTACCAGTACTCGTAGTAGCTCCTGGGTATTTGATACCGGTGCGGTTGCTCATATTTGTAACTCAAAGCAGGAACTACGGAATAAACGGAGACTGGCAAAGGACGAGGTGACGATGCGCGTCGGGAATGGTTCCAAGGTCGATGTGATCGCCGTTGGCACGCTACCTCTGCATCTACCCACGGGATTAGTTTTAAACCTCAATAATTGTTATTTAGTGCCAGCTTTGAGCATGAACATTGTATCTGGATCTCGTTTAATTCGAGATGGCTACCCATTTAAATCCGAGAATAATGGTTGTTCTATTTATTTGAGAGATATGTTTTATGGTCATGCCCCGCTGGTCAATGGTTTATTTTTGATGAATCTCGAACGTGATGTTACACATGTTCATAGTGTGAATACCAAAAGATGCAAAGTTGATAACGATAGTCCCACATACTTGTGGCACTGCCGCCTTGGTCACATTGGTGTCAAGCGCATGAAGAAGCTCCATGCAGATGGACTTTTGGAGTCTCTTGGTTACGAATCATTTGACACGTGCAAACCATGCCTCATGGGTAAGATGACCAAGACTCCGTTCTCCGGAACAATGGAGCGAGCAACCAACTTATTGGAAATCATACATACCGATGTGTGCGGTCCAATGAGTGTTGAGGCTCGCGGAGGATATCGTTAT